>NC_088377.1:172530000-177530000 GCF_037993035.2 Macaca fascicularis | reverse complement strand
AATGATACAATAGACTGTGGGGACTTGCGGGCAAGAATGGGAGGGGGCAAGGGATAAAAGACTACAACTGTGCTTCAGTGTATACTGCTCGGGTGATGGGTACACCAAAATCTCAGAAATCACTGCTAAAGAACTTACTCATGTAACCAAATACTACCTGTACCCCAATAATTTATGGAAAAATAAATAAAATTTAAAAAAACAAAAAATATAGCACATATAATTATGTACAAAATGTAATAACACCAAACAACTGTTAGTGGTTTATGTATTTGTTATACTATATTTTTAATATTTTAGAGTATACTCCTTCTATTTATATTTTTTTTTAAAAAGTTAACTATTAAACAGCCTCAGGCAGGTCCTTCAGGAGGTATTTCAGAAGGCATTATCATCAGAGGAGATGACAGCTCCATGCATGTTATTGACCCTGAAGACCTTCCAGTGGGACAAGATGTGAAGGTGGAAGACAGTGATACTGATCCTGACCTTGTGTAAGCCTAGGCTAGTGTGTGTATTTGTGTCTTAGTTTTTAACAAAAAAAGTTGTAAAAGTTAAAAAAAAAATTGTAATGCAAAAAAAAAAAAAAAGCTTATTGAATAACAATGTAAAGAAAAAAAATCTGCCTGGGCAACACAGCGAGACCTTGTCTCTAAAAATGTTTTTAAATTATCTGGGCATGGTGATGCACACCTGCATCCTAACTACTTACGAGGCTGAGGCAGGAGGATTGCATGAGCCCAGGAGTTTGAGACTATAGTGGTATACAACTGTGCCACTGCACTCCACCTGGGAGACAAAGCGAGACCCTATCTCTAAATAAAAAAGAAAATATTTTTGTACAACTGTACAAAGCATATTTTAAGATAAGTGTTAAAGAGTCCAAAAGTTTTTTTTTTAATTTAAAAGTTTACAAAGTAAAAAGATTACAGTAAGTTAAGGTTAATTCATTATTGAAGAAAAAAAGTTTTTCTAAATCATAGTGTAGCTGAAGCATACAGTATTTATAAAGTTGTGGTATTATACAGTAATGTTCTAGAGCTTCATATTCCCTGACCACTTACTCAATGACTCACCCAGACCAACTTCCTGCCCTGCAAGCTTCCTTCTTGGGAAGTGCCCTACATAGGTGCACCATTTTTAAATCTTTTATACCATATTTTTACTGTACTGTTTCTATATTTAGAAATATTTAGATACACAAATACTTTTCACTGGGTTACAGTTGCCTGCAGTATTCAATACAATAGCCTGATGTACAGGTTGGTAGCCTAGGAGCAGTAGGCTATCCCAGAGCCTAGGTGTGTAGCAGACTATAGCATCTAGGTTGGTGTAAGTACCCTCTATGATGTTCATACATGAAGTCACCTCACACACCTCTCAGAATGCGTCTCCATTGTTAAGTGACACAAGACTCTAAGTTACAGGATATAGGGAGGGGAGCAAACATCACACGAGGACTTTGCCGCCTCTTCTGGGGAAGGGGTTGTGCATTTTCAGTTGTACACAGGATGGGTGTGTATCATGTTAGATGGAATGATGACCTTTGATATTGTCTTTATTTGGATATTAAGTGTGGTTTAAGGAGATGTGATGGATGCCAAGGTGACAAGGGGTGGACTTATGATGGTTAATTTTATGTGTCAGCTTCGCTGGGCCAACAACACCCAGATTAAAATTATTTCTAGGTGTGTCTGTGAGGGGGCTTCAGGATGAGATTACTGTTTGAATGAGTGAACTCAATATAGCAGATGGGCCTTCCCCATGGTGGGTGGGAGTCATCCAGCCCTGTTAAGCTCCCAAATAGGACAAAACGCAGAGGAAAGAGAAATTTGCCCCTTTTGCTTCCTGCCTGCCTGCCTGAGCTGGGACATCCTTCTCCTGCCCTTGCCCTGGGATGCACACCATCTGCTCCCTCGGCTCTCAGGCCTAAGGTCTTAGACTGCATTATACCACTGGCCGTCCTGGGTCTCCAGCTTGCAGGTGGCAGATGTAGGAATTCATAGCCTCCATAATCAAGCCAATTCCTCACAGTAAGTCTCCTCATATATGCATATCCTCTTGGCTCTGCTTCTCTGGAGAACCTGGCTATTAGAGTTTGTCACTCTATTCCTGTCACCAAACCCATGCAGTACCCTTAGGTGAGCAGTGGTGCTTCCCACTGGCCAAATCCACCCAGACGCCAGAGGGCAGGGAGCTCTTCGCTGTAGCTCCAGCAGGCTGGCCTCCTGGGCACAGCACAGGGGAAAAGAGCAGAAAGCGGCCCTGGAGAGACCCAAAGAAGACATGCTGGGGCCCCACCTTCTAAACAGAGCTCCTTTTGGTGACTTGGCTCAAGAGCAATAAGTGAGGACAACGAGACCAGGGATCTGGCCTCAACTCCATATTCCGCTACCTTCAATCCATCCTTTCCATTGTCTGGGCCTCAATTTTTCCATTTGTAAAATGAAAAGGAGGAAAGGGGGTACCTGTCACCATCTTGGGTACCTAACTCACTCACCTCCTAGGCTCTTGGAGAGGGGTTCACTACCCAGCCAGCCAAGACACAAGATCTCACATACCTGCACCGTGGTCTCTGAAGAAAAGACAGAAACCCTCCCGACTCTCAGTGCAGACTGATTTCACAGATCTGAGCTGTAAGTTTCTACCCAGAAAGCTACCTGGTCTATTTCAGGATCCAGGTGAAAGTTGTCTTCCCTTAAAGTAGCATTTCTCAACATAGGGAATTAGCTCATAATGTCAATCATGGGCCCCACCACCACAGATTCTAATTCAAGATAAGCTATCGTAGGAATTCCATGCAGGTTCTCCTTGTACCACACTTTGAAACCTACTGTCTTAATGAACAATGGGTTGCATCATACTCTTACATAATAGTGTAAGAATTTTTAAGTTCATTTCCTCCTTAATGAAAACAAGCTATTATTCTGTAATGGTTATTTTTTAAAAACAACAATAGGGGTTTGGGGCATTCAATCCAGTTAATGCACTGCAGCATAGAACTGCTTGCTAAGTAGTAAAATTGCTTTTGAAAACATGATCAAACATCAGGCTAATCAGCCAGGTGTTAGGCTCTCAATCACAAGCCTCAAAACACATAATCAAGTATCAGTAAGCAGGTGTTTTAAGTGAAGCTTGAGATAAACAGTTGCCTTTGTGGTTACTTAGGAGGTTTTGCAACATTAAAATGGAGTACCTCACACTCAAGCAAGCCAACTTCAGAAGCTTCTCAGCTGAACAAATCCGGGCAATAATTAGCACGGGACATTTTAAATAGACTGCAGTTTAAAAGCCTTGAATCTTATTGAGGAAATCTGTTTTGTTTCCTTTATTCCCAATTGTCTTCAAGATTTTGCTCTGATAGATACTGACTCTTTGATAAAAAGTCACTAGACCACATTTCACTTTTTTCAGATGGAAGATTTTGATCCCTTTAAAGAAAATTATGTTCAGATCATATACATACATTCAATATCACAATGTTCACATCATATACATACATTCAATATCACAATGCCAGGGCCCCACCCCACCAATCTTTCCAATGTGACAAGAATAGGACTGGGAGTTCTGAAGTAAAACCCAAGTTCCACTTTAGAAATTACTTTTCATGGCCAGGCACGGTGACTCATGCCTGTAATCCCAGCACTTGGGGAGGCCGAGGTGGGCAGATCACGAGGTCAGGAGATCCAGACCACAGTGAAACCCCACCTCTACTAAAAATACAAAAAAAAAATTAGCCAGGCGTGGTGGCGGGCCCCTGTAGTCCCAGCTACTCAGCAGGCTGAGGCAGAATGGCATGAATCCAGGAGGCAGAGCTTGCAGTGAGCTGAGATCACACCACTGCACTCCAGCCTAGGCGACAGAGCAGACTCCGTCTCAAAAAAAGAAAAAAAGAAAGAAATTATTTCTAATTCTCTCAAGTATTCAAAATGGCTTCTCAGTGGTCCAATAAATAATACAACATAACTCCATGAAAATCACTGAAAGATCCAGGGGACAACGTAAGGTGACCATCCTCAGCAGAAGTGCTCATTTTAAGAGCCAATATTAATCATGTAATAACAGAATCAGTCCAATGGGATTGAGCTCTATCAGTCACAAAATGTAACAAAATGATGAGTTGCTTTCAGTTGCAGTGGACCTCCAGCTTGCAAGTCACATAACCTGAGCATGCCCAGATCAACCAAGCCCACCCAATTTGTGACCCTGTAGGCGTCCAGAGTGAAAACATCAACCACATATGGAACCTAAGTACTCAGATTGAAGAAGAGGGATCAAATTAAGAAGAGAGGGGTGCCGTGTTTTGTTGCATTACAGACTTAAAAGGCAAGGACACCTCACCACCTCTTTGCATGGCCCAATCAGATCATGCCTCGTTGCATTTTCCTGTGTCTCTGATTGTTATTCCCTGTGTATAAAACCTGCTCTCAGGCCCTGACTTGGGGAGACAATTTTGAGCGTTGCCTCCAATTTCCTTGCCAGTTGGCCTTGCAATAAAGCTTTTTCTTTTCTCAAAAGCCTGTGCCGTAGTATTGGCTTCTATGAATGTTAAGAGGAAAGCCCACGACTCAGTAACAATCAGACTGGCCTGTCACTTAGGTTTATTCGAGTTCACCCACACGATTTATCTTAGCGAATGTTAAGAAGGGTTCCCTGCTTACAACTGTAGCTCATAAATTTCTGCTAATTTCCCTTGATTGTGAATAGCAGTTTAGTTTTGAGAGAATTTGGTTTTTGGGTTTTTGTTGTTGTTGTTGTTGTTGTTTTGAGATAGGGTCTCACTCTGTCGCCCAGACTGGAGTGCAGTGGTGAGATCTCGGCTCACTGCAACCTCCACCTCCCAGGCTCAAGCAGTTCTCCTGCCTCAGCCTCCTGAGTAGCTGGGATTATAGGCACGCAGCACCACACTAGGCTAACTTTTTTTTTTTTTTTTTTTTGTATTTTTAGTAGAGACAGGGTTTCACCATGTTGGCCAGGCTGGTCTTGAACTCCTCAAATGATCCACCCGCCTCGGCCTCCCAAAATGCTGAGATTACAGGCGTGGGTCACCACGCCTGGCCTTGAGAGAATTTCTTATGTTTCACTTTCTATTTCTCTTCCCTCTCCCCCTGGCCTTGTATTGCCATCAAAATATTAGTTTCCATTCTTATAATTTTATCTCTCCAGTTAAAGGAGCATTTGCTCATACATGATACCAACTAAACAGAGTCCCAGTTGCCCTTGCCATTCAATAGATACAGAAGTTTGTGACACAGAAAAATTTCATTCTCAATTGTGCATATCAATGTACTCCTCTGAAACAAAATTGAGAGAGTCTAACCAGGTCTGAACAAACCAGAGGTTCTGAGATTGTGGCTTCTGAAAATGAATAAGCCCAAAGAACTTCATTCTTCCCTGTCACCAGTCCCTGAAACCTGTCAGTAATTGCAGAACCACATTAGGACTTCTCTTTCTTTTTTTTTTTTTTTTTTTTTTTTTTGAGACGGAGTCTCGCTCTGTCGCCCAGGCTGGAGTGCAGTGGCCGGATCTCAGCTCACTGCAAGCTCCGCCTCCCGGGTTTTACGCCATTCTCCTGCCTCAGCCTCCCGAGTAGCTGGGACTACAGGCGCCGCCACCGCGCCCGGCTAGTTTTTTGTATTTTTTAGTAGAGACGGGGTTTCATCGTGTTAGCCAGGATGGTCTCGATCTCCTGACCTCGTGATCCGCCCGTCTCGGCCTCCCAAAGTGCTGGGATTACAGGCTTGAGCCACCGCGCCCGGCCTAGGACTTCTCTTTCATATCATCTTCCTCTTTTCAGCTGCGGGATTCAGCTGGGTGCTGCTTCATGTGTAGTTAGGGCTTTTATGTCTCAGGACATTAAAACCTGAAGTTTGAGTCTATTTGCAAAGATAAAAATTTTCCACTCTAACCCAGGGAGTCTGGCTATCTTTGGGCTTTTCTGATCTTCCTTTGTCATGTAACACCCTTCTTTCTTTGGTCTATGTACATCTCATCTTTTCTCTCCCGACAGCCCAGGAAGCATTAACCTAGACTTCTCCTGATGCAGAGGGAACTCATCAGCCCTTTCAGCAGCCTACACCATTGGAGTGGGTATTACAACCTTCAGCTGGGCTGAAAATTTCATCAGCATTTCATCATACAAATGATTCAGAACAATTCAATCAAGATTTTTCCTCTTCACTGTGCTTCAGGAAACCTCTGACCTCTTATTTCAGGGAGAAAATAGAAATCCTCAGATGGAAGCTCTATCAATTTTTTGCCTGCCTCCTCTAATCTAAAAATTGCTTTCTACCATCCCTTCTGCCCCAGTGGAATAGAGGCCCCTCCTTCCCGCTAGGCCAATTCCTTCACCAATTTTCAGACCTCAACTTCATCAGCCTCTGTCTCCTGCATCTTCAGCTTCCCCCTCTTTATTGGTGCTGGCTCATCACCATTTGCATGTAACAGAATGTTAAGTAAGAAGCTGAGACCAAGGCACCATGATGTAATAACTGCTACATTCCAACGGGTGTTTTCACACCTGCTATACCAGGTGTGAAATTTCAGAACAGCACAACGAAGAACCAGTATAATGACTTTTTAATTATCTCATTCATGTGGAGGACAAAAAGGGTCCAAGGAGGGGGACTGAGAGTGGATTTTTGAGCAGAGCCATTAGCATGCTGTGTGTCTTATCCCCAAAGGACGGAAGGATGAAAGGGATGTCTGCCCTCACCTCAAGCTGGTGAGAAAGCTTGGCAAGATTAATATGTGCCTCCTGCAGTTGCGGGGCTGGAGGGACTGGGATCTTGACCATGCCTGACAAGGTCAGAGCAGCCTGTGGCCGCAGGGTAGAGGACAGAGTCTAGGAAGTTCTCTCACTCCCAGGGAGCAAATGTAAGAATCTTCATCAGGGAGAGGCTACCTGAAAGAGGGGACCCGGCAGTCAGGGGCTCTGGGTGATTCTGGTGGGTAGAGCTTGAGGGCAGCACTGAGGGAGGCTCAAGGGTGACAGGCCAGCTAGGAAGGTGCAGTTTGAAGGGCTCACCAGGCAAATCTTCAAGGAACCCATGAAACGTACAGAGATGGTTGGCTATAAGCATCTGAGGGCCCAGAGAAGGCAAAGCCATCTTGCTACAGAGCCAGCTTCACTTGCATCCCTCCTCCTGGTCTGACCCTGGTGGGAGAAGCACAGTTAGCAAGCCCGGACTGAGAAGAAAGGTGAGGTTGAGAGAGAGAGGAGGACCCTGAGAGCCCCAGCATCACAGCCAGGGGCCCGCTGGGGAGAGGAGAGAAGAGGTAACATTAAACCAAGTTCCAATTGATTATTATCTTGGAGTAGACTTAATTAATTTAGAATTAATTAGAGTTAATTAATTTAGAATTAATTAGAGTTAATTAGCTGCAATTGTGACCTAATGTGATTCCAAACTTTTTTTAACATAAAAGGAGCCAGAGAAATGACAGTGTCTTGAGCAGATTAAAGGGACAATGGAAGACAAAAAGTAAGACTGCTTTGCAGAAAATCCACCAGGAGTGCTGGAGTTCCAGACTTCCACTGACACACAGAGTGAGCCTTCCATTGCTGGCCTCTATGTCCACTTCTAGCTTTGTCTGATCCTTTTCCTCACCCTCATGCAACACTATTAAAGGAATTTTCCATGCTCCCTGCCACTACTTGATCATCGTCCATTTATGGTTAAGCCACAGCCACCTCACTCCCACCCATGACATCTCCGGAAAAGGTTATTGACATCTATTTACTTTCTTCTTTTTTAAATATACATATATAATTGGGTTTGTTTTCATATGATGAAAGAAAATATGCTTACCATAGAAAATTTTTAAAAAGTTCAGGCAGCTAAAATGAACATTAAAAAAATAAAATTCTTAATCATCCACACCAAGTCAACCATGGTTAGCAGGTTGATATAGGCCTGGATAACCTTCTGTGTATATCTGTATGTGTAGATAGCAAGAGAAAGAGATGTACAGAGAATACACACACACCATACACACTTCAACGTGTGAGTTAGAATTCTTCATTATTGCAGAATGCAAATTTGAATGAATTTGAATTCATATATACACATACATGTACTACTGAAAATATATACATATATAAGTTTTATGCATATTTTCATAGGTATTTAGGGGGTTTAAACAGGTATCTCACTAAAAAACAATACAGGATTACAGGAGATTCAGATGGTTTATTTACACAGGTGTATTCCTTATCCAGTACTACCATTTTTTTTCTTTCTTGGCATAGTGAGCTTGTAGAATGTTATAGTCCACAGCTGCTGTCTTTTCTTTACTCAGTATTTTTGTGCTTTGTTTTATCTTTGCATATCTTACATAAATCAACAGTAGCTTGTGTTTTCTGCTGCTTCTGTGTTATCCAAAGATTTATAAAAGATTGTCTCCCATTAAGGAAGGGGTTCTGTGACAACTTGGTGCATCCATTTATGTGTCAGGAAACAGTGGAATTAAAGGATGTAATATTTACTTAATTCTTTATCAAATAATAAGACACTATTCATTTATCATCTAATCCCATGTATTGTGATATTAAGATATGAAAGGACAATGGTGAAAATTCTAGGCAGACGACTTTGACATCTGCCTAGAATTTTACACTCATATTTTACATTCATAATTATGTTAATTCCACCTTTGCCAAAATGCCACTATGTTTTGTATAATTTATATTACCAGCATAATTAACATTACCAAGCATATTTAGAAATGTCACTATGTTTGAAACAAAAGTTAAACAATACAAAAAGGTAAAAAAATGGGAACTGAAAATCCCCCACAATCCTACATCCTGGAGAAGATAACACTGAATAATTTTTATAAGCCTTTCAGAGCTTTTTCTAAGCACATATAACCATATCTATGATTTTATTTAGTGGTTTTTACAAAATGAGGTTCTATTATACAGACTGTTCTGCAACTTGATTTTCTTAACATCATAAATGATTTTGCAAATCAGGACATACAGATTGACATCATTTCTTTAAAGAGTTGCATATACTTTTATCACATGTTAGGGCCTACAATTTATTTAGGTAACTCCTATGGCATAATATTTGTGTTATTTTGGAGTTTTTATCATTACCAACAATGCAGTTTTGCACATCTTGTACCTATGTCTTTGAATTACTTAATGGAGGCTAAACAGTCAAAAGTAGTCTCACTTAGTAAAAGAATAAGCATGTTTAAATTTCGATGGTACCAAATTATGCTCTAAGAAGACCGTGCCAATTTACCCTTCCTCACCTTCTGCAGCAACAGATCTTATCAATCTTTTAATCTTTGCCAATCTGATAGTTATAAACTTATTTCAGTTGTCTCTCAATTTACAAAATTTCCTTGGCTAATAGCAATATTAACTCTATAATGCTGATCACAAATAATTTTTCCCAGTTTTCTTTTGTCTTCTTCAATCTATGGGTTTCACCCAACAAGAGGTTCAACTTTTCACATAGTCAAGTGTATCCATCTATTCCTTGTGGTGTCTGCTTTCAATACCTTGCTGTGCAAGGCTTTACCACATCATGGTTGCAAAAACTTCACACATATTTTCTTCTAGTATTTTTATAATTTCACTTCTACATCAAATTGTTACTTCAGGGCCAGAAAAACAAAACAAAACAAAAAGCCAGACATGGTGGTTCACACCTGTAATCTCAGCACTTTGGGAGGCAGAGGCAGGTGGACTACCTGAGGTCAGGAGTTTGAGACCAACCCTGGCCAACATGGTAAAACCCCATCTCTACTAAACATACAAAAACTAGCTGGGCGTGGTGGTGGGTGCCTATAATTCCAGCTACTTGGGAGGCTGAGTCAGGAGAACCGCTTGAACCCAGGAGGCGGAGGTTATAGTGAGCCTAGATCACACCACTGCACTCCAGTGTGGGCAACAGGGTAAGACTCCGTCTCAAAAATAAAAATAAAAATAAATTGTTACTTCATGGAGTATATATTTTGGTAGAAAAAGTGAAATAAGAATCCAACAGGCTTATACTCTGCATACTATTTTATAATCTTTTTCACATAATGCACTGTGATCATATTTCCATGTTAATAAATAGATTTCTATGATATTACTTTATACTGGTTCCAAATTTATTTAATTAACCCTCTATTATTGGATAATTAGGTTGTTTACAACTACTTCAAACAGCACTGTGATAAACATGCTCATAACTAAACCTTCATCCATTACCTTAACGATGCCCCTAATATGCATTTCAAACTCTTTATATCTTCTCTAAAGCCCAGACCTTGCCCAGTCTTCTCATCACAGTGAACTGCACCTTCTCCCAAACTTTTGCTCAAACCAAAACCTTAGAAATAATCTTTGATTCCTTACTTTCCCTCAACCTTCAACCCAATCCGTCAGAAAAATCCCATCAGCTCTACCTCATTGCCCACTTACATCCCATTCTTCTCCCACTATCCCCTCTATGCCATTGCCATTCTCGCCTGATGACTGCCATCGCCTCCCAGTTCCTACTCTTGCCCACTACAATCCAGCTTCCAGACAGCAACCAGAGTATTATTTTAGAATGTACATCAGATCAAGTCATTTCCCTGCTTAAAACTCTCTAATGGCTTTCTGTGGTACTTCAGGAAGTAAAATGTAAAAAGCCCTTACTAAGTCCAGAAGGCCTCTGTCATCTGGGACCTGCCTCTCTGACACAGGTTCCACCACTCAGTTCCTTGCTTACTGATTCTCAGACACTGACCTCTTTTCTATTCCTTAAACGGGCCAAGCGTGTTCCTAATTTAGTGCAGGGCCTCTTGCCCTTGGCACTAATGACATTTTGGGTCCAATAATTCTTCATCATGGGGGGCTGTCCAGTGCACTGTAGGACATTTAGCAGCATTCCTGGTCTGTATCCACCAGATGCCAGTAGCACTTACCTGGTTATGACAACAGAAAATGTCACTAGACATTGCCAAATATCACTAGACAGGAGGACAAAATTGCCCCTGATTGAGAACCACTGAGGTAGGACATTTGCACAAGCTGTTTCCTCTACCTGTAACATTCTTGTCTCCTGGATCTTTATGGCAAATATGTTTTTCTGATATTCAAGACTTGGATCAGATGTCACCTCCTCAGAGAGGCCTCCTCTGTCATCCCCACCCACTAACAATCACCTACAGTCACATCGCCCTGTTCTATTTTTGTAATTGCTCTTATCACTGCCTAGACTAACCTTATTCAGTGATTGGTTTACTTGTTTGCTGTTTGTCTCCCCTAGTAGGATGTCAGCTTCAGGCCAACGGCAATGTCTGGCATGGATGAGCAGATGTTCAGGAAGTATTTGTTCATTGAAAAAAAAAATGAATTCCCAAAAGTGGAAATCAAATATCTCTTTGTTGTTAAATCTAGTGGATACTTTAAAGTTATTGTGTTAATTCTCTCCAGCATTTGCCACTCACTCCCATTGGCTCCTCTGACCCTGTGTTCTCCTAGCGGACCCCACCTCTTGGGCTCTCTTTTCCAGTTGCTTTCCTCTTCTTCCTTGGCCCATCCCTGACACTCTGCTCTTCAGAGAAGTCCAGCCTAATGCCTCTTCCAATGCCACATCATCTAACAACGTGACCTCAGCTACTCCTGTGATTCATCAATTACTGTCTATTTTCTCATAATTCTCCAGATGCAAGTAGCCACTGGGATGTCCCACAGGCCCCTCAAGTTCAATATTTCCAACCCAAACTCATCACTTCTACCAACCCCAAGTCACAACTTCAACAACCCTTCTGGGATGGTTAATTTTATATGTCAACTTGATTGTGCCACTGGGTGCTCATATTAAACATTGTTTCCAGGGGTGTCTGTAGGCATGTTTCTAGATGAGATTAGCATTTGGATAGGTGGACTCAATAAAGAAGACTGCCCTCCCCAGTGTGGGAGCTCATCATCCATCCATTGAGAGCCTGAAAGAGAGCAAAAGGAACAGGAAGGAGTAATAAGCCCCTTTTGCTTCCTGCCTGCCTGCTTGAACTGAGACCTCTCATCTCATCTTCTCCTGTCCTTGGATTAGGATTTATACCATCAGCTCCTCTGGTTCTCAGGTCTTTGGACTTAGACTGGAATTACATCGCCAGCTTTCCTGGGTCTCTAGATGATGGCAGATTGTAGGACTTCTCAGCCTCCATAATCAACTGAGACAATTCCTCATAATGCATCTCTCTATAAATATGTATCTTGGTTCTTTTTCTCCAGAGAACCCTAATACACCCATTCATCATACAGAGCCTAGCCTCCTGCTCCTGAAGCATCTAGTTCCTCCACTGGACTGCGGCAAACCCTCCCAACAGTCTCTATGTCATGGCCCTGCCCCTACACCATACATGTTCCTCTCTCTTCTGCTGGAAACTCTCAATGGCTTCCCATTGCCCCAGGTCAAAGGTCCAGATTCCTCCCCATGCCTTCCTAGATCCTCTGTCTCTCCCATCACATGAACCAAGCTCAACTATGCTCTCCCTCACTTCTGGGAAGACAGAGGCCCTTCCCATGTCTGGAACACTCTTGCCTCCACCTCTCTGTGCCAGAATTCAGATAATATTAGAAGCTTCAGGAGCAAGAGGGTAGGCTCTGTCTGATGAGAGGGCAGTAGGGTTCTCCAGTGAAAGAAAACCAAGATCTATATTTATACAGAGATTTATTATGAAGAATTGACTCCATGGGTTATGGAGGCTGAGAAGTCCCACAGTCTACTACCATCTGGAGGAACATTTTCGTTTGGGTCTGAGTCTCATAAGCTTTTGAACCTCCTCTTAAAACAGTCAAGGCTGCCGACTCTTTCTTCCAGTGCCTGTCCCCAAATAGTCTTTGCTTCAAACACAACATGAGATAGCTCTTTGAAATCATTCATGGAGTTTTCTACTCTACCCTTTGACTTCCCAGGCCCTAATCCTAGTTTCTCTATTCCTCCCTCTACTCTGCACCACCTGAGATATAAAAACAACTTTTTGAGGATCTGGGGTTTGCATCTCCCAGCCAAGACTTTAGTTCAAGATTTACATTTTGCTGCCTCTGGGTACATCAGAGACAATATAATAGATTATCAAGAACAAATGAATAAAATGCAATTTATCATAAATAACATATAATTAATAGGTTACATATTAAACAAGCATACAAAAGGAATACAAACTGCCATCTGCTGCAGAGATGTCACTGCTCAGCCTCTGTGATCAATCTACAGCTTGACGGTCACTTTCCTGTCAGTGCCTGGCATCAGCGTGACATTCTGTGTGGTATCATTTGGATCTCTGTCCCCAGCAAATCTCATGTCAAATTTTAATCCCCAATGTTGAAGGTGGGGCCTGGCCTGGTGGGAGGTGATTGGATCATGGAGGTGGATTTCTCATGGTTTAGCACCATGCCCTCTTAGTGCTATTCTCAGATAGTGAGTGAGTTCTCACAAGATGTGGTTGTTTAAGAGTATGTAGCACTTAGCCCTTCTCTAATCTCTTCTTTCAGCTCTGGCCATGTAAGTAAGATGCCTCACTCCCCCTTTGCCTTCCACCATGATTGAAAGTTTCTTGAGGCCTCCCCAAAAGCAGATGCTGCCACGCTTTCTGTAGAGCCTGCAAAACCCATTAAACCTCTTTTTCTTATAAATTAGTCTCAGAGGTCAGGAGTTCAAGACCAGCCTTGTTAACATGGTGAAACCCCCATCTCTACTAAAAATACAAAAATTAGCTGGGCGTGGAGGCAGGCATCTGTAGTTCCAGTTACTCAGGAGGCTGAGGCAGAAGAATCACTTGAATCCAGGAGGCAGAGGTTGCAGTGAGCTAAGATCGCGCCACTGCACTCCAGACTGGGCAACAGAGCGAGATTCTGTCTCAAAAAAAAAAAAAAAGTAGTTATTTCTGAAGAGAGGAGGGCAAACGGGAGGAAGCTTATTTCAGTTCACCATACAATCAATTGCCAGACTTCAGGTGCCTGCCATGGTGGACAGTGCTGGATTTGCCCAAGTTCACAGAGGCTCTGATTTCCTGAGAAATCAGGTGATGTGGCCTGGGTGCAAATTTGGACCCCTGAAAGACAGAGATGGCAGGGTCTCCTTGGGGTGTAACTGCTTCCTGGGAGATGTCCCACATGACAGAAAGCACCCAGCTTGCTGTATTTTCTTGCAAACCGGTGGCCTCCCTGGGAGCTCCCGCCTTGTATCTCCCTCCCTCCTTCCTGGCTATAGTACCTGTTTCCTTCAGTTTTGCTTCTCTGGTCTCCCTGCTCTTAGCACAAGTATTAGCACAATAAGCTTTTCTCCAGCTCTTTTTTTCTAGGGAGTCTACACTAAGACAATATACTTCCACATTCTCTGACCTCTTTACAATGAAAACGGATTTAGATAACACGTGTGTAAGGATAAAACAATAAGAGAGCGAAGGAGTTTGGTTTACCATAAAGAGCAGCACAAATGTCACAATTATTCAAGGTGTTTTTCTGGAAGGATGCCTGGGCAGGGGAACTGCTTTCATCATTATTTTCCTGATATCCCCAGGGGACCCTGGGAACCAGACGCTTCTGCGTTTGACAATGTGGAAGTTAATGTCTGCGTGGCTTTCCTCTGGGTCCCTCTGCCCTTCACAGGCCAGCTGGGTCAGATACCCCCGGCATTATCACACTCTCCAAAACCTCAGAACCAGCTCCCCTTGCCACCTCCTTCTTCCTTCTCTACTCATGAAAATGGTGCACGTGTGTGCATGTGTGTGCATGCGTGTGTGTATTTAATGTTTAGATAGTTTCAGATTATTTTAACTGAGGGCTCAAAAAAGCAGCCCCAAGGAGCATCGCCAGCATTCCTATCTTCTTAACAGTCAAGAGCATCTTGAGCTCTTTCTGAGATGAGGGAAAGGACAAGAGAGGTGGAAAGCTGAGCTGGAGGTTCAGCAGGGCCTAATGGCCTCCCCACTTCCTCCCAATTTAAATGCCCTAGAAACAGAAGATGCTGAAAGTGAAGATCTCCAGATTACATAGAGTGGGGATAGGAAAGCTTGCTTTAAAAAGTCAATGAATGAACAAATTCATAGACTTAGTGGCTGAAAGGCATTGTGTTTTGCAGATTCACACTTGAAGTACAAAAAGTCTTGCCGGTTCTTTGCACACCTCCTGCCTCAGAGGATCATGGCTGTGTGCTGACTTGGAAGGGTGGGGCAGCGTGGAGTCCTGATATGCCTTGGCTAAGTGTGTTGCATACAATTAAAGGAAAACATTTTACCATCAGGGGGGTGCCTGTGCACTCTTTGTAAGCAATCCAAACGGGAGAATAGAGTCTTTCTTGGGCAATGTTTGCTTTGTCCTAGAAAACCGCCCTTTATTCTGACTCAGGAATTGTTTGAAAAGGTGGAACAAAGCAAAAGCCTGTGGGCCGCGGAGACCTGGCTTTTAGGTGAAAGGAGATTTGGTCTCTCCTAGACAAGAATCCTGCGAGTCAAATATCCTCTAATTGGATAGGCTGGCTGTAAGAATTGCACTGGGGAATTTGTCCAAGGGGAGAGTTTAGCCAAGAGAAGTTTAAGAAAAAGCCTGTGGTTTTTGATGCACAACTTAGTGGTTCAGATGAGCTGCTCTGAAATGGAGCATCTTTTTTTGAAGTCAGCCCTGGTTGCAGTTGAATAATGGAGTAAATGGGGGCTCTGAGATGCCCCCTCCATCAGGATCAGAAAAAGAAGTCCACTGGCCTTTCCTTTTGTCTGACATGACCCTGTTCCTGCTGACAACACTGGCAATGTCAAAGTTTTCCTGGGCATGGTCCCACCTGCTCAGAAACTCTCAGTTTTTGAACTCTAAACAAGCCCAGCGAAGAGTAGGATCTTCTGTAACAATATTTGAGAGTCTTCCTACTTTTTTGGAGAGTTCTTTTGGGAACTTGAAAAGTGCTCTCTCAGGTCAAGCACTGTAATGCCAGCACTTTGGGAGGCCAAGGTGGGCGGATCTCCTGAGGTCAAGAGTTCAAGACCAGCCTGGCCAATATGGCAACAAAACCCCATCTCCACTACAAACACAAAAATCCGCCAGGCGTGGTGGCGCGCACCTGTAATCCCAGCTACTCGGGAGGCTGAGGCCGGAGGATCACTTGAACTGGAGAGGTGGAGGTTGCAGTGACCAGAGATCATGGCACTGCACTCCAGCCTGGGTGACAGAGTAGGATTCCATCTCAAAAAAAAAAAAAGAAAAGGCGCTCTCACAGAAAGCTGTTCCTTCAAATCTCTCCTATCTTCAATTCCAAGGCCACCCTTGTCCTGCCGATGTGTGACTTCCCTGCCCCTCCCCACTCAGCCTTACGTGTTGTGCCCATCAGCCTCCACTTATCCAGCCCTGAAGCCAGGGCTGACCAAGGCAGGAAAGAGACTTGGAGCCTCGGGCCACCAAGAGATGGAACCTGGAAGAGATTGTGCTGCCACCGATCCTTGGTGCCTGCAGAGGAGCCTGAACATCCTCATATCCACTAGGCCTTAACCTTCTGCCAATCCCAGCCCCACAGCTGGATGTCCCCCAATGTCTCCTCTGGGAGAACAGAGCTGACTGTATCCCCTGGTCAGAGCCTGGGGGCTTTTTCTAACTGAACACATTATCTAGACCCCCAAATCACTCCCTACTGCCTGGGACTGCCTGTCACCCTGTCCATCCTCCATGTAAGCCCCGTGGACGGCCACCCCTGCTGTACCACGCAAGGTACTCTATAGCTCAGAGGTTCTCAGTCTTCAGAGACTTGGGACACTTGGGAGCTTGTTAAAAACGAGAAGTCCTGTCTCCACCACTGGAGATGCTGATTCAACTGCCTACCCTATCCACTGATTCCCACCCCTGGGGGACATTGTGGAAGAGCTCTGGGAGCCCAGCCTGTATAACCCAGCAGGGGTGAACCGAGCCACAGGCCAAGTCCTCTACGGCTCCGGTAACTTCCCCTGTGCTCCCCACCAACCTCACCTCTTCATGTCCCAGCCTGTTTTGCAGGCAGTTCCACCAAGCCACAGCATCATCTGTAACTTATCCACATCTGTTCCCTTGCATCCAAAGCATCCTTCAGCTGCAGGACACATGTTCTCTCTCAGTTCAATGAGACTGTCTATTGCACTCCAACTTCTGATCTCAAAGTATGTATAGGCTCCTACATACAGTGGGATGTTGATAAATTCTGTATCTAATAGAAAATTATTCAGCCTTAAGGCAATGTCTTTAAAGATCTTGCCATTTGCTACATGGATGAAACTGACGACATGATGCTAAGTGAAATAAGCCAGACACAGAAAGATGCTGTATGATCTCACTAATATGCAGAATATTTTTTAAAAGTCAAATAAATAGAGAACAGTGGTTACTGGAGGAAGGGAGGAGGAGGAAGTGGGGAGAAGTAGGTCAAAGAGTGCCAAGTTGCAGTTGTGTAGGATGAATAAGCCTAGAAGTCTGATGCACAGCAGGAGGACTGTGGTTCATAACATTGTATGACCTACTCAAAATGTGCTAAGAGATACATCTGAAGTGCTCTTACTACATACACACAAAAGATAACTATGGATGGCAATGAATATGTACCTTTGTTTGACTGTCATAATCATATCACTATGTATATGCGTACCAAAACATCATGTTGTACACCTTAAATATAGACAACAGAAGATGAATTAAAAATAAATAAATAATAAATAATTAAATTCTATATCTGTCGGTGACAAGAAGCTAATTTAAGGAATATACATTATTAAAGAGAAATATGGGTTGATATTTCAAGCACAATAAATGTTTAATGAACTGTCGTCGCACAAAAATGAACAAATGGATGAATCTAAGAAGGTAGAATATAATAAAATCATTTTACATTTGTCCCATGTGGTCTATCTTTATCCTTTTCACAGAAAACATTTTGATCTGACACCAGAAGGAACTTTCCATCCACAGCTTTATTTCAGATAAAGCCTGCAGAACCAGAACCCCATCTTGTGGGCAGAGAACTATGTATATAGCATACCCTCTTTACCCTGTACCCACCCTGGCACCAACACCATGCCAGTCCAATTCCACTCCCGCTTCTTGGTGGTGGTGGGAGTGGTCCAGATTTTTCTTTAGTCTTGCCTCCCTCAGTCTCTCATCCCCTGCTGTGCCCCCTCTTGTGGTCTGTCATCTTTATTCACAAGACACATTAGGGCCTCTATTAGCATAGAGAACGACAGTGAGAAATACAGTATGTGGAACAAGCCTCCCGCTTTCTCCTTTCTCTGCAATTATCACTCAACTGCCTCAGTAAACAACAAAATTGTTCTCCACACACATCATTACCGCTTACAAGATTAAAATAGTCTGGAGGTCAGGAAGGCAAACACAGGTTAGTTTGAGTTTTTGAAATGAATTGCTCTCCCTGGCTAAACTTTCCCTAACCCCTTCTTTCCTGGGGAAATTGAGAATAAGAGGCCAGCCAGTCAAGCTAGCAGTCCCCTCCTCACTTGGGAAAAGATTTTAGAGAGAGAGAGAATGAGAAAAAGACTATTCATTGCAGCCTTGGGCTGGGCTGGGGGACACAGGCTGGGAAGCTGGGCTCACCTTCAAGGTCTCTGCACTCTCAGCCACACCTTCCTGGGCCTGGGCACCCTCTTGAACCCCCAAGGCTTTGGTGCATCTTCCACAGGCATGCAGATGTTGGATTCTACCCGCAAGAGCCACCGACTAGATCCAAAATAGGGAGTCCTGGGTGAGCAGCTTCCCATTCATCTCTCCAGATTGTAGTCTTTTTTTGAGACGGAGTCTCGCTCTGCTGCCCAGACGGGAGTGCAGTGGCATGATCTCAGCTCACTGCACCCTCCACCTCCCAGGTTCAAGCGATTCTCCTGCCTCAGACTCCTGAGTAGCTGGGATTACAGGCACTTGCCACCACACCTGGCTAATTTTTGTATTTTTTGTGGAGACGGGGTTTCGCCCTGTTGGCCAAGCTGGTCTCAAACTCCTGAACTCAGGTGATCTGCCTTCCTTGGCCTCCCAAAGTGTTGGGATTACAGGCATGAGCCCCTGCACCTGGCCATGGTCCTGATTTTATTATCCACCCAACCTCTGACAAGGTGGGCATGAGCTTTGTATACCACCAGGGCAGTATGATAATGACCAAACCCAACAGGCTAGAACCAAAAGCATCCTTACCAACCACAGCCCATGCTGCACTCCAGGGGCTCCGCATGTGCTGCTCTCCATGGGAACAGTGCCCTGGAGCAGGGTCACACCACGGAAGCCTCCAATGGCACGGGCATGGCCCTCTGGCCTTGTTGGCTGATGCTCTCTGATAATGGGCTCTCCCCACAGATAAAGAGACATTTTCTATGACCTTGAAATGTGTCCTGAAAGGATGAGAATCAGTCATGAATGAACAGATTTAGTTGGGCCATGGTTCTATACCTGGCATAAAGGCGACGGGTGGATAAACTCAAATGACTCCCAGGACCAGAAAGGCAGCACACGTGTGAGCTCTGGTGGACTAGAGACACACCCAGCTGAAGGTCTTCAAATGCAAGTTTAGAAACCGTGCTGGCCAGACAAAAGACAGCTGAAGACCAGGTTCAGCCTCCTGGCATCCAGTTTGTGATCTCTGGACTAGGAAGAAAACAAAAAAGAGGAAAAGCAAGAGATGAGAATAAACAAAGGCAAAGGGTTTTGTTCTCCTACTGACTAGCAGCCACATCCTCTCTCCGCGGTGAAGCGTCTTCCAGACTTTGAAAAACGATCCCCATGAAAGGAACATGTTTCCAGGATGTTTTTCTAGGAATCAGAACGCCCTCCACCAGCCAGCCCCACTCTCTTCTAAGCTCCTTTGGGACCAGAGACGTCTTATGAAATGTCTAGCCAACATTAGAAGGAAATCTGCCGCCACAGCCTGGAGGGTTTTCTTCTACTGAAACTAGTTGGCATTGGCCATAATAAAAACCGCATGAGCTTGAAGCTATTTGCGTGGTGTTGTAATGGCAGCACAGACCAGCCCAGTCTTCTGGTATTCTGTCCTGATGCCTGGCGAAGACGGAAATGAGGAGACACACGATGACTGCGTCCCCAGTGGTGTTCTGTGTCTGTGCCTGCTAAAGGCACTAACAAAGAAGCCAGTCATTGCCTCACACCATCATTACCCATCCCCTCTGATATGTGGGGCACAGGGTGAGAGCATGATGAGTTAGGAATCAATCACATCCAACTAGGTTGGAAGTAAATGGGACCTTAAGCACAGGGTGCACCCAGCTGGAAGGATTCCTGCAGCTGCTCCCAGCAAAGATATTGCTCGTCCATAGAGACTCCAAACAGGCTTATTGGGGGTGGGTGGGGGGCAGGTGGGAGAAGTAGCAACAGTGGTTGGAGGTCAGGAAGGGAAGGGAGGGGATTGTCAGGCCTTGGGGACTTGGATTACATGTGAGTTCCATAAGGCCTGGTCCAGTAAAAATCATTAAAACAGTGGTTGTGAGGATTTGGGATCTAATTAAATAATAGATTATAGTTGACTGATTTACTAATGTTTTCTTCTGACGTCAATCAAAGGCATCTTTTCCGTTTCTTTTCCTTGTATTTTTGAAAAGTAGGAAAATTCCAAGGACAGGGGAACAAGAAAGAGGATAGTTCCCTTGTGTGTGCATTTGAGATTCAGTTTGAAAATCTGTTAGAAAACAATGGGAAACTGAAAGCTACAATGAGGGAGGGAAAGGGCAGATGGAATCAGTAGGTAAATACCTAATGCCAAGAGCTCCCTCGTGCCTCCCACATCACCATCCGGCTGCCCTGGCTCCCAGAACCCTGGTGGGCACAGTTGGAAACCACTGTGGCACCTACCAGGTCACCAGCCTACCAGACGTCCCCCATCCCACCATGGCTCCTGCACCTCTGCCCCATCACTACAGGTCCCCCTGGTCAAAGTAAGCCCAGACCCTGGCAGACACTCAGTGGCCTCCTGGTCCCCTGAGGGGGTGGCTGCCTGACCAACAGCCTGCACTTTCCCAAGGTTGCCCTTCATGGCCACCCAGGGGAGCTACAGCCTCCATAGTGCACGGCACAAGTTAAGTATGTTGAATATCACCCCCAGGGAAAGGGCTAAAATAGGAACAAGTTGGCCTAAGAAGACTTCATAGTAGAAACATAAAAAGGCCATGGTTAATAAATGTATACGGAGACTATTGGGGGAAATGTAAAAATTGACATGAAATTGACGTGATTGGAAAGGCATCAGCTACAAAAGAGCCAGAGAAGAGACAAATATTTTCTTGGTCAGATAAAGGGTGAGATTGATAAAGTTTAGATGATATGAGCTACCTTAGCCCAGAAATGCCTATCAGTCCAACCTTGACACAACTTCTCAGCATTTTTGTGGCTTAAAAACAACAAAGAGAGATAATCTCATTTCACTCAGCACCTCAAAAGAACTCTCTGGTGACACAGTAATATGAAACTCACTAATCAAATGCCTCAGGGTAAGTCAGCCTCCTTCACTTTCTGACAAAGTTCTATCATCTATAAGAAGAAGAAGAATTTCTAACCTGAGTCAACCAATTTAAAATCAGTGATCAATGGGCTGGTCTTTTTGCTTGAGGATGGCACATAATTTTTTTTTTTGTTTGGCGGTATACAAGGACAACAAAAAAGTTCCAGGGGAGGTATTGTCCTGTTAAACCACAAGATTGATGCAAGAAGGACCACAGTATAGAGCCTAAGTCTCCAGAAAATGACTCCCAAATCTATAAGACTGAACTGAAAGTATGAACAGATGAAGCCAGATCATGCCATCAGAAAAGAAGTTTTCTGGGATGTCACACCTTGGGTCACACCTTGGGTGTGACATCCCAGCCCATTTCAAGTTCACCAGAGCTTGTGGGCCCTATATCCCATATTTGGCCACGATTCTTCAGTCTCTTACAACTTGAGGCTGATAAACCATCTAACTAGTGCACCTTGTTCCGATTCCAAGCTCCTCACCAAACAATCTGCTATTGACAATCGACATGAAGATTATGCTATAGGACGAGATAGGTGCGAGCCATTACAATGTATTTTATCTGCATGATAGTTGCATTTTTCAGTATCTGATATGAGCCACAAGTATATACATTTGTTTAGAGCAAATCTTTCTAAGCATTGGATCTGCTGTCATCATCCTGACTGAATCAGGTTTTGAACCCATAAAGCTAGGGGCAAACCCTCGACCTTGGGGAGGCCTTCAATACCATTATCAATAGAGTCAGGCAGCTTCCCTGGTTACAACTCACTGCAGCCCTTCAGTTCACATCTGTGACTCCCACTTGAGTTCTTTGTTTTCCAGACGTGTATTGTGTGTTGGGCAGCTTTGAGCCTCATCCTCCAGAACCAAGGACATACTTTGTAAGATGTCTGCCTACGGGTTTTTTCTCTTTGGTCAGTCACCTGGTCACTCTGAAGATTAAATGCATAACCCAGGTTTCGGCACACCCAGCTCTGGTCAACTGAGTGAAAACAACTCTAGCGCAGATGCTTTAAATATCCCTGACTTCCAAACATCTTATATGGGGCAGAGTCCCAGAGAGACAGTGATGGCCTCCAAAGTTAACTGAGGGTTACCGGCCCCTTTTTCTCTCCAGTCAGGCTCTCACAGGCTCGCCTGGATGGCAAGTTCTCCACGGATGTTAGCAAGTGCTTTCTTTCAGCCTACTACTCATGTCAGTATCCCCAGTGCCTAAGAGGGTTCCTGGTCAGGTGGATCATGAGGTCAGGAGATTGAGACCATCCTGGCTAATGTGGTGAAACCCCATCTCTACTAAAAATACAAAAAATTAGCCAGGCGTGGTGGCGGGCACCTGTATTCCCAGCTACTCGGTTGGCTGAGGCAGGAGAATGGCGTGAACCCGGGAGGCGGAGCTTGCAGTGAGCCAAGATCGCACCGCTGCACTCCAGCCTGGGCGACAGAGCAAGACTCCATTTCAAAAAAAAAAGAAAAGAAAAGAAAAGAAAAAAAGAGGGTACCGGATACATAGCAGGGACTCAGTAAGTGATTTGGAGTGAACGAATGAATGAATGAATGCAGGCAGTGTTTCTCTACCTTGCCTCTGCCTCCAAGTCATTCACAAGCAAAACATGTCCTAGAAGTAACAACTCTCATGACACAAAGGGATTCTCAGTGGTATGGGAGGGAGAGAAAGTCAGTTGCATATCAAAATATCTACGGCCTTAAGTTTAATAACACTCTCCCTTCTCCCCCAGCACACACAGATGCACACATCGCAGGAGATTCTAAAACTGCCACACTGACTCTTTGGAAAGAGACTAAAAGGAAACACTTGTTGGCTTCCTCCATGGAGGCATCCCGCCCACCTTGGACAAAGCCAGGCAGAGCCTGGGGAGCAACCAGAGAAGGAGCATGCTGGTTCTCCAAGGCTCTGCTCCTTCTCATCCACCCACACGCAAGGAGCCTAACTCACTCACAGCACTGGGTGTTTGCCATTTCCTGTATGGAAAATGGTTACGGTAATTTTGTTTTCAAAGAAACAAGCCTCCCACTCAAACACACCATGCCAAAGGAGAAACCAGGCTCGCGAGAGCCCACTACAGGGCTCTGCCTGGAGCAGCACTTCCTTCTTGCCACAGACAGCACCTGTCTGCTCCTCCTCCTTGTGGTGGAAGCCCATGGCTGCCCGGCCTTGGGAACCCAGGCTGAACCCCCAGGTTACTCCCACCACGGCTCTGGGGACGTGGGGGCACACTGAGAGTCTTTGGGGTCCCAAAAGATGGAGACAAAAGAAGGTCAATTTTGAAGTGAAATTCCCTGGAGAGGAATCCAAGAGGAGGCTCCAGGAGCTCTGCCCAGCAGGGACAGTGAATACCTTGAGCAAGGAACTATCAAATGCCAAATCAGGACCCCAGGACCCACTGGCCTATGTCCCCACTGTCCTTAATCCCCAGCCTCTGGGATCCCCAAGGCCCCCTGGATGTGGGAGTGGCTGGCATGTCACAACCTCAAGCTGTCCTCTCTCCCACCTGTCACCACAGCGACACCCATGAAGCAGCAGAAGTGTGCCCTGAAGGCATGGCACAAAGCTGAGGTGAGGCAGGAGGAGGGAGGGCAGCTGTGGGGGGTCCACTCACCTTTGGCATTTAGTCCAAACACCTGGGTGACATCCTCATCCCTGCTACTTCTCTGAGTTCTGTAAAGTCCAGGCCATGATTTTCCCAGGGACAAACACCTTGCACAGTGACTCCGGACACTAAGCCTCACTGGGAGTCTCTGTAGCCCTGCGTGACTGCTCAGGCTCCAGTTAATAACCAGATCCTGCTGGCTGCCCGTGTCTGCCATGTTCCTGTGCCAAGAGGAGTAGAGGAAGACCCTGTTCCCCGAGCACATCAGCGCTGCTCTGACCCACCACTTGTAACAGGCTGCCTGCACTTGCAAATCCCTAAGAGGAGCAGCCACCAGTCATGGGGTGCTCACCACACACCAGGCCCAGTGCTAAATGCTCAAAGCGCCCTCTCCCTTGGACATAGAGACTCTCATTATGCCCTTTTTATAAGTGAGACTTCGAAGAATTGAGTCTCACAATGACCTTCACCCCTCTGTCCAGTAGAGGCAATTTATAAAACCAGGATCTGGAATTAAGTTTGTTGCTACAGAGGAGAGTTTTATCCCAGATATGGAAATACAAGAACCCCTTGAGCAGCCATCCCTGCATCCCTCACTACATCTAACTAATTAAATCAACATTTTCAACAGCCTCCCTGCGCCTGGCACCATCTCGACCTGCGTTAGCGTCTCCCCGAGTGCTGGTATTCAACATTTGCCATGAGAATAGCAGTGGTCTGAGGACCCAGTGCTGCTAGACACCGGGTCTCAGCCTGACCTTTGAGAACAGAGTGGCTGTTTACTCACTGCCTCCCCACCAGACACAGGAGACGGGACTCCCTAAGATGCTTGCCTTACAGGCAGCGAGAATCCCCCCAAAGCAAAGCTAAAAAGGGATCTGTCTTCAAGGACGCTGGGGCCCTCCTTTTTATTTAAGGAAGAAAATAAAAACGTGGTAAAAAGTGCTGAGAGGATTGAATTATAACACATCAGAAGGAAAAGAGAATCTGCAGTTGTCCTTATTGTCGTCAGCCTGTTCAGTAATGAGTGGGGAAATGAGAAGAGGAAAACAACTGGAAGAACATATGACCCAGAAAAACCTGGCCCTTTGCAAATGCTGAGCTGGGCCTCCTTCTCTCAGGGTGCTCCAGAGCAGAGGCTCTCAGTGAGATCCCTGGACCGGCAGCAGCAGCATCACCAGGGAGCTTGTTAGAAATGCACATTTTCAGGCCTCATCCTAAGCCGTACTCAATCAGAAACAGGGTGGCCGGCCTTGTAGCCTGTGGTTGCTCATTTGATAACCTCTGTTGTAGGGGAAAAGAAGTACCTGGGATATATTTACAGCTTCTTTACTCTTGCTGGAGCTGCAACACAGCTGCAAAGCCATGAGCACAAGCCAAGGAGAGCCTGTGCCATTAGTGCAGATCACGACTGGATCAGCATGTTGAATCCCAACTTTTTGAGTCATCTCCGAGGTGAAAGTGTTGTTTCCCCAACCTTATTTGCTCCAACCTTTTGAAAATCAGTTTTCTGGCCACACTCTGCCTCTTGCTCCCTTGCCAGGCAGATGGGAAGTAGGATTCCCCAAGAGGATCAGGAACAATCTCGTTGGACTAAATTAAGCCAATCTTCATCACGTGCCTAAAACTACCTTTGGATCTTTACAGGACCTTGAAAAACACTGGCTCCTGTTCCTTTGTCTTACTTCTTGCATCTTCCTAGAGCACAGCACAGCCTAACTCAATTCTTCTGACATAAATATGAATCACAGACCCTCCATAAGTACCAGCCCGGATAGGGACACAATCTCTCCCAGTGAGAGATGTCCCGTAGCATCATTTTGTCCAATCGTCCATTTCCACTGATGGCTCAGAAATCACATCCGTGCCTCGTTATTGAAATGTACAGTTTGACACTGTTTTATTACAAAGACAAAGCCACACTGTAAAAGCATGTATTCGGCAAATCACTGGTCAGCACAGACATCGGTATCCCCAGGACTCCCTGAGATACAGCAGGAGGGAAGAGCCATTCTCTGTGGGTGATTTGCTTATTTTCTCTTTAAGGGACGGGAGAGAAGTTCTGGCTTAAGGGCCCCCAATTTAAATGTATGTCACTGTCATCTCACTGTTAGATCAGCTGTCAGCGACCACTCTCAGACTGTGTGAAGTCACAGTCTTTGACACAGCTTACATAGAAACGGTGACCCTGTGACTCTAGGGAGCCAACAACATAGAGAGGCGCCCACAGTGGGGCCTATGAGCAACTGCTGATGACCAGATTCTACTTGTGGCTGGGATTCAAGGAGTTCAGTGAGATTGGCTCTGTCTCCAGTGATGGGACTCTCCATGTGGTGGAGGAGGGCTTAACTGGCAAGGTCACTGGGGGTGGGAGTGACACAGATACAACCTCTGCCAGCCTTGCTCTTTCCCCCAGCAACTAGGAGTCACTCATTTTCCCCTGCAAAGAAGGAACTGAGCAGGTTGCTCATTTGCCTAACTCAGAGTCCTCTGAATTTTCCAGATGCCAGGCTGTCTGCCACTCTTCTGCGGAGGGGACGGCCACAGGGGCTGGAAGCAAATTATCTTTAATGATCCTAGAAGGATCCTTTCTGGGGCCAACCTGCTCTCCATATGCCAAACGCCTGCTACATCGAGCTGTCTTTCTTCTCCATCCCCAGAAGCACCTTTTTTGTGCCTCATTTAAAGGGTCTGAAAGGCAAATGGCTTCCAGACCTCTTCTACCTCATATCTTGAGCTCATTAACAGAGACAAAGAGGGACTGGGGGAAAAGTCACCAAATACAAAACACACTTTCAATGGGAAACCAAATACCATATGTTCTTACTTCTAAGTGGGAGCTAAGCTATGAGGACGCAAAGGCATAAGAGTGATATAATGGACTTTGGGGACTTGGTGGGGGGCAGGTTGGGAGGGGGGTGATGGATAAAAGACTACATATACTGGGTATGATATACACGGCTCAGGTGACAGGTGCACTAAAATCTCAGAAATCACCACTAAAGAACCTTTCCATGCAACCAAAAACCACCTCTACCCCAAAAACTGTTGAAATAAAAAAACTAATTTTAAAAAACTGTATTTTTTGTTTTCTGTTTAACATTCACTCATGCCTGGGCACAAGCATTTAGCAAGCTGGGCTAGCCTCCATACAAAAGGACAATAGAACCTCATTGAAATAAACACTTATTTATTCAATAAATATTTATAAAACACATTCTTTAAGGCATTATGCTAGGAGTCCCAAAGTAAACTAATGCTGAGCAAAACTAACGTAGCCCTTTCCTCACTGAACGTCAGTGCAGATAGCAGACAGGCATTCAACAAGAACATAAACAAATGTATGTGTGATTTCAACGCATGCTAAGTGCCAGGGAGAAACAAAGCACAATGATTCAGCTGAAAGGAGATCACTCAGGGAAGGCCTTGCTGAGGAGGAAATATTTTTTGTTATTATTATTATTATACTTTAAGTTCTAGGGTACATGTGCATAACATGCAGGTTTGTTACATATGTATACTTGTGCCATGTTGCTGTGCTGCACCCATCAACTCGTCAGCACCCATCAACTCGTCCTTTACATCAGGTATAACTCCCAATGCAATCCCTCCCCCCTCCCACCTCCCCATGATAGGCCCCAGTGTATGATGTTCCCCTTCCCGAGTCCAAGTGATCTCATTGTTCAGTTCCCACCTATGAGTGAGAACATGCAGTGTTTGGTTTTCTGTTCTTGCGATAGTTTGCTGAGAATGATGGTTTCCAGCTGCATCCATGTCCCTACAAATGACACAAACTCATCCATTTTTATGGCTGCATAGTATTCCATGGTGTATATGTGCCACGTTTTCTTAATCCAGTCTGTCACTGATGGACATTTGGGTTGAGTCCAAGTCTTTGCTATTGTGAATAGTGCCACAATAAACATACGTGTGCATGTGTCTTTATAGCAGCATGATTTATAATCCTTTGGGTATATACCCAGTAATGGGATGGCTGGGTCATATGGTACTTCTAGTTCTAGATGCTGAGGAGGAAATATTTAAGGCAAAACCTGAAGTATAAAAATAGGCCAGCCATGCAAGCATTCAGGAGGGAAAGTGTCCCATGCAGAGGGAACTATGCGTCAGAAGACCAGGTATGGGAAGTGTTGCATGAATTTAAGGAACACAAAGCAGTCGGAGTGGCCCAAGTGACATGAGTGAGATGGTGGGGAGTAGAACAAGATGGAATTGGAAAGGTGCACAGGGGCTGGATCAGGGGAGGTGGGGTTGGGAAGGTGGGCAGGGCCTGGACAAGGGAGGACCTTGATAGCCATACTATGAGATCTGGACTTTTTTCCAACATGTAATGGAATACCATTGAAGTGTTTTAAGAAGGAGTGTCATATGGTATAATATATCTTTTTAAAAAAAAAAATCTAGGCTACTCTGAGGAGAAAAAATAAATTGAAGGAACTGGAGAGAAAGTAGGAGACAAGTAAGCAGCTGGTGTGGTTGTCCTGGTGAGAAATGTTGCTGTCTGGAATTCTGCATTAGCAGCAGAGATGGAAGGAAGTGGATGTATTTGAGATATCTGGGTGATGTGAAGAAGAAGAAATCAAAGACCGCACAAGATTTCTGACTGGGACAATTAGATGAATGACGGTCCCAGTAGAGATGGGCTGAGCACTCTGGTGACAAAGGCCATGTCTGTTGAGAAACAGAGGCAGGGGTCAGGCATCCAGAGGGCTGCTCTGAGCATGCCTGTGCGGAGTCAGTCCATGTGCTGACGCCCACCAGCAGTGCCCCAAGCGTTCCTTCCTCACTGCTGGCCATTAGCCAGAACATGGCAGTGAACGCACAGTTCCACGTCTCCTGGCATCAGCAGCTATAGCAAAACAAAACCAACTTTCTGCTTTCAACATTTGGTGTTGAAACACAAACAGAAACATCTCAAAAAACACCATTCATTTGGGTTTCCCATTATTCACACAGATTGGGTTGCCTTCTTGCTCATGACAGTCCGAGAACGAGCAGTAGACCAGGCTTCTATACGGAGTTACTTGTTGACTAAGGAAATGAGAAGATCTACAGCCTTCAAGAACCCTGGTAATCCCAGATGTAAGATTTCTACATCTGCTCTCCCTGGTTCCACTTTGTGAACCGTCCCTTGTTCCCATCTCTAAAATGCACGAGCCCTTAACTTGGACACAGTTGTGAATATCGTGGTGCCCAAAAAGACATGTAGTCTGACTTATGTAATAAACCCAAGAATTCAACCAAGCTTTATAACTTCTCTCACAGCAGGTATAACTCTTTAAATTTTTATTGTACTTGTCTGTCTGTGTGTTATCTCTTCTACTAAATGCTTTGAAGGCAAGTTCTTTGGCACGGTCTGGGACTCTGTAAAACTTACTCTGGCTTGCTCATTGGAGGGAGACGCTTAATAGTTTCTGATGATGATGTCACAAATCTCCAATGCCATTGTCAACTGGGAAGTTTAATTCAGACCTGTCCTTGGAGGTGAGCTTAAATGGAAAAAAATGTAGGACCTCCAAGCTATCATCCATCCAAGTCAAAACAGCATTTCCTGTTCACAACTGGCTAACGAAAGTACCAGATGTAAAATCATGAAGTCAAGGAGGTGCAGTAAGGAGTGCAGGAGCAGGCTCTGTGTCTCGCTTCCTGGGCCCAAATCCCAGCACTGTCTCTTACTAACTTCGTGAACTTAGCAAGTCACTTGATTTCTTTGGACCTAGTTTTGGTTTTTTTTTTGTTGTTGTTGTTGTTTAAATCTTTAAAATGGAGATAATGTTAGGGTTATTACGAGGATTGAATGAAATAATATGTGTAATCAGCTTACAACAGTGCTCAAGAAGTGATCATAGGGCCAGACATGGTGGCTCACACCTGTAATCGCAGCACTTTAGGAGGCCAAGGCAGGTGGATCACTCAAGGCCAGGAGTTTGAGACCAGCCTGGCCAACACAGTAAAACCCCGTCTCTACTTAAAAAAAATAATAAAAATTTGCTGGATGTGGTGGGGTACACCTGTAGTCCCAGATACTCAGGGGGCTGAGGTAGGAGAATAGCTTGAACCCAGAAGGCAGAGGTTGCAGTGAGCCAAGATCGTGCCACTACACTCCAGCCTGGGCAACAGAGCAAGACTCTGTCTCAAAAAAAAAAAGAAGTGATAATGGTGATGATGGTCAGGATGATGGTGATGGTAAGAGTGATGGTGAAGATGGTGGATGATAAAAACCTTGCACATGAGGAGCTGAAACCAAGCTGAGATGTTTCTAGGGAGTCACTGAGCTTGTAGAGTGCTTTGGGCAGGTTTTGAGTGGGGAGGCCTAATGAGAATGGAATGATTTATGGCAACACGGGACTTTATGAGCAGTGCTTTGCAGAAGCCGTCTAACCACAGCTGTAACTCATGTTGGCCCAAAAGATATCACATCACAGAACATGGAGCAACAATAATTTCCACTATTTCCTTTATTCTTTGATGCCAGAAACAAATGTGACCATGAGGCAGCTCATCCCTATAGCCTTTCTGCCATCGTTGGTTAATGCCCGGCTCCCTGCCTTGTCTCTCAGCCTCCTTTAGATCCATTTATAGAAGATGACTTTTAGATGCTACTCCTGTATTCCTCAAGATAATGAGGAAATGCCTAATTACATGTTAACCTACAAAAAAAAAGACTAATTAGATGACCAGGCCGTTAATAACACTGATGTGAGAATACAGACCAAGAGGGTCATCCAAGACCCTATTTCTCAGAGGAAAAAGAAGAGGAGAGGATGGAGCATAAATTCTGGGCTTGCACAGAGTCCCAGCTACAGGGTTTTTGCATTGTCTTCTAGCAGACACATTAGCTGGATGGAGGACACTGTCACGACTGCCTGTCATGCTTGTTCCTGCCACTGGCCATTTGACCGATCCTGTCTCATCCCCTTCTTGACTCCTGGGTAAGACTCCTGATCCCTTGCTTTGTTTAAACACCCTCCAACCACCTTTAAGATATCAGAGCAGGAACAATGCATGAATCCATTTGCTTCAATCCCCCTCTTCCAACTGAACAACAGTTTGTCCCTAACCTACAAATGCTCTTTGACAGAACTAGACTTTACTCCCCCATCAAAACCCTCTTACCATCAGCCAGCAATCCCTAGACAATTCCAGGCAGAGAATAAGGGAGAAGAAACCTTCCCAAGCGACCTCCTGTCCAGGCAACTCTGAAACAAAGCAAAAGGTGTGGATTTGATGAGAGATCACAGATTCCAAAGCCGAGTTAGGAGTGTAAATGCCAGCCACCCTCTATGAGCAGCTCTCCCCTGTTCCATGCAAGATATGACTGGGAGATGTGCCCCATGGCACTGGCCAACTGCTGCTGCGAGACATCCCAACTCAAGGAGCAACCTCAGCCAGGGAAAGTGTGAACTCCACTCATAAGCAATTGGTGGAATGAAGCTTGCAAGCAGGGGAATCCACCAGACCTGTCAGAAGCTGCTCCTTGGTGTACCACACTCCACCTTACACACACACACACACACACGCACACGCACACACCATTCACAAACCCAGATGCATGTATTGACTTGACATGATGTCAAGGACTCAGCATTAGAAAACCCTGTGTTTTGGGCTGCTTTTCCGGTAGAATCCAGGAATTATATCTTGAGGATATTTTATATAGCTAATGCGAATTCAATTACATGCATTGTGAGTAGGAGGAGGGACAGGGAAAGAGAGAAGAAATTGCAGGGTAATTTGTCCTCCAGTCCACACGGAATCACGAGCTCCACTGTCAGCCTCGGTTCCCATGGGTCCTTCATAATGTGAGTGGCTCTTAATGCTGACGTAAAGCAACCACTGTCTTGGCTTGCCTGGGACTTCGGTGTTACCCAGGATGCAGAACTTTCAGTGCTAAAACCAAGACTGTTTCAGGCAACTGGGACAGCTGGTCACCTCATCACAGCCTGTAATTCCTGTGTCTAAAGATCCTTTTCTGTATTTAAGATGCTGTGGGGCCGGGCACAGTGGCTCATGCCTGTAATACCAGAACTTTGGGAGGCCAAGGCAGGCGGATCACTTGAGGTCAGGAATTCAAGACAAGCCTGGCCAATATGGTAAAACCCTGACTCTACTAAAATTATATATATACGAAAATTAGCTGGACGTGGTGATGCACACCTGTAGTCCCAGCTACTCAGGAGGCTGAGGCAGGAGGATGGCTTGAACCCAGAAGGTGGAGGTTACAGTGAACCAAGATCATGCCACTGCACTCCAGCCTGGGAAACAGAGCATTCGTATTACCCACTGGATATTACTTTTTGCATTAGACATTCATGACACATAATTTAGCACAGGATTTTACACACTCAAGGGTTTCATGGTAACATCAGAGATTTTCCAAAGACAGTTTTGAATCTGAGACTTTTCCCTTACCTGATGACTTTGAAGCCCATATAAGATGAAGTTCACCACAGAGAGACTGGGCAACTGAAAACCCAAGGCTCAGAGACAAATCCCAGGCACAGAAGAGTCTCACATTTGTGGGACGCCAACAGGGCCATGCACACAGCCAACATCATGAGTGGCCCAGGCTCAAAAACTCACAGCTCTCCCCAGCCAAGACAGTCGCCTGTCCAGTTACCAGCTGAGCTGTCGGCAAGGGGGACTCTCTGTGAGGTTCTGGGTATGTTACTGATCCCCTCTGTGTTCTCAGCATCTGATAGCTTTAAAAGTTTTAAAAACACGTGGCCAGGCACAGTGGCTCATGCCTGTAATCCCAGTGATTTGCAAGGTGGGATGATTGCTTGAGGCCAGAAGTTTGAGACCAGCTCTTGGCAACATAGTTAGACCTCATCTCTACAAAAAAACTATTAAAAAATAAAACATTTTAAAAAGACCACACTTTATAGCACACACTGAGATATTTGACGTGGAAGTCTTTTTACAATATGAATGTGATGCCATTCATATAATAAAAAGCACGATATTGCCACAGTCCCAACCCTCTGCTTCCATCTCCTTCCCAAAACCCCACACCGCTGGGGATAACCAGGGAGAGCAGGCCAGTGACCTGTACCCACAAAAGGAGAATCAGAGTCTATAAATGAACATAAGGCCTGGGTGGGCGGGCTGGCTCTGTTCCAGACCCAGAGCCCCTGCCTGTCTTGCGAAGGGGAGCTCTATGAGAAATCGGCTATCACAGAGCAAGTCCAAGGTGAAATAGTTTATGATTATGCAAAGTCAGAGGCTGATGCTGGTGTGTGGAGGTGGCAGTACCTGAGCTGCATTTTGAAGACTGGGTAGGACAAGGATTAGCACATGGGACAGGAGAGGGGAAGGGATTCAAGGCAGGGCAACAGCGTGACTAACCGCAGGGACAACAAACATTTCTCAAGTGCCTACTCTGTGCAAGGGGGCTGTGATAGATGCTGGGGTGAAGGGAAGGGCCAGGCACTGTGTCCCCCTGGAAACTGCTAAATGCTCTCCTCCTTGGCCTTTCTTTTCTCTTCCTCGCACCTTCTCTCCATCTCAACCACTCCCATCATTGATGTCAGCTTCATCTCATCACTGCTGGCTTGAGACTCTCCAGCAATTCTCTTTGGCGTTTTTAGACCAAATGTGATCTCAGCATCGTCCTACAGTGCCTGGCCAGCTGCAGTCTCCACACCTTCCCATACACTTTGCTCACACTTCTCAGATACCACCTGTACTCCCATGTGTGACTTTAATGACTAAAACGCAGAGAAGCAGGAGGAAAGAAAGCAGTAGTAGAAGTGCTGGGCTCAGTGCCATAGGGAATTGCTTTTAGGACTAGGCTCTGCAGCCACTTAGCCCTAGGGTCTTGGCCAGGTGACTAACCTCTTGGGCCCTCGTCTCCTCATTCAGAGGGGAGAAGCGTGCTCTTATTGGACACTGACTCAGCTCAATAAGCAGGACATATTGTTTGTATTGCTTCATTTAATCCCCACAATGGCCTTGGGAAGTAAACCTTCATGCAACTATTTTACTATAGACCAGGGAGTTGAACCACTTAATATCCAAAGGCCCTTTCAATTCTAAGATTTATGATTCCATAAAAGAGTTTAATTCTGAGGCTCAGTAACAGAAAGAGGGTAAGAATGTTTCCTGTATTAGTTATCTACAGCTGCATAATGAGTTACTCCAAAACTTCCCAGCTTGAAACAACAAATGGTAATTATCTCCATTTTCCATGGGGCAGGACCCAGAGTGCCTTACTTAGCTGGGTGGTTCTGTCTCAGGGTCTCACAAGAAGTGGCAGTCACTATATCAGCTGGGGCCACAGAGCTACAGAGCTGCAGGATCCACTTCTCAGCTCAGTCATATGGTTGTGGGCCAGTCTCTGGGTCTCACTGGCTGTTGGCCGGAGGCCTCAGTAACTGCCCACGTGAGCTTCTCCCAAGGGCTGCTCACAGCATTTCCCCAGAGTGAGGGATCCAAGGGAAAGAAAGAATGTGAGAAGTCCCAACGCCTTTTATGACCTAGTCAGAGTCACACATTATCACTTGTACCTTATTCTATTCATTACAAGTGACTCACATAGTCAAAGGGTGGGGAATTCAGTTCTACCTCCTAAGGAGATCAATAAATTTGTGTCGTCTCTTTAAAACCATCATACTCTCCCATTCCAAGGGGAAGACAATAAGCAAAGGTAAATCCAAGGGACAAACATCCTTAACAATGGGAGAAAGTAGGTCCAGAACATGGGCTTTGAAATCAAACCACCTTGAGTTTGAATCCCGGTCCCCTGTCACTTGAAGAACATACAACCTTGGGCAAATCCCCTAACTTTCATGAGTTTTAATATTAGTGGCCTCATCTGTAAAATCATGACAATGATAACTTCTTTGTATAGTTATTATATATAGCAAATGCAATGTTCTGTAAAGCTAACAGACATTAACAAACAGCATGAAATAGTAGCTATACGATATGCCTCTCGTTTTACAATAAACCGTGCACATCTCTAGCAATGATAGGAAGTTACTGGATTAGAAGAATGTGAGACATTAGAAGAAATATAGATACCTTTAGGGGAGGGGTGATGAGCCCAGGAAATCAAAAGTGTGATCAGTAGACACCTTAATTTTTTGTTGGTGGCAGCCATTGCGGCTGTGAAAGCAAGAGGCTTCAATATCTTTTTGCTGTTGTTGTTTTATTCTTTGTGTCCAATGTAATTATATTTGTGTTATTTAAATATCACCATTTCTACTGCTGTTGCAACAAACTACCACACACTCAGCAGATTAAAATAATACAAAGCTATTATTTCAAAGTTTCTATAGGTCAGATGTCCAACATGGGTCCCACTGACTAAAACCAAGGTGTCCTTACTGGACAGTGAGGAATACAATTCCAAACCTATGCAGGTTGTTGGACAAATAAATTCATCTCCTGGCAGTTATAGGACTGAGGTCCCTGTTTCCTTGCTGGCTGGGAGGCAGGACCGCCTTCAGCTCTTAGAGGCCTGTCCCAGGTCCTTGCACGTGGGTGCCTACAGCTCAGAACTGGCAACAGCATGTGAAATCCTTCTCACACTTGGAATCTCTCTGACTTCCTCTTCTGCTGCATCTCCTCTGCCATTTTCTTCCTTTGCACCTCTCTGGCTTCAGTCAGAGAATATTCTCCACTTTTAAGGGCTTGTGTGATCACACTGGGCCCACTCAGATAATTCACGAGAACATCCCTATTTTAAGGTTGGTAATCTTATTTACATCTGCAAAGTCCCCTTTGCCATGTAACACCCAACTTATTCATTCGGATAACCCAGATATTAGGGCATGGACACCTTCAGAGGCAACTACTCAGCCCATCACTGGTGCTAAATGGCTTCCCTGATCTGCAAGAGAACCACCCACATCGTCAATAGGATATACAAACCAAGAGTCCAAGCCAGAGGGTTTAGATTTGGGGACGGGTCCCCAGACCCTGAGAATTGGCAAGAACACATGAGGATCCTAGTGTTAGAGAGACAGGACTAGCCCGTACGTGAACCAGGCAGAAATTCTAGATTAGGGCAACTAGATAGAAAACCACCACCTGGGCCGGGTGCAGTGGCTCACACCTGTAATTCCAGCACTTTGGGAGGCCGAGGCAGGGGACCACCTGAGGTCAGGAGTTCGAGACCAGCCTGGTCAACATAGTGAAACTCTGTCTATACTAAAAACACAAAAACTAGCCAGGTGTGGTGGTGCACACCTGTAATCCCAGCTGCTCGGGAGGCTGAGGCAGGAGAATCTCTTGAACCCTCACGAAAGAAAGAAAGAAAGAGAGAGAGAAAGACAGAAAGACAGAAGGAAGGAAGGAAGGAAGGAAGGAAGGAAGGAAGGAAGGAAGGAAGGAAGGAAGGAAGGAAGGAAGGAAGGAAAGAGAAAGAAAGAAAGAAAAGAAAACACCTCCTGAAATTAGCATCAGGGAGATGCACGGTTCGTACCACAAGGCAGAAACCCAGTTACTCTGCCCATAAGGTCAAAGCGGCCCATAGCAAGACTGTCTAGGGGGTGGGTGGATCTGCTGGGCTCCTGAATTAAGCGTCCTCAGAATTTCCTGACTGAGAATAGGGTGGCCTGAACCTGTAGGCTGCCTGTCAGTGTTTCCAACTGGACACATTTTAATTTGAAGGGAGAGAGCTGGGTAAGCCCTCATAGCCCTCTTTCTGAAAGCTCCCAGAAGGGCCCGGGGTAGAAGCGGCATAATTCACAAATAGCCTCATCTTAGCAATGTTGCCCTTCTACGTGTATTCAACTACCAAGAGATGAGAAAGTCCTCTAGTTAGTTACTCAAGGTATCCATTTGCTTTCTTCATCTTTGATGTATGTGTGTGTATTTCTGTGTGTGTCCTTCATTTTTAAAGCTAACCCGCCCACCTCTTTTCTGTCCCTGGACCTGATGAGATGCTCGTTACGCTGCTCTATGTTGTGAAGGTGAAAAATGTGCAATCCATAAGCCAATGAACATAGCCACGGCAGCAGAGCCCTCCCTAGACCATGTCACCTTGGTACAATCGTTTTGAGTAACACCACTCAAGACAGTGACAGGTAGGTAGAGGAGGTGATAGAGACAATCTCCAGCCCACACAGAAAAAGATTCAGGAGAAATCCCATCTTCTAGCACCCTCTTCTCTGTCCCCAAGACAGAGGAGAGACAAATCTTTTGACTTCCTGAAAACACCAGTGCTTGTTCCCTTCCATTCTGTCCACCCTGTCCCCAGGCTACGTTTTCATCTGGCTGCCCTCTCATCACCAGTAGTTTCGCTGCTGAAGGTTGTATTGGTTACTCTTATGTGTCAACTTCACTACACCATGTGATACTCAAATTAAACTGGATGCATCTGTGAGACTGTTTCTGGATAAGATTAGCATTTGAGGCCGGGTGTGGTCATGGCTCACCACTGTAATCCCAGCACTTGGGAGACAGAGGAGGGCATATCGCCTGAGGTGAGGAGTTTGAGACCAGCCTGGGCAACATGGTGAAACCCCATCTCTACTAAAAATAGAAAAATTAGTTGGGCATGGTGGTGTGTGCCTGTAGTCCCAGCTACTCGGGAGGCTGAGGCAGGAGAATCATTTAAACCTAAGAGGAAGAGGTTGCAGAGAGCTGAGATTGAGCCGCAGCACTCCAGCCTAGGTGACAGAGCAAGACTCTGTCTCAAAAAAAAAAGAAAAAAAAAAGATTAGCACACTTGAATTGGAGAACTCAGTAAAGTAGATAGCCTCCCCAATGTGGGAAAGCATCACCGAATTTGTGTAGGGGCTAAGTAGAACAAAAAGGAAGAGGAAGGAGGAATTTGTCCCTTTTGCTACCTGCCTGAGTGTTTGAGCTGGAGCATTGGTTTTCTCCTGCCCTCGGACTGAGATTTGCACCATCCACTCCTCTGGTTCTCAGATCTTCAGATTCACACTGGAATTTCATCACCAGCTTTCCCAGGTCTCCAGCTTGCAAAGAGCAGATCACCGGATGTCTCAGCCTCCATAATCACTGAGTCAATCCCTCATCATGAGCCTCCTCCTGTTTATTCTGTTTACATCCTGTTTATTCTATTTCTCTGAAGAATCCTGGCTAGTACACTGGTCCACATGTTGACTCTCTCTGTTTCAACGATAACAATTTCTCTGGATGTTTATTTTAACTAGATTTTCCCAAACAGGAGAATTATAGGTCAGAGGGGGACACACTTGCGGTATGCAATGATCCAGACCCCAGTGCCATCAGGATGGTCTGTAGAATCCTAGTGTGAGATGCACTGAGCAATCATTTCAAGAGGTAGCTCCAGTTCCCCACGAGTAACAGCCTTTCCAGTGACTCCCCTCAGCCTGAGGAAATGCAAGAGGTGGAGGTGAAGAGAAATGCCACCCACAGCCCCTGAGCCCTGTGGCAGCAGCTGAGCAGGCTGGCGAGGATTGCAGAAGCGAGTCTGTGACAAAACGCCCACTCTGCTCCCGTCCATGGTGTGCTGAGGCACCAGTGGCTGTGACTCTCTCCAAGCCCGAGGTCCTTGCCACACCGCCTGCAGTCTGCTGTGTGACCTCTGGCGGGTCATGTCACCTCTAGAGTTCAGCGTCTTCAACCATGAACTGAGGGATTTGGATTAGAACCTCCGGGCCTGGCATGCTACTCCCTGCCCAAATCCTCGACAAAATGTTTGACCTTTGAAGGCCTGAGGAGAAGAAGTGAATTTTACGTCTACACTCACAAACACAGTGGAAAGGCTTGCCTCTCTATCCCACTCCATCTTTTTTCCAACTTAGGCTCTGTATTCGTCTTAGCAACTTAACGGATCATACACCGCAGAGTGTCTAATATTCCCAACCCCAGTAGATCGTGGGCTACTCCAAGACTATAGGAGAGTTCTAATCACTTTGTATCCCCACAGCACTGACCAAAGTATAGGGTTCTGCTTCCTAAATTCAATGAAAATACAGCTGCCAGGGCCTCATCCCAGACTGACTGACTCAGAATCTCAGAGTAGGAAACTGTATTTTTCGAAAGCTTCCCCAGTGATTCCAATGAGAAGCCTGCATTAGAAACCACTGTTTGGCCGGGCGCAGTGGCTCATGCCTGTAATCCCAGTACTTTGGAAGGCCGAGGAGGGTGGATCACCTGAGGTTAGGAGTTTGAGAGCAGCCTAGTCAATATGGTGAAACCCCATCTCTACTAAAACTACAAAAAATTAGCCAGGCATGGTGGCGGGCACTTGTAATCCCAAATACTTGGGAGGCTAAGGCAGGAGAATCACTTGAACCCAGGAGTCAGAGGTTGCAGTGAGCCAAGATCACACCACTGCACTCCAGCCTGGGCAACAAGAGTAAAGCTCCATCTCAAAAAAAATAAAATAAAATAAAATAACTGGGCGTGGTGGCACACGCCTGTAATTCCAGCTACTAGGGAGGCTGAGGCGGGGAGAATTGCTTGAACCGGGAGGTGGAGGTTGCATTGAGCCAAGATCACACTCCAGCCTGGGCGACAGAGAAAGACTCCGTCTAAAAAAAAAAGAAACCACTGGTTAAGTAGAGCCACGGTAGGTGCTCAATTTGTTGAATGCACATTGAAATCTACCTGGTTGGTAGACCCAATTAGAAAACAAAAGAGAAATGCACGCTCTGTCTGTGTTAAAAGTACTAAACCATCTAGCTGTCTTGACCTCAGGAGCAAAGCCTCATGTGTCTTCCTGTCTTCCTCATTATCAGGTTGGGTTGTTTTGGGGTTTTTTTCCTAGAATGACTGTATTTGCCCTTCTGGATAAGAATTATTATTTATAGAGTGACAAACCACTCAGTTAAGAACATGATCATGCGCAATTCCTTCACCAGCTTTAAAATACAGAGAAAGGGCCTCTGCTTTTAAGGATACCAGACCAGCCTAAGGATAGGAAGATATAGCAGCTGGGCGTGGTGGCTCACACCTGTAATCCCGGCACTTTGGGAGGCCAAGGCAGGTGGATCACCTGAGGTCAGGAGTTCAAGACCAGCCTGGCCAACATAGCAAAACCCCCATCTCTACTAAAAATACAAAAATTAGCTGGGCATGGTGGCATGCGCCTGTAGTCCCAGCCACTCAGGAGGCTGAGACAGGAGAATTGCTTGAACCGGGGAGGTGGGGAGGTGGAGGTTGCAGTGAGCTGAGATCGTGCCACTACACTACAACCTGGGTGACAGAGCGAGACTCCGTCTCAAAATAAATAAATAAATAAATAAAAAGAAGATATAGCAATCTGTGCCCTTGGTCAGTCTAATTTTTTATGGTACACATTTTCTAGGTTCATTTCAAGTCCAGAATGCATTGACATGATGGGGGAGGATTCAAACGCAGAAGTGAGAAGAAAGGAGGGAGGGAATTCTTCTGGGCCTTTTTCTAATCTGCTCTTTTCCTGAGCCTATGCTGGAAAAGGGAGCCATCCTCGGCACTGTGCCCTTGGCCTGCTAATGTTGATAATAGTTCCCGTGATCCAGACAAGGCCTGCAGTTTATAACACAGGCAAGAGATACGATATTGCAGCCACTTTGGCTCTTTTCTGTCTCCACGACAGGCACATGACTGCTACACAAAGGAGGGAGAAAGGCAGCCACCAGCTGCAGAGACAGACAGGAGGAGAGGAAAGGCTGAGTCTTTGGTTGGGATGAAGATGTTTTAAATCAGGAGAGTGAGACAGAAATGTCAGAGCAGCGCTCCTCTTCATGGCCTGAAAATCTGCAAGAGCAAACAAGAAATGGTTCGGCGGTGGAAGGAGGTTAATGGGCCACGGCTCTATGCCCAGGCCTGGCTGGGCGGCCCTGAGCCAACACAGGATGGCCCTTCACCAAGGGAGGGGAGAAATTCTGAACTTGGGCCATAGGGGCAGGGTCAACAGCATGGATAGCCTTAATACAGTCAGGATGTTTCCAACTTCATATGCCAGAATCATCTAGAGATCTTGTTAAGAACTTAGATTCCTGGGCCCCACCACCCACGGGGGTCTTTGACCTACCACCAGACATGACCCAAAGCCCTGGAATTCCAGTGGGCGGGGAGAAGCTGGAGTCTTCTTTCTGCTGTTCACCCATCATTATAAAATGCCACAGAGTCCACTTCTTGGCCTCCTAGCAGGCATGCCAGCCAAGGCTTGCTTGCCCCTTAACTAACAGTGGGATAATGAATCTCCAGCAGGACTGAGTTGCCCCAGAAACTTAAGTTCTTAAGTCTGCACTGGCAGGAGCTGTGTTCTCATTTGGAAATAGTTGGCCGGCCTGGGCTAGTTCACGGGGAAATTCAGCCCTGGGTATGCATCAGGAAGACGACTGATACTTGAGAACTCGCTGAAAATGTGACCAGGATTAGATGACTCCCTTTGAGCTGGACAGGTCAGATTTCCAGATGCAGGAGAGGCCATGTGGGGACAAGGCTTCCAATGGCCTACCCCATCACAGGCAACGCTCTACTTTAGACCACCGCGCTGCCCTGCAAAGAAAGAAAGAGCGTGTGCATCTGTGTGTGTGAACAGGGGCGTGAGTGTGTGTACTCAGGAGTATAGGCCTGAGGCACACAGTGTACTGAGGTGTACGGCAGCCATGGATCTCAATGGAAGCACATGTGTAGGGCTCTGTGCGCGTCACTGCTTGTTTTATTCTTCCTTTTGGGGAGGAAAAGACTTTCTCCCTTTCTCAGCATTGATCAAGCATCTCCTCTATTTTAAGCACTGTGGGAAACACAAAGGCCCTTATATATCAGAATTTACAGCCTGGCTAGGCAATTTTGCAATAGAGGGCTGCATTTTACTCTATTTCTTTCTAAACCATTTCCAATTTACTCCAATCTTAATCCATTTTAGCCATATTTATTGAACAGCTATTATGTGCCCAGTATTGTGCCAGGTGCTGGGGGTATTCAAAAGAAGCATACTAAGAAATTAGGGAGCCAAGTATATCTTGTATAAAACCAATAGGAAAAGAAAATGAAACAAATTTATGATGCCAATAGTATGTATGAAACCCAAAGACCTTTCTCCCCAGCCACGGTTTTTCTCAAATTAAAATAATGAATACTCTCTCCAAAGAAAAATTTGTCAGGAACCTTCCAGTTTCACTTAAAATTTGTCATGTTACTCGAATATGTATAAATACGAAACTTGGAATAATTTTTTAATTTACAAATAAACACCAAAGAAAATTTATAAATTAGTCAAAAAAAAACCTGAAAAAATCAATATTCAAATTAACATCAATTTAATGATACTGTTTTGCTGCAATGAAATTGTTAGTCTTGGATTTAATAATAGGAAAAGCATCAGGTCTGTCTTTAATCAGTGTTGTAGTTTGGCTTTTATAATACTAATTCAGAGAGGGCCTGTTTACATAAAAGAGCTGCTCAAAATTATATTAATGGTTTCAAGGCTTTGTCTGCTAGTTCAGAATCAGACCTCATACTTATACTTAAAACTTCCCCACATGTGATCCTCAAATGTCTATTTCAGTGATTTATCCTCTTATAACACCATGAAGCTGTCTCACTCCGTTGAAGATAAGATTAACATTATGACACTCTTCCATCTGCTTTAAATTTAGTCTCATCATTGCCTGTATTGGAAGAAAAATTATTCATTATAAATGTACTTATTTATTTATTTATTTATTTATTTATTTATTTAGAGACGGAGTCTCACTCTGTAGCCTAGGCTGGAGTACAGTGGCGCAATCTCGGCTCACTGCAATCTCCGCCTCCTGGGTCCCAGTTTAAGCAATTCTCCTGCCTCAGCCTCCCGAGTAACTGGGATTACAGGCATGTGCCACCATGCCCAGCTAATTTTTGTATTTTTAGTAGAGATGCAGGTTCACCCTGTTGGCCAGGCTGGTTTTGAACTCCTGACCTCGTGATCTGCCCACCTCGGCCTCCCAAAGTGCTGGGATTACAGCTGTGAGCCACTGCGCCCAGCCTCCTATATTTATTTTTAATGAACTACAAGTTGCAAAGTACAGTTGAGACATACAGTGTATCTATTTGTATATGAAACTACAGTGGTGCAGATCCTTTGGTGTTCAGCATCCCGGCACCACTATAAGCTACCAGATGACAAAGTTCTACCTCATCTCCTTATTTGAAACTCCAAAGCTTCATCCGTACAGCCACAGTGATTTCACTTGTCTTTTACCTGGTGCAAATGGGATTTGGGCACAAAAGTATAAATGCAAGCACAAAAACATTATGACAAATTTTGGTTAAAGAATAACTAGTCAGCCTGTAATCCCAGCACTTTGGGAGGCCGAGACGGGCGGATCACGAGGTCAGGAGATCGAGACCATCCTGGGTAACACAGTGAAACCCCGTCTCTACTAAAAAAAAAAATACAAAAACTTAGCCGGGCGAGGTGGCAGGCGCTTGTAGTCCCAGCTACTCGGGAGGCTGAGGCAGGAGAATGGCGTGAACCCGGGAGGCGGAGCTTGCAGTGAGCTGAGATCCGGCCACTGCACTCCAGCCTGGGTGACAGAGCGAGACTCCGTCTCAAAAAAAAAAAAAAAAAAAGAATAACTAGTCAGGGTCGGGTGCAGTGGCTCACACCTGTAATCCCAGCACTTTGGGAGGCCAAGGCGGGTGTATCACGAGGTCAGGAGATCAAGACCATCCTGGCTAACACAGTGAAACCCCATCTCTACTAAAAATACAAAAAATTAGCCGAGCATCGTGGCGGGCGCCTGTAGTCCCAGCTACTCGGGAGGCTGAGGCAGGAGAATGGCGTGAACCCAGGAGGCCGAGATGGCGCCACTGCACTCCAGCCTGGGAGACTGCGAGACTCCGTCTCAAAAAAAAAAATTAAAATAAAATAAAAATAAAAGAATAACTAGTCAGAAGATCTTAGATGAACAGTTTTAGATTTTCACTCAAGTAAAATCATAAAGCTAAAAATTACTGTAAAAAAACTGCAACTCCCTGTGAATGCTGAGCTGCATTCATAACCCTCCATTCTGACCATCCATCTCCCAGGTTTCTCCGTGCCAGCCCACGTAGGGGTCCATCTCACAAGAACTGGGTCAGTTAAAAGGATGAACTCAATGTCCACATGTGGGAAAGTGATAAAACTGAGCACTAAATAAATAGGACTTTCCCAGGCTCCAAAAGGAGAGCATCTAAAATATGAACACCTCCACATAGGTGCCCCTGAATTGTACCCCTTCGTCACCCACCTGCAACCCTTGACCCAGAATTCCTGTATCTCTCCTTGGAGCATTGCCTTTCATCAAACTCCCAAACTGGGAATCTCTATTTGCCTTTGGTAAAAACAAACTGTTCACCAAAAGGGACCTCGGTGTCTACCATCATCTTCCTTCTCCCCTTAATTCACTTCCCAAGTCTAAATCACTTCACCTGGAGGAGAGTCTCAGGAATTCTAGATAATTGTGACAGCCATTGCTATTGTTTGAATGTTTGTGTCCCCTCCATAATTCATGTTCAAACATGCAACACTGTTAAGAGGTGGGGCCTTGAGGAGGTGATTAGGCCATGAGCGTTCTGCCCTCGTGAGTGGATTAGTGCCTTATAAAAGGGCTGGAGGGGCTAGGCGGGGTGGTTCACACCTGTAATCCCAGCACTTTGGGAGGCAGAGGCAGGTGGATCGCCTGAGGTCAGGAGTTCAACACCAGCCTGGCCAACATGCTGAAACCCCATCTCTACAAAAATATTTTTTAAAATGGCCAGGCATGGTGGCAGGTACCTGTAATCCCAACTACTCAGGAGGCTAAGGCAGGAGAATCACTTGAATCTGGGAGGTGGAGGTTGCAGTGAGCCAAGATTGAGCCACTGCACTTCAGCCTGTGCAACAAGAGCAAAATTCCATCTAAAAACAGTTAAAATTTTTAAAAATAAAATAAAAGGAGTGGAGGGGTTGGCTCAGCCCCTTCTGTCCTTTCCATCTTGTGAGAACATAGCATTTATCCCCTCCAGGGGACAAAGCAACAAGGCACCATCTAGGAAAAGACTGGGCCCTTATCAGACACCATACTTGCCAGCCCCTTGATTTTGGACTTCCCAGCCTCTGGAACTTTGAGAAATAAATTTCTGATCTTCATAAATTACCAAGTCTCAGGTGTTTTGTTAGAGCAGCACACACTGCCTAAGATAAGCATTAACACCCCAAATCCCACAGAGCAGTCCAGTGGGAACCGCTTTGGAATTCCTGCTTTCCCAGTGGGTAAAGGGGATCTCCTAGGCCAGACTGCCTTTGTGATGGGTTATGGGCAGGATTGTCCCTTAACTATTGGACCTGTTGGACTAGGCCCATTCACACACATGCACACAGGTATGCGCACACAGACACACACATGTGCACAAACATTAATTCTCAGAACAGTAGCTTCTACTAGGAAGGAAGTATTTTTCTAACTTTCATAATTTTTGATGTCATCTCTATCCATCCATGGCATTAGAGAATCATATTATTATACAGAATAGTGTTTACTTCCTTTCCTTATTCTTCTTTAGGCTTACAGAATGAGAAAAAGACCACATATGCCTTAAGAACCCTTCCCTGAGGTACAAGGGAGGGTTGTATTGATCATTCTTCAGTTTTTCTTAGAGACAGGGTCTCACTCTGTTGCCCAGGCTGGAGTGCAGTGGCACAATCATGGCTCACTGCAGCCTCCAACTCCTAGACTCAAGGAATCCTCTCACCTCAGCTTCCCAAGTAACAGGTACTACAACCATGTGCCACCAAGCCTGGCTAATTTGTTTATTTTTTATAGAGATGGGGTTTCACTATGTTGCCCAGGCTGGTCTTGAACTTGTGGCCTCAAGCATCCCTCTCCCTGAGTTTTCCAAAGCACTGGGATTACAGATGTGAGCCACCATGCCTGACCTGAATTGATTATTCTATTGATGAGTCATGTAAATTCTCCACCAATGGCTTTCGCCCAGTGGAGAATGACCCAGTATTACAGGTCATCAAAATGAGCAAACATCAACATCTTCTAGACTTACTAAGGAGGCTTTATGGACAAGGCGAGGTCTGAGTTGAATCTTGAAGGAAAAGTAGACTCTCCGCAGGTCTGATGCAGAGGTGAGGTGAGGGAGGGAGGGAGGGACACAAGAGCAAGATACCTGCACAGGGAAAAGCACAGAGCCTGTTATGGCCATAGAAAATAGTGGAAGATGGCCTGAATAGCCAAGATGAGCTAGATTATAAGGCTTCTAAAATACCAGAATGAGTTTAGGTTTAGCCCAAAAGGCCATGGGGAACCATTATATATCCTTGAGCAGAGAAAGGAAAGTTTGGAAGTGAATTGGGATTTGGGGCAAATAAATCTGGCAGTAGTGGGCAGGATGGGTTGGACTGGAAACAAGTTAAAGGGTTGTTTTCCATTATAAATATGACTGTAGTAATCCAAGTGATGAAACCCCGATTGTGGGACTTTCGTGCCATGTGGGCAGGTGTTGTGTCTCACATGATAAGCCCAAAGTCTACAAGTGTGCCCCACATACAGAAGGTGTTTACTTCTTCAACTAAACAAATAAAATACAGTTTAGTTACCAGGAGTCAATCATGGAGCCCAAGTGAGGATTACAAACATTCCTCCTCATATCCAGATAGATCCCACTCCCACATATACATCTGGCTTAAACAGTCATGATCTTTTGTGCTCTTTTAATAAACCTGGGTCATCAGAATCTCTGAGCACTTTGCCAATCTACTCCTGCTAGTCTACAGATAGATGAAGAAAGAGCTTCATCACCCCCAGAATCTCGGGAGTAAGAAACCTTCTATAGTCCTCACATTCTTTTCCAGTATAAGTTATCTATTGCCGCAACATTGTTCCATAACAAACAACCACAGAACTTGAGTGGAACACAACAATAAAGATGTATTTTTGCTCATGAGCCCGTGGATTGGCTGGGCTATCCTACTGATCTCAGCAGGCTCACACTCACATGTCTGGCAGGTCAGCTAGGGGCCAGCTGGTCTAAGACAACCTCAAGCTAGAATGACTCAGCTCTGTTCCATATGATCCCTCGTCCTCCAGGAGGATAGCCCAGGCTTGTTCTCATAAGGCGGCAGGAGTTGATGACAAAGACAGAAGCAAACAAGCCCAAATTTGCATCCAGTTTGCTCCTGTCCCATTGACCACAGGAAGTCCCAAGTCCCAGAGTCAGAGTAGGCAGGGACCGCAAGGTTACAGGGCAAAAGGCATAGGTGTAGAGAGACCATTGGTGTGGGATATTAACGACATCAATCTGTCACAGTGCCTGAAAGAGATAAGACTGAAATTCCAAGAACAGGTCAAAGCCTAGGATTGAGGGAGGAACTCTCCAAGGTAGAATTAGGAAAGTAAGAATAGAATTAGTCTCCAGAGAAGTGAACCTTTGGTTTCAAAAGAAATGGTGAGTCACAGACTGGCCCCATGGCTTATTCTGACCTTTTCTCCTCCTATGAGTCCTGCGAGCTTGGGCAATGAATGGCTGAGAGCCCTGGCTTTTTAACTCTCCACTGCAAGCAATCACAAATACTTTTGTTTCCCCTACCTAAGAGATCTTTCCCTTCTGCATTCAGATATGATCTGCTCACCTTAAACAAACTCTCACTTGACTTCTTGGGCCTCTCCAGCTCTTGAAATACTTAAAATGTAAGGAAGAGAAAGAATAGTCGGGAAGCAAGAAATACTGGTGTCCTAACATGATCGTTCCCTTCAAGTTAGCACAGTGAGATTTCGGCTGGGGGCAGGAGGACTTGATCAGGACCAGCCAGGATGAGGTGAGGCAGGATCTCAACCTACCCATGTCATTAGCAAAGTCTGCAAAGGCTAGACTATGAGGCCATCGTGTTTCTTGTTCCTCTTGGCTCTGAAATGTGGACTAATCTAACAGGCACAGATGTCTGCAGCCTCCTCACAACTTAACAAAGACACGGGAGGGCTAGTTCACAAAACCCCCAAGAGTCCACTTTCCAAGATTGTTCCTACTGAAAGGAGGGTGCTGAGCGCAGAGTTGGAAGGTTTAGGAAGGGCTCTTCATTTATCAGTGAGGCAGAAAAACAACCTGAGGTGCATTCACCTGGAGCAAAGGACTTGGGGAACAGCACAATAAATGTCCAGGTGCCAAGAACAGTTGGCAACGAGGACAGCGGGAGCCAAGCGGGTGGGAATGGCCTCCTGGGCACACCGCCAGAGCAGGGCTGTGCTCAGATACAGGATAAAGAGCCTGAGGGACCACAATCAGTGGAAAACCCAGCAGACAATACCAGAGGTGATGGCTGGAGGGACATCTAGCCAGACCATATGGCAAGTGGCCTCTAAGACCATTGTTCCAGCCTGGGTTAGAGGGTGAGAGCTGGCATCTGTGACCAAAATGGGCCAAAGGAAAAGGCTAGGCTTTGAGCTGGGGCACTCAGATATGGTGAACTGCCAGAGAAGATGGGTATTCCAAGGCCGGCAAGCTAGCCAGGGCTGGGAGAAGACAGGGTGCCTAAAGTAGATTGGTCAGTGCCTGAATCTGTGCCAAGTTGGAAGAGGGACAGGGACTATGTCTGTACTTTACAACTGAGTAGGGTTTGTTCCTATAATCCCTGAAACTGCTATAGGATTGAACAGATGATGTGAATTGGTGATGTATAGAAAATGACCTGTAGGGATGAGGGGCAGGGCGGGGCGGGGGTTGGGGGAGAGGCGGTCCGTGAATTCAGATGCAGGGTCTTACAGAGGAATTTGGACACCCACCTTTGTCTCCCATTGGGAGACTAAGGACTCTTTGGTCACTTATGGGAACAAAGAAAACAGTTCTAAATTCCTCTCCACCTATGAACAGAAGACTCACCAGCAACCGGGTTTGCAGTTGACTTAGTATTCTCTACTCCCCTTCCCCTCCCCAGGAATGGAAATAATGAGTGTTGACTCGTATATTCACAGAAATGCATTTATAAGGCATCAAGCCAATGATTTTGACCTTAATATTGCTCAGCTCAGACTAATTGCACTAATGCAATCAATCACAACATGCAAAGAGGGTTCAGCGGTTAGCAATTTTTCCAATTGTCTTCTCCTAAGAAGAGAGCGCCATCTTGTGTACAAACACTGGATTCAGGATATGCTGAACTTTTTTTTTTTTTTTTTTTTTTTTTTGACTTAGTTCACCGGATTTCCTCTGAATCTGTGACCTCGTGTTTACTTTCCAGAGTTTCCTGAAACATTGCATTATGAGAAACATGAAGATGTCCCTGAGCGTGTTAAGCTGTTGCCAGCCACAGATTGTTATATTAAAGATGTACCTGGCCTGCGGAGGATCTCTTTCAGCCTAGTTTTTGAAGATCTGTTACTTCTCTTCCTCAATTTTGAGTTTAATAGATGCAGAAAGTCTTCCCACCTGAAATTCCACCTTTAAAGCATGTCTATGAAACAAAGGTCTTCCTACCAGCTCTTCCATCGAAGTTTGAAACCTCCTGCTGAGCTTTTCTTCCCAATATGTGGGGCCAGCCATGGCGTTGCTCCCAGGGAGGGAGTGGTCTTGATGGTAGCATTTGCTGATTTCCTTGATGCAAACTCTTGCACCGTGGCTGATTTCAAGGACCAGTGAGACCTCATTGCTGCAGAGCTGGGAAAAGCCGCCCCCTTCAGCTCTCCACAGCAAGTACAAGCTGGCTCCCGCCCACGTGGGAGACCCACGGATTATGCTCATCTTTGGGAAATGGCTCAGTTCATTGCTCAGAGATAAGGAACCGCTCAAAAGAGAGAGAATGGCTGACAGGAACAGGCCGGATGTGCGGACGCAAAGACCTATAATGTACCAGGCAATAGCAGGAAGGGTGATAAGGAGCAAAGAAAATACATCTTCTCAAAATAAATAAATAAAAAGACATTTTTTCTCCCTTTTACAAAGACACGAAATCCCAGCACCTTGAATGCTGTGTCCCAGAAGGGTCCATTTTCACCGGCACAATAATACATGGAAGAGGCTTAAAACTGTGCTAACGTTTAGTGCTCTATACGTTGTCTTACTTGTTGTTAAAACTCAACTTTCTGGGATGCCTCAATTGGCCACATATCTTGATAAATTCATTATTTTCTTCAATTATGCTCTAAGAAGAATACTTGTATCTTCTTCAATACGCTCTAAGAAGGATACTTGTATCTTCTTCAACCTCCAACAGACATTCCTTCAGCATCTACTGAAAGATCCCAAATATTTTCACTGGAAAAGGGCCAGTAGTGAAATTAACCAACACTCCTTCAACGAGGACAACACTTCTGAGGAAATGACATTTATTGAGCACCTACTACACGCCAGGCAATTATAAAAGATCTCATTTCACCCTCACAGCAACTCTGTAAAGGAGGCGCTATTGCTGTCCTTTTATAAATAAGGAAACTGGGGCTCTGAGATGTTAAAGGAGTTGTCTAGGACTATATGGTGAGATAGTAACACAGCTGGGTGATTCAAATCAGAATCCCTCAGACTCAAAGCACGTTCCTCTCTCTATGTGTCCACACTGTCCTTGATTGAGAGAAGGCAGAGCTCAAAGGTGGCATTTTCATCAGGTCGTGAATCCACTTTCATGTCACATCACTGTGTGAATGGGACTCCTGCATTTGCACAGTGTACAGCCTGTGCACCCTTACAAGGCTGTGTGTGTATTTCTTGCCCCTCTTCTCTGTAACCTGTGCCCCGGGGCCATTTTCTCTTCCCCAACCTACACCCCAATGCAGAAACAAAGGTCCAAAGAAAACACTCACTTCCACTTCCGTGAAAGACAAATATTTTTCTCCTTAGAAGGTTGAGGAAGGAGAGAAAAAAGATGGTGGCCACTGAAAACAGGAGTGGAGGATGGTCTGGATTCCAGAAGGATGAGGAGGCCCCTAAGCAGAAGAAAGGAGGTCTCTCTATCAGAGAAGTCCAGCAAGGAGGATGAGCTGCCCCTATAGAAGCCTCTGCCAAGTTCTCCTGTAGATAACGTCCCGGACACGTGTAAGTTCCCCTCACCTTCAGGTCAGGAACCTGGGTAAGGAACCACGAAGGAAAGCTGAGTCCCTGACCAAGGGGTAACTGAGCGGAAATCAGTGGGGACATTTCCCTGTGGGCAGCAATAAGTAGTGATGAGGTTCCATGCTGCCCCCGGCCACAGGGAGATGTGCTGTGGGTAGACTACCTACCATAAAGGTAGTACAAGTGGTCCTGGGGATGAAAAAATACCATCTGAAATAGCTGCCACCAAAATTCCTCTTTGAGAGGAAACTCCTTTGTTGGAAGGGTTACTTGGGAAGTACTAGGGTTAAATAGTGAGCCCTTGAGGGGCATGGATGTGGCAGGCACGAGGGCTTTTAGGAGAGTATGGCCTGGGCTTCCCGTGGTTGGTATGGAGGCAGGGTGAATGGGTGGGAGGAAGGAGGTCAAAAGAAAGACAGGAGAGTGAAGGGGGATGTCAACGAGGTAACAGGAAGCTGCCTGGAGAGGTGGAATGCCCCTCTCTGCAAGGAAACATACTCAACCCACGGCTGTGATCGGGGTGAATGGGATTTTCTGGCAACTTCAGAAGCAGCTGTGGTCACATCTGGGTGGCTATGGTGTGGGACAGAGACTACCCGCAAAGACTTGGGGGCCTGGAGGCTGCAGTGACCCCGACTACATCAGCCCCTCACTATCCCCAGAGTTGGAAGAAACTGTAGGTTCAAGCCAAGTTTAGCTATTTACTGTGACCTTGGTAGGTCCTTGCTGATAGCTGGCTTATATAAAACTCAGACAATGAGCAGAGAAAACATAAATTCCAGCACAGGAGAACTTGGAAAATGCTGTATAGAGCAAATCGTGTTGACTTAGCATTTGTGCTTAGCCAAGAAGGTGCCGCCCTGCACATGCACAGAGCCCCTCTCCCATTTCACCAACTAGACAAGCCACTCCGCCGTCCTGCAGAGAAGGCTAAGAGAGGGAAGGGCAGGTTGCTCTTCCATTCTTCTGAACATGTGGAAGAGGTAAGGGAGAAATGTGGGGTGAGGAAGAGAGAAAGACTTTCCCTACCCTAACAGCAAGCCAGGCTGGGTATGTTTGCCTTCAGTCAAATGGCTTATTCATACGGAAGAGTGCCAGAGGACAATTTATTTTGCCACTTACAAGCGATCAGGAAAAAGCCTTTTATTTAAATTTTGGAGGCTCAAGGACCCTGAACTTATTCTTAGGTTATTGAAATAATTTGACTATTTTGGCAATGTCTAAATGGAAGTACTTTAAGACACCCCTGTGCCTAAGGCTAACAAAATCATTGTGGTATAACTATTAGTTTGGTGCAAAAGTAATTGCCGTTTTTGCCATTAAAAGTATTTGTAAAACAAACCAATTACTTTTGCACCAACCTAATAGCACTGGATGCACTAACATGGAAACACCACACCACAGAGATGCCTGATTGCAAGGAGAGCACATGGTTGGCACATGACAAATGTTTGTGGAAGAAGCTGGGGAGTCGCCAGCAGCTGAAATGGACGGTGATCATCAACTTCCGAAGTGCTAAAGAAAACTGAAGGGTTCTGGCCAGGTGCGGTGGCTCCCACCTGTAATCCCAAGACTTTGGGAGGCCGAGGTGGGCGGATCACCTGAGGTCAGGACTTCAAGACCAGCCTGGACAACATGGCAAAACTCCAGCTCTACTAAAAAAACAAAAATTAGCCGGGCATGGTGGTGCATGCCTGTGGTCCCAGCTACTTGGGAGGCTGAGGGCAAAGACTCATTTGAACCCGGGAAGTGGAGCTTGCAGTGAGTTTAGATTACACCACTGCACTCCAGTCTAGGCAACAGAGCAAGACTCTGCCTAAAAAAGAAAGAAAGAAAGAAAGAAAGAAAGAAAGAAAGAAAGAAAGAAAGAAAGAAAGAAAGAAAGAAAGAAAGAAAACTGCAGGGTTTGGAAGGCAGGGGGCACTGTCCCGTAGGAGACTGAGGGTGGAACTTGTCCTTGAAAGCTCCCCTAACCTACTGAAAGTGGAATGAAGGGCTTAGATCCAAGCGTCTCAGAGGCAGCCAAGATCTTCCCAGTCCCCACGATGGGTTTCTCTGGTATGCTTGTTTGCTTTTCTTTGATTCTGCTGTTCAAAGGAAATAGGCTATGTTGATGTTTTAGGTGAACAGTGTGCTTTCTGGGTGACCTAATTTATCTAGCAGTGGAATGAAAAGGAAGAGAATGGACAGAAAGAATCAAAGGCCATGGGCTACCTCAACAGAAAATGTGTGAGTTTTTCATATAATGTTCTATGAACATAAATCTGCCATTTTGCTGTGCCGTGTCTTCCATCTGTTACCTTCTAAACTGTGGACAAGAATGAATGTTGCACCAAATAGGGATGAGAGATGGGTACATAGGAAGAGAACATGCTTGACACAGAAAAGAACTAACCATACACCTTATCTCATTTAATCCTCACAACAACCAGAAGGGCAACTAGTACATAAACAAATAAAAACAAAACAAAACAGGCCCAGAGAGAAAAGTCGCATCACTGGCAAGACCTGAGATTTGAGTCCAAGCCAGTCCAATGCCACAGTCCTTTCTCTTTCTACTGCCTCATGAAGGCAGTGATGACTCTGAAAATTACAAAACAGTCTTGCCTTGTGCAGGAGCTCCTTGTGTATCTACTTCAGACCAGATGCACTTATTCCTGGGAATTATTCAAGGTCTCGTCTTTTGTAGAATAGGTACAATATGGATGAAATATTTTTAGCTAGCCTGCTTAAAGCAATCTAACCCTTAGGTCATACTCTTTCCAATATAGTAATAGACAAGGTGAGTAATGGGATTTTGATCTTAAGACGGTTAAATTTCCACATCTAAGTAGCTGTGGTATGTTGGAATAAGGGAGTTGTTTTGCAAAGCCGAGAGAGCAGATTACTGAGGCCCTGCAAGTTGACACATGCCCCCAAGCCCAGAAGTTGGAAAAAAGCAAGCAAAGAAGTGAGCCACAGAGGTGAGTGTTAGACTGCCCCTTATTTTCACTTCATCTGACTTGGATTGGTCTTTAACTGAAGTCTGTGCTGAGATTCCGTCTGCACCAGTCTGAAACGGTCTGTACACTAGTCAGCCATTCAACTCTTCTCTTTATAAATGCCATTTTCCCCTGTATTTGCTGAATGTTCATTCTTCATTCAAATGTTTGGGTGTCTGCATGATTAATGAACGCAGATGCCAGGGTTCTCTCAGAGCCAAATATTTGGATTACAAAACATTGAGGATATCCGCATAGTTGACTTCTCATTCACATATGTGACATTGTGTATAGACAGTTAAGCTTTAATAATAAAGTCTAAGAATGGATAGAGCTGGCTGTTGGCAGAGGAAATAGTGCTGCATCTAAATCAGTGTGTATTTTTAGAGCTAGTGAACATTTTTATGAGGCTGAAGTTTTACTTGGTCTCAGGTTTGCCATCACAGAGGGCCGAAGTAGGCCCAGCCATGTGGCCAGGGTGAGATCACAGCTTCTGGGGCCAAGTTGAACTCAAATTTTACCTGATGCAGCCAAGAACAGGAAGACCCAAGGCAAGTAAAACTATGTTCTAAGGAGTTTTTTGGATCAGGCTACAGAATCCAAATTCTACCGTCGGAAACAAAGCCAAAGGGGGTGAGGAATCAATTGCAATCAAAGATCAAAAGAATGAGGAAAGAGACCCAAGATCCTCTCTATGAATGGAGCTGAAGTGATGAGACTTGATGTGACCAGAGTCAGGCCAGGTGTTGGTCTGAGGGTGTGGATTTGGAAAGGATCATTTGGCACACATGGATTTTCTGGGTCTGTTCAGGAACAGCTTTCTCAGGGGACTTACCTGGTACTATGGTACTATGATTTGAATATCTCTCCCCTCCAAAAGTCCTGTTGAAATTTAATCATCAATGTGGTGGTCTTGAGAGGCGGGGCCTTTAAGAGGTGATTGGGTCATGAGGGCTCTGTCCTCATTAATTAATTAATCCATTAAAGGATTAATGGTTGATTAATGGGCTAACATGGGAGGGGACCAGTGGCTTTATAAGAAGAGGGAGGGAGACCTGAGCTAGCACACTCAGTCCCCTCCCCATATGATGTCCTGCGCCACCTCGAGACGCTCCAGAGTCCCCACCAGAAAGAAGACTCTCACCAGATGCAGTCCCTTGACTTTGGACTTCTCAGCCTCCAAAACTGTAAGAAACAAATTCCTTTTCTTTATAAATCACTCAGTTTCCAGTGTTCTGTTATAAGCAACAGAAAAAGAACTGACACCTGGTCACAGAGTATAACAGCTGACAAGACTTCTGCAGGCCAGTTTCAGGCTGACAAGGACAAATGGTTTCCTTTGGTGTCATCCAGGACAATGCATCAATTGATGTCTTGTCTAATAGATGAAAAAGGTATAAAAAAATAAACAAATACCCAAGAACATAACCTCCATTAACTTGCAGGTCTTGGAGGAGGGAAGGAAACATAGTCTGGTCTGGAGATAGTATAACTAATAGTTAAAATCATGGACCTCAGATTCGGACAGACCAGGATTGAAACTCCAGCTCTGCAACTTGGTGTTTGGAGAGAGGAAACTAACCTCTCTGAATCTTCAGGTGTCCCATCTGTAAAACAAGCATAATGATGGCATCTGCTGCACTGGAATGTGATGAGGCTTGAAGGGCATGACAATTGCTAGTGTTTATTGAGTCCCTACAGGGCTGTGCTCTTACAAGTATTGTCACATGCTTGAAAATAGCAAGAACTCAAACGTCAGCTATAATAACTGCCTACATTCTAAAACATTAACAAAGGAAATATGGTACAAAGAGTTCCAACCAAGCAACACAAAAGCATAGTTTTTAAACTCAAATCATTATGCATGAAATATTAACAGAACATCTTTATAAAGGCTATGTTTGAGGAACAATGCTGGCTACTATAGGAAATGCAAAGTTAAACCAGGCATGGTCTCTGCTCATGAGGAGCTTCTAGTCTACGAAGTAAGATAAACACACAAATAACTGGTTGCTGCCGTATATAAGAACATATGTATGCTAAAATCAAGATACAAGTAGTACATTGGGAGCAAGAGGGGGAAAGGTTTTTTGCATCTGGATGAGAAAACGGAGCTTCATGGAGGAGAGGAAGATAGAGTGTGGCAGACCCTGATGGTGGGCTCTCCCAGTAGCCAGTCCCGCTCCTTTCCCTCCTTTCCCTTTCCCTCTTCCAACCAAATACTCACTTTCCCAGCCTCCCTTGCAGCTAGCAGGGGATAGCCATGTGATGCAAGGCTGCACATGACACTTAAGAGGAAGATTATTGGAGCTTCAGAAAATGGTTTTACTATTTGATAAAAAGGAAAGTCATCAGTGATGGCAGGTTTGCCCTTCTTCCTACTTTGAACATGGACACAATGCCTAGACCTATAACACTTTACAACCATAATGCAACAAGCCAACTTGCCAAGATGACAGAGAAGACCGAACAAAAGCGTCTGGGTCTCTGATGCCAGGGCTGAGCTGCTGCAGCAGCCTGAAGAGCCCGCCTCTGGAATTGTTGTTATGGGCATGTTTTTCCTAAGTCACTGCTGGTTCAGTTTGATGTTACTTGTGGCTGAATGCCTTCCTAACAGAGGCAGAGGATAGACAGCAAAAGCACAGAGGTGGGAAAGCACAGGACACTTTCAAGGAAAAGCAAATGTGCTCCAAGTTTTTGGAGCATAAGAAGCCAAGAGGGAACATAGAAAACAAGGCTGGAAATGTAGGCTGGGGCCTTGTGTAGTGTGGTAAGATCTGGCAGTGGGGGAGCTGACAAGGTTTTTTGTGTAGGAGAATGATGTGAGAAGAACTGCAGTTCTGGAAGATTAAACTGGGTGGTTTGGTTTGGAAGGCAGGGGTGCTGGAAGCTGGGAGAGCCTTTGGTTAGAATGCCATGTCAAGCTTTCGTGGAGAATGTGGGGAGAGGCTGACCATGGGTGGTGGAAGAGGGAAAGGAGGAGATGAACGTGCATCGCTTTGAACTTTTCCTCAATCACAGAGAAGTTCAGCTCTCAAAGCAGAGCTTGAAAGGGGCCTTTTTATGGATTAGCTATATTCCACACCAAAAAGTGCTCTTACAACTCACTATTTCTCTTAATATACAAAAATGCTCTGAACTCGGCCAGTTACTGTATCCCAGCATGTGCAAAGTGACTCGTCAGGGCCATCCTCTCGCTAATGCGTCCATTTACCACGTGGAAATGATCTGCCGTGTAACAAGGAAGTTGACAGCCAGACACACCTGTGCATGTGGCCCTCAAGACATATTTGGTAAAGGGCAGGGCATGGTGGCTCAAGTCTATAATCCCAGCACTTTGGGAGGCTGAGGCGGGTGGATCCCTTGAGATCAGGAGTTTGAGACCAGCCTGGCCAACATGGTGAAACCCCGTCTCTACTAAGAATACAAAAATTGGCTGGGTGTGGTGGCACGCCCCTGTAGTCCCAGCTACTCGGGAGGCAGAGGAAGGAGAATTGCTTGAGCTCGGAGGCAGAGGTTGCAGTGAGCCGAAATCACACCACTGCACTCCAGCCTAGGCAACAGAGCAAGATTCCATCTCAAAAAAAAAAAAATTGACGAGTTAATGGGTGCAGCACACCAACATGGCACATGTATACATATGTAACAAACCTGCACATTGTGCACATGGACCCTAGAACTTAAAGTATAATAATAAAAAAAAAGTAAAGATTTGCATAAATGCAAAAAAAATGTATATTTTAAAATGACAATTTTATAAGTTTTACCTCAAATGTTTTAAGTGCTGGGAGCAAGAAAGAGGGCAAAGAAAATAAAGGGGACCCTCTACAAAGGCATCTGAGGAAGTAGCATAGTGTGGTGAAAGACCAAGACTGAGAAGACTGACTCTGTCACAACCACAGGTGACTTCAGGCAACTCACCTCCCCATCACAGCCTCGTCTTCTCATCTATGAACCTGAAAGGAATTAGAGCAGCCAGCTCCGAATGGATCCCGTATAGATATTAGTTATTGCTGTGAATTTATTATTAAGTTTATGAATAGATACGTTCTTCTCTAATGACCTTCTCCCAGATGCATCCTGGCTTTGAAATCACTAGCTCAATCATCACCAACTTCCAAGACAAAATGAAGTGTCAGAGAGGCCCAAAGAGCCTGCTGTTCTAATAAATATTCTCTGTTGAGTGCGGGGAAGGAAAAGGTGCAGCAGAGCCGGCCTTTAGTGAGTCGAGGGGGCGAATGCCATACGTGCTTCTGACCAAGGGTGTTAGAGAAATATGGTTCTTACTTCGCCACCCTGCAAAGCTAATAAATAACCTACTGTGTATGACTCAATATGACAATGGATATAAATATGTGTTGTAAACTCGAAGGCTGTCTATTCCAATGTAAAAGATGATTTGTAGCCATCCCAGCATTGAAGAGGCAGGAACTGGCTGAGCACGCTGGCTCTGGTGAAAACAGCTCCATCCCTGCTGTGAGCACCGAGGTGAAGGCGGGTGACATGAGGAGGTTACAAGACTACTTTCTCTCTTTCTGTAGTTCAGCCCAGAAGGGCTGCAGGCTGCAGTGGCCTCGCAGGACACAACCCCAGCTACATCCACCAGGCTGTGATCTCCAGGACACGATAAGGGCTGTGATGTGACACTGCTCCACCATCCAAAGACCAAAGTACAATGCTCCGCTCCTGCTTCTCCGGGCCATGCTGCAGGGAAGGGATCCAGCTCGCCTGAGGGCAGGGCCAAGCAGCACTCACTAGCAGCCCTGCAGCACTGGCTGGATGGGAGGCTCCCCTGGGACAATGAGGGTGCCATTTTCTCTTGCCTGCCAATAGCTTGCTGGCCCTAGGACTTGTGTGCACAAGGAAGGGAAATGCATAGAGTCATCTAGGTGCATTTACCTCAACCCCATGCGTTCTGATACTGCCAACATAGACTTTGCCCTGACCACAAAACACTCATACTAGGAAAAAAAAAGAAAAGAGAAAAACCAACCCAGGCACTATGATTTGAGGTCCACTCTGCCTGCTTCATCTGCCACCTTCTTATACATGTCAATCGCACACTCAAACACTTAGTATCTACCGTGTTAACCAGTGCTTCTCGGCACAGCGGGAAGTTCATAATAACCAGAAGGCATGTTCTCTGCACTTAAGGACTTTGTTTGTTCATTCATCTGCTCGCTTTGTTTCTGAACCATCTATTATGTGCTAGCAGCAAGAAGTCAACAGAGGAAGGAAAAGTGTTCAAACCTAAAACAGAGAATAATCTCAAACAGACATCGCATGTGGATACATCACGACAATTGCTGACACAAATGTAAGTTTAGCAACTTGAGCTCATCATTTTACATGAATTCAGGCACATGAGAATTCAAAGGAACTCAGGTCACCACTGAGTCAGGTGGGCCCTACCTGGTGACTGGCTGCATCAGCATCTCTTGCGGAGCTTCCTAAAAATACAGGTTCCTGGGTCTGGGAAATCTGTATTTCTGAAGCTCCGTGGGAATTGCTGACTTGCAGCCAGGTTTAAATACATCCAGTCCAAGTTCTTATTTAAGAGGTGAGGAAGTCACCGTCCAGGGAAGTGAAGTGACTTCCCAAAAGTCACTCAGCACCCTAGAGACTGGGTTGGGACCAGTCTAGATCAGTGGTTTCTAATCCTGGCAGGACATCTGAGTCATTCGCTGGGCCCCAACCCGGACCCACTGATTCAGGATTTATAGTAGAAGAGCCCTGAGCAACGTGGATTTATAAGCACTTCATGAGCTCTTAAAATTCTGATATGTGGCCATCACTGAAGGTTCCTGGCCAAGTCTTCTGGTTTTTTTCACATTCTCACACGCTAGACACCAGATCCTAGCTGAGAATCAGGGATCATGCATCTGCTGTTTGAGAGGGCTGCCACCAGCGGAGCTTCCTGTCAGTTTTGGTGATTTCACAACCATGGCTCTCCCTCTCTTGAGAAATAAGGTGTTTGCAAAATCAGAAGGCTTCATCATTGCATATTTTGGGGCCTAGTACATTGCCTCTGTTACACGTTGCAACGAGAACACGGTACCCAGAAAGTTAACACAGTGAGGAAAGGGCAAGATATAACTGCTGTGTTCCACTTCACCAGCCTACAATGCAAAAGAAAGTCACTTTCTTATAATGCCTCTAACCCCCCAGCTGCTCAAGTTAGTAAGAAGTCAAGGCCTACTTCCAGAACTGCCTTCCAAAAAATACTTCAAGAAACCTCAGGGTTGCATATGCAGACCAAAGGGCAGCTCAGGCTGCTCTCACCACATGGCAGCCAGGGACACACGCTTTCCTGCTTAAAGCAGATCACAGTTAAAAGGACCATTTGTGTAAAGGTAACAGGCCATCTCTGGAGTCACTGCCACGGATGGGATTGTAATTCAACACTGTGAAGCTTTCACAAAACTTGTGGATGATAAATGTCCTTTGGGGTAATCTTCCTGAGACTGAGCCAATGTCACCTACACTGAAAACCTGTTGAGGGAGATAGCCCCCTTTCTGGATGGCCACTGCAAGTATCTTAAGAAAATTCTTAACAGCTGTGATCTCCAGGGCACCATATCTGCTCTGACTCCCTCAAATTCGCTCTTTGATATTGAGCAGGCTTGAACAGGCCTTGAACTTGTGTGGCCATCTAACACTTGCGATGCTTCAGCAGCAACACTTCTACCACATACAGACTTTAAGATTCTGAACACACTCCTAGTTGTCACCTGAACTCACATTAAGCCAAGACGTCTGATAATGATGTCATCCTCTTGTCACAGCTGCAAATTTCTTTGATTTCATTAGCCACTTTTCCTTGTCTCCTTGTTACTTGGTAAGCATCTCATGTGTCACTTGATCTATTCTTTGTCCTCCTAATCATCCTTACTGTCTAGTGATAATAGTGATAATTCACTAAATGTATGCAAACACACAATAAACTAATAAACAGTATGGCTGCTATGAAAGGACATTGCATGACATCCACTGATGCCACTTGTGCAAGGTAGGAAGAGAGGGAGTGCTTTGGCTCTAGCACAGGGCTTTGTGGGTTGGAAGTCTGGAGGTGGAGAGCTTCTGTGAACCACTCGGTCTGCCCAAAAGCCCTGTTGTCCATCCTTGATGCCTCTGCTCCTAAGTGATACTACTTTCAATCCAGGAGCCCAGGAGCCCAGAACAGATCCATTTATCCTGGAAGTCACAGGGTAGGGTAGTGGAGGCTCCATCACATAGACGTAAAGGCAGTGCAAGGTGCAGTGCAACTTATGAATGCACAAAGGCCTCTCATCCCCCGGTGTGGTCCACAGCCATGGTACATCCTGTGAAAGGGGGAAAGATACTGTGCTTCAAGTGTTACAGTTCTTAATAACCCACTCTTCCCATGTATATCCACAGGAAGACAGACAGACACACACACATACACACACACACACACACACACACACACACACAGAGCCATTTTATACCCAAAGTCACATTCAGGGGTCTAAGATAGTCAGGTCAAGGATAGTTCCTGAATTAGCCAAACACCGTGGCCCTCCCTCTCTAAACCCTGGGCCAGACTCCCATCCTATGGTGACTTCTCCCTCAGCATCTCCTATGCTCCTCTCCTGCCCTCTGGCATCTGCTGGGCCAAATCCATTTATAACATATATTGTAACAACATTCCATTTTATCGGGAAGGTTTTAAGGTCTCAATGCAGACACTCCCTAGAGACACCTGTGTTCCTGATGCTAATGCACCCCAACTCTCTCCATCACAGCCAACTCCCTTGACATGTATATTACCAATGAGCCATTCCATGAACTTGCCCAGAACAAGACAAGAGAAAGTAGTTAGAGACATAAAAATTGGAAAGGAAGAAGTCATCACTATTTAAAAATTCTATGATGATACACCAGAAAACAAGAAAACTGACAGGAAACCTATAGTAAACAATAAGAATATTTAATAATGTAGCAGGCTACAGAATTAATAAACAAGCAATTACCAGTCAGAAGATATAATGAGGGGGAAGATCTTCATTTATAATAGGAACCAGAGAGAAAGAAGATAATATAAACTTAACCCAAAAATTCCACAGCTACAGAAAAAAACTTGAAAACAGTTCTGAAGGAAAAAAATGAGACTTGAACAAATAGATGAACTATGTTGTGATATATCACTAGTCTCTAAAGGAATTCACAAATTAAACATTATACCAATCTAACTACCAATAGACTTATCATTTTCTGGAGCTAGACAAGATGATTCTAAAGTCCTCCAAGAGGAATAAAGTAGGAAAATTCCAAAAAGCAAGAGCAAAGAGTGGTATTAATGTACACTGCTGGCTGGGTGCTGTGGCTCACACCTGTAGTCCCAACACTTTGGGAGACCAAAGTAGGAGGATCGCTTGAGGCCAGGGGTTCAAGACAAGTCTGGGCAACATAGCAAGATCCAAGCTCTACAAAAAATTAAATAAAACTAGCTAGACACGGTGGTGCATGCCTACAGTCCCAGCTACTTGGGAGACTGATATGGGAGGATCACTTGAGCCCAGAAGTTCAAGGCTGAGCTAACAGAGTAAGACCTTGTCTCTTAGAAAAAAAAAAAAAAGGCCGGGCGCGGTGGCTCAAGCCTGTAATCCCAGTACTTTGGGAGGCCGAGACGGGCGGATCACGAGGTCAGGAGATCGAGACCATCCTGGCTAACACGGTGAAACCCCGTCTCTACTAAAAAATACAAAAAAGTAGCCGGGTGAGGTGGCAGGCGCCTGTAGTCCCAGCTACTCGGGAGGCTGAGGCAGGAGAATGGCGTAAACCTGGGAGGCGGAGCTTGCAGTGAGCTGAGATCCGGCCACTGCACCCCAGCCTGGGCGGCAGAGCAAGACTCCGTCTCAAAAAAAAAAAAAAAAAAAAAAAAAAAAAAAAAAAAAACACTGTTAAGCCTCAAATTGTTAAATTATGTGGTACTAGAATATAAATCATCAGACAGACTAATGTAACGACATGGAAAACACAGAACTATTCTCAAATACATAAAGAGTTGATAGATGATAAGTTTGGGAACTCGGTGGGAGAAACATGAACTTTTCAATGAATGGTGTTATTACAACCGGGTAGACTTTCTGGAAAATGTTTTTAAACCATACCTTATGCCATACACCAGGATAATTTTCAAACGGAATGAAAATTTAAATGTAATGACCAAGAAAACAACCTATCAGAAAACATGGGAGAGTTCTTTCATAAGCTCAGAATGGGTAAGACCCTCCTCGAATGATTCAAAATCCAGATGTCGTGAAATAAAAGATTTAAAAATTGAATACCATAAAAATTAAAACATCTGCATGGATAAAAATAAAACAGCCAAATGACATATTACAGGCAAAGAGAAATGACAAATTGAAAAATACTTGCAACTCACATCCCATTATACGAAAAGTTCTTACAAATTGACAAGAAAAAGGCCAACGACTCAAATAAAACTGGACAAAGGAGAACCCACCAAAAGGAAATACAAATGCTCTACCTCTCTCATAATAAAAGATGCAAATTAAAGCCAATGAGATATCAATTTCCTACTTAACAAGTTGGCAAGAATACAAAAGTTTAGTAAGGCAGAAGCCTGTAACTTATGGCTAGTGGGAGTGTAAACTGATACAAAGTGTTTGGAAGCAATTAGGCAAAATTTATTAAATCAAAAAGGCATGTTCCTCTTGGCCCAAGAATTCCACTTCCAGGAATTTATCCTACCATTATTTCTTTAACATGTGCAAAGTGACCTGTCCACAATGTTACCCAGAAGTATTGTACACAATAGCAAAAGACTGTAATCAGCTCTGGTGTACATCAAGGAGACACCGGTTTTAAAAACTATGGTAGAGCCACAAAATAGAATGCTATATATACAGCTCTAAAAAGGAATGAACAAACTTTTCAAGAACTGATGTAGAAATGTCTTCAAGATATGATGTCAAGAGCAAAAAGTAAGGTACAGGAGAGTGTGTAGAGAACACTGCTAGTTATTTTTTAAAAGTTGGAAGAGGAAAGAATATAGATTCATATTTGGTTGTACCCACTTTAAAAATACCTCTTGATTGAGAAGCTGAGGCAGGTGGATCACAAGGTCAGGAGTTCAAGACCAGCCTGGCCAACATGGTGAAATACCGTCTCTACTAAAGATACAAAAAATTAGCTGGGTGTGGTGGCACGTGCCTATAATCCCAGCTACTCGGGAGGCTGAGGCAGGAGAATCGCTTGAACCTGGGAGGCAGAGGTTGCAGTGAGCCAAGATCGCACCACTGTACTCCAGCCTGGGTGACAGGGCAAGACTCCATCTCAAAAAACAAAAAACAAAACAAAACAAAACAAAACAAAACAAAAAAACACCTCTTGAAGGATACCTCCAAGAAACTACATTATACTGGGTTTCTGCCATAGGAATAGAAACTGGAAAAATTGGAAACAGGTTTATGAAGCAGCCATTTTACTATATCCATTTATAGTTTTTACTTTTGAATTATGCAAGTATTACCTATTTTTAAAAGCAAATGGTAATTTTTTAAAAGAATATGGTTAAAAAAAAAAAAAAAAAAAAGGTGGTGGGGAGATTAAATGGTATTTTCCTTGCTTAACAAAAGTTGTTAGAGCCACTCTTAGAAAACATCATAACATGAATGAGGCTACTCTCACCACGTCATGTAGGGGCCACCGTCTGGCATTCTACCCTTCCAACCCATGAGGCCCCCACTCCCAGGACAGAAACAAGGAACTGTCAGCTCACAGTCCCTGCTTTGCAGCCCTGAATTGGAGGGAAAAAAAAAAAAAGCAAAAATAGCCAGGCCCAAGAAAGTCTTTCTTTGGGAAACTAAACTAGTTTCCCAAACCACATAGTAAACACTGAATAAGTGTGTGCAAACTCAGTATTACGAAGATACAACCATATAATTTGCAACTATATTTTAAGATTTTTTAAAAATCCTTTTGAAACAGGAACACAGATGACAAATGCACCTGACATCTCTCACTGGGTTCTCCACAATTTGTACTTTTAAACGTGATGCTGGTGTACTACAGTCTCTCAGAAGCAACATTTTAACCTTGTGGGTGCTCCACTACTTGTGAGCTGACTATTGGACGTGGTATGGTTAGTTCTTATGCCTGAGATACCACAAACACAGGCAAATTTATGAATTAATATCTATGACAACCACGGCTATTTAAGCCATTGGAACAACAAAGCCTCTTGACCTGGGCTGTCACTCTCCGGGTTAAAATGAAGAAGTTGAGGCATCTGTCTAGTCCTTCATGGATGCCTACTGTTGATTTACCCTACTCTATAGACTTGTGTACCACTTCTTCCTTCTCCTGCTCCTCCACCTTCTTTCTTCTTTTCTTTCTCTTCCTCCTCTTCCTCCATCCTCTCTTCTTCTTCCTCCTCCTCTTCTCTTTCTCCTCCTCTTCTCTTTCTCCTCCTCCTCCTTCCTTCTAGTTAAGCTACTGCTGTGGTTTTTTCTATATTCCCAGCCGGGTGTCCCAAGGTACCCGAGACAAAGGAGAGAGCAAAGGAGGGGCTGGGGAGGCTGGAGTCCTCTTCTACCTTCCTCCCCACTCCATTGCACTCTTTTGCCTTCCTCACCTGCCTAAGTCCTATTCATTCTTAAGATTCAAGAAAGTTGTCACCTCCTTCAAGAAGCCTTCTCTGAGCCGGGCGCGGTGGCTCAAGCCTGTAATCCCAGCACTTTGGGAGGCCGAGACGGGCGGATCACGAGGTCAGGAGATCGAGACCATCCTGGCTAACACGGTGAAACCCCGTCTCTACTAAAAAAAAAATACAAAAAACTAGCCGGGCGCGGTGGCGGGCGCCTGTAGTCCCAGCTACTCGGGAGGCTGAGGCAGGAGAATGGAGGGAACCCGGGAGACGGAGCTTGCAGTGAGCTGAGATCCGGCCACTGCACTCCAGCCTGGGCGGCAGAGCGAGACTCCATCTCAAAAAAAAAAAAAAAAAAAAAAGCCTTCCCTGACTCCTCTCTACAGCATTGAGTGCCTGTCATTATATTCCTTCATCAGTTTCCTGTGCCTGTTATCAAAGCATTAATCACCCTGTACTATCATTGTCTTCTGCGTGTCCACTTTCTCCTAAACTGTAAGCTCTTGAAGGCTAGGGGTGCATTTCCTTCATTTGAATCCTTAAAGACTAGAATGTATCACCTGGCACACAGTAGGTGCTCAGCAAACATTCAACACATAAATGATGAGGTGGGAGAGAAGAAATCTGACCAACCAGTGCTTAGGAGGCAACAGAGTGCAAGCCTTTCCTTCTGCCATCAGTTAGCCAATGCAGGAGGCTAATTAGGGAAGCCTAGGAAGCACTTGGGTTGTCCATGAGATGTGAGTTCTGCTAGCAAACCTTTAAGTGGATCATCTTAACCATCCATTCCATGGACAGTTAGGCATGACCAGGAGGAGAACAATCGCATGCTATGTTTTCCCATAAAGCACCTGAGACATAGAAGCTGTGCCCACAGGGGCTGAAGGAGCTCGGAGGCGAGCGAGTGCAGTGTGACTCACGAGGGGAGCCCCTCTGGAAAGCTGAGTCTCAAAGAAAGGAAGTTCAAGAGCTGGTTTGTTGCAGAAGTAGCGGGAAGAGGGGAAAGGACTAATGGCAAGGTGGCTAGGACCAGCCCATTACAGGGGTAAAAATGAGCCTCTTTCTTTCCCTACCACCTTTCTTCTCCTTCCCCCCTACCACTATCCTGAGACTGCAAGGCTGTAAGCTAGAGGGGAAAGATTGTGCAATAAAGCCCAAATTATGATAATGGTAGTGAGAATACAGCAGGAGAAGGAGGAAGACCAAGCAGACCTGAGTCAGGGAGGGAGGAATTGTGTGAGCAGAGGTGGAGAATTCAGATCCTCTCCAGACTGCACAGACCATGAGTAACCGCAAAACAATAAGGTCGCATGGGTAGAGAGCCATCGAGGGGAAAACAGAAGTGGCAATGGGGAGGTATTGTGTGTTCTTAAGTAAGGACATAACAAAAGCAGTGCTTTGATAAGAACAACTTGACAGAGAGATGCAGGGTGGTTAGAACAAGGCCTCTCCTCTTAGGAGGCTGATAGACTGATCAAGGATTCTTCACGCAAGCTATTACAGTGGTGGGGGTTAGAATAAGAGTTAAAGCAAATGTTTCACTTTTAAGGAAGAAATCATTACTGCCTGGAGGACAGATTCGACATAAGGTGTGATGTGTAAGGAAGAGTTATCATAGAGGATTCCAAGGTTTCTATGACTTGACTGAAAAACCAGAAGTTCCCTTGGTGGGAACTGGGTAATAGAGGAAGAAAGCTGGGATTTGGGATGGGAAGATAATTAAGGAGATTAATTAATGAGACTAGTGAGACTATGGGGAGAAGCACATGGAGGTGAAGGCAGAATCATCTACAGGAAACACCCTCATGTGGTTCTTTACTTGGAGGAAGGAACCTCGCATGACTCTCTTTAAGGTCAACCATACTGGACTCCCTGACAGCATGAGTATAGCATGCTGTCACATTTTAACTCAATGATGACTTTTATTTTATGTGAATTTTTTTTTTTTTTTTTTTTTTTTTTTTTTTTTTGAGATGGAGTCTTGCTCTGTCACCCAGGCTGGAAGGGAGTGGCGCGATCTCGGCTCGCTGCAACCTCTACCGCCCAGGTTCAAGCAATTCTCCTGCCTCAGCCTCCCGAGTAGCTGGGATTACAGGTGTGTACCACCACACGTGGCTAATTTTTGTATTTTTAGTAGAGATGGGTTTCACCATGTTAGCCAGGCTGGTCTTGATCTCCTGACCTCAGGTGATCTGCCCACCTCAGCCACCTAAAGAGCTAGGATTACAGGCGTGAGCCACTGTGCCCAGCCTATATTATGTAATTTTTAAGACCATTGCATATAAACTCAGAAAAGGTTTGAAAGTTCGCTGCTTTAGCCTCTCTCAGGCAGTTCCCTACTCACCAATTTGCAAGCAGGTCCATGTTTGCCTTTTGTCCCTCCCATAATTATGTGTGAATTTGTTTGTACATCTCATATCATACCACTGTTAGGACCTTGACCTTTGATTGAATTCTGTTTCAATCAGGTGCCCAAACTTCATAGAAATCACATCTTTTCTTAGTGAATCTTTCATGGAAGACCAATGCTTTCAAACTGCCTTACTTGGAAGGAAAAAGCAGCTCAGGCTAGAAATATTCTTCCAGAAACACACTCCCTGTCCCAAACCAAGTCAACATGGAGAGGGAGTCCCTGGAAAGCCTAGGGCCCAGGAGGGGTGGAGTAGAGATGGGGGCTATTTTTAGGCCGTGAATGTGGGCTCCTCGCAGCCACTGGCATCACAGGATGAAGGAGTGCTGGCCCACTGGACTGTGTTCCTCAGCCCACACTCCAGGAGCTGCTGGCTGGTCATAGGTTATTTTCTGCAAGGAAAAACGCACTGTCCAGATGAATGGTGGATCTGTCTAGGACTTGCTAAAAAAGGTCTTGGTGTATTTAAAATGAAATCCTGGCTCAGGGACTAAGGAGCTTCACTGGCAGGTCTGCCTGGTCTCTTCGCCCTCACAATCCCCCACTCTCCTCCTTCCCTGTCCCCCAGTGCCTTCCCTCATCATCCTCCCTCCTACCCTTCAATATCCCACCAGAACAGGGGATGGGAAAGGAAGGAAGTAGGGGATGGTGAGGGGGAAGAGACCAGGCAGACCTGCCAGGGAAGACCACCTTGGCAAGAAAGGAAGGGGGGACAGCCACTAGAGCTCCACGTGACTCCACTCAATGGGCAGCAGGAGCAGCTGCAGCCCACAAGACACAGGATCCCTGCCAATCTTCCCATGGCTACGGAACGGATGTGACAAGGTTTACTAACATTTGCTCTAATCGTATCCAAATGTTCCCTGGTCTCACATCACATCCTAGATTTTGAAATTTAAAAATCGTATCATGTCAGTATAATGTAGGTACAAGATAAAAGAACCCCGGGGCCGGGTGCGGAGTCTCATGCCTATAATCCCAGCACTTTGGGAGGTCAACGCGGGTGGATCACCTCAGGTCAGGAATTCAAGACGGGCCTGGCCAACATGGCAAAACCCCATGTCTACTAAAAATACAAAAATTAGCCGGGCATGGTGGCGGGTGCCTGTAATCCCAGCTACTTGGGAGGCTGAGGTGGGAGAATCACTTGAACCCGGGAGGCAGAGGCTGCAGTGAGCCGAGATGGCACCACTGCCCTCCAGCCTGAGTGACAGACTGAGAATGACTCAAAAAAAAAAAAAAAAAGAAAACAAAAAGAAAAAAGAACCCTGGAATCAGGGTGATTGGTTTACACAAGACTAAATTCACGTCAAGCCACCAAATTTGCAAGTTAGGGGTCCATACATTTTATCTGCCTAAAATATGGCCCAGCTCAATCCTGGAGCCCAGTATTGGACTGAGAATGAAGATCGAGACTATGAGCCGGCCCCATCTGCTCATGGGAGAGTTCAGACAGCCAGGCTGGTCTTTGTGGAGTTATTTTTGGTAACTCCCCAGGTGAAACAAGGAATATGGGTGGGCCTGAGCCTCCCTGAGGATGCCTGATGTCTTGACCCGGGTCCAGTCATCTCCCAAAAGGGCAGCTAAGGGTCCTCTTGCCCAAAGTGGTAGGCATCCAGCAGTCTACCTTATATAATGTGTCTCTTCGGAGGCTTCCCCCAAGTATCTTAGCATTTATTTATGTATCCCTGACTAAAACCCTATTTGGTTTTGCACATTTGCAAACTTTATATAAACAGAGTCACCAGGTTTACGTTAGTCTGCAAATTGCTTCTTCTACTCAACATTGTTGGTGAGATATTTTTTCCAGGTTAATGCATGAACTGTAATTCATTTATTTTTCACTGTATGTAGCACAATGTATGTATTCATTTTCTCCCGGGTGAACATTTGTGTTGTTCCCAGTTTTTCTGTTATTAGCAACAATTCTGCTATGAAAATTCTTGTGCATCTCTCCTGGTGTTCATTTGGGAGAGTTTCTCTAGGGTGTAATAGTGAAATGTCTGGGTCATGCAGTTGTTTTACAGCTTTCACTTTTCTAGATAATGCCCATTTTTTCCCAAAAGTAATTTTACAGATTTACACTTCCACTAGTAGCACTTTGCTCCTCACTTTTAGTATTGTCTGAATTACTGATTTTTGCCAGTTAGGTCGTATAAAATAGCATCTCTGCTTTGTATTAATTTGGATTCTCCCAATTAATAATAAAGTTGAACATTTTTTCATATGCCTTTATTCATTTGTGTTTCCTCTTCTGTAATGTTCCTATTCACATCTGTCTTTTCTATTTGCACATCATGTGCTCTATCTTTTTCTTAACAATTTTTAGGGGTTATTTGTATATTCTGGGTAATAATCTTTTTTGTTCATCTGTGATACAAATATATTCTCCCTCTTTGGAGCTTTTATTTCTACTCTTTTTATAGGGTCTTGTGGTAGTTCTTAATTAAGGTAGCAACATTTATCAGTCTTTTCCTGGATGGCTTGTATGGTTGTATCATGTTTAAGAAATCCTTTCTTACCTTGAGGTCTTAAAGGTGTTCTGTCTTTTTCAAAAGGCTTAAAGTGTATTTTGCCTTTGACTTTTGAGTCCTTAATCAGTCTAGAATTAATTTTTGTGCTTGGTGTGCTATAGGACTTCAGTTTCATTTCTTTCCCATGTGGATAATTATTACATAGTTTAGCACTTCCCCACTTTTCTTAATGCTTTTTTTGTCATCTATCCAGTTTCCAAATATGCTTCGGTCTGTACCTGCGTCTCTATTTTGTTCCAATGGTCTTTTTGTCTATCCTTGCACTAATACCCTACTATCATAAATACCATTGCTTTATAATGGGACTTAATAGCTCGTAGGCAAATTCCTGCACTCTGTCCTTTTTTCTTCTAGACTATGTTGGCTGTTCTTGGACCTTTGCTCTTCCACATAAATCTTAGAATCAGCTTGCCAACTACCATGAAAACCCATGTTGGTATTTTTATTGGAAATACTTTAAATCTAGAGCTCAAAGTTAGAAAAATGGACACAATTTCCAAGACTGTGAACTCTCCATTTATTTATGTCCTCTTTACAGACTTTCAATAAAGTTGGACAAGTTTACCGCTGTCGATTTTACACATTTTTATTAGATTGATTCCTAGGTACCTTACATTTTTATTGCTGTTGTAAATGATAGGCTTATCTAATTAAATTTTCCAAATGTTACTGGTGTATAAAGATGCAATTGACTTGTTTATATTGGGCTTATAGTTGACAAACTTGCCAAACTCTCATTAATTCTAACAAATTTTCTGTATTTCTATGCAAAAATCATATCATCTATGAATAACAAGTTTTGTGACTTCTTTTCTAATCCTTGTACCTTGTAAACCTTTTTTTTTTTTTTTTTTTTTTGCTTTATTATAGACTAAGAAGTGGTGAAATCAGAAGCCCTTGACTTTTTTTAAATTTTTAACCTCTTTCTAATTTTATTTTTTTATTGAGGTAAAACATACATGTGAAAGTTATCATCTTTATCATTTTTAAGTGTACAGTTCAGGGGTAATAAATTTATATTCTTAGCTGAGCAAGGTGGCTCATGCCTGTAATCCCAGCGCTTTGAGAGGCTGAGGTAGGTGGATCACTTGAGGTCAGGAGTTCCAGATCAGCCTGACCAACATGGTGAAACCCTGTCACTACTAAAAATATAAAAATTAGCTGGCCGTGGTGGTGCGTGCCTATAATCCCAGCTACTCGGGAGGCTGAGGCAGAAGAATCTCTTGAACTCGGAAGGTGGAGGTTGCAGTGAGCCAAGATCACACCACCACACTCCAGCTTGGGGCAACAGAGCAACACTCCATCTATAAATAAATAAATAAATAAATAAATAAATAAATATTTCCCCCCCCTTTATCTCCCTACCCTCCTCTTCCCAGCCTCTGGTAACCACCAATCTATACTCTAGCTTCATGAGATCTACTTTTTTAGCTCCTGCATGAGTGAGAACATGCAATATTTGTCTTTCTGTGCCTGATTTATTTCACTTAATATAATGACCTCCAGTTCCATTCACATTGATGCAAATGACAGGATTTCATATGTGTGTGTGTGTATATATATATATTCACATTCTCTTTATCCACTCATCCATTAATGGGCACTTAGGTTGATTCCATATCTTGGCCATTGTGAATAGTGCTGTGATAAACATGGGAGTGCCGATATATCTTCAATATATTGATTTCCTTTCTTTTGTATATATACCCAGTAGTGGATTTGATGGTTGTTCTAATTTTGGTTTTTTGAGAAACCTCTATTCAGTTTTCCATAGTGGCTGTACTAAGTTACATTTTCACCAACAGTGTTCCTCTTTCTCCCCATCCTTGCCAGTGTCTGTTATTCCATCTTTTTTCTAAAAGCCATTTTAACTGGGGTGAGACGATATCTCTTCGTGGTTTTTATTTCATTTCTTCAATAATTAGTGATGTCGAGCATTTTTTCACATACCTGTTTGGTCATGATATGTCTTCTTTAGATAAATAACTGTTCAGATCTTTTGCCCATTTTAAAATCAGACTATTTAGGGTTTTTGTTCTTGTTTTTTTTTTTTGGCAATTGGGTTGTTTGAGTTCCTTATATGTTCTTGTGATGAATCCCTTGCCAGATGGACAGTTTGCAAATATTTCCTCATGTTCTCTGGGTTGTCTCTTTACTTTGTTGATTGTTTCCTTTTCTGTGCAGAAGGTTTGTAGCTTGATGTAATCCCAAGTGTCTATTTTTATTTTGGTCACCTGTGCTTTTCAGGTCTTACACACACAAAAATCTTTCCCCAGGATCAATGTCCTGGAGCATTTCTCTAACATATTCTTCTAGTGGTTCCATGGTTTCAGGTCTTAAAGTCTTAAATCCATTTTGATTTTTGGGTATGGTAAGAGACAGGAGTCTAGTGTCATTCTTCTGCATATAGTTATGCAGTTTTCCCAGCCACATTCATTGAAAAGACTGTCCTTTCCCCATTATATGTTCTTGGTGCCTTTGTCAAAAATGAGTTGGCTGTAAATGCATGGATTCATATTTGGATTCTCTTTTCTGTTCCATTAGCCTATGTGTCTGTTTTTATGCGAGTACCACACTGTTTTGATTACTAGAGCTTTGTAGTATATTTTGAAATCAGGTAGCATGATACCTCCAGCTTTGCTCTTTTTGCTCAGGATTGTTTTGGCTATTTAGGGTCTTGTAGGAACTCTTGTCTTATTCCTGCTTTTTCTATTTCATCATTAAGTATAGTGTTTGTTATAAGTTATTTTATGTATACAGATATCCTTTACCAGGTTCATACAGTTTTTTAAATTTCTGGTTTTCTAAAAGTCCTTTTCATAAATTGATATTTTATTGAACAGTTTTCTGCTTTTTTTGAGATAATGCCATGTGGATTTTTTCATTTGACTTGTGAATATGGTCAATTATGTCAGATTTCAAGTGGTGAATCAGTCTTCTGTTTCTGGGATAAGCCTCTTTCCAATGTAGTCGTGATTGGTTGTCTTTTATATGTAAATATTATTTGTTCAGTTTGGTATATTTTGTTTAGGATGTTCACATGTAGGTACGATCAGCCTATAATTTTCCTTTCTCATATTGTACCCATTTGCTTTTGGTATGGAAATGTTTTTACTAGCTTCATCAACACAGTTGGGAAGCATTTCCTCTACTCTATTCTCTGCATGGGCTTGTGTAATATTTTAGTAACCTGTTTATTGAAGTCTGATAAAACCTTCTTCTAAAACTATCTAGGCTGGCAATTTTTTAATGGAAAGATTAGTTATACTAGTCTTATGTATTTAATGATTATGGAAGTATTCAAATTTTCTTTTAATTTTAAATCAGCTTTAATAAATAAATCAGCTTTAATATTTTCCTGTTAATTTGGCTGTTTCTCCTGTTTCTGCTTTATTGGCATAAATTTGTTTACAGTAGTCTCTTATGATTGTTATAATCTCTGTGGCATCTGCTACCTGTTCCTTTTTTTATTCCTAATATTGACTTTCTGTCGTCTCTCTTTAGGTCTTTATCAATACTGCCAGAAGTTTGTTAATGTTATTACTCATATCAAAGAACTCATTATTTGTTTTAATCATTATTTTATATTTTAGTCTATATTTGTTTACTGTTTCATTAGTTTCTCCTCAAGTCTTTATTGTTTTCCTCATTCTATTTTCTTTGGGTTATTTTAATGTTCTTTTACTAACATCTTAAATCAGATGCTCAGTTCCTTGAGTTTTAGCCATTCTTATTTTATAATATAAGCATTTAAGGCTTTAAATTTCCCTCCAAATGCCATTCTAGTTGCATCTCACAAATTTAGATATGTAGTATTTTATTATTTTACAAATAAAAGTATTTTATTTTACACAAAACAACACATAGTCCATGATTTATTTTAAAATGAGCTTTCAATCCTAGCACTTTGGGAGGCCAAACAAAGTGGATCTCTTGAGCCCAGGAGTTCAAGACCAGCCTGAGCAACATGATGAAACTCTGTCTCTACAAAAAACACAAAAATTAGCCGGGTGTGGTGGCATATACCAGTAGTCCCAGTTACTCAGGAGGCTGAGGTGGGAGGATTACATGAGCCCAGGAAGGTCAAGGCTGCAGTGAACTGTGATCATGTCACTGCACTCCAGCCTGGGCAACAGAGTGAGAGACCCCATCTCAAAAAAAAAAAAAAAAAAGAGAGCTTTCAAGTAACTACCAACTTACCAACTAGGTCAAGAAACAGAATATTGCCTGTACCCTAGAAAATCCCTGAATGTTTCTTCTCATTCACTATACCCTCCCACCCTTCACAAAGCTAACCATTATCCTGAATTTAATGATTATCTTTCCCTTTTTTTTTTTTATAGGTTTTTTGTTTTTTGTTTTTGAGATAGAGTCTCCCTCTGTCACCCAGGCTGGAGTGCAGTGGCACAATCTCAGCTCACTGCAACCTTGCCTCCCAGGTTCAAGCCATTCTCCTCCCTTGGTCTCCCGAGTAGCTGGGATTACAGGCACATGCCACCACACCTGGCCAATTTTTGTATTTTTAGTAGAGATGGGGTTTCTCCTTGTTGGCCAGGCTGGTCTCAAACTCCGGACCACAAGTGATCTGCCTGCCTTGGCCTCCCAAAGTGCTGGGATTATAGGCATGAGCCACTTCGCCCCACCTGGAATAAGATTGTTAAATTAGATACAAAACTGACTCATGTGCTGTGTGCTGCTAGAAACTAAAACCATAATGTCTGGTTATCTTTCCTACCAGACAGAAATTATTTGCATCTCTACTGCAAAGGTCAACAAGTTAACATGTAACTTCACAGAGTCAGGGCCTTTAATAAGTGATAGAAGGCGAATCAAATAAAGGTACATTCCCCTAGATACTTAAAGAACCCTGAGGGGAACTGGGGCCAGTAACTCATGCCTGTAATCCCAGCACTTTAGGAGGAGAAGGCAGATGGATCACTTGAGGTCAGGAGTTCAAGACCAGCCTGGCCAACATGGAGAAACCCCATCTCTACTAAAAATACAAAAAATTAGCTGGGCGTGATGGCGGGCACTGGTAATCCCAGCTACTCAGGAGGCTGAGACAGGAGAATCACTTGAACCCAGGAGGCAGAGGCTGCAGTGAGCTGAGATCACACCACTGCACTCCAGCCTGGGCCACAGCAATCTCAAAAAAAAAAAAAAAAAAAAAAAAAACCCTAAAGGGATTAAACACCACTCCAACATGACATTGAAAGAAACAAAGCCCTTCTTTTGCCTTATGTCCAAATCTGAGATAATTTTTCTTAACAGCCAAATCCCTGTCTGCTGAAATGAACCACAGCAAGAATGGTACCACATGACTCTGGCCTGGCCACATTCTATGTCACAACTTTCCTAACCTAGTCTTCTCAGCTTCTCCACCAACTATAGGGTGCTGGAACATCCTCAAGGCTCCCCCTCAAAGTAGGCAGCAAAGTCTACCATTTTGTGGCCGCCATGTTTGTCCCTGCTCATGCCAAGGAAGTGAAAGTTGGTCTACAGAGAAAAAGCAGCAGAGATCAAATATGAAAAAAGCAGCAAAGAGTCCAGGTGACCAAGTGAGAGAGAGAGAAAAGTGAGGATGAAATAACCTCTGGAATAGGTTTTTGAAGGTTTTGCACTCACTTCCTGGTTCCAGGCCTTCATGTAGCTCCGGCTGTAGTTCTTGGCCTTGAGTTTTGTGTGCTACTCCAGGACTCTTCCAATAAATTCCCTTTTATGCTTAAAGGAAGTTAAATGAATTTTAAAAACAAACAAGTCTGGGCGAAGTGGCTCATGCCTGTAATCCCAGCACTTTGGGAGGCCCAGGAGGGTAGATCACTTGAGGCCAGGAGTTCGAGACCAGCCTGGCCAACATGGCAAAACCCTGTCTCTACTAAAAATCAAAAAAATTAGCCAGGCGTGGTAGCACACACCTGTAATCCCAGCTACTAGGGAGGCTGATGCACAAGAATTGCGTGTACCCAGACGGCAGAGGTTGCAGTGAGCCGAGATTGTGCCACTGCACTCCAGCCTCAGGGACAGAATGAGACTCTGTCTCAAAAACAAACAAACAAGAATAAGCCACCATTTGAAAGCCCAGAGAAGTCGAGACAGAGAACAACGAGAGTTATCTTTCTGATCAACACAGCTCCACAGGTCCAGGTGCAAGACCCCCTTGATATGTCAGAAAACATCAGTTCTTATGAGTTTCCTGTTAACCAAGGGTAAGGCTACTCTGCTATGCAGGAAGTGCCACACAGTACACAGTTAATTAAGACTTGCTTTGAGCCAAGAACTCCACTGGGCTGAGCTCATGAATTTATTTACACAACACACGTGGGAGATCCAGGAACATAGTCACATCTCTTTCCTCCTCCTTATTACGCATTCATCCAGGTTACTGGTGGTGTCTAACAGCCTGTGGCGTGTCCTCCATTGCTTCTATGCATATAAAGCAAGCCAACTACATCTGCACAGCTTTTTAGCTTTATCAGGTCAATCCAGAGGGGTGCAATTATGCAATTAAAACACCCACATTTTAAGTGGATATTTTTCACTTTCATATTGAATATATTTTTAAATGTTCAAGCTTCCAATACTAAACACTAGGATAGCTCTAGAAAGACCCAAGGAAAAGGAAAAGGGACCCACTGGGAGGCGGTGGTAACTAAATGGGAGGTGGCTGCCAATGGGAGGGCTTTTGTGAGGACAAGGAGGAGGGGCAGAGATAACATAAATTGAACCTGATACTACTAGAACAAACAAGGGAAAGACAGATTTTACCAATTGTTTATCCTGTATAAATCTTTTTAAAATTATCCTGATGCATGTGACAGCAAATAAGAAACAAGAATGAGGCTTCTACGAAAAAGCTTTTTAGAATGTGTGAAATAACAAAAAGGTCTAGTTTTCCATCTCAGCTCTTTTGTGCAATCACATCAAAGAGAAGCTCAGCAGGCCCGAGGGCCACTGCTGCTTCTAATTAAGGCCCCAAGGTAAGGCCTTAGGGGGCACATTAGGGGGCATCATCCCAGCAAAACATAAATTCTACCTCTGTCTTTAGCAGCAGAAGGCCGATTTGGGCTCAGTACGCCGTGTTTGTTCTCAGCTTGCATTAGAAGTGGCAGGCCGCACCTGCCTTCCAGACACCCTACAAGCAAGTTTATTCTGACACTGATTCTCTTGTTCAAACAACTCAAAGCATGGCTAACAGATGGTAAACAGAGGAGGAAGGAGGAGCCAGGCATTCCTCCACTTTGTGTGTACTTTTGTGTGTGCGTGGATGAGGGGTGTTGTACCTAAAAGTTACTATTTCTTTCCTTTTCAAAAATAAGACCTCATCCATCACACAGGTGTCAACTCTGAAATTTTGGGGGCTGGTAAAGGGCCTTATTGCTGTCATAGGTTTCAAAGAGAGTGGTTCGCCAACTGGAGTGATCATTAGCCTCACCTGGTGGGTTTGTTAACAATTCAGATTTCCAGCCACACCCTAAAGTTTCTGATTCAAGAGCTTCAAGAATCAGCATTTCTGACAATTTCCCAGGTGATGCTGGTACTGCTAGTTCAGGGACCACACTTTGAGTATCATGGTTCTCAGACAATAAAGAGACAGAGAAAAGGCAAAGAAACATCAGCTAGGCCTCTAACCCAGCCTTTCTGATTTTTTGAGACACGGCTGGTAGACAAAAAAGAGACAGTTGTGTTTGGACGGGGGCAGACATGCAAAAGGGCAAGTCAATGGCAGGCAGAGGAGAGCGCTAAAAATGATGAGCACGTGTGCAATGATTTGTTATGAGGCGTGGGATTCACGTTTGCTGCAGGAGGGGTTGTGGGTCCCCTTCAGTCCAGCCAAGCTTCCTACACTTTCAAGGCTCTAGTTGGGGTCCTAGCTCTTCATTTCCTCCCTGGCCTATTCTAGAAGCTTTGCGTGCCTGACACCCCTGCTCCTCCCTGTCCCCTCCTATCTCCCCGAGTTGAAAAAACCCAGCTGGTGGAGAAGGAGCTTCCTCAGCTTGGTTCCTAGGGAAGAAGAGCTGAGAGTCAGCACATTCTAGGTTCTGTTGTTTTAGGCCTGAGCTACAGGACACTGTCTCCAGCCCCGTTCCCAGCCTCGCATCCCTCACACCTGGTTAATTCTACCAGAGGATTAGGGCTTGTTGTTAATTACAGGGGTTGGGAGTATCTGTTCCTAAGGTCTTTGAGGGGATCTGTCAGACAGAGGGAAACATGAATACAGTATTCAGTTTTCATGTGGTTTGTCCTTCCTTGCTGATGCAGCCTTTCCACCTGGTCCCCAGTGAGATAGTACAGGCTGAACTAATGAAATAGCTGAGGCTCCTGGTCCCGCCATACGAGTATGAGTTACCAACAGGACCAACTACTTAATGTTCAGGGCCCGGTACAAAATGAAAAGCCAGGGCTGCTTGTTCAAAATGTATTAAGAATTTCAAGACGGCAACAGCAGAATACTAAATTGAGTACAGGGTTCTGTGTACGGGGCCCTGTGTGACTTCACTGGTCACAGGCCTATGCAACCAGAACTGTCATGGGATTGTCTATGAGTGTATAGACTAAGAATCTCCTTGTTTAGGCTGGGATGCTGCCCCCAGTGGGGTAGAGGGACCCTCTCCATAGTAGGCCCTCTAGAAGGAATGGAAAGAGGAGTGAAGCCAGACAAACAGAAAATGCAGTCCTAGACCTCAGAGAGCTAGCTCTCTGTTGATCTGGGAGATAGACACTGTCGCTAAAAAATAGGTATTTGGAACAACTTCATATGGACAAGATGACATGGTTGACCATTCATACATCTTACTCTGCTTATGGGCACATTTCCAGTGCGGTTATCCAGGAAAGGTAAACACAAGAGACCCTTCACCGTCAAGGGCAGGGGAGGTAAAGCTGAAGTAAGGAAGCTCCAGCACCTTCTATGTGATTGCGGCATTTTGTGGTCTGTTTCTGGAAGCCTCAGACAATATTCAGAATTCTTATGTGCAAATCAGGGAGTTGAAATAACTGACCTCTAGGTCTCCCTCAGCTCTGTTAACATGTGCCCAGCCTTCTCTACAACAAAGTTCCAGGCATCTGTGACACAGCAAACTATTCTAAACATTGGTAGCTTAAAATCAATGTTAAGGATAAACATATATGAATATAATAAAACTACCATTTTATTATATCTCACGATTTTGTGAATTAGGAATTCACACAGGGCTCAGCCATTCAATTTTTCTGTTCCATATGGTATCAACAAAGGTCATTTGATAGTGGATGGGCTAAGCTGGAGGGCCCAAGATGGCCTCACTCATGTCTTGCACCTTGATGCCTTGATGGGGATGGCTGGGAGGCTGAGCTCAGCTGGCACCAGTATGTAACCTTTTAAGCATGTGAACTCTAAGTAGTAAACTTCTTGCATGGTCATTCAGGGTTCTCAGCAAGGATTCCAAGGAACCCAGTGGAGAGTTTCAACCCCAGCCATGGAAATTTCAGAATGCCACTTCCACTGCATTTTACTGGTTAAGAAAAAACCCAGCACAGATTCAAGCAAAGAAAAATTGGACTCCACCTCTCAATGTGAGGAGTTGCAAAGGATTTATTTGTGGCCATTATTGGATCCATTATTAATGTGGCTCATACAAGAAAGAAGAGAAGGAGCTCAAACCAGCATACCTGTGGTCAAAGAAAAAGCCTAGACTCAATATTAAAATATTAGTAGATAAATGCACATTTGATGTTTTAAGTTAAAATATTTAAAATATATAGGAGTCATATTTTTGTACTGATTCCTCAACTTTTTTCCCCCTTATTTTGACCTATCACTTGACTCAATTGTATGGAATAAAAATCTCTAAATTTTTTTGAAAAAATTCAAGAACTTAGATCCATGACAATACCTTATTTGTCCTTAAGGATTCAAAGCACAGAGTGTGTTTACTAATTCAGTACAAACAAACAAACAAAAACTAGGTGCCCACTTTTGTTCGCGCCAGAGCTTCTGGCAACAACCCCTGTGGTTTGTCCTGTGAAGCTCCAATTCTTGGTGCTAACTTGCCTTTGTTGTGGGCCATTTTCACCTCTTTCTTCCACTGTCACCTTAGCTGCCTGCCATTTTCCAGGGCACACTTTGGCCACGTTTCTCCAACACAGAGGCTCCCTTCCTCTGCCTGCTTCTAGATTAAGCTGGGAGATGCTTCTTATGCCATACTTTCAAGGAAAACCAATGTTTTCCTTACGTGGATATCAAAATGCTGGCCATCTGCTAACCCCTCTCATGAAGTCATCCTTGCTCAGGCCCCTGAGAGCTTCTCTAATGATGCATCCCCAGGTGCCATCATCCCCTCATCTCCTACAGAACTTACCAATGCCCATCAGACCCTGCACCTCAGTGGTCCTGGCATCCTTTGTTGCCATAGTAACTGTCTCTGGGCTTCCACACACCCTTTCTCATGCCCAGAGTCCCTTCTCCAATGGTCTCTGGCAAAACAGAGTCTATATTTTTCAACCATTCTTCCCCATTAAGCCTTTTCCAGCTCACGCCACCCATAGCTGGCCTTTGCTCACTGAATCCCAGCACTCCTTCGCCCTCTCTTTACACCGTGTCTCTCCTGCAGCCCCTGCATCATCTTAGAACTGCTCCTACCTTCCAGGCCTATGTGTCTTGCCACTCCCCACTGCAAAGCAGAGCCTTTGAGAGCACAGATCATGGTTAATGCATGTGTGTGTGTGTGTCTCATACAGCATAGAAAACAGGACTGGGCTTCACGGTCTATGCTCTAAAGAGGCGTACTGAAATTAAATGTCTAAAAAAGGTACATCACTGGTGCCAGGTGCTGAACTCGGCACTTTATAGTCCATGAACTCTTCATTTTCACCTCATACCACTATGGCTTCCTCTCATGTCCCAGTTTAACAAAATTCCACAACAGGAAAGAATTTGGATGTCCCACATAGTTAATTATAATGAGATTTTTTTCACTTTTATTTTTAGATTCAGGGGGGTACGTGGGCAGGTTTGTTACCTGGGATATAATGCGATTTGGAATCTGGTACAAACACAGCTCAGAATGCCAAATAAAGGCATAAACATCATGAGGTGGGGTCAGTGGCACAACTTGTTGGCAGGTGAGCTTGAGCTTACGTGGCTCAGACTCCAGGCAGAGAGAATATTCTAGCCCAGAGAAGCCTCAGCCCTAAGAACCAGGCATTTGTGTGTGTGTTGGTGGGGAGGGGGTGAGAAAGAGGTGTCCTGCTCTCTCTCGGGGAGAGGAACCATGGTAGGAGTTGTGAGGAATGAAGCCGTGGAACGGAGGGGTGGATCCCAAATCCCACACCCTCAAAAAAAGTCAGACTTTAATTCTTATAATATTTTACAAAAATTGGAACCAGTGAGGAAAAGAACAAGCCGCAGAAATTCATTCTTGGCTCCTGTCAGACAATTGAGCCCCAAACCATGATCTTAAAATCTGTTTGCTATTGAACAGGCAATTGGAAGACTAAAAGGCGCTGACATGTCTGGGGGCTCCTGGCTCAGCTGCCAACTGGAGGGTTGGAACGGTTGCCAGCAGCCTGCTCCGGTACACTCTGTCCCACTCTGTCCCTGCCCAAGTCCACTGCAGTAATTAGCTCTGCTCATTAGTTTCAAGTAAATAATCTCCTTGTCACAGCTGGGATCCTTTATCAGAGCAGTGGACATTAGGGGTTACAGAAGCAAAATGAATTTTTTTTTTCCCTGGAATTCCCTGGAACACTAAATCATGACCCAGTAATCTGAATGAGGCAAGGAAACTTCCGAAGACGTCTAAAATTTCGGAAGAACAGGTCTGCTTAAAAGGTGGAAGAGTTGGGTATTTAAAACAAACAGCCAAAATACAATAGCCACTGCCACGCTTAGAAGTGGATGTTGATTTTTTTCTTCAATTCAGTTTAATGGCTCAGATCATCAAAATGCGCAAAGTATTTGTTAAGGGCTGATACTGAGGTAGTCCTGACCCAGAGAGAGCCTCCAGTCTAGGCAGAGGGAAAATGACAAGTAAATTGGTCTAAATGCACTAATGGCATTCTTGCACTAATAATGCATGCAAACAGCAGAATGCACAGAGGGAGGGCGCTTTAAGCCAGCCTTGTTCTTCACTGATGGCCTCCCAGAGATGTGGCGCTGTTTTGAGAAAGATGAGGAGTGGCAGCCAGGAGTGCCTCTACAAGAGGGCTTGCACGGACGAAGCATGGGCTGGATTCTGAGGTTTTTGAAACAACTGGCAAAATACATTTCCTTATCCTTTTGTCCCTTGGTATCACATCATTATGCCCACTTTGAAGAAGGGGAAAGTGAGAACAGAAACTTCAGCTCTGCCCCTGGATGACCTGTGGAGTTGGGGCTCAGGAGACAGCTCTGACATTGTGGGGCAGGACCCCTGCCAGCTTCAGGAAGAGCCTCATGGTGACAGGGCATCTCATCCCTGGCCCTTTAAGCTCTGCCCTCCATGTCCCCACCCTAAAGATAGCAGGGGCATCTGCAGCACCCTTAGTCATTGCCAGAGAGGGTGCCCAGTCTGCTCACAAGCCTGCGTGGGCCACAGCTCAACGCCAAATGCCAATATCCTTCCAGTGTGGCAGAGGCTCGCTCTAGAGTTTAACACAGGGTTGCCCAAGAGCAGAAAGGAAACATGGGTAATTCAAGGGCAAGAGGGATATGTTTTCTGGTAAGACTGATTGGAAATTACAAGATGAGAAGACAAGGTAAAGAGGTAAATAATTGTGTGGGGGTTAAGAGGATGAGCTTTGGAATCAAATAGTGCTAGTTTTCGGTCTCAGCCCTGCTACTTCCTAACTGCATAGGAATGTTTCTTGACTTCCCTGAACCTCAGTTTCCTCATCTGTAAAGTGGGTGTAATAATAGTACTTACCCCAGGGGGTTGTTATGAGAATTAAATGCAGTAATATGTGTAGCCACTCCATGCAGGGTCTGGCACACAGAGGCTTTCAATGAATATTACCCATTGTTTTTTCTGTCCATTTATATCCCCCGTATCAATGCATAGGATACCCAAATCCACCAAATTTACCCGAGTCCTCTGGTTAGTTGCCTTCATTTGGTCATTTTGGAGATAGCCAATGATATTTTACACTAGTATTTTTTTATTTTTTAACCAGAAAATGAAAAAATACTTTCTGGTAGCAAAGAAGAGTTTCTAGGAAGATCAGTGCTAGAGACAGACAATGGTGTCCAAGTTCTCATGTCCTTTCCTGCAGAAGGGGCTTATGTAATGAAACTTTGATGAACTGTTACCCATCCCATGCCCTTGGGCACACTTAGTGATACGTGATGTCCCAGAACGGATAATCCCTGTGAACAGCCTGGCTGGACCACAGTATCCCACGTCCTGGAATGAGCTGAAGTAGAGATGAGAAGGCCTTCACCGTTTGTTCATTTGGACTAATTTATGTCACTTGTTCTTTGATTAGCAGCTCTTACATTCAAAGCGTTGCTTTAGAGACCACTGCCCTCACCAGGGACAACAGAGGCAGAGCCACCGAATAGGCTGCCCTTTCATGAGGAAATTGACACTCTCCATCCACAGCTGTGGTCACAATCGGCAAACTCTACTTATTGACAACTGGGTAAAGCCCAGCCTGACCTCCCTATGAAAGAGACAATCCGGGATTTTTATGCCTGTCTTGCAGAGCAGGAAACAGTCGTGCTTGTTGGATGCCATTCCACTTGACAAGGAAAGAAACTAGGGCTTGCCCCCTGGTTTTCTGATTCTAAAATCCTTATTGTCACTGAATCAGGTACTTTTGTCACATGGAGGGGGAAAGCTGCACATCCTTTGCCTTTTAAAACCTAGAGGACACATTTCAAGGACAGTTGGCAACAGGCTATGGTCCTGCAACCTCTAAGCTTTATTCATGCCATGATCTAGAGAATTTTGCAACTAGTTTCATCATGCTCCAAATTCTGCTGTTATCTGAATTAGAAGCATTCAGTCAGCTGGACAAATGGAGCAGAGGGGAAACGCTGGGACTCAGAGACCTTCTAGGAGGACAGAGACAACACGACTCATTCTCCATGGAAAATTGCATGAGTGGCTCCAGCCAGTCTCCCACTTCTTCCATTTTCCTGAACTATCCAGATCCTCCTATTTCTGGGCTTCTCTTATATTCTCTCTCTATGTGATCAACCTCTCGGTCACTCAGCACCTATAAAAATTACCTGTCCTAGGATCCAATAACTTCAAGACTCTGCTTTCAGCCAAATGTGGGGTTAGAAAAACTCCAACGAACAATTTTATTCTAAAAGGATAATAATATGTTGTGTTTCTCCAGAATATTTGCTCTTTTTTTTTTTTTTTTTTAAAGAGAAGGTCAGGGACTGGGCACAGTGGCTCAAGCCTGTAATCCCCAGCATTTTGGGAGGCCAAGGTGGGCGGATCACGAGGTCAGGAGATCAAGACCATCTGGCTAACATGGTAAAACCCCGTCTCTACTAAAACTACAAAAAAAAGTAGCCGAGCGTGGTGGCACACGCCTGTAATCCCAGCTACTCGGGAAGCTGAGGCAGGAGAATCGCTTGAATCTGGGAGGCGGAGGTTGCAGTGAGCAGAGATCACACCACTGCACTCCAGCCTGGGCAACAGCAAGACTCCGTCTCATAAATAAATAAATAAATAAATAAATAAATAAATAAATAAAAGAGAAGGTCATTAACCTTAAGACTTAATGGCATAACTTTAGGCACTACAACAGCTGGTGGGGCAGGCAGTACTTCACAGCAAGGGACTCTCTCACCACACATGGGAGGCTGTTGTAAATTTCCTTTCTCCCTCTGTCCAGTATGCTCAGCCCTAGGTCACTCTTTTTCCTCTGAAATCAAAATCTCATCCAGCTGCTGGGAAGACAGAACAAAGCTGCCAACTGATTATTATTCAAGAACAAAGCAGACCATTTATTTTAGCAGGTTCAGAGCCATTATCTCCCCAGGACTCGAGCTACAGTGTGTGCCGGCTTTATCTACCCGAATTGCCTTCTGTCCTCAAATCCTTAAAGAGGGTACTGCTCCTCTTGCTGGAGCAAGACAATAGGGAACAGGAGAATGAAATTTCTTACAGCAATGACCTATGAAACTTCTCTCTCCTTCCTTTGCTGCCTGGGCTTCTCAAAGGCAACAGGATTTCCTGACTCTTCAAGAAACTGCAGACAGATGAGAAAAGGTGTGAGAGAAGCAGGCTTGGGCAGGCATCTCCATTTGAAATAAGGCAAAAGGCTGGGCATGGTGGCTCACACCTATAACACCAGCACTTTGGGAGGCCAAGGCAGGAGGATCACTTGAGCCCAGGAGCTTGAGACCAGCCTGGGCAACATGGTGAGACCTCGTCTCTACAAAAAAATAGCCAGGCGTGGTGGCGCACGCATATAACTTCAGCTACTCAGGAGGCTGAGGTGGGAGGATTACTTGAGTTCGGGAGATTGAGGCCTCATTGAGCCATGATTGCACCACACTGCACTTCATCCTGGGCAACAGAACAAGATGCTATCTCGAAAGAAAGAGAGAAAGAGAGAAAGAAAGAAAGAGAGAAAGAGAGAAAGAGAGAAAGAAGGAAAGAAGGAAAGAAAGAAAGAAAGAGAAAGAAAAGGAAGAAAGAAAGGAAAACAAAAAAGAAATATGGCAGCTCAACACCATCAACCTCACTACTCACTACCATCATCAAGAATTCGGGCTTCTTTTTTTTTTTTTTTTTTTTTTTTTTTTTGAGCTGGAGTTTTGCTCTGTCGTCAGGCTGGAGTACAGTGGCACCATCTCAGTTCACTGCAACCTCAGCCTCCCAGGTTCAGCATTTCTCCTGCCTCAGCCTCCCAAGTAGCTAGGACTACAGGCACCACACCACCATGCCCAGTTAATTTTTGTATTTTTAGTAGAGACAGGGTTTCAGCATGTTGGCTTCTTTGAGAGTCTCGAGACGGAATTGCCAGATAAAACACAGGATGCCCAGTTAAATCTGAATTTCAGATGAACAGTAAATAATTTTTCAGTATATAAGTATATCCCATGCAATATTTGGGATATACTTATACTAAGCAGTCATTCATTGTTCATTTGAAATTTTAATTTAACTGAGTGTATTGTATTTTTATGTGCTAAATCTGGCAACACTATCATATCATATTTCTGCCCAATCTCCATCCCTCCCCAATAGCTGGCTCTGCCCCCACTCGGTCCCATACTGGTCACCTGAAGTGCAGCAGAATTCCTTTGTTACAGATGATGATTTGGAGGGGTCCATACCGTAAACACACAGGAATGATATAGATCTGCGTTTCGCATTGAACAGCATCAGAGAGAAACCTCACCTGGAGTCACCTCCTGTCTGGCTGCTTCAGACCTTCTTGCCTAAGGTCACACTGAACACCTGAAAAATCAATACATTCATTTTATGCTCTTAAACAGGCACCGTTTCTTCCACAGGAGATAGTGACGTTTTTGAGAGCGGTCTCCCACTTGCGTACAGAGAAGTTTATGGAAAACACCCATCTGTCTAAGCCTCATCTGAAAATTGCACGTTTACGCCAAATTCCTGAAGTCCTCCCTGCTCTAAATTCTCTGAGTCCGTGCACCCCCTGGCTCCCCAACCACGGTGCTGCCCAGGCCTGCTCAGTCCCAGGCCACCCAGGGGTCCCACTCCTGCCCCAGCTCCTTCTCTCATGGGGGTCCCCGTAGCAAACTGCTTCCCAGCTCTTCCTAAAGCATCTAACACTTCTCTACCTTCCCAGCCTTGCCCTCCCATTCAGAAGATGGGTTCCGCTTGGAGACCCTCACTGCAGTTGGGACCCCAAGTCTTCTGGTCCTCCCCCAGCCATGGTTTATCTCCTACTTCCCCAGGAGCAACCAGTCAATATTAACACTCATTATCCCTGATAAGTAGTCACTTATCAGAATTTAGGCTGAAAAGAAATCACACGAATTCTGACGCAGTAAAGGCCAACATGTGGGCTTCACGCTGAGTCCTTTATGCACTTGGTAAAATTCACTTTTAAAGTAACACGAGCCCAAGACCATCCAGTCGTGCTTCTTTTTTCTTTTTCTTTTTTTAGACGGAGTCTCACTGTGTTGCCCAGGCTGGAGTGCAGTGGCATGATCTCGGCTCACTGCAACCTCTGCCTCCCGGGTTCAAGCGATTCTCCTGCCTCAGTCTCGCAAGTAGCCAGGACTACAGGCGAGCACCACCACGCCCGGCTAATTTTTGTATTTTTAGTAGAGACGGGGTTTCACCATATTGGCCAGGTTGGTCTCGAACTCCTGACCTCGTAATCTGCCCGCCCCGGCCTCCCATAGTGCTGGGATTACAGGCGTGAGCCACCGCGTCCCGCCCCAGTCGTGCTTCTAACACAATTATTCTTCCCTCTCACTGCCAAATCTTTACTCATTTTTTTGTGTTGATTGCTGTTTTAACTGTGTTCTCTTTCCAAACAATTTGTCCATTTGAATTAATCGACCAGTAAAGTTCATGAAAAGTCAGTCCATTCTTTTTTTTCTTTTCTCTCTCCCTCTCTCTCTCTCTCTCTCTCTCTCTCTCTTTCTTTCTTTCTGAGACGGAGTCTCGCTCTGTCGCCCAGGCTGGAGTGCAGTGGCGCGATCTGGGCTCACTGCAAGCTCCGCCTCCCGGGTTCACGCCATTCTCCTGCCTCTGCCTCCCGGGTAGCTGGAACTAGAGGGGGCCTGCCACCGCGCCTGGCTAATTTTTTGTATTTTTAGTGGAGACGGGATTTCACCGTGTTAGCCAGGATGGTCTCGGTCTCCTGACCTTGTGGTCCGCCTGCCTCGGCCTCCCAAAGTGCTGGGATTACAGGCTTGGCCACCGCGCCCGGCCCCCTTTTATTCTTAAACTGATTCTCTGGTGAGATCTATCTAACTGATAGCTTGTATTTTTTTTTCTCTCACTCAGTCTCTTCCATTTTTGTTCTGCTGAAAGTACACCCACCCTTTCAAGATTCACAGGAATTTACATTTTGTAATGTAGCATACAAGGTCCTCTGAAGACACCTTTTTTTTCTTTTAAACAAATGAAGACTCTACCCTCTGAAGCATTTCATCTTCTGGAAAACAGACACAAAATTATTTAGTCATTTCCCTAAAGTCAACATTGGTGAAAATTTCTGGGATTAAGAAAAACAATATCATAGGATTTGGTGGTAGAGAGGTTGCCTTTTATATTTTACTTGTGACTTTTCCCAATGCCAAAATTCTATGACTCTATGATCAATTTTCTCCCATGGCTCTCATGGCTGCTAATGGTTGTGTTTGGGGGACTTTTTCCTCTAACTGTAAGAGTCTCGAAGCTTAACATTCCAAAGTGCTGGCTACATCCCCGGTGGAAAAAAAAAAAAAAAATTCCTACCATGTAGTACCTATTTCTATTGTTTTATCAGAATGAAAAGAAACCACATAATTAAGCCTGGAGCCCAAGGAATACAGCTCAAAAAGATGCCTTCTCTGGTGCCATGACAGTGGATGACAAAGTAGATAAACAGCAGTCCTTCCTGTCCCCCAGATAGAAGGCCATATGAGTCAAGTCATCCTCCCGCATCTCCTGCCAGGCTACCCCCAGCCAATGTGCTTATATAATACTGGATAATAGTGAGTGAAAGTTTACATCCCAGGGTCTCCCAGTGAGTTTGTCCATTCGTTCATTCATGCAAACCCATCAATTGCATCTCTCACATGTCATGTACTATGCAAGACACAGGAAACATAAAGGTCAATAAAACCCTGTCTGGACCCTCAAAGAACTGCAGACATGCATGAGACAGATCCACAAATAATAATGCATCTCAATGTATCTTTCAGTGTTGAACTAAAAGAGTGGGCTCTCTGTCTCAGCAACTCTCAACCAGGACCAATTTTGTGCCCCCACCCCCGCCCCGGGACGTTTAGCAGTGTCTGCAGACATTTTTGATTGACACAGCTGGGGTGAGGGATGCTACTGGCTTCTCATGGGTAGAGGCCAGGGATGCTATTAAACATCCTGCAGTGCATAGGACGGTCCCCCACAACAAGGAATTATCTAGCCCCAGAAGTCGACAGTGCTGAGGTTGAGAACCCTCGTCTAGTGGGATAAAATATGTAGTCAGCTCTATCTGGTCATCTCTGGAATTTGGGCTGACTTGATCACTTTTGTTCTTTTCATAGTTGTGTCATTGATTGGCTTTTGCCCCTAAGCAAGTTACTTCACCTCACTTGGCTTAAGTTTCCTCATCTATAAAATAGAGTTAGAGTCTCTGACCTCTAAATCCAATCTAGCCTAAGAAGCTATGGTTTTCTTGGGCCAATATTTATGCTTTCACTGAACCCTGCTTCTGAGAAGAGAATGCCTTAACCAAAGGCTGTTTACTCCACTCCAGGTCAAGGAGATAAACTAGTTTCCTGTGTTGATCTGGAGTCTCACACAGGAAGGGGAAGCGCGACCTCTGCCCTGCCTGAGGACCCTGAGTCTTTGGAGTTTTCTCATCAGCAAACATGAACTGCTTAACTGCTCTGCCTCCCTGTGTCCGGAGGAAACCTTTGAGTCAATGAAGACATGGAAAATTACCCGGATGCTGTTCCTGTGACTAGGTCCAAACCACAAATGCCACTTTTCTCCCTTCGGAGGGCCTGTGGCAAGGACGGGGTGGGGAGACACCGCGCTATTCCTGTGGTGTAGGCTGGTGGGCTGGGCTGGGGAGGGGTAGTGTCTCTTTATACGTCTCTGGGACTGCCTTAGGGAGGACCTTCATCATTTCTCTCCCTGAGGACAAAAAACTTCGATTCTTAGCCACGTATTTTAGGCTCTGGGGACTGGGTGGGGATCTGGTGCCCTCAAATTCTCATTTTCTCTCTCTCTTTCCCCCGCCGTGGCTTCAGGCTTAGTCACCAAACAGAAAGAGCTTTTCTGAGCCAGTGGCTGGAGGACAAGAGCAGCTACAGAGACCAGGGGATGCCAGGTCCCCACAGGACGGGAGGCACTCCTGCCTGGGCCTGAACAGAGGCCTCTTCAGAGGCTGCTGCGGTGCTGCTGTAACCAGAAAGGCAGAAAAAGGGAGACTATGGCAGGGCTGGAGACGAGGGCAGGGCTGGTCTCGGCAGCGACACTGAGTTTGGTGTTACTGGGCTCTCTGTCTTGGCAGAAATGCATCAAGGACTGCAAATGGAGTATGTTTGTGTCCTCTCCCCTGCTGGACCAGTGCCCCCTGAGGTAGTAGATCCTGTGTGTGATGAACAAATGAACTGCTGTTGAAAAGAAAAAAAAAAACCATGACCCAGAGACATTAAGTAACACGCCCAAGTTATTTAAACTGCTAGTCAAGGGGAACTTCTATCAAATTTGCTTCACTGAACTTATCAACAATAAAAGTTCCAAATCAGACAAATATTTCCCACTGTAGATGTTTTCATTGCTTGGGATTTTGGGGGTTTTTCTGGAGGCAGCAGGGTTGATATGATTTATATTAAGTGAAATGTGCAAATCTTAAGTACACTGCCTAATAACTTTTATATACATACATACCCAAGAATCATGTTCCCAGATGAAGATATAAAATGTTCCCATCATTCTAGAAAGTGTCCTCGAACCCTATTTCAGTCGATAGCCACTTCAAGAAATAACCAGGTTTTTTTCTACTTCTGTCACCATAGATTACTTTTGCCTGTTCTTGAACTTCTTATTATCAACCTGATATTGTTTTCTTCAATATAATGTACTTGGGGTTCATCCATGTTGTGTCAGTAATTTGTCCTTTTTGATTGCTGTGTAGTATTTCACTGTATAAATATACCACATTCTTTTTATCCATTCTTCTGTTGATGGATATTTGGGTTATTTTCAGTTTTGGTTATTGTAATATATTTATCCTAAAGATATGAATTGAATAGGGATAATTTTGTGTTAATTTGTCTCAAAACATGTGCCTATTTTAATTCCCCTTCAAACAAACTCTAATAAAAGTCATCCTCCCAAGCTCCCAGAAGTTGAGATAGAAAGAAGTATTTATTAGATGACCTCAAAGATCCTTTCAGACATGAAATCCTCTAATCCAATGTCTTCTCTAAGAGCTGCTGTTAAGCACCTACTTGCATGAATTCTAACATTTTCTCTGAACTGTAATACAGAGAGTGGTTATTTCCATGTAGAAATAACCCCTGCATCTATAAATTCACTGACAAAGACTAAAGAACTTATTCAAGCACAAAAAAACATACTCATATCACTTCACCAGATGGCACCTATTTCCAAATGAAAGACGTTCTCCTGTTCTGCGCACTGGAAGCAACTTGGGAGTGACCGGAAGAAATGGTGGAATATAAATAAATATAGCTACTGCATTTCAATCCTTTTTTCCTCCCTGGAAAACAACAGTGGTTTCTTTCTTGAGATAGGTGGGAAAGAATGAAGCCCACAATGGACTATTCACCAGGCCTCCAAAGCATTTCTCAGAATTTTCAGATCCTGCAGTGAATTCCTGCCACCCATTGTATTCAGATTTTCATTTCGTCTAATGCTAACTCTAATGAGTCTATTCCACACCTGGTGAGCTGAACTGCAGTGCACACTCCATCACACCATCACTCCATCACACCGTCACTCCATCACACCGTCACCCCATCACACCGTCACCCCATCACACCGTCACCCCATCACACCGTCACCCCATCACACCGTCAGGCTTCTATTTAACCCGGACAAAGGCTCTTTTATACTCTTCCTGTACATGAAAATAAAAGATTTGAAACAATCATTTAAAATGATATACTTATGTAAAAAAAAAAAAAAACACCTTTTCCTTAAGATTTATTCAACACATATTCATTCAGCCACAAAGACTGAACTCCCAAAAGTCAGAATTACCACTATTGTAGTACCTAACATCTTGCATGGTATCTAAAAAAGGAAAATTCAGAAGAAAATTTGCACAATGGCCCACGATGGTCAGACATGTAGGTAATAAAACCTAGGCCTGTAAACTAAAGTTGACTTCTTGATGTGTAACTGGAGTTTGTTACACACTTCACTGACAGGTACTGGTTATAAACCTGTTTATCAGCTGTAGAACAAAGACAGGATGCAAAGAGTTGCCCTCCACCAGACCCTAAGGCACCTAACCTTTCTCCTACCCACTCCACCATGTATTTACCTTATCTTAAATGGACAGTGTCACCAAATCAGAATCACAAGAATTCAACTACTGCTTCCCTCATCCTTTCTCCCACCTTCTGTGACATGCCTATCCCCCATTAGGAAATGTATCTATACTGTGCCTCCCGCAACCTACTTAGGGACACATTCTTAGTCTATATTGAGTCTGTGTTCCTGGGCTTCCATCTTCAAGTGTGGCTCAGAATAAATCTAACAGTGATTTCTCTAAGTTCTAGTGCCTGTTATTTCACTTTTCAGCCAATGATGTATACCATCCAAACACTGAAGTCCTACCCTCATCACACCTAAGACTGCAACAAAAAAATATTATGGGCAGGGCGATGAGGCACACAGATTCCATTCCATTCCCTTTCTGTCTTCTCTCATCCCTCTTGGCTCAGCCCTGATCTCTCTTCTGCTCTCCCCTCCTCTTCTATCCCTCTTCCTACTTAGTCTTCTGTCTGCCAATCTCCAAGGCTCTTTATAAGTTCACAGAATAAAGAAAAGGGGGTGGGGGAGTGGGGAGAGGACACACAGATGTAGCTGTTACAACTAAACAGCCTTTATACTCAAGCCATTCAGATTCCTGTATCCCGCCTTTAGGTACTATTGGTTCCTCACCTTACCCCACATATACCCCAGGAAGACTTTATCTGCACTCCAGCTGGCCTAATGCACCATTATTTTCCCCAGCTCCTTCACATCAAGACCAGAACCTCCTTCATCCCACCCACTTAGCTTTACCAAGGTAGGGAATGAAATTCCTCCCTGGGATCCTAACGAGCAGTGATAGTCCCTGGGCTGCCAATCTCTCATCCTCGCAACAGGCAGGGGTGGTGCTTGTCTGTCATTATACTTGACTCCTTTCCCTTCCTTTCCCTAAGCTGGTCTCGCCCTTTTCTTAAAATGACAACACCATGTAGAACCAACTCCTGACAGCCTCACCCACCCCAATCAGCCCCAGCCAGCCAGGGTTCTGGAGGCGTCATCTGAAAACCAGGGTATTTTTTTCTAACCTCTCCCCGCCCTCCACCCACCTCTTGTTCTTTCAAGAACAAATTCTTTCCCTGGCGTTTCTAAATTAAGAGGAAAAGAAAAAGAATTTCTTCCATTTTCGTCGTGGATGAAAATAAGCCAGTTGTCAGTTATTTACCCAAAATCTGATTCCGAAATGACCCAGTCCTAGACTGGATTTAAATTTTAAAGGCAAACCTAAAAAGAGTTTCTGAGATATTTTTTAAAAATTCACCAAAAGTGGCCAGGAGGTGAATTTGCTAAGCTGTGGTTATTGGCAAGAAGAACTGCAAAGACAGGAAATTCTCTGCATAACTAGCCCGTCTTCCCGAAGCCTGCCGGGAGCAGGAACAGGAGCTTCCAACTCCTCCCTGACTATTTCCCCTGAGTCCCCAGTCCAGGCACCCACTGGCTCTGGGCACAAGCCCACCAGCCTCTTACTGCAAATCACAGCATATGTTCACATCCATTCATCAAATCCCATTTGGCAAGAGTTCAGGCAAGAAGGTGGGATTAACTTGCAGAGACACCAACCACTCCTTCACTAAAGGCTGCATGATGTCCTCTCCTTCTATGTAATCCAGCCAGACAGCAGTCAAGATGCCCACCCCAGGGAACTTTCCATTCTGGAAAATTCCTTCTGGAATCACCTCCCATTCCTCTGCCCCACCAACTCCACCTCTCTGACCCAACTCCCACCACACACAGACACAGTGTATTAGTCAGGGCAGGCTGGGTGCTGCAACAAACATCCCCAACATCTCAGTGAATTAACACAGAGGGTTTATTTGTGTCTCATGTTTAACATTTGAGCAAATATTGCTATGATTTTGAGGGTTTTTCCAAATTATACTTCTAGACTTCAAGGTCTTAATTTTTTGAGGAACTCTGACTTATCCATGTTTATGTAACAGAGGTGTCCCTCTTTATAGTTTGCAGTGTAAAGAGCATACTTCAGGCAGGTCCCAGATGCAAGGTTGGAGCCTTCAAAAGCTGGTAGCAGCTGGACATCCTATATTTTTATTTAATTCTATATTTTACAAAATTCCAACTCCTTTGCTTTTATATATCCAAAGATACTTACCTTTGGTAAGTAAGTAGGTAAGATAGGTAGGAAATGGGAAGAAAAAATGCAAAGGAAATGAGAAGTCAGAGAGGGATCAAAACTTATTCAGTCCTATCCAGCTCTGCCAACAACAGTAGCAGGCTGTTAGCTGGGCGTGTAGTCAAGATAGGCAATACTCCCCGGAAACCACAGTAGTGACCCTCCAGGGCTAGTAGTCAAGAAACTATGCTAAAGATCCAAGCTCCTTTCCACAAGGACTCTTTCAGCTACTCCCCTGGGTGAGCAGACCCCAAGAGACCTGGATCAGGATGGGGTTGAGCAAGTACCTCATGGATCCAGAACCATTTTTCCCTTCTCTCCTGCCTGGATTTATCAGCTCCCCCTGTCCATCTATCCATCAGTCTACCCACCTCAAACCTCCTAGTAACTTCATTCTGGGAATCCAGTTGCCTGTCTCTGCCACTGACCACAGTTGGAGCCAGCCTGACGCCCATTCACAACAGATGTCCCTACTTCCGAATCTCAGGGGAGGGTGTACATGCCTCTAGGAGATTGTATTCCTGTTCACCAATGATGCCCTCTTTCCATGCTGTGGAAGAAGTATACATCCCTGCCCTGCTGGACTCAGAAACAGCCCTGTGACTTACTTTAGCCATTAAAATGGGTTGGGGGCAGGGGAGATGGAAATGTGGAATGTGTGTCACTTCTGAGCAGAAATTATGAGAGCCAGAGCGTGGTTTACTTGACCCTTTTTCCCTCTGTCATCATGACCAAGCAGTGCTTCATATAGAAGCTGCTGCATTAGCCCAAGTCCCAGAATGAGGACAACACGGAGGAAAGCCATAGCCAACCCAGGATGAATACGTTGCATGCATGAGAAATAAACCTCTACTGATTCTTGCTGTAAGCTCTTGGAACCTCGGGGTTATTTGTTAAAGTGGTGGAAGCTTGTAGGTCCTGACTGATGAAGTGAATGCCCTGCCCTCCCCTCCCAGAATGCTCTGGGACTCCCTGTGTACATTACACCACCTTCTCCTCAGAGCTTTTCACACCCAAAGAGACATCTCAAAGAAATCATTTTGCGTCTTTTCTCCAGGTCTGCTGTCTGCCTTCTTTAGCAAATAAGGAAGTCTCCACATCTGCCCTGGCATGCCCTTCTAGTTTGGCCTCTATAGAAACTGATCGCAGTTCCTTTTGCTAATGAAGGAAAAAACTGTAATCTCTGAGGGCACTGCCACTACCTGTGTTTGTCCTGCTGTGGTTTGTGCATGGTAGACACCAGTGGATGTTTGTTATCTGAAGAGAACGGGGTAATTTTGAGGAAGAAATTGGTAGCATCATTAGTAAAGTTTAAAAGTCTGAGAGGTGGGTGGGACCATCTCGAATGTGTTCCATCTAAATCTCTACCCATACTGTGTCCCTGTTTTAGCAATCTCCCTCAAACCCCTCCCCGCCAAAAAAAACAAAGCAGCACCTGTCAGCAAAGGGTGTAACTCGGTTATTTTTAAACTGAAAATACAAAGATCCAAGGCTTTGGGACAGGTCAAATAAAACTGCAATTTTTATCTCCCTGTCCTCCCCTAGACAAAGCACTTGCATTTGGAGTGGAGATTACACAGGCATTCAGTCTATGCAAAGCCCAGAAGCTGAACCGATTGCATTGCAGATGCTTTAGGGACACCTAAACACGCCTTCAGAGGCTCCACCAGAGCAGTTGGTGTTTGCATCAGAGGAAAGACCTGGCCCACTTTGCTCAACTGGCCCGTCCATTGGTGGTCCAGCATTTACTTTCCTGAATCACTGGTCTAGCTAGCGGGCCTGGCAGCAACAACTCCACATTCAAGCCTTACATAGACAGAGGAGCTGAATTGCCCCAATGATTCTTTGATCTGGCGCAGAACCTGCTATACACAGTGGACTCCACATTGCAGGTGGATGTTCCGGCCTGGCCCGGCAGAGGCGTGCACGTATCATTTGTGCTGGCAACCCTTGAGGGCCGGATGACTTTTCTGCTTTGGAGGCTGGTACCATAATTACAGCTGTGTTTGTGTTGTCATACCCAATTACCTCACTTACAGCCTTAAAATAGAAACCGGCCAAAGGTGCTGGCTGCACAGACAAAGAGGGAGGCTTCACAGGACTCAGAACCTGGGACTCAGCCAGAGGGGAGGGCTTGAAGCTAGACACAAGTGTCCTAATTGTTAAAAACCCAGGACTCCTTTTTCTCTCCTCGTGAGGGAAACAGAATAGTGCCACAAGACTGTAAATGAATGAACAGGAGCATGTTGGAGACAGAACTCCAGGCTACTCTTGTTTCTAGTTTGGAAACATTCATTTACCCATGAATGAAGTCAACCAAAGAGGGGATCTTAGGTGTCCTGTTAGCTAAGGGAGAAAACCCAGAAGAGTTCTGTCCCTGTGTCCGTACGTCCCTCCAATGACGGAAATACTCCAATCCACAAGTGACTCTTCTCTCCAAAAAGAATGTCTGTTGTCTGCCATCCCCAGAGCTGCAGGCCACAGCAGAGAACCCAGTGCAGAAGAGAGCCCTCCAATTACAGAGCAAGAGCCATTCCCCAGGCGGTCAGGGAAAGAACAGCCGCTTATCTCCAAGGGTAAGGAGGAAGCAAGCCTCTGGAGAAACCAAGTCATAGCAATGCCCAGCACTTGCCTCGCTCTCAAGCTTTCTCCACAGAAACTGTAAACCCTCTCCTGAGCTCTCCATCTAGACTGGGGACACTTCTCAATTTTTTTTTTTTTTTTTTTTTGGAGACAGTTTCACTCTGTCTCTCAGGCTTGAATGCAGTGGTGGGAACACAGCTCACTGCAGCCTCCATCTCCCAGGCTCAAGCGATCCTCTCCACTCAGCCTCCCAAGTAGCTAGAACCACAGGCATATGCCACCACACCCTGCTAATTTTTTTTATGTTTTGTAGAGAAGAGGTCTCACTATATTGCCCAAGCTGGTCTCAAACTCCTGGGCTCAAGCGATCCTCCCGCCTTGGCCTCCCAAAGTGCTAGGATCGTAGGCTTGAGCCACCACCTCTGGCCAGAACTTCTTGTCTGCTCCCTCTCTCCCACTCCATCTCCTCCTCTCAGACATCTGCACATTTCTGATTTTATGTCCTCAATCTTTCTCAAATCCATTTCTTCTCTCCTTACCACTGGTTCCTGCCCTGATTCAGGTCTTTATCATCTGTCCCTGGAGCTTGGCATCTTCTTGACTGGTCTCTGCCCTGTCAAATCCACCCTCCACGGCACAGCCAACCATAAAGCCGAGCCCCCCACCCACCTGCTGGGACTCTCCAGGACTCCCAGTGACCAGTAGGGTGCAGTGCACATGGTAGCCCATGACTCCACCAGGCCCTCCCCTCCCGGCCCACCAGCCAGCGTCCCACTGCTTCCTGGATCCTACTTGATCTTCCAGCAAGGCCAAACGACATGAGGTTCTGCACCTACATCGGGTTGTCTCTCCCCTCAGAGCTGTTTTTCAGGCTGTCCACTCCCTCACCATTCCTTCTCCCACAACCTAGTGAGATCCAATGCATTTCTAAACACTTAATTCAGATTTCAACCCCTCCAAGAAGCCTTCCCCGACACTTCTCTCCCGCTCATTTTCTACTTGAGAATCCTCCAGCATTAAATACAACATGTGTTCTGGATATCTGCAGAGGAGTCTATTTCCCCCATTGTTATGAAGATTCTTGACAGCAGGGGATATATCTTATTTGATGTGGCATATACCCACTGCTGGCACAGAGGAGATTTTCAAAACCCAGATGAATGAATGCATGAATGAATGAGTAAAGGACAAACGAAGGGGTATTGACTGAGCCACTTTTGTGTTAGAGCCTCGGAGAGAGCAGACTCTTCCCCCACATTACCATGAGAAGGGCCCAGACCAGAATTCCCTCCAATGCATTGCACTTGCCATGTCTAGAAGCCACAGCCACTTTATTGGTTTTTCTCGGGTTTTGTTTGTTTGTTTGTTTGTTCTTTGTTGTGGTGGTGGTTGTTTGTTTGTTTGTTTGTTTGTTTTTGAGAGGGGTTTTGCTCTTGTTGCCAGGCTGGAGTACAATGGCACGATCTTGGCTCACCGCAACCTCCACCTCCTGGGTTCAAGAGATTCGCTTGCCTCAGCCTCTCAAGTAGCTGGGGTTACAGGTGCCCGCCACCACGCCCGGCTAAGTTTTTGTATTTTTAGTAGAGACAGGGTTGCACCATGTTGTCCAGGCTGGTCTCAAACTCCTGACCTCAGATGATCCACTTGCCCCGGCCTCCCAAAGTGCTGGGGTTATAGGTATGAGCCACCGTGCCCGGCCTGGTTTTCTGATTTTCATCTCAGCCCCTGCTAGGCAGCATATGGGAGTGTCTACCATACAGTAGTTGTGTGACCCTCGTTACTTATCCTTTCTAAGCTTCAGGTTGCCATATGTTAAATGGACTCTATTTTAGTATCTACCGAATAGAATTCCTGGGAAAATTGAATGAGATAAAATGAGATGTGTAATCAGAACTCAGTAAATGGTAGATGTAACTAAGCTGGAAAATTGACTGAGAAATACAGGTAGGCGTAGTGGGAGTTCAGAGTGAAGATGTATTGGACAGCTATTGTCTTCAGTAGAACATCTCCCCCTAAAGCCCTAAAGTATTCCTTACATAGTCAATAGCTCTCGGAAGCTCCACTGTCATGATTTTAGTGCTCTGCTACAAAAGGCAGTATTATCCATTTCCTTACCAGTCTCAACCAGTGCACTCAGGATTGCAGTGGGAACAAGAAAAACATGGGGAGAGAAAAAAATCAGTACTGTATACTAGGCCAGGCCTTCCCAAGACTTCAATCAGGCCCCTTGAGAAGCTGTAAATGTTCATCTCCTGGTGCCAAGGTGTAGTGGTGAGAGAGAAGGCCTGGCTCATCATCTTAGGAAATGAAATTAGTTACAAACACATTCATTCCCAGCCCAAATCCAAAAGCTAATCCTCACCCCAGTTCAGTAATTAGTAGGTGACAGTTTGGAGATTTGAGCCTACAGATTCGAAAAGTCTGGGACTGGAGGTCAAGATCGTGATTTCTGTTCCTGGATTCCCCATGGCCTGGCAAGCCACATCCATCTTCCTCACTCACAAGAGTGTCGGCAGGAGACCAGGGAGGCCTGAATCTCCTTGGCTTCAGTGTCAATCAACAAGTTTTCAATGGGCAACTGCAGGGTGCTTGCTACCCCGTGCTAGGTCCTTTGGGCAATCCTTGCAGATTTACAAAGTACAAAAAGAAAACATGACACCAAAAGCAAAGATAGTTAGAGCCAGTAAGACTAATGTGGTGAGTAGAGGCCATTGTGTGTTGGAGCCAGCTCTTACGGACTTCCTGAGAGCCGATGGTTAATATTTCAGAAATTTTGCAAGCCACTTGTTAAATTAGCAGCAGTTTGAAATCACCCATGAGTATTTTCACCAGAGTATTTGTAGTGGCAGGCACTACAAATCAAGGTTTCTCCCCACCCCTCCAGAACTGGTTTCCCAGCACTCCAATAAGGAGTTCCCAAAATATAAGACTTTAAGGCAGGCGAGGGGAGTGGTTTTGCATGCGGGCTATGAAATCACATAGACCTAGGTTAAAAATCCCAGCTCTACTAGCTGGATGACCTGGGACAAATTACTAAACCCCTCTGAGCCTGTTTCTTCATGTGTATAGAGCTCACATGTATTCAATGCTTACTATGTACCAGATATTATTCCCAACATTTATACATATTAATGCATTGATTCCTTGAAACAACCCTAGGAAGAAGAAATTATTATTATCCCCATTCTATAGATGGAGAAAATCAAGCCCAAGAGAGATTCAGGAACTCCACCAATATCACACAGCTAGTCAGGGGCAGAGCTGGGATACAAAGACAGGCATCTTGCCCCAGAGCCTGCCCTCTCACCATCTAGCTCCTCACTGCCCGATACAGGAGCCACTGGCTGCATGGAGCTATCAGGTACTTGAAACAGGGCTGGTGTGACTTGAGAAGTGCTGTAAGTGTGAAATACACATTAGATTTCAAAGACCTCATGTAAAAAAATATATAAAATATCTTGTTAATACTATATCACTTACTTATAGAAATGATAATATCTTGGATATATTGAATTAAATGAAAGATATTATTACTATTCATTGTACTTGTTTCTTCTTAATTTTTTTCTTTTTTTTTTTTTTTTTTTTTTTGAGATGGAGTTTCACTCTTGTCACTCAGGCTAGAGTGCAGTGGCATGATCTCACCTCACCACAACATTCACCTCCCAGGCTCAAGAGACTCTCCTGCCTCAGCCTCCCGAGTAGCTGGGATTACACGTGTGCACCACCATGCCCAGGTAATTTTTGTATTTTTAGGAGAGATGAGATTTCACCATATTGGCCAGGCTGGTCATGAACTCCTGACCTCAGGTGAACCGCCCACCTCGGCCTCCCAAAGTGCTGAGATTACAGGCGTGAGCCTCCATGCCCAGCCTCTTTTTACTTTTTTTAATATGAGCTGTAGAAAATGTTAAGTGATGTTTGTGATTCACACTACATTTCTGTTGGGGGGTGCCGCTGGCTAGTGCCCTAAACTCCTAGTTTGGTGGATGCATTAAATCAGTTAATGCAAGGAGGACACCTAACACGCTGCCTGAAACAAATTAAGCACCTAATAGCTATTATTCATATTAGTGAGAGGACTGGTTTTCAAATGTTGTAGTCCAGTATTTTTTTTCCCCCCCAAAAAAAAAAAAAAAAAAAAAAAAAGGTTTTTCTAAATTTTTTAAGAGAAAAGTTCTCACTCTGTCACCCAGGCTGGAGTAGAGTGTTATGATCATAGCTCACTGCAGCCTTGAACTCCTGGGCCTAAACGATCCCTCTGCCTCAGCCACCTGAGTAACTAGGACTACAGGCACACGCCAACACACCCAGCTAATTTTTTTAATTTTTTGTAGAGACAGGGTCTATTTTCCCTAGGTTGGTTTTGAACTTCTGGCCTCAAGCAATTCCCCCACTTCAGCCTCCCAAAGTGTTGGGATTACAGGCGTGAACCACCGTGCCCGGCTCGCAAACAACTTCTTATAACAGATTAAAGAGGAGTTTTGCAGTAGCGTAGAGCTTCGAGGAGCCCTCTCCAGGAGCCCAGTCACCCTGGGCACCACCTCCACAAACTGGAAAACCCACACGATGGCATAATCTTTAAGTGTCCTTCAAGCTTTAGCGTTCCCTATCATTCCAGAGAAGTTGAGAAAGTGGTATGCGAAAGAATTAAGGTGTCCGCGGCAGTATATTACAATGATTATGGAAAAACATTCCCATTTTGCTTGGGAAAATCAAAGTGGCTTGGTCCCAGGTCTAGGCACAGCCCAGAAATGGGAGCATCACCAATGCGAATTGGGGGTCACCTGTGGGCTCCTGGATCGTTACCTATACACGTTCGCACGGACAATACCAATGCACCATGTCACCTCTCCGTTTCAGCTGGGTCACAACCTGCCAGATCCCCACCCACCCAGAACCTGGGCAGACCAGACACAGGCTCTAGGCAGGCGCCAATGTCCTAGTCTAGCTCCAGGGCCGGGCAACAGTGACACTCAGCCCAGGCACCACAATGATTTTGCTGTCCTGAAGGCAACTTAGGCTCAACCAGTCCTGGTGTCTGCCAGGCAGGCTCCCAACTCTGCCTCCAGCCCTCGCCCCTGGCTCTGGTATCGTATGTGTGGAAGGGGAGAGCAGCCAACTCTTCGCCGGGCTCTCTAACAAGTTCCGCGGGTCTGTTTGTTAAAGAAAAAATTCCAGTGGGTGCATCCAACACATGGAACTCAAGTACAGAAATTATATTTATCCGCCCCACTGCCAAGGAGATCACATGCCCCGTGAGTCACTCCAGATGTGCTCAAAAACAGAGTCTCTCTGTGGAAGCCCAGTCCCCCAATCCCAGAGAGAGTCAAATGAAGAGAGGTACCGACTCCTGTCCCACCCAGGACGCAGCCTTCAGCCTCCAGCCTTCTGAGGCAGAGTAGGCATTTCTGCACGTCTGCAAAAGGAAGGGAGGGAAGCACTCCATCATCTCACTGGGAAGAACAGCGCGGGCATACCTGCAGCTACTGGGGTTCCATTGGGCTTGAGGGTCGATTCGTCACCTTTTGAAGGACAAGATGCATTGGAAGACGTTGCTGCTTCTGCTGTTGTATTCCAATGCTCAGGCTTCCATGTGCCACAGGTGGAGCAGGGGTGAGTTGCTTTTTATTCATTTGTTTGTCTGATGCTCATTATTCTTTTTTAAATGTAATTCAAAATTTGGAGGGAAGGACATTAGAAGCCCCGCACTCTCCTTTTATCTAATCTCTGTCAATTGCTTGATGCTTCTTGACATGTTCCCCCTTCTTAGAGGGTGATGGGGAAATGACACTGGAAAAAAATCAAAGCCCCTGAGGGAGCTAGGTCGAGGTGGAGAACCCAGAGAGCATCCCTTTCTGGTATCCCAGAGAGAACTCATTTCTGCTTCATAGAAAGTAGAACTCATTTCTTCGACTGCCCCCACCACCTGCAGCAGTTGGGCCAGACCATCTGGAGAGCAGGTGCTGAGGTCTGCTGCTAAAATGATGGAGTGATGGGGGCTGGGATGCCAAAGGCCTGCTCCCTGGGGGAACGAGAGCAGAAGATCTACAGGACGTTGCCTCCTCACCGGGAGGGGATGCATCTCTGCAGCCAGAGGTGGGCAGGTGAGGAGAGCAACCCTTCAGCCTCCGCCGCACCCACCGGCCCCACCACCTACTCACAAAGGAAGGGGCCCCAGCAAAGGCTGTTCTCTCATCACTGACTTCCTCCCTCTCAGGATGTAGTTCCTCCTAGCTGGATGGCATCTTTTCTCCATTTCCCTGGGACTGGCTCTGCTTGGTAGACACCGGGAGCACCTCGAGCCAGAGTTTATCACTGTTAGGAAAGGAGGTACCCACAGCACTGCCCACTCTTCACCAATATGAACTGAAATCTTTCCACTGCCTAAAGTCAACTGAGTTCACTCTCCCAGAAAGAACTGCAACAAGAATGGGCTCCTTCAAGTCAGGCCAGTAGGTGTTTCTAGAGATGCAAAATTGGAAGGCAACTGGCATGGTGGCATGGACGCACCTCCTGCTGGCTTCTCAAGGACCGTGTCAGGGAAGGAAGGAGTGGCCGGAGTGGGGATAGTGCAGCGCAAGAGAAGGATCTGAAATGGGAGGGAGGCAAAAGCTACTGTACTTATGCTGGGTTTCATTTCCTCACGGTTCAACCTGATGTTAGAGACTTACATCTCTAACAGGGATATAAGTCTTTTGAGCTGAGCTGTGAAGTGATCATTGCCCAGAAACAAATAATACAGCATTCTTCATTTTTCTCATAACAACATTGCATACACATGCACATGCACATGTACACCCCTCCCTTTTCCTTTTTTAATTTTTAATGTTTAATTTCTGTGGGTACATAGTTGTTTGTATTTCTGGGGTCTATTAGATGTTTTGATACAGACATGCAGTGAATAGTAATCACATCATGGAAGATGGGGTATCCATCCCCTCAAGCATTTATCCTTCGTGTTACAAACAATCCAATGATACTCTTTTATTATTTTTGTTATTTCTTTACTTATTTATTTTTGAGATGGAGTCTCAGGCTGGAGTACAGTGGTGCAATCTCAGTTCACTGCAACTTCTGCCTCCCAGGTTCAAGCAATTCTCCTGCCTCAGCCTCCAGAGTAGCTGAGATTACAGGCACCCGCCACCACACTTGGCTAATTTTTGTATTTTTAGTAGAGATGGGGTTTCACCATGTTGGCCAGGCTGGTCTCAAACTCCTGACCTCAAGTGATCCACCCACCTCAGCCTCCCAAAGTGCTGGGATTATAGGTGTGAGCCACAGTGCCCGGCTCTCTTTTAGTTCTTTTTAAATATACAATTAAGTTATTATTGACTATAGTCACTCTGTTGTCACACATCCCTGTTCATGATGTGCACAAACTTTGAGGTAGCACTTGGAAGTAAAGAGCAAAGAGATCTTGGAGTTGGGTTCTGTCGCTCCCCTCTGTCACACTGGGGATTTGCTTATTAAACGGGATAATAATGCCCATTCTTCCTAATGCACAGGCTGTTACAAAGCCAAAAGGGATCATTTGACTTGCAATATGGCTTATAAACATAACAGCCACATCATGAGCTACTCTGCAAGGGACCTGATTTAAGTTCCATCTCTATTTGGCAGTGTGATCTCAGACAAGTCTCTTAACCTCTCTGAGCTTTAGTTCACTAACAGGTGACATTAACATCCATCACATCAATAAAACTCACCCTCATTGTGTTACTGTGAGGGTCATATTCAAAAATATAGAAGAAAATGCTTTGTAAATGACAAAGCACAATATAAATATTAGCTATTGCCTACCCATTTTTGAAAAATAAAAATTTTTCATTAAAGGAAGTTTGAGGCTCTTAACAGGGGAATCTACAGCAACATTCTGGGAGCAGCTTCTCTGGACCATGTCCTTCCACATCGGGGAAGGTCCTTCCACAGTGAGTTCACAATCCACTGACTCAAAGCCAGCCCATCTGATATCGAGGCCACTACGAGGCAGCGGATGTGACGTGCTAGATTAATGGCTCAAGTCAGCACTCAGAGTCAACAAATGATATGGAGTCCCTCCAACCATCATCAAATGTCTTCCACGTAGCTGATTTTGTTTTTCATTTTTAACATTTTTTTCTAATTATAAAAGAAATACACAATTCTTGCCATCTTTTTTTTAAGACAGAATAGGAGTCACACCCAAATGAATAACAGTTTTTCCAAATGTATTATTCATTTCACCTTCATCCTTACCCCCACCCTACCTCCAGCCTCAATTCAAAGTACTCCCTTTGGAAAGTCTTAGGGCAATCTCTTCCTGAGATTTTCCTCTTCCACCGCCTGCCCTTCAGCACCCCGCCCCACTGCTACCCCATGTCCATCCTCCTACCCTCCTGCTCCAACACGTAGAAATGTAGACGTAAACCCACAGGCAATATGCACCCTGCTGTTAGGACTGTCTTTTTCCTACCATCCTCCCAGCCTTTCCCTAAGCGCTCTCTAGGATTCCACTCTGGGAGGCAGCTTTTCATGCCAGGATCCAGGATCACCCATTCCAGCCCCACCAGCTTGATGAAGACCAAATGACTCACCTGTGGCCAAGCCAGGAAAGCCACATCTACACACACACACACACACACACACACACACACACAAACACACACACAGGTGGCCCACGTCCCAGCACATACCAGGTCCTGCCAGGGCACTACTGGAAGGGGGAGGACTAGCCATACTTGAGAAACAAATATGCATCTATTAAGGAATATGAATATCTATGCTTTTGTTGAATACACACAAATTATTTTTTAAGTAGTTTAATAGAGCCGCCCTTCCATTTTTTGATGGAACTTATGTCATTTTCAGGTGTCCACTTTAGGGTTGTGTGTGTCCTCAGCCATGAATGTTCCATGAGGGAAAGGCCTGTGGTCAGTACTCAGTAAGTACTCACTGACTGCCAGCCATGGTGGTGCAGGCCTGTAATTCCAATGACTCAGGGGGCTGAGAGGCCAAGAGTTCGAGACCAGCCTGGAAACATAGTGGGACCCCCCCCCCCATGTCTTAAAAAATTAAAATTAAAACAAATTAGCTGGGTGTAGCAGCATATGCCTGTAGTCCCAGCTACTGAGAAGGTTAAGGTGGTAGGATCACTTAATGCCAGGAGATGAAGGTGGTAGGATCACTTAGGCCCAGGAGGTCAAGGATGCAGAGAGCTATGATTGAGCCACTTCACTCCAGCCTGGATGACAGAGCAAGACCCTGTGTCCAAAAACAAAATTGTTTTAAGTATTAACTGCCCAAGTGCCCCATACAGAGCCATCTTCTCACTCCACAGTAACTCCATGAGGCAGGTGCTATCCTGGCCATTTACAGGTAAGAAAACTGGAGAGTGAGGCAAGAAGTGAAGTGCCCCAGCTCCCCCAGCTGCAAGGGCAGGATTGAAGTTGATCCCCGAGGTCCATCTGCTGTCACAGTGCCCCATGCTCATTCGTCCGCTCTGCATATTTCTCCATCCCCATGGGCCACTCACCTACTCCCGGCAACCCCAAGCTCCCCCTACGTGGTGGAGCTTTCCAGCCAAGAGGAGCTGGCTGCCACAGCCCTCTCAGGAGCTCTCCCAGAGGACCCCCACGCACAGGGCCGAGACCCTGGCTTGCTCAGAATAGCACTGTGTTTACAGAGGGCTGGTCCAGGAGCCAAAAAGTAAATGACATCCGTCAGATCTGGCAAAAGATCTTTTACAAATGAGCTTTTCCTTTCCACACCCACTGTCCTTTCCATCGAGTTGCTTCAACTGATTCATTAAAAATACAGTTGTAGTTTGGCTTGAGATGGTCTGCAGCTTGAATCCTTTCCAACAAGCTATTTGCCACAAATGCTACACACAGTTCTGGGGAAAGCATGATTAGCCTGAATATCGTGCTACTGAACATATCGGAGGGATGGGAGGAAAGAAGAAAGAGACTTTTAACCCAGATTACAGAAAGTCAAAGAGAAGGTCGGGCTGCCCAACAAAGACAGGCTACTCCACTGGAGTGCCTCTGGCTGTTTGTCTAGGCAAGAAAGCTTTGAAGGGCTAAGGTGTGGGGGAGGTAGGGGACAGCACTCACTGAGATCAATTAAAAAATAGCTTCTTCCAGGCCCAAAAAGGGACTCCTCAGGGATAAGGAGAGGGTGTGGTGGAGACAGAAGTCAACATCTACTTTCTGATCATTAGCCAAGACAAGAATCACAAATAAACTCTAGATTCACCCTATTAGAAAAGGAAGGATTTTGTAAGGCACTCTATTTGAAAAGAATAGAGCTTAGTGACCAGGGAAGGTAATGTGTTCCTATGGGATTATTTATTCATCTGATGAACAGGAAGGGGCATGATGCTAGGCACTGGGAGTGCAACAGTGAACAAAATAGACAAAATCCCATACCCTCTAGTGAGAGGAAACAGGCAACAAATATATTTATATTTTAAAATAGGTGATTTGTTGGATGATAATAAAGTAGGGACAGAGGCTAGAGAGTCCAGAGGGTTGTAATTTTAAACAGAGTCATCACAAAGAGCGTTTTTCTCCAGCCACATTCAGGTGCACAGGGGCAGGTGTGGAATGGGGAGAGCTGGATTGTGCTTTTGCCAAGCGATTGCAATGGAACAATAAAGGGCCAGGCGCGGTGACTCACACCTGTAATCCCAGCACTTTGGGAGGCTGAGGCAGGAGGATCACTTAAGGTCAGGAGTTCGAGAGCAGCCTGGCCAGCATGATAAACAACCCCGTCTCCACTGGAAAAAAAAAAAAAAAAAAAATAGCCGGGCATGGTGGCACCTGTAGTTCCAACTACTCAGGAGGCTGAGGTGCAAGAATCGCTTGAACCTGGGAGCCAAGATTGTACCACTGCCCTCCAGCATGGGCAACAGAGCAAGCCTCTTGTCTCCAAAAAAAAAAAAAAAGAGGAACAATGAGGGAGAAAAGGAGAATCAAAGCAGGAGAGTGATCCTAAAAGTAGTTATTTTACCTTGCATATCACATTATTATAAGTCAAAGTCAGAGTTTTGAAAAATATGTATGATCCATTTAAGAATACATTTTCTATCAAATGCATAGGCATTCCTTCATTCATCACTAACTACCATTTATCCTTTCTGGAATTATTCAGAACTGAAGAATGCCCAGTCTCTGGGCAGAGGTACCTACAAAAAAGAGCATTGTTCACTTATCAGTGAGATTGGGTTTTGCAGCCTTGGAGATCTGGATTTTAATCCCAGCCCTACCTCACATAAATCGGATGGCCTAGGGCAATTTTCTTAACCTCCAAGTTTCTTCATCTATAAAATGGAAAGTTCATATTTACCTCACGAGGTATGGACAGCACAAGGCACACAGTAGGTGCCCCTGAGCTATTGCATTATTATATCTGAGCTCCACATGTTAAGAGCTTTAGTCTGAGCTCCAGAGGTATCTCTCAGCAGAAGACATGGACAGAACATGCTATAACACATGAATCATGAACTCTGGATCCAGCTCCTGGACTAACTCAGTCCATGTGGCATGACCTTTAGCAAGTGAGTCACTTGTTCTATGCTGGTCGGTCCCATGTGTCCTAGATGCTCATTTGTGCAGGGAATCAAGGAGGAACTGAGCAGCGCTTGGTTTCCCCACCCCATGGCCAGCCTCGGCAGCCAACTTCCACACAAGTTGACCATTGAGTCTCAGGGCCCTTAGGACAGACACACTGAGTGGCCCTCATGGACACATTCACATCCTGAAGAAACGCCTGGACAGTGGGCTGGGTGGGGAGCATTGAATGGAGAAGAAAGTAAACAAATGGGCCCAATTGTACACAAGCAAAAGAGGCACAAAGTCCGTGCTTCTGACATACATGTCACACCAACCTTCTTGTCTGAGGTTCAGTGCTCAGGTGGCACCTGGGGGGCGTGGGATCCTCCTGCCAGTCTCTGGTCTCCCCACCCCACTCTTAGAGGGGGTGCAGTTGCTAATGGGCATCCAGGGAGGAGCACTCAGGCCTCCCTCCCATCAGCCTTGTGAAGGCTGGGCTGCCCAGAGCACTTTACTCACAGGGAGCAGGGAGCAGGGAGCAGGGAGCAGGGAGCTGAACTTAAAGCGACCTCCATAAGTTTGAGGGATGGGGCAGAAGGAAAAGGAAGAAAAACCAGCAAAGCCCTGAAGAGTCTCCAAGGCTGTTGTTTTGGTTTGGTTGTATCACTACCTAGTTTATGTTTTCTTAAATCATTCCAAAATGTATCCTGAGACTGCACCTAGAGCACTGCATTACACACACACAGAGGTGAGGCAGGGGCTGCACATAGCCCATTCGCTCCCTCCCAGGGCCTGGCAACCCTGATGAAACGTTTCAGGGTGGCGTGCAGCAAGATGCAAAACATGCGGCCTGGATGAAGAAACATAGAGGTAGAGAAGGAAAACCACCACGTACAGTGGGGTTCCCAGGAAAGTCTTCCTGCGGAAACAGGATTTTCTAAAATGTAGGAGCCAGTCTAGTTTCCAGCTTTGCACATAAACATCTTGGAGTTTGCCAGCCCTTGTTTCAGCCATCAGCATTTCTGGTGGGGTCCAGCCTTTGTCATTATGGACAAGAACATCTTGGAGTGATTGTACATTGTGAAATTTGACCTCTGTGTTGTGACATTGATCAGATAGAGCTATTTCTCACCCACCACCTCCAGCCTTTCCAGTGGAGATTCCCTCTAGGTCTTGCCTCACGCAGGGAGGCAGATCTGGGCGGCTGCTGAACCACTGAGATGTCTGCCCTAGAGCTGGCTGCACTCCAGCAGCCTAAGGGGCATAACCTTCCCTACCCCTGCCCAATGCACAAGGTCAAAGCAGCCACAGAAATGTAAGGGGCAGCACTGCTAGGGCTGGTGGACCAGTACAGGGGTGGGGGTGAGGAAGGGAGAGAGAGAGAGACCCATCTTTAAGATTCCTGTGCTTCCCACACATACATTCTGATTTTTTACTTTTTAAATGGATTGGTAGGACTTCTTTTTTAGCTTCTAGATATTGATCCTTATCAGTTACATTCATTGGAAATGCTTTCTCCCATTTGCTTGGCTTTTTCTTTTCTTTTCTTTTCTTTTCTTTTTTTTTTTTTTTTTTTTTTTTTTGAGACAGGGTCTCATTCTGTCACCCAGGCTGGCGTACAGTGGCTAATCACAGCTCACTGCAGCCTTGACCTCCCAGGCCCAATTGATCCTCCTGCCTCAGCCTCCCAAGTAGCTGGGACCACAAGCATGTGCCACCATGCCCAGCTAATTTTTTTTTATTTTTAGTAGAGACGGGTCTCACTTTGTTGCCCAGGCTGGTCTCAAATTCCTGGGTTCAAGTTATCCACCCGCCTCAGCTTCCCAAAGTCCTAAGATTACAAGTGTGAGCTGCCACGCCTGGTACAAACTTACATCCTAAAGCAATAGCCATTCCCCTTGTCTGAAGGCTGAAGCTATTTCTAAGTCTCCACCAAACTATGTTATTATTCAGTACGATACCAAGAGCTATTGGAAATGACAGAGTTTCCATTATCAAGCCCAGCTTTGAATCAGGAAGTATTTTCTTCTTGGCTCTTTGAGAACTAGGGGTCCGCCTGGGGTGAGCATGTTAAAGGCATGTTGCTGTTCACAGGGCAACAACTGAGTGAAGAAAGTCCAGGTCTAAGATCATGAATAACTTCCAGGCAGGCAGCCACAGGCTGGCTGTGATTACAGAGAGCAGGAAGGGCTCCACGCCCTGACATTCCCTCCCTATCGCCTTCATCTGCTGGGACTGGGGTTTTTGTTTTGTTTTGTTTTGTTTGTTTGTTTTTTTAAGGGAACAATACCTTTAATTTGGCAATAAGAGATCAATTCTAGCAGAATTAAAGAAGTCAAGTCGCTCTTAGATCCTATCCTAAGAAGGGGGTTTCATCCACCCCCTTTCTTCCTGGCGGGAAGAAAAGAAGAGCATGAAGAAAGAAACAGGCACACCTTGACCTAAGACCAACTCATCTCATACCAAGGAGAAAGCAGAGACAAAGCCCATGCCCTCTCTGTGCCTGCACTCCTCACCTCCAAGAACGTGATGACCTTGGGCTCTTCAGTTGGCCTTGTAAGGCCCCATCAGACAGGCAAGAACTCTGAATTGTTTTATGGTAGAAGGACACCATCGGCCTGTGATGTGGATAACACAGATCTGGCTGCCTACTGGAGCCTGGGAGCTGGAAAAAGTCCCAGTGCCTATGTTTCACTCCCAGAGATGCCCACAGATTGGCCTGGAGTGTGGTCTTGGGTATTCGGGTTTCTAAAAGTGCCCAGATGAATCGAATGTCTAGTCAAGGCTGGGAACCACCGGTCTAACCAGAGAGCGGCCACACAGCCTAGGGTCAGCGTCTTCCACACAATTTCAGGTCAGGCTCACTCTCACTAGGACAGTGGTTCTCAACCTTGGCTGTCATTAGAAGCACTTAGGAAGCTTTACGAAATCATAATGTGTTGGTTGCACTCTGGTTCAGTTAAATCAGAACTCTGGAGCCAGGTCCAAGAAACCGCTTTGGTGACTCTAACAGTGTGAACTAGTGGCGTCACAGACACCTCGCTCTCCTGCGTTCCACCTGACACTACAGGCACTGGCAGTGGATGAACAGGGGCAAAGGCTTCCTCAAGTCATGAAATCTATGATTCTGTGGGAAACTGGCTCTTTTTTGGCAGACTCTGCTGAAATGCTGGGCTAGTGAATACTGCCATGGAGCTGATGGCTTCTTCCCTGAGCATGGTCTGGCAAAACAGAGCTGGTCACTCTGCTGGCCGAGGCGACCATTAGTGCAGGAATTTGGTCATCGACAGCTATGCCTGGCACACACCCTAGAAGCCTGCCAGGCTCTGCCACGGGTACAGAAATATAAAACTATATGGATCCCAGTCCTTGAGGAACTTGTGGTATCGATCATAAATGAGTTACTAAGAAAGTAATTTACAGCAATACTATGATACATCCATCAGGCTTTTCTGGGACATGGGAGATCCCCACCAGTGAGCTTTACAGGAAAGTTCCTCTAGGTTAAAGATGTTTCCTTTTTTGTTTGTTTGTTTTTATCACTTCTGATGGAAATCTTTCTAAAATGATTTCCATCCTTCTCTGCCTTTTTTTTTTTCTTTTTTTTTTTTTTTTTTGAGATGGAGTCTCACTCTGTCGCCAGGCTGGAATACAGTGTGGCACAATCTCGGTTCACTGCAAGCTCTGCCTCCCGGGTTCAAGCAATTCTCCTGCCTCAGCCTCCCAAGTAGCTGGGATTACAGACACGCACCACCATGTCCAGCTAATTTTTGTATTTTTAGTAGAGATGGGGTTTCACCATGTTGATCAGGATGGTCTCAAACTCCTGGTCTCATGTGATCTGCCCGCCTTGGCCTCCCGAAGTGCTGGGATTATAGGGCCACCGCGCCCAGCCTGCCTTCTTTAACTGCGTACACTGAACATAATTTGACCTTTTCTCGGTGGCTCAAGGGCACTATTATCAACTAGCAGAGCTGCCATGTATGATTAAGCAAAATATGCCTGTGCAACTTCAGGAGGTGCCAACACCTTATAGTCTTGATTTGTACCGTTATTTCCCCAGTTTTCTGGTAGATCACAATCAAGTGTCTTAAAGGAGCTGTACCTTTTTCTCTCAGCTGCCGATCATTTCTGCACAGTGCCTGCTCCCCAGAGGGGCCGTGGAGGTGACCAGGGCTATTTGCTCCTAGCCTGACGTGGTCATAGAGAACTGCAATTTGTAATGATCTTTCCTATACCCTCTGATGTTCTGTCTTCTCCCTCACTTGACCCCAGCCAGTGCCTAATTCTTGCTATCCTACGTACCTCTAGTAGCCATTCATCTTCCTCCAGTTACCACTTCTACATGCAACCACTGGGGAACAGCATTGTCAAGTCACTGACTTTATACTAAATGCATTCCTAAATCAGCCAGCCTTGGCTGGGTGCGGTAGCTCATGTTTGTAATCCCAGCACTTTGGGAGGCCGAGGCAGGCAGACCACTTGAGGTCAGGAGTTCAAGACTAGCCTGGCCAACATGGTGAAATTCTGTCTCTACTAAAAATGCAACAATTAGCCGGGCATGGTGGCACGCACCTGTAATCCCAGCTACTTGGGAGGCTAAGGCAGGAGAATCACTTGAACCCAGGAGGTAGAGGTAAGAGTGAGTCAAGATTGTGCCACTGCACTCCAGCCTGGGTGACAATGCAAGACTCCATCTCAAACAAACAAACAAAAAAATCAGCCAGCCCTTGGAGAAAGCTCTGAGCTTGACCCCACAATGATGCCCTAGATCCAAGGGCCAGGGTTTTGTGCAGCTCTCTTCCTTTATTTTGTCACCTGTGTTCAGATTCTTGGCAGCTATATTTTGGATGTGCCTGAGGTAGCCAGAAGCCTGATCTTCTGATTTAAAAGGGCATAAACCAGCACTTCATAGTGGTAACATGCTAAGATGTGTGCTGTGCTATCAGGGAACAGTGTTTTCAGGGAACTCACTCATTGACTTTGGAGCTTTTTGTTTGCTCATCATTTCTGCTTTGCTTTATTTTGCTTTGGTTTAATATAAATTCCCTAAGGCATGTGTATCCCTAGGCATATAGATTTTACAAAACTTTCTCAAATGGTTCTTCCTTTTTCTTTTTCTTTTCTTTTCTTTTCTCGTTTTCTCAGATGGTTCTGATGAGCAGCCAGTTTTTCAGCCACTGGTCTGGCATGCCTGAGAGCTTTCTAGGCCACACCAGGGGGGTGTGTCACCTCTCTCCTCACTCTATGTCCACCACCACTTTCAAGTCAGTCCTTTTTTTTTTACATGGAGTCTCGCTCTGTTGCCCGGGCTGGAGTGCAATGACGCAGTCTCGGCTCACTACAACCTCCACCCCCCATGTTAAAACGATTCTCCTGCCCCAGCCTTCCAAGTAGCTGCCATTACAGGCACCTGCCACCGCGTCTGGCTATTTTTTTGTAATTTTAGTAGAGACGGGGTTGCACCATGTTCGCCAGGCTGGTCTCGAACTCCTGACCTCAGGTGTTCCACCCGCCTCGGCCTCCCAAAGTGCTGGGATTACAGGCGTGAGCCACCAATCCTGGCCAAGTCAGTCCATTTTAAAGACTCCTTGACTACCCCGCAGGTGGATCAGAGGGAAAAGTCCTGGGTACACACAGCAGCCAGGAACTCACTGTTTTCTTTCTTTCAGCCGTGCTCTTCCCTGCTGCCCACCGGCCAAAGAGGTCCTCATCACTGCCATTGAACCCAGTCCTGCAGAACTCCCTGGAGGAAGTGGAGCTGCTCTTCGAGGTAGGCAGAGGGGAATGTGCTCAATCCAAGTCACCCAAAAGGCACTGCACTTTCTCTCTCTTTTTTGGAAAAGAAGTGACCTGAGCCCCTGACCATGAGTGACCCCTGCTGTGGTAGGGACTAGCCTAATTTGTAGAGGTCACAGAATCTTGCTCATTCATAAAGTATTCCTCATGCCTCCTGTCTTTCCCACATGCTATAACAGAGAATGATGGCGTTAGGAGTTCAGTTCAGTTTAAATTAAAATTAGAATTGGCCCATAGGCATCAATCCTGGCGCCCAGGCAGCAGAGTGTGGCAAAATTCCCAAGCAAAGGCCTTGAGGCAGGACTTGCCAGGAAATGCCAAGCTGTTGTCTGGGTGCAGCCATGTCTCCAAGGCCCTGCATGCTGTGACAGCAGTGCTGTCTGGATGAGCTGCCAGCCCAGCTGGGTTTCTGGAAGCCACGGACCACCCTGCCAGCTCTCTTCCACTGCCTCTCACCTTGCATCACTGAGACCCCACTCCTCCTCCAAACCACAGGGTCAGTTTCCCAAGGCCACCCAGATTGGTTCAGTGTTATGATTCCAGGCTCGAGATCTGAGCTTTAGTCCTGGCTCTGTCACCCGTCCGCTGTGCCACCTTGCATAAGCCATAGTTTCTCTCTGGGCCTGACTCTCCTCATCTGTTAAATGAGAGAATTCAACTATGCTGTCCAAAATTCCCGTCCCGCTGTGACATCCTCTGACTCCATGCACTAGGACTGTCTGGTTAAGAAAGAGACAGCTGGGCCAGGTGCAGTGGCTCGTGCTTGTAATCCCAGCACTTTGGGAGGCTGAGGCAGGTGGATCACCTGAGGTCAGGAGTTCGAGACCAGCCTGGCCACCATGGTGAAACCCCATCTCTACCAAAAATACAAAAATTAGCCGGGCGTGGTGGCATGCACCTGTAATCCCAGCTACTTGGGAGGCTGAGGCAGGAGAATCACTTGAACCTGGCAGGTGGAGGTTGCAGTGATCTCAGATCATGCCACTGCACTCCAGCCTGGGCGACAAAGCGAGACTCCATCTCAAAAAAATAAAATAAAATAAGAGATAACTTGCTGTAGCCATGTAGTTAAGTCAGGGGAGAGATTTCAAATCCTGCCTTGGGAACCAGACTGGGAAATGCAGAGTCTTTGCCTAGTCTTGAACATGGGAGTCACACGAAGAGATCTATATTTCAGAAAGATCATAGACAGTGCCATGGAGGATGAACTAGGGCAGGGGAAGACGGAGACAGAGAGAAGAGTTAGGATTTGGAGTCATTCCGTCCCGACTGTGAGCCTGGCACTACGCAGGGAAGTGCGTGGCAGACGCAGCTCCTATGCTTAGTGGGCAGGTGAGAGAAAAGGGCAAACGTCTGTATCCCACTTGATTCCTAGCACAATCCTCTGCATCCTTCAAACTCTGAACATTTTTCCAGAGGTCTTATAGTAAATATAAAGAAACTAGAGCTATACCCAAATAAATAGATTGTTTGCCAAGGATGTACTTCTTGACTTTTCCAAAAGCTGCCAAGAAGAATCAGTTCGAACATCAGTCATTTGGCTTGGCGCAGTAGCTCATGCCTGTCATCCCAGCACTTTGGGAGGTCGAGGCTGGGGGATCATCTGAGGTCAGGAGTTTTCGAGACCAGCCGGACCAACATGGTGAAACTCCATCTCTACTAAAAATACGAAAAACTAGCCGGGCATGGTGGCGGGCACCTATAATCCTGGCTGCTTGGGAAGCTGAGACAGGAGAATCTCTTGAACCCGGGAGGTGGAGGTTGCAGTGAGCTGAGATCGTGCCACTGCATTCCAGCCTGAGTGATAGAGTGAGACTCCATCTCAAAAAAAAAAAAAATCAGTAATTTTATGACCTTTATGTCTGAACTCTTTTTTGAAAAGCTGGTTTAACACAGAAGAGAAACAGGAAGGGACCAACAGCCCGATCCAGTCACACCTTGTCTTTGAATAGAAAAACCAAGCTAATGCAGAAAGAGTCTCCCAGCTTCTGCCTTAAAATTATCTGAAATAGTTGATGCTTTAGATGATCTTTGTTGGGTGGGAGAAAGAAAGGGAAGAAGGAATTTATCCAGGACACTAGAAACTATAATTAGTCCCTTAAATACTGGCTTTGAACCAGGCACTCTATTAGCTTTGTCCATATTTGTCTTATTTACCTCTCACAATATCCCAGTGAAGTAGATGCTGTTACTAATTATTTACACAGAGAAGGAAAGTGAGGCTCAGAGAAGTTAAGTAACTTGTCCAAGATCACACAGCAAGTGAGAAAGTCACAACTGGAACTCAGGTCTCTTGGGTTCCAAAGCTCTTTTGGCAGCTGCCTCCCTAAGGGAAGGTGTGTGATAATGAATACAACTGTGTCCTCAGCAATGCCCCACTTCATATTTTTGCACATTCACGTTTCTCACCAGTTCCTGCTGGCCGAACTTGAGATCAGCCCTGACCTGCAGATCTCCATCAAGGACGAGGAGCTGGCCTCCTTGCGGAAGGCCTCGGACTTCCGCAGTGTCTGCAACAACGTCATCCCCAAGAGCATCCCAGACATCCGCCGGCTCAGCGCCAGCCTCTCCAGCCACCCTGGCATCCTCAAGAAAGAAGACTTTGAAAGGACAGTGCTGACCCTAGCCTATGCGGCCTACCGCACAGCCCTGTCCCATGGCTATCAGAAGGACATCTGGGCGCAGTCCCTCGTTAGCCTCTTCCAAGCCCTGAGGCATGACTTGATGCGCTCCTCACAGCCGGGAGTACCTCCCTGAGAGACTGGCCCACACCAGGACCTCGGAGCAGGGACCAGCACAGTAATCCAGAAAGTCTTCATTCTCTATTCCATTTACAGAGACCAGCAACAAAACACGTACCGCTGACACAGAGCAGCAGAGATCAAACACAGTAACGCCGATGCTCTTTTCTCTCCTTGTAGTTTCCTAGAAGACATATCTGATTCATGCCATCATGTGACCTGGAAGGGCTGGAGTGGTAATTCAAGATGCCTCCATGGGCAGAATGGGTTGCCTGTGGCAGGCAGAGGTCTGATATGCTTCAACCCAGAGCACCAGCCACACACACTCAAGAGTGAAGACAGGCCGGGCACAGCGGCTCATGCCTGTAATCCCAGCACTTTAGGAGGCTGAGATGGGAGGATTATTTGAGGTCAGGAGTTCAAGACCAACCTGGGCAACACAGTGAAAACCCATCTCTACTAAAATCACAAAAATCAGCCGGACACGGTGGCGCATGCCTGTAATCCTGGCTACTCAGTAGGCTGAGGCAGGAGAATCATTTGAACCCAGGAGGTAGAGGTTGCAGTGAGCTGAGATCATGCCACTGTACTGCAGCCTGGGGAACAAAGTGAGACTCTGTCTCAAGAAAAAAAAAAACATTAAAAAAGGATTGAGGAAGGAGCTAAAGGAGACATCATGGCAGGAAGATGGGGGACAGATTCCTTCGGTCCTAAGGGACTAGGGTGCTGGGATGAATGAACATTTTTCCAGAGGTTCTATAGTAAATATAAAGAAACTAGAGCTATACCCAAATAAATATATTATTTGCCAGGGATATACTTCTTGACTTTTCCAAAAGCTGCCAAGAAGAATCCATTAGAAAATCAGTAATTTTGGCCGGGCGCGGTGGCTCACGCCTGTAATCCCAGCACTTTGGGAGGCCGAGGCGGGCGGATCACAAGGTCAGGAGATCGAGACCACGGTGAAACCACGTCTCTACTAAAAATACAAAAAATTAGCCGGGCGCGGTGGCGGGCGCCTGTAGTCCCAGCTACTCAGGAGGCTGAGGCAGGAGAATGGCGGGAACCCGGGAGGCGGAGCTTGCAGTGAGCCGAGATCGCGCCACTGCACTCCAGCCTGGGCGACAGAGCGAGACTCCGTCTCAAAAAACAAAAACAAACAAACAAAAAAGAAAATCAGTAATTTTATGACTTTTATGTCTGAACTCTTCTTTTTTGAAAGCTGGCTTAACACAAGAGAGAAACAGGAAGGGGCCCACAGCCCAGTCCAGCCATACCTTGTCTTTGAATAGTAAAACCAAGCTAATGCAGAAAGAGTCTCCCAGCGAACAAGGTGGCATGAAGACCCGTGCCTGTCTGTCTTCATGTGAAAATAATGTAGCATCATCAGAGCACTAAATGCTCCAAACAAAAATGATTTTCAGATGACAGAATTCTACCCTTTCAAATGCCAAAACTTTCCTTTTAGAGATATTGACTCGATATCTATTTAAACTATACATACATATCACCTTAAGCTTTTGTTTAGTGTAAGATCATCATTTAAACATTCTTGCCGGGCGCGGTGGCTCAAGCCTGTAATCCCAGCACTTTGGGAGGCCGAGACGGGCGGATCATGAGGTCAGGAGATCGAGACCATCCTGGCTAATACGGTGAAACCCCGTCTCTACTAAAAAATACAAAAAACTAGCCGGGCGAAGTGGCGGGTGCCTGTAGTCCCAGCTACTCGGGAGGCTGAGGCAGGAGAATGGCGTGAACCCGAGAGGAGGAGCTTGCAGTGAGCTGAGATCCCGCCACTGCACTCCAGCCTGGGTGACAGAGCAAGACTCCGTCTCAAAAAATAAAATAAAATAAAAAAAATAAATAAATAAACATTCTTGTGTGTGTGCGTGTGTGTGTGTGTGTGTGTGTGTGTGAGATATGAGAGAGATGGAGTCTCGCTCTGTCGTCCTGGCTGGAGTGCAGTGGCACTATCTCGGCTCACTGCAACATCTGCCTCCTGGGTTCAAGTGATTCTTCTGCCTCAGCCTCCCAAGTAGCTGGGACTATAGGCGTGCACCACCACACCTGGCTAATTTTTGTATTTTTACTAGAGACGGTTTTTTACCATGTTGGCCAGGCTAGTCTCGAACTTCTGGCCTCAAGTGATCCACCTGCCTCAGGCTCCCAAAGTGTTGGGATTATAGGTGCAAGCCATTGCACCCGGCCATATCATTATTTAAATATTCTAATGAAGAAGTTGGATAAGATAATCTCTAAGACTCCTACCTATGAAGTTTCTACAATCGTTTAACTGTGAGATGCTATAAGGAGAGCACCTGGACCTAAGAAGTCTGCTCAACTGTTTGTACCGACGCTGACAGGTCCCAGACTCCTCATTCCGTGTTCAGTTCTGAGTTTTTCTGCTGTCTCCGTCACTGTCAGACTATTAGAGCGTATTTTCCTTTGTTGCCAATACAACTTGCCCTTCACAGTCTGTTCTTTCGTAGCTGGCCATCGCCTACAAACTAAGATAGCCAGGCTTGTTATAATTCTATGTTAAATAAGAGTTAATAGATAAAGGCCTCTGCTAGGGGTTGAATGTCTGGGTCCTAATAAGGATTCCTCATTAGCTCAGAGATCTTTCTGGCTTCTCCTAAGTTTACGGCTGTGTTCTGCAAGCTAAAGCTGCAATAAGTCTGATCTTGGAATGAGTGAGGATTTATTGGGCTAAATTTGATTCTGAAATGGGTATTTAACAATTGTCATTTGATAAGGATGAGGTCTGGACTCCTTCCAAATCTTTGAGCAAATAAGCTTTGCCTAGCAGTGCTACCTGCATGATCTTTTTGGAGAAATACTGGGATGCAGGAAGAAGGTATTCATCATCAGAGAAAAACACAGTTTTGCATCCTGATATTCTCAGGCTCAGAAGATGAGTAAGTCTCAGTCTCTCTTTCTCATTCCTTGACCATACTGCTCTTTTACCTCCTTCAAATACAGATTCTGATGTATGCTTTTTTTGTTCAATCTTTCTCTTTCTAAATGTACATGTTCTCTCTGACACGGTCACTCTGCTTGTCTCTTTCTTTGTTTTTTTTAGTTGGTAGCTCTGCTGCTCTATATTTGGGCCCAGTTCCATATATCTTTGGGTCTGTTTTTCGATGCATCTGCAAGACTCTTCTGCTTGACTTTTGCTCTATCTCTGCTGACCCACACTCTAACACTCACTGTCTGTCAGTCTTCTCTGGGTATCATTGTTTAAATAAAGCAAAAGTCAGTGTACAGACGGTGTTGGGATCGCCCAGAGGCAGATAAACACGGTAGCCTACCTTCACTGTTTGTACTTTTCCTAGATGTCAGGTGGGGAGTGGATTAGCAATGGCCTCAGTCCCTAGACACTGTGCAATACCCTGATAGTCAGTGTCCCGCCCTGAGGCTCCACTCCCTTGACAATGGATCTGAAAACTTTCTTGTACTCAGAATCATCAGATAGAAAGGCCCACCCCTGTAGTCCCTGACCACCATGTTATGTAGATGGCTGCTCCCAGTAGTTAAGAAATCCATGGATGGGAGGATGGTTCCCAGGAACACTCACCCAGCAACAAAAAAATTAAACACAAATTGGGGCCTGAATTTCTGTGGCAATCAATGACTGAAAAAAAAAATAGAAAAAAGAAGGACACGACCTTTTTAAAGACAGATGAAGACTCGTTTTCAGTAACTAGAATCCTAAAAACTATTTTAATCTGAATGCAGATAATTGTTTACCCACAGTTTTATAACAATGACTTCATTGACATGCAGAATCGAATACTATGATCACCACCAGCAGCCAGCAAACCCTATTCTTTGCCCAAGGAACAGTAGAAATGTAGACTAGACAGACAAACAGGGTCTCCTATTTTGCCTCATTAGTGCCACACTCTACACAACTAGTCATGAAGGGGTCACATTTGGTTATAATTACTATTAGAATAATATGGGAGTGTGATGTTTATAGTGGAAACTTGCCCATGACTTATGTAACCATTTCTGCTGACAAATTTTAGGATCTAAAAACTTTGTGGGTTTTTTTGTTTTGTTTTTGTTTGTTTGTTTTTTGAGACAGTCTCTCTCTGTCCCCAGGCTAGCGTGCAGGGGCACCTCTGCCTACAGGGTTCAAGCGATTCTCCCACCTCAACCTCCCGAGCAGCTGGGACCATAGGTGTACATCACCATGCCCTGCTAATTTTTTTGTATTTTTAGCAGAGATGGGGTTTCACCATGTTGGCCAGCCTGGTCTCAAACTCCTGACCTCAAGTGGTCTGCCGGCCTTGGCCTCCCAAAGTGCTAGGATTACAGGCGTGAGCCATCGCGCCCGGCCCACGATCTAAAAACTTTCTACGTTTCCTCCATCGTTGGCATCCTCACAGCTATCTCCAGTGTCACTCAAGAGACATCAACAAACATTTAACTGCTGAAACCTTCATTGCTCTGTCACCTCACCTTGAATCTAACAAATCAAAGTATTTCTGCAGGTCCAACAGTCTAAAATTAAATGCTTGTTAAATTATTTTGTACAACACCCCTTACTTTCCTAATCCATTTCAATATCTTATTTTTTTTATTGTGGTCAAAAACACATCACGTAAAATTTACCATCTTAACCATTTTTAAGCATATAATACAGCAGTGTTAACTCCATGAATGTTGCTGTACGACAGACCCCCGGAACTTTCTCATCTTGTAAGTCTGAAGCTCTATACGCATTGAACAACTCCCCCTTTCCCCCTTCCCCCTGCCTGCCCCAGCTCTTGGTACCATTATTCTGCTTTCTGTTTTTGAGAGTCTGACTACTTAAGATACCTCATACAAGTGGGATCTGGCTTACATTTCTTGAGCATTGTATTCTGGAAAAGTGTTTCCTTCCTCTGAAAAATGGGTAGAGTTCTGAAGGAGAACTACTGGTGTTATTGTATCACTTGCTGTACCTATTTTTATTTAACAAATATTCGTCTACGGTATAATAAAAATGTCATGATTGAGTTGCTCACCGGAATCTTTGTTATCTCAGAGTATCTCGCTGAGGAATCTGAAATGGTTCATGGGTTTGACAGTGGATGTTGACTTCCACAGCTGCTTATAATTATCCGGTGTCTTTAATGTTTGCGACCAAAACATCACACGTGGTATTGTTCATTCTGAGTTTCAAAATCATAACCAAAAAAATGAGGCCAGAATGTAGTAAATACAGTAGCCAGTCTTTAACATGCATTTAAAGAGTTGAGTCATCCTAGCCCATCCTATGATGGCAAGATAATTTCAAAGGGGACCTGGGCTGTCCACAGTTGCACCTGCCTTAAAAGTCAAGAAGAATTTGTTTTTTGGGTGACTTCCCTGGTCACTTTAGCCTGGGGATCATTTCCAAGTAGTATAGCTGCAGATCTTGGAACGCCATTCCTGTGTTCTGTGAATTCAAGACAACGTGGGTTTTATAACCCTTTGACTCTGCTCAGCATCTCCCAGATCAAGGTAAGGTCATGTTGCCAGGAACCACTACTTACAGAATGTTTGGGCTTTTGCTTTTGCTTTTCTTCCTTGCCCCAAATCCACATGTCCGTTCTGAGAAAAGAAGCTAACAACTTCTTCCAGTCTGTAAGCAGGAGAAATTCCAGAGTTCAGCTGCAGCTAAGACCTTGTCCCTGAACTTGTCAGCTTCTTCCCTGCCCTCCCACCTCCTCCTTTTGTACCAGCCAAAGAAGGGCTTCGGTTTCCTTTTTGGAGAGCCTCAGAGAGAAGCATTTGAGCACCTACTCTAGCCAGAGAGTCCACTGACATCTGGGCATGAGACTGGCATCTAGACTTTGCCAGGGAGGCAGCTGTACTTTCCAAAAGATCTGGAGTCTTTCTCACGGGCTCATACCCTCGGCTGGCCTAGACCCTTTATATTCCCCCCTGGTGCTGGGGCGAACGATCTTTGCCAGCAGGGAAGTCTGAAAGGCTTAACTTTGTACTCTCTGAGGCAAATTCTCCAGAAGGAATGTTGCATTTTCTCCCTGCCACCAGGAACATTCCCTTCCTAAGGTCTAGATCAGCAGGTGGCCCTCCCAGCCAAAGCTCTGTGTCCTATGATCCGAAACAATAAAGCTGTGCTTGGGTACGTGAGATTATGTTTACGATGATGGTCATCACTCCAGCCGTAGGAAGTTGGAGAAACTGAAAAATAAGCTTAGCAGGCTGCCTAGGTTCTGCGGAATCAGCAAGCCCCCGCTGTGACCAATCAAGAGCGGCCTCGGCGAGAGAAATTAACTCTTTCTTTTCAATTTGCTGATTGGCTTTGAGGAGTGGGCGGAGCTACTGCCTCTGTCCCAGCTTCCCATTGGTGGATGAAAGTTAAAGGTGGGCCTCAAGTAAGTTTTTGTCCTTTGATAAAAAGGAATGTCGTGGGGACTTTTCTTTTCTGCTTTGGAGGCCCAGGCTCAAGGCAAATTATAAGTAGGGAACCAATCTGAGGGAAAGACATGTGAACAGAGTTAAGATACCAGGTCCTGGGAGCGACCAGCAGCCCCACCTGAAGTCCGCCTGCAACTCTGACAAGCTCAGGTGCTTGTTTTAAGGAAAGGGGCTACTAGATTCTTACGAACAGGGAGCCTAGGTAGGAGATGAAACAAGGACTCCCCAAAATAGGTCATCAGAGGGAGGAAAACTGATGGAGAGCACAATATGCTCTGAGCGTTTTTCATGTTTTTAACCTTTTAAATGATTTCTTCAAGGCCGAGCAGCAGCAGCAAAGGTGTGGTTTAATGGATTAAGAGGGTTTTTGCTGACACCTAAAATGAAGTTACTCTATTACTAATCAAGCCGAGAGAAGGCCCACTATGCCCCCGTTTATCATCCTTTCCCAGTTCCTTTTTGCTGGTCACAAAACGATGCTCATCAATCCCACCTAAAGCAGGAGGCCGGGAGCCCAGCCTCTTGCAGAAACAGCGAGGGTATAACTGCCCTCCAGTTCTGCCCCCAAGACGAAGGAGGACTCTTGGAAGCCAAGAAAGGTTTAAGAAGTCTCTCTGGATAGAGAGCAGTGCCCAGGGAGGAAGCCCTTCGCCGGCAGAGCGGGGTCCGAGGACGAGCTGGAGAGGACAGCGGCGCGATGGGCCTGCTGCAGGGCCTGCTCCGAGCCCGGAAGCTGCTGCTGGTCGTCTGCGTCCCGCTCCTGCTGCTGCCTCTGCCCGTCCTCCACCCCAGCAGCGTGAGTACCGACCTGCGCCCGCCGGGGGTCAGGGAGTCAGTGGGAGGGCAAAGAGGGGAGGTCGATGGGGAACATGGGGTGCTCAGGCAGTCCCTCAAAGTGGCTTGTGGTGGGTTTAAAGAAATGGAAGGGTTTTTCTGGAGGAAACCAAGATACCTTCTTCCTAAAAGCTGTCATGTTCATCTCCTATCCCAGTCCCAGTGCCCCAACCCCATGGCCTCCACCAGGGGTCAGGACAGAGTAGGGGCCTTGGCAGAAGTGACTGATGGATGTTGCACCAAGCAGCAGGCCAGCCCGCCCCAGCAGCCAGGGCCAGCGACACCCATGCAAACGACATGGTGCATCTGTGTTTGTCGGGAATTCACCTGGGACCCTGGTTATCTGAGAGCCCCTGGAGACACAGAAAGAGCTCCCAACAGTGGCACTGAGGAGAAGGCTGGGGGAGGAAGAGAACGGTGGAGCCAGTCTGTGGTCTGTGGTGGCATCCTGGTGGGCTTCGATGACCACAGTTGAAGCTCTAATCCCGAAGGCTTCTATCAGCTTTAGGGAATGAATGAGTAGAGAAGGAAGGAAAGAAGAGCTTGGCAGGCTGCCCCAGTCCCATGCATGTGGCCTTGAATTATTTGTGTCTTCTGTGTTTTCTTCTCTGTGCCCTTGAAGGACAGACAAAAAGTGGCACGATAAAAAAGAGATAAGAGCCCTCAAACTCTACCCCGTGAGCTCATTCCTCACCTGGTTTGTGTGAACAGAGGAACCTGAGCTCTGGCTCCGCATCCAGCTTGACTGTCACACCCTCCCCGTGGTCACCTGCTTCCCTTCCCTTCCTTCCGCTGTTCTCTTCCTCCTGTCTGTGGCTTGTCCCCGTCCTGCAGCTGGCACTGCCCTGGAGACTTTAGGAAAAGTAAGCTAAAACAGGTTAATCACGTTTGTAGGAGGGGGAGTAATTCTTCTACTCTGCTCCTTAAGTAACTTGGTAACCAAGATTAAGTTAAAAAGTTAAACAGAAGGGATTAGGATGGCTCTTCTCAAAAACAAACTGGCTTAAATCTTTCATAGAATAAATACTCCAGAGTGCCAGGGAGATGCCAATTAAAACTGGGCTGGGATTAGTAGACAGTGATTGCTGCTGACATTTTTCCTGGACTGTTCCCCAGTCAATTTTCTGCTTTGTCCAAATGGGTCTGATTTTTTTTCTTTTTGTGTCTTTTCTTGTTTTTGTTTTTTCTCAATGTCAGGTTGATATAAGGGACTGTTACCAAGGGACATATTAGCCTCCTCTCCTAAGCAGTATCAGGAACCTCTCATATCTCCTGGTTGAGTCAGCCCCACCTTTGGGGACCTTGGCCACAGCCCACAGAAGGCACAGACTAGGTGCCCAGCAGGTAGAATGTCTTTCATCCATCTGTCACCCCTTTCATCAAACTTTTTTTTTGTAGACGCAGAGTCTCACTCTGTCACCCAGTCTGGGGTGCGGTGGCACAATCATAGCTCACTGCAGAGCTCCTGGGGTTAAGCAATCCTCGTGCCTCAGCCTCCGGAGTAGCTGGGACTACAGGCAAGCAAGCAAGCACCACCACATGCAGCTAATTAAAAAATTTTAAAAATTTTTTTCTTTTTTGTAGAAATGGAGGCTTCACCATGTTTCCCAGGCTGGTCTCAAACTCGTGGTCTGATGTGATCCTCCCACAATGTTGAGATTACAGGTGTGAGCTACCATGCCTGGCCTGCCTCAAACTTTTGGATTCTGATATTGAACCCTTAAAATTCCAAATAGATGTGCTTGCCCTGGGCTGGAGTTGAGAGCAGTGATGCAGTACCTGGACAGGAGCTCCTGGCCTGCAGTTTTGATAGTTCTTCTAAGCGACAAGCCTCAGCTACATTTTAGGAGGAGTCAAAATGACCTTCCCCCTTTTTCTTGCCCAGCTCTCTAAAACTAGAGGTCCAGACACTATTTATCATGTTATAGAAGAAGAGGGTACAAGAGAGGGCATCCATAACTAAGCCCTTCCTCAGTGCCCCCAGTGGGATAAAAGTTGCATCTCAACCACCCAAGCTAAATTTTTTTAAAAGACGCCCCCAGTCGTTCATGGTAACAGATAACAGACTTTAACCTCCTTCCAGTGAAGTTGGAGTGGGATATCACTGGAGTGGTCAAACTGCATGGAAAACGAGCAGTTCCATGCCTAAGTTAGTAGCTGACTAGGAAACGTCCTACATAGGGAAATGCCACTTTCAAACTCTTTCCTCTACTTGTAAACAGAAACCAAAAAATAGTAGATAGCACTGTCCCTTGAAGACATTGTCTGAATACTCACCAATCCCCAACCCCCACACACCTGTTTATAAGGAACCAGTGGTGTTGATAAAGAGCCTGGGGGTTGCAGAATATTCTCTCCAGATGAGCGAGACCTGACAGCCAGCAGAGAAGTCCAGTGCAGTTTAGCCCACGTGAATTGAGCCACCTGCTAGACATGGGATAGGCGCCGGGGACATGGGACTCCTTGTAAGCAAACTTTGCAGTATTTTTGGTTGTCTGAATACAAGCTTACCTCCTGAATTTTGGGAAGGTTTAGAAGTGGAAAAATGAAGTTTATGGAGATTCCATGGGTGAAATAAGTGGAAACTATACGGAAAGACTCTCTAAAGGTGTCTCTTGTCCATTCTTCTACTCTAAGGAAAACGCAGGTAAAAAATGATAGTAATCAATCCTGTCCTTACTACTGCTGGGTGAAGGTGGCCTGATGACTTACTTCCTCCAGCAACCTAGTCGCATGTCTAATAATATTTACAACCAAAATGTTTGCCTTATTTTACCCAAATTCTCCTAAAGGTGCCCGGCAGAAGGAAAGTCCTCTCTCTTTCTTTCTCTCTCTCTCTCTCCTCTTTTTTTTTTTTTTTTTCGAGACAGAGTCTCACTCTGTCACCCAGGCTCTAGAGCGCAGTGGCGCAATCTTGGCTCACTGCAACCTCTGCCTCCCGGGTTCAAGGCATTCTCCTGCCTCAGCCTCCTGAGTAGCTAGGATTACAGGCATGTGCCACCACATCTGGCTAATTTTTTTGTATTTTTAGTAGAGACAGGGTTTCGCCATGTTGGCCAGACTGGTCTCGAACTCCTGACCTCAAGTGATCCACCCACCTCAGCCTCCCAAAGTGCTGGGATTACAGGCTCCTTTCCTCTTTCTCCTTTCCCTTTCTCCCCACCTTCTCTCCCCACCTCCTTCCCCTTAACTTATAACTTGTAGCCCTGTAATGACCAGATCAAGAAAGACTAAGGGTTCCAGGGAGAAATAAGGGGCCCCAGTGAGGGGCAGACATTTTGTCTCTCAACTCTTTCTCTTCAACTGGAATTAAGATCTGCCACTCTGTCTCTTTCCCAGAAAAGAGATGAGAACACGTGGGCTTGAACTCGTTTAGGTAGTTTTATTTCTATAGCAAACAGGGTATTTCTCTAAATTGAATTCGTTTCCAAGTGGAGCCTTTTTTTTTTTTTTTTCCCACCATTGGTTCTGTTGTCTTATCAGCACTTCCAAAAGTTTTATCTTCCCTCTGATCTTTTGGCCCCAGAGAACATCTCAGTGGGGAGCTACAGTCAACAATCATTGGGCCCAGTTCCCATTTCTCAAACCCCAATCCCATAATCCACGAATGTCAGGAGAGCAAAGGTCCTTGCCAGCCCAGCTGATTTAATCACTCCTGCTGCCCCTCACTGATACAGCGACCTTTTGTAACTTTTATGCAAGAGTTTGAGGACGCGTGTTCTGAACTCAAGGGGCGATAAACAGCAAGATTTGTCGGGTTCCTTGATCAGCTGCCAGCCTCAGGGCAAGTCAGACACGAGTCCTGGTGGTTTAGAACTATGTAAAAATTGAGGTGCCCACAGCCAACTTGGATTTTCTATAAATGGTATTCCAAGTCACGGAGCTCGGTGATGTTCCCATTAACAAGGCCCTTGAACTGTAGCCTCTCCCTAGAGCAAGCTAGTAACCTGTCATAACAGCCTTCATCAGCGCAATTCAGGGCCATCAGCATGACTAGAGGGTAAGCTGCTGGAGGGCTGGCTTTTGATAAGAATGTTGTACTTCATTACCCTGTGCACCCCTGGGTTGTCCAGCCAGCAAAGTGAGTGGGCTATGGAAAATGTCGGTGAATTTCCAGGCCTCCCCTTCCAGATAGATGGCTGTCTTTAGTCTTTGTAGACGGATGTTTCCATGGGGTCAGGCAGGTAGAATGGAGTCCAAGAGCAATGAGAACCAGACCCTGGTTAGGGCAGTGGCTCTCAATCAGGGATCATTTTACCTCCCCAAGGGACATTTGGCAATGTCTAGAGACGGTTTTTTGGTTGTCACAATGGAGGAAGTGCTACTGGCATTTAGTGGGTAGAGACCAAGGATTCTGCTCCTTTACAGTGCACAGGACAGCCCCCTGCAACAAGAAACTATGTGGCCCTAAATGTCAGTAGTGCCAAGGCTGAGAAACACTGAGTTAGGAGCTGATGCTTCTTCATCCAAAATGAGAGTCCCATGCTCAGGATCGCTGCCTTCCTCCTCAGTCCTCCCTTCCCTCTCCCAGGGAAGGGAGCTCCTTATTAACTCGTACAGAGACCTTTGGGTGAAGGATCAATCTCTAGACGCAAAACATGATAGAACCTCAGATCCAAAACTGAAGGGGGAATGGTCAACCAGTTCTTGCCTAACAATTTATTTGATTAAAATTTACTACTGAATCAAGTTGTTTCAGCAAATAGTCTAAAACAGGGGGATTTAACTTTGTTTATTCATTTTTAAAGCAGTAAAGCCTTTTTTTTTTTTTCAAATGAAATTTCACATGTAATGTTTGTATATGAATCAAATGAGAACAAAGCTACTCCATCTGGGATGAGGCTAGAGAGGGGGTCCAGATTCCAAGTCTTGCTCATCTCCCTGGGATATTCTTGAGACACACCCAAGATGCCCAGGGCTGCAAGAGCACAGTCCAGAAACCACCTTTTGGATTGTTTGTAAATCTCACTTCTTACTGATCCACTTCTCTTCAGTCAGGCACACACCAATGCCACATATCTTCATATCTTAGGCACATGAGTCAAATTCAGGATGGCTGATCTCAGAGCTTACATGTGAACTAACTGTCCTTTTTTCTTTCTTTCTTTTTTTCCCGGAGACAGCATCGCACTCTGTAGTCCTGTAGTCCCAGGCTGGAGTGCAGTGGCACATGACCATAGCTCACTGCATGCAGCCTAAAGCCCCTGGGCTCAAGTGATCCTCCGGCCTCAGCCTCCCAAGTAGCCGGGACTACAGGCCTGTGCCACCACACCTGGCTAATTTATCTTTTATTTTTTAGAGATGGGGTCTTGCTGTATATTGCCCAGGCTGGTCTCAAACTCCTGGGCTCAAGTGATCCTCCCACCTTGGCCTCCCAAAGTGCTGGGATTACAAGTGTGAGCCCCAGTCCCAACCGCACGCAGTGATTCCTATCTCCAACTACCCCAAGAACTTCTACTACCCAGTCAACTTAACACCAGTTACATCCCAGTTCAAGTTAAAGCTTTGAACTCCACTTGTATGGTTTTGTAATCATGGGTCTGGTCACTGCAGTTAAGTTCAATCTCCACCTTGGCAGTTTCCAGAACCCTCAGAGCTGCCTGGCTACACACCAGTGCAAACCACGCGCCAGGCATCGGTCCCCCAAGGAGCAGCTAGAATGTCACCCACCAAAGGATGGACTCACCATGTATTCACCATGCTCGTCTGCCAGTCCGGCTTTGGTCCCAGGGCTGTATGCTTGTACCTGCATTAGAGTCCGAGTACCTGCTGCTTCGATGTCAGGGTTGCATCCGGATGCTCAGTGGCAGTGACTATTCCTGCTATTCCGGTGAATGACTGCCCCTTTCCTTCCCTCGCAGGAGGCCTCGTGTGCTTACGTGCTGATCGTGACTGCTGTGTACTGGGTGTCGGAGGCAGTGCCTCTGGGAGCTGCAGCCCTGGTGCCGGCCTTCCTCTACCCATTCTTCGGAGTCCTCCGATCCAATGAGGTTAGACCGCTTGTAGCCCCACCCCCCTGCCTGGGTCCCTGCAGGGCCCCTGAAAGAGAGCCTCCAATGAAGGGAGATTCACTCAGCACTTGAGGATGAGGGGGCCTTGTCACCCACTGGAATGACCGCTTAACACTGAGCCTTGGCATCTGCAGTTCTAGACCCTGAATTCCTCTCCTTCCACCCATAATCCTCATCTCCTTCAAACTGGCTCAAAACTTGCCTCTTTCAGGAAGCCTTGCTTGATTAAACACATCCAGTTGCTCCCTCGGTCTGAAACCTTTTAGGAGCTGTGTGATTGATGCCGAAAACTCAGCTGCTGTTGACCTTTTTCAGTCTCTGGATGTCTGTTTCGATGATAAGCACACAAAGGCAGGAATCCGACCTCCCATTTTGGGGGCATCTCATTAGAAAGCTGAGCCTGTATCCAGTAGGTGCTCAATGAATGTTTGTTACAGAGAGACTTACCATGTTTCCCTGAGCCCTGACAATGTTTTCATCCACCCCTCCAAAAAACAACACTTCTGTTTCTTCTCCCCCGACTTAAGTTACCGCATGTTCTTTCTCTGCGCCTTCCCTAGAGTGAGCCCTCTCCATTCACTGTCTGTGGCATTCTCAAAAGCTCAAATGGAAATTGTCAGCAGGAAGCCCAGGTTGTGGCAAAATTTCAGAGCAAATGTTTAAGCCTGCCGTGAGTAGGGAAAAAGAAACAAAACAAAACAGCCAGAACCTGGGAGCAAAATGAATGATGATCTCATTCAGCAACACCTGGTTCCATTTGAACTGTCTCATTATTCACACCTGGTCTCTGCTTAGGGTTTCTGATGAAAAAGCCTGAATCGTAGAGACGGGGGTAAGGTTAGGGGCAGAGGCACAGAAGGAAGACGAAAGGAAGCTCATGTTTGAATGCCTACTGAGCGCCAGGCACTCTATCAGAAGTGCTACATTTGTTATGTAATACTCCCAAGAGCTCTACAAGGCACATGCTAGTATTTCCATTTTACAGCTAAGCTCAGAGAATTAAGAGACTCACCCCAAATCACAAAGCTGAATCTAAGTAGCAGAATTAGATTCAAACCTGTAACTATTAGATTTCAAAGTGTATACACTTGATCACTACACCATAAGCAAAAGACTCCATAAAGTGGTATGTGGCTTCATGGCACTGTGAACACATGGAGTTATTACTAAGAACTGTGAGTCTTTCGCTTCTGTGATATGAGGAAGAACGGAGCTGGGCCTATGGATGCTTTAATAGACAACAGAACTTTCCAAAAGTAGAATTAGGCAATTCTCCAACAGTTGTATTTGACTGCAAATGAACACTTTGTCTTTCTACTGGATAGATTTAACTGACTAGTTTTTTGTTTGCTTTTAGGTTCCTTTTCTTTCTTTCTCTCTCTCTCCCCACCCCCCCTTCCCCTGTCTCTCTCTCTCTCTCTCTCCTCTCTCTCTCTCTCCTTCTTCTTTGTATCTATCTATTTATCTATACACATATATATGTGTGGGTGTGGCTATCTATCTACACACACACACACACATATATATATAGTGGGCATTGCATAGCCATAGCCTCAGGCTCACCAAAAAGAATAGAATCCCCAAAGCTCTCAGCAGTGCTTTCATTCCTGGAGATGGGTACAACCCCAATATCCTGGGGACTCATGTAAAAGCTAATCTGTGACCAGAATCACCAGGCAGTTGTTCTAATTGCCCCCGTTCTTTTGTGAAAAAAAAGAATAGGTAATATGGGGTTTTGTATCTGCCTAAAGAAAAAAGCAACCTAAAATGTGACTTTTCTTACGAGAGCTCTACAAGCTTGTTCTCCAGGCTTCTCTTTAAAATTGTGAAATTAAAACCAGCAAGGGCAGGGGTTGAAAGTAGAGGGTAGAGGGAAAAAATGACGTTTAGAAAGAACTGAATCCTAAATAACATTTTAAAGTGAGAAAACTATTAATTGAGAAACCTAATCTTTGTGTTTCACTATAGGCAGCCCAAAAGCCAACAGCATGCCTTAGCTTTCAAGCAGACAGTGTCTCTATTTCTCCAAGGGCACAGCAGAGATGTTGCCGGGCAACAGTTATCCGAGGGACGCCCCTTTGTCCATAAGGAGAGTCTGCAGAGGCAGTTGCTTGGGAGGGTAACAGGACTCTGTGAGAAGTAAAGGAAGACAGTCCAGGGAGGGGCTGTGTGTCCCTATTGCTGGGGGCTTGAGGAGCCAGAAAGCATGTCTTATCATTTGAGGTGAAAAATCCTAATCCACCTGCCTGGTGACATGGCTTTGGCTGATGATGATATTTAGTAGTTGGGCTACAGGGAGCAGCTTAGTCCAAATATAGTCTGTTTAGCTGAACTTCTTAGCTCAGATTGGAGGGAAATGCCAGTAAGGCAGAGCACATGGGTTATAGCCCTTTCTGAGCCAGTTAACTTTGCAGAAAAAACACCTATTCCACAACCACCTGTGCACCACTGTGATACCAGAATGTGCCATGGCTCATAGGGGGAAGCTGGGCTGGTGCTCTTTAGGAGCCCCCAAATCCTTGTCATTCCCCAAACCCACCTACTTCTTGACCATCCTCTTACTGCGACTTGGGTTATTCTTCCACTTTGGAAAGTTCTCTCCCATTCCTTTGACCTTTAAAGCCCTACTCAATTACTTTCTTTGGTGAAGCCCTTTCAATGACCAAAGGCTGAAAGTATTGATCCCTTCTCTTTGAGTCTATTTGATGTCTTTATCTTTTAAATGGTGCATCAGATACACCAGATGTAAACTTTTCATAGACATGTGCTCTCCCCACCAAGGTTCATGCTCTCTGGGATGTACAATGTCTATGGCCTATCTAGCCCAGCGCCATCCCTGCATCAGACCTCTATTCACGGCTCTTGATTGCAGTGTTTCTTGACAATGTGTCAGTAATGTCATCTTCAGTGAGGGAAGGAAGGCACGTGAATAGGATCAGTGTGACTCTGGGACTGTGGCTGTGTTCCCTCATGTTATTCATTCAACATGTAGAAAAACATATTTTCTGAGTTCTAGATCTACCAGGTGCAACATGGGATGATACAGGTACCCTGAGGGTGACAAAAATAAACGAAATGTCATCTCTCCCCTCTTGAGTCTCATATCTGAGCTCTCACTGTCTGAAGCTAGATATGTTCTGCAGTTTCTCCAGAGAAACAGAACCAAGAGGAGACTAGTGCGCATGCGTGTGTGTGTGTGTGCGTGTGTGTGTGTGTGTGGGAATTGGCTCACTTGATTAATTATGGAGACTAAGACATCCCATGAGCTGCCACCTGCAAGCAGGAGACCCAGGAGAACTGGTGCTGTCACTCTGTGCGAGTCCAAAGGCCTGAGAACCAGCGAAGCCAATGGTGTAGATTCCAGTCCCAGGGCAGGAGATAAGAGATGTCCCAGCCCAGGTAGTGAGACTGGAAAAAGCAGGCAAATTCCCGTTTCCTCCACCTTTTGTTCTAGTTAGGCCCTCGACAGATTGGATGATGTCTGTCCACATGGTGGAGGGCAATCCACTGATTCAAATGCCAATCTCATCCAGGAACACCCAGAAGCAATGCTTAACCTGGGCACCCCGTAGTCCACCCAGGTTGACATGCAAAGTTAACCATCACAAGTACATATAAATGGTCCATTTTTACAGTGATGGTTTGTCAGCCAGTGGGTATTAGGAGTTGTGTGCGAAGCTCAGACTCAGGTGCTAATAAGAGATACAAAATGACAGAAGGGCTCCTGACCTGGAGAAGTTTCTATTTTAATAGAGAGAAAGTATAAACCATGTGGAAAAATACAGAATGCCCTATGCAGTGATGCCTCGATTTCTGGCATTGTGGAGGATTTATACCACTCCTCAAGAGGGGATGTTCTAGATAAATAAAATTTACACTGCCAACTGCCCAAACTTCATGTTGACCAATTTTTGATTACAGTCCTTCTAATGGGTTTTATAATTTCCTTGGTCTTTTAAACAGAAGTTATTAAATCTAATTTAACTTTTTCCTTGGAGCCTTCAAAATTTCCAGGGGGAAAGAAAGAATTTCTCACTCGGAGGAGCCAGAGTGGGCTCCATGAGAAAGCACAACTGAGTAACTTGAGGGTTGGGTGAACAGCTGAACCTTAAGAATCTTGAATAACATGTTGGCACCAGACTGGGGTGAGATTGCAGTTGAAAATATAAAAGGCACATTATCAGATTTGCAGATGGCTAAGTTGGATGTGCTAGCTGGCTAATGTATGGTGCTAATGTACGGTGGCAGAATGAGACATGTGGACAGGAAGAGACAATGGACTGAAACTGACAAAATGAAGTCTAATAAGGATAAATGCCAGCAGTTCATGCGAAAAAGACCCTTGGCTTTCAGCTAAGTACAGGCTCAGCATGAGTCACCATCAGTCCAACGTGGCTGCCAAATTCCGAGTGTTTACCATACGCCAGGCACTGTGGGAGGTCATTTACACACACTATATAACTCAATCCTCTGTGAAGGAGCTATTATTTTTATCTTCATTTTAAAGAGGAGGAAACTGAAGTTCAGAGGTTAAGTAACTTACTTACCCGAGATTATGCAGCTACTAAGTGGTGGAGCCAGGACTTGAATCCAAGATTGAACGATTCCAGAACTTGAGCTCTTAACCCCTAGGCAATGTGACCAAAATCCTCTGTTGAATTAATAAATTGTGGGCTAGGCACGGTGGTTCACGCCTGTAATCCTAGCACTTTGGGAGGCCGAGGCGGGGGGATCACCTGAGGTCAGGAGTTCGAGACCAGCCTGGCCAGCATGGTGAAAACCTGTCTCTACCAAAAATAAAATAAAATAAAAAATTAGCAGGGTGTGGTGGTACATGCCTGTAGTCCCAGCTACTCAGGAGGCTGAGGCAAGAGAATCTGTTGAACCCGGGAGGCGGAGGTTGCAGTGAACTGAGATCATACCACTGCACTCCAGCCTGGATGACAGAGTGAGACTCCATCTCAAAAAAAAATTTTTTTAATTTTAAAAATTAATAAATGATGTGTCCAGTGCATCAAATTCTGGATAAGGAGCTCATCCAGAGGTGGGTGGCCAGGATGTCAAAAAGCTGGAACCTGAGTCACATGAGGAATGAAGAGAAGACTTAAGGGGACATAAGTCCAGGCTTCCATGAGTCCAGGCTTCCATGGCTCCACACTCCAAGCCCAAAGTGTCACACCAGAACCAGAGTCAGAGCACCATAAAGAAATTCCCCGTTCTGTATAAAGGAAAACTCTGAAATGAGTTGCCATGTGTGGTCCTTGTGTTCCCGTCCCTAAAAGTCTGAGCCAAATGACCATGCCAGATACACTAGACATAGACTTTGTGCCTTGGGAGATGGGTCGGACTCTAAGGTCCCTCTATGATCTTGTGAGCATCCAGCTGATGCTTCCTTTGCTGATACACAGGGCTTAGCCCTGCATTTTAGGTTTGTGTTTGTCTGTTTTTGTTTTGGCTCCACTGTGACTCTCACTTACTGTCATTATATCTGCCTCTGAAGTCCTCCAAGCCCCTTCTAAAGCGTTGCTCCCAAAGTTTATAGCCTGGGCATGATACCTGTGTCAATCAAGTTAGCTAAGATTTACTGTCTGTAGGAGAATGGCATAGAGGTGGGCACTGCAGGGCTCTCTGGTGGAGTAGAAAGCATGGGTTGGATGTTGGGGATTGGGAACACACAGCTCTCCAGGAGGCCCAGGGTTAGGGTGCACTTCAGGGAGTAATTGCATGTGCTCTTTATCTCTATCCTTTCCCCAGTGCGCACACACACTCACATACACACTCATACACACTCACCCACTCATACACACTAATACACATTCACACACATTCACAGACACACTCATACACACACACGCTCACACTCATGCACACTCATACACACTCACCCACTCATACACACTCATACACATTCACACACATTCACAGACACACTCATACACACACTCACACTCATACACACTCATACACACACGCTCACACTCATACACATACACATTCACAGACACACTCATACACATACACACGCTCACATGCTCACACTCATACACACACGTTCACACATACATACACAACACTCACACACATACACATACACTCATACACATGCTCACATATACATACACTCACACTCACAGGCACACTCATATACATACATAAGCTCACATATGCATACACTCACACACACTCATACTCATACACACTCATACACATGCTCACACATACACTCACATATACATACACACACTCACATACACACTCATGCACACACTTACACATACACTCACACACTCGTACACACATACCCATATACACACATATACACTCACAGACACACACATACATATTCATACACACATTCACATGCATACACATATAAACTCATACACACATACACATACACTTATACACACACATACACACACATTCACACACTCACACAAATACCCTCACACACACATACATTCACACTCATACACACTCACATACACACAAATACACACATATAGACACACATATACACACACACATTTTCACATACACACTCTCACACACACACTCTCACCTGGGCCCAGACAGCGGTCTCTGGCCCTGTGCTGCAGGCCTCGGGCCGGTCTCACTCCGCTTCCAGGCTGCAGGGGCAGGAGAGGAGTCCAGGCCGTGGCCACTGGGATAACCAGCCTCTGCCGCCCAGTGCCACTGGAGTCGGCTGTCATGAATCCGCTTCCCTGCTGGGTCCTGATCTTTCTGACCCGCCAGATTCCTGCCCTCTGACTTGTTACCCTGACTTTCTCTGTTTGTTCAAGCCTGGGGGCATTCCACAAAGCACTCTCAGCTCTGCCTTTCCCACCTTTCCTCGCCATGGAGGCTGACCAGCCCTCTGCATGCGGGCCCGTGCGCATGTGGGCTGGACATCCAGCTGGCCACCTGCCTGAACCCCAGGCTGCCTTCACCCTGAGCCACCCAGATGCAGCCCAGGGCTGGGCTCCACACTGGGCTTTCAGTGGGAGCCTACAGACCTTGCAGTCTTTCGAGACCAAGCTAATGTTTCTGTGGGGAGGAGCAGCTCCCTCTGAGCCACCACCTGACCAGCAGCCCCTTGGCTCGTGGCTCAGAGCCCAGCCCCCTGCCTCAGCTTCCCCATCTGGGTAGTTCATACAGTCCCAAAGAAGAAACTGGGGCAGGGTTGGTGGTGGGTATGAATCAGTGTCTCCAGTCATGCAGGAGTTGGGCCAGCTTCTGGGTCATGCCAGCACCCATCTGGGTCTCTCTACTTTAGACTTCTCTAGGGCAGGATTTGCAAAGAATGTTTTTTTAAGCAACGAAAACTTTTCTTTAAACCAAATCTTAGAAGACTCAATATATAAAACAGATGGAACCAGGAATGCAAATCAGGTGATGAGAAGGGTGTCTGAGCCCCTGCTGGGGGCTTACCCAGCAGAAACAGCATTCCTGCCCCCAGGGAAGGTGGAGAGGAGACACTGCTGGCCTGGCTGCGCTGCTTGGACACTAACTGGAATGGAGTCCTGGGGGGCTTCAGCCCTGGCGGGGCTTAGCCTAGCACTGAGTGGGAGCCAGGCCAGGTATCTGCTCCCAGGGTTCAGAGAATTTCACTGCAAAATTGTTCAGATGAGGCTGGGCACGGTGGCTCACACCTGTAATCCCAGTACTTTGGGAGGCCAAGGCGGACAGATCACTTCAGGGGAGGAGTTCAAGACCAGCCTGACCAACATGGCAAAACCCAGTCTCTACTAAAAATACAAAATTAGCCGGACGCAGTGGTGGGTGGGTGCCTGGAGTCCCAGCTACTGGGGAGGCTGAGGCAGGAGAATCGCTTCAATCTGAGAGGCTGAGGTTGCAGTTAGCCAAGATCATGTTACTGCACTCCAGCCTAAGCAACACAGTGAGACTCTGTCTCAAAAAATACATAAAATTTAAAAAAAAATACAATTAAAACAAGTAAGAGCCCACCTGCATTATCTTACATGTAAAGCCCATGTCACAGCAGATTAAATTAACTATGTAGCATCACTATTGGCCCTTTAAAGAATTGGTGACAGAGGTACAGAGGTTCATTAGCTTGTCCAATAGCAGGTAGCTCGTCTGAACTTCATAGCCCAAGATTGCTATAGCTATTCCTTGTCAAGGTGACGTCCTTGAGCCCATCTTTCCTATAACACAGTCCAGAAACACCTCTGCTCTCCAAGTTCAGTGATGTGGCATACTGAGAAAAACCACAGAGCAGAAAAGCAGAAAAAGCAATCAAACCACCAATGCAAACGTCCTAACATCCATGCACTTTACTCCTGGGGAGGAACAGCCACTTAGAATCTAACTTCTCTTTACAAATGACTCTAACAAGCTTCGTTATCTGGCTTCCCAGCTCACAGGATATGAGTCTGGGAAATTAGAAAACGGGGAAGGGAATGCTCATGGCAAACATCCTCACATTGGGAAACTGCAGCCACCTAAGAATGAGACGGAAAACCAGCAAAACGCAGACCCAAGGACCAGAGAAGGACCAGCAGCCTGGACAGCTAGTCAAGGGCAAGGGCGATAAGGGGCTCCCTGGGCTGAGGCTATGATGGGGAGAGTTGGCATGTGTCTCACAAGAAGCTGGGGAGAGTTGGCATGTGTCTCACAAGAAGCTGGGGAGAGTTGGCACGTGTCTCACAAGAAGCCGGGGAGAATGCACGGGCTCTGTTGATAAAGGCAGGAAATCTGCAGCACACTCTAGAAAACAATTATAGTCATCCTCAAGAATCCTGGAAGTCTGGTGTTCCCTGGGAGGTTCTGAATAACCCAGGTGTTATTGTGAAAGAAAAATCAATGGGCTAGAAAACTAACAAACAGCACCACTGAACAGAATTTTAATTTCTGAAATGAAAAAGCCCTGTGGCTTTGCTCTGTGCATGGATGAGCCCACTCTGTGTGCTAATGGCCTCAAACCAGGTCAGCCTTTAGATGGAGTACTTCCTAACAGGAAGAGTCACCAGGGATCCTGGCCATCAATGTGGCAGGCCATGCCAGCTGGTTTGCACGTGTCATTTAATAACCTCATGAGGTAGGGACTCACAAAACCTTCCTTTTTGTTGTTGTTTTTTAGATGAGAACGTGAAGCCCAGAGAGGCCGAATAACTTGTTTAGGGGTCACGCAGTAGAGTCCTGGCTGACTCCAGAGTCCTCCCTCTTCCCCACTCAGTGACGTTACCTCTGTAATTACAAACCATATCCTGAGCCCCAGGCCATGTCTCCCGAGCACATGGTATCACTTAGGAGGGAGCAGGAAAGACATGAGAATAAAGCTGAGCCCACCAAACCCCCAGCACAGAGCCAATATCCCACTGAAGCTGGGCCTGGAGCTCAGACTGGCTCTGGCCGGGGCATTTAAGGCCAATGTCAGGACTGAGATTATAAATGAAGATTAAAAATGTGTACCAGTGGGCTGGGTGCAGTGGTTCTTGCCTGTGATCCCAGCACTTTGGGAGAGACTCAGATGAGCAGATCACTTGAGGTCAGGAGTTTAAGACCAGCCTGGCCAACGTGGTTAAAGCTCATGCCTACTGAAAAAAAAAAAAAAAAAAAAAATCCAAAAAAAGTAGGCAGGTGTAGTGGTTTCACTGAGGTGATTTCCTTAGTTTTTCTAAGCACCTGTAGCTCCAGCTACTTGGGAGGCTGAGGCAGGAGAATTGAACTCAGGAGGCAGAGGTTGCAGTGAGCTGAGATTTCGCCACTGTACTCCAGCCTGGGCTGCAGAACAACTCTCTGTCTCAAAAAAACAAAAACAAACAAACAAACAAAAAACCCGACAAGCAATGTGTGCCAGCTCATGCTGTCTGGGAGACCAAGAAAATCCCCTTAGAGTTGAATCAGATGGGGGGTTTCCAGCCAGCTCACGGTGTGGCAGGCGGTCTAGGAGGCTTCGGATTCAGATGGCCCTGCATTGATATCCTGCCTCTGCCCTTACGCTATGACCTGAGAGATGCTCCTTAAACCCTCAGTTTCCTCATCAGTAAACTGAGATACGGATAGTGCTGCTTCATAGGACTTGTTGTGGAGTTCAAATTAGAAAGTGAATGCAACAAGCAAAATGCCGACACTAGAAGCCTCTCCATATTCTTGGTTCCTTTCCTCTGCCTCCAAGTGGAACCCAGAGAAAGTGGCCTACCTGTCATTTAGGCACTGAGTCTCCTAAAAGGCCATCACAGCCAAACCGCTGTTCTAGAATGGGATATGCTAAAGAGGCAGAAAACGTAGCTGTTGTCAGTCAGTCCCTGGGGAAAGTAACCCCAGTTGCACTGACTGAAAAAGCTTCGCAGGGCTGTGTCATGGGGTTGGTGGAAAGACCATCTCCCACAACAGTCCCGCATCTTCTGTGGGTTTCTCTCCTCGGTAGACAAGAAAATAAAGCTCCGGTTGTGCGACAAAGCCAACTCCTGGAAGCCTGGGAAAGTAACCAGGCAGTGAGAAAGGCCCTTGACCCCCAAGTTCAGCTGCTTCCCTAGGACAATCCTGCAGTGCCTCCCGCTCCCCCTAGGGGGCTGCTTCCCCCGACCACACCCCATCCCCCAACGCTACCCTACCCTACCCCCCGCCGACCATGATCACCGCCCTCTTAGAGTGGACTCTGCCATGGAGTCACAAGCTGTCCAGAGCAGTGGGCCTTCCCTGCCCCCAGGGGGCATTCGTGACAGTAGTCCGCTGAGGAATGGGATTGGAGACAAGAACTAGGTTAACCAGAAGCAGTGATCACAGCGAGAGCAGATGTCCCTTCTCCTACACAACCCTCATCAACCAGAGGCAATGAAATGTCCACGGGGCAAAAGAAAAGGAGATGGAGCAGCCTGCCTTTATTTTGGTTTTGATGTTATCAAAGTGTTTCGTGCACAAAGTTTAAAAATCAGAGACTTTAATACTGAACGCTTACAATGAAAAGTCAGCAGTCTCTTTCTCATCCCTTCCACTTCTCCCCCTAGCAAGTCCCACCCCACCCTCAGAGTCAATAACTTGTAACTTTGTTAACAGCTTCTTCTGTCATTAAGCTCCATTCCTATATGAGATTCTTATATTAGTCCTTGAGTTCTCACTGTAAGCATTTATCAGTTGACTTCTTGTTATAGCAGATGAAGACTTTTTTTTCTTTTTTTTTTTTTTTTTTGAGATGGAGTCTCGCTCTGTTGCCCAGGCTAGAGTGCAGTGGCGCAAACTCGGCTCACTGCAAGCTCCACGTCCCAGGAAGATTTTTTCTTTTACATCCCCTACTTCGCCTTCCATGACCATCCGCCCAATATGCTCATATCACAATTTTTGTTAATTCAGTAATCAAAATTAGTATGATTATGTACATATTATTTCAAATGCTATGTATTTTACTATATATTTCCTTTCCTGTTGAATTTTTATTTTTGCTGCAGTTAAAAATGTTCTTGTTTTCTCACTTCAAGAGGGTTTTTCAATTAGACGTTAATCTTTTCTATATCTTTTCCTCTCAATTTCTGTCATGGTTCCTCCAGCTGGAAGCAATTCTCATGTACGTGACAAATATTTATTGAGCCTCTACTTTTGCATATTATTCTACTGGGTATTAAGATGTATAGAAGGGAACCATTCACAGCCAAAAAATTTAGTTGAGAGACAAGAGAGGTACACATACAAAAATAAATGGACAACAGTACAAGCAGAAAGCAATCAGTCAAGCATTGCTCCAAGTGCTCTGTGGTGTATGGAATTAATGGTGCCCAGGAGGAATGTTCTGGAGTCAGAGGCTAGGGCCACAAGAAAGGTTTTTCTGGAGGGTGCCAGGCCTGAACTGGGCTTCAAAATCTGATTGGAATGTACAGGCAGAGATGGAAAGAGAGAACGTTCCAAGTGAGAGAATCAACAAAGATGTGGTCCATGAACCTCAAACATGTGAAACATCTTTTTAACTACCCTGTGTCTCAACTTCCCCATCATTAAATTAAAAAGTAGAAAGGAGCTTATAATTGGTATTGTGGCTACTAAGGAAGAGAAAATCCCTATTCTTAGAAAATATACCCTGAGCCTGGGAGGTCAAGGCTGCAGTGAGCCGTGATCATGCCACTGCACTCCAGCCTGGGCAAGAGAGTGAGACCCTGTCTCAAATTTTTTTTAAAAAAAGAAAGGAAAATATACACTGAAGTATATAGGGGAAAAGGACCAGCCAAAATTTATGTAACTTACCCTTAAATGGTTCAGGGTAAAAAAAAAAAAAAAAAAAAAAAAAGAGTATATAGGTATTCCTTGTACTATTTTCATTTTTGGAATTCATTGGAACTTGAGAATTATTGGGAATTATTTAAATTTTTAAAATTAAGGCTGGGTATAGTGGCTTACGCTTGTAATCTCAGCACTTTGGGAGGTCAAAGGGGGCACATCACGAGGTGAGGAGATGAGACCATCCTGGTTAACACAATGAAACCCCATCGGTGAGGAGATTGAGACCATCTTGGTTAACACAATGAAACCCCATCTTTACAAAAAATACAAAAAAAAAAAAATTAGCCGGACGCAGTGGTGGGCGCCTGTAGTCCCAGCTACTCGGGAGGCTGAGGCAGGAGAATGGTGTGAACCTGGGAGGCGGAGGTTGCAGTGAGCTGAGATCACGCCACTGCACTCCAGCCTGGACAGCAGAGCAAGACTCCATCTCAAAAAAATATAAAAAATAAGTGAGACTCTCAAAACAAATGATGAGGATATTATGTTAAATGAAAAAAAGGTAAGATATAAAAGTATACATACTGTATAAATCCATTTATGTAACTATATAGACATAGGAAAAATGGAAGAAACTATAAGTATTAACAGTAGCATGATTAAGGGTAATGTTGTCTTTAACTTTTTCTATATTTTGAAGTTTTCCATACTGAGCATGTATTAATTTTCTAATAGAAATGAAATGAAAATAATTTTCTAATGTTTTCTAAAAACATTAAAAATTAGGTTTGGGGAGAAACCTAGAGTTATTTTAAAAGATCAATATAAAATTATATGTGTTTATTCTTTAAAATCATATTCACATCATATTTAAATACAGTAGTTTTATGTTTTCCAAAATGGAGAAGAATATCTATCCTCTAGAGTTACTGGCCAGATTGAATGAAATAATCTTTGTAAAGTGCTCAGCCCAGTGCCTGCCCACAGTAAACACTCAGTAGATATGACTCTAGGATGGTCAGCTATTTCGATAATCGTCACCTCCCTGCTTCCTGTTCGCCAGCTTCTTTGATTGAGAACAGGTTTGATTGGGTATGGCCCATTCTCCCAGCTGGTGCTGGGCCCTGGGTCCTTGGTCCAGGAGGGTGGCTGACCTGCCTGGCCTCCCTACAGGTGGCGGCGGAGTACTTCAAGAACACCACGCTGCTGCTGGTGGGGGTCATCTGCGTGGCGGCTGCCGTGGAGAAGTGGAACCTGCATAAGCGCATCGCTCTGCGCATGGTCTTGATGGCGGGAGCCAAGCCGGGCATGTAAGTCTTATTTGGGATGCCAGGCTATAGTGCATCCTTCTAGCTCCCAGTGTGCCACCAGGACAGTGGTCTCAGGTCACTGCGGATGTCCACGTCAGCCTGTTTTTTCACCAACAGGGACGGGCTGACATCAGAGCCATGGGACCCGTCCAGGGAGAGGGCTATGGAGTAGAAATTTGAGCCTGTGACCTTGCTATCATTATCCAAAGAACTTACCCATTGACCTAGGCTGCAAGGGCAGCAGCTTACAACATATAGGGGCCCATTAAGTAAAACAGGATGGACCAATAGAAATTGTTTCCCAACCTGCTTCCTGTGTATCAGGGAACAGGCTGGAGCGGAAGTGCCTGTCTTCTCCTTTGTCACTTAAAGAGACGTGAATGTTTCCTCCCATCCACCCTGAGTTTTTGTCATCAGTTCAAACCACAGACCCAGTTAGAGACACTGCATTTGACTGTGATGCAGGACGGGGTCCCACCCTCGGGGAATGTGTTGCGGTGTCAAGGTTGAGTTTTGTGTTAGCTTCACTGATGCTCCATTTGGATTCCCCTGCCTGTACCTTCCCTTTGGGAATATCCTGCTCACCTCCTCCTAGTTTACAACTTACTTGCTATATTTTATGTAAGCTGCTCTGACTCCTATGGAAGTCAATGTGAATATAAATAAATAATATAGTATTGGTTCTCAACACGAGTCATTTAGATGACTATAGGTTATGCTTAAAAGCATGTTCCTGTCTCCCAGATTGTCAAACAGGTCTGCTAACTACAGCTTAATCCACCCCCTAGCTCAGTAATAATCTTGTCCCCACACTCAACCTCCCAGGCACACAGTGGCATTTCGTCACATCATATGGAGACTCTGTGGCTCTTTAAAATCTCTGTGTACTCTCTGCAAGAATTTTTTTTTTCTTCTTCAATTTTTTTTTTTTTCTTGTTGAGACAGAATCTTGCTCTGTCGCCCAGGCTGGAGTGCAGTAGCACGATCTCGGCTCACTGCAAGCTCTGCCTCCCAGGTTCATGCCATTCTCCTGCCTCAGCCTCCCAAGTAACTGGGACTACAGGTGCCCGCCACCACACCCAGCTAATTTTTTGTATTTTTAGTAGAGACAGGGTTTCACCATGTTAGCCAGGATGGTCTCGATCTCCTGACCTCGTGATCCACCCTCCTCGGCCTCCCAAAGTGCTGGGATTACAGGCATGAGCCACTGTGCCCGGGCAAGAATTTTTATCCTCTCGTATTTCCACTCCTCCCTATTTACATCAGTCAGCAAGTTGCCACCCCCCGAGGCAGTTACCTGTGTGGGTACAGAATTGGCGAAGTCATGTCTCTGTCAGCTGACGGAGTCCACATGATAAACGCACTGTCCCCAAATTGTGCAAAGTCAGTAATTCCACCTAAAATAATAAACACAGTAGTCTTTATATTGGCTTATCTTATGGAAACTAGGACATGTCTGTACAGGCACATATTGCACAATGTTCTCAAAGCCAAAGAGAAATAATTGGAAGGTTATCCTTGTTAGTGTTTTTCTCCAAGTGTTGACGCTTTACAATGTCAGCTGGAAAAGTGTACACAAACAGTGACAGGGGACACTTCTGTGACTTTGGGGGCTATCCCTTCAGCATGTTTACAGGTAGTGGGCAGAACTGTGAGCTCCAAACATTCATCTCTATTGGGTCACTGATAACTATGGTGACTTGGCAGCAAAGCAAGGAGTACCGTAGCACTACAGAATTACTGACTGCGAGGGCAAACAAAGAATTCCCTTCCACACACAAACACACATCACCACCAAGCTCCAGCCAATGTCTGCAGAGACAGAAAAGCAACGGTGAGTCTATACCCTATGGCACTACTACTAGAGCTTCACTAAGGACTTTTTTCTGGCTAAGGCCGCTAGTCCATGAAGTGTAATTCATTCATTCAACAAGTATTGCTTTAATACTTATGCTGTGCCAAGCACTGGGAGTACAGAGCTGAATGGCACCCTGCAGGACAATCGCCTGCCTTTCCAGCCACATCTGTCTAGACCAGCCCCAGCAGGTTGGCAGCAGGCCCGCTGTGGGGCCGCAGGGATGTGTGTTCTGTGGACACTCTGCCCCAACCCTCCCTGCCTTCCAGGCTGCTGCTCTGCTTCATGTGCTGTACCACGTTGCTGTCCATGTGGCTGTCCAACACCTCCACCACCGCCATGGTGATGCCCATCGTGGAGGCCGTGCTGCAGGAGCTGGTCAGTGCTGAGGACGAGCAGCTCGTGGCGGCCAACTCCAACACCGAAGAGGCCGAACCCATCAGTACAGTTTGCTGGAGTTCATCTCTCCTTTGCTCCTCCAACCTCCCCTGGGGTCCTCCCGCCTGGCTCCTCTGGGGAGACTGCCCAACTTGGTGCCCACCCCAGGACCCCCTCAGCCATGCCCCCACCTTCCTCTTCCTCTTCCCTCTCTCCTCTTTCCCATCCCAGCTCTTGGACTCTGAAGCTTCCCTGAACTCCCTGTTCTGGCTCTTCCTTCCTCCTTCACTTATGGACTCTTTTCCCCTAAATGTTCGAGGGTACACACTGCTCTTTGCCCCCAAATGCTCAAGGACCACTACAAAACCCTGGGGTCAGTCTGCATCCATGAGCCCCACTCTACTCACAGAGCAAAGGGAAGGAGAAATGTCACCCACTCCACATGCCCCACCCCCACCCTAAGCCCTCGAGCTACGCTCCATCCCACAGGGTCGTCCCAGCCTCCACCTCTCACATACTGCTTTTCTTTGCTACTCGTAGGTCTGGATGTAAAGAACAGCCAACCTTCTCTGGAACTCGTCTTTGTCAATGAAGAGTGAGTATGACTGCCCTCTTCCCGGACAGAGCCTCTCAGAATCCATAGGGGAGGTCAGAAAAGATGGGACCTGGACCCACAGACAGCTCTTTGAGATGTACGGTCCAAGCTTACCACCTTGTCACCCCCCCCACCTCCCCCATTTCCTCTCCACACCTAGGAGCCACCTGTCAGGACCTGGAGGGTTACTTCCTTAACCACAGTGTTGCAGTGATGAGGAAGAAATAAAAAGGCCACACTGAATCTCCATGGATATATGAACTGTCCACACAGCCACCATGCAGAATCTCATCTAAATTCATGTCCCTTTTAGGAAAATAATATGTTTAATTTGTTCATGGAAAACCATTCACATATCGATGTCACTGCAGATTCTTGGAGAATCATGAAATATTTTCTAGATATTAGATAAGGTCTTAGTAGATTTGGTCTTGTTAGATATGGCAAAGAAAACTTAGGTGACAGGTAGGGGATGAGGGGACAGGAGGTGAGAGGGCCATGTGATGATGGGAAGCAGAGCTGGAAAAGGAGAAACAGTCTCAGACATTCCTGGGAGGAAGCTCCATTAGCAGCTGATTCCATTTGGAGATTCTGTTTCAAAATGTGGCCCACAGGCATGCCACAATGAATAGTCCACATTTAAAAGCTGGATTTGCAATACAGCTCAGCTCTGTCATTCGCCCTTGTAAAAAAGGAGAACACACATTAGGTGAAATCAGCATTCGCAGTGGGACAGATGCGGAAGGGTGCCATCAGGAAATTGCTTTATTTGTCACCACCACTGTCTTCAATCATAGCATATTGGATTTCTTGATGACATCACCCTTGATGATATCTCAGGCAAATCCCGTAGCTCTCCTGGTTCCTTTCAGGTATTATAACAATCTCATGTTCAGACATTTGGGAGACTAGTCCAGATTCATATCAAAACTTCAACTTCTCATCCAAAGCTTCTCTCACACCCACCCACCCCTCACCCTAGGCCTGCAGAAGAAAGAAGGTGAAAGTAAGTGGGGGAGGGAATTGAGCTTCTTTCTCCCTTCCTCCACCTCCCTCTTCTCCTCCTCTTCTAACCCCGCCCTCACTCTGCTGCTTCTGACCTTTCCGGGCTTACGACAGCAGCTCTAGGGTACAGGAAAGATAAAGGGGTGAGAAAGGTCTGGACGGGGACTATTGAGGTCTACAGTCGGTGCCCTCTGAGATTTCAGTCCCTGGCTCTTTCATCTGTGGGGCAACTGCCTTCAGGGGCTTTGAAGCATCCCCTTGTGGTGCCCTCTGCAGGGTCTTAGGCCTGATGGCAGGGCCTTGCTCTGGGATTAACACTCACGCCACCCTCCTGGGCCTGTGCTCTGGAGGTTCACTCCCCCACAGCCCCTGTGCTGGGGCTGCCTCTGCCTCTGGGCAGGCCTTTCCCAGATGACCCAGGAAAAGGCCATCCTCACTGTGGCCTTTTCTCCTCCCTGTGGCCTCTCTGGCATCACCCTGCTGGCTTCTTGCCTTTGCTCTTTTCCACACAAAAATGTGTCCTCCAAAAGAGAAGCCTGAGTTGTCCCTAGAACTCTAAGCATCTTTTGTGCTGGTGGGAACTGGGTCGTTTGCTGGGCATGCAGACAGCACTCTTGCGGCCACTGCCTCCCATGCTACCTGAGGGTCCTCGCCCGCCCTCCTCACCCAGTTTGGGAAGAAGGAAGGGGAAACATCACAGCACATTTTTCTCCCAGGCAAAGAACTCACTCCAAAGAACACCTCCCTCTGCACTCCTGTGAGTTTCTTATCCTTCCCTGGCAGAGCCTGGAGAGGGGCTGTGGCCGCAGGACCCACATCCCGCATGTGTGTGCCCAATACGCTCTCCGTCTTCACAGTGGCTGAGCTGGTGGCACCCACTGTCCTCGCAACTAAGACAAACTGGAAACATTCACTGATCACTCAGTGTGTCCGTTACACTGATGGCCAAGTTCTCATCTTCTTCTGTCCTCAAGGCAAAGGGACCAGCAGGGGTGGGAGACACTCACCCCGTGAAGCGTACTTGCTGATCAGAAGTTCTTCCCCTCCCCCACACTCTCCCTCTCCCTCGACTTTCCCTGGGTAAAATCCAGGCCCTCCTTGCTTCTGTCACCTCAGATACGCATATCACAAGTTCCCCTTTCTAGATAGTCGTCTTCCCAGAGTCAGCCAGTAAGAGCATGGTCAGGGGGCATAGGCTCTCCAGAGACACAGACTCCTGGACTCCTACCTTCCTCCACCACTTAGCATCCCCGTGCTAAGTACTGGTGTAAATGGAGGTATGAATGCCAGTACCATAGATCTGTGATGAGGATTAACAATGTCTGGGGGTTAAAGCCCATATATATGTACTCTGTATCTAATGACCACTCCACGTCTGCTGTCAGGACTATCGTTAATATCAAAGGAAAGTGCTGCCCCTGCCCTCAGAAGGAAGCTGGCCCCGGCCCCACTAATCCTTACAGCATCTCAGAAGGCAAGGGAGAGATTAGTCTTCTTTGGAGGCTAGAAAACTGGAGTCCAGAGAGTTTAAGTCCCTTACACCAAATGCCTGATGCAGGGGGACCTCCCCTCCCAGGAGTTGGCCTCACTGACGTAGCTCCTGTGTCCTCTGCTTGGTTCCAGCAGGTCCACCGCAGACCTCACCACTCTGATGCACAATGAGGTATGACCTTGGGGTTTTTCTGTGCTTTGGAATCACTTGAAAATCCCTCAGCACTTCTTCATGGAAACCCAAGATTCAGAACCAGATTTTCAACAGCCACAGATCCACCTTAGAGTTCCTTTCACTGAGGATTCCACTGACAAAATGTTATTATTAAAAAGGACACATTGGCTGGGCATGGTGGCTCATGCCTATAATCCCAGCACTTTGGGAGGCCACGGCAGGAGGATCACTTGAGGCCAGGAGTTCAAGACCAGCCTGGCCAACATGGTGAAACCCCACCTCTACTAAAAATATAAAAATTAGTGGTGACGGGCACCTGTAATCCCAGCTACTTGAGAGGCTGAGGCAGGAGGATCACTTGAACCTGGGAGGCAAAGGTTGCAGTGAGCCCAGATCGTGACACTGTACTTCAGCCTAGGCAACACAGCGAGACCCCCATCTCAAAAAATAAAAATAAATACAAATAAAAAGAACACATTTACAGGGGAAAGCAGAATTTACCTGCACACAGTTACTCGAACTTACTTCACTCCCCCAAGTCTGGTTATACATCTTTTCAGGAGAAGTGTAAGAGGCCAATAAAACATTGGACTTCAGCTGGGTACAAAGGTGTGCCCATGTAGTTCCAGCTACCGGAGAGGCTGAGGCGGGAGGATCGCTGTGGCCCAAGAGTTTGACCCCAGCCTGGACAACCCAGAGTGAGACCCTGTCTCTAAAACAAACAAAAAAACTGTGGACTTGGTTGTGATGATTTTTTTCTTTTTTTTTTTTTTTCCATCTTTTATATGAAGGGTTCTTCATTAGCTAATAAAGTCCCAGAAAGGCTGCCTCTCCTCTAAGGGCAGAGCCACGTTCTACCTAGTTTCAAAGCCTCTTCAAATGGAGAGCTTGACACCAGGCTGAGCGGGGTGCATGCTTCCCCTGGCTTCTGTCTGGTTCCCACAGTGCTGAGGCATGGGGTGGCCCTGGGATGATTAGGTGGTCCTTCTCGAGGCACCTGACTCACCACTTCCTCTTCCTAACAGTGAGATGGCCTTTGTCCCAACAGAACCTGAATGGTGTGCCTTCGAGCACCAACCCCATCAAAACTGCAAACCAACACCAGGGCAAGAAGCAACACTCATCCCAGGTAATAGAACGGCCCCTTCTGGCCCTGTTTCCTACATGAAACGCTGTGAGCTGCTTCCCAAGGGCACTGGCCTTGAAGTCGTAACGGAGTCAGGCTAGTGAGCTGTCACCAGGCACTCATTCCCCACATACATGTCTGGCCTGTGTGCACCACGGAGATGAGACATCAAGCTCACTTTGACTGTAGCAAGACAGTCCACGGCCTGAGCCCCAGTGTCTTCAACTATAAAAGCTGGGGGTTGGTGTAGATCAGAGGTCCTCAAACTAGTCTTCAAAAATGCTTCAGGGACACTGCAAATATTTTATTTGAGTGTCCTAAGATTGTAAGGCAACTGCTTTTCTGAACTAATAATGATCTTCCTGGCACGATTCCTCTGAAATAAAATGCAGAAGTCAAATGAATGAATGTTAGGGCTTCTATAAAATAGCAACTGTCACTTACGACCCTTGATTTCAAATGTCTGGGTTCATCTCAGCAGTCTCACTTGTTTAATGTCCATCATCATAAATAACTGCCATTTATTAAATGCTTATTATGTACCAATCATTGCACTCAGCATTTTTTTCTCTGGTCTTGGCTAAATGAGGTAGCGATTTTGAGCTCCAGTTTTGCAAACAAGGCAAAGATGAAATCATAACCCAAGGCCAAGGAACTAGGTAGGGGAGCATTCTGATTCAAATCCAAGCCTCCATGACCCCATGGAATTAACCCATCCATATACTTCCAATTACAAAATTGGATGCATGCCAGCCAGGTGCGGTGGCTCAGCACTTTGGGAGGCCAAGGCAGGAGGATCCCTTGAGCTCAGGAATTCAAGACCAGCCTGGGAAACACAGCCAGACCTCATCTCTACTAAAAATAAAAGTAAAAACATGAGCTGGCATGGTGGTACATGCCTGTAGTCTCAGCTACTCAGGAGGCTGAGGCAGGAGGATCACTTGAGCCCAGGAGGTCAGGGCTGCAGGGAACTATGATGGCACCACTGCACTCTAGCCTGGGCAACAGAGTGAGACCCTATCTCAAAAAAAAAAAAGATGTATCCAATTGCTACACTTATACTATTCTGTGTAAAATTTCACTAGAAGAAAGGATTGTGGGAAACCACTGGACCAAGGAATCTTTGAGGTCTCTTCCAGCTCTGATAATCAATGGATCTTTTAGAGGTCTGGAAGGGTCCAGACATACTTCGGCCCCACGAGGAAGACGGGGCAGTGGGAAAGGGCTTTGAGAGATATGGCAAGGTGGCACTTCCCCATTGGTTCTTTCATGACCTGACTTGCTGACAATTGCACCAGGACTTTCCTAGTCTCATGAAGAATCAATGAAGGTGGCCAGGTGTGAAGGGAACAGAAGGGACTTGCTTCTTCAGGCAACACTTGAGACCAGAGTTCAGCAACCTCTCTGACCCTGAAAGGCCATCATCTGGACCAAGCAGGGCCAGAGGGGACCACAACTAAGCTGAAGTTTATCTGCAAGGGGGAAGAAAAAAGTAGAGAGGAAAAGTCAGGCAAGGAGAAAAGAGTGAGGAAGGGAGGGAGGAAAGAATTACACTTCAACCCTCTTCCCAATGAAGACTAGGGTTTTTATATAATCCAGGTGTATTTTGTCGTCATCTCTCCATCAGGGCTTGATGGACTTGAATGGCCAGACTTGAGAGAGATTCAGAGGTAGCTTGATGGGTCTTGGTAGGATTAGAAAGGGCCCGAGGGGAAGGCCAAATCCTGTCATTCTAACTCTACAGGAATAACATCTGTTTGTTGTTCAAATACAATGTGGAGCGACACCAGTTTTACTGGAGTTCAAATAAAAAGCCATGCTGTCAATAATAACATTAATCACAAAAATAATAATAGCCTACCATTCATTAAATGCCGGGAAGTGTTTTAAGTGCTATACATATATTACTTCATTTACTCTTCACAACAATTCAGCAGAGAAAATATGGTTTCCACCATTTTACAGAGAAGAAACTGTAGCTCTGATGCATGCCCAAGTTGATAAATCGTAGGAACTGTGATTTATCTTTCTGACACCCAAGCTCAAACCCTTTCCGCTGTACCATGGTGCCGCCTGCCTCTCATGCTTCGGCCAGAGAGCCCAAGCTGGGATGGAGAGATTCGCTGATTTTCCTTTGTTAGGAAAAGCCACAAGTCCTGACCCCCAGCCCCAGGAAGCAGAAGCTGAACAGAAAGTACAGGTCCCACCATGACCAGATGATCTGCAAGTGCCTCTCCCTGAGCATATCCTACTCTGCTACCATTGGCGGCCTGACCACCATTATCGGCACCTCCACCAGCCTTATCTTCCTGGAACACTTCAACAAGTAAGTGATTCACTTGGTCAACAAATATTTACTAACCACCACTGTGTGTCAGGAACTGGACTAGGTGCTAGAGATATGGTAGAAAATGAGAATGGAAGAGTTTCTGTAGAAAGAGGGAAAAACAGGCTGAGCACAGTGGCTCATATCTGTAATCCTAGCACTTTGGGAGGCTGAGGCGGGGGAATCACGAGGTCAGGATCTCTAGACCAGCCTGACCAATGTGGTGAAACCCTGTCTCTACTAAAAATACAAAAATGATCTAAGTGTGGTGGTGCACACCTGTAATCCCAGCTACTCAGAAGGCTGAGGTAGGAGAATCACTTGAACCCAGGAGGCAGAGGTTGTAGTGAGCCAAGATCGTGCCGCTGCACTCCAGCCTGGGCAACAGAGCAAGACTCCATCTCAAAAAAAAAAAAAAAAAAAAAAGTCCCACCACAGTGGCTCACACCTGTAATCCCAGCATTCTGGGAGGTCAAGACGGGTGGATCACTTGAGGTCAGGAGTTGAGACCAGTCTGGCCAACATGGTGAAACCCCATCTCTACTAAAAATACAGAAGTTAACCAGGCATGGTGGCAGGTGCCTGTAATCCCAGCTACTTAGGAGGCTGAGGCAGGAGAATCATTTGAGCCCAGAAGACAGAGGTTGCAGTGAGCTGAGATCGTACCACTGCACTCCAGCCTGGGTGACAGAGCAAGACTCCATCTCAAAAAATAAATAGATAGATAGATAGATAAATAAATAAAAATTTTAAAAAGAAAAAAAAGGGGAAAATCAAGTCATTAGAGCTAAGTGAGACTGGAGAAGTCTAAGACTCTGCAGGGAGAGCCCTGCTCAGGGAGCTCGCCCATCTGCTGGGAGGAAATGCCTCCCTAAAGAGGTGACCATGTGGAAACCTGAAGGACGGGAGTAAACTAGATGAAGGGAGATTATCCAGACAAAGAAAACAGTGCGTAGGAAGGCTCCGAGGCAGGACAGCAGAGCACATAAAAGAAAACGACAGAGGGTAAGAGGAGGCCAGGGAGCTGCACGGGCAGATCTCCAGGGCTTGGCAAGACCCACTGAGGAACTTGGACCACATCTGAAAGGCTTTGAGATGCTTTTAAAGAATTTTAAGCAGTTAGTGAGGTGGTCAGATTTATAGTTTTGAAAACTCATTCTGGATGAAAAAGACAAAAAAAAAAAAAGGGGGGGGGGGAACAGATTGGAAAGGAGAAAGCAGACAGCAGGAAGGCAATTCAGGACACTGCTGCAAAGTTGTCCAGGGCAGCCGGTGGCTTGGCTGACAGCGCAGTGGGGAGGAGGAACAGTCAGGTTTAAGGGAAACTCAGAGGTCACTTGCTGGGTCTCAGGAAGGTTAGACAGGGCCTGAGAGAGGGAAAGGCTGTCTGCGCCTCTCAGGCCCCTGCCCTCAGCAGGTGAAGGAATAGAGGGGAAAGAGGAGGAATGGGGTCTTGGAAAAAGTGGCATAGAGGCTGAGATGTCCAGGTGAAAACAGACCTGTGACTCTCAAGGGAAATATTAATGTTTAGGCTGAAGGCATAGATTTGAAGTGAGCAGCCTGCAGGGCTGGGGCCATGGGCATGCCACCGGTACTGGGACACGGGCCACCATGCCCAGACAGGCGTCATGCTTGGTTTAATGTTCTGCTGTCCCTGCCTGGATATTCATAATAACCTTTGGGTAAAGGGGCCACATATTCATTTTGCCTTCTGGTACGGGAAGTTACAGGAGTGGAGGAAATTACCTAGAATATACAGAGTAAGGAGAACAGAGGACATAAATATAAAGCTCACATATTTAACAGACAGAAGGAAACAGTATCAGACAGCAGAGAGGAAAGGGAAATCTAGTGCCACTCTACCCAAGGGAGGAAAGTATTTCAAGAAAAAGGAGCCGGGCGCGGTGGCTCAAGCCTGTAATCCCAGCACTTTGGGAGGCCGAGGCGGGCGGATCACAAGGTCAGGAGATCGAGACCACAGTGAAACCCCGTCTCTACTAAAAAAATACAAAAAAATTAGCCGGGCGCGGTGGCGGGCGCCTGTAGTCCCAGCTACTCAGGAGGCTGAGGCAGGAGAATGGCGGGAACCCGGGAGGCGGAGCTTGCAGTGAGCCGAGATCGCGCCACTGCACTCCAGCCTGGGCAACAGCGTGAGACTCCGTCTCAAAAAAAAAAAAAAAAAAAAAAAAAAAAAAAAAAAAAAAAAAAAAAAAAGGAAGTGCCTACAATATTTAATGTCAATGAATGATGATGCAAAGTAAGGATGAAAAGGTATCCATTAGATTTGGTGACATGGAGGTTACTGGTGATGTAGGCAAGAGGACCTTGGTCAAGTGGTGGGAGAAGCCAGATTCTGGTGAGTTGAGGATTCTGGTGAGTGAGAAAATAGAGAACTGACTGTGAAGGGAAGGAGAGATGTGGGATGATAATAAAAGTAAAGTAGAGGACGGGCACTGTGGCTCATGCCCGTAATCCCAACATTTTGGGAGGCCAAGGCAGGCAGCTCACCTGAGGTCAGGAGTTCGAAACCAGCCTGGCCAACATGGCAAAACCCCATCTCCACTAAAAATACAGAAATCAGCTGGGCATGGTGGTGTGCTCCTGTAATCCCAGCTACTTGGGAGGCTGAGGCAGGAGAATCGCTTAAACCCAGAAGGCAGAAGTTGCAGTGAGCTGAGATCATACCACTGCACTCCAGCCTGAGCGACAGAGCAAGACTCTGTCTCGAAAAAAATAATAATAATTTAAAGAAAAAAAAAAAAAGGAAAGGAAAGCAGGGTCAAGAAAGAGTTTTCAAGATGGGAGACATTTAAATGCTGGTAGGGATGATCCAGATGAGAGGGAAGTTAAAGATCTGCGAGAAGGGATCACTGATAGAGGGATGTCTCACACCTAGAGGAGTTTTACACCCAGCCCCGAAAACAGAGACCCAGGGAAAACACAGCGTAGGTCATTTAGGCCTGAGCCTTGTCTAGGCAAAAGCCATGGCTCAAACGGCCTGGTCCATCCAGGCTCCACAGGAAACAACACTTGGGCTGGGGAGCCACAGCTCTGCCTGCTGATGAATGAGCAGTTCGCCAAACAAATCCCCTCTACCCTGAGACCAGTGGATGTTTAATAAAGATTTGGAGATTGCAAGTCCTGGTTCTCTTATGGGCACTGTAATATCTAAAAACTTCATTAAGCCCTAGAGCTTCAAATTCTCCAGAACTGTGTCCCCCAGTCAAAACTTACATTCCTTTGGTGATTTTAGAAACAAAGTATACCAAGCTGCTCCTTTTTCTGTTGTCTTGAAAACCAGATGAATAAACTTAGCAGAATCTTTAAGGGCAAATACGTCCTGAGTCATTCTCTTGAGTGCAAAGTAAATACACTTTAACAATATGAATTTTAGTTGTTTTGATTCCTTTTCTTAGCTAGTTTCATGATTCTTGTCTGGGCTCTCTACAGTTGCAACTGTCAACTAAATGAGTCTGTAGACAATGTTTTACCATACTGTTATCATTATCTCCCCACTTAGCCCAGCTGTATGTTTTAGGGAGCATTTGGCATACTACCCCAAAATACCATATGGAAACCCTCCCTTTTCTAATTGCTGACCTGCTTCTTTACCCTCCAGCCAGTATCCAGCCGCAGAGGTGGTGAACTTTGGCACCTGGTTCCTCTTCAGCTTCCCCATATCCCTCATCATGCTGGTGGTCAGCTGGTTCTGGATGCACTGGCTGTTCCTAGGCTGCAAGTGAGTCCCAGGGCCCTTTCAGCAAAGCACTGAGGCCCCCCTGTTGATCCAAAGGCCATGGCATGGGCCCCGGATGGCTCTGTGCAAGGGGGACTGCTAGGTAACCACAGAGGATGCCCAAGGAGAATGCAGTGGCCTGGACTGAGAGTCAGGCGCTGTCTCTTCTAGACATTCTAAATATTTGTGAACTCTGTACTTCACTCTCAGCTCCACAAGAAATGTTCTTAATTCCAACTAAATGGTTAGAGAGCCTGTCCAGTTTATACAAAGTCTGACGTGAAGAGTATTTAATGTCGTTTTATTGCTCTCAAAGCATATAGAGTACTTCCAATTACTCCAAGAAATAAGAAATAAAAAATATGACTCCAAGTAGAATTTGCATTAGGTTTAACTTTATAGGCATGGGTGATTTATACTTAGTAGCCTGAATAAAATATGCTCAAATGCCTCAAAATAACAAGTCAGTCTACTCCAAATTTGATCAGTTTCAAACACATAAAGGGAAGATAATATAATGTTTTGCTATTAGTCCATATGCTCCCATTGGTCAAGAAATGTTCTCTGACTTTTCTTTTTACTCAGACTGTTGTCAAACCAATGACGTCTATATACTTCTTAACTCCAGTATTGCCAATATAAAACTAACACTGTGTGTTCCATATATGCAGATGTTTGTGTGTGTGTTTGGCTAGAGACAAAGCTTCTCTGAAGTAAAAATGTTAGTTATACATCTAGACACATAGTGGAGTAAAAGTTGTAGTTTATATACCTAGACACATATACCACATTACACTAATTATTTTACTTATGTAAAAGACAAGTAGGTAGAAACGACCCCACGCGAATACACGTGCACAAGTCCTTGAGACATCACTTCACACCAATATACCAGAGACAGACCCAGATGGATATCCCCAATAGTCTAGGGCACAAGGTTGATGAGGGTCCGGATAATGTGGCAGATAAAAGCCATATGAATAGGTGGGGGATAGAGGGATAGAGCATGTGAAGAGGAGAAAAGTGACCGCAGCAGGCGAGCGGTTTAGTAAATACCTAATATTTGATCTCTGGGCCTCAGAAGTGTGTTTTCTTTCATCATTTGCTCATTCTCCCCTCTCAGTTTTAAAGAGACCTGCTCTCTGAGCAAGAAGAAGAAGACCAAAAGGGAACAGTTGTCAGAGAAGAGGATCCAAGAAGAATATGAAAAGCTGGGAGACATTAGGTAAAAATCAGCCATTCCTCTTCTCTCCTCCTCCAGCAGAAACACAGCAGGTAAAGTGAGCACAGGAGGAGCCTTGTTCTTGACAGCCCCTGACACTGGGAGAATTTTCCACAACTCTGAATCAGGCATTTAGAAGATGCTATTTAATGCCAAAGCCAAGCTGGCCCAGATTTCAGGTGGCCACCCTTTCCCTTTGCTCCGTTTGGAGTCCAAGGTATAGCCGTGGCATGGGGTGGAGTGCTGACCATGGGGCAGACGGAGGCAGAAGAAGGGAAAGACAGCACAGTCACCCTCTTGGAAAATGTGAATTCCTTCCAAAGCCAGGCCTCCTCTCATTGCTCAGACATGCCACCACAGTGGTCCAGTTATCACTCCCAGGGAGATGGGAGACGCTGTGCTATATTTAGGGCAAAAAGCAGTATCAAAGACAGACTTGGAGACCGAGGGCCCAAGAAATCTCTAACCAACCCTCAGCCACTTCTATCAGCTTCTCCACAGGGACCCAGCTTCCTATTTAGTGCTATTTCTCCTTTTATGGCAATTGGCACACACAACTTTGCATAACACAATCCAGGTAGACACTGTCCTATTTAAAGCTTTAAGTTATAAAAGGAATACATGTACATCGTAGAACATTTCAAAAATACAAGACAGTATAAGAAAAAAATTAAAATTGACTGAATTCTTAGCACCCCGTGTTAACAAATGTTGACACTTCTTTCCATGCTTTTTTGTGCAAAACTCTATGTATTTTTGGTAAAATTCAGTCCACACCGAAACCATTGTATACCTTGCCTTTCTCAACTCAACACTGTACTCAACTCAACAGTGTACAATATGTTCCATGTCCTTAACTCTGCTGTGGAAACAGGATTATCAGTAGATGCATCTCATTTTAACATAGAGTTGTATCAAAATGTATTCAGTGTATGAAATATCATTGGATATACAGGATGCTTCCATTTTTTAATAGGTAATAAATGTCTCAGTATGCACTTCTGGTTAGATGATGGGAATGACCAACTTTTTTTTTTTTTGAGATGGAGCCTCGCTCTGTCGCCCAGACTAGAGTGCAGTGGCACAATCTTGGCTCACTGCAACATTCGCCTCTGGGGTTCAAGTGATTCTCCTGCCTCAGCCTCCCAAGTAACTGGGACTACAGGCACCCGCCACCATGCCCGGCTATTTTTTGTATTTTTAGTAGAGACGGGGTTTCACTGTGTTAGCCAGGATGGTCGCCATCTCCTGACCTCGTGATCTGCCCGCCTCCGCTTCCCAAAGTGCTGGGATTACAGGTGTGAGCCACCACACCCGGCCAGGGAATGACCAACTTTAAGGCTTCTGATGTATATCATCAAATGGTCTCAAAAAGGTTGTAGCAATTCCTCTTCCCACCAGCACAGTGTTTGGGGGTGCCTATTTCACGGCACTCTCCTTGTAGGCTGTATTTGAAATTATTTTATAAATGTACAGTGCTGTGTTCTCTTGCCCTTTCCACAGAAGTTTCTCCAGGGAACATGGTTAATGTCATGTTTTCTGGGGCCACTCAGTCTTCTCCTCATCTCACTGTCAGCCATTCATAGTGGTTAGGCAGTGAGTGTGTTTTATGTCTAGGGTATTGAAACTCTAAATACAGAAGCTTCCAGAAGCAAAGTGAAAAAGCTAGGAGAAATTACTCAGTTCCTGAGTGGGTCTTTCTGTTTTATTTTATAGCTACCCTGAAATGGTGACTGGATTTTTCTTCATCCTGATGACCGTACTGTGGTTTACCCGGGAGCCTGGCTTTGTCCCTGGCTGGGATTCTTTCTTTGAAAAGTAAGTGATATAATTTCCTCCTTAAGAACAACTCCCTCACCCCAATTCTTCAGGCAAGAACTACTGGCATCCTTCATAGACTCTCAGGGGAAGATATGAAGCCAGGAAGATTTCATTCCCTGGGGAATCCACTCTTTTTAGGGAGGCTGCAGTGTGAGATCAGGAAGGAAAAACTCCCTTTGGAGTCCTGGTCTGGGGCTGGGATCCAGTGCCGCAAGTGGTCTCATTACATAAGCTCTTGGAAGCTTGGTTACCTCATAGGTGGTTATGAGAGTTAAAGGAGAAAACATCTATAAAGTACCAACTGTAAAGAAAAGAGACCAACTTCTCACTTGAGAAGGGAGGCACATGGAGGTGTGGCCTTCATAGGAAAGAGGTCTCATCCTCTTCTATTCTCCTTTATCTAACCATCTTCACTCCTGATCACTCCTTCTAGGACTTGCCCCAATTAACGGGCTCACAAATTCACACCAAGACATCTACTCTAGCCAGGCCCTGCTTCCAGACATTCACCATTGCCCATTAAATCCACTGTGGATAGCATGGCAGCAACTGGCAAGAACTAAGGTTAATTTCACCTCTAGACTAAGTCCTAAAAAGAGGCACTGTGTTAGCACAGACTGCCCCGAGACATCGTGTTACTCCTGAAAATTCCTGACCCTTCTCCTCAGCGATGCTTGTCTCTTTACTAGGAAAGGCTACCGCACTGATGCCACAGTGTCTGTCTTCCTTGGCTTCCTCCTCTTCCTTATTCCAGCGAAGAAGCCCTGCTTTGCGAAAAAGAATGATGGTGAGAGAAGGATCAAGGGAAGAAACTGGGGGTGGCTCTAGTTGAAGAATCCCCAAATCAGACTAATACTCCCAAAGAGATTTACCAAGGTCCTTCAGATTCCCACCCCCCGAAATAGCAGTATCCCAAATCATCCACTTCACCAATTAGGTTCCTATCTCCACAAATCACGCCTATCAGGGTTTATCTGGCTTTACATCTCTCTCTAATCCAGGAGAGAATCAGGAGCACTCACTGGGGACCGAACCCATCATCACTTGGAAGGACTTCCAGAAGACCATGCCCTGGGAGATTGTCATTCTGGTGGGGGGAGGCTATGCTCTGGCTTCTGGTAGCAAGGTAATTCTTGAATTCCAATCTTTTTTTTTTTTTTTTTTTTTTTGAGACAGTCTTGCTCTGTCGCCCAGGCTGGAGCACAGTGGCATGATCTCAGCTCACTGCAACCTCTGCCTTCTGGGTTCAAGTGATTCTCCTGCCTCAGCCTCCCAAGTAGCTAGGACTACAGGTGTGCGCCATGATGCCGGCTAATTTTTGTATTTTTAGTAGAGACAGGGTTTCACCATGTTGGCCAGGCCAGTCTCGAATTCCTGACCTCAAGTGATTTACCTGCCTCAGCCTCCCAAAGTGCTGGGATTACAGGCGTGAGCTACTGTGCCTGGCTTGATTTCTGTTCTTATGGGTGAAATACTTTTCCAGCATCTTTACCTAATGAATCATTATGGGCATGGGAGGAAAGACTCAATGGACCTGAGAAGTAGATGTTCACCGAGTCCCTGGGAAGGGAAGCAATAGAGCAGCATGGATGTCCCCTCCTGCCCTAAGCTTCTCAGTTAGCACTACTGGAAACAGAGGAACAGATCGGCTGTGCCACACAATCATGATACATGGGCATCGATACTTCATCTATGGGGCCCATGCTGCTATAAGCAAAAGGTTTATTGGAGTTTGTAGCCATCTCCTTCTGGGATTTGACAGTGGCAATAGGAGATGGTAACAGGAGATGGACATCGGTAATAGGAGTGGTAATAGGAGAACTCTGTAAGGGACCAGAGATATTTCAAGTGACACATGGTGAACTATCTGTCCACAATACATAGACTGAGCCCCTTTGGAAAATCTAGGCTAAAGCTGATGTAAATGCTTCTTGATTTTCTAATTGGGAGGAGTTTGGATGAGATCTTTTAAGTGGGGTGGGGATGTGAGGGGATGGTTGAATTTCCTAAAGTGTTAGCCTTCCCTAAAATAGAAAAGAGTCCTAAGAATGAATTAGGTTAAGGTTCAGACTATTTCTCCCTCCAGCTTGTCTACGTGCATTATCCCATGCTAAACTTAGTTCCCATTTTTTTTTTTTTTTTTTTTTTTTTTTGAGACAGAGTCTTGCTCTGTCACCTAGGCTGGAGTGCAATGATGCCATCTCGGCTCACTGCAACCCCTGCCTCCCAGGTTCAAGCAATTCTCATGCCTCAGCCTCCCAAGTAGCTGGGATCACAAGCACACACCACCACACCCAGCTTAATTTTTGTACTTTAGTAGAGACGGATTTTCACCATGTTGGTGAGGCTGTTCTCAAACTCCTGGCCTCAAGTGATCCGCCCACCTTGGCCTCCCAAAGTACTGGGATTACAGGCACGAGCCACTGCGCCCGGCTTGGTTCACTTTTGATGGCCTAAAATACTATCTGCATTATTAATAAGAAGGTCACAGAATATTACACTAAGGAGAACCTTAGAAAGCATGAGTCCTATCTCCTGCCCATGGTGAGATTTCCCTCCATGGCACCTCTGGCTTGGACACTTCCAGTGACAAGGTACTCCCTGTGCAGGGAACAAAGAATAGTTGTTCCTTATTTTCAGCTCAGGTCTTCTGCATGTTGTCTGTCCACTGCTGGCTCTAGCTCTGTTCTCTGGGACCCTCTCCTAGCTAATAATTATTAACATGAAAAAATCAAGAAGTAGTGACCCATACCATCTGGGTCTCTCTCCTCAGGACTCACTACACTTGGCCTTATTCAAACATGGTCCACGGGGTGGCCAGTCTACTGCCAAGCAGAGTAGTTACATTACCCAAGCCCCATTTCTCAGCTCTGATTCAAGCAGCACCCTGCATTTTTATGGAAGCTTTTATAAAGCATCCTTGGCACTCATGTCAACAATTATATTACAACTGCAGTCAATTAGAACGCTTCATTCTTTTAACTGTTCATCATTACTAGACTTTCAACCCATCCTATATATATGCTATCAATATTTCTCATTCCAAGTTCGGAATATTTATATTTATCTTTATTTAATTTCAGTTGTTAGTTTTGGCCTTTGACAAGATTGGCCTGGCAATGTTTTACTTTTTTTTAACCAAAATTGGGCTGGGCACCGTGCCTCACGTCTATAATCCCAGCACTTTGGGAGGTCATGGCGGGAGGATTGCTTGAGTCCAGGAGTTTGAGACTAGCCTGGGCAACATAGTAAGATCCTATCTCTACAAAAACAAAAATTAGCCCAGTGTGGTGGTGTGCACCTGTAGTTCCAGCTACTCAGGAGGTTGAGGTGAGAGGATCACTTGAGTCCAGGAGTCCAAAGCTGCAGTGACCCAAGATCCCACCACTGGACTCCAGCCTGGGGGAGAGAGGGAGACCCTATCCCCTGCCACCAAAAAAAAAAAAAAAAAAAATTGTGCACATATTAGAGATAGTACAGTTATTTCTGTAAAGCCTATGCCTCTGCTAATTTTAGTAATAATTTGGGTAGCATATGTCATTCCTACTGAGTTTGAAATAATTTCAGTTTTGACATTAGTGAAGAAAATCCACTGTAAAATGTTTTCATAACAAGAGTTTAAAAAATTGAGACTTCCTTTGATTGTGTTTTTTTCTAACTTTGAAGTCTAATGTATTTCAAATTATAGTATAAAATCGTTCTGCTGGAAAAATGATTGCCACTAAATGATTTCACTTCACTAGGCCGGGCATTGTGGCTCACGCCTGTAATCCCAGCACTTAAAAGAGGCTGAGGCAGGAGGATCACTTGAGGCCAGGAGTTTGAGGCCAGCCTGGCCAACATGGTGAAATGCTGTCTCTACTAAAAATACAAAAATTAGCCGGGCATGGTGGCGGACACTTGTAACCCCAGCTACTTGGGAGGCTGAGGCAGGAGAATCGTTTGAACCCGGGAGGCAGAGGTTACGGTGAGCTGAGATCGCACCACCACTGCACTCCCGCCTGGACGACAGAGTGAGACTTCCTCTCAAAAAAAAAAAAAAATTTAGCCAGGGATGGTGGTGCACGCCTGTAATCCCAGCTGCCTGAGAGGCTGAGGCACGAGAATCGTTTGAACCTGGGAGGCGGAGGTTGCAGTCAGCTGAGATGCTGCCACTGCACTCCAGCTTGGGCAACAGCACGCAACTCTGTCTCAAAAAGAAAAAAAAATTATTTCACTTTACCTACCAGTACTATTTGGATAACATGTTAAGTAAAACTCTATTTCTTTATATAATGTACCATTTCCACTCAACTAACTGCTCTTCCTCCCCTGCCTCTGTCCAATGAGTGAGGTTTAATGTGTTACCAGAGGGAACAATTAAAGAGTTCCTGGAGGCCTTGGGGCTCTGAAACAAGCATTAATTGATGCAGTCTGCACAGACTGGGTTTGTAAGCTCTCAGTCAGTTGAGAGGAAGAAAAGGAAGAAAAGTTCTACAAGGTGAAGTGGCTACAACAGAGAGAATTCTGAAGGCCTTTGGTTGTCAGTTGTCTATGAGCTCGCCAGGAGGTAGCCAGGGTACTATAGAGATGAAATGAGCTTTTGATGAATTTGGAAGAGAGGAGAAAAAGTAACATGCTGACAGTGTAGGGAAGGAGGTCTTTAAGAGTAAAACATGTGTAGCAGGACTTAAGAGCTTGAGGAATCATAAATGTCTCACCTTGCTTTCTGCCCCTGCTCTCCATATCGTCATTATATTTGCAGTTTCTACGGTACCATGGGAAAAGGCAGAGCCTGTCAACACAGAAGAGACAGAGGAAGGGAGGCAGGATGCATATGGCAACCTGGAATTTTTAATACAATACTCAGTGATACCTTTCATTTTGTAGGAGACGGAAATAGCCCTCCCTATTTGCAGGTGAACATCTTACAACCAAATGAATCATTACAAGTGGGAATATTTATTTATTTTTATTTTTATTTTTATTTTTTTGAGACAGAATCTCACTCTGTCACCCAGGCTGGAGTGCAATGGCACAATCTCGGCTCACTGCAACTTCTGCCTCCTGGGTTCAAGCAAGCCTCCTGAGCAGCTGGGATTACAGGCACGTGCCACCACGCCTGGCTAATTTTTGTATTTTTAGTAGAGACAGTGTTTCACCATGTTTGCCAGGCTGGTCTCAAACTCCTGACCTCAAGTGATCCACCTTCCTCAGCCTCCCAAAATGCTGGGATTATAGGTGTGAGCTACCTCACCCAGGCAGAATGTTCATTTATTTAAGTGGATGTGTGTAACTGTTGCTAGTGGAATAAATTCAGGATGGTCAATATGCCTTCGTATCTGTGTCTTCAAAAAGCACTGGCAGGCCAGGTGAGGTGGCTCACGCCTATAATCCCAGCACTTTGGGAGACCAATGTGGGAGAATTGCTTGAGCTCAGGAGTTTGAGACGGGCCTGGGCAACATGGAAAGACTCTGCCCCTACAAATAAAAAGATCAGGGCATGATGGCATGTGCCTGTGGTCCCAGCTACTTGGAAGGCTGAGGTGGGAGGATTGCTTGAACCCGGGAGGTTGAGACTGCAGTGAGCTGTGATCATGCCGCTGCACTCATCCTGGACCCTGGGCAATAGAGCAAGACCCTCATCTTAATTAAAAAAAAAAAAAAATCCTGATAGTAGAACTAATGTCAGCCACGATGGGATTTGAACCTAAAACAGGTTGGGGCTGAATGACCAGCCTCCATGGCACTTAGGAGGCACCTTCTCCACTAAATGGAAATATACTTTTATCCCTCTCTACTTTATTACTCCTGTAAAACCTCCAGTGCTCAGCTCTGCCTGCTCGTCTCCCTAAAAAGACAGGAAAGGCTACTATCTACAGATGTTGATACATTTTTCCCGTTTTTAGGTAACAAAATAAACTGATTTCAAAAGCTGAATAAAGGGCTATACTTGGCCCTCTGTGAAGGGCATTGTCGAATCAATGCACAGGGTAAGGATGTCAGAGGCTAGAGAAAGGGTAATGAGATTGAAGTTGAGGAGCAAAGATCTCCAACCTCTGACAAGTTGTCATGGCAAAGTCCTAAGAAGGATCATGGCAATTAGGGTGGGTGGCTCTCCATGCCCCATGATGAAACCGAAAGACCAAATGTTGTACAATCATAAAAACCAATTTTCTGAGCTACAAAAATGATCGAATCATAAAAATCATGAACCCCTCTGGCTCCATTCAGACTAAAGATCAGAGGATCCCTGGTGGTCCAGCCTTCCAACATCCCTGACCTTCTGAATTCTAAGAACTCTAGCTGGGATGTGTTTCTCCTCCTTTCTTCTTACTGTAACACCTCTTCCTACAGAGCTCTGGCCTCTCTACATGGATAGGGAACCAGATGTTGTCCCTGAGCAGCCTCCCGCCATGGGCTGTCACCCTGCTGGCATGCATCCTTGTGTCCATTGTCACTGAGTTTGTGAGCAACCCAGCAACCATCACCATCTTCCTGCCCATCCTGTGCAGCCTGGTGAGTAGCGCGGGGCTCCCAGATGTCCAAACAGGCTGTCCCAGGGGCCTGGAGTGGCAGGCCTAGCTCAGGGCAGCTTCTGTGGCTGTAGCCTCTCCTCTGGTTACTGCCCACAGCCTTCACTGATTGGTGTTCAATTCCCATTTTGAAAAATGAAGTTTTTCAAATAGCAACTAGCAAATAAAAGGATTCACTAATAAATCACAGCAAGAGTTCTAGAAATCCTTGTCCAAAAGAGTAGGATTAGTTTAGGGGCAGCCCTGAGTAGAAACCAAAGAACATACAAAATAATCTTCAAACCCTATCATTTCAATTCCCCGCAATCATCATCAACCTTTCTCTCCTGAGATAAAACCTGAGTAGGGCCAAAGAGGTAGCCACAGAAAATGGAGGTAAAACACACACAGCTGCAAAGACTGAGATCACAACTCAGACAATCATCACAGCCTCCACTGAGATTCACTGTCCTCCGGGAAGTTCTGAGGATTGGGAGCAAGGTCAGCTTTGCTCCACAGCCTCAGACCAATTTGTTGTGAATGGAATAGGGGAGGGGAGCAATGGCCAGTTCTTAGCCTGGCCAAGCAGCCTGAAAGGTGATGCATCCGACCCAATGCTTCATCTGTCCCATTCTGGGAGGCAGAATCCAGGAGATGAAGGCCCCTCCCCACCCCAGCAACATAGTCTCCTACTGCTCTTTCTAACCCCAGCCCCACACTCTCTGCTCATTGCTCAGATGACCCCAACTTCTCCCTTCCGTCATCTTGCTTGTGTGAGCAAGAGAGTGCAGTTAAAACTTGGCAACATTGAGAGCAGGACCATGGATTCAAATCCCATATAAAACAATTATCTTCCCTAGGAAAAAAAAACACCTTAGTTCTGTACCCTAAGACTGAGGGATCCCCACTTCAATCAAAGCAACTTATTCATGAGATTTGGGTTTAAGGAAAGGAAGTCTTAGCTAAAGAATAAAGTTTAGGAACCACTTCCTTAGAATAACACCAAAAAAATCAAACATCCCTTCTAGGGAGTAACTCAAAGCCACATTTCCATGTGGAGCAAGTGAGCAGCATCAGCCTATTCAGGTTGCCAAGGGCACTGCATGCCCCCGAGGGCAGGGACCTAACTACCCCTCCACATAGTGTCCTGCTAAGGTTAGCCAGCACCAAGTCATCATTAAAGCATGCTCGTTACGTTAAGCACAGGAAATGCAAGCCTAATCTCGTGAAATGTTTCTGTGAATTCTCTCTTCTAGTCTGAAACGCTGCACATTAACCCCCTCTACACCCTGATCCCAGTCACCATGTGCATCTCCTTTGCAGTGATGCTGCCTGTGGGCAATCCCCCTAATGCCATCGTCTTCAGCTATGGGCACTGCCAGATCAAAGATATGGTGAGTTGGGGTGCCTCTCCCTGCCAGGCCCAGCTGCCATGAGGACAGGGATGACCAGCTCTGCAGCCTTCTTTCAAAGCTTATTTTGTAGCAGTGTCCCTGGCCTGTCAACACTAACCCAGTGTGGTAGCAAGAACAGCACTTATAAAAAGGTTTTTGGTTGGTCTGTAAGCACCAAGGATAGCAAGAATGTGCTCTCCCCAGCCCTTCCCTGGAAAGAAGTGGGTACCTAGGTAGAGAAAGCTGGAACACACAGGCTGTTGCCCAGTTCCAGAAGGCATGAGCCTGCGCAAAGTTTTGCCTTCGTTTCTTCATTAGGCCAGTGGAGACATTCATTGAGAAAGCTACTGGTTTATTCACAGAAAGATGAGAATGAGAAAGTGTATGAACATAGGGTGAAAGGTATTTTGAGAAAACAGGATTCTTCTGCTCAACTCACCCCCCAGGCAAGAAACCCCTGAAGCAACAATGGAAAATGAAGCATCCACCATTCATTTTCATTTTCAGCTGGGCTCACAAACGATGGCTTTGAGATATTTTGCTGCTGACTTTAGTGTTAGGTCTATCTACCTTCTGCTCCTCTACCTATACACTATACTATGTATACTATGCTGCTATACTTAATATCCAGGGCTGAGGGGGTAGAGGAGAGGATGGAAAACACTGATACAAATTACTGATGGTCTTACAATTTTTTTTTCATGGGAGCCAAACTTGTTCTCGCAGCCCTGTAAAGCAATAGAGGAAAGAAAGAAGTTTCAGGCTGGTGGCAGATATTCAGGTCCTTTTTTTTTTTTTTTTTTTTTTGAGACAGAATCTCACTCTGTCACCCAGGCTGGAGTGCAGTGGCGCAATGTCAGCTCACTGCAACCTCTGCCTCCTGGGTTCAAGTGATTCTCATGCCTCAGCCTCCAGAGTAACTTGGACTACAGGTGTGCACCACCACACCCAGCTAAGTTTTGTATTTTTAGTAGAAATGGGGTTTCACCATGTTGGTCAGGTGGTCTTGAACTCCTGGCTTCAAGTGATCCACCTGCCTTGGCCTCCCAAAGTGCTGGGATTACAGGTGTGAGCCACTGCACCCAGCCTATTCAGGTCCTTTTGACTATTCAAACTGCTCATCTAAGTCATCCGTGATACTTCCTGGAATGGGGTGTCCCAGTCATCCCTCTCCCCTCCCATCTTACTGAGTAACCCTCAGTCTGCTCACACTGAGCTCTACCCCAGCTCTCCTATCTCCCGCTTCTTCTGCTGTGTGTCCCCACCACTGACCTCTGGCTTTCTACACGGGAATCAAATGATCAGAGGCAGTAATTTTCAAAGGTACCAGGTGACAAGAAGTGAGGCAGTCTTGGGTTCTATTCCCAGCTTGGGCACGACCTTGACTTCAGTTTCCTCATCTGCTAAATGACGAGGCTCCAGCTGGATGCTCCATGGGGTCCCTTTCAACTCTAACACTCCTTAATTTAGCCCTGCTAGAACCTGCCCTTACACCTGTGGGGAAACATGGACTGTCCACCATGCCAAAATGCCCAGGGGACCCTCACCAGACAGCAGGAGAGAGAGGACATGCCTAGCCATTTGCTTGAAACAATTTCCCAGTATCCATTTTCCCCTTGCAATTTTCCCAACTTAATGCCAGCTAGTGACTTGTTTTGGCTACACGCTGTATGCCTGGTTACTCATTGGGAGGGTGCCAGCTATCCTTACAGGACACATTTTTCCATCTGGCTCTGCCAGCCCATCATCCCTCACCTCCCCCACTTCACCTGTGAGCGTCAATGTCAAGGCAGAAGTGAAAAGGGTCAGTCACTGAGGTGTAATTCCCTCAGAGGAAAGACGCAAAGGCCCCACTCCAGCTAGCACACCTGTGTCTCCTTCCTGAGGAAGAGCTAAGCAGAGGCAGCTGAACTGTTTCCCCAGGTGAACTCAAGGTACTCTGTTTCCACAAGCTGTTCCTTAAAAAAAGGTAACAGTAGCAAAGGCTTCATGTAATATAGCCCCTCCTACAAGTTCCCTGTATTGGCGCATAGGGGCTGAGAAGTTCCTGCTTTACAGAGATCTGGCTAGTTTTGTTCAGCACATTTCCCTAAGAGTGAGCTGCAGAAATACCTCTTCACGTTCCGTAGAGTGGGTGTTCCAAGTAATTAACACACCTTCTAGGCTTCCACTTGAAACCTAGTGAGAGTGCTGTGAGCATGAAGTGGACATGACTCTAACTGTCCCCTTCCCGCCCTACCACAGTCCTGTGCACCCTACAAGGCAATGCTAGAGCACACCAGACAGCACTGGGAACTAATCTGGGCCACAAGGCATAGGCTGCAGGAGCAGAAGGGGGACTTGGGGATCTGTGCTGCTGCTGGTCAGAGTGACTAGGGTGTGCTGGTTTGTGTCCTGTAGGTGAAAGCTGGCCTGGGAGTCAACGTTATTGGATTGGTGATAGTAATGGTAGCCATCAACACCTGGGGAGTTAGCCTCTTCCACCTGGACACTTACCCAGTATGGGCGAGGGTCAGCAACATCACTGATCAAGCCTAATGCAAGTACACAAACTGGCCCAACCACAGGAGCTGCCAGTACCCAGCAGAATCTGGACCACAGGCAAAGAAAACCACTAGGACCACCAGGAGCACACAACCCCAGACCCACGCCGGAGGGCATCCCTCCAACAGAAGATTCCACCACCTCAAGCGAACTGCAGGAATCCTCCAACAACCACAAACACATGCTTAGCTGTTAGTGTCTTCTTCTCGCCCTCAGCACCAGAGCTCAAGAAAACCTAAAGTTTCAATACAACCATAGGCTCACAGAAAAAGAAAATAAAAATTAAGTTAAAAAAAGAAGACAAAGAAAACCTAAAATTGTATCTAGTGTTTGTAATCCATTCATTCTGAAGACAGGAAAAGAAGGCCTGTCTTACTTGCCTTCAGAGGCTAAGCCGTGCAAACTCACTAGGTTTTATGTTATTTTTAATACCTTCTTAGGAGTGGAAGATACCCAAGCCATCCTACCAAGGCAGAGTGAAACCAGTGACATCTTTTTTGGGGGAAACCTCACCCAGAACTTGAAACCTAATTGTCAGCTCCTTTCTCTTGCTCTTTTTTTTTTTTTTTTTTTGGAGATGGAGTCTTGTTCTGTTGCCCAAGCTGGAGTGCAGTGACACGATCTCAGCTCACTGTAACCTCCACCTCCCAGGTTCAAGCGATTCTCCTGTCTCAGCCTCCTGAGTAGCTGGGATTACAGGCACGTGCTACCATGCCCAGCTAGTTTTTTGTATTTTTAGTAGAGATGGGGTTTCACCATGTTGGCCAGGCTGGTCTCCAACTCCTGACCTCAGGTGATCCACCTGACTCAGCCTCCCAAAGTGTTAGGATTACAGGCATGAGCCACCATGCCCGGCCATCAGCTCCTTTCTCTTAAGTGCTTCTATCCTAAGTTCCCTCCACAAGAAGGCATTCTTAGTAGGTCTTCTTCATGGCAATCAGTACTCTTTCATCACTACTTTGATTCCCTGTTAAGCATCTCTCTTCAATGGCTCCCCTTTACCTTGGCACCAAATTCCCATAAAGATATAGTGTTCCCTTTCAGAAAAAGGCTGGTGTTGTTCTATTAGTCAAAGGAAAGGGAAGTCGGCCGGGTGCGGTGGAGGCAGAGGCTGCAGTGAGCTGAGATCGCACCATTGCACTCCAGCCTGGGCGACAGAGCGAGGCTCCGTCTCAAAAAAAAAAAAAAAAAAAAAAGGAAAGAGAAGTCAAGAAAGAAGATACATTGAGATTAACATCTCTCTCTCCACCTGTCACTAACCACAAATCTATTGCCTTGGTTAAGTTTTGGGAGGGAGGGAAAACTTTCCTACCAGTCTTATAAGGGACACCAAAACTATAATTAAGACCACAGCACTATTATTATATTACACTGGCTTGCTTCTGGATATAATAAGTAGTTTGTTCCTGAGAAAACAAAGTACTAAGTAGTAGCCAATGGTCCAAACACATCTGTCACTTCCTACACATCCCTACATGAGCCCCTTGAGGGAGAAGAGCTGTCTATGCCTCTTGAAATCCCCCAGCAACTTCTACAATGTAGTAAGCTGTAAGTGCTCAATAAATGTGTCCCATGAGAAAAAAGCTGTCTGGAAATCAAGGCTTCTTTCTCCTCCTGAAGATCATGCCATTTTCTCCATGATAGATATCCTTGCTACATGACTGGCTATAGCTCTCAATCCGTCTAGTTTGTTGGCATTACAGATTTTTTTATTTCTACCATCAGTTGCTTGCTAAATATGTCTTAGGGGAAAGGGAGTCCCCTACAATTACTGCACTGTTTTAAGTGATTTTAAGTTACTATTGATAGCACGTGCAGTTTTCCCATAATAATTTATCTATAAAATCACTCCCTTAATTGATCAAGCATCCGTGAGTTGTAAAGTTTATTTTGGAGCAAAAGAAACAACCTCACACATCTGCTCCAACCACAGAATGTGACTGACCAGGGTTAACAGGAACATTAGTGCTTCTGCCCTGTGAGTTAGACCAAAATTATTTGTCCAGTGTAATAGTTAAGACCTCACAAGCCCAAATGAAATACCAATGTTAGGTAAGCTACAGCTGATTTGATCCAGCCAACATCTCTAAAGTCATTTGCTTTAAATTTTCAAAAGAGTCAGGGTGTTAATCTTATTATCAGAAGAGCCAAACATCACATTTATGACCCATCACAGAATGCAGATCCTTTGCCCTTAAGTCAGATAGTAGGACAAAGGTGTAGATAATCAGTAAGATTCTGGGAGTATAAGTAAAAAGAGAAAGAAAAGTTGATTTAGAATTAAGTGGACTTAGAATTACTGGCCAGTATTCAACTATGTGAGAACCTGACTCACTCCTGAAGGGAAAGCTGTGCCAGCAACTGCTGCCAGGTGCTCCGAGTAATGAATGCATTCAACTAGCCAATTTAGAAAGAGCGTTTATTTCAGTCTGGTCTACTAACTGCTCTCTGTTCTTTCCCAGAACTGGAGATTCAAGCCAAGCAAGGTTGCCCATTCCAGTGACAGGAAATGGCAGATATGATTAATAACTCCTTGTCATCTAAATCACTCCACTGTTGGATAACTTCTAGCCCTCCTTAATAGTCTTGTGTCTCTTGCAAATATAATTTAATTTTACCTTCTAATATTTTGTGGATGATGAAACTGTGAGTCAAAGTCACTAAGTATAGTTGCATCTTATTGTTAAGTCAATTCTTTATCAAATTTGCTTAAAGTTGCCTTTGAAGTTCCATTAAGTCAGACATAAAGTACATGGTACACAATCTTTCACATTAATATTTGCATATCACAAACACTCATGTACCATCTTTTAATAAATAAAAAGCAGCTAGTTTTCCTTCCAACGTCAGAACAAATCTGTATGTTCAGCTATACAATAAATGAGGTAGTTGGCTTCACATTTGGGGTCCGCGGTATTTGAAAAAGTCTCTAAACACTAGAATCACCTCAGGACAGCAAGAAACTCAAAACCATGAGAACACAAAGGGAACCGAGACCACCTGAGTACACAGGTAGCTCAGTGGGGCTGTCCTCACTGAACGAACACTGAACACAACTGCATGCACTATTTACGTGGCACCTTTTTTGGTCCCAGTCCTGTACAATTGTGTAAGATGATGCAACAGCACTGTACCTTTCATAAGATCCTCCCACTGAGGCTGTGATTCAGGCAGGCCCAGGACCCAGGGTTTGCAGCGTCCCACTCTGGGAATTTCCAGAAGGTCTCGCTGTTCTCAGTTCATTTTTCTTTCCCTGTGCCTTGCAAAACATGCCATATGTTAGGTCTTCAATGCTTGACTAAATACACTGCAACCAGATTTGGGAAAGGTATAAACTGAACACTTGAAAATCTAAGTGTCACAAACTCCCTATTAAGACCAGGCAAGATCTCAAAATATTTTCCCTTCACCACCCTATTCCTTTCCATAAGGCAAAGCCCTAATAGTCAATAGGGAAAAAAAGAACTCATTCATCTGTAAGGAATGGAAATGCTACATGCAAAACCCAAGACTGGAAGTTTAAGAAAAGCCTCATTTGCTTCCAGTACAGTATATAACGTTCCTTCAGGAGGAGTAACTCAGAAAGGCATTAAAAATGTGGGAGACCTCAGCAGAAAAACAAACACCAGCATAGTATCTAGGGAGTGAACGGCTTAGTGGAAATGAAAACATTACACATGTGTACATATGCTCTATGAGGCAACGTGTATAGACAACTAGAAAAACCACACAGCCTACTTTTCTCTACAGTCACACAAACTCATTGGGTAAATGAGTTAGAAAAGAAGAAATAAAATTGCTCCTTTAAATCAGAATCAGGTAACTGCTTAAATACATAAAATACCAAATCAGAAGAAAGGTCTAAAGATATAATTTTGGTAACTTCAAAAAATTCAGCCTCTTTTGACAATTTTAAATAAGGTTTTTTTTTTCTTGCTTTGTTTTTGTTTTGTTTGGGAGGATTACAGTTTAGGGATAAGCTTTTCAAGTTCACTGTATTTATTAAGTTTCCAGCACCAATCCTGAAGTCTTGTATTTCACATGTCAGAGTGATCTGCACTAGTATTTTGAGCAACTTTCATTTTATGATCAGATGTGGCAGAAGTTTTCCTACCCATATTAGTAGGAGTTTTCAAACTTTTTTTTTTTTTTTGAGACGGAGTCTCACGCTGTTGCCCAGGCTGGAGTGCAGTGGCGCGATCTCGGCTCACTGCAAGTTCCGCCTCCTGGGTTCACGCCATTCTCCTGCCTCAGCCTCCTGAGTAGCTAGGACTACAGGCGCCCGCCACCGCGCCCGGCCAATTTTTTGTATTTTTAGTAGAGACGGGGTTTCACTGTGGTCTCGATCTCCTGACCTTGTGATCCGCCCGCCTCGGCCTCCCAAAGTGCTGGGATTACAGGCTTGAGCCACCGCGCCCGGCTCAAACATTTTTTAAAGGAAAAAAAAAGGCATATCTTGTGGTGCTTCTTCCCACCGCTCCATTGATTTGTGTGGCAAGGGTTCCCACAAAATTCCCAGGGAAGGGGTAACTTTCAGTGTCACAAACCCCATTCACAGCAAGGATTTTCAACTGCACCCTAAAACCATGATGGTTCTGGGTTCCTCCAACATATAGCTCAGTGAAGATCATCTTGCCTGAGAACTCTGAGGTCCTTTTCATTGCTGCCAAGAACATAAAACTAGGAGAGGGCATCTGAATGGTGAATGCGAAGTCAGCCTGCACTGTGTAGCAGTACACATGATGAAGCTGAACTTAAGAACTGATCTGCTGGATGGATCCCACTGGTAGAAATGGTCTCCTTGGCAAGGTTAAGTGTCACCCCTAAGGGAAGCCCTAAGTCCAAATGAGCCTTGTTTATAAGGTATAATACAAAGAGACCTAACTTCTAATAGCTAAGTGACCTCCCATCCCAAAGCAGCCACTCTGGGAGACCACATACACCATAGCAATGCTATCATGGTTGGTAACAAGGAATCTCCCTTTGGAAACAGCTTTCTAAGCTTCTAGCATTTTTAATACCCACAAGGTAAACCTTCATCCTTTGGGGCTCTAGTTCATTGCGCTAACAATTCAAGATCAAATCTTGTGAGCCAGATGGTATGATCCAGGTGGATACTGTAAATTTTCATCAGTATCAAAAACAGTGACTACAGAATAATGACAAATTTTTTGTGTTGTTCATAAGCTGATTCCAAAAGTGACTGCAGAACTAGCCAAAAAGCAACAAGTTTGTACTAATAGCTACTATTTATTAGATAGTCTGCAAAGCACTGTGCAACATTACATACATTATCTCAATAATTTTTTTATGAAAACCCCATGAGGTGGATATTTACGTCCACATCTACAGATAATGCCAGAGTTTCTGAAAGAATAAGCTACAAACCCCTCTGACACACAATTTACCTATTAAATGAACCTAAAAGTTTAAAAAAGCTGGGCGCAGTGGCTCATGCATGTAATCCCAGCACTTTGGGAGGCTGAAGTGGGCAGATCACTTGAGGCCAGGAGTTCGAGACCAGTTTGGCCAACATGGTGAAACCTCGTCATTACTAAAAATACAAAAATTAGCCAGGTGTGGTGGCAGGCACCTGTAATCCCAGCTACTTGGGAGGCTGCAGCCCGAGAATCACTTGAACCCAGGAAGAAGGGGATGCAGTGAGCTGAGACTGTGCCACTGCACTCCAGCCTGGGCAGCAGAGTGAGATTCTGTCTTGGGAAAAAAAAAAAAAAAAAACTTAAAAAAAAAAAAAAAAAGAATAAGCCACTTGCCCATGATCACGCTGCTAAGAAAAGTCAAACCATAATTTAATCCTAATCTGTCTCACACACAAAGACAACCTTGACAGGAATAAAACTTACTTCCATGTAGGAGAGATGCAACTCGTCAAAGAGAAGCAGAATCACTTTATCACATACAGAATCAGTGTCATTACTGTCTGAAAAAAGATGCTCTGCACAATTCTGCCAATGTATTGATTCTGAACCTGCCATGTCTTCAAAAATGGCATTATTAGTGAAGCTGCTCAACAAGCCCTCTGAAACAAAACAGCTAATGAAATGGGTATTTATATTTAGTCTAAACTATACTTTTAGGACTTTATCTTATAGCTCTATCCTGAATCGATATGTTTAATAACATTAGGAATGAGGTTATCATTGTAACAGCAAAAGAACAACCTAAGCATTCACCAGTAGCAGATTAAATCAATTATGTTGTATCTATTCAAAAAAATATTAGGCAGTCAAAAAAAGAATGAGGTTCCTTGCTACTTACTTGCTGATATAGAATGATCTCCAAAAAAAAAAAAGAAGCGAGGGTCAGACCTCTGTGTATAGTTACTATTTGTGTTACACATGTTTGTTTAGGCACAGACTCTTTCTCAAAAGTGTAAGGCAAAGTGGTAACAGTAACTTGTCAAAGAGGAGCCAGGAGCCAGAGAACAGGGGTGGGAAAGGCCCTTTACGTGAAATTACTTTTGTATCTTGTCCTATGGGAAAAGTTAATTATTCAATTTTTTTTAAATTTAAAAACAATACAAGCTGATTATACATTTGACAAATACAGGGAATTTCTGACTGCAGGATAAAACAAAGCATCAACTACAAAGAGAAGCAGAAATTCTTCTTGAGCTGCTGATTTTACTATACATTTGGGCTACATTTTTTCTTAAGAGAATCACTACAAAGTAATAGTACAAATACCTTTTTTAATGTGAAAAGGTATAAAATCTCCTTTAAAAACTTTTCACTTATCCATCACATAACATCAAATGTACCTGTAATCCCAAGTATGATTCTTCTGAGAAGGAAAAGTCAGATCAAATACATCATTAAGGAAAAACATGCACACTAAATAGACTACGAACTCTACTGGGACAAAGACCATTATTTTGCATATTTTTTCATTCCCCAATTCCTGACAGGATTCTCAGAATCATTTCTTAGTTAATGAACAGCAAATTGACTCATTGGTTAAATTAGCAACTACAGAGCTGCCTAACAGCAGTACAAAATAAATGAATAATTCACCAAAAACTAGCTCTAGATATTAATTTTAATTACTTTGTAGCAACATAATTTAGTACCAAATGTTTAAAAAGTACCCATTATAATTGCTAAACTGTGAAGTCACTATTATTTGTATCTGACCAGCTATACAAAACTCATCTGTTTTTCTCTTGACAAAAGGTAGTAAAAATCGCAAACAATAAAGAAGACGCTACTCATTAAAAGTCATGTTTACTAATCTAGCACCATAATTCCAGTCTTAGAACCTCCCATGCAGTTGGAAAGGGAATATGGGAAGAGGTGAGTATGTTGGAAATGTAGGGTAGTTCTCAAATTGGGGCCCCATTTTGCTTGCTCTAAAGCAAAAAACACAGGGTCTACCAAAGAAGAGAAGTGCTAAGGCTGGAGTCGAAAACAAAAGCTTTTGGTTCAGATGGTAAAGGAGGCCCTCAAGAGCAGTAGAATCAGTGTATCCCGAAGGCAGTGCTGGAGGCAGTCTCATGCACTAGGGGGTTTCTTCTTGGCATCCAAGTCCTTTTTAATTTCTTCAAGTTTTTTAGCCAGGTTTGGTATCTTTAAAGAGAAAAAAGATTATTATAATTTTGCATCTACCTAATCAATATTCTTGTACTTCTTTTCCTCCAAAGATAAATGGTTTTACAAGCTTTTATCTTCCTCCGAAAGAGATCTCCTAAACAGTGGTTCTTTTTGCTTTCTTTTTTGAGATAGGGTCTCTGTCACTCAGGCTGGAGCGCAATGGTGCAAACATAGGTCACTGCAGGATTGACCTCCAGAGTTCAAGCGATCCTTCCCGCCCCAGTCCCGCAAGTAGTTGGGACCACGGACATGCCACCACGCCTGGCTAATTTTTTATTTTTTGTAAAGATGGGCTTTTGCCACATTGCCCAGGCTGGTCTCAAACTCCTGAGCTCAAGCAATCTGCCCACCTCGGCCTCCCAAAGTGCTAGGATTACAGGCGTGAGCCACTAAACCCGGCCAATAGTGGTATTTCTTAGCCTCATAACTGCATAGAAAGATATCAGAAGTTGTCAGATAAGTATGCTTCTCTCTGAAAGCCACTTCTACTTTTGTATACCCACTTCCACTCGATCTGGTGCCAAGTAAAGGTTGTGAGTATAAACAATAAATGTGACATAATATAGCCTTTGCCTAGAAAACTATGACTCAAACGAAGGTTGACAAAGGAATTCCCTTTGTCATACAAAAAGCTTTACAACAAGACAAATCAATATCATGTTTCCCTTGCTTGTCTTTTTCAAACACCTGTCCAGAATCCCCATTCGTAGGCTGCTGTACCACCTGGTTTTCAACATCGCCATCTATAAAGCGAGGTTAATACAACTTCACAAAACTCTGTCCTCAAATGTGCTACCCTTAGAATTTTGAAGATGGAATACAGATCTATATTTTTCAGTCCCCCTACCCAGATGCATCTCCAAAATTCTAAGTCATCTCTACTACTGGGTAGTGGGGCTGAAAATATTATCCAATTAATCTTTAAATTCTCACTTATCACATGATTTCCCTAAGAATTTTAAGAGCCCAACTTAATATTACTCTGAGCTAACAAGCCACAGCTAAGGATCTTCATGAGCCCAGCTGAACTGAAGGGATTTTTCCCTCTTGTGGTGATACGGAAGAGGACAGATGTTTCATGAGCTGTATTACTTTTTCAAACAATGGCAAACCATTCTCAATATTCAGGAGTTTGCCTCAGCCCTATGGACCTCATTTATGCTGGAAGTCACACCTTACCTCAAACAAAGAAAAGTCACTCTAAAACAGTTACATGGAATCAAGGCAGTCATGGATATGGCCACTTACGTCATAGTTCTGAGCCAGATACATTCCAACCACGTTGCCCAATGTAAATCCAAGCTGAAAAAATAGAATAGTAAGAGTTACAGTGCATACTGAGTCCTGTGCCAGTATGATTCCAAATTAAAATACGAAGACAGTATCTTCCTAAGAAGCCTAGGACAGTTAGAAGACCTTAATGTCCCGTCTAGGGCTGTGTACAACATGAGAGTCACATTTTTCTTCTATAAACACAGAGATGCCCTCTCCAGAGGCTAAAGAGTATACAAAAGAATAAATGGTGACACCAACCAAATGTAAGAAAAAAATAAAACCGCAAAAAATAATAAATGGTAACACTGTATAAATCTACCCTAAATTCTCTTATCCCCTCACAACTCACATAAATACTTGACTACAAGTTCTGGAAACTCAAGCCAAAGTTCAGATTTTTCTTGTGGAATGCTGCAATTTTTTGTCTTTTTTTGGTTATGGATATTGTTATTCCTTTTCAAATCAAATCAAAGTTATTCATAAAAGTTATACTATAAAAATACTTTCTAAAGTATTCACTCAAGGCCGGGCACAGAGGCTCACACCTATAATCCCAGCACTTTGGGAGGCCAAAGTGGTGGATCACTTGAGGTCAGGAGTTTGAGACCAGCCTGGCCAACATGGTGAAACTTCATCTCTACTAAAAATACAAAAATTAGCCAGGCGGGGTGGCTCACACCTGTAATTCCAGCTACTCGGGAGGCTGAGGCAGGAGAATCACTTGAAACCGGGAGGCAGAGGTTGCAGTGAGCTGAGATCATGCCACTGCACTCCAGCCTGGGAGACAGAGCAAGACTCCATCTCAAAATAAATAAATAAATATTCAGCCAAATCATAGGATCTCAGAGAATGAAGGGACTCTTCACAGTTTACAATCTCTTCATAGTTCAAACAGAGGACCTTGAGGCCCAGGATGGAAAGGGACTTCTCCAAGGACATTCACAACAAGGAGGACAAGACAATCTACATTAGCTTCACACTCAAAAACTAAAATATGTGATGAGAGAAAAGAAGAGAAAACTCTGACACACCACTGAGAGCACATATGGCTTAGCACTCTGCCACAGGTACAGTCTAACATGCTAACAGGTACAGTCTGGCAGAATATTTAAGGTCGGTGGGAAACACAGTGACAAGAGACAGGTGCAACATTTAGAAAACTTTAAATATTTATCCCATTTGGTGACTATTTTCCTAAACAAAAACTGGTTCATGAAATTTAGATATACCCAAAAGGGCCAAGGCTCCTCAGCTTTGAGTTTTAATGATAATAATTCCCTGTTTTCCTCTGGTAATTAAGAGGCTCCATCTGGAGCTTAATTTTTCATTTTATAAATTCAAACTAGCATGAATTTTTTTCATCATTTTCTTTAATCAGTGTTGCTTTTATTCAATCAATACACAGCAGAGAGGTTTTAAAAAAATAAAGTGTGGCACTTAACACCATCAATCACACATGGCGTGACTGAACCTTATCTTCAAGTTGGAGATGCACATAGGGGAACAGAATGCAGCTGAGTTCTTAGTACGCTTTAAACTTACTAAGCTTGAAACACCAAAAGCATAATTTAAATTGGTTTGTTATTAGCAAAAAAAACATAGAAGAGGCTATCTAATCTCTAATCATAGACCATTCTGATCATTTGATTAATCAGATATGGCCTGCAAAATCCTACTTTTACCAATGTTGCACCTTGAAGCAGAATGATTTTTTTCTCCTATGGGTTGAAACCAGTTAGGAAGAGGTTTTCCAAATCCAGAAGGAGTATTAAATTTGCTTAAAAGAAGAGAAAAAAAAAAAAAAATGAAAGTATTAGCTCTAACACCAAAAAGAAAAAACATGGGATTTTAAAACTTTCAAAAGAAATAATCGAGTTCGGTTCCACCACTATCAGGCAGTGTGCCTAAAGCAAGACACTTAACCTCTCTGGATCTTTGCTGATTTGAGCTTCCTGATTTATAAAACATTATACTCACAATGTAATGTCCAGCTCCAACATTCTAAGATTCCTAGTTCTTACCATATCTGTCTCTAAACAAATGTGGCATGTCTAACGTGGCTTCATTTTGGCAACTTCGCCAGGCATCAGGGCACATGAAAAACTCATGATTATTTTAAAACACAACACAAAACAAAAACCATAAGCCTCTAAACAAATCATATCCAATTCCAGTTTCAGAATACTACCAGATCTACCAAAGGGGTCTTTTAAGATTAAATACACAAGAAAAATGTCACTAAGACAAATGTTTCCGAATACTACCGGATCTACCAAAGGGGTACTGTAAGATTAAATACACAAGAAAAATGTCACTAAGGGAAAAATGCATGAAGCCAGAAAAGCATATACAGTATGTTGTTCATGGGATGGTCAATAGGCATGTTTACACACAAAAAAAACCCCTAAATCTGAGGAACAGTGACTCAGTCTGAGAGGTTAGACTGGAGTCAGATTATAGGAGGTCTTGGATGAGTCTGAAACCTCGTGGTAGGCCAAGAATGCCTAACTTCTTCCAGGCCAAGACCTGGAAACCTCATCAGTAGTTCTGTCAGGTGAATGCCATCACAATGCCCTGCTTCCTCTACATGGTCACCTGTTAGTATTCCCTGTAGAGAAGACTGTGGCATAAGGAGTGCAATGCCTTCTTCCCAAGCTCAATACTAAGTGCATTACTATCACACCCTCTCTGCAATAATTTTGAGACTTTACGGGTATGAAAAAGTAGCTTCTTTTCACAGGAACATTGGGGACAATTAATGGTACAACACTGCAAGTTTGAAAACAGAGGACTGAGATGAGGAAAGTAGTGTACAGGAAAAATAGATGGGAAGAAGATGCTGGAGCTAAGAGCCTCAAAAGGGAAGTCTAGACTGGCACAGAACAGTACACAACAGAAGAATTGCATTGTCAGCTCTATAAATAGAGAGTACACTAAGAATCAGTGAAGCTCCACAATCCATTATCCACAATTCTGAAACCCAACTCAATCCAAACTACATTACATCATAACTCATTTGGTAACAAAAGCATACCTGACCTGAACTAACAGCAGACTATTTATAGTCATTATCACATTTTAGTGTGAATAATCATTTTTTGCTATAGCAATAGAAATCTTTAAATATAGGATCCTGCCTTAGACCTCCTCACTGGAGAATATGTCTCACAGCAAAAATATTAATACATTTGATTACAAAGTGCTATCCCAGATGCTGCTGGGGGTGTTAAGTACCGAGGTACATGATGCAGCTTATTACTTTTCTAAAATCTAAAAGAAATCTGATTTCCCAAATACATACGGCCCCTAAAGATTTTGATTAAGGGACTGCAGACCTTAATATACTAAAAATCAACTTCATATTTAGCCCCATGAAAGGATTAAAAATGATCTCTGCCCTTAGATAACTTATATGATGAATAGGAAGAAATGCTAGGTAAAATAGTTGTATAACAACAGAAGGCAGGACCCCGCACAGGATTTTCAATGTTAACAGATGCTCCAAAAATCAGAACTAGGCCATGCATTAAGTGGCAAAATGAATGATACAGAAGTGATTCTTTTAAGAAATCATACTTGAAAAATATGTACCTCAGGTTGATATTAAAGGCTCTAAATATGCTAAGTGTTCACATTTAAACTGGTGATATGGTTTGGCTGTGTCCCCACCCAAATCTCATCTTGAATTCCTACATGTTGTGGGAGGTAACTGAATCATGGGGGCAGGTATTTCCCATGCTGTTCTCATGATAGTGAGTAAGCCTCATGAGATCTGATGGTTTTATAAAGAGGAGTTCCTCTGTACAAGCTCTCTCTTTGTCTGCTGCCATCCATGTAAGACGTGACTTGCTCCTCCTTGCTTTCTGCCATGATTGTGAGGCCTCCCCAGCCATGTGGAACTGTAAGTCCATTAAACCCTTTTTCCCATATAAATTACCCAGTCTCGGGTATGTCTTTATCAGTAGTGTGAAAATGGACTAACACAACTGGCAAGGGAAATGTGAAGAATACTGAATGTGGAAAATCAAGGCACAAGATGGGAATGGAGATGTGATGACTGGCATAAAAGAAACAGGCCTGACTGGAAAAGAGAATTTGAGTTAAAGAATGGAGAGAATTAAGTATGGAAAGCTGGGCAGGGCTAGATGATGGGCTTCAAACAGCAGGTAGGGCAGCCAGGCACAATGGCTGTGCTTGTAATCCCGGCACTTCGGGAGGACAAGGCGAGAGGATAGCCTGAGCCCAAGAGTTTGAGACCAGCCTGGGCATCATGGTGAAACTACATCTCTACCAACAAAATGCAAAATTAGCCAAGTGTGGTGGCATACATCTGTAGTCCCAGCTACTCTGGAGGCTGTGGTGGGAGAATCACTTGAGCCCAGGAGGTAGAGGTTACAGTGAGCTGAGATTACGCCACTGCACTCCAGCCTGGGCGACAGAGGCAGGGGAGTTTCCTTCACCTGCAGTTGTGGTAGGGAGCCACTGACTACGCTTTGCCCGCAGCAACATGATGAAAGCACTGCCTGAGAAGCATTCTCCTGGTACCTATACTCAGAAAAGGCTGAGGAAGCAAGGATCTACTAGATGATGAAAAGATGTAGGAATTAAAAACGTAATTTTATTTATTTATTTATTTTTTTTAAAGAAAACTAAGTACCTATTAGAGAAAAGCTGATTACTGTGGTGGCAAGCAAACAAGACTGAATTGTTTCTATTGATCAATAAAGATCAATGGAATAGAGTGGAGAGCCCAGGAATACACCATAAAGGCTTATTATGGTCAAGTGATTTTCAACAAGAGTGCCAAGGCACTCAATATGGAAAGAACAGTCTTTCCAAGAAATGGTGCTGGGAATAATCTTTTCAAGAAATGGTGCTGGGACAATGGGATATCCACATGCAAAGAATAAAGTTGGACTCCCACCTCACACTATATACAAAAATTAACTCAAAATGGATTAAAAACCTAAATGTAAGAGCTAAAACTATAAAACTCTTCGAAGAAATCATAGGCGTAAACCTTCATGAGTGGGGCTGGGCAAACAGTTTTCTCAGATATGACACCAAAAGTACAAGTAACCAAAAAAAAAAAAAAAAAAAAAATTGGACTTCATCAAAATTAAAAATGTCTGTGTTTCAGAGAATACCATCAAGAAAGTCAAAAGACAACACACAAAATGAGATAGAATATTTTCAAATATATATCTGATAAGAGATCTGCATCCAGAATATATAAATAATTCTTACAACTGAATGACACAAAAAAACTCAATTTAAAAATGGGCAAATTGGCCAGGCACAGTGGTTCACGCCTATAATGCCACACTTTGGGGGCCAAGGCGGGTGGATCACCTGAGGTCAGGAGTTCAACACCAGCCTGGCCAACTTGGTGAAACCCCGTCTCTACTAAAAATACAAAAATCAGCCAGGCATGGTGGTGGATGCCTGTAGTCCCAGCTACTTGGGAGGCTGAGGCAGGAGAAACTGCTCGAACCCAGGAAGCAGAGGTTGCAGTGAGCTGAGATTGCACCACTGCACTCCAGCCTGAGCGACAGAGCGCAACTCCATCTCAAAAATAAATAAATAAAATTAAATTAAAATTAAAATGGGCAAATGACATGAAAGGATTTCTCCAAAGATACAAATAGCCAACAAGCACATGAAAAGATGCTCAACATCATTAGTCACTGAGGAAATGCAAAGCAAAAGCATAAGGAACCACGTCACACCCACTAGAATTGTTTTAACAAAAAGAACAGCTACAACAAATGTTGCCGAGGATGTGGAGAAATTGAAACTGTCATACATTACTGGTGAAAATGTAAAATGGTGCAGCTACTCTGGAAAACAGTCCAAAAGTTCCTCAAAGAGTTGAGCATAAAGTTACCATATGATGCAGCAATCCCACCTTAGGGTATATAACCAAGAGAACTAAAATACACATCCACACAAAAACCTGCACACAAATATTCCTAGCAAGATTACTCATCATAGCCAAAAGTGGAAACATCTTGAATGTCCATCAACTGGTGAAATAATTAACAAAATAGAAATAAACGTAACAAACAAGGTGCAAGATAATTATTCAGAAGTTAATGAAAAGACATGAGACCTAAATAAATGAAGAAATGGATCATAACAGTGAAATAGTAAGGCCAGGCATGGTGGCTCACACCTGTCATCCCAGCACTTTGGGAGGCGGAGGCGGGCAGATCACATGAGGCCAGAAGTTTGAGACCAACCTAGCCAATATGGCGGAACCCTGTGTCTACTAAAAATACAAAAATTAGCTGGGGATGGTGGCACACGTCTGTAATCCCAGCTGCTTGGGAGGGTAAGGCACGAGAATTGCCTGAACCCAGGAGGCATTGGTTGCAGTGAGCTGAGATTGCGCCACAGCATTCCAGCCTGGGTGACAGAGGACTCTGTCTCAAACACAAAACAAAACAAAGACATAATAGTGTAAAGGCTTCAAAAGCATAAGTCATCAGGAGGGCCTCATGGAAAAAATATCAGAGTGGGACCATAAAGAGCATTTAGGAAGGTAAAAAGGATAAAAGGAAAACCAGCCAGGTGCAGTGGCTCACGCTTGTAATCCCAGCACTTTGGGAGGCCAAGGTGGGTAAATGACTTGAGGTCAGGTGTTCGAGGCCAGCCTGGCCAACATGGTAAAACCCCATATCTACTAAAAAAATAAAATTAGCCAGGCGTAGTGGCACATGCCTGTAATCCCAGCTACTTGGGAGGCTGACGTAGGAGAATCACTTGAACCCAGGAGGCGGAGGGTGCAGTGAGCCAAGATGGCACCACTACACTCCAGCCTGGGTGACAGAGTGATATTCTGTCTCAAAAACAAACAAACAAAAGCAATAAATCACAATAACAGCATCATAGGCAGTGTGCACAAAGCCCTCAGCAGTGCCATCATGTTAGCTTCCCTCCGAAAGCATCCTTACAATAACTCTAGCTAAACCTTACGAATAAGGAAGCAGTAGCTTTCCTCAGGTAGTGTTGGTTACTATCTGCAAAGAGGTGTCTTCTACTGTGGTAAAAGAAAGAGGGGGTGCTCACTTTGGCAGCACATACACTAAAACTGGAATGATACAGAGATCAGAATGGCCCCTGCGCAAAGAGGACATGCAAATTCCTGAAGCAATGCATTTTTTAAAAACAGTCTAGGAGCAGTGGCTCAAGCCAACACTTTGAGAAGCTGAGGTGGGAGGACTGCTTCAGCCCAGGAGTTCAAGACCAGCCTGGGCAATATAGTGAGACCCTATCTCTACTATTAAAAAAATAATAATAAAGAGGAAAAAACTGCAGTAAAAGAAAAGGGAAAAACCACAGGAACAAGGTCTCTTCAAGATAGAGACAATGGGCAAATATTTTAACCTGAGGAGGAATATGAACAATGGAAGGAAGATATCACCAACACAAGCAAACACAGTGGTTTTCAAACTGTGCTCCACAAATCACAACTGTAGGAGAAACATCTTAGAGGGTTCCTGAATATGTAATGACAATGCACCTGCTTAACTTGTGACTGTTTCATCACTTCTAAACCTTTCCGATCACCTACCCTTCTGTAAGAAGCTAATCCCCACTTCTGAGAAGTAACCAATCTGGGTTCAAATGACACCCTGCAAAAGAAAAACTGAACACTATCTGAATCCTTGTTGAGTGCCCCTGTTTTTAAGTTTTTTAACGTGTTAACTCATTTTTAATCCTCACAACAAAACCGTGAGGTGGGTTTGCATTTTCAGGTGTGGAAATGGGAGCACAGAAAATTTCAACAGCCCACCCACGCTACCACAACTTGAAAATGATGGGACGCAGGGTTCAAAGTGAGAAGTCTGACTCTGAAATTTAACCTCTTAAACACTAGAACGTGATGGTCATTGTTTTATAGATGAAATGACTGAACACAAAGAGAAATACTTGCTCAACTTTAGAGTCAGTGGCTCATTTGACAGAGGTGGAATCAATGTGAAAAGTAGTGCTATCCACTTATTTAAAAAAAAAAAAAAGCAGTGAGGTGGGAGACCAGAGGGTGAGAGAACATCAGGGTTCCAGTTACTTCTGAGCTAGGAATATAATGGACAGCTTTAGCATCTCTCCTTAAATGCCGAGAATTCTGAATTCTCAAATCAGAATATGACCAGGTACAGTGTCTCATGCCTGTAATCCCAACACTGTAGGAGGCCTAGATGAGACCTGTCTCTACAAAAAAAAAAATTTAAAATTAGTCAGGGGTGGTGGTGTGGGTCTGTAGTCCTAGCTACTACTAAAGAGGCTGAGATGGGAAGACTGCTTGAGGCCAGGAGTTAAAGACTGCACTGAGCCATGATTGTGCCACTGGACTCTAGCCTAGGTGACAAAGAGAAACCTTGTCTCTAAAAAAAAAAAAAAAAAAAAAAAATTACGCAGTAAAAGTTTATTGCAAAACCAAATAGACCCATTCAGCAAAACCACTTAGAAAGTTAATTGTAACTGAGTCATGTCCTCTCAGTTTATCAATGAGCAACAGATACAGCAGGCAGCTCAATTACATCATCCTATACCCTGGAGCTAAGTGATACCGCTTTTAATCTAGTGTTTACTACAAGAAAATGACTGTCATTATTCTGAACTCACAAACTAACACCTAGTTAGGACACTACAGAAACTCCTAGAGGCAAAGAAGCAGCCGTCTTAGCTGGGCAGATTAAGGACACTCTTTTGACTAATTGGATTTAACAATCCATTACCATCTTTCAAAAGTACAGAAGAGGCACGTTTTGTGTTTTAATCTTTGACAAAGATACAGCATTTGGGACCAGGTGCGGAGGCTCACGCCTGTAATCCCAGCACTTTGGGAGGCTGAGGCAGGCGGATCCGGAGGTCAGGAGATGGAGACCATCCTGGCCAACAGGGTGAAACCCCGTCTCTACTAAAAATACAAAAATTAGCTGGGCCTGCTGGCGCGCGCCAGCTACTCGGGAGGCTGAGGCAGGAGAATCGCTTAAACCCAGGAGGGGGAGGTTGCAGTGAGCTGAGATCGCTTCACTGCACTCCAGCCTGGCGACAGAGCAAGACTCCATCAGAAAAATAAAGACACAGCATTCGGGCAGGAGCGGTGGCTCACGACTGTAATCCCAGTACTTTCGGAGGCTGAGGCGGGTTGATCACTTGAGGTCAGGAGTTCGAGACCAGCCTGGCCAACTCAGTGAAACCCCGTCTCTACTAAAAATACAAAAATTAGCCGGGCATCGTTGCGCGCGCCTGTAATTCCAGTTACTCGGGAGGCCGAGGAGAGAGAAGCGCTTGAACCCGGGAGGCGGAGGTTCCCGTGAGCCGAGATCGTGGCACTGCACTCCAGCCTGACGACATAGCGAGACTCCGTCTCAAAAAAAAAAAAAAGAATTAGAGGTTGAAAGCACCAAGTTTTGAGTGCACAATAGCTTGGCAGAAAAACTTTCACTTGAAAATTTGATGAGCAAGTCCTCCTGGAACCTTCACTAAGCAATCTTTGAAATATACCGAGTTTTGCCAGAAAACTCGTTTTTAACTCAAATAAGGAGCCAGGAGAAACAGTCTGCTTACTCATGCTTAGTCATTTCGGGAAAAATTACGTGTATACCAGTGTCTGACTCATTCCTCCAAGTCTGAAAGGTCTGATGAGGACTTAGCCTCTCGGACTTTGTGAGGTGGCTAATTTACGGTTTATTTCTGGCCCTCCTACCTCCTCAGAAATGCCAACTAGCAAGGCTCCACAGCAGGGACCGGCCGGCGACTATGTAATGGAACAGGAGCGCAGAAAGAAAGGGGGGCGGACTACGAAAAATCATCAAGGACCACACAAGCTTTAATACAAGTATTACACAATAAGCGCGGGGCGCGGCGCACAATAAGTGGCTCTGGAAACGCACACTCTCTGACACCTCAAAGTTTTAGGGACTTGGATGGATGCAGAAAAATAGGGGCAAAGGGATTTTCTGGGGAGGCAGGAAGAAAACGGCCGCCCTGAGAGGCGACGACCAGGCGCGGGGGCCGAAGGGACAGCGGGACCCACGCCCAGGCCGGGTCGGCGGGGTCGGCAGTCCTCGAGGGGGAAATGGGATCCGAGGCACGCCCCAGGCAGCGGGCCCCGCTCTTCGGCAGCTCCACTCACCAGGAACTGGAGCATGATGTCGGTGGGGAGGGCGAGGAGGGCGCGAAGGACTGCTGCAGCTCCGCGGGCCGGTCCGAGCCTACCTCCCCATGCGCGGGGGGCGGAACGCCCCGTCGACTTCCGGGTCACACCCCGTCCCGCCCTGCCTCGCTCCTCCCGCCCAGCCCGCGCCCGGAAACGACTCGCAGCGACGCAGCGTCCCGGTTCCCCCTGGCGGAGCGCGTCGGCCTCACAAGCTGAACCAGCCGGGCAGCGAGGGCGCGACAAGACTTGCGAGGAGCCAAGTCCCGAGCCTGGCTGGGCAGCTTTGAGCATCCCGCCTCTGTAAACCTGGGCCGGGGCCCAGGAATCTGTGTTATTCTCAGCACGCGGACGATTCTGATACACAGCCCAGCTTAGGGCTCTCTGGCCTAGAAGGACTGCATGAGCAGCGGGTCCCATCCCTAGGTTCGCAGCTGAATCGTGGGAGCTTTTGCAACATCCTCTACCAGTGCCCAGCTGGACTTTGCGGGGAAGAAAGAAGGCTTGTAGCTCGCAAAGCTCCGCAGGTGTGCTGTGTCATCAGCGTTGAGGACCCAAGGTGGAGAGGCTGGGTGTTTAAGAGGCTCGGATGGCGGGCTTTGGAGTCTGGTGATACCGGATGGGGCCCATGCTGCCGTGTGCCGCACGCCAGTCACTGAGATGATGAGTTTTGCAGCAGAGAAAGGGTTTGTTCACCAGGCAGCCAGCCGAGGAGACGGGAGAACAGATCTCAAATCTGCCTCCCCAAAGATGGGTTTTAGGGATATTTATGGGATAGAGGAGCAAGGTGGTCTGAGGTGTGGGGAAAGGCGATTGGAGGTCAGGAAAAGTTTGTCAATGGGTGATCTGCGGGAGGTAGTCAAGCTTCATGGCTCTTCATAGGATACATGGTCACAAAAGGTCATCCTTAGCATGATCTGAGGGTGGAGGTTTTGGCCCTCTAATGTCAGAAGGACACCCATAAGGCTTTCATGCAGGCCCAGTTGAGGGGTTGGTGGTCCCGGCTGTACAAGAACTGACCCAGGCCGGGCGCGGTGGCTCAAGCCTGTAATCCCAGGACTTTGGGAGGCTGAGACGGGTGGATCACGAGGTCAGGAGATCGAGACCATCCTGGCTAACACGGTGAAACCCCGTCTCTACTAAAAAATACAAAAAACTAGCCGGGCGAGGTGGCGGGCGCCTGTAGTCCCAGCTACTTGGGAGGCTGAGGCAGGAGAATGGCCTGAACCCGGGAGACAGAGCTTGCAGTAAGCTGTGATCCGGCCTCTGCACTCCAGCCTGGGCAACAGCGAGAGACTCCCTCTCAAAAAAAAAAAAAAAAAAAAAAAAACCCCAACTTCCTGAAAAACAAGAAACCTTATCAAGCAACCCAGATGTCAGAGATGTTATCCATAAGGAAGCCAGTGGGAGCTTAGATATATATTGTTTAGCTCTGTGACTTTAGCTATATGGGTTTGATTAAAAAACTAAGAGCAGGTGACTAAAAACAAGTGAGAGAAATTTCATTTGGCAGTCCTCATCAGGTTGACCCTCAGTTTCACTGGCTCAGCTGGGTTTCTTGCCTAGCATGGCCATAGGTCCTGTTGACAATTTAGTATCTCATCGCTACAAAGAATCTGTTCTTTCAGTCTTTTGGTCTGTGTGTGTATGTGTGTGTGTTTTCTCTCTCTTTTTTAAAGAATTTATTTTAAGCCTATTATACCACACAGTATGTTTTAAACACTAACTCCCTAATAAGATAAAGCAAAGACAAAAAAGTTCATCTTATTAGAAACAAGATATACCATCACTTACTGTCTTCAAACATTATTGCACTTTAATTTTCATAATTTGACAAAGCATTGATGAAACAATCTGCAGACTAATTTTAACAAACAACACCTGTAAGCAGACATGACCGTCCTAAATTGCTTATTAGGTATGAATTTTACAAACTACTTATATTTGCGGTAACGGTAGAGCTGGAGAGTATAGTGCCTTCTCCAAGCTGCCCAGCAAGAACCATCAGTATGGGGGAACTTATGACACTTTCCAAGGCCACGGCTCTTTCGGCCTGCAGCTGTCAGCCCACACATCTCCCTGTGTTTGTGGACTGGTTTGGTGATCGATTGGGTGTCAGGATTTCTTTTGATAACTTTGTGGAATGGATCAATGAGGATAACCTCAAAATATTTGTATGTAAAATCTTCACCAACCCAGTAAGAATTCAGGACTTTTAGAGCCCCACAGTTGTGTCCGACTCACTCCTCTGCAATGGACTGAAGGCTTCAAGCAAACTTTAGCTGGTTAACACCATGATGGACAGGCTTGCTGTAAGTTGCACCCTTAGGAACTGGGCGTTTTCGGCCACCACGGCGAACGCGAATCCTATCTATAACATAACCTTGCTTGGCCTTGTAGCCCAGCTGGTGTGCTTTATCAGGCCAGGTGGGGCAGGGAGCCTGCGGAGAGCAGAGAGCTGGAGGTACTGCCAGCAGCGGACCCTCAGAAGAAAGCACATGACATCAGACTGCTTCTTCCTCCATTGCTCCTGGATGTACTTGTATGCACCCATTTTGGCTTGCCTGATGGATGCTGCCAGACAGAAAGGAAAAAGCCTTACTCCCCCTGGTCTGTGTTTTAACATTAATGCTGATCAGTTGTTGCATTTAAACTGCAAAGGAGAGGGGATATAACGAGGCATGTCTAACCTCTCATACCATCATGTCTGGGAACTCAGTTTTAAGGTCTTGCTGGAGTCCCTTTGGCCAAAAAGAGGGTCTGTTCAATCAATGGAAGGGATTTAGGATGTTTAGTTTACCTAGCTATAGGAATTTAAGCAACGTTTCCTATTTCTGCTTTTCTCCAAACATCTTTCATTGTTCTGTCTTCCCCCACCTGCTTCCTGGTTTTTCTGCTTTCCAGCATATTGCCACTGCAACCGACCTGAGTTTATTTATTAAATGGCTAACCAATAGAGACACTCTATGGTTATCCATTTGTATTAGTCTGTTTTCGCACTGCTATAAAGAACTCCCTAAGACTGGGTAATTTGTAGAGGATAGGCATTTAACTGACAATTCTGCATGGCTGGGGAGGCCTCAGGAAACTTAGAATCATGGTGGAAGGCTAAAGGGAAGCAAGGCACATCTCACATGGTAGCAGGAGAGAAAAAGGGAGAGGGGAGCTGCCAAACACTTTTAAACCATCAGATCTCTTGAGAACTCACTATCACGAGAACAGCATGGGGGAAACTGCCCCCATGATCCAATCACCTCCCACCAGGTCCCTGCCTCAACACGTGGGGGCTACAGGGATTACAATTGGAGATGAGATTTGGGTGGGACCACAGAGCCAAACCATATCACCACTTAACAAGTAAACTCAAGTAAGTTGAGTTTACTCAGTAGGATCTCTCTCTCCTTGCCATTTTCGAATGCAGGGAAAGGAAAACTGGTGGGTCAAGATAGTGGCAGATGCTCCACAATCAACTACAACTAGAAAGGGCAGGGTCTCTTTGAACTAAGGTGGCTGCCAAGAGGGAAGAGGGAAGGGATGCTAGGAGATGGCTACAACACACCATACTTTCCAGTCTGTCCAGGTTAAAATTTGACTCAAGACTTAACCCGTGCTTCTCAACTTTAATCTTCATTCATATCACCTGGGCATCTTATTAAACTACATGTTCTGATTCAGTAGGTCTATGGTAGGGCCTAACTTTCTACATTTCTTTCAACCTCAAATGATGTTGCTGGTCTATGGACCAGACTTTGAGTTGCAAGATGCCAGACTGTGAGCTACATTAAGAGTGAGGTCTTCACCTGTTGAGCTCATGACTCCATCCTCAGCGCTCAGTGGGTGTCTGGCACAGCCTCTCAACACAACATAAGGATAGTTATTAAAATGTTTTTCGTAGGACCTTATCCTCTCCTTAAGATAAAGGCTTAAATGAAGCCCGGCTTTCCCTCTAAGGCTTTTTCAAAGGTATTTTCTCTAGCTAACCACAGGGCATGGAGAAGCAAGGCAGGACTCTTTTGCTCCCCACTGCTACTTTCCGAATTATCCCTTCAATATCCTTATATAAAAACACTTCCTTTACTTTCCTGTTTGCCTTTAGCCCTTTTTTTTTTTTTTTTTTTTTTTTTTTTTTTTGCAACAGGGTCTAGCTCTGTTGCCCAGGCTGGAGTGCAATGCCACGATCTCAGCTCACTGCAACCTCCACCTCCTGGGTTCAAGTGATTCTCCTGCCTCAGCCCCCTGAGTAGCTGGGATTACAGGCGCCCGCCATCATGCCCAGCTAATTATTATATTTTTAGTAGAGACAGGGTTTCATTGTATTGGCCAGGCTGGTCTCAAACTCCTGACCTCGTGATCCACCCGCCTTGGCCTCCCAAAGTGCTGGGATTACAAGCGTTGAGCCACCGCACTCAGCCTACCTTTAGCCCTTCTTAATGTCTTAATCTATTGATTTCTGAGGCAGTCTCCTCATTCACTGAAGGCTTTGGCATCTAACCCACGGCCTTCCTTTCAGTGCCACGTTATCATAATCTTGGGTGACTTCAAGGCCGTATACACTTGTACTTTCCAGAACTCCTTCCTTCCAGTGACCTTCACCTTCACCCCCCTTCAGCAGTGCTCTGCCGTGATCATAACACTTTGTCATATCGTAGACCTGTGAAGTATACCCCAAAATCCTACCTCCTCTCCTATCAGCCCTTTGACTTTAGCCAGATCTCCACTCAGCTATTCCATATTCTCATGAGCTATGTGCTCCCTTCTGGAAGGCTTCAATCCTTTTCTGTCTAGTCTATACCCCAAGAGACCAGCACTTTAAGGACTGTTACTCTCAATTCTCTTATCCAGTGGTCTTCTCTGATACTTGCCTTTTAAATTCTAATTTTTGATCTCCACCTTTTCCAGTCCCATACCAGTGATTCTAAGCACCAAATGGAGAAAAGAGGGATCATTCAGCAAATGATATTCATCTAACTAGGATCATTACCTGGAAAAAATAATGATGTTGGGTTCCTACTTCACACTTTGCACATAAATTACAGATAACATAAATGGCACTGCACACATAAATAACAGCTTAAACAAGACAAAAAATGTTAAAATCAGTAGGAGAAAAAGAGAGAAGTTATTTTATAATCTGCAAATGAGAGTGGAAGCTTTTTCACATGACCAACATGATACAAAATCCAGAAGCCATAAGAGATTGAGAAAATCAACTACATAAAAATTTAAAAATTCTGTAAACACTTTTTGTGAAACAAGTGACAGAGCTAACTTCATTTATATAAAGATCTGCTACAAATCAGTGAGCCCAATGGCTCAATAAAATATGGCCAAAGAATTTGAACAGTCCACAGAAAAGGAAATACAAATGGTTCAAACATATGAAAAGATACTGTGGGTAGCATTTACATTAATACTAAGAGAAACGTGGATTAATACTATAATGAGGTACCATTTTTCTCCAAATTGGCAAAAATCAGAAAGGTTGGCCGGACGCGGTGGCTCATGCCTATAATCTCAGCACTTTGGGAGGCTGAAGTGGGCAGATCGCTTGAGTCCAGGAATTTGACACCAGCCTAGGCAACGTGGTGGAACCCCATCTCTACAAAAAAAATACAAAAATTAGCTGGCTGTGATGGTGTGCGCCTGTAGTCCAGCTACTTGGGGGTGCTGAGGCAGGAGGATCGCTTGAACCCGGGAGGTCAAGGCTGCAGTGAGCTGTGACTGCACCACTGCATGCATGCCAGCCTGGGTGACAAAGTGAGACCCTGTCTCAAAAAAATAATAAATGAAATAAAATTGAAACAGCTTGATAACATACTGTGTTGGAAGAAGTGGGGGAACAGGCACAGTTTACACAACATTGAGGGGGTAATGAGTTGTTACAACTTTCATGGAGGCAGTTTGGCCAGAACTATAATTTTAAATAAGCATAACTTTCTCCTAGCAATTGCTGAAATTATGCTCAAAAACATTCATGGTAGAAAAAGGTTGGAAACAATGTTAACCAATAAATTACTGATTAAAATAATGCTATATATCTACATTGAAATACTTGTGCAAAAGAAAAGAGCTTTATATGTGCTGATATGAAAATATCCTCAAGTGAAAAAAGCAAGGTGTTGGTATGCTACCATTTGAGGCATTGACAAAGGTATCAGTGGGAAGGAGTGTGCTATTCAATAAATTACAAAATTATCCATATGAAAAAAAGTAAACGTAGCTTATACCATTCACAAATATCAATGCCAGAGAAATTAATGACCTAAGGAGGAGGCAACATTTTTAAATGCCAAAAGAAAACACAGAAGAGTATCTTTATGATTTCAAGTGGGAGAAAATTTTTAGATAAAGAGCACATACCATCAAGGAAAAGATTTGACACATTAAAATGTAAACAAGTATACCATAAAAAAGTTGAAAAGATAATCCAACAGACTGGGTTATCTGAAAAGAGAAAACTGAAAAAAATTGAAGCCATACTGAATGGCTTCAATTCAGCATATGTAATTCAGCAATTACACATAAATTCAGGATGTGTAATTACCTCCTACACATCAAAAAGAAAAAACCCAATAGAAAAAAAATGGGTAAAGCTTTTTAAAGGGGGGGAAAGAATGGTACACAAACTATGCAAATCAATCAAGGTAACATTTTATACCCATTAGACTGGCAAAATTAGAAAGTATGATGACTGGGCCGGGCGCGGTGGCTCACACCTGTAATTCCAGCGCTTTGGGAGGCTGAGGCAGGCGGTTCACGAGGGTAAGAGATCGAGACCATCCTGGCCAACGTGGTGAAACCGTGTCTCTAAAAATACAAAAATTAGCTGGGCATGGTGGCATATGCCTGTAGTCCCAGCTACCTGGTAGGCTAAGGCAAGAGAATCATTTGAACCCAGGAGGTGGAGGTTGCAGTGAGCCGAGATCACGCCACTGCACTCCAGCCTGGCAACAGAGCGAGACTCCATCTAAAAAAAAAAAATTAGCCCAGCATGGTGGTGTGTGCCTGTAGTCCCAGCTACTGGGGAGGCTGAGGCAGGAGAATCGCTTGAACCTGGGAGGTGTAGGTTGCAGTGAGCCGAGATCGCGCCACTGCACTCCAGCCTCGCAACAGACCTAGACTCCATCTAAAAAAAAAAAAAGGCCAGGGGCGCATCCCAGTTGCAAAGTTTTTTAAGAACAAGATATTTGAAGTATCCCTCCATGGATCACTTATTATAATGGGAAACATATATTTTACAACAAAGATGTGTGTCAAATACCAACTTAACCAGGTGGTCAAGCTTAATATAATTGGACACAATGATATGCACCTCCTCCTGATGTGATCCACCGAAATCAACTGTACAAGGGTGGTATTCTGGCCACAAGTGTTTAACCTGAGTCTAATCAAAAGAAAACAAATTGTAGGACCTTTTCCAAAACAGCTAAAAAATGTGAGTTATAGGCCGGGCGTGGTGGCTCAAGCCTGTAATCCCAGCACTTTGGGAGGCCCAGGCGGGCGGATCACGAGGTCAGGAGATCGAGACCATCCTGGCTAACATGGTGAAACCCCGTCTCTACTAAAAAATACAAAAAAACTAGCCGGGCGAGGTGGCGGGCACCTGTAGTCCCAGCTACTCGGGAGGCTGAGGCAGGAGAATGGCGTAAACCCGGGAGGCAGAGCTTGCAGTGAGCTGAGATCCGGCCACTGCACTCCAGCCTGGGCGACAGAGTGAGACTCCGTCTCAAAAAAAAAAAAAAAAAAATGTGAGTTATAAAAGCCTCCCATCCTCCGAAAAGCCAGGGAACCGTTTTAGAATAAAAATTGACTAAAGAGATAGCTAAATATTGGGCCGAGTGTGGTGGCTCATGCCTGTAATCCTAGCACTTTGGGAAGCCGAGGTGGGCAGATCATTTGAGGTCAGGAGTTCGAGAGCAGACTGGCCAACACCGTGAAACCCGTCTCTACTAAAACAAATACAAAAATAGGCCGGGTATGGTGGTGCACTCCTATAATCCCAGCCACTCAGGAGGCTGAGGCACTAGAATCACTTGAACACGGGAAGCAAAGGTGGCAGTGAGCCAAGATCGAGCCACTGTACTCTAGCCTGGGCAACAGAGCGAGGCTCTGTCTCAAAAAATAAAACAACAAAAAAAAAGAGATAACTAAATATAATGTGTGATTCTTTTTTTTTTTTTTTTGAGACGGAGTGGCGTGATCTCGGCTCACTGCAAGCTCCGCCCCTGTGTTCACGTCATTCTCCTGCCTCAGCCTCCCAAGTAGTTGGGACTACAGGCACCTGCCACCACGCCCGGCTAATTTTTTGTATTTTTAGTAGAAACGGGGTTTCACCGTGTTAGCCAGGATGGTCTTGATCTCCTGACCTCGTGATCCGCCCGCCTCGGCCTCCCAGAGTGCTGGGATTACAGGCGTGAGCCACCGCGCCCGGCCAATGTGTGATTCTTAATTGGATCCCGGTCAAAAAAAAAAGTTATCAAGTGCATTTTTGGAACACTTGAGGAAATTTTAATGGAAAGATTAGATATTTTTATTGTATTTTATTGTCAAATTTCTTGGATATGATAATGGTGTTGTGGTTAGGAAGGAAAATATCCTTGTTCTCACTTGCTAAAATAGGGATAAAATGTCATAATGTCTACAATTTAGGGAAGAAAACTAGTGTATATACACAAAAAAACAAAGCAAGTGTGCAAACTGTTGACAACTGGTGAATCTAGGTGAAAACTGTATGGGTTCATGGTACTTTTCTTCCAACTCTTTTGAAGATTTAAAATTGTTCAAAATAATTGGGAAGGCCGGGTCACACCTGTGATCCCAGCACTTTAGGAGGTGGAGGCGGGCAGATCACCAGAGGTCAAGGAGTTTGAGAACAGCCTGGCAAACAAGGTGAAACCCCGTCTCTACTAAAAATACAAAAACTAGCCGGGCATAGTGGCGGGCGCCGGTAATCTCTGCTACTTGGGAGGCTGAGGGAGGAGAATCACTTGAACCCGGAGGCGGAGGTTGCAGTGATCTCAGATTGTGTCACTGCACTCTAGCCTGGGTGACAGAGCAAGACTTAGTCTCAAAAAATAATAATAAAATAAATAAGTTGAGAAAATACTAGACAAATATTTAGAAAAGGTTATGTTGTATATTAACAGCTGTTAAAGCTCAGATAAAGTTCAGACATAATTTTTATATTACCAACTGACCAAGACTACAGTAGTAATGACTGGGAAGAGTGTGTACCTCTTTTTGATTTTCTAACCCACCAAACTGATTCACTCAGTAAAAATGACATATTTAAATCCTACATGTGTTTAAAATTTAAATGTAGCTTTTAAAAACAAACTATCCAACACCTGGTTTTATCCTCTTTGCTTGCTTCGCTGAAGAGTGCGTGCTGCACCTGGCGCCCCCTCTGCATGCCCCAGGTAACAGAATGCAGAGGTCAGGCTGAATGTCAGCCTCTCCCCGCTGTGTCACACAAACATTTCTGGTCAGCAGCACCATGCAGCTGCAGGCCTGCCCGCCACTCCCTCCCACACACTTCTCCACTGCCCCAGATTCTGATCCACAGTCAGTGGTAATTTGGGACAAAATGGTAAGAAAACAATATGAAACGTAGTAAATCCAAAATCTTTATTTTTTTAAGACTATAGTCTTATAGTAAAGGGAGGAAGCCTTAACTTGCAAGACAATTCTTGCAAGGATCTGTACAACATACTTTTTATTTCTATAGAATGGAATCAAACCCAGACAGAGACTACAGAATGTATACTAGAAATTAGCAAATGCCAGGAATGGAGCAGGAAAAAGACAAGTGAGGCATAAACACACAAAACCCTTCACTGGGATCTGTTGACCGCAGCCAGAACCAGGGCTGGATCACACAATGTAGGCAGCTACCAGGGCCACAGGAAGGGAAGTAGCTAGGGCAGGGAAAGGCCCACACTGGGATACGGGGTTTAGCACCAGGTAAATTACTCTTGGTATTTACATACAAAATCAGTTGGCTCTATTTCTTAGACATACACACAGAAAGGAAGATTTGATCATTACTTTATGAATCTGTTATTTTGCAATACCGGTATTATTAAGAAATAGGGACAATTCACTCAGATTCAAATTTCAGTAGCAGGAAATAAATATCAAAATACCATCATTGGCCCTCAATACAAAACCTCTACAACACCCAATATTACCCTCCCTGCCCAACCCCAAAGGATCACTCCCTGGTGGCTGCCACTTCACTGCTGCCATCTCCAATACATACCACGGTGTCATGCAGCCCTCCTTAAGGCTGGCACCGTAGGCTTAAACAACTGGCTGAGAAGCAGGAGTGAAACACGCCAAAGGCTCTGTGCTGCAAACACGACCCCTCTTTTTTTTACACCACAAACTTCTTTAAGGATCTGGTCACTCAATTGGAGTGATAAATAGCTTTTTAGAAAAAGAGGAAAAAGTCCTTAAAAAGGAGAAAGTGTAAATCTGATTACTCCAAACCAGTCATCTTTTTTTTTCTTTGAGATGGAATCTTGCTCTGTCACCCAGGCTGGAGTACAGTGGCGCAATCTCGACTCACTGCAACCTCTGCCTCCCGGGTCCAGGCGATTCTCCTGCCTCAGCCTCCCGAGTAGCTGGGACTACAGGTGTGTACCACCACGTCCAACTAACTTGCATTTTTCAGTAGAGACCAGCCAGGCTGGTCTCGAACTCCTGACCTCAGGTGATCTGCCCGCCTCTGCCTCCCAAAGTGCTGGGATTACAGGTGTGAGCCACCGCACCCGGCCCAGTCACCTTCTTAAAGTAGAGCAGTTCACAGATTCTCAAAGTCTATTAAACAGAGGTGAGCGTGGACCTGGAGGCAGCCTCGGGGGGGCAGGTGTCCTCCAGGCAAGTGCCTGGCAGGGCTGGAGGCGCTGGTGGAGTGGGCTGGACACTGTGCTCAGAGGTCAGGCTGGTTATCTGTCCTCTACAGAAAAAGCTGCCAAGCTAGGGTGTTTTGGTCTAAAAATTATTGGTGGGGACAGGGAATCCCTGAAGGGAATACGTTTGTTTGTTAAAAAAACAAAAACAAAAACAAAAACAGTTATAGTGGAAATGGGAAAGGAGCACAAGAGCTTTTTTTGGGGGATGGGGTAGGGAGGGGGACAGACTTTTGCTCTGTTGCCCAGGCTGGAGTGCAGTGTTGCCATCTAGGCTCACCGCAACCTCCATACCCTGGGCTCAAGCAATTATCCTGCCTCAGCCTCCGGAGTAGCCAGGATTACAGGTGTGCGCCACCAGGCCAGGCTAATTTTTGTAATTTTAGTAGAGACAGGGTTTCACCATGTTGGCCAGGCTGGTCCCGAACTCCTGACTTCAAGTGATCTGCCCGCCTCAGCCTCCCAAAGGCGTGAGCCACTGTGCCACGCCCCAAGAGCTTTTACATAAACATGTAAAAAACATTTTTAAGGGAGAAAGAGAAAAATAGTCTCTGAAATGGTTCTGAGGAAATGGAAAGAAGGATGATGGAAACAGTCTTCATTGCTGGTCTGCCCTGAGTAACTCAGCTGGCCTCCATCTGGAGTTTCTTCCTACTTCAGGGCTCTTCATGCTCCAACTCTGAGCTGGAGTCGGAGCCCCCATCAAAGGCAGAGGTGGTGCTGCCCTTGGCATTGGTGTAGAGGATGCTGTCTGAGGAGGGATAGTTGGCCTGTGGCTGGGCACTTGACCTCCCCTTCAGTGCACGGACTTCCTGCTTCAGAAGAGCATTCTACCGCTGAGGTCATCGATTTCTCACTGGCGTGTGGTTTTTCCCTCCACATATGCTGGATATACTCTATGGCTTTGTCTAGGATTTGGGCCCCGGATGCCTTCTCTCCTTGGAGTATTGGGACTGAGTCCCACAAACTGAAAGCTGCCTTTGATGTGGTCCCTACGATTTCATTCCAGTGCATCATGATGTGTGGGGAAAAGAAAGAGAGATCAGCCTGTTACTGTGTCTATACAGAAAGAAGTAGACATAAGAGACTCCATTTTGTTCTGTATTTGAGATGCTGTTAATCTGTGACCCTACCCCAACCTTGTCCTTGCAAGAGACATGTGCTGTGGTGACTCAAGTTTTAAAGGATTTAGGGCTGTGCAGGATGCGCTTTGTTAAACAAGTGCCTGAAGGCAGCTTGCTGGTTAAAAGTCATCACCATTCTCTTAATCTCAAGTACCCAGGGACACATACACTGCCAAAGGTCGCAGGGACCTCTGCCTAGGAAAGCTAGGTATTGTCCAAGGTTTCTCCCCATGTGATAGTCTGAAATATGGCCTCGTGGGAAGGGAAAGACCTGATTGTCCCCCAGCCTGACACCCGTGAAGGGCCTGTGCTGAGGAGGACCAGTACTAGAGGAAAGAAGGCCTCTTGGTGGTGGTTGGCAGTTGAGACAGAGAAAAGCATGTGTCTCCTGCCAGTCCCTGGGCAATGGAATATCTCAGTGTAAAACCCGATTGTATGTTCCGTTTACTGAGAAAGGAGAAAACCGCCTTAGGGCGAAAGGTGGGACTTGCTAGCGCAATGCTGCTCTTTATGCACTAAAAAGGTTTATGAAGATGTCTGCATATGCATATCAAGGCACAGCACTTTTCCTTAAACTTATTCATGTCACAGAGATCTTTATTCATATGTCTTACTGCTGACCTTCTCCCTATGATGATCCTATTATCCTGCCACTTCCCTTTTTTCTAAGATGGTAAAGATAATTATCAAATAAATACTAAGGGAACTCAGAGACTGGTGCCGGCGTGGGTCCTCTGTATGCTGAACGCCGGTCCCCTGGGCCCACTTTTTCTCTCTATACTTTGTCTCTGTGTCTCATTTCTTTTCTCAAGTCTCTCCTTCCACCTAACGAGAAACACCCACAGGTGTGGAGGGGCAGGCCACCCCTTCATCGATGGGCCCATTTGTCAGCCGCAGATTGAAATCTCTGTTGTAGCTTGTCACTCTCCACCTCGATGTCATCATTATCAGTCATTTCCTACAACTCAGGGAGCAGCCACTGCAGCAGCAGCAGCCAGGGAGGAAGAGGGATAGAGGAATCTGAGGAAGTCACTGACAAGAAGCAGCAGAGTTCCCCTGCCTACATACACGCACTCACTTGCTCTCACACACACAAAACATGGGCAAGAACCACCTCCTCACTCCCAAAATCTCAGTTCTAAATTTAGCTATATGTCTTATCTGTTAAGAAGGCTTCATACTTCAGAAGTTTATAAAATGCTTTGATTTCACGCCCAGGCTCTTTGCTAATTATTTCTAGGTTCATGCCTGTGCTCCTGATGATAGAGATAATCATATACGTGACCAGCAGAGCAATATGCACTGACTACATTATGGATCCATTTATTTATTCTTTCACATCCAGGACTTCTATTTATTAACAGAATGTTTTCCAGCTAATGTTTATATCTGGTGGGCAGTAAATTAATTACAAAATATAACATTGACAAAGCCTTTATATTTTTCTTTTTTTAAACCTGACAGCATAACTTTCTCTAAGATAAAGCTATTTTAAAAAGATGCTTGAAGGCCAGGTGCAGTGGTTCACGTCTGTAATCCCAGCACTTTGGGAGGCTGAGGCGGGCAGATCACTTGAGGCCAGGAGTTCGAGATCAGCCTGGCCAACATGGTGAAACCCCATCTCTACTAAAAATACATTAGCTGGGCATGGTAGCACACGCCTGTAATCCAGCGAGAGGTGGAGGTCGCAATGAGCCACGATCATGCCACTGCACTCCAGCCTGGGTGACAGAGTAAGACCCTGTCTCCAAAAAAAAAAAAAAAAAAAAAAAACCCAAAACCCAAAACCAATGCTTGGAAGCCATAGAAGTTTTAAAACAACAACACTAGGCTGGGCGCAGAGGCTCACACCTGTAATCCCAGCATTTTGGGAGGCCAAGAGCGGGTGAAACCCCATCTCTACTACAAATACAAAAATTAGCTGCGTGTGGTGGCGGGCGCCTGGAGTCCCAGCTACTCGGGAGGCTGAGGCAAGAGAATCGCTTGAACCTGGGAGGCAGAGGTTGCAGTGAGCGGAGATCGCGCCACTGCCCTCCAGCCTGGGTGACAGAGCGAGACTCTGTCTCAAAAACAAAACACAACACTATAACACTATAGAATAAGTATCAATTTTATTCTATAGTGTTATAGCGTTTATTTTGTTACTACATGAAAGTGAGGACTTTCTCCTCTCAGCAGTCTCTCTTAAGTATTAGGCTGAAATAATTGCTGGCTGGAAAAGGAAATTTGCAGTTTCAGATGATGTAGTTACTTGAACATGAAAACAACTGGGTAAGAAATAGAGTGGTGATCATGTAAATGTTTTGTCCTAGTGATAGCCATCATATTAATTATATGAGAAATATTGGCAGATGATTAATTTGAGAAATTTCACAATCATTTCTAAGGAACAAATGCAAATTACTGTAGAGTCAGCTCTCCATATCCCCAGGTTCAACATCTGCAGATTCAACCAACCACAGATCACAAATTTTTTGGGGAAAAAAAAAATATAACAGTAAAAAATAATACAAATGTAAAAACATAGTATAACCACTATTTATATAGAATTTACATTGTATTAGGTATTATAAGCAATCTAGAAATGACTTAAAGTATACAAGAAGATGTATCTATATTATATGCAAACACTATGCCATTTTATATAAGGAACATGCATACCAAAACATAGGTTTTGGTATCCGTGGGAGCCCTGGAACCAGTACTCACCAGATATCTAGGGACAATTGTATTGTCAACTTACATGTAAAAAAGAAAAAAAAAGGCAAAACCTAAATAATTTTAGGAAAAAGCTTAACTTTTTCAGACATTTTCACAGTATTGAGTACACCATTCTATAAGAACATGGCTATAGTTTAGTAACCCTGAATATTGTAATAGTGCAATGTAGCTACAAAGGGTAAAAAAATTAGAATTTTCAGACTATGCCTTTAATTTGGCATTCAGAATAATATCTCTATGGGAAAATCACCACTGTTGAAGGTTTATTTGTCAGATTCCTGATAATACTGATCATTTTCTAGATAAAAGATCAAAAGATTAACCATACATTTGCTTTGTTTTTTTAAAAAGTATTTATTTTTTACTAGTGAGGATGGAACTAGGCAAAGTTTACAGAAAAGATGTCCATATACAAAGAAAGAAATAGCAAAATATTTTTGGTCATAATTTAGAAAGAAATTAATCTATAAAACGGAGACAGTTCTCCCCAATTCATCTCTCTCATAGAAGAGCATAAGCACGGGCTCTCAGTTCCTTGATATCCTCAAGAGGCCACGGATACGTCTGACAAGAGCCTGTATGAAACTATATCGAGATCGAACTTTTGAATATAATCCTTCAATGTCCAGGAGTTTCTTTTGTAATGATTCTCCAAAAGCACTGATTGCATCAGCCTGAAGCTAGAGGTGACACAAAAGACATTTTGTTAAAATTGTTGTCTCAAATATTCCTTTTATTCTAAGTCTTCCAATTTAAAACACTTTAGAATTTTTGTAATGTGGTTCTTTCAATGTAAAATACTTTTGAATTTTTGTAATGTGCTACTAAATTAACTAAACATTCACATTTTCTACCTTAGAATTTTTTGGTTTAATTCTCATGTTTTTCCTGCTTTCTTGTCTTGTATACATTTAAAAACCTGCTTTAAATAGCAATGAATGTTGATGCTGATGCTGATATACTAACATACAAACAAAAACATTTCCTAAAGGGCCATACAAGAAGTCAGTAAGACTGGGAGGGAGGGAGGGAGGGAAGGACGATGTGGGGAAGGAAGGGAGGGAGGGAGGGTGGGAGGGTAGGTGGGAAAGAAACTTTTACTTTTTATTTCATTTTGCATTTTTTAAAAACCAACTTGCATGCTTTTGTTTTTTAAAAATATTCATGTGCGGATAAACCTGGTATATGCTTTAGAATTAATATATATTCTAGAATGCATATGTAGTTTCAGATGGATATTTTTGATGTTATACTAAAAGACTAAAATTAAGTACAAAATTAGATGAATCTACCTGTTTTCAGTTTTGCATTAAAATCACAGTACAAAGTGAGATTATTAATCCTGCATTTTTTTTCTAGCTTTTTTACAAAGCAGTCTAAATGAAATAGTAACAGTTATTACTTCAAAATATATTTATTTTTGTTGTCCTAGCTACTCAGGATGATGAGGCAGGAGAATCACTTGAGCCCAGGGGGTTGAGGCTGCAGTGAACTGTGGTCACACCACTGCACGAGAGAGCGCCTGGTAACGGAGTAAGACCTTGTCTCTTTTAAACAAACAACAAACCTCTGAATATCTTTGACTAATTTTGTACATGGCCTCAATTAACACTAGTTCTCCTAAACAAGCCTAGCCACAAAATTCCTTTTATTTCCTATTATTCACCAAAGAGTCCGGATTAGGATGGGAGCGTGGTATCCATGATATCTAGCAAGGTGTGCTTTGGAGGTTGCTGTAACTGCACCTTTCATTCCCAACCTTGTTTTAAGAAAAATAGCAAAAAGAAGGATTAGGGAGGAGCAGAGGCTTTATCAAATCACGGCTAAGGACATGCAGATGGCTAGTAGAGGATCTAGCTGTAATTCATTTTCCCCAACATCACACACCCTGATACCTGCTTTGTTAGAAACATAACTTTGCTATCAGTTTAATACGAGGTTTTCATTGTAATTGTTTTTGGCATGCTCTTCATTCATTCCAACACTATTGATCAACAGGTTAGTAAGAGCACAGTGTTGTGTACTATGGTCTACTACAGCGCGATTTGTATTGGCTGCTCTCAATCTCACCATTAAATGATTTCCTGAAAAGTAAGTGCTGAGTGATACTTTGTACCTAAAAAGTTCTACAAAGCTAATCAAAAGATACCAGGAGTTTCCAGATCTTAATGCCTACCAATCACGGAACACTTACCATGTTCTAGGTACAACATTAGCAGCTTCACATACATGAAACCTCACTTAATTCTGACAAAACCCTTTGAGGTTGAATCATCCCTCCTATTTCTTAAATTAAGAAATTGAGGCTCGGAAGTTAAGTAAGTTGTTCAAAGTCACATAGCTATTAAAATGGTCAAGCTAGAGTTCAAACCAGGTCTCTATAAGCAACCCTGAAAATCATAATCTTATGAACATACCAGGCTTTTCCTTTTACTTACTTATATTCATTCATTTATTTATTTATTGGAGACAAGGTCTTGCTTCACTCTTTCATTCATTTATTGGAGACAAGATCTTGCTCTGTTGCCCAGGCTGCAGTGCAGTGGTGCGATCACAGCTCACTGCAGCCTCAATCTCCCAGGCTCAAGTGATTCTCCCACCTCAGCCTCCCAGGTAGCTGTGACTACAGGTGCATGCCACCACAGTACGCCAATTTTTTTTTTTTTTTTAAGAGACAGGGTCTCACTATGTTGCCCAGGCTGGTCTCGAACTCCTGGGCTCAAGCAATCCTCCCGTCTTGGCCTCCCAAAATGCTGGGATTACAGGTGTGCACCATCACGCCTAGCCCTTTTACTTTAATAAAGAAAAATAAAAGAATATAAGAATAGAACTTTACCTGGTCTAAATCATGTTGGCTCACTATAGCCAGCCCACTTCTAAAATCTAGATTGGTTTCTGAGGCGAAGGAATCTAGAGATAAAAAAAAACAGAGTCATACCGGCTGTGCAAGTACACATCTACCACACAGTGGAGGAACCTGATGACAATGAACAATAACAATAGTACCATGAAAAACATGGCTCAAGATTGGGAACTCAATTTTCAACTTGTAGCAAATGGAAGCCCCTAGAAAGCATTTCACTGGTCCAGACCAGGGTTCTCAGCTCTTCTCTATTTCTTTCCACCTAAGGGATCCAACACATGCCCATCAGTCACAGAGACCCACTCTAGCAATAAGAATCAGCATAATAGCAGACCTACTCCATTCTTCTAGAGCTGGGTCAGTCCCTAACTGCAGCAAGAAGCTGAGGAACAGCTGATGAGCAGGCTCTAGAATATTCTTATGCTCGGCACAATGTCCCGTGAACAGAAAGTAAAATGCAAGAAATAGCTACGTCTAGTGACTAAGCAGCTCTTGATTCACCCAATTCACTCTAAGTAATCTGGAAACATAAATAAATAAAAACGTTACTAGCTTTTCAAGGCACAAATAGGTATTTATGGTTCATTAATTTTTAGCAGAAAGTTTACCTTGCAGTCTTCTGCTTTTAAACAAGGTTCTCGAGGCAAATAAGGAATCTTGAGAATCCGTGGGCATGCAATGTAACAAGTAGTACTCCAGATGGCGCCAAAGAATAAATAGGCAGGTCTCTATGATAACTATATCAGAGCTCAGATTAAAGGAACATAATCTCATCAAATATTTTTTACAAACCAGTTTCTGAGGAGGAGAAAAAAGGAGAGACTGCACTCACTTAATGAGGTAGCCACAGCCTCAGTCTGACAGACAGGGTCCCACTGAAGGCTCAAGAGGAAGCAGCAAGCTGTGCTGAGGAAGGAGGTGGGGGTCCTGTGCCAGCAGTCTCATGTCCCTACCTTCTTCCCTGACAGGAAGTGCCCATGTATATTATCAGTATTACCAGCTACTCTAAAAGATAAGAACAAAAAAGTACAATTTGGAAATACATTAGGCATTTACTGGGAAAAAATTAAGTTTATATCTCCTTCCACCTGGTTTTGGTGCCCAAATAATGAGAGAATAAGTGAAGAGTTCCTACATTTCAAGGTCATCACTCAAGTGCATGATTTCATAAAGGATACAAGAACAAAGGGAAAGCAGTTTAGCTCGATTGTTGATCACCTTCACCAAGCGCCGTCTTGCTAGAACATATTTCTGGGCAGTGGAGATTTTATCAACACCAGCAGGCATCACAGACTGACACAACTAGAAGAAACAAACGTGGTTATTAGAATGACATCAACTGGAAAAAAATTTTTAATGAAAAACTACTATCAGCAGGTCACCGTGGTAAATGCTGTGAAAACACTCGAATTTAAACATCCTTGCAGATAAAGAGTTTTTTATCTAAGAAGCTAGCAATTTTAAAAAATTAGAGCCAAAGAAGCAAATTCACAAATGAACATTTATCTGCTGCATTTTGAAAAAGTCTGTCCCTGAAACACAGTCAGGGTTGCTGATGAAACCCTGAATTTCCTGTCACATTAAAACAAAGCAAGACAAAACGATAGGTTTTTCAAGCAGTAGCTATAAGAATCCCATGGAGAATTTCTAACAGTTGTCAGGTATCTCCTGCAAAAAATACAAGGTAGACACCTAGAGCATAACTAAAATATGACCCTCAACCAAAGCTCCCATGACCACTTCTCAATGTGGCACACACACGAGCACAATGGTTCCAGCTAATGTTCCAATGCTGGGTTCCACGGAAGGTGTACTGAAGTGAGGCTGATGGAAGGCCACACACTTCATGATAATGATGCAATTTCTCTTGCAAGTACAAGCATCACTGATTAGCTACACGTTAGAGGAAGGACTGCCAGGCATAAACCCAAAATTTCAGGGGTTCCCTAAACCCAGTCATTGACTCCTGCCTCACCCTGTTCCTGCCAGCTACATGCCTTTGGGTGTGTTATGCAAGTCTGTGCCTCCGTTTCCTCACGAGAAATGAGAATAAAAACAATATCTGCCCAGGTGTTAGGTAGAACATGTAGTTCGGGGCCTGGCATGTTGTAGACACTCAATAAATGTCCCCTGAGATTACCAGAAGAGTGGCAAGAGGGAGTAGGCATGGACTACTCAAAAGAGTAACATGGAAGTTTTTAGAAAGCTTGGTGCAAACCAGGAATGATAAAGTGGTTCAACATCCAGGCGGCCACAGGACACCAGGAAGCTTCAGCACTGCCTTAGGAACTGGCCAAGAGATGCCTTACGTTCAGCTGTGCCAAATGGAAAAGGCAGCAAACTACTTAGTAGCAATCCTGGTCATTCAGCATCTTCAGTTATTAATACAGTAAGTAGAGGGAATGATTCTGGGTCACTGAGAGAAGGCAGTCAAGTCTCATATGCTACCAATTTTGTTTGAAAAATTTGCTAAACAGATATTGAAGATGCTGACGGCACAGAGACATTTACCTAAGTTCTATTAAAAAAAAATCTGCAACAGAAGCCTTTCTCAGCACAGATTTTACAGTATAAATGACCCAAAACTCTTCATTCAAAGGCCAGCTGCCTTTTTATTTTTTTGAACAGGTGCTACACTTCACTGTTTTTCAGTCAAGAGTTTCTATGCTTATAAGGCTGGTGCTATGGCGAAAGAGTCTTCTTCAAATCACACAGAAGAATCATTCCAATTCCTCCAGTCATAATGTATACACCGTCTTTACTCAGTCTGAGACCAGCACCCTGGCCCTAGTAACAGCAATGATTTCTCAAGTCCCCCCAGCTCATTATAAGATTCGTACCTCTTTTATCTCATCTGGGGGAAGCTGGTCTACATTCTGTAGCTTGCTGACACTCTGTCGATGACTGTCATAATAGCTGAAGAAATCATTCGCACTCTGTTTCAGCAGGTAGACAATAATGCCTAAACCAGGCAGGCGCCAGTATGGAACCACTGGAGCTTGGGTATCTAATAGAGGTGATGAGATAAAACAATGTTCCACTTATAAGCATTTCATGTGAATTTCAAATGACCTGTTTTAAAACAAGGCATGCCCCAGAATTTAAGGACATGTAACCTGTCATTAAAACCAACCCAAGATTACTTTTAAATACCATTGATAGTTTAAAGAACAAATGGTTAGGAGCCACTGTAATCAGGTACATACATAAGGCTGGAGATCCTGCAAGAATAAAGAAATCTGACTGATGCACGTTGGCAGAGTCTACCTTTTATTAGGCAGAGAGTTCTTTGAGAACTCTATCAAAGTATAAACCTTACACACACACACACCTCCACATAAAAAACAATATACACAATTTTGGGGTTTCTTAACACCAAGTGAATAATTTCTGCCTTGCCTGATGGCTCTAGTTGTATGGATTCATTTCTGGTCTGCATCCTTCTGGTTACTAAATTGCCAGTTCAAAGTCATTTCTCTTTCAAAGAGACAAGAACACTAACTGAAATATTCAAAAAATATAAATGGATTTAAACTTTAAAAAATCTTTTACCACAACAACTACATTACGGTAGTAAAACAAAGTGATCTGCCTTTTACCTGGCTACTGGCTAATGAAGACACAAAGGAACAGTGGGATGTCATAAAAGCTGTTTGCAGAGGGAAAACTAGAAAGCAATAACAATATTATCCTAGGACAGGCACAGTGGCTCACACCTGTAATTTCAACACTTTGGAAGGCTGAGGAGAGAGAATGGCTTGAGACCAGGAGCTCAAGACCAGCCTGGGCAACAGAGACCCCGTCCCTACAGAAAAGAAAAAAAAAATCATCCTAGCGATAATCTGTGTAGTGCAATTAGAACAATTACCTCTAGTGATTTCGTGGAAACACTGTGGCAACTTCTTTTCTTTTCTTTTTTTTTTTTTTTTTTTTTGAGAGGGAGTCTTACTCTGTCATCCAGCCTGGAATGCAGTGGTTCGATCTTGGCTCACTGCCACCTCTGCCTCCCAGGTTCAAGCGATTCTCCTGCCTCAGCCTCCCGAGTAGCTAGGATTACAGGCACATGCCATCACGCCCAGCTATTTTTTGTATTTTTAGTAGAGACGGGGTTTCACCATGTTGGCCAGGCTGGTCTCGAACTCCTGACCTCAGGTGATCCGCCTGCCTCGGCCTGCCAAAGTTCTGGGATTACAGGCATGAGCCACCACAGCTGGTCCAACACTGTGGCAATTTCAAGTTCAAATTGGAGATAATCTTTGTTTAATGACCCAAACTGCCATGAATACTGAAGGCGAGATCTGCATTTGCTTTTTTCTTCACTAACAACTCCCTTAACTTTGCTCTAAAGTCAGACTCATATATCTTTCTTTCTTTCTTTCTTTCTTTTTTTTTTTTTTTGAGACAGGGTCTCACTTTGTCACCCAGGCTGGAGTACAGTGGCACAAACAGGGATCACTGCAGCCTTGACCTCCTGGGCTCCAGTGATCCTCCCACCTCAGTCTCCCAAGTAGCTAGGATTACAGGTGCATGCCACCACACCCAGCTAATTTTTTTGTATTTTTTTTGTAGAAATGGGGTTTCGCCATATTGCCCAGGCTGGTCTCTACCTTCTGGGCTCAAGCAATGCACCTGCCTTGGCCTCCCAAAGTGCTGGGATTACAGGCGTGAGCCACCACACCTCGCCAATCCCATAGATCTTTATACAGAGGGGAAGAGACAGAAGAGTCCCTTGTCTGTGGACGGTGCCACCAACTAGGACATCCTAGACAAATTCAATTTGCCAGGTATCCTCTTCTAGTCTACAGCAAAGATGTGACAGTTTTCACAATACATTGTTACACAGAGCCTTCTCCTAGTGAAATCAGGTATCCTGGTCCCCAGATAACATTTGTGTGATCTCTATCCTGGTAGGAAGATATCCACAAAGAGGATGATAGAATGCTTGGAGGACTCCAGAGCATTTCAGGAGTTCTCACCCTACTAATTTGTCCAAGTCTAGAAAATATTTGCGCATTTCGAGGCTATTAGGTTTGCATAAAACAGCCGGGCGCAGTGGCTTGTGCCTATAATCCCAGAACTTTGGGAGGCCAAGGCAGGTAGATCACTTGAGGTCAGGTGTTTGAGACCAGCTTGACCAACATGGCGAAACTCCGTCTGTACTAAAAATACAAAAATTAACCAGGCATGGGGCGTGTGCCTATGGTCCCAGATTCTCAGGAGATTAAGGCATAAGAATCGCTTGAGCCCAGGAGGTAGAGATTGCAATAAGCAGAGATCATGCCACAGAACTCAGCCTGCGCGACAGAATGAGACTCTGTCTCTAAAATAAAATAAAATAAATTCATCGGAAGAGAGCTTGCCATTGCTTCCATTTTACGGATAAGAGAACTAAGGCACAAAGAGGGTGATTAACTTTTCCAGAATTATACCAATAAGTTATTTGTAGAACTGGGATTCAAATCCAGGCAGTTTGTCATTAGTCGATTAGGTTGAACTGCTTCTTTATATACCACATACCTACTCACGCACGTGTCTAGAATTGGAAGACAAAAATATGGTTGCTGACCCTAAAAAGAGTCTAAGAAAAATTGGAAAAATAACAATTTCTAAGACTCAATGGGCTGGGCACGATGGCTCACGCCTATAATCCCAGTACTTTGGGAGGCCGAGGCTGGCAGATCACCTGGGGTCAGGAGTTCCAGACCAGCCTGGCCAATGCGTGAAACTCTGTCTCTACTAAAAATACAAAAAATTAGCCGGGCGTAGTGGTGGGTGCCTGTAGTCCCAGCTACATGAGAGGTTGAGGCAGAAGAAGGGCGTGAACCAGGAGGCAGAGCTTGCAGTGAGCTGAGATTGAGATCTGCCACTGCACTCCAGCCTTGGCGACAGAGCAAGACTCCGTCTCAAAAAAAAAAAAAAAAAAATTAGCCAGGCATAGTGGCAGGTGCCTATACTCCCAGCTACTTGGGAGGCTGAGGCAAGAGAATCGCCTGAACCTGGGAGGCAGAGGTTACAGTGAGCCAAGATCGCGCCATTGCACTCCAGCCTGGGGGACAAGAGCGAGACTTCATCTCAAAAAAAAAAAAAAAAAAGACTCAATGAGTTCGCCTTCAAGTATTAAAGATCAAAGACTGATAGGATATGGAAAAGATTAGCTCAAAATGAGAAGCAACTAAATAAAATTTTAATAATGACCAATGAAACATTATTAGCACATGATTAATATTAAAGAATACAAAATTACATTTTTGTTTGAAAAATCTTATGTTCAGGTTAAATTTGTGTTACAAGGTTAGTTTCAAGGGGAAAGAAAGGAGCCCTTTTGAGGCAGAGTTAGAGGTCTCCATCAAGCTATTGGCCTTCAGAGATTAATAAACAGATTGATGTCCATTTTCAAACTGCCAGATGGAAAGGGGATAAATCAGGTTATAAGTTACTGCTGGCCGACAGGTCTTTGGATAGGAATCCCAATCATTCCATGCCATTCCAAAGTGAAATGATCTCTTTTTCACACTGGTTGAGCCACTTGGACTAGAAGGATAACTTTCCCCTCATGCCAGTGAGGACATGCAGATATTGGAATCCCCCCATGGTGGTTCCTTTTTATACTATCTTCCTGGCAGCAAACTTTTTTTTGTTGTTAGAGTCATGGTCTCACTCTGTCACCCAGGCTGGTGTGCAAGTGGCATGATCTTGGCTCACTGCAGCCTTGAACTCCTGGGCTCATGTGATCCCCCTGCTATAGTCTCTTGAGTAGCTGAGATTACAGGCTCAGCCATCATGCCTGGTTCCAACTTTCTGAACACAGGAGAAAACAAGAACTATGTAGAATTAACTTGTTTAAGTCAAAGGAACTGTTTTACATGTCCAGTCTAATTTAACTATTTTACTCCATAAAATGGAATTACAAATCTTTGTAGCTACCTCCCTGGTTTCTTTAAGACATCCTTTCACCTAAGACTACTCCCTTTGAATCACTGAAAGATACCTTTAAATAAAGGTATTTTATTAGCTATTAAGGACTTAGTTTGTCTTAATATGACAAACTAAGATTCTACCAGTCAGTACTCTTCTCCCCCATCCATGGCATAAAACGAAAAAGCCTAGACATAATACAAACAAAAGCAGACACTGGTAGAAGGCAGAACTTTTGTGACAAAAATCAGAATAGTAGATGCCTGGACTAGGGTCGAAGGAAACAATCAAATGCCATCAAAGGCAAGAAGAAATCTTTAAGGAACAGGGAATTGTTCTGTATTTTGGTTATGGTGATGGTTACCCAACTTTATATAATTACCAAAAAGCATTCAAACTGTATACCTAAAATGGGTGAATTTTGTGGTACATAAATTACAACAACAACAAATTTAATACTACCAGCTAGGACATTTTATAATAGAGTTTGTCTAACAAAGTTCTTAACATAATTTATATAGGATAAGGTTGAATGTTGCTAAACTAATACATTTTTCTTTAAGTTTTGGGATACATGTGCAGAACATGTAGGTTTGTTACATAGGTATACATGTGCCATGGTGGTCTGCTGCACCTATCAACCTGTCATCTAGGTTTTAAGCCAAACATGCATTAAGTATTTGTCCTAATGCTCTCCCTCCCCTTGCTGCCTATCCCCTGACAAGCACCGTTGTGTGATGTTCCCCTCCCTGTGTCCATGTGTTCTCATTGTTCAACTTCCACTTATGAGTGAGAACATGTGGTATTTGGTTTTCTGTTCCAGTGTTAGTTTGCTGAGAATGATGGCTTCCAGCCTCATCCATGTCCCTGCAAAGGACATGAACTCATTCTTGTTTATGGCTGCATAGTATTCCATGTTGTATATGTGCCACAATTTCTTTATCCAGTCTATCACTGATGGACATCTGGGTTGGTTCCAAGTCTTTGCTATTGTAAATAGTGCTGCAATAAACATGTATGCATGTGTCTTTACAGTAGAATGATTTACAACCCTTTGGGTTAAACTAATTTTTTTTTTTTTTTTTTTTTGAGACGAAGTCTCACTCTGTAGATCAGGCTGCAGTGCAGTGGTGTGATCTCAGCTCACCACAACCTCCACCTCCTGGGTTCAAGCAATTCTCCTGCCTCATCCTCCAGAGTACCTGGGATTACAGGCACGCCACTGCACCTGGCTAATTTTTTGTATTTTTAGTAGAAACGGGGTTTCACCATGTTGGCCAGGCTGGTCTTGAACTCCTGCCCTCAGGTAATCTGCCTGCCTCAGCCTCCCAAAGTGCTAGGATTACAGGCGTGAGCAACTGCACACCCGGCCACTAATATATTTTTCATAATGTCATTTTATACTATTATTCTACTAAACACATATATTTTGTGATTAAGTAATTTTCAGGGATAATAAGATCTTGAAGAAAATGAAAATGTGACAAAATTTTTCTCACAGATCACAAAGACTTCCTGAAATCACCAACAGTCAATTCCATTATCCCCACTAAGATACTAACGGGGTTTTTCTTCTGAGTGTTCCATAGGATAACAGCTTTACCCATTATCCTGCCCCATATTCAAATATTCCCTACTGAGTCATTAAAGAATCACAGGATAAGTTGGCCTAATTAGTATCTAAATTGTATTTTGTTATGTTATAGAAATTTGGAGCTATAATAAAAAACCCAGTTTAGACACTAAATTCAGCTTAACATGATTTAACATATAAAACTGTTTGTTGTATTTTCATCTTTTTCACCCAGCCGACTTACTCCCCAATTTAGATCCTTTGAGCCCTCAAGTGCTATTCAAAACATGGTTCCTCTAGATTAACTCTCGGTAAATCTTGAATTTCTCTGTTCTCTCCAGTCTTATACATAAGTCTAATAATAATACCTCCTGCTCAACTTTAAAACTTGTTTAAAATGTTTCCCATTAATGACACTTAAAGAAAATACTGCATCTTAATGGAGCCAAGCTGGAGAGCTATGTCATAACCATAGCAACTTAGTTCCTTCAATACGGAATGAAAAACTAAGCTCACCTTGCCGCGGTCCATCTCTGTTAACTGTTTCTGAAAGGCTAGGAGTGAAGAGACACACAGCATGCTGGAAGGTAGGAGAACTCTGTAACATGAGTGACTGGCAATATTCCATTACATTGGCACAAATCTATAATCAAAAACCAGCAGTAACAAAAATGTTAGACCCTGAAATGCCTTAATTAGCATGAAAATCGAGATTTGAAGAAGAAAAGGTTATAAATCAATCTGTAAAATGACTCACATCTGTTTTTTCTTTTTTTTTTGAGATGGAGTCTCCCTTTGTTGCCCAGGGGCTGGAGTGCAGTGGCATGATCTTGGCTCACTACAACCTCCGCCTCTCGGGTTCAAGCAATTCTGCCGCCTCAGCCACCCCGAGTAGCTGGGACCACAGGCGCATGCCACCACGCCCAGCTAAATTTTTTTTGTATTTTTAGTACACACAAGGTTTCACCATGTTGGCCAGGATGGTCTTGAACTCTTGACCTCAGGTGATCCGCCTGCCTCAGCCTCCCAAAGTGCTGGGATCATAGGCGTGAGCCACCGCACCGGTCCCGCATCTGTTATTTTTATCAACATTTTCTAAAAACATAAAAACCTTAGAGAAGTCACATGGTTCTTGCCCCTTACCTGCTGCATAGCCAGTTCAATCTCATCTTTCTTGCTTACTTTATCTCCCTCCACATTATCGTCTTGAAATTTAAACTGACGCAGTCTGTCAGAGCCACCAAAGCGACTTAGTAGTCCTAAGCACTGGCGCTAAGAAAGAAAAATATATCTTGTTGATATGTAGTTAAATGTATTTAAAATTAGTAACCTCTCTTTCTTGAGGGATAAAGGAAAAACTCAGTGAAGAATGGAATCATTCCTTAAAGCATCTAATATCTTACTTAAAACTGAGCCAACTAAAAGTAGCATTATTAAAATTCAACTTTGTGCAAAGGTATTTGATTGGTAGCTAACAGATGAAAAGAGTACCATCTTTTTTAAAGCAATAAATCCCAGTATCATCTAAATGTTTGCCAAATAACTTTCTGCATTATATCAAAGTATGTGTTAATTCTTTGGAAGATACTCATTAAATGAAAAACAAGTTTATAAACAAAAGAGAAGCAAAATGAGAGGGCAGTCACAAGATGGACATGTCTGTGATAATTTTGTCTACCAAGGCACAAATCTAAAAGCTATTGTTCCTGTGGTTGCTCCCAGGGACTTCGTAAAGGGGTTACAAACACACAGATCATCTTGGAAGATAAATGCAAATGTCCCAGCTTCAAATGTTAATACTTCTCACCTGAGAATACAGTATTTCCCATGGTTCTCAAAGAGAAAGGACAAGCTTTTCAATACTGGCAGTATATCTAGAGGTTAGCTGATGGCTTTGAAATTAGAGACATGGGTTCCAATAACAGGTACAACGTTCTGCTCTGTGACCTGGAATAAGTTACTTAATTTCTCACGCCTATATGTTTACATTTCTAAAGTGGTAATAACAATTCCTATCTTATAAGATGGCTGTCAGGATTCCCTGACACATGGTATTTTATTTAAAGTGCTTAGCACAATGTTCTGCACACAATAAATGTATTTTAAATGAAACGTGTATTTTAAAAATTGGTAATACCATATACAGATTTAGATGTATAGAGAGCTATACACATATATAATACACAATGTCTTATTATTTTATTTATTTATTTTTGAGACAGCCTCTTGCTCTGTTGCCCAGGCCGAAGTGCAATGGTATGATCTCAGCTCACTGCAACCTCTGCCTCCTGGGTTCAAGCAATTCTTGCACCTCAGCCCCGCAAGTAGCTGCTACTACAGGCATGCACCACCACCCACGGCTAATTTTTGTATTTTTAATAGAGATGGAGTTTAGCCATGTTCCCCAGGCTGGTCTCAAACTCCTGGCCTCAAGCGATCCATCCACCTCGGCCTCCCAAAATGCTGGGATTACAGGAGCGAGTCATCCCAACCAGCCGCAGTAAGTTTGGATAAGGCAGAACATATTAATGAGACTATAATATAAACTTATTTTGCCAAAATAGTTATATTTATGTTTAACATTTATAAATGTGTGTTTGCCGCTTCTCTTACAGATAAAATAGATGCACTCAAACATTTCCAAAGGTCACCTTATGAAAGATCCATCAAAAAGGTGTCTTCCGCCATACCAATGAAAGATGACTTAAAAAACCCAAAGTATTTGGGTTTTGTTGGTGAGAGTCCAATCTTTTCTGGAATGCTATTTGACAATTATGATGTCAAAATGTACTATGTGTATACCCTTGGTCCCAGTGATACCATGTGCTATTTACTCCAGAGGAAAATATGCACACAAAAATGCTAATATTAGCATTTTTCTTTTGAAATCTTGAAAAACACTCCGTGAAAAAAGGACTAGTTAAGAAAATTGTTGTATCCAAAACAATGGGATATAAATGCTAGTACATAAATATTAAATATAATTACTCTGCAGTCAATAAAAAGTAAAGATGCTCAGATCAAACCAGGCCAACAGGCTCCCAGAAAGACTGATAAAATATCTAATTGACAAACTAATATGTTAGAACATATTGAGAAGAGATTACAAGATCTTGTAAAGAGTTTGGGGATAAATTAGTAATAAGTACATAAAAACCAAGTAAATAAAAAAGAAAACTCTAGGGCAAACAGTCTGCTTGTGGCTTATTCACAAATGACATTTACACAGTCATAATAATGTAACACTTAACATTAATGTAACCAAAACTATGATGTAATTATATTGAGTTTCAGGGGGTGTTACAGGAAATGTATACATTGTATGATGGAAAAAAAGGAGTAAAAACATCTAAATTCTCATATCCTCCCCATCCCCCAACAATGGAAAGTCAACAGATGATTACTAAAATTAGAAAATCAAGAAGCAGCAATATAAGCGTATTATTTAGAAATACCAAAGAACCAAAACAGTTGAAAGGGGTTTCCCAAATCTAGGGGGTACAATGGGGAGGATGGTATATTTTGTAACGTGTCTTATAACTGCTATTTAAAGAAATAAGAATCAGTTACCTGGAATCTTCCAATATGTCCCTGTAGCTCCATTAGAGATCCTTCATTTACATCAACGTCAAGTTCACTTAATATCCCTATAAAATGTAGAATGCTTTACAACATACTATAGCAAACAAAAACATTAAAAACTAGGAAGAGAGGTTCTAATATCTGACATTCTTCTTGTGCATGAACAGATATTTTTGCCATAAAAAAGTTTCAAGAACTATGACTTTACAAAGACTGTAAGGAACTGTAAGTACCTGTTGAGAACTATGATTTTACAAAGATGGTTAAGTAAGTATATAATAACAGCACCGGTACATGTGCATTCACACCCAATCTAAAATGCAGAGTGAATTGATCTTAAAAGGCATTTTTAGTTTTCAAGAAAAATTTAATTTTTTTATAATGATAAAAGTAATTTTCTAAATTACTTTCTTATAAAATGCATTTCTTTTTAACCCCTCTAAATATATACAATTTGCTTTTTCTTTTCCCCTAGGCAAAGTACAATTTAAAAAGAACACAAAAACATTTCCATTCAATGTCTTAGTTTGGACCCATTACAAAACTCCTAAATCAAAATGACCCACCTCTAATAGCACCATAGCCTCTCCTGATTTCTAATGAGCCTGCAAGTGACCCTAACATGTCATTCTCCCCATCAGTTTGTTTCCTTGTTCCATCACTAATCATGCTGAGGAATACCCACCTAAACCTATCCTAGCCATCAAACTTCGTATTCGTATGTGTTTTCAGATTCCTTTAATTCACTTCATCCTCACTTCCAAGCATAGACTCCACAGCACAAACCAAGAACCTGATCCTTCTCTCCTCATAATGACAAGTCCTCCTCTTTTTAGATTAGCTCAGCCCTCAACACAAACTGACAGAAAATCCCATCATCTGGTACATGCGGGTTCGTTATACCTCCACACCTGTGCCTTACTGCTTCCCGAGAGCCTATCCTGTCCCACCTTCAACTCCTCTGAGAGTCTCCTCCCAGAATTGCTTGCTTTCTCTTCTAACATACTAAAATCTACCCTGCCACAGAAGAGTTGTCCTATTTGAAAACAGGCTCAACTCTTTCTTGTACTCCAAAACCAAACAAAACCAAACCAAATCAAGCAAAAACTTGGTTAGTATCAATTTTTTGAAAATTTTTCTTTAGTTGCTGCTTGTATTCATAATTCTTATGCCCTCCTTTGCCATCTGAACTCCTTGAAACCTGGATTTTTCACCTAACACTATCATGAAACTAAGACTTTTTCCTCTTTGTCCTCAAACTTGCTGAACTGTGCACCAGGTATTGCTGTTTCAAAGTTCACTTTCCCCTGAATGTCAACTGCTGCCTCAATTTAAAAGGACTTCCAATTCTCAGATTCTGTAAGATCTTTCTGTTAAATGCCATCTAACTATTCTATGTAAATCAATCACTCTCAACTCCAAAATACTTTTCAGAGTATCTGTGAGCCAGCTGGGCATGGTGGCTCACATCTGCACTTTGGGAGGCTGAGGTGGGAGGGTTGCCTGAGTCCAGGAGTTTGAAACCAGCATGGACAACATAGTGAGGCCTCGTCTTTATTTGAAAAAATAAAATTAAATATATATATATATCTATGAGTCACAGAAACAAAATTAATCTGCTGATAAGATTTGTGGAGGTACAACATACACAGTGGTGGGCTAGGCAGCATGGCAGATACAAAGTTACAAACAGAACTGCAATCTAAGCGAGCATTTAAGACAAATGTGCATAAATTATAGTATATTATAGGATAATACAGGGCTGAACTGTATACAACAGGGTTGATAAGAGTATAACTTGTTTAAAAGTGTTTTCAAAAGTTTGGAAGGATATTTGGCATTATTTTTAACAAAAATGTTAAGCACATATATTTCTGACAAGTACTGCCAGGAATTTATCAAATCTATCAGTTCAAATGGACAAAAATGGGGCTGGGTGCAGTGGCTCACGCCTGTAATCCCAACACTTTGGAAAACTGAGGCAGGATTGCTTGAGGCCAGGAATTCGAGACCAGCCTGGGCAACACAGCGAGACCCTGTCTCAACAACAACAAAAAATTAAAAATTAAAAAAGTAATAAAAACAAATGTACAAAAATATATATGAATGCATATGTAAATACATAGCTAAATAGTAAGTACACACACACACATATACACAAAGTTATTAAATGCCACATTGTTTAAAATTTTAAGAAGCTTGGAAACAGTCAACATGTCAGAGAATCTGATTAAAAAACAAAGGACTAGCTATGCGTGGTGGTGTGTGCTGTATTCTCAGCTACTTGGGAGGCTGAGGCAGGAGGATCATTTGAGCTCAGGAGTTCCAGCTATGATCGTGCCACTGCACTCCAGCCCGGGTGACAGAGTAAGACCCAGTCTCTAAAACAAACAAATAGGCCAGGCATAGTGGCTCATGCCTATAATCCCAGCACTTTGGGAGACTGAGGTGGGAGGATTGCTTGAGGCCAGGAGTTCGAGAACACCTAGGCAACACAGCAAGACCCTGTCTCTACAAAAAATAAAAAATTAGCTTGGTGTGACAGCATGTGCCTATATTCCTGCTTACTTGAGAGGCTGAGGTGGAAGGATCACTTGAGCCAGGTAGGTCGAGGCTGCAGTGAGCCAAGATTGCAGCTTTGCACTCCAGCCTGGGTGACAAGAGTGAGACCCTGTCGCCCTAAAAATAAAAACAAACACAAACAAAACAAGTGTCTGCTTAACTTTTCCACAACTGGAAAACTAGGCAGTCAATTAAAAAGAATGGGCAGGAGCTAAATGTGCTGATGAGAAAAAATCTCATGGAGACCCTGCAATTTACAGAAGTACATTGACAGTAATTAGTTAAGTCCTGGAAAAAATCAAAGGAAAAACCATTAGGAGTTCCACCCCACAACACTACAGGACCTTAGTAGAGGCAAGAAGGCTGGCCTGACTTGGTATTATCTTAGGACACTGGAATGAACTGGTGAACGAAGCACACCACAGGCTGGGTGGAATGGACCCTGGGATCTCCTTGGAAGAAGCACAGGCTCCAAGTAACTCAGCCGGCACTGTACTCAGCCCTGGCCAACTCTCAATTTCTCTCAACCCAGAGGGCTCAGCCACCGAGACAGCCCAGACAAAAAAAATATTGGGGATTATAGGGTGGATTCAGAGGTTGCCTCAGATGTCTCCAAAGCAACATAAAAATGGAGGTAATATAGCCTAGTAGTTACATATATAGATTCAAAAGATGTACTACCTGGGAAACTCTATACTATCCAGTGTTATCTGTGTGACTTTGGACAAGTTAACCTTCCTGTGCTTCAGCCCCCTCAGCTGTAAAACGTGGAAAATGACAGTTCTACCTCATAAGACTGCTGTGTCTTCCAATCAGTTATCATGTCAAGTATTTAAAACAGTACCTGGCACATACATGCTTAATAAATGTCAGCTACTATCATTTATATTACATATTCTAAGCAAAAGAAAATCATAATCGGCGGTCCTGTCATTAAAGAACAAAGACAACCTTTAGACATTCTTAAACATTAGAGAATTTCGGGAATATGAGACAGCATGCTTTTTCTTGAGGGAATGAACCTCAGTACAAATTAAAAATACCAAGAGATAAATCAAAAGAAATAATTCGTGAATGGTGACGCCATGGTGGGGAACACAACTGTTTTGCAGTGAATCCATGTAAACATACAACTAAAACTAAGTAGCTGAGGATATTATGGTTGCATAACAGATGTAAATGTTACAAAACCTGACAAGGTTAAAATGATATAAGTAAACATCATCTGAGGGTGGAAGAGGAAGTGTAAAAGAAGTCATCATTTCATCTTTCCCATCAGGGAGTTAACTGATTCTAAAATTTACATGTAGTAAAGGAATTATAAGGTGAGGGAAGTAACCAAAATATCTTAATAATGTTTCATAATTTTTTTTCTTTAAGGTGATCTTTTAAAAGGTGACATACTCTAGTAGTAAAGAAACATTTGTCTGGAATTTGGCAATTCCTTTCATTTCTCTTCAATTAGATTTTTGTCTGTTAAATTCATATAAAATTCACATGTATACATATGTAACAAACCTGCACGTTGTGCACATGCACCCTAGAACTTTAAGTATAATTAAAAATAAATAAATTCATGTAAAATTAAATATTTGTTTTTTAAAACAGCATGTAAAAGGTCATCCTATTCTCATTAGTTGCCTCTGTATGTCTCTGTTGCTTTCTCTCTCTCCCCTTCTCTCTCTCCCTTTCTCAAAGTACATAAAGTGATGTTTGAAAATGTATCAAATGTCAACATTTGGTAATTTCTAGGTGGTGAGATTTTGAGTGTTTGTTAGTTATCTCCTTTTGAATGTTTTTATAATGAGCATGTATCTTAAAAAAAAAAAAAAAAAAAAAGAGACATCTTGCTCTGTTGCCCAGACTGGAGTGCAGCAGCATAATCTTGGCTCACTGCAGTCTCGAACTTCCCAGCTCAAATAATCCTCCTACCACAACCTCCCAAGTAGCCAGGACCACAGGTGAATGCCCTCAATACCTAGCTAATTTTTTAAAATTTTTTTGTAGAGACACGGTCTCTCTATGTTGCCCAGGCTGGTCTTGAACCCTTGGTCTCAAGCAATCCTCCTGCCTCAGCCTTCCAAAGTGATGAGATCACAGGTATGAGCCACCACACCCAGCCAAGCATGTATCATTTTATAAATATAAACTTATTACATAAATAAAGGCTCTGTTAGCAGTACTAGTTTCAAATAAGTCATATATAGCTGCAAAGTAACAAAAAACCTCATTTTATTAATTTATGGCAGTCAGTAAAGAATTATTCAAAGTCCTTTCAACATAATCAACTCACCAGGAAGTGCTGCTTTACTTATAATTCCTGTCAGCAGAGCCAATTCCTGCAAAGACCCAGCACTAACATCCTGACAGCGCAGAATTGCTTGTATGGTATCAGAATGTGAAATAAGAAACTGCAATACCTAAGCCATTGAAAAGGAAGAGGAACAGAAAAAACGGATGTAGAAGTAGAAAATTATATTATAAATGCATAATTCATCTTATAAATAATGTTGAAGGAAATAATTCAATAAGTGACGAAGAATACCAGATAAGCAACTGTTTTCTGTACTTACATATTTATTTCTTCAGGAAGTAAACATTTAAAATTCACAAGACTAAAAGGATTATTTTAAAGTTTGTAAGTTAATACATCTGGAGACTACTGTAGAAGAATATAATGCAGAACTACTGTATGAAAACTATTATCTGATGGCCGGGCGCGGTGGCTCAAGCCTGTAATCCCAGCACTTTGGGAGGCCGAGGCGGGCGGATCACGAGGTCAGGAGATCGAGACCATCCTGGCTAACAGGGTGAAAACCCCGTCTCTACTAAAAATACAAAAAATGAGCCGGGCGCGGTGGCGGGCGCCTGTAGTCCCAGCTACTAAGGAGGCTGAGGCAGGAGAATGGCGTGAACCCGGGAGGCGGAGCTTGCAGTGAGCCACTGCACTCCAGCCTGGGGGACAGAGCAAGACTCTGTCTCAAAAAAAAAAAAAAAAAAAAAAAAAACCTATTATCTGACCACTATTTTCTTTCTTTTATTGTTTTGCAAATGAACTAGAGTAAGAATTTAAAATAAGTGGGTATAAAAATGACTACTGAATTCGAGAAGCTGCTCTATGAAAGCATAACTAGCATGACATGGGGAAATCACATAAAAGCCTTTGTCTAATTCTCCTTTTTTTAAAAAAATTCACTTTTATTATTATATAATAGAGATAGGGGCCGGACATGGTGGCTCACGCCTGTAATCCCAGCACTGAGGGAGGCCAAGGCAGGTGGATCACTTGAGGTCAGGAGTTTGAGACCAGCCTGGCCAACATGGTGAAATGCCATCTCTACTAAAAATACAAAAATTAGCCATGTTTAGTGGTGCACACCTGTAATTCCAGCTACTCAGGAAGCTGAGGCACGAAAATCACTTGAACCTGGGAGATGGACGCTGCAGTAAGCTGGGATCATGCCACTGCATTCCAGCCTGGGTGATGAAGTGAGACTCTGACTCGGGGGGGGGAAAAAAAAAGAGAGAGAGATAGGGTCTCACTATGTTGCCCAGGCTGGGCTCAAACTCCTGGCTAAAGTGATCCTCCCACCTTGGCTTCCCAAAGTGTTAGGATTATAGGCATAAGCCACCGCACCTGGTCATAACTCTCCTTTCAATGCGGTTAAAAAAAGGAGATGTAAATCCTGACCTCCAAACTCTACCCTTCCATTTTGGCATTTTATAGTATATACTCATGGAGTCCTCTTTCAGTATTTTCACTTAGGAATATCTCAACTAGCTTACAAACATGTTAAAGGCAGAGTATATGCCCAAACAAGCCAAGGATGTGAATCACTCAGAATTGTGATCATTTTTGTCTTTTAATAAAGATTCCTAGCCTAAGCTTATAATGGCTGGTCACAGAACTCAGTCATCTGTGCTTTTCTAAGAGGCTCCTCAGGTGATTCTGCTTCAGTCAATACAAGATTGGTGTTAGGGAACCAATGTCTTATATCATAATGTCCCACTTCTACTAAAAAATCTTAATCTCAATCTAGGAGAAGACAGGCAAAGTCTCTTGAGTTTTAAAAAGTACTAACTTGAAGACCACATAGGCCCAAAAGAAGTAGGAAGTCAACCCAGATTGATGTGGTATAAAATAAGGTGCCACTTTAGAACAGCAGCATCTACCTTGGTGAGATGGCCTAAGGCCTAATGGTAGAGAAAGCACAAAAAATGACCAGAAATCAAAGTGTTTTAGGACACAGTTCCAAAATATAATAAAGCAATACAATAAAACATTGTGGATTCATAATGATAAGCCTAATTAATCAATGAAAGGCTAAATTACATATAAAATTAATTTTTAAAAAAATGTGCATTGGAACATTAGAGTGTTTCACTGAAAAGCAATCAAAATAAAACTAATTTCTGGTGTTTAAAAACATTTTGATAGCAAAATCACTCATTTAAATTATTTCATTCTCTATCACATATAAATGCAGTATTATCATCTATCAGTTTCCCAAAGTGCCGGGATTACAGGCGTGAGCCACCATGCCTGGCCTGCAAGGCCTAGCATAGCCCTCTCTCAATAAATATCTGGTTAAATTACATTTTAGAAGCCAGCTTATTCCTATCACAATAACTGCCTTCTTTTACAGAAGAACAAATTTCAATCTCTTGCTTTCTGTCTCATGATTCTATTAATTAGCTACAGTGTTTCATTCAAACAAAAGTATAAAAATGGGCCAATGTAGTTAAAAACAAAGTACAGAGGCCTCTTTTCTCTACCCTGCTCCGCCACAAGCATTAGGACTAACGTAAATTCACTTAAGCATTCTACATGTAAGGTTTCTGTACTTATAAAATGAGGATTTTGCTCTAGACAATATCTAAACAAAGGGTTCACCTTACCTGCCCTGCTGCCTGCAAGTGCTGGGCCATACTAGATGTGAGGATGACCTGGCACAGCTGGAGAGCTGGGAGGAGAATCTGGCGGTAGCGATCCACTGGGGTAGGGATGAACACTGGAGGGTCTCTCATGCCAAACATGCTTGATTTATTTCAACCAAACAAGGAGAAAACATTCCAAGAATTAAGGTATGCTCTCGGCAATTCCTTAACATTGATATGGCAAATAAATCACAGCCAACTGATTAAGATGTGAAGCTACTAGTGAGTACTCTGCATCCCACATATACATCCTTGGTCCAAAGAAAGAAGTGTCTTCCTAAACTCATAGCTTAGTTAGTAAAAACAGTTACTTGAATTCTGAAAAATCTTATCAAGGAAAACCTATGTAATTTGACAACACAATCTTGAAACTTCCCAAACATTTTTATTCTTCTCTAAATGCTCCCTTGGGCCATATAGGCTGTCAGTAAGAAACAGATTTAAAAAGTTACTTTCCCTAAAATTCCCTCTCCTCTACCCAAGCCAAAAATCCACTATGCTGCCCGTTGTATAGGGTGAGTACCACTTATCCAAAATGCTTGGTACCAGCAGTGTTGCAGATTTTTTTGGATTTTGAAATATTTGCATTATATATACTTACTGGTTGAGCATCCCCAATCTGAAAATCCAAAATCCAAATTGCTCCAATGGGCATTTCCTTTGAGTACCATATTGGCACTCAGAAAAGTTTGGGATTTAGAAGCACTGCAGATTTCAGATTTTCAGATTAGAGAAACTCAATCTGTATAAAAATAAAACAAGATTTAAGAGTTAAAATGAGACTGTAAAATCACTTCACCTTTAAGAGTAGGTCTCAGAATACTGTATTAATAAGCTAATATTTATTGTAAATGTTTACATTTAAATTTTTAGAGCAAAAAAATGGCTGCCTATTGAGCGGGAATGAAAGCAGAATATGAAAATAAAGTAAGAGAGAGGCTTTGTACAGACAAGTGATAATAACCTGCCATGAACTAATTAACTTTACCTAAGGTGAAAGTAATAACTTTCATGTTGGAAACTTTAGACAGCAATACTAAAATAAATGTTTTTCCCCTGGAGATAAAATAGTTCTGTAGTTAAGCCTTAAACATTCAAATATTCAAGTTGGTAACAGATACTTTTAAAACAATTACTAAACTCAAACTAAGTATTATTTACTTCTAGGAAGGTATGCTGACTGCCTCACAATGCTGCAGTCATGTAAACAAAAAAGAAAATCAAATCAAATTTTCCACATTCAAACTGAACTAAGAAATCAGCTGAAAAGCTCAAAACTTGAAAACAATTCCATTTGAAGCTTTTGAATTAGTAAGCAGTAAGCAAAATATTGAAATAAGAAAAAATATACATAAAACCTAAAATCCTATTCAAATCATCCAGAACAGGAAAGCCGTAAAAAATTAAAATTTAATTACAACTCTTAAAAAATTCTCTCCCACCCCTACCTACTTTTTCCCTAGTAGCAACTTCCATTTATTAGTAAATGACAGGGGCACAGTATGAACAAAAAACCCCACATCAAGATGAAAGAGAACTGTTAAGTGGCAAAATTATGTTTGGAATTTTTTTTTTTCCCTTAATAATCCTTTACTGGGAGCTTAACCAAATTAATCTATATAGACACTTACCTCTGTGGGTCCGTTTCTGGGCGCATGTCATAGACTTGGCATTGAGCTAGTCTCACAATCACCCCTGATCTTAGCAGCTCTAATGCACCCTGCTGTATCTTTGCCACTCTTGTGAGAAATGCCTAAGGAGTTACGAGAGAAAAAAATCATCAGTGCTGAAATCACGTCCAAGGGCCTCAGAGAAAAGTGAAACACTTTCATGGCACATTTCTCGTCCTTAGTTATCACTGAAGAGAAATCTGGGCTGGTGACCAGGTTACATTATACCACTGTCTTCCTAGGATTTTCATGAGGACTCAGTGTTCAACATATCTAAAGTACCCACAGACAGTAGCTTCCAGGACTCAAGTATTCATTTACAGTGCGGGTTCTGTTATTACCATGTGCGCCCATGGAGGGCAAGGAATTTTGTCTGTTTTGCTAACAGCTATGTCTCTAGTATCTAGTGCCATGCCTGCCATTTTGCAGGTATTTAATAAATACCTGTTAAATAAATGAAGGAGGGAAAAGGAGTAAATGAAGAATCTTAAACTTCAGTGCTTCTATTATTGCAACATTTGTGATCCTTTTAACCAGGAGGAAACAGAAATTAAAACAGATTTGCAGGCAAAGAAACAACGAATTATATACTATATTAAAAATGCTGTGTTTAGAATAGAACCAGCATATCTACATGGAAATTTTCAATCAGCAACGACTACAGTCTGAATTGTATTGTGAGAGGACAATTTTGCTCTGTCCTCATGGAGCACTGGCTGTCATACTGCCATCATGAGCAACCTGAATGAGTGAGGGAAGCAGCAGTTCCATTATCCAGCTGTCCCTTGGAGGAGCATTTCACCCATCTTTTGCACACTAGGAAGATTCCTAAGTTTAAAACTCCTTTAAAAAAGGATTCCAGCTTATGATAGAAATATTCAAAATGAATGCCACATTCATTTTCTTTAATACATCTATAGCCAAGAGAAAATGACTTCTTGATCTAACACCACATGTCTAGAAGGCCTTACCATTTTAGATTCATAAGTATAAAGTGCTTTTAAAAGGGGAGGCTGTGGCATGAGTAAGCTCTGCAAAGTACGGTCATCTTCTACCAAGCTGTCTACGAGGACCTTCAAGTAGCCACTGTTAGAAAGATACAAAAGCCACTGCTGCTGTTTATCTACGGAGACAATCCGATCAAGTAGAGCCAGGGCCAGCATCTGAAGGAAGAATAAATTAAAGTCCAAAACAAGTAGATGCTACCAAAATCAACAACAGTAACTGACTTTATCTGGAAATATGAAGACTTTTTTTCATAAAGAGAATGTTGCTTGCAATAAAATTTCCTTTTTTCTTTTCTTTTCTTTTTTTTTTTGAGAAGTTGAAAACTATGGGTCCAGAATCTCAATTTATCAATAAAGGAAAGCAGTCAGGTAAACATTTATTTCCAAAACAAAACCTAACACGTTAAAATAGTGGCATTAGATATATTTTAGTAGAGTCTAACATTGTTGGCGAGAGAAAAGAAATTTTTTTAACAGCTGTTTTTTCTCATTGTGAAGTTTTATAATGCTTATTACAGAAAACACAGAAAAGCAGTAACTAGGCTGGGTGCCGTGGCTCACCCCTGTAATTCCAACACTTTGGGAGGCAGAGGCAGGCGGAACACTCGAGGTCAGGAGTCCCAGACAAGCCTAGCCATTAAAAAAATTAGGCTGGGCGCAGTGGCTCACACCTGTAATGCCAGCACTCTGGGAGGCCGAGGCGGGTGGATCACGAGGTCAGGAGTTCAAGACTAACCTGGCCAAGATGGTGAAACCCCGTCTCTACTGAAAATACGAAAAAAAATTAGCTGGGCATGGTGGCAGGTTTCTGTAATCTCAGCTACTCAGGAGGCTGAGGCAAAGAATTGCTTGAATCTGGGCGGTAGAGGTTGCAGTGAGCCAAGATCATGCCACTGCACTCCACCCTGGGCGACAGAGCGAGTCTCTATCTCAAAAAAAAAAAAAAAAAAAGATTAGCCCGGCATGGTGGTGCATGCCTGTAGTAACAGCTACTCGGGAGGCTGAGGCAGGAGAATCACTTGAACCTGGGAGGTGGAGGTTGCAATGAGCCATAACACCACTGCACTCCAGCCTGGGCGACAGAGCAAGACTCTGTCAAAAAAAAAAAAAGAAAAAAAAAAGAAAAAGAAAAAGAAAAGTAATAACTACACAGTCTGGTAAATGCAGTTCATCCATTTTGGTCTGTTTCCTACCAGCATTTTTTCTATGCATACAAATATTTTTAAATTTTTAAAACATAATTAAAAGGTGGCCGGGAGTGATGGCTCACGCCTGTAATCCCAGCACTCTGGGAGGCCGAGGCGCACAGATCACGAGGTCAGAAGATCAAGAGCATCCTGGCTAACACGGTGAAACCCTGTCTCTACTAAACACAAAAAACTAGCCAGGCATAGTGGCAGGCGCCTATAGTCCCAGCTACTTGGGAGGCTGAGACAGGAGAATGGTGTGAACCCGGCAGGTGGAGCTTGCAGTGAACCAAGATTGCGCCAGTGTACTCCAGCCTGGGCAACAGAGTGAGACTCTGTCTCAAAAAACAAAAAAAGATAACTAAAAGCTTATGACAGTTTATTTTTTAAAATCCTATTTCCTATGGTCTTCAAAAACATGATTTAATTGCTACATAACGTTGCTACATAATTTTCCATTAAGAAGTTATCTTCTCACTGCATCATTACCAATGTGCCACAATACTGCATAAGAAATATAAATGCTCCACAAAGCAATTAGGCAGACAAAGATATATTTGGTATAAGGCAATTTATTCAGTATTCTCTTAACCAAAGATCTTTATTAAGCAGCATTTCTGTTGTTTCTACCAGTCAACCTCAAAATTAGCAAGAAGATAATTCTGAAAGGCAATTCTGAATTAAGATACTAACAAAATAAAACACAACATACGAATAAATAAAATAGAAGTCCCAAATTATAGCAAATAAGAAAATACACTATATTATAAAAAATAATTCTTAATATGCAACATATATTATTAGAAGTTGAATCAATTTATTTTATTTTGTTTTTTGCAGCAGGATCTCACTTTGTAGGCCAGGCTGGAGTACAGTGGCTTGATCACAGCTCACTGCAAGCAACCTCTGCCTCCTGGGCTCATGCAATTCTTCCACCTCAGCCTCCCAAGTAACTGGGACTGCAGGTGCATGCCACCATGGCTGGTTAATTTTTTGTATTTTTTGTAGAGATGGGGTTTCACCACGTTGCCCAGGCTAGTCTCAAACTCCTAGACTCAAGCTATCTGCCCACCTCGGCCTTCGAAAGCACTGAGATTACAGGCATGAGGCACCACAACGAGTCGTGAATAAGTTTATACTTTAGTAAGTCAAAATACTTATTCAATTACAATACTAAATAAGAGTCGCTTTACCCTTCCAATCTCATGACCATCACAAGCATCTCGACAGACCACTTCCATGAGGGCGGCGCCATAACTTTCAATAATGGCTATGTTTTCTCGCTGTAATTTGCTAAATACATCTTCAGGGGCTGTCAGTCTTTCCCACATGGTTTTCTTGGCTAAAAGGATTAAAACAGAAAAAAACACTCCAGTGGAAAGCAGTGTAATAACTGAGTAATTATACCTCACACGCTAGATGTGAGCTGAGAGAAGGGGAAAAAAAAACACACAACAACAAGATCCTTCCATTACTGCTTGTACACAAAGGCCCACTGACCAATGGGTCCAAGCAGGTTAACTCTAATAACACAATGCACCTATTTCATGCATAGCTCGTACCACTAAGATAACAATTGTACCAGGAAAAGGATAAACCATTCTTAAAGAGATCAAAATGAATTACAAGACTCCATGAGAACCAACGTCCTGTATTTATCCTGCTAATCAATCTTTTTTTCTTCTTCTTTTTTGAGATGGAGTCTCGCTCTGTCGCCAAGCTGGAGTGCAGTGGCTCGATCTCGGCTCACTGCAGCCTCCACCTCCTGGGTTCAAGCAATTCTCCTGCCTCAGCCTCCCAAGTAGCTAGGACTACAGGCGCACACCACCATGCCCAGCTAATTTTTGTATTTTGAGTAGAGATGTGGTTTCACCATGTTGGCCAGGATGGTCTCAATCTCCTGACCTCATGATCCCCCCACCTTGGCCTCCCAAAGTTACAGGTGTGAGCCACTGTGCCCGGCCGCTAATCAACCTTTTATCTTTTGAGATCTTTGAAAACTGTCAGGCATGGTGGCTCACACCTATAGTCCTAGCACTTTGGGAGGCCGAGGCAGGCAGATCACTTGAGGTCAGGAGTTCAAAACCAGCCTGGCCAACATGGTGAAACTGTTTCTACGAAAAATACAAAAAATTAGTGGGGCGTGGTGGTGCACACCTGTAATCCCAGCTACTGGGGAGGCTGAGGCAGGAGAATCACTTGAACCCAGGAGGTGGAGGTTGCAGTGAGCTAAGATCACGCCACTGCACTCCAGCTTGGGCTACAGAGTGAGCCTCTGTCTCAAAAAAAAAAAAAAAAAAAAAAAGAAAGAAAATTTAGCTAGAAAGGATCCGATACAATGTAGACAAAAATCTGCCTCCAAAAAAATCAGGTATTTTTATTCTTTTTTTAGTTGAAATACTTATTAAAAATAAAAGCATACCCATTATAAAGGTAATTTAAATATAAATTTAAATATACAATGATTATGAACAGTATGATCATACATTTTATGTAAGACTCATAAATACACTCTTAAGAGTCTTTAAAAAGGTTCACAAATACATTAAAGAAAGCAATAATTTGTATTTGAAACTAATCTCGGCCGGGCGCAGTGGCTCAAGCCTGTAATCCCAGCACTTTGGGAGGCCGAGACGGGCAGATCACGAGGTCAGGAGATCGAGACCATCCTGGCTAACACGGTGAAACCCCGTCTCTACTAAAATTACAAAAAAAAATAAGCCGGGCGAGGTGGCGGGCGCCTGTAGTCCCAGCTGCTCGGGAGGCTGAGGCAGAATTGCGTGAACCCGGGAGGCGGAGCTTGCAGTGAGCGGAGATCTGGCCACTGCACTCCAGCCTGGGCGACAGAGCCAGACTCCGTCTCAAAAAAAAAAAAAAAAAAAAAAAAAAAAGAATCTCATTTTTCCAACTACTACATAGCAGCAATTTTTAAACTGGCATCTCGATGACTTCTTATAAAATGCCTATTGTAGAGCCCCACCTAGTGGTTAAGTGGTGACTTGGCCAATTCAACCAAATGGAATGTTAAAACACACACACACACAAAAGAACAATGTGGGAGGTGCTGAGAGTGGAGAAATCCCATCACTATCTCTTTTCTTAAAAGAAGCTTGTGTTTGCTTAAAAAAACTTCTCTGAACTATTCTGTCATTTTTCCTCACCTTACAAATATTCTCATGCATTATTTATGTGGGTGCTACATGCCTATAAATCTACCATTTGGCTATTACTACCTTCTCAGGTACTATGTATGGCATAAGACACAACCACCATAAGAATAATGAGATCAATTGAACTTTACGTACACAGTGGTTTTTAACAGTCTATACAAAATAACACTCACAAAGGTGAAGAGTGCAAAGAAAGTCCATTATCAGAAGGTGCTCTGACAACTTAACAAATAGCAGAATAACTCTGAATGACTTGATCGAACATCAAATGTCTATAAAGTATATAAAGCATTATATACTGATCTGTTGAACACTTAATAACATTTTCATGTCTTAAGATTAGTCTCAATTAAAAATGCTAACTATATTTAGAAAGCAGCCATTTAGCAATATTTTAAATATGCCTAACTTTTGACCAAGAAATTCCACTTCTTGCAATTTATCCAAAGAAAACCTCACTAGTACAAAAAGATACATGTATACTATTGATGAGTTTATACTGGAGAAGGTCATTCGTTTGCATCTATTAAAATAAAAGTACATACTTTTTCACATGGAAATTCTACCATTAAGCAGCATCCTTTCTGAGAAATATAGGCATATAAAAAAAATTGATGTAGCATTTTTGTAATAAAAATTTAGAAACAATTGAAATGCCTATGAATAAGGAAAATGGCTAAATAAGTGTTTCATCCATATCATGGAATAACAAAGACTTTTTGTGGCTTTTTTTTTTTTTTTTTTTTGAGATGGAGTTTCACTCTTGTTGCCCAGGCTGGAGTGCAGTGGCATGATCTGGGCAACCTCCGCCTCCTGGGTTCAAGCGATTCTCCTGCTTCAGCCTCCCGAGTAGCTGGGATTACAGATGCCAGCCACCGTGGCCGCTAATTTTTTGATTTTTAGTAGAGATGGGGCTTCATGATGTTGGCCAAGCTGGTCTCGAACTCCTGACCTCAGGTGATCCACCGGCCTCGGTCTCCCAAAGTGCTAGGATTACAGGCGTGAGCCACCACGCCAGGAAGAGATATTTTAAAAGAATCAACTAGATATGTACTCTGATGTAGCACAAAGGAAAGAAAGACGTTGGGCCATTCTATGTAGAGCATACTGCTCAGTGGGACTTGAGGCAAGTGAGGGAGTTACAGAAGTATATAAACCTAAAGTATTATTTGAAGGTTTTTTTAAAAGCAGTATTCAAGTATTACTTCATAATTCTTAAAAACTAAACATTCTCCCTCAACTTTTGAGTAAATGCTTTAAAAAATGACACCAACACTCATTTATTACAGTTGTGATTAGTCAAAAGATGGAGAAGTGATTTTTTTTTTTTTCAGTTTAAAGTAACCATCTCCCAATCCAGAAAAGATTAGGAATTGATCTCATTCTACCTGCTTCTAAGGTGTCTGGCTCATCAGGTCTCTGGGCAATCTGTAAGTAATAAAGCAGAGAGCCATACAAGTGAGTCCTCACTCGCTGGAATCCACCACCTAGGGAGATTAGGAAGATGTCAAATGAAAATCTTTTCTCAATTAAAGTTAAAACAAATACAATGGATAGAATTTATAGAAATTTTAGATGAAAAAAACCTGTCTTCAAAATGAAGTCTAACAGTTTCTTCAATATGATGTAAAGTGAAGAATCTCCAATAGAAGCAAAACCCACTAATGGGTTCTCTTCTGGAGGAGGTGAGGTGAAGGAACTATCAAGCATAAAAGCGTAATGGGCATCTGCTGGTCCCAAGACTGATGTTTGCTTCTGTTCGGTGAGGACGGCCTGGCTCAGGTGAGCAGTCAGTGTGAACACTGCCCCAGCGACTACAGGCATTAACTCCTGCGCTGCTTCATCATCCAGTATCTTAAAGGACAAGGGCAAATCAGAGTGAGAATCCTGCTTTCAGCTATAATCATTAACAAGTTTCACAGCTTTTTTTTTTTTTTTTTTTTTTTTAAGATAGGGTCCCGCTCTGTCACCCAGGCTGGAGTGCAGTAGCATAATCTCAGCTCACTTCGGCCTTGACCTCTTGGGCTCAGGTGGTCTTCCCACCTCAGGAGATTGGTCTCAAACTCCTGGGCTCAAGCGATCCTCCCACCTTGGCCTCTCAAAGTTCTGGGATTACAGGCATGAATCACTGCATACAGCCCATTAACAAGTTTTATATATATTTAGTTTGTCAACTGTGACAACAATATAAGAATGGAATACAGAAATTAGTCAAAAAAAAAAAAAGAAAAGAAAGAAAAAAATCTAATATATACAGAGAAATTTAAATATGATGCTAGGTAATGGGTGTTCTTAACCAGAAGGGATTCCTATCAGAATTCCCTAAGGAGGTTTTCTTTTTGAAATTCACATAAATGGTCTCACCATTACATTCAGTAGGTCTGGGGTGGGCTCTGTCCATGTTAACTTTTACAAAGCTCCCTAGATAATTCGGACACACACTCTGGTTGACAGTCACTACTGTACAGAATTAATCCCTTTCTCAAGGAAAGTCTTAATGTTGGTATTGTGCAATTCTATTTTATTCCTAATCAAAAATGGAAAACAATTGGGGTGCCAAAATTTATTCGTTTAAATGATACATATTTGTTCAGCAGTATAAAGTAATTTAGGAAGTATGTCACCTTATCATGCACGTCTTGTAAAATATCACGAATAATCAGTTGTCGATCCTCTGCCTGAATGAGGTCCTGGGGACAAGCTGTCAGTATAATTTCTACCAGTTGCCTCCACGACTCCAGAGCGTGACGTTTTGCATGAAGACACTGCAGCAATTTATTTCTTCCTACCACATACTGAAGTACAGTGCTGATTTCCTAAAGCCACAGGAATGGAATCACAAGGTTAAACAGGCAAATAAGGTCAGTTATCTGTCAGTTACTCAGAAAATATCTATTTGGAAACCTACTACATGCATGCCACGAAGCAGATATCTTTTCATATTATTTCAGTAGCCAGGGCTATAAAAATACTAATATATAAGGTGTGTATGTGTGTGTGTGTATGTGCATGAAAGGTAGGGGACAGAGGTGGCATAGATAAATTTGTATTTTTTGACACTATCTTCTTTCTCCTTGTACCTATCTACTTATACTTGCTTACTCTAGAGCACTAGAATTATTTAAACTCCAAGTTCAATGGCATGTTTCCCTGACATCTCTTTTATTTCTTTGCCTCTTGCTTTGGCCTGGCCAGCTATGTCTCCATGCATGTGGTTCTTCCCATCTGACCTCTTACCTGTAACTTTCCACTTGTGATGACAAATGACCCTCCTCTCTCACTGACGGGGACCAAGTGAGGTATAATACGAAATATGGTCAGGCTGCAAATCCTTAACTAGTCTAGCAGAAAAGGTGTTATTTATTTCGGCATACCAGATAGTTCAGCTTATAAAAGTTATAAAATCAAAAGTGAAAGACTCCCTAAATGTTTAATTTTTAGGTAGCTTACTAATTAGCAAACTACACGTTAATATACTATTTTAGTCTTTTCACCAGCAACCTAAGTAGTTAAAAGGTTGAAACGAACACATACTCAATAGAGCTTACCTCCATGAGTAGAGGTCTCTGTCCTATGGCTGCCATACCCTGAAGGGCATTTACTTCAGCTACAAGAACCCTATGAAGAAGCTGGATAATTAGGAAAAGAAAGAAAAATAAGACATTTCAGACACTGGTAGAACAATAACACCTAGCAATTATCATAAACTGCCCTAAAGGGAAAGGCGTCAGATACCTTTATATATAATCTAACTAGAGCAACGTCCACTTTCCAGGCCAAAATATTAAGTATCCCTTTTCAAGAAGTTAGTGTGATACATTAAGATTTATTTCAGGGATATTTTACAAAAACCATAGTCCTTCCTATAAACTAGTAAACCAATGTCTCTATCAGAAAGAAAACCTGTATGGTTCTATTTGTTTCTGATGACTTAAGGTCTGAGCCACTTGACACTGCAGATATGTACTTTAAAGCAACCCTCACCTTGACATTGCAGACTGTCTGTCCCCGTAAATTCTTGTGTTCACAGTTAGCAATAACTTGTTCAATCTGGGTCCGATCAAAAAAATCCAACTGCAAAGGCTCAGGGATCTCCTGACTGAAGTCAATCGAGTCAAGAATATTTAGAATTTTTCGACGTACTAGAAATAACAAAAAGTAATTTGATTTTACTTGGGACATCGAAAGGAAGGGCAAACCATCATATTCAGTTGATTTTCAAAGATAGTGCTATTTTCAGAAACAGCATAAAATAGTCAAGAAACTGAAAACTGTATTGGAATCTAAATTTGATTTGATTTCTGATACATCCATTAACAAAAATATTTTCTTTCCTGTTGTATAATCCTTTTATAAAACAATTTTCAGGTGGCAAATAATCCTTTATATAGCTTTTCTATACCAGTTCAGAGTTTGCAGGCACAGGCATAATAATCCCTTGAAGTTTTAAGCAATTTACTGTATGTCTATAAAATAAATTGATTACAAATTCAAAGGGGATTACCTTTCGTAGCAGCGTCAAAGTGAAGGAACCCAGAAAGAGACCTGTTTTCATCTTCCATTCCTCCTTCACCATCTGTTGGAACATCAATAATACCGAATCAGAAAAAGAAGAACATACTCTTAAAACTACATTTATTTGGAAATAACTAACACAAGGTATTTTATTTGTAGGTCATTGTTTCTGCATCAAACAGCCCTGTGCAAATGGATAATTAAAATGCAAAGATTGACGAGGACTTACTACCAACATTCATCTAATTCTTTCTGTCCCTATGGAATCCACTTCACTATTGTAAAGAGAATAATCTTTTTTCTCAAAAACGGCAAGATCCAATCATGCCAATGAGATGATTTTAAAAGTTTATACTTAATTTGCATGAATACATATTGAAATAGCTTAGGTCATGCTGGCTTAGTATGACAAACTCCACTGACAATTCTGTATGTAATACCGGTATGACTATAGTGTCATGTGGATGCTTAAAATAATAATAAATGTCAATCATAAGATGAGTTAAAATTTTTGTGTTTTAAGAAAAAAAAATTCTAAAAGTGAGAAGATAGTTTTGGTTTATAGTCACATACTAAGCACAAGCTTCACATTTGTGTTTGTCTTCACAACAACTAGTCACCAGCACAATAAAACAAATACCAATAATCACCTGAGTATGGTTTCACTGGCATGTCATCCAGTAAGAGGTGTAGGAGCCTCTGGGTATGTGACCGCTGACGATTCAGAGAGGTTACCCTTAGTTCTATTGAGGCAGTTTTCATAAGCCATGACATCTGGTTCAGCATAGATATTTCATATTCTAGAATTTAAACATGCAAATTTTGTTTCCCAGAGTAATAACACAGTATCAAAACAGACTTAAATTCTGTAATTCAACAGATATTTCCCATGTAACAAAGTCAATAATTTATGAAACTCAGCAACATAAAATTTCTCATCTGTAAAATTACAAGAGAAAAAAAAAGATACCAAGGAAGAAAAAATAAGCTAGTATAAATCTATGAAAGATGAGCTAAAGTAAATGAAGAGTAAAAGAGAATCAAGTTTTCATTACTGATTTTAATTTCACAAAGATCCTGAGTCTATCGTTTTTTGACACTGATATATAAAACAATATTTTAAAGTAATTTTCAAATACATAACTCAAAAACTATCAGTTTGGTTTTGATTTCACAAAACAAATACTTAAGAAAAATTAAACTTAAATTGCATGATTTTATAATACCTCAATTAAGGATGTGGTTTAACATTTAATTAAGGCTGAGAATCACTTATACAGTAGTTTTTATTTTTATTTATTTATGTTTTTTTGTTGAGACAAGGTCTCACTCTATTGCCCAGGCTGTACTTTAACTCCTGGCCTCAGTGATCCTCCTATCTCAGCCTACCTAAGCACTGGGATTACAGGCGTGAGCCATCATGCCTGGTCCCACAATAAGAGTTTTCTAATCCAATACTATTTTAATACGCTTGACATTGAAACCCTAAACTGTGATAGTATAAACATAAAATTAACCAAATAACAGTAATACTAATAATAATTTCAGGCAAAGCTAAATGAAGTTTTATAAAACACATACCATAATAGGTAAGATGTTAATTTTTATTTTTAATTAGTTAGGTGTAAAAAGAGGGTTTCTAAAAGCTTCTTATATAAACAAAATCACAGAACTAAAAATAAGACACTTATGAAAATAAAGTGAAAAACCTCTTGCCATTAGATAGCTCTCAGAGGTCTAACACCATTATGCTAAAAGGTAAATTAGATGCTGACAATTACTAGTAATAGAAATTTGTTTATGGCATGTGTGAGCCCCAATTTCCTAAAACATAAAGATGATACAAGCTAAACTTTTAAAAAAACTCAACAGACCAAGACTGTCTGAATATAATTTGAATTCAGAAAACTGTTAAAAGTTGGTCAAAAAGAAAATAAAGTAGAATCTTGATAACACTTCATTAGCCTGGAATAATTGTTAGTCATGTCAATAAACTAAGTTTAAACTGTTTTCTACCATAATTAGTTTTCAACTTTTCATTTTAAGACCTGAATTGGTTTCAATACAAACACAAGAAACGAAAGTATATCAGGATATTTTTTTTCTTTTAAACAGCCTGGGAAGAGAAAATCAGAAATCTCTGTAAAACAATTTTCATTCAAAACCTTTAAATTCCCATTAATTTTCTTATCCCTTCAACACAATCTTTAAATTTTATTTGCCGTAAGAGAATCAAATTCCATCCTTGACAGGCTATATTTAAATAAGTTTTTGCCAGCAGTTAAAATATCTTGCTTTTTTGAGCAGAAATTACAAAAGGAACCTAAAATAACAAAAAAGCTGAAGTATCTGAATTAGAACAGAATTCCCCCAAATATTGTATAAATAAAATAACTTAACATGGAATTACAAATGTGTTCTTATAATAAGTGAAAATAATGGCCTACCTTTGTTAGAAAATGGTAGATATTGCAACTGGGAAAATAAGAAATCCTGGCTGGTTCTCAAGTACCTCATAGTAGGGCCAGACGTATCAGAGCATGCACATAACTGATATATGACCTAAAGTATTAAAGTAAGAAAAATCCCTAAATCAGTCTTTCTGTGTTATACATATTAAGGTAACAAAATATGAACTGAGACCTACTAAGTGAAAAACTAGGGCCCATCAACAACTCAAGCAAAATGAACAAACAGATGCACAAAACAGAAGCTCAGAGTTACGAACAGTCCTTGGCAGCCTAGCTCAAGAAAAATACACTGAAATATGATTGAGTGTTGATGACATTACTACAGAACTATTATTAATATACTTATGAATACATACACATATAGTTAATTAGTAAATTTTAGTATTTTAGCTTAATTATCAGTAGCAGGCCGGGCCTGGTGGCTCACGCCTGTAATCCCAAAACTTTGGGAGGCCGAGGTGGGCAGATTACTTGAGGTCAGGAGTTTGAGACCAGTTTGCTCAACATGGTGAAACTCCATCTCTACAAACATACAAAAATTAGCCAGGCATGGTGGCATGTGCCTGTAGTCCCAACTACTCGGGAGGCTGAGGCAGAAGAATCACTTGAACTCAGGAGGTGGAGGTTGCAGTGAGCCAAGATCACGCTACTGCACTCCAGCCTGGTGACAGAGCAAGACCCTGTCTCAAAAAAAAAGGAAAGAAAAAAAAAATTAGTAGTAGTAAATTACTTGGAAATAACTTCTGAGAACCATACGAGTTATATCTCAACCTCAGGAAGATTAAAATTACCGAAACCAAAGCAAATGCAGAAATTACAAAGAAGATCCATCAATTCCACTAAATAACAATAAACTGAATAAAAATTTAACAAAAGAATAGATAAGAGAAAAAAGTTCTTATATTAAATATAAGAAAAAGTTACTAATTCTAATGTATATAAAGATCTCCATTACAGATATGAATAACATAAATATCTAAGTAGGTCAAAGGGTAAAAGACATTTTATGTGAGAAAAATAAAAGTAGCCCATAATCAAAAATGTCCATCTGTTTTCAGGAATTAAAAAAAAAAAAAAATCAAGATGATAATAGGTAGGTACCATATTATAAACCAGCAAATTTTTTTTTTTTTTTTTTTTTTTTTTGAGTCAGGGTCTCATTCTGTCACCCAGGTTGGAGTACAGTGGTGCAATCACAGCTCACTGCAGCCTCGACCTCCTGGGCTCAAGGGATCCTCCCAGCTCAGCCTCCCAAGTAGCTGGGACTACAGTAATTGCATACCGCCATGCGTGGCTAATATGAACATTTATTAGATGTTTTCCATGTACCAGGCACTTTAGACATCTTTATTCTGAGCACTGTTAGTACCTAGTATAATTGTTATGACTACTTGTGAATTAAAATCTAAAGTCAAACACTTCATAGCCTTTGACCCGACAGTCAATCTTCATTATTTTCAGATTCCATATTTACAAATTCACCTAACATGCTAAAATTTATTTATAATCCCCAAATCGATACTTGCAGTGCTTCCATGGTCCTTCATGTGCAGGAGGTAGAATAGCTACAAACTGCAGTCACCCAACTCTCATGCTCTCAAATGAAGCAATGCTTTTCCTGTTCCAGCTATCATACTATAAAAAGTGTCCTTTAAATGGTCTATTTAGTGCCACAGTTTTTGCATTTTTGTGCTTGTTGATTTTGCTGTTTAAAACAGCCCCCAAACATAGTGCTGAAATGCTGCCTCGTGTTCCTAAGTGCAAAAAGGCTGTGATATGCCTTTCAGATAAAATACTACATTAGATACATTTCGTTGAGGCTGAGTTATAGTGCTGTTGGCTATGAGTTTAATGTTAATGAATCAACTACATGAAGTAAGGTGTCTTTAAACAGAAACACACATAAAACATGATTATGAATTCATCAGTTGACAAGAATGTTGGAACCAGAAGCTTGTAGGAATCCTAGCCTGTATTTTCCACAGGGGCAATGAATTCACCAATTCAATGTTCACAATGACTTTATAAAACACAACTACTGTGAATATAACAAGAACTGACTATGAACCCTTGTCTGGAAATATATTCTCTTTTTTTTTTTTTTTTTTTTTTTTTGAGATGCAGTCTCGTTCTGTCACCCAGGCTGGAGTGCAGTGGCATGATCTCGGCTCACTGCAAGCTCCACTTTCTGGGTTCATGCCATTCTCCCGCCTCAGCCTCCGAAGTAGCTGGGACTACAGGTGCCTCAGAAGTAGCTGGGACTACAGGTACCCACCACCACTCCTGGCTAGTTTTTTGTTTTTGTATTTTTAGCAGAGATAGAGTTTCACCGTGTTAGCCAGGATGGTCCTGATCTCCTGACCTCGTGATCCGCCCGTCTCAGGCTCCCATAGTGCTGGGATTACAGGTGTGAGCCACTATACCCGCCTGGAAATATATTCTTAAGAAAAATATAAAACAACCAAAGATAATTTATTTATTTACAACCTTGCCTCAGTCTCCCAAGTAGCTGGGATTACAGGCACATGCCACAATGCCTGGCTGATTTTTGTTCGTTAGAGCTGAGTAAAAAAAAAAAAACTGGAAACAACCTGAATGTAATTCACATTGTTGCAGCAAAGAAAGTTTATACAGAGAGGAGTAAAAAGGGCACAAAATTTCATGTACACTAAATACAACTATAAACAATGTATATACACAGAGAGAGAGAAGACAAGGGAAAGAGTAAGCAGTTCTGCTACAGATGTACATTGACCTTTCAAACAGTTTTGATACTGTTTTGATATTCTATAAACAAACAAAAACTTAAAAAGCTAATACTGAACTTCTCAAAACAAAATCAGTTAGGTGTATTACTGAGCAAGTTAAAACACAAGAAGATACTCTAACATGTGGAAGAAATAATACTATTAGAAGAGAAATGCCGGGCACAGAGAATCACGCCTGTAATCTCAGCACTTTGGGAGGCCGAGGCAGGCGGATCACCTGAGGCAAGGAGTTTGAGACCACCCTGGTCAACATGGGGAAACCCCATCTCCACTAAAAATACAAAAATTAGCCGTGTGTGGTGGCCCGGGGACGCCTGTAATCCCAGCTACTTGGGAGACTGAGGTATCAGAATCACTTGAACCTGGGAGACTGAGGTTGCAGTGAGCCAAGACCATACCACTGCAATCCAGCCTAGGTGACAGAGCAAGACTCTGTCCTCCAACATTCCCCCCCACCAAAAAAAGAAGAAGAGGAGGACACAAAAAGTGAGTTCAAAAAGCACTACCAGCCATTTTACTAAGATGTGGCCTATATCCTTCCTGGTTTCCAAGACCAGGTAGAAGAAATCTCCGTTCTTAAAGAAAAGAGGGCAAAGGCACCAGGCCTGGTCTCAGCTTCTTCACCCAGAAGCCTTTGTGTTGCACGACAAGGAAGGTATCAATAAGGACCATTTCCCTTTCCTACAATCAGATTTATTTAAACTAACAAGCTCTTCTTACTTACAGGTTTAAATTTTTTTTCTGAAGCAGGGTGAAGCACAAACATATAGGTAAAAGCAGTATATTTAGTTATAAATGGAGCAGTGCTTTCTGTAAACAATGCAGATCTTGACTCATCAGGTCTAAAGCGGGGCCTGAGATTCTGCACTAATAAGCTCCTAGGAGATAATGCTGATGATACTGGTCTCTGGGCCATATTTGAGTAGCAAGGTCACAGAGCATATGTTATGGTCAGGCGCGGTGGTGCACGCCTGTAATCCCAGCACCCTGGGAGGCTGAGGTGGGTGGATCGCCTAAGGTCAGGAGTTCGAGACCAGCCTGGACAACATGTTAAAGCCCTGTCTCTACTAAAAATACAAAATTAGCCAGGCATGATGGCACATGCCTGTAATCCCAGCTACTTGGGAGGCTGAGGCAGGAGAATCGCTTGAACCTGGGAGGTGGAGGTTGCGGACAGCTGAGATCGCACCACTGCACTCCAGCCTGGGCAATAGAGTGAGACTCCATCTCAAAAAACAGTAACAGCAACAACAACAAAAAACCAGAGAGTATGTTATAAACTGGTAGACTGCTGGTATGGACACGTTTTCCTTGGCCAGTACAGTGTTCTAAAAATTAGAACAACTTTCACAAAAATTCAGATTTCCAAATCCTTTTAAAAATTAATAAATATAAATAAAAATAAAAATTCAGACAATCTGGCCCAACAAATCCTGCACTCTGGCATGGTAAAATAAGCCAGAGTTTAGTAGGAAGGCATGTGCTCTCCAGTCGCCAGATTCTCCCTTCCTCCTGGCTCCCTTCTTAACTGGACCCTGGCTTCATTCATTTACTTTACCTGCCATTAGCCTAGGTGTTAAGCTTATCAATTGTTTCTACTTATATATCAAATTCTGTAAATCTGTGCTAATACGTACATCAAATTTGTTCTCCCATTAAGGAAGAATTAATTTTGATTTATAAGAAAACCTAGCTACAGTACTTACAGTGAAGGGATGTTTGGACAGAGGACAGAAAAGATAGCAAAGAATTACAAAAAGAAAAGCAGGAGATTAACAAAGAAAAACCCAACACTAAGAGGTTAGTCATGCATTTCTTTTTTTTTTTTTTTTTTTTTTTGAGACAGGATCTTGCTCTGTCACCCAGGCTGGAGTGCAGTGGTGTGATCTTGGCTCACTGCAAGCTCCACCTACCGGGTTCACGCCATTCTCCCACCTCAGCCTCCCAAGTAGCTGGGACTACAGGTGCCTGCCACCACGCCCGGCTAATTTTTGTATTTTTAGTAGAGGCGGGGTTTTACCGTGTTAACCAGGATGGTCTCAATCTCCTGACCTCATGATCTGCCATTTCTTATCATAAAAATGTAAATTTAGGGTAACACTTAAATTGAGAAATTAGTCACAGCTTATAAAGCCTAGTTCTTTTTTTTTTTTTTTTGAGACAGAGTTTCGCTCTTGTTGCCCAGGCTGGAGTGCAGTGGCATGATCTAGGTTCACTGCAACCTCTGCCTCCCAGGTACAAGCAATTGTCCTGCCTCAGCCTCCTGAGGAGCTGGGATTACAGGCATCCACAACCACGCCCGGCTAATTTTTTTGTATTTTTAGTAGAGATGGGGTTTCATCATGTTGGCCAGGCTGGTCTTGAACTCCTAACCTCAGGTGATCTGCCCACCTTAGCCTCCCAAAGTGCTGGGATTACAAGCGTGAGTCATTGCGCCCGGCCAAGCCTAGTTCTTAAAACACTTATAAAATGAATAAAACAATAAATAAACAAAAATGAACAAGCAAAATGAAAGTTCTCATTATAGTTTACTTATTTATTTATTTTTATTTTTTTGAGACAGTCTTACTTTGCCACCCAGCTGGAGTGCAGTGGCATGATCTCGGCTCACTGCAACCTCTACCTTCTGGGTTCAAGTAATTCTCATACCCTAGCCTCCCAAGTAGCTGGGATTACAGGCACATGCCACCACGCCCAGCTAATTTTTATATTTTTAGCAGAGACAAGGTTTTGCCATGTTTCCCAGGCTGGTCGCCAACTCCTGGCCTCAAGTGATCCAGACCACCTCAGCCTCCCAAAGTGCTGGATTATGGGCATGAGCCACCGCGCCCAAGCCCAGCCCTCATTATAGTTTAAATCTTAATCTGACATTCTACCACCTAACATAGTTGTATATAGGACTTCTTAATTTACTTAGTTATTAAAAAGTGCTTTCTGGCCAGGCACGGTGGCTCATGCCTCTAATCCCAGCACTTTGGGAGGCCGAGGCAGGTGGATCACAAGGTCAAGAGATCGAGACCATTCTGGCCAACATGATGAAACCCTGTCTCTACTAAAAATACAAAAATTGCTGGGCATGGTGGTGCATACCTGTAGTCCCAGTTACTTGGGAGGCTGAGGCAGGAGAGTCGCTTGAGCCTGGGAGGTTGCAGTGAGTTGAGATCGTGCCACTGTACTCCAGCCTGGGTGACAGAACGAGACTCTGTATCAAAAAAAAAAAAAAGTGCTTTCCCAGCCTGGGCAACGTGGCAAAACACCATCTCTACTAAAAACACAAAAATTAGTCAGGCATGGTGGGACACACATATAGTACCAGCTACCTGGAAGGCTGAGGTAGAGGATCATCTGATCCAGGGGAGGTTGAGGCTACGATGAGCTGTGATCACACCACTGCACTCCAGCCTGGGTGACAGTGAGACCCCATCTTAAAAAAAAAGGTGCTTTCACTTACATTCTCATTGAAGTCTCTCAACAGTCCATTTCAGATTGAAAAACTCAGACTCAGAGACATTTCATGCCATGCCCAAGGTGACTTTGCCTGTCATGGGGCAGAGATGGGAACCAGAGGTCTTCTGACCCATCAGAAGGAGCTACTTTAAACACAGCACTGTTGAAAAGTTTCTAAACTGCTGGTAAAAATCCATCACAAAAATCTATTTCCTCCATTTTTCAAGTGATTAACATAAGATTTGGATCTATAAGATCTTGGGGTTTGTGCTTTATGGATTTTATCCACAAATGAAAGACAGGTCAAACTGCTAAATGAACTCATTTCAACTAAGTCCTACTGTTATACTGTCATATTTGTGGTGTACTCATGTACCTGGTCAAGTTTCTTCTATTAAGTACCACAAAACCCAGTTTTCTGTGTACCTGATAACATAGCTCAGCCAGTTGAGGAGATTCTCGCACTGCCACTGGGCCTGTTCTCCCTTCCGTTCCTTTCTCCAAGATGTTTAGGATGGCGTGAAGGCATGTCCGAGGGCAACCTAACACTCCTACATTAAACCAAAAAGAAATTCAACTTTTCTTTTAGAATTTCTGCATTAAAATCTTAGATTGCCTTTTCAAAAGTTAAATTCTGTAAATATACGCTGTACTGTAAACACTCTTTCAAATACTGATACGGAAAATTGATAAAGGCTGATTCTCTATAGCTCAGTTTGTCCAGTTTGTTCTAAGCCCTAAAGACTGACCCATCCATCACCTTACCTTTCATACACTTTTTCTTTGAATGAATTATCCCATGAGCCCAGAATGCAATAAATGACCCCTGGGATACACAAATATGGATGGAAAGAAATGCCTTTATGTCTTAGGCTATACCTGGATCTTGTAGATTTGTAGTACTGACAGGTTTCTTCAATTCAAAGCCCAACAAGTAGAGAGCAAGATTGGGTGGATTGCATTCCAGAGAGGTAATGAGAAGATTCAAGATGTGGATTCTTGTTTCATAACGAATTGCAACTAATTTCTTTTCAAGATCTGACCCTTAATGCAGAAATCACAAAACAATGGAAAAATAACATAAGTCAAATAAAAAATACAAAACTTGTATTCCAAATCTCCATGTTTTCTTTAGATCATTTGCCTGATTATCTATCACATTCGTTTCAGATTTATTTAAAGAGAATCCTAAAAACCTTATAAATTTACAAGATGAGTACCCTTTATCTGAAATGTATGGGACTAGAAGTGCTTCAGATTTCAGATTTTTTGAATTTTAGAATATTTGCATTATACAGGTTGAGCATCCCTAATCCAAAAATTCAAAATCCAAAATGAACCAATGAGCATTTCCTTTGACAGTCAAGTCTGTGGTGCTCAAAAGGTTTCAGATTTTATTCTGAACTTTGTATTCTCAACCTGTATTCTAGCAAATTCTCAATTTCTCTTACACCATCACTAAACAGTTAACAATTACAAATGCTTTCTTTAAATTAAGCATATATAAAAAGTAAAAGAATGCATGTATGCACATTAATCTAACGCATACCCTCTTCCAGACGTACAAATTCTTCTGCATCTTCACAATCCAAACACTCCACAAATCCAGCCATTAGTTTCTGACTTATACTCTGAAGTAACATGAAGGTAAAAAATGACAAATTACTACAGGTTTCTAAATATTAGAAAAACTGTGATTGATATATGTATAAACATTCATCCATAAAGAAAAATAGGCAAATCTGCTTAGGTATTTACATTTTAGTTACATTTTTAATAGAAAACTCAGTTCCTTAAGTTGCCATAATTTAGCTCTCCATACAAATAATTAAAGAAACAAAAGTTTTATAAATTTATTGATTTCAAAACTTGCTTCCTAATTTTCCTTCCCAAAGAATCAAGCTAGTTAAAAAAAAAATCACATGAAACTGCTGTTTACTGAGCTCTTCATTATACAGTCAATGTTTTGAGATCTTAACTAAAACGTAAAATAAAATTTTCATCTTCTCTCTTTAGAAATGTATTACTTATCACTCGTTTTCTATTTCTGAGCTGATTTTGCCTTTAATAATCTAGGAGGATGTTAAATCAGTAATAATAATTTACACCAAAATCAACCAAAAAAAATCAGCACATCAAAAACCTATAGCATCCCCTGATTATCACATGGTTTCATAAACCTCATCCGTAAGCCACAGATGAGATTTACATTTATAGTGGTTCTCATGATGGGTGGTACCACCACTCCAAAGGGAACTTAGAAATAAGTGGAGTCATTTAAGTAATCACAACTAGAGGTTACTACTGACAGATAGTAGTATCTAGGGATACTAAAGGTACTAGATGTGAGGGACTATAACACAAAAGAAGATCTATGCCATCAACATGCCAGAAAAGTCCTTATTTCAAAATAGGGACTCTATGAAGGACTACACAACAAAATCCTTCAACGAGGCCAGGCACGGTGGCTCACGCCTGTAATCCCAGCACTTTGGGAGGCCGAGGTGGGAACACTGCTTGAGCTCTAGAATTCAAGACCAGCCTGGGCAACATGGTAAAATCTTGTCTCTACAAAAAAATACAAAAAAACTAGCTGGGTGTGGTGGCATGCGCCTGTAGGATCGCTTGAGCCTGGGGGCAGAGGCTGCAGTGAGCTGAGATTGTGCCACTGCACTCCAGCCTGGGTGACAGAGCGAGTTCCTGTATCAAAAGAAGAAAAATAAAAATTCTTCAACTAGCTAAAACAGTGACTGCCAACATAAAAACAATGGGATGAAATGTTCATAAAGAAAAAAAGCAGATTCAGCAATTGTAGGTATTCAGTGAACAGAACTATTATAAAATGAATAAAAAGAGGAACTCCTAAAAACACTCTGCAGTGTTATCAAATGAAGTGACACACAGGTGGATCACAAGAAAACCAGTGAAGTAGACAACTTAAAACAACGAGATATTCAGAACTGCAGAGGCTCACTTAGAACACAGGCAACTGACAGGTCGGGAGCAGTAAACAAACAAGTTACAGCAAACCTAATAATTTTAAACGTGCCTAGAGTAGCAGTGGTTGTGTTAGGCTATACAGTCACATACTATAATATATGCAGTAACACTGCGAATAGCATCATCTTCAAAGATAAGTTATAGCCAAGTTTGTGGGTAGGTTTTCACCCATCCTATAGAAATATACTTACTCTTAATGAATTTTTCCACAACCAAGAATATGATACCTCTATAGACACTATAACTTTCATATATAGTCAAAATGCACAATGCACCAAAAAATAACAATAGCAACAAAATCAGTTACCTGGTCATGTGTGAAATCTCCAACCAACTTTATCTGAATATTAGAGTTGCAAGAGATACAACAGAGGATCTTGGCACTTTCAAAAGCCAATTCTGGATTAGTATTGCCATGATACAAGTATCTTTAAAAAAAGAAAACATTTGAGGAACAGCGATAAAATTTTTGGTGTCTCACTATTCCCAATAAAGAAAATGTAGAACCAGGGCTTCCCCTGCCCATACAGCACTTTGAGGTAAATTAGAAAAAGTTGTCCCCTTCTAAACAGATGCAGTCTGTTAGGGGTCGAATCATGTCCTTGGCCCCAAAATCCTTATGTAAAGTCTGGCTAACCCAGTGACCTTATTTGAAAGTAGGGTCTTTGCATACATAGTCAAAGTTCAGACGAGGTCATTAAGGAGGGCCCTAATAAAATATGACTGGTGTCCTCATAAAAAGGGTAAATTCAGACACAAACATACACACACAGGGAAAATGCCATGCGGCACTGAAAGCAGAGATTGGGGTGATGCTTCTACGAGCCATGGCATATTAAACCACCAGAAAGCTCAAGTTTTCTGTGCCAAGTTTGCTTCCTGTCCAGCCCCATCCTCCAAACACCTAGTTTCCCTACAGGAGACAGACAATATTGTCATTTTCGACTTAGAGATTTCGGTTGGGCACGGTGGCTCACACCTGTAATCCTGTAATCCCACCACTTTGGGAGGCTGAGGTGGGCAGATTGCTTGAGGTCAGAAGTTTGAGACCAGACTGGCCAATATGGTGAAAGCCCATCTCTACTAAAAATACAAAAATTAGCTGGGTGTGGAGGTGCACATCTATAGTCCCAGCTACCTGGGAGGCTGAGGTGGGAGAATCACCTGAGCCTGGGAGGCGAAGATTACAGTGAGCCAAGATTGCAGCACTGCACTCCAGTCTGGGTGACAGAGCGAAATTCTGTCTCCAAAAAAAAAAAAAAAAAAAAAAAAAAAAGACTTGGATTTTTAGAACATGGAAGAAATTGTAAGGTTCAGAGTAATTAATATCAGGGTAGCTAGAGAAGGCAAGAGTAAAATGAGGCCAGGCGCGGTGGCTCACGCTTATAATCCCAGCACTTTGGGAGGCTGAGGCTGGCGGATCATGAGGTCAGGAGTTCGAGACCAGGCTGACCAACATGGTGAAACCCCGTCTCTACTAAAAATACAAAAATTAGCCGAGCATGGTGGTGCTCACCTGTAATCCCAGCTACTCAGGAGGCTGAGGCAGGAGAATCACTTCAACTCAGGAGGCAGAGGTTGCAGTGAGCTGAGATCATGCTACTGCACTCCAGCCTGGGCGACAGAGCGAGACTCTGTCTCAAAAAAAAAAGTAAAATGAGGCAAAAAGAAAAAAAAGTAATGCACTAGATATCTAACCAGATTTGAAAATCAAAGCTAGAATGTCTATATCTGTTTATTTCATTTCTCTACCTACAAAGGTAACTTACCTGGCAATGTTTACCACATTATCTGCCTTCTTAGTTCTGGGATTAATTCCCTGCAAAAGCTGTTCTAAAGGAGAGACTATTAGAGCCAGTTGACTTTCTCTTAGAAGGTCCATAAAAAGATTTTCCTTTTGCAGAGTAAGATTGAGAAGTGCAAGGCAATGCTGTACTGCTTTCTCCAGGTGTTTTTTCCCTATCAACCAAAAATAAAGTTAGAAAGTTCTAAATTTATCTTAAAAACTCACAGTCAATTCTTGGGAAAACAAGACAAATGACAAGTTTTAGATTTTCAAATCTAGAGATTTAGACTCTTGTTTCCAACTTTCAGCAGCAAAACCTAGAGACTTAAGCTCTCATTGTTTCAAACTTTCAATTCCAACTTCACAAAACCATTCATCTAGGCAAGTTACTGTTATTTTGCAATCCAGAATACTTCCATGGAATGGATTCTCAAGTCACTTCTCCTTTATCTTTTCCCTTATTGTTTAGAGCAATGGTTCTCAATGGGGTGACTGAGCCCCAAGGGACATTTGACAATGTCTGGAGGCACTTCTAGTTATCATAACTGGAAATGTGCTACTGGCATCCAGCTTACAATACACAGGACATCATCCACAACAAAGAATTATTCAGCTCAAACTGTCAATGGTGCCAAAATTGAGAAACTCTGATCTAAAGTAAGACAAAATCATTGTGGAAAATAAAGCAGAAAACAGAAACAAGGATCACCCATAATCTTACTGACCAAATTTAAAACTGTGGCCTGATTTTTCTTACAGTTTCTTACCTGTATATTCTGACTATACAGTTATTGTTCATATGTTTAGAATCTCTTTTCTCATTTTGATCATACCCACATTAAGTAAAGGTAATATAGCATCATGGTAAAAAGCATGAGCTCTGGAGCCAAACTGACTAGGTTCAAATCCCAGTTCCCACATTTGCTAGGGAAAGCCAGTGTAACTTCTTTGTATTTCAGCTTCTTTATTTTTTAAATGAAAATAATAAGATCTAACATATTTTTGAATAGATTGAATGCATTAATATATGCGATGTGCTTTTAAAAGAGCCAAATACATAGTAAGCACTCAATAAATAATAATTAGTGGTAATAATAACAAGTAAAATGTATTGACCACTATGTATCAGGCACTATAGTAAATGCTTTTAAAAATATTATGGGGAGGGAGGGGGGGCAATGGACAAAAAAGTATTTTAAAGTTGGGGATGTTAAAGATGTTAAAATGATAGAAAGATCATTTCACTTACAAAAGACCCTGCAGTGAAACACAGTTACACTGAGAATCTCTCTGTACTTTAGTCTGTTTTTACTTACAATACACTCTCGTTTAAATGATTCATTGAAAACACCACTTCAGATACAGAGAGAGAATCTTACAGGGAAAAATGACCTCAAGAGATCATCTATTTCAAATTCTCAGTTTACAAAAGATGAAAACATCAAAACTGTTTGCAAGACATGAAGACTTTTAAGTATATACCAGGAAAGGGGGCATAGGTGTCAAGCTGCTTAACTCCTTCTTCCAGTAAACTGAGAGCAAGCTCCAACATTGGTGACTCATTCAGCAGATGATACATCAGACTAAATCCAGGTGGCTTATAGGCTATGATTTCTTCTCCTAAATAGAACATAACATTTTCCAAGAGATGATGGGTTAGTATTTTTGTCACACCCTTGATTTATATGAAATGTATGAGACTTATAAATTAGATGGCATCTAAATAGATAAAGGCAAGTTTCAATTTAGAAACACAACAGTAATTCTCCTAAGGGTGAATCTGCATGAAGCAATTAGTCAACTATTCTGTTAACTCATTAAAGAAACTGTAATGCAGTGTTCTTGATCTTCCATTCAATAATTTTTTCTCTTGAACAGAAAAATTAAAATGATCAAAACAATGAAACAAAAGATTAAATTCTAATTTAAAAGTATAATTTTAAATTTATGTATCACATAGTCATAATTTATAAATTATAAATAATTGATACCTTATTTGAAAGTGACAGAATTAAATTACCTTGTAGTTCCACAAACTGGTCTACAAAATCTTCAAGCTGAGGCTCATAATCTCTGAGCAATTTATAAAACACCTCCAAAACCACCTCAGCAACTTCCCACTATAGAAAGATACAAATATGTCAACAACAATAAAACAGACCAAGGTGGTGGCCTTGCAAGGCTTTTCCCTCTTTCCCCTTCTTTTGCCAGTAAATGAGTGAAGTTTCTTATCTACTTTATTCACTTAGGCTAAGCAATATAGAAATCCCAATTCATGTTGCTTTATTTTGCTAAAAGATAATGAATTGGCTCATTTTCAAGGTAAAATATTTTGAATTCATTATTCTTAAAGATATATTTTTATAGGAGATGTTTGGAATTCATTAATACATTGACAACATTTAGTATCTAGTCATATTCAATTTATAATTAAACATCAAATTTGGACACTTTTCAAGTGCCAAATATTTCACATTTTCTCTAAGATGCTCGGCTGCATGGAAACTGAGAAATCATCTCATCTAAACTCCTTATAAGTGAAGCAAGTGAAGCTCAAAGCAGTGAATGAATTCCCCAAGACCATAAAGTCTGGCAGCAAACAGGCTGAAAGTCGAGCCCAGGCCTTCTCGTTCTTAGACCAGGGTTCCATCCATGGCTATAGTCAAAGAAGGTAAGAAGACACAATCACTGGTAGGCTTGCCCCAAATAATCCCATTATTGCCTTCTTGTTCAAAATGTATTTAAAAGCTATGTACCAGTAAAGAAAAATACCTGTGCCAAAAAAATTATATACAACCGCATAGCCAGTAAAATTAAAACTTTGCTTAAAAACTCCACTACATAGAATTTTAATAAGACTGTGCTGGTCATTGTAGACAGGGTGGTTTTTTGAATTACTATTTTAAAATTATTATTTCCACTGCACATTAATTGTATCAAGGCTGAGTTAAAAAATGGGACTATAAAGTGACTTTTTCATTATTTTTATATTATTCACTGTTTTGCACTTTCCAAAATGTTCAAAAAAATTTATTTAAATAAAAAAGGCATATTACCACATAATAATGGATTTAGGACTGGTAAACATACTGATTGCCTCTAACACCTTGTTATTTATCTCAATCCAAAGCACTGTTTGTGTGAGCAGCTAGTGTCCTAAAATAGTCATATAAATTCGATCTTAAGAACACTTTCAAGTAAAACAAATTCACAACATTGAGGGAAAATTTTTTAGAGTAAGTAGGGGTGGAACTGAAATGAATGGCAGCTAGGGAAAAGCAGCAACACTTGAAGTGTGGCTCTGCATGGGTGAAAAGTGATGGCATCTGGAGAGAATATGGCTGACTAATGCTCTAAACACTCAGATCACAATGATCTTTTTAAGAAAAAGCATGTAAGACATTTAAAACAACTGTAAAAAAAGTACCAGAACATTCTGATGAAATGAGTGCTGTAATTATCAGCACTCATTATTCATCTGAAATGACTTTATTCATGAGGCATGGTTGCTGTGATTGTTTTCTTCCCATCAGGAAATATATGTCAACAAGGTAGTTCTAGAGCTTAAGTAAAATTTATACTCCATCTCAGTGTTCATTTTTACAACCTGGCAAGCCAAAATGCTAATGCAATTGACAAAAAAAAGAACTTCAATTATTTGTGTCTAAATATCAAAAACAAGCTATATCCAATGACAGGTCAGTGAAGAAACTATGCTAGATACAAGTAATAGGTTTTATGCAGTCACTAAAAAGACTATTTTCTTTTCTTTTTTTTTTTTTGAGACAGAGTCTTGCTCTGTCACCCAGGCTGGAATGCAGTGGTGTGGTCTCGGCTCACTGCCAGCTCCGCATCCCGGGTTCACACCATTCTCCTGCCTCAGTTTCCTGAGTAGCTGAGACTACAGGCGCCCGCCACCATTCCCGGCTAATTTTTTTGTATTTTTAGTAGAGACAGGGTTTCACCGTGTTAGCCAGGATGGTATTGATCTCCTGACCTTGTGATCCACCCGCCTTGGCCTCCCAAAGTGCTGGGATTACAGGTGTGAGCCACCGCACCCAGCCTAAAAAGACTATTTTCAAAGAATATCCTAGGATATGAAAAAAAATCCCCATGATGCTAAGTGGACAAAAAAGAAACACAAAGTAATATAACTAATTATCTCAAATGTTAATTAAGTGTACAGGCATTAAAAAAAAGACTAAAAGTAGTTATTCTTCCCTTGGCAACAAAATTAAGGATGGTATCATTTCTTCATATACATATATACACACACACACATATATATACACACACACATACATATAAATATATATATATATATATTTTTTTTTTTCAGATGGAGTCTCGCTCTGCCGCCCAGGCTGGAGTGCAGTGGCGTGATCTCGGCTCACTGCAACCTCTGCCTCCCTGGTTGAAGCAATTATCCTGCCTCAGCCTCCCAAGTGGCTGGGATTACAGCTGTGCGCCACCATGCCTAGCTAATTTTTGTATTTTTGTAGAGACAGCATTTCACCAGTTTGGTCAGGCTGGTCTGGAACTCCTGACCTCAAGTGATCTACCCGTCTCGGTCTCTCAAAGTGCTGGAATTACAGGCGTAAGCCACTGTACCTGGCCTTTTTCTTATATTTTTTGTATTTTCCTAATTTCTCCAAATTTGCATTAACTAAATTATGTTTATCATCATTAATACAACACAAAAAAACCCAACAGGGTCAAAAACAGCCAACTACCAAAATAAAGCAGAAATGTTCCTATAAGATACAACCAAGAGTATTATTTAAGGTTAATAAACAGTATTATAGACTAACGTGAATTACATCAGAACCTAGAAGAGTCTCTTACATAGCTTAGTGGTTATGAGCTTGGATCTGGAATCAGAGTCCTAGGTTCAAATCCTGGTCCTGGACCTTAGGCAAGTTCCTTAACCTTGCTAAGCCTCCATCTGTAAAACGGGAATATTAAATAGTACCTGCCTCATGGTAATATTGGAATTATATAAAATGATATATATAAGCTCACTGGTTAGTGTCTTGCAACCAGAGCAAATGTGTCATAAAGATCAGTGCTCTCTCAGCCTCTATCCATGGCAGACATGCCTAATGGATTACAATACTCCTTCCCCCTAAGCCAATACTCCACAATCCAGTGCCACTAATCAATAGAAACTGGTGTGCAAGTTTAAACTTATTTCAATCCCTAACCTAAACCATTCCAATTAGCAGTAGTAGTGTGTTTCCAACAAATGTGACATTTTTTGTTCCATTTCAGTCAAAAAGGATCTGAATATGAACTCCTATCGATTAGATTAATGATGACTAATGTCAGTGCTTGGGTTTTCATGATCAAATTTATTTTTTAGTGCACATAAACTAATCAGACCATAGATATTTCAAAATAAAGACTGTGAATTTTACCCCCTTTCAAAAGCTAACATGAATTTAGCACCGTATACTTCTGATAAAAGAAAAGCAGGAAATGCATAAGGAGATAAAAGTTTTTCTCTGAACGTAACCTTTTCAGCTGCTCTCCGGTAAGCTCTCGTACGGAATCGTAGAAACACAGAGTCTCTAAGGAACTGCAAATAAGGGTCAAAGCCAGGGGGCCGCAGTCCAGCACCCAAATTAGAAGGAAATGAGCTCTCCACCAGGGTACTAATGAGCTGGCAAAAGGCCCGAGTCAACGGGTACTCTTCACACCGGGATTCTATTTCATTTAGTTCAACCTTCCAAATAAAAAGAAAGAAAACTTGGTAATAAAAACTATTAGCTATGAAGTGCAGAGTATTATGCAGACATTAACTTATTAATAGTGCTAACTCACACCAAAAGACATAACAGATATTTCTGTTTTTTATTTAGAGGAAAAGATAAAAAAGTATTACATGAATCCAGATGAGTCAGATGGAAGAACTCCAAATTCCCACTTATTGTCCCCAAACTTGAATTAAAAACAGAAATCTTTAAAGTTTCTTTTAAAAGAGAGGGAGAATTAGAGAGAAAAGAAAACAATTCTCATTTCAGGTTGACTCAAGTAATCAAATTAAATTGAGTTAAAATCAAGAACTTTCCATTTGGATGGCTGCCATGTAACATCCTTTTCTAACTCTCAAACACTAAATATTTTGGTTCCTTTTATTAAAAGTTTCATCTCTATTTCAACACTGATTAGAAAACCCTTCAAATAAAAATACATTAAATTTGAAAATTATGGAAACATAAAAGGGTAAGAATGATTCATAGACTTCTTATCATTACATGCATGAATGAATTAGCATTTAAACTAAAAGGAAAACTTTACCTCAATACCAATAGCTTGCCTCTGGCTTGGAATCCTCACGGTCTGCAGTATCTTAAAATAGTAAGAAGTAGATGTCAGAAGCACTCCTTATTCATCAATGAATATTAGTGGCTTTGCAATATAATATTCACATATCCCACTGGACCCACAGATCTCACAACGTCCATTAAAAAGACAATCAATTAGTCCCTGGATGGACTTTCGTTAGCAGTTCTGTCAGGTTGCGATAGAACTTTTGACTGCCTGGGGTTCTAAAAATTGGTAGTTTCTAAGAACACACAAGACATTTTTCCAGCAAATTTCCTCTCAGATATTCTAGGAAATGAATCTTTAAAAAGGATTTATGGGATGAAATCTCACCAGTGTTCAAGATATTGGACTGTTAACTAATCCTACTGATGGCACAAAAAACCCAAAAAGTAAACTTCTTTTTCTCTTTCCTTTTTTTTTTCTTTTGAGACAGAGTCTCGCTCTGTCGGCCAGGCTGGAGTACAGTGGCATGATCTCAGCTCACTGCAACCGCCGTCTCCTGGGCTCAAGCAATTCTCCTGCCTCAGCTTCCCAAGTAGCTGGGACTACAGGCATGTGTCACCATACCCAGTTAATTTTTTTTTTTTTTTGTACTTTTAGTAGAGACAAGGTTTCACCATGTTGGCCAGGCTGGTCTCAAACTTCTGACCTCAGGTGATCCGCCCGCCTTGGCCTCCCAAAGTGCTGGGATTACAGGTGTGAGTCACTGCGCCCAGCCAATAAACTTCTTAAGAACGGGTTTGTTAAAGGAGGCTGAAGTTTTGACTTAAGATGTTCTGTCCAGACCTTGATATGGGCCTAAGTAGTTTATGGTATAATAAATAATGCTGCTGTCATGATACTTTACTTTCTTGCAAATCAAAAGTATACTAATTAGGTAGAATCCTTTAAAAACAATAGTGTTGCTCTAAGGATACAAATGTCTAAACCCAATCACATTTGATTTCAGGTGTAAAGAAGCACTAAGCCTGTAAGACACTAGTAAGTATTGGTACACTCAGGAATCAAAAGGTGAAGTATCAATAGTAAGCCAAAAGTTACTCAGCCTCTCAGCAAACCCCAACTCCGTTAATTATTATGTTAACAAAGTATCAATAACATCTTCAGGATACATATGTTAGAAAATAATTTAGAGTACTTCACTGCTTCAAAATGGTTGCTTCCGGCTGGGCATGGTGGCTCATGCCTGTAATCCCAGCACTTTGGGAGGCCAAGGCAGGCAGATCACCTGAGGTCGGGAGTTCAAGACCAGCCTAACCAACATGGAGAAACCCCGTGTCTACTAAAAATACAAAATTAGCCAGGTGTGGTGGTGCATGCCTGTAATCCCAGCTACTCGGGAGGCTGAGGCAGGAGAATCACTTGAACCCAGGAGGCGGAGGTTGCAGTGAGCCGAGATCACACCATTGCACTCCAGCCTGGGCAACAAGAGCAAAACTCCATCTTAAAAAAAAAAAATTTTGCTTCTATGAATAATGAGTTAGAATCTCAGACTCTCTTAAGTTGTATTACTTCCAAGACAGATATAATCCCACCTAACCATTTTCCTAGAGATACGTCTATAAAGCGCATCTGTATTTTCCTTTTTTATTTTATCACATATAAAATAATTATACCTGATAGAAAATTTTTAACGGAGCTTATCTTTAGAGAAAAGAATGTTAACAATTTTGAAGTTAAGGAGACTTCAAACATTATATCATCCATTTACTTCCCCATATCAGCATAGGTACATTCCCTCAGGGTACGGAAGTAAAAAAATCAAACTGTAACATTCCCTTTCTGCCCAAAGTTAAGATTATGGTCCTGGAAATAAACCTTCATAAACACCAATAAAAAGTATTCTAAATGCTGTTAAAATTTCTCTGCAGGCTAGGTGTGGTGGTTCACACCTGTAATCCCAGCACTTTGGGAGGCCAAGGAGGGCAGATCACTTGAAGCCAGGAGTTCAAGACCAGCCTGGACAACATGACAAAACGCCATCTCTACTAAAAATACAAAAATTAGCAGGGCATGGTAGCGCAAGCCTGTAATCCCAGCTACTTAGGAGGCTGAGGCACAAGAATCACTTGAATCCGGGAGGTGGAAGCTGCAGTGAGCTGAGATCACACAACTGCACTCACTCCATCCTTGCCAACAGAGCGAGACCCTGTCTTTAAAAAAAAAAAAAAAAAAAAAATTATGTGCAAACTTGAGTTACACCTGCCCTTTAATGGAAAAACAACCCCAGTGACCATGTAGCTATATAGAGATACTTCACTCTTCTGGTATAGGGCAGGAAAGAGCAGATAAGAAAAACAAACATTCCCCACATTTAATGAGTGCAGGTGACTTGTGAGGGCTTACATCAGCCTGGTTTAAAGACAGAGTGGAGGAATTCTGTCCATCTAGTAATATCTTATAGACATTGAAAAATAAGGTCTTCAGAGAGGTACAGTACATGAAGAACCAATCTCTGGTAATCTAGTGAAGTTATCAACCAATCTAAGAAAAAACCCAAGTCTATTAGTTTCTATTGCTATGCTCAGTCCCTAAACCGTAACTCTAGTGGGGATGTTCATGATGTACTATAAATTCCAATCGAATGCTCTTGCTTCTACGGTATTATCAAGCCCAACTTTCCACATTGGGATAATATAAATATGGGACTTCAGAGCCCTACCTGAGTGTATTCCAATGACTGCCAGAGGGAAGCAGCAATTTCAGGAGATTTTCCAAAAGCTGCGAGTGTCTTCAGTAGCTCAGCTTTTAGGACAGGGGGAATACTGCATTGGAGGAGTCCCAGAATCACCACAACAGGGGTCCACTGAGGGTGTTCACAGAGTGCCAAGCGAGCATTTTCACTCTAAGAATTGACACAAAAAGAACAAGACTTCCCATTTTTAAAAGTTAAGAAAATGACCAGCAATCATCTAAATTGCTATCATTTATACTGAGTCCTCATAGGTTTAATATATACTAAAACAAAAATAAGCCTATCATTTATGTTTGAAGTCTACCAACACATCAAATCAGGTCACTCATTCATTCAAAGTAAAAAACTGGAGGAGAAATAGACTTTGTAGAATTACTTTTGCAGTTCCAAGTATGAGAAATAATACAAAGATAAATGGTCTGCAAGGGTTGGATAAATCTTACCTAGGCATCTTAAATCCTTTCTGGAACAATATATTACACTGCAATATAAAGTATGAATGAAAAAAAATCTTGTCCTTTTCTCGAAAATATGGAGATATACAGTATCAAGTATCATAACTTTTTTTCATTTTTCGTTGATATGTAATAACTATATATATTTACAGGGTACAGTCATATTTTGATACATGTATACAATATGTAATGATCAAATCAAGGTAATTAGGATACCCATCATCTAACATTTCTCATTTCTTTGTGTTGGGAACATTCAAAATCTTCTCTTCTGGCTTTTGAACATATACAATGAATTACTGCTAGTTATATTCACCCTGTAGTGCCACAGAACACTAGAACTTTCTTCTTCTCTATGTGTTACTTTGTATGTTAACTAACCCTTCCCTATCCTCCCCTCCCATCTCCATTTTAATTCAGTGAGAAATAGTTAATAACTGACATTTTGATGCCTAATAATGTTAAGTACTATTAGAAAAGCCAAAAACTTAGAAGTTCCTATTCCTACGCTTCAGAGAGAATGTCAGACTATTCTAGTGAACAATAGACATAACTAAAAGATATTTCCGAGTTGGGAAATTACATACAGTCATGAAAATAATGTTTTTTACAAAGATCAATTTGGTAGTGGCAGGTAAAATGGTTTGGCATAAGGAGAGGAAAAATAATTCAGTAAATAACTTTCAATTACAATATTCTTTATGTATACACACATAAATGCACACATACACCTCTACACCTATGCTGGAAACCTAGAAGCATATGCATCCAACAACCAGTTCTAATTTGCCCTTATGACTATTTTCTTTCAGGCTCAGGCTATTATTTTTATACTAAGATTATGCCAATGAGCAGGGCTACCATAACTTACACCCTCTAGAGATCAAAAAACAAAAAACTTAAGGGCAGAATGCTATATATCTATCTACATAGGCTAAGTTTATTACTCTTAAATTAAAAGAAAATGTTTGAGGCTCTTAAAATGCTACTGTGCTAGAATAAAAATAAAATTATGCTGGGGATGAGTTACCTACCCAAGTAATGATGGTAGATGTGAGCTGCAAAAAAGCAATCAATCCATCTTGCTCCTTCTGGGTGATGCCACGGGAAGGAAGGTGACGGTACTGAACGCTATCTGCACTTGGAAGATCCTTCCGAAGGTGTTCATGGTAAAGCATCAAGGAGTGAAAGAAATGTTCCCAGGAAACAGGACTGCCACCTGCTCCCTGAATATTTTCAACTATAAAGAAAAACAGCACAGAATTTTCTTTAAAAAACATCTAAGCATTTGCTGGGAAATGGAGAGAAAATTAATTTAAAACAATAAACTTTTTTGAGACAGGTTCTCACTCTGTCACCCAGGCTGGAGTGCAGTGGGGCAATGTCGGCTCACTGCAACCTCTACTCCCCAGGTTCAAGCAATTCTATCTAAACCTCCCAAGTAGCTGAGCTTACAAGTGTGCACCACAACGCCCTGCTAATTTTTGTCTTTTTGGTAAAGACAGGGTTTCACCATGTTGGCCAGGCTGGTCTCGAACTCCCGACCTCAAGCGATCTGCCTGCCTTGGCCTCCCAAAGTGCTGGGATTACAGGCATGAGCCACTGCACCCAGCCTAAAACCATAAACTTTGTTTGCCTTTGTCTTAGCACAAAGGCAATCTTTGTCCTGGATTAAGTAGTGTGCTGAAAATGGGTTAGAATCCCTCTGTGAGCTAGAACTCTGGATTAATTTTTCCTCTGGATTAACTTTTACTCAAGAAAGGGGCTACTGCCCATGTAAATGAAAGGTAATTTACTTTGGATGTCAGTTACCTACTTCACATCCAGGAGAGTTCTCTGTGCTCTCATGTAACTAACTGTACAGGGCTGCTTTTTTCCACAGAATAATTCGCAAATGTTGAGCTTGAATTCCCAAAGAAAGAGGTAACTACAGTCTTAATATGTGAATTACACTACTCCATTGCCTACCAGGCATCAGAAGCAAAAGCATAGCACACAAGACTGGCAGGCTTGACAAAGTAGTCGTAACACTGGCTTTGGAGCCAAGCCAATTTCAGCTCCCATCACGGCTCCCCAGATAGCTGTGATGTTGGGTAAATTCCTTAACTTCTCTAAACCTCAGTTTCTTCACATATAAAGACAAAAATATCTACCTAACAAAGCAGATGCTTAATTTCTTTTCCCTAACCAAACCAGTCTGATAATCAAATAAGAAAATTGGGAGAGGGTCAAGAGACAAATTCTAAGTACTTAAATTAAGAAAAAAAAAAATACAAAGATAAATTAATCAAACTTATAAGGCAAGGGCATATGCTTTCTTTGTGGACCAGATGTGTTACAGAAAATTTTCATACATTAATCTGATTTGTCAAAATGAACTGTATTTTATAAAGGAGAATGGCGAAACTCTCCAATCTGTGAGACCATAATCACAGCATCACTATGCATAAAGCTGTATGCGTGCTTCTTTCACCCTATTGTTATGAAAATAATTTATACCTCTGGTAGAATCTAGTTCAAATACCAATGTTCTTAATAGGTACTGGGATACTGAACTTAAGAGTATAACAACAAACTTTAACAACATCTACATATTCCTTACCATGACTACTACCATTGACTTTGAGTAGGCTGAAACAGTAGTGGGCACACTGAGGCCCATTGGCCAATCCCTGGAGCATTTTCAAATAAGGAATATAAATAGTTGGAGGCAACAGGTCACCCATTTGCCTAACAAACTTTGACAAGACAACCTGAAAAAGAGAGAAACAAATGGTTTATATAATGTATAGCTTAACTTTAAGGCAACACGGACTAGCTAATAAAGACTACATATAAACTAAAAGTAGTGCTCTGACTTAACCCTCACAACAAATTTAACTGATATTCTATTTATGAAAAATTGTTTCAGCTTGCCGTTAGCAATTTAATGCAATTATAAAATAATATCTTTATGAAATAAAAGTACATTTAAAAAAAAGTGCCTCAATGTCACAAAATATAAGACCACTCAGATTTTTAAAATATAAGACACGTGACATTTACTCATCCAAAACCAACTGGCAATTCAAAGGTACACTTAAAATCTAGAGTTCCTATATCCCAGCCAAATTAGTATGAAGACCTAAGAACTTGAAATCATTTTTGATGGTAACTTAAGTATATTCTCTTCTGTGGTCCCACCAATGCCACATTCCCATACTCCTGTTCTTTAAGTCCACTTCCTAATTTTCCCTTTTTTCTTCCTTATACCTTAAACCTATTATCAACAACTAACAATATTATTCAAACTCACTAGTTGGAACTGAGAACTGAAAATACTACTGATGTCTGGAAATCACTGTTAAATCAGCTAGGTTAAACAATGGTTTGGCCAGGTGCACTGGCTCCTGCCTGTAATCCCAGCACTTTGGGAGGCCGAGGTGGGCAGATCACGAGGTCAAGAAATCAAGACTATCCTGGCCATCATGGTGAAACCCCGTCTCTACTTAAAATACAAAAATTAGCTGGGCGTGGTGGCATGCACCTGTAGTCCCAGGTACTTGGGAGGCTGAAGCAGGAGAATCACTTGAACCCGAAGGCAGAGGTTGCAGTGAGTCAAGATCGCTCCACTGCACTCCAGCCTGGGCGACAAAGTGGGACTCCGTCTCAAAATAAATAAATAAATAAATAATAATAATAATATAGTAGATGAAGCAAACATCATAAGATGGTAACTTAAGATGTGAAATTAAAATATGTGGCATTGCTTATAATAATCCCCTCTTCCACGTTTCAAATTTTTCGTAACAGCAAGCTTTCTTAAAAACTTCAAAAATTTTTTAATAAATCCTTCTCCAAAACATTCTTTTTCTTTTGAGACAGGATCTTACTTTGTCATCCAGGCTGGAATGTAGTAGCACAATCACAGCTCACTGCAGCCCAAATGATCCTCCCACCTCAGCCTCCAGTGCAGATGGGGCCATAGGCATGCACCACAATGCCTGGCTAATTTTTAGAATATTTTTTATAGAGACAGGGTATCGCCATGTTGCTCAGACTAGTCTAAAACTCCTGAGCACAAGCAATCTGCCTACCTTGGCCTCCCAAAGTGCAAGGATTACAGATGTGAAGCACCAGGCCCAGCTCAAAACGTATTTTTTAAATGGGAAAAACAGTGAAACAATACAGTTTAAAAAGTGGCATCTGGGCCAGGCGCGGTGGCTCATGCCTGTAATCCCAGCACTTTGGGAGGCCGAGGCGGGTGGATCACCTAAGGTAGGGAGTTCGAGACCAGCCTGACCAACATAGAGAAACCCCATCTCTACTAAAAATACAAAATTAGCCTGGCATGGTGGCGCATGCCTATAATCCCAGCTACTTGGGAGGCTGAAGCAGGAGAATCGCTTGAATCCAGGAGGCAGAGGAGGTTGCGGTGAGCCAAGATTGTGTCATTGCACTCCAGCCTGGACAATAAGAGCGAAACTTCATCTCAAAACAAACAAACAAAAAAAGGCATCTGATCTGTAGTCCAGAAAAAATAAAAAATATATGGCATAAAAACTTCTAGAACAGAAATCCCCCAAAATGAACACTTACATGGCAATCTCCCTCCAATACTTTTTTTTTTTAAAGAGACAGGGTCTCACTCTGTTGCCTAGGCTGGAGCGCAGTAGTATAACCATATCTCACTGTAACCTCAAACCCCAGGGCTCTTGCCTCAACCTGAGCAGCTAGGACTACAGGCTCATGACACCACACTGAGCTAGTGTTTTTTGTAGAGATGGGGTGTCGTTATGTTGCCCAGGCAGGTCTCAAATTTTGGCTTCAAGCGATCCTCCCACCTCAGCTTCCCAAAGCACTGGGATTGCAGGTGTGAGCTATTGCATAGCAATTCATTTTATTTGCCTCCACACATCATACTAAAGTTAATACAGAATGAACTTTAGCCTATATTATCTACAGACTCATAGGCATTTGGCCATCAATTAAAATGTTTAAGACTTCTCCTTTAATACTTATACCTCTCCTATCCCCCCAAACTTGAAAAGATTGTCATGCCTATGGAGAACTAAAATACTAATAAAATTCAAGTGGAGCACAGTGGCTCATGCCTGTAATCCCATTGCTTTGGGAGGGCTGACTGAAGCCAGGAGATCTACACCAGCCTGGTCATCATAGCAAGACCCTGTCTTTTAAAAATAAATAAATAATAAAGAGACTGGATGCCTTTCTGCCTCTAATAATTCAACATATATCTAGTATCCAATAAAGGACTGACTACTTAAACTTCAAAATCAACAGAACTTAAATTTTAAGAGTTTCAAATTTTCTTTTATAAAAGAGAAAAGTAGGCTGGGCACAGTAGCTCATGCCTGTAAATCCAGCACTTTGGGAGGCCGAGGCAGATGGATCACTTGAGCTCAGGAGTTACAAACCAGCCTGGGTATCATGGCGAAACCCCATCTCTACAAAAGATACAAAAATTAGCCGGGTGTGGTGGTGGATGCCTGTAGTCCCAACTACTCTGGGGGCTGAGGCAGGAGGATCACTTCCACCTGGGAGGTCAAAGCTAAAGTGAGCTGAGATTGCATCACTGCACTCCAGCCTAGGTGACAGAGTCCTCTGACACTGTGTCTCAAAATAAATAAATAAATACATACATAAAATTTTAAAAAGTGTAAATCCCTAAAGGTTACACTAGTGATCATTTGTGTTAACAGCAATAAAATCAGGATGTAACATCTTTCATGTTTTCAAGACTCTCTATCACAGTACCAGAGTATAAAAGAGGAAAACCTAAAGTCTTACCTGGCGTTGAGGGGGCCGCTGATGAGCCACCCCTAGATAAGAACCCATGATAGTCGGAGTCTGAAGAGGCTCTGTGGGACACCAATATTCTAGAGCAAGCTCCAGATGAAAAGGGTTCTTTTTATATAGCTCGCCAATCTGCAAAGAGTAAGCAAAGACTGTAGGGAAATGTCTACGACTCAAAAATTACTTTCAATAAAAAAGGACATTTAAAGTATTAGACCTGAAATTTTCCAAAGTTAGGGGAAAAAATAATGAAAGGAGGGAAAGAGGACAAGCTTTCTAATAGAATGGCTTACCAATAGCATTAAGTGTTCCAGGTCCCTTCTAAGTGAAATGGGGGGTTCATTACCCATCTGCATACTCATGTGAATCATTCGAGCATCTTCATCTGCCCGATTCCTCAGCTGTTTCACCTATTAAATTTATTAGATATAGTTTTAATATGTAAATGTATCGTACATGCTAATAACAATGAAATCAGGCAACTGTCTTAAAGTGATCACATACAAGAAATATATTGTTTAAATATCTATTCCATTTTAGGTGACATGAAGAAACATGCCAGGAATCTTATTTGCAATATTACTATCCATAATTTATAATATCTTAAAACTTCAATGCATTTTCCACTACAGAAAAGTTGAACTTAACTGTAGTGTTTCTCGATGGGGACATTACTGACATATGGGCACAACATTTCTTCACTGGGTTGGATTATCCTGAATATTCCAGGACATTTAGCAACCCTGGAACTACCTACCAACTATCAATAACAACACCAGAGTCATCATAACAAGCAAAACTGGCTCCACTCATTTCCCAAACACACTCTGAAGAACATTATACCTCAGTTGAGAGTCACTGCTTCACAACATTTATGTGAACTAAATGCCAACAAAAATAAGAAACAAATTCTGTTAAAAAAAAAAAACAAAACAAAAACATAGCTAGACAAATCCACAATTATTGTTGGAAATACCAACACTCCTCTGTCAATATTCAATAGAACAAGTACACAGAAAATCAGTAAGGATATGGAAAACTTGAAAAACAGCAAACCAACTTGACTTAATTGACACTTATACAACATTCCACCGAACAGCAGCAAAATATGTGTTCCTTTCAGGTGTACATGGAATATTTACCAAGATAGGCCATATTCTGAGCCATAAAACAAACCTAAACAAATTTAATACAACTGAAATTCTACAAGGTATGTTCTCTGAGCACAATGGAATTAAACTAGAAATCTGTGACAGAGATCTGAAAAAGTCTCCGAAAAATTTGGAAATTAAACAACACACTTCTAAATAACCCGTCAATCAAAGGAGTCTCAAGGAAAATTAGAAAACATATTAAACTGAACAAAAAAAGAAACTGCAACATATCAAAATTTGTGTGGCATAGCTAAAGCAGTGATTGGAGGTAAATGTACAGCATTATTAAATGTTTATGTTAGAAAAAATAAAGATTTAAATCAATAACCTAAACTTCTATCTTAAAAAACAAAATTAAAGGAGCAAATTAAACCCAAGGCAAAGGGAAGAAAATAATAAACATAAGAGCAAAAATCAATAAAGGTGAAGCAAAATATAAGAAAATCAATAAAGCCAAAAGCTAATTCACTGGGAAGATCAATAAGATCAATAAACTTCCAGCAGGGTTAATTAAGAACCAGGGGAGAAGACACAAATTACCAATTTTAGGAATTAAAAAGAAAAATCACTATAGATCCTATAAAAATAAAAAGAATACAAGAATCTTAAGGGCAAATTTATGATAATCAATTTATACTTTTCAGGAGATATGGTATCAAAACTGCACAATATATTACAAGTATAGACCTTTTAGGGTGCTTTTAAAAAATATACATTTGAAGTAGGTGGTTTTATAATATAAACACAAAAAAGATGTTTTTCTCCCTCATTTACTTCCCACCAACATTTGATGGCTTCTTTGGCACAAAACAGCACAGAGACCATATACTATAAGGAACTGTTTGAAATGGCTCTAAGAATTGCTTTTCAGATGACAGTTACAGCTCAAGCCATCTACTCAAAAGTAGCCTTATTATTTTATCTGTATCCATGCTGAAGCCCTTTTATACACCGCAATTCAGAATCTAAACAATTGGGCCAGGTGTGGTGGCTCACACCTGTAATCTCAGCATTTTGGGAGGCCGAGCTGGGCAGATCACCTGAGGTTGAGAGGTCAAGACCAGCCTGGCCAATACAGTAAAACCCCATTTCTAATAAAAATACAAAAAAGTAGCCAGGCGTGGTGGCGGGTACCTGCAAACCCAGCTATTTGGGAGACTGTGGCAGGAGAATCGCTTACCCAGGAGGCGGAGATTGCAGTGAACCAAGATCACACCACTGCATGCAATAGAGCAAGACTCCGTCTCAAAAAAAAAAAAAAAATCTAAACAATTATCTATAAAATGCAAATTTTCCACTGTGCCTCTTCCAAATCATGTATAAAAATATTAAATAAAGCAATCTTGGCACTAATCCTTAGGGTAGAATGGGGTTAGTAATTTTCTACCCACAGAAGCATTCTCATTTACTAATTACTTCCTCATTTATAAACCATTCAGTGTCAAATTATTTCTTTCTACTGACTTATCCCCAGTTAAGAGGACGTATTTCCACAGAACAGCAGCAAAATATGTCTTCCTTTCAGGTGTACATAGAACATTTACCAAGATAGGCCATATTCCGAGCCATAAAACAAACCTCAACAAATTTAGTACAACCGAAATTCTACAAGGTATGTTCTCATACCTTGTAGAGACTCATGACTTACTTCATGAGTCACAAACTGATTCACAAGATGTAATACAACTACTAGCAAATTTTAGTCTGTATTAAAAATTTTTATTAGTTTCCAAAACATAAAGCTAATCAGTTTCAAATTATTTTATAAAATTCTTCTATTATTTACTTATCCTACATTATTACACTTACCTTCATTGGCATAAGTGCAAGGAAATCTGTGATGAGATTATGGACTCTGCGAATATAAAATTCTTCCTGATAAAAGTATTCTGATACCACTACAGATTCCGTGAGGAACAGGAAAACGTTGTCAGCAATTGCGAGTTCTGCCATTGCTTCATCTGCCTCTGTGAATTCTGCCAGAGCTAGAAATAGATTTTAAAACACAGTACATGGAGGAAAAGTCATTAACCCAGATTGTAATTATATCTCATAATACTCTGCTGATGGTTCAGACATCTTCCCAGCCTTCTAGCATGTGCTATGCACAAAATGAAACTATATATAACTGTAATTGACTCATAAACCCTAAAGAACTCATAAACCCCAAATAACAATATACTCTGAATGTATATTAGAAAAATACATACTGTTTGAAATAATAACATAACTAATGAAAATTACTTTAGAGATGTGTGATGCAACACTGATGTAGTCAGGGAGCTATTATCCAAACATTCACATATTAAAATGATGTTAAGGCTTTAATCCCAATGAAACCTCATGGGTCATCTGAAAAGTCTTCAATCCAAGACCAAAACCTGAACATGAATAGGTAAGTAAGTATACTAATTTGGTAACCAAGTAGCTGAAATTTAAAAACTAAATTTTAACTTGAATATAAACTTGTCTAACTAATTTTTTTATATTTTATTTGGCAAATATCCAATACATATCTAAAAATAAGTATAATAAACTCCACATACCCATCATTTGTTTCAATACTAACAATTTATGGACAATCTTACCTCATCTATATCTTCCCCCTCTCCACCCACACATATCTCATTAAAGCAAATTCCAGAAAATTTAACATTTTACCAGTAAGTATTTGCAGTGTACAACTCAAAAATATACCTAAGAAACAAGGCTGGGCGGGGTGGCTCACGCCTGTAATCCCAGCACTTTGGGAGGCTGAGGTGGGCGGATCACCTGAGGTCGGGAGTTCAAGACCAGCCTGACGAACATGGAGAAACCTCATCTCTACTAAAAATACAAAAAATTAGCCAGGCGTGGTGGCACATGCCTGTAATCCCAGCTACTCAGAGGCTGAGGCAGGAGAATCACTTGAACCCAGGAGGCGGAGGCTGCGGTAAGCCGATATCACACCATCATTGCACTCCAGCCTGGGCAACAAGAGCAAAACTCCACCTCAAAAAAAAAAAGAAAGAAAGAAAGAAAGAAAGCAAAAGTAAAAATTCACTACATACATACACCACCATTATCATACCTTTATTTTATTTTATTTTTTGAGACAGCGTCTCGCTCTGTCACGCAGGCTGGAGTGCAGTGGTACAATCTCAGCTCACTGCAACCTCTCCCTCCCAGTTCAAGCAATTCTCAGGTCTCAGCCACCCAAGTAGCTGGGATTACAGGCATGCACCAACATGCCTGGCTAATTTTTGTATTTTTAGTAGAGACAGGGTTTCACCATGTTGGCCAGGCTGGTCTTGAACTCCTGACCTCAAGTGATCCTCCCAAAGTGCTGTGATTACAGGCGTGAGCCACTGCGCCTGGCCATTATATCTTTAAAACTAATTCCTCAGCTGGGTGCAGTGGCTTGTTCTAGAGTGACTTACTCTGAGTTACATTCAACTTTCTATTAAGAGTATGTCATAGGTTACGGTGTATCCTTCCATCAAGAAACATATTGCTGATTACTGCTTTTAAATTTTAAATATAGGCCGGGCGCGGTGGCTCAAGCCTGTAATCCCAGCACTTTGGGAGGCCGAGACGGGCGGATCACAAGGTCAGGAGATCGAGACCAGCCTGGCTAAATACGGTGAAACCCCGTCTCTACTAAAAAATACAAAAAACTAGCCGGGTGAGGTGGCGGGCGCCTGTAGTCCCAGCTACTCGGGAGGCTGAGGCAGGAGAATGGCATAGACCCAGGAGGCGGAGCTTGCAGTGAGCTGAGATGCGGCCACTGCACTCCAGCCTGGGCGACAGAGCGAGACTCCGTCTCAAAAAAAATAAAATAAAATAAAATAAAATAAAATTGCTAGGTAATTGTGTGGCAATCTGGCTTTGAAAAATACTACACAGCTTATTCTGTTTGACTGTCATACAGACCAAATACATAGTCTGCTACCGAAAGTACATTTTCATTGCCTTGAAAAGGGCCAGAACAGATAAAAGCCAAGACAGTCTCAAACGGAGGAAAACATATGATTTGTAGTTATTTATTTATTTATTATTATTATTTTTTAGAAGGAGTCTCGCTCTGTCGCGGAGGCTGGAGTGCAGTGGTGTGATCTCGACTCACTGCAACCTCCGCCTCCCAGGTTCAAATGATTCTCTGCCTCAGCCTCCCGAGTAGCTGGGACTACAGGCACGCGCCACCACACCTGGCTAATTTTTTGTATTTTTAGTAGAGACAGGGTTTCACTGTGTTAGCCAGGATGGTCTCAATCTCTTGACCTTGTGATCTGCCTGCCTCGGCCTCCCAAAGTGCTGGGATTACAGGCGTGAGCCACCGGGGGCGCCTGGCCTGTTTTTTTAATGTTTTGTTTTGTATTTTGAAATAAAGTCTGCATATCAGCCAGGTGTGGTGGCTCATGCCTGTACCCAACACTTTGGGAAGACAAGACAGGAGGATTGCTTGAGCCCAGGAGTCCAAGACCACCCTGGGCAACACAGTGAGACCTCATCTCTACAAAAAAATCAAAGAATTAGCTGTGGTCCCACCTACTTGGGAGGCTGTAGTGGAAGGATCACATGAGGCCTGGCGGTTGAGGCCAGTGAGCCATGGTCACACCACTGCACTCCAGCCTGGGCAGCAGGGTAAGACTATCTCAAACAACAAACAAAAACCTGCATATCTACCCATATTATACAAAATCCGTAAGAGTAAAATATTTTCTTAATTCTTTAGTATGACTAATAATAACGATTACTAAAATTACTAATTATTAAATATTTTTAATAACAATAAATTCTTTCAAACCTTTACTTGAATTCAAAAACACCGGAATTAAAAGAGAATCAACTCAAAGATTACGTCCTTTATTTTTTTTGAAACAGTCTTACTCTGCTGCCTAGGCTGGAGTGCAATGGTGCAATCTTGGCTCACTGCAACCTCTGCCTACCAGTTTCAGCGATCCTCCCGCCTCAGCCTCCTGAGAAGGTAGGATTACAAGCATGTGCCACCATACCCAGCTAATTTTTATAACTTTGGCACAGACGAGGTTTCGTCCTGTTGGCCAGGCTGGTCTTGAACTCCTGACCTCAAGTGATGAGACTACCTCAGCCTCCCAAAGCACTGAGATTACAGGTATGAGCCACTACACCCGGCCAAAAATTACTTCTCGAAGACCATTTAGGTAATAAGGCACCATTAATGAATTAATATAAATTGAGTTTCAATGCCTAAAAACATTATGCTAAAATTCTGTAAAGCTCAGTGAAATTACAAAGATGCTTGGTTTTTGTTTTTAGGTTTTTCTGAAACAGAGTTTCACTCTGTTGCCCAGGCTAACGTGCAGTGGCACGATCTCAGCTCACCGAAACCTCCGCCCCCTGGGTTTAAGCAATTCTCCTGCCTCAATCTCCCAGGTAGCTGGGATTACAGGCACACGCCACCATGCTTGGCTAATTTTTTTGTGTGTGTTTTTTTTTTTTGAGACGGAGTCTTGCTCTGTGCCCCAGGCTGGAGTGCAGTGGCGCGATCTTGGCTCACTGCAAGCTCCGCCTCCCGGGTTCACGCCATTCTCCTGCCTCAGCCTCCCGAGTAGCTGGGACTACAGGCGCCCGCCACCTCGCCCGGCTAATTTTCTTGTATTTTTAGTAGAGACGGGGTTTCACCGTGTTAGCCAGGATGGTCTCCATCTCCTGACCTCGTGATCCGCCCATCTCGGCCTCCCAAAGTGCTGGGATTACAGGCTTGAGCCACCGCGCCCGGCCAAATTTTTTTGTGTTTTTAGTGGAGACGGGGTTTTACCACATTGGCCAGGCTGGTCTTGAACTCCTGACCTCAAGTGATCTGCCCGCCTCAGCCTCCCAAAGTGCTGGGATTACAGGCATGAGTCACCACACCCAGCTGATGCTTGTTTTTTTAATTTTTTTTTGAGATGTGATCTCACTCTGTAACCCGGGCTGGAGTGCAGTGGAGCAATTTCAGCTCACTACAGCGTCTGCCTCCTGGGGTCAAGTGATTCTCCCGCCTCAGCCTCCTGAGTAGCTGGGACTACAGCCAAGTGCATGTCACCACGCTGGGTTAATTTCTAATTTTTTGTAGAGATGAGGTCTCACCATATTGCCCAGGTTTGTCATGAACTCCTGGGCTCAAGCAATCCTCCTACCTCGGCCTCCCAAAATGCTGGGATTAGAGGCATGAGGCACTGTGCCTGGCTTCATGCCTTTTATAAAATAATATAATAAACACATTTGATAAAAGTTTCAGAAATCTATGAAGAGAATAGAAACCAATTTTTCAAATTGAAGATCTGAGTTAAAACTTGTCCAGATTATTTCAAGAAGTGACCATTCTGCAAATAATACAAGCTATTCAATTTTTCTAACAATTTTTAAAATGCAAATTAACAGAAAAAATTTTATAGTTTAAAAGTTCTAACTATAATACCCCTAACTATTTAAGCTTATAAAAGGGTATGAGCATATAAAATCAAAGAGATTAAGTAGCCAAAGATCTGGGACTTGAAACTTGGGCTACAATTCCTAACCTATTTTTACTATTATTCTACAGCAAACTACAGCATATTCTATTAAACCTTTCAAAATTAGTGCAATGGTATGGGAAATTATAGCATAAGATTGTGACTAGATTATATAATATTATAACTATCTATGTATAACTATATTATATAGCTAATATAAGATATTAACTATCACAGCCGGGCATGGTGGCTCGCGCCTGTAATTCCAGCACTTTGAGAAGCCAAGGCGGGCAGACTGCCTGAGCTCAGGAGTTAGAGACCAGCCTGTGCAACGCAGTGAAACCCTATCTCTACTAAAATACAAAATATTAGCTGGGCGTGGCAGTGTGCACCTATAGTCCCAGCTACTTGGGAGGCTGAGGCAGGAGAAGTACTTGAACCTGGGAGGCAGAGGTTGCAGTGAGCTGAGATCATGCCACTGCACTCCAGCCTGGGCAACAGAGATTCCATCTCCAAAATAAAATTTTAAAAAAAGATATTAACTATCACATAGCCACTTAAAAGGTTAAAGGGTAACTTTATGTCAGAAAAGTAGTGAAGTAAGATTTATAAATGAAGAGGGTATGCATAGGTAAGAAACAGAATTTGTACAGGAATGTAAAAGTCTAATTAGCTATCAACATTTAGATATATAAACTGATAGATAGAAATTAAGTGGCCAAGGAAAGACTCCTAACACAAAAAAAGCTTTCTGCAAACACCTTGGGAATAGCATGACACTAGTGAAAACAAAATGTTCTGGAATTACATAATTGATAAGATACTAGAATCTGTTGATACTTTAGGATTAGAAAACTGACATAAATTGTAAACTTGAATAAAGCCTTTCCAGATTTACCATAAAAAAGATACAGACGACGACAATTCTTTGAGCTTCGAGTTCCATGTACAGTCCTCATTCTGTTAGAATAAACCCCTACTAATATGACAATTAAATAATGTAAATGTAAATAGCAGAATAATATATGCTACAGTGAGTTAATAGCTTGTTAAAAGTCAGTATTCTGGTCAGGCACCGTGGCTCACGCCTGTAAATCCAACACTATGGGAGGCCGAAGCAGGTAGATCACCTGAGCTCAGGAGCTCGAGACCAGTCTGGTCAACATAGTGAAACCCTGTTTCTACCAAAAAAACAAGATTAGCCGGGCGTGGTGGCATGTGCCTGTAGCCCAGTTACTCAGGAAACTGAGGTAGGAGAATCACTTGAACTCAGTAGGCAGAGGCTGCAGTGAGCCGGGATTGAGCCACTTGTACTCCAGCCTGGGCCACAAAAAAGGGGAGTCGGGATTCCACATCTGTTCTTGACTGATCCAAATATCTCCCTTTTAATATACTGTATGGGAAAAAAAATTGTTTTTAATTTGACACAATGTGAAAAATTAGTCTGTGAACAAATCAAGAAGGAAAATGTATAAAAATAAAAGGAATAGTAAATTTTAATTTTAAAAAACATTTAAGGCCAGGCCGGGTGGCTCATGCTTTGTAATCCCAGCACTTTGGGAGGCCAAGGCAGGCAGATCACATGAGGTCGGGAGTTCAAAACTAGCCTGACCAACATGGAGAAACCCCGTTTCTACTAAAAATACAAAATTAGCCGGTGTGGTGATGCATGCCTGTAATCCCAGCTACTTGGGAGGCTGAGGCAGGAGAATCACTTGAACCCAGGAGGTGAAGGTTGCGGTGAGCCGAGATTGTGCCATTGGACTCCAGCCTGGGCAATAAGAGCGAAACTCCATCTCAAAAAAAAAAACATTTAAGGTGACACTGTCATTCCAAATTTTAAACGCATACCCTGAAGGTAAAAGAGCATTGTCACTGGCTCCAAGAATGGGAAATAGTATTTCATACAATATTTTTGAGAAACAAGGAGAAAAAGGTCTGTATTTCACTACTACACTAAAAAGTTTCATTTAATATAACTCTGGGTATCTTCCTATGCTTGTGCTTATGTATGTCAAGGATAAGACTCCTTCCAAAAACTTCATTAAGTGCTAACATGCTGTTTCTCATAACAAAATTACCTACAAGCAATTCACCTGTCACATCAGGTAGCTGGGATATTCCCCTCAATGCCAGTGCCCAGGCAAGTCTAACAGTGGCTTGGAGCCCAGGCAGTTTCCAAAGCTGAGAGTCCTGAAGACGAGAGTGAATTGTTGCAATGTACTGTTTTTCTGTCAACAGTGGAAGTTGATGAATCATATCTGAAAACACAAAAATAGACCACTTTACCAAACACCAGATAAATTCTCACTTCTGATACACAGGAATAATGTCCGGAAGTCAGAAAATCTGAGCATTCTCACAGAAGAATAATGACTAATTAACATTAATTTCTATAAACCAAAAGGTACACTACTGTTGATTGTACACATACTAAAAACAAAAAAAGAAAATGACAATAATCCTAAATTTTAATTTCACTATTTTCAGTTATTTTTATAAGTGCACTACAAATAAACTAGAAAAAAGTTAAAGACATTCATTTTTTTCTGCACATAAATTCTAGAATATTAATCATGCTATCTAAAGATCATAAAAATTTTATTTACTTCATAGAAAACACAGGTCAAAGATAACATTACTGAAATGACAGTCACTGTCTCTCAGAATGTTTTAATAAAAAGTTTGAAAATATAAATAAATGGTAACGAAACAAGCAATTAAGTAAATTAGGCATGTGCAATCATGAACATGTATAATATATGCTTTAATACTTTCCATTCCAAATCCCCCCAAAAAACAGAAATAATTAACAGGACTGCAGTTGTTTTTTAAATGTGATCTTATATATAAATATTCAAATATGAACGGATTGCACACACAGGAACAGAGCATTCTATTTTAGTAGCTAAAATATCATCCTTTTTAAATGTTATCCCCACAATTTTAAGTCTGACTTTTTTTAATGTAGGTAAATGTATAAAACTCAATACCATCTCGTTCCTCTGTGCTTTGCTCTATAAAACTGGTATCAAAACAGTACAGAAGCGCCATAAGAAGAGCCAGATTCACTGCGTCCAGTGAGCCATTGGCCTCAACTGTCACTCTTTCCAAATGTCCAATAAGGAGGAGAGTGTCTTCTTTGCCTAAAGGTGACTGGCAAGCCCAGGCAAAAAGGCTTTCTGCAAGAGACTGCCTGCACTCCTTAATGAGATCAGAAACCTAGAAATAAAAACATATGACTATTAGCATAAACAAATTACAGTGAAGCCTGGTCTTATTCCAAAGTACAAACTACCTTTTACAAAGGCTAAAAAAAAAAAACCTATCTAAATCCACAAGTGATCCTAAGATGTCACCTCTGGAATTCTGAACAAACCCTATTGTTTATTTCTTATCCTTAAGTTCCTTAAGAAATTGGGATGACCAATTTCTTGTTCACTTCATAAAAAGAGCTAGAATGGCACATAAATGACTATACAGAAGCTGAAACAACTGCAGGTCAATTTTATGGACACAGCTGACTACAAACTTTAATATACATTATGAGCTGACTATAATCAACAATAATTTATTGTATACTGTATTGTCAAACAGTAGTACAGTGAATTTTGAATGTTCCCAACACAAAGAAATAATAAACGTTTGAGGTGATGGATATGCTAATTATGTTGATTTGATTATTACATATCATACATATGTATCAAAATATCACACTGTACCCTATACATATATACAATTTTGGGTCAAAGAAAAATAATAAAAGCAAAAAAAAGAAAAGTGGCAATCACACATGGTGTCACTACATAATTCATCTTGAAAAACTGAATATTCTAATTGTCATGTTTCTGCCTCTGAGATTTGACAGACAACTCATGAATTGATTTCATTGAACCCTTGCCTCTTTGCGATGTTTTTCACTGCCCAAACCTCTCTCTCGCTGTAGTTTCTCAAACTCATTATTCACATCAATCTGTGACACCAGGGTAAGAACTTTGTAAGTCAATCCTTGCTCCATCAGCTCATCTGTAAAGCGTGTTGTCATTGAAGCCAGCTCTGGACTGTAATGAAAAGAAATCAATAAACTATGTTAAACAATATTGCTCATGCTTCTTCATAATAATAGATATAGCAAACGCTCTTTTTTTTGAGACAGAGCCTTGCTCTGTCACCCAGGCTGGAGTGCAGTGGCGTGATCACCGCTCACTGCAGCCTTGACCTCCCAGGCTCAGGTCATTCTCCCACCTCAGTGTTCCAAGTAGCTGGAACTGCAGGTGCATGCCACCATGCCCAGCTAATTTTTCTATTTTTTGTAGAGATGGGATTTCATCATGTTGCCCATGCTGATCTAAAACTCCTGAGCTTAAGTGATCCTTGTAATCTGTAATCTGTAGACTATAATCTGTAATCTCAGCACTTTGTAATCCAAAAATAGTTAGGGCCACTGCATCTGGGTCCAAATTATTTTTTATTTATAAACACAATAAAACAGATTTAAATTGTTATATCTTTCTTGGCAGAATGAGAGAGTATATTACTCAGCTTGTTACATACTGCTCAGATTGTATATAAAAAGGGAAATATTGTCATTCTTCAAGTAATTTCAAATTAACCCCTGAAATCCCAAGAAGTAAAAAGACCTGAGTTCTAGGGTCCATGTCTTTCCCCGTCTAGACTGTATCAAGGCTTTCAAGGAATTCGCAATGCATCGCTTTCCATCCCAGTACAAAAGAACAGCTACTAATCCTCTGGTAAGGCCAGGAAAATGTGGCTGTTGGTGCTCTCCTAAAAAAGGAAGTTGAGAAACAATATTATTAATAAACACATATGTGTTTAGAAAGAGACAAAAATCAATTTAACAACGTTCAGTTCAAAGAATCACAGTCACTCAGGGCTTAAGGGGCCGTGGGGTCCTCTACTACAAACATCCATCTACTGTCTAACTTCTTGCTCAACATATTCTAGGGCCATCCAACTTATCCCTAAACACCAGCAGGGACATGGAATTCACCATTTTTCCATACTCCCAATTTTTAACTCTCACACTCACCCGTGATTTTCTACATACTGGGTGAGAATCTTTTGGTCTCACTGTTGTCCACTGAATTTAATTTTATTCAATGCCCATTTTACTATCTCATATGGAATCTTTCAAATATTTCTAAATTTCTTCCCTCAGAATCTTCTCTGAATAAATAACCTTTTTATAATTCAAGTTCATTCACCATTTTAACCGCTCTCCTTTGAATGAGTTCTACTTTTTTTTTTGAGACGGAGTTTCACTCTGTCACCCAGGCTGGAGTGCAGTGGCGCGATCTCACTGCAACCTCTGCCACCTAGGTTCAAGCAATTCTCCTGCCTTAGCCTCCTGAGTAGTTAGGATTATAGGCACTTGCCATCGCTCCTGGCTATTTTTTGTATTTTTAGTAGAGACGGTGTTTCACCATGTTGGTCATGCTGGTCTTGAACTCCTGACCTTGTGATCCACCTGCCTTGGCCTCCCAAAGTGCTGGGATTACAGACGTGAGCCACCACCCCCGGCTAAGTTTCACTTTTTTTAAGAGTACTTTGCCTATAGTTTCATTTTCATTTCCTATAGCTTTCTTTCCCCCTTACTGCAATTACTCCTCCACTCTACTACTTTCTGTTCCCCAAATTCATCACCTTGCTTCACCCTCTTGCACAGGCAATTTCTTCTGCCTGGATGCCCTTCATCCTCCCAAATAACCACCTATTCCACCTGATGTATGCTTACTCATTTTGCAACATCTACCTTAAACTTCATGATGTTGTTAAGACTTCTCTGTATAATCAAGGTCCATCTAATACCTTCTCTCTGGACCATCTCTAAATCTTGCACAAAACTGCATCAATGTACTTAATTGTGTCAAAATCTTTTGTTTCCACATCATTCTCAATTATTAAAATATGAGCTTTTTTACATTAGTTGAGATTTTATTCATCTTTATATCACTGGAGTGATATAATTAACACCATGCCTGGCACATGGTAGGTATAGAAGAAATGTTTGTTAAATGAAAGTTCTGAGTTAAACTCAAAACTCAAGCATGTCTAGTGAACATCCCCCTCATTCTCAATATCATACTTCTTTTAATGCAGTCTTAGGTCAAAAAGGATTTTGGCAGCCATATATTATTTTTAGACATATTAAAATTTGTTCAACTGAAATGCCCATATTTTCTTCAAATGGCTCCTCCGTTATAATCAAAACAAACTACTTATAATATAGAAATTTTTCTCTCTTTTCTCTATACAGCAACCAGAGAAATAATTTCAGAGTTAGAATGAATTATGTAATGTCTCTGCTTAAAGCCCTCATCAACAACTTTCCATTGCAATTAGCATAAAATCCAAATACCTTTCATAGTATGCAAAATCAAACATGCTCTGATTCCTGCTGTATGTGCATCTTCCTTTGCTTTCCCTCTAATTAATGATGCTCCAGCCCCAATGGTCTTTTTATCCTTAAACACGCCTTTATTCCCACCTCAAGCACTGGCTGCTTGCTCTCCCTGGAAAAGCCTTACCCAATAGGTCTGGGTGGCTGGAACCTTCTCATCATTTGGGTCACAAGTCAAATGACCCCATCTTAGAGAGGCTTTCTCTACAGACCCTACTTAGAGTTGCCCTAGTCAGCCTCCACCTCTCTATATCCCACTGCTTTATTTTCTTCCTAGTACTCTGTATTATTGAAATCATCTTCTTTTTCACCTATTCACACATTATCTGAATTACTCTCTCAAAAAGAAATTCCCGAAAAGCAGTGACCTTACCTGCCTACTCACTGACAGCAAGGGCTTTGTGCTATAAAATTTCTGAGACGTCGTTAACAATTCTGATCACTAATGACCTTACCTGCCTACTCACCAACAATTAGTGCTTTGTGCTATAAAATTTCTGAGATGTCTTTAATAATTCTGACGCTAAACTGAAGCTTTCCTTTCAATCAAAGGTTAAAAAAGGCTAGCCAGGGGTGGTGGCATGTGCCTATAATCCCAGCTACTCGGGAGGCTGAGACAGGAGAATCACTTGAACCCGGGAAGTGGAGGTTGTAGTGAGCTGGTATCGTGCCACTGCATTCTAGCCTGGGCGACAGAGCGCGACTCCGTCTCTAAATAAATAAATAAGCAAAGAAAGATTAAAAAAGGAAATATTTTGAACATGGTTTTACCAAACTGCATCCTTAAAAACTATGATAGAATCTAAACAATAAACTATTTTAAACTATAAGTCATTTTATAATTTTGCATTATTTTACCACTGTTTCAGTTAAATGTCAACCTACCAGCAAGAAGAAGCTCAACAGCTGCCAATTCTCCAATATCAAAAAGGTCACTGAGAATAAAGGCTTCTTTAATGAGCTGTTCAGGAAGAAGTCGAGTTCCCTGTTGACCCTGAATGGCGACTCCCTCTGTACTGGCTTTCTGAACCTTCTCATGCTGTTGAACATTTTTTGGCTACAATGATAAAATTGTAATTGTTATGAAAATAGCACACTGGAGACAAGGTCCCAAAGTGTTACCTACAGAAGCTTATTCATGATAATTCAGCCTGGTAACATGACAAACAGAAGTATTTCTTATCATTCTTAGGAGCAATGACCATCTTTTTATTCTCCATAATAATTGCACATTTTAAAATAACTAAGAGTATACATGGATTGTTTGGAAAACAAAGGATAAATGCTTGAGGGGATGAATGATACCCCATTCTCCACGATGTGATTATTTCACACTGCATGCCTGTATCAAAACATCTCACGTACTTCATAAATTTAGAACAGACCTTTATGAGGTAATAGTTTACGTAACCTTAAACTTTTTATTCCAATACGACCTTGTCAATAACTGTGACTGCTAAACTCTGAACTAAAAAATTTGGAGAAAATATACAAAATAGCATACTATTTTTCAAGTTTCTACAGAACTTTTCAACTATATTATAAATAAAAATAACAAGGTCTTCAAATGGTACATAACAAATGGATATATGAACTGTTTAATTACTTAGTAGAGCAAGTAACTGTTTATTAATGTTACATAAAATGTGGTCTTATTTCCTAAAAGATTATTTGGCGCAAACATTTAACATATGACATACAGTACAGAATGTACTGTATGTCATAAAATCTAGTTTCAGAACTTAAAGGTTACACATTGGTCATTGAATCTAGCTCCTCTATTACAGATAGAAAACTCGACACCCGGATAAGTCAGGTAACTTATCTGTGGTCATAAAACTCTCTAGTGGTAGAGCCAAGACTGGAAATCACCTCAACTGGCTCCCAGGCTGGGGCTCTTTCTACTAAAAAAAGCAAAAAAAAAAAAAAAAAAATAGCTAAAAAGCAAAAAGCCATTTCTTGTAATGCAATCCCATAAATAGTTCTTAGATGGCTTCCTTGCTGTATACAAAAAAAAAGTGCCAGACTGGGTGTGGTGGGTCACGCCTGTAATCCTAGCACTTTGAGAGGCTAAAGCAGGCAGATCACTTGAGGCCAGGAGTTCGAGACCAGCCTGGCAAACATGGTGAAACCCCATCTCTAATACAAAAAAAATTAGCTGGACATGGTGGCAGGCATCTGTAATCCAGCTACTTGGGAGGCTAAGGCCGGAGGATTGCTTGAACATGGGAGGGAGGCTGCAGTGAGCCGAGATCGTGCCACTGCACTCCAGACTGGGTGACAGAGTAAGATTCTGACTCACACACACACACACACACACACAAAGGAAAAGTGTCAAACAACAAGAAAAGCATTTTCCAAGTTTGAATCCCCTCCACTAAAGTACTCTATTCCTATTGCAAAGAATTTCAAGATGCAAAAAATAAAGATACACAAGAATTAATTCGTTCCACTAACACAACTTACATAATACTATAAACACTGTAAAATAATACTTAAAATGTTAACGCATATCTGGAAATAAACAAAATAATCAATCTTAACAAGCTTAGATGTATTACCAACTAGAGGTCAGAAATTCTAAGGCAGTTAGTATTTCTGGAATACACTAAATTTCTTAAATAGTCTTCAAATATTATTAAGTTTACCTCCTAGCTAAACATAATATTAACTTTTTTTTTTTTTTTTTTTTTTTTTTTTTTGAGGCGGAGTCTCGCTCTGTAGCCCAGGCTGGAGTGCAGTGGCTGGATCTCAGCTCACTGCAAGCTCCGCCTCCCGGGTTCCCGCCATTCTCCTGCCTCAGCCTCCCGCGTAGCTGGGACTACAGGCGCCGCCACCACGCCCGGCTAATTTTTTTTGTATTTTTAGTAGAGACGGGGTTTCACTGTGTTAGCCAGGATGGTCTCGATCTCCTGACCTCGTGATCCGCCCGTCTCGGCCTCCCAAAGTGCTGGGATTACAGGCTTGAGCCACCGCGCCCGGCCCCATAATATTAACTTCTATGGAGAATAAAGACATAATCATTTCTCCTAAGAAAAATTCCATTAAAATCACAGCAGGGCACAGTGGCTCACATCTGTAATTCCAACACTTTTTGAGACCAAGGCAGGAAGATCACTTGAAGGCAGGAGTTCAAGACCAGCCTGGGCAACATATCTAGACCCTATCTCTAAAAAAAATTAGCTGGGCATGGTGGCACACACCTGTAGTCCCAGCTACTCAGGAGTGAGGAGCCAGAAGAACGCTTGAACCCAGGAGTTTGAGGCTACAGTGAGCTATAATCAGGCCACTGCACTCCAGCCTGGAGGACAGAGCAACACCCTGTCTTTAAAAGATATCTAGAAAAGAAAATCACCGAATCACTGGAGACAGGTAACATATTTTCATTACATACATTAAGAGTTTACTTCCAAAGATCTACTATTTGATAGCACAACAGGGTGATGATAGCCAATAATAATTGCACATTTTAAAATAACTAAGAGTATAAATGGATTGTTTGGAAAACAAAGGAAAAATTCTTGAGGGGATGAATGATACCCCATTCTCCACGATGTGATTATTTCACACTGTATGCCTGTGTACCTCTTAAATATATACATCCTTTATGTACCCACAAAAATTAAAAATTAAAAAAATGTTTTTAAAATAGTTTTTGCAGCTGGCATAGTGGCTCACGTCTGTAATCCCAGCACTTTGGGAAGCTGAGGCAGGAGGATCACTGAAACCAGGAGTCCAAGACAAGCCTGGGCAACAAAGTTAGACCCTGTCTTTTTTTTTTTTAAGTGTTTAGGGGCACATGTCATCAGGACTTCACGAGACTATGTCACAGTAAATAAATTTCTGAAAAGAATCCAAAAATTAAAAAAAGAAGAAGAAGAAGAAGAGTTTACTTGCTTCCTCAATCTTTAAAAAACAAAAAACAAAAAACAAAAAAAAACTGAAAAAGAAAATTTCTTACCGGATTTTTGAACAATGAGATGAAGTCAGGTTTGTGTTTCTTTAATATCTTATCAAGAAGGTGAACAGCTTCAGGTTGTCTTCTCCAAAGAGCATTTCCCACTTTATGCCAAATGTCTTTGTAAGGACCCCATAGACTAGCAGCTTAAAAAAAAAAATAAATGAAACCACCGTCAAAGAAAACATACACTTGAAAAATAGTATGAGGTTACCATCTACACATTTTAGTTACACTCACAGCTACTTTTTCATCTAGGAAGGTATCTTAATTAATATAATTATCAATTATATTATAAATAACTATAATTAGTACATTACATTAACTATATTAAAAATCATTTAATATAATAAATGATTGATATATTGATTGATATATTATATTGATAATGATGATTGATATAAATGATAATTATATATCAATGTGCTGATTAAGAGACACTAATATAAAAGCATAGTTTATTAAAATTCTCAAGCATTGATATAAAGACATCACTTTATCTGACTCATAAAATAAATCCTGACTTCAGGTCAGGCACAGTGGCTCAAGCCTGTAATCCTGGCACTTCGGGAGGCCGAGGCGGGCAGATCACCTGAGGTCAGGAGTTCGAGACCAGCCTGGCCAATATGGTGAAACCCCGTCTCTACTAAAAAGACAGTAATTAGCTGGGCGTGGTGATGGGTGCCTGTAATCCCAGCTACTCAGGAGATTGAGGCAGGAGAATCACTTGTATCCAGGAGGCGGAGGTTGCAGTGAGCCAAGATCGCACCACTGCATTCCAGCCTGGGCAACAGAGTGTGACAGCATCTCAAAATAAATAAATAAATAAATAAATAAGTGGATCTCTGGCCAGGCGAGGTGGCTCACACCTGTAATACCAGCACTTTCGTAAGCTGAGGCCAGTGGATCACCTGAGGTAAGGAGTTCTGACCAGCCTGGCCTACATGGCAAAATTCTGTCTCTACTAAAATATACAAAAAACTAGCTAGGCATGGTGGCGCACACCTGTAATCCCAGCTACTCAGGAGGCTGAGGCAGGAGATTTGCTTGAGCCTGGGAGGTGGAGGTTGCAGTAAGCCGAGATCGTGCCACTGCACTCCAGCCTGCGTGACAGAGTGAGACTCCATCTCAAAAAACAAAAAACAAAAAAATTTAAGCTCCATAAATTAACAGTAAAGTATCGAAGAAGATAAGACAAACAATCCTTGTCTTAAAGCTCACAAGTTGGGGAGATACAATGCACATAAGTGAAATATTCCAGTAAAGGAATATGATTGTTGGCACAAACAATAAAATAATTTCAAAAGATCAAACTGATGGTCAGAGTTGGCTAAGGAATGGCTGCACTCGTGCAGCGTTTGAAGGATGAGGAAAATCTGGGCAACAAACAACAGCTAAGAATAAGTGTGAGCAAAGGATCAGAGACAGGTGTGAGGGTGTGAAAGAGAATTCACAGAGCAGTAGCAAGATTAAAGAGGCAGAAGTAGTGCTTTCAAACTCTGACTATAATCCATAGTAAGAAATATTTCACGTTTCAACCCAGTACACATGTATATACAAAACTGAAACAAAAGTATTATATAAAATACTAAAACTCAGGCTGGCTCTCACCTATAATCCCAGCACTTTAGAAGGCCGAGGCGGGGAGATCACTTGAGGCTAGGGGTTCGAGACCAATCTGGCCAACATGGTAAAAACCGGTCTCTACCAAAAATACAAAAATATTAGCTAGGAGTGGTGGCACACACCTGTAATCTCAGGTACTCATGAGGCTAAGCACCAGAATTGCTTGAACCTAGGAGACAGAGGTTGCAGTGAGCCTAGATGGTGCCACTGCACTCCATCCTGGGCAACAGAGCAAGATTCTGTCTCAATAACAACAATAAAAAACTAAAGTAAATTCATTTATTACATTTAATGTATGTATATTGTGTTCTGATATTTTGTGTTCTATCCAATTTTTGGTGAGGGGTCCACTAAATTGATTTTATCTTTATTGTTTTTAAGATACAGTCTCACTCACTCTGTCACCCAGGCTGGAGTGCACTGGCACAATCTCCGCTGACTACAACTTTCACCCCCTGGGTTCAAGTGATCCTCCTGCCTCAGCTTCCTGAGTAGCTGGGGTTACAGGCGCGCCACCACGCCCATCTAATTTTTGTATTTTTGTTAGAGATGAAGCTTCACCATTTGGCCAGGTTGGTCTTGAACTCCTGACATCAAGTAATCTGCCCGCCTCGGCCTCCCAAAGTGCTGGGATTACAGGCGTGAGCCATGGCGCCCAGCCTCTAGTAAACTGATTTTAGACTCACCATTTAAAAAATATGACCCTAAAGCTAAAGTTTCCTGTTTGGAAATAAGCAGATAAGGTAACCCTGTGTTTAGACTCTGAAGGAAAAACTGGTCAAAACCAATCAATTACTCAACAGATGAAACTTAAAACTAACTATAGCCTAAACATTAAAGATTGTAAACAGGTTAAACTGCTGAGAAAACCCAAATCCAAATAAAGTTACCAGGATATAAGAATAACATGAAAGATAACTGTAATGTAATTAAATACATCATAAACCAATGAACAATGATGTCAGATGATGCAATGTAATGAAAAAAAAAATTTTTTTTGAGACACGGTCTCACTTTGTCGCCCAGGCTAGAGTACAGTGGCGCCATCTCAGCTCACTGTAGCCTCGACCTCCTGGGCTCCTCCCACTTCAGCCTCCTGAATAGCTGGGACTACAGGTGTGCAACCACAACCGCCTAATTTTTGTTTTTTTTTTTTCTCCTTTTTTTGGGTAGAGACGCGGTTTCACCATGTTGTCCAGGCTCATCTCACACTCCTGGACTCAAGCAATCTGCCCACCTTGGCCCTCCCAAGTGCTGGGATGAAAGGCATGAGCCACCACACCCAGGCTGAAAAAAAAAATTGTAAAGGGGAGATATACAGGGAGAGGATGGACTAAACCAGTGGAGCTGGATCATCTATTCATACTTTCATTCACTATCAAATATTTACTGAGGGACCTTATAGATATAGACTGAGCAAGACAGACAGAATCCCAAGCCTCATGGAATTAATAAATTGATAAGACTGACAGACATTAAACAAAGAATTCCAGGCCAGGTGCAGTGGCTCATACCTGTAATTTCAGCACTTTGGGAAGCTCAAGTGTGCAGATCACGAGGTCAGGAGTTTGAGACCAGCTTGGCCAATATGGTGAAACCTCGTCTCTACTAAAAACACAAAAATTAGCTGGGTGTGGTGGTGCACACCTCTAGTCCCAGCTACTCAGGAGGCTGAGGCAAGAGAAATCGCTTGAACCCGGGAAGCAGAAGTTGCAGTGAGCTGAGATCGTGCCACTGCACTCCAGCCTGAGCAACACAGCAAGACTCTGTCTCAAGAAACAAAACAAAACAAAAAAACAAAGAACTCCAAAGATATCAGTATAATAAAAGATATGATGAAGTACAGAGTGCTATGAGAGTATATGAAAGAGAGAACCTATTCCGAAGATTAGGGCAGGAAGTGAAGCGTCAGGTCTTTGATGTGGGGATGTGGAAGAATGGGAATCTGCATATCTAGATCTTCCTTACATAGAGAGATCATCCAATTCCCCGCTTTGCTTCTCCTGCTTTGGTCCCACACTTGCCAATCTTCTGATTAAAAATATAGCTCGACATACAAATTTCTAGTATGAAGAAGGTGTTGACAAAGCAACGTGAATACCTATGCAGACATACTTCCCATTAAAGAGCAATAACTGGCGGACAGGGGTGGTGGCTCATCCCTGTAACCCCAGCACTTCAGGAGACCAAGGCTAGGAGTTCGAGACCAGTCTGGCCAAAATGGTGAAACTCTGTCTCTAGAGAAATACAAAAATTAGCCAGGCGCAATGGTGCACACCTGTATAATCCAGCTACAAGGAAGTTTGAGGCACAAGAATCGCTTGAATCTGGGAGGCAGAAGTTGCAGTGAGCTGAGATTACACCACTGCAATCCAGCCTTGGCAACACAGCAAGACTCTTTCTCAAAAAACAAACAAACAAATAAATAAATAAATAATAAAATAATAAGAGCAATAACTGGCACACTGGCTTACGTATCTGTCTTTTCTGAATTTGATTAGCGAATAATCAATGAATGGGACCTAATCAACTCTAAATACTCTGAAAAAAATCAGATTTCTGTGCCTGCCAAAATGAGGACCTAGATCCTGGTGACTAGCTGACTTTCCTCAGGATGATTTTCTTGGCCCTCTCTCTAACTGCAAAGGATAGAGTAGGTTTCAGCCTTGGATTCCAGGCCCATGATGGAATTTTTCCTATTAGTAAATGGCAGTTTCCAGTAGTAGATGACAAAATGAAACTGGCATCGTAGGACAATGGTGTTCTAGTGTGGCTGATAGACAAGAACAGGCAGTGTCAGGAAACAAGGATAATAGGTAAGTAAGCCACTTATAAGAAAATGGAACCCGGAGGTCAAGGCAGGTGGATCACCTAAGGTCGGGAGTTCAAGACCAGCCTGATCAACATAGAGAAATCCTATCTCTACTAAAAATGCAAAATAAGCTGGGCGTGGTGGCAGGCACCTGTAATCCCAGCTACTCGGGAGGCTGAGGCAGGAGAATCGCTTGAACCCAGGAAGTGGAAGTTGCAGTGAGCCAAGATCGTGCTATTGCACGCTAGCCTGGGCAACGGGAGTGAAACTCCAACTCAAAAAAAAAAAAAATTATATATATATATATATATAAAAGAAAATAGAACCTAAACTAGGATGAGGACAGTACAGGAGGAAGAAAAGGTCTGTTAGTAACAGAAAGGACTCAGAATAGGTTATCAAATGGCACAAGGTATAAAGGGAAGGTATTAATGATGACTCCTGCGCAAATCTGAAATATACCTTACCAAAGACATTTCAGAAATCTGATGAAGTGCTGACAAAAGTTAATTTTCTCTCCTTCATTTTAAATATTAATTAATACACAATAGGACCTCTGAAAAACTAATAAATTTCCTTGTACTATACATATTTAGTGTAGTAAGCTCAGTGAATGGTAGGGAAAAATCCAATTTTTCCCCCAATAATGGTAGGCATCCAATTAAAGGTCAAAACTCTACAATAGGCCAGGTACGGTGACTCACACCTGTGATCCCAGTACTGTGGGAGGCCAAGGGAGGCAGATCACTTGAGGTCAGGAGATCGAGTCCAGCCTGGCCAACATGTTGAAGCCCTGTCTCTACAAAAAATACAAAAAAAAAAATTAGCCAGGCATGGTGGCGTGCGCCTGTAATCCCAGCTACTCAGGAGGCTAAGGTGGGAGAATCGCTTGAACCCAGGAGGCAGAGGTTGCAGTGAGCCGAGAGCACACCCACTGCACTCAAGCCTGGAAGACAGAGTGAGACTCCATCTCAAAAAACAAACAAACAAACAAACAAACTCAACAATAAAAAAACAAGTACACCGGCCTACTTAGTTCGTCATTAATATCAACATAGCACCAAAGGGCCAGGCAAGGTGGCTCACACCTGTAATCCTAGCACTTTGGGAGGCTGAGGTAGGCCTCCCAAGGTTCAAGGAGCTTAAGTGCAGGAGTTCAAGACCAGCCTGGGCCACATGGCAAAACCCTGTCTCTACTTAAAAAAAAACAGGCCGGGCGTGGGGGCTCACGCTTGTAATCCCAGCACTTTGGGAGGCCAAGGCAGGCAGATCACAAGCTCAGGAGTTCAAGTCCAGCACGGCCAACATGGTGAAACCCCATCTCTACTAAAGATACAAAAAAAAATTAGCTGGGCGTGGTGGTGCACACCTGTAATCCCAGCTACTTGGGAGGCTGAGGCAGGAGAATCGCTTCAACCCAGGAGGCAGAGGTTACAGCGACCTGAGATCGTGTCATTGCACTCCAGTCTGGGTGACAGGGTAAGACTCCATCTCAAAAAAAAAAAAAGCTGGGCATAGTGGCTTGTTCTATAGTCTCAGCTACTCATGGGAGGATCACCTGAGTCTCAGAGGTAGAGGCTGTAGTATGCCATGATTGAGCCACTGCAGTCCAGTGTGGGCAAGAGAGTGAAACTTCGTCTCAAAAAAGAAAAACAAAAAACAAAAACAAAAACAAAAAACACCAAAGGTAGCTACAACAGAGAGTTATCTTCAATCTGCCTTGAGTTTGACCAATTTTAGTAAATACCTTTTTTTTTGTTTGTTTTTTGTGACAGGGTCTTGCTGTCACCCAGGCTGGTGTTCAGTGAGGCAATCACAGTTCACTACAGCCTCAAACTCCTGAGCTCAAGCAACCTCCTGCCTCAGCTTCTCTAGTAGCTAGGATTACAGTTGCGCACCACTAGACCTGGCTAATTTTTGTATTTTTTGTAGAACTGGGGTGTTACTATGTTGCCCAGGCTCATCTTGAAGTCCTAGCTTCAAGTGATCCTCCCTCCTCAGCCTCCTAAAGTGCTGGGATTACAGCAAATACCTTTTTACTGATTACAAATGAAGGGACACTATAAATTTTTCAAAATTACTAAATATGTACTTTTAACATGTAGTTTAGTCAGTTGAGAAATACATTTCTTTTCCTTAATGTTTAGGGATACCTCCAGCAAATCACATTTACTCACTCACTCACCATGTGTAAAGTACTGGTAAGATTACACTGTAGTAAGGAAAAACATTAATCATAATCATACATAAATGTAAAATCTGGTCAGGCGCGGTGGCTCACGCCTGTAATCCCACCACTTTGAGAGGCCAAGGCAGGCAGATCACGAGGTCAGGAGATCAAGACCATCCTGGCTAACACAGTGAAACCCCATCTCTACCAAAAATACAAAAAATTAGCCAGGCGTGATGGCATGCGCCTGTAGTCCCAGCTACTCGGGAGGCTGAGGCAGGAGAATCGCTTGAACCCGGGAAGCGGAGGTTGCAGTGAGCCGAGATCACACCACTGCACTCCAGCCTGGGCAACAGAGTAAGACTCCATCTTAAAAAAAAAAAAAAAGTAAAATCCGACTGTGGTCAGGATATGAAGGATATGAAGGAGAGGTAGCCAGGGCAAGAGATCACATTATAGGGGAATCTGACTTAGCCAGAGAGGCAGGAGGAGAGAATTATCCATGAGGAAGTGATAACTAGGCTGAAATCTGAAGAACAAAAGTGGTAGTTAACTGACAGGTGGGAGGTGAAGACATGCATTCCCGGAAGAGGACATGTGGGTTTCTATGGCAAGAGGGAATGCGACATGTCAAAGAACTCAAAAGGCCAAGAGAGCTGCAGTACAGAAAACGGGTTTGGCAAGATCATCACATAGGGCTCACCTGCCCACGTTAAAGAATTTTGATGGCTGGGCGTGGTGGCTCAGGCCTGTAATCCCAGCGCTTTGGGACACCGAGGCAGGCAGTTCACGAGGTCAGGGTATCAAGACCATCCTGGCCAACATGGTGAAACCCTATCTCTACTAAAAATACAAAAATTAGCTGGGCGTCGTGGCGAACGCCTGTAGTCCCAGCTACTCAGGAGGCTAAGGCAAGAGAATCGCTTGAACCCAGGAGGCAGAGGTTTCAGTGAGCCAAGATCACGCCACTGCACTCCAGCCTGGTGATAGAGCCAGACTCCGTCTCAAAAGATTTTGGTTTTTACTCTAAAAGATCAAGTCAAATGAAGATTTAAAATATGAGGACTTTTTGCTCATGCCTATAATTCCAGCACTTTGGGAGGCCGAGGTGGGTGAATCATTGGAGGTCAGGAGTTCGAGGCCAGCCTGGCCAACATAGTGAAACCCCATCTCTACTAAAAATACAAAAATTAGCCAGGTGTGGTGGCGGGCGCCTGTAATCCTAGCTGCTTAGGGAGGCTGAGGCAGGAGAATCTCTTGAATCTGGGAGGCAGAGGTTGCAGTGAGCTGAGATCATGCCACTGCACTACAGTCTGGGCAACAGAATGAGCCCATCTCAAAATAAAAAATAAATAAATAAATAATTTTTTAAAAACGGACTTTCTGAACTACAAGAAACAGAAGTTAACCCTATTGAGAGCTGTTTACAAGGATGGAAGAGACCAGAATGGGTGAAGGAATAGTAGGTATGAAGAGGGAGTCAGTGGGCTGGGCACAGCAGCTCAGGCCTATAATCCAGCTACTAGGGAGGCTGAGGCAGGAGAATGGTTTAAACTTGGGAGGTGGAGGCTGCAGTGAGCTGAGACTGCACCACTGAACTCCAGCCTAGGCAGAGAGAGGGAGGCAGGGAGGAAGGGAGGGAGGAAGGAAGGAGATGGAGTCAGTGAATACTAACAAATCTTTTGACAGGTTTTACTAGGAAGAGGACAGTAAGTGGAGTGAGGCATGAGATTATTAGTGGAGAGAAAGGAAAGAGCAAGACAGAGAAGTGAATATATAAGACAAAAAAGGGTAACAGAAGAAGAACACGATGGGTGGGATTTACATTAGATAGGAAGATAGAGGAAAACTGATTCAAAAGGATGCAGACACACCTAGGTTTATAGGTTTGAGAGTGAATAAAGGGAGTTTATGCAGGTTGGTTCCTATTTTTTCTGTGACTAGAAGTCTGAGGGTTTAGTTAGTCGCAGGTTGAAGATTTGAAGAGTGTGGAAAGGTCTGAAGTAGTCACTGCTGTGAATGGACGAGGTGACCAGACTATCACAGAAGGACTGCCAAGCAATGTTAATAGTTGCTTATTCACAAGTATGTGAGTGTACTCAGCCAGGTTGATACAGGTCACAAGACCAGTTGTTATACAGCTGAAATACAAGCATAGGTCTTTTTTTTTTTTTTAGACAGAGTCTCGCTCTGTCGCCCAGGCTGGAGCACAATGGCATGATCTTGGCTCACTGCAACCTCTGCCTCCCAGGTTCAAGCGATTCTCCTGCCTCAGTCTCCCAAGTAGCTAGGATTACAGACACCTGCCATCATGCCAGGCTAATTTTTGTATTTTTGTAGAGACAGGGTTTCACCATGTTGGCCAGGCTGGTCTCGAACTCCTGACCTCAGTGATCTGCCTACTTCAGCCTCCCAAAGTGCTGGGATTACAGGCATGAGCCACCACACCCGACCAACCATAGGTCTTAGAACTCTACAATCTCTATATTTTTTCCTTACAACTCTAAGATGTTTGATTTTTTAAAACTAATTTAAAGGAAGCACATAACACAGAATGCAATCTCCACATATTTTAAGTGTACAGTTCAGCAGTGTTAAGCATATTCACATTGTGCAACAGATCTTCAAAGCTTTTTTCATCTTGCAAAATAGAAACTCTATGCCCCCTAAACAACTCCCCATTTTCCCCTTTCCCAGCTCCTGGCAACCACCATTCTACTTTCTGTTTCTATGAGTTTGACTACTTCAGATACCTCATATAAGTGGAATCATGCAGTATTTGTGTCTTGTGACTGGCTTATTTCACTTAGTATGTCCTCAAGATTCATCCACATTGTTTTATGTGACAGGATTTCCTTCCTTTTTAAGGCTGCATAAAGATATTATGTATATGCATGTATACGTTATGTATATGCATATACATTATGTATACTGCATGTATATGACACATTTCCTTTACCCACTCAACCCGACATTCATTACTTGATGGAAAAAGAGTTCCTTCCCTACCACGTTTAGTTTTTTAAAAAAACCACCTCCTGACTCTTGGCTTTTAAAACTCTTGGTTTTACCGCTAACACGGTAAAACCCCGTCTCTACTAAAAATACCAAAAAAAATTAGCCCGGCGCGGTGGTGGGCGCCTGTAGTCCCAACCACTCCGGAGGCTGAGGCCGGACATTCCTTGAACCCGGGAGGCGGAGCTTGCAGTGAGTGGCGATCGCGCCACTGCACTCCAGCCTGGGCGACAGAGCGAGACTCCGTCTCAAAATAATAATAATAATAATAAGCCAGGCTAGCCAAGCATGGTGGCAGGCGCCTGTAATCCCAGTTACTTCGAAGGCTGAGGCAGGAGAATTGCTCGAACCCGGGAGGCTGAGGCTGCAGTGAGCCGAGATCATGCTACTGCACTCCAGCCTGGGTGACAGGGTGAGACTCCATCTCAAAAAGAGAAAAAAAAGAAAGGAAAATAAATGTATATACCCTGCGCGCTGGCTCACACCTGTAAACCTACCACTTTGGGAGGCAGAGGCAGAAGGATAGCGTGAGGACAGCAGTTCGAGATCAGCCTAGACAACATGGAGAAACCCTGCGTCTACTAAAAATACAAAAATTAGCCCAGCGTGGTGGCACGTGCCTGTAATTCCAGCTACTCGGGAGGCTGAGGCAGGAGAATTGCTTGAACCTGGGAGGCAGAGGTTGCAGCGAGCCGGGATCGCATCACTGCACTCCAGCCTGGGAGGCAGAGCAAGACCCCATCTCAAAAACAAAAAATTAAAAAATAAAATAAAATAGAGAAATTATATATAACCACACGTATAACACGCAACCCTTGCTTTTAAGCATATCTAATTGGGAAGGAAGGACAGCAATATTAAGCATGTAACTTCATTACTAACCTTCTAATATATGTCTAATATCATAAAATGAATTAGGTTGTGCTTAAGTAGTAGCACTAAGTAGTTTAAGCACCTAAGACTGGCTTAGAATCATTAGATGTTTAACTCTGGGGACATTACGTAACTATTTGAAGTCTCTATTTCCAAATCTGTAAAATGGTGTATTTAACAGCAACTACTCCAAAGGGCAACTGAATGAGATAAGCACAATAATAAGCGTAAAGCTGGGATATAGTATGTGCTCAGTAAGCATAGCTTTCATTATAATTTATCACAGCGTTTCTGAAATGATTTGATTTACAAAGCAGATTTAGACAACTTTTCGAGAATATCAGTCCTGTGGAAAATAGAACCAATACTTTAAAAAGTGACTGTAAAGAAACAGAAAATGCACCCAGGAAAGAGTCCTTTTAAGTGAGATTCTTACAAGCATTTATCACACAAATGTACTCTTAATCTTGCCCGCGAAGTTCTGAGCATCTCAACCGAGGCATTAACATTCTAAGCGCCAAATTCTTTCCCCGGACTGCTCTGCCCATGAAGGACTTTCTGCATCCTTGCTCCGCCTACTATGCGACAGCAGCGTACCCCAGGAAATATGACAATCAAAATGCACTCACTCATTCAGACACCACTGGAGGGCGGTACCGCCCGAATTGAGAATCACCAAAAGAGGATCCACCCCAAATCTTCCAGAGTTCCTTTACTACCTTCTAGATTCAATTCCACCCCGAAAATCTACAGCTCCAAAGGTACAAGAATATCCAGGGCCTAACCACACCCGCAGAGTTAGGAGACGTCCGCTGAAGCCCCGCCACCCTCTTCCTGACCACCTTTCAGATGGCCGACTTCATCATCGGGAGTATTCGCTGCCTGCAAGATCTCCCACCCTCTAAGAACACCGGCGCCTACTTTCAGCCTCTGCTCGTGGCTGGAAAATATCTCGGGTCCTTTGGCTTCACTGCTGAAGACCTGACGCTATTCCGGCGAAATCTGGACCACAGACGCACAGTGGAACTTGGGGGTAAGGGGGCCAGGCTTAGCCCTGGGCTGTGAGAGATTAAACACCTGGGTCCAGCGGCCCAAGCCTCACTGCCTCGACTCTCAAACGCCAACTCAAGGGCTAGAGCCGCAGCACCGACGCGCGCCATTCAAACTGGGGAGGGGTGAGACTCTAGGCCCAGAATTAGGGAAAAGGAGGCACCGCACATAAGTTGGGTCCTAGACTCCGAGAAACCCCACGGTCTCGTCTCTCCCTGAAGACCTGGTCATCGCTCAGCTCAATCATCTCCTTTCTGTCTGGCCACACTTACCCGAATTTACCGCCAAAGGCGTCGCCATCTTAGAGGCGCACTAACAGAGCCCTTCTGCCGCATGGAGGCCCCAGGAAGGGGTGAGGCTGCCCTGAGTGAAGCCTGAACAAAAAGGCACCAGGCTGTCCCCTCCACGCTGGGCCGTCCCAGGCGTACAGAAGGCTCCAGAATCTGCTCTGGGTCACAAGTATCAATTTTCATTGGGATTATTCCCATTCAAATAAGGCAAGGGCAACCACTTCAGAGACACGAGGTCCTCGATCGGACGTTCATCGTGTAGTGCATCCTGGGACTTGTAGTTTCTTTCTAATGATGAATTGGTTAAGTGGAGAGGAAAAAGTAAAGTGGAATAGAAAAAGATATTCTGAGAGTAGTTATTAAAATGACGCCCACTTATGAGATTATAAAAGCCGTAAATTCAAATCATTAGCTCCGTTTCAAGTTCAATCTTCCTTACAGTGGGGAGTGGAGTAAGGTGTGAAGTGTCTACACCTCAAAAAGTCATTGACCAGTTAAAAACTAAGTTTCCGTGACATTTCAATTTACCAAGTATGTTGTGTCAACATAGTTGCGTAGAGCGAAACAAATCATAATTTTTAACTATAAAATTTTCAAATGGATACAAAATTAGCATAGTGAACAGGCAGCATCAATAACGTGGCCAATTTCCCACCACGGCAGCCCCAACCCACCCTTACCACCCCAGCACCTTATCCTCCCCACCCCCCGCCCCCGATTATTTTGAAACAAATTCCAGACATATCGTTTCATAATCACCAAGTATGTTTCTACCTGAGCAACCAAAGTAGCTGAACTCTCTTTCCTCAGTTGTTAAATTTTAGTTTACTGATTTTCAAACTAAAATATAATCATTGCTATTTACAGCTATGTATTAAGAATTTTACAGCCATTATTTCATTTAATCTCTGCAAACCATTCTATTGGGAAAATGATCTGATTATAGCTATGTCAGCGATGTTCCATGTGCCTTACAATCTCATTGTATCAACTCTCCATCATTCCCATTTCACTGTTGGAAATTAGAATCAAATAATTTAGACAAAAGCACAGAGTATGTTAACAATATCCAGAACTGGCTGGGTGCGATGGCTCATGCCTGTAATACCAGCACTTTGGGAGGCCAAGGTGGGCGGATCACTTAAGGTCAGGTGTTTGAGACCAGCCTGGGCAGCATGGTGAAACCCCGTCTCTACTAAAAATATAAAAATTAGCCAGGCGTGGCGGCACGCACCTGTAACCCCCAGCTGTTCGGGAGGCTGAGGCAGGAGAATCCCTTGAACCTCGGAGGTGGAGGTTGCAGTGAGCTGAGATCATACCACTGCACTCCAGCCTAGGCAACAGAGTGAGTGAGACTCCATTTCAAACAAACAAACAAAAAAGAATATCCAGAACAGAATATTTATTATTTTGGACAAATAATATCAAGTGACACAATGTACATTAAGTTTGAAACACAAAAGTCACTGGTGATTTTTTTCCAGAAGTCATTGTTATATAGAGACAAATGCCAAACTACAATTAAAGTGGTTTTAAGGAGTGAAGTGGGGAAGAGAGAAAGTAAAGGCAAAGGAATATTTCAAGAAGTTTATCATGAAACTGAGAAGAATACTGTGCAGGAACTTGACAGGAAGTGGCATTCAAAGATTTCTCTCTCAGCACAACTGTTACCAGCCTTTCCCTCTCCACACGCACTTTTTAAGCCCACACATTTCCCTCTCCGTAGATAACTTTGCTTTCTATAAAGTAACTCTTTAACTTCCAGCAAGTCCTCTTCACCCATCATTACACTTTACAAGTATTCTCTCACAGGATTCTTCAATTCGTAGCACCTGGGAAATTGCCATCATAAACCCTTCTAAAATTGTTCTTGGTATGTTTACCAGTGATCAGTCATCAAATTCCATGGGCACTTTTCTGAATTATGATAGTTATAGGCCGGGCACAGTGGCTCACGCCTGTAATCCTAGCACTGTGGGAGGCCAAGCTGGGAGGATCACCTGAGGTCAAGAGTTCGCGACCAACCTAGCCAACATGGTGAAACCTTGTCTCTACTAAAAATACAAAGTTATCTGGGCGTGGTGACAGACTCCTGTAATCCCAGCTACTTGGGAGACTAAGGCAGGAGAATTGCTTGAACCCCAGAGGCAGAGGTTGCAGTGAGCTGAGATCGCGCCATTGCACTCCAGCCTGGGTAATAGAGTAAAAACTCTGTCTCAAAAAAAAAAAAAAGAAAGAAAGAAAGAAAGAAAGAAAGAAGGAAAGGAAAGGAAAGGAAAGGAAAGGAAAGGAAAGGAAAGGAAAGGAAAGGAAAGGAAAGGGAAAGAAAAGAAAATTATATTATCCTGTGGCTACTGGGGCACCACTGATACTGGTCTTCCTCCTCTCCTTCCAGTTCATTTTTAGTGTTTTACATGGACTTCTCTTCCTCTTCTACTCACTAAATCTAGCTCTTCCCCTGTGGTCATCTCTAGTTTCTGTCCTTTTCATTCTACATGCCTTCTCCAGGACATCTTATGGTTTCTTACTACCACCTGCTTGCTGATGAATTTTGTGTTTATATCTCTAGTCCAGTCCTCTCTCCTGAGCTTCAGATTTGTATAACCAACTGTCTAGTTCATTTCTATATTGATTGTCATGCAGGCGTTTCAAAACCAGCATATCTGAAACATAAATGATCACTTTTCCCCTAAAACTCTGCCGCCTGTATCCACCCAGTTGCCAAAATCAGAAACCTGGGATTCTTTCTGTATTGCTCCTTCAATTATCAAATCCTGTTCATTTTACCTCACAAATATTTCTGGAACCCTTTTCCTCTTCTCTGCTTTCTATACCATTGTTCAAGTCTCATCTTCTTAAACTTGGAATTTTGCAATAGGCTTCTCATTTGTCTTTCTTACTTCCATCTGATCTTCCTTTCAAGGACTCCCAAGGTGATTTTTATTTTTTATTTTATTTTATTATTAATTTATTTCAAGATACAGTTTCATTCTGTCACTGGAGTGCAGTGGCGCAATCTTGGCTCACTGCAGCCTCCACCTCCCGGGTTCAAGCAATTCTTGTGCCTCAGCCTCCTGAGTAGCTGGGATTACAGGTGCACTTCACCACACCCAGCTAATTTTTGTATTTTTAGGAGATGGGGGTGGGGGTTTTGCCATGTTGGCCAGGCTGGTCTCAAGCTCTTGACCTTGCCTTCCCAAAACACTGGAATTACAGGCATGAGTTACTGCACCCAGCCTGAAAGTGATTTTTAAATACAAAAAACATGGCCAGGCACGGTGGCTTACGCCTGTAATCCCAGCACTTTGGGAGACCAAGACGGGCTGATCACCTGAGGTCAGGAGCTCGAGACCAGCCTGACCAACATGGAGAAACCCTGTCTCTACTAAAAATACAAAATTAGCTGGGCATGGTGGCGCATGCCTGTAATCCCAGCTATTCGGGAGACTGAGGCAGGAGAATTGCTTGAACCTGGGAGGCGGAGGTTGCAGTGAGCCAAGATCACGCCATTACACTCCAGCCTGGGCAACAAGAGTGAAACTCTGTCTCAAAAAAATTTTTTAAAAAATGGCCAGGCGCAGTGGCTCACACCTGTAATCCCAGCACTTTGGGAGGCCGAGGCGGGTAGATCATGAGGTCAGGAGATCGAGACCATCCTGGCTAACACAGTGAAACCCCATCTCTACTAAAAATACAAAAAATTAGCCAGGCGTGGTGGTGGGCACCTGTAGTCCCAGCTACTCGGGAGGCTGAGGCAGGAGAATGGCGTCAACCGGGGAGCCTTTTTCTTCAGCCTTCCACACTCTTCCTCGAGAGCCCTTTACTCTAATCATTCTGAACTATTTATTATCCCCAAGTACAACATGCTTTCTTTTGCCATGTATCGATGTCTTTGCACCTGTTATTCTGTCCTCCTGAATTGCCCTTCTTTCCCTTCCTTATCCACCTGTGACCACCCACCAAGTTAACCTCCAAACATGATCTGCTCTCAAAGTCTCAGGGCCTGTGTTAATGCTGCCTTCATAATGCTATCCTTGATCCCCTCCCCCATCAAATTCAGGTGTTTCTTTGCCTACAGACCTATTGCACTTTTTCCCACCTTTATTATGGCCCAATGTGCTATGACAATTGTCTCCTCACTAAAACTGTTAGCTTCTTGTGGTAGATTGTCATTAAAAGGTCCTCAGTGAATCACAGGTCCCTGAATTGAAGCCATTGTGTAATCCTCTGCCACATTGAATCTGGGTTGGCCTTTGACTTGCTTGGACCGGAAGAATGCAGAGGAAGCGATGTTGGGCACTTCCAAGTCCAGGATTTAAGAGACCTTGTTACTTCCTTTTTGCTCTTTTGCCCACGTAAGGAAACTCGAACTTGTCTTTTTGAGGATGAAAGACCATGAGGAGAGAGGCCTAGCCAGCCCTTAGCCATTCGAGACCCTAGCTGAAATGTTGAACATTAGTGAGGCTATCTTGGATCCTCAGTACTAGTTGATCCACCAACTGACTGTAAATGCATAAGTGAGTCCAGACCGGATTGTAGAATTGTGAGCAAGTAAACGGCTATTATTTCAAGTCACCGTTTTGTGATTTGTTATGCCCAAGAAATAACTGATATACTCCTAGAAAGCAACAGCTGTGTCTTTTTATATTTATATTCCATGCTCCTACCACATCTCTGGCTTGCAGTTACAATTCAGAAAAATAATTTGCAGAGTTTGGTGCTTCCACTGCCTGCTGGGAGAGACCACATACAATTGTGATGAAGTGCACAGGACTTAGAGCCAGGCTTCCCGAATTCAGATTGTGTTTCAGTTACTTATTAGCTATGAAACCCTCCTGAGTACCTTGGCTTTTTCCTCTCTGAATAGGGTGGCAATATTGGTACCTATATCATAGGGTTGTGAAGGAACTTATTTGTAAAGTCCTTAAAATAAGTCTGACATGTAGTGCTACATGAGTATTTGTTAAATAAAAATAAACTATTTTTAAGGCCAAATAGGTATAAATGGAGGTATAATTAAATACTCAGGATTAGCTTAACTCAGTTGTTAGAGTACACTGCAGACATGGCAGCGTTCAGCAATTAAATAGTTGTGCCCCAGTCTAATTGATCCATTACTGGTAACTTCCCTTATTACCCTCGGTGAATTGAGTTTCAACCTATGCACAAAATTATTTGAGATCTTAAAATAAGGACAGCTAATTCTTATTTGGAGTCAGGGAAATGAAAATTAGGGGAAATTATATGAAGTAAGTCACATTTGAATGGACAGATGATAAGACTTTACATAGTCATGAAAGTGTATGGGATAGGGAGAAGGGAAATAGACCAGTGAAAAAGTGACAAAGCTCAAGGTTTGGGATTTACGGAGCTACAACAACTCCTCTGGACAAGACTTAGAAATTTAGACGAGTTTCAAGCTCTGTAATTTTCCGTATGGGCCCAGTGGAGGACCCAAACACAACTGGTCCATGTTTTGACGTCCAGTCAGTGGCCAGCTATAGACTGTAGTTGCAGATCCACTGACCTTGTGATACTGGCAGTATCTGGTGGAGTAGGGACCCACAGCATGATGCAGCAACTGGGTCCTGTGTAAGAGCTTCCTTCCATAGGCCGGATCATCCCAACAGCCTCTTAACTCCAGTCTCACCTATTTCGAATACACCTTCCATCCTATTAGAAGGCTCAAAACGAAGCTATGTTTGTACAAAGAACAAGAAACCATAGGCCAGGCACAGTGGTTTAAGCCTTTAATCCCGGCACTTTGGGAGGCCAAGGCAAGCTGATCACCTGAGGTCAGGACTTCAAGACCAACCTGGCCAATATGGCGAAACTCCATCTCCACCAGGCATGGTGGTGCGTGCCTGTAATCCCAGCTACTAGGGAGGCTGAGGTGGGAGAATTACTTGAACCTGGGAGGCGGAGGTTATAGTGAGCCCAGATTGCACCCCTGCATTCCAGCCTGGGTGACAGAGTGAGACTCTGTCTCAAAAAAATAGAAAATAAAAAGAGGACTTTTCCTGCACAACCTCTTTTTATATTTAAAAAAAAAAAAAAGTGAAGCTATGTTTGTACAAAGAACAAGAAACCATAAACCAGGCATGGTGGTTTAGCTCTTTGGGAGGCCAAGGCAAGCAAATCACCTGAGGTCAGGAGTTCGAGACCAGCCTGGCCAACATGGTGAAACCCCATTTCAACTAAAAATACAAAAATTAGCCAGGCATGGTGGTGTGCGTCTGTAATCCCAGCTACTCGGGAGGTTGAGGCATGAGAATCACTGGAATCTGGGAGGCAGAGGCTGCAGTAAGCCAAGATCATGCCACTGCACTCCAGCCTGGGCAACAGAGTAAGACTCTGTCTCAAAAAAAGAAAAAAAAAGTGTTAATTGAAATAAACTGCACACTTCAGCACATGAGGCAAACTCAGAATCTTTGTGGGTGCTATCTTTTCTTTCTAGAACACCTTTAGCTGCTTCTTCATCTGGTTAGTCTTACTTGGCCATCAAGCCTCAACCCAAGCATCACCTTGCCCCACTCCATTTCTACCCCCAGATTGGATTAAATGCCCATCCCATAACGTGTTGTTATTTTTCATAACTCTGTCCCTTTGGACTGAAGCTCCACATGGAATAGAGGTACCCAATAGGTAGTCAATAAAAGTTTGTTGAATGAATAAGGATGGCAAAAGATCAAGCTGCTGTCTACTACCCATTGCCAGACTATATTGTGGGCTCTTTGAAGACTCTTCATAAGCCAACATCTCTCTTGCAAGTACCTGAAAACTCTAGGATAAGAAGGCTGGGTCCCTCTTTTCCTGCTACATGAACTATCAACGTGGAGCTGAAGGAGGCAAGGTACTCCCTATTTCCTTCTATGTCAGGTCCTTGGTCCTGACAAGGGCATGTGCCACCATAGAGCATGATGTAAAACAGGAAATCAGGTAGGAGTAGAATACTATAAAAGTGCTGGTTGCAAAGTCAACTTATATGATCAGAAAGAATCTGCGACAGGCTCCCTGCCTGATGCCTGTAATTCCAGCACTTTGAGAGGCCAAGGCGGGTGGATCACCTGAGGCCAGGAGATTGAGACTAGCCTAGCCAACACAATGAAAGCCCGTCTCTACCAAAAAGTACAAAAATTTTCGGGGCATGGCCCATATCTGTAGTCCCAGCTACTCAGAAGGCTCAGGCAGGAGAATCGCTTGAACCTGGGAGACAGAGATTGCAGTGAGCTGAGATCACACCACTGCACTCCAGCTTGGGCGACAGAGTGAGAGTTTGTCTCAAAAAAAAAAAAAAAAAAAGGAAAGAATCTGGATTGTCCTCTGGGAATTAGCATGAATACTTGGCTCCAGCCCTGGGCAGTAGTGCGTGGAGGAGAGTGGGGAGCTCCTGAGGAAAGCAGAATTCTGTCTGAGTGTGACGAAAGAGCAGAGGCTTCGTCCTATCCAAAGACTCAAAGTGAAGCCATGTTTGTACAAGGAACAAGAAAGCATGAATTGAAATAAACTGCTGTACTGTTCAGGACCTGATGCAAACCCAGAAACAAGGGACGATAGAAAATATTCCCAAGTGAAAACAAAAGCAAAAAGTAAGTAAATAGAGAAAGAAGTTTTGCCCATTTGTTTGTTTTGAGATGGAGTCTCTCTCCCGTCGTCCAGGCTGGAATGCAGTGGCACAATCTCAGCTCACTGCAACCTCCACCTCCCGGGTTCAAGCGATTCTCCTTCCTCAGCCTCCCGAGTAGCTGGGATGAAAGACATGCGCCACCATACCTGGCTAATTTTTGTATTTTTAGTAGAGACGGGGTTTTTCCATGTTAGCCAGACTGGTCTCGAACTCCTGACCTCAGGTGATCCACCCATGTCGGCCTCCCAAAGTGCTAGGATTACAGGTATGAACCACTGCGCCCAGCAGAGAAAGAAGATTTTTAAGAAAGATTCCAGATTCACATGAAGCTGTGTGTGCACCATTTCTCTTCTTCCCTTGGCTCAGGCCAGTTCTTCAGTGATGTGTATTTTGCATCTTCTCTTCCCACATCATGGGAGGATTGAGAATTCAGGAAGATAATGATCACCAGAGGAAGGCATCTCGTGCTGGTAGAGTTGAGAAGAGACTCCTGAGACATACTGCCCTGAAATTAAATTTCTACTTCACCCATGACTTACTGTGTGTTATCAAGCAAGCTGTGCAACTTCTGTGAACCTGAGTTTCCTCATTGATTAAAATAGAAATAATAATACTTCCCAATAATACTTGGATTGCTGTGAAGATTCAGTGAAATAACATGAATTTAACATAATGTACTAGTAATAGGATGATCCAACTGAAAAATTATGAAGGTAAAGTATAGGGATTAAAGAAAGGAAAAAAGGAACTATTGAATGAAATGTCTGATAAAAATGTATTAATTCAGTACTAATAATAGTATAGCATCAGTGATTCTATTAATGAAGTTCCCATGGCAGTGTTCACCACATTGCACAACTATATACATTTTAAATTGCACATTTAGTAAGCACACAATTAGTAATAAGACTAATTTAAATGCTTTCAAAATTAGATAGCAAATTGATGTGGCTGCAGCAACTTGGAGTTGAATTTTTTTTTTTTTTTTTTTGAGACGGAGTCTCGCTCTGTCACCCAGGCTGGAGTGCAGTGGTGTGATCTCAGCTCACTGCAAGCTGCGCCTCCCGGATTCATGCCATTCTCCTGCCTCAGCCTCCCGAGTAGCTGGGACTACAGGCACCCACCACCATGCCCGGCTAATTTTTTTTTTTTTTTTTTTTTTTTTTTTTGCATTTTTAGTAGAGATGGGGTTTCACCGTGTTAGCCAGGATGGTCTCGATCTTCTGACCTCGTGATCCACCCGCCTCGGCATCCCAAAGTGCTGGGATGGAGTTGAATTTTACCATAATTTTAAGGTTTCAACCTCCAGCCATAAGCATGACAACTCCATAGCAAGGCAGTCATTTTAAAGTTTAATTTAAGAAGAAAAATGGTACTATCCAGCATTGAAATGTTCTTGCTCCTTGGTTTCTTAAATTAACTCTGCATAGTACCTATAGCAAGGCTGAAGTACTCATTCTCATATTTTGTATTGTGGTAAAAATATACATAATTAAAAATTAACCATTTAAACCTTTTTTTTTTTTTTTTTTTTTTTTTGAGACAGAGTCTTGCTCTGTCACCCAGACTGGAGTGCAAAGGCACTGACTCAGCTCACTACAACCTCCACCTCCCGGGTTCAAGTGATTCTCCTGCCTCAGCCTCCTGAGTAGCTGGGACTACAGGTGCATGCCACCACACCCGGCTAATTTTAGTATTTTTAGTAGAGACAGGGTTTCACTATATTGACCAGGCTGATCTTGAACTCCTGACCTCGTGATCCGCCCGCCTCGGCCTCCCAAAGTGCTGGGATTACAGACGTGAGCCAACGTGCCCTTCTTTTTGTCTTTTTTTTTTTATTTTATTTTTGTGGAGAACAGAGTCTCACTATATTGCCCAGGCAGGTCTTCAACTCTGGGCTCAAGCCATCCTCCCACCTCTGCCTCCCTGAAAGCTGGGATTACAGGTGTGAACCACTGTGCCCGGCCAATTTAAACCATTTTTAAGTGTACACTTCTGTGGCATTAAGTACATTCACACTCTCCTGCAACCATCCTCACCATCTGTCTCCAAAACATTTTCATTGTCCCCAAGTGAAATTCTATACCCATTAAATACTAGCTCCCATCCCTCCCTTGCTGCAGCCCTGGGCAACTAATATTCTATTTTTTTCTCTCTAGGAATTTGAATACTCGAGGTACCTCATATAGCTGGAATCATACAGTATTTGTCTTTTGGTGGTATATTTTCATTTAGCATAATGTCTTCAAAGTTCATCATCTTGTAGCATGTGTCAGAGCTTTCTTCCTTTTTAAGGCTGGCTGCATTATATTCCATTGTATGTACAGACTACATTTTGTTTATCGATTCATCTGTTGATGGACACTTGGGTTGCTTCTACTTTTTGGCTGTGTGAATAATGCTGCTATAAAATTGGGTGAACAAATATGTCTTCATATCTCTGCTTTCCATGTGACTGGGCATATGCTCAGAAGTGAAGTTGCTGGATCTTATGGTCACTCTGCATTAAATTTTTCATGGAATCACCATGCCGTTTTCAACAGAGGCTGCACCATTTTATACTCCCACTAGCAAAATGCACAGGACTTCCAATTTCTCCATATTCTTGCCAACATTTGTTATTTTCTGGGTTTTTTAAAATAATAGCCATCCTAATAGGTATGAAGTAGTGTCTCCTTGTAGTTTTGATTTGCATTTCCTAAATGACTAATGATAGCATATTTTCACGTGCTCACTGGCCAGTTGCATATCTTCTTTGGAGAAATATCTATTCAGGCCTTTGCCCATTTTTTAATAAGTTTTTTTTTTACTGTTGAGTTGTAGGAGTTCTTTGTATATATTGACATTCAGCCATTATCAAGTTATTTTTGTTTCATTTTTTATTTTTGAGTTTTTAAATGCATTATCTTAAAAACTAGGATCACTCCATAAATGACCAGGAAAAGTTGTCAATTACGTTCAAAATTTTAGGTGCACATTTAATAAACACACAAGTATTAATAATCCTAATTGAAATGCTTTTATTATTTTATTTTATTTTTTGAGATGGAGACTCGCTCTGTCACCCAGGCTAGAGTGCAGTAGCACAATCTTGGCTCACTGTAAGCTCCGCCTCCCGGGTTCACGCCATTCTCCTGCCTCAGCCTCTCGAGTAGCTAGGAAAACAGGCGCCTGCCACCACGCCCGGCTAATTTTTCGTATTTTTAGTAGAGATGGGGTTTCACCGTGTTAGCCAGGATGGTCTCGATCTCCTGACCTCATGATCCGTCCGCCTTGGCCTCCTAAAGTGCTGGAATTACAGGCATGAGCCACTACGCCCGGCCTGAAATGCTTTTAAAATTAGAAAATTGATAGAATAAATCAATTTTCTTCCTTTATTCATTTTTCAAATAGTAAAAGTACAAAGGATAAAAATTTAAATCACCATAATATCAGCCTCAGAGATAGCCTCAGCAATTTTTTTTATTGATAATGTTGGGAAATCTTAGTGATGCTAAAGCTAGCTAAAGCTAGAAAGATGCTTATGAAAATTAGTCCATCTTTTGGACTTCAAACCAAACAAGGCATAAATATGACAGAGGAGAATACATCTCCCAGTAAATACCATCTCTCTTAAAAAGATGACTATAAATTCAGGAAATACACTAGACAGGAGATCTGTATCCGTTGTTAGGGTATTTTATAGTTGCAAGTAAGTACTAGAAAGTCATAGTGGAGATACAGGAAGAAAGATACATTTGCCAAGACTTCAAATGGGAGAGAATCCTTGGTTAGGGACAAAGACAGACTAAATGAAAAAACTGTAACCACCAGTGGCATGTATGATCTATGTGGGCAGGGATATTATTCACTGATGTCACTCAAGTACCTAGAACAGTACCTAGCACCTTGTGGTAGACGATCAACAATTATTTGTTGAATGAAGAATTTACAGGAGAAAAAAGTTGGTACACGAGACAGAGTGAGATCTAGTGAGAAAGAACTATCCAAAAGACTTCAAAAAAAAAAAAAAAAAACACACACACACACACAGGCAAAATTAGAAAATATTTTAAACTGAATAAAAAGTATGCATCTTGGAAAAGCAAAGCAAATTAAATATATAGTGAAGCCAGGCACAGTGGCTCACACCTGTAATCTCAGCACTTTGGGAGGCTGAGGCGGGCAGATCATGAGGTCAGGAGATCAAGACCATCCTGGCCAAAATGGTGAAACCCTGTCTCTACCAAAAATACAAAAATTAGCTGGGCGTGGTGGCACACACCTGTAATCCCAGCTACTCAGGAGGCTGAGGCAGGAGAATCACTTGAATCCGGGAGGTGGAGATTGCAGTGAGCCGAGATCACCCTACTGCACTCCAGCATGACAACTGAGAGAGACTCCATCTAAAAAAAAAAAAAAAAGAGGAAAAAATATATATATATAGTGAGAAAGAAAACAATAAAGCAATGGAAATCAATCAAATAGAAAGTGGGAAAAGAGAAAAAGCAAAAGTCAATGAAACCAACCGCTATGGTTTGAATGTGTTCCCCAAAGTTCATGTGTTGGCAACTTAACCCTCAATGCAACAATGTTGAGAAGGGTGACCTTTAAGAAATGATGAGGTCATGAGCGCCCTGCCTTCATGAATGGATTCATGAGTGGGCTCATTATCTAGAGATTTTATTCGTTATAAATTGAGTTTGGCCCTCTTGCTTTCTCTTGCCATGTGATGCCTTTGGCCATGTCATGGCACAGCAGGAAGGCCTTTAGCAGATGCTGGTCCCTTGATCTTGAACTTCCCAGCCTTCAGAACTGTAAGAAATAAATTTCTGCTCCTTCTGAATTACCCATTCTCCATTATTATGTTATAAATACTGACCATTAGTTCTTTCAAAAATGAAACTGATAAATTTTTAGCTTAACTGATCAAGAAAAAAGGAGAAAATACGAATACATCACTTCAGATCCTATAGATATTTAAAAGAAAACAAGAGAATATTATGAACAACTTTATGTCAATATATGTCCACGGACAACTTAGATGAACTCCCCTAAAAGACAAAATTCCCAAATAGAAAACTGATATAACACCAGCCTGGCCAAGATGGTGAAACCCCGTCTCTACTAAAAACACAAAAATTAGCTGGGTGTGGTGGCATGCACCTGTAGTCCCAGCCACTAGGGAGGCTGAGGCGGGAGGATCGCTTTAACCTGGGAGGCACAGGTTGCAGTAAGCCGAGATTGCAGCACTGTACTTCAGCCTGGGCAACCAAGCGAGACCCTGTCTCAAAACAAAAAACAAACAAAAAACCAAATAGCTTCGGATCTGTCAATAAAATTGAGCTTGTGGCCGGGCGCAGTGGCTCACGTCTGTAATCCCAGCACTTTGGGAGGCCGAAGCGGGCATGGATCACGAGATCAGGAGATCAAGACCATCCTGGCTAACACGGTGAAACCCCGTCTCTACTAAAAATACAAAAAATCAGCCGGGTGTGGTGGCGGGCGCCTGTAGTCCCAGCTACTCCGGAGGCTGAGGCAGGAGAATGGCGGGAACCCGGGAGGCGCAGCTTGCAGTGAGCCGAGATTTCGCCACTGCACTCCAGTCTGGGCGATGGAGCGAGACTCCGTCTCAAAAAAAAAAAAAAAAATTGAGTTTGTAATGAAGAATCATTTTACAAAGAAAATGTAGTGCCTTGATGGCTGAATTGGTAAATAATAAATGTTTAAGTTAAAAAAAATAACAATCCTACACAAACTCTTTCAGAAAATAGAGGTGTAAATGCTTTTCACTTAATTTTATGAGACCTATTAACCTGATAGAGTCAAAAACATTACAAGAAAAGAAAAGTACATACCAATATTCCTTCTGAATAGATGCCAAAATCCTTAACAGGAACAACTACTAAAATAGCCAAACAAATTAAGTAATACATAGAAAAAATGTATAATGACCAAATGGGCTTTAAAATTTTAATTTTAGCAGTTTCTTTTCAATCACAGAGGGAACTGACTTTCATTAATTCAATTTTATGGGGAGAGGCCCGGCTCAGTGGTTCGTGCCTATAATCCCAGCATTTTGGGAGGCCGAGGTGGGCAGATTGCTTGAGGCCAGGCATTCAAGACCAGCCTGGCCAACGTGGTGAAACCCCATCTCTACTAAAATTACAAAAATTAGCCAGGCATGGTGGCACTCACCTCTATTCCCAGCTCCTCAAGAGGCTCAGGCAGGAGAATCGCTTGAACTTGGGAGGCGGAGGCTGTAGTGAGGTAAGATCACGCCATTGCACTCCAGCCTAGGCAACAGAGCAAGAATCTATCTCCAAAATAAATAAATTAATTAATTAATGGGGAGAGTAAATCCCAAATGAAAATATTAGTTTCTTTACTCAGAGATATTACTAAGCCAGCTGAAATCTTTGGAGAGGCTGGTCCAGGCACTCTGTCTATAGGATATGGTGTCACTCGCAAATCTAGCTCGTTTGCTACCTTTTCCCCAAGAAAACAAACTCCATTTCTGGTAACTTTTTGTTGTTGTTGTGTTTCATTTTTTCCAGAATTGATTCATTCAGCAAGTTTTTTATGAGATTAAAAGCACTCCTGTCTCTGGATTGGACTGGGTCTTCTAAATTTCTATAACAAATTTGCACTCAATCTCTTAGAATTTCTTACAGCTGATCATTTAAACCATTAAGTTGTGTGATCACTATTTTAGTTTACAGTTTATAATAATCGTTATTATTATTTGGCAGACTGTTTCATGGCTAGCCCTCTTACTAAAGAATATGAGGGCAGAGGCCTTCTTCCATTCACATGTAATCACCTTCAGCAACTAGCATGGTACCCGGCTCAATAAACAGCTGAGTAAATGGATCTGGGGATGTCAAAAAATAACCTCCTCCTGGCCAGGTGTGGTGGCTCATGCCAGTAATCCCAGCACTTTGGGAGGCTGACGCAGGCAGATTACTTGAAGTCAGGAGTTTGAGACCAGCCTGGCCAACATGGTGAAACCCCATCTCTACTAAATACAAAAAATTAGCTGGGAGCAGTGGCACGTGCCTGTAATCCCAGCAACTTCGGAGGCTGAGGCAGGAGAATCACTTTAACCCGGGAGATGGAGGTTGGAGTGAGCAGAGATCTTACCACTGCACTCCAGCCTGGGTAACAGAGTAAGACTCCGTCTCAAAAAAATAAAAATAATAATAATGATGATAATAATTTGTTTAAAAGGATAACGTTTCCTGATCTCATTTTCCCAATTCTAGGACATCTTTATATCCTGTTACTGACTATTTTGTTAGACACAATTTAACAAAAAGTCCTCTTTCCTTTTTGTAGTATTTTGAGTACTATGAGTAAGAGCCATCTTGTCTCAAAAACTTGAGGATGGGAAAAAGTACAAAAATCCTTTCAATAACCAAGACTAGTCCAGGACCTGGACATATAGATGGAAGGCAGTACTATTTACTATTATCCAGGACAACATTTCTACTTAGGGCCAACCAAAAGAGGTTGTCAAGAAATGTCAGCACCTGCATCTGGGCCTCTCTAGAAGATCACTCCCCACAACAGGCCATCTTGGGTTCCTTGACCTTTAGCCCATCTCAGCATTGCCCTCACCCCTAACCTGCTCATGGGTGGGTGACCAAATGGACCTCTGGGCAGCATTTGTCTGCTTGCTGTGGAGGTGGGAAGCTTGGATCCGTAGCAAGTGGAACCTCTCCAGAGTGAAATCTCACTTCCAGGTACTGCTGCCCTTCTGCTAGCTCCTGGGTATTTTGAATCATGGCTCTAATTGCAGGGTCCTCAGCTAGATTCCTGTCTCCTGCGGCCCAAGGATTCAACTAATTCTGAACCTCTGTTGGAGCTGAAACTGAATTCTTCTATGTAACCTCAGTTTGTTTTTTCTTTTTTAAAAAATTGATACATAATGCGTGTACATATTTTCGGGGTACATGATTTAATACATTAATGTAATTTGTTAGAGATCAAATCAGGGTAACTGGGATATCTGTTGCCTTAAATATTTGCCTTTTCTTTATGCTAGAAACATTCAAGTTATTCTTTTCACCCTTTTGAAATATACAGTAGATTATTGTAAATTAGTAGGCACCCTACCGAACCATCAAACACTAGCTCTTCTTTCTTCTATCAGACTGTATATAGTGGGTCTTAAGATAGATAAAAGAAAAAGAAAAAGAAGAAAAAAATGTAAAAAGAAAAAAATTTTTCAAACTGTATATTTGTACCCATTAATCAACTTATCTTCAGCCCCCTTTACCCTCTACCTTTCCCAGCCTCTGGTAACCACCTATCTTCATGAGATCCACTTATTTTATTTTTTATTTTATTTTATTTTATTTTAATTTTATTTTTGAGACGGAGTCTCGCTCTGTCACCCAGGCTGGAGTGCAGTGGCGCGATCTCAGCTCACTGCAACCTCTACTTCCTGGATGCAAGCAATTCTCCTGCCTCAGCCTCCCAAGTAACTAGGATTACAGGCGCCCACCGCCATACCCAGCTAATCATTGTCTTTTTAGTAGAGACGAGGTTTCACCATATTGGCCAGGCTGGTCTCGAACTCCTGATCTCAGGTGATCCGCCCGCGTTGGCCTCCCAAAATGCTGGGATTACAGGCATGAGCCACCACGCCCAGCCAGAGATTCACTTTCTTTTTTTTTTTTTTTTTTTGGAGACAGAGTCTTTCTCTCTTGGCCAGGCTGGAATGCAGTGGCTTGGCTCACTGCAACCTCCGTCTCCCTGGCTCAAGCAATTCTCCTGCCTCAGCCTCCCGAGTAGCTGGGATTACAGGCGTGTGTCACCACGCCTGGCTAATTTTTGTATTTTTTGTAGAGACCGGGTTTCACCATATTGGCCAGGGTGGTCTCGAACTCCTGACCTCAGGTAATCCACCCGCCTCGGCCTCCCAAAGTTCTGGGATTACAGGTGTGAGCCACCGTGCCCGGCCACTTTTTTAGCTTTCATATGAATAAGAACATGCAAAGTTTGTCTTGCTGTGCCTGGTTTATTTTAGTTAACATTATGACCACCAGTTCCATCCATGTTGCTGCAAATGACAGGATTTTTATTCATTTTTCTGGCTGAATAGTATTCTACTATGTATACATACTACACATTCTTTATCCATTCATCCATTGACTGGCACTTAGGTTGAGTCCACATTTCAGCTATTGTGAATAGTGCTGAAATTAACATGGGAATGTAGAGACAGCTTCAATATATTGATTGCCTTTCTTTTGGATATATACTCAGTGTGGATTTGCTGGATCATGTGGTTTTAATTTTAGTTTTTTTTTCAGGAACCTCTATACAGTTTTCCATAGCGGTTGTACTAATTTACATTCCTACCAGCGGTGTACTAGAGTTCTTCTTTGTTCACATCCTCACTGGCATCTATTATTTCCAGTCTTTTTTTTTTTTTTTTTTTAACTCCCAAGCCCTTGACATTTTTCCAGTTTTGTTTTTTTTTTAAGACAGTCTTACTGTGTTGTCCAGACTGGAGTGCAGTGATGTGATCTCACTGCAACCTCTGCTCCACCAAGTGATTCTCCCACCTCAGCCTTCTGAGTAGCTGGGATTACAGGCACATGCCACTACATCCAGCTAATTATCATATTTTTATTAGAGACAGGGTTTCACCATGTTGCCCAAGCTGGTCTTGAACTCCTGAGCTCAAGCGATGCACCTGCCTTGGCCTCCCAACATGCTGGGATTACAACCGTGAGACACAATGCCCGGCCTTTCTGCTCTTTTTTTTTTTGGAGATGGAGTCTCGCTGTGTCGCCCAGGTTGGAATGCAATGGCACAATCTCAGCTCAAAGCAACCTCTGCCTCCCGGGTTCAAACGTTTCTCCTGCCTCAGCCTCCCAAATAGCTGGGATTACACTTGTGTGCCACCACACCCAGCTAAATTTTTTTTTTGTATTTTTAGTAGAGAAGGGTTTCACCATGTTGGCCAGGCTGATCTCAAACTCCTGACTTCAGGTGATCCACCTGCCTTGGCCTCCCAAAGTGCTGGGATTACAGGCGTGAGCCACTGCGCCTGGCCCTTTTCACTCTTTTTGATAAAAGCCATTTTAACTGGGGTGAAATGATATCTCATTATGGTTTTGGTTTGCATTTCTCTGATGATTTGTGATGTTGAACATTTTTTCATATATACCTGTTGGCCATTTGTATGTCTTCTTTCAAGAAATATCTATTCAGATCTTCAGCCCATTTTAAAATTGGATTACTGGGGATTATTTTGCACTTGAGTTGTTTGAGCTCCTTATATGTTCTGGTTATGAATTTTTTGTCAGATGAATATTTTGCAAATATTTTCTCCCATTCTGTGGGTTGTCTCTTCACTTTGTCAATTTTTTATTTGCTGCCTAGAAGCTTTTCAGCTTGATGTAATTCCATTTGTCTATTTTTGCTCTGGTTGCCTGTACTTTTGAGGTCTTACACAAAAAATATTTGCCTAGACCAATGTCCTGGAACATTTCCCCAGTGTTTTTGTCTAGTAGTTTCACAGTTGCTGGTGTTAGATTTAAGTCTTTAATCTATTTTAATTTGATTTTCGTATATGGTGACCTAGTGTCATTCTTCTGCATATCGTTACCTGATTTTCCCAGCATCATTTATTGAAGAGATTTGGCATTTCCCCATTGTATGTTCTTGGTGCCTTTGTTGAAAATTGAGTCAGCTGTAAATGCATGGATTTATATTTATTTCATTCTCTTCCATTGGCCTATGTATGTATCTGTTTTTATACCAGTATTCTGCTTTTAACCCCAGTTTGCTGAACCTAAAATACGGATCTGAGCAGCTCAGTTAAACTATGGGGCACTGGCCTATTAGCTGTGCAGGTAGCCCATGCTCCGCTTTTGTTGCTCCCAGAGTGGGAAGGGCCATGATGCTCAAGAGGGTGAAAGAAAGGCCAGGTTAAGAAACAGAGGCAGTTCATGCAACCATTCATCACCTAAAGGCTAGGCAGAGAACTAGAAACCAACTCTAAGCTGACAAAACTGCTGTAAGGGAAGAAGATCCCCAACAGGTTTTGGAGCATAAGATGAGACAGAGCCTAGGGAGATGGCCTATTGTTCTGAAACCTGAAAGCCAGGAGACTATTACAGAGGGCAGCCAGCAGCCTTACCCAGAAGCACCAGATCTTGGCTGGCTGCAACCTCTGCCTCCCAGGCTCAAGCGATTCTTCTGCCTCAGCCTCCCAGGTAGCTGAGATCACAGGTGCGCACCACCACACCTGGCTAATTTTTGTATTCTTAGCAGAGATTGAGTTTTGCCATGTTGACCAGTCTCGTCTCAAACTCCTGGCCTCAGGTGATCTGCCTGCCTTGGCCTCTCAAAGTGCTGGGATTAAAGGCGTGAACCACTGTGCCAGGCCATATGAACTTTTTAATACTCTTATTAGATATTGTAAAGTTGTTTTAAAGATGATTTTAATTTACATTCCTGCTAGATGATGTACTGATTTTCCAAACTTCACTAACACTAAACACTAAAAGTTTTAAATGGATATTATTTGGAAGTTTTGTTTTTTTAAAATAGTATCCTCTTCGTATGGTTAAATAGATGGAGGAAAGAAAGAAGAAAAGAAGGGAGGGAGGGAGGGAGGGACGGAGGAGGAAGGAAGGAAAGAAGGAAGGAAGGAAGAAAGGAAGGAAGAAGGAAGGAAGGAAGGAAAGAACGAAGGAAGGAAAAGATATTCACAGCCAGGAGCTAGGATGGAAAAAAAGAAAGAAAAAATAAGAATAAAAAGCAGAATCTTGCACTTTTATTGCTGGTGAGGTTTTGAATTTGTTCAAATACAAATACTTTCCCCATGTCACATATTAAAACATTAATTATATAAAGCATAATATCTTAAAAATAATGTGACAGTAGTTTTCTAACAAATGTTTTATTATGGGATCTCCATGAATATGAACCAAAAATGGGATGAAGTCTGATACTGAGAGACAATATTTTAAATCAAAGCTTCAAAACTGGGGTGAACAAGCCAGGACATGTAGTTGCCATATTTATATGCCATGTTGACTTCAGAACTATTGGTGGGGGAAGGAATCACCAGGTCATAATTTCAAGGGATCAGGATTCAGAAAAATATTTCTATAAATTTTGCTTATTTATTATGTGCTACTGGGTTAAGCTGTAGGATTAGAGACAGGAGGGGAAGGGAAAGAAGTGTATTCCAGACAGACATGCATCTCTGCCAAAGGTTCAAAAATACCCAGACGTTTTCCTGGAGGTATTTTGCAATTCTTCCTATGTTGCATTTTTTTCCCATAACGAAGACCCTAGCCTGCAGCCAGAGCTATTTAACTCCCCCAAAATTCTCTGAACAAAATTGCCTGAATCCAGATCTTTATTTTTAACCAAGCTCTCTGAAAGTCTCGAATAAATCACTTGATCTGAGTGTGTGAAATAATCACTTGATCTGAGTGTGTGAAATACATTCTGAGCTCTGAATAGCTTCAATTACATTATAGTCTGTTCAATCCAACAAGCATTTATTGAGAACCCACCATGAAAAACAAATAGGGGGAAAAAAAAGAGAGATTCAGTAGTAGTGACAAATACATCAACACATGACCACAATACACTGTAACTCTCTGTACATAAAGCACCAGAGAAATCCAGATAAGAGACACGGAGGAAAACTCATTTTACCTCTTCTTCTTTTGTTGAACGGGTGAATCAAGGGTTTTTCAGGAAGTTCAAAGGACAGAGAAGAGAAAGAGAATGGAGTGACAAAAAAAAAAAAGTTCCAGTTTCTTTCCCATTCTCACAAACCTATCCCTCCCAGCAATTTAACCCCTAGACAGGCTTTCTAGATTGATCTGGAATTTAGGTAAGTAGCCAAAGCTTTGGGGCAAATGCCTGAGGATTTGTTGAGCAACATGGAATAGATGCCCATGGCAATAGAGCCCATGGAAGTGGCCAGTTATATAGAAAACTGGATGAGATCTTATGAGGCAAATGCGTGTGACTCTATTTCTAATTGAATGGATCTTTGCAGATTACAAAGTCCTCCTTCCTCCCTGTATTATTTCATTTGTATTCATAACAACTCAGTAAATTAGGAATTACTATTTTCCCATTTTACAGATGAGAACACTGAAGATCAGACAAATCAAGTGACTTTCCCCAGACCACCAAGCAAGAGGCAAAGCTACGTATGAAACCTAAGCTGTTTGACTGCAATTTTGGTGTTATTTCTTTTTTTTTAATTTTCTTTTTGAGACAGAGTCCCGCTCAGTTGCTCAGGCTAGAGTGCAGTGGCATGATCTCGGCTCACTGCAAGCTCTGCCTCCCGGGTTCATGCCATTCTCCTGCCTCAGCCTCCAGAGTAGCTGGGACTACAGGCACACGCCACCACGCCTGGCTAATTTTTGTATTTTTTAGTAGAGATGGGGTTTTGCCATATTTTACTGTGCCCAACCAATTGTGGTTTTTATAACAGCAAAAACCGCAATTACTTTTGCTTCAACCTAATATCATGGCTCCATCACTTACTGGTTGTGACCTTGAGCAATTGACCTAATCTCTCTGTGCCTCAGATTTCCTTACTGATACAATGGGAGTCATGACTGTGTCTGTGTCTTAGGATGTGGTGAGGACTAAATGAGTTTGTACACTGAGAACTCTTAGAACAGTACCTGGAATATAGTAACCAACATCTACGTGTTTTAATAATAAGAATTACTTGAATATTAAGTATTATTACATAATAATAAGTATTATTGCATAATGAAAATAGGATAGTATATTACCATAATAGTATGATAATATTGTTGCAGTTGATCTTGCCTAGGTCTCTTTTTTAGCTTTACCTCTCCTTTTACAAGACTGGTAAAAATTTTAGAGCACTGTTTGTCCTGCATCTTTTGCTTAAATTAATGTTATAACAAAAATTTTCTTCTCCTACCCCTTCCCTTTTAAGTCTAGTTTAGTACAGATTTAAAGGGGGACCTCTTGGGAAATATCAAAGCATATTCTAGAAATTGGAGCCACTGTGTGCACAGATAATAACAGCATTGTTGATAATGTATTTTGGTTTTCCTCTTCTAGAAATAACACCAGCTGGGCACCGTGGTTCACGCCTGTGATCACAACACTTTGGGAGGCTGAGGCAGGCAGATCACGAGGTCAGGAGTTCGAGACCAGCCTGGCCAATATGGCAAAACCCCATCTCTACTAAAAAATATGAAAATTAGCCAGGCATGGTGGCGTACACCTGTAGTCCCAGCTACTCGGGAGGTTGAGGCAGGAGAATTGCTTGAACCCGGGAGGCGGAGGTTGCAGTGAGCTGAGATCGCGCTACTACACTCCAGCCTGGGCGACAGAGCAAGCCTCCATCAAAAAACAAAACAAAACAAAAAACAAACCAAAAAAAACCACTGCAATTACTTTTGCACAAAGCTAATACAAACCCAGAAAGCTGGACTTCCCAGGGCCGCTTAACCACTATATTATACTGCCTCTTTTGGTGCCTGCAAAGCTCTTTTCTAGAACAGCCAGATTTCCCTTTGACTTGTGTTAGGGAGGTTCTTCCACACTATGATGTCATAACACCTTGCACACCCCCTGTCAAAACACTCCTCACATGTTATGTAATCACTTGTTTGATTGTCTTTCTCCATAGTCCAAAAGTTCTAGAGGCAGATGCTGTGACTATCTCATTCACCACTGTATCTCAAGCACCTGGCTCAATGCCTGGACCATACTAGTTGCTCAATGCACACTTGTTGTATTAGTCAATTTTCACGCTGCTGATAAAGACATACCAGAGACTGGGCAATTTACAAAAGAAAGAAGTTTAATTGGAATTATAGCTCCACGTGGCTGGGGAAGGTCTCACAATCATGGGAAGGCGAAAAGCACTTCTTACATGGTGGCAGCAAGAGAAAATGAGGAAGAAGCAAAAGCAGAAACCCCTGATAAACCTGTCAGATCTTGTGAGACTTAATCACTATCACAAGAATAGTATAGGAAAGACTAGCCCCCATAATTCAATTACCTCCCCCTGGGTCCCTCCCACAACACGTGGGAATTCTGGGAGATACAATTCGAGTTGAGATTTGGCTGGAGGCACAGCCAAACCATATCACTTGTCAAACCATATAACTTGTCAAACTTACTAACACTTGTGAGTGTTAATCTCACAAACACTTCTATAATGTTTACTATGTGACAGGCACTGTTCGAAGAACAAATTTTAAACAACCCAATGAGGTACGTACTATTTTGCAGATAAGGAAACAGAGGCCCAGAGAGGCTGAGTAATTTGAACAAGGTCACACACTAGTAATAAATAGCAATGTTAGGATTAAAACAGGCAGTCTGGCTCCATTGTCTATGTTCTTAACTATTAAGCTGAATGAATGAATAAACAAAGAAATGAATGACATATCTATCTTTATGCACCATATAATGTATATCATCACTATGAGATTATTGTTATTTAGGCTTTCACAGTCAATTTGTTTTTCTAGTGGCCTCTTGATGGCTTCCTTTTTGGCTTGGGTTTATTTTTCACCAGCCTCCCCCAGTGGAAAGATGATGAACATTACAATTGCAACTTGGCTGGATGAAATACCACATATTTCTGTCTCAGTTACTCTGCTTTTTATTTAGTCTCTACAGATGTCTCAAGGTGGAAATAGTTGTCTAAATCTTCGGAAAATAACTGAAGAACTGGATTCTCATAGCATTGCTTGATGTCGGTAGAGTGCCAAATGGGGGGAAAAAGAAAGGCTAAGAGAATTATTTTATTTTCAAACTTGTAGCATTATTTTGCTGAAATTTCTATGATCCCAAGTAAACTGTGAAAAGTATTCAAATAAAATTAAATATATATATTTAAGATATTTAAACAGAAACTTCTGCTATGACCCCCTCCCCTTCCCTTCCCTCCCCTCCCCTCCCCTCCCCCTCATCTTCTTTTGAGACAGAGTCTCACTCTGTAGCCCAGCCTGGAGTGCAGTGGTTTGATCTCTGCTCACTGCAACCTCCGCCTCTCTGGTTCAAGGATTCCCCCACCTCAACCTCCCAAGTAGCCATCACGCTCAGCTAATTTTTGTATTTTTATTTTATTTTATTTTCATTTGTTTTTTATTTTATTTTTTTGAGACAGAGTCTTGCTCTATTGCCCAGGCTGGAGTGCAGTAGTGCAATCTCGGCTCACTGCAACCTCTGCCTCCCAGGTTTAAGCAATTCTCCTGCCTCAGCCTCCTGAGTAGCTGGGACTACAGGCGCGTGCCACCACACCCGGCTAATTTTTTGTGTTTTTAGTACAGATGGGGTTTCACCATGTTGGTTAGGCTGGTCTCGATCTCCTGACCTCATGATCCACCTGCCTCGGCCTCCCAAAGTGCTGGGATTACAAGCGTGAGCCACTGTGCCCAGCCTAATTTTTGTATTTTTAATAGAGATGGAGTTTCACCTTATTGGCCAGGCTGGTCTCAAACTCCTGACCTCAAGCCATCTGCCCACCTCAGCCTCCCAAAGTGCTGGGATTACAGGCATGAGCTACTGTGCCTGGCCATGCTGTGACATTTTCTATAGTCTTTTACTTACTTGATTTGTTCTACAAAAGCTCATGCCATGAAAAAAATTGCATAGTTTGGAAACAGATTTGCTTGAATACACAAGGTTGTTTTTTCTTTTTTTAAATTTTCAAGTCTCTTTACTGGTATTTCAAGGATTTAGAATAAGAAGAATTGCACAGAACTGTGCTCTCAATGATAGAGCAAGAGTTAGCATTACCAGCTTTATATTTTCTTCTACTTTATTCTCATCAGAGGATCTGAAACCTGCTTGCAGCATGTGGGCCACTTCGATGTGTAGCACGGACCCTGGTGCCTCTCCAGGGGCTCAATAAATACTTGTTGAATGAGTGAGTGAGTAACATAGAAGGGAAGATACCGTTAGATAGCCAAGCCCTAAATGCAGATCAGCCTCTCCAAATAGATTAAAGTGAAACCCCAAATCCTGTTTATCCCAAAGTTTTTGTGGCAGTCAAACTGAGAGTAGAAATGAAAAAACATCTAAATTATGAACCAAATCATCCTTAAATAGAGTGATTTTTCAAGGTCTTTCAGATGAATCATAAATTATCACCGTTTTTGTCTATGTCTCTGGATTTTCCCCCAGTAGAAATAATTTATTTTGGTACCATATTGAGCACATAGTGAAAAGAATGTCTCCCTCACACCACTTCCCCCTAGCCAAGATTCCATTTCCAGAGGCATCGCTATTGCTAGTTTCCTGTGTCTTTTATTTTATTTTATTGGAGGCAGAGTCTCGCTCTGTTGCCCAGGCTGGGGTGAAGTGGCACAATCTCTGCTCGCTGCAGCCTCTGTCTCCCAAGTTCAAGCGATTCTCGTGTCTCAGACTCCTGAGTAGCTGGGATTACAGACACAAGCCACTACACCCAGCTAATTTTTTGTATTTTTAGTAGAGACGTAGTTTCACCATGTTGGCCAGGCTGGTCTTGCACTGCTGACCTCAAGTGATCCACCCACCTTAGCCTCCCAAAGAGCTAGGATTATAAATGGGAGTCACTGTGCTCAGCCAAGTTTCCTGTGTATTCTTGTGGAGATATTTGTTGTATATACAAATTTCTTCACAAATAGTGATAGACCATACACACATCTATCCCCCTGCCTTTTCACTTACCAGGATGTGTTGGACATGGCTCCATACAAGTACATATAAATCTGTGTCATTCTTCTAAATGACTACACAGAATTCCATTATATGCATATACCATAATTTCTTTAGCCAGTATTCTATCAATGGACATTTAGACTTTATATTTTGCTATTGTATATAATACTGAAAAAAACAAACCTAAACATACTGACCACAGATATGTCAGGGGAAAAATAACATTAGATAAACACTGAAAAAGAAGGTCTTTGAAACTTTGTTTGGAGTATTTATTTCCAAATCTTTTAAAAATATAGGCTGGGCACAGTGGCTTACACCCGTAATCGCAGCACTTTCGGATGCCAAGGCAGGAGGATCGTTTGAGCCCAGGAGTTAAAGACAAGCCTGGGCAACATGGTGAAACCCCTGTTGCTGCAAAAATTTTAAATGAGCCAAACGTTATGGTGCATGCCTGTGGTCCCAGCTACTGAGAAGGCTGAGGTGGGAAGATCGCTTGATCTTGGGAGGTCGAGGGTGCAGTGAATTATGATCCACTGCAGTCCAGCCTGGGCAACAGAGTGAGACTCTATCTCAAAAAAAAAGAGGCCGGGCGCGCTGGCTCACATCTGTAATCCCAGCACTTTGGTAGGCCGAGGCAAGCAGATCACTTGAGGCCAGGAGTTCAAGACCATCCTTGCCAACACGGCAAAACTCCATCTCTACTAAAAATACAAAAATTAGCTGGGTGTGGTAGCAGGCTCTTGTAGTCCCAGCTACTTGGGAGGCTGAAGCAGGAGAATCGCTTGAACCCAGGAGGCGGAGGTTGCAGTGAGCTGAGATGATGCCATTGCACTCCAGCCTGGGTGGCAGAGTGAGACTGTCTCAAAAAAATTAAAATTAAAAAATTTTAAATGTAGTAATTTAGAGGAAAGAATGAAACAATGGAAATGAGAGGTTTGTAACATGCAAAAGAAAAGTGAATTTTTGGGAATGATTTATTCTCTTTACGAGCAGGATTGTTCAAGAGTTAAGTGAAGTGTTTCAATAGCAGGATAAGATGGTTGAAGAGAAATAACTTTAGCTACAGGTGCACAGATTTTTCGAGTGTAAAAAGGCCCTAAAGGTGAAAAAGATATAGCATAGTACAGGACTGCAAGTTTGAAATGATTAAGGCTGGGAGAAGGGTCTTAGTCATGAAAACACAGGTTCAAGCAGTGTTACAGAGAAACATGGCAAAGAGAAAGGTAGAGAAAGCCAGCGAGAAGGAACTAAGGGTAAGTAGGGATAACAAAGAAATGCAACTATTCTGAAAGATGTCTATACAATGATGGACCTAAAAAGGGTCAGCATGAAACCCATGGAAGCCCATTTGCAAATATGATTTTGCACCTCAGTCCATGGTCAACCCTGATTCTTCAATTCCTCAGCCAGAAGATTCGGAGGATTATCAGCCAGGGGAAGATGGGAGCAATAAAGAGGGTAGTCAAGCAATATGCTACTGGCTGGGCACTGTGGCTCACACCTATAATCCCAGGACTTTGGAGGCCGAGGTGGGCAGATCACTTGAGTTCGGGAGCCCAAGACCAGCCTGGCCAACATGGTGAAACCCTGTCTCCACTAAAAATACAAAAAGATTAGGCAGGTGTGGTAGTTCACACCTATAATCCCAGGTACTCAGGAGCCTGAGGCAGGAGAATTGTTTGAACCCGGGAAGTGGAGGTTGCAGTGAGCCAAGATCGCTCCACTGCACTCCAGCCTGAGAGAGTAAGACCTTGCCACACACACACACACACACACACACACACACACACACACACACACACACACAAAGGCTGGGCACGGTGACTCATGCCTATAATCCCAGCACTTAAGGAGGGCGAGGTAGGTGTATCACCTGAGGTCAGGAGTTCAAGACCAGCCTGGTCAAAATGGTGAAACCCCGTCTCTACTAAAAATACAAAAAGATTAGGCAGGCGTGGTAGTTCACACCTATAATCCCAGGTACTCAGGAGGCTGAGGCAGGAGAATTGTTTGAACCTGGGAGGTGGAGGTTGCAGTAAGCCAAGATCACTCCACTGCACTCCAGCCTGAGAGAGTAAGACCTTGCCCCCATCCCCCCTCCCCCCCACACACACAAAGGCTGGGCATGGTGACTCATGCCTGTAATCCCAGCACTTAAGGAGGGCGAGGCAGGCGGATCACCTGAGGTCAGGAGTTCAAGACCAACCTGGCCAACATGCTGAAACCCTACCTCTAGTAAAAATACACAAAGTATCTGGGCTTGGTGGTGGACACCTGTAATCCCAGCTATTTGGGAGGCTGAGGAAGGAAAATCTCTTTAACCTGGGAGGCAGAGGTTGTAGTGAGCCGAAGTCATGACACTGCAAGCCTTGGTGACAGAGTGAGACTCTGTCTCAAAAAAAAAAAAAAAAAAAACAAGCTACTGAATTTTGCCTGCCTTTGTGAACAGATAAAGTAGAGGTATGACATAAGCTCCAACTAGAATGGTCTTTCTAGGACTCACAGTGAGTGATGTAAGGAGGAACAGCTAGCCAGGCTTTATTTGGGGTAGCATGCGACAGATATAACAGTGCCACTGTTCAAGCTATGCAGAACAGTGGTGATGGATGTGATGCCAGGGACATTTATCCTGATATCCAGACTTCTCCAGCTGCCAGCCCTATGGTTCCTGCCTGTTTTCCAAGCCTGATTCTCCATTTCCCAACCAATTTTGTGAGTCATCCAATATCCTTCTAATAAATTTATTTTCTACTTATGTTAGCCAGGGTCTATGGTTGTTCTTTGCATTCAAGAGCGCTGGCTGGAACAGTGAACAGGAAGGTAAGCAAGCAACTTCAAATGGACCCAGCCTCTGAGAGAATTAAGCACAGAGGCAGAGATCCCCATGGAAGGCCAGAGAAGCAAAAAGCAAGGCAAAGGTAAATAAGGGCTGCACTCTTCTCTGCAGATTATATAACTTTCTTTCCTTCTGATGAGGATATCAGGGCTGTCCGAAGAGACCTATCTGAATGCTCTTCTCTCCAGCAAATGGGAGCTGGTTGGGTGCAGAAGAGGGGAAGGGCAAAGAGTTAAGAGGAAACTAATGATGGTATCCAGGATAAAGCTACTGAGTTTGATCCAACTCTCCAAAGGGAGCTTGGTGGAGAGGCGACAAAAGGTCCATAACTTGGAAATGGTAGAATACCATGAGCAGGCAGAGAAGTGATTCTTTGTGACAATAGCACAGTGTGAGTCAAACCTTTTGCACTTCACCCATTAGCAAAAGGAGCTCATTTTCTTTGCCCGCTACCATATCCTCCATGATGCCTGATACATTGTGGGTCTTCAATCAGTATTTGTTGAATGAATGAAAGAACTGTGATTGGATACCCATTATCAACCGGCACATGCCTTCTATCAGGGACCTCCATGTAGGCATGATGGAATGACATTTGGGGTTTGAATCCATATCTAACTCTGAAGCCCACATTCTATGTTATATAGTCTATTTCCTAGACTTCAGCAGGAGGAATTGTTCAGAATTCAAGCTGTGTAAAGCACCCATTGCAACTTCTGGTGCTCACCACACTGTCACTTGGCCCTGATTGCTACCTACTCCCTCTCTGGGCATCATCATGGTGGATATGATGCATTTTTCAAGGTGCCAAAGTTCTTCTGAATTCTGGGTCATTGTGCTTTAGATGTCATGCTTTATGAATGAGTATTAAAGACATAAAGCTTGTATACTAATGTCATACACAGATTTTAGGAAAATTGGCCTTTCAATGTTGACTCATAGTTCACATGGGTTTATGGAGGGGGCTGAATGGGGACATAAATCTGAGTAATAAACTGACTCAGTGTCATCTCCTGCCTCTCCAATGACTAAGGCTTTGTTACAATCTTGTATGTCAGGCAATATCCTTGCCTAGAGATTCATCTCTCAGGAGATTTCTTGGGATCGTCCACAAGTAGACTTCTGTTGGTTACTCCTCAGTCTCTCAGAGGTCTCCGACTTGTCCAAATCCCAGGAGCAAAATGCAAATGAGATTCTCCTTGGTGTCCTTTGGGATCAAGTTCGCAGTTTCAAACATATGTAATACTTTTTTTTTTTTTTTTTGAGATAGGGTCTCACTGTCATCCAGGCTGGAGTGAAGTGGCATGATCATAGCTCACTGCAGCCCCAAAATCCTGGTCTCAAGTGATCCTCTAGCCTCAGCCTCCTGAGCTAGGACTCACAGGCACATTACACCATGCCTGGCAATTTTTTTTTTTTTTTTTTTTTTTTTTTTTTGTGAGAGTCTTGCTCTGTCGCCCAGGCTGGAGTGCAGTGGCGCCATCTCGGTTCACTGCAAGCTCCACCTCCAGGGTTCATGCCATTCTCCTGCCTCAGCCTCCTGAGTAGCTGGGACTACAGGCACCCGCCACCATGCCCGGTTAATTTTTTGTATTTTTTTTAGTGGAGATGGGGTTTCACTGTGTTAGCCAGGATGGTCTCAATTTCCTGACCTCGTGATCCACCTGCCTTGGCCTCCCAAAGTGCTGGGATTACAGGCGTGAGCCACCACGCCTGGCCTTTTTTATTTATATATTTATTTTGTAGAGGCGGGGTTGTGCTATGTTGCCAAGCTGGTATTGAACTCCTGGCCTCAAGCGATCCTCTCACCTCAGCCTCCCAAAGTGTTAGGATTACAGGAATGAGCCATTGCTACTCACTTATATATAATAAATTCTTTTTAATTCCCATGCAATAAAAGCAACAAGATGAAAACTTTTTCAATAGGGCCTGAGATTCTGCATGTCTACCAAGCTCCCAGGTAGTGCCAGTGATGCTGGTTCATGGAATACACTTTGAGTTGCAAGACTATACCCACACAGCTAAAAAAATCTATTATCCATTGTTTCTCTTTGACTCTCATGGTGCTTAGTTCTTTGTGCCATCCGATTCAGTTCTCACTTCTTCTCCTTCCTCCCAAACTCTTCCATGGAGTCCTTTAGTATTTCTACTCCGTGATCAACAAATACTCTCAACATCTTTCCAGATCATTCTCTTTCTTTACTGCCCTTAACTAATATGTACGTGTATTCCAAGAACACTACGTCACCATAAACAGAAGGTGCTTCTTTCTTTTCTTTTCTTTTTTTTCTTTTTTTTGAGATGGAGTTTTCCTCTTGTCACCCAGGCTGGATTGCAATGGCGCAATCTCGGCTCACCACAAATTCCACCTCCTGAGTTCAAGCAATTCTCCTGCCTCAGCCTCCCAAGTAGCTGAGATTAGAGGCACATGCCCTCATGCCTGGCTAGTTTTTGTATTTTTAGTAGAAATGAGGTTTCACCATGTTGGCCAGGCTGGTCTCAAACTCCTGACCTCAGGTGACTCACCCACCTTGGCCTCCCAAAGTCCTGGGATTACAGGTATGAGCCACTGCGCCTGGCCGAAGGTGCTTATTTTCTTATACCCCACATACTTTGGGAAACAGAGATAGCATGGTGTTCTTCTTGATCTTATTTTTGCTTTCAGGCTTTTATCAATTCTTCCACAAGCACAGTGGTTCACACCTGTAATCCCAGCACTTTGGGAGGCTGAGGCAGGAGGAACACTTGAGTTCAGGAGTTAGAGACCAGCTTGGGCAACATGGTGAGACCCCATCTCCACAAAAAAATTTAAAAATGGGCTGGGCGCGGTGGCTCACACCTGTAATCTCAGCACTTAGGGAGACTGAGGTGGGTGGATCACCTGAGCTCAGGAGTTTGAGACCAGCCTGGCCAACACGGTGAATCCCCGTTTCTACTAAACACACACACAAAATTTAAAAATAGCTGGGCGTGGTGGTGCATGCCGGTAGTCCCAGCTGCTAGGGAGGCTGAGGTAGGAGGACTGCTTGAGCCTGGGAAGTTGAGGCTGCAGTGAGGCGTGATTGTGCCACTGCACTCCAGCTTGGGTGAGAGAGTGAGATCCTGTTTCAAAAAATAAATAAAATGTTTAAAGTAAAATAGTAAAAAATACTGTTTCTTCCTCTCGTAAACCTGTTTCTTCAGAATTCATGACATTTGGCTATATTATCCTCTCCTTCTACTCTTTTTGTTTGTTTCTGAAGTACGGTGAGTGGTACAATCACCAATCACAGCAACCTCAAATTCCTGGGCTCAAGCGATCCTCCTATCTCAGCCTCCTGAGGAGCTGCTGGGACTACAAGCACATGCCACCACACCCAAGTGATTTTTAAAATTTTTTGTAGAGGCTGGGTCTTGCTTTATTGCCCAAGCTGGTCTTGAACTCCTGCAGTCCTCAAGCAATCCTCCCATCTTGGCCTCCCAAAGTGCTAGGATTACAGGCCTAAGCAACTGTGCATGGGACCTCTCTCTACTCTTTAATGTCATCTACATTCCTGGTCTTTCTCCCTCATCCACTTGCCCATACTGTTGTTTTGCTATCCAAGCCAACTCCTGTCACATGACTTCTCAGTTCCTTGACCTCCTCACCTCAGTGGTCATTTTCTTCATTCCACCTGAGCCACTCCTCCCAAAGTCACACCTGGTTATGACTAGAAACTGCTGTGGACCCAAAGGTGTGTGAGCTAACTGCAGTCCCCAACCCCAAGGGTGTGTGAGTTAACTGCGGTCCCCAACCCTAAGGCAAGCTTTTTTTTTTTGTGGGGGGGATGGGGTCTTGCTAGGCCACTCATGCTGGAGCACAGTGGTGCAATCACAGCTCCCTATGGCCTCCATTTTCTGGGCTCAAGGGATCCTTTGACCTCAGCCTCCCATGTAGCTGGCACTACCATACCTGGCTAATTTTTAAATTTTATTTTTAGAGACAGTGTCTTGCTGTGTTGTCCAGGCTGGTCTTGAATTCCTGGGCTCAAGAGATCCTCCCAACTTGGCCTCTCAAAGTGCTGAAATTACAGACATGAGCTGGCCTCACCCCTTGCTGGTCATACCTGGCCAGCAGGTTTTCTTGAAGGAACATCTGTGTAGCAAAACTTCATGACTGTCACTGTCCACCTCTTATACTGCACAGATCCCCTTTCCCATGTGTTTAGGGAACAACTCCCCTCCCAATTTCCTGTGGGCCTCTCTTCCTGAAGGTAAACTTAGATGATGGGGGTTAGTGGAAAGAAATACAGAAACTATTAGGGGTTGCATACGGTCATGGAGCTGTAACAGATTTTTCTCTCTTTCCTTCACTATCCATTCTAAACTTCTCTTATCCACAGCCCTCATCTTGGCTGGTCTTAGAGGCTCTCCAGAAGGTGTAATTAAAATCTTAATTACAGAGGCATTTGAGTGCTTTATAACTATCACCTCTTCAGGCCAGGACTGCTGTATGTGACCACTCTCAATTAAAATTGGGCAAGGAAGCATCAAGATGATGCCCAAGTGTTCCACAAGTATACTCCCATGTCTCTTGTGTAAAAGTAGTCCATATCCCCCTGCTGATCAGGTCAATCATCCCCGCCGAGATGGTAACTCTACTTTTTTTTTTTTTGAGACAGAGTCTCGCTCTGTCGCCCAGGTTGGAGTGCAGTGGTGTGATCTTGGCTCACTGCAACCTCTGCCTCCCAGGTTCCAGCGATTCTCCTGCCTCAGCTTCCTGAGTAGCTGGGACTACAGGCGCACACCACCACACCCAGCTAATTTTTTTAAATTATTATTATTTTTTAGTAGAGGAGGGGCTTCACCGTATTGGTCAGGCTGGTCTCAAACTATTGACTTCATGATCCACCCGCCTCCATCTCCCAAAGTGCTGGGATTACAGGCACGAGCCACCGTGCCTGGCCCTTTTTTTTTTTTTTTTTGAGATGGAGTTTTGTTCTTGTAGCCCAGGCTGGAGTGCAGTGGCGCTATCCTGGCTCACTGCAATGTCCGCCTCCCGGGTTCAAATGATTCTCCTGCCTCAGCCTCCTAAGTAGCTGGGATTACAGACGTCCACCACCATGCCTGGCTAATTTTTGTATTATAGAGAGATAGGGTTTCACAATTTTGGCCAGGCTGATCTGGTCTTGAAGTGCTGACCTCAAGTGATCTGCCCGCCTCGGCCTCCCAAAGTGCTGGGATTACAGGCGCAAACCACTGTGGCCCGCCTGAGATGGTAACTCTTCTTAACTGTTGGTCCCCGGTCATAAGGGGTTCAAAGTGCACTGGTGGCAGCAGTAGCTTATAGTTCAATGGTACCCTTGCTATTTCCTCTGGCAAGCAGGTGACCTTTTTGGATACTAGGACCTATAACCCTCTAGAGCCCAGCATCACCGAAGCACAAAATCCCCAGTAGGTCATTGGGAGTGAGGGAAAATGGGGCCACTCCTGCTTTCACCCTCATTTCCTGGACCCACATATTTTTAGTGAGGACACTATGCCACATGGACTCTGATTTAATGTTTATACTGCATCTGGAAGGATGGCATCCTACTCTTACAGTGTACTGTCTCTAAGTTGGTGCTTTTCCAGTGCTTTATGTAGCTGAATGGTGTGGTAGATTCAAAGGTGAGGCATCTGGGATTATCCATTATCTATGCTTTCTGCAGCAGGTTCTTTTCGAGAGACATATGAGTGGTGCACTTCCATGGCTAACATGATATTCAAACTGTTAACTCTGAATTCATACACAGGGAAAACATCTTTCAAAAATTATGTCAAAGTAAAGCCCTTTTCAAGCTAACAAATGCTGAGAGAATTAATTGACAGAATACCTGCATTACAAGAAAAATGTTTTTTAAATTTACATTTGAGACATTTGAGCTTTTTTTTTTTTGAGACGCAGTCTCACTCTGTCGCCCCAGGCTGGAGTGCAGTGGCACGATCTCAGCTCACTGCAAGCTCCGCCTCCCAGGTTCATTCTCCTGCCTTAGCCTCCCAAGTAGCTGGGACTACAGGTGCCAGCCACCACACCTGGCTAATTTTTTTTTATTTTTAGTAGAGATAGGGGTTTCACCACGTTAGCTGGGATGGTCTCGATCTCCTGACCTCGTGATCCACCTGCCTCGGCTTCCCAAAGTGCTGGGATTACAGGCATAAGCCACCACACCGGGCCACATTTGAGCTTTTTAAGGGATGGAGTCTCATTCTGTCTCCCTGGCTGCAGTGCAGTGGTGCAATCATAGCTCAAACTCCTGACCTCAAGCAATTCTCCTGCCTCAGTCTCTTGAGTAGGGATTACAGGTGTGAGCCACCATACCTGGCTAATTTGTAATCTGCATCTGACAAATTACAAGAAATGTGAAAGTTATTTGAGCTGAAGTATGATACCTAACAGACATTTATATATCCATATAAACAAGTAAGAGCTCAACGTACGAAGGTAACATGAAGGTAACTGTAAAATACATGTTTTTTCTTATTTTAAAAAGATAATTGGGCTGGGTGCGGTGGCTCACGCCTGTAATCCCAGCACCTTGGGAGGCTGAAGTGGGTGGATCACAAGGTCAGAAGTTCAAGACCAGCCTGGCCAACATAGTGAAACCTCGTCTCCGCTAAAAAATACAAAAAATAAGCCAGGCATCGTGGCAGGCGCCTGTAATCCCAGCGACTCGGGAGGCTGAGGCAGGAGAATTGCTTAAACCTGGGAGGTGGAAGTTGCAGGGAGCCAAGATTGTGCCATTGCACTCCAGCCCAGGCAATAGTGTGAGACTGCCTTAAAAAAAAAAAAAAAAAAAAAGAGAGAGAGAGAGATAATTGATGTCTAATGCAAAATAGTAACAATATATTGGAGCTTTATAACTTGTGTAAAAGTAAAATATATGACAAAAATAGTATGAAGATGGGGAAGAAGGAATTTAAAATACACTGTTGTAAGATTCTTATACTATATGTGAAATGGTACAATATTATTTGAAGGTAGGCTGTGTTGTATTAAGAATGTATTAAAGATGTAAACTCTAGGTCACCACTAAAATGTGTGTGTGTGTGTATATATATATATATATATATTTTTTTTTTTTTTTTTTTTTGAGATAGGGTCTTGCTCTGTCACCCAGGCTGGAATGCAGTGGTAGGAACATGGCTCACTGCAGACTCTACCTTCTGGGCTCAAGTGATTCTCCTGCCTCAGCCTCTCAGTCTCTTGAGTGGCTGGGACTGCAAGTGTGTGCCACCAAGCTTGGCTATGGTTTTTATTTTTTGTAGAGCTGGGGTCTCGCCATGTTGCCCAGGCTGATCTCGAATTCCTGGGCTCAAGTGACCATCCCACGTTGGCCTCCAAAAGTGCTAGGATTACAGGTGTGAGCCAGTATGCCTGACCTAAAATAATTTTAAAAGAGCTATAACTAATAAGCCAATAGTGGAGATAAAATAGAATAAAATATACCCAATACAAAAGAATGTAGGAAAAAAGGACAAAAAAAGGATGAGACAAATAGAAAACAATTAGCAATATGGTAGATTTAAATCCAACCATATCAATAATTATATTAAGTGTAAATGGTTTAAACAGCTCAATTAAAAGGTAGTGATCAGGCTGAGTGTGGTGGCTTGAACCTGTAATCCTAGTATATTAGGAAGCTAAGGCAGGAGGATCACTTGAGCTCAGGAGTTTGCGACCAGCCTGGAAAACATAGTAGGACCTTGTCCCTACACAAATTTTTTTAAAATTAGAAAATAACAAAATAAAAGACAGTCACCATCAGACTGGATTAAGAAGTTAGACTCAATATATACTGACTATAGTAAACACTGCTGCCCCTTCAGCCTGGGCCCTAGAATGAACACATATGGCTTTCTTTCCTTTCTTTTACCTTTTTGGGAATCACTGGGCATCTTGAATCAATGAATTGAGGTCCCTCATCAGTTCTGGGAAACTCACAGTCATTATCTCCAAATACTGCCTCAACTCCATTTTCTCTCTCTTATCTTTTGGGATACTAACTATACTAGACCATTTCTCTGTATCATATATATCTCTTGTTCTCTATTTTGTATTTTACTTCATTTTATCTCTATGAGTTTTACTATGAATAAACCTTCTACCATCTAGTTCACTAATTTTCTTTTCAGTTTTGCCTAATCATCTGTTAAAGTCGTACACTGAGTTCCTTTTTTAAAATTTTTTTAGATGGAATCTTGTTCTGTCACCCAGGCTGGAGTGCAGTGGTGCGATCTCGGCTCACTACAACCTCCGCCTCCCGGTTCAAGCGATTCTACTGCCTCAGCCTCCTGAGTAGCTGGGATTACAGGTTCCTGCCACTATGCCCAGCTAATTTTTGTATTTTTAGTAGAGCTGGAGTTTTACCATGTTGGCCAGGCTAGTCTCAAACTCCTGACCTCAAGTGATCTGCCTACTTGGCCTCCCAAAGTGCTGAGATTACAGGCTTGAGCCACCACGCCCAGCCTGAGTTCTTAATTTCGGTGATTACCTTTATCAGTTTTAAACTTCTAGTTGGATCTCTTTCAACTCCGTAAAGTCACTTTTAATAGTTTCTAGTTCCTTGCAGAGATTTTAAAGTTTATCTTTTGTCTACGCTAAAAGAGAAAATGTAATTGTTTTACAACTTTTCTCTAGTAATTCTAATACTTAGTGTCTCTGTGGATTTTGTTTTCTGTTGTGTTTTTGTTTGTTTTTTTGGGCCCTGATTTGCACTGTCTTGACTTCATATATATTCCATAATTTATTGATTCTTGGACTTATTTTATTTTATTTTATTTTATTTTGAGATGGGGTGGGGTACAGTAGAACAATCACAGTTCACTGTAGCCTTAACCTCCTGAGCTGAGGTGATCCTCCCACCCTAGCCTCCCAGGTAACTGGGACTACAGGTGCATGCCACTACGCCTGGCTAATTTTTGTACTTTTCTTATAGAGACAGGGTTTCACGATGTTGCCTAGACTGGTCTTGAACTCCTGGGCTCAAGTGACTTTCCTGCCTTGGCCTCCTAAAGTGCTGTGATTAAAGGCATGAGCCACTGCGCCCAGCTGACATTTTATTTTAAAATTTTCTTTCAGGTATACTTTAAAAGCTAGGATAATATAGGTTCCTCCAGGGAATTTTTGTTTCCTTCTACCAAGAACCCGATGGTGCTAGTAGTCCAAGGCAATGCTACAATGCCAGTTACCAACATTACTCTCTAAAGTTGAGTTACTATCCTTCCTTTTAATTTTTTTTGTTTTTGAATTTTCTGCATTGCCTGAGGACCTACCTTTATTTTCTTTTTTCTTTTTTTAGAGACAGGGTCTCATTCTGTCACCCAGGCTGCAGTGCAGTGGCGTGATCATAGCTCACTGCAGCTGTGAACTTCTGGGCAATCAATGATCCTCCTGCCTCAGCCTTCTGAGTAGCTGGGACTATAGGTGTGCCAAGGTGCTCGGCTAAAATCTGTTTTTGTTGTTGTTGTTGTTGTTGTTTGTTTGTTTTGAGAACGGGGCCTCTCTATGTTGCCCAGGCTGGTCTGGAATTCCTGAGCTCCAGCGATCCACCTGCCTTGGCCTCCCAAAGTGCTGGGATTATAGGCATGAGCCACTGTGCCCAGCCCCCTTACTTTCTTAAGTAGGGCATTTCAGGGTCCCAGTCCAGGGCAGAGAGTCCCCACCTTCAGCATGTGTTGACCTCCAACTCCTGTTCCTCTAGCCTCAGTTTCCATAAAGCTACTCATTTTCAGCTGCTCCCCTTAGACTAGCAAATGGCTCCTGGGTAAAAGCAGTAGTATATTTAAAGAGAATATTTAACAACGAGGGAGATCTTTATCTTTGGCTGCCAGAGGATTTTTACCTTTGGCAATTGGCAGAAGGTAGCCTTGTCTCTCAGATGCCTTTTTTGGATGACCAAATGCCCCTTGAATGGAAATCGCTTCAATTCACTTATTTAAGCTCCAACTTTTTTCTCATTTCAAGGCTGACTATACTTTTATGTCTTTTTTTGAGATGGAGTCTTGCATTGGCACCCAGGCTGGACTGCAGTGGCGCAGTCTTGGCTCACTGCAAGCTCCGCCTCCTGGGTTCACGCCATTCTCTGGCCTCAGCTTCTCGAGTAGTTGGGACTATAGGTGCCTACTGCCATGCTGGGCTAATTTTTTGTACTTTTAGTAGAGACGGGGTTTCACTGTGTTAGACAGGATGATCTCGATCTCCTGACCTCGTGATCTGCCCTCCTCGGCCTCCCAATGTGCTGGAATTACAGGTGTGAGCCATGGCGCCCAGCTATTTTTATGTCTTTTATGCTTTTTAGTAAATGCTTCTGGTATTTATCCAACCTCTTGTTAGTTATCTTTAATGAAAGGATAAAGGACTTATATTTAATGATCTTCAAGAGCCAGAAAGTGAAGACAAATCTGGATGGTAGTGGAAATTCATTCCTTTCTCTTTCATTATTGTGGTAGTTAGTGTTCAGTAAATATTCACTCATTTCCCTCACCCTCCAGGAGAGAACTCTATTTCCCAAGTATTATAATGTTGAACTTGGCCATGTAACATACCTTGACTGCTGAGATGTTACCAAATGTGGTGTAAAGAGAGGCTTAAAATACGTTTACAAGGCCTGGCGCGGTGGTTCATGCCTGTAATTCCAGCACTTTTGGGAGACCAAGGCAGGTGGATGACTTGAGCTCAGGAGTTCAAGACCAGCCTGGCCAGTATGGTGAAACACCATCTCTACTAAAAATACAAAAATTAGCCGGACATAGTGGCAGGTGCCTGTAGTCTCAGCTACTTGGGAGGCTGAGGCAGGAGAACCACTTGAACCCGGGAGGCAGAGGTTGCAGTGAGCTGAGATCATGCCACTGCACTCCAGCCTGGGCGGCAGAGTGAAACTCCATCTAAAAAAAAAAAAAAAAAATTGCATATTTGGGCTTGCGTTTCTGCACCTCTGCCATTGCCATGTAAAGAGCTTTCCTCAGGAAGCTGCTGCCTCTTGACCTTGGACCCCAGAATGAACACAGATGAAAGCAATCCTGAGCCTAACCCACAGAGAGGAGCCAATCCCAGCTGGACTTACAGCTTGAAGCAGAGTCGCTGAGATGAACCCAGCTTAGATCCATTGACCCTCAGCTCACCTGCAGTTGGAGAGAAAAACTGACTATGTTTTAAGCTATTATATCTTGGGGGTAGTTATTACACAGCACTTTTGTGGCAATAGCTAATCAGACAAGTAGCCTAGCAAGAACCTGCTTCAGCAGGTCCAAGAAAAAAGAGTATTCTCAGAATCTGAACTCCAGGAGCTGCTCCTTTCTAACAAGGTTATTCCCAACCAGGAAGTTCTCATTCTTATATAATTGCCTACTCCCTATTTCCCATTCTCAGTAGGTAGGTAAAACATCACAGAGTGCGGTCTATCACCTGGAATCGCCCCTTTTTTGGGAGGGGAGTATACGTAGCCTATTTATGGAAGCCTTCAGATGTGTCTCTGTGGGATAATAGGGAATAATGCTTTGCTGCATCTCTGCCAGTATCTTTTCCCCACTAAATCTTATTTTACATTTACACTACGCAGCATTTGTGATGTGTGTTCTTCTGCCCCCTTCACATAATAAGAGAGAAATTTGGTCAGAATCACCTTGCATGCTCTTTATTACTGGAAGCCACAAATCCCGATGACTCTGTAAACACTCCTTACCAAGATTTAACAAGTCTTACTATTTAGTCATGTGTATTTTTCATATGGTTTTGTATTCTTGTGGCTGATATATAGGAATACTGCTGGTTTTCTTATGTTGATATTGTGAACTGAATTGCTTTTAGTTTTTGTTACGTATTCATATATTTTCCATACTGACAATCATTATATCTGAAAATAGTGAGAGTTTTTTCTTTCTTTCTAGTTTATAAATGTCTTCTTTCTTATGTCTTTTTGCATTGGCTAGCCCCTCTAGTATGCTGTTAAATAGTAACCATGATAGTAGTGAGTATCCTTGTCATGTTTTAAAGCAAATGCTTTTAAAATTCTGCTATGAAGTGGCTGGGTGTGGTGACTCACATCTGTAATTCCAGCACTCAGGCTGAGGCAGGCGGATCACTTGAGGTCAGGAGTTTGAGAGCAGCCTGGCCAACATGGTGAAATCCTTTCTCTACTAAAAATACTAAAATTAGCTGGGTGTGGTGATATGCGCCTGTAATTGCAGCTACTTGGGAGGCTGAGGCACAAGAAGCGCTTGAATGTAGGAGGCAGAGCAGAGGCTGCAGTGAGCTGAGATTGCATCACTGCACTCCAGCCTGGGTGACAGAGCGAGACCGTGTCTTTAAATAAATAAATAAATAAAACAATTCTATTAAGTGTTGTGCCTGGTTAATTTTTTTTTTTTTTTGAGACGGAGTCTCGCTCTGTTACCCAGGCTGGAGTGCAGTGGCGCGGTCTAGGCTCACTGCCACCTCTGCATCCCGGGTTCATGCCATTCTCCTGCCTCAGCCTCCCAAGTAGCTGGGACTACAGGCACTCGCCACCATGCCCATGCCTGGCTAATTTTTTATATTTTTTGTGGAGATGGGGTTTCATCATGTTGCTCAGGCTGGTCTCAAACTCCTGAGCTCAAGTGATCCACCTGCCTCGCCCTCCCAAAGTGCTGGGATTCTAGGCGTGATCCTTTATGCCCAGTCTAGGATTTTGTCTTTATCATATATTTTAATATTTTGTTCATCATGGTTTTTTTGCATTAATTTTGACTTTTCAAAATGTTTTATCTAAACATTATTGACCTTAATTACTGAGTTTTTAAATGTTTGCTTAAATTCTGTGCCCTAGGACCAGGCACAGTAGCTCATGCCTGTAATCCCAGAAATTTGGGAGGCTGAGGAGCGAGGACTGCTTGAGGCCAGGAGTCTGAGACCAGCCTAGGCAACAGAATGAGACCTCATCTCTATAAAAAATAAAAGACTTAGTTGGACATGGTGGTACTGCATGCCTGCAGTTAGGAGGCTGTGGTGGGAGGATCCCTCGAGCCCAGGAGTTCAAGATCTTAGTTACAGTGCTATGATCATGCCACTGCACTCCAGACTAGGCAAGACCCTGTCTCTAAATAATAATAATAATATATAAATAAAAATTTTAAAAATATTGTGCCCAAGGCAAATGCTTCCTTTCTCCCCTCACCTAGTCCCAGCCCTGCCCTGGTCCAAGCCATGCATTATCTCCAGACTGCACTTCTGTAGTAGCGTCCTTACTGGTCTCTCCACTTCTCCATTCACCACCTATCTCTGGTCTACTCCCCACCTGACAGCCACAGTGGTCTTTTGAAAAGTAAATTGAGTCATGTCACTCTCCAGCTTCAAATCATTCAACTCTCTCTTATCCAAACTTCACGTAAAGCCCTGCATAATCTGGATTTTACTTTCTTCCTTAACCTCATCCCCTACCACTCTGCCTTTGCGTTCTCTGCCCCAACTTCACAGGCTAACTTTCCATTCCTGGAATATGCTCGACTTATTCCTGCATCAGGGTCTTGGCACAGACCATTCATTAAATGGATAATCTCTTCAAATCCTTTTAATCTCAGATGAAGTCATCTCTTCAGAGAGGCTTTTCAATCTAAAGTAAATCCCTTCCTGATATTTCTTTTATCATTCTGTTCTTTGTCCTTCCTAATACTTTGACAATATAAGTAATTTGCTTATTATTTTACTTGTTGTCTGTCTCTCCTTTTCAACCCTAAGATCTCTGAGTTTAGTGTTTTGCTTACAACCACATAGCCAATATTTAACACTCAAATACTAAGTAAATGACTAAAACTAACTAAATAACAGGAAAAACTCCACAAAATCAATGGGTTTTTGGGGAAAAAAAAAGTCCCACGAATAAAGTGACTTTAGTATGTATTAATATTAAAGCAATCTAGCCATGACAAGGGTCATAAAATTGATCATTTCCTTTGGCTTAGTACAGGGGTGTCCAATCTTTTGGCGTCCCTGGGCCACACTGGAAGAAGAATAATTGTCTTGGGACACACATAACATATACTAACACTAAGGATAGCTGATGACCTAAAACAAAAAACATTACACAAAAAACTCATAATGTTTTAAGAAAGTTTATGAATTTGTGTTGGGCCACATTCAAAGCTATCCTGGAGCCCATTGTGGCCTGTGGGCTGCAGGTTGGACAAGCTTGGCCTAGTAGGTCTATATTTGAAACTATATCCCAAGAATGTAACTTGAAAATGACGTTATTTATTTAAAATATCTAGCTAGGTGTGGTGGTTCATGCCTATAGTTCCAGCGACTCTGGAGGCTAAGGCAGGAGGATCACTCAAGGCCAGGAGTTTGAGAACAGCCTGGATAGTATAGTGAGACCCCCATCTCCAAGACATACAAATCTAGGTCAGGTGCAGTGGCTCATGCCTGTAATCACAGCACTTTGGGAGGCAGAGGTGAGTGCATCACTTGGGCCAGGAGTTTGAGAACAGCCTGGGTATCATGGGGAAACCCTGTCTCTGCCAAAAAAATACAAAAATTAGCCAGATGTGGTGGTGTGCCCCTGTAGTCCCACCTACTCAGGAGGCTGAGGCAGGTGGATTGCTTGAGCCCAGGAGGTAGAGGTTGCAGTGAGCTGAGATTGCGCTATATTGCATTCCAGCCTGTGTGACACAGTGAGACCCTGTCTAAAAAAAAATTAAAATTAAAATCTATATATTAATAATTTTAAAAGGCTTAAAAATGGGAAACAATCCATAATTCTGGTTGCCCATTAACCCTCTCTTGTTTTTATTGTCCTCTTCCAGCCTAGATAAACCCAACTGTACATAGTTTCTTTGGCAGAAACCAAGCAAATAAGCATTATTAAGAAAAATCACTAAGTTGGGGTAAACATAATCACCATGATTTTTAAATTCACGAGTCTCAAATGAGAAGCCATTATTTCCCTGAAATCCTGCTGTTTTTCTGATGAAGTTGTTCTGCTTTCTACAGATGCTATTTCAATGTTCGCCATTCTCCTTTTACTAAAGGAGCCACTATCTACAAGGCCATTGAAGCCAGAAAATCTGAGAGTCATTCGTGAGAACTTCATGTGCAGTGCATCACCAAGTCCTATTATTTCAACTCCAAAAAAATATATCTTGAATTCATCACTTTTTTTTCCCCTTATCTTTACTGCTACCACCACAATCAGAACTACTGTCTGGATGATTGAAATATTCTCTTAGTTGTTCCATTTTCATTTTTGCCTTTATCCAATCCATTCTCCACAAAGCTGAGTGATCTATTTTTAAAAAATGTATAAAACTAATTCATATACAAAAAAATCAATGAAGCAATTTATAAAGAAAAGTATTTTTTTTCTTTTTTAAAATCAACTTCCTCAGGTTGAAGAAAAGTTTTTGTTTTTTTCTATTTTGTTTTGAGACAGGGTCTCTGTTGCCCACGATCACAGCTCACTGCAGACTTTGCCGACTCGACTTCCTAGGCTCAAGTGATCCTCCCACCTCAGCCTCTCAAGTAGCTGGGACTACAGGCACTGGCCACCAAGCCTGGTTAATTTACAAAGCAAATATGCTTTCCCTCTATGCCTATCTAATTACAATCCTCCCAGGTATCCAACACACACTAAATGTTTGATGTGAAATGAATCCTTCTATTCTTTTTTCTATTAATCTGCACTGGTTCTTTTTGTTTCTTTTTTTTTTTTTTTTGAGACTGAGTCTGGCTCTGTCGCCCAGGCTGGAGTGCGGTGGCCAGATCTCAGCTCACTGCAAGCTCCACCTCCCGGGTTCACGCCATTCTCCTGCCTCAGCCTCCCGAGTAGCTGGGACTACAGGCACCCGCCACTTCGCCCGGCTAGTTTTTTGTATTTTTTAGTAGAGACGGAGTTTCACCGTGTTAGCCAGGATGGTCTCGATCTCCTGACCTCGTGATCCGCCCGTCTCGGCCTCCCGAAGTGCTGGGATTACAGGCTTGAGCCACCGCGCCCGGCCAAGGTTCTTTTTGTTTCTAAAAAATGTATTACATTACACAATATATTGTTATAATGTATTTATTTATTCTTTACCTGATAAACATATCATGGACATTCCTCCAGGTCAATATGTCATTCTTTCTCTTTCTTTTTTTCATATAGCCATGTAATATTCCAGAAAATGGAAGTACTGAAATTAAATTTATAACTTTCACATTGATGGATATTGGGTGGCACTGTCTTTTCAAGATGTCAGTCAGATCATGACTGTTTCCTCCACAGGCTTTCCTTTTCCTGTGGAATAAGAGCTGTGTTTCCTACCTACAAGGGCCTGGATAATCTGGCCCTTGCCTTTCTTTATTTTTATTTATTTATTTATTTGTTTATTCATTCATTCATTCTTGAGACAGAGTCTCACTCTGTTGCCCAGGCTGGAGCGCAGTGGCATGATCTCGACTCACTGTAACGTCCACTTTCTGGGCTTAAGCGATTCTCGTGTCTCAGCCTTCCAAGTAGCGGGGACTACAGGTGTGCACCACCATGTCTGGCTAATTTTTGTATTTTTAGTAGAGATGGGGTTTCACCACATTGGCCAGGCTGGTCTCGAACTCCTGACCTCAAATGATCCACTTACCTTGGCCTCACAAAGTGTTGGGATTACAGGCATGAGCCACCATGCCCGGCCTGGCCCTTGCCTTTCTCTAAATTCACCTCATGCCACCCTTCCCCTTACTCATCATAGTCTGTACACACCTTCTGGTGAAGTGTTTTTGTTTTGTTTTTGTTTTTTTTTGAGACGAGGTCTCACTCTGTCACCCAGGCTGGAGTGCAGTGGCACAATCTTGGCTCACTGCAGTCCCAACCTCCTAGGCTCAAGCGATCCTCCCACCTCAGCCCCCTTGAGTAGCTGGGACAACGGATGTGTGCCACCACACCCGGCTTATTTTTTGTATTTTTGGTGGAGACAGGGTTTTGGCAGGTTGCCTAGGCTGATTTCGAACCCCTTGGCTCAAGTCTGCCTGCCTCTGCCTCCCAAACTGCTGGGATTACAGTCATGAGTCACCATGCCGGCTGTGGTGAGGTTTGTATTTTGAGATGGAGTTTCGGTCTTGTTGTCCAGGCTGGAGTACAGTGGCGTGATCTTGGCTCACTGCAACCTCCACCTCCCAGGTTCAAGCAATTCTCCTGCCTCAGCCTCCTGAGTAGCTGGGATGATAGGCGCCTGCCACCAGGCTTGGCTAATTTTTTTGGTATTTTTAGTAGAGACGGCATTTCACTATGTTGGCCAGGTTGGTCTTGAACCCCTAACCTCAGGTGATCCACCTGCCTTGGCCTCCGAGAATGCTGGGATTACAGGCGTGAGCTACTGTGCCCAGCCTGTGGTGAGGTTTTTTTAAAACCACCTCCTGTCTCTGCATATTCTCCACTCTTAACCTGGTAAAGACTACCCTCCTCTCCTCACCAATCTAAATTAGGCTCCGCTCTTAAACTTTCTCATAACATCCTTTAAACATCTTCTTAGTACTCACGACCAGTTGTAATCACATATATGAACTTCTGTTTATATGCTTGTATTTATTTATATGTATGATTATTTAATGTCTGCTTTTTCTACTAGGCATTATGCTCTATGAGGACAGGGACCATGTTTTGCTGACCACTGTTTTGCTATACCACCAGCATTGAGCACAATGCCTAAAGGTTTATAAACTACATTTATTAAGTGAATAGATAGGTTCCACACTGAGGAATCATTAGGTAGGCAAAGTAATACAACTGAATGTTTTTTGTTTTGTTTTGTTTTGAGACAGAGTCTCACTCTGTTGCCCAGGCTGGAGTACAGTGGCATGATCATGGCTTACTGCAGCCTCGACTTCCAAGCCCAAGTGATCCTCCCCTCTGAGCCTCCCAAGTAGCTGGAACCACAGGCAGACATCACCATACCCGGCTGTTTTTAAAATTTTATCTTTGTAGAGACAGAGTCTCCCTAGGTTGCCCAGGCTAGCTTTGAACTTCTGGGCTCAAACAGTTCGCCTGCCCCAGCCTCCCAAAGTCCTAGGATTACAGACATGAGTCACCACACCTGGCCTGATTTAATGTTAACTTTTAAAACCATATGAGAATGAAGTGTTACATACATAAGTCTATATGAAAGTATATAAACACACATATGCACACTTAAACATATGAAAACTGGCAATGTAGTATAGTAAAAGGAGTACTGGCCTGAGATGGTAGTGACTCTCACAATTGATCACCTAGGAACTGTCACCTTACTGCCAGTCTCAGTACAGGGGTGGCATTGCCCCCTAGTGTTGGAGATTTTATTTATAAGTGCTAGCAAACCATGACTTGACTGTATTTCTAGAATAGTCATGCTGAGCATTTACATATTGAAATACAAACAATTTTATTATAAATTACTATCTTCATATCATTTATATTATAAAAAGAATATCATTTTGATTTAAGATTAAATCATGTATATAGGTAGTTTATATACCTATGAATTTCATTTTAGGCTAACAAAGAGCATATTATAAAAACATTTATTAAATAAAGGAATGTTGACTAAGATAAGGTTGCCACTGGATTAGGTGATGCTTAAGATCCCTTCCAGTTTTTACTGTGATGATTCTAATCTTTCATAATGGGAAGGCTTCTTTTTATTTTGTTCTTTTCATTACTTTGTTTATATCCTACTATAAAATTGGTAATATATACAAGAAAAATAAACATACATTTTAAATAAAAACGTCAACCATATTGAATGTTTAGGCATTTAATTACCTAAAGGGAAATCCAAATAATTTCCCAAGTTTCCTTGCTAGGTAATCATTTCATGATTCTATAATTTCAAACTTTGGGTAAAATGTGACTTCATTACATATTTTAATTTTTACCCAAATAACTGTTGTCTCTAGGTTTGATAGTGAGGAAACGGAAACACAGAAAACCAATGTATTGAAAGAATGAGGCCGGGTGCAGTGGCTCACGTCTGTAATCCCACTACTTTGGGAGGCCGAGGCAGGCGGATCACCTGAGGTCAGGAGTTTGAGACCAGCCTGACCAACATGGTGAAACCCTGTCTCTACTAAAAATGTAAAAATTAGCCTGGCGTGATGGCACGTGCCTGTAATCCCAGCTACTCGGGAGGCTGAGGCAGAAGAATCGCTTGAATCCGAGAGGCGGAGGTTGCAGTGAGCCGAGATCGCGCCACTGCACTCCAGCCTGGGTGACCGGTGAAACCCCTTCTCTACTGAAAAACACAAAAAATTAGCCAGGCTTGGTGGCGGGCGCCTGTAGTCCCACTACTTGGGAGGCTGAGGCAGGAGAATGGCGTGAACCCGGAAGGCGGATCTTGCAGTGAGCGCAGTGAGCCTAGATTGCACTATAGCCTGGGAGATAGAGAGAAACTCCATCTCAAAAAAAAAAAAAAAAAAAAAAAAGGAAAAAAGAAATGAGGGCTTCTTCTTATGACATTGAGTTCATAAATTTAAAACTGCAACCTCTTTCCCTACTCCCCTTTCCTAAGTTTTTAAAATCGGTTATGACATACTATGCATTTTAATCACGTATTTTTTAAAAAATGCCTCCTCTCTCCTCTTCCTCATCCCAACATATCACTAGGATGGGGACAGGGAATTTTTTCTATTTTGCTCACCATTGTGTTCTCAATATATAGAAGAGTACCCGGCGGCCAGGAGGAGCTCATTGAGTATTTGCTGTATGAGTGGGTGAAGAATACATGCAATAAGCAAAAATTACTGCTTCGAGCGCCGCTTTCACCAGAGTTCTGGGATGCAAACGGGAGCGACCAGTACATTGACTGACGTTTGTGACTGATGATTCCTCAGTGCTCGTAGAGATTGTGGCTGCATTCATTGTTCTTGGGGATGTGCCGATGTGTGTAGAGTTTGTCAACTTGCACACAGCTGTGCTGGCAGGACAGCGAACTAACACTAATTCGCACAGAGGTCTGCAAATTCTCAAATTCACATCAACCGAAGCACGTTATTGTAAGTGCACGGGTCTTCCGTTCTCTTGGGTAATCTGCACAGAACAATTTAGTATATTTCTTCACCGGCGATTTTACAGTGAAGAAGGTATCAAGGGTGGTGGCCCCCAAATGCGCAAGGACAGGGAAATGAATTAAACGGGCGTCTGTTTCCTCCTTGTTTCGCAAACAGACGCCAAGTCTGTATCAAATTCTTACCCTAGATCAAATCCCGCGCTCTTCGTACCCCCAACCTGCCTCCACCTCCACCCCGCCCCCTTTAGATATCCCTGGTGGGCGGGGCAGAGAAGAAACATTCCGGGCTCCCAGAAAAATTGTCTAGCCTCGCCCCAGTCTTGGGGTCGCACATTTCCAAAAACACCGAGGACACAGAATGACTAGTGAAAACCGCCGACCAAATGACATTGAAGTAGCACACGCGCGCAGAGAAGGAAGCAAAACACGAAGAAAGGCTCAGTCCAGCAGCCACGTGAGGTGGGCGATCTCCTCCGCCCTCTGAGAGAGGACTTCAACTCCCGGCGTGCCCCTGGGCGGTTACCCTCCGAGGACTCCAACTCCCAGGGTGCTGCGGGAGCGGCCACCGCAACCTCCCACTCAGCCGCCCGCCGCTCCTCCCGCCCCTCCCCCGCCCCTCCTGGCCGGATCGGCGTGCGCCTGCGCACGGGAGGCCGGAGGAGTCTTACCCTAATGTAAGATGGTGGCCCGTCTGGCTGTGGAACCCACCGAAAGCTGAGAGTCTCTCTCTCAGCCGTAAAGGTCGGACTCGCTGAAGCAATCAGGCCCGGTTCTGAAGAGTTTTTTCCCCGACGCTCGTTCGGTGGTTTCTTGTGAGGACGCGGCAGCGCGTGGAGTCGGCTGAGGGAAAAGCGAGGCAAGGCAGGCGGGTGAGTCTATGCGGGGCTGGGCTTAGGGGAAACCCGGGGCTGACCGGCTACGAGAGAGCGGAGGCTTCGCTGGGACTGTACAGGCCGCACCCCCCTTTCTCCCCACCCCCCGCCTCATCTTCACCCTCCTCCTCCTTGGTCTTCTTCCTCCTCCTCCTCTTCCTCCCTCTCCTCTTTACGCCACAGCAGTTACCATCAGGAAAAGCGAGCGGGTCAGAAGGCAGCGCGGCGGCAAGCAGCGACTCTCCTTCGAGAATTTCTTTAATTGGGGAGCCGAGGCGGCTTTTGGTCTCCAGCTTTGCCCCCTGCATTTTCATAGGGGCAGGATTCTTAGGTCTCAGTCCTCCTTGTTTCCCCAACCCCCTATTCCCTGTCTGACGTCCTTTCCCACTGGCCCCCGTCTCCCAAGACCAAAGCCATCACTTCCACTCTGACCCGTGTTGCTGCTGCTGCTCGTTAATCCCACTGCTCATTGCCCACCCGTCCTGCTGCTTGTTTTTTGCTCCACTGCTACCACTCTGGAGTTAGCCTTTGCCCCCCTTTGGTGCTTGCAATCAGCCCACAGTGTATCTGCCACACTAGGGCTTCTTCCGATTTGCAGTCTTTCCTTCCACCACATCTGTCATCTTAAAGCTGCCCCTTAAGTGTCTAGATTATGCTTCTGCTCCTGCTAACCCACCTGTTTCTTAGCCTTCTTGAGAATTGTCCGTTCCTTCCCTCTTTCCTGTACAGATCCTTTCCATATACACTTCCAGAAAAAGGGATGCCCCGTGGTGGCCCTTGAAAAGTAAAGGAAGTTGGGAAGTGAATGAAGTGAGGTCGGATAGTATTAAACGTTATGAGTAAAGATCTTTTATTCAGTCTACTCCGGAGGGGACCGTTTTCGTTTTGCTTTCAGTGATCTATTTGTCGCTTATTCGCTCTGTTGTGTTAGGACGTGGCTTTTTTCTTTTCTTTTTTTTTCATTTTGGACCGGTTTTTACCATGCTACTAAGCGTTCTTTGGATTGTCTCTGCCCAGGACACTTCGTGTGGGCTCTGATTTATACTAATATTAACCCCAGCAATTCAAAATAAGATAAATTTGGCGCACATACAGAATTCATCTGTGAACTCCGCCAGCAAATATAAGTGATATTTTGATTATATGTGGGTTATATGTGGGTTCTGTATTGAGACTTGATTTTTGACTGAGTTTTATTGATGTTCAGCTTAATTGATGACATTTTATTTATGATTTGAGTGGAAATTTCCTTTCCAGTTATTATCAGATTTACTTCTTATTTTTGGATTTGGGAAGTTCTCTTGACATTTCTAGGATGATAGTTATCTGAATAAATTGTCTTCTCTTGAAAATCCATTAGGTATGTATGCAAAAGAAAAATCGATGTTTTTATATAAACCTAAGTTTCTCGTATTTTTCTCATAGAAAAGAAGGGGGCTGGGAAAAGAATGACAAAGCTGTGCACATACATGCATTTGGTAGAACTCACTGTCATTGTTATCTACAGTAAAAAGCAGAAAACTAGAAGCAAGAGGTGGCTTATGATGTCCATGTTTTGGTGAAAGCAAAATTAAGATATACTGACTAATGGTATAATGAGAAGAAGCAGCCCTGGCTATAATCAGACCACTGTGAGATAAAGAATTACCAGAAAAGCAACCAGGATTACATAGTGCAAATACATACATCCCAAGTTTGAACATGACATACATGACATTGCATTCTTAAGATATATGTAAAAATGTTGAACATCAGTGACAGTCTCATGTGGCAGTCCATTAGTGGGTTATTGTAATTTTTACAAATTTTACCTGTAAAATTTGGAATCTTAACATTTGGCATTATGTTCACTTGATTGTGATAAATGGTCTGTTTTACCAAATGTAAACTAAGGTTAGAAAACCTGTCTATAAAACTTTTTTCTTTCAGCCACTTAAGCCCCAATTTGGGGGACCAAATAAATACTCTTAGAACTGCAAGCAATTTATATAGCAAACTTTGTCCTAAGTTACAACTTGAGTTTTTTTTTTTTAAATCGCTTACATTAAGTTTATCAGAGGAGTGTATTTAATTGTTGATCTTTAACTCTAAAAAATATACTTTTTGTTGTTGTAATACACTGGTGGAGAAGCTTTCCACTTTGAACAATCCTAACACAGGTTTAGAAACTCTTGGCAATCATACTTGGCTGAATTGTAAGCAGTTGAGTTCTAGGAGAGGACTGTTTGTCTGGTAGAAGGGAGTAAATGATTTTAATACGTCTTTTTTTTTTTTTTTTTTAAATGGTGTTTGTCTCACGAAATATTTTCTCAAGTAATTTTCTCCCCTCATACTTTTTGCTTGCAGTTACCGAATTCTTCATTTCGGCCCTCTGAAGTCAAAAGGAATTTACTTTTGTATCTTTAGTACGTTTAAAGAAGACATCTAAAGTTCTTTAGTATTTTGATAAGAAATAGGGAGCTGAGATTTCTAAATATTTTTGTGTGGTTTAAGTTTTTTGATCTAACGTTATGAACGCTACAGCTTCATACTTTCATGGTTTCTTTTGATAATTTGGAATACTTTCTACCAGGTTCAATAGTAGAATTCTTGAGATCAATAGATTATTTCTGTAAGAATGTTTCGAATATGAATCGCTTAAAGTTGGCCTATTATAAAATTAGGATGAGACAGTTATACTCAAATAACGAAGTACAGAAAAATAAAATTGTTTTTGTATTGCCCTTCAACTTGAGTCTAAAAGGGAGTACTAGCGATAACTTGCAACTCATTACTTTGTTAAAGAAAGAGGGTGTTGCCAGAGGATGAACTCCTAGCTTTAAGGGAGTTTTATTTTAAAAATGATTTTGTGTGCTTTAAAGGAATAAAAAAAATCTTATCAGTTTAAGCAGTTTGGATTTAGAAATCTTCCCTTTTTTCCCCACTCTACTCTTGGCTTTAAAAGGAATCTATATTCTTCAGTTTAATAAATTTATCTTTTTGTTGTTTTGTGTGAGAAAAATATTAAATTTTCTTTTCTTTCTCTCTCTTTTTTTTTTGAGACAAAGTCTCACTCTGTTACCCAGACTGGAGTGCAGTGGTGCGATCTGGGCTCACTGCAACCTCTGCCTCCCGGGTTCAAGCGATTCTCCTGCCTCAGTCTCTTGAATAGCTGGGATTACAGGCGTGCGCCAGCTCGCTCGGCTAAGTTTTGTATTTTTAGTAGAGACGGGGTTTTACCATGTTGGTCAGTCTGGTCTCAAACTCCTGATCTCGTGATCTGTCCACCTTGGCCTCCCAAAGGGTTGGGATTACAGGCGTGAGCCACCATGCTGGGCCTAAAATTAAATTTTCTAATGTGACTGCAAATAGTACTCAATTAAATATATTTGACCTTAGTGTTATTATTTTTATAGATCATTTAAGTAAAATGGTTTTAATTTGTGAAAACTTCAGCCTCTGGTGAAAATTCAGTTAGTTAGCTCTCTCACAGTAACTATAATACTGTCTTGACTCTTTGTGAAGGAAGTTACATTACATTCAGGTTCTGAAGAAAATAGTAGGGAAATAGGTTATAGAGATTTTTGCTGTTCTAGAAACAGTATAACTAGAATGTACTACATACTTTTCTCAAAGGATTTCTTAATCTAAATGGAACTTGTAAATGGTTTTTATCCCACTGGAATAGCATGTATTGGATAAAACTTGTTTAACACATTCTGAGATTTTGTAATGTTTTATGTTACCTCAAAGATATTAGGAAAAATCTGCAAATATCCATTCCTGAATAAAAGGTGGCAATATCCTCAATATTTTAAAGATTATAGTATATTCATATTTTTCTCAAAAGTGGAGTACGCAAGTTAAAAAGCTAGCATAATTTACCCAGTTATTTTTGTAATGCAAGGAAAGAAGATATGTGGGACTTTTTAATCATGCGTTTAGTGGTTTTCCAAAAGAACTTCACAATTGTTTTTAATCTTGTTATGTGGACTTCTTTATTAGAAAAGATTATGTGGTAAATGTCAACTTTTCTTCTATAATAGAATCTAACTGGTTCTGTGATACATTTCTTTTTTTTTTTGAGACGGAGTTTTGCTCTGTCGCCCAGGCTGGAGCGCAATGGCACAATCTCTGCTCACTGCAAGCTCCACCTCCCGGGTTGACACCATTCTCCTGCCTCAGCCTCCCTAGTAGCTGGGAATACAGGCGCCCGCCACCACGCCCAGCTAATTTTTTTTGTATTTTTAGTAGAGACGGGGTTTCACCGTTTTAGCCAGGATGGTCTAGATATCCTGACTTCGTGGTCTGCCTGCCTCGGCCTCCCAAAGTGCTGGGATTACAGGCGTGAGCCACTGCACCTGGCCAACACATGTCTTTTGTATGATATGATTCTTTTATTATTTAATTATGAAGTTTATAGAAAATTTCACCACTATTTTGGCCCCTTAGATTTTAGTACTTAGATTTTAGTAGCATATTTTTCGTTTATCAGAAGAGAGAAATTACAAGCTACCAAAAAGAAGATGGTTACATTTATTTGGTAGGAAAACCTAACTTTAAGGATGGTATAACACGGTTTGAGTATAAGTTTATTTTTCCTCTTAACAGGTTTATTTCTGAGTATGGAATTTTTTCTTTACCCCCCTCCCGAGACGGACTCTTGCTCTGTCACCCAGGCTGGAGTGTAGCTGTGTGATCTTGGCTCACTGCAGCCTCTGCCCCCCGGGTTCAAGCATTTCTGCCTCAGCCTCCCAAGTAGCTGGGATTACAAATGCCCGCCACCACACCCAGCTAATTTTTGTATTTTTAGTAGAGACAGGGGTTTCACCATGTTGGCCAGGCTGGTTTCGAACTCCTGACCTCATGATCTGCCTGCCTCAGCCTCCCAAAGTGCTAGATTACAGGTGTGAGCCACTGTGCCCGGCCTCAAGTATGACTTCTTTATTATTAAACTCTGTTCATACAGGAGAGTTGTCTTGTTTTAAGCTTTAATTGCTTTGGGTGATGGGCAGATGGTATATTGCTGTTAGGGTAAGTCTTGCTATTTGTATAGGTGTGTATGTCAGATAACTGTTCAAAAATAACTTTTTAAAAGTATGGCTACTAAAATCTCACCTCTTGAGTTTTAAAGCAATTATGGAGTAGAATTTGAAATCAAAATAATCAAAATTGGCTTGTGGATATGCCTAAAACCAGTTTGGAAAAAATGTCAAGGCAAAAAAGCAGTGTAATTAGTAGAATAAAATGCTTTCACTTAAAAATAGTAGATGTGACTAGGCACGGTGACTCACGCCTGTAATCCCAGCACTTTGGGAGGCCCAGGTGGGCCGATCACGAGGTCAGGAGTTCGAGACCAGCCTGGCCAACATGGTGAAACCCCATCTCTACTAAAAATACAAAAATTAGCTGAGTGTGGTGGCATGTACCTGTAATCCCAGCTCCTCGGGAGGCTGAGGCAGGAGAATCACTTGAACTTGTGAGTCAGAGGTTGCAGTGATCTGAGATTGTGCCATTGTACTCCAGCCTGGGAGACGGAGTAAGACTTTGTCTAAAAAAAAAAAGAAAAAAAAAATTAGTAGATATTATATTACCGCTTTTGGAAGCAATTAGTGAATGATGTCAGCAAAATAGTGATTGAATTTTGAAAAGCAGTTAGACTGAAATTTCAAAGGGGTGGAGCATTTCTTGATAGCAACAAACATATACATGGTCATTAATCCAAATATCTGAAATTTTCTAAGCATGTTTTTCAGTCTTTGGAATAGAGTGGAAGTGCTAATTTTCTGATTATTTAAGAACTTTTTAATCCATTCCCTTAGAGCATTAGGTGTTTTCAGATTGTGAATTTTCTAAAATAACGTTGACTGATTCGGGTTATTGAACATTGGTTGTAGCAACTTTTTTCCTTTTTTTCCCCTTTATTTTCTGCCTCCCATGTTTTGCTTAAGATTTTTTCTGAAGTTTTAAATTTTCATCTATTATTTGGGTGGACCCTCTTGTGAATTCTCTAATTGAATGAAGATTTATAATATAAACAGTGTTGCTTTTAGTTGTTAGGATTAATTTTTCTTTTCATGGAAATCCCGTCTGTGTGATTATATTTTTTCCTCCAACTTTTATTAATTCTTAGATGAGAATTAGGATTCTGCATTAAATCTTTCTGCAAACATTTTTCTTACTGCCAGTAGGGACCTACATATTCCTTGGGTAAAGAAAATGTTATATTTTGGTTTTGTCATTTAAAGTGATATAAAGACGTTATTAGTACTTTTTAAAAAAGGAACTTTTGGTATTTTTAAACAAGTACAAAAGTAGATATGAACCACCATGTAGCTGTTACTCAGCTTCAAAGAGTATTAAATCTTAGTCATTACTTTGTTTCATTCATACTAGAACTTTTTTTTTCTTTTTTTTTTCTTTTGAGATAGTCTTTGTTGCCCAGGCTGGAGTGCAGTGGCACGATCCTAGCTCATTGTAGCCTTGAACTCCTGGGTTCAAGCAGTTCTCCCACCTCAGCCTCTCAGGTTACTCTGACTACAGGCATGGGACCATACCCAGCTAATTTTCTTATTTTTTGTGGAAATGGGGTCTCACCCTGTTGCCCAGGGTAGTCTCAAACTTCTGGGCTTAAGTGATCCTCTTAGCCTCCCAAAGTGCTAGGATTGCAGGTGTGAGCCACTATGCCATGATATAATAAAATGTCTTTATTTATTTATTTTGAGATGGTGTCTCACTCTGTCACCCGGGCTGGAGTGGCAGTGGTGCCATCCCAGCTCACTGCAACCTCTGCCTCCTGGGTTCAAGCAGTTCTCCTGCCTCAGCCTCCTGAGTAGCTGAAACTACAGGCGTGTGCCACCATGCCCAGCTAATTTTTATATTTTTGGTAGAGACAGGGTTTCACCATGTTGGCCAGGCTGGTCTTGAACTCCTGACCTCAGGTCATCTGCCTGCCTCAGCCTCCCAAAGTGCTAGGATCATAGGTGTGATCCACAATCGGGATTATTTAATCAACTTTTCTTTTTCCTTTTTTTTTTTTTTTGAGATGGAGTTTTCTTGTTGTTCAGGCTGGAGTACAGTGGTATGATCTCGGCTCACTGCAACCTTCACCTCCTGGGTTCAAGCGACTCGCCTGCCTCAGTCTCCTGAGTAGCTGGGATTACAGGTGCCCGCCACCACACCTAGCTAAGTTTTTGTATTTTTAGTAGAGACAAGGTTTCATCATGTTGGCCAGGCTGGTCTCAAACTCCTCACCTCAGGTGATCCACCTGCTTTGGCCTCCCAAAGTGTTGAGATTACAGGCCTGAGCCACTGCACCCGGCCTTAATCAATTTTTCAAATAGACTTTGCTTATGGAACCACTTCTTGGAAAATTTGGCACAACCTCTTCGTAGAATTTATCTTGTCAGGAATACTTTCATAATGATATAATTAGCACTGTCCAAAGCAGTGTACAAATAATGTGTGCTACATGTAGTATGAGTCCAGTCTGTTAGTATAGGGATATCTTCAGACTGAAGTTGTAGGAGTGAGGCTTCCTGAAGAAGATGAGACTTGGATAAAGATTGTATAGGCTAGCATCTCCAGAAGGAGAACATTATGTACGTTCTATATAGGGGATAGAAGCTTGTCTTTGTCCATTTTATGCTGCTATAACAGAATACCACAGACTGGATACTTATAATCAACAGAAATGTATTTGGCTCAAGGTTTTGGAGACTGAGAAGAACCAGAACATGGTGCTGGCATCTGGCAAGGGCCTTCATGCTATGTCATCCCATGGTGTAAGGTAGAAGAGCAAGAGAACAAGAACAGAGAGGGCAGGACTTTTTTTTTTATCAGGAACCTACTTCCATTACTATGGCATTATCACGGATGAGGGTAGAGCCCTCATAGCCTAATCACCTCTTAATGGCCTCACCTCATAATACCATCACACTGGCAATTAAATTTCAATATAAGTTGTGGAGGAGACATTTAGACCACAGTAAAGAATGAGCAAGCACTTGGTAGGGGCCAGCATGATGTGAGAGGGATGTAAGGAGTCTGATCTCAATGGAATAAAGTGTTAATTACTGGGAATGGTGGCAGATAAATTTATATAAGTAGGGTAGAACTAGATTATGAAAGGTGTATTGGTGTCAGGTTGAATTTAATGTGCTAAGCAATAAGAAGCCAGTAGAGGTTGATAGGGAGCAGGAGAAAACATGATGAAAGTGGTTTTCAGAAAGATTACTCTTTCAGTAGTGTGGAGCATATTTTGGGGGGGTTGACAGTTAGTTGAGTTTTGTTTGAAAAATTAGAGACCAAACCACTGAGGTAAGGAGCTATTCTGAGAGATGTTAGGATGGAAATTCTACAGGATTTGTCAGATAATTGATTCCATCTTCTGTTTAGTCCCTCATGCCCTCAAGTGACATCAAGGTTTTAGAGAACTGAGGAAATGTAGTCTATTTGTCTTTGATAGTAAACTGCAATTTGTTATCCAAGCCCAGCTTTTGTGAAGGAAGTGATAGATGATTACTCAAATAACAGCCTCAAAAAGTTTTAGTAGGCCTGGTGTGGTGGCTCACACCTGTAATCCCAGCACTTTGGGAAGCTGAGCTGGGAGGATTGCTTGAAGTCAGGAGTTTGAGACCAGCCTGGCCAACATAGTGAAATCCCGTCTCTACTAAAAATACAAAAAAATTAGCTGGACGTGGTGGTGTGCACTACTCTGGAGGCTGAGGCTGGGATAATTGCTTGAACCTGGGAGGCAGAGGTTGCAGTGAGCCAAGATGGCACCACTGCACTCCAGCCTGGGCTACAGAGTGAAACTCCATCCCCCCCCAAAAAAAAAAACTTCAGTAGACAATAGCTACCAGTGTTTTTAAATGATTTTAAAGATATTCACTGAAGAATAGGAGCTTGGAAAATAAAGAAATATTCTTTATTACAGTAAGAGAAATGAACATACTTCATGTGTAAAAGAGACATTTAGGCCTTACCTGCTTCCTATGTGTATATTAGTTCAGAATGGTCATTAGGAGACTACTCACATTTGAATAGCTATAACTAGTAAATATTACTGAATGACTTTAATAATGGCCTGATCAGAGCTAAAGAAAATTCTGATGAAGTAGGGCATTAAATATTCCTGACTACCAGCTGCCTTTAAGGATGGATAAGGCTAGGTCCGCGGGCTGAGGAAGTATATAGGGAGATTGTGAAATGAAAACTTATCCTTTCATTTACTTTGATATCTTTGTTTTGCACAGGTATTATTTAAAAGTAGGTCTGGTTAAACATCAGCTGTATATGTTTTGGTTGGATTTTTTTTTTTTCTTAAGTTCTGCGACCTTTGAAGTTATTTTTTTATTCTTTGTTTTGGTTTGTAGACCCTGCATTAAGCCAGCTTTCTGGGTCTGTTGTGTACTTCTGGATGGCATACTTTGTTTGGTGAAGGAAAATTTTACATTTTATTTTAAAGCTGGGAGAAAAAATAGGTTTCTTGTTTATTGCTTTGTAAATGAGGTAGATGAATAATACTGTATTGCCACTTATTATCTTCATGCTTCCTTTAATGTCTCAGGTATTCCTCCTCTACTGTATTTAGCATGTGGATCTCAAAGTTTCCCACAGTTGTGTCTGAAAACATCTCAACTGTGCTTATAATTTTAAAATTAAACTTAATTTTATGATTTTCTTTCTTGTTACTATAAAATATTGGACCTATCATAATGCCATGTACCTTTTAGTGACTTGGGAAATACTCATAATGATTAAGATGATGCAATATAGTATATTATTGGGAAATAATCTGTTTTTCATTGGCATCACCTCTACCCTTAGACCTCTTTCATTCTAGTAATATGACAGAAAAATTTTTGACATTTTAAAACTTCCTTATTTAGCTGGTCGTGTATGCTGTTGAAAATGAACACTAGACTAGAAAGCCATTGCCTTCTCCTTGGGGGGTTTGTTTTAACAAGGGGTTTTAATTTTAAATTTGAGATTTGAATTGAGGTCTCCTTTGTGTAGAGAATCTTGAGAAGGATTATACATCTTCTTGTCACCAGTGCATGTGGGAGAGAAGAAAATATCAAATATGGGGTATACAGGAGAACCTTAGTATTTGGGAATAGCTTCAGTGATAGCTGCCGAATCCAGTGTTTTCCCCAGGAAATTTGTATTTAATCCCTTGGAGTATGGGATGACTTTATGAGTGTCATAGTGGGTTGCTGTGGGTGAAGAGAGGAGAAAACGACTCCCTGTTTAAAAAATCTTTTCCAAACAGTTTGAAAATTTGAGATTAAATTGAATTAATCTCAAATTATTAATAGTTTATTTTTTTTTTTTAATTCATACAATGCTTGGGAAGAAATTGGTTTTCTGTGAGTGGCCTTGGGGGTGCTTTGGGTGCTTTCCTTACCCAGGAAAAGGGAGAAGAGGCAGAAAATAAAGTGGGGAATAGTAGCTGCTGTGGATTTTTGCCTAAGGCATTGATGGCATTGTTTTTTTGGCTGCTTTTATCTACATACCTTTTCTTTTCTAGTTAGGCTGTCATTACTAATTGGAAAGGCTACATACAGTCTAGTCTAGCCTTTTCCAAATCAAACTAGTGTCCCTGTCCTGGTTTGTTAATTTTAATCTCTCCATCTCAAAACCTGACAAATTCATGTCTTTTCTCTGCCTGAAGAGCAGGGAAAACTGGAAAGAGGAGAAAATGATAATGTTGTGGTTAGGCACCCCCTATCTTTTAATATGTCAGGATTGTTTTATGAAAGAACCTCTGCCTTTGGATTTTAATTTTATGTAATCAGTTATAAAAAAATTGAATTCTCGATGAGTCCTTAGAAACCTTTTAAAGGATCCTTTAGCCATAAAGTTGGTGAGACGTTGAAGAGTACCTATATCAGTTAAATGCTTTGGGGATTGTTTTTGCTTCTACTAAATTTTTTTCTGCCATACAGGACCCAGTCCTATATGTGAATTTTGCTTCCAAAAAGTAAAGCTGGCAGTCTTTTAATCCTAGCACTTTGGGAGGCCGAGGTGGGTGGATCACGAGGTCAGGAGTTTGAGACCAGCCTGGGCAACATGGTGAAACCCTGTCTCTACTAAAAATAGAAAAATTAGCCAGGCGTGGTGGCATGCGCCTGTAATTCCAGCTACTCGGGAGGTTGAGGCAGGAGAATCACTTGAACCTAGGAGGCGGAGGTTGCAGTGAGCCAAGACCATGCCATTGCCCTCCAGCCTGGGCAACAGAGCAAGAGTCCATCTCAAAAACAAACAAACAAATAAAAACCCTTGAAGATTGTATTCAAATCTATTGTGATTCTGATGAAAGCAAGGATGACAGCAAAATACTTTAATATATGCATGCCAATGAAAGAACACAAGTTAGACCTGTGTCACCATATATTCTTTGTCATGCCTAGCAAGTATTTTCAGCAGCTTTGGGGAACTCTGAATGGAACTCTGAATGATATATGGTATATTCATGTTTGTAGATTGTGGTTTTTATTATATACTATTAAATTCTATAATTTAACCTTGACATATTAGAGGATTTGGAGTAAAGGATTAACTTATATGTAACTTTTTATAGTTGAATCTAGTTTTCAGTTTCAGTTTTGAACTCTATTTGTTTTTATTACTTCTGCTGGGAGTATGCTGGATAGTATGGAACCAGGCTTCCTAAGTATGAATGTTGGCTCTACCACTTACTATCTGTGAGACCTAGGTTGTTACTTTACCATCTTTGGGCCTCAGCTTCCTCATTTGTAAAATGGAGATACCAGGATTGTTTTTTTTTTTTTTTTTTTGAGACAGAGTCTCACTCTGTCGCCCAGGCTGGAGTGCAGTGGCCAGATCTCAGCTCACTGCAAGCTCCGCCTCCCGGGTTCACGCCATTCTCCTGCCTCAGCCTCCCGAGTAGCTGGGACCACAGGCGCTGCCACCTCGCCCGGCTAATTTTTTGTGTTTTTAGTAGAGACGGGGTTTCGCCGTGTTAGCCAGGATGGTCTCGATCTCCTGACCTTGTGATCCGCCCGTCTCGGCCTCCCAAAGTGCTGGGATTACAGGCTTGAGCCACCGCGCCCGGCCGATACCAGGATTGTTGTGTGGAATAAATGGGTTAATGTATATAAAGTGCTTGGAATAGTGTTTGGCACATAGTAGCTTTGTGTAAGTGTTTGCTATTTTTATGCATTTGAAGGAATCAAAAACATTCATCTTTGAATTTCTCTATTAATTCAGTACACTTGTAAAAAAATTTCTAAGTACTAAATATACATTTTCAGTAGTCACTTGACCACATAGAAATATAAGGAATGTGTTTGAGGGGTAATCAGAAGATTGGCCTGCCTGGAATTCCCTTGAATCAGAGAGTAATGGAAAATGAACCTGTATGGATACAATAGAAAATGATTATCAAGTGTTTTGAACTAAGGCATAGAAAATTAGACGTGACTGATAAGAGGGGACTCATTGCAAGGTTGTTATTGTTGTTTTTAAGCCATGAGAGTGATGTGTTTAAAATAGTATTTAGGGGAAGATAGTTTTGAGTGTCCTTGGTAGCACAGAATTATTTCACTATATGCAGAGAGGATTTTTTTGGTCTGTTTTGTTCACTAATCTATTTTAAGCAACCCAAACAGAACCTGGTTGATGGTAGATGCTCAATAAATGCTTATTGGATGAATGAACCTTAAAAGAGACTGTAAGAATCTATTTTATTTTTATTTTTATTTTGAGACAGGGGTCTCACTCTGTCACCCAGGCTGTAGTGCAGTGGCACGATCTTGGCTCACCGCAACCTCCGTCTCCTGGGTCCAAGCGATTCTCTTACCTTAGCCTTTTGAGTAGCTGGGACTACAGGCACGTGCCACCATGCCTGGCTAATTATTGTATTTTTTGGTAGAGGTGGGGTTTCACCATATTGACCAGGCTGGTCTTGAGCTCCTGGCCTCAAGCAATTCACCTGTTTCGGCTTCCCAAAGTGCTGGGATTATAGGCATGAGCCACTGTGCCTGACCCTGTTGGAATATAAAAAAGAGCTCGGTGCAGTGGCTCACGCCTGTAATCCCCAAAATTTGGGAGTCCGAGGCTGGAAGATAGCTTGAGCCCAGGAGTTCAGGACCATCTTGGGCAATTATAGTGAGACTCCATTTCTTAAAAAAAAAAAAAAAAAATTATCCAGGCTTGGTGGAGGCACTCATGTAATCCCAGCTACCTGGGAGTTTGAGTGGGGAGGATTGCTTGAGCTTGGGAGATTGAGGCTGCAGTGAGCTGTGATTGTGCCACTTCACTCCAGTCTGGGTGACAGAGCCTCTGTCTCAAAAAAAGAAAAAAAGAGAAGAACAATGGACTCAACTTAAACTTTTGGGGTTCCTACCTTTCAGGGGTAGAAGTGAAAAAGGTACTATTAAAGGAACAGTAGGAGAGGTAAAAGGAAGATAGAAAAGTTTAAGTCTCAGAATCCAAAGGAAGAGATTTTCTAAGGGAAAGGTCAGAGAGAGAGAGAGAGAGAGAGAGAGGAATAGGAAGATTCAGGGTAGTGTTGCTTCTAGGTACCCAAGGAGGTTTCAGGAAGAAGGGTACAGAGGTGGACATAGTCCAATACAAAGTTTGAGGAGAATGAGAATAGAGAAAGAATCTTTTGGCTTGGTGGTGTGAGGGTCACTGACCACATTAAAGCAGTTTCAGTACACGAAGAATGGTAATATAAATCAGATTGTGGGGAGGTTAAGGAAGATGTTAAGTAGAGACCGTGATAAAGACTATTCAGTTGACCTGGCAGAGTGGCTCACACCTGTAATACCACCACTATGGGAGGCCACGGTGAGCAGATCACGTGAGGTCAGGAGTTTGAGACCAGCCTGGCCAACGTGGCGAAACCCCGTCTCTAATAAAAATACTGAAATTAGTTGGGCATGATGGTGTGTGCCTGTAATTCCAGCTACTTGGGAGGCTGAGGCACAAGAATCACTTGAACCCGGGAGGTGGAGGTTGCAGTGAGCGGAGATTGTGGCACTGCACTCCAGACTGGGTAACGGAGTGAGGCTCTGTCTCAAAAACAAACAAAAACAACAGAAAAACTATTTAGTCAAGAAAATAACTGTAAAAATGGCCAGAAAACAATATAATAGGAGCATTCATATTTTTTATATGTATACTGTAAGAGAGTCTGTTTATTAGAGGTGAGAAAACTTGAAACAGTTCGTGCTGAATATTACTCTTTTTTTTAATTTTGGAGACAGGATCTTCCTCTGTTTTCCAGGCTGGAGTGCAGTGGCGCGATCATAGCTTATTGCAGCCTTGAACTCCTGGGCTCAAGCAATCCTCCCACCTTGGCCTCCCAAAAGCACTGGGATTTACAGACGTGAGCTATTGCTCCCACCCAACGCTGAATGTTTTTTTTTTTATTTTTTTTATTTTTTGAGATGGAGTCTCACTCTGTCGCCCAGGCTGGAGTGCAGTGGCGCGATCTTGGCTCACTTCAAACTCCACCTTCCGGGTTCACGCCATTCTCCTGCCTCAGCCTCCTGAGTAGCTGGGACTACAGGCACCCACCACCGCACCTGGCTAATTTATTGTATTTTTAGTAGAGACGGGCTTTCACCGTGGTCTTGATCTTCTGACCTCGTGATCTGCCTGCTTCGGCCTCCCAAAGTGCTGGGATTACAGGCGTAAGCCACCACGCCCGGCCCTGAATGTTCCTAAATTTCTTTTCTTTTCTTTTCTTTTCTTTTCTTTTCTTTTCTTTTCTTTTCTTTTCTTTTCTTTTCTTTTCTTTTCTTTTCTCTTTTCTTTTCTTTTCTTTCTCTCTCTCTCTCTTTCTTTCTTCCTTTCTCTCTCTCTCTCTCTTTCTTTCTTTCTGTCTTTTCTGTCTTTCTTTCTTTTCTTTTTTTTTGAGACAGGGTCTCACTCTGTCACCTAGGCTGGAGTGCAGTGGCGAGACCTTGGCTCCCTACAGCCTCGACCTCCCGGGCTTAGGTAATCCTCCCACCTTAGCCTCCCAAGTAGCTGGCACTATAGGTCCATGCCACCCATTCAGCTAATTTTTTGTTGTTATTGTTGAGACAGAGTCTCACTCCGTTGTCCAGGCTGGAGTGCAATGGTACAATCTTGGCTCACAGCAGCCTCTGCCTTCCGGGTTCAAGCAGTTCTCCTGCCTCAGCCTCCCGAGTAGCTGGGACTACAGATATGTGCCACCATACCTGGCTAATTTATGTATTTTTAGTAGAGACAGGGTTTCACCATGTTGATCAGGCTGGTCTCAAACTCCTGACCTCAGGCGAGCCACCTGACTTGGCCTCCCAAAGTGCTGGGATTACAGGCATGAGCCAACTTTTTGTATTTTTGTGGAGATGGAGTTTTGCCATGTTGCCCAGGCTGTTCTTCAATTTCATAGTAGGGAATATGTATTATACATGTTTCTCCAGGGCTCTGCTACTTGCTAACCACGTGATCTTGGGAAATTTTGCTTAATGTTTTTGTGCCTCAGTTTTCTGCCTTGTAAAATAGAGGCAAAAGGAACACCTATTTCAGACATCTGTTGTGAGGATGTAATTATTTAATCTTTTAAAAACACTTAGAACAATGCTATGTGGTAAATGTTTGATAAATGTTAGCTACTATCTACTGCTGAAGTAAAATAGAGTAGAATTGGTGGCTTGAAGAGAAAAAAATTGAAAAAAAGAATTTAATAAAATTAATGCAAAGTAGTGGCAAGAACTAAATGGAAAGGTCTTAGGGCCTTTTCTCTGGATGTTATTGGAGAACACTTTGGATATCTACTTACCCTATTTATTTACACTTGGATTTCAGGCCCCTTTCCTCTAATATTTGCACTGTTTTACTTTTTTCTATAACACTTATGTTCTGACATATCATATAATTAATATATATACTGTTTGTTGTTGATCTCTTTCCACTAGGGCAGGGATATTTGTTTTGATTCCTGATGTATTTCAGGTTCTGGAAATAGTACTTGGCACATAATAGGTGCTCAATATTTGCTTGTTGGATGAGTAAGTTAATCTACCATTGAAGTGGGATGCATGGAGAAAAGCATTCAAAGTGCTAATGGTCCTTTGTTTCTTTTTTTTTTAAAGACGGAGTTTCGCTCTTGTTGCCCAGGCTGTAGTGCAATCTTGGCTCACTGAAACCTCCGCCTCCCAGGTTCAAGCTATTCACCTGTCTTAGCCTCCTGAATATCTGGGATTACAGGCGCACACTACCACGCCTGGCTAACTTTTGTATTTTTAGTAGAGACGGGGTTTCACCATGTTGGCCAGGCTGGTCTTGAACTCCTGATCTCAGGTGATCTGCCCGCCTTGGCCTCCCAAAGTGCTGGGATTACGGGTGTGAGCCTCTGCTCCCTGCCGCTGGTGGTACTTTTTTAGAGAAGAGCCAGTTATCCGATTGATGGATACTATATAGGACTTTACCTCCTCAAGGACTTCCTCCTTTTTCTCAAATGAGTTTTCTGAATTTTATCTTGGTACAGGTTTTCCTGAAGTCACTTGGGAATCCATTTATTAATAGCTGAGGAAATGAATCTATAAATGAATCTCTTTTTTTGGGGGGGGACAATACTTGTATTTTACATTTGATTAGCTAATGAAAGCCTATCTGTGAGTGCTTATTAGATGCTAAGCACTATTCTAACCTAGAACTATTTAATCTAAAATTATTCTTCTAATCTAAAACTATTTAATAGTTTTAAAAAATTCTATGGCACCTTACAAGTGCATTACAGTTTCCTTGCAAGCCATTATTAAGGTTTAATATTATTAAACCTTAATAATTAACCATTATTAAGCCCTTTGTACTGAGACCAAGAGCATGATTCCCCAAACTGTTGTCTTCCTTTGTCAGGGAGCTTCAAATACCACATTCCTTCCTCCAATATTCATAGCTTTGACACCACCACTTGCATTACTCCAGCAGGACTAATCTCATTATGTTCTTTATCCCTTTTCCCTTTTTATGTCAGTTACTCAGTCTCCCAGGTGATACTCACGTCCCCACAAGATTTGGTGTATTTACTATTTTTTTCAATCCTCTTCAACTCTTGAAATCTTGCCATTGTGCAACCCAGTGGAATTCACAGTCTATCATCAGCAAAATTTCCTGTATCCTTGTTTGTTCTTTCTCTGAACATTTTGTCTACTTCGTATTTTGCTGAGGATGCTGCTTCCCCTGTGACTCTTATACATTGGCAATTAAATATTTCATTTTTTTCTGATGATGCCATCAAGGATCAGTGGGGAGTCCTATGCACTGAGACTTGAAACTACATTTCCTGGCCAGGGATGGTAGTATACACCTGCAGTCCCAGCTACTTGAGAGGTGGAGGCAGGAGGATCCCTGAGCCCAGTTCAGGGCCAGCCTAGGCAACATAGTGAGACCCTGTCTCTAAAAACAAACAAACAAACCATTTTCCTGCTCTGACCTACTCCATTGAACAGGAGTGAAGAGGGAGCCTGGTTCCACTGACTAGAACCAGGAGCCTGGAGATGGGGCAGTTGTCTTGAACCATTCTCTTGTTCTCTTTAAAACGTGTCTATTAACAGATTATATTGTCTGTAAACCCTCATGTTTGCTGGCACCTACTGCACCCTGCGTTATACCTTCTCTTTTCTTGACTAGTTTAGCTCCTGGCTCACTGTCATTCTTCTAAATACTAAGTCTCTTTTAATTCTTGGTAATTTCAATATATGTGTCACTATGGTCCTTCTAATACTGTGACCTCTTAATTTCTAAATGTCTTCTTTAATGATCTTACTCTCTAGCCCATTTAAGGCACTTCATGGTCATATCTTTTTTATGCATTAAAAAAGATGTTTTGTAAAGATGGGGTCTTGCTGTGTTGCCAAGTCTGGTCTGAAACTCCTGGCCCCAAACAGTCCTCCTTTCTTGGCCTCCCAAAGTACTGGGATTACAAGTGTGAGCCACCACACCTGGCCTCATGGTCGTGTCATATACCTTGTTATTACCAATAACTTGAAGCTTCTTCATTTTTTTTTTTTTATTTTAGAGACAGGATCTTCCTCTGTTTTCCAGGCTGGAATGCAGTGGCGCTCTTTCTGACTGCTGTTTTTTCAGCCCATTCTAGCTGGTACAATGGGCTTTACCATCATTGAAACTGTCAGTCCACTGATTGTATTCCCTTTTCACTGTACCTTGCCCCCTTGATTTCCTTTCTTCTTTCTTCAATTGCCAGTCATACTGCATATGCCCTCAACTCACTTGTTCCTTTCTTGCCTCTTCATAATTAGTTGGCAAAACCTCAATCTTAGTTAAATCAACTCTCTGAGTACTTCATATGTACATCTGTGCAGCTGAAAGTGACTGAAGAAAAATACAACTATGGTAACTGCTTTCACTTTAAATTCATAGTAAGAAACCTCACATTTCTTGTCCTGAATATTGTCTGGCAATTGTACTCTATTTTCTTAGTCCATTCAGTCTCCCCTTTCGTAGATGACTTAGTTTGTTCCCTTGCTTTTCTCTTCAAACTTCCACCCCTCTTCCTCATATTCACCCTCAGTTGATGGACCTGATTTCTACTTCATCGTAAGATGCAAGCAGTCAGAAGAACACTTACAGACTCCTGCCAACGCATGTATGTATTGACTACATCTGTACTCACAGACCTTGCTGCTGTCTTTGTGTTAGTATAGATTTACTCTCTATGTTTCTATGTAGTCCCAGGTCTTCTGATGAATGCATTAGGTCCCATCCTTTTATATTTACTCTGGACATTGCCCTAGTCATTCTCCCTTCTCTCTGTATATCATTAATTCGTCACTTCTGGATAATTCCCATCAATATACAAGCATGCTGTTACTTTTTTCGTCATAAAAATATCTTCCCTCAATTGCTCTTTCTTGCTCTCTTTCTGTAGAACCCCTTAAAGCATTGTCTAAATGCACTTTTTCTAATTCCTTTCTCATGTTCTCTCTTAAGCCTGTTCTAATCAGGCTTTGCCCCTACCACTGTGCTAAGATTGCTTTTGTTAAGGTCTTCCAACAAATGACATTGTTAAATTTAGTAGTCAGTTCTGTCTTTATCTTGGGTGATGATCTACGTTTGACAAAGTTATTTTCTCCTTGTCTTTGATGTACTTGTTTAACTTGCCTTTTAGGCTACTACGTTTACTTGGTTTTCCTCAAAATTCATTGGGTGTTCCTCCTAAGTCTTCTTTGGATTTTCCTTTTTGCCTACCTCTGAACACTGGAATATCCCAAGGCACACTTCCTTGGTTATCTTCTTTATGTATGCTCACTCCCTTAGTAACTTCCCTTGGTTTGGTGGCTTTGAATGTTTTCTCTCAGATGAATTTTTTCAGCTCAGATCTCTCTCCATAACTCCATATTTTTATATCCAGTTGCCTATGTAATGTCTCCACTCGAATGGCTCTTAAACATCTCACACTCAACATGTCCAAAATGGAATTCTTGCTTTTCCCTCCCAAACCTGCTCTCTCATACCTACTCTGTCCACATAGGCTTCCTTATCTCAGTTCTTGGCAGCTTTCCAGTTGCTCAGGCCAGAAACCTTGGAGTCATTCTTGACTCTTTTGCTGTCTTATCCTCTTATCCCACATTCATTCCTTCAGGAAGTTGTTGGCTCTAACTTTAAAACATATCCAGAATTCAACCCGTTTTCACTGTCTCCACAGCCACCATCATCTCTTGCTGGGTAATGGCAGCAGCCTTTTAACAGGTTTTCCTGCTTCTACTCTCGCCTTCTGTAGTCTGTTATTAACATAGCAGTCAAAAAGATCCTTTGAAAATTTAAGTCAGATGGCAAGAGATTTTGTACTACATTTAAGAAGTTTCATGAGTTGATAAGATTAGAGATTGTTCTAGCCAATGGTATTTTACTAAATCATGTCAGCCCTGAAGGCACGTTTTAAGGCAGGCTTTGAGGATGCTTGTTTGTATGCGTGCGGAAGGAGTTGTCAGAGGTGGTTCATAGCTTACCTCTTTTCTCCTCACTAACCCTTGTCTTTTCTACCATGTGCACAAAAAGACATCTTTATTCCCGAGGAAATTAGAAAGGGAGGGCCTGAATTGGTTGCTATTCCTGAAAGTTTCTTTGAATGGAATACTGGATCATCCTTTTTGAAGAGGTCTGTTGTTATTTCATTATTACCTCCTTTAGCAACACGCTTGTTTTCCTCCAGCCCCTGCCAAGATTAGTGTCCTGTGTCTACATTTGCCCTGTTTCCCATACTCCCAGATGGAAATATTGTATTTCTTAGGACTTTTTGCTGTATTTGAATTAGTATTTTATACTCGAAACCTTTCAGAAATCCTGAAACCCATTCTTAATGCTTTCTATGTGAGTTGGTTTTATTTTTGTTAATACTGTTTCAACAGAATGATACTGGACGTGATAGTAAAAGGGAAATTGATACCAATATGTAATGAAGAAATCATGTGTGAAATTTTGAAGAAAATGAAAGATATTTTTATTGAGTACTTTGAAGGTACTTGTCATAAACTAACAATGCTAATGATTTCTAGAGGAGTTATATACTACACTGTATGTAAAGAACCTTGGAGATTGGTTGGCATAAAAAGAACTTCACAGTTCATTTCTTTTATCTGTTTACATTCTTTTCTCTAGAGGCAAATGTTCTTTAATCAGTTTTCCTTTGATTCTCTTTCAGAGAGGCTCATGTAGTGGGATCAACAGTCATATCACTGTTGTGGCATAGTATATATGTTATTGATTTTACATTCTTTTAGATTGTAATAATCTCTTGGTCTAAAGGTAGATATATGCCTGTTTTCTCAAGCTGTTTCTTGGACCTTTGTTGTCCAATATGGTACCCATTAGCCATATGGGGCTACTGAGCACATGAAATGTGGCTAGTCGGCCAGGTGTGGTGGCTCATGCCTGTAATCCCAGCACTTTTGGAGGGTGAGGCGGGCAGATCACATGAGGTCAGGAGTTCAAGACCAGCCTGGCCAACATGGAGAAACCTTATCTCTACTGAAAATACAAAAATTAGCTGGGTGTGGTGGCGGGCGCTTGTAATCCCAGCCACTCGGGAGGCTGAGGCAGGAGAATTGCTTGAGCCTGGGAAGCGGAGGTTGCAGTGAGCTGAGATCACGCCCTTGCACTCCAGCCTGGGGGACAGAGTGAGACTGTCTCAAGAAAAAAAAAAAAGAAATGTGACTAGTCTGAATTGAGATTGTGCTAAGTATAAAATACACACTAGAGTTAGAATCCTTAGTAACAAAATTTTATCAAATGTATAAAATTTCTCATTAGTAATTTTTAAAATATAGATTACATGTTGAGCTGATATGTTGGGTTAAATAAAATTAATTTTACTTGTTTCTTATTTTTTCTGAATATGGCTGGTGGAAAACATAAACTTATATATGTGATTTATATTATATTTCTCTTGGATAGTGCTGTCTTAAACTTTCTCTTTTGCCATAAAACTTCTGAAGTTGTTTTTAACTCAATTAATGATCTGTTACATATTCACTAAAATACGATTTTGGTATTATGTATTATAAAATAATTTTTTTTTCCTGAAGGGACAACTTTTATATTTTTATCCTTCTTAGTACTAACTTTCTCAAGTCTTGAGTTTTCTTTTTCCTTTTTTTAAAAACCCTTGACTTTTGCCATACCTTACCCATGGTAGTACTACACAAGCATAACTTATTCTTTCTCTCCATTGCTTGGGAGAATTGTTGAAAAGGGAATTTGAAATTACGAGTATCAGAGTTGATCTTTTATTTACTTTCCTTCTTAATATTAGGACTGTTAATAATAATACATTTTATAATTCTTCCATTATAACGTAATTTTAAAATTTTATATAAAGGCAAATTTTATCAGGTAAAAAAGTGGATTGAAAAAGTTATATATGAGGAAAGAGATTTTTGTCTGCTTTAACATAAAACTCAGCAAATAAAACACCTGCACTAACTCATTCTACTGGCACACATTTTGTACGTTTTTATAAACTTAAACTCTAACAGCCACTATTGGCTTTTTTTCTTCAAAGATTTCAGTTTAGACTGTGCACAGTGGCTCACACCTATAATCCTAGCACTTTGGGAGGCCGAGGCAGGTAGATCACTTGAGGTCAGGAGTTCAAGACCAGCCTGGTGAACATGGTGAAACCCCTTCTCTACTAAAAATACATAATTTAGTTGGGTGTGGTGGCACGTGCCTGTAATGGTACGATTCTCTTGCCTCAGGAGGCTGAGGCAAGAGAATCGCTTGAACCTGGGAGGTGGAGGTTACAGTGAGTTGAGATCATGCCACTGTACTCCAGCCTGGGCAGCAGAGCTCAGAAAAGACTTAAGTTTATGGTATTATTTATATTAATTTGAAGAAATCTTTTGAAAACAAGATTTATGTGGAGTTTAATGAATTTTTTTTTTTTTTTTATGAGACGGAGTCTCGGAGTCTTGCTCTGTGCCCACCACCATGCCCAGCTAATTTTGTTTTTGTATTGTTAGCAGAGACGGGATTTCACCGTATTAGTCAGGATGGTTTCGATCTCCTGACCTCATGATCTACCTGCCTTGGCCTCCCAAAATGCTGGGACCACAGGCGTGAGTCTGTGCACAGAGGCGTGCCTGGCCTCTGTGCTCCAAAGTATATTTCAAAAGTAATCCACAATCTAATATCAATTCTGATTTTTTTTAAGAAAACAATCCATGAGATAGTAGCAATCCATATTGCTACTATCAATATACTCACAAAAGTGGCTTTGTTAGACATTTGGAAATAATATCTTTACTGAAGAACTATTATTTTTATTGCTCTTACCAATTCAAAAGAGTCCATAATACCTACTTAGGTATGGAAAATTAGGCCTGGTGTGGCGATTCACACCTGTAATCCCAGCACATTTTAGGGCCAAGGTGGGAGGATCACTTGAGCCCAGGAGTTCCAGACAAGCCTGGGAAACATAGGGATACTGCATCTCCACAAAAAAATTTACAAAAAAAATTTATCTGGGTGTGGCGGTGTGTACTACCACTACTACTTGGGAGGCTGAGGTGGGAGGATTGCTTGAGTCTGGGAGATTAAGGCTGCAGTAAGCTGTGATGGCATCATTGCACTCTAGCCTGGGTGAGAGGGAGACCTTGTTTCCAAAAATAAGAAAAGAAAATCATATAAAAGCACATGTACAGAAAGAGTATACATGAAGTTGAAAAAAAAAAGTTTGGGCCAACAAGTTAAAACTTTAAAAAAAATGATTGTAATTGAGAAAACATAGATTTTATAAACAAGGACAATGAGGGCAAAAGATATCTAGGGTAGAAAAAATAGAGATACTATAGATAATAGGAATTTGGGGAAGTAAGAAAATAAGCAAAGTCATAAAAGTTCACATTTTTGGATGCTTAATGGAAGCATAATCTTGACAGAATGAAACAAAGATTTTACCACTTGTTAATTTTCTGGATCTTAGTACTCTTTACCTTTTTTATTTCTTTTATGCTTTGAGGATAGTACTGATTTCTGTTGGCTGTCTAGAACTAGATTTGGATTGATTCATAAACATTTCTTTTAAAAAAGTGTTTTGTTTTGTTTTTTTGGCCTGTGACACAGCCTCAGTAGACTATTCTTATTATGTGCCCCAAAAGAACAATTTCTGAGTTCATCTGTGTTGTGTATATTAACTCTTTGTTCCTTTTTATTGCTGAGTAGTATTCAGTGGTGTGGGTATACCACAGTTTAGCTATTTACCCACTGAAGGACATTTTGGTTCTTTTCAGTTTCTGGCTCACTTAAAAGAGCTGTTATGAACATTTGTGTACATGTTTTATATAGCATAAGTTTTTATTTCTGTCAGATAAATGCCCAAGAGCAAAATTGCTGGGTCATCTGGTAAGTAGGTGTTTAGTTTTAAAAGACACTGGTAAAGTATTTTCCAGTATGTCAGTACAATTTTGCATTCTCATAAGCATTAAATGAATGGTCCAGTTCTCTGTGTTCTAGCTAGATGTTATCAGTTTTTTCATTGTAGTCATTCCGAGAGATCCATAGTGATATTTTATTGTGGTGTTTACTTGCATTCCCTAATGGCTAAAGATGTTCAACTTCTTTTCATATGCTTATTGGCCTTTTGTAATTCCTTTTCAGTGAAATGTCTGTTTGTGTCTTTTGTCCATTTTCGAACTGGTTATCTTTACTGCTAGATTTTTTGTTTTAATATCTTGAGACTTTTCTAGATATCTTATTTTTTCTCTTTCGTTTTATTTTTATTTTTCTATTAAGTTATTGGGGTACAGGTGGTATTTAGTTACATGAGTAAGTTCTTTAGTGGTGATTCATGAGATTTTGGTGAGTCCTTTATACACTCTGGATACTAGTTCTTTGTAAGATACGTGGTTTGCTAGTATTTTCTCCCTGGTTTGGGTTATTCACAGAGCGAAAGTTTTTAATTTTGATGAGGTTCAGTATAGCAGTTCTTCCTTTTGTGGATCGTACTTTTTGTGTCAAGTATAATAACTCTTTACCTAGTGCTAATTCCTGAAGATATTCTCTAAGTTTTTTCCTAAAGGTTTTATACTTTTACGTTTTACGTTTAAGTTTGTGATACATTTGGATCTAGTTTTTGTATAAAGTAGGAGGTTTAGGTTGATATCTCTTCCCCCTTCTCTTCCTGCTTCCCTTCCTCCTTCCCTTCCCCATCCATGGAAGTCCCAATTGCTCTAGCAGCATTTATTGGAAAGGCTGTCCTTCTTTTATTAAATTGCCCGTGCATCATTGCGAAAAATAATTTGGGCATATTTGTGTGGATACATTTCTGGGTTTTCTGTTCTGTTCTATTAGTCTTTATGTCTCTTTCTTCATCAATACCACAGTTTTAATTGCTGTAGCTGTATAGTTGTCCTTAATACTGGGAGGCATAATTCTACTTGTTTTTTGTTTTGTTTTTACAAAACTGCTTTAGGTCTCCTAGGACTTCTCCTTTCCATATAAATTTTAGAATATGTTTGTCTATATCTGCAGAAACAAAAAACTGCCCGCCGCGGTGGCTCAAGCCTGTAATCCCAGCATTTTGGGAGGCCGAGGCAGGTGGATCATGAGGTCAAGAGATCAAGACCATCCTGGCCAATATGGTGAAAGCCCATCTCTATAAAAATACATACATTTGTTGGGCGTGGTGGCACGCACCTGTAATCCCAGCTACTTGGAAGGCTGAGGCAGGAGAATCACTTGAATCTGGGAGGCAGAGGTTGCAGTGAGCCGAGATCGCGCCAGTACACTCCAGCCTGGCGACAGCAAGATTCCGTCTAAAAAAACAAACAAAAAAAATCCTTCCTATGATTTTGCTAGGAATTGCATTATACTATGCATCAATTTGGGGAGTATTAATATCTTTATTATGTTATATTTTCTGATCAATGAACATAGTCTCTTCAGTTATTTAGATCTTTGATTTTACATTAGCATTTTATAATTTTCAGCATATAGATCCTGCGCATATAAGATTTATACCTAAGTATTTAATTTTCTTCGGAGCAATTGTAAATAGCATTGTATTTTAAATTTGAGTTTTCATGTTTCTTAATATATGGAAATATGATTGATTTTTGAATTTTGATTTTTTTTTTGAGACAAAGTCACTCTGTTGCCTAGGCTGGAGTGCAGTGGCACAATCTCGGCTCACTGCAACCTCTGCTTCCTGGGTTCAAGTGATGCTCGTGTCTCAGCCTCCCAAGTAGTTGGAATTACAAGTGAGCACAACCACACGCAGCTAATTTTTGTATTTTTAGTGTAGATGGGATTTCACCATGTTGCCAGGCTGGTTGCAAATTCCTGGCCTCAAGTGATCTGCCCAACTCAGCTCTCAAAGTGCTGGGATTACAGGCACAAAATAAGACTGATTTTTGTATGTTGACCTTGTGTCTTATAACCTTGCTGAACTTAATGATTCTGGGAGGATTTTTTTGGTAGATTTCTTGGGATTTTCTAAATAGTCATGTCATCTACAAATAGGGACAGGTTTTTTTCTTCTGTTCTAGTCTGTTTGCCTTTTATTTTCTTGTGCTGGCTGGAATTTCCACAATTATGCTGGATAAGATTGGTGAGAACAGCCAATCTTGTTTTATACTTGAAGTTAGGGGAAAAGATACTACTTTTCTTCTTTAAATTAAATTAATTTATTTATTTTGAGATGAGGTCCCACTCTGTCGCCCAGGCTAGAGTGCAGTGGCACGATCTTGGCTCACTGCAACCTTCGCCTCCCAGGGTCAAGCGATTTTCCTGCCTCAGCCTCCTGAGTAGCTGGTACTATAGGTGCTAATTTTTTGTATTTTTAGTAGAGGCGAGGTTTCACCATGTTGGCCAGGCTGGTTTCGGACTCCTGACCTCAAGTGATCCACCTGCCTTGGCCTCCCAAATTGGTGCTAGGATTGCAGGCGTGGGCCACCACGCCTGGCCTAGCTATAGGTTTTTTTGTAGATGTTCTTTGCCAAGTTGAGGAAGTTCTTCTCTATTCCCAGTTTGCTTAGAGTTTTGTTTTGCTTTGTTTTTGAGACAAGGTCTCACTCTGTCATCCAGGCTGGAGTGCATTGGTGCAGTTTTGGCACACTGCAGCCTCAACCTTCAGTGATCCTCCCACCTCAGCCCCCCGAGTGGTTGGGACTACAGGCATGTGACACCATGTCCAGCTAATTTTTGTATTTTTGGTAGAGACGGAGTTTCCTCATGTTGCCCAGGCTGGTCTCAAACTTCTAGGCTGAAGCAATCTGCCCTCCTTGCTCTCCCAAAGTGCTGGGATTACAGTTGTGAACCACCGCAGCTGGCCTGCTTGAAGTTTTTTTTAATATCACGAGTTTTGTCAAATGCTTTTTCTGTCAATGATATAATCATGTGATTTTTCTTCTTTAGCCTTTTGATATGGCAGGTTATGTTAATTTATTTTTCAAACGTAGAACCAGCCTTGCATACCTGGAATAGATCCCATTTGGTTGTGGTTTGTAATTTTTTAGTGTATTGCTTTATTTTATTTTATTTTTATTTTTTTGAGACAAGGTCTTATTCTGTCACCCAGGCTGGAAGGCAGTGGCACGATCATGGCTCACTGTAGCCTTGACCTCCTGGGATTAGGCGATCTTCCCACCTCAGCCTCCAGAGTAGCTGGGAGTACAGGCATGTGGCACCACACACCACATCCAGCTAATTTTTTTTTTCTTTTAATTTTTTGTAGAGATGGAGTTCCTCCATATTACCCAGGTTGGTCTCAAACACCAGGGCTCAAGCAGTCCTCCTACCTTGGCCTCCCAAAGTACTGAGAAAACAGGCATGAGCCACTGTTCACAGCCTAGATTTTACTTGCTAATATTTTGTTCAGGATTTTTCTTTTTTTTTCTTTTTTTTTTTTTTTTGATACAGAGTCTCGCTCTGTTGCCCAGGCTGAAGTGCATTGGCATAGTCTCGGCTCACTGCAACCTCTGCCTCCCAGGCTCAAGAGATTCTCCTGCCTCAGCCTCCCGAGTAGCTGGGATTATAGGCACCCACTACCACGCCTGGCTAATTTTTGTATTTTTAGTAGAGACAGGGTTTCACCACGTTGGCCAAGCTGGTCTTGAACTCCTGACCTAAGGTGATCTGCTTGCCTTGGCCTCCCAAAGTGCTGGGATTACAGGCGTTAGCCACTGTGCCTGGCCTTTCATCTATTTTTATGAGAGGTATTGGTCTGAAGTTTTTCTTTCTTTCTTCTCTCTTCTTTTTTTTTTTTTTTTTTTAATATCTTTGTCTGGTTTTGATACCTGGCTCTCTGGACCTCAGGATTTCTTTCTTTCTTTTTTTTTGATACAGGGTCTTTTTCTGTCACCCAGGGTAGAGTGCAGTGATATGATCACAGCTCATTGCTGGGTCCAAGCAATCCTTTCACTTTAGCCTCCCGAGCAGCTGGGATTACAGTTGTGTACCACCACACCTGACTGATTTTTAAATTTTTTTGTATACAGGGTCTCCGCATGTTGCCCAGGCTGTTTTCGAACTCCTGGGCTCAAGCAATCCTCCTGCCTTGGCCTCCCAAAGTGCTGGGATTACAGGGATGAGCCACCACCCTCCTAGGATTTCTTTACTGGGAGCTTTTAAACTATGAATTCAGTTTCTTTAATTTTTTAGATTGATGCATAATATACATTTATGGAGTACATGTGAGTGTTATATGCATAGCATGTGTAATGATCAAGTCAGGGCATTTGAAGTATCTATCACCGTTAATATTTATTCTTTGCGTTGGGAATATTTAAAATTCTTTTTTGTAGCTACTTTGAAATACACAGTACTTTGTTGCTGACTATAGTCACCAGTACTCTGCTATTGAACATTAGAAGTTATTTCGTCTATTTGACTGTATATTTTGTACTCATTAATCAACTTCTCTTTATCCCCTCCCACCCACCCACCCTCTGCAGCCTCTAGTATCTATAATTTGCTACTTCTATAAGATTAACTCTTTTAGTTTCTACGTATGAGTGAAAACATGCAGTATTTGTCTTGCTGTGCCTGGCTTATTTCACTTAATATAATAACCTCCAACTCCACCTATGTTGTTGCAAATGACATGATTTCATTCTTTGAATCCCAAATCCATTGTGTATATATACTACATTTTCTTTATTTCATCTGTTGATGGACACTTAAGTTGGTCGTTTGTCTTGGCTATTGTGAATAGTGCTGCAGTAAACACATGAGTGCAGGTATCCCTTTGATACACTGATTCTTTTCTTTTGTATAAATACAAGTGGTGGGATTGCCAGATCGTATGATAATGATATTTTTAGTTTTTTTTAATAATTCTCCATACTGTTTTTCATAGTAGTTGTATGGATTTACATTCCTACCAACAGTGTTTAAGAGTTCCCTTTTTCTCTGCATGCTTGCCAGCATCTGTTATTTCGTGTGTATGTGTGTTTGTTTTTAGAGGTATCCATTCTAACTGGGGTAAGGTATGTCTCATTGTGGTTTAGAATTGTATTTCTCTGATGATTAGTGATGTTGAACATTTTTTTCATATACCTGTTGGCCATTTGTGTGTCTTCTTTTAAGAAATGTCTATTCGTGTCCTTTGCCCACTTTTTAATGGGATTATTTGTGTTTTTTTAATTGTTTGAGTTTCTTGCATATTCTGGATATTAGTCCCTTGTCACATTAATAGTTTGCAAATATTTTCTTTCATTCAACAGATTATCTCTTTATTATGTAGATATTCTCTTTGCTGTACAGAAGCTTTTCAGTTTAATATAGTCTCATTTGTCTACTTTTATTTTTATTTTCTGAGCTTTTGAGGTCTTAGCCATAAAAATCTTTGCTTAGACCAATGTCCTGATGTGTTTTTTTTCCTTCCAGTTTTATATTTTTGGGTCTTACGTTTAAGTCTTTAATCCATCTTGACTATTTTTTTAATATGGTGAGAGAGAGAGATCCAGTTTCTTTTTTTTTTTTTTTTTTGCATATAGATATCCAGTTTTCCCAGCAGCAGTTAGCCTGTCCTTTCTTTAATGTGTGTTCTTGGCATTTACATTGAAAATTAGTTGTCTTTAAATATGTGGAATTGCATGAATTAGGTGGATATATATGATTTAGGAAGTCGTATATTAAGCTTATAGCCAGGAATACAATGGAAGGAACATTTGTATCCCTAAAAGACATTTTATGGGACACAGATGAATGCCTCTGCAATGGTTCTAATAGGAATTTGAAACTGCAGTGAGCTATGATCATGCCACTGCACTCCTGGCTGGGCAACAGAGCAAGACCTCATCTCTTAAAAAAAAAAAAAAAAATTTCCAGAATCTGCATTTTTGACAAGATTATGTGATTAAGTTTGGTAGGCTCTGGTTTGAAGAAAAGTTAATCAAATAGGACTGTATCTAAGTTGAAATGTAGATGAGAGAAATTATGGTAAGGAGTCAGTTCAGATTCCTTTATTTCCTATATTAATAATCCACTTGAAGAAGAGACCAAAGGGTATGTAAAAAGAGAATTCTTAAATTAAAAAGTAGGATTTAATGACTAGGATTTAGAGAACGGAGGAGAGTGCTATATCAATGATTATGATAAAGTTTTGGCACTGGACAACTGAAAACTTGGTGGACCATTGACAGGAAATCAAAACCCTAGGTGGCATAAAAAGCTGTGGTGGTTATTCTTTATTCCCAGACTACTAGAAATTACTGTTAACAGAAAGTCAGCATAATAATAACACTGGAGAAAATCTTGAGAAAGGAATTTAGAAAAACTCTTAATTTCAAAATCCTAAAATAAGCAGCATTTTTTGCAAGTTATCTTCTTAATATGTGAACTTTTTTTAGATTGTTAGTAGTTTAAAGCCAATTTGTATACTTTAATGTTTCTTATACTTGTTTCTTCAGAATTCAATTAGTTTTAAAGGAATTTTTCTCATTATAAAATACATAAACTCTCAAATTCTTTTTGTTTTGTTTTGTTTTTTTGATATAAGTTCTCACTCTGTCACCCAGCCTGGAGTGCAGTGGTGCAATCTTGACTTACTGTAGCCTCTACCTCCCAGGCTCAAGCAATCCTCCTACCTCAGCCTCCTGCGTAGCTGGGACCACAGGTGCCATGCCCGACTAATTTTTGTGTTTTTTATAGAGACCAGGTTTCTCCATGTTGCCCAGGCTGATCTCAAACTCCTGAACTCAAGCGATCCGCTAGCCCCGGCCTCCCAAAGTGCTGCGATTACAGGTGTGAGCCACCATTGCCTGGCTTTTCTTCTTTCCTTTTTTTTTTTGGGTCAAATTCTTTAAAAAATGCAAATTATAAATAATAACTCCAGTATTTATGTTTTAGATTGGTGAGGATTAAAATACTTGGTTCTGGCTGGGCGCAGTGGCTCACACCCGTAAGCCCAGCACTTTGGGAGGCCGAGGTGGGCGGATCATGAGGTCAAGAGATCGAGACCATCTTGGCCAACATAATGAAACCCTATCTCTACTGAAAAAATACAAAAATTAACTGGGCATGGTGGCGCGCTCCTGTAGTCCCAGCTACTCCGGAGGCTGACGCTGAAGAATCGCTTGAACCTGGGAGGCGGAGGTTGCAGTGAGCTGAGATCACGGCACCGCACTCCATCCTGGTGATAGGGCAAGACTCCGTCTCAAAAAAAAAAAAAAAGTTTGATTCTAATAGGCTTTGGTGAGACTGTGTGATTGGTGCAACTTTTAAAACGACAATTTGGTAATGTTTCTCAAAGCTAAAAAAAAAATGCACATACCATGCTTCATCTAGCAATTTCATTTCTAAGAATTTGTTCTACAAATATACTGGCTCTATGTCAATTAATCCATAGGCTGACTCATCAAATTTACCGGTTGTGGTGTTGGTGTATTCAGGAAATTTTTTTTTAATAGATACGGTCAAAATTACATCACTTCATGGGAGAATTTTTCAGTTTATTCTGATTTCTTTTCAGTCCTTTTAAAAGTTATGTATTTCCCGCATCTTAGTATTTTTAGGATTATTTTGTCAATTTCAGAGTGTCTCTACCAACCTACTTTTTGGTGTTTTTGACTAAAGTTTATAGCTGTTTATATTGGATGGGATGATCATAATAGATTTTGAAGATTTTTGATGAGATTTGGTTGACTTGATTGATTGATTGATTGATTCAGAGAGAGTTTCGCTCTGTCACCCAGGCTGGAGTGCAGTGGTGCGATCACCGCTTGCTGCAACCGCCACCTCTGGGGCTTAAGCGATCCTCCCACCTCAGCCTCCAGAGTAGCAGGGACCACAGGCATATGCCACCATGCCTGGCTAATATTTGTATTTTTTGTAAAGATAGGGTCTCCCCCGTTGCCCAGGCTGGTCTTGAACTCCTGAACACAAGTGATCTGAGCTACTGTGCCCAGCTCTATTCTTATAATATAATTTAAAGGACTGTTCAACTTGTAAGCTAAGGGTCATGGCCTGGGTTGGTTTTTATGAATATATTCAATATTCAGAAAAACATTTCACAACCAGTAATTATTGTTTCACTATAACTCTAACATACATCTACCATAAATGTGTGTTGAAAAATAGACAGCTGCATCAGTAAGAAATGCCAATATTTTGGTTCTTAATTGTTATAAAAATTAAGAGTGATACCTTAGTTGAGACATTGGGGAATAATAATAAAATTAACAACTGGAATAATAAAATATTTCATTCAAATAAGAATGTGAAATCTCATCATGAAAGACAAATTAAGAATTATAATGACTAGAAAATTAGCAAATATGTTAATTAGTATATTAATACATATATATGTTTTCACAAATTAATATTTATAAACAACACCACATTTATTGATATTTAATAAATATATGTGCATATTAATAAGCATATATCTATTACTATATTAAATATAAACATTTACACACATAAGTACATGTAGTGTATTAATATGTGTCAACATAAAATATATATTAGCGTGAAATATAAGGTTCATGTGTCTGAGTGGTTTAGCTCTTTGAGATAAATATGTAAATTTGGTAATTTCTGTGAATTTATTGTTCAGTGAATCAAGTTTTGTAGAATGAGTTTGTTTCTGTTGTACTGACATACAGGATTATATGTTCAAGTGTGTGCATTACCAGATGGAAACAAGAGGGTCAGTTGTGTGTTTGTTAAATTATTTGTCCATCTATGTGATGAAATGTGTTGCAGCCATGAAAAATAGTGAAGTAGAGATGCATCTATTAAGATGGAAGAATGTGCAGTGCATGTAAAGTGAAAAAGGGTTCAGGATAATGTATGCATTCTTTTCCTTTTCAGTTAAAAGAGGGTACTATAAGATATATTCGTGAGTGTATGTTTATGTATGTATAGGATGTATCTATAAGAATACACAATAATTGTTTACAGTGATTATTAGGACTTTAAAAGATGGAAACAAAAGTTAATGGGTGTCCTTTTATTGACTTTAATTCTGATCATCCAGTGAGTAAAAGTAAAAATAATTTTTTTTTTTTTTTTTGGGTTGAGACAGTCTCGCTCTGTCACCCAGGCTGGAGCACAGTGGCACAATCCTGGCTCACTGCACCCTGTGCCTCCCAGGTTCAGGTGATTCTCTTGCCTCAGCCTCCCGAGTAGCTGGGACTTCAGGCATGTGCCACCATGCCTGGCTAATTTTTGTATTTTTAACAGAGACAGGGTTTCACCATTGTTGGCCAGGCTGGTCTCAAACTCCTGACCTCGAGTGGTTTGCCCACCTCAGCCTCTCAAAGTGCCTGGAAAGCAGGCGTGAGCCATGGCACCTGGCCTAAAATTATTTGTTTATAGCGTATATATTCATTACAGAATATGTGAAAAATGGCAAAATAGAAGAAAAGTCACCCAAGATAACTATTGATAAAAGTTTGCTTTAATGTGTTTCCTTTCAGTCTTTTTGTTTGTTTGTTTTTACAACCTCTGTCTCCCCGGCTCAAGCTATTCTCCCACCTCAGCCTCCTGAGTATCTGGGACTACAGACATGTACCACCTCACTCAGCTAATTATTTTGTATTTTTTGTAGAGATGGGATTTTGCTGTATTGCCCAGGCTGGTCTGGAACTCCAGAGCTCAAGTGATCTGCCCGCCTTGGCCTCCCAAAGTGCTGGTATTACAGGCGTGAGCCATTGTACCCGGCCTTTTCTTTGTTTAAGAGACAGGATCTTGCTCTGTTGCTCAGGCTGGAGTGCGGTTTTGGCATAATCATAGCTTACTGCAGCCTCAATCTGCTGGGCTCAAGTGATCCTCTAATTATGTATGTAGTTAAATACATACATACATACATAAAATAGATAATTTACTTTTAAGGCTACTATTCTGCCTATAACTTTATCTCTTGATAATCTTGCTTTCCCAAACATAATTTTTTTTTTTTTTTTTTTTTTTTTGAGGCGGAGTCTTCACTCTGTCGCCCAGGCTGGAGTGCAGTGGCACCATCTCGGCTCACTGCAAGCTCCGCCTCCCGGGTTCGCGCCATTCTCCTGCCTCAGCCTCCCGAGTAGCTGGGACTACAGGCGCCCGCCACCATGCCCGGCTAATTTTTTTTGTATTTTAGTAGAGACGGGGTTTCACCGTGTTAGCCAGGATGGTCTTGATCTCCTGACCTCGTGATCCGCCCGCCTCGGCCTCCCAAAGTGCAGGGATTACAGGCGTGAGCCACCGTGCCCGGCCTTCCCAAACATAATTTTATCAGATTCCTTTAAACTTAGTCTTTAACTTGATTCTTTTATGCATACTTATTACCATTTTAGTTATGAAGATACTACTTTTAGGCATGTTTCACAACTCTCATAATAATTGCAAAATGTTCTGCAGTTTAATAATGGTTTTTTTGAGGACCCTCAGATTTTGTAAGATTATAATAAAGTGTCTTAAGTTTCTTAAAAGTATCAACTGTTTTCAGTTGTTTGAGTGGTATCTGAATGAATTGGCATGCTAAGTGACTTTTTTAAAATCAGAATCTCTTATCTCTGTTTCCATACTGTCTATCAGTCTTCTCACTGAAGGTTTACTATGTAATTTAGCATAACTATTCTGAGCATACCAGAGTTTAGAGTTGCAAGGTATGTTCTAAAAGACTACCTTTTCTCCCTTCCTCCACCCCACTGTTGGGTGCTTCCCTCCAAGTCTTCACCACCAGCCGAATAGTGGAATCAAATTTCATATAGTAGGCTTAACTGTAAGGGTTCTGCAGATATGGAGTTAAGTCGAGATTTTGTTCATGGCTTAAAAATTTGTTTTAAGTTTGAGGTCAATTATATACAATGAAATACATAATCTTGAGTGTTAAATGAGTTTTGACAAATGCGTGCACCTGTGTAACCCACATCTTTATCAAGATATAGAACATTTCCATCACCCAGAATCTTCTCTCATACTCCTTCCTACTCAGTACCTGTCTCCCAGATTCAACCTTTGTTCTGATTCTGTCACCAGAGCTTAGTTGTGGCTGTTATGGATTTTTATATAAATGGAATAATTTTGTGACTGGCTTCTTTTACTGAGCATAATGCTTTCCAGATTTGTTCATGTTTCACCAGCACTTCTTTTTTATTGATGACTAGTATTTAGTATTCTGTTGAATGAGTATACCACAGTTGGTTTATTCATTTACATGTTGATGGACATTGAGTTTTTTTTTTTTTTTGAGACAGAGTCTAGTTCTGTTGCCCACGCTGGAGTGCAGTGGCACAATCTCAGCTCACTGCAACCAGCTTACTGTGCCTGGCCAGGTAGACATTGAGGTTCTTTCTATTTTGACTATTATGAATAAAACTGCTTATGAACAGGCGAAGCATGGTAGCTTACGTAAATCCCAGCACTTTGGGAGGCTGAGGAGGAGCATAGCTTGGGCCCAGGAGTTTGAGACCAGCCTGTGCAACACAGTGAGACTTCATCTCTACAAAAAAATTAAGAAAATTGTGGGGCATGGGGTCATGTGCCTGTGGTCCTAGCTACTCAGGAGGCTGAGGTGGGAGAATTGCTTGAACCTAGGGGGGTCAAGGTTGCAGTGAACCATGATTGCACCACTGCTCTCCAGCCTGGGTGACAAAGTGAGACCCTGTTCCCCCCCCCCCCCACAAAAAATTAAAACACCAGGCTGGGCACGGTGTCTCACGCCTGTAATCCCAGCACTTTGGGAGGCTGAGGCGAGTGGATCACTTGAGGCCAGGAGTTTGAGACCAGCCTGACCAACATGGCGATACCCCAGCTCTACTAAAAATATAAAAAATTAGCCAGGCGTGGTGGTACACACCTGTAGACCCAGCTACTCGGGAGGTTCAGGCAGGAGAATTGCTTGAACCTAGGAGGCGGAGGTTGCAATGGGCTGAGATCGTGCCACTGTACTCCAGCCTCGGCGACAGATCAAGACTCCATCTCAAAACAAAACAAGCAAACAGAAAACAAACAAACAAACAAAACAAACCCACACACCACTACCAACAACAAAAAACTGCTCATGAACATTTATGTATAAGCCCTTTTGTGGATGTATGTTTTCATTTTTCTTGGGTTAATATATAGAATTGGATTTGCTAGGCCATATGAAAAATATATGTTGAAAACTATTTTGCTCCGGACCATAGTGATAGAGGGGAATGGAGGTGAGAGGTAAGTCAAGGCTATACCATAAATGACCTTATAGTTCATATTAAGGAGGGTTTTATCCCAAGTGTAAAAAAAGCTATGGAAGTGATGTCGGAGAATAAAATCATCAAATTACATTTTTATGCCTGACTGCTTTTTGAAGACTGAGTTGAAGGTGAAGCTTAAGGAGGAAGATCCAGTGAAGAGGATATGTCAGTTAGGACTCTGTTGCAAAGAACATAAAACTTGACCAAACTAGCTTAAACAAAAAGACAATTTTTGTTTTACATAAATGAGAAGGTCCAGGAAGCATCATTCATTCTCAAATATTTAAATACTAAATATGTCTGATTCCAAAATTTGTATTTCATCAGCTCTTACCTCTCTTCTGAACTCTAGATATGTTCACTAAAGACATCCTTATGCTTAGAAAAGTGCCTGATGTAGGCGGGGTGCTTTGGCTTACCCCTGTAATTCCAGCACTTTGGGAGGCTGAGGCGGGTGGATCACGAGGTCAGGAGATTGAGACCATCCTGGCTAAGACAGTGAAACCCCGTCTCTACTAAAAAATACAAAAAAATTAGCCGGGCATGGTGGCAGGCGCGTGTAGTCCCAGCTATTCAGGAGGCTGAGACAGGAGAGTGGTGTGAACCTGGGAGGCGGAGCTTGTGGTGAACCCAGATCGCACCACTGTACTCCAGTCTGGGTGATAGAGCGAGACTCTGTCTCAAAAAAAAAAAAAAAGAAAGAAAAGTGCCTGATTTATATACTAGATACTCAGTAAATAATTTGATGAATAAACAGATGTTCTTGGGCATCCCTCAGAGTTATACTGGGAATCATACTTGAAACCTCCTGCTCTTTTATTATCATCAATAATTATCTATCCTCCTGACAGATTATTTGTCAAACTTGCTCAGTTTTCTCAATCTTCACTGCCATTACACCCCTGACTTCTTTCCTACCCTTCTTGAGAACCTTCTGTGGTCTTCGTATGCTGCTGCTTTCTCCATTACAGTCTCTAAAGGTTGGAGTTACTCAGGCCTTGGTCCCATATCCTCTTCTCTTTCTTTGTACCCTTCCTTGGATGGAAGGTAAATATTTAAAAAGGAAGATAGTAAGTATAATATTAAGAGTAAGGCATAAGGTTTTGAAGTGATTCTGACATATAGTGAACTACATGCTAATTTGCTATAAAGGGAAAGTGGAAAATATACCAATAGGTACTCTAAGCAAAAGTCCAGGGAAGGAATAGATGTGTAAAAATATTATTTTTATTTTATTTTATTTTTTGAGACAGAGTCTTGCTTGTCACCCAGGCTAGAGTGGAGTGCAGTAGAATGAACTTGGTTCACTACAAGTTCTGCCTCCCGAGTTCAAGCAATTCTCATGTCTCAGGCTCCTGAGTACCTGGGACTACATGTGGCCACCACCACTCCTGGCTAACTTTTGTATTTTTAGTAGAGACAGGGTTTTGCCATGTTGGCCAGGCTGGTCTCGAACTCCTGACCTCAGGTTTCCTGCCTGCCTTAGCCTCCCAAAGTGCTGGGACTACAGGTGTGAGCCACCGTGCCTGGCCAAGATGTGTGAAATTTTTGGTAGAGTTCTTCATGGCTTATCTGAGAGTGGGGAAATGTATTGTTCCTTTGCTTCCAGAATCTACAGATTAACTATTCAAAGTATGACCTTAGGCACACATCAAGTCATCTGTAATAATATTTATTTTTTAAAATATTATTTATTTGTTTGTTTATTTATTTATTTTGAGACGGAGTCTTGCTCTGCTGCCCAGGCTGGAGTGCCGTGGCATGATCTCTGTTCACTGCAAGCTCTACCTCCTGGGTTCATGCCATTCTCCTGCCTCAGCCTCCCGAGTAGCTGGGACTACAGCCGCTCGCCACCACGCCTGGTTAGTTTTTTTGTATTTTTAGTAGAGATGGGATTTCACCGTGTTGTCCAGAATGGTCTCGATCTCCTGACCTCGTGATCTATGCCCATCTCGGCCTCCCAAAGTGCTGGGATTACAGATGTGAGCCACTGTGCCTAGTCGATCTGTAATAATATTTTATTTTTGTAAGCCAATAAATGACTTTAAAATTTGTAAAATAAATGAAAATGTGTGCTTAAATTAAATCACCAAACAAGGAAGTTGGTGCTTAAATTAAACTGTCTCTTTTTAATTAAAAAATTTTTTAGAGACAGGGTCTTGTACTGTCACCAGGCATGATCATAGCTCACTGCAGCCTCAAACCCCTGGGCTCGGAGCCTTTTGCTCCAATCTCTTAACTAGCTGGAACTACACATGCGCATCACCATGCTCAGCTAATTTATTTTTTATTTTTGTGGAGATGGGGGTCCTGCTATATTGCCCAGGCTGGTTTTGAACTCCTGACCTCAAGCGATTTTTTCATCTCAGCCCCCCAAAGTACCAGGATTACAAGCATGAGCCACTGTGCCAGGCCTCAGAAATTTCATGTCTTTATATCATAGACTGTTGACTAAAGAAGGCTGACTCACAGTGATGGTGGGGAAAGTAGTGGCAGCATGGAATAGACAGATTTGCACAGTAGTTTGCATAGCTATGTTTAGACCATAGTTGATAAATTTTGAAACCTTGAAGAACCTGAAATTTGCCTTCGTAAATAGAATGAAGGTGACAGAGTGCATAGTAAATTTATTAGTCATTAATATTTGTTCCTTGAGCAACATCATCATCATAAATGCCTAGTATTATATCTGATACATAGTATGTGCCTAATAGTATCTTTCATTTTAAAAGGAGTTAAACTTCAGTTTCCTGGAAAATACACAGATGGTGAAAGATAAAAGTAAACATTACTAAAAACTGAAATGCTCTGTCCTAGAAATGGAAATGTACAGTTACGCATTGCTTAACAATATGGCTGGTTCTGAAAAATGCATCGTTAGATTATTTTGTTGTTGTGTGAATGTCATGGAGTGTACTTACACAAACCTAGATGGTACAGCCTACTGTATACCTAGGCTATATGGTATAGCCTATGCTCATAGGCTGCAAATCTGTTGTACAGTATATTGCTGGAGTGAATACTGTAAGCATTTGTAACACAATGGTATTTGTGTATTATACATATCTAAACATGAAAAAGGTATAGTAAAAATATGGTATAAAAGATTAAGAAATGCTACACCTGTTTAGGGCATTTACCATGAACGAGCTTGTAGGACTGGAAGTTGCTGTGAATGAGTCAGTGAGTGTTGAGGGAATATGAAGGCCTAGGACATTACTGTACACTACTGTAGACATTGTAAACACTGTACAGTTAGGCTACACTAAATTTATATTAAAAATTTTCTTCAATAATTAACCTTAGCTTGCTTTAACATTTTTATATTATAAAGGTTTTTTTTTTTTTTTTTTGAGACAGAGTCTTGCTGCGTTGCCCAGGCTGGATGGAGTGCAGTAGTGTCGTCTTGGCTCACTGCAACCTCTCCCTTTTTGGTTCAAGCGATTCTCATGCTTCAGCCTCCTGAGTAGCTGCGATTACAGGTGCATGCCACCACGCCTGGCTAATTTTTGTATTTTTAGTAGAGACATGTTGGCCAGGTTGTTCTCAAACTCCTGATCTCACATTATCTGCCCACCTCAGTCTCCCAAAGTGCTGGGATTACAGGCATGAGCCACCATATATGGTCTACATTATAAACTTTTTAATTTTTAAAACGTTTTAACTTTTATAATAACACTTCACTTAAAACACACATTGTACATATCCTCAAACATTTTTCTTTATAGTGTTACTCTGTAAGCTATGTCTATTTTAATTTTTAATTTATTAATTTATTATTTGAGATGGAGTCTCGCTTTGTCACCCGGGCTGGAGTAGTGGCACAGTCTTAGCTCACTGCAACAATTGCCTCCCAGGTTCAAGCGATTCTCCTGCCTCAGCCTCCTGAGTAGCTAGGATTACAGGCACTTGCCACCACGCCCAGCTAATTTTTGTAGTTCAAGTGATGCAGCTGCCTTGGCCTCCCAAAGTGCTGGGATTACAGGTGTGAGTCACCATACCTGGCCTTATTTTAATTTAAAAACAAAAACAAAAACAAACTTTTTTTGTTAAATACACACACATACACACACATGCTTACATTAGCCCACACCTATGCAGGGTCAGGATCATCACCATTGTTTTCCACCTCCATGTCTTGTCCCACTGAACATGGAGCTGTCATTTGTGATAACAGTGCCTTCTTCTGTAATATTTTCTTAAGGACCCGCCTGAGGCTGTTTTACAGTTAACTTTTTTTCATTAGTAGAAAGGAGTAAACTCTAAAATAATGATAAAAAGTGTAGTATAGTAAATATATAAACCAGTAACATAGTTGTGTATTATCAAGTATTACATACTTCAGGCATCCATTGGGGATCTTGGAATGTATTCCCCTTGGATAAGAGGGGACTTGTACTGAATAATTATAAATTACTGATCTCTGCCATAAATACAAAAATGTGAGTGTGTGTTGTGGGAGTGGCAGTCAGCGTGTATATGTTCATATCTGGTGTGGGTGAAGATCCCAAGGGGAGATCCAATCTAACAGGAATGGAAAAAAATACTCCATTAAAATGTGTATGTGATTAGATTTTTATATATTTATATAGATATAAACATGTAAATGAATAAAACAGTGAACACTGTCCTTTTATTTAAAATTAATTTATTAAAACCAGAGAGCAGCAGCTTAGGAAATACACCAGATTTATTAAAAATCTACTTTAATAGCCCAGCTGTCTTTCAAATTATCTGTGATAATCTAGTGTATCAATAGCAATCTGATGTATAAATAATAGTGTGTATACAAAGAAGTACTCTAATTCAGATTCTCTTCCAATTCAAATTAGTAGCTTTAGTCTGTATTTCTTGTACCTTATGAAAAACTTCTTTGTGCAGTATCTTTAGATTTTTCTAGTCATTACTAAACACTAAAAGCGATTTATTAGCAGTAAATATTAAAACATTGGGCTTTATTAAATAACAGTTTTCTTGAGAATGGTGACAAACAAATTTTAGAATAAAATTTTTTATTTTTAAATTTTATTTTTTAAATTTAATAGTATTATAGAATGTTGATTAGCATTTTATTTTATTCCTATTGTAGGTTATCACAGTTTTTTAAAAACTTTTAGGTTTGGGGGTACATGATAAGGTTTGTTGCATAGGTCAACACATGTCATATCACCCAGATATTAAGCCCGGGACCCAATAGTTATCTTGTCTGCTCCTCTCCCTCCTTCCACCCTCCCCACTTCCCCTCAAGTGGAGCCATGTTTGTCATTTCCTTTTTTGTGTTCATAAGTTTTTATCACGTAGATCCCATTTATAAGCGAGAATGTGCAGTATTTGGCTCTCTGTTCCTGCGTTAGTTTGCTAAGAATAATAGCCTCCCACTTCATCCATGTTCCCACAAAAAACATGATCTTGTTCTTTTTTATGGCTACATAGTATTCCATGGTGTATATGTACCACATTTTCTTTAATCTGTCATTGATGGGCATTTAGGTTGATTCCATGTGTTTGCTGTTGTGAATAGTGCTGCAGTGAACATTCGTGTGCATGTGACTTTATGGCAGAATGATTTATATTCCTCTGGGTATATACTCAGTAATGGGAATGCTGGTTTGAATGGTAGTTCTGCTTTCAGCTCTGAGGAATTGCCATACTGCTTTCCACAATGGTTGAACTAATTTACATTCCCACCAGCAATATAAGTGTTCCCTTTTCTTCGTAACCTTGCCAGCATCTGTGTTGACTTTTTAATGGCCATTCTGATTGGTGTGTGATGATAGCTCATTGTGGTTTTGATTTGCATTTCTCTAATGATCAATGATACTGAGGTTTTTTTTTTTTTTCATATGCTTGTTGGTGGCATGTATGTCTTCTTTGAGAAGTGTCTGTTCGTATCCTTTGCCCACTTTTTAATGAGATTGTTTGTTTTTCTCTTGTAATTTTTTTTTGTTTCTTATAGATGCTGGATATTAGACCTTTGTCAGATGCATAGTTTACAAATATTTTCTCCCATTCTGTAGGTTGTCTGTTTGTTCTGTTGATAGTTTCTTTTGCTGTGCAGAAGCTCTGAAGTTTAATTAGATCCCGCTTGTCAATTTTTGCTTTTGTTGCAATTGCTTTTGGTGTCTTTGTCATGAAATCTTTGCCAGTTCCTACATCCAGGATGGTATTTGCCTGGGTTGTCTTCCAGGGTTTTATAGTTTTGGGTTTTACATTTAAATCTTTAATCCATCTTGAGTTAGTTTTTGTGTATGGTGTAAGGAAGTGGTCCAGCATTGTTTTACCCAACTTCAAACTATACTACAAGACTACAGTAACCAAAACAGCATGAAACTGGTACAAAAACAGGCACACAGACCAGTGGAACAGAATAGAGGGCCCAGAAATAAGGCTGCACATCTCCGGCCGTTTGTTCTTTGACAAAGCTGACAAAAACAAGTAATGGGGAAAAGATTGCCTAACCAATAAATGGTGCTGGGATAACTGGCTAGCCATATGCAGAAGATTGAGGGTTATCACATTATTCAATCCCTTTAAAATATGTCACTTAACTGCAAGAAGTTTAATGTAATCATTTTACATTTTTAGAGTTTTAGAATGGGGACGGATCTTAGAGGTTTATCTAATACAGTCTCTTCATTTTACTGACCGAAGCTCAGGTCTATAGAAACCTATGACTTGACCAACTTCTCAAAACTAGTTATTTTAAGAATCCAAGACTGTAACCTAGATCTGCTATACACACCTTATTTTCTAATGCTTTCTAATTTGAATCTACTTGAAATACAGAATGTGCTTAATATTTGCATGTTTAGAGGTCTTCATTAGTAAGAAAATCTTCAGAAGCAATGGACAAAAGTGTAAGGAAGTATTAGGAAGGAATTGAGTTTCCTATGAGAGGAAGGGTCTTTGTGACATGCGGTTGATAACTCTCCTCCAGTCTTTTATTATTTCATTCCTTTCATCTCTTTTTTCTCTTGGACCCCCCTACCCCCTTCTCTCTTAGAGTGCAGATGGGATGACTGAAAAGTGGACCTTTTAGAGTAGACCAGAATAAGGAGATTGGATCAAGGGATATGGGGGCAGAACTGGTGGGTTAATTACATTTTGTAACTTCCCAAGCTGGTTCTAATGTTCCAGCACAATTACTGGAAACCAAAGGAACTAAAAACATAGATTTTTTTTTTTAGAAGCACTCCACACTCCGCTGAAGTTGGTAATATTATAAAAGTTGTAGAATTCTCTGTTAGTCTTCCAACCTACACCTGTGAAGTCTACTTTTATGTTTTCTCTTTTAAACATTTTCCTTTTTTTTTTTTTTTTTTTTACCTTTTCTTTATCCTTCTGTTCAAACTTTGTTTGCTTCAAGTGATTTTTTTTTTTACAAGGGAATAGAAAATATAAAGTGAATATACTCTTTTTTTTTTTTTTTGAGACGGAGTCTCGCTCTGTTGCCTAGGCTGGAGTGCAATGGCCGGATCTCAGCTCACTGCAAGCTCTGCCTCCCAGGTTTACGCCATTCTCCTGCCTCATCCTCCCGAGTAGCTGGGACTACAGGCGTCCACCACCTCGCCCGGCTAGATTTTTGTATTTTTTAGTAGAGATGGGGTTTCACCGTGTTAGCCAGGATGGTCTTGATCTCCTGACCTCGTGATCCGCCCGTCTCGGCCTCCCAAAGTGCTGGGATTACAGGCTTGAGCCACCGCGCCCGGCCAAAGTGAATATACTCTTAAGACAGATATTCTTTCTTTTGATAAATCTCTGGACTGTCGTGGTTCTTATCCTTGTTTAAAGAGAAGAGTTGCTGAAGTGGTTAAAAATATTTTACTGAAATTTCATCTTGGTAAAAGAAGACAAAGTTAATTTTTAATATTATTTTTATTATATTTGCTCTGCTTATTTCCTTTTTTAATTTAATTTTATTTTTTTGGGACCGGATCTCGCTCTGTCGCACAGGCTGGAGTGCAGTGGTGCAATCTCAGCTCACTGCAGCTTCCACCTCCCGGGTTCAAGCAAGTCTCCCACCTTAGCCTCCTGTGTAGCTGGAATTACAGGGATGCGCCACCATGCCTGGCTAATGTTTGCGTTTTTAATAGAGACGGGGTTTTGCCATGTTGGCCAGGCTGGTGTTGAACTCCTGACCTCAGGTAATCCACCTGCCTCGGCCTCCCAAAGTGTTGGGATTATAGGTGTGAGCCACTGCGCCCGGTCTCTGCTTGTTATTTCGAAAGTTTAATAGGTAAAGCAGGGACAGGCTGTGAACTGAGATAAGGACAATTAGATGATGATATTTATTCCTGTAGCTGTGAGTCATTATGTAGCCACAGTTGGGTGTACAGGGCTTGTTAGGAGCAGCCTTTCAGGGAGTATCTTCTGAATATTTGATAAAAGTAGTTGATAAGTTATGAACATTAGCAAAACCACTTATTGTAATAAGCATCTTTAAAATTGCTCATTTCTTTTTTGCACACTAGGCTTCATAAACATTTAAATTATAAATTTTGATTAGTCTGTGTAGGGGTGAGAATTAAAAGGAGATACGTGAAATTTATTTCTTAAATGTAGCTAAGAATCATTACACTAGACTTTTCAAAAAAATACAGTGACTGGCACACATCACCTAAAATTGTGGGGTAATTTTCTGCTTTCACAGATCTTTGTAGAATGTGATCTATACCAGGTGTTGGCAAACTATGGGCAAACTATGCCCTACAGGCCCCATCCTATTCATGGACTGTTTTTTGTGAAGTCCATGAGCTAAAAATGGTTTTTACATTTTTACAGGTTTGTAAAAACAAAACAAAGAATATAGAACAGAGATCGTATGTGCCTACATAGCCTGAAATACCTACAATCTGGCCCTTGCAGAAAAAAATTTGTTGAATCCTGAAGGAAGCTCTACATGGTCACATAGAACCATTTCAGGCAATTCAGAATTACAGGCATAAGTTGCCTTATTGTGTACTGCTTTAATAAGTGCTTCATAGATACTGCATTTTTTTCAAATTGAAGGTTTGTGGCAACCCTGTGTCAAGCAAGTCTGTCAGTGGCATTTTTCAGCAGCATACACTCACTTCATGTTTTGGTGTCACATTTGGGTAATCTCACAATATTTAAAACTTTTTAGTGATTGTTATATCTGTCATGGTGATCTCTGGCCAGTGATCTTTGATGTTACTATTATAGCTGTTTTGAGATGCCAGGAACTGCACCTGTGTAAAATGACAAACTTAATTGATACATGTTGTGTGTGTTCTGACTGCTCTGCTGACTCGCTATTGCTGTTTCTCTCCCTCTGGGTCCTCCCTACTCCCTGAAACACAACAATATTGAAATTAGTTAATTTTCTAAGTGTTCAAATGAAGGAAAGAATCACACATCTCTCACTTTAAATCAAAAGCTAGAAATGATTAAGTTCAGTGAAGAAGGCATGTCAAAAGCCTCATGAGATAGGCCAAAAAGTAGGGCTTTTGCACCAAAAAATTAGCCAAGTTCTGAATGCAAAGGAAAACTTGAGGGAAATTGAAAGTGCTGCTCCAGTGAACACATGAATGATAAGAAAGCGAGACAGCCTTATTGTGGACATGGAGAAAGTCTGAGTCGTCTACTTAGAAGATGAAACCAGCCACATAGTTTTCTTAATACCACAGCCTAATCCAGAGCAAAGCTCTAACTCACATCCAGAGCGAGGCTCTAACTCTCTTCCATTGTATGAAAGCTGAGAGAAGTGAGAAAGCTACAGAAGTTTGAAGCTAACTGAGATTGGCTCATGATGTTTAAGGAAGAAAGTCATTTCCATAACATAAAAGTGCTAGGTGAAACAGCAAGTGCTGATGTAGAAACTGTAGTCATTTGTCTGGAAGATCTAGCTAAGATCATGGATGAAGATGGCCACACTAAACAGATTTTTCAGTGTAGATGAAACAGCCTTCTAGGACTTTGATTATTACAAAGGAGAAGTCAGTGCCTGGCTTCAAAGCTTCAAAGGGTAGGCTGACTCTTATTAGGGGTTAATGCAGCTGGAGACTTCAAGTTGAAGTCAGTGCTTATGGATTATTCTGAAAACCACAGGGCCTTTAGGAGTTATGCTAAATCTACCCTGCCTATGCTCTGTAAATGGAACAACCATTTTATATAAGGGACTTGAGCTTCCTCTGATTTTTGTATCCATAGAAGGTGGGGAGGTCCTGGAACAAGTCCTCCAAGGATACCGAGGGATGATTATATTTCATGTTGTATACCACAGCTTGTAAAAGTACATCCTTAGAATAGAGAGAAACCATTTGCCTAATAGTCAAAAGATTTCTTCAGGGAGAAGTATAAGAGAAAAAGATTTGAAAGCGGTCTAGGATTTAGACTTATGGTCAATTGTGAGATTTCCTTGTTGGTTTAGATCAGAGCAGAGGTTGGTAAACTGCGTCCCACTGACGAAATCCTTCCTGCTGCTTGTTTTTGTGAGTCATGAGAGAATGGTAGAAAGCCTCACTGACAGCATATCTGTTTACAGCGTGGTTTAGGGAATGTTAAGCCCACTGTTGAGACCTAGTGCTCAGAAAAAAAGATTCCTTTCAGGCTATCACTGTGCATTGCCCTGGTGACCTGAGAGCTTTGACGGAGATGTACAAGGAGATTAATGTTGTTTTCATGCCTGCTAACACAACATCTATTCTGCAGTCCATGGATCCAGGAGTAATTTTGAGTCTCACATAATCTTATTTAAGAAATACAATGTTCATAAGGCTATAGTTACTGTAGATAGTGATTCCTCCAGTGGATCTGGGCAAAATAAATTGAAAACCTTCTGGAAAGGATTCATCATTCTAGAAGCCATTAGTAACATCCCTGCTTGATGGGAGGAGGTCAAGATATCAACATTAGCAGGGGTTTGGAAGAAGTTGATTTCATCTCTCATGGATGACTTTGAGAGGTTTAAGACTTCAGTGTGGGAAGTAACTGCAGATATGGTAGAAATAGCAAGATAACTGGAATTAGAAGTGGAGCCTGAAGATGTGACTGAATTGCCGCAATCTCGTGATAAAATTCGAACAGATAGAAGTTGGCTCTTAACAATGAGCAAAGAAAGTGATTTTTAGAGATGGAACCTTCTCCTGAAAACGCTATGAATATTGTTGAAATGACAACAAATGATTTAGAATATTTCATAAACTTATTTGACAAAGCAGTGCCAGGGTTCGAGAGGATTGCCTCGAATTTTGAAAGAGGTTCTGCTGTGGGTAAAATGCTGTCAAACAGTATTACATGCTACAGAGAAATCTTTCGTGAAAGTTTGGCAAACTTTATTGTTGTCTTTTTTTAAGAAATTGCTACAGCTGCTCTGTCTTTTGGCAACCACCACCCTGATCAGTCAGCAGCCATCAACATCAAGGCAATACCCTCCACGAGGAAAAAGACTGTGACTGTCTGAAGGCTCAGATGATCTTAGCATTTTTTAGCAGTATTTTTAAATTAGGGTGCATACATTGTTTTCTAGACATAATGCTGTTGCATATGCGATATACTACAGTATAAACATACCTTTAATATGCACCGTGAAACCAAAAAATTTGTGTGACTTGCTTTATTGTGGTAATTGCAGGTGCCTGGAACTGAATCTACAGTATCTTCGAGGTATGCCTGTATAGGTAAAATAATACAAATGAAGAAAATCAACACACATGGAGTGTTTGTTACAATGTTGTTTACAGTAGTAAAAACTTCGAAACAAATGTTTAGTAACAGGAGACTGGTTAAATAAATGATAGGACATCTGTGTAGTAGAATATAATATTCACTGAAAGTCATAACCTGTGATTTACACAAAGGAAAAATGTTGATTGCATTAAGAGTGGGGGAGACCCAAATTCCAGAACTGTATGCAGTAAGATCCTTTACAGAGCACACACAAACACATGCACATACATATGCTCTTGATATCTGTAGAGTTACAGAAAGCTTTATATACTAGAGTATGGAGTCCTGGGCGACTTAGATATTTTTTCTAATTGTTGCTTTTATTTCATTGCTAATTTTTTTTTTTTTTTTTTTTTTTTTGAGACGGAGTCTCGCTCTGTCTCCCGAGCTGGAGTGCAGTGGCCGGATCTCGGCTCACTGCAAGCTCTGCCTCCCGGGTTCACACCATTCTCCTGCCTCAGCCTCCCGAGTAGCTGGGACTACAGGCACCCGCCACCTCGCCCGGCTAGTTTTTTGTATTTTTTAGTAGAGACGGGGTTTCACCATGTTCGCCAGGATGGTCTCGATCTCCTGACCTCGTGATCCGCCCGTCTCGGCCTCCCAAAGTGCTGTGATTACAGGCTTGAGCCACCGCGCCCGGCCTATTGCTAATTATTTTACAATGAAGTTAAATAATTTACTTTTGGGTATGGAAAAGTTAATCAGAATAGAGTTTTAAGTCACAAAGAGAACAGGTATTTTATGTAAAATAGTATTAGAAGCCTGGAAACGCTATTGAAACTTACAAATTTTTGGAAAAATTAAAATAGAACTTATCTCAAAGTCCTAGTAATTTATTATTATTAAAGTTTAAACAGGCTAAGCATGTAATAATGACATTTCTGTTAGTCACCCAAAGGAAATAGTACTATTTTAAGGTATATCCCTTACAATGTGAGACATTGTGTATCATAGAGAACACTTCTTTCCACAAAAGCATGCATTGGTGTTACTTTCAGATACAGATTTTGACTTAGCCAGATCATAAAATTAAGCCTCAAATAACATTTCTTCCTTCCATTTCTCTTTACCTTTGTCTTCCCTTCCCTTCCCGTCCTTTCCTTTCACTGTGTATTACTGAAGTACAGTTAGATAATACTGACTTTTTACAAATGTATGCTCCCTGTTGTTGCCAACATCCAGTCTTCTTTCTCTTCTCTCTCTAGTATTTTGTGGGTTAATGTAAATGTGTTTCACATCTCATTAAATTTATTCCTTGATATTTGATGTTTTATTTGATGCTGTTTAAGTGTTATTACGATTTTACTTTGTTTCCATTGCATGTTGCTAGTATTTCGAAATACAGTGGATTTTTGTATATTGGTTTTATAGCCAGTGATCCTGCTAAATTAGTAGTTATAGTAGTTTTCTGTTATTTTGGGGTTTCTATGTACAAAATCATGTAATCTGCAAATAAAGACTAGTTTTACTTCTTTTCCCATCTTACACAGTAGTCCTCCCTTATCTATGGGTGATACGTTCTAAGACCCCCAGCGATTGCCTGAAACCGCAGATAGTACTGAACCCTGTGTATACAGTTGGCCTTGTGTATCTGTGGATTCATCCAGCCATGGATGGACAATTTTCGGGGCTGGGGCGGAGACAATAAAAAAATACAAATAAAAAACTCTGTTACAGTAACTTTATATAGCATTTACTGAGTATTATAAGTAATCTAGAGATGATTTAAGATAAATGGGAGGATTGCGTATGTTATGTGCAAATAGTAAATCATTTTATATAAGGGACTTGAGCTTCCTCTGATTTTTGTATCCATAGAAGGTGGGGAGGTCCTGGAACAAGTCCTCCAAGGATACTGACGGGTGATTATATTTCATATTACATACCACAGCTTGTACAAGTACATCCTTAGAATAGAGAGAAACTGTTTGCCCAATATGTAGTCAAAAGATTTCTTCAGGAAGAAGTATAAGAGAAAAAGATTGGAAAGAGGTCTAGGATTTAGACTTACGGTCAGTTATGAGGTTTCCTTGTTGGTTTAGACCAGAGCAGAGATTGGTAAACTGCATCCCACTGCAGAAATCCTTCCTGTTGTTTGTTTTTGTGAGGCATGAGAGAATGGTAGAAAAAATAATTTTAAAAAATCAGTATTTTGTAATATGAGAAAATTAAGTGAAATTCAGTTTTCAATGTCCATAGATAGTTTCATTGGAATACAGCCATGCTTACTCATTTGTGTATAGCCTGTGACTGCCTTTGCATTTAAGCAGTAGAGTTGAGTAATTTTAACAGTTTGAATGGCCAGTAAAGCATAAGATATTTACTGTTTCGCCCTTCAACAAAAATGTTTCCTAATCTCTAGATTCTCTTCTGTTTTCGTCAATGTTACATTTTTAAATGGGGGTTTTACTTTCTAAGATGGCAGTGGTGTAAGTGAGTTTCCATCCCACAGTTCAGTAAACAGAATATCCTGTTCTCAGATATTACACACTTATATGTTTTAGTCTTTTTTTTTTTTGTTTTTTTGAGACAGTCTTGCTCTGTTGCCCAGGCTGGAGTGCAGTGGCACAATCTTGGCTCACTGCAACCTCCACCTCACAGGTTCACCTCGTGCCTCAGCCTCCCAAATAGTTGAGACTACAGGCATGCACCACCACGCCCAGCTGATTTTTTATTTTTAGTAGAGATGGGGTTTCACCATGTTGGCCAGGCTGTTCTTGAGCTCCTGGCCTCAAGTGATCTGCCCGCCTCAGCCTCGCAAAATGCTAGGATTATAGGCCTGAGCCACAGTGCCTGGCCTTAGTCTTTTTTTTTTAAACCTATGGGCTTAAATTTCCTGAAGTCATTTAAAGTATATATTTATTTAAATAGACCATTTTGGTTGCAAAATAAATAAATTCCTGTGTCCATAGTTGGATGCTAGACTTTTATTTTGAAATTGTTTTTAAAATGTGTATAGAATATATTTATGTGCAATTTCAAGATGAGTAAAACTAGCACCCATATATGTATTGACCATTATTTTCTATATTCAAAGCACAGCCTTTCAGTTGGTTGAATTGGTTGGCATTGCTATGTGAATTTAAAGCTTTTTTTCCCCCACATAGCTTTTTTTTAGGAGAACAGGATTTTGCTCTCTTCCCCAGGCTGGAGTGCAGTGGTATGATCCTAGGTCACTGCAGCCTTGAAATCCTTGGCTCAAGTGATCATCCCACCTCAGCCTCCCAGGTAGCTGGGACTACAGACACACACCACTCACCTGGCTATTATTTCTTTCTCTTCCTGTCCTGTGCTGTCCTTTTTTCACATGGGGCCTTGCTTTGTAGTCCAGGCTGGTCTCCTGGCTTCATGTAATCCTCCTGCCTCAGCCTCTCAAAGTGCTGGGATTACGAGTATGAGCCACTGTGGCTGACCAGTTTGTTTTCCACAATTGTAATGGACCTAGTGTTGTGTATCAGTGGTCCTTTATGTTTATAGAATGTTTTGTTTTGTTTTATTTTATTTTATTTTATTTTATTTTGAGACATTGTCACTCTGTCACACAGGCTGGAGTGAAGTGGCATGATCTCGGCTCACTAAAACCTCCTCTTCCCCGGATCAAGTGATTCTTATGCCTCAGCACCCTGGGACTACAGGCACATGCCACCACACCCAGCTCATTATTGGACTTTTTGTAGAGATTGGAGTTTCACCACGTTGCCCAGGCTGGTCTCAAGCTCCTTTTTATTTTTACTTATTTACTTTTTTTATTTTTCTTTGAGACAGGCTTTTACTCCTGTCACTCAGGCTGGAGTGCATGATCTTGGCTCACTGCAACCTCTACTTCCCAGGCTCAAGTGATTCTCCTGCCTCAGCCTCCTGAGTAGCTGGGACCACAGGTGCACAGCACCGTGCCTGGCTAATTTTTTAAAAATTTATTTGTTTGTTTTTTATTTTTATAGAGATAGGGTTTCACCATATTGCCCAGGCTGGTCTTGAAATCCTGAGCTCAAGCGATCCACCTGCCTTGGCCTCCCAAAGTGCTGGGATTACAGGCATGAGTTGCTGTACCTGGCCTTGTTTTATTCTTGAAAACATTCTGACACATACGTTCTCTGTGAGATTTCTATGGTAATAGTAATTTGGTTAACATTTTCTATTGGAAACAGGAATGAACTAGTTGTATGTGGACCAGAGGACACTTGACTGTACTATTTTAGTTTTATGGTGTAAAACGGTTACCATTCTAGGCTTTACTGAGTCATAATAGAAGTGAGGCACACATGGAGATTAGGGAGGAACAAGCATTAAAACATTAAATTTTTTCTTCCTTTTAAAGAAGAATTAATAGCCATATTTCTGTATTTTAGGCCCCTTAAAAGTATTTGTTATTTAATTTTATCCCAGATGGCTGCATGGTAGCATATCTAGAAATCAAATATATATATGTATTTTTTTATAGAGATAAGAGTTTTACCATATTGCCCAGACTGGTCTTGAACTCCTGAGCTCAAGCGATCCACTGGCCTTGGCCTCCAAAGTGCTGAGATTACAGGCATGAGCTGCTGTATCAGCATATATATATATATATGTGTATATATATTTGTATCTATATATGTTATATATTTATATATGTTATATATTATATACAATATATATAAAAAACAATTCCAGGAAAATACTCATACATAAGGTTGTTTTACTTTTGTTTAAATTTTCAAAAATCGTTTTCTTTCATTTAAAAATCATTATTTACCCAGATACCTGTTATCTGCACTCCTTTATGAATTCTGTCTTACTGTACCCTTCCTCCATGTCCCCTTATGCCCCACCTAGACCCAAACACCGAAACGGTGGACTTCCATATGAATCACTGCTTTCCATGAAGTGGAAGTACAGAAGTGGTGACAGGATGTTCCTGAATGAAGTTTGAGACAGGTACACTGAGAGAGAGCTCTTGGTGGGCAAGGAACATAAGATTAGCAGCATGCCACCTGGGGTTAGAATTTAGCAGGTGGTAGAATCTAAGTGACTAGATGACAGTTTGGCTAAAGAAGTGGTTGCATTTAACCAGGCTAATAAACGTGAGCTTAAAAAAAACATTGACTGACTAAGACTGAGTCTCGCACTTCATTTTCAGTTTAGTGTTTCTCCTTGGATTAATTTTTTCTGTTTTATCCGTTACTAGTGTTGTACTGTAAACTGATGTACAGAAGTATCTCTAAAAAGACTCATTTATGAGTCCAGACAGACTAGAAGGGTTTTAAGCTTGTAATACCTGGATCCTTTTGTTTTAATTAGGTTTCTGGATAAGTCCTTACAAACTTTAAAGGTGTTATACCCTATCAGATACTTTTTCCCCCAAATAAAACTGTTTTTTTTTCAGTTGAAAATAAAATTGATATAGGCAATTCCTTTTCTTGACAACCTTCACAAGTGTGGTAGAGAATTATTTAGGACACTAATTAGTCTCAGCTTTGATTTTTGTGCAGATTTGATTTTACCTATTAATAACACTTTCATCAGGTGTAGCCTTTAATTTCATAAACTCCTAGCCTCCTCCTGAGAGAGCATTAAATTAATAGGAAACATACTGATGCTAATCTCTAATTATACATTCAGAAGTTTTTCATCTCATCAATCACTCTATTGTCCCTTTTTGTTGTCCGTTATACTTAAAATTTCAACTAATTTAATATAGTTTTTCTCATTATAAATGTTCATTTCTAAAGATTGGAAAATAAAGAAAACAAACTACCTCTAGCCCTCTACTCAGTGACAGACACTCTATTTTCTTTTCTTTTTCTTTTTTTGAGATGGAGTTTCGCTCTTGTTGCCCAGGCTGGAGTGCAGTGGTACGATCTCAGCTCACTGCAACCTCTGCCTCCCAGGTTCAAGCAGTTCTCCTGCCTCAGCCTCCTGAGTAGCTGGGATTACAAGTGCATGCCACCACACCCGGCTAATTTTTGTATTTTTAGTAGAAACAGGGTTTTGCCATGTTGGCCAGGCTGGTCTCGATATCCTGACCTCAGGTGATCCACCTGCCTTGGCCTCCCAAAGTGCTGGGACAGGCATGAGCCACCATGCCTGTCCCTATTTTCTTATATGTCCTTTGATATACTCTTTTATTACTATTCCTCTTTTAGAGACAGGTTCTCACTCTGTCACCCAGGCTAGGGTGTAGTGACGTGATCATAGCTCACTGCAGCCTTGAACTCCTGGTCTCAAGCGATCCTTCTGCCTCAGCCTCCACAGTAGCTGGCACTACAGGTGTTCTCCACCATGCCCAGCTATTTTTTGTACTAATAGGGTCTTGCTATTTTGCCCAGGCTGGTCTTGAACTCCTAGCCTCAGGTGATCCTCCGTCCTCAGCCTCCCAAAGTGCTGGGATTACAGCTGCAAGCCACTGCACCCAGCCTGAATCACTCTTTTATGCGTCTCTCTGCGATACTCTATGTACAGTTTTGGGAGCATATAATACTTGCATATGTCTATGGTACAGTGTTGAATAAAATAGGCACAGTCTTTGCACTCAAAGGATTAAAAGTCTAATACTCTTTAAAAACTTATCTTTTAAAAATTAATTGCTATTATAGAAGAAATACGTAAATAGTCTTTTTGCAAAAACACATAGATAAGGTTCAGGTTTCTGATTGCTCCCATTCCCTTCTTTATTTTCCTAACGGTAATCACTATTATCAGTTTATATGTCATTTTTCCCCCTAAGGTTTTGCTTATCCTGTACGTATGTAGAGAACATGTATGACTTCTTTTTTAGTGTAAAAACAGTTGGCTGGGTGTGGTAGCTCATGCCTGTAATTCCAGCACTTTGAGGTGGTCAAGGCAGGCAGATCACTTGAGTCCAGGAGTTCGAGACCAGCCTGTCTATCATGACGAAACCCTGTTTCTATTAAATATACAAAAATTAGCCAGGTGTGGTGGTGCATCCCAGCTACTAGGGAATCTGAGGGATGAAAATCGCTTGAATCTGGGAGGTGGAGGTTGCAATGAGCCAAGATCACACCATGCATTCCAGCCTGGGGTACAGAATGAGATTGTCTCAAACAAACGAACAAGACAAAACAAAACACAACTGTTATACAGTACCTACAATTAGTTTTCTTTTCATTCAGTATGTTAGTATGTCCAGATTTAGTTCTTTAAACTGCTTTATTTCATTTTATTGGTATACAGTAACTTAGCCTTTCCTATTGATAGACATTGGGAGTCCCAATTTTTTGCTATTGCAAAACATTCCTGCAATTGCTTGTACTCATACAGATGTGCAACTGTTTCTCTAAGGCAGTCATACAGAGGTGGGGTTAGTAGATCATAGAGGATTTGTGATTACCCTTGAAATTTTACCATTCATGTTACTCTTTTTTTACCTTCTTTTTTTGGAGGGTCTTATTTTTCTTTTTGAGTCAGTCTCACTTTGTCACCCAGGCTGGAGTGCAGTGGCGTGATCTTAGCTCACTGCAACCTCTGCCTCCTGGGTTCAAGTTATTCTTATGCCTCGACCTCCCAACCATTCATGTTACTCTTTTTTTTTTTTTTTGAGAGGGAGTCTCGCTCTGTCGCCCAGGCTGGAGTGCAGTGGCCCGATCTCCGCTCACTGCAAGCTCCGCCTCCTGGGTTCCCGCCATTCTCCTGCCTCAGCCTCCCGAGTAGCTGGGACTACAGGTGCCCCCCACCACACCTGGCTAATTTTTTGTGTTTTTAGTAGAGACGGGGTTTCACCCAGTTAGCCAGGATGGTCTCGATCTCCTGACCTCGTGATCCGCCTGCCTTGGCCTCCCAAAGTGCTGGGATTACAGGCGTGAGCCACTGCGCCCGGCCTCATGTTACTCTTAAAGTTGGACCTTAGAGCAGTTTATCTTATGTCACTCCCCTCCTAACAGACATTTTATCCTTTTTAAATCTAACAAATTAGACATTGTTGTTATTTTATAGAGAAATGTGTGATTCAGTTTACCCACATTTTTACCACATCTTTCTTTACCATCCCTTCAATTTCTGACTGTGGCTGGGCACAGTGGCTCACGCCTGTAATCACAGCACTTTAGGAGGCTGAGTCAGGCGGATCACTTGAGGCCAGGAGTTTGAGAACAGCCTGTTCAACATGGTGAAACCCCGTCTCTACCAAAAATACAAAAATTAGCCAGGTGTGGTGGTGTGTACCTGTAATCTCAGCTACTTGGGAGGCTGAGGCAGGAGAATCCCTTGAACCCAGGAGGCGGAGGTTGCAGTGAGCCGAGATCATGCCACTGCACTCCAGCCTGGGCGAAAAGAGTGAGACCCTTCCACAAACAAACAAACAGAAAAAAACAATTTCTGACTGTCCTCCTGGATCATTTTCCTCCTTCTTAAAAAACATCTTCAGAAGTTTCATTAGTGGAAGCCTTTTACTGGTAAATTGCCTGTTTTTGTTTATTTAATTTTTAATTTAGCCTCATTTCTCTTTTTGAGTCAGGGTCTTACTATGTTGCCCAGGCTGGCCTTGAACTCCTGGGCTTAAGTGATTCTTCTGCCTCAGTTTCCCAAGTAGCTGAGATTGCACGTGTTGGCCACTGTGCCTATTTTTAGCTGTTTATCATGAAAGTTTTTAAGCATACATGAAAGTAGAACAAATATTATGATGAAATCCAGTATTTCCATTCCTCAGTTTCCTGTTATTGATATTTTATCATTTGATGTTTAAAGAGGGGTCTCTTTACTTCTCTGTGTCTCCTTTCCTGCTGGAATATCCTATCATGAAGTCTGTAAATACTTCAGAATGTGTCTCCTAGAGAAGAGGTTAAAAAAAAAAACCCACAATATTCTCATTCCTAATGAAATTAGCAGTAATTCCTTAACATCGTCTAACACCTAGTCCACATCAAAGTCTTTTCAGTTGTCTTTGAAATGTCTTTTTATAATTTTACTCTCATTTTTCAGGGTTGTTATTTCCTAGGTGCACTCAGTTGTAGGTTGACAGTAATTTTCTCTTCATATCTTGAAGATACATCACTGCCTTCTGGCTTCCTTGCTGTTACTTGCTGTTACTCTAATGATCATTCCATTGGGTGAAGGGTTCTTTCTTTATGGCTTCTTTTATGGTTCTTGTTGCCTAGTGTTCTGCAGTTTTACCACTTTGTGTCTGGATGTGGGCTTATTGATCCCACTTGGGTATGTTGTACTTTCTGGGTCTAGGGATTACTTTTAACCAATTCTTGGAAATTTGCAGCTAGTATCTCTTTCTTTTAAAACTTTGAAAAAGGAAATATACATATATTCAGAAACATGTAAAACATGTACATTTTCATTATAAAGTGGATATCTTTGTAGACTCTTCCGAGGTCAAAAGCAGAATATTTCACGTACCTCAGAATCCTCTTCCTCCCATATACCCCTTGCCATTTGAAATCCTCTCCCTTTCCTTAGAGGCACTCACTATCATGACTTTTATTACCTTTATGTGCATCCCTAAAATATAGTTTCCTTTGTTGAAATTTACATGACCAGCATCGTATACTTTGTCTTGCTGTTTTTGCTCAAATTATGTTTGTGAGATTCATCTGTGTTGTTACCTGTAGTTCTTCATTTTTATACAGTCGTTATTACTTAAGATAGTTTTTCTTTCCCTTTTCCTCTCTCTCCTGTCCGTTTACTACTCCCATTCATGTGCTTAATGATGTTTCATATTTGTCTGAGGCTTTGTATTTTTTTCACCCTTTTTTTTTCCTCTCTATTCTTTGGATTGCATCATCTCTATCAGTCTGTCTTCAAGTTTGCCAGTTCTTTTTTCTGCCAGTTCAAATGTACTTTTGAGCTCCTCTAGTGATTTTTTCTACTGAGTGTTCAACTCCAGAATTTCCGTTTGGTTCTTTTTAATAATGTCTCTTTATCGATATTGTCTATTTGTTGTGATACTGTCATTATACCTTCCTTCTGCAGTTATGGTATCCTTTAGTTCTTTTGACATATTTATAATGGCTTTTTGAAGTCGGTTAAATTCATCCTCTGGTTGCTCTTGCAGGTAGTGGCTTTTGCCTTTATTTTTCTCTGGTATATGGGTTATACTTTCCTGTTTCTTTGCTTCTTTCTTTTTTTTTTTTTTGAGACGGAATTGCTCTGTCTCCTGGGTTCAAGGAGTTCTCCTGCCTCAGCCTCCCTAGTAGCTGGGATTACAGGCGCATGCCACCACGCCTGGCTAATTTTTTGTATTTTTGGTAGAGATGGAGTTTGACCATGTTTACCAGGCTGTTCTCGAACTCCTGACCTCGTGATCCGCTCACCTCAGCCTCCCAAAGTGCTGGGATTACAGGCGTGAGCCACTGTGCTCAGCACTTTCCTATTTCTTTACATGGCTTGTAATTTTATGTTGGAAACTGAACATCTTGTATAACATTGCAACAACTCTTGGTACTGATCTTTCAACCCCCTGCTCGTTTCCAGGGCTTGTTACAATTATTTGCTCATTTGTTTAGTGACTTCTCTTTCCCTATTTTAGTGACTTCTGTTTCCCCCTTGCAGTGTTTAAGCCTGTGGTATTGCTCCTTAGGGGCACGGACTTGTGTATGCCCTCATGGCACCTGGCAGTGTTGGGCTGACAGTGTTTGGCAGAGCTTTCTTCTGTTTCTTTTTCTGACCACACCCAGCTTTTTATCTCCACTGATTTCTGGCTGCTCTGCTGTCTTTAACAATACCCTAGGACATAAATTGCTTCTTAGCCAGATCCAAACAACTCTTGAAGTCATTGCACATACGATTTGTTCAGACCCGGGGGGTGCATCCCAGCTGTCTTATTCCCTGGTTCTCACCTGCAAACTAGCTGACCTACAGTTTAGCCTGTAGTTTGAATCTCTTCCAAAATGCCTTTCACTCAACCTTGTGTTTGATATTGCCTTTAGGCTTGAACATCACACTCTTGCACACGAAGTCACTTCCTTTGGGAAAAGATTCTCAGCTATCTCTGGGAACATGTTAAATTATATGAGATACTTTGTATGCTGCTTTTGATTTAAATCTTAGAAAAGTAAAATACACATATTTTACTACATAAATAGCAAAGCGATAGAGAGGTAAACAGTCCTACATAGTTGATTTTTCTGTATAACGGCAGTTTAACCTTTAATGAGAGAGGCTTTTAAAAGTTGTTAGTTAGGTAGATAGATTTCTAAAACATAAGTAAGCTTTTCTTGCTTCTTAAAGGTAATACAGTCCTGAGTTCTATAGTATATGAATATTCATGGTAGATATATGTTGGTACTTTGGCACCTAATTTAAAAGGGGAAATTAAGTATTAGTGCTGATATTTAAACTTTTTCACTTAGCACACTGTTGATAGCTACTGTTTAGTCTGTTTTCTGTCTTTGTGTAGTTCATGCAAATAACATGCTTTGTGAAATGTATCTAACAGAAACAATGGACAACTTAAAGTGCTGTTTCTTATTTTCGAAGGTTGTCATTTACAACAGACATGTAACAAATAATTTATTCTTTCTTTTACGTATTCATCAAATGTGTGAATGCTTAGTATTTACTGGAAGCCATGTTGTAGCTGTGTGGTATACTGTCATAAATGTGATGCACCAGGTAATTTCTGCCCTCCTAAAGTTTCCATTCTAGTGGGAACAGACTAATTAGAAAAAATATATAGTTTATAATTTTATGTATATATTGCATGTATGTTTTTTTTTTTTTCTTTGAGACAGAGTCTCGCTCTGTCGCCCAAGCCGGAGTGCAGCGGTGCAATCTTGGCTCACTGCAACCTCCGCCTCCCAGGTTCACGCCATTCTCCTGCCTCAGCCTCCTGTGTAGCTGGGACTACAGGCGCCTGCCACCACGCTCGGCTAATTTTTTTTTTTTGTTTTGTATTTTTTAGTAGAGACGGGATTTCACTGTGTTGGCCAGGATGGTCTCGATCTCCTGACCTCGTGATCTACCCTCCTCAGCCTCCCAAAGTGCTGGGATTACAGGCGTGAGCCACCGCACCCAGCCATATTTTTCTTTTTTTGACTTTTTTATTGTGGCAAAATATATGGAACATAAACATTTACCATTTTAACCATTTTCAAATGTGCAGTTCAGTGGCATTAAGTACATTCACTTTGGTGTATAACCATCACCACTGTCTGTTTCCAGAAATTTTTTCAGCATCTCAAACGGAAACTCTGTACAATTAAGTAATAACTCCCCATTCTTCTCCCCCAGCCCCCTAGTAACCTTGATTCCACTTTCTGTATCTTTGAATTTGTCTATTCTAGATACCTCATAAAAGTGAGATCAGGCTGGTCATGGTGGCTCATGCCTGTAATCTCAGCACTTTGGGAGCCCGAGGTGGGAGGATCACTTGAGCTCAGAGTGCAAGACCAGCCTTTGCAACGCAGGGAGACCCCATCTATATAGATATTTTAAAAATTAGCCGGCTGTGGTGGCACATGCCTGTGGTTCCAGCTACTCAGGTGGCTGGGGTGGAAGGATTTGCTTTATAAAGCCCAGAAGTTTGAGGCGAGGCTGCAGTGAGCTATGATCCCACCACTCACTGCACTGTAGCTTGGGTGACAGAGTGAGACCCTGTCTCAAAAACTAGAAACCAAAAGTGAAAACATAAAATATTTGTCTTCTTGTTACTGGCTTATTTCACTTAAAGCATAGTGTTTTCAGGGTTCATTTATGTTGTAGCATGTATCAGAATTTGATTCCTTTTATGACTGAATATATTCTAATATTCCATGGTATGGAGATACCACATTTTGTGTATCCCTCCATTGATGGACACTTGGATTACTTCCCATTTTTTGGCTATTGTCAAGAATACTGTTAGGAACACTGGTGCACAAGTATCTGTTCAAGTCCTTTCAGTTCTTTTAGTATACACCTAGGAGTGAAATTGCTGGGTCATATGCTGATTCTAAGTTTAGCAACCACCAAACTATTTTCTGTAGTGGCTGTACTGCCTTACATTCTCGTGTATTATTGTTTTTGGAAACAGAGTTTCACTGTGTCGCCTAGGCTGGAGCGCAGCAGTGCCACATCATGGCTCACTGCAGCCTCTCCCTCCTGGCTCAGGTGATCCTCCCACCTCGGCCTCCTGAGTAGCTAAGACTACAGTGTGCACTACCATGCCTGGCGAATTTTTGTAGACATGGGGTTTCATCATGTTGCCCAGGCTGGTCTGGAACCCCTGGGCTCAATCGATCTGCCTGCCTCAGCCTCCCAAAGTGCTAGTACTGTGAGTGTGAGCCATTGCGTCCAACCTTTCATGTATTCTTATACATATCTTTTGAACAGGACCCTAAACACAAAACCATGTATACAGCAACACTTTATAAGTGATAAGACACTTTCAAACATAATTTTGAGTGTGTGATTTTATTTTGTGTACTTACTGCATGGTATGTGAGATTTTTGGTGATGCAGGAGCATTATTACACATGTCAGAGTTATTAGTTACAGTTGATGTAGAGAAGAAGAACTCAAGTAACAGGGTAAAAATTTGCCATAGAATTTAACTTTTTAAAAAGTAATGTCGTTTTATTCTTTGGGCATTTGCACTCTACTCCCAAGTGTGCATAGCTCCAACATCAGTAATCATGACTTCTGTCTTATCATGTTGGAAAGGGCATGAGTTTTGAAGTTGGGTCCTATTTTTGAATTGTATCTTTAACACTCTAGCTTCAGTTTCATATTTTATAAAGGGTTTAGTGTGTTCTTGTGAGGATTGGATCGTGTATATGAAAAGGATTCTTCTTTGTTTGTTTATTTTGCGACAGGGTCTTGCCCTGTTGCCCAGGCTGGAGTGCAGTGGCGTGATCTAGGCTCACTGCAACCTCTGCCTCCCAGACTCAAGCAGTCTTCCCACCCCAGCTTCCCAAGTAGCTTGGACTACAGGCGTGTGCCACCACTGCAGCTAATTTTGTTTTCTTTTGGGTAGAGATAGGGTTTCGCCATGGTGCCCAGGCTGGTCTTGAACTTTTGGCCTCAAGAGATCCATCTGCCTTGGCCTCTGAAAGTGCTGGAGTTACCATGCCTTTTTGAGACGGAGTCTCACGCTGTTGCCCAGGCTGGAGTGCAGTGGCGCGATCTCGGCTCACTGCAAGCTCCGCCTCCCGGGTTCCCGCCATTCTCCTGCCTCAGCCTCCTGAGTAGCTGGGACTACAGGCGCCCGCCACCGCGCCCGGCTAATTTTTGTATTTTTAGTAGAGACGGGGTTTCACTGTGGTCTCGATCTCCTGACCTTGTGATCCGCCCGCCTCGGCCTCCCAAAGTGCTGGGATTACAGGCTTGAGCCACCGCGCCCGGCCTTCTGGCAGAATTGTTGTTGAGACAGGGTCTCACTCCATCACCCAGGCTAGTGTACAGTGGCGTGAACATGGCTCACTACAGCCACGACCTCCTTTGGTCAAGCAATCCTCCTGCCTCAGTCTCCCAAGTAGCTGGGACCGCAGGCACACAACACCATACCTGGCTAATTTTTAAAATTTTTCATAGAGACAAGGTCTCCCTGTGTTGCCCAGGCTGATCTTGAACTCTTGGGCTCAAGTAGTCCTGCTACCTTGGCCTCCCAAGGTGCTGGGATAGCAGGTGTAAGCCCCTGTGTATGGCTAAAAATGAATAATTTTTTCCCCTGCAAAATTAATTCTAAGGACTTCCGCACCCCATTCAGGAAATCATTGGCTTTTTTTGCCTTTTTCATTTAAAGAGATATTTTATTTCTATGTCTTACAACGTTTTACATCTTATTATTTCAACTCATTATGTTATGTTATGTTATGTTATGTTATGTTATGTTATGTTATTTATTTTTGAGACAAAGTTTTTGCTCTTGTTGCCCAGGCTGGAGTGCAGTGGCTCAATCTCGGCTCACTGCAACCTCCGCCTCCTGTGTTCAAGCAGTTCTCCTTTTTCAGCCTCCCAAGTAGCTACGATTACAGGCATGTACCACCATGCTCGGGTAATTTTTTTGTATTTTTAGTAGAGACAGGGTTTCACCATGTTGACCAGGCTAATCTCGAACTCCTGACCTCAGGTGATGTGCCCACCTTGGCCTCCCAAAGTGCTGGGATTACAGGCATGAGCCACTGCGCCGGCCTTTTTAGTTTTAATTTTAATATTAGTTGTCTGGCTTATGAAGTAAAATTATTCTCTAAATGAAAATTTGGGCAAGGGTATTTTGGAGAGTCAATCTCAAAGCTTATTTTAAAAGCTTAGTTCAGAGGGGTACTATAATACATTTAGGAAATTGCTCTATACTTGAAATTCCCTAAAAGTTTGTGTTTCTTCATTATTCAGATGAGTACATCAAATTCCAGAGCTTTTGAATTTCTTATCCAAGATCATATAGTTACTTTGTGAAAGAGATGAGTCAGTCAACTCTTTGACCTTGTATTGCAGTGTTCTACCACATCAGACTACCCTCCTCCTACCTTTTACTATTTATGAGATTACTTTTGGCAGCCGGCTTCTGTGGCTTCTCTCCATGGTGCTAGAAGTGCACAAATGTACTTACTTTTGTGTTAACTATCTAAAGGATTTCTTGTTCCTTTGACCCTTTTTGTTCCTCTAAACCTCCTACTAAACTGAAAGATATATATTCTTGTAAGCTTTTTTAAAATTAAAAAGCAGATAGAAACAGTCAAAAAGCAAAACCTCAGTATATCATTTTTTATTTATAGTAATTTATCTTCTAGAAAGCTTTTCTGTTCATAAGCCCCAATGTATTGTTTCCTTCCCAACTTTCCATAAATTACTTCACTAAAACTCTAATAACCTGTAGTTAAATAAATGATATCTTAGAATCAAAGGTATTAGAAGTGTAGATAGCACCCTTTGATTATTTCAGTTTACTTTTCTGTTATTGGAACCTATATTTGAGTCTGAGTTTTCTACAGGTACAGTTTTGGGATGTTTAAAGTTGGAGGACCTATTAGAAGTCAGCTTTAAACTCCTAACTGTATATATGCTGAAAAGTGATAGTGGCAAATCTGGGCATTTCTTTTTTTTTTTTTAAATTTTGTTTTGAAATATAGATTCACAAGAAGACACTATTTCATTGTATTTTTCTTCTAATTTATTAGCAAAAGTGAGAAGTAATTTAATTTTTCTAAAGGAAATGAAAACAATTTTCCTCTTTTTTTAAAGGGCCATTTGAATTGTGAAAAAAATACATTTTTTGCAGCAATTTAGATAACATGGATTTTTCTTTAAAAAATTAGTAGTCTCCTAACTCCATTTTGTCTTTTGTGAAATAACAACATTTTGGTGTCTAAACCTCCATATGTTTATTTTCTTAGTGAAATAAATTAAATATATACACATACAGGGTTTGTATATTTTTATGAAAGTAATTGTATATTCATACTTGCTGTTCTTTAAAAAGTATAACTAGAATAGACATTCTGATCAACATACCTTATATCATAATTACTTAATGATTTTCCTATTAATGGACGGTATACTGTTTGCAGCTTTCTACCCCGCCCCCTTTGTTTTTTGTTTTTTTTTTTTTTTGAGACAGAGTCTTGCTCTGTTACCAGGCTGGAGTGCAGTGGCACGATCTCGGCTTACTGCCACCTCCGCCTCCTGGGTTCAAGCAGTTCTCTTGCTTCAGCCTCCCAAGTGGCGGGGAATACAGGTGTATGCCACCATGCCCAGCTAATTTTTGTATTTTTAGTAGAGGCAGGGTTTCACCATGTTGGCCAGGATGGTCTCGATCTCTTGACCTTGTGATTCACCTGCATCGGCCTCCCAAAGTGCTGGGATTACAGGTGTGAGCCACCACACCCGGCCTGCAGTTTTCTACTCTCATAATGCTGTAGAACATAGCCAAACACTTGGCTATGTTGGTGTCACTATTTATGTAGGATTGATTCTTAGTTAGGAGGTGGTATAAGGGAGTGGTTAAGAGCACAGATTATCTAGGGCTAAAACTTCATAGAAGGAATCCAGGCTGTACTAATAAGTGTGTAACTTAAGGCAAAGTAATGTGTTCCCATTTCCTCTTTTGAAAGAGGGACTAGATCATTGATCCTCTCTACTTCTCTACTTTGGGTAAAAACTAACTTCTTTGACAGGCTAGATGGGGTTTAAAAAAAAAAAAAAAAAAAAGAAGTTACCTGGCTGTTAACTAAAGAGATTGATCATTTTTTTTCATGTATTTTAATCACTTGTAATTCTTCTGTGAACTACTTACCGTTTTCTTGTCTCTTTTTTTTTTTTTAACTTGTCTTTGTCTTACTGCTTTGTAGGATTTCTTTATACATTCTGAACATTAGCTTTTCTTTATATGTAGCAAACGTATCTTTTACTCTGATGCTTATCTTCAATTTTATTTATATTTTCTTCTTTCCATGTTGCTAAGTTGATTAGTTGATTGCCTCCTTTTATGACTTGTGAATTTTTGTTTTGCTTATGAAGGCCTTTTGTATCCCAAGATTTAAAAAAAAAAAAATTCTGTTTTTTTTTCTTTAACACTTCAATAATTTATTGATCACTAGATCATTTGGGATTTTTTTAAATTGCAGTATTAAATTATATACTATTTTTTTCTTCAAATGGATAGCCCAGAGTCCCATCACTGTTTATGAAATGGTCCAGCCTTCCCAACTTGAGTTACACATTTTATCAAATATTAAAATCTCATAAATTCATGAGTCTGTTTCTAGATTTTTCTAATTTTGAGACAGGGTCTCACTCTGTCACCCATGCTGGAGTGCGGTGGCACAATTATAGCTCACTGCAATCTTGAACTCTTGGGCTCAAGCGATCCTCCTGCCTCAAGCCTCCCAAGTAGCTAGGATTACACCACCATGTGCACCACCATGCCCAGCTAATTTTAAAATTTGTTATAGACATGGGGGCTTTGCTATGTTGTGCTGGTCTTGAACTCCTGGCTGGAGTTGAACTCCTGGCCTCAAGTGATCCTCCTGCCTTGGGCTCTCAAAGTGCTGGGATTACAGTCATGAGCCACTGTACCCAGCTATATCTAGATTGTTTAGTTTCTTTGCTCTTTTGTCTATTTTTATACTAATAGGAAATTATTTAAATTACTGTAGCTTTATAGTATAATTTAGTATGTGATAGGGCAAATTCCCACTTTTTCCCCCAGAAGCTTCAAAATGATTCTCATGCATTTATTCTTGTATGTAACCTTTAGGATCAGTTTGTCCAATTATGTGAAAAATTACCACCATGATTTTGGTGGGATTACTATAGAATTATAGATTAGTTTGCAGGCTCTCAGATTTTCACTTAAAATGGTGATTTCAACCTAACCTTTTAATCTAACAGTGACTTTAGCCTAAACTGTTACCTGAAAATTTAAAACTCCCCATAATCTAAAAAGTTATGTTTTTTAACTTTTCAAAAAGTGTTTGTGATATGAAGGTCTATTTGTTCCCTTCTTTCTTCCTGTTTCTTGTAGGCTTTTTGTAGTATTACCATAGGAATACTTTTGTTTAACACATGTTTTTCAGAAGTTTTCATTGGTATATTATTACGTAATTAGTTGTATAGTTAAGGTCTATGGTTCTGTGGCATCCTAGTTTTTCTGAGTTTTAACCTATATTTTCTGTGTCAAGAGTTTGATGTTAACATGTAACTGTAGATGACTGAGGTCTCTTGTTTTCATTTGATTCGTTTTATAAATTGTGACAAACTTCAGAATAGTGTAATAGTCTTCTAGTTATGTGGCAATATTACTAGGTTTTAGGTCAAAGATGGGACAGTTAAGAGTGCAGTTTTACCTTATTTATTCCTCTAAAATGTGTTACGATTAGTGCTATAGGCTAGTACTAAATGTTTTATCAAGAAAAAAGGAACTTCTTTTATATTTACATTGAATCCAAAATGTTAATGATGCCAGGCCTTTTGTTTTGGTATTCAGAAATTTTCAGAAATCCATTCTCAAAGCCATTTCAGGTTGATAACAGTAGTTGCTCAGTCAGTTTTTTCAACTTTTTTGACAGTGTGACTCTTAATTGTTGACTGTGCCATTTTTCCAGTAGTAAACAATGTATTTTGTTTCTTCTCATGCAGGTCGTCAGAGTCCTACATTTTAGCTTTCAGTGCTGAACTTCCTTCTCCCTTAAATTATTATAAACTTTTGCTGCTGTTTAATAAACGTGAAGATGTCTCGCAGTCCTGACGCGAAGGAAGACCCTGTGGAGTGCCCTCTTTGCATGGAGCCCTTGGAGATAGATGATATCAACTTTTTCCCTTGCACCTGTGGCTACCAGATTTGCCGATTTTGTTGGCATCGAATTCGCACTGATGAAAATGGGCTTTGTCCTGCATGTAGAAAGGTAAATACTTCAAAATAACTTCACAGTGATTTGTTTTAATTGTATAGTTTTTCCTGCCATGTATATGAGCAAGTGAATTTAAAAGACTGTGCAAACCTCACCTGATTATCTTCTTTTATCATGTATATTATTTTAAGACATAATAAGGTGGAAAGAACACTGCACTGTGAGTCAGGGCCATGTCTTGGCTTTGTTTACTAGCTGTATGATCTTTGTAGAGTCATGTAACCTCTCTGATTGGTCTTTAGTTTGTTGTTGTTTTTATCCGAGGAGAAAGACATGGTCAGGGATGCTTACTGCTTAAGAAAATTAAGAATAGAGAGGTAATGGATTTGGATAGGGTTGCATGAAATTAGAAAAACATGTTATATTACATGTGGGAGGAAATTCACTTCAATTTTCTAGTACAAAATAAGAGAGAAGATGTTTACTAAAGAGGGTTAAAATGACAGAGAAATCCTGGTTCAGAAGATAATAATTGCTCATTTCTTGAGCCCTTACAGCAATTTTAGGCTGGTATTGATATTCCCATTTTACACTCAAGGAAACAGGAGCTTAGAGAACTTATCCAGAGTCATCAACTTGTGAGTGGTAGGTAGGAAGTTTGGAATTCAGATATGTCTTTTGAGTCTATATAGTCCATTCTGAACTATTGTATTATTGAAAAGCCCCTCCTAACTCTAAAAATCTGTTATTTTTAATATTCTGTGAGTTTTATTGTTTTGATAAGCACCAGCAACACAATTACAGTATAGTGAATTAACTACCAGGATAGGTAGGACTGCTGCATATGTATTTTGAAGGACTTTATTTGTGACCTTAGGGATTAATGCAAATATCTGCCACTTTATTATGGAATTTGCCTTTTCTTTAATGTTTGTATAATTTAAACTTTATTTTCTAGTTACCCATTTCAAAGACCTCTTGTGTTCATTACTGTCAAATTTTGAGAAAGCTGAAATGTGCTTTAGATATCTAAAATTTAAAAAATAATCTACCTCTCAGTTTTCTTATCTGAGAATTTGTGGTAAATCTCAGAAGGCGGTGCATTGTTTATTTATCATTAGATTTTAAAGATTAATCCAGTGGGTATGTATATGTATTATATGAATAAAAAGTTAGGTCTATTTCAATGTTAATGTAGTTTATACATTTATATAGTTACATATATATTGTATATATAACATATATAATGTGTGTATATAATTTGCATATGTAATATTTCACATAGTTAATATAGTTTAAGAAATGTGAATGGAAAGGTAAATGAAAACCCTAACATTAGCTTTGGGCAAAATCTATATAAATTTTTGTTTATGAATTTTAAACAATTATATTTTAGAAATTGGTTCCCAGTCTTTCCATAAGAAGACAATCATATTGAACTATTTCATCAGAAGTAATGACTTTCAGGATTGCCCAAGACTCTAAGGATTGTAAATTTGTTGGCTTCATGTGTTTATCTTTTTCTTTTCTTTTTTTTTCCCCTTTGGGATGTTACGAAGTCACCTTAAAAGGACCAATTATTAAATTGTCATTAGAGAAAAATAAGTTATTTGGGGAAATTACAAAGAAAACCATTTCAGTCTTAAGAGATTACCTAAAATTACTTCAAGTCCTTAGAAAGTTAAAAAAAAAAAAAAAAGATTTTAAAGGTAAAAACAGTATAACTTTAGCAACACTTGATATGAATAAAAGGGTGTCCTGGGAATACCAGAAAGTGTGAGGAATCTCTAAAAGACAAGAAGGATGTTGTAATCAATTTCAAGGAGGAAGCATTAGATCAGCTCAAGAGAAAACTGCTTACAAAAAAAAAAAAAAAAAAAAGGAATGACAGTGCCTCAGGATCCTAGGAAACATATCAGTGTAGTTGATCGAGTATGGTCTCAGAGCAGCCTTATGGGCCTACCCCCTTTTTTGTACCATGTAGCAGAGACAGATGCCCTCTAATTAAAACAGTGATTATAAATTTGAATCAGAGCCTTAAGGTTAATGGAAGCATTCTGGAGGAACTAGGAGCTTCTATGCCTAGCAGATTACCTGTCTAGCAATATGTCTTTGCTACAGTCACAAAGGAGAATCTTGCAGTAAACAGAAATAGCATTTATAGGCAGATTACCAGGATTCTCACATGTAAAGATGTACAAAAGCAAAGAATTAACACAGATTTGAGGGAAACCAACATCATGAAAGAGAAGCACAAAAATCAGTAAATAGAAGATCCTAACACAGGAAACAAAACAGAAAGACATTTAAAACTATCATTGGTACCTTTCAGAAAGGAAAGAGAGAATGGCATATTCATGTAGAAAGACTATATTTCCTTATGAAAAGAACCAATTAGAGAGATCTTGAAAAAGCTTATAGATGGCCTGAAAAGCAACATTTTAAGAGCAAATTGGTAAATTGGAAGCTTGTGCTGAGTGAGTTTTTATTGAAGAATATAATGCAACAAGAGAAAAAATTGAAAGCATGAAAGAAAAGCAGCATAGATCCACAGGTTCTAATCTCTGCTGAGAGCAGTCTCAGAGGAGTGAACTAAAAATGAATAGGAAGAAATAATCAAAGAACTAATAGAAGAAAATTCCTCTTAGATTAGAAAGACCCTGTGAGTTTGAAGCAAGATGACTGAAAAAGATCAATATCTGTTTATGTAATTGTGAAATTTTAGAACATCTGGAATAAAGGGAAAACTTTAAAAGCTTGTGAGAGATAAATATTTAGAATACAAAAGAACAAGGCTAAAATTAATACCAGTATTTTCATTTTACAATTACAGAAAATAAACTAATTGATAAATTTATTTTCCCAAATTTTGAGGGAACGTAACTTTGAAAGGAGAGCTCTCAATTTTATTAATGTGTAAAGGCATAATAAAACATTTTCACACATGCAAAGATTCATGAACTTTATTATTCATGAACCACTATACAAACAAATGGAGAGTTGAGGATGACTGCAAGGTTTTGACTGAACACCTGGAAGTAGAGAATGGCCATAAACTGAAATGGGGAGGACTTCACCAGGAATAGATATTTGAGAAGATCAGAAACTCAGTTTTAGACATGTTAAGTATGAGATTCCTCTTAGAAATCTAAGTGGAGATATTGCGTAGACAGTTGAATGAATGTACATTTCTGGATTTCAGGTAAGATTCTGGTATGGAGATAAAGATTTGGGGGTCAGTTAGCATATAATATGTTATTTATAATATCATGAGACTGAATAAGATCATGAATTGAAAAGATAAAAGATTGTCTAAGGATAAGCACTAAAACTTTCCAACAGTTACAGAAAAAAGAAATCCAGACTACAGAGGTCTAAGACAACCTCCTTTTAGGGTCTCCAAGTTAAATCTTTAGCTGAGATGGTTATTGTTATTAGGCCAGGAATAATTTTTTGGTTTCTTGTTGACTTAATCACATATCCTAGAACCTCTCCTTGGTCTCCTGGTCACCAGACTTTTTATTGCAGGCAGCAGAGAGTCTTGGAGTCTGAGACCTGGCCTAGTCTTGCCAGAGAATATGCTCAGCATAGCGCAAGATAAATATTATGAAGTTGCCTGTGTCGGTCGGAGTCGGGCAAGTCTTTGGTCTCTGGAGGCCATCTACAGTGGTTGTGTTAACACAGAGGAAAACCACAATGTTGCTAGAGACCTAGAGAGGGTCATGAAACTACCATTTACATGTAACCCAACCCTGCAGAGAGCGGGTCTACAGAAGCCATGCTGTGAGATGGCATATTGAAATGATCTGAAGAAACAAGTAGGGAGCTAGTTGAATCAAGCTCCTGTTTTTGGTCTACAATATGAAATGTGCCTGTTTTGCAGAAAGTTTATCTTAGCTTTAATATTTTTGAAAAGCAGGGACAGCCAGGTTTTAAAAACCAAGAGAGGTTAGTGTTCCTGTTTGGTCGTAGCTGATAAACACAGGCACAGGCTACTTGGTTTTTTTCTTAGACTGCTTTTATATGTCCTTTTAGTGCAGCATTTCTGAGAAAGCTACTGGTAGAAACAGCAGATATGGGAACATAGGTGGTGCACTCATGTGGCATTATGTATTGATTCCCATGGAAACCAGAGACTATACAAGGAAATGAGAACTTCAACAGAAGTATTATATTTTTGTTTCAGAAATAATAGAAGATAATGTATCTATGAAACAAAAACAGGATGGTGGTTTAGACATGGTGGCTTATGCCTGTAATTCCAACATTTTGGGAGGCCGAGGTGGGAGGATTGCTTGAGGTTAGGAGTTTGAGACCAGCCTGGGTAACATGGCGCGGTCTCGTCTCGAATAACAGTAAGAAAGATTAGCTGAATGTGGTGGCACATGCTTGTAGTCCCAGCTATTTGGGAGGCTCAGGTGGGAGGATCGTTTGAACCCAGGAGGTTGAAGCTACAGTGAGCCATGTTCATGCCTGTGCACTCCAGCCTGGGTAACAGAGCAAGATACTACCTCAAGATTTAAAAAAAAAAAAAAAAAAGAACAGGATGATATAAAGAAGAATATTCAGTGAACAGTAACCATTGTTACTGAAAATTAAAATATAATAACAAAAATAATTGAAGGAAAGCATTGGAAGATGAAGTTGAGAAACAAAAAGCAAAAGAGATGAAATATTTGGGAGAAGAGATTAAGTTCATTTGAGAATCAATCAAGGAGGTCAAATACCAAACAATTAAGTGCTCTAGGAAGAGATCACAGTGATACAGAGGGGAAGTAATCATCCAAGAAAATGATTGAAGAATATTTCCCAGAAACAAAGAATATATTTTCAGATTGAAAGGGCCTATCAAGTGTCCAGCACAAACTTTATTATTTTGAAATACCAGAATACCAAAGACAAAGAAGTTCTACAAGCTTCCACAGAGGAAAAAAGTAGATCACATGTTAAAGAAAAGGAATTCAGATTGTTTCAGACTTCTCAATAGCAAGACTTCAAGCTAGAAGACACTTCTGAAGGAGATTAATTTTCATCTTCGGATTCGTATCTGCTCAACTGTTAAGTGTGAAGGTACAAGAAAAGACATTTTCAGACGTGAGAGGCCTCAAAATTTTTTTTACCTTCCATGCATTCTCTCTCAGGAATCTATTGGAGGATGTGCCCCACCAACATGAAGGAATAAAGAACAGAGAATCATGGGATAAAGGAAACAGGAGATCCAACGCAGGAGAGAAGCACCTGGATTCCCGAAATGATGGGGAAGGATGACAGCTGTGCCCAAGGTAAAGAGGGCAACCAGTCCAAAATGCAACACATCAGAAAACTCCAAGAGGGATTTGTAGAAAAAGATAAAATTAAAAGAACACTTGGTGTTCCAAAAGAGAAATGTCTTGTGAGGCCATTTTGCCACTTGGAAGAGATTTGATGGTTGAATCAGTAATAAACACCTAAAAATCTAACCAGACAAAACAGATTAACTCTAGGGGAAACAAAAAGTTGTACAGAAATGAAAAAGCAATCATACTATGCTACAGTGGCTCACATGTGAGGTAGGGATCATGATATATATATTTTTTCCTATGCTGATATTCTATTGTTGCAGCATCGTTTGCAGAAAAGACTGTCCTTTTGCTCTTGATTGGTTTTGAAATCTTTCTTGAAAGTCAATTGCCCATAGATGTATAAATCCAATACTAGCATCTATATTTGTCCATTGATGATTATATCCATATGCTCATACCAAACTCTCTTTATTACTGTCATTTTTGAAACCTGGCATGACAAGGTTTTCAACTTTGTTATTCTTTTTCTAATTTATTTTGGGTATTCTAAGTACTTAGCATTTGCACATAAATTTTTGAATCAGTTTGTGAGTTTCTACAAAAAGCCTACTGGGGTTTTGATGGAGATTACATTAACTGTATAGACAGATCATTTTGAGGAAAAATGACATCTTAAAAATGTTGACTCCTTTAGTTCATGAATAAGGTATATCTTTACATTTTTCTAGGTTTTAAAATTTCTTTAGCAATGTTTTATAGTTTTCAGTATACGTAATAGTACAGCATGTTTTGTTATATTTATCCATATTTTATGTTTTTTTGAGTTATGGCACATAATATTGTTTCTTTCTTTTTGAGATGGAGTTTCACTCGTGTCGCCCAGGCTGGAGTGCAGTGGCGTGATCTTGGCTTACTGCAACCTCCACCTCCTGGGTTCAAGCGATTCTCCTGCCTCAGCCTCCCGAGTAGCTGGGACTACAAGCGCGTGCCACCACACCTGGCTAATTTTTTGTATTTTTAGTAGAGATGGGGTTTCACCATGTTAGCCAGAATGGTCTCGATCTTGTGACCTTGTGATCCACCCACCTCGGCCTGCCAAAGTGTTGGGATTACAGGCGTGAGCCACCACGCCGAGCCCGATATTGTTTCTAAAATTTCATTTTCCAGTTGTTTATTGCTAATGTACCACTTTTGAATGTTGACCATCTGTATCAAGAAACCTTGTTAATTAAATAGGTTTCCTTTCCAATCTCTTTCCAATCTCTGCTTTTAAAAATTTTATTTAGTGACAAGGTCTTGCTCTGTCACCCAGGCTATGAAGTGCAGTGGCACAAATACAGCTCACTGCAGTTTAGAACTCCTGGGCTCAAGCAGTGCTTCTGTCTCAGCCTCCCCAGTACGAGGGACTATAGGCATGTGCCACCATGCCCAGCTAATTGTTTAAAAGATTTTTTTGTAGAGGTCTTGCTATGTTTCCCAGGCTGGTCTTGAACTCCTGGCCTCAAGCATCCTTCCACCTCAGCCCCCTCCAAAATGCTGGGATTATAGGCATGAGTCACTGCTCCTGGCTCTGTGTTTTTAAATTCTTTTTCTTGCCTTAATTCTACTGGGTAACTCCTCTAGTGTTTAATGTTGAAAAGAAGTGATAAAGATATTTTTGTTCTCAATCTTAGCAGGAAAGCGTTAAGTATTACACCATTAAGTATGTTGCTGTCTGTGCATTTTTTGGTCTGGTCTTTATCAGGTTGAGGAAGTTTTCCTTTATTCCTAATTTGCTGAGAGATTTTATCATGAATGGTGTTGAATTTTGCCCAATACCTTTGTTGATACATTTGAGATGGTTATACTTGTTTCTCCCTTTATTCTGTTGAAATGGTAACTTATGTTTTTTGGTGTTTTTAAAGCTACAGGGTCTTGGTCTATTGCCCAGGGTGGAGTACAGTGGCCTGATTGTAGCTCACTGCAGCTTCAACCTCCTGGGCTCAAGTGATTCTCTTGCTTCAGCCTACCAAGTAGCTGGGACTACAGGTGTGTGTGCACCACCACACCTGGATAATTAAAAAAAAAAATTTTATCTTTGCAGAGACAGGCTCACTATGTTGCCCAGGCTGGTCTTGAACTGCTGCCCTCAAGCATTCCTCCTGCCTCAGCCTCCTAAAGTGTTGGGATTATAGGCATGAACCACTACGTCTGGCCTATGTTAATTTTTGCATCAGCTTTTCCTCTCAAACTCTACTTGATAATGAAGTATTACCCTTTTTATATTCAGTTTGCTAATATTTTCAGAAGATTTTTGTGTCTGTGTCATGAAGGGTGTTTCTTTGTAGTTTTGTATTATTTTCAGTTTTGGTATCAAAGGAATACTGTCCACATAAAATGAGTTGGGAAATGTTTCCTCATCTTCTGCCTTCTGAAAGAATTTTCATGTCATTGGTATTCTTTTTTTATTTCTTTTCTAAATTCATTATTGGCGTGGACTCTACTAGGTATCTTTGTTGGAAAGACACCTGTGAAAACTAGCTATCACAGTCCTCCTCTATGTAGACCTCTGGAATTCTTTCTGGATTAACTCCATTTTTGTGGTATTTTGCCCCCATAAATTTCTGTCTCAGCTTCTTCTAATTTTTATCACTGTCTGCCTCCTCCATTCATTATGACTTTTCGACCCAGTACCAGGATCTGGTAAGTGCTGGAAGAGCAGAAAGCTGGGATAGTTATGGTATTCGTCTGTTTTATTTCTTTTTTCTTAGAGATCACAGTCCTGCTGTTCATTGCCTGTTTCTTCAGTGTCTGAAAATAGTTATTTCCTGCATTTTGTCTAGTTCTCTAGGTGTTTATGATGCTAGGACTAGTCTGTTACTTCCATGGCTGGAAGTGGAAGTGTGTAAATAACATTTGCATTTTATAATAATATAATCCTGAATATTGCCCTAACTAAAGTTATGATAGAAATTAGAAAGTGGACTCAGGATGTTTGATGAGGGAAACTGACAGAGCTAAGTTTTCAAGTTGCATAATGTGATGAAATTTAAAACTGAGAAATCAAGAAGTAGCCATATGAATGTATTATTTAGAGATATGGTAGAAAATGACAAAGAATCATCTAAAAGAGTCAACATGATTATTTCTAGGGAGAGGCAACTGGTTGCAGAGGAGGAGGGAAAATGGGGGACTGCTCTTTTTCCTAACAAAACTTGTAGAACCGATTTACTAGAAGCATATTCAAGAAAAATATCAATGAAAGGAGGGAAAAATGATACAGTGGGCAAATGGAAATCATAGGAAAGAAGATATAATAGTACTGATATTAGTCATAATGAAATTCAAGATCAAACATATTTTAAAAGGGCAAAAGGTCCACAAAGTCATGAATCTTTATTTACTTAACAGTACAGCTTTGAAGTATATTGAGCCATTATAAACACCAGGAGAAACTGACATCCGTATTTATAATGGAGAGACTTCACCTTCTGTATTTTAGAAATAGATGAAGTAGACAATAAAAAGAAAATGGAAAATATGAATAACAGAATTAGCAAGATGTGTGTGTGTGCATGTGCACGTGTGTGTGTGTAACTTTGTACAGATAAATTTGTCACAATTTTAAATACAAGAGCTGTGGTCAAAAAACAGGCCACAATGGAAAAATTAGCCAGTTCCAAAAAGTAAAACTCCCTTGTGTATTTTAAAAATTTATCCTCCTTGGGAGACTTTTTAAATCTGTGGGCTGTTGAATTTCCTTAGTTCAAGATAAAAATTAAGCTATTATTTTTTCAGATATTACCTTTGTTCTCTTTCTTCTCCTCTGTGACTCTGACTAAATATTTTTCAGATTTTTTTTTTCACTGTCTTCTATGTCTCTTAATCTCTTTTCTGTATGTTCTTTCTCCTTAATGCCTTAGTAAATGATTTATTCTGATCTGTCCTCATATGTGAATAGTTTCTTTTGGGTCCAATCTGCCCCTAAATATGTCCATTGAGTTTTAACTATTGGTTTTGTGTTTTCCATTCCTAGAAAGTAATGTTTGCTCTTTTTTTTCTTCTCTTGCTGTTATTTTTAAATAGATTATTATACCCCGTAAGTATTTTCAAGGTTATATGCTTTTTAAACAGATGAGCATTATTTTTTAAAAAAATCTTTGCCCAGTAATTCCAGTGGCTGAAGTCTGTGGGCTATGTTTCTGCTTATTGTTGCTCATGTTGTATTTCTTTGTGCTTGGTTAATGTGGCTGCTTCTTTGTTGTTGTCATTGAGAAAATTATTTGTAAGGTTCCCCAAGGACTGGCGTGGATTTGCTCCTCTCTAGAGAGGCTTCAATTTGGCTTCTGCTGGGTAAGCATTGGCATTACGGCTGCCATGTGCTTAAAGGTTTTTGGTCTAGCCAAGCTATATATCTCCATGCTGCAACTCTTCCCTAGGGTTGACTTCAACAATTTCTCCAGGATGATTTTCCCCTACGTACTTTTCCTTTTTTCTTACCTTATTCTGACCTTTCTGTAGTTTGTTCTTACCCTGAGACTATCCTCCGGTTTGTAATTTGTTCTTATCCTGAGCCCACCATTTGGAGGTCGACTGTATCTCAGCTTATCATGGGACCTGTCTTGCCAAAGACTACCATGGGCTGGTGTTGGGCTTTGAATGTTCTTTCTCCTCAGCTCTTTCTCTCCCTACCCCATTTATTGTTAATCAAATTTTCTGTTTAGCCTCTGAATTTTTACTTTCAACCAAAAATTGGGTTAGGATTTTCCTAGTATAAATTTTTAGGATGTCAGTAAAAAGAAAAAAAAAAACTTTTATGTTGTATTTTTCATAGTTTTTAGTAAGAGGGTTAATTAGCTCTCCATTACTGGAAACCAGAACCCTAAAAAAATAGTATAATAGTATAATCAAATTAGATGTTAACAGCAAAAGGATTTTTAAAAAGTTCGTTTACCTATAATACATAAATTATGGTCCTCCATGACTCTTGGTTTAAAGAGATCAAAATGAAAATTACAAATTATTCTAAATCAATAATTGGAACATGACTTCTGAATATCTGGCATCAGACCAAAGTGGTATGTAGCAGAAAAGTTAAGCTGTGAATACATTTATTAGAAAACAACAAAAATCAGAAAAGAATAAGTAATGTGACAGTAGAAGGGATCAGAAAAAATTAGAAAAAGAATAAGCCCAATGACAGTGGAAGGGAGTAAGCAGAATTTTGTGAAATAGGAAAAAAATAAAAAGTTTTTCTATAAAGATTAGAGCTGGTTCTCTGAAAAGACCAATAAAATAATTAAAGTCTTAGCAAGTTTAATAAAAAGTAAAGAGAAGACACATGTAAATAATTACATTTGGAATAAAAGTGGAAACATAACTACACATATGGAAGAAATTAAGTAATTACACTAGAAACTGCAAACCATGTTAACTAGTAACTTGGCAGTTTATCACTATTAAAAATAATGTTATATCTAAATACTTCTCCATAGGCAACCTATTTTGCATTAGTTTGATATGTAATACACAGTAGTACCTTTCAAGAGAAATTTTCTGCTTGTAACTTTTCATTTGTTATTCCTATATATAAGTTATTCCTAGAAATTTAACATGTGTTTTAGTTAAAAAGTTGATCGGATGTATTTTTCACTTTTTTTTTTTTTTTTTTGATACGGAGTTTCACTCTTGTCCCCCAGGCTGGAGTGCAATGGCGTGATCTCGGCTCACTGCAACCTCCACCTCCCAGGTTCAAGTGATTCTCCTACCTCAGCCTCCTGAGTAGCTGGGATTACAGGCACCTGCCATCACACCTGGCTAATTTTTGTATTTTTAGTAGAGACAGGGTTTCCACCATGTTGGCCAGGCTGGTCTCGAGCTCCTGACCTCAGGTGATCTGCATGTCTTGGCCTCCCAAAGTAAGGATTACAGGCGTGAGCCACCGCACCCAGCCTGTAGCCTGTATTTTTCTTTCTTTCTTTCCTCCCTGCCCTGCCCTGCTCTCCCCTCCCCTCCCCTCCCCTCCCACCCCTCCCCTTCCCTTCCCTTCTGATTATGCATTTGCTATTTGATTAATAAACCTTTTGATTATGCATTTGCTATTTGTGGTAAGCATATTTTATATTTTTCAGGTGTTAAGATTAAACAACTAGTATTTATAACTTCTTTTAAGGTACTGGAACAAGATATATTTGGAGGGTAAATTGTAGTAGAATACTCTGTCTCTTGTTGTCCTGTGTTTGTATCTTTTGTATTATGTAGCAGTTATGTTCCAACGGCATTGACTTTGAAGCCTGATGGAAATATATTTCCATAGGAACAAAACTTGGAATAACATAGCAAAAAGACTCAGACAACAATATAACTCAGTGTTATATGCTCAGCATGATGGTGCATCAGTAATTAGAGTTGATATTGCAACCTGATTTTTTTTGTGTCACTCTCCATCAATTTTTTTGTGTTTGTGCATTTTCAAATATTACATGACTTTGCCTCATGTTTAATCAGTATTTTATACAACTTCATGTAATGCTAACAAAGGAAAAAGCTTGAGGGTGTTTTTCACATTCTGCCAGTTCTCAGAAAAATCTAAGTCCCAGAAAAGTTACATCATTGCTTCTTACACTGTCTGTGATGAAGAATCAGATTTTTCTTTTCTTTCTTTTCCCCTGTGTGTTGAAGACTGATATAGGTTGCTATTATATATGGCTAGTATTTTGCTCGTGTCATATGTTTGACTACATTGAAACATATCTTATTCTGCAGAGTCCACTGGTGATGTACCTGAATGTTGTGGTAGTGTCAGTTGCTCTGAGAGTTTCTGAATGCTTATCTCAGTTTTTGTACTTTCCTTGTTATGGACTGGTAAAATGCAGTGCATCAACTATACTTTGAAACCAAACTAGGAGCAATCCATATGTTTGATCCATTCAGGCAGTGGGGCATCACTATTTTAGATGTCAGTGAAGAGCAACAGCTTTGAAATGAACTTAATTGTTTTTTTGTTTGTTTGTTTTTGAGAAGGAGTCTGGCTCTGTCACCCAGGCTGGAGTGCAGTGGCACAATCTCAGCTCGCTGCAGCCTCCGCCTCCGGGTTCAAGCAGTTCTCCTGCTTCAGCCTCCCAAGTAGCTGGGATTACAGGCTCATGCCACCACACCCGGCTAATTTTTTGTGTTTTTAGTACAGATGGGGTTTCACCATGTTGGTTAGGCTGGTCTCGATCTCCTGATCTCAAGTGATCCGCCCACCTCAGCCTCCCAAAGGGCTGGAATTCCAGGCGTGAGCCTCAAATGAACTTAATTGTAAACGCTTCAAAAGGAGCTACCCCAGGAATTCTGGGGTAGAAAACATCTTTTCTAGGTGCAAATGAAAAATTTAAGTTATAGAAAAGTATTTTAATTAGTTAATATGTAGTTTGCTTTTATATCTTTTTACATTTGTGCCTTTAGAGCTCCAAATTGCTTCAAGGGATTAAAATCATCCAGGCAGATAGATTAAGACTTGAAAGAGATAATTAATGTAGGTACAGAAAAGTAAGTGGAGAAGAAAGTTTTGAGAGGAAGCATTAAGAAAAAACTTAAATGTGGAAGACTACATAATTGATTGAGGAACTGAACTTACCTTAATAGATCTTTAACAGTTTGGTTCCTTAAGTATAAAATGCAGGAAATAATTTATGTTTTAATTTTTAAAAGTGTGTGTGTGTGTGTTTGTTTGTTTTGGTGGCTTTTAAAAGACAGAAATGCTAAGTTTTCAATTCTGGAGAGTAGCTTTTGATGTTTGCTTGGCACATATTTATTGAGCTTCTGAAATCATACTAAATTTATATATGATCCTGGAGAAAGTCCTAAAATCATACCAAAATCAGGTAAATTACTAAGCAAGCTGCTTTGTGTGCCTTCCACTCACAAATAAGTTGGAGTACACCAAACAGGATCAACTAACTCAAAGATCCAGATTCTTAACGTGGGAATCAAATGGTATGGGTGTTTATATCCTACCAAACTGCTAAGGATTAAGCCTGACTCTTTTTTGGGTCACCAGCTCTAATTCATTGATGATAAGATAAACTATGAAGAGTATTAAGTTTTCTTAAAAAGCAGTAAGTTAAAATCGAAAGTGGGAATAGAAGGGAAAGAATAGGGTTTTTGGAGACCTCAGGGTATATACTACTAAAAGTTGAGAACTATAAGGTAAAACCTCACTTTCTTAATTGCCATCAGCATTAGTATGTTCACAAATTTGAGAGTTTTTTTTTTTTTTTTACACTTACATATGAAGAGATGGAAGTTAACTTTACATTAAAATCGCAGCAAAATTTCAGGCTCGTGGCTATTTCTTCCACCATTCCTTGTTTCCACCTTTTTTTTTTTGGTTTGGCATTATTTCTGTTGTTCCCCACTCTTATATTCTGATAGGTGCCAATTTCCCAACCAGTTGAGTCTCCATCCCTGGAATCTCTTCCTATCCAGTTTAACATATTATGGCATTTAATGTGCCCCTATGTTGGTGTTGTGTGTGCAGGGGTCTGTGGCGGGGGGGAAGAAAAGAAAAAATAATGTGCTGCATCTTCCATTTATCATGAACTATTTGTTTTTAGTAGTAATAATTGGCTTTTGAATACTTACCTGCAGGACACAGTGTTAATCACTTTATAGGTGAATAAATAAAGTACTGAAGTTTCCATTTTACAGATGAGAAGACTGAGGTAGAAAGGTCATATGACTTTACCAAAGTCACTCAGATAGTAATGGCTGAGCTAGGATTCAGTGCCAGCATTCTGTCTCAGCCCTCATTTAGTAGCCCTGGCGTTAATAGTAGGAATCAAAATGCTAAGAAAGAAACGATCACACATCAGTGTGATTGCTAGTATTTACTGAGAGATTACTATGTTCCGGACACAGTAGTAATTGCTTTAAGAACAAATGTGTAACTTCATTAATCTCCTAGCACATAGTAGTAGCTTTTCATTAAATATTTGTTATTATAATATGTAAAATCCACATTTAGATGCAAGAACTTACACTCCTTGCCTCTTACGTAGCACCTTAGAAGCTTAATCTTCCCATAAACTCTGTTGGACACTACAGGGAATATCAAGATTGGTTTGTTGTTGTTTTGCCTTTAAACCGTAGATGTTTTAGCACTAAAAGTGGTCTGTGCTAAACTCCAAAAGTTTTTTTTATTAGAACTATTTTATTTAACATTTATCTTTTATTAAATAAAAAAAATTTAAGCAATTAAAACATTCTCATAAATGGAGAACGTAACAAATAACCCACATACCCACCACCGAGAATCAGATAATTACTTACGCAGTTTTTTTATTTTTTAATTTAATGCTAACTTCTGTGTTTGTTTCATGCTTAAAGCCATATCCAGAAGACCCAGCAGTTTATAAACCACTCTCCCAGGAAGAACTGCAAAGGATAAAGAATGAGAAAAAACAGAAACAAAATGAGAGAAAACAAAAAATATCAGAAAATCGCAAACATTTGGCTAGTGTACGTGTCGTACAAAAAAACCTCGTCTTTGTTGTAGGTTTATCTCAGCGCCTAGCAGACCCAGAGGTAAGTCCTCTTGTTTTCTTTGTCATCTTGATATTTTTTCTGTTTCCTTGTCTTACTTGGAAATAATAGTTGACCCTGCTCAATTGTGTGATTCCTCACATTATATCTTAAAGGAGAAAATAAGGAATTACTTTTGAATAGTTGCTAAGAAACCAATGACCAGTCGTGATCTTAGGCAAGTGTCTTAATCTGTCTTGGCTTCAGTTTCTTCAGTTGTAAAACTAAGGAGTTGAACTAGATTTCTAACGTGCTGACAGTCTGTTAAAACTGGATAATGATTCGATTTTGCTGTTAAGGCTAACATGTGACATGAATACTCTGTTTCTTTCCTCTTTTCTGTATATATATAAGGACCAGCAGTGGAGATGCAGTTACTTGAACCCACTAGAGATTTTAGTAACCTAGATTTTAAAAAGTCTGCCCAAGTAGTAATTGTTGGTTTTTCAGACCTGTTGCTATACTGTATCATCATTCTTTACTTACTCATTTTAAGCCAGTTTGGAGGAAGAGGGAGAATTTGGTAATGTGAAATAAAGGACCAATTTCTTTGTCATCCATTCAGGGGGAGGAGAGAGCTTAACCTTATTTCTTAGTACCTCTTTTTTCTCTTCTTCTGCCACAAGCCTTATTAGAGTAATGTCGAACTCATACTTTCCTTGAGGCCCTTAGATAAGCATCTGGTAATTTTTAGTTTCTGATATACCATGAGATACTGACTAGATTGTTGATAAGGCAAATATAAGCTGATCGACAGGCAGAGTGTTTACTTGGTAGGAGAGAGCTGGTTTTGAGGGATCTTCCAAAAGATCCTTGAGAAGAGTTTAAAGTAATATTAGGCATGGTACCCATCAGAAGAAAGATTGTAGTGAACATGCTTAAGGAGGTAGGAACCTTTGGACTTGGCTGAGCGTGTTAAAGGTCCCAGAAGGAGGATCTTTAAGGAGTATAATGTCTGTTTTTGTAAAAATTAATTTACCTGTAATCCCAGCACTTTGGGAGGCCGAGACGGGCAGATCACGAGGTCAGGAGATCGAGACCATCCTGGCGAACATGGTGAAACCCCGTCTCTACTAAAAAATACAAAAAACTAGCCAGGCGAGGTGGCGGGTGCCTGTAGTCCCAGCTACTCGGGAGGCTGAGGCAGGAGAATGGCGTGACCCTGAGAGGATGAGCTTGCAGTGAGCTGAGATCTGGTCACTGCACTCCAGCCTGGGTGACAGAGCAAGACTCCGTCTCAAAAAAAAAAAAAAATTATTTTAAAAAATAGTTTTTATTGATGATGTGTTTATATGTGTTGCAACTATACAGGTCTTCAAAATCAATACGAAATGATTTTGACCCTGTGAAAGTTGGGGACATTACTAAGAAGGATCTGTCATGGATGATAAACATGGAGGCAACTCAAGAATTACTAGGACCTAGGTCCAGGGATGCTGGCAGTCATTAGTTATGTGATACTCAGGAGACCAAGTTCTTTCCAAATCCAAAGGAGTGGTCTAGAGTTGATACAGAAAAAAACTTCTTCAGTAAGAAATGTTCAGCAAAGAGCTCATTTTAGGTGTATGACTCAACTTCTGTAGCCAGTTCTCCCTCTTTTTTTTTTTTTTAAGCTAGTGATTATTCCCCAGGCAGACAGAATCCTACCTCAGCTTTGATCATTTCCTTGAACAACACCTCAACTTTGCACTAATCCTTTTATCTCCGTCTTTTAACTCTAAAATAGAGTTAAAAAGGTGTGAGCCACTTTTTTTCTAACCACAGGGCACTTCTATATACTCCTCTAACCAGTGGGCACTTATGCCAGTATTTACTCATACTAATCTTACTGATTTAGAATCTACTTTTTTCTTTTTTTTTTTTTGAGACACGGTCTCACTTTGTCACCCAGGCTGGAGTGTAGTGGTATGATCATGGCTCACTGCAGCCTCAACCTTCTGGGCTCAAATGATTCTTGTGCCTCAGCCCCCCAGGTAACTGGGTCTACAGGTGCATATCACCACACCTGGCTAATTTTTGTATTTTTTTGTAGAGATGGGGTTTTGCCATGTTGCCCAGGCTGGTCTTAAACTCCTGAGCTCAAGCAATCTGCCCGCCTTGGCCTTCCAAAGTGCTGGGATTACAGGTATGAGCCACTGCGCCCAACCTAGAATCTACTTTCGCCTTTCTGAAAGTGCAGTTCCAGTAAATGAATGAAACTTTTATCTTGATTTGAGAGCTCTTGGATATGGATGTTCCTGTTTTTATTAATACATCTTGGATCTGATCAACTGTAGTACTGGAGGCATATGAAATAGCATCCAAAATTTGGATGAAATTAAGGCATAGACTGAATATGATATTTGGATTATAAGTTTCCTACCTCTTCTTTTGGGCATGTGATTTATAAGAGGGTTGTTTGTTTGTTTGTTTTTTGCCCAGGCTGGAGTGCAGTGCATGATCTTGGCTCACTGCAGCCTCCACCCCTTGGGTTCAAGTGATTCTCCTGCCTCCACCACCTGAAGAGCTAGGATTACAGGCATGCGCCGCCATGCCCAGCTAATTTTTTTTTTTTTTGTATTTTTAGAAGAGATGGGGTTTCACCATGTTGACCAGGCTGGTCTTAAACTCCTGACTTCAAGTGATCCACCTGCCTTGGCCTCCCAAAGTGCTAGGAGTACAGGTGTGAGCCACTGTGTTTTTTATTTACTTACAGAGATTTCTTATTTCCATTTCAAGTAACTCTAGTAAGATTAATCTGAACTATTATACTGAAGGAAATGAATCTAAGTGGTGACTACTGAAAGAGAGTACTTTATCATGAGTCTATGCTTAAAAATATACTCTACTAGTTTTATATGTTTGAAATAATTCTTTCTTGGTGGGAGGACATTGGATTTTCTTAAATGAAATAAATGGGCACTTTCCTTTATTTCTCTTGAAAGTCCAGAAAGATCAGAGACAAGTGTTTTGTTTTTTTAAAATAATACCACTTCTAAATAATATCTTTTACAATTCTCTTAATTTGTCTTTATAACCTTTTTAGTATTTGGAAATCTTCTAGTGAAGTTAACTTCACTAGAAAACTCAAAAGAAGGTTCAAATTGTTAGCGTCACTTTCAAGTCAAAGAAGGATCCTTGTAATTTATTTATCTTTGGATGATGAACAGTTTGATATTTGACCTAATTCTGATTGACAGAATAGGAGAGTTTAGGAACAATTAAAGCTTATTTTGAAAATAATTTTTGCATACCAAAAATCTTCACACCAATATTGATTGTCAAATGTATTCATTTGTTGGTTGATAGACAAAAAAAAGATCTTAGAAGACAAGGTAATTAGAGCCAACGATTAGATCAGAGGTAATGATGATCACCTTCTAAGTCCTAAAATTTTAGGTTTGTGAGGACGTAATTGATTTATTCTGCAAATTAATTCTTGAATGCCTACCATTTGCTAGATATTTTGATGTCGGGGGTGGTGGGAAAAGTAGTTAGCAAGCCAGACACAAGCTTACAGACTGGTAGGGTAGACAGAATTTAAGTGCTTACATGTGTGCTGAGTGTTTATAAAAGGAAAGTACACAGCTTTTTGGGAACATATATTAGAACAGTTAGCTAGTGTGGAGATTGACAAAAAGCTTCTCTGAGGAAAGGACAATTAGGGTCAGCTTGAAGAATTAATGGGTGTTATCTAGGTAGCACATAAATAAGAGTGTCCTGGGTATATGTGATAACCCAGGAGAGCAGCTTGTTTGATGAACTGTACGGCTGTAAAGACACAACATTTCATTTTACAAATAAGAAACTGAGGCAAAAGGAAGCTGAGTGACTTGCCCATGGTCTTACAGTTCCTATTCCAGGGTATTCTGTGTTGATGATTACTGTGTTTTTCATCCATCCATTCATCTATTCACTCATTCATCCATCTGATTACCAAGTTTTTGTTTTTCTCTGTAGTGTCTGTGAATACTTGACTGTTTTCCCAAGGAATATATAACAAGACATTTTGGTTACTAGGCATGCCCTTGGACATTTATAATTCTGTCACATGGCCATTTATTTACTATATTAGTAGGAAAACTGGTCCACTGTGAAATACATCGTGACATTGAGTATATAGATAATGTGCCTGTGTACAGGGTGCTCTGTCTACTCTCCATACCCTTTATTTGTTCACTAGAATACTATTTTACTAGTTGTTTAGGCAGAATCTAGAGTGTTCAAGTTAATAGGGAAAGTTTAAATTCATTGTTTTTCCCTTGCCTGGGCAGCCTATTTCTTGTCAACCACTTGCCATTTGCTAATACTTTGAGGCCCACTATTGTTACAAATCCGTGTAATTCTTTTTGTTTAATGCTAAGACAGTTCACTTTTTCAGTAAGTATTTATTGAGTACCTGCAATATGCCAGGCATTATTTAAGACACTGAGCATTCACTGATAAACAAGTAGTAGTAGATAAATAAGAAGTACCTTCCTTTTTACAAAAGTAACAGGATGAGAAGTATTGTGTGCTGTGAAGGCACAAGGGATAGCATTCCACCTTGGGAGGGAGGTATGTACCCCTCTCCTGTCTTTGGGGTAAAGTGCTTCTGGCACAGCAACCATACAGATGCTTCTGGATGAGAAAGACCTCAATCTGCAAGTGATTTGTTTGGCTGGAAGATTAGATTGCAGTGGTCAGAGATAAGGTTGCCAAGGTAAGTGGTAATGGATCATGAAGGGCTTTCTAACCATGCTAAGGAGTTTGCACTTTATCCTCAAGGCAGGGGAAAGCTTTTGAATGTTCTTAAGAACAGAGTGATGTGATTAGATTTGTGCTTTGACAGTACCATTCTGGCTGCAGTGTGAACATGTCATCATAATTACATACCAATCTGATGTTGTTATAAAGGTGTTACACCCAAACGTTGGCCAGAAACCATTTCCATAAACCAGTGGCCTTCAACCTTATCAGACTCAGTGTCCACTTTTTAAAAACTAATGTAACACCCCTTGACTTTCATGAAATGACTTCTTGATAATATAATTTGTCTACACACATAATTTGAAAAAGTATATGTAAATGAGGAATAAAAAGAAAGTAGTTATAAAAAGACTATTTGTACATTTAAATGCTTGGACACTTCTTCTCTAGAACCTTGCTATTCAAGGTGTGGCCTCTGGGCCAGTAACATTAATATCACTGCAGAGCTTATTAAGCAAACTCTTCAGCCTTGCTTCAGATCTACTGGATCTGAATCTGCATTTTAACTAGATCATCGGAGGATTTATTTACATATTAAGGCTCTAAACTACTATTTTATCCTGTGTAATAAAGAAGTAAGATACTTGCACCTATTTGTAAAATCATGGACTGTGACAGCTACAAATGCAGATTGTTACTGTTGTATGTATTGGGCAACTCAGGTGCCATGAAACATCAATAATGTGATTTTTTCTCAGATAACTCTTAGTAAAATTTTAAACAAAACATGTGTAGTCATCCCCTAATTACATATTATTTGCTTTCCTGTAAACTCAGTGTATGACAAAACTGGGAAAATACTTTGTAATTATGTATAATGTGGAATTTGTTTCTGGCTCAATAAACAGCTTCAGGTATGTCTTGTAGTACATTCAGAAATTGTGCCAGATAATTCTTTGTTGTACGGGGCTAGCCTGAGCCTTGTAAGACATCTCTGGTCCCTGTCCACTGAACAGCAGCAGTCTCTCCCAGTCACTTTAACCGTCTCTCCCAATAAAAGCTTTCACAAATTTCCAGACTGCCCCTTGAGTGCTTCCCTCATTGAGAACTACTGCCATAAACCTATGATGCTGATGCAGTACAACCTGTGACCAGCCTCACTGAACCCTTTGGAGTAGCTGTCTTAGCTATGAGGCTGGTTGTTGAGTTGGTATTCATCCAGCTGGAAGATTGAATACAGTTCCAAACTCCACTAGCCAGAAAGCTTTTTCAAACTCTGCTCTTCTCTCTTTATCAACCCTGAGACTTTGCTACGAATAACCTAAGGGTCATTGTGTTAGCCACTATTACTATCATATCCCTCAGGGGTTTTGGGTGGAAAAAAGATTGAAACTTAGTGTAATTACCTCACCTTCTAATCTGTTAGAATTGGCTACAGGAAACGTAACAGTTACCTTATACTTCCAAGCACCTAAAATAAAATATGGTAAGATTAATTACTTTCTATTAATTAGGTAGAAGACTAAGAATTAATGATACACCAGCCATAGATTTATTCATGAAGCTTTGATTCTATCAAGTGCAGAACAGAATAGCTAAATTATAAGTCTGTAAGAATATTATCAAATATGAATGGAAAGAAATACTTTACACACACTTGAATAGGTACATGCAGAAAGCTTTCATTTGAAGAGAGCTTGCTATTTGGAGAGATTGTAGGAACAGTAGGTTTAAAGGTACATTCTAGGAAAACAAAATTTTGAGGTAGTTGCAAATTATGGGAGATGTCTTTTTATCAAGTTACATACTGGTCAGATTAGCCAAGGTTAAGTTTGTAAGAGAAGCTGAAAGAATGCATGTAGTGTTCACAAAGTAAAGGAGATGAGGTACGTAGGGGAAATAACCACCAAGAAGTAACCAGGTAATAAAGAAACATATAAATCTGTTTCCCAAATGTTAAGTACCAGGAAAAGTAGGGAAAAAACCTCATGAGACGGATGAGATTGGTAAAATTGATTGACACAGGAAACTATGCACAATGATAAATCATAAAGCATAGAGGGTTGAGTGGGCACTCTTGTTATTTGAAATGTGTAATTTATAAACAATGTTATATACAATAGATTTATGAGTAAAGACTGTCTCTATGTCTGTTCTTTCAATTCTGTCTTTACCTTTAATACGTAATTCTGGTCATTGTTTTTGAAGAATTGCTTTCGTATAAGATCATCTCTTAATGGCAGTGTACTTAAGATCTTTGATCTGTTTTGCGTTTAAGAATACTGTACAGGTAAGATCCCATAGATACTGGAGCTGTTAGTAGAACGTAGTAGATAATACCAGTTAGTGAGTCTCAGTTTCTGTTCAGTGGGTCAAGAAAAGAATAGCTTTTAGACTCTTGATTTCCTGTAGGTTAGCTATACAAACTGCAATTAGGAGGTAGTGACATTTATTAGAAAACTTTAAAAATTATTATTTTCCTTTTGCTGAAGAGGGATGATGAATGTCTCCATTATAAGGATAAAATTGTTGAAAATGGGGACAGTTTATACCTTATTTCTTCTTCTTTTATAGGTTTTAAAACGACCAGAATATTTTGGGAAGTTTGGTAAAATACATAAAGTTGTCATCAATAATAGCACATCATATGCAGGCTCACAGGTAACTAATTTTAGGGATGTTTGCCTTTCCTCCCTAAGGTCTGTGCTTGACCTGGGCTGTTCCAAAGGAAATGAAACTTTGCTCTCTGATTAGAAAGCTTGAGGGACAAGGACTTAAGCAGTGTAGTGACCTCTGTTGGTGGGGTGGGGGATTTTTTGGTGCTTATTTGACCCTTCTAGGACTTAACAATTAAGAGGGAAATAGTAAAACAAACATTTAGTGATGGAGTAAAGGGGAGGGGGAGGTGAGTCTGCTATCAGGCAATGTAATAATTAGATGAGGATTAGATAGTGATTTCTAATCGGTAATATTTTCAGATATTGAAAATAGTATCTTTGTTATGCTGGTGTTATCAGAATGGTTTTCTAGATTGCATTTATTTTTGAGAGAACATAATTTGACATAGTCTTTAAATCTTATTTTTTAATCTAAATTTTAATTTTTTAATAACCTTGACGAGCCTGTCAAATGACTTTTTAAAAAAATAAATGCCAAGCCAAAGTAATATTTTATTCACATATATTACAGTATTCTTAAAACCAGATAAAATTCATTGAGTATTATTACTTTCAAATGAGCTAGTTTAGTGTTTAATCAAAACTGCCACTACTACTACTAATTATTGTCATTAGTAATAGTAGCAGTCAAGGGCTTTAGAATTCCCTAGGTTGCAGTACAATTTTTTTAGTATCGTTTAATTTGAAACTAATAACAGTGGAATGGGATTTTTTCACTTTAGGGTCCAAGTGCCAGTGCTTATGTAACCTATATCCGGTCAGAAGATGCTCTCAGAGCCATACAGTGTGTCAACAATGTGGTAGTAGATGGCAGAACACTTAAGGTAATATAATCCTCTTGATCCTTTTTTTTTTTTTTTTAAGGGAGATGAGATAAAATATAGTAAGTAGAGGAGAACTGAGCATTTATATATTAAATTTGACTGTTAATTTGAAGAGTTTCTCTTAGGGTTCTATACCATCTATTATAGCTAATTTGTTTACTGCTGATTTCTGTAGGGTCCTCTTTTACCAGATAGGAATAAACACATTCATTATTAGGGGATAATCTTTTAAAATATTGCATTTTTACATATATTTTATTTTGTGATAATAGAACCATTATTTTCTTCAGAAATAGGTAGTCTTTAAATATATGGACATTGATTCAGGTTTGAGTGAGGAGTCCCACTAAGCAAAGCTTTATGGTTAATGGAAGAAGGATGGCATAATTAGAAAAAGGAATTTGCCTTCTTATGTGTCTAACCACTCATAATGTGGAACAGATTTTTTTGGTCTATCTCCTCTCTTGATATTTGGGGAAGATTTGGGTGTTCAAGTTTTGGAAACCATAGACAGATGTTTCCTTTAGTTCTTCCAAATGAGCCTCATCTATAATAAATCCTGCTAATAATAGTTTAGTTCTCTAGTATTTGCAGCCATATTTTTTGTTTTGTCATGTTTGTGCCTCATTTTAGGTGACCTGAAAACACTAAACATGGAGATTCTTACTGTGTTGTCAGTTCACATTGAGTCTTCTTTTCCTTTACCCCTCTTCCTCTTGCAGGCATCTCTAGGTACAACAAAATACTGCAGTTACTTCTTAAAGAATATGCAGTGTCCAAAACCTGACTGCATGTATCTTCATGAATTGGGGGATGAGGCGGCCAGCTTCACAAAAGAGGAAATGCAGGTAGTAAAGTCATGTGAATTATCGACTTTGCAGAAAAGGGAGTACTTTTTTTTTTATTAGTTAAAATTGCAAAAGCAAAAACTATGGATTTGATTTTGTAAAAACTGATATTACTTTAAAGTAGCATTTTCCAAACAAAGTGTTTAATGGAAGGTGAGTTCTGCAGGATATTGTTACAATAAAAATGTGTCTTTGGTCAACTAAGTTTGAAATGCTAGATTAATGAAGATGAACAGGTTGCTTTAAGACTGCTCAGAGTCCTTAATATGCTAATACATATCCACGAAGGGAATTTACAACCAGAACTTAGTTGACCAGGAAAACACTTTGGGAAATGCTATTTTAAGAGGAATGTCAACAAAATGAAAGCTAAGTGGGATATTGTAATTATTCGTTAAACCAATCTATACTCTTTACAGAGCTTGCTAGAAAATAATACTGTCAAACAGTGCTGATAAACTAATATTATTTTTACAAAATTATTCTCCCCATGGAAGTGTCCACTAAATCAGTATCCTGTAAAGGGTGAATTGAAGACTTAATATCCTATGTTCTTTTTTACATTTCCTCTTCTCCTGTCTCCTTTCAATTTGTAGTATAAACATGCCTTAACAAGTAAAAATGTTGACCATACGACATATTAAATGAGGATTATACCAAAGCACAATGCTGCACTTCCCTATTGTAGATGAGGACTTCAGATTGTTGCTGTGGACTTTTCAGGAATACTTCTCATTTAGAAGGTGGGGGGCATTCATTGCTACCTTTCATTCTCCAGGTCAAACTAGAGAAAGTCTGGTAGGGGCTCCTTTAAGAAAAGATTGTTAAATGGAGTATTACCTTTTTTGACTTGGAGCTAGTACAGATTAAATCCCATTATAATAAATACATCAGAGTTTTCTTGACAGTATGGTCTTTATGATTCAAAAACAATGTTCAAATAAGATCTATCTGATATTTAATAAGGACAGATGGCTTAACTGATTTCTTAAAAAATGCTTTTTTTGTTTTTTGGATGAAACCTTCTTGAATGAAATCTAAGGTAGAACCATTTCAAACTAAATTTTAATTAGTAGAGGGTATACTTTATTCACATTTCCTGTCAATTTCTATCAGAATTTTCAAGTCCCACCCAGTTGATCTCATTTAAAGTAATATTAAACAATAAAATAAAATGTATGGGCAGTCCTTTGGAACTTGTTTGTAATGGGATTTAACCTGTCTTTATGAACTGCCCCTGTAGAGTCATTTTAATATCAAGTTGAGCTCTTTATGGCTTTCCACAGATATTAGTGAAAGCCGTATCTCCTGAAGTATTGATTCCAGAAATAATTTTCAAGACTTTTCGTGTTTTAAAAATGTAAATTTCAAATCTAATGTATTTTTAAAAATAATTTAAAACTTATTTCATAATGTTGTCCTGAATTTATCTTGCTCTTCTGTAGCTGAGTTTAAAATTACTTTAAAAGGGGATTTTTTGTTGTTGTTGTTAAAACACTTTCTTGATGTAGGAAAGAAATTTGAATAAATTTTATGGCAAAAATCAAAAAATCTTTCCTTGTTACTGCATAACTCAAAATTTAGTGTCATAGGAAATCTTTATAGGTCCAATTGAAACAAGCAAGTTGCCTCTCAGAACAGGGAACGATGCATTGTGCAGTATATATGACATAATTACGCCCAATTAAATGCAATTGCCCTCACTTGTTATTGTTTTGATTTGTTCCGTTTTGGTTTTGTTGTATAACATCTATTTAGACCATAATTTTTAAAAAGTTAACATCCCTGAAGGTAAGTAAAAATATTCTTCCAGTCTAGATATACATGCAAATAGTAAAACGATACTCAAAGTAATATCATTATCATTTATTTTTGTGTCTAATTAGCTTCCACAGGCAATCTTTGCCTAATTTTTCCCATAATATTTGTGACATTGCCTTTTGATGTACACCTACCCAGCTAGAGTAAGCATAGCATTCTCTTGTGTATAGAGCAGAGGTTGGCAAACTTTTTCTGTAAAGGCTAGTTAGTAAATATTTTAGGGTTTTTGAGCTGTGTATGTAGTCTCCTGTCACAACTACTTTACTCTGCCTCTGTTGCACTACTATACTCTGCCTCGGTAGCAGAACGACAGCCAAATAAATGAATAGGCATGACTGTGTTCCAGTAAAACTTTATTTACAAAAACAGGCAACTGGCTGTGAATTGCTGACCCTTGGTCTAGAGTTTAAAATACATTAATTTTTATTTTACGTTTGATAACCGTAGAAGAAAAGAGAAAGTAAAAACTAATTCATGGAAGTTTTACTTAGTGTCAAGATAATGAAGAATATAGTAAAACTGTTCATCTATGTGTTACTTCAAGTGCTAATCTCCAAATTAAAAAGGAGATTCATGAATTTTGGCTGATTTTCCGGAAAACTCAGTAATGACCTGTTACAAGACTTAATTCTTACATTAAACACTTGGAAGTAGGTTTAAAGTGGACCTTACACTTTTTGAGCTAGCAAAAATGTTCTCCCCTTAATATGCTTTTCTCTACAATAAATGGGTTGATGAAATGCCTTAATTTATCAGATATATATCATGTAATTTTGTTGGAATGACTTTCATTGATCTAGAAGTTTTGTGATATCCTCACAGGTTTCTCTTACTTGTTTTATTTAAAAATTTATTTAAATTTCATTTATTTAATGTTTTATTTTTTAAAAATCTTATTTGTTTTATTTAGAATATATTTAATAATTCAGAAGATTATTCAGTATTTTATACCAGCCATTTTGTGAATCCCACTGCAGTTTTAATTTATTCTTTCATTAGGCGGGTAAACACCAAGAATATGAACAGAAGCTACTTCAAGAATTATATAAATTAAATCCCAATTTTCTTCAGCTATCTACGGGTTCAGTTGATAAAAATAAGAACAAAGTGACACCACTGCAGAGGTACGATACGTAAGTATTGATACTCATAGTCAGACATCTTACCTTCTTATCAGTTGATCTTCTCTTTTCATTTTAGATCTTTTTCAGGCAAAAGCCTTGTTGACAAGGTCTATCGTTTATGCAGAACTGTTTAGCTGTATGGGAAATGTTGAGTCACAGTTTCTGGGTTTGAATGTTTGCTGCCTACTCTTCCCTGGTAACACTTCAGACTAGCTTTTTGATGGGTTCACCTTTTGCAGTGATTTGCAGACTACTCTGAGCCCAGGGAATACTTTCCTTGTTAAAGAGAAAATTAAGAGATTTTAGGTATTAAAAGGCTCTGATTACCTAATTGAGGTCTCTCTTGATATAATTAGGGGGAGAATACTATAAAAGGGAAAGTGGGTGTTATCTGAAGGAAGCCTTGTGTGTTGGGGACACAAATATTCAAGAATATCTAGTTCCAGGAATCACTAAAGTTATTTAAATCCCGTAAATGAAGGGAGTATCCCACATTAAGAATCTTACTCATCTTAGACCAGTCATCTCCTATCTTCTACCTCATCGTGGTTTTGGGTAAACTAGATTGTGTCAATGCTTAAATAAATTTATAATCTTCAGTTAGAGAGTCTCATTCTGATATGGTGATCTTCATATCTTGGATTATATTTTGTTATGGCCTGTCAGAAAATCATATTAATAAGTATAATAATTTGGGGATTTTATTCTATTCTGAACTTTCATTAAATTTGATGGGTTAGGATTTTTGTTATTTTTTATTTGATAAGTTTAACTTTTATCAAATGAATTTTAAAAGTAAATATTGTAATTAATTTATGTTGATGATCTTTTTTTTAAATTCCAAAGTTAAATTTGTTTGAATGTTGTTTTAATGTCTAGGTGTTAAATATTATAGCCCAGTGTCTATTGGGTGCTAAAATAATGTAAGAACTATTTTCAAATATAGCTAATAATAACTAAATGGATTATTGTCTGAGTCCATTTCTTCAAAAACACATTCTTGTCTTTAAATTTTGAAGTCTGTGTTTATTCATTTTGATAGTAAAGATTATTTAAATTATTAAAAACCAAATTATACACATAAACATATATGCACATGTGTATGTAAATATAAATAAATATAAAATAGACCACAAAGCAAAATATAAAGTTACTGTATAGCAAACTATGTAAAATTTGTTTATATCAAAGCTAAGAATAAAAGCCAAGTCAAAACGGATCTTTCTGGTTTGACAAGCTTTGATCTTTTCCTTTAATCTTTTGTACCCACCCTTTTCTAACCCTGTATGGTTATTTTATGACAAACCATATGCTATTATTTACCTTACTGGTTGCCATCTCTGTAGTGCTTAGTATAAGAATGAAGTTATTGTAGTAAACAGTGGTTTATTTCAGATACTTTTAACATTTATGCACATCATTGTTTGCATTGAAAATGTTGTCATTCTTTTTTTTTTTTTTTTTTTGAGACGGAGTCTTGCTCTGTCACCCAGGCTGGAGTGCAGTGGCCGGATCTCAGCTCACTGCAAGCTCCGCCTCCCGGGTTCACGCCATTCTCCTGCCTCAGCCTCCCGAGTAGCTGGGACTACAGGCGCCCGCCACCTCGCCCGGCTATTTTTTTGTATATTTTTAGTAGAGACGGGGTTTCACCGTGTTAGCCGGGATCGTCTCTCGATCTCCTGACCTCGTGATCCGCCCATCTCGGCCTCCCAAAGTGCTGGGATTACAGGCTTGAGCCACCGCGCCCGGCGAAAATGTTGTCATTCTAATTTAACTCATATTCTGCGTTTTATAGCCCCTGGTGATTTCAGAGCAAAAATTTAAAATTTAGATGATCTCTTTGAAATAACATTTGTTGTCTTCTGAATATAAAACTAATACGTTTTTATTGAAGGAAATACGAAAAATTTATGAAAGCATACAGAATAAAATGAATATTACATATGATCTTAATACCCAGAACTTTTCACTGAAAGTGATTTGTGTATAGCATGCCCTCCAATAATGCCTTTTCATTCAGTGTTGTTTTGTTACAATGTTGATGAGAAAAAAATCAATTCCCAGCTGGGGCCACTGCCTCTGTGGACTTTGCCTGTTCTCCCCATGTCTGCGTGGATTTTCTCTAGGCACTCTGGTTTCCTCCCACATCCCAAAGCTGTGCACGTTAAGTGAATTGACATGTCCAAATTATCCCATTGTGAGTGAGTGTGAGTGTTTATGTGTGTGAGGGGACCCTGCCAAGGTTGGTTCCTGCTTTGCCCTCTGATTTGCTAGGATGGGCTCTGGCCACCTACAATCCTGAACCCCAATAAGTAGGTTGAAAGATGAATGCATGAATAAATACAAATTATTGTAAAATATAAATTTGTAAAGTGTTAATGTATTTTCTTATACACTAATTCCTTGCATTGTGTATTTTCTTAGTCTTTTTTCTTCTTGTGAATGCATGTATACCATTATACACAGAGTACCTTGGTTTGTTACATTTGAAAACCTAATACATATTATTATGAATAATTTCCCCATGTCACTAAAACATAATTTTTTATGGCTACATAGTATTTCACTATATGTTCATATTTTAAATTTATTAAGCCAGTCTTCTGCTGTTGTATGTTATGTTGACTTTGTTATTATTTATAACACTGTCATGAATATCTTTACATATAAATGTTATATGGTTGTAACATATAAATGGTTATAGCTTTGATTGTTCCTGCAAATAGAACTGCTGAGTCAGAGTATGAGAGTACCTATTTCCTTGAATTGGGTATTTTTTTTTTCCTTCTGCATACTTGCCAATTTGATAAACAAAAAAAGCTGTCTCATTTTAACTTGTATTTGATTAACAGAGTGGACTTTTTATGCACAGTGAGTTTATATGTTTCCCATGTTTTATTTGTGTGTTTAAAAGTTTTATATGAGTTATAGAGATATGAACTTCCCCAATCAGTTGATCAATTATTTGTGTTTCAAAATACGTTGAATTTATAAATCAGTTTTGGAAGAATTTATATTCTATGACACTGGGCTGGGCCTGGTGGCACATGCTTGTAATCCCAGAACTTTGTGAGGCTTTGACAGGAGGATCACTTCAGGCCAGGAGTTCGAGAGCAGCCTGGACAACAAAGCAAGACCCCTGTCTCTACAAAAAAACAAAAACAAAACATTGACTTCTCCCAACCATTAGCATAGCATATCTCTCTTGTGCCTTTCAGGAAAGATTTTCTTTTTCCTGTTTTACTGTATTGGATCTCCTACCACCTCTTTCTGTTTGAAAAATCCTTAGGCTAAACAATGCAAAAACAGTGTTAGACTGGTAGCACTAGCAGGTGTTCTTGCCTCATACTTTACTTTTATGGGGATGTCTCTAGTGTTTTATTTACTCTTTAAGGATGATTTTGATCATTTACTTGAGATGGGTATTTTTAATCACACTATGAAATACCTTGTTATTCCTAATTTATTGAGACTTTTTTCCTTTAGATTAGAAATGAATATTGCAATTTACCAAAAGTATCTTTGGCATTTATAACAAGTAGTTAGCTTTTACTGTGTTTAGTCTGTTCACTTGAGACTGGATAATTTATAAAGAAGAGAGATTCAATTGGCTCACAGTTCTACAGGCTGTACAAGCATGGTGCTGACATCACTTGGCTTCTGGGCAAAGCAGGAGGCAGGCATATCATATACAGCAAAAGCAAGAGGGAGGGGGTTGTGGGGGAAGGTACCATACACTTTTAAATGACCAGATCTCCTGTGAACTCAGAGCAAGAGCTTACTCATCACCAAGGGGATGGCCCAAGCCATTCATGAGAGGTCCACCCCCACGATTGAAATGCCTCCCACCAGGCCCCACCTCCAACATTGGGGATTATAATTCAACACGAGATTTGGTGGGGACATACATTCAAACTATATTATTTACTTATTTTCGTGATCAGTTATTAATAGATCTGCTAATATTTTACTGACTTTGCCTTTTATTATAGTCAGGTAGTCTGTAGAGCACATTCATAACTGTGTTGGTAGCAGGAGAATGTCTAGAAGCCACAAGTTGTAAAGGGGGAAACAGGAGGAAAAGAGGAAATATAAAACAAGTAAACTCATTTACTAATTTTGCCCAAAGCCAGTGCTGTAGAACCTCAGCTGGAATCAGAATAAAAAAAATTCTTTGAGAGTCTTGCTGTCACCTAGGCTGGAGCACAGTGATGCGATCATAGCTCACTGCAGCCTTGACCTCCCAGGCTCAAACTATTATCCCACCTCAGCCTTCTGAATAGCTGGGACTACAGGTACACACCACCACACTCAGTTAATTTTTCTCTTTTTTGTAGAGATGGCATTTCACCATGTTGCCCAGGCTGGTCTCAAACTCCTGGGCTCAAGCGATTCGCTCGCCTTGGCCTCCCAAAGTGCTGGGATTACAGGTATGAGCCACTGTGCCTGGCCAGAGCAAATTTTGACATAGATGTACATGCTTTGCATAAGTACATGATATAGAAACTTTTTTTTTTTTTTTTTTTGCGGGGCGAGGTGGGGAGTGTTTTCTGTTTTAACGCAGTTACCCAAGTTTATTAAGTGACAATTAATGGCCCAAGTTACAGAGAGTAAGCCTTTGGCTGACTGTCAGTCATAGCGAAACGTGTGCTTTGGTCTCCACTTCCACACTGCCATTACCCAGGGTAGGCATACAGAGGCAGTAGGTAGTAGGGATGAATTTTTAGATAAGATTTCTTCTCACAGGAAAGACTTGCCAAATTAGAGTGATGAGCAGTGTAACTCTTTCCTTCCAAGGTCCTACCCAAGAGATGGGTTTCTTCTTCTTCAAGGTAAGTTAAAACTTAAACTTTCTAGGAAAAAAACTCAAAGAAAGGTTTCATTTACACATTTCTTGGCATTCCTAGATAGTGGGTAGCAGTTTTACAGAAAGAATTGCAAGAAAGCAAAGCCTGGAACCTTATAGATTGAGACACTAAGCTTAAAATGTGATTTTCTCTTATTTTCAATTAAGCCAGAGTACAAATCTTAAGAGTACCATAGCTATTAATCCTCAGTGAACCCTGACATGGTCCTGACATGGTCCCCGTATACACATATATGTTAGTAAGTGAATTTTTCTATAATATATTTTGCTCCTGTTTCACCTAGTGAGCAGAAAATTCTAAAAAAGGAATTTATCATCTGCTCCCCTTCATTATTATGAATTCGAGAGTGTATCAGTCATAATGAGTTTTGAACTATGTATGTGCTATGAATAAGTTGCTTTGAAATGATGAATACAAGTAATGAGAGTGGGGAAGTGATGAAGCCTTGCAGTAATGATGCTTAAGGACTGGCTATTTTATTATTTTTAAGTTTGGTGCTTTGAAATATCTTCATTTAGATTGAGATGCTATTTAAGTACCAGCTGTGAAAGGAATAGTAACTAGGTAGGCTGCTGTGCCCAAGACAGTGAGCAGGCCTAGTTACAAGAATTGTGGGGTATGCAGATCAGTCAGTGTAAGTGGTTGTGACTTGCTATTGTGGCTGAAACAAGTCATCATTGAGGAAATGGAGATGTTCAGCTTTAGACTTAGGTGGAACGAGGGTGGAATAAAGGTTTTGAGTCTTCTGTGTTCATTTAATATCCTCAGTAGGCCTGTGTGGTATATATTGTTTTCTTACTACAGGTAAAAAAACCAAGTCTCAAAGAGTTTAAACAGTTTACCAGTATCCCACACAAATAAGCAGTAGACAAGATTCTGATCAAAGTCTCTGTGACTTTAAAGTCCAAGCTCATCCCTCATTCTCCCACTCTTCAGTCTAGAAGAGGTAAAATTCTTAAGAGCAACTCTTAGTAAAAAGTTTTTAAAACATAAATCAAATTCGCTTAAATGAAACTATGCCATAACTATGTAGTTTGATTTTGAAAATCTCTGGTGCTTGAGGCTTATTACCTGAAGACAGATGTAGTGGATGGATTGTAAATTCCAAGGAATTGATGTTATTTTTAGCAAAACTTTCTCTGAGCCACAGATTGGTGGCAGTAATGGATTAGCTAGAGAAATGGTGAAAGTGAAGCTTCTGTAGGAATTTATCAATTTTTATTACATTTGAGAAGGAGTACACATCTTTTAAAATAAAATTACAGCTATATCCTTACTGAAAATCAAGTATAATCTCTGATAGACTGAAGGTATAGTCAGAGTACCTTATTAATTCAGCAGAACGGGAGTGGTCACCGCATGAATTCTGTTCTCATACCCTGACATTATTTGGTAAAACTCTTGAGATTTAGAAAAGGCATAGTTCATAGATTTGTAGAAAAAAGTCTCAAGCAGAGATTGTTAGATTATGAATAGGCCTCAGGATATTTGTGAACACTGAAATTTTATGTAAAATTTTGCACCTGTGCACATTTTTTGAGAGAGAGGACTGACCTAAAAATAGTTATCAATTAAATATTGGTGTAGAGGGCACTGGTCTGCTGATACCTCTAGATATATTAGAGGTGAATTCAGGAGTGGAATAAAGCAGTGATTCTCAAAATATGGTCAGGTGCCATGAGAAATGGACTAGTAAATTAAGTAGGTGAATTAAAGTTTGCTAAGATTTTATATTTACATTAAAATCAGTGGATTACTAGATTTTTCTGAGTTTATATCTCAGAATCTTCCTTATTTCTCTTAAAAAGTTTTCTTCCTATGTTGTATTTGGCTATATACAGAGTTAGTGCATATGTGCATATACAGTGAAAAACTAGTAAGTGAACTGGGATATCTTGCCCCACCTAACTAGAATATGGTCAAAAAAGAAGTTAGAACCACTTGTCTAAAGCATTTGTTCCAGAGGGTGGGGTGGAATGAGTGTGGGGTTAAAGGGCAGTTAAAGATAGGGTTGTATGTGTATGCGCCCTTATTTACTAGAATAAAAGTAAAGCAAATAAGTGTGTTTAGGTTTAACTTAAATATAAATCTTTTAAAAAGATTAAGTGTATTACTGAAATACAGGATTTATGAATAAGTGGAGACTTGCTGTTTTTGAAAGGTTACCACATTTTGTGATGTGTTTAGGATAGTAGATGTCCATATTTTGACCTTATTATTAAAAACAAGTTCTTTGTACTTAATAGTTACCAAAACATTTATTTTCATTTGTGTTAAGTAGATCATGGGATTATGAGAAAATTCTAATTAAAATCATATTTACACAACTACAATCATTCTAGGTTTAATGAGGTGTATTTTTCGTGCCCTTTTATTTTATTATTTTATTTTTTTATTTATTCTAAAGAGACAGGATCTTGCTGTGTTGCCCAGGCTGGCTTCTAATTCCTGAGGTCAAGTGATCTCCTGCCTCAGCCTCCTGAGTAACTGGGACTATAGGCACGTCGTGCTGCACCCAGCTTCTTATTCTGTTAATAGCTAATTATACCACTTAGATGTGGCCATGTTTTAGTAGCAAAGTAATACTTTAAATGTTAATGTGTATTTGAAGCCTGTGTCAAAGTATATTCTGTAAAGGCAAGTTTTACCTGTTGATAACTTAAATATATCCTTTGTCTTAGCAAGTGTTTAAATATATCTCAGAATTACTTAGGGACTCTGGTAAACGGTAAAATTAAGATAGATTCTTTGAAATGATTATCTGTGGTAGTATTTAATTTAGAAGCAAAATGAATATGTATTTGTGTATACAGTAACATGACTGAAATTTGGAAATGTCTGTTATATTGACTTTTATTCTTATGTAAATTTTATGTTTAAAATGTAAGTAAATTTTATCTTTTGTTTAAAATGCAAGTAAAAATCAGTAAGTCACTTTGACTGTTTTTCTTTTGAATTTGGTAAGCAGAAGAACTAAACCTTCTTTTTTTTAGTCCACCCCGCTCCTTGAAAATGTTTTTTCTTTGATTCTTCTACTATGTAATTGGTTTATGTTGCAAATGTTTTAAAGCAATCATCACCATTAAGGAAGTAGTAAAAGAAAGTAAAATTGAAGCATTGCCTTTGGAGCAAGTTAGAAGAAATCAAAACTTGGCTGAACATTTACAAATCCAAACTGAGACCCAGCTGTGTCAGTGACTACCTGTTTGCAGACAGTTTTGAATTTGATTTCTTTATCTGTAAAACAAAGTATTTAAATTTGATTTTAATGATTTCCTTCTACTTGTGAAATCTAATAATTTGAGAGACTTTGAGGAGTCTTGATGCTTTTTCATTGTGTTCCTCTTCTCTTCCTTTGTTGCAGTGATCATCAAATACCAGATGCCTCAATTTAGACTAATTGAATAGAATTCCCATGATGGAGTCCGGATATATACTTTTTACTTTAAATAAATAAATATGTATATATTTTGTGCATGTACATATTTTAAAAAGCTCTGTTGCACTTATGGGTTAATTTACAAATATTTGCTCCTGAGAAATATGTAATCTCAGCCAGGTGCTGTGGCTCACACCTGAATCCCAGCACTTTGGGAGGCCAAGCCTGGCAGATCACTTGAGGCCAGGAGGTTGAGACCATCCTGGTCAACATGACGAAACCCCGCCTCTACTAAAAATACAAAAATTAGCCAGGCATGGCAGCATACACCTGTAATCTCAGCTACTTGGGAGGCTGAGGCACAAGAATCACTTGCATCTGGGATGTGGAGGTTGCAGTGAGCCAAGATAGTGCTACTGCACTCCAGCCTGGGCAACAGAGCAAGACTCTGTCTCAAAAAAAAAAAAAAAAAAAAAAGATGGAGTCTTACTATGGATTTTATTTTTTTTTTTTTTTTTTTTTTTTTTTTTTTTTTTGAGACGGAGTCTCGCTCTGTCGCCCAGACTGGAGTGCAGTGGCGCGATCTCGGCTCACTGCAAGCTCCGCCTCCCGGGTTCACGCCATTCTCCTGCCTCAGCCTCCGGAGTAGCTGGGACTACAGGCGCCCGCCACCACGCCCGGCTAATTTCTTTTTGTATTTTTAGTAGAGACGGGGTTTCACCGTGTTAGCCAGGATGGTCTCGATCTTCTGACCTCGTGATCCGCCCGCCTCGGCCTCCCAAAGTGCTGGGATTACAGGCTTGAGCCACCGCGCCCGGCCTACTATGGATTTTAAAAACAATTTAGGACTGAAACTTAAAAAAAAAATTAGTGATATCATTTGTATGAAAATACATGCTTTTGAATTTTTATGTACAGGGATTTATACATACAGCATTGGCTTCTGGGAATATCTTGATCGTGTTATGAGACCGGATTACCTTTTAGTACTTCTTAGTCCCACTTGAATCCTGTACTTTTCAATGAACTGCATGGTATTTATGGACTTGATTTCTCTTTCTCAGATCATGACAGTTTCATTGTATGAGTGAAGTACAGGTGTAGTCAGTCTTCTCAACTCCTAGCCTTTTCAGAGATGGTTGTCAACCTGTGTTTTTGCCTCTCTCATTCTTTGTTTTAGTTCAGTTTACATTATCTGCTTTTCTTTCCTTCTATCCTTGAGGATAGAATTGGTGTCTTCAATTTTTCAAACACTTTTCTGGCTTTTTCCCTCACTAGGCAACTTCTGCCCCACTGCTTTGTGCTGTACAAATGGTTTTTTTAAAAAAAGTCTCCCATTGAAAATGGAATGAACAACAAAACATTAGCTTCAAAATGCAAGTAATTTTGTTTAGTGCAGTAGAAAGAGGTTGATTTAAGAAAACCTGTAGGTTTTTTGTTTGTTTTTAAATTTAAAAAGCCCTGTGCAGTTTATCTTAGTGCATCCAAATTCTTATATCTGATAACATTGGGACCTGGCAATTTTTGACCAGGGAATAGTCCATTTCATGGAATACTGTCTTCATGAGTAAATCTGGTATTTATTAAAGTTTTTATTTTCTTAGCTGTTACCCTCTTAGCATGATAATGGGTAGGTGGATGCTGAAAGTAAAAGAAATTTATTAATATGACCACAGCTTAAGGAGACTCAGTGCTTAATGAGGAAGGAAGTTCTACAACTGATGCCAGTGGAGTTGTGAGGACTCTGACCTGTTGGTCATAGTCTCGAGATAACTATTTTCTCTCCAACCATTAGAGAAACAAGGAGTTCACATTTTTTGAAATTTGTAAATATGGTTTTTCTTTCTATTGGGGTTACCCATGTATTTTCAGGGATTCTCCTATCTTTCTTTTATTCTTTTCCACTGATAGTTCCAATTATTAATATAATACCAGGAGTAACTATAATTGACTTTTTATAGCCCACATAGAAAATAAAATAATTTCTAGTTCTATCTTTATTCTTTAAGCTTTTCATTTATTATTCCCTTAATTTGTTATTGTTAAAATAAATTGAGAAGAATATAGTAAAACTAAGTAGAACATACCTTTACTGGTTTCTTGCCATAGTCCTGATTTTTCAGCAGCTATTATCGGATACATAACACAATCTACAAATTTTAAAACATCTTTCATAAAACTTTCCCAGATAAAGCATAAAGTATTATGAATCAGTGCTTAGGAAATTGCAGTTGGGATGGTGGACAAGGTGATATAAGTTATTCTAATTAGTCGTAATCCAGAAACATCCTTAAGATTTATTTTTCATGTAATATTTTCATATGTTGTCCTAGCCGTTAGCAAGACTGACCTCATTTATATTGAAAATTATTATTTAGTGCTCTTATGGAAGCACTAAATTGGGTGGTGGCTGGGAAGATGAACCAAGATCCAGACACTAGAAATTGTCCTTTGTAATATCTTTCTTTTAGCCTTTTGTTTCTATTATTACCTCTTTCTCTCAGCTTGAAGCCCTTATTACCATAGTGTAAGTATAGTGCAAGTTTATCTCGGATTATCGCTATTATGTTCTGCCACCGAATTAATCTTTCTAAAACACTGCTTATTTAGGTCATTTCTGTGGCCTCTGGAGCCTAACCTGTGTTTACCTTTCTGTCCTTACCTTCCATTATTATTCCAGCTATCCCATTTGTCAGCTAGACTAAATATTTAGCTCTCCCAACACTGTCTCCGACATTTTGACCCTTGACACAGGAGGTATTCCTGCCTTTAATGCTGTTCTTTCCCCTTTCCCCCGTTCTTCTCCTGCTGGGTAAATCTTTTTAAGGACCTACTTAAATTTGAACTCCCCTAGGAAACTTTCCCTAGTTGCCCTACTTGTAGTAGCTTTGCTTTCTTCTAAAGATTGATGGCATTTTTGTTTGTTTGTTTAAACAATTCATTTGATAGCAAGAACTGGCTGATGTTTGTTTGTACTTACCTTCTTTGTGCACTTATCTTCTTTCCCCCCAATACTTCTAAACTTAGTGGGCTCAGGGCTATATCTTTAAACTGTTTGCATTACCCACATTACTTAATATTCATTGATTTATTGCTATTTTATGAATAGTAAATAAAAATGCTCTTCAAGTAAATTTCAAATCTGTTTGCTTATGATCAAGAACATCTGGCATTGTCTGCAGAAGATGCACCTGGGATTCAGATTGGGTACTAGCCCTTGTTAGATTTTTTTTTTTAGAGCAATTAAATATGGTACCAGTAAGTTATCTATTTGAAAGGGGACTCCGTATATATTTTCAGGGAATAAAATAATTTTAAGAAATTTGGAATCTTAATTTTTTTCCTCTAACACAGTATCAGAACAACACATTTGAGTAACGATAGTCATGTACTGCATAACAGTGTTTTGTTTTGGTCAACAGTGGATGGACCACATATACAATGGTGGTTCTATATAATTATAAATAACTTTTTCACTGTACCTTTTCTATTTTTAGATATATTTAGATACACAAATGCTTACCCTTATGTTACATTGCCTACAGTGTTCAAAACAGTAACATGCTGTACAGGTTGGCAGTGTAGGAGCACTAGGCACTATATAGCCTCGGTGTATAGTAGACCATGCCATCTAGGTTTATGTGAGTGCACACTTTAATGTTTCCACAATGACAAAATCACCTGTCAATGCATGTCTCAAAATGTATCCCATCATTAAGCAACACATGACTATTTTTGTTCATGTGCTGAGTCAAAGTTAGTTATAGGAATGATATCAGTACACTGTTGCAGCACAAAGTTATAGAGAGTTTATTTTGTCTTTAAGTCAGACAAGATAAAATGGATTTGAAGTCAGTGATTCTCTTACTTTATCATGGTGCTACATTTTCTCTATATGAAAATAAAATGTTAATGTTTTTGTTTGAATCAGTAGTTTGCCCAAAAGTGTTTCTTTTGTCTCATTTGACATGCCTTCTCTAGGGTTATGATTAGTGTATAGATATATTAAAATAAAACATTGCTCTTAAAAACCTATAGAGAATATTTAAATAACTTTTATGCCCTCTGTCAAACACCTGGAAAAATGTCAGTATTATTTCAAAAGCTGAAATGGGGACTATGTTTATCACATGCACAAAAATAAATGGTAGATTAGACTTTTGATCTATTGTAAGCAGTACCTTTTTTCCCCTATAAGCTATTGTTTTACCGATTGTTGTTGGAGACTCTAATTAGAATGTAAGTTCCTTAAGGGTAGAGATTTTATACAGGTTGAGTATCCCTAGTTCAAAATTCTTGGGAACAGAAGTGTTTTGGATTTCAGAAATTTTTTCTTTTGGATTTTGGGATACTTGCATTATACTTATTGGGTGAACACCCCGAATCTGAGAATCTGAAATCTGAAATGCTCTAGTGACCAATTTTCTTTGAGTGTCACGTCAGCATGCAATAAGCTTCAAATTTTGAAGCAGTTCGGATTTTGGATTTTCGGATTTGGGATGCTCAACCTGTACTTCTTTGTGTCCTCAACATTTAATCAGTGTTTTACTTCCCAGTACCTCAGTAAACATTTGTTGAGATGGTAAAGTGTCTGGTTAGTTGTTTTTTTTTTTTTTGGCTTTTGAGGAGTTTGTTTTTATTGTAGGAGAAGGACTTTATTCTGATTTTATTCGATTTGTTTTCTTTTTACAGCCCCATTGACAAACCTTCAGATTCTCTCAGTATAGGGAATGGTGATAATTCCCAGCAGGTAAGATTTGAATACAGTATCACTTGATTTATTTGCCATACTCCGAAAGCAAGGTATTCCATGCAGGTGAATTTTCTAAAAATACTTTACTGACACAATTTAAAAACACTTTTGATGCTCATCATTATTAATCATATTATAATTAGCCTTTTTCCCCCAGAATATATAGAGCACAGCTTAACACTTTTTTAATGACTCAGAATTATCATTATGACCAGATATTATTATCTTTAGAGTCTGCTAACGTTATTGGTCTTCTTGACCCTGTGCCAAATGGTCCCAGGCTAGCATGCCTTCTGAGTTCTTGCTTTTAAGAATTGTATTCCTACACTACATAGTCCCCTTGCCCCTTGCTGTCTACTTTAATTTTCTTTTTCAGTCAAGTGTATTTGTTCCTAACAGTTTCCCTTCTTATTTCCCCCAAATGACTTTCAGCTTTGAAATGATAAGCCAGATAAGCTGTTCAAAGTTGAATCTACTGTGAAACTGAGTGGAGTGCTGACCATTAGAGCATGCTTTATGTCATCTTGTCTTGTTGCTCAGGGACCTTTTTTTGTTTTGCTAGTTTTTCACTCCTTGAGTTTCTATACATCTTCTTACATTGGTAAAATAAATGTAATTTAGTCCCTTCCATAAAGAATAGCCAGTCCTCCACAGTATTTGTGAAAAACTTAGAGATCTAAAATATAATGCTTTTCCAAATGTTTTCCTGACACATTTTGTAAAAGAATGTGGAAATCTGTATGTCCCCTTGTATATTTTAGTTGCACATTAACTTTTTTTATGGCTTAAAAGTAATTGCAAAGGATGTAATTTCCAGCATATTAGAAATACTGATATCTGAGAAATTTAATGTTTTGATATCCCATCATAATGTTTTGATCATAATCATGTTTTATTATCCTGTCATCCATTTAAAAAAATACACATGCTCTCCTTTAACAATCAGACGTTTTACATTTTTTTCTCTGTGAACTAATTTTTCTCTGTTATTATAGAGTTTTATCTTAATGCAGTATAGTTTTTGCTTGAAAAGCATATACTTCTCTTAAAAATAGGCATATACATTTTTGAATTGAAATAAAGATGTTTTTGCGGTCACAGACTTCAAATGCCAGTTTTTGTCTTCTGAATTTTATTAGTAGTATTGAGATGACACTATACATAAATGTAGATTTTAATTTTAAAAACCATGAAACAAGTAGTAATAAATAGTAAAATTATATTGAAAATTCATCTCTTAATAAAGAATAGGGCCATTTTAAAATTGGTTTTTGTGTATCTCTAGGTGAATGTTACCTATTGGTAAAAGAGCCAAGTTGCAGCAGCAATCTGGTCATGTTTTTTATTTTTCTAAGATGTGTTGAGATACTTTGTTCATATAAATAGGTAGGTGGAAGGAGGAGTATTATATCAGTATCACTCAAGTCTTTCAATTTCTTCTGAATTAAATACCTTAAGAATCATAGAAAGATTTATTATGTAAAATTATTTTTAATGATGTGTTTGGAAACAACTTAGATCTTTCTTTAATTTTCTTGAAAACTAAAATATTGAGAATCACCTAGCATGTAAAATGATCTAGTCCTTACAGTCAGTCACTCTCTTATCACCAATCCATGTATTTCTAATAGTTTGTGTTTGGTTTCTGGAAAGTTTTCACTCTTGAGCAAAATACTATAGTAAAATCCCAAATGAGAAATATTATTTTCTTGGTAGTGAGAGAAGTAAGGTTGTAAAAAGAGAGGAGACGGCCGGGCCCGGTGGCTCATGCCTGTAATCCCAGCACTTTGGGAGGCCGAGGCGGGTGGATCATGAGGTCAGGAGATCGAGACCATCCTGGATAACGCAGTGAAACCCCGTCTCTACTAAAATTACAAAAAATTAGCCGGGCGTGGTGGCACGCGCCTGTAGTCCCAGCTACTTGGGAGGCTGAGGCAGGAGAATTGCTTGAACCTGGGAGGCTGAGGTTACAGTGAGCCGAGATTGCACCACTGCACTCCAGCCTGGGCAGCAGAGCGAGACTCCATCTCAAAATTTAAAAAAAGAGACTAGTTTAATCTTTTCAGGCAGACTAATTTTTTTAAAGAGTATATATGTAAGTTAATGATTTAATTGATTTTTCTGAAACTTCATGCTTTCATTAAAACATCTTCAAGTACCACAGTTTGCAAAGCACTATTCTAATACATTTAGTTGCAAACTTTTAAATTGTGGCTTACTAAAATGTATAAACATGTAGTTATTATTTGTTTTCCTTTTTTATTCAGATATCTAACAGTGATACGCCTTCACCACCACCTGGTTTGTCAAAATCCAATCCAGTCATCCCCATCAGTTCATCCAATCACAGTGCACGGTCCCCTTTTGAAGGGGCAGTAACAGAGTCACAGTCGTTATTCTCAGACAATTTTCGCCATCCCAACCCTATCCCAAGTGGGCTTCCTCCTTTCCCCAGCTCCCCACAGACATCCAGTGACTGGCCTACAGCACCAGAACCACAGAGCCTCTTCACATCAGGTATATAACAATAGTACCAAGTATTAGTAATTATGCTCTTAACATATTGTTGACAGACTAACATGAAACTCATTAGTGGATATATTTTTATCTTTTGCCTCTCTGTTCTCTTTTATAAAAATGTAAATGGAATTAGGTGGTTAGATACATAGTTGTGTGACCTAGAAATTACTGTGTTAAAAGATTTCTCCAGAAGTAAAGGGTTATATTATTTTACCAATAGTAAAAAGCTTATTCCTTTGGGAATTTTTATTTTTATTTTTACTTTTTGGAGGTGGAGGTCTTGCTGTCTCACCCAAGCTGGAGTGTAGTAGCATGATCTTAGCTCGCCGTGGCCTCACACCCTGGGTTCAAGTGATCCTCTCACTTCAGCCTCCTGGTTAATTTTTAAATTTTTTGTAGAGACAGGGTCTTGCTATATTGCCCAGGCTGGTCTTGAACTCCTGGCCTCAAGTGATCCTCCCACCTGAGCCTTCCAAAGTGCTGGAATTACAGGCATGAAGCACTGCACCTGGCAAGGACTTAGATTTTTAATTAGATATGTATTTTTATTTAATTAGATTTGTGTTTAAGATTTCCCCTCCCCAGATGACAAAGATGTAAGTTATTTAGTAGTAACAGTTATGTTACTACTAAATGGTATTTTTGAACCATTTCCATTTTTATCCATTCTAAATTCTCTCATTACTATGAAAGGTGGCATAAAAGTAATGTTGACAACAGCACCTACAGAGCAGAAAATTCCAAAAAACTATAAGGATTAATATAAATAATTTTTAATTAAATTGTATTTTTTCTTAGTATAGAAAGCATATATTCAAAATTATTTGTACTTTGATAAATACATTTAAAAAATAAACTTTACTAATTAAAATCTGTTAAATTATATTTATTATTTTATTTCATGGAAGTGACTTAGGTTGGTTTTGATTATGAATGGTTGAGAGTATAATTGGAGTGTCAAGTACATTTTTTCCTTTGATTGGCAAAATCAGTCTATATTATTCAGTTTTTGAAGCTAGTAGCTTAAGAGTTAAGTAACTGCTAGAAGTATATAAGGCCTTTTGTAGTTCTATGATCTTAATGTGCTAAGAAGTCACATAGATTTTGCACGTACTTAATTTGTAATATGACATGTTTAACTTTCAGTAGTGTGGGTACTTATTAAGTACGAAAGTGAGCTGTGTATCTGATATTCATCACTATTTTTCCTCCCAACAGAAACAATCCCAGTATCATCCTCTACAGACTGGCAAGCAGCTTTTGGCTTTGGTTCTTCTAAACAACCAGAGGATGACTTGGGTTTTGATCCCTTCGATGTCACTCGAAAAGCCTTAGCAGACCTGATTGAGAAGGAACTGTCCGTTCAAGACCAACCTTCCCTTTCACCCACATCTCTTCAGAACTCCTCTTCACACACTACAACCGCCAAAGGTCCAGGCTCTGGATTCCTGCATCCTGCTGCAGCTACAAATGCCAATTCTCTCAATAGTACCTTTTCAGTCTTGCCCCAGAGGTTCCCTCAATTTCAGCAGCACCGAGCGGTTTATAATTCATTCAGTTTTCCAGGCCAGGCAGCCCGCTATCCTTGGATGGCCTTTCCACGCAATAGCATCATGCACTTGAACCACACAGCAAACCCCACCTCAAATAGTAATTTCTTGGACTTGAATCTCCCGCCACAGCACAACACAGGTCTGGGAGGGATCCCTGTAGCAGGTAGGTTCATTTAAAGCCTTTGAGAATTTTTGAATAACTCATATTTTCAGGTTGTTGGGTGGATAGGGAAGGAGCTGTTGAATAACAGATTATTAATATCTTGGAAATTTCTATGAAAGATTAGTCTTTATCATAATCTAAAATATATTTTTCATTAGATGGATGCCTTGTAATATTGAGCTTTATAAGGATGGTGGAGTATTATACTTATTGTTTGGAAGCATTTTACTTAATAGGATAATTACCAAACTTTCTATGGTATTTAAATGAAAAAGAAGAAAATGGTCTCTGAAGTTATGGTACTATAAAGTCCAACACCGTGGTGAAAATTAAGATTTTATATTCTAAAGTAAAATGGTTAAGAACATTTTTTTTAATGATAATTAATGAGAGCATGAGGGATAAAGCCACTCTCTATCCACTTTTGGCAGTTACTTGTTTTGACTGATACACACATACACACACATCAAAACTGAGCTATAAATAAAGTACTTGAGAACTCATTATTTATGTTTTACAAGCATATCATATGTCTCAGACATACACCTTTTGTGAAAGAGAAATTGTTCAAGGAAAGTTACTTTCCCATTTGATCTGCCACCATGTTTTTATTTCTAGGGAAAAATATGAAGTATATATAAGGTAATGTAAGTTTGATGCCAAAATACTTCTGGTTTTGTACTGCTACCCTTGAAGGTTTCAGAACTTTTGGGTTTAAGATTCTATATAACATTTTTTGGATGAAGTATCTTCTTTATCCAAGGGAGTCATTCCTGTTAATAGTGTTCTCATTTAACCTTGGCTTTAGAGACGATGTTAAAAAAAAGTTTGTTCCTCTCCTGATTCTCTCAAGTGAAATAGAATAATGATTCTCTCAAGTAGAGTACAATAGTTTCTCACTCTGTTAGAATAGTTCTTCACATAATTCATACAATTTATTGTTATCCCTTGTCAGGTATGGCATGGCACAGTATTATCGTAATAGGATGCTTTCATCAGCAGCAAGGTGTTTACTCTCTTGTTTTTATCAAAGTTGATAGATGAATTTACAGAGGTCTATCAAAGTTCTTTATCCCTATTCCCTTTGGGACCGACAATATTTCATGTTCTAGACAAGTAGCTAGGTTAAGAGAGTATAGTTTGTGGCTGTTGACATAGTGAAATTAACTATTGATACAGTGAAGTTAATTTACATAAGCCTGGTAGCACCTAATGTAGTGACTTGCACAGTGATGGGACTCTTATTTGTTCATTTAATTATGGTAGTTAGTAGGTAACCCAGAGTGACATTTTTCAGTCCTCTTCTTCTACATGATACTTGTGAAACAATGTGTTCAGTTCCAGATACTCCTTTTATTTCCTTCCATTCAAGATAGCATACTAGAATGTAATTTTCTTTCATTTTGCTTTAATCATTTAGAAATGTGGCATTTTAATTACTAGTAGTGGTTCTCATAATCAATTATAACATTCATTAAAAGTTAAAGTTAAAGTTAAGTTCCCCCAAATCATCAAAACATTTAAAAATTAGACCAATTACAGTGAATGTGAGGGTTCGTATTTGCCCATCAATGAATTAGGCCATGTGGGAAATATTAAAGATGTTTAAGATATGGATAAAATTTCCACATACTTAAAGTATAGTTGAAGAGACTAAAATAATGTATGAAAGTGGTAACTATATGTATGATACTGGAATCTGAGAGACATCAATGTACCCTGTAATTCTTGGGGAGGCTTCACTGAATAAGTAGGAATTGATCCCTACTATCGTATCTTAGATTTGGGTTAGGAGCAGGGGAAGAGAAAAGGCCTTTTATGTTGATGGAAACCTCCTGAGTAAAGGCATAGAGGCAGGAATTAGTATGCCATTACACTGAGAAGTAATACAGCTACCTCCTATAACAGGAGATGCTTCTTAAATTGTATAGATATAATGAATGAGAAGACGAGAAACTCTTGACAGTGAGGCACAATGGCATGGACTTGGGATGATGCCTTTATGGGATGCCTTTATGGGATTCTAAGTTATTAGATTCTAAGTAGGATGCCTTTATGGGATTCTAGTTATTAGCTGTCTTCTTTTTGTGCTTTTATTTGACTTATTACATGATGATCTTTGATTTTCTTCCAATTTCATAGTCATCATATTATTCCTTAGCACCGAAGAGTAGTTTTAACCCTTATATTTCAAACCAATGTTCTCGGAATGCCACACTGGTAATGAGAAATCGCTGATTAGTAAGTTTAGTTGTCCTTGTGTTGGTTATTTAAAATCTTCATCTAAAGTAGACGCTTTATGGGAAAAATGTGGCATTAAATTATGGTCCTATCTTTGTGAATTTTGTTTTGATTTTTAAAATTTTTACCATATACTCAACCATAGAGCATTAAAAACTTTTTTTTTTTTCAGAGATGCTAAAAATGTAGTTACCAACTTTAGGTTCTGAATCATTGTTCTATTTGGTAGGGGGTGGGAGAGTTTATTTTGGATTTTCAATTTCAGGCTATGCAGACTTTCTTGGTATTTAAATGGTGACTTATGGTTAAGCTTATTATAAGGTTATTTTTAAGGCTCTGATGACTAGAGAAATTTTAGTTTTAATATACCAACATTTTAAAATTTTTTATCAAGAGTCTCACACACCAGAATCCTCTCATGGATTATAAATATTTGGTAGATGCCTCAGGAAACTGAATGTGCTAAGCCTCAGAGCAGAATAGCTGTGTAATTGTAGCCAGAAGATTTAGGATTTTCAGTAACTGTTATAAATGACAGAAAGTGAAAACCTGGAAAACTATATACATCTTAACTATGTCTAATTTGAAGCAATTTAATACCTAGGTAACTCACTTGCACCAGTTGTAACTCACTTGCACCTGAGTTGAACTATTGAAACGGATTCAACTTTGTATCTTCTAGCAGTTATCATGATACCTTACACAGGGCAGCTGTCACTAAATGCTTCAATAATAGAGAGAGTACATACTTCTTTCAGTGGGACCTGCTACTTTAAGATATACTTAGACAATATTTTAAACTAATTCTACACTCTGGAAAGGCATGTATAGTTATTCTCTAAATATGTAGAGCAAAATATGGTCTCTGACCTATACGAGCAAATCAGAGACGGCAGTCACCTACATGTCATACAAATACAATGTCTACTTATTATATATTTGTACTTAAATTTTTATTTTTGGTTTGTTCAGTGAATTATTAAAGATTGATATATCTGAAACCTATCATGGGAAAAACAGTTGCCAGAGGTTTGACAGAAATGCAGCTTCCCTTTTTTTTGGTCTAATAGAAAACTTTTTTTGTGTTTAAAATTAGTAGTTATTTCCTTAATTAGGTGAAACCTTTCTTAGCAGCATTTGGTTTACTAAGTTTAGAAAGATTTTTGAAATAAATATTCTTGGGGGAAATTTTGATTCATGGGCAGGTATAGTAAATTCATTCAGATCTTTTCTTTATTATTGGAACCATGTGCCTTCTTTCTAAAAAGTTATTTACCTTGTCCTAAAAAGTGACTTTATTTTGTCCAGTTCCTTCATTTTAGGAATAGCAAAGCTGTGTTTCAGAAAGCTTAAATAATTTGTTAATGATCACATACCTCAATTACTAGTGGAATTAGGATAAGAACTTAGATCTTAAATTCAACAATGGAAATGTTTTTGCACTACAATGATGCCCTCCTTCATAAATGAAGATCACTGGCATGTACTTTAACTTGGCTTTCTTCCCGTGGTAATTGATTTTTGCTCTCACACACTTGCAAGTCCCTTTTTATCAACAGTATCAACTCATGAGACAAATTGGCCCAGCTCAGGGGTGTATGGCCTATTGATACAAAATAAAGTTTATCGACTTGATGGAAATCAGTCTCTTTCTTAGTCCTTATTAATATCATTTTCTCACTAAGAACTCTAGTCTAAAATTTGCTTTACACAGCCTCATTGCTATGTACTTGGGGTCTATAAGAATCTTTGCCAATTTACTGAAAAACTACAAAATCACCTGTTGTATGGATTGACAGACTCTTTTTCTGCTTTGTCAGTTATCTTTCCAAATGTAATTTTGCAGATTTGTTTAAAAAAAAAAAAACTCTGCCAAGTTGTTTTTATTCCATGATGTTAAAAATTATTTGGAAAACATAAGTCAGTAAGCATTGTTGTTTCAAGATATACCTCAAAAATTTGAAACTGTTTAGGATTGGATTTTTTTTTTTTTTCATGCTTTTGTAAATTTAAACTTTACTTTTGAGAGGGCATTTTTCTTTAAATTTTCTTTGTTTATGAACTGTTTTAACAGTGACTTGATTGAATTTTGAGTCATGTGTGAAACAAGTCACTTGTAGTCAAATAATTATCAGTTATAATCAGGAGAACTGATCTCATTCATCTATGATTCTCTGACCTAGAAGTAGTCATCTCATTTTCAGTCAATTGGATCATTGTACTGTTAACATTTTACTATTTTTTCAGTTACTTCAAAGGTAAACTTGAATTTTCAGATGCTGTATGTTAATTTACTAAGTTAATATTTATAGGTATTATTTCATTTTTTTCTAGTACATAATTTATGCTTTTAAAACATGGATTTATAATTTTTCTCTTTTAAAAATCAGTTTTCACTTCTGTAAAGCAAGGTTTAGTTTTTTCACAAAATACTATTAATATTTACCATTTATTAGGAGTATCTATAAGAGGTCCAATTGGCTTGGAAAAGAATGGCTTTCCTGGTCTTTTTTTTTTTTTTTTTTTTTTTGGTAGTATATTTATAATCTAAATCTATTATATTTGTTCTTATCTCTGACACAATATTACTCAGGATATATTTAGAATATAACTACTTTCCAGGTACTTGATAAGTTTATATTTTAAAATTCATGTCTTGTTTCACACCTGGATTCCAAACATTAAGCATGTATTTTATATATGTATCAGCATTCCAAATATTGAAATCATTTTTAAAGGGACTGTTAACAAATCTAGTCACCCATAACTAGACCATGACTGACTTTTCCACAGGGGAAGAAGAGGTGAAGGTTTCGACCATGCCACTGTCAGCCTCTTCCCATTCATTACAACAAGGACAGCAGCCTACAAGTCTCCACACTACTGTGGCCTGACAACAGAACTGAGAGGAGAGGATTAGACTCTGGGGTGCTTGCATGGGCAACTGGATTTTTGCATGATTCCTTTATGATTTTGCATTTAATGTATACACCCAAAAGAGCCAATATAAACGTTCCTGATGCCTACAGCTAGCGTGTTACCTCATAGTTGCTTAAGTATTTCTTCTTTAGGCCTTTAACATAATTTATTAGTGTAATAATTTTGGCATTGTTTCTCATGAGTGATACTATTTCTAACTCATAAAAACAAAACTTGTAGTACTAAGATCCCAGGTGAGATTAGCTAGAATTGTTCTTATTTTGGCTCTATTATTGAAAAATTATACAAAGGTAATGGTAGTACCTTTTTTTCTGGTTTGTGAAAAAATAATATCCTAATCTCCTGAAAAATTTGAAAATTAACAAGATAATGTCTGTTGCATTCTTTGAATACTTGAGAAGAAAGAATACATATAAAACAAAATCGGTGGTGTCATTTAATGCTCAGAAGGATATTGTTGGCGATTGTTTTTAGTTGTCTAGATTTATATCCTATAATATGCATTACATGTGTAGAAACTGTTTTGTTCTTTCTCTTTTGCACTTTTGCACTTTCTTTTTGAATGGTTGTTAATTATGCGTAGATGGTTAAAAGATAATTATAGCCTAAATGCAATATAATCTCTTTTCTAATGCACTGCCTAGTATACCAGGAAATGCCTCAAAAACAGAACTTCAGTTTATAGTTGACTTATCTGAAACTTGAATACCGAGTAAACATTGTATGTGAAAAGCAACCATGGTAGTGTAACATTGTTACTGAACAAACAGTAATTCTGTGGGATATTGTTTTGGAAATTCATTGTTTAATAATTAAAATGTGATAATAAGATAATATTATAAGTACCTGACCAGAATGAGACTAAGGCAGAAGAGAAGAGATTGGATGTCCTCTAAAATTAGGCCACCTAAATTGTAACAGATAATTTTAATCAAGAGAATAGTGGAGTACTTTATTAGGACATAATGTGAAGTGATATTTCTGAAAATACATTTCTTGAAATAGTCTTAAACTGATAATAAAAGAAAAGAAACTGTACTTAGTTCGGAACAATGGACAAAAGCTGATTCAGAAAACATGGCCATATTCTGCCTAAATGAAGCATCTGGGAAGAAAGGGAAAGTCACACCTCCTTTTGATATTTTAACCGTTGTGATAAAAGGTATGCTTTAATTTGTTTAAAAAAAAAAGTATGAAAGGGGATAATGTGAATACAAAAAAGAAGCCTGGAGATTGAAAATAATAATAGAACATGTTATTAGGAGATGGTACTTAATGTCAATGTTGGAGTTTTCAAGGTTACCTCTATATAAAATTGAATTACTACTAGATATAATGTGACAAATTAAATGACTTTATCCCAAGGTACAGTGAGGTAAACAAAAATCTATTCTTAGATATCCTTAGATTTGGTTAACTGAGGCTGTAGAAGCAGCGAATTGTCTAGCCATTTAAGTTATTTTTGTAAAATTCAGCGTAAATATCAATCGCTAATTTCTATCTGGAAGTGATTTTAAGACATTACAAGAACATTGCCAATTTGGAAAATACCAATAAAATATTGTAGACTTATTAAACATCAGCCTTTTACTATGGCTTAATTTAATGATGGTTTTCATTTTTACTGTAAGAGGCCAGGACTTCACTTACGTCTCCTGTGGGGCTGAGGCTCCTGGGCCTTGTTGTTATAACAAACTCTGGCTCCTTATAATGATGCCTACTAGCTCAAAGCTTTCTCCAGCCTTCAGTGTTAGCCTTTCATTGCCTGGATCTTCTTACAAAGCCATACCAAGTGGTTAGTTCCATTTGCTGCTTGGTGTTGAGAGGTATACCTGTTAAATGAGGCTTCTTTCCTTTCTCATTCATAGCCAGTGCGGAAAAATCATCAGGTAGTTTGCCCAGATTTGCCAGAGCCCTAAATAAAATCCCAAAATGATCTCCCTGCCTGCTTCTCCTCCCCACTCCCACTTACATGCACACCATAAATCAGGAAAATGCTTTTTGGGCAATTAGACTTTGACTTCTAAATTTTTACATAGAATGGCTAAACATGATCTTTTGACTCACTTTGTAATCCCTAGACCTCACCTTTTTGCTTACCTAATATTTTATTTAAATATGTTTTTTTAAAAAAACTGAAGTCTTAAAATCATAGTCATAATTAATTTTACACTAAAGGACAGAAGAAATTGTACAACACATAAAAGAAGCCAGCACTTCACATAGCAAGCAAATTGAGACCAAAATGACAGAAGAATGACAAATTCTTTAAAAGCTTCAGGTTTTGATGTTGTTGTTAAATTCCTGCATGATGCATCATGTGCAAGGCAAACTTAATACACTTTTATACCCTTAACCTTTATAAAGTGACTAGCTTTTCCCTTAACATAGGAATTTTTAACCTGGAGCACAGACTTTTGAGAGTACATACAGAATTGTGGGTTTGTGTGCATGTACGTATGTCCATTTTTTTCTGGGGAGAAGATCCATAGTTACTAGATTTGTGAAGGATTTGGTGACACGCTTCTCCTATCAAAAAAAAAAAAAAGAACAGCTGCCTTGAAATGTTTTTAGTGCTACTTTAGGGAATAGAGTCCTGTACTGAATGATTTTAGTTGTATGATGAATTATAAGTGCCTCTTTATTTTCTCTAAGATTCCATTAGAAAATATTTTTTCTGACTAATAATGCTTTCCTTTTCATCCTATTATTGAGTTTTCGTTTTCCACGTGTCACTTTTGTGTACTCTCCCCTTATTTTGACAAAGCATTAATTAAATATTTGAGTACCTATTGTGTATAGTGACTTGAACTAGATCTTGAGAGATATAAGGTTGAGTAAAATACGGACCCTATCATCAAGGATAATTCTAGTGACAATTATATTTCACATTATTTCTATCAGGTCTTGATAATATTTTAATCACAGGAACCACCATACCAGTCCAGACTCATTTTATTATTTATCATCTCTCAGTAACTGCTCTGATAGTGGCAACAAAGGGTATTGAATACTTATATTTCAGATTTTAAAATTTATGATAATTTGGAGGGAGGTGAAAAAAACCTTGCTAGGAAAGACATACGTTCATTATTCCACGTGTGTGTGAGCTCATGTCTCTTTCTCTTAGCATCCTGGGAATTAAGTAGAGCCTTCTGTGTAGGTGTTCCATTAAAGAAAACAACTTTAATGCATTTTACCTCTGCACATTTCCACTGACATGGCTTCTATTTGTACGGTGTTCCAGGCACTGTCAAGACTGCCAGAGCTCTGGTCTGCTGTGACACAGGTCCATAGGTACTCCCACAGAGGCATTGCCTCAGAAAGACAAGAGAAAGGAACAAATTGCAGTTGCTTTGAAATCTTACAGTGTCCTGTAGGGGTTGGGATAGGGCAGTAAGGAGATCAGTTGAGGTATTCAGGTACAGGTAAGCTTGGATAAGTATGCTTAAAGCCTTGAAAACCGGGAGAAGAGTTTAGTCTTGATGCGAATGTGGTCAGTGGTAGAGAACTATAAGTTCTTGGCAAAAATGTAGCTTGATCATAGCATTTTAAGAAGAGTAATTGGGTAATAGATTTGATTGCAATTAGGACCAGTTAGAAAGTAATTCCAGTAATATGCCGTTGCTGGCCAGTGCAAATAAGTTGGCCTAGACTAGCACAGTAGTGGTTGGAATGGAGAAGAACTATGAATTAGAAATTGGAAAGCATAAGACCTGAGAAAAGGCCTTCAGATTTGGTTAGATCTCTGGTGATCTTTAAAACTGTAACTTTCAGAGAAAGGTACAGAATGGAAGCCCATCGTTTCAGGATGAATGAGGAAATGTCAAGAATATGTATGCAGCAATCATTGACTACTCAGTGTTAAGACATTTGACAACAAAGTTGAAGAGAAAAATAAGATGCTAACTAGGTGGGTGATAGATCTTAGAAGGCATTGCTTTAATATAAGGGAGAAGAAGAACCTAAATATTTAAAGGCAGACCATACAGAGCCAACTGAGAGGAAGAGATTGGCAGTGCTGATGAGAAGATAGCTCATTCAGTAGGATGCCAGATGTCTTTGGTGGGAAGAGATAAGCTCCTGAGAGGAGCATGTGGGTTAGCTTAAGAGAGGTGGGTGGCCGGGCGCGGTGGCTCACGCCTGTAATCCCAGCACTTTGGGAGGCCGAGGCAGGCGGATCACGAGGTCAGGAGATCGAGACCATCCTGGCTAACACGGTGAAACCCCGTCTCTACTAAAAATACAAAAAAAATTAGCCGAGCATGGTGGCGGGCGTCTGTAGTCCTGGCTACTCAGGAGGCTGAGGCAGGAGAACCTCGGCGTGAACCCAGGAGGCGGAGCTTGCAGTGAGCAGAGATCGCGCCACTGCACTCCAGCCTGGGCGACAGAGCGAGACTCCGTCTCAAATAAAAAAGAGAGGTGGGCTGTATCGTCCTCTTTGATTTGTGAGAGCAAGAAGAACCTGGAGAAAGAGAAAGATGAGAATTGATGAAAGGGCTCATATGAGTAATTATTAAAAGGCATTATTGTTTGAAAACGGGTGAAAGTGGAATTGGGAGCTTGTTAAAGAAGGAGATGTAAAAAAAAAAAAAAAGTCTTCTATGAGAATAAGCCCAGAAATGCATTGTAAATAGTTGCTGTATGTTTTTATATAAAGCAAGATAAGAGTCAGCTTAAAGATGCTCTCAAGTTCAAATATATATGGTTTTGTATGTTCCTCTGGTTTAGCACAAAGCATGAGTGGAAAAAACGAATATTGAGAGTTTGGTTAAAAGGGGAAAAAGACAAAGACATAGAGACATTCAAGAAGACCACAATGAAATGCATAATCTTGTGCCAAGAAGAGTCTATTAAGGCAGTTTCCTGTGAAGAAATGGTGTGAGTGATGTGGAAGGGAGTTGAATGATTTTAGATTTTGACAATGACAAAGAACATGTTAGTGTTGCTAAGGGAATGATAACTGGGAGACTGTGGTCACTGTGATAACCACTCAATGCTAAATGATGATTGAGAACCAGAGAAAGGAGAGGGCTGGAGGTTGGAAAGAAGCTTGTCTTTTGTAACCCTTTATACTCTCTCCTCCAGTCTTTTCATGAGTGTAGGAAGTCAAACTATGTGAGAGAGAATTGTAGAAAGCCCGGAAGCAATTCCATGCATCCGCAGTTGGGCACCTGGGGAATCCTGGGTCAGGTTTCCAGTGAGTTGAAAATGATGAAAGGAAAACTTCCTTCCTCAAAGCATGGTAGGAGGACCAGGAAAAGCCTGGGATGAGATGAGACAGGTGTAAGTAATCAAGCCCCAGTGAGTGTGAGGAATTGGTAGAAATGTTACTTATGATGTGAAAGATTTAGACAGAGGGTTTAGGTATGGTGTATGATGAGTTTGGTAGTTGCGGAGCCCTTATTACAGGTAATATAGCTTCTCCCAAACTCACAGGCAAACTGGAAAGCTTTTTTTAAAATGGGCTTCCACCTATGAAGGGAAAGTATCTCTTCTTACATAGTTGGATTAGGTAGGTCATTCTGCTTTATTTATATATCAAATAAGAATTAAAAGTAAGGTATTGGTGAACAGTAGAGATAAATTAAGAATTTTATTGTAACAGATTATAAAAATATTTTGATAATTTCCCCCAAAGAGAATGTACTATATGAATAAATAAAATCTACAAAATATTGGGCTAATTTACCCTTGTTTCTTATATTTTGTGTACTTAGGAGGTGACCTCTAGGAAAAAATTGCTGAAGAGGTAGTAGAGCAGGGTGAGGATACTGTATACTGTTATTCCTAGGTATCTGTAGGGCATTGGTTCCACAGATAGCAAAATTCTCGGATTCTCAAGTCCTCAATATAAGATAGTGTAGTATTTGCATATGACCTGCACATATATGGCAGGCTGTATATTTTAAATAATCTCTAGATTACTTCTAATACCTATTACAATGTAAGTGCTATGTAAATAGTTGTTATACTATATTGTTTAAGAGACTAATGACAAAAAAATCTGCATGCTTAATAAATTACACAGTTTTTAAAAAAATATTATCTATTCGAGGTTGGTTGAATCCACAGATGTGAAAACCCCAGCCCAGATACCTGGGGTCAACTGTGTTTTGTTGTTTTTTTTTTTTTTTTTTTTTTCCTCCTAGTCAGTTAATAGCAAATATTCCCAGTTTGGAAGCAACCTTAGTTTTCTTTTTTTTTTTTTTTTTTTTTTTTTTTGAGATGGAGTCTCGCTCTGTGCCCCAGGCTGGAGTGTAGTGGCGCGATCTCGGCTCACTGCAAGCTCCGCCCCCCCCGGGTTCACGCCATTCTCCTGCCTCAGCCTCCCGAGTAGCTGGGACTACAGGCGCCGCCACCATGCCCGGCTAATTTTTTTTGTATTTTTAGTAGAGACGGGGTTTCACCGTGTTAGCCAGGATGGTCTCGATCTCCTGACCTCGAGATCCGCCCGCCTCGGCCTCCCAAAGTGCTGGGATTACAGGCTTGAGCCACTGCGCCCGGCCCTTAGTTTTCTAATAAAGTATTTTAAAACTCACTCCATATATGTCAGCTGCAATATGAACTGTGACATTTATAATGCTTCAAAGTACAAATCATTGCTCAAGAATACTGTTTGTGAAACCTTGCTGATGGATTGAGAAGCCACTGCTCCTTGGACCTCCTTACCACCCTGTGATTTGCTTCTGTGAGTTGTAATCGAGCCATCTAACATTGCTGGTCATACTAGCCTTCCACTTCTTAGTCAGGGGCTATTTCCAAAGAATCACTCTTGATAATTCAAGAAGCATTAAGAAGATTGTACTCTGCTTTTTGGTCTTTTAGAGAGTCTTCTCTGGGTTTGAGTTATAGAGAAATCGAGTTTAGGTACCTAGAACTGAGAACAAGCCTAAGTAACCTAAGCCACTTGAGAAATGGACTGAAGTACCCAGATGTTCCATAAAACAGCTTGAAGTTGTTGACCTTGAGAACCAGTTCCTTTTCTCCAGGTTCCTCTTGACCACACTTCCTAAGGCAACTATTGACTTCACTGTCTTAGCCCACTTTACCTTTATTCTAAAGGTTCCTGGAAGCTCCAAGCTGACCCTGGAACATACTGTGCTTATAACAATTTTGTTATTCCAGCTCCTGTTGGGTGCTTAGACCCACTATTGTGCTGTTACAAAGCAACATCCTAAAATGCTTTTTCCTCTTATATAATTTATAAAACCTTTAATGCACCCATTACCTTTCTTTCTTTTTTATAGTGGGTGAAATTCACATAACATTCAGTTAATTATTTTAAAGTGTATGATGCAGTGACCCAGTACCATTCTTTAATTATCTCAATGGTAAAATAGCAGAATAAGTAACCTACTCTGCTGAAAGAATTTTAGTCCGTTCCTTGTTGGGGCTGTGTGGTAATAGCTGCTTCTAGACTCTGTGTTTTACCCAGTAGGCTAAAAGGCAAATGTTAAACCTTAAAATATTCCGTATTTCTGCACGGCAGTACTCCTGCAACTTAAGCTTGTGAATCAAGCAACTTTTATACACCCTTTTAAAAAGGTGGTGGGGGGCAATGCAAGGAGCTCTCGGCAAGAGACACTTAGGAGGTTTGCTTTTCTGAGTGGTAAAAATGTTTGAAGCAACTCTAAATAGCTTTGAAATGCTAGTAACAGTCTTACTGTCTTCATGACATTTAATTAGCATTATGTAAGAAAGCGTTTGTTTAGCAAAGGTAAACCATAAGCCTAGCTCTCTGTATGCATGTGCAGTTGAATGTTTGTTTTTGTATAAAGCAATTTTCAGTTAAATCCTCCACTTAATGAATGTAGCAGAGGAAGATGTCTCAGGTCATTTCGGTGACCTATGACCTATGTCTATTCATGTATTTATTCTTGCTGTGTCCCAATTAATTCATATCTTCAGGATAAATGCCATATTTTTATAACAATTATTTTTTGAAGGAACCAAAGATGCTATTTAAATGCAATAAGGTTGTAATACTGGTGCCCACTTCACCCTGGTCATGTTTTTTCTGAACAGATATTTCATAGCTTTTCCTCATCAAATTCCAATCCCACCACTAAGATACCCATCTATAACACAGTCTTTGAGAAAATCCAAGGAAAGGATAATTTAAAAATGATTTGTTTTGGAATCATGACACTTCAGAGCTATGAATAAATAAATATAGTCTTATAACAATCCTTCTTTTAAAGACCAAGTAATAACAATGATGATAATAAACAAGGCTTCAAAGAATTGAGATTTGTCTATAGTCACATTTTAACAGTTTCTTTAGCCCTCACCATGTAAATGTGCTTTCATGCTTGTAACTCAGTGGAGGAAAAAACTTTTAAGATTCAGAATCTGTCTCTTCTGTAAACATTGTTGTGTCTTACAGTTTAATTATAGTAGTTCTCTCAAGTCAAGGGCTTACAACTGTGAATATCATTGCAAACAATGAATTTGAAGGCTTTCAAAATGACCACCAGCTGGCAGCTGTTGTCACAGATCCTGTAGGTTTTCAAAGCTGCCCTGTGTTAAATGTGGCCCAGTGATCTTAGAGTAACTTTAGCAGGGGAAAGAATTGTAACCTTGCAGGTACTCTTAAAATAAACTTACGGTAACTACATAATTACCAGTGTTAGAACTAAAAGAGTAAAACAGGTGAAGTTTAATTTACCCAGGATTTTTCTGCAGTACCAAAGAGAATTTAGGGGCCAACACACATAACCACTAGACTGGTGACATCTCTAATATTACAAAATGGAAAAAAATTTGTAGTAATGGCACTAAGATGTATTACATACACACTAAAGGTGTGATCTCAGATTCATCTTTGAAGAAGAGCTACCCTGTGCTACACCATGTAGAATGATAGCGTATCTGCTGATTTTTTTTTTTTCCAATCAAGGAAGTTGTTGTTTTCAGCATAAGGAAACAGGCAGAGCTCCACAAGGATTTAAAGATGATAATGCTGTCACCATCTCCAAGAAGAAATGCAAGAAATCTGCAATCAACTTTTGTAGCCTAGCACTGCTTCTTAATATAGTGAGATCTTGGCCCAAGGACTGCACTAGCGTTTACACTCTGTTATCACACTTGCATACTGAAATAATGTATCTATGGAACTGAAAGTAGTGATCTAGAACTTTAGTGGGTTGTTCTAAAACATTGTCATGTTATATGTTGGCATTTGCAAGAAGTCTGACAACTATTTATTTATTTTTATTTTTTCCGTTATTACATCTGTATGTTTAGTATCCAGCTAAAGGTAAAAGATTCCCTGGGTTATGACTTCATCAGCCAAGTGGGAAGTTTTGTCATTGGCCTTAAACTGAATGTTTGGTTACAGCCATAGTTCCACTTGGGTTTTCTCTGTTAAAAATGTTAGTTTCTAGTAAAATTCATGATTATGGATGGCTGATATACATATATATACACACACATATATATACATACACACACATATATACACACACATACCCTACTCCCCCCAGTCCCCATTTAGAGTAAGATTTGCTACCAGATAGGTTTCCTTTTCCTTCTAAACTTAACATTTACTAATTAATCTACCCGTAGTCTTCCCCTGGTTCCAGACAATTGTAACATATCTTGGTTTCTAGTCTGCCCAGTGTTGATAGATGTAAACTCGTAAGACCTCACCTGCATTTTAAATGGTAATGACTAATTGAAATGAAGCATATTATTAAAATAAGCAAAGATTTTATATAATCTCCAAATAAACACACAAAGCCCTGCAACCTTTGTTTTGTAACTTGCTTTCAGATTTTAACTATTGACTATTATGAGTCTCCTTCTGATAGCTTGTGTTCACCTCTCTATCCAGTTTCTTTTTCTTTGGTCAAAGAAATTTCTTTCTCCATGTAATTTACCACAATTAGCAAGGAGATCATGACTAAATCTTAATGTACACTACCTGTATGATTTTCCTACTGGATCCCTGACAGGCCTGAATTTTCCCTTCTCTTCTTCTTTTTTTTTTTTTTTTTTGAGACAGGGTTTCCCCGTGTTGCCCAGGTTGGAGTGCAGTGGTGTAAACATGGCTTACTGCAACCTCGACCTCCCTGGCTCAAGTGATCCTCCCACCTCAGCCCCCCAGGTAGCTGGGGCTACGTTCACACACCACCACGCCTGGCTAGTTTTTGTATTTTAGACAGGTTTTGCCTTGTTATGGAGGCTGGTCTGAAACTCCTGATCTCAAGTGATCCATGCGCCTTGGCCTCCCAAAGTGCTGTGATTACAGGCGTGAGCCATCGTGCCTAGCCAGTTTTCCCGCTTCAAAGGAGAGAAGTCTCTCCCCATCAGTCTACTAAGTGTTTTCTCAGTCTTTTTACTCAATTACCAGAGTCAGCAGATCCTCTGTCTCCCCAGTAACTACTCTTACTCACCTTTCAGCTTATTCCAAACTGCCTTTGATCCTAAACGAGTATATATATATATTTTTTTCCTCCTTCTGTCTCTTTTATTTTTATTTTGTTTGAGACACTCCATCGTCCAGGCTGGAGGGTAGTGGCGCGATGTTGGCTCGCTGTAAGCTCCGCCTCCCAGGTTCAAGTGAGTCTCCTGCCTCCACCTCCCAAGTAGCTGGGATTACAGGTGCAGGCCAACACGCTCGGCTAAGTTTTGTATTTTTATTAGAGACAGGGTTTCACCTTGTTGACCAGGCTGGTCTCAAACTCCCAACCTCAGATGATCCACCTGCCTCGGCCTCCCAAAAGTGCTGGGATTACAAGCGTGACCCACTGTGCCTAGCCTTCTCTCTCTTTTAAATCAAAACAACACATTTAAACAGAAATCATAGTCTGGATTTTGGAGCAGATTGGGGAATGACCACGGCACTGTAAAATTTTGAATCAATAAAGATTTTTGACATTGTAAAACTTGGGCATTTTTCAGTTCCCCCAACTTCTAAGATAATTCTAGCCCTTATAAAAAGTCAACACTGCTCAACAATATGACTAAAATTCAGTTTTGCAAATGTGGTTTTTAATAAATTTTTTTTCAGTAAAGCAGTTCTAATTCAGTTTATAGCTCTAGCATATCTGAAGTAAGAATATTGCAGTTTCTGATTTGTATTTGAAAATATTTTCATCTGTTCGTCTTTTTTGCCTTTCTTCTTTTGAAATAAGATTCAACATTGACTGAGAATTGGTTCTGTCAAGATTGTCTCTGGCAATCTGTCCCTAATTCAACTATAAATTATAGCTAAGGATGAACACTTAAATAATTATATATTTTAAATGATTTTTAAACTAAGGCCCCCGAGTGATGTGATGAGCATATAAATTTTTGAATGCAGGGTCTTTTGAAACTCTGTCTTCCACAGGAGTATCATCATATAGGTCTGGAAAAGATGTGTTCTTATTAAGACTTAATTCCATTTAGATTGAGACACCATTTGCAAATTGAAAACAAAAAGTTTGTATTTCCCCTAGTATGTGAATATACTGTAAGGAGGAATAAAAAGCAAAATAGTCTTTTTAAAAAACAGACTATTGTTTAGAGCTATTTTAGGTTCACAGCAAAATTGAATGGAAGGTACAGAGACTTCGCATTACATGCCCTGCCCCTGTCACATGCACAGTGTTCTCCATTATAAGCACCCCCCACCAGAGGGGAACATGTTACAGTGTATGAACCCACTTGATGATCTGGGTGATGAATAGGTGGCACACAGAGGCGTTTCAGGGTCGTTTTTAGAAAGTACAGATTAGTTTTAAAACTAATGTAGCTTTTTCAGATTGTCTTCTTCCACTTAGTAATGTGCGTTTTAGTTTCCCCTAGCGTTATTTTTTAATCACACATTTTACATAGCTAAAATAATTGAATTTCAGAATATAAATGCTTATTTTAAAAAACAGACATTTGTTTTAAAAAAATCTGAAAACCTTAATAAATGTCTCTTGGTTTGGGTAACTAGCACAATGGGAAAGAACCCTTAAAGATGTATGTTTGGTATGTTGTATTGGAAATGTTTATCACCATGACTATATCCATCTCCACTTCATTTAGTTTTATAAAATAATGAAGTTATATCATTTTCTGAAATAATTTTTCTTCTGAAATTAAAGTAAATCATCATTTAATGCCTAAAGAGTACTCTCTAAAAATGAAACTTATAACTGGATTATGAAGAATCTGTCAATTAAAATGATGTTTCAGAAAAGTGAAAATTTTATTCTTATTTGGGATTTTTGTTATGTTGATTTAAATGCTTAAGACAATTCGATGCTGATAGGAGCCATCTTTTAGAAAAAGATAAGACTAACTGATCTTCACTTGAAATAAAAGTGTGCTGTGTAATCAAATGCAGTAAAGAACTGGGTTTGATGTTTTAAATAACTTTTAGATAACTTGAGTCTTTTAATTTGGAAAATTATGAACATCAGCAATCTCAGGAATTTCAATAGATATATAAGCATAAAGAGATTTGCTGTATAGGAAGCAAAATACTTTCATCTGAATGTAAGCCTGAAGAGAAACTTCTGCCCCAATAAAAATATTTTATTGCCACTAAACAATCAAAAGCTATTACTGACTTCATCTGGAATGGCCAGTCCTGAGTGATCTGTTAAGAAATAAGCAGAACTTCACTTGACTAGCCTTAAAAAATAAAAAATGAAGAACAGCATGGTTTTTAGGAGGCTGTTAGAGAATGTCATAGCATCAAGCTCCAGAGAAAATGGTACAGAGTAGACATGCAATAAATGTTTGTGGAAGGAAAATTGATGGTTGAAAGTGGTGTCAATTCTGGAGGCCTGCAAAGCATGGATCTGTTTTGTGTTAATCTGGACTTTTGGAAGCATTCAGTCAGATTCATTTGCATATGAGTTATAATTCATTTTTTGGTTCTATTCTGGCATTGTGGTATTCATTGTTAAGATTTTGCCCCCTACACATCACCCACTCACTATGTGATTAATTTTTCTTTTTCCTTTTTTTTTTAACCTCTGAATTTGGGAAACCTCAGCTCTTGACTTTTCCTTATTTTTCCAACACCCCCTGTACACACATACACACACACACACACCCCTTTTGTTTATTTATTTATTTTTTGAGACAGAATCTCACACTGTCACCTGGGTTGGAGTGCAATGGCGCAATCTCGGCTCACTGCAGCCTCTGCCTCCCAGGTTCAAGCGATTCTCCTGCCTCAACCTCCCAACTAGCTGGAATTACAGGGGCCCACCACCATGCCCGTCTAGTTTTTTGTATTTTTTAACAGAGACAGGGTTTCACTATGTTGGCCAGGCTGGTCTTGAACGCCTGACCTCGTGATCCACCCACCTTGGCCTCCCAAAATGCTGGGATTACAGGCATGAGCCACTGAGCCCAGCCCTAACACACACCTTAAAAAAAAAAAAAAAAAAACTAACATATTTTTCTTATCAAGTGATTCCTCATTTGTGATACCCATAAATCTATATATAAATATTGGTAAATCTTCCGTGAAACACATATACGCAGTTCAGAAAGTCTCTCTAATACCTCTTTTTCAGAATGCTTCGTGTGTACTCCTGAGGTGTTTTAGGAGCTTTGTACTTTGCTAGGTAGGGAGTTCTTTAGGGCAAAATTGTTAGAAATTTTTCGTCTTGGTTAAGCCAAAGTCTTTTTCCAATTGTACTTCTTAGGTGCATTTTGTTAAACACATGAAGACCACTTGTCTGTTAACTTCTGGATGTAGATCAAACAGCCTCCCTTCTTTGAACCATTCCACACTCAACATGATTTTGAATTCTCTCAGTCTAATTCTCCTTTACATACATTTTGACTTGATGTTTCCTTTCTTAAAATATGAAGCTCACACTTGAATATAATAATCCACATATGATCAGATAATCTCTTATTAAAATTTGTTACTAATATTTGTATTTTCCCTTATGTTTATAGAGTTCTTTTATAAAAGTATCTTGTAGGGTAGTTATCTCCATTTGATAAATGAGAAGCAGGGTGGTTATCGTTTGTGATTTGCCTAAGGTCATACAATTGCTAATTTAGACATTGTACATCTGTTTATACAGTCTTAATGTTACTTTTTTAGGCGTTCCATTACCCAGTTGCCATACCAAGTATCATAAGCCTATTAAGCAAAACCACTAGACCTTTTCCCATACATGCTAATGGTTAGATCTTCTCCATTCTGCCCTTTACGAATGCATTTTTAAAAATCTAATTATCTGTTAAATTGTATGTGTTTGGATTTGGTATTGTTAGAATGTATCCTGTTTATATATCCCCATCTTACAAGTTTGTGTTATGAAAGAACTATGTGATTATAAAATGATAGATGTATGTTATTAATAACACTATTAATAACATTTGTCAAAGAATGTAAGAGTTTTGAGAATAGTTGTAGTTTCCGCTATTCTGTCATCTGTAGAATTGGCTTTCCACTTGCATATTTAAATGAACTTTGTGGGTTTTGTTAAGTATAATAAAAGCATGGGGTCAAATATAAGCCAAGAGTATTACAGAGACTTTTAGGCTGACTCAGTATCTCATATTCTGTGTAGATTCATCTAAACACTGCTGTTATCCATGCTATACTTTACCATGTTATCCCAAAAGGGAACCATCAGCAAATTTTACCAGAAACTGCTGAATTCAAGACATATTCCAGATATATTATACTTCTGACATCCTAGGAAGCCTATCCAAAGAATAAATTACTTTGATAGAATTTGTTCTTTATGAAAATTCATTTTGACTCTCATTGATAACTTTATTCCATTTTTGGGGAAGATTGAGCAATCAGTGGGATGGGAACAGAGCTAACTACAAACTCTTTGAGTTTAGATGGGCAACAGAAGGGGAAAGGAAGTGGGCCGTGGAATATATAAGGACTTTTCCAATGGAAAACAATTGTTAGTGGAACCTCTATGACTACTTGTTCAATTTCAGAATTAAACTTACTGTATATTTTAGGTGGAATCGAGCTGAGTTCTAGTCGAAATGCTATACATTATTTCCCATGAAAAATACCCCCAAACACAAGCAGACAGAACAGTGATTGATAAACCCATCATATTCATTTCTAAAGAAATCATCAAGCCCCAAATGTTTTAGAATTTTCTGAAGAACTAATTCTAGACTAGGCATGGTGGCTTAGGCCTATAATCCTAGCACTTTGGGAGGCAAAGCAGGCAGATCACCCAAGGTCAGGAGTTTGAGACCAGTCTGGTCAACCAAGGTGAAACCCCGTCTCTACTAAAAATACAAAAAATAAAATTAGCTGGGTGTGGTGGCACGCGCCTCTAATCCCAGCTACTCAGGAGGCTGAGGCAGGAGAATCGCTGGAACCTGGGAGGCGGAGATTGCAGTGAGCCAAGATCGAACCATTGTACTCCAGCCTGGGTGACAGAGCAAGGCTTGGTTTCAAAAAATAAAAATAAAAAAATAATAATTCTAAGCATGTTGCTTCTAGAGTCCGCCATTTCCTCCATTTCTGGTACTTTTTTAACAGTGGTTTTGTGCGCTTACCTGTGAAGATTAAGAGCCTGGGATAAAACTCATTTTCAGTCTAAAGATTTAAACTCATTTGAATTGAGCAGATGCTTTTGTGATGTCTTTGCATCTCTCCTGACTTAACAGTTCCCTTCTTCACATTACTTAATCTGTCCTTTTGGTTAGAAGATCATGCTCTTATCTAAAGACAGAAGGAAGCAAAATGAACATGGAACCACATTGCCCTGCCTTTTCTCCTGTCTTAATATGGCATCAGGCTGAGCAGTGGCCTTTCCTGATATTCCCCTTATTCCAAACATAGCTTTGTCTTGCTTTCAGCATTTTTCACTTTCCCCAGATCATTATGTATTCTGACTTTAATCCATAAGAATTATAATTTTATATACAAGTAGGTTATATACTTCTACCCATCTTTTCTTTCTTTTCAAATCTAATCCCATCAGATTCTCCCTGTGTAACAACCAACTTCTTTAGATTTCCTCTAATTTTCTTTTCCTTATAGATTTATTTATTATTGCATAGTCAAAATGTCATGTTTTAGCATCTTCTGTGGCCTGTGAATCACTGCTCTCTATAACCATGGGACCACTCCCACCCATCCTTTTCCCTATCTTTTTTGGATAGTTGTTTTCTTAAAAAACCTGGAAGCAAGCTGGGTACAGTGGCTCATGCCTGTAATCCCAGCACTTTGGGAGGCTGAGGCGGGTGGATCACGAGGTCAGGCGTTCGAGACCAGCCTGACCAACACGGCAAAACCCTGTCTCTACTAAAAATACAAAAATTAGCCAGGCGTGGTGGTGCATGCCTGTAATCCCAGCTACTTGGGAGGCTGAGGTAGGAGAATCGCTTGAACCCGGGAGGTGGAGGTTGCAGTGAGCTGAGGTTGCACCATTGCACTCCAGCCTGGGCGACGGAGCGAGACTCCGTCTCAAAAAAAAAAAAAAAAAAAAAAAATACCTGGAAGCCAATGTTCAGGGTTATATGTTTAGGAAACAAAGTACCTGCTGAAGTTCAGGTTCAGGCATTGTTTACTACATAGAAATGATTAAATCAAGATCCTTTTCCTAGAGGAGCTCAAAGTCTAGTTGTAAAAAGTGAACATGTAAACAAATGATTGTAATACACTGTGGTATTTGCAAAATAGCGAGGATGCTTGCCATCTAAGAACTCAAGTGTAATTATTCTCATTCCCTGCTTTTGTAAATCCCAAAATTCTGTCACATCCTCCTAGGGTTTCTGTTGTTTTTGCAGTAGCCAACCAGTTCTTCATCGGTCAGAATTAAGTCCAGAATAAAAGTTGTCTTCCTTATTTTCACCTTGGAAAAGAGAGATCGTCAGCAAGGAATGTTTTGTCAGGTTTATTTTCTTCTAGCCGATTTAGACTTCAAAGATGTTAGGGCGGTTGACACCCTCCATGTCTCTGCAATTTTGTCATTTGTTTTAGGAAAGTAGTGTTGGGTGAATATTCTGGTGATCTATGTATCGTCTCCTTATTTTACGTTCCCTTGACCATCTTTGGAACTCCTCACAGGGCTTTGTTCATGGTCACTGCTCAGTTTTGTGCTCACTTAAATGCTTCCCTCCAGGCTGCTGCTTTGACGTTTTACAGATCTTTTAAATGAATCTTTTTTGTCCCTTGCCTTCATTTAGCGTTGCTTATATATTCTGGTTCAGGTCTCATCTGATCCAGTCTGTGATGCTTCTAAGGGTGTATGTATCTTTTGTATTAAAATTTGTTTATTTTTTCCTCTTTTTTTATATAACTTTGCACATAAATATTTTTGTTTTGTTTCTTAGATTCCGATTCCTTAGGTCCTTCAAAAAGCAGCCATCTAGATTCTTCTTGTTCTCATTAATCTGATTCTCCTTCAAGACAGATTTATAGATCCTTATAGGAACATTTTAGAAGAGAATAATACACATTATGCAAAACACATCTACTTATATTTTGAAATGTTCCCACTGTATTTTCTTATTTGCTGCCTGTGGCCTGTGCATCCCTGTGTTCTCTATGGGATGTCCTTTCCCTCTTCCACATCAGCTGCTTTTCCTCTGATGTTTTCTTATTCGTCGTTTATCCTATATGTAGAATGGAAGAATTATTCACTTCTTTCTTTATGCCCCACAGGTCTTTGCTCATACTAGAATAGCATTTATTATCCCATGTTATAGTTATTTAAACACATTTGTCCTTCCCTTCTAATTAGCCCATGAGTCCTGCCCAGGACACAGACTGGTTGGTAGTATGTTTGATGGCAAGAAGAAATGCTTTGGAGTCAGACTGATTTTAATTGCTGACTGCAACACTAACTCTATAACCTGGGACAAATTCTTGGAACTACAGCGCCTACTCAAGTCTCCTCATTTGTAAAATGAACCTACTGCTTAACCTCATTGGATTGTTGATACTAAAGTAATTGAGTACATAAAGTGCATAGTGAGTGAAGGAATAGTGGCTGGAGTAGAAAAATGGGTAGAATATATCTTAGAGACTTTTGTTTAATATCTTGTACATATAATACTAGAATATTTGTTTTTAATAAAACATTCCTTCTTTAAACAGTTTTGATGCATTGTACTTTTTAAAAGTGTATTTGCTTGTGTTTTGGCATCTGAAATGCTATTAAAAACATATCATCTTAGTGGCTCATTTTCTTCAGTTTACATGCAGAGAAGCCTCTTGGACCCCAAAACTTAACTTACTCCTCCTGCATTCAGAAAGCTTTGCATCTTTTTGGAGAGAACCATCTGTTCACAGCATTATATAGATATGAATTAAACAGATTTTGTTGGGGAAAGTCACTTTCCAGCTCTTCTCAAGTCAGACCCTCGAGTCTGTGGATATCTTGATGCATGTAACATTTCTAAAACACTGAGCTACATGCTGAAGAATGTACAGGATGTCCCCATCAGGCTTTTCAGCAGAGTTGTGAGAGGGTGAAGTATGAGTACATGGAAGGGTTGACAGTAACTGCAGTTGATGGCACGGCACAGTGTGCTGCCAGATGAGTGGTTCAGACCCTAAGTGCTGTCCGGTGGAAGAGAAGAGACTTTGACTTTTGGAAGATTGAATAAAAACTACTTGAAGAGAACAAGAAAGCATTCTAGGCAAGGAGAATGGAGGGAATAAAGTTTAGAAAGCACAAGCCGTATGTAGCGGATCTGGATTTTTCTGTTTATGTCATTTCTGCTTCTTTCTACTAGTATAAACAAATTTTGCCTTTTTTGTTGTTGTTTTGGCTGTTACTTTGTTCAGGTTCTTTGTTTCTGCTCAGAACTCTTTTTTTCATTTGGGTTCTTAAGATTTTCCACTTAATCCAAACTCTACTTTCAGATCTATTAAACCCTTAAGATTTTGTCTGTGACCTAGTGCAGTATTGGTCTGTCTTGCTTTATAATAAACATAGTTCTAGAAATTTGAGTGTAAACTATTTAACTAGAATAACGTTTTCCATAAACTGATTTTATAATGTCTGTCTGTAACAATTCATTTACTGAGAAGTCATTTTCTCTGCATATTTTAGTTAATAAATTGGAAAGATTTTTGTGACTGCCCTGATGTACAGTATGCTTATATTATGAAGGCTTTCTTTTAAATTTCAATATGACAAATTTTGTCTGCTCTTTGAAGTTTAGTTCAGCATAAATCATTTATATTTGAGTCACTTAGAGATTCATTGTTGAGGTTTGAGGAAGTTGAGACTTTGTTCAAATCAAATACTGATGAAGATGCACTCCATCCCAAAACTGGGAGGAGATCATCTATAAGAGGGAGGGGTGTGGGGGCAGGAGCTAGGACAGGTTGTTCCCTATGTCTTTCTAAAAATGCACAAAGATTTGGAAGTCTAACTGGCAAAGAGTTAATCAGAGTAGGAACCAGGTTTCTGTTGTGTAGCCACTTGCACCAAGAAAGATTTGTTTAAGTAACCTAACCACTGGAGCATGTGGTTTTGAACTGTAAAGGACAAGAGTGAAGATGGAAGACAAAAGCTTTTTAGAAAAAATCAGGTTGTATTGAGCCTTTTGGTAATGACCATTAAATATGGCTCACAAACTGAAGTGCAGAATAAACACTTTTAGGTGTATTTTGTGACTGGGTCTCTCAGTGAGCGACATCCTCGCTGAGGATAAATGCACCCTGTAGGGGTGTATTTATTGTTTGATGAGAAGACCTTGAGGAGTTGGTACCAAAAATAAAATAGAGGCAAGAATTCCAAGAAGGCACAATATCCTGATTTGATGGCACAAAAATATATTCGTGGAAACATATCTACTGGAATTGTCTTGTTTGGGGGCTTGTTTTACGTGTGTTTTATCTCAATATGTTGTCATTATGCAGAGATCATCTATGTCTTTACCCTTTTAGCAGCAGATCTTATTTTTCAAATTAAATTTTACATGGTGCCCTACGTAAACTACATAAAATCAAGGTGGGAAGGAAGGATGCCTTGTCCTGGTACCCTGCCCCCTCAACTTCCATTCTTTCAGGTGAAGCTTTTTATGCCAGCTAGAAAAACTCATTGGCTTATTGCCAGTGACAGGTTACTGTTATGAGTAGGTTTGCCCACATTTTGCTATTTATAGTTTTACATTTCATAATAATTAACATATTGCAGTTAACCTGGAGAACAGAAAGGAGGGATACCCACTCTGTATGCTATTAATGCTAACGGTGTGTGCTTGCCCAAGCAGTGTTCTGTGAAAGGTCTGATGTCAGAATTCATTCTGAAATATAGTCTATAAGATAGTCATTGTTTAAAATGCCTTTCTGTGTACTTCCTAGTAAACAGTTGGACTTGTACAGTGTTATGTAGAAATACTAAAGATAGTTTCAACCTGTTGTGAGATTTTCAGGTTTGGCGTGGGAGGAGGGGGAAAGCTATGTAGTAACTAAAATGGCAACTCCACGAATGCTGCTGTTCTTCACCCACCAACACGTTCCCATACGTGTCCCAACTGGCCTGTCTTTTTACTGAACTTATGTAGCTTATTTTAATCATATACCACCCTGGGCGTTTCTTCTGTTGCTTTCTCAGATGTAGTTGTTGAACTTTTCGTGTATTTTCATCGTCCCACTGTCTAGACTTTTAGCCCCTTAAAAACAGAGGTCATGATTTAAGTGCTTTTATGTTCCACGCACACTGTAGGCACTCAGTAAAGAGTTGCTTTGATTTTTAGCTTGGCGGTCTTAATATATGCATTTTATACTGATTTTTTAAACTTGTTGTTGTTGCTAAAAACTAGACTTGTCAACTTGTTTAGTGCATCATGATCAGCTTACTATGGATTCTGCTACCTTGACCAGCAAAGTAGCAGAATTTTAACTATAATTTCTTCTTTAATAAGAGGTTTTCTGAGGCAGGCAAACGAAGTATACTGATACTTCTTACACAGTAGAATATGAAAGTGTGGCACATGGCATCTTGAAAGTACTTTAAATTGTGTGCCTTTGAGTTCTGCACTGAAAAATAGAACTACTACCAACAACTTGACCCCCTTTCCTGCCCTCAGATTGTTTAGAACTGAAAATAGTGTTTTGTTGTACATACTTATATGCCATAAAGTAAAATTTTTTACATCAGAAAACATCTAAATATATTATCAATTCTTTAAGAATAAACACTCCTTCCCTGATGTATTATACTATTACTAATTACTTTAAAAATAAAATTAGTATTGTTTTTAATATAAAATGTTTGGTAACTTGATTTTTATTTTACTTTGCTTGCTCTTTTCACATCTTATGGTAAGTTTAAAGTACTTTCTGGTATCTTTCTAATGTTTTAGCAATGAGAAGGCTCATTATTAGATTGACTTCACAGTACCGCTGAGAATGATGGGCGCTATTCCTAAGTTCCTAAAAGGAGACTTGTACACAGGGCTAGTTCCTGGCAGTAAGAAATACTCTGCCTTAGCTTCTTGGAAAGTTTATATCCATTCAGTATTGACCACCAGTGGAGCATTTGTTGTTAGGCATTTAGCAAGTAATAAATGTGCTCCAAATTGCATTTCCTTCTCTTACTTTTATCCTTATGAGAGAGTAAGGCCGGTGTTATTTTTACTTATGAATTAGGAGTCCTGGGATATACATGGCTAAATTATATTGACAGCCAGTTGTAGAGATGCCTTATACAACCTATCTACAATGTTTTCTATATGAAACCTACTGACTTATACACGTTGAATTGTACTCCAGTGTGAAGTCCTGTATACATAAAAGAAAATGAACTTGCATCAAGTTGAGTCAGTGGTCAAAGTCCTGGTACTATTCAAAAGGAAAATGTGCAGTCAAGTTAGATCATTTAAGAGCCCTAGAAGCAAAGGAATCGACTTCGTTTGTGTCAGTGGTTCTGGTTCTCAACTGGATGCAATTTTGCTTCCCTAGAAGACATTTGCAATGTCTAAAGACAATTTTGGCTATCAAAACTGGGGAGCTGGTACCCCTAGCCTCTAGTGGGTAGAGGCCGGCAATGCTGCTTACCCTCCCACAGTGCTCAGGACAGCGCTCCACAACAGAGAATTATGTAGTTCAAACTGTCAGTAGTGATGAGGTTGATAAACCCTGCTGTGTGTGTTTCAAAGAATGGAATTGCCAGAAGCCCTTGCAGCCAAGACAAATTTGGGTCATTGGGAGGGAATGGGGAGTCAAGGACGTGACTTCAGGTACGGCTGGACTGAGATGAGCTATTTTGATGGGGTTAGGATTAAGCTGATTTCCTTTCTCTCACCTTTTCTTTGTGCCAACACTTGGCATAGCAATAGTGGAAAAAACAGTGAAATAAACTTCTTTTCTTCTAAGCTAGATGGAATATGGTCCTATTCCAAGAGCTAAAAGCATCATTCTACTTCCCTGTAACGCTTGCAGCTTTACTGTAAGCCACACACCCATGCTGTCAGGCTCCCAAAATGTCAAGGCACATGATGTTTTGGGGGGAGGAGGGGTGTAAAGATTGTTGCATTATAAACTAGCTAATTTATTTCCCAAGGTATCCTGTAATCATAGTGCACCTGGGATCTAAATTTCTCACTGTTTCTGCATCATGTGCCATATGTGAATTTCTTTGGCTAACATACTCTTGCTTGATTTGATTAGTCTACAATTACAGGAACAAATGTCCCTTAAAACAAACTTTTTTAAGAGTAGTTTTAGGTTCTCAGCAAAATGGAGTGGGAAGTACAGAGAGTTCTCATATAACCCCTCTGCCTTTATTGTCTTTTGACTTTATTACTGATTTTCAAATAAGATTTATGTAAATGCAAGTGTTATTCTGTTAATGCAAAATTAAATGTTCCTCAGTTTCATTGCTCACTAAATGGTAAAGCAAAAGTTAGGAGCAGATTGGTCTGACTTATGGGCTATTCTCTCTCTCCCTAGTCAGTAGAAGAGGGAGGATCATCATTTGCATGGACTTCTTAGGGACGTTAGCCACTCGGTGTAAGAGCATTTATCCTCCTGAACATTTTCCCATGTAGTTATACATCATCTTTCTATTTCTGGGGGATTTTATTTTTCTTCCAGGAAGTTTTCCCTGTTTTGTTTTTGCCTAATTGGAAGCTATTTTAAGTTATTCAGCCTGACAGTTTGACTGCTTTAAAAGTTAGAATGTTCCATAGCCGTAAACCTTCCTGTAATTGAGAGTGTTCTAGGACTTAAATTTGTGATCTTGTTTGTGTCTCATGTAGTTAGGGAGCCAGGGGGAAACTAACGATTGTATTCTTGATTAGAATTTTTTTCTCCTGGCCACAAAGTCCAGTTTCTTCCTTGAGTCACAATATCTCTCTTCAAATCATGACCAGTGGGCATACTATAATGCTTCTGTGTTTCTCTCTTGCCTCCTTTCAATCGTGGATCTTCCCCTGGACTTTCCCTTTAATATTTGACCCTTTAAAAAATTAATAGTCTGTACAGAGTAGATCAAGAGAGAGTAAGCTTGCTTGCTTTTTTTTTTTTTTTTTGTCAGGGTTAAGGTTCAGGTTCTCAATAACAAGTTTTGTGAACTTGGGCAAATTATTCCTGAGTCTGTTTCTTTATCTAGTAAATGCAGATTGTTTATCCTCCTCTGCCTACCTCTCAGGGCTGTTGTGAAGATCAAATGAAATAATTGACTGTTAGAGTGTCTTGTAAACCATACAATCAATACAAATGTAAAATAATATGCAAATATAAGAAATGTGAGGTTTAGTAAATTACATCAATTATGAAATGAAAGTGGCTTGGAGAATGTATTTTCCCTTCTGATGTCTTGTTTTGTGTAGCCTAGAGAGCTTTTTCTTCATCTTAGTAAGTTCAGAGATGACCTTTGTTCAGTTTAGTTGTAGTTTTTTGTCTTTTTCTAAATAAGGTCAATGGAGTTAAATGCTTCACTTGTTGAAACATGATATAATTTGGCATAGATCAGTGGTTGGTGGAAAGCAAAATTACAAAAAGAAAATCCTGATTTTGCTAAGCAGTGTAGATCGTGCCTGATAGAACCTCCTCCTCCTCCATCTCTTCCTCCTCCTCAGCGTTGATTGCTAATCAGTTCTGTAGAATCAGAAATATTTTTCTATGCTTTTTTCCAAAACTCGTTTGTAATTTGATTTACATTCCTATTTTCAATAAAACAGCTATCTAAGTATTTGTTAAATAAAACAATTATCTAAGTAGTTGTTATACTTCACCCTTTTCCCCCCAACCAGTTAGTTATACTATGTGGATTCTGGATGGTAGTAGATCAAGTTAGTTTAGTCACAATTTATAAAAAGCCTTTTTTATGTTGCTAGTGTCTTCTCATGTTTGATGCGATTCATAAATAGACCCAGAAAACTGTAGGGCTCCAGGATTCCGGCTGTGAATGATCGGTCAAACTGTTGGAGTAGGGCAGGCAGACTGTGTTGGACATTCCATCTAAAAGGTGTCAGCTCCTGCCTCCTTGGCCTTAGTGACTAAATGGAAATACATTCTTTTCAAATTCAAAAGCCTGTTCATTACTGCTTTTCTCTTCTGAAACACATTGCCAGTTTTATAATCAAGAAGGACTTAATTATTTTTCTTTTTCTATTGCTTATGTTTATTCTTCATAAAATGACTTTTCTTCCATTTGATGGGCTGAGAAATAAGCTCCTATATTGGACTTTGCAGACTTGGCTTTTTTATAGCGTAAATCAGCTCAGCTGGCTAAATGCCTCACTAACTGAAACTTCATAATGTAGCTGGAACTAAATTGTGCTCTGGAGCATTGAGTCTTTAAACTGGATTATTGATTTACAAACCCATAATGGTGAAGAGGCTGTAGAGAGACAAGAAGCTCCCTCTCCTGATCCTTGAGCAGGTTTTTCCTCACTTACTTCAGGGGCTCTCAGCTCACGAGCAAAATCCTAATGAAGTTTATCCTGCTAGGACAACCCATTTTAAATGCTCAATAAAGAAAGAATAATTCTTCTCCCGCTTAACCACTAAAGAACAACATATGTTTCTAACGTAGCTTTTTATTTTTTTTTTTTTATCTTTCATTTTTTTGTTGGTAAATCTCCCAGACAACAGCAGTTCTGTAGAGAGTTTAAATATGAAGGAATGGCAGGACGGGCTAAGGGCACTTCTACCCAACATTAACATCAACTTTGGTGGACTGCCCAATTCTTCTTCCCCCTCCAACGCCAACCACAGTGCACCAACCTCCAACACTGCCACCACCGACAGCCTGAGTTGGGACAGCCCTGGCAGCTGGACAGACCCAGCCATCATCACAGGTAACTTTCTCACTCCCTTCAGCTCCACTGACTGCCAACAGTTTGGTTTTTAGCACAGATAAAATAAAAACCAAGATCTCTTCAACATAAGCTTCTTTTCACAAAGCTGCAAGTGTGGAGTGGCTTGTTTCGTTCTCAGGGGTCATGCAAGTCTCATTTAACCTGTCGGCCTAGTTGTGTATTAATAAGAAGGCATTTGGTGCCTAGGTTGCTTCTTCTGGTTTAAGTAGGTGTTAACGTCTAGCAACATGTGTATTTTGTAGGCCTCAAAGTACAAAAGGATCTGACTTACTCTTCTTATAAGGAACATACTCCACTTTTTGTTATAAAGCTCTCTATTATAAGGCTGTCTTGTTACGCATCCCTGTCAGAGGAAGAAAAGCACAATTGGGAAATGCCGTCATGCAGTTCTGGGGAATGGTATTTTGCAGCTGTGCCTCTGTGACAGTGGGGGACTAAGTCTAGTTCAAGAGGAGGCATGGGTTTGTGTGACAATAAGTCTTGGTTGTTGGGGGAGGATCAAAGGAACAGAAGGTTTAAAAGGTCTCATGTGGAAGGAGTTTAAAATTGTAATCTCTTCTGTGTTTCCTTTTGGTTTTGTTTTCTAAATTTGTTTGATGACCTGTTCTTTCCACACAAACTCACCATTTTCCCTCTTTTTTCTTTTCTTTCCTTAGGTATTCCAGCATCTTCAGGAAACAGTTTAGACTCTCTTCAAGATGACAATCCTCCACACTGGCTAAAATCCCTTCAGGCCCTCACAGAGATGGACGGCCCCAGCGCTGCTCCATCACAGACCCACCACAGCGCCCCCTTCAGCACACAGATCCCGCTGCACAGAGCCAGTTGGAATCCCTACCCTCCTCCTTCAAACCCTTCCAGCTTCCACTCCCCACCCCCAGGCTTTCAGACGGCCTTCAGACCCCCCAGCAAAACCCCCACAGATTTACTACAGAGTTCAACACTGGACCGCCATTAGGCAAAGAGGAGCAACCATTAGAAAATGCAGGATTTGTCCCACTCTGTTTTCTCCCTCTCAGCCCACCACCCACAGCTCCCTTCTCATCTCTTATGTTCTGAAGAATCCAGTACCTGATCAATTTTTTTTCTCCCTACCCCCAGATGCAATGCGATCACAGGGTCATTACCATCTCTTTATTAATTGTAAAAGTTTTTGTTGATCCAGCATTTGAGTGACACTGTTGAATGTTTCTAAAAATGCCTTTTTAAGGAGAGAAAAAAAAATCAAAGGGCAGTCTCAATACTTAGAAAATTATTGTTTGTCTGTTGCGCATAATAATGACATAATCTGCTTAGCAGAAAATGGCGATTAATCTATAGGAAAGGTCAAGTAAATGCATTATCAACTGCAGAAGTTTGAAAACCAGGTTCATTTACGTGAGATTGCTAAATGCATGGGGGAAAACAGTGGTCCTAGCATCCATCTTGTATTCAGCTTATCATTATTGCAGGGAAAATGCTTTTAATTTAAATTAATTTTTAATTATTTTGGCAAGTTGATGGCAAGGACTTGATTGTGTCGTTAAGCAAAAGAATGTATTGGAAGTTGATGGAAAGACAAATTCATCTGTAGTAGTAACTGGCTGATTGCTAAAGAGTTTATAAGGAGGTGAGAAGTAATTTTTTTAAAGGAGAAAATTTTTTTGGCTTTAGATTTAAAGTAAATTGAAATGTTTTAAAGAAAAAAAGTATTCACAGATTTAATACCTATTAATAATATAAGAGCTGAAATGTAAGTGATTTCTTCAGTCCTTCTCCTCTGTCGGAATCTTTTTTCTTTTACCGTAAATTCACCTGACGAGGGCACTCTGAGATAGCACTGCTCTGGGGCCATCTGATCACCATCAGGAGCAAACCTCTGACCTCCTTGCCTGCAGCTTTTACTTAACCCTGTAGTTTCTGGACGTTTGTGCAGTATTGAAAAGACAGGAGAAAAGAAAACAAAAACCTGGTTATAACCTGACGCTAAAACTAAAAACAAGGAAATGTACCTCTTTCTTCAGAATTAAAACTAAAATCTTAAATAAAACAGAAAACTTGATGATGACACTTGGGTTGTTCTTGTTTTTGTTTTTCCATTTTGTTGCATGTGAGTTTGAAAGATTTTGTGACAAGTAGCCATCAGATGTTTCCATTTGATTTTACATCTTCAACAATAGGGAGGGAGGATGGCTTAGAAGAAGAAAGTGGAGGATAAACAACGATTTTATTGTCAGTCAGTGTCATCCTTGAAGTTCAGCCCATCTTGTCCTCAAGAACCCTCTTCCAGTGGCTTTTAGTAGAAGATTCCTCTTTCTGCTATTGTATTATGCAGGCCAAGCCTTCCCAACTGAGAAGCCTCATGTGCCAGTAATGGAGAGGTTATTGACATGCTGAGACGTTGATTCTCTTTAGGGAGACCTGGCGGGAGCAGCAGCCACTATGTCACACAAGTGGCACCACTTTGTGAGTGCCATGATGGGAAAGAGATCGGGAAACTCTGATGTAGATGATCCGCAGACACATCTTTTATGACTGACCATTTTAGGAAGTACCTGATGAAGGGGCGATGATCACACCACTGACCAAAAGAGGGTAGGGGATAAAAGTTACCTGTTCCCCAACAAGACACCAGGATCTGTGTGGTTTGTATGTCTTGTCTTGGGCTGCATTCAGAAGCCCAAAGCAGGAACTGGCATATTTTCAGCCATGTCCATTAAGGGAAGCTGTCGGATCAACTAGATAGATAGAGATTATACGTTCTGTGTTTTCAGCTCGGTTTTTTTCATCCTTACCTGTACGCTGTACTTTAATTTGTTAAAAAAAAAGTTTCAACACAAGTTTTAGAAACTTAAACGTGGTATTCTCAAATAAATGTCACCACAAATAGATGGTGACCAAGTGGTTAGTAAATTGTTTTGTAAAATTAACAAAATTTCCCTGGGTAAGTGGAGAGGACTAGAAATGACAGGCTCTCTTTGCCCTTGAACTTTGCTTCAGTCTCCTGAACCTTCACATTGTACTGCCAAATGATGGACCAATGCACAAATAATGTTCAGATGCCAGTAAATTGTAATCAAGGCTCTTTGCGGGGTGGGGAGGGAGTCCTGAGATGGGCATATCAATAAAAATGTTGCTTTTTCTGTAAAAGAAGGGAACTTCCACCTTATAAGGCTGTGCTGTAATTGTGTGTATGTTTAATCGGTCATACAGAAGAGTTTATAGAAAGCATGACTTTACAAAAAGTATGAAGAATAAAAATAATAATGATCTGTGTGCCTACCACCGAGGTTAAAAATAGAGGCCGGGTGCGGTGGCTCACGCCTGTAATCTCAGCACTTTGGGAGGCCGAGGCAGGCGGATCACCTTAGGTCAGGAGTTCAAGACCAGCCTTAACATGGTGAAACCCCGTTTCTACTAGAAAAAAAAAAAAAAAAAATTAGCCCGGCATGGTGGCTCGCACCTGTAATTCCAGCTACTCTGGAGGGTGCGGCAGGAGAATCACTTGAACCCGAGAGGCAGAGGTTGCAGTGAGCCGAGATCGTGCCATTGCACTCCAGCTTGGGCAACAAGAGCATGACTCTGTCTCAAAAAAAAAAAAAAAAAAAAAAAAAAAGAACCTCAGTATCTTAAAAGCCCGCTATTTGCCCTCTCCAATTAGACCATTTTCTTTCCTCCTCATCTACAAATTTTATTTTAATTTCTGTGTTAATCTTCAAGAGTTTTGTCAGCTGTGTATCTATCCTTGAATAATATATTGTTCAGTTTTAAAAAGCTGAGTAATAAACCCAAGCCTAGCTGTGGAAGGAAAGGGCAATGTTGTCACTATTAGATTAAGGCTTTTAGGAGAAGATAAACTAAACAGCTTCTGGGGCATAGCTTGGCTTTAGCGTCTCTGATCATTTATGAAATCCTCTTCTGAGAAGTGCAGTGGCCAAGGTTATGCGTGAGTCCTGGAAAACAGGGCTTGCCAGTTGGGGTAGGTCTTGTCATGTAAGCACAGTCCCAGTTGCCTGGCAGAAATATGGTCTGCAGGATCAGTCTGCTGTCCGTTTCCTGTGTCAAAGCTCACCATGGCTTTTCACCAGTCCTCTGGAGTAGATCACAGATGCTTCGTGAATTAAGTGTCTTAACCCTTTGGGGTGAGGGGTGGGGTTTAAAACAAGTGTCAGCTGATTAATTCATCAGGGCTTGGCAGGGAGAACAGAAAGTTCATTAGGCTTGGTCAAAATCAGAAAGTACAGAAGGCAGCCTGAACCAAACTGACTTAGGCAGCCTGTTGGTATAATAGCAGTGGGAATCTTGGTACTGACAGCTTTCATGGATCACAATACTCAGATCTGGTACACAGCAGTCATTTCTAATATTTCCCTTTGTTCTCTCTCCTTTCTTGGACCTTCTTCCTATATTACTAAATCCCATACCCTAGTTTTTTTTTTTTTTCCTAAATCTTATTTTGCTGGCGTGACACCCTCCAGTATTTCTTAAGGAAAGGTACGTGGGAGATAAATATTTTAGTAATTAGCTTGTCTGAAATAATATTTAATTCTACTTCTCAGTTGATAGTTTGGTAGATACAGGATTCTATATAATTTCCTGCAGAAATTTGAAAGCTTATTACCTTCTTGCTACCAGTTTTGTTGTTGAACAATCCAAAGACGCTCTTATCCTCTAATCTTTCTCCCTCTCTGGAAGCTTGTAGCTAGTTTGTCTTCCGTGTTCTGGGACTCCACAGTGATCTGCCTTGGTGTGGGTCTATTTTATTTATTTATTTATTTATTTATTTATTTATTTATTTATTGAGACGGAGTCTCGCTCTGTCGCCCAGGCTGGAGTGCAGTGGTGCAATCTTGGTTCACTGCAATATCTGCCTCTCAGGTTCAAGTAATTCTCCTGCCTCAGCCTCCCAAATAGCTGGGATTACAGGTGCCCACCACCACGCCTGGCTAATTTTTGTATTTTTAGTAGAGATGGGGTTTCACCATGTTGGCCAGGCTGGTCTCAAATTCCTGACCTCAGGTGATCTGCCTGCCTCAGCCTCCCAAAGTGCTGGGATTACAGGCGTGAGCCACCACACCCAGCCAGGTGTGGGTCTATTTTAATTCATTTTGCTGGACACAGTGGATATACAGTATGTTTTTAAAATCTTATGACTCATTTTCTTCAGTTCTCGGAGATTTTCTTGACTTATTAGTGAATTTCTTGCACTTTCTTTTTCTGTTCTCCCTTTCCAAAAGTTCCATTGTTTAAATACTAGACTTTCTGGACTTCCGCTTTTTAAAATATTTTCTCCAATTTTCTATCTGTATCTTCACTTTGGCTGTTCTTTCTAGGAAGTTTTCTTTCAACTTTATAGTTTTCTTCTCCTTGTGCTGTTTCTCCAAGTTGCTTTAATCTGTTTGCTTTGATTTCTATCTTCCTTATTGGAGATTTCTACACTTGATCTTAGCCAAAAGGCCAAGAAGTGATTATATTAGAGACTCTTTAGACGCTTGGTAATCCTTGGTTATCTGCTCATGAATGAGATGGACAATTGATGGGGAGTTTTGAAAACATGAGTAGGGCTTGCCAACTTTGAATTCCCCTATTGGAAGATCTGGGTGGTCTCTTCTAATGGGTAACCTCTGTTGTCATTGTCTTTAGCACCTGTCGTCTCTTGGCCTTGGCTGGTCAGATTCCATGGAGAAGAGTCTTCCAATGGCTGGCCTGGCTGGTAAGGGTCTGACTGCCAGGGCTTCAGAGCTGTGTTGGGTCTCTTTATGTATTTAATATTATACTACATATAATCTCCCCGATGCAGTCTTTACCTCGCCAGAGATTAACTCTCCAAATATCTGCCCATTTATGAGAAGAATAGCATGGAGTTGGGGAATGAATCTAGGGAGTTAACTTCTTAAAACAACTTTCTTAGTAACCTTTATTTAGCCCCACTCCACACACTTTATCTCTGGTTTTAGCGGTATCTAGTCCTGTCAGTTTCTGTGCCCTTGAGGATTTTGTGATGTAAATTGGATTGGAGCTCAGTTTTCCCCGCTGTTAGCTTAAGGTTGGCCTTTCTCAAATGAGCTAGGTGAGTCCACCCAACCGTCTACTTTCTAGGTCCTTAGATTTTATTGCTGTCATTTCCTCTTGTTATCCCTGTTTTTCTTTTTTCTGTTACTCGAATTTTAATGGACCTTTAGGAAGAAATAAAATTAGATATGTAAGTTCAGTCTACCATCTTAGCCCAGATCTGTGCTCTGACTTGATAAACTAGTAGGCATAGTTTGTCTGCCATTGAAGTAGAGGAAGGACTATCTTTGGCTATTGGCCAATGAGTGCTAGTCACCATGTTGTGTATCCCTTGGTTTGAATAGTACCTGTTTGTTTCATTTACCTTGAAGTGGTTTCTCTTTTTAACATCCCCTTTTCCAAAGAAGCTCTTGGTTTACAGTCAATAGTTTGTTTTTCAAGAGGTAGTCACACAGGGGATAATTTTAATGGTTAAATTTTAGGCTGGATGTTAAAGGCAAATTTTACTGCAGTTTCAGGGTCGTTTGCAAGTCAGATGGATGTGGGTCATTTTTTAGGCTTAGCTGAATTAGAACAAGTCTAGAAATTGCAGAGAGGGAAAAAATAACCTACTGTTACCTATGTATGCTGTGTAAGAATGGTGTTTTAAGGATGGGTAGTAATAACTGTCAACAATGTATATCTACAGAGATTATGCTATAGTATTAAAATACAGAGTTGAATTCAGTTAGCACTCTCCAACAAGGTTTGCTTAAACTTGAAGACACAAGGTATACTGCACATGGCTTTTGAGTTTTCTATTAAATATTAACCATCATTTAATTTTATATCCTTATTATTACAGTATGTAAACTCTTAAAAGTTAGAAAGCTTATATATCTTAAACATAATTTTGAGATATGCCCTTTGTCAGATGTATTTAATTCTGCCCAAGTGGCCTATTCAAGTGAAAGATGACTGGAGGTCATTAGCATGAACTATTTGAAGAAATCAAATATTTATCTTGTCCCCAAAATCAGTACTCTATTTTTTGTGCTTGTTCAGTAATTGTTAATTTAGTTCAGACTTAGACTTCACACAGTCATAGGCAGTTTTCCAGCGGAAGAGCTGCCTTTGAAAATACTTTTTTTTTTTTTTTTTTGAGACAGAGTCTCACTCTGTCACCCAGGCTGGAGTGCAGTGGCGCAGTGGTGCAGTTTTGGCTCACTGCAACCTCCGCCTCCTGGGTTCAAGCAATTCTCCTGCCTCAGCCTCCCAAGTAGCTGGGATTACAGGTGTGCACCACCACTCCCAGCTGGTTTTTGTATTTTTAGTAGATACAGGGTTTCATCATGTTGGCCAGGCTGGTCTCGAACTCCTGACCTCAGGTGATCTGCCCTTCTCAGCTTCCCAAAGTGCTAGGTGTGAGCCATCATGCCTGGCCTGAAAATACATTTTAAAAGTTGTTTCTGAACATATTGATTTAAGGAAAATGAGTAAATTATTTAATAAATTCCTTTAAGGATAAAATAATTATTTGTATTGGTGATAACCCAGATGATTTGGGAAAGAACATGCATATTGGCCCAAATGTTCATGGTACACCTTGGCCATTCTCAAGAATATATTCTGCATTTGGTCCATCTCTGAGGGAAACTGAGGGTATGGCAGGTGTTAGTAGGTGTAGTCATTGGACCTTCTTCCATGGCTTCCTTTCATGGGTGAAGGAAGTAAGTGTACAAGATCAATAAAAATGAATAGGCCAAATAGATATTTTTGGTGGTCTGAATGATTTAAAAACTCTAATAAATAACTCAAGAGCATTTAAAGGGAAACAATCATCTGTGGCTTTCTTACTTTCAGCTTTAGTATTTGCAAAGCTAAAGTACTGTGAATAAAATGCCTGGCATATGACATCGAGTCCAGAGGCACTTTTTAATGTTGTTGGTTTCATATAATGAATTCCAGTGCTCTTATCAGATCCCATCATGTGGGAAAAGTAGGGAAATAGGCTCAGAGACGTTGAGGTTTTGTCCTGGGTCACAGGTTTTATAGCAGAGCTAGAACTACTTGTTACCCATCCTCACCTACATTTGCATGACTTTGGTTGTCCTTCCTTTCTGTTTCAAAGTTGCAAGTGCTTTTCTAGCTTTCTTGTTTATGGAATTACCAAGATGAGGTATTATTTGTCCCTCCCTTATATTAGCTAAGTAGTGGTGGGTGAAAGGGTGTGGAGAGTTTCTGTATTTGTTCATCCCAGATCATAAGGTATGAGTCAAAGTTTAGTTGGGAAGTCCCTTAGGGACGTCTTGATTATTTTGTGCTCATATTGAGTTGTATTTACATTCAGTTGAACTACCAAGTTAGCCAGTGTCTTCTGGATTTTATGCAGATAAGGAACAGGGATGAGGTACTTGTCTTCCAATGTTTGAAAGACAGTTATGTAGAAGAGGAAATAGGATGAAGGATGCAGCTTGGACTAAGACGTGGAAGAGAGATTTGAGTTCAATTTAGTTTTAATAATTTTTGAAAACACCTTTAGGCTTAGCATCATGCCAGGTGCTTCCAGGGGTACAAAAGTAAAATGATCCCTGCTCTCTAACTGAAAAGATTTGAATAGTCAGCTCTAAAACTGAAAGTGAGTGTGAGAAGTGGGAAGTGCCAAGGTCGCTCAAAGAGCGAGCTTTGGACAAACTTGAGACTTGGGTTGGAGGGAACACTGAACAAACAAAGACATCAGCATGAGCCTGCCTGGGGCATGTTTAGGGCTTGCAACTTGGGGTTCCTCTGGGGGACTTGTGAGAAATAAGGCTGGAAGGGTGAGTTGGGCACTGCTTTTGTTTCAAATGACAAGTTCTAAGTAGGAGAAAGGTATGATAGGATTTTGCTTTAAGTCCTAAGTGGAAATGATGAAGATGAGAGAGCCACTGGGGTAGGGTTCTTTGCGTCAATTAAAGGACCCAAAGAAATCTAAGGTTTGGCCACAAAAGGACTATCAGTGACCCTAGAAATTGTATGCAAAAATGGTATGTGCATTAGTGTTTTATCAAATTATTTTTAAAATGCGCATGATGCAATAAAGTCTGGTAAGCTAGAAGAATAGTTCAGGTGACGGTTTTGGGCTGATAAAGGGATTGGGAATGGAAACAAGGAGAAAGAATTCAAGAGAGATTTCAGAAGTGCTAGAGATTTTTGCAAGTTACTGGCCATAGTTAAAGGATGAAAGAAAAACAATTTCACAGCCATCTTAGATTTCTTAGATCCTCCACTAGACTGTAAGCTTTTTGAGAGCAGATAGCACAGCTAGCTTGTTAAACATTACATTCTCAGAACCTAGCTGGCACATAGTAGGCTCTCAATAAATATTTCAGTAATTCTTGCCTGGAATTACTGAAATAGTTGCAAGTTTTGAGCCAGATGACTGGAATAATTGTGTCATGTTGAAAACAAATGTGGACTCATGAAAAGGAACAAGTGCAAAAAGATGAATTTGTTGACTTGAGGTTCCAGCAGGTCATCCAGCTGGTGGTGTCCAAGAAATACTTGGAAATTTGTGGGGGTACAGAGGAGAAATACAGTGTTGGAGTCATCTTTACAGGGAGAGAGGTGAGATGGGAGCCTTGGGAAAAACAGATGCTAGAAGTCTAAAATGAAGGAGATCTGAGTGTATGGTGTCGGTGTAGAACAGTTTCTAGGCAAGAATTACTGGAAATTTCGTGCTATGTCAGTCAGGGTTTCATCAGGAAGCCAGGGATTTCACAACCACTGGAAGGGCTTGGAGAAGAAAGGTCAGGAAGACCTCTGCTAGCTTTCAGGAGCTCCAGAAGTACAGGAGTCATAGAAAAAGCCTCCACCAAAAAGCCCTCAGCTGCCTGCAGCACCAAGTCGGTAATTCCCAGGAAGACTCTGGGAAGTGGCTACCCAATGCCCCATTTGCCAGGGGCCACCTGCCTGCCCAGAGATGACACCTGTAGAATGATGGCTTTTTCTCTTACATCTTTCAAATTGCCCTAAGTACCTCCCATTAGTAGGGTCTAACCTGGGATCCTATTGGAAGGAATCGGAACTGTGATGCAGGAGAGAGTAGCAGGGGTGGGGCTGATGTCAACAGAAAAGCTAGCCCCTGTGGTTTAGAGCATCTCACAGGGCCATGTCACCTCCTTGTCAAAACTCTCCAAAAACATCTCTCCCTCAATACTTTCATAATGAAATTGAAGTTTGGCTGGTGTGGGACCTGGAGCCCTCTCCCCTAACAGGAGGATATTCTTTATTTCATGCGACTGTGTCTCTGTTCTGTGCATATCTGTTTTCTCAGCCTAGAATGTATATATTATTCCTATCCTCACCCTGGCAATCTGCTTCTTGCAGCTTTTTCTCACACCTCTAGGCAGATTTAGGTGGCTCTCCCTGCCTTTGTGTCTTATACATGCCTTCATTATGCTGCAGCCTCCTTGAAGAAGGGATGCTTCTTTTCATCTGTTTATACACAGGGTTTAGCACAGTTCCCAACATTCAGTTCGAATGAATGACAGAAGGAAAGCAGTTTTGGGTAGTGGGGTGCAATTAAGTTTTATTGGCAGGAGATCAGTCATGAACTTTAAGTCACTGGTTTTAATCCAGTGGAGGTACTGGAACCCAATTGCAGTATGTTGAAGAATGGAGAATGACTAGGAGTTAAAGAACTGGAGATAGTATACTCTGAAGAAGTTTGATAAAGGGATAATGATAACACAGTTTCAAGTAAAGGAAGGTTTTTTTTCCCTCAAAGAAATCATAAGCCTTTTAGAGGAGACAAAATTATTTGAAAAAGTAAATTTGAACAAGAAAGCTGAGTTGAAGGGAATCAGGAACATGCATGGATGCTTCCCTCCAAGGTAACAGCAAAGAAAATAAGAGAGAGGGTTTTAAGGTAAAGAAAGGAATATTAAGGGAACCCCTTGGCTCAGCATAATGAGGTAGCAGAAGGTGGAATAGGAATTTGGAGCTTGAGAACATAGAAAATGTGCAATACTTTGGAGAATGTAACAGGAAGGTAAAAGAAGCGTTAAAAGAGTAGTAAACAAGCAGCAAGGGCCCAGTTGAGGTTACAATGTACAGATCCAATCAGAATAATTCGATGTGGCCTTGACTGTTAATCAATCTTAGAGAGACACAAAGGAGGCATGGAGATTACCAGGAGCTTCTGACCGATAGAAATGGTGGAAAATCATGGGGTTGAGGCTTTGGGAGGGGGCGAAGGTATCAAAGTGCTCACCATGGCCCATAGTATGAAGGTAAGGGCTCACCATGGCCCATAGAAGGCCAGCAGTAGGGGGCGCTCTTCATTCATGCTGTCAATCTCCTGGAACTGGATTGGTGCCCACAGCTGGGCACAGAGATAGTACACAACCTATTGTCAGAGCACACAGCCATACAGTTGGACCCCTCTATGATCCCTAAAATTTCTTTAAACATTTCAGATTTTATGATAATTTTGGGATTACTGCATAAATTACCAATAGCCAGAATTCAAAATTAAGTGTAAAATTTAACAATGTGTACAGAATGCATTATTTTATAAAACTCACAATCGCCTAATTCACATATTGAGTTTCTTCCAGGGATACCTGTATTTTCTTGTTAATAATACCCACATCATTCTTTTTTTCCCCATCTGCTCAATAACCATTTTTTGAGCGTGGAGGTACTAGACTGTGATATGCGTTAAGGACGCATTTGGGAATAGAACAGTCATGACTCTCTCTTTCTTAGAGCTCAGACTTAGGTGGTGAAGATGATCATTAAACAATCCAGTGAATATACCTAGACATATGAAAATGCAGAAGAATATATTTAGAAGTATGTGTAAGCAATATCCAAAATACTAGACCCCCCAAAAAAATATTGACTAACTTACCCTAAATTTAAGACTTCTGTAAGACAAAATGCCATAAGCAAAATTAGATCAACAATGGACTGGGAGAAAATATTTGTAACCCATGTAATAGACTGAGGATTAGTATCCCAAATATATAAAAAATGCCTACAAATCAATCTTTCTTAAAAATACAAAAAGCCAAAGACAACTAATAGACAATGATTACTGAGAATGTTTTGTTCTTATGATTAAGAAAAACAAAAAATATTCCTAAGGGTATAAGAAAATGGGTATCTTATGTACTTTTGCTATGATTATATATTGGTACATACTTTTATGGGGTATGAACTGACAATATGAAATTGCCCATTCACTTCAACCCTTCTTGAACTCATACACAGAGAGGAATATATAAAAGCATTCATTATAGCATTGTTTATAAGAAGAAAAATACGAAATAGCCTGAATGTTCAGCAGTTCATTGGTAGGCAATAGTACAGAACACCATGAGAAGAATAATTACATGTATTTCTGTGTGCAAAATCTACAAGTCACACAATGAAAAAACTATATGTAAATATACGGGTTTTTTGTTTGTTTATTTGTTTGTTTGTTTGTTTTTGAGACAGAGTCTTGCTCTGCCACCCAGACTGGAGTGCAGTGGCGCGATCTCGGCTCACTGCAACCTCCACCTCCTGGGTTCAAGCAATTCTCATGCATCAGCCTCCTGAGTAGCTGGGATTACAGGCATGCGCCACCACACCCGGTTAATTTTTTTGTATTTTTAGTAGAGATGGGGTTTTGCCATGTTGCCCAGGTTGGTCTGAGCTCAGGCAGTCTGCCCCCCTTGGCCTCCCAAAGTGCTAGGATTACAGGCATGAGCTACTGCACCCAGCCTAAATATGCTTTTAAAGTATACTTTAAAGTCTGCAATATTTTCTACATTAAACACACAGGAACTAAAACTACATATTTGTATGTGCCTATGTAAATGGCAATGCATAGACAAGAACTGGAAGAGTTCATGCCAAAATCATGATAGCAATTACCCCTATGAAGAGGAGTGATGTGGGGTTGGGGCTGGCCAGGAGACATTAAGGAAAATTTCTTGCATGACTGATACTGTTTGATCTCTTTAAGCCATACAAATGTATTAATATATTATAAAATGAAAATATTTATAATTAAAAATTATGCTTTGAAAGGAAAGTATAACATACAATAAGTGTGCAATGGAGAAACTGCTTTTCATCAGGGCATCAGAATGTAAACGCACTTGGAGAGCAAACAGCATGTTGGACTTTGTTTTTGTCTTCAAGATGGTGTCTCTGTCACCCAGGCTGGAGTGCAGTGGAATGACCATGGCTTACCGCAGCTGCAGCCTCCCCAGGCTCAGGTGATTCTCCTACCTCAGCCTCCTGGCACACCACCACCCCCAGCAAATTTTTGTATTTTTTGTATAGACGGGGTCTCACCATGTTGCTCAGGCTGGTCTCGAACTCCTGGCTCAAGGGATCCACCTGCCTTGCCCTCCCAACATGCTGAGATTATAGGCATGAGGAATTGTGCCTGGCTGCATTTGACTTGCTTACTCCAGTCTACCCAGCAAAGACATCAGATGGATGGGTGGGCAGATGGATGGATGAGAAAGCCTCACTGAGAAAGTGACTTGCCAATCAAAAGAAGAAGAACAAGGAACCAGCCCTGCCAACTTCACCAGCAGGAGAGCAGTGTTTGTGAGCATGTGAAGAGACCCCACTGCGGGAACCTGGGCATATCCAGCTGGAGGCAGCCCTTGTTGCCTGGTGCACAATGAACGAGGAGGAGAATGGTATAAGATGAAGTGTGTGAGTTGATCAGGGGCCTCGGGGCTCATGGCTTTAGTAGCTAGTCATGAGGAGTTCTATTTAGTCCAAAAAGTGATGAGTATACCCTGACAATGACTGAAGTGTCTCCATGGAATGAGTGTACTCGCTGAGAAAAATAAGTAGCATAGTGTGATTTGACTTGCTGCCAGTCACAGTGAGTGGGTGATGAGGATTAAGACTTGGTTCTTAGCAGCCAGTGCAGTGGCTCATGCCTATAATCCAGCTTGAGGCCAGGAGTTTGAGAGTAGCCTGGGCAACATAGTGAGACCTCACCTCTACAAAACATTAGGAATAAAAAATAAAAAAAAAAAGACTTGGTTCTTAGAAATACCAGCCTACATTCTGTCTATCTAGCACATGAAACTTTTTTTTTTCTTCTTGAACTGGAGGTAGGGGGAGAGTGTAGAGAAAGAATAGAAAAGGGTTTATAATGGTTTAGAGTTACAAACTCAGACTGCCTGCATTTAATTGCCAGCATTACCATGTGCCATCTGGGTGACAACGGATAGGTTACACAAATCTCTAAACTTCAATCTCCTTTCCCTGTATGTCAAATCAGGTTAATAAAGTGTGTACTATTATCTTAGAGTTATGGTGAGGTTTAAATAAAATTATCCATTTCAGTACTTAGCATTTTGCCTGTCCAATGGCTTGAGGGATCTGGAACATTTAGGCCAGAAAAGAGAGGAAACCACTCACAAATATTTGAAAGTTTTGCTGAGAAGAGGAATTATACATTATTTGCATGTCCTATTGAGGACAATGAAGAGTTATGAGGAGAAATTCAAGGGCAAGGGCAACCCAATGTAAGGAAGACCCAACACAGCCAAGGATAGATAAAGGGAATTCCTTGCTTTTATTGAGAGGTTGGACTAGGTGATCTCCAAAAGTCCTTCCAAATTCACTGATCAGTAATGGCACCAGATAATCTTGGAAGTGAGTATAAAGTCATGTCAAGTCCTGCTGTAATCAATTTACAATGAAGACCTCTAAATAACCTCAGGATTCTCAGGCGTTAGCTGAGAAACCCCTAATATGAAACTGCAAAAAGTATTACCACTTACCTTACGGCCTTGGGAAGGCCACAATACCACTTCTGGCCTCTGTTTCTTCATCTGTGCACCGACATCGTTACACTCACGTGGCTGCAAGGCTTAAATGAAATATTGCAAATGAAAGTGCTCTGAAAACTGAAGTGCAATACAAATGCAAAGAATGATTGCTGTAATAATTTGCTGCAAAATGTTTTCTTCTCATGAAAAAGTGCTGCCATACTTTACACTGGTGGCTGGGGATTTGGGCATAAGCTGTTAGCCACATGGATTTCTCTGGTGTTAATGGAGGTGCATCTGGGCAGCCCCCACCCCGCCAGGCCACATTGCACTCCGGACTTCCCTCCTCCTGGGAGCAGTACCCACAATTTCCCATCAAGAATACCTTCAGTTCAAGTGGCTTCCAGGTTTGAATTATGCTGAACAGCCCTCCTGGGGAAAGGCAATGCTTTGGGTTTGATTGCCTCAGACTATCAAGATGACAACTTTGAGTAATTACCTTGATTATCTTTGACACTTAAAGAGTTACTAATCTTTTTTTTTTTTTTTTTTTTTTGAGACAGAGTCTGGCTCTGTCGCCCAGGCTGGAGTGCAGTGGCCGGATCTCAGCTCACTGCAAGCTCCGCCTCCCGGGTTTACACCATTCTCCTGCCTCAGCCTCCCGAGTAGCTGGGACTACAGGCGCCCGCCACGTCGCCTGGCTAATTTTTTGTATTTTTTAGTAGAGACGGGTTTTCACCGTGTTAGCCAGGGTGGTCTCGATCTCCTGACCTCGTGATCCGCCCATCTTGGCCTCCCAAAGTGCTGGGATTACAGGCTTGAGCCACCGCGCCCGGCCAAGAGCTACTAATCTTAACCAGATGTTGTGTAACAACTGTTATCCCCACTTTTCATTTTGGAAGAAGATGCTCCTTTGTGGAATCTGGCAGAGTTTCCAAACGTATTAGGTTGGTGCAAAAGTAATTGCAATTTTTGCCATTACTTTCAATGGCAAGTACCATGATTACTTTTGCACCAACCTAATATTATGGCATCCTGTGCTCAAGAAGCCTTTTAGGGACACTTGATATGTCCTTACGCCCCCAGAGAAGGCAGCATTTTAACCCAGTATAGATGGATGAATATTTTATTGATTTATTTATTAAACATACAGTTATTGAGTACACAACAGCCAGAGTGCCAAGAATGAAAACACATGTTCCTGACTAAGGAAATCACAAACTCGAAGGGGAGACTGACATGAATATTTCTTAAAGCTTTCAATTGTGAAATATAAGACATAATGAAAACTACATAAAGCCAAGATGTGCAGAGTGTTGTAGTAACACGTGGAGGGAGGGATTAGTTCAGTGTGAAGAGTCGGGGCCAACTTCACAGGGGAAGGAACATGGAAGCTGGAATATAAAGGATGAGCAGGGTTTACCAGGTGAAGCCCAGAGATTTGGGGTGGGGTTGGCAGAGGGGATGGAGAGGATATGGCATTCCCAGCCAGGGAAGTGACAGGTGCAAAGACAGTGAGAAAGGCATGAAAGTGCTTACCAGGTAGTGGTGTGATTGGGCTATTGTTGGAGGAGTAGCAAGAGGTACTGAAAAGATAGGTTTGAGCCAGACTTTTAAAGGTCTTGACTGTCATGCTAAGGAAAGTAGGCTTCGTATTGTGGTTGACATGGAAGACTAGGCCTTCTCGTATCTTTGAAAGCTACCTTGGATTGTACTGTGGTTGCAGAGAAGCTAAGAGAGGAGTGTCATGGTCAATTATGTCAAATGCCATGGACGTCAAGGAGGACAAAGACTGAAAACAGTTCATGGAGTTGGAAATTTGGAGGTCACTGATCACCTTTTCCAGGGGGAAGGCAGAAATATGATTATAGCATATCAAGAAATGAATAGCATATCAAGAAATATGATTATAGCATATCAAGAAATGAATATGAATATATCAAGAAATGAATAGATGGTCTCACTTCTATGTGGCATCTAAAAATGTTGAGCTTCTAGGAGTAGAGAGTAGAATCGTTGTTACCAAAGACTGGTGAGGTGGAGTGGACAGGAACAGGGGAGACAGCAAAAACGACTGGAGGAGAAAAAAAAAACAATAAACACTAAACAATTGTGTGTGTGCGTGCGTGTGTGAGAGAGAGTTTGGATTAGTGTAATATTAACACACACACACACACATACACACGAAGTAATGAAACCAGTTTAAAAGCTATTGAGAAAAAGCCAGACACAAAAGGACGAATATTGTGTGATTCCACTAATATGAGGTACCGAGAGTAGTCAAACTCCTAGAAGAATAGTGGTTATCAGGAGCTGGAGGGAGGGGAAAGGGGAGTTACTGTTTCATGGGTACAGAGTTCCAGTTTGTGGTGATAGAAAAGTTCTGGAGGTGAATAGTGCTGATATTCAGGCAACAATGTGAATATACTCAACATCACTGAACTGTACACTCAAAAAGGGTCCAGACATTAAATTTTATGTTGTATCTATTTTACCACAATAAAACAACAAAGCTACTGCAGTAGTCCTGGTAAGAAAATGTACCTGAATCTGAATTCTGACCATGAGGACAGAGAGGAAAAGAGTAATTTAATTTTTTTCTTTTTTTCCCCAAGAGGAGTAACTTAAATTTTAAGAGACATTTCTGATCCATAATTGACAGGACTTACATCTGTATGAGAAAGTGGAGGAAGAGAAAGTGATGGAGATGACAGGTCTTTGACTTGGACAACTACCTGCATGTTGATTTAAGAGAGAGAATGATGAGTTTGACTTTGTGTGGTCTAATATGCAGTGAAAATATACATGTATGTATACACAAGCGTGCACGCGCACACACACACACACAACTAGAGCTCAGGAAAAAGGACAGAGAGATAAAAATTTAGGAGTTGTCAACATGTGGCTAGTATGGAACTGAGATCACTTAGGGAGGAAAAAAGGAGCCATAAGTGGGATCTTGGAAAACATCAACTGGTGAGACTGAGAAGGAACAGAGGGAAAGGAGGGACTGGGAAAAAAATGGTTGCATGGAAGTTATGAGAGAAATGTCATGGTTAACTGTGTCAAATGCACTGGAGGCCAAATGGGACAAAGACTGGGAGAAATTCATAGATTTGGAAATGTGGAGGTCACTGATCACTTTTTCCAGAGGGAAGGTAGAAGTGAGATTATAGTGGATCAAAAAATGAATGGATGATCTCACTTCTATGTGGAATCTTAAAATGCTGTGCTCTTAGGGGTAGAGAGTAGAGTGGCGGTTATCAGAGGCTGGCCAGGTCGAGTGGATGGGAATAGGAGAGACGTTGATCAAAGGGGACAAAGTTTCAGTTAGACAGGAGGAATGTTTTAGTGGTCTATTGCACAGCACAGTGACTATTGTTAATAATAATGTATTGTATATTTCAAAATTGCTATAGCAGACTATCCTAAACATTCTTACACCAAGAAATGATAAGTATGTAAGGTGATAGATATTTAATTAGCTTGATTTAAAGATTTCACAGTGTATAAATATGTACTCCATAAACATATACAATTATTATTTGCTAAATAAAAATTAAAACTGATTTTTTTTTTAAAAAAAGGGAAGGGGATACAGCAATGAAAAGAAATGAACGATGGCTATGCAACAATATGGACTAGTCTCACAGCATACTGTTGGGGGAAAAAAGAAGCAAGATGCAAAAGAACACATAGAGTCTTATTCCATACGTGTAAATATTTAATTTTAAAAACCTGTAAAAGAAAACTACATAAGTGATATTATGAAAGAGAAGAGTGAGCACAGGATTATTAAAAAGTGAGAAAGTTGCTTACTTCTAGAAGAAGGTGGGGGTTATGATCAGGGAAGCCATGGGGCAGGGATTCCAAAATATTGTGTATGTTGATACTTCTTGGCCTATATCACTACAAGAGTGCTTACTTTAAAATTATCCATGATATGTGTATGAACAAATTTGATGCGTGCATCTTTGTCTATGTAGATTATACTTCACACAAAATATAACCAGGTCAACAGTCTTATATCTGCTTCTGAAACTATTCAGAGAGCAAATTTTCAAGCAGCAAACAAAGCTTTCGTTTGGGGTGCTGCTTTAATGTAATTACATCACCGCCTTTGACCAAATCTTCCTGAAGAAGAAGACATCCTTTCCTTTAGTCAGTTTCTGCTCATGAGGAAGGCAAGCTTAATAACTTTGTGGCAACATCACTCTTGCTAGCACACTTTACTGGCAAGGTGAGCATCAATTTCATAGTGGAACTGTGTAGTATGGTGAGCAGAGAAAAAAATAGCATCTAAAAGTGCTGAGAAATCAGTTTCCACACTCTAATGTTAAAATTTTTTTTTTTTTTTTTTTTTTTTTTTTTTTTTTTGACGCGGAGTCTTGCTCTGTGCCCCAGGCTGGAGTGCAGTGGCGCGATCTCGGCTCACTGCAAGCTCCGCTCCCCCGGTTCACGCCATTCTCCTGCCTCAGCCTCCCGAGTAGCTGGGACTACAGGCGCCCGCCACCTCGCCCGGCTAATTTTCTTGTATTTTTAGTAGAGACGGGGTTTCACCGTGTTAGCCAGGATGGTCTCGATCTCCTGACCTCATGATCCGCCCGTCTCGGCCTCCCAAAGTGCTGGGATTAATGTTAAAATTTGAATACTGTACATTCTTAACTCTTCATGTTGAACTAGTTTTAGTATTTTGGAAAGTTGCAAAAACAGTACAGAGAATTCCCATATACCCTTCACTCAACTTCTCCTAATGCTAACATCTTATAGAACTACAGGACAGTGACCAAAACCAGGAAATTAACAATAGTGCAGTACACACACACACACACACACACACACACACACACACATTTAGTAATAAAATTATTGAGAACCTTTTAATGTAGTTGGCAGTCATTTGGATTTTCTTTTCATGAGGTCTGCTTGGATTCTTGGCCAATTTTTCTCTTGGGTTGTCTAATTTTTTTTCAAATTGAATTTGTGCTTTTCTGGTCATCCTCATTCAAGAACTGTTGTTGGGATATTAATGTATCAATTCATTTAGGGTGACAATAATAAACCCATACATGTTAGCACAGTTAATGTATTTTATGAGGAATACCTATATTTTCAGAAACAAGGATCAGTGTAGAGGGTGGCACTATTTTGCATTTTTGCGGGTTTCTTTAATGTCTGGCTTGGTGAAGGATAGCTAAATTCTCATACCTGCTTCCTCATTCAATTTGTTGGGGTATTTTTTTTTTTTTTTTTTACTTTTATTCAGTGGTGTTGGCGTACCAGAGTTTATTCAGCCATTTTCCAATTGGTAGGCATTTACTTTTTTCCAGTTTTATGACTTTTATGTTGTTTTTGCTACCACGAATAATGCTGCAATAAACATCCTTGCATGTTTTTTAAAAAAAAAAGTGAATGGGAAGTGAAGAAATGGAGGTAGTCGGTGGAGACTAACATTTTAAAAAATATGTGATTCTTCATCTCCTTTGCAAATAACACTAAAAGTTTCATTATTAACCCTCATCCTTCATCTCTTTATGTGTTCACTCTTAATTTCCTTTAAAATACACTCTTACTTGTTTGACTATTAGTTGTTACTATCTTCAGCAAAACCTCATATCTCTGTTACACCCTCCACCCCTCTTCTCCGGTCTGAATGTGAGGCCCTTCAACTAAAGAGATAGGAAACCACTCGATAGAATATTCTCTTATAATTCCAAATGGTCCTGTAAAGAGAGCTCACTCTTCAGTGGGCAGCTCCCTTCGTGTCCTTAGAGAATCCCCTCAGTGATGTCCATGATACCCTCCTCTTTGTAGATGAGGATGGTTTTCTTGACCAGCCGTCAGGACTTAAACGTCACCAGTGGTTGGGATACGCACGGTTGACATGTGACACACTCAATGTTAGGAAAGCTGGAGCCCACTTCTGTGGGATCTCTAACCACCTGTGTGAACATTGAATACCTATGTCACTTTGCTTTCTGGGCCAGTTTCCTCACCTATAAAATGAAGGATTTGAAGTAAGTAATTTTGAAAATTCTTCCCTGTTCATTCTTACTTCAGTACCTTGCAACTGTGGCATCCATTTGCCAGATGATTGGCCAGGGCCACGGCTGTCGTGTATGACTGGGAACGTGGCAAAACTAGCTGGTCCATACTGGGACTTGGCTTACAACTCACTCGTGCAGAGCGCTCCTCAGTCCTTTTCCCTGGGGTGGGGGTGGAGGGCTCCAAGGCCTCAAGGCTAATCCCAATCAATGAAGCCTTTCTCCCAGGCTGGCTTCTTAGGGCCATGGCATTGGTTGATGGATTAGTTAAGGGCAGGAGCTGATCTGGAAACCCTGGGAGGGAGGAGGTGGGAGAAAGATATGGGGCCAAAGAGCCCTAAAAAAGTGACATGAGATTCTCCTGGCTGCCTCACACAGACAGCGTCCCTTTCCTGTTCCACGATGGTGCCCACATTCAAGTCACGCATGAGGACAGGCTGGCTGAATGACAGTGGGCTCCTAGTACAAGCCCCTTAAAATAGCAGAGGTAGGGCTCCACTCCAAAACAGTGACAGTATCAGCAAGTTAATTAAGAGATCTGCCAGGGACGATGCGAAATCTGGCATGTGGCCCATTCAGATCAGCACTGCTCAAGATGAACTGAGCGGGTGTTTGTTTGTCAGGCTGAGCTAAGTCAGGCTGAGAGAACAGCTCCCCGGAGAAGGTTTCATGTCAGAGATTCAGAAAACTTCACTTCTCGCCGGTACATATGCTCTCAGATCAGATGACATTTTGATGGAAAACTGTGTAGGATTTCCATTTAAGTATCCAGTATCACAGCCGGTTTGCATCATGCCTTTTGATTTTCTTTTAATGTAGCCTATCTAAATTTCATGATGTTTCATTTGGAAACTGGTCCTTGTAGGAGGATACTGCCCATCGTTAGGCTTTAGATGAAGTAAGGAAAGTGCAGTTGCCTTCTCGATGCACTGACGGTAGGAGAAAAGGAAGGACGTGTAGGGCAGGGGTCAGGGAGTTGAGCAAGTGGTTGGGAAAAGGTGAAAAGTGAGGAGGAAAAAGAAATGGGGGGGAAATGGGCCTGCTTCTTCATGGGATGTAGATCCCTGGCCTGCATGTGAATGCTGGTCTCTGGGCCAGGGGCTGTCGGAGGAGGTGTAGTTCTCCCCCAAATCCAGCCACTTTTGCCCTGTGGGCTGCAGTCCTGCATGTCCAGCTGCTGGCTGGCTATTACCACTCAATGTCCACCATCCCTTCACACCCAATATGCGTGAAACCTTCCGTTTCCCCCGACACACTCTGCCTCTCTGCCCTGTTTCTAGGCTGCCTTTGTCAGTACTGGCGAGGTGTGGAAGGCTGGTGTGGGCAAGCCACGGCCGGGGAGTGACCCTGGGCTCTAGTCTCCATGTTACACTGAGCTGGGCCTCTCTGGGAAGACTCCAGACCTTTTCGGGTTGGGAAACACAGGTGGAGAATTACGGTGACCTGTGTGAGCTGCCCGGCAGTTCTGCCTGCGCACCTCAGAGCATGATATCGGACACATGCAAAGTTATCAAGACTTCCGTTTGGACTGGTCATGACAGAAAACTCTGTTCACAAATGCCCACCTTAAAAGTTTTTAAAAATTTTTAACTTCTTTCAGTACACGCCCACTGTAGCCAAACACTCTGTACGTCCTGCCTCCATGAGCTGACAAATACAAACTTTCTTCTGTCTTTGCTGCTGATTACTTTTATCTGGGTTATTATAATTTAGTAGCTGTGCACATTATCCATATATATTAGAGATGGGGTCTCCCTCCAGGCTGGAGTGCAGTCGCGCGATCGTAGCTCACTGAAGCCTCAGACTCCTGGGCTCAAGCAATCCTTCTGCTTCTGCCTCTCAAGTTGTTGGGATTACAGGCATGAGCCACTGTATCTGGCTCTTCCAATATTTTCCTATTGCTCCTCTGGACCCATCTTCCACCCTTCTCCATCCTATGCTCTGCCCTGGGAGGCCAACCTATCTGGGCTACACCAACAGGTTCCCATGCTGTCTGGCTTTGGTTGAGTTTGGCCAATGGGGAACACAAGTCAAATATTAGAGGAAGGAAGGAGAGTGAGGCCATGATCTTTAGTCTCTTGGATCCCTACCTGGGAGGCTACTGGATCCCCCTCAGCCAAAGTTCACACATTCTCAAGTTATCTTCCTCAATGTGACTCTCTCTTCTTAGGGGCCAGTCCCTCTTCTCTCCTTTGCCCTTGGATCTAAGGGTGGTAACAGTGCCTTCACTGTTACTAGCCCTGGGGTACTGGATATCCAATATAGTTCTCCCATATTCTACCTCCACCTTTGTAAATGATCTGATTTGACTGTTGGGAGTCTGAGTGGTGCAGCATTGCACAATAGGGGCAAGAGGAGAACTTGGGAGGGGACTTGGAGGCACTGTTTCCGAGGCTTGTAGTTCTGCCTGCTAACCACCTGTTAGTAGCAGAGTGAGTAGCTGTGCTGCCCTACCAGGATCATCCTTAGGCCTTGCAAGAGGGGCCCACTCTGGCCCTTCTCTGGGTATGCCCTCTTCATGGGGCAAGGAATCTGGGACCAAAGGAACATGCCGACCTGGACCCCCCTGTAGAGACCACACTCTCATTCTAAGATTCTGCCACTTGCAGACCCTGTGCAGGCCTCTTTCCCAGGTGTGCATTCCTAGGCCCCACCGAAGAGTAACCAAGGGAAGGTGTTGGGGAGTGGGGACATGGAAGAGCTCAGATGTTAGGACAGGGGTGTTCATTTGCACACACCCAAGGACTGTTGTGGTGTGGGATGGAGCAGGGGGTGGGCTGTAAGCTGAGGTCTGTTCTCCTTGTGCCACCCCATTTGAACACAGAATTCAAGGAGTATGCATTTCAAATGCAAGTCAACTACCAGGTTGTTATGAAGGTGTATTCATCAAGGTTGGGCGATGGAGCATATTCATTTCACAGTTAGCTGGCCTTGTAACTTTTCAGTCCATAGACACACAGCGTGTAGTATGTAAGCCTTCATTTGGATCTGTGCCTCAGGCCTGCAAACAGCATGGGTGAGGGTCTTCAGAGGAGTCCTGATTGCTCCTGTTCTATGGCAGGCAGCCTGGCCCCTTTCTAAAGATTTCCTCATTAACCCTCGCAGTGAACTCAGCCTTCTTATGAGGTTCTCTTCCTTAAGTCCAGCTCCATTAGGAAACAGATATGGTGACTTAGGAAGACTTTCTGACAATGAAGTGAAGGCCATTATGGGGACTGAGCTTGTGATCAGAATCCCAGTCAGGTGGCTTGTACTTTCTAGCTCGAACAAGAAAAGGCAAGGATTGGGCCCCTTGAAGGAAGAAGACAGAACAGATGGCCATGAGTGACAGTTCCCCTCTCTTGCCACAGAATCTGGAGGGGATGCCTCCTGTGGAGGGCAGTGTGCCCCAAGTCACCTCTGCTGTATTCGGAGGCCCATAGCAGGAGCCCAGGCGTGTGAGCATCTTGCCCCAGCTCCAGGGATTCCAGCCGTGCCAGGGAAGCTCGGTGGGTGGCAGGCGGCTGCCTGGGGAGGCTAGTGCGCAGGAGCAGATCCTTGGCTTCTGGAGAAGGTGGATGCATGTCGAAGCTACTGATAGGGCCCCTGGTGCAGGCACTTTTGGAGGTGACCCTGGCCTGCCCATTGGCTTGAGGAGGCTACCCCAGACTGCTGCAAAAAAGGAGAGAAGAAGGAAGGAAACGAGAGGGAGCCTGGATGTGAACAGGTTAGAGCTGTGGCTGGGCTGGATGGGGTTGTCCCAGTTTGCACCGAACCGGCTGTCTTGCTCTTCAGACACGGATGCTCCTTCTGACTCCTAGGAGAGCGTGGGTCTCTTTTTCTAGTGTTCCGTGGCTGAGGGGATGGGCACTTTATCTTGTGACAAGCCCCTCCACTGCTTTCTTCCTGCTCCCCCTAATGTATAGATGACAAGTGCCAACAAGGGCAGAGTCCTGCTCCCTGCTGGAGCCATTTTCCAGCCACATTTCTCCTGCCTCCGATCACCATCACCAGGAAGCTGCCTGCCTATCTAACTGCAGCCCTTGACCCGCCATTGGAGTGAGGTCTGCATTGTCTTGCTGTGTTCAAGGCAAGTGAAGTCCAAGTAACCAGTTCCTGGGCAAAAAAGGGGAGAAAAAGAAGGGGAGGTGGTACCTGCTTCTGGTGACACATGCTCAAGGCCCAGATGTGTCCACCCTCCCCCCTGCACCATGAACTTGGCTGGAGAGGGGAGCCAGTGAGGACACCCAGGCAGGGCCTGACGGGGAGGCAGGGAGATGCTCCAGGGAGCAAAGCCCTCCCTGCAGGGAAGGCTGGGTGTGTGTTAGGGCTCCGGCACCTGGAAGGGAGACGCTTCATGGAGACCTGGAGGGAGCTGGCAAGAGTGTGGCCGGAAGAAACTGGTCCTGAACCCAGTGTCTGAGCCACACCCAGCACCCTCAGCTCAGTGTGCTTCTGGTCTGAAGCCACCATTCAAAAGTGGGGGCTCAGTTTCTGCACGACCCATACTGCCACCTCGCCTGCTCATGCTTCTGGGGCCCTGGGAGTCAGGCTGAAAGCCTGGCTGGCAGCCGGTGAGGGTGAAGAAATAAATGGCACTGTGGGGGCAGGGAGATGGCTCCAGGACCCCTGCACATCCTTCTCCCTGGGTCCTAAGTGCCACTAGGTGCCAGGCTCTTCCTCTTGGGTGGGGCTGCCTCCCTGGGTGGTACCTGGGGGGCAGAGGGGGCAGGACTGGTCCTGGAAGGGGCATTTTGAGAGCCACGATGGCTGCGTGGGCTTCCCGCCAGCACAGCCTGTGCTTCGGGGCCCCTGAGCCTCTGAGAGTGAACTTCAGTATGTGAAGGCACCTCTCCTTCACCACCAGCTGGCAGATGTGGGGAGAGCAATGAAGAGGTTGCCCAGCTCCCACCTGTTTACTTAAAAAATCACAAGATCTATACATTTAGAAGAGGAGACTTTATTTTTTGTAAAGGCTTACAGCCTGCAAAGTGCCCATCCCGCGGGCTGGGAAGCGTAGCCCCCAGCCAAGGCCAGAGACAGGCCCTTAGGAGGAGGAGGAGCTGGGGCAGGGCTTTATGTCGAATGGGTCAGCTAAACGTACGTATTCAACAGGTTACAGGAGGGACTATGAACATTCATGAAGGTGGTCCTGACGCACATGGATTAAACATGCATGTAACATGCAATCCATGTTCACCTTGGGGTGGAGACTTAACATTTAAATGCTCTACGGTTAGGCCCTAAACGTCAAAAGTTGAGCAGAGACACAAAGGCACTCAAGTGTGCAGCCTCTGTAAACTGGCCAGAAGCAGTCTGTGGTCAGTGGCCTTCTTATTCAGGAGAGTTACTGCAATCAGCCTCTTGTCCAATGAAAGCTGTGGTTATGGCTGGTAGAACAGGAAGTGAGTCCATGCCTGTGAGCTGCAAGTGTTGTAATAGTTTCAGTAGTGCTTATCTTGAGACCACTGCTTGTTTAGTGGCTGGAGAAAAGGAAGACCCTTGTGGCAGTTGGACATAGTTGATTCTTTTAGTGTAGGGGTGCACGACTTACCTCTTCTCTGGCATGGTCCTAGGTCCTGTTGATAATTTGGTATCTTATTGCCACAAAGAGTCTGTTCCGTCAGGCTTATGACCTCTGTTGTAGCATTAATGCTGGTCAGTCATTGTGTCTAAACTGCAAAAAAGAGGCGGGTGTAAGGTGTGTCTGATTTCAATTCCATGATAGCCAGGAATTTAGTTTTTCAGGATTCTCTGGGCCCCCCTTGGCCAAGAGGGGATCCATTCAGCCAGTTGGGGGGCTTAGGATTTTATTTTTAGTTTATACACCTCTCCTGTGTCTATTCCCCCCAGGGTCAGATCAGGGCCCCGCGTGACACAGATTGGCCCTGCCAGTCTTGATGCACTGGTCTGGCTCATGTGGCTTCAGTGGTCCTGTCTGGAGGGAGCCCAGCCAGGGGCTGTGCTGCCAAAGCAAGGCATGGGAGGAAGGCTGGTCCTGGTCCCCAAGGGCCCCATCCCCACTGTTTAGTGCCCTTTTGCCTGGTCCTGGCTTCCTCTTTCTGCTCAAGGATCTCACTCAACAGTTCTTGAATCAGGTGGGACCACAGTGACTGGAACCTTAGCCCAGGAACCCTAACAATGTGGTTCTCCCCTTCTTCCAGCTGCTGTTCCTGGACTGACCTGTGTGCCCTTGAGGCAGGTACCTTGAGGCTATTCTTAAGACGTTATTGTCGGGCAAGTGGCCTCGTGTCCACTCCTCATGCTGTCCTCTTTCTCTGGGCCTTCTCATCCATGCCTATGATGTCAGTGGCCATGTATGCAGGGTTGACTCTCAAAGTTGACATCTCCACCTCTCTCCTGGGAGACCTTCTGTATGTACATATGCCTCCTTCACATTCTTACTTGCATGTGTCAAGTCACCCTGAACTCAACAACTGCATTTATGTTCATCCACTCCAAACCTGGGCCTCTTTCAGTTTTCTCTAACTCAATACAAATCCCCACCTTCCATCACATCAAAAAAAACCCAAACCCCATGTCATCCCTAATACTTCCTTCTCCCTTATTCCACCCAATGGCCAATTCATCACCAAGTTCTGTTGACTTTGCTCCTAAACATCTCCTCTTCCCATTCAGTTTTGCCCATTTTCACCTTCACCTTCACCTTCACCATCACTTTGGTCTGAGCCACCACCTTTTATCATCTAGACTCCTGCAAAGGCCTCCTCCCTGGCCTTTCTGCATTCATCCTTCCCCTTTCTAGTCTGTTCTCTACATAGCAGCCAGAGCAATCTTTTTAGAACATAAACCTGCTCATGTCACCTCCCTAATTAAAGCGTATCCACGACTTTCCATTGCTCTTTAGATAAAAGACAAAACTCTTAACATGGCCAACAAGGCCTTGCATGTCTGGCCTCTGCCCACTCCTCCAGCCTCAATTTACAGCCCACTCCTCCTCACTCCCTGAACTCCAGGCTTCTTTTAGTTCCTTGAGTGTTTTTGTGCCTTTGCACAAGCTGCTTCCTCTGCCTCAAACCCTCTCAACTCATCTACCTATATCAAATCACAGTCATTATTTTCTCAGGAAAGCTCTTTCTGGCTTCCTTGACTAGATAAAAAAATCTTCTTGTAGTCTCTTCTTCTAGTCTCACAGCACCACTTGCCTGTTCTTCATAGCACTTATCACATCTGGAATCTTCTTCTAGTCTCACAGCACCACTTGCCTGTTCTTCATAGCACTTATCACATCTGGAATTATGGATTGATCTGTAGTAGTATTTGATTAATGCCTGTATCTTCTCCCAGACAATGAGTTTCATGAGGACAGGGACCTGTGGGTCTGTTTTTGCTCGCTGTGATATACCCATCACCCAGCACGATGCTCAAAACATACCAAGTGGTAGTAAGTGCTTTAGAATGTATTGAGTGGATGAATGGGTGGGTGTCTGGAAGGAGGAAAGCATGCAATGAAGGAAGGGATGCCTGTTTCCTAGGCATGCTTGAGCAAAATCCCACAGCTAACATTCTCTGTTAGGTTTCTGTTATTAATTGCAAAGGCTTTGTAGATTGGGAATAACATCTTTTATCTCCTTGTCTTCTTTTTGTAGGAGAGAAGAGGAATCGACCATTTGATAAAGGCCAGGACTTGAGCCTTGCCTCAGGAAAACAGCATTAGAGGCTTGGGAGGTCACCTGTGGTTGGTGGCTGTGTGAGCTGTGGCCTTAAAGTCCCTGAGACAGCAGACATGCGAAGTCAGGCCCTGCCATCGACATCCCGTCTGGCCCACCCTTTCTCCCATCCTAGGATGTCAGCACCATGGACAGGACCCAAGCCCAGCCCTGGAAGGTGGGGTCTGTGAGGAATTCTGGTGAAGCAGAGGCCAGTCCCATGCCCATCTCTAGGTGGAAGGGAGCTGGTGTACATATCTCCACTGGGTGTCACTGCTGCCCTTGTTTTCTGTCACCTGAGGCTCTGGCAGGCTGCAAGGTGATGAATCAAAGGGCGCCCCTCCCCCTCCTCCAACAAGGGATGGGGAAGGAATTACCTGGATCAATTTAGAGAATGCTGGCTTGGGGCCCAGTTATAGGTTTTAGTTTTCACATGCTACTTACCACACAGTGGCCCCATTTGACCCCAGTGGTAATAGAGTTGGGGAAAATGCTCTGATGGAACAACGTGAGGCTGTTTCCTGCAGCCAGGACTTCCTATCATGTCCATGTCATCTCCTGCAAACATCTGAGCAGGGTGGTGGCATGAACACTCCTGAGAAGGTGGAGGGGTATGGGGGCTTGGTGCCCCTGCCTCCCTGTGGGCCTGTCCACTCATGGGGTCAGCACAGGCCCATGTGTGCTCAGTGTGCCTGGCCCTTGGGAATTTCCACAGGCCGGGACAGGTACACAGAACGAGCAGCTGCAGAGCTGCCCTGTGGCACCTGCTCCTGGAGGAAGCACAGGGCGAAGAAGATGGAGTCAGCTGGAAAGATGAGAGAGAGGCACTCACTGCTCTGTAGAAGCCATCCTTGGAGGGCTCAGGGGTTACTGGGACAAAGATGGCTTGAGAAAGTGAAGGGGCAGCTTTTGTCGTGGTTCCTGCCTCCAGGGAGAGCCTCACCATGTGTTGGGGTGGTGTGGGCTCACCCTCCACGACTCTGAAGAGCGGCACTCTCCCCCTAGGGACAGGCCAGTGCTGTGCTGCCTGTTGGCCCCCAAAAGAACTTCAAGAAGCAGGTGACTCAAACTGCAGCAGCTTTCCTCAGCACTAAGCTACTTTGCACCCACTTCCCTCTGAGACCTTTGGCACCCTCTCTCTTCTCAGCTCCGAGGTCAGTTTATTTTTCCTGTCAAGCAGCAGAGATTGTTCAGGAAGTATGCGTGGGAGGGTTTTATTTAACGCTCTCCATTCTCTCTCCTAGAAGTCTTCGTTTGCCCTTTTCCATGGACCTTTTTATGGAGGAAGGGATGTTGAGGTCATTACAAAGGGGATGGGCTGGTGCGCAGTGGCTTATGCCTGTAATCCCAGCATTTTGGGAGGCCGAGGTAGAAGGATCACTTGAGCCCAGGCATTCAAGACCAGCCTGGGTAACAAAAAGAGGCCTCATCTCTACAAAAAAATTTAAAAATTAGCTGGACATGGTGGTAGCACACCTGTGGTCTCAGCTACTCAGGAGGCCAAGGCAGGAGGATCACTTGAGCCCAGGAGGTTGAGGCTGCAGTGGGCTAGGTTTGCACCACTGCACTCCAGCCTGGGTGACAGAGTGAGACACTGTCTCAAAAAAAAACCCAAAAACATAAAAACAAAAACAAAAACAAAAAAAACCAACAAGGAAAACAAAAACAAAGGGGATGGTGGCAAAGGTAAGACTACTGGTTGACTGCTGTTGTGAGCAGGTACTGGTGAGAAACCCAAAGTCTACCCATCTAGCGTTGTATTATCTATCTTCTGGGATTTGGGGTTCTCTGACTGGAGACCATCTGCCTTTCTAGAGCAATTCTTAGAGTGTTTTTAGAGGTAGCAAATAACTTCCCTGCAAGCCTGCCCATCATTTGCAAACTAACCAATCCAGAGCCCATACTCTCAACCACCTCCTTTATCAGGCCAAACCACTGTCTTCATGCCATAAACACCCTAGGGCCAGGTGGCAGACAACTAGGGACAGCCCTGTACCTTAGAGCCTGCCAGAATTATTCAAACCAGCCAATCCTAAGCCTGCTTAGCTGCTTAACCTGGGTCACCCATACTTCCCCATGAAAATCACAATCAAGATTTTTGCCTACACTTTCTCCCCAATCCTTCTGCCTTCTGATGACTTTGGTGCTTCCCCATATGGCTCTGCATGGCGTGGTGTGCCCCCTCGTCTTGGGAACTGTGAGTAATAAACTATCTTTTCAATGGCTGTCATGTCCTGATCTGCCAGCCTCACCATAACCCAACAAAAACAAAATCCCAGGTACGTTTTAAAATTAGCAAAGGAGATGAAGAAGGACCTTGGTAAAGCCATGCCCCTTTCTGAGGGACCGTTTCACCCTCTGAAATGGAAATCAGATTTCTAAAGTTTTAGAGAAAATCCCATCCTGTGACTTCCCCTGTGGCAATGACAGCAGCAGCTCCTGCTTTGGGGGTCCACCCACTGAGTGGCCAGCCTCACATTGTCCATCCTGAGCGCAAGCACAGAGGAGCAGAACACAGCCTGTGCTTTCAGAGATCCCCTGTTGTTTTATAGTCAGAGCCCTGGACAGTGGAAGGAGGGCCCTGAGGCCTACCTCTTTATGGACAAAGAACTGGCCCAAGAGAGCAGAGGCACTACTCAATGACTGACACATGCTGAGTCAACTTGGATAATCTGAGCCAATCCAGTTGCTATGGGCTGTGTACGTACTTGTGTATGAGGTGCTGTGTGGGAGGGGAGTGGTGAACAGTGAGGCTTGGAAGAGCCAAATCAGGTCATGGAAGACATCATAGGATGTGCTAAGGATTAGATTTACTTTATTCTCAGGGTATGGGGGAGTCAGGAAGAGTTAAAAATTTTTTTTCCCTTTGTTCTATTTATGTATTTATGTATTTATTTATTATTGATATGGTTTGGCTGTGTCCCCATGCAAACCTCATCTTGAATTGTAGCTGCCATAGTTCCCAAGTGTTTGGGGACAGACCTGGTGGGAGATCATTGAATCATGGGGGTGGTTTCGCTATACTGTTCTCGTGGTAATGAGTCAGTCTCATGAGATCTGATGGTTTTATAAGGGTTTCCCCTTTCGCTTGGCTCTCATTCTCTCTTGCCTGCTGCCATGTAAGATGTGCCTTTCACCTTCTGCCATGATCATGAGGTCTTCCCAGCCACGTGGAACTGTGATTCCATTAAACCTCTTATTCCTTATAAATTACTCAGTCTTGGGTATGTCTTTATCAGCAGCGTGAAAACAGACTACCATAATCTTTTTTTTTTTTTTTTTTTGAGATGGGGTCTCGCTCTGTTGCCCAGGCTGGAGCACAGTGGTGTGATCTCAGCTCACTGCAGCCTCCACTTCCCGGGTTCCAGCTATTCTCCTGCCTCAGCCTCCTGGGTAGCTGGGGTTACAGGCACATGCCACCACGCCTGGCTAATTTTTTGTATTTTTAGTAGAGACAAGCTTTCACAATGTTGGCCAGTTTGGTCTCAAACTCTTGACCTCAGGTGTTCTGCCTGCCTCAGCCTCCCAAAGTGCTAGGATTACAAGCGTGAACCACTGTGCTTGGCCTACTACAATTATATTTTCAGAGACAGGGTCTGGCTTTGTCACCCAGGTTGGAGTGCAGTGGTGCAATCATGTCTCACTGCAGCCTTCAACTCCCGGGCTCAAGCAGTCCTCCCACTTCAGCCTCCTGAGTAGCTAACAGAGGTGTGTGCCACCATGCCCAGCTAGTTTTTGTAATTTTTTTTGTAGAGATGGGGTCTTGCTATGTTGCCCAGGCTGGTCTCAAACTCTTGGCCTCAAGCAATCCTCTCATCTGGGCCTTCCAAAGTGCTGGGATTACAGGTGTGAGCTACCATGCCCAGCCAAGAGTTTTAAAAGGGAAGGACATGACCAGATTTATGTTTCAAGAGTTTACCTGGACTTCTGTGCATAAAATCAATTAGTGGAAGAAAATAGGCTGTGATGTGACACATAAGGAAGCCAGTATAGAATTGAATGAGAAGTAATGAAGGGGCTTAAATGAGGTTAATATATTTGCTACCATCAGACAGAACGGAACACACATGAAATATATCTAGAAAGGGAATTCGGTGGAATTTGGGAAGAGTTGCATATGGTGGACCAGTTTACAAGGCTGACGCTCAGGCTGTGGCTTGGGTTGTTTGTTGGATGTTGGATTAACTGAGACAAGGAGACTGACCAAATAGATTCCCTCCTTCTCTGGGCTTTGCTTTCTTCTATAGTTCCTTCCTCCTTTCATAGTCTAGATTTCTACTTCTCAGAAAATTTCTCTGCAAGAAGGTGGAGGCAAAATGTGGGAAGGGATGTTGACATGAATAGGCCCTGTTAGTCTCTGAACATCTTGCCAGGCTGGCCTTCAGCAGAGAACTGAGGAAAGGTGGGTCTTGGTCAGACCCACCTTGGGCAGAAACCACTATGAGAACCACCTTGCGTGCTTCCCAGGAGAAGCAGCGGCCCACTCTTCAATTCATAGCCCAAGCCAGTGCTACTCAGTTCCCTTAGAAGCGATGAAAGAGAAGATGAAGATTTAACTGTGAGCAAGATATATTTAGGTCAAACTCCTATCGAGAAGAATTGAGGGGAAAAAGGCCTGAAGCCAAAAGCACCATTCTCTTCTTATAAAGCCAACCATGGGAATTCCACATGTCAGATCTTAGAGGTCTCTGGCCCTGGGCCCCACACTTCCCAGTTGCAGTTGATTCATGTAGAGGAGCAAGTGCTGCACGCTACAGTGAAAGGACATTGTATCAGTCCATTTTCACGCTGCTAATAAGGACATACCTGAAACTGGGGAAGAAAAGCAGGTTTAGTGGACTTACAGTTCCATGTGGCTGGCGAGGCCTCACAATCATGGCAGAAGGCAAGGAGGAACAAGTCACATCTTACGTGGATGGCAGCAGGCAAAGAGAAGAGAGCTTGTGCAGGGAAACTCCCCTTTTTAAAACCATCAGATCTCATTCACTATCACAAGAACAGTGCAGGAAAGACCCACCCACATAATTCAATCACCTTCCAATGGGTTCCTCCCATGACACATGGGAATTGTGGGAATTAGAATTCAAGATGAGATTTGGGTGGGGACACACCCAAACCATATCAATCATGCAGGAGCCAGGCGCTCCTCAGCCCTGGGCTCCCACATCCCTCAGCTGCAGTCAACCCTGTCTAGTGATGGAGCTGGGTGCCAGGACACCACCGCTATAAGGATAGCACCAGGGATGGTACGATGAAGGGTACGACCTTGGGCCTCCTCCTTGAGGGCTGATCCTCAGTGTGAGCATTTTTCTGCAGGTGGCATGCAGAAAGGACAACCACTCTGATTCTGTCCCATCCATGGCCTGTATGACCACAGTCACAGTCCTGCAGAAATGTTCTGGGATCTGGTGGCTAGCCCTCCTTTCTCCTTAAGGTGCCCATAACAAGTATACATTGAGTCAAAACTGCGGATGGGCCACAAGTAAAAAACATTAACTTTTATTGTGAACCTCCATTCTGCTGGGGCTTTGCAAGTTCAACCTTCCAGCTTGGGGTCCTCCCCGTCTCTGGAGTTTGCAGCTAAGCTCCAGTGGTAGTGCCAAGGCATTAAAGAAGGTTCCATCTGGCCCTGTGTCCTAGTCCTCAGGTGTCCCTGAAGTGTCTGTCATCTGTGTGGTCCACATTCTTCAGTTCACATATATCCCCACTGAGAAGGCCCCATCAGCCATCGTGACCAACTCTGAGTCAGGCTTGAGGACCCAGGAATTATTTGACTGCTTCTGTGTCCTGTGGGGGTGCTGTTTGTGGCACTGATTCTCTGGACCCATCACACAGATGTCCCCTCTCTGGGTTCTTGCTGTACCCTCTGGACTCTCACCAAGGAATGGGGCACAGTTACCTCTTGGGAACACACCAACACCCAGCTATCTTTATGTTCCTTATCTCACTATTCATCTCCCAACCCTCCAACCAACTACTTGCAGGGAGAAAGCCTTTCTCTATAGATAGTGCTGTTTTCTCTGAGGTATCCAGCATTAACTCCTGCATGGGTAAGACCTTCAGATGCAAATAAGAAAAAAAAAAAAAAAAAAAGCAAGTGACAGGTATACAGGTATTTTGCTTTCTGTCCTCTCACAATGAAGGGAAGGAATGAAAGAGGAAAATACTTGAAGAAAAAAAATCGATTATTCTTCTTCAAACATTGTTCTTCCAGTTTTCTTCCCAATAAGTCTGTGTCCCCACAAAGAAGAGGGGAACTAGGCTCTGCCCAAATTGAATATCCCTGGTCAGTGGCTGCTCCACTCAAACTGCCTGCCCTGTGGGTGAGACTTTCCCAGGATGTCTCAGGACAGCTGAGGAGGCTGCACACTGGGCAGAATTCTCTCCTCCCTCCTCCTGGCTGGGGGTCTGTCCCCATTCTCTCCCTTGCTTTCTCTAGCCTTGCTATGGGTTCAGATATCTCCCCTAGCTCAGTCTCTGCATTGGGCCCCCCAACCGCTTGCTGAATACTGGGGCCCTTTGGTCTTGGCTGTTCAGTTAGAGGTGTCCCCACCTGATAGCTGGTGACACCTGTCAAGTGCCAGCGTGGGCTGCTGACTCTGATAGAAAGCCTCTTGCCCCAGAGGGCAGACCCTGACAGGTGCTTCAGAACTTCCCCTGGAGGGAAAATTCTTTCTCTCCAGGAGGAAGGTCAGTTCTTTTAGAAATTCTCAGTCTGGCATAAAGGGCTTAAAAATCATCCTCCATGCCCTTCTCTTTCTAGATATTTTCCTGGGAATCAGGAATTAATCCGGTCCACAGCCTCTAGTCGTCTTCATCACCCCCTTTCTTCATCCTGGCAACAGCCCTGAGTCTGCTGAAGGCATTTACAGTGGTCTGTTGGACCCTCTCCCATGCAGCTTAGGGAGCGCCCTCTGAACCCGGGCCTCCTAGAGGCACACGATTCTGCCTGGGCTCCCCACTGCCTCGAAGGCATGGCTCTCTCTTGGTTTGTGACCAGTCCCTGATACAGACATGCTCTGCCTGAGGGGTCTTTGTCAACCAGGTTGAGTCTCCACACTGAAGGGTAGGACTCTGAGTCTGCAAAATCAGGGGTGCAAGAAATTACTCTACTGCTCTAAAACTTGGTGAAGTGAGGATTCCTGCCAGCTTCCCTTGGAGTGGTCCTCTAGGACAGGTGGGGAGGAAAGAGGGAAATACCCATACAGAAAATGTGCGTTTATAGTTCATACTGTTTGATAGTACAGTAAGGGAAATTTGCTGACTCCTCCACCCAGGATATCCCCACTATGGTAACCAGGGAGTATCCGCCTCTTTCTTATGTCTTCCTCCGGCCATTCTTTCCTTTCCTTTGGAAGAACTGCCCCCTTGCTCCTTCTATGTGCGTCTTGGAGAGCTGCCACTCATAGGAACCCACTTCCGCCCCCATTGGCTGCCTGAATGGGTGGGCACATTACCAGCCTGGGCCAATCAGATCTTGTCTCCTGGGAATTTGACTGCTGAGTGATGGCACAAGCAAGAGAGGGTGGGTGGAGCTATGTCACCTGAAAGTAATACCCTATAAGAGAAAGTCCACAGATTTCTGCTGCTGTGATCTCTAGAGCAACCATTTCTATCCTTCCCAGTGCCAGGTTGTTGAACTCATTCGATGAGCACCCAGTATTCTTTAAACACATATTTGTTTCTTGCTTAAGTTGGTCGAGTCCATTTCTATGACTTGCAAGAAAAACCCTAACTCTATCCTCTGGTTTACACCTCTCAGGTGCCCTCTGGTTTCTAATTTCTCTGATGGCCAGGCAGTAGCAGGATGAATCGTGGGTTGCCAGGAAGGGCTTTAGAATACTGTCCTCTGGGCATGTGGGTAGCAAGTAGCCACAGGAAGGCTGCAGGCTGGTCCTCTGGCCAGGGTGAACAGTCAAGGAGGCACATTACTGGACACCTTCAGGGTGAGGTAGTTTATTGGTCCAGGACCTCTCCCTCCAGACACATCTCTTTCTGAGAATCCATTCTGACTTTCACAGGACTCTGCTCTGTCCAGCTTATGGGAGCCCAACCTTCCACTCTGAGCCTTGGTGAACCAGTGTGGGGAAACCCAAGTACAGTATACAGGAAGAGCTGGAATCAGGAAGATGCCAAAGTTGGCTGCAAGACCTGCCGCTACAGAGCAGGAGCAGCTTAGAGCAGTAGTTACATTTTGGCAACCTGTTTTCCAGTTTGGAATCAGCATGATATTAGAGTAGTGATTTTCAACCATAGATACTCAGTCAAATCATCTGGGTTTAAAACAAAATCAAAAGCTCTTGCTGTGTGTATGGGGTGGTGGGGAGTCAATTAAGTAGGAATCTCTGAGAGGTGAAGCAATATGCACCCAGGACTGGGAACTGCTTCTGACCAGGTGAACCTCTGTAAGCCCTGATCCTGCTGCATTTATGGGAAAAGTTTGGGCTGGGCCCTGGGCTCTGTGTCCTGCCCCCTCAAGGAAAGTTGCTGGCTCCCATCTCTGAACCTCTCTTCTGAGCCTGTTTGCTCTCAATTAGTGCCTTCTGCCCCTGGCCAGAGCCTTTGCACCTGGTTCCTGCCTTTTCTAAATGATGCTAAGGAAGCATGGGTGACCTGACACCGTAAGCTGATTTTGCACCTTAGTTCCACATGTGCCAGCTCCATCCCCTCCAGGTGTTTGTTCCTGGCTCCAGGGACCCTACCTGGATATTCTTCCCTGGGCCCTGCTTGTCCAGTAAAAGACCTTGGAAATGGAGAGACAGAGACAAGCTGAAGGGTTAGCAGAAGCAGTTAGTTATACAAGAGCAGAGGTGGAAGATTATAAATGGCAAATTGCCCATTATGACTGTTCCTGTTAAGCAGCCCTTGAGTAATATCTGTGTTCTGCAAGACTGAACTCAAATAAAAGCTTGCAGTATGCTTAATCCCTGAAGAGAAAAGCAAAGCTGTTATCAGTTGAAGAGAAGAAAATATAGTTTTTTTAAAGTACTTAGTTATACTCATTGCTTTTGCTTATTTAAACCTATCTACATTGTATATTAGTTAATAATAAAGATTAAAAATTATATGCTGAAGACTTAAAATTGAGTCTTTCTTTTCCTTCTCTCTCTCTCTTCTTTTTCCTTCCTTCCTTCCTTCCTTTTCTTTCTTCTTTCTTTTGTTCTTTCTTTCTTTTTTTTTTCTTTTTGAAAAAAACCAACACTATATATACTAACTATAGACTTTGGGCGATAATGGTAAGACAATGTTCATGTGTGGCTTTATGTACACTGGCTGTGTGAAATTGGTTTAATTCATCTGACTACTAGAGGCTTGATGGCAGAAGACAGCTTGTGGAATAAAATCAAGAAATTAAAAAGTGACCACCATCACTGCTTTTGTGAAGCTGAATGGCCTATGTGCAGATACTGAGTTAGGATGGGCAATAAAGTCTCTATTTCCTCTGAAATTCCCCTAGGGAATAATCTGGCTAATGGGAAGGAATATAGTTATGAACCTATGACTAGAAAAAAGATTATTTATTACTGTAATATTATTGTCTAGACTCAGTACCTGCTGGGTGATAATAGATTTTGGCCCCAGAATGGAAGTACTCAATATTGGACTTTGATAAAATTAGAGGACCTTTGTCAGAGAGTAAGGAAATGGGAGAAAATACCATACACCCACTCTTTTATGCTATTGCAGAATCAGGACTCAGGACAGGAAAGGGGCCATAGGATATTAGCCATGCAGGGAGATGTGAAGAAAGTACTCCCAGATAGTCAAACTCAGGAAAAAAGGACAAGAAAGATTTAACCCTTTTATAGGCCTTAACCTGGCAGCCACTATGGGCCTCATTGAGGCAGCTGTGGCTCAGCCAGCAGCCACCCTTCCCCCGGTCAAGGCAGACCCATAACACAGCCCATTCCCATGGGGCCAGCAGCTGCTTTCTTAGCTGCCATGCCAACTGCTTCCACCCCACATTATGAAGAAGTAGATTTAAAAGAGGGGGCCACAGCCCCTTCTGAGTATGAGGGAGCTGGAATGGTCTCCCCCTCAAAGATCTGGCAGGGCACCCAGTTTGGACAGGGCAAAAGTAGGATTGGGGCAGGGCAATTCCCATTTAGGTGATTACCAGTAGAAGGTTTAAATAAAAATAGACAACCTGCAGGACATTGTTAGACATACAGCTCATTTTTAACATATGACTTATTGAATTAGAAAAGTTCCAATCCACCCTACTGGGAGGACCCCAAGAGGATGGCAGACATTTTAAAATCCATTTTGCCACCCATCAATCCACTTGGGCAGATGTACAGGCCTTCCTGAATATGCTTTTAGTGGCAAATAAAAAGATATTAGCAATTAAAAAAGCAAATGAGGAGGTGCAGCACCTCCATAAAACCAACCCATAAAATACTCCCAATCCTGCCATGGACATTCCAGTTACAAACCCTCATTGGGACCCCAACCAAGCAAATGATATGGCTTGCCTAGAACACTAATGTAAGTGTGTCCTAGTTGGACTCAGAAAGGGAATACCCAAGCAAAATTGCCTGAACAAAGTCCAAACAGTCATCCAGAAGGCAAATGAGGATCCTTCTGAATTCTGAGAACAAATCTATCAGGGTTTTTGTAGAAACACAGGCATAAACCCTGAGAAGTCTGAGAACTCAAGGCTATTAAATGTGACTTTTATTTAGAGAAGTGCCTCCAACATAAGGAAAAAAATTAGAAAAATATGATGAGGTGCTGGAAATGATCCCAGATCAGTTGGTGGATGTTGCTTTGCAGGTGTATAATCACAGAGACAACAAGGGAGAAAAGGAACAACAACCTGGCACTGCATGTATGGCACAGGCAGGGTTCCTCAATGCCCTAGGAACCGGGGTAAGCCCCCCAGGCCACAAAAAATGTGCTTACTGCATGGAGGAAGGCCATTGGAAGGCCAACTGTTCAAAACTAAAAGAGACAGGGGGCCAAAGAAAATCAGGATCCATCCAGGAGTGAGGTCATAAACAGATGCTGGGACAGAGCTGTGATAATTAATGGGGATGCCCACGGGCTCCCTTAGGTCTTTCAAACCCAATTAACACTTCCCCAGAAGAGCCCTGGATATTACTGACAGTGGAAAGCAAACTTATTAATTTCCTGGTTGATACAGGGGCTTCATACTCAATTCTTAACACCCCAGAAGCACAGAGCATAAGAATAACAGCACCTGTGATGGGAATAGCAGGGGGTATCCAGCAAAAAGCCTCTTTTCAACCTTTGAAATATAAGTTGGAGGATCTGGAACTAAGGCATGGTTTATATGTATGTCAGAATGCCCCATCTCTGTGCTTGGATGATGCCTATGAAAGTAGGCCTCATAATTCCTAAGCCTCATAAAATTTAGAAAGCTTGGCCATCATGAAACTTAAACCCCAGATGGCCATGGATAGCCCCCCGATGTTCCCAGAACCCAAACAGAAAGATAATTCCGGGAAATAGCCTCATGGGGTCCCACCCTGATAACCTCATGAGGTCCCACCCTGATAGCCTCATGAGGTCCCACCCTGATAACCTCATGGGGTCCCACCCTGACTCAATGTCCCCGATGTTCCCGGAATCAGCAATTCCAGGAAAGAACCTCCTAAGGTCCCGCCCCAACCAATCAGAACAAGATACCTTGCTCAGGCCATAGACAGACCCAATTACCACGCGCCTAAAGCTTTATTTGAATTTCGCGCCCTAAGCTGTGTTTGAACTTGTGTTTGCCTATATAAACAACCTGTAACAAGCACTCAGGGTCCCAGGGCCAACTTAGAGCTTGGGACCCTAGCGTGCTAGTAATAAACAACTCTCTACTGTGAATCTCGTGTCGGTGATCCTTCGCGGCTACCCCTGCCCAGGAGGGAATCGACAGTTCGGTTCCAACATTTGGTGCATTGGCCGGGAAGTGGGGTCGTCCAAGGACCCCCGACCCATCCGGCGGAGACCCATCTGGCCCGGGCCACGGACTGCTGACTGAACGGACCTACCAGGTACTTTCGTTTTGTTCTGTCTGTCTTGCTGGCTAACTCTGAACTCTGGGGAGTACTCCTTCTGAATTAAGTGGGGAAGGGGGACAGACGTGTCCAGTACCTTCCCACTTACGCCCCGGGGGATGCCCTGGCGGTAGTCTGGGAGAAGGCTGACGACTCAGTCAGCCTCCTTAAATCTATAGGCAGGTCCCCCCTGCCGTCTGAATATTTTGTGATCTTGTGGCACCACTCTCTGGCTGCGCGGCTTCTCCTTACTTGTCTGGTCTTTGTTTTTGTTACTTTTGTTTTGTCCTTGTTATACGTGGACGAAATGGGACAAACGTTGACGACTCTTTTGTCTCTGACCCTGACTCACTTCCCTGAAGTCCGGGCTCGAGCCCACCACCTCTCTGTAGAAGTCCGTAAGGGACAATGGAAAACATTCTGCTCGTCCGAATGGCCAACCCTCCATGGAGAGTGGCCCCGGGACGGAACATTTAACCTCTCAATTATCTTGCAGGTTAAAGCAAAAGTGATGGATCCTGGGCCACTCGGACACCCAGACCAGGTGGCCTACATAATTACTTGGGAGGATCTGGTCCGAAGTCCTCCCTCTTGGGTGAAACCCTTCCTCCATTCCCCTTCCCCATCCCAATCTACCCTCCTTGCCTTAGAAGCCCCGAAGAATCGGAATCCGGACCCGCATAAGCCAGTCCTCCCAGATGAACCCCAGAGGGATCTCCTCCTTCTTGACCCCCTGCCTCCTCCACCTCAAAACCCCCTTCTGAGACCTCCACCTTACGCTTCACCCTTGCCCCCTGTCTTGTCCCCAGCTCTTTCCTCTACCGCCTCGGCCCCTACCCTTTCTCCAACTTCTCCCTCGGCCCCTCCCTCCACCCTGTCTCCTTCTCCAGCCCCGCCCAAACTCACCCCTCGGACGCCGCCACCGACACCTCCTTGTCTCCGCTTGCGGCGGACTGAGGACCCAGATGGCCCTTCCACTTGGCAATCCTCCCTTTTTCCCCTCCGTACCGTCAATCGCACGGTCCAGTACTGGCCCTTCTCTGCCTCTGACCTCTACAACTGGAAAACCCATAACCCTTCCTTTTCCCAAGACCCCCAGGCCCTAACCTCGTTAATAGAATCCATTCTCCTCACTCACCAGCCCACTTGGGATGATTGCCAGCAACTCTTGCAGGTCCTCCTAACCACTGAAGAAAGGCAGCGAGTCCTCCTGGAGGCCCTGAAAAATGTGCCAGGACCAGGAGGCCTCCCAACCCAACTTCCCAATGAAATAGATGAGGGATTTCCCCTCACCCTCCTGGACTGGGACTATGAAACGGCACCAGGTAGGGAGAGTCTCTGAATCTATCGCCAGGCTCTGTTGGCGGGTCTCAAAGGGGCAGGAAAGCACTCCACAAATTTGGCCAAGGTAAGGACCATAACTCAGGAAAGGGACGAAAGCCCGGCAGCCTTCATGGAAAGGCTTCTGGAAGGGTTCCGAATGTATACCCCATTCGATCCAGAGGCCCTAGAACATAAGGCTACCGTAGCTATGGCATTCATAGACCAAGCTGCATTAGATATCAAAGGAAAACTCCAAAGGCTAGATGGGATCCAAACCTATGGATTACAGGAATTGGTTAGGGAGGCAGAAAAAGTGTATAATAAGAGAGAAACCCCTGAGGAAAGGGAAGCCAGGTTAGCGAAGGAACAGATGGAGCGAGAGGATCATAGGGACCGAGTGAGGGATAAGCATTTAACAAAAATCCTGGCAGCAGTTGTAAGAGAAAAAGGACCAGGGAGAGAGGGAGAGAAGCGGAAGTGGCCAAAAGTGGAAAAAGACCAGTGTGCCTACTGCAAAGAACGGGGACATTGGATCAAAGATTGCCCCAAGCGTCCTAAAGACCAAAAGAAACCTGCTGCTGTCCTCACCCTAGGTGAAGATAGCGAATAGGGGTGTCAAGGCTCTGGAGCCCCCCACGAGCCCCGGCTAACTCTCTCTGTAGGGTGGCACCCCACCACCTTCTTGGTGGACACAGGGGCCCAACATTCAGTTTTGACAAAGGCAGACGGGCCCCTGTCTTCCCGCACATCCTGGGTCCAGGGGGCAACAGGGGGAAAACTGCACAAGTGGACTAACCACCAGACAGTTAATCTTGGACGAGGAATGGTGACACATTCCTTCTTGGTGGTACCTGAATGCCCGTACCCCCTCCTAGGGCGAGATCTTCTGACCAAGCTCGGAGCCCAAATCCATTTCTCCGAGACAGGGGCCCAGGTATTAGATCGGGACGGTCAGCCCATCCAAATCTTAACTGTGTCTCTACAAGATAAATATTGGCTTTTTGACGCTCTGGTCATCACTAGCCTCCCTGATGTTTGGTTGCAAGATTTTCCCCAAGCTTGGGCGGAAACAGGAGGACTCGGGCGGGCCAAGTATCAAGCCCCAATCATAATTGATCTAAAGCCCACGGCGGTGCCCGTGTCTGTCAAGCAATATCCCATGAGCCGAGAGGCTCATATAGGAATTCGGCAGCACATTAACAAATTTCTAGAACTCGGAGTGTTGCGACCTTGTCGCTCGCCTTGGAACACTCCTCTTCTGCCAGTAAAAAAGCCTGGTACTCAGGATTACAGGCCTGTCCAAGACTTAAGAGAAATTAACAAAAGAACCATGGACATCCATCCCACGGTCCCAATCCTTACAACTTACTCAGCACCTTAAAACCAGGCTATAACTGGTATACAGTATTAGATTTAAAAGATGCTTTCTTCTGTTTACCTCTGGCCCCCCAAAGCCAAGAACTCTTTGCCTTTGAGTGAAAGGATCCTGAAAAAGGAATTTCGGGCCAATTGACCTGGACCCGGCTTCCCCCAAGGATTCAAGAACTCTCCCACTCTCTTCGATGAGGCTCTTCATCGAGACCTGACCGACTTCCGGACCCAAAATCCAGAAGTGACCCTCCTCCAGTATGTGGATGGCCTCCTCTTGGCTACTCCTACAAAAGAAACCTGTATACAAGGTACCAGGCATCTACTCCAGGCACTGGGTAAAAAAGGATACCGGGCATCCGCCAAGAAGGCACAGCTCTGTCAGACCAAGGTAACATATCTGGGGTATATCCTGAGTGAAGAAAAAAGGTGGCTCACCCCTGGGCGTATAGAGACAGTGGCTCGCCTTCCACCACCATGAAATCCCAGGGAGGTACGTTAATTCTTGGGAACTGCTGGGTTCTGTCACTTGTGGATACCCGGTTTTGCTGAACTGGCCGCCCCCCTTTATGCACTCACCAAGGAGAGCACCCCTTTCACCTGGAGGGCAGAGCATCAATTGGCTTTTGAGGCACTAAAAAAGGCCCTCTTGTCTGCTCCAGCCCTTGGGTTACCAGACACCTCAAAGCCCTTTACCCTCTTCCTGGATGAGAGGCAAGGAATTGCCAAAGGAGTCCTGACCCAAAAATTAGGGCCTTGGAAAAGACCGGTAGCGTACCTGTCTAAAAAGCTGGACCCTGTGGCGGCCGGCTGGCCCCCGTGTCTTTGCATCATGGCAGCCACCGCTATGCTGGTCAAGGACTCTGCTAAGTTAACCCTTGGGCAGCCACTAAATGTTATTACCCCACATGCCCTAGAGGCCATAGTGCGGCAGCCCCCGGACCGGTGGATAACCAACGCACGCCTAACTCACTACCAGGCCCTCCTACTGGACGCGGACCGCATCCAGTTTGGCCCTCCAGTCACCTTAAACCCTGCCACGCTGCTGCCAGTACCAGAAGACCAACTAAGCCCACACGATTGTCGGCAAATACTGGCTGAGACCCATGGAACACGGGAAGACCTTAAAGACCAAGAACTCCCAGACGTGGATCACACTTGGTACACAGATGGCAGCAGTTACCTTGACTCAGGTACCCGGAGGGCGGAAGCGGCGGTAGTAGATGGCCACAACACCATTTGGGCACAATCACTACCTCCTGGCACGTCTGCACAGAAGGCTGAGTTAATAGCACTAACCAAGGCCCTAGAGCTGTCCAAGGGAAAGAAAGCTAACATTTATACTGATAGCCGGTATGCCTTTGCAATGGCTCATACTCATGAAAGTATTTATAAAAAAAAAAGGTCTCCTAACCTCAGAAGGAAAGGAAATCAAGAACAAAGCTGAAATAATTGCCTTATTAAAAGCCCTTTTTCTTCCTCAAGAAGTGGCTATAATTCACTGCCCCGGGCATCAGAAAGGACAGGATCCAGTCGCAGTAGGAAACAGACAGGCTGACCAAGTGGCCAGGCAAGCCGCCATGGTGGAAGTACTGACCCTAGCCACAGAACCTGACGAAACCAGCCACATAACTATTGAACATACTTATACCCCAGAAGACCAGGAAGAAGCAAAAGCCATAGGGGCTATAGAAAACAAAGACACTAAAAACTGGGAAAAAGGAGGAAAAATAGTCCTTCCCCAAAAGGAGGCCCTGGCAATGATCCAGCAGATGCATGCCTGGACACACTTGAGTAATCGAAAGCTAAAATTACTGATTAAAAAAACTAACTTTCTAATCCCAAAGGCAAGTACCCTCGTAGAACAAGTGACATCTGCCTGTAAGGTCTGTCAACAGGTAAACGCTGGGGCTACCCGAGTGCCAGAAGGGAAACGAACTCGTGGTAATCACCCAGGAGTCTATTGGGAAATAGACTTCACTGAAGTAAAACCTCACTATGCTGGATATAAGTACTTACTGGTGTTTGTAGATACCTTTTCAGGATGGGTAGAAGCCTATTCCACCCGGCAAGAAACGGCACACATAGTAGCCAAGAAAATTCTGGAAGAAATCTTTCCTAGATTCGGACTTCCCAAGGTAATTGGGTCAGATAACGGGCCGGCCTTCATTTCTCAGGTAAGTCAGGGGCTCGCCAGGATATTGGGGATTAATTGGAAATTACATTGTGCCTATAGACCCCAGAACTCAGGACAGGTAAAAAAAAAAAAAAATAGAACAATAAAAGAGACCCTTACTAAATTGACCTTAGAGACTGGTTTAAAAGATTGGAGACGCCTCCTATCCTTAACTCTGTTAAGGGCCCGAAATACGCCTAACTGTTTTGGGCTCACTCCATATAAAATCCTCTACGGAGGACCTCCCCCTTTGTCAACCTTACTTAACTCCTTCTCCCTCTCCGATCCTAAGACTGACCTACAGGCCCGGCTAAAAGGACTCCAAGCAGTACAGGCCCAAATCTGGGCCCCCTTGACAGAACTGTACCAACCAGGACATCCACAGACCAGTCACCCCTTCCAGGTGGGAGACTCTGTCTACGTTAGACGGCACCACACTCAAGAACTAAAGCCTCAATGAAAAGGACCCTACATTGTTCTCCTGACCACGCCCACAGCCATAAAGGTTGACGGAATCTCCACTTAGATCCACGCATCCCACGCCAAGGTCGCTCCAGGGACGCCCGGACCAATACCACCTGAAACATGGAGACTCCGACGCTCCGAGGACCCGCTCAAGATAAGACTCTCTCGTATCTAGCCCCTTGCTTATTACTAGCCCTCCTTCCCTGCATCGCTGGCAGTAATAACCCCCACCGGCCATATAACCTGACCTGGCAGGTAACTGATTTTAGTACTCATGAGGTCTTAGGTAAAACCTCAAAAATTACTCCTATGGGGACTTGGTTCCCTGACCTCTATTTCAACCTAGACAAAATAGCAAGGATAGATGACATGGAAGGGGGAGAATGGAGAAAACAGGCTAGAAGGGTGTCCGTAAGCCGGAACGGGTTTTATGCCTGTCCCGGATTCAGGACAGAAAAAATGAAAAAAACTTGTGAAAAAATAAATGCCCTGTTTTACACTAGTTGGTCCTGTATAACTACTAATAATAAAAAATGGAAATGGGCCACGAAACCCTGGTATATAACCATGTCCTTTGTCCAGCGCTGCACCAGAACCCGATATTCAAAAACTTGCAATCTGGTCCGCATCAAGTTTAAAGATGCAGCAAAATCTGATAACCGTTGGATATCCGGGTTAACATGGGGCCTATATTTATACCAAAAGCCACTGTATGAAATCCCTATCCAAATCAAATTAATAGTCAACCCTATCACAGCCCCTGTCGCAGTAGGACCAAACCAAGTTTTATCAGAAACAAGGAAGCCCCTGGTTCCTGCACCGAGAGAGCCCCAACCAAGAGCTCCTAAAAGCACTTCCCCGCCCTTAATCTCCACCTCCTCTAAATACACACCCTCAGCCCAAAACGTCACCCGCGGGCCCCTTGACCTGGGAATAGGTGACAGGCTCCTAAATCTCACAAAGGGCTCCTATTTCGCTTTAAACCAGACAAAGCCAGAATTTACCTCCTCTTGCTGGCTATGTCTGGCAACAGGCCCCCCTTACTATGAAGGCATCGCCTCCACTAATAATTTCACTAATCCGCCAATCCTACTGGATGCGCGCGGGAACAACAAAGAAAACTAACCCTGGCTGAGGTTTCTGGGTCGGGAACCTGCATAGGCCAAGTGCCCCCTAGTCATCAGCATCTTTGTAATGTAACCTTGACAGTACCCAGCTCCAATCACTATTTGGTCCCCTCCGAGACGGACTGGTGGACTTGCAACACTGGGTTCACCCCCTGTGTATCCACAGCCGTTTTTAACAGCGGCACCCACTATTGCGTATTGGTACAAGTTGTTCCCCAAGTATACTATCACTCTGGAGACTCCTTTGATCTCCGGTATGAGCAAAAAACTCATACTAGACCAAAACTCATACTATCTCCCTCACCCTCGCCGTCATGTTAGGAATTGGGGTAGCGGCTGGAGTTGGGACCGGGACAGCAGCCCTAGTGCATGGTAACCATCATCTGCAACAACTTAAAGTAGCCATAGATAAAGACCTTAGAGCCATAGAACAATCTATCACAAAACTTGAAGAGTCCTTGACTTCTCTGTCTGAAGTTGTATTACAAAACCAACGAGGACTAGAAATTGTCTTTCTGAAAGAGGGCGGGCTCTGTGCAGCCCTGAAAGAGCAATGTTGTTTTTATGCAGATCATTCAGGAGTAGTTAAAGATTCTATGGCAAAACTAAAAAAAAGATTAGACAAGAAAAAAAAAAGAGAAAGAATCTCAACAAAGTTGGTTTAAAAATTGGTACAACCGATCCCCTTGGTTTAGCACCCTAATCTCCACCATCTTAGGACCCCTCATCCTGCTCACGCTCATCTTGACTTTCGGGCCATGCATACTTAACCGTTTACTCGCCCTTATTAAAAATAGATTAAACATAGTACATACTATGGTTCTGACCCAACAATACCAGACCCTCAGGACTAAAGAAGAGGCTCAAGATTGAGCCTCTATCACAAAAAGAGGAGGGAATGAAACTAGGCCTCATAATTCCTAAGCCTCATAAAATTTAGAAAGCTTGGCCATCATGAAACTTAAACCCCAGATGGCCACGGATAGCCCCCCGATGTTCCCAGAACCCAAACAGAAAGACAATTCCGGGAAATAGCCTCATGGGGTCCCACCCTGATAACCTCATGAGGTCCCACCCTGATAGCCTCATGAGGTCCCACCCTGATAACCTCATGGGGTCCCACCCTGACTCAATGTCCCCGATGTTCCCGGAATCAGCAATTCCAGGAAAGAACCTCCTAAGGTCCCGCCCCAACCAATCAGAACAAGATACCTTGCTCAGGCCATAGACAGACCCAATTACCACGCGCCTAAAGCTTTGTTTGAATTTCACGCCCTAAGCTGTGTTTGAACTTGTGTTTGCCTATATAAACAACCTGTAACAAGCACTCGGGGTCCCAGGGCCAACTTAGAGCTTGGGACCCTAGCGTGCTAGTAATAAACAACTCTCTACTGTGAATCTCGTGTCGGTGATCCTTCGCGGCGACCCCTGCCCAGGAGGAAATCGACAGTTCGGTTCCAACACCTACAATGTAAATTAAATGCTCAAGTAGCCTTCTTCCCTGAGGAACAGCAGTGATGCTTGCAGGTTCCCCCACAGTAAGCACTTTGGTTACAGATGTTGCTTACCCTCTAAAAAAAGGAGGAAAAACTTTTCCCTCCAGAAATCTACAAAAAAAGTGAGTAGTTGTGGCAGATAGAACTTTGGGAAAAACTAAAAATGTGCGGCCAGTGCATATATAATTAAATAAAGAGCTAAGGTGACCCAGAAAAACAAAACCCACTAAAAAAGAAGGCCTTAAAAGAAACACAACCAATTTTCCAAAACTTTTAAAGGAATGGGCTAATCCATCCTTGCAGGTTCCTATATAATACCCTCATTCTGCCTGTAAAAAGGTCACACTGTGATGCATACTGCTTTGTCCAGAATTTAAGAGCAACTAATGAGATAGACCAGGATGTTCACCCAACTGCGTGTAACCTTTCTACTTTACTAACTGCCATACTTGGAAACTACAGATGGTTTTCTGTGTTGGGCCTTAAAGATGATCTTCTCTGTTTTCCAATTGAGGAACCAGCTCACCAGTTATTCACTTTTAAATGTTAAGACCTGGAGACCGGCCGGGCGCGGTGGCTCAAGCCTGTAATCCCAGCACTTTGGGAGGCCGAGACGGGCGGATCACGAGGTCAGGAGGTCGAGACCATCCTGGCTAACACGGTGAAACCCCGTCTCTACTAAAACATACAAAAAACTAGCCGGGCGAGGTGGCGGGCGCCTGTAGTCCCAGCTACTCGGGAGGCTGAGACAGGAGAATGACCCGAACCCGGGAGGCGGAGCTTGCAGTGAGCTGAGATCCGGCCACTGCACTCCAGCCTGGGCGACAGAGCGAGACTCTGTCTCAAAAAAAAAAGAAAAAAGACCTGGAGACCAAAGTGACTTTCCAATATTGTTGAATAGTACTGCTTCAGCAGTTCAAAAACTCTCCCACTGTTTTGGGGGAAATACTGGCAAGAGATTAGAGACTTGCAACTAGATGAAGGAATTTTGTTACAATATGTGGATAACCCTGATTATGAGAAGTACCTATCGCTATTCTAGTCCTAAATCAACTGGCTCAGTGTAGGTAAAAGGTATCCCCTGTGGATATAAGATATCCTAGCAGAAAGCTCACATTTGCAAACAAAAGTTCATTTATCATGGCTCCAAGTTAAGGCTAGACAAGAGAAGCCAAATGACTGATTGAAAACAGGCAATAGCAGCCATCAAAACCCTGGGGAAGAGGAGGCAATTGCATGGATTCCTGGAAATGACCCGTTTCTGTGGGATCTGGATTCTAATTTTGGACTGATGGCCAAACCACTTTAGAAAGCCTTAAAGGGACTAGACTCAGAGCCCCTTTAAGGATAAATTAATAACAACCCCAGCACTGGGGATACCAGGCCACCAGAAGCCATTCAAACCTTATATCCATAAAACACAAGGAGTCAATTTGGGCAGGTTAATTCAAATGCAGGAGGCACACTGCAATCCATAGCCTATTTCTCTAGGCAATTGAATCAGACAACCAAGGCATGGCCAACCTGCCTTCAGACTGTGGTAGCTACCTGTATAGTTTTGCAAGAGGTAGAAAAATTTTCCCTGGGACAGTCAGTTACAGTGTTTGTGCCCCACCAGGTATTGACTTTACTAAAACAAAAGGGAGATTATGGCTCACTGCAGGGCAAATGGGCAAACACCAGGCCATTCTCTTGGATGCCCCAAAGGTTACCTTGCAAACTACCACACCTCGAAACCCCACTACACTGCTCCCAGCTACAGGACCCAATTCTGATTTACAGCATGGCTGTTTAAAAATCCTTAATGCAGGCCAAGCAAGGTGGCTCACCTCTGTAATCCCAGCACTTTGGGAGGCCGAGGAGGGTGGACTGCTTGAGCCCAGGAGTTTGAGACCAGCCTGGGCAACATGGTGAAACCCTGTCTCTACTAAAAATACAAAAATTAGCCAGGTGTGGTGGTGCATGCCTGTAATTCCAGCTACTCGAGAGGTTGAGGCATGAGGATTGCTTGAGCCCAGGTTGCCGTGAGCCAAGATTGCACTACTGCACACCTGCCTGGGGGACAGAGCGAGACTCAGTCTCAAAAACAAAACAAAACAAAAAATCTTTATGCAGTCTATTCCAGCAGACCAGACCTGGTAGACCAGCCAGAGATCGAGAACTCTACACCAGTGGGAGCAGTTTCATGGAGGATGGACAGCGCCAAGCCAGGTATGCCATGGTAACTATCAACCGGGCAAAAGAAGCCCTTGCCCTTCCTGCTGGTACCTCTGCACAAAAGGCTGAGCTAATTGCCCTCACCAGGCCCATGGAGCTATCCAAGGGAAAGTGGTTACACTGATTCTAAGTATGCCTTCGTGGTAGTGCATGCTCATGGGACCATCTGGAAAGAGAGAGGCCTCCTGACATTAGGAAATAAAGACATTAAACACCCAGTGAAAATTTTAGCTCTATGAGAGGCGGCTGCTCTGCTCACGCAGACCTCCATTATGCACTGTCCCAGGCACCGAGAAGATGACTTATTGACAACTAAAGGAAATTAGGCAGCTGCCGGGAGCTTTAATTCCCCATTTGGACTTGTCAGATTTCAAACCCTGTTACACTGAGCAAGACAAGAAGCGTGCCTGGGGACTAGGGATTTGATAAAACAGACTCAGATTCATTCTGGAAAACGGATGCTTAGGGAACAGTCTTACTCCCCGAGGCCCTGGTCTATCCAGCTTTAAAACATTTGCAGGAAAGAACACACTATGAGAGAGGCACCCTTGCAGACCTTGTGTGGCCATATCTCAGGGGCCCCCACCTTTGGAAAGCTCTTCAGAAAATTACACAGGGGTATGTTTTGTGCACCAAAAAGAACCCCAAGACTGAACATAATCCTGCCAACAGAGGAATGCAACACAAAGGACTGTGCCCTTTTAAAGAGTGGCAGGTGGAATTCACTCAGATGCCTACAGCCTGTGACATAAACTCCTCCTGGTATTTTTTTTGAGATGGAATCTTGCTCTGTTGCCCAGGCTGGAGTGCAGTGGCTCGATCTTGGCCCACTACAACCTCTGCCCCACAGGTTCAAGCGATTCTTGTGCCTCAACTTCCCAAGTAGCTGGGACTACAGGTGCGTGCCACCATGCCCAGCTAACTTTTGTACTTTCAGTAGAGATGGGTTTTCACCATGTTGGCCAGGCTGGTCTCGAACTGCTGACCTCAAGCGATCTGTCTGCCTCGGCCTCCCAAAGTGCTGGGATTACAGGTGTGAGCCACTGTGCCCGGCGCTGCTGGTATTTATAGACACCTTTTCAGGTTGGGTAAAAACATACCCCACCAAGTCCAAAAGAACCATAGAAGCAGCTAAGACATTATTCCAGAAAATCATTCCCAAGTTCGGACTCCCATGCACTACACAGAGTGACAGCAGTCCTTCTTTCATTTCAGAAGTTACCCAAAAGGTAAGTCAAGGATTACAGAGCAAATGAAAACTACATTCATCATAGAGACCACAGTCAATGAGCACGACAGACAAGATAAACCACTCTTTAACAAAGACAGTGGCCAAACTCTGGCATAAAACTAACCTGAGTTGGGATAGGGTTTTACCTATCACCTTGCCCCTGGTCAGGGTGGCACCCCGAAGCAGGCTTGGGTTAAGTCCCTTTAAAATGATATAGGAGAGGCCTTTCCAGACCCCTTTGCCAGAAACTCCACCTTTGGATGTGGTCAGTAAGGCCAGAGAAACAGCATGTGCAGCAGTTGGGACAGACGTTGCTGGCTGGCCTGCGAGGGTGGGGGACTGTGATGGGCAGTGGAGTGGCTCATTACTCTGATGCAGGCTGGCCAGGCCTTCCCACAGCAACCAGTGGACGTTGGCCCTGCTCCTAGTCCTGGCCTGGCAACTCGCCCGGCCCAGGGGATTGCACTCTTATTGTTTTCAGGGGAACTCCATAGCGGCAGGAGCTCCTGACTTCCTGACACCCAGCAGTTCCCATCTTACTTCTGGGGTGAAAGTGGGGCCCGAAGCACGATGGTGGAGGATCCACGCTTCCTCCATGGCCACACTTGCTGAACCTCAATCAGAACCTCTCTGGGCCGTGGGCCATCTCCTCCGGAGCCCCTGCCCAGGCCCAGAGGGTGGTGTCTTCACTCACCATCCTCTGTATGTTATGGGCTGTGGAACCGCCTAGGTTTCAATCTCAGCTCCCACATTTATTATGAACCTTGAACAAAAACGTAACTCAACAACATCTGAATTTTTCTTTCTTTTTTTTTTTGAGACAGAGTCTCACTCTGTCACCCAGGCTGGAGTGCAGTGGCACAATCTCAGCTCACTGCAACCTCCACCTCCCGGATTCAAGTGATTCTCCTGCTTCAGCCTCCTGAGTAGCTGGGACTACAGCCGTGCACCTCCACGCCTGACTAATTTTTGTATTTTTAGTAGAGACAGGGTTTCACCATGTTGGCCAGGCTGGTCTTGAACTCCTGGCCTCAAATGATCAATCTGCCTCGGCCTCCCAAAGTGCTGGGATTACAGACGTCAGCCACTGTGCCTGGTTGTCTGAATTTCTTAATCTATAAATAAAGATGTGAATGCCAGGTGTGTCATGAAGATGAAATAAAACAGTCCATATAAAGGCAGAGCACAGTGTACAAAGCCGTGTTCAGTAACAGTCAGTGACTTAGCGGCTTTTGACTGTCTCTTCATCTTGGTTTTTCTGTCACAGCCCGAGCCTCATCTGTCTTCCTCTTCAAACCTCTTTTGAATTCAAATATCTAAGACAGGTCTCCTCAATCAACTTGGAAAGTGTATTTTGCCAAGGTTAAGAACGTGCCTGTGACATAGCCTCAGGAGGTCCTGAGGACATGTACCCAAGGTGGTTTTACACATTTTAGGGGGACATGGTGGGGGGTGTGACGGGTTCCAGGTCATAGGGGATAGATAAGAGACAAAAGTTGCTTTGTTTTGAGTCCTTGATCAGCCTTTCACTGAATACATAATTTAGTTTGGCTCAGTGAGTCCACATTTTTTTTTCTTTTTTGAGACAGAGTCTTGCTCTGTTGCCCAGGCTGGAGTACAGTGGAACAATCTCAGCTCACTGCAATCTCCGCCTCCAGGGTTCCAGCAATTCTCCTGCCTCAGCCTCCCAAGTAGCTGGGACTACAGGTGTGCGGTACCACATCCAACTAATTTTTTATTTTTAGCATAGATGGAGTTTTGCTGTGTTGGCCAGGCTGGTCTCGAACTTCTGACCTCAAATGATCCACCAGCCTGGGCCACCTAAAGTGTTGGGATTACAGGTGTGAACCCAGCCAGAATCTGCATTTTTACATAAATGATAGGGCAGAGGAAGCAATCAGACATGCATTTGTCTCCAGTGAGCAGAGGGATGACTTTCTGTCCCACATCTATGAAGATGAGACATCAGTTCATACTGCTAGGGTGAAATTCCACAGAGCTGTCTTAGGGTAAAGATCTTGAGGTCCACTAGGAGTTTCCTTGTAGGCAAATTGCGAGTGAGGTATGCAGCGTTTTTATCTTTGCAGCTATCTTATTTAGGAAACACATGGGAGGCAGGTTTGCCCGAGGCGGTGCCCAGCTTGACTTTGTCCTTGGCTTAGTGATTTGGGGGTACCAAGATTTCTTTTCCTTCCACAATCTCATCGTCATGTTCTTTGGGGCTTCCTTTTGGACCAAATCCCATTGACTTTTATGTGGGTCCTGCCATGTGCTTCCTGAGCCTTGGGAGCCAGTGCCACCCTTTCCAGAACATTCTGCCACCATGAGGAGCTGGTATTTGCTTGCTTTGGACTTCATGAAGTGGGGTTTGATCAAGAGCTTTTGAGGAGGGGCTTTCAAGTGTTCTGTGCAGAATCAGCGAAACTACACCTTCCTGGACTTCTCTCTTTAGAAGGCAGATTATCAGGTGTTTCTGGGTCTTTGGGAAACAAGCACAAAGGGTTGGAAGCATTTGTCTCTCAGGCTCTCACCTGAGCCTTGTGAGGCCTTTGCCGTACCCATGAGCCTTAGCGGCTGTGGCCAGGACAAGGAGTAATCTTCCTTGTTAATCATCTCATTAGGCATCGCAGGGGTCAGGCTGTTCCAGCTATTTTGCAACGATTTCCATTCAGCTCAACCAGTCACAAGGAATCAGCTTTGAAAATGGAAAAGTCTCTATTTTCCAGCCAGATCCCCCTCTTTTTCTGTCCCCTCGAACCTGGTTTCCAGAAAGTGCTCTTCTGCCACACCCTGATGGGCTGTCCTCCGCTTGGTTTCCTGAGTGCTGTGGGGGATCATTAACTCCTCTGCAGCTACCAAAACTTATGAAACATTTCCTGCAACCGAATGCACCTTGGTTCCCTGCAGGACAGGCTGGAGCGGCAGCCTGTTAGAGATGAGCAGGCAGGTAGGAGCTGGAGGCCCCTCCCTCCTGGGGGCTGCCTGGGCAGTCCCAGGACCCGCCCTCGGTGCAGAGTTGTGCCTAGAGAAGTTAATCTCCGTCTCCTGCGGGGGGGGGGGGGGGGGGGGAGGGGGGAGAGAGAGAGAGAGAGAGAGAGAGAGAGAGAGAGAGAGAGTGTGTGTGTGTGTGTGTGTGTGTGTAGAGTTGTGCCTAGAGAAGTTAATCTCCGTCTCCTGCGGGAGAGTGTGTGTGTGTGCGTGTGTGTGTGTGTGTGTCTTCCCTGCCCTGCTTCCCCAGAGGAAGCCAGAAGGAGAAGACCCCAGTTGCCATGAACTCTGCTGTCACCAGCCTTGAGCACTCCACTTCCTCGGTGAGGCCCGGTGGGAGACAGAGGGAGAGAAAGATGGGGAGCCGCAATAAGGGCTGGGGGGAGGTCCTACTGCCCTGAACAGGGGAGCAGCGAGAAGGGCTGGGGGGAGGTCCTACTGCCCTGAACAGGGGAGCAGGAAGAAGGGCTGGGGGGAGGTCCTACTGCCCTGAACAGGGGAGCAGCGAGAAGAGATGGGGGGAGGTCCTACTGCCCTGAACAGGGGAGCAGCGAGAAGGGCTGGGGGGAGGTCCTACTGCCCTGAACAGGGGAGCAGCGAGAAGGGCTGGGGGGAGGTCCTACTGCCCTGAACAGGGGAGCAGCGAGAAGGGCTGGGGGGAGGTCCTACTGCCCTGAACAGGGGAGCAGGGAGAAGGGCTGGGGGGAGGTCCTACTGCCCTGAACAGGGGAGCAGCGAGAAGGGCTGGGGGGAGGTCCTACTGCCCTGAACAGGGGAGCAGCGAGAAGGGCTGGGGGGAGGTCCTACTGCCCTGAACAGGGGAGCAGGGAGAAGGGCTGCGGGAGGTCCTACTGCCCTGACTCTTTCTTAGTGCTAAGGCCTAGCCTCATGCTTTAGATCAGATGAGACCTGGGCAGCACTCCCTCCCCACCTCCAGCCTTAGTGCCCCTTAGTGTCACCTGTGGTTACCGTCACAACAGACACAGAATCTGCCCCGAATAAACAGTAAATTACAAAAGAGGGGGGAAGATTTGGAAGATTGGATTTCCTGGCAATCCCGGCAGCTGATCCTGTTTGCAACATCCTAATGCACGGGGTAGATCTGTTGAATCTGAAGGCCTGTTTTCCAGGTTGCATTTCAGTTTCTCTTTTCAGAAGCTTTTTCTGAATGGAAGCAAAGTGAGAGAGAGAAAGAAGTCACTTTTCTCGAGCAGCCAGTATGCCCTAAGCACTTTCTGAACTTTATTTTATTCCAAACAAGCCAATGGAAACAGGCACTTCTGTTCCCATTTTACAGATGAGAGACCTGAGGCCCAGAGAAGTCAAGTCACAGTGACACACCTGATGGTCTCTCTAGCTGAGCCCTGAGCCCTGGTCCCACCACCCCCTCTAACTTATTTTGGCCACCTGAACATAACAGGGTGGACTAGGGGGAGACCCTCTGTTCTTGCCAATACCTGCTGCACGGGCCAGTTCTGCAGCCCTAATCAGGCCCCGCCCAGATGTCTGGGGACAGGGACCACCCACGATCCGGGCTGGGCTCTCAGGCTTCCCTGAAGCCTGGCCGCAGTCCCCTGCCTGCTGCTGGTCAGCCTTCCAGCAAAGAGCCACACACATTCTCTTCTGAGAAAGTGTAGGAGGCACCAAAGAACTCACGTCACTCAGCGGAGGTGCCACTAGCTCTTGGGAGCCAAAAACAACCCCTAAACAACGACACGAAAACTTGGGAAATGAGTTGATTCCATTTTCTGGAGACTATTGTGTGTTCCCACATTTTTGGCTTCCCTGAGGCAACCTTGAGAGTGGGGGTTCTGGGCACCTATCCCTCTCCTCCTCAGCGGCCTTTCTTCCTGCTGTTTTTCTCACAGCCTCAGATCAGCACCCAGATGACAAAGTCACCGTTCTGAGATGCTGCTGGTTTTTGGGAGCACATGGCTTTGCTGGAACCTCCTAGAGTTATAAACTGGGGGAAGGCAGCTTCCCGACCCTGAAAGCTTATGACCCAGCTAGGCAAAAGCAGGAAGAGGCGGCATCTAAAACATATCTCTGATACAAGGGAGAAAATGGTACAGGATGCACCAGAGATAAAGGCCACAGGCAGTTGGGGAATCAGGAAAGGTGATGGGGCAGGAACTTGAGCTCCTCCAAGGAGGCCGCGAGTACAAGAAGCAGGTGGTGGAGATGGAGGGGGGCCCGGGGTGAGCAAAGGCACTGAGGCAGGACCATGGAGGCCACACTCGGAGAAACCCAGACAAGCCCACTGGCGAGAGCCAGGTGAATGGGAGTGTTAGGAAATGAGGAAACGGGCCCAGGTCAGGTGAGCCTTGGAGGCTGGAAAGAAGGAAAGGCTGTATGGGGTATAGATGGTGTCAGACGGGGAAAGGCATTCACCTTCCCCCAAGGAATCCCCCGCCTTGTTATTACTGCTCTCCGCACATCTCTGCTGCCTCCTGCTCTGCTAGTCTGTCCCTGGGAGCTGGAGGACTGTCCCTGTATGCCCAGGGCAACACCTGCAGGTGACAGCCCTCGACTCCACTTGTCCCTGTGTGGAACCTTCCTCCTCTGGTGGACCTCAGACAAGCCTTGTAACCTCAGTGAGCCTCAATCTCCTCATCTGTCAGAGGAAAGCAATGAGATGGTGGTGAGACTTAAATGAGATTTTTTTTTTTTTTTCTCCTGAGACAGAGTCTTGCTCTGTCTGGAGTGCAGTGGCGCCATCTCGGCTCACTGCAACCTCCGCCTCCAGGGTTCAAGCGATTCTCCTGCCTCAGCCTCCCAAGTAGCTGAGATTACAGGCCCGCACCACCACGCCAGGCTAATTTTTGTATTTTTAGTAGAGATGGAGTTTCACCATGTTGGCCAGGCTGGTCTCGAGCTCCTGACCATAAATGATCCACCTGCCTTGGCCTCCCAAAGTGCTGGGATTACAGGCGTGAGCCACTGTGCCCAGCCTAAGCAAGATGTGTTGGAAACTCTTTGTAAACTGCAAAATACTATAAAATGCCAAACCTCAATCAGGATGCCTCTTTTGATCAAGTCTTATGGTGAAATTTACAATCCATGCATTGAGTTGACAGCCTCCTCCAACCAGAAGAGGAGGTTGTGGCTCATAGTCTCATACCATTCTCAATGTCAGGCAGCGCTCTGTGAAGAATTCATTCTTCCTCCAAAAAGGGGCTTGCAAGCTTGCTTCTGCCACTGTGTGAGCCACAGGCACAGATTTCTCCCAGCAAGGGATTCTCTGGGATTAAAAAGTACTTCATATAGATATATATATGCACACACATATATACACACACACGTGTGTGTGTATATATGTATGTATATTTTGATTTTTTTTTTTTTTTTCTGCTAGAGACAGATTTTCCCTATGATGCCAGACTGGCCTCAAACTCCTGGGCTCAGAAGATCCTCCCACCTTGGCCTTTCAAAGCACTGAAATTACAGGTATGAGCCACTGTGCCTGGCCTACCCGTATTCTGATATGCTCTGAGGTGAGGCATCTCCTGCTCTAAGCTATCTCTGGGCTGTTCCTTGTTTCTGTGAATGTCTTTAAGCCCTTCCTCACCGACACACAGGACTCTTAGCATCCTGTATCCCTGCTGTTCGTTTCTATGTCCCCCTCTTTGCCTAGATGACTTGAGGAAGTTTACAACAAAAGGCGTATTTACAAACAGGCGAATAACATAGAGATCAACAACCAAGCACACAGAAAGGAGAAGAAAATGAGTATGTTCGGAGAAGGGCTGGGCTTCTCAGAATACTGAGCTCAAAGTATTCTCCCAGGCTCTGAGCTTTCCACCAGTTCTGGCTGGTGGGCTTCTTGGTCACACTGTCTTCACAAGGGAAGGACAAGTTGTTCTCAGGGAAGGCAAGATTTCTCCCGGTTCTATGTTCTAATTTTTTTTTTTTTTTTTCATGTGGACCCTCAGGATCCATTTCCCAGAAAACTGTTTTAAAGCAGATGCAGAAGTGGCTGCCACGACCTTCCAATGGTCCACGTTGCTATAGACAGACCTTAGATAGATTCAGAGATCATCAGACTGTGAACAGTCTTTGACACTGGCTCCTGCTCTGCTGGGGAAAAAAAGACAAGTAGGTTAGAGCCCACATTTTTTCCCCATCACGCTGTCTCCCTCGCCTTCACCTTCCTGAGAATTCCCAGAGGTCCTGGGAGAGGGTGCGATGTGAGCCTGCTGGCAGGACACACACAGCTGGAGCGGCCACGGCCCTGTGAGCCCATTCACGGGTACACGCAAGTGGATGGCACACATGTTGCACACATGCTAGCCTGCAGGCATCCTTATGACCAGATTCTAGAGGGGGAGACTGAGGCTGGGAGAGGAGATGTCAGGTGCTTATGGTTGCTGAGCCGGGGGGTGACAGAATCACTTTGGCTCAACTGCTGCTGCTCTTCTCTGACTTGCCTGTTCAAAACCCATCCGTCAATCACTCCATCTCCCTCTCCCCCTCCTCTTTCCTCAACAGTGAATTTTCTCGCTGTTCCTCGTGGATCCCTCCACACATTCACTGAAACCTCAGCATAAGCACTCAGGACCCAGAGCTCCCTCCAGTCTACCTTTGGCTCAGCTTTGACCACTTTAGGAAAATCAGATTTCTTCCACGTGCAACCTGTGTTCCAAGCAGCCTCAGTACATCCTTTTTTCCCTAGAAGTCTAAAGAGAGTAGGCATGATGTTTCAGAAGAGTTCCAACCAGCTAAAGTTAGAGATTTATTTTAAAAAATCAGTTAGAAAAATTCTCCATAGTCATTGGTTTGTACATTTGTTCATTCGTTTCATCGGTGCCAAGAGCACTATGTGCTAGGGATGGAGGTAGAGAAGTTATGGGACTATACAGTCTTTTGGGTGAGGGATCATAGGATTATGATATGAGTGTTTGGGGCTATGGTAAACATGCTCATGATTCCGTAGGAGTCCCTGAGGAAGGGCAGACCTTCTCTAGTCTGAGGCTGGCTGCGGTGGAGTCAGGGAGGGCTTCCTGGAGTAGGTGAGCAGTCCCTAAACAGATGAGCTGAAGCAAAACTCTTACATAAATGTTTTAGGACCTAGTGTTAGGAGATGAATGAGCAAATGCTGATTTGTGCTGAGAACTAAATGATCCTGCAGACTGAACCAGAGCCAGGTCAGTAGACCCCCATATCAGGATCCTGGACCTTAGCCCTGGGTTCTCCCTGGTGTGCAGTGCCAGGCGTCCTCCATTCCTGCCATAGGACTTCGCAGCAGTATACTGGGAAGGAATTAGGATGAGCATTTGCCAGTGCTAGGCCCCCATGGAGAGGGACTGGTTTCCTTTATCTCCACACAGGACAGGGTGCCACCCACTCCACCCACCTCCCCATCCTTTCCAACCAGTTCCATCCCAAAGTTAGGGCTTCCTTGGGGGGACCAATACTCTTACAATAGTGGTTCTTAACTGGGGGCAGTTTGACCCCCAGGGGATATTTGGCAGTGTCTGGAGGCATTTTTGGTTGTCAGATGTTGGGGGAGGGAGTGCTACTGGCATCTCATGGGTAAGGCCAGGATGCTGCTTAGCATAATGTCACACACAGGACAGCGCCCATGCCACCACACACACAACACAACAAAGAATCGTCCAGTCCAAAACATCAATAGTGTCAAGAGGCTGAGAAACTCTGTCTTAGAATATAATGTTTCCTTAGCAGAGTGCTCTCCTGGAGATGGTAGGGGATGACTGCCCAGTTCTTCTGGTGGCTTGCTTGCCTCTTTCCACATCAAAGTTAGTGGGAACCCCCACCCCCATCTCATCTCCTACTGCTGCTTCTGCAGAGCAGAGCTGCTGATCCATTTAGGTGCAAGAAGCACGGCGCCCAGGACCCGTGAAAATGCCCTCATTTCTTTTAAAACCGGAAGGAAAATATGCACTTTAAGGTCAAATAAAAGGTTTTAATATATTAATATAGGCCAGGTGCAGTGGCTCATGCCTGTAATTCCAGCACTTTGGGAGGCCAAGGTGGGCAGATCACCTGAGGTCAGGAGTTCGAGACCAGCCTGGCCAACATGGTGAAACCCCGTCTCTACTAAAAATACTACACACACACACACACACACACACACACACACACACACACACATATATATATTCATCTTTACACCAATGTAGTCCCCAAATATAATTTATTTTACTGTATTTTTGAGACAGGGTTTTGGTCTGTTGCCCAGGCTGGAGTAGAGTACAGTGGCACAGTCATGGCATACTGCAGCCTCAACTCCTGGGCTCAAGTGATCCTCCTACCTCTGAGGATAGTAGTAGTTGAGACTACTGGTGTGCACCACCACACCTGGCTAATTTTCGTATATTTTGTAGAGATGGGGTCTTGCCATGTTGCCCAGGTTGGTCTTGAACTCCTGAGCTCAAGTGATCTGCCCTTCTCAGCCTCCCAAAGTGCTGGGATTACAGGAGTGAGCCTTCATGCCCAGCTTCCAAATACAATTTTAAATATGTTTTCTATGGAGGAAGGGGCCCACAGAGTCCAAGTGCTCAGTGCCTGTGAGCATCATAACGTGGCCCTGCTCTGGAAGTGGTTCTCTGAGGCTGAGCTGATGTAAAGGGTATGTGGGCAGGGACCTGGGCATTGGAGTGGATGACCTCGACATTCTCTTTGGAACTGTCTCCATGAGAAGCCCACACTATCCTCAGGCTGTGTCATTGTAGAGACCTGCCCTCTGTGATCTGGCTGGGGACTAGCACCCTGCAGAAACACATCACATAGAGTGACCTGATCTTCATATTGGCAGCCTTACCACCTTCTGGCCACACCAGAGACAATGCTGTCATGTTCTTCTCACTCATGACCAGATGCTCAAATGGTGGCCCTAAGCGCATGTGCAAGGCCCTTTGAACATGTGGAAATATGGAAGCTCAGAGTAATTAGACCCGATAATATTGATGGGGTGATTACGTTGTTCCAGGCGCTAGGCGATGTGCTCATGCTCCAATTTGATTTTCTCATCCATCTATGAGGTAGGTGCTATTGACGTTTCTTTTATATAGATCAGAAAACTGAGACAGAAATATAAGGAAGGGGCCCGATTAGTAATTTATCCCACCAATAAGTTGGAGGGAAGGTCTATAACTCAAAGTTAATTTTGGTTAAGCCGAGAGGAATGCAAGTTGGCTATCATTCTGTATGCGTGGCGCTCATTTATAGTGTTACATTCATTCATTTCGTCTACACTGAGCACAGGGACTTCACTAGAAGCTGGGATGAATGAGAAGAGAGAAACAATCCATGCATGCTGGAAACTGACATTTCAGCAGAAGGGATGGGTAAGGAAACCACCCATTACGATAAACATGTTGTGAGGAGGGCTTTGGCAGATGGAAACACTGGTCCATGTGGGAAAACTACCCGTTTTCTGATCTTGGAGTTGGCCCCATCTCCTCTCCCACAAAGCTGCTTCTCTGCCAAGGCATCGGGTAAGGCGCCCACTCCCCTCGTGTGGCCCCAGACTTCCTATGCTGCAGATCATAGCATAGGAAGCCACTGCTCTTTTGAGTCTGCACCTAAAATCCCGAGCTGGCCCACAGTTGTCCCCGTCCGACTGCCTCTTGCGTTTTGAAGGCCGTCTGTCCGGTTGAAATCAGGAAGTCCACTTGATCCCTCTTGAAATGCCCAGAGGTGTCCTTTTCTTGTTCCCAGCAGAGGGGTGATGTTGTACTCAGCTCCCAACCTGTGGCCAAGGCAGGAGGACGGATAGGCAGCCTGGGAGTCCCGCAGCAGCCGCCTGGTCTATGGCATCTTGGACATCCTCCCATGTTATCTCTGTATCTTCTTGGGGATCCAGAAAATTCCTCCTGAAGAGGCTCTGCCTCAAAAACCACATCAACACATAGTCAGGTCAAATGAAGTTGTTGACCTCTCGTAGGAACTCAAAGCTCCTCCAGCCTCTCTCTCCATGGGTGTTGGGAGGGGTGTGGAGGATTAGAGGAGGATTTTCCCTCCTACTGCATTGACTGGCCATATCCAAGACTGGCTGGGCCATTGTTCTCCTAGGTGGGTTCACTGGGCTGGTTAAAGGCCCAGTTCTCTTGGAGGAGGTGAGAGGTACCAGGCCAGTTCTCCTTCTTTAGAGCAAGCCCTGTGGATGATAACTTCTCTTCCAATTTCAGCTTCCATGAAAATGCCTGGTGGCCAGGCAAGGTGGCTCATGCCTTAATCCTAGCACTTTGGGAGGCCAAGGCAGGAAGATCACTTGAGATCAGGAGTTTGAGACCAACCTGGTCAACATGGTGAAAATACAAAAATTAGTTGGGTGCAGTGGCTTGTGCCTGTAATCCCAGCTACTCAGGAGGCTGAAGTAGGAGAATTGCTTGAACCTGGGAGGCAGAGGTTGCAGTGAGCCGAAACTGTGCTACTGCACTGCAGCCTGGGCAACAGAGTAAGACTGTCTCAATAAATAAATAAATAAATAAATAAATAAATAAAAGGCCAGGCACAGTGGCTCATACCTGTAATCCCAGCACTTTGTGGGGTCGAGGTGGGCAGATCACTTGAGGTCAGGAGTTCGAGACCAGCCTGGCCAACATGGTGAAACCCCCTCTCTACTAAAAATACAAAAATTAGCCAGGTTTGATGGTGGGTGCCTGTAATCCCAGCTACTCAGGAAGTTAAGGCAGGGGAATTCCTTGAACCCAGGAGGTGGAGGTTGCAGTGAGCCAAGATCTCGCCATTGCACTACAGCCTGGGTGACAGAATGAGACTGTCTCAAAAAAAGAAAGAAAAGAAATTGCCTGTATGATCAAGAGATTTATTTGCTAATGAGGGGTAGTTGGCCCTGTCTGTAAGGGTGGTTATAGCTAGTGCTTCTGGGCAGGCTATGAGATGGGCAATCTAACACTGGTGGATTCTTGGCCTGGAGAATATTATGGTCTGCATTGAATTCGTGGGTAGCAGGTCCAAGAACCTCTATGAGAGACTATGAAGGACTGTAGGAACAATGGCAAGGTTTGTCAAAGTGCCCCTACAACACGTAGGCACCTATTCTCTGAAGCTCCCCCACCCCCTTATCTCATCTTCCCCAAGGGGGCAGCCAATTTTTAGATGACCACAATTTGTCTGCTGAATCTGCTGGGTTAACCAGAGAAAGAATGCAAGTGGGAGACTTGGTCTTTTAGTGAGTTCAAGGTCTCCCCTTCCTTCTACACACGTTGCATCCTATCCCCTTATTCTACTGCCAAAGAGCAGCGCTGATCACATTGGGCAGATTATTTCAGGGGATTAACCATGACTGGTTAAATGGCCTCTGAGACAGTTGAAGTGGTAACAGGAGCTGGAACTGCTCCCTTAAAGAAGGCCTGGCCGTTTCTCTTTTGCTTTTCTTTTTTTTTTTTTTTTTTTTTTGAGACGGAGTCTCACGCTGTTGCCCAGGCTGGAGTGCAGTGGCGCGATCTCGGCTCACTGCAAGCTCCGCCTCCTGGGTTCACGCCATTCTCCTGCCTCAGCCTCCTGAGTAGCTAGGACTACAGGCGCCCGCCACCGCGCCCGGCTAATTTTTTGTATTTTTAGTAGAGACAGGGTTTCACTGTGGTCCCGATCTCCTGACCTTGTGATCCGCCCGCCTCGGCCTCCCAAAGTGCTGGGATTACAGGCTTGAGCCACCGCGCCCGGCCTCTCTTTTGCTTTTCTTTTATGACACCTTCCACCCATATGGCTGGAGAGACATGGGGCTTGGGCTTCCCAGGTGGACTGGCCCAGGTTTCTTCTGGGGTCCCAGGCCTGTCTCACTATAGACGGTGGGCAAAACACTCATGTGCTCTCTCCCTCTGGCTCAGAGGAGAGGGTGTGGTCCTTGGTCCTGTTGGGTTCCCACATTCTGAGACTCAGCTTTGCTTGGGGGTGAGTGGGGATTGCAAAAGCAGGCCTGTGCCATGTATGGATATTTTTTAGGTTTAATTTTTTAAAGACAAATCAACCTTCCTGTGGTCTAATTTAGCTCACACTGAGGTTTGGATCAGAGCCCCAACTAAATAAGAACATCCTGATTTGCCTTGCTTTGCCTTCTTTGTGTGCAGATTTTGCTCTGTGTTGTGTGGAGCAGGAGTGGTTGGGACAAGGATCAGGTGTTCTGGGCCTAATTCCTCCTAACAGCACTGGATGGGAACTCTGTGTAGAGCAACGCCTTACAGCCAGCCCTTCCTTCCTTCCTTCCTTCCTTCCTTCCTTCCTTCCTTCCTTCCTTCCTTCCTTCCTTCCTTCCTTCCTTCCTTCCTCCCTCCCTCCCTCCCTCCCTCCCTCCCTCCCTCCCTCCCTCCCTCCCTCCCTCCCTCCCTCCTTCCTTCCTTCCTTCCTTCCTTCCTTCCTTCCTTCCTTCCTCCCTTCCTCCCTTCCTCCCTTCCTCCCTTCCTCCCTCCCTCCTTTCCTCCTTTCCTCCCTCCCTTCCTCCCTTCCTTCCTCCCTTCCTCTCTTCCCTTCCCTTCTTCCTCCTCCTTCTCCTTCCTTCTGTCCATCTCATTCCTTACTTCCATCTCCTTCCTTACTTCCATCTCCTTCCCTCCCTCCTTCCCTTCTCTCCCTTCCTCTCTCTTTCCTTCTTTTGTTTTCTTTCCCTTTTTTCCATCTCTCCCTGTTTCTTCTCCTTTCCTCTCTTTTTATCCCTCCCTCCTTTTCTTCCTTCCTTCCTTTTCTTCCTTCTTTCTGTCCTTCCTTCTCTTCTTTCATTTTTTTATCTTGACTAACCCAGCACCTAACTTTTATAAACCAAGCCTACATCTGCTGGCTTGATTTATGCTGTATTCTTAGGGGATGAGGTGGAGAGCCAATACTCTTGGGTAAACATGCAGTGGGACATTGGCTGCTCCTGCAGATGCCAAATCAGAGTGATTCTACCAGCACCAGGAACATGAGACCCTGGAAATGCTGGCCTCAGGTATCAGAGAGCCAGTTGCATCGAAGTGAAGGAGAGAAGCAAGTGGCTTCACATGTCTGTTCTCAGAATGTTTGGCTCAGTGGCCAGATATGTGTGGGGACTGGAGCCATATATTGGCCAGTTAGCGTGGCTCAGAACAAAACTGACAACAGCCCACAAATGTCCCCCTAGACCCGGCCAACTTTTCAACTCTGGGGCTACAGTGTGTGAGATAGAGGCTGCATTAGTCTATTTTCACACTGCTGTAAAGATACTACCTGAGGCTGGGTAATTTATAAAACAAAGAAATTTAGTTGACTTACAGTTCTTCATGGCTAGGGAGGCCTCGGGAAACTTACAATCATGGCAGAAGGGAAAGCAGGCATGTCTTACATGGTAGCAGGCAAAACAGAGAGAGTGAAAAGCCCAGTGAACTGCCATTGATTGATTGATTGATTGATTGAGCCTCACTCTGTGGCCCAGGCTGGAGTGCAGTGGCTCAATCTTGGCTCACTGCAACCTCTGCCTCCCAGGTTCAAGCAATTCTCCTGCCTCAGCCTCCTGAGTAGCTGGGATTACAGGCACCTGCCACCATGCCTGGCTAATTTTTGCATTTTTAGTATAGATGGGGTTTCACCATGTTGGCCAGGCTGGTCTTGAACTCCTGACCTCAGGTGATCTGCCTGCCTCGGCCTCCCAAAGTGCTGGGATTACAGGCATGAGCCACTGTGCTGGGATGGGAGACTTCCATTTATAAAACCATCCAATCTCATGAGAACTCACTCACTATCACGAGAACAGCATGGAGGAAACCGCCCCCATGATCCAATCACCTCCTCCCGGGTCCCTCCCTTGACAGAAGAGGATTATGAGGATTACAGCTCTAGGTGAGATTTGGGTGGGGATACAAAGCCTAACCATCAGTGGCCCATTTCTGTGTTGATTGCTTGCCCTATATCTATCAATCAATTGGTCAATCTGACATCTATATTTAATTTACCTTCTTTATAGCTAAGGCTGCCTGCTATGGGCTCAGCCCTACCCTGAGCTCTGGGTCTAACTCTGTCCTGTCCAGTGAAACTCCAATAGCCTTTGGCCAATGGCTGCAAGCTCATGCTCAGGCTCTCCTTGTAGATGGTCTGCTCTCACAGTGGGCCTTGTTTAATAATGAGCCTCTTGCCTTGCTCTGAAGGCCCTGTCTTGGTTCCTGTTATCCCCTCCTATGCTTGCCTCCCTGCCTTGGTTTCCTCCCCAGGATATGAGTTCCTGGAGCCAGGGCCCTGATCCCGAGGCCAGTCCCTATGGCTGGGTCCCTGCTTCTCACCACCAGGCCTTCCTCATTCCCCCTGCTTGCCTTGTCTTTGCTTGTCACTCATGGTCAGGTGACTCTCAGAGCAGTGGGAAAGGCACCCCTGGTAATGTTGGGCACTGTCTGGTTTGGATTATGAGAATGGAGCTGGAGGCCACAGCACTCCTCTCACTCTCTGCCCACAGCACTTCCTCACAGCCCTGGGGGGCCTCGTGGCGGTGCCACTCATCCTGGCCAAGGTCGTGTGCCTGCAGCACGATGTCCTGACACAGGGCTACCTCATCAGCACCATTTTCTTCATCTCCGGCATCTGCATGCTCCTGCAAGTGTTTTTAGGGGTCAGGTAGGTAAAATGGTTCCCCACGGGTTCTGACTTTTACCTGCCAGGGTGCCAGCAAGGCTTTCTTGGCTCATGGCTGGAGAGACTGTTGGGAAGCAGGTGTGGCATAAGGGAGGGTGCACAGGGTTAGGAGACAGAGCCTGGGTTCAGGTTTCAGCTCCATCACTTACTCTCCACATTGGCTAGGATCCTTGATAGGAAGTAACACAAATCCAGATCAGCTTGGGCATAAATGTATGCTTTATTAACTGATAAGGTGGAAACAAGAGAAACGCAGGGGTGTGTCCAAGCCTCAGGAACACGATGAACCAGGGACTAAAATGCTGCCGGGATCCTCTCTGTCTCTTGACTCTGCTCAGGCCTGCCCTTAATATTTACAAGACACCCGGCACAAGTACAGATGGAGACCCACATACTCCGTGTCTAAATATTGGAAAGTTATAAACCAAGCTGACAAACTCTGAAATAAAACATGGTCTCATCATTCTACCTGAAAGGCCAGGTTTGAACTTAGAATCTTCTGCCCAGTTGGATCTCTGCTTTGGAGCCTGGCAACATGGCGAGGACCAGTCCTCAGCCTGCAGCCTCCCAGTTCTCTCTCCACTTCAAGCTTTACTCCAAATCACAAATGGTCTCCTGTGTATGGATGTGGACACCCCAACCTGCACATCCAACTTCTTTTCTCGCCTCCATGACAACAGACTTCCCAAATAACTGCCCTCAAACAGCTGGCCCATGGCCATCTTTGGGGCGTGTGCACCTGTATCATTGCCTGCCCTCAGCAGTGTCTACGGAAGACACACAAGCAGCCTCTGGAAGAGGCTCAGGGCCATTTGGGCACAGAATTTCGGGGACTCAAAGGGGAGAGGGACACAGACCTCAGGTTAGCACATCCCCTTGGCCCTGCAGACTCCTCCCTGAGAAGCTAGAGTGGACCCTTTAAGGCACTGGGCTAAGTGCAGGAGGCTCTCTTCTGGCTGGAGGGCAGGACCGTCTTTTCATTACTCTGCCGGCGCCTGGTCTTCTTACTTGCAGACAGCCTTCCTGCACGTGTGCGTTACTCAGGGTTCTCAGAGAAGCAGAGCCAATAGGATATATAGAGATATATGAAGAGGAGATTTATTACAGGAATTGGCTCACACAGTCATGGAGGCCAAAGTCCTGCTACTTGCAATCTGCTACTTGCGAGCTGGAGAACCAGGAAAGCTGGTGGTTCAGGCTGAGTCCAAAGGACTGAATGTTGAGGTCAGGGTAGGGTAGGCCAGTATTGTAAGTTTCAGTCTGAGTCTGAAGGCCTGAGAACCAGGAGTACCAGTGTCTGAGGGCAGGAGAAGATGGCTGTCCCAGCTCAGGAAGAGAGCAAGAGAATCCAGTCTTTCTCTGCGTTTTGTTCTATTTGGGTCCTCAGTGGATTGGATGATTCCCACCGCATTGGTGATCTTCTTTACTCACTTCACCAATTCGAATGATAATCTCTTCCAGAGACACCCTCACAGACACACCCTGCAATATGTTACCAGCCATCTGGGCAGCCCTTAGCCTGGTGAAGTTGACCCATAAATTCAACCATCACAACGTGACTGCAGGCAGCACTCCTAGACATCCTCCTACTTACCACCCAAAAGCAAGTGAGGGCTGCTCTGGCTAGTCTCACGTTGTAAAATTCCAGGAGAGCTCTGTTGCCCAGCCCTGGAGCTGCCTGGGCAACAAATATGGCAACTCCCATTCGGGAAGATTTCCCAATAAAGCAGAGTAGAGGAATTCTGCTCTGGGTAGACAAGACAGCAGACACTCACTGTAGTTTGGGACCTGTGCAATGCAGCTAATGAGTCTATGTGCCTCTGTTCCCTTACAGAATCATTGAGATGCTCAATTGGTATAATCAGTGGAATCCCTTTTTTAAAATAAAAAAAATCAAGTCCTCGTGTTCATATGTGGGCTGCTAAAATTAGCCCGAGTAAAATGGAGCTCTATTACTCTGGCCTGGACAAAATTGTGAAGCCAGGAAATGTGTCTTTGGAGACCATTCCTTCCTCATTTCCACACATCCTCTTTTTTCACGCTCCCCATTACCATTCCCTACCCCATTGTGATTCCCTAGAACCTCACACAATGGCTTTTTTGGGTTACCACCTTCTTGGGAAATTTCTTTGTAGGTCCTCTAGATCTTTCTCATTCTCCTCCCTCCCTGCAAACCTGTTAGTCCGGTGTTCCTTCCCTTATGTTTATTTAGCATCCAGTCCAAAGAGAGTTTTGCACAACCTGAAGCTTAGACGGTTTTTGGTGTCCCCTTTAAGAAAAAGAACAGAAAATTACAAATATAAAATTGTGCACAAAAGAAAATATTTATTTAGATTTAAGAAAGTAATTACAATAAATTACAGGTGTTAAAAAACAGATAAATACTACAAATGTCACACATTTCAGAAAATAGCATGACATATTTATTATTTAACCATCTGACAGTCACCTATGATACTTTCTCCCTCTACATTTTATGGTTTCATCTCTTCAATGACCTCATTTTGCATAAAAAAAGGAAAGATAACTCAGTCATTCCTCTAGGATGGGTTAGTCCAAGTTTATTTGTTATTACTGCTAGCTGGGATGCCTCATTATGACTTTCCATGCAGACTGTGGTACTGCTATAGACTTGTGCCTTACAAACACAGGAGTTCTGATAAACTTTATTGGACCTGATTCCTATCAAAAAATGTTTAAATGCGTAGTGAATTCATAAGTTTATATGCTGCATTCCTAAGTATGTTCCTGATAGGAGAAAATGTCCACTTTTGCCTAGACATCAATAACAACCAATTCTCTGGCAATTTTGCATATCTGATGATTGTCAAGTTTTCCACAGATAGCTTCTGGCTCCATACATTTCAAACCTTGTTGGTCATCCACTATCTGCATACATCAAGTGCCAGTTGCTAGAGGACATATTCACATCTTAATGTGGCCTCTGGTCCTGCACCATCATGTCATGACATCGGGTGAACTAGCCCAGCGGGTGTTAGGAGAATTGCTGGAAACTGATTATACCAAGAAGGCTAGCAATAAATTCCTTATACATAGGTGGGTCAGTGATCTGCAACTGCATTAATATATCCCACTACATTCTAACTAGATTTATCCTGACTCGACTCCCCCTTAGCCAAGTCCCATGGCCTTTCAAATGCCATCTGAGCCATGGTTTAGAGTTAGGGAGATCAAAGTGGACAGGGACAGCTGTTGAAGTCAATGGCGACTGTAACCTTTTGCTTATACAGATTTTACAAAGGCATATGGTTAGTGAACACACTGCAAGACTCCTATCTGGGCTTTGGAAGGAACTGATGATTGTCAAGTTTTCTACAGATAGCTTCTGGCTCCATACATTTCAAACCTTGTTGGTCATCCACTGTCTGCATACATCAAGTGCCAGGTGCTAGAGGACATATTCACATCCTAAAGTGGCCTCTGGTCCTGCACCATCATGTCATGACATCGGGTGAACTGGCCCAGCGGGTGTAATTCCACTTTACACAGTGATGGGAGGGGCCCATCACTGTAATTCCACTTTCTATCTGATCTGCGCCAAGCCTGTGCTCTGGGGTTGCAAAGGAAAATGGAAAACATTCCCCACAATGTGCTTCTGCCTATCTTAAGAGAAAATGACTCGGCAGGAACAATGAATACGCAATTAGTCTTAATTATCTGAATCAAAGCTACAGAAGTGTAGACTGAGGTTGGCTAGTTATTTCCAAAGATGGAATCTAGGCAGCATCTGGAGGAAAATGTTCATTCCTAGGATGGTCTTTTTGTCTAAATCAAATCAAAAGTACTTCCCAAAGTACTTCCTTTGCAAGTCATTTCCAGGAGACCTAACAGTGCTTAAGCTCTCCCTTTGTTCTGTAGAGGATGGGAGGCCAGTGCCTCCCTCTTGCTCAGGTGACTTCCCTTCCCCCTCTTCCTCCTTTGTCACTATCTCTGTGAGCCAAGATGCCTTCCAAGGGTTCACTCTGGTCTATCAGGCCCCTAAAATCCAGACCCCTCCCTTCCAGGATTAGCCCCACAATGTAAGATGTTGCAGTAGCAGTGGAGAGGCCTTGTAACTCCCTGTGGAGATACCCAGGAGCCCCCACGCCAGCCCCCGCCCCATGAAGAATTACAAACACAAAGCTATTGTGAATGGGGCAGCCCCTCACCCAAACCTGAGGTGATGTTAATTTTGATTATGGAAGAGCTTCGCGTTTGGAAACTAGAGGGCTGAATTCTAGCTCTGTGCTGTGGGAACTTGGATGAGTCATAAACCCTCTTTAAGGCTCCAGTTCCTCATCTGCAAATTAAACAAGATGAACTAGGTAGTATCAAAAAGTCCCTTCCATCTCTAATATTGTGGACACCTCTGATGTTGACAGAGAAATTGACCAAGTGTCCTATTTCTTTCCTTCTTTTTCATTTTTTTTTGAGACAGAGTCTTGCTCTGTCACCCAGGCTGTAGTGCAGTGGCACCATCTCGGCTCACTGCAACCTCTGCCCCCTAGGTTCAAGCAATTCTCCTGCCTCAGCCTCCCTAGTAGCTGGGATTGCAGGTGTGTGCCACCACACCCAGCTAATTTTTGTAGTTTTAGTAGAGACGGGGTTTTGTCATTTTTGGCCAGGCTGGTCTCAAACTCCTGACCTTAGAGAATCCGCCCACCTTGGCCTCCCAAAGTGCTGGGATTACAGGCGTGAGCCACCCCGCCTGGCCAAGTGTCCTATTTCAACTGAATCATCAGGACTGAAAAGGCCTATGGGGCTAGCCTTCTGGTAAGTTCTGTGAAAAGCACAAACTAATCAGAAATTAGGGTTCAAGGAATTTATACCCTAATTAAACATGCAAAGAAAAGAGGGAAATACAATTCAGAAATAAAATCATGCTCCTGTCTTTAGACTAAGCTGAGGGCAGAAACAAACTTCAGTTTTGTTTCACCCCCGCAAATGGGCTTCCCTCTCAGATCCTAATGAGTAACTTACCTGAAACAGGTTGTAAAACCTAACTAATAGCTTATGAACTAAAGGCCAAGTAGATTTGATTGTTGGTTAAGCAATATTTAATGATGGGCTTTTCTAGATTAGAAACAAGAATGCCGATGTCGCAATAAGACTTCAGAAGATCTTAGCACTTCCTAAGTTAAATACTCAGAAGGGAAAAGGTAATAGCCACTGCTTTGGGCATAAGAGCTAACAGTTGTTTCACCCAGGGTTGGCAGGAGCTGTAATTCTCAACAGTGTGGATGGCTGCCTCCTTTGTATGACTTTAGAGGTCTTGGGTGTATCCCCTAAAGGTCTTCCTTACTTAGTGCTCACTTCTGAAATTCACGTAAAGGAATGCATCACCATTCATTTCAAAAGAAGACATCAAGTTTAAAAGGCAATCGCTAGAGGAAGAAAATATTGACTATGTGAAACTCCAGATTTTAACTAATCTCTGGAATTATTCATGATTTTTGCATAATTCTGGTAATTTCGTTTTCTGGAGTGATCCCAGGCGATATGTCTCCCTTTCTATTATCCTTGGAATATCTCAAATGTGGAGCAAGAACTCTTGCCACAAAGCAATTCCAAAGTCTCATGCTTACTTGCATACAGTTTGGCCGGAGTCAGCCCTGGTCTGGGTCCTTTTCATCTACCATCTTCCCTGCTGGCTGAGCCTTACCTTGCCCTAGCGCTGGTTCTGCAGAAAGATCATGCTAACCACCAGGGGTCTGCAGCCATGTTGCCCCTGCCCCTGTTGAAAGGTAGGTTACCAGATGCAACCCTAGGGCTCTGGCCAGAGGGGTAGGAGAGTGAGCTGGTGATCAGCCACGTCAGAGAAACTGGAAGTACTAATGTGTTTGGAGGAGTAACCTGGGTTTCTGTTGGGTAGTCATCACAAGGAAGGCATGGGAGGAGCCCTTCCACAATTTAGCAGGTCCTTCCCTGACTGATGTAGGAAGCTCAGGGAAAAAAGTAACAAAGTTGGGTCCTGTGAGGTGCCCAGAATTTCTGACCCTTTTAAATTCAAGAAGAATTAATCAGTCCCATTCCACATTCCAGAGGCTCTCCTCCCCTCCCTGACCTATTTCAAATAAAAGTCCTTGTGACATCATTTTTTACCCACTCACTGGATGGGCTCCAAGAAGGGAACACACAGGTGATGACACAGGAGAGGTTGGATTCCAGCAACTGGAGCTCCGGAGGCATCCATCCCCAGCTGGTGACATCTCTCCCATTTACTCACAAGTTGGTCAAACTTCACACATCTGTAAGAATTAAAGAAAGAGGAGAGAAACACGAAGGGTGGGTTTACAGTTAACAGAGTCAGGTTTATTTTAAACAAACCTGAGAGGGGCTGCTGGCCGAGTTAGGTTAGAGCCCCACTCTTTTACAGACTAAGAGTTTTTAAGGATTCAGGGTGGGAGAGTTTACCAGAGGTTTGGACTGCTTCTGTGTCTTTTTGTTGTGTTTATTTGGGAGGGAGAGTTGTATGTCTGTTCCCATACGTCTTTCTGCAGCTGCAGGCATATTCCCCGAGTCTGCTTTTAACTTTCCTATCTTAGTGCACCTGAAGGAAAAGGAATGTGCTTATTAAGGCCCACTGTCTTACTGGGGCCCATTGTATGAGGGTGAGGTTTGACAGTTACCCAAGAGACTTTCCCCCCACCTCCGTCTGTGTCTGAGCTGTCTTATCTGTGTTTTACTCTGTAGTTAGAAGAGAAGTGATTGCCTTGAAATGCTTGAGGCTAGAAAGGGAGCTGGAACTTAAAGTGGCGATCAACGTCCCAACCCTAAACCTAGTTGGGGCTTCATCCTCTCCAAGTCCCTAGGTGCAGAGGGCATAGTGCCCCACCTAGTGGGGACTTCATCTTGCTCCTTGTCCTCCCTACCCCTGGCAACATCTCCATTTATATTCTCTCAGAGACCTCCTGTTCCCATTAGGAGAAGCTACTTTGTATTTTTGCAAACCTTGAAAATTAAATTAGATAATGCACATAAAGTAATTTGCTCAGTTCCTGGCACAGAAAATTTATTTTTCACATTAAAAAAAGGATTATACTACATACACAATTTTATATCTTCTCCCTCTTTAAAATAATTTTTAATTTTCTTAATTGTGGAGGAAAAAACAGCTCCATCTTTTTAAAAGCGTATATAATACATTGTAAATATCTTTCCATTTCAATTAATACATTCCTGCAATAGCACTTTGTAAAACACTGGTCGTTTAGTATTCCATAGAATAAATACGTTTTGGTTTATTTAAGCATTTCCTATTAAGGAACATTTAAGTTGCTTCAAGTTTTCACTATTATTACTGCGACCAATGCAACTCTTGATTATGAGAGACATACATTATGGATGTGCTGACGTACACTTACCTAGTGAAAAATCAAAAAAAGACTGGAAGAAATGTTAATTTTTTTTCTGGGTGGTACATATATTAAAAGGTATTATAGTTTACGTGTGCTTATAAAGTATCTAGTTACAGATCAAAAGAATATTGGAACAAACTGTTAATGGTTATTTCTGAGTTGTAGAATTATGGTAATTTAAATTTATTCTTAATATTTTTTTTGATTTGCTATTTGCTTTTCTTCAAAGTGCATGTGTTTTATAACTGGGGAAAATAAAAACAATTCAAAATGTTTTTTAGAATAGTATCAGGGCATATTTTGTGAGCTGTACCCTTTGAATCTGTGCCTAAGAGTGAAAGTCCAGGAGGCTGCTCGTGACTATCTTGGGAGGGGGACCTGGAGCTGTGGTCAAGGCCTCAGCCTCGAGACAACTGCTGAGATTCTGCAACCTTTGTGGTTTCACCTGCTTTTAATCTTTGTCTCGCCAGTCTGTTTCTCTGTGATGATCAGCATTAAAGCCATAACAACAAGAGGGGCAGGTATGCTTGGTTTGGGAGCATAACAGAACAGAGGGCTGGAGCAAAGACCCCAGTCTGTTGCCAGTTTGGGGTGTCAGGGCACACTCCGGGTAGCAGATAAGAAAGGCTTCCCGTCCCCACCAGAATCTTCCTCTTCTTTTCTTCTAGGCAGAGGCAAGCACTTGCACCTTTCTAAGCTGGTGATATAGATATTTTCTTCTGTATCTCTAAATAACACACTTCCATTACCAATTGATGTGCCAATACAAATGATGACAATTTCATTTTCTTTCACTACCCCACTCCCACCACATGCAAGCATACTTCCCATCCTCCTATCTTCCCACCCACCTGGTACAGGTAAACATTCAGTGTTTACATTAGAATGACGATGATGCTCTTCAGAGCTGAATCATAAAGTTCTTTTCCTGCCCAACTTTTTGTTTTTCCTGGAGTTAATATGTTTCTTGTTTTTGAGATACTTAATTTTCTGTCTACTTATTTCTAATTCAATTTTAAATGCTCTGCCTGTTGTCTAAATATCTTCTTAAAATTTTTATTCATATTAGAAGAATGAACTTCATCTTCTTGATGAACTATCTCCTGGGGCTCTCTGACTTACTACAATCTAGAACAGTTGCTGTCTATTTCTGGTGCTCAGCTGTCATCCAGAGATGCCCCTTCACCCTTATCCTGGGAGTTCCCTTTCTCTGCTGAATCTTTTGTTCCCATGTCTTCCTCTAAAAAAATTTTTTTTTTGGTGAAACACATAATCCATTAACTCCCTGAGAGAGAATGCATGAGAGGTAAATTTTGTGAGACTTAGCATGTGTGAAAACGTCTTGATTCTCCTCTCAAATTTGATTGATAGCTTGGCTGGGTATAGAATTTTAGGCTAAAAATAATTTTCTTTCAGAAGACTGAAAATCACAGCTCACTGCAGCCTCAACCTCCTAGGCCCAAGCCATCCTCCCACCTTAGCCTCTCAAGTAGCTGGGATTACAGGCATGCGCCAATATGCCTGGCTAATTTTTGCATTTCTTATAGAGATAGGGTGAAGTCTTGAACTCCTGGGCTCAAGCAATCTTCCCATCTCAGCGTCCCACAGTGCTAGGATTATAGGCATGAGCCACTGTGCCTGGCCTGAAACTCCTGTTACTCACATGTTGAACTTCCTGTACTAGTTCTCTAATTTTCTTTTTGTTTCTTTCCTATTTATATCTCTTTGGGTTTTTGTTTTTTGTGGTGGGAGAAAATCACATCAATTTTATCTTTTAACTCTTCTTCTGAATTAAGAGCTCTTTTTGTTCTCTGAATATTCCTCTTGATGCATCCTGTTCGTGTTTTAGAAATACACAATCTTCTCTTCTCTCTCAAAGACATAAATGAGACTGATGTTTTAAAGTTACCATCTCCTTGCAGAAGAAGTTACTTTCATCTGTCTCTGTTATTCATATTCCCTTTGTTGTTGGGGATCCTCGTATATCTGCATATATTTAAGAGCAGAGTCCTAAAATGTTGACTGAAAGGTTCTGAGCCTGAGAGTGGGTCTTGTTCTCTTTGGGCTCACTGTAACATGATATGCAGGAATGCCCCAAAACCCAATTGCAGAAAACACATTTCACAGTGTAATCTTTAAATGGCACCATGGTCTAGCTGGAGAGGCCTAAATTTAGCCATCTTTATGCTTCCTGACATCTTGTCACATTCTCCCTAAAAGGATCGTCCAGTCCCTTGCCTAGAGGGTGAAGGCCTGGTTGGAAATATTCTGGAAGCTGAGTGAGAAAGTGAGCTGGAGGTTTTAGTGTTCAGAATGCACACATTAAATTATACCCCAGTATTCAGTATGGTATCCCTGCTTCCAAATCTACCTGATTTATTTATTTATTTATTTATTTTACTTTAAGTTCTAGGATACATGTGGAGAATGTGCAGGTTTGTTACATAGGTATACATGTGCCATGGTGGTTTGCTGCACCTTTCAACCCATTGTCTAGGTTTTAAGCCCCATATGCATTAGGTATTTGTCCTAATGCTCTCCTTCCCTTTGCCCCCGACCCCCCGACAGGCCCCAGTGTGTGTTGCTCCCTTCCCTGTGTCCATGTGTTCTCATTGTTCAACTCCCACTTATGAGAACATGCGGTGTTTCGTTTTCTGTTCCTGTGTTAGTTTGCTGAGGATGATGGCTTCCAGCTTCACCATGTCTCTGCAAAGGACATGATCTCATCCTTTTTTATGGCTGCATAGTATTCCATGGTATATATGTGCCACATTTCCTTTATCCAGTCTATCACTGATGGGCATTTGGGTTGGTTCCAAGTCTTTGCTATTGTAAATAGTGCTGCAATAAACATACACGTTCATGTGTCTTGATAGTATTGATTTATATTCCTTTGGATATATACCCAGTAATGGGATTGCTGGGTCAAATGGTATTTCTGGTTCTAGATCCTTGAGGAATTGCCACACTGTCTTCCACAATGGTTGAACTAATTTGCACTCCCACCAACAGTGTAAAAGCGTTCCTATTTCTCTACAGCCTCACCAGCATCTATTGTTTCCTGACTTTAATAATCACCATTCTGACTGGCGTGAGATGATTTCTCATCGTGGTTTTGATTTGCATTTCTCTAATGATCAGTGATAATAAACTTTTTTTCATGTGTTTCTTGGCTGCATAAATGTCTTCTTCTGAGAAGTGTCTGTTCATATCCTCTGACCACTTTTTGATAGGGTTTTTTTTTTCTTGTAAATTTGTTTAAGTTCCTTGTAGATTCTGGATATTAGACCTTTGCTAGATGGGTAGATTGCAAAAAGTTTCTCCCATTCTGTAGGTTGCCTGTTCACTCTGATGCTAGTTTCTTTTGCTGTGCAGAAGCTCTTTAGTTTAATTAGATCCTATTTGTCAATTTTGGCTTTTGTTGTAATTGCTTTTGGTGTTTTAGTCATGAAGTCTTTGCCCATGCCTATGTCCTAAATGGTATTGCCTAGGCTTTCTTCTAGGGTTTTATGGTGTTTGGTTTTACATTTAAGTCTTAAATCCATCTTGAGTTAATTTTTGTATAAGACATAAGGAAGGGGTCCAGTTTCAGTTTTCTGCATATGGCTAGCCAGTTTTCCCAGCACCATTTATAATAGGGATTCCTTTCCCCATTGCTTGTTTTTGTCAGGTTTGTCGAAGATCAGATGGTTGCAGATGTGTGGTGTTATTTCTGAGGTCTCTATTCTGTTCCGTTGGTCTATATGTCTGTTTTGGTACATGCTGTTTTGGTTACTGTAGCCTTGTAGTATAGTTTGAAGTCAGGTAGTGTGATGCTTCCAGGTTTGTTCTTTTTGCTTAGGATTGTCTTGGCTATATGGGTTCTTTTTTGGTTCCATGTGAAATTTAAACTTTTTTTGTTGTTTTTTTTTTGTTTTTTTGTTTTTTTCAAATCCTGCAAAGAAAGTCAATGGTAGCTGAATGGGAATAGCATTGAATCTATAAATTATTTTGGGCAGTGTGGCCATTTTCATGATATTTTTTCTATCCATGAACATGGAATGCTTTTCCATTTGTTTGTGTCCTCTCTTATTTCCTTGAGCAGTGGTTTGTAGTTCTCCTTGAAGTGGTCCTTCATGTCCTTTGTAAGTTGTATTCTTAGGTATTTTATTCTCTTTGTAGCAATTGTGAATGGAAGTTCATTCATGATTTGGCTCTCTGCTTGTCTATTGTTGGTGTATGGAATGTCTGTGATTTTCACACATTGATTTTGTATCCTGAGGCTTTACTGAAGTTGCTTGTCAGCTTAAGGAGTTTTGGGGCTGAGACGATGGGGTTTTCTAAATATAGAATCATGTCATCTGCAAACAGAGACAATTTGACTTCCTCTCTTCCTATATGAATATCGTTTATTTCTTTCTCTTGCCTGATTGCCCTGGCCAGAACTTCCAATGCTACGTTGAATAGGAGTGATGAGAGAAGGCATCCTTGTCCTGTGCCAGTTTTCAAAGGGAATGCTTCCAGCTTTTGCCCATTCAGTATGATATTGGCTATGGATTTAATAGCTCTTATTATTTTGAGATATGTTCCATCAGTAACTAGTTTATTGAGAGTTTTTAACATGAACCAATCTACCTGTTTTCTTGTGGCCCAGAGACCCTGTATTTTGCCTTTTCTAGAGGATAAACACCTAGTCTTCTGCCAAGATGGGAGGACTGTCACCTGGCTGGTGCTTACAGAGGACTTTGAACTTGTTTTGGCTTCACATATATCCCACTTTAAGAATCAATTCCTTGGAATGTGTGTTTTTCAGAATATTGCCATCTACCTATTGCTAGCATAAGATTCTGCTTCTCCAGGGCTGTTTAATCAGTTACCAATCTATATCTGCTTTTCAACTTCCAAAATTTTGTTGTGATTGTGTCCTGCTCCATTCTCTTAATCCTTGTGATTTATGCTTCTAAAATACATTTTAATGTCAGTTTAGTGGATTTTTAAGAGGGAGTAAGAGTGCAATCTGACATTTTTATCCAGAAGTCAATGTTTTTCTTAGTTTACAAGGAATTCAATGCATATAAATAACATTAAAACTTTGTCTTTATTGTCATAAACATTTTAAGTGTGTCTTTCATTTTAATTAAGAAATTTTTCTATGCCAAAGATTTTATGTTTCTATGGTAAAATTTATCACTTCTGCTCTTTTAAACTTAATCTAATTTTAGACTTAGAAATTCTTCCTATATCTAATAAATAAGATAAATATTGCCTTATTAAAAAGTACTGTGTGGCTAATAAATAAGATAAAATCATCTTATTAAAAAGTATTGTGTTATTTAGATTTTTAAAATTTAAGCATTGAATTCACCTAGAATTTTTTTGGGTATATGTTGTAAAGTTAGGTTTTAAATTTATTTTTCTCTCCCTAACAGCCAATTTCCTCAGCATCATTTGTTGACTAAATCCATTCCTCATTGAGAATCATGACTTTATTCATCACGTATTAAGTTCTTTTATACTCTGGGATTTATCTGTTTCTGGGCTGCTATTTTTTCCATTAATCTGTTTGTTGTGTCTTCAATTAATACTGCACTGTTTTAAAATTAATAACTTTGTAGTGGACTTCATCTGGTTGGGTATGATTTTCCTCATCTTTTCCTTTAAAATTTTTCTAAATTATTTTCACTTTCTATTCTTCTACATTAATTTGAAGTGAATTTTATTAAATAAGATAATCTCATTGGGATTTTGATTGAAATTGTATTACAATTATAAATTAACTTGTGATAGTTGGCATCTTCACAATACTGAATTTTTCTTTCACAGAACATGGTATATGTCTCATTCAAGTTACCATTTTGTCTTCTATTCAAATTTTGTAAAAAAAAGTTATCCTAAGTTAATCTATAATGCAGCTGTATCCTCATTAATATTTTATAAGCATACTCAATAGTTTTCATTTGCTTCTTACAGAAAATTCCTCCCCTAAGTCTTCAGAGCGGGGACACCTTTCCTTTCTTGTTGCAGGATTTTGTACAGACCTGAATCCTGCAGGGTTTTCCATTTATTTATCATATAACCAGGAGGGATCTATCTAGTCATGGTGCCTATCATACAAGGTGACTAGAATGTCCTTCGTCCCCCAGTCATCTGAACACTTGGGTCCTGGCAGCCTTTTTTTTTTTTTTTTTTTTTTTAAACCAACCTAAGGCTGTGGATACAACTTCTAGCTTAGTTTGGGATACTTAGCTTCCATTCTTCTAGTTGCCAGGCCTGAGGCTGGCTGATGCCCTATTCCAACTGCTGGTATTTCAGTCTATGCTTAAGAGTCATTAAAAAAAAAAAAAGAGTCATTTGCAGTTCCTTTTTGGGCAGTCTGATTTTGTAAAGACCACTCACTTCCTTCATCATGAACAATTTTGACCACTTTTTTTTTTTTTTTTTTTTTTTTGAGACGGAGTCTCGCTCTGTCGCCCAGGCTGGAGTGCAGTGGCACGATCTCGGCTCACTGCAAGCTCCGCCTCCCGGGTTCACGCCATTCTCCTGCCTCAGCCTCCCGAGTAGCTGGAACTACAGGCGCCCACAACCGCGCCCGGCTAATTTTTTGTATTTTTAGTAGAGACGGGGTTTCACCGTGGTCTCGATCTCCTGACCTTGTGATCCGCCCGCCTCGGCCTCCCAAAGTGCTGGGAAATTTTGACCACTTTTATCCTCTCCACTCATTTATATTTCTTGTTAAGTGACTAAAAAATTCAGAATTCTGGAATTCTCCCCTTTTCTTGTCTTATAAGCCAAGAATGTCATCTCTGAAAGAATGTGTCCTGGTATGGACCCTGGACCACCTGCATTAACATCATCTGAAGTGCTTGTTAAAAACACACCTTTACAACTAATCACAACCAGTTACATATTTCTTTGTTCCTTCTCTGCTCCCACTGCTTCACTTGACTACAAAATAAATGCAAAAAACAAAAACTTTGGGAGGCCAAGGTGGGAGGATCACTTGAGCCCAGGAGTTCAAGACCAGCCTGAGCAACATAGTGAGATCCCACCTCCACAAAAATGAAAGTTAAAAAAAAAATAGCTGGGCATGGTGGTTTGCACCTGTAGTCCCAGCTATTTGGGAGGCTGAGGCAGGAGGATTGCTTGAGCTCAGGAGGTCGAGGCTGTAGTGAGCTATGATCATACCACTGTACTTCAGCTTGGGCGACAGAATGCAATCCTATCTCCAAAACAAAAACAAAAACCAAGCCAAAAATGCATTTTTCCTGGGCCCTCTTCCAGATCTACTAAAAAGTCAGAACCTCTCAGGGTTCTGGACATTTTAACAGAATTCCTGGATAATTCTTATGCACATTCATATTAGGGAATCAAGAGAGGCAAAGATAGAGTGGGAAGGTGGGGAGTCGGATGATGGCCTACTGATTTTCACAGCAATGTAGCCATGGACTTGGGTGGATAATTGATAAAGTCACCTGGCAAGTTCTGGTTTAGAGGGTAAAGCGTGTGGCAGGTAATCAAGAATATTTTCCTCAATCAATCTCATCAATGAGGTAATTAGTAGCAATTATGCCTGAACCTTGGTTTTTGCCTGAGTGCAGCTGTAAATTTTCGTGCATTCTCCACGTGTTCTAATGAAATCTGGAGGAAGCATATCTGACATGATTAGTTACTCTCCAAGTTACCCTGAGAGCAACCCATCTCCTTCAGTTACTGCAACCCCTGCTGTCCTTTATCAGGCCTTGGTGACCTCCTTGAGACCTGCAGATCCAAACAGGGCAGTTGAATAGGCTTCGCTCTGTGTCCTCCCAGAGGCCCTCCGGATCTAAGTGGGCTTATTTGCAGCTGATTTCCTCATACCTCATCCCTGTAGAGTGGGGAGAAACAAGGGGAAACTGTTGCTGATAAAGCAGCGATGAGGAAAAGCTCAGGTCGACTCCATGATTCACTTTAAGTGAGGGGGGGCAGCAGCCTGAACACAGGGGCCCAGCCCAATACCTCATCTGTTCCCCCTTCCTGTAAGATAATAACACTATGGGTGATCCATGAATGAGCACCGTATGACTTACAAAACATGTAATGCTCACTACACTATTTGAGGCAGGTATGATTATTAGGCTTATTGTACAGAGGAAGAAACTCAGGCATAGACAGATTAAGTGACTCACCTGTTTCCCATTCTATCTTGTTTGCTAAGTGTCTTAGTCTGCTCAAAAACCAGTAGACTGGATAGCTGAAACAACAGAAATGTTATTACAGTTCTGGTGGGTGGAAATCTGAGATCAGGGTGCTAGCACAGTCGGGCTCTAGTGAGGGCCCTCTGTTGGCTTGCAGACAGCCACCTTCTGTGCTGTGTCCTTACATGGCAAGGGTAGGGAGGGGAAAGAGTCTCTTCTTAGACTGATCCCATCACGAGGGCGTCACCATCCTGACCTCATGTAAACCTAAATAGTTCCCAAAGGCCCCACTTCCAAATAATATCATATTGGGGGGTAAGGCTTCAATATAAGAATTTTGGGAGATACATACATTTGGTCTATAGCATTAAGTGACTTATACCTTCCCCAGAGGTGAGCAGTTTTGGTGTATTGGAAAATGGAGGCAATGTTAGTATCGTATTCTGGGAGCAACCCAGGGCATCTGTCTCCTCGGAGAAGACTCCTTGTAGGTTGGGAATCCCTGGATCTTCGTAACTGGAAGGCTTTGAGTGCTGTCAGTTTCCTGTAGGCACGACCTCCACCCTCAATGCTGTAGCATTAGTAAGTCCTGAAACCGAGGTACTAGCAGCCTTTACTCTCATGCCGCAAGATTGCCTGCCACACGTGGACACTGGGATTCCCCCATAGTTCTTGCCTTCAAGGAGATGAAAGTCTTAAAAAGGGAATTAGAGATGTGAATAAATAATTAAAACCAGTGTGGTCATATTGTTACATTCTAAGTGATGTGGTAGCAGGAGAAAGGAGTAGTTAACTTTCTTAGGAAGCCAGCAAGGCTGTGGCACTTGACAAATGATAACCAGCTGGAGGTGGAGGTCAGGGTTGGGGAGAGCCACTGAGAGCAGAGGCAGTCACGCTCACATTTACGGAATGCCTGCTATGTTTCTGGCACGATGGATACTATGAGGGGCAAAGTCAGACATGGTCCCTTTGACGTCTCAGGCCTGAAGCAGGATATTCTAAAGCAGGATATTTCCCTGACCCCTTTGCAGGACTCACCGCAGGGGTGCCTCAGTTACTCAGCCCACCACTTTCAACTCCTCATGGGAGGCAGCGTGCAAGCAAATGAGGTGGGAACTGGAGTGATGAGTGCTGGAACCAGCTGGCTGCTTTAGCACTGGCAGGAACAAACTCCAGGTGGGCCCTGCAGCAGCATCCAGGTGGGGGTGCCTGTGACCCCCAAAGTCCCAGAGAGTGTGGTACGGTGCTCTTTTAGCTGTGCCATCCACAGACAGCTTAAGTGTTAACAGCTCAGTGGACTCTGTGCCTTTTCTTGTGAGGCAGCTGCCCTCCACCAGTGAGGACAAAGGGCTGGTGTGACAGCCTTTTGTATCCACACTTGTGGCTCCTGAGCTCTTGTCCAGCTTCCAGGAAAAATGAGGTCACATGAACGAGTTGCAGTATGGTAAATGTGGGGGATTTTATTGCTGATGAAAATGGCTCTTAGCAGGAAGGGGAGCTGAAAAGGGGACTGGGGGTGGAGGTAGGCAATCCTCCTCTGAATTCCAGCTGTCTCTGGCTGGATTCTTCCCTGAAGTTATGCCATCAAGCGGTCCCTCTGAAGTCAAGCCGTTTCTCTCCAACATCCAGCCACAGTCTCTGCTCCTCTCCGACTGAGTCTGGGGTTTTTATAGGCACAGGATGGGGCGGGGTGGGACCATGGGTAGTTTAGGAAAAAGCAACATTCAAGCGGGAAAACAGGGATAGAAGTTCTCACTTCGGACTGCAGTTTCAGGCTTTTTGGCTTGAGGGTGGGGTTTCACCAGGGACCTGCCCTTTTCTGCCTAGAAGTTCTCTGCCTCCTGTCCCCATCAGTTCCTTATCTCCATCATCCTAAACTGGGACAGTCTTCTCTGTTACATGCTTGCAAAGCACTGTATAATTTCCTTTTACAGCACTTAATCAGCGTTTGCTATGACATACTTGTCCTTCCTCACTAGAGAGGAAACCTCTGTCACAGGGATTGTGTCTGACTTTGCTCCTATACCTGAAATGTAGGGCACACCTCCCAGACAGCAGACAGATTCATAATTTTAAAATAAAAAATATGCACACACATATACACATTTACACACATATACATAGCGGCACCATTGTGTTCCAACCCCGTGTACACAATGTACTGTGCTCCATTCTCTTGTGGAGCTTTGTGGGTCTAGATTTGTGACTCTAGACCAGCTGTTCTCATGGATGGCTGCACATTAGATGTACCTGAGGATTTTTAGGCAATCCCCATGCTGGGCCCATTCCCAGACAAGCCCACGGACTTGCCCGGGCAATGCCCAGGAATCATGCATCCTAATGTTCACCAGCTCACAAAGTCCATTTCAGCAGCAAAACTCTTTCATAAACTATATTTCCTTCACATAAGATGTGTTCCTTCTCAAGAATCATCCTTTATGCTTTCTTCATGAAGCACTGATTCAAAAATATCCTTCTAGTATTCAGAAAAAGGACCTGGACTAGGTGGGCCAAAGTGACAAATGCAGTCAAGATGCCATGGTCCCTCTGTCCCACCTTCCTACCCTCAAATTCTAATATCCAAAGCTGACAGGCTCGGCAAGCCTTGGTAGCCTCTGACCCTCTAGTAAGAGGGGTGGCTGGAGGTTGACTTACCATGTCGCCTTGACCTCAGTAGGAAGGCAGGTGGGGCAGGCACTGCTAGAAGTTCTCACAGAGGCCAAAGTAAGAAGCCCAGCAGGAGTGAGGAGGGCTGGGCTGGGAACATGCCCTGACAAAGGACGTATCTTATTGCCCTGCTAAAAGAAGGAGCCTGAAGGTCTCGGATTGCTCTTGGTTTCTGAAGACACACACACAAAAACTGGCAACCCAGATTTTAAGCTGTGCAGCTCTTGATAGTGGGAGAATCGACTGCTGGGCACTGCAGGTATGGGAGCTCTGCTGTGGGCCTGGGGCCTGGGGAGGGTTCTCTGGGACTGAGGTAGAGAATGGCATCCACTAGGTGTGTTCACTGAGCTCCATGTCATCCCCAGATTCTTTCTCAGGGCCTGACTCCTTCCTCCTGAGTTTGCATCTCCAGGCCCAGGTGTGGGTCTGGGTGCCTCCCTGCCCCCCTGCCTCCCTTTCCTCCCTGTCCAAAGTTTGACAGGGCTCATGGGTCTGCCTTGAAGCTTGGTAGGATCTCTCTGCAACTGAGAACAGAGGGGTCATGGTTTGCTTCTAAATTGGGCTAGGCCGGGCACAGTGGCTCATGCCGGTAATCCCAGCACTTTGGGAGGCCAAAGGGAGTGGATCACCTGAGGTCAGGAGTTCGAGACCAGCCTGGCCAACATGGTGAAACCCCGTCTCTACTATAAATACAAAAATTAGCCGAGCCTGGTGGTGGGCGCCCGTAATCCCAGGTACTCAGGAGGTTGAGGCAAGAGAATTGCTTGAACCCAGGAGGCGGAGGTTGCAGTGAGCCGAGACTGTGCCATTGGACTCCAGCCTGGGCAACAAGAGAAAAACTCCATCTCAAGAAAATAAATCCATAAAAAACAAATAAATAAATTGGGCTAGGACTTCGGATTGAAGACCCTCCTTGGGGCCAGTGACAGGCCAGTGCTAGAGGACCTCATGGGTAACTGCATCCTTTCCCTCCCTCCAGGCTGCCCGTTCTCCGGGGAGGTGCATTCACTTTTGTGGTAACTTCTCTGGCCATGCTCTCCCTTCCCACCTGGAATTGCCCTGAGTGGACACTCAATGCCAGCCAGGTGAACACCAACTCTCCAAAATTCACTGAGAAATGGCAGAAGAGGATCCGAGAGGTAACAGAGCAAGGGGGATGGCTGGGAGCAGGAGAGGTGTCTGCAACAGGGACTCCTGAGTGCATGTATTCGTTCAACATTCCTTATCCAACTTTCTGCCAGGCAAGATCCTGGACTTTAAGATACTGCGGTAGATGAGACAGAGAAGGATTCTGCCCTTACAGAGCTAACGTTCTAGTGGACATGTGTGGTGAGGTAGGGTGGAGAGAGAAAGACGCTAATAAGCAAATGGAAAAGGCAAATTTCAGCGAATTATAAGTGCAATGAAGAAAATAAAACAGAATGATGAGCAGGAGAGGCACTGGGCTGCCCAATGGAAAGGATGGAGAGTGAAAATGGGTGTTCTTGGAAACACTCCTGCATGTATCAAGGAGGAAGAGCTCAAGCATTGCTCCAGCCAGTCCCAGGAAGTAGAGAGGGCAGCGAGTAGTACTCCCGCTTTATATTAATTCACTAAACATCATTAGTTGAACATCTGGCAGGTTCCAAGCGTTGTGTTGGGACTATAAGGAGAGAGACACATCATGGTGGTAGTGGTGATGATGGTGGTGGTGGTAGTGGTGGTAGCAACAGATCGTGGTTACTGAGCACTTAGAGTTTTCCAGGCACTCTACTACAAGTTTTTAATAGATGCACAAGTGCCATATTGATAAATGTCCACAGTGGGCTCAGATTAATGGGAGGTCCAACATGCCGGACTAGGGCTCAGCACCACTTGGTTAGTGGGTGCTGACAGCTTAGCTTGCCCATTTTGGAGAGTTGTACCCCTGTGTTTATCCCACCATGAAGCATGACCCTTGCTAAACTCAATTGTATCATCTGGGGAGAGGAACTGGTGGCCTGGAGCGGGCTCTGAAAGTCAGCAGTGTTCCAGGTTGGCTTATCTAAAGGGTCGAGAAGAAAGTTAGCACACTCAGGATTCTTGGCAGAGAGATCACCACAGGCTTAGGGACAGACCCGGGCAACCTCACCCAAAGTGGACAGGTGGAGGGGTGGCCTGTGGGTGGGGTGCAGTTGTAGGTGGTACACTGTGAGAGAATGAAGGTCACTTGAGATATTTAGGGAACCTTAACCATCTACTTCCCAGCTCAACCTGAAACCCCTAGGGCCATGGCATCTGTGCATGGGCTGGCCTGGAGCCATGCCCAGCACCCCCTGCTCTGCACCATTACACAGCACAGCGTGAAGGTGGGGCCCAGTCCGATGCAGTTTGCTCAGGCATGAATACGGCCCCCATTTAAGACCTTCTGTACCAACTCCCCGGTATCACTGGGACTGGACCAAGGATGTTCCAGAACTTAGGGCTATGGACCTAGAGCAGGGTGGGTTCCCTAGATATATCTGGGAGCCAAGCCAAGAAGCCTTAGACCAGGCCGGGCCCATCCTACAGCCCACCTTGATCCATGTTGAGTGTCCTCGTAGCCTCATTGCTTCAACAATTGCCAGTCTCCCATATGGGAAATACAAAGGACAAACATGGAAGATGGGAAACAATAGTAAGATTCCTATTCCTACCCATATTTGACCAGTAAGAAGGAACAGGATCCACAAAACATCTCAGTGCCTAACAGTGCTACTCTGTGCTTGATAATATTGCTCTAGTTTGATTTTTCCCTACTTGCTTCCAAAGTTTGAACTAGTACCTTTTAAAATAAACTTTTTCTTTTTTTTGAGACAGAGTCTTGCTCTGTCACCCAGGCTAGAGTGCAGTGGTGCCATCTCGGCTCACTGTAACCTCTGCCTCCTGGGTTCAAGTGATTTTCTTGCCTCAGCCTCCTGAGTAGCTGGGACTGTAGGCATGTGCCACCAAGCCCAGCTAATTTTTTGTGTTTTTAGTAGAGACGAGGTTTTGTCATGTTGGCCAGGTTGGTCTCAAACTCCTGATCTCAGGTGATCCGCCCACCTCGGCCTCCCAAAGTGCTAGGATTACAGGTGTGAGCCATTGCATCCAGCCATAAAATAAACTTTTAATTTAAGTCTTACAAGCATAAAGCAAAGAACACAATAAATTTTCAAATTTGAGCTGATCTATGTAACCTAGCTCAAGAAATAGGCATTAACAACACCCCTTAAGCCCCATCATGCCTCCTTTCAGTCACCCCTCCCATAACGGTTACCACTATCCCAACTTCTAATACCACAGATTATTTTTGTTTGTTTATGAACATTGTGGAACCGCACAGTACATATTCGTTAGTGTGCGACTTCATTCATTCAATATTATGTTTGCAAGATTCTTCCATATTGTTATGTGTGGTGGTAGATTATTCATACTCATTGCTGAATAATGTTTCATTATATAATGTTCCATTATGTAAATAGACAGCAGTTTATCAATTCTGTGTTATCCAAATTATGTGTTTAAGGGTGGTTTCCTGTTATTTGCTATTGTAAATTGTATTGCTATGAACATTTGTGTACTTGCGCTTAAGTGAACAGATATATGTACGTCCTCTGAACGTGTACTTAGCATTGGTTGGGTCATAGAATGCGTATGTGTCCACCTTTAGTAAGCACTACTAAATACCTCTCCAAAGCGGATCTTCCAACTTCCACTCCCGCCAGCAGTGTGTGTGAGCTCCAGTTACTTTACATTCTCACAAACATTTTCTATCTTTTTTATTGTAGCCATACTGGTGGTACATTTGTAGCTTTGTTATGATGCTGTTGGGATGCTTTAGAGTTAAGTATAATGGTCCCTCCTCAACTTGTAGTTCTGCTTGACTTCCTTGGGTCATTTTTTCCCTGTGCTTACCACATTAACTGGTGACCGGAGTTAAATATCCTGATATAGACTTTGTCAGATATCACCACTTCCATGATTTTCATTTCATTGAGTATCATGCAAATCTTCATCTAAGATAAAAGTTCAAGCAACAGACCATGTCCTAATGTGCCAGCATCACGTTAGGAATTGGCTACATTCACAGCGGTCCCTCCTCCTTGCCTATCCAGCTCAGCCAAGTGTACTCTGGGCCCAGTTTTATCAAGATAATAACATTAAATGTGTTCCAGTTTGGTAGAATCAACTCTGATGCCATCATCTCTCATCTAAGACTGAAGACATATCTAAAAATATTGCTAAGAAATAATTTTACTAGCAACTTACTTTAAAGATAAAGGGCAAAAGTAGCATCATTTGGTACAGCGGTATTTCTGGTGACTCCAGTTCTTTCTGCTACCATCTTTTTTTCCCCCATAGGGATCCCTAAGTCCATTCCCTTGCTCCTATTAAAGGAGGAGTATTGGATTCCTTCTCTGTTATCCTTCAAATAGTGAGCAGCAAAAGTAACACTGTTAAACCTACTTCATGTGTCCTTCCCAAGATACTTTCAAATAACTTAATAAGTATATTGTAACTGTGTCCTCTCCACTGGGTAGGGTGCCTCTTGAAAATACCAGATTTTTCAATACGGCTGATAAACACCTTCAGGGTTCCAACAAGTGAAATTAAATTAATTTATATTATTCCGACTTTAGGGAACACAATCAAATCCCTAGTCCTGGAAAGGTTTCCTTATCTCTCCATTTCTTAACCTATGCCTTAGACAATGGTCCACTGTTGACTTGCTCTCGTGCTCCTCCTACCCTGGAAAGCCAGGCCTCTGTGCCTTTGTCACCAACATTTTGTTGCTTCAAGCACACATTCCAATTTTTTCAAAATTGTGCTGCTTTGTAGAAGTGATGTGAAATATGAAGAGGTCATTTGATATTGTATTTCTTGGTCTACTCTTGCCCTGTTCATGCTGTGAAAAGTGATCCTTGAGCTGTTGATGTGTAAGTTGATATCATGTTGGTGGATGATCTGGGCTGCCAGTCTTTTTATAGTACGCTGGGTCAGATCTTTAGTTGCAGAATGGGCAAAGCTCAAACCAGAAACATTGTCAATACCAGTTTTTAAAAAGTCTTTAAATTTCCCTTGCTCTGTGATATGTCCAGGATAGGCAGCCTGCCAGCTCTGTGATGGGCCATAAACCCTCAAAGTGTATTTCCCCACCAAAGGCACAGGAGCCCATTGCTGTTAACAATCTGGACCATCCTGGGTGACACAAGTGGCAACAGATGGAGGTGGGGATTATGTTGTTTGTGAGCATGTGTGTGCATGGCTTGTGGCCCAAGGTGTCATCTCGTGGACTCTAGTGACTACTTTCAAAGATATACTTCCCTCCTCTTTTTTTTGTTTTTTGAGATGGAGTCTTGTTCTGTCGCCCAGGCTGGAGTGCAGTGGCCCGATCTCGGCTCACTGCAAGCTCCACCTCCCAGGTTCACGCCATTCTTCTGCCTCAGCCTCCCGAGTAGCTGGGACTATAGACACCCACCACCATGCCTGCCTAATTTTTTGTATTTTTTAGTAGAGACCGGGTTTCACCTTGTTAGCCAGGATGGTCTTTATCTCCTGACTGCGTGATCCGCCTGCCTCGGCCTCCCAAATTGCTGGGATTACAGGCATGAGCCACCACACCTGGCTACTTCCCTCCTCTTTTTAAGACTAAGGGGCATCAACATGAACAATCAGTCTCTAAAATTTAAACATGAAGTCCTGTCCCATGAAAGGGAAGAAACATAAATAGCGTTTTCTGTGATTCACTTGCCAGATCAGTTAGTTTATTGACTGTGGCCCAGGAATCTATGTAATTACATATGGTATAATTGCTGGTAGGATTTACATGTGCACAGTTACCACATCATACATACCTTGGTCCATTGGCCTGACTTAGACTTGCCGTACTTCTATCAGGGGTCTTCTGTTGGCTGGACAGAATGTTGCATTCTTCTAGTTCCAATCTTTCCCAGTTAATTGAGTTCCACCTTCAGAAAGATGCCAACTAGTGCTTTTGAATTCAAAGATTTATACAATGGGGCCCAAGCCTCTGTTGCTGGATTTAGATTATACTGTGAGGTTATGGCTGCCCTAGGAGATGGGGACTAAATCACTTGCTTGTGGATCTTATGTATCTTTCCTGGGTAATTGTCTTTTCTTTTCCTGAATATAACTATTTCCCTGCAATCAATACATTTTGTTTATCGGGCTGGTCCTCATTTGAATGTCTTTCTGACATCCCTCAAGACACAACTGACATCTCTGATCTCAGACTTATTTGCTTATTCATTAGTGGTCTAATCCCAAACAGTGCCCAGTGGTGGACTGCTTGGTAATGGTCTTTCAAAGGGAGAGTGGTTGAGTCGCTGCCTTGGGCTACATCTGCACCAAAAGCCCCATGGCAGTGCTGGACACCTGCCTTTTGCAGGGTCAGTCCTCACTCAACGTAGACTCCATCACCAACACTTCCCGTAGCTCAGGAGTACTGTGCCTGTGAGAATGCAATAGACGAATCTGAGCCCTAACTTGTGAATTTCAGCTAGAACTTTCTGTTACTCTTCGCTACTTTCAACAACAGCCTTTTTGCATGTGCCTGTACTCTGACATATAGTCCAAAAGTACACCCAGATGTAAGCAGACTCAATCACCTCATCAAATGCCTATCCTTCTTTTTTATCTCAGGGTGGACTTGGCGTTAACAAGGCATTTCAAGCTTTAAAGAACTGTTCCATGTAGCTCCAGACCAAGATATACTTGAGGCCTTTACTTGTCAAGCTGGTGGGACCTGGAGTTTTGCCAGGTCAGTTGTCCAATCTCAGAGTGGTATGTGCTGCACTACCTTTTCCAAATCAGGAAGTTCTTCAGTGAAGTCTATTCATATCGTATCATCAATAGAATGAATCACAGCACACATGCGGCTTGTGAGTTTGTGGGGTTTCTTGTTTTTGTTGCTTTTTGCTATCCCCCAGGGAGCCTATACTTGGCTTTGGTAAATTCAAATTAAAACTGAGCATCTGCTCTGCTAGATTCCAGGGCAGGGTTTCCCTACACTCAGCCCCGCTGAGAACTACGATTCCTTATGTAAGAATCTGTTGCCTTCCTACTTCCCAAGAAATAAGATCTGACAAGTGAATTCATCTTTACTCCTAGTTAAGCCCTTCTGCTGCTCAAATCCTTCCTGTATTTTAATGCAATGTCTGCCTCTATCACTGCAATGGAACAACTAAAAAAACTTCAGTATGGCCGGGTGTGTTGGCTCATGCCTGTAATCCCAGCACTTTGGGAGGCTGAGGCGGGCAGATCACCAGAGGTCAGGAGTTTGAGATCAGCCTGGCCAACATGATGAAACCCATCTATACTAAAATACAAAAATTAGCCAGGTGTGGTGGCACATAGCTACTTGGGAGTCCCAGCTACTGGGGAGGCTGAGATACAAGAATCACTTGAACACGAGAGGCGAAGTTTTCAGCGAGCTGAGATTGTGCCATTGCACTCCAGCCTGGGCAACAGAGCAAGACTGTCCAAAAATGCAAAAACAAAAAACGTCAGTGCATTTGGAAGCAGTTGCCTTGTGTTTTGAGGATAGTGGACAATAGTTGTGGAAAAGAATGTTCCTGGGGCCTGAACAGTATCAGTAGTGAGAGTGGATGTTTAGGGATTTGGGTCATGCTCTGCCAGCACTGAAGACTAGATTCCAAGTGACAGAGGCATTCTTATTTTCTTTAATACATTTGCTGTTTACTTTTGTGCTTGTGATATGTAGAGTCCTCTAAAGCAGGAATTTGCAAAATGTGGCTCTTGGATCAAATCCAGCCTGTGACCTGTTTTTTTATTTTTATGGCCCATGAACTAAGAATGTTTTTAAAGGTTGTTTTACAAAAAGATTGTGCACCAGAAACTATATGTGGCCTACAAATTCTAAAATATTTACTATCTGGCCTTTTATGGAAAAAGTTTGCCAGTCGTTGCTCTGAAACACAAGGCCCAGGTGTAAGGGAGCCATCTTCACCCACACTGCCCCCAAGTGTCCAACACAGTGAGCCACAAACCTAGGGTCTTATCTGTGGTGTTTTAGCTCCCTCTGCTGGGCCAATGTTTTTCGCCAGTGCTGTAAATGTGAGAAAGTTCTTGCTAATTTCAACTTCATCTTATTAATTGATGATTGATTGGTTTCATTCACCGAGTCAGCCTATTGGAAGGGAAGACAGATTCCCATGTTTCACTAAGTTATACTGATCCACACACATCTCAAGGCTTGAAACCACTAACAGCCAACCAGTTGTACAGCACGATACTAGCCACAGATGAAAGTGTCAGCAATATGGAACCAATAGGAACATCATTACTCATTTGGGATGCAAGAAGTAGTAGAGAGGGAAAAGTGAATGATGATTCTGTTTTGCGGGAATGGTGGTTGTAGTAAAAGTGGAAAACCGTGGGCAGAAACGGCAAATTCAGTTTTCAACACCTTAGACCAATTTAAACGTCATCCTCCAGTATCATGGTAGTTTGAGCTAACGTAGAACCCACAAACATTACCAACACCTGAAAATGCTGGATGAACTGTTATTAAATCCAGAATCAAGTTCAAAACCAAAGGGAAAACGTTACTTTCTAGAAACAAAGATGGGAATTATAGCCAGGATCATGGGGCTTATGATGGTTGGGTAAAGAATCAGACCCAGATATACAACCAAAGGCTAGGAGCTTGGGTTGTAATGATCAACTGGGATCTGGAAGAGCACCTGCTTCAGTGAATGGGTGAAATAATAATCCCACCATCCCAGGGAATAAACAAGGAAAGTTTTATTCTTCCTAGAGATCTGTGGGAAGTGTTAGAATATGGAGTTGCATGAAAAATAAGGACTCCAACTCTACAACGTGTGAACACATATGGGTGTGGTGGAAAGATGTGCCAGCTCAGAAATTAAAGCTAAAACTGGTCCTGTCAATAAAATACCTGTGGTTCTCACAGAAGAAAATGTACAATTATTCTTTAGGGATATTTTGACATTCTAAAGCACGTAAGACACGGGGGAAAAAACAATTCCCCTGAAGATGAGTTCAGACATAAATTGTCATTTCACACAGGTAATAATGTATTATGAGAGAGAATCAGCAGAATCAAGAGCTAATAGAACAATTTAAAAGACGATATTAAATCAATATGTTTAAAATAATCAAAGAGAGTCAAGAAGCAATAGAAACCATAATCTAGAAGACAAAATGAAACAAGAACAAGGAAATTTGAACAGAGAACCAAACAGAAGTTTAGTAATAAAATCAAATAAAGTCATTGCAATTTAAAAATGCATTTAATGATTTAAACAGCATTTAGACACAGCTAAAGATATATTCATGAACTGAAAGATTATCTAAGGAAATAATCCAGAATGCAGCCCTGAGAGATAAAAAGATGGGAAATGTGAAATAGAGGATGGGAAATATGAAACAGAAAGTTAAGAAATGTGAAGCTAGACTGAGAAGTCCAGCTTGTTTCTAGTAGGAATTCCTGAAGGTGATAATGAGAAAATGGAAAAGTGATAGTATTAGAAGATATATAATGGCTAATAATATTTTAGAACAGATGAAAAATATGAATATTCAGATTTAAAAAGCACATGTAGTCTCAAGTGTAATAAACAATTAAATCTACAATTAGATATATCATAATGAAACTGCAACACAAATACAAAGAGAAAAATTTTTAAAGTAGTAAGAAAGACAAAAATACCTACAAAAGAATAGCAGTTGGACATTTAGCAGCCTTCTCACTACCAACGGTAAAGGCTGGAAGACAATGGAATATTTTCAAAATGCTAAGAGAAAATATTACCATCCTAGAATTCTATCCCACTGTAGAATCCCACATCAGGCAACACTGGTAGCAAAATAAAGACATTTTCAGGTAAACAAAGACTAAGAGTTTATCAGTCACAGACCCTTATTGAAATAATTACTAAAAGCTAAACTTCAGGAAAAAGGAAATGGAATCTTGAATGAAAGAGTGGTGGAAAAGAAGCTATAAGTGAGCAGAGGAGCATACGGGTAGAAAACATAGGTGGATTAGTCAGCTTGGGGTGCCACAACAAAACACTATAGCTGAGTGCAGTGCCTGTATATGTCTATAGTCGCAGCTACTTCGTAGGCTAAGACCGGAAGATTGCTTGAGTCCAGGAGTTCGAGACCAGCCTGGGCAACATAGTGAGACCCTGCCTTTACAAAACAAAAACCAACCATAGACTGGGTGGTTGAACAACTGAAATTAATTTTTTCACAGTACTGGAGGCTGGAAGTCTGAGATCTGGATGCCAGCATGGTCAGCTTCTGAGGGGTGCTCCTTTCCTGGCTTGCAGATGGCCACCTTCTAGCTGTGTCCTCACAAAGGCTTTCCTTGGTGCATGCAGAGAGAGAGGAGAGAAGAGACAGAAAAATCTCTTCTCTTTATAAGGGTACTAAGCCCATCAAAGGGGCTTTTCCCTTATGTATTAGTCTGTTTTCATGCTGCTGATAAAGACATACACAAGACTGGGTAATTTATAAAGAAAAAGAAGTTTAATGGACTCACACAGTTCCAGGTGGCTGGGGAAGCCTCAGAATCATGGCAGAAGGCAAAAGGCACATCTTACATGGCGGCAGACAAGACAGAATGAGAGCTAAGTGAAAAGGGAAACCACTTATAAAATCATCAGATCTTGTGAGACTTATTTACTACCATGAGAACAGTATGGGGGACACCACCCCATGATTCAGTTCTCCCACCGGGTCCCTCCCACAACCTGTGAGAATTATAGGAGCTAAAATTCAAGATGAGATTTGGGTGGGGACACAGTCAAACCATATCACCTTACGACCTCATTTAAACCTAGTTTCTTCCCAAAGCCTCCATCTTCAAACACCATCATATGAATTTTGAGGGAACATAAACATTTACTTCACAGTACTAGGTAAATCTAAATAAGCACTAATTGTAGGAAAATGGAATAAAAACAATAATGAGCAATGGCAGTAGAAACAAAACAAATATTTGACAACAGCAGAATGGTGGTAGAAGTTCAAGTTTTCTAAGGTCATTGTATTATTTGATGGGAGACTGACATTTTATTTACCCGTGGACATTGTTAAGTGAAGAATTCACATTAAAAAGTTGTGAGCAACTTCTAAAAGAATAAAATAACAAATCGAACATCCAAACAAGTAAAATAAAAAGGGGAAATAAAGCAAACTTAATCCACAGATAAGTTGGCAAATTGCAGCCCAGGAGCCAGATCTGGCCCATCACCTCCTTTAGAGCAGACAGCCCACGACTAAGCATGGTTTTACATTTTAAGTGGTTAAAAAAATCAAAAGAAGAACATTTCATGACACATCAGAATTATCTGAAATTCAAATGTCAGTGTCTATAAGCGAAGTTTTATTGGAACACAGCTACACTCATTTCTTCACATCTTGTCTGGAAAAGTGACAGAGCCCCTATGGGTATAAAGCCAAAAATATTCACTTTTTTGGTCCTTTACGGAAAAAGTTTGCATAGTCAGGCATGGTGGCTTAGGCCTGTAATCCCAACACTTTGGGAGGCTGAGGCAGGCAGATCATGAGGCCAGGAGCTCAAGACCACTCTGACCAACATAGTGAAACCCTGTCTGTACTAAAAATACAAAAAAATTAGCCAGGCGTGGTGGCACGCACCTGTAATCCCAGCTACTCAGGGGGCTGAGGCAGGAGAATCTCTTGAACCCAGGGAGGCAGAGGTTGCAGTGAGCTGAGATCGTGCCACTCACTTCAGCGTGGGTGATAGAGTAAGATTCCGTCAAACAAAACAAAACAAAACACCCAAAAACATAAAGTTTGCCTACCTCTGCAATAGAAATTAGGAAAACAGAAAAATGCTGCAGCAAGATGTTCAATCGTGACCAAGTGTGCTAGTGTTGGGAGTCATCAACATCATCATCATTGTGACTACAATCAAGAATTAATTTTGAAGCCTATTTCCTGAAAAGCTTTGTTAAGCGAAAAAGTCCCACACACAGTTGGAAATACAGACTGGAGGGAGGAGTGAAATCAGAGCTGTCCTCTCAGTTCTTTTGGGGTCCAGCTTTGCCCCTGCACTGTCTAGGAACCACCTAGGGGTCACAATATTTCACCATGGGCTGCAGCATCCTGGACTATTAGGCTGGCCTGGGCCGCACTGAGGGGCTGCAGCATCCCAGACTGTTACGGTGGCCTGGGCTGCGCTGAGGCCCACAGTCCTGAACACTTCTCCCCTTAAGTTGCAGGGTGCCGTCATGGTCACTTCCTGTGTCCAGATGCTGGTGGGCTTCTCAGGCCTCATTGGCTTTCTCATGGGTTTCATCGGCCCCTTGGCCATTGCTCCAACTATCTCCCGGGTGGCCCTGCCCCTCTTCGATTCTGCAGGCAATAATGCCAGGATCCACTGGGGGATTTCTGCCATGTAAGTGCTCCCTGGGGAGGGAGTGCCATGTACGTTCTCTTTGGTGGAGAATCACCCAGAAAGAATAATGGAGATCCTGGATATTGGTAAACTCTTGTGGTTTACAAAGACTTTCATGAATGTTGTCAAACCTTGAAAAGCATCAAAGTTGTTACCTATAATTCATCATCACTGCTCATTATTATTATCCTATTTGTATTCACAATGAGGTGGAGGTTTCAGTGAGCCAAGATTGCACCACTGCACTCCAGCCTGGGCAACAAGAACAAAACTCTGTCACACGCACAAAAAAAAGAAAACAGAAAAAAAAAAAAAAGAAAAAGAAAAAGAAAAGAAAGGAAAACAGATTCACAGGTGTTGGGAAAAGCTGAGTGTTGGGAGAAGCTGAGGCAGGGCTTGCATGTCTGACATAATGTAAAAGAGTCTTCGAACATGTCTAGGGTCCAGGGTCTAAAACCCCTTGTGGCCTTTGGAACACCAGGCTCTGTGCTAAAGGGTGGAAGGCTACCCTGACGCACCATAATCTAAGCCCAGGGCATAAAAATCCCTCATGGCTTGGATAGAATCCAGGGCTCGTGGCTCTGGAATGTGTCTAGACTCCCTGGCTCCTTGCTCTCCCAGGATCAACTGTATCTTGAGTTAAAAGAACCTGCTTTCCATTATCTCAAGTAGCAGAGCAAATGCTAAACGATCAGAGCTGTAAATCATGTGCTTAATGCAACGTGCTCTTTCGACCTCCACATTCTCACCACCTGTTTCTCTGTTGGATTACCAATAAATAGCATGGGCTTCCAGAGCTCGGGGCCTTCGCAGTTTCCACAATCGCGATGGCCCCCTGGTCTCACTTGTCTCTCTCAAACTCTTTTCTCAATCCTTTGACTCCACCAGACTTTGTTGCCCCCATGACTTGGTGTTGGGTCTGATCACCCCAACAACAGGTTTGGGGAGAAGGGCATGGGCCTTTGTAAGGCGCTATGATTTTGTCTTCCACATCTGGCCTTCTTTGCCTGTGGCGATTCCACAGGCAGAAATTCGATACTGGCCCTGGCAGAGCTCTTTGGTGGCTTTCTGAAGTGTAGCGGGGAGTTTCATTACCTCTGACCCAGCCCCGCATCTGAGCTCCAAACCTGAATATTCACATGTGTCCTGACCAGCCCTGTCTGGTGTCCCAAAGGCACCTCACCCTCAGTGGCCTCTGTGAAGCTCAGCCCGTGCCCCCATCCTGAGTCCTCCTGAGATCCTTGTCTTACTGGGCCCACCCAGTCACCCATGTTATCCGTAGCTTCTTGCTCTCCCACACCCTCACCAGCGGGTTCTAGTTTCTCAACACCCCCACTTCCTTCCTCTCCTCTTTTCTCCATTTCCAGGCCCATGGCTTCATCATCTCACTTGGATGCACAATGACCTCTTACATTCTCTGTTTCCAGGATCTTGCCCATGTCATTCTACCACATGGCTACCCAAAGATCTTTCTAGAACCTAATTCTGATGAGATTAGTCTCTGCTTAAAATCTCTTCATGGCTCTCCATTTTTCACAGGAAAGCTCCATAAGATCAGCAGGAATTCTTCAGGATGAAACTTTCTGAGGTGACACAGAAACGATGGTGTCTAATCACATTGCTTTCCACATATCTCAGTGGACCCCTGCAGTTCCCAGCACAAGTCTTGTGAGCTTTGGAACAATGGAGACCCTCCCTGCTGCCTTGCATTTTCTTTTTTCTTTTCTTCTTCTTTTTTTTTTTTTTTTTTTTTTTTTTGAGATGTCGCCCAGACTGGAGTGCAGTGGCGCGATCCTGGCTCACTGCAACCTCCACCTCCCAGATTCAAGTGATTATCCTGCCTCAGCCTCCTGAGTAGCTGGGATTACAGGCGTCTGTCACCAAGCCTGGATAATTTTTGTATTTTTAGTAAAGACTGGGTTTCACCATGTTGTCCAGGCTGGTCTCGAACTCCTGGCCTCAGGTGATCCACCCACCTCAGCCTCCCAAAGTGCTGGGATTACAGGCGTGAGCCACCGTGCCCCCCTTGCATTTTCTTATAGCTCCATCAGTGGTTCTGACATGCAGCCTGGTGGCATCGTGTCTTTCTAGCATCAGATCTGCCCACCGCTGTCCTCCTGCATGGCTCTGGCACACAGCTATAGGTGGTATCTGTGAGCAAATAGCTGAGCCAGCATCTACCCGAAAAGCAGATTCTATATTCTTGACACCATGGACTCTTTGATATTTGTCCAAGATTTCAAAGCCTTTGGCACAGGCGAGGGGAATGTTTTTCCACAGGAGGACCACTGAACCACGCCAAAACATAGCTGGAGAGGAACAAATAAGTATAAAGCAGCAAATATTTTCTTTTCTGCTAAAGGGAGTGCATTTCATGCAGAACATAAAACTATATTCAATATACAGAACAAACATTTATTTGATGTATTATCTCTAAAATAAGGCCCTTAAAAGAGAGGAAAGAAAGATACATGGACACAGCAGGCTACAAATCAATTAGAAGGCTTAGATTAACCCTGAAAGAGGCACCCGTGCAAAGACCACTTTATTTATGGACTCACACCTCCCCCTCGTGGCCTTTTAAGGTATTGCTTTGTGTTGCGTCTTTGCAACGATGAGCTCTGGCCACTTGGTTCTCCACGTGAGTCGGCGGACTTGAGGCCCAAGGCCAGAGATCTCCTGCCACTTCTCTGGGGTACCACGGCTCCCTGCCCAACAGTCAGTTCTGAGGCCGTGATAAATGGACTGCATGATAAGTGGAATTGGTGGGTGACTGCAATCTTTATGAGACCATCAGCAGATCCAAAGGGCGGTGGTTGATCCTCACAAATTGTTCCCATAGTTAATTGTTAAGATTGTAAACAAAACAAAATGTTCTTTCGAAGTGGTAAGATTTTTTTTTTTTTTTTAATTTGAGATGGAGTCTCACTTTTGTCACCCAGGCGGGAGTGCCGTGGCGCTATCTCGGCTCACTGCAACCTCTGCCTCCTGGGTTGAAGCAATTTTCCTGCCTCAGCCTCCGAGTAATTTTTGTATTTTTAGTAGAGATGGGGTTTCACCGTGTTGGCCAGGCTGGTCTTGAACTCCTGAGCTCAGGCAATCTGCCTGCCTTGGCCTCCCAAAGTGCTGGGATTGCATGAGTCACCTTGCCCGGCTTAGAGTTTTTTTTTTTTTAAATTTAATTGCCATAAAAGACATGTAATATAAAATTTACCATCATAACCGTTTTAAAATGTACAGCTCAGTACTGTCAAGTGTGTTCACATTGTTGTACAACAGATCTCCAGAACTTTTTCATCTTACAAAATTGAAACTGTATTAGAAGGTCTTTGCAGGGCTCCCCAGCTCCTACGCTGCAGAGCGGTACTGCTCTGTGGCCTGTTAGAAACTGGGCTGCACAGCAGAAGGTGAGCTGTGGGTAAGTGAGCATGACCGCCTGAGCTCCACCCCCTGTTGGATCAGCAGCAGCATTTGATTCTTACAGGAGCGTGAACCCTTTTGTGAACTGCACATGCAAGGGGTCTAGGTCACGTGCTCCTTATGAGAATCTAATGTCTGATGATCTGAGGTGGAACAGTTTCATCCTGAAACCATCCCCCACCCCAACCAGTCTGTGGAAAAATTGTCTTCCCTCCAAAAAGGTTGGGGACCACCGTTTTAAATGCTGGGAGTAGACACAAATGAATGAGAAACAGATTCAAGAACTATCTAAATCATCTACTGTGGCCGGGCACTGTGGCTTACACCTGTAATCCCAGCACTTTGGGAGGCTGAGGCAGGAGGATTGCTTGAGGCTGAGCTCAGTTCAAGACCAGCATGGGACCTTATCTCTACAATTTTTTTTAATTAGCCAGGCATGGTGGCACATGCCTGTAGTCCCAGCTACTCAGGAGGCTTAGGCAGGAGGATCACTTGAGCACTGGAGGTGGAGACTGCAGTGAGCCATGATCATGCCTCTGCACTCCAGCCTGGATGACAGAGTGAGACCTTGCCTTAAAAAAAAAAAAATCATCAATTAACAATAGAGTCATGATAAGATATTCAAACAAGAACATTTACAAACAGCCCTAACTTTGGAGAATGATACCAAGTGCCTCAGAGTCAGGAGTCTTTTTTTAAAGACTTAAATTTTTTAGAGCCACTGCACTCCAGCCTGGGCAACAGAGTGGGACTCCATCTCAAAATAAATAAATAAATAAATAATACTAATGAAACATTTTACAGAGGGAGCTTTAGAAATGTAAATCTCATTATGTCACTACCTTGCTTAAAACCCCTCTACCGAGGGTTTCTCTCATCTTTGGATTTTTTATTTTTAATACACATAAAATTTACCATCTTAACCGTGTCTGAGTGTATGGTTGGGAAGTGTTAAGTACATGTCCATTGTTATGCAACCATCATCACCATACATCTTGTAAACTCTTTTCATCTTGAAAAGTTAAAACTCTGTCCCCATTAAACAACAACTTCCCATTTCTCCCTCCCCTGGCTTCTAGCAACCACCATTCTCCTTTTGGTGAATTTGACTACTCTGGGTACCTCATATGAGTAGAACCATAAAGGATTTGTCTTTTTGTGATGGGTTCATTTCACTTAGCATAATGTGTTCAAGGTTCATCCATGCTGTAATGTGTACCAGAATTTCCTTCTTTTTTCTAGGCTGAATAATATTCCACGGTAGGAATATGCCATGTTTTGCTTATGCCTTACCTTTGGATTTTAGTCTGACTCCTTTCCATGGCCTCCAAGGCCCTGCAGGACATCCCATCTCCTCCCTCTCTCCCTCTGTCACTGACCCCCAGGCACAATGATTTTCCTTTTGCTCTCAAACCACCCAAGCTCCTCCTACCACAGCGTCTCCATTTGCTGTTTCCTCTGTAGAATTCTCTGAAAACTAATCTTCATGTCCATGACTCCTTCTCTTCCTTTGGGTCTCAGCCAAGCTCTCACCTCCTGGGCAGACCTTTTCTGACTGCCCTCCAAAGAGCCTCCCATCCCAGACACCCTCTGCCCTGTGACTTCATTGTGGAAGACCGATTGCTATCAGAAATTGTCTTCCTTCTTTATTAGCCTGCCTGTTTGCTAACTGTCTCTTCTGAAGATAATAGTAGCTCCATTGACAAAGTCACAGGCAACGTGGATATGGAATATATGTGGTGTAAATCAAGCACCCTGTCGGCGAACTCATAATGCTGTTTACAAAACCCGGGGGGCTGGGTGCAGTGGCTCATGCCTGTAATCGCAGCACTTTGGGAGGCTAAGGTGGGCTGATCACGTGAGACCAGGAGTTCAAGACCAGCCTGGCCAACATGGTGAAACCCCATCTCTACTAAAAATACAAAAATTAGCCGGGCATAGTGGCACGTGACTGTAATCCCAGGTACTCAGAAGGCTGAGGCATGAGTATCCCTTGAACCTGGGAAGCGGAGGTTGCAGTGAGCCAAGATGGCACCACTGCACTCCAGCCTGGGTGACAGATTGAGACTCTATCTCCGGAAAAGAAAAGAAAAAAAAAAAACTCAGGGTACTAATTACCAGGCTGGACACAGGAGACCTGGTGTTATGCAAGTGTGCTACCCTGTGGCCTTGGGCCCCTTGCTCCCTCTCTTTGGGCTTTGATTTTCTCTTCTGTAAAATGAGAGGTTTGAACAAGGCACCCTCCAGGTTTCCTTCCTGCCCTGGCCCTCTGGGATATATTAAAGGTGTGTATATCAGGTGCTGTATGGCCACAGAAGTGTTGTGGTCAAGGTGCGGCTGTAGGAGGTAAAATGAGCAAGATTCCTATCTTTGGGGAGTAGATCTGGTGGGGAAATAGAAACACATGATCTGAGTGGACAACAGCATGAGCCACCTGCAGAGATGTAGCATCATACAAGAGAACTTTACACCTCTGTCCCTTACAAAAAGCCTCTGCCCTTTATTGAGCACCGGCTATACTCAGTGCTTACTATTGTTGTAAGCACTTCACCTACAGGACGTGACTTAGCTTTGTGAAGTAGGTGTTACTAATCCCCTGTGGCTCACATGGAGGCTGACACTCAGAGAGATTAGGTAACGTGCCCGAAGTCGCAGAGCTAGTTAGAGGCGGAGCTGGGATCTGCTTTCAAACCTCCATTCTGAAGCACTGGGCCACTCTCCCTTGGTGGGCGATCCCTCGCCTTGCTGTCCAGGCTTCCTAGGGGAGAAGCATCAGAGCCAGGACTTGAAGACATGAGAGCAGCAGAGTGGCGAGGTGAGGGCACAGGCCGGGTGCCCAGCTCACACCTTCATCCTTTCCCAAGCCCCCTTTGGGAGCAGAGAGAGCGGTGTGGGATGGGGTGGTGCTGCTCCTGCAGTGGGCAGAGGCCTCGGGGGCACCTGGCCTGGCTGGTGCTCCTCACTCTCTGTCCCTGGCTGCTGCAGGTGGGGAGCCGGGCAGTGTTTGTCACCGTGGGCTATGTGCTGCTCCTGATGGGCGCGTTTGGGAAGATCGGGGCTGCGTTTGCTGCCATCCCCACCCCTGTGATCGGAGGCGTGTCCCTGGTCGTGTTTGGGGTCATCACCACTATGGGGATCTCCAATCTGCAGGTGAGGCGAGCGAGGTGCTCTTGGGACGCCAGCAGCAGCGCCTCTCCTGAGAGGAGCCGGTGGGATTGAGATGGATGGGACGGGGCTGGGGCAGAGGAGGAGGAGAAGGGAGTCCTGGGTCCCAGAAACCACGTTGGCTCCTAAATGGAGCATCCAGACCTCTGCAAACCAGCGGTGAAGGTGCTGGCCGCCCTGCCTGCCTCTGGGTCCTGTCTCCCGCAGTACGTGGACATGAACTCGTCCAGGAGCCTCTTTGCCTTTGGCTTCTCCATCTACTGTGGGCTCACTATTCCCAACTGGGTGAGCAAGAACCCTGAGATGCTCCAGACAGGTGACTGTTCCCTGCCCTCTGGACTGTCTCTGCTCCAGGGGCAGAGCCCGCATGGCCCCCGGTCCCCATGGATGTGTCGCTTTGTCTCCACTCCAGGGATTCTCCAGCTGCACCAGGTCGCTCAGGTGCTGCTGACCGTGGGCATGTTCGTTGGTGGATTTCTGGGTTTTCTTCTGGACAACACCATCCCCGGTAGAACTCACCTCGCCCCTGAGGTCGGGCAGGGTAGGGCAGGCCTGAGGTAGGGCAGGGGTAAACATGGGGCCGCCGGCTCTAAGGCGACGGGACCGATTCTCTTCTTCTATAAAGAGGCAGAGGGTCCTGCTGGCCTCTCCATCTCCTCCCTCTCTAGGCCCACCCCACCAGGCTGGTGTTTGGGAGCAGTGAGGGGCACCCCCACTCCTCGTGCCCCTCCTCTGTATCCCTGCCGCTCCAGCCTCATCCAGCTCAGGGAACCGTGGCCCAGTGTTGTCTACCCAAGCAGGAGGAAAGCTGAATACATAGCCAGCAGTCCTCTGTGGTGTCACCACACACTACTGTCCCCTGCTCTGTCCACACATGTCCCCTGGCCCCACCTTCCCACTGCTCTTCAGACTCCCTTTCAGGAGTTGTGGGGTGGGGACTGAAGAGCCCTTCCAGGTAGGGCAGGGAGTACTGGGCCAAGGACCTAAGTCCAGGTGTGGCAGGACTGGACCTGGCCTGCTCAGACCCCAGACTACTTGTCTACCAGAGAAGACTGCAGGCTGCTGGGAAGTTGAGCTCACTGCTGCTTTGGGCTTCTCCAGAATCTTCCATTGTTTCTCCAGGGGACTTAATCTGGATTTCTTTTTCTTTTCTTTTCTTTTCTTTTTTTTTTTTTTGAGACAGGGTCTCACTCTGTTACCCAGGCTGGAGTGCAGTGATATGACCACAGCTCACTGCAGCCTCAGCCTCCTGGGCTCACTGACTAATTATGGATGGACTCTGGGTACTACTAGCAAGAAAAAATAGTCATGCCCTCCTTCAACACCTCCTCTCCCACCAAGAACTCTCTCCTTGCTTGATGGGGAGACACGTTGCTGTAGGGATGGGGGAAGGGGGAACATCTGTGATTGTTCCAGGAGCCCCTTCTAGCAGGGGCTCCTCTGCCCTCCATACTGGCCACCCATCACCACTTGGCACTGGGTGGGGGGAGTCAGTCCCTGTAACCTACTTTCCGAGGCTTGGTGATTTTCCATCTCCCATCAGAATGGGTGGGAAGGGTTTGTGTGCTCGGAGAGGGGCAAGTGTGTGTATTCTTGTGTGTTAGCAGTGGGGGCCCTAAGTGGGTCTAAAAGCTACGCATCCCTGCTCTCAGGGAGGGAACACATCAGGAGTGCCAACCTCATGGAGATGGGTGTGTATGGGGAGGCAGGGCTGTGAAGGGCACAGATGCTCTCACCACGGTCTCAGACTTCTTCCTTTCCCTCCCAGAGCTCCTTCAATAAAACCTTCAAGCAGCCTTTCATGCCACAGGTTTCTTTTAATCTCCGAGTGACCTTGGAAATGGGAGGGGTCACCAGGTAGGGAGGAGGGGCTTACGACCTGGCTGTGGGATATAGCTATGGAAGCATTTCTCCAGGTGGGAAAGTCAATCGGTGGGATTTCTTAAGGGAGGCATCCTGAGACTGTGAGCCAGAACTGGGAACGTGCAGTGAGATCCACCTGACCCCAGATTCCCTTCAGTTCTGCAGTGTGGTGGTAACAGGAGCCAATGGGGAGGAATTGACAGGGAAGAGGGAGATGACTTCAGTGTGTGCAGTTTCAAGCACACACATGCAGGGATGTTTATTCCGACCCTCTGTGTTGGGTGATGGGTTCAGAGTGGCCAACCCTGAAGACCAGTCCTGGGGTGCATTGGACCAGTGCCCTGATGTCCCCACCACTGACTGTCAGGCACCTCAGTGAGAAGGGCAGACGTTCCCTGTCTCCTGGGACAATTCTAGTCGCTGTCCCTCCAGAGACAGTGGACCCAGGAGGAAGGAGGAATGTCACTGAGCATGCAGAATTTCAGTCTTTAAGGGGGCGGGGAAGTGAAGTAGGGGAAGGAGTGTAATACAGCTGAATTCTAGAATCCAATGGACCAGAGTGATAATAATACTTCTAAGAACAATCCTGAATGATGCCCAGTGAGTGAATTTGCCCAGCCAGTCCTAGATCCTGGAATATTACAGGAGTTGTCGTGCCTATGTGCTCGGGAGTTGAGTGAGAAGTAAATAAAAGGAAACAGGAGCATGACAGATAATATCCCCAAAGATGATCCAGGCCAACAATATCTTTAAAAGCTTCTGACTCACAGATGAATCCTAAAGGGAAGGGAGGATCTTGCAGGTCCTTGAAGCCTGGCATCCCTTTGACCTGGCAGGCTCTTGTAGAGTGCTGTGCCTGTGACACCCCCAGCTCTTCCCCATCAGGAGATGGTCACAGTCTCTAAATCCTCTGCTGAGCCACACATGAGATCTCTGTGTAATTAGCCAGGGTCCTTTTGGCTGCAAATGAGAAAAGTTTAACTAAAAAAATGGGAAGTGGGTGGGATTTATTGGTTCTTGCAGTGGGGAAGGAAGGAAACTGGGAGAGCTAGAAGAACCAGGGCCTAAAGGATGAGAACCCAGGCTTCTCTCCTCCCTGTCTCACTCCACCTCCCTTTCTCCTTGCCTGCTGACCTCATCCCTCTCCTGCTGTAGCTGAGGATGATGCCCTCCTAGCCTTCCACTGTCACTGCAAAGGCAGAAGAAAATCACAGCCTTCCACTGGCTCTACCAGAAACATCCCAGGGAGGACAATGGTAGGTCAGAGTATCCTATGCAAAGAAGTTTTGTAAGTGCCGGGCTTGAAGACTTTATCTTTCCTGTCCCTGTCATCAATTTCTGTGGCTGCTGTAACAAATGACCACAAACTGCGTGTCTTGAAAGAATACAAATGTATACATTCCTGGAAGAAATGCAGCTCAGAGGTCTAAAGTGAGTCTTACAGGGACAACACCAAGGCGTGGGCAGGGCTGCTTCCTCCTGGAGGTTCCAGGGGACAATCCATTTTCCAGCCTTTTCCAGTGTCTCGAGTCTAGAAGGGGCCTGCATTCCTTGGCTTGTGGTCCCTTCCCCATCTTAAAAGCACAATACTCCCACCTCTGCTTCCCTTGTCCCATCTTCTGTTTCCTTTGACCTGTGTCCCTCCCTTTTATAAGGATACTTTGATTACATTTAGAACCCACCCAGTTAATTTAGGATAATCACCCCATCTCAAGATCCTTAATGTAGTTATTAATATATCTGCAAAAGTCCCTTTGCCATAGACTTTTGCCATAGAAGGTAACATTCACAGGTTTTGGTGTTTAGGACATAAATATCTCTGGGGGCCATTATTCAGCCTACTATAGTCCTTAATTAAAAATCTTATACAGGGCCAGGCGCTGTGGCTCACACCTGTAATCTCAGCACTTTGGGAGGCCATGGCGGGAGAATTGCTTGAGCTCACGAGTTGGAGAGCAGTCCTGCCAACCTAGCAAGACCTCATCTCTACAAAGAATACAAAAATTGGCTGGGCATAGTGGTGTGTACTTGTACTCCCAGCTACTCAGGACACTGAGGCGGGAGGATCGCTTGAGCCTGGGAGGTCCAGGCTGCAGTGAGCCATGGTCACACCACTGCACTCCAGCCTGGGTGACAGAGCAAGACCTTGCTCAAAAAAAAAAAAAAAAAAAAAAAAATCCTATACAGTAGCCTCCCCTTATCCTTGGTTTCTCATTCCCTGGTTTAAGTTACCTGTAGTCAACTGAGATCCAAAAATATTAAACAGAAAATGTCAGAAATAAATAACACGTAAGTTTTAAATTGAGTAGCCTGATGAAATCTCTCACTACCCTGCTCTTTCCCACCCAAGGCTTGAATCATTCCTTGGTCTAGCTTCTCTACGTTGTGGAGGATACCCACCCCCCTTAATAGCTGTCTTGGTGATCAGATTGACTATCGAGGCATTGCAGTGCTTGTCCTCAGGTAACCCTTACTTGAAAATATTATGATATTGTTATAATTGTTGCATTTTATTATTAGGCATTTTGTTATTAGGGATGCCTAATTCATAAACTTTGTCATAGGTATGTATGTACAGGAAAAAACATAGTCCATATAGGGGTTTGGTACTATCCTTGATCTCCGGCATCTGCTAGGGGTCTTGGAATGTAGTTCCCAAGGATAAGGGGGAACTGTATTGGTTACAGCCTTAGTCTGTTTGGGCTGCTATAACAAAATACAGTAAAAACCAAGTGGCTTATAAACAACAGAAATGTATTTCTTGTGGTTCTGAGGCTGTGAAGTCCAAGATCAAGGAAGGCACTGAGAGATCTGGTGAGAGTCTGCTTCCTCACAGATGGGCGCCTTCTCGTTGTAACCTCACAAGGTGAGGGAGAGGGGGATCTCTCGGGGGCCTTGATTGTAAGGGCAGTAATTCCATTGACGTGGACTCTGCCCATGACCTAATCACCTCTCAAAGACCCCCACCTCCTAATACCGTCACAGTTAGGATTTTAACATACAAATTTTGGGTGGACACAAATATTCAGATCATAGCATTTCCTTTATCGTATGGCAGCTCTTCCTTAAGAAAACAAGGCTGAAGATTTTCTGCACTTTGGGAAATTGATGGGCACAGAGATCGAAGCCTGGTTACATGGTCACTTTCACACTTTTATTCATTTATTTAGTTTTTTAATAGAGAGATGGGGTCTTGCTATGTTGCCCAGGCTGGTTTCCAACTCCTGGGTTCAAGCTGCCCTCCTTCCCCTCCTAAAGTGTTGGGATTACAGGCATGAACCACTGTGCCCCGCCTTCAAAAAAAATTTTATTTTTGATTTTAACTTTACACTTTTAAACACACTGCCCAGAGTCCACAGTATTCTTGCTTTTATGGAAGCTATCTTCCTTATGTATACCCTTAGTTGATGAAAGTCATGTTTGTTTTTTTTTTTCACTGCTTGCTAGTGAAGTTTCTAAACAAATTCTGCTCTTTTGAAGCAGTTTTTCTTCCCTAATATATTTTATGTTGATTATATAATGTATCCAATTTGTTCCTAGGAGACATTTTGCAGTCTTATCCCGTGGAAAAATTGACAATTATTATTATTATTATTATTATTATTATTATTTTTTTTTTTTTGAGACGGAGTCTCGCTCTGTCGCCCAGACTGGAGTGCAGTGGCGCGATCTCGGCTCACTGCAAGCTCCGCCTCCCGGGTTCACGCCATTCTCCTGCCTCAGCCTCCGGAGTAGCTGGGACTACAGGCGCCCGCCACCACGCCCGGCTAATTTCTTTTTGTATTTTTAGTAGAGACGGGGTTTCACCGTGTTAGCCAGGATGGTCTCGATCCCCTGACCTCGTGATCCGCCCGCCTCGGCCTCCCAAAGTGCTGGGATTACAGGCTTGAGCCACCGCGCCCGGCCGACAATTATTTTTATGTAATCTGTGATAAGCCATTCCTCTACACATTTTTTCTTTTTGTTATATAGTTAGATAACATACTTATGTGAAATGTAACCTTTGCAAAACTCTACTAGAAGCTGACTAACAAAACTAGTACTTTACTTCAGGATAGTGAGGAATGGGGAAGAACTTTAATTCCAGATCCTACAGGACATCTCTACTGTGCTTTTCCTTTGAACCTCACACCATTGGATTTTCTACCTATGCACCTTTTTGTTGTTGGCATCTACAGACCACCCTCCTTCTCTGAGGATGTTAGTGTGTTGGTCACAGTTCCTGTCTCCAAAATTACTGTCTTCATAATTGGGGGCTTCATCTCCACAGAGCTCATCCTTCCCACACCTTGGCCTCTAGTTCCTTGAGCTCCATGATCTGGCCCTTTTGATAGCGGCAGGAGGCAAATTCCTAGACAGACAGGGGCAGGTCCCTGGGGAAGCCCGAACTTCAAACCAAAGACAGCTTAAAGCCTGAAAACTGGGCCTCCAGTTCCAGGTAGAGTCTATGAGCCAGAGTGAGAACTTCCTTGTTTAAGCCTGAAAACTGGGCTGCCAGTTCCAGGTAGAATCTGCAACCTGGAGTGAGAACTTCCTTGTTACTTTTTTTTTTTTGAGACAGAGTCTTGCTCTGTTATCCAGGCTGGAGTGCAGTGGTGTGATCTCGGCTCACTGCAATCTCCACCTCCTGGATTCAAGCGATTCTCCCCGCAGCCTCCCAAGTAGCTGGGACTACAGGTACATGCCACCATGCCCGGCTAATTTTTGTATTTTTACTAGAGACAGGGTTTCACTATGTTGACCAGGTTGGTCTCAAACTCCTGACCTCAGGTGATCCGCCTGCCTCGGCCTCCCAAAGTGCTGGGATTACAGGCATGAGCCACCATGCCTAGCCCCTCCTTACCTTTTAGTCAATCTAATGGTGCTTTTTCCAGGCCCGTCCATACACCAATCAGCACACATTCCCCCATTCTGAGCCCATTCTGAGCCCAGATTCAGCCATGCATTGGGACTACCTGCTTTTAGGTAGGGGCTACCACTTTTGGTCCTCTCTCCTGCAAGAGCTGTGCTGTCACTCAATAAAACTCTTCTCTGCCTTGCTCACTCTCTGGTTGTCCACATAAACTTATTTTTCTTGTACATGGAACAAGAACCCAGAGCCCACCAAAGGACGGGTGTGAAAGGAGCTGTAGCACGATATCCATCCCATCCTCCACTGGTACTGGGCGGCTGCCCCACATGACAGGAAGTGGTGGTGCGGCCAGGCCGACAGCCCAGGAGTCATGGGCTGGAGTGGGGCACTGGGACTGAGTGAGCTGTAACATGAACAAGCTGAAACACGTTCCTGGCCGGCATGCCGAGCTGTGGGCAGTGACATGCTCTCATCTGCCAGACTACAGGAGAAGAGCTGTGACCCTTTGGGGGCCCAGACCTTGGGGGTCCCCAAGCCAGAGCTGTGACATGCTATAACACCCTCTTGGGGCTCCACCGTTGCTGGCGTCTTTGAGTTTTCAGGCACCATGGTGTTCCTCTCACTGGGTGCCCAAGGTGGAAGCCATTTGAGGCGTGCCTGGTCCAGCCACAGCCTCACATGGTTCTGGCACCTGGAGCTGCCCACCCCTCTGCAGCAGCTGGCACACCTGGCTCTGTGGTGTGGCTGGACCCTGTGCTTGCTCACACACCTCCCACTACTCCGCGCCTGGCTCACTCATGGAGGGCACAGGATCTAGTAGTGCAAGCAAGCTGAGGACAGCCTGCCGGGCTGAGTAGGCAGAGCCAGCCCAGCAGTTGCCAGCAAAACTTGGTCAGAGGCACCACTGGTCACAGAATTTTCTGGCTGGTGAAGTGGCACTGAAAGAATCTCATGTGACTTTGCTCATCTCAGTTGTTCATTCTGTGGCCACATCTCAGACCAACCTTTGGGGTTCCCAGCAGCTGTGCCTGCAATCCTCAGTTTCAAGCAGTTGTCTGACCACCATCTCCTATTTTTCCAGCTCACTACTTCTAGTCCCCCAAGTCCAATAACTCTTTAATCAGCCAGGATCTAAATCTACCATCCTTCCACCTTCCTGTGGTCCCCTCTTCCCTCCTTGAGCAGCCTCAATGCCACAGTCAGTCATAATAACCACCTTCTCGCATTTGTAATGCCCTTGTTCTGCTCTCTTCTTTACACTCTCCTGGCAAAACCTTAACAGTGAGGAGAAATAATTCTTCACTCTGCACCTGCACTCGTGCAACTGAACATCTCTGGGGAAAACACACACTTGAACTGAGTGGTTGTAGATTCAGACCCTGAACTTTACGTGGCCCTCAGTGCTGCCTGGCAGGCAAGAAACCTTCCCCAAGCACATTGCTCTTCTAAAATTCTTTCCACCTCTGTCTTTATTTTTTTTAATTTAAAATTTTTTTTTTTTTTTGAGACTGAGCCTCACTGTCACTCAGGTTGGAGTGTAGTAGTGCGATTACAGATCACTGCAGCCTTGACCTCTGGGCTCAAGGGATCCTCCTGCCTCAGCCTCCCATGTAGCTGGGGCTACAGGCACGTGCCACCACACTCGGCTAATCTTTTAAAATACTTTGTGGAGACAGAGTCTCATCATGTTGCCCAGGCTGGTCTTGAACTGCTGGGCTCAAGCAATCGTCCGGCCTTGACTTCCCAAAGTGCTAAGATTACAGACATGAGCCACCATACCCAACCCCAGCTTCTTATTTCAGAGAAATCTGTAAAGAAGTAATCAGATGAGAAACTGTGCAAATACCTGCATGTCTCCACTCCCAGCTTTGGTGCCCCTGCCCTTGGCTCTCCCTCCTGTTGGGTGAATGAGCTGCCTGGCTCCTCCCTGAAGCTGGTTCCTCCCCCTTGTACTCCAGAGCTCATTCCCCGATTCCTACTCAAGGGTTTCACTGCGGCAGCTCTCCTGTCTTGCATCAAGGTTTCTCTTTCTTTCAGTAACGCATGTCAGCATATATGCCTGCTGTTATTTCTGCTATCTTAAAAAAAGACTTTTTTCTTAACAAAAGATTTTTGTGAGTGTGTAGCCTGGTAGGCTTAAAGTAACAGGGTCCTGCCCATCTAACATGCTGTAATAAATGTGCTAGGAGTCGAGGACCTGTGCTTAGCGGCTCCAGGAGTCCTGGATGCCTCTCACACCAGTCAAGAGCAGGCCCCCTCCTTCCTGCTGCTTCTCTACCCACCAAAGTCTTTCAAATCCTGTCTGATTCTGCCCTTTGTTCCTTTTCCTTCGGTTGACAGCTCCAGGACTTCAGAATGTTCCCTGTGCTCTCACCAAACAGCTGCCAGGCAGCCAGGCTCGGTTTTCCAAGTGGGCTTTCCTGTACTTTCTTTTCATATCGTGCTGTCCCCAGGCAGCCAAAGCAGGATGAACAGCAGGAGAAGAGCGCCAGGCCCTCTCCTGGAACAGCCTCCCGGTCTTCCCTCAGCTGTCCTTTTTTTTGTCGGAACATGTGGTTTCAGAGCTTCAGGGACAACGCAGCTTTGTGAGAAGCATATGCAAGAAGGGACAGATTTCTGACATTTCCATAAAAGCACAAAAGCTTGTTTTGTTCAGAAGCAAGGTTGGAGAAGTAGCTGGTGGGTAAGAAGTAATTGACGAGATGGGCATGGGGTAATTAGCTTGATTCAATTAGCATGAGGTGGAACTGAGTTACCCAAACTAGATGTCAGCTCAGCCCAGGCACCACCTGCCCACACCATCTGCGCTCAGTAAGCATTTATCTTTTGGAGCTTTTTCTGCACATTCCAAGGTCGCTGTCAGAATCTGAATCCCCCGTTCTGGTGATGCAGTGCCTAGAGCCAGGGCCTCGCAGCTTCCCTCCTTCACCGCCAATCTTGCTTCTTCCTGCCTCCACTTGACCTCCATGGTCCCCCTCCCAGCCACCACCTACAGGTGATGCACGTGGCCGACAGAGTGAACTCCATTCCTACATCCTAATTCTTTAGTGGCAGAGCTTTTTTGTGACCTTATCCTTAACAACAAAATTGCTCTGCATTCATTAACTTACTGGGGATAAAAAGACAGAGTTAGAGGTGAGGCGATCTGAGATTCTTCTATTAAATGGTTTGGGGCTTCAGTTAAATCATTATTTCTTCATCTGTCAAATGGCAGTAATAACAGAGGCCCAACCTCCATAGGGAGCTGTTATAACAACAACATAAAAATCCCCAAGGGGTACCTGTGATGTTGGTTTCGTGTGTCAAGCTGGCCAAGCTATAGTATCCAGTTATCTAATCAGGTACTTCTTTAGGGGGTGTTGTGAAGGCATTTTATAGATGTGGTTAACATCAACAACCAGTTCACTTTAAATTAAGAAGACTGCCCTTGGTGATGTGATTGGGACTCACCATCAATTAGCTGAAGGTTGTAAGAACAGCTGAGGTTTCTGGGAGGAGAAATTATTTCAAGACTGCAGTGCCAACTCCAGCCTGAGTTTCCAGCCTCCTTGGAAGTCCTACAGATTTCAGACGTACAGTCCCCACAAACAGATAAACCAATTTCTTAAAATAAACCTCAGTGTCTCTATATCCTATTGGTACGGTTTTTCCTGACTGCTACAGTGCTGACTGATAGACGTAGGAAGATACCTTCCTGATACAGTCCTTGGTAGGGAAGAAGGGAGATTAAGAACCATGTGAAGGTAGTTTTATGCAGTAAATCCACCCCAGGCTATGCCAATACCCAGGGCTGCGGGAGAGAAGCAGAGGGCTGTTGGGCTCACAAGGCAGCACAAGGTTATGGGGCGAAGAGACACCTCCACATCCCGCTGAGGTCCTCTCTGACTAGGGGCTGCTGGCAGGTATGAATCAAGGAATGAAGTTGGCAGCCTTGGACTAAATAGGATCAGGGTGGAGCTTGGTACAAAGAGGGAGGGGCTGGCTAGCACTGGCACACATTGCTTGAGGACCTACTATGTGCAGGCCCCTCTGTAAAGCTGCATTTCTTCTTTCCCACACAGCTGGCTTCGTGAGCCACTGGGGGTGGCCAGCCCGAGATCCTGCAATCCTCTCTTTCCAGCAGGAGTTCAGGCTGCCCCTGAGCACAAACGCCCTTCCTGCCCAACTCCTGGAGAGCCTCCATCTGCCCACTCAGTGAGGCGATTTGTAAGTTGTAAAGGGCTGGCGAAGCTCCTATCCCTGCGCACCCCCGGGGGAAGTACTTGAGTGAGAGCTCATGCGTCTCCGGACTGCTTTGGAATTACACAGGACTGGGTCTGAGTCCTAAGACTTAGCCTGCTTTTCAGGCTCTCGCTAGGAGATAACACAGTCCGAGCCTTTGGGAGGGCTTCAGTGGAGGGGAGGGGCTGTTATGATGCCTTGAAAACTGTAAAGAGCCATGCAAGCCCATTCTCCCGGCACACCCTGAATTAGTCTGGGTTCTCCAGAGAAATAGAACGAAAAGATGTGTTTGTATGTAGATACAGAGAAAGAGAGAGGTGAAATAGTTATTTTAAGGAAGGGACCCATGCAGTTGTGGAGGTGCAAGTCTAAAATCTGCAAGGCGGGCCAGCAGGCTGGGAAAAGCTGCAGTTCAAGTCCAAAGTCGGACTGCTGGCAGGATTCCCTCTTTCTCCCGGGAGGTCAGTCTCTTTTTGATTGATTTGATTTCAAGCATTCTGAGGATCATCTGGTTTACTGGAAGTCTCCTGACTTACACGTTAATTTCATTAACAATACCTTCACAGAAACATCTAAAATAATGTTTGACCAAATTCCTGGGTACCACAGACTAGCCAGGTTGACACATAAAATTCACCCTCACCCCCAGTGTCCAAGCCCAGGGAAATGTATGTACCCTTTGCCCAGAAGCCTCACCAGAAAGCCCTCAGAACCCCAGGACCTCACTGTAGCTCCTGTTCAGCTGACTTTATTACCAGGAGCAGCAGATGAATCTGGTTCCAGCCAGCTGTCCTGCAGCACAGGGTTGAGGTCAGCACTTCCCCTGGCTCTCAGAGTGTGCAGGATGAGCAGATGGGCTCTGGAACGCTCTAGAACACATCAGGGCAATGCCCTGTGCCCAGGACATGCTGAAAGTACCTGGGGTTATGTCACCTCCAAGGACAGATCCTGCCTGTCCTCCTTGAAAGGCCCGTGGCCTGGGCCCCAGCTGTACTTTGTACCTCCCTAATAGGAGCACAATAGCAGCAGGCCGGCCCTTTGTGCCAAATAGCCCTAAAAGACCAACATGAGGCGATGCTTCTCTTATACTTTATAATAATCAGAAAGTAAAATCATCAAAATTCTTCTGGAACAACCCACTCCAAAGAGTCCTGGAGGCCAAGGCAGGTGCAACCTTAGCTGCCAGCATTCAACCTTAGGAACTGCCCACCTCATTGAGTCCCTCCCCTCCCAGCCCCTCTTCTGCATCACAAATCTTCATCATCAAAGGTCTCTGTGCACTGCAACATGATCATCTCTTCGTCAACAGGAAAGGATGCTTCCTGCAAGACACATAGTGGAAGAGGTTCACTTTGTATCTGTGGGTCTCAGGCCCCAGGCAGATAGGAAGGCTCCTGCATCTCTGGTGTGCCCAGCCCCCAGACTCTATCCTATGTCTCTTCAGCTGCATTTTCACCTCCAGCTTGGGCCAGGAAGCAAGGGCTCTAAGGGGGAAGGTTCCATTTCAATTTCACTCAACTCAGCACTCTATGACCTCCAGAAAGGACAACAGAACTGGCTTCTTCTTTATCCTGGGGATTTCCAGGGTCCCACAAGAGAGACAGAGGACCTCATAAGGCTTTATCCAAATGCTCACCAATAGAAGATGGTACACTGCACCACAGTGCTCCCACCAGTGGAACACCATGCAGCTCGTTTCCAACAATAATGAGAGAGTGCTCTATCTGTGGGATACGCTATTTGCAAAAGGCAAAGTGCAAAGCAATGTGTATCGTAGGCTACTACTATTTGTGTTTGAAAGAATATATAATATCTGTAGAATATCTTTGGATGAGTGTACAAGAAACTGGTCACTGCAGTTGCCTCTGGGGAGGGTATGGGGTAGGAAGCAAGGAAGAGAGAGAGAGAGACTAAGTAAGCGTCCATTGTATATCTTTTGGTAACTTGTAAATTTTATGCCATGTACATGGGTTACCTATTAGGATTTTTTTTTTTTTTTTAAGCAGCAGTACTGTGGCTGGTCATGGTAGCTCAATCCCTGTAATTCCAGCACTTTGGGAGGCCAAGGCAGGCGGATCGCCTGAGGTTAAGAGTTTGAGACCAGCCTGGCCAACGTGGTGAAACCCTGTCTCTGCTAAAAACACAAAATAATTAGCTGGGCGTGGTGGTGTGCACCTGTAATCCCAGCTACTCGGGAGGCCATGGCGCAAGAATCTCTTGAACCTGGGAGGCAGAGGTTGCAGTGAGCCAAGATCACACCATGATTGCATGCCAGCCTGAGTAAAAAAAAAGCAGCAGCACTGTTTGCTTAGCAAGGGTTTCTCAGTCCCTAAAGGGACACTGTAAACAGTGATCCCAGCCAACCCCTCAGGACTCTCCATGACTTCTTCCTCTAAAAATACGTTCCTGAGGTTTTGCTTCTGTCTCTCTCCATCCCAGCAGAAAATGAACCCTGTAGCTTGTCGGCCCTGCAGTTTGGGGTTGATCCCCATGGACCCAGGTGGCATCCCCGATCCCAGTCAACCATCTAATGAATGTGGGACCTGATCCCAAGGGTGACATTCTGATAGTGGGGACAACCTCCACAAACTGAGCCTTTCTTGCCCTGGAGAAGCAGTTCCCATTCACCATGCTCTCCTGATAGGAGCAGGGAAATAGGGATCAAGAGTGTCAGGGAGGTGGGACCACAGTCTCCAGGCAAATCATGTGGGCCCCTTGTTCAGTGGGAAGACAATGGCAGAGGTTGAGAGGAGAATGAAACTTTTCTGTTTACACCAGAGTCTATCAAAGCCTGAGTCCTCCTGCCCCAGAGCCACTCGGACAGCTTATTCAAAATGCAGATTTCTGGGCCCCGCTCTTGTAACACTGAGGCATCGGGAATCTAGGAGTGCTGAAGTTTGGCATCTTTGCTTTGTTTTGTTGTTGTTGTTTTGAGAGTCTCACTCTGTTGCCCAGGCTGGAGTACAGTGGCATGATCTCAGCTCAGTGTAACCTCTGCCTTGTAGGCTCAAATGATCCTCCAAACTCAGCCTCCTGAGTAGCTGGGACTACAGGCATGCACCACCACACCGAGCTAATTTTTGTATTTTTTGTAGCGATGAGGTTTTGTCACATTGTCCAGACTAGTCTTGAAATCCTGGGCTCAAGTGATCTGCCCACCTCAGCCTCCCAAAGTGCTGGGATTCCAGGTGTGAGCCACCGCGCCCGGCCACACCTTTGCTTTGTATGGACACTGGAATCCCAGCTTGTTATCTTTTCTGCCACATGTGGAGAAGGAGGGAAAGCAAAGATTGTCCTTTTGTCTATTCTCAAAGTCTTGATAAAGTGGGCTAATTTAACTGTATCTGAGAGAAAGAGGGGACAACTGGTCCAGGGGACAGTCACCCAAGGATTGGTGGGAAGGGGAGAGCAGACTGCAGGGAAGGGCTGGGACAACTGGTCCAGGGGACAACCACCCAAGGATTGGTGGGAAGGGGAGAGCAGACTGCAGGGAAGGGCTCCATGTGAGGATTCACCGTGGTCCCAGCAGAGGGAAATGAAGACTGAGTTGGAAAAGGACAAGTTATACCTTAGCCTGTTGAACAGGTGTCCTGACTATTTTTAAACAAATATTTGCTATTATTATAACTTACCTTTTAAATAAACAGTTGTATTATTGCTAAATTAGTAAAGAAAAATCCATGGCTATGAATCTGAAAGGACCTATCACCTTGGTGGCTCAGGCATAATCCCCCTTCCCTGACAAAAGCTTCCAGGAATGACCCTCCAAACCAAGAGTCCCACTACTCATAGCCCACTCTAAGTGGAACAATCTGGAGGCAGACATTACTATCCTTCAAAAGCTGACAGCAAATATTACTGAAGATGATGAAAATTGTAGAAGGTGATGCAATAGCTCAGTGTTTTGGGAAGGTGTCAAGGGTTCACACAACATTTATGAATGCCTGTTGAGAGTCAGGCCCCTGGGATAGGGTTCCTGCTTCAAAGGGCTCCCAGTCCAGGTCTGCCTTAGAGCAGTTTTTCCCAACCTCTATGGAACCAGGGACCAGTTTCACAGAAGACAATTTTTCCACAGACCTGGGAGGCAAGGGTAGTTTCAGGATGGAACCGTTTCACCTCATATCATCAGGCATTAGTTAGATTCTCATAAGGAGAGAGCAACCTAGACCCCTTGCATGAGCAGTTCATAATAGGGTCTGCCCTCCTATGAGAAGCTAATGCCCCTGCTGATCTGACACGAGGCAGAGCTCAGGTGGTCAGGCTCACCCTCTGCTGTGCATCTCTGTTCCTAGCAGGCCATGGATCTGTACTGGTCTGTGGTCCAGGGATTTGGGACCCCTGCCCTAGAGGACACCTCTCTGTCTTTCCTGTTTCCCTGGCTATCTTCCATTCATTCTACAGGATGTGTCAGGCTGAAGGTGACCATCCATGGAGCAAGCTAGAGAGAATGAAAGAGTGTCTCTGCCCAGTGGCCCTTCATGGTATGATTGGGGTGAGGTCTGGTGATGGCTGCCCTTAAGAGCCCTTTTTGCTATCTAAGAGAGGTGGGCGGAGGTACCACAGCCCTCTACTCTGTCCTACCTGCTTTACTTGAGTGTTTGCACAGCTAAGGCCTTTAAAAAAGTCGATGATCTGCATATAGAGCTGAAACTTGTCCTCTGGGTTTTCTGGGTTGCAGCTGGCAAGCATTGAACTGACAATAGAAAGGAAGAAGAGACAACAAATATTCAGGATCCTGATCTTTCAACTGTGCTCCCCTCTCCCCTGAAAGATTTGGGTTACAGTGTGAACCAAGCACTTGTAAATCCTCAGACAGCCCAGACCTCTCCTTGAAAGGTCTGTGTTACCTCTGCTCACATATCATGTCTGGAATCCCCTGGAAAATCGAGACTGTGGTGAGACTGACTCCTGTGCCCTAATTTAGTGTTCTGAGCTGTGGCTGCTGGAACAAGGGAACAAGAGTTCCTCTATCCCTCAGTCAATCTTCTGCAGAATGCCCCCACGGTTCTGGTTCCACCGTGGCTGCTGAGGCAGCTCCGGAGCACGCTGCATGTCTCGAGTTCAGTTCGCTGAGTTGCCACTGCTCAGCAGGTCTAACGTGGAACTCAAGCCTTGGTGCAGAAAGGAGGCCTGTTGTGCAGGTTCTTTTCCTCCTGCCTGTCTGGGACAAGGGGAGAAGCCCTGTGTGACTCAAGCTTATGTCATCATAAGCAGCACAATTTGGAAGCAGACATTAAAATCCTTCAAAAGCTAATGGCAACTGTTATTGCAGGGCCTCAGAAGATGATGAGATAGCTCAGCCTTTAGGAAGGGTGGCAGGAGCTCATGCAACATTTAGGAATGCCTGCTAAGAGCCAGGCCCTGCAATGTGGACCCTGCTTCAAAGGGCTCCTTAGAGCACAGAGGCTGTGTGTCTGCAGGACAGCTGGCACGCACTCATTGTGAGTCGGGGGGCAGCCCTCACTTCCTCCCAGGATGAGGCCCCACAGTCAGCTGAGGAACCCTCTGGCCCCAACCCCTGACTTTTCTAGGGAAAGTGGAATATTTTTAATAGATTGTTTTTCTGTTCCATCAGCAGTGCAGGGAGTTCTGAATATTGCTTGGCAAGGACAGGCTGGCAGCTTCTCGATGGTTGTCTTTGCAGCCCAAGCTCAGCACAGAAACAAGAATGTCTCTTCCAGCCAATTGCAGCGAAATGAAACTCAACTCACAGCTGAGAAGCTCTTGAATCACTCTGTAAGGTCGATCTGGAGAGGACAAAGCCCTCCTCTGACAACCCCACTTCTCCCCAAGTCCATCTAGGCCTGGATGGAACAGGGAGAATGGAGGGAAAATGCTGATGTGTGGCCTGCCTGAAGCTCCGCCGAAAGGCCAGCTGGGTTACAGGGGACAGCTGTGGCCCCAAGGCCTCACAGGCACCCATAGGCCAGGCTCCCCTTGAGAGGACAATGGAGATATTCATTGGGATCACAAGGATATGTCACTCTCACTCCCAAAGCAGAAAAATGAAACATCCAGGATTCTTTTTCGCCATGACAGCAGCACAGGTATCTGAAGAACCTGTGCCTTCAGGGCCTAAGACCACAAGTTTTTCAAGCAAAGCAGCAAGGGAATTTCAGTCCTAAATTATTTCTCTCTCAGAAAACACTCCTTTGGGACATGGTTAGTCAAGCTGCTTCTTGTTTTAAAATCTTTTCACATCTTATTTTGTGTCTTCCCACTTCATGGGGTCAGCTATCCTTTTCTCCCCTCCTTCCATATCCATTCCCATCAGCACCATGAAAAGCAGTAACCCGCTTTTGCAGAACTCAGACAGTCCCCTAAACTCAGGGCCCAGGCCTGTTTGCACGTTGGCCCTTATTCTCTGTGCCCCAGAGCCCCCTCCCGCCTTCTCCTTCCAGGTCAGCTGGGAGAACCTGCCCGCAAGTTGCCCTGGGAGCTACAGACTGATGGTTTGTGTTCTTCCAAAATTCATATGCTGAAGCCTAACCCCCAACGTGAAGGTGTTAGGAGGTGGGGGGCTCTGGGAGATCATAGATTAGGGCATGAAGGTGGGCCCTTCATGATGGGATTAGTGCCCTTATAAAAGAGGCCCCAGAGCCAGGCATTGTGGCTCATGCCTGTAATCCTAGCACTTTGGGAGCCGAGGTGGGTGGATCATCTGAGGTCAGGGGTTCGAGACCAGCCTGGCCAACACGGCAAAACCCCATCTCTGCTAAAAATACAAAAATTGGCCGAGCATAGTGGCATGCACCTGTAATCCCAGCTACTCGGGAGGCTGAGGCAGGAGAATCACTTGGACCCGGGAGGTGGAGGTTGCAGTGAGCCAAGATCACACAACTGCACTCCAACCTGGGTGATAGAGTGAGACTCCGTCTTAAAAAAAAAAAAAATTAAAAAAAAGAAATAGGTTCCAAAGAGATTTCTTGCCCCTTCACCATGTGAAGTTTTATCTAGAAGGTGCCCTCTGTGAAAAAGCAAGGCTCTGACTCTGCTGGCACCTTGATCGTAGACTCCCCAACCTCCAGAACTGTGAGAAATACATTTCTATTGTTTATAAGCCATTCAGTCTATGGCATTTAGTATATAATGGACTTAAGGCAGGGATACAGCAGCCCTCAGCAGAGGTTAGCAGGACTAACACACACTGGGAATAGGGTGCAAAGTGAACAGATGACTTTCCACAACCTACAGCTAGCTGATAACCTGGTGTGTCCCAGCCCTGCACCAGGATGGAAGAATTTTCTACTCTAAAGACACCACAGATAATGTCATCCCCAGGTCTATGACACAATCCTAGAACCAGCTCACTTCTAATCACAGAAAACAAGTGGATCCCAAGAATGCCCACTGAATTAGGCTCCAGATCTGGTTTGGCTCTGTGTCCCCACCCAAATCTCCTGTCGAATTATAATCCCCACGTGTTGAAGGAGGGGCCTGGTGGGGGTGGTGATTGAATCATGAGGGTGGATGTCCCCCTTGCTGTTCTCATGACAGAGTCCTCACAAGATCTGGTTGTTTGAAAAGTGTGTAGCACTTCCCCCTTCACTCTCTCTCCTGTCACCATGTGAGGATTTAGAGGTTTCCCCTTTGCCTTCCACCATGATTGTAAGTTTCCTGAGGCCTCCCCAGCCATGCCTCTTTTATAGCCTGTGGAAGTGTGAGTCACTTAAACCTCTTTTCTTTATACATTACCCAGTCTCGGGTAGTTCTTTGCAGCAGTGTGAGAATGGACTAATACAACACCCATCTAGGGGCTGCAGAGGAGAGGCTCCTGAACACCCCAGCAGGGGTGTGTGCATGCAAACACACACACACACACACACACACACACACACACACACACACACCTCTCTCTCTGACTTACCACATTCATGCACATGGAAACTCACACAAACACACCTGCACACACACAATCTCACATCCACCCACACACGGGCACATGCTATCTCATACCCTCTTCCTCACCTGGAGCTAGATGTACTTGGAACCTCACTTTTGTCCAGGAAGCTTGCCACATCAAAGGCATCCTCAAAAAGGATCTGAAAGAAAGCACAACACTTCATGTGTGGGAAATAACTTGACAATTTCACGCTTGCTCTGGGCTGCTGGGGAGCGATGAGTGGAAAGGCTCTGTCTTTACACCACACCCCAGAGGGCATGCATGTCAGAGCAGGGGCCCACACCTGGGGGGTCTGCTTGGTGTTCTTCCTAAGGGGTGAATGCTAAACTCTAGAGTGCCCAGGACAAACTGCCAAGCCTGGAGGTGGCTGTGAGGGACAGAAAGAAATGGGGATTGTGACTCCTCTTGCCGAAGAAGGTGGGAAGAAGGTGCCGAAGAAGGTGAGATGTAATTACCAGAGCCTCAGTTTACCACTGAGAAAAAGCTCATCAAAACCTCCAAGGTGGACAGATTATTGGAGCCCAGGGTCCTCAGTCTAGCAGTCTCATGCCAGGGCAGCTGAATCCAGAGGGTCAGGAAGGCTCTGGGTTAGGCTGCAGGCAGGCCAGCTCTCAGGCCTGCCCCTTGCTAGCTGTGTGACCTGGGACAAGTTACTTCATCTCACAAATCCTCCTCTATAAAATAGGAGTCACATCAGTGTCTACTCACAGGGCTATTCCAGTAATTAAGTAAGATAATGTATGTCAAGTATCTGGTTACATTTGAACATTATCTGCTTTATAACAGACATACCTGGCACATAATTGAACATTACCTGCTTTATAAGAGACATATATGTTCATTGTGGAAATTTTGGAAAATAGAAACAGATCAAGAAAATAAGAATTACTGAGAAACAATCCCACCCAGATGTCCATTGTTGACACATTGATCTAATTCTCTCCAGTCACTTCTCCGAGGTCTATAATATATATTTCCAATTTGGAATCTTGCTATTTAGACAGTTTTTCATCCTACTTCCCCCTAATGTGTTACAGAATATTAAATATGTTACAGAAACATAATTTACACTTATTTGACTGCCAGATTTAGCAAATACAAATACGGGATGCCTAGTTATGTTTTGAATTTCTGATAAAGAATGAATAATTTTTAGTAGAAGAATGCTCCAAATCGTGCATGGGACGTTTTTGTATTAAAAATTTAACTGGGCATGCTTTACTTTAACTGGCCCCTTTACACTGGCAGGTACTGGCAGGTTCTGCCAGGGTCTCTCCTCTCGTCTCCCCTCCCAGCAACACACAGCTCTTCCGAGAGGATCGGTGTCTGCCCTTTCTGTCTTCTTTCAATTTGCTTCCTGGAACTGAATCCCTTGGGACTCTGGCCCCCTCTTAGTTTTCCGAACATTTTCTGTAGTCCTTCTATGTGATACCTCTGTGGTCATTTCAAAGAAGATCTGGAAAGGGGCCACAGAAAGACCTGTGATCCAGTGTCCATCAGCTCTGAAGCCCATCAGCTCCATGTTGCTCCCTGGCAGGCCTGAAACAGGGACTGAGAACTGAAATTCCTGTCCTTAAGCAATCAGCCCACCAAAGTCGCAGGCCACACATTGTGCTCACCTGTGCAAATCTCCCTCACAAACCAGCCTGAGAGGGGACCCCACACCAGCCTCCACAGCCTTTCCAGAGTGCCACCACACTCACAGGGCAGCTCCTCTCTGAACTGAAATGGAGCAGTCCAGGGCCTCCCGGGCCCATCTGACCCCGCGGCTGTCCTCTAACACAACAGTTGTGCAGCAGAACCTCTCCAGGTGGACTAGGGGCTGCAGTGGTGTCACTGCACAGCAGGAGTAACTGTGGCTTTGTCCCTGCCTCGGGCATGGGAGTTCTCTGTTCTGCCTACCTTATCGCCCAGCCCTGGCCTGGCCTAAACCTGGGCACAGCAGTGCAGGCAGAGCCCTGCTTCTGGCCACAGCTGAGGGAATCTGCTGCCAGCTTCCCTTAATACCCAAAAAACCTCAGCCCATAGGCCTCCCTGAGAAACCCAGAAAAGCTGTTTCCATGAATTGGAGACATTAGATGATTCTGGTTGTTTTCTCTTTGGATGTGTTGGCATGCTGGCACAGTCAAGTTTGACAGAATGGCTCAGGCATTTGGTAGATACTGTCACGCATCACTTACTGATGGGGATAAGTTCTGAGAAATGTGTCCTTAGGCAACTTTGCCATGTGAACATCACAGAGTGTACTTATGCAAACCTAGATTGCATATATATATATATATATATATATATATATATATATATATATCTTTTTTTTGAGACGGAGTTTTACTCTTGTCACCCAGGCTGGAGTGCAATGGTGCGATCTCAGCTCACTGCAACCTCCACCTCCCAGGTTCAAGTGATTCTCCTGCCTCAGCCTCCTAAGTAGCTGGGATTACAGGCGCTCGCCACCATGCCCAGCTAATTTTTGTATTTTTAGTAAAGATGGTGTTTCACCATGTTGGCCAGGCTGGTCTCGAACTCCTGGCCTCAGATGATCCACCCACCTTGGCCTCCCAAAGTGCTGGAATTACAGACTGGAGTCACCGCACCCAGCCCATATATTTTTATATATATATATTTTTTTCATATGGAAAACCAAAAATCCAAGTTCCATTACTGAAGATCGATTATTTCCCCTACTTGATCTGCAACGCCAATATCAAGTGCCATATATCAGGTTTCCATATGTGCTCCATTATCATCATTATACATCATAGACCATTGTATATGTGGTCTGTTGTTGCCTAAAACATCTTTACGTAGCCCATGACTGTCTTTTCCTTTCATTTTCTTCATATGAGACTCCAGGGCTTGGCACTTTGGGGCTGTAAACACGTCTGTTTGGCTGCCCTTTCATACACGCCTTGGGTACGAGGTCCTAATCATCTGGCTCTCTTGAGCCATCATGGAACAGAATGCATCATGGTGGACGCAACATCAGAGGAAAACCAGATTAGAAGCCAGGGTCTGGTGGACCAATGCTTGGGGGTCTGGGAAAGGACCAAGGCAGTAGCTGGTAGGCCACTGAACATCTGCACTGGAGTTCCCTCCAATAGGATCCACTGCACCAGCCACCAGGGAAGCTTGTTAAAAACGCGGATCCTGAGGCCCCACCCTCAGAGGCTATGATTCAGTGGGTCTGGGATAGCAGCCTGGCACCTGACTTTTTTTTTTCTTCTTCTTCTTTTTTGAGATAGAGTCTTGCTCTGTTGCCCAAGCTGGAGTGCAGTGACACGATCATAGTTCACTGCAGCCTTGACCTCCTGGGCTCAAAGGATCCTCCTGCCTCAGCCTCCTGAGTAGCTAGGACTACAGGTGTACATCACCACACCTCTCTACTTTTTAAAATTTTTGGTAGAGACACAGTCTCACCGTGTTGCCCAGGCTGGTCTCAAACTCCTGGTCTCAAGCAATGCTCCCACCTTGCTCGGCCTCCCAAAGTACTGGGATTACAGGCGTGAGCCACCGCATCCCTCCAGGCACCTGACGTTTAAAAAACTCCACAGGTGATTCAGTTGAGAAGCATCAGGGAAGATAATGGAGGGTTGACCATCAACAGGTGACCAAAGGGCAGAGTGGTGTGAAAAAATGTGTAATGAGAGAGATACAGCCACTGAAGCGGGAGCTGGGTGTTCTGGGCAGGTCACGCTGCAGGCTAGGCCTGCAAACTGAAAGGACAGGACTGAGGGTGACATCTGTCCGTCACCAGGCTTGGGCCTGATAGCTGAGGAACCTTCTAAAAAATGGAGGCATTCCAGGGCTGTAAGCCCAGGGTCAGAGTCAATCGGAGGCTCTCTGGCCCTAAGACTCCACAGAGAGACACTGGGAAACTAGCATGTTGTCTCCTCAAAGGCGCCCCGACTGAGGAGCATTTGGAAAGTCAGGACAAGGGGGTGGCATGTATCAGGTGGAAGCCATGGATGCTAAATGTCCACGAAGCACAGGGCCTGTGCAGAGTGCGAATCGTCTGCCCCTCTAGAGGAGCGAGCGCAGCCTGGGCCGTGTGGTAGAGCAGTGTTCTGAGGCTATCCTCATTCTGGAAGAGCAGCTGTGGGCCCACTTTTATCTCCGTGCTGGCCGACCTCAAATGCTACCTGATGCTCTGCTTTGCAGACTATGGCCACGGCCATTCTGACTAGCGTACTGAACGCTGAGAAATGCATTTATAGTGGCAGTTGTGGTGACCTCCCCTTCTCAGAGCACTCCCAGTGCTCTTTAGGGTGGGAACCGACCGCCTTTCAAGGGCTGGACCTGATTGGTCCAAGTGTGATCCACTCTATGGCCAGTCATTGGCTCAGCAGGTTGGCAATTTGGCCAGTCCCGGCCAATGAGAGGGGAGGAGCGGTACTGGAAAACTTCTGCCGTAACCCTTAAGAAAGAGCTTTCATAGGAAATCTTTGTCTTACCTGATGTAAAGTAGGAAGAATGACCGTTCGATTGCTCTAGCTGCCATTCCACAGCCACAGGGGCCGGTGGAGGTGGGGAGGGGAGGGAAAGATAAGAAACCAGGCAGAGCCAAAGGAGGCCAGAATCCACGCGGATGGTGAGCTCCTCTGCCTGCCTCGGACCTCCCCGGAGTGAGAAGTGCATTTCTCCATGGTTGCAATAATCCAGGCCCTAGCAGCCCAAAGAATCCTAACTGAGACAACCTCCCAAGCCTTGTCTTCTGCCATCCCCAGGGAAAGGCCAGGAAACTAACCACAGAAAAAGAAATACTGTTCCGTGGGCCCAAGGATAAGAAAATTGGAAACCTACCTTAGGAGCCAGAAGGCAAACTGCACCTCCGACCTGCTAAATGCAAAGCCCTGGTGTCCCCGGGCGAGGGCGAGGGTGGTTGCTGCTCCCCATCCATGCCACCAGGCAGGCCTGCTCACCTCCTCGGGCGTGGAGACCAGCGAGCAGCTGGCCCCCTGGCTGTCCACGCCGCTGTCCTTCACGCTGCCCTCCGCACAGGCTGGCTCTCGGCAGGCCTCCGCCAGGCTCGCAGGTCCGCGGTGCTTCTGCGCCCAGGCCTGCCGCAGGCTGGCCTTCCTCTCCTCCGAGAGGTTCTGCCACAGGTGGGAGATGGCCGCAGAGACGATAGGCAGCGCCGCCTCCTGCGGAGTAATGATCCCGCTGCCGGTGAGGAGGTCCATCGTCTGTTTGTAAAAGTTGAGATACCTGGAATAGAAGCGGTGCCGTCTCGCACCCCTGAAGCTCCCTCTCGAAGCGTCTCCCCGGGATTCGGTTCATGGCGTGGACCCCAGCACACAGGCCCGGCCACGGTGCCACGGCTCACCAGGGGCTTAGACTTCTCTGACTCTGCACGCCCATGGCCCTTGGAGAGCAGAGCCTTCTTGGGGGCCATGAAGGACATAGACTTGGGTTTTGGGGCCCCTCCCCGAGTTCTCCCAGTCCCTGCCCCATGAAGCTCTCAGTGTTAGAGAGAAGCAGGTAAAAGGCATAGCTGCCTCGGCTCTCATCCTAAGGGAGTATTCTTTAAAATTCTGAGCCCATGAACGTGTGGGCATGATAGCACTCCAGCTTTATCCTGCAGCCCGAAAGTCAGGCTCGGCTGTGGAGACAGCCTCCTGCTATTGAGCCAACTCCTCTGGAAGCCAACATGGCTGCTGAGGGGCCTTGAGTCTGTGGAGGAGGCAGTGGCAAGGTACGTCTGAGCCAGCCATTCCTATCTTTCCTACTATAAGACCAGTGCGGACTTGTGGGGATGTGTGTTTTGGGGGAAAAAGGGGTTAGCCCTCATAATTACCATCAGCTGTGCCCCCCACAAGGCACCCCAAATAAACACCCGGTCTAAGTAAAAACACTGTATGAGTGTATGTGCTATGCTAATGTAGCTTCGAGACTATTTCTCTAGCCTCTCTGCCAGTCCTGTCCCTGAGCCCCTCCCATATGAAAATCCTGGAGAGTTCGTGATTCAGGGCCTAGTATGAACCGTTCACTCCAGCTGGGGTACACAGCTGCAGCATACTCCAGCCAGAACCTCTGTCCCCTTCCCCCTGGGAGGGAGCTCCGTGGGTGCACAAAGCCACCCCACCCAGCTGTTCACACCGTTCAAATTCCATGAGGTCAGGCGACAAAGTGCCTGGGGAGTATAAGAGCACTTTCTTCTCCTCTTCCTCCTCCTCCTCCTCTTCCTCCTCCTCCTCTTCTTCCTCCTCCTCCTCTTCTTCTTCCTCCTCCTCTTCATCTTGATCTTCCTCTTCCCCGTCTTCCCCCTCCTCAGCATCCTTCCTGACTGCCTCAATTGGGCACCAAGGGGAGGAACCATTCTGAGAAAAACTGTTTGACAGCAGGCTGGGAAAGAAAACAAACAAGACAACTATAGACTAATATCCCTCATGAATATGGACAAGACATTCTTAGCAACTTTAGCAAGTATACATGTATATGTATGTGTGTGTAGGTGTACACATCACGACCAAATGGATTTTTCCTAGGAATGCAAGATAACTGGTTCAACATTTGAAAATCAATCCATGCAATTCAGCATATCAACAGACTACAGAAGAAAAACCTCAATAGATGCAGAAAAGGCATCTGACAAAATCAACAGCCATGAATGATAACAACTCTCAGCAAACTAGAAAAAAAAGGGAGTTTTGTTAACCTGATAAAGGGTATCTCAAAAAAAAAAAAAAAAACCTACCACTAACATCATGCTTAATGGCAAAAGACAGTTTCCCCTCTCAATCAGGAATAAGGTGAGGCTGTCCACTCTTACTACTTCTATTCAAAATTGTTCCGGAGGTTCTAGCCAGTCCAGTAAGGCAAGCAAAAGAAATGAAAGGAATATAGATTGGAGCAGAAGAAACAAATCTATCTTTATTTGCACACAGCGTGATTATCTGTGTGGAAAAATCTCAAATAATCTACAAACATGTCATTAGAACCAAGAAGGGAATTGAGCAAGGTTGCAGAAGACAAGGTCAGAATATAAAAATCAATAATATTGTTACATAGTAGCAATGAATAATTGGAAACTGAAATTTTAAAAAGCATCATTTACAATAGCATGAAAAAATGACATACTTAGGTTTAAACCAAAAGCTCAATCCATTAAAAAAAAGGATAAATTGGACTCATCAAAATCTGCAAATTCTGCTCTTCAAAAGACACCTTGAAGAGAATGAAACAGCAGGATACAATTTAGAAAAGTTATGACCCGCACCCAGGGTCTCTTTATACTTATAGGAATAATCCCCAAGGTACCATGTTGAGTTAAAAAAGCAAGCTCGGCTCTATGCGATGGCTCACGCCTCCCAATACTTTGGGAGGCCGAGGCGGGTAGACACCTTCAGGTCAGGAGTTTGAGACCAGCTTGGCCAACGTGGTGAAACCCCGTCTCTACTAAAAATACAAAAACTAGCCAGGTGTGGTGGCGGGTGCCTGTAATCCCAGCTACTCAGGAGCCTGAGGCAGGAGAATCTCATGAACCCGGGAGGCAGAGGTGGCAGTGAACTGAGACCATGCCACTGCAGTCCAGCCTGGCTGACAGAGTGAGACTCCATCTCAAAAAACAAAACAAAAACAAAAACAAAAACAAAAAAACCATGAGATCATAAAAGTACATTTCTCAGAACAGTTTCTCCTTCAAATTATGAATGTGATATATTAATAATGTTCCCTTTTCAGCATTTGTGACACCTTTTCTTAGGTTCCCAGGAGGCCTGGAATATGGACTGAGATTTGCATTTTCCTGATTGTCATATGTAGCCTCCAGGAAAGCCATTAGTTGTGGCTTTAAAAAATACATATAGAAAAAGCTACCATATAATATAAACACTATGGTCTAATTTCTCTAAAGAATAATGTGCAACTTTTTAAAAAAACTTGATGGATTTTCTTGAAAATTAACATTGATTTTCTTTGAGTTCTGAGGTAATATATATTTTTGGGCTTTTGTGTATTTTCTGCATCTTGTCTGATAAGCATGGATCATTTTTATAATTGGGAAAAAATTGAATGCATGTTACTAGAATAAAAGAGAAAGGAATGGTCTCCAGCATATGGCTGTTTTGGATGGTGAGCAGCAACCCTGACAGTTCTGCAGGCCTGAGGGGAAGGGTGAGTTGCTACCAGACAGTACTGATGGCTGTGAGGGCACAGCAGGTCCCCAGGTTCCTGGGGTTTGCGGTGTCTTACCTGTCATTTCCAGAATACATGCTGGCATATTCTTTCTTGACCTCCTCTAAGCTGCTTGCATGCCCATCCTCCAGGTTGAAGGATGCTATTGGGGAGTTGAAGGCCAGGAACACAAAGAGAAAAGTCAGGCCTCTGTTGGAGTCTCTCCCACCCTTCTGGCCCAGGTGGGCCATGGGTGGGACCCCGAACCCTCCAGGGTCAGCATTAGGGAGACCAGAGCCCAGTTTCTCCTTCTAGGTGTGAGGGGAGAGCCTTAGACAAGCAACAGCCCACTTTTCCTCTGGCCTCTGAAGATGAGATCAGGTGCCTTCAGCAGCACTCCAGTAGGGAACTCATCAAAGTCTCATGTCCTGGTGCCTCTGGCCGGTCTTGCTGGACTGCAGGCTCACTAAGGACAGGGACCCTCAACATTGGCCCAAGCACAGTTCCTGGCACACAGTAGGCCCTCAATAAATATTCGTTGATTCATTGTAACCCAACTTCTGTTTTCGATAGAAAAACGGAACCAGTTTTCTCCAGGGAGGGAGATGGGGTTGGCAAGTAGGGATCCATTACCTTTCAGCTTCAACAAATTATCCAGGGTTTGCTCCAGTTCCGGAATATGACTCTTTGCCTTATTCAGAACCTGCCACTGAGGATAGACAGACAATGCTGAAAGCCAGCCTCTCACTGCAGAGACTGGTTTTGTGGACCAAGGAATCCCTTCCCAGGACTGAGGCCACGCTCCCTCAGATGCAAAGTTACATCCCTTAACTTCGTCAGTGAAAAGAATAGGAAGTTCGTTCTGATGCATAGGAGGCACTAAATTTTGTTTGTAGCCTAGAAATGGGTTCTCACCAAAATGCCAAAGGATTTGGAAAGAGTTAAGCTTTGTTCAGCAAATTGCTAGTGCTGTAGAAAGGCAAATGACTACAGAGGCGGCTTGAAGGTGGAATAACGAGTGATGAAAGAGGCGCAGTCTGCATGAACGTCAACCCCAGGCTTGCACAAAGCAGAGCTAGACTTCAGCTCAGTTGTAACATTGTGCAAAGGGCTAGTTAATATTAAATGTCCTATTCTCCCACTATTTTTATTTGCTAACTGCATACTCTCCAGATGATCTAAAAACTTATCAAATGCTGTCAACCCAAACTCTAAATTTCCCTCTTTCCCTTTTTCCCTCCCTCCCTCTCTCCCTTCCTCCCTCCCCTCCCTTCTGCTTCCCTCCCTCCCTCCTTCCTTCCTTTTTTCCTTCCTTCCTTCCAACTTCCTTCCTTTTTTCTCCCTCCCTTCCTCCCTTCCTTCCTTCCTTCCTCCCTTCCTTCCTTCCTCCCTTCCTTCCTTTTTCTTTCCCTCCTCCTCTCTCTCCCTTCCTTCTTCCCTCCTTCCTTCCTGTATGTAACATTATTAAAGTAAAAATGGTAACAGCAAGATCATTCAAAAATGAGCAATGCTAAATGTTGTTTGTTAGGCTGACCACCTATATCTGTCAGGGGCTGCATGCATCCCTTGGGCACGTACAAGGGCAAAACTGTGTGCTAAGTCCCAGGGATACAGAGTACATAAGACAGTCCCCGCTCTCAGGGTGCTGACCTCTGACAGGGAAGACAAGCAAGGAAACAACCCCTCATAACACAAGATAGAATTAAGTAGGTACTAACAAGGGGTAGAAGCAAAGGGCTGTGGAAATGTACAAGGAGGAGGGAATAGTCCAACTGGAGGGGTCCAGAAGATTCCATGGAGCAGGGCAGCTGAGCAGAGTGAGCCAAGCCCAGCTTTGAAGTGTGCACAGAATCCCAAAGGCAGAGCTAACTGCATGAGCAGAGACACAGAGGCCATGAGAGGCAGGCCTGGCTCAGGGAACTGCTGCAGTGAGATGTGGCCAGAGTGTGGGGCGGGCATGGGCGGGACCCCAAAGCAGCTGGGGGCAGAGCAGCCTGGGATTTCACATTCTAGAGTCCAAGGATTCTGGTGGGTGCCTAAAAAGGAGACTTGAGGGGGGCTGGAGTCACAGCGCTCTGCCAGCCCGAAGAGAAGGTGAAGGGAACCGCAGCTACACGATGACACAGTCAGTTGCAAGCTCCCTGAGCACTCCTATGTGTTTCGCTCTCCCCAGTCCCAGAGTTCATGTCCATGCTGGTGGGTCAGCAAGGACTTGGAACTCGGGGCTGACTGATTTCCAGCATCTGGGGCTTGTTCGTAGGGTGGAAAGATGATTCTCCAGCTGCTATGGTCTGAATGTTTGTGTCCCCCCAAAATTTAGTATATTGAGACCCAATCTCCAATATGATGCTATTAAGAGGTGGGGGCTTTTGGAAGGTGATTAAGCTGATTGGTGCCCTTATAAAAGAGTCCTGAGGGAACCTGTTTGTCTTTCCCCCATGTGAGGACACAGCAAGAGAGCCCTGTCTATGAACCAGACAGCATGCCCTCACCGGACACCCAATCTGATGGCACCTTTGTCTTAGACTTCACAGGCTCCAGAACCAGGAGCAATAAACTTCTGTTGTTTATAAATTTGTCTAGGGCATTTGTCGCTACCCCAGCAGAAGTGGCAGCTCCAGGCCAGTCCCTGCCTTGCAGCACAGTCCTTCCACACGTGAAAATGTCTCCTCCCCTGTGGAAATGTCCCCTCTCCTCCTCTAGGTCCCCATACCTTTGAGGCTGTGAGATCAGACTGAGAGTACACTGTCCTCCTGAGGTTGTTGAAGAGCGCTGCCAGGGTGGCTCGGTGGCGGGCCTGGGACAGGCGTCTCCGGGCCACCCGATGCTCAAGCTCCTGCAGCTGTGCTGGCAGCTGGGGTGTCGCTCTGTCATGGGCATTGCTGCTTTCTTCAGGGGTTGCCATTATAAGGTGTAATGCACTATTATGCTTTTTTTGCCCTAGATAATAAAAATACAATATTAAAGGAAAAGGAAGGCAAATTGAGGCAGGCAGAAAGGAGGCACCCTTCCCAAGTAAAGGCCCCAAATTCATTCCCTCATGAATTCAGTTATTGGTGAGATTTACAGTGAGAGAAATTTACAGTGAGAGAAATTCAAAGCCCTTTGAAGGTGATGTTGGTCAATTGCTAATTAAGAAAAGTAGATGGAGATTATACACGGTCAACACAAATTCTGTTATTGAAGCTCAACTCCTAAAATTGCAAACCACCCATATAGGACTTAACAGTTGAGGGGTCCTGGGACTTACCTCGAAAGGTTCCAACACATTGCAGGTACTCACCAGACACTTGTTAATTTCAGGGGTTAATTTTAAGCGTGGCCAAGGAAAGCAGCCATATCCTGAGATCTCAGGCTTTACTTTAGTCTGTTCAAAGCCGAACAGGTATTTGTCCCCACTGTGAGGTCTTTTTCTACCTTAAGAATGCCACCTCTTTTATGTGGGTAGTAGTTACGCAGGTGTATACATATGAAAAAAAATCCCTCAAGGGGTACACTTTAGACTCGTGAATTTTTTTGTGATACACCTCAAGGAAAAAAAAAAAAAAAAGAAAACAAGAAAATTCACTTTACCACCTGTGCAAGCAAGAAGTCACCCGATGACAGAGAAGTGAAAGCCATTTTGCCTTATCTTGCCTCTAGTGGGTTCTGGAGGTGATCACTGTGTCCTTCTTTGTCACATCTGAGCTTACAAGCAAGAAGCCCTTCCCTAGGAGAGGCGATTCTGGGACTCATATGTAATTGTTTTAATAAGATACAGGAGCCAGGGCCTTTTACTCGAGCCATAGACCCTTCCATCAGGCCTCACCCCACCATTCAGAGAGCTACTCCCTGCTAGCCTGCCTGCTGTTTGAATAGGGAGGCTGCAGCTTCGTCCCTTCGGTACCCTCAGTGCATAACACAGAGCCTGACCCCATTAGGCCCTCAGTGCTGGAGTTTCTGATGAATTACAGTGAGAGGTTTCCACTAGGTCCACTCCCCGCTGAGCTCAGTCCTGCTGTACAGAGACAATGCATGACCTCCGCCAAGGGTTTGTTAATTTTGAGGTATGTTAGGGTCACATGTGGAGACTGTTGAAAATACACATGCCCAGGCCCTGCGTCGAAAACATCGGATCTGAACCCAGCATGCAGCTCCCCAGGTGATTCTTATATTTTCACAATTTGAGAGCCACCATTAACTCTTGATTTGCGTGTCAAGCATCACCACAGCTGGCAGCAGCTGGAAACAGAATCTTCATTAAGGGATTATGGGGAAGGGAGACGGAAGACACCTTTCCCACTATGTTTTAGTACGGAAAATAGGCCAATGAGATGGTAAACCCAATCAGGCAGTGTGAGATGTTAAAACACTTTTTAGGTCAGAAAACAACTTCTCATCAATAATCTGGTCTTCCCCAGTGTATCGACTTTTCCTTGTTTTGCTTTTTGGAACAGGGCAGGAAGATGGGAACAGTGATGCTGTGGTTGCCCCCGCTGGTCCCTGCATGTCTCTGTCACATCTGTTACCAAGAGTTACACTGTGGTATCTTCCAAGGGAAAACAGCATGAATCTGCAGAGGCCCCTCAAGCCCAGCTCCGGGGTTATGTTAGATTAGAGCCTATGCCTTTATGGTCTTCAATTTCCAGACACCAACTAATCTTTAATAGGAAGCAACGTGAAACTGTGAAGATTTTGAACTGCCCAGGGAAAATGAGAACTTTTTGAACAGAAGAATGTACGCTTTTTTTGTTTTTTGTTTTTACTTGTTTAAATTAAGGAGCAACAGATGTGCCTGGACACCAGGGGATTTAGGTTAACATACATTAAAAAGGGAAGCAGGTGGGAAGCATTGTTCTAGATGAATAGAGGTATAAAAATAACAGGGTCCTCCCAGGACCTCAAGTTCTCTAACAGTCTCAGGATACTAACACCAAAGGCCTCTGGGCTTGTAGGGAGCCTGGAGTTCTCCCAATGCCAGTGCTGGGTGTCCTCCCTTCTGCCCAAACAAGCTCAGCCTGAAATTCCGGGATGGCTGTGTGGACAGTTTCAGCCCTGGACAAGGGTGCAGTCCTCTGCCTCCCGGATAGGGGGCAGATTTCCCACCAGTCGCCTCTAGGGGCCGCCAGGGCTGCTCGCCCCTAGGGGACCGCCCCAGAGCCTGCTGGCCAAGCTGCCTGGAGCCGTGGCCTCCATCTTGCCTGCCCCTAGGCGCCCCCTGCTCAGGAGCTGGGGGAAATTTCCACCCCTCCCCTGGCTCACGGAAGGGGCACACAGCAGGAAGAATGGGAGATGACCCTCCTACTCTGCTTTAAGGGCAGAATCAAGCCCTGGAGATGTTACTCTTAATTAGACCTCGAGTGATTTTCAATGTCTTCTGTCTAGATCCTGCCTTCTGCTCACAAGGCATTCTTTCCAAGTTATTTCGATTGACTTGGAATTTTTTCTTCTCTGTGGCCCTGACAGGGTCTTAGGTAGATCTTTGTTAGACAGAGCTTTTTTTTTTTCTTTTGAGACGGAGTCTCGCTCTGTCGCCCGGGGTTGGAGTGCAGTGGCATGGATCTCCGCTCACTGCAACCTCTGCCTCCCGGGTTCAGTTCAAGCGATTCTCCTGCCTCAGCCTCCTGAGTAGCTGGGATTACAGGCTCCCGCCACCACGCCTGGCTAATTTTTGTATTTTTAGTAGAGAAGCGGTTTCACCATGTTGGTCAGGCTGGTCTCGAACTCCTGACCTCGTGATCCGCCCGCCTCGGCCTCCCAAAGTGCAGGGATTACAGGTGTGAGCCACTGCGCCCGGCCGACAGAGCTCTTTTTATCTAATAATACACTTGGGTCTGTCCGGTCAGCACCTGTGACTTGTGTGAAGGGCTGGCTGGCCTGGAACAAGTGCCTCAGAAGTTACTGTCTAGGATGGGGAGAGGAGGGCAGGACCCTCCACCTCATTCCAAGATTAGCCATTTGACTAGGAAGGGGCAGTGAAAGATACTGAGAAAGGGGGAGCTAACTATTGTAAAAATGAGATCAAGAAGTGATCTGTTATTTCAAAACAAAACTCTGCTCTCCTAAAAGCCCTGTGCAGTTCAAAGTATGTCAAAGAAACTGCTCTCAGCAGTGTAAGGAATTATAGCAGTGTAGAGAAAATATTCTGGAACTCTCCTCCCGAGGGCCTGGAGCTGCATTTTAATAGCCTTGAAAACTCAGAATCTCCCAATTGCCCCTTTGGTTTGCTCCCCTGCTCACCAATCTTTATTCCATGACCTACTGCCCCTCCTTCCATCTATAACACCATCTCTGTCTGCCCTGGTCTGCAGTTTCTATGGATCTAGAGCCAACTTGCCCTTCAATTCCTGGTTTAAGTCCCAGTTCCTTTAATGAGTTTCCCAGTCCCAGGCCACACTGGTTTCTAAGTCAATCATGTTCTGGCAACAACTCAGAAAAATCTTTGGTCAGGACCTGTGTGTCAAGCATCAGCTGTGTCCCTCCCAGGAAGTGGTACCATGCATAGACATAGATGATTAACTCAAGCTTCCCTTTCTTGGCTGCCTCTTCTAAACTAAAACCACTGAGAATTCTATTGCCTGGACTACTAAGGCAAAAATCTCCCAAACATGGGGATGGGCAGAGACACTGGGTTGAATGAGCTAAAGGAAAATGAAGATTAAGAGAAAAGCTTGGTGGGTGGAGGGGAAATAACATCTCAGTTCCACCCTAACCCAAAAGACCTCTCCGCATCCCCTTGAAAAGTCTTCAAAATCTCTTTCAAGGTGATGTTGGTCAGTTGCTAATTAAGAAAGGTAGTGAAGATTATACAGAGTGAAGAAGCTGGATATCCTATCCAGACTTGGAAAACTGGTCATGCTTGGAGAGGTGAATGTGAATGTTTGGGCACCTAAAATGAGTGAGAATTGAGGGAACTCACTACAGAGATAGTAGTTTGAAGGAAGCTAATCTTAAGGATGATGCAGAGACACAGTCAAAGATGGGATGAGCTGGTAAAGGGAAAGGCAAGTTGGGTTATGGATTGGCTTGAGACCTGGGTCATAACCATAGCTTCAGGCTAACCCACCTTGTGACCTTGTGACTTTGGATGAGGCAAGAAATCTCTCTAGTACACACACACACACACACACACACACACACACATATACACACATATACACACACACACACATATACACACACATCACACACACACACATATATATACACACATACACACACACATATATATATACACACACACATATACACACATACACACACACACATATATATACACACACACATATACACACATACACACACATATATATACACACATACACACACACATATACACACACACACACATATATATACACACACACACATATATACACACATCACACACACACATATATATATACACACATACACACACACATATATACACACATCACACACACACACATATATATATACACACATACACACACATATATACACACATCACACACACACATATATATACACACACATACACACACACATATATACACACATCACACACACACACATATATACACACATACACACACACATATACACACATACACACACATATATATACACACATACACACATACATATATACACACATCACACACACACATATATACACACATCACACACACACATATACACACATCACACACACACACATATATATACACACATACACACACACACATATACACACATCACACACACACATATATATACACACATACACACACACACATATACACACATCACACACACACATATATATACACACACATACACACACATATATACACACATCACACACACACACATATATACACACATACACACACACACATATATATACACACATACACACACATATATACACACATCACACACACACATATATATATACACACATACACACACATATATACACACATCACACACACACATATATACACACATACACACACACATATATACACACACACATATATATACACATCACACACACATATATATATACACACATACACACACACATATATACACACACCACACACACACACATATATATACACACATACACACACACATATATACACACATCACACACACACATATATATACACACACATACACACACACATACACACACACATATATACACACATACACACATACACATATATATACACACATACACACACACATACACACACACATATATACACACATACACATATATATACACACATACACACACACATATATACACACATCACACACACACACATATATATATACACACATACACACACACACATATATACACACATCACACACACACACATATATATATACACATACACACATACACACATCACACGCACACATATATATATACACACATACACACACACACACATATATATATACACACATACACACACACACACACACACACACACATATATATAAAGATGGGGTCTCACTATGTTGCCCAGGCTGGTCTTGAATGCCTGGGCTCAAGTGAATCTCCTGCCTCAGCCTTCTAAAGTGTTGGCCTTACAAACGTGAGCCACCACCTCTGGCCTCTAGTTCTTAATTTTTTTTTCTTGTTGTTTTCCTCTTTCAAGATAGGGTCTCGCTCCATTGCCCAGACTGGAGTGCAGTGACAAGCTCATAGCTCATTGTAGCCTCGAACTCCTAGGCTCAAGTGATCCTCCCACTTCATCCTCCTGAGTAGCTGGGACTACAGATGTGCACCACTGGGCCTGGCTAAATTTTTCTGTAGAGATGGAGTCTCACTATGTTGCCCAGGATGGGCTCAAGTGATCCTCCCATTTTGGCTTCCCAGAGTGCTGGGATTACAGGCATGAGCCACCATGTCTGGCCTTAATTTATTTATCTACATAAAAGAGGTAAAAATTCTTTAACTAGATTATAGTCTGAACGTTTTTGTTTTTAAAAGGTCATTGCCAGCCGGGCGCGGTGGCTCATGCCTGTAATCCCAGCACGTTTTGGGGCCAAGGCAGGCAAATCACCTGAGGTAAGGAGTTCGAGACCAGCCTGGCCAACATGGTGAAACCCCATCTCTTACTAAAAATAGAAAAGTTAGCTGGCATGGTGGCAGGCACCTGTAATCCCAGTTACTCAGGAGGCTGAGACAGGAGAATCACTTGAACCCAGGAAGTGGAGGTTGCAGTGAGCTGAGATCATGCCACTGTACTCCAACCTGGGTGACAACAGCAAAACTCCGTCTCAAAATAAAAAAGTCATGATCATGATTCTATGAGTATCTGGAGCAATAAAAAAAAATAAGCCACTCAAAACCAATAGAAGTGGGGTATGGATCACAGAGCAGTATGAGAACCTTCGTCTTAAGGAATTTTGGAGACTTATGTTTATGAACAAATGTTTACTGAACACTTTCTCTGTGCAAAGCCCATTTATTCTGCAGGAAACTGGAGCCCAAAATAATATTAGGCATTTCAGAATGGCCATAGCTCTAACATATTTTCCCCTTTTAAAAACTTATTGCTGCCCAGGTGCGGTGGCTCTTGCCTGTAATGCTAGCACTTTGGGAGGTTGAAGCAGGAGGATCACTTGAGCTCAGGAGTTTGAGACCAGCCTGGGCAACGTGGCCAAACCCCATTTCTACAAAAAATACAAAAATAGAAAAATTATCCAGGCGTCATGTGCCTGTAGTCCCAGTCACCCAGGAGGCTGAGTTGGGAGGATCACTTGAGCCTGGGAAGCAGAGGTTGCAGTGAGCTGAGATCGTGCTATTGCACTCCAGCCTGGCTGACAGAGTGAGATTCTGTCTAAAAGCAAACAAGTGAACAAACAAAACCAAAACTTATTGCTGTGTTCAAGCTTGTTCATGAGATCTCAGCTTGCCAAACATAACCTTTCAGTCTAACAAAGTTAGAAGGCAGCTTCATTGATACCTTCTTCCAAAAGGGCATTTTGTGAGGATTAACACTGTCACATGACATATTTTTGTTAATTGTCATCTATAAAGCAGAGCATACTTTCATGACCACATATTTTCCTATTAAAACGCTATTTAATATCCACTCAGAGCTGACATTTAAAAAATTCCCTAGACTAAACTTTTAAAAAATGCCCTCACCTTCTCCAAGTTTCAAAGAAATGTTCATTGTTAAGCATCAGTCCACAAAATATTTGAGTGTGATCCATTCTCATTAGCAAGCCCCAGACAATACAATACACTCGATAATGTACTGCAACCCACAGGCAGCTTCATTTGATTCTCTATCTATATCAAATTATGTAAAAATAATCCAGAATTGGCTGGGTACGGTGGCTCATACCTGTAATCCCAGCACTTTGGGAAGCTGAGGTGGACGGATCACCTGAGGTCAGAAGATCGAGACCAGCCCGGCCAACATGGTGAAACCCCTGTCTGTACTAAAAATACAAAGATTAACCGGGTGTAGTGGCCCACACCTGTAGTTCCAGCTACTCGGGAGGCTGAGGCGGGAGAATCGCTTGAACCTGGGAGGCGGAGGCTGTGGTGTGCTAAGATCGCACCATTGCACTCCAGCCTGGGTGACAAGAGCGAAACTCCGTCTCAAAATAATAATAATAATAATAATAATCATCATCATCATCCAGAATCACTCTCAAAAATATAGGTAGCCACGAAGACGGATACAAAGGCTCCTGTGAACCTCGCGCTAAAAGTTCACCTGTTTGGCTCCACTGCATCGAATTCATTCGCGTCTACACAAACACTCATATGCCCAAGGGCACCTTTCTGGAGAGGAGCGTCCAAAGGATACTTACTCGCCGACGGTGCACGCGATGTCCCCACTCCCCGGACAGCAGTCACCCGGCCTCGTGTGCCGGAGTGGGGATAGCGGCTCCTGCCTGGGTCAGAAAACAGACCTGGCACCTCGTTACAGGGGTGGAGACCAATCGCGGCTTTGTCCCCGGCCGCCACAGCCAATGGAGATGCGCGGTGACGGGCCAATGGGCGTGTGGGCAGTGGAAGAAACAGTGTTACAAGTTGTTCGAAGGTGACAGAAAAAGGACTGAGAAGAGGGAGGGGCGGGGCTGACTCTCACCTCGCAGGGTCGCGAGGGGTCAGGGAGGGGACCCCCGCGGCAGTCATCAGCTCGGGGGCGCCACACAGCCTTCATGTGCCGTTGGAGGACTAAGTAGATGCCCTCCAGCTGGTTCCACTCACCTGGCATTGAGCCCCAGTTTTCTCATTCCTCTAATGGGGCAATGCCACCAGCTTACAGGGTTGTCCTGAGGGTTAGAGAAAACCTCTTAGATAAGGGAATCAAAATACCAGGCTCGCTGTCTCAAGCGAAAACATGAGAAAACGGCATGAAGGAAATAGACGCATAAAAAGGAGACAGGGGAATAACATTTAAAATAAGGCAGGAAGAAATAGAGGATGGGGGAGAAAACGGGGTGCAGAGAAGGGACCTTTAATAGCTCATATTAAAATATCAAGAATAAGAGAGAAAAGGGGTTCACTCTGGGCAGTAGGAAGTAGGTATTCTTTCAGTTTGGAAAAAAAAAATTCATTTTTCCTCCCCAAATATAGATGTACTCTCGTTTAGGCTTCTTTTTGCTTGTATCCTTATATCCTGAAATATTTCGTGATGCTCATGATCCCACTATATCTGATTGACACTGGTGGGGGTACCAGCGAGTCTCTGCACATTTGGTAGCAGATGCAGGACAAAGCCCCTCGAAGTGCCTGGCTCAGGGTCGGTGCACGGTACAAGAAGCATGGCTCCGCCCAGGCGCCCTCTTGCTGCCATCTGATGGGTGAGCTCCTTCACTCCTGAGGCAGGGGTGAAACAGGGGTCACACGCTTAGCAGGCGTAGCAGGGGATTCTGGATTAGAATCCACCTCGCAGGGAATGAGAGGGCTATCAACGAGCCCCTACGGAAAGCACGCAATAGGGTACTGGGCAGGCTTAGACACTCAGGAAGTTTGACGTCACTGAGATGGTGTCCCACACATAAAGAAACTGTCACATAAAAACATAAAAACCTTCCAGTAAGGGTCAATTCTCATTCTCACTTTCTAGCATTTTTTTTTTTTTTTTTTTTTTTGAGACAGGTTCTCGTTCTGTCACCCAGGTTGGAGTGCACTGCAGCCTCACTGCAGCCTCGAAATCTCGGGCTCAAGCGATTCTCCTGCATCAGCCTCCCGAGTAGCTGGGACTGCAGGCCTGCACCACCACGCCATGCTAATTTTTAATTTTTTGTAGAGACAGGCGTTTCTAGGAAAATTTAAAATGTTGATTTCACTCCAAAATTCTGCTTGGGTCGGCTGCCACCCTTCTGGCTCTCACGCAGTCCTTGATCTAGGGTCACTGAGGGCTTTAAAGTGCTTGTCACTGCCCCACTCCACCCCCACTCCCTGACTTCTCTCTCTTGGGCCTGCCCACCACCAGCACTACCTGCAGTGTTGCTGGGGACCTAGGAGTTTGTGAAGCTCTGTCTTGGGGAGCCTTATCCTTGCACCAAGATGACACGGAGTGATTTGGAAACTGACCTCTGACCTGCCGCAAGCTTTCATGTAGTCACCCCACCTCCCACCCCAACCACTGCCACACACACAAGCAGATGTGCACCCAGAAAAAAATGTCGTCCTGGGGGGAAAGTTACTAAGAAGCTTACTTACCTGCCGCAGCCTGATTTCTTGATTGAAAATGAGGATCTTGTCCACTTCAATCTTCCCCACAGCTGCAAGGCAGAAGGCTCTGCCCATGAACACTGGGGGCCTCCTGGTGGCCTCTCATTAGCTCTGGATACGATGAGTTATCCCTGGTAACATCCACACACACCACCACCCTCTGATCTTGACCCTTTCCTCCCAGTAGCAGGGTCTCAAAGTACACCCTTTTGCCTTAAAGTACACCCCCTCCCCACCACAGGAACATAGATCCTGTCCAGAAATGCCCTCTGCCTATAATAACATAGATCCTTCTCTGAAATACTCCCCCAGCAACATAGATCCTGCCCTGAAATTCCTCCTGCACAGTGGCATAGATCCTGTCTATGGATCTATGTCTATGGAAATACTCTCCTTTTCTCCCATTTGGAGTACATGCCCTCCTTGCAGATCCAGCTCAACACCCAGGAAGCCTTCCAAGATCCCTGCATTCACACCAACTCGGGGTGGCCACCCCTTTTTGTGCCCCTCGGGCCTAACTTTCTGGTTGGAGGAATAGCCCTCTGAATTTGTTCTCCTTGTTAGTGTCTATCTATTTCATGAAATAAAAGGCAGGGACCTCGGGCTGTATTACCTTTTTATTCTCCAAACAAAATGAGAGTGATGGATCCTACCCTGAGACTTTACTGTGCTCAGAATCCTCACGGACAACCCTGTGAAGATTCTTCTCCCCAGACTCAGAGAAGTCCAGGGACTTGCTCAAGATCTTCTCTCCAGTCCTCTGCACTCCATGCCCCCTTGCGGGGGGTGCATTTAGACCCTTAAATATCAACTACCTTAGACGAGAGAGAAATATGTAAGATTTTGTAACTTTTAGAACAAAAAACCCTCAGTTTTGAGCTGAGGTCTTCAGACAGGGGCTCCCAGGGAAGAAAGAAAAAGGCAGGGACACAACGGAGGGGTGCACTCTCTGACTGCAGGCAGGGACTCCTAGCACTTCTGCCAAGATGAACCTGAGACACAATCCTAGGTAGGCTTTTGCTCACTGTGTCCTTTGCGTGGGGCTAGACATTGGCTTCCAAGGGACCCTGTGGATACAGTAAACTCCTTTATGGGGAGCATTGCTGGGTCAGTATGGCGGGGCACTTCCTGTTATAGGAGGGCAGGTGTATGATCCCGTCAAGACATGTCCCAGGATGAGAGTCCCCACCCTCCCTAGACCTCCATAGTGAAAATTCCCAAAGACATACTCTCATCACAACTCAGCAGCAACTTCCAAGGGACTGCTTTTGGAGTTTCTGTTTTAAGGGTTTAATGTATAAGTGGAAGTGCTTCAAAATGTAGAAAGATCTGTAGAAATACTGATAAAGAAGGTTGAAACTTGTGAATAAAAGTACGTTCTTAGTGTTAGCTGCTCAGTGGTTTGACAGGGAACTTCTGCTATAGGGAGTCACAATTTATTTCACTATAAAGATTAAAGCCTGCTTTCATTCACTCAGTTAATAGACCTAACCTATTGTGCTTGAGATTCACTGAGAAAATACATGGGCCTCTTAATGTTTCACCATCAAAATGGGCAAACTATTGCTGTGAAAGTTAGATTGTTTATTTTGTGGATAAAATTGATTGTAGATCCTCAAATTTGCTCAATTTAGATGGCACTTTAAGCTAGAGCTACTAAGTCAATAAATATTTCAGTGCACTATAGTCATCTATTTCATTATATTTTTCTCTAATTCATATTGGAATTTATTTTGTTTCCTTTTAGGGAATGACCTTTACAGTTTTTATACCACTCAGTTTAGTTATTTTTCAGAAGGACAGAGGATTTGCATATGTGATGAGATTCACTTCTTTCTTGATTATATAAGAATATTGGGCCATCCTAATGTTGGGCTACTTTGGGATGAAAGAGAGAGTTTAGTTTCTTGGGTGGGGTGGTGTGTGGAGTAGGAACGAGTCCTTGGAACCAGAGGGTTTAATTGTTCAAGGACGTAGGATCAGGAACATGGAAACTACATGGTCTGATGTTGAGGCAGCTCCTTAGCAACTCCAAGAGCCTACTGGGGCAGTCTTGGCCACCGCATGGGCAGTCAAATGGGGTTAAGAAATGAGGCTTGCTTGCTTCATGTCTGAGAGACTGATCCATTAGGTTTCCTTTTCACCTGTTCCAAACTAATATCTTGGTTTCCAGCATAGACTATGGCAGGGTTTGAATAACCACCACAGCTGCAAGACAGGTGAAGGTCACCCTTCTTAGCAAAAGTTAGAGTAGATCAGTCACTGTGAGCATCCAGGGCACAGGACTTCATGCATTTTCTCAGAGGGTGAGAGAGGGTAAGCAGCCCAAGCACAGCTAAAGATTTTCATGAGAGGGCAGTGGTTACCCCAGGCCTCAGCCCACGTTGTTGGCTATCCAAGAGGGACAGTCTTATTTAATTCCACTGTGCATTGTACCTTGAGTCCAGTGGCTCCACTTCATTATAAATAGAGGAGTCATGGGGATTGCCCCTTTTCACCTCCATATTATTTTCTCTTCTGTCTCCTACCATCAGGACTGATGCAAGTTCTCTCAGTTGTGGTCCATGGGCTCTCTTTCTTCACCACAACATTCCAGGTGGTAGGTGAGAAATAAACAGACCAACTTCACATAGCCAACTTCACATAGGAGTTGGGGTGAGGTCAAGGGTTCTCTCTTTTGATGGAGGGGGCCATTTAACGGCTTAAGAGGATGAAGACAGCTTTATACACTCTGGCCACTCCCCTTGAAAGTGAGGGAGTGAAAAAATTGCAAATGGTTAAGTAGATGCAAAATGGAGATGTGTCCTTTGAAACAGACAGACAATGATGGTAAATATAGACCTTGAAGCAGAGACAGGATGAGGAGAGAGATGGCTGCCTGAGAGAAGGAAATCATGACCTCCGTGGCCAGAGAGCACTAACACTTTCTCTACTTTTTTCTTTTTGGAACACTGATGTAGCTGCTTGGTATGGTTTGGCTCTGTGTCCCCACCTAAATCTCATGTTGAATTGTAATCCTCAGTACTGGGGGAGGGACCTGGTAGGAGGTGATTGGATCATGGGAGTGGACTTCGCCCTTGCTGTTCTCATGACAGTGAGTTCTTATGAGATCTGGTTGTTTGAAAAGTGTGTAGCACTTTCTTCTTTTCTCTTTCTCTCTCTCTCTCTCTTTCTCTCTCTCTCTCTCCTGCTGCCATCTGAAGATGTTCTTGCTTTCCCTTCACCCTTCTGCCATGATTGAAATTTCCTGAGGCCTCCCCAGCCATGCCTCCTGTGCAACTTGTGGAACTGTGAGTCAATTAAACCTCTTTTCTTTATAAATTACCCAATCTCAAGTAGTTCTTTTAAGCAGTGTGAGAATGGACTAATAACACTGCTCTTAATGGAAAAAGCAATACACACACATGGTTATAAAAACGTTCAAGCAGAATAAGATAGTGCACTGTAACTTTTAAGCCCTGGTGATAGTTTTATGTATCAATTGGCTAAGCTATGGTACTCAGTTATTCATCAAACACTGATCTAGGTGTTGCTGTGAAGGTAATTTGTAGTTGTGATTAATGTCTACTATCAGGTGATTTAAACTAAAGTGGGTTACCCTAGATAATCCGGGTAGGCTCGATCTAATTGGTTGAAATGCCTTAAAAGCAGAGCTGAGAAAAAAGAAATTTGGCCTGTGGACTGCAGCATCAGCTCCTGTTTGAGAGTTTTCAGCCTATCCCTCCTGATCACCCTCCCTATGGATTTCAGACTTGCCTAGTGAATGCTCCCTCAATCATGTAAGCCAATTTCTTATAACAAATCTCTCTCTCTCCTGCTGGCTCTGTTTCTCTGGTGGAACCCTGAATGACAAAGGATCCTTTCTACTCCAGTCTTCCTGTCACCACATAGGCAACCACTCTTTTTTTTTTTTTTGAGACAGAGTCTTGCTCCGTAGCCCAGGCTGGAGCACAGTGGTATGATCTTGGCTTACTGCAACCTCCGACTCCTGGGTTCAAGCGATTCTCCTGTCTCAGTCCCCTGAGCAGCTGGGATTACAGGTGCACACCACCACACCTGGCTAATTTTTGTATTTTTAGTAGACACGGGGTTTCACCATGTTGGCCAGGCTGGTCTCAAACTCCTGACCTCAGGTGATCCACCCACCTGGGCCTACTAAAGTGCTGGGATTACAGGCGTGAGCCACCGCACTCTGCTAGTGGCAACCACATTTAACTATTTAGAAATAGTCTATGCTGATACAAATGAATATATGTTTATGTGCCTCATTACTCTTACTCAAATGGCACACTGAATACATACTGTTCTTCACCTTGCATTTTCACCTAATAATATATCTTCTTTTTAATGACTTTTTATTTTAGAATAATTTCAGATTAGGAAAAAAAGCGCAAAAATATTAGAGTGCCTATATACCCTTTACCCAGTTTTCCCTAATATTCACTTATCTAACTATGATATAATTATCGTAATCAAGAAATTAACATTGGTGCAATATTATCAACTAAACAGACCTTATTAGAATTTTGCCAATCCGTCAGTTTATCTTACAGATCATTCTTACAGATCTGCCTGTAAATCTACCAAATATTTTACCTAACTATCTGTATATACCAATATTTCATATTGCAAAAATTGAAAATGCTAAATCAAAGGGTAGATGCATTGTAAATATTGGTAGAAACTGTACAATTACTCCTGAAAGAAGCTGTACCAATTCGTACTACCACCCTCAGCATACATAGTACCTACTTAACCATAGCCTCATCAGTACTGTGTATTGTCATGATTTTAGAACTGGTCCATCTGATAGGTGAAAGATGCTACAACATTTCAATAACAGCTTTATTGAGAAAGAATTGACACCATAAAATTCACCCTTTTAAACTGTACAATTCAGTGACTGTTAGTATGTTCATGGGGTTTTGCAACTATCACCACTGTCTAATTTTAGAACATTTTCATCACACCAAAAAGAAAGCCCATCCCCATTAGCAGTCCCTCCCCATCCGTGCCCTGCCATTGCCCTACCATTCAGTGATTTGCAGCCTCCAGTCTACTTTATGTTTCTGTGGCTATGCCTATTCTGGGCATTTCATAAAAATGAGATCATACATATAAAAGAGACTATACAATCTGTGGCCTCTTGAGTCTGGCTTCTTTGCTTAGCATAAGGTTTTGAAGGTTCCATGTTATAGCATGTATCAGTGCCTCATTTTTTCTGTGTGTGTATGGCCAAATAACGGTTCTTTGTATTGATTTTGTTTATCCATTCTTGGGTTATTTCTACTTTTGGCTATTCTAAATAATGTTTCTATGATTATCTGTGTGCACATTTTTGTGAGGACATGTTTTCAATTTTCTTGGTTATACACATACAAATGGAATTGCTGGGTCACTTGGAAACTTTATGTTTAGTTGTTCAAGGGACCACCAAACTGTTTTCCAAAGCAGCTGATCATTTCACCTTCCTACCAGCAACGTACAAGAGTTCCAATTTCTCCACATTAATGCTGACACTTGTTACTGTCCTGTTTATTATAACCATTGTAGTGTGCTTAAAGTGGTATCTCATTGTGGTTTGGATTTGCATTTGTCTAATGATGAATGAGGTTGAGCATCTTTTCATGTGCATGTTGACCATTTGTACCTTCCTTGGAGAAATATTTATTTAAATCCTTTGTTCACAGTGTATAACCCTTATAGTATGCTGTTGGATTCAGTTTGATAGTACTTCGTTGAGGACTTTTTCATTCTATGTTCATCATGGGATTTTGATCTATAGTTTTCTTTCTTTGTGTTTTCTTTGTCTGGATTTTGTATCAGGCTAATTCTGGCCTCATATAATTATCTAGAAAGCTGTAGCTCTTCCATTTTGCGGAAGAGTTTGAGAAGGATTGATTTAAATTCCTTTTTTTTTTTTTTTTTGAGAAGGAGTCTCACTCTGTTGCCCAGGCTGTAATGCAGTGGCCCGATCTCGGCTCACTGCACGCTCTGCCTCCTGGGTTCACGCCATTCTCCTGACTCAACTTCCCAAGTAGCTGGGACTACAGGCGCCCACCACCACACCCGGCTAATTTTTTGTATTTTTTAGAAGAGACGGGGTTTCACCATGTTAGCCAGGATGGTCTCGATCTCCTGACCTCGTGATCCACCCGCCTTGGCCTCCCAAAGTGTTGGGATTACTGGCGTAAGCCACGTGCCTGGCCGATTTTAATTCTTTTTAAAATATTTAGTAGAATTCATTAGTGAAGCCATCTGGTCCTGGCTTCGATTGCTGATTCAATCTCTTTACTTATTATAGGTCTATTCAAAGTTTTTATTTCTTCTTCAATCATTTTTGGTAATTTGTGTTTTTAGGAATTTATTTATATCATTGTGGTTATCTAAGTTCTCACTATACAATTGTTTATAGTATCTCTTATAATCCTTTTTCTATAGGGTTAGTAGAAATGCCCCCACTTTCTAATTTTAGTCATTTACCTCTCTCCATTTTATAATCAGTCTACCTAAGATTTGTCAATTTTGTTGATCTTTAAAAAAAAAAAAAACGCCTTTTGGTTTCATTGGTTTTCTCTATTATTTTTCTATTATCTATTTCATTTATCTCTGTTCTAATCTTTATTATTTTCTTCTTTCTTCTAGTTTTGCATTTAGTTTGCTCTTGCTTTTCTAGTTCCTTAAAATGTGAAATTAGGTTATTAATTTTAGATCTTTCTTCTTTTTCAGTATAGTTATTTATAGCTATAAAATTTCCTCTGTGCATTGCTTTCTCTGTATCCCATAAGTTTTGGTATGTTGTCTTTTTATTTACATTCATCTGAAAGTTTTTTTGTAAGCTTGCTTGTTATCTACTTTTTGACTTATTGGTTGTTTATCAATGTTTTGTTTAATTTCCACATATTTTGTGAATTTACCAGTTTTCCTTCTGTTACTGATTTCTAGCTTTATTCCTTTGGGGTTAGAAAAGAAATACTTTGTATGGTTTTAGTTCTCTTAAAATTTATTGGAACTTGTTTTGTGGCCTAATACATGATCTATCCTGGTTAATGTTCTGTCTGCACTTGGGAAGAATGTGTATTCTGCTGCCACTGGGTGGAGTGTTCTATAGAAATACGCTAAGCCTAGTTGGTTTATAATGTTCTGCTCTTCAATTTTCTATGTTTATCTTTTGGCTCTTTGATCTGTCTATTATTAAATTATACAATTCTTGAATGGCCAGTTTCTCCATTTTATTTGGTCAGTTTTTGCCTGATATATTTTTGATGCATGTGTGCTTATAATTGTTATATCTTCCTTATGGGTTGACCCTTTTATCATTGTAAAATGTCCTTTTTTTCTCTAATAACAATTTTCGGGCTTTGTGTGTGTGTGTGTGTGTGTGTCATTAGTATAGCCACTACACCTCTACTTTGGTTAATGTTTGTATGGCATATTTCTCCACAACCTTTTATCTTCAACTCCTTTATGTCTGAATGTAAAGCGTGTCTCTTGTAGACAGCATACAGTTGGATCATGTTTTTTAAAGTTATTCATTTTACTGATCTTTGCCTTTTGATTGGAATCCTGAGTTTATTTCCATTTAACACTATTACTGAGAAAGTATGATTTACGTGTGTGATTTGAGTATCTGGTTTATGTTTGTCTTATGTCTTTTTTGTTTCTTTATGTCTCCATTACTGCTTTCTTGTGTGTTAAATATACATTTTGTATTATACCATTATAATTCCTTTGTTTCCTTTATCAAATATTTTAAAATTATTTTTAACTTGTTTTCTTGGGGATTACAATTAACATCTTAACTTAAAACACTCTACTTTGCAATAATATTAACTTAGTTTAAATAGTATGTAAAAACTTTGTTCCATTATAGGTCTGTTCTTTGCCACCCCTTTTTGCTACTCGTGGCATAAAAATTACATATTTATACATTATGAGCCCATTACATAGGTCTATAATTATTGGTTTATGCAATAAGCTGATTTTAATAAGAAGAAAAGAGTTACAAACTACATTTTTACTGTCTTTTGTATTTACCTATGTAATTACCTTTACTAGCGCTTATTTCTTTGTGTGAATTCAAATTATTGTCTAGTGCCCTTTCTTTTCAGTTTAAAGGACTTTCTTTGGTATTTCCTATAGCGCAGGTCTACCAGCAACAAATCCTCTCAATTTTTGTTTATATGGGAATATATTTTTCCTTTATCTTGGAAGTATAGTTTTGCTGGATATAGAATCATTAGTTTACAGCCTTTACTTTCAGTCCTTTGACTATGTCATCTCACTGCCTTCTGAACTCCATTATTTCTGCTGATAAGTTCATTGTTAATCTTACTGAGTCTCCTTTCTATACGATAAGTTATTTTCTCAGCCTCCCAAAGCACTGGGATTACAGGCATGAGCCATTGCACCTGGCCAAAAATGGATATTTTATATAATATAATGTGACACCTCTGAAAATCAGATTCTGCCCCTTCCTTGGGGTTTATTGTTGCTTTTTATTTGCTTACTGATATGGTTTGTCTGTATCCCCACCCAAATCTCATCTTTAATTGTAGCTCTAATAATTCCCATGTGTCATGGGAGGGACCTGGTGGGAGGTAATTGAATCATGAGATTGGGTTGTTCCCATGCTGTTATTGTGATAATGAATAAGTCTCACGAGATCTGATGGTTTTATAAAGGGGAGTTACCCTTCACAAGCTCTCTTTTCTGCTGCCATGTAAGATTTGACTTTGCTCCTCATTTGCCTTCAGCCATGATTGTGAGGCCTCTCCAGCCATGTGAAATTGTGAGTCAATTAAACTTCTTTCCTTTATTCATTACCCAGTCTCTGGTATGTCTTTATTAGCAGTGTGAGAACAAACTAACACACTTACTATTATTCCAGTGACTTCCCTGGACTAACTTTGTAAAATATATATATATATTTTTTTTCTTTGAGACAGAGTCTTACTCTGTTGCCCAGGCTGGAGTGCAGTGGCCCAGTCTTGGCTCACTGCAAGCTCCACCTCCCAGGTTCACACCATTCTCCTGCCTCAGCCTCCTGAGTAACTGGGACTACAGGCACCCACCACTGCACCTGGCTAATTTTTTATATTTTTAGTAGAGATGGGGTTTCACAGCATTAGCCAGGAGTCTTGATCTCCAGACCTCATGATCCACCCACCTCGGCCTCCCAATGTAAAATCTTTATTCTTTGTCATGTAGAGCCACTGACAACTAAGCTTGGTTAACTTAGTGGTCATCTAGTGATTGGACAGAGACGTCCCTAAATACCTTGAACCAATAAGCCTCCCAGCCTTTGCCAAGGCAACCACTTGTGTAGGGCATGACTTCAACATTCTTTCACTTTACAATTCTGCCTCAGTCTTCACTTGTCACTTGCACAGAGCCTCAAAGTCAGCCAGAGGTAGGAGAAAAGAGCCTTCTTATTTTCTGGGCATGCACACATGTATGTGGCCTTCTAAATCCCATGGAATATTTTGGAGCTTTATGAATGTCCAGATGTCCCCTATGGAGATCTAATTTCACTTTTCTTTTTTGGTTTTTTAGCCAGTCTCTTGTAAGCCTCAACTGATAGCACTGCCTCAGGCAGCTGTGATGTTAAACAATTGCTAATGATTATCTCTGACAAATTCCCTACCCATAGACTGTTCATACAGAACAACCTTAGGCCAGATAAAGACAAGCCCTGAGAATGGAGCTTTTAAAAGAGCTGCCACAAAAATCAAATAGTGATAATTATCTGGAGATGAGGCTTTTGGGAATTCCAATCCCATTTTATTTCCTTTTGGGAATTCTTGGATGCTGTTTTTCATAGCTACTGTTACTGTAAGTTTCTTGGTTTTCAAGGCTATTGCAGAGCTACAGAGAGGGAGATGGGAACAGGGTGCATTAAAATGATAAAAGTGTGCCATTCTTACCAAGCTGCAGCTGAATAAATAATCCTCAGATTGTTGCATGCCTTTGATTAATTTTGGGAGTTTTGCAAAAGTTGATTTTGAGCATTTTTGACAGTGTTCTTATCACTTTAATGGAAGTCTTTGCTATACTAGAAGTGCTTTCTCGTCCTCATTTGTTGCTTTAATTTTGAATTTAAAGTATTATTGGAAGGAGAGACATTGACTAGATATTTCCTCAAACAAAAACAAAACAACAGAGGGCCAGGCAAATGGTCCAAGATGATGAATTGAGAAGGTTTGGACTGTTAATCCTAGCTGTACCTTTGAACTACTTGGGGAGCTTTTTAAAAATTCCCACCCTGCGAGATCCTGATTTAGTTGATTTAGAGTATGGCCTCTATAACAGTATTTTAAAAGCTCCCTTGGCCAGGTGCCATGGCACATGCCTGTGATCGTGGCACTTTGGGAGGCTGAGGTGGAAGGAGTTCAAGACCAGCATGGGCAACATGGTGAGACCCTGTCTCTACAAAAAATAAAAAAATAGCTGGGCTTAGTGGCACACACTTGTGGTCTCAGCTACTCGGGAGACTGAGACTGTGGGTCACTTGAGCCAGGAGGTTAAGGCTGCGGTGGGCTGTGTTTGTACCACTGCACTCTAGCCTTGGCAACAAATAGAGACCCTGTCTAAAAAAACCCAGCAACCATAAAAACAAAATAACAACAAGAAAAGGCAAAATAAAAGCTTTCTAGTGATTTTAATATGCTATCAGAGGGAAAATCACTGGTCTAGAGTGAGTTTCAAGACAGAGGTTGACTTTTTGAGCCAGGGATGCAGTATGGTGATATGAACCTGGACAGCAATGTTTGTCAAAGTGTGTGCTATAGGCTAATTCCCTCCAAGTCACCCAGACTGGCAATTTCCAAATCATATGTCTTGAAGGACCAAGTTTTCAAAAATTATTTCTTATTTCTAATCTATATTGACTGAAACTTTTATAAAATGCAACAAAAATGAATTACCAGAAAAACAGAATAAAAAGTGATGCACAAAATATGTCCAAATATTTTATTATTACATCCAACAGACATATGATTATTGTGTAAAATAAATATAAATATGTCTGCTTAAGCTCAGTGGACCTTGGTGTGGACTAGCAACTAAGTATGTGAACCAGTACAGAGACCAGGTAAACTTGACTTTGGGTTCTTTGTTGAAGAGGCCCATCTTAGGGAGGCATTTCCGCTGTACTGGCAAAGCCAGCCAAAGGAAGGGACCCACAGATAAGGCTCAAAAGGGAGTCCTTCTTTACCCTGTTGGGCTGGCAACAAGACAATTGTGGATGTGTGTGTCTCGCAAGCACACATCAATCTGGGGTGGATACTAGCTTATATGCCATCTGCACAGGAAAGTGGAATCCACCAGATGTGATCATTGACTCAGATCCTCCTGATACAAGGAGACATAGAAGGTTTCCCTAAGAGAAGTGCTGGGTGACCCCCTCACAGACAGTGGAAAATGATATGAAGAGAAGCCCTGAGGAGGATGACAATGATGTGTTGGAAGAGGGAGAATTCATACTAGCATGCACCATGACACAGAACACACAGGTACTGCAGAAGGCAGAAATGGTTTTGGTTTTTAGGAAATGTGGCAACAGAGTTGGAATTCTCCCATGCTGTGCTCCAGTTGATGTTTGTGAAGGCCATGTTACTTTTTAACCTAGGAGACTTGAATCATTTCAGCAGTGAAAGTGAATGATTTTACAGGCCCATAAACCTGCAAATTCCTACCACTGACCATCTAGCAGTATTATGAGTGGTTTGATACCCTGAGCTAATGGGTACTTTGCTGGGGTGGAAGGTGGTAGGGTATGCAAGTGGCAGGTTCTCACACTAATTTGAGCTGCTTCTCAAGGAGATATGATCATAGTCTGAGACCTGAGAGAAAGTGGTTCATTTTCTCTCTTTAGAATTCATTATCTCTAAGTAGACAGACCAAAGTTCCCAGAAGGTTCTTGGTAGCAGCATGAGGCCGAGGACTGTAAGGGTGAAAGAAGCTCAGGGCCCTTCTGGCCCAAAGTCTTTAATTTGCACATGATTTCTGGGAGCCAGAGAAATGACACAACTTGGTAACTGGAGTTCAGCTGTGGGGTCCTATATTTGGTTCCAAAAATTTAATTGTAGAAGTACAGGATTGGAAATTCTTACTTTCACAGCAATTTATGTCTAAAAGTTTGGGGGGACTAGTTGATAAAAGTTTTGGGGGGCTAGTTGATAAAAATTTTGGGGGGCTAGTTGATAAAAGCTTTGTATGAGTTAGCACTAAGGTATGGTTGTTATTACAAATGAACGTGCTGTGATTAAAGATTATATTCATTATATTTATAAATTACAAAATGAATATATGTTCATGGTAAGGAATTTGAAAAATATTAAAAAGCCTAAACTCAGAAATCTCTTATAAAATCCAACTTCTCTACTACCTAGAGCCAATACTTAAGATTTTTTGTGCGGCGGGCGCGGTGGCTCAAGCCTGTAATCCCAGCACTTTGGGAGGCCGAGATGGGCGGATCATGAGGTCAGGAGATCGAGACCATCCTGGCTGACACGGTGAAACCCCGTCTCTACTAAAAAATACAAAAAAAACTAGCCGGGCGAGGTGGCGGGTGCCTGTAGTCCCAGATACTCGGGAGACTGAGGCAGGAGAATGGCGTGAACCCGGGATGTGGAGCGTGCAGTGAGCCGAGATCTGGCCACTGCACTCCAGCCTGGGCGGCAGAGCGAGACTCCGTCTCAAAAAAAAAAAAAAAAAAAAGAAAAAAAAAAAAAGATTTTTTGTGTGTACATATGATTAAGAATATACAAAGCAATGGTATTGCACCTATACTTCTGTATCAACTTTTTAAAATTAAACTTGTTATTCTGATGTAACTATAGACTACACATTAATAAGCAGTTATAAGAAATAATATAGAGAAAGAAAGGATTTTGAAGGTTCACAGTGTGAAGAAATGATACATGTTTGAGGTGATGGATATGCTAATTACCCTGATTTGATCATTACATGTTGTAAATGTGTATTGAAATATCATTCTGGGCCGGATGCGGTGACTCATGTCTGTAATCCCAGCACTTTGGGAGGCCGAGGCAGGTGGATCTCTTGAGGCCAGGAGTTCGAGACCAGCTTGGCCAGCATGGTGAAACCCTATCTCTACTAAAAATAAAAAAATTAGCTGGGCATGGTGGCTCATGCCTGTAATCCCAGCTACTCAGGAGGCTGAGGTAGGAGAATCACTTGAACCCAGGAGGCAGAGGTTCAATGAGCTGAGATTGTGCCATTGCACTCCAGCCTGGGCAAGAGTGAGACTCCATCTCAAAAATAAAATAAAATAAAATAAAATAAAATAAAAAATAAATAAAGAAAGAAAAGAAATATCACTCTGTATCCCATAAATATGTGTAATTATTACGTGCCAACTAAAAATAAAAGGAAAAAAGAAAAAAGAAATAATTCAGAGAGATCTCATTGTACACTTTACTCAGTTTTCTCCAATAGTAACATCTTGTACAATATAATAACCGGGATACTGACATTTACTGATCTTATTCAAAATTCCCTGTTTTACTTGTACATGTGTGTGTATTTAGTTCTCTACAATTTATCATGTTAGGCTTGTGCATCCATAACCACAGTCAAGATGCAGAACAATTCAAGTGCCACAAGGATCCTTTGTGTTGCCATTTTAAAAATCATGCCCCTTCCTTCCTCACCCCCTTCCCATGCGCCCATCCCTCTTCATAGCCTTCACTAATCTATTTTCCATCTCTATATTTTGGCTTTTCAAAAACGTTCTATACATGGAGTCATGCTGTTGAAGGACATCTGGGTTGTTTCCAGTGTTGGCTATTATGAATAAACCTTTGTGTACAGGTTTTTATGTAAAAATCTAAGTTTTCATTTCTCTGGGACAAATACCTGAGTGTCATTACTAGGTTGTATGGTATTTGCATGCTTAATCTTGTAAGAAACTGCCAAATTGGTTTCTAGAGTGTGAATCATAATTTTGAACACATTGTAGCATAACTATTTCTCCAAATAATTAAATTTTCTTAAAAAACAAAAATTTTAACAACTGCATAATATTACATGGGATAGATGTAGCATAATGTATAAGATTTCCTCTAATGTTGAACATGTTGGTTGTTTGAGATTTCTTTCTCCTTGTAGAAATCAGTAAAAGACTCCTGCATGTGGAACTAATGTGAACAGACCCGCTGGAACTGGTTCCTGTAGTCCCCAGGAGTGACTAAGTTCTGAAAGGCTGATTTGTGCTAACCTCATTGCACAGGGGCCTGAGGAAGATATCATGATGTCACTTTGTAAATCTCTGAATGAGACATATAACTGCCACACAGGGACTATTCGTGGTAGCACTGGCATAAATGATATCCCTTCCACCTACGTTGGAAGACTATTGTAATCAAAAACTACCTTTTAGTTTACCAGGAGGAAGACACTGGAATGCTATGTTTCCATGTAGTCAAGTTCTGGAGGACACAAATGGTCTTGTTGTGAGCTTTGTACCAGGAAAAGGGGAGTGGGATGCCTCTCGGGCCCAATTTTGGGATGGTCTAGTGCCAACTTCTCATCTTGGGGATGGCCTTGCCATAGGTCAGAACATAGGACGAGTGCCGGCTGTGTTGCACATGAGCGTGGGCCCTGCCCATGGCGCACTCTGGTTTCTGTGTGCCTGTGTTAAAACCTCTTCCGACTGACATAATATTTGTTTTGGAAGTGAATGCCCTCAACCAAAGCCAGTGAGCCTAGTATCTTTTCTCTCTCCACTGATTTTGCATCCTTGGATTCTACACCATCTTAGGTTGATTTTGTAGTTTAACTCTCAGTGGAAAGTACCATTTCTTCATTCCCAAGATCTTGGAGGGTATCTCACTATAGCCTCTAAATACTTATACCTTTCACTGTTGTAAATAACTTCCATTATTAAAGATACGTTGCAGTCTTATTAAAAAAACATTCTGCATAAATCTTATTTTTAATGTTTACATTAATTTATTTACTTTTTTAAAAACATAGAGAAGGGGTCTCCCTATGTTGCTCAGGCTGGTCATAACTTCTGGCCTCAAGTGATTCTCCCAACTGGGCCTCCCAAAGTGCTAGGATTACAGGTGTTAGCCACTGTGCCCAGCCTTTTTTTTTCTTTTCAGCTTATTTTTAAAATTATTTCTGTAAGGGAAATTAAAGAAATTAAGTGGGATCACTGGGCTAAAGAGTAGAAACATTTTGGAAGTTTTGATAAATTGACTCCTAGAAAAGTAGCTCCTTCTGAAGCTTAATGACAATGCCCCTTTCATTTTATGTTCACCAACAGCGGGCAATAAATTTTAAAAATTACTAACTTGAGAAGTGAAAAAGGGTATCTGGTTTAACTTGTGTGTTACTGATTTTCAGTGAGCGAAACAACATATACACAGGCTACCTCCTACAACAAGCATGAGGGCTATCAATAGGAAACCTGTGAGTTACTGGATGGATCATGGTGGGCCATTTCCAGTTTTCAGAGGTGCTTATGACTTTTTATGGAACTGACTACAGTCAGAAAAGATTTATCTATCAAAGGCTATGGCGATGGATGCTCTCTACTGAGCATGTAACTTGGCACTATCTATGAACTAGACAGTGGGCATCCACCAGACAATGAACTGCTAGTGCCTTGATTTTGGACTTTCCACCCTCCAGAACTATGAGAAATAAGTTTCTGTTGCTTATAAGCCACCCAATTCATGGCATTTCCAAAAAAAAAAAAAAAAAAAAAAAAATTGCAGCCCAAAAAGACTAAGACAGTGACATTTGAGGAAACACGTGAAGGAGGAAAGGCAGCTATCCATATGGGTATTTTGGAGAAGACATTCCGGTAGAACAGAGGGCTTGTGCTTAAGCTCTGAGGAGCTGCCTTTCATTGATCAGAAAACTGATCTTAGCTGGTTTTACAGGCTCTGGTCTGGGAGGTGTCAGGGTAGATGGAGGTGGGGGAGGTGAGATCTATGGTTGCAGACTTCAGGTGCCCTTAGGGAAATCTAATTCACAACTTTCCTGTAGGTGGAAGCTTTGGTGGTTGCAACTCATCCAAATTTTCCAAGTTCACTTTGATGATCTGAGATCTCAAAGTAGGAGTTGGTCTCCCAGTAGTCACAGTTGTGACTCTCCTTTCCTGCCCTCGAGGCAAGGTTAGCTGCCTGTAGGGTACACTTGTGGAGACAGGTATGGCAAACAAAGAGGACAGAACAAGGTCTGTCTTGTCCTGCTGTGGCTTGCTCTGTGCTATCTTTTTGGCTTTCTCTAGTGCAGATCAGAGCCCTTTTGGAGCTGAATTTCCATAGAGTAGGATTGGAGGGTCTGAGCAGAGGGGCAGCAATGATTCTGAGTTGTATTTTGACAAACATGAAAAGTCACAGCATTCGAGGGAAGGAGAAGGGAACACTTACTGCATTTTACCAATAGGCCATTCACTGTACTAAGCGTTTTACATACACTGTCTTATTAAATCTTCATTACTACTGTGCAAGGTGGGTGTTATTGTCACCTTTTTTTTTTTTTTTTTTTTTTTGAGACAGAGTCTTGCTTTGTTGCCCAGGCTGGAGTGCAGTGGCGCGATATCGGCTCACTGCAAGCTCTGCCTCCTGGGTTCATGCCATTCTCCTGCCTCAGCCTCCCGAGTAGCTGGGACTACAGGCACCCGCTACCATGCCTGGCTAATTTTTTGTATTTTTAGTAGAGACGGGGTTTCATCGTGTTAGCCAGGATGGTCTCGATTTCCTGACCTCGTGATCCGCCCGCCTCGGCCTCCCAAAGTGCTGGGATTACAGGCATGAGCCACCGCGCCCGGCCTATTGTCACCATTTTGCAGATGAAGAAAGCAAGGCTCAAAGATATTGGCTATTTTCCTACTTACAAAAATACGTACACTTTGTAAAAACTTCAACAATAAAAAGAAAGTTAAAAACAAGAAGTCCTTCATCGTCTCACCTCTCAGATAAAACCACTCCAATTGTCCCTTGGTATCTGCAGGGGTTTGGTTTTAGGGTCCTCCCTAGAAGACCAAAATCCATGGATGCCCTGATGTAAAAAGGCCTAGCATTTGCATCTAACCTATACACTTCCTCTTGTATACTTTAATTAATCTCTACATTGCTTATAATACTGAATACATTGTACATGTTATGTAAGTTGTTGTTAAGCTATATTTAATTTGTTTTTAAAAATGGCATTTTTTTTTTTAAACTGAGACGGTGTCCTGCTCTGTCACCCAGGCTGGAGTGCAGTGGTGCAATCTCAGCTCACTGCAGCCTTGACCTCCTGGGCTCAAGTGATCCTCCTGCCTCAGGCTCCCAAGTAGCTGGGACCACAGGCTGCACCACCATGTCCGGCTAATTTATTTATTTATTTTTTGAGACAGAGTTTTGCTCTTGTTGCCCAGGCTGGTGTGCAATGGCGCGATTTTGGCTCACTGCAACCTCCGCCTTCTGGGTTCAAACGATTCTCCTGCTTCAGCCTCCTGAGTAGTTGGGATTACGGGCATGCGCCACCACGCCCGGCTAATCTTGTATTTTCAGTGGAGACAGGGTTTCTCCATGTTGGTCAGGCTGGTCTCGAACTCCCGACCTCAGGTGATCCGCCCGCCTCGGCCTCCCAAAGTGCTGTGATTACAGGCGTGAGCCACTGCGCCCGGATATTTTTTATTTTTGAAACTTTGGAAAAAATATTTTCAATCCTCGTTGGCTGAATCCGCGAATGCGGAACCCGAGGATGCAGAGATCCGACTGCATAGGAACTTGGTGTAGAATCCTACTGAATTTTAAAAATATACACACACATACCCTTTTTTTTTTCCCACAAGAAACCAGGACTACAGCGCACATACACTCCTATGAAATTTGCCTATCCTAGCAGTGCATCTTGGTTATCTTGCTGTGTAGCCAATTCGTCTTACTAATGAAAGCAGGGCTTTGGGGGAGTTAGCGCTCCCTGAGGATACGTGTGGTTGTGGCTTCACGCAGGTCACTCCGCTCTAAGGGCTCCAGCTTCCTCCCTGTACGAGTAGGGCAGGGGACCGTGAACTCTGCGATGTAACGACAACCAACAGGGCGCCGCACCCCCTGCCCGCCTCGTGACTACCTGGGATATTCTTAAGGTCCAGTCTTGCTTGACTTGGGTGGCAGCCGCCACTTTCAGTAATTCAGACAAAGCCGCCGCCAGCTCCGCCAGGACCTCCCCTCGCCACCCCTCGGGCGGGGTGAGGATGACCGGAGCGGCCAGGCGGGGTGGGACTGGCTCAGGGGCGGGGCCTCGGGCGAGCCGGGGGCGGGGCGCCAGCAGAGGGGCGGGGCCTCAGGCTGAGGCGCCCGGTGCGCGCGGACTGGTAGGCCTGTCTCGTCGTGACGTGCTCGGCGCCCGCGCCCGGCCCCGCCCCCTCCCTCCCAGGCCCCGCCCCTCCGTCGCTCCGTCCCTCGCCGCTGCACCCCTAAAGACCGTGGCGCTGCGATGGCGGAGGCCGTGGAGCGCACTGACGAGCTGGTCCGCGAGTACCTGCTCTTCCGCGGGTTCACGCACACACTGCGGCAGCTGGACGCCGAGATCAAGGCGGACAAGGAGAAGGGGTTCCGGGTGAGGGCCGGCGGGAGCGGCGCGGGCAGAGGCGGCCCGAGGGGGCCGGGGAGCGGGCTTCCCCCAGCACTGCCTCCGGGGCGGGAGCGGCGCTGTCACTCGCGCCGGGGCGCGGGAGACCTCAGCGCGTCCGACCCCAGCTTGACGGATGAGGAACTGAGGCCCTCAGACGGACAGGACCTGCCTGAAGCCGCCCCCCGAGTCAGGAGCGTCGCCGAAGCTGGAGCCCCGATGTCCCGGCTTCTGGTCCAGGGTTCTGTCTCCACTCCAGCCTCCTTGGCCAGGATGGCGATGAGGTTTTAGGAGCCGAGGTTAGGTAGATGGTTGCGTTTTGGCAACAGATATTCGTGTTGGCTTCCAATGGCAGTGGAAGCAAGGAAGTCTGCAGTTCAAAACATTAGCTGTGTTCAAGTACCTGCGGTGTTTGTTTAAAATGGCCTCGTCAGGGACTCCTTGGCAGTTTTGCTTCTGTAGTTGTGGAAGACCTCATGGCACATTAGATAAACCCAAACTTCCCTTACTCTAAAATGATTTTGCATTGCGAGGTTCTTGGAATGTATCTGTGTGTGATTTGTATGTTTGTATGTACTGACTTCAATGAGAGGCAGTGAGCTAACAGCAAGAGCACTGGAGGGGAGTTAGGAGATCTGGTTTCCTGCCTGGCCAAGGTTAGTGGCTACTTAGTGGCAAAAGCAAATCATTCCAGCCCTCTGGGCCTCAGTGGCCTGATCTACAAGCTAGGGGCGTTGGATTGGTATTGATATCTAAACCTTTTTCCAGATTCTGTACTCTGCTGTAATTGCTCCTCACAAGGAGGTGACTTCCTTGGCTGACACTCTGAGCAGCTACCACGGCTTCGGTGGAACTCTGATGACTTGAAGGAGTCAGTCCGTGCACCTCCTTATGATCCTTGGTATCCAGGAATTGTGGAGATCCTCTCATACTCTCTTCTTTCCACCCCACCCCCTTTTTAAAAAATGTGAGGTAACTGAGACTACAGTTAAGCAACAATGCCGTTTTTGTTTTTTTTGTTTTTTTTTTGAGACAGAGTCTCACTCTGTCACTTAGGCTGGAGTGCAGTGGCACGATCTTGGCTCACTGCAACATCTGCCTCCTGGGTTCAAGCGATTCTCCTGCCTCAGCCTCTTGAGTAGCTGGGATTACAGGTGCACGCCACAACACCCGGCTAATTTTTGTATTTTTAGTAGAGTCGGAGTTTCACCATGTTGGCAAGGTTGGTCTCGAACTCCTGACCTCAGGTGATCCACCCGCCTCGGCCTCCCAAAATGCAGGGATTACAGGTGTGAGCCACGGTGCCTGGTCTGGCACTGCCAAATTGATCAAATAAGTCAGAGGCAGATCCAAGATCTCGAGCCAGATCTCTTACGTTCTGGGCCAGAGCCCTTTTACACCTGAAATTTCTGTGCTTGCTAGAGGGTCAAACCACTTCTCTAACTCAGAAAACTACTGAAAAACCGTTGCATTAGTATGTTTTGAAAATGTTATAGATTGCTAACTTACGAATTTTTTTTTACACCCAGAAGCCATGACAAGAGGAAAAAACTTTATCCATGGAGGGGAGAATTCCCTTCCGTCCCTTACCATCTTCTCCATCCATGTTTCTCACCAGGTGGATAAGATTGTGGACCAGCTGCAGCAGTTAATGCAGGTGTATGACTTGGCTGCCCTTCGGGATTATTGGAGCTACTTGGAGCGTCGACTCTTCAGCCGCTTGGAGGATATATACAGACCCACCATCCACAAGCTGAAAACCAGCCTGTTTCGCTTTTATCTTGTCTACACAATCCAGGTACCTGTTGATTCAGGGGTTCTGTTTCCCTTGATGGAAGGAGCTCTTTGATCCTGAAATAGATTTTCTTCCAGTTCCTAGAGAGGACTCTGTATGTGACTATGGGAAAGAGTGCAGCAGTTACAGTGCAATTATTTTTGGCTGTTTTCCTTCTTTTTTTTCCTTGCCGTCATCTGTAGATCATCTGACTTGTCTTCCCCATTCCTATTTCCTTTTTTATTCTAAGCACATAAGCTTAAAACAAAGGTGGTATTTTAAAGAATATAAGTAGCTGGGTTAAAGTTTGAGTAATAAAGATGATAGCTGACCTGGAGGAATGAGTCACTTAGTTATTTGAACATCAGCTAGGGATTAATTTTTAGGATGGGATTTATCATTAGAACTTCAGTTTAAACCAGCTTTGAAATGACAAGTTCCTTGAGAAAAGAGTGATGATTTCCTTTATATTATGGCATTTTATTTTGCCACTTACCTGGCAGGCTGATAGCCAAAGGTTGTCTGCTGTGCGGTGATGAAGAGTCTTACCTCTGGATTTCCGTCTCTTCTGCCTCCTTGCTACCTCCTTGTGTCTTGGCAGACAAACAGAAATGACAAGGCTCAGGAATTCTTTGCGAAGCAGGCCACAGAACTCCAGAACCAGGCTGAGTGGAAGGATTGGTTTGTCCTGCCCTTCCTGCCATCTCCGGACACCAACCCCACCTTTGCTACCTACTTTTCTCGACAGTGGGCCGACACCTTCATTGTGTCCCTGCACAACTTCCTGAGCGTCCTGTTTCAGTGCATGCATATCCTTTCAGTTGCCTGGGGCTGAGGACCCAGCCTGAGGCCCCTAGACCTCGGGATCAATAGCCCTGCTCTCCATACAGGCATTTCTTCTACAAAAATGCCCGGGGACCATTTTCATGGGTCATATGAGGGGACTGGACAAATTGTGGTTGTTTTTGTCAGTAAGCCAGGGAATCACGAATCTTAGTTCTGACACTGTGCTGCTGAAGTATTAGCTGACGTGTGGGCAGGGACAGTGGTAGCAGTGGAGTGCTAGCACCGACTTTGTCAGCAGGCACTGGGGTTGGAAGGCAGCTGCTGCTTGGAGAAACTGGGCAGCCTTGAGAGTATCCTCTCTGTGCATGAAACATGTTCCAAGGGATATACCTTTGCTGGGATTAGGTACAGATGAGAAGACTTCTTGGGTTGGAACTTTTGCCTGCGTTAGTGTTTGAGTTATTGTCTCTAATAGTAACTTCAGTGTTCCTTGAGTTGCCAGAAAACACAGTAGCTTTAAGAATATATATGCGGATATTTGCGAGGGGGAATGAATGAGAATGCAGGTAAATAATTTATGGCCTACCAAACGTATAAGCCAGAGCTCCCGAGGCCATCGTTCATACTGTCTAGGCTGGAAATTTAGAGGAGGAGAAGGGAGTCTGGCTTGAATGGGGCTGGCTGGTGAGGCACTGATAAATTTGGGTGTTTAGAGGCCCACCCATGGGCGGGCATTTTGGCCTCTGGGAGGAACACTTTGTGGTGGAGGTGGGAAGGGCACCTTTCTGTGGGCACCTTTCTGTGCCACAGATGAGTGTGAATTCCACCCTTGCCAGAGCTGCTTTGTTTCCTCCCCCTTGCTCCCTCCCTTCATCCTGAGGGCTCTCCAGTTAGTCTCGTGGGCCCTCCAGTGAAATCGAAACTGTCACTCAAAGTCTTTTCAGTGGTCCTCAAACTAGGTTACACACATACGGGCTCCAGTCCTCTTTCCAGTTCTGAGGCGCTGTCTGCTCTGTGCTCCTCCTAACTGAGGCTGCCTGAGGCAGTGGAGAAGGGCTAGTATCGCAAGCTAGATTGTGGTTGTTCTTGGGGCGGCCATGCCATCTGCAGAAAGCTTTCTCTTCTCAGTCCAAACCTTTGCCAGGGAGAGGCTCAATCTGGGAGGCGAAGCCAAGTGACTGGTCTTTTCTGCCTCACTGGCTGTATTCTTGTGGAGCCACTGGCCTCCAGGGCTGCTTTTAGCTGAATGTACTGACCTCCCTAAAGCTCAGACTGGCTTTGAAGTTCACTGGATACTAGCTGTTTGCTGCTGGTATTTGAGAGAAAATGCTTAGGTTTGGATTTATGTCCCCTCTGTGGGCTGGCCAGGCAGATGGTCGTGTGTCTGTGAGTCTGTCCGAATGAAATGAGGCCAGACCTAGAGAAAGTGTTGGAGACAAGGGAGCGACTATTTCATTAAGCCCACAAGAGCCCACGGCACCGCTCCTGTACTCTGTTCTCTGTGTCCCTGTGTCTCATGTGTTTTACTGATGTGTCAAAGGTTTGGGAAGGAGTTTTAAACATTTCACGGGCTGGCTTATTCTTTAACTTTGTGCACCAGTCCCTGTGATCCTGAACTTTGATGCGGAGTGTCAGAGGACTAACCAGATTCAAGAAGAAAATGAAGTTCTGCGTCAGAAGGTTTGTTCTGAATAGGCTTGTTCCTGGGGAAGTACTTCTGCTTTTTGTGTGTAAAATTAGGTAGTGGCAGTGGAAGACTATATTAATCAGCTTTTCACTGCCACTACCTAATTTCTCAGATGGAAATGAGTTACCAGAAAGTCAGTATTGGGAATTTGGAGAGTAACAGTCTCTCAAAACCAGAGGTGAGATTCATATTTTAAGTCAGATATATAGCATGAACAATATAGTAACAGTAATTAACTTTTAAGGAGAAAAAGACTATATGCATCCATGCCACCTTATAACTAACCTGTTTTCGTATGTCTGTTTCATCTTTCCACATATAGCTATATATGTGTATGTATATATACACATATGTAAACTATACGTATATGTATATATGTAAACGATATATGTAAACTATATATATACACACACACACATAGATATATAGTTTACAACCCAGATATAATTTAGTTGTTCCTACTCAGCTATATGCTTCTCTAGTTTGATAAAACAGTAGAGCCAGGGGACCCACATTTGCCTGTACATTTTGCCTGAGGAACATTTCTCTTTCCTGAAATTAAGATCTCTATAGGTAATATTGTTAGGAAAAGGAAGATTATAGGCTGTTTAGGTTATGGGGTTTAAGATTCTTGGGTTTTGAGGTGTGTGTATATGTAGTTTTCTTCAGGCAAAAGGTTAAAAACGCTGTAATTCATTAAATTTTTTTTCCCATTCCAAAGAGCAAAGCAGGATGGGTGGAGCTATTTTTCTCAGTGAGTCTAGGAGGAAGCAAGTCAAATGATTAAAAAGAAAATGGGTTTTGGATTTCTAATGGTTTTTGGTTTTCTCACCTCATTGTTCAGTGACAGCAGTCACTTTTCCTAGTCTGCAGTGAGCAGAGTGAGATGGGCCCCTTGATGCTGAGGCGGGTGGCACTCAGACCAGTGGGCTTGGATGCAATGTGTCTAGATATCTTCCTCCGCAGAGGGAAGGTTAGGTGAGATCATTGGCTAACTCAGCCCTACCCCTGTGTAGCTTTTTGCATTGCAAGCTGAAATCCACCGACTAAAGAAAGAGGAGCAACAGCCAGAAGAGGAAGAGGCCTTGGTCCAACACAAATTGCCTCTTTATGTCTCCAACATGGACCGCCTGGGGGACTCGGAACTGTGAGTGTGTGTGACGGCCCTCTCCTTTTCTCTGCCCTCTGTGCTCTCAGCCCCACCATTCCCTCTGATCTTGCCTTGCCTGTAGCCTTCTGTGCCTGCTGAAGGAGAATTGCGGAAGAGCCTCCTGGCACACACTGCTCTTGCTTGAGAGCTTTATTTTTATTTTTAGAGATGGAGTCTCGCTCTGTCGCCCAGGCTAGAGTGCCGTGGCACAACATTGGCTCAAAGCAACCTCTGCCTCCTGGGTTCGAGAGACTCTCCTGCCTCACCTCCCAAGCAGCTGGGATTACAAGTGCATGCCACCATGCCTGGCTAATTTTTGTTGTATTTTTGGTAGAGATGGGATTTCATCATATTGGCCAGGCTAGTCTCAAACTCCTGACCTCAAGTGATCCACCTGCCTTGGCCTCCCAAAGTGCTGGGATTACAGGCATGAGCCACCACGTCCAGCCTAGCTTCAGAGCTTTATGAGTAAGGTCCCCATGGCCTCAAAAGTCCTCTAGGAGTTCTGAGCCTCCAAGCCTGTGGCTGTGCCTAGAGCTGGGGAACTGCACAGCTCTGCCAACTCTACATCCAGATATGTGTAGCCTGGATAAATAAAAACACAACCACTGTGGTAAAGTCTTGGGAAGGTTTTGTGCATTGGAAGGAGCATCTCATGTATGGAAAGATTGATAACCACAGGTTGGATGCATTCCTCAGTAGAAGCATGCACCTCTCTGATGGTTTAAAGAGGAAGGCAGATTAGAGAGAGGTATTTGACCTTCAGAAACAGCCAGTTAAAGCAGAAGCCCCAGCTGGTGATAATAATAGTAGTGGTTGAAGAAACAGAGGTACACACAGGTGAGGAAGATAGTGATTGGTGAGTCATGATGCAAACCCAGGCAGCCGGATTCCAGACCTCCACATAACCAAGTACTGCACCAGATGACATAGCTCTGGTGGTGGAGCCAGTGCTTTCAGATGGAAATAAAATGCGAGCCAAATATGTAATTTAACTTTTTTAGTAGCTATGTTAAAAAAAAAAAAACAAAAAAACAACAAGATGAATTTTAGTGATATATTTTATTTGGCCTAGTATATTCAAAACATCATTTCAATATGTAATGGATATAAACAAAATGTTAATGAGCTATGTTATACTTCTTTTCATGCCAAGTCTTTGAATTCCAGTGTGAATTTTACATCTCTAGCACATCTTGATTTGGACTAACCACTTTTCATGTGCTCAGTAGCACACGTGACCAGTGGCTATCAGACAAGACAGCTCTGAGTTTACTGTGACCCTCAAAGAAGAGCCGCAGACTTCACCCTTGTAACAGATAAGCTGCTGGCTCCCTTCGTACAAAAAAATGATACCAAGGATAATACCACCTTAAAGCCCAGCCTCCTGGACCTGACCCAGGCCTGGTCACTTAATATCATCCATAGCCCGGGAGGTCTATGTTCTTGGTTTTCCACATCCCGTTTCAGCCCTCTGACCCTGTGGTGTGTTTGCTGACCAGTGCCATGGTGTGCAGCCAAAGGAATGCCTCCCTCTCCCAGTCACCTCGCGTGGGCTTCCTGTCCTCGCTGCTGCCTCAGAGTAAGAAGAGCCCCTCAAGGTTGTCACCTGCCCAGGGCCCTCCTCAAGCTCAGAGCTCGGCCAAGAAAGAGTCCTTCGGTGGTCAGGTAAGCACAAGTCCTGCCTCTCTAACTGTGGCCAAGAAGCCCTTGACGACTGCCTGTGCTTCCAGACCTCCTGGTCAAGTGTAGACTTATTTGCCCTCCCTTTAGGACTGATTTCTTGGGCATGTTGATGAGATTCTAAATTGACATCTCATTACCTTTCTTTCCCCTTCCCTGCCTTTACTCTCAGAAAGTGATGGTTCTGCAGGATGAGAATCTAGATAAGACTGTAGCGGAGGAACTGGGAGGAGAAGGAGGAAAATCTACCGAATGCGTTCTGGCTGCCCGCTCCATCTTCACCTGTGGCTAGACTGCAGGCACTGTGGTGTTTGAGATGCTAGGTAGATGCTTGTGCACTGATCAAGGCAGTGCCAGACCTCACACCCCGGTCTCCTGACCCAAGGGATTGCCTTCCCCTGCCTGCACTCCTGTGCCAGTTCTCTGAAGGCTGTGATGCTTCCTGGGTGAAGTAGTAGATCTGATGACAGGAAGCAGGCTTTGAAGAGTCTCCCTCTTTTCTCATAAATTTCCTATGAACTCATGAGGGCTTATGACTGTGTTTTGGTGGCTCAAGTGTGGGTTCAGGCAATTAGAATTTTGAATTTTTGGTGATACAAAAATAGTGTTTGGCTAAAGAGTAAATCAAGAATTACCTCTGAATCCATGCATTTTGCCTACAAGTTGGTATTTGCTGATTCTGCAAAGGATTTTCACTATTTCTTACTTTTATGGAAAACTGCAAGTGGATTTTTTTTTTATGTCAGCTTACATCCCAAACGGCCAAGGGTCCTACTGACTAGTTTAACTAACAGACACTGTCAGAATTCATTACTTTCAAAAATGCCTGCAGACTGTTTATTGCTTGCATAGGGACACTTTCTCTTTGAGTGCATTATTAGTTGCAGTCATAGTCTGTGGCTTCTTCTCTTACCAGCCTCGGCGTGAGACCAGTTGCAAGTGGCACATTAGTTTGGGGCTGCTTGCTGTACCCAGGGAGGTAGGGGTCTGCCTCAGGCTGCCATTGGAATATAGCACTTGGGCTGGGTATTGTTGAGCTGGAGACACTGAGCAGGACACTGGATCAGAAAGAGCATGGGCTTTGGGGCCAGGCAACTTTACGTTTAGCTCTGGCTCCTCGTTTTTCATTGGTGCTCAGATTGCTTAAACTCACCCCAGTTTGCTTGGGATGATAATAATAGTATTTACTCCCCAGGGGAGGATGAATTGAGTGGCTAGAAGAAGAGTGCTTGGCAGAGGGTCAGCACTCAGTAAACGTTGGTAGTAGAAGTTATATTCCTGCAGGCCCTGGCCTACGTTAGTTCTGAGACCTAAAGTGCCATTAATGCAAAAAAAACTATAATCTTAGCAGCCATGAGGGTTCAGGCAGTTAAAACTCAATCATGGTTACTCCTATGAATATTTTTCTGAAATTCAAATCTTAAAGTTAGAATTCCAGTTCTGTGGAATGTGGCCGAGTAAGCTGTACTGCTTGCTTTCTGGATCTCTCACTGTGCAACATTTTATAAGTTTAATAAGTGACATGTGGAATGTTGAGTCCTTTGAAATGAGCTTGAAATTATGAAATTCAATTTCATTAACTTGAAAGAAAACATAGAGACAGCTTCTGTGGGAGTAAGCTGTGGCCATACTGTATGTGGTTTGGAACTGTGTGTCACATGGTGAGGTTGAAATGAGATTGGAAATTACTTGTGCAGTTTACAGCTAAGCAATGGGGATAAGAATGTGTGATTTGCAGTAAAACATGCCTTACCTTTCCTCTAAAATATAATGGAACAAAGATTGGGTCACTGTGTGGTATGTTAACAGAGCAGTTTGTAGTTCTTCAGTGAAGATGAAAGATATCTCTAATCTAAAAAACCCAATAGTCAGGTCACTTGTTTTTTATTAGTGGTAGATGAGTTAGATTCAGCATTAATGTTTCACTTCTAAAAATAACTAGTAGATTTGAGGTTCAAGAAAATCACAGAATTTTAGAGTTAGAGGGAAGCTCGAAGGTCATCTGGCCCACCTTCTGCTGAGTATAGGAGTACACTGTCTGGATTGATTGCCTCCTAAGATGCAGTGCTCACTGCTTGTCAAAGCAGGAACATATGCATGTTAGAAAGCTATTAGAAGAAACTTCTTTATGACTTTTCCTCACGGATCTTAGCTTAGCCCTTTGGAGCTACATAGAATAATAAGGCTTATTGTATAGAATGATTCTTCCTATGTTTTCCATGCTAAGCACTCTTGTTCATCCTCCCTTCAACTCCCACCTCAACTGTTTGTCCCTATGGCATGATTTCCCCTCACATCCTGGGCCCCCTGCTCTGTGGGGACATTCTAATGTTTCAATCCCACTATTACAATTAATGCCCAAATTTGAGTGTACGATTCCAGATGCTCTCTCACAGATACTAAATGCACGGCATGGAAGGATCACTTCCTGCCATTTTGATGATATACTGCTTTGAACTCAGTACACAATGGCATTGGTTTTTAAATAAGCCACATTGCTTTATTAGTGTAGATTAAACATGTCATCTTTTTTCCTTGCTACTACCACACCAGAGCCCTTCTTTTTTTTGTACTGTTAAAGAATAAGCACACACACAAAAAATAGGCTGTATTTTATTGTTAAATTAGCAATATTGTAAAAATGATTAGACTTTCCTATCTTAAATATAATTTATAGAGAGCGTTGTAAATTTTGCTCACATCAGCATTTTGTCTGCTTGTAATTGGTTGCTGTACCCGTTGTCATTATTACTGAAACGTTCATAGCATTATTCTTGTAAAATAGATGGCAAAATAAATGCAAAATAGATTGCTTTTATATTGAAAGCCTGGCAAATACTCTCCAGGCTTTCAATATGAGTCTGGAGGCAATTTTTTTTTTTTTTGGTGGTAATAACTGCAAAACTACACTTCCCAAGCCCTTCTAGGATCTCTAATTATAATAGCCAGGGAAGGCACATCCATAGCAGGCTTGCCTGGGCTGCTGCTTGGCTCACACAGCCTGTAGTTTATACTCCATCCTTCCCGCCAGCAATAATTCTGCTCCTTTTACACCCACTTGGTGAGCAGTGGAAATTACCTCATTATAGAGATAATCTTTAATCGGCTGTAATGTAAGGCAAGCAAAGCATCCACAAACTTCTGTGTTTGTGACTCTTATTAGTGTCAAATTACCTCCCAGTTACTGAGAAGTAAGTGGTCACAACCACTGCCCTGAAGGTTTTTCCCAAGGATCTTGACAGGAAGGGGAAAGCCTGTCTTTCTTTCTGGGATTTCTGTGGTATGAGGGCCTGTTTTCTGGGTAACTTTGTTTAGCTTCAGGTGAGAACAAATTACTGGAACTTGTTTCCTGCTCCCTCTGGATGGCTGCCATCCTGGTAAGCTCTGTGAGGCTCTGGAATCCCTCCTGACCTACTCAGTCCACCGGAAATTAATGGGTATCAACTTATGTCTATCTCCAGAGTGAGAAGGTCAAATGATAAGACAGAGGTTACCATGTCTCTCTTGAACTGTAGGAGTCAGGTAGATTATGACAGAATATACTTTAGACTCTTGGGATGTTCTATTATTTGAAGCCAGCGGTTAAAGACTATTATGAGGGTTGCACTTAAAATGAAATAAAACTTTCAATTAACAGTTACTTCATCTGTCCATCAGTCCATCCATTTGTCTATTTAGCCAGTCATGAATGAGTGCCCAGCTTATGCGAGGTGTGGTGCTGGGTGCTAAGGTTACAAAGATGTGTAAGGTAGAGTCACAGTAGTAGAAGCTTCCAGAAGGGTGCGAGCTTCTCTTTGTGCAAGTGTCATTGTCCAGAGGGTACACAGTTCTGCTGACGTCTTTCATTCTCTCCAGCTCTTTACCCATACGCAAGTGCTTGGCCATAATTGTATGGATTTGTTTGAAGGTAATGACTTACATTGCATTGTGACTTTACCCCTTTTTCCTTAGTTTTGTCTTGTTTTTTTTTTTTTTTTAGCTTTTTATTTCTGAAAAATTAACAGTTGTCAGTAAGCCTTCACTTGTTATGTACATTTGTGGCTAGACACAAATTGGCCTTCACCTACTTATTAAAAAGTTTTGTGGACAATCGCATTCACCAGCTTTTAATATATTACTATCTTCTTCTTCTTCTTCAGTGACTAACATAGATTTAAGGAGAAAGGAGAACTTCTCTCTCCTCTTCTTTAAGGAAAATCTGATAGGTCATGCTTAGGTCCATCACTCTCTTGGCATAAACTGCCCTATCATTGTAAAGGCAGTTCTTCTCTGTACCAGAGGCCTTCCTTGCTATCTTGACTTGCGAAGGAAGTATTACCTTTGTACTTCTCAGTGTTTTATTGTTTGCTCTTGCTGGGGAAGTGTTACAAGTGGCTTTCAAATCAGCAAGAGGAATTTGAAACCACCTCCTTCCATCAATATTCACCAATTGAATTGAGCACTCTTTACTGTTGCTGAAAAAGGAAAAGACACCATTTATCCAGTGGAGGGGCTGAATAAGGCAGGAAGGGGCCCATAAAGTGCCTGTCTCCCTCTGTAACAGTTCCCACCTTTGTTCCCAAGGCAGAGTCCCCCTGTGACCCATGTACAGCGTGGCATACATGTAGCAGTGCAGAATGTGGCAGTGGCACCTCCTGGACTGTGATGTGACTGCTCGGTGTTTGCATTTTCAGTGATTTGTTCTTATGGGGGTTTCAGAGCCTTGTCTTGAAACAGGACACGACACAACTGCCTACCACCTCCCCAGATCTTAGCCTTGACAGCCAACTCCAACAGGCCACCTCCCCATTCCATCTCTCTGAAACTCTCTGAGGAGTGGACATTACCTCTCCGTGGCTTTTGTCCTCCCAGGACCCATACACAATTGTTATTGACACAGTTCTAATACTTCGAATTAAATGTGTTTGTGGCGGATTGAGACAGGTTTACCACCTTTTCTTGATTCACGGAAGTACTTGGAGTTTATAAACAGGCCAAAAATAGCAAATACCCTGCAGGTTAGCCATGGTTTGGTTCCAGGTAAGCTAATAGTCCTTTAAAATTTTCTTTCTTAACTGTTCCCATGGCTGCAGGATTCCAAGGACTCCATGTTAATCATTTTAAATTGTTTACTGTTGACATAAAAAATAACAAGTAGAAGAACTGGAAAGCAGTAGGTAGACTTTGATTGAGTTTCTTCTCTTCACTTAGGGCTTGTGTAGAAATGGTTTCTCAAGAAGACTGGTCTCAAACCTGAGTGGCTGTTTGCATTCATATCTCTTGGCTAAAAGTGTAAAAACTGAGGGTGAGGGTGTTTGAGCATCACAATTTGTGGGTATACACCCGGAAAAAGAAAGCCCTGCACAACAGTCTGGAAAGGTGCGGGGTGGCAGCTCCTTTTAAGAGTTTCTAGATTAAGAATAGAGACTTCTTCTGTCTATATGCTTGGGGTGGGGATGATCAAATTCATTCCCTCTTGTTATAACTTAGTTGACCCTATCACTCTTGTTATGAAAAGGAGCCAGAAAATACCAGTTTATTTCCTGTCCGATTTATCTTTCTTAATGTTCCTTGGGTTTTCAACAATTTCGGTTAGAATTTCTGGTTTTCTAGTAATCATTTTAAAACATCTCAGTATTTGTTAATATTAGCTGCTTTAGTCCACACTTGGCCCAAAACAAGAGAGGGTACTGTGTTCCATTTCCCTCCAGAGGCGATTGCTTGTTGCATAAATAATTTTTAGATTGCCCAAAAATATTGTTGCTTATAAATGTGTATAACACCAAGCATAGGCCCCGGCTTTCCTTAGTCATCACTTAGTAAGTGCTGGCTCTTCCCCCTCAACTAGACTAAATTGTTCCGATTAGATCAAGATGACATCTCCCTCCAGATGAGAGATACTGCAGGATGAGGATTGCAGGTGACCTGTCCTCTTAACAGGTAGAGGACAGAAAGGAGGAGGTCATAGCAGGGGCTATGACCTTACCTACCTAGTTAAGCCAACACCATTTTAACCACCTGCCCCCAACCCACTGTGCCCCCACCACCACCCCCTTGCCCTGCCCACTGCCTCCCCCCTGTGTCCCCTCCTGCCCACTGCCTCCCCGCCCCCCGCCTGCCCAGGGCTGACCTTACCTGGGAGCTGTAGTGTAGAGGAGCCACTCCCTGGTTCTTGCTGCTTTCCTGGCATGCTTATCATGGCCTAGGCAGATGGGAAGAGACTTCACAGCCAGCTTCTTTTCCTCTAGGGCACGAAGGGAAAGGACCCGATGTCAGGAGCCAAGGATGGGAAGAGCCTCCTCAGCGGGCTGGCCACTGGGGAGTCCGGCTGGTCACAGCACCGGCAGCGGCGCCTGCAGGACCACGGCAAGGAGAGGAAGGAGCTTTTCTCCACAACCACTTCCCAGGTATGGGGTTGTCCTGAACACCCCTGGGGACACTCACGCAGCTACTGAGGAGCAATGTGGAGGGCCTCCTCTTCTCTCCTCTGAGTCTGCTGCTGTGCGGAGTGTGCTTTTGCCTAATTGGTTTTAATGGCTTGTATTTTCGTTGTTTGGGTTCATCATTTGCCTGGCTCTTCTGTGGTGCATTTCTCCCATGCGCATTTCCCTAAGTAGGGACCGGAAAATACAGGCCTCTGGAAGTGCTCCCAGAAGATGACTTCTGTGATTAAGCTGGCTTGGGAACCTTTGCATACTCATCCTTCCCTTAGGTTAATTGTGCTTAGCAGCCTGTCCTGGGCTCCTGGAGACCTGGTTCCCTCGGTTCACCCAGTCACTCAGACTTGCTTGGTCACAGGATTCCTTTCTCTTGTGCTGCCTGAGGCCCAGCTGCCTGCATTGCTGCACTGAGGGTCATGTGCCCACACAGTGGGAGGCTGTGGCCCAGGCCCTTCTGTGCTGAGCCCTGGGCTCTGGGGACTCCCCTCATTGGCCAATGTGGGCCATGGCCTGCTCTTTGTGGCATTACAGCTCCTTCTGCTTCTGCCAGATACTCCTGATTGATGGCAAAGTCTAAGGTGTTTACTGGTTCTCTTGCTCAAGTCACCTTCTTGACCATTTATCTCATAACTGAGGCTATTTGCCTGTTTTAAAGGCATTTCCTCATTAACAGCCCACTACTGTGGTGACAACGGACCCTTAAGGCTCAGATTATAAGTTCTGGCATTTCAAGATTCAAGATGTGCTTGGGGGCCAGCCACAGCCCCATAAGGTCTGAAGATCCTCTGTTATTATTTTTTATTGTTGAACTCCTCATCCAGCCTCTCTGAGGAAGCACTTGCAGGAGCATCCGGACCCCAGGGCTGGTAGAGAGTGCCCTGGCCGATGCCCCCAGCCTGGATTGTGTCTGGGTGAGCACCAGATGGTAGCCAGCACCTGCTGCCCCAGGGATGCAGAGACTGGGCAGCTTTGAACCCCCAGCGGCCCTTGGGTCTCTGTCTTTTTTACTGGCCAGTTGTGTCTGTTTCTTAGTTTCTCAGTGCCCACCTTTCAGGAGGGCTGGTGGGCCTAGGGGTGCACTGGAAAGGGGCCGGGCTTACCTGTCACCCACCCAGCTTCATATCCAGTTTTTCCCCCTTGCCAGCCGTATGACTTTGGGCAAGAGATTTGGCTTCTCTTTCAGTCTTTTAGTTTCCACAGCTGTAAAATAGGGAAAATAATAGCATCTCTGTTCGAGGAGGACTAAATGAGAGAAATCTGTAAAATGCTCAGTGTGGTGTGTGGCCTGCACCACACATCCTCCCCCCTGGCCTGTTGTCCAGGCAGATGTGTGTCCTGGGTCCCATCAGCTGTGTCACAGAGAGGCCACAGCCCCCTTTCCTTCAGCGGGGCCTGTGTGGAGCGAAGTCTCCAGGAAGGGGCTGTCAGGGGGGCAGGCCCTGCACCCTCCCGGGGTGAGTTAAGCACTACCCTCGCAGGTCAGAGCTCTCCTCTCCTCTCTAATTACCGAGAGCCCTGCAAAATGCTGCGGCCTAGGCCTAGTCCCCCTGTGGTGTATGCCCTGGTGTGGGGGACCCTTTCCTGGCTGACTTGTCCCCGCCCTGCTTGTGACAGTGTGCAGAGAAGAAACCAGAAGCCAGTGGCCCAGAGGCTGAGCCCTGCCCAGAGCTCCACACGGAGCCAGTGGAGCCACTGACTCGGGCATCCTCGGCAGGCCCTGAGGGTGGAGGAGTCCGCCCTGAGCAGCCCTTTATTGTGCTGGGACAGGAGGAGTACGGGGAACACCACTCATCCATCATGCACTGCAGGTAGGTTGGGCCTGGGGCCAAGGAAACCCTGGGAAGCTCAGATTTTCAGGCAGCAAACGTGGAGGTGTGGCCAGCAGGAGATGGCAGAGAATGGGGGCTTGGACGAGGGCCACAGTCATGGCTAAAGAGTCATGGGAGTTGCTTGGAGCTGCCAGTGGGCTGGTCAGCCCATCTGCCCTTTGGGTTTTTTTTTGTTTTTTTTTTTGAGACAGAGTCTTGCTTTGTCGCCTAGTCTGGAGTGCAATGGCACGATCTTGGCTCACTGCAACCTTGCCCTCCCAGGCTCAAGCGATTCTTGTGCCTCAGCCCCGCAAGTAGCTAGGACTACAGATGCCTGCCACCACACCCATCTAATTTTTATATTTGTAGTAGAGACAGGGTTTCACCATGGTCAAGCCTGGTCTTGAACTTCCCGACTTCAAGTGATCTGCCCATCTCAGCCTCCCAAAATGCTGGTATTACAGGCGTAAGCCACCACACCCGGCCTCTCTGCCCTTTCTAATTGTGTTTTTCTCAGTTTTAGGAACAATTTACCCTACTTTAGCCCCCCAAACTCACTCAATTTTAATTTGCTTTATGTTGGTACTTTTAGGTAAATACCTGATTTGTAATTTACCATTTGTAAGTTTTTACTTAAGCACAGTAAAAACCTTTCAAGAACAAACCCTAGTGGGGCATAATTTTCAGCTGGTAGATGGGTTTCTCGTTTTGACAGCCCTGACAGCTCTTGGGGCCCTTGGGCTGTTCTGGAGTGTGAGTCTGGAGGCTCTAAATCTCCAGAGACTGCAAGTGGCCCCAGGGCAGGGCCCTGCAACTCTTGCTCACTGCTCTTTGCCCAGAGTTGACCAAAAGGTCCACACATGGTTGGCACTTAATAAGTATTTCTTAGACAAACAAATGAATGAATATTTCCGGAAATAGTCTATACCAGTCTTTTGAATGTAGACCTCTAGGGATTGTTTTTTAAAAACAGTAAGGAAGTCAGGAAAGCGATCATCTTGGCATTAGCGGAAGAGGATGGGGACGGAGAAGCCAGCTGACAGGCCTCCCTTTTCTCTCATCTCAGAGTGGATTGCTCTGGGAGGAGAGTCGCCAGCTTAGACGTAGATGGGGTCATCAAAGTGTGGTCCTTCAACCCCATCATGCAGACCAAAGCGTCCTCCATTTCCAAATCGCCGCTGCTGTCTTTGGAATGGGCCACCAAACGGGACAGACTGGTGAGTAATGGTGGCCTGTGGGGCCTGCTTTGCTGGCTCAGTGGAGGAATTCCCCAGGGTTCTCCACCAGCTGAGTCAAGACAGCCAAGCCAGTTCCCCTCCCTTCTCTCCATTATTGGGGATTCAGGGACACACATCCAGGACTGGCCAGAAGGCTCCTGTTGTGGGAAGGCAGTGAGGTTACCAAATTGACATTGAAATGAGCTGCAGGGGGCCTGGAACACACGGCTTCTTCCTGTCTGTGGTGGTCTGCCCTGGCGACCACCTGCCAGACTGCTGTCCCCCCATCTGTCTGTGTTTCCAGCTGCAGTTTCAGTGGGCGCCCTCCCGTGCCAGGCCCCATGGGAAGTGGCTTCCGCTGGTGAGGGGCTGGTGTTCTGTTTTGTGGTTGCCATAGGTGTTATTGTCCCCAGGAATAGTACAGTGTTCTTCCTTCTGGATTTTAGATTTGAGATAGGACTTGTAGTTAAGGAGGTAAGATTGACTTGCTGTTTTTTCTTTTACTTCATTTGTGGGGATCATACCACATAGCCCAAGATGCAAACCCTGTTTTTCTATAATTTTTGGCAGCTGAAGGGATTACCCTCATGGATGAGGACCTCAGGGCTTGCCCTGTGCCAGCGCCAGTTTGCCAAGTGAATGCCAAGGTCACACTCTACCTAATATTCCTGGGAGACATCCTCAGACCTGGGCTGCTTCTGGCACTTTCCTCTGGCACTATTATTATCTTTGAAGCTTTTCACCAAATAAGTCACAAGTTCCTGAATGCAGGGATAGCCCCTTTTATTTTTTTTCTGGAGGTCTTTATAGACCCAGAGCCAGAGCTGTCCCCTGAAAAGGCAAATGGGAGTCACCCAGGCTCCGTGGCAGTCGAAGCCAGTATGCTGGGAGGGGTGCTGGGCAGACCAAGAGTGGGAAGGAAGGGTTCCAACAGCTGGGGTTTGAAACTGAAGAAAGGGAGGATCAGAGGGCCTCATTCACCAGCCGGAACAGATGTGTCCAAGGTGACACGTCTCTCCCATTCCACAGATACTTTTTGTGGTTTTGCTTAAAGTTCAAGGTCAGCTCTCATGTCTTTGTTTAATTTTGAAATGAGGCTCATTTTAGCCAGATTTCCCCCGAACTGCCTGGATGCGTAGAGGAGGGGCCTCACCCCCGCAGCCTGCCCAGCCTCGCCCCCTCTGGAGATCCTCCCTGACTCAGCCTCACTCCATGCTATCCTTCCCACCTCACGCCCCTTGTCGTTCCAGCTCTTGCTGGGCAGTGGTGTGGGGACGGTGCGTCTCTATGACACGGAAGCCAAGAAGAATCTCTGTGAAATCAATATCAACGACGACATGCCCAGGTGAGCTCGAACCCACCCCCCACCATCAAGGCCGCAGGCTGCCAAGTGTGGTCCGCGGGGCTAGGCCTTTCCCGAGCCTTGTGCCCCATCTCCTGTGCAGGATCCAGCCTCAGGACCAGAGTGCACCCTCCCTCTGTGGGCAGGTGGAGGGTCTGACCCAGGCCCATGTGTGTTGCAGAATCCTGTCTCTTGCGTGCAGCCCCAACGGGGCCTCTTTCGTCTGTTCGGCTGCAGCTCCGAGCCTCACTTCCCAGGTGGACTTCTCAGCACCAGACATCGGCAGCAAGGGCATGAACCAGGTTCCTGGCAGGCTGCTGCTGTGGGACACAAAAACCATGAAGCAGCAGGTACGGGCCTGCCCTGTGGCTCTCTCTGGGGCCAGGCACACACTCTGCATTCCCTTGGGTTTCTGAAGAGCCTCTTCCCTCTTTTTGCTTTGGTCTCCTCAGATTTTTAATAAAGTTTTAAGTGTTGAAAAGTAGTGTACTCCAACTGGGCAGATTGTTAGTGACATGTCATTCAGAATTGTGCCACAAACTTAGGAGCCGCACAGAACCTACCAGAGGGCCCCTGTGGTTGATTTTTTAGGAGAGGACTCGTGTCTCCCTCTGACATCCTGTTAACTTAGAATTGTATGAGAATTATAGCAGCAGCAGCCAGCAGTAGCAAGGACACATGCAGATTCATAAGAAGCGAGGTGACCAGACAGCCTGTGAACTTGCTCCCAGGGGACCTGGGCACCACCTTGGAGCCGAGGACCCCTTCCTTCAAGACAGTAATAGATGCTGTAGCTGCCACCCTGAGCCCCAGAGAGACTGAATGATGCTAAACTCACCTTCCAAGGCAGTGCTACTTCTTATTAAAATGATTTGTTTCACTGCTCACAAGTCATATGGCCTTTATGTTGAACACATTGTTTCCTAATGCTGCTGGAAACTCCTACTTTCAGTTGGTTCCTGTTCCAGATGTTCAGTTTGTTCTGTTCTGCATCTGCCTGTAGAAGTGCTCTGTGTTCCCTTTGGGTCTCTCAGACCTCTCAGGCCTGTCAGGGTCACACCCGAATTCTTGACCTCCACCCCTTGCCACATCCATCCCTCCCCTCATAATTTTCCTTACTTTGGCAAATGTGCCTCATCTAGAAATTTGGGATCTTGGCCGGGCGCAGTTGCTCATGCCTGTAATCCCAGCACTTTGGGAAGCTGAGGCAGGTGGATTGCTTGAGGCCAGGAGTTCAAGTCCAGCCTGGGCAATGTAGTGAGCCCTTGTCTCTACAAAAAATTTAAAAATTAACCGGGTGTGGTGGTGCTCACTTGTAGTCCCAGCTACTTGGCAGGCTGAGGCAGGAGGATTGCTTGAGCCTGGGAGGTGGAGGCTGCAGTGAGCTGATGTGGTGCCACTGCATTCCAGCCTGGGTGACAGAGTGAGACCCTGTCTCAAACAAAACAAAACAAAACAAAAATTAGGGTTCTTCCCAGACCTTTCCTTTTCCCTCTGCTCACACAGTCCATCCATAAGCAAATGCTGCCAGTGTGTTTCCAGTCTGACCACTTCTCTGCATTTCCAGGGACATACTCTAGACCTATCTCTTGTGCCCCTCTCTGCCCACTGTCCTCTCTACCGGTTTAATTCAATTCCTCTTAGTTCGTAGCATCTTGTATTTTCCTCCAAAGCTCTCATTACAATTTGTAATTATGTGTTTACTTTTGATTTTCAAGTTTTAATTAAACATTGAATACATACAAAAGCATATTGAAATCATAGGTGTATAGTATAATGAGAAGAAAAGCAGTACAGTGAGCACCCGCAGACCCATCACAGTTTATAGAGAGCATCACCAATACTTTTAACTCTTGTGTAGCCCTTCCCAATCTTGGTCTTTTTCCCTTCCAGAAAGAACCCGTCTTGAATTTTGTCATACTGATGTCTTTTTTTTTTTTTTGAGACGGAGTCTTGCTCTGTCACCCAGGCTAGAATGCAGTGGCACAATCTCGGCTCACCACAACCTCTACCTCCTGAGTTCAAGCAGTTCTTCTGCCTCAACCTCCCAAGTAGCTGGGATTACAGGCACCCAACACCACATCCAGCTAATTTTTTTGTATTTTTAGTAGAAATGGGTTTCACCATGTTGGCCAGTCTCGAACTCTTGACCTCAGGTGATCCACCCACCTCAGCTTCCCAAAGTGCTAGGATTACAGGCATGAGCCACTGTACTCTACCTGCCTTACATTTTAAAAATTACTTTACCATGTTATTACATATCCCTAAACAACCAAATTTTTGTTTTGTGTGTTTTCTGACTCCATATAAATAGAACCACAGTGTATGTGTTTTTCTAGAATAGCTTCTTGTATTCCAGGCTGAACACTGCTTCCCTAACCTTGTGACTTGCTTCATCCTCTGGCTGCCTTTGCTGAGACTGGGACATTACCTCTCCATGTAATTGGCATTCCTTTGTTGTCTTTTCTCTCTGGCTGCTTTTAAAATCTTCTTCTCTGGCTCTCTGGGTGTGGATTTTCTGGTTTTTAAGTTTTAAAATTTATTTTTTTAAAGTTCTGCTTGGGATTTGTTTTCTGAATCAGAGGATTTATGTCTTTGTTCAATTCTGGAAAATTCTCAGTCATCATTTTTTCCAGTATTGTGGTTCTCTGATCATCTCTTGCCTTCTGAACCTCCCATTCCATATGTGTTAGAACTTGCCTCTTCCTCTTTTTTGTTTCACTTTGCGGCATTCTTGATAAGAGTTTCTTCAGATCTATCAGTTTGCTAATCTCTCCTCTACTATCCCTAGTCTTCTGTTTCATCTATTTATTAGGATGGTAATTTAAATTATTGTATTTCTCATTTTTAGAGGCTCAGCTTCACTTTTTAAAACCTGCTTTGTTGTGTTTATAGTCTCTCATTTTTACCCATATTTTCAATTCCTTATTTTATTTTGTTGAACAATTGAATGTGCTTGTATGTTGTGCGTTATAAATCTAATGTCTAAAGGTTTTGGGTCTCATTCTGCTCTGTTTCTGTGGGTGCTGGCTCCTTTTGCCTTATTTTCCTGTTTCTTATGAATTGTGATCATGGTGTTTCTTGGGCTAGTATCTCTGAGAGTATTTTGAGGTTTGGGTTGGAGGTACATTTCTTTGGATTTGCATTAGTTTTTGCCAGGTTCCTCCCATGTCAGGGCTAGTTTGTGGTTATGAATTTACAGGGAGGTAAGTTTTCTTGTTATCTCTTTCTGTGAAGTAGGTTTATTTCTAGTTCATTCCTGCACTGAAGGTATAGCTCTTTGGAGTCCCAGCTCCGTGTGACGCTTTCTTTTTTTATTTTATTTTTTCTTTTTCTTTTTTTTTGATTATACTTTAAGTTCTAGGGTACATGTGCACAATGTGCAGGTTTGTTACATATGTGCGGTTTCTTATCACCTGACCTTGGGCAGGTCACACATTGTTGTCTCCAGGCTCCTGAGCTCTTCATGGGAAGCAGAATGGGAACTTGAGTCACCTGGATCTGATTAATGCCCCATAATGAAAGGCAGCTTTGGAGTGCGCTAGTTCTGTGCATTCTTGCTTTCTCTTAGTTTTGGCCCTAGAGGATTCTTTTATTTGCCAGCTCAGTACTCTGTGTGTATTTTAAATAACATTCTATCTTGCATTTTTAATTTCAGGAGGATTATTTAGGGTTCCCAGGGTTCCATATTGTTTGAAATGATAATGTTCATTCATTATGTAATTAATAGACCTTATGTTCTATGAGGTGGTTTTGTTTGCTACTATATTTCTAAGTGTTTCTGTGGGGAGCCATAGGGCAGGTTTATTAGTGTTGTCTGTCATCAAAGGTGGTTGATGAAGTGTTATTTTCTGAGAGCAATAAGACTTTTCAATGAGAATTTGCTTGGAATGCATTCTGGTGAAGTGTAGGCTGCTAAGATATGTATTATTTATTTTATAATGGAGCAAGCATGGATTATTATCTATCTGTGGAAACCAGAATAGGCACAGAGACCTTGTTCTCAAAAGAGCACAGAAGGTCCCTGGCACAGCACTTTGGCAAAGGCTCAGATCTTTCTGATTACATGAATTTCCAGATTACATAAGGGAGGAGCTGGTGGAAAACCCAGTCTGGGGCACCTGTCTGCATTGGAATAAGCAGCATGCCTGGGCTGAGTGAAGATTGCTACTGGCATTTTTGTTTTGTTTCAATAGCTCCAGTTCTCCCTGGATCCAGAACCCATTGCTATCAACTGTACAGCCTTCAATCACAATGGGAACCTGCTGGTCACAGGGGCAGCTGATGGCGTCATCCGGCTGTTTGGTATGCAAGTGTGCTCATAGCAATCCTTGATATCTCCTTAGATGTCCCAGGCATTTTTTTTTTTGCCAATGTTGGATTTTTTTTGCCAGCTGGGCCAGAGGCTTTTGCAAAACCCTGACTTCAGATGCTTGTACTAGAGCTTAACTTTGGTCAGCGTTTTCAAAACACCCGCCATAATAGACATGGGAGGGGGTGGAGCTCAGCAGTCCTTGAGTCTTGAGTTGTTCCATCTGAGTCCTTGTCACCCATGTGAAATACAGGAGGGCACACAAGAGTACTGCCATCCTACCCACTTGCTGTGGGTAGTTCCTTCTCAAAAGCGTCAGAACAGTGCTCCTTAACCAGAGGCGTACATCAGAATCACCTGGCATGCTGTGCACAAATCCTCAGGTTGGGTTCTGTCCCCAGGAGACATCCCCAGAGCCTGGGCTGGGGAAAGGCAACTGTATCTTTAAGGGATTCCCAGGGCGCCCATGGGGAAGTTACAGAGGGTAGTTTCTTGGGTGTCTTGCTAGACTTAGGGCTCTCCAGATGAGCTCCCCCCAGGGAGTCCTGGGCCTCGCTTCTGACCTGGTGAAAGAAGCTGCCTCTGAGGCTCAGAAGCAGCCTGACATCTTGGGCAGGGGCAGCTTTATGGTGCTCACTGGGTCCTGGGTGCCTGCCATTGGCCTCAGAACGGCTGTCAGCCTGAGTAGAGGGTGAGGGGGCCTCCTGCTGCAGGCAGATGCCTTCTTCAGAGCCCTGGCCAGGATGTGAGTGACGGTGTCTCATTGCCTCAGACATGCAGCAGCACGAGTGCGCGATGAGCTGGAGGGCCCACTACGGGGAGGTCTACTCTGTGGAGTTCAGCTATGATGAGAACACCGTGTACAGCATCGGCGAGGACGGGAAGGTAGGCAGCCACAGGATTCAGATAAGAGAGCACTGGGATGACATGTGGGCCGGCTGCGGGTTGTGGTCATACCTGTTATTAGCTCTGCCACCTGGGGCCTCTTTTTACAGCTTTGTTATCTGTAGAATAGGGATAAACTAGTAATTCGTCTTACAATCTTTGTGAGGTTTCAGTGAGTTCAGCGGGAGTTGGCTATCCTTATGAAAGGAAATACCAAAAATGACTCATCTTACCATAGATGGATCTGTGGGGTCTGGATTTAGGGCTGAGTTTGCTTTGATGGGCTTGGTAATGAGTGGTCCCAGGACCACTCATGGATGTGTAGAGTTTGCTGAGTGGCTGGGGACAGCTTCTTAGATGCCTACAGACCCCAGCAGAGCCCAGAGATGTAAGAAGGAAGCCAGAAAAAAAGGAAAAGTAAATGCCCCTGGTAGATTCCCTCTGTGGAGGGTTAGGAACTACGAATAGTGACCACCTCAGAAGGGGAGCTGGCAGGGGCAGAGGTGGGAGAAGGACGCCATTTCCATGTGTGCCTGCCTGGACCTTTTGGATTGGACACTGTCTTTTTATCTCTTGAAAGGAGTAACTACAAAATAAATTCTTCATTTGAAAAGTTTGGGAAAGGACTTTGACATTAAAGCTCGACTTCTTTCTTATGTGGGATGCTCAGTGAAGAGGTGGTCACAGCCAAGTAACCTGTCCATGGGGTAGGCTAAGGGATGATGTCTGCTGTGGTAAGGAGCTGAGTTTATAATGGCATCGCCCAGTGTTCAATCGATTGTATGCCTGAAACACTGGAAATATATGTGGAATGTGTCCTCTGTACCTTGTTCCTAGGACAGAAAAATCTAGTTGGGTTCTAACTCTGATGATGATAATAATAACAACAACAACAACAACAACAATAATAATAATAATAATAATAATAGGTCACTTGAAGCATTCCTCCTACTTGAGAGACCAGGGATCCAGGCAAAGCCACTTGCTGTCCCTTTTCCTCTCCTAGGGTCGGGCCAGAGGGAAAGAGAAGGGTTGGACTTTGATGTGAGGTTGCTGCCTCTTTTTCTAGATTTTCTTCCCTAAAAAATGCTTAAATCATGTTGGCCAGAGATAGGACTTGTAGACCTGTCACCTGCTTTTCTGCCTCTGGCACTTGAAAGGCTCTTCAAGGAGGTCAGCATTGTGGCTGGGGGAGGTGGGCCGCCCTCTCCAGCCTCTGCTCTGGGGTGGGTTCTTGCTCTTCCTTGAGGCCTGCATTGGCCGGCTCTGCTGAGAGCACCCTGCTTGTGCCCTGTGATTGCAGTTCATCCAGTGGAACATCCACAAGAGTGGCCTCAAGGTATCCGAGTACAGCCTGCCCTCAGACGCCACGGGCCCCTTTGTGCTATCTGGATACAGCGGCTACAAGCAGGTTCAAGTCCCCAGGGGCCGACTCTTCGCTTTTGACTCGGAGGGCAATTACATGCTGACATGTTCTGCCACAGGCGGCATCATCTACAAGGTAACTGGTGGTTGGGGGTGGGAGGTGGTGGTATCGTGGTGGGCAGGGATTCCTCCCTGGAGGTCTGGGCCATGTCCGCTGAGCGTGGCTCTCTGTTCCCGAGCTGCATGGCTGTGGAGATGCCTTTGACAAAGGATAGGCAGCGCCTAGAGCGGGGGTGTCCAATCCTTTGCCTTCCCCGGGCCATGTTGGAAGAAGAAGAATTGTCTTGGGCCAAATCTTCACACTTCTTCTTAGTGTTAGTGGGCTAACACTAGTGATAGCTGTTGAGCTAAAAAAAAAAATCGCAAAAAAAATCTCATAATGTACTTACAACACAAATTTGTGTCGGGCCTCATTCAAAGCCATCCTGGGCTGCATGTGGCCCGCAGGCTGCAGGGTGGACAAGCTTGGCCTAGAGCCTCCTTGCTGCAGGCCTGGCCAGAGCTGCTTTGCAGCTCAGGTGGATAGAAAAGATGGCATTGGGGCATGAGACCCCCATTCTCTCTGCTCATCCTTGACCAGATTCTGCCCTTTCTCTGCCTTTTTTCCTTGGGAATAGCCTGTTATAGAAATCACTCAGGAGTAGGGAGAAGAGTTGGGGAGTGTTGGGATGGAGGAACATGCCCCCAACCAGGTCCCAACTAGGTTGTTTATTTTAGTACTCTAATCTGGTATAGATTTATTAATTTATTGAATGTCCCGTGGGTCAAGTATATTCCAGTCCAGGTTTTTAAAAAAAGTTTTAAATTTTTAATTTTTGTGGGTACATCCATAGGTATATGTATTTATGGGGACCATGAGATGTTTTGATTCAGACATGCAATGTGAAATAAGCACATCATGGAGAATGGGGCATTCATCCCCTCAAGCATTTATCCATTGCATTGCAAACAATTCAATCACACTCTTGATTTTAAAATATACGGTTATTATCGACTACGGTCACCCTGTTGTGCTATCAAATAGTAGGTCTTATTCAGGTCTTATTCATTCTTTTTATTTTATTTTAATTTTGTACCCATCCAGTCCATGTTAGACACAGAAATTTGAGGGCGTGATTTGTCAAACCATAGTGTAAGTTGTCCACATTGTTTTCTGCCCCTCCCTTTACACGTTTGTTTTAGCTCTTAAGTCAGAGCTTATTTCATGTATTTTTAAGTGTCTTCTGTTTCACTGGTGTCACCTAGACAAATGATGGGGATTTGTGTCGTAGCCTAAGCTTCTGTGTCTGATGTCGAGTGGGTCCATTCTCAGCCTGTGTGATACTTTTCAGTTATTTGCCCAGTGGTGGTGTTTGTGTAGGATCAGAGTCCTTCAAGGTGGGATATTCTCAGCAGCTCTTGCTGCCACAGCTCATTGACCAGTCAAGGGCATGTGTTTTGGATGGCAATTTTGTGCTGGGCATTGGACCAGGCACTGTGGAGTGTATGAAGGACATATAGAATATGATCTCTGCTCTTTTGGGGTGCACACTCAGAAAGAGACACAGTAACAACAAAGGAGAGCAATGCGGAGTTGAGCAGCTCAGGGAGAAGAAAGCTGTCTCAGTGGGGACTGAGTCCTTGCGGGAGGTGGGAGGCTGTGGATTGGAGGCCTTGGAAGCGGGAGGAGAGGACGAAGAGGAGTTGTTGGGTAGATGGAGAAGAAAGCAGGTCTTGGGGCCCCACATGGGCAGAGGTGAGCAAGAGCTCACAGTGAGGCAAGGGGTACTGCCCGTGCTGAGGTGGGAAGTGGGAGCCTCGTAGACTGTAATCTGAAGTGTGCACCGCAGGACCTGCGCTCGCTGTGGGTTAGGCTCCTCTTTTCTGTGGAGCTTGATTCTGTCAGTTGCCCTTGCCCTTTCCTTCAAAATTAGCTCCATCATTTCTCATAACTGATATTTCCCAATGGAGACACTAAAACGCTTTCCGTTTACAAGCCTGCTCTTATTTTATTCTCCAGAGGTTTGTTTTTGTTGCATTTTTGGTGGGCTGTTCAGTACTTTGCTCTCTGTATGGATATATGTGTGTATGTGTTTTATTTTTAGTCATGCAGCCTTTGTCATTTGATCTGATCAGTTCATATGATTGGCAGTCAGACTTGCTGTATGACCAGTTAGTTGGTGGAAAGATTTTCCTCTGTAGAATTCTTTGAATGTGAATAATGAGATCTAATTATTTAAGGAATATATTGAACTTCAGGTCCCACTTTTATAATCTATAAACAATGTAATTTATGGTTTTTGTAAGTGTTTTCTCCACGATGGCTGAAGACTGCGTTGTCTCTCGCTCACAGTTGCTATACATAGTGGTACTGATAGGAATTCGGTTCGCTCCCAGCTTCTCCTTCCCCGTTAGTGCCCTATCGCACAGGATCGCTGGCTAGCTAGTGCCGGGGTTCAGAGAGCCATGTTTCCGCACCAACTGAAGGCTCCCCTGCGCCAGCACTGTTCTGGGTGTGGCAGGCTGGCCCCCCGCAGGAGAGAGCTGCCTGAGGCCCTACTCCCCTGCAGCTTGCATTCCCCGGTATGGGAGTGAACCTTCAACCAATGAGCAGATTCATGAGCACATGTCAGGTAGTGAGAAGTGATGCTGTAGTGAGAACAACCAGTGTGCGTGCAAGCAGCACCAGCCCACAGCAAGTTCAAGGCAGCTGAGAAAATGCCTTATTTTAAAGAGCTGCTCAGGGACTTGTTTTCCACTTCAGATGGACCAGCTGTAGTTGGGAAAGTGAAAGCATTTCCTGGTTGAAGAAGTTAAACAGACTTTCTAGAAAGGTGGGCATGTGTGCCTGGCCTCAAGCACATCCTCAGGTAGGCCACTGAAAGTGGATCAAGTATGTGTAAGTGGTGTTTGCTGACACCTCCTCCTGTTTCCTGTCCTCTTGCAGCTGGGTGGCGATGAGAAGGTTCTGGAGAGCTGCTTGAGCCTGGGTGGCCACCGAGCCCCTGTGGTCACCGTGGACTGGAGCACTGCCATGGACTGTGGGACCTGCCTCACTGCCTCCATGGATGGGAAGATCAAGCTGACCACCCTCCTGGCCCATAAAGCCTGATGACCTGCCCCAAGGGCCACCCAATGAAGCAGTATTATCCGGGGTAGGGGGAGGAGGTATAGGACAGGAAAACCAGGTGCTCCACTCCATCTCCCTGCCAGTGCAGTGACTCTGCAGGGAAAGACTGGCAAGGAGGGTCAGGCACTGCCATCTTCGGTGACTGGAATGGGACCCACGTGGAGTAGGTGGCATATGCTTCCCAGAGACGGGTATCATGGCTGTGCCAGAAGTACATGTGAGACTATGGAGGAAAGCTCTGGAAGAAGGAGAAACATTGCAGTGGCTACTGTGTTGGCTCAGAAGAAATTGACAGTATTTTGTATATATATGCCCATTTTTATTTTTCTTTTTTTAAAAAAGAGAATGCTCTTATGGTCCCCTGGTGTCTCTTTCTAGGATGTGTGTCACTTTGCTTCAGTGACAGCCCTCCCACCCAGCCTGGCTCTGCTGGCCCGGAGCTGAACCTCTCCAGGCTCTCCTGTTGCTTTGCCATGGAGCCAGGTCAGCTCTCTGTCTGTTCTGCTGCGTAACAAGGTTTGGCAGTTCCTGTTTCTCTGGGCTTCAGTCAAGGCCACAGAGTTCTTTTTCTTCCCTGAAAGCTGGCAGCTTTTGTTACAGAAGATTCTCAGGATGAAGGCAGGGGCTGAGGCCTCTGCCACTGGCTTCCCCTTTCCATCCAGTGGCTGCTGTTTCCCAAGATGGGCTAAGCATTCCTTATCTGAAATGCTTGGGACAGGAGTGTTACAGATTTTGGATTTTTTCAGACTTTGGAATATTTGCATATATACATAACGAGGTGTCTTGGTAGGTCTCATGTCTAAACATGAAATTCACTCATGTTTTAGATATACCTTATACATGTAGCCTAAAGATAACTCTATACAGCATTTTAAATAATTTTGTACATGAAAACAAAGTATTGATTGTGGTCACGTATGGTATTTTCTACTTGTGGTGTCATGTTGGTGCTCAAAGTTTTGGAGCGGGGCACGGTGGTCACGTCTGTAATCCCAGCACTTTGGGAGGCCAAGGTGGGTGGATCACTTAAGGTCAGGAGTTCGAGACCAGCCTGGCCAACATGGTGAAACCCCATCTCTACTAAAAATACCAAAATCAGCTAGGCGTGGTGGCAGGTGCCTGTAATCCCCGCTACTCCGGAGGCTGGGGCAGGAGAATCACTTGAGCCCAGGAGGCGGAAGTTACAGTGAGCCAAGATCACATCATTGACCTGCATCCTGGGCGACAGAGGGAGAACACAACTGAAAAAAAAAAAAAAGTTTTGGGTTATGGAGCATTTTGGATTTTGGATCTTTGGGTTAAGGACGCTCAACCTATACCTCTTTCATTTGGTGGCTCCTCTCCTTCCTCCAACTGAACATCTCTGTGGAAAGGTGACGGCTGCCTGCCCCCCTCTGCTGGCGAATGGTGAGGTCAGAGCAAGGGGGCCAAGTTGCTGCTGGTGGGCACCTGGGGTTAAGGCCAGCCCAACTGTGGCTGAGCCCATCTGTAGCTGAGCTGAGCATCAACCAGCTGTGTCCACACCCTGCCTGAGGCGTGCCCTCTCCTCCCTGGCTGGGGTGGGACCTTGAAAATGCAGATCCTCCCAGGAGGTGAGGAGGAACAAGAGACTCACTCCCCTTTTCCCTCTTGCCTTTCACAGCTGAGGCAGAGCTTATGGGGGGAGTCACTATGGGAGTGATGGGCCTGGGCTTTGGTCTCCAGTGCTTAGCAGGGGTGACCTTATCACTAAGCTGGGAAAGGTGGCTGCCACTAGTCATTTTAAGTCTCTGAGCTCCAGCCCAGTTCTGGGGGCACAAGTCTGGAGTAGGGATACTCCTAGTTACCTGCTTGTGGAAAAGCACAAAGAAACTTTTATCAAAGCCTTGGCTCTGTTCTGGGAGTTGAGGGAAAAGTAGGGAGGTATTTAAGTGGCTTGATTATGAGAAAACACCAGAGACAGTAGTAAATAGTTATTTACTGATTTTTACCCATTTCTACCCTGGTAATCCTCCCTGCAAATGAGGAAAACCAAGACTTCTTCATTTATTATTTTTCCCCATCTTCTGTATTGAAACAGTGATCTTACTTATCTCACCCAGTGACTCTGTGGGACATTTAAAAAGTGGTCATGGGTTTCATTGGAGTGACCATGTATTAATGTTTCCTCTCTTCATCTCAAAGTTTCTTACTACCTTTTCTCTCCCCTTAATACCATCTCTACAGCTTGCTGAGATGCTTTAAGGATCACAGAGACACAAAGAAGATTTGAACCTTGCACTCCTCCCATCCCACCTCTTCTCCCTCCTGGGTGAGCGCTCATCCTCAAATAAAGCATGTTGGAACTTCAGCTTATCTCTCCTTCCATAGACCTGCATGGCATCTGCCTAAGAACCCAAGCAAGACTCTTCCATTGTCTTGGTTGAGGGCGGCATAGAAGAAAACCTCTTTACCAGTCCCAGCCTCAGTTCCCAGCCCAGGCGTTGACCCTCAGCTCTGGGGAGGGCTGCACAGAGAGCCTTCGGGTACACTTCCCCACTTCCTCCTTCTCTTCAGATACCTGCCGTTATTTGCCTCTTCTGCTCCATGGCCTCAGGCCTCGGCTGTGTTCTGGGAGTTGAGGGAAGCATTTGAATGGGGAGGACCTCATAGCCAGTCCCCATTCAAACGCTTCAGGGGTTCAACGTAATCTTTTGAAGTATGTATACATTGTGGAATACAGACAATGTAGAATGATTAAATCTAGCTAACTGACATGTGCATTACCTCACATGATAACATCTTAGCTGTCGATTAAAAAAAAATCCCCCAAGCCTCCAAATGCTTTGGGTGCTGACTCCAATCTGTACAAATCACACAGTTCAGATTCCTGACCCCTGCTTGGGGCGGGAAGCATCTCTCCCTTCAGATAGCTCATTTCAGCTGGCTATGGAAAGAGATTTTAAGGAGAGAAATGTGCAAGGGGTTCTTCTGTTAAAGAAAAACTTAGTCAATGATACCTATTAAAGCACAGTAAAGAGTACCATCACGGTAGGTATAGGGACCACTGCAATGGGGTCTTGCATGGGGGAGACAGATTGGGCTCAATTCCGAATACAGCGTGCACAGTGGGAATTCACAGCCAAGGAGCAGGGTGGGGGTCTGTGAATAAGCGGAGCCATCAGGGTAAGAGAGATTCTGGTGAAACTGACCTAACAGGACTGTTGCTGAAGACATGCTGGGGCAATAGACCACTCGGGGATGGTGGAGGGTGAGGAGCCTGATAAGGCTTGGAGGGTGATCAGATACCAAGGGGAAAGGAAAGGGGGTTTTTGCTAAGACTGGATTTTACAAGGAAGCGTACAGACTGGCCTTGCAGAAGACTCAGAAGCCTGACTGAAGCTTGGACAAGTAAAGCCTCTTTGTCAGTTCCAATTGCCAAGGATTTTTTTTTCTATAAGTGACAAGGCAGAATAGCCAATTATTTTCTGTTCCTTTATTCACAAGGAAAAGATGCTTCTCCACCCCAGCCCGTGAGACCTGGGCTTGTCCTGGCTCACAGCGGGTGACGGCGGGGACCCTGGAGGTCAGTGACCCTAACCCCTCAAGGCAGCGGTGGCGGGGGAAGCAGGTCCTGCCCGAGACTGCCCTCCTGAAGAGCTACGTGGACCCCAGTGTGGCAGTTCGGTTTGTGACCTGAAGGCACTGAGACCGCCCCCTTCAGCCTTGCTATCTAGACACTGTCCCATGCGGCCAGGGGCTGAGGGGCAGAGATCCAGCTGTGTGGGTGTCGCTGCTGGGGAGGAGCCGCAGGTGCCGCGCAGGGAGGGAGTGCGGTGTCCGAGTTCGCTGCGCCTGGGTGTGGCCAGCACCCATTCTAGTTGCTGATTTTTTTGCGAACCACGTTTCAGATTGCTGTCCTGAGTTCCCATTTTAGGGCCAGATCTTGTCAGATCTTCCTTTCAACCTGAAAATGCTGCTGGGGAAGGCCTCACTGGCCACTGCTTGCACGGGCGTTTCCAGTCTGGGCTCTGGCATCCTTTGGGCTGTGTGAAGCCAGGAGTGTGGTTTTCAACTAAAACTCAGCACTGACGCCACGTTACCGTGGTGGAGCCCAGCATCCAGCAGGACATGTGGGCAGAGGGTACCCCTGGGGCCACATTTGCAAGGCCTCCTGTCTTGAAATGTTGCTAAAATTAAGGGACAAGAGAGACCGAAGAATGGGATGCAGGAAAGTTTTTATTTTTAGGTGTATATCAGCACAGTGGAATTGCATCCAGATGTTTCATAGGTTATTACTTCAAGAACAGCCTGTAACCTTATGATATGGTAGAGCATATAAATTGGGGTGCAGTATCCCCATGACCTATTTTGTGCCTAGGTAGCTGGCCCATCGTATTTAATGATTTTTTCAGGAGGCCATTCATTATTTTCCTAGTCTCCTATGTCTATGTCTTTTTTGATATTTGTATTTATTTTTGAGATCATGCTCCTTTTAGTTCCTTTATTCTCATTATAGACTGGATATCCTAAGAGTTCCCCTTGCTTTAGAGGAATTAGAAAGAAGGATGGCTTGATTCTCCTACTTCCTTTTGCTTCTATGCTACCTCTTGTCTGATGTCCTTTCCAGTGAATAATGGCCACCTTGTCTGGGGCCCACACAGCGTCTAAGAGTTGTAAGATTTCTTCTTTAATTTCTTTCCCTCCAGCAGTTAAGAGTCCCCTTTCTTTGTAAATGGCTCCATGGGCATGTAATGTAGCAAAGGCATACTTTGAGTCAGTATAGATGTTAACTGTCTTTCCTTTGGCTACTAATAGTGCTTTAGTTAGAGCTATTAATTCTGCTTTTTGTGCAGAGGTCCCGGTAGGGAGGGCCTGTGCCTCTGAATTTAGAGTCACCACTGCAAACCTGGCTTGGCAGACCCCTTCTGATATAAACTTGCTTCCATCTGTGAAATATTCAATAGCTGGGTCCTTAAAGGGTTGGTCTCTTAAGTCTTTCTGGCTTGAGAACACCTCATCTACTATGTCTACACAATACTGTTGGGGAAACCGGTCTTGCAATTTGGGCATTTCTACAGGCAACAGGGTAGCCAGGTTGAGTATTCGTGGTTTTTAAAGTTATGTATGGATTTCCACATAAGAGCCCTTGATATCTTAACATTCTTGGATTAGATAGCCAGTGATATCCTCTTTGCTCCATTAAGGTGATCACTGTGTGTGGCACCCGTATTACTAGCTTTTGTCCTAGAATCAGCTTCCCAGCATTTTCTGCCAGCATGGCAGTGGCAGCTAATGCTTTTAAGCAGGGGGGCCACCCCAGGGCCACAAGGTCTAACCGCTTTGATAAATAGGCTACTGGTCGATACCATGATCCTAATGTTTGAACTAAAACTCCTGTAGTCATTCCTTTTCTTTCATGGACATAGAGAAAGAAAGGCTTAGTCAGGTCTGGCAATCCCAGGGCTCAAGCTTGGCTTAAGGCCTTTTTGATCTCATTAAAGGCCTTCTCCTGCTCATCACCCCATAGGAGGGACTCTTTTTCTCCCCCACTTTGTGGCTTCATACAATGGCTTTGCCATGAGTGAAAAGTTCGGCATCCAAGTACATCAAAAGCCTGCTGCCCCTAAAAACTCCCTTACTTGTCGCCGGGTGACAGGAGTGGGGAGTGCACGTATGGCTTCCTTCTGCCCACTGCCGAGTTCGCACTGCCCTTGGGCTACTAGGAAACCTAGATATCTTACTCTTTTTGCACAGACCTGAGCTTTTTCCTGAGATACTTTGTAACTTGCCTTCCACAGAAGGTGAAGGAGATCTTTGGTGCCCTGGAAGCAATCTTCCTTGATAGGTGCTGCAAACAAACAAACGATCATCAATGTATTGTAACATACACACTTGTCATTTGGTGGGACAAAAGCCTTAAGGTCTGATGCTAGTGCCTCTTCAAAGAGAGTGGGGGAGTTGTTGAACCCTTGTGGGAGCCTGGTCCAGGTGAATTGTATTCCTCCCCACTGGAATGCAAAAATAGGCTGACTTATTGGAGCTAGCCTGAGGCAAAAAAAGGCATCTTTTAAGTCCAAACAGGTAAACCAGGTGGCATGAGCAGGAAGGTGGCTCATCAGTGTATATGGGTTGGGCACCACCACATGTAAGGTAACAGTAACTTTATTTACGGCCCATAGGTCTTGCACAGGCCAGAACCCACCAGACGGTTTTTGCACTGGTTAAGAGTAGAGTATTCCAGGGTGACTTGCATTTCTTTATGATACCATGTTCTAGTAGCCGATTTATGTGCTTGGTCATTCCTCACACTGCCTCTGTAGACACCTGGTACTGGGGAATGCGTACTGGAGTTGCACCTGGAACTAACTCTGCTACCACTGGTGCCTGGTTTATGACCAATCCCGGAGGATTGTCCTCTGCCCACACCTCAGGTATTTCAGTGACTAGTTTGTCAAATATTCTGTCCATAAATTCAGACAGCCTGTATGCCTCTTTTATGTATAGCCTCCATTCCTCAGTCTCGGGGAGGGTAAGAGTTAACATCATAACTTTTGGTCAGCTTAGATCCAGAGTCATGTTTCCTTCCAGCCTGAAGGAAATTTGTGCTTGTAGTTTCTGAAGCAAGTCTCTCCCTAACAGGGGCACTGGACAATTTGGCAGATATAAGAATTCATGTTGGACTTCTTGTCCTCCAATGACACACCTTCTGGATTGACAGGCCTTTTCTCTGATACTCTGGTTGCCCCAACTATAGTAGCATAGGTTTTAGATAGCAGCCCAACGGGCTGTGTCACTACCAAGTGTTCAGCACCTGCATCTACCATAAAATCCATCTGTTGGCCCCCCACTTTCATAGAGACCAGGGGCTCCTGGAGGCCTACAGAGATGGAGCCTGGTCTGTCTCAGTCCTTATATTCCTCAACTCCTGCTAAGCTGACCAGATCGGCATCCAGCTTTAGAACAACGGCTAGGGCTGCAGGCCTTGGGCAGGCGTCAGGTCCCTAGCTGCTGCTTTCTTCTTTTCTCTTTCTGGACATTCATCCTTCCAATGCCCTTTCTGTTTGCATTCTTGCACATTGATCGCTCTCAAGCCTAGGCCGGCCTTCAAACCCTGGCCTAGCTTGTCCTCTACTGTGACCACAACCATGTCTGCGTCCTTTCACAAAACCAGTCTCTCTTTGAACTAGAGCAGCAGCCAACAAATCAACCTTTTCCTTGGCTTTGCGCTTTGCCTCTTTCTCGGCTTCCTCCTCTGGCTAATACTAATACCTTAGTAGCTACTTGAATAAGCTGGGTAATACTCATAGCCTCAAAACCTTCCAACTTCTGAAGCTTCCATCTAATGTCACCTTGTGCCTGGCCCACAAATGCCACATTAACCATGCATTGATTCCCTACAGCCTCCGGATCAAATGGTGTATAAAGCCGGTATGCTTCACAGAGTCTTCATAAAATTCACTGGGACTCTCATCAGCCTTTTGGCGTACCTCTGAGACCGCTCCCAAATTCGTTGCCTTTTTCCCTCCAGCCTTCATTCCATTAAGGGGTGCCTCCCGATACCTCTGCAGGTTTTGCAATTCTTCTGCCTGGATTGGATCCCAATTTGGATCTGCTTCTGGGAACCTCTTCTGTGCATACTGCTTAACAGGTGCATTGCTTTCTAACCACTGTAAGGCTGCCTGAGTAATTCTCCTGGCATTCTTCTGTATTGAACAATATTAAAAGTAGCTGCTGAAAATCAGGCCAGGTAGGGTTATGAGTCAGAAAGATGGGCTGAAGTCTATGACAGCCTGGGGCTTCTCGGTATAGGAGGGTGTAAGCTGTTTCCAGTTTAGGAGGTCAGTGGTGGAGAAAGGCTGGTAAACGAAAAGGCGTTGCCCTCCTTGTACATTATTCTGTTTATCATAATAAATTTGGCTTTGTGTCTCCCAGAGAAACATCTGCAAGGCTCGGGTCGGCGGGGTGCTTCTTTAGTCTTTATAGGTAGGGGCTCTGACTTTTCCCTGTGGGGTGACGCCTGAGGCTCACTCTCCTCTGAGCTTGATTCCTCAGGGGCCGTTTGTGCGGGCTTGCAGAACAGGCTTTTCCTGTTTTCCTTGCGTCTTTTCCTTTCCTTCTACTGTCCCTTTGGGTTCTAGTGGCAGGATCTCGGCTCACTATAAGCTCCGCCTCCCGGGTTCACCCCATTCTCCTGCCTCAGCCTCCCGAGTAGCTTGGACTACAAGCGCCTGCCACTGTACCTGGCTAATTTTTTGTATTTTTAGTACAGACGGGGTTTCACCGTGGTCTCGATCTCCTAACCTCGTGATCCGCCCGCCTCGGCCTCCCTTTAGGTTCTTTTACTGCCTCAGATCTGGCACAAACTACCAGGGTCTTACAGTAAGTCTCAGAATACTGTGAGGCAAATTTGAAAGACGCTCAGCCAGGAGTCAATGTATGGGAACTGGTCCGGGTACCCAGGCTATTCTCTGGCTCCGGTTATTATCCTAAACACACAGTCAATTATCTATCTGTCTATCGTCCCTTCGGCGGGTCACCCAACATTAAAAGAAATCCAATCTATTTCACAGAGAGTTCTCAATCTCGGAGGGATTAATTTAACTCCATAATCTCCATTAAAACCTTTCTTGAAATTTTCCCAACATACAATCCAATGGAGTAGGCTTTGATGCTTTTCCTCCCATTTTGCCCTTTGTGATGTGCTTTCACTCTCACTTTCATTCCTGGACTGACCAGACTGGGTCCTATTATGGGAGGGGGAGGTTCGGGCACTGCTTAGCTAGGAGAGTACCTTATTCCCACTACAGCCTGCTGCAGCTGTAGGGCAGCTCCTGTTTGCCGGATCCGGTGTCCTAGGTCTGGCTCGTCCCACACTGGGAACACACAGTCTGCGCTAAGAGATCTGTGTCTCCCCACATCACGCCCCGCGTTGGCCTCTGCCAAGACTGTCTCTTTCACACAATTTCATGCACCTCCCCCGTTCCCAGTTGCTGACCTTTAGTTAAAGTGGCGAAGCCCCTCTTGCCATGTTCAGTTTCCTTTCACCTCCCCCATTCCCAGTTGCTATCCTTTAGTTAAAGCGGCGAGCACCTCTTGCCACTTTGGTTCCCTTTCCTGACCAATCTGCGAGCCTCTCTCACATCCTGCATCAGTTAGGGTGTGAGTTTCATCCGAATGAATGGGTCTCTCCCATTGTCTCCAGCCCCTCTGGGTCGGACTAGTTTTAGTTCTCACCCCCTGGAAGGTGATCAGGCTCCCCTTCCGTCCTTATGGGATAGGTCCTGCCTTAGGGCCCAAACCTTACCATGGTTCAGATGGCTGCTCCTGTCACTGTCCAGCAGTCCATTTTTACTGGTTCTGTTGCGCTGTCGGGAAGGGCACTGGGGCCGGGGAGGGCAGATCCCCTTCCAGGCCGAAAGTCGGCGCCAAGGGTCCCAGGTCTCCCCTGCCTCAGAGCCTCAGTCCCACAGGCAAAAGAGACAGAAATCTGCCCTCTCCAGTCCCAGATTTTGGCACCAGAAATGTTGCAGAAATGAAGGGACAGGAGAAACCAAAGAATGGGATGCAGTAAAGTTTTTATTTTTAGGTGTACACCAGCTCAGTGGAATTGCATCCAGAAAGTCTGAGCATAGAACAGAGAAAACAAATGCCTTTTAAGCATTTTGAGGCGGGAATTACGTGAAGCAGGAAGCAGGCTTACAGAAGCGAGAACAAAGGCCATTAATTATCTTGTGATACTTTTGCAACATATCTTACATCTCTGGGAAAACTTGGTTTGCAACTTACTCTTATCTGTCTTGTTGAGAGGTGACAATGTGCCAGCAGCCCTGGCTCTTGGCGCCTCCTTGGCCTCGGCGTCCACTCTGGCGGGGCTTGAGGAGCCCTTCAGCTTGCCACGGCACTGTGGGAGCCCCTCTCTGGGCTGGCCCAGGCTGGAGCTGGCTCCCTCTGCTTGAGGAGATGTGTGGAGGGAGAGGTGCGGGTGGGAACAGGGGCTGTGCGCGGTGCTTATGGAACAGCGTGAGTTCCAGGCGGGCTTGGGCTCTGAGGGTCCAGCACTCGGAGGGGCCGGCCGGCACCACCACCCACGGGCAGTGAGGGGCTTAGCAGCTGGGCCAGCAGCTGCTGAGGGTGTGCCAGGTCCCCCAGCACTGCTGGCCCGCCCACACCACGCTCAAATTCTCACCGGGCCTCAGCCGCCTCCCTGTGGGGCAGGGCTAGGGACCTGCAGCCTGCCATGCCCAACCCCCCCTCCACCGTGGTGGGCTCCCGCGTGGCCGGAGCCTCCCCGATGGGCACCGCCCCCTGCTCCACGGTGCCCAGTTCCATAGACCGCCCAAGTGCGGAGGAATGCAGGCCTGCAGCGCGGGACTGGCGGGCAGCTCTGCCTGCGGCCCTGGTGAGGGATCCACTAGGTGAAGCCAGCTGGGCTCCTCCTGGGTCTAGTGGGGACTAGGAGAACCTTTATGTCTAGCTAAGGGATTGTAAATACACCAATCAGCACTCTGTGTCTGGCTCAAGGTTTGTAAATACACCAATGAGTACTCTGTATCTAGCTAATCTAGTGGGGACTTACAGAACTTTTCTGTCTAGCACTCTGCGTTTAGCTAAAGGATTGTAAAGGTACCAATTAGCACTTGGTGTCTAGCTCAGGGACTGTAAATGCACCAATCTGCACTCTGTCAAAATGGACCAATCAGCTCTCTGTAAAATGGACCAACCAGCTCTCTGTAACGTGCTCTGTAAAACGGACCAATCAGCAGGATGTGGGTAGGGTCAGATAAGAGAATAAAAGCAGACTGCCCCAGCCAGCAGTGGCGACCAGGTCCGGTCCCGTTCCACCCTGTGGAGCTTTGTTTCTTCACTCTTTACAATAAATCCTGCTGGTGCTCACTGTTTGGGTCCAAGCTGCCTTCATGAGCTGTAACACTCACCGCGGAGGTGGTTTCAGGTTATTCCTGAAACCAGTGAGACCACAAACCCACCGGAAGGAAGAAACTCTGAACATATCCGAACGTCAGAAGGAACAAACTCTGGACTCACCATCTTTTAAGCACTGTAAAAGTTCTTACACTCACAATGAGGTCTGTGGCTTCATTCTTGAAGTCAGTCAATTCCGGACACACTGTGAGACCTTGTAGCTGTGCAGGGAAGAAAGAAAACACAAACTTAACAGAGCCCACAAAATATTTGAAGGGCAGATACAGTTAATGTTTCTTGGGACTGGCAGTTAATATCCTCCTTTAACTTCAGGAGGGCTGAAATTCTTTTCAGCTTTGGTTAATACAGCAATTCATTCTATGAGCTTTTATTTCTCTTACTATAATTTTACTATTAGTACTTATAAGGGAGGAGACCACCCCCCCATATTGTCTTATGCCCAATTTCTGCCTCCAAAGAAAGAAAAAGTAAAAACTAAAAGGCAGAAATGAAATCCACAAGCAGATAGCCTGGGGCCACACCCAGGGCCTGGTGGTTAAAGATCGACCCCTGACCTCATCGGTTATGTTATCTATAGATTACAGACATTGTATAGCAATGCACTGTGAAAATCCCTATCCTGTATTGTTCCGATTTCATTACCGGTACATTCTGCCCCCAGTCACGTACCCCTTGCTTGCTCAATCGATCAGGACCCTCTCACGCAGACCCCCTTAGAGTTGTAAGCCCTTAAAAGGGACAGGAATTGCTCGGTTCTTGACACAGGAGTCTTACTGATGGCCCTGGCTGAATAAACCCCTTCCTTCTTTAACTCAGTGTCTGAGGAGTTTTGTCTGCAGCTTGTCCTGCTACACTTATGCTATTATTCTATTATCTTCTTAATTTTCCACTTCATTAGGATAACAAATGGAGGCCGGGCTCCCATCCTCCTCCAGCACTCCAGGGCTGCCTGGCTCAGCAGGGATCCTCCACCTGGTTTCCGAGGGAATTCCCGGGAGGCCTTTCCAAAACACTCCCATTCCCTTCCACTAACTTCAGGGGCCAGGAATGGACACTCACTTTCCTCAGGCCTGCTGCCCTGCCTCGCGTTTGCAGTGCGCAGGAAACCGTGTGCCAGCAAGGGGCGCAGGCACGGCCAGCAGGGGGCGCCCGCGGACCTCCCAGTGAGCCAGCTGCCCAGAGCCGGAAGTGTCCCGGGTGCTAGGACTCCGAGGGGTCCGGGAGCCGCGCCAGGACCGGAAGTGTACGAGGCGGGAGCGCGCAGAAGACGCAGGCGGCCAGAGGAGGCCAGGGGAGTTCCGGTGCTAGGAAAGAAGGTGGGGATTTAAGTTCTGGGTGGGGCGCGGGTCCCACAACCGCTCGGAATTTGCCTCCTGGCTCCGCTCTGGAAGCTAAGAAGGGGCACAAGAAGTGGAGAGAGGGAACCTGAGAGCAGGGAAGCCAGTAGCCGGCGGGAGGAGCGCGCTGTTCCTCGGGTCGGAAGGAGCCGGTGCAGCCTTGACCCGCGTGCGGCAGGGTCAGCGAGGCCCCTGCGGTGCTTCGCCGCCGCCTTCCCCTCCGCAGTCACTGGCCCTCTGGGCCTCCCACAGGTCCAGCAGCGGGTACCGGCCCCAAGAGCGAGGGCGGGCTGTGAACTGGCATCACATCGCGTTCCCGCGGGGGCCCCCTTCCGCTTAGGCAGGGAACGGCCGGCATGGGACTGAGGTCTGTCCGCGAGCGCGGTGCCCCGGAGACCCGGCTTCTGGAAGGTGCTGCGGCCTGCCCTTCGGGCCCAGAAGCAGGGCGGGGAGGCGCGGGGTCTGGAGTCTGCAGGACCTGGCTGCGAATCCAACCAGCTGATTTCAAACTTCTCTGTGATCTTCTGCAAGTTAACTCAGTCTCAGTTCCTCGTTTGCGAAATGTACTTAATATGCACCCCAGGGTGAACCAAATTTGTCCACATAGATTGCAGCAGTGCACTTGCGAGGCGCCTTAGGGAGTAGGAGTCACTAATATCAATGAGTTTTGACAGAAATGAGGGGGCATTGGCAAAGGTGTGCCCCGTGGCCATACAGGTTAGGAGGAGGGCCTGCTAATATTTTTTCTTAAGTTGTAAACAGCCCTCTGAATGAGCAATACATTATCAAATTGTGATTCAGAGAGGACTATCGCTGACTACTTTTTTCTGGGCATACCTCTGCTTCAGGAGCTTGTGGCTTAATTCCTAAGTGGAAGGTAGAGACCTAGGCCCTCTGAGTCACAATTCCATCTCTCTGGGTGAGGACTGAGCTCCAGGACTGCAGACTGGAGGCAGAACAATTGGGATAGGAAGAAGAGAGGCCAAACTAGATCAGAGTCTGGCGTGGGCTTCAGAGTCCACAGACTGGCACAGTTATGCTTCGTGGCCCCTATTGCTGGTTCAAGTTTGACCAATCAGAAATATCTTTAGCTTAAGGGCGGGGTGTTGGCCAATGAGACTTTATTGTGAAATAAAATGCCCTCAGTTTCATGTAACTGAGCCACCACAGAGGAGTGGAGAAATCGAGTTGACCAGGTGAGGGAGAGGCCATTAAGAGATATTTTAGGGATTAGATGGGCTGGGCATCCCGAGGACTGGCATTTGGGGTGGTAATGAGGAGGAACATTGGGGGCCTCCGCCTCTTCCTTTCCTCCTGTGCTGAGTCAGTCAGCACAGAGGCTGCAGGAGGTAGCTCTGGTTGGCTCTGGCTGCCTGTAGGGGGCACCGCTTTGCGGAGGTCAGAGGGCTCTCTCCTGAGCCGCTCTCATGCCCACAATCACGTCTGCCTGATGTCTGTGAATGGCCGTCTGAGTCTCCTGGGCCCTGCTCACCTTTTGGTCACCTTTGGCCTGCCCTGCACCGGCCGGTAACTGCTTGATGACTGGAGGTATTGGAATTCACTGAACTTTATTCTTTGTAGGAATCAAAGATCAACTCCCACTGAGGACAAATGGACCTGTAATTCCGGGTGTGACGAGAGAACGGGATTTACCTTCCTGAACTAAAAAGCAGGTCATTAAGCTTTGGCCCTGACTTTTCTTTGTGAGAAGGTACAGAGATGGAAACCTTACAATCCGAGACTAAAAAGAGGGTCCTTCCCTCATGGCTGACAGCCCAGGTGGCTACCAAGAATGTGGCACCAGCAAAGGCCCCCAAGAGGATGAGAATGGCAGCAGTGCCGGTGGCAGCAGCAAGGTGCGACAACTCTGGTCAGATAACTCCTGTGAATCTGGCGAGTGGAGCAGGGACCTCCACGACCTGGGCCAGGTCTTCCAGCGTAGGCAGAACAGCAAGATGGGCAGGTGTTTTCAGTCTGATCATCTCTTGAGCTTTTAGGAGGTGGAGGGGCTGTGGGCAGGAGGCAAAATGGGTTAAACCTCGAGGACAGGAACCCGCTTCTGCCTCTGCACTGGTGAGTGCTCTGCTGTCAGCACACACACAATGGGTTTTCCATGTCAGCCAATCTCTGAGGCCAGTTGTCCAAAATGTGAGTCTCTTCCTTTACAACAAACATGGTAACATCAGATGGGCAAGATCAGTGGTAGGGTCTGTTCTGAGTGGTGCCTGCTCCTCCTGTGGACAGCCCTTTAGGGATGGACAGATGAGCAGCAGCTGCGGGGCCAGCAAGCGGTCAGGAGCTGAGGAGTGAGTTGAATGACGGTAATTGCGTGGGGTGGGGTGAGTCTCCAGGCTGCAACATCAAGTGGGCGGGGCCCCAGCACTCGGTGTTCCCCTCTCTGGCTCCTCCTCCTCTAAGGTTTCCTGACCGACAGCCTTCCCATGTGACTGCTGCCGCCTTTCCCTAAGTCTGGTCCTGCTTTCAGGTTCCTCTCAGTGCAGCCTCGGCCTGAGGTCCCCTTCCTCTTGCATCCACGTGTGTGTTTCAGAGGCGGCAGCCCTTCCCTACTTCCAGATCCTTGTAGGGCGGTTGGTGGAGGGTGGGAGGCACCCCGGTGTTGCCTCCATGAAGCCCTGTGCCAGTCACCGGTCTGCAAGGCTTAGGAAATTGTGTCCGTGTTGGAGAAAGCTCCTCGGCTCAGAGGTGCTGGTGCCTCCTGTGGGAAGTTGGCGGGAAGAGGCCCTCTTGCTCCTGTTTTCTTTGTCCTTGTGAGACCTGAGAGTCTGTGTCATCTGTGCCTTGCGTGTCTTTGTTTCAGACACCCTGCGACAAGGACTGTGTACTGCATGAATGAGGCCGAGATAGTCGATGTTGCTCTGGGAATCCTGATTGAGGTAAAGTCAGCCAAGCCTCTTACTCATGACCAGAAACTCTGCATGGGCAGAAGCTAGACTAGGCCCTTGGTCACCGTCAGTAAGAGAGACACCCTCTGCTGTAGGCTACCTTTTTCTCCTGCCACTTGGCTCGCTCTTGTGTCGCCATGTTCCCCAGGCCTCTCCCCATGTGGTTGTGTGCTCACGGGGTGAGTCTTTGGGGCTAGATGCACGGGAGTGCATGCGTGTGTTAGGGAGAGCGTGACTGCGCGCTAGTGTGTATGTGGATGGGACATGAAGCCTTTACCTGTTTGTGTTCTTGGAAAGGTTCCCAGTTGGGTAGGTGACTTCTTAACCGTTGCCCCTCTCCTGAGCAGAGGCTGCTGAGCTTCCTGGCTTCCTGCAGTAATAATTGCAGTGCCTCAGAGTTGCACAGCATTCTGCAGTTTACCCAGTGCCTTGAAAGCGTGTGTGATGTCATTTGGGCCTTGCAGTAACCCTGTGGTGTGGGGCTTTTCCTAGTGCTAAGGCATGGGCCCACACCTAGGTTTTGTATCCTGGGCTCCTTCCATTCTGTCACCGCCCCTTCTAGACATGTTTCTTCCATTTCTTTTTCCTTTCCCCTCACTAATCCTCATGCCTCTGCTTGCTTCTCTCCCAAGTGGGTCCTGGTTTCTTCAAGAGCTGTGAAGAGGGGGTGCGGGGAGGAGTGGGGTGAAGAGAGGGTAGGTGCTCAGGATATGGGTGCATTGCCTGGCCTGATCACACTGGCTTTGTAGTTGCTTCTGGATACATCCTGCGTGAGTCACTGACAGACAGATCAGCATGTTAGGGAAATAAAACGTATGTTGAGCCTGCCGTTTCCTGTACTCCGCAGAGCCGCAAAAAGGAAAAGGCCTGTGAGCAGCCGGCCCCGGTGGGTGCTGATAACCCAGAGCTCTCCCCTCCCTGCTCCATGTCGCCTCACACAAGTTCTGGGAGCAGCAGTGAGGAAGAGGACAGTGGGAAAGAGGCACTGGCTGCAGGCCTCAGCCCTTCCCAGAGGCCAGGGGATTCCAACTCTGCCTGCAGCAGGAGCCCCGAGGAGGAGGAGGAGGAAGAGGATGTGTTGAAATACGTCCGGGAGATCTTTTTCAGCTAGGGCATAAACTGTGCACTCAACTTTCTGCTGAGAGCAGCTGGAGGACAGCTGAGCTTCCACTGGTGCTGCTGGGCCACCCGCCTGTGGGAATGGGGCTCTCTGTGCTCCTAGCTTTGTGCCTTCTTGGGCCTGGCGGATTCATGTCAGGCCAGAAGTCTCCGGATGCTCCAGGCCTCGGGGCTGCCATTCTGAGTGTGCAGAAGGCAGGACTCAAAACAAGATCCCATTCGAATCCCGCTGTATGTACTGCATCCTCTCCCAGCTCTGAGGCTCTGGAATCCCAACTGTCTGTGTTAGTCAGTCACCAGGTTCCAGGGAAAATGATGTCATTTGGTGGTCCAACTTACTGGAACCAAAGAGACAGAACTTTTCAAAGAAAAGGATCACTGCCAGGTGCACTGGAATTACTAGTTTAGTCCACATGATCTCTCCTGGAGGAAGCCTGTTTAAAAAATAGTTTCCATCATGAGTCAATCAATGAGCTCCCACCTCTCCAGCCAGCCTAGAAAGCAAACGAGCTGCCCACAGTTCTCTGCCGTGTTTGGGAGGTTGAGGCCACAGTGTTTGGACTGGTAAGCCAGACAGGCCCCCTCCCCCAAGCTGCTACCTTGCTTTCACATGTACCTTGGTTCCTGGGCAGCTAGTTATAAAGCAAGAGGGACAGGAGCCCAAAAGAGACACTAAGGACAAGAGATCACACCAGAGTACATGTTTCTGCCTTTGTTTTCAGTGTGGCTTTGGACAGGAATAAATGAGTGAATCATTTGCCATACAGGTTTTCCAATGTGCAGGTGCTGGAAAATACACACAATTCCCCAGTGCTTAAGTTGTGCTAATGTCTTTCCCAGTTCCGGGCTGAGAAGTGGAGGGTGGCAGCATTTGTATGTGTGCAACCGTCCAGTCCTGATCACACCGAGGATTTGGTGTCCTCCAGGGTCTCATCATGGGAGTGATTTGCCAGCGGATGCCTCTGCCCTGAAGCAACCAAGGCTTGTCTTTGTGCTCCATGTGTCCTGTCTTTGTTGAGTCACTCAGAGATCACTCCTGGACCTCTGGGGTTGGAATCCCAGTGACGACTTATGGCGGCCCACTCACCATCGTGGGCTGAGCGGAAGCTCCTTAAGCAGGCCCCCAGAGGCACTGAGGTGCTCGCTCTTTTAATATCCTCATTTGTTTCCGTAAGTCTTTGCTAGGTTTCAGTTTGGCATTTGGTGAATCAGCCTGGAATTCTGACCTCATGACAGGAATCACTCCCTCCCCACCCTCCTGAAGCTAGAGGAAGATTTGCTCAGACCCATTAATTAAAGCAGGAATTGGTATGACAATGAGCTGCGTGGTTTTAGGGAGTCCTTGGGAGCCTTGGAAGTTGTGAAGGACAGACAATCCTATACTAAGAAGCCGCAGGTGCCCTGGCTGCCCTTGCTGCCCCTTGGCCTCTTTGACACGGGGGCCCCACCTCCTCTGCAGTAGGTTCCATCTGCTGGAGCTGGAGATCAGTGTTAGCTATGAAATGAGATGGCTGAACAGATGTGCCACCTCCGACCATGGTTGGAACTGAACCCTTGCAATCACATAAGCCTTTAGCAGCTCTCAAGCTCACTGTAAGCCCTGTAAGCCCTTAGAGGGAACATAACCGTGGCCATTAACAAGAGGATGAGTAAGGCCTGGGCGCTGCCCAGAGCTAGAAACCCAGGCCCCAGGAGGGAGAGCCTGACCCACTTCCACACATAGGAGAGGAAGAGGCCCAGGCCGCTGGCCAGCAGCATGGAGGACACAGCCAGGAAGCCCACTGCTAGCTGCCACTCTCTGTCATTACCATTGCACCAGGCTAGGAGGAGAGGCTGAAAGGAAAAGAGGGTGAGGACCAGGGCCCCGTACACGCCAAGCCTGGCCAGGGCCAGGCCAACCAGAGGCACCCCCAGGGCCTCCAGCTCAGGGAACTGGTGACACTGTAGGCTGCCGGCATCCTCATTCCACAGGCAGAAGTTGTAGAAGCCTATTCGCAGGTTGGGCAGGTCAATGAGGTCCCCAGACTTCCAGAGGAGAGCGTAGAACATCAGGCAGATGACCACAACTGTGAGGACAATGATGCTCATGAACAGCGGCTGGTCGCCCCACCGAGGCCTTGGCCTGGCCATCTCTCCTGCCCTCTGCGGGGGGACCTGTGGGGAGGTCACAGCAGTCAGTCTATCTCTGCTTCGCTTGCCCCCTGTGTCCTCACAAGCTCATGTTCTCCCTTTGGCATTTCTTATAAACCCATGACAAGCTTCCCTCCTACCCTGCCCTCCGCCAAGGACCAGAAATCTGAGGTAACCTCGTGCCAGGAACTATTTGCTAATAAGTCATTAGCTGCCCTCTGATTTGAGGTCTGGAGGAAAAGTCTCTCCCAAGCAGCTTTGAAAGTGTGAAACATCTTCAACTGAGTGAAGTGCTCTTTAGCCAAAGACTTTGCTTCAGTCGAAATACAACAAACCATTGGAAACAGTGAGGGGATTTCTCAGCTCTTTTTTGAAGGTGGGTTTTGACTGAGGTGAAGGGCAAGGCCCACCCTTAATGGGGACTTGAAGGTGGAGGAAGCTATTGGTTTTCACCACAGCTGCCGAGACAACCACCTGGGGAGCTGTAAGAACTACCCATTGCTGGGCCACAGATCAATCAGAGCCCAACTTCCGTGCTTAGAGCTGGGCACTAGTGTGTTTCTGAAGCTCTGCAGCTCATTCGAAGGTGAGCCTGGGTCAAGGACCACTGACACACGCACTCTGATTTTACCTGTGGTGCTCTGGGAACTCATTAGTGGGTCAAGACAAGATGTCACCTGGTGATGAAATCCCATCATATACTCATTACTTTAAAAACTAACACAATTTTTTTCCTGACAATAGTAGTATATGTTAATTATAGAAAACTTAGAAGTTTTTGTTTGTTTGTTTGTTTTTGAGGTGGAGTCTCGCTCTGTCACCCAGGCTGGAGTGCAGTGGTGTGATCTTGGCTCACTGCAACCTCTGCCTCCCGGGGTCAAGCGAGTCTCCTGCCTTAGCCTCCCGAGTAGCTGGGACTACAGGCACCCGCCACCATGCCTGGCTAATTTTTGTATTTTTGGTAGAGATGGGTTTCACCATGTTGGCCAGGCTGATCTTGAACTCCTGACCTCAAATGATCCACCCACCTTGGCCTCCCAAAGTGCTGGGATTACACCATGCCTGGCCAGAAGATATTTTTTAAATAATAAAAAAGATAACCTTTTATCCCACCATACACATAAAACCACTGTTAATAGTCTACCAATATTTTCTTCCTGTGCTGATGTATTTTTACATAATCATGGTGTTGAACGTAATGTTTTTCTCTAGATTTAGTAAACATTTTTCAAAGCTGTTAAATATTCTTCAAAAACACGATCAATGGCTATGTAATAGTTCATGTGGAATCATCCATTACACTATTATTAGACAAATTGTTTCCACTTTTCACCATTATAAGTGGTCAGTGAAGATGCTGTGTGAATTGTGTTTGGAATCTGATTTTTCTCAGGTGATCTACCTATAAGTGCAATAATTGGATCAAGGGTAGAAATATCTTTTAGTGATCTTACTAAATACTGCCTAACTGGCCTACAGAAAACTTGCTAATCATAGGCCCTCTAGTTGTATATGAAAGTGCCGACTTTGTTATACTCTTTTAAAAAATTCTTTTCACTCCTTTTTAAATCAGAAGGGCTTTGTCCAGTTGGCCTCTGAAACAGTGGTCTGCACACTGTACCTTTACATATGTGTATTTTTCAATATGGGATAAGGTTTGGCTGATATGGTTTGGCTGTGTCCCTACCCAAATCTCATTTTGAATTGTAGTTCCCATAATCCCCACATCGTGGGAGGGACCCAGTGGGAGGTAATTGGATCATGGGGATGGGTTTCCCCCATATTGTACTCATGGTAGTAAGTCTCATGATACCTGATGGTTTTATAAAGGGCAGTTCCCCTACACATGTTCTCTTGCCTGCTGCCATGTAAGATGTGCTTTTGCTCTTCCTTTGCCTTCCGTCATGATTGTGAGGCCTCCCCAGTCATGTGGAAATGTGAGTCCATTAAATCTCTTTTTCTTTACAAATTACCAGGCATCTCTTCATAGCAGTATGAAAATGGACTAATACAACAGCATTCACACCGGGAAGTGACTAGGAACACAGACCTTCAAGCTTTGTGAGGCATGAGGTACTGGGGCCATGATACCAAGTGGCCTCCTGGAAGCCCTGGCAAGGAGTTCCAGGTGGTGTTCAGCAGCAAAATGAGTGGTGGCCCTGGAAAGGGACCTGAAAACTACACAGCCCTGATGATCAGCTTCTGAGGGGAGCCCTCTGGGGGAAAAGCCCCCTCCTCATTCCCAGAGCTGACTGGAAGGTCTGTCCCATTCCACACACTGCATTTGTTACAGGAAGGGACCAACTGGGGTAAAAAAAGAACATGGAACAGGCTGAGAGAGAGGGCGGCTCCATTCAAAGGACCTATGCCAAAAATGAGAATAAAGATTGACCAGTGACTTCTTTGATAGAGACCTGGGCACCCTGGCCAGTGAAGAGCTGGGGCCTGTGAGTACAGCAAAGGAGTCCACATTGCCACCACCTCCCCTCAGATGCCGCTGCTCTGGGCTCAGCAGCACTGGGCAGTCTGCCCAGTCCGGCCCATGGCTTTTGCTCCAGAGGAGCCCAGTGGGGACAGTCGGAGTGGAGGAGTGAGGGGCTGTCCCAGTGGAAGCCCTGGCCGCTGCCTTGGGTGGCACTGTTTCTCAAACGCTCTGGAGGCCCCAGAGGGCCAAGGGTCTGAAGACTTGGGTTTGAATGGAGTTGAGAGATTCTTGGAGCAATGATACTTGTTACAGAAGGATTTACTGGGAACTGAAAAGGTGGCATTAGTCTGGGATGATAAGGAGTTTTAACCCTTTGAGTCCATGGTATAGGAAAAATTGCCATCGGGAACATATTTTGTATGGTTTTGCTTATTTAGTAAATGTTTGTAAAAGCCTATATCTGTGCTTTTAATGGGTTTGGGTATTTTAGGGTGTGGAATAGATTTCCAGGACTTCTCTGATTTATGACGTCATGCTGTGGAAAAGAAGGTTTGACTTCCTCCATTGTTCAGGACCAACTGGGAAGGGACTTGGGGATGCCTTTGTTTAAACACTCCCTCTCACTTTTCCCATTTGAATTCTGTTACACTGGGGTTCCAAAAAAATTATTAAACATTTTGCTTTGAAAACAGAGCTCTCTTTTTAAAAATTAATGTGGCTTCTCAGGGGGAGATTGCATCAGCCACCTTGCGGCAGCTCCTGCCAGGTGCCAGGAGCCTTTGTTTTGACTTCCTCATTTTCTCTCAACTGACCTTTTAATGTAGAGCAAAACAAAACGAGCCAAGAAGCCCAGGACCAGGCATATGGAGAAGGTGGTGGCCCCTCAACCTTTTTATATTCAGTCCCAGCTCCTATGAGGCTCGCCACCATCTGGTGCGACTTGGAACTTGAACTTGGAATTCTCTAGTGAGGCCCAGCTTCCACTCTTGCCTTGTGCAGTCCAGCACCTGCTTAGCTGCTCAGGCTGTGTATGAATACATTCCCATCTGCCCATCCTCAGCCACCCCCCAGCTCCTAAATTCCTACCCTACTTTCTGCTTCTCTAAATCCGATCCATGCAGCCTGAGCATTCCTGGGCTCCTTCAGCCCACACTCTGGTTTAGCTCTAAATTAGGATTTATTCTCCACTCTAGTGTCACATCTCTGAGGAACAATCTTCATCTGTTTTGTTATTCTGATACACAGTAGGCACTTTTTTTTTTTTTTTTAAATGAGTGAATGAAAATGCTACATAGTCTCCCTGAGTTCTTTCATGTACAAATCTTGGTTACACATCTTAGGACAGCAGAGCTGCTTGAGGGAGAGCTGTGTTTAATGTCACATGCATGTTCAGCACAGTGCTGGCGTGGCCCATCCATGCTTTCTATTGAACTATGGACAGACTTCAGGAACTTGTGCATGGAGAGGGTGAAGGTTAGTGCTCGCTTCTTTCCCTAAACTTTGTGCAATGACAGCATATGGATCTTTGGTTGGAAACCCCAGGCCTACCCTGGTTTTTGTTTTTTTCTTTTCTTAAACAATCCTGATAATGACACTTCCACCACAATGAGCTTATAAATGCCCTTTAATGGTAAGCCAGTGTTTCCTTCAGAGAGCAAAGGGGAGACTGCTGAGTCACTGTGACCATTTTGAGATAAACTTTTTCCTGTTTATAATAAAATAACACATGCTGATTGCAGGAAACTGGAAAATACATGAAACTGCAGAGAAAAGACTAAAAGTCATTTATACTTCAGGTCGTAGAAGTAACCACTCTGAACGGCACACTTCTTTTTACAGTATTGTTTTACACCGTTGGGGTTACATAAAATATACGTTTGTATCCCACTTCGTGAACATCATTCTACGTGAACTAGAAATGTTACCTAAACACTATTTTAAGGGCTCCAGATAGCTGTATCAAAGTTTATGGTTTATACATAGATGCTTTGTAACATTATTTTGTTATGTTATGAATGCTGTGGTGAATACTTTTGTGAATCAACTTATGTTTCCACCAGCAGTTTCAGCGAGTGCCTGTCTCATCCCATCCTCCCCAGTATTGCATATTCTTGAGTCTTTTATTCTTTGATAATGACAAATGATGAATCAGTGATAGTTTTTCTTCATAATGAGTAAAGTTTAACATTTTCAAGTGTTTGTTGACCATTTGTATTTCTTCTTTTGTGAAGTGCTGTCAGTTCTTTTGCTATTTTACAAATAATTTTGAGTTTCAGTTTTTGTTTGTTGGTCTGTATGAACCCTTTAAAAATAAAGGCTGTTAGCTTTTTGCCATCGTAGTTGTGACAGTAAAGTATAATCCTTTCCTGCACTAGGTCCTCTGGACCAAGATGCAGATTTAGACTCCAGGTCATGTAATTTGACCACTGTCACTCGAGAGTCACAGCCTGAGCAGGGCCTTAGAGGGGAGATGATTTCTGCTTAAAGGCGACACAAATTCCTAGTTAGGGAAATAGAAGGAAAGTATTCTCAGGAGATTAATTTAAGGCAGCTTTTTTGTTTGTTTGTTTAGGCATCTCTAACATTTTCATACCAATAAGGGAGAATGGGATGGGGGCTGAAAGAGACACAAGTATTGTATCATTTAATTCTAAATTATGTATTTGTCAGGTTCTTATTGAAAGAGTGAAATTTTCAAAAGGATCAAGATAGCCATCTAAACGCAGGTAGTATGTGCCTCCACCGTGGTGAGAGACCAGAATGGTAAGTGGGTCCATTTTGAACAGATTGTCTAGGAGAGAATGCTAGGATAAACCATAAAAGATACGGGAAACATGAGAAGGAAGGAGAGGGTTTGAGGCAGCTTGCCCAGCTGGGAACTGACTGAGAGTCGGGAGAGGCTCCTGATGTGGGGAAACAGTAAGAGAGAACCCCCTAGGGCTCCAAAACAAACTTCTACAATCTTGGCCATGGAAGGACACCTTGACCCCACTGGGCCAGGGCCTGGGCCTGACATTCGGAGCTGCCTAACATTGCACAGAGGCATTGCTCCAGAAAGGAAACCAATACAAAATCTCACATGCATCTGAACTTGGAGCAGCCTCAGCAGGGTGCCATTTTGAGAGCTTAGATACTGGGACTCTACAGACATGGCTCTTGCTCCCGAGCTGCTCCAAGGAGGGAGACAGGAGAGCAGGTGCTCCCCTGCCCCCCTGGGAGGGTCTGCTGTCCTTCTGTGTGCTGCTATTGAGACAGATGTGAGTACACGCCTCTCCCCACAACTTCTTTTCCGCACTGCTTGTCTGGGAGGGACACTATGATCCCAGGCCCAAAGTGGCATTTTGAGAGTTTAATGCTGGGCTGCACCCCCACCCAGCCTGAGTTTGGGCTGATGAGGCTACAGCTGCCTCCTGGCTAAGGAAGGATAGGGAAATCAGGCCATCCTACACATATCTAGGACAAGACCCACTGCCCTGCCGTGGGCTACTGTGAGACCGAGATGTGACTGGCCTGTAGTGTTCCACAGCTTGTTGCCAATGCTGCTTACTTTTAAGGTGCTCCACCCTCTCTGGTCTCAGGCTCCAGTTGCTATTCTGAGAGTTTAATATTGGGCTGCACCTCTCCCTGGAACTGAGATTGGGCTGGTGCAGCTATAGCTGCCACCCAGCCAAGGATTAACAGGGAACTCAGGCTGTCCTATTGTGGGCGGCAAGCCACCCAGGTGCCGAGGCAAGAGACCGAGGGCATGAGCTGTTCCAGTATAATCAAATATATAAAATAAGAATAGTTATACTAGATATCGATAATAGATATGATTATATATGAATATCATTAATCATTAGTTTGTAACAATTACTCTTTATTCCAATATTATAATAATCCTCACTCTACAATCATAACCTAGGAAAAACCAGGCCATACAGAAATAGGAGCTGGGGGGACGTAGTGAGAAGTGACCAGAAGACAGGAGTGCGAGCCTTCTGTTATTCCCAGACAGGGCCACCATAGGGCTCCTTGGTCTAGCGGTAACGCCAGCGTCTGGGAAGATGCCCATTACCAAGTGGACTGTGGTCTAGCGGTAGCGTCAGTACCAAGGAAAAACACCCGCTACTTAGCAGACTGGGAAAGGGAGTCTCCCTTTCCCCAGGGGAGTTGAGAGAAGACTCTACTCCTCCACTTCTTGTGGAAGGCCTGACATCAGTCAGGCCTGCCCATAGTTATCTGGAGGCCTAACTGTCTCCCTGTGCTGTGCTTCAGTGGTCACACTCCTAGTCCGCTTTCATGTTCCATCCTGTACACCTGGCTCTGTCTTCTAGATAGCAGTAGCAAAATTAGTGAAAGTATTAAAAACCTCTAATATGAAGAAATAATGGCGTAGGCTGTGTCCTCTCTCTCTCGCTCTCTGTCTCTCCACCGTGGCTGCCAGACAGGGAAGGTCCCCTGTCCAGTGGGCATGTGACTCACGTGACCTTGTCAATCATTGGAGATGACTCACGCTCCTTACCCTGCCCCTTTGTCTTGTATCCAATAAACATCAGCACAGCCTGGTGTTCAGGGCCACTACTGGTCTTTGCGTCTTGGTGGTAGTGGTTCCCTGGGCCCAACTGTCTTTTCTTTTATCTCTTTGTCTTGTGTCTTTATTTCTACAATCTCTCATCTCCGCACATGGGGAGAAAAACCCACTGACCCTACGGGGCTGGACCCTACACCTATGCGCATCTAGGTCAATACCCACTGCTCTGCGACATGCTGCTGTTGAGACTGAAATGCGAGCAGACCTCCTTCCCCACAGCTTCTTGCCCATGCTGCCTCCCTGGAAGGAGCCCTGCCCTCTTGGTCACAGGCCCAAGGTGCCATTTTGAGAGTTTAATGCTGGGTTGTACACCACTTCTTGATGAGTTCAACTTGATGTGGCTGCAGCTGCTGCCCAGCCAAGGAGGGACAAGGAATCCATGCTCTCCCACACATACCTAGGACAATACCCAGTGCCTGCTACAGGTTGCTATGAGACCGACTCAAGTAGACCACACTCCCTACAGTTTCTTGCCCATGCTGCTCACCTGAGAGGGGCCCCACCTTCTCTGGTCACAGGCCCACAGCTGGCACCATTTTGAGAGTTTAATGCTGATTCACAATCAGTCTGAATGTGAGGCAATGTGGCTGCAGCTGCCACCCAGGTAGGAAAGGGACAGGGAAGACCAAGCTCTCCTAAGCACACTTAGAACAATGCCCACCACCCTGCTACAGGTGGCTGTGAGACTGGAGAGTAGCTCACCCAACCCATCACAGCTTCCAGCAACACCAACATGGACTGCTTGGATCCCAGTTGGCTGCTTTAACGCTGCTACTGCCATAACTCACATGACACCACCTGCTCAGGGGCTAGAGATCATGCCCACACACTAGGCTCACCACTCCCACTACTAGCTTCTAAGCAAGCCATGTGGAGGCCCAAGAATCAGACCTCCAGGACCCACTAACCATCAGAGCCAGCATAAGCTGCTGTGGGGACTAAAAATGGCACACTAATCCCACTGTTGCCACCACTCAGGCCCAAAGGCATCCAACTTGGCATCCAAGTCCCCAGCTAAACTTCTGGGGACTTAGTCTCAGCTAATTACTGTACTCTATCCCACTGAGGAAATCACAGAGACCACTGACCCTAGGTACTGCCGAAGAAGTCATAGAAAGATCACACTGCTGCAGGCATCCAAAATCAAAGTCAAAGTGTCTTAATCAACAACATACATACATCCTCAGGAAAAAATTCCCCCTTATGAAAGCAATTTCAAAAAATTGGAACAAGCAACTGCTACATCAGATGCAAAGAAATCAATGAAAGGATACAGGAAACATGTAAAAGCAGAGAAATATGACACCATTGTAATAGTCCATTTTCACACTGCTGATAAAGACATACTTGAGACTGGGAAGAAAAAGAGGTTTAATTGGACTTACAGTTCCACATGGCAAGGGAGGCCTCAGAATCCTGGCAGGAGGTGAAACACACTTCTTACATGGTGGCAGCAAGAGAAAATGAGGAGGAAGCAAAAGCGGAAACCCTGATGAACCCATAAGATCTCATGAGACTTATTCATTATCATGAGAATAGCATGGGAAAGACCAGCCCCCATGATTCAATTACCTGGGTCCCCTCTCACAACATGTGGGAATTATGGGAGCTACAATTCAAGTTGAGATTTGGGTGGGGACACAGTCAAACCATAACAATCATCAAAGGACCACAACAACTGTCCAGCAGCAGGAGATCCCAATCAAAGAGAATTCTTCAAAATGCCACATAAATAATTCAAAATATGGATTTTAAAGAAGCTCAATGAGGTACAAGAGAAATCTGAAAACTAATACAAAGAAATCAGAAAATTAATCCAGGATATAAATGAGAAATTTATCAAGGAGATAGACATGTTAAATAAAAACAAGCAGAAATTCTGGAACTGAAAAATTCATTGAAGGAAATACATCATATGCTCAAAAACTTCAATAGTAGACTACACCAAGCAGAAGAAAGAATCTCAGAACTCGAAGACAGGACTTTTGAAATAATCCAGTCAGACAAAATAAGGAAAAAAGGATAAAAAAAGAATGACTAAAGCCTTTGAGATTTCTGGGACTACAAGAAGTAACTGAACTTATGAATTATTGGTATTTCTGAAGGGGAAGAGAGATTAGAAAGTTTGGAAAACATATTTAAAGAAATAGACATCCAGATACAGGAGGCCCAGTGATCCCCAGGAAAATACACTGCAAAAGGACCTCACCGTGGCATATTCAAAATGTCTGAAGTCAAGTGAAAGAAAGAATTTTAAAATCAGCAAAAGTGACTAGTCACCTATAAAGGAAATCCCAAATCACATCAGACTAATTGAGGACTTTTCAGCAGAATCCTTACATGCCAGAAGACATGGGGATGGCATTTTCAGAGTGCTAAAGAAAAAAACCAAAAAAAACCAAAAAAACAAAGTGTCTGTCAGCCAAGAATTTTGTATCCTGCCAGAATAAGCTTTATGAAAGGAGAAATAAAGTCCTTCCCATACAAGCAAATGCTGAGGGAATTTGTCACCACTAGACTGGTACTACAGGAAATGCTCAAAAGGATCTTAAACATTGAAATGAATGGTGTTTTTAATTATTTTTGATGCAGGGTCTTTCTTTGTCACTCAAGGTGGAATGCAGTAGTGCAATCATAGTTCACTGCAGCCTTGACCTCCTGGGCTCAAGCAGTCTTCCTGCCTAAGCCTTTTGAGTAGCTAGAACTACAGACACATGTCACCATGCCCGGTTAATTTTTAATTTTTTTGTAGAGACAGGATCTTGCTATTTTGCACAGGTTGTTCTTGACCTCCTGACATCAATTAATCCCCTTGCCTGGCATCAATTAATCCCCCTGCCTAGCATCCCAAAGCACTGGGATTAAAGGCATGAACCACCATGCCCAGCCAAAAGGTTGACATTCACCATCACAAAAACATACAGAAATATAAAACTCATAGTTTGTATAAAACAATCATACAAAGGAAATTCATTAAAACACAAAGTCAAAAAGGCAAAGACAATTTATAAAACAACTTGAAAACAATAATATAACAGAAACAAAGTCTCACAGATCCATATTAACCTTGAATGTAAATGGATTAAATGCTCCACTTCAAAGATACAGATTGGCAGAATGGATTAAAAAACATGATCCAACTACATGTTGCTTACAAGAAACTAACCTTACCCATAAAGACATATAGACTGAAAACAAAGGAGTGCAGAAAGATATTCCATGTAATTAGAAACCAAAAGCAAGCAGGCATAGCTATACTTACGTCTGATAAAACAGATGACTTTAAATTAAAAGTAGTAAGAAAAAAAAGATAAAGAAGGTCATTGTGTAACGATGTAGGGATAAATTCAGCAAGAGGATATAACAGTTCTAAATATATATGTACCCAACATTTAAGCACCCAGATTCACAAAACAAATATCACCAAAGAAAGAGGTAGACAGCAATACAATAATTGTAGGGGACTTTAACACTACACTCACAACACTTAACAGATCATTGGGACAGAAAATTAACAAAGAAACATTGTATTTAAATTGAACTTTAGACCAAATGGACTTATAAAACATTCTACCCAACAACTACAGAATATACATTATTTTTGTCAGCACATGCAACATTCTCCAAGATAGATCACATGTAAGGCCACAAAAGAAGTTTTAACAAACTTTTTAAAAATTGAAATTATATCAAGTATCTTCTCAGACCACAGTAGGATAAAACTAGAAATCAATACCAAGGGGAACTTTGGAAACTATATGGATACATGGAAATTAAACAGCATGCTCCTGAACAATTACTGGGTCAATGAAGAAATTAAGACAAATTAAAAACATCTTTGAAATGAATGCAAAACCACATAGTACTAAATCCTGCAGGTTACAGCAAAAGAAGTGCTTAGTGGGAAGTTTATAGCATTAAATGCCTAAATCAAAAAAGTAGAAATATCATGAATTAACAACCTAACATTGCACCTCAAGAAATTAGAAAAGGAACAAACCAAATCCAAAGTTAGCAGAAAAGAAATAGCAAAGATCAGAGCAGAAGTAAATGAAATAGAGACAAAAAATTTACAAAGGATCAATGAAACTAAAAGTTCTTTATTAGTTCTTTGGATCAATGAAACTAAAAGCTGATTATTTGAAAAAATAAACAAAATTGATAAACCACTAGCTAGACTAACCAAGAAGAGAGAAGATCCAAATAAACACAATCAGAAGTGAAAAAGACATTACAACTGATATCATAGAAATACAAAAGATCATCAAGAACTATTATGAACAACTACATGCTCACAAACTAGAAAAACTAGAGGAAATGGATACATCCCTGGAAACACAAAAACCCCCAAGATTGAACCAGGAAGAAACAGAACTTATAAACAGACCAATAACGAGTAGTGAGATTGACTCAATAATAAACTCCCAAGAAAGTTTAAGACTAGATGTATTCACAGCCAAATTCTACCAAACATACAAAGAAAAACTAATATGAATAATCCTGAAACTATTACAAAAATCAAGGAGGAAGGAATTCTCCCTAACTCGTTCTCTGAGGTCGGGGTCACCCTGATACCAAAAATCAGACAAGGACACAACAGAAAACGAAAACACAGCCCAATATCCCTGATGAATGTAGATGCAAAAATCCTCAACAAAATACTAGTAAATCCAATTCAACAGAACATCAAAAAGGTAATACACTATGATCAGATGGGATTTATTGCAGGGATGCAAGGATGGTTCGACATATGCAAATCAATAAATATGATACCCTGGGTTGCTGGATTGCATGGTAGTCCTATTTTCAGTTCTTTGAGAAATCTCCATACTGTTTTCCCTAAAAGTTGTACTAATTTGCATTCCCACCAACAGTGTATAAGCATTCCCTTTTCTCTACATCCTTGACAATATCTGTTGTTTTTAGACTTTTTTTTTTTTTTTTTTTGGAGATGGAGTCTTGCTCTGTCGCCTAGGCTGGAGTGCAGTGGTGTGATCTCAGCTCACTGCAACCTCCGCCTCCCAGGTTCAAGCGATTCTCCTGCCTCAGTTTCCTGAGTAGCTGGGACTATAGGCACGCGCTACCATGCCCAGCTAATTTTTGTATTTTTAGTAGAGATGGGGTTTCACCATGTTGGCCAGGATGGTCTCAATCTCCTGATCTCATGATCTGCCCGCCTTGGCTTCCCAAAGCGCTAAGATTACAGGCATGAGCCACCATGCCTGGCCTAGACTTTTTAATAATGGTCATTATGACTGGTGTAAGATGGTATCTCATTGTGGTTTTAATTTGCATTTCTCTGGTGATTAGTGATGTTGAGCATTTTTTCATATGTTTCTTGGCCACTTGTATGTCTTCCTTTGGAAAATGTCTGTTTATGTCCTTTGCCCACTTTTTAATGGGGTGGTTTTTTCTTGTTGAGTTGTTTGTGTTCCTTGTAGATTCTGGATATTAGTCCTTGGTCAGACGCATAGTTTGGCAGCCCCTTCCCCACCAGGCACCACCAGCAGCAGTTGCTATCATGGCCCTGAGGACTGCCTCATGGAACTTACATGTTTTAATTTTGCTGCTGTTAAACATTACACACTTTGCAGATTTTGCAGAGTAGAATATTAAAAGAAAAAACCAGGTAAGCTATTGGGTTCCTAGGGCCTTTCTTTTCATAATGATTTCAGAAAGCCAAAGGGGACCAGGGAGGGAAGAACTTGCTTTGATAAGACTCTTTGATCAGTGGAAGGTGTCTGAGAAGGAATCTAATTTTAGTGAGAACTTATTAATAATTAAAAACAGACCTCAAATCTCTTGAGAATTTACTATATGCCAGGCTTTGTGCTAGGCACTTAACAGGTATTATCTTATTAATTTCTTATAACCATGTGGGGTAGAGTTATGTTTTCATCTTCATTTTCCAGAGAAGAAAACAGGCCTAGTGAGGGTCAATAACTTGCCCAAGTTTGCACAGTCAGTGAATGGTGGAGCCTGTCAGGCTGCATTGTTAATCACCGTGAGGATCCACCTCTAACTGGAGGCCTGGCCCTTTACATGCATTTACTCATTTAATCTTCACAACACCCTTGTGTGGACATTATTGTCACTGTTCCCATTTGACGTAGTGAAGATAGTGTGGAATACTGGTTCTGAGCATGGACCTTGAAGCTATGGCTTCTGGGTTCAAGACCCTGCTCTTCCATTCACCAGCTGTGTGACCTTAGTTACTTAACATCCTTCTGCCTAGATTTCTCATCTGTAAAATGGCTCTAATTATATAACTTATTTTGTAGATGTTATGGAAATTAAATGAAGTAATTTGTGCATGGCACTTAGAACATGACCTGGCAAGTATTATTTAAATTATTACTACTATAGAGAGAAAACTGAGGCTCAGAGAAGTTAAGCCCAGGCTACCAGCTTGACAGTAGTGAAATTCTAGGAAGACAAATAGTGCCAGGGTTCATTCCCAGAGATGAACTCTAGGAAGCTGGCCTCATTTATGTTTGGTTGTGATGACTCCAGGATGCAGCTGCCCTGTTGAGAGGTAGCACAGTGTGGTGGTAAGGAGCATGGGTTTTAGAGCCAGATGACCTGGGAGCATGTCGCTGTTCTGCCACTCACAAGTCATGTGACCCTGGCAAGTTACGTAGCCAGCCTGATCCTCACATCCTCATCTGTGATGCGTCAGTTGTCACGTTCCTCATGGGCTGTTGTGAGACTGAAGGAAGTTCACTTATATACAGAGGGCTTGGGGTCTGACACAAACTGGGTCGATGTGTTTGGTCTGGTCATGATGCTGAAGCTATAGCTCAGGGGGATAAACGGGAATTGATGGAGAGTCAGGTAGAGATGGTTGGGTGTGTCGCCTGAATGGAGAGAGGAGAACTGGGAAGGAAATGTTAGCAGAATAAAGCCAGGGCAATGGAACTTGCCAGGGCATAGAACAAGGGTGCAGGTTTACTTGTCGGAGGCCACCAGTCCTGGCTAAAATATTTCTGGTGGAACACATTGAAGATCATTGTGTTCATGGTTTGGGTGTGGCTGTCACAAAAATAAAAAGGGAAGAAGAAAGGGAAATGCGTCATTTTTCCTTCGACAGAAACATGAAGTCCAGGTTCTAATTTTTTTCAAAACAGGGCTACTGCAGTGTTTTTCAACAGTGCATATAGGTGGTGGCAGCTCCTGGATTTCACAGTATTTTCTGTGGACAGCCATCCCAACCACCAAGTTTTTTATGAATGCTGTGATGTTTTGATTTACTTAATTATTCCATGTAAATAAAACAGCTTTATCAGACGAAATAGGACTATACCATGAGACTGTAACATAAAGTCAGAAGCATGAGTCCAGGCACCCGGTTAACAAGCCACTGAGATAGCTGTTTAAATGATTCCATTAATATTAGTTAACTTGCTATTTGTGCAATTGTTTTGTTGATTATTAGCTCTCACTAGCAGATAATCCAAGTGGGTACAAAGGTTACATAAAGTTTAGAGGGAGAAGAAGATCCTTAAAAATGAGAAAATGTCTACAAATGACCCATCCTAATTTGTTTGTTTGAGACAGAGTCTCGCTCTGTCGCCCAGGGTGGAGTGCAGTGGCACCATCTTGGTTCACTGCAATCTCTGCCTTCCGGGTTCAAGCAATTCACCTGCCTCAGCCTCCCGCCACCACGCCTAGCTAATCTCATTTGGTTTCTGTTGGCAGGAGTCCATGGTCCAGTTTATGGGCAGCTAAGATTCACAAGATTCAGCGTTTGAGAATCAGTAGTACCAGAAACTAGTGATTGCCTTGCCTTTGGCTGTCAATGGTTAGTTTTCCTGCTCCAGCCCTCTCTTCTGCAATTACAAAGGCAATTTGCCACCCACTTCGACTGATGGGGTCAGCATTTCATCTTGTAACTCTATTAGTGAAACATTTTGGATGACCGCCTGAATCAGAGGCCCCGGGGAATCAGTGCCAGGACAAACCAGGTGCCTGCTCTCATTGAGCTTGTACTCTAGTTCGGAAGGCAAACACCAAACTATTTTTTAAAAGATAATTATACTTTTTGAAAAGCTTTGGGAAGGAAATAAACAGGGTGAGTGAGGGAGAGAAACTGGCAGGAGGAAGTGATGACTAGATTATAGGGTCGGGGAAAGCCTGTCTTCAGAAGAGACATTTGTTTTGCGTCCTGAAAGCGTTCTTCATTAACTAATGTTGAAGCAATTGATTAGCTAACTAGAAAAGAGAAATAAAACTATTTTAGGTCCTCATCTCACTCCACATACCAAAATAAATTTCACGTGGATCCAAGAGTGAAAGGTAAAACCATAAAAAGAATCAAAGATCTGGAAAAAAGGATATATTTGATTTATGAGTGAAAAATAAAATTTGGAACTTAAGAGCAAATGGAAACTACAAAGAAAGAATTGCACAGGTTTAACTATTCTAAAATCTAGATTTCTGTTCACCAAAAACAACATAAATATAATTAAAAATCAATGAGCATATGGAAAATACCTATCACAACTATGAAATGACTAATGTACTTAACGTTTAAAATGTTTATGCAAACTGTGAAAAAACATTAAACCTCATTAAAAATGGACAAATATGAAGAGATAATTCACAAAGAATGCAAAGTAGTTAACTAACATGAAAAAAAAATTCTGTAACTTTTTTAAAGATACGCCAAATAAAGTAACCTGAGTTTCCCTGTCAACACTGTAGGTAAAAACACTTGATGATACCAAAAGTCTACGGTAAAACTGGCATTCTCACACAGTGATGGTGGATGTGAACATCTGTACAAACTTTCAGGGAGGCAGATTGGCAATACACATTAAAAACCCTAAAAACAGTCATATCTCTTTGGCCCACTTTTATAAATCTATCCTAAGATAGCAATCAGAAATCCAGTCGATAATTTATACATAGGAATGTTCAGCACAGCATTAGTTTTGGCACAAAATGGGAAGCGGCTTGAAAGTCCAATATTAGAAGTCAACTATGACGTATCAAGGATAAAATACTATGCATCTTTTAGAAAAAGCAGGTATAAAATCACTCTACATAGTGTGCCTACATCCATATAAAGAGGCATAGGAGAAAGAGACTAAAGAAGTATTTGAAAATGTTAATGTTAGCTGTGGTAGCTCTGGGTAGTCACATTACAGGCAATTGTTCTTCTCTATTTGCATTAAAATATTTTTAGAATTATGGGCTACATTTATAAAAAAATAAATTTATAAAACAGACAATCAAAGCAACCTTAGTAATTAGATAAAGCAGGGACTAAGCTGGAAAGAAAGTTGAGAAAGGGGAATATGTGCAAGATTGAAAAAATATCTCATGGTCCGAGTCTCAGACCTGAGATTTTGGGGAAGGTGGTATGGGAAGTTGATATTGAAAAATGCTCTTCAGTTATTATGAGGGAAGAAAAGAAGGAAATATGTATCTTTTCCCTCTTCCAAAGGAGCCTTTGATTTTATAGGCAAAGAAGCATAGTGGAAGTTATTAGCGAAACTAAGCCCACATTTTAAAAAAATCTCTTAAAATATGCACCAAGAGAACTAAAATACCACCATAGATTTCCAGTGGGGCATGAGAAGCAATCTGGTCTAATAACTAATATAAGATCTAAACATCTCTTAGGTCCTAATCTTTGAGGCAAGAACACAAGTTTTTCTGTTGATATGAATTTTCGGTGTGTATTTTAAAGTTTTATGATGTGTTCATAACTACCTTTGAATAGTGGTTTAGTTAGTGGTGGTCGGTGACCTGCTTTTGTTTGCCTGTTTCTGATGAACAGTGTGTCGCACCAGCCACAGCTGTGTCCTTGTACACACTGCGTGCAAGACTCTGCTGTGCGTAGTCAGCCCTGCATCATTTCTAACCAGTTACACTGGCCTTACTTTCATCATCTTTGAGGCCAGAGCTACACATGTTGATGCTGCAGAGTGGAAGGAAGGAGAGCAGAGAGTAAAGGGGGTAGATTATGTAGATTATACAGACGTGAGGGAGGGAAGGTCAGAGATACGGAACAACCAGTGAGTTCCCCTGTGCGGATTGCCAGAATGTGAAATATCTGAGAAGAAAACAAAATTGTCTTACAAGGTAGTGGACGTCTGGGTAAGCTGTGATGCTTGCAGGATCAGTACTTACAGAAAGCAGGTGAAGAGCCCACAGGAACAATGAAAAGGAGAAGCAGGAAATTAGGGTTGGTTATTTGAATCTTCCTTCTCGCTGGCTTTCTAATGTCAGACTCCAGAAAGGAGGAGTGGAAGGGAAATGGCAGGAGGATGCAGTCCTGAGCTGGTGCCCTCTCGCATTCACAGTTGTGCCTAGTAAACAGCTCTCTGAACTTTGGTACATTTGTTCTGACTGATGTCACTATCAGCTGATTTCACTTTCGTTTCTTAACTTGTCAGTGACCCATGACTTTTCAGAAATGAGGTATGTAAACAACTTTTTACTGTGCTTCATGACATACTCTTTACTCACACTGTAGCTGGCAAACCAACTGATTTAAAGAGCCAGGAAATGTCTTGATTATATCACACAATAATTCCAGAAAGGGAAGTAGCCGAAGAACTCTCGAAGCTCCCAGTGATTTAAACTGCAAGATAAACACAACCTGGATTTTTATTCAGAAGAAACCCCTCAGGATCATCTGGTCCAAGCTCTCAGCCAATGTGGCAGTCAGGACCCAGGTCACCTCCTACTTATTCTCTTGGGAAGCAGCTATGCCGTCTGTCCCCCCATCCCCTTTCAGAGATCAGTTTTGTAATGATGACTGGGCTTCTCTGGACACAAAATTTTGTGTCCTGAGCATTCTTACTAGGGTATTTAGGCCCATGTTGGAGCAGCTGGAACATCTATTTTATTTCAAAATAAGAGCAGAACAAAGCTTTTATTTTTGTAAGCATTGGGGCTCTTGGCCAGAGTTTAAAAATTGCTTCCGTTGCTCACATGACCAACTGGAAATTTCAACTGTGGGTTAAACTTGGTTACATGAGTCCGCTACCTAGTGCTATTGCTGAATCCTTCAGCGTTTCTCTTCTGCTTCCCTGCCCTTCCTCCAAAGGAGGAGTTCTTTGAACTGCTACATTGCCCTCCCCCTGCCCCTAGTTCTTTTAAACTCAAACTCTAGAAAGAGGTGATGGGATCCAGGTGGAAAGAAGAACAGAGGCTTTGAGATCAGAGAGTTCTGCTACATACTAGCAAATTATTTAATCTCTTTGAGCATCAACTTCTTATCTGTAAAATGGAAACAGTACCTACTTTGCATGGTTGCTCTGGGGACTGGAAATAATATAAGCGCTTAGTACAATACTGGGAACATAGTAGTGGTAGCTATTATTATGAAAAATGGAATTTCTGTATATTTAGTCTAGCCTTTAAGACAGAGAAAATTAACTTTTAGATACCAATATAAAGTAGTTACTCTGAAAACTCAATACTGATGAGTGAAGTAATATAGAAGAGATAGAAACATATTTATATTTATGAAATTTATTTAAGGTTACCATGTACCTAGTTTTCAAAGAGTCAAATAGTTTTTCAAAACTTGTATGAAAATCGGCAGTCCCACACTCTCCCTGTCTTCTTCTTCAGAGGCAAGCACTTTCACCTGTGCTCATTCTTTAGGCATTTACCTCAGTTCTCTAAATAACATGCTTGGATTGATACTTCTTGATTTTTCAGTTTCAGGCATAATCTACTGACTCCCAACCATAGAAGGTGAAGATTTAGCTTTCTTCTTCCCAACTGCGTGTTCCAGAAATATGCTTCCTCTCTTCCTCCTCTATCCAAATTGGTTATAGTTTTGTTTAAATCAATATTCAGTGTTTACAATATTGTAATATGCATAGGTATACTTTATTTTATTGTGCATCTCTTTGTGGATCCTGCATCTTTTACAAATTGAGGATTTGTTGCATCCCTGCATCGAGCAAGACTATTGGCACCATTTTTTCAATAGCCTTTGCTCACTTCATGTCCCAGTGTCACATTTTGGTAACTTTTGCAACATTTCAAACTTTTTCATTATTATTATATTGGTTATGGTGATCTTTGATGTTACTATTGTGATTGTTTTGCGGTGCCACGAACCGCACCCATATGACGGTGAACTTAATTGATAATTGTTTGTGTGTTCTGACTGCTCCACCAACCGGACATTCCTCCATGTCCCTCTCACGTTAGGTCTCCCTATTCCCGAGACACAAAAATACTGAAATTAGGCCACTTAATGTCCTTACAATGGCCTGTAAGTGTTTAAGTGAAAGGAAGCGTCACATGTCTTTCATTTAAAATTGAAAGCTAGAAATGATTAAGCTCAGTGAGGAAGGCCTTGTGAGAGCAAAGATAAGCCGAATGTTAGGTCTTAAATGTTGTGAAGGCAAAGGCTCAGATGATCGTTAGCATTATTCAGCAACAAAGTATTTCTAAATTAAGGTATGCCCATTAGGTTTTTTAAGACATAACAGTATCACACACTAAATAGGCTACCTTATGGTATAAACATGACTTTTATATGCACTGGGAAACAAAAAATTGGTATGATTTGCTTTACTGTAATACTTGCTTTATTGCAGTAGTCTGGAACAGAACCTGCAATATATCTCCGAGGTGTGCCTGTAAATACCATTTACAGCAGCTGAACCATGTAGAAAAATTCAGATTACTTTTCCTATCCTGCATAACTTTTGATCTTCTCTGAAGATAATTGCCTTTTTAAAAAAGTTTGTTTGTTTGCTTGGTTTTCTATTACTTAACACTAATCCAACCCTCAAATGTTTATCAAATCTTCTATGAAATAATGTCTATGCATCAAGTATTCTGTATCTTCCTGAGAAAGGCTTTTCAGGCCCTTCCAACCTGCCCCAGTCTGGGGCTTGACACCACACACAGCTGTTGTCCTGGATTCTCACATCAACACCATGCTGGGGATTCCCTTTACTTCTGTCCTAGGTTGGATCTCCTGCTTCCTGCATCAAAGACATTTCTCTTTCTCCATTTATTCAGTTCTGGGAGAGTAAATCTCCCAGATTCCTGAGAAATGGGTACACTGAAAAGAATTTTTTGAGAACTTACAAAACTGAAATTACCTTCATTCTAACTTGATCTATTCAAATGTGATCAAATTTAGACTGAAAATAAAATTTTAGGTTAAAAGTAATTTTCCTTTATAATTTTGGGGGTTTCGTCCCATTATGTCTAGCTTTCTTGTTTTGTTGAGAACTCTAAATTTGTTATGCTTCCTAGCTTCCAAAATGGTCTCCTCTCTTGTCATCCTTTCAGCTTTATGCCTTAAAAAATAAATTATTTTGGTGGTTTTAGGAGGGAGCAAAATTGAATGTGTATCCAGTTTGCCATTTTTAACTGGAGATCTAAAATATTTCTCTGTTCTTCTTCTTCTTCTTTTTTTTTTTACTCTTTTGAGACAGGGTGTCTCTGTCACCTAGGCTGGAGTGCAGTGGTATGATCACAGCTCACTGAAGCCTTGACGTCTTGTGCTCAGGTGATCTTCCCACCTCAGCCTCCTGAGTAGCTGGGACTACAGGTGGGTGCCACTATGCCTGGCTAATTTTTGTATTATCATTATTAATTTTTTTTTTGTAGAGATGGGGTTTTGCCATGTTGCCCAGGTTGGTCTAACACTCTTGGGCTCAAGGGATTCACCTGCCTCGGCCTCCCAGAGTGCTGGGATTACAGGCATGAGCCACTGCGTCTGACCTCTTTCTTATTCTTTATCTTCCCTTTTTCTTTTCTTTGTTTTTACTCCAAGAGGGTTATTTCTTACTGTATCTTTCAGTGGTTCTCTGGCAACATAGCTGGCCTATGGTTGAGCTTGATGCTTTTATCAAGCTACTCATTTCCTGTTAATTGCTTACCATCAAAATCTCCATTGTTTTTGGCAGCACTCTTAACCTTGAACTTCCCCACACTCTGTTCCAAACAAGTCAGTTTACTTGAGGACAGCTTCAGAGCTCTCTGTTCTTAAGGCATGCCTCTCCCCTGGGCAACATATTTGAGCCACTGCTCTGGACCCGGGGTTGGTGACAGTGGCTTGCTTCTTCTAGAGTGACCCATCTACTTTTTGAGCATGGTGCTGAGTGGGGTAGTAGCCTCTGGTCTTTTCAACTTCAACTTGACTCTCCTGGCATGGAACGTCCACCCTATGAAGTAGCTGGAGGAAAGGTGACCAGGAATCCAGTATTCCCAGCCCACTGCACCTTTGCCTTATGGTTGAGTGGAGGAAGAGAGTCCCTGACCTCTTGGCCTCATTAGCCTTAAATGTTGTCTCTGCAGCACAGAGGTAGGGAGATGAGAAACGCTGGCAGCCTTCTCCTCCTAGAGGAGATACCATAGCCCTTGACTGGGAGCTGGAGGGACTGTGATCCCAGTGTTCTTGGCCATATCCTCCCACAGTGGAGTTTCCCTTCTGCTGAACATGGGGGAAGGGAAGGAGTGGGTCACAGCTAAGTACCACAGACCCTCACTTTTCTTACAGGAATTTAGTACATTTTCTGAATAAATATGTCTTTATTTGATGTATGCCCTTCGGACAATTTTCAGAAACTTTAAATGGGTTTTTCTAAAAAATATTTCTACCAGGTTCCCCTCCCTGCCCCTCGCTGGGGAGTGGGTGAGAAGCTCCTCAGGGTGCTGTTTTAGAGCTGGATCTCTGCCCCGTTTTAAAAAAAATTCTATATTAAACACTTCATTTCTTAGAGCGGTTTTAGGTTCACAGGAAAATTGAGAGGAAGGTACAGAGATATCTCATGTAATTCCTACACATATCCAAGGCAGTCTAGTTTTTTTCCTATGTTATCTTCTAGATTTATAGTATTGCATTTTACATTTAGGTCTGTGATCCATTTTGAGTTAATTTTTGTGAAGGCATTAAGGTCTCTGTCTGGATTTGTTTGTTTGTTTGTCTGTTTGTTTTTGCAGTATGTGGATGTTCAGTTGTTCCAGCACCATTTGTTGAAAGGACTATCTTTGTTCCCTTGTATTGCCTTTGCTCCTTTGTTAAAGATGAGTTGACTATATTTATGTGGATCTTTTTCTTGTCTCTCTTTTCTGTTCACTGATCTGTTATTTTGCCAATAACATACTGTATTGCTTATTGTACCTCTATAGTAAGTCCGTTTTTAGAATTTTCTTTTTATTTATTTTTGTGGAAACAGGGTTTTTTTTTTTTTTTTTTTTTTTTTTAGAGACGGACTCTTGCTCTGTCACCCAGACTGGAGTGCAGTGGCATGATATCGGCTCACTGCAAGCTCTGCCTCCCAGGTTCACGCCATTCTCCTGCCTCAGCCTCCTGAGTAACTGGGACACAGAAGACCGCCACCATGTCTGGCTAATTTTTTGTATTTTTAGTAGATACAGGATTTCACCATGTTAGCCAGGATGGTCTCGATTTCCTGACCTCATGATCCGCCCGCCTTGGCCTCCCAAAGTGTTGGGATTACAGGCGTGATCCACCACACCCGGCCGAAACGGGGTCTTGCTATGTTGCCCAGGCTGGTTTTAAGCTCCTGGCCTCAAGTGAACATCCTGCCTTGGCCTCCCAAAGTCCTGGGATTACAGGAATGAGCCACCACACCCAGTTTATAGTAAGTCTTAAAGACACGTAGTGTCCATCTTCTGACTTTGTTCTTCTTCAATACTGTGTTGGCTATTCTGGGTCTTTTGCCCCTCCATATGAACTTTAGAAACAGTTTGTTGATATCTACAAAATAACTGGCTGAGATTTGAATTGGGATCTATAGATCAAGTTAGAAAGAAGTGACATCTTGACAATATTGAGTCTTCCTATCTATGAACATGGACTATCTTTCCATTTATTTAGTTATTCTTTAGTAGTTTTTTTTTTATCAGAGTTTTATAGTTTTCCTCATATAGATCTTGACATATACTTAAGTATTTCCTTTTTATTTTTTGACGCTAATGTCAATGGCAATGTGTTTTTAATTTCAAACTCCAATTGTTCATTGCTGGCATATAAGAAGCAATTGACTTTTGTATATCAACCTAGTGTCTTGCAACTTGCTATTATCACTTATTACTCCCAGTTTTTGTTGTTGTTATTGATTTCCTTGCGTTTTCTACAAAGACAGTCATGGTATCTGTGAACAAATACAGCTGACCCTTGAGCTATCCAGGAAGAAGAAAATTAATGTATAACTTTTGAAACCCCAAAACTTAATAGCCTATTGTTGATCAGAAGCCTTACTGATAACAAACAGCTGATAACACATATTTTGTATATGTATTACATACCATATTACAATAAAGTAACTAAAGAAACTATTAAAATCATAAGGAAGGGCAAATACATGGAAAGAACTGTACTTTCCATGTACTTGATGTATTTATTGATACCATTAAGTTTACATTATCTGTTTATGAAATAAATTGTCTGTCTGAAATAGTGGGCAAATGCAGCTGCAGATCTCAATCTATGGTGTATATCAAGCAATTCAACTTCTTTTAATGTCATGACACATTACAGTATTAGACATATCACTGAGGCAGAAAACTAACAAAGTTATTCTGGAACTAAACTTGACACTTGACCAAATGGACCTAACAGACATCTACAGAACACTCCACCCAACAACAACAGAATATACATTCTTCTCATTTGCACATGGCACATACTCTAAGATCAACCGCATGCTTGGCCATAAAGCAATTCTCAGAAATTAAAGAAAAAATGAAATCATACTGACCACTCTTTCAGACTAAAGCACAATAAAAATAGAAATCAACACCAAGATTTCTCTAAACCATACAATTACATGGAAATTAAACAATTTGCTCCAGAATTACTTATGGGTAAACAATGAAATTAAGGCAGAAATGAAGAAATTATTTGAAACTAATGAAAACAAATATACAACATATGAGAATGTCTGGCCACAGCTAAAGTACGATTGAGGGTAAAGTTTATAACACTGAATGCCAACATCCAAAAGAAAGATCTCAAATTTACAATCTGACAGCACACCTAGAGGAACTAGAAAAACAGGAGAAAACCAACCCCAAAGCTAGAAGAAGAAAAGAAATAAGCACAATCAGAGCTGAACTGAATGAAACTGAGACACAAAGAACCACACAAAAGATCAACAAAACCAAAATTTGGTTTTTTGAAAGAATAAGTAGAATTGATAGATCACTAGCTAGACTAATGAAGAAACAGAATATCCAAATAAACACAATCAGAAATAACAAAGGGGACATTACCACTGACCCCACAAAAGTATAAGAAACCCTCAGAGACAATTCTGAATGCCTGTATGCATACAAACTAGAAAACCTAGAAGAAATGGATAAATTCCTGGAAACATACCACCTCCCAAGATTGAACTGGGAAGAAATTGAAATCCTGAACATACTATACAAGTTCTGGAACTGAATCAGTAATAAAAACCTACCAACCAGAAAAGGCCCTGGACCATACAGATTCGTGGTTGAATTCTACCAGACATATAAAGAAAAAGTGGTACCAAACCCACTGAAACTATCCCAAAAAATCAAAGAGGGAGGACTGCTCTCTAACTCAGTCTATAAGGTCAGCATCAGCCTGATACCAAAACCTGGCAGAGCCACAATGAAAAAAGAAAACTTCAGGCCAATATCCTTGATGAACGTAGATGAAAAAATCCTCAACAAAATACTTCCTAGCAAACCGAATCTAGCAGCACATCGAAAAGCTAATCCACCACAATCAAGGTGGATGCAAGGTTGGTTCAACATATGCAGATCAATAAATGTGATTCATCACATAAACAGAACTATAAACAATCTTTTCTGCATCTATTGATCATCTTAATAGATGCAGAAAAGGCTTTTGATAAAATTCAACATCCTTTCATGTTAAAAACTCTCAACAAACTAGGGATCAAGACAACATACCTCAAAATAATAAGAGCCACCTATGATAAACCTACAACCAACAGCATACTGAATGGGCAAAAGCTGGAAGCATTCCCTTTGAAAATGGGCACAAAACAAGGATGTCTACTTGCACCACTGCTACTCAGCATAGTACTGGGAGTCCTAGCCAGAGCAACTAGGCAAGAGAAAGAAATAAAAGGCATCCAAATAAAGAGATGAAGTCAAACCATCTCTCTGCAGATCACATGACTCTATACCTAGAAAACCCCATAGTCTCTGCCCAAAGGCTCCTAGATCTGATAAGCAACTTCAGCAAAGTTTCAGGATACAAAACTCAATATACAAAAATCAATAGCATTCTTATACATCAATAAAGCCCAAGCTGAGAACCAAATCAGGAATGCAATCCCATTCACAATAACCACAAAAAGATTAAAATACCTATAAATACAACTAACCAGGGAGGTGAAAGATGTCTACAATGAGAATTTTAAAACACTGCTGAAAGAAATAAGAAATGACACAAATAAATGGAACAATATTCCATGCTCATGAATAGGAAGAATTGATATTGTTAAAATGGACTTACTGCCCAAAACAATGTACAGATTCAATGCTATTCTTATCAAACTACAATATTTTTTACAGAATTAGAAAACAAAAACAATTCTAAAATTCATATGGATCCAAAAAAGAGCCTGAATTGCCAAAGCAATCCTAAGCAAAAAGAACAAAGCTGGAAGCATCACACTGCTTGACTTCAAACTATACTACAAGGCTATGTAACCAAAACAACATGGTATTGGTACAAAAACAGACAGACTAATGGAACAGGTTAAAAATCCAGATATAATGTACCCTACAACCATCTGATCTTTGACAAAGTCAACAATAACAAGCAATGGGGAAAGAGCACCCTATTCAATAAATGGTGCTGGAATAACTGACTAGTCATATGCAGAAGATTCAAATTGGACCCCTTCCTTTCACCATATACAAAAATCAACTCAAGATGGATTAAAGACTTAAATGTAAAACCTAAAACTGTAAAAACCATAGAAGAAAACCTGGAAAATATCATTTTGGACGTAGGCTCTGGCAAATTTTTCATGTTGAAGACTACAAAAGCAATTGCAGCAAAAACAAAAATTACAAATGGGACCTAATTAAAGAGCTTCTGCACAGTAAAAGGAACTTTCAGCACAGTAAACAGCCTATAGAAGGGGAGAAAATATTGGCAAACTATGCATCTAAGAAAGGTCTAATATCAAGAATCTATAAAAAACTTAAATCAACAAGCAAAAAACAAACAACCCAATTTTTTTAAAAAAGGGCAAAGGACATGAATACATACTTCTCAAGAGAAGACATACACATGGCCAACAAGCATATGAAAAAATTCTCAACATCACTGATGATTAGATAAATGCAAATCAAAATCACAATGAGATACCATCCCACAACAGTCAGAATGGCTATTGTTAAAGCAAAGAAAAAAACAAACAACAACAACAGCCGCAACAAAAAACTAGTGAGGTTGCAGAGTAAAGGAATGCTTACACACTGTTGGTGGGAATGTACATTAGTTCAGCCACCATGGAAAGCAGACTGGAGATTTATCAAAGAACTTAAAACACAATCATTTGACCCAGCAATCCCATTATGCAGTATATATCCAAAGGAATATAAATTGTTCTACCATAAAGACACATGCATGTGTATGTTCACTGCAGCACTATTCACAGTAGCAAAGACATAGAATTAACCTAGATGCCCATCAATGGTGGACTGAATAAAGACAATGTGGTATATATATACCATAGAATACTATGCAGCCATATAAAAGAAATAGTGTCCTTTGCAGCAACATGGGTGAAGCTGCAGGCCATTATCCTAAGCAAATTAATGCAGGAACAGAAAACCAAATGACACATGTTCTCACTTATAAGTGGGAGCTAAACATTGAGTACACATGGACACAATGAAGGGAACAATAGACACTAGGGCCTATTTGAAGGTGAAGGGTGGGAGGAGGGTGAGGATCGAAAAACTACCTATTGTGTATTACACTTATTACATGAGTGACATACCAAATGCCCACAACATGCAATTTACCCATGCAACAAACCTGCACATGTACTCCCTGAACCTAAAATAAAAGTTCGAATAAAAATCTCTTTATGACATACGAGTCACACTGGATCCTTTTTATCCATTCTGAAAGTCTTCTGTCTTATAGCTGCTGTATTTAGACCATTTACTTGTAATGTAATTATTGATATAGCTGAATTAATATCTACCATATTTGTTACTGTTTTCTATTCATTACCTTGTTTTTTTATTATTTTGTCTTCCACTTGTTTTCTACTTCCTTCTATTTAAGTTGAATATTTTGTATGATTTAATTTTTTCCTATTTTAGTGTATCAATTATACTTCTTTTTTACCCTTGAATTTACAGGATACATTTACAATGAATCTAATCCTTTTTCAAATAACACTATACCACTTACTTCTTTTGGTAGTACAAGTATTTTATAACAGGGTATTCCCAATTCCTCCCTCCTATTCCTTACAACATTGCTGCTATTCATTTCACTTATCAATAGGCTATAATTTCTGAATAGGTAATTAAGAAAAATAAAATATTTTATTTTACTTTTATTTATTCCTTTTCTATTGCTTTTCCTTGCTTTACATAGGCCAGAATTTCTGACCTGTATAATTTTCATCCTTTCTAAAGAATTTCTTTTAACATTAAAAAAAAAAGCAGGTCTAGAGGTGACAAATTCCCACAATTTTTGTTTGTCCGAAAAAGTCCAATTCTCTTTCGCTTTTGGAGGACAATTTCACTGGATACAGAACTGTAGTCAGTTGTTGTTGTGGTCCGATGTTGCATCCCCCAAATTTCATATGTTACAATCCTAACCTCTAGTGTGATGGTATTAGAAGACAGAACCTTTGGGTGGTAATTAGGTCATGAGGGTGAAGCCCTCATGAATGAGATTAGTGGTCATAATAGACATGAGATGATCTATCCCTACCATGAGAGGATACAAGAGGGCCACCTGCAAACCAAGATGACTGTTCTCACCAGACAATGGATCTGTTGGCATCTTGATCTTGGGCTTGCCAGCCTCAGAACTGAGATAAATTTCTATTGTTTCATTAAGCAGTCTAGTTTATGGTATTTTGTTACAGCAGCCTGAGCTGAGACAGTGGTTCTTTAAACCCTTTAAATATTTCACTCCACTCTCTCCTTTCTTGCATGGTTTCTGAAGAGATGTCTGATGTAATTCTTATCCCTGCTTATCTATACATAAGGTGTTTTTTTCCTGTTTTTTTTTTTTCAAGATTTTTTTCTTGGTCTTTGATTATTTTGGTATTTATCCTTCCCAGTATTCTGTGAGCTTTCTGGATCTGTGGTTTGGTGTCATTAATTTTGGGAAATTCTCAGTCATTATTGCCTCAATACTTCTTGTGTTCCTTTTTTACTTTTACTTCTGATATTCTCATTACACATGTTACATACCTTTTAAAATTGTCCTGCAGTTTTTGGATATTTTGGATATTTTGGAATTTTCATGCTTTTTTGCTCTGCATTTAAGTTTTACTAGTTTCTATTGACATTGTTTCAAGCATACTGACTCTTTCCTCAGTTGTGTCTCACCTGTTGGGTAGTCCATCATCATTCATTCTGTTACAGTGTTTGATTTCTAGCATTTTTGTTTGTTTGTTTCTTAGTTCACATCTCTCTGCTTATATTATCCATCTGTTCTTGCATTGTCCAATTTTCCCATTAGAACTGTCAGCATATTAATCATAGTTGTTTTAAATTTCTATGGAAATATATGAAAGGTGTGTCAGAGAAGGCAGCAGTTGAGTTGAATCTTAAAGAAGTAGGGGCTGCCAGGTGAAGGAGATGCTGGGCCGAGAGAATAAGTGGCTTTTATGAGAGAGTGGCATGCTCAGAAAACTGAAAGTATTGTAGCATAGTGAGGAAGTAGACTGCCAATCCTCTTACTTTGGATAAAACATCTTATATTTGTATCAAATACAAGGAGTGCAATTATGGACCAAGGTAAAATTGTTTAGGTAATATCTCTGCATCCCTTCATCTTCCAGGAAATTGGTTTATCACCTTTTTTGGTCATTCACAAAGACAATAAATTCCAGAGTTTACAGTCTCAAACTCAGACAATTGAAGATTCAAATGACATTTCACTGAATTAAAAATAAATATTTTCCCAGAGTTTAGGCTTTTGTCCTGATCTATGTGGATAATGCCAACTGAATTTTGAGTACTCTTACTCCATCCCAAAGTCAGCTATAATAAATGCTATGATCCAGAACATTAACCTCCAGCTCTCCCAAGCCCAAGCACCTACCTGGCAGAGGGCATCCCAAAAGCCAGTAGACTTCTGCTCTTGCCCAAGATAATCACTGAGAATGAGAATTTTATACCAAAAGTTGGGGTACTCTCTGAGAACCAGGATACTTGCCTCCAAAGCACCATTTAATGTATTTAGAAGGTAGCTATTTCCCACCAGATGTTAAAGATTCCTGAGGAAATCTATGGTCATGGTCCTTTAAAATATAATAGTTACTCTTTTAACAGTGCAGCGGGCTCTCCTTGAAAACTCTTCAGCTACTAGAAATACTGTTGAAAGTAGATCACTCAACCCCAGATCTTCATAGTTCTACCCAGCCGTAATTAGGCTGTGGCCTGTATTTTTAATGTACCTCTCCTACCTGACCCTCCTTCTGCTTAGCCTCATCCTCTAATGGATGCCATTGTTGATATATGACCCAAGGCTGCTTGATTCTGTTTTCTTTTTTCTTTTTTTTTTTTGAGACGGAGTCTCGCTTCTGTTTTCTTACTTACCACATCCATCTTGACTCTTTTGCCTGACATACCTGCTCCTCTGTGTGTCCTTCACAAATCCCTGCCAGTGCTCACTGCCTTATGAATGACAAACTGAGGTGCTGGACTTATTCCAGTGTCCACATGAATAAATGGCTGGAGATGTAAACTAATTTTCTGTAAAGGAAACTGTACATCTTTACACCTTTGCTACATTTTGAGAAATAAAATGACTATTTTAAACCATAGTCCATGCATTTCAGTGCCATTTTGTGCCACACTTTTGCTTTGTGCAACTGGTAACTTTTAATATACAGTATTTTTTCTAATCATTGGAAGTGCACAACTTAACACTTTATCTTATTCTGTAATCATTTTATTCAGGTATGTTTTATCCGTACAATTATGTGGTAATCTCCTAGTAGAGAGAAATGGTTCCTAGCACACCAATGATATAACAGAAAATCAGGAAATGATGTTTGTTGACTGATTCATTAAAGTGTCTAGTAGGGAGGTTAAAAATCAGTGACATATTACATGTCATTCCTACGTTGAGTTCTTAAGTTTTTTGGTGTCAAATGCATAAGTAGTTTTGGAAGAAATAAAAACTTCAGAGATTTTTTTCCATGCTGGTAAAAACTAAATATAAATATCTACTTTAATATTTTTCCGTATTTTCTCTGGATTTCTTTTTAAATCTCTGAAAGATGTTCCCACTACAGAAGATGGGATATCTAACATTTGTAGTTTATGCATATGCACGTGTAGGGGGAGAGATAGGGAAAGGGGAAGGGGAGGGCTTTCCTTTTTTTCTTTTTACCACATAAGCATATGTTATCCTTCATTCACAGTTCTCAGAGCAGTATAAAACTAGATTAACTCTCCCTTTGGAACTTCAGATATAAGGTAGGTTGTCCATCATTCTTATTGGCCTGCTCATCCTTATTTTTAGTTAGATGGAGAGCTGTATGCTTAGAGCTTTGCTGGTTAGTTTCTTCAGCTTGAAGACTCTTATATTTTAGAACATTTGCATCCATTCCAAAGCTTGAAGAAGCAGTCTCCCACTTGCTGCTGAGAGGTTTTATGTCTTCATTCTTTATGGCCCAGATTTGAGAATGTTTATTCTTCTTGGGGCCTTTGAGAGGTGATAAACTTTCCAATGACCCATGGGGCTTAGACTGAACCCATTCTGAAGAGTTTGCCATAACATCCCCTTGGATTACAAAAGGGTGATTTCTGGGTGCTGTCCAAGATGTGCTGTATTTCTTTATATTTCTGCAAGTAGCTGGATTTAGTCTAGAAAAGAAATGAAATATGTGAACTTTTGTCCATCACGTACCTACTTCGTAGTCCTAGGTATATTGTCATAGTACAAATAATATTTTTTCTTTTTAGTAAGTTCATAACTTCTTAAAAGTTTAAGACTTTTACCATCATAAGTCTTCATCTCTGATCATGATTTTTTTTTAAGCACTACTCCAATCTTGCATTTCTAAATGCCTAGAGGACATGTTCATTTGGATACCTACTCTGACCTCAGCCTTCCTAATATAACAGCCACTCTGGGCCCCAGCTTCTTACCTATATATCTAGTTAAAGTAGATGGTCACTAAAAAGTAAAGTAGTTGTTTGCTCTAAAAATCTATTCTCTTTATTCTATTAGAATGGATTCAGTATATATGCTATGAGATTTTTTTCTATAACCAGTAAAAAAATCAATGTCTGAGAGAGGGAAGTTTTCCTCGAGGGAGCTTTTGTAAACTAATAATTGCAGCCACTTAAAATCACTGTTTTTTCAGTATTCCATTTTTTAACCATAGAATTTCAGCTATATTTTCAATTAACCTTTTAAATTTTGAGGTAACTGTAGACTTACATGCATTTGGGAGAAGTAATACAGAGAGATCCCATGAACTCTTCACCCAATTTCCCCAAAATAGCTTGCAAAACCATAGAACAGTATCACAATCAGGATATTAACATTGATGTAGTCAAGATAGAGAACACTGCCCGCATGTTGTCCTCTTATAGTACCTGCTTCCTTCTTTCCCATCCCCTCCTTAATTCCTGGCAACCATTATTAATCTATTATCAAGTTATATTATTTTGTTATTTTAAGAATGTTACATAAAGGAATCATACCGTATGTAACCTTCTGGGATCAGCCTTTTTTTTTTTTTTTTTTTTGTAAACGCAAAGTAATTGGAGATTCATCTATGTTGTTTTGTGTATCAGCAGTTCATTCCTTATTATAGTTGCTGAGTCTGTGACATGAATGTACCATAGTTTGTTTAATAATTCATCCATTCAATGACATATAGATTATTTCCAGTTTATGGCTATTACAAATAGTTATACACACAGGATTTTTTGTGAGTTATTTTTTGTGTAAGATGTAAGTTTAAGGTTCATTTTTTTAGCCTATGGATATCCAGTTGTTCCAGCACCATTTGTTGAAAAGGCTCTTTTTTCTCCATTGAATTGCTTTTGAATTCCCTATCAAAATCAGTGGAGCATATTTATGTGGTCTATTTCTTGGTTCTCGCCTCAGTTCCACTGATGTATATATTTATTTCTCCTCTAATACTACTGTCTTGATTACTCTAGCTATATAAAAGTTCTTGAAATCAGATAGACTGATCTCTCCCACTTTATCCTTGTTTGTCAAATTTGTTTCTGCTATTGTAGTGCATCTGCAGATAAATTCTGGAATAATCTTGTCTATATATGAAAAAGATCTTGCTGGGATTTTGATAGGCATTGTGTTAAACTTGCATATTAATCTGGGAAGAACTGACATCTTTATTGAGGCTTTCAATTTATGAACATGCTATATCTTTCCACTCATTTAGATATTTTAAAAATTCTCTTATTCATGTTATATGCTTTTGAGCATACAAACCCTGTACAACTAAGTTTTTTTTTTTCAGATATTTTAAGTGGTATTATATTTGTAATTTTGGTGTTCACATGTTCATTGCTTATATATAGAAGGAGAATTAATTTTGTACATTTATCTTGTATTCTGAGGCCTAGCATAACTTATTAGTTCTAAAGGGTGTGTGTGTGTGTGTGTGTGCGTGCGCGCGCGCGTGTTTTGGTAAATTTATTAGGATTTTCTACATAGAGAATAGCATCTTTCACAAGGAGGGATCATTTTATTTCTTCCTTTCTGATTTGTATGCTTTTTATTTTTTTATTGCCTTATTGCAATGGCTAGAACTTCTAGCACAATGTTCAATAGAGTGGTGTATTAGTCTATTCTCATGCTGCTAATAAAAACATACCCAATACTGAGTAATTTATAAAGGAAAGAGGTTTAATTGACTCACAGTTCCACATGGCTGGGGAGGCCTCACAATCATGGTGGAAGGCAAAGGAGGAGCAAAGTCATGTCTTACATGGTGGCAGGCAAGAGAGCTTATGCAGGGGAACTCCTATTTATAAAACCATCAGATCTCCTGAGACTTGTTCACTACCGTGAGAAGAGTATGGGGAAATTGCCCCCGTGATTCAGTTATCTTCACCTGACCCTGCCCTTGACACGTGGGGATTATTACAATTAAAGGTGAGATCTGGTGGGGACACAGCCAAACTATATCAAGTGGTAAGAATTGACTTTATTAAGTTGAGTAAGTTCCCCTTTATTCCTATGTTTTTCTGACACTTTTTACCATGGATGGGTATTGAATTCTGTCAAATACCAATTTATGTGCCAATTAATAGGATCTTGTGATTTTTCTTCTTAAGCTTGCTAATATGAAGGATTTCATCAATTACTTTTTGGATATTAAACTAACCTTGAATTCCTGAAATAGACTTCACTTGGTCATGGTGTATAATTCTTTTTATTTAGAGCTGAATTCTATTTGCTAATATTTTGTTAGATTTATCTTGTTAAATCTAGATTTATGCAAAATCCTATTCTGTCATTTCCTTTTTTGTTTTGCCCTTGTCTGGTTTTGATATCATGCTAATAATGGCTTCATAAAATGAACTGAAAACTCCTATTTTCTGGAAGAAATTGTATAGAATTGGTACTAATTCTTCCTTAACTTATTGGTAAAATTCTCTTCTAAAATCACCTAGGCCAGGTGATTTCTTTTTTAGGGTTTTAAAACTATGAAATCAATTTCCTTATTAGTTACAGGGGTATTCAAATATTCTATTTCATAGTGAATGAGTTGGGGTAGTTCATATTTTATTGAGGAAATAATCAATTTCCTCTAAAAAACACCTGGATACATGTGCAGAACGTGCAGGTTTGTTACATAGGTATATGTGTGCTATGGTGGTTTGTTGCACCTATTGACATGTCCTCTATGTTCCCTCCCCTCACCCCTCACCCCCCAACAGGCTCTGGTGTGTGATGTTCCCCTCTATGTGTCCATGTGTCCTCACTGTTCAACTCCCACTTATGAGTGAAAACATGTGGTGTTTGGTTTTCTGTTCCTGTGTTAAGTTTGCTGAAGATGATGGCTTCTGGCTTCATCCATGTCCCTGGAAAAGACATGATCTCATTCCTTTTTCTTTCTAATTACAAGACGATTTTTAAATTTATTTTTATTTTTAAGATTAAACATCCTCTTCGACAATCCAAAAACACAGTCCTTGCTCACTCAGGACACACACACCTAAAACAGTCAAAAGCGATTCCTCGATTTTCAATGACAAAGTAGGAAAAAAAGAAGATGTTCTCAAGCTGCAGTTCAATTTTTCTGTCCTCTTTTCCAAAAAATTTTACTTTGCTATCAAGTCCACCCACCAATGATAAGGAAAGACAATTTTTCGAAAAGCCAACAAAACCCAGAAAAAGGAACAGGTATCAATTCAAAATTATCACCTAAAACACTGCTGTTGCAAAAAAAGAGCATGAAGCCAAATTTCCACAGCTTGTTAGAGAAGACCTTTAAAAATAATTCAGAAAATTAGGACTGGAACTACAGTGGTACAGACAGGTTATACTGTCACTATATGCATATACAGTGGTAAATGCGGATAATTCAAGAACATTCAGATTGGGAATATATTAAGCTTTCTCCTATTCCAGCAGAGGAAATAAAAACGTGTTGCTGGAATTAATATTAAAATTGTCCTTACAAATAGAAGGTAGAGCAACGGTAAAGAGAGAGAATGTGGAACAAAAGTAGCAAAGACAAGTCATTTTGAATCTAGGCTCTAACACCCAGGAAAGTTGAATAGAACTTAAACTCTTCTAAGCCAGTATCACTAAATTCTAGATTTGGCCTGAAACCAGTGGACCATATACACTACTAATAAATATCAAGTGCCCCACAGCATTTGTGGTATTAAAACATATTTTAAAATTATTATAAATTTCCATTCTGGAAAGCAGGTCAAAATGACACTGGATCATCCAGTCAGTTACAGGGTAAAGGGCTTCCTCCAAAGAGAACTGACTTGGCAGAAATTTAGGTTGGTAGGAATGTGATTAATGTGGAGTAAACAAGATCAGATTCTCAGTATAATTTTCATAAGGCTTCTTCTACCTACCCCGGTTGTAAGGAGTAGTACTGAGGGAGCTCCAACAGAATGTCTTAGAGGGATGCTTCTCAGAGACAAAGGGTCTGTAAGTTTAACTCTTGACCCCTCTTCTTACGTAAAGCTTGGGGAAGGAAATAAATATTTAATTTTTAACTACTCAGAGCTTTGGACACATTATAATATTTAATATTCTGTAGTTTCATTTTCTGAACCCTTGGCTTATAATTTTTCTCAATTTACATTAAAAAATATATGAATGCACCCTCTTCAGTAGTACCACATGAAAATATAAACCTTTTCTTCCATATCTTCTACACAGGAAGAGTGAATGAATAGTACTCTAAATATCCTGCAGAGTTACTTTGTGTACTTGACAAAAGATTAGGGAAAACCAATCCACTTCCATATCTTGAGCAACTAGTTAACTAGTCTTCAATCTCATCTTCCAAAATATCTTCATCAACATCCACAGCATAAAACAGCTGGTTAAAACGTGGTGAAGCAGGATCAGTGAAATGTTTGTAAGGGTTTGCTCTAGAGAGAGAACTCATGCAAATCCAACAGAAGTATTGCATACAGCCAGTACATGTCATCTTGTTATATCCATCTAATTTCTCTATGGGAGTTCCACAACATGGTCAGTTCTTGAAGTTTTTCTCTGGCCATTCCTTACTTTCCATCTTTTCCAGTGCCTTCTGAATCACCCTCTTACCACACCTTTGTTCCAAAAGTCCTTTATTGGCCTCATCTGCTTGCAGGTATTCATTTCGTAAGTCTATTAATTTCTCTGCAGTCACCTTACATGGAGAGACCCCATGGTAGGTCAACCTGCATAAGGTACAGAAGGCAAAATTGCAGCTGGAGCAGATACCCATGGTGCAGCCAGGCTCCTGCATGACAGGTAGCTGGCAGCATGGGTAGGGGCAGTACACCACATCTGCCATCAGGTCCAAGGTGAACTGGAGAAGAAGGCGGTCATAAGAGGCAAATAACTCTGCTTCCACTAGCTCCTCTTTGACCTGACCAGGAGTGGCCACCGAAGGGCACTTTGGTTCTGGGCAGTTGAGGCGTTGAACCTGGCCATCTCTGATCTGGGTTTCAAAGTAGTCCTTCAGACAGGCTTTGCAGTACACATGCCTGCACTCCAAGAAGTACATGCATTCACTATCCAGCTTGTTACAGAAACAGATATTGCATAGGAACAAATTACTACTAAAGCATTTTATCTGCTGAGCTTGATCAAAGTCCAACATTTCCCGGATCATATTTAACAATGATTCCACATCCTGCACAGCTGTCTCGTCCACAATTTCCTCTTGGTCTGTATCAGATCCAGAAGTTCCTCCAAAAACTAGGTCTGTGTTGGGAGAGGCTTGAGCTGTCCTTCTCTGCACATTTTTGTGAGAACCAATCTTGAGCTCAAAAGGAGAGACAATATTCAGGTATAGTAGGGTCTCTTCCTTAAGAAATTGCATGCAGGCAAACAGGATCATGCTGCCACGGTGTTCTTCCCATAGAGCAGATAGTGCTCACAAATATCTTGAAATTCTGTAGCAAATCCAAATAGATCCTGGTTTCTCCACCTTGGACAGATTCTGCTTTTCTAAATTCATCTCCATCATAAATACTTGCCGGGGCCAGCAATTCATCCTCCTGAGCTTCTCAGTCTTCTGACGACATTTAATTTTCTGAGGAACAAAACCAAGATGGCCACGAGAGTGAACTCTGGTCATTCTCACTGCTATGCTGCCACCAGGGTCATGACAGTTTACAAATGCCTTTTTGTTTTTTTGAGAGACAGAGTTTCACTCTGTTGCCCAGGCTGGAGTGCAGTGGCACTATCTCGGCTCACTACAACCTCCGCCTCCTGGGTTCAAGCAATTCTCCTGCCTCAGCCTCCCGAGTAGCTGGGACTACAGGTGCCCACCACCATGCCTGGCTAATTTTTGTATTTTTAGTAGAGACGGGGTTTCACCATATTGGCCAGGCTGGTCTCAAACTCCTGACCTTGTGATCCACCCACCTCGGCCTCCCAAAGTGCTGGGATTACAGGCATGAGCCACCATGCCTGGCAGATGCCATTCCTTTTTATGGCTGCATAGTATTCCATGGTGTATATGTGCCACATTTTCTTTATCCAGTCTGTCATTGATGGGTATTTGGGTTGGTTCCATGTCTTTGCTATTGTAAACAATGCTGCAATAAACATATGTGTGCATGTGTCTTTATAGTAGAATGATTTACATTCCTTTGGGTATATACCCAGTAATGGTATTGCTGGGTCAAATGGTAGTTCTGGTTCTAGATCCTTGAGGAATCACCATACTGTCTTCCACAATGGTTGAACTAATTTACACTCCCACCAGCACAGTAAAAGCATTCCTATTTCTCTACAGCCTCCCCAGCATCTATTGTTTCTTGACTTTTTAGTAATTGCCATTCTGACTGATGTGAGATGGCATGTCATTGTGGTTTTGATTTACATTTCTCTGATGATCAGTGTGATTAGTGGTGTTGAGTTTTTTGTTTTTGTTTTTGCTTTTAGATGGAGATTTGCTCTGTTGCCAGGCTGGAGTGCAGTGGTGCGATCTTGGCTTACTGCAACCTCCGCCTCCCGAGTTCAAGCAATTCCCCTGCCTCAGTCTCCCAAGTAGCTGGGACTACAGGCATGCGCCACCACACCCGGCTAATTTTTTGTATTTTAGTAGAGACGGGGTTTCACCATGTTGGCCAGGATGGTCTCGATATCCTGACCTCGTGATCCACCTGCCCTGGCCTCCCAAAGTGCTGGGATTACAGGTGTGAGCCACTGTGCCCAGTCATTGAGCTTTTTTACATGTTTGTTGGCTGCATAAATGTCTTCTTTTGAGAAGTGTCTTCATATCCTTTGCCCACTTTTTGATGGGGTTGTCTGTTTTTTTCTTGTAAATATGTTTAAGTTCCTTGTAAATTCTGGATATTAGACCTTTGTCAGATGGGTAGACTGCAAAAATTTTCTCCCATTCTGTAGGTTGCCTGTTCACTCTGATGCTAGTTTCTTTTGCTGTGCAGAAGCTCTTTAGTATAATTAGATCCCATTTGTCCATTTTGACTTCTGTTGCAATTGCTTTTGGTGTTTTGTCATGAAGTCTTCACCCATGCCTATGTCCTGAATGGTATTGCCTAGGTTTTCCTCTGGAGTTTTCATCGTTTGGGGTTTTACATTTAAGTCTTTAATCCATCTTCAGTTAATTTTTGTATAAGGTGTAAGGAAGGGGTCCAGTTTCAGTTTTCTGCACATGGCTAGCCAGTTTTACCAGCACCACTTATTGAATAGGGAATCCTTTCCCCATTGCTTGTTTTTGTCAGGTTTGTCAAAGATCAGATAGTTGTAGATGTGTGGTATTATTTCTGAGGTCTCTGTCCTGTTGCATTGGTCTACATGTCTGTTTTGGTTACTGTAGCCTTGTATTATAGTTTGAAGTCAGGTAGCGTGATGCCTCCAGCTTTGTTCTTTCTGCTTAGGATTGTCTTGGCTATTCAGGGTTTTCTTTGATTCCATATGAAATTTAAAGTAGTTTTTTCTAAATCTGTGAAGAATGTCAGTGGTAGTTTGATGGGAAAAGTGTTGAATCTATAAATTACTTTGAGCAGTATTGCCATTTTCATGATACTGATTCTTCCTATCCATGGAATGTTTTTCCACTTGTTTGTGTCCTCTCTTGTTTCCTTGAACAGTGGTCTGTAGTTCTTGAAGAGGTCCTTTATATCCCTTGTTAGCTGTGTTCCTAGGTATTGCTTTGTAGCAATCGTGAATGGGAGTTGATTCATGATTTGGCTCTCTGCTTGTCTATGTTGGTGTAAAGGAATGCTTAGGATTTTTGCACATTGATTCTGTATTCTGAGACTTTGCTGAAGTTGCTTATCAGTTAAGGAGTTTTGGGACTGAGATGATGGGGTTTTCTAAATATAAAATTATGTCATCTGCAAACAGAGACAATTTGACTTCCTCTCTTCCTATTTGAATACCCTTTACTTTTTTTTTCTTGCCTAATTGCCCTGGCCAGAGCTTCCAATTCTATGTTGAATAGGAGTGGTGAGAGAGGGCATCCTTGTCTTGTACTGGTTTTCAAAGGGAATGTTTCCAGCTTTTGTCCATTCAATATGATATTGGCTGTGGGTCTGTCATAAATAGCTCTCATTATTTTGAGATATACTCCATCAATACCTAGTTTATTGAGAGTTTTTAATGTGAAGGGATGTTGAATTTTATCAGAAGCCTTTTCTGCATCTATTGAAATAATTATGTGGTTTTTGTCTTTGGTTCTGTTTATGTGATGGATTACGTTTATTGATTGGCATATGTTGAACCAGCCTTGCATCCCAGGGATGAAGCCAACTTCATCATGGTGGATACCTTTTTTGATGTGCTGCCAAATTCGGTTTGCCAGTATTTTATTGAGGATTTTCGTATTGATGTCCCTCAGGGATATTGGTCTGAAGTTTTCTTTTTTTGTGTGTCATCATCCTGGTCCATCAGGATGATGGTGGCTTCATAAACTGAGTTAGGGAGGAGCCCCTCCTTTTCAATTGTTTGGAATAGTTTGAGAAGGAATGGTACCAGCTCTGCTTTGTACTTCTGGTAGAATTCGGCCGTGAATCTGTCTACTCCTGTGCTTTTTTTGCTTGGTGGGCTATTAATTATTGCCTCAATTTCAGAACTTGCTATTGGTCTATTCAGGGATCCAACTTCTTCTTAGTCTTAGGCGGGTGTATGTGTCCAGGAATTTCTCCATTTCTTCTAGATTTTCTAGTTTATTTGCATCAAGGTGTTGATAGTATTCTCTGATGGTAGTTTGTATTTTTGTGGGATCAGTGGTGATATCCCCTTATTATTTTTTATTGTGTCTATTTGATTCTTCTCTCTTCTTCTTTATTAGTTTAGCCAGTGGTCTATCTATTTTGCTAATTTTTTCAAAAAAACAGCTTCTGGATTCAGTGATTTTTGGGGGAGTTTTTTGTGTCTCTATCTCCTTCAATTCTGCTCTTAGTTATTTCTTGTCATCTGCTAGCTTTTGGATTAGTTTGCTCTTGTCTCTCTAGCTCCTTTAATTGTGATGTTTGGGTGTGGATTTGAGATCTTTCTAGCTTTCTGATATGGGCATTTCCCCCTTAACACTGCTTTAGCTGTGTCCCAGAGATTCTGGTACATTGTCTCTTAGTTCTCATTGGTTTCAAATAACTTCTTGATTTCTGCCTTAATTTCATTATTTACCCAGGAGTCATTCAGGAGCAGGTTGGTCAATTTCCATGTAATTGTGTGGTTTTGAGTGAGCTTCTTAATCCTGAGTTCTAATTTGATTGCACTGTGGTCTGAGAGACTGTTTGCTATGATTTCAGTTCTTTTGCTTTTGCTGAGGAGTGTTTTACTTCCAATTATGTGGTCAATTTTAGAAGAAGTGCCATGTAGCACAGAGAAGAATGTATATTCTGTTGATCTGGGTGGAGATTTCTGTAGATGTCTGTTAGGTCCACTTGATCCAGAGCTGAGAGTTCAAGTCCTGAATATCTTTGTTAATTTTCTGTCTTGTTGATCTGTCTAATGTTGACAGTGGGGTGTTAAAGTCTTCCACTATTATTGTGTGGGAGTCTAAGTCTCTTTGTAGGTCTCTAAGAACTTGTTTTATGAATCTGGGTGCTCCTGTATTGGGTGCATATATATTTGGAACAGTTAGCTCTTCTTGTTGAATTGTTCCCTTTACCATTATGTAATACCCTTGTCTTTTTTTAATCTTTGTTGGTTTAAAGTCTGTTTTGTCAGAGACTAGGATTGCAACCCCTACTTTTTTTTTTTTTTTCTTTGCTTTCCATTTGCTTGGTAAATTTTTCTCCATCCCTTTATTTTGAGCCTATGTGTGTCTTTGCACATGAGACAGGTCTCCTGAATACAGCACACCAATGGAACTTGTAGCATAGAGAAGAATGTATATTCTTCTTTATCCAATTTGCCAGTCTGTGTCTTTTAACTGGGGCATTTAGCCCATTTACATTTAAGGTTAGTATTGTAATGTGTCAGTTTGATCCTGTCATCATGATGCTATTTGTTTATTTTGTGCACTGATTGATGCAGTTTCGTCATAGTGTCATTGGTCTTTATATTTTGGTGTGGTTTTGCAGTGGCTGGTACTGGTTTTTGTTTTTCATATTTACTGCTTCTTTCAGGAGCTCTTGCAAGGCAGCCCTCGTGGTAATGAAAGCCCTCAGTATTTGCTTGTCTGGAAAGGATTTTTCCTTTGCTTATGAAGATTAGTTTGGCCAGATACAAAATTCTGGGTTGAAAATTTTTTTCCTTAAGAATGTTGAATATTGGCCCCCAATCTTTTCTGGCTTGTAGAGTTTCTGCTGAGAAGGCCACTGTTAAGTCTGATGGGCTTCCCTTTGTAGATGACCTGGCCTTTCTCTCTGGCTGCCCTTAACATTTTTTCCTTCATTTTGACCTTAGAGAATCTGATGATTATATGTCTTGGGGTTGATCTTCTCATGGAATATCTTAGTGATGTTCTCTGTATTTCCTGAATTTGCATATTGGCCTGTCTTGCGAGGTTGGGGAAGTTCTCCTGGATAATATCCTGAAGTGTGTTTTCCAACTTGTTTCCATTTTTCCTGTCTCCTTCAGGTACTCCGATCGATTGTACGCTCGGTCTTTTTATGAAGTCCCACATTTCTTGGAGGTTTTGTTCATTCCTTTTTATTCTTTTTTTCCCTTGTCGTGTCTGCATGCCTTATTTCAGCAAGGTGGTCTTCAAACTCTGATATCCTTCCTTCCGCTTGGTTGATTCCGCTATTGATACCTGTGTATGCTTCACGAGGTTCTCATGCTGTGTTTTTTAGCTCCACCAGGTCATTTATGCTCCTCTCTGAACTGATTATTCTAGTTAGCAGCTACTCTAACCTTTTATCAAGGTTCTTAGCTTCTTTGCATTGGGTTAGAACATGCTCCTTTAGCTCAGCGTAGTTTTTTATTACCCATCTTCTGAAGCCTACTTCTGTCAATTTGTCTGTCTCATCCTCCAACTAGTTCTGTGCCATTGCTGGAGAGACATTGTGATCATCTGGAGGAGAGGAGGCACTCTGGCCTTTTGGGTTTTCAGTGTTTTTTCATTAATTCTTTCCCACCTTCATGAGTTTGTCTAGTTTTGATCTTTGAGGCTGCTGATCCTTGGAGGAGGTTTTCCTGGGGGCTTTTTAGTTGTTGTTGATGCTGTTGTTGTTGCTTTCTATTTATTTTTCTTTCATTGGTCAGGTCCCTTTTCTATAGGGCTGCTGCTGTTTGCTGGGATTTCACTTCAGACCCTAGTCATCTGGTTGACTCCGGGGCCTGGAGATGTCACTCAAGGAGGCTGGAGAATAGCAAAGAAGCGTGCCTGCTCCTTCTTCTGGGATCTCTGACCTCTAGGGGCACCAGCCTGATGCCAGTAGTATTGCTTTTGTATAGGGTATCTGACAACCCCCGTTGGAGGGTCTCACCCAGTTGGGTGGCAGGGGGAACAGGACCCATTTAACTAAGCACTTTGTCCCTTGGTTGGGGGGGTATGCTTCGCTGGGGGGAAACCCACTTGTCTGGGCTGCCCAGATTCCTCAGAACTACAAGGAGGAAAGTCTAAGTCTGCTGGTCTACAAAGACTGCGGCCACCCCTCCCCCTAGGGGCTCAGGCCCAGGGAGATCCGGGTTCCTGAGCCTCTGGCTGGAGTTACTGCAGTTCCTGCAGGGAAGCCCCACCCAGGAGGAAGGATCGGTCAGGGCCAGGCCTGAAGAGGCACTTTGGCCACATTCTGCCATAGTTGGTATGTTGGGCTGTGGGGAACATGTCTCGGGACCAAGCTGTTCAGCCTCCCTGACTCCAGCAGAGGAAAAATGCAGCCTGGAGCTATAGAGATGGATGATGCCCTTCCCCCACCCAGGGAGCTTAGCGTGTGAGGCAGTTGCGAGTCCCAGTGCCGGCCGCTGCCCCTCCCCCAAGGAAGTCAAACAGCTTAGACAGCAGGCAGCCACAGCTGTGGTGCTGGTCATGCCTCCCCTGGGGCATTCTGTAGGCTTAAGCAGATTCCAGCTAAGAGGCGGTTGAGAATCTTCACGGCTCTGGGGTTGGGACACTAGGCCCTGGTGGCATGGGTTCGTGAGTGGGATCTTCCAATCTATGGGTTCCACAGTTCTGTGGAAAAAGCACGATTTCCCTGGCTGGGTAGTACACTCACTCACCACTTCCCTTGGCTGGGGATGTAGGGGGGCGCTCTCCTGCCCTGTGTGGCTCTCAGGTGGGCTGCTGCACTACACTGTTCTTCCTTCTTCTCCGTGGATCACACCAGCCTCCTAGTCAGTTCTGATGAGAGAACCTGGATACCTTGCTTATTATGGTTCTTTTCAATGGCAGCCTCCGAATGCCGCTGTTTCTAGTTGGCCATCTTGGCCCCACCCTGGAGAATATTTTTGATTCACGAGTTACTCAGAAGTATGTTATTTAGTTTTCAAATGTTTAGGTTTTTTTTTTTCCTATTACCCTTTGGCTATTGATTTCTAGTTGGATTCCATTGTGGTCAGATAATACACTTTGTATGATTAAATTATTTTAAATATGTTGAGGTTTATTTCATAGCTAGGATATGTTCTATCTTGTTATATGATCCACGTACACTTGAAAATAATGTGTATTGTGCTGTTGTTGGGTGAAGTGCTCCTTAAATGCCAGTTAGATATTTATATTCTTGGTGAATTATTTTATATCCTTGCTTATTTCTATCTAATTATTGAAACAATTGTGAATTTGTCTATTTCTCCTTTCTGTTTCATCAGTTTTTGCTTCACATATTTTGCAGTTTTTTGTTGTTTTGTTTTGTTTTTTGAGATGGAGTTTTGCTCTTGTTGCCCAGGCTGGAGTGCAATGACACGATCTTGGCTCACCACAACCTCCACCTCCCAGGTTCAAGTGATTCTCCTGCCTCAGCCTCCCAAGTAGCTGGGATTACAGGCATGAGCCACCACACCTGGCTAATTTTTGTGTTTTTAGTAGAGATGGGGTTTCTCCATATTGATCAGGCTGTTCTCAAACTCGCGACCTCAAGTAATCCACCCACCTCAGCCTTCCAAAGTGCTGGGATTCCAGGCGTGAGCCACCGCACCCAGCCAGTTCTGTGATTTTACACACACATCCAAGATTGCTGTGTTTCTAGTGGATTGACCTTTTAAACATTATATATAATGCCCCTCTTTGATAATTTTCTTTCCTCTAAAATCTACTTTATCTAATATTAACATAGCCATTCCTGCTTTCATCTATTAATGTTTGCATGATGTATCTTCTTCCATTCTATTACTTTCAGCCTGCCTCCATTGTCATATTTGAAATGAGTTTCTTGTGACTGCATATTGTTGGGTAATGTTTTAAATTCATTTTATTAATCTGTCTTTAACTGTTGTATTTAGATCATTTACATTCAGTGTAATTGTTGATGTCTTAGGACTTAAATCTGTCATTAAAAAAAATGTTTATTCTTTGTTTTTTGTTTGTTTTCTCTTTCCTGCCTTCCTGTGGGTAATGTGAACATTTTTCAACAATTCCATTTTGATTTATTTAGTGTTTTTTAGTATATCTCTTTGAACAGCTTTTTCAGTGGTTGCTGTATTATACTACATATGCATAACTTATCACAGTCTATTGGCTAACTTAGTAATCTGAGTGAAGTACAAAGCCTACCTCCCTTTATGTCCTTTTACCTTCTCACATTTATAATGGTCTTAAATATGTCTTTTACATGCATTTGGAACCACATCAATATTATAATTTTTGCTTCAACCATCAAATATGATTTAGAAAAATTTATATTTACCTGTATTTTATATCTACCTGTATTTTTGTTTACCATATTCTTTCTTTCCTGATATTCCTTCTTTTATCATTTTCTATCTGTTTAGCTAAATTCCGTTAGTCATTCTTTTAGAGTAAGTCTTCTGGTGAAAAATTCTCTTAGTTTTCTTTTATCTGAACATTTCTTGACTTCTCCCTTATTTTCACTGGGTATAGGATTCTAGGTTGACAATTTCTTCCAATAATTAAAAATATTGTGCTACATCTGGCCTTTGTGGGTTTTGATGAGAAATCCACTATCATTCTAATTGTTTTTCCTCTGTAGGAAAAACAATTTTTTTTCATTTTCAGAAGTTAAATTTGGGGGGATGGGCATGGTGGCTCATGCCTGTAATCCCAGCACTTTGGGAGGCTGAGGCAGTCAGATCACTTGAGGTCAGGAGTTCAAGACCAACCTGGCCAACATGGCGAAATCTCATCTCTACTAAAATACAAAAATTAGCCAGGTATGGTGGTGGGCACTTGTAATCCCAGCTACTCGGAAGGCTGAGGCACTAGAATCACTTGAACCCGGGAGGCAGAGGTTTCAGTGAGCTGAGATTGTTTCACTGTACTGCAGCCTGGGTAACAGAGCAAGACTTTGTCTCAAAAAAAAAAAAAAAAAAAAAAAAGTAAAATTTTGGGCTATCTTGGCATGAATTTCTTTGGGTGTATCCTATTAGTGGTCTGCTCAGCTTTTTGATCTGTAGGTTTATGTCTCCTGTCAAATTTGGCAACCTTTCAGACATTATTTCTTTGATTTCCTTTTCAGCCCTGTATTCATTCTCCTGTCCTTCTGAAACTATGATATGTGAATATTAGATCTTGTCTTACAGTCTTACAGGTCCCTGAGGCTCTATTCATTTTATTTTAAGCCTATTTTTTCTCTTAGGTTTGGTTGGGTAATTTCTGTTTTTCTCTTTCTCAATTCACTGACTCTTTCCTCTATTTGCACAATTATACTGTTGTGCTCAGCCATTAAGCTTTTACAATTTCAGTTGTATTTTTCAATTCAAAAATTTCTATTTGGTTCTTCTTAATATTTTTTTTTCTCTCTCTGCTGAGGCTTTCTATTTTTTTTTATTTCTTCTAAGTGTTTATAAGTGTTTTTTGAAGCATTTTAATTATGATTGCTTTAAAAATCTTTGTCAAAAAATTCTAACATCACTAACATCTCAGTGTTTGTGTCTACTAATTGTCTTTTTTCAGTTTTAGATCTTCCTGGTTATTGGTACAACAATTTGCTTCTGATTAAAACATGGGCACTTTCGTATTATGTTATGAGACTCTGGATCTTATGTAAACCCTCTGTTTTAGCTGGCTTTTTGTTACTTTGCTCCAGCACAGGGAATGGGGAGATAAGACCTCATTACTGCAAGATGGAAGTGGAAGTCCAGGTTCCCCATCTGGACTCCATTGACACCAGAGATGGGAGGCTTCTAATCATTATTGGACAGATGTGGAGGTTCATCTCCATATGTAGCCTCCATTGAGACTGTGGTGGGGTCTAGATGACAATCAGGACATGGCTTGATTTTTAGTCATTACTTTCATAAGAGGTTCCTTATATATTAATACTTTGAATCTAGAAATGCACTCAATGAGGATGGGCCTGAGCATGAAGGTACAGACAAATAGTGAGGCATTAACTAACACCTCTTTGGTTACAAGTAACAGAAACCAATTCAAGCTAGCTTAATTTGCAAAAGCATAAGGTAGGGTAGGGGAAGAATTATAAGAAAGTACGAAGCTACTCATGGAAACAAAGGGAGAGGGAATTCAGTCAGGCTTCAGGAAAGGACTAGAACTAGAAAATGGAAAACTTCCAAGGCTTTTTATTCATCTGCAGTCTCTGCTTTTCTCTCTCCACAGGAAAGTTTTTACTTCCCTTAGCTCAAATTTGCATCCTACAGCAGTTTCATGTACAAGACTGATCCACTATCTCTCATTCCAATTCCAAAGCATAGGGAAAGATAATCTGAGTGGCAACCATGCCAGTGGGTAGAGGTCACATAATTACAAACGCAACTTTTGGAAGTGCTACCCTTATGTAGACACCCCCAAAAGTATCTGATATAGGTGTATATGGAAATATTAACAAGTAGGAAAGCCGCAAGCAAGGCCTTTCTTAACAGATGATCTCACTACAAACTTAAACATTGTCAGGTTGATTTTTATTGTTGTTGTTATTCTTACAACTTAGTTCTTTATGGCTGCCTTTTCTGTTTTATATATCGTTTGTTTGACTGTCTCAACACTCTTGCATACTATTACTTATAGTAAGTGATTGCAGGGTAAAATGAGAATAAGCAAAGAATGAGAAGATCACACTTTGCTAAACCATCTTAGACATTGGTCTAAGTTAGGATTAAGGAGAAACTAGTTAATGTGCTGTACGAGTTTGCTGAATTATCATGTTGAACATGATATAACATCTGAATGTAATCATAGGGCTGAAACTTCATTGTCTGTTCTGTTCTTAAGCCAAAATGAATAGGGTCTAGGTGGATTAATAGGTGGATTGCACGTTAACAAGATGATTTACATACCTTAAATTTCTCTCTGGTCAAACATGGGTCAGATTTCAAATATGAAGGAATAAATCTCATGCTTGGCATTCCATTTGGTAATGATGAAAATTCTTGAGAAAGATTATGCAAATCAAAATATAATTGGAGAGATTTTTCACTTCCAGGAGGATGAAGTAGATGCATTTTCCCTATTCTTTGCACTAAAAATAACTACAAACCCATATAAAATGAACAAAAGGCAACTCCAAAAGGTAGAAAGCAGGCAGGCTAGCTAGGGACTTCAAGAACCAAGGAACAACACAATGGTGTCTCCTGGGTTTTCTTTTTGCCTCATATATCCAAGACTTGGAGCTGAAGAAGCTAGCAACCTGAGAACACAAAAGTGCCCAGAAACATGCACAAAAACCTCTCAACAATAGCCTGTATTATGTAGAAAAGGACCAGGAAAGGGACAGCCTACTGATACAGAAAATGTTAGGCAATAACCACTGTACTCCAGCCAAGTGCCACTGATAAACAGTGCCCTCACTCCCACCCATGTAAGCAGAGGCTGAGGGGCTTACGCTTCCACTCTTATGAGGTATAATGAGGGATCTCAAACTTCTGCAAGGGTGGTGTCAAAGAAGGACAAGTAGAAGCCAGAACTTTGACTCTCCCATTGGCCTATAAAGAGTCTCTCTCCTCCCGCAGGGTGTCATTGGAAACCAAATGGGGAGCCGAGATTTCCACACTCAATGGACAGAAATGAAGTACCTCTTTCTCTCCCCATTGGGCTAGTGTCAGAGGATGCCTAGTGAAGAGTCAGGGTTTTCACTAATGCACAGTAGCAATGCTTCATAGCCTTCACCCATTTTCTTATGAAAGTATTTGTAAGTTTCCAGTTGATATGTAAGCACTCTTTGTATATTAAGTATATTGGTCATGTTTTTCACTTTATAAAGAGAAATGGCAACGCATAATGATAAAGTTCAGGAGGACTCTGGAATCAGAAGGTCTAGGTGGATTTGACTCCAGATTCCACTATGTATTGGCTTGTGAGGCTTTGGACAAATTATTTAACCTCTTAGGACCTCAATTTTCTCATGTGTAAAATGTAAAGTGTATACATGTATAACTTAGAACAGTGTGTAGCACATAGGAAGTACATTACAAAAATCTGTTGATAATATTACTATTGTATTTATTATTTTCAGCTTGTTACTGTCTTTATTTTTATTTACACATGTTTTCTTTTGGCCTTAGAGGTGGTTCTATTTTTTATCTTTAGAAGAAAACTGGGCTCACTCTTTCTGCTTTCATCTGAGTATCAATAAACTGAAGTAGCTCAGGTTAATTATTTTTAATCCTGGTTACCCCATAGGATTAGAAAGTTACCCCATAGGATTTAGAACAGCTGACAATATTCAAGTCAGGCTATAATCATACTTTATTTATGCATACTTTATTAATAGATCTAAATTAATGAGTAGTTTCATGCAAATAATCAATTAAATAAGGCCTGATAACTTACTCCTTCACTTATCCAGTGTTTTCTGACAGCTTTGGGTCTTTGTTCTTTGCCAAATGTGATGCAGCTGACATCATTTTCAAGAGCAGATTTTTTTCTTAGGATAATAAATTAATAAGCCTTGCTTCCTTTAAAAAGATTATTAAATAGCTAAGATATTTGATAAAAACTGTATTGACTTACTGATGTTGGATTGGGAAGTTGGTTCTTGGATTGAATAGCTGTTTTATCTGAGTGGTTTGCATGTTTTTAGGGTTATGCATGATGGGGAGCAAATACTGCAATATTTCTTGAGTTTGAACTATTCCTTTATCCTTGTAGCTCCTTTTTTCATCATCTGTCCAATTTATGCCAGTCTTCTTGCTTTGGAAAGATATGCATTCTTTTATTTTGCTTTTTAAGTTGTGGTGCAGATCTGGGGAGCAACCACAAAAATATGTACAGGGATATAAACTCTACTCACAATTACTTATTGGGCATTATTATATGCCAGGGATTTTATCTAAAATTCCTTGCCCATCTGAAGCTTGTACTTTAATGACAGTGGGCAGAAAATAAACAAGTAAAATATATATTATGTTAGATAATGATAAAGTTTACAGGATAAAGTAAAGCTGCAGAGGGGAGTAGAGAATTCTTGAGGGGTTGATTTCCACTTTTAAAAAGGTGTTAAGAGAAAGCCTCCTTATGAAGCTGACATCTCATGGAATTTAGGAAGCAAATCAAGCAGGTTTCAGAGGAAAGATAATTTGAGGCAAAGGCCCTGAAGTAGGAGAATAGTAGTATGTTCAAGAACACCAAGAATGCAGTCAGTGGCTGGAGGAGAATGAACAAAAGGGAAAGTTATAAGGGATAAGTTCAGGTAGGTAACATGGACTCAGCTCATGTAGGGCCTCACAGGCCAGTAGAAGGACTTTGATTTTTACTGAGTGTGAGATGGAGAAGCATTGGAAGGCATTGAGCAGAGGAGTGTCAGTCTGAGATTTGTTTGGACAAGATTATGCTGGTTGCCAAGTTGAGAACAGATTGAAGAGAGGCAAGAGTGAACAAACAGGGAGATCTCTTGGAAGGCTGCAGAAACAATCCAGGAGAGATGGTGGTAGCTTGGACCAGGGTCGTGGAAATGGCTAGAAGGGTGAGAAGTGGGGTGGGAGTATTCTGGGTACATATGTGGATTTTATAAAGAATTGGATATGAGATAAGAGAATAAGAGTGGAATCAGTGGTGGCTCCAAAGCTTCTAGTTTGAGGAAATGGCAATATAGGGATATGGGGACTGGGAAGAGCATGTTAGAAATCCCTTTTTTATTAGATGATACAAAGGAATTATTGTTTTGTTAATGGAGACACTGGAATATAATAACATTTTTAAAAATGTTTATCCTACCCCATATTAGTTAGGATGGCTTCTATAAAAAAACAAACAAACAAAAACCTCCAGAAAATAACAAGTGTTGGCAATGATTTAGAAAAATTGGAACCTTCACACATTATTAATAAGAATGTAAAATGGTACAACCATTGTGGAAAACAATATGATGGTTCCTCAATAATTAAAAATAGGATTACTATATGACCCAGCAATTCCACTTCTGGCTATATCCCCAAAAGAATTGAAAGCAGGGTCCCAAAGAGACATAGATACATTCATCTTTATAGTAGCAATATTCATAATAGCCAAACGTTGTAAGCAACACATGTGTTCATTCATGAATGGATTAATAAAATGAGGTATATTCATACAATGGAATGTTATTTAGTGTTAAAAAGGAAGGAAATACTGACAAATGCTACAGTATTGGTAAACCTTGAGACTACTATACAAAATAAAATAAGACAAATATCATATCTGTCATTCAAATATTTGACTCCACTACCTAATTTGACTAGAATATTCCATTGACTAGAATTCTATTTGACTAGAACAGTCAAATTCATAGATACAAAAGTAGAAGGATGGTTGCCAGGTGCTGGGGCGGGGGAGGGGGAAGTGAGGAAGACTAGGCATAAAGTTTCAATTTTAAAAGAGAAAAAGGAGTTCTGGAGATTGCATCACAATGTGACTGTACTTAACACTACTGAATTGTACACTTAAAAATAGTTAAAATGGTAAATTTTGTTATGTGTATTTTATCACAATTTAGAGTCAACATACTTGGTAAGCGAGGGTAACCCTGAGTAAAGCCTGAAGGAAGATCAGTAGTCAGACATTTAAAAAAATGTCATAATTTATAATTGCCATGCTTAAATTGGTCCATAGACAGCATAAGAGAAAGTAGAATACATTCAGAATAAAAGCAAGAAATACACTGTGCTTTGTTAGTGTTTATCTAGTGATATACACTAAACTGTTTATAGGCAAAATAATATAATTTATAGAATTTATTTTAAAATGCTCTAGGGAAAAAGTGGTGGGAAAACAGATGAAACAGGAGTAGCAGGATGCTGATGAGGATGGGTGATGGGCATCAGTGGACTCATTATTCTATTCTTTCTACTTTATGTTTGAACATTTCTACAATAAGTTTTTGGTAAAAAAATTATTCTTAAAAGGAAAATAAAAAGATAAAGCATGCATTGCATTAAGCTAGATCTGAAAGATAATGTATGATTACAATATCTGGCAATACTGGCATATGAAATGAACTTATTTACAGTTTCTTGATAAGCCATTCTTAGGCCACTCAATAAACATTCACTGAATGTAGGCCAGGTGTTGTAGCTTATGCTTGTAATCTCAGCACTTTAGGAGGCTGAGGCAGATGGATCACTTGAGGTCAGGAGTTTGAGACTAGCCTGACCAACAGGGTGAAACCCTGTCTCTACTAAAAATACCAAAATTAAGTGGGCATGGTGGTGAGTGCTATAATTCCAGCTACTCAGGAGGCTGAGGCAGACAAATTGCTTGAACCCAGGAGGCGGAAGTTGCAGTGAGCCAAGATCGCATCACTGCACTCCAGCCTGTGTGACAGAGCAATACTCCATCTCAAAAAATAAATAAATAAATAAATAAATAAATAAATAAATAAACAAACAAACATTCACTGAATGCTTATTGTATATCTGGCACTATTTTTGTTTGGTAAATAGATGTGAAAAACACAGTTCCTGCCTTCAATATGTTAAGAATCAGGACTAGAGAGCAAAAAGTGAACTATCTATTAGAATATACTTCATAGAGATAAACCAGGACACTTACTACATACATATACTTATAGCCATACTTATAGATGGGGGCAAAGGGTATTGGGTAAATGAATGAACACAAGTCAGCCAAGTAAAAAAGGAGAGTGATCTAGGATGTGGGACTAACATGGCACATTCAGGAAATCATAAGTGTGGTATAGAATAATTGGGATATCAGGTAGGTATGAAGACATGGTTCAAAACTGGAAGCCTTGTTTGCAGTAACACTTTTGAGAGATCCTCTAAGATGGGAATAATTCATGACTGATAACGCTAAATAACTGTGTTTTGAATGATACAGTTAGGGGGCCATTGAAGACTTTACGCAAATAATCAGATTTGCAGTTTTGAAAGATCACACTGGGACCCAGGAAAACAAAAGGTGGAAGAAAAGTGAAACACAAGGCAGGGAGACAAATTAGGAGGCTAATGCAGTTCTTCAAGGGAGGCAAAATGAGGGTCTGAATTAGCGGTAGCATTAGGATGAAGAGAGCAGATTCAAGAGAATTTTTAGAGGTAGAACGGATAGAGCTTCATGTTATTAGAGACCAAAAAACAGAAGTTCACAACATTAGGATAAGTCTTGGGTTTATTACTTAGATAACTGGATGATGGCAGTACACTGACTGAGACATGGGATGCAGGAGAAAGAGATTGGCAGTGGACAAGTTGAAGATAAGTGCCTGTGGGGAAAAACAGATGGAGATATCCAGTAGGCAGAGGAATATGAAATTTAGGAGAGGCTTAGACTGAAGATTAAAAAATATCATGGTCATCAGTTGCTGGTTGAAGCTGCAGGTAGAGATGAGAGTGCTCAGAAATAAAGTATGTGGTGACAAAGACCAAAGGATGGACTACTGGAAAATAGCCTACTTAAAATTTAGGCAGAAGTGATGTCCTACATGGGCTCCTCTTCATATATTTCAACACATGTTTCATGAATGGCTAGAGAAACAGGAGTAAAACCAGGAGACAGTAGTGTCACAGATATGACACTCAGATTGTGAAATAGCTCAATGAATCAAGGGAGTTTAAAGGCCCTGGGAATAATCAACAGTAGAGAAGTCAGTATGGCTTTGTAAATAACCATTTCATGGTATGGCAACAGTAGAAACATTCTCAAGCACTAGGTTGAGAAGTATACAAGTGAGGAAGTGAAGGTAATGAATGTTGGCTATATTTGAGGAAGGTGAGAAAGAGGGCAATAATTAGAGTTATTTCACTAAGGAAATTGATGGACATGGGATCTAGAGCACTGCTGAATGAATTAACCCTAAACAGAGGGATATTTATTTCTGTGAAACAAGAAGGAAGGATGTTTGAAATGAGTTGATTTATTGATGACCTCTCTGGTTTTTGTTTCTGTTTTATATGTGAAGTAAGAAGTGAGGTTATCTACTGAAGGTAAAGTTTTATATGTGAAGTAAGAAGTTAGGTAGAGAGAGAGAGGAAAAGATTTAGAATAGTTACTCTGGAGAATGGAAGAGGTAGTTGATCAAGTTTATGTATATGTAAATTGTGCAAACAAGAATGTATAGTGCCATTTGGTAATGTAGTTTTTCTTCAGCAGGGCTCTGTAATCTAAGATGGGATAGAGATGGATAGTTAGATTCACCTAGAATTACAGTTGTTCAGCACTGGCTTAGTCAAAGGATAAGAAGGCAAAACGAGATCTAATTAAACTTAAGAGCTTCTGCACAGCAAAAGAAACTATCAACAGAGTAAACAGGCAACCTACAGAGTGGGGAGAAAATATAGGAATCTGACAAAGGTCTAAATATCCAGCATCTATAAGGAACTTAAAGCAATTTACAAGAAAAAAACCAAACAACCCCATTAAAAAGTGGGCAAAGGACATGAACACTTTTCAAAAGAAGACATACATGTGGCCAACAAGCATATGAAATACAGCTCAATATCACTGATCATTAAAGAAATGTAAATCAAAACCACAATGAGATACATCTCACAGCAGTCAGAATGACTATTATTAAAAAGTCAAAAAATAACAGATGCTGGCAAAGTTACAGAAAAAAGGGAATCTTATACTCTGTTGGTGGGAGTGTAGATTAGTTCAACCATTATAGAAAGCAGTATGACAATTCCATAAGGAGCTAAAAACAGAATTACCACTCAGCCTGGTAATTCTATTACTGGGTGTATACCTAAAGCAATATAATTCATTTTATCATAAAAATACATGCATATGTATGTTCACTGCAACACTATTCACAATAGCAAAGACATGGAATCAACCTAGATGCCTAACAATGGTGGGCTGAATAAAGAAAATGTGGTATACATGTACCATGGAATACTATGCAGCCATGAAAAGAATGAGATCATATCCTATGCAGGAACATGGATGGAGGTGGAGGCCATTATCTTTAGCAAACTAGTGCAGGAACAGAAAACCAAATATCACATGTTATCACTTATAAGTGGGAGCTAAATTATGAGAACACATGGACACAACAAGGGGAACAACAGACACTGGGGCCTACTTGAAGATGGATGGTGGGAGGAGGGAGAGGACCAGAAAAAGTGTCTATTGGGTACTGGGGTGATGAAATAATCTGTACAACAAACCCCCGTGACATGAGTTTACCTATATAACAAACCTGCACATGAACCCCAAACTGAAAAGTTTAAAAATAAAATAATATGATGAACATCCTTACATTAAAAAAAAAAGCAGTTGAAGCAGTTGAAGCAGTTGAAGAAAATTACAACACAAGGAATGGAGAAAATGTGCTGGAGACGTGGATGAGGTTGCAAGAGCTGAAATGTAACCTATATTCCTTAGATTTGGAATCGAGCTAATGTAGATTCTCAATCTGCCTGGCTCTGCTTATTTATACCTGTCCAGATTCCAACTTTCAGTGAGATATGATGTGACTACAGATATCTAATTATTCCCCTCTCAGTCTCCTACTGAGATGGAATGTGAAAAAGAGGAAGCTGACTACCATGAGAAAACAGTAGGGATTATGGGTTCCCATATGTCAGAAACTTGAAGGTCTTTCTATTAAATACAGTGCAGATGGATCAGATAAAACTCCTGTAGACTGATTTTTAAAAATCTCTCCTAAGGAAAAGCAGCATGCATATTAAGAAAATAAATAAACACCAGAAACGTTCTATAAACATACTCTAACTCACATGGATGAGAGTTTGATCCAAGAACAGATTATTGATAGTTGTGAGAGTATATTTTTGACTTCATTTAAAATATTTTCTATATTCCTGAATATAAAGAGACTAGGATAAGGAACTCCCTCTTAAACCTATCACTCAGCTTCAATAATTTGATTTCTTTTTGCTGCAGTGATTGACTAATATTTAGAATCCACCAAGAGCATTAAAAGAAATGATTATAGACAGCTAATATAAGCAGAAAATCTATGCCGGTGAAGCATGTTCCAAAGAAAGAGAAGTAATTCCTGGAATGCCATGACTTATTTCCAGGTGCAGATGGTCTGGCCAGGTAGAAGAGTGGATTCTGCTGGAGTATTGTGTTTGTGTTTACCAAGCTCAAAGAAGAAATGACATAGGTATAAAACAAGGCCTTTATTGATTATACATTTGGTAAATTTTTTCCAATATGTCTCATGCATTTTAATTTTCTTAACAGTGTCTTTTAAAGAGAATGATTTTGATGAAGTTCATTAACCAAATTTTTCTTTTCGATTGGTGTTTATGCGTACTACTGGAGGAGTCTTTTCTTATTCCAAAACCACAAAGATTCTCTCCCATGCTTTTTCCTGTGAGTTTTTATAATTTTAGCTTTGATATTTAGATCTATGATACATTTTGAGTTAATTTTTCTGCTATGGTGTAAGACAAGGGTTAGTGTTAATTTTTACATGAATAAGAGCCAAACAGATGATAATTTTATGATCTGGAGATGGAAGATGGGGTAAAACCTCCCAAGCATTAAAGCAATTAAAAAAAAAACCCATGAGAGAGGACCAAAGTTCTCTCATACTGAAATTACTCTTGGTGAAAATTTAAGCCTTCATGAAATGGTCTATTGGCTTGTCATAGCCTCATAATACTGAGAACATAAGTAAGTGTGGTGCATATTTTGAGATGCATTTTTTCAATGCTTTGGATTATGTCAATGGAGTATAAAATTATATTGGCTAATTATTCCATATTGTTATCTTTGATATTATTAACACATTTCAAGAATTACTGAATAGAATAACTTTTTGATAAAACACTTTAGGGAAGGTAAACTAAAAATGTCAATTCATTCCAGAAACAGAAGAAAATATTATGATAATTATAATTTCCATGGTAGTCCAATTTTTAAGACCTAATGAATAAACTTTATGTTCCATTGAAGGTCAACAGATAATATTTAAGTAATCACAGATTTGGAGCAGGTGAATTTGACTTTAGCCTTACTTCCTATAATTTAAACTAACATGAATTACCGTTGTATTAGTCTGTTTTTATGCTGCTGATAAAGACATACTCGAGACCGGGTAATTTATAAAGGAAAAGAAGTTTAATGGACTCACAATTCCATGTGGCTGGGGAGGCCTCACAATCATGGTGGAAGGCAAAAGGCATGTCTTACATGGAAGTAGGCAAGAGAGAATGAGAGCAAAGTGAAAGGAGAAACCCCTTATAAAACCAATGGATCCCAAGATTTATGTACTATCACGAGGACAGCATGGGGGACACCGCCTCCATGATTCAATTATCTCTCACGGGGTCCCTCCCACAACATGTGGGAATTATGAGAGCTACAATTCAAGCTGAGATTTGGGTGAGGACATAGCCAAACCATATCAGTCCACCCTGGCCCCTGCCAAATCTCATGTCTGCATATTTCAAAACCAATCATGCCTTCCCAATGGTCCCCCAAAGTCTTAACTCATTTCAGCATTAACTCAAAAGGGCGAAGTCTCATCTGAGACAAGGCAAGTCCCTTCCACCTGTGAGCATGTAAAATCAAAAGCAAGTTAATTACTTCCTAGATACAGTGGGGGTACAGGCATTGGATAAATACACCCATTCCAAATGGAAGAAATTGGCCTAAACGAAGGAGCTAAAGGCCCTGTGCAAGTCTGAAATCCAGCAGAGCAGGCAAATCTTAAAGCTCCCAAATGGTCTCCTTTTACTCTATGTCTCACATCTAGGTCATGCTGATGCAAGAGGTGGGTTCCCATGGTCTTGGGCAGCTCTGCCTCTGTGGCTTTGCAGGGTACAGCCTCCCTCCCAGCTGCTTTCATGGGCTGGCAATGAGTGTGGCTTTCTAGGTGCATGGTGCAAGGTGTCAGTGGATCTACCATTCCGGAGTCTAGAAGACACTGGCCCTCTTCTCACAGCTCCACTAGGTAGTGTCTAGTGGGAACTCTGTGTGGGGGCTCTGACCCCCAGCCCCCACATTTCCCTTCCACACTGCCCTAGCAGAGGCTCTCCATGAGGGCCCTGCCCCTGCAGCAAACTTCTGCCTGGACATCCAGGCATTTCCATATATCCTCTGAAATCTATGTGGATGTTCCCAAACCCCAGTTCTTGACTTCTGTGCATTTGCAGGCTCAACACTATGTGGAAGCTGCCAAGGCTTGGGGCTTGCACCCTCTGAAACCATAGCCCAAGCTGTACCTTAGCTCCTTTTAGCCATGACTGGAGCAGCTGGGATGCGGGATATCAAGTACCTAGGGTATACATAGCAAGGGGGCCTTGGGCCCAGCCCATGAAACCATTTTTTCCTCCTAGACCTCTGGGCCTGTGATGGAAGGGTCTGCTGCAAAGGTCTCTGACATGCCCTGGAGACATTTTCCCCATTGTCTTGGGGATTAACATTTGTCTTCTTGCCACTTATGCAAATTTCTGCAGCCAATGTGAATTTCTCCTCAAAAAATGGGTTTTTCTTTTCTATTGCATAGTTAGGCTGCAAATTTTCTGAACTTTTATGCTGTTTCCCTTTAAAACTGAATGCTTTTAACAGGACCCAAGTCACCTCTTGAATGCTTTGCTGCTTAGAAATTTCTTCCACCAGATATCCTAAATCATCTCCCTCAAGTTCAAAGTTCCACAACTCTCTTGGGCATGGGCAAAATGCCGCTAGTCTCTTTGCTAAAACATAGCAAGAGCCACCTTTGCTCCAGTTCCCAACAAGTTCCTCATCTCCATCTGAGACCACCTCAGCCTAGATTTCATTGTCTATATCATTATCAGCATTTTGGTCAAAGCCATTCAACAAGTCTCTAGGAAGTTCCAAACTTTTCCACATTTTCCTATCTTCTGAGCCTTCCAAACTGTTTCAACCTCTCCCTGTTACCGAATTTTGGGTATCTTTACAGGAGCACCCCACTCTACTGGTACCAGTTTACTGTATTAGTCTGTTTTCATGCTGCTGATAAAGACATACCAGAGACTAGGTTATTTAGAAAGGAAAAGAGGTTTAATAGACTCACAGTTCCACATGGATAGGGAGGCCTCACAATCATGATGGAAGGAAAAAGGCACATCTTACATGGTGCAGGCAAGAAAGAATGAGAGCGAAGTGAAAGGGGAAACCCCTTATAAAACCATCAGATCTTGTGACTTATTTACTACCATGAGTACAGCATGGGGGACACCCCCTCCATGATTTAATTATCTCTCACTGGGTCCCTCCCACAACACATGGAAATTATGGGAGCTACAATTCAAGATGAGATTTGGGTGAGGTCACAGGCAAACCATATCAACCATGATGGAATCAAGGCTGAGCCAATCTTTTCTGCCCTTCTGTAGGGCACTTCAGTATAGAAATATCCCAAGACAGAAACTATGCACTATATTAGTCTTCAATTAGTTAAGGGCCACTCTAAAGAGTGATAAAGTAAAAAATGGTTTCCAACTGAAAACCCTATGTCTAGGAAGCAGAAGTTACCAGAATGCCTTTTTGTTTTCTTGGTGGGTAGTGGTGAGGATGAAAGGCATCAAGTAACAGGAAGTATTAGGAATACAGCAATTAAGTTTTTTTTAAGGCTGTATTAAACTGAAATAATTTCCTTCTATATTCAACTCATATGCAAATTAAATAAAGCAAGTATTTTTCACAGACAGGACTAAAATAGCTATCAATCCCATCTTTTTACAAAAGTAGTTCCCATAATCCAAGTTTCACAGGATATTAATGATGATATAGTGAAAACTATCTTTGTATGTATGAAAATCTTAAACAATAAAAACCAGTAACAACCTTCTGTTGGTATCCTTGTCTTCTCAGTCCAAGTAGAAGTTTGTTTGCCCATAGGAGACTTCAAGGATGTCACTTTGAAACAGTTTCCATACAAATCAGTTCCTTAGAGGGGAATTTTTTTCCTAGATTGGCCTCTCAGTGATTTCTAAAAAATGTTCGTGTTGGTCTTTGCTATGACTCTGAGTCATACTTTGGGAGATGAAAAAAATTGGGTCCTCTGATTTCATTGTCAACAGTAAACTACTCATGTAAGAGTAATGTAATAGCTATGTTATATTTGCATATTACACCTCAGGGTATGCAAAGTCTTTTAATACATTATCATACTTGGCGCTCTGATCAGTCTCATGATGTAGGCAGGATGGCCAATGTTATTCTCATGTTACACAAGGGGAATCAGACAGGTTAAGCTATTTGCTCAAGATCACATAACTTGATGTGTAAGGGGCAGAGGCAGGTCTAGCATTCACATCTTCTAACTTCAGTACTTTTTCTATTACATTCTTTTGTCTTGATATATCATTTGATTTCTCTCCATAGGACATGATAAATAATACATGTTTAAAAATTAAGTCAGTTTAAAATAATCAATTCTAGATCCGAGTAAAAGTAGGCCCAAAGATGCTTTACATGTTGGTCTCTTACCTAAATTTCTATATTTCTGGAGCAAGAGAGTCTACATCTTTCATCAGAACCCATTTTATTAACAGAAACTAAGTTTTTAGAAGAGAAGCCAGGAAAGAAGAAAGGATATACCACGGTCTCTCTGTTGCACAAATCTAGCTGGTTCTCAAATACTTACCTATGGTTACCTATTCCACCGTCCAGAGAGTTGTTTATATTATTCCTAAGTAAGGGGAAACTTGCCAAGGGCGATAGAGATATAATAATTACTGGTTTAGACAAAACTATAAAGTTTGTCTGTTATATTTGATTTCCCATTCTCTTCTTCCTCCAGTCTTTAGTATTATTCTTATGCCCCCATGACCAGTGCTCCAGTTGCTACAATGGATAGTAAAACATTTGATTGTCATTCATTCTAAAGTGCTAAATAATTATCTTATGCCAGCAGTGTTTCTTTTTAAAAAGAGAAACTCGCCGGCTGGGTGCAGTGGCTCACGCCTGTAATCCCAGCACTTTGGGAGGCCGAGGCGGGCAGATCACGAGGTCAGGAGATTGAGACCATCCTGGCTAACACGGTGAAACCCTGTCTCTACTAAAAATACAAAAATTAGCCAGGCGTGGTGGCGGGCACCTGTAGTTCCAGCTACTCTGGAGGCTGAGGCAGGAGAATGGGCGTGAACCCGGGAGGTGGAGCTTGCAGTGAGTCAAGATCCTGCCACTGCACTCCAGCTTGGGCAACAGACCTAGACTCCGTCTCAAAAAAAAAAAAAAAAAAAAAAAGAAACTCAGACAATGCAATGCTAAATGCACAGAAATAAATATCTAACTAGATTTTAAGGCATCTATTGGGGTAATCTGGGGATATTGAAATCTCAGAGCCTGCTAAAACACATCTTGTGGGGCACTAGGTGTAAAACTGACCTAGTCCCAGGTACTATGTAGAGTATGAGGAGACATCTGATTAGCAATGGTTATCCAAAAGGTCACTTTTACCTGTTGCTTTAGTTCAAAATCAAAATCTCATAAGACAGAGGAAAAGGTGTAAGGTAGTCAGGTAGAAGAAATCAAGTACAGTTCTCCTACCTCAAATATTTTTTTAGAAGCCAAGAAGGGGCTCATTCAGGTATTTTCACTAAAAAAGAGAATATGCCATAAAATATCTGAAGTTAGGTTTTAAAAATCAATAAAACTTAATTTTTAACTTTCTTGACAATTACTTCATCCACATATTTAATGGCTAGTTTAATCGCGCTTATCTTCAATTAACCTACCATTGTTTCATTCAGACACACAAAATACATGCGTACATATTTCCCCTGGAAGCCTTTAAATTAAACTGTTTCAAGAGAACAGCAAACAATATAAATACCTAACCTATCTAATAAGTGTTAAACATTTCAGAACTGAATATATCTATGTTAGGATCTATGAAAGACAGTGACAGGTACACTAAGGTGACCAACTTTTTTAGAGAGCCAATCTAGGACACAGATATACCAGGCCAAAAAATAGTCTAATATATAATAATTGCATACACATATTATTTTAAAATGAAATATGAAAATAAGTGTTTACCATTTTTACTATTCTGTATTATTTGCTTTGTTGTTATATACAGGCGATTATTTAGGCAAAACAACAACAGGACTAGGTAACAGTGGCAATTAGTAGTAATAGAACACATTAATAGTATGTGTCAGAAAAGTAATATTTTTATAATGTTTCTCTCCTCTGATACAGATTTTAGCTCTTTAGTGGGTATTTAAGTTTTATATGTCATATTGTTATTGTATATTCTTAGGTTATAGATAAGACCTTTTGAAAGATCAATGTAAATATTTATTAAAAACTAACAAGGATATATTTCTTAGTATCCCATGATAAAGTAGGATATTTTTGCTCTTTCTGTTTCTTTTTCCAATAATACTTCTTTGAACTGCCTGCAGCCTTTGGGATATCTTTCTTTGATGTAGTGATTAAACAGAATACACTTGAATGCCAAATTCCCCGTGATAAGATCTGCTCTTATCAAGCCCACATTACACTGCTCTTGGTATCGTTCCAATGCAATGACATCAAGTTAGATATCCTGTCGACAAAAATGTTTTGAGCATGGAATACAGTTGGCATTGTTTGTGTGGGCTCCACATCTGTGGATTTAACCAACTGAGGATGGAAAATATTTAGGAAAAAAATGCATCTGTACCAAACGTGTGCAGACTTTTTTCCTTGTCATCGTTCCCTAAACAATACAGTCTCACAACTTTTTACGTAGCATTCACATTGTGTTAGGTATTAGAAGTAATCTAGAGATGATTTAAAGCATACTGGAGGATATGCATAGGTTATATGCAAACACTATGCCATTTTAGAGCAGGACTTGAGCATATATGCAGATTTTGGTATCTGTAGGAGATCCTGGAACTAATCCCCCATGATACCAAGGGATGACTGTATTTAGACTTCACTTATTAGCAATGGCCGGTATTTAGACTTGTAGGAATTGGTTTCCAGCTTTTCAAAACTGTCCACTCACTTTGTATCTATAGACCTATTTTGGTAGACTAGCTGTTTGTCATTTAGTCCCTTTGCATCTATAAATTCGTCATGTAGGGTTCCATATCTAAAACGTCCTGTTTATAGATTATCTAAAGCACACTGAATGTCACTACAAGTTAAACTTCTCTTTCTCAGGGAAAAATGTTTTTAAAGCACTGAGGTAATTTGAACTTAAACTGAGCATAGATTACAAATAAATTATAATTTTAGTACTGTTTAACTTGTATGCTCCTTTCTGGTGACATAGTTTTGAGTTCTGAGTCAGTCTTATTTCCTCCCAAATGCCATTTTTTACCATACATGTCTTTGTCACAACCTACATATAATATCAAACAACTCAGGTACATGTCTAAGGAGGATATCTTCTTCTATTTCTATAAAGTCAGAAGTCTCATTCAGTGCTTCTGTATGTTTTCAGGAAATTAAAAAGTGACCCCAAACTTTTATTACAAAAGCCTCAATGTCACAGGCTAGCAAATCATACCCTTCACAGTACAAGGTGTGGAAGACATTTAGTGGGTAAGATCTTTTCATTTTCTTTGATAAGAAGTTCACAGACTGAATGAAACGTGCCAAAATTTACATTTTCACTGCCAATAATGCAGATTGATGAGCAAAGTCTAGTCAGTATTTGGACAAAATATTAGCTAGCAATATTTGGTTTTATGTTTTCTTTGGTTTCATTAAAATATTCATAGAAATCAAGATTATTTGAAACCCTGCTTTTCAAATCAAAGTACCTAAAAGCCATGGGGATTTTTTCTTTTGTTGCCATGATTCAGTGTATCACTTGATACACTGTAGAAAACATTATTGCTGGTAAGATCTGACAAAATGAGCTCTACCCTTTAAGAGGCCAACACATCTTTTACAAAATTTTCCCTTTGTTGACCCACGGGATATTTTAGTTGTAACCTTTGAACCAGGAAATGTAATTTTACTTTGTTTCATCAAGCAATCAAGGGAATGAATGATGTGATAAGCATTCATTTGTGTGGTATGCCCAAGCAAATTCACCAGCTATTATATTCAACTGAGCATTGGTATCTTCTTGGGTCATAAAAACACTTTCAATTGATTTAGAAGTACTTGCTTGTCTCTTCCAGGACTCCTGAGGTTCAATCTTCATATGTGCTTTCACATCCTTTCCTTTATGATGCACAGTCCCAAATTCTTTTCTGCATATTTTGTCATATGCTCTATTTTGGGTATCTTCCTAGTTGTATATGTTCTTCCACCAGTCATTAAAAGACTAGCCATATATATCCCTCCTTCCTTTTCCCTCCCTTCCTTCCTTCCTTCCTTCCTTCCTTCCTTCCTTCCTTCCTTCCTTTTCTTTCCTTCTTTCTCTTCTTTTTTGGTGATGTTCTATTTTGGGTATCTTCCTAGTTGTATATGTTCTTCCACCAGTCGTTAAAAGAATAGCCATATATATCCTTCCTTCCTTTTCTTTCTTTCTTTCTTTCTTTCTTTCTTTCTTTCTTTCTTTCTTTCTTTCTTTCTTTCTTTCTTTCTTTCTTTCTTTCTTTCTTTCTTTTTCTTTCTTTCTTTCTTTTTTTCTTTCTTTCTTTCTCTTTCTTTCTTTCTCTTTCTTTCTTTCTTTCTTTCTTTCTTTCTTTCTTTCTTTCTTTCTTTCTTTCTTTCTTTCTTTCTTTCTTTTCTTTCTTCCTTCCTTCCTTTCCTTTTCTTCCTTTCTTTTTCTTTCTTCCTTCCTTCCCTCCCTCCTTCCTTCTTTCTTTTCTTTTCCTTCCTTCCTCCCTCTTTCTTTTCTTTCTTTCTTTTTCTTTCTTTCTTTCCTTTCTGTCTCTCTTTTTCTCTCTCTTTCTTTCTTTCCTCTTTTTCTTTTTTCGTGACGTTTGGGCCATGCTGGCATTGGTATTATACTAATTCTCTTTTCATTGTCTGACCTCTTAAGAAACATGATCCCAATATTTACAACACTGAAATTAAGTTAGTTCTATCTCAATATAAGCAAAACAGTAAACTCACAGGTAAAGTCAAAGATTAATTTTTTTTGAGAGCGAGATAGAGTCTGTCTCTGTCACCCAGGCTGGAATGCAGTGGCACGATCTTGGCTCACTGCAACCTCAGCCTCTCAGGTTCAAGCAATGTTCCTGCCTCCGTTTCCCAAGTAGGATGCACTACAGGCATGTGCTACTACACCCAGCTGATTTTTGTATTTGTAGTAGAGACAGGGTTTCACCATGTTGGCCAGGCTGATCTTGAACTCCTGACCTCAGGTGATCTGCCTGCCTCGGCCTCCCGAAGTGCTGGGATTACAGGTGTGAGTCACTGCGTCCTGCCCAAAGATGAATTGTTAGCACTCCAGATTGCAACACACTTAAGTTGCACGTCAGTCCACCTCTACTCAGAGTGATGCTCCCCTGGATGATCTATTATTGTGAGCAGCAAAAATCATGGTTGCCAACATCAGCAGTCAAGGGGAAAAAAAGTGACAGTGACTTTGAATGGTGGATAATCTATGATGTATCCAATTAGCACAAAAAAAAGTGTTGCTTCCATTTTCTATTTTGGGGAACTGAAAGCAAAGATAACATATGGCTTTTGTATTTTCTTGCCTTTTAAAATGCTTTAAAATCTTTTGTTGGTCATAGGACAGTGGGTAACAAAAACTGAAGTTAATAGGCCTTTACTATGGGGTTTTATATTAATCTGACAAAGAATTAGACTGTTTAATGTTTGCTGTAGCCACTGGTATCAAAGGCTTGGAATTCCTCTAGGATCTTTGTTTTTGTCTCTCCTGTTGTCTTTAGGATTTCCAAAGAACAACTTATCAGATAGAATCTGTGTCTTTCTTGCTGCTCTATCAGCTGTAAGCCACTGTGATTATACTGGAGTCATGTTGGTGTGGTGGTAAGGTATGGGGGAGAGGAAGTATCCTATAAACTTATTTTTAAATCTCAGTCTAAGTGGGCCTGTGTTCCTGGGCTGTGACCTTAATAAGTGTTTCTTAGCTTTTCTTCCTCCAACCTTCCAGTGAGACAGGAAGGCTGGAGTTGCAGATATATCCCTCCCCCAAAATGGGATAAGGTTCTGGTAAAGCCTGTTCACCTTGTGAACTTAGCAGAGTTCCAGGCTTAACATCAGTGACTCTATCTTGGGCTACTGACTCCATGCTGAACTGCTGATGAACTTTGAGACCAACAAGGGAACCATGAAAACCAAGTTCTTTTTGCAAACATCTGTACTCTCAACAATACAAGGGAATGGATCCCAGTCTTGAAGGGATTCTGTATGTAGTTTTTCCTTGCCAACTGATGCAAATGCACCATGCTACGAATGATTACAGCCTTCTTTGTTTGGTAAACCAATGAAAAATCTGACAAACAACTTATGTAATCTGAATAAATTCCTATAAATGTAAGGCCTCTTGCCCCTCTTGGGTGGTATGGTCTCTGACTACTACCCAGGTTGCAATTCCTATTCTGAATAAATGCTTCATTTGTCTCTAACCTATTGATTTTCTCCTTTTAGAGTTAACACCCTAAGAGAATAGGCCCTTGTTATGGAGAATGCTCTGGGTGTATTTCACAATGTTTACTCTTCTTCTCTCCTTCCCAGAGCAACTAAGAGGTCTTTCTTGGCTCTATGAGAACCTGGTGGGATTCCTGAAGATAAAGTCCATGAAAGTGAAGCTCCATACAAGACTATGGCCACCAGGAGTTTCTCACTTTCAAGCTAGTGTGCACTCAGCCTCTGGCAATTTGTTAAAATCACTGTTTAAATGTTCCTACCAGTTTATGATTCTAGCAGCTTCTGCTTCAGACAAGCAGATCTCAGCGGTGACTCCCTGGATTCGTCTGTCTCTTCAGATTTCAGGGTGATGGTTTACTTGTCAGCCTCCGTTCTCTGATGGATCCAATAAGATGCTGATTTTTAGTTTGTTCGGCTTTTTCTTGTAAGGACAGGAATGTTGACTTTCAAGCTTTATTCATGTTGGAGCTAAAACAAGAAGGACCCTTACTGTCTGCTTAAATAGTAAGTCTATGTTTTCTTCTAAGAGTAGTTTTAACTCCTACATTTCTTTCTATGATCCATTTTCAATTATTTTTAGTGTATTGTATAAGGAACAGGGCCAACTTCTTTCTTTTGCATGTAGATATCCAGTTGTCCCAGTACAATTTGCTGAAAAGACTATTTTTTTCCCCATCCAATTGTCCTAGCATCTTTGTTGAAAAATCAGTTGAAATATATATAAAGTTTATTTCCATATTTTCAATCCTATTTCATTTATCTATATATTTACCCTTAGGCCAGTACCACACAGTCTCGATTACTATAGCTTGGTAGTCAGTTTTGATATCAGGAGTCCTCAAACATTGTTCTTTTTAAAAATTGCTTTGGTTATTCTGGGTCCTTTGCATTTCCATATAAATTTCAAGCTTGGTTTGTTAGTTTCTGCACAAAAGGTCGCTGACATTTTGATAGGGATTGCACTGAATCTGTCAATTTGAGGATTATTGCCATCTAGCAATATTAAATCTTCTGATCCATGACCATAGAGTTATCTTGCCATTTATTTAGAGCTTCTTTAATATAGTTCAACTGTTTTTTGTAGTTTTCAGTTTATAAGTCTTGTACTTCTTTTGTAAAATTTATTCATAAGTATTTTGTTCTTTTTGATGCTAATGTAAATGGAATTGTTTTCTTAATTTCATTTTCAAAATGTTCATTGCTAGTGTATAGAGGTATAACTGATTTTTATAACAGATTTTTGAAGATGTAATTCACATACCATACAGTTCATTCATTACAACTGATTTTTGCCTATTGATCTTTTATCCTGCAACCTTGTTGAACTCATTTAAATATTAGTGCTAATAGTGTGGTATGTGTATGTGTGTGTGTTCCTTCAGATTTTCTGTATACAAGAACATATATTCTACAGATAGAGATGGCTTTGCTTTTTTCTTTCTAATCTGGATGCCTTTTATTTTTATTTTTTATTTTTTGCCTTATTGCCCTGCCTAAGCCTTCATTATAATGTTGAATAGAAGTGTTGAGAGTGAATATCCCTGTCTTGTTCCAGGTCTCAGGGAGAAAAGCATTTAGTCTTGCACTACCAACTATGACATTAGCTGTAGAATTTTTGAAGATGGCTTTTTTTTTGGTAGAGGAAGATTCTATCTTTCCTAATTTGTTCAGTGTCTCTTTTTTATCATGAAAAAAATGTTGGATTTTGCCAGATACTTTTTCTGCATCTATTGAGATGACCATGTGTCTTTTTCTTTATATTCTATTAACATGGTATATTATATTGTTTAATTTTCATAATTCCGTATGTTAAACTAACCTTGCGTTTCTGGGATAAATCCTATTTGGTCATTGTGTATAATCTCTTTTGGTTTGCTAGTATTTTGTCTTACTTTTTCATTCTAATTCTTAGTAGATATAGAAGTTGGTTTAAAAAAAGTTCAATTTATTTGGTCCCTGAAATCTTAACAATTACCTTTTCTGAGGAACCTTTTCTGATTTGCTCCTACACACAGACAACTCCCATGTAACCCCATAACACAGTAAGTAGCATTTGTTTCATATTACTATGTCTATTGACTTGTCACCCACTCTGCTATATTTTATTTACCATTGTACCCAAGTATCTAGCACAACCACTCACTATTACAAGTTGGCACCTCTGGGAAGCAGAGAAACATCAGATTTTTTTAAAAGAACGTGAACAACAATGGAAAGATTATGTAACAAAGGTTGAATATAAGAGAGTGGCTAAACCATAGAATAGTTTCAGGATGATTAAACCTCAAATAAACTAAGATTTGAAGAAAATGTTGACAACAAAATTTTACATAGCTATATTCAGAATAAAAATATGCCAGTGAATGTTCAGATTTATACTTTGGAATTATTTTGTAATACTTATGGATGACAAAGAGCAGAGTTCCTCAGCTCATAAGTTACTTTTCTCTTTTCTATTAAACAGAGTTTTCCTCTAACTGGAAAGGGGAGAATAAATATTGAAAGAGATGAAAGAAATCATAAGGCTCTGAATGAGTTCTCCCATCCCAGACATATTACATTATAAGTAAGGAAAGCATTTACATATAAGATCATAGAACCATTGACAATAGTCTTTTAAGAAGTCAAGGAAGTGATTTTCCTCTCCACCCTAAATGCCCAACTTCTCAGTTAAGACTACATCATGATTTAAGAATTAATTTATTTAAGAAATCATTCTTGCAGATTTCCAGGTGGATTAGATTCCCTTCGCTGAGCCAGCAGACTAACTTGTGCATAACTATGATTCAATCTATCTCACTCTTATTTTAAGGAACTGTTTGAATCTTATTAAACCTTGGTGCTTATTCCTTAAATGATGAGTAGCTAGTCTAGCTGAAGAGAGGGAGAAGTATGTTTCAGGCAGTGAAGTCAGTATGAGCAGAAGCAAGGAGGTGAGAAGACTGATATACGGTGAGGCAACAAGATCATCTTTGTAAAGGTCAGGGTCACAGGATCACTGGAAGTCTTTCATGTCATGTTAGAGAACTTGGTTTCTATGCTGCAGCTAGAAGTTGTCAAAAATTTTTTTTTTATTTCTCAGAGCAGTGTCAGCAAGATGGCTGACTAGAAGACCCTAGTTCGCACCCCTCAAAAGGAACAATAAATAAACAATGAATAAACAATTACACGTGACCTGTGAACAACACAGGTTTGAACTGTGTGGATCCACTTATACATAGATATTTTTCAAGCAAACATGGATCAAAAATACAGTATTCAAAGGATGTGAAACCCGTGTACATCAAGGGTCAATTTTTTGAAAATGTGGGTTCTACAGGGCTGACTGTGGGACTTGAGTATGTGTGGATTTTGGTATACATGGGGGTCCTGGAACAAATCCCCCACATATACTGAGGGGCAACTATACGTTTAATGAAAACAACTAAGGGAGTGCACCAGAGTGCATGACAGGAGTGACAGAAACCCTGGTGAGTGCAGAAACTAGGGAAAGCTATATAGAAAATGGAAGGAAATGCCAGGCCTCTACCACCCCATCCTCCAAACACGGTCAGCTGGGAACCAGGAGGAACTTCTTCCTACAGCAAGGAAGAGAAAGCAAGAGGATCCCAGCAACCTCCATCAACACATTGGACACCCATTGACTTCACCACTGGAGTCCCCTGCATTCCTTACAGGCACAGTTCTTCCTCACAGCTGAAGGAGCTTCCTGGACTCCACTAGCTGTCCTCCCCACGGAGAAGGAGCTGTCATTCTGGAACTGGAACTACAGTAGAAGTATGTCTTGCACCAGGGGTAAGTAGCTATAGCTCCCCTTCATCCCTGAGACTAGGCTCTATAGAAACACCCCAGGGCTGGTGGTCCAACATCCTCAAACTGAGCTCCCTGAAACTCAACTGAAGCTGTTATGCTCTCCCTCCCCTTTCATCCTTAGGGTGAAGCTTAGGTGGTACCCTGCCTCCTGGGAAAACAATACCTTGGTTGCTCAGTGTAGTCATGCCTCCCCAGTGCCTAAGTTAAAGCAGTACACTGTATCCCAGGAAATGGTGCCTTGGTCACTCAGAGTGGTCATGTACCCCAGTACCTAAGCTGCAGTAGTGCCCTGTATCCCAGGGAAATGTTGCCTGGGCCACCCAGAATAGTCACAGCCCCCAGCCCTGAGCTGTAGCAGTACATTTCTGCCTGGAGGATTGGTGTCTTGGCTAAGCTGAGCAGTTGTGCATCCCAGGACTGAGCTGATGTAGTACCCTGTGTCCCAAGGAAATAGCAGTGGCTGAGCTGAGACACCCCACCCTACAGGCCAAACAACTAGACTATTCTGTTTCCCTAGAGTTGAACTAGCCCCTTAGAGTCTGAGCTGCTGAGATACCTCCTCCCTGGAAAATGGAGTCATTGCTCTGCTGGGCCCTCTAGGGCCCAGATGACAGCTGTACTTCACCACTCTGGGGTACTTGCACCTGGTCTCACAGAGTCTGTGATATACCAACCCTCACTATTCCAGGGTCTAAAGTCACTACTACACAGTGCTTCATCCACTGGAATCTGGGTTATCACTGAGTCCTATTGCCTCAGGTTCCTGAATTGCAACCATATCCTGCCTGCTAGGCTCAAACTTCCAGAGTGCTCCTTCCTCCCCAGAGTCAGGCCAGTGCTGAGTCCAGCTTAGGAGTAGAATCACAGCTACAACCTGGCCCCATGGGATGCTTCAGATTCATAGACCCTGGCTCTGTGGGGGAACCTACATCCAACACTGCCATAGAGAGTGAACATGCACCAGAAGATCCAGGTGCCACAATAGTTTCATGAGTCCTTGAGTCTAAGACCCTGGTCCCACAACCACTCCAAGCACCTGCACCTGGAACCCCATACCACTGCAGCTGCTTGTAGGTTGTGTCAGGTCTGACAACAAGAGGGATCTCTTCAGCTAAGTCTCCTCAGTATGGGGAAAACAAAAATAGGAAGACCTCAAAAGCCCTTAAGAGTGAAGAGATTAACAACCTTTGCTGCTGCTGCCACAAACCTCTACAGCCTTTACCATTGAGGCAACCACAGTTATTGCTTATGTTGAACACAGATGAAAACTTCATGGAGACTATACCACTGCATCTATCCAGAAACAAGTCAGCACATCCTTCCCAAATAGCACACAGATACCCAACTGCAGGTGAAAGTCTCTCTACAAAAGCCACTCTGGAAAATTTGGAAGGGGCAATCATTCCACCAGATGCACAGGCATCAATACAGGGACACAAACAACCCTAAAAAGCAAGGAAATATGACACCACCAAAGAACCATAATAACTTTCATAACCAAACTCCCATGAAAAGGAAATCAACAAATTGCTGGAAAAAGAATTCAATGAGAAACTGAGGAAACTCAATGAGATACAAGAAAATACAGACAGATAATTCAGTGAAATTAGGAAAACAATTCATAATATGAATAAGAAATTCAACATAAATAGATATAATAAAAAAGAATTATCACAGCTGAAACATTCAATGAATGAAATAAAAATTACAATAAAGAGCTTTAATGGCAGACTTAATCAAGCAGAGGAAAGAATCTCAACTTAAAAACAGGTAGTCTGAAACACCCAGTAAAAGGTTAAAAAAAAAAGAAGAATGAAAAACAGTGAAGAAAGCCTGCAAGACGTATGGGACACCATTAAGCAAACAAATATTCATATCATGGGAGTTCCAGAAGAAGGGAAAGGTGTAGAAAACCAATGTCTTGAAATAATAGCTGAAAACTTCCCAAGTCTGGGGAGACATATGAGATCCAGATCCAGGAAACTCAAAGTTTCCCAAATAGTCTCAACTGAAAAAAGGTCCTCATCAAGGCACATTACAGTCATATTGTCAAAAGTCAAGGACAAAGAATTCTAAAAACAGCAAGAGAAAAGCATCAAGTCACACACAAGGGAATCATCATTAGACTAACAACAGATTTCTTTGCAGAAACTTTACAGGCTAGAAGAGAATGGGATTATAATTCAACGTGCAGAATGAAAAAAAAATTGCCAGTCAAGAATATGAGACCCAGCAAAGCTATCCTTCAGACATGAGAGAGAAACAAAGTCTGTTGTAGACAAGCAAAAACTGAAGTAATTTATCACCACTAGACTGGTCTTACAAGAAATAATCTAGGGAATACTACATTTCGAAGGAAAAAGATAATCACTATCATTAAAACATATAAAAGTATAAAACTCGCTGGTAAAACAGATATACAAAAGAGAGAAAAGAATTAAACCTTATCAGTACAGAAAACCATTAAATGACAATGATAAACAATAAGAAGGAAAAGATCAAAGGATATACAAAACAACCAGAAAACAATAAAATGATAGGAGTATGTCCTCACCTATTAATAAAAACTTTAAAGGTGAGTGAATTAAATTCCCCACTTAAAAGATATAGACTGTCTGAATGGATTTTAAAAACCAACTATATGCTGCCTACAAGAAACTTACTACACCATAAAGACACATTTAGACTGAACTGAAGGGATGGAAAAAATATTCCACACAAACAGAAACCAAAAGTGAGCAGAAGTATCTATACTTATATCAGATAAAACAGACTTTAAGTCAGAAACTATAAACAAGAGACAAAGAAGGTTCTAAGGATGAAGGATCAACTCAGTAAGAAGATATAATGATTGTGACTATATATGCACCCCACACTGGAGCACCCAGAAACATAAAGCAAATATTATTAGATCTAAAGGGAGAGATAGAATTTGATATAATAATATCAAAGAGGACTTTAACACATCACTGCCATCACTGGACAGATCATCTAGTCAGAAAATAAAAAAGAAACATTGAACTTAAACTGCGCTTTAGAACAAATGAACCTAGTAAACATTTACAGAACATTTCATCCAACAGGTGCAGAATACACATTCCTTCCATCAGCACATGGAACATCCTCTAAGACTTATGTTAGGGAACAAAATAATTTTCAATAAATTTAAAAGAACTGAAATGATATCAAGTATCTTCTGACCACAATGGAATAAAACTAGAAGTCAATAACAAGAAGAACTTCCAAAATTGTATAGTTACATGGAAATTAGACAACATACTTCTGAATTACTGCTGAAGAAAGTAAAAAAGAAATTACAAAATGTATTGAAACCAATGTAAATAGAAACACAACATACCAAACCTATGGGATATAGCAAAAGCACACTAAGAGGAAAGTTTATAGCAATAAATGCCTATAGCCAAAAAGTAGAAAGATTTCAAATAAGGAACCTAATTATGCACCACAAGGAACTAGAAAAGCAAGAAGAAACCAAACCAAAAATTAGTAGAAGGAAAGAAATAATAAAGATCAGAGCAGAATAAATGAAATTGAGACTAAAAATTATAAAAGTTCAATGAAATGAAAAGTTGGGTTTTTTTTTTGAAAGATAAAATCAACAAACCATTAGCTCATAACCAAGAGAAAAAAAGAAAAGACCCAAATAAAATCAGAATGAGGAAGATACTACAACTGATACCATGGAAATACAAGGATCATTGGAGACTATTACAGACAACTGTACTCCAACAAATTAGAAAACTTAGCAGAAATGAATAAATTCCTAGACATGTACAATCTACTAAGATTAAGCAAAGAAGAAACAGAAAACCCAAACAGACCAATTATGAGTAATGATTGAATCTGTAATAAAAAGTCTTCCATTGAAGAAAACCCCAGGACTTGATGACATCACTGTAGAATTCTACCAAACATTTAAAGAAGAACAAATACCAGTTCTTCTCAAACTCTTTTAGAAAATTGAAGATGAGGAAATTCTTCCAAACTTATTCTGTGTAACTAATATTACCCTGGTATCAACCAGACAAGGACACAACAAGAAAAAGAAACCTATTGGCCCATGTTCTTGATAAAAAAAGATGTAAAAATCCTCAAAAAAATACTAACAAACCAAATCTCCTAAATCCAGAAGCACACTGAAAAAATTATTCACCATGATCAAGTGGAATTCATCCCAGGGATACAAGGATGAATCGATATACACACATTGATAAACGTGATACATCACATCAACAAAATGGAGGACAGAAACCCTATGATCATCTCAATATATGCAGAAAAAGCATTTGATGAAATTCAACATCTCTTTGTGACAGAAACTCTCACCAAATAAGGTATGGAAGGAATGTACCTCAACACAATAAAGGCCATACAAGACAAACCCACACCCAATATCATACTGAGTGAGGAAAAGTTGAAAGCTTTTCCCCTAAGATATGGAACAAGATAATGATGCTTACTTTTGTTCAACATAGTAATGAAAGTCCTGGCCGAAGCAAATAGGCAAGAGAAAGAAATAAAGGGCATCCAAATTGGAAAGAAGGAAGTCAAATTGTCCCTGTTTGCAGATGACATGAGCTTATATACAGAAAACCCTAAAAGCTCTATTGAATACTCCTTTGAACTGATAAATTTAGTAAAGTTGAAGGATACAAAACCAACATATAAAGATCAGTGGTATTTCTATACCCCACCAACAAACCATCAAAAGAAGAAATCAAGAAAGCAATCCCATTTACAATAGCTACAAAAAATAATACCTAGGAATAAATTTAGCCAAAGAGGTGAAATATCTCTACAAGGAAAACTATAAAACACTGATGAAAAAAATTGAGGAAGATACAAATAGACATCCCATGTTCATGGACTGGAAGACTTAACAGTGTGAAAATATCCATACTATCCAAAGTTATCTGTTGATTCAATGCACTCCCTATCAAAATACCAATAACATTCTTCACAGAAATGGAAAAAACAATCCTAAAATTTGTACAGAACCACAGAAGACCCCAAATAGCAAAAGGAATAAATCTGGAGGGATTACACTACCAGACTTCAAAATGAAGGCAATAGTAATCAAACCAGCATGGTTAAAAACATAAAAACAGATATGCAGACCAATGAGACAGAACAGAGAACCCCAGAATAAATCTACTTATTTACAGAAAACTGATATTTGACAAAGGTGCCAAGAACATTCATAGGGGAATGATAATCTCTTCAATAAACTGTGCCAGGAGAACTAGATATCAAAATACAGAAAAATGAAACTGGACTCCTATCTCTCACTGTAAAAAAGGTCAGTTCAAAATGGACTAAGAACTTAAATGTAAGACCCCAAACTATGAAACTACCAGAAGAAAACATGAGGGAAATGCTTCAGGACATTGGTCTGATGAAAGATTTTATGGATAAGACCTCAAAAGCCCAAGCAACTAAAGCAAATATAGGCAAATGGAATTCTATCAAACTGAAAATCTTTTGCACAGCAAAGGAAGCAATCAACAGAGTGATGAGATAACCTGCAGAATGAGAGAAAACATTTGCAAATTATCTGACAAGGGATTAATATCCAGAATATATAAGGAACTTACCTCAATAGCAAAAATAAACAAATAAAAATAACCTACTTTAAAAATGGGCAAATGAGCTGAATAGACATCTCTGAAAAGAAGACATACAAACGGCCAACAGGTATATGGAACAATGCTCAACAGCACTAATCATCAGAGAAATGCAAATTAAAACCACAAGGTGATATGATCTCATATCTGTTAGAATAGCTATTATCAAAAAGATAAAAGATAATAAGTATTGGAGAGGATGTGGAGAAAAGCGAATCCCTGCACAGTTTTGGTGGGAATGCAAATTTATGCAGTCATTTGGAGAATAATATGGAGGTTACCCAGAAAACTAAAAACAGAACTACCATATGATACAGCAATCCCACTACTGGGTATATATCCAAAAAGAATGAAATCAGTATGTCAAAGAGATATCTGCACTCTCATGGTCATTGCAGCACTATTCACAACAGCCAAGATATGAAATCAACTTAAGTGTCCATCAACAGATGAAATGATAAAGAAAATATGGTATATATACACAATGGAATGGTATTTAACCATAAACAAGAACAAAATTCTGTCATTTGTGGCAACATTGATGAGCTTGGAGGACATTATGTTAAGTGAAATAAGCCAGCCACAGGAATATAAATACTGCATGTTCTCATTCATATGTGGAAGCTTAAAAAGTTGATCTCATAGAAGTAGAGTATAGAATAGTGGTTAATAGAAGCACAGAGGGATGGGGGTGGAAAGATAGTCAAAGGTTGCTTAACAGATACTAATTACAGCTACATAGTAGGAATAGGGACTAGTGTTCCATAGAACTATAGAGTGACTATAATTAACAATTTATTATGTATTTTCAAATAGCTAGGAGAGCAGATTTTGAATGTACCAAACACAAAGAAATGATAACTGTTTGAGGTGATGCTAATTACCTCAATTTGATCATTATACATTGCATATATGAATCAAAATATCACACTGTACCCCATATGTACAATTATTACATCAACTAAAAATAATAATAAAAGGAAAAAATTTTGAGTTATAGACCATTATTGAAAGAAACATTGCATAAGAAAACTATTCAGGATGAAATAGACTTGGTACAATTATTATGTCAACTAAAAATAATAATAAAAGGAAAAAATTTTGAGTAATAGACCATTATTGAAAGAAAATTACATAAGAAAGCTATTCAAGATGAAAAAGGTTTGGATGGGCTAGGCCCCAACTGCTTGGCCTCCAACCAATTTTCACTGTGGCCCCCATAGTGGTAACTTGCAAAGTGTGGTCTGCAGGCCATCAATGCCAGAATTATTTGAAATCCCATATAAACAATACAAATTAAGGGGTGACATCAAAGACCTACTCACTCAGAAGCTGAGATTTACATAAACTCTTTTGGTAATTCTTTTGTTCATGAAAATTTTAAAACCAGATATTCTATAAGACGATTTGCCAATAATCTTTAAAAATGACGGTGTTGCGAATGACAAAGAAAGGCTGAGCCAATGTTCCAAATAAAGAAAATAAAGAAATATGATAATTCAATGCAATTCACGATCCTGAATTACACCTTGAATTAGATAGTAAGTTTGCTCTAAAGAACACTATTGGGACATTTGGCAAAACTGTATTACATATGATACAAAATCGTGTTGTATCAAGTTGAATTTCCTGATTTTAATGTAAGAGAATGTTCTTTTTCTTAGAGAATATAGGTGGAGGTTTTTAGGGGTACAAGAGCATGCTACAACTTGTGGATAATGGGAAAAAAGATAGACTGATTAATAGACAGAGAAAGTTTTTTTTTACTATTCTTGAAATTATTTTAAAATTAAGTGTAAAAAGAAATTAAAATGAGAAAGAGAAAGCCTAAAGAAAAGCCAGTGCCAGTCTTAGGGCAGTGTCAGTCCAGCCCCTGTTAGATGACTGGGAATCACTAAAAGGCTTTAGGTGGTGATGTTGCATAGTCGGATTTGTGTTTCTGGTAAATCACTTTGATGGTAGTATGAAGGGTGTAATTAGAATGACAATATTGATGGCAGGGAGACAGACTAGAAAACTGTAGTACTTCTGGTAAGTGGATGATGATAAGAATCTGAAAAGAATGATGGTAGTTAATGATGGTAGTCAAGATAGAGAAAAAGAGATTCTGAGGTAAAATCATCTGGATTCAGTGGTTGACTGGATATGGGCGACAGAAGTGAAAGTGAGAAAAAAGGATACCGATCAGATTTGTAGCTGGAGTGGTTATAGAGATAGTACTGCCATCAATGTTATTGCGAATATGTGAGGAAGAGTATTTAGTGTGGAATTAGATGAATTTGAATTTGGATATGTGGGACAGCTGTGTGGAGATGTATAGCAGATAGTTACATACAGGGTCTGAAGCTTTGACAAGAGGTCAAATACATGTATCTATGTATATACATATGCATGTATGTATATATACGCACATATGTATTCACACATGCATATACATATAGAGTATAACAATATGACATAATAAAGATCAATAGTTCGTGAAAGGCTGAATCTAAGAAGGTTAAATTTAAATTTAACAGGAATAAATTTAAGGTCAAGCATAATGAACCAAATAGCAAGTGAAGAAGTAGAGAATGGAGGAAATACAACTTAGCAGTAGCACTATGAAAATAAAACATTAAAGGTTTGAATATATGAAATCCAATATGTCAATATTTTAGGATAATTTTCAAAAGAAGAAATATAATCTTAAACCGCATTAATGGAAACCTAGTATCTATAAAGGAGCAAATAAAAATGAAGATATATTTTGCACTCATTAGACAACATCTGCAATACTGTGCTCAGTTTCATTTAAGCTTGAATAGCAACAAAAAAAAGTAAAATAAAATGGTAAAGGGACTTGAATCATGGTGTTTTATGGATGGTTGAAAGAAACACGGAACGTTTCAGGGAAATAAATGACAACTTTTTAAACAATAGAGAAGGTATTACAATTGCATTATTTCAAGGAGAATTGGGGAAACTGCATCAGTCAAAATTATCTACCTTTAAGGTTTCTTCACTATTTCCTGTTATTAGAGAGGACAGATTAAAAGAAGTGGATGAAATTTACAAGGACATGTATTGTAAACTTTTTATTGTTAAAGTTTATTGAAAATAAACTTTTTCAATGCTATAGCTCTTTAGCAATGGAATGAATTATACTGCAGTTTAGTAAAGTACTTGTCACCAAGTGTAGTCAGCCAGAGGCTGGATGAGCCTGGGGCCTGTCATGAGCAGGTGAGACTAGAGCCCTCTCAAGGCCTCTCTCTGCTCTAAGACTTGGTGAGATGCGAATGAAAAGATTAGACAATGAGATGAATATTCTTTTGTTTTGGTTTTGACTGCATGAAATTAAAAGAAAGCAAATTGACATACAGTAAATTTCTACTGTTTCCCCTGTGTATTTCTAGAGCTAGAGAGAAAAATAACATTCAGATCATAGGGGACCACTCATTACTGTCTGTGTGCCTATTTTACTCACCCAAACCTTGATTAGGTAACTGTCTTCTGAAATAATCAACCATATAATCACCTGGTTCATTTGGCCTTGTATCTAGAGAAGATGATAAAGATCATAGTAGCATGAAAATAATTAATTCGCCCATTTACATTTCATATTTTTCATCTTTTTTCAAACTGACAAATGCTAGTAAATAACTTGTAGACAGCAGTTTAGTTCAGTGAAATTAAAATAAGCAGTCTTCAAATGTTACAAATTTTTGTTGCATTTAAAAATGTTCATACCTTTTGGGTCAGCGATTCCTTTTCTAGGAATTTGTTATAAAGAAATAATTAAGAAAACACACAAATAGAGAGTTATAAAGTTTTCATTGTTGTTTACAATAGGAAAAAATTGGAAACAAAATGTAAGTTTAACACTGGGGATGGCTTAATTAATAGAATGGAATACTTTGCCACCATTTATTTACATATGAAGAGGTTTATAATATACTGGAATTTAAAATTAAAAAGTAAGTTGCAAAATAATGCGATGATTATGTGATTCATTAACACGGTGTGTATGTGGATGAATATGGGAAAGCGTTTAAAATAAATATTCTAAAATGTAATTTTTGCTTTCTTTTGCTTATCTTTATTTTTAATTTTTGACATTAAAATGTTAACAAAAGAATACATAAAAGCTACTTATAAAAAGCAGCTGAATATGCCTAGCTGACCATTATCAGAAAAAATAAAGTTTAAGTGAATTAACTATTTTAATTATAATAGTATTCTCCCCTTTCCTTGGCATGATTCTTAGGTTCTTATCTCCATTTATATTTTTTATTATTTTGCTACATCATAAACTAAATGGATATATGAGTGTGTCTGTGTGTGTGTGTGTAATTAAGTTACCTCAAATCCTTTTGGGAAATAGGTAGATAAAAATGAACAATAAATATATATATACACACATAAAATTAAGTATTTTAGATAAAATTAAAATATTGCCTAAATTATATGATTCCCCCTGCAAAGGACCTCAACTAAAGATAAGATGACAGAAATTAAGAAAGAAAAAAAAAAACCAGAGATGCTAGAGAGTCAATTAAAGATTCACATCAGACTTAGCAGGTGGCAGTAGAAGCCAATGAACAGTCTATGAATTAATTTGTCTCCTGGGCTCATCTTCTATTAAATTATGAAATGAGAGGAAAAAGATGGTTTTTAAAACATAAAATCCCTTTCCCTTTGGGGGCAAACTTTCAAAACCTTGGGGATAGCCCTCAAATACGTGGACCTCTCTATTATTCAATGTAATTAACCACTCCTTTCTCTGTGCTCCCTGGGGACCCTGAACAGACTACTGGCATTGCGTCTATGACACTGCACTTGGCTTGTTGTTTCTTTCCTGATTAAAGGATGAGGTCCTGCAGGGACGAAATGGTATCATATACATTTAATATCCCTAGCACCAAGCACAGTGGCAGCCTCAAAGTTGTGGCACCAACAATTCCTAGATGAGCAAATGAATTAACTGTTTATGAGAAGGTAGAAGCAGAATATTACCTTTCACATCAGAATTTGATTGTTTGTGCCTTTGCAGTAAATGTCCTCTATCATAAACCTAATGGAATGTAGAATCAAGGAAAACAATGCTATTTTATCAACATGAAATGGGGTATATTTCCTATACGATTTATAGTATTGTGCATTTTTAACAAATATTCCTCATTTCATCCTTACAGGTTTAGAATGACCAAAATTAACTTATAAATCAGAATCTTCTAATATTTTTCACTACACTATTCTCCTGCATCAATGAGTAGAAGAAAATATTGATACTATATTTTGGCAGTAAAGGAGGCTTAAAATTTTTCCACATCACATAGAATTTATTTGTAATAAGAAAGAGACCAAAAAAACGGTATTCTTATAATCTCACTTAAGTTAGAAGAACAAACATATGGGAAGATAAAAGTGTGAAATGGGTGAAAAGATATAAAATTATGTAAAATATATAAACAGATTGCAAAACTGTGCTTATATATAAAAAGATGAGGCCGGGCACGGTGTACACCTGTAATCCCAGTACTTAGGGAGGCCGAGGCAGGCGGATCACTTGAGGTCAGGAGTTCAAGACAAGCCTGGCCAACATGGTGAAACCCCGTTTCTACTAAAAAAAAAAATTAGTGGGGCGTGGTGGCAGGCACCTGTAATCCCAGCTACTTGGAAGGCTGAGACAGGAGAATTGCTTGAACCTGGGAGGCAGAGGTTGCAGTGAGCTGAGATCACACTGCTGCACTCCAGCCTGGGCGACAGAGCTAGACTCCATCTCAAAAAACAAAACAAAAACAAAAACAACCCATAATAAAAGTAGACTATGAAATGGAGTTAAAAGCTCAAACCCACCTCTTCATGTATATAATTGATTGGCAGCAAAAAAAATGGGCAAAATCAGTATGAAAATGGGAGAAAAATGTAAATATCAAAATTTGATTATTGAAGAAAGAAACATTCTAGAAAAAATTACACAAATTTAAAAGTAGTGATATTATGTAATCACCAGGCATTGGCAAGACAAGGAGTGAAATCAGGCTGAAGAAAATTAGTAAGACTTGATTTGATAAACTCTTGTAATTTTTGGCTCCCATCTCTTGAGTGAAATGATTCTGTGAGCCATAATAAATGATTACACTTATCCTACAGAAAAATATCACCAGGTCAGTGATCTTATGTACATGAGCTACAATTTCTAATCACAGTAATTTATAATTGTTTTTGTTGAAAGTCTTCAGAATCAACAAGTGAGTGTCATGGTGGGAAACAAAGTTAACTGAAATATTTTAAAAATAATTTACCAATATTATTTTAGGGATGTATTGATATAAGCAAACAAAGTAAGAAATAGTCAGTTCAAGAGCATGAATTTAAGTTGTCCTCAGCCATTTACCTGAGTGAAAATGAGATTGTTCACTCTTTCTATGAAAGACGGGTAGGAATTTCAAGGTAAGTGGCCACAATCTCCTGTTAGCTTATGGGCAGACTTAGAATGTATGCAACTTGCTCAAAGCATTTGACCAAATGAAGATTATTTTCCATTTGGAAGTATCTAACATTAAATATAATGATTTCATACAATTTTAAAAGCTCCAATCAAGAAAGATGCAAATACATGAGCATTTAATATAAAGGGATTTATAATATTTTACATTAAATGTAGCTTGGATAGGTGAAGAAAACCACTCTATGGATATATTTGTGAGAACTAAATAAATATGTGTCTTGCAATACATACATTAAAAAAATCCCCTAACAAAACCTATTTTGGTTATTGGGTCCTGCAAATGACTTAACACAGGGGTATCAATGAGAGGATGTGTTTACCAAAAAAAATTTTTAATTCCTATTCATATTACATTCCTGAAATAATGTAATTCTAGAAGGGAGAGCAGAGGGAAAGGAGCATCACTCCTTTATAGCCATCTCTGCTCCCTGCAGCACTGAGCCTCTGATGTTGGTCCTCAGGGGTACAGACTTAGGTATATCCACATTCACTTGGGATGACAGTGCTAAGGCAGGGCTCTCTTTGTCTCTTTCCCTGACCACATTCAGCTCTGCTCTTCAGACTAATCCAATCAAATTTGGACTTCTTCAAAAGGATAGTTGCAGAGGTCAGTGTTTAAGATTTTTTCTGACTCCAGTAAGGCTCCTCCTAGCTGTCTCTTTCTCCAGTTCTCTCTGGCAAACTAGTCAGTATTCAATTTAGCTTGTAGCTCCAATGAATCTACCGGTGTTGTTACAGTAGGTAGCTAATAAGGCATGAGCAGGGCAGGAGAGGGCTCCACCAAAACCCCACTAGGAATGTCAGGCATCAGGTGATGGTCAGGCGGTTGTTAACTGTCTCTCTAAAATAGTAATTGGTTGCAGCCAGCAGCAGGGAAAGGTAGTCTTCCTACAGATAGGAAACACCTGAGACTGGTGATCAGCTGCTTCCTGATGAGATCTCAGGAGTGCGCTCAAGCATGCGTAGTAAGAAACAAAATGGCAGAATTTAACTGGTATATTAACTTTTTAAGATTTGACTCCGGGGCATGAGGCAGAAAAAGAGGCTGAAGCAAGTTTTAGGGCAGGAGTGGAAGGCAAGAATTGACGCTGCTGCAGACCCGTACAGATTTGCTGCTGGTAAGATAACTTCCACCAGTAATATATTTGTCCTCCAGAATTTTTTTTTAAGCCATAATTGCACTGGTTTTGAGACTGTCCTTAAGCTTAACTTCTCTTTTTCTGGAAGAGATTAGGAGCTATCTGTTTTATGACCTAGTTTTTCATCAGGGCAAAATTTATAAGCTATGGCTTATGAGCTGGGGGTGGCGGAAATAGCACTCTTCCCTCCAAGTGGATACCCTGCTTTAGGAGCTGAACTGTAGGTGCAGGGGAGGCAGTAGCCTTAGGTCTCCTCCATTTGCCTCTCCCAGTGTGGAACCATCATTTTACAAACCAAGATAAGGGCAATCAGCCCAAGAATGCTCAGTGGTGGAGCACCTGAAGTAGAGCCTCTGTCTCATCAATGGGGACTGGGAGAGGAAGGCAGCCCCCATCTCTTGTCGGCACTCACCTGACTTAGCAACAGGCAGCTGGGGGAAGAATAAGAAATACTGATATTCTGCCCCTCCTGGGATAGCCCTTTGGTAGCTCTGGGGAGAGGGAGCCCTAACTTCTTGTCTACACTAGTGTGGAGTTTCTGTCTTACTGAGCTGGGGAGTCCGGTGGGGGGAGGGGAAGAGGCAGTCTTGATTGAAATACCACAGGCTCTCACAGTTTTAAATGAATTTTAGTAGACTTTCTTGAATAGATTTTTGTTTCACTTGCTGTATAACCTTCAGACCATTTCAGAGACTTTAAATATCTGTTGTTGTTTGTTGTTGTTGTGGATAATTTCACTAGTTTTGCTGGTGAATGGGTTTGCAGAGCTCTTCCTGCTGTCATGGTAGAAGCTGATCTTTCAGTTCCACTATTTTTATTTTTATACCCTTATATTCCCATTTAATTTTTCTTAATTTCTTTATTCTTGCTACCCTGGATGCATCTTTGTAAGCTTCCTCAAATACTTTTTAGAGTAAGGTAAAAGTACAAATGAAATTTAAATATGGCATCTTAATAAGGCCCACCTCTCATCTGTCAAGGATCTTTTGTGTTTTTATAAACAGTAAATAATATGAACAAAATTTTACTTCTCCTGGGGGAAAATTCGGGTATAAGAAGTGTAAGAGAAAATAACTTGCCATTCTCTTTCATTCATTTAAAAAACTTTTAATAACTAGATCAGTGAAGATTTACCTCTTGTCCTTCTCTGGCATTTTGGTGGCTTGCTGTAGTAGAATTCCTTTCCTTCTTTGTTTTCAAATGTTTTTTCTAGTAAAAGAATCATACTTAAAATCAATATTTAATCAACATATCAAAGAGTACATATGCAGACATGAGACTGTTATGAGATTCCCACTTATAAGAAGATGAGAAGTAATTTATTCCTCCCACTAAGTACAACCAAAAATTCTGGGTATTACATAAGAAACTCCAAAAGATGGAAAGGAGAAGGAGACTAGCTAGGGAGTTCAAGGCCAGAAGAGTGGCATGATGATGAGTTCACTGTGTTTCCTTTTTGCTTCATACGTTCTCACTTTAAAGCTGGAGAGGCTGGCAATCCAGAAATTCCAATGAATGCAATTTTTAAAAATCCCTACATAAGCCTGTTCCTTCTAGCCCAAGGACCAGGAGAGGGACAGCCTAAAGAGACCAAAACCTTTTAGATAGTAACTGTTCTACTCCAGCCTAACACCACAGAAATGACTGTGACTCCTACACCCACCCATGCCAACAAAAGCTGAGTGGGAATGCCCCAATCCCTTCTTCAAGGTAGTGTCAGGGAAGACTAAGCAGGGGACCAGGCAAATACGCATGTGAAAAGATATTCAACATGGTTGAACTGTTATGGAAATGCAAATTAAAACTACAATGAGATAACACACTTGTCAGAATGGCTAAAATAGAAAATAGTGGCAACACCAAATTTCAGTGAGGATGCATAGAAAATGGATTACTCATAAACTGCTTTTGGGAATGGAAAATTGTACATCCATTTTGGAAAACAGTTTGGCAGTCTGTTAAAGAATTAAACATGTATGTACCATAACTACCATACCATCTACCAATTGAACTCTTGGGTTTTTATCTCAGGGAAATGAAGACTTATTTCACATAAACCTGTACACTAATGTTATGTTCATAATGGCCCGAAACTGAAAACAACCCACATGTTCTTCAACAGGTGAATGGTTAAATAGGCTATGGTAAATCCGTATCGTGGAATACTGCACAGAAATAAAAAGGAAGAAACTGTGGATGTATGCATCAACTTGGGGGTGGGGGATGAGTATTCCAAGAGGTAGGCCAACTGATAAAAGCCAATCCCAGCATATTACATATTGTGTGATTTCACAGGGATGTGGAAAAACATCTGTGAATGATACATTTACAGAAATACGGAACAGATTTGTGGTTGCCAGGGGATAACTGCAAGGTAAGGACAGCAGGGAGTGGGTATGGCTTTAAGAGGGCAATATGAGGGATCCTTATGGTCATGGAAATGGTCAGCATTTTGACTGCACGAATATAAATATCCTTATTGTAACACGGTGCTATAGTTTTGCAAGATGTTACCATTAGGGGAAACAGAAAACAGGGTCCCTGGCATCTCTCTCAATTATTTCTTACAACAGCAAGTTAATCAAAATTAAAAGTTTAATTTTTAAAAGTTAGAATTTAATTGGTATTATGTTTTATCTGTTTATTCTTTAAAAGTTAACATTTTTATAATGCTAGAAAAATATCTTGATAAAGATACCTATACCCAAAATATGACACATAATCAATGTCTGACCATTGTAGATCGGATTCATTTAGTTTTTGAAAATGATCACACAGAATACAAACTTGCTCTTTTTACTGTTATTTTTTACTCCAGAGGGTGTGTGTGTATGTATAACTGCCTGAATTGTGGGCATGGGTATGAATATTTATCCATGAGTGTCCTGATATATATATAACTTGGAAAGACAAGGTGTTTGTGAAGTAAAGACTTGCATGGTATTTTAACAAACCCACTAGAATATTTGAGTATAATCCTTTAAAGTATTGAGGATGGAGAAAGGAGAAAGGAAAAGATTGGCAAATGGAGGGAAAGGGAGAATGTGATGGCACAGGAGAGAATATGGGAGGAGGTAAAACATTTATTCTTGTGCTACGTGATTGTTTAAAATTTTTTTGAATTTGGACTTTGTTCAAATTTGTTGTTCATGTCCCCAGAACTCATTCCCTCTTCTTCTGGCAACTGTCTCTAATTTTGTTAGGGAATTTAATCCTACCCACTCTCAGTTCTTGGAGTCTGGGTGAATCCTATGAGGGTTTGGCAAAGAACCCAGGCTGAAGCCAATCAGCACAGTCCATCCTCTTAGTCACAGTGAGTGATTTATGGGTTGACACATGTCTAAACCAGCCTGATAAGAATCATCTTTGCTTTTTTCCCTCCAGCTTTATTGAGGTCTAAATTGACAAATAAAAATTGTATATATTTAAGGTGTACATGATGTTTTAAGTATACATTTTGAAATTATTACCACAATCAAGCTAATTAATACATCTATCACCTCACATAGTTACCACTTATTTTGCTTTTCGTGATGAGAATACTTAAGACCCATTCTCTTAGCAAATTTCAAGTATAAAAAACAATATTATTAACTATAGTCATCACGTTGTACATTAGGTCTTCAAAATGTATTCATCTTACAACTGCAAGTTTATACCCTTGACTAACATCTCCCTGACCCCTGGTAATGACCTTCTATTCTCTATTATGTCAACTTTTTTAGATTTCACATAAAAGTGAGATCATGTACTATTTGTCTTTCTGTGTTTGGCTTATTTTACGGAACATAATGTCCTCTAGGTTCAAAGGCTAAATGATATTCCAGTATGTACACACACATACACATACCCCTCATCTTCTTTATCCGTTCATCCATTGATAGACACTTGTTTCTGCATCTTGGCTATTGTGAATAGTACTGCAATAAACATGGGAGTGCTGATATCTCTTTAGTGTCTGGATTTCCATTCTTTTAGATAAATACCAGAAGGGTGAATACTGTATCATACAGTAATTCACTTTTGAACTTTTTTGGAGGAAACTCCATATTGTTTTCCATAATGGCTGTACCAATTTACATTCTCACCAACAGGATATAAAGGCTTCATTTTCTCCACATCCTTGCAAACACAGTTTTTTAACTTTTTGACCTAGCAGGCGTGAGATGATATCTAATTATGGTTTTGATTTGAATTTCTCTGATGATTAGTGATGTTGAACAACTTTTCATATAATTGTTGGCCATTTATACGTCTTCCTTGGATAAATGTCTATTCGAGTATGTAGCCCATTTTAAAATCAGCTTAGTGGGTGTTTTTGCTATTAAGTTGTAGGAGTTCCTAAAAATTTTGGAGATTACCCCCATTCAGATATATGATTCACAAGTATTTTCTTCCATTCCATAGGTTGCCTTTTCCTGCTATTAAATATTTTCTTTGTTGTACAGAAGCTTTTTAGTTTGTTAAAGTCCCACTTGTTTGTGTTTGTTTTTGTTGTCTATGCTTTTGGTGTTACAGCCATGAAATTATTGTCAAGATCAATGTCCTGGTGCTTTCCCCTATGTTTCTTCTAGGAGTTTTATGGTTTTGGGTCTTATGTTTAAGTGTTTAGCCCATCTTGAGTTGACTTTTTGTGTAGTATGAAGGTCCAGTTTCATTTTGTTTTATGTATATATCCAGTTTCCCAACACCATTTTTTTTCTTTGACACAGGGTCTCATTCTGTTGCTCAGGCTCAAGTGCAGTGGCCCAATCATGACTTACTGCAGCCTTGACCTCCCGGGTTCATTGATCCTCCCACCTCAGCCTCCTGAGAAGCTGGGACTATAGGCATGAGCCACCATGCCCAGATAATTTTCTTATTTTTTGTAGAGATGAAGTCTCACTCTGTTGCCCAGGCTGGTCTCAAACTCCTAAGCGCAAGTGATTCTCCTGCCTTGGCCTCCAAAAGTGCTGGGATTACAGGTGTGAGCCACCACACTTGGCCACCAACACCATTTTTTCAAGAGACTATCTTTTCTTCATTGTGTATTCTTAGTGCCCTGGTCAAAGATCAGTTGACTGTATATGCATGGTTTTACTTCTGGGCTTTCTATTTTGCTTCATTGTGCTGTGTGTCTGTTCATATGCCAGTGTCATATACTTTTGGTTATTGTAGCTTTGTAACATATTTTAAAATCAGGAAGTGTGATGCCTCCAGCTTCGTTGTTCTTACTCAAGTTTGCTTTAGCTATTCAGGCTCTTTTGTCATTCTATACAAATTTTAGTACTGTTTGTTCTACTTCTGTGAAAAATGTCACTGAAATAGGTATTGCATTGAATTTGTAGAGAGCTTTGGGTAGTATGGACATTTTGACAATATTCTTCTGATTCATGAACACAAAATACTTTCCATTTATTTGTGTCTTCGATTTCATCAACATTTTAGTTTTCACTGAAGAGATCTTTTACCTATTTGTTAAAAATGTCAACATCTGCATTTTTGAGGGAACTACTATATAGGAGGATGTCTCAACTAGACTTAGTATGGTGAGGATGTGAGGCTGGATTTCTATAGTCATTTTACCACCATGAGAGGAAAGTCTGTCTGAGAATGGAACCAACCAAGAAAAGGCAGAAATGAGATGAAAGCAGGAGAAAAAACCCTCCAGGATCTTAATGACATCATTTGAGCCCCTCATTTAAGCCACGACAAAAGCCAGCCTTGTCCCTAGACTTTTTATTTAGTAATCCAACAAATATCCCTTTTGACTAAGCCATTTTGGAAGGATTTTTTTGCCTCTTGCAATGGAGAGAGTCCTGATACATCTTCAAAATATGGTTTAGTAGCTAGAGAACAAAATTAAGTTTGCTATTTTACCATTGTCCTCATGGAATGGAAACTCTAATCTCCAGATGCTCAGGTCCCAAATTCTAGAGACCACCTTCTCTCCTTTCTATTTTTCAATCTTATAAACATGTCATCAGCAGATTCTCTTAACACTATCTTGAAAATATGTCTAAAACCTAATCACTTCTCATTCCCTCTACTAGTATCACTTTGGTGCAGCCACCACTTTTATCTTGCCTGGATTATTATAAGAGCCCCCTAATTGGTCTCCCTTATGGGTCATCATTGTACTCTTAACACAGCAGCCAAAGTGACCCTGCTAACCACTTCAGGCAGATCATGTCATTCTTCTGATCAAAGATTCCCAAACTCAGAGGCAAAAACTGAAATCCTAAGCCTACCAGGCTTTACATGACCTGCTCCTGCAACCTTCAATACCTATCTGATTTCATGTTTTACCATTGTTCTCCTTGTTCATTCTTCTCTAGCCACATTAGCTTCCTTGGTCTTCCTAGAAAATGACAGACACACTCCTTCCTCAGGGCCATTGCACTTTTAGTACTCCTGGCCTGGGAAAACATACCCCTGGATTGTTCCTAAATGTTCACTATTATAATTATACTTCCCCACCCCATTGATGTTGAATTTAGACATATGTCTTGATTTGGCCAGTGGAATGTTAAACAGAGGCTTTAAATATATTTGCATGGTTTGGCTTGCCCTCTTGAACTCTTGTGATTGGCCATGAGCAGAATATGCTCTAGTTGGCTGCTGGTCTAGGTGAAGAAAGAAAGGTGGAATAAACCTGAACCCAACCCACAATTAGGAGCTAAGTTTGGCTGATTTCTGATTAGTTCAGTAGAGCCACAGCTGACCTTCAGATTCATGAACAAGACAATAAATGTTTGCTATTGTAAGTCATTAACAGTCTGAGGGTGTTATGCATTAAAATCTGAAAACTACAGAAATTGATATGCAGAAGTAAGATGCTGTCCTAACAAAACCTAAACTTTGTCATAGTCATTGCTTTTGTGACTGGATAGTAGGTAATTAGGAAAATATAACAGAAAAATAGTGACACATTCACAAGCACATGGAAATTAAACAATACGCTCCTGAACAGCCAATCGGTCAGTAAAGAAATTCAAAGGGAAATTCAAAAATACCTTGAGACAAACAAAAAATGGAAATACACTATATCAAAACTTATCTGATGCAGCAAAAGCAGTTCTAAGAGGGAAGTTCACATCAATAAACACCTACATCAGAAAAGAAGATCTTTTGAGCTGGGGCTGGAAAAAAAGGAAAGATAAGTTCTGAAATACACAATTTAGTGTTACACTTCAAGGAACTAGGTAAAGAAGAACAAACTAAGCATGGGTTAGCAGAAGGAAGAAAATAATATCAGAGCAAAAATAAATGAAATAGGGACTAGAAAAACAATAGTAAAGACCAATGAAATGAAGAGGTTTTTTTTTTTGTTTGTTTTTTGTTTTTTTTTTTTAAACAAAATGGACAAATCTATAGCTAGACTAAGGAGACAGAGAAGACTCAGATAAAGTCAGAAAAGAAAGATGAGACATTATAACTGACACCACAGAAATAGGATAATAGGATCATAAAAGACTGCCATTATAAACAATTATATGCCAACGAATTAGATAACCTAGAAGAAATAAATTCCTAGCTACATATAACCTACCAAGACTGAATCATGAAGAAGCAGAACATCTGAATAGATGAATAATGAATAAGGAGATTAAATTAGAAATAAAAAGTTCCCCACCAAAGAAAAGCTGGGGACCTGATGGTTTCACTGCTGAATTCTACCAAACCTTTAAAGAGGTACTAATATGAATCCTTCTTAAACTCTTCCAAAAAATTGAAGAAGAGGGAGTATTTCCAAATTCATTTCATGAGGCTAGCATTTCTCTGATACCAAAGCCAGACAAGTAAGCTACAAGAAAAAGATAACAGGCCAATATCCCTGATGAGCATAGATGGAAAAATCCTCGACAAAATACTAACAAACCAAATGTAGCAGCACAATAAAAGATTATTCATCATGATCAAGTGGATTCATCCCAGGAATACAGGGATGGTTCAACATATGCAAATTGATAAATCTGATACATCACAACAGCAGAATGAAGGACAAAAACCCTATGATCATCTCAATATATGCAGAAGAAAACATTTGATAGAATTCAACATCCTTTCATGATAAAAATGCTCCACAAATAAGATATAAAATGCATGTACCTCAATACAATAAAGGCCGTCTATGACAACCCAAAACTAACATCATACCCAGTGGTGAAAACTTGAAAGCTTTTCCTCTAAGATCAGGAACAAGACAATGATGCCCACTTTTACCACTTCTGTTCAACATAGTACTGAAGTCCTTGCCAGAGGAATTAGACAAGATTAAAAGGAAGAAGTTAAATTGTCCTTGTTTGCAGACAACATGATCTTATATATAGAAAACTCCATCAAAGAACAGAATTTAAAAATTCAGCAAAGAACAGAATTTAAAAATTCAGTAAAGTTGAAGGATAAAAAAACATGCAAAATCAGTAGTGATTCTATACAAACTATAATTAATAAACTATCTAAAAAACAAGCTATCTAAAAAAGAAATCAAGAACATAATTCCGTTTATAATATCTACCAAAAAAAGTAGGAATAAATTTAACCAAGGAAGTGAAAGACCTGTATACTGACAATGATAAAACATTGATAAAAGAAATAGAAGACATGGAATATCTTCTATGAAGAAATGGAAAGGTATCTTGTGCTCACGGATCAGAAGAATTGTCAAACTGTCTATACCACCCAAAGTGATCTACAGATTCAGTACAATCCCTATTAAAATTCCAATGGGATTTTTCAGATAAATAGAAAACAAATTCTATAACTTATATGGAACCACAAAAGAGCCCAACTAGCCAAAACAGTCTTGAGCTACATGAACAAACCTGGAAGCTCACACTGTCTGACTTTAAAATATACTATAAAATGACAGAAATCAAAATGGCATGGTACTGGCAGAAAAACAGACACATAAACCAATTGAATGAAATAGCCCCAAAATAAATCTGTGCATTTGTAGTCAATTGACTTTTGACAGAAGTGCCAAGAACACACAATGTGAAAAGGACAGTATCTTTGATAAATGCTGTTAGGACAATAAGATATCTACAGGCAAAATAATGAAATTAGACTCATCTCACACTATGTACAAAAATCAACTAAAATTGGATTAAAGACTTAAATGTAAGACTTGAAACTATAAAACTACTGAAAAAAATATAGGGGAAAAGCTCCATGTCATTGGTCTGGGCAATGATTTTTTTGGATATGAACTTGAAAACACAAGCAACAAAAGCAAAAACAGATACATGAGATTACATCAAACTAAAAAGCTTTTGTACAGCCAATGAAACAATCAACAGAATGATGAGACATCTAATGGGATGGGAGAAAATATCTGCAAACTGTACATCTGATAAGGGGCTAATATCCAAAATGTATCAGGTACTCAATAGTAAGAAAACAAATAGCCTGATTAAAAAATGGGCAAAGGCTCTGAATAGATATTTGTCAAAAGAACAAATACAAATGGCCAACAGGTATATTTAAAAATGCCCTGCATCACTAATCATCAGAGAAATGCAAGTTAAAACCAAATATGGGTATTACCTCATGCTTGTTAGAGTGGCTGTTATTAAAAAAAAAAAAAAAAAAAGATAATCAGTGTTGGAGATGTGGAGAAAAGGAACCCCCGCACACTATTGGTAAGAATATAAATTAGTACAGCCATTATGGAAAACAGTATGGAAGTTCCTCAAAAAATTAAAAATAGAATTATCATCTAAACTAGCAATCCTACCACTGAGTCTATATCTACAGGAAAGGAAATCAGTATGTCAAAGAGATGTCTGCACTCCCATGGTCATTGCAGCACTATTCACAATAGCCAGTGTATGGAATCAACTTAAGTGTTCATCAACAGATAAATGGATAAAGAAAATGTGGTATGTAGCACGATGAAATATTGTTCAGCCTTTAAAAAGAAGGAAATCTTGTCACTTGGAGTAATATAGATGAACATGGAGGACATTATATTAAGTGAGATAAGCCAGGCACAGAAAGATCATGATCTCACTTATGTGTGGAGTATTAAAAACAAAAAAACGCTGAGCTCATAGAAGTTGAGAGTAGAATGGTAGTTACCAGGGGCTTCAGGAGTGAAGGGGTGTGGGTTGGGCAGGTGTTGGTCAAAGGATGCAAAATTCCAATTAGATAGGAGGAATAAGCTCAAGAGATCTATTGTTATATCATTGTGACTATAGTTAATAACAACATATTATACTGAAAATTGCTAAGAATAGATTTTAAGTGTTTTCAGTGTTCTCACCACAAAAATAAGTATGTGAGGTAATGAATATGTTAGCTCAATTTCACCATTCCACAAGGTATACATATTTCAAAACAATGTGTCATATATAATAAATACATATAATTTTTACTTATTAAAAACAAATGAATTAAAGAAGAATTATGACACAAATTATGTAGAAGTGATACATTTAGTAACACTGTCTCAAGTGATAGTTTGAAAGACAGAAAATCTGCCTAACAGATTGGGTCACTGGAAAAAGGTTTTGAGGTAGACTATTAACAGTGTGTGTTAGGGATTATATTGCTTGGTTTCCCCTTATATACTCCAGGTTTTCACCATAGGATCTTCCCTGTGTATTCTCTAGCCCAAGCAAATGAGAAACATGTGGAACATAACTGAACTCAACCTGTGGCCTGAATCCAAGACCAGTTGACCCAACCCATGTCTAATAGAGCCAACCTGCAGACCCATGAGTGAGAAAATAAAAGTTTGTTGTAAGCCACTGAGGTTTTGAAGTTGTTATGTACCAAAAAGTAGTTAATATACCTAGTATCTACTTGGCTTGTCCCTCATTTCCTTTGAATTCTTACTTAAGTATTTATCTTTTACTTTGGTAGCCTCTATCCAAAACTGCAATATCCACCTAAACTCTTTATTCCCCCTCCTGCTTTTTTACTCCTTAGGCACTTATCCCCATGTAACACATCATGTGTTTTACTTACCTTCTTTATTTTTTATCTCTCCCTGCCAGAATGTAAGATAACAAAGGGAAAGCTGTTGTCTCATTTTGTTCACTGCTCTATCCTCAGCACTCAGCCAGCGCCTGATAAGTAGTTGGAGCTCAATACATAGTTGATAATAAATTCATAAATTAAGCAGTCAGGTGATGTATGTTAGGCTACCACCTCTGTCACTAACAAGTTGTATGGCTTTTAAGAAATAATTTCATCTCTATGGATCTTAAGTATCCTCATCTATAAAGCAAGGATGTTAGAATAAGAAACCCTAAGGTTAAATAATTCTATGATTTAAAATATGTACATAGTTGGAAAATAAGTAACAGTGATGATAAAATAATGACATATCTGCAATTTTTTACCTGATTATTAGTCACAATAAGAACAGTACCTACACAGCATATCCACATATAAGCAAAAATATTCAGTCATACCTGAGAAGTTAACTTGAGAAGGTCAGTCAGAGAGTCAATGGATTCTGAACTGTCAGAGCCTCGGCTACTAAAAAAAATAATAATAATTTTGGTTTACACAATGTTTTGGTGGCATCTTAAAATTTCAGCTGTTGCTTTTATTCTCTTATTTGAATGGTTGAAAAGTTCTAATTATAAGAAGTGGCCAGGCGCAGTGGCTCACGTCTGTAATCCCAGCACTTTGGGAGGTCAGGGCAGGTGGATGACTGTCAAGTTCGAGACCAACTTGACCAACATGGTGAAACCCCGTCTCTACTAAAAATGCAAAAATTAGCTGGGCATGGTGGCACATGCCTGTAATCCCAGCTACTCAGGAGGCTGAGGCAGGAGAATCGCCTGGGCCCACGAGGCGGAGGTTTCAGTGAGCCAAGATTGTGCCATTGCACTCCAACCTGGGCAACAAAAGCGAAACACCATCTCGGAGCGGGGGTGGCAGAGGGGTGGTGGGGAAGAAGAAGAAGAGGAAGAATGTTTACAAAGGTGGTTTAGATATTTAGTAGTTCCAGACAACTTAGAGGGTTTTTGTTGAATGTGTGGAGAGATATAAAGGTTTGGGAATGTGTTAATGGAATGTAAGCTCCAGAAAAGTAGATTTTTTTTTTTCCGTCTGGCTCACTGCTCTATCACCAGAGTGGAAATAGTGCTCAGCATGTAGTAGGCACTCAGTAAGGTTTGTTAATATGTTAATGAATAAATGCGATATCAGGGGAGTTTCCTAGATGTCATGGGTATCAATAGCTCTTAAAATTCATTTATTTTTATATCACTATATCCATTCTACATAAAGCAATGCAGCACCATATGAAACATAGTACCTCAAGAAAAAAGGGTCAAACAAATCTATTTCTAATTATAATCATTTATTGCAATGGTAGGACTTTTTTTTTTTTTGCTTGAGAGCCAATACAAGAAAGAAAACATTTCTGGGTTATATTTTTCATGTATTATTTTAAAATTAATATAATTTATGTTTTTAGAAAAGTTCTAGGTTTACAGAAAAATTGAGCAGGTAGTACAGAGTTCCCATACACATGCCCCCATTCCCCACATAGCTTCCTAAATTATAGTATGTAGTACATTTGTAAATTAGACATCTGATAGTATGTGGTACATTTGTTACAACTGATTAAACAACACTGATACATTATTAAAAATTATAGTTTACCTTAGGGTTGACTCTTGTGGTATATATTCTATGAGTTTTGACAACTGTATAATGATATATCTCCATCATTACAGTATCATAAATAGTAGTTTAACTGCCCTAAAATTCCTCTGTGCTCCATCTATTCATCCTTCCTTTTCCCAGAACTTCTGGCAACCCAGTGTCATATAGTTGGAATCATATAATATGTGGCCTTTTCAGACTTAACATTTTTCACTTAGCAATATGAATTAAAGCTCTGCCATATATTTTTATGGTTTGATAGCTCACTTAAAAAAATCACTGAATAACATTTCATTGTCTGAACGTATGTTTCTTTATCCATTCACCTACTGAAGGACATTTTGGTTACTTCCAGTTTTTGGCAATCATGAATAAAGCTGCTATATGAATGCAATCGCTAGATCAAGTGTTGAGTTCTTGTTGCTCCTCATCCTCACTGGCATTTGGTATTGTCAGTGCTTTGGATTTTAGCCATTATAATAGATGTGTCATGATATTTCACTGTTGTTTTAATCTGCAATTTCCTAATGAAAATGATGTCAAGCATCTTTTATTTTTATTTTTTTCACGTGTCAAGCATCTTTAGACTTACTAATTTTTTTCTTTCATGGATCATGATTTTGTCATATCTAAACAGTCATTACCAAATTCAAGAGAATTTAGATTTCCTCCTATGTTATCTCCTAGGAGTTTTATAGTTTTGTATTTTACACCTAGGTCTATAATTCATTTGGAGTTAATTTGTGTGAAAGGTGTAAAGTTGCTTCTAGTTCACATTTTTGCCTGTGGATGTCCGGTTGTTCCAGTAACATTTGTTGAAAAGACTTATTTCTCCATTTAACTAGGGATTTTTGTTGCTCTTTTTTCAAACACCATTGACTATATTTGTCAGCGGTGACAAATATGTTGGATATATTTCTGGGTTCTCTGTTTTGTTTTATTGGTCCATTTGTCTGTTCTTTAGTACTGTACTGTTTTAATTATGTAGCTTTATAGTAAGTCTTCAAGTCAAGTAGTGTAGGTCCTTAGATTTTGTCCTTCTTTGTTAGCTATTTCAGGTCTTTTGCACACCCATACAAATTTTAGAATTAGTTTGTCTGTAGCCACAAAATAACTTTCTGGGATTTTGACTGGAATTACATTGAGTCAAAAATCATGCCAGGAGGAACTGACATCTTAACAATATTGTCTTCCTGTCTATGAACACAAACTCTCTCTCCATTTATTTAGATCCTCTTTGATTTCTTTCCTCAGAGTTTGTAATTTTCCTCATATATATCTTACACATATTTTGTTAGCTTTACTCCAAGTATTTTAATTTTTTGTGCCAGTGTAGATGGTATTTTGTTTTTAATTTTAAATTCCAATTGTTCGTGGCTGGTATATTGAAAGGCAATTGTATATTAACCTTGTATATTTAAATCTTTCTATAATTATTAGTTTCAGGGTTTTAAAAAATTATTTGATATTTTCTACATTGGTAATCATGTCCAGTGTGAACAAAGATAAATATTTTAACTAAATTAAATTTAAAATACAACTTATCAATATTTGTAGAATAGTGCACAAGCAGTGCTTAGAGGGAAATTTATAGCATTGAATGCATATATCAGAAAAGAAGAAAGCTTTAAAATGAACAACCCAAGTGTCCACATTAGGAAATCAGAAAAAGGAGAAATAGAGATGTAATGCAAGCAGAAAAAAAGAAATAATTTAAAAATCAGAGAAACTGAAAACAGGGAATCAATAATCAATGAAAACAATGCTGCTGTTTTGAAAAGATCAATAAAATAGATAAATCCCTAGCCAGGTTAACCAAGAAAAAAGAAAGGACACAATCTGGTAACATCAGAAATAAAAGAGGGGTCATCACTACTGATGCTATTGAAATTAAAGAGAAAAAGAAGGAGTACTAACAACTGTGTCCTCACAAATTTTATAGCTTAGATGAAATAGACCAGCTTCTTGAAAGACACAATCTACCAGAACTCACAATGGGAGATATATAGCTCTAATAGATATATAGATCTACTAGATCTATTATCAATTAAAGAAATCAAATTGATAATTAGTGACCCTGCAAAACAAAGCACAAGTCCCAGATGGTGTATTGTGGATTCTACCAAACATTTAAGGAAAAAATAATACTAGTTTTCTAAAATTTGTTCCAGAAAATAGAAACAGAGAGAACACTTACTTTTTCTAAAAGGCTAGCATTATCCTAATACCAAAAGCAGACAAAGATACTGTCAGAAAGAAAAACTACACCAATATGTCTTAGGAACACAGGTGCAAAAATCTTTGAGAAAATATTAGCAAATTGAGTCCAACAAGGAATAAAAAGAATTATAAACCATGACCAAGTAGGATTTATTCTAGGTATGCCAGGCTGTTTAAACATTCAAAAATCAGTTGATGTAATCCATCACTTTAACAGGCTAAAGCAGAAAAAAAAATGTTATCAATAGGTGGAGAAAAAGCATTTGACAAAACCCAACACATATGCATGACAAAAACTCTCAGCTAACAAAGTAGAGGGAACCTTGTTCAACTTGGTATCTACAGAAACCTTATAGCTAACATCATACATAATGGTGAGAAACTAGATGCTTTCCTGCTTTGACTGAGGACAGGACAAGGATGTCTTCTCATAGCTCTTCCACTCAGTATCATACTGGAAGTTCTAGCTAATACAGTAAGACAAGTGCTATAATATGGTTTAGCCCTTATGCTTTGTCCGCACTCAAACTCATGTTGAAATTTGATTCCTAATGTGCCAGTGTTGGGACGTGGGGCCTAGTGGGAGATGTTTGGGTCATGGGGGTGGGTCCCTTATGAACGACCTGGTTCTCACTCTTGTGAAACTGGATTAGTTGTTGTGGTGATGGATTCGTTCCCACAAGAGTGGGTTATTATAAAGCAAAGATGCCCCTTGGATTTTTGCCTCTTCGCCTGTGTGCACTTCCCCTTTGACCTTCTCTGCCATGTTATGATGCAGCATGAAAAGCCCTCACCAGAAACTGAGCAGGTGCTACCATCGTGCTTGTACTTCCTTACCTGCAAAACCATGAGCTAAAGAAACCTCTTTTCTTTATAAATTACCTAGTTTTAGGTATTCTGTTGTAGCAACATTAAACAGAGTAAGATAATAAGAGAAGCAAATAAGAAGCTATACAGATTGATAAATAAGAAAACTCTCTGGGTTGTATTTTGGAAATAAACAAGCAAACATACAAATATATGTGTGCATGCATATTTTTATAACTACAGTAATATGTATACACACATATTTATGTTTTTAAGCATATTTTAATTGTCTACCATTAAATATTTTCCTTTTTTGGCTAAGAAACTACATAACTAGTTTATTATATTTACCATAGTATCTGAATGAATGTGCATTAGAAAATATTTTTTCATTAAACAAGATACCTTTTAAAGTTGCTTTATCTTTTTTATATTAATTATAAAATATTGCTTGTACTAGTGGCACTATTGTATTCTCTATAAGGAAATATTTTCCATTGCAAATCAGAAAATGTATCAATGCTTTTAAATCAAAGAAACTTCTACATTTCCTTATTTTGAAACACGATGCTCCTTTTTAAGCAGCAGCTATAAAAGGAATTTAAGTTTCATTTGGAAAATTTCTCCTCTGCACTCACAATTTAAGTTCCAATGGATTTTATTTTACTTTGCTTCTCAGACACAGCTACAAAGTACTTATAAAATGGCCCTCCAGGTAAATTTACTTATCTTTATTTCTGTGTTAGATCCAGCTTAAAGAGAGCCAAAGGCAAGAGAACACGCTGAGGTTAATTCACTGTAGGCCTTAAACTCCTCATTTGTAATATGGAAACTCCTAAAATTATATAGAAGGCTGCCACATATGGTTAGAAAGTTAAGAGTTTCTCAATACTGACTTGATGTGTTTCACTTATGCCATCATAGAAGGTAACCAAATTTATGAAAAAATAAAAGCAAACAAATTTTTAAATAATAATTAACATATCATAACTGTTGTTCATATCAGCCTTGATTTTATAACACAGTAGGCATCTATACTGAAAGGTCTGTGTTTTAAATTGCTTTATAATAGTATTTTCTATTTAATATATACTTCTAAAAATCAAAGACATTGACTGGCAGGCTGTATTTTAAATGTCTATTTCCTATTTATTAGAAATGTTTTTATTTTCTTAAGATGAATTGTTAAATTGATAGTATCCATTAGAATCTTATAATTTTTTAGGCCTCAGGAATAATTTAACTAAATCTTTCTCACAAATAGGAATTATTTAATTAAGTCCCATAGCAGACGGTCCTCCAGCTTTGGCTGAATCCTTTCTGTTTTTGTTTTGTTTTGTTTCATTTTGTTTTTTGAGACATAGTTTTGCTCTTGTTGCCCAGGCTGGAGTGCAATGGCACGATCTCGGCTCACTACAACCTCCGCCTCCTGGGTTCAAACGATTCTCCTGCCTCAGCCTCCCAAGTAGCCGAGATTACAGACATGCACCACCATGCCTGGCTAATTTTGTATTTTTAGTAGAGATGGGGTTTATCCATGTTAGTCAGGCTGGTCTCAAACTGCCGACCTCAGGTGATCTGCTGCCTCGGCCTCCCAAAGTGCTGGGATTACAGGCGTGAGCCACCATGCCCGGCCTGGCTGAATCCTTTCTGTAAGGTACTAACTACTTTCCACTAACCCTTCTCAGACTCATTATTAGGGAGTTCTTCCTTTTATTGTCCTGAAAGTCAGCTTCACCCATTTTTCACCCATCACTACTGGTGTGGCCTTGCTTTCTTAAGCATAGAATGAAGCTATGCCTTCTACGTGTTTCTGCATGCGAAGTTCTTAAAATATTTGGACGCTTTCATTTGAAATTGGTTTATATCTCTGGAAAAAGTAGATGGTGATTATTATGTTCCTTTTTAAAAAGGGCAATATACATAAGTAGCACATTTGTAATATTTCTGCACATGTAAGGATGAAGCTTTCTTCAATGTGTATCAGATGTTACAAAGTTTCCAAAATAACCAACATGGAATGATTCTGCAGCCTCAAAAAACAGACTCCAGACTCCTGTAGAATATTGATTGGTCCTAGGAAATCAAGTTTATGTCCCAATTTACCATAAATTCCTGAATTTCTTATAAGGTATTCTAGATAGATAACACATGATATATATTATTTATATAGTATTTTACAGCACAAAGTTATAGAGGATTTACTTACACATTATCTTATTTGATCTCACTTCTCTTATCCTAATTTAGAACCACATTTAAAAGTAAATCGTTTTCAAATACCGCATGTTCTCTCTTATAAGTGGGAGCCAAACAAAGGGTAGACATGGACATAAAGATGGAAACAACAGGCATTGGGGACTCCAAGAGTCAGGAGGAAGGTGGAGGAGAGGGGTTGAAAAACCACCTGTTGGGCATTATATTCACAATTTGGGTGACGGGTTCAATGGGTGCCCAAACCCCAGCATTATGCAATAAATCCATGTAACAAGCCCACACATATACCCCCCTGAATCTATGAAAAAAATACTATTTGGAAAAAGTAGGTTATTTTCCAATGTTCCATCAGTAGAGGACAGACTGAGTAAATTATGATATACCCAAACTGTAGAGTACTACACAGAAATAAGGAAAACCCCTATGTACTGAAAAATCTACAGTGACTTCCAGAGTATTGTAAGTGAAAAGAGCAAGATATGGAACAACACTGATGGTATACTACCTTTCGTATAAGGTACAGGACATGAAAATATGTGGTTATTCACTCATATTTTCAAAGTAAAACAAAGTAAAAAAAATAATGAAAACAGTTACCCATGGAACAAGGAAGGAAACAGGGTAGAGAGAGGGAGATGGGGTAGAATCAACACTTTTTTGAATGTTCCCTGTTATATAGTTGTGATGTTCTTATGTAAACATGTTATATAATTTAAAAACAAAAAAATTAATAAAAGTTATTCCTAAAAATTAATATAATCAAAAACAAAGACACTTAACTGTCAGACTGCTGGCATAGCCACACAGAGAAAATAATCTCTCCCCTTTTAAAAACTACTTTATATGAAGCTTAAAAAGAATTACAAAGAAATGTTAAACTGCATTCAATAGTGATTTTATTGGTGGCATTATTATGGGTATATGATAGGAAAAGGAAGAAGTAGGTAAATATTTACCCTAAAGTAATTAGGAATGAAGATTTTTCAGTATACGAGAAAAGAGAAGTATAAAAAATAAGAATAAGTTCTATAATCTTAAATTTGAACTGGAAATATAATTATGAACTGAAGATTTTTTCTTATGAAAATACATATTTCCCAACTCAATCCCCTGGAAAAAAAACTAGAAGCAATAATAACTATCATCTAGGCTATGTTATCTAAATATCCCTTTTCACTGAAAAGAACCAGGACTTCTGAGAGAAATGGTAGATTCCAGTTCTGGTGCAGGAAATATACAAGATGAGCCTGGGAAATCCCATCATGGCTGAAAGTTACTGAAGACTATGAGAGTCATGTCAAAAAACACAGGCCAACTTAATCGGTCTTGTCAAGGTTGAGGAAAATTTGAGCATTCAAATAATAATGACTGAAATTGATTAGAGTACATCAAATATTATATAAACAAACTCATGAGCTCAAAATGATACTCTGCATCTGGAAACAAACATATTAGTCACCAGGGAAAGTTGCAGGGGCACTAACTCAAGACTGAAAAATGTGTAAATATAAGGGAAGAATCATACATTTGTTTTACCTTTCCTGTAAGTACTGTACTCACCTATAAGTGGGAGCTTATAAAATTAGTACATTGTTTCTTCCAACTATATTCCCCTGGTACTGAATTTTCCAGTTATTATTCATTACCTTTTATTATACTGCTTTTGTGTCATCTCACTTCTCTGTGGATAGTGACAGCATAAGAAATAATTTGAAGAGAAGAAAAGAAAAAAAAATACTATAAGACTAATAGAAAACAACAAAATGGCAATAGTAAATCTTCTATCAATAATGACCTTAAATATAAATGGACTAAACTCAATCAAAGGACATAGAATGGCTGAATGGATTAAAAAAAGAGGATCCAACTACAATGTATCTACAAGATACTCCCTTTAGATTTAAGGACATACATAGGCTGAATTAAGGGATGGGAAAATATTCCATGCTAAAATGGCAACTAAAAGAGAGCAAGAATAGTTATAGTTATATCAGATAAAGTAGACTTTAAGTAAAAAACTGTCATGAGAGACAAGGATATTATATAGTGATAAAAGGGTCAATCCACTAGGAAGAGATAACAAATAAAAGGATCAATACACTATGAAGATATAACAATCACAAATATATATGCAGCCAACATCAGAGCACCTAAATATATAAAACAAACATTGATAGAACCAAAGAGAGAAACGGCAATACAATGATAGCAGGAGACTTCAATACCTCATTTCAATAATAGAATATTGACATAGATGATCAATAAGGAAACAGAGGGCTCGAACAACATTATAGACCAAATGGATCTAACAGACATATACAGAACATTGTACCCAACAGCAGCAGGCTACATAGTCTTTTCAAGCACATCTGGAACTTTCTCCAGGATAGATCACATTTTAGGCCACAAAACAAGCCTTAACAAATTTAACAAGTATTATTACTGACCATAATGGGGTGAAACTAGATAAATAGCAGAAGGAAAACTGGAATATTCACATTTACAAGTATAAAGAAATTAAACAGCACAATCTTGAACAATCATTGGGTCAAAGTAGAAATAAAAAAGGAAATTAAGAACAATTTGAGACAAAAATGAAAACATAATATACCAGAATTAATGGAATATAGCAAAAGCAGTACGAAGAGGGAAATTTATTGTGATAAATGTTTATGTTTAAAAAAGAATAAAGATTCTCAAATAAATGACCTAACTTTATACCTCGAGGAGATAGAAAAGAACAAACTAAGCCTAAAATTAGCAGAAGAAAGGAAAAACAAAGATTAAAGCAGAAATAAAATAGAAAATAGAAAAACAATAGAAAAAAATCAGTGAAACTAAGAATTAGTTTTTTGAAAAGCCAAACTTGACAAACTCTTAGCTAAACTAATTATGAAAAATGGAGAAGACTCAAATAAAATAAAAAATGAAAGAGGAAACTTTATAGCTGATACTGCAGAAATAAAAAGAATCATAAGAGACTATTATGAACAGTTGTATAACAACAATCTAAATAATCTGCATGAAACAGATAAACTCCTAGAAACATACAAATTGCCAAGACTAAATTTTGGATGAATAGAAAGTTTGAACAGGCCTATAACTATTATGGAGATTTAATGAGTAATTGAAAATCTCCCAACAAAGAAAGCCCAGGATTAGATGGCTTCATTGGTGAATTCTATCCAACGTTTAAAGAATAATTAATGCCAATCATTCTCAAACTCAAATAGAAGAGGAGCAAACTTTCAATTCATTTTAGGAGACTCACATTAACCTGATACCAAAGATCTAGACAAAGATACCACAAGAAAAGGAAGCCACAGGCTAATATCCTTCATGAACATAGATACAAAAATTCTCAAGAAAATACTAGAAAACTAAATGTAAAAACACATTAAAAAGATTGTCCACCATGACTAGGTGGGATTTATCCCTGGGATGCAAGGATGGTTCAATATATGCAAATCAATTAATGTGATAAGCCATACAAACAGAATAAAGGATAAAAATCCATGATTCAATAGAGAAAGAGCACTTGACAAAATTCAATATCCTTTCCTCAACAAACTTAGAAGGAAAGCACTTCAACATAATATAGGCCATATATGAAAAGCCCACAGCTAATAACATACTTAATGGTAAAAAACTGAAGGCTTTTACCCTAAGATCAGGAACAAGGCAAGGATGCTCACCTTGCCACTTCTATTCAACATAATACTGGAAGTCCAAGCCAGAGCAATTAGGCAAAAGAACAAATGAAAAGGCATGTAAACTGGAAATGAAGGAGTAAAATTGTCCCTGTTTCTAGAGGACATAATCTTATATATGTATATAGAAAACCCTATGGACTCCATTAAAAAAAAAACTGCGAGAACTAATAAATAAACTCACAAAGTTACAGGTTACAAAATCTGCATACAAAAATCCATTGTGTTTCTATATACTAATAATGAGCTATCTGAAAAGGTGATTGGGAAAATATCCCATTTACAATAGCACCAGAAAGAATAAAATAGGAATAAACCTAACTAAGACTTGTATAATGAAAACTATAAAACATTGATAAAAGAAATTAAAGAAGACTGAAATAAATGGAAAGACATCCCCTGTTGGTGGATCAGAAGACTTAATATTGTTAATATTGTTAAAATGCCCATACTACTCAAAGTGATCTACACATTCAATACAAACACTATCAAAATCCCAATGGTACCTTTTACAAAAAATAGGAAAAACAGTTCTGTGATTCATATGGAATCACCAAAGACCATGAATAGCCAAATCAAATCAGTCCTGAGAAAAAAAAACAAAGCTGGAGTCATCACTTTCTCTGATTTCAAATTAATATTACAAAGCTACAGTAATCAAATGAGTATGACACTGACAAAGAGAGAGCGACATCTATACTTACAGGATAGAATACAGGGCCCCAAAATAAGTCCACACATATATGACCAAATAATCTTCAATAAGGGTGCTAAGGATACACAATGGGAAAAGAATACTATCTTCAACAAATAATGCTGGGAAACTGGATATCCACATGCAAAAGAATAAAATTGGTTACTGTACAAAAAAAAAATCAACTCAAAATGGGCTAAACACTTAAACATAAGACCTGAAACTACAAAACTTCCAGAAACGTAGGGGAAAAGCTCCATGGCACTGATCTCTGCAAAGATTTCATAGATACAACACCACAAGCATAAGCAACAAACCCAAAAATAAACACATGGACTACATCAAACTAAAAAGCTTCTGTACAACCAAGGGAACAATAGAGTGAAAAAACGGCCTACAGAATGGAAAAAAATATGCGCAAACTATACATCTGATAAGGGGTAGTCTCCAAAATATATAAGGAATTCCTTCAACTTAATAGCAAAAACCCCTATAACCTGATTTTTTTATAAAATGGGCTAAGTACTTGAATAGATATTTCTACAGTAAGACACACTGGTCAACAGGTATGTGACAAAGTGCTCAACAACGTTTATCAGGGAAATGCAAATTAAAATACAATGAGATATCACCTCTTGCCTGTCAGGATGGCTGTCATCAAAAAAATCAAAAGACAAGTGTTAGGGAGCATGTGGAGAAATAGAAACCCTTGTACACTGTGGTGGGAATACAAAACAGTGCAGCTGCTACTGAAAACAGCACAGAGGTTCCTCAGAAAGTCTAAAAATAGAACTGCCATATGATCCAGCAGTCTTCTGGGTATTTATCCAAAAGAACTGAAATCTAGACATTAGCACTCCCGTTTTTATTGCAGCACTATTCACAATAGCCAATATGTAGAAACAACCTAAATATCTTTTGACAAATGAATGGATAAAGAAAATGCATATCCATACAGTGGCTTCCTATTCAGCTTTAAAAAAGAAGGAAATTCTGCAATATGTTAACAACATGGATAAACAGCGAGGACATTACAGTAAGTGAAATAAGCCAATCACAGAAAGACAAATACTGCATGATTTCACTTTTATGAAGTATCTAAAATGTCAAATTCATAAAATAAAAGTCAAATGGTGGTTTCTAGAGGGTTGTGGGGGAATGGGACTTTCTAATTAAAGGGCAAAATATTTCAGTTAAGCAAGATGAATAAACTCTAGAGATCTGCTCTACAATATTGTATCAAAAATAATAAAATATTGTACAGTAAGTAAGATGGTAAATTTCATACTAAGTGTTCTTACCACAATAAAATAAAAAATGAAGAGGTAACATCGACTCCAATGCTGGAAGAAGAAAAGCCACGAAACATATTCTTATCATACTGTCTAGCAACCATGCTCCTTGATATCTACTCAAAGAAGTCAAAGACTTATGTCTACACAAAAACCTGCACATGGATGTATATAGCAACTTTATTTATAATTGGCAAAACTTGGAGGCAACCAAGATGTCCTTCAGTAGGTAAACTGATATATGAACTGTGTTCATTAAGACAATGGAATATTACTGAGTGCAAAAAATAAATGAGCTATTAAGCCATGAAAAGAGATGGAAGAAACTTAAATGCGTATTACTAAGTGAAAGAAGCCAGTGTGAAAAGGCCACATACTGTGTGCTCCTACCTATATGCCATTCTGGAAAAGGCAAAACTATGGAGACCGTGTAAAATATCTGGTTTCCAGGGGTTAGTAGGGAGAGACGGTTGAATAGGTGGGTTCTTAGGGTGAATCCATACAGTGAAAATACTCTGTATCATACTATAATAGTGAATACATATATCATACATTTGTCTAAACCTGCAGAATTAACACCAAAAGTGAAGCCTAACATATACAGTGGACTTTGGATGATAAAGATGTGTCAGTGTACACTCATGAACTGTAAACAAGTACCACTCTCATAGGGGATATATGGGAACTCTCTGTACTTCCCATTCCATTTTACTGTGAATCTGAAACTGCTCTAAAAAACTAAAAGTATATTTAAAAGAAAGAGAAAAACAAAAACAATAACCAAACAAAAATCAATTTCATATGTCTTTCACACCTAGTACGCTGTACACAGTAATGTTCATGTTACTTGATAAAAATAATAAATGAAGTCTTAATGAGGTCTGGCCAAAATAATGGGCATGGGAGAAATTTTCCACCACTTATAGTTGGGATTTTCAGTTGAGAATTGACAATAACATGCTGGTATAATTATGAAGCACATAGTAAAGCAGCACAACAAATTGCATTACTTCAGTAGCCTTGAGTTACCTAGACTCTAGATCCAATGTAATGTGTATCACAGGAGTGTCTGAATCCTCAAAGACTTTTTCCAGTGTTATATGTCTTTCCATTTCTTCTAATTCTTTCAGGCACCGATAATACTAGGGAAAAATAAATACATGAGCTCATTACAAAATAACTTTATTTCCTAATTAAACTATTTGAGTATTTATAGACACCTGGAACAACTGTTACTGGGAAATTAAGTGCCAAACCCCCAACAACACTGTTGGGACATTAAAAGGCAAACACCGCATAGGCCCATAGTCAGCTTATGGTATCTGATAGGCTGGAGTCTGATGCATTACCAAATGCACTTTGCTTACCTTAGTCCGGTCGGGATCACAATAGTCCAAGAGAGAATCACAAAAATGATATCCCATTGATTCCAGGTCTTTTGTGCTGAAATGAGTGCCTCGTTTATTACCTAAAACATCAATAGGTTTACCCACCCTTGAGGGTAAGTTAATAATTTTTCTTAGCAGGTACATTGCAAAACAGTATAAACAAAACATTGATATGATTCCATATCCTGTTCTTTAGATTTTCTTCTCCAGGGCAGGTTATTTAACAGCTCATTGCTTTCCCTTGTCCCTTTTCCACCATCTGGACCAAAGCTGATTTAACACACATCAGTATATGTTGTAAAGGCAGAAAAAAATTCAGTAAGACAGTTCTAGAATATTTGGTTGCCAGTTAGAAATGGTGGTAATAATCACTTTGAGAAAAACTCGTGTAAAGATTTTATGAGAAAATATTTTCATCATCACAAATAATGTTATATCAATTTCAAAGTGCTTTAAAAACTAGCTGGAAAGTACATATGTGGATTTCTAGAACTTTCCTTTAAGTTGATACATTTTTCTGATAATGTGACTATTATTTTAATATGGACTATTCTAACCATGTTAGGATATGCTAGATGTAACTAAAAGATTTCTTAAATGGGACTACAAAGCACACTTTAAGTTTTTGTTCAGGGAACCAAGTGCTTTCATTTAAACATATATTGACTCCCAAAAGTCCATTTTGCCTTGCAAATAGCAAATCCAATAAAAAATATTAAAAATCTGTAGATACCTCCTTAAAAATAACAAGCATTTAAAGATTACCATATGAAACAACCAATTAGAGTATTCTATTTATATGCTTAAATCTTCCTTTCTAAACAAAGGGAAATTAGGAAATAGAGATACCATATTGTGGGAGTTTATTCATCCTGTTTATAGAATTGATTAAATATTAGTATTATTTAAATAGGAAGAAAGTGCTATTGTCTGTACTATAACATTTACATTAAATTATGTATATTTGGTTTAAAGCTTTGAGAGCTGTGAATGAGAACCCTTGATCTTACCCAGAGTAGATCCACAAAAGGTGGCCTCCATGGTAAAGCTGTTCCTGATTCCCATTTTCCACATGACCACTCTTCCTGTTCCTTCTTTGCTCTTTTGAACATTAAACTTGCAAGCTGAGAATGAAAACTGAAAAGAAGCAAATAGAAATGAGACTTGTTCTGGTACCTATATCTTTTTTGGAAAGTAGTATTAAAAATGAAAGTGGTTATGCAAAGTCTATAATTCTCACTAAAGCTTCAGGAGCTACTTTTTACTTTCTGACCAGTGGAAATATCTCATTTTAAGGATGATATGTTCACATGTCTGAGAACTATAGATTCTAATTTCTGCAATAAAATTTACTATTTTTATAGAAAGATATGTATATATCTTTATGTAACATATATTCAAAATCAGTTCCTTTTTAATTTTTGCAGGTACATAGTAGGTTTATATATATAGGGTGTACATGATATATTTTGATAGAGGTATGCAGTGCGTAATAATCACATTGGGTAAATGGGGTATCTATCACCTCAAGCATTTATCCTTTGTGTTACAAACAATCCAATTATACTCTTAGTTTTAAAAAATGTATAATTAAATTATTATTGACTATAGTCACTCTCTTGTGCTATCAAATACTAGTTCTTATTAATTTTATTTTTTGTACCCATTAGCCATCCCCACTTCTGCCCTCCCCCATTACCTTTCCTAGCTTATAGTAACCATCCTTCTACTCTTTGTCTCTACAAGTTCAATTGTTTTAATTTGAACAAATTAAATTTGAACAAAAACAAGGTTTCTTTCTCCATTAAATTTCCTCAAATAAGTGAGAACATGCAAAGTTTGTCTTTCTGTCTCTAGCTTATTTCACTTAACACAGTGATCTCCAGTTCCATCCATGTTGTTGCAAACGACAGAATCTCATTCTTTTTTATGCCTGAATAGTACCCATTCTGTATATGTACCACATTTTCTTTATCCATTCATCTGCTAATGGAAACTTAGGTTGTTTCCAAAAGTTGACTAATTCTTGATGCTGTTGGGATAAAATTTTATACTTTTAAAAAAGTTATAGGAAGGGATTCAATCTTCATTCATGTTAGGAATGAAGATTAGTGTTGGAGATGTTCAAAAATAAAGATTCTTTATCTTCATATGAAAGATCATTTGAAATTATGTCCTGAAAGATTGTCTACAAAGAAAGTTGTGAGGTGCAATTTTATTTTTTCAGTAACGTACAATAAAATTGACTTTTTGTGTTTCATTCTATACATCTTTTTGTTTTGGTTTTCGAGACAGGGTCTCTCTCTGTCACCCAGGCTGGAGTGCAGTGGTGCTATCATAGCTCACTGTAGCCTCAAACTCCTGGGCTCAAAGCTATCCTCCTATCTCAGTCTCCTAAACAGCTGAGACCACAAGCACTTACCACCACATGTAGCTAGTTTTGTATTTTTTTCACAGAAATGGGGTCTTGCTATGTTGCCCAGGCTGGTCTCAAATTCCTGGCCTCATGCAGTCCTCCTGCCTTGGTCTTCCAAAGTGCTGGGATTACAGGTATGGGCCACTGTGCTCAGCCTCATTTTATGAATTGTAACACATATATAGATTCCTGTAACCACCATCACACTCAAGATACAGAACAGTTCTATTACCCTAATAGGTTAACACCCTCCTGCCACCTCTAACCCCTGGCCACCATTGATTTGCTGTCACTATAGATTTGCTTTTTCAAGACTGCTGTATAAATGGAATCATATAGAATGTAATCTTTTGAGACTAGCTTCTTTCATTTAGCCTAATACTTTTGAGATTTATCCAAGTTGTTGCATGTATGAATATTCCTTCCGTTTTATTGCCAAGTACTATTCCATTGTATGGGTGTACTAAAATGTATATCCATTTACCAGTTAAAGGACATTTTGGGTTGTTTCCAGCTTTTGGCAATTATGATAGAGTTGTTATAAATGTGTGTACAGGTTTATATATGAATGTACATTTTCATTTCTCTAGGGTAAATATCTAGGAATGGGATTGCTGGATGATATAAGTGTACAATTTTCTTTATAAGAAATTGACAAACTACTTTTCAAAGTGATATACCATTTTGCATCTCCAACAAAAATGTACAGTATGAGAGATCCAGTTATTCCAAATTCTTATTAGAACTTGGGATTGTCAGTATTTTTATTTTAGCAATACTAACAGGTATGTAACTGTATCTCCTCAGTTACTTTGCAGTTCCCTGAGGGCTACTGATGTCAAACACCTTTTCATGTGCTTATTTGCCTTCACATATCATTTTTGGAAATGTGTGTATTTAAGATTATTTGGTTGGTTGTTTTATTACTACTGAGTGATTCTGGATAAAAGTTCTTTGTGAGATATGTGATTGAAAATAATTTCTCCTATCTGGAGCTTATCTTTGTATTTGCTTAACAGGATCTTTCAGAGAGCAAAAGGATGATGTCCAACTTATCAATTCATTACAATCCAATGGATAATGCTTTTGGTATTTTCTAAGGAAGGTTTGTCTAATTCCATGTCATAAAAATTTTCTTCTATGTTTTCTTCTAAAGATTTTACAGTTTTACATTTAAGGTTTGAGGGTTAGGTGAAAGTTTTTTGTTTTTTATATGGATGTTCAATTGTTTCAACACTTATTTATTGAAAGGTTTCTTTCTCCATTAAATTTCCTCCATTAAATTACCTTTGTCAAAAGGCTGTATGTATATGGGTCTATTACTAGATTTGCTATTCTGTACCACTGCTCTTGGTGTTTACACAGTTCCTATTAACATACTATTTTTATTACTGTAGTTTTACACTGTCGTAAAATTTGATAGTGTGATTCCTTCAACTTCATTTTTAAAAAGTGTTTTGCCTATTCTAGTTCCTTTGTATTTCCTTATCCATCTTAGAATCAGCCTGTTTATATCTATAAACAATTATGCTGTGATTTTTGTCTGGAACTCTGTTAAATCTACAGATCAACTTGGGGAGTTGATATCTTACTATGTTTAGTCTTCCAATCCATAATACAACACATGTCTCCATTTCTTTGGGCTTTGATTTATTTCATCAGCATTTTTAAGGTTTCAGCGTATAGAATCTATACATTTTGTTAGATTTATAACTAAGTATTTATTTTGAAGCTATGATAAAAATGGTATTGTTTTTAACTTTGGTTTCCAATGTTTTCATTGTGAGTATACAGAAATGCAATTGTTTTTTGTGGGTTGATTTTGTATCTTATGACCTTGCTTAAACTCCCTTGTTAGTTCTAGTTTTTTTTTTTTGTTTTTTTTTTTGAGACGGAGTCTCGCTCTGTCGCCCAAACTGGAGTGCAGTGGCCGGATCTCAGCTCACTGCAAGCTCCGCCTCCCGGGTTCACGCCATTCTCCAGCCTCAGCCTCCCGAGTAGCTGGGACTACAGGCGCCCGCCACCTCGCCCGGCTAGTTTTTTGTATTTTTTAGTAGAGACGGGGTTTCACCGTGTTAGCCAGGATGGTCTTGATCTCCTGACCTCGTGATCCGCCCGTCTCGGCCTCCCAAAGTGCTGGGATTACAGGCTTGAGCCACCGCGCCCGGCCTAGTTCTAGTTGTGTGTGTGTGTGTGTGGGTGGCTGGGTGGGTGGGTGTGGGTGTGGCGTGTGTGTGTGTGTGTGTGTGTGGATCACTTTGGATTTTCTGTGTAGATAATTGTGCCACCATCATTACTTCTTTCCAATCTGTCTGCCTTCTCCTTTCTTTTGCCTTTTTGAACTGGTTAGAACCTCCAGTACAACGCCGCATGAATTGAGGAAGAGTGGACTTTCTTGTCTTCTTCCTGACCTTGGGCAGAAAACATTCAGTCTTTCATCAACTATGTTGTTAGCTGTAGAGTTTTTTGTAGATGTCCTTTATCAGGTTAAGGAAGTACACTTTAATTCCTTATTTGCTGAAAGTTTTTTTTTTTTTTTTTCATAACTAGATGCTGAATTGTGTTAAAAACCTTTTTGTATCAATTGATGAGATCACACAGTTTTTCTTCTTTCAACTGTTAACATAGTGGATTACAGTGATTAATTTTCAAATATGAAGCCAGCCTTATATTTTGGGATAAACCCCATCTGGTCATGGTATATTAGTCTTTTTATATATTGCTGGATTTAATATGCTAATATTTTGGTGAGGATTTTTGCATCTATGTTCATGAGGGATATTAGTCTGTAGTTTTCTTTTCCTGTACTATCTTTGTCTTGTGTTGGTATGGTAATCCTGGGAAAGACTGCCTTTACATTTTTGGTAGAATGCTTCAGTGAATCCAACTGGATCTGGATATTTGTTTTCTGGAGTTTCTTTTTGGAATGCTTTTCAGGACTATTCAGATTATTTCACCTTGGGTGCGTTTTGGTAGTTTGTAGTCTTCAAGGAATGGGTTCATTTCATCTAAGTTGTTAAATTTATGTGCACAGAATTGAATTTCCCCTTATTGTCCTTTTAATGCCTGCAGAGTCTGTAGTGATACCTCTCTTTCATTCTTGATATTGGTAAGTTGTGCCATCATTGCCTCCCCTTCCTCCTCTGTCTCTTCCTCCTACTTTCTCATCAATCTTGGTAAAGTTTTTTCAGTTTTACCAATCTTTTCCAAGCACAAATGTTGCTTAATTGATTTTTTTCATTGTTTCTCATTTTCCAGTTTCATTGACCTGCTCATCTTTATTATCTGCTTCCTTCTGCTTGGTTTATTTTATTTTTCTTTTTCTATTCTTAATGTGGAAACTTAGTTTACTAATTCAAGGTCTTTGTTCTTTTCTTTTTTCTTTTTTGAGGTGGAGTCTCACTCTGTTGCCCAGGCTGAAGTGCAGTGATACGACCTTGGCTCACGACAACCTCTGCCTCCTGGACTCAAACAGTTCTCCTGCCTCAGCCTCCCAAGTAGCTGGGATTACAGGTGCACACCACCATGCTTGGCTAATTTTTGTATTTTTAGTAGAGATGAGGTTTTACCATGTTGGCCAAGTTGGTCTTGAACCCCTGACCTCAAGTGATCTGCCCACCTTGGCCTCTCAAAGTGCTGGGATTACAGGCATGAGCCACTGTACCCAGTCTATTCTTTTCTAATATAAGCATTTCTTGCTGTACATTTTCTTCTAAGTGCTACCATTTAGCTGAATTTCACAAAATTTCATGTTACATATTTTCATTTTCTTTCAGGTCAAACTATATTCTAATGTTCCTTAAGAGTTCCTCTTGGGCCTAAGGATTATTTAGAAATGTGGTTTAATATCTACATGTTTGTAGATTTTCCTCTTTTATTGATTTATTCTAATTCCATTATGCTTAAAAACATACTTGTATGATATTAATTATTTTAAATTTGTTAGTAGTTGTTTTAAACCAGAATGCGATTTACGTTGGTGCTGTTCCATGTGCATTTGAATATAATGTGTATTCTGCTGTTTAATAGAGTGTATTATAAATGTCAAATCCAGTGGGTTGATCCTTGCCTAGTGTCTATCTACCAGTTCCAGATTAATGTAAGAAGTATTTAAAATCTCCAACTATAATTGTGGATTTGCACAAAAAGATTCTTTTTTTTTTTTTTTTTTTTTGAGACAGCCTCGCTCTGTAGCCCAGGCTGGAGTGCAGCGGCGCCATCTTGGCTCACTGCAAACTCCGCCTCCTGGGTTCACACCATTCTCCTGCCTCAGCCTCCTGAGTAGCTGGGACTACAGGTGCCCGCCATGAAGCCCAGCTAATTTTTTGTATTTTTAGTAGAGACGGGGTTTCACCATGTTAGCCAGGATGGTCTCGATCTCCTGACCTCGTGTTCTGCCTGCCTCAGCCTCCCAAAGTGCTGGGATTACAGGCGTGAGCCACCGTGCCCGGCCCAAAAATATTTTCATAAGAAACATTTAACAGAAAACCTAGAAATAAAGGCCTCTATGTTTTAAGCAACCTTTAGATGATGTGGAAGACCTGTTTAAACTGCAGAATGGTGGTTTGAGTTGTTCAAGAAATTGGTCCATTTCATCTAAGGCACAACAGGTTAGAGATCTAAAACCCTAAGGAGAATGTCAATAGACAAACATTAAAATATCTTAGTAACACAGAATTATTTTATAGGAGTAATGAACTATACCTAAGAGTATTGACAGTATACATTTACATAGGAATAGCTTCAGCTATGGGGTTGGGTTTTCCCGTCATTCTTTCTGACGAAATGAATCCTCTTTGGGGAACAAGCCTGTTCTTTCTTTAAATAGCTATTTTTATCAGATTATCCTGTCCTTTATATGTCTTTGGGCCCCAATTATCCCCAAAAGACAATTAGTTCTTCTCAGTAAGTCCTTTATAATTGAATTGGTTGGTTGGGAACTTAAGGGAAAGTCTGCAGGAATTTTCTTGGATCTTTTCCCTAAAGAATGATTAAAATATAATTTTCACATGTTGGTAAATCAGTCTCCAATATTTCCATAGTTTGTGAAAATAATAATATACTTTATTCTTTTCTCATTCTAATTTCTATATAGTTTTAAAATATTGATTATTGGATTAAGGTTTTCCTGGCAAAATTCTAATAAATACTTTGAAGAAACTGTTACACATTTCTTAAGAATACAGTGTTTAATCTGTATAATTTAGGCACTCAATGACTATTAAAACAATAAACAAGACCCTAAAATTGACTGATAAAGATGACTAATAGAGGAAGCTTTCAAAAGGTAAAAGAGCAGTGGTATTATGGTGGTAGGTTTGGGGCATTTTTGCCTTTTTCCCCCATATTTTCAAATTATTGCTCACTAAGTAGTTCTATGTAGTTGCTTTCTTATTGTCAGTTGTATAAACTGGTCAAACTAACTAAATAACAAAAGCAGTTTGGAACAGTATTATCCATGTGGACCATTCTGCTATCCGACATGGGCAACATTTGGTAAAGGAAGAGTTAATACCTTAAAAGGTGCTTACTTTATCTGGACAATTTTTGCTTAGCATAAGTGGGAAGATTCGTTGCTGTAAGTATAATGTCTTAGATCTGTCACTACCATCACAGCCATACATGAAGATGTTCTCTTTCCTACTATGGCCATGAAGATCACAGTATAAAATAACCTCTCGTTTCTCCATCAGTCTGCCAGGAAGAAAGACAAGTTACTCACTTTTATCTCTGCATTTTTCTTCTATTGGTACAACTATGGATTTATACGTGTAATATCCAAATAAATACAATTTCTTATATCCTAGCTTTCTCTTATCTATATCACATATTATTAATATACAATTTTTAAAATCTACAATAATTTATTAACTATATAAAGATCTGAATGCAGGCCAAGTGCAGTTGCTCATGCCTGTAATCCTGATGCTTTTGGAGACCAATGCAGGCGAATTGCCTGAGGTCAGGGGTTCGAGACCTGCTTGGCCAATGTGGTGAAACCCCCTTTCTACTAAAAATACAAAAATTAGCTGAGTGTGGCGGCACATGCCTGTAATCCCAGCCACTCTACAGGCTGAGGCAGGAGAATTGCTTGAACCCAGAAGGTGGAGGTTGCAGTGAGCCGAGACAGCCTTACTGCACTCCAGCCTGGGCAACAGAGTGAGACTCCGTCTAAAAAAAAAAAAAAAAGTCTGAATGCAGTAGCTTTCCATTATAAGGACAAAATTTACCTTACTCCCAAGACTTTCTTCAACAAGATCTCTCTGCTTTATTTCACATATTTTCTTTCTGACTGTAATACCTTCTTTATCTTTGTAAATGTAAATACTACCTGCCATCTTTCAGTACTGACCTCATGTCTCACTTCCTTTCAATTTGTCAAGGCCACAGAGTTTCTCTTTTTGAACTTCGGTACCACTTAAAGATATTGGTACTGTTTGCTTGGCCCTTGTCTAGAAAAGTTTTTATATTTTTCATATTCAAGCTTGTTAAGAATGGGGAATGCTTCAAATCATCTAGAACAGTGCTATGCACATAATAAGCACCTAAATATTTGTTAAAAATTGAGTGCTTGATGACTTGGTGCTGAAGCCAATTAATATTTAACCCTTGAGTAGTGTGGTGAATAAGTTGTTATCTTGAGAAAAATGGTACCAAAGTTTGAATTGACTTTTTCTGATAAATTTCTAACAAATATCTGAAAAAATATATTACACATTCCTGAAGAGCACAACCTTTGGTCTATATAATTTAACACTCAATATAAAAATAACAAAACAAAAAATAAGTCCCTCAAACTGATTGATAAAATGACTAATATTAATAGAAGAAGCTTTCAAAAGTAAGAAAGTATGGTGTTAAAGTGGTAGGATTATTACTTAACTAATCAAAATTACATATACTATTTGCTGTATCTGGAAGGATAAACATCAAAATGTTAGCAATAGTATTTATAATATTATTAAATACAGTACATTTATAACAAAAATATTAAAACCTAAAATATAAACATTCAAAGCATTTTGCTTCTATTAGAAACCATACTGCTTTAAACTATAGTGAAATTACAAACTAAAATGTATTATGTGTTAATTTATTACCCTTTTCTCATTTGCTGCCTAATAAGTTCTCATCAATAACAGAAGATTGATATAAAGCCACTAAATGATAGTTACAAGTTTTTAGAAAACTAACTAGATTATAAGGCATGAATATCAAGTTAAGTTCTTAAATATGAAACATGCTGCACATTTTTAAGCCACAAATTCTTCAGTCTTTCATTTTCTTATAAGAAAGTCAAAAGGAACTCTACTTCTAACAAATTAATTTCCAAAGAGATGGTATTACTTCTGAAGTGAAACAGGATATTAGGGTCTCTCATCTTACATTAATTTAAATAACTTTAGAAACAGTTTGGATTTTCTTTTTACCCATAGGTAAACAGAAATACTTAGTATAAGATTTTATCCATAGGTATCTTTATGGGTAAAAAGATATTCTACTTATACTAAGTATTTTACATAAAAATCTACTCTCTCTTATTCTAATATGCTTTAAGTATACTTAATCTTATATATATTTATAGCTGCTCACCTTTCCACACATATGTGACTGACTTCTTATCCTACTTACCTGCGTACGATTAACTGGATTAAGATATTTCTCTTTCTTCGAAGTCTTTTAGAAACTTGCTGAATAGACTTCTGCCTTAACCTTCTTACAAGACAATCAGAGACTAACTGATATTTAAAAGAGTTTCCAAAGAGAGACGCCAAAGGGCAGTGACCTGTAATCCATCATGTCTCAGACCAGAGACCCTTAATCTCAGACAGCATTAAGCAGACGTTATAGATATTCTATTAGACATATCATCAGCTCCCTTTATATGTATATATTTCATGTATATAATATATATATATTTATAAAAAATATAAAATTATTTTAAACATCAGTGCTACCATTATCTTTAGCAAGAAGCCAAATTTGGGATATGAAAGCTGATTAGTTTCATCGAGTCATCAAAACATTCTAGAATCTGTTTCATTATTTAAGGGGAGGTTAGTGAATCCAGTGGCATAATGCCAGAAGGGTATAGAATTACAGTTGTGAATAACGGGGAAAAATAAAGTAGTTATATAGTAGTTAGACTATTGAGAAGTTACAGTAAAACGAATGAGATTGTGGGAGCAAAATTCTTACTACTAAGTTTACTAAATAAGCAGAGAGGTAATTTGAGGCTTATTTTACCTATGAACCATGTTCCGGGTATACCATACAGAAGGAAAAGATTCCTTCAGGAGAGACGTATAATTACGGTTTAAATCCCGTCCAGCTAAGGAACAGCGATAATTCCCCACAATCACACCATCTGGATTCAGCATGGGTACCACCTTGAAGACAAAAGTGTCCCGAAGCAACTGTGCATCACTTGAGTTTCCTAAAATATAATCTAGGAAGCCTTTCATGATCCAAGAGCTGTTGGTTTCCCCTGGATGGACCCTTGCAGTCAGAATCACAGCCTTCCGCTTTCTTGAGTCAGAGTTCTTCAAGGGGGTAGTGATTGTTAAAATATACACCATGTTCCTAGCAAGCGTGTGGCACAAAACACGTATTTTACAAAACTTTGACCGTACTGGATCATTATTGATGCCAGAAAGGTATTCTTGCAGGTTGGTGTAAGTGTATGGATAGCAATGAGCAAAGTAGCAGGTATCTTTGTTGTGTGGAAATTGAAATGTCCATGTAAGAGAGAAATAATGGCGCCCATCTTGGCCTGGGTTGTTCCTGTAATACTTGATTTGGTCTCCTATTCTCTGCCAGCCAATATGATGAGCCTTGGCCTCTTTTTCAGAATAGAACAGTGGGCGCATACCCCGACTGTAAAGACTAGCAGGTTTGGTGAAGTTGACAATAGTGAATCTGTAGACTATTCCTGCTCGCATATTAGTGACTTGGAAATAGTACCACTGGGTGTGTTTATTTGTGAAGAGGTCAGGGCGTACAGTCAGTTGGTATTCATATTCTGCCCTAATACACAAGAAAGAAAGGGAAAAAAGCACGTAAGAATGTAAAAATGACATTTTATAAAAAACGAATGTAAAATTTTGAGTTAAATAAGGAAAATTATTTTATTTTTACTCATTCACAGAAAGCTTTGTTAGGAAACAATGTAAAAGATAAAAGTTTTGAAATTTTCCCTTTTATTGGATGAGAAACTGCTTCTATGCTAATTCTAAATCCTTTGTATTCCTTGGTAATTCAAGAGAGCACATAAAAACACAGGTGTTTGATAAAAGTTTATATATTTCAACCTAATTATATTTTCTATATAAGAAATGATTAAAGAGTTACCAAAACTGAAGCAAAGTCCAACATTTCTTTTTTCACTTCAGACATATGTATCTATTACAGTCTAAAACTAGGGATATAAAATAACTATCACTGAGAGATTTAAACACAGATAAATTAATATGATCACATAGATTACCTAATTTGAACTATTTGAGAACAAGAACTGCATTTGATAACTATTTACATCCCTCTACTTAGTCATTGGAGATGCTTAAATAAAGGCAAAAATAATAATTTCACTGGAATGTTATTTATATACATAACAATATTACCTGGTTAGTCGTGACTATTTTTCTCTATCAAGTAACTTTCTATTCTATCAGCACTCTGCACTTAGCATGTAATGTGTATGTGTACAGTTGTAAATAATCACCTAGGAATAGGTAAAATAAATGTTGCAAAACCTTGATAGCTGTCGAGTCTAGGTGATAGGTATGTGGCAGTGAATGCAGAATTGTACTATTTTCTGTACTTAAGTGTATGTTTAAAGATTTCCATAATATTTTTAAATAAAATAATGCCCTTGGGATATTCTATGGAACACTCATCCCAAGAACTATTTCAATACAAAGTTTGAGAAGCACTGTGTGTGTGACAATTTATATTACTATACTGAAAATGTACAGTACAGAAGCCTTCTTAACTTTACACCTCATAGTTCTCCAAATTATTTGAACTCAGAATCTTTTATACTCCCCTCCTCCACAATAATTTCTAATTATTAATAGTATCTATACTTCAAGGAATTACAGTTTCATAATAGATACTAAGAACTTTAATGTACTTGATACAGAAAATGGTAAATAGTTGATGGTCTAGCTCCTTAAATAAAAATAATTAGAACCTACACTTTGACTACCTTCTGTAGATTACCACTCTCAAACCTTGCTTCAAACATCAAAGTATTGTCACGGTAATCCACAGGTTGCTTCAAAGGTGTTCGGTTACCCCCAACTCGGGAATACACAAAACAGGGCTCTTTGTAAGCTGATGAGAGAAGAAGATCATAAAGATGTCAAGGCATACCTAAAGTAAGAAGGTTATTCTGCACAGAGTTTGGAGCAATAGTACAAGTATAAGGATTGTAAATTTTCAAGTAACTGGACACTAATTTATATAGACATGTTGAAACAACAGAGTCTAAGAGTATTTAGACTAGAAAAAACAATGCCTAAAATAAACTTGTATATTTCTTACATTACATTAAAAATACTCATTTGGCCAGGTGCAGTGGGTCATGTCTGTAATCCTAACATTTTGGGAAGCCAAGGCAGGCAAATTGTCTGAGCTCAGGAGTTCAAGATCACCCTGGGCAACATGGTGAAATGCTGTCTCTACTAAAAATACAAAAAAAAAAAAAAATTAGCCAGGTGTGGTGGCATGTGCCTGTAGTCCCAGCTACCCAGGAGGCTGAGGCAGGAGAATCGCTTGAACTTGGTAGGCAGAGGTTGCAGTGAGCAGAGATCGCATCACTACACTTGACCCTGGGCAACAGAGTGAGACTTGGTCTCAAAAAAAAAAAAAAAAAAATTCACTCTGTTTCTAGTCATGATGAAGTAATTGGTTCTGAACTTGCCCTTTCACCGTAAATGACTATAAAACTGGATAAAGGATATGAGCTGTTTTCATGCATTTGGACAACAAATAGAACAACTATGTAGGATATTTGAAAGATCAAGACATGATGTGAGCCTATGTTGAGCCCTGGCTTGCTGCATAGAGATACTTGCTGGACTACAGCCCAGGGAGGTGGCATTTGAGAACAGTATGACAGTCTTGAGCTGAAGAGGGAAGATTGTTGCTTGGGGCTGCTGAAATTTGTGGGTCAGGACACCAGGGAAAAGAAAGCTACATAGAGAACCTCAACAGTCTACACAGTGGTTTCCCAGTCCTTGGATGAGGGATTGGCTACCAGTCAAAAGATGAGACTAAGAAAGACGCAAGAGAGCACTACTGTGGGCTGAGATGCCAGAGGACATACACTTCTGGGATATATTAGAATTCCAACTAATCCAGAGTGGAAAGATTTTATGGAATACCTTAGGCATTCAACAGTGACTCCAGAAAGGCTGTATCTTAGGCATAAGTACCATATTCAAGAGTAAAGGTCACGACGTAGCACTGGGGATAAAATGAAAACAGACCTGCCCCTATACAAAATCAAAGCAAGCCTGAAAGAAGCAAAATGATCTCCCAGCAATTTAATTGCCAGAAAGAACAAAATTCAACATAATGTTTAAAAGAACATAATACAGGATGGATGCAGTGGTTCATACCTGTAATCTTAGCATTTTGGGAGGCTAAGGAGGGTGGATCACCTGAGGTCAAGAGTTTGAGACCAACCTGGCCAACATAGTGAAAACCCATCTCTACTAAAAATACAAAAATTAGCCGGTGTAGTGGTGCATGCCTGTAGTCCCAGCTACTCAAGACGCTGAGGCAAGAGAATTGCTCGAACCCAGGAGGTGGAGGTTGCAGTGAGCTGAGAATGTGCCACTGTACTCCAGCCCAGGTGACAGAGCAAGACTCCATCTCAAAATGAATAAATAAATAAATAATAAATAAAAGAATATAATACAGACTCCCTAAAACATATCTTTTACAATATTCTACATATGATAAAAACATAAGGCATTCAGAGAAGCAGGAAAATGTGATCCATGAATACATATAAAATTCAGCAGACTCCAAGATAATGCACATGTTGGAATTAACAGAGAAGGACTTTGAATATATATTCAAAGACAAAAATGAAAATATAAGAGATCATGGGAAAATAGATAAGAAATCTCAAAAAAGAAAAAAACTAAAAAGAACCAAATGAAAATTCTAGAAATAAAACTACAATAACTGAAGGATTTACCAAATGACACAGAGACACAAAGTGAGCACATGTTGGAAAAATGGTGCTGATAGACTTGCTCAACACAAACCTTTAATTTGTTTAAAAAACAAACAAACAAAAAAAACCCCCCAAAAACACAGTATCTGTGAAGCACAATAAAGCAAAGCACAATCACCCAAGGTATGCCTGTATCATCATTGTTTCCTATACAGATATTCTTCAATTTACATTAGGGTTACCTCTCAATAAACCAATTTTAAGCTGAAAATATCATAAATCAAAGGTGCATTTTCAACTTGTGATATTTTCAGCTCATGATGGATTTATTTGGGCATAACTTCATTGTAAGTCAAGGAGGGTATTGAATATGTATCACTTTTACACCATTGTAAAGCTGGAAAATCATAAGTCAAACCATCATAAGTAGGAGACCATCTGTATGTAATGTGAAGATATAATTATTCCATACTATATTCATAAATCATAACATTTTGTATGCCATAAATATATACAACTATAATTTGCCAATTTATAATTGAAAATTTTAAAAAGAAAAAAAGAGTTAAAGCTTGCAAAAGAAATAATCAGTGAACTTGAAAACAAATACAAATTGCCCAAACTGAAAGACAGAGAGGGAAAAAAGTGGACAAATATCCAGTGACATGTGGGGACGTATCTAGAATCCAACATACGTATAATTGGAATTCTAAAAAACATGAAAGAGTGGTATGGAAAAACTATGTGAAGAAATAATGGCTGAAATTTTCTCAAATTTTGGTGCAAAACCCCTACTAAGCTATGGATCCAAGAAGTTCAGCAAACTCCAAGCAGGATAAATATTAAGATAACCAAATCTAGGCACACCATAGTCAAATTGCTGAAGACAGCCAGAGAGAAAAAGACACATTACATACAGATGGTCTCCTACTTATGATGGGACTTATGATTTTCCAGCTTTACAATGGTGTAAAAGTGATACATATTCAATACCCTCCTTGACTTACAATGAAGTTATACCCAAATAAATCCATCATGAGCTGAAAATATCACAAGTTGAAAATACACCTTTGATTTATGATATTTTCAGCTTAAAATTGGTTTATTGAGAGGTAACCCTAATGTAAATTGAAGAATATCTGTATAGGAAACAATGATATAGGCATACCTTGGGTAATTGTGCTTTGCTTTATTGTGCTTCACAGATACTATGTTTTTTTTATTTTTGTTTTTGTTTTTTTTGTTGTTTTTAAACAAATTAAAGGTTTGTGTTGAGCAAGTCTATCAGCACCATTTTTCTAACATGTGCTCACTTTGTGTCTCTGTGTCATATTTTGGTAATCTCACACATTGAAAACTTTTTCATTATTATGATATCTGTTATGGGTGATCTTTGATGTTACTGTTGTAATTGTTTTGGGCCACCATGAACTGCACCCATATAAAATGGTGAACTTAAGTGCTGTGTGTTCTGACTACCCCACCACCACCCATTCCCCCATCTCTCTCCCTTTCCTTGGGCCTTCCTATTCCCTGAGACATAACAATATTGAAATTAGGCCAATTAATAATCCTACAGTGGCCTCCATGTGTTCAGGTGGAGAGTCACACATCTCTTATCTTTAAATCGAAAGCCAAAAATGATTAAGCTTAGTGAGGAAGGCATGTCAAAAGCTAAGATAGGCCAAAAGCTAGGCCTTTTGTGTCAGTTAACCAGGTTGTGAATGCAAAGAAAAATATTCTTTTTCTTTTTTTTTTTTTTGAGATGGAGTCTCGCTCTGTCGCCCAGGCTGGAGTGCAGTGGCCGGATCTCAGCTCACTGCAAGCTCCGCCTCCCAGGTTTACACCATTCTCCTGCCTCAGCCTCCTGAGTAGCTGGGACTACAGGCGCCTGCACCTCGCCCGGCTAGTTTTTTGTATTTTTTAGTAGAGACGGGGTTTCACCGGGTTAGCTAGGATGGTCTCGATCTCCTGACCTTGTGATCCGCCCGCCTCGGCCACCCAAAGTGCTGGGATTACAGGCTTGAGCCACCGCGCCCGGCTAAAAAATATTCTTGGAGGAGACTAAAAGTGCTACTCCAGCGAACACACAGATGATTAAAAAAACAAAACAAAACAACAAAAAAACAGTCTTATTGCTGATATGGAAAAAGCTTCCTGGTCTGGGTCAAACCAGCCATAACATTCCTTTAAGCCAAAGCCTAATCCAGAGGAAGGCCCTAATTCTCTTCAATTCTATGAGGGCAGAGACAGGTAAGGAAGCTGCAGAAGAAAAGTTTGAAGCTAGCAGAGGTTGCTTCATGAGGTTTAAGTAAAGAAGCCATATTAATAACATGAAAGTACAAGGTTAAACAGCAAGCGATGATGCAGAAACTTCAGCAAGTTATCCAGCTCTAACTAACATAACTGATGAAGGTAGCTACACTAAACAACAGCTTTCAATGTAGACAAACAGCCTTCTGTTGGAAGAAGATGACATCTAGGACTTTCCTAGCTAGAGAAGAGAAGTCAATACCCTGCTTCAGAGCTTCAAAGACAGACTGACTGTCCTCTTAGGGGTGAATGCGGCTGGTGACTTTAAGTGGAAGCCAAAGATCATTTACCATTCTGAAAATCCTAGGGCCCTTAAGAATTATGCTAAATCTATTCTGCCTGTGCTCTATAAACAAAACAACAAAATCTAGATGACACCACATCTGTTTACAGCATGGTTTACCAAATATTTTAAGCCCATTATTGAGACTGACTGCTCAGAAAAAAGATTCCTTTTAAAATATTACAGCTTGTTGACAATGCAGCTAGTCACCCAAGAGCTCTGATGGAGATGTACAGGAGACAAACTTTGTTTTCATGCCTGTTAACACAACAACCGTTCTGCAGCCCATGGATCAGGAAGTAATTTCGACTTTCAAGTATTATTATTTAAGAAATAGATTTTGTAAGGCTATAGCTGGCCTAGAGAATTACTATTCCTCTGATGGATCTAGGCAAAGTAAATTGAAAACCTTCTGGAAAGCATTTTCCATTCTAGATGCCATTCAGAACATTAGTGATTCATGGGAGGAGGCAAAAATACCAATATTAACAGGAGTTTAGGAGAAGTTGATTTCATTCCTTATGGATAACTTTGAGGGCTACACAACTTCATTGGAGGAAGTAACTGCAGATGTGGAAATAGCAACTAGAATTAGAAGTGGAGCCTGAAGATGTGACTGAATTGCTTCCATCCCATAATAAAACTTGAATGGATGAGGAGTTGCTTCTTATGGATGAACAAAGTCGTTCCTTAACACGAAATTTATTACTGCTAAAGATGCTGTGAAGATTGTTGAAATGACAACAAGGCATTTAGTACATTCCATAAAATTAGTTAAAAACTAAGGATTTAATAGGACTCACTCCAATTTTGAAAAGTTTTACTGTAGGTAAAATGCTATCAAACAGCATCACATGCTACAGAGAAATCTTTCATGAAGAGTCAATTATGTCACAAACTTAACTGCTGTCTAATTTTAAGAAATTGTCAAAGCCACCCTACCTTCAGCAACCACCACCCTGATGAGTCAGCAGCCGTTAACACTGAGACAAAATCCTCCACCAAGCAAAATGAACATGAATTGCTGAAGGCTTAGATGATCGTTTGAATTTTTTAGCAATAAAGTATTTCTAATTAGGGCATAGATATTGTCTTTTTTAGACATGATGCTATTTCACACCTAATAGACTTTCATATCCACTTGGACACCACCAAAAAATTTGTGTGACTGACTTTATTGAGAGGTTCACTTTATTGCAGTGGTCTGGAACTAAACCTGCATCTCTGAGGCATGGCTGTATAAATTACGGCTGAATTCTTTTTAAAAACTTGTGCAAATATATAGGGTTCATGTGAAATTTTGTTATATGTGTGTAACATGGAATGTGTAGTGATCAAGTCCAGGTGTTTAGGGTGTCCATCTCCTGAGTACAATATATTCTTGTTTAACTACATTCTATGGCTGACAACAGAGGCTACAAGACAATGGGAAAATATCTTTAAAGAAAAAAAAGCCAACTCAGAATTCTGTATTCAGTGAGAATGCCCTTCAAAGAGTGGTGGAAAAAATACAGGATTAGACAAATGAAATTTGAATAATTCACTGCCAGCCAACTTAAAACTGAAACGAAATGCTAAAGACGTTCTTTGGGATAAAAAAACAATGATGCCAGATGGAAATTCAGATCTACAGGAAGGAATAAAGAGGAGAAGAAATGGTAAATATACAAATAAATATAAAATACTATTTTTTCTCCTCTTAATTTCTTTAAAGGCAACTGACCCATTTAAAACAAACAAAAAAAGGTATAATATTAATTTTAAATAGACCGTAAGAGGCCAGACACGGTGGCTCACGCCTGTAATCCTAGCACTTTGGAAGGCCAAGGTGGGCGGACTGCCTGAGCTCAGAAGTTTGAGACCAGACTTGGCAACACAGTAAAACCCCATCGCTACTAGAATACAAAAAATTAGCTGAACATGGTGGTGTGCACCTCTAGTCCCAGCTTCTCAGGAGGTTGAGGTGGGAGAATCACTTGAACATGGGAGGTAGAGGTGGCAGTGAGCTGAGATCATGCCACTGCACTCCAGCCTGAGTGACAGAGTGAGACTCTCTCCAAAAAAATCAAATAAAAAGTAAAATAAAATAGACTTCAAGAAATTGTATATTGTAACTTCTATATCAATCAAACAAAACGAGGTATACCTAAGAAAATATTTTAATTAAAATGAAATAATAAAAGGTGTTTGATTGACCTTCAAAAAGAGGAGTAACTGAGGAATAAAAATGAGATGGGCCAATTAATAAGATAGGCCCAAACCCAAACATAGGTGCAAGTACATGAAATGCAAATTGTCAAACCACTCTAATTAAAAGGCAGAGATTGTCAGATTAGATTTTTTAAGTAAGGTATTACTATACACTATAAGAAACAATTTAAATATAGTTTCATAAAAAGATTGAAAATAAAAGGGGGAGTTAGTCTAAGTAAACAGTAAACATAAGAAAACTGGTATTGACTATATTACTCTAAAACAACATAAAGACATGATATAATGCCAGAGATAAAAAGAAATATTTCCTAGTTATAAAAGAGACTGGCTGGGCATGGTAATCCCAGCACTTTGGGAGGCTGAGGTAGGTGGATCACTTGAGGTCAGGAGTTCGAGACCACCCTGGCCAACATGGTGTCTCTACTAAAAATAGAAAAATTAGCTAGGTGTGGTAGCACATGCCTGTAATCTCAGCTACTTGGGAGGCTGAGGCAGGAGAATGGCTCGAACCTAGGGGGTGGAAGTTGTAGTGAGCCAAGATCGTGCCACTACACTCCAGCCTGGGCAAAAGAGCAAGCCTCCATCTCCCTAAAATAAAATAAAATAAAATAAAATAATGGTATTTATTTCTATTTTTTTGCGCTTTGATGTGAGAATGCGCTTGGGGTGATTTCAATGTTTTTGAATTTATTGGGTCTTGCTTTATGACAAAGCATGTGATTGATCTTAGAATATGTTTCATGTACAAAGGAGAAGAATATATATTCTGTGGTTGCTGGGTGTTCTATTAGGTCCAATTGGTCAAGTGTCCAGTTTAAGTCTAGAATTTCTTTGTTAGCTTTCTGTCTCAATTATCTTAACACTGTCAGTGGGGTGTTAAAGTCTCTTACTGTTACTGTGTGACTAAGTCTTTTTATAGGTCAGGAAGAACTTTTATGAAACAGGATGCTCCAATGTTGGGTTTGTATATATTTAGGATAGTTAAGACTTCTTGTTTAATTGAACTGTTTATGTAATGCCCTTCTTTTTCTTGATTATTGTTGATTGAAAGTCTGTTTCATCTGATATAAGAATTGTGATTCCTGGCCCTTTTTGTTTTCTGTTTGTCTGGTAGATATTTCTCCATCCCTTTACTTTGAGCCTGTGGATGTTATTACATATGAGATGGGTTTGTTGAAGACAGCCAACAGTTGGGTCTTGTCTTTTTATGTAGTCTGCCACTCTGTGCCTTTTAAGTGGAGTGTTCAGACCATTTACATTCAGTGTTAGTATTGATATGTGAGATTTTAATCCTGTCATCGTGTTATTAGCTGTTTGCTCTGTAGATTTGATTGTGTAGTTGCTTTACAGTGGGCTATATGGTTAAGCATGTTTTTGTGGTAGCAGGTATCATTATTTTATTTCCATATCATCTTGTAAGGCTGGTCTAGTGATAACAAATTCCCTTAGCACTTACTTGTTTGAGAAGGATTTTATTTCTCCTTCACTTATGGAAGCTTAGTTTGATGGGATATGAAATTCTTGATTAGAATTCTTTATTTAGGGATGCTGAAAATAGGCCCTCTTCTGGCTTGTAAGGTTTCTGCTGAAAGGTCTCCTGCTAGCTGGATGGGGTTCCCTTTGTAAGTGACTTCACCCTTGCCTCTAACTGCCTTTAAGATTTTTTCTTTCATGTTGACTTTGGTGATTCTGCTGACTATGTTCCATGAGGATGGTCATCTTGTATAATATCTTGCAGGGCTTTTCTGTATTTCTTGAATGTGCATGTTAATCTCCTTAGTGAGATTGGGAAATTTTTGTGAACTATATCCTAAAATACATTTTCCAAATTGCTTACTCTCTCTTCTTCTCTCTCAGGAATATCAATGGGTCATAGATTTGGAATCTTTACATAATCTCATATTTCTCAAAGGTTTTGTTCATTAAAAAAATTCTTTCTTCTTTATTTTTGTATGAGTTTATTCAAAGAACTGGTCTTCAAGCTCTGAGAGTTTTCTTCAGCTTGGCCTAGTCTGCTGTTAATGATTCTAACTGTATTATGTAATTATTGTAGTGAATTTTTCAATTCCAGCAGTTCAGTTTGTTTTTTTCCTTAAAATGGCTATTACATCTTTCAGCTCTTGGATCATTTTACTGGATTCCTAGATTGGGTTTCAACTTTCTCCTGAATCTTGATGAGCTTCCTTGTCATCCAGATTCTGAATCCTATATCTCTCATTTCAATCATTTCAATCTGGTTAAGAACCATTGCTGGAGAGCTAGTGTGCTCATTTGGAGGTAAAGGGACACTCAGACTTTTTGAATTACCTGAGTTCTTGTGCTGATTCTTTCTCATCTGAGAAGGCTGGTGTTCTTTTAACTGTGGTTTAAGTTGAGTATAGTCAATTGGCTTCATTTCTGGGTGTTTTCAGAGGGCCAAAGCTCTGTATAGGGTATTATTTGTGGATAGATTCTTGCCCTGGGTTTTACAGGCAATGAATGTATATTGGCAGAGTATTTTTGGTATTGTAATTTGTGCTACAAACCAGTAGATGGCGCTTAAGAGTAATGGCCAGCAGAGAGGCTCTTAGCTAAAGGGCTCTTTTGGATTTCAGCACACCTGCAGCAGCACTCTATAATGGGCAGGTGGAGAGATGACCCCCATCTCCAGGCCTGCTCTGGGCCTTGCAGGAGTCCCCTCCAATCACTAGTGCCACTTCTGTGTTTTTTTGTTGTTAGATGTTCCAGGTTGTGGGGCTCCCACACCCGTCCCACACGGTCCTGTGGAGGGAGGTGTGCCCTGCTCCTTTGCTGGCCCATGAGCTTGCATGTCTCACCTCTCTCAGTGTTCTCAGAATGGGGGCTCCTCCCACTCAAGTGCTGGCCTCAGATCTACACTCAGCACTCACAAGCTGTATGCCAAAGCCCTGGGACGTTGTGACTGGCCTGTGCTTCCATCTGGCCCTGGCCCCTTGGGGTTGAGCACTGGCTGTGCTGGGGGATGTGAAGTGCTCCTAGGCCACTGGGAAGTATTCAGATGGGGCCACCAGCAAAGCACCAAGGTTAGGCAGAGGAGGTTGTGCTGTGCACATGCTCCTGCAGGAGCAGCCAGGCAGGGGCCTTGGGAAGGGCTAGCGGGCAGAAGGGCCTAAAGAACAGACATGCCCCAGCCCCACAGGATAGGATAGTCAGCCCTGCTCTCTCTTGACCCTGTAGTCAGCTGGGGTTACAGTGACTCAGAGGAACATAGGGAGCCTTAGGAGATGGGCACCTATGGCTGTGTTCTGCTTCAGTGCCCCATGTGCAAAATCCCCTGGACTCCACGTAGGCAAAAGCTCTGTCTTTGCCTACTCTCCAGGCAGATTCCCCTGCCAGTTCAAATATCTGTGGGGGTCATGAAATCTCTTGTAGCTAGGATCCCGGTGATCTGCAGCGAAAGCAGGCTGCCCCACCATCCCTTCACTTGCCTCTTCCCTAGGACCATTCAAGGGTGGGAACTAGCCCTGGCATTCAGCAACCCATGCAGGGTTCCTAGCTTCCTCTTCAACCTTGGTGTCTGCACCACCTCTCTATCAACCCTCAGTGTTTTCTCTCTGAGGATCTGTTCAAAGCATGTTGATATACTTGATATTTTGGTCTCTCTCAGTGGGAGTGGTGCTTCCTGACTGTCTAGTCAGCCATCTTGTCTCCTCCTTCATTGAGTTTCTATAGCACATGAAAAAGTAAAACATTTGAAAACCATAGCACAAAGGAAAGGAAAAAGGAATTGAGGATATACTTTTGTAAGGTGCTCACACTGTATGTAAAGTGGTATAACATAATTTGAAGATAGTCTTCTAAATTAAAGGTGTATACACACACAAAAAAACCTAGGGCAAAAGTTTAAAAACAGGTATACATGATAAGCCAATAGTGGAGATAAAATGGAAGAATAAAATACAGTCAAATTAATGTCAATGAAGGCAGACAAAGAATTAAAAAAAATAACATATGGAATAAAACAAAGCTAGTAAGATGGTAGCTATTAATCCAACAACAATAATTATATATTAAACATAATAATTAAAGGACAGATTTTCAGTTTATATAAAAAGCAAATCCAACCATAAAAACTCTAGAAGAAAACCTAGGCAACACCATTAAGAACATAGGCATGGACAAAGATTTTATAATGGAATCACCAAAAGCAATTGCGACAAAAGCTAAAATTGACAAATGGGATCTAATTAAACTAAAAAGCATCTGCATAGCAAGGAAACTGTCATAAGAGCAAACAGGCAACCTACAGAATGGGAGAAAATTTTTGCAATTTACCCATCTGACAAAGGTCTAATATCCAGAATTTACAAGAACGTAAACAAGTTTACAAGGAAAAAAAAAACATCAAAAAGTGAGCAAAGGATATTAACAGACATTTATGTGGCCAAAAAACATATGAAGAAAAGCTCATCATCACTGGTCATTAGAGAAATACAAAATCAAAACCACAATGAGATACCATCTCACACCAGTCAGAATGGTGATTATTAAAAAGTCAAGAAACAACAGATACTGGTGAGGCTGTGGAGAATAGAAACACTTTTACATTGTTGGTGGAAATATAAATTAGTTCAACCACTGTGGAAGAAAGTGTGGCAATTCCTCAAAGATCTAGAACCAGAAATACCACCTGACCCAGCAATCCCATTACTGGGTATATACCCAAAGGAATAGAAATCATTCTAGTATGAAGATACATGCACATGTATGTTTATTGCAGCACTATTCACAATGGCAAAGACATGGAACCAACCCAACTGTCTATCAGTGATAGACTAGATAAATAAAATGTGGTACAAATACACCATGGAATATTATGCAGCCACAAAAAGGAATGAGATCATGTCATTTGCAGGGACATGGATGAAGCTAGATGCCATCATCTTCAGCAAACTAACACAGGAACAGAAAACCAAACACCACATGTTCTCATTCATAAATGGGAGCTGAACAATGAGAACACATGGACACAGGGAGAGGAACAACACATACCGAGGCCTGTCAGGGCCAGGGCGAGGGGAGGGAGAGCATCAGGACAAACAGCTAATGCATGTGGAGCTTAAAACCTAGGTGACTGGTTGATGGGCCCAGCAAACCACCATGGCACACAGATACCTATGTAACAAACCTGCACATTCTGAACATGTATTCCAGAAGTTAAAAAAAAGCAAATCCCAATGATATGCTGTATATCTCCCAAAATAAAACAAATTAAATATAAAACATAGGTTAAAAGTAAAATGATGGAAAAATATATATGCACTACACAAATACTGATAAAAGAAAGATTGACTATCAAAGTAGATTGCCATGGATAAAGCTACAATATCAATATGGTGGTACTGGCATAAGTATCAATATATCAATGGAACAGAATGAAGTGTCTAGAAATAGACCTACATATATATTGTTAACTGACATTTAATAAAGGTGGCAGGGCAATTCAGTAGGTGATAGGATAGTCTTTTCAATAGCTGGTGATGAATCAGTTTTGTTAAAAGGTGGGAAAAAATGAACCTTGACCCTTATCCCAAACCATTCACAAAAAATGATTCTAGATGAATCAAAATCAAAGGTAAAACAAGTGAAAAGAATAAAGTTTCTTCAAAAACAATAGGTGATCTTGGGAAAAGCAAAGTTTATAGATAGAAAGGATGCAAAATGCACTAAATTTAAAAGAAAAACAATTGGTAATTGACTTCATAATAGTTTAAAAATTCTACTCATCAAAAGATATTGTTATGAAAGTGAAAAGGACTTCCACAGATGAAACTGAAAATTTCACTATATCATATATATGTATGATACAGCATTTATATCTTGAATACATATCAATCATAAAAAGGCAATTTGTGGTATAGTTATATGATGGGGTACCGTTTGGCAATATAAAAGAATCTGCTAACATGTATAAATCTGAAAACATAATTCCAAGTCAAAGAATTCAGACCTAGCAGTGTACTTACTGTATGACTGCATTTATATGAAGCTAAAAGTCAGGCAATAGGGTGACAGAAATCAGACCAGTGTTTGCCTGGGGCTGGAGCTGGGGACTGACCAGAATGGGAGAGATGGGAACTTTCTGGGGTGATGGAAGTGTTCCACATCTTGATAGGAGTGTTGGTTACACAGATGATATATTTTTTAAAACTCACCAAATTGTGTACTTATGATCTATACATTTCATTCTATTTACATTTTACCTCAATTTATCCAAAATAAAAATTAATCATGTCTCATAGTATGCCACATTCTTCAGTATCCTGTCCTAGGGTTTTAACTTTATAAGAACATTTAATTTTCATTGACATTTAAATTACATCTTACCTACTGAAATTTGTCTTTTCTACTCTTCTTTTTTGTCATTTGTGAAAATGGAAAAAGGTAAGTATTTACAATTAATCTTTCACATGTTCAATGAAAATTAAGTCAAGACTTTTTTTCATCCTCAAACCTTGTTTCTATAGCTTTCCTTTCAACTTATGGACAGGCATACTTCACAACTCCCAAGTATGGCATAAAAATAGGATTAAGTGGGGTTGATTGTGATGGATATTCTCTGATTCTACCTACAGATCTATCCTCTACTCTTCTGCACATTATACGTTTCCAAAGAGGTTGATCTGTATTGACTGCCTCAGAGGTTCTCTTGCCCTTTGGCTGTGGACAACTGGTAGAACATGGGAAGTTGGGAGGAGACTGAAATTGGGTTATTTATCCCCCTAGCATTTTCCCTTCAGTGCCACAGATTGGCAGTTGTCTGTTTCCTTACTGAAAGCCACAATTGTTTCGAGGCTGCCCTCTCCTATACCTAAAGGATTCTATAGGTCTGGAGACCATTCTGTCTTCTCACCCTTTCAGGCCTAGCAGTCATGGTTCTGCTCTGTTGATAGTCCTATGTTGCTTCCCACCATCCCTTGTTAATCTCCATTAACTCTGTCTACCCTTTTAAAAATTCATTAAGTTAAATTTCATTAAACTTTCTTAAATTACTCTGAGTATGCTATCTAATTCCTGAGAAGACCCTGACTGATTCATCTCAATTATTTTAGTTTTTTAAATCAGATCTCATTTCAGTTATGTATGGCAGTTCTGAGGCATGTTTGCCATGTAAATATTCACAATCAAATTGGAAAAATCATAGGTATTCCTCTTCAGTTGTTTAAAAATATTGTGAGTATATTTTTGTGAGTTGTTTGTGAGTATATGATTTCTAGAATTTGCTTACTGTACAGGAAATAGTCTCAGTGAATTTCTCTTTGTCTTGCTAGCCCCTTAAATACAATATATATGCTCCCTAGAAGTTATCTTTAATATATGAAAATACTCTAAGATATTAAACTGTGTTGGTGAAATTATGAGGAGTCTATACTTCCTTACACTGGTGCTTCAGGAGCAGTATAGTTGAGAACATACTCTGAGACTTCTATGTTTGATTATTAGCATACTGTATCATGAAAGCAAACAAAATATTTTGCATTAATACAGTTTTCAAAGTACAAATATGGATCTTGAGTGTTAACACTTTCCTGAGATACAATCTTAGATATTTTTTTGCAATGTAGCATAATTGTTTCACTTTTAAAAATTATAACGCCAAGAAATGCATCAGAGTCAGGAAATTAAAAGAAAAACATCTGAATGAATGCATGAATGTGAGCTGTACTAGAGGGAATAATAGTTGCAAAGCACTTCACTGCGTTTATCTTTCAAAATTGATATGAAGCAAAATTCATTCTAAATATAACTCTTCATTCTAATGGCAAACATGATGTTTAATTTTAAAGTAACTTTGCATAAACTGCAATACGCCTTCAAAGATATAACTGGCACTAAATCCACACTTGGATCAATATGTAAACAAACATCTTTATGTTTAGGGACTGGTCATCTGAAATTTCCACTACAAACAGCAAAACAAATATAACTCAGAGATTAACCTAAGCACCAAATTATATTTTACAGCAACATGTGTCATTATGTGCTCACCATCTTCAGCTAGATAAACCACAGTATCTTCCTTGGAGTCTGGATAAAGGGGTTCCGTTTCTAAGCCCGTTGGGATATACACTGGCTCAGGACAAGAAGGAGTCCAATCTGGAAAAAAAAGTGAAACATTATTTGAAAATGACTTCAAAATAAAACAGGAAAATTTTATTGCATATTTTCAAATTATTCATTGATAGATATAGGCTAAAATGTAGTGTTTTGTGTGGGGTAAGGTTTCACTAAGGGTTCATTGGAAGTAATAATGAACATTGTCACACTGTGATACAACTTATGACATTTCATTCATACCTTTTTCTGAATTATTATATTGAGTAGTTTCATGATTGCTTTTTGCTCATTACTGATTTTATACCTATTTTATAACACAGTTCTCTTTCTCCTGAGCCCTTGATACCATTCTATCCCACCTCTGGGAATCTTACTCTACCTTTTATTCTTCTTTTCCCTTCAGCCTCTTTGCTTGGTAATGGCTGTCAAGATAAACCTGAACATGTTTATAAGATTTAACTCCCAAAAGCAAAGATTTTATTTTATTTTATTTATTTATTTATTGGAGATGGAGTCTTCTTCAGTCGCCCAGGTTGGAATGCAGTGGCCCGATCTCGGCTCACTGCAAGCTCCGCCTCCCGGGTTCAGGCCATTCTGCCTCAGCCTCCTCGAGTGGCTGGGACTACAGGTGCCTGCCACCACGCCCGGCTAATTTTTAATTTTTTTGTATTTTTAGTAGAGAGGCAGTTTCACCATGTTAGCCAGGATGGTCTTGATATCCTGACCTCGTGATCCACCCGCCTTGGCCTCCCAAAGTGCTGGGATTACAGGTGTGAGCCACCGCACCCGGCCAGTAAAGATATTAGACGCCCCCCTACCCCTGCCACTTCTCTTTTAGCTACCAGCTTTCCTTCTTTTTAGGATCGAATTTCTTAAACGTCATCTGCACTACTCAGGTCTTTCTGACCATGACCTATTTGATGGGGGAAAAATGACTTCACAGCCTAACTACCCTAGTTATTTGTATTTTTTTAATGGACCAAGAATTTAGTGACAAACAAGTATTACTGCACAAATATTTTAGAGATTATGTGTACATCTCCTTTAACAACAGAGGTGTATTTGACCTAATCAATAGGGGTCAAATCTAGCTACAGAAGAAACACAGTCTACCATACTGATGCAAATGTGTATCACTGTATTGTAGTGTTAAATGAATCACACACAACCAAATAAATTGGTAATAAAGATAAGCAAATTATGATTAAAATTTTAAATGTTTTATTTAAAATCTTCTCATTAGTTGAAAGCCTTAACCAATTTAAGTCAAAATTAATGAACTAATAAAATAACTCCCATTCTGAAACATTAGGAATTTCAGCTATTTGCCTTTGTGTATGCTGATTTTCTTTTTTTTTTTTTTGAGACGGAGTCTCACTCTGTCACCCAGGCTGGAGTGCAGCAGCATGAATCTCGGCTCACTGCAAGCTCCGCCCCCCAGGTTCACGCCATTCTCCTGCCTCAGCCTCCCCAGTAGCTAGGACTACAGATGCCTGCCACCAAGCCTGGCTAATTTTTTTTTTTTTTTTTGTATTTTTAGTAGAGACGAGGTTTCACCAGGTTAGCCAGGATGGTCTCGATCTCCTGACCTCGTGATCCGCCTGCCGCGGCCTCCCAAAGTGCTGGGATTACAGGCGTGAGCCACCACACCTGGCCTGTGTATGCTGATTTTCAAAAGTTGCAAGACATCCAGACTTCTCAGTTAAGAAAACAGAGATTTTATTAATTTCTGCTTACGCTCTTCTTTATTTATTAATAACTAGTCCTTATTGTAGAGAACCATGAAACCCTATCATTATAACTGGAGAAAGAACTTGTATATAAGGGTCAAGTTTGCAGTTTATTAGAATATTCTTACTGAGAGCTGTGTTTTGAGAATCAGATGTAACCCACTTCTGATACCCATATCCACTGTTCCACTAAAATTGTTCTTTACATTGTATTTGAAACAGGGTGAGCATTCAGTTAAATGTCTATAGATTAAATGGACAGAGATCAATGGACATATGGAGAGATGAATGAATGGATAGTTGAACAATGCAAAGTTCTTATCCACATATTCCTTAAATGTAAATAATGTGATATACGTCTACTGCATAAATGTTTTATGTCTGGCAATATCGTCATTGCAAAAAAGCTACTCTAGAGCTAGGGTTGTTTAAGTAGAAGATTTTCGCTTGAAATGAAGCATTTCAAGATTTTCTGAGTATTCTATACTAAGCAATTTCATTGGTAATGGACTTAAACATCAACATGGATTCCTGATATAGGCACTTCTTCTTGACTTGTTATTCAGTGACAGATTTCGCAACTATCTTTTTGTCAAGTAGACTAGAAAATTATATATTCATCTTTCCGTTATCACAATCTCCTACTATCCTTGTTGATGTCTGTTGTTCAGAAAACTACTTGAAAGTGGTGGCTGTCACTGTCCCAAGAGAACTCAGATGTCTGTGCATAACAAATACGTGTTTCCCAGTTCTCTCAAAGCTGCAGACTCTTGAGCTGCGAAAACAACACTGCATTCTTTTGAGTCCTCCTTTAGTCAAAGTCATGTTCCTAGAAGAATGGAGACTGCACTTAGCAGTTACCATGTCATATGAGCACTAAATCAGTGCTGTTTGTGCCATTATGTCTCATGGATCACCTTGTGAAGGTTTCTGCTTTGTCCTTCAGCTCCTTTCTCCACAGGCCTTAGGACTGGCTGAGACAACACCATGCCTTCAGCCCTACACCATACGCTTCATTTTCTTCCAAGGAAAAAGAAAAAAAATAAACTTGTATGCAAAAGAAGACTCCTTCAGGTCCTAACCACCAGTACAGCAGATTTAAAAGCCTCAGTAGGTGGTAAGGATATTCTATTTTGTATATCTCTTTTTTCACTTGGCTACTGTGAGACTTCTTGTAATCTGTTCTCAGATTTATCTTTGGTTGATCCCACTTTTTGATCACTGAGATATGGTATATGCAAATGATCTTATAAAAGGGATATCCAGGAGTCATAGGAAATCCCAGAAATAATAGAGGTTCTGAATTAAAGGTGTTTAATTTGGAATGCTTTTTATAAGTAATTATTTTTATCAGTCTTGTTTATTGTATAAAAGTTAAAAGAAAAAAATCCACAATCTCATTATGCAGAGATAAATATCAACTTTTTTTCTTTTTTCTTTTTTTTTTTTTAAGAGACAGAGTCTCGCTCTGTTGCCCAGGCTGGAGTGCAGTGGCATGATCTCAGCTCACTGCAACCTCCACTTCCTGGGTTCAAGCAATTCTCCTGCCTCAGCCTCCTAAGTAGCTGGGACTACAGGTGCACGCCACCACGCCCTGCTAATTTTTTTGTATTTTAGTAGAGATGGAGTTTCACCGTGTTGCCGAGGCTGGTCTCAAACTCCTGAGCTCAGGCAATCTGCCCGCCTCCGCCTCCCAAAGTGCTAGGATTATAGACGTGAGCCACCGCACCTGGCCAACATTTTGGTTTTTATCTTTTTAGGCTTTCTCGCTTTCAACCATCCAGTTCAGATGCTTTTGGCATATGCTAAGAAAAAATATTATTTCACATATTTAGAAACCCAGAAGTAGAGGGGACTCAAGGGATGGTATAATCAGTGACTGGTGGTCATCCAGAGCTCAGTGTCTTTATGTCTCTCCACTTTGTCATCCTCATCCTAAGGCGTATGATTGTAAAATGTAAAACAACATGGCTGTCAGTGGAAGAGTGTCTTGTACTAACTGACTTAATCAACTGCGACGGAATCAACCACAATTAGTTAACCACAATGTCTTCTTCATGTATATGGCATCATTTATATATACTGATCACCAATTTGTTTTTCCCACCCCACTTCACTAAACATCTTAGAGATGTTTAATAGACATAGATCTTTATCATTTTTTAACATCTGTATAGTGTTCTCTAATATGGATTGCCACAATTTGACCATTAGTGGACATAACAGTTACATCTTTATTTACCTAAGAGATAAACTGCTGGTCAGGGAATACATGTATATTTTCCTTTATTAAGAAACAAAACTGTCAAATCTTTTTACAAAGTGATTATACAATTTTACATTCCCACCAACAATGTATTAGAGTTCCAGTTGCTCTACATTCTAATATTTGGTTGTTAGTCTTTTAAATTTTTTGCCATCCTGGTAGATGTAAAGTAGTATCTCATTGTGGTTCAAATTTTCATTTCCCATGTGGAAAAATTTTTTTCATATGTTTATTGATTATTATGAGAAATGTCTGTTCAAATCTTTTGTCCATTTTAAAATTAGGTTTTCATTGTTGGTTTGTAGGAATTCTTCATATATTCTGCATACAAGTCTTTTGTCATATATGTGTTGGGAATATTTATTTTTATAGACTGTGGCTTGCCTTTTCATTTTTAACTGTCTGTTAATGAGAAATTTTAAATTTTGATGATGTCAACTTTATTAATTTTTCATTGTTTCTTTTTTCTTTCTATCTCCTAAGGAATTGGTGCCTTATCTATAAATACAAAGATATTGTTCTATGTTTTCTTATAGGAGCTTTATAATGTTAGGTTATATATAGCTTTATATGTTTAGATCTATGATCTGTCTTGAATTAATTTTTGTGTACTAGTGAGGTAGAAGTCAAGGATTTTTTTTTCTACATGTATACTAAGTTATTACAACACCAATTATTGAAAAGACTTTCCTTACCCTCATTGAGTTTCTTTAGTGCCTTTGTCAAAAGTCATTTGGTCATAAACATGTTGGTCTATTTTTGGACGTTTTTACTCTGTTCCACTGATGGTGTTCATCTTTTTGTCAATTGTTTGTGCCCACTAAAAAAATCTACCAAAACAAACTTCTATCCATATTTCACATGGCCAGAAACAAAGCAAATGTTTAAATGTTTATTAGGTATTATGCTTATGAAAAGTGCAAAAACAAAGAACTACAGCTTACTGATTTATCACAAAGCAAATACCACATAAGCCACGAAATATTACATTGCAAGCACCTTACATACTCCACTCATGCCCCTTTCCCATCACCAGCCTCTCCCTCCCTTTGAAAAGGAGCCATTAGCCTTAATATAATGCAATTGTTTCTTTACTCTCCTTTATAAATTTACCACCTAAGCATTCATATATATATGCATGTGTATAATATAGTTTTTATCTAGAGAAGTGTAAATAAAACCATTGCTTTGCTTTGCCTATATTTGAACTTTATATAAATTAAAATCACATAGTATGTGGTATTCTTCTGTGCTGTTTTTCATGTATATTGTGAAATCAATCCACGTGGTGGCATATTGCTGTAATTTGCTTATTTCATTGATATATAATATTTTTTAAAATGTTACAATTTATCCATTTCTATTTATAATGGACATTTGGGCTGTTTCAGTTTGGGGCTATTAAGAACAATGGTGCTATGAACAACTTTGTACATATTGCTTAGAGCATCTGTGCTCACATCACTTTTAGGAGTAAAAATTCTAGGTTGCAGGGCATGTATCAATTTCAGTAAATAATGCCACACTATCATCCAAAATGATTATACTAATTTACACACCCACCAGCAGGTCACGAAGGTTCCATTTGCTCCATATGCTCACCATTGCTTAGTATAAGTTAAATTTAACCTTGCAAGGTGTCTGTGAAACAGTACTCAGCCTCATTAACAATCAGAGAATTGCAAATTAAAATCACAATAAGATAAGACTTCATGATAAGGTTAATATTATCTCATATGTTTATTGGCCATGTGAATATCATTTTTTATAAAGTGCCCATTGAAGTCTCCTGCCCAGTTTCCTACTGGGTTGTTTGTCTTTTCTTATTACTTTCAGAAATGCTTTGTATATTCCAGAAATGATCTATTTGTCAGTTATGTATTGCAAATATTAACATATTCTCCTAATCTATTGTTTACTTTGGTTTATTTTTTGATGCACTGAAGTTTTTAATTTTACTGTAGTCAAATTTATCCATCTTTTCTTTATGGTTAGGGATTTTTTTTTTTTTTTTTTTGGAGATGGAGTCTTGCTCTGTTGCCCAGGCTGGAGTGCAGTGGCGCCATCTCGGCTCACTGCAAGCTCCGCCTCCCGGGTTCACGCCGTTCTCCTGCCTCAGCCTCCTGAGGAGCTGGGACTACAGGTGCTCGCCACCGCGCCCAACTAATTTTTTTTGTATTTTTAGTAGAGACGGGGTTTCACCATGTTAGCCAGGACGGTCTCCATCTCCTGACCTCGTGATCCGCCCCCCTCAGCCTCCCAAGTGCTGGGATTACAGGCGTGAGCCACCGTGCCTGGCCCCCTGGGTAGGGTATTTTATGTTCTATTTAAGTCTTTCCAGATTTTAACATTATGAAGATATTTTCTTGTATTATTTTCTAGAAATCTTACTGTTTTACCTTTCATTTTTATATCCATAACCCATTTGAAATGGACTTTTGTGTATAAGGTTGGGGTGAGATTTCACTTTTTCCATATGGAAATCCAATTATTCCAGTATTATTTACTGAAAAGACCATCTTTAACTTTCTCTTGCAGTTCCATCTTTGTCATAATGACACGGGTCTGTTTCTAAGCTCTCTGTTCTAATCCATTCCTGTTTCCTTTCAGCAATGCCATACATTACTATAACTTTATTAAGGTTTATGAGCTAGTAAAGTAAACCTTACAATTTTTGTCTTTTAAGAGGTCGTTGGCATTTCCATATGCATTTTTAAAGTATCTTGTCAATTTCTATAAAAAAATCACAATTGGGATTTTGATTGGTATTGCATGGAATATGTAGATCAGTTTGGAGATAACTGACATCTTTAGAATAATGAGTCTCCCAATCTATGAACATTCTATATCCTTCTACTTATTTAGGGCTTTTAAAATCTCTCTCAATAATGCTTTATTGCTTCTTCATAGAAATCTTGTCTATCAGATTTATTCCTAGGCATGTGATTTTTAAACTTTTTATTTGAAACAGTTGCACACATAAAGTTGCAATAACAGGAAAAAAAACCTTTTTCTCCCTGAAGTACTTGCCAACATAATACCCCATCCTCTCCAAACATATTTCCTCCAATGAAGGAAATCCTCCTATATAAATAACCATAATACAACCATCAAGATCAGGACATTAATACTGATTTACTTCTAATATTTAATCCTTAAAGTTTTGACAGTTGTATAATGTCCTCTATAGCAAAAGTATCCACTTTAGAATCACACATTGCATTTAACTTTAATGTATATTTTAGTTTTCTTCGATATAGAACAGCTTTTCAGTCTTTCCTTATATGTCATGACTTTGACACTTTTGAAAATTACAGGTCAGATTTCCAATGTCAGCTAAGAGACACATAATGTTAAAACAAAACAAAACAAAAAACAGCACTTTGGGAAGCTGAGGCAGGTGGATCATGAGGTCAAGAGATGGAGACCATCCTGACCAACACTAGTGAAACCCCGTCTCTACTAAAAATACAAAAATTAGCTGGGTGTGGTGGCGTGCGCCTGTAGTCCCAGCTACTCAGGAGGCTGAAGCAGGAGAATGGCTTGAATCTGGAAGGTGGAGGTTGCAGTGAGCTGAGATTGCACCACTGCACTCCAGCCTGGTGACAGCGTGAGACTCCATCTTAAAAAAAAAAAAAAAATCATCCCTACCCTTACAACAAAAAATATACTAGACAAATTGCAAATAATGACTTTTTGCCAACCCACCATAGAAGAGGTTGCAGGGCAACCAAATGCTCCAAAGTCTGCAAAAAGACAGAAATTTGCAAGGTGAAACTGGACCTCAGTAGTTGCCCACTGAAGGCAGATGCTGCTGAACTTCATATAATCTGGTAAGAAGGCACAGCTAAAGCTTTTAAAATAAATTTTAAAAAGCCAAATGTGAGTGTGAAGTCCCTTGGGGCTGTAGATATAAGATGTAGTGGGTTAGCACCCACTTTCAGACTTTTCCTCTGGGAATCCCACCAGGTGCTCACAAGGAAAAAGAGAATCCTGCGAAAGTTATTCTTGTGGTGCTGCATTGGGGAGGGGAACAGCAGCCTCTGCCAAACTCCACCCAGACCCATCTATGCATCTCCCTTTATGGAATAAAATACTTAATCTATAATAAGACATTAGTAGAAAACCATTGCATCTGGGGAAAGGGAACAGAAAAAACAATACAAAAATCCCCAACACTACCACACTAACCTTGAGTGAGATATAGGCATATGTGCTATTTTCTGTCTATATAGTTGCCTGTTGTGGACATTTCACGTAATTGGAATCACATTATTTGTTCTTCTGTGTCTGGCTTTTATCACTCAGTATAATGGTTTCAAAGTTCATCCATGTTGTAGCATGTATTAGTACCTCATTCCTTTTTATGGCCAATTAATATTATATTGTGTGGAAATACCATATTTCGTTTTTCCATTCATCCATTGATGGACACTTGGGTTGTTTCCACCATGTGGCTACTAAGAATAATGCTGCCATTAACGTTTGTATTTAAGTTTTGTTTGGATATATGTTTTCATTTCTCTTGGGTACATATCTACAAGTGGAACTGCTGGGCCAAATAGTAACTCAATGTTTAACTTTCTGAAGAAAACACCAAACTGCTTCCAAAGTAGCTGCACAATTTTACATTCCCAACAGCAGTGTATAAGGGTTCCAGTCTCTCCACATGCTTGTCAGTACTTATCTGACTTTTTGATTCAAGTTATCCTAGTGGGTGTAAAGAGGTATCTTATTGTGGTATTAATTTGCATTTCCCTATCACTAAAGCTGTTGAACATATTTTCATGTGTTTACTGGCCATTTGTTCATTTACTTTGGAGAAATGTTTGTTTAGATCCTTTGTACACTTTTAAATTTAGTTGTCTTTTTATTATTGTGTTGTAAGAGTTCTTTATATAGTTTAGATAGAAGTTCTTTGTCAGATAAATAATTTTCAAATATTTTATCTTGTTCTATGGGTTTAATTCTCATTTTCTTGACAGTTTCTGTTGAAACACAGAACTTTCAATTTTGATAAAGTTCAATTCATCTATTTTTTTTCCAGTTGTTGCTTGTGCTTCTGGCATTATACTTAATAATCCATTGCCAAATCCAAAGTCATGAAGATTTGCCTCTATGTTTCCTTGTAAGGGTTTTATAGTTTGGGCTGTTAGTTAGATATTGATCCATTTTGAATCAATTTTTGTATATGGTGTGAGGTAAGGGACAAACTTCTTTATTTTGCATGTGGTTATCTATCCAGTTGTCTTGAGGCCATTTGTTGAAAAGACAATGCTCTTCCTATTGAATAGTCTTGCCATCCTTGTCAAAAATCAGTTCACCACAGATACATGGGCTTATTTCTGGACTTCCAATTTTATTCACTGGTATTCACTGGTCTATATATCTATCCTCATGACAGTACCACACTAAATTACTGTTTGTAGTTAAGTTTTGAAATAAGAAAGTGTGAGCTCTCAAATTTGTTCTTAAGTTTTTTTTTTTCTTTTTTTGGCCATTCTGGGTTCCCTGAGTTTCTATATAAATTTTAGTATCAGCCTGTCAATTTCTACAAAGCAACCCACTGGTATTCTAATGAAAACTGCATTGAATCTGTAGATTCATTTGGGGAGGACTGTCATCATAATAATAGTAAGTCTTTTGATCCATAAACATGGGATGTCTATTTACTTAGATCTTTATTTTCTTTCAGTAATGTTTTGTAGTTGTCAGAGTATGCCTTGTACTCTTTACCTAAATGTATTCATATTTTATTCTTTTGCAAATTGAATAGTTTTCGTAAGTTCATTTTAGGGTTGTTTATTATAAGTGCATAGAAATACAATTGATTTTTATATATTAATCTTATATTCTGCAACCTTGCTGAACTCACATATTAGTTCTAAAAGTTTTTTTCAGTGGATTGCTTAGGATTTTCTATGTACAAAATTATTTTATTGGCAAATATAGTTTTACTTCCTTCTTTCCAATGTAGATTTTTAAAACTTCTTTTTCTTGTCTAATTACCCTGGCTAGAACCTCCATTACAATGTCATATAGAAGTAGAAAAGTGGATATCTTTGTCTTGTTCTTGACCTTATGGGGAAAGCATCTAGTCTGTTCACCATTAAGTAGATATTAGCTGTAGGATTTCCATAGATGTCTTTTATTGAGGACATCCCTTTCTCGTCCTAATTTGGTGAGTGTTTTTGTCATGAAAGGGTGCAGGATTTTTAAAAAAAAATGCCTTTTCTATGTTTATTGAAATAATCTTGTGTTTCTTTTTAATTCTACTGATATTCTCTATCACATTAATTGATTTTTGGGTATAGGGAACAAACAACGTATCTGGATAGATTCCACTTGTTCATGATATATATTCTTTTTATTTGTTGCTGGATTTAGTTTGCTAGTATTTTGCTGATGAATTTTATGTCTATATGCATAATATATATTAGTTTGTAGTTTTCTTGTGATGTCTTTGTGTGGTTTTATTATCAGAGTAATACTGGCCTCATAGGGATGGATGGGGAAGCATTTCTTCCTCTTCTATTATTGGAAGAGCTTTTGAAGTATTAGGAATTGTTTGGTACAATGTTCTAAACATTAAATGTTTGGTAGAATTCAGCAATGAAGCTATTTGGATTTAAGCTACTCTCTGTAGTAGTTTTTCTATTATTAATTAAATCCTTTTACTTGTTATATGTCTATTTAGATGTTCTATTTCCTCGATTCAGTTTCAGTACTTCGTGCCTTGCCAGTCATGTGTCCATTTCATCTTAGTTATTTAATTCCTTTTTAGTCTGTATCTGGTTCTCATCTAATTTGATAATTACATCCTCTTAGTTTTCTAGCACAGGATTCTCAGGACAGTTACATACATCATCACAAGTTGATAATATTCAAGCCTTTACAAGTGTTTGCAACTACAGCAGACAGTTAGTTCTGCATTTAAATCACATGCCACAAAATTTCACATAACTTCTTCTTTTCAAGGGTATCCAAATCTAAGTATTCCTCCAAAAGATTTCACAGCATTTCCAAAGTTGTGCTGAGGAGCCACTTTATTTTGTCTTATGTGGCAGATATATAAGATGACTATTTTCCATAAGGCAGAATAGGTGACTTTGTTAAGTAATTGCCAGGATAAGCCATTTCCATATGCAGATTCAAGTAGTTGTTCAAGTTGGTCCACTGTTATATGAACAAAAGAATATTTAGCAGTATAAGGCCCTGCACTCAGCTAGTTGTCCTCCAAATTTCCACTGCTAGTTTTTTTACACATTGCTAGTTGTCCTCCAAATTTTCATTCTAACTTTCTTCCTGACTTACCAAAACCTGAATTTATCAGGGCAGCAATGTACCTCCATTAAATAACCTTAAGTTTTCAGGCTTGCCTATGGCCAGGAGTAGCGACGCAATATAATTCTAGTCAATGAGGGGTAAAAAGATGACTTTTGGTAGAATTTCTGGGAAAGCTTTTTTTTTAAAAAAAAATTAAAATAAAAAGAAATAGAATCAACTGGCATAAGCATGTTGCTCTTTGTTTTTCCTCCTCTTCACTGTATTTTCATCTGCTTAACAGGGTCTTTTGCAAAACAAGAGCTTTTAATTCTGAAGTCCAATTTATCAGTTTTTTTATTAATCATGTTTTTGGTGTCAATTCTAAGAACTCTTTGCCTAGCTCTAGATCATAAAGATTTTCTTTTATTTTAAAAAAGATTTATAATTGTATGTTTTACATTTAAATCTATGATTCATTTTGAATGCATTTTGTATAAGGTGTTAGACTTAGGTTGAAGTTTTCCCTTGTCTCTTTCTTTTCTTCCTATGGATATCCAATTTCTCCAGCAATATTTGTTGAAAATGCAAACTTTCCTCCATTAAATTGCTTTTTCACTTTGGTCAAAAACCACTTGGGAATATTTGTGTGGTTCTACTTGAGTTCTCTATTCTCTTCTACTGATCTAATACCACAGAGCTTTGACTACTGTAGCTATATAAAAGTTTGAGGTAAGAGGCTACTTTATCCCATTTTATGCTTCATTTTCAAAATTGCTTTTTTGAAAAAGTTATTTTAGTTCTTTAGCCTTTCCATATAAATTTTAGAATAATTTTGTCTACATCTACAAAAAGAAATCCTGATAGGAATTTCTTGAAACCTGTATGTCAACTGGGGAGAGCTGACATCTTTACTACATTGAGCTTAGTCCTAATCATGAACATGGTATATTTCTTGATTTATTTAGATCTTCTTTTATTTATTTCATCAACATCGCATAGTTTTAAGAATGCAAGTCTTGTACATGTTTTGTTAGATTTACACCTAATTTTTTAAAAAGTAATTATAACAGTAATGTTCTATACTGTGGTATGGGTTTAGATTACACAAATGTATGCATTTGTTAAATTTGTTAAAATTCATTGATACAATTAGATTCATGAATTTTGTCTTTTGTAAAATGTACCTCAAAACTAAAAAGGAATTCCAGGTAACAATATACATGCTAAAGTATTTGGAGGTGAAATGTAAGAATATCTACAACTTACTTTTAAATGAATAAAAAAATTAAAAGGACTTGATGGATAAAGAGAGGGATGGATAGATGGCTACATATGTGATAAAGCAATATAGTAAATTATTGATTGTAAGAATCTAGTTGATGGCCATATAGGTTCCTGTATAATCCTTTCAACTTCTCTGCATATTTGAAAACATTCTTAATAAAATACTGGGAAGTAAGAAGTTAATACAGAAGTTAATAAGAGGTTAAATAAAGGACAAAATAAATCTAAATAAATCAAATTTACAAAAAATCATTAATAAATTATTAGAATACAGCACAAAACTAGAACTAAGAAATAAATTCAAGCACTGATTCTTTGAAAAAATTAACAAGATAAAGCCTACCAACATACTCAGGGGAGAAAAATAAGAATGCAAAAACACAATGTAAAATATTAGGACAAAGGGAAAAAAATCTCCTATGTTTAAAGGAAATTATAGCAATTATAGGAGAATACTTTGCTTAAATTTAGAAATGAATTTTAAAATCCTGCATGAAAAGCATTTTTCTAGGAAAATAAATAACCATAACTGTCCCTGGAATATGTAGGAAACTTACAGACCTAACAAAGAAGAAATTGAGAAGTTTTATGGTAACAATATACTCTGTCTCTCTAAAACAGTAACAAAATATGCACAGTTTTAGAAGACTTCTCTCAAAATTAAAAAGAACATTAATTAAAACATTATTGAAACTGTTCTAAAGCAAAGAATTCTAAATAACGTTTATACCAAAACCTGAAAAATGCACATAAGCTAGAAAATTTTTAAAGATCTATCTTATTTCTGAATATTAAAGCAAAAATTCTGCATAAAATGAGAAAACAGGATTCAGCAACCCACTAAAAATTATTCACAATGACCAACTGCACTTTATTTAAATACTATACAACTGTTCAATATTAAAGAAACTAATATCACTCACCAAAATAATAGGTCAAATGAGAAGAATATCATAATCCCTCTACCCCATAGATGTTAAAAAGGCATTTAATAAAGTTTAGTAATAATTTCTGGTAAAGTTTTCTTAATAATATAAGAATAAATTGGTAACTCCTTAGCAGAATAAAAAAATTTATTTTAGTTTAACAGAAGCCAATAATTTGCTTAATGAGAAAACAGTAAAACTAGTCCCATTAAAATGAAGAATAAGACAAAGGCAACATTATTAAAAATTTTTTGACAGTACCGGTAAATGCATTTAGTACAAAAAAGAAATATAAGGTATAAAAACTGCAAATTAGTAGATATAATTACATTAATACAGGATAATATAACTTTATAATTGGAACATATATAGTAATTTAAATATTAGAAACAAAGTATGGAAATTTTCAAAATTAATACACACAAAAATAGCTTTCCTGTATGTAAACAAGTTAGAAAATATAATATTCTATTTGAAATTGCTATTCTCACAACAAAAATATTTAGTTTTAGCAACAAAATAAAATACCTAACAATAAACTTAGAAACGGTGCAGAAAAAAATTAAAATTATAATAAGGGAGATCAAGGAAAACTAGGATAAATGGTGAGACAAATCTTACTGTTGGACAGGAAGGTGCAATTTTAAAAGTATGTTACTCTTCTTTAAGTTAATGTATAAATTTAATGTGATCACAATAAAGTTACCAGTTTATTTATTTTAGGACAACTAGGAAAGCTTATTTTAGATTCCATATAGAGACATAATAAGGCAAAAGTAGCCAGAAAAATCTTGAACAAAGTAAAACAGTAAGGAACTAAGTTTACCACATAACAGAATTATAGTTTAAAAGCTATAGTAATAGAGTTTCATGCTGGCATATCAAAAGACAGATTAATGGAACAGAATTCAAAATTGGACCTAAGAGTTTAGTATATCATAAATGTGGCATTGAAGTGGGTAGAAAAAAATAATTCATTTAATAAATTTTGTTGGAACAACTCAGCAGGCATTTAATAATAGGACTGGATTGGAAGTTTACTTCTTATATCAAAATGGATTCCTGATGGATCAAAAATTTAATCACAAAAAATACACTTGGACACTACTAAGAAAGAAGTGTGAAAATTTCAAAACCCCAGAAATCATTTAAAAATGATAGACAAATTACATAAAAATTACAAATTTATGCATGACAAAGACAAAAGGCAAATGAAAAACTGAGAAAAATAGCATGCAACATATAAGACACAGTAATCAAATCTCTTGCATAGACAGAAAGCACTTACAGATCAAGAAGAAAAAATGTCCAATCAATAGCAAAATGGGCAAAGGATTTTATCAGGTAGCTTATGTACAGTCAGTAGATAAAACGTTCAGTTTCATCCATAAAGAATACATGAAAACAACACATATCAAGTAAACAATATCAGATTGTTGAAAACCAGAATGGATGATTAACAGTATTGATGAGTATGGGAAAATAGGTAATCTCATTGTGCAGTACAGGATTAACACAGATGGCCTAGGCTGTCCAAACCCTGTACCTCCAAAGAAAGATTTGGACCTTGTCCAACTCCTGGGAGATAACCTCTAAGACCCTGAAATATTCTGCCTGTTCAGAGTTTCTTTGTCTACTTGGGGCCTTGGGCTACATCAGATAGTTTATGCTAATAATGTGAGTTGTGGTGGGGGGCTCTGGGCCACATTATATTAATTTTGGATGGAGAGGCTGGGGACTGAATAACTAAGGCCAGCCACATGGGCCTTCCATGCAGACATAACTGGTCCCTAATGGAAACTCTGGACAACAATGCTGAATGAGCTTCCCTGATTAGCAGTACTTCATGGGTGTTATCTCACATCATGGCTGGAAGAAGTAAGTGCTATCTATAAAACTCCACAGAGAGAGTACAACTGGAAGCCCACATCTAGTCTCTCCTGGACACTGCCCTAAATCAATTCTGCTGATTTTAGTCTGTATCATTTCACTGTAATAAGCCACAACCATTAATGTAATGGTTTTTCTGAATTTCTCGAGTCCTTTTAATGAATCATTGAACCTTGGGGTGGTCTTGGGGACTCCTGATCACAGGTGACATCGGAAGTGGGATTCACTAGAATCACCCTGACTCACTGAAATGTGGTGAAAGAATGGTTTGGGAAAAGGAAGGATAAGAGGGTAGGAGTTGACAAAACTTTGATTCTGTATGGCCACTGGGCCACTCATAGTGTTAAGTAGCAGCTGTGTTGCAACCAGTTACTAGAAGTAAAAGTCACCACTGGAATTTAGAAATGATAAATCTAACTCCTAAAGAGTTGGCTCACTAGATGCATAAGGAAAGGCAAAATGACAAGAAACAAGCTAAATATACAATCTCTCAGTTATTATGTGTAATAGCTAAAATGACAGTAAAGTGTTGAGGCAAATCCTGATGCTGGGCCAAGCTTGAATTTCAGCTGGTCCAAGTTACAGACACTAGCTTCAGGGTTTCCAACAAAGGGACAAATAACATGCTGAAAAAACTGACAGCTAAAATAATATGAGTCATGAAAGAACAGGGAAAGACAAAAGGAAGAATCAAGGGACTCATCCCAGCAGGTTGGACACTGATGGGATCAAAGGCTTAATGAGGCACTACTGGAGATTACATAGACCAATAGGAGCTCCTGGCATACCCCAACTTTGAAGAGCTTTAAACAAATCTGTTCTATTTACCTTAGTCTGGAGGAATTAACAAAGCTGAAAGGCAAAAAGGACAATGAAAAATGTTACCTCAAATCATCCGTGGCAATTGTCTCACAATCTAATATGGATAAAGACTGATGAAAAGGGTCAGAGTCCTTTAGTCTGATCCTTGTTTGGGGACATGGGCTATATGCACGTGTGGTTAAAATGGACAGGGGGTGGAGAATAAGCTTTTCTGGGACTCTGACATGGCAGACCAAATGCACTGAGGTTCCAAAATCTGTTGGGTGAAATCCTAATGTGGACTACAGTTAGGTTGGGAGGACTTAGCCATGAAATGGTTGATGAAATTAAGGTGAAAGTTGAGATTAAAACTGAAATACCTAAATGGACTTCATGTGAACTGGATGTATCTCCTTTACCTGAATGTATTGGGATGGATTTTGTATCTGATTGGGGAACACTTCCCTACCTTATATTGTAAAACCAAAGGCATGTAAATTTGCCCTTTATCCAGTATACCTGCTAAATGGGAACCTACAGAACTGTCCAAGCCCACAGATTTTAGTTGGCAATAGTATAGAATACCTGGTGCACAAAAATAGATTACACCTTTAATCAATGATGTGTTAAAAACTGGGCTGCTGGTACCAACACATTTTCTCTACAGTAGCCCTGTATGGACCAGAGAATGGGGCTATGGAAAAAGCCTGTGAGCACCATCCAGCAGTGACTGCCAGAATTTGGACCAGAAAATTTTCAGATGCAGCTATAAGATATACAGCTAAATTGAGAACAAATTACTAACTTGCTATTGGACATTAGTTGAAAATGCCCGTGACTGAATGTATTAGGGTTCTTCAGAAAAAATAGACCAGTAGACTGTGTGTGTGTGTGTGTGTGTGTGTATTATAGGAATTATATCAGTGAATATACACATATATGTATGCACATTGTCACAGAATTATGGAGATTGAGAAGTCTCATAATCTGCTGTGTGCAAGCTGTAGAACTAGGAAGGCTGGTGGTGTAATTCAGTCCAAGTCCAAAAGCCTGAGGACTAGAAGCTCTGATGTCTGGGGGCAGATGATGAATATCCCAGTTCAAGAAGAGAATTCACCCTTCCTCCATCCTTTTGTTCTATTCAGGCAGGCCCTCAATAGATTGGATGACGCCCCACCTCCTTACACTGGTGATGGTGGATCTTCTTTCCTGAATCTACCAATTCAAATGCTAATCTATTCCAGAAACACCCTCAGAGGGACATCCAGAAATAATGTTTTACCAGCTACCTGGGCATCCCATGGTCAAGCCAAGCTGATACATAAAATTAATTAACCATTATACTGAAGGACATATAACCATGAAAGCTGAAATGCCCATAATGCCTTAAGTGATGTGAGAGAAACACTCTAATAAGGTAGTGCCCAGAAGGGCTCCATAATAAATGGAAACGGTTTATACAGGACAATGTTACTGGGACAATGCAAGGAGGTACTCATTCTGTTCATGTGCAGGAGGTCTCTTTTCCACTGGAGCCTACTTTGAAATCAGCTGAGGAGCCACCAAATCCTATGGCCACCTGGGCAGCACCCTATGAACAGCTCTCTATTGAAAGAGAGCTACTAGGTTGACTGATGGCAGTTCCAAGGTGGATGGTCAACATCCTGTTTGGAAGACTACTGTACTACATCAGATGATGGAAAAGTTTTGATTGAAGAAAGTAAGAACAATCTGCTCAGGCTGAACTATATGCTGTCCGTGCAGTGATGAAAACACTGAACAAGTATAAAAGTTCCATTTAAAAATAATCAAAGTTTGGGTGTGCTAATGGCTGGCCACATGGTCAAATAAATGGGCAATGAAAAACTAGTCTATTAGATGCCCCATGTGGGGCACTATCCTATGGAAATCACCATGGGAATTAGGGGCACATTAAAGTAGGACATGTCAATGCCTACCAGAAGAACACTCTTCCAGGATCAGATGATGACTGGACCCACTAAGTGGAAAACTTGGTGTGCTTACTTAAGGTGGGCATGTAGGTCCATGAAATAAATGGGAATGGGAGAGGTGTAGAAATGTAGGCATGGGCTGATTGTTGGCATATTTCTCTTTTTCCCTCTGAGGCACAAAATATAAATAAATACTGCAAGAGAGAGAGAGACCGCAGGTGGCTATGGGCAGATTTCCTGGGGAGAAGGTGGCACACACAACTGACAAGTAACTACATCAGAATTCTGTGGTAGCCCCCAGACTATAAAAGGATCCTGATAGGACTAGACGTTTACTCTGGACTAGGCTTTGCACCCCCAGAGACAGATGGATACAAATGCTTAAAATACTATAAAAGGACTGAAACAGAAGATACTGTGGCAATTTGGACCATCAAGTTATATTTCTTCAGACCAAGAAACACACTTTACAGCCCATAGTGTCTAATGATGGGCAAAAAGATATCACATCAAAATGGAATAGTGGTTTACTAGAGAATTGGAAAAGGTAATTGAAACATTTTTTTTTGGTCTAAAATGGGGGGTGATAAAGGCAGGAAGGGCTGACATATATACCTTCACGAGTGTGTATGCACATTCAACATGAGGGGGACAAGAGCGGGTCCCCACATGACAAATTCTTTTACTTTTATGGTGGATCTGGAGAAGAAGGGATGGAGGAGTACACTGGTACAAACAACAAAGTGATTTCTCAGGTCACCTCAACTTTTCTTTTTTCCTACCTGGGGCAGTGGTTGGAGACTGCAGGTGCTAGAAACAGGAATCATTCCTAAGCAAGAAACCTACCTTTCAACCTTTATGTCAGAATTGCTATGGGCCTAATGGGGTGGACTGTATCTTCACCCCATCTGGCAAAATTCGGATTGACAGTGAATGGAGCTGTATTTCTTGGTGGTCAAGATAGCCCACTAGTTCTATACCTATATATTCTTACTCTAAATAAAATGGAATGAGCTGAAAGGAGGCATGAGCTAGACTGGTATTACTGCTGGCAATCTAGACCAGCACAGTGGATAAGCCTAACAACTCTTCCAAAGGTGAAAATGTTTGGGTAAAAAATTATGACAAGTGAAAAATAGGAGAAATAGCCAAGGCACAGGAATAAATAAATGAATTAGGTAATGAGGAAAATCTAGTATTACACTGGTGCTTTGAGAGAGGCTCGGAGCAAGAGACTGTAGTCTCTTAGCTTAATTATACTAGATGCCCAAAAAGGTGAAGTCAGTTTTCTAAGACCAACCTTGCTCTTAGAAGCTGAAAAGCTTGAATGGAAGCCTGCAAACTTGAGTGGCATTGCTCTGGGAGGCATTCTGGTCATATGATATAATGATGAACTGGACCAATTAATTGTTAATGACAGAGGTAATGGGCCATTATCTCTTGATTCTTATTTTTCAGGTTACATCTACTACAATACTGCAGATACAGTCTAACATCGGTACTGCTGGAATGATTCCTCTCCCTTATGTAAGTAAGTCAAATGATGATGATCAAATGTATTGGAAAATTGAATCACAGCCTCCTTGGTATGTAGTATCAATGAAAAATGGGCTAATAACTGGATCTACTTAATTATGAGTTAATTTCTATGCTGAGTAATTATGTACAAGTTTGTCAAAAGGTATAAATAGTAGAATATTAAAATAGGAGATAATCATATTATACAAACTAGGCTCTCTGTTAAGAGAGCCTAGGCCAAGGGACAGTGAGTAGCCTGTGCATAAATGATTAACTCAGCAGGTCTTGGTTGTCCAAACCCTGCACATTGTAAAGGTTTGGACCTTGCTAAACTCTTGGGAGATAACCTCTGATGCCTTGGAATACCTTGCCTCATAAGAGTATCTTTGTCTACCTGGGACCTTGGGCTATGTCAGATAGTTTATGCTAACAACTGATTTATTGTGGTGGTGGTGGTAGAGGGCTTGGACACACAGTATCAATTTTGACCCCTGGAAAGGCCAGAGACTAAGTAACTAAGGTTAGCCATGTGGGCACTGAATGTAAATATAACCAACCTGCAATAGAAACCAGTGACATCAAAGCTAGATGAGCATCCCTGATTAGCAGCACTTCATATTATCTCACATTATGGCTGGGAGAATTAAGTGCTGTTCCTAAGACTCCACAGGGAGAGAACAACTGGAAGCTTGTGCTTGGTCTCACCTGGACTCTGCCGCATAGCAAGGGTCCCCAACCCTGAGGCCATGGACCAGCACTGGTCCTATCAGTTCAGCAGCAACAGTTCAAGATCCCTTGAACAAGATCCCTTGAACTGTGCATGCAAGGGATCTAGGCTGTGTGCTCCTCATGAGAATCTAATGCCTGATACTCTGAGGTGGAACAATTTCATTCCAAAACCATCCCCCAACATCTGTGAAAAAATTGTCTTCCTCGAAACTGGTCCCTGGTGCCAAAAAGGTTGGGGACCGCTGCTATATGCCATTATTACCTATGCTGATTTTAATCTGTATCTTTTCAGTGTAATAAACCATAACCATGAGTATAATGGCTTCTCTTGAGTTCTGTGAGTCCTTGAAGCAAATCGTTGAATATGAGTCATCTTGAGGACCCCTGACCATACTCATAAACTATTTGCTTTTATGACTATAAATTGATGCAACTTTTTTTGGAGGAAAATTTGACAGTATCCTTATACCAGAAATTCTAGCAAAATACCCCTAAAATATGTATGTCTATATGCATTAGGCCACACATAAAAGGATATTTATGCAGTTCTGTTTGTCAGAGCCAATGACTGGAAACCCCTTAAATTCATTAATAAGGTACCAGTTAAAGAAATTCTGATTCATCCATTTAATGAAATCTGATGTACCAGTTTATAAAAAAGGAGATTAATATATATAAACTGATATGGAAATACTTTCAAGATATATGGCTGTGTAAGACAGAGTTAATTTATAGCTGGACTGGAAAAGCTCTATTTTTACCTCTGGGGAATTCTGGCTGTCCAGCTTTGACTCTTGGCCAAGATAAGAACAGTAAGATTAATGATGTGCTGTTTACTGTCTGAAACTGCCCCCGAAAACCCCGCATGGCCAGTTTGTTTACTGATGGTTTTCATTTGGCAGAATCAGGAAGACAGCCTGGCTTGATGTCATGACTACAAGGGCCTAAAAACCCAGATGGGAACTTTTGCCTTGAGGTTTTCTGAAGCTAAGATGCATCACATAGATCTTGGTGTTTCAATCTGAAGACAGGCAGTCTGTGTGAATAAGGCCCCTGGAAAGCTTGCACCTGAGCCCCAATGCTTGCCATAGTATCTTTCTCTTGCTGCACCTATCCTTTGCCTTTAAATAAAAGCCACACAGAAGAATGCTCTGTGAAGTCTTGTAAGTCCTTTCAAATATCCAAATTTGTAAAATCTTTGCAATAGTCAAGTGACAAAAGCAGGGTCTAGGGCAATATGTAAGACTGTGGGAAGTAAACTTTCTGAAATGCTAGCAAGCAAAGTGGAAAAAGCCATCAAGGACAAATGTGGGTGAAGATTATGAGTCTTCCTACACAAGGATGTATTATATTGGGTGTTCCAGTTGGCTTGAGGACCAGCGGAGCTTGCAAAAATTTCAGGGACGCAGACGGAAAATAAAAGAGCAGTGGCATAGCCCAAAATAAAACTTTTATCCAGCATGACTCTACCTTGCACAGACAGTGTCACTAGTAGCTGTGTGACATGACTCTGGGGATCTTGGGAAATGTATGCTGAGAGAGGCTGCATCTGCACCTGTACTGTGTGGTGACTGCACCTTCACCAGGGTGGAGGCTGGGTTCACAGAGCCCAAAGCCTATTTATTATATAAGAGATCTGAAAGATGGCACCACAAACTCTAGCCACTCTTATAACAATATTTTGGTTAGAAATTATATTTAAAATTTCAATAGAAGAGGCCAGAAACACAGCTGCCCTCATCTGAAAGAACCTCAGCAGTAACAGTGGGGGATTACCAAGCAACCAAAGAAAACAGAACCTCTCCCAACTCTGAGCTGCTGATGGTGACTCCTGCAACTGAGGGCAAACATGACGGCTGAAAGTGAGGGCTAGGAAATTTAAGGAACAGAAAGGTGTGGCAAGGATGCAACAGAAGGGTTTTCTAGTTAGATGAGGTGGAACAGAGTTGAGTGGAATGAGCACATGGGGCTGGAAGTGACACTGAGAAGCAGTGGCCCGATGGGATCTTGCTTTCCTCTTCCTTTTGGGTCTCTTCTGCTCTCATTCTCTCATCACTGCTACCGGAGAGAAATCAGGCAGAAGTCACAGTAGGAGCATACGGATTTTCCTTTATTGCTCCTTATCCATTCTCTCTGCCACAGATATGTCATGAGGCGGCTGGGAAAAAGAACCAAAGTACAAAAAGAAAGGCTTGGTGGAAGGTTCAAATTCAGTAGCATGGCAGTGTTTTCTCTGCTTGACTTTTTTATTTCCTGCCCTGGTGCTGTAGAAAAAATGAGGTTGGAGGGGGTGGTAACAGAGGAGAGGTGGGGATGATGGTAGAAGGACTGAAAGGAGAAAAAGGGAGAGAGATGTCCTATACTACAGAAGATAAATATATACCCAGCTTTGAAGAGATCGGTACGAATAAGTGATTCTGTTTAGTACTATTAAGCATGAATTCTTTAATATGTTTTTAACCCTATAACTTTGGAATTCTTGAAGAAAATTAACTTTGTCCTCCATGAACAAAAATCAGTGTTCTTTCTCTCTCTCCACCCCTCTCCTTTCTCCCCACATCTAGCTATCTATATGCCAGATGATACATGAAGAAAATTTAGTTTTTAAGAACTCCTAGTAGGCACTGTAATAAGTATAGTTATAAAAAGTGTGTATGTGTAATTTTTTTTTATTCACCAATGAATGTCTTTAAGATCTCTACCTGGCAATAAATGCCTCAATCAACAAAAGGTGGAGAGTTGTGGCAGTGAAAAGATGGTGAACAATGGGATGTTTCTGTCATACCTGTGCATAGATTGGAGAGATGAGGCTATAAGCTTTACCTAGGAAAGCAAAAACTGAATTTGGGAATGGACACATACAGAAGCATTAAAAATCTATATATACTAAAATATACACTCTTCAGTTTCATAAACATCCATTAAAGGAAAAAGCAGAAAGTGGGTAAAAGACAAAGAAGCAGAAAGAGAAAATGAAACAGGAAAAGAAATGGAAAAAAGAAAAAAGGCAGAAAGAGGTAAAAGAAGATAAAGATACACTAAGAAGAAGACAAACATACAAAGAGGAAATGAGAAAGAGACAGGAAGCCACAAAGAGCAGGACTGCAGCTCACAGCCATTCCAGCATAGCCTCCATCTATGCCTTCACTCTGTGTATGAGTTTGTGCCTGGGACACCGTCATGCCCTTTGCAATTGTTTAGAATTGCTAAAGCTTCAGGAGCCAAGCAAATGCTGTAAGTGCCTCCATTTAAGCCCATGTGGCTACTGAACACTTGAAATGTGACTGATCTCAATTCAAATGTCTGTAAAGATAAATGCACACCAGATTCTGAAGACTTTGTGCAAAAAGAATGTGAAATATTTTGGATATTTTTGGGTTAAATAAAATACATTTTTAAAGTTAATTTCATTTTCTTTTTGCCGTTTTAAATGTGGCTACAAGCAAATTTAAAATTACATATGTGGCTCACGTTATATTTCTGTTGGAATGTACTGTTTTCTAACATTGTGAGTCTCCTCATTAAAATCAAGGTTGGCAAAGTAAGTTTGCTAACGTCTGAATCGCTCAAACCGCTAAAAACATACCAATATGCTGGACTTTTTCATCGATGACTTCACAATGGTATGGCCACCGTGTTGGGCTCAGTGGACCAGAAGAAGAGACACCATATAAATCCCGTGGTTCACGAAGACGTGGCACCCATCTCCCTAGCTGATATTCTAATAGTATCTGTGTAGTCCGGGGGAAGAAGGGATCACCAAAAGAGTCAGCTGAGAAAAAGATTCAAACACAATCATGAGTGGGAAGAAGAAAAATACCAACTCCTGTAATTTTTATATAGTTCCTTTTTTCCTTTCAACACTATTCAATGTGTGGGTATCATTACAAATGTTTTATAATTCATGGCACTTTTTATAAAAGTACTAATGAAATTTTGTGATGATTGAGCTTCACAATAGCCAAAAAATAGTTGACCTTTATACTATTAATTTATTCTAAAAGCTCACTACTACTTTAAAAACATTTGTTTCTTGTAGCTCTTCTAGCAAATCATCTAAATGTCTAATGAGTTAAATACAGTGATGAACTATAATTCCTCACTACTTACTGGAACTGTATTCTCAAGGTTTGCTGGTGAACTGAGTCACAACTTTTTCTCAGTTTTCCTTCTAGAGCTACTGTGTGATACAATGCCAGGAACACAATTCATATAGACTAGTATGGGGCCACACCAAGAAGGCCGTGCAGTGGTCTGGTATATTGGTGTGATACTGTACGGCATCAGTTTGATGTTGATGATCACCCCTCCTTAAGCGTACTTCTCTTATGACACATTTCCTGGATTTCCCCCTCCCTTCTACATATTTGGTTTTCCATTTGTCTCACTGACTCCTCTTGCTCTTTCACCTCTGAAATGTGGCTTTTTGCCGAGACGTAGTTCTTGGTTATTTTTGTACAACAGCTGATACAGCAACTGGACTGGAGCTCAGATAACTGGATTCCTTCCCTTTTATCACTTTTTTTTGTATGACTTTGTTTGGGCAAGGCAGCCTCTTTGAACATAAATCTTACTACAGGTCAATAACTAATAATATCACCTGCCCTAGCTACTTATCAGGATTGTTCTATAGACTCATTCATCCAACAGATACTTATAATGCATCTAGTATGTGCTAAAAACTATAAACAGACAATTGCCATACAGAGTGAAAAAAACTGTGTCCCTTCCATCATGAGCTTAAACTGTAGTAGGACATATATAAGTAGGAAAACAAGATAATTTCAGTGATGACAAATGCTACAAAAATAAAACACAGAAATATAAATGAAGATTAGAAACAGGAAAGTGGGAGTGAGAATGCTATTTTAGATAGGGTGGACAGGCAAGATTTCTCTAAAGAGGTAACGTGAGCTGACGCCTAAATAATGAACTCAGCCCTGGAGTAAAGACTGTTCTGGCTGGACACACTCTAACAAAGCTGAAAGGCAAGCCTCAAAGTAATGAAACTGATCCACAAGCAAAACAACTGCTTATCAGGACAAAGTTCAACATTCTTTAACTGAATACAACAAAATCCAGCAACCACATGTAAAATTTGCAAGTTTGTCATTCAATCAAAAGTTAATGAACAAGAGTTCTAGTCCTGCTGTGGCAACATAAGTCTTACACAGGCCTTCTCTCTCACTAATTACAACTCAATTCTAGATAAAATACAAAAACATAACTATCCGAAGAATTTGAAAAGTAAACAAGAGCAGACTGTAGAGTTAAAACTTAGAGAAGCACTCCCACAGGAAGGTGAATCCAGACCCTTGTTTGCTCTAGTGTGCTGAATGAATGTTTGCTCTAGCGTGCTGAACAGAGCAGTGCGGTGCAGTGGTGCAAATGGCTAAATCTCAAATAGAAACTCAGTCCTTTTTTTTCCATTTACTAAAGTTTGGGGTTATTTTTATTATAAATGTTTGATTCCAAAATGCTTGAGAGTAGTCTTTTCTTTTTCTCTTGAGCCGAATAATTTAGTCACACCACCCTAACAATGATAATATCCTATTTAGTGATTACCTACTATGTGCCAGAACCAGTGCTGGGAAGAGATACAAACATTGATAAGACAGTCTCTGAGATCAAGGCGTTCTCAGTACAGAGAGAAGGAAGGAAGGGTTAGGTGATGTGATACCGCAAGGGCAATCACGCAGGCATATACAGGATGTCATGGGAGAATGTGGTGGGGTTCTCAGTAGTGTAGAGGTTGAGAAATTCTGAATGACTAAGAAATGACATATGTACACACACAATAAAATTAAAAAAATTCCTTCTCCAAATCAGAAAACCAGTCTTAATCTTAACAGAAGAACCAAGAAAAGGGGTCCTTACAGTGTGGAAGGAACCTGAAGGGAAGAAAGGAACCAGAGAAAGGTATCTCCTAATCCTGTGTATGAACCCACAGAATTGGGCTAATCCCTGAGCTATGAAAGCAGACACACTCTCAGAGACTATGAAAACTTAACTGAAACTTTAACCACCCTCCCAACCCACACACAAATGTCTCAGCTCAACCCCTGAATTACACATGTGCAAGATAGTCCCAAACCAATACAAGGAAAACTTAAGAGAACTAAACAGGGCTTTGAACCATCTATAAAAGTCTCAAAACTCCTGAACTACACTGGCATGGGAAAAAATCAGCATAGCAAAGGCTTAGAGATGAGAAATCAGATCTGAATTATTATCCACAGAAGGGGTGCCAGAACTTACTGTTTAAACCTAACTGGATTGATTGCCTGCTAGAAGAAATACATTGACCCAGAATCTACACAACATAGCATGAACAACGGAAAACCAGGAATAGGACCAGTTCTCAGGGCAAAAGGCAATCAACAAATGTTAACAACAAGATAACCCAGATGTTAAAACAATCAGACAAGAAGTTTAAAGGAGTCATTACAATTTTGCTCCACGAGGTAAGGGAAACACACACTTGTACTGAATTAAAACATAAGAATTCTTGGTGAAGAAATAACACATTGCTGGGAATGCAAAGGGATATAGCCACTTTTGAAAACAGATTCACAGTTTCTCATATAGTATATATTTAGCATATAACCCAGCAATACTATTCCTAGGGATTTACCCATGAGAAATAAAAAACATGTTCACACAAGGACTTGTACAAAAATATTCACAGGAGCTTTATTCATTACAGCCCCAAACTGGAAACAATTTGTGCATGAATGGATGGCTAAATGGAGAAATTGTGGTCTATTCACATAATGGAATACCTCTCAACAATAAAAAGGAACTACTGATATATGCAACAACATGGATAAATCTCAAGAGTATTATGCTAAATGAAAGAAGACAGAAAACACAAAATGTATGATTCTGTTTTGTGAAATTCTAGAGAAGCCAAATATGGGCGGGGGGGGGGGGGGGGGGCGGGGAATGCAAATCACTGGTTGTCTGGAGCCAGGAGTGAAGCCTGGAAGGAGAGGATCTACTGCAGAGACACAGGAACACTTAGGGGTGATTAAATGTTTTACATCTTGCTTTTGGTAATGTTCTAAACAAAGAAAGCAACATAAAACGGGATTACTATAAATGGGTAATTCATATCAACTAAGAATATGAGTAGATAATAAGCCTGTAGAAGTAATTCTCTATTTCTCTAGCAATCCCAGAAATGCTAGTTAAAGGAGTGAGTTATCCCCTGTCTCCTAATAGGTTGGCAAAATTTAAAAAACAGAAAAGGGTAGCAGGGAAAAGTCCACAAAACAATACTATAAAATTTCTATGCCTATGGGTATAGATATGTGTAATGCAAAGAAGAAGTTCTAGAATGATACACATCAAACTGAGAATGGTGGTTATTTCAAACAGGAAGATTTATTTTAGGATGGTGGTAAAAGACAAAAGAAAAAAAAGATAAAGGCCTTAACTTCAATTTCAGAGTACTTGTGATACATATGTAAATACTGAGTAGAGATATTTTAGCATTTGAAAGTACAACTCTAAGTATAAATCTTTAAAAATTAAGTATACATCAAGATGCCCACACACATGTTCAGTTGCAAATGAATGACTTTATTAAGGAGACTCTTTAGACAATATACTTCGTTTAAATGAAGATGTACTTCTAACATAATCTGTCCTTTATAACTGGAGTCATATACTCAATACAATTAAAGAAATGACAAGGTAAATCCTTATGTTAAATATAAGATAATCACCACTTTCATTTATTATATTCTAATATAAAATAGGTTTACGTAAAACAAACCTGAAAAGTTTGAATTCTGCAAGTGGATACATTTCTCTTTCACAATCTACTAGAATAATCATTCCCTATATTATTCAATCTGACTTTTTAGTTTCCTCATCTTCTTTTTTATCCACTCAAGGTTTTATACTAAACAAAAACTATATGAATAGGTTCAAACCTGTTAAAAGTGCACACCGATGAAAATCTTCACTTACAAATTTCATGAACATATCCTCATCCTAAAATAAGAATTTAAAAATATTTCTCTTTAAAAAACCAACAGTTTTCAAATCCAGATTTTTTTTACATCTATTTTAGTACTTGGGATTGAGTGTATGTCTTTAACCTTTAATAAATGAGAAAATTAAAGGATTATCGGCTACTGGTCTCAATGCACCCAACACTTCAAATATTCTGAAACCTTAAAGTTTGCATCCTTCATTCCTCCTCTTCCACTGGCTGAGGTCATAATAATGACTTTATGGAAGGAATGAAGTTTAAAGATTCTTGGTAAACCTGGGAAAACAATTTAAATTAAAAATAAAATTGGCTGGGCGTGGCGGCTCATGCCTGTAATCCCAGCACTTTGGGAGGCCAAGGCAGATGGATCACCCGTGGTCAGAAGTTTGAGACCAGCCTGGCTAACATGGTGAAACCCTGTTTCTACTAAAAACACAAAAAATTAGCCGGGCGTGGTGGCGTACGCCTGTAATCCCAGCTACTCGGGAGGCTGAGGCAGGAGAATCCCTTGAACCCAGGAGGCAGAGGTTGCAGTGAGCCGAGATCGCGCCATTGCACTCCGGCTTGAGCAACAAGAGCGAAACTCTGGCTCACGAAAAAAAAAAATAACAAAAAGAAAAACACAGAAAGCCGTAATTCCTTTAAGTAGTTAATGTAAGCTTTAAGAGCTTATTTCGGGACATTAGTTTACATACATAATTTACACTTCAATAAAATTTGAAGGAAATATCTCAGAATATGTAGTAGAAACAGACTAAAGAATTTTAAATACTACATTTTCCCTCCTTTTTCTTCTTCCATGTCCCTTCCTCTATGACATCAGAGCCACAATAAACTGTTATGGTGATACACAACAAGGTTAGAACACGGTGGTTCTACTATGATTCATACTACGATGTAACACAATCCAATCAGCACATATAAGAAAATAAGTGGACACTAATCCTAAAAACCCTACTAAAAATTTCATACACAAATTTTAATAAAACCTAGAAGAATCTTAGCTAAAATATTTTCTCAAAAAAATACAAACACAGTTTCTCTTTCTAGACAGGGCATAGTGTTCCCAGTGATAGCTCAGCTTTTTCAGCCAAATTATTTCCCAACTTCAATGACAATAATTTAAACATCCAATTGATTTTTATATCCAATTGACTTTATAATACTTTAATTAGGGATTTATATAATACAAATTTTATCTCCAAGTAAAATAAAGTTGAGAAAAACATACCGATTCATCTTCATCACTGATTGTTCTGTCTGAATAGTCTTCCTTTTCTGAATCTTCTGACATCTCTTCCAGTGTTTGACTTGAGATTTCTTGTAATATACGGGTAGGCTGTAAAACAATTTCTAAGGAAATTATTTGACAGCTTTTCTTTTCAAGCTGTGTTTACTACATTAAATGAGTACTCAAAAATATATTCAATTGTATTTAACAGTCACAACAGTCTTCTCTAAAAACTACAATACAACTAATAACACCTTCAATTTCAGAGATTTAAAGGAATTTTCCACGACTGTAAGAGACAACAACCACAATAAAAGACAAATCAAGTAAATCATTTAATTAAAAGGAATTTCCAGAGTATACAGCCAAATCATTCACATTTTATTATATTTACAATTGAATACTACACAGCAAGTTCAGAATGATACTGAGGCATTAAAAGATAATGAATTTTAAAAATTAGTCACTTTGTGAAATGTAGCAATATAATTTTAAGTTTTCTCCTTGATTTTCACTTGACCAAAAGTTCAAGTGACAAGAATTTACATTTTGATTATCATTCTGTAGATACTGTCTAATATTCATTTATATTATTCTTATTCTTAGAAATCTAAATAGCTACCAGAAGGTTGTATCGGTAATGACCACTACCATTCTATGGAAGTATCTTCCCATGTGGTTAATACTAAGACCAGGGAATAATCGAAATTTCTTGTCAAGTTCCCATCGTTCTTGAGAGACCAAAGGACTCGACAATTGCAAATCTATTGGTTTATGCCCCTCTCTACAGAAAGCGTGTTTTGCAGCGTGGACTACATAATAAGTTAAGTCCAAGCTCTATGGCAAATCACTGCCAATGCCACGGAGCCGATTGTCTCATAGATGACACCTTCAGTCCTAAGAAACTGAAGTTTTTGCCTGGGCATCACAACTCCACATTTGGAAAACCCGACTGGCGTAAATTCCACTCCTTACAGGTGCACACGGGGCACACGAAGTGCTGACCTGCTGTGGATACAGCTCTGGCCTCAGGGGAAGTCCCTTATTCACCGGCGCTCCGCGGGTGTCTTCCACCACTGCGGAGGAGGGCAGGTGCGGGCGCGTCCACGTTCAGCCGCGTCCCGACAGTACCAAGGGGTTTTTGGCGGGAGCCAGGATGAGGCCACAACTCTAGGCGGCCGAGTTCCTTCCCGCACTCACTCCTGGCCACCAGGGTGTGGTGAGGCGCTCATTTTCCGGGGCGTGTTCGCTTCCCGCAGGGGGCGCCCCGCCTTCCTTCTGCCTACCTCACCGTCCCGTTGGGGCCGGCACCTAGATCCTGGCCGAGTCCTCTGGTCAGGCCAGTCGTCGCTTCCGTGCGGGGACAATATCTTGGGATCTAGCGGAGAACCCAGGGTCCAGCCGCTAGAAGGAATGCCACTACTGGAGATCCGCAGCCCCAGCCACGCCCCCAACTCTCGTCACCAGGCAACGGGTCCGCCCTCGCGAGACTTTGAGCAGTCCTCGGAGATCACCTACAACCAGTGCGGAGGAAAGGAGCCTGCGCAGGTTTTGGCCCCAGGAAGTCGGAGCCCAGAGCATGCTGGGAACTTGGGGTGGGCAGCAGGGCGGTCAGAGAGGGTGTCTGGGAGGCGTTGGGGTCTGTTGGAAGAATTTAGGAGCGTGGAAGGCCAGACAGCTAATAATTCCTAGTCGAAGTCTGCACTTCGACTATTGCCTTAGAGGAGGCATGCTGGTTAGGACTGCGCTTTGGAGCCCACTTGATTTTTAACGGTGTGACAATGGACAAATTACCTGAACTTCTTGGGTACAGTACTTGAAACTACTCCTTGGAGATGTTAGAATATTAAAAAGTACGTTCGTCTTGATTTTTATACAGACTGAGTTCCATTCTACACAGTTGTGTGATTAATTCTCTTTATTCAATTCGGAAAATGAGGCGTTTCTCCTTAAATACTAAATGGAGAGTCATAGATGAACTAGGGTGAATTCTCAAAAATTATCAGCTCAGAGATTCTTTATAGCAATCGTCAGCTAGCATGTTTAACACTGTTTTCCTGATCTCTGCAAATCACTATATGTAGTCTCATTTAATTAACAGACGTTATTCATGAACATCCCATATTGATTTTTTCCCTCATTTTTAGCTCTGCTGGGTAATGTAATCTATTTGGAACAGTTTTCCAAGTACAGCTGAAAAAAAAGTCTAGATTTTGGTGATATAAGAATGTAAATAAACACTTTTCACAAAGCATTATATGCCATGAGATTCGTGATAATGTAGAAATGGAGATAATGAATGGCAGCAAATTTGAAAGTAGAATAAAGGGCAAAGCACTATGGCTTAAGCATGGAAATGGGTTAATATAATTTCTTTGTATTTTGTAAGTTTCTGAAAATAGGTGTTTTGAGGTCAGCAGTTTAAAAGTCTGAACCTTCCAGATTAGACCTTGGACAGAGAATATTAATAGAGTATATCTTAGATCAACCTCTTGAAAAGTCACTCTTATAGTTGAACCTTGTTTTAGCCATACATAAGTCACTAAAAGTGACATGCACAGAGAAATCTTTATATATGTAATCTGTTTTTCTGTTGGGTTTTAGTCATGGCTGTAAGCCATAGGATGTCAGCTGCACAAGGTAAAACTGAGAAGTGATCTAACCAGGTTATACAAGAAATTAATGGCAGAGCTGAGAGACTTAAGTTTCATGATTTTTAGTCCAAATAGTTATATTATCACATATCAAGTAATCCCTGGGAAGAAAAATGGTCTTAGTGCATAATTTTAAAACTTTAGGTTTTTTTTTTTTTTTTTTTTTTTGAGACAGAATCTCACTTTTTCTGTTGCCCAGGCTGGAGTGCTGTGGTGCGATCTCAGCTCATTGCAACCTCCGCCTTTGGGGTTCAGGTGATTCTCATGCCTCCCGACTAGCTGGGACTACAGGCACACACCACCACTAATTTTTGCATTTTTTAGTAGAGGTGTGGTTTCACCATGTTGGCCAGGCTGGTCTCGAATTCCTGGTGTCAAGTGATCTGCCTACCTCAGCCTCCCAAAGTACTGGGATTACAGGCATGAGTCACCATGCCTGGCCAAAATCTTAGGAATTTGGCAAAACTTTGAAAATGATATTCATTCATTATTTTATTAACAATTTTTTTTTCTTTTTAAAGACAGCTCTGTCACCCAGGTTGGAGTGTAGTGGCACAATCATAGCTCACTGCAGGCTCAAACTATTGGTCCCAAGGGATCCTCATGCCTTGGTGTAACACATTTACAGGATGGTTGCTGCCTACTAGGGACAGTTCACTACTGCAAGGAAAAAAACCAGACATTTATTGTGGAGGTTACATTCTGGTGGGAGTAAACAAACCAATGATGATAATAAAAATGATATCACTCAGACGATAACAGCTATGAAGAGAAATCAAGTAGGGGGAAAAAAGAGAATAGGGGGTGTTGGGGGTGGGGGGCCTTGCCAGGGTTGCTCTTTTAGATGGAATGGCCAGGGAAGGCCTCTCTGGCCAGGGAGTATTTGAGCAGAGGGATGAACCACAGGATGTCTTATGGGGAGACTCTGCCAGGCAGGGTAAGCAGCAAGTACATAGACTGAGAAGTCTGTGTTATGAACTGCAGTTGAGCCTTGAACAACTTGGGGGTTAGGGGTATCATCCTCTACATAGCTGAAAATCTGCATGTAACTGTTGACCCCCCAGAAACTTAACTACTGAGAGCCTACTGTTGACTGGAACTCTTACTGATGACATAAACAGTCGATTAGCACATATTTTGTATGTTATATGTATTACATATTGTATTCTTACAATAAAGTAAGATGAAATGTTATTAAGAAAGTTATAAGGAAGAGAGTATATTTACTATTCATTAAATGTAAGTCATCATAATGGTCTTCATCCTTGTCTTCACATTGAGTAGGCTGAGGAAGAGGAAGAGGAGGGGTTATTAACATTTTTTTTTCTTTTTAAAGACAGCTCTGTCACCCAGGTTAGAGTGTAATGGAGTTGCTGTCTCAAGGGTGGCAGAGGTGGAAGAAAATCCCTGTATACTTGGACTCATATAGTTCAAACTTGTGTTTTTCAGGGATCAGCTGTATACTAGGCAGTACTATTTAGCCGAAGCTTAGCTGGAATCAGTATCATTTTAAGGTAAGAGACTTCACAGGGATTTTTTACTTGCCCAAGTAAAATTGAAATGGTTTGCTTAAGCATCCACTTTTTTTTTTTTTTTAACTCTTCCTTTTTAACTTACTCTCCTATTCAAGACAGTAATATGTACTGGAAATGATATCATTTGTCTTTAAGTTCATGTGGAAGTAAGGCCTAGAATAAACTTCTACCAAGGACTTTGTCTGAATTTTTGTTCCCCTTCCTTGTGATCTCACCAAAGAAGGTTACTGGACATGCTCCTTCTATTGCCAGCTTCTGCCTTTTGGGAAGGCAGCTTTACCCTTGTGGCAACTTTTTCTCCCCCTTTTTTTTTTTTGAGTTTGATCTAAGACTGCAGTCTAAAAGGCAGTATAATAAAAAATAGAGTAAGAAAAGAGGAAAAGACAACCAAAACTCTTTAAGTGCCAACTGTGCCAAAAAGCACAATTACTTGTGTGGGAATCGGGAAGAAAGTTCGTTTTAGCAGGATGGCCAAAGGTAAGTTGTGTTAAGAGTATAATTTTGTGTAGCTATATCATTTGGATCAGAATCAAAATAGAGTCATGAAAGAAAACTCTGACAAACAGAGCTGGAGAAGGCCATGAAAGAAGAGTCTTCACATTTGTGTGCTTGATAATGAAAAAGACTCCGTAACAACCACAACCTTACACGAGGGCCATCACCACCTTACAGAAAAGATACTTCTACAAGGACAGCTGCTCAGCAACTGCCTGGCTAACCTCAGACTGGCATCACTCTTGTTATTGATCTTTGTGGCTAAGGATAATCATTTTAAAAGCCAGTATGTAATCTTCCTCTTATTTTCTTTTAAAAATCTTTATCTTCCTTTACCTCCCTGACTATACACATAGTTTACTGTGACATGCATATTCCGATTTGCAATGTTCCATTCCCAAATAAACGTCTTTTAGAGAGCCTGTCTCTGTTATTTAGGTTGACAATTGAGAGAGGCTTAAATGAATATATGAAGTGACTACGGCAATCAGTTACTTATGACATCATAGAACTCAGTAGTCTATGATCTTAGAGGTCTTGTAATTCGACTGAGGAAGCCATAGGAGGGCCTGGGAAGCCTGGGATAGTCTAGTAATTATCTTGGCCTTCTTCATACTATCTGGGTCTAGGATGACCTAGTACAGGGCCAAACCTCTTAAACTGTTTCCAAGCTCAGATCTTGAGACCTGTCTCAGCCAGTCAACTAACCAACACTCAGCTCAAGCGTCATTCACTTGATGGTGTCTTTTCTAGTTACTCTGTCATCGGCAGAATTAATTGTCTGTATTTGGGGGCTACGGTGAAGCTATCATTGCCCTTAGTATTTGGAAATGAGTTAGTAAGAATGCCCCCTGCCTGCTCAACCGATAATAGATAGGATAAATCATCTCAAAAGAGAACGAATAGTTTCCCAGACTCTGAGTGAAATCTCATGGCAAAAAACATGAAATTGTCTTTTCCTCCCGCCAAAATCTGCCCTAACTGTGTGCAATGGTGAAATTCCCTTTCCAGCTCAGGGCATGTTGGCTAGAGTTGGTAACTTTTCAGTTACTAAAACAGTATCATTTTGATATTTGAGATTTGCTTCTGGTATTTGGCATTCGATTTGGCATTAAGAAGTTCATTTTTTAAAATTATACTTTAAGTTTTAGGGTACATGTGCACAACGTGCAGGTTTGTTACACATGTATACATGTGCCATGTTGGTGTGCTGCACCCATTAACTCATCATTTACAATAGGTATTTTTCTTAATGCCATCCCTCCCCTCTCCCACCACCTCCCGATAGACCCCAGTGTTTGATGTTCCTCCCCCAGTGGTCCAAGTGTTCTCATTGTTCAGTTCCCACCTATGAGTGAGAACATGCAGTGTTTGGTTTTCTGTCCTTGCGATAGTTTGCTCAGAATAATGGTTTCCAGCTTCATCCGTGTCCCTACAAAGGACATGAACTCATTCTTTTTTATGGCTGCATAGTATTCCATGGTGTACATGTGCCACATTTTCTTAATCCAGTCTATCATTGATGGACATTTGGGTTGATTCCAAGTCTTTGCTATTGTGAATATTGCTGCAATAAACATACGTGTGCATGTGTTTTTATAGTAGCATGATTTATAACCCTTGGGTATATACCCAGTAAGAGGACGGCTGGGTCAAATGTTATTTCTAGTTCTAGATCCTTGAGGAATCGCCACACTTTCTTCCACAATGGTTGAACTAGTTTACAGTCCCACCAACTGTGTAAAGTGTTCCTTTTTCTCCACATCCTCTCCAACACCTGTTGTTTCTTGACTTTTTAATGATCGCTATACTAACAGGTGTGAGATGGTATCTCATTGTGGTTTTGATTTGCATTTCTCTGATGACCAGTGATAATGAGCATTTTTTTCATGTGTCTGTTGTCTGCATAAATGTCTTCTTTTGAGAAATGTCTGTTCATATCCTTCACCCACTTTTTGATGGGGTTGATTTTTTCATATAAATTTAAGTTCTTTGTAGATTCTGGATATTAGCCCTTTGTCAGATGGGTAGATGGCAACAATTTTCTCCTGTTCCATAGGTTGCCTGTTCACTCTGATGGTGGTTTGTTTTTTTTTTTTTTTTTTTTTTTTTTTTTTGCTCTGCAGAGGCTCTTTAGATCCCATTTGTCTAGTTTGGCTTTTGTTGCCATTGCTTTTGGTGTTTTAGTCATGAAGTCCTTGCTCATGCCTATGTCCTGAATGACTCAGGAGCCAACTGCCTTGGGTCAAATATTCTGCCATTTAGCCATATGACTGTGGGCAAGTTTTTAAATTCTCTTTGATTCAATTTGTTTACCTGTCAAGGGGGGACAGTACAGTAGTGCCTGTCTTGTAGGGTTGTGAGGATTGGGTGAGTAACATATAAGTTCTAAGCACTTACATGTTACATCAGGGAGCAGGTTAGAGCCACCATTCTCCTCAAGACATGGGGAAGTGGTTTTTAAAGTGTGGTCTGTGAGACCCTAGTTGAGAAACCCTAGTGAACTTGATAACTAATTTCTGTAATTTGAAAAAACCTCAAAGCACCCGTGTTACTAATGTTGGCAGGTGTGATGGTTAATACTGAATGTCAACTTGATTGGATTGATGGATACAAACTATTGATCCTGGGTGTATCTGTGAGGGTGTTGCTAAGAGAAATTAGCATTTGAGTCAGTGGTCTGGGAAAGGCAGACCCACCCTTAATATCTGGATGGGGACAATCTAATCAGCTGCCAGCATGGCGAAAATATAAGCAGGCAGAAAAATGTGAAAAGAGAGACTGGCCTAGACTCCCAGCCTACATCTTTCTTCCACGCTGGATGCTTCCTGCCCTCAAGCATCGGACTCCAAGTTCGTCAGTTTTGGAACTCAGACTGGCTCTCCTTGCTGCTCAGCCTGCAGATGGCCTATTGTGGGACCTTGTGATCATGTGAGTTAATACTTAAAAAACTCCCCTTTATAGATTTTATATAAACTATTCCATTAGTGTGTCCCTCTAGAGAACCCTGACTAATACAGCAGGAACTAGACATATACAAGATAGCATTTCATTATTCTAATAAAAGCATGTTAGAATGAAAGAGTGCTAGGTAAGGTTGAAAACTGGTTAAGAAACTAATCGTGTGTTCTGTAGGATTGTGGTACTTTTGCATAATTTTTGGTATATTCAGTAAGAGAAGATTGAATTAAGGTTCCTTATCTAGGTAGAAATGACCCATTGGGCCTTCCAAAATCTATTTTAATGAAACATTTTTTGAAAATCCTATTTCAAGATAGTAAAAGCCATCACTACTAAGAGCATGTCATGGCAAAACTCTGCTATTAAATCTGCATTGGAGGCCAGGTATGATGGCTCATGCCTGTAATCCCAGCACTTTGGGAAGCCGAGGTGGGCAGATCACTTGAGGTCAGGAGTTCAAGACCAGCCTGGCCAACATGGTGAAACCCCATCTCTACTAAAAATACGAAATTTAGCTGGGTGTGGTGGCACGTACCTGTAGTCCAAGCTACTCAGGAGGCTGAGGCAGAAGAATCACTTGAACCTGGGAGGCGGAGGTTGCAGTGCAGGGAGCTGAGATGGTGCCACTGCACTCCAGCCTGGGCAACAGAGCAAGGCTCCATCTCAAAACAACAACAACAACAACAACTGGCATTAGGGTGATGTAAGAAGCCAGTGTTCTTTATGGAGCTGAGATTCAGGGCTGAGTTGATACATGAACTATAAATTTAGTAATACAAAATGTCACAAAATTAACCTCTTATAACTCTAGAAACTTAACAGAAATTGACAGCAGCACATCTAGCAAAGTTTATAAACTGAGTTGCTTGTGAAATCATCTTATCGCTTACCAAGCACTGTTATGTGTAGTGGTACTGCGTACACTTCTGGGGGTATAAAAAACGTTCAGGCAAATATTTTTCTTCTTTGATTACCCCAGGCTGATGTATTCTCTCTTCCCTCTAAATGTTGACAAGTATATACTACATAATTCTTTGACAGTTATGTGCTAGAGCCTTGTGATACTTTATCTCTTAAATTCTTGAATTGTTACTCAGTATTTTGTAACTTTTCTCATCTTTACCATTGATCATTTATTTCCTTGCGAGAATACTAGAATTGTTCCACAGAGTGGAGCTAGGTGGCAACCTGTGTGAAGACCAGATAACTTTAAATTCACCTTAGTTTTAGGAGGCAGCTCTCTGAAGACCCAACCAAAGCTAGAAGTAGTTTACCTAGCCCTCATTCTTGGCAGTTAGCGGATTCTGACTTCTTTTCCTCTAGCCCAATTGTATTTCCAAAGATCTAGCTCAGCCTCTCAGCTGCCACTTGTAGATCAGCATATGCTCTGAGGCAGCAGCAGCCCCGGCATGAACAAGAAAGAAAAAGTCATATAGTACAGGTGGCGCATAGCTAGGATACTATTAAATACAAAGATATCAGTAATTACATTAAATATGAAAGGACTAAATATTCCTGTTGAAACTCAGAGATCACCAGATTGGATTAAAACCCAAACCATGTGATTATTGTTAAAGACACGTATCTAAGACTAAAGGATATAAATGAAATTTAAGGGATGGAAAAAATAATATGATGCAAGCCCTAGTCAAAAGAAAGCCACCATAGTAATTTTAAGAATAGAAAAAAATAACTTTAAGGCAAAAGTCTTTGCACAAATAGATGGTCACTTCATAGTGAACTTTAGCTAAAGATTTAGAATCATTATATCTTCCTAGTGAATTGAATATCTCACCTAAAAATAACCTTAAAATATGGAAAGCAAAATTAACAGAATTACAAGGAGAGATAGACAAATCCATAATCGTAGTGGGAGCTTTTTCACTTTCCTTTCTCAGTAACAGATAAGGAAAAAATCAGTAGGATATAGAATATTAGGACACAATTAATAGACTTGACATAAATAGACACTGTACTAAAATCAAGCCCTTGTTAGTTATCTGCTAATGCCAATGGAAGAACACAAATTTAGGATTGAGATCTTTTTTTCTTATCCATTCTTCCACTTGGAGCATACATACAAGCAAAGGTAGGAAAAAACCTTTAATACAGACCTGTTTTGACATCACAGAAGACACTAGTATGTTTTCAAGCTCTTATCCTGAATATACATATTGTAAAATTAATTTCCATTCACCTCTAATCTTACCAGTTTGGTATTGGTATTACAGATTGTATTCTTTACATTGCTTAATTTTGCAAATTGATTTTGATAACAACTATATTATTGTCTATACTTATCACACTTCTTGTTAGGACACAGAAATAAAAATACTATTTTTTTTATAGTAACTTAGTTAATTGTGTCAATCTTGTAGGCAGGATTGAGGGAACTGTTCAGGAGCTTCGAACTCACAGTTTAAAACCTTTATGAGAACTTCAGATTTCAGACCAATTAGTGCTACATAAATATGCAAAATTACCATGAAAAAATAACTTTGGATTCCCATGTAATCACCAGTGCCTTGCAAGTAGTAAGTATTCTACAAATGAATGGTTTATATTAAATGGGTGTTTCTATATAAGAGATACTACCTTTAAGAAAACAGTACTGCCCATCTTAGGAGCCAGAGGGCTGGTATGTGACAACGTTGGCAATGAGAAGGAGGATGGAGGGACAATCGATAGTTACTTTTTTTTGAGACAGGGTCTTACTTTGTCACCTAGGCTGGAGCACAGTGGTGCTATCAGGGCTCACTGTGGCCTCGACCTCCTGGGCGCAAGTGATCCTCCTGCCTCAGGCTCCCGAGTATCTGGGACTACAGGTGTGTGTCACCATGCCTGGCTTTTAAATTATTTTGTACAGAAAGGGGTCTTGCTATGTTGCCTGGGCTGGTCTTTGCGGGTGGCAAGCAACCCAGGTGCCAAGGCAAGAGATCGAGGGCATGAGCTGTTCCAGTATAATAAAATATATAAAATAAGAAGTTATATTAGACATAGATAATAGATATGATTCTATATGAATATCATTAATCATTAGTTTGTAGCAATTACTCTTTACTCCAATATTAGAATAATCCTTGCTCGACAATTATAACCTGGAAAAAACCAGGACATACAGAGATAGGAGTTGAGGAGACATAGTGAGAAGTGACCAGAAGACAGGAGTGCGAGCCTTCTGTTATTCCCGGGCAGGGCCACCAGAGGGCTCCTTGGTCTAGCGGTAACGCCAGCGTCTGGGGAGATGCCCGTTGCCAAGCAGACCGTGGTCTAGTGGTAGCGTCAGTGTCAAGGAAAAACATCCGCTACTTAGCAGACCGGGAAAGGGAGTCTGCCTTTCCCTGGAGGAGAATAGAGAAGACTCTACTCCTCCACCTCTTGTGGAGGGTCTGACATCAGTCAGGCCCGCCTGCAGTTATCCGGAGGCCTCACCCTCTCCCTGTGATGCTGTGCTTCAGTGGTCATGCTCCTAGTCCGCCTTCATGTTCCAATCTGTACACCTGGCTCTGCCTTTTAGATTACAGTAGCAAATAAGTGAAAGTTAAAAGTCTCCGATATGCAGAAATAATGGCGTAAGCTGTCTCTCTCTCCTTTCTTTCTCTCTGCCTCGGCTACCAGGCAGGGAAGGGCCCTCTGTCCAGTGGACACGTGACCCACGTGACCTTACCTATCATTGGAGATGGCTCACACTCCTTACCCTGCCCCTTTGTCTTGTGTCCGATAAATATCAGTGCAGCCTGGCATTCGGGGCCGCTACCCGTCTCCGCGTCTTGGTGGTAGTGGTCCCCCGGGCCCAGCTGTCTTTTTTTTTTTTTATCTCTTTGTCTTGTGTCTTTATTTCTACAATCTCTTGTCTCCACACACGGGGAGAAAAACCCACTGACCTTATGGGGCTGGACCCTACAGGTCTTGAACTCCCGGGCTCAAGCAATCCTCCTGCCTCCCAAAGTGCTGGGATTACAGGCGTGAGCCACTGTGCCCGGACGATAGTTTCTTTTAGGAAGGATTTGCAAAATTCCTCTTCAACCTTTTCCATACATGTTTGGTCAGTTGTCAACATAAGACCAATTTTCTGTATTTCGTTAGATAATTAAAAAATATGAAAATGCTTTTCTTCTTTAAAGAGTGAAACCAAGACTCAACCTGAAATATAGGTTTTACTGTGCCATAATCTTTATTACAATAGACACACCTCTCACTATCAATATTGTACATAAAAATAAGTGAGGCAAAGACATTTTGCAGGAAGGAATTCCATTTATTGTGGATGCATTTTCACAATATATGTTTATTGGAGCGATCAATTATCAGTGAAAAATATGAAGTGTTTATAAAGTTTTAGGAATGGCAGATTCACAGAACATGCTAGTCAGCTTGCAGTTTTACCTCATAAAGATAACAGAGAATTATAGTCAAACCAGTAAACAAGGAATTTACTTTTCAAAAGATTAAATCCAAACTGAACAAAATTCTACCCTAAAACCTAACTCCATCCAAATATTGGAATAAAAGTCAGCAGTGATACATTCTCTTCTGAACTTTAGATTTTCTAGAAAAATATATAACAGTGATCAGGAGAAGCTCTTGTACAAAAGTACAGCAAAGCAATGTTACCTCACCATAGGCCTTAATTCAAACTTTGATCCATTTCACTCCAATGATGGGAGTCAATGCTACCTGGGACATTTGTATTTGTAAATTCTGATTTAGCTTATTGTAAACTTGTGCCTACTCTGTCATGAGTGTTTGACTTCTGCATTCTTCATGGCTTTCCTTCCTTTGGCCTAGGTTTGCTAAAGCTAGAATATTCAACTGCTCTTTACAAACTTCTGAGGAAGATAGACTTTGTAACGCAGGGGTCACTTCTCATGCCAGCCCTGCCCTGGTTAGCTCTTCTGAAGGAATACTGCAGATAAGAAAATAGTTATTTGGGAGGCTTCCTCAGTGTGGTAGGAATTGAGACTAACACAATTTTGGTTAAGTCCACTGAGGTATGAGTTTATATAACTCCACTGTACATATCCAGCTATACCAGAACATTTTTGCCAAGACACTGGAGGGCTCTTTCATTATCTACTGTGAAGAATAAAGACTTAGAGGCTATAATAAGATCTGGATTGTGTGTGTAAAAATCATGAGTTAAAAAAGACTTGGGGGAGAAAGTAAAACTAGTAGAAGTTACATATAATTTTGAAATTTCACCACATTGTCAACTTACTACAAGTACCAATGACAAATAAATGTAGAAAAGTTTAATTTAAAGAAATGTTTCAGAGTATATAAAGATCAAAGTACTGTCATGACTCCTCAACACTGGATTTTGCTCACTTTACTTCTCTGTTTGCAGACATTTAGCCAAAGGTAGTCTTTGTGAGACTCATGGAATTTCAGTCTGTACAATATTGGCACTAAATTTCTTGTCTTTCAATTTTAGAAAAGGAAGAGACCTTATGACCTATTGTGAACTTCATTGTTTCTAATAAGTAGGCTTTGAGCTTGGTCGAGATGATAACATTAATAAAATTCACACTGGACTTCAAGAATGCATTTAATTATAAACTAAATACTATGTCTTTTAGAAAATTTCAACTCCTTGTGACACTTCTAATCTCTCTTCTTTTCAATACTTTCTTCTTATAGGTCATCAGGCATTGAAAACATATTGATACCTATCTGCCATGTTTCTATTGGCAAATATGAAATATTAATATAATATTGTGATTCTTTAATTTTTCAAAAGCTGTGATATTGGCTAGTTACAATGACATACTACTAAATATAATAGTCTAGCACATAAAAAAGCATTCTACCATTAGTGTGTTTGTATATGTGTATGCACATACATACATATATGAGTTATCTAAAATGTGGTTCAGGCTACTATCACTACCAAAGGAATCCACAAAACAACCAACCTAAAAAATCAGTACCACTGTCAGCTAACATAATAACGTAATTTAGATATGAATCATCAGCATGAAAAAAAGTAATACCTTAACAGTACATTTCCTTTTTTTTTTTTTTTTTTTTTTTTTAAGACAACCATTACTGCAGTATTTCAAATCTGAAATGGGTTACTTTCAAAAAGTGTTACAATTGCCTACTAAGATAATTTCTTCCATGCTTTATTATAAAGTGCAGAAACAACATGACTTCTGTATTTAAAAAAACAAAAACTACGGTTCATTTTTCTAGATACTGCACACATTCCGCAGGCAATTTTAAACTTGGATCTTCTGTTGACTTCAGATGTGGTTGGTATCACTGTTCAGACACAGAGTTACGATGATCAGTAGAAAAGTCTCTATTTCACAGCATGGGTTTCTTTAGAAACAGGCTCCTGTGCAAAGGCAGTACTTTTACCATGAACATCTCTAGACTGTGATTATTAAATATAGTGATAATATACATGGGTTTATTGGGATATTGAAAAATAAAAGAAAATGAACCCAATTTAGTAAATCAACATAAATACAAAACAGAGCAAATTTGCCCTCTACAACTGAGCTCGTCCCGCGTCTTGAGCTTGGGTTCTTTCTTGAACTGTCTCAAACCTGCCAAGAGAAGAGAAGTTGAAATTGACAGCTTGCAGTGTGAAACTGACAGCCTGCAGTGTTTCAGGCAGACAGTTTTTAGAGTCAGAAGAAAAAGGAATAAAAGTATGGCAGGAATAAATATTTATGAAAGGGAGGATTATTATTGGCATTCCATTCAAATATGATCTTTTATTTTACTTTTTTAATTTTTTTGAGACAGAATCTTGCTCTGTCACCCAGGCTGGAGTGCAGTGGTGTGATCTCAGCTCACTGCAACCTCTGCCTCCCAGGTTCAAGCAATTCTCCCATCTCAGCCTCCTGAGTAGCTGGGGATTACAGGCGTGCACCACCATGCCTGGCTAAGTTTTGTATTTTTGGTAAAGACGAGGTTTCCCATATGTTGGCCAGGCTAATCTTGAACTCCTGACCTCTAGTGATCTGCCTGCCTCAACCTCCCAAAGTGTTGGGATTACAGTTGTGAGCCACTGCGCCCAGCTGGATCTTCTTTTATTTTATCCTTCCTTCTGATTTTTTTCACTTCCCTCTTCCTGTCTTTCTCCTTTATGTTCTCTTTTCCTATCTTAACCTTTCGCCTTGCTCATAGCATTTAGAGTCAGGTAAGTTGCTTTGTTTTTTTCATTTTTAAACTCTACCATAAGAGCCAAAAATCTAGTGTGTATTCTAGAACAGGCACAAGCAACTGAATAGCTCAGTGAGGGCCACATCAATGTATGATGGTGAAGGAGGATGTTTATCTTTAGTTTTCTCCCATTTTTAATCTAGCAATCTCTATTTTCTCCCTCCTATTCTTATACCCCTACCCCACGAGACTTATCTCACCTGTAGTCCTATTCTTATACCATTCTCTCCCCCTCAGCTAGTTGCTAAAATTTTTTGCCAAGCTATTAAGAAATCTTAAAGTGTTGTGAATTCAAATTTTCAAGGGTGTTCATTGTATTCATTTCTAAGGAATGACTGAGTAACAAGAAATGAGTTTGACATTTTGGAGCAAAAGAGCTACCTAATCTGCTACCTCATAAACTCAGTTCTGCGTCTGGTGGTTATATTATTACTAGTGTAGAAAGAGGTTAGTGGCATGTGAAAACTCACACTGTCACCCTCCTACCTTGTACTGCCTACATAACTAGTGCTACATAACTCCAGGGAGTACCATTCATGTTTGTATGTGAGTGGTGGTCTCTGAGTCTGACCATTTCACATCATCTTTGTTCTACTTTCCAGAGTTCTGGCTAGGAGGAATGTTATCCAGAGATACTTCATTATACTGGTGACGATGGTCTATAGCGAGCTGACATCCCCTTTTCAGGGACTCATTCTGGGACTCATAAACACTGGGACTGCCATTCTGAGAGGTCAGATACCTCTCAGAGGTCTGAGAAGAGAACCTTCTGCTGTCAACGTTCCTCCCACGGTGGTGTATGGAGAATGTCTTCCTGGGAACCTTTCCATGGGTTTGTGCTACTTACACCGCATGGCTGACAAACCTGCAATGCGCTAATAGAATAGGCTAGAGTGGTCATAAAGGCTTAGGTCAACAAGTTCATTCTTTGTTTAAAAAATAACAAAAAAAAAGTTCTTTTCTCCCCTGCCACCAAGAGAAAATTATAGAAGGAATTGACAACTATACATTTTCTCCTCAATAGCATCCTAAAAGAAAGTACCATGTATAATGGTTAAAATGCAGGCTTAGATCAGACTGCTGGAGTATCAATGCAGGCTATGCTACTTATTCACTGTGTGACTTTGAGAAAGTTACTTCATCTTTCAGTGCCTCATTTTTCTCAGCTGCAAAATGAGAATGATACACTACTTACCTCACGTGGTGACTGGAGGATCAAATGAAATAATGGAGGGTAAGAAGGCAGAAGATTGTCTAGCATACAGTGGGGTGCTCACTTAGCGCTAGTAGTTTGCAATGTGATAATTACCAGCAGGTACTTTTCATATGTGTAGCAATGACTTAGAAAGGCTAGTGAATTTCAATGGAATAAAAGCGCAATACGTAGCTAATAGTGAAGGTGGGGTAACATGTTTAGGTAGCTGCACCAGAACTAAGAACATGTAGAAAGTAGGAAAGGGAAGGTAATTCTCTCACTGCAGTGAATTGTAGTGATTCTCTTGCTGCCTTTGATGCGCTCTTTAGTCCTGAGTTTGCTTAAGAAGTGCTTCTGTTTAAATCAGCCCATAAGCAGCCTGTTCTAACCTTGCTTATTGTCCGTCTCCAGTTTCTTCCTTTTTAATTTTCTTTTTATTGAAGAAGACTAGGTCTATTACTTGAAATGGGGAAAGGCTACAGTTGGGAGTTGAATGAGCTCATTGTACCACAAAGGGTCCCATTTGCAGTCTGAGCATCATTTAGATGTTCTTCAGAGCCTCCTTTCTGAAGAATGACCATATCCTTTGACCAGAAGACTAAAAGTAAGAGGAGCCCAGTCATTCTTAGCCATTCATTTTCATAGGGTATTAAATGGTTGCCTTACTCTTGAATATTATTTTAATTTTTTTGCCATAGCAACCCTGAGTCTTAGGCTGCTGGCAGTGGCAATATAATCTAAAATGGTTCCAGAAAGCAGTTTTGGAAACACTCAGGGAGACAGATGTTTTCCCCAAGTGATCTTTAAATGACTGTAGCACCAAGCTGGGACGTTGTAAGGAAACGTAGACCATAGTATCCCATACAGGCTTCTGCTGCCAACGTTCCTACCACTGTGATGTATTGAGAATGTCTTACTGAGAACCATTCCATGGATTTGGGCTGTTGATGTTGTATGACTGACAAACTTGCAATGCACTTTTCCTTTCACTGTGTTATGTACTGGTCTTTTAGACACTGATGAGTGTGCAGGCAAAGATCGGTAGGTCAGCGATATTTCTCATCTGACTCCAGGACATTATACTACAGCATACATCAGGAAAACAAACCTCCGAAATATTAGCCCTCCCAATGGATTACCTTAGTGGGGGAAGTGACCTTATCCACAGATTGCTTTTCCCAGAGGTTCCGCTTGCTGGATACATCTCCTGGTCTCAAGTCCTGATAAAGAGAAAGCAGAAAAACATCGATAGGTGGCCATTTATATTTTCCAGCCAGCTCTAAATAAATGGCCACATCTATTGTTTATTTGAATCAATTTGTTGCTTAATACACTTTACCCCAGTGATCTGAAATGGAATTGAAAGGACCATCAGCTGTTGTTTGATTTTTTTTTTTTTTTTTTGAGACAGAGTCTCACTCTGTCGCCCAGGCTGGAGTGCAGTGGCGTGATCTTGGCTCACTGCAACCTCCGTCTACTGGGTTTCAAGTGATTCTCCTGCCTCAGCCTCTTGAGTAGCTGGTATTACAGGTGTGTGCCACCATGCCTGGCTAATTTTTTTGTATTTTTACTAGAGATGGGGTTAGCTGTTGTTTGATTTTATATAGACCGTGACATGTCTTATGATATGAGAATGGGCTGCAACTATAGCCTCTGGGTCCTTGCCCTTTACCAAGGACTTACTGTTTATTGATCAGTAAAAGTGAAACAGGAGCATGTTTAAAATAATGTAGCCTCATTTTAAATTTCTGCACTCTTACAAGTGAACAGATCATAGGTTATTTAAAAATAACTAATTTGGGGTTTGATAAACATTTCCTGACTCACAGATGAACTCAATTAGTACTCACCTCTTTTCCCCCAGCCCTTACTACTTTAGTGCACACCAGCCTGACTGCCAACTGCCCACATGGCACTTCTCTGCCTAGGGACATTCTCTGGGTACAGATGCCTGTTTTGCCTGCCCAGGAGGCAGGCTGGAAAGTTCAGAGAGTTATTATAACATCTCCAGGAGCAGTCCTCAATGGCTGGCTGGGGAATGTTGGTGCAATATTATTTCTCAGGCTCACTCGCCTCAGCTTGGGTAACTCTGAAGTATGTGTTATCTGGTGGCTTCCAGGATTTCCTCCGTGGGATTAAGGTTTAACAGCCCATGTGGGGACTTGCTTAATAACACCTTCTTTGCGGGCTGCCTTCTCCCAACCTCACACCCTGTAGTGTTTTCTTCACCTCCATGTAAACAACTTGCTCTGGAATCACTATCTTGGGATCCGCTGCCGGGTAGCCCAAACAAAGTCACTTTTCTTTCTTCTTTTTGTTGTTTGAGACAGAGTCTTGCTCTGTCACTGAGGCTGGAGTGCAGTGGCATGATCTCGGCTCACTGCAACCTCTGACTCCTGGGTTCAAGCAATTCTCCTGCCTCAGCCTCCCGAGTAGCTGGGATTACAGGCACAAGCCACCATGCTCAGCTAATGTTTGTATTTTTAGTAGAGACAGGGTTTCACCATGTTAGCCAGGATGGTCTCGATCTCGTGACCTCATGATCTGCCCGCCTCAGCCTCTGAAAGTGCTAGGATTGTAGGCGTGAGCCACTGTGCCTGGCCACAAAGTCCCTTTTCTAGCAGCACCTCCCTCACCCTATATCATTTTGTGTCTCCTGAGGGGCAACTGGGTAATTCAGAAGTGGATCAGTAGAACCCCGCAAATATAAACATTCATCACAAATTGAACCCATGCGAGAAGATGACAGTTGATGACATGTGTAAGAACATGTGGAAATCTTGGGATGGAAACACTAAAATATGATCGATAACAGTTATATAGCTTAGAGTCTTTATTTACTACCTCATAATTAATTTCATTTGGATAAGGAACCAAATTTCTGTTTCAATTTACTTTTCTCCCAGCATTTGCTTATGTTAGTACTTGGCAAAAGGTAGTGTGTAGAAAATAAATGTGTTTTACTGAAATAGTAATGCTTATTTTGGCGAACCCTTTTCTCAGGAGGAAGGCAAAGCTAACAGCAATTGCATTTACCCATGGACACTGATCTAAATGGACATATTTCTGATAGATAGTATTGAGATTGTAATACCGAAAATGCATAGTTAAATGATACCATGTGAAGCATTTCAGATTTGCCTAAACCTTACTGAGTTTCTGGATTTCCTCTGTGGCATGAATTCCTGATATTCTATTAGAGAGTTACACCTATTTAACTTGGAGCCATTAAGCAACAAATCAGATTATTTTTGTAGAATTCCACTACATTTGCCAGCGTAGGTGGAAGTTGCCAAACTGTCTGGAAGACTGTTTTAAAATTTTGGAAACTATAATTAGGAACATGCTGAGGGAAGCTCTGGAAAGCAGCTATTATCGCTTTGTTTATTTGACTCACATGAGACAAATATTTTTCCTTCTCATGCATGTTCTCCTACCTAAGAAAATGGATTGCACTTCCCATAAATCCTGCCGATGAATCTTTCAAGATCACTTAAAGAGTTTAAAGAGTCCTTTTAAGAAAATATTAACATCCGAGTTATAAGTTGGCATTTTAAATCAAAGGGGAAATATAAATGGAATTACCTGACCAGACTACATTTTAGAGAAAGACCCACTCCGGAAGAAGAGGGAGAAATGAAGGCAGGAGAAGCAGGTTTCCAATCAACCAGAGACCAAAAAGTGAGGAACAGAAGATCAGCTGAGAAAGACATTGTTGGGTTTTTTTTTTTTTTAAACAAAAAGAAAGACAAATTAGCTTTTTAATTGCTGTGTAACATGTAGTTTAGACACAAAGAATAGACAAACCAGCTAAAACAGACATACTCAGAATTGAATTGCAGTTACAAAGTTACACTGAAATCTTATAAATTCTACCCATAAATAGCAAGGGACATCCCAGTAGCAATCTGGTGTATTTACAACATTGATTTCATAGAACTTTCTTCCATCTGGTTTTCATTCGGGAAGCCATGCCAGTCTCCAAAATCTAATGGGAAGAAGGATGTCACTAAAATCTATACTAACTGCCATGTTCTTCTTTCCTTTTCTTCTCCACCCTCTAGGGGGTGATCTAGCAAGTCACATACTAATAAGTAGGTAAAGCAGGCAATAATTTTGTAATTTCTCTGCAATACTTTTTTTTTTTTTTAGGAGGCTGTCAGTAACCCCAGAACATGGTGCATGTTTTGTTTTGTTTTGTTGTGGAAACGTGGATACAGTTATACCTATCATAATAATAACTGAATTTTATATTTTTAACCTCATTAGGATGTCATACAGATGATGGTAAACTTTTAAGTTTACAAGTTCAAGTGCCGATAAAAGAATAGGGGGCAAGTTCTGGATCAATGTTTTGAGTATAATCTGCTACAAAAATGAAAGATTGCAAATATCATAAATGTGCAAAAATTAGCATCTCCTCCAAATATTCCATACTTATCAAAGAGGGAAACATAGATCTTTCTCTCCTTACTTACTATCTTGAGAGTTCCTCAGTAGGTCCATTGACTGCCTTGGTTTTTGTATGTATATTTGGGGGAGAGGGTCCTTAAATTTCATTAGGTTTTAAAGGGGTTCATAATTCAAAAAGGGTTAATAATCACTGGTATGGAACCACAAAACTTATATACACTGCCATGGCTTCATTTTGTTTTTGAAAATAATTTCTACTCCTTATGTTACCAGAGATGCTTGGAAAACTTGAGGCACTAAAGAGCACATAACTTTTGGGTCTAGGCTCTTGCCTCAACTGTATCCTTTTATAAACCCCCATTCTTGTACCTATTGAGAAGGGGAGGAAAAGTTGCTTTTTTCAGTGTGTGAAGATTTTCTAATTGTAAATTGGGTTGACATTAGTTTATACCTCCTGTGAGCCTTTATGCAAAGAATCTCGGGGTGTATATTAATTAAATGGTTCAAAGAGTTGTGTCCAAGAAGGATTTGCAAACATTTCCATTTCTTCCTTTTTAAATTGGAAAGTGACAAAAGTCAGTGACTTTGGATATTATATATGGAGCCAACAAATGCAATTAAATGGCATGGAGCCAATGGATGCAATTAAATGCACAGAGGCCTAGGAATGGAAAGTTTTTCTTCTTCCTCTAGAATGTAGGATTATGACAGTGGACTCTCAGCTCCCTTGAGCACCAACAAAGCTATAAAACCAACTTAACAGCGAAAGCTCAGCAATATACAGTGGGGAGCTTGATACTTTTTCTTATTATAATGACAAATGCCAGGCAATTGTCATATACATTCAACGAAAAAGGTGAAAAGAAATGTATCTTTAGTAAGATAGCTGCACTTAATAAATTAAGAAAATTTTAAATTCTCAAAAACATCATTCATAACCAGTTTTTCTAGTTTCCAGTTTTATGACTTTCCTGAGGAGGTGTTGACAACACAATTAGACCAATTATTTCAACAACTACCCAATAACTGCATTTTTGTGCCAAGTTATAAAAACTAGGGAAATTGAAACATATGGGTTCCCAATAGGCAACATACATATTCTTTTGGGAATAAGTTTAGGGGTGCTCTTGACAAACAACTATCCAAAATGATTTGACCTTTCATTTTCAAACTTCTATCTAGAATCTATAGAATAGAAGCTAAACAAATAGACGAGTAAAGGGTCTAAATTCGAACTGCCTCAATATTCTAGCTGATTCCTTCTCTCAGTTAGGGTGTAGAGGTGATTATTTGGTTCCATTTTACCCTCTGAGTAACTGCGATGCAGCTTCTTAGAAGAGCTGTAAATCTGAACACTTTCCCGTTTGTTATTCATCCAGGAAAGCAAAGAACAGGAGCACTGCCATTCCTAGGTAAACAGAACAACTGCTTGTTTTCTTCCACTGATAGAAGCTGGGAGATCAAAGAAACTCAGAAAAACCTGAAGGTACTTACAGAAGGTTTGGGAGCAGGTGACTTGTTTCCATCTGGGGTTTTAGTTAGCCATTCATTGATGCGGCTAGAAACCCCTACCTTCAAGCCAGCAGTTTCCTACAAAGGGACAATCATCCAAAATATTAGAGAATGAAGTAAACTTTACCTGGGAAGGAATTTTCAAAGCAAATTCAAAATATCAGTAAGTATAATTTCACATAACCATAAACCTTAACACTTGATATTTACAGAATATGTCATCTGGTTTTCTTTCCCTTGTAACTCGCCCCACTCCAACTTCAAGGGTGGATGTTTCAGCTCAGGCACTTTATTTGGAGTATGATGGCCGAGGCTTAGTACATCATGCAACCTCAGGAACACACTCTCTCTGAGCTTGCTTTTGTGGTCATTGCAAAACAAAATGCAAATTGCACCTTCTTCGCTGCTTTTATTATTTACTAGTGTGATTCCCAAATCACAATCAACATGCAAAAAACATGTGCCCCTCTACACTTAAAAGACAAAAATCAGACGCTTACCTTATTTGGTGTGCCTGCTGCAGTGGGGGATGAAAACACATTCCCTTTCTCCCACATACTCTTGATATTGCGCACACCTTCAGCAGGAACAGGAAGATCCGAGGCTGCCGGCTTTGTAGGTTTTGAGCTTTTTGTTCCCTGAAATTTGTGAGTTATTTTTAGGATTGGTGCTGGGAAGTTTGTTCTCATAAAATTACAGGGAGTTTGTCTTCCTCAACATTATCATCTTAAAAATTCGTTGTGTAAACACCTTCACCAAAAATGAGAGTGATAATTTGTGTTGTAAAACTTTATCCTGATGACATATGTCCCTCAAAATAAACCATCACAGCTAGATCAGAGGATCTTTCAAAAATGAAATATGCTTTTTTTGGACACCATTTATTGTGAAATTGATATTCTACTTTGTTTCTTCAACAGATACTTTTTTTTTTTTTGAGACAGGGTCTTGGCTCTGTCACCCAGGCTGGAGTGCAGTGGCACAATCAAGGCTCACTACAGTCACAACCTCCAGGGCTCAAGTGATCCTCCCACTTCAGCTTCCCGAGTAGCTGGAACCATAGGCCTCTATTTTGTAGAGAAAAAAATGAAAAAATTAGCCAGGCATAGTCCCTATGTTGCCCACGCTGGTTTCAAATTCCTGGGCTCAAGGGATCCTCCTGCCTTGGCCTCCCAAAGTACTGTGACTACAGGCATGAGTCACCACACCTGGCCTCAACAATACTTCTTAAATGCCTACTGTATGAAGGGCACTTTGCTAGGCTCTGGGGATACAATGGTGCTCAAAACAAGACAGTTGGGAGGCTGAGGCAGGAGAATCGCTTGAACCTGGAATGCAGAGGTTGCAGTGAGCCGAGATCGCACCATTGCACTCCAGCTTGGGCAACAAGAGCGAAACTCCGTGTCAAAATAAATCAATAAATCAATAAAATACAAAAACCAACAAACAAACAAACAGAAAACAAGAAGACAGCTGCAGTGGGCTTATATTTTAATAGAAAGGAAAGATAGTAACTAGTTATACAAGTATTTATTTCACATTGTGCCAAGTGCTATGAAAAATAATGATGTGCCATAAAGCATGGCACACAATCAGGGGGCAGTACTTAGTTTGGGGGTGCAAAGAAGGTTACTCTGAGGAAGTGACATTTTAAACCAGATCTGACAGAAGACTTGAAAGTGGCGAAGTAAACAGGAGCAGCAAACTCCATTCCATGCAGAGGTAACAGCATGTGCAGAACTCCTGAGGCAGGAAAGTGCTGAAAGAGATACCCCTGCATGGGAAATATATTAGAAGGAGGAAAGAATGAATGTAAGTAAGAAAGAAGTGTATTCAAGACACTCTGCCAGCAGTAATGAAGGCCATACCCCAAATGGCTCGAGTTTCTCCTCCAGTCCTGCCCTGTGGCCTGTGCCTATGTTCAAGAAGGCACAGCCAGGATGAGTGGTACCATTATGAGGGGCCATGGCATAAAGAATGATCTCACTGGACTACGCAAAGTTTAAAGCTCCAGTCTTGTTTTCATTACACCTATTAGTGCTATGACCAACTCAATCACAGAAAATAAAGATCTGCAATCTGTTTTATATTTTAGTGGACATTTAGTCTTGTAAATCACATCTTTAGTGTTAGGACTTGACTATTCCTTTGATAAATCATCGGATGCCTCTCTTTCTTATTCCCTCATATCATCTGTAAACTATTATATGTGTATCTCCACTCTACAATATAAAGAAGAAGAAAAAATAAAATCAAACTGATCCAATTACTTCATAGCAGGTGCTCTGATGTGCAGGAGGCTAAAACCATTGACTAAAGTCTACACAAAGGAGAAAAAAGCAGGATCACATCTTGATCAATGACACCTTCCTTCTTGGCGCTTTGGTATTGGGAAATACACATTTCCAAATAGAATAAAACCCCCAGGTCAGTTGGGTGGGGGAAAAAAGGTGGAGTAGATAGACACATAAAACTGTGTCCTTCAAATATAAAACAATCAGTTTGAAATTGATGATGATTAAACTTGGGTTGGCTATCATCTTTATATTACATTATACTATTTTTATTTGATAATAAAAGGTTTTTATAAACAGAGGATTAAGTAAGATTGTGAGAGACCTATTCAAACCCCATATGGGAACATATTTTATAAGGAATTAGGGATATTGAAAATATACATGTGAATGTATAAAAAATATAGTTAAATACTGGCCGGGCACGGTGGCTCATGCCTGTAACCCCATCATTTTGGGAGGCTGAGGAGGGCATATCACCTGAGGTCAGGAGTTTGAGACCAGCCTGGCCAATATGGCAAAACTCTGTCTCTACTAAAAATACAAACAAACAAAAATTAGCTGGGCGTGGTCATGGGCACCTATAATGACAGCTACTCAGGAGCCTGAGGCAGGAGAATCGCTTGAATCCGGGAGGTGGAGGTTGCAGTGAGCCAAGATGGCGCCATTGTACTCCAGCCTGGGCAAAAAGAGTAAAACTCTGCCTCAAAAAACAAAAACAAAAACAAAAAAGAACAAAATACCAATAAACCCATTTGTTTAAAAAAAACCGTTTTCATTAAACAATATTCAGGCTGAAAGTAGAAAGTAATTTATTTAAAACTCTTCTAAAATTTATCTTTATTACCATATTTCTTAGAACTTAGAATTTCAAAGTGTAATAAATCATTTGGCTTTGGGACGTTTTCATTAAACAATATTCAGGCTGAAAGTAGAAAGTAATTTATTTAAAACTCCTCTAAAATTTATCTTTATTACTGTATTTCTTAGAACTTAGAATTTCAAAGTGTAATAAATCTAACACTATCGAGGGCCGGGTGTGATGGCTCACATTCGGCTTTGGGACGCCAAGGCGGGCGGATCACTTGAGGTCAGGAGTTCGAGACCAGCCTGGCCAACAGGGTAAAACTCTGTCTCTATTAAAAATACAAAAATTAGCCAAGTGTGGTGGTGGGCCCCTGTAATCCCAGCTACTTGGGAGGTTGAGGCAGAAGAATTGCTTGACCCTGGGAGGCGGAGGTTGCCGTGAGCCAAGTTTGCCACTGCACTCCAGCCTGGGCATCAGAGTGAGATTCCATCTCAAAAAAAAAAAAAAAAAAAAAAAAAAATTCTAACACTCCTAGGGCTATTGGACTTGATTATTGTCCTAAGTGTTTTTATGATCTTCTGTGTAGTCAGAATCTATTTCTGTTCAGCGGGATCATAACGCTGAGGACAATTCTCACCTCAATTGCACTGGTATACTGCTCCAGTCTGCTGTCAATCTTGGAGACTACTGCTGCTTGATGGGTCGATTTGACACCACTGCTAAAAAAGTAAACACATACATATAAAAATATGAGAGAGAATCTTCCCATACATATGCTAGCTGATTAGTTCAACTGAACCATCAACCATATTTACCTTTTCTGCACAGACTTATTCAAAAATTCTGCTCGCTCTTCTATCTAGGAATTGCAAAAGAAAATAAACCCAATTAATATTTCAAGCTTATAAGCAGTGTTTCTCAGCCCAGGCCAATATCATCCCTGAACCTGTTAAATAAACACCAAAGAGCATATAAGGGTATTTGAGTTACTGTGCATAGATCTGCTAGAAAGCAAAACTACATATAAGGTATTTGGTAGTGAGATTTGGGGGAATGAAGGTAGGATTGATACAGGATAGAGAAAATGTGTAAAAAAAAATATCAAGTTTTCAAGGCAAAATAAAGACCAGACAGAAATGGAATAAAAAATGCCTCTAAAACCATATAAATCAGTGGCAAAATAATTGAATTTTAAGACTAACATAATTGGTTGGGCACTGAGGCTCACACCTATAATCCTAGCACTTTGAGAGATCAAGGCAGGCAAATAACACTTGAGGTCAGGAGTTCAAGACCAGCCTGGTCAACAAGGGGAAACCCTATCTCTACTAAAAAATACAAAAATTAACTGGATGTGGTGGCATATGCCTGTAGCCCCAGCTACTTGAGAGGCTGAGATGGGAGAATTGCTTGAACCTGGGAGGGAGAGATTGCAGTTAGCCAAGACTGTGCCACTGCACTCCAGCCTGGGTGACAGAATGAGCATCTGTCTCAAACAAAACAACAACAAACTTAAATAATTTTTTCAAAAATACATACTGTTACCCTTTAGGATGTATTTATTAGAGACATACCATGCTATTTGAGTTAACAAAATTTTCCCACAATGTTTTAACTATGTATTTGGTATGTAACAGGATTGAATAACTAGAAAATGTGAACTAGTCCCTTATTGCTTAACCTGATTTCCTACCTTGACAAGGGTCAATGATCAAGCCTATTGTTGAACTTCATTAGCCGTGGAACGTAAAAGATGGGATGCAGGTAGAATGAGGATGGGGCACAGCTCATCTGTAATGGCTGAGGCTTCCCACAAAGCCCCTCTTAACCCAAGTGTGAAATTAGGAAACAAGCCCAGAGAAACAGGGGTGGACATAGAAAAAATCAGCAGTTCAGTAGTCTTTGATGAATTCTTTTTTTTTTTTAAAGCTAGGAACTTTTTGCTACAACCGAAGCTGCTAAATCAAACATTATATTTTACTGAAACTGTATCACTTAAATTTAGATGGTGGCCATAAGCAAATATTTGTTGAATCCATGCCACAGCCAACTCCAGACTAGAAATATCCTCTGCCACCCATGACTTATCAATACCATGAGCAAATACCTTCTTTGCTTATGACTGCATGTGCCAAAGCACAGGCACGCTGAAAAGTTTCATTTTGTTCCCTGTTCAGGACAGTCAAGAAATCTACTAGATTATAATTGCCCTAGGCTAGTATGTTTGAGTGGCCCCTTGTCTCAGTGAGTCTCGGTTAATATGAGAAATTACCATAGACTGGATGATTTAAAACAACAAGCATTTCTCACAGTTCCGAAGACTGGGAAGTCTAAGATTAGGTTGCCAGCATGGTTGGGGTCTGCTGAGAGCTCTCTTCATGGTTTGCAGATGGCCACCTTCCTGCTGTGTCCTCATATAGCACAGAATAGAAAGGGAGCAAGTAAGGTTCTGTGTCTCTTCTTAAAAGGGCACTAATCCCATTAAGGGGGCCTCCACCCTCATGACCTAATTGTTTTCCAAAAGTCCCACCTCCTAATACCATCTTATTGAAGGTTAGGATTTCAACATATGAATTTTGAGGGGATACACACAATTCTCCAAGATGTGAGGGGTTCTTTCTGACCCAGACTGGTCTGGGATTCATGAGCAATTAATAAGTATCACAGAGTTTTTCTTTTGAAAACATGCTTCCTCTCTAATATCAGTTGAATAGCACTTTTATAGATATTAGTAAGAGCATTTCATTCTTTCTGATGATTTCCTACAAAGACAAAAGCAAACTCTTACTTAAAAACCTTTATGCAAAAAAGTACTATAAGTAGTGCTGAATTTATGGGATATATAAAAAATCTATAAAGTAATCTTATTTTTCTGATTTTAATTATAAACTTAGAATTATATTTCTGTAGAAAAAATTCCAAGGTGAGTAAGGTGAAATAGTTTAGAACCATGCAATGCACTGGCACTTTTAATAAATATTACCCATCCGTCCATCCGTCTGTCCATCCATCCATCCATCCATCCATCCATCCATCCACCCACCCACCCACCCACCCACCCTGTCAGCCAATTAGCCAATATATTATATATTGAGTACCTTCTATATAAAATTGAATACTAATAAATAGAATAGTGCTATTGATCAAATTGTGTCCCCCTAAAAAGCATGTGTTGAGGCCCTAACCCCCGATGTGATTGTACTTGGAAATGGGGCCTCTAAGGAAGTAATTAAGGTTAAATGAGATCACAGCAGTGGAACTCTGATCCTACAGGATTATTATCACTACAAGAAGAGACACTACAGAGTGCACCCGCTCTCCTTCCACCATGTGAAGACACAGTCAGAAGGCAGCCATCTGCAAGCCATGAAGAGGGCTCTCATCAGAAACTGAATCTGCTCGCACCTTGATCTTGGACTTCCAGCCTCCAGGACTGTGAGAGATACATTTCTAGTGTTTAATACATCCAGTCTATGGTATTTTGTTATGGCAACCTGAGTAAACTAAGATAGACAAGGTCTTATGCTTTTTCTTTTTTGAGACAGAGTCTCACTCTGTTGCCAGGCTGGAGTGCAGTGGTAGAATCTCGGCTCATTGCAACCTCTGCCTCCTGGGTTCAAGTGATTCTTCTGCCTCAGCCTCGAGTAGCTGGGACTACAGATGCGTGCTACCACGCCCAGCTAATTTTTGGTCACCATGTTGGCCAGGATGGTCTCGATCTCTTCACCTCGTGATCTGCCCACCTCGGCCTCCCAAAGTGCTGGGATTACAGGCGTGAACCACTGTACCCGGCTGACGAGGTCTTATTCTTTAAGGAACACAGAATTTAGTAGGGAAGACTAATACAGTATATAAAATAAAATATTTAAAAATTAACAGCAGGTACAATATTAAAGAAAAAAATGCTGTGTGTATAAGAGAAGTAACTATCTGGGGGAGTTGGAGAAGGCTTTTCAGTAGTATTGATATTTGAGCTGAGATTAGTAGTTTCTGGTTTACACAGTTTCAGAAATGAGTTTATGAAAGTGAGGAAGGAAGTGCATGGCTTAGCCAGGAAAGGGCATTTCTGGCAAAGCAAGCACATGTACAAAGATTTGGAGAGCCATAAGGCACGCAGCGTGGTGAGACTGAAGGATAAAGAAAAATTCAGTGTGGTGGGAGGACAGAGGCACCGCAGAAGGGGATAGCGGAGGTGAGAATTGTTCTTTGTCCCACCTGCAGCATCTTTATGACTCAGGGATCATCTTTCTAACCTTAGCCCTGGCATTTATTCAAATCACGGAGGTTCTCAGATTCCTACTCCTCCTTTTGCTTCTATCATAGCTAACATAGCTTGACTTCATCATCGCATTCCACACATTTTGTCAGGATGCACTGTTGGTTTACTGATGCGCTCCTGTTAGAAAATATCCTAACTTAATGGCTCTATGTAATTTAACAATTTGTACTGAATTTGTATATTAAATGTTCTGTTTAAGGAGTTTAATGAGGGAAATTGGTTCTTCTGAAGACCAAGAGGTGGCAGTATTGTCTCGATAAAACTCAAATAAAAGCACACTATTTGTTTTAGAAAATTGGTGCTCTCATTACTCCACACCCTACCCCCAACCAATGAAGGCAATAGAAATAAAAAAATCTTTGAATTGAATTTACTTAAAATCTATTCATTACATATGAAAATGACTCACTGCTAACATAATTTAATGATGAAAAACCAGGTACAGACTTTCCCAAACAAGGAATAGAAATCATGAGATATTTTTTAAAAAAATACTAGTTGACAGTACTTTGATGTCAAATAGCAAATATTTTTCCTCCTGTTGGTATTCTACAATGCTAACTTGTAACCACTTATAAAAGCTGCAGGGCCAAGGGCATTAATAGCTATCCCAATTAAGTTGTAGAATATGAAATTGAGCTTGAAAATCAGAGTCACAGCAGGTTCTTCAAGGCACATATATGGAGGGAAGCATAGACTGTCTGCCCCTGAATATGTGTCTCTCTTATGTAGAAATTTAAAATATTCTGGACCTTTTTTATACATCTACTTTAATCAACTGCAGACAAATGCCTCTCCACCAGAGGGAGTAGATAAATGGCTTCCTGGGGGCACTAGATGAAATAGGAAGTCAGCATTTGGTTGAGGGAAAGACCAGAGAAATAAGTAAGTTGAGAAATTTGGTAGAGAAGAAATAATTAAAGAGGTGGGAAGGGTGGGTTATAGTTTCTCCTGAAAAAAAAAAAAAAACCACAGTAGAATTTAGAAGTCTAAATGACTACTATTTTCTTCATGTTACCAAGACTGTTCAAGGAAGGCTTGAGCGGGATTTTAAAGAAGGTAGAAAGAGAGAGCATGGTTTTCTTTTTCTTTCTTCTTTTTTGTTTTTGGAGATGGAGTTTTGCGTTTGTTGCCCACGCTGGAGTACAATGGCCTGATCTCGGCTCACCACAACCTCTGCCTCCCAGGTTCAAGCAGGTCTTCTGCCTCAGTCTCTCAAGTAGCTGGGATTACAGGCATGTGCCACTGTGCCCAGCTAATTTTGTATTTTTAGTAGAGACGGGGTTTCTTCATGTTGGTCAGGCTGGTCTCAAACTCCTGACCTCAGGTGATCCACCTGCCTTGACCTTCCGAAGTGCTGGGATTACAGGCGTAAGCCACCTTGCCCAGTTGAGAGCATGGTTTTCTTTGACTACTGTTGAGTCAGGAACAGAAGACCTAGACTGGGAATGGGCTGAACTCTGAGAGCTGTACAGAGATAGCCTGAGCCCAGGGAGGTTTTGTTTTCTAGAGCAGGGGGTCTGCAAGCCATGGCCCATTTGTCCATGGGCCAAGTGCAGCCTGTGTTTTCCACACACAGCCACCAACTTGAAATTTTTTTTTTTTTTTTTTGAGATGGAGTCTCGCTCTGTCGCCCAGACTGGAGTGCAGTGGTGCAATCTCAGTCACTGCAACCTCCGCCTCCCAGATTCAAGTGATTCTCCTGTCTCAGCCTCCTGAGTAGCTGGAATTATAGGCACCTGCCACTTCGCCTAGCTAATTTTGTATTTTTAGTAGAGATGGGGTTTCTCCATGTTGACCAGGCTGGTTTCAAACTCCTGACCTCAGGTGATACACCTGCCTCGGACTCCCAACATGCTGGGATTACAGGTGTGAGCCACCGCACCTGGCCTTGAGAATGGTTTTCACATTGTTAAATGGTTAAAAAAAAATCAAAAGAAGAAGAGTATTTCATGACATTAGAAAATCACAATAAAATTACATAAAATTCAAATTTCAGTGTTTATAAATAAAGCTTGCCTACTCCACAAGGCCTTTCTCTACTCATTTTGCTCTGCTCTGAGATCAGCATTTGGTCACCTTAGTACTTCTTGAATTGTTTCTTTGAGGCAGTCATTAGTGCCATCAGGGCAGCCACCTTGCTTTGTTCTTTCCCTCATAGGACATAGCATGCATTAAGTATTTCATAAATAATCAGATATTAAATGTATAATTCCTCTGTGGCTGAGTTTCAATTTTCCCTGAAGCAGATCTTGAGACAAGGGTTTGAGTACAAATAATTTGGGAGGTATCAGAAATATGACTGGGACCCAGACCATCATAAAGATTAAGTAAGCTGGGCACGGTGGCTCACACCTGTAATCCAAGCACTTTGGGAGGCCAAGGTGGGCAGATCATGAGGTCAGGAGTTCGAGACCAGCCTGGCCAATATGGTGAAATCCCCATCTCTACTAAAAATTAGCCGGATGTGGTGGCGTGCGCCTGTACTCCCAGCTACTTGAGAGGCTGAGACAGAAGAATTGCTTGAACCTGGGAGGTGAAAGTTGCAGTAAGCCAAGATCATGCCACTGCACTCCAGCCTGGGCTACAGGGCGAGACTCCATCTCAAAAAAAAAAAAAAAAAAAAAAAAGACTAAGTGAAGTTATTTGGGGATTTAAAAATTCTTATTTTCATGTGGAACAAGTAATAACTGTAAAATGTAAGCAGCTTTTGGTCATTTTGGTGTGCCACTTGATATAACCTTATACATATGTACATAATTAACCATCCAGACCTCGCTATGATTCCTTTTTTGTTTTTTTAGAGACAGGGTCTCATTCTTTTGCATAGACTGGAGTGCAGTGGCACTATCTCAGCTCACTGTAACCTCTGCCTCCCAAGTTCAAGTGGTTCTCCTGCCTCAGCCTCCCAAATAGCTGGGATTACAGGTGTGCACCACCATGCCTAGCTAATTTTTGTGTTTTTAGTAGAGATGGGGTTTCACCAGGTTGGCCAGGATGGTCTAGAACTCCTGATCTCAGGTGATCCACCTGCCTCAGCCTCCCAAAGTGCTAGGATCACAGGTGTGAGCCACTGTGCCTGGCCAGACCTGGGCATAATTCTATCATGGCTTTGCCCATTGTTGATGCTTTATAACCTAGCTAGGTTGATGGAAAATGAAATGTTAAAGGTTCCAATCTCTGAAGATTCATTCATTTATTCATCATTTAACAAATTTTTATTAAGTATCTTCAATATGATGTAAAGCACTGTGCTAGATGCTCAGTGATGTTAATCCTCAAAGAAATCACCACTGGCAATAATGGTGGACTGATATTAAATCAAGGATGCTACTTTCTTGAGTCCACTGTGTTTTCCCTACATCTCAACTATTCTATCATCTACCTGACTCAGCTGATTCCTGCTCCTTCTCTGTTGTCCTGGCAGCACTCTGTTTTACATCAAATAGGAGCTGTGTTCCCTGAAGGCTGTCATAGGACCAAAGCCATCCTGGAAAAGGACCCTCTCCAAGTCACATTTCACCTCCTCCCATAATAATTGCTTTAAAATTTGCACCTGTATCGTTTCCAGCTGGCTTTTAATCATGACAAAGAAGAAATGAACAGCTAGCATGAAAAGCAGCTTAAACTTTTAAAATATACTTTCCCATTTTATAAATTTTAAATGTTTCTATTCTCAGTTGCTCAAAGGAATGAGGTACATGGAGAATGTGGATCAGTAAAAATTCAGAGATAATCACCGAATGTCATTTTAATGTATGCCAAAGCATGTAATAAATAACAGATTAAAAATTTCACTACTGTCTCTCCTTTCCATATGTTGTAAACAAAGAGAAGCTGTGAAACAGCTGAAAGGAGGTGCTATGGTCCAACATTTATATGTTGAAACTGAATCCTTGATGTGTTGGTACCAAGAGGCAAGACCTTTGGTTGGTAACTGGGTAATGAGGGTGGGGCCCCTGTGAATGGGACTAGTGCCCTTATAAAAGAGGCCTAAGGGAGCCTGTTTTCTCCCCTTCTCCTTCCACCATGTGAAGACACAGGGAGAAGGTGCTGTCTTTGAGGAATAGGCCCTCACTAGACACCACATCTGCTGGCACCTTGATCTTTGACTTCCCAGCCTCCAGAACTGTGAGTGATAAATTTTGAGACAGAGTCTTGCTCTGTTGCCCAGGCTGGAGTGTAGTGGTATGATCTCGGCTCACTGCAACCTCCACCTCCTGGGTTCAAGTGATTCTCCTGCCTAAGCCTTCCAAGTAGCTGGGATCATTATAGGTGCGTGCCACCACGTCCGGCTAATTTTTGAATTTTTTGGTGGAGGTGGGGTTTCACCATGTTGGCCAGGCTGGTCTCGAACTCCTGACCTCAGGTGATCTGCCCACATTGGCCCCCCAAAATGCTAGGATTACAGGCATGAGCCACCGCACCTGGCCCCAGTCTAAAGTATTTTGTTATAGCAGCCTGAACAGATTAACATGGAAGGATAGCAAAAAGATAAATGAAGCAAAGGCCCTGAATAATCAATAACTAAACAAGGGGCTAAAATCCAGTTTCTATCATATTCTAATAGAGGTTTTCTGGGGGAAAAAAAAATACCTTGAGAGATGAACCTTTAGGAGTGAAACACTTGAATGGTTTCTTGTCGTCTGACAAGCCATCTTCTGGCATCTTCTGGCGTTTCTCAGCAGCTTCTGCTCTTCGCCTTTCAATTTCTTCCTTTAGCCTCCTCTTCTCTTCCTAAGAGAGAAAGAACAAATAACGAGGCATCAGTACCAGCTTCACAGCCAAAGAGAAGAGTGCTGTAGGAGAGAGAGCACAGTCAGGAGAAGCAGCAGACTCAGGCCGCAGGCTGGACACTCCCCTTCTAGGTGGTCACCAGAGATTTAGCCTGAGAGCTGGAGTCGAGCTGCCTGTATTTGCATTCTGGTGGTGCTACTTTCCAACGGCCTGACCTTGGCCATGTTATTTATCTGCTCTGTGGCTCATTTCTTCATCTGTAAAACAGGGATAACAATAGTACTCATTTTATAGGGCTTTTGTGAGGACTCAGTGAGAAAGCACATGTAAAATGCTTAGACCAAGCTTGTCCAACCCACAGCCCAGGGGCCACATGATGCCCAGGATGGCTTTGAATGTGGCCCAACGAATTCGTAAACTTTCTTAAAACATTATGAGACATCTTTGTTTTTTGTTTTGTTTTGTTTTTTCAGCTCATCAGCAATCATTAGTATTAGTGTATTTTATGTGTCGCCCAAGGCAATTCTTCTTCTTCCAATGTGACCCAGGGAAGCCAAAAAAGCGGACACCCCTGGCTTAGACTAACACTCATTATGGTGATTTCCCATAGGGCGACACATAATCACCACTGTCCTGTGGGTCATTAACAATGACCTCACACTTCTGTATATGTAAAAGGAATATGAATATTCCTTCTACCTACATCCTAGGAGAGTTGTGTTGTGAAGACAAATAAATAACTTATGTGAAAAGCTATCTAAATCTGCAGTACTATATTTGCCAGATAGTATAAGAGGTGATTTTATGGTTGCTCCCCACTTCAGGTGAATATATAATTTTAGATGGTTTGACAAACCTGAAATACTGTAGACACTGCACCATAGTGGTGCAAACGTAAATGTTTACAGACTGTCTCATTAACCCCTCTGTGTCTTCATTCCTAGTCTAGAATACTCTGTCTTCTCTATCAGACAAACAATTCAGGGCTCTGATCAAGTTGCACAGCTTGATTTTCTGAGAGATTTATGTAGTCTTTGGTAGTTCTTAAACTGTGAGATCATTATCACTGCATGTTCTCAAGCAGCAACTAGATGTTCTTCTGTTAAAGGATGCCGTAGAAGGATCCTGTGTTTCGTAGTTTAGCCCAAATAATCTCCTAGGTCCAATCCAGTTCTAAGACTTCACGATTTCCCTTCAGCCTTTCCTGATACTCTCCTCCTCTGAATAATAATCATAATAACAATGATGGCAATAATGATATCTACCGATTTTTGAGTGCCTAGAATGTGCTAGGCACTGGGAGCACAATGATCTATTAAATTATTGGAAGAATCCTGCAAAGTAGGAAGGAAAAGACACAGAGTAGTCCAAATTTCCCAAGGCCCTAGCTTGTTAGTGGCAGAGTTAGAAGACTGGGTGTGTTTCGAGATTGCACCACTGCACTCCAGCCTGGGTGACAGAGCCAGACTCCATCTAAAAAAAAAAAAAAGAAGAAGAAAAAAAAAGAAACCTGGGTGTGTGTAACTCCAAAACTCTATCATCCTGATTACTTCCCAACCAAAGGTAATTGGCTCATTGAAAGTTGGAGTTACAAGAGACCTCAAAATAATGTATCCAAATTTTCCGTACAGTTCCAGAAAATTTTGCATAGGATCCATGTCAAAATGCCATTGAAAGTTTTTTTTTTTTCCTTTCATATTTTGAATGATGGAAGATCGCTATTTCAAAAGCTCTAGGCTCTGAGTTGGAAAAGCAGGGTCTCCATACTGATTCTACCATTTATTAGTCAACAATCTTCAAATAAGTCACTCAAACTATTTGATTCCTGGTTTCTTTGCCCATAAAATGAGAACAACATACCTCAGGATGAAAGGAAAGAATGCACTTTGTAACCTGTAGTACTGTAAGTTGTAGTTGGTTACACATTATTTCATATGCTGAGCCAAAATGTTCCTCCTTGTAACTTTATCTGCTGTTTTTAGCTCTGTCTTAAAAGATGAAACAAATTCATCTGTTTATAATGATGGGGTTCCTCCTGCATGTCAGGCACGGGTATGGGGTCCTGGGTACACAGTAATGAACAATGCAGATACTGTCCCTGCCTATTTACATGCTAATGTACTTACTTGCTCATTAAAATAAATAAATAAATAAATAAATAAAATCTTCTCTATAAAAACTCTCCAACTATTAGAAAAGAAGTATCTCATAACTTCATTCTGGTAACTAATTTGCAGACCTTTCATCCTTCTCAGCTTTCTAACTTTTCCCTTTTGAGAGGCAGTAAAGGGTAATGGGTTAACACAAGGGAGACCTCGGGAAAATTACAAAACCAAGAAACAAACAAACAACAAACTTCTCTGTGCCTCAGTTTTCTCATCTGTAAAATGGGGATAAGTACCCACGTCAGCGAGTTCTTAGAAGCAGTGGACAAATTAATATGTCTACAAGTTTTAGAACCGTAACTAGCACATGTTAAGTTTATTATTCTTAAAAAATATTTTTGAGAGCCCATGCTCAAAAGAGCAGCCGCATGGCACCAGGGAATTTTCTCGTGCAACGTTCTCAGGGGGCTAGCGCCCACCTTACCTCCTCTCTGAGTTTTCGATCGGCTTCCTCCTGCTTCCTCCTCTGCTCTTCCTCCTCCAGGACCTTCCTTCTCTCTTCCCTCTTTTTCTTGAGTTCCTCTAGCTCCAAAGCCGCCTCCTGCTGCTTCTGTTTGAGCTTCTCAAACTCTTCGCTCTCGGTCTCCCCGCGACGACGACGAAGCTCCTCCAGCCTTTTGCCGGCTTCCACCTGGGGGGCGCCTTCAGCCTCCTTGGTGTCCACGCTGGCCCTCCCTCCAGGGCGGCTGTGGTTTGGGGGCAATGGAAAGGGGTTTACATGCTTTTGCCTGTAGTCTCCCTGGAGGAACGGGAGGTCGGTCTGCGGCTTTTGCATCCCAGACCAAATCCCCACTGCCCAAGGGGTAGGCTGGGGAAGGGATCTGCCTGGAATCACAGAGTCTGAATGGGAGCCTCTGCTCTGCCACTTGCGCTTCGTTTCCTCAGCTATAAAATGGGACAAATATGCACCGCAAAATGGGATTGTAAAGTTGTGCAGCTGCTATGGAAACAGTATGGAGGTTCCTCAAAAAATCAACAAGAGAACTACCACGTGATCCAGCAATCCCACTTCTGATACACATCTAGAAGAATGGAAAGCAGGGTCTTGAAGAGATATTTGTATACCCGTGTTCACAGCAGCACTATTTACAAGGACCAAGAGACTGACGCAACCCAAGTGTCCATCATGGCAGGAGTGGATACATAAAAGGTGGGCCAGCCGTTCCATGGAATATTATTCAGACTTAAAAAGGAAGGAGATCGAGGCCGGACGCGGTGGCTCAAGCCTGTAATCCCAGCACTTTGGGAGGCCGAGACGGGCGGATCACGAGGTCGGGAGATCGAGACCATCCTGTCTAACACGGTGAAACCCCGTCTCTACTAAAAATACAAAAAACTAGCCGGGCGTAGTAGCGGGCGCCTGTAGTCCCAGCTACTCTGGAGGCTGAGGCAGGAGAATGGCGAGAACCCGGGAGGCGGAGCTTGCAGTGAGCCGAGATCGCGCCACCGCACTCCAGCCTGGGTGACTGAGCAAGACTCCGTCTCAAAAAAAATAAATAAATAAAAATAAATAAATAAATAAATAAAAAGGAAGGAGATCTTGTTACCTGTTATGACGTGGATAAATCTTGAAGATATTATGCTAAGTGAAACAAGCCAGTCACAGAAATCATACAAATACTGTGTGAGTCCACGTATATGAGGGGTCTAAAGTAGTCAAATTCAGAGACAGAAATAGAACTGTAGTTACCAGAGGCAGAGCGTGGGTGGTGGTAGGAAATAGAGTTGTTGTTTAATGGGTGTCGTCTTTCAGTCTTGCAAGATGAAAAGAGTTTTGGAGATCTGTATGCCTGATACTACTTAACTGTACATTTAAAAATGCTTAAGATGGTAAATTTTAGGTTATGTTTGTTTTTACCACAGTTTTAAAAAAAGATACATGCTACAACATGGAAAAATGGGGCAAATACTATTTATTCTATTTACCTCTGCGAGTTGCATGGGATTATGTATTATATCAATATGATAGGTATCATACTGATATACTATGATTTATATATCATCTACAGTATAAATATTAGTTGTTATTAGAAAGGAAGGCATGTAGTGCAAAACGTTACTTGTGAATGAGTTCAAAAGTCTCCTAGTGGCCTTACTAGTCCTTTCCCATAAGTTACTGGTTAACTTGGGTCTGCCTGGAGTAATGGATCAGGAGGGAAGACACAAAGGTTCAGGCACTGCAAATGGGAAAAAGTGGCTGAACTAAGCAGAGGCACTGAAGTAAATCCATCTATCCACAACTTTGTCTTGAGCTTGACTCTAGCAGCTGATCTCTGGCAGATGAAATTACCCATTGCCTCTTGATTAAGAGCTAAACACAGTGATTTATGTCTATTCTTACAGAGCTGCTCCAGGAAAGTCCTTCATGACTGCATTAACCTATGGCTGCAATTTGTCTATTTTCTATGCTCTTTGACCCCAACACAACTGGAATACTCCTTATACAGACTTAAAATTATGAAATTAGCTTGGTATGACATGGTTATTACTTACATGTCATTCTTTATGCTTTCTAAACCCTTTTCATATCCACTACTTCATTTAACAGTCACAATAACTGGGAAGATGTCAGGTTAGGTTTATTATCCCCATCTTACAAACAAGGAAATCACAGGTAAGAGAGAGAATAATATACTCAAACTTTTGGTAGCTAGAAAGCAGTTGAGCCATGATCAGATTCTAATGCTTATCTCTTAGTTGTACTCTTCTTGTCACTATAATTATACCTGAAATTAAATATGTTTTGTTATGAAACAATGAATAAACTGAAATAGAACATGTTAGCCTATCTCTCCACCTCTCACCTCAAACCTTGAGGATAGAGTCTCAGAGAAACCTTTCCAAACTCTGTCTCTAGAGTTTCTACAGTCTAGGTCTAGCTACCTTCCGTGCCTGAGCAGAAGCAATGCTTCATCAGATAGAACGGCTTATAAAACAGAAAGAAAATGGGTACGTTTTTATATTAATAAGAATTAAAATTGAAATTATGTTGAATTTTATTTTGTGATTAAGGAGGATACACAGGGACTGCATTGCAGAACTGGGAACATGTTAAGACTTAAGACAGAATGCTATCCCAAGAGTCCTTATGGTAAAATTTTATTTCAGAACCGGTATTTTTAGTATTTTACACATCTATAAAAGGATGGAGACAGATCATTAGCACCTACTGTGACCCTGAGTTTCTTTAATAAATTTGTTATATGATACAGTTAGAACACTGATAATTTTAAAACATGCTGATACTCAAAGTAGGACTTCAGTGGAATACAGCATTTTCACTAACACGGAATTCACCTAAGTTGGATTTGCCTGGGGCTTCACTAAGCAGAATTTAGTGGCTTAATTTAGGCTTAAAGGCCCTTGTTATAAGTAGTCTTTAAGAGGCAGAGATACAGCTTTGCCATTTAAATACTTATTAGCAAGTAGTAAGGTCATTCTTAACTAGATGTGAACGTAGATATCCTATTCCTGACATTTTTGTCTAAGAAACGAAAGAATTACCACACCCTAATATCACGTACTACATTTAAAGAATGGCACAGTATTTCTAGCTGTGGAACAAGAGAAAGAATAAAACAAGAAATGGTCTCAAGAAATACACTGTGCAATATTGATTTTATAATATATATGTATATTATATATCATGCTTTTTAAACACTGAAGTAGTTCTGAATATACTGTGTCCTCCAGAATAATAATTTTCAAGCTGCAGACCGGAAAGTCAATTTAGTAGTTTGTAATCAACATTTAAAAAAAAAGAAACAGAAAATATCGGAGTGCACTGCATAGAGCAAAAGAAACTACCGTTTCTTGACACACTTGTTTCAGTTATGAAAACATATACAGGCGTGTACTGGGTCATTATGTAAAATTTATTTCTTACTAAGGGCTTAGGTTAAAAAATTTAGAACTAACTTTGGGAGGCCGAGACGGGCGGATCGCGAGGTCAGGAGATCAAGACCATCCTGGCTAACCTGGTGAAACCCCGTCTCTACTAAAAAAAATGCAAAAAACTAGGCGGGCGTGGTGGCGGGCGCCTGTAGTCCCAGCTACTCGGGAGGCTGAGGCAGGAGAAAGGCATAAACCTGGGAGGCGGAGCTTGCAGTGAGCTGAGATCCGGCCACTGCACTCCAGCCTGGGCGACAGAGCGAGACTCCGTCTCAAAAAAAAAAAAAAAAAAAAAATTTAGAACTATTGGCCTAGGCTCTTGTTGGTTACAAGTAACTTTTATTTTGAACTCAAACAAGGTTAAAGGGTCCCTCAAAACCTTGTCATCAAAGGCTCTTTCAGGCTCCTCTAGGTTCACAGGCCTGTGACTTCTCTCTCAGTCAATTTAGGGTCTTTCCTTTCAAAAATGAGTTTGCTCTCTCTTTGTGTTCATCATATTACTGTACAGGAACTGAACCGGCAAAACACATGCCTATGGAAACATCTATGGATTCCACTAGGTGTCGCTCAGTCTTCATTTTGGACAATCAATATGTCCGTCATTAAGGACTGGCTGAATAAGTAATAATACATCCATCCAGTGGAATCTAGTATCATTAATTATAGGCTTATATTTATTGGCATAGAAAGCAAGCTATGATACATTCTTACGCAGAGTGCAAGAATCAATGTAAAATTGTAAGTATACTCACACACATGTATATACTACGTATAAATAAACACAGGTATGCGTTTATCTTGAATAGTATACACATAGATAAATATCTGGAAAAAGTGTTACTGGTGGTTATCTTTGGGTGGTGGTGAGTGCTTATTTTTATTCTTCTATTTTCTGAGCGTTTTTATAATGAGTACTTTTTTTCCTATAATCGGGAAAAAATCTTTTAATTCCCACCTTCAAAAATAAAAAATCAAAAAACCCTTCATTTTGCACTTTCTATAAAACCCTTGGTAATAATTTGCATCACTATATCCTGCTCATTGAATTGAGATTTTTATGTCATGTTTTAGAGAAAACAAGTGAGTTACAAGAAAACGCAAATATCAAAGGGAACAGTAATTAAATCAAACATAAGCAGCTATGCTCAAAATAAGAGCAAAAGTTTTGTTCACACCACCTCTGCCTATGCGCACGACCTCAGCATTAGGGTACCACTTAAGGTGGAAATCTCTTCCATAAAGTTCTTTCTCCTGCGCCGTCCTTGGCTTCTTTAGGTGTAAGTCAAGATGAGTATTAGGCCTTTGACCATTAAGAACACAGCTTGTTTTCAGTTAAGCTGGTACGTACAAACTTATCTAAATAGAGGCTGATACTCTCTTCCTCTCTTCTCATTTTATATGTATATGGAGCAAAACTGTACTTCTCTGCTTCAGTCAGCATGAACTTCTAATTGAAACTAAAACTCACATATGTTGGTGGCTAAATAAAAATAAATAATATGGTAGCAGCTTGTTCCTAGGTATTTTTTTTTTCCTGTCCAAAATAGAAAAATTAAGGCCAGAGTCACATGTAAGGGTTCTTAGCACTTAACTTGTCACCATCCCTTGTGACTATTCCTCCCTTCAAATTACGCAGCTTTTTGGATTTCTACACAATAGGCATGTTAATTATTAACTTGAGCTTTGACTGAAGCTTGTTGGCAAGTATGCTAATTGTTAAACAGTACTGACAGATTTTTTTCAATGTTATTTGTCTTAACAAAAAACTTACACCTTAAAAGAACCTTATGCTTACAAGACGTATTTTAAACTATTAATTAAAAAATTATAATATTAGGTAATATTCATTGAATACTTTTCATGAACCTAACACTATTCTAGGGCATTAAAACATTAAACTACAGGCACTTCAGCAAGTTTTAGACTCAACTTACCAACCTGAATCAACTTGCTTTGTAGATTTTCTATGGATGTTCAATAAACTTAATTTTCACATCTATTCTCTTGGCAATCCCAAGTAATATCTATAGATTCTACCTTTCTTACACCTTCATTATTTTATTTAGATCTTTTACGTACACCTTTTCTTCTGTGTGCTTTAGGTTCTCCTTTGGATAAACATGGGTAGGTTTCTGCTCAAATTTATGTATAGAAAAATTGTTTTGGGGCAACTGTATTTATCCACCTTAGCCTCTTGGATGAGATTGAAATGTCCATCACTAGTAGCTCCGCCTGCTTTTGAATATTACAAAGGCTTTGGTGTGAGGAGCATGTCAAATTTCTCCCTCATACCTGCCTGATGACTTTCTTATTTGAAGTGTTCAGAAAAACAGGGTCTCTAGGCAAGGCTGCAGCCAAGAAACAAGCCCAGGGAAATCCACATTGCAGGAACCCAAGACTCTTCTCCAGCACATCTGGCACAGCAACCAGTGACGTAACAGAGGTTGGAATTCGGCCCCAGTGGTTGGAGGGAGTGTTTTGTGGGGAAGGAGCACAGGAATCACGTAGCCAGCCCGGTGTCTGCACCTCGAGTTCTTCTACAAAACTGGCAGAGAGCTCTCAGGATTCGACTGTATTTAGAAATGAGGATTTACCTGAATATACTGGTCTCATCTGTCTGATAATCAGTTGCCCAGATTTTCAATTTGATGGGGTAGGGGGTTATGTTGAGGGGAAAGCTCAAGCTATACGAGAGAGTTTTTCCAAACTGTATAAAATAGAGCAGTCTGTCCATACCCTCACTCCCTCTTAGAGACTTCCAATGCAAATGAGCATGAAGGGCCTTCAAAGTCATGTGGTAAAGAAATCTGATGAATTTAGCTTAATTCAATGTTTCCCAAGTATTTCACCACAAAACAATCTTAGTCTTACGCAGTATTTATTTACAACCTTTAGAAAACGCATTCTTGAAAATGGTACTGAGAAAGGTCTCTTAGGAAGGTGGTCAGACCATATAGAGATTCATTGAATGATATGAATCCCAGTCATAATGTTTTCTAATACACTCATCTCACAAAAGGTCAGTGAACAAAAACATGGATGCCAAGCATGATCTGCCTTTCAAAATAATAGGAAAAGCAGACTAAGCCCTGTCTGAGCGGTGACTGCTGGTCCTCTGTTAGTGATATGAGAACTGGACTTGCTGACTGAGTATCTCTAAGACAATGGCTAATGACCTCACAACAAAAGCATGCTGCCTGTTTAGCACGTTTCTGTCTGGAAGCACAGGATGGGAAGACTGACATTTTAAAATTTTTTTGCATGTGAACACAGTTACTATTAACTAGTTGCTACTTCTTACCTGAAAGTATTCTCAGTATGTTTAAGTTTGTGGGTCATGAATTCTCCATTCTGCGACTTAACTTCTGTAAATCCCTTCTTTCGATCCATGAAGCTCTTAACTTCTTCTTTGGGTTCTTTGTCCTTTTTAATCTTTTCATCTTTGATCTAACCAACAGTACATATCAGGAAGAAACAGAACAAGAAAAATCTTATTAGGTCTTGGTTGGTGTCATCAAATAAGACCCAAAATTGTTAGGAAGGCAGAAAACTCAGAAAGAAACCACTCAGATGTGGTAGAGTTAGAATCAGGTGAAATTCTTAAGAGAATGAGCTATGGTCCTTTAGCCTGTGAACAAACACCTTTACCACAATTTTAAGAAGGTAAGATCATCCCTGATCTCACTGGGGTTTTTATTTTCAAGAGCAGTGGTAGTACTATTGTTTGGAAACCATGACGTTGTGGGAACTTCATGTAAAAGTAAGTGTTTGCAGTTCCCACTGGGAAGAGCAATTATTAGGGTGGCTTTGAGGGAAGAATGACCACGTTGCTTAGACAGGTTTCTTCCTGGATGGAGAGACAATCTGTGAGAAAGACACAAATGTGAAAGGAAGAAAAGGAAACCTTCCAGTTTAGCTAGATCTGCCAGGCCAGTTCTGGCAAAGACCAGTATGTTAATCAACTGAGTAAATTATGTCCCAAGGACGGGACACTTACTAACCCTATCTTTAGCAGGAGGATCCAAAGATATGTGGGGTCTGTGAGAACATGTCTGTAGTCATCTAAACCATTAAAGTTAGAATGGAATAGGAAAAATTCCAGGGTTTACCTTGATTTCCATTGTCAATAAAAATTTAGTTCTCTGGAAGTAGTTTTGTGGTTGTGGTGGGAGACATAGGAAGATGATATATGGAGGGCAGGTGTTAGCTTTCATATTTTGTGGATTTTGTGTTTCTTACAGTAAATGAGACAGATTATTTAAAAGTAAAATGAATTTACATAGCTTTTTTGGGGGAAGGGGTAAAGGAATTCAAATTACTTCACTTATATCATCTCATCCATTCTTAACAGATGCGTGTGAAAACAGGTGAGGTGCATTCACAATGGTTCTTTTCAAGACAGTTACAAAGCACGAGCATTCTAAAGAAACCCACAGAGGAAGGGTAGGCCGTAAGAACTCAGGATGTTAGGTGCTAGGAGGTTCTATCCTGACCTGATCACTCACCTCTTCTCACCTATTCTTCAGATACCCTGTGAAGATTTACTTCTAAAGTGCTTTTTTTTTTTTTTTTTTTTTTTTTGTTAGAGACAGAGTCTTGCTCTGTTGCCCAGGCTGGAGTGCAGTGGTGTGATCTCAGCTCGTTGCAACCTCCGCCTCCCGGGTTCAAGGGATTCTCCCGCGTCACATCATGAGTAGCTGGGATTACAGGCATGCAACACCACACCCAGCTAATTTTTGTACTTTTTAGTAGAGAACGGGTTTCACCATGTTGGCCAGGCTGATCTCAAACTCCTGACCTCAAGTGATCGATCTGCCTCAGCCTCCCAAAGTGCTGGGATTACAGGTGTGAGCCACTGCACTTGGCCTAAAGTGCATGTTTTACAAAGCAGAGCACTGTTTTTTGCTCTTTATTGATACGTTTTAAGTCATTTGTCGTCTTTGGGTATTATCTGATTAATTACTAGGGATTCACTACTATGCTGTCCTAGTTAGTTAAGACTTCAATCTTTCACCATGGGGTATATACCTAGGATGTCCCTCGGACACGCTGAAAATGGGGGCTGTACTTTGCCATTCTCTCCAAGAGCTTTGTCTGTAAATCAAGAAACCTGACTTTTGGCTCCAGTGCTGACAACAAAGTAGTTGTGTTACTTAGACAAATCACCTGACTGCTCTGGGATGCTGGTACCACAAACGTGAAAAAATGTGGTTGCACCAGAGGATTCCTTCTGAATTTTTCATCCTGTCATTTCCCTCTTGGCTCCTCATGGGTCATGAGAGGCTACAGAAAAAAGGAACAAGCTCATAGCTTGAATGACAGCTTCACTGTGGCTCCCTGATGGCTGTCCTTCCCCAAGAATACATCAGTATTCATTGGACAGGAAGGAGGAAACAAAATATATTCTCATTTTGGCCTACCATTGTTAGACTTAGCCCCAAAATCCAGACACTGGAGTTTATGTTCTGGTTAAGAATTATCTGTGGCTCCAAATGTGAGGGAAACCCATTTTAGGGATAACCATGAAACAAATTCTGAGTAGGAGCTCACGGTCTGTGGAGCACTATGCATGGAGACATTCCCTTTTAACTCGTTTCTCCTATGTTGCAGTCAGAAAAATTTCCATTCTCCCCAAATGTATTATATCTGATTTACTGGTCCCAAAAGTGTTTAAAGTAGATTTGTAAGATGATATATGTCTAACAGAAAAAAAATTCCCCTGTTTTTCAAGCTCTGCCTTTATTGGCAAAGGCTACAGTGGATGGCAGGCTTATATTCTTTATGGAAAACCTTAGAAACATTGTCAATGTAATAATGATGATTTGAGTTCAACTGAAAATTATTTTCTCTTTCTGGGAAATGAATAAATAAAGTAATTTCATAGAGCCTTTACATTTTTTTTAGATGTTATGGCAGATTTAACCAAACTCATGGGATTCTGAGCCCTCTGGGAAAGGCATTAGATCTTATAGGTCAGAATGTTACCATGGAGAACATCTGTGCTGAAGGATTAATAGGTAGCCGCGTATCCTAAAAGAGTTTGTGTGCTTCATACACAGATAACATTAGCATACTCAAAAGAAAGGCTCTGGCCAAATGTGATCATTTGGGTTTTGGAAATCTAGATACTTGGGATATCCAGTGGAATAACACATGGGGATGAGGTGGGGGATGGGAATTCAAGTGACAGGCCCCTGTGCCAGAGAGACACTCAGAAAGTCAAGTGAGCAAGGACTGAGATGTGTCTCGAGCATATTTTGCATTATTTGGTTCCAGAATAGCAACAAGAGCTGGGTGTAGCTACTGTTTCCTCAGGCTGGGTGTAACGTGCTTTTGCTAGCTTCAGAAGCCCCAAATCCTTTCCTGGGTTCAATTTCTATAACATGGACGTCTTCTAGACTCCTCACTACTGAAAGTTTGGTTCACGGACAACATGGACCTCATGGAATCAGATTCTGCATTTAAGTGATTTAAATGCAGGTGATTTAAATGCGCACCAATATTTGGGAAGGGTTAATCCGCAGGACACAAACATCACTTTCAATACCTCAGGAGCCGCTCTGCTAGAAACTGTTTTCCTGTTAGAAGCCAGAAAAGAAATAAAATAGCTCCTGCATGAAGAACTAAAAAGAGACTTTTTATAATTGGAGAAGAGAGAAAAAAAGCTAAATTAAGTTTCAATGTTGGTGATCGTCTGCAACTCATTGCCACAGTTAAACTGCAGTGGAGAAAGACGGGTTTTATTTTGTGTGTTTTTTAAGACATTGGAGTGATTTCTGGAAATGTTTTCTCTAAGAAGGCTCACGTGATGTTTGTGTTTACTTGTGGTTGCCCTATCCTATGCTGCATAAATCCTTGAAAGGAAAGGTTTTAGTTAGTTGCTTTCTTTTTTTTTTTTTTGAACAAAAAGGAAAAAAAAATAGGAAGAGGTTGTTTAAAATGGCTGAATCATGTAAACATGATTTAAAGCTGTCTACATAAAGGAACAACACAACTAGCTGGAAAGGGGAAAACCGAGTCTTTCGACCAGCAGGTTATGTACACAATGTTAAAAAAGGAACATAGATGGGATTTGTTTTCTTTCTTTTTCTTTTTTTTTAACCAGTTTGAGTAGCTTATCTGGCCTTGTGTCAAAAACAGGCCAAATGTTTTGGAACTGGCTGGAATGTGCTGAGGGGCAACTGGGGAAAAGGGCAGGGCTCAGTCATTCCTGGGAGTATCTGATTGACACCAAGGATGCTGTTGAACTGGGGCCTTATCTGAAAAGAGACAAAAGGATCATCCGAGTGGCAACTGATGGGCCCTTCTAGTTCTCAGACACTCTACATAGGTACAGAAAGCTTTGGTCAGTAAAAACAAATCCCATTTTAGTGAACTGAATGAAATTTTAAATACAGACTCCAGTGTTTTCTACAGCCTCCCTTCCCCCACGTGTTTAATTACTGAGTCATCATTTCATGCCCACTTCTTTCTTCTATAAAGACATTCACCAAGAAACACTACAAGAACCCATGTGGGACATATTTCTGAGTTTAGTTCTGAGGTAACTTTCATTTTTCTTTTTTGTAAATGAATTTGTAGGCATTTGGTCACTAAATGAAAAGTGTTTCCCAACATGTTCAGTGAATGATTTCCTTGACTGCCTCATGAGAGCTAAATGCAGTTTTCCTATTATTGGCATTTACACTTTCTCCTTCCTTTATATGGCCTGTGCTCATATTCAATTTTCAATTCCAAACCACCGCAACTTCTGTTAGAAACAGAGGAACATACATCTTAACAGAAATGTAATATGTAACGTGAACTGGGGGTTTTCATTTTTCACGTGAAATTGACAAAACATATTTAAGAAAATAATCCACCCCCTATTTAATCTGGTCACCTGTTTTCTAAATATGGATTTCTGTTTAAGATTTTTAGCTTTCTTAATAGATGCCATGATAGGCACAGAAATGTAGCAACAGTCCATGTGGGTTGGAGCTTGTTGGCCACAAATCACCTCACCAGTCTCTTGGTGAAGAACTTCGGGTCTTCCTACTTCTAATAATTCAGTTTCACCACATTCTAGTAAATATTGTGAACTTATTCGATATAGTCACAATTTTTAAGATTATTTGGGGCAAACACAGCACCAGAGTTGAAATGCAATCAGGTATTCTGATGTGGTGTTCTGACTACTGTCAAATCCCGTGCCATTCTATCTGTAGAGCTCCTTGTTCACTTACCTACAGTCAAACACCCTGGCACCTGCTCCTGTGTGTGCCTCAGAAATGCAATGCAGAACATTTGGCCAAACTTTTCTTTTTGAAAACCAAATATCATCTTCAGTTCATCAAATTTTCTACTGAGATGTGTATGGGTGTTTTTCCTTTGAAAAGTTAAAGCATTAATCAAGGCCAGTTGGAAATATTTCATGATTGAAATGAAAGTAGAATGGCTCAAGGAAAAAAAATTAGCATTCAGAAGACTAGAAAGCAGGATAAATTGATTCCAGCAGTGTTTTTCAAGTCTTTTTGATGGTGTCCCACAGAAAAAAAGACAATTTACATGACAATGCAATACTTACTACCTACAGTGCCCTATGATGCTTTCTATCCATTTCATTTTTTAAAAAATGCTGACTGATACATTTAATTAATTTTGAGACACTCTAAGCTGATCTTACTATTTAATGGATTGTGAGTCATGGCTTGAAATACACTGGATATGGGGTTACAATTTTGAGATCATCAGACCTGAGATATCTTGGAACACTGACTGCTTTTTCTGTTGCTTTACGATCATTACTTCTCAATCATATTTACCTCCTCTTTTTTGAAGGTAGGCTTGTCTTCTTGGAGCTTTTCTCTTTTAGCTTGCACTTTAGCTCCCTTCTCTTCTCCCTTTTTATTTTCAAGAATGGTAAGGTCATACAAGTAAAAGAAGCCCTTTCTAGTTTACAAGAGTGACAGGGTGCTCAGATCGCTTTGCACGTGCTGCATGGGATGGCTTCTCTTCTGCCGTCTCAGCGCTCACAGCACAGTGGTTCTAAACAGCAAGGTGGGCTATTTTCTTCCCACCCCAACATCTTCTCTTGTGCCTGCCATTGCGCTTACTGAAATCTAGCATGATGTGGCACTCCTCGTGTGTTTACAAACCTCGTGTGTGGTTTGGTGCACTTTGCTCATGATCTCAATTGTAGCTTTGTTCATGAGCCTCTTATACAGAAGCAGGACTTAAAGACACCTTCAGTGCAATGCAGGCTTAGTGACAGAGAATTTGCTCTGGAAAGGTGAATGTGAAAGCATCTCCTTTTTTCTTTTTTTAGGGTTGGTGGTGGTGTGGTGGTGGTGGTGATTAGGTACAGTGCTTTTAATGCAGCCTTGCAGACAAAAAAATCTTTCTCAAAGCTTACAAACATTTCCCCCCTACTATTTCCACCCTTCCTCAGGCCACAAGAATTTGTGTCACCCAGATAATAAAGAAGCATGTATGCTCTTAATTACCAGTCAGTTATACATTGATACTACCCTAAATTAATGGCTTTCTGCAAGTCTACATTAAGCTGAGGTCTACATGTTGGCAAATCAGGGTTTTGATTTTTTTTTAAGGAAAGGTTCCAACCAGTTTCTTTCCCCTCTTTATTACCAGTTAATTTCCAGGTATTTGTTTTTGCCTTCTTTTTTTCTTTCTTTCTTTCTTTTTTTTTTTTGTTTTTGTTGTTGAGATGGAGTCTCGCCCTGTTGCCCAGGCTGGGGTGCAGTGGCACAATCTTGGCTCACTGCAACCTCTGCCTCCCGGTTTCAAGTGATTCTCCTGCCTCAGCCTCCTGAGTAGCTGGGATTACAGGCACATGCCACCACACCCAGCTAATTTTGTATTTTTAGTAGAGACAGGGTTGCACCATGTTGGCCAAGATGGTCTTGATCTCCTGACCTCATGATCCGCCCTCCTCGGCCTCCCAAAGTGCTGGGATTACAGGCGTGAGCCATCGCGCCCAGCCTGTTTTTGCCTTCTTAAGATGAAATGTCTGACCATTATTATTCATGTCTATTTCCCACCCCAGCTCTTATCATTTTTTTAATTCAACATCAAACCCATGAGTGAGGTAAGGAGTTAAGGGCCTCTTGCCTCATGCAGACCTATGGATAGAGGAAAGATAATTAAAAGAATGAGTTTAGATGCAGGTGCAGAATCAGAAGCCAACACACCACCACCACATTTATCATCTTTGGATTAATTCGGGTTTTTTGGTATTCATAACAATCAAGCACAGAGCAATCAATTTCTCTCTGTCTTTTGGACAGCCAAATTTACTGGCTGTCCCAGTAAAGTTGGTTGATTGAATATTCAGCCATCAATCAATTGCCGCATGCTTGTGTATTGCTATGGCTTGAAAAAATGAACAGCTTGCCAAATGATCAAGCATGTGAGCTATATGCATGTGGCCTCAGTCCCAAATCAGATGTGCATTACATTTCTCACAAGTCACAGGCATCACACATTTGGTGCAAAATGTTTACTGTACCTGTTTCTTTAGGACAGCTGTCTGAAGTTTATCTTCTTGCGCTTTCTTTTCATTTACCCATTTCCCTTCTATTTTCTGTTCTACCTTTTCCCCTTTTATCTTTGTCTCTTGCATGGCACGTTTTTTCTCTTCTAGCTGCTTGTTACGTTTCTGCTCTTCTATCTTAGCCTTCTCTTCCTCCTCTGCCCTGGCCCTTTGCCTCTCCTCTGCTGCCCTTTTCTCTTCCTCCTTTATCCTCTGCCTCTCCTCTGCTGCTCTTTTCTCTTCCTCTTTTATCCTCTGCCTCTCCTCTGCTGCCCTTTTCTCTTCCTCCTTTATCCTCTGCCTCTCTTCTGCTGCCCTTTTCTCTTCCTCCTTTATCCTCTGCCTCTCCTCTGCTGCCCTTTTCTCTTCCTCCCTAATCCTTTCCCTCTCCTCTGCCTCTCTCCTTTCTCTTTCTTGGGCAGCTGCTTTTTCTTCTGCTTCAATTCTTGCTCGTTCATCTGCTATCTTTTTATCTTGCTCGGCTTTAATTCTTTCTCTTTCTTCTGCTTCCAACCTTACCCTCTCTGCCTCAGCTCTTTCCTTGTCTTCCTCTTCCATCTTTTCATGATGGGGAATCTCATCTGAACCTTGTTCCCTCTCCTCCTCTTGTTTAGGCTCTTCGGAACTGATTTGCCCATTTTTTAATGACATTACCACTGTTTCCTCCTGGCTTTCAGTTGTTTTCTCTTCCACCATCACCTCTACCTGATTTTCTCCAATGCTCCCTCGCTTTGGCTTCTCTTCTTCCTCCTCCTCCTTTTCCTTGTCTTCTTTCTTGTTTTCTTCAGCATCCCTCCAATCATTCTTCTGGTAGGACTTGGTGACTGTTTCTGTTTCCTCTATCTCGTATCTTTCTTGGCGACTTTCACGTTTTTCTTCCTTCTCGGCAGTTTCGTTTTCTGCTGTGTCATTTTGCATTCTTTTGCTTGGAAGCGACAGACTTGCATCTGTTACTGTTGGGTCGAACTCCTTCTGCCGCTCCAGAGCCTCTTGAAGGCGTTTTTGGCGTCTTTCCTCTCGCCGAGCCAGGCGCTCCAGGAACGCGGCCTCATCATCCCCTTCCACTTGAGTGTTTGTGGTGGTTGTCTTGGCCTCCTCGTCAGGCACACTGTACAACAGAAAGAACAACACCAAAGACAGCTTGCTCATTCATCAGTCAGCAGCATTCATACAGCCTGTGCCACCCAGGACTACAGCAGATGCCAGTAGTGCCAAGCCTGCCCATGTCCCCAGTACGTTACCATTTTAGTACATGCCTGCCTGGCTTTCAGCTGACAGCATGTGCAAGCCTTTCTCTGGCACTGGAGTCTACTCCCCATGCCAGAAGTGCTTTAGGTATTAATGTCCCCTGGGAGCAGTTTTCAAACAAAAATTGATGAGCCTTAAGTGTTTAGATACCTCAGCACCCCTCACTTTTTGAGTTGGAAAACTCCAAGGTGTGTGTTCCACACTGGACCTCAGAGTTTCCCCGTGGAGTGAAGCTCCAGATACCCAGTGGTGATGTGCTTGGTCATGCAACCTTTATTTGGTGGCCTTCCCTTTTCTGTCTCACCTTCCCACACCCCCACCAGCGTTTCTAGCATCACCTTACAAATAAATGACTTGTAGTCAAATCTTTGTTTCTGGACTTGCTACTTGGGGAATTCAAACTTAAGGATCAAACTGAAATAATAAGTGAATTCCTTCGATGTCATGTAGTATTCTCACATGTCACCAAGTCATCTAGAATTCCTGATCTGGATTGAAGGCTCCCAAGGTACTTTGAGAGGAAGAAACTGTACATTACAGTGTTGAGATTCCACACTCATGCCAATGACCCCAGTGGAAGAGACATCTAAGTGTCCCTTACAATTCCTGCTCCTCCTTCCATAGTCGGGGGGAGTGATCACCACTCAAGGATTAAATTTGCACCATCTCCTTTCTTTGCGCCTAGGCGGGGCCAGGTGACCAATAACTGCCAATGAAATGTAAACAAAGTACCCAACCAAGGCAATGAACAAACAGAGGTGCACTCCCTGTCTTCTCTATCTCTGTCTGTTGGTAGATCAGTAAGCGCCAAGCCCTAGGGATTGAGAACCACAAGAGAAAAGAAGACAGGTGGCTGGTTCCACCAACTAGACAGAAATATGCATAATGGTAAGTGTTACTGCACTAAACTTACAATTTGGAGGTACTAATCTTTATCGCAGCCAGCATTACCCTAACTAATGTATACACAATCTACCTTCTTTGTCAAGACTTCCATGAATAAAGGGTTTCTTGTCCATCTTTTCTACAGTGGAAAAAGGGCAGTTAAATTTGACATTTATTTTTAAAAGGAAAAAAAATCTCCAAAAGTTAAACTGCTGTCCATCACCTCCCTCACTATTGCAGGATGCGGGACACTGTCCAAGCCAGGGTGTTGGTTTCTACTTGCAGGAAACAACCAGTCATGTGACACCAGAACTGGGACCAGAGTTGGAAGAATTTGTCTTTCAATGTTTAGAAACTCCATCAAATTTCATAGTTCAGACCAAACTTGGCCCTTTCGAAGTTCAAATTCACTTAATTTTGGAAAAACACATTTCATATTTAACAACGAAAACTAGCATAGTAAAAACTAGCTTTAAAACTTTCTTGGCCTTTACTTTTGCTTCAGGATACTGCGTCCATGAAATTAGACATACAAGGATTAAATGTCCCTACAAATGTAAAAAATTTATAATTGAAGGGGAAGTCTATAGAGAGGGCATTTGGATCAATTGAATTCTAATAATTTTAAAAAGGCACCAAAATTCCAAAGTGCTAGCCAGATTAAAGTACTCTTATGCTAAGAAACCAACAAACTGTATTGAATATTTCTTTGCCTATATATAAATCATGACCACAATAACCAGTAGATATCAAATGCCAGTTAGAGTGGTTTAGCCCCAAGAAGACTTATTCTTCTTGTGGCTAACTAATATGTCAGAGATAAATCACACGTTCTCAAACCTCAATATGATTTTCTTAAAAAAAAGCATTTGAATTCGATCAATAGCATGAAATAATGAATAATAGCCAAATATGAGAAGGGAAGCACAAGGAAAAGCAAGACTTTAAAAGCAAGAAAACTACACACCAGCAGTAACTTTTTAAGCTCCTGTTGACCACTCATTAATAACAAGATTCAGGAAAGGCATCAAAATGCCATTTTTAAAACTCTTTCTATTATTTCTCTCTCAGCTTGAAAACAGAAAAGGCAGTGAATAACTATGTTGCCCTCCCGTGTTAAGAATCTGGTAACAGTGAAAATTTATTGAGTGCTTACTATGTGTATGACACTCTGCATTTTACATGCATTATTACATAGTTTAAGTTTAGCAGCATTTTTAGGAGAAAAGTATTAATTTTTATTTCCATTTAACTGAAGAAATACAATTAGCGAAAGGTCAAATTGGGAGTCAAAGTCAGTTAGTGAACCCCAGAAATTATACCTATTTCCCCTTTGCTATACCTACTCCCCAATTAGAAGCTACTTACTGAGGGAAAGGGTAACCAATATCTGTGCTACCGGCCAACATTTTCAAGACTGCTTTCAGAAACCTTCTAATACAGCCTCCCAAACTTAGGTTAAGGAAGCCGGGACCCATTCCCTTTAGAATTTTCTAAATAGATTGAATTAAACAAAGTAAAACAAACTAAAACCAAAACCACATGTGAGATCTTATATAGTGTAACCATTATAATCAGTCCATGGTTTTAAATTAAAATTATTTTCTCCATTTTCCTCCTCAAATATCCTCATCTTTTTTAGACCTTGGGGCATATAAATGACAATATAAATGGCACATACTAACCATTAGCATAATGAACCATAAGACCTTATTTCTGCTGCAAAAGCCCTCTTTGAAGAAGTTGAACCTATTAGGCATTCTCAACTTCCCTGATTTCTACCAGGGCCCGAGTGAGAAAATACGTAATAGCAAACTCATTAAGTGTGTTTGAATAACCACATTAAATTAAGCAGAATTCTGTATCTTGTTGAATATTATAATGATCAGAGACTATTGATTCAGGCTGTGTACTGGAAAAGAGAAGACATCTGCAATTCATGCCCACTTTAAAAATTCATGTGTTACCTATTAATGGTAGGCACAGAGAACTCTACTATACTAACATATCTTCAGTTCAAAATGGATAGCAATACCCTACAGAATAAATGTAAATACTTTTTCTTATTTAAAGAAATAACCCACCAGAAAACCGTATAGATTCCTTAAAGAACTAAAAGTAGAACTAACATTTGATCCAGCAGTCCCACTACTAGGTATCTACCCAGGGGAAAAGAAGTCATTATATGCAAAATATACTCGCACATGCATGTTTATAGAAGCACAATTTGCAATTGCAAAAATATGGAAGCAGCTTAAATGCCCATCAACCAATGAGTGGGTAAAGAAAATGTGTTGTATATATATACATACATATATATATCTCTCTCATATATATACGTCAGGTCAAATTGGGAGTCAAAGTCAGTCAGGAACCCCAGAAATTATACCTATTTCCCCTTTGCTATACCTACTCCCCAGTTAGAAGCTACTTACCATACACACACACACACACACACACACACACACACACACACCATGGAATACTATTCAGCCATAGAAAGGAACACAATAATGGAATTCACGGCAACCTGGATGGAGTTGGAGACCATTATTTTAAGTGAAGTAACTCAGGAATGGAAAACCAAATATCATATGTTCTCACTTATAAGTGGGAGCTAAGCTATGAGGATGCAAAGGTACAAAAGTGATATAATGGACACTGGGGACTCAGGGAGAAATGTAGGAGGGGTGTGAGGAATAAAATACTACACATCAGGTATGGTGTACACTGCTCGGGTGATGACTGCACTAAAATATCAGAAATCACCATTAAAGAACTTATCCATGTAACCAAAACCCCACCTGTTCCCCAAAAACTATTGAAATTTTAAAAAAGAATTAAACAGAAAATATATATACATATATATATATAAAAGATATAGCACACCATAGTTATTAATTAAACAAATGCTAGATTGTAAAATGAAATAAAAGCCTTCAAGTGGGGTATGTTTATGAGATGGGAACGGGGTGGAGAGAAATAGAATATCGTGTCCTAATGTCTAAATCAGATTGCCTATCTAATCAGATTAGTTGCCTAAAATGACTGCAAAATAATTCAACAAGTTAGATTGAAAAAGCGTTGAGTTGAGCCGGGAAAGGAATGCTTTGCTTGACAAATTCCATTCAACAGACAGGCTAACACGTAAGTTAGAAATTCCCCGTCCCAAAGAGGAGAGTACCTGTTCTGGGCATTCACCTCCACCTGGTCGGTCACCTGTCCCAAGGATTCTTCCTCCTGCTTCTGCCGCAGCCGTTCCTGTCGGGCTCGGCGGCGCCGTTCCCGGGCTGCCTCCTCTTCATCATCATCATTCCTCTGGTAGGCGATTCTGCAACATTACAAAGACAACCTCTTGAGCATGCCACTTGCCAAATGTCTTCACCAACTTCTTGGCAGGAACAGCCCTGAGCCCTTTTCTGAACTTAACTGCTTAATGAACCACATACGTCTAAAAGGATGGTTCAGTTCCTTAAGTTTAGAGACCTAGTCAACTAGCTTTCAAACTTTTAACTATGTGAAGTGCATTAATCCAATAGCTACAGAAGATAATTTACAATTACCAAATAACAACTTAAACTAAAACATTCTGCACAAAAACAAGTTCCTTTGGAAACTGCGGGTTAGCCTTTTTTTTTTTTTTTTTTTTTTTTGAGACGGAGTCTCGCACTGTCACCCGGGCTGGAGTGCAGCAGCACGATCTCGGCTCACTGCAACCTCCGCCTCCTGGGGTCAAGTGATTCTCCTACCTCAGCCTCCCAAGTAGCTGGGATTACAGGCACGTGCCACCATGCCCAGCTAATTTTTGTGTTTTAGTAGAGATGGGGTTTCACCAAACTGGCCAGGCTGGTCTCGAACTCCTGACCTCATGATCCGCCTGCCCCGGCCTCCCAAATTACTGGGATTACAGGCATGAGCCACCAGGCCTGGCCTTGGGTTAGGAATTCTTTACAAAGCTGATTACCAGCATGTAAGATTTAGAAGAAGGGACTCAAAGTATTGAACCAAAAATAATCAAAACGCTTACTTCAAAAGATACAGCATGTTGCATGAATTATTTGTGTAGACACTGTCACGAAGATCAGAAAAGAATCAAGTTACACTACCAAACCGAGGCTGGTGCTAATAAGCCAAAATTATTAAATTTATTTAATAATTATAATAAACATAATATTATAATAAATATTATTAAAATTAATATTATATTCGGTAATAAGTATTATTAAAATTGGGAGTAGGATATCTTCTTTGCTGGGACTTTGTTTTTCCCTCCAGTTCCTTTTCACTGGAGAGAGAAGGTGTTAGTGACAATTGGTAGGATGCTTCAGAGTCAGTGCATTTTGAAGGGGTGGCAGCTCCCTTTAAGGCCCCCCTCTTTTGCTCTAAAACATGCCTTAGTATCATACCACTGCCATGCTGGGCACATCACAATGGCCCACAGGTGTGTATTTAGATAGAAGTCAATGGGCTGAGGAAGGCAGACAGAGGACTTCACATGTGTATATATTACTTAGCTCTTTTTTTTTTAAGACAGAGTCTAACTCTGTCACACAGGCCAGAATGCAGTAATGTGATCACAGCTCACCACAGCCTTGACCTCCCAGGCTCAAGCAATTCTCCCACCGTAGCCTCCTGAGTAGCTGGGACTACAGGTGCACACTACCACACCCAGCTAACTTTAGTATTTTTTTTTTTTTTAAGAGATGGGGTTTCACTATGTTGCCCAGGCTGGTCTCGAGCTCCTGAATTCTATTTAGCTTTTGTAGTCATCTAAAGTGAATGTCTATTTGAGGAAATTACAAATCAATATCACTATGCTAGGTATGTTTCTCCTAATACTTATTTCCAAATAAAGAATTGGGGCTGGGGAACTGCAGATGCTCAAACTCAAGAGGAAATAGCTATTTTGAACTTGTTTGACTTAGCTATTTTTGAAGGCAGAATGTGTACTGAGATACAGAGTGCCGAGAAAGGATGGGTGCTGACTTGACGGGTCAATGGGTTGGGTATGGGTGTGGGGCTGCATTGTGTAGCAAGCTGCTTTTTGTACTGGAGAATTACAGTGTTTTTATTACAATGTTACTTACATATCTACAAAATAGAAATCCAGATATGTAAACATTTCATGCTAATAATTCTTTTTAAAATTGTGGTAAGAACACTTAACATGAAATCCACCCTGTTGGCATATTTTAAAGTGTACAATACACTTTAAAATTGTAAAAATTGTTAACCACATTGTTAACTATAGGTACAATGTTGTATGGCATTTCTCTAGAACATGCTTATAATTCTTACATCATTGCAAAGCCAAAATAATTGGCAAATTAAAACAAAACAGTAGAACCATACCACTTATGCCATATATTAACCTAATATAACTGATGATGGTGTGCTCATGTTAGAGTTATAAACTTGGCATTTTTAGGCTTAGAGTCAGTACTTTATTTCATCTGTGTCATCTTTTGACTTCAATAATAAGAATGCTATGAATGTTTTTTTCACTGAGGTATCTCATAAAAAAACAGGATTAATGATTCCGAAGGTTGGTTGGTTTCTTCTTTGCTACTTGAGAAAATCTGACTTCATGTTTACCAAAATCTGCTCATGTGCAATCCTCAAAAGCCAATACAAATAAAGTGTCACTTAGTAATTCTATAAAATGGGCTGGTTTACTTCACAAATATGGACGGGGGGCAGTGTGATATAGTTGATAATGGATGACTAGATTAGGATTCAGAAAACTTGGGTTTTAGAATTGGTCTCTTACTAATCTGCAGCCCTTTGATTAATCTTTTAAAGTTAAATTTTAGAGTTAAATTTTCTTGTGTGTGATAATCAAATGAAATAATAGACAGATATCTCGTGGCAAAGCATTCTGCACTGCAGTGTCTTCCTGTTGTTAGGAAAGTTCAGTTAAGGAGCCGCTTCGTGAGGAAAGATGAGTTCAATTTTAGACTTGTTGAATTTGAGGTGACAACATGACATGGTTCGAATGTTCCTTTCTAATTCAATCACATTGTAGTTGCAGTAGAAAGCCTTCCCAGTGGTTTGGCTTCACCCTTCAGATTCTTGGCCTAATATTCATTTGGCTTATTTCTTGGTAGACAGCTTTAACCACAACAGGGAGAATCAATCCTTAATAACTGCTTCCCAAACTAATCAAAACAGGAAGGCTCAATTTGCTTTTTTACATATCTGGATCAGTCATGAGGTCATGACGATTACTTGGGGCCTTCTTTTTCCAAGACAAGCAAGAGGCACAAAACTCCATATGGGATATCCCAATTGATAGGGTTAGGCTTTGTGTCCCTATTCAAATCTCATCTTGCATTGTAATCCCCAGGTGTCAGGTGTTGAAGCAGGAATGTGGTGGGAGCTGATTGGATCATGGGGGTGGTTCCCTCATGCTGTGCTCATGACAGTGAGTGAATTCTCACAAGATCTGATGTTTTTTATAAGTGTTTGGCAAGTTCCTGCTTCCCTCACTCTTCTCTCTTCTGCCGCTTTGTAAAGAAGGTGCCTGCTCCCCCTTCCTCCGTGATTGTAAGTTTCCTGAGGCCTCCCCAGCCATGCAGAACTGTGAGTCAATTAAACCTCTTTTCTTTATAAATTACCCATCTCAGGCAGTTCTTTACAGCAGTGTGAAAACGAACTTATACACCTATCCTAAAAACAAAATTCCTCCGTCCCCTTAATGGAATATAACCTTAAGTCCTTAATTTCCCACTATTTTGAGAAGTTACCATCTTTCTCCTTTCACCTACCCACTGGGCTTCATGGCTGGATATTGCTGGCTGTTAGCTCTGACATGAACTAGATTTGCCACATCGGCCACATCACATGTAACCTCTCTTCATCTTTGATTTCTCAGTGGAGCGACCTGAACAACCGATCATCTCCACTGTCTCTTCTGACTCTTCTCGCTCGGTACAGCTTAAAGTTTATAGGCAATCATTCTCCATTTGGAGCCCCTTTTCTAGGATACACAGCTACTACAGTGTATTAGTCCATTTCACACTGCTATAAAGAACTGCCCGAGACTGGGTAACTTATAAAGGAAAGAGGTTTAATTGACTCACAGTTCAGCATGGCTGGGGAGGCCTCAGGAAACTTACAATTATGGTAGAAGGTGAAGGGGAAGCAAGGCACCTTCTTCACTAGATGGCAGGAAGAAGTGCCAAATGAAGAAGGAAGAGTCCCTTATAAAACCATCAGATCTTGTGAGAACTCACTATCATGAGAACAGCATGGGGGAAACTGCCCCATGATTCAATCACCTCCACCTGGTCTCTCCCTTGACACGTGGAGATTACGGGGAGTACAATTCAAGATGAGATTTGGGTAGGGACATAAAGCCTAACCATATCACAGGGCAAAATTTCTAAGGATCTTTTAATGACTACTGATAAAGAAAGATATTAAGATTGTTTATAAAGTTAAGAACAAAAACAAGAGCTAAAATGGTTTCATGGCATTTTCAATCATAACATGTCCAGTTGCTGGTTCAAGAACATATCAGTTGACTTTATAGGTAAAATTGTGTCCATGCCAAATGACCTGATAGGGTGGAAATTCTTCAACTTCGAGGCTCCCTACATTCGCCTTAGGCATGCAAAACAGTCATTTCTTAGCTTTTAGGCCTCTCCCTTGTGGTGACTTTCCCATCCTACTAACACCACAGGTTTATTATCTTTTCTTTCAAAATTGAAAAAAAAACCTCTCAATTGTTCATTCTTTTGGATTTTAAAAGCAAAACACATATAAAAATTTTTTAAAAATCCAACAATTCAAAATGTATAAAGGAGAAATTAAAAGCCACTCCCTAGAATCATACCACCCAGATTTGAACATGATGAGTATGTGATATATTCTACCATTTTCCTGTGCATGCACAGACATTTTCCTTCTTAATAAAATAGGATTATGTCATACATATCATTTCATACACGATTTCTTTAATTTACCTTGTTTATGACTTTTTTAACATATTAGCAATATATAATTTCAATAGCAACACAGTATTCCACTTAGGTATACACATACATAATGATTACATGGATCTACTACGGTCTAACCAATTTTCTACTGAGGCACATTTGAGATTGTTTCCAACTTTATATCTTCTTATAAACAATGCTGCTAAGGACATTATTATAGACTCACTTTAATCACTTGTTCAATTATTCACTTAGGAAAACTTCTCAGAAGTTAGAATTTCTGAGTTTAATTTCTGAGTTTAAGAGTATGCTAGTTTTACAGGCTTTTGATAATCATCGACAAATTGTCAATTTAACACCAGTAATGCATGAAAGCTAATTTCACCACAAAGCAGAATTTATTCAAAAAGACAAGTACACAGGATCCTTATTATATCAAATGATAGCACAGGGCCTGCTTCATGCTTCAGTGAAAGACAAAATGTTGACATTTCTGATTTTCCACACGCCAGATTTAAATGTCTTTGAAATGCTGCTGACTAGTAAAAATCATACCTAACCAACCACTGGATTGTAATAAAAGCATAATAATCCATTTGTTCCTTCTGTGAAAATTCAGCAGATGCCAGTATTAACCTGTCTGGCATATGCTACAGAACAAAGCCACTGATGTTCCCAGATGATTCAGAAGCAGTGTGGGATACTGAAGTTTATCTGAATCATCTGAGAATGACTGAATTATGTTTAATAGAGTTTATTGTGGATCTATTTTTTTTTAAACTGGTAGTCCACAAATGATCTATAAAGTAATTCTCTATGAAATAAAATGTTTGTTTGACCAGAATCCATGAACTTCCCACCTATGCTGGTTGGAAGAAGGTTTATTGTGGAGTATTCTACTTTGTTACTTGGTAAGTGCTTTTGCTCATCTTTTGGCACAAACACTTGGAGAAACGTACAGTCGACCTTTCTGCAGCAAGGCCAGTTGACAGCAACATGGCTCACTGGATATTTGGGAGAAAGAGACATAATCTTGTGTGTGTGTGTGTGTGTGTGTGTGTGTGTTCACACACTGACGAATAAATGCAAAGAATTGTAAAAGTCCATCATAATCACATGATGTTATTCGATTGTGTGAGTATGAAAAAGTAGAGAGGACTGGCTTTTCTTCCATTCCTGGAACCACTGCTTAAGGGCCCTGGTGTTACAAGATAAGAAAAAAACATATATGCCATGGGAAAGCGCTCTTCAAATGCTGTGGCTTTTACACCAAAGATATTTTAGGTCTTTAACACCAGGCCCTGCTGCCTCAGTGTATTTAAGTAACAAGATAACCATGTTACAGTTTGTGCCTTTTAGATAGAAAGTTCAAATAAATTAAAGTCTTGCAGACATGGCAAATGAGGAGATCATTGAGATGTTATTACATTTGGATGGGCCAGGGTCTAAAAGTATGCCAGACGAGAGACAGAGGAACTTGCAGAAGCTTCCTTAGCAAGACACCGGAGCAAGGCACGAGTTGTCCTCTTGCCCCAGTGTTCCCCCACCCCAGCTTCCCTATCAAATATTTCTCAAAACTTCTGCAACACTGGCAAAATTCTTATTATCATCTCAACTATAGTATAGATAGTTTTGTTTGATTTTTACTCTGTGTTCCCCGTAGTTTAAAGAATGTTGCTCTTATTCCCTTCATTTTATCTTTTCTCCATTTTGGTATCTTCTGGTTTGAGATTATAGGACATCATCCTTAAAGATTCAAGTAAAATCATGGCAATAGTATTTTATTAACAAAACAAGACCTCTTATCAGGAAGTCATGTTAAAAATTATATCAGGGAAAAAATAATAGACATTTTTATGGGGAGGGTGCCGATTTTATTACATGTTTAGGCACATTAAAGACTCAGAGAATGAAAAAGAACAGTTTAAGTCTATAGAGAGTACAAATATTTACTTATTTTATGTTGATAATCACAGTACTACTCTGAGTAATTACCTAGATAACCAAATAGTTAATCAAGTTTGGATTTGCATATTGCAATGCTGTATTTTTTACATTTGTGGGATATATAATATAGTCATTTTGCCATGTAAAAAAAATTTAATAATGTGTTTGAGGACTTGTCAAAATCAGTTCAGTAGGGCATACCTTTATTTTCATCATTTATGTAATAGGATACCACAGTTTAACCATTCTATAGAAAGACATTTTGGGCTCTTTCATTTTTTTCCCCTATTGCACAATGCAAGTAATTCTTTAGGGTAGATATTGAGAAGTGAAATCGTATATGTTCATTTAAATTTAAAATTTTAAAGATCAGATCAAATTATTCTGCACAGCAGTTTTTTGTTTGTTTGTTTTTCTTTTTTCTTTCTTTCTTTTTTTTTTTTTGAGACAGAATCTCACTGAAGTACAGTGGCCCAATCTCGGCTCACTGCAACCTCTACCTCCCGGTTCAGGTGATTCTCATGTCTCAGCCTCCTGAGTAGGTGGGAATAGAGGCTTCTGCCACCATGCCCAATTAATTTTTGTATTTTTAGTAAAGAGAGGGTTTCACCATGTTAGCCAGACTGGTCTCGAACTCCTGACCTCAGGTGATCTGCCTGCCTCGGCCTCCCAAAGTGCTGGGATTACAGGCGTGAGCCACTGCGCCCGACCACAGGAGTTGTTTTAATTTACATTCCCATGCTTTGTCATTTCAAATAGCCAAGCTGGGTCAACATACACTAAGATAGTCCACTGCTAACTGGTAAGATTAGAGAAAAGATGTAATCTTCTGTATCTTGTATTGCAATAGTTTCTAACATTTTAAGAATGAGGATCCTTTTAAAATATTAAGAAAAAATTAAGATCTCATGACAATTGCTTATACTTTTCTTATCTATTGATAAAATGTTTTCTAAAATATCTATAAATTCAATAGTGCATAAAAAGAAATCTGTATTTTATAAACCAGTGCATATATGCTTATTTGAAAAACAGTCATACATGAGACAACTATGCATCAGACTACAGAAAATACTTGGTGTGGACATGAATTTGGGAATCCCTTTCAAAATCTTCACCACTAGAGAACCATTGCTGTACTGAAAGAGATTACAAGTGTGCCAGTGGATAGACTTTGAACTGTCACCTTCAACCTTTTTTGTGTTCTTCAATATTCCCTGTGCTTGATAAGCACACACACAAATGCAGACACAGATGCAGGCCCACAGGTTAAGTGAGAAAAAGCCTCAGAGAAAACAAAAGGCTCCAAGTATTGTAGTGAAGCCCAGTTATAAAAGACTTAAAGAGGACTCTATTCAGATCAAAGTTTCCAAGTCTGTTTTCCTTAATTGTTTCTGCCATATTCCTATATTTTGAAAAAGAACTCTGCACCCGAAATTCCAACAGATCAAATAAATTCACTCACAGAAGGAATGCTATTGAAGTTCACCATTTGTGAATTCATAGTAACTTACTGGCCAGTAGACAGTTGACTGGACCCCAAGATCAGCTCTAATCTTTCTGCATTCCACTGTCTCTGCACTTTCATATAAGGAGTCGTTTGAGAGAAAGCGGTGTTGAGCGATGGAGATTTCCGGCTGGTAACTGAGATACTCAATCCAGGACACTATCCTGTCCCCAGCTTTCTGCAGCTATACACTCCCCATAAAGGCCACACCCCGAAGAAGAATGCCTGGGGCTCACGGCCTCAAAAAAGGATGACTTCTTAGTCAATTACTTTTATTTGATTCCCATCATTATTGGTTCTGCTAATGGCATTGTCTGAACCTGGGTCTTAATATGGGATCCAACTTAAAAAGTTAAAACCTCATGTAGGTTGGAAACATGCTTATCAATTATTTGGAGGCAAAATGACTCACACATACTTTCATTATTCTTTTTCATATACCAAAACCCCCAGGGATTTTATTTCATAGCATGAAATGCAAGTACATTCTCCAAACATATCCAAGTAGCTAGCTCTATAAATTGCTCAAACATTCTTAGCAAAATCTCAGACTATACTGTGATCAGGAGGGAAAATCCTGAGCTACTGAAATGAGTCATATTTGCCTTGCAGATTTACTGTATGTTTGAAAGTTAAAAGAAGTTTATAGAAACATTCCAGGCTCTTAAATATGATTTTGTTTATATGTGGTGTCTGCAAAATGTTGTGGTTTCGTTTAATTCACATAAAATCCAACTTTGAATTTTTTTCCTTGGATTCCTTAAAAGGCAGGCATTAAAAATTATGGAGGAAAAAAAATCAGGAAAATAAAAATATTTTTCATATCAGAATATGTTTAGACATTGATTAGTAAGTAGTCCATAGTCAATTGGTCTGTTATTAATATAATAGAGAATGAAAGAAAGCCTTCTTGGTTTAGAAGAAAAAAAAATGTTCATGGAAATGTGCTGTATTATTTCATTGCGGGGTTCATTGCTGTATCAGTGTTATGCCTTTTCCTGGGGTGAGAGCACGCAAGGGGATATATTACTTGGAAGACAGTTACTCAGGAAGCAAAGCATTTCCCACTTCATTTATTCCCCATTCTCCCACCCCATCTCCCCATACATAGACATAATTTGAGAGTCACTAAAGTTTGCATACCAACCATACTTGGGTTCTCAATAATAAAACACTGTGTACTTGGAAGCTTTAGTGTTCTTATGTATGTACTCACAAGTTGTCATCACCAGCCCAACATTTGCTTTATACAATGGTGACATCCCATAATTGGATGAGTTTCTATAATTACAGACCCTAACAGGGGAAACGTGCTGCAGAACAGAGTACACAGCGACATAAAATCCTCTTCTTGTGTCTACACATACCATAGCAGTCTGGTACTTAGCATCATTATGACTGGAACATCCTGTCCAACAAACGGATCAGGTCTGGTTGGTCCTGCATGGCTAGAAGGCACCCAGGGAGTACTGAGAGTTCTGATTCTGACTCTGAGTTATAAAAGGACAGTTCTTAGAATGGTCCTGCTCCAGGGCAGGCAGATCCCCAAGCTTACAGGCTCATTTCTGAATCTATGCACATATTCACAGGACATTTTAAAATGATGGATTCTAATTGTTTGGGTTTATTATTTCAAGCTAAAAAGACTTTTATCATGACTTATATTGTACCTACAAATGAATGTGTAGTACATAACTACTTTGTTTTATTACTATTATTTATTTATTTATTGAGACAAGGTCTCCTCTGTAACCCAGCTGGAGTGCACTGGTACAATCTTGGCTCACTGCAGCCTCGACCTCCTGGGGGTGATCTGACCACCTCAGCCTCCCAAGTAGCTGGGACTACAGGTGTGTGCCACCACATCTGGCTAATTTTTGTATTTTTTGCAGAGACAGGGTCTCCCCATGTTGCCCAGGCTGGTCTCGAACTCCTGAGCTCAAGCAATCTGCCTGCCTTGGCCTCCCAAAGTTCTGGGTTACAGGCATGAGCCACCATGCCTAGCTGTGTACAAAACTACTTTAAAGAATAATCAGACACATAACCATGTGCCTACCACCCAATTTAAACAGCACCAGTTGTTAGGGATCCTTATGTGCTCCTCTTCAATCGCATACCTATCTCTTTTTAAATGCCTCCAAATAAGCACTAGCCTGAATTTTAGGATCTCTGAATTATTCTCTTGCTTTTCTTTGTAGTTTTACCAGCATGGTATGCATCACTAAACAATGTATTTTTCAGTGTTGCCTTTAAAAAAACTATACATAACAATACTGCATGTATTCTGTGATTCTTTCATTCGACATTATGTTTTTGAGATTCATCTATGTTTATATGAATAGCTGTAGTTTATAACAACAGAGGAAGCACAAGCTTTTCCAAACATTTCTTGAGATTATAATTTGTGAGATAAATGTTTAATTTCTTTTTCAATTGGTGCATTTTCTTTTAAAACGTCCAGAAATTGTTTGTGATATTCAGTACAAATAAAATGAACAGAAACTGGATTTGTCTTTTATTGAGTTCCCCTTTTTCTCACATTTATTTCTGAAAGAAATAATGCATCTGCCAACCCCAGTAAATACGGATTTTGGAAGGATAATTCCATGACAGTTTCCTAAGATAAACTAAAATCTATTCATCTTGTCACAAACAGGGACAGAATTTGCACCACCCCATCTACCCCAACCTATTAAATCAATAAGCTTGCTCAGATACAAACATTCACTTTTTAATTTATAAATGTTTACAAAGAATATGTAAGGAGAGACAGGGTTGATGGTGGAGAAGGTATCTATTGCTCCTGACTTAGTTACTTGAATTAAACTTTAGGGGAAATGAATGAAAAGGGATTATGAATGCTTAAGTGGCCAGGAAGATAATTAAAATAAAATAACCAAGCTCCTTCCTCTCTTTCCGTCATTATTTAAGATTCAACTGGTATAAATGTGACTAAAAAAGATAAGCCCAGTTACTACCTGGGTTTTCATGAACTTTACCTTTTCTTCATCCCCAACCTAGAATTCTTTGTTTATAAGAGTCTTAAAATAACGAGTAAGAATTTTAAATAGGCCTGGTGTGGTGGCTCATACCTGTAATCCCAGCACTTTGGGAGACCAAGGCAGGTGGATCACCTGAGGTCAGGAGTTTGAGACCAGCCTGGCCAACATGGTGAAACCCTGTCTCTACTAAAAATACAAAAAAATTTAGCTGGGCATGGTGGCGTGCGCCTGTAATCCCAGCTACTCAAGATGCTGAGGCAGGAGAATCTCTTGAACCCAGGAAGTGAAGGTTGTAGTAAGCTGAGACCACACCATTGAACTCCAGTCTGGGCAACAAGAACAAAACTCCATCTCAAAAAAAAAAAAAAAGAAGAATTTTAAATAAATGTGATCCTCAATGAACTTAGGCTTTTAAAAAATGTTGTCAATCAGAAGTAAAATCTGAGTTGGAGCTGTTCTTTGACTGCTATTATCTAGTAAAGGACAATCTTGCTTTAATGTGCATAGTAGATGTGGATAATAAACCTTGGGCTTAGTCGTTTAAAGAAAATAAAACATTAGGAAACACTTCAGACCCAGGTGTTGATGGCTGGCAGCACTATATTTTTCTAGCTCTTTCTCTTGCATAGAGGTCTGGATCTGGATATGCAACTGAATCACACCTGCTCCAGAGCAGGATGTAAGGATATTCCCCCATTTCTACTTGGCTGAGTTGGATGCAATGACATCTGACCACAGGTATATAAACAAGCACGTTATTTTCATATCTGAAAACAATCTCCTAGAAAGAGGAATTTCCATTATCTTCTTCAAACGTAAAAAATATGAACTCCTTTTAGATGAGTCTTATATTTAGAGTGATCTCACCCCCAAATCTGAAATGTTCATGTGATGCAATACTAAAGTCCATAATCTCACGTGGTTGAGCTTCAAATTATGGTACTACTATCACATCGGTAAACATCTGACAAAAGACATAAAGTGATTGGAAAATGAAAGCAAGATGTCCTTAAATGGAGATTATAAGCCTGTGAGTAATTAAAGGGGTTCTCTGCAAGGGAAAGTGGTATTGCAGACATGCCAATGGAAACGGTAAACGGCATGTGGATGCCGCTAAATCAAGTCACATTTCTTGTGTCAGCTGAGTGAATTCTCAGCATCCTCTCTAGACAGGCTCTGCTTAATGTGGGGAAATTTATGGGTAATGGATTTTCATAACAGGCCTTTTACGATCTTTCCCTCCCCCAAAAGTGCCCTCTGGAGCTTTTTTGCTTCCACTCTCATTTTTCTTAATTGGAAAAAGATTTACTATTCATTTCCTCCTTCCCAGGGCTCCTTTCCACTCGAGTGGCATTGCCTCCCATCTTGTTCCTCCCTCTTGTACCCCTCTTCTCTTCTTCAGACAGGAAACTGTAATATATGATAGATCTGACACTGGGGCATTGTTGCTAGCTCTGCTAGTGAAGAAGTCACTGCCATTCTAATAAGAATGGAGTGAACCCTACCTGCCTGACTCCAGAGGTCCTACACATAGCTATCTAACATCCAGTTGGTTCATATCCCCACTCCAGGTGCTAGCATTGGAGAGCTTTGTGTACAAGCGGCAGAAAGTAGAAAGACAAACCTTGGGTGGAGACAGGAAATGGGAAATGAAGGACAAAATCATGGATGCTTTGCCCACTGGAGAGAATATTCATTCTTGCAGGGGACTTGGCAGCCAACCACTGCTCACGGGTCCCATCTCCCTACTGTTGAGAAAGGAAGTCAAGGAGTCTGCTCTGCTCTTGATAGATCATCTTCCTAAATCAGTGGAAACGTTGCTTAACACAGGGCCTGCTCAACGTGGAGGGAGAAAAGCAAACACCCATTTGTTGTGATTTGGTAAAAAGCCAGCCTGACCAAACCAAACCAAGTAGAATCTTCTATGATTAAAGATTCCCTTTGGGTTAATAGAAGACCCCTATAAAAATGTGAATGTTTTAACAGACAGAATAATATTAAATAACTAAGCACCCACATTTGTGTGTGCGAATTGAGTTAGAATCACCAACAGCTTAAGACTCAGGGAACCAGGACTCTGAGAAAGGCAGCATGAGCATTAGAGACATTCGACAGCACTTAAATGACTTGAGGGTTCCTGTCTGTCCTGTAACAGATTTCTATCCCAACGAGGCAACTCCATCCTAATCCATTGGTTAGATTAATCCATTAGATTAGATTACTAACCAATAAGGCTTATGCTGTCTTGTGACTAGATCACCAATGTAATCACTAATTCCTTAAACTTGTTACCTAATACAGGAGGAACTGCTTCAGTGGTGGAGATCACTGACTTGACTTTAAAAAAAAAAAAGTCCATATTTCTGAATTACAAAGTTACAGCACTGGCACTGACTTATGGGTTGCTATTCTTGTATACATTCCTCTCCCTGACCGATCTACGTGGAACCTAGACTTGGAGGCAAGGACAGTTCGATTCAGAACTGTCATCAGAGTGGTGAGCTCTGGGCAGCAAGGGGGCTGCATGGAGGCCTAGGTTGCGAGGAGGCGGCATGGGGGACCTAGGTTCCGAGGAGGAGGTGGTAAACCATTGTTCAGAACCATCCGCCAGATACCAAGGTGGAGTGTGAACTTGCGGTTGTGGGATGCTGGTAGGTAATGCTTGCTGCTATAACCTGGAAACAGACACACAGGTGGCTGGAATTAGCACATCCATTCAATAGACATTTATTGAACATTTACTCCATTCAAGCCACTGAGGGCAGAAGCCAAGATGAATTCAACCCCTGAGAGGAGTCCATAATCTGTAAGGATGTTAAGACCTGTTAAGAATGTGATAATAGGTACAATGTGGTAAATATTAGAGAAGACTTATAGATAAAGTGATTTAAAGTTTAGAGGAGGAAGAAGGCAATTCCAGCCAAGGGAACAGAGGAGGCTTCATAAAGAAAGTAGTATTCAAGCTGGCTCTTTTGGGATGGCCAGGATTGGGAGCTGGGGGGATGAAAGAGGACCTTTCCACATACAGAAAGCTCAAATAGCAAGGTTGCAGAATCGGGAAATATGGTTATAGAAAAGCACACTATTCCATCTGGCTAGGGCTTGGAAGGCATGAAGGGCATTAGTGAGGTGCCAATCATGCTTGGCACATACAGAAAGATGGCTTTGAAGAACTGAGAAGAGCAGACCAATCATTTAGCAAAGTATAAGCTCCTTCCAAAGGCTGTGGCCCTGTGGAAGGGAGCCCCGGAAGGGCAGCACACATTTTCCAGTTTCAATCTCCACTCCAGGTGTTTCATCTCACTCTGCAGCTTTCCCCAAGAAATAAAAGAAATTAGGGCCAGCTACCCCATATCAAGGACCCCATCCATCTTAGCTGCAAGAGGAGACTTCAGTTCAGCAAGTCCCACAGTCATTTAGAACAGTAGCACCATGGAGGACTCCTCAAGAGCTGTAAGCTGTGACTTTCCATTTTTCAGAATGGAATTTCTGTCCTTTTTGATGCTTGTCACCTTTTCCACTCTCTTGAACTCACCTTGCCCACCTTGTATTAAATTGGATTTTCACTTATTCTGCTTCTATTCAGAGCCCAGCTGAAATCATGGCAAGGTAGTGAGCATCTAAGATGATAGATTAATGAAACTAGAAGGAATTTTGAGGTTATTTCGAATTCAAGCTTTATATTTTATACTTGGCAACCTGGGATCTAAGAGGAGAAGTGACTCATACAAGTAATTACAAAATCAGGATTGACCCAGGTCTTCAAGTTCCTATACCTGTTTTCTTTCTACAATAGGAAGCTTTCTTAGGGTGCCCTGGAGATTAACAAAGAGCTTCAGTCATCTGAGCCAGGGACTGGCAAACTATGACCTGCAGGCCAAAGCCAGCTCACTCTGTTTTTGCAAATAAAGTTTTATAGGAATACAACCACACCTCTATCATCAATGGCTGTTTTGCACTTCAGTGCCAGAGCTCAGTTATTATGACAGAAGCTGTATGGCTCACAAATTTGAAAATATATACTATCTGACTGTTTACAAAAAAGTTTGGTGATCCATGATCTAAGCCAATGGTTTCTAAATGTCTTTTCATACTATACTACAATCAATTTTAAAAATGTAGCATACACCACTAACACTGATATATACATATACGTTTACATGTATACGTATACATATGTATGTATGCGTATACATATATGCATGTATACATATACATTTATACGTATATGTATAATCATTTATAAATTACATGTAGTGTTATTTAAATGTTTGTAGACATTACAAAACACAATGAACAAAAACTTAAAAGGATAGAATGACAATAAAACAAAGATATTTAAAGTAATGTTAAATTTAATTTATTAATGTTCACAAAACTAATTATTTTTGAAAAATCTTGGCTCAACGCATTGTAATAGATAATGTGAAGGTCTGGTTCTAAGTTCAGTTTATTCTGGCATTTAGTTTTAAATGACAGTCATAGCTTATTTATTTGTTTATTTATTTTTGGGGCGGAGTTTTGCTCTTGTTGCCCAGGCTGGAGTGCAATGGCATGATCTTGGCTCATTGCAACATCCACCTCCTGGGTTCAAGCAGTTCTGCTGCCTCAGCCTCCCACGTAGCTGGGATTACAGGCATGCGCCACTATGCCCGGCTAATTTTGTGCTTTTTTAGGAGAGATGGGGTTTCTGCATGTTGGTCAGGCTGGTCTCGAACTCCCGACCTCAGGTAATCCACCCGCCTTGGCCTCCCAAAGTGCTGGGATTATAGGCATGAGCCACCCCACTCAGCCCCACTTAATTTTTTTAATTCCAAAGATATACAAAGAAACACATCGTTGGCTTGACTGGTGGAAGCACAGTACTAATATATTAAATCTGCCCCACTAACCATGCACAATTTTTTGATGCAATTTGCCTAGAAAATTGTATCAAAAATTGTCTGTCCTGATGTCAATCAGTTGTTCCAGTTCAAAGTAATCCCAAGGTGTTTCAATTTTACATTTTAAATAAATAGTTTCAAAACCTACTGAAATTCTTCACTGGGGAGATTTTTAAATACATTAGAAAATGTTTCCAAGGTGGAGTGTGAAGATATGATAGTCCTGATAGGTTACATGTTTCCATCTTTTCCACCAACAAAATAACAAAAAAATGGTGCCACTCTCCAAAAGATCTGTCCACTCATGAGTTTCTTCTGAAAAGCAGTGAGATTGCCCCTCTCTGCTGGAAACTCACCTCTGCTGAAAGGAACACGTAAAGTGTGAGGTTAAGGACGCACTGGTCTGCGTTCACAAGCATTAGTGTCCGCTCCGTGTGTGTCAGCATTGTCTTGGGTTTGCATTATTAGTGTTACCTCTGCTTGCAGCTTCTGCAGAAATCCTTCTCAGTACAGGTCTATTTCATGATGTTTAAACTAGATAAGGTCTACCACTGGTAAATCCATTTACCTAGTCAGTTACAAGTAAACTGCCTTGAATCACAGAATGCTGGAAAGACAGGGCCAAGCGAAGGCCCCACTGTTCTCCCCTCTGGGGGTGCAGGCGACTCATGTTCCATTTTTCCAGGGCACTATTTTTGTGTGATGCTCTCAGGACCAGTCACATGGGGTCAGAAATTGAGGGAAGGTGCTGATGCCAGGAAGCATAAAGAATATCAGCAAAGTTTTCTTTTTGTTTCTTTTAACTTCATTTTATATACTCTTGCCCTCTTTGATTATGTTTTTCCTTAAGTGGTTCTTTCCTCCTCTCCATTTTTACCGTGACCCCACTTATCTGTCCCTCAATGTCAGCTCAAATGCTACACTCTTCCGTCATGGGAGTTAACGAGAAGGAGCTCTTTAATGCCTCCGAAATCTCTGTGGTTGTTCCAGTTATTTATCACATATTGCTCTATTGCTGTTATTTGTGTATTATCTCCCATATTATGGCATCTGTTTCTTGAAAGCAAGAATCATGTTTTATACATTTTTAGCACCCTTCTCAAAGTGCCTTGCATAAAGCAGGTATTTAATAAGTATTTTTAGTAACTGCAGTCAAGAAAGGCATATGGCATTAAAACACAAAGCAATAGCAATCATGAGGCTAACCTATACCTGAATAAGAGGTGAACTGCCTAAGCTCATGGGGATTCATCTAAATCAGAACATGGAAAGGCCAAATACTCCAAGACTTAAAAGTTGTAGTGTCAAATACAGAACAACAGTGCTTCCTTAAAAGGCAGATCAACGAAATGTGACTCCAATCTATGTGTAGGGAAAGGCTGACAATTCTATGATAGGCTCATGAGTATTTACTGCAAATATGGTGTTTAAAGTTATTAAAGCTTTATCTTCTCTCAGTAACAGAAGCGGGAGAAGGTCATCCAAAGCGTGTGCACACACACAGAGCACACATACACTCTATTGGAAGTTTTGTGAGTGGCTTTAAAAGCAGACACTTCATACTGGCTCATGGATATGAACCTGGAATACCTGGCTATGCCTGCTGCCATGTTGCTATGGGCTGTAGGGCTCATTCTGTGACCATCAGTTCCAGAAGGTAAAGCCTGATCATCAGATCATTCACCAAAAAAAAAAAAAAAGAAAGAAAAAAAGAAAAGAAATGACCTCTCAGGTTTCAGATTCATCATCATGACGAAACCATAGCAAACCAACCAAGGAGTGATGGTGGCAGCCTACTAAAAGCTAGGCTTGGAGACAGAAGAATTTTTAGAAAAAAAATACAGGAGATGGAACCCCCAACACTTTGCACTTCTTTCAATTTCTTCCTGCCAATAGTTGGAAGCAATTACCAGCCACAGACTTTCTTGCCAGTGTTTGCTTAGGTAGGTTCTTGGTGCATTTTGCTCACTGGACCAGAATGCACATGTTTTAATGCATTTCTTTGCTTCTCATTCCCATGCTACTTTCTCTGGAGATGGCATTATGTTGCAACTATATACAGAAAATCCCCTTGAGTTCAGAGCTGGAAAATGGTATTTTACTTATTAAGAAGACCAAATGATTATGGACAGGAAAAGTATTTGACTTTTGAACCTAGTCAATGATCAGGTGCTAAAGTCAAACAGAGTCAACCGGTGTTTTCCAGTGAGATTGTGGACTTTTGCCTGCTTCGAGAGCGTGCGTGCGTGCGTGTGTGTGTGTGTGTGTGTAGTGTGTGCATGTGCCATCAGCCTTTTTTATTGTCATGTGATTGGCCTTGGCTTGGCTCATGAATAGAGCTGTTCTATATTTTCCTGCAACTCTAGCACATGCCTTCTTACCTCCATAATTCCTCCTGCACCATCTTCCCTTGCAAATTTCTTATATTCTTTCTCTTTTCACTATCAAGCCTAGTGTTAGTTTTGGCCTCTTGTGATGTCTGTGGAAAGCAAAAAGAACTCAGTACAACTAGGTAAACTGAGCATGTTTGATTTAGCAGTCCTTTGGAAATATTTTCATGTGCTGTAGCCAAAATTCGTTCTGAAATTCAATGGATAAGTCATTAATAGCCCAAAATAGTTAATTCCACTCTATCACGAGCTGTCTTGTCAGTTTACATTCAATTTCGGAGTTAGGTTTATCAGTTAGTTTAACCTACTTAGTAGTTGACCTAAAATCATCTTGGGATGGATCTCTATGGGGCTAGTCATTTTTAGTTCCAGACATCTTAATCACTTGCCCAGTTGATCAAAATATCAAAAGAACAGTTCAGTTCCATTATTAAATATATTGGAACACTATGTTGACTATATTTAATATTTTTGATGCAGGTATTAGTAGTTCTAACTCCAAAATGACATTGTGTTATGAGCTTGTGCTCTTTAAGCTGTCCTTTGAGACAAATTGTCCAGTGTCCCTTTGGGCTCTCAGTCTTACTTGATCCCACAAAAAGCTTGGACACTGTTGACCACATCTTCCTTTTTGAGATTCTCTGTTTTTAAATTTATTTTATAGTTTTTTTTGTACCTTTTATTGGGTTTCTTCCTCAACTCCTTTCTTCTCTTATCCAACATTTGCTCCCTGGATAATGTCATCTATGTTTATAACTGGTCTGTAAATTTTAAGGTGAGGATTCTCTAATTTATACTCCCAACTCAGTCTGCACTCCTGAATTTCCTTTTTTTTTTTTTTTGAGACTGAGTTTTGCTCTTGTCGCCCAGGCTGGAGTGCAATGGCGCGATCGTGGCTCACTGCAACCTCTACCTCCCCGGTTCAAGCAATTCTCCTGCCTCAGCCTCCCATGTAGGTGGGATTACAGGTGCCCGCCACCACACCCGGCTAATTTTTATATTTTTAGTAGAGACAGGGTTTCACTGTGTTGGCCGGGCTGGTCTCGAACTCCTAACCTCAGGTGATCCATCTGCCTCAGCCTCCCAAAGTGCTAGGATTACAGGCGTGAGCCACCACGCCCGGCCTTTGCATTCCTGAATTTCTAAATGAGCTTTCTTCCTTGATAATGAAATATCCAGTAAGGAAGCTGAGAGTTATGAGTAATTCTAGACACCTGATTAATCCACAATTCTTTCAAAATTCCAAACTTCTCTCCACGCTGGTACTGCACTTCCATATCCTCTTACTTTTGAAAATTGATAATCTGAAAAAATTTTTTAAATCTCTTGCTCATATCATCCTATCCTTGCTACAGCGATTTCACAATTCCAGGATGTGAAGTTGGCTTCATATTATAAGAAAAAGTAAAATAAGAGGTATGTATTAAGTAAAGTACATATCAAGGGATGAATAACTTGCAGGGACACAGAGAAAATATTAAAAAATCTCACCTCATTACTTATGACTTTGAAATGGATACCGTTTTCAACTACTTGGTAGAGTACTTCACTCCTTATATGTATGGAAAATAAAGTTTAAACAATACCCATGTGTCTGGAAGTTGATTTTGGTTGAAAGCACAATTCTCTACTGTTGAGTTTTAAACAACCGAACTGAATCTACCGACTTGAGAGGAAACCTGTCTAACTTGTTTCATATATATATATACACACACACACACACGCGCACACACACATATCTAACTTGTTCCATATACACACACACACACACACACACACACACACACACACACACACACACACACACACACACACACACAGTATTTTCTTGAGAAGTTTCAAAATGTCAGGAAGAAAAACTGCCTGGCCCTTTAGGGGGCCTGATGATCCAATAGAGGATGCATTCAGAGCAGTGGTTGCTCCTCAAGGTCCTCAACCTTAGCTGCATATTAGAATCACCTGGGAATGCCTAAGAATCCTGATGCCCGGCCATGCCTCAAACCAATTAAATCAGAATCCTGCTCGAGGTCTTATCCAGGCATTAGAACTTTTTAAAGCTCCCCAAATGATTCCAGCGTGCAGCTCATGTGAGAAACACTGATGCATAATGAGTGACTTCAGAACACTGTGGACCAGATGCAGTTAAGTTAAAAGGCAGTGTCGAGTCATTCAGAAAATAGAGCAGAGAGAGGAGTCACTGGCAGGCATTTAGTGATCAGACAGGAAATAGATGAGCAACGCATCACTATGGTCCTAAATGCCAGGCTCTTTTTGTTTATTATTTTAAAACTGGAGAATATAAATATTTATAAGCAAAAGTAGGTGTTACTTAATATTGTTGCATAGATAAATGTTTAAAACTTATTAAACATTTGTTAAATATACCCAATGATATATCCCTTGTTCTCTTCATGACTAAATTTGATCAAGTCCAATATCACCTTCATCACCTGGTGACCGAGAGGATTTTAACCTCTAACCTCAAACCTCTTTTAATGAAAACATCATACAACCCCAAATTCCTGTCTTTTTTCAACATAGATAAACTGTGTCAGCACGATATTCCTAAGGCTCAGTTAGACATCTGTGAAAAAAACAATTCTTAGCAGTCTGTTCTACAGAATTCAAACGGAAAAAAGAGAAAAAACCTAGGTCTGGAGCCAGCCAAACCAATGAGATACCTGCCAAACCACACCTTATCCTCTTCAATCAGCAAAAATATCATCCACCGCCTGACTCCCCTTCCCTCACCAATAGGCGCTTGCTCATTCCCTTATTAGGACACTGGCAGCGGCCAGAGGGATTGCTCGTGTCTGAGGGCCCACGAGTGGCTCCCACAACATGTGTAGTTCATCAAAAATGAAAAGGCGGGGGGACTGGAAAAATGAAATCCTCACTGTAGGGAGGAGAATCCATTTGGGGTAGGCCACAATTATGGTTTGGAAAACAATTTTTTTTTTAAAGTCCAAACCAAAAAAACACAATCCTAATATTTTTTGTCAATGCATTTTTAGGAAGAATATGTTTGAAACTTAGAAATGCCATCAAGGAAATTTTACTTGCATGCTCCCAGGGAGTTGAATATATAATCAGGAAGCACCTAGTCTTACTTTTAAGAAGGGTTGGGCTTGGTTGGTCTGTTCCAGTTCTAGGACCTGGGACAGACACCTGAATATAGAGTTGTAATGTGCTTTTTTTTTTTTCTTTTTAGCCTGGAGCAAAATAAAAGCTCTGTCCTCCCTTCTGTCTTTCTGCTTCTCCTCTGTTTACAGGGCTACTTTCTCTACTATGCTCTGATCTTAGTTCTTACCACCTTCTTCCTCTTCTCACAAGGTACCAACCAACAGTTAAACCAGGTTTTTTTTTTTTCAATGATATTAGTGCAGCTTCCAAGTCAAAATGAGACATCTCCCTGTTATGATCTGTGTCAGCATGGCAGTCCTGCTAATCTTATCCTGTTTCATGGTAAGCTGTTTTCAGAGCCAACTCATGAACTCAGGTCCATCCAAGCAAAAACAGATGGCAACTTTTTACAAAACACTTTCATCATGTATATGCGATCTGATTTGATCTTCATAGTTATAGTATCTGTGAGACGGGCACTATTATTTCTATTTCATAGTTGAGGAAATTGGCTCAGAGGAGTTAGGTGACTTGTACTCAGAACGAGGACACCACTACAATTGTGGGCTTTTCTGACTGGTGGTGTTCTCTTCTTTCTCCAAGATGTCACAGTTCCGCTCAAATAAGGAGCTCTGAAGCCTACTAGAGAGAATTTAAGTCCTCAACTTCCCCTAGGGACCCCTAACCAAAGGGTATCAGGGCCGCTAGGAGACTATAGGAGGCCCCAGGAATCACCTCACCCTTCTGGGGTTATGCTGCTAGTGAGGAATACCTAACCTGCTCAATTTTACTCCTTGTTGAAGTTCTAGGTTTATCATTTGTAAGGCTAAAAACCTAAAAATCATAGCCACTGTCTACTTAAAAATGAACACTAACGTTGATAATTTTAAATAAAGAAGAATGTACACGTCCAGCCAACCTTACTTGGAATAAGTGAGTCAAACAAACAAATTATTTTACAGGATAGTGAAGCTTACTTAACAGTGATAACTTGCATTTGTGCAGGACTTACAAGGTGCCAGGCAGATACATCTCATCTCATCCTTAGAACAACATTGAATAGACATGATTGCTCTATTTTACAATCTAGATGAGCAAACCTGGCACAGAGAAGTCAAATCACTTGCCCAGGATTACACACACAGCATTCTAGCCATCACCCGGCCAACCCCAAAGTCGGGGCTCTTTACACGACAGCAAAGCCCATTCATTTCTTTCCAGGTCTCAGTTCTCTGGCTTTGAAAGGGCAGGGGTTAGAACTTAAGATATAGAGAAGTCCAGCCAGGTGCAGTGGCTCACGCCTGTAATCCTAGCACTTTGGGAGGCCGAGGTGGGTGGATCGCCTGAGGTCAGGAGTTCGAGACCAGCCTGGCCAATGTGGTGAAACCCTGTCTCTACTATAAATACAAAATTTAGCCAGGCATGGTGGTGGGTGCCTGAATCCCAGCTACCTGGGAGGTTGAGGCAGGAGAATCACTTGAACTGGGAAAAGGAGGTTGCAGTGAGCCAAGACCGTGCCCCTGCACTCCAGACTGGGTGACAAGAGCAAAACTCTGTCTCAAAAAAAAAAAATAGAGAGAGAGGTCCAAAATTATGCCGAGTTTCTTTTCCTTGAATTGGCATACAAAGTCATGTGAGAATAACAATGGAGTTAGATAATTGGCTGGTTATATGGAAGTCCTTGTCTCCTGCTGGAGAAAGAGGTACACTCATGACCTCTTTTTAGGGCCTGTAAAGCAGTACTTAGACCCCTGGGCTAGTTATTTAACGGAAAGAGTTATAGAACTCAAAGTCTCTTGCTAGATCCTTCCTCTCCAGCCCTCCTGCCCTGCTCCTCCAGGAGGAGAAGTTTGCTCATCAAGCAGGATCTGATGTAATAATATAGCTGCTGCCAGATTCACCCACTCAAAGACTAGCGGTTAGAGCTCTGAAAACACAGGGAATAACTTTCATTACATGTTAAGCTGGAGAGACCAGGGGAGCCACCAGGAGCGAGCCTGGAGCCAAAAACCAGGCACCAGTCTTACACACACCCAAGCCGAGAGGAGGTGGGCAACTGAGTGAACCTCTCTGGCCTAATTTTTCTCATCTGCAAATGGAGGTAACACATTAGCTAACCACTGAAGTCATAGTGGAGTTGTAAGGATTGAATGAACTAATAGTTGCACAGTACTTAGCACAGTAGCTTGGCATATAGTTAGTACTATATGAATGTTCACCATTTTTATAATTTTATCATCATCATCATGATGGAAATTAAATCTGTGCTTACAGGTCTTGCAGAGCATGTTCTTGTTTCCAAACAAGAAGTGGGGAATTGGGCAGAAAAGATTTTTCTAACTTAAGGATCTTAAATGCCTTTTCACTGATGATAGTAACACCACAGAAGGCTGAGAAATGCAGAATAAATGTAGGTGAAAATTCTTATCTCCTTTTTGTGACCCCTTGTTCCTCCCTGTTGACTACTTTTTCTTTCTTTTTTGAGGGGTATACAAGGAGAACTGTGGCTAAAAATGTCCAATAAATGGAATGCCTTTCATCTCTTATTTTCTCTATCTCTTTCTTAATCCATGTCATTTCTCATTAAAATGTACTTGGAAATTTATCATCAGAGAGCTTTATCTTCCCATGTCAGAAAAGGCATGTGTCTTAGTGGAAGAGGATAATCCCCTTTTCTGTTCTTCTTTGGGGCTGGTTTAATACCCAGACTTCATGGAGAATTGATGGATCAGAGCTCGATGCAGGGAGATTAGTTAGCTTTCTAAGAAGCGAATACTTCCTGATCACAAAGCAGCAAAAGCTGCCTAGACCCAATGGTTTTAGACAGGTATTTACCTGTGAGGGAAGGACCCAGCTGTCTTCCCTGCCCCAACAAACTTCAGCCAGCTGGCATTTTATTTATTAATTTTTATTTTAAGACACCATCTCACTGTGTCACCCAGGCCAGACTACAGTGGCGAGAACACCAACCTCCCAGCTTAAGCAATCCTCCCACCTCAGCCTCTCAATAGCTGGGACTGCAGGTGTGTGCCACCATGCCCAGTTAATTTTTTTAGTTTACGTAGAGACGAGATTTCACCATGTTGCCCAGGCTAGCCTCAAACTCCTGGGCTCAAGCAATCCTCCCACCTCAACCTTTCAAAGTATTGGGATTACAGGTGTGAGCCACCACGCATGGCCAGCTGGCATTTTAAATGTACTCAATAATTATCCCACTTATTGCATTTATTTATTTATTTAGAGATGGTGTCTCACTCTGTAGCTCAACTGGAGTGCGATGGCATGATCTTGGCTCACTGCAACCTCTGCCTCCTGGGTTCAAATGATTCTCCTGCCTCAGCCTCCCAAGTAGCTGGGATTACGGGCACACACCACCACGCCTGGCTAATTTTTGTATTTTTAGTAGAGACAGAGTTTCGCCATGCTGACCGGGCTGTTCTCAAACTCCTGACCTCAGGTGATCCGCCTACCTCAGCCTCCCAAAGTCCTAGGATTACAGACGTGAGCCACCACGCCTGGCCTATCCCACTTACTGCTTATGAATTAAACTATGAAACCACATATTAAAATTTTAAAATCTTTCCGTATTTGTCATGCGTTCAGTTGTGTCCTCCAAAAAAATGCTATGTGGACGACCTAACCCCCAGTATCCTAGAACGTGGTCTTATTTGGAAACAGGGACTTGACCGAGATAACTGAGTGAAGATGAAGTCATTGGGGTGGGTTCTAATCCAATATGACTGATGTCCTAATCAAAAGGGGACATTTGGTTTCAGACACAGACAGACCTGCAGAGAGGGAGACACAGGGAGACCGTCTTGGCCACGTGAAGGCAGAGATTGGAGTGACGCATCTACAAGCCAAGAAATGCCAAAGCTTGCTGCCAAACCACCAGAAGCGAGGACAGAGGCGTTGAACAGAGTCTTCCTCACAGCTCTCAGAAGGAACCAACCCTACTTGTGATTTATTTATTTTTAAAGACTTTATTTTTGTAGAGGAGTTTTACATTCACGGCAAAATTGAGAGGAAGATACAGAGACATGCCATATATTCCGTCTCACACACACACACAGCTTCTCCCATTATAAACATCCCCTGCCAGTGTAGTACATTTGTTACAGCTGATGAACCTGCAGTGACACATCAGAATCACCCCAAGTCCATAGTTTACATTAGGGTTCACTCTTGCCATTGTACATTCTATGGGCTTGGACAAACGTAGCGTCATACCAACTATTTTCACTGCCCTAAAAATCCTCTGTGCTCTGCCTATTCATCCCTCCCTTCTTGCCCTAGCGCCTAGAAACCACTGATCTTTTTACCATCTCCATAGTGTTGCCTTTTTCAGAATGTCACCTAGTTGGAATCCTACAGCATGCAGCCTCTTCAGACTGGCTTCTTTCACTTAGTAATATGCACTTATGTTTCCTCCATGTCTTTTCATGGCTTAATAGCTCATTTGTTTTTTGTTCTGAGTAATATTCTGTTGTCTGGGTGCACCACAGTTTATTTATCCACTCATCCACTGAAGTCCTTTATCCATTCACCTATTGAAGGACAATCTGTTATTTTAAGCCACAGAGTACGTGATACTTTGTTAAGGTAGCCCTAGGAAAGGAATACAGTAGTCAGTTTAAGGATTAAAGGATTCTACTTTGTTAATAATCATGTTTCAACAATTTCCAGCACCTTGTACTATTTATTTAGGTGAGTGGTTCATTACACTGAAGTGGCAGCCCACCTGACTTTTTCAGATGCCTTCTGTTGCAGATTGTAAATTTATTCTTTTGGATGTTCAGTTTTTCCCTTTGCTGTGTTCCTTTTGTCCTCTGGTATCTGGGGATCTTGGATGGAGATTTCCCTGTAGCTCCGAGGTGGGCTCATGAAACGTAAGCCTTCCTAGGCTCCAAGGGGTAGCTGGATCACAGAGCCACTCCATTCCCTGGGAGTAGGGGGTGGTTTACATGATCTTCCTCCCAGCCCCAAAACCTTCAGATTCAGGAAAAACAGACTCATAATACTTCCCTGGATCACACTGAATGTTTCATTAATGTCAGACATTTGAACATGTATACAGGAAAGGGAGAGCAAGTAGGAAAAATATTACCCATGGTATGAACTTATGTAGACCTGGGATGGCTCAATCTATGATGCAAGGCTGTTTCCTTTGGGGTGAATGGACATACACACACTTCCTGGTTGCCCTTCACTCGGTGAGGTTCAAAGGAAAGTCCCTGCCTATGCTTGAGTCTAGGGAACTTTTGCTGTTTTGTGACGAGAAAATATTCACTTAGAAAGCTAACCAATATCACAATATCATTTTTCACAATAGGCCTCCCTAGGTTGCAGGAAATTTGCCCAATGTGTGGAGACCTCAGCCGATTCTAGAATGTAGAGGTGATGCCCAGGCTCGCTGCATTTAATCTAGAAGTATGTACACTCAGATGATGGGTTGAACTGTCTCCTCCACCTCCAAAACTATGTTGAAGTCTTAACCCCCAGTACCTCAGGATGTGATCTGATTTGGAAATAGAGTATTTGCAGATGTAATCAAGATGAGGTCATTAGGATGAGTCCTAATCCAGTGTGGCTGGTGCCCTTTGGACACAAACACAGACACAGACAGAGCGAAGCCTCTGTTAAGGGACATAGGGAGAATGCCATACGAAATTATGGAAGCACTGGAGTTATGTTGGCACAAGCCAAGGAACATCTGGAGCTACCAGAAGCTACAGGAGGCAAGGAGGGATCCTCCCCTACAGGTTTCAGAGGGAGCATGACCCTGCTGACACCCTGATTCTAGACTTCTAGCCTCCACAACTGTGAGACAGTAAGTGTCTATTGTTCTAAGACACCTGGCTCATGGTACTTTGTAATTTACAAGCAAAGCAGCCCTCAGAAACTAATACAACTCATCACAGTCACTCATGCTTTTGTGATTACCCAGAAGCTCCCCCAGATTCATCTCCTACGCACCCAGTTCATGGCAATAATTATTGTTAAACACGTACGTTCTCCCCATTCCCAACCCTTGAGCACTGAGTAAGCACCAGGCACTGTGCTAGCCACTTTACATATATCTTCCTCTTTTTGTAGATGAATCAACTGAGAAACTCAGAGAGATTCAGTAACTCGCTCAAGGGTACATAGTTGATAAAATGATGGGACTAGGATTTGGATTCAAGTTTATCTGGATTTTGAAGTCAACGGTCTTAATTTATGCTCTCCTCACTTGTCCAGAATACTTCAAGATTGGTGGCATCTGCTGGCAAAAAAAAAAACCCTACTTCTTCCTACTTCCCTCTTGGCACTGAATCTGGTTTAGGCCCACCAAGAAAAGTAGTAATTCTATATTTTGCCAAAAAAAAAAAAAAAATCAGTTTTTAGCAAGTTTCCTTTAACATCACAGTCAGCCAACGTATAGTGGTACAAATTCTCATTTTAAATAGTAAGCCAATGAGATAACTCCATCTGAAATAAAGAGCTCTAATTTTCCTGAAAGCGGAAGGATGTTTTAATAAATGCATGCCAATCACAAATTGAATTCCGCTGATTTCAGCCCGGTATCTATCAGTTTGTTGGGAGAAGATATCATGCCATTTCTCTTCATGGGTCTTTGGGGAGGGGAGTGTTCAGAGGGAAAGGGAAACGATGGAAATGTCACACTGATCAGGCATCCACTGTGGTTTCTGTACTTTGCATAGCTAGTTCCTTTCATTTACACCTATAAGACAGACAATAGACACCTTTAACAGATGGAGAAACTTAGGCCGGTGACATTAAGTGACCTGCTTGTGGTCATACACTGAGTCATGAGTGGGATCTAAATACAGATGTGGGAATCAGCGTTATCGGGCCCCAGTTTCTTGTTTGTCAAGAATGTACCCATTTAGTGCTGCGAGGGCTAGGCCTGGCTAGCAGGAGGGGTGCTGAGACTCTTTTGTGCAACCTGCAGTGCAGCTATGAGGGAAGATGAACAATCAGCTGCTCTTTAAAGCCTTCCCTTCTGCTTCCAGTCCAGTGTACCTAACTCCTCTGGGCTTCAGCTTACTGATTCAAAAGCCGTGTGAACTCAGTCTTTTTCAATTCAATTAGCAGGCATACCATGACATTCATGAAACAGCTGCAGAAAGTATCTACAAAGAAGCTATACGACAGTCATGAAATCAGCTTAAAGCTGGGTATAAAAAACTGCTTAACTTTTATGCATTTTGGATGTTTTCTCTGGAAACTACACTAAGAGCTGGTGAGCAGTGGCCTTTGGTGGGCATTGCTGATTTGTGTAACGAATATTTTCACTCTTAAAGGGCAAAAGGGGTCAATTATTTTCTTCTCTTTGGGGTGAATATAGTTTTGTTTTTATTTTATTTTATTGTTATTTTATTTTTCCCACTGTTACTTACAAAGTGAAAGGTAGAGTGATTTGGAGAACTGAGTCCTAGAAAAGGTGAATGTAGACATTCCTTTTAAAAACAGATCAGCAAACAGGCTGGGTGTGGTGACTCATGTCTGTAATCCCTACACTTTGGGAGCCCAGGGGAGGAGGATCTCTTGAGTCCAGGAGTTTGAGACCAGCCTGGGCAGCACAGTGAGACCTCGTCTCTACAAAAAAATTTTAAAAATTAACTAGGAGTGGTGGCACGCACCAGTAGTCCTAGCTACTCAGGAGGCTGAGGTGGGAAGATTGCTTGAGGCCAGGAGGTTGAGGCTGCAGTGAGCCGAGATAGTACCACTGCACCCTAGCTTGGGAGACAGAGCAAGACCCTGTCTCAAAACAAAAACAAAAACAAAAAAGAAAGATCAATAAACAGACATGAAAAGGTAGAGAAAAGAAGAGCTAATGCAGCAGGCAGAGCTAGCCTGTAAGGCACAGCTCTAGGGTAGATTAGGCCACGAATAGGAATTCAGCAGGCCTTGAAAAAAACATTCTGGCCGGGCGTGGTAGCTCATACCTGAAATCCCAGCACTTTGTGAGGCCTAGGCGGGTGGATCACCTGAGGTCAGGATTTCAAGACCAGCCTGGCTAACATGGTGAAACCCCGTCTCTACTAAAAATGGAAAAATAGCCAGGCGTGGTGGCGGTGCCTGTAATCCCAGCTACTCGGGAGGCTGAGGCAGGAGAATCGCTTGAACCTGAGAGGCAGATGTTGTAGTGAGCTGAGATTGTGCCACTGCACTCCAGCCTGGGCAACAAGAGTGAAACTCTGTCTCAAAAAAAAAAAAGAAAGAAGCATTTGTTCTAACCAATGTCTGTGTAAGATGAGGTTTAGTATAGTTACGAAAGGAAAAGTGAAAGATAAATGAGGAAAGTGCCATATTTGATCTAAAAGTTTACTGTTTTAAACTCTTCTTGATAAAATTATCTCTATTTGTGGTTGCTTTTATTTACTATTAGTTGCTTTTAATAAAAAATGGTCTAACAAACAGTAGAAATTAGTGTTTATAAATCTACTGGGTTAGAGCAGATAATAGGCAAAACACACTCCTTTACAAATAGGCTCATGACTTAAAATCCCAGCGACCACCTAGTTGCTTCCTTGGTTTTAAAACCAGAAAAATGGCCAGGCACAGTAGCTCACGCCTATAATGCCAGCACTTTGGGAGGCTGAGGTTGGCGGATCACCTGAAGTCAGGATTTCAAGACCAGCCTGGCCAACATGGCGAAACTCTGTTGCTACAAAAATACAAAAATCATGCCTGTAATCCCAGCTACTTGGGAGGCTGAGGCTGGAGAAGCGCTTGGACCCAGGAGGTGGTGGTTGCAGTGAGCCGAGACCTTGCCACTGCACTCCAGCCTGGGTGATAAGAGTGAGACTCCATCTCAAAAAAATAAAGATAAAAAATAAAACCAGAAAAAAGTATTTAAGGGAAGAGGGACCAGGGTAACTTGGCTGAGCTTCTTCAATTCAAACCTAGTTTTAATATTACAAACAAATGCCACCCTGAGATTTCCATTTATGAAGTGGCATCATATTATAGCCTTGTTCAAGAATCCTTTCCCAGATCTACAAAGAACAAATGGTCCCTCCAAGTTGTTCCTCTGATATTAAATTGTAAAAGTAAGACTGTTTAATAATAACTTGCCTGTGCTCTGTATTTAATGTTTTTCTGCACACTTTAATGCACATTATGATACTGGATGTTCTTGCTCACCCTGTAAATTACACAGAGCAGGCATCAGCATCTCCACTTCATAGCAAGTTGAAGCGACTTGCTGCAGATCACAGTGCTGATTACTGAGGGAGTTAGACCAGAATCCACACCCTCTGACTCCCATCCAAAAAAACTTCTCTTAAACCTCCAGGCTAGCCAGGCATGGTGGCGGATGCCTGTAATCCCAACTACTCGGGAGGCTGAGGCAGAATAATCGCTTGAACCCGGGAGGCAGAGGTTGCAGTAAGCCAAGATAGTGGAGGCTTATCACTTTTGGGAGGCCGAGGTGGGAGGAATGCTTGAGCTCAGGAGTTTGAGACCAGCATGGGCAACATAGCAAGATCCCATCTCTACAAAAAAATGCAAAAAATTATCAGGGCATGTTGGCACACGTCTATAGGAGGATCGCGTAAGCCCAGTAGGTTGAGGCTGCAGTAAGCCAAGGTTGCGCCACTGCACTCTAGCCTGAGTGACCAGAGACCTTCTCTCAAAAAAAAAAACGAAACTAATTAAATTAAAACAAAAACAAAAACAAAAAACCTCCATGCTGACCCATGTAGCTGGCAGCCTGGGTGGTCACCAGCCAACATAGCTTCCTAAGCTGCCCTGAAGGCAGGGACCAGATACCAAGGTCATGTGGTATGTTCACTGGTTTTCAAACTTCGGTTTGGGACCCATCTGCAGCTTCTGAAATCTATTTAGTGGGTGACCAGCATTTTAAAATGAAATAGAATCGTATAGAAAATACCAGATGACATTGTACACAGCAAGGGTGAGCACTGTTTTGTGAAATTTTTGTTTCAAATGTATATACATATATAGTGTATAGGTACTGGAGTTACAAAATAAAATGCATTTATTTCAGAAGGTCATAGGAAAAAAAAAAGAAAACTGAGAATATTGATGTAGATAATGCTAAGCTGGGTGGGAGGTCAGAAGACAACAGAACCCTTGAGGCCAGAGCCTGTGCTTTGTCCTTTTTGATGTTCTTAATGCTCAGTGAGTACAGCAGTATTCACTAGAATGCGAAACCCTCAATGAGTATTTGCTGAATGAATGACTAAATGAGTCAGGTTTACAGATTTTCTAAAGACTCCTCTTAAAAATTCAATTAGGCTTGGAAATAGATCCAGGCAGCACTACATTTATGAAGAGGTTGTTTCTAAGACTTTCATTGTAAATTGGCTTTTGAAACTTTCAACACCATGACACATGGTACTCGGGCTCTCAGGCCAGCCTACAACCACCTTTTTAAACCTAAGGTATGTCTGAAGCTGGTATGGAGAACTGAAGCTGTGTTTCTATAGGGAAACGGATCCTCACTAGTCTGGTTAAAAATGCCAGTGGTAAGTTCGCCTCCAGAGGACAGAGGACCTCTTTCCCATTTCTCATTCCTCTTGCCACTGTTAGGCCTGTCTCTATAAAGTGATTTTGATGGGCTAAGAGGAATGTGAGAAGCAGCATAGGCAGGGCTCATTTCAAGGGTTCAATAGATCAAAGGTAAGGAGAGGGAAAAACGCAGATAGCAATGCAGATAGCATCAACAGATTTGAAAGGCTTGTGGCCACCAGGTATTGAACCAGTGTGAATGTGCGTGGGCTGGCCATTTGCAGAGAAGACACATAATACAGAAGGTCAAGACCACCTCCGTAATCACCACTGTTCATGCAGTGCTGCAATATCATGTATAGAGTACCCAATACATGCAAAGCACAGTGACCTATTTCTCTGCCATTCTTTCTTATTTTTAATCTATAAACAGCAGTAGCAGTTTTATCCCTGACCAGATAAGGGGTCCAGATCATTTAAAACCTTTCTTTGAACTAAAAAGTAGGCAAAATTGGTCAATGTTAGAAACGTAAAATGCTTGTTCCCCAGTGCCGCAAAGAAATGGCACTCAAACATAAATGCAATTTTCTCAGAAAGGCAAACTTTACTTTCTGCAGAAAGGGTGCCCCTTGAAGATGGAACAATGGCAAGAGCACACCTAGACAGGGGAGGAGCAGGAGTTCTTATTCCTGATGCAGGTAGCCCCTACTGCTGTGTCATTCCCTATTGGCTAGGGTTAGACCGCACAGTCTAAGCCAGTTCTGACTGGCTATTTTAAAGAGGGCAGGGGTATGAGCCAGAGTGGTGGGGTGAGTAGTTTGGCGGGAAGGATGGTTAGGAACAGGTAATCAAAGGTGACTTAGGTCAGAGCAGGTGACCAAGGGTGACTCAGGTCAAAGGTCAAAGCAGGTGACCAGGATGAGACAGGACGGAGCAGGTGACCAGGGGAACAGATGTGAACTACTGATTAGGACTGGTGGGAAAGCTGTTTACTGAAACTAGAAGCAAGTGGGCAAAGAGAACCGGGAAGTTAAACTTTAAAATGGAGAATTAAAGAATAAGAGAGCTGAACATACTGACATACTGATTCTTTGAAGAGAAACTTGAAGTTCACTATATTTAACAGTTTGGCCTACAAACCAATAGTCACAAAATGTAAATGCCCATTACTTTGTAAGAGAGAAGACCTCTCTCACCAGATTGTTGATTTTTACTTTGAACGTAATTCTAACAGATGGGTGTCCTATTATTCTTGGCTACAGCAGAACAGGGAGTGGGACCACAAGAGGCAGATGCATTAATAGGTATTAGAAGAGATTTAAAAGCATCAATAAGTAGATGGAAGACATCACATAATACACTGGACCCATTTTTGGATGGGAGTCTTATCCCCTGAGGTATCACTGTTTTACAGCATGATTAAAAAACTACGTTCCTAAGGAAAACTCCTAGCAATTTGAAAATGTTTTAAATGTATTGTAATATCTGTTTTAATGAAGGCAAAGAGTTTCCACTAAATACATATACACACATATATATATAACAAAATTTAGCATTCTGCATAACTATAATGCTACATTTCCTGATAACATTGAATAAACCAGGCATTCCTAAACTTTTAACAAATCTCAATATTCTTGTGTTCATTTCCTTTGTCATTTCTGCAGAATCTTTAAAAATTCTGCCAATCATTTATTTATTTCCCAGCACTGTTTTGGATTCAGTTCCCTCAGAAAACAGTGGGATGAACTAAATAATTTCCTATGTTTCCTTGACCCCGTGATTTTACAACTTACATGCCCTTCCATGTTTGTTAGAAAATGTAACACACACAAAACAACTTTTAACTTTCAGCTTCAGGATACATAAAAGCACACTTCTCTGTAAGAAAAATAACCCTTTATGGACTAAAACAAATATTTACAGGAAACCCCAAATCTTGTTGCAAGTAAACTTCCTTAGGCTTTGGGAAAATGATAAAAGCACCAGTGAAAATATTAAACTGCAGGTTACAGGATCTCTCAGTACAGAATCTCTCAGAATCTTGGTAGGAACAAATTCAACACCTTGAAATCTAAATCACCGAGCAACCATTCACACCTGCTCCTGAAAATAACATGGCCCTTGTGTAGGTCTTGGCATTCAGGAATTTTAACATGCCTCATTAAAAAATCACAGCCAATCTTGCTCTACAGGTGATGAAACAAAGATAAATTATCTGACGGAAATGCAAAGGAACTTAGAATTCATTTTGTTGGGCACCTGTTTCAGCATTTAACCTAGTACAGTCTAGCAAAGCAAAAGGAGTGAAGGTTTTGTGTGTTCAAACGGCTCAAATGAAAAATGTAAACTAAGGTGAACTGAGTTTGATTTACTCAATAATAGGAAACTTAAAGAATATTTCTGGAGCATCAGCACTGTTCTGGATGCTGAAGATTCAAAGATTCAAAATCATTCCTGCCCTTAAGTGAAGTACCATTTATTGGGAGGGAAGATAGCTGTGTTCAACAATAACTTTAATACTGTGAAAGGAAATTAAATTTTGGTACCCTGAACACATTTGGACAAAGGGAAAAGTCAAGCTGGGAACTGGGTCACTCAAAGTCTTCCCCTTTTAGTTCCTAAATAAGATGGCTACAAGGTGAAAAGCAATATAAGCCTTCCACATATTTTGTCCACAAGGATATTCCTAGTGAGCTGTTAAAACTTCACCATGGCAATGCAAATGGACAGCTTATCTTTATAAGTGCAGTCACCCTGGCCCACCAGACACCAATGCATATCTGAGTGTTGCCCTACCCCATTTTTGTCTGTTGTCATATGTAAAATGCAGATTCCCCGCATTTCTCCTCTGCCCCTTTTGTTTATGTGATCTTATGTAAAAAATGCAGATTCACTTACATGAAAATTGTGTACTTCTCAATATCCCTGCCCTTTCCCCTTTAAATATGGGGCCCTCAAAATCATCTTCTGATAAAGGCAGAGACCTATCTCCCAGGCACATCCTTAACTTTGGCAAATAAACCTCCTAAAATGATTGAGACTTGCCTCGTCATTCTCCTCGATTGACGGTACAAAGCTAATAAAAGAAGGATGGGCAACGGTTATTAGAGTGAGAGAAGTGAGGAATGAGGAAGGTTTATAGAGGAAGGGAGCATCTGATCAGGGCCTTGCAAAACAGGAAGGAGGTCAGAAACAGGAGGGTGAGGGTATTCCCTGTGTAGGGAATAGAATGAGTCCAGAAACAGTGGTGGCTTGTATATGCTGAGTATGGGGAGCTGTGAGTGATCTTATTTCACTGGATCAGGTACTTCTATACTTTTTACAAATCTCCACATCCCTGTGTGCATTTCTTTTGTCATTTCTGCAGAATCTGATAAAATTATGCCCATCATTTATTTATTTCCCCGCAATGTTTTTAACATTCTCCCTGGCGGAAGTCAGAATGGGAAGGAATATTGAAGGTATATGATGGAGAACTTTGAATGCTGTAATAAGGAGAATGGACTTTATCTTCAAGGGTGGGGTCTGTAGGGGACTGGATCAGAAAGGGGAGAGAGAGGCCGAGGACCAGATGGCAGGCAATGACAACCATCCCAGTGAGAGGCAATAGCTGTTGAAATCCAGGAAATGGCAGAGTAAACAGAGAAGGGAGACACAGAGAAAGGAGACTGATAGAACCAAAGGCATGAAGGAGTGGAAACAAGTGTCAGGACCATGAGTTGAGAGAAAGAGAGACAGCCAGCCACACTGGGCTCTTTTCCTAGCATCCCATGCTCCATTGAGGATCAGCTGTGTGACCCTGGGCAAGCCCTTCCTGTGCCTCAGTTTCCTCATCTGAAATGAAGGCTTTCAATGAGATCAGTGGTTTCTGAACTGTTCCATGGAGACCTAGGATTCCAAGGAAGTTTTGATGGAGAGGGAGGGGAGGTGGGGTAGAAGAGGGATGAGGAGTGGGGTACAACTGTGCAGTGGGCTGTGACTGGAGAGTAGAGTGAGGACGAGGAGCTCTAGATCCCAAACCTTCTCTCTTTAACCAGAACATCTCCTTCACACAATAGCATTCCCTTTAAGATCAAATTTGATTTTTAAAAAAGTTTGATAAACACCGTACTATACAGATAACCTCTAAAGTCCCTTTGAGCGCTCCCATGTGAATAACCACACTTACAGAAACTAGTTATCCAAGAGATCTGCTAATGTAATGGACATGGGTCTTGTTTTTAGGACCCTGATGAGTTCCTCTGTTTATTTGATTAACTGTTGTACAAACGCTGGAACAACTGGAACAACAATTGTCATGCTGAATCGGTGCCAAAACTCTCAAAAATGGAAAAGATTTACTGAAAGGCCATTTGGTGTTCTAATTCTTGTGCGGTACCTTTTCCCAAGACCCAGTAAGTTTTTCAAACCTCATAAACACCAGTGTGAAAATGGCCCTTTGCATGAAAGAGTACAAAGCCATGGCTTGGCTACCGACTGTTGTCTGCTTTGGGGTAAATTGAGTTACCCCTCTGGGTTCTGTTTCCCTGCCTGTTGAACGAGAGCATTGCACCAAAGAGTCTAAAGGCCTCCGTTCTGGCTTTAACATTCCAGGATTTCATGATCCTAAACCCTTGGAGCCCGTTATCTGAACAATTCCCTGATCAATAGCATATGCTCTGGGTCTTGTTCTGTCTTAGTCAGATGGTCAGTATATTGAGGGCTTTGGCTGTTTACTTTAAGGATTGGGCAATGTGTGGTTTAGCCAAAATCTCTGAGCCCTGCCAATGGATCATTCTGAATGGAGGGCTAAGGTCTAAATTAACAGCAGACCTTTAGAAACACAATGCTTTATGGATTGGTATTTGAAACGCAGAAACCCCGTGCCTAGGTATAAACTCCTGGCAAATGGTCCACAAACCACCATTAAAATGGAAACAAGAAAAACCAGCGAATCAGAGCAACCATGAAGTGGAAACCAGAAAGTTTCAGACAGGTCTGAAACTCACACACTCACTGCATTCCTTTCCTGCCTGGTGTCTCCTCCTCTCCCCTCCCACTCCCACTTTTTTTTTTTTTTTTTTTTTTTTTTTTTAACAACAATTCGTTTGTTTAAAAAAAAAAAAGAAAGAAAGAAAAGAAAGGAAAAACCAAAGAGGCAAAATGAGGACTCACTTGGAGAGCGCGGCCAGGCTGCGTCTTCCATGCGATCCGGATCCACCCAGCATGTCCGCAGTTGGGAAGGGGCGGCGGGGCAGAGAGGTACGGAGACCTGGCTGGGCCGGGCGGTCAGGGCGTGGGCCGGGCCCGCGGAGGGGCCATGTGATCTGTGGCTGAAATGCACGGTGCAGGATGCTCCCGTGTTCTCCCTTTGTGTTAACACGTTGGTCTGTCCCTGTGACGAAAGTCTGGGCTTGTCCTCAGCCAAATCTACTCCTCCCCACCCGTTCCCTCCTCACAGGATCATCAGAGAGCTGATTGTTATTTTTTACTGTAATCTCTCTAATAGAAGCCCATCCTGTTTAGCGATTAAAGAGCACTGATTGCTTCGAGAGTTCCAGAAGTGTTATTGCTGGGTAGTGAGGCCAGGATCCCCAGTAGCTTTCCTGATGAAGACTTTATATGCTTAACTACAAATAATTTTTCCAAGGTAAGTAACTGTCAAAGGAAAAAGACACTGATGCATTTGCTCAGCCTTTTGGAAAACAGTTGATCATGGTATTACAGGCATATACAACCTAATTCTGACAAGATCAACAGAAATCAGCCCACCAAAAAGTTCATCCGGGTGCAGTTCTCAGGCTCCCATTCTGAGCTCTGTTCTCAATTAGCATTGGTGTAGGTGGCTTCCAAAGCAAACAGTTCCCACTGAGAAATCAAATCTGAGAAACTCCTCTTATCCCTTTTATCCAGGGAAGGAGGCATGACATAAAAATGCAAACCAAATGAAAAGGGTTGAAGAGAGACGGCCCTGCTCAGTGATGGGCTGGATGGTTCAGCATGTTTGGTGCTCACACCTCTCCAAGAAATGTGGGCAAGAGCCCTCCGGAGAACATGTTGAAACAGCAGGCCCCGTCTGCACCCATGGTACTCTGGCAGTGATCTCATCAGCCAAGCTGGGCAATGGAGCCTGGTCAGCAGCGGCTTGGAAAGCAGCCAAATTCCAGTTCCTGAGGAGGGGGTGGTGGTGATTCTGTCTGGAGATGACACTCCCTCTCAGCTTGACTTATGAATATGGTTCTTCATCTCTAATGAGTACTAAACAGACTGGTGCTTGGGTACCAAGCTGCTCGTGGGACTGGCTTTTGGTCAAGTGAGAACAAATCAGATCTCCACAAAGTAGGGTTAAGATTATTCTCTTGGTAAATAGCCAGAGAAGCAGTCAACTTCACACATTGAGAGCACTTTCACAGAATGAAAGCGATCTTTGAGATCTGTGGCTTCATATCACACGCAGACAAGGACACCAAAGCACAGAGCATTTAGACAACTCACCCAGTGTCATGGAGCTGAACTGCATCTGCTACTCTTGTGTTCAACTTAAAGTTTAACTGGGTTAGGTTAAATGCTCTCTTCACTTTAGCTAGAACATTTTGGTTGTTTTCTTGCTTAAATACTATGCGGTCATCAGAGTCATAGTTTATAGGCCAGGTGAGGTGGCTCATGCCTGTAATCCCAGCACTCTGGGAGGCTGAGGCGGGTGGGTCAAGGTCTGGAGTTCGAGACCAGCCTGGCCAACATGGTAAAATCCCGTCTCTACTAAAAATATAAAAATTAACTGGGGTTGGTGGCGGGTGCCTGTAGTCCCAGATACTTGGGAGGTTGAGGCAGGAGAATCGCTTGAACCCAGGAGGCGGACGTTGCAGTGAGCTGAGATCACACCACTGCACTCCAGCCTGGGCGACAGAGTGAGACTCCATCCCAAAAAGCAAAAAAAAAAAAACAAAACAAAAAATGAAGTCATAGTTTATAGAGTAAATACAGTTTAATAAACTTAAAGTTAATTATCTCCATATATCATTATGTATATATGCACTTAAATATCTCTGATTACACATATGATCACTGAACATATATTGACAAAAGTAGCACATAAGACACTCATAAAATAGAGATATGTCTGCCTTCACACAAGAGTACTTAAATACACACTGACTTGTCTTGAGTTTCTCACGCTAGAACTGAGACAGAAACATGTATCGAGGCATTCTGCCGCTCCTCTTTCTCCCGAACTTTGCCCAATTAATTTTTTCTCTTCAATTACTTACAAAAGTCAGTGGCTTTCTGTGGTAGGTAGAATAACGTTTCCCCCAAATCTCCAGAACCTGAGAACATGTTAATTTGCGTGGCAAAAGGGACCTTGTAGTTGTGATGAAATTAAAGGCACTGAGATGGCGAGAGCATCCTGCATTGTCCGGGTGTACTGGAACGAATCACATGGCTCTTTAAAATCAGAGACCCCTTCCCAGCTGTGGTTAGGGGAGCTATATCTTCGGGGTGGGCAGACAGTTAGACTGGTGATGGCTTTGAAGATGGAGAGGGGGTCCAAGAGCCTGAGAATGTAACTTCCTCTAGAAGCTGGAAAAGGCGAGGAAATGGATTCTCTCCTGGGGCCTCCAGGAAGGAACACAGCCCTGCTGACACCTTGATGTTAGCCCAGTGAGACCTGTGTCGGACTTCTAACCTATAGAACTGTACATAATAAGTTGTGTTGTTTAAAGCCACCAAATTTGTAGTTATTTGTCGCAGCTCTGCGAGAAAGCTATCACCTCCTGATTCCCTCCTCCCCAACCCCCCACTCCAATTCTGAGGTGACAAGTATAGTTTTGGCATATTCAGAATAGGTTCATAAAATGGAATAACCTAAAAAAAAAATCTGTGGTTCTTTCTGGTCAGTGTTTTCCATGGAGGAGAGCAAGAATTTAGTGATCTTCCACACATGTGCAGAATCCATGTACAGAAAGTGTGCTAATTGCCAGTTGTACACAGGATGTCCACCAGGCTATTTCCCTAGCTGCCAAAAGAGGGAAAAGGAAACAGTGCACACCCTCCTTTGTTATTGGGGGCATGCATTTGGGAAGCAGCCGTCTGTCTTTAGTTTGTGATAGTAAAACCCAGTGGTGTTATAACTCGTGCTACCTGGTAGGCTCCCAACATGGGAACAGTGAAGAGAGAAGTGAGTCTTGGACCTGGTTCAGACACTCTCTGGGAACAGGAAGAGCACAAAGGCCAATGAAAGACAGGCAGTGCGGGAAGATGCATGGAGATAACAAGTGAATCACAAGCTCAGAGCAGGGCTGGGCCAGGCAAGTGCTTCCAAGAGTCCTCTGAGACCTGGTGGCTGGGGCTGGAGAGGCAAGGTGAGAGGATTGAGAAATAACAATCTAAAGGTTATTTGTGCACAGTGTTCTGGTCCTGCCGAGACCTACAGGCCTGTGTGCTTTCACTGCATAGCAGAGAATGGTACCCAGTGTCCAGCTGCCAGAACTGGTGTCTCTGAGAAGTGAACTAATGACTATTCATTGGCACCATGAACAAGTGGGCCAGTCATCCTTCAGCAAGATAATAGGTATTGTGAATTTGATGATGCTTCAGGACTCTTTTACTAGGAAAAATGAAAGTCTGGGCCACTCTGAGATTACTCATAGCATCCTTTGTTTCTGTATACTTTATTGTTTAATTTTTCATCAAAGAGATTCTGGGCTGGGAAGGTTTGAGGAAGGTCAGTGTAATAGAAAGGAACAGCTCCTACCACAGGGTGGTCCTTTATTAAGAAAATATGATTTTTAAAAAATAACTTTACTTCATGGAGGTAGGAGACCGGACCACATGATCTGTTCCAGACTTTAGAGTCTGCAGCGGTTGTTTAAGAATAGCTTCTACCTTGGAACAATTTCCTAGGGAAAAAAGAGGTATGTGGGAAGCACTGTGCACACACCCTAATGCACTTATGACACACATGCACACACAGGCACACACATATACATGCATGCATACGCACACATGCACAGACACATATACACACAGGCATGCATACACATGTATGCACACACATTTGCATGCATACGCACACATGCACACACATACAGACATGTGCACACAGAGACACACATACATGCATGCATGCATATGCACACATGCACACACACAACATGCACAGAGTCATTCACTTCCTACAGAAACTCACATAAACCTAAGGGAAATCTACCACTAGGGAGGCAACAGTACAGGTAGTATAAAGGGGACATTTGAAAAGGCTGTTGGAGATAAATTTTCTTATGAAGAAATTCATAGGCTCCATACTCTTAGAACTAGGCAAAAAATCTGGCCTAGACAGCTGTTCCCCCATCCCAAGGTGAACAGGAATGTAGGTAAAGGAGTTTCCATAGTCACAGGCAGCATCTCTTTCCTCCTTTCTGTTGGCCTCTCATCGTCTTCCCCCATAGCTGATGGCATCTCCCATCCCCTGCCTCTGCCATGACGTTGAATATGTTCACTTAAACTATACTGCTCTGTAATGTCCTTTGATATTGAATGTAGGGGCTGCTGTGGAAAAATCACAGTTTACTCCTCACCCTAGTCTGCCAGTGGTTCTTCGTGGCCTGTGTTGATACACGTTTCTTAATTATTCTTTGCCTCATCTATCTCTAGGCCTGTAATAGGGGCTTGGGTTGTGACACTCCCTTATTATCCTTATAATGGTGACCATGTAGTTTTATTTTGTCACAGCACATTCCTTTTTGCTTTGCTTCGCTTAGCACTATTGGAATGTTTACTACAAGCAAGTCATTGCACTAAGTGCTGTGGGGGATGCAAAGATAAGAAGGGCAGTCCCAAAGGGAGATAAGACATGTATATAAAAATTCTACTACAAGACAGAAAGTGAACAGTACTCTGAAAGCAGTAGAGCTAAAGAACTTCAGTAGGTGACATCCTGTGATCAAGGTCCCAGTGTTTAATCAGTCTCACGCTCAATTTATCCTGTTATCGAACTAGATTTCCTGTTGCTGAAATAGAAACCTACTTATCTCTACGAGGGCCACAGGTATTAAGTCATCCTTTAGTCTCGTCTTTTCTAGGCTAGACGCCAATGCCTATTTTCCATCCTTTTAATATCAGCCTGACTATAACAACTCTTCAAACAGGAAACCAAAATTGGACATAATAAAAGCTGACCAAGGCCTGGCTGAAGTCCCAGTGCTGCCTGCCACGTTCCTGTTAACACATCCTAACATCATTTTCACATTGATAATAGCATCTCTTAGAGAGATCATTCATTCAGTTTTGTGCTACATCCAGGGTTTTTGCTTTTTCTTTTTTCTTCTCCAAATGAATTGCTTTGTAAGTCCTATGCCCACGCTTACTCCTTTTGCTTCTCTGAATTCTCGTGGTTCTTTACAAACCAGTTCCTGGCCTCACCTCTATGAAGTCTTCCTGGATTTGACTTTATTTCTTTCTAATTTATCTTGTTAGGGAGAGAGAAACCAAAAAGCTTGAGCCCACTCTTTTTTTTTTTTTTTTTTTTTTTTGAGACGGAGTCTCGCTCTGTCGCCCAGGCTGGAGTGCAGTGGCCGGATCTCAGCTCACTGCAAGCTCCGCCTCCCGAGTTTACGCCATTCTCCTGCCTCAGCCTCCCGAGTAGCTGGGACTACAGGCGCCCGCCACCTCGCCCGGCTAGTTTTTTGTATTTTTTAGTAGAGACGGGGTTTCACCGGGTTAGCCAGGATGGTCTGGATCTCCTGACCTCGTGATCCGCCCGTCTCGGCCTCCCAAAGTGCAAGGATTACAGGCTTGAGCCACCGCGCCCGGCCGAGCCCACTCTTGTTTGCATGTTATTTGAGAAATAATTATGTTGCAATGTGTGAGTCAGCCCCTCCAGCCAACTTGCTGTGAGACTCCCTGTTTCTGTTTAAACTGTCTTGCACCAATTACTTAGGCCGACTCTCTAAGCTCTTTTTAAAATCCAGGGTTTTTAAACAACTGGACTATTTTCTTTTCTTGAAAAGTTTCTATCTGAAAAGGATCATGCCTCTAACTCCTTTCTGCCCTCCAACTTGAAACGTATCTTTAAAACAACAAACAGTGCTTGGAAATAGCAGGGCTCTAACGATTTTGAATGAATGGTGGCTGGTGCACATCTACAAAATCCTGGTTCTGGTCTCAGTGAAAATAATAATAATATCTGCTTTACATAATTCCAGGAAAGAAGTGTGTACATGAAGAATGTGATTTTGACCCATAAGAAACTGAATCTAAGCCATAGTGCTATATTTTAGAATGTAGATTTGTTGTTCATAGGTACGGGTTGTGAAGGAAATTATTATAAGGACTCAGGAGATAATTCTAGTGCAGAAGAAAAGGTCAAATCTTCAAAGGAAGCATATATTAGTTCATAAGCCACAGAATTCTCAGGGTGTACCACTCTTGTTCAAAGTATCTAAATATTTCCACAACCATAAATTTATTTGCTGGTGTCCACTTTATGCATCTGGATATTAAATTTACACATGGCTTTTATACTGGAATCAAATCCAGATTTTTTTCCAGTGAGTCTTAAAAAATATTGATTTCCTTCTTTTTGGGGGGTTCTGTTATATTTTATAATCACATCTGACTGGGATCAGCACTTGATTATGATATCTATAGATAGAAATAAATGTATGGTGCCAGGCGTGGGGGCTCACACCTGTAATCCCAGCACTTTGGGAGGCTGAGGTGGGTGGATCACCTGAGGTCAGAAGTTAGAAACCAGCCTGGCCAACTTAGCGAAACCCCATCTCTATTAAAAATACAAAGGCTAGCCTGGCATCAGCTACTCCAGAGGCTGAGGCACGAGAATCACTGGAACCCGGGAGGTGAAGGCTGCAGTGAGCCGAGATTGCACCAGTGCACTGTAGCCTGGGTGACAGAGTGAGACAGAAAGAAAAGAAAGAAAAGAAAAGAAAAGAAAAGAAAGAGAAACACAAATACACAGAGTCTTATTTATTCATTGTTCTTGTGTATATACTTGTTTTTACCAAATAAGTTACAGTGTAACATTTTTGCTGGAAGGGATATTTCCTACCACCACTTTTGCACCTGATACAGCCTAGAAGGGTGTTTGTATGTAACAGATGGCCAGTAAATACTTGTCATTTGTTCCCTCTGGGGTGAAGAAGGACAATGATGGAGTAGAGATGCTGCTTGTTCTTCCAAAGGTTTCTACAGATTAGCCTTTTTTTTTTTTGGAATATTCATAACAGTTCTGCACCAGAAATTGGATCTTGGGAGTTCAAGAGTCAACAGGTATCAGGAAGATTGATGAACTCACAGATGCACAAGAGACCGATGCCATCATCTCTAGTGCCAATTAAGATAGAAGAAATGCCGTCTGTCTTCAGTGCCTGGAGAACTCCCATTTCCCAACCAGGGCACCTCCCATTCCCCAAGCCAGGATGTCAGGAAGCTGCACAGTCAATAGAGACTTCTTCATGAGCGTAAAGTCAGAGCAAAGGGAGGTGAAATCATCACAGGTAATATTTTACCCAAGCCAAGGGGAGACATGAGGAAACACTTCTCCAAGTGGAGAGAATACTTTTCATGTCACAACTCTGAGATTCAAGCCATAAATCTCATGTCACCACCCTGAAACTCAACCAACCCTGAGTTCAAGGTCTGTCTCATTTGGATATTCCTAGATCCCCAGGGCCAAACCAGGTCTTGAACTTGGCAGTCATGCAGGTTTCTACTGGCCATTCCTTTTTTTTTTTTTTTTTTTTTGAGATGGAGTTTTGCTCTTGTTGCCCAGGCTGGAGTGTAATCGTGTGATCTCGGCTCACTGCAACCTCCGCCTCCTGGGTTCAAGTAATTCTCCTGCCTCAACCTCCCAGGTAGCTGGGATTACAGGCATGCACCACCATGCCCGGCTAATTTTGTATTTTTAGTAGAGACCTCACCGTGTTGGTCAGGCTGGTCTCGAACTCCTGACCTCAGGTGATCCACCCGCCTTGGCCTCCCAAAGTGCTGGGATTACAGGTGTGAGCCACCGCGGTCAGCTTCTACTGGCCATTCTTTCTTTATACTCATTAATATTGTGGATTACAGTTGGACTCCACTTGCTTCAATCTGGGATACCTAATGCAATTTGACCCTTATGCATTGTATTTCTCAGAAATGCTCTTCTGTAGAATCTTAGGTACCTTTATGATGGTAGCCTAAGGCAGGAGATTAGAAATAGAGTAGGAGAAGAAAGCTTTTCCATTTTAAGATGCTATTTTACTTTGACGTTATTGAGCAGTGAAATCAAGCTCTTATTAAGATTAAAACAAGAAAAGCAAATGGGGCCTTTTTTAATCTCGCTAATTTATAGAATAACAACCAGCCTGGCAGGTTTTTAAGGGAAAATATTTAGTAAAAAAACATATTCAATTTTCTCATTTCAAAGCCAGAAGCCATCTGGAAAGCTTTTTAATGTTAACACATTATGAAGACAACAACAACAAAAAAATAAAATAGATGATACTTAAAAAAAAAAAAAAAGCAGACAGTCACTTCAAATTTGAAAGCCAATGATCTGAAATATGAATTCAGCTTTCTAAAATATGTTGCAAAGTAGAGAGGGCTGAAGTAATCTGAGATTCTCCTAGGTATTTTAGAATTCAGTCTTTCTAGGATAACTTCAAATTACCTTTCCTTCTGACCTTTTCCCAGTAGATCTAAGAATCAAAAATTAAGCTGAAAGGTAAAAATACAATTCTGAGGCTATTCTATTGTGCTTCTGGGTCTATGTATTTTGAGAGTTCCAGTTCACTAACTTTATTTGAATTACAAATTTTATGTTAACAAATTAACCAAAGGGTATATTTTATGATGAAGAAACTCCATTTATAAATACTCCTCCTCCTTCTTCCAAATAGCACTACTCAAGGAGCATAAACCATTTATAAAAATGCTCGACTTTACTGGAAAAAAATAATTAAGTCCTCGTATTTTGATTAAAAAGTATTGGGCTCTAATGTATTACTTCATTCTTTTTCTTTTTTCTTTTTTGTTCCATCATTACATCCCAATATTGGAAAACCATTTACCATTTGGAATCTAAACTTTGAACTCAACTTATATGTTAAACACTACATTCTATTGTATGCTAAACATTCTATTATCAGAAAGAATGTTGATAAATACATGCCAGAGATTGTCCCTACCCTTATCCTACTTCTGCCCATTCTTCTGGGATTAACTGGATACTTTACTCCTCCTGACCACAAGCTTGATCTTTCATTAGAGAAATTTTTGATTATGCAGTTTGTTCACGGTTGGACTCCTGTATGTTTGGTATAAACCCTTTAATTTGATGATTATCTGATTTATAAGGCAGATACTAATTGCAGATATACTAAGGGCTTGAGTACTAGAGTAAATAGGCCAACAAAAGGAAATGGACTCTTACCAAATTCATATCGTTTGCCTCCACAATGCAACTAAATAAGCATAAGTGGTCAAAATTATATGTTGTAAAAGTCCAATTATCCTTAATTATCAAAGAAATACATGAGATAAATCTCTTCATTTCTCTAGAGAAAAGATATGGAGTTGAAATCGCAATGGCTTGAAGGCTCAGCAAAGGAGTGATGAAACCCCAGGAGAGGTATTGATGGTGCCAGCATTTAGAAGACACAACAAATGTCACTGACATTTCTGCCTCCCTCACAAGTAGCTTAGCAAATTTGTCACAGTTGTGCCTTAATACACAGATATGGACTAAAGTATTAGTGTTCATTCAACATTGTATGCTGGTCTTGGAGAAATAAAAATGAGTAAGATGTAGTTTCTGATCTACAGTTGCTTTCAGTTTGGTGGAGAAAACAGATATGGGAACAAATAAACATATAAAATAGATGATAATAGTTAACATACGTAAAAAGTGCCATGTAAGACCTAAGGTGGGAGTAGGGGTCTCCTAGTAAGCACAGCACAGTTTCCTTCTGATTGGGATAAAGCCAGAATTTTAAATCTTCTGCATTTTCTCCTCAACTCACATCTAAAGGAAAAGGGAAGATAAAATGGCTTTGGCTCTCCTAATCTGCAATTGAGGTCCTAAGCCCTCTCCAGAGGTGACAGGCTCTAGGCAGAGTGACGGTGACATTTTATTTCATTGTGTTTCCTCAGCATCTGATTTTTGACTGCCTGACAGCCAGTCAGCTAGCATAAGGTAGTAGGGTAAGAAGTGTGAAAATTCCTTTGAAACGTAGCACATGACCAGCATGAAACCTGCAACTCTCCATGTAGTTAATATAGAAGTGAATCCAATGTAATCACCCAGGCACTTCAACATGATAAACGTATGTCATGAGCATTACCCTTTACACTTTCGATGACATTTTTTCTATATCTTGCTTAATTTTCTCAGCCACCCTGAGAAGTGTTAGTTCTCTTTTATAGATAAGGAAACCCTGATCTGCTGAACTTTTATCCGGTGTCTTTTCTTTTGTCCTTGATTTAAAAGACAATCTCTTCAGCAGGAGTTAGAGGACATTTAGCTCTAATGTGGTAATAAATTGAGAGTGGGGCTTCGTACAATGCAAAGAAAAGAAGTGCCAGAGTTGCAGTAAATGACAGGGTTTCCGGATTTGACCCTGCCACTGACTGTGTGCTCTTGGACATGTTGCTCTACAGACTGTCCAATGATTTGGGCTTCCAACCCCCTTTCAGAGAATGTAGGAAAGACAGCGTATGTTAATTTCTGATGACATAACCCAACTGGACACCAGAATCTGTGTTCTAGAAGTTATTCTGCACTTCAGGCAGAGTTCTCATGGGAAACTGACACCTTTCTCAAGGGTATATGTCTCTGATTTCAGCTCTACCATAGCTCTGACAATGCCACAATGAGACATAATTTGTATGACGTGAGGCACTTAGGGACTAAAGGATTTGGGAATTTCTCCCCGGCCTCAGTCTAGAGTTTTAAAAAACTTCATTCTGTTCAGTTCAAAAGCTACTGGGCATCTGTAGCAATGATAATCCCTAGGTAGCCAGGATATGCTATGAAGATGCTGGCTCAGGGAAAATACACTCTCATGGTTAGATAGGAAGAGTTAAAGGATCTTAAAAGGTAGTAGCAGGAAGGACAGGAATCAGATATCAGTTCTTTCTACATCACAATTTTTGCCTAAGACCTCTTAATAATAGGTCCTTTCTCATCTTCATCAAAGGACAAATAGTGAGGGAATATTAGATCCCCCAAATGAGCCCCCACTAAAAAAAGATCAAGATCTACACAACAGTTTTGATTAGAGAAACAGAAGAATTGTTCAAGGAAGGAGTGGGCAGAGATATACATGTATTGTATCTGCCAATCATGCCTTGGGAAAGATGCAGTGTGATTAGACCTGAGGATGCTTCTTGTCTTTGAATCAGCCTGATAACCCATCACCTCATCCTGCTTGTTTGTTTGCTCACTTCCTGCTCATTTTTCATATTAGTTTCTTGAGTCTCCCCCCACCTCCAGAAAACCTTCCAACAGTGTAAAGTTTTCTGTGGGAATAAAAAATGGGTTGACTGCTGTTATTCTAAGCGGGCACAGTAGTGCTACTAGCTCCAGAAATAAAGGACTCTTTCATTACCTAGTTGCTTTGGTGCCGGCTCTGAGTTATCTAGCTTTTATATGGAGAGCCCCATGAAGCATACAAAATTCCCACCGGACAAAAAGACCCAGGCTACCCTTAGAAAAATAAAAAGCACATATTGAGCAATCCGCTGGAAACTGTCAGCTGAGTTCCTAAATGATACAGGAAAACAGAACCCAGTGAAGATGTGACATGGGATAGTCCATGTCACCCACAATGGAAAATATGAACATTGGAAGAATTTCCTATTCTAAACAATGTGGGGTTTAAAATACACTCTCTGGAGACTCTCCTGAATGTACAGGCTTGTAGCTGCTATTTATAGTGACCGATGTGTACTTTACTGAGATTTTTATCCCAACAAAGGAACTGTATGTGATGTAGGGAGTTATTAAAATGGAAAATAAGCCCTCACATTCTAACCTAGTCATTGGTACTCATCTCAAATGCAATGTCAAGTCTCACTAAAATAGATCAACTAGAAGGAAGGCCAGTAAAAATTATAAAATACTTTAAAAGAAATTTAATTTTGAAAAATATTCAAGTCTACCTACCTGGTAACTTCCACCAGGCTAGCAAAACGTTAGAAGCTTATTCAAATGGTGAATAAATACAAATGGTTTCTAATTAACAAATTAAGCTGTTCAATGTAAGTGAATGTTTTTAAAGTTATTTAAAAGGTTTAAAAAAGTTGTACTCTCCAGTGTTTAAAAACTAAACCATGGAATGTAGCTTACATATTTAACATGTTAACCAAACCCTTTATTTATAAATAATTCAAAGTTGTACTTTACTAATATCCCTGAATAAATGATTAAAAATTCAAAAACAGTCTGAGTTAATGCAGATTTAGGATAGGCTAAAAACTGATCTTCCACTGCTGATGAATAGTGCTCATTAGATAGCAAACTAGTGGAAAGAACTGATTTTCTTCACAAAATATGCACATGATTCCTCTTTAACCTGATTCACAGATGAATGAGAATCCACTTACACAGCCACCACATTGGTCCGACATGCTCATGATTCACGCCCTGTGGTACTTTCTTGTAGCACCATTTAGGGACCTTTGGGATAATAAAGGTCAAGAACTTCCTTGGAAGACTTGAAAGCAACTGAAGTCATCATTTCTGTCTGCCAGTTCCACCTGACCAAATGACAGCTGCAAATGCAGATCTGTTACTCCTGCTGGCCAATGAGAAAACCAAAGGGCAAAAGAGAGAGGTTCAATATAAATATTGGATAGCTTTCATTACTTTTTTTTTCTTTTTTTGAGACAAGGTCTCCCTCTGCTGTCCAGGCTGGAGTGCAGTAGTGCAATCATGGCTTACAGCTCACTGCAGCCTCTAACTCCCAGGCTCAAGTAATCCTCCTACCTCAGCCTCTAGAGTAGCTGGTACTACAGGCACACAATGCCACATCCAGTTATCCAGCTATTTATTATTATTATTATTTGTAGAGATGAGGTCTTCCTATGTTGCTCAGGCTGGTCTCAAACTTCTGAGCTCAAGTGATCCTCCCACCTCAGCCTCCCAAAGTGTTGGGATCCCAAAGGAGTGAGCCACTGCACCTGGCCTATATTTTTATTTTATTTTGATGAGAATTCTTTGTTCACACTGTATACTTCTTACAACTTTAGACAGCATAAGAACATTTGTCTTGTGTGTTTATTTTTATTATTTCTTGAGGCAAGGTCTCATTCTGTCACCCAGGCTGGAATGCAGTGGTGACATCTCAGCTCACTGCAACGTCTGCCTCCCGGTTTCAAGTAATTCTCCTGCCTCAGCCTCCCCAGTAGCTGGGATTACGGGTGTCCACTATCATGCCCGGCTAGTTTTTGTATTTTTAGTAGAGAAGGGCTTTCACCATGTTGGTCAGGCTGGTCTCAAACTCCTGACCCCAAGTGATTTGCCCGCCTCAGCCTCCCAAAGGGCTGACATTACACGCAGGAGCCACCATGCTCAGCCTGTCCTGTGTGTTTAGAAAGACAAACTTCTTGCCCTCTCAGGGAAGTGGGCTCTTACTGACACCTTTACCTGAGAGTCTGGAGAGAATCTTTGGAATGCCTGGATCCCAGGGCCCTGGAGAAGCTAATACCTAAATTCGTATGATCTCATTTCAAATTTTATTTTTAAATAAATGAATTATTCAGGACACCGGTTACCACTGGGGGTGGGGAGGTGAAGGGAAGGGATTGGAGAGGAGCCTGGGGCTTCAAGGGCATTGGAAATGTCCTAGGTCTTAGGCTGTGTGGTGAGTTTATAGGATATGCATTAGGATGAGTTAGAACTTCCATATATATTACATAGGATTACTTTGTATGCATCAGCTTTCTCATAATTAAAATGAATAAATTAGTAATTTGGGATATACTTTTTCAAAATCATTTGGTAAAAATTAGGCAAATGATTTTTCTTCTGTTATTATTACAATATTTATATATAATGTTGGCACTCAGAGACTTCTGGTTGATGCTTTAATGGTAATGAAACCATAGATTATGCAACATGAAAAGAGAAATTATAATTTCACAAGGCAAAAAGAGTATTTTAAATATAGCCATCCCTCAGTATCAGCAGGGGAATATAAATGCTACATACATAGTTGTTACACTATATTAAGAAATAATGACAAGGAAAAAAGTATGTACATGTTTAGCACAGATGCATCCATGGTAGGCCTAACTACGTTTTTGATCTGGGTTGGTTGAATCCCCAGGTAGAGAGAGCTGACCATACATGATTAATTAAATTATATACACACATACACATATGTATATATAATTGTGACAAAGACCTTGATATGTACCAGACTATTGTATGCTTTTGTCTTGATTTCAAACAAGTAGGGAAAATGGAAAAGCATTCTTGATAATAAAAAGGTAAATTTTCTTTTTATATAGAGACCTTTATATCCATAATTGTCCCGTCACTTTCAAGGTAGCTGCTAAAACAGATTTGAAACAGAGAAGAGGTTAGACACTGAGCCATCTGACACATGCAGTTGTACCTTGTTCAGTGATACCCCAGGTGGTAGCTGCCAAAAGGCTGAGTTTCCTGGGAGGTGACCCCAGAGAGAGCTTTTCTGAGAGCACCTTTCTTACCATGTCCTTCAGCCAGCAGAAAAACAGCAACGAGAGGTAACAGACTGAGCACTAATCATGTTTCAGGAATTGCCAAGCACTTTATAATCTGCATTAAACCTTATAAGGAAGAATTGTTCCGACGACCATTTTCCACATGATGAAATAGGCTGAGAGGTGGAGTAGAACCACCCTTAAGAATCCAGCTGGGATTCTGGGATTTGAATCCAAGTCTTCATGACTCTAGATTCTACTCTCTGAAAGGCACCAATGGGCTGAGAGAGGCGGAGTAGAACCACCCTTGAGAATCCAGCTGGGATTCTGGGATTTGAATCCAAGTCTTCATGACTCTAGATCCTACTCTCTGAAAGGCACCTGTCCCACTGCAAATCTGTCCCATCCTCCCCAAAGATAGTAGTGATAAATGTAAAATAATAAGTTTCTCTGTTAAGAATCAAATCAGTTATCTTTTTCATATTTAGAGAGAAAAGTCATTTGATGAATTTTCTAAAAACTGGTAAGAATGGAGAAATCCTACATAACTTAGTTTCATAATTAAGCTTTGTTTGAAGAAATCATGCTAACACAACATTCACCAATTAAAAAACTTCTAAAATTGATGGAAAATGGGATTGTAGTAAGTCCCCATAGTTTTTTTGTCCTTGTTGACAAAGATGGCAAAGTTTGATTCCCAGTTCCTGACAATTAACTGGCATCATTCTGCCTATCCACTCATCTTTCTTTGTTTTTCACTTTATTCACTGTAATCTGACCTAATCTCCTTTATTTAGAAATATTATCCATAATCGGTTTTTAAGTTTTAAAAAGCACTCTACATGCAGTACATTGTAGAATACACTCTTTTCCAAAAGTATGTTTTATTTTCCTAATCAATAGCCATAGACTTTTTTACAGACAGCAAAATGAGGATAGCTTTGTTTGTCCAGGGGCCCACACTATGCAAACAGCTTAGCTGGGTGATCTTGAGGGGATATGTCTCCTAGGCTTGAGTTTCTTCATATTTAACAGGCAGTTTTAAAATTCATTAGATCAGGGATTCTTGGCCAGAAGGCATCAGCCCCAGGAGGTCTGCGGACGGAGGTTCATGATGCCACTGAATGTAAGTGCCAAGTTTGGTGGGTGCATATGTGCATTTTTCTTGGAGGAGGGTCCAGAGCTTTCATCAGTGCCTCAAAAACAGTGTGTGGTCCAAAACTGAATACATAACGTTCCCCTGCAGAAGATGATTCATAAGGTCAGAGACAGCCTTAAGTTTTTAAGAGTGATGATGTGACTAAGTCCCTGTCCTAATGATGTACAGTCTTGCTGAAAAAAGTCCAGTGAAAAGTCAAGAATAGTCATATCAACAGCCTTCTTTGCCTTAAGCAGGGAAACTCGATCTTCTCTGTTTCTATTTTTCTGTTAAATGGGAATAACACAGGAGATTTTCTGAGGGCAAACAAAATAATGACTGTGCCTACACATGTTAGCCATTTACCTGAAGAAGCATAAAAAATAGTTCAACTAGGCACAGTAGTCTTTGTTTAGTCTATTGCTGCTGCAGGACTTTCCTTAGTTCAGCTAAAGACAGGGTTCTTGTCTGTCCCACGGCCACGAAAATTTGGGCTCACAGACGGTTTAAAGGTTGAGCAAAGCAGGATTTTATCGGGTGAAAAGCAAGAAAAGGGGGAAACAGGGACTCTCCCAAGGCCAAAGTCCCTCTGCTAGAGCACTTCCCGCCCGCCATTTGAATCCCCCATTCTGCACAGGAAGAGGCGGGGCCAAGCTCCTCCCAGCTGCAAACCTCGTGAACTTCCTGAGACTCCACCTCAGTGGGCAGGCTGGTTGGAGTTTCTCCAGGGACCCCCTCCCACCTGGCTGTCTCATTGCCGCATAACTGCCGTGAATGAATTTCCCCCATCTTGGGGAGCTATTTTGCCATTATGGAGATTATGGATTTTCAGCCAAGACCACCAGTTAAAACATGAAAAATTCCATGGATCAATTTGTTTCAGTGGGAAGGCTTTGAGATTTGGGGCAGGCAGGGAGAACCAGGTTGTAGTCCCTAGCTATAGGAAGCTGAACATGTTACTTAGACTTTCAGACTCAAGGATTCCTCAACTGTAAGTAAACTATCCAGGTCATAGGGTTGTTTGGATGATTAAATGAGATAATGTATATAAAGTATATCACCTAGTACCTGGAATTTGGTTGATGTTAAACAATTGATGGTTCATTTTCTTATTAATATTAGACAAAAAATTTGGCTGATAGTTTTTTCTACTTGCGAACTATTTTTCTACTTGAGAACTACTCTAAACTTTTAACGTGAAATTCAGAGAGATGTTTTAGACATTATATTTAAAATAACGAATATGTCATTCATGAATTAGAAAATCAGCCACATGTCTACAATATGTGATTTTGAACTCCTCATGGAGCAATTATATTTGCCAGGTAGACTTCAATGTTGCCAAGGGTTTAATTCTTTCCCAACTGCAATAAAAACATCTCAGCAAAGTCAAGGTCAGTATAGAAAAGAAGCTTTGTGGTGAGGATGCAGGAAGTTATAATGACCGAGATGACAGAGACATAAAATTCGTATTCAGGGCCAGGTGCAGTGGCTCATGCCTGTAATCCCAGCACTTTGGGAGGCTGAGGCGGGCAGATCACGAGGTCAGGAGCTTGAGACCTGCTTGGCTAACATGGTGAAATCCCATCTCTACTGAAGACACAAAAAATTAGCCAGGCGTGGTGGCACATGCCTGTAATCCCAGCTACTCAGGAGGCTGAGGCAGGAGAATTGAACCTGGGAGGTGGAGGTTGCAGAGCCGAGATCACTCCACTGCACTCCAGCATGGTTGACAGGACAAGACTCTGTCTCAAAAAAAAAAAAAAAAAAAAAAAAATTTGTATTCAGTAAAATTTTATTTTGTACCAAAAGCCTACCAAAACATTAAAACAATTTTAATAATAACATCTAACATTTTTTGAGCATATAGTATATTCCAGGCATTGTGCTAATTTTTCTACATCCATAGGCCAACTAGTTTAATCTTTTTTTTTTTTTCAGACAGAGTTTCACTCTGTCGCCCAGGCTGGAGTGCAGTGGCGTGATCTTGGCTTACTGCAACCTCTGCCTCCCGGGTTCAAGCAAGTCTCCTGCCTCAGCCTCCCAAGTAGCTGGGATTATAGGTGACTGCCACCATGCGCAGCTAATTTTTTGGTTTTTGTTTTTGTTTTTGTAGTTTTTAGTAGAGATGGAGTTTCACAATGTTGGCCAGGCTGGTCTTGAACTCCTGACCTCAAGTGATCTGCCCATCTCAGCCTCCCAAAGTGCTGAGATTACAGGCGTGTGCCACCGTGCCCAGCCTAATCTTTACAATGACTCTATGAGGCATTTTTATAGATAAATAAAAAGGAGCAAGAAATATTTAATTTATCACAAGGTAACCCAACTAATAGCTCTCCAAGTCAGGATTTGAAACTAGGTCTATCAGACTTCATCACTCACACACCTAACTACCACATCATCCTCCCTTTCTCTAGGTGACAGAGGATTGTTAAATTATAAGTGTTACATATGGAAACAAACAAACAAAACAAAACAAAACAAAATTGCTTTTTAATATGTAAATGTATGGACTTACATATTTGTTACCTTTTTTTTTGCAGCTAAGAATGCAGTGATGGATCAGCATGTGAGAGACTTAAGAATCTAGATAGTTAATTTTTTGTACCAAAATTGGTTATTGAATGGATGCCACTTTGGGTAGATCCTCAATTCTTGATGTTCTACTGGCAACCATAGCATAGGATAATTTTAGGTTGAGAGGAATTGTTAGGCTAGTGGAAATTGGTCAAAGTATGTCATCTTTACCTATAAATTGACAAAGGTAACAAATAATGTCTATTTAGAGTGAGTCAGAGAAAAAAGTACAAGAGGGAGAGGATATCAATGTGTATGTGTATTTTTATGTAACTGGACACAAACAAATAAGGATCCCTATACATGGAAATTATCTACTTCATCTTGTTCATGCCCCTACATTCAAGTTGGACTGAAACTAAAGAAATAGATTGCAAAAGTATAAATAGATATCAAAACCTATAATTTTTATGTCAAATAGATATGAAACCTTCCAGAAATATTTTTAAATGTCTTTCAAACCAATTGCTTGAAAACAAACCTTTTTTTTTTTTTTTTTTTTTTTGAAGTGGAGTTTTGCTGTTGTTGCCCAGGCTGGAGTGCAATGGTGTGATCTCGGCTCACTGCAACCTCCACCTCCCCGGTTCAAGCAATTCTCCTGTCTTAGCCTCCTGAGTAGCTGGGATTACAGGTACCCACTGCCACGCCTGACTTAGTTTTTGTATTTTTAGTAGAGACGGGGTTTCACCATGTTGGCCAGGCTGGTCTCGAACTCCTGACCTCAGGTGATCCACCTGGCTCAGCCTCCCAAAGTGCTGGGATTATAGGTGTGAGCCACCGCGCCCAGCAACAGATCTTTTAATTTCAAGGTATGTTGTGACTCACACCTGTAACCCCAGCACTTTGGGAGGCCAAGGTGGGAAGATTGCTGGAGTCCAGGAGTTCGAGACTGGACTGCACAACATGGTGAGACCACATCTCTACAAAAAATAAAAAATAAAAGTAAAAAACTGGATGGCAAATTCTAACTTTCTTTTGCCTCCTGGAGTGATCAATTTTCTGAGAGAATTAAAGGGAAATTTTGAGCAAATATAGCTACTTTGATAATTTAGTTTCAAAGGAATATTGTATTCAACTTAATGGAAAATAATGTTCTGATGATAAAATAACAGAAATTTCATTTTAAAAGATTTTATTTAAAAATGTCAAGGTCCTGATGCTAAGCATGTTGAGTAAGTGTGTGTGTTTGTGTGTGTGAGGGGGTGTGTGTTGTATAATCATTGATTGGTCATTTCTATTAAATCACGTAAAAAAGTCTCAGTGATACAGTTCTGGGAGGGGACTTTAGAGACCCCATGGATTTTTTAAAATTGCTTCTTTTTATAGTGTAGTAAAAATGTTTACTTTCAAATGTCTAATCATCAAGCTTATTTCAGAGGCCCATAAAAAATGTATGAATGATGACAACAGCAAGTGTTTTCATTCCCTTTATTTATGGCTGTGAGCTTCTGAATCTGATAACGTAACTCTACATTAGGGGCCTTTCTTCTGATCAGTGAGAGGAACTCATGTTGGGTGCAGAAAGCAGGTGCTGGGAATGTAATGAGCACATCTTGGAAAGTGAGAGAGCCGCTTGTTGGGGAACCAAGCCCAGTGTCGGGCAAAGTATGTCTGCTGGAGATTTTCTCATGGATAAAATCTTCGCTGCTGGTTTCTCAGAAAACACATCACAGCTCCTCAAGCCTGTTATCCCAGCACTTTGGGAGGCTGAGGCCGGTGGATCACCTGAGGTCAGGAGTTCGAGATCAGCCTGGCCAACATGGTGAAACCTCGTCTCTAATTAATACAAAAATTAGCTGGGTGTGGTGGCATGTGCCTACTCGAGAGGCTGAGGCAGGAGAATTGCTTGAACCTGGGAGGCGGAGGTTGCAGTAAGCAGAGGTGTTTCCACAGTACTCCAGCCTGGCCGACAAACCGAGACTCCACCTCATAAACAAAACAAAACAAAACAAAAAACAAAGAAAATAACCCACAGCTCAACATCCTTTCGGCCAAATTTTAAAAAATCACTTAAACTGGTGCTAATTCTTCCAGCTGAGACAACGCAGTCCTTCCTCAAAAACTGTTACCGATCACAACCACTCAAAGCTCTTCAATCAGTCACGAATTCCTGCCTTTCGTCTTGCCTATGGTGCTTGTGTCGTCGATGATGTGCAAAACAATAAACAAGCCTTTCATATTTTTATTTTTTATTTCCGTGTTGTAGAGAATCAAATTAGATAATAATAATTAATAATGAGTTTATTGAATGTTTATTAGATGAATAACACTGTGTTAATACTTTCATGTATTATCTTTTTACATCCCCACAGAAACCCAGTGAGGTGGATACTTTTATTACCCGCATTTTGTAGAGGAGGATACAAAAGATTTGAAAGATTGAATAATTTGGTAGATCCCCTAGTTAATAAGTGGCAGAGCTGGAATTTGACATTATAGCTGCCCAATGCTGAAGCTCATGGCCCTTAACTGCCAGCTATGCTGCCTCCCACTATTATACATCTGGGGGTTGCCTCATTCATATCGAGCATAAATGTTCCATTCAGACATAGCTAGTTCTGGGGCCGGCGGCAGTCCATCTTTACTACACACACATAAAATGTGTAACTTTTTTTTATACTTGCTGAATAGGAAGAGAACTGGGTTTCTCTCTCCCTCTTTCCTGGCCAGAAGTATGTATTTCCTGGTGATGTAACAGCACATGCACACATAATCCAGAGCAGACAGATTAGGAGGGCAGATGGGAAGAGACATAGAAACAAACAAATCGAGTGTTGATGAAGATGCACGTGGACCAGGGAAGAGGCACATGAAGATACACAAAGGAATACAGAGATGAAGGCAGAGGAGAGAGATTGAAATAAAAGACAGAAACAGAAAGGGAAGCAGAATATAGCTTTTTTAATTTTAATTTTTATTTTTTTATTTTTATTATTTTTGCTCTATCGCCCATATTGTAGTGCAGTGGCATGATTGTGGCTCACTGCAACCTCCGCCTCCCAGGTTCAAGTGATTCTCCTGCCTCAGCCTCCCGAGTAGCTGGGATTACAGGTGCCAGCCACTATGCCCAGCTAATTTTTTTGTGCGTGTGTTTTTAGTAGAGACAGGGTTTCACCATGTTGGCCAGGCAGGTTTCGAACTCCTGACCTCAAGTGATCTGCCTGCCTTGGCCTCCCAAAGTGCTAGGATTACAGGAGTGAACCATCGCATCCGGTCAGAATGTATCTATTTAATTTTTTGCTCCCATGAGATTGGTGGAGAATAATAAACAGCGAAACTACATTTTTATCTATTTGTTCAAATGAGTAATTGCTTTTAAAATATAGTTTAATTTGAGATGTGAGCAAATAGTGCCTTTTGCTTAGAAACAATGCATTAAGGATTTTCACTGATTACCTGCTCATTCCATTCTGCCTACTGAAATTTTTTTCTCCCTCTTTCAGTCACGATTGCTCTAAAGTTACTAATCCCCTTAGAATAGGAGCTTAGTGACCACTGGGACACTATCTACTGGTGACCACTGATTCCTATGGTTCGGTATAGTATCTTGCATTTTGAAGGTATTCAACATCTGTTTTTTTTTTTTTTTAAATGATGAAATGAAGTACTTCCTTCCTTTTTGCCAAATCTGAAGATCTTATCTCAAGAACTCGGATGAAAGACAAGGACAAGGTAATGGCATAAAAGTTGCACAGGCTAAGGGGCAAGATAAAGAAGGAAAAACTTTTTTTTTTTTTGAAACTGAGTCTCACTCTGTCGCTTAGGCTGGGGTGCAGTGGCATAATCTCAGCTCACTGCACCCTCTGCCTCCCAGGTTCAAGCGATTCTCCTTACCTTAGCCTCCAGAGTAGCTGGGATTACAGGCGCCCACCACACACCTGGATACTTTTTGCATTTTTAGTAGAGACGGGATTTCTCCATGTTGGCCAGGTGGTCTCAAACTCCTGACCGCCCACCTCGGCTTCCCAAAGTGCTGGGATTACAGGCATGAGCCACCGCACCCGGCTGGAAGAACGTTTTTTGATGCACTACGTTTGCAGACGAGGTTATTTGAAATGAACTGGGCTAAAACCCTTAGAAGGAGATATGTGGACGATAGAGTCTCAGGGCAGCTCGGATGCAGTGAGTAAATGCCAGTCCCAAGCACATGCAAGCCAGCATGGCACAAAGCCTGCAATTAGCTTGCAAAATAGTCTTTGAAAAGGTCTATTTCTGAAGAATAAAATGTGTAAAAATTCGGTTTATTTTAATCTATGGTTATAACACCGGGGAAAAGGACAAGTTTTAAATTGTTTATCATTTCAACATAAAACTGCGCCTGGTAATCAAACTCAATACTAATAAAAATAAAAAGAACAGGGTATTTTTATTCGGAAAGCTTTTATGGGTAAGGAAAGTCAATGGACTTTCTCTTCTCTGTAGTACTCCGTCCCCCACACTGTCTGCAAGGGTGAAGTGTACAAAGGCTGTGGGTCCTCTTTAATAAGTATGAACCCATACGGGGTACATGTTATGTTTGAGGATATAAAAGTATAATTCCTCGATCTTTACTTGGTTTTAGATAGGTTGAAAAGGATTAAGCACACATTTCCCAACACTGTTACTCTGTGGGTCTATTCTCAGTACCCAAAATAGAGCCTGTTTGTGGAATAGATGCCCAGTGAAAATGTGTTGAGAGTAAGTGAATGAATCTGCAGCTCTGAGCCTTGGAGCCACTCTATTACCGGTAGTTGGTAACTGCCCTCCAGATCAGGGATGCAATCTTTGTTTTAGTTCCCTAAAATCAAAGAGAAGTTAAGTCTTCTCCCATCTGGGCTCAGGTATACTGCATAGGGCCATAGAATTATTTTTTTTCAAAATAGAAAATTGCCTTAATTTTTATTTGGCTTTAAATAAAGTAACATATGATCGTTGTAAAGAAATATCTACAATACCAAAAGCAAAAAAAAAAAAAAAAAAAAATTAAAATGACCACCAATACCCCAGAGAAAATGGCTAGTCTTATTTTAGAGGAGGAAGCCAAGGTCTGGAGCTAAAGGAAGAGGGACTTGCTCAGGGTCTCACGTGCCCTTTGTCTTCAGATCAAAACCATGATTTTAGATGGCCTTGATTTCTGCTTCTGGCCACCTATTTCCTGCACACACCCTGCACTTTCCCACCAGAGCTGACTGAACCATAAAGCCTGACTTTCACTATTCCCATAAATGATCAGATTTTACAAAATTCTGAAGGGTGGACATGGACTTACCAAATCTCAGAATAGCAGAACTAGAAGGTTCACCTTGAAACATGGAAAGGTAAACTTAGTACGAGTATAAGGAAATACATAAGTACTACTCTTCCTTAAGAAGAAAGAAAGAGCGAGAGAGAGAGAGAAAAGGAAGGAAGGAAGGGAAGGAAGGAAAGAAGGAAGGAAGGAAGAAGAAGGAAGGAAGGAGGAAGGATGGAAGAAGGAAAGAAGGAAGGAAGAAGGAAAGAAGGAAGGAAGAAAGAAGGAAGGAAGGCAATGAATGGAAGCAAGAAAGAAAAGGAAGAAAAGAAGAAATAAAAACAGAAAAGAAAACAATATAATATCCCAAAAGAAGTAATACAGACAGAAATGTAAGTTAAACAAGATTAGGATTAATTTGTGTAAGTTTATTTTAGATTATTCAGGGTACATAAGATTTACTGTGTACATTCCTTTTACATCTGAATGTAAAAGAATGAAGAAGACAAATTAAAAAAGAAGACAAATTAAAAGAAGACAAATTCTTCCACACAAAACAAAAAAGTCGAAGGAAGAAACCATGTAGCTGTGTGGTCAATTCTTAAGCAAAGTCCTGAATCTGAAGAAATTGGGTTTATTCACTCTAATGACATTATGGCTCTAACCACAGCAATTTAGTTCTGTCACACCTCTGTCAATGATTCCCTGACCCCCTGTTCACATGGAAAGGAAAGAAGCTGACAATGGCAATCTAGCCTGATGCCCAATGTCTACATCCCCAGTCCTGAGCCTCTCTAGCCACAACTCTATCAGGCCTGCCCCTAAACCCTGACCTGTCTGCTTTCTGATTCTGTTACACTTTGGTTTACTAGCATGCTGTGAGGTACATAAAGGCAGGAACCATGTCTACTTCTTTACCACCATTATTTTTCCCATCCTTAGCACACTTAAACCTGGTTAGTGCTTAATAAATAGTTGTTGGATGAAGATATTTTGTAGACTATCATGAGAACTTGAGGTGAAATAACACAGCATTGGAAGGAATAAGAGGTGTGGTTCACTGAGCCCAGCCACCTCCCACAAGACTTCCATGTCCACCATGTCCACTCAGCACTGAGCCTCATACTCTCCCTGGTTCTCCCCCATCTCCCTGGTACATTGTCGACTTTGATGGTTTCCATTATACTTTGATGATCGCTCACTTTTTCTACACTTGCTTTTTTGGGAATATCCCTTTAGCTTTTGTACTGGCACCACCATACTGTGTCTGCCCAAATTTATTTCTCTAATAATGATTTCTCTCCCTTTTTGAACAAAGAGTGAAATTTCCTATCTCCACATGCCTGCAGGAAATCTCTTTTTGGATGTGGTTTCTACCTGAAATTAAACACTGCTCCTCTGACCATTCAAGAAGGAAATCCTCCATTTGGGACAAAGCAGAGGCTTTCCTTCCAGCTTCTCAGACGTATATTCTTTGGAATCGTCTCTAAGTTCTTCGCTCTCTTAAAAGGTTTGCTAATTCTCCCTCTGTAAAGACTCTCATATTTGATCTTTCTTCATTTCCACACCCACTGACCTGATTCAGGCCCTCATTATCCTATATTCCATACTATCTCTTCCAGTGCTGGTATCCCCATATTCTAGTCCACTGTAGATAAGTTTCTCTAGCATAGTGCCATCACACATAACTCCCTTGTTAAGTCTCTGTCTATTCCTTGTATAGCAAATAGGAACAGCCAAGATATACAAGTCCAGTCCATTTTCCCTCAAACACTCAACAGGTTTCTTGCACCAGGATTCTTATTTCTACTTCTGCACTTTTGCCGGTGTCATTCCTTCACCTAGACAGGTTCCCTTTCCCTTTTCATCACCATCATTACCTCCTCCATGGCTCACCTCCACCAAGAAACTTTCTCTGACTAGTTCCATTGCAGGATGATGACTACCTTTCCTTTTCTTGGCATGATGGTTTAGCTCTGGCTATGCTGCTCTGTTGTTTCTTACTTGTTTGGCTAGTGGTAATGGTTAATAATAATAATAGCTATCATTTATGAAAAACTATCATTTACAAAAAACTACTATGTGTTAGGTACCCGACTAGGCTATTCATGAAGCTCAGTAATCTTCCCAACAATCACACAGGCTATGTAGATATTATGCCTATTTTATATATATGGCAACTGTGGTTTAAAGAGAAAAATCATTTGCTCAGGGCCACACAGCTTGTAAATGGCAGAGCTAGGATTTGAACCAATGGAATGCAGGTATCATCCATAGTGCCTTGTGGACATGTTTAGTCATTTCATGAATGGCAGCTGACTCTGGCCAAGTTTATCATAGGCAGTTACTTTATCTTCTGCTTTTGCATTCTCCATGCAAATAAGTAGAACATAAGAACAATACTTTTCATTATAGGTGTAAGTTTCCACTTTTCTACTTTGGGATCGTTAAAGAGTCATCTTTCATCTGTGCATTGGAGTTACTGGGAACAAAATCAATTTGATTTTAAGGTCATTGTTTAACATTTTTCTCTCTGTGAATGCCTCACCTGCTTTCTCAAAAGAACATCTGATTTAAGTCACATCAAATACCACACTGTCCTTTGTTCTGAGGCCTAAAATGTTAAAATATGCATTTATGCCCCAGGTTTTATATGCCAAAGCTTTATCTCCCCAGTTTGACCTCGTAGTCACCACTATAGAGGCCTCACATGACATGAACAGCTTCCAATTACACCCAGAATCTCCTCGGTAACATAGCCCACTATTAACCTGTACTATGCAGATCTGTAGAGTTCAATACTTTTCTAATAAGAATGAAAATTTTTCACAAGATTCATCCAGGGCTTTTTGCGTTTTTTTTTTTTTTTAGATTGAAGACTCTCATTTCCTAAATGGTTCCAATATTCAATACTTGGCATTTTCCTGTCATTTCTTATTATATAAGCTTTTTAAATCTTCACTCACACATTACTTTTGTCATTTAAGACATTCCAATGTGAAAGGTATTGATTAAATGCAATTATCAATATGCAATTATCAATTGATTCCTCTCAAATTTCTCTTTTTCTTGATCCTTGTTTGTTCTCCTTTTTTAAATGCTAAATTTAGAGTCTTAGCAGAAAAATTTTCCATAACTACTTTTGCGAACAGTTTGGTGTGCAATATGGCCTCTCAGAAGGATGGTCTTTGAGGCCTGAAACCAACGTTGTTAATAAGGGAATACAAGTATTTTTCACCCTAGATCCTTACCTTTCTGCTTCGAGTCGCATCTCCTCCCTCTTTTGCCTTCTAAGTTCTCTGCGACGTTCAAAATCATCCATGGTGTGATTTCAGGTTCAGGGAGACCAGATGACGTCTGGACCTGAAGGAGAGGAGGTAGAGTCAATATCATAGATAACTCAGTGTGTTACCTCTCTTTCAGTCACTGTGGACCCTCTCCCATTTGCCAGTCTCCTGATTTTTCTTTACTCTTAGAAAGCTGATAAGGTAGCCAGTGATCAATTTCTGACTCCTGAGCCAAGTTAAATTCAGTCTCATTCATGAATCTCTTAGAGACAAGTGAGTAAGATCCCAAGATTATATATTCTTTTAAAAAGACCTCAGGAGACAGAGAGGTTTTGAAGACTTGAAATATTGGTAGAATCACTTGAAATTCTACTGAATGATTTTGTTCTTTGTAACTTGCTGAACCCCAGACCAAAGTTATGAAAAAGTGAACAAAGAAGGAGGAAAACAGGAATGATAAACAGAAAAGAAAAGTGGCAAGAAGAGGAATATGTAGGAACTAGGAGAAAAGTGAAAGCGAGAAATAAAATAATACAGTATCTCGGCGTATAATGTGCATATTCTCAAAGAAGCATCAGGATTTTAATAAAGACTGCAGCAGTAACATCATGAATAAACATCATGAAGCAACATTTTTAAAAGCAGTTAAGTGGTGATCAAGCTGTTTTCCAAGTTCTAAAATCTCTGCTCTTTCTACGGATGTAACCCAACCATTTTACCCTTTCCTACCTCCTCTGTGATGGTTTTAATTCCGGAAAGACCTTCCCCTTCCAACTCTTTAAATGAGGAGCCCGTTTCCCCTGCGTTTTTGTGCCATGGAGTCAAGTATTCCAGAATTCCCCTGCAGCCCCCAAACCCAAAATGACTACCAGAAAGGGGGAAGCGGGCTCTTTTTGTCCTTGCTTTGTTTACAGAGCTGTCAGTGGTTAGTTAAACTCGGCCTGGAATCTGGCATTTAAGGCCTGCTTGAAGATTGTTTCCTGTGCGGAACGGGAGGCCTCCACTTCCTCTGGAATCCTAGACTCTCTGCTGCACTCGAATCACAAAAATATTTTCCAGCCCTTTCTGTGCACATGAGACAAGCCATTTGCCCTGTGTGAGAAAATAAGGAGCTGTACAAAACCTAAAGCCATCACACCTGAAGGCATCTTTGTTTGAAGGAGCAAAAAACAAAACTTAGATTCTGAAGCCAAGTTCAGAAACCTTAAATAAATTGTCCAATTCTTTTATTTTCAAATGTTTTTTCCCCTCTTAAAAAATCCCACAAAAACAAAAATAAAAGCTCAGCCAACAAAAGCAAAACTATACAATGTTTGAATTTTTCCCCTTTTTATCGTCTAAGGTGTTATTAATGTTGCTTATAAATCTTTAGAAATTCAAATCTTGGTGTTTATTTGGAGTTTTAAATTTTTGGTGTTTATCTATCTTACTCTTACCAAGAGTACTTCCTGAGGCTTTGCTAGCTGTGAAAGAAACAACTCATTTTCTTTCTTATTATTTCATCAACCATAAAGAAATTTTTCTACACTTTCCAATCTGGTCTACAATTATCAGAATGGAAAAAGAAAAAGTGATTTGAGAGTTCCCTAAGAGGCCATCCGAGGGCCCTTCTCCCTGGGGTAGGCTCCTGTTCTGACCACAGGGCAGGAGTGTGTGAGGACAGCCCTGTGGGCAGTAGGATCTAAACTCATGGACTCGAATGCCAGGTGTAGTGGGAGAGCAGACTCTTCTCTTCCTTCAGTGTGGTCTTTTGTTGCATATAAAGTGCCCCTTGAATAACTTTAGCAATAGCAAACAGACATGGGAAAAAGAGGTCCATCTATAAGCAAACAATTTTACCTTTTAAAATTTATCCAAGTAGCTTGAAGAGCATCCTCTAAGCCTCTGTCTGGTTTTTGCTCCTACCTCATCAAATTTAAGCTGTCATTCTGGCTGTTTGTCAGCAACAGTGGTTCTCAGCCTATACCTCTGGTGGAGGTGCTAATGAGCAGTGAAATGAATATCTCCAAGCAGGCTGGAGAGGTACATGGTCTGCAGAGCCCAGCAGTGTCTTGGAGTACTTAGAGGGAAGTGAAACTAACATCGTGAGGTCACTTCCGCAGGCCATCCTCACTGGCTCTCAACCCACACAAATTCTTTTTCTACTACCCATTCTCTTCTCCCACTTCTCACCTTCTCTTGCTTACTTGGGCACTTTTTCTTTCCCAGCCATAGAAAAACTACCTGTCGTTTGAGTGCTGCTGAGTGTATATGTGGAGGCACCCAGAGGGAGAGAGAGTGTGTGTGCCATTTCCTACACACCAGTGCTTTTCTAGGTGAGGCTTTGTGCACATGAGTGGGTGTAGCTTAGAGGAAAGCACAAAACCACATCTGTGTACCATGTGGTATGACTGTTGGTGGTGTGTGTGTGTGTGGTGTGTGTTTCTTGTGTGTGGGGGAGAGAAGGCGTATGTGTGTATGAAAATTGTTCTCAGTATCAACCCAGGATGGGGCTGGAGATCCTCCTTCATCCCTGCACCCTTACATCACAGAGCTTTTCGGCCCTTCTCCAGCATCTTCCCTTTGTAAGAGGAGCCATGTCTAGGTAGAATGGTAAGTGATTTTTTTCTTTCTCTTCTATGTCCCCAGGCAGTAATCCCTCATTTCCTGCCCTACCCCTACTCAGTGCTGAATTCTTTTCAGCAACATTGGTTAGGAAACAAACTCTCAACCAATGAAGGGATGAAAAGTCAAGACAGGGAGATTCCATCAGTCGTGAGGCTCTGGGTGTCACAAATAGTGTGAAAGAGCTAAGTATTGATGTTTGTGACAGATGGGTTCTTGGAGAGTTTTATGAAAATCTAAATTTTTGTGCTCGAGGGGGGATTGTGGTCATGCTATAGAAAGATTTACTGAGGTGGCTTCTTTCGTAAAGAGGGGAAAAACAAAAACCTTAACAGAGGCAGATAAGTCATCACCTATGTACATGTCTGTGTTTTCAATATGGGTTCTCATAGATTGGATTTTCTTTTAAAACAGGGCCTGCCTACACTGCCATGATTAAGAAATAAGTCAGTGTTAAAGGTTTCAGGCCAGATGCAGTGGTTCACGCCGGTAATCCCAACGCTTTGGGAGGCCGAGGTAGGTGGATCACTTGAGGTCAGGAGTTCGAGACCAGCCTGGCCAACATGGTAAACCCCATCTTTACTAAAAACACAACAAATTAGCTGGGCGTGGTGGCAGATTACTGTAATCCTAGCTACTTGGGAGACTGAGGCAGGAGAATCACTTGAACCCGTGAGGTGGAGTTTGCAGTGAGCTGAGATTGGGCCACTTCACTGCAGCCTGAGCAACAGAGCAAGACTCCATCTCAAAAAAAAAGGAAAGAAAAAAGATTTCAATCATCGAACACACTGCCGTTCCTTTTTTTTTCTTTTTTTGAAATGGAGTTTCACTCTTGTCACCCAAGCTGGAGTGCAATGATGTGATCTCAGTGCACTGCAACCTCTGCCTCCCACGTTCGAGAAATTCTCCTGCCTCAGCCTCCCGAGTCCCTGGGATTACAGGTGTACACCACCACACCCGGCTAATTTTGTTATTTTTAGTAGAGACAGGGTTTCACCACGTTGGCCAGGCTGGTCTCGAACTCCTGACCTCAGGTGATCATCCCACCTCGGCCCCCCAAAGTGCTGGGATTATAGGCATGAGCCACCGCGCCTGGCCTGCCCTTCTTTTTGAACAAAGCCACAAGCCTGCAGCCCAGGGGATTGGCATGATGTGACAAGAGGTGTCTCCTGCATCTTACCACCACGCCAGGGCTTCCGGGACTTTCCTCTCTTCCCTTTCTTTCCTCCTTGCTTTTTTTTCTCTGCCTCTTTTTAAAGGCGGAATATTGATTGGTGTTTCTTCTGACATTAAAAAATTTTTCTCTTTCTTTGTCACTTTTTTTTCTTCTCTATATCCCACCCTATGTTGGAAATTAAAGTATGTTTATATTTATTAAAACTAATTTATGGCTCTTTTCCTTTAAAAATTTAGTTCAATAGCTAATGTGCATCTTTCAACCAAGAAATTTATTATGTTTTATATTCACAAAGTTTTTGCTGTTTTCTTTTTCCCTCTATGGGCATGTGGCCCTCAGTATAGATATTTCCCGTGACGCCTTTACAAGGAGAACTAGTAAGTTTCTGCTTTTGTTTGGGTCAGGGTTGGTGGCAGATAAGCCATTTTAGGTGTGTGTGGGTGTACTCACCTGTGCACGCGCACATGTGTAAATTCAGTCAAGGCAGGAGATGTTTGTGAGCCGGTGGCTTTCTAACCCAGCACTCAACACTTAGGGACAAAGTCATATGGAAGAAGCTAAGTCTTATCTACTTTTTGGGCAGTGCCAATATTGGTTTGGAATGCAAGAATAATAAAATATGTTGTATCCAGGACACTGAATAAGTTACATCCAAAAGGAGCTAACATTTATTGAATATGTACTGTGTGGCAGGCCATTTTTTAAGCCTTTAACATTTTAATGAATAGACTTTATTGCTTAGAGCAGAAAAAAAGCGAGTAGAGAGTACAGAGTTCCCACATATTCCCCCCTCCCCAACTCCTGCCCACATTTTCTCCTGCATTTGGAGATAGAGTCTTTGCAGATGTAGTCAAGATGAGGTGATTAGGGTGGTCCCTTATCCAATATAATGGTGTCCTTATGAAAAGGGGAAATTTGGCACAGAGACAAACACACAAGAGGGGAGATAATATGAAGGCATGGTGAGATGCCATGAGAAAGTGGAGACAAGGAAGACCTAAGGTTTTCACCAGAAAGCTGGGAAAGAGAAATGGGGCAAACCCTTCCCCAGCGCATTCAGAGGGAGCCTGGCCATGCTGACACCTCCATTTCAAACTTCAGCTCTCCATAACAGTGGGACAAGAAATTACTGTTATTCTAAACCAACTAGTGTGTGGTACTTTGTTATGGCAGCCCTAAGAAACTATTAGGAACATCTTGCAGTAGTGTGGTACATTTGTTCCAATTGACAAAATGCAATATTCATGCATTATTATTAACTAAAGTTCATAGTTTACATTAAGGTTCACTCTTTGTTGTATAGTTTCAAAGGTTTCACCAAATACCGAATGTCATGTATTCACCATAGTAGCCTCATACAGAATAGTTTCACTGCCCTAAAAATCCCACCTGCTCCACTTGTTCATCCTTTCCCTCTCCTTACTCCCAAATCCTGGCAACCACTGATGTTTTTATGTCTCTACAGCTTTGGCTTTTCCAGAATATCATATAGTTGGAATCATACAGTATATCTGTAGCCTTTTCTGATTGGCATATTCTACTTAACAATACACATTTAAGTTTCCTTCAAGTCTTTTCATGGCTGATAGCTCCGCTGGGCCATTAAAATATATGTAATTTTACTTTATCTGGGTAAGAAATCTGTGAGGTAGCTAGTATAATTCCCATCTTATGGAATTTCAAAGTATATGCTCTTAACCACTATAATAGGACTAATCCACTATTTCGCTCTAGGATTTGTTTTCCATTTCAGGGAACAAACAAGAGTGCCCCAAAGAAGTTCTGAGAGGACTATTATCACTGATTGCCACATTGATTCATTGGATCATATAACCTTAGGTAAGAAATAATCCTAAAAATTACCTGTGCCTTCAGTTTACAACCTGTTTGGTTTAAATCATAGAATTATCAAGTCACAAAAGATCTCAATTGAATCAGCCTTCCAAATGCTTATTTCATCTCCGTTAATTTATTGTTAGGGCTTTGTAAAATTCATAACTCAGGATGGCTGTATCCTCGACAGCATCATTGCATACTCTTCTTCAGTATCTTAGTTTCGTCTCTTATATTGCACCTTCTTCATTACACACATTTCTCCTCTAACCCACTATATTCTCATTCACAACATCATCATTTCTCTGCTCTTGCAAGGAATTCTAGTCTTGGAACACTCAAAACCATTATTAGACAGGTCCTCTCTGACTAGTCATCATTTTGCACCCACTGTAAATTTCATGATTCAGCTACCTCGATGAGGTCTCACAAAAACATTTATACAATCAATATTCAATAAATATTTACCAAACAGCTACTATGTGCCGGGTACTGTTCTAGACACTGGGATATAACAGTGAACAAGACAGAAAAGGTCTTTGCCTTCCTAGAATTGATAGTTCAGACTTTTTTGCTTCTTTAAACTTCCACCAGGCTTATCACACTCATCTTCAACCTTGGACCATACCCATCACCTGCTTTCTGTTTTGTGTTCTTGAGATTCAGTGCTTTGTGGGAGAAAGGGTGCATGTTGTGTCTATCCTAAAGATTTGCATTCATTTCAGTTGTGCCATCGCTGCAACTCAGTGATGTTTCTCTTCATCCTACAGCTATTGGGTGATTTCTGGGTATAACATACTCCAGCAGATTTCCTACCTCTGATCTGCAATGATCACCTTGACCCTTTAACTGTTTTCCTCCCTTGGCAAATAGTGACCTGGAATGAGACCTAGGAGACTGAAACTGAAGCTCTATGAGCTTTGTTTCTCTATAAAGTGAGCTGGTTGGAGAGATAATATTCAAAGTTTCATCTTACTCCACATAATAATACTATGAATGTATACCTGCTTGAGCCAGTAAAGCTGGAGGTATCACGCATGACATATCCATGCTTCTTCCTCCTTCCCAGATGTAAATGTCTTGAGTATCTAAGTCTGTTCTCATTTAATTGTTTGATCTAGAAACCATTAACCTTCCTTTCAAGCTGATCATACCACAGCATCCTAGATAAAAAATATTTTATTACCTCTCAAATATGTCTTACAACTTTCTACCTCTACATTTTTACTCATTCTTTTTAATCCACATCTTCACTATCCATATTTTTATTCCATCATGAATTTCGGGCTCAAATTTTACTTCCCTCATGATACCCTTTCCTGAGAACCCTAGCTTAAGTGTGACAGTTCCCTCCTTGAATGTCTATAATTCATTTTGATAATCAATAACACACTGTCGGCTGCAGCTCATCAATTGTTCTCTTTCACTTGTCTTTAAATATTTGTATTAATATTTTACTTTCCATATGCTTTTGTTCTTAAGGCCACTTATGAAAAGATATAGTCTTTTAAAAAATTTTTCCACAATTGGGACAGAGTAGGCACTCAGAAATTGTAGCCAATTTGAGCCACTGGATTTTTATTCTAGATTTTACCATTCTGAGTATGGAAAATGTAATTCAAGCCAATTCATCTCTCTGTACTTTATTGACTGATCAGTGTTTACAAAGTGAATCAAAGACCTTGGTAATTGACTATGTATGAATCTCAAAAATTATATAAACCCACATTTGCAGTAGTTACACAGTAAATCTGGCAGCACTTTCTTTCCAACTGTACAAAATGAACTTTTGTCCTTTTCGAAAAAATCAATTTATCAACCCACTTTGCTCTTTTCTGAACTGAATGGTTCATTTGGGATTCGAAAACCAAATAAACAAATGGATTATAATGTACAGTTTACACTTAACTTTCGCTCAACCTTCACCATCTTGTTCCAAAACTCTGTGCTACTTTAAAAAAACACATGCATATACCAAGGCAGGTCTGTCAAGAACAGCAGCATAGAAATAAGAATGAATACGATCAACCTGAGGCACTTTGTCCTTTCAAGGTGTTTCTTTTCTCTAATCAGTGGAATCCAAAACACAAAGCCCTACTAAGGGCAGGTTAACAGGTTATGACCTGTTTTTCCCTTGCCTTCCCTGCACAATCTTTTAGTATTACCATTTCTCTATTTGTACTTCTCCACTAGCAAACAGAAGAGCTGGCATTATTAAAGCCAATGTCTTCATGCCCTCTCTTTCACCTTCTGAGTAGCAGACAGTTTTGGTAGTTTAGATCTGTGAAATGATGGTTTTTGTATATACTAACATCAACACTTAGGAAGACACCATGTTTAGGGACTTTAGGTTGTATCTTCCAGTGTTATCACAAATAAAACCACCTTAATTTGGAGCACTTTATATTTTTCAAAACTTTATGGTTACCATTATTTGATCCTCTCAGGGAAGAAGAATCAATTCAACCCCATTTAAAGAAAGGAGACTGAGACATATAAAGCTTTGACATTAGCTCCTTAACCACTACAAATCAGTGGAAAACCAGGATTGGCATTTAGACTAATTTCTAAACCAACTTGAAAGTTGCTTAGAAGAGTGAAGAGAAGTGAAAATGTGCGACATGACTTCTGTTTTGTTTTCAAGCATTTAAATACTTTTCCTTGATGAACCCAAGGAGAATTAGGCTGAAAGACAGAGTTTAATGCTAAATCACAATAGGCAGGCTGCTCTTTTGGCCCCTAGAGAAGAGCAAATGACATAAGTGTAAACCCTAAGGCAAAGTGGAAATTCTCCACTAACTTGTGTCCGTGTGAGAAAAAATGCATAGACTTGCTACAAATATGTAAAGATGCTTTCTAAATGTATGCCTGACTAACAGAGGCATTCACAATATTATCACACATAATTCAGATGCAGGGAGGGCCAGCTCCAGCAGAACTACCCAAAAATGGGGGTGCATGGAAAGGGCAGATCCCTGTCTCTGAAAAAAGCCAGGGAGAAGTGAAGTGGCCATCTGTTTAGGGTTATGGTGAAAATATGTTTTTTAAGATTCTAAGGCTATGTTGTCCAATATGGTAGCCACCAGCCATGAGGTCATTTAAATTTAATTGAAAATAAATAAAATTTAAAATTCAGTTTCACCAGTCCCATTTCAAGAGCTCAGTGGCCATTACGTGGTTAGTGGCCCCCCTATAAGATGGTGCAGAGAACATTTTCACCACTGCAGAAAGTTCTATTGGACAGCCCTGCTATAAGATCTTCCAACTTCTGGCTGGGCATGGTGGCTCACACCTGTGATCCCAGCACTTTGGGAGGCCGAGGCAGGTGGATCACAAGGTCAGGGGATCGAGACCATCCTGGCCAACATGGTGAAACCCTGTCTCTACTCAAATTACAAAAATTAGCTGGGTGTGGTGGTACGCGCCTTGAGTAGTAGTCCCAGCTACTCAAGAGGCTGAGGCAGGAGAATCACTTGAACCCAGGAGGTGGAAGTTGCAGTGAGCCGAGGTCACACCACTGCACTCCAGCCTGGCGACAGAATAAGACTGTCTCAGGAAAAACAAAAAATAGATCTTCCAACTCCTAATATGAAGTGATTGTACTGAGTGAAGTAATGCTATGCACTTCACAGACATGAAGGTAAGTTAGACATGGTCTCTGTCTTCAAAGACCTTACAATCTCATAGAAAAGATATGATAAGGTGTGGTGTTATGTAGGGCAACATCTCAAAGCATGGCTGTGCTCTCCTAATTCCCTCATCGATACTCTCTCCATTTTCCTGTGGAGGCTCTTTGGATGGGGGCAATCTTGCTGTGACTGGGCACTTGCAACTGAGAAAGTAAAATGCTTGGCAAATGCAAAAGAAGCTGAGACACTGGCTGAAGAAAGATCACACTTCAAGTTAAGTAACAAGGCCCAAGAGTGGTTCACATGGAATGAAAGTTCAGAAACCATGGGTCTTTCCCAATTGTAAACATTCTGCAGAGATCACCATATTTTACATAAAAGTAGTTTAATTTGTGCATGACCTTCTGGACTTGCTGAACTACTCATCTTAAAAAAAAAAAAAAATCAGCAACTCATGTGCCTGCTTTTTGTGACTGGTTTGCTCAGCTAACACTTCCAGTTTAGTGATCAAAAACCACATACAGAGCCTTGGCCAGCTATCTTGCTAATATAAAGTAGGAGAGCTTAGATGGCAGGATGCAAATCCATTTATATTGCTGAAAACAATTCAAAGGTGTGTTCTAGAGGTGCTTTGTTAATAGCAGTATTTTTGTATGTGAAGGACAAGCTGTTATTGATCAGTGACTAATTAGTCTCTAGTGAATTATTTGACGTCTGTTCATTATGATCATCAGGTGTGTCTACTGTAGTCTGAAACTGCAAAGCAGGTTAAAAACTATCTTCTAGAAGTTTATAATCCAAGGTGGAAAGCTTTGAAACCCAACTAAAGGACATTATCTGCTATGTCCCTTGGACGTAATAGACATATAATTTAAGCATATACATTTACAGATAAATAATAAGTTGAAAAGTACTTAGATTGAGTCCTCTTTCTTTACATTTAGATGGTAATTTAGATAGTAATGAGTCATTTCGATAGTAGTTTCACTTATTTGTTAGTTTGGGGATACCTGGACTTTTCATCAGGTAGGGAATGGCTCACAGTTGGGGCCTGCTTAAGAATAGCACAAAACCATAGGATCTTTGAACAAGTGACCCAATAACCTGAGTTTGTACTAACACCCATATTGTATTTCTATTGGAACACTTAGTCTCTAGCTTGTATTTTAATTACCAAGTACGTATTTGTCTTCTGTAAAAGGTTGTTATATCTTAGAAGTGATTACTCTCTTTCATGATTCTTCAAAGTTCTTAACCGACTATTTTTCTTATACTCAGCTTTAGGCTCACACTTGTTGAGCTGGAACAGATGCCAGGGCAGTGCTTATTTGTAGAACTTAGTTGTTAAACGAACGAACTTGGCTAAGATGTTATCAAAAGGCGGTGTCTCTGGCTGAGCTCTTAGTAACCTTGGAAATGGTGGTGGTTTACTATGGAACTCTATTTTATATTTTGATTTGTAGTTGCGGTTGTTTTTCTCTAGCGGAAAAGAACTTGGTCTTAGAGAGACATTTCGGTTTCAGGAAGAGGAGTATTAGGCATTTAACCGAGGGAATAGGTTTGTTCTTGGATGTTGAAAGAAAAAGAAGACATGATGAATAAGAAAAGAAGAGAATCAGAATTCAGCTGATATACTTCAAATTTCCGCAGCCTTTGGAAAGTCCTTGCTACTCCTCCATCATAATTAGAGAACACTGACATTCAGAGCCGATTTAAATGTTTCCATCAGTCTAAAAAAAGTGTTGCCTGATTGTGCTTTCTAAGCATGCTCAGTAATTAGAAACATAAGGCACCATTCTGGAGGTTTGCTTGGGACCCTACCCTTCCCAGGCCTTGTGTGGCAACCCATTGGCTACAGGACTTTTATCTTTTCTCACCATCTCTTAGGAGCCCCAGCCTAGATCACAGGAAAAGTGTGAGGTTGCCATGGGCATTCCTGGAAAAACTAGATGCTTCCGGCGCCACTTTAGACTTTAAAATACACAGAAGAAGCTCACTCTGCCTGCCTGTTTCCTCGCTAAAGCACTATAGCTCTGTACTATACGTGGAAGGCAACAGTTCAAGGATTCAAACCAAAAGAGGCAAAAGGAGGATCTTTGTGACAACCAGATTGAAATGGCATCCTTGCTCGCTTCTTAGAACAAGAAAGCTGTTCCAGCAGCTGACGTTAGAGTTCCTCACACTCTTGCTGAAAAACCTATACTTTGCAGAGTGTAGGGTTAGAATACCATCTAAGAAGCAGCAGCAACAGCTTTCTACTTCTGACAATATCTACAAAGAAAATGGAAAAATACTTGTAATCAAGGACTTCAACTCGACAGTTACCTAGCTTGTCAAATTAAAACATGTGGCAACCACCTGCTGAATATCTTGAAAGAATGATACTTTCTTGTTTCTCTCCCTGACTTAAAATCTCCTTGGAGTACATTTGCAATTCCTAATTTTTCACACTTAAACAAAAGCTGTCCACACTATGTTTAAAGATGACTAAGCAATTTTGTATTAAGTAACCAAAGAGCACCCTGCCAATTTTAGAATAATTAAGTTTCTGCAGCCTAATATAAACAGTTCCAAGAACTACATGCGGCCTACCAAAAGTATATATTACAAGTAGTCAATCCTGTGGCCAGCTGGCAGACAGATCAACATATTAAAGTAGAATTGTTCAGAATTTGGAGTATTATTTTTCTTTTCTCCCAGTATTTTTTCTGCATCCAACATTGTTTCTTTGGGAATGTTTTCAAGTACACAAAGCAAGAAACTATTGTGGGATTGCACCTCTTGTAAACGAATGAGCATTTCTCTTGAGATCCTTTGGAATGCACCTATCATTCCCATTTCAATTCCATCTACACAGGCAGCCAAAGAAAAATGGAGCAAATGAATCCACCTTCGTACCCCTCAAGTGAAAGCATTCGTATTTTGCTTGATCACCAGAAAGATCTGCATTGACCGCTGGACAAGTGAATGTGGACATTACGCCATAGGTCTGTTGAGTACCAAAACACCTTTCTAACCCTAGATCCTTGCACTGTGCATTAGTCTGCTCTTGCAGTGCTCTAAAGAACTATCTGAGACTGTGTAATTTATAAAGAAAAGAGTTAATTGGCTCATTATTCTGCAGACTGTATAAGTAACATGGCTGGGGAGGCCTCAGGAGACTTTCTTTTTCTTTTTTTTTAAATGGAGTCTTGCTCTGTCGCCCAGACTGGAGTGCAGTGGCGTGATGTCAGCTCACTGCAAGCTCCCCTTCCTGGGTTCACGCCATTCTCCTGCCTCAGCCTCCCGAGTACAGGCGTGTGCCATCACGCCCGGCTAATTTTTTTTGTATTTTTAGTAGAGATGAGGTTTGACTGTGTTAGCCAGGATGGTCTCTATCTCCTGACCTCATGATCCGCCTGCCTCAGCCTCCCAAAGTGCTGGGATTATAGGCATGAGCCACGACGCCTGGCCCGCCTCAGGACACTTTCAATCGTTGTAGAAGGCAAACAGGAAGCAGGCATGCCTGACATGGCCGAGTAGGAGGAAGAAAGAGCAGGGGAGGTGCTGCACACTTTTAAACAGCCATATCTTGTGAGAACTCACTCAGTATCAGGAGAACAGTAAGGGGGGAAATCCTTCCCCATGATCCAGTCGCCTCCCACCAGGCCCCTCCTCCAACAATGGGGATCACAATTCAACATGAGATTTGGCAGGGACACAAATCCAAACCATATCACACTGCCTTTACCAGATAGCATCGTGGGCCAGAATTTCTTGCTAATAAGGCTAAAGTCACAGATTTATCCCACCAGGAATGAGTTACTCATTTGAGGGGAAAAAATCCTAAACTACAGCCCTGTGCTATGACATTAATCCTGGCCAGCTATATGACAGATATAGCTGACCACCTTAAATCGAGAAAATAGAGATAGTTAGTTTAGCCTATCCTGCCGTGACCTTCAGTAGTGTGTATGGCCAAATGAATGTGAGTGTGTCATCACACAAAAGGCCCGGACATATTCAGCTGCATTATAAGTCCTGTCGTCTTCTGCATTATATTTAAATTCAGATACAGTCAAGAGCAGCTGAGACTCTATAACTATCATCCCAATGAGAACTTTAATAAAAACATTCAATGGCAATCATTAAAAAGTCAGGAAACAACAGATGCTGGAGACCGTGTGGAGAAATAGGAACACTTTTACACTGTTGGTGGGAGTGTAAATTAGTTCAACCATTGTGGAAGACAGTGTGGCAATTCCTCAAGGATTTAGATCTAGAAATACCATTTGACCCAGCAATCCCATTACTGGGTGTATACCCAAAGGATTATAAATCATTTTCCTATAAAGACACATGCACTCATGTTTATCGCAGCACTATTCACAATAGCAAAGACTTGGAACCAACCCAAATGTCCATCAATGATAGACTGAATAAAAAAATTGTGGCACATATACACCATGGAATACTATGCAGCCATAAAAAAGGATGAGTTCATGTCCTTTGCAGGGACATCGATGAAGCTGGAAATCATCATTCTCAGCAAACTAACACAAGAACAGAAAACCAAACACCACATGTATTCACTTATAAGTGGAAGCTGAACAATGAGAACACATGGACACAGGGAGGGGAACATCACACACTGGGACGTGTTTGGGGGGTGGGGGGCTAGGGGAGGGATAGCATTAGGAGAAATACCTAATGTAGGTGATGGGTTGATGGGTGCAGTAAACCACCATGGCACGTGTATACCTATGTAACAAACCTGCACGTTCTGCACATGTACCCCAGAACTTAAAGTATAATAAAAATAAGTAAATAAATAAATTCAATAAATGTTTATGAAATATTATTCATGTACTAGCTACCTTGCTTAGTGTAGGATATAAGATGTGAATGCAACTATTCTGCCCTCAAGATGCTTGTAGCCTGATGGTGGAGATGGGCAATCAACAAATAAAATACAAATTAAGATAATGTCAGGAAGAAACCAAAAAAGAAGAAAAAAAGAAGCTACTATGAGAGAGAACTACAGGAACAATCTAATGGTTTCCTATGTGTTAGATTAAGATCTGGGCAGTGGCTGGGTGCGGTGGCTCAAGCCTGTAATCCCAGCACTTTGGGAGGCCGAGATGGGCGGATCACGAGGTCAGGAGATCGAGACCATCCTGGCTAACACGGTGAAACCCCGTCTCTACTAAAAAATACAAAAAACTAGCCGGGCGAGGTGGCGGGCGCCTGTAGTCCCAGCTACTCGGGAGGCTGAGGCAGGAGAATGGCATAAACCCTGCAGGCGGAGCTTGCAGTGAGCTGAGATCTCGCCACTGCACTCCAGCCCGGGCGACAGAGCCAGACTCTGTCTCAAAAAAAAAAAAAAAAAAAAGATCTGGGCGGTAATCACTTTTTCCAAAAGGAATGGCATTAATATATATATAGACATGAATTCATGCAGGGAACATAAATTTATCAGACTGGAGTTTGTATTCATTCAACAAATTAAATTGACATCGGGTACGTGCCAGACATTCTCTCCCCTACGTGCAGATAAATATAATTCCTTTCCACTTCTGTCTCCTAAATAGGTGGGTGAGGAGAAAAGCAACTAGTCAGATTTGAGGGATGGTGAACTAGTCTCACCCACTTCTTTCCCACTTCAGGTCCTACATAAGTTACAAAAAATTAATGATCCATCAGAAGCTGTTGCCAGAATTCATGCAGACCCAGGGAATCCATGTTAAGACATTAGCTTCCCGTGGCTAAGGTGGGAGGCCTGAAAGAGAGCATCTTTCTAGACCCATCCAGCTCCGTGAACTTCCGACAATAAAAACATGGTTCTAACCCATCATCAAGCAGAAATATGCTGATTTAAACAAAGCTGGTCCACCGTGTTTTTCAAATGCTGGTGCTTGATTCCAAGAAACAAACAGTCCATAATAAATTTATCCCAGTGGCAGAACATCTCACAACCAGCTTTTCCACTTTGAATACCACAAACAGACCTTTTATTTGTTGACACACAGCCCCTGGACATTCATGAAAACAAGATGTTCTCTTGCTGCTTTTTAAGTTAAACAGATTTAAGTCAAGGTCTCAGCTCTCAGCCGAATTTTAAAAACAGATGTTACATAGCAAAAAGGCTGCACTGACCCCAGCAACAAGAGGCTATTTCACTTGAACTTGGATATTCTTTGTCAGCAGGAGAAGTGATCAAAGGTGCTTTAAACTGGAGGCAGGAGCAGCCCAGGGTTTACTACTGTCTCCATTCAGTGACTGCCTAGAAGGTCTGGGAAGCTGTTGGGTATTCGGGACTCTTGTTTTGGGAATAAATGTGGCTGGGAAGGGCTGGTGATTGGGAGGTGCAAATTCCTTGGTTTTGAATGGAGTTATTCAGGAAAAATGATCTTCCTCCCACATACCACCATCTTGTTTCTCTGAAGACCCCAGAAACTCTCTGTGAAATGACTCCACTCTTTCCATCACATGATTCCTTTCCCCACCCTACCCTCCCATGCAAGCACAACTCACAGCCAAGTCAAACTCCTGAGTCCTGCAATGATTTCACCCTCGTTTCTCCTCTGGGCCTTTGTCCCTGGCTTCCTGCCGCCCATAACCTGAAGTGCCCTCCACTCCTGCAAATCCCATATATTTTTCTAGAGTCCAGCTCAAGTCCTATCTTCATCCCAGAACCACCCTCCCTTTCAGCTTCTACAGCAATTATTGGCCTTGTTCTTGGTGATCGATACTACATGGCCTTGTTATTCAAAGGTTTTATACCATCGCTTTCTCTTTACCAAGTCTGAAGCTGCTCGGTGTCAGGGCCTGCATCTCCTCTGACACCCTCTCACAGTGCTGAGTACTTTGCTATGCAGTTATGTATCAATAGAAATATTTGCCGAGTTGAACTCCTTGAAAAGCTTAAGAATCCTGGCCTGAGACTCCAAGTTCCAAATAATGTCGCAGCTATGATCCCCTGTGCTGTTTGCCCCATGTTCTTGTTTTACTTCTTCTGGGCACATTATAGAATTGTGCTTGCCTCTTGTGGTCTTCTGGGGCCAAGTGGCTAATTCTGGTCAGTGAGTTTTGAGCAGAAGTATCATGTCACTTCTAGGGTAGCCTTGCCAGTAGGAGACCCTCCAAAGAGCTCTTTTCTCTCCACCATGGTTGGTAAGATTTCCAGACAGTCATAGTCTGTAGAGGTTGCTAAGCGTGGATGACAGTGATGTGGACTAGAAACCGTTGCCTATCCAGGGTTAGTGACAAAGCATGAGTGATAAACACGTGTTCGTTTTGAAGTTGCTGAGATTTTAGCTGTTTCTGACACCAGTATAACCTAGCTTGTCATGACTGATTAAGTCTTGGCCAGCTCTGACGTTAGGTTGTACTCATTTCTGTTTCTTAGCAAGTACTTGCTCAGATTCTTGATTTCCTATTTCCCTTCTGAGACCTTTAGTTTAGATACAGGGATAAGTAGGTTAACCGGAACACTGTTTGCAGGTAGGGTATCAAGGAGTGGAAGTGACTCATATTTCAATTCCTTATGGGCCCATCTCTCTACTTCAATGAGCCATAAAACTGCCACTAACTATAGCAGTGTTCATGTGTTATGTGATCATTCATTTACATCAGGCATGACAAACTCAAATAGTTTAAAGGACCAAAGAGGTAACTATTTGGGGAGTGGTAGCTTATGAGAAAATGGAGAACATATGCATGCCTGCATCCCTATGAGCATTCAGACTCAAAATTTTTTTTTAAATGCTTGTATTAGTCTATTCTCACACTGCTAATAAAGACATATCTGAGAGTGGGTAATTTATAAAGGAAAGAGGTTTAATGGACTCACAGTTCCACATGGCTGGGGAGGCCTCACAATCATGGCGGAAAGTAAATGAGGAGCAAAGGGACGTCTTACATGGCGGCAGGCAAGAGAGTGTGTGTATGGGGGAAATCCCCTTTATAAAACCATCAGATCTTGTGAGACTTATTCACCATCACATGAGAACAGCACAGGGCAAAACCCACTCCCAAGATTCAATTACTTCCCACCTGGTCCCTCCCATGACACATGGGGATTATCACAATTCAAGGTGAGATTTGAGTGGGGACACAAAGCCAAACCACATCAATGCTGGACAAGGGAAGCACATTTGCAGGGCAGCATGGGCCTTGGGTTGCTGGTTTGTGACCCTGATTTCTACAGTCTTTCACTGATGACTGACCATGTGCCATGTTAGGCACTGTGAGGAGTTGCAAGAGTGAACCCACAAGCAATCCCATACAGCTTTCAGTCTAGATGGATAAGTTGATTTATTTAGACAACAGTTATGTAGCACTTACTATGTGCCAAGCACAGTTCTAAGAACTGTGATAATATCAGTTTAAATCCTTGTGACAATCCTTATTATCTCCATTTTACAGATGAAAAGACAGAGGCCCGGAGAAGGTGAGTCATTGGCCCACGGTCACATAGCTAGTAAGTGGTAGAGCTGGGATCTACATCCAGGCAACCCAGCCCCAGATTGTATGCTTTTAATTACAACACTCTGTTACATCTCACAAGACCTGTAAATGGATGATACAAAGTAGACTGTGGCAAGGACCTCAATGATGAAATGATCACGTGATTGCCTGGAAGGATTTATGTTCTTCTTCTAATGCTCTTACTAGGAGCTGTTTCCTGTCAGCAGGAGGCCTTGGCCTGCTTGATGTTAGGTTCCGTTCATATTTGATGTTTATTAATGAAGTAAAAATGAATCTTCTGTTTATATTCACTTGTGCTCTGGCAAACTGATTTATTATTTCACTTAAGTGGGGTTCACTTTAGAAAATAAGCTGAATTTGTCTTAAAGCCTTAAAAAAATAAATGATCACATTTCACACTTTGACGATTTCTTTGCTTTGCTCACTTAATTAGCTTTAGACATGATGCTAAATCATCTCAGTTTATCTGTGTCAGTTTCAGGGCAGGTCCAGGTTTTGTGGGACCTGAAGATTATTTGAGAGGCCTTCTTGGAAAACCAGAATACAATAGTAAATGTAAAAAGTTAGGCACGGGGGTGTTGAGGCAAGGACCTCTCCCCGTGAGAGGCCCTATGGCTTAAGCTCTACTGACTTTGGGGTAAATTGGCTTCTGGTCTCTCATCATTGATTCTCATGAGCATTTCATAAAAATATCACAGCACCCTTATTTTGCTTTTAAGTTCAATTACTAGCAGCTCTCCATATCCATGGGTTCTGCATCCATAGAGTCAATCAACCAGGGATAGAAACATAATTAAAAAAAAATGTAATTGAAAAAACCATACAACAATAAAAAAATAGGAAATATAGTATAATAGTGATTTACATAGCATTTGCATTTTATTAGGTGTTAGAAGTAGAGATGATTTAAAGTATACACGAGAATCTGCATAGATTATATGCAAATACTATGCCTTTGTATATCAGGGAATTGAGCATCAGTATATTTTGGTATCCTGGGAGTCCTGAAACCAATCCCCTATGGATACAGAGGAAGGAGCATACTTGAAACTACTTTATAATCTGCTTTTAACAACATTCTATACAAAAGTTATAATCTAGGAAACAAATAAGGAAGGGGCAATTATGCATTACCCTTCAAGTGATTTGCAGAAAAGTAGATTTACAGATACGGGCAGTGCATGCCTGTGTTTTGCCTATAAACTGCATAATAAAGTATGATAGGTAGATGAGAGGGCAGAGAAATTTACAATATTATGACCCTTTGCCAAGACGAGGCCAATGAAAAATAAATACAGTATCAGAAATCACAATTTACGTCACTGAACGCGTCATTGGATTCACAAAATGTTCCACTGCATTTAATTTTTAAAAAGTCCATTTTATGGTAAGGAATACTAGAATTGCAAATGTAACACAGACCTAATATGGCACGTGAGATGGAGAAGGTCCAATCCAGTGATATCTGTAGAGTGAATGAATTAATGCATGTTTAAGGAAGGTGCTAATGGTGGTCACAGGCTTCCCTCATCAACCCCAACTTATAATTGCATTTTTAAATTTATAAACCATGAGCCAGTAATGGGAGACAGTTACATAGATCCCTGGAGTCTCTCATAATAACAAATGTCTTTATATTTATACTTTTGTAATTCTGTGTGAAATCAGATTCAGCATCATGGTATCATATACTTATGGGAGGAATTCTTTGAGGAACTTGGAGAAAATGCTCCTAAAAGTGCTTCTTCCTTAGGGTCCAACATGAATGCAATATGTTTGCATTCATTCCCGTCTGCATCCTGTGGATATGATAAAATGCTTTCCCCCAAACTCAGGACGCCCCATTCCATGATATATCATATTTGCTCATTCAAGAACAGGATTCAATATTAACGTTGGCCTTCTTTACTGCTCTTTAGCAACGTGTTTTCAGCCAAGTATATTAAACTAGTCAGCTGCCCTTTTCTCCTGTCAGTAAAACAGCCAGTATCCTAAAATCACAGCTCATTTGTACCACATTGGCGTGAATATTCAGACTCCATTTGTCTCTAGCTCTTAGAGGCTGGTGTTAGAGTGGGTGATGGACATTTTGTTTTGAATTAGCAAAAGGGAGGAGGAAAGAAAAAATCCAAGTTATAAGTTTGAGCTAAAATATGTTTCAGGGAATGCAGCTCTGCCTTTTCCTCTAGGAAATGTCTATTTAAAAAAAAAAAAATCTAGATTTAATTTGGCACTAGGTTGAGCCTGGGATGCAGAGAATAGTAGGAAGGAAAATGTCTTAGGGTTTTTTTTTTTTCCCCCTAGACTGTTTGTTCTGCTTAAGTCCTATTAGAGTATTGTTGCACGGAGTGGCATGAGATGTGCACAACTTAATCTTGTTAGGCATCCTACAGCAGAGTTCAGAAGCAGTTGAGTCTGTGTCCTGCAACTGTACAAATCCTATTAGAGTTGGAACCTTAGGAAAGGCTTGATAGTTTTTGGTTCAGAGCTAAACAGCACAATCATTCTTTTCTCTTTACTTGTGTACTCACGCGCGCTTATGGGAACGAAAGCCTGGAAAGGAGTTCTAGACAAGAGCTCCTGGCACCGTTGTGTGTTTTACTCCCTGCTCTGTCCCTCTTCTCAGCACAGTCTTTCTCTGTCAATGGTCACGCCAGGCAGGAAGGTGTGTTTTTGTAGAGGTGCCTCTCAAGACCAGGTGCAATTCCCTGGCTGGGGAAACACGTTTATTTGGGCAAAGTTACTAAAGCTGCACGTGGTGATGTTGGAATGTCCTCCACCCTCTTTACTATGAAGGTTTCCAGAATGCTGGGAGTCCCATGGTGTCTGTGACCTTGTGTCCCCTCAATCCTTAACCAGATCTGGACTGTGCCCAGACTCATCGTGGATTTTGATTCTCATATCTCATGACAAGGACCCTGAGAGCAGTCTCCTTGAGAGGAGACTCCCAGGGAAGGGAGTGGATGCCAGACCTTCTCCCATATGAGCCTAGTTCTACAGCTACTACCGAAAACCCACAGGAAGGAATCTTAGTTTAAGAAATATCCCTTCAGATCCTACTATAAAAGGCTTGGGCCCACCTAAACCAAAGGAGACTAAGGACTTTGTCAGGGTTTCCAGGGAGGCTCATTTTGCAAAACTCAAGAAAAGAAGAAGAAAATAAAAACCCAAACTTCTCTTTCCACTCCATCTGGAGCTTCAACTGACTCCAAAAATATTGACCCACAGTGGTTATAAAATCTCCCATTTGAAAATGAGGGCAAAGTCTTCGAAGTGCTTACAACTCAAAGCATTTCTTTTACATGCTCATAGGAAAATGATCCTTCTCTCCAAACCTGTGAGCTGATTGAAATTAATGAAACACAGTCGGGAGGCACCTATGTTGGCCACCAGCCATCATTCATTGGAAAACCCCAACTAGACCATTCATGGATTGCAAAGGGTTTCCTCTTGCTTTCCACATTTCTCATTTGATATACATAGCAATTTGCATAAAATCACTGACCCAGGTGTCACTGACATTTTGGGTACCTTCAAGAAAATGGGCATCTTTTTCCTGGCTACTCCAAGAACACAAAGAGGAAAGTGTGAAAGTGGGTTCTTGGAGATAGCTGGTGTCTCAATATACATTTAAAACGATCGGATGAGGCAGGAGAATAAAGAAACGCGGGAGGTGGCTTCCAGATCTCTGATAGTCTCTTCTGCTAATAATCAGAAAATCACCCTGAAGATCAAGGGTTTCTATTAAGGAAGGAGAACTAAGGGAGAGAGAAGAAAAATAAAGTAAAAGCAAGGCGAGAACTTAAAGGAAAAGAAATAACACTTTGGAAAATAAAAGAGAGATGAATAAATACCTTTACCCCTTTCATTTGCATCATGCTAGCAGAGCAAATTAGGGAAATTCAGCCCAGGGGTTAATATGACTCCATGAGAAATGACATTTGATGGTGAGGCCTAGAGAGGGGAGGCTGGTAATGACTGTCAGGGGTCATGGCCTGGCCCCTCCACTCTCTGGTCTGGCAGGGAAACCCTAAAATACTGCCAAAGCTTATTCTAGGGAGCAAGTGGAGTGGGACAATCAGCAGGGGACAATGGACAAAGGAGGAAGTTCAAGGAAAAAGAGGCACAGTCCTCCACCCCTATCTGGGGCCTTTACTGACTAAACAATATGATGCTCTGTGACCACTGCATTGCAGCCACCTGACCCTGAAAACGACCTGCCCCTGTCTCTCTTTGGTCATTAAGGATTCTCATCCTGGCCTCCCCTTCTGTCCATTCTGATCAGCTCTGATTGGCTGATGAAGAAAATGGGCCCAAAGGAAGTTTGTCTAGGATTCCCTGAGCAGGCAGCAGGGGAGTCAGACAATGACCATAGGTGGAGTTAGCAAGAAGGGAGCAAAGGTGGGTGGGGCTAAGCTCACAGGAATGGTTTGGGGCATAGTCCCCAAAAGACAGGACAGAGAAGGAACAAAATAGGTCCAAAAACGCAAGGGAAGAAAAAATACACACATTAGCTCATCTACATGTTCTCACACAGCTTCATTAGAAGTATTGTGTAGTGTTCTTCCTCTTGGACGGGTCCTTCTCCTATTATCTAGCAGGAAAAGTTTCCATATACAATTTCTGATGGAATCTTTAAGTCACTGCTCCTCTCCCTCTACAGTCTTCCTTGGTGGCCTCATCCATTGACACACTGCTGCTTCCTGCCTGTAGGCGGTGACTGTGAACACCTCTGGTTCTCACCTGACCTTCAGACCTGCATATGCATTGTTTTCTAGACACGTGCCCTTGCATGTCCCCCAGGCTTTAAACTCAGTAAGTCCCTCTTGGATTCCCAAACAGTATTCTCATGGAAAGGCCACCTTAACTGGGGCATGCTCGTGCTATTTACTGTTTCCTGCCTCTTTGGGAGAAAGGTAACTCTCCTGCCATTAGTCAATCACACCTTTCTTTCAATCTTTCTCCTCAGCCTTAACTTATTTCTACCTGTCTTAGGGAGCAGGAAGTGAGGAGAAAGCATCATTAATACTCATCCTTTGGAGACAGTCTTAAAGCAAATAAATTGTAGGTTCAGAAGCTGCATCTAATCCTCTTTCCATTCATTCATTCATTCATTCATTCAACAAATATTACAAAGTATCTACTGTATACAAAACATCTCCTCTAGTGCCTTTTACATCTCCTCTAGTGCTATGAGAGATGTAAAAGGCACACTCTCTGATTTCAGAATTTATAGACTGTCATAAGGAAATGAGAGCTGTACACAAATGACTATAATACACTGTAGGAACTGCAAATGCTCTGAGAGTAATGTAATCGCTAAGGGAGTTCAGAAGGGGAGAATCGGAGGGAAGCCCATGTGCAATAAACAAAAAAATCAGCATATTAGAGAGAGAAAATGATGGCAGCAGCATTATGGACTGAATAGTATTTCCCCCAAATTCATACGTTGAAATCCTAACTTTCAGGACCTCAGAATGTAACTGCATTTGGAGATAAGTTCTTCAAAGAGCGATTAAGTTAAAATGAGGTCTTTAGGGTGGGCCTAATCCAATATGACTGGTGTTTTTACAAGAAGAGGAAATTTGGGCACAGAGAGAAAGACACCAGACAGGTGTGTGCCTGGAGAGACTACCATGTGAAGACACAGGGAGAAGGTGGCCATCTGCAAGGAGGGCCTCGAGAAATCCACCATGCCAGCACCTTGATCTCAGACTTCCAGCCTCCAGAATGGTGAGAAAAGAAATCTCTGTTGTTTAAGCCACCCAGTCTGTGGATTTTCACTATGGCAGCCTGAGAAAACTTGCAGGGGGGCAACAGATAGAATCTTGAAACAACAATTGCCTGAGTGGTGTGCTGAACTCCTGAAGAACTTTCCTACCTACTGGAGCCAAGCTCAGCAAAACTGTGAATGAGTGAAGTGTCCTTTGGTTTCTCCATCCTCTAAAGTGGAAATCCCCTCTTTCACCTCCCTAGGTGGTCCTTGTTCTGGTAGAAGTTTTCTTCCCAGGTGAGAGATTTGTTGAAAGTGAGGGGTACTTAGTGCTCCTGAGATCACCAGTGTTTGCACAAAGGTGAGCTTATTCATCTTGGAAGGCTGACTCATGTTGTCTTTATTGATTCAAATCACTAGCATTTTCACAAGAAGTGAAGACTTCATGATTTATCAGGACGGTTTTGTGAAAGATATTAATTATATTGCAGGAAACATTTAACAATAAAGAAAAAAAATCAGATTACAAAACAGGATACAAGACTTGATAGATCCTTCAAAACTTGATAGATTCTAACTGATTAATTAACTGGTAAGTAAAGTAGGAGGGCCGTAGCAGAAAAACTGGTCTCTCACAGTGCATCTTTAGATGTAAGAAGTTAGAATACCAGGCACAGAGACTGGGTAATTCCTAAGAGCAGAGCCCAAAGTATTAATAAAACATAAACTTTACTCACAGGTCAGCAATCAGATGTCTGAGCCTTCTGGTAGATCACCAATCCCTGTGGAATTTGATTTGATGATCTTGAAATGTTCCAATGATACCTGGAATAAAAGGAGGATCGAAACATAATTAAGTTGAATGAATTTTAGTTAATACAGACTATATATTTTCAAATATCATTTCTTCCTCAAGTACTGTTGTTAGAATCTAAAGGAAGAAATAAGGCAGCGGTAGAAATAGCTATTGTGCATTTGCATTTTAAGGAAAATACAATTATTGCAGAGTCCATCTCAGAATTATTCTGAATAAATTATTCTGGAGAAAGAGGTATAGTTAAGACAAACCCGGGGACAGTATCTAATTGCCAAGTTTCTTTTTGGCTGCTCCCAATCCCCTCAGTATTTTTATTTTAAAATTTGAGAATGAATAAAGGGAAAGTGAAGGAAGAAAATGTTATAAGTGGAAAACTTTTTGGTCTATAGTGTCTGTGTATGTCCACAAACTATCTTGTTAGTGAGACAAAGACAGAAAGGCTTTCAAGAGAAAACATAAAATGAATGGCAGAATCACTAACAGTAGAGTTTGCCTTCAGATAATCTCTTTCCTTTCTATTTTCAGATTTAGGGTCTAAGGGCCAGAGTTGCGAAAGCATCTCACTCCCTGTTTTAAGATCTTTCTCTCCCATCAGTTACCTTGCAACTTCAAATAGATGCCCGGGTGAACCATTCCTCACTTGAGCCCTTTAAGCCATAGCTTAAAGCAGTGCCCGACACACAGATGCTGGCTGCCCTGGCTCAGAAGCAGTTGCCAAAGGTCTCTGCAGGGAAAGCTGAGTCTAGACCGGAGGTAGTAAGGAAGGAAAAGGCCCAAGATGAAGGAAGACGGGAAGGGAGCTGGGCCCTGTTAGGCAAATGAGCCTGTCTTCCTCCCCGAGTCCCCATTGCAGCCAGTGGCAAACAGCCAGGGACTAGTTATTGCTCCTTTGATTTAACCATCTCCTCAGGCATGGGGAGAAATGAGTTTTATATGAAAACATTTACTATGGGAGAACCAAGGTATAATAAAAAGAAAGAAGTAATTTCTTCCCTCTTGATCAGATTTCTAGTCCTCTAAGTATAGTGATTTTCTTAGAACCCTCAGGAAAAGTCATTTAGTAGCATGAACAACTGTAACTAGCACCTTTCTAGTTAAACATTTCTAAAAACATTGCTAGCACATATTTACAGGAGACGGTTAGTATCCTAATTTAAAATCTCTATTGCAAGTATTCTCAGAAAGATGGCAGGCCGGGCACGGTGGCTCACGCCTATAATCCCAGCACTTTGGGAGGCTGAGGGGGGTGGATCACAAGGTCAGGAGATCGAGACCATCCTGTGAATGGTGAAACCCCATCTCTACTAAAAATCCAAAAAAGTAGCTGGGCGAGGTGGCGGGCGCCTGTAGTCCCAGCTACTCGGGGCTGAGGCGGGAGAATGGCATGAACCCGGGAGGCGGAGCTTGCAATGAGCTGAGGTTGCGCCACTGCACTCCACCCTGGGCGACAGAGTCAGACTCCGTCTCAAAAACAAAACAAAACGAAAAAACAAAAACAAACCAAAAAAAGATGGCATTTTCCAAATGGATACTAAGAGGCTGGTGGTGGGGGAAGAGGGGAGGATGTTATGATAACTTATTTCAACAGAGAATCATTGTAAAGGTTAAATTAGGGATCCTTTACAAAAATCAATAATTGTAAATAACTAACAAGAAGACCCAGATTTTCATTAATTTAAAATTTTATCTTACATGGTTGAATTAGGGTCTCTGATTTCAACATTACCGTTTTTATAAAACAATTCCTCAGTGACTTTTTCATAATATGATTTGCTTTCATTATGGAAATAATAATAACAACTATTGTTTGTTAAGTATTTTTCAGTGATAGGTCTTGTGCTAAACACATTGCACACATTATTTCATTTGATTACTGTAACAACCTTGTAAAATACATATTCTTATCTTAGGATAAGCACTGAGAAGTTCCTTGGCTGAAGTCATTTGCCCGAATTCACCCCGCTAGTGGTGAGGCCAGTATTCAAAGCCAGGGCCTGACCCACCGTGCTGGGTGTATCTGGTGGATACAGGAGCACATTTGTTTGTTCACTGAGTGAGTCCTCTGCTCCAGGACACAGCACACAGTGATGTACAAGGGCTCTGCTTCCATGGAGCTTATATTCTGCTGGAGTTCAGACAACACACATTTCTGATGGTGAGCAAATAAAAAACAGCAGGATGTAAAGAGGTCCACTGAGGGTCCCTGGAGGTTGGTTGGTGAGGGACAGTCTCTCTGAACAGGAGACATCTAGGCTAAAAACACATTTCTAGGAAGAAGCCCCCAATGTAAAGATCTGAGGGAAGCATGTTCCAGGCAGAGCCCTTGAGAAGCCTGATGTGAGGCTTTTACGAGATGGCTGTGTGCTCTGGGATCATGAAACTCTTCCAAGTTACTCAGTCCATGTGAGATTCAGGCTCATATGTCTGTTCGTAGAGTACACAATGCTGAAAGATGTGCTGGACAGAGGGTCTTACCAAAAAACGATCCCCACAGGGCTGCCCTTGCTGGAAAGCATGAGGATCTGTCCCTGCCCAGAGATGAAAGTGCCAAAGAAGCACATGGTCACCTTTTTATCCAGTGCCCAGAGGGATGGAGGTTCCCCACTCCATTTTTTGCTTGGTAGACTTCAAGAGAGCTGTGTTCTACAGGCTTGCACGAGCTCCTTTCATACATTACAGGATAAGGCAGATCATTTCTTAATAACAGACAGAAAAATGAAAAGCTACAGGACATAATCCTTAAAATGAGAAAGGAATGGCAAGTAGCTATTTCAATCATAGTTGGCAGGAAGTCACATAATTTGTGGGGATGGAAATTAAAATAAAATATTCAAAAATAGATCGATAGGTTTTAGTCAGAATGAGTCAGTAATAATGAAACATTATTAATTGTCTCTGCTTTGCATTTATAGTTAAACATGGGAGCGAGGAGTATGTTAGAAGAAAAGAAATATATGATCTTAGGGAATTTGGGTCATTTAAATAAATACTAACAAGTGAATTGCCCTTGAAAAAGTCATTTAACCACTCAATTCCTTCATCTGTAACATGAAGCATTTGGAATAGATTTGCAACAGTACTTCGATTCGGCTGATTTATTTCTACCATCTTTCCATGAAAAAAAAATTTATTGTGTATGTGAATGACCTTGATATCATTTTGAATAAAACAAGTTCAACCAAGTTTCCCCTTTTCAGCATCTAACAGGGTGCTCAGAGAAGAGTATTACTTTTCAAGTCCACCTACCCCTACTCCTTCTCTATTATTTCTAAGAGATGACTGCATTTTATAACTCTAAGAGAAATGATAATATATTACATAATAATATCTATAATTTATTGAATGCCTACTATTTGCAAGGTACTTGATGTCTGTTCTTTCATTTAATCTTCACGAGAAAACTGTGAAACTGGTTGTTTTTTTATTATCCCCACTTGGAAGTAAGATTCATTGTCACATGGTTAATAAATGACCAAGTTAGAATTAAAACCCAGGTTTGTTTTATTCCAAAGCTCCTTCCATGACTGGATACATGGAGCAGCCATAGCTGCCAACATTGACATTTTCTTTTACCTTTTTGAGTTCTATACAACATTTTTCTTTAAATGTTTTGGAGGAGATCGTTGATGAGTTTGTGGAATGTAGCTAGACCGATGTAGGTATCTGCCTAAATGGAATACCTTGTGGCAGTCCAGTGCTTTCATTGAGAACAACTAGAAACTCTGGATAATATTCCACAAAACCAAAATTAATTTGGAGGCATCCCAGAACTGCTGTGGTAACCAGGATTTGAGGGACCAACATCTTAGAGAGAAGGAAGGCCTGGAAAAGTAATCTCACATTCAGTGATTTCCCCCTCAAGGAATTTGGTGTACTTAAGATACAAAGGACAAGAAGATACAAGAGAGAAACTAAGTAGAACATTTCTGAGAAGCAGAGCAGAGTCTTAGCAGTCTTGTGGAGCTGAGTAGAAAACAACTTTAAGTGCAAGAGGGAAGGACCATTCTGGGGTGACAGAGCTGTGAATATATCTTATTCATGGTGATTGTTATTTAACTATATGCACTTGTCAAAACTTGCAGAACTGTACACTGAAAAGAGTAAATTTTACTGTATGCAGATTACACTGTGATAAACGGTCTTGGATACAACCTTAGTTAGGACCTTTGGAGAATTCAGCCACGGAGAGGGAGCAAACCAGAGGTTGAAGGAGTCATGCAAAATGGAAGAGGAGTTGTAGGTCAGCTCAGCCCCGTTTCACTGAAGAGAACTTTCCCAACTCCATTGAAACAACCAGAAGGTAAGACAATCCCTATCTGTAGGAAAGTAACATCATCCCACACCTAAATGAATATCTATATGGAAAAAGGAAAATCAAAACTTGACCTCTATTTAGCATCATTCCCTCAAATTCTTTCAGATTGATTGTAGATCTAAATGTGAAAACTTACACATTTGGACTTTCAGAAAAAAAAAAATCTCCATGATTTTGGGATAGGCAAATATTTTGTAAACAGGACATAAAAATAAAAAACTTGTGTTGCATTAAAACTAAAAACCATAAAAAGAGTGACAATGAAAGCCATAGATTGAGAAAATAATATTAGCAATATGGATGACAAAGAACTTGTATCTGGAATATATAAACAATTTCCACACATCAAAAAGAAAAAGATGGATGATCTAGTAGAGAAATAAGTAATGATTTCAACAGGCATTTCACAAAAGAAGATATTTAAAATTGCCAACAACTAAAAAATAAATTAGCCAGGTGTGGTGGTGCATGCCTGTAGTCTCAGCTACCTGGGAAGCTGAGGTGGGAGGATCTCTTGAGCCAGGGAGGTCAAAGCCACAGTATGCCATGATCGTGACAGTGCACTCCAGCCTGGGGACAGAGAGAGACCTTGTCTCAAAACAAAAACAAAAACAAAAAGACAAAAAGGTCAACAAGCATATGAAAAAGTGCTGAATCTCATTAATCATTAGAAAAATTCAAATTGAAACTTATGATGAACTAAAGCTACATGTCACTAGAATAGCTAAAATTTAAAAGACATAAATCAAAATGTTAGTGAGCAACTGAAATGCTCATGCACTGCTGTGGGAATATAAATTGGCAAAATCACTTGGGAAAAAGATTTGACAGCACGTGCTAAAGCTGAATATTTGTATACCCGTGACCCAGAGATCTTACTCATAGGCATATATACAACAAAAATCCATGCATATATTCACCAGAAGACATGAACTTGAACGTTCATAGCAGTACTATTAGTAATAGCCACGAAATGGAAATAACCTCAATGTCTATCAACAGCAAAATGGATAAATCGTGGGAGGTAAACAATGAAACCCTATATAGCAATTAGAATGATCTAAGTGTTGCTCAGGCAATCAATCTCAGAATCATAATGTAAACAACACAACAAAAAATTACTGTATGATTTCATTAATATAAAAACCAAAGCCCAGACAAAATTAATATTTCATGTTAGAAATCAGAATAATGGTTATCATGAGGTAGTGGCTGGGTGGGGGAAGGCATGACTCTGAAGGAACATTTGGGGGGCTTTTGAGTGCAAGTAGTATTCTGTTTTGTGATCTGGATGCTGACTACTCAGTTGCGTTCATTCTGTGAAAGTGCATCATTCTGTACAATTATAAATTGTGCACTTCTCTATATGTCACACATCATTAAAAAGATTATTTTTAGAACATGTGAATAGAAAAAGATGAAGCTTTAGTCTGGAAAGATGACAACTCAAGGGAATTTATGAGCTCAAAATATATAAAATCATGAAGGTTCACTATCTCTGGTCATATATTGTACCAGTAAGAAAATAAAATAGTAAAAAGAAAGACAAACAATGAGAGAAAACAATAAGATAATACAAATCAAGGTACTCTGCAGGGGGAGAATTGTAGTTGGGAAGGCTGGGATCAATTTGGTCAGTTATTTCTAAATTAAAAGTCAACACTGGATTATTTACCAATGACTTAGTGAACTTTCCATATATATTTTTTGGCTTACCATATCTTAGAAGGGAAATATTGAATGTTTTTGCAAGTGGCCCATACCAAGGCAATCCAAATACAGGGACTACTTATCATCTTAAGAATGCCATGAAATTTCACCATCCATCCAACCCCTTGCTTAGTATCCACTGTTTCTCCTCCTCACTTTTAACCACCCACCTTCCCCAAATTATTTCTTGTAGCTCTTTTGTGCATCAAGCCCTTGAACAATGTTGCCTCTTTATTTCTTAAAATTGTATGTTTCCATTTCAGATTTTGCCTATGTATCTTGAACAAATTCATTTACAGTATGCTTGTATTTTAGTGTATAGGTTTATGTCTGTATGAGACTCTCTTGATTTTTACGGGATATGTTTTCTGTGTTATTAAGGACTTATGCATATGGAAATGTATACAGATATTTGTATAAATGAGTAGATAAGAGGGACGAGATGTATTAATATGATAATATGTTAGGAATTTAGCTACCAAACAGGCTAAAGTGGGAAATTAAGGAAATTGTTCTTATAATTAAAGAAAAAGTCAATTATTCAGTGAAAGTCAGAATTCTTGTGGCATTCTGTAGCAAACAGATTTATTGGATTGCAGACAAAGCTTTAAATCATTCAGTTGGATTGAAAATAGATCTTTCCCATTAAAACAGCATGGAGTTGTAAGACTGACTATAGGGTCACATAGAACTCTACACTTAATAACCTAAGAGAAACTCTTTAAAAAAGATACCTAACAGGTATCAGCTACTTCAATTTTAAAATGAGGATAGTAATAACTACCTTGAAGGATTTTTTCCTTCTTCCATTGTACTTGGTTAATGCCTCTATGGTAGCATTGCATGAGTATGGGCTTCCCAATGGTAAGGGCATGGTCTTATCAATCACTCCATACCAAGCATTTAGCATGTTCTCTGGCATATATCATATGCTTCATAAAAGTCTGTTATTGGCCGGGTGCACTGGCTCACGCCTATAATCCTAGCACTTTGGGAGGCCAAGGCGGGCAGATCACAAGGTCAGGAGTTTGAGACCAGTCTGGCCAACACAGTGAAACCCTGTCTCTACTAAAAATACAAAAAAAAAAAAAAAAAAAAAAATTAGCCGGTGTGGTGGTGTGCTCCTGTAATCCCATCTACTCGGGAGGCTGAGGCAGGAGAATCGTGTGAACCCGGGAGACAGAGGTTGCAGTGAGCCAAGATTGCACCATTGCACTCCAGCTTGGGAGACAGAGCGAGACTCAGTCTTAGAAAAAAGAAAAGAACGAAAGAAAAAAGTCTGTTGTTGAGTGATGATTGAGATAACATATAAAGTGCCTAGTATTGAACCTAGCGTATTGTTGACCCTTCATGAATATTATCAGTTCCTTTCTCTGCCTTCTTCTTTGTTATCCTGCATCTAGAAAGTAGAATGACTCAATTCTTAGCTTATTTCTATACCATCAGGTCCCAAGACTAGGAAGCTACCCAGGGAAATTTTGCCGAGTTCTTCTTAAAATTTTATGGAGTGCAAAGGATATAGCTTAGATGTATGTTCTCAGAGGAGCCAATTTTGTAAAACTATGGAAAAAAAAAAAAAAAAACACCAGATCTTATCCTGTTCTATAATAGTGCAAAAGATGGGCTTTGATATCTTAAAATGGTGCCTAATCACAGGTGCCTTTTCTCCTTTCTCTTGGACAATCATTTAATGAAGAGTAATCTGTGATGCTATTTGCATCCTCCGAGATCTTTCCATTGTTAATAGAAGAATGAGGGTGGATTTTTACAGGCAAGATGATTTCTGATTGGAGAAGCATTGAGAATGTATCCATGAAGGTCAGATGTTTATTTTTTAAGCTTCATGAAGAGTTCTGTACTTGTCTGAAGCAAATAGGAAAGAGAAAGTCATTTGTGGTCTTATGAAATTTCTGAACTTCTCATGGGAAAGTAGCTGACGTCAGTGTTTGATAAGTTTCCCGTGGCTACAGGCATAAGAGACACTGAGAAAAATCTATCTTTCTCTTCACAGAGTCATGGTGTACCTGAAGTTTAAACTGGGTATAACTACCAGTCATCACGAAAGACCTAGTGTAGATAATAAAAAGTCCAAAGTTTGTGGAAAGGCAGTGGCAGTTGTTTCTCTTGTCTTCATCATCGTAATCATCACCACTGCAACTACCACTGTCATCATTATCAACAAGCACTGACTGTTGTTTGTGAGGCGTGATGTGAAGTCACCTAGGTTTCAGCAAGTGATAAGAAATGGTGCACTAAATTTTTATGTATATTAAATTTTCCAATGGATGCAGTCTTCCAGTTCTCTTCTTCTGCCTATGTGCCTGTGTGTGGCTTCCTAAATAAATAGAACTTATTGAAGAGAAGCAACTATGAAGATTAGAACCCTCATGGTTGAGGAGGCAAAGCTGAGGAAACAGTATGGACACCTGTGCAAGGGTAAGAGTCATATCATTTATCTTCTATTTTTTTGAGATGAAGTCTCACTCTGTCACCAGGCCGGAGTGCAGTGGCATGATCTCAGCTCACCGATTCAACCTCTGCCTCCCAGGTTCAAGTGATTCTCCTGCTTCACCTTCCTGAGTAGCTGGGATTACAGGCGCCCACCACCACACCTAGCTAATTTTTGTATTTTTAGTAGAGACGGGGTTTCACCATGTTGGCCAGGCTGGTCTCGAACTCCTAACTCAGGTGATCCGCCCGACTCGGACTCCCAAATTTCTGGGATTACAGGTGTGAGCCACCTCGCCCAGCCTCATTTATCTGTTATCTGTAGAATTTAGCACAGCCTCCGGCATATAGGATAAATTTAATAATTTCCAGTTTGACAAAATTGAACCTCTTTAATTCTATTAGACTCAATTTTTGACAATCTCATCAATAAAGGTTGTACTTAGAAATTTTTGATATTCACAAAGAAGGAGTGTCTGAAGTCAATACTTTCTAGTTCAGGCTGCACGTCATCAAAGTGATCAGATTATCTATTATGCAGTTAAGTCAACTCTGAAAAATTTAGGCACACTTTATTGATGTAATAAATACATTTCATGTTCCTATTTCTAATATGTTCTTGTTTATTTAAAGTATGCTTAAAACTTTTTCTAATGTTAGTTTTAACTACTGATTGAAATTTAACTACCTAAGGACAGGGCCATATATTTCCTTTATGGCCAATTGCTTAAGGTAAGCAAAAAACAAAGCAAAATAACACCCTAAGTGGAAATATCCTGTTCCTCTTTCCCACGTTCTAACCAACTGGCATTGCCCACCTCTCCTCTCTGCCACAGAGCTGTGTGGTAAGACCTAATCCAGAGCCTTGAGCTCAGTCAGTGGCAAGCATGAAACGCTGACAAAGAGAATCTGGGCAGCAGCAGGACACAGGGCTCAGGTCAGGATCTAGAATCACCTTGTCTACCGTTGCAACCAAAAGCAAAACCATCAGTATCTGTAGCCTCGAAAAAATTCACTAGATGTCATTCCTCAGCATTTTAAAGAAAGGCAGGCAGTACTTTATCTCTTTGCACATTCAACTGAAAGAGTAACTAGTGAAGGCTGCAAGCCCATAGATTAGATACAGAGGCCTTTGCACTAGAAAACTGGTAAAATATCACACTCACTCTGTCTGTTCATCATCACCCAGATATCCATCTGCTAATGTCTAGGAGGTTGTGGACATCGGCAAACACAGCAAAATAACAATGCACAGGGGACCATTTTGTGCACAGGGCCCTGGGAAGGGCCAGTGGAATTCCTCTGATTAGTCTCCTTTTGACTTTTTCCCATAGACCTTATTCCTGCACTGAAATGTCTGGAATGTTTGGTAGGGATGAAGTGGGTTGGTCACAGGGCAATTATGCTTCTATCATCAATCAGATCAGCCATTTGTGGGCTGATTTCCAAGTGCCTAGTGACATCACAAATGGGTTAAGAATACAAATACATGGCACTTTTACAGTAAACAGGGCTTTCATATCCCTATTCTTAAATGATTTTCATGGCAACCCTGGAGGTCAGTAAGACAAGTATTATCGGCAACATTTTATAAATAAGACCTAGAAAGGCCTAGAGAGGTTAAATGGTTTACCCAAGGCTTCTTAGCTAGTTATGGGAGGAGCTGAGTCCCCAGATCTGTTCTTTCTGTAGAACAGCATTCTGCCTGTGTTTGATTAGTTAACAACCGAGTTCATGAAGCAGGAGCTGGTTATTTTTTATTTTAGGACAAATCAATCACTACATCTGCTTTTAGACATCGGAAGAATCTATTGCTTGATTTTTTTTTTTTTTTTTTTTTTTTTGGGGACGGAGTCTCGCTCTATCGCCCAGGCTGGAGTGCAGTGGCGCCATCTCGGCTCACTGCAAGCTCCGCCTCCCGGGTTCACACCATTCTCCTGCCTCAGCCTCCTGAGTAGCTGGGACTACAGGCACCCGCCACCTCGCCCAGCTAACTGTTTGTATTTTTAGTAGAGCTGGGGTTTCACCATGTTAGCCAGGATGGTCTTGATCTCCTGACCTCGTGATCCACCCGTCTCGGCCTCCCATAGTGCTGGGATTATAGGCGTGAGCCACGGCACCCAGTCTACTGCTTGATTTCTAAATGCTATCATGGGCTAAACAGTTTTCAAATAATTATCTCAAGAACTGATCCTTTGTGGCCCTTGCAATCTGGCCTGTCTTTGCAGTAATCACACAGCAGAGAAGGTATAACAAGCGATAAATACTTCAAGCAACCGTACTCATCTCAAAGCATTTGAACATCAAAATAGATCTTCCGTCAGGTATGGTGACCCACCACAGCGGCTTTCTGTGTGGGGTTCTGATCGCAGTATTGTTGCTACTCCGATGTGACATCAGAAATGTGAGGTTTCACGTGATTTACTTTTTAAAATATTAGGAAGGATTCAAAGCTATCCATATAAACTCATTCAATTGGATTCTAGGCATCTTTCTCCAGTGAAAGAAAAAGGCCTATTTGTCTTCCTCTAAGTGGGTTTTTTTCTGTGAATATCATTCCTCATATGGGGGAAAAGTTTGAGATTTTCTCTTCTACTATTCGTATCTCATGAGACAAAAAGTTAGGCCCACCTTGGGATTCTATTTCCAGTTATTAAATGGGAGTTGCTAAGGAGACAGCAGAGATGGAGACAGACAAGATCACTGCCCTCAGTGGTCTAACACTCTAGTGGGCAAATAAATATTAAATTACTTATGTCATATTCATTTCTGTATCCCCAGTATCTAGCATAGCTCTGAGCACATAGCAGTTTCTCAATAAATGTGGGTTAAGTGAATAAATGAGGTCTCCAGAAGCTCAATCTCTTTCACTTCTAAATCTTGATGAAAACATCATTCTCCAGTGCCCTTCTTCCCAGGGCTACGCTGAAAACTTATACAAGGTGGACAATGAGAATCTCACTGAAGAATAGTACTGATGTTTTTATTGGTAATACATTAGCTGGTTGATGGTAATGTGGGCAGTATCAAACTTCAGTCTCATATGGCCACAAAATTCAACCCAAGCTGCTATCTTTTTTACAATGTGGAATTTTAACCAGATGAAGGATGACGTGCAGATACAGATGGGTTAATGAAACCCATTTCCACATTGATAAAATATTTCATATTGAACATCCCATAATGTTTATCTCCAAAGGATAGTATTTTTAAACATAGCAATGCTTCCATTCATATGCCAAGAAAATCCCCTAAAAACCAGAAGTTTCACTGGGTTCAACATTTATAGCTAAGTGGATTGAATTAAGTGAAAAAGATAAATTAATTCAATAAAAATTTTTGTCAGTTGCCACCAAATAACTGTTGGGGAGCTCTCGGTCTCTGTTGAAATGACAATTCTGGCATTATGCAGACACAATTATAGGCTAAATAGAGCTGATAAGCTTAAGTATAAAACATGTCTTACAGCTTCATAAGGAAAAGTTCTAAAACATACTGTCCAGAGACAAGACAATAATTCTTATATATCTCGCACATAAAGAGGTGATTGTGACAAATTACTTTTAAAGGGTTAAAAAACAAATAACTGTGAATGACTTAAAATAACTAAGCTTACATACAAACGCCATTCCAGAACCTTGAGCAGAGCTATAACTACATTATGTGGAATACACTAGAAGAGCGAAGGAGGAAACAAAAAAAGGAAAAACCGTAAACTTAGCCAGAATTTAAATGATATTGAGGCTGCACAGATACTTAGATTGTTTTGCGAGTGTATTTCTACCACTGTCTGTCTGTGTTCCTTCATTTCCTGATGTGGCTTAAAAGAAAAACCTCAGACATGAAAATCAAAACTGCCCTTATTATGTTCTTAGGCTGTTTGAATCCAAACGAGAAATCCAGGAGTGTGGGAACTTGATCATAAGATCCATGAATGAGCAATCACATTTTCGCACCACTTTATACCCCAGAGTATCTCAGGCAGGACTTCACAATGATTCATTGCTGGTTTTCAGGACTGCTTTTATTTCTATTTCATTCTACTGAAAAAGGTCCCAAATTGTTACATGTAGTCAGTTATGAGCGGGGAGCAGGAGAGGGCTCTCCCACCACCCACTAGAAACATCAGGTGATGTTTGGCAATTATCCCTTTGCCTCTCTAAAAGTGATAATTCACAGCAGCCAGAAAGAGACAATCTCCTGATGGTCCATACCTGTTAATATTTAAAGTGTTAACTGAATGCAGACCCCAGAGAGAAACAGCTTCCTGGAAATGCATATTAGGAGACAAAAATGATGAAGTAAGATCTCCTGGGTACTCTCTACCAGAAGAAGGAAGAAAACCTCAGATGGGCATGTGTCTAACTCCCTAAAAACACTGCATGTGCGCATTTCTCAAGAGTAAGAAGGGCTCTGCGCATGCCCACCCTAAGGAAGATCATGGGGAAAAGGAGAGCTTATAAAAGTCCTGGGATCACGGTTAAACAGGACACTTGACCTTCTCTCTTTAACACTCACGTGCCTGCTTGAATCTCTTCCAAGCACACCTTTCTTTCCTGTTCTAAAGCTTTTTAAAATAAACTTCCACTCTTGCTCTGAAACTTGCCTCTATCTCTTTTTCTGCTTTACATGCCCCTCAGTTGAATTCTTTCTTCTGAGGAGGCAAGGACTGAAGTTGCTGTGGACCCCTACGGATTCGCCGCCGGTAACTCGCAGATAACTCAGATCTCTTCCACTAACAAAAATCATCAAATCTGTAGAAGTTATGCCATCTCTGAGTGCTATATAGATATACATTTTATTATAGAAAGTATGCAAATATGCATTTTATTATAGAAAATACAGAAATTATGCAGAAGCCGGGTGCGGTGGCTCATGCCTGTAATCGCAACACTTTGGGAGGCCAAGGCAAGTGAATCACAAGGTCAGAAGTTCAAGACCAGCCTGGCCAAGATGGTGAAACCCCTGTTTCTACTAAAAATACAAAAAAATTAGCCAGGCTTGGTGATGGGCACCTGTAATCCCAGCTACTCAGGAGGCTGAGGCAGAGAATTGCTTGAACCTAGGAGGCGGAGGTTGCAGTGAGCCGAGATCATGCCACTGCACTCCAGCCCGGGCAACAGAGCGAGACTCCGTCTCAAAAAAAAAAGAAAGAAAGAAATTATGCAGAAAATAATTATAAAGTCTCTTTTTCATCCTTCCCACCATGAGATTACTTTAAAGTTTCAATATATTTCCTTCCAGTCTTTTTTTCCAACAAACATAAGATTTATTTTAAAAACAAATGTGATGTTATGCACTCAATTTTTTCACTTATCATATTATACATATTTTTTACACAATTTTAAAAACATGATTGATAACTGTACAATTATATGTAATCATTCCCTTATCACTGGACATTGAGAGTATTTCAAGTTTGGGCTATTATAAGTAGTGCTGTGATGGACATTCTTGTACATAAATCTTGATCACTAAATATCACTTTGTTTTTGCATTACTAAGTAATGTAGAGCTTAGTACTCTACCAACGGCTCTCAGGGGAATCAAATTGATCACACTTTCTTTCTGTGAATTCTCCTTGTTTCCACATACACCACTGGAGAAGCTGGAATATTTGTAGTTGAGTTACAGCAAATAACAGGAAGACAAAACGGTAGAGACTTCTATTGTCATTATTCACTGCCAATATTATAGAAGCACCAAAAAAAAAAAATTGCCTTTAAAGATCTGGTTTGAGATCATATCCTTCGCAGGGACATGGATGGAGTTGGTGGCCATTATCCTTAGCAAACTAATGCAGGAACAGAAAACTAAAGACTGCTTGTTCTCACTTATAAGTGGGAGCTAAATGATGAGAACACATGGACACATAGAGGGGAACAACACACCCTGGGGCCTGTTGGAGGGTTGAGGGTGGGAGGGGAGAAAGGATTAGGAGAAACAACTAATGGGTACTAGGCTTAATACCTGGGTGATGAAATAATCTGTATAACAAACCCGCATGACACACATTTACCTGTGTAACAAACCTGCACATCCTGCACATGTACCCCTGAACTTAAAAAATTAAAGAAATTAAAGATCTAGTTTTTAAGATCGACTGATGCCTTGATAAATGAAATAATCCAAAGGTGTAGCAAATTAAATTATTAAAATCAATTGCGTTATATGTAGACACACACAGAGGAAGGGTGAAGAGAGAATAAATTCTAGGAGTGAGATAACCCACATCATAGTAGAGCCTCTGGTGGTTTGAGAAAGTCTGTTAAGGAAATATCAACAGTGGATTTAATGCTTAGGGTGCAAGCATTCTGAAGACGGGTGTTAAGCTTTATAATTTTGTTTCCTCTCTATAACTCACAAAAAGTTCCACCGCTACTCCCCCCCGTTTTTTTTTTTTTTTTCCTCAGCAAACAGGATAGAACTGAACACAGTCCATGTTTCCCAAGTTTTTCCCATCTTAGCAAATGACACCAATATTTACCTGGTTGCTTAAGCTCTGGACTTGGGAATCATTTCCTACACTTCCTCCTTCTTCATCTACCATTACTCCCTCTACAGTAAATTACTAAATCCAGGTGATTCTCCCTTCAGGATATTTGCCGAAAATGGTCCATTTATCTTCATTATTGTTGCTGTCACTCAAATCCAAGCCACCATCATTTCATCTGGACCCGTCCAAGAGCCTCCCAACTGGTCTTTCTGTTCTAATCTTCCAGCCATCTGCAAACAATTACCTTTTTAAAAACATAAATCTAATCATGTCACTACCCTGCTTAAAACATTTGGGTAGCTTCATAGTGCATCTAGAATACAGATCCAGCTCTTCCCATGGCCTACAATGTCATGTATGATCTAGCCCAGTCTGCCTCTCTAGCTTCCTCTTGTGCCTCTCTATTGTGATCCAGTCACACAAGCTTGCTTTCAATTTCTTGCATGGATCTAGAGCTTACTGACCACAGAGACCAGAAATGAGCCCCTCACCATTAGCTAATGACAAAGGCATACTTCTTACTTGGATAATTCTTAGCCTTTCTTAAACCCACAAAGTCAAAATTGGAATAGTATTAAATAATTGCGACACCCTGAAAACACCAGTTTTTGTGTTACAGTACAATTAGATGATAACGTTTTCAAATATCCTATCCATTTATTGCCAAGGTATTGTAAATTAAAATTTGTTGCATTAGACATATAGATTTTTAAGATTTTACTTCCATGTCATTCTGTTATAAGTCTCTGCTCTTTGTCTTCATGTACAATCACAATTCACGATGATATTTATGTTTGAGTACTTATGTATTTAATATCTATCTTTTCTACTAGACTGAAATCTCCATGAGGATGTATCTATTGTGTTTACTAATGATTCCTCAGCACTTTGCAGTTGCCTGCCATTTAGTAGTCACTCAATAAATATACATGGAATGAATGAATGGCCGACATGTATCTTGAAATAAAAATATTTCAAAAGAGTGTCTAACGATAAGATGGGGGGAGCTTTATTGATTTATCATCTATTTGCAACGATGAGAATTAAGAGCTTGGCACTTGCTAAGTGCTCAATATTCTGAATAAAGGAATAGATAGATGAATGAATAATTATTAGCTGTCAAAGCAGAATATGATACATCTAAATGAAAAGCAGATAACTGTATCAGAGCAACCAGGGGCAGACCTAAAAGCTATTTTTTCTGCTGCTACTTTTCTCCAACTGTTGTAGTTTGAAAGACAGAAGGCTCATAATACGCTTTTTTGGTAATAGTTGAATCATGCATTATCTCATTGGATTTTCCTAAGAATCCTATGATAGAGGTAGTATATCATCCCCCATTTGACAAACAATGAAATTAAGCCCAGTGTCTAGGATTACTCAGAATGTAGTGAATCCAGAGCTCAAATGCTGGTTTTCTAACCCACGAGATTAAGCAACGAGAACAACATTGGACAATTATGGAACAGATGATGCAATTTTGTTCTGATTTCCTCCCTTATATCTGTGTTAAGGTTGGCTGGGCTTTTTAAAAATAAGAAGCAAGCAAATACCCAAATCTCTCTAAGTCTTCTAGCTTAAAAATCTGACTTTGGTCTAGCTGCAATTCTGAATTCTTTTTGGATCAGTGAATTTTTATTTTTCTTTCCAGCCATATTTAAAAATATACTCTGAGCCACATTTGTCTCTATTCCTTTTAAACCAGCGAGAAAATGCTCTCAAGAAAACTGCCTCGGTGCAGAAGACCTACTCATACACCAGCCACGACATTGGCTTATTTCCATATAACCTAATATGGTTAAGAAAATGTTTGACTGGAACAGAGTGAGGATTGCCAAACTTAACAACTTTTTAGTAAGAAAAGTGCCACAGAGTCCTCTGTTTAGACATAGTGTGATTTCAGTTCACATGCAGTGCTTATCCGTTCACATCAACGAAACCAAAGTTGTATTTCTATGCAGTAACAAAAACCAGATACCTGCCCCCTTTGCCCAGTCTCAGGCAAGATGAATAAATACAAGCTTCTCGGAAAGGCTTTTGGTGATAGTCTATTAAATATGTTGCCCTTGTTGGGTTATAAAAACTAAGTGACCTGGGGATGCCCAATTCAGATTCTGTAGAAGGTCCTCAGAGTTTGTGTTAAATCCGGTAGCTTTAAACAGAAGAATGAATGAAAGGAAAGTCATCTCCTCTATCTGAACCTCAGTCCATCATGGACCTTCCATCGCCTTCCCCAAATAACACCTTTGACTGACATTTCTATTTATTCTGACTCCCAGCACTCTGATAAATTTGGAATATCATGTGATCTAATATGGTCCTCACTGTTTCCTGTGCCTGGGTCATTGACGTTGTCATCTGGCCAAGTCCTGAAAGGCTTTTAAAGCCAGGCAGATCTGGGTTTGAATTCTGGATTGTGCCACTTTCTTGCTGGATGACTTTGGCAAATTGTTTATTTGCTCCACTGAAAAGTGGAGAATGCCTACCTTGCATGGTTGTTGTGAGAATGAAATGGGGTAATGTGTATAACAGTATAGAACCTGGTATGGAGAAAAAGCTCAGCAAATGGCAAAAAAAAAAATGCCCATTTTCTGCTTTTACTCTCTTCCTGATCTCACTACATTCTGGAAAATAGTGCTGGATTCATTTTCCCAACTAAGAATGTAGCAAATGAATACCCATTGACTCCTGCCATTGTCCTGATCCATTGAGATAGGGAGATCTGCCTAAGATTTCAACCTGGGCCAAGTTAAAGAAAAACTAATGTCAAAACTTCTGTTGCTTCTTAGAGTTACTAAAGGCATAAGCCCAGGGTAGATAACTATTATATTTTGTTTACGTAAATATCCTGACCTTGCTTTGCGGTTGTAAAAGATGAATGGTCCTGTCCACCCCAAAATCACATGGGAGAGAATTAAGGCAAAGAGCTAAAGAGCTAATTTTTTTTCTCAAATTAAAATATTTAATTTTGAGCTGTGATCCAGTGTGGCTGCACTTTAATGCCCTTCTATCACCATAAACCATTCATCAAACTCTGTTAAATGCAGCAGCTTTGTGGGAATGAAGAAAAAAAGAACTTTTCCATGCTCAGACTTAAGCCGGTAGAGGTTGGACTGAGGCTGTAAATATGTGACCGGAATTTGGAGCAGGAGGTGACAAAAATATAAAGCATCCCTCCACCTTATCTCTTTCTTGGGGAGTCTCTGAAATATTGAGATGGAGGCCCCAATTATTTTATTTGGATCTGAAATGAAAGAATAATCCAGGAACAATTTGGGCATATCCAGGTTTCATACTTAGGAACAATGAACCAACAATACAAAACCAATATTATCAGTAAAATGCCTGTTATCCTGATTAGTTTAGGGAATCCAGGCAACAGTATTGGTGGTAAAATACCTCAATTTTAAGTCATGGTGACACTACTAACTTCCTTTGTGACCTCTGGCAAGTCACAAACTCTGCAGGTTGGATCTTCTAAACTGTAAAATGTTGAAGAATAGACTAGAAAAGCTTGGGTGTGTGTTGATTAGGTGGTTTGGAGTACTTAGGAGATGCTTCAGAAAGATGATTGGCACTTAAAGAGTTAAGATTTGGATAACTAGAAAGGAGGTGTGAGAATATTTCAAACATGAGGAAGGAGCAACGTCAGCAGAACAGAAATACATCAGTTGTGGTCATGGGCAGCTGTGGTCGTGGGAGAGTACATTCAAAAGCCTGCCTGGGAGGGTGGGAGAAAGCAGGAATATTGACCAGGTCCTTGAATATCAGTTTTGTACTTTATTCTTTGGAGCAGACAATACAGTAATAAAATTATCCTTATACAGAGAATTTTAACATGCTAGTTTTGTTCACCTCTCTTTAATTTAAAATTTTTAAAGTAAATAGTACTTTGGGAAGATTTTTGAGACTAAGATTTTTTTTATATAAACAGTAGTTTGGGAAGATTTAAAATCAGTTTATAGGATGGAATGATACTTGAAAGGGCTAAACTAGAGTGTGTAGGTAAGTTTGGAGATTCTTGAAACCTGAATTAAGATGGTGTTTGTGAAACTGAAGGAAAAGATAGCCTGAGACATTGAGAAACGTGCATGTATTTCTCCCCGGCATACCCGAGGCTCCTCTGGTCAGTCTGTACAGGGATCTGTTCTCAGTTGCCATGCCCTGAACTCTGACCCCTGGGTCTAAAAATTGAGCTATTAATGATCAATAAATCATTTGGAAGGTTAATCTATAGGAAGGGTCAAAACAATTTTTTATTGTAAATATATAAAATGACCTTGGGTTATTATGTGATGCAATATTTAAATTAATTGCATGATTGAATATAATTTTGTAGATTATACCAACCAACAATGAACTCTAAATGACTTCACCAAAAGGGAAATCTTCACGTTTTTTCTAGGAGAATATATATAAGATATCTATAAATCCAAAAGTTAGACTATAAAATTATCCTTATATAGAGAATTTTAAAATGCTAATTTTTCTCACCCCCCTTTAATGCTCAGATATTTCATAGCAATTTAAAGACCTTAAATTACCCTAATCACTTTTAAAAATACATGCTTGGAAAGAGGAAATCCAAACTTAAATTTATAGTTAACAAAGCAAATTTATTTTAATGCGGGTACATTACATTCTTTTAACAACTCTATGCCCTAGAATGAGACAGAGCTGGAAGTGAAGTTCAGGTCTACCGAAATGTATGACCCCATCTATTTTCTAATAAACTTGGCCATCATCTTATAAATGTTAATTACTTTACCCCTTTTCTCATGCTCCTTTTTCTATCCCCCTTTCTCCCCACTTTATCTAAATCTTAAAGCTTTGAAGTGATCATTTTAGGTCGAATAACAGAAAAACCTCTTTGCATTATAAGTATTAAACACTTGGAATATATTACTTTCAATACTGGTACCAGGCTAAAAATGTGCATAGGTTCAAGAGTAGTGTAGAGATGTTACTGCATAATAGATATTTAAAAGGCTCTGAAGGAAAGGTAGTATTTTTAAAGCCTCAGAGAATAACACAAATTCCAACAACAGTCTTTTCTTGCTATCATCGGAGACGTCAGGCCCTGGAGCTCAGATCTGACCAAGTGAGGTGTATCTCTAGTTCTCATATTTTTTAACGGTGTAATATAACGAGTGTCAAATATTCTTTTAACCCTCTGTTGAGAAGTTATCATCACAGTGGAAAATGAATAAAGGCAGAAAACTCCATATGTACAATTGAGGGGAAATTGGGAAAAAATTACATTTATTGTAGGCCAATCGTGTATCAAATGCCACAGCATCTATTTAACATCCCAAACATAGCACAAGGTGAGTGTTTGTTCTCTCCATTTATAGATAAGAAAAATGAGGCTTGAAAGGTTAAGAGAAACTTTTCAAGCATCAGATAGAGGTGGAAGAGTTGAAGCTAGAATGCAGATGTTAACCAATCCTTCCACCACTCCAAAGAGAAACAGAAGAGGAAGAGGAAGAAGAAGGAGAAGGAGAAGGAGAAGGAGAAGAAGAAAAGAAGAAGAAGGATTGTCCAGTTACACAATTATTTCATTCACTGTTATTTGAATAGAGCAACTGATGTCTTAAATCAATCTGATCAACTGCACAAAAATGGTTGTTTGGATTTTTTAGAAGATTTGATTGAAATCCAGTTGTTTCAGTGGTCATGTGTAGACCTGGACTTAATAAATGACCACTTTTGAGTCCCCCAGCTGAAAGAGAACAAAAGAACCCAGAGGCAAATGAATGGCAAATTGCCACCCCAAACAAATTGCAGTATGTAAGTTCTGAAACTTGAATTACCCTTCAAGGATTAAGGTTCAAGACTGTGAAAAATTAAAAATGTTGCCTAGCCTAGGAAATAGCATATGAATCAAAAATCTCATTAGTAAGCTTAACGGCACTCCTAATCTTCTACTTTCATGACATCTAAACTGTTTTGTTATTCTTAATGGACCAAATCCCCCTTCTGGTAATGTTCTGAAAATTCTATTTTTGTGGCAATTTAAAAAATCATACGGCATGTTCTTTATATTTGGTTTGTGTAGGAGTTAAGACCACTTCAAACATACTTTTCTTTCTTTGTCAGATGACTATTTAATATTGTGTCATTCACTTGTTGAAATAAAAGTTAATCTGCAAAAATACATGAACACCCCAAAAGGACTGAATTGTATCTTTGAGAAATGATATTTTTTTCAAAGTCAGACATCAAAGGCTCTATATTCCAGAAAGTTTATTTTGAGAAGCTTCAGTCAAAACAGTTTGGGAACTATGAAATGAGTCATTTTTTTCTTAAAGAAATGTAACTTTGTCTATTCCCACTGCATTTTTGGTTTGGTAGGAGACATCTTTATTCCACAGGATTTTAAAAGCGTGTTTAAGATTCCATAGGTTTAGTATTACATCACTAATGGTTCCTAATGAGATCCAGGCAATAGCAAGACAGGGGAAAAAGAACACACAAACGCTGAATTCTACAACACCAAGCACCATGTAAAATGTGGAAAAGTCTCCATGCTTTATCTATTGCTGAAGCCATCTGGATAAAAAGGGGGCAATTCATATTCAATCAACCAGACCTGTGGATGACATGATACCCAATGTTTGGCTCTTCACAACCAGTCATCTAACAAGCTGAATTTTTTACTTTTCATGCAGATGTTCGCTGCCCTGTGGGTACAGTCAAAATGAACCATGTAAATATCGAGGTATTTTATTCTTCCCATTGAGTGCTTAGGGCCTTAGCTACTTGTTTGGCTTTGTTCTCATAGGCATCTTTTAGATAAAAATTACAGAAATTTTCTTTTTGAGATGATACGTAAGTACATATAGAAGCATACATCTTTCCCAAGCTTCCAGTAATTTTGCATTTTAAGGAGACATGTGAAGGTACAGTTGGGGTGGGCAGGGTGACCCACAGAGAAATCATTTTTCTGCAGACCTATTCACCAATTCATCTTAAGGCAATTCCACATTATTGACTTGAGTACTGAGCTTCTACATGTAAAGTACTAAACCAGTTACAGTGGAGAGGCAGGGATAAATTAAAGCATAGTTTCTGCTTTCAAAGAACACATGATTTAGCCAGGGAAATAGAAGCAACTAACTATATCACCAAATAGAACGTAGAGTATAGAAATATAATAGAAAAATGCAATGAATGAAAACCATACCTAATTCTCTTCAAATGAAGTAGAAAAAGTTGTTTGAAGATTTGGGGAGGAAGTTTGAAAAGGAGATGGTAAGACAAGAAATTTTAGAAATTTAAAATATTTTTATACAAGGAAGTATCAATGCCTCATTTACAGTGAGTGTTAGCATTCACCCATAAAACAATTATAGAATATGTTTGACATTTCAGGATTATGCTAGACAAGTTAGTATTTTTTAACAAATGCATAACTTATTAAATTTTGTCGTTTCTTATGAAAAATCACTATATTCTGAATTCAGCTGAAGAATAAAATTTGTGGATAGACACAAATATCTTTCTTGTTTGACAAGTGAACTGATCAATTCATATCTTGTTCAGACAAGATATGATTCTAGAAATTCTAGAAAGTTTCCCTTCATCCCATTTACCCATTATCATTCACCAAACCACCTCTTTTGGGCCTAGGCATTGGCCCAAATAAAAGATAAATAAAAGATAGCCAACAGTACCTCATCAAACAGAAAATTCTAGAAATAAAAATATCTGATTTCTCTTCAATATGTAACTTTAACTTAGCAAGCAGTCTTGTGCCCAAGATAATATAGACCTGTCCAAGGGTTGGCACTGTCTCCAAGAATTGGACGATGTGCCACAAAGTTGTCAGCTGTTTGTGATTTTAGACTGAATAATTTTATTGAGACTTCCCCCTATAAGTTTCTGGCCAACAAGAGAGGTCAGTGTGCCACAATTGAACCAATATTTTAAAGAATGAATTGTTAAACCTTTGAAAGAAAAAAAGGAAATCATAGATAGAAATAAAGAGAGAGAGGTTCAACTAGCTCTCTCTATAAACATCTATCTCTTTTATTAAAATGTTGTTGACTCTTGGCCGGGCGCAGTGGCTCACGCCTGTAATCCTAGCACTTTGGGAGGCTGAGCTGAGCAGATCACGAGGTCAGGAATTGGAGACCAGCTTGGCCAACATGGTGAAACCCCATCTCTACTAAAAATACAAAAATTAGCCAGGCGTGGTGGTGCACACCTGTAATCCCAGCTACTCAGGAGGCTGAGGCAGGAGAATCACTTGAACCTGGGAGGCAGAGGTTGCAGTGAGCTGAGATTGCGCTGTTGCACTCCAGCCTGGGTGACAGAGTGAGACTCCGTCTCAAAAAATAATAATAATAATTTTTAAAAAATGTCATTGACTCTTTTAAAAAGTTAAACATAAAAAAGTATAAAGAACATTTTTAACAAATCACCTATATCTAGCACTCAGAAATAAATTGTTAACATTTGGTGAACAAAATTCTGGATATCTCTAAAAATATAAGAATAGATAGATGGATAGGTAGAAATAGTTTTATAAATGTAGTCTAATATTTAGAAATATTACTTACAATAATTTAACAAAGAGAAACAGCTTCAATGATAGAAGTTGATGAACTAGATAAATGTTTCTTTATAATGAGATATGGGTTTTTAAAAGTTAAAATTATGAAAAAAACTAAAAGGCTGGGCTTGTTGTTGTTTTAACTACAGATATTACCACTAGATATTATCTGAATCCCTGTTATAAAGCATAGGGAAATTTGCACACTTATTTTTTTTTCTTACAGTCTCTTCTGTATTTAAAAAATTATTATTATTTTACATTGCCAAGGTATGTAACATTTACATGGTGTAATCACAAATTCCAACAGTTGCTTAGCTTTCATTTTATAATTGAGTCAGTTACGCATAAACATATTCTAAGTTTAACAGAAAACAACTGCATTCTAGCCTCTAAGGGGAAGTAAATAGTTTACATCTTTTTTCTCCTCTCCTCTCCTTCACTGCTTACTGTGGTTTCATGTTACCATTAAAATTTTTCTAAGGAATGTATCCCTTTGTCCATATGTTATATTGTTAGTCTTTTAAAAGTCTTTTAAAATAATGGAAATGCTAATATATATTTTGAAGTCAACACTCCCTACAGTCCACGACCACCCCTTGCTACCCACCGTATCCCCCAGAATAAAATATTTGACCAATATGTCAGAGTATCACGTAGATTTTTCCTTTGAAACTGGGCAACGATGGACATCTAGCATTTATGGAAAATCTCATTTTAAAAGAGATTAATTTTTAAATGACATTCATTACTAAAGGTGCAAGATAGTCCTTCAGAACGTCTCGACATTCATAGTGGGTAAAGTGTAGACAGAAAGACTTCTTCCAGGAACAGTGAAAATGATTTTTCTCCTGGTAATATGACTTGACTTCAAATATTTTGTGTATCTTACAATGCTATCTGGAGAAGATCACCCAACATCTAGACTTTCAAGTATCTTTCAGCGGCCTTTAGACCGGAAGCATTTTATCTGGTGGATTAAATGTGTTCCACCCACTTCTACCCATGACAGATTTCTCCTAGATTTTATTGTTCACCTTTTTGACAACATAGAACTGAATATTTTACCACAGAAACCAACAGATTCAGGAGTAAAATGGCTCCAGGGGCAATTTTAAGCATAGCTTTTAGGTCATTGTCCATCTATACATACAAGATCACAAATCTGTCAGTTTAATCTTCTTACAATGTAGACAGACCACCCTCATCATTACGGGCTGAAAATTACACTGAGAATATGTCTTAGAAGTTTCTGGTTACCATCTGTGTAGACAAGAACTCAAAATTCTCTCTTAGATCTGAATTTCCATGAAAATCAAACTGAAGTGAATAGACTAGTGAAAAAAGAAGAACATTAACAAAATTTCAAAACCATACCTGATTTTCATTAGATCCATTGTTTCAGTTTCCATTCTCTTTTAGCATATACATTTATAGGCTAGTGTGTATTTTCATGGTTATCTTCATTGTTTTCTTAAAACCAGGGTTTTTTGTTTGTTTGTTTGTTTTGTTTTGAGATGGGATGTCACTATGTTGCCTAGGATGGAGTGCAGTGGTACAACCATAGCTCACTACAGCTTTGAACTTCTAGACTCAAGCAATCCTCCTGCCTCAGCCTCCCAAGTAGCTGGGACCACAGGCAGGTGCCATCACATCTGGCTCAGGATCTAGAGGGTTTATGTGTAGTCATCATTGGGTACTAAAATGCTTTTTACAAGCGCTTCTTAGATGCTGATTGAATTTTCCAAAGCTTGGTAGAGATTATTTCAATACCATGGGACTGGGCTGAGGTTGTAAAGACACTTAAACACTTTATTAAGCCATCTGGAGCATCCCAAACATTAAGGGCATGGCTGACATAAACAACACATACATATTAAGCATTTCCTGTGTGCTAGACACAGTGCTAAGCAAAAAGCATACAATTGTAAACATGAGTGGTATGGCCCCAGTTCAATTAGGCTTGCAGTCCAGTAGGGATGTCAATATTAAATATTACAATGCAGTGTGATAACCCTGCTCTGGAGAGGGTATCAATAATTGTCAGGGCACAGAGAAAGGTAGTAAGTCAAACTTGAGTCTGTTAAGCTTTCCTTGAGAAGTGGTATCCTAAGCTGAGACGTGAAGGAAGACTAGGAGTTAAGTCAGCAAAAGGCCATGGAATAGAGTGGAGAATGCTTCTTAATTCCCTAGAGACTGTCATTCATGTTCTAGCATGTTCTACAACTCCAGGCCTTTTGTTCTTGCTCCTCGGCCTCCCCGAGAGTTCCTAATTCATCTAGTCAGGCTCCCTGTTCTCAGTTGCTCTTGCCGTGTGTGAAATCAGAAGCACTCACAGGGGAAAGAGGAGAGGAAATTAGTCTGGGATTTTGGATCTGGTTTAGTGTGGTCAGTTTGGATTTTCCCAAGTGACTGAACAGGATTGAAATCTCTACCTCACACCCCTGGCACCCAGTCTCCTGTGTTTTCCTCCTAAAGTTTTCCATTACAAATAAACAAAAATGTTGGCATATGAACTACTGCCACTGGTTTACTGCTCGGTTGCCATCTTGGAGTTTGTCATAGACACCAAATTCACATCATGTCCAGCTGCCTCTTGGAGCTCGGCTGCCCACAGAAGCTCTGGCGCAACGGTGGGTCATTGAGTTACATTTTCCAGTGTGGAGTGATAATTCAAGATTTACTGAGCAGAGAAATATGACCCATCAAATTCAGTCTAAAAATAATTGTTGCTCTGAAAAAGAAAATCTAATTACCTTGCTCTTCACTATGAAAAATTGGCTTCATCTGGGTCAAGAGACATGGAACCTTTCTTTGAAGTACACCCTACATTCCAAAATATCACTGGCAAACTCTGGGGCCTGCTTCTGATTAAATAATTGACATAAACCTCCCCCAAATAAACATCGAACCCTTCAAAAACAGAGAAGTAAATGAAAAAAAAAATGCATCTGTGCTTTAAGTAGAAGATCTTCTGCAATAATTTGTTACCAGAAAGCAATTTACTTTTCCTTTGGTAAACCAGCATTAAAACCTAAGAAGAAAGCACACTGGGTGAAACTCTAGTTGAAACTTCAAAATAGTCTTAAATCTATTCTACATATTATCAGATTTAATGTTGACCTTAAGAGAGTGCTTTCATATTTATGGTTTTCCATCGTATCCCTCAAAACTAAATTTATTACTCATAAAATATGAACCTTAAAAAGTAAAATATTGTATTTTCCTGAGATTATTTGGTCTTTAAATTGAGAACAGTATAAATACATTGTAAGAAAAAAATAGCAACCAAAATGTGTGTATGTATACCTTGCCTCTTTCTTCAAGGAATGTTCTCTGTGTATATAAAACTCAAAAACAGTTAACTAAGAAATAAAGAAAAAGACTAAACTCTTTTGGGTTTATTACAGATGAGGTTATAACAAAATGGGTTGAAGATAAGTGTGACAAAAAGTATTGTTTGAAAATTCTAATCTTGTTGCCACAAAACTGTGACTTTTCAGAAATATATGGGAAAATGTTATTGTAAGTAAATAAAATTTTATTGTAATAGAATGGAATTGAATTTATTGAAATTTTATTGTAAATGAATAAAATTTTGAAGAATTCTTCAATAATGGAATGAGTAAGATAATTACTACTTCACTTAGCTTTCTAAAAACTTTGCACCAATGGCTTTCTGCCTTCCCAGATGATTTTTTTCTCATTTAGCTTTTGTATACTTTGAAAAATAGAACAGTGACTCTGTTCTGTCCTTCATAGGTTGGGATTTATAAAAATGATTTTGTTTGCCTCTGCAAAATGTGGAGAAGTACTGAATAAACAACAAACAATCAGGCATTTTTCAGTCAAAGGGACAGTTTTTAGAGGAAGCCTGTGGTTGTAATGAATTATTTCTTGTTTTAAAAAAAGACCTTCTTATCTGAATAACGTTGTGAATCACACGAATGTCAATTTCTTGGGTTTTGGTATTGTACTGTAGTTATGCAAGATGTTACTACTGGGGAAAACTGGGTGAAGGGTACTTGGGACCTTTCTGTACTATTTTGTAATTTCCTGTTAATCTTTTACTTTATTTCAGAATAAAAATGTTTTAAAAAGAAAAAATTTAAAATAAATGTCAGTGGTCAAAAAGAGCAAATAAAGAAAAAAGTCCTTTCTAACCAGCTCAAGAGGGTCTATGTCCATATGTTGAGATTCTGTTTGTTAAATATAAGTCTTCTTTTAAAGTAGTCTTGAGGAAGCTCTTAGCAAGCTTACCTACCTTGCATTCCTCCAAAGATGCACTCTTTATAGTTTTGACCATAAAGGAGAATAGTAGAGATAAAAAATTTAAATAAAAATAAAACCAAAGTAGTAATAACATCCTAGCAAATGTGAACAACTCTCCATTGGTCTGTGATCTACAATACTATTATAAAATTTGTGACAACAAATAATCCAATTCAACGAATTGTCTCTAATCCTCTGACAGCTACTTTTCCAAAAACAGAAGACATAACTTTTTAATAAAGCCAAGGAGGAAACAGGTGCCACAAGAGAAGTTCAAGGAGACTGAAACTCATTGTTGTACCTTCTGACACAGTAGAGTCTCACCTATTGAAGCCATGGGATTGTCAATGAAATGTAACTAGTATGGGAAACAGTGGAAATGTCTTCTCCCGTGTCTGGCTGAATACAATGACCCTATGACTGCACAGTTCACTTCAAAGTGTGCTTACTCCCTACATTTTACCCATTCGTCTGGAAACTTCTAAAATCCTCTGACCAGCTCAGTCAGCGCAACAACATAAGCATAAATCTTCCAAATGAATTAATGTTGCATATACAAAACAGTCTACTGATTGCTTAAATTGACTGAAGAGAAAGGGGCTATTCAGGAATAGGTTTGGTTTCTGAGCATGTACACATGATCTAAGAATGATGTCATAAGCTCTTTCAAATATTTTGGGGTAGCTTTTAAATTGCAAACTAAATGGAACTAGTCAAATTCTCACCTTTTCCAGCATGCAAAAATTAATAAGTGGAAAATCCAAGAACTCTAGCAATTTCCTTCAATAAATGGCTGCCAGTAGACAAACTGTAAAGCTCTTGGATCGACATGGCCCCTGCGTTCCTCATCCTTACCTGATGCAGTGCTAAGGACACGTCTATTGATTTGCAGCATCACATTATATAATTAGACACTGAGATAAACTGCGATTGCATGTAAAATTTGGCTCTATTTTTAAAGCCTATAGTCCATACTTGTGCATAACAAACTCTTGCATGATTCCAGAAAAATAAAATTTTAAAGCTGGAGACGACTCCCACTAGAAGGAAGTTATACAACTGAACTAAATTAGTAGAACTTTAGCTAGGCTGAGGGAAAGCAGGACAGCACTGAGCAAAACAAATGTTCTGGATCTAGTTAAGAGAAGGCAAGACAAGTTCACAAGTGAATGACCCTGGTTATCACAATTGTTATTTTAAAAGAAGGATTCTTAAGGAATTGATATTTTACAAAGGGAATATATGCCAGTTCAAGGGTAGTTTTTTAAAAAAATTAATAGGCTTTGTTTTTCAAAGGATAGATATCTTAAAATGTTTTATTTGATAATTGGTTCTTTTGAGAATATTATATATTTGTAAATGATGGTAAGTATTCTGTCTCTATTTTCATTTTCTTCATGCATTTGGTTCAAACACCAAATTTCTCAGTTCTACCAATTCATTGCATTTTTTAGTTTAGTAAAAATCCTAGGCCTTGCTAGCTTCTGGAAGATAGGTAAAATTTTAGTATAGGACCTCATAGGCTCAGTTAAACATTCCTTCAACCTTAAAAACCACAAGAAATGGTTTAGAGGGTCACCCCTCTAAACAGTAAGACTTCAGATAGGTGAATGATATCATTACAGTGCATCAGTGTTATACAGCCAAAACCATGTTTAGTTAATATTCACAAAGCAAGAGTGACATGTACTAAAACCCCAAGCAGAGTGTTCCTTATCCAGGAACAATGACAGGAAACTTCTCCAGGAGGAACTGGGACTGGGAAGTCCCACTAGCACTGGGGAAAAAAGAGGCAGAAATTCTATAACTTAAGGACCAGCTGGAGAGACAACATGGAGTATATGTTCTCCTTTCATCTCTTCTTGTTCTTTGTGCCATAGACATACAAACAATGTGATAGTTGCTTCTCAGACAGTATGCACAGCCTAAATTCCAACCATATTATTGTGTGTTGGGTTCTAACCCACTTCATCCCCAAAGGCAAGCTAGAGTTGCAGCAATCCTTGGCATCACTTGTCTGGACATGATGAAGACACAGTCACCTAAGAGACAGCAAGCAACCTAGTCAAAAGTACTGTGGCTGGTCCATGCTCCTGACATAAGAAATGAAAAGCTAGACCATGGCAAAACTGAGAATAAAGGGTAGGAACCAGGGGCTAATGTAGGCCAAACCCAAAAGCTAGGAAGCCACAGTTAAAGACTCAGATTCAGGGCTTAAAGGGAACATACATGTCATGTGATCCAGCTCCCTTATTTTACAGAGGAAGACATTCAAAACCAAATTGGGGGAGGCATTTATCCAAGGACACTCAGTCAAGACCAATACCCAGGTTTCTTGACTCTGTTGAGTGTTAATTCCAGGAGTCAACAGGCAAATAGTGAATCAACAATCACAGAGAGACTGTTGCTTTTTTTCCAACGGGGGTGTGCCTTCACTCTTTATCTGACCTTCTTCTGGATACAGCAAAGACTTATGGACCAGCTGTACTGAAGCATTAAACAAGGTGTGGAACAAATAGCATCTTCTGTAGGGTTAGAGGAGTTAAGGTGGTTCCCAGGGCTTTGTGTACTCTTAGTAACCAACTCCTTCCCAAGCCTCCAATCAACCTCAGTAGGAAGGGAAAGGGAGCCCCAGAATTCTGTGTGTTGCTGAAAGGAAATCCCTCCACAGCAGTCCCAGTCTCACCACTACACTCTTCATGACAGACCACTGGGACTGACTGCATGATGCCTTACATTCTGCAAGACCCCCAGGACTTCCAGATCCTTGTGGAACCCCTACTCCAACAGCCAACTGGCTCTATGCATCTCCTGCTCTGATCCAATGTCATTCCCCTTTCTGATTTCTCTGTAACTCCAAATAAGTCATTAGCCAAGACCCTGTATCTCAAACTCTTCTTTGAATGTTCCCTGCAACTTCATGCTTTATACTTCCTCTCATGATTTATAGCTCTTCTGACAGCTTCCATACCCTTTGTATCACAGAGCCTGGAAGTAGACTCAATGATCTCCTTGCTCCACAGCTATTTTCCTTCCTGAAAATATTATCCTCTACCCCTCCTTGTTGCAGTCATTTTCTGATCCCTGCATTACTTTCCTTCATTTCTAGATGTTAGCTGGTTTTAAGTCTTTCCAATGCTACTTCTGCCATAATTCTCAGTGATTTCAATATTCTTGTCTGTGATCATTCTAATTCCCTGGTCTCTTAGTTCCTTGGGCTTCTCTCCTCCAATGATCGTGTCTTCCCACATGCCTCAGCCACCCACCCTCCTTTACCAGCTGACATCCCCTGATTCATCACTCTAAACACTGCTCTCCATGTAGCAAGCAGGCAGGCAGCTAAATCCAGCTGGAGGAAAACACTCAGCTAAGCTAACTGCTTTTACTTAAAATTTGTTACCAGTAATGTTAACTGGGTCCTTAGTGCTACCTGGCAAGTCTGCTGTTGCCCAAGTCCAAGCATCCTCTGTTGCCTTAAAGTCTCCCAAACCTCCTGCTTCCTTAATTTCGTCTTAGTTGAAGAATTTGCTTCCTTATTTCACTGAGAAAATGGAGGCAATCCGATAAGAGCATCACAGGCTTCTACCATCCTATTTTCCAATCTACTATAGCTGAATCCAGATAGTTTGTCTACTCCTGCAATGATGCCTGATTTGTCCATGCTCCTACTGAAGGTCAACCCTTCCACTTAGCTCTAGATTTCATGCTCTCTTTATCTACCCAAGGACATTGCTGTAGCAATTGTCACCTCTCTTATGCATCATCAGTGATCTCTGTCTACTAGATTATTCTCATCATCATACAAGCATGTCAAAATATATCTCATCTTAAGCTAAGAGAAAAAAAGAAATATTCATTAAAACCCACACAACTCTCCAGCTACTGTTCCAATCCTCTGCCCCTCTTTCAACAAAAATTCTGAAAATCTTGTCTCTATTCACTGCTCCGAGTTCTTTTCCTCCCATCTTCTCTTGAACCCATGCCAATCAGGCTTTTTCTCTACCATCCTTGACGTTTTTCAAGATCATCAATATTTCTACATTGCCAAAGCTGATGATCAGTTCTCAATTCTCATCTTAATATATGAGCATTTGACACAGATAATCACTTCCTTCTTTTGGAAGTCCTTTCTTCATTTGGCTTCTAGCACACCTCACCCTTCTGGTTCTCTTTCTGCCTCATTGGCCACTCTTCTCGGTCTCCTCTGCTGGTTTCTGGTCTTTACTCTGATCTTTAAATGTTGGAAGACCCTAAAAATTATCCTGGGACTGCGCTCCTCTATCTAATAACTCACTGGCTTGGTCTCATCTTGTCTGTTGGCATTGAATACCATGCAAATGCATGACTCCCAAATAAATATATTCAGGACCTCTTCCCTGAACCCCAGACTTGTTTATCCAACTGCTTATTTAACAATTCCAATCAAATGCCTAATTTTTTGTCATGTCAAATATAAAATGTTCAAAGCTGAACTACTGATTTGCACTCCCATAGCTCCTCCTTCTATGTTCTTCCTAGGTTTGGTAAATGACAACACCATTATTCCAGTCTTTTAGACCAAAAACCTTGAGCTTATTTTTTTTTCCAGTGTTGTGCTGATAAATAGATAATAGTGGTTTCTCATCTCTGAAAGGTGGAAAGTAGGAGAAGGCCTGACTTCCTTGTGTAAACCCTCCCAGTACTGTCGATTTCTAGCTATAAGAATGGGGCCACTAACTGGTCCTCGGAAACAGCACACACAAAATCAATTGAACCCCAGTTTTGCATTCTGCTTATTCAGTCATTCTGTGTAGCTCCAACTTTGGGAGAAGTAGTTACAAGAACTGGAACCGCATTCTTCTTTCTTTATAGAAAATAAAACAATAACTTTCTACCACATGAAACTAGGTGGCTAAAGAGGTTAACATAAGAAGTAGGAGAGTAATGGTAGCATGCAGCATATAGGGAACGTTTCCTGTGACATTCCCAGTAACAAATTGGTCTCCAAAAAATGGCTAATTGCAAATACTTGATAAGTTTTTAAAAGTTTTCCCCAAACCTCCAAACCCTAGGGAAGATAGAGTGTTCCCAGGCCAGACAAAAACCTTTTAACCTTAAGTCTCTTAAACATAAATGTTGCCAAGATGCCGAGTGGATATTTAAATCATCCACTTCCTGTTTCAGTGCTATCTCTCTGTTTTGGAGAGGGACCAAAAATGTTTCATTTCTTTTGGCACTGCTTTCTTCATTTAAAAAGGATTTATACTTTAGGGGTTTTGACTCCAGAAAAAAAAATAGCACATATTTTGGATGTCAGATTCTTAATGTTTTGACCCTTTCAAACAAAAACGCACTATTCTGTAGCCAGTGGGGTGAGAGAACAAGATCGGGATAGAACATGTCCAGATGGACTTCTAAGTAACAAGTAAAGAGGGAAAATTGGCCCACCTACAATAACTTGTTTAGGAAGCATTAAAAATAGCCCATTAAAGAAACAGATTTTTACTAGATCACTTGTAAATGGTTTTGTTTAAATGTAATTTAAGAGCATCTAAGAATTTCCATTGTGCCTGAGTTATCAGTTAATTAAACTTCAAGTGTGATGAAAACACATCCAGGACTAGTTTTAGGAGGCTTTCATTAAAATGAAGAAAGCTAAACAGAAGATCCTGAATGATGCATTCTGGACAGGGAGCCTTCTTTGAAGGTTCTCTACTAGCATAAGGATTGGTGAGATGCGAGCAGGGATAATTTCAGAGTATCCTGAATAGCTTTTTAACACAATCTGCTAACATTAGCCTGTATAGTTTGGAAAACTGTCCAGTTGATTCTGATTGTACTCCAGACCTCTGCCCCCAGTGAAGATTCCCCAGCGAGGCAGGATAATATTAGAAGTATTAGTACAGTGTCAGTAAACAATCCTTTCTTCAATTAATTGAATTCAGTCCAATTCAGCATTTGTTGAGCCTCTGCTTTCTGTCTGATGCTGTGCTTGGCATTAGAATTGAGGGCAGGATATACAAGGATCAATAAAAATCGTTCCTGCCTTTTAATGAAGTAGGGAGATGACAGTAGTAAACCCTATTGGTCAGATATAATACACAGAGGTTTGTGCTGTGGGAACCCAAGAGGAGAACCATTTATTCTCACTGGGGCAATAAGGAGGTGGAGGTATATGAGCTGAACCTTGAATTATGGATTAATTTTCAATCAGTACAGAGTGAATGGAAAAGCATCCAAGACCAATGAAACAATCTGCCTGGCTGACAGCACATGTTGATAGACATGTGCTTGGGAAAATCTGTAGGCAACTTGGGTGGTTGGCCATTCCTCCGTGGCCCAGGAGTTGCCAAGAGGCTAACTCCCACACACCTAGCTGCTGCATGGTCAGCTAAAAGAGGATGGGAAGCATTCTCAGAATGAGAATGCAAAGGTTGAGCACAGAATGAAGGCTTGACCAAGCCTCACAGGTAAACTTTGGGTTTTATGAAACTGCTGCCATTTCAAAAATTGGCCCACACTGGTGTGGTCGTGTTGTGGCAGAAAAAGAGAAGATCTTCAGCTATCATGGGAGGAACCCTAAAGATAAAGTAACGGTTTGATCCTCTGATGGCCAGTTCAATGGTTGTTGTAGCTCTCTCCTCAGGGAGCCATCACACAGGGCGCACTCTTGTCCCAGGGTGCAGGGCAGGAGGATATTGACTATTTGAAAAACAGCATGCATGTACCCTACTAATGGTGAGCTCAGTATACATATTCTTATACATAAATTATGATATAACTAAATAAAGGGCAAATAGATCCTCCATCGGGTGTAACCTGGCAGTTCAAAGGTGTACCAGAAACTGGAAAAATGTAGGAAACACTAATTAAGACAGCTGAGAGTAACCTATTGGCAGATTTGCTATCTCCGACCACTGATTTATTTCATATGAGTAGGATTTAAGTCAATTCACTGAAAGTGCAGGATTGGACCAATTGGGTTGATTAGACAGCAATTGGCAGCTAGTCCCCATATGTTCACTTTTAGTAAGCATTTATGATCCTTAAGTTTATGCTACCTCTGAGAATAATATTAATCAATTTAAATACTTTTATAAAAATTCAATATCTACAAAGTGTTTTGGTGACCTTACCATTTCTGTAAGTCATCCAAGATTCCTTTTAAAAGTTTATAGTCTTTGGTTTTCTAAATATTGTCAAAAGATGGGGGGAAAACCCTTAAACTCGAGGGTGTTCTTGTGGAATTTGGCTCCCATGTCCCATTTCTGTCTGTATAGCTTACTTTTTTTCTAGCAATGAAAATATGTTCTCATCACCTCTGCAATGCAAAGCCGAATGTTGGCTCACAGCCTTTTGTGATTGTGAGTAAGCTGTCAAGGCATTAATATTTTAGGGCTCCAAAGTTGATTTGAGGGAATTTTAATCTTATTTTCTTTGTTTTCCAATGTGACTACCCTAAACCTCTCTTTTCATGTTGGAAAATAAAAAATGACAGATATGACTAAAACTGACAGTAAAAACATACACAATTATACCTTGTTGATGTATATTTTGTTCTAGATGGAGTTCTCCTGGAAAAGACATGAGCAGAATGTAACATATCAGCTTGGTTAAAACTTTGTGGCTATAAGAGGAGGGAACTGATATTTATCCAGCCTCAACAGGCAGTGGCTAAATTATTTATATTATTTCATTTAGTTCTTATAACTCCCACCCCTCACCCCTATTTTTTTAATGGATGAGGAAATGCAAGCTCAAAGGGTTCAATCTTTTATCTAAGTTCTCACAGATAGGACAGACCCAGTGCCTTTTGTATTACAATGAAGATCTCTCTTATGCATCAATTCTGACCCGTCAGCTTCAGCTGCCCAAAATACTACATTAAAAAGAATTTTAAAACCATAAAAATTTAAAAGAATTTAAAACCATGATTCATTAGCAAGAGCCCATGAGCAAGACTGTAGTAGGTATACTACCTGTGTCCCCGGTATCATACCACAATGTCTCTCATGAACTTTTATTGATAATTTCAGCTTAAAAGTAGGGTGCTGGGAGGAATATAAAATCCTCATGGATTCTAGCCTTCATACTCTTTCCTTAGTAAATATAGATTTTCTATGAGATAGTCTTTCCCCTGGTTGTACTATTTTCTTAACATTAGTTTATTTTCATCCTAAAACATTCAACTACTTTTTTATCCCTTGGCAATGAGCCCCTCATCGCCTAAAAGAGTTAGCTCAGCATTGTCACCAATGTTATATTGTTGAAAATGTGTTTTAAAATATTTCAGTGCAGACAATATAGTAAATTAACTCTAATCTGCACCCTAGGAACTGTAAGCATATGAAGGACTCTAGTCAAGAGTACATACTCCAGAAAGCCTAAGATTGATGTTTTCAATATCATTCTCTAAATCCACACCTGAAGGTCTACAAACTGGCATAAAGGACAGAGAAATAATGCTTCATCAGACAAAAGAGTGGGTGTTCAATATATGTGACTGGGTGGGATAGAAAGACTTATTTAGGCATCTCCAGCCTTGTGTGTACAGGGATTAAGAAATCTGACAAACCCAGCATTCAGAGGCGTGCCATAGATCTAGGATTCTATTCGGGCCTGTGCCCATTTACTGAAAGTTTCTGGCCTGGCTAGAACACAAGCTGGCTCTGCCGTTAGAATATTGTAACATTTGCCAGGGAGTGGATCTTTTGCTTAAATTGCAAAAGCACTTGTCAGAGCACTTAAAAAAATAGAATGGGGGCCAGGCAGTGGCTCTCGCCTATAAACTCAGCACTTTGGCAAGCCGAGTTGGGAGGATCACTTGAGCCCAGGAGTTCGAGACCAGCCTGGGCAACATAGTGAGACCTTGTCTCTACAAAGAGTAATTAAAAAAAAAAATTAGCCCACCATGATAGCACATGCCTGAGGTCCCAGCTACTTGGGAGGCTGAGGTGGGAGGATTGCTTGCGCCCAGGAGTTTGGGCCTGCAGTGAAACATGATTGCACCACTGTACTCAAGCATGGGCAACAAAGTAGGCTGATATTTAACAGCCTACTAATGAGGAAGCTAAACTGTGGGCTGAGGGGAGCAAAAACACTTTTTGTGTGAGGGAATGGTAAACAAATATGAACTATCTGCTTAGGAATTCCAGCCAAGACACTGATGTGAAACATGGCCTAGAACCAGTCAAACTGACAGGGCCTACCAAAGGCAAATGGGGGAACTATCCCATGGGGATGGCTCCGCAATGCAGGTAATGCCCTAAGACTTCTCAGAATGTTGACCCTTTGCTTACAACTCAGAGGAAGAGTTTTGGAAAATCTTCTTTGGGTCCGGGCGTAGTGGCTCACACCTGTTATCCCAGTACTTTGGGAGACCAAGGGGGTGGATCACTTGAGGTCAGGAGTTCAAGACCAGCCTGGCCAACATGGGGAAACCCTATCTCTACTAAAAATACAAAAATTAGCCAGGTGTGGTGGCACGTGTCTATACTCCCAACTACTCAAGAGGCTGAGGCAGGAGAATCACTTGAACCCAAGAGGCAGAGGTTGCAGTGAGCCGAGATCACACCACTACACTCCAACCTGGGTAACAGAGCAAAAAGAATATCTTTGATAAACTTGTTCAAGAAAAAGGATCTAGAGATATGGGTATTTGGAGATTGCCATGGGAAGAAAAATAACTGGCCTATTTTCTGCCAGCCAGCACTCCCGAACCTACAGCTTTTGATCAGCTTTTTATTGCCTTGCTCCTTTATGTGGACAGACAGCCAAGGATCACCAGGATTCTGAGGGAAAGATGAAAGACAGAGACTAGCACAAATAATAGAAAACAGGAACACAGAGAAAACTCAGATAAGGCAGGGGCAGAAAGGCACTTAAAATATAAATCATATTTCCAGGGACATAGAGAAGTACTGTATCTATGAAATAGGATCAGGATGTTATAAAAAGAAATGTTCAACAACAACAACAAAGAACCCTTAGAAATTAAAAATAGTATGGCTAAAAACAATATATAGCCAAAGTTAAGGAAACTCTCAAAAATTAGAATAAGATACAGAAAAGTAGAATACAGTTAAGAAAATATAAAATCAGAGAGGTTGGTTTAGGAGGTTCAAGCTCTCAATAATTCAATGACAGAGGAGAGAGAGTGTGTGTGTATCAGAACATGGGAAATGAGGAGAAGGAAATTATCACCAAAATTATATAAGAAAATTTCTAACTAAAAGATGTGTTTTTCTGGATTGAACAGGCCCATAGTGGTCAGAATGAATAAAAATCCAAAAACTGTCTCATCTGGGCTTGTGGCCCCCAGCCAGGAGCTGACCAAGCTCAAGAGGACGGCTTCTACTTCCTATGATTTCATCTCTGACCCGACCAATCGGCACTCCCAACTCACTGGTCCCCTATCCACCAAATCACCCTTAAAAATTCCCATCTCGAATTATCAGAAAAGCTGGTTTTAGCAGTAATAAAACTTTGGTCTCCCCTACAGCTGATTTTGAGTGAATTACTCTTCCTCTATTGCAATTGCCCATCTTGATAAATCAGCTCTGTCTAGGAAGCAGGCAAGGAGAACCTGTTCGGTGGTTATAATGCAGGTATGTTTGGGGAAGTTTTAGGAAAAATGATTTCCAGCCTAGAATTCTATGCCCAGTCAATAAATTAATCAAGTATGACTTAAATCAAAGATACTAAAAAGAATTAAGTTTTCAGAAATGTTGTCTTCCCTGGACCCTTGTTCAAGATGCTGTTAGATAATCTTCTTCATCAAAACAAGAGTATAAAGAAGGAGGAATAATGGAAACCAGGAAATGAAGGATTCAAATTTCAGCTCACATACAAAGGAAATTCCTTTCAGTCCTAGGAAGGAAATGCCTAAGATGATTGTGAAGTAAAGATTTAGAACAGCAAGCTGTGCACCAAACCTAGAAAGTGCCAAGAAGTTTCCAGAAGAATCCCTTAAAAGAAAAATAATTGACAAATTACTGATGTGTTTGTATTGAAAAGGATTTGACATTCCTGTCAGATACCCTGGAGCAGGCATTAATAATAGAAAACAAACAGGTAAAAGAAATGAAGTCATTATTAAATCCTGGTGGGTAGTAGGAAGGAAAGTGGTAATAAAGAAAAAAAATGTAATCGTAGTATACTATGTGGTCAGCTATGAAGTATTCATACAGTTATTATAATATCAAAAGAATGGAGAAGATGCTGTATCGAAGGGGGAGATTTTATGAATGTACAAATCCTTATCTCCAACAGTAGAATGGTAACAAGCAATGTCTAACATTAATGAAGCCACAGTAATCAAGACAGTTTGGCATTTATGTAAGAATAGACAAATGGATCTATAGAACAGAAAAGAAGCTATAGAAATAGAACCATGCCTGGCCGGGTGCGGTGGCTCACGCCTGTGATCCCAGCACTTTGGGAGACCGAGGCGGGCAGATCACCTGAGGTCAGGAGTTCAAGACCAGCCCGGTCAACATGGCGAAACCCCGTCTTTACTAAAAATGCAAAAATTAGCCAGGTGTGGTGGCCCGTGCCTGTAATCCCAGCTATTCAGGAGGCTGAGGCAGGAGAATCGCTTGAACCCAGGAGGTGGAAGTTGCAGTGAGCCAAGATTGTGCCATTGCACTCCAGCCTGGGGCAACAGAGTAAGACTGTCTCAAAAAAAAAAAAAAAATTAGAACCACGCCTATGCAGGAGATGATTGATTTTCAACAAGGAGTCAATGCAATTCATAAAGAAAAGGTTTTTTTGACAAATTGTTCTGGAACAATTGGATAAATGAATGGGAAAAATGAAACTCAACTGCTATCTGAAACCATACACATGGACCACAGATCTAAACATAAAAACAAAAACTATAAATTTTTTAAAAATGGAAGATCCTTGCAACCTAGAGTATGCAAATATTTCTTAAAGAGAAAAGAAAAAGAACTAGCCATAAAATTTTAAAGAATGATAAATTGGATTTCATTAAAATATAAAACTTTTGTTTATCAAGATACAGCATCAAGGAAATGAAAAGGTGAGCCACTGACTGGGAGAAAATATGTATTCATATAATACATATATCTAACTTGTATCCAGAAAGTATAATGAGCTCTACAAAATAATAATAAACAGTTTAAAGATTAGGCAAGAAACTTGATATACATATGTTCAATAAGGACAAAAAATATGCTGAATATCATTCGTCATTAGACAAATGCAAAATAAGACCACAATGAGATATCACCAAACAACTACTAGAATTGTTTAAATTAAAAAGACTGACTACTCCAAATGTTGTTAAAGATAAGGAGCCACTGGAATGCTAATTTATTGCTTGTAAGTGTTAAAAACAGCATCACCACAGTGAACAGTTTGGCAATTTCTTGTAAAGACAAACATGTACATTAGACTCAGCAATTCCACTTCTGAATTTTAGCCAAAAGAAATAAAAACTTGTGCTTACACACACAAACACGGAAAAAGGTACTTGAACGTTACACAGATGGTCCTTGACTTAAGATGATTTGACTTTACAACAGTATGGAACTGTTGCAATTTCAGTGTACTTCAAATTTCAAATTTTGATCTTTTCTCTGGCTAGCGATATGCAGAACATAAGATTCAACATTTTATTATAAAATAGGCTTTGTGTTAGATAATTTAGCCCAGCTGTGCTTTGAGCACATTTAAGGTAAGCTAGGATAAGCTGTGATGTTTCAGTAGGTTAGGTGTATTAAGTGCATTTTCAACTTAAAATATTTTCAACTTACAATAGCTTTATCAGGATATAACCCCATCATAAGTTGAGGAGCATCTCTTGTATCTTTATTCATAAAATCCCAAACTGGGAACGACTCAAATGACCATTAACAGGACAATGGAAAACAAGTTATGTATATTAATTCTATGAAATATTATTCATTAAGTTTAAAAAATGAACTACTTACACATGCAACAACATGGAAGAATCACAGAAACATTATATTGCACAAAACAAACCAGGCAAAAAATATATACTATTTGATTCCATTTATATGAATTCCAAGACTAGACACATGTGATCTATGGTGATAGAAATCAGAACAATAGATGTCTAAGGTAGGCAATGTGGTAACAGAAACTGACATATATAGACAGACATATATATATGACATAGACATGCACACACACATATGTATTGACATATATATGGCAAACATATATACCCTATACATAGACATATATATGTATATATACTGCACACATACACACATATATATTACACTTAAAATCTGAATATTTCTCTGCGTAAAAATTTTGCTTTTTTACTTCAGTTACAAAAATGACCAGAGAGAAAACATGAATTATATTGGCAGAAAAAAGGACAGCAAGACTGACAGCCAACTTCTCCTAAATAGATGTGACAAGAAAATGTAATAATATCTTGACTGGGTGTGATGGCTTATACCTGTAATCCCAGCACTTTGGGAGGCTGAGATGGTAGGATGGCTTGAACCCAGGAGTTTGAGACCAGCCTGGCCATCATGGCAAAATACCATCTTTTAAAAAAAATACAAAATTTAGCAGGCATAGTGGTGTGTGCCTATAGTCCCACTACACGGGAGGCTAAGGTGGGAGAATCCCATGATCCCAGAGGTCAATGCTGCAGTGAGCCATGATTGTGCTACTGCACTGGAGCCTGGGTGACAGAGTGAGACCCTGTTTCAAAAAGAGAGAGAGAGAGAGAGAGAGAAAAGAAAATGTGATCTCTTCAATGTACCAAGCAAAAATATTCTATACTCAGCTAAGCGAATATCCAAGAGTGAGGTCTAAAGTAAAAGTAAAAGCAAAAAGTGTATTTTTACAAAGTCTAAGAACTTACAACCCAAAGTCACTCTCTAAAGGAACTACTAAAGAATAAGTTCAGCAAATAGGAATTTGAACCCAGAAAGGGGGAGTGAGATACCAGAAACAAGGGCGAGCAAAGAAATCAACAAAATATATTGGTAGATTATTGTAAGAATTGACTCTTGAAAAAAAAAAATGAATTTTTCAGGGTTTAAAAATGAAACAGATTGTTAAACAATAATAGCTTATAGGATGAACACAGATAGTTTGGAGGGAAAATAAAATTTATACTTTGTAATATATGCATATTAAATTTTAGTAGAAATATTCTCTAGAATAGGGATGTATATAGCCAAAACAGTAAAGACGAAAAGGGAATCAATAAACATGATAAAACACTATGAAGGGAGAAAATAAAGACGTGAAGAATACACATGGAAAAGAAGAAATACAAAATATGATGTTAAAAATAAGACTAAATTACCTTGAGTCCAAAAAAATCAGAAAATATAGGGTAAGCACTTACACTGTAGATTAGATACATTTCAAATAATATGCTCATAGGTTTTGTACAATAAATACATTACATAGGGTCTAAAAAATCTGGAAATTCAGGGAAAATAGTGTATTTATTATACTTTTTAGTGTTAAAAAATTGGACATTGCTTTAAATTTAAAGATGCTTTACTTGAAATGTTGACTGAAGCTTGAAGAAAACATATTGAGCAAATATTTTTAAAATGTGACTAATATATTGTTTAAAATTAAGTTTGTGCTGTTTTCAGATTTTCAGACATCCTGTATATAATCCATAATAACAAATACAATGGATTTATCTCATACATTAAATGATAGAACTCTCTCTGACTAGATTTTGAAATGTATCTATATGCTATTAATGAGACCCACTTTAAAATAATTAGACAGAAATATTAAAAATAAAAGGTTTTAAATTTATGTAATAAGTAAATAACAAAAGAAAAATGTTGTAGCAATATTAATAGCAGACAAAATACGCTTTAAGATGTAAAAATCATAAACTTCTTTGTATCAAGCAACATAGTCAGAATCATGAACGGTAATTATGGCAAATTTTATAAGGAGAAATTTTATAAGGAGACTGTCATAGATCCACAATCATTGTGGGAAATTGACACTGCTGTCTTGGAAATGAATTGATTAAGAAAAAAATTTTAATTAGTAAGAATATCAGAGATTTGAGCAATACATTTAAACTAAATTGAAAAAGTTTAAGCAAATTAGAAGCCCAAAAGTAGTTTTTATTTTCGTTTCATTGTAAAATCTAGCATAAAACTCTCAGCTTTAAAAAATCAAAACATTTGTATTAAATACTTTGACACAAATTAATTTATCAGCAACATTTTTACTTTTACTGTCTAGAATTTTAAAGTTCTCTTTCTGTGTGCAATTTTTAAATGATCTGCAATTTACCTATCTTTTTTTTTTGACCCTGATTTTCTGTACCACCTAAGGATATTTTCTTCTGTAGGTTAACTAATTCTACCTTTTTTCATCTTTTCTCTCGCATTCTGTTATTTTTTCTCCAGTCCTCTAATTTTTATCCTCTTGGCCCTTTCTTATCAGATTCTGAGAGACTTTAAAAATATTTTTGAAATGTTCCTTGTTTTTCTTGATGAAGAAAAACATATGAACACAATTTCCATCTAGTCACCAGCTATCCGCTCTGTGTGCAAGGGGGAACAACCTTGCCTGATTACTGTCATGGTATTTTCTACCAAGTCTTTCATGAGTGTCAAATGGTGCATTTTTTCATGTTGTGAAGCAGCGTCTCTCTATATACCAGAAGGCCAATCCAAATGACACATGTTTGCTTTATCAACCTCTGTAAAAGTCTAGTGGTAATTTATATTGATTACATAATAAGAAACTTCATCCCTGGTACAACATGTTCTTTCAGCTGCGGAGCCACACCTGTAGAAATGCTAACTCACATCTGGTTCCATAAATCTGTTCTTTCTGATCCTCTGGAGAGATACTTCTATGTAAACTATACAGCTACATGTGCAACAGGAAAGACCAAAGCAGATGGCTAAACCTAGTAACCATTTCCACCCCAGGCCTTGAGCTCTTACTTTCTTCCTTGACTTTGATGTCTTCCTATTTGAGACTTAGTTCAGCCATTCCTTTCATGAAAGGTGTCTCTTACCAACTTTATTTATACTTAGATAACCAGTTCAACGTGCAGATATTGTTGTTATTTTGAGGTTTTAAGGACACTCTCTGAGTCAAGAATATTAGTTTCACTCATTATTAAGGGTTCCTCTCAATTTTTTGATATGAAGATACCAAAGAAGATACCTACATTTCCTCATCGTGATATATTTTCAACTTGATTGATTCACTTGCACGTGTTTGATTATAACTCTACACAAAATCAACTTTAAAAACAAACCAACTGTGATCAATCAAATAACTAGTTATCTTGAAGGCAACAAATGTGTAACTAGTATTTGAACCACATCTAGCATGTTTTCCCGTGAAGCGATTTCTTAATGAAAGTGAAACAGTAGAAAAAGAAATTTGATAGAAAGGACACCAATGAGCCTTCTGAGGGAACGTTATAAAGCCCCAATCCAAGCAGCTTTAAAACTAGGAGAGACCACATCTATTCCAGCCCTTTCCCCATAAGTTGCCACCCCAGAAGACTGAGATGCCTCCAGATGTCAGTCAGCAAGTTGCTCAAAGGCAGAAAATGAATCTAAAAGACTCTTTCTGCTAGTGTCTGCTGGTAACTCGTATTTGAAAGAAAGCTTGGAAGCTCAGTATGTGGAAGACTTTCTAGACATCAGTGGAAGGCTGATGTCTAGAAAGCAATCTCCTTCATAATTTCTCTATTTGTTACTAACAGGTATTTTCCACAGATTGTAGTGTTTTTAAACTGGCCAAAGTCTTTAGATCTCAAGATTTGGAGGAACATGGTTCAGGTCTTCTTTTGGACCTTCTATTAATGTCAAAGCTCTCACAAGTCACTGTAGTATGAAGCAGCTTTAAGAACAGAGTTTCAGCAATTCAACAGCCAGGTAAACGTTTTCACTCTAAGGCTTCTGCCTAAAACTGTGAAATTGTGGGAGGGGTGTGATGCTGGATATTACCATCTGTTTGGAATGACTAGTCAGATTGGCAGCAGCAAGAGGGTTCCAACATCTGGCACCAGGGTGGGTCAGGCTGAGCAATCTGCTAATGGTCTCAAGGGAAACAAACCAGAGACCGAAAGAGGCCTAAGGTATTACAGGTGGAAAGTCCTCAAGAGATTGTCAGTCCAGTAAGCATATGTTCAAGAAAAGAGCTAGCTTATACCATCTTCACTCATGTATTAGAGTTCCATCAATATAGCTACAATGTGAACATTACATTTTCCCCATATGAAACACTGTTCTATTTTAAGGGGCTTAAAAGGTAAATAAAGGACCTTAGGTAAAACCTAAAGCAATCCAAATCAAGGCTGGACTTTCATTAGTAATAATGAATCAATATTGTTTTATTATTTGTGACAAATGCACCTTAATGTTAACAATAGGGGAAACTGGATGTGGGGCATATGAGAACTCCGGAATATTCTTGCTGCTTTTCTGTAAATCTGAAAGTGTTCTAAAATAAACTTTTATTTAAAGAACAACAAAAATAAACAATTTGGCCAGCCACGGTGGCTCACGCCTGTAATCCCAACACTTTGGGAAGCCGAGGCAGATGGATCACCTGAGATCAGGAGATCGAGTCCATCCTGGCCAACATGGTGAAATCTCGTCTCTGCTAAAAATACAAAAATTAGCCAGTGTGGTGGCGCACGCCTGTAGTCCCAGCTACTCAGGAGGCTGAGGCAGGACAATTGCTTGAACCCAGGAGGCGGAGGCTGCAGTGAGCCCAGATTGCGCCATTGCACTCCAGCCTGGCCACAGAGAGAGACTCCGTCTCAAAACAAACAAACAAACAAATAAATAAATAATAAACAATTTAACCCATCCACATGATTGCTCGTTCGAGCCTGGCTGCAAGCACGGTTGCTGGGGTCAAACATGCTTTTCTTCTACTCGTCTTAGATTCCTGGAGCACTTTTACACTTTAATATATTCTGCTATAGATAGTAAAATCACAGATATTACAAAGCACAAGCTCTTTCACATATGTGATCTCATGTGTTAGAAACTTAAATGCTGATAAAAGACAGTTTTAGAAAATATGAGGGCAACAAGATTCTAAGATTCTGCCTTCGTGCACTATGTGCTTTGGTTTCAGATAAAGTTTTTAAAAAAGTTTTCTGGGTAGGGTGCAGTGATTCAGGCCTGTAATCTCAGCACATTGGGAGGCCAAGGTGGGAGGATTACTTGAGCCCTAGAGTTCGAAACCAGTTTGAGTAATACTGTGAAACCTCGTCTGTACGAAAAATAAAGTTTTTAAACTAGCCAAGTGTGGTAGCCCCAAGCTACTTGGGAGGCTGAGGCTACAGTGAGCTATGATTACGCCACTGCATTCCAGCCTGGGCGACACAGCAAGGCTCTGTCTCAAAAAAAAAATGAAAAAAAGAAAAAAAATTCTCACTCCATTAGAGGAAAAGCTTCAATTGAATGGCAATCTGTTTCAATCCTCCCTTTTCAGCACTTGGGGAAATTATCAGAGTTTCTCCAAACAAGATGATTCTCAATATTGCTTTTAAAGATGAGGATGGGGCCAGTGTGGTGGCTCATGCCTGTGATCCCAGCACTGTGGGAAGCTGAGGCAGAGGATCAGTTGGGGTCAGGAGTTCAAGACCAACCTGGGCAACACAGGGAGACCCCTTCTCTACAAAAAAGTACAAAATTAGCCTGGCGTGATGGTGCTGTGTCTATGGTTTTAGCTATTCAGGAGGTTGGGGCAGGATGATTGCTTGAGTCCAGGAGTTCAAGGTTGCAGTGAGCTATGACTGCACCACTGTACTCCAGCCTGAGTGACAGAGTGAGACTCCATCTATCTCTAAAATTAAAATAAAAATAAAAATAAAAGAAGGAAAGGCTGGAACTGGGAGTGGGGCAGCCCCAGCAGAGGGAGTCAGCTCTCGTGCATGAGATGATTATTGGAAACCCCAAATTCTGAACTTTGAATATGGGGTGTTTCCTTTATAAATACATGATTTCTATCTTCCCCCAAAAACCAATCAGCAAAAGTCTTCATATTTCAAAGGAAGAAGAGAGGAAATCCATTTCCATGTTTTAAGACACTTTACTGCCTAATGTCCTTTTATATTAAAGATCACATTGCTCCCTACGTTGGCATCATGGAGAAGGGAAAAGGCTGTTGGCAGTTTATAATTAAGAAGCCTGAGGCACCAGGAGGCCATTCAAAGTCACACAGAGTATCAGCTGTGGACATGAGACAGGAGCCAGGGCTACTTTTCTATTAGACCACTATCTGGAGTCGAGGCCTCCTACAAAATGTAAGAGCCAAGACTTTAAAAACTGAAAACCTCATGCAAACACTCTCTCAAAAAAGAATTAGCAAGCTAGAAATGACTCCCACAGAAAGAGCAATTGTTTTATTTTACTAGAATATCTAAGAGCAGAAATAGGGAAAGGCACGAAAGTTTAAAAAAATAAAAAACAAAAATAACTCTCAAACTACTATACTCCTTGTTTCCTAGTTACTCAGACACAGGTGGGTCAGTGGCTCCAGGCTGGCTGGGGATGACTCTATCAAGTCTTAGGGCAGTAGGGAGCTCTCTGGATAGATATTTCCGTTCCACCATCGCATAACCATATACCTACCCAGCAGAGTGTGGGTGAAGTATTTTTTGTTACCATCAATCTTCATAAAAAGATATATATATAAGCAAGAGAGCTATAGGCCACCATGGATAAAGCACAAGGCTGCCCCATAGTAATAGCACATTTCCAGCCATATCTGTCTCAGTGAGAGAAGAAACAAAAACTGGAAGAATGTAAAGAATGAGGAGAAAGAGAAAGAAAGAAAAGGACGAGGGGGAAGGAAGGGAAAGAGAGAGGAAGGAAGGAGAGAACTTGAACAAAACCTGTATTTCCGTTCATAAAATATCTTGTATACTGTTGTATTAGTCTGTTCTCACTCTGGTAATAACGACATATCTAGGACTGGGTAATTTATAAACGAAGGAGGTTTAATTGACTCACAGTTCCTGGGGAAGCATCACAATCATAGTGGAAGGCAAATGAGGAACAAAGTCATGTCGTACATGGTGGCAGGCAAGAGAACATGTGCAGGGGAACTCCCCTGTATAAAACCATCAGATCTCACGAGACTTATTCACTACCATGAGGACAGCATGGGAGAGACCCACCCCCATGATTCAATTACCTCCTGCTGGGTCCCTCCCACCACACGTGGAAATTATGGGAGCTCGAATTCAAGATAAGATTTGGGTGGGGACACAGCCAACTGTCTTCTTTCCTCATTCATTAATTTTTAGAGTATTTGAAAAAAAAAAAAAAGAGAAAGAAAATTATGGTCAAAATCCCCAAATTAGTAAATAAATAAATAGAAAAGACGAGAGCAGCTCCTGACAGCTGACACAGTGCCATTCTGTCAAGTATTTCAGGTATCTGTGGACTGGCTTCCAGAGACTTACAAGAGGAAAACACTATTCCTTTCTCATTTTCAAGTTGGGAAGGAGTTTCAGGCCTTCCTTGCACAACCTTAAGTCCAAGGAATATCTGGAAAATTGAAGTGATTTTTCAGAATGAACCGTAAGTTGCAGATGACTGTGTCATGAGAACATTTAAAAAGAACTGAAATAAATATTTATTCTATCTTGTTGCCTAAAAGTTTATTGTTAATTATGTTAGACCTATAGCAGGCTGGGCACGGTGTAATCCTAGCACTTTGGGAGGCTGAGGCGGGCAGATCACTTGAGGTCAGGAGTTCAAGACCAGCCTGGCCAACATGGTGAAACCCCATTTCTACTAAAAATACAAAAATTAGCTGGGCATGGTGGCACACACCTGTAATCCCAGCTACTCGGGAGACTGAGGCAGGAGAATCGCTTGAACCCAGGAGGTGGAAGTTGTAGTGAGCTGAGATCGCACCACTGCATTCCAGCTTGGGCAACAGAGTGAGACTCTGACTCAATTGAGAACAACAACAACAACAAAACACCTATAGCAGCCATTGCTAGGCCTTTGGTATACATTTCTTTAGAAGATAAGATGGTCCAGATTACTGAAGTCATAACAAAGGCAATGCACAGTTAGCTTCACCTGTCACTTTCTTTTTGTTTTTCGGGTCATATACTTTCATCATTTTCAATTCTAGTGTACATAGGCACACATATAGGAAATGCATCCCGTGAGAGCCTAGACACGTACACAGAACATGTCTCCGTAACAGTAACAGGCATGGCTGCTTGCGTGCTGTAGGGATTCTTCTAGTTTCTGGGTAGAGGTGCTGAAGGGGTGAACAGTCTACTCAGGGCTCCTCTGAGACCCAAAGCAGCTTGTAACATTTGGTGGCTTATTTTGAAGTGTGTACAGTGTATGTGCTCAGCTGTGCCTTGATTTGTTTCCGAAATGCAGGGACTATGTTCTGCGTATATCCTGGCAGACAGGCGTGGCCGCTGTGAGCTGCAGTCCAGTCTGTACCCAAAAGAAGGAAATCAAGGGAGAAGAAGAATTGAAGTGGTGAGACAAGATAGAGAGCAGAGTAGAGGAAAGTGAGGGAATGAGGAGGAGATAACGGAAGACAGAAGTTAGGGAATGAGGAGGAGATAACGGAAGACAGAAATACAAAAACTCAAAGGTTCTTGGGGTTGAAATAAAAAAGAAGGACCAGAAGATAAAAGGTTTAAAGCTTTTTTAAAAAAGAAAAAAGAAAGGTATATAAATACCTTTTTTATCAAAAAAAAATTCTTTTTTTTTTTTTTTTAAAAAAGAAAGGTATATAAATAGAGGGAGTGGTTGATAGGTAAAGAGAAATTTACAGAAAGCAGAAAACCACACCATGTTAGAATAAGCATCCACTCCAGCGTGCCTGGGACGGTCCCACTTCAGGACTGCGTTTTCGGGAATTTATTAACAGCTCCTTCTTTCCCTCTTCAAATGTCCCAGTTTGATGATACATGGTCATCCTGTCTATAGACTACCTCTGGCCTAAGACAGAGAAGCCATGAGCAGGACCAAAGCTGGGAAATGGGCACCAAGAAGAGCTTTAGGGAAGGGACAAAGAGAAATAATGGCTAAAATAAAATACTTTAAAAAAAGAACATGGAAAATGGAGACAAGACACAATGTAGGGGCACTTGTAACCAATTAGAGCAAAGACAGATAAAGTGAGAAGGGCTGTTGAGAGAAAAAGTATAAAAATTTAAGGAGGGATAGAGAGGAGCAAGAGGAAAACAAAGACAAGAGACAAATGATTCAGAGCACAAATATGTGTAGGCTTCAAATATTTTTCATTATGTCTGGGGATTTGTGGTTGTGATCAGCATATATAAAAATGATGGAAAAGGGCCACCCTCTTTGGGCCCTGCGCAGGCACGCACAAGGTTCCTCTGTGGCTGCCTCCCTGGCCCGGCCGGCTACCCTGAAGCTGCTCCCCACTCAGCGCCTGCCTCCCTGGCTTGCAGGCTGCCCTGGCCAAGCCTTCCCACTGAGCCCCCTCCTTGGCTCCCAAAGGCCTCATACCAGATGGTCTGCCTCCGTGGTTTCATAGCTGTCCACAGATAGGCCACAGTATGTGAAGCCGTACTTCAGTGCGTCATTTCGAAAACCTCTTTTGACTTTTAACGGGATCAGAATTTCATATTGAGAAAGGCGGAAAGTAAATGTCAAAAGCAAGTTCAAAAGGCCAAGGGATTTCTAGCAAAGCATTCCCTTAGACCCAGTGGAAAGACAGAACACCAGCGGCAGTAGGGTCTTTGGCACTTGAGCTTCAGAAAATGTGCCATATGGATTTCTACCACCATTTTGAGTTGGGTCATACTATGGGTTGAACTGTATCTCCCCCGAGTATTCATATGTTGAAGCAGGCCTAATGCCTAAGACCTCAGAATGTGACCTTATTTGGAGATAGGGTCTTTACAGAGGTAATTAAGTTAAAACGAGGTCATGAAGGTGGCCCCTAATCCAATACAACTGGTGCCTTTATAAGAAGAGGAGGCCAGGCTCAGTGGCTCACGCCTGTAATCCCAGCACTTTGGGAGGCTGAGGCAGGCAGATCATCTGGGGGCAGGAGTTCGAGACCAGCTTGCCCAATATGGCGAAACCTTGTCTTTACTAAAAATACAAAAAATTAGCCTGGTGTGGTGGCAGGCGCCTGTAATCTCAGCTACTTGGGAGGCTCAGGCAGGAGAATTACTTGAACCTCGGAGGCGGAAATTGCAGTGAGTCGAGATGGTGCTACTGCACTCCAGCCTGGGCAACAAGAGCGAAACTCCATCTCAAAAAAAAAAAAAAAAAAAAGAGGAAATTTGGATGCAGATACACATTCAGAAAGAATGCCATGTGAACACGAAGATAACCATCTACAAGCGAAGGAGAGAGGTCTGGAACAGAGACTTCCCTCACAGCCCTTGAAGGAACCAATCCTGCTGACACCTTGATCTGGGACCTCTAACCTCCATCCAGAAATAAATTTGTTTGTGGCATTTTGTTATGGCGTCTGATATGGTTTGGCTGTGTCCCCACCCAAATCTCACCTTGAATTGTAATAATCCCATGTGTCAAGGGCAGGGCCAGGTGGAGATAACTGAATCACAGGGGCAGTTTCCCCCATACTATTCTCATGGTAGTCAATAAGTTTCAGGAAATCTGATGGTTTTATAAATGGGAGTTCCCCTGCACAAGCTCTCTTGCCTGCCACCATGTAAGACATGACTTTGCTCCTCATTCACCTTCCGCCATGATTGTGAGGCCTCCTCAGCCATGTGGAGCTGTGAGTCCATTAAACCTCTTTCTTTATAAATTACTCAGTCTTGGGTATGCCTAATAAACTAGTACTCCAGATGCAATCTCATCAAAGATGATAGTTAGGAGAAGATGACCAGACTATTTACAGGTTTTTTTTGGTTTTTTATTTTTCATTTCCCTGGGGACACTAAATGATGCCTCTTTGAATTATCTGAAAGTGTGGGCTCTCTGTATGGCGAGATGGAACTGGCTGTCTTTGAGGAAATCGTTTCAACTATTCATGCCTCTGTTTCTCCCTTTATAAAGTTGGTTACTGAGCCTGCATTCTGAAGTGCCCATTGTGGCCGGGCATGGTCCCTGTAATCCCAGCAACTTTGAGAGGCAATAGCAGCCAGATCTCTTGAGGTCAGGAGTTCAAGACCAGCCTGGCCAACCTAGTGAAACCCCATCTCTACTAAAAATACAAAAAATTAACCGGCCATGGTGGTGTGTGCCTGTAATCCCAGCTACTCAGGAGGCTGAGGTGGGAGAATCGCTTGAACCTAGGAAGCAGAGGTTGCAGTGAATCAAGGTCGCGCCACTGCACTCCCGCCTGGGTGACAGAATGAGACTTCATCTCACAAAAAAAAAACAAACAAACAAAGTGCCCATTGTGTCTGAGTCTTAAGGCAAAGAGTGATCCCGTGAATAGTCTCAGCTTTGGACAAGAAGGTCAAACTTAAATGTAAAGTCTTCTTAATAAGCGCTCTTTCTAAGAGTGGCTGGAAGGTGAGTGGACACTAACTTCTTTTGTAAATCCTTGGACAGAGAAATACAGTCCTTGACTTTCTACCTGACCCACACAGAAGCAGCTCTGTCTTGGCCTTTTGAGTACCTTTTGGATATGTTGGCTTTTTGAATACCTCAACTGATCCTCTGCCTTTTAAAAAAATTTTACATAATCAAACACCAAAACAGCTTGAAGTATTTATACGAGTAGTTGAATCCTTTAGTGCCTAATGTCAGAGAAAATCTCCCGTTGAGTCAGGGAGAAGGATGGAAACTGCTTGTTAAACTATCTCTGGTACCAGAAAAAGAAAACAAAAAACTACTCTCTGACTTTCTTTCTTTTTTCTGTTTTTTTTTTTTTTTTAATTTAATTTAACTGCTGTAGGTCTAGATCTTCATCTTGTCTAACTCTAACTTGAGCAATCTCTCCAGTCAATAGTGAAAGGAATGGTGTTTAGCTCTGTTTCCTTATATGGCAGAGAATGACAATGTGCTTGTCTAGTTGAACTGCAGCATGGCTCCCTGACAAATTATAATGACTGGTTACGGAAACCTCCTGCTCTGGTTTCCATCGCTTTCTTGGGGGAAGACACAGAGCAGATAGCTGTAGAGAAATGGTGAGGGTTGGCGTTAGGGAGCGGCTTTGAACAGCTCTGGCATTTTCCAGCAGTGTGACTTTGGGCAAGTTATTTGATTTACTTTACTGCTCTGAGAGAGCAGTCCTCAACCAGAACAGTGCCTGACATACAGCTAGTATGCCAGCAAGGTAGCTGAATGAGCTAGCTTATCTTCTCAACCATCCTTAACCTGTGAGGACTTCAGATAACTATCAATCCATTGCTATTCAGTCTCTCTCCCAAGTTCAGTACTTTTTCTCCAGATAAATTCCAATTTCCTTCTTCCCTCCCTCCTCTACCGCCTTCTCCCTTCCTCCCTCTCTCTCCTCTCCTTTCTCTCTCTCTCTCTCTCTCTCTCTCTCTCTCTCGTTTCTTTTTCTCTTTTCCCCTCCCTCCCTCTTTTCTTACTCCCACTCATTCCAGGTCTAAAACACTGAAAACCTCCAAAAAAACCCAATCTCAGGAATAATACGACTCTTTAGCTATACTAAATAAAATGATTTAAAATGTTAAAGGTAGCACACATTTGTTGATAAGGGCAAGCGGGTAAACCTTCTGGTTGAAGAGGACAGTGGAAGTTGTCTGCTTTCTGCAGAGCAGCAAGGTTCATGCTTCAGAGATAGAAATATCTATTTAGAAAGTGCGTACGCTGATCTGAAATAGGACTTCCTAGAACTTGTATCTATTGGTCCTAGTCTTACCTCCTGGAGACCCCAAATATAGAAGCAGTCGGCCCTTTTTAATCTGTCTACAGGATGGCCTAGAGGAGGCAACAGGGGACAGTGTGGGGCTAAGCCCCACGCTTACAGATAGACTCCACAGGAAATCACAACCAATAACTGACCATTTGTAATTTAGTGTCTATCACGTACGTGCAAAGCAGTTTTGAGATATTACTTCTAGTAGTTGTGACAACTACAAAATGGAGGAGAAATTATCCCCATTTTGCAAAGTGGTGAATTTGAGATTCAAACTCAAGTTCTCCTGACTCCAAAGTTTGTTCTCAAATAGATCGCAATTCTTTCTAGAACTACAAGCGAAAGAGGAGTCTCAGTCACGTGGAGTAATTAGCAAGAGGCAGCATAGCACGGTGGTGAAGAAGGTGGGCAATGCCTCCAGATTATCCCGGGTTTAGATCCTGACCCAGCTACTTACTAGCTGTGGGACCTTACCTGTATTACTTAATCTAATTGTAACTCAGTTTCTTCATCTGTAAAATTAGCTGTTACGAAGATCTCATTTTATTTTTCCTAATAAAAATCTATACACTACTTAGCATGTGCCAGGCAGTGTTCTAAACACTGAGCAATGATACAATTCACTAGAAATTAATGAGCTCCAACATGAGCATTGGCTTCAGGTATCTTTAAGGAAGAAATTATAGACTTTTTTTCTTTTTACTTTTTATTTTTTTCTGAGACAGGGTCTCACTCTGTCATCCAGGGTGGAGTGCATTGGTGCAATCTCAACTCACTGCAGCCTTAACCTCCCAAGTTCATGTGATCCTCTCACCTTAGCCTCCCACGTAGCTGGGACTGCAGGTGCACACCACCATGCCTGGCTAATTTTTGTATTTTTTGTAGAGACAGGGTTTCACCATTTCACTTAGGCTGGTCTCGAACCCTTGCACTCAAGCAATCTGCCTGCTTTGGCCACCCAAAGTGCTGGGACTACAGGCGTGAGCTACCACTACCAACCTGACGTTTATTTCTTTCACTCATTTAACTCATTTATTAATACTACGTGCAGGAAACAGCACATTTTTAGGCTCAAATCACAGCACTGAAAAAGGCAGACAAAGTCTCTGCTTTCATAGTGCTTATGTTCTGGGAGCATAAGAAATAAATAAGCAAGCAAACAAACAAATATGCAATCATAAGCATACATTATGAATATGCATGTAACTGAACGACAGAGGTATTCCGATGGGTTCTCCAAAGCAGAGCTAATTTTACCACTGCATCCCTTAGGATCAGTGCCGTGCTAGTCAATGTTTAGCAACAAGTTCTTGGGTGAGGGGGAGGGGAGTCTGCTTTGTAGCATGCGCTGATTTCTGTGGTATAATTACTTCCATCATGGTCAATTTCAAGTTCTGAATATGACATCACTGAATGAAGAATTGGGAAGAAAAGCTCAGTTGCACAGCATTTTATACAGTATTTCCACCATATAGCCACAATAGATGTAACTAACCTCAAGAGAATAGATAATAGTGAAACATAGTAAAATAATTAGGAAGAGTTTTGAGTATTTATTATCTTGGCTTTTCATATGATGTGTTTAATTGTAAGCTTATATGATTTAGTTTTTATAATGGCTGTGTTTTACAACTGGCTCTCAATATTCTCGAAAGTTTAACAATCAGCTTTTGGAAGCCAGTATGAGTTTGGGGTGCAGAGAAAGTGGGGACAGTGTTAGAGATGAAGGAGACTGAGTCCAGATGACGTCATTGTACAGAGGTGGATTCTAATCTAATTCCTTTTTAGCTGCTCTTCTCCAACAAGCTCTGCTTCCATGTACACACGGAAGCACCTGCCCTCTAAACCAAAGAGCATGGGTACAAATATAGTAACAATTTTGACATTCTTACTAGATCAGGTCACTCTTACAGAGAAACTCTTGGCTCTCCAATCTTTAGTGAATATAATTCATGCAGTCAGTGCTCTGAATATGGTAGATTTTTCTGTGCAATACGGAGTATGTAATTCCTAACTGCTGAATAAAGGAAGAACCTAGAGATAAATTTTCTGTCCTTCTGCAAAAGCAAATTATCCCCCGTCCATGCACTCAAAGTCTCCTGTCTCTTAGGGTCCACATACATTCAAAGGGCCACCCAGGGAAGCATCTAAACCAGGGGCTGTGATGACTGTGGCCCTAGAGAAGATGTAGGGGTGAGGGTGGAGGTGGAGCAAGCTTCTCCCCTCTTCAGGATTTGCGCATCCTCACCACAAAGTGGAAACAGAGAAAAACATCTTCAGCTTTTCCTAGGAAGCGAAATATGTGCTCAAAACCTCCTAAGAACAGAAATGCTTAAATTTCTTTCCTCCTAGATTCACCCCTCCCCCTAAGCCTAAATTTCCCTTAGTAATGATGGCTGGAAAAGGAAGTGGGAAATAGCATGACAAATTTTTTTCTTGCCACATTTCCAGTGCTTTACAAAAGCAAACGCTGGAAATCTCATCAGAAAAGTTTGACCTTATGGGGTTGATAACTTTGTGCTTAAACTGGAAAAAAAAAGCAAAATTAAGGTTTTGCTTTTCTGGCCAAACCGATGATTTGGCATATGCAACTATAATTTTTAGAAAGAAATTATTCAAAACTAAAGACATAGGCTTCTGAGGAATAAGAAACTACATACATCTACTATCAATTATTTTAACGATAGGTACACAGAACTGAGTCTGAGCCAGGATGTTTTATCAGAGTCATCAGGGAGCTTTTACAAACTACAGATTCCTGGACCCCCTTCTAGACCTACTGAATCAGGGTCTCCAGAGGATAGGTCTCAGAGATGTGTATTTTCAAAAGGCTCGACAGTTGATTCTGATTAAGATACTGGTTAAGATCCATGGGTCTATAGGCAGATTGGGCTGCATTGTATAACCTAAATTTGCTAACTGTTAAAATATGCTCTCTTACTATCAGGGGAAGTAATGTGGTATATTGAAAAGGTTAACTGCTTGGAACTTAGGAGCTGTGTGTTTTGGAACTATCTTACCACGAATTAACTGGATGACTTTGGTCAAGTTACTTGGTTAGTTCTTTCATTCAACAAATATTTATTCCAATTCTGCCTTGTGCCACGCACTGGGTATATATGAACGAAGAAGAAATAGAGGTTCTCTGCCCTTATGTATCTGACAGATCAATAAGACAGGGCAGATATTAATCAAAGAAACCTACAAATACATATATAATTTTACTTGGTGTGGCTAGGCTTTGGAGAATAAAAAGTAGATCACTTGTTCCTCCTTTAAAAAGAATTTCTACTTAAGATCCCAAATTTCCTGTCCCAATCTTCCCACGCATAATTATATGTTTTAAGTCCACTCATTTATAAAACACAAAACCAAAAGCTACTATGAATTCAATAACTCTTTTAAATAAATTAGCATTTTATCATTATAATGTAGGTATATAATTAAAAAAATAGTAGCACATATGCTGTAAGATGTATTATTTACTCAGAGCAGCTTGCCAAAAGCACTTGCTGCATATACAGATTTGTTTACCTCTTGCAATGACTTTGTGACCTCCCAGGGATCCACCACGCAGAGGTTAAAAACCTACAGACCACATTAATGAAGACTAAAACGTGGTACTTGAGTAGACATGGCCCTTTTCTTCCACAACATAACACTATCAGTGACCACATTTTCCCCTCCCCTCTGAGCTTAGACTCATCCTCAGAATCCTTCTTAACATGCCAGTTGGTTGGAGCTGACATAGAGATGAAAAATTATATGTACTCCTTGGACTAAATGAGCTCCTAAGGTCTTGCCCAGCTTAAACATTCTATGAATTTATATATTCAATGCTGTTCTGCTGCCTTGAGGAACACAAATGCCTTCTCCCATGTTCATATAAAAGTATCCCAAATATTAGAAGGTATTTATGTGGCCTCCTCATTTTCTTTTCTTTGGGAAAAACAGCTCTAGATCCTTTATCTGTTCTGCATATATTTTGCCTCCTGACTCCCTCCAGCCTTTGATGCTCACCCTAGAATGCATATGTGTCCATGTCTTTCTGAAAAATGAGCCCAGAACAGAGCACGGAGTCCCATTTGGGATCTGAACTGTGCAGAACTCAGGGGATTTTTTACTCTACTTGACAAAACACCATGATGGGTGCTCAATGGATTAAAAATTACATTGCAAATATTGCTTAGATCTGAAACTTCCAGTGATTAAGAGTGCACCAGCTTTTATGCATTCACCTTACTATGTATTGTGGTTTACATTGAGTTGTGCTTGTTTTTATTTATTAAAATTATTAAATCATTACGCATTAAATCTTCAAGACTGCTTTCATTTGAAGGGAGCCATATCACATGGAAGGTTCATATGAAGTTTCTTGCCAACAATAATATCCAGAATGTTTTTTCCCAACATCTTTCTGAGATGGATGATTCTTATCCTTTCAGTTGTCAGTGGCGCAGACTTCCAGATTAATCTCCCTTAACACTGGCTCACTGGGTCATGTCACAGTGATCATCAAGAACTGTGTAATCATTCATTGGGTGTTTGCCTCTCTAGGAATTTATTCACCTGAAAATTCAAATGATTCCCATTGAGAGCTGTTGGACATTTCAGCTAATTTGCCTTCCATGCTCAATTTCTCTTCTAACTAAAATTACCCATTGAGCTCTTCTTTGCCCAGGGGTGACCACTGCCTGGATTAGAGTCATTCATCCATAGGCATGCCTGTGCCTTTGATGTCCTCCTCCTACTAAAGGATTTGCCATAGACAATAGTCTTTGCCTGAACCAGTCAGACTTCCTCTCTCAGGACTGGACCTGGAAGCACAGAAGAAATTTTCCAGTTGATAGAACAACAGAAAGGGGCAGACACGTGCACTGAGCTGAGTCACACTAGTGGAAAGGGATGGAGTAAACATCCATGGACCGCTGCTGGGATCCTCTCACCCACCTTGACTCTAACTCTACTCTCTTTGGGCCCTGGTCCTATTTGGGCTTCTGCTCTTGGATATCCCTGTGATCCCATCCCTTCGTTAATCTATGTCTTACAATCCTGGCCCTTTACTTGAGCTACCAAAGTTTGCTCACACAGAGGTCTATTTCTTCTTAACACTGGGCCACGTGCTCTCTCAGACTTCACCTTATTCATCCATACACTGCTTCGCTAAGCTCTGCCTGACTCCTGATTGTTGCTGTTTCTTCTTGACTCCCCTGGCTGTTGTGCACAACTTAGCCCATTTTTGTAACTTATATCCATTCTGGCTTAGACTGCTCCTCCTGACCCCAGTGGAACTAGTATCTTTGATGCCAATTGGTCCTTGGGCCTCTTGGGCACTTTGCCTTGGTCCTGCCCGTCTTTAGCACAAAGTGAAGTCAGCCTGGTTCCTCAGCAATACATCTTGAGACAAGTGATGAGGAATGTTATATGTGGGTGTCACAAGGAACTAATTATATATTCCTACTTAATATGTTTATCTCCAAGTGAGGTTGTTCCCTTTTAGTCAAGTGCTTTCATGGAGTATTCACAAAACAATGCCAGAAGACTCAGGATACCATCACAAAGCAATTTATGTTCAAGTTATACATCATTTATACGTATACATATATTTTCAAAGAAAAGCCACGTACTAAAGTGAGTGCCCAATTTACTAAAATTTTTTTAAAATGTATTTTCCTTCAACTATTCCCTCACTGCTAGTTAGCAAGCCTTTTATTAACTTCTTGGTGTTCTTTTCACGTACACTTAATAGCAGCCATTCCTGGATTTCTCTAGCCCCCAAGAGCTCCCCATAGAAAACTGCTTCTTTTCTAGAAATGACCTTCTTTTCTTTGAAATGGAGGCCATATGAGGCCATCTTCACCGATACATCTGTGTATTTACCCCCTCTTTCTTTCCTTCCAGATCTGGGAAACAAAAACGGACACCTCCACTTGTGTTCTGATCCCATCCACCCTTGTCTTCTATGGGAGTCCACACCTGACCCCACTCCCCATCTTACATGCCCCAGCTCAAAGATCTCTCACCTGTCAATCATGAAGGGTGGGTTTACAAAGGGACCTTAAGGGTTCACAGTTTTTATCAGATTCTCAAAGGTTTCCATAACAACAACACAGGGAAGAACAACACAGGGAACAACCTCATCACCCTTCCCTCACAGCCCAGGTCATACTTTCCCCCCCTGCCCCCTTCCCACAGCCTTACCCACAGCCTGCCAATTGTGAGTTTGGGGTGAGAAGCAGAGTGGGTCCTTACCACAAAACATGCTCTGACATCTCCTCTGTTTGTGCAAGTGGCTTTCCCTAGCTAGAACGCATCTGTGCTAGAGTGTTCTTCTGTGCTCTGGGCCTAATCTTAGAGCTGGTCCCTGCAAATTGTCAATGTTGGATCAAGAAAGCTCCCTATCCGGCACAGGGATGGGGGAGCTGGGGAACAGGCTAGAGGTGGAGGCCTGGGGTTAAGGAAGTTAGGGATGCAACCGGGGTCCGTTACAGCTGGGAGCACTAAAGACAGAGGCAAAGAGGTGAGAGGCGAGCTCCGAGGAGCAGTCTGGTTTCAATACCAACAGAAACCACAGCCAGGTGTTCCTGCCTTCCTTGCCCTTCCTACCAGGCCCAGGCATGACGTGCTGGGATTCATTCCATGCTTTTGGCTAGAGGGAGAGAAGCTGCCTCATTTACTAAGGCCTTTATGTTGTCAGCACTTTCTCACTGGTCTTCTGCTCAAGTGGATCTTTGGATTTCCTGGTTCCTGAATATTGCCTTGTACCGCTGATGGCCCATCTTATTCCACTTCCTTATATTTGTGTCCTCTTGGTCTGTGATCATCAGAGTAAAAATTCAGACAACATTGGGACAGACCAGTATTCACTGGACATGGCTCAGGGCTCTAGAAAGAACTAGGAGCGAGAAGATACCACTCAAGGGTCCTCAAATATGAGAAAGGAAGAGATCATTAGGGATACTAGGTAAGAAGTGGAGGATCCCAGCCAAGAGGAGCATAATGTCCAGAGGACTGAAATGATAGGCAGTTCAAGGTATAGAATCTACAAGGAAGAGGGGGCAAAGAGCTTCATCTCATTTGGACATCTTAACCACTATGGGACATAGGAGAAGCATGACCAATGTCCATTCTGCACTCCAAGATGAAGTCAAAAGCTGATGATTTCCTCAAAGGTCAGGGTTACTTAAGTAGAGGAACCAATACTAGAACTGAGATTTTGTAGCGGTTCTCATAAGTTAAGCCTATGCCAAAAGTATCTATTTAAGCTACCCTTCTACTCAGGACTTATGGGCATCTCTCCAATAGCAAACTTGGATTAGCCTGACAGATGAAGAACTTTCAGTAAGGAGCTAATGGTATCTTCTCAGGCTCTAAGAGAACTTACGCAGAAAATCCCGTTTTGAAGTTTGAAAATTCTTTGGCAGCATCTTTTTAACCTCCTCCTTAGTCCTACCATGCTATTTGCATACCACTCTATCAGCATTTTTCCTGTCCCCCGACCACATTTCTGAGACATGTGATAGACTACAGGAAATGGGAAACTAGCAAATCTCTTTTCATGCCCATCTCTAAGTCACTTTTGTGTCTTGCTAAGGAATGACTAACTAGTAATCACGCTATCATGAAAATGGCAAATGGAGAAAATTACAGGTGTTTCTACAAAAATACCTGCTGAGGTGCATTTTAATTATCAGAACAGAGAATACCTGGGCTAGATTCTGGAACTTTACATGGCTGGCCATAGGACAAACTTATTCTATCTACCTAAGAGGAGGAGATTCTCAGACCAGTCACAGAAGCCAATTAGAAATGTTAATAATGCTAATAACAAGACAGTTGCCTTACTGTCAGGAAATGCTTTCTTGTATCTCATGTAAAATCCTTTAAGCTGCAGTTTGAGCCTGGTTCTTCTTCTCCTAACTTTAATATAAGAATTGTGTATTTACTTAAGGAAATATTTTGATTGGAATGATTGAAATTACACATTCTTTTTGCTTTGAATTCTTGAAACAACCCTGCACTTTACTTATGGATCAACCCATTGTACATACATTCCTTGTGTGTCCTAGGCTCAACTCTTAGTGACTTTTTGTTCTGAAATTTTGCGATTATATTTCTGAAATGAAAGTTACTGTGCTTTCATTGTGTTCCTTTGACCTCACTATGTGGCGAAATATGTTCTAGGTAACATTCAACAGGAAGGAAGTAGCACAAAGAACTGCCTAAAATTCAGCATAAACTCAAATCCTCTCTCTCTATCTCTACCTATACAGCAGAACACCTAAACTGTTACTCTGAAAAACCTAAAGTGTCTTTATGGTTGTTGGGGGTGGGGAGCCCAAGAGGAGGGGGATGGGGGATCCGGAGAGAGTGGTCATAGCGCATTTTGAACTTTCAGGCATTCTGAGATGTTGGTTTCAAAATGGAATTTATCCTCAAATCCCAAGATTATAGATTTCCTTCCAAACTGCATTCCCTTCATGGTTTAGAGAACAGTTAAAAGAAAAATTGCTCTCCATATTTTGATTGACATTAAAAACACTGTGAAAATAGTTTGGAACTTGATCTCTTCGAGGGAAGGACAGTAATTAAACTATAGCTTTCGCCTGCAGCTTTTCTCTCACACTTACTCAGAACTGTTCCAGGGAAGGAAATTCACAGGGAATTTTGTTCTCTTATATCACTTCTAGAAGGAGAAAGAGGCATTCCCAAGAAAATTATCCCCAAACTTCTAAATACAAAGGGAAAATGTTATTTAATGAATCTCAACCCCAAACCACCGCATTCCATGGAATAAAATCCAGTTGAATCAGTGATTTGCAGCTGGTAGTCTTTCATAGCCAGCACTATTAAAAAATCATCAGATTTACCCTGCTTGCCATATAGCATCTAGTCTTCACTCAAGTTCTAGCTGTATACGTCTGGTTTTGGCAAACACATTAGAAGGATTTTCAGTTTACAAGTCCATCTGCATAGCCCTGTTAACAGAAGGCATCTATAAATACCAAGCACTTTGTTCTCATCCACTTTTTTTGACCATGTATTGCCACAGCACTAAAATTCCCCCACCCCTTACAATCAGCTCTTTCTAAAAGGAATTACAGGCTACTACCAACGAACTGCCTTGTACTACTGTTTCAGACACCCAAATATGTCTATCTCGATATGAAAGACTGCCTCCTCCCTTTCTAAACCACATTTCCAATCGACATCTCTGCAGATTATCTAGACACACTCAGGCACCCTTTCAAACAGAAAATAAGATTTCTTAAAAAAATAGTTTGGTAGGACGTTAAATGTGCTTTCTCAAAACACACCCACTAGCGCATGCATTCTCTTGTTATTAGGTTTTATAGGAAACAGACCAGCCTAGGCATCTTCTGTCTTAGCAAATATCCCATCAGTGACATTAACCCAACCAGTGCTAGGTGCTAGTGATCTCTCCATCTCTGACCTTATTTCCTTGCAACTCTGGAAGTCTAGTTTAAATACTGGCAGCAGACTATAACGCAAATGCCTTTGGTTAAAAAATCATTCCTTTTTGGCTTCTCATCAACCTAAAGAATTGTTGGTTTTGTTTTTAAAGCAAAACCACGTTAAATCTTTGGCAATAAAAGATGCAGAAGAGACTGTGTGAGCAATCTGGTGCAGTAGGCTTGCTAACACTGGCCTTTGGATATCAGGTATAATCTCATATGGCTGTCCTAAACAAAAGGCTATCCTAATCAAAGTTGCCAGTGCTCCCTAAATGTAAGTCTATATGGTCGCTCTTCTTGTCCCAACTCTAAAAAACAAAACTTGAAATCTCATCCTGTTTGCCTTCCGGGAATATCCGTATGGCAGGGAAGCCCAGTCAGGCTCCGGAGTTTGCATGGTTTATTGCCTCGAACATTCTTGCATCTCCAGCTACCTTAGCCAGGAATGTTGACTGAAAACCGGAGAAAGTCCCCAGATTCTCTCTAGAAGGAAAAAAAGAAAGCCTTCTGTGCCTTACCTCGTAGGCTGAAACTTCTTCCCGAGGACTAAGTCGGAAAGGAAGGACTGATTTCTTTAAGCAGGAGCACAGCCAGAGAGCAAGCAGGCAGGCAGGCAGCCGAATACACACTGCTCTATTCAATAGAACTCCAGACCGCCCTTCCTTGGCCCCTCCCAGAAGTCCATGCTAAGTGAACACATATCCCCTATGTTTACAGTCGGCAGGCGGTGGTATGCATTGTCCTGTCGTTTTTCTAATAGGCAGCCAATGACGACACCCCAGCCAAGGTGGATGCAGCCTGCCTGTGGAGATGCCTGTCATTCCCTAGGCATGCTCAGGAAATCACTCATCAGAAAACCCAAGACCTAAAAAGCTCTGAAACTGCGTGCAGGCTGCCAAAACCAGCCTGCTCCATGCCCTTTTTTGGTTATCCTTAGCAGGGCCTCTGGAAGTGAATCCATTGTCAGGAACAATCATAAGAAATGTTAATCTTGGAGAGGCTGTCTTGTAGAACACAAATGCAGCAATAAAAAGAAAGCACAGTCTCTGAAACAAAAAGTTAACAGATCAGTTTATTGGGCGTGGGGGTGGGGAAGGCTTCTTACCAGAGAGAGTCTTAATAGTATATTTCTTTTCAAAGTACTTGTACGTACAAAATGAGTTTAAATTGTTATGCAATTCTAAAACCTGAAGGAAACAGGACCTGGGTCTGCTGTGCAGACTAAATTCTAGCCTGAAAGAGGCACAACTCCCCAAAATATGTCGGCATGTGTTATAAAAACAAGTGACCGAAGGGAAACCAAAAACTTAAGTCTTTTTTAGCAGGTAATACTGGCCAGAATAAACCTAAGGTCCTACAGGCTTGGATATCCTCACTGACTTCACTTTCCTCTCCTTATCTCTTTTGTTTCCTCAGATTTGGCAATGTGGAGATAGTACTAGAAATTCCTAGAAATTGATGCACATCAGAGAGGGCACGAAGAGATGCACCACCTGCTTTGGGCTGGGGTAGACAGATGCATATATCCCGCAGAGGTGACATAATGTTCAGGTGGCTTCTTGAAAGTGCTCTCACCAACCCTGCATTGGTAGGACGTGTGCTGTAAGAGGATCAGAATTAGGAGAGCTAAAGAGAATGAAGGTAACTGGCCCACACATAGTCTTGTCCTTTTCAATATAGAATTCACTCAATTAGTACTTAATTAAAAGTGAAAATCCCTTTTTTGGAGCACTTACTGTTTGTCAGGCCTGGGTATAGGTGCAAGATCTATGTCTCATTGTTGTATGTTTGGAAACTGTTTCATCACTGACCAAGAAGTTTCACAGTATTTTTCCTGGTTAATTACAAGTCCAGAGGTTGGTCTTTAAAAATGTGAGGTTTTACTATATGCCTTTCCCTATTTATGAAGATGTGACTTAGAAATGATCTCTGTTTACAAAAATGTCCCCGCCCTTTGTGCCTCTTTTAGAACAGTTGGGAAGTAACTAATTCACACTGTAGGTTTCCTTCTTCAGCCTTCCAGAATTAACGAGTTACCCAGAGGCGTCCATATCAACTCTGTACACTCATCTCTTTCTTGGGAAGGTTGCTTCCCTCGCCTCTTCCTGACTGCTACTACTGCACAGCCCAAAAAAGCTATAGCCGAGACTCCCAGGCAGAGGGAGAGATAAGCCTCAGGCATCCCAACATAGAACTAGGAATGCACGTTCCCAGAGAAAAGAATAAATAATGGTTGGTAGGAATCGTACAGTCAATGTTGCATTTCAGGTACACTGTGGCACAAGCAGGCATTTGTGGAACATCACTGTTTATAAAATTGTTCCTGTGGGAAAATGTCTTCTGATCCCAGATAAATGATTTAGAAATAAATTTTCGGAACACAGCCAGTTTTGTTGATGGGGACATCCCATATCTAGACAGGGAGGAAAGATAGAATACTACATAGTCTGGTAAACTGCTGGGCTTGAACATATTGTAGGGCGACATCAGGGAGTTCAAAAACAGCAAAATCAATGATGCCTGTGCAAAGATACGACCTGTGTCCAGAGAAGTTCCGGGTGCATGGTCTCCAGGTCGTATCCTCCATAACTCAGTGAGGCCTATTTGAAAGTGCTATTTTCCATTACTGCTGCTGATTATATCCTAAACCACACTCTCCCTGCTTGTATAAATAATGCCCTTTGGTGGAACAGCATCAGGGTATAATTTTGCAATCTATGAATAAAATAAATACCAGCTTCCCAGAGGAAAGAAAAGTTGTGCTACAAATGGGGAAAATATTATCAACAGGAAACACAGCAGGGACCTGCATTTTGCATGGTTTTTAGAAGATAAATGGCTTAGTATTTTTGGGTTATGTCTTTTGATTAAAAAAATAGTATGTTTCCCTAGATAAATTCTGGATATCTCATGTATAGGGTATAGTGGATGAGTGACCACACAACCTATTTTATGTATTTGAAATACACTTATCATGGAGGAACTATACAGTTTGAAGAAAAATTTAACAAATTTCATGTAGTGTATACCATGATATTGAAAAATTCTTCTTTCTTTGCCTTCTACTTTTTTTTAAACAATCAAGAATTTAAAAAGAAAGGAAGGGGAATAAAAAGAAAAAAAAAAGATACATGTTGCTGAATCTCTGCCATGGGAAACTTTACTTTCATAGTGTTTACTTTTTCCAGAGGTCATTTGTAAACAGCCCTAAAAATACATGAGATTTATATAGGAAAATTCTGTGAAATATATTTCCCAATTGGATCATCCCAGATACAGGACCGCTTGTCTGTCATAGGCTAGATCTACCTAATCAAACCGTAATACATCTAAAAAGACATTTGAAAATATCTGGACAATTCTTTGTATTTTTTTAGTTACAACTGAGGGTTTGCTATCATGTAGATCAGTAGCAAGAAATTATATTTTGCTCGCATGTCAACTTGGGAAAAGTAAAAACAGGCCATTTTTTAATTCAAAATTAGTTACTTCATTTAGTCATGAAAAATATACCTCCTTCCAGCTTAAAATGTCTACTTTATTCAATAGAAAAGAAGATTTGAAAATTTTAAAAGGCAGCAGAACACCCCTTGCCAGATTCTTTCAGTCAAATAAAACCTTTGCCAACACCCAGGTTTATCAAATGATAAAAGCAGACTGGTAGAATCTTGATATCAAAATTGGACACAAAAGTACCCAATATAATAGAGAATTTGGATTAAGTGCACTTATGAATGCAGATGAAAAAATCAGTAATTGAATCCAACAGTGTGGAAAAAATAGATAAGACCAATCCGGAGATGGTTTAAAATCTGAAAATCCACTGATATAATGTACAACATTAGCAGTTTAAAAGTAAAATAAAATAAATAAGAGAAGTAGAAAAAAGAAAAGAGAAAGATTGTCTTAATAGGTGAATGATACTTGGTAAACTTAGTAATCACTTTAGAAAAAAAATCTCTAGGAAAACTAGAAACAGAATCTTTTTAAACATAACGAGAGGCATTTACCAGAAGTCTATAGCAAACGTCATGCTTAATGATAAAATGTTAAAAGCATTCTCATTGATTATAATGGGAAGTATATAAAGTAACTACTATCTCTTCTACAACTAAAAAAATGTGCTAGATACCTAACCAAGACAAACAAATAGAAAAAAATAGCCACTGGGATTAGAAAGAGAAATAAATGTCTTTATCTGCTATATGATTATCTGTGTAGAGAATTCGAGAGGATCTACAAATATATTGGAAGTAATAGAAGAGCTTAGCAAGATTGTTGGAACTAAGGTCAAGATGCAAAAACCTAGATTTTCTGTAATCAGCTGTCTCTAATTTTTAAATATAATGGAAAAAGATGCTATTCATAATAACAAAAAGTGTTCATTACCTGGGAATAAATGTAATAAAATATGTGCAAGAAAGTTATAAAACTTGAGTTAAGGGCATGAAAAACCTGACCAAATGGTGAAATATATCATCTTCATGAGTGGAAAACCTGGAAGTTGTAAAGATATACATTCTCTTTGAAGTAATCCATGCATTCATTATTCTGATTAAAATCTCCAAATGACATACGTTGTATAACTTGACAAAACAATAGTAAATATTTTAAAAGTAAAGACCTAAAAATAGGCAAAGAGGTTTTTTATAGAGAAATTCTAATTAAGATAAATGCTATTCATACAAGACTAAACAAGTAGATCAATAGAATAAAGCAGAGAGCCTAGAAATAGACCCAAGCATATATGAGTTTTTTTTTAATAATAGAGGAGGTATTACAAATAAGGAAGAAAAGGGTGGATTACTCTATTAATGGTAAGGGTTACAATCAATTTTGTGGAAACAGAAAATTTAGATTCAAAGTTTCTACTACACACTACGATAAACTAGGTTACATAAAAAACAAACTTAGAAATGATTAGAAAAAATTGAAGGTGAATTTTTTATCATAGGTTATATAACATAAAAAACATAATTAACAAATGAAAAGACTGATAAGTTTGAGGATATGGTTAAACACGGCAGATCAAATAAGAACATTCATTTATTTCTGCTTCCCCAAACCTCTCCAGAATGACAGTAAAGAAATAAAAAATCATAAATAAATCCTACAAGACAAAGAGTACCTGAAAGGTATCAGTGTGAGTCCAGATGTCAGCCAAATTTTGGACTATGGAAAGTGGACTGATGGCTGGAAATTGACTCAACAGAGCTGAGAAACTGAAATCTGGTCCTGTGAATTAGGGTGCTGGCAAGAAAGACGCTGATTCAAGCCTCAGAATGAGGAAAAATTCGGGATGTAGAAGCCCTGGGAACCTCTGAGGACAGACGTTGGAGCAGAAAACAGATTTGTTGAAAGTCTGGGTAAGGAATAGTTAGAAGTCCAGATAGCGTCCTCTACCCCACACAACCAGGTGAGCATCTCTCTCTCAACCATACAGAAAACTGGAAGTTTATTCTGATTCTTCTTTGAAGTGCTGGACTCAGAGGAACCAGGTGAAGCAGTGAACAGGGAAGAGGCTGAATGCTGAAAGTAAATGTTTAAATGAAAGCCAACTCGTTGAACACTGAACATCTCCAATCGCCTCACCCTGCAGGGCTCCCAGGACACCAACAATCAGGTTTGTATCCCACAGACAGGAAATTGAAGGATTCCATTCCAGAGAAACTGGCATGCTCATGGAAAAAAGACCTAAACTCACAGATATTTGAGAGACATTGTCCAGTGCCCTTTAGTAACCCATTTGCAGCAACTTCCAATTGGCTACTTAGGACCTCATTCTTTTTTTTTTTTTTTTTTTTGAGAGAGTCTCACTCTGTCACCCAGGCTGGAGTGCAGTGGCACCATGTCAGCTCACTGCAACCTCCGTCTCCTGGGTTCAACCAATTCTCCTGCCTCAGCCTCCCGAGTAGCTGGGATTACAGTAAACCACGACCACGCCCGGCTAATTTTTGTATTTTTTAGTAGAGACAGGTTTTCCCCATGTTGGCCAGGCTGGTCTCAATCTCCTGACCTCGTGATCTACCTGCCTGGGTTTCCCAAAGTGCTGGGTTACAGGCGTGAGCCACCACACCTGGCCTACCTCACTCTTAAATATGAGCATCACATTAAGGAAAGAGGAAAGAGAGATTATAACAAACAGAAACACACACACACACACACACACACACACACACAAGAAAGGTTGGGTAGGAAATGGAAGAAAACTTGGAGAAAACTACAATTACAGTTCTTAGTGAGATAAGAGAAGATATTGTATCCATGAAACAAGAAAATCATGCTTTTAAAAGGCACTTTCAGTGAACAGAAAAGAACACTTGTATATGAAAAGTATGATGGCAGAAATTTACAAAAATTCCACTCAAGAAATGCAAGATAAGGTTTAGAAAAATCAACTGGGCATGGTGGTTCATGCCTGTAATCCCAGCCCTTTGAGAGGCTGAGAAGAAGGAGCCTAGGAGTTCAAGACCAGCCTGGGCAACAGGGCGAAACCCTGTCTCTATGAAAAATACAAAAATTAGCTAAGCATAGTGGCACATGCCTGTAGTTCCAGCCCTAGGGAGGCTGAGGTAGGAGGATAGCTTAAGCCCAGGAGGTGGAGGCCGCAGTGAGCCATGATTGTGCCATGCACCCCAGCTTGGGCAACAGAGGTAAATCTTGTCTTAAAAAAAAAAGTTCAGAAAAATCTTACAGAAAAATGAAGAAAAAGGCAAGCTGGAATAGAAAAGATAAAAGATAAAAACAGTACATAATTACACCTGAGTGTACATAAAAAAGAGGACACAAAAAAATAGTAAGAAGAAAATTCTCAAACGAGATAATAAAATAAGACTTCTGAAAACTAAAGGACACAAGTTTCCAGATCCAAAGGGCCCAATGGGCAAATACAATTAATAAAAACATATTTCATTCTGAAATTATCACGTTCCAAGGTTATATGCTTCACCCAAAGGGGGAATAATACTTTGGAGTGAAAATTAGAAGCCAAGGAGGAGGACAAAAATCAGGAAATAGAGAATGCAAACCCAGGATAGAGGTGAAAGGGTCCCATGATGGTAAAAGAAAATCCCAGGACAATAGCTGTATGGCTCGTTAAGAAAGCAACCATTAGATATTGAAGCAGTGGATGCCAGGAGGAATGTTTTAAGGAAAAGTGAGGTAGATAGATTATTCAATATATTCTTGGCAAAAGCACTTGCAATAAGTACATAGAAAATAAGTAAATGGAAGATTGAGGTCATTATAATTTTAAAAACAAACCATTTGTATAAGAAAGGAAAAGTAATCATTGGATACCATATAGTTCAACTGTAAGAAAAATTTACCACAGTTATAAGAATGTAAATATTGCACATTGATTTTTACCAAAATAAAGATGATGTCATTAGATTCAGAGGATAGCAGGCAAGACCATGTTAGTAGGATGATGGGGAAGAGAGCCAAACCTTCATTTTGTTCAGCAAGAAATCATAGATAGTGTCTACTACTGAAGATGTAATAAATAGCAGAATTAGTATGTCGTTTAGGCTCATGGAAATAAATGCCTAAAAGAACAGTAAGTCTGGGCACGGTGGCTTGCTCCTATAATCCCAGTATTTTGGGAGGCTGAGGCAGGAGTTTGAGGCCAGCCTGGAAAACATGCTGAAACCCCATCTCTACAAAAAATATAAAAAATTAGCCAGGCGTGGTGGTGCACGCCTGTATTCCCAGCTACTTGGTAGGTGAGGTGGGAGGATCACCTGAGCCTGGGAGGTCAAAGCTACAGTGAGTCATGTTTGCACCACTGCACTCCAGCCTGAGTGACTGAGTGAGACCCTATCTCAGAAAAAAAAAAAAAAAAAAAAAATTGTTCATTTATTCTTTGATTCACTCACTGAACAAATATTTACTGAGTTTCTACCACATGCCAGGGCCTGTTCTAGATGTTGTGAACAAGACACATTTTGATGGAGGGAGGCAGATAAACACATTAGCTAATACATGAATATATAATGTCAGGCAGTGGTAAGTGCTATAAAAAAATAAGAAGGAGGAAAGGAATAGAGAGAAACAGGGAAGTCTTTTCTGAAGAAGGTTTTCAACAGAGACGTGAATAAAGTGAAAGAACAAGCCGTGAGACTACATGAAGGAAAAGTCTTCCAGGAGGCAGGACAGCAAATGCATATTAAAGAAATAGCAATGAGCCCAGGGGACTTGGGGAGGAGGGAGAGCCAATGGCCAGATCCATCATCCAGAGGCTTCTAGCTATGGTAAGGACTATGGGGCTTGTTCCAAGATGGAAGCTCACTGGAAGATTTTGAGCCAGGAAAGAAAAAAAAAATCACTGTTGCTACCTTATCTAGAACAGGGGCAAGATTGTCAGAGGCGGAAACAGGAGGTGATTGCCCCCTCCAAGGCGAGAGGTGCTGTTGGGAGCTGAGAGAGCCTTTGAATTCTAAGACTTGGAGATTCACTGATGGCTTAGATGAGGGCTGTGAGAAAAAGAGAGGAATCAAGAGTGTCTCTAGTTATGGTCTGAATAACGGAGTGAATGTAAGTGCTAGTGAATAGAATGGGCACCTCTGAGGGAGATGGACATTTGCAGGGAGGGGTGGAAATCATATTAGACACATTTCAGGCATGTTACGATGACCACCAGGCATCCAGTGTGAGTGAGGGGAGGGAGCATCATATGCAAATCCGGTGTTCAGAAAAGGGATCGAGTCTTGGGATGCACATTTGCGAATCCTCAGTTTTTAGATAGGATTTAAAACCAGGAGTGAGTTACCTGAGGGAGTGCAGACAGAAAAGAGCAGAGATGTGGGAGCCAACACCCCAACATTTACAGCCCAGATAAAGGAGGCTGAGAAGGAGCTGAGAGCCATTGCTTAGGGGAAGAAGCAGTTGAAGGAAGGAGTGGTGTGGAGGACTCCTGCTTTTGTTAAAAGTCATATAGTATTATTTAACTTTTCAAACAATGTAACTTGTGATAGATTGGGTTATTGTTACCCAATTCACTTCCTCTTTTAATGGAATTCCTTGCAGCACTCTAAGTAGGTGGACTTGACCATATGGTTTACCTTGAGCAGTGCAATGTGGCCAGAGGTGATGGCGTGCCTGTCCATGCCGGAGGCTTAAAGAGGTGTCACATGTTTACTTTTGCCTTGAGCACCTGCCCTTTGCCATGATAACAGCATACCCCATGCAGTGGGTTGAGCAGTGCCCCCCCAACAATATGTGCATCCAAACATATAGGACCTTATTTGCAAATAGGATCTTTGATATATAATGAAGGATCTCAACACGAAATCATACTGGATTGTCCAGGTGGGCCTGAAATCCAACCACAAGCGACCTTATAAGAAAAAGACAGGGAGATTTGAGATACACAAGACACGGAGGAGCAGAGTGGATGACTGCAGAGGCAGGGATGGAAGCGACACACCTACAAGCCAAGGAGTGCTGAGGCTTGCCAGTGACCCCCAGATGCTAGGAGGGAGGCGTGGGGTCTAGTCTCCCCTCAGGGCCCCAGAAAAAGCCAACGACCCTGTTGACACCTTGATTTTGTACTCCTGGCCTCCAGAACTGTGAGAAAAGAAATGTGTATTGTTCTAAGTCACCCGGTTTGTGGTAATTTGTAACAGCAGCACAGGAAACGAATCCTCCCCAGACAGTGGCTGCTCTGCAGTTTGGTTTCTAGAATAAGAAGACACATGGAGCTGGGCTGGGCCGGTGAGTCCAGCCAACACCAGCAGAGCTGCTATTTTCCAGGCCTCATGTGACGGGAGCAAGAAACAAATGTTTGCTATTGTAAGCCACTGAGGTTTGAGAGCATTTTTTCTTTTTACAAAGAAAAAGTTAACTAATATTTATAAATATTAAGTAAGAATTAAACTAAAGAAAAAAACTTGGTTACATCAAGATGTAAAAATTTCTGTTCAAAAAAAGCCACCATTACAAAGGGAAAAGACAAGCCAAGAGAAAATTTTCAATGTTTAAAACAAAGAATTAGAATCTAGACTATCGGCCGGGTATGGTGGCTCACACCTGCAATCCCAGTACTTTGGGAGGCTGAGGCAGGCAGATCACCTGAGGTCAGGAGTTCGAGACCAGCCTGGCCAACATGGTGAAACGCTATCTCTACTAAAAACACAAACATTAGCAGGCATGTTGGCGCATGCCTATAATCCCAGCTACTCAGGAGGTTGAGGCAAGAGAATTGCTTGAACCCGGGAGGCGGAGGTTGCAGTGAGCCAAGATCACACCACTGCACTCTACACTCCAGTCTGGGCAGCAGAGCAAGACTCCATCTTAAAAAAAAAAAAATGTAGACTATCAGGGAATGCCTACAAATCAACTGATACACACACACACACACACACACACACACACACACACACACACACATACACAGAGAGAGAGAGAGAGAGAGAGAGAGAGAGGGAGTAAGAGAAAATTCAATAAAAAATAGGCATAGGATAAACAGTCCACGTAGGAGAACACTGCAAAGGTCAAAAGCCTTGAAATGATGTTCAACTTCATTAGTAATCAAAAAATGCAAGTTAAAACAATGATAACCAGATTGGTAAAGAAAAAAAGTTTAATCATGCAAAACTAAATGTTGTTGATGAGGTACAGAAACAAATTATTATACATTTTGGATAAGAAAGTAGATTGGTGCATTCACTTTGTTGAGTGATTTGACAATATCTAGTGACTTTCAGTACGCACATCTATATTCTGTAATCCCATTTCTAGGTATATCCTCTTGGGACGCCCTCACACTCTTAAGCCAAGAGATATGTCAAAGGAAGCTCATTCAAGCATTGTCTGCAGCACTAAAAACATCATTAAAAATGCTCCAACAGCAGCTGTCAGGGGAGAGGCTACAGAAACCATGATCTATAACATAATAGCTAAATACCTAATTATATAAATATATGTATAATTATAAAAATATATAATAGCTAATGCCATATTATATATGGTATTGGATGGGGTATTATACCTAATAGCTAAAACAAATGACCTAAATGTACCTGAAACTCAAAAGCATATTGGGTGGGAAAAAAGAAGCAGGTTGCAATTGAAATTATTCCATTTGTATGTATCATTTAAGAATGCATATGAGAATGGACTAGATAGTTTAAGATAAATTTAAGATAAACATCAAATTTAAGATAGTTGTTGACCATAAGGAGGGAGAGAGGGGAATGGTACTGGTCTTGAAATTAAGACATTTAAAATGTATCAGCAATGTATAAAAGAGGATCTTAAGCAATTATGAAAAAAAATACATCTGTTAACACTGCAGAGCATGTACACAGGTGTTTGTTATATTATTCTTAAGCTTTTTGTTGTTTTGTTTTTTTAACAAAATTGCAATATAAATGAGACATTCTCCCCGAAGAGCACTGGTAATCTGGTCCTCTAGATTACTTCTCGGATGTTCCTGTGACATCAGGAAAAGCCACTGTGCTTCTTTGTCCTCAGGCCAACACAGCAGCTCACTTGGGGCCAGCCCAACTAGCAGGAGAATGAACCTGCCCTGACTGTGAGGTCCTCAGCTTAGTCACACATTTGTACAAAGGCTTTGACACCATAACATCAATAGTCACTCTTTAAGGAGTAATAACTTAAGCCACAGCCTGCTTAGCACCTGCTCAGCGCTAAGTGCCACCTGCTTTATGAGTAGGGTGCAGATGAAATGAGAGCCTGCACTGACCCACTTTGATAGGGCCAGTCTCCTGGAGCAGCGGGTGGAAGAAGAAAGGCACTGATGGTCCGGGATAAGGCTGACGACCTGACAAAATGAAAGAGGGCATGATCAGAGAAGACCCAGTGTGGATGAAGGAGCTCCTGAGATAAATGGTACTGCTTCTCACTTCCATGGAACAGGACTGGCCATCCTCTCAGCCTCCCTATAGGAAGCCTCTGTCTCCTTATTTCTTGAGTTATAGAGGATGACTGGATGTCTCCATGTTCCACCCTTCCCAGTCCACCCATATTCATTGCTGTTGGATTTGCTCTAACCTTAGAGAAAGATTCCAGTTTCCAGAAATTTCTCCAGTCTCCCAGTATCTGAGTCATGCAAAACTGTGGCTAGATTTTTCTCAGCTGTTATTTGTTCATTCATTCATTTATTCACTCAACATCTGAGCATCTGTTACCTGCAAGGCTTAGTGTTAGGTTCTGTCCCTGTTATAATCTTGTCACTGTCACTTTGATATAATCAGAGACACGGTGTGTGCCTCTAGAGAACTGCTGTTCTAATGGGGAAGCTCTGACAGGCACAGGAGATGGACTCCAGGATGGCAAGTCCTGAGAGAGACCATTTGGCTCTGCACGTCTGCATGTGCTTACCAAGCCGTGCACGTTTCCTCTTCCCGTTCATGCTCAAGGAAGCCTGTCTGAAATCCAACCAAGACTATTTGGTGAGGCCTGGCCTCCCCTCCTAACCAGAAAACACGCCCTTCACTCATTTCAGAAAAAAAAAATAAAAAGCCAATCTTACAATTGGCTTTGCATTGCAGGCATACTTGTAAGGGGTGCAAATAAGAAAACATTTAAAATATTTGATCTATTTTGGGTGAGGTTCTGTAGCTTTGGCCTAACTGACTGTCATCTGAGAGGCAAGAAGCTAGAGTTTTCTCTTGGGGGATAGACTATTTTTAAGATCGGAAAAATATTTTTAAAGAGATTGCTGACTCTGGTGATAACTGGGGAGAAATGGCTGTTTGGATTAAGCAAACTGACTGTGTGATATAGATGCGTCTAACCACTGATCAAGCTCTGCTGGAGGTTTGATGGATCTATGTCACACACGTGCATGCACACACACACACAGGGACAGAGAGAGAGAGAGAGTGCACGAAGGAGAACTGAAATACCTTTGCAGCTTCACGGTCTCGCCCCTTTCTGAACCCTCACTGGGCCATTTAGCTTCATCTCACCTCACGCTGCTTTGTGCTCTTTCGTCTCTCTGTTGCTCCCTCCTGTCTGTCTATAAACATGTCCAAGAGTTGGGGTGAAAATACCTTTGACTGACTCTTGTTTCTTTTAGCTCCACTCTTCTCTTTCCTCTTAGTGTCAAATTTCTCCAAATGATTAGTTTATGAAGCAGCTCCTCCCCGTTCTTCATCCATGACCTCACCTCTCGATCCACAGCCATTTTGTCTCCAGCTTCCCTTCCTCCCTCCCTGTCTGCCTGCCACGCTCCCTAACTCCTCTTGCTTCTCTCTTTGTCTTTGGTGGCTCCTGACACCAGTGTCTAGCCTATCATCCTATCTCTCTGGCCTCTTGGTGTTTTCTACTTGTGCTTTCTTTTCCCTAAATATGGGCATCCTCCCAGGTTCAGGCCTGATCTCTCTCCTGGAAACAAATACCTACTTCACAGGGCAGAAGTAAGAATTAAATGAAATAAAATGCGTATGAAGTTGCTTTGCGAACTAACTGCTCATTTACTCACACCCAATAAGCATTTATGAAGTCGATTCTCTGCACCAAAACTTTTCTCAGTCCTGATGTATTAGGCCATTCTAACATTGCTAAAAATACCTGAGACTGGGCAATTTATAAAGAAAAGAGGAGGCTGGGTGCGGTGGTTCATGACTCCCAGCACTTTGGGAGGCTGAGGTGGGTGGATCACCTGAGGTCAGGAGTTTGAGACTAGCCTGGCCAACATGGTAAAACTACATCTCTACTAAAAGTACAAAATTAGCTGGGTGTGGTGGCCTGTAGTCCCAGCTACATGGGAGGCTGAGGCGGAGAATCGGTTGAACCCAGGAGGCGGAGGTTGCAGTGAGCCAAGATAGTGCTACTGCACTCCAGTGACGGAGTGAGACTCCCTCTCAAAAAAAAAAAAAAAAAAGAAAAGATGAAAAAAAGAAAGAAAAGAAAAGAGGTTTAAGGGGCTCATGGTTCTGCAGGCTTTGTAGGAAGCATGGTACTGGCACCTGCCCAGCTTCTGGTGAAGCTTCAGGAAGCTTTCAATCATGGTGGAAGGCAAAGCAGGAGTAGGTGCTTCACATGGCGAAAATAGGAACTAGCTAGAGAGAGAGAGAGAGAGAGAGGTTCCATACACTTTTAAACAGCCAGATATTGTGAGAACTCACTCACTATCCTGAAGACAGCACCAAGAAGATGGTGCTAAATCATTCATGAGAAATCCATCCCCATGATCCAATCACCTTTCAGGGCAGCACCAAGAAGATGATGCTAACTCATTCATGAGAAATCCATCCCCACGATCCAATCACCTTTGAAGACAGCACCAACAAGATGGTGCTAAACCATTCATGAGAAATCCATCCCCATGATCCAATCACCTCCTACCAGGCCCTACCTCCAATACTGCAGATTACAATTCAACATGAGATTTGAGTGGGGACAAATATTCAAACGATATCACCTGGGAATACATTGATACTGCATAAGACACTATACCTGCCCTTCTCGTAAAAGGGGCTTGCCTTTTGCTGGCAGATATACATGGAATCGCGTAAGTGCAGTAGAGCGGGGCAGGTTTCCCACAAAATTTCTGTGCAGTGGGGGTTATGTCAGGCAACCAAGAAGGAAGAGGTCATTCCTACCTTACTAGGGTTTTTAAAACAATCTCATTTGTTCTCATGTTGTTAACAATTAGCTCTTGTGATAACAAATAAAATGCATATTTCTACCCTGAACTTTTCTTTCTTTTCCGAGACGGAGTCTTGCTCTGTCGTCCAGGCTGGAGTATAGTGGCATAATCTCAGCTCACTGCAACCTCTGTCCCCGGGTTTAACCAATTATCCTGCCTAAAATAACTGGGATTGCAGGCATGCGCCACCACACCCAGCTAATTTTTGTATTTTTAGTAGAGACGGGGTTTCACCATGTTGGCCAGGCTGCTCTCAAACTCCAGACCTCGTGATCTGCCCACGTTGGCCACCCAAAGTGCTGGGATCAGAGGCGTGAGCCATCGTGCCCTGCCTGAACTTTGTTTTCATTGAGAATTAATGCACTTGCTCAGACACCTTCAATATCATCTTACTACCAGTACAATAAAGTTGAGGCTTGGCTGAGCATTTTAGGGGAATCGATAATCGTCCCTCTGCTTGCCTTTCCTACAATTCCCTGCACAAACTTCTCTCTCCCACTCTGATCTCCTTGGCACCAGCTCCACATTGTGTAGTGCACCTCCTGCCTCAGTGACTTCAGTCTTGGTGCTTCTCCTGCTTCACATTTGCCCACTCTGGCTCCAGACCCACATGAAAGCAGCCTCCAAAATCCCAGCACCCAGCTCTCCTTTCTCGGACAACTTGTAATCCAAGAAGTGAGGTCAGACTCTCATTTTCTCTTTATCATTTACTGACTTGATTTGATTTGATTGTATTTATGTATATCCATCCTGTTTCCCTAACTAGATTAACAACTAATTAATTAATAGTTGAATGATAGCTAATGAATAACTAATTAATCAATGAATAATTGACAAATATTTCTTGAGTGACTGTTATGTGTTACTCTACTAAGTCCTAGTGCCATTGTGGTGAACGAGGCAAACAGAATTTTTAAAAACCTAGTCTATATCATAAAATCATCAGCCATATATCATCCCTACCTATATTTCTCTTTTTTTCTCCTTTCTCTACTCCCTTTCTGAGCCAGAATTTAAAAATGCAAACAAAATATGAAGATACCTTGATAAAATTATTTATACTCAACTTGTACACAAACCTAGAACCGAATCTGAGAATGCAAGTTGGTGCCTGGGGAATGGTGAGTGTGGATTTGGGTCCAGGCCAGGAGCCCTGGAGTCTGGTTGTTTGTTGCTACCCTAATTAAGAGGTGCAGGTGTCTGGAAAGGGGAGCTAATGATACAGTCCTCCCACATGCCCAGGAATGCCAGGCATACCACACACAGAACTACCCTTGTATGGACTTTGGGGACACTTTGTTACATGTATCTTCTGGAAGGTAGAGAAGTAATAGCCATAATAATAACAAACACCTAAGTGTGGCTAAGGGTCGATTTAGAAACTAGAGTGCCAATTAGCTAAGTTAAAGTGGGAAATATATATATATATATATTTTTGAGATGGAGTCTCGCCCTGTCACTCAAGCTGGAGTGCAGTGGCACGATCTCAGCTAACTGCAACCTCTGCCCCACAGGTTCCAACAATTCTGGTGCCTCAGCCTCCTGAGTAGCTGGGATTACAGGCGCCTGCCACCATACCCAGCTAATTTTTGTATTTTTAGTAGAGACAGGGTTTCACCATGTTGACCAGGCTGGTCTCGAACTCCTGACCTCATGATCTACACACCTTGGCCTCCCAAAGTGCTGGGATTACAGGCGTGAGCCACCATGCCCAGCCAGTGGGAAATATATTCTGAGAGGGAAAAATCAGGTGGCCATTTATAATGAGTCTTCTGTCCAGTGGACAGCCCCTCTCAGGACACAGAGAAAGAAGTGTTAAGGAAAGTTCTGACCGAGAGCCCAAGAGACTGGCAATCTGGATAGATGGCTCCAGCAATCTGTGGTGGCTGATAAACTGCCCCTCTTTAGGGACATCTCTGTCTGAAAAACTAAACCCCATTGCTCGAAGAACTTCTTCTCCCTAAAATAATACCAGAGGAATACTCATATGTTCTTGCTCATGCTCTAAAACACTTGCCTTCTCTTTGCCAGGCATTTTCACTGCCTTCTTTCAAATTATGGATCTCCTGTTTATGTATTATGTTTAGTGGAATATTTCCTGGTGTTTTATAGGAATCTATCTCCTTAGAAAGACTATCTCTAAATCTCGAAATCACTTTGTTGAATAGTTAAAATCTGGGAAGTTTTTATTTAAGTAGACTATTTACAATATGGGACTCTAGATAGATCGACTGAGAGACTGATTAGATAGATAAATAGACAAATAAATAGATAGATGATAGATAGACAGATGGATAGATAGATGATAGATAGTAGATAGATAGATAGATAGATAGATGGATAGATAGATAGATAGATAGATAGATAGAGGTATAGATAGTTAGAGATATGGTCCTAGATCTAGATCTAGATACAACTGAGCAAGTACTTATTTCTGTATCCCAGCCTCTGGCATAATATCACACAAAATGTTATGGGATGAATGAATTTTAGAGAATTTTAACTTCCTGATCTCATTTCCAAATTCGGGGATTCTCCTTACTTTCAGAACCCTATATGATTTGGATCTGTGTCCTGGCCCAAATCTCATGTCCAGTTGTAATCCCCAATGTTGGAGATGGGGCCTGGTGGGAGGTGATTGGATCATGGGTGTGGATTTCCGCCTTGGTGCTCTTCTCGTGATAGTGAGTGAGTGCTCATGAGATCTGTTTGTTTAAAAGTGTATGGCATCTCCCTGCTCTGGCTCCCTCCTCCTCCAGCCATGTAAGATGCGGCTGCTTCCCCTTTGCCTTCCACCAGGATTGTAAGTTTCCTGAAACCTCCCCAGAAGCCAAGCAGATGTCAGCATCATGCTTCCTGTACAGCCTGTGGAACCATGAGCCAATTAAACCTCTTTTCTTTATAAATGACACAGTCTCAGGGATTTCTTTATAGTAATGTGAGAATGGGCTAATACAGAACCCTGAGCTAGGAGGGCTTTTAGCAACTCTCCCAATCCAGAACTCTAACACTCCTCCCCTCCCATGAAGAAAACCCATGCTCAAGACTGCCCAAGTTCAAAGAGACCATTCTACATTATCTAGGCACTAGAGCCTAGAGCCACAGAATATATCTATTTAGCGCCAGATGCTCCCTTTACCAGGCTGGAGTGGCAAGGAGAGCTGGGACTACACTCACTTAGGAGAATGCCTGGCCATTTCTATTTTCTGCTTCCTCTTCATTTTGCTGGCTGGTGGGCTTTGGACCAGCCTTCTTCCTCAATGGAGTGATAAGATCCAAGATTCAACTGAAGATTCAATTGTAGTCCAACTAAGATCGGTTGGAAGATACCCTGCATTTGGAGGCCAAGGCTCCAGCCAATGGTGCTCCTTCGTCCAGTACTGGCCTCTGCACGTATTTCTTCCCTTGGGAAATTCACAGACAAGGTTGCCTGATGGTAGGGAGCCAATTTGGGGGTTCCCAGGTCTGTTCCTGCTAAATACTACCCTTTTAAGATGGTTTATAAGCTGCAAAGACCCGATCGCAAATATTTAAATAATAATAATAATAATAATACAAACAATGGTAAACCTCTATTGGCGCTTTTCATCCAACGGGTTGTGCCACCCATACTATCACCACTTTTCTTTTCTATATCCTCATGAAGTTCATTGGCAAATGTTACAATGTTCCCACTTACAGGAAGCAAAGACAGGTTTAGAACCTGACCTCAGGACACAGGAAGAGTTCTAACACAGGAGGAGTGCAGATTACAAGTTAAGCAACTTGGGTAAGTCATTTAATCTCTCTGAGTTTTAGTTTTCTCATTTGTAAAGTAGCTGCCTCACAAGAGTTGATATGAAGATCAAACAGATTAAGAAATGTGAACATGCTTTGTAAACTAAGAAGTACTTAGCTATGTTATCAGCACAAAACTGAGATAAAACCCAAGTAACCTCCTGACTGCCAGTTTTATTTTTTTTAACTTTAAATTAATCGACTGCAAATTTTCTTTCTACGAGAACTTGAACCTCAGTATATTATGGAGCAGTGGTTTCCGCAGCAGCCGCAGAACTTTTTCTGATACTTGTCATTCCAAAGAAATTGGTGAAATTCCACTGAGTGCAGAGAGGAAAACACTAAAATTTTTTCTTAAATGTCGGAACAGGATATCATTTGGAAAACTGGGTTGGAGCAGGGGGTTGCGGGTAGGGAGAAGTAAAAATAAAACTTCACGCAGAGTTAATTTTAGGTGGAACTGTGGAGGAGGTAAAATTTGTTTTCAGAATTCTGTTTTTCTCACTTCTTATGTCCCAAAGACCTATCTCTGACTGGTCACATGGTACCCACCTTTCTGGGCATCATTTGCCTAGCTTTCTCCTTTTCACCATTCGCTGTTAAAGCCTGACTATCCCGAGACCTGTTCTCTCAGAGACCTCCTCTAAACTAGAACAACTAACTAAGCAGTACTGAGTTGCTAGTGCTCAACAAGGTTTACTGTTTTGATCAGTCTGAAAAGACAGGGTACTATACTTGCTACCTATGTGCAGTTTACCTACATAATAATTCTGCACATATATCTCTAAATCTAAAACAAAAGTTAAAAAAGGAAGAAAGAAGAAAAAAATGTGCATTCTGGAACTTTGTTCTTTTGTTTGGTTTTGTTTGATTATTTTTATAACATCCTCTTATCTTACTTCTCCCCACTGTAGGCAACCATCCTATTCTATTTCCTGTGCACTTTCTATATTGCATATCTTCTTTCAAAGTTTTAAGTATTGTTTCATGTGCATACATCTTTAATTTATGTAAATGTTTTGTTTTATATATCATCCTCTTATTTTTCTCTCTAAATTCTATGTTTTTCCGACCAAAAACAAAAACACAATGTGCCCAAATAGAATCTTTCAATTCTTGAAACTCGAGAGAGATACTATAATAGGAAAAACTTCACTCAGTGTGCAAGTTGTGATAAAAAATATTTTGGAATCAAGGAACAGGATCCTTTTAGCATCCTTCAGTTTTCTCTCTCTCTCTTCTGCCTCTAATTTGTCACATATTCCAATACTATTACCTTGCTTAGGTCATCATCATTACTTATCTGATTTTATGCAATAAGCAGGTCTCCCCCGCCTACTCTGCCACTCCATCCCCAAACCCCACCCTCAATCCATTCTTCTGCAGCTAGAACTATGCAAGCAGGGTTATGCTACCTCCCTACTGAAAACTCACGTTTGATTTCCTACCACACTCAGGATAGAACCCTACAAGTCCCTCTGCAATCTTGCCCTTCTATTGCTCAGACTTCATCTCCTAGTGCTTCTGTGCTCTCTCCCTTTGCTCCAGCCAGAGTAGCCTCTGGGTGTTCCCACAACACACTGAGCACCTGGTGGTCCAGCTCTCCGTGCTCTTTCCTCTGCCCAGACTTTCCCCTGCACAAATCTTCATAACTTCTTCCTGCATTTCCTTAGATCTCTGCTGAATGCCACCACATCAGTGAGACCTCATTGCCCTATGTGAAATGAGAACCATCGTGCCACATTCCTTATCGCCCGCCCTGAGTTATTTCTCTTCTTGGCATTTATTGCCGCTTGACTTACTATATATTCAATTTGATTATTTGTTCATTGACTTCCTTCCGCCCTTCGTGAGAATGGAAGCTCCTTGAGGGCTCATTCTTTGTCTGTTTTATTTGTTGCTTTATCCCCAGCACTAGTTCCTGGCACATGGTAGGTAAATTAATGGATGAATGGTTCATGGATAAAGGTTAGTCATCTACAAAGAACTTAAAAGGCCAGCCCTTAATAATTTAGCTCCCAGTCCTCTGTCCAGGGGCATCTTGGACATCCCTCCCAAATCTGCCTTTACCCCCGCACTCACATGCACACACTCACTCTCCACTCTAGCCAGATTAAACTGGTTTTCATTGTCCTGAATGTGTCTTGCTGCCTCTTGTCCTCAGGTTTTCTTTTTTTTTTTTTTTTTTTTTTTTTGAGACGGAGTCTTGCTCTGTCGCCGGGCTGGAGTGCAGTGGCCAGACCTCAGCTCACTGCAAGCTCCGCCTCCCGGGTTCCCGCCATTCTCCTGCCTCAGCCTCCCGAGTAGCTGGGACCACAGGAGCCCGCCACCTCGCCCAGCTAGTTTTTTGTATTTTTAGTAGAGACGGGGTTTCACCGTATTAGCCAGGATGGTCTCGATCTCCTGACCTCGTGATCCGCCCGTCTCGGCCTCCCAAAGTGCTGGGATTACAGGCTTGAGCCACCGCGCCCGGCCTGTCCTCAGGTTTTCACACATGCTGTTCTCTCTGCCTTGAGCACTGTTCCTCCATATCTGTGTCCAGCTAGCTCCCCTCTGGCCTTCTTCTAGGTAACCTTTATGACTGCCCAAGTCTGAGTTAAGAGCCCTCCTAGCCTCGACACAGTGAACTTCCAATGTAATTGTGCTCAGTCTCCTCTATTGCAATCACCCTGTGACTTTTCAGTCTCTACCTTGCACTTTGAGACTTTTGAAGACAAAGGTAGATCTGCTTTTTTCTTATGAACTCTGCAGTGCCCAGAAGAGAGCCTCAATAAATATTTGTGGAATGATTGGTCTCTTACTAGTATATTCTAGACTCTAGTTTGCTAGAGGGCATTGCTCTTAGGTTTAACTTGTTCTGAGTAGTTACTTACAAATGTGATGGTCATGCATTTTGGGACTGAAGTCTATATGGGGTCACAGCACACCAACTAGAAAGATCCACAAACTCTCCAAGGTGTTATTTTTACCTTTAGAAATAGCCACAGGGGAATAAATGCCTAATCAGTGGACTGTAGGAATTTTTAAACAACCTTGATTTGGAGAATTGCCATGTACTATCATTTCCATCAGTGTAAAGGGGCCTAGGGCTGGGAAGGAAGGGTACAGATGTAGGTGCTTAACTGAGTGACAGGTGGCTGCCTAGATCCTCTGGGCTATTTGCAGTGTATGTTCCCAGGAAGAGACTGTCAAGCCCTGTGTACATGCAGTTGTCTCACATGTTACTATGAGAAGAGCAATAAGGGGAGTCTCCTTCCCAGAATCCCTTTGGGGAATAAAAAGTAAATGTTACTTAAAAAATAAAACTGTTTCACAAAGTAAAACAGACTTTGGAGTAAAGAAACAGCCAGCCAGAATTCCACAGGGAGCTGGCAACTGTTCCACGTTTTAACCATTCCCATCTGTCTAATGGGTGGCAATTAGTAACTTCTCCACTGCTATGTTCTTGGAAACACACACACACACACATACACCCACCCCAATGGGAGCTGCAGATATTTAAAAGAAAGGAGAGCTAACTTCACATGCTTATATCCCAAATGACCAGTTCACTTCAAGTTTAAATGTATATGAAGTTTTCATTCATTTGCTATTAATATGATTAATATGGTTGATTATGTATGTTATAAATGTGTGTGCCTATATATTTATAAATGAAATATACTAAAGTCAACAGGCAGTCATCCCAGTTCTAAAATCACATGGTTCAACAAGAAAGTCCCTAAAGTATTTGCAGTTCTAACCATCTGTAAGTCTTGGAATTTTGACTTTAACTTTGCATCTTCTCACACAGGCTTTAGGAAAGAAGCATAGAGTTGCACACAACAGTCGGAGTCAGCCAGCATCACTCAGCATGTGGAATGTACCTGTAGAAAGTTTCTGGGTGGGCCCACGTAAACTATGTTTGCTATACTGAACAGAGTCACTGTGCTCAACTGGTTACAAGTTTGACTCAAGGTATGAGCCTTGCATTGTCAAATAGATACTTGTGCAGAATCAACAGTACCTGTGTGAGTGAGCAAGCCATCCTCCTGTACAGCCATTCTGAAAGTTTTGTTGGACTCCTTTTTTTTTTTTTTTGAGATGGAGTCTAGCTTTGTCGCCCAGGCTGGAGTGCAGTGGCATGATCTCTGCTCACTGCAACCTCTGCCTCCCGGGTTCAAGCAATTCTTCTGCCTCAGCCTCCCAAGTAGCTGGGATTACAGGCATGCACCACCGTGCCTGGCTGATTTTTGCATTTTTAGTAGAGACAGGGTTTTACCATGTTGACCAGGCTGGTCTTGAACTCCTGATCTCGTGATTCACCCACCTCGGCCTTCCAAAGTGCTGGGATTATAGGCATGAGCCACCGCACCTGGCCTCCATATTTTTAAAATAGTCATACAGGAGACCATTTGAACTCTTGTAAGACAAACCCTGATAAGAACTCAGGCCTGGAAACTGCTAGAAGTCTCCAGGCTAATTACATGAGTAACCTTTGCAGTCTGTGGGATGATGTCTTCAAGGAACACAGAGCTGCAAATTGTAGGCATCAACGGATCTATCTACAGGCAGAGCCAGGAGGATCTTTTTGAATAGAGAAACAGAGAATGGGCAAGATGGCCGAATAGGAACAGCTCCAGTCTCCAACTCCCAGCGCGAGCGACACAGAAGACCGGTGATTTCTGCATTTTCAACTGAGGTACTGGGTTCATCTCACTGGGGAGTGCCGGACGATCGGTGCTGGTCAGCTGCTGCAGCCCGACCAGCGAGAGCTGAAGCAGGGCGAGGCATTGCCTCACCTGGGAAGCGCAAGGGGGAAGGGAATCCCTTTTCCTAGCCAGGGGAACTGAGACACACAACACCTGGAAAATCGGGTAACTCCCACCCCAATACTGCGCTTTAAGCAAACAGGCACACCAGGAGATCATATCCCACACCTGGCCGGGAGGGTCCCACACCCACGGAGCCTTCCTCATTGCTAGCACAGCAGTCTGTGATCTACCGGCAAGGCAGCAGCGAGGCTGGGGGAGGGGCGCCCGCCATTGCTGAGGCTTAAGTAGGTAAACAAAGCTGCTGGGAAGCTCGAACTGGGTGGAGCTCACAGCAGCTCAAGGAAACCTGCCTGTCTCTGTAGACTCCACCTCTGGGGACAGGGCAATAACAAACGTAGCCGAAACCTCTGCAGACACAAACGACTCTGTCTGACAGCTTTGAAGAGAGCAGTGGATCTCCCAACAGGGAGGTTGAGATCTGAGAAGGGACAGACTCCCTGCTCAAGTGGGTCCCTGACCCCTGAGTAGCCTAACTGGGAGACATCCCCCACTAGGGGCAGTCTGACACCCAACACCTCACAGGGTGGAGTACACCCCTGAGAGGAAGCTTCCAAAGCAAGAATCAGACAGGTACACTCGCTGTTCAGAAGTATTCTATCTTCTGCAACCTCTGCTGCTGATACCCAGGCAAACAGGGTCTGGAGTGGACCTCAAGCAATCTCCAACAGACCTACAGCTGAGGGTCCTGACTGTTAGAAGGAAAACTATCAAACAGGAAGGACACCTACACCAAAACCCCATCAGTACATCACCATCATCAAAGACCAGAGGCAGATAAAACCACAAAGATGGGGAAAAAGCAGGGCAGAAAAGCTGGAAATTCAAAAAATAAGAGCGCATCTCCCCCGGCAAAGGAGCGCAGCTGATCGCCAGCAACGGATCAAAGCTGGACGGAGAATGACTTTGACGAGATGAGAGAAGAAGGCTTCAGTCCATCAAATTTCTCAGAGCTAAAGGAGGAATTACGTACCCAGCGCAAAGAAACTAAAAATCTTGAAAAAAAAGTGGAAGAATTGATGGCTAGAGTAATTAATGCAGAGAAGGTCATAAACGAAATGAAAGAGATGAAAACCATGACACGAGAAATACGTGACAAATGCACAAGCTTCAGTAACCGACTTGATCAACTGGAAGAAAGAGTATCTGCGATTGAGGATCAAATGAATGAAATGAAGCGAGAAGAGAAACCAAAAGAAAAAAGAAGAAAAAGAAATGAACAAAGCCTGCAAGAAGTATGGGATTATGTAAAAAGACCAAATCTATGTCTGATTGGGGTGCCTGAAAGTGAGGGGGAAAATGGAACCAAGTTGGAAAACACTCTGCAGGATATCATCCAGGAGAACTTCCCCAACCTAGTAGGGCAGGCCAACATTCAAATCCAGGAAATACAGAGAACGCCACAAAGATACTCCTCGAGAAGAGCAACTCCAAGACACATAATTGCCAGATTCACCAAAGTTGAAATGAAGGAAAAAATCTTAAGGGCAGCCAGAGAGAAAGGTCGGGTTACCCACAAAGGGAAGTCCATCAGACTAACAGCAGATCTCTCGGCAGAAACTCTCCAAGCCAGAAGAGAGTGGGGGCCAATATTCAACATTCTTAAAGAAAAGAATTTTCAACCCAGAATTTCATATCCAGCCAAACTAAGTTTCATAAGTGAAGGAGAAATAAAATCCTTTACAGATAAGCAAATGCTTAGAGATTTTGTCACCAGTAGGCCTGCCTTACAAGAGACCCTGAAGGAAGCACTAAACATGGAAAGGAACAACCGGTACCAGCCATTGCAAAAACATGCCAAAATGTAAAGACCATCGAGGCTAGGAAGAAACTGCATCAACTAACGAGCAAAATAACCAGTTAATATCATAATGGCAGGATCAAGTTCACACATAACAATCTTAACCTTAAATGTAAATGGACTAAATGCTCCAATTAAAAGACACAGACTGGCAAACTGGATAAAGAGTCAAGACCCATCAGTCTGCTGTATTCAGGAGACCCATCTCACACGCAGAGACATACATAGGCTCAAAATAAAGGGATGGAGGAAGATTTACCAAGCAAATGGAGAACAAAAAAAAGCGGGGGTTGCAATACTAGTCTCTGATAAAACAGACTTTAAACCATCAAAGATCAAAAGAGACAAAGAAGGCCATTACATAATGGTAAAGGGATCAATTCAACAGGAAGAGCTAACTATCCTAAATATATATGCACCCAATACAGGAGCACCCAGATTCATCAAGCAAGTCCTTAGAGACTTACAAAGAGACTTAGACTCCCATACAATAATAATGGGAGACTTCAACACTCCACTGTCAACATTAGACAGATCAACGAGACAGAAAGTTAACAAGGATATCCAGGAATTGAACTCATCTCTGCAGCAAGCAGACCTAATAGACATCTATAGAACTCTCCACCCCAAATCAACAGAATATACATTCTTCTCAGCACCACATCGTACTTACTCCAAAATCGACCACGTAATTGGAAGTAAAGCACTCCTCAGCAAATGTACAAGAACAGAAATTATAACAAACTGTCTCTCAGACCACAGTGCAATCAAACTAGAACTCAGGACTAAGAAACTCAATCAAAACCGCTCAACTACATGGAAACTGAACAACCTGCTCCTGAATGACTACTGGGTACATAACGAAATGAAGGCAGAAATAAAGATGTTCTTTGAAACCAATGAGAACAAAGATACAACATACCAGAATCTCTGGGACACATTTAAAGCAGTGTGTAGAGGGAAATTTATAGCACTAAATGCCCACAAGAAAAAGCAGGAGAGATCTAAAATTGACACTCTAACATCGCAATTAAAAGAACTAGAGAAGCAAGAGCAAACACATTCGAAAGCTAGCAGAAGGCAAGAAATAACTAAGATCAGAGCAGATCTGAAGGAGATAGAGACACAAAAAACTCTCCAAAAAATCAATGAATCCAGGAGTTGGTTTTTTGAAAAGATCAACAAAATTGACAGACCACTAGCAAGACTAATAAAGAAGAAAAGAGAGAATAATCAAATCGACACAATTAAAAATGATAAAGGGGATATCACCACCGACCCCACAGAAATACAAACTACCATCAGAGAATACTATAAACACCTCTACGCAAATAAACTGGAAAATCTAGAAGAAATGGATAATTTCCTGGACACTTACACTCTTCCAAGACTAAACCAGGAAGAAGTTGAATCCCTGAATAGACCAATAGCAGGCTTTGAAATTGAGGCAATAATTAATAGCCTACCAAACAAAAAAAGTCCAGGACCAGATGGATTCACAGCTGAATTCTACCAGAGGTACAAGGAGGAGTTGGTACCATTCCTTCTGAAACTATTCCAATCAATAGAAAAAGAGGGAATCCTCCCTAACTCATTTTATGAGGCCAACATCATCCTGATACCAAAGCCTGGCAGAGACACAACAAAAAAAGAGAATTTTAGACCAATATCCCTGATGAACATCGATGCAAAAATCCTCAATAAAATACTGGCAAACCAGATTCAGCAACACATCAAAAAGCTTATCCACCATGATCAAGTGGGCTTCATCCCTGGGATGCAAGGCTGGTTCAACATTCGCAAATCAATAAACATAATCCAGCATATAAACAGAACCAAAGACAAGAACCACATGATTATCTCAATAGATGCAGAAAAGGCTTTTGACAAAATTCAACAGCCCTTCATGCTAAAAACGCTCAATAAATTCGGTATTGATGGAACGTACCTCAAAATAATAAGAGCTATTTATGACAAACCCACAGCCAATATCATACTGAATGGGCAAAAACTGGAAAAATTCCCTTTGAAAACTGGCACAAGACAGGGATGCCCTCTCTCACCACTCCTATTCAACATAGTGTTGGAAGTTCTGGCTAGGGCAATTAGGCAAGAGAAAGAAATCAAGGGTATTCAGTTAGGAAAAGAAGAAGTCAAATAATCCCTGTTTGCAGATGACATGATTGTATATTTAGAAAACCCCATTGTCTCAGCCCAAAATCTCCTTAAGCTGATAAGCAACTTCAGCAAAGTCTCAGGATACAAAATTAATGTGCAAAAATCACAAGCATTCTTATACACCAGTAACAGATAAACAGAGAGCCAAATCAGGAATGAACTTCCATTCACAATTGCTTCAAAGAGAATCAAATACCTAGGAATCCAACTTACAAGGGATGTAAAGGACCTCTTCAAGGAGAACTACAAACTACTGCTCAGTGAAATCAAAGAGGACACAAACAAATGGAAGAACATACCATGCTCATGGATAGGAAGAATCAATATAGTGAAAATGGCCATACTGCCCAAGGTAATTTATAGATTCAATGCCATCCCCATCAAGCTACCAATGACTTTCTTCACAGAATTGGCAAAAACTGCTTTAAAGTTCATATGGAACCAAAAAAGAACCCGCATCTCCAAGACAATCCTAAGTCAAAAGAACAAAGCTGGAGGCATCACGCTACCTGACTTCAAACTATACTACAAGGCTACAGTAACCAAAACAGCATGGTACTGGTACCAAAACAGAGATATAGACCAATGGAACAGAACAGAGTCCTCAGAAATAATACCACACATCTACAGCCATCTGATCTTCGACAAACCTGAGAGAAACAAGAAATGGGGAAAGGATTCCCTATTTAATAAATGGTGCTGGGAAAATTGGCTAGCCATAAGTAGAAAGCTGAAACTGGATCCTTTCCTTACTCCTTATACGAAAATTAATTCAAGATGGATTAGAGACTTAAATGTTAGACCTAATACCATAAAAATCCTAGAGGAAAACCTAGGTAGTACCATTCAGGACATAGGCATGGGCAAAGACTTCATGTCTAAAACACCAAAAGCAACGGCAGCAAAAGCCAAAATTGACAAATGGGATCTCATTAAACTAAAGAGCTTCTGCACAGCAAAAGAAACTACCATCAGAGTGAACAGGCAACCTACAGAATGGGAGAAAATTTTTGCAATCTACTCATCTGACAAAGGGCTAATATCCAGAACCTACAAAGAACTCAAACAAATTTACAAGAAAAAAACAAACAACCCCATCAAAAAGTGGGCAAAGGATATGAACAGACATTTCTCAAAAGAAGACATTCATAGAGCCAACAGACACATGAAAAAATGCTCATCATCACTGGCCATCAGAGAAATGCAAATCAAAACCACAATGAGATACCATCTCACACCAGTTAGAATGGCGATCATTAAAAAGTCAGGAAACAACAGGTGCTGGAGAGGATGTGGAGAAATAGGAACACTTTTACACTGTTGGTGGGATTGTAAACTAGTTCAACCATTATGGAAAACAGTATGGCGATTCCTCAAGGATCTAGAACTAGATGTACCATATGACCCAGCCATCCCATTACTGGGTATATACCCAAAGGATTATAAATTATGCTGCTATAAAGACACATGCACACGTATGTTTATTGCAGCACTATTCACAATAGCAAAGACTTGGAATCAACCCAAATGTCCATCAGTGACAGATTGGATTAAGAAAATGTGGCACATATATACCATGGAATACTATGCAGCCATCAAAAAGGATTAGTTTGTGTCCTTTGTAGAGACATGGATGCAGCTGGAAACCATCATTCTTAGCAAACTATCACAAGAACAGAAAACCAAACACCGCATGTTCTCACTCATAGGTGGGAACTGAACAATGAGATCACTTGGACTCAGAAAGGGGAACATCACACACCCGGGCCTATCATGGGGAGGGGGGAGGGGGGAGGGATTGCATTGGGAGTTATACCTGATGTAAATGACGAGTTGATGGGTGCAGCACACCAACATGGCACAAGTATACATATGTAACAAACCTGCACGTTATGCACATGTACCCTACAACTTAAAGTATAATAATAATAAATAAATTAAAAAATAAATAAATAAAAATAAATTAAAAAAATAAAAATAAAATAAAAATAAAAAAAAGAAACATAGAGAATGGAAGTGGGAAGGAGAACAGTACTGTGCACTGCACAATCCAGGGGTCATCATTCACATTCTAGTCTACATAGGCTGTGCTCTCCAGAGAGAAGGGAGAGTAAAGTAAGTCCAGTTTTCATTCAATTGCACCATATGGAAAGCCAATATGGAGAATAATATTTATGCTTCGGGGGTTTATTTGATAGCCAATAACTAAACAACTAAGTGTCTTGGGTTTTTTTTGTTTTTTTTTTTGTTGTTTTTTTTTTTGTTTTTTTAAAGGTCAAAGAAAAAAGCTTAAATTGACTCAAAATTTTCTGGCAAAGAAAGCGATTCATGCCAAGTTCTAATACCATGTGTCTTAAAACAGCAAGAGTAAAACAGCTACTCTGAATGAAGCAAATCAGTGAAGTGCCTAGAAAAAAGAGCGTGAGTGGCAGTTTTCAAGTTACGCATAGTACTACTTTCATTCTGCATATATTTATTCACAGACTACTACTTGTCAAACTGTGCTATCAGATGGCATTTAAGGTTCATATGGGCCCATGGAAAAGTTCATATTTATATTTTTGAACTCTTGTTCTAAATGATCAGTTCACTTAAACTTAAAAGATATATGAATTAATGTTATTAATATACTATGAATCAAGTTATGAGTTTCAAGTCATAATAATATTCAGGAAGAAATAAAAACAAGTTGGCCACTTCACTGGACACCAAGATCTTTGTCTAAGAGTCATGCAGGTCCTCAATGTGGGAGCTTTAAAAGATAACAAAAGCATTATTTAGACTGAGCCTCCTGTCAGAAGTGAGAACTCCATATCATTTATAATACATAGTTTATTATAACATTAAGTTATATACTATGAATTAAACTCAATATAGAGTAGATCTTTATTTAAACCAAACCTCTCACTTACTAATAGATCGTGATTACCCATGACCATTTGGAGCGAAGTGAATAATTTCTCCAAATATAATTTTAATCATAAGAATAGAATGCAGAGCCTCAAAATGGGCCTATGAATATAGGAAAAAATGCCATATGATAGAGGTAGTATTTTATTTTATTTTTTTTAATTTTTAATTTTTAAAATTTTTTAAATTTAAATTTTTTTTTTTGAGACGAAGTCTCACTCTTGTCCCCTAGGCTGGAGTGCAATGGCACGATTTCAGCTCACTGCAACCTCTGCCTCCTGGGTTCAAGCAATTCTCCTGTCTCATGTCTGTAATCCCAGCACTTTGGGAGGCTGAGGCAGGTGGATCACCTGAGGTCAGGAGTTCAAGATGAGTCTGGCCAACATAGTGAAACCCTGTCTGTACTAAAAATACACAAATTAGCCAGGCGTGGTGGTAGAGGTAGGATTTTAGGTAAGAGATGTCTTTTGGATGTCTATTCAATAATTTGTTGGTATTATTAGTTATCCATTTGGACAAAGATAATGTTAGATCCCTACCTCACATCATCCACCAGTCGTTTCTAGATAGATTAAATATATGAGCATAAAAAGTAAAACTACGAAAGAATCAGAGGCCATACAGGAAAATGTTTTACTTTGGGTGGGAAAGATTATCTTAAACAAGACTCAGAAGGCAAACAACACAAAGGAAAAGACCGATAAATATGACTAGAAAAACAACTTCTACACTGTGAAAAATAACACAAGTAAAATGTAAAGACAAGAGACAGAGTAAGGATAAAATATTTACATATTGATCACAAACAAAAGCTGACTGCCAGTTACGGCTGTGCAGGCTGTGTACTGTACACCACCGGGGGGAGCCATTCAAGTAGACTACAATGTGAATTGTGTCCTGAAGGAAATCCATAATCTATAAATCACTCCTCTATCAATAAGAAAAAAGGAATTGTGTCCTGAAGGAAATCCATAATCTATAAATCACTCCTCTACCAATAAGAAAAAAGATAAGCCACCCAATAGAAAAATGGGCAAAGAATATGGAAAGTAAAGGAGTAAAACCAAATAATAGTAGGCATACACAAAAATGTTCAATCTTACCTGTAATCAATGAAAAGCAAACTGAAACAATAATGAAGCATATTTTCTCCACACCAGTAATAAAAAAAATACATAAATGCAAACAAAGAAATACCATTCCAGAGAAGCAACATTTGAAATATGTGGCATGGTGGCTGACACCTGTAATCCCAGCACTTTGGGAGGCTGAGGCAGGCAGATCACTTGAGGTCAGGTGTTCACGACCAGCCTGGCCAACATGGTGAGACTCCGTCTCTACAAAAAAATACAAAAATTAGCTGAGAGTGTTGATGGGTGTCTGTAAACCCAGCTACTCAGAAGTCTGAGGCAGGAGAATCGCTTGAACCTGGGAGGCAGATGTTACAGTAAGCCCAGATTGGGCCACTTTACTCCAACCTGGGTGACAGAGTAAGACTCCATCTAAAAATAATAATAAAATAAAGTAAAATATGTGATAGTGTTGAGTAGAGTATGGTAAAATGGTATTCTCTTGCATTACTAGGTGAGGTATAAATTTGACAATACCTATTTAAAATAAAAATTCATCTACCCTATTGTCTAACAATTTTACTTTTCCTGATCTTCTCTAAAGAAACCTTCACACACACACATATAAACTATACATTGTATTTATACAATTGTTTATAATCATATCCGTTGGAAACAGCTTATTTGTCCATAGTTAGCATTTGGTAGTTGAGTAGAATGAGATTTATATGTGGTGAAATGAAAGATCTCCACTCTAGACTGTTGAGTGAAAAAAAAGTAATTTTCCTAATGATGTATGTGGTATTACTCCAGTTATATAAAACACACATGAAGCAATATCATACATGTGTTTTTTTGTACGTCAAACAGTTCTTCCAGGACTACACATTTGTTAACAGAGGTACCTCTGGGAGCCAAAAGGGATTATACATGGATATCAGCAGTGGGTTTTAGGTTTACTTTTAATGTTTGGTTGAAAATTAGAGCATGTGTATTATTTTATAGACATTTTCTTTTCAACTTACACTTCTAGGCTTGTACCTTGAGACAATGGTGGCATGAAAAAGTCATGAAGAAGACATGATACAGAATTTTTAAAATGACAGCAGCAATTTATAAGCGACAGTGGCCAATGCTAACATTTATAATACACACTTAGGTTTACCTAAAGAAGATGGTCTTACTCATCATTTTCTCTTCTCCCTTCTCTTTATAGTCTCTCCTTTCCACATCTCAGGCCCTAGCTCAGGAACCTACCCCCTAGTCACCTAGACTTTCTCTCTCTCATTCTGCTGTAATTTCCTCATGCAGGATTCAAACCCAGGCTGGTTTCATCCCATGACAAGAAGATTGTTATCTAGATGGACAGGGTGGGACTTCATCTCATCCCACAGAAGTTAAGTGTTGAACAAATAAGGTCAGGTGCTGCCTGTGGAGATGTCCCCAGCCTCCTGCCGGAGGGAAGGGACTGGAAGTTAGAATCCAACTGAGAGGGTTGAATCAGATGCTTGCTTCAAGTCAATGCAGCTAAGGGAGTTTGCAAAGCCACAGTTTGCAACAGAGTGGGCAAATACTCAGAAGAAAATACAAATTTCTGGAGTCAGAGCAGGCCAGGGAGGGACCAGCAGGCATCTGGGAATCAGAAGCATTAAATTATAGACAACAGATACAAGACAATCTGTGGTCAAGGACCGGCGCTACAAGGCAGGAGAATAAAGAACATGAAGGAGAAAGGGCAGCAAGAATGGGAAAGAGGCCCCACTGTTGTCCTGTGTGCATCTCTGCAGAAAGACTTTGTCATAGTCTTTGCAAGGCAGGAGCTACCCTCAGGGCAGTTGGCCTAGACCAGTGCTTCTTACCTGGTGTGCTTTAAGAAAACTAGCAGTGCCTAGGCTGCATCCCAGTCTAATTAAACTAACATTTCCTAGGTGGAGCCGGATGTCAGTATTTTTCAAAACTCCCCAAGTGATTCTCCAGGACTCAGAGGCATTGCTCTGGCCTTACAAATTTAGAGTTGGTGATTGGTGGCACCTGCAGAAGTGAGGCATACACAGGGTGGAGAATCCTCGGAATCCACTCCCTCAGAACAATTTCATCTCATTATTTCTTTTAGTAAGTGAGATGATACACCCATTTATTTTCCATAAAAATTAAGATGGCTGCCCTCATTATTTGCTCATATGAGAGCTTAGGCCCAAGGTTTATCAAGTCATCACGATTTCTGGATCCTTCCTTTCAGTTCTCTTTTCAGAGCTGAGTCTTGTCTTTTTTCTCTAGACAGGCTCCACTCCACCCCAAGGCCCAGCAGACTTTGCAGTATGGACCCAATATAGCATTCCATTAATTATATTCTGTCTGAACATAATATATTCAACACTGAAAAGTGTGAAAAGTAGTCTTTTTCTTTCTTTCTTTCTTTTTTTTTAGAGTCTGGTTCTGTTGCACAGGCTGGAGTGCAGTGGTGCCATATCGGCTCACTGAAACTTCCACCTCCCGGGTTCAAGTGCTTCTCCTACCTCAGCCTCCTGAGTAGCTGGGATTATAGGCACCTGCCACCACGCCACCACTTCTGGCTAATTTTTGTATTTTTTAGTAGAGTTGGAGTTTCACCATATTGGCCAGGCTGGTCTTGAACTCCTTACCTCTGGTGATCTGTCCGCCTCGGCCTCCTAAAGTGCTGGGATTACAGGCATGAGCCACTGCGCCCAGCCTGAAAAGTGTAGTTTTGATAATCGGTGCAAAGATTGGATTTATGTTCTGATCTGACATAAATCAGGCTCGAAATTTATTGGCAGAAATAGAAGTTGCATAATTACTCGGCTGTGGTTATGCATTCTTGACACATTTATCTCTCTGAGCCTGAACTCTGTACATGCATGGACACATATGAAATTCCCCACTCATGATGCCTATTTTCTGGCATTTGGAAATAGATTTATGAAGGTATCACTGTATAATATATAGTTTCACTTTTATAATTTGGATGGTTTAGGGTAGTGATGAGAAGAATCTAAACTTCTGTGTGCTAAAATCATAACTTATTCCTTTGAGAATCTGAGATGGATGTACAAATGCAAACACGAAATGAAAAATAATTAATTTGGAAATTATTTGACTGGTTATTTTGACTAGCAAATTTTTTTGGCATCAGGCCGAAAGCTTCCTTTTCTGACAGGCTCAATACTCTCTACTTAGCCTATATGAAATAAGCGTTCTGTCCAAGTTGCACAACCAAGATGATTCATCATGCTTTTGAAAGCTATTCCATTAAGCTCTCAGGTCTGATCTTCCTGATTCTTCTGCCATTTGAAGATCCTTATTAACTCTCTCCTGGAAATCTTCCCCCAGTATGTCTTGAGCTAAAATACTGCATGAATGACATTTCTGAAAATAAACTATGCCTTGGGTGAGGAATCAAAGGACTCAAGAGTACAGATGATAAACTTTTTTTTTTCTTTTTTGAAACGGGTATCACTCTGTCACCCGGGCTGGAGTGCAGTGGCACGATCTCGGCTTACTGCAACCTCTGTCTCCTGGCTCAAGCGATCATCCCATCTCAGCCTCCCAAATAGCTGGAACCACAGGAGCACACTACCACACCCGCCTAACTTTTTGTATTTTTGGTAGAGACAGGGTTTCGCCACGTTGCCCAGGCTTCTCTTGAACTCCTGAGCTCAAGGGATTCATTGCCTTGGCCTCCTGAAGTGCTGGGACTACAGTTGTGAGCCACCATGCCCAGCCCTAGATGATAAACTTATATAATGGTTTTCTCTACCAATAATAAAGACTTTGAAGAGAAAGAAAAATCTGTGGGTTGAATGTACAATTAAAAAGATGGTAGAGAAGTGACATTTATAAGATGAAGCCGTGGTTTATGTACTGGGATGAATGATGTATTCTTGGTGAGGGAAGGATAATTGACCAGAATCTGGGTGACCCAACTGAAAAACTTTAAGTAAAGGAAGAAAGAAGGACAATCACGTTGATAAACCTATGAATGTGGTTCCTATGGAAGACCACAAGCGTAAGATGAGAATATGAATAAAAGTAGCAGATATGCCTGGGGATTTGCACCCCCAAAATATTGGAAAGCAGAGAGGAGATGGAAATAATACTAATAGCCTCAAAACCATTATACTAATAATAGCTGTCATTGATTGAGTACTTACTATCTGTATATCTCTTTTCATCTTAGAAACAACCTTACAAAGTAGGTACTGTTGTTACTTCCATTTCACAGATGGAGAAAAATGAGGCTTATGGGAGTTAAATAACTTGCACAAGGACATGTACAGCTGGTAGGCAGAAAAACAAGGATTTGAACATGGGCAGTCTAGTCCAGAGGTCACTTTATCATACTGTCTCAGTGTGCATTGTGAATGAACCAAGTTGAGGTTATACCATAGTGTGATTTTTTGAGACATGGTGGGAAGGGGCTTCAGATTAAAATACAGTGACGGAGAAGCATGCCATATTCCCAAATGATAGGCTGTAATAAGGGGAGACTGAATGGTATGATATATCAATAAGATATTCACTTGAGTAACCCAAAAACAGAAACACTGTGGAGGAGTGAGTCAGAGAAAAATGTAAGTGACCTGCTCTGGAACTTTGGTATAGGCCATCTGGCCAGGAGAAAATTAATCATGCATTTTAGACAGATGAAAAAAAAACAATGTAGAAGTAATGTATAGAATTGGTCATTGAATATATATTTTATACAGTGGTGATGAGAAACTTCAACTATTGGATATTTGCTAGAGGGTTTGGTGGACATGCTCTTGACTTTTCAGAAGAAAGTGAAAGTCGATCTTTTTTTCTGTTAATAGCTAGGAATGGAAAGGATAAACATTGTCAAACACGTGCCTCAGCTTTTGAGATGGCAGGATTTTTAAGTCTGCAGAAGATAGGTATGGTTCTCCCAAGAGAAGGTACCTGGAAAGGGCTCAAATACAATTCTAGCTGTAATCGGTAATACACGGTTCTGCTAGGAAAGAAACATGGGTCTTAGGACGCTATAAGGAGAACGTGCCACTTATAAAGTTGTGACCTCGCCAACTCCAGACCCACGCTCCTGTATTCCACTGAGGCTAGGGCTCTGCACAGCACCTTTCTGCTTGGCCAGCTGACACCCTGTTAGGCTCTGCCAGTAGGGGGCACCAGAGAGAGACCACAAGCCCGGATGAAGGGACGAGGGGTTCCTTGCTTCTGTTGGCAAACAGGTCTTCAGGTCACCCGAGCAATGGCAGTGCCTTCCTGAAGCAGCAACTAAATCTAGTTTGCAAGATTTGTTTGTTTGTTTGTTTGTTTGTTTTAACACTTGCCATATCAACCTTCCAACTTGTCCCCCAAGACAGTTGGTCTGTGTCTTGGAAATCTGGGTGTCATGAGGCCACTCTTTCAAGTTCAGAGACACCAACACCAGCCCAGCAGCTCTCTGGGAGCCCTCCCTAAAGTTTCTCTGTTTCCCTTATAGAAGGTTCCTGTTTACTGGGAACTGCATTCCCTAAAGCGACTCGAGAGCCAGCTCTTTCTGTGAGAGTAAGAACCTCTTTTGTGTATCCCTGAGAAACCTATGTCAGTTCTTTAAATTAAATTACGGAAATATAGTCCACCCTTCCTTGGCATCACTGAACCTTACTGCTGTTTTCTGGAACTTTGAAAAACTCCCTGTACTTTTGGCGAAACAGAATTCCTTCATGGTGTTAGAATGAGCACCTGGGTCCCTGGCTCCAGGTGCATCTTGACCTTACACATCAAGCATCCTCTGAGGCGGGATCATTCCACATCCACACCTTACCTCACTCTTCTGGTCTTGGTTTTTTCTGTTGTTGTTTTGTTTTGTTATTTTCTTTTTGAGATGGAGTTTCGCTCTTTTTGCCCAGGCTGGAGTGCAATGGCGCAATCTTGGCTCACTGCAACTTCCTTGGTTCAAGCGATTCTCTTGTCTCAGCCTCCCAAGTAGTTGGGATTACAGGTGTGCATCATCATGCCCAGCAAATTTTGTATTTTTAGTAGAGACGGAGTTTCACCATGTCGGCCAGGCTGGTCTTGAACTCCTGACCTCAAGTGATCTGCCCACCTCTGCCTCCCAAAATGCTGGGATTATAGGCACAAGCCACCACGCCCAGCCCCTGGCCTTGCTTCTTAAAGACCCAGTCCTTGCTCTGCATCCTTGAGTCACTTCTTCTATCTTTGGTTCCAGGGCTGAGAGGTATTCCTTTGTATTTGTGAAGACAAACAAATAAGTGCCTTTTCTCTTTTCATTTATTGGGCCTCTTTAGACTAATCTCCAGTTCTTGAAACATTATTTCTCACTAGATTACTCTTTCCAAAAGTCCAAACTGGGATGTCTTATTCCATTTGAGCTGCCACAACAAAATACTATAAACTGGGTGGCTTATAAATTATGAAAATTTATTTCTCACAGCTCCCGAGGTCGGGAAGTCCAAACTCAGGGCAGATTCAGGGTCTGGTGGGGATCTGCTTTCTGCCTATAGACAGTGCCTTCTTGCTGTGTCCTCACATGCTGAAAGGGGTGGGGGTCTCCCTCTAGCCTTTTTGATGAGGGCATTAATCCCATTCATGAGGACTGCCCTGACGACCTAATCATCTCCCAAAGGCAGGACCTCAAAATACCGTTACCTTGAAGGCTGGGGTTTCAACATGAATTTTGGAGGAGAAACAAACATTCAGACCATAGCATTTCACCCCTGCCTGTACCCAAATTCATGTCTTTTTTTTGGTGGGGGAGGTGGATGGAGTTTCACTCTTGTTGCACAGGCTGGACTACAATGGCACAATATTGGTTCATTGCAACCTCTACCTTCCAGGTTCAAGCGATTCTCCTGCCTCTGCCTCCTCAGTAGGTGGGCCTGCCACCACGCCCAGCTAATTTTTTGTATTTTTAGTAGAGACAGGGCTTCATCATGTTGACCAGGCTGGTCTGGAACTCCTGAACTCAGGTGATCCACCCACCGTGGCCTCCCAAACTGCTGGGATTACAGGCGTGAGCCAGTGCACTCAGCCTCATGTCCTTCTTGCATGCGAATATATTCATTTCATCCCAAGAGCCTGAAGTTTTAACTCAGTCCAGCATCAATTTAAAAGTCCGAAGTCCAGGGTCTCATCTAAATGTCATCCAAATTAGATATGTATGAGATGCGAGGTACTATACATCCTGAGCTGTGAACCTCTGAAATTAAACACGTTAAGTGCTTTCAAAATAAAATGATGGGACAGGCATAGGCTAGATACTCCCATTCCAAGATGGAGAAATAGTAAAGAAAGAAGTGGCAAATTCTGAACAAGTCCAAAATCTTAATGCTCAAGCATAATCTTTTTGGTTCAGTGTTCCGCTGTCTAGGTGCTGGGGCAGAGGTCCTGCCTTGCACACCCACTGGGATGGCAGTCCTACCTCTGCAGTTTTGCCTGCCTTCATGGCCTCGGACAGCTCTGACACCACAGATTTTCCAGGTGTAGCCTATGGCACAGCTCTCTCGGTTTGGAGTTGAGTGCCTGCAGTTCTCCCAGGTGGGAATCACATGCTAGGGGCTCTACTGGTCTGTGGTCTCAGGGGTGGCCCCACTCCCATGGTTCCACTGGGTATTGCCTTAGTTGGCACTCTCTATGGTGGCCCCACCTTTGTGGTGTTTGTCTGCCTGGGCCTATGACGTTCCAGGGCATTCTCTGCAATCCAGTTAAGAGGCAGCCGTGCCCCCATGGCTTTGCTGGGTGCAGACCATGCTGCACTGGAGCCACCTGAGCTGGCCCTGGGGCAGCCAAGGGGCACAGTGATGGAGTGCAGGGAGTGGAGCCCCTGATATAAGGCTGCTCTGGGCAGTGATGGCCTTCCTTTGATATTGTTCTGCACTCCAGGACCTATGATGGGAAGGGCAGCCCCAGTGATCTCCAAAATGCTTTCTGAGTCATTCTTAATCCATTTTCTCAAACAATAGGTCCTGGATTTCATTTAAATTAAATTACAGAAATATATAGTCCACCCTTCCTTGGCATCACGAATCTTACTGCTGTTTTCTGGAATTTTGAACAACTCCCTCTAGGGTTGGCAAAACAGAATTCTTTCACATTGTTAGAATGAGCACCTGGGTTCCTGGCTCCATATGCATCTTGACCTTAGTATGAAACATCCTCTGAGGCTGGATCATTCCACATCTGCACTTTACCTCACTCTTCTGGCTTTCTTTCTCAAGACCTATTCCTTGTTCTGCATCCTGAGTCACTTCTTCTATCTTTGGTTCCAGGGCTGAGATGATAAATGTCCCAATTATCTTGATGAATAGCATCTGGCTTCCATTGAGATGACAATCTATACCAACCTTCTTATCAAATAATCATTTGGCTGCACGCTTGTTCTCTTCCACACAAGTTTTCTCATATTTTTTCAATGTGAATAGACTAAGAATCTTCTAAAATTTTAAGCTCTGCATTCCTTTTAATTAACAATCCATCTTTAAATCATTTCTCTCTTCTTGCATTTTACTATGAGCAATCAAGAGAAACCAGGCTACACTTTCAACACTTTGCTTAGAAATAGTTTCAGCTAAATATTTAATTTCATCACTCACAAGTTCTACCTTCCACAAAACACTAGAACAAGAACACAAAGCAGCCAAATTCTTTGCCACTTTAAAAATAGAATTGCCTTTTCTCCCATTTTCAATAACATATTTCTCATTTCCATCTGAATGGCCTTATCAGAATAACCTTTACCATTCATATTTCTACTAACATGTTCTGTTCATGACCACTTAGGTATTCTCTAAAAAGACTGAGGTTTTCTCTACTGCTCTCCTTTTTTCTTTCTGGGCCCTCAGCAATATTGCCCTTAATGGTTAGTTCACCACAGTGTAGGCTTTTTCTAGCATGCACCTCAAAACTCTTCCAGCCTCTATTCATTATCCAGTTCCAAAGCTACTTCCACATTTTAAGTATTTAGTACAGCAGCACCCCCACTTCGCAGTACTAATTTTTGTCTTAGACTGTTTGGACTGCCAGGACAAAGTACCATAAACCAGGTGGCTTATAAACAGCAAAAATGTATTTCTTACAACTCTGGAGGCTAGCAAGCCAAGATCAAGGCAGATTTGGTGTTTGGTGCAGGTCTGCTTTCTGGATTATAGACAGTGCCTTCTTGCTGTGTCCTCACAGAGTGAAGGGGACAAAGAGTCTCTCTTCAGCCCGTTCCAGTTCATGAGGGAATGGGCCCTTATGATTTAGTCACCTCCCAAAGGCATCATCTTCTAATATTATCATCTTAGAGTTAGGATTTCAACATATGAATTTTGGGAGAGACACAAACTTTCAGACCGCAGCATGGGAGAGCATTCAAATGAGAGAGTCCAAGCTTTGACTCCTGAAGGCACCATTTCTGGAGATTCCAGTTAAGCTCTTCCTACTACCTTCCCCATAGGTTCTCTTTAGTCATCATGAACTAATAGCAGTGGCTTCATCAACCCACACAACCATGGTAGATAACACTATACATCACAAATTGAGAAATAAATACCACTATCACCACAACAAAAGGGTTTCCAAAATCTTCCAGAACTCTTGGATGCTGAGCAAAAAGAACAGGAATTGCTTATCTGTTAAGGCCACATCACACCATGTATTATAAAGAACAACTGGGAGATGAAAGGCACAACTTCTGGGACATTAAAAGAAGATGAAGTATATTTTAAGTTGCTATTTCTAAAGTATAGCAAAACGACACTTCCTCCCCCAACTTTTATTAATGTAGCCAGGGAAAATTTTTCAGAGAAGATAGGTCCACGAGGTGAGAGCTGAAAGGCAATTGCCCCTTGGAATTTAAGTTAAATTCACCTCTCTAGCAGATGTTTTGATTTAAAATAGTTACCTTTTGTTCAGCTTAACTCTCAGCTCCCAAATCTTTCTGCTTTCAATTCTTCAAGGAAGGCATCCCTGAATACAATGCGAGGGAGGGAGTTTAATCCAGAATTCTTGAAAACAGCTTGATATTTTCAACTAAATCCAGTAGCGGAATGCAGGCTTAACTGGCCCCACCCAATTTCTCCCACCCAGATATTTTTCCTTTTTGTCCAACAAAGTTTCTTCTGGTTCCAAAGAAAGAAAAAGGAAGGAAAAGAAAAATGTTTGCTTAAACCATGAAACTCTAAACTACTAAACTAATTCTGACCAAATTTAAGATGCCTGGTACTGAATTAGGATGGAGAAAATAAGAAAATTTTTTAAATGGAGTTTTAATTTTATCTTCTCTGGTAAGAACACTTAGGTTATAGGTTACTACTGTACAGTATAAGTGGCTTTGGATGCATTTATTTTATTAATTAAACACACGCTTGTTGTGTGCCTATAAGGTGCAAGGTACTGTGCTAAAATCCATGTGGAGGTACAAAGTGAAATCTACCCTAAATATTGCTTGGTGGAGCTTATAAATCAGTAGAAAATATTAGGTAAATATGATTAGAGAAATGTGAACACAGATTACTATGATGTGTGGCACAATTAAATACATGCCAGAAAGACATGGAAGTAAAGTTCTATGGGAGTCCAGAGAAAGGGGGGCCACTTCTTTTCTCCAGGAAAGGCTTCCTGGAGGAAGAGGCGTTTCAGCTGCCCTTTCAAGAGAAACGAGAGAAAAACCTTCCAAGCCTCCTTAAGGAAGAGAGCACACACAAAGGGTGTAGCCAAGGAAAGGATGAGGCTCCTTTAGGGAATGACTTGCAGTACTTATCACAGTAACCAAGCCAAGTCTGCCAATGTTTGGTGAAGAATATTGCTCTAGTAAACTTATTCTAATTAGCTTACTTTGATTTTGCTTGGTTTCTGGAGGAATTCAGGTAACGTCTACATAAGTAATGTTACCTCCTCTGCTTTCAATATGTCTAACATTTAATACATAAAAGTATTAAATTAATCTTGCTCTTTCTCTCTCTTTCTCCCCATCTCTCTCTCCCTCTTCCACTTCTCTTTCAATGTGTGTGTGTGCACGCATGCGCACACACACACATATACACACACACACAACTTCCTGATAGCAAGGAATAAAATAAATACTAAAAACCACCTTTAAAGAGGCAAGACTTCTGATTTTCTTCATTAAATAACCAACCTGCATTTCAAGCTGCACAGTGAATCCCATCAGAGACATCTGGAGTTAGGCCCCAGTCTTGCTTCCTGGGAACAAAGTCAAAAGATTTCAGGCCTGACAGCAGGCTCGAATATTTCCTCAGCCACTTTACCTCCCCTAGAAAAGCGACAGTTCTGTGTAATACCACCCAGTGTCTGCTTTAATAAAAATCTCTGTCATTACTACAGGCTGCTACTAGAGAAGGTTTGCCATTGGCCAAGGGCTTAACCTTGAGGCCCTGTTCTTGCATCTTCTCTCCTCGGTCTTCCCCTTGACCATGGCTGCTGCAGGAAAAGAGGGGTCTGCTGTCGTCCAGACCTTAACACAGCCGGTTTATTTTTAAAATAATCGCAAACAACTAATCTGATTGGCTATTTTTCATTGAATGTATCAGCGGACTTCAGTGAGGAAATTAACCAACTGCTTGTGGATCATACTAAAATAGACCTCAAGTTTACGCATGTGAATTCGTCTGCCCCTGGGAATGAGTAATTTCTGCTATGTGATTATGCAAATAAACTAGATTTAAGTCTTATATCTGTGAGAAACTCCACAAGTAAAGTTATGCAAATTTCAAAAGGTGAATTCAACAAAAAGTGGACAGAAATTAGACTACAGATGCTGTCACAGATTATGTTAGGATACAGATATTTTAATAACCGGCAACACTTTTCTGATTGATTCCAAGCTAATACTATCCAGCACATGCTGCTTATTTCTTGTTCATTGACAAAATGCTAAATTGAGTCATTGCACAGATGACATCTCCACTTTGAAAGAGATGGTCAACAAAACAGCAAGATCACTTTAGCAGGCATCAGAGGAAAGAAGTTAAGTATTTGCTGACCTCTCAGAGAAGGAAATGAACTCCAGTTCCCACCCCCCACCCTCTTAGATTTGCGCAGGATTGTGAAGAGCTGAAAAACTTCAAAGTATAACAAAACTGCGGCTCAATTTTAGAAATATAAAGCATTTGGAGTAACTAATTTGGCCAAATATTTATGTTTTGGTGCATAGTTGAACTGCTTATCAGACCTTCAGGAATTCTTTGTTTTTCATTTTTGTGCTTTTATTTCCTCTCCTATCTTCTCCTCCCCTCAATCGAAGCAAAACACCCTTTGGCAATGAAAGCTGAAGATGCTTCTTCATGGAAGAACCAAGCCAGGGCCAAGGGGGCTGATCCCCAAGTTTCTGCCAGCTGCACTCAAAGCAATCATCTTCCCTCCCACTAGCTCTCTTCTGAGAAGTGCCGGGAAATGTGGAAATCCCTAAGGCCTCCCCAGGAAAGAAACAAAAATCTTTTCCTATGAGTATAAAAACCCTTCTTGAGAGATCTTAGATTGACTTTAAAAGGCTGCTGTAAAGAGCTGGCTTTTGTGTCTTTACAAACTGGGGCAGAGAGGTAGGCAGGGAGGGTTCCCAGGAGCCTCCAGATCTGGTGGACCCTCTCTTTCCACTATCAATACCCACCAGCCTTCCCTGCCACCTCCCACAATCTCTCTGCAGTCCTAACCTTAAAGAAACAGAACACTGCTCAGGGGGATGATGCTCATTTATAAAAAAGAAGGGTAGGTGTTAGTTACACTGCTAACTTTCAGTGGAGACAGGGCAAAGGGTAGGCACTTGGACAGTCTTTGTGGGAAATTACGCTGAGATGTTCTATACTAGTAAGAAGGGCAGAGGAACCGCTGTTTCTCCTTTAATCTCCAGGCTGACCTCTGCTCTAAGGGCTGCCTGCAGTGACAAGTTCTGCATTTCCTATTAGTTTCTTCACCCTCCAGCCCTGGGGGCTGCTGAACCACACCAGAGATCCCAGGTGGGCCCCAACCCGCCCCTGCCAGCAGAACTCTACTGCTCCCAGGCTTCAAAGCCCACAGGGCTTCGAGCACATTCCAAGACATTCCACAGCTGGGAGGCTGGGAGCCTGGAATGTCTGGAGCCCACAGAGGGAAGGTGTCCCAGCATGCTCCCCCATCCCAACCACATTTCCCCAAAGATCTCAAAGCATTCTCCAAGGGTGATCTCATTTACTAATAGACATTTATTTCCATTTTCATCCTTACTGTTAGGAATGGCCTTCTTTTGCATGAATGTCATTTTGAGTTTTTCACATAGCCTATCTCATGGTAAGAATATCACCTTGGGAACCAAGAACCCAGTTACTACTCAACTACCAATTAGATATCACTTAAGCCCTTTTCCAGTGCACAGACCTTTGAAATTTAACAATGAAGCAGCAAGGAAATGACTGTTCCAGTTCCACCCATTGAAAGAGAAAAATGTAATATGGGGCCAAGACATACATCACAAATATGTGTGTGTTTGTGTGTGTGTGTGTGTGTGTGTGTGTGTGTGTATCAATACCTCATAGTGCTAGTGCTACTGCAGTCTTCAGGACTTCTATTTCCTTAACTGTAGAATGAAGATAATAACACCACCTTACAAAGTTCTTTTGGTCTTGCTATAGTGACTGGAACATAGTAGGCACTTAATGAATGTTTGCTGAATAAATACACTGATGGATGAATAAACATAAAGTTTCAGGGTTTCCTCATCTCTTAACCTGCCATGTTTAATTCACAGGGCAATTTGGAGGATTAAAGGACATCCAGGTTTTTAAAAATGGCTTTTGAAAATAAAAAACTAACTGTAAAAAAATACCAGATTATTATTGCGCATGTGCCTACTAGCATTGGTGCCCAGGTGTGTCAAAACCTCATGGATCTATATCTTTTTTAAAAATATGCATTGGGCACTAAAGCAACTCCCTGTACAGGGAGTAACTCTGCCTCTCTGGTTCTTTCTATAACTTTGTTTTTATGTATTAATTGCCTCAACCCCATTAAAACTATTGAACGTGAATCGAGTGCTTGAGATGGAAGAGTTTCAGAGCTAATATAGTTTGGCTGTGTCCCCACCCAAATCTCATCTTGAACTGTAGCCCCATAATCCCCACGTGTCATGGGAGGGACCTAGTGGGAGGTAATTGAATAATGGGGGTGATTACCTCCATGCTGGTTTTGTGATAATGAGTTCTCAGGACGTCCGATAGTTTTAAAGGGGCTTCTGCCCCTCTTCACTTCTCCTTGCTGCTGTCATGTGAAGAAGGACGTGTTTGCTTCCCTTTCCACCATAACTGTAAGTTTCCTGAGGCCTCTCCAGCCCTGTGGAACTGTGAATCAGTTAAACTTCTTTCCTTCATAAATCACCCAGTCTCAGGTGTGTCCTTATAGCAGTGTGAGAATGGACTAATAATACAAAGCTTAATTGGGCAGATAGTATGTGGGGTAACAGTATCAGTCCTAGAGTCTAAATGCCTGCTTTTTGTGCTCTGACCCCCTGATTTACTAAGGTACCTGACCTGGCTATGCCTTAATTCATCCATAAAATGGGGACATTAGTAGAATACTTTCATAGAATTGCTGTGAAGATTGAATAAGATACATGTGTAAAGCATTTAGAGAAGTGCCTTGCACATGGTAAGAATCCAGTAAATGCTAACTCCAACCATTGTTGGTGGTATTGCTATTATTATCCCTTTGCTAATGAGCTTGCAGTCTAGTGGAAAAGATAGACCATAGAACAAAACTGGAGGAGTAGCGCAGCACGAAAAAGGTTACCAGCAGTATGCTTTGGGTGCAGATCCAGGAGACATCTTTATTCACAATCCTCATCACCTCCTCTGCATAGTCTCTAGTTTGTCACTGTTCCAATGTACACAGAATTTAAAAATAATGTCCCAGATTCCATCTGAGGAGCACAGAGCCTAACGCTTCTCACGATCATCACACAATACTTCCATTAATGCAGTAAGTTTGTGAAGCCATATCACACTGTTGGCTCACATGAAGCTTTTGGTCAAACAAGACCCCCAGGGCCTTTTCACATCAATTGCTGCCAAGTCGCATGTTCTCTATCCTGTATCCCTATAATTCTTTTTTGGACCTAAAAATAAGACTTTGCATTTATCCGTATTACATTTTGTGTTGTTAGTCTTGGCCCAGCATTGCAGCATGTCAAGATAATTTTAAATCTTGATTCTGTCAACTCTCTCATGTCTTTTTTTAAAAATCCCCTCCAGACTTGTGTCATTGCATATTTGATCAGCATACCTACTACCTCCTCATTCAAGGCACTGATTCAAATGTTGACGAAAATGAGGCTAAGAGAATAGCCCAACAGTTCAGTTTCAGAGCCCTCAGCATACTCAATTGTGTCCACTAATCATTTTGGGAATGATTGTTCAAGTAGTCTTAAATTCATTGAGAAGTATCCCTATTTCACCATTTTATTCAAAATACCTTGCTGATACGAAGATACACTGGGTCTATGACATTCTTGAATATTATTTTATTTTAAATGTTCCTGAAGTGCTTGTAACTCCCTTAAATTTTATGAGAATATTCAATTTCTACATCTAGATTATCAGTAAAGAACATAGTGGACACCATTTAATAGGTGACTTAAGAATAAAATTATGCCATTTGATTGTTACTCTTGCACTCCAATTTGAGGCTTTAGTTTGAAGGTGCATTTGCTAGGATATTTGCCTGCCTCAACAAAGAGCCTCCAAAATCTCAGTGGCTTCAGACAATGGAAGCTTATTTCTCACTCACATGAAGTCACATGAAGTGATCCTGGTTGTCAGGCTGCCTTCCATGTGTCATTAAGGAAATCTGATTTCTTCTGTTTAGTGGCTTGCCTCTCCTCTTGTTCTTTGCAGTTTTAGGAAGTCAGAAGTTAATGGGGAAAGGAGAGAGATAATGACATGTGGAATGTTTTTGTGGCCCAGGCCTGGGAATAGTGCAAGTCAGTCACGTGACCACTCTACCTGCACAGGAAGCTGGGAAGTGCACTTCATGTATGTGCCCAGCAAATCCAGAAAGGCAACAGAAAGTTGGCTTAAAAACAGACAGAAAACATAGTTTAGGTGGAACCCACATGGTATTTCATGTTAAGTATGGTACTAAACCTGACAGTGTATGGGGTTGATGGATCAAAAGTGATAAGACCTAGGTTCTAATTCCAGGTCTGTCATTTATTGGGTAAATGTAGTCTTGGGTAAGTCACAGAACTGTATAGTTGCAAGGCTTATGATACTGTCTTCGTCCATTTTGTCCATTGCTAAATCCTTTTTGTTTGTGCCCATTTGTGTCACATTCTGTGGGCTGATCTCTTCCACATAGTTTTTGCTTGTTTCGCACTATAGAAAACAGACAAGCTCTAAAAACCATTCAAGGTAAAGCTCTGCCCCAATTACACTGCTTCTATGACTTGAAGTCCAGTCACCGATGTTCCCTTTATAATTAAACTTAAGAAGCAGGCATTGAGTGCCTGTTGAGACTAGGACGTGTGCTAAGTTGTGGGGTAATACATAGATTGATACAGTGAATCCTAAAATAAACAAAAACACTTGCAAGTGGTAAGAATTCACAACTTCTGAATGAATTAAAAATTACTTGAACGATCATACCCAAAATGATTAGTGGACACAATTAAATTTGCCCAGGGCTCTGCAATTGAACTGTTGGGCTATTCTCTTAGCCTCCTTTTGGTCAACATTTGTGTCAGTACCTTGAATGAGGATGCAGAAGGTATACTGATCAAATGTGCAATGACACAAGTCTAGAGGGGATTTTAAAAGACACATGACAGAGTTGAGAGAATCAAGATTTAAAATTATCTTGACATGCTGCAATGCTGGTCCTAGAGTTGAGGATCCATCTGACAGTTTTATGTACCAGATAGCTCTCACCTAATTTGTCACTAAGAATTTTCGACAGCGAACAATCAACATCTTCACTAAAACTACTAGAAAATATATTTAACTGGAGGCCAGATAATAGATGACCTTAAATGCAAGGACAGGGAATTTAGACTTTATTCCACAGGCAACATGTGGGCCGTCAACAGTTGTTAAGCCAGAAAATCTCATAGTCGAAGTGAAGAAAACATAAAGCATAGATGAAAGAACCTCTCATTCTGATGAGATGGCAGGCTGAAATCACCGGGAATCTCTGCCTTTTGGGTATGCCTAGGATTTGAGGATAAAATATAACAAAACAATTTTTTATGCAAAACTAAGATCACAGAAAGAAGGGGAAATCACAGAAAGAGAAAGAATGAAACCAAGCAAGTTTAGCGTGTGAACTGATTCTCCATTTCCTGCAAAATTGGAGTGAGTCACGGAGCTTCAGAATCCATGGAACTTGAGTTTTAATGACCACAGGAGAGCCTGAGCCTTGAGCCTTGAGGCTGCACAAGATGGGGATGGAAATGAGACTCCCTCATAAAGCCAACACCCTTGGAGGCCTGAACCGTCAGGGAGGATATGAATGAGAAAACAAGAAATTTCTCAACCAGCATAGCAGGATGACACAAAAACACATTTGTCTCTCTTTGTGGAAAAAAAACATATTCAAAATCTTGGAGAATATGAAACCCTGGATCTACTCTACATACGAATTTGGTTTTAAAAATTACCCTATTGGAATAGCCCAGAAACTTCCAAGCCAAGAAATTAATGTAAAAACTGGTCCCTGGCTAATAATATTTTGGAGTGGCTGGCAGAAGCACTTATAAAAACACTCCAGAGAGACATTCCACCATCCAGAATGCGAGGTGGTTTCAAAGGAGCAAGCAGGTCCACGCGAAATGAGCTCACAATACAAGGAATTACAAAACACTGGAGGAAATCATCCATCCTGGGCAGGAGTCAGTAGATATTACACACAGCAGGATTCACGAGCACTGCCTCCTACCTCCCAAGGAACCAAGGTGCTAGAACAACAATCTGAAAGAGAATATAAAATAAGCATGTTTAGAATGATTGAAGACATTACAGAAAGAAAGAAATCCACAAGAAAAACAATACCATGACCAAAAAAAGGCAGACTTTTTTTTAAAGAACTAAATGGAAAGTGTAGAAATAAAATGCACAGTTATTTAAACTAAGAACTTAATGGAGGCCAGGTGCAGTGGCTCACGCCGGTAATCCCAGTACTTTGGGAAACCAAGACAGGAGGATTGCTTGAGCTCAGGAGTTCAAGACCAGCCTGGGCAACTTGGCAAAATCGCGCCTCTACCAAAAAAAATTACAAAAATTAGCAGGTTATGGTGGTGTGCACCTGTAATCCTAGCTACTCGGGAGGCTGAGGTGGGAGGATCACTTCATCTCAGGAGGTCAAGGCTGCAATGAGCTGTAATAGGGGCACTGCACTCCAGCCTAGGTGACAGATCAAGACCCTGTTTCAAAACAAATATATATATAGTTACCATTAGCCAAATCAGATGTCATTTGCTTGAAGATATACATTTCACATATATATTTGAGATACATATCTCTCAAGTACTTATCCAGATGTATATACATAAATGGATGAACTAAATAGCAGATTAGACACATCTGAAGAAGAATTAGTGAATTAGAAGACCAACCTGAAGCAACACAGTGAAGGTAGCACAGAAAAATAAAGGGGTGAAAAATTTGGAAGAGAAGTTAAGATAGAAAAGATAGCACGAGAAGCTTTAATGACGTCTAAAATGATTTCTAGAAATGAAGAAAGAATGGAACTGAGGCAATATTAGAGAAAGCAATGGCCAGAAATTTCTAATTGGTTGAAAAGCATGAATTCTCACAGCAAAGATGCATAGTAAAACTGAATAGCATACATAAAAATGTGTCCAGGCCCGTCCTCTCTGTGATGTACCCACCATCAAGCCTGTCAGTCTTTGTTTTCTGGGGATTTAAGTTTGTCTTGACAGTTACCATTAGCCAAATCAGATGCCATTAGCCAGATAATATTACTTAGATTTGTTCTTTAAGGGAGAGTGGTACTCATTTTGCCTATCTGTAAGAAAACACGTGATTTCTCTTTGGAGTCTCTAAGGCATGGAAGGAAAGAGAGAGGTCCTATTGCTGAGAAGCCCCGTTTTGCAAAGGATCAGTCTGGGAGTCTGTAGAATGTGGAGCAGCATGAATGAAGTGGAGGGAGCTGAGGGTGCACGTTGATGTGTGTACATTTTTCTGTAGCTCTATACTCTTACAGACATAGGCACATATTCAAAGGGATTTCAACAGGCTCTCACTGACCTTAAGCCTCTATCATGAGATTTTTGAATGTCATCCTAAATGTTCAGATATAATACACTTATTCTCTTCATTTGAGGAGGATATTTGGTTTGGATTTTGTTGTCAGTGGTGATGGCTTTTTGAAGCAGAAAGGAACCTTTGCCTCCACTCTTTTTCTGCAATAGACACATAAAGGAGAAAGGCTTACATTCCCATTTCCCACGGAAGATACAGTATGCAGGAAGCATTGAGACTCCAGAACCTGTGAAAAAGATGTTTCCTTTAATAATATTGTATCTTGTCTCTCCTCCCTATTCATGGGTTTTAGGTATGAGTTGCTCTTACAGATTTCTAGTCAGTGTGTTGGTGCAATTTTTCCTTTTAATAGTAATATTGTCGTTATGCAGTGAGTACTCTTCAATGTTTCCAAGGTATTTCTGCATAGAACAGTGTTCAAGGACTTTATCAAACTCCTTATAAAATGTACCCCAGCTGGACTCTTCAGAGTTATGTATATCTACCTCCTAGCAATGTTTAATCCCAGGTAGCCACAACATTTTAGAAAAAAGTTCCAAATTCAACTTGAATGTCCCTTATGGCAATAGGACAATGTGTAAACCAAGTCCCAGGAGCAATACTAGAAACCTCATAGTACTTGCAATAAGTATATACATTTATTTCTGCTAAGAAGAAGTTCCACTGAGAGCAATACACACACACCCCCACATACACACACAACACACGCACACACATAGAAGGCAGTGGGGAGGGAAAGAAAGAGAGAAATAGCATTCCTGTAGCAGTGTTTAACTGTTATCCAAATAAGTGTGCTGTATGATACACACACACTCACCAGATTGTATGCATATATGGCATTACCACCTGAGTTTATGTTTCAAGGTTTACTTCAATATTTCACCCATACAAACACAGTTATTCAAATATACTGAATGGTGTGTGTTAATGTGCAATGAATTTTCCCATCAAGACCACTCCAAACAGATAAATGTATCTACATTTTGAATCAAGTGCTATTCAAAACTACATCAATATCAAGGCACTTCAAAGAGATACACTCATGCTGCCTCTACCTGACACCAACCATCTTAATGAAAATTGAAAACAATGAATGTCAAACACCAGTTTTCATATCCAGATACAAAGAGTCTTGGATGGTACAAAGCGTATTTCTCCAGAGAACAATGCCACCTTCATCAGCAACACAGATATTCAGGAGCTGTTCAGGTGCATCTTGGAGCAGTTCTCTGCCATTTTCAGACACACGGCCTTCCTGCATTGGTACACGAGGGCATGGACGAGATGGAGTTCACTGAGGCCAAGTGCAACATGAATGACCTGGTGTTTGCATACCAACAGTACCAGGATGCCACGGCCGAGGGGAAGGGAGCGTTTGAGGAGTGCGATGAGGAGGAGGTGACTTAGAGTCTTCTGTTACTGGATGTATTGATCTGTTCTCACATGCTAATAAAGACATACCTGAGACTGGGTCGTTTATAAAGGAAAGAGGTTTAATGGACTCAGTTCCACATGGCTGGGGAGGCCTCACAATCATGGTAGAAGGCAAAGGAAGAGCAAAGTCACATCTTATGTGGCAGCAGGCAAGAAAGTTTGCGCAGGGGAACTCCCATTTATAAAACCATCAGATCTCATGAGACTTATTCACTATCACAGGAACAGCTTGGGAAACAAAAGGCCCACCCCCATGATTCAATTACCTCCCACCCCGGTTCCTCCCACGATGTGTGGGGATTATGGAAGCTACAATTCAAGATGAGATTTGGGTAGGGACACAGACAAATCATATCACTGGGTAAAGGGCGGAAGTGGCATGAGCTCCTTATTCACTTACACTCTCTTCCCGGATAGCCATGTCTCACCATGTGTGCACTTGTTACTCTTTGTGTCTTCACATCGCATGCTGTGAAGACACCTCTATTAAAGCATTTCCATAGTAAAAAATAAAAATCAAAAAACAACAATAAACAGTAGTACAAAGTGGTGCACTCTTAGAAACCAAAATGAACAAATTTCCTCATGAATTGTGGAGAGAAATAAAAATCTGGCAGCTTGGATATGATTTTAAGAAATAATTCTTTATAGGAAACATTGTTTTAATTTGATGATAGCCTCTGGATACCCAAAGAAATTAGAAGTATGACTATTTTCTCTGTGAACCTCTCCTCATGCTATGGAGGCTCAAGAATAACTTGTTTTCCTGTGTGATGACCAGCTTCACCCCTGTAAGGCTCTGGTAATGTCACTGCTGCATATTAATGGCTTTTAAAGTTTAATATAATGGGTTAATATAAATAACTATATAATATGTGCTATGTACATTTTATATTACTATAATATAGCAAATTTATACTATATAAATTATACAAACTGAAGGTTATATATTATTACATAGTGACTTCTATATAACAATTATGACATTATATCATTTAATGTCATTTAGCAGACATTATTAAACACCCAATATGGGTATTGCTGGGGGGATAAAAAGACGTACAAAATATAGTCCCCAGCTTTAAGAAGTCTATAGTTTTGTCAAGAGGATTTGGGAATTCTGAAAACACTTCTGTGGCTTCTAGAAAGATATTTTTCCCCTAAACACCTCTGGGCTCTTGTGCCACCCGTAACTCATCTCCATAGAGAAGTGAGTTACCCAGATGTAACTTTTCAGAAAGGAACTGATCTGGAGGTGTTGCTGGGGCTCCTCCCCTCTGCCCTTTACTCTTGAGTGCTGGGTTCCATGCATTAGGAAGCCTATAATTGCAGCACAACAAAGAAACTTCCTTCAGAGACAGTTTTATCAAAAATAAAGCATTGTGTTTTGATCCTATCTGCCGCTCCTTCCCCTCTCTTCTTTGGTTCAGCGCTCAAGTGGAGAGGAGAAGGGTGTAATTTATTGGAGGCCCCTGCAGTCCCAATAGGAGTGAGAGGTGTAACAGGTAATTCTAACTCAAAGCGTAGTGTGATCAGTGTCGTGTGAGTTCCAGAATGCTAGGAGATCATCAGCAAAGGAGCGTGCACTCCTGCCAAGAGATTTGCTAAGAAGCACAGCCAGAGCGCACATCCAGGCCTGGGCCCATCCTGCTTGAGAATTTCTTATGTGTGATGATACATTTAGTTATTGATTAAGTACACTTGAGTTAGAGGATTTTTGTTACTTGCTCTCTTTAGATAAAAAAATATAGCATGGGATTATGTGGTGGTCGCTTAAGTAAAGAACTCGGGTGAGAAACAAAAACTCTTGAGAAATAAAATTGGAAGGGTCATTTGGGGATGGAGGTAGAGAACCTGTCTTGGTCCATTCAGGCTGCTATAACAAATACCTTAGATTGGGTAATTTATAAACAATATAAATTCATTTCTCACAGTTCTGGAGGCTGGGAAGTCCAAGATCAAGGTACTAGCAGATTCAGTGTCTGGTGAGGGCTTATTCCTCATAGACGGTGCCTTCTGTGATTCCTCATTTGGTGGAAAAGCAAACAGCCTCCCTTTAATCTCTTTTATAAGCGAACTGATCCCATTCACGAAGGCTCTGCCCTCATGGCATAATCACCCCCAAAAGCCCCCACCTCTTAATATTATCATATTGGTGATTGTTTCAACATATGAATTTCGCCAGTACACAAACATTCAGACCATAGCAGGTCCCTAAATGCATTGTGTACGCTTTAGGCATTGGGTGGCCCTTGAAAGTATTTGGGCAGGAAAATGCCCAGCTTAGATGTGTGCTTCAGGAAGACTGGTATACAGCAGTGTGTCAGGTGTAAGTTGCAGCTCAGTAGGGTAAGACTGAAAGCAGAGAGACCTGTTAGGAAATTATTGCATTAAGTAAGGTAAGAGAAAGTCAAACCATGAACTAGAGGGATATCAGTGGAAATAAAAAGAAAACAGCAAACAGAAAAGCTATGTTTTTTTTCAACAAAATTGATAGGACTTGACTACTAATCAGATGAGAGACAAGAAAAGAGGAAAGAATGAAAGATTTTATCAATCTTTTGAGCTGGCGCCATTAGGAAGAAAAATTTTGATGAATAGAAATTGGAAAAAAATAAACAATGAGGGTGGCAAGGGATAAATTTAGTCTGAAACCCATTAAGATCAGCACACTGTAGAATACATGGGTGGAAACTTTCCAAAAGGAGTTAGTAAAGCCAAACTGGAAAGAGGAGGTTTCAGAAATGTGTCACGAAGAAGGAAGAATTAAACACAAGACTGAGTGAATTCACCAAGAGAGCGGTGAGAAGAGAGAATGAAAGAAAAGGTTAATAGCAGATTCTTAGAAAAAACTTATATTTGGAGCTGGAAAAAAAGAGGAAGTGGAGGAGACACAGGGATGAAAGGGGGATAAAAATAGCACATTATCAGGGAAGCCAAAGGAGGTGAGAATTTCATAGTGGGACATGGTTAGGAGTGGATGAACAGGATCAATGATGTAAAGCAATTAAGCAAAATGAGAACAAAATAAAACACTGCTTTCAGTAACTGACTGATCACTGATCTTTAATAAAATTATTATGGAGCATTCAGAGCTGAAGCCAGACTGCAGGGATTAGGAATGCTGCGGGTGGTTATCAGAAAAGAAGCAGATGACAAGCTGACTTTTAAAAGAAAAGTTTAAAAGATGGTGAAGAGAAAGAAAGCAGGGAAACTTGCTTTAGGGAGAGAGACAAAATGGAAGAAGAGTGTTTTTGTGTTTGTTTGTTTCCATTGGTGGGCTGGTTTGGAACAGCAGAAACTTGAGCATAACTACAGAGGAGCAAGATCCAGTGGTAGAGCCAAAGAGAGGGTAAGAGAGAATGAGTGTGGAAGAGCGTGGAAACTGATGGAGCAAAGCTTCAGGGTAGGTAGGAGGAGCTCCAGTTGGGAGGCTAAGGTTAGCTGTAGGGGAGGAAGGTGCTGTAACATGCGTGAGGTGTGCTGTTAATGATAGAACCAGAGATATCTAGGGTAGACAGCATGGAATGAGGGAAATAAAGGAAGTAGACCAGATGCTGGAGGTGACAGTAGATGAGCAATGATGCAGGACAGGTGGGGTGGGAGAGGCAGGTGGGAGCTGGGAGGAGCAGTTTTTTCTTTGGGCCTACATGATCTAAAGCTGGAAGTCTCCCCCCACAACCCCCAGGCACATTCCAGCCTGTCTGACATATAAAATCTTAGGAATCACGAGAGCCAAAAGTCTATTTTAATCCTAAAGTTACCATCTCCATTGCTATTTTATAACTTGTGTTGTTCCTAATTATGGTATTAACCAGTCAATGTTTTATTTTACTTTTTTTTATTCTAAAAGATGAGTAAGACCAAAAAAATTGTAAATAGACGAATCCATCTTGCTAGTTTCTGTGTTTCTTCCAAAGACTGGATGGCAGAGAGAAGATATTTTTGAGATATGATCTGTTATCAAAGCGCCATAAGTCTGGGCTTTTCCAGGAGCTTGCACCACAGTGTGGTGCTTGCATTACTGCTTGTAAAGCCTTCTGTGAATACTTCCTAATGCTTTTGTGAGGATGAAAGAATTGGGAAGTTGGAGTCCTCACATGATGGATTTATTAGGAGCCTTTCTGTTTTTCTCCACCAGTCCCTGGTCTGATTGGGAAAACGAAAGGGTTTTTTGGTGTGATTTTGTTTCTTTCAGTTCTCTTTACTTATCCTCTAATGTTTCTGGATGTTTGATTTATATTTAGAGGCAAACACTGTGAATGTTCTGAGAAAGAGAGGGAGGGAGGGAGACAGACAGGGAGGGAGGAGGCAGGGAGACAGAGAATGAATGAGGATGGGATTTGAATCCTGGTTTGGATTCAGGCCTTTTCTGTGAATGGGACAGGCTCCCAGAACTAAAGTTTCAGATTCCCTTTAGAGCTAAGACATTCCCCAGGCAGCAGCCACCTCATGTCCTCTGTTCTCTCATCTGTGACTGTGTCTGTTTATGTGGTGCTCTGGGAATCCCTCTCTTCAGGGACCGCACTCTGGGGCTCCGGGTCCACAGAGCCCACCATCCAGGAGCATAAATCCCATCCGACTCTCCATCCAGAGTCTAGATTTGGCTCCAGCAGCTTTCCTTCTTTCTTAGCAGGGGCTTTTCTCACTGTTACACATGTTGCTATCTTTGCTTTCAATAGGCAGCAAGTAATTTTCCACCTCCTTAAGCATCACTCACAGCTCCTCTTGATATTGCCCCTGTCCTCTGCCTTTCTTCTTGGACTTCAAGGTAGCAGAAAGAATCTGCTGGTTTTATTAGAAATGAAAAACGTTGGTGACTTCTTCAGAAGGCAGTGTCCTCTGGCAGAGACTGTCTGTACAAGAGGGCTACGGCCCACCAGGCAGGAAGAAGGGAGGCCCTTGGCCATGGGAAGACCCGTGCCAGCTCTCCAAATCTTCCTTGTGTGTCCCCTCACAGGCACGGTTCCCATCTGGACTTGGGCATGCCCTCGGGAGCTGCGTGCCACATCCTTCTCCCATTTATGGGCACTTACCTGCCCTGCACCCTGTGCCACCACTATCCGAGGTGAGAGGCAGCAGAGGGCACAGGTTAAACAGGTAGACATTGGAAACCACCTTTGGGATTTTGAGTCCCAGCTCCACCATTTACTAGTTGGGTGACCATGGGCGAGTCATTTGACTTCTCTGTCCCTTACTTTCCTCATCTGTAGAAAAGGAGTAACAATACTACTCTACGATAGGGCTTGTGTGAAGAAGAATGTGCTAAATTGTGCAGGAAGCACTCTGTAGTGCCAAATAAGTAGTAGTTATTACCTAAAATCTCACTCCTCGAATGGGGTCTTTTGGCCAGGCATGGTGGCTTACACCTATAATCCCAGCACTTTGGGAGGCTGAGGTGGGTAGATCGCTTGAGACCAGGAGTTCAAGATCAGCCTGGCCAACATGGTGAAACTTTGTCTCTACTAAAAATACAAATATTAGCCAGGCATGGTAGCAGGCACCTGTAGTCCCAGCTACTCAAGAGGCTGAGGCACCAGAAATGCTTGAACCAGGGAGGAGGAGGTTGCAGTGAGTCAATATCGTGCCACTGGACTCTAATCTGGGCACAGAGCAAGACTCTGGGTCAAAAAAAAAAAAAAAAAGGTATCTTTTATCTGTTGTCCCTCCTATGATTTTTGTATTTTCATCAGAGCTTCATGGAAGGGCCAAAGGAATTAACCTCAAGGGATAGAACAATAGGGACAGGAATAGTCTAGAGATCTTTCCATCCCAAATGCAGCTGTTGGAGACACTGGTCTTTCCAGATACTCTCTGGTCTAATGCTTCCTTTGAATTAAGAAGAATGGGGGTGACTGCTTAAGAATCATCCCAGATTTGTTCAATCAGGTTTAGCCTAAAGCTGCCTCCTTACATATTTTAAGTTCAGCCTAAAGGTTCCTCTGTACATCGTCAACTATAACAAACTATAACAAGTGGAGGTGTAAACAGACCGTAGCCTACACTTGTGACAATCACCGAGTTTCAGCCAATTAAATGTAGCCAACTGTCCGAACTGTGTTCAGATAAGGCAAACGCCGAGCTGTAACCAAGCAGGTTGTTTCTGTACCTCACTTTCCTTTTTCTGTCCGTAAATCTTCTACCACGTGGCTGTGTTGGAGTCTCCGAGCATACTCTGGTTCAGGGGGCTGACCGATTCGTGAATCGTTCATTGTTCAATTAAACTCTTTTAAATTTAATTCAGCTGAAGTTTGTCTTTGATCAGATCAAAGACTTAACCCAGGAAGCAGGTTGGTCAAGGCTAAAATAGGCTCAACGTCATTCTCTACATTGAATATTATAGCAGAAAGGAACTCACCGCCATTCTCTTTTTGGATTTTACTTTTCTCCATGCTGAATACAAAGAAAATCAGTTGGCAGTTAATAGGACATCCATAAAGTAACTAATGTTAGCAAAGAAAAATCGCCAAAAATAGGAAGTTCGTAACACAGACTTGGATTATTTACTTCCTCAGGATCACTCATAAATCTCAAATATGTCTGACTAAAATCTACTCATTAGCAAAGTTAAAGAAAACTTAATGGGAGACCCCTCATTTGTGCTGAGCTTCGTCTGCACTAGATCCCAACAGACCAACCCAAAATAGAGTCATTCATACTAATGTTCCTCATCACTAAACTGAAAACCAAGCTTTTCACTTGTACAATCTGACCTGAGAAGTCAGGAGAGAGATGATAGCCAAACCCCCAGACAGGCCAGTTTTCCCCAAAAAACCATGAGATTCACAGCAACTGGCCAACCTGAGCTGGCATGAGAAGGAAGTCCCCTCTGCTGTAACCCGTACTAGGAAAGTAACCTGATGTTAACCAATGTGCTTTTTGCCCCATGCTGTTTCCTTGTTCCTCGTGTTCAACCTACTTTATAAAAATGGACTTTGCTTGTTCTTCCTGCTCAAGCTACTTTATAAAAATGGACTTTCCTTGTTTCTCCTGCTCAAGCTGCTTTATAAAAATGGAGTGTTCCCGTCATGCCTGGCAGAGCTCCTGTCTATTTTGTAGACTAGATGATGCTCAGTTTATGAACTAACAAAAGCTGGTTTGATGGTTTGATCTTTAAAACTCCATTTGTTAAAATTTTGTTCTTTGACAGGAATAAGAAGCAAAGATGGGTGTGGGCATGTGACTGGAGGGTCCTGAAGGGCAGAAGATGAGTTGCATGTGCCATGATCGCCTGTTTGCCCTACAAAGCACATGCCTCTCACTAACATCAGTAGAATCTGAATCCATGAAACAGATATTTGTCAATTACTATTGTTATTAGTTTTCTTTTTTATTGGATAGTTCAGAGTCCACACCCTCTTCAGGTTTCTAGAAGCGTTCTTTTCCTATAAATCTCGATGAGAGGCAAAGCTTGCTTCCCGTTGTACAAGTAGAAGGCTTATTTCCCGGTATCCCTTGCAGTTGGGGTTCAGAATATAACTGAACTCTTCCCGGCAGATGCACCCTTCTAGTGGTGCAAAGAAGCTGTGAGGAGGAGGAACATTTCTGGAAGTTGGCGGCGGTACTGCCAACAATGTGGCCTTTCTAGTGACAACAGTGGCTGAGGAGCACCAGATGTGGAGTGACTAGTGACTTCAGGGGCAAGTTGTGACGTCCAGCATTATCCTCACTAGATGGGCTCTGGAGCAAGATTTTGGCTGTGGTCCTGGCTGCTGCCAGGCCTCATTTGTCCCTGTTCGGTTTCTAAGCCTGGTTTTGAAGTCTGTGAAATACACAATACCCTTTTATGAAATGCTTTTTTCTGCTGAAATCGACCACATCTGTTTGAGTTGTTTGCAATTATAAAGCCCTGACTAATACAACTGGTGATACAAATTTTTTTTTTATTATGATGGCTGGGACTGCCAGCTGTCTGCCATTGTTCTCCTTTTTGTCCTTTGGTAACAGAATTCTGGATTTCAGCTGTATCCCTGGCAGCATCCATGTCCTGATCTTAATATATAAAGATATATATTACATATAATATATAAAGATATATAATATAATATCTAAAAGATATACATAATATTAAGTTATATACATCTAATATATAAACATCAATTAAGATTAATGTATATGCTAATATATATTTATATATTCATATATAAGAATATATATGAATATATTTATATATGCTAATTGTGTTACCTGAGTCTTTTCTGAGTCAGTTTCAACTGATTTTTCTCCTCCTTATGTGTTGTATTTCCCAGCTTTTTTTGTATGCCTGGTAATTTTTGGTGGGATGTTAGCCATTGTGGATTTTATCTTATTAGGTGCTGAATAATGGTGTATTCCTATAAGTATTCTTGGGTTTTGTTATGAGATTCAGTTAAGTTACTTGGTGTATTAGTCTTTTAATGCTGCTGTAACAAATTACCCAACTTTAGTAGCTTGAAACAATAGAAATTTATTTTTTTGCAGTACAGGAGACCAGAAGTCTGAAAGCAAAGTACCATTAGGGCACCCCATAGAGGTTTTAGAAGAGAATTCATTCCTGACCTCTTCTAGCTTCTAATAGTGCCTTGGCCACGTCACTCCAATGTGCCTCTGTCTTTGTAGCACCTTCTCCTCTGTGTGTGTCTAATCTCCTCCTGCTTCCCTCTTATAAAGACACTTATGATGGCATCAAGGGCCCAGCCAGATAATCCAGGATGTTATTCTCATCTCAAGATCCTTAAGGTAATCACATCAGTAAAGACCCTTTTTTCAAACAAAGTGACATTTATAGATTCCAGGGATTAAAATCCAGTGTCTTTGGGCCACCATTCAGCCCATTGCATTTGGAAATAAGTTGATCCTTTCAGGTCTTGTTTTCAGCTTTGTTAGGTGGGACCAGAGCACTGAAGAGTGACATTTGTCAAGCACCAACTGTTAGAATTGGGGGTACCACAGAATCTAAGGGTGATATTAATGCCATACATGCTCAGGAAATTGAGGAATAGCAAATCCTGTCCTAAATCACCCACTTTTGAAAAGCCCTTTGACAGGGAGATGCATACAAATTATAAAACAGAAAAAGTGATAGTTTGTTTTCAGCAGGGTTTGGATCCCACATGGAATGTAGAATCCGGGGAGGCAGGTTGAACCCATGGACATCTCCTTTTGTTCCATGGATGACAGGCCTGAGGAGAGGTATCACTGTCAATTTCTGCACTAAGATCCAAAAATATTGAATTAAGGAAAGACTTACTTTGAGGCCTTGAATAGAGCTAGTCTGGGCTGTCCACATAGGTACTCAGGCCAGGGCTGTGGCCCTGGAGAACGGTGTTTGAGGAGTGAAAGAGATTACAGGTCTTTCTGGCTGTCACGAGCAATCCCTAGGCCACCTCATGTCATCATTCTCAGAAATTAAGTAGAAAAGGGAGGCCACAGGAAGAGGGGGTTGACTGCACCCACATCTTGGCTCCTAGACATAGGGAGTTAACTGAAGCTTTGCAGGAGGAAGAGAAGGTTGCAGAAGCCAGCCCCCTGGATAGGCACAGGACCTTGATCTCAGTACACTGATATCCCCCTGGGTGTGAATAGCTGATACACGTTCTTAAGGCCATCCAACCTCAGAATGGGAGGGAGAAGGCAGTAGAAAGGAGGAAGGAGCATGGAGATCCCCCTGAAGGAGTGCTGGCCGAAGCATCCTGAATTGTTCTAAATTCACTTTCCTAATCTTTCTCTGTACCCATTTCACAGGCAACAAAACTGGGGCTTAAAGAAGCTAAGGACTTTGGGAGGCAGTGTGGTATAAAAGAATCATAGACCTTGGAGTCAAACAAATCAAGAGTACTTTAGCCAGCTACTGACTATACGATTTAGCTGAACTATTTTCATGTGCTATTGTAAAAATAAAGTGAAATCATATTGCATATGCAATACTGCCATCAAGTCTGGCATACAGTAGGTGTGCTGTAATCTTAGTTATTTTTCCTTTCTTTGGCCAAGGGCACAGAGTCAGTCCACAGCTGGAGGAGCTGAGGTTCAGACTCATATCTTCCTGAGCTGCAACCCCAGGCGCTCTCCCCTCAGTGACGCCTTTCTCTCAGCTTCCCCTGAATATTAAACCCAGGTTCCCTTCTCAAAGGCCTTTCCCAGCTAAGCTGGTTAATCTTCATATCCAAGAAACAAGAAGATGGTTGCTAAACAACCCCTTTTTAGGACTAGAGTGCCTTCCCTTCCCTAAAGCGTATTCACTCTCACCTCCGGAGAAATATAAACACGCCTTGGTGAGGGGCTGGAACTTGAAGCTGGCCAGGCTTGCCCTTTCCCAGTGATTCTTCAGGCTCACAAGGGAAACCCTTGCAGGGAATCCCTCTGGGCAGCAAAGTCCATCCCTTTTATGGACAGATTCTCCTGCTGCCGCATAGCAAACCCTGAGCAAATTTTTGGCATGCAAGAGGCCCCACATCTTTTTGTCTAAAAGGCAAATGTGCTTCTCTGAATTCATAACAGCAGCTCAGTTTTAAAAGATTTTGCAGATCCCAGTGAACACCTCCTCTGTCCAGGCTTTTCTCAGACTCAATAAACAGTAGGATTCTAAAGCCAAGAGGATCCCCCTACTTCCAATATGATTTTGTCCAACTGGCTACCTCTAAACTAGGATTTCTCAACCTCAGCACTACGAACATTTGGAACAGGTGCATTCTTTGCATTGTGGAACATTCAGTAGCATCCCTGGCTTCCACTCATTATGTGCTAGTAGCACCATCCTACCCGCCCCCAAAACTGTGACAGTCAGAAATATTTCCAGACACGCCACATGTTCTCTAAGAGACAAAGTCACCCCCACTTGAGAACACTGCTTTAAACAGACCTGGAATGAGGTTTAAAACTGGTTTTGAGCTTGCAGTTTTCTGCAAAAAAAAGAAAAACTTGCCTTTTCTACTGTACTTGACAGCTTGAGTCATTAGTGAATCAAATGGGAATATTAGGGGTATCCATGGCTGGATTTAAGGGTGCCAAGAGTAGCGGTATATAGCACGATATTGAGCACTACCTTATTTCTAACTCAATTAATGTCAGGACAAGAGGACCAGTATAGGGCTCTGAGCCATGCTAACCCTAAACTACTCAGAAGATAGATAGAATTTTCCTAAGGGATTAAAAATCCTAGGCCAAGATGGAGAAACTGCAGAGAAACTTCAGAGTACCTTAAATGCACTTTACATATGTGATCTCATTTAATCTGTGATATGACTCTAGGAGGTAAAGCAGTCATATATTTTTACACAAGAACTGAAACTCAGAAAGGTTGAGTAATTTATCCAAGGTCAGTCAGCTGATAACTGATAGAGATGAGCTTCATACTCAGGCTTAGCTGTGGGGGTGATAGCTGATATTAGAAACCAATCCGTGTTAGTGCTTCCTTTGACTGGTTAGAATCCTGATGCCTCTGGAATCACTACAACCCCAGGCAGCTCGTAGGTCTCATCCTGATAGCTCTCATTCCAAAGGAGCTGGGCTCTCTGACAACGGTATCTGGAAATTCAGTCTCAGAAGTTAACTGTGAGTCCCGTTTTCCTAAATTCAAAGAAAAGAAAATGCCTTTCCACTATGTATCTAATAGAAAAGTCCTCCCAGCAGGGACTGTGGGTAAATGGAAGTAAAAGGATAGAGAGCGGAAAGGAAAGGTGGAGGGGGTGGAATAAGACGTTGCAAAGGAATGAGAAATAAAACTGCAAAGGCTGAGCACGGTGGTTCACACCTATAATCCCAGCACTTTGGGAGGCTGAGGTGGGCAGACCATGAGGTCAGGAGTTCAAGACCAGCCTGACCAATGTGGTGAAACCCCGTCTCTACTAAAAATATAAAAATTAGCCAGGCATGGTGGCATGCTCCTGTAATCTTAACTACTTGGGGAGGCTGAGGCAGGAGAATCCCTTGAACCTGAGAGGCGGAGTTTGCAGTGAGCTGAGATGGTGCCATTACACTCCAGTCTGGGCGACAGAGCAAGACACCGTCTCAGAAACAAACAAACAAATGAAATAATAAAATAAATGAATAAATAAATAAATAAATAAAACCAAACTACTGTAGAATGCACAGCACAAAGTTGGAAAGACAAGAACACTAAAATCAAAAGATTAGAAGAAGAAGAAAAGAGAAAAGAGAATGGTGAAAAGGTAAGAGAGGAAAAAAGAGGCAAACAGAAGAGAAATTTGGCTGGAGGAAAGGAACAATAGAAGAGAGGGAATCTGCTCCAAAGTCATCTTTGTGGCTATTGACTCCTGGTGAGCTTTTAATTTGAACACCACTTGTGAATAACCGGCAAGGTGTCTGTGCACAAATCATCCAGTAAAAACTTTCATGTATTAGGATCCAGCCTTTCTAGGCTATTCACTTAACTAGAATTTTTTAGCTGTGCTCTAGCTTTACGAAAGAGAAAAACTATCAGACTAAAAAGCTACAGTCAGGGAATGAAAAGAAAAACCCCACCATATATCTTCAGGGTAGAGTCACACATGCTTAGGGCCAAAGAGAAACCCCATCACAAAGTATTGAGACTGTGTTCCATAAATTACACAGCACAAGCTATCCCACTACTATCAAGTCTTACCTATGTGATGAAAAATATTCTTCAAGGACTGACTCCAAATCTGATAGGATATCGTGGTTACCATATGCTCATCATTTACCAGTATTCCTAGAGCAATAACATTGCAAGGAATACCATTGTGTCCATTGATGGGGATGGAGACACTACGGACAAGAAGGGTGGAATAACTGGCCTGAGGTCACACCGCTAGTCACTGGGATTGGCTATAGACCCCCTCGGTCTTTCCCCTAGGCCACACCCACCCTTCACCCCTCCACCCCTCTACCCCTCCTACACACACACAGCTATGGGGTTGTATTCAGTGCTCAGTTTTTGCTGCAGTAGAACAGTAAACCCAGGAATTCTAAGTTTTTTAATCCACAAAGGCTGAAACAAAATCATGCCTTGTGCTCAATTCATAGAATTGCCGAATTCCGAGTCTGGCGGGACTCCAGGGCCATGTAGTACCCCCATCCTTTTTTTCTTTTTTTTTTCCTTTTTTTTTTTTTTTTTGCAGATGACCTAAACCAGGCTCAGTGAGTTGAAAGGCCCCAAGTCACTGCAGTTTATCAGAAAATTAAATTAACTGAAAATTGCCATTCTTGAAAATATCCTATTCCCAAGCATTTTCTTGTACCCATAAGGGGAACATTTTTCTCTTCCAGAGGGCTGCTCCACTGCTCTTGCCCCAACTGTCAGGGAAACAGGGAGGCCACAGAGCCTCCTGTGCCAGTGGCCTATGGCGAATATCAGGAACAGCCCCAGGCAGTCGGGCTACAGGTAGGGAGGAGATCCAGAGGGTCTATTAGGCAGACCACAGCTTTGCTAAGAAGTTACGTGGCAAACACCAAATCACCAGTTCTCAACTCTTTGTTTGATGCTATTACTTTTATAATCTATGGTTCCCTTAAATCTAGTGTAATATGACAAGCTTATAATTCAAAACACATTTGTACAAAATGTAAAATACACACTGTACAAGCCCGTGAATATAAGACGCAATGTTCCCTTCAGGCCTCCTACTGAAAGCAGACAACATTTCTTCAAATCATCTGACATTTCTTGTCTGCTAGCTTGAAGACCCTTAATTCCCCACTCTGTTGTTTTCCTATTGACCAACTGCTACATTTCATGTGGGTCCTCTTGCTCGTGTGTGAGTATATGTTAAGCATTTGTTTTCCTTTAGGACAGACATTCCCTGCTGTGTTTTTCCTGGATTTGGACTATTTTTACTATTTACTTTATGTTGCCATGGAGATGGGGAGATCACAGATGTTAAGCGTTGGAATCTGGGGCCACAGGAGACATTTATCATTGTACTTTGTATGAAGTGGGCTCTTGTTCCCCATTTCTGCAGAGCCTCGTGTTTATTTTACAAAGAAGTTACTAATGAGGACTCAGGCCTAATGAATAATGGGAAACTCTGCTTCACCTCCATGGCACATGCTTGCTGCAACAGCGATCTTATTAGAAAGGAAGGTAGAGCTCCTGAACACACAGAGATTAGCAGCTGTCAGTTTTTTCCTGTGTAGGAAATAGAAGGATGCATCAGAACAAGGGGCCCATTCATCATTCTTTCCCAGCTCCTTGAAGAAGAGAAACTTTCCCAAATTATTTCAACTATGCTCTGCAAGGAAAGGAAAAAAAAAAAAAAAGGGAGAAGGGCTAACCAGAGGGCCACCGTCGTCATTAACAAACGTTTGCTGATTACTGGTGAGCAAAGGGTGAGTCTGACTACAGCAAAATACAGCGGGTGAAGTTTACAAAGGCCACATGCTAAAAAATACTAAACACATGTGCTGAAAGCATACACACTAACCAAAGTGAGGGTTAAGAAACCCAACTTTTATTCTTTTGAAGGATCTGTGTAGCTCAAAGTCCAGCTGAATTGAAACAGAGATAAAAACAAGAAAACAAAAACTCACTGCAGGCATCTTTGGTGATTGATTTGAACATTTTGGGATTTGAACATTTTGGCTTTTGAACAAATAACTCAAAATTCATTCTCTTAAGACCCAACCAAGGTAACTTTCGGCTTCTATCACCTTGCCCAAACCAGACTGGAGTCCTTAAAAGGTCTTTTTTGCACACACACAAGGCCGTTGACATCCAAGCAAAACAAAATGGACAAACACATATTGGACAATGGCTATTGATGGGCCCAGCTACACTCTTCCTGTGCTTGGAGAAATCTCTCCTATCCCCCTCGCAAACTTCCGGGTTCCTTCTCTAGACCCTGTTCTCTTTCTAGGAGACTATGATGACTGCCCCATTTCCCTGGACTCTAGCCCTTTGCCTGAATGGTACTTTATTTCGATTGGCTGTTTGGCTCCTCCTAGGCTTCACCCTGGGTGCTCTGCCACTTTTTACACGTCTACACCAAGTTCCCCTAGCAAGCCTCATAACCCTGTTCTGCTCCCAACTCTTGTTTTAGGGACCCCAGCCCTCTATTTGCCCTGTAAAGTTATTTGGACATTTTTTTTAATCCCTTTTTGTCTCTCCTCTTTCTATTTTCTTTCATCCTTATTTACTCTTTACTTCTCCCTTCTTGTGTGAAGCTTAAATTTTCTCTTTAAACAATCATTTTTCCTTTCCCAGTGACCTTTGTAATTTGATCTGAAAATTAATATTTCTGTAGCTAAAATGTTTTAAGAGGCAATAGCGGTAAAAAGAACATTGGACTAGCTTCAGACCTTAGTTCTAACATTTGTGAGCTGTAGGATATTGGGGAAAATAATGTCCCTATACCTCAGTTTCTTCATTTGCAAAATGGAGATAATAATCTATAGTGTACACAGTGGTTGTGATGCTAGCATGGGTGAGAACCACTGATAGGTTCCCAGTAAAAGGTAATTCTTTCATTCAACTTGACTCAAAGATTTCTTTGGCAAGTGTTATTCATCTAGGTATGACATCTAAGCAATAGTGACAATATTTTGGGGAAATAAAAACTCCAGAAACAGTTGTCAAGAACTACTAAGGGTCTCAGATTTTACCCTTCTTGAAAACTAGCAACTGGTATAAGACATGAGACTCCTGGGTCAGAGACAAAGAGTTTTATTATTCACAACAACAGCAGTAGCCAACGTCTTCTAATTGCAACAGAAATTTGAACAGTAATTTACTCCAATTTTAAAACAGCTAAGGCCAGGATGTATGCATTTTTAATGCATAACAAGCCTTTTGTAAATCATCTATATTTTACTACTTGTGTCTGCTCCCATCTCAGATATGTCATATGAATCTTTTTCCCATTAAATAAACACATGTATACAAATAAATATAAGCATATAATTTATAGCAGTAGAGTTTAGTGATTAAAAACTCAGGTTCAGGAGTCAACCTGCCTCGGCTCAAATCCCAGCTTAACCACCACAGAGTGACCTTGGGCAAGCTATTTAACTTCTCTGTGCCTTTTTCTCATGTCTGTAAAATGGAGATAATAACAGTGTCTACTTCATAAGATTGATGAGTAGATAGAATGTTACAATCCATGTAAAGTGCTTATGACATCAAGCTTAAAATAAATGGTAACTATTATTAATAGTGTACATTCACAAAATCCTTTGGATTTCATCTTCTTTCCCAAAAGAAGGATTAAAAAAAAAGTTTCCAATCTAGAACTTAGGGTTTCAGAATAAATCCACAGGCACTTATAACAAAAAAATCCTCTCCCATTTTTCTTCTCTTACCATGAACCAACTTTAGATTGATTCTGTGTTTAAAAACAAAAGGGAGAAAGAAAAATAGGTACCACATGAAAATTCTACCTTCTGGAAGCATTCACATAGTTAGTATTGTTTTTTTTTTCATGACAAGGAGAATGTTCTTTTATCTAGAAACAATCTATATTGTTATCATTTTCTCTTTATTTTAGCTGTAGTCCAAGCATGTTATTTACTAAGAAGATAAAAATCCAAAATATATGTCTTCATATTTATGTTTTCTTAGTCATTTGTTTTTTAATTCTTGAAATCTCCAAAGGCGATTGGCACACACAAAAAAATCCTGGGGCTTAAGGAAAATGTTCACCAATCCATTAAACACATACGAACCCTGGTTATAATGACTGTGCCTTCTTTCAGGTGGAGCTGGCAGGACCTTTCCCATCATGGAGTCAGACTCCTCACTTTGACTTTATGAACCTGGAGCTTGAGCCCAGGGAGGCAGGCAAATGCTCCAGTCTGAGCAGCCGAGTGCAGCTGGATTCCAGTGCTTTCTCTGCATCACACCATTCCTTCTGCCTGGCCACCTTCTATCCCTTATTTTCCTTCATTCTTGGGATCAAAGCAGGTACGTTTAGTTGGTATTGCATGAAATGAGATGTACTGAATGAAACTGAAATGTGTTTCGATTTCATTCCTGGTGCTTTCCTGACCATTGTAAGCAAGGTAACCAAGGTCACTCTGCTTTTCCAATTGGGCTCTTTCAGCTTATTAAAACCACAGTGGTCCTTTGAGTGGTGACACCATTACGTATGGCACTGTTATGGCAGATACATGACATTATGCATTTGTCAAAACACATAGACCTATACAACACAGAATGAACCCTAGCCTAAACCATGGACTTTAGTTCATAATATAGCAGGATCGGTTTTGATTCATCAGTTTTAACGAGTGTACCACACTAATGTCAGATGTTAACACTAGGAGAAACTGTGTATGTTGAGGTAGGGGAGAGAGACTATGCAACTCTCTGTACTTTCTGCTCAATTTTTCTGTAAAAATATACTGTCTTAAAAATTAAATATATTATAGACAGACAGATAGATAGATGGACACATAGATTAGATAGATAGATAGATAGATACAGTCTAAGATAAGTATATATATAAAGCTTCAGTGGTCCAACCTTGTTATATTTGAGAGATAGTATGGTAATGGAGTTTGTTTACCAACAACAATAACCACAAAAAAACAAAGACCAGTGATTTCTTATCTCATTTGGCATTGGTCTTTGGTGTGAAAAAGGTAAATTCTAGAACTAACTAGTCACATCATCCATATCACACATCAAAGTCTACAATGTAAATACTACTCCTTAATAAAACTAACAATTTGCAAGTCATGGTGCAAAGTAGTTTTGAAAGATGCTATCATATTTTTAATAACTAGCTCACGTCCACTCTACCTACCATGAATATTTGAACTCACTTCATGGTGTTGACGTGAACCCTTCCGGGTGAATTTTTTCCCTGCCATTATTTTCACACTGTCCATATTGCTAGCTTATATTTTTGCCAATTTATTTGAAGGTGTGTTAAAAACTGATTTAAACATCTAAAAATTTCTTCTTCTGTCGTGTACATGTCAAGAGTTTAGAAAATAACAAATCTTTCTCATATTTGCCTGCATAAACCTACAATACAAAAGCAAGCAACACAGAGTCTGGTCCACCGGAGTTATCAAAATTTCACAAAATTTCAGCCTTTTAATTGATTCATTGAACACACTGGGTGATAATTCTTGCATCTGAGCTAGTATCTTATGAGACATGAGAGTGGTTGAATTTTTATAGTAGCCAGTTGCATTGTTTAAACAGATTGTTTAACAAAACTACCCCTGACGGTACATTCCATTTTCTCTCAGAGTACATCTACTTAGAGTCATGCTGGATGTGACTTTTTATTGTAAGATTTAATTTTAGTTCCTATTCAGTTTTCTAGGTACAGTAAGCTCAAGACACACTGTAAGATACCAATAACCTTATTTTTATTCTCACTATATTCTGTTTCAAAATACCATTGTAACTTGGCAGGCATCATAGAACTATTTTGCAAATTTTTACTGCCTGAAGTACATCCAGTAACTTTTAGCTCCATAAAAGGTGAACCCCAATGACAAATAATTATTAATGTTCTCCTTGTCTCTGCATGACTTTAGAGAAAACTTTCCACACATGGCCTTCATTGACTGGCCTTCGACCTGGTCAGACTTGTCATTTTTATCTTGATACATTTCTTATTGTAAGTATAATTATCCCATTCCCACTTGTGGGGCAGAGGAAAATAAATATAAGCATAAACTCTGTCTTATACACACACATATATGTGTGTGTGTGTGTGTGTGTATATATATATACACACACATATAAAATTTGTAAACTTGAAGGCAAGAAAACTTAATTCATTAAAACTACTACAGTATGATACTGCCATAAGAAAATGCATAACATGTCCACTTGTACTGGATCACTGATTTTCACCCTAGAAGATAGCACAGTGCTGACCATATATACCCAAGCCTTACCTAGCTATTTAATGGAGCATGGTCTTTCCCATGTTAACAGAGGGTGTATACTTGCAATAGTTTACTTTTGGGTACATGCACAGGCCCAAATTCAGGAACAGATTATGGCAGACCTACATGATCTGTTCAAAGACACGTGTATAAGACATTCAAATATATACACAAGAGTGAAAATATATTTCAAGAGAGAAATGCTGTTTCCGGGTTTGAACTTAACCAAGCTCACCCACTAGTAGAAGTCACTGTAGTGGTGGTCTCTAGTATGTTAAAATCTGCTGCATGTCAAATTTGAGTGTGTGTTTATTATAATTTATTTTTCTAAAGAGTTGAAGTATATATATCTTACAATGAAGCTAGAGTTTTATATTTGTGGAATCTTTGCAACAAGGCATAGCCTTCCTCCATGGGTAACATATAGCAACTCATTGAAGGAAAGAAGCTGAGCCAACTAATAAGGAAAATGCAGCTGCTCCCCTACTAGGCAAAGGAGAAAGTACAGCTGGTATTGAAGTAGGAGACTGGCAGGACTTGTTTTCCAGACCAGATAGGAAACTGCCCAGAACCAGCAAGTGACACCTCTTTCAACCCTTTGGTGCCCAGAACCAGCAAGTGGCACCAAGAAAGCAACCTCTACTTGCCCTAGCTGCCCATCAGCATAAGACACTCCCACCAGTGCCATGACAGTTTACAAATGTCATGGCAACACCCGGAAGCTGTCATCCCTTTCCATGGTCAAATCTAGAAGTTACCACCCATTTTCTAGAGATTTCTGAATGACCCACCCCTTAATTTGCATTTAATTAAAAACGAGTATAAATACTGCTTACCAACAGCCCATATGCTGCTCCTCTGAGCAAACTGCCTGTGGCTAACTCTATTGGGCAAGGAGCAGTCAGTGAGCAGTGACACTGCTGCTTCAATAAACTTGCTTCCTTCCACTGCCAGCTCGCTCTTGAATTTTTTCCTGAGCAAAGCCAAGAACCTGCCTTGCATCAGTACCGGTATGCAGAGAGGCAGACAGGAGTGGCCTGAGAGGGGAGCAAGGTGGGCAGAGTTAAGTCTTCTCGATGGAGAAGTGGACAAACTTGAAGAGGAGGGACCTGAAAGGACCGGGAAGAACCTGCCAGAGGAAGGACAAGTCCGCTGGGAGATGAAGGAGCGTGGGATGTATCTACAATATGGGTCTGCATGTTCTTGGGGTGCCATGCAGTTGGGCTGGAACTTCTTCCTCTCCTCTAAACCAACTGTATTAGGCCATTCTCACACTGCTATAAAGAAATACAAAATTTTGATAATTTAGAAAGAAAAAAAGTTTAATTGGCTCACGGTTCTGCAGGCTGTGCAAGAAGCATGACGCTTGGAGGCCTCGGGAAACTTTCAATCATGGCGGAAGATGAAGGGGAAGCGGGCACATCGTCCATGCCTGGAGCAGGAGGAAGAGAGAAAGGTGGGAGGTGGGAGGTGCTACACACTTTTAAACAACCAGATCTAGCAGTAACTCACTCTCAGGAGAATAGCACCAAAGGGGAAATCCATCCCCCTGATCCCGTCACCTGCCACCTGGTCCCACCTCCAACACTGGGGATTACAAGTTGACATGAGATTTGGGCTGTGACACGGACCCAAACCATATCACCAACCCTCCCCAGTTCAAGACATTTTTTCTCTCTGCTGTTTGGAGTCGTCTGAAATCTCACCACTTCTATTCATGAGTTTGGGCGTGCATTTTCTAAGCTACTGTGCTGTGGACCATCATTCCATAGGAAAAAATCTATTTCCCACCTGGAATTACTATTAAGCTGAACTAAAATCAATGAGTTTCTTTACTGAAGGATATCAAGCCTTTATTATACTAATTTGAGGGTTGGGGATTTCCTAGGGGGGATTTATTATGTCATGTTTTCCATACTCATTCAATTTTTTAAAAAGTTTCTCTTTGTAGCATACCTGTGAATTTCTCCTGAAACTCATATCCCACAAAACACGGTCTGAGAAATCCTGCTTGGCGTAAGGCGCTGCATGTCCCGGAGCCCCAGGCTTTCAGTCACCGAGGCAGCAAGTCATTCCCAACCTTCCCCATAGTCAGAGGGAACTGCATGTTTGGGGGCCATCCACGTTTCCAACTAGATCCCTTAAAAGGAAATTGTTTACTATGGTTATTTTACACAGCACCATCCAGGTGAGAAGGAATAGGGGCTAGCTCAGGTAAGTTTGGATTAAAGTGGAAATTAACATGAAGTGTAGGTTCTAGGCAGGCATTAAATAGAACTACCGAAGGGGTGTCCACAGGGTGTCTAGGAAATGAGGAATGAAAAGTGAGAAGGAGGGTAATGAACACCAATGTCACTTATTTCCTGATGCTGACTAGTTAGGAAGTAATTTGGTGAAATCACCAGACCTGCATCTGTCAATGTGAAAGGTGGATTTAAAGTTCCTTTTCTGTTTTTGCACCTTTACCCTTCTCCCAAGTTGTGTATATCTGAGTCCCTTATATATTATAGACTGTCGATAAATCCTTGAATGAAAGAGGAAAGGAGTGAATGAGAATTGTCCTAGTCCAAATTATAAAACGCATCAAGTTTATTTTCAGGCATGTTTTCCTCTTGGATTTTTAACGACTTTTTTCTCTTCTTTCCCTCTATTATGTAAACCCCACTCGAAGGCATGTCTGATTCCATCTCAGAGTGCTCTTTTATTCAGGGGTAGTTTGTTATTTCAATACACGTCAGATCTTAGCTAAAAGACCGGTTCTCTGACCCTATGGTGGGAAGAATCCCTTTGAGCATCAAAGTCTCCCCAGAATCCTGCAATTCTTCCACAAAAGAGAAAACTCACTCTTGAGTTCTGAGGATGAACAAAACTAAAATAATAAATTGATAACCCATCATCTTTAGTGTCTACTTTAATTCTAGAAGGCATTCCAGGGATTGTTCCAGGTGGGACATTTTCCCAGAGACACAATTCCAGTGTCTTGCGCAGGAATGTGGCTGCTTTGTGGGTGACTACAGTGCATGCAATGCGTGTATCCAATTGAAACCACAGGGAAGAATTCTGGTGGCCGGAATGTCATTACCCAGTAATCTGGGGCATTTGTCTTCCGGGTCCCATCTCTCCACCGGTCCATAATCAAAGCAGGGCATTATGGCTGTGCCAAGACAGATTCCAGACTAAATATTTTAAAAAGAAGATATTGTTGGCTGGACCTCCAAGTGAGATAGATGAGAGAGATGTCTGATGAAGCAAAAGGTCTGGAGGAAATGGTAAGAGATCTGTGCTTGTTGTTTGATTTTAGAGTACGCTGAAAAGGAATACTCTAGGCATTGTTTCAAGAATTAAAAAGGGAGAATGACAACTAAAGCAGAATCTTGCCTCAAGCCTGTCTTGGGAATTTCTGTTTTTCCTCTTTCCCACCTTCCCTTCCTCCCTCTCTCCTTTCCTTCTTTCCTTCTTTCCTTTATTTGGTACCTATACACCAGGAACTGCATTAAGGCTACAAAGATAAATGGGAGATGATTCGTGCTCTGAATATGTACAATGATCCCTTTCTCTTCCCTCCTCCACCAACCTTGCCTGACCCTTCATTGTCTCCATTTTACTTTTCTCTATTTTTTCTACATTTTACATAACAGCATGTGTTAGTTACAGTTTTCTAGAGAAACAGAACCAATAGGATATATATGGAGAGAGACAGACAGAGACAGAGAGAGAGAGAGAGAGACATACAGAGAGAGAGAGAGAGAGAGAGAGAGAGAGACTGAGGTTGATTTTAAGGAATTGGCTCACGTGATTATGAGGGCTGGCCAGGCTGAAGTCTGCGCAGCAGGCAGACAGGCTGGAGACCAGCGAAGAGCTGGGGTTGCTGCTGAAGTCCAAAGTTGGTCTGAAGGCAGAATGTATTCCTCTCTAGGGCACCTCTGGTTTTTTTCCTTCTTAAGGCCTTTGTGATGAGGCCTAACCACATCCTGGAGAATAACTACTTTACTCTTAGTCTAATGATCTAAATGTGAATCACCTAAAAAATACCTTCACAGTGACATCTAGACTGATGTTTATTCACATATCTGGGTGCCACGGCCTGCCCTAGTTGACACGTGAGACTCACATCACACAGTCCCTCCCACCACTGACACCAGCATCCTCCCTAGACTCTGTTTCTTCTTGGGATTCTTCTCTGTACCTTACCCCACCTGTCCTCCCATCAACTTCCCTCACTCTCACAGGAACCCTGAGGTAACAGTGACACCAGCTGACATTTACTGAGCCCCTCCTGGTTACCAGACACTGTGTCACATGCTTTGCATGGATTTCTTACTTAATTCTCACAACTCTTTGAAGTAAGCACTTTCGTTATCACCTTATCTCAGCCGGAGAGGTTTGAGACCTTGCTGGAGGGCCTAGCGCTGGTGTACAGTGGGGCAGGGATTCAGAAATCAGTCAGCCTGACACCAGCCTGGGGGGTTCACTGCTGGGCCACACTGGCACTCTTCACATGCAGGGCGGCCCCTGTGGGAAGCCTCCTCCCCTTCCCTCCCCATCCCCTTGAGACTGTGAAAATCATCAGGCACAAGACGGTACAACTGCTGGTTTGGTTGACCCCATGGGACAGCACAGGGAGCGCGACCTTGGGGGTGGCAGAGCAGGCGGGTGCCTCTATGGGATGCCCTGCATAGAGCACGTGCTCCCCTACAGAGCAGGGCAGGCAGGGAAGTGCAACCCAGTGTTGCCCTGGGGAAGGGCTTCCTGAACCCTGTGGCCAGGCCACAGCAAAATCCACTGCCATGGGGCACTCTACAGCCTTTTACAATCATTCTGGAGTAGAAAATCAATGACATGGGGAAATGTTCATGATATACTAAATTAAAAAGCCAGTTCTGCCTGTAATCCCAGCACTTTGGGAGGCTAAGGCGGGCAGATCACCTGAGGTCAGGAGTTTGAGACCAGCCTGGCCAACATGGTGAAACCCCGTCTCTATTAAAAACACAAAAATTAGCCGGGCATGGTGGTGGGTACCTATAATCTCAGCTACTCAGGAGGCTGAGGCAGGAGAATCACTTGAACCCCGGAGGCAGATGTTGCAGTGAGCGGAGATTGTGCCACTGCACTCCAGCCTGGTGACAGAGCAAGACTCCATTTAAAAAAAAAAAAGGCCAGTTTCTAGTAGTTTGTAAATATGAGCTCTCAAAGCATGTATTACACATATTACACATGTAAACATACATATCGATGTGTATAAATAGATGTACATACATATAAAAAAACTGAAAAGCTAGGCTCAAAAATGAAGTAGGATCATGTGTAGTTATTACTTTAGTCTTTATGTTTTCCTACATTTTCCAAAATTTCTACAAATAAATATAGTTTGTAGAAATGTAAAAAATATTGTATTATTCTTCTGCAATTAAAAAACTGGTCACATAGGAAGACATTTAGATACTTAACTGTTTCTGGGTAGTTTAATCCTATACCAAACTATTGTTACAAATTAATTCCTGGCCGGGCACGGTGGCTCACGCCTGTAATCCCAGCAGTTTGGGAGGCCGAGGCAGGCAGATCATGAAGTCAGGATTTCAAGATCAGCCTGGCTAATGTAGTGAAACCCCGTCTCTACAAAAAATACAAAAAATTAACCGGGCATGGTGACGGGTGCCGGTAATCCCAGCTACTTGGGAGGCTGAGGCAAGAGAATTGCTTGAACCCGAGAGGCGGAGGTTGCAGTGAGCCGAGATCGAGCCATTGCACTCCAGCCTGGAAGACAGTGCCAGACTCTGTCTCAAAAAAATAAAATAGATAATACTAATAATAATTCCTAGAAATACAGGGCTCAAGAAATCCATATTGAAATTATTGGTTACAGATGGGATGTCAGTCCCTAAAGAGACAGGGTGGCCAGCCTGGGAGGGAGCGTCAGCTCTCCCAAGAGGAAAATAATCCAGCAAAGGTGTTTGGCTTAATGACAAGAATTTCCATTGCAAAAATATTTTCCATTCTTTAATCAGAGCCTAATCCAAAAGAAACTTCAGATGCCCGTCATGGTACTTTCCATTTTAAATCTCCACCTCCCGCTTATTTCGGTCTCCATAGCATTCCTGCCCTTTGTGAATGGTAAAGAAAAAGCTGGAAATTGTAAAGGTCTTTTTCAAATTGTCACCCATTTTATTAATCCCTCAAGTTGTAGTGGTGTGACTGAGTTTTTAACCAGCATTCCAGGACTAATAAAACAAATAAGAGCTGTCTAGTTTGCAAAGAGAAAAACTTATTCCAATTAACTTTCATGGATCCAAATGCTTGTAAATCTTGATGTTATTTTCACAGGCTATGTATATCCCTTTAAATAACAATAATAAATCATCATACCATGTATCATATTATTTATACATTATCCCATTTATGCTCAAAACGTTCCCAAGACTCTGTATAACTTCTGTGGCGTGAAGAAACCAAGGCCTCAAGCTGTTGAGTTGTTTGCCCAAGGACACACAGCTGACAAATAAGAAAGCCAGAATGTCTGACTCGAAACAGTGTACTGTCCACCTCACACCACCTCCTTCACATCTTAGAAGGTGGTTTGAGGTTGTGGAAACAACTATAAGTCATTCAGACCAAGGTCTCATAAATTAAAGGGGTCATTCAACCAATGGCTGTCAGTGAAGAATATTGAATGTGCACCATAGTCCGTGTATGGTTCTACTTGGGGAGATGGTCAGATGAATGGTCCTTACTGTCACCAAATTGAGTAATGGTATTTGGTCAAAAAATGATATGGGGGGGGTGAAAGAGGGGTGGGGATGGTTAATGCGTACAAAAAAAAAGGAAGAATGAATAAGACTTACTATTTGATAGCAAAATAAGGTGACTATAGTCAATAATAATTTAATTGTACATTTTAAAATAACTAAAGGAGGATATAATTGGATTGTTTATAACACAAATGATAAATGCTTGAGGGGATGGATACTCCATTCTCCATGATGTGGTTATGACACATTGCATACTGTATCAAAACATCTCATGTACCTATAAATATATACACCTACTATGCACCCACACAAATTTAAAATAAAATTTGAAATTAGAAAAAAATGAGGTGTCACTTTTAATGTAATGAGACTGTGTGTGTGTGTTTGTGCATGTTGTAAACCCGCTCCAAAGGCCTCCATTAGCACCTATGCCCTTGAAGGCACTGGGAATGTTTTAGATATTGGGCAATGTATGATTACCCTCACAAAAGAGGCTAGTTTCAGACTGATTTCACAATGCATGTTTGGTCACATTACTGAAAAGTAGTCTGAAAAACTGAAAATGTTGCTTTTGTGTGTTGATTTATTAACTTGTTAGGACACATGACTGTCAAAACCTTACCTATCATTAATACTTTCAGAGTCAAACTAAGGATTGACATTCAGGAAGTATAAATCTCATATTTCATTTGCCCTTTGTATCCTTTTAAAATATATTGCCTTGATTTGGAGTGATTTGAGGGTTTTCTTTTTTTAACTGGTGTTGCTATCTATCTATCTATCTATCTATCTATCTATCTATCTATCTATCATCTATCATCTATCTATCTCTATGTCTATATATTAGTTAGGAGCTGTTTTCTTTTTTCTTTGAGACGGTGTTTTGCTCTTGTTGCCCAGGCTGGAGTGCAGTGGCGCCATCTCTGCTTACCGCAACCTCCGCCTCCTGGGTTCAAGCGACTCTCCTGCCTCCTGAGTAGCTGGGATTACAGGCATGCGCCGCCACATCTGGCTAATTTTTGTATTTTTAGTAGAGACAGGGTTTCTCCATGTTGGTCAAGCTGGTCTCTATCTCCCGACCTCAGGTGATCTGCCTGCCTTGGCTTCCCAAAGTGCTGGGATTGCAGGCATGAGCCACCATGCCCAGTCTAGGGGCTGTTTTCTAAAAAATTGATATCTGATTCCTTCCTGTTCAAATCTTCATAATGTTACATTCTAGATCACTTATTTTTTGTGTGACTTTTCCTAGGAGCACTTGGTAGTGTTACCTTAAATATTACACTTGAAATAGAAAATTCACTAGGGCTTTAGCAGATATCAGGATGCTGATAGGCTAAGATCAAATTAGATGGTGTGGTACAGACCAAGTAGCGTTGACTCTTCTGCACCAATTAACATATGTGATTCTTTGATGGTCCCTACAAATAGGCCTTTTAATGTAGAGTAACTAGTACATTTTATTCTAGAGTCCTTAAAACTAAAAAAGTTTACAAAAAACCAGTCATAATTCTCGATGGTATGATTCACTAACTTCTACTCTTCTGTATTTTGAACTTCTAAATCCAGGCCATATGGCAGTGGTTCCCAAACTTGTCTGTAATAAAGTTTTTACTGGTTCACAGAGCAGTTAGAAAAGTGAACACATAGAGTAAATATAATAAATAAATGTATAAATGTATTCATGAATTGGGATGTGCTAGTTAAGCTAAATAATAACGCACCTCTAATATATAACCCTCAAATCTCAATTGCTTAACACAATAAAGGTTTATTTTGCAGTCCTATCACAGTCCATGAGCGTGAGGACTGCTCCAGTGATCATTCTGGGACCTGAACTCCTTCCATTCAGGGGCTCTGACATCTTCTAGAACCTGGGAAGGGAGGGTAGAGAGGACACACCTGCACCTAGCCACCTGACCCAGAGCAAGCATGCATCCCTTCTGCACTCCATTGCTAAGAACTAGTCACATGGCCCCACCTAAATGAAGGCGGGGGGCGGGGGGGTGAAAAAATGCAGTCCAGCAGCATACGCTTGAAGGAAAGTATGCAGACATTAGCCAAAACCTAGCTGGAATATGCTACAAGGTTAAGGCTACCTATCACCTTTACTTGGAAAGGAGGCTCTTTTATTCTTAGTTCATGTTTTTATCCTCCTTTTGTTAATGCGGAAAAAGTCCTTTCTTTTGTGGAAAACTGCAGCCTCAACTGGGGCTCAAGAGATCCTCCCGCCTTAGCCACCTGGGTAGCTAGGACTTCAGGCACACACACCAGGCCCTGCTAATTCTTTTGTGTGTTTGTTTTTTGTACAAATGGAGTCTCGCTATGTTGCCCAGGCTTGGTCTTTAGCCCCTGGACTCAAGTGATCCTCCCACTTCGGCCTCCCAAGTATTTGGATTACAGGCATGAGCCAGCACTCCTGGCCCCTAATTTTAAAATGAATTTCAAAATACTAGAACCACTGGCTTACAGAACACTGAGATATTAGAAAGCTACTGCCTGAATTTACTGACTCACTTCATAAAACGACTTCTAACTTTGAATGGTATAGCATTTGGTCACAGGTACTCTTTGAAATTGCAAAACATTTTTCTGCTATTTCTTTCTACAGACTCCAACAGCTACATCAGTGCAGGAGAACCAAAAACAAAACAAAGCCCTTTTTTTTCATTGTTTGTTTGGTAGGAATAATTCATTGTTTGGTTGGTAGAAATAATCACATCATTCTAGTGTTCTAGTATTCTCCACTCATTGAAACCATGTGCTCCCCCAAGGGATCTGGACACATTACCAGGAAAGTGGATCCCACTGGAATTTAACATCAAATGTTGCAACTTTAGTAAAATCATATTTGCAAAAGCTTTTCTAATAAATATAACTGTGCTTCAGAAGAATGGTCAACAGTGGAAGCAGCTGTTACTACTGAACACTTATTAGCCGCGTTACTGTCCTCTGCTTACCTGGATCTGTTAGGATGGTATTTCCCTATCATTACAGACATGTCAGTGATCCCACAGTGTCCAATTTTGCGTCTAGCACCAGAAGCGCCCTCCTGAGAGGAACACAGATCTCTACCGGCACAGTTCTCAGCATGCGGTAGCTGCTCGTTACATGCTAAATGAAGGACAGAGATCATCTCTTTCTGGTGTCGGCAGATTGGCTCCTATGTTCTTGTTTGCTGTCCCTTTATTATTTGTACTTGCAACTCGGCAAGTTGCTTCACTCTTCAAAACAGTCTTGAGTCTATCGCCACCCATTCTCTTACAACCATCCCTAACAATCATTCTTGTTGTTGCTTGGCTGATCTAAAGATTTGTTATGTCAGAGTGGGATAGGGTGACAATTTGTAACACTTCTTTTCAATTCCCAAAGATCACTGATCTTTCTCTGTATTGGGTTACAGACAATAGTGTGCACTCTTTCCCTAACCCACTCATTTGTTTCTACTCTCCAACCACAGTAAAAATTATAGTTATCCTATGTTATGTGTCTTCTATGTTCCAGAAACAATGTTGGGTGCTCGACATATGTGTATCATCTCATTTAACACTGACCTTAGCTCTGTGTGTGGGTGTTATTAGCCTGGCTTGATAGATAAGGAATCTGAGGTTCAGTGAAGCATGCCTCAGTAACTAAAAGTATCATATTATTTTCATAATTACATTGCAGTGTGGCTTTGAGGTTTGGCAGATGTGAGTTTGAACCCTAGCCCTGCCACTCATTCTAGTGGGACTTTGGATGAATTGCTTAACTCTCCTGGACCCATTTCCCTGGGGTGCAAGGAGTCCCAGTGGGGGCCAAGCACTCCTTTTGGGTGTGAGGAAGAGGGTTTGCAGGTGCTACCATGGAGTGTCCGGTTCTTGATCTGTTCACCCCTCTCGAGGGTACTCTGGGAAGGTCAAGTTCTCAAACTCCCCAAAGTCTCAAAATCCCCGAGAAGCCCCTTTCTGCAATTTGGGGTTTGCTCATGACTCCCTAGAAGTAGCTGAAGTTTTTCTAAGAGGACATGAACTGCTCACATTTCCCGAAATACTTTTCAGAGGGGTCTCCAGGGCCCATCTCAAACAAAGCCTATCGGCAGTGAGGTCCTATGGTTTCTCAAAGTTAAATTGCGGTAGGTTTGGCCCTTCCACCTGTTCAAAGGGACTTCTTTGCTGGGTAGTTAGCCCTGCGTAGTGGGTGTATCCCAGGGCCCTACAACGCTCAAAGTACTACCACACAGTGTTTACTAAGGTGACCCAGGAATGTCTTTAGCCATTATTTACAGGAAAAAAAAAAGTGGAATGAAATAGCAGATGGGCTTAGCAAAGGGCTCTTTGAAATTCACAATACTCTATCCGAAAAGTCTCTACAGAAACAGTACTCCCGTAGGCCTTGGTTATAAATATTTAAAGGTCTGAACACACGGAATGCCAAATTTGTCTATCAGCTCTGCAAATGGAACAACCTATTAATTTTCCATTAGTACTACACATTTCCTAATTTATACATGCCTCAAATCGAGCTGTCCCGCCCTTATACAGCGGTTCGGCTGCTCCCTGGGGTGACCTAAGTGAGTCAGCTGCAAAGGAGATTGATGCTTTTATTTGCAGTTTGTTCTCAGCCTTTGACCTCGGAGAAACTGCTTTCGTAAGAGGGTAGGACTCTGCTTGGCGGGGGTGGCAGGGGGCAGATGTTTTCAGAACAACCCATCGGTGACATCTTGTGACCTGCAAGGAAAGGCCTATGAGAGTAAGGGCCTCCTTTCTCAGCACGCCTTTCTCCTCACCCTAGTAACACCTCAGACCGTGTTTACACCAGAATTAACATATTTCAGGGAAGCATGCAAAAGGAAATCAAGTCTACCTTTGCCTGGGCTTTGAGAATTTCTGAGCAATTTCTCACCTCCATTCTGCCTTATGCTTAGCTCTCTGAACACGGTGGCTTAGAAGAAGCAGCACTGAGGTCAAACTCTACTTCTCTACCCTGAACACCTTCTGTCTGGAGAGAAGCAGAGAAAAAAGAAAGAGCTGGTCCTTGTTTGTCGGTGAGAAGAATGGACCACATCCGTGGTTCTAAACCTGAAGCCTAAGAGTCAGCTGAGATGCTGGTTAAAATCCAGATTCCTGGGTCCCATCCCCAGTGGCCCTGGTTCATTAGTTCAGACTCCCCTGCGGATGGCTTCCAGACTAGCTTCTAGGGGGACATGGTGATCACTTAGTCCACCCAAGCTGATACAGCCTGAGGTTCTATAGGTCATTCACCCCTGCTATTCCTGGCAGCCTGGGGCCAGACAGCCAGTTCTCATCAAGCCTTTAACCAGTCACTGCCTCACTGATGTTAGATGTGACCTGGGCTTCCTGGTCAAATTCCTGATCATCCTGTCTTCCTCAGGAATAACAACTCAAAGTTCCCGTGTTCTTCCTCTGCAGTCAGAGATACCTAAAAAACAAGGCAAAGAGAAACAAGAGAAACTGGTTTACAGCCAAAGGGAAAGGCTCTTTGATCCATCTTTCTCTCACCACTGCCTACTCCTTCTGTTCCATTCCTGCCTCTAATAGGCACAGTCATCATTTTTATATTTTTTAAATAAATAAAAGCACAATCATGTCAGGGCTCAGCAGCACCTCTGAGAGGATCTGATCCCCTTCCTTACTGTTCAGGCAAGAAAACTGAAGACAGAGGTTAAGGAACTTGCCAGACGTCACAGCCAGCAGAGGCAGTGGTGGGATTTGAACCGAGGTAGTCTGACTCCAGCATGCAGGCTTGTAACCAGAATGTTCCATAATGCATAGATGCAATAAGAAAGCTGATCTAATAGCACAAGACTGGCGAGCATAACAATGTTGGGAAGATACACGCAGAGGGCGGGGGAAAGGTTATCCTTGTGCTATTCTTGTAATTTTGTTCAACAAAATTGTCAGCATGTGGGCAGAAAAACAGGCAAAGCCACACACTGTCTTAACCATTTGCAAGCACAGACTGTATCACAAAGGGGATTAAAACTCACATGGTCGGATTCTGACTTCTCTTGCTCCCTTCCCTTAACTCACAAGAAGAGTCAGGCGGCCTGGGCCGGGCTGGACCCCTCATGGGCTCCAGCAGCCTGGAGTTCTTCTTCCCATGCTGCCTCTTCCCAGCTGCATGGGGCAACCACTCCCCTTTTCTGGGTATTGTTTCTTCTGTAAATCGGGGAGAGGATTGTTCCAGGGGATTACTGAGGGTGCTTTCCAACTCTGAAGTTGTAGGTGTGTCCTACCCTTGAGTGGCAGGGGTATCAGCGTAGCTTTCTGTGCAGCTGAGGGGGACAGTAAATGCATGGTCACATGCATTTTTACAGACCAATTTTGTGTCGATTCATACCTCAAACTCCATGAATGGAGAGAACTTTCATAGCCCTTGTAGCTTCTCTCAGCATCTAGAGCAGGATTCTGCCGGTGACAGGTATTTAGCAAATATGGCAGAGCGGCTGTTCCCAGGGCCAGAGCCACTTGCGGGTCCTCCAGAATCTTGATAAGGCTCCCCTTTCCATAGAGCTCCTTCCCCCCTCCTCCTATCCAAGACTGGATTTAGGGGGCTCAGGATTCTACAAACAAAGCTGAGTGACCCTCTGACCCTGTCATCTCACAGTGACTGACAAGAAGACAGCCTATCTGTCTCCCTGACTCCTGGGAGGCTGTTCCTCCTAGTCCTTACAGAAACCTGGCTGGAGACAAACTATTGGCCATTTTGCTTCTTGCTTGTTTTGCCTTGGGTCTTTCATTGTTTTCTTGATAAAACAAAAGGTGTTCAGTCTCTTAGAAGTATTGCCCAGTCCTTACCCTTGACAACAGCACCCCATCACCAATAGTCAGTCAATTTCATTTCTCCCATATCCATATTTCCCTTGCTTCTGGGGTAGGGGAATGGGTTTTGGCCCTGGTTTCATACAGCTGCAGAATGATTTCCAGAATGATTTCCCATGATGGCCATGTGAGAGGAAACAGGCACGAACTGCCACCTGGGAGTGATGTCTGGTCAGACATTTCATCTTCCTTGGTGGCAGGCTGGTGAAAGCCAAAAGTTCATCCTCCAGGAACGTTCTGGAGATTGTGCCGCCTGGAGGTAAAAGGTTATTCTAAGTCAGTCTCAGAACTTTGGACCTTTGATGTCTAATTCAATGGTTAGAACATGGGCTAAATGCTTTTCATCCCTAGATGGGGCCAGCGAGCTTGGTTTAATTCAGTGGCCTAAAGCTCACCACTGACTCTGTCTTGGTGAATTTCAGTGTAGTTATTCAACAGGAAAACCAAAACGAGAGGCTTCACCTCAACTCCTCTCAAGCCGGTGTGCTATCCCAAAGCCATTTGAAATGCCGACACCGATTTGGCAATGACATATAAGAAGGAAGAGTTATGAAGCTCAGCATCAAAGACTGACATTCCTATTTCTTCCATGCTTTCGTTATGTTAATGTCACCTCCTCCACATTACTTTCAGATGGAAAGAAAGAATGGTCACATGAATGGTCAACTACAAAAATTAACTATTTTCAGTCCTGGCTTAGGTAAAAATCATGTATATGGCAACTCGTAAAGTTAAGTATTTTCCAAAAATATTTTTTACTGCCTTAAAATACTGGAAAAGCAGAAGAATAAAGATGTTCTATTCAAGAATATAAGTTTATAAATAAGTGGCGAAAGAAAGGAACACGAGGCTGAGCGCAGTGGCTCACGCCTGTAATCCCAGCACTTTGGGTGGCCGAGGTGGGCGGATCACCTGAGGTCAGGAGTTCGAGACCAACCTGACCAACACGGGGAAAACCCATCTCTACTAAAAATACAAAAATTAGTCGGGCGCGGTGGTGGGTGCCTGTAATCCCAGTTACTTGGGAGGCTGAGACATGAGAATAGCTTGAACCCGGGAGGTGGTGGTTGCAGTGAGCCAAGATTACGCCATTGCACTCTAGCCTGAGCAACAGAGAGAGACTCCATCTCAAAACAAACAAACGAAGAAAGAAAGAAAGAAGGAAAGAAAGAAGGAAAGAAAGAAAGAAGGAAAGAAAGAAAGAAAGAAAGAAAGAAAGAAAGAAAGAGAGAGAGAAAGAAAGAAAGAAAAAGACAAAGAAAGAAAGGAAGGAAAGAAGGAAGAAGGGAGGGAGGGAAGGAAGGAAGGAAGGGAGGAAGGAAGGAAGGGAGGAAGGAAGGAAGACGATCAGGGGGCTGGAAGGACCTGGGAGAGTGTGAAGCCCACTTGGATGAGGATCAAAGCTCAGAGAGGCCGTGTGCTTTCCTAAGGTCACACAGCTTAGGTAAGGGTTAAAATAAGAGAACATTTAACCCTTTTATGCCTGAGGTTGCCATTTTTGAATTTTTGCAATCAGACCTTGGCGATGACCTTAAGTAGTAGGATATAAATACCTCCCACGTGCTCAATGTTCCAATAATGGAACACTAGGCATAAATGGGTTTTAAACAAGTAAAAACAAAAACTCATTTTTCTGATTCCTAGTATAGTGCTTGTTCCTCTACATAATGTTGCTGTCTAGATCTTTTTTTAGATTGTTCATCCATTTTGGAAGCCTAATTGGCAACATACTGGAATTTTCTGAAATCCACAGAGAGAAAAAAAGAGCCAACTTCATTCAGTTTTTTTGTTGGCTTGTTTTGGTGGAATGTATAAACAATTCACCAACAGACATCATTTCATAGTCTGAAAGCAGTAGGGAATTAAAGAGATTTTGTGCTCAACCTCTCAGTAGAGGAAAGCCCTGTGACATCAATGCACAAGGCTATGGTTGAATTATTTTGGATTTGAGGTATGTGTGTGGGATTTGGGGCATGAAAAGAGGTAAGAGAGGAATTAAAAGGAATTGTTGCTTTCTGGAGAGCCCTGAGGTCAGATACAACTACAGTGAGCTGATCTGCATCTCTTCTTATAAGGAAAATACTATCACTCAGCTACGTTTCTGAGAAAGAGAAGCTTTCTGTTTAAAAGAGGACCACAATGAGTTTGTTGAACTAAATGACTCTTTGTGAAGGAATGTTGTAACAAGGAATGGCTAAATGTCATTTGAAATAGGCAAGTTAATCCAATCTGTCACTGATGGACATTTGGGTTGATTCCAAGTCTTTGCTATTGTGAATAGTGCCGCAATAAATATACGTGTGCATGTGTCTTTATAGCAGCATAATTTATAATCCTTTGGGTATATACCTAGTAATGAGATGGCTGGGTCATATGGTACATCTAGTTCTAGATCCTTGAGGAATCGCCGTACTGTTTTCCATAATGGTTGAACTAGTTTACAATCCCACCAACAGTGTAAAAGTGTTCCTATTTCTCCACATCCTCTCCAGCACCTGTTGTTTCCTGACTTTTTAATGATCGCCATTCTAACTGGTGTGAGATGGTATCTTTCAGAAAACTTGCCTATTTACATGAGTGCCTCTAGCCATTCACAGTTGCCCACGTAATGCAAATCCTTTTGCTTCTCCATCACCGGGACACCTTTCCTTGGAGTGAGCCTCTTCTCAGTCTTCAGGATCCAGCTCAAATTGCACCTGATAAAGTGTAGCCTTCTCATACTGGCCCAAGGCCAAACTCCTTTGTCAGGTTTGCATCTATACCTCAATATGGAATTTACCAAAATGATTCCTTCCTGCCTTTCCTTCTCCACTTGATCATCAACTCCTCAAGATTAAGGACAAGGTTATATTTATCTTTACACTCTATCTTTACACCTAATACAGTGCCTGTCCATGTGATGGCTGATTTTATTTGTCAATATTGGGGGTGCAACAACATGATGCACTGTTGTTTGGTCAAACATCAGCCTAGATGTTGCAGTGAAGGTATTTTAAAAGATATAATTGATATTTAAGTGAGTTGACTTTGAGTAGATTACCATACATCATGTGGGTGGTCCTCATCCCATCAGTTGGAGGCCTTAAGAGAAAAGACTGAGGCCCTACAAAGGGGAAGGAATTCTGCCTTCAGACTCAAGTCTGCAATGTCACCTCTTGCCAGAACTTCCAGCCTGCTGGTCTGGCCCTGCAAACTTTCAGACTTGCAGTTCCCACACTTTCTTTTAAAATGAATCAACCTCTGTCTCTCTCTCTTTCTATCTCTCTCCATATACATGTATATGTCCAAATATATATGTGTATGTATTGAATCAATATCTTGTTGATTCTGTTCCTCTGGAAAACATGGAGTAATGCAGCACATGTTTAGTAAGAGTTTATTGAACCACCAACTTAATAGCAAGGACAGGAAGATGGCAAGTAGGGCTAAAAGCTGGGTGGGAGAGGGAAAATGCTGGAAACTATGTGGGTAGATAGAGATTGAATAACCAGGGAAGAAACTGCATGCCACTCTTTTTAAAATAATGATGTCTACCTTTATTATGCACCTGGGTACCATATGTGCATGGAAATATTTTAATGCAATTGGATTTCCTTGAATTTTAGAGACTCTCATGTAAATATCAAACTGTAAGGTAGAATGCGATTAAGATATTGAAAAAGGGATTTAGGCCAACATAAAGCACATATAATAAAGGGTATTTATGTTTTATGGGGGATTTTCCGGAATCTTTAGAATCTTTGGGGACTGGATTAAGTCCCTGGGATTCCTAAACCCTTAGGAGTCCTCAAACTATTTTCAGTATTTTAAAAGTCACATTGAAGTCCTACCCCTGCCTGCTAAGCCTGCCCAGTCTCATTAAAATGTCAAATTTTGTTTGCTTTGGGCTAAAATTCTATGAACCAAGTTTGATGGTTATCTGTTGCTGCCCAGTATCTCTAATTGGCAATTGCACATATCTTGGAATAACTTTTTAAAAATGGAAGCATGGATCAACTAATTTGAAAATACAGATTGTTTGATAACAAAGTCTTTTAAAACTAAGGAGGCACAAAAGGTGGAGAAAAAGAGAAAGGTAATGAATGGAGTTTCTAGTGATGGGCAGGTGAGGAGCCTCCTAGTGGATAATTACTGAGCTCCTGAAAGGCCCAAGAGTTGAGTAAAGTCAGTGCAGTATCTGGTTAGCTGTAAAGTTCATGGTGGTCCAATGTTAAATGCCCTGAGGTTGCACATCCAGCCAAACTCAGGCACAGATGCCACTAGGGAGGTGGCTCAGAGAAGCCACCACAGGAAGCCAGAGCATCCAGGTGAGATGTAACATGCTTACAGCAACTGCAGCAGCACTGTTCATTCAGCCTTGATCAAGGAAGGCCAGGAGCTCCAAAACTCAGCCAAACTTTGGGCCCCATCTCTGCCCCTCACTAGGCCTTTGACCTCTTTGTGCCTCAGTTTTCTCATTGGTAAAAGAATCGATAATGATGGGTTCTAGAGTTGTTGCAATAAATAGTGTAACATATAAAGCACGCAGAACAATGACCGGAACAAAGCAAGCCTCCAATGCAGGTGGATTCTTGTTACACGTCAGGCACTGTCCCAAGAATCTTGCACACACCTTTTCCCAGTCCCCAGAACAATCCCCCAAGGAAAACACTATAATTGTCTCCATTTCATAGATGAGTTTAAGGAACTTGTCCAGCGTCACTCAGCTCATCCGTGGCAGAAACTGGACTCAAACAAAGCCTTGATATTACCAACCAGGGTGTGCCTGCCTGGGGACACCAACTTACCTCACTCACTGTGTGCCGTGGGGCCAGTTGCCTGGCCTCCCTGAGTTTGCGTTCTTTCATCTGTAAAGGTAGAGGGTTATTTTCCAATTTCAATAATATATGCATTATGGTTATGTATGAGGTCATCATTGGGGAAAGCTGGGCACGTACACACCCTCTAGACTCATGTTGTAACTCCTCCTAAGCTAAAATGATTCAAAGTAGAAAGTTTACAAACCACTGTAGGGATACACTACTTGGCAATTTTCCTTGTATTGGGCACATACATGGTGCTCAATCAATGCTTCTTGATGTGATTTGTTTGATTTCTAGACACTAGAATGTGACCAGTACTGACCATATTGCTTTGTGTGACATGAAAAAACAGGTCACTACAAAGTCTCTCGATTTAAGTAGCAAAAACAAAGAATCTGAGTTGATGGAAGCATTTTATTCTTTAAAATAGTATCTCTCGGCTGGGTGCGGTGGCTCAGGCCTGTAATCCCAGCACTTTGGGAGGCTGAGGCGGGCAGATCTCGAGGTCAGGAGATTGAGACCATCCTGGCTAACACGGTGAAACTCTGTCTCTACTAAAAATACAAAAAAAAATTTAGCTGGGCGCGGTGGCGGGTGCCTGTAGTCCCAGCTACTTGGGAGGCTGAGGCAGGAGAATGGTGCGAACCTAGGAGGTGGAGCTTGCAGTGAGCCAAGATAGTGCCACTGCACTCCAGCCTGGGCGACAGAGCAAAACTCCGTCTCAAAAAAAAAAAAAACAAAAAAACAAACAAACAAACAAACAAAAAAACCAAAAAGAATAGTATGTCTCATGGTATTAAAAATTTATGTATTTAAAATAAAAATAATAATAATACAAATAAACTAGGAGGTTGGAGGCAGAGATCTCTAAGGCCCCTTCCTGGGGTAAAATGCTTGTTCAGGATAGAACAAGCCACTCCTTGCAGGTCCCCTCCCCCAGCCCCCTTGAGCAGAGGCAGGATTTTGTGTACGTCTTGCCCAGTGCCTGAGGCTGTCAGTCACACCTCCCTGTCTCCTTTCAGTTTAGACACTGACCTCCCTGGTAAACACGAGTGTGTCCAACTTCTACCCTTGAAATTACTATAGCTGCCTTCGGGAGCAGCTGGAAATCCTTTCTGCCAGGCATGTTTTGTCTGATCACATCTGGCCAAAGTGGAGGTAAATACAGAACTAAACAGCTCTCTTTCTGTGTCTTGGGGAGCAGTGAAAACCTGGGATCAGGCAGGTGGGCTCCAATCACTTTTCCCAAAAACAGCCACAAAGGGGTTCTTAAGAAATAAGTAAATAAAAATAAAAGCCCAGTGTTCTCTTTTTGATTGAACACCCCGTTAACTACCCGGGGTTTTGTTCTGGACAGAGAGCTCTGTGTCTCTTAATTTGTTACACAAAAATTAAGCAGAACTGGACACATGAGTCAATCTCTGTGTGCCTCAGTTTCCCCATCTGTTGTCAGTAAGCTTCTGTTCTGTGAGAAGCACTTTATTTATATGCTGGAAAGGGAGGGGGTGGGAGGGAAATAGAATAGAAATGCAGGCCTTCTTTTTTCTTATTTTAATCCATGGCCACACTGTAAAGCAGCCCATTTTAAAAACTCAGCTGTCAGAAGAAAGTCAGTAAGACCATACCAGTGGGGCTAGGACCAGGCTGAACAGAAACAATTGACGTGGTTCTAGCTTGGTTCCTTCACAAATAGCTCTCACTGGGAGCTGCTCCTCAAGGCCAGGCCTTCTGGGTCGTCCTGGGCGTCAGATGGAAATGATTTGGGCACATCCGGTATGGCTTGAATTTGATCCTTAGGGTAAGATCTGAGAAAGAAAAGAAAGGCAAACTGATTCCCCTAAAAACTATGCATTCTGAAAACCTGATATTTAATGCTCACCCCTTAGAGCTGTATACCTAATTATTGGTTTGTAAGACACAACATGATTTTCCCCCTAATTCTTTCCAAAAATGCATTCCACAAATTGTTAGCATCCCTGCCAATAGCCTCAGTCAACTCACATACCAGCTTTAAAGTCAACCCCTTTTAAACCAGTGCATCAGTCCCTTGAGTTTGGGGATTATTTCCAGATTCCTATAGCTGCTGGCCTTTTTTTTTTTTTTTTTTTTTTTTTTTTTTTTTTTTTTAAGTTGAAAATGATCATGTGTCTTTGTAGCTGTTAATTTTTAGAGAGAAATAGACAGTGGCAGCAGTGCATGTACACAATAGCTGTGATATCCTCTAAGGCCCCTTAGCACAGTCTAAGACACTCCACCACCCACTTCCTTGTTGCATCAGCTCTTTCATAAGGGCTCAAAACTCTCCATGTTCAGAATGTCCAAGAAATTCCCATATATATTATTGAGGCTTTGCCATTATGATTTGTCATATTACGGAGAGGTGGTGAAACATGATGGCTTAACACATGGCCTCCCAAACAAACTGCCCAGCTTTGAAGCCCAGCTATTTGCTACTTGTCCCTGTGTGACCTTGAGCAACTTATTTAACTGCAGGGTGCCTTAGTTTTCTCATCTGCAAAATGGGAATCATATTAGTACCTACTTTATACGCAAATATGTATAAAGTTGTGTTCAAGCAGGGCTTGTACAGAATTAGTTCCACACAAATGCAAGTTACTATCACACAGTGTTTTTAGGTAGGGCTTTGCACCATCAGGGACTGCTCTGATGACTTTTAACTATCCACATGGAAGATGGCCAGAAGAATCTGGGGACAAATGAAAATGCATGCAGAGAATGAAGGGAAGGATGCCGAGTGGCTTTGTGACTCTTCTGAGGACATTTAATTTTCTTTAAAAAAGGCTGATGAAGGAGGGAGTTACAGACTGTAAGGACCAGGGAGTGCTCAAAGACCATGAGGCTCTCCTCCTCATTGCAGAGCCTGTTGTTAGGAAGTTGAGTGCAGAACTTGTGCCAGCCCCTGGGATCTCTCAGTCCCCAGCCCCTAGGCCCAGTTCTTCCCATTGCTCAGTGCTGCCTCTCTTGGGGGAGAGGCACTGGGTCCTCAGCTCTCCTAGTGTGGATTCTACAGCACTCAGGTGGTTGGCCTTGTTTTGAGTTTCGTCTTTTCTGATTCCCTATATATCTTTTGGCAGGACCGTTTTGCTCAAATGCAATTTTCTCACCCGACTCCCACACTTACGAGTCTCTAGGGCTTCCCCCCCTGTGTGTGGTGTGGCTTTGGACCTGACTCTAATTTTTATGGAGGCTTAAAGAAGCAGTTTCATTACTTCTCATGTTTTATGTCACTTCTTATTCCATCTAGTGCTTAATAATTTGCTTTCCCAACGAGTAGGTGCTCAGTAAAGGCTTTTTGACAACAGAAGGGACATAGGGGTACTGAAAAGTTGCTCGACATAAGTATCTCCAAGGCTACTCAGCAATTTAATGGCAGGTATAGGAGAAGATCACAGTTTCCTCTTTGTTCTCTGTTGCATCTGATGGGAATAGGATGTGGAAGCGTGATACCTCCACTTAGATAATACAGAAGACATGTTTATTCTGACCATTGAAGTCATCTGTGACACGGAGTGTCAAACAATATTTATTTTCAGGCTCCAATGGGATGGCAGAGATAGAAAAGAACAAGAGGCAGCCTAGGCTAGCAAGGAGGGCCTGGACTGGAAGTCAGGAAGTTATGTGATTGTTCGTAGAGGATGTAATGATTAGAAGCTATTCTTAATCAAATAATTCTTAATACAAATTCTTAGAACTTCCATGTCTTCAGCAGCTCATGCAGCTAAGAAAGAAATTATCCACGCCCTGGAGGACCCTAAAACCCACCAGCATCAGCTCCCTGGCTGCCACACTCAACCCAAGAGCGGAATAAGTTTCATGGGACCTGTGCCACATACTGAAACAGGACTGCCAGCTTCCCAGAGTGGTCAGTGATGCTCCTCCAACTGCAGCTACTCTTTGACGACCTGGAGGGGTGTTTAGTCATCATCTGAGCCAGTGCAGTTCAGATCAGCCCAGGGTTCTGATGAGGCACCACACAGGCATGGGGAGGATGTGGGGAGCTGAATGGGCAGAGTCCTGGGGCCCCTCCTTCATTTCCACTGGGCAGCCCTGCTTTCAAAGAAAGTGTTGTGATTTAGAAAGAAGAAAACCTTGACTTAGAGCCACTGCTTTGGGGAATTAAGTCTCAGAGATGAAGTAATGGGCTGCAGGTCATTCAGTCAGTTGGTAGCAGAGCCTGGGGTGGAATCCAAACCTTGAGCGCCTTGTGCCCAGTCCCCTTCCACTTCATTCGCTCGTGCTGCCTAGTGTCTCATTATACATATACATCTCAAATAACGATGCTAGAGGATGCTCCAGTAACACTTTTTTTGAAAAGCATTACAAAAGAAAGCACCAAAATGTCCACGAAAGCATGTACAAGGTTATCGATCTCCAACAGCCCAACGCAACAAGATACTTTCACACCCAGCTTGCAGGTGGACTGTTCTCTCTCCTCCACCCCAGCTGAAGATAAACAACGCCAGCCCTTGGCATCATCAGCTAGTCAATAACTTAGTTTTCCAGGTCCTTCTTAAAAAAGACAGTCCCTCCTCCTCTTTAGCCCTTTTTTCACTGTCAAATCAAGAAGGAATCTGCCACCAATAATTCTACCGGAACCTCCATTGACTGACTACATTTCCGCTGTGACTAAATGTCTTCAGAATTCTCTGTTCCTTTGTGGTATGTGCTGTTAACATTTTATCTCTAATGATTTCAGTAAAGACTTTTTATGAAAGGCATTTCGAATGTCCGTGACAGAAACAAGGGTTCTGTTTTCTCGGTGGCTGGGGAAGACCTGGTGATCATATCAGGTGTTAATTCAAGCTACCCTCAGGTGGCTTAAGAGCAAGTCCTGTTTTGATCTTTTAAAGGCAGAAATCCCTCCCTAGTCATCAGGACCTATGAGTAGAACTTGAGGCATCCTTTGTTGGTTTTTCAACCACAGGCTGCCTGAAAAGCCCCTCCACGCCTCTTGCCAGGACTCTGCCTGGTAGGGAAAGACACAAGGGCCGTGGCGGCACCCTCTTCCCTGGCCCCTTTCCTATTCTACCAAAAATCTTAACTTTCCCCTGCCTCTGCCAACTCCCCTGTGGTCTCAAGTGTTCCAGGAAATGAGGAGTAATTCTTTAAATCTTGCTTTAAAAGGGGAACACCATGTGACTCCTCCCTGTGGTGGGTGAGGGGTGGGGTGGGGAGGCTGAGGGGGCTCAGTGGTGCCTGGAGAAGTCCAGGTTCGGGTCTCCTGGGGGAGGAGCCAGCTCTGTCCCTTCCACTCAGCATCAGCCAGCCTGGAGACCACATCAGATTGGCATAGCTCCCTGGAACAGTCTCCCATTCCCTTCATCCTCCACCACCGCCCCACCACCCCGCCCCCGCCTTCACTTAGCTCTTCCCTCCCTCTGCCCCCAGGCTCCTACTTGCATTCTTTATATCTTCTGGCATTTTTCATGTTGTTTTACTTTGTATTTAATAATAGCTCCACATTCTCTTCTTTATCTGAAATCAAGGCTCATACCTGCATCATGCGTTCACTTTGGGAGTAAAATTTATGGCCGAGCTTGCCATGGGGTTAATTGCTTTTCATTAACTTCATACTTCTTAATTATTACAGATTATTTGCCTGTACTAGAAACAGTTCCATCCTGTGCTCCAAATTTACTGGCCTTCAATTGCAACCAGAAACGGGAAGTCTTGGATTGCCCGTGCTTGGGGAGTGAGGTTCCTGGCTTTGCGCATCAGAGTCTGACCAGACTGAGGGTAGGAAGAGGGTGGTAATTCTAGATCTTTAGACTTCAAAGCCCAGATTAGGGCCCGTAGGCCAAATAAAAATTGAATTTAGCTTTTCTGAGCCATAGACTGTTCTGTGTCTCAATGCTCAAATCTATAAAGTGGAGTTAGAAAGACAGAAAGGCACGATGTGTATATTTAATAACAAGTTTCCTTTAAAATCAGTTTGAAAAACCTATACTTCATATAATGAGTGGGGTTTCTAAAGCAAGAAAGAGAGAAAAAGTATACCCACCAAAGGGGAGGGGAGAATAAATCCCAGTGGAAAATTCGTGCCTTTCTGCGGTTGGAGTCATTCGGTCAAGAAATGATGAAATTACAAATTTCTGAAAAGGGCGTGTGTGTTGGAGTTCCTGAGGTCCAGGTCTCAGCATGGTACTTGGGCAAGGCCAGTGTTGAACTCTAAGGAAGAATAAAGACAAGGAAGTGATCACGACCAGCATTCTTTGCCAAAACAGCAGTGCCTCCATGGCCTCTTATTGCCCATGAGTCTCTTCATCTCATGGATTTGGAAGCAAGCTCTCTCAGCAAGCCTGTACACCCATTGTCCCTTGCAATGTGATTCGTCCTTTAATTCTTTAGATACGAATGGTTGGTAAAAAGGGAATCGCAGCTGGAGGTTTGTGGGAACTGGCATATTCAGACTACACAAAGGCCCTGTGTGTGCAGCCGCAGCCGCAGCTGTGGGAGCCAAGGGCCTGGCACTGGGGAGCAGTAGGTATTTCTCAGTGCAGGAAAGCATTCCTGTCCGTGCTCACAATCCATCTGGGATTGACTTTGAACTCACACGCAGAAAAAAAGAAAGAAGTCGGCCCAGCAGCTGAGCCCAGAATCAGCTGGGAGGACATTCAGAGTTCTCTGTAAGGGAGCGTGGATGGACAGAGGAGGACAAGGATGTGTAGCCACTTCTGCAATCTCTCAGACCATTGCCAAGTGGGCTAGCAGCAGCAGATGTTCCAGCAGGAGGGCAGCGTCTGTGCCCAGCGGCAGGGCCATTGAGTCCTTGCTGGAACCATCCCACGATGTGGGCTGAGTCTTGTTCTCAGCTGACTGGCTTTCCAAGCTTAACAATCTGGCTTTACCAAAGAGTCTGTGAGCCACCCAATATCCTTTAACAAATTCCTTTTCTGTTTAAACTAGCTAGATTGGTCTTTACAGCTTCTAATGGAAGGCCCTGGCTCTGATAGCTTTCAAAGGCTGGAGCTCTGTGGCTTTTAATACTCCATGCTAAAGAAAGCACAACGTTTTGCTTTATTTTCTGCAAATAAAATGTTTTGTTCTCCTCTTCCTATGTGTGTATTTATATCATTCAGTTAGGCTTTAATATACAAGCTCTGAACTCTCCAACTATCAAAGCAGACGGTTTAAGAAAAGAAGGAAAGCAGACGCCTCTTTCTCCCACTTTCAAAAGCACACACTTAAATTTTGTCTGGAAAAAAAATCTAAGCTCTCTAGCTCCACTCGGTGTCCTGTTGAACTGGCGTGGGACCATGTTCCTTTTTAAGAGAATGAAAATGGAACTTGCTCACTGTAGCTTCGTTGAACCACTTTATTCTTTGACCAATTTTGGATGGGTATTTTAATTAAAATGTTTTTTTCGGCCAGGCACATGGTGGGCTCACGCCTGTAATCCCAGCACTTTGGGAGGCTGAGGTGGATGGATCACGAGGTCAGGAGATCGAGACCATCCTGGCTAACACGGTGAAAGCCCGTCTCTACTAAAATTAAAAAAAAATTAGCGCATGCCTATAATCCTAGCTACTTGGGAGGCTGAGGCAGGAGAATAGCTTGAACCCAGAAGGCGAAGGTTGCAGTGAGTTGAGATCACGCCACTGCACTCCAGCCTGGGTAACGGAGCGAGACTCCATCTCAAAAAAAAAAAAAAAAAAGTTTTTTTTAAAAACTAAAAACAGTATGGGATAGTGGCCAAGAGCATGGGCTTTGGAGTTAGGTCAACTTGGATTTGAATCTTGCTGCAGCTATATACTAGCTTTGCGACTGTGTCTTGCTACTCAGGTTTTGTGAGGATCCTCTGTAAGATGAATATAATAAAAATGTTCACCTCACAATATTATTGTGAGGATTAAACAAGATCCAAGCTCTGGCTTAATTTGCCGTTAGAGAATGACGCAGGGGAGTTAATTCATTGTAGCTAAATGATACAATTTAAAATCAAGATTTAAGTGCTTTCAGAAGTGGTGCATTTAGAAACATTGAGGTCTCCTTGTTACTCTCTTTTTAAATATGATAGGAATTACAGTTCTTATAGAGATTATGTTACACAGTAATCTATTTTTACACAAGAGTGTAAATGTTGTCTTGGAGAAATTACATGCTCAGATGGCAGAAGCTCTTCAGTGGCAATGAGGGCTTGGACTACTGGGCTACTCTTCTGCTTGGAAGACCTTTCCCATCTTCTGTTCACCCCACCATGGCTCAATTTGGTTTCTGCCTACCTCCCTAATCCTACACCACTTCAGCCTTCATTACTGACCTTAGCTGTTATCTGTTGCCTAAACACCTTCTTCAAGTTCTTTGAGTTACACTGAGCTCACCTGTTATCTGTTGCCTAAACCCTCTCTTCTTTCTCAGGACTATTGCATTTGTTATTTCTTCAGCCTGGAGCACACGCACAGGTACACACACACACTTACGCAAATACACACAAAATCATTCAAAGTTCGATATATATGAAACCTTTTCCGAGAGAACTGTCTTTGATGATGTGTGGTGGCTTTTAGTCATATAAAATGGCTTTATATATTTTAAAATACTTTTGGTTATGAAAGTATATTTCTCAAGGCATAAAAATATACAAAACATATTTAATATAGCAGTTTATTAGCTTGGTTGAGTTTTTAAATATTTAGACATTACTTACAGCAAAACGTTGAAAGCACCTAATTTTTTTTTCCTGTGGGACATTTAAGTTATATCCAAATGATGCAACAGTGTCCAGCCATAGAATAAAATTGTTTGAAGTCTATACAACATGGAGAAATCCTTATGATAAAGATAAGAATAAAATATGAATATAAATCAAGAATATGTGGGAGTGAAACATGCATATGGAAAGAAAGAAAGAAAATAGTTCTTAGGATAGGAACATTAGGGAATCTTTTCCACTTATTTTCAAGATATTTATATGATTATATTTAACTCTATAATTACAGGTTAAAAACAGGTTGCAACTCCATAAGTAACCTGTTTCCATACCATTACAGCAGCTGCCTGTGGAGAAGGGCTCGGAGCTGACAGGCTACTCGGCCTCATCTGCCTTCCTGTCCAGCAGTGGCAGGATTTCCACACCTGCTTCCATGCATTGGCATGGTGGGAAGATGGCCGCAGAGAATAGACAGGTCAGATCAAATGCCAGCAAGAGAAATATTTTAGGCCGGGCACAGTGGTTTATGCCTGTAATCCCAGCACTTTGGGAGGCCTAGGCAGGCGGATCACCTGAGGTCAGGAGTTTGAGATCAGCCTGGCCAACATGGTGAAACTCCGTCTCTACTAAAAACACAAAAAATTAGCTGGGCGTGATGGTGCGTGCCTGTAACCCTAGTTACTTGGGAGGCTGAGGCAGGAGAATCGCTTGAACCCGAGAGGTGGAGGTTGTCGTTACCCGAGATTGTGCCATCGTACAATTGCACTCCAGTCTGGGCAACAAGTGTGAGACTCTGTCTCCAAAGGAAAAAAAAAAAAAAAAAAGGGAAGAAAAAAAGAAAAAAAAATGCCAGTTGTGAGAAATATTTTAAAGAACAAATCTAAAAAAGTGGGCAATTTAGCCCTCCAGGTGGATAATTCTAGGGAATTCTGGAGTTTAAGTCTGCATGCCTTTGGCTGGCACCCAGACTTAAATCCATTCAGTTATCCTGCCAGTGAAGCAAACAGACAAGTGAACAAGCCAGATCCAGCAAGAGTCAGTCACAGGGCTCCACAGGAGACCGTTAAGAGCCCTGAAAGATGAGCAGATATTAGGCAGGCAATGAAAAGAGGGCAAGGTGGGGTGGGTGATGGAGGGTAGTTCAAAGGCAAGGGGACAGCGGGTGCAAAGGCAGAGCCTAGGAGGGGTGCTGGACCTCTGAAGGTCTGCACGAGGCTCTGTGGGGCACAGCCTCGGAGAATTACCCTGATGACTGTCTGGACGGGACTGGAGGAGAGTAAAAGCGGAGGCAAGGGGAGCAGCTAGAAGGCTGCTGAGATGTTGAAAGAGAGAAAAGATGAGGGCTTGACTCAAGGCAGAACAGTGGGGATGGAGAGGCAATGAATTTGCAAGGTAAGAGGTGACGGAATCAGCAGGACTTCGTAACCATCAGAAAAAGGAAAGTCAAGGGTGATCATCAAGATGCTGGCTAGACATCTGGGTGCACTGGTGGGGCCAACATTGCCAAACAAGTGTCTAGAGACAAACGAGTACTTGGTATTCATTCGTATTTTAGATAGAAAACTGCCTGCCCCTTTCCCATATTCTAATCCACGGACATCGATTGTGTTTTTATTTACATTTTATGGTTACATAGGGTAAGCTCTATAGTTAATAATCAGAGAAAGAAGTCACACCAGGGAAGGAATTCCAAGCCTCTTTAGAAACAATCTTTTGTCATAAATATCCAGAGGCATTTATGAATAAATACTGACCCCCAGTGTCTATGTACAGAAACAAAAATTTAAAAAACTATGTAAAATACCAAGACTCCTGGGAGAGTACCTGAAATTCCAGCTGCAAGTAACATTCCCTGCAATCCAATCCCAGGATCCTAGCGGGCATCCTCAGAGATAAAAATACTGACTGGCTAACCTATGACCAGCAGCTGTCTGGAGAACTCTAACGAGTATTCTACAGAATGAGTGTTGGGATGGATTACATGGCCTCAATCGTGGTGCAGAGCTATGTGTTGGCCTTTGCCCCCTCTGCTTCAGAGGTTACATATGTAAAAGTCTAGGTTCAATTACTCCAAAGAGTCTTCCCACTAGGGGTAGATTTTATGCAATTAATCTGACTAATACAAACTCCAGCTCTGTCTGATTCCCCAACCAGTTCAACACGACATCCAGATAATTTTCCTCTAAGGCGGATAAAAGGCAGTGTGGTTGGGCAGACTTTCCCTTTTCAATACTGTGTGGTTAGGGTTAAGTTCACGAGATTTTTAAATTTTTTTTATTTTTTGAATTGGAGTTTTCCCCTGTCGCCCAGGCTGGAGTGCAGTGGCGCGATCTCAGCTCACTGCAACCTCCGTCTCCTGGGTTTAAGCGATTCTCCTGCCTCAGCCTCCTGAGTAGCTGGGATTACAGGCACGTGCCACCACATCTGGCTAATTTTTGTATTTTTAGTAGAGACAGGGTTTCACCATGTTGGTCAGGCTGGTCTTGAACTCCTGACCTCATGATCTGCCCGCCTCAGCCTCCCAAAGTGCTGGGATTGCAGGTGTGAGCCACCGCACCCAGCCAAGTTCACAAGAAATTTTGGAGTAAATGCTCTGCAGCAAAATAACTCCTTCAGCCGGAGTGGCTGCATCCTGAGAGAGAAAGTGGCCCTCTAGCATCTTGGCCAAGAGTTGCTATAGTTTGCTATCAGATGGCATCTATTTTTTGTAAACTAGAAAATAGGCATAGACTCTTTGAAAATATGCTTATGTCACTGTCCCATTCTGGACTACATGGAGGTTTTTTAAAACTTGGCTTTATAAAGAATTAAATTTATAGGTCAGGTAATGAGGCTGTCTTGATAAGGTAGAGCCTCCTTCATGAAAATAAGACATTTTTCCTGAATCTTGTTTTTTTAAAAACCAAATAGACTTCAGTTTAAATAGCCAACTATGACATGATCAAAGGCAAATTTTTAATGCCAACAGAATCCATTCGACTCTGTTGAGAGCAGCAAGAAGCATGCCTGACAGGCCATTGACCTTCAGCAGTCTTGATCCAAGGGTGTGTGGAAGAGTAGAAATGATAACTACTTTAGTGTCACATGGAGTCAAGCTGAACCATGACAGCGAGCTAAGTGACACAAGGGACACTTGGGAGGTGGCTGCTATAAGGAGCTAAAATCCAAGGAAATGGAGGCCCAGAGATTAAGTTCAAAAGCCAAATGTTGGCACCAAGAAGGGATATCACCCAAAGGTACTAAGGAGAATAAATAGAAGGTTCTGCATCAAGAGAAAGTAATTCCATTACTATTTGTTAACTGCAAGGTGATGGCAATCATAGTCGCCTTTCAGATTTGTTGTTTCAGCACACAAGCTCATTGCTGGCCTGATGCAAGCTGTAGCCTCAAAGGTAATAGAAACAAAATAAGCATACAATTTGTTTCTTGACAAGATAATACAAACTTAAGAAGTCTTTCTCTTGGGCCAGGTGTGGTGGCTCACGCCTGTAATCCCAGCACTTTGGGAGGCCGAGGCGGGTGAATCACTTGAGGTCAGGAGTTTGAGACCAGCCTGGTCAACATGGTGAAACTCCATCTTTAATAAAAATACAAAAATTAGCCAAGCATGGTGGTGGGCACCTGTAATCCCAGCTACTCGGGAGGCTGAGGCACAAGAATCACTTGAACCTGGGGAAGCGAAGGTTGCAGTGAGCCAAGATCATGCCATTGCACTCCAACCTGGGTGACAGAGTGAGACCCCGTTTCAAAAGAAGAGGAAAAAAAAAAAAAAGAAGAAGAAGGCTTTCTCTTATCTTTCTCTTAACAAAGACTGAGGTTTCAAAAATAAAAAGTCAAAAACCAGGCACCTCACTCAGAATAACGAGACATATTTTAATGACTATACTGAACACAACATTGTTAAACTTACCAATTTTTTCTTGTCACTTTATTTTTTCTAGTTCTTTAAAAAAATTTCAAACCTACAGAAATGCTGAGATGATAGTAGAATGATACATTACAAATCATTTCCTCAATTCACCAACTATGACATTTACTATACAGTAATGTGCCACGGTCATGTGCTGTTTCGGTCAACAGCGGACTGCATATAAGATATAAGATTATAAGGGGGCTGAAAAATTCCTGTTGTGCAGTGACTTATAGCTGTTCTAAGGTCATAGCATGAGTCATTACTCATGTGTTTGTAGTGATGTTGGTGTAAACAAACCTAGTGCACTGCCAGTCATACAAAAGCTTAGCACATACAATGATGTACAGTATGTAATACCCGAAAATGATAATAAATGGCTGATAGTGCTTTTTGTATTTACTATACTATACTTTTTCTTATCGTTTTAGAATATACTCCTTCTACTTATTAAAAAAATTAGTTAACTTTAAGACAGCTTCAGGCAAATCCTTCAGGTAATATTCCAGAAGAAGGCATTGTTAACATGGGAGATGACAGCTCCCTGCATGTTGGTGCCCCTGAAGATCCTCCAGTGGAATTAGATGTGGAGGTGGAAGACAGAGATACTGATGATCCTGACCCTGTCTAGGCCTGGGCTAATGTGGTATTTGTGTCTTAGCTTTTAACAAGAAAGTTTAAAAGGTAAAAAAATAAAAATAAAAAATTTAAAATGCAGAAAGAAGCTTATAGCCGGGCACAGTAGCTCACATCTGTAATCTCAACACTTTGGGAGGCCGAGGTGGGCAGGTCACTTGAGTCCATGAGTTTGAGACCAGCCTGGGCAACATGGTGAAACCCGTCTCTACTAAAAATACAAAATATTAGTCAGACATGGTGTGGCATACCTGTAATCCCAGTTACTCGGGAGCTAAGGCAGGAGGGTAACTTGAACCCAGGAAGCAGAGGCTGCAGTGAGCCAAGATCACACCACTGCACTCCAGCCTGGGAGAAAGAGCGAAACTCTATCTCAAAAAAAAAAAAAAAAAAAAAAAAAAAGCTTTTAATGATATAAAGAAAATATTTTCATGCAGTTAAATAAGGTTTCTGTTTTAATGTGTTATTACAAAAGTCAGAAGATCTTGAAATATTAAAAACTTTTTAAAAGTTACAGTAAGCTCAGGTTAATTCATTATTGAAGAAAGACAATGTTTAAATAAATTTAGTGTAGACAAAGTGCATGGTGTTTACGAAGTCTACTGTAGTGTCCTAAGCCTTCATGTTCACTCACCACTCACTCACTGACTCACCCAGAGCAACTTCCATTCTCACAAGTTCTATTCATGGTAAGTGCTCTATGCAAATGTGCCACTTTTTAATCTTTTATAACGTATTTTCACTGTACCTTTTCTATGTTTAGATATGTTTGGACACACAAATACTTACCATTGTATTACAATTGCCTGCCGTATTCAGTACAGTAACATGCTGCACAAGTCTTCAGTGTAGAAGCAATAGGCTAAACCATATTTTTTTGTGTTTGTGTAGTATACTTCATGATGTTCACACGATGACAAAACCATCTAAGAATCCATTTCTCAGAACAAGTCCCGTTGCTAAGTGACCAATGACTGGTGTTTGCTTTCTGTCTCTCTCTAAAAATATAGAAACATTGTGTTGGCTGAGCCATTTACAAATGACTTACTGACATCAGGATGCCTTATCCTTAAATTTTTCAGCAGCTTCTCTTAAGAACAAGGCACCATACCATTGCTATACCCAATAAATGTAATATTTATTATCACCTAATACAGAGACAGATTTTTTTTTTTTTTTTTTTGGTGGAGGAGTGATGGAGTCTTCCTCTATCACCCAGGCTGGAGTGCAGTGGCATGATCTCAGCTCACTGCAACGTCCACCTCCCGGGTTCAAGCGATTCTCCTGCCTCAGCCTCCCAAGTAGTTGGGATTACAGGCACCCGCCACCATGCCTCGTTAATTTTCATATATTTAGTAGAGACGGGGTTTCACCATGTTGACCATGCTGGTCTTGAACTTCTAACCTTAAGTGATCTGCCTGCCTTGGCCTCCCAAAGTGTTGGGATTACAGGCATGAGCCACTGCGTCCAGCCTACATAGACACGTATTTAAATTTTCCCAAGTGCCCCAGAATGTTCTTTGTAAGTGTTTACAAGCTAAAGACCCAATTAAAGTTCATGAATTACATTTCACTATTATGTCCCTATAGTGTCATTTAATCTGGAACTGTCCCTTCATATTTCTGTGTTTATTTCTTGGCCTTGATATTTTTTAAAAGTCCAAACCAGTTATCTTTTAGGGTATCCTGTATTTTGAATATGTCATATTGCTTTCTCATTATCAGATTTAAAGTTTTTGGGAAGACGACTAAGTGATCGGTACTTCCCACTGATTTATACAAGGACATGCATAAAAATCACGTGCAATCTATTTGACCCATCCACTGGAGATTTTAAGGTTAATCCCTTGGTTGCAGTAGTGTCTAAGGGATCTCTCCATTGTGAAGATACATTTTTTCTTTGTAATTAATACGTTTATTATGACTTGAGACTACGCAAATGTTCAGTTCTCTAAAAGCCCAGTGGTTTTAGCATCCAATAATAGTCCTTGCTTGGATCCGTTATTAACGGTGGAAGCTGGTAATCTTCTGTAAAAAACAGTATATATTTTTGTCTCTTTTTCTCTCCCCACCTTTAAAAAAATACCTTTATGGTCTCGGGCACTATTTTTTGAATTCAATGTTCTATAATTCATTACCATCATTCTTTTTCTAAGTTTAAATTGCCCTAGATTTGGTCCTTCAAGAAACTGTCTGTGTCCCATCAGTCTTGTAACATCTTGATGAGTCAGAAAAGACAAAAGTGCTCAAAGTTCACCTTATGCTTCATCTGCCTCAAACCTAGAAGCAGGCATTTCCCCAAACATCCCTGCTTCTGTGGAATAGTGTTTAGGAACCAAGACTGAAGGAATTCAGTGTGTTTGTTGTTTCTGGGTTATTCTTTCTAGGCCCTTTCAGAGGACAGAGCCAGAGTTAGTAGGGAGGGGCTTGGGGGAAAGAGAGTGGAAAATACACACACACACACACACACACAGACACAAACACACTCTCTCTTACACAAACACCTCTCACCCAGGACCAGTATACCACACGGTCCTTCTTTACCTTCCTCCATTCTGTATTTTTCTTCTCCCATAGTGAGTAACCTCACTTACGATAACATCAATACATTTATACTCATTTTAATGCTACAGAATTATTTCAGAATTATGTAGTAAAAATAGTCTCAGCAACATTTTCATCTTTATGCACTTGAGTTTAACATCAGAGGTACCAAATTATCCCACGTCATCTTGCACAAGTCGCACATAGCAAGCTAACAGGCTTCTAAACAGTAACCAGAGATAATACAGATTATACACAAGTTGAAATTTGAATTGAACGGCTTTGCAATGGCTGCAAAGCTGTTTAGTTTCTCTAGAATCCCCAAAAAGTCCAAGTTCAGAACAGATTACTGATAACTTTCATTTTAATGAATCGGAGACTATTTATGCTGTTCTCCTTTTCAAAATCTATCCTGTTTGACATTTGTCATTGATTTCAAAATAATCCAGTGGGGTGGGTGTGGGGAGAAACTGAGAAGGTACCTAACGGTGGTCACAAGAATTTGGTAGTTGGGTGAGGGGCATAGGAGTGTTCTTTGTGCTATTTATACTCTCTACTTTTGTAAATGTTCACAATATTTACAGTATCTTAAAAATGTATCCGTGTCAAATCAGGGTAAGTGTAATAAGCTTAAATGACCAGCCTGGACTCAGACGTGGCTCTCTTATGTGTACCTAGGAGGTGGTGATGACACACTAGCCTACCTTTAAAAACTTGCCAAAGCAACTTACAATAAATCTGGGGGACAACTTCAGGTCCCAGGATCTTAAAGGCCAGACTATATAACTAGATTACCCTCCAGTAAGGAAAACATCAACAGCGGGGGGAAAAGAGTGATTTCAGTTCTGTCTTTAATTTTGCCAAATAATGTTGTCATTGGAGAGATATTGGATGGCTATTTTATGTTTTGGGTGTTCCCTATTCCCTTGGGATCAGCAGTTTAAATTCCCTTCATAGTCCAACATGAAACCCTTGGGTTCCAGCATAGCACAGCATCTGCCACCGCCAGATCTGCTGTGAGGCGAGGCAGGATTTAACACAGTAAAGGGCGTCATGTAAGTGAGCCCCAAACTTGCAGATCCCAGTGATACAAAAGACAAAACCAGGAAACATGATCAGGATTTCCCAGGCTAAGGCAATCTGGGTGCCTTTCTGAGGGAATGAGAATGTGTGAAAAGCTTTCCAGGTGACAGGGAAGGTGAACTTTGAAGAGATTCCTACATGCTACTTGTGAAAGCATCAAAATAAATTTGAAATGACACTGGGGGCGTGATGAATCTTCTGGCTAGTAAAGCTGTTTCCCCCAACTCCATTTTGTCAAAAACAGTAAGGTGCTGGGAAAGTAACTCCGACTACACAGTAGAGAGCGGGGAAAGAGTACTTGACCTCTGACCTCTTTCTTTCCTGGGGGACTGGATGGGTGGTAACATGACCAGAGGGAGAATTTTTGCTTTCTGCCACCAAGGTGGCCAATTACAATCCAACAGAAATTGGCTCTAACAGACTCACACTCTCACCAAAAAGAAAAAAACAAGCATACTCCCCAAAGCTATAGGCCAAGGCGAGGCTTGTCCCAGGCCAGGAGACAAATAACCACTGTTACTAATGTGCACATTGGGAACCGCATTTTAATACAAGTGGTCACAACCTGGGATGAGAAATAACTTGCAAATGTTGAGCAGAAGAGTCTGGTTGAGCTTGGAAATAGATCGTCACATTCATCTTCCTTGCACACCTTACCAAGGAAAAATACATTAGACATAATGTATTCTAACCAAGGATATTTTGTTAATTTGGTGCCCATATTGGTACCAAACAATGCAAAATCCTCTCTTCTGAGTCAGAACTGCTCTTTCAGAAAAACCATCCTCGGTGTACTGGGATACGGTACTGGTCTGAGAGGCTTTTGAAAAGTTAAAACTCTGGGAGCAGCTGATGCCGCTGTTGCCTTTATCTTGCCACTCTGATACACATGGGACAATCATCTCAGCCTGGGCAGAGGAGACATGCAGAGTTGGCTCCAGGGAAAGCCTAAACTGGAAGCAGGACAGGCTGCCCCTTCTAAGGACCTAATTCCTAGACAGGCTTTTTTTTTTTTTTTTTTTTTTTTTAGTAGACACAAGGTCTTGCTATGTTGCCTAGGCTGGTCTTGAATTTCTCAGCTCGAGCAATCCTACTGCCTCTGTCTCCCAAAGTGCTGGGATTACAGGCATGAACCACCACAGCTGGGCTGGTCATTGTCATCCCTCTTTTTTTTTTTAGGAGAAAATAAATCCCTAATTTCTGTCCCTGCCTCAGAACAGAAGGATGCCAAGATTAGGATAGAGAATAAGCAGCCTTCAAGATTCCTGCATCAGAAATTCTGGACACACTGTTAACAATGCAAAGGAAAGAGGTTCACTAGGCGATCCTAAGGCTGGAGTACTGGAGTTGTTAACTAATTTTAAGTGACATTTAAAAAAATGTCTTGGCCGGGCGCGGTGGCTCATGCCTGTAATCCCAGCCCTTTGAGAGGCCGAGGCGGGCGGATCACAAGGTCAGGAGATAGAGACCATCCTGGCTAACATGGTGAAACCCCGTCTCTACTAAAAATACAAAAAATGAGCCGCGTGTGGTGGTGGGCGCCTGTAAATACCAGCTACTCGGGAGGCTAAGGCAGGAGAATGGAGTAAACCTGGGAGGCGGAGCTTGAAGTGAGCCGAGATCGCGTCACTGCACTCCCGCCTGGGCAAAAGTGCGAGACTGTCTCAAAAGAAAACAAACAAACAAAAAACAAAAAAAAGTCTCCTCTATTCACATTTATTTTTTCAGCCAAGATCTCAAAAACAGTAAGACCAAGTTGTATCATAGAGTATCAGCAAAAATCATCCTTTTCTTGAGAAGCCTGCGAGATTCCAAAGTGACTGGATATGAGTTGCTTTGTGTGCGGAAGCACATCATGCTGCCAGAAGGTTCCCTGGAAGAAGATACCTAGATGCAGGACAATGGAAGAATCCAACTCTAGGATCTTGAGGTACATTAAGACATGGTCACCACTTGGGCTGGAAAACTCAGAGGCCAGTTCCAGAGATGATGCTATTAAAAAATGGTATGAGTTGCAGCCTAGCCATAGGTTTGGAATTCTAGGAACATCTGGTAGTTGCATTCTTGACCCTGATATTTGAATTCTAGAGTATTACACCACTAAAATGAAGGGGCTACACTAGAGAAACCAATAGTAGGTAATAAATGTAAAGCATCCACATTCTGTGTCCTTATACATCACACATGTGGCCAGCTGTAGGCAAAGCAGGTTCACCTTTTCAGCCATCTTCTTTGGCTAATCTTTAAAAGTCTTGCATTAATAATCAAATGGAGACAAAGCAGTAGCAAAAATACTTTCAAGTTAGTATTCTTCAAATGCCAATTGTACTATAAAGTAGATACAAATAAACTAATCCACCAATGAAAAACCATGAAAAAAATGGTAAATATCTATAACAGGTATTATAGCTACAAATGTTTTACATGACTTTATCATTGAAATATACGTGACCTGCTTTGAAACAGAGTCAACGGCTTAAATAAATGATGACTTACATACCCACAGCATCTAAAAACATAGTGTGGAAGAGTATCATTAAGACAGATAAGCAATCAATTGTGTCATGGCCTACCCTGACTGCTCTGCGCTACATACCATAATCTTTTGCCCTCAATGAACACAAGCCCTAATATACCATTCCCTCTGCTCATGTGAATAAAGTTCCATGCACTGTGTTCTACCTTCCCTGCTTCATGCTTCAGCATATAGAAAATCGCGAGTGTCTGTTGTGTTGAAATAAGTGCAACTGTTACAGGAAGGCATGAGTCAGACCCGTTTAGAAGCCTACCTAAAATTCACCAAACACATGGAGACACTTTGGGGATGCCATTTTCAGTCACTTTATTGTCAGGAACTTTATTTTTAAACTAATTACAGGTACCCAAACATTGAAGTTCGAAAAATTAAAACAAACCAAAATGAGAACCTCAACAGCCATAGTTGTCTATCTGCTGCTTATTCTTGTGGCCAAAGAGGAATTCTACTAAATGTCAAATGAAGGATGTCGCTAAACTAGAAGACAAGTTAAAGGGCCTTGTTGTCATTTCTGTCATTGTGGTGGCGGTTGTTGGCTTTCTTGGAGAAATATATCTGTGACTTTCTCATTTAATGGGCCTCTGGCCTTAATTATCAAAGCATCCCTTTTCCTAGAGGAAAAGACTAGTAATAAATACATATGGTATATTATCTAATATCTCTTATTGTCACCCCAGAAAATCTTACTAAATATAAAAGTGAACTACTGATTAGAATAGTGCCTGTCAATGGTGACTCAGAAATGATTTCCTGGATGATAAATACCTTTAACTTCATCTCTACTTGTTGCTCTCCCATCTCAGAAACTGATGACCTTCATTAAACCCCACTAGTTACTAGTTTAGTGACTGACTAGGGGGCTAGCAGGAAAGCTAACTCATAAGGCTGTGACATAAGCACTGAGGCATCCTAAAGCCTTATCTGGGTCACAATAAGTTACCTAGTTATCTATACAAACTCTACTCCACAGCCTAGCTCTGGAAAATCGGGGAAAAAGAGAGAGAGTTCAGCACCCATAACACACTCCTATGCCACTTCTTTTGCATTTCTTCTTAGCCAACAGTTGGGAGAGACTATTTTTTAGCTTGTTTCACTTTTCCTTGATCTTCTACTTTCTTAATGGCTGCTTGGATCGCCTCTTGGTCACCCAGGAACTGATGAGGCCCAACAGCACGCAGGTTTTCATCCAGTTCCAGAAGAATGGGGACTCCAGTAGGAAGAGTAATGTTGATGATGTCTTCATCTGAGATACCTGTTGATCAGGACAGGAAGAGACTAGGTGTTAAAAGACAACTCAGGAGGAAGTTCTGTTTAATTACATAACTGCACTTTAATCCCATTTAACTGTGTGCCTGAAATATGCAGGTACTGAGGGATTCCAGCTATAATTCCTGGAAGCCAGGAACTTTCCAGAAATTACAAGAAAAAAAGGCTTAGAGATTCACAGCAAGTGCTGCTACATCAGGACAGTAGATACCTTTTGGGACAATCTGTTCCTGTTTCCTACCTAAATCTGAAAGGAAGGAAAATTATTTTCTCTATGCCCACATTTGTGTTACTAGTTTTCCAAAGAATCAGGTAATCTCAAAAAATCAGAAAGTGAACCAGGAGCGTTTTCTGTGTTTCTCCTTTTATGTGTTGTACCCAGGCTGGTACTAAAATTAGGATTTTTCGCTAATCTCTAAATCTAGTTCATTTGATTAGAATGTGTTTGGTTTTCCCACACTAAGTGAGCTTGCAATACCCAGAGCTAGATCCAGTCCAGCAGGAATGCTTTCCTAGGTGCTTAGAAAGCACAGTCAAGGGGAATCAGGAAGGGATTTTACAGCATGCCTGTGAACACGGCTCGCTCTCCTGTAGTCTCCAAACATTCCAGCTGCTAAAAAAGGAAGGTATATATAATACACAAGCCACCTTTAGTCCTTTTTAAAGTACAACCGAATTACAGATAATTCAACTTGGACCAGAAGAGCGGTAGTTGTAGTAGAAGTGGTAGTAATAATATTTTTTATTATTACAAGCACTTTTAACAAGAAACAGCAAACATATCCTGAGTACATATTTCATGCCAGGTACTCTTTTAAGCATTTTGTATGTATTAACTCATTTAATCATCATTGCAATCCTATGACGATATATTATTTCTCCATGTAACAAGTTCTGGCACAGAGAGGTTAAGTAAACAATGATCACACAGATAGTAAATGGCACAGCCTGGATTCAAACCTAGGGGTCTGTACCTACTGTGTAATGTAACTCCTCTCAAGTTTCTCTGATTTCAAAGTGAGCAAAGGGAAGGCCTGACAAAGAGATGAAGTTCAACAAACTAAAAGACAACTGAAAGTATTCAAATTATCTACTTTAAAAATACTCCTTTATTAATTACATAGACTTCTAAATGCTAACCATATGCATCCTGTTCTATCTTAACAGAAAGGACCTAGCTGGAACAAGTTCAGGGGAGTCCAAGGGTTTGTCTTTACTTGAGGGTGGCAGAATAAGTTGTTATCAGTTAGCAATCAATGCACCTTTTCATTTTAATTAGCCATTGGTCCTAACTGTGAGCACCAGCCAAGGAGTCACAGAATCGTAGCACTGGATCCTTACTGCTGGGCTGGCTCTTTATTAGAATTTCATGTCAAGGCCTAGAAGAGCTACCTAATAACTCGTATACACAAACTATCCACACTCAAACAACTACGAAAATGGAAAGGATCTGAACTTGGAAGACACAGTCTCTTCCAAGTAAGTGTACTGTCCCATCACCTCCCCCGCCAATCCCCCTGCAATGTCCTTTGCAATTTTAGGCAAGTAACTTCTCTGGACCTGCAATTCTCCTGTCAATTAAAAGAAAGAACAAACGAAAAACACACACTCTTCCTTTGCCAGCATTTTAAAGGGTTGTGGGATAAAAGGGGTGGCTTAAAAGAGAACATACATGAAAAAAAGGTAGCACAATAAGTCTCTCTTCTTTCTCTATTAGGAATTCCCTTCTAGGTAGAAGATTTATACTAAGATACTCCTTTGCCCTGCCAAGCCCCCACCCTCACACTGCAACCTTACAGAAGATTACCATCACAAACTACAGCTGCTGAGAACAAATCTATTCAGACCAGACCGCTAGCTGTTTAGCAGGGAGATGACTGCTCTAGATTCTTAGCACCTTCCGGCTCCATCAGGTCAGAAATGTCAGCTAGCTGCACGACAGCCACCACATACATCCCTCGGAAAGAGCAGGAGGGGAAGTCAACAACCTGTCGTTTGGAGTCAGGTGACCACTGAGCCTTTCAAATCCAACAGTACTCACTCCCAAATCCAGGGGAAGCTCTGGAGGTCTCCAAACCTAACTCATTCACTAACTAGTAACTGAGGGCTCTTTATGTTCCTAGTACTCTGTGGCAGAACATGTGCGAGTGACCTTGGCCAAGATTTTACCTCCAATGAACTATTTCTTCATTTATAAAATGAGAGAGGATAGTCTCTCTAGCACCAGCATTCCTTTATTTTATTCTTAATGGTTAAGAAAAGCAGAGGCACCTTAGAGACACAAGAGCATGAGGACACTGAGTACTGTTTATATTCATCTACTGTGCAAGGACCATGCTTTATCTGTTTCCAGAGTCTGTAAGCATATTGCTCACTAAATTGGAGAGAAAAATGGATTTTATAGATTTCTCCAAATAATCTAAATTCTAAAAATTAATTTGTTAAAAGATAACAAAAGTGACAAAAGTGACCATGTTTGACTAAAGTTTACCAGGAGAAGCAGAAACTATGGGTGTACGTATCTATCAGCATCTCGGATTCACCACTCATAGATGTGTGCCTTTGCAGTGTCACCAACCATTAATCTTAAGCTCTTGAATCCAGGACTTTATTGTAGAATGACTGAACATTCTACTTCTATTCAACATTGTAAGATTCTAGCCAAGGCAACTAGGCAAGACAATGAAATTAAAGGCACCCAGATTGGAAAGGACAAAGTAAAACTATCTCTATTTGCCGAAGGTATGATCCCACCAATAACCTGTCAGAACTAATAAATTCAGCAAGGCTGCAGGATACAAGAACAATACAGAAAAGGAAATTGGGTTTTTAATACAGTAGCAATAAGCAACATGAAAGATTAAGTAAACAATTCTATTTATAATAACATCAAAAAGAATAAAATGCTAAAAATAAATTTAACCCAAAAAGTACAAAACTATACTCTGACTACTACAACACAGTGTTCAAATTAAAGAAAACCTAAATATGTATTTATGGATTAGAAGACGTAACACGTATCAAGAGGGCAACATTCCCTAAATTAACATACAGATTCAATACAATTCTATCAAGAATCTCAGTGGACTTTTTTGTATAAATTGACAAACTGATCTTAAAGTTCATATGGAAATCTAAGGTACTCAGAATAGCCAAAACAATATTGAAAAAGAAGAAAAAACCAAGGGACTCATAGTTCCTGATTTCAAAACTTACTACAAAGCTATAGCAATCAAGATAGACACAGATAAATGAAATAGAATTGGGAACCCAACATAAACCCTCATATTTTTTATCAATAGATTTCCAACAAGTGTGCCAAGGCGATGAAATGCATAAAGAATAATCTTTTCAACAAATAGTACTGGGATAACTGTATATCCACATGTAAAAGAATGAAGTTGGATCCCTAATTCACACTTTATAAAAAAATTAACTCAAAATGAATCAAAGACTTAGAGTCAAAAGCTAAAATTGTAAAAATTTTTTAGAAAAGAAGCCATAGGAGTAAAGTCTTCATGACCTTGAGTTAATTAATAGTTTCTTAGATATGACACCAAAAGCATACACAAGAAAAAAAAATAAACTGGCTACATAAAAATTTACAAATGTTTGTGCTTCAAAGGACACTATTAAGAACATAAAAAGGCAACCCAGAGAATGGGAGAAAAATTTGCATAGCATATATATTCTAGATATATATGTTCTAGAATTATCAGATGTAAGAACTGCCTCCAATAATAAAAAGACAAATGATCAAATTTTAAAATGGGCAAAAGGTTTGAACAACCATTTCTCCAAAGATATACAAATGGTCAATAAGCACATAAAAATAGGCTTAATATTACTAGCTATCAAGGAAATGCAAATCAAAACCACAATGAGATACTACTTTGTACCCACTAGGATGGCAACAATAAAAAGTCAGATTATAAACAAGTGTGAGTAAGCATGTGGAGAAACTGGAGTCATAATACACTGTAAAATCAGGTATGCAAAAGGCTATAGCCTCTTTGGAAAACAGTCTGGCAATTCCTTTTGTTACACACACATCTACCATATGACCCAGCAATTCCACTACTAAGCATATACCCAAGAGAAATGAAACATGAGTCTATATAAAACTTGTACACAAACCTTCATAGCAGCATTAATCATAATAGCCAAAAAGTGAACACAACACAAATGTCCATTAGCTAATGAACAGATAAATTAAATGTGGTATATACATACAATAGAATATTATTTGGCAATGAAAAGGAATGAAGTACTGATGCAAACCACAATAAGGTTCTTGGAAGAACCTTGAAAGCATGATGCTACTAAATAAAAGAAGTCAGTCACAAAGGACCACTTATTGCATGAGTTCATTTATATGTAATGTCCACAACAGGCGAATCTATAGTGACAGAAAGTAGATTAGTGGTTGCCCAGGGCTGGGTGGAATAGGGGAGGGACTGAGGGGACAGTAACAGCTAAGGGGTGCTGGGTTTCTTTTTAGGGTAGTGAAAGTGTTCCAATATTGATTGTGGTAATGGAGTTACAATTTTGTGAATACACTAAAAGTCATTTAACTGCATACTTTAAATGGCAAATTGCATGGTATGTGAATTATAATGCAATAAAGATGTTAAAAAATAGTAAACAGGGCCCAGTGCGATGGTTCACGCCTCTAATTCCAGCACTTTGGGAGGCCAAGGTGGGTGGATCACCTGAGGTCAGGAGTTCAAGACCAGCCTGGCCAACATGGCGAAACCCCGTTTCTACTAAAAATACAAAAATTAGCCAGGCATAGTGGTGCGCGCCTGTAATCCCAGCTACTCGGGAGGCTGAGGCAGGAGAATTGCTTGATCCTGGGAGGAGGAGGTTGCAGTGAACTGAGATTGCACTCCAGTCTGGGTGACAGAGCAAGACTCTGTCTTTTTAAAAAAAAAAAAAAAAAGGCCGGGCGCGGTGGCTCAAGCCTGTAATCCCAGCACTTTGGGAGGCCGAGACGGGCGGATCACGAGGTCAGGAGATCGAGACCATCCTGGCTAACACGGTGAAACCCCGTCTCTACTAAAAAAAAAAAAATACAAAAAACTAGCCGGGCGCGGTGGCGGGCGTCTGTAGTCCCAGCTACTCGGGAGGCTGAGGCAGGAGAATGGCGTGAACCCGGGAGGCGGAGCTTGCAGTGAGCTGAGATCGGGCCACTGCACTCCAGCCTGGGCGGCAGAGCGAGACTCCGTCTCAAAAAAAAAAAAAAAAAAAAAAAAAAAAAAAGTAAACAGATCCAGAGAGGTTAAATAAACTTGCTCTAGTCACAGGACTATTGAGGCAGTAAAAATGGACCTTTTTAAACTACCAAATCCCCAGGATTTAAACCCTGGTCAGGTGACTTATCCATGGTTATTTCCACGACTACCGAGGAGGAGAGAGAAGAATGTTTCTATGAACGCTCTACCCTTGTGAAAGGCTGGGTCCTAACTGGACATCTGCTGATGCATCCAGTGTTCCCACGACTGGTAAAGAGAATGAATAAGTTTGTCTGATCCCCAGCTAACATATGGGCCAGCTAACACACTGTGATCATGATGGGCTACGTTTAGGAGTTGTTGTCTGTGACTTTAGAAACAAGTTCCGGGTCTTCAGCAAGGGGCTGGGGCATACATGGGATTCACTTGTTTGACCATGGCCTCAGATCTAACCTGATCCACCAGGTCCCCTCTTTAACAGCGGCACTCTCAAGTTTGGTCCCTTTTATGTGGGACCAAATTAAAGAGCCAAATAAACAAAGGCCACCGAAACTATAATATTTCAACTACAAAGGAAGAAGAGTTCTACAAAAATAGTAATGTTTCCAATAAATAAATAAAATCAACATTCCACTTTAATGACTACTCAAGTCATTCACACAGCAGACTAATTACTTACAAATATTTAAAATACTCAGACTGGTTAATAATCAGTCAATGAGACTTAAGTGACTAAAATTTTAAAACAGCAGATTAGGAAAAACCACAGTGAAGCCATTACTCATTACTCAATTTTGGCATAAGTTACATTCAACATCCTAAGAAAGTTAAGCAGGCAGAGCTCCTAAGGCCAGAATAATGCATCTGAACTATATTAAACCAAACTGAATTAGTGCTATCTTATATAATATCCTATTATAAACTCATTCACTGGAACATTATAGGAAAGTTAAAAATGAGTGGCACATCCCTCGATAACTGGCTCAGATTTTTCTACAATTCTATGGTCGTCTCTCCTTATAAGTGGGGGATTTGTTTCAGGACTGCACGTGTACCAAAATCCACTCACACCCAAGGCTGGAAGTCAGCCCTACGTCTACACAGGTTTCACCTCTAGCAAGTGTGGTATTTTTGATCCAAATTTTGTTGGAAGAAAACCCATGTATAAGTGAACCTATGCAGTTCAAATCCATATTGTTCCAGGGTCGGCTATAAAGGGAACCACCACTGAGTTCTCACCCTGTACCGACCCCTCTCCGCAGTGGTGTGGAGTTAAATACAGTTGTCATTACTTAGTGGACCATATTACTAAATAATTTCTGGACTCTAGCAGCCAAACCATAACAGTGTTACTTACAGTTGAACAAACATTTACTAAATTCTTGCAGTGGGCAAGGCACTGTGTTCTACAGTAATGTGTGGAGGAGCAGGTGCAGGGCGAGAACTCAGTGGTGTTTCCCTTTACAGCTACCCCTGTCTTTAAGGGTCCGCCATTGCCTTTAAGTCTTGAATCTTCATGTAGAAGCACCTCGGAGCTAACTGCAGTCAATTTAAATAATGGGATATTTTAAGGAAGAAATAATGAAAGTTTGGGATAATAAGTCCAGGAAGTAACTCAAGGTCAAAATTGGGGAGAAAGTCAAACAACTTTATTTTCTGCATAGAGGACTAACTTCAGGAAGTCAAATTTGCACCTACCAACCCTCTCCCCTAAGTCACCATAGCAGGAACAGGAACCAAAGACAAACTGTTACGTACACTGTACATCTACCAAAGCACCTCCTGGTAGAGGTGCTTGTGCAAATGCTCACTTTCCCCACCAGGATTATAAATTCCTTGAGAACAGGAACAATGTTTGATCCATTTCTGTATCGCCCATGTTGTTAGAACACAGAGCCTTACCCACTGCAAGATTTAGTAAATGTTTGTTCAACTATAAGTAACACTTTTATGGTTTGGCTGCTAGGGTCCAGAAATTATTTAGTAATATGATCCACTAAGTAATTACAACTGTATTTGTTATGTGAATCTACTTTTTACATGTAACTAAAGGCTATAAGGAATAAAATGTTAGGCTGGGTGTGGTGGCTCACGCTTGTAATCCCAGCACTTTGGGAGGCAGAGGCAGGCGATCACGAGGTCATGAGATCGAGACCATCCTGGCTAACACAGTGAAACCCCGTATCTACCAAAAATACAAAAACAAAATTAGCTGGGCGTGGTGGTGGGTGCCTGTAGTCCCAGGTACTTGGGAGGCTGAGGTAGGAAAATGGCGTGAACCTGGGAGGCGGAGCTCGCAGTGAGCCGAGATCCCGCCACTGCACTCCAGCCTGGGGGACAGAGACAGACTCCATCTCAAAAAAAAAAAAAAAGAACAAAATGTTAATTAAAAATCCTAAAACATAAAGCCTATATATGGAAACACCCTAAGGACTTTGTCAGAGGTGCAGTATAGACACATTTCAGAAAGAGGTTAAAAGCTCCACAAAAGGACCCTGTGTCTCATTCACATATAGGTGCAGTATCCCTTGTACCAAGAACAAGACCTGATGTAGTGAACCCTAGGTGCATACCTGAACTGAATAAATTCTAACTCTCTGGGTTTTCAAATTAAATCTAGTCTTTTACTGTTGAAGCCTTGATTAAACACTGTGCTCCCCATGACCTTACCAAGAAAAAAAAGGAGAATTAAAAGAATCTTAGCCTCGAAGAAAAAGCTGTTGACATCTAGTGCCAATAAAATAAACAATTCAAATTAAATGGCTTTATATGTTCTTTGATTTTCTCCAAAGTGTTCAAAATCTTTGAATTTTAGAAAACAGAAGAGATGGACAGAGAGACAGATTTGCTACAGGACGAAAAGGAAAGCAGAAACCCCAATTCTGTAGTGCATACGCTTTGGAATCAGAAAAAAAAAGGGAAACAACTCCAGTCAACTCATTCATTAAATAAGGTGCGACCCACTCATTCCTCACTTCCCTCTCCTGGTCAGGTAATCACAGTTCAAACCCTACCGACAAACAATCTGTGATAAGAGTTCTGTATTCCTTTATGGCCAATACGAGCTGAAACAAGAGATTCTGAATCTCATAGATGATCTACCTATTTTTAATTTTAATTATTTAAGATCTGAATACTATATATGTAAAGATGGGCTAGGGTGATTTGAATATTATAACACGATAAAATAACAGACTAATTTAGAATAAGGCACAGAGAAGAATCCATTCTACGTTTAATTTTATAGTTAAAATAGCCTATAATGTTTAAAAAATAAAGGGTTCTACAAATCAATTATTATAAAAGACAGCTTAGCCACAGCAATAGGCAACTACTTGCCTCACAGAAGAGAGGCCTGAATTGGCTGCTTCTGAAAATATCACACTAAAATGCCAAAGGTGACCAACTCATCAGTCCCTGTCCCCACAGCTAGTCCCAGCTGACCATTCCTCTCTGAGTGTCTAATTTTATCTCACCACTTCTGTGCCTTGCTATATATGCAGCTGCACACAGGTCTTCAGGGATCAAGTCTGTCTTGCATGAGTGTCTTGTGTGTCACTCTTACTCCAAACTTGAAACTGCCTCGTCCTGTGCTTGAACCCAGACTAAACAATCCATTTCCTCTGGCGAGATGCAGACTACATCCAGTGTTTCATTTTGGTACCTGGCTTTTCCTTTGATGCTCGCCAGCAGGAAACAAACAGGAAGTGACTATGCCAACCACAGAGAATGAAACACATGCCTGTCTGGAACACTACAGTACAGGATGCTTTCAGATGCTTAGGTTGACATTAGATGTTTTCATGGTGGCGCTTTGTGAGAAGTGTCTCTGAACCAGTCAGAAGTGGGCCCTGCTTTTTAACCTGGACTTATTAGCACAATCATAGGTAATTATATTTCTAAAAGCCAGTAAAGCAGTCCCTTAAGTAGGCATTTTTTTACTATATAATATTCTGTATGTCTTGTTTTGACTTCTTTCTTCTGAAAGCATTAACTACCATCAGATTAAAAGTAAAGCAATCTCAAAAGCATATACGATTTATGAGCAGAGATATTATATAAATAAGTCATTTGACAGGGGAAGGGTCATCCCCATCAGCCAAGAAGCCTGTCTTAGGTACTGACTTGTGGTTTCCGTGTTTGCAATTCTCATACAAGAGTGTTATCTAGCTCCGAATCAGTATCACTTGCCTCTCAGTGTACCACTCATCTGTGTTGACTCCAGGAGGTCCTTGTTGACCTGCTCCTAGACTAGGTTGTTACAAGAAGAAAAAGGAGGGGATGGAAGGCCCAATTAAGGCTAACGAAATTGATGATAATAAGCAGAGATAGCTCTGGGATAAAAAAATTAAAAAACTTTATTAGAGGAGTTTTCAACCTGTAACAATAGCAAGATTCTCAAACAAAACTTCATGGTCCAGCAACTTAAACATAACTTCTCATGAAGAAGGACTTTAAAAGGCAGTTCCCTATAATGACCATGATTTAGGTGCTAAATAAAGTCAGAACCAGATGGCTCCTGAAGCCTCGAGAAAGCATAACAAATGCCCTCCAGGTTAGTTTTCAAAGGCAAAGATAGGTGCATATAGCAACCTTCACTTAATTCTCCTAATTGGCAATGGTGAGTTCACTGGATAAAGCAAGGCTTTTTGAGGTAAAATTTACATACAGCAAAAGTCACCCTTTTTAGCATATAAGTTCTATGCGTTTTGACAACTGCATACAATAATGTAATAACCAGTCAAGATATAAAACAGCTCTATCAAACCCTTAAAATTTCCTTGTGCCCCTTGGCAGCCTACCCTTTCCCCACCCATCTGTTTTATTTCCCGATAAAACATTTTCCAAAATGGCACATAAATGGAATCATACAATACACAGCTGTTTTAGCCCAATTTCTTTCACTTAGCACAATGCAGCTGAGGTTCATCCATGATAATGGGTGTATCAATAGTTTGCTTCTTTTTATTAAAGCAGTTTCTTTAAGCAAAACAGCTTACTGATCAATGACTGATCAAACGAAATAAAAAATATGACCTGGATATACTAAACAGCAAAGTAAAACGCAGTATTGAACCATAGCTTTCCAGTGAGTTCAGAGCCATGTTCTAGTTCCTACATAAAACAACATGTGTATGTAAAATGTCTAAAACTGTGCTTGGCCCGCAGTATGCACTCAAGAAAGGCCATCTTGTATAGCTATGCTAGAGTGCGCCATTCAGACCACAATATTAAAACAGCAGTAATAATTTAAGACTTGATTAGTTGCATTAAATTACCTTTTTATAGTTTACCTGCCATGGATGTTCTTGACTCAGCTTCTTAAAACACAGTATTCCAAACGAAGAACAGGTCAAGGGAAGGGCTACCTTTTAGAAAAAAATTTTAAAGCCCAGGTGATAACCGTGTGTGGAGCCTCAGTGAACTGAGTTTTGAGTAGAGTTCTTGACGCCAACTAATTACCATGATCGTGGCCAAGGAATCTGGAGTCTCTTTAGACTTCAGTTTCCTCCAACAGCACCTGTCTTCTTTTCCACAAATGGAGAAAGCATCAGTCAGGATATGACTGCCTATAGTGTCATAATATCAAATATTTGAGAAACAGCTAACATCTTCAGAACCAATACTCTTTACTGTTGAGGTACACGGATGATACCTCTAAGAGTAGACCTAAGAGGAGATGAGTAATATTAGCATACTCTTAGTAGAAAATCTTAAAGCAATTTGAGATTTCAGCATAGACCAATATTCTAATTAGTTATTTAACTGGGGTCATAATTCTTCCCACCCCATAGTTACAGTTTTCAAACAATAAGAAAGTATTTTTCTGATAGGACAGTATGCTGTCATTGATGCTATCAGTTACCACACTCCTTCCCAGTAGGTAAAACATTTTAACTTGTCAAGCAGTTTAAAGACAAAATAGGGAAAATTTACTCCAGTCTCTTGAAAGAGCCTATATTGTATGGGTGAAGTTTATATAAACATCTCTAGAAAGCATGGCTTGGAATCAGATGAATCTGCAGCCACAAGTGTTTTTACTTTCATAATAAATGAAAAGAAATTTAGCAACTTTTGTGCTTACAGAAATATAAACCCTGGTTATGCCCATTTCTAGATTCAATTCTTAACAGTAGTGAAAGCTAACATCTTCATTTTCATGTTTTTATTTTCTAAAAGTGGGTCTCACTATGTTGTCCAGGCTGATCTTAAACCTAGGTGCAAGCAATCCTCCTGCTCCACTTCCCTAGTAGCTGAGACTACAGGTGCGTGACACCACATCCAGCTCAACATCTTTATAGTGAGGTAACCACATAATTTATCATCCAGGCTGGGGCACTTTTGAAAGTAAAAGGAGATGCTATTAATAATTACATTCGGACAACAGATATTAATCACAAAATGGGCATGTATGATCATGTAACTTGATAGTAAGCATAAACTTGCAATTAAGATAGTAACTTTTGTTTTTTACCACCATTAACACATACACATGAACTGGCAAAGTAGTCCTTCCTATAAAAGAAAATCTTTATTTCCCCCTAAACAGTTGGGGAGATTCACTTAATTTCTGGAGTCTCGAAAAGTTAGCATCTAAATCCTATGAAATGTTTTATTTTAGGTTGGTAAGTAACCAAGCACACAAACCCCTGTAATTTGAGCTCTGGAAAGTTAGACATGCAATACAAGAGGACTAATATTAGACTAACACACCTATTTTGGCGAATTAATACATCTATAATCAATTTTGAAAGGGCTAAAATCTCAGTAAATTAACAGAAATGATGTGAAAAAAATACGATGACATACTATTTCTTCTGATCTTGAGAAAGTCACTTATGCTTAATTCTTACAGTTGTGAAATAGAATACTTGGGACCTTATTTTTCAGTAGACATTGTAAGAGAAACTTTATTAATGCACATTGGCATTTAGAGACAATAAATAACTTATACAAAAATGATCCTGAAATCCAATCCAGCCTATTTCATGTACATGACATAGTTTCTTCCATGTTAGGTGTGGGAGTTAAGTCATAGTAGGGAACTACAGCAACATCTAAGAACTCCATTAGTATTAACTGGAGTACCACCAGGGGGTACTATAGGCCAGAAAGGAACAAAGTCGTCATATCCAGGATGGGTGAGAGTCAAGCTTACAAACTATCCTTCTATTTTCCTGCAGACAAATCTGGATCCTCACATCCACTCTATTAGTTTTCTTGGCTACGTTCTTATCCTAACTGCATGTTCTGGCTTTTCTGCCATTTTTTCCCTCTAACTCTCTGCCATCCTCCTTGGTCACCAACCCCATCGTTTTTATTTTCTACCTCTCTCATAGAGACCTCCCTCTCCGGTAGCCCACGTCCTTTTCTGTATTCACATACTTCCCACTGAAGTCATTGCCTACAATTTACCTCTTTCTGCACCAACCCCACTGTTTTATATCAATTATCCCCCAAATAAAAACATTTTCTACAAAGCCTGTTTATGGTAATAGGAATAGGAGTTATAACGTAAGGCTACTTTAAAATGTCATTAATGGCCAGGTGCACGGTGGCTCATACCATAATCCCAGCACTTTAGGAGGCTCAGGTGGGTAGATTGCTTGAGGCCAGGAGTTCGAGACCAGCCTGGCCAACATGGCGAAACCCCATCTCTACTAAAAAGCTACAAAAATTAGCCAGGTGTGGTGGTACACGCCTATAATCCTAGCTACTCAGAAAGCTGAGGCATGAGAATCGCTTGAACCCAGGAGGCGAAGGCTGCAGTGAGCCAAGATCGAATCACTACATTCCAGCCTGGGCAACACAGTGAGACTTTGTCTAAAAAAGAAAAGAAAAGAAAATGTCATTAATCTCTAAAGGTCATTCAGTTTCATACTTCCAACTTAAAAAAATAAAATAAAATAAAATAAGACCTTTAGATGAAGGACTGGAAGCTGCCTGAAGACCAATGCCTGCTTATTTCCCAGCGAGCCCTGTAAGTCCACTTCTGCCCCAGCGGTCAAAGCTGCACTTTCATTTTTCCCGGTGTTCTATACTCCACAGCCGTGCATTTCAGCTTTGTACTCACTTCCATATGTTTGCCCTCCCCTATGGTTTTCTAGGCCAATGACAAATCCTTTTACCTTTCAATTCCATTATTATTTTTCCAGCTTTAATGAGATATAATTCACATACAATTCACCCACACAAAGTGTGCAACTCAATGGCTCTTAGCATATTCAGAGTTGTGCAACCCTCACTACAATCAATTTTAGAGTATTTTGTATCACCCCAACAAGAAACTCTGTACGCATCAGCAAATCACTTGCAAAATCTTCCATCCTCCCTACCCTCTAGGCAACAACCACTCTACCTTCTGTTTCTAAAGATTTGCCTATTCTGGGTATTTCATATAAATGAAATCCTATAATATGTGATCCCTTGTGGCTGGCTTCTTTCACATAACAGAGTTATTTCAATATTCGTCCATATGGTAGCATGTATCAGCATCACCTCCCCTTTTATTTCCAAGTAATATTCCATTGTATAGACAGATCCCATTTATAAGTTGATGAACACTGGGGTTGTTCCATCTTTTGTCTACTACGAATAATGCTGCTCTGCAGGTTTAGGTACAAGTTGTTGTGTGGACATGTGCTTTCGTTCCTCTTGGGCATTGTGATGGTTTGAACTGTGATCCCCTCAAAAAGATACGCTGAAGTCCCAACCTCCAGTACCTCAGAATGTGACCCTATTTGGAAATATAGTGTTTAACAGAGAATAATCCCATTAAAATGGAGGGCACTGGTGGGAGGGGGTGGGCTAATATTATTGGTGGCCTTATAAAAGGGGAAATGTGGATAAGAAACACACACCCAAGGAGAATGCCAAGGAGTGATGCTTCTGCAAGCCACAGAACATCAAAGATTGCCAACAAACACCGAAGCTAGCCAAGGCAAGGAAGAATTGTCTCCTAGATTCATCGGAGAGAGCACAGCCCTGCTCACACCCTGATTTGGGACTTCCAGCCCCCAGAAAACACATTTCTATTGTTTTAACCCACCCAGTTTGGATGCTTTCTTACGACAGCACTGGGAAGCTAATATAGCTATATGCATAGGTGTGGGATTGCTGGATCCTATGGTAACTCTGTGTTCAGCCCTTCTGAGGAGCTGCCAGATTGTTTTCCAAAGCAGGTACACCATTTGATTAAATTAATTTCATAAATTGCTAATAGTTTCAAAACCTCCCTCAAATGTGGAAAAGTAAGTTTTGCTATGTCTAAACACAACCTCTACATGTAATTTTCTCTTTGCCCCCAGCATGGTTATAGTCTTCTTTACCACCGTTTCTAAATGTTCGTATTTCCCTCAAAAAGAACAGTAACAAACAGCTAAATCATCAATGCACTAGCAGGAGGGGATGTGTACAATCAGCTGTGGGTGGGCTGTAGAATGAGTTTAAAGAGATTTATAACAAATTTGAAGATAGGTGAAGAGTCAGTGGTATTAAACAGTAGGAAACTTTTTAAAAGGGGGACTTCCAAGCTAAGAAGGTGGAGAAAGAGGATCCTAAAGGAGATAGTGGCATTTTCTTGAGGGAAGGGAGCCTGGCCACAGTAAATCTGAGTCCCAATTCTAAAAAAGGAGTTGGCACAGTTGAATAGAATACACCTCTGGCAGAAATTCTGAAATTCTGAATTTCAGTTTGTTGTCTAGTAGGAGCCTCAACTCTTCTTCAAACAATAAAATACTATGGTCCATTAATGATGAAGTTATATATCACTAATGATGAAGTTAAAGATCTAATTATCCTGAACAAGAACAGAAACTTTTAAATACTTGAGTAAATAAGATGACGCATGTGCGTGTGCGCGTGCACATAAACACGCGCGCGCACACACACACACATATCAAGTGCCACATCTAGCCAATAAAATTTTAGTATCTAATAGTCTGTAGATTTTAGGTCTCTGCATGCCTAATGGATGTCAGCTATACAAGTAATGATTTAGTTCTTGGTCATGTTATAAAAATCAGGGGAAAATAATCACATGCTAAAGATTACTTCATTTTTAACTAATAATCTATTTCTACTTATTTCACATACAAAGTCAGCCTTTTTACTTGTCACAGCCTCTTATAGAAAATTCAAGCGGAATGAAAAGGAATGGTAGAGAAATGTCTTCTATTTATTACCAGTAAGCTAACTGCTGACAGTGATGAAAGGCAGGAAAACACCAGATAGGGCATATCATGCAAAAAGCACAATCATCTGGGATGAGTGGAGACAGAGAGGGAAATGAGAAATCCGCAGAACAGTCAGAAATCCAGAAGGTGTCACAGTGCAATCACTGATGCTCAAAACCGGTGAACCTGAATTCTCAAAAGAGTTCATTTGGTTCATGTTACTTAAAAACAAGGTAACAATACAATATGTTTTAGTATACATTTAGAACATGACATAAAGTAGTTAAAATTATGGCGCTGCTGATTTCCAAAAATTGAGAGTCAAGATAAATAAATAAACCAACTACGCTTTTAGTTTCCTTCCCCCTAACTTTCTTCCAGTCAATGACTAAACCTGCTCTGAAAAGAGGAGTGAAACAAAAGAACTGCTCAGGAAACCTGCGTCTGGAAACACAGCAATCATTGTTTAAAGTTGGAAGAACGTGAGCAAAACTGAAGTCTAGATAATTTACTCAACTTGAAGAACTCAAATTTACTTTCAAGGCCGTTTCAACAATTCCTTCCTTTCCTAGCTTCCTTTCATTTCACTACAACAAGCCATACAGTCCTTTAGACCAGTGCTTCTCAAAGTGTGGAACCCCAATCAGCAGTATCAGCATCTCCTAACGCTTCTAAGAAATGCAGATTCTCAGGGTGCACCCCAGACCTACTGCTTCCGAAACTCGCAGGGTGGGACCCAGAGTCTGTGATACACCAACCTCTCCAGGTGACTCTGATGCTTGCTAAAGTCTGAAAACTGCTGCTTCGGGTAACAGGAATGGAAAACGCACAAGAGATCTGATTTCTAGAACAAGATGATTCTTAAATCTGAAGTGACAAAGGGGAATAAAGAAGGAGAGTCTATTGTGTAACTAGGGCATCATTAGCTTAATTTCTAGATTAAGGCCCAGATATCACACTTGGCAACCTCTAATAAGTGGTATATAAAGCTGGTACCTTCCAGGTGTTTTAGGAGTGCCCTACTGCTATTTCCATGAGCAGATATCAGAACGGTTTTGCCACGTAAGACTTCAGGAGCAATCCTTTCATTCCAATAGGGAAGGAGTCTTTCCAGAACATCCTTTAAGCTTTCAGACCGTGGCAGTTGATCCAAGGGCACATCACATACTTTATACCTCCGGTCGTTGTAGATTTCGTGGTAGTAAGGATGAGACTCCTCAATGGGAGGCGGGGTTATATTGTAGCTTCTTCTCCAGAGCCTCACTTGTTCTTCACCATGATTCAAAGCCATTTGCTCCCTGTTGAGACCGATCAAGGCCCCATAGTGACGCTCATTTAGACGCCAGGAGCTTTCCACGGGCACCCATTCCTGCCCTAGCTCTTCTAGGATCAGCCAGGCTGTGTGAATGGACCGATTAAGGACAGATGTGAATACAAGATCAAACTCAAAGTTTAATGCTTTGAGTTGCTTCCCACAGTTCCGAGCTTCCTCCATGCCTTCACTGTTGAGTTTCTGATCCACCCAGCTACAAAAACGGTTCTCCTTATTCCAAGCACCCTCTCCATGTCTTAACATAATAAGTTTGTACTTGGACATACTGATGGCTGAACTTCCCAGGCGTTTTCAAATGGGCTAATATTCAAGGACAGCAATACATCTAGAAAGACAAGAACAAGTCTAAGTTATATTCTTCATTCAACTGACCACCTAGGAATAGAAACAGCTTTACAACACCCAATTTCTAAAAGAAACTCAAATCCCTTTGAACAGTCAGAAACGTGATAACTCATACACTGGGACACATACAGGCATATTCTATAGATATTAATAATTCATTACAGGGAATCTAGTTGACTTAAATTTTCTGATGTTTGGATAGCATGTTAACTGTATGACATAAAATAACAAAACACTTCATTCTAATGGCATGCTGTGTTTCTGCCAGATACAAAGGCTATTTATGCTTACAGTAGAAAGGATTTAATATAATGAGTTACAGACGTCTGAAAGAATGACTAGTAGCTGGGAACTCCCAGCTCCCAGCAGCTGACTCTACACTGAAGGCATCCTTTTCACTTTTGTTTTCCTGTGGTGGAAAAAGAAGTATTTACCAGTATCACATTCTTATATTATTAGAATAATATAGAAGTTATTAAACATGTTATTTCAGTGCACCACTGCATATATCTGGCATGTATCACTGGCTGGTGGCAACTAGCTCTTCAATGCCACAGGCTACATCACACACTAGAAAATCTAAGGTATGCAAAATACATCAGTTCAATAGTCAGACAAATTAAAAATGATTTAAAGAGACACTAACACCAAATATGGTATGCACCTAAATAATCTTGCACCTGCCTGAAGATAGTTTTCAGCAGGAATAAATCCAGATGCAAAATAAGCTATCAAATGCAAGCAGCTGAGGGATGCTGCCTGTACAAACAGATCTGGTCTGTAGGAGTGAGAGGAACCACACTGATAAAGAGGCCACGCCTCCTCCTCCCCAGCCCTCCAGATATCCTACACACACCAGCTACATCTTAGCAGGGGAAGAATCTAGTAAAGGGAGACCAGCAACTCTCAAGCTATGCTGAACTCCTTACATTTAAGCCGCTGGCCTGAAGATCTGCTGGGCCCACTCTGTCCTCGGAGAATCTGCTGACATGGCTGCTCGGTCTGCCTCTCTCTCCTTGTGGTGGACACATCTGCACTGACACATGCTTGGTTTACATGCCCGACGTCTCCATCTCCGCTCCAGTGTTTTTGCATACTGGGTTGTAAAGATTATACGAGAACTAGGGCCTGGTCTTCTGCCACTCATGGCAACTTCCATTAACTGGAGATTTTCTGTCCCACTTAAACTGTGAGTCACCCACAGTAAAATAACAATCAGTGGCAAAATTGATAGGAATCTAGATCTAGTTTCTACCTTTCTTTAGTAATTCCTAGAGATTCTGGAGGGAAAACAGTCTTTAAAATAAGGCTTTATATTTCAATGGAAGGCAAACAGAGGACTTAAGGGAAGAAATCAAATTGAGGTGATATGCAAGTACCGTCATGTGTTGCTTAATGAAGGCAATATATTCTGGCAAATGCATCATTAGGTGATTTCGTCGGGCAAACAACATAGAATGTACTTACACAAACCTAGATGGTATACATAATTTTACTTATGTATGTTTTTTCATATGGAAAACCAAGTATCCCAGCACAATTAATGAATATCAATCATTTCCCCTACTCGATCTGCAATGCCAATGTCAAGTGCCACATATTAGATGTCTATAGATGCTCCATTGCCATCTTACAGGGTCACCATCATACACGCGATCCATGCTTGACTGAAACACCGTTAGGTGGTGCATGGCTGAAATTGAAAGGCTACAGCAGTTAGGATGATGATTCTCCTTTCTTGCTAAGTACCAGGTTGCTGTGCACGTGGAGCAGGGAAGTGCCAGGGAACCAGAAGAGCCTAGGCTCAGGACCCAGGTGAGAGCATCCCACAGAGCTGAGAATTCCCCAGGAGGGAGCCCAATGTCTCTGTCCTTAGCAGAGAAGTGACATCGGGGTGGCAGAACAGAGAAGGGAACAAAAGGTATCTAGGGAGTGTTTTGCCAGATGACTGCCTATGCCCAGGGGCAGAATAGTCATGAGTCTAACAAAGTTCAAGCTTCAGAGCCCCTCACCTGCAAGAAACCAAGCTATGAATACACACATACATACACACACACACACACACACACACGGAGGGGTGTGTATATGTTAATTTGCAAATGGAAGATATTTTTGCATTGTTTCTTTACAAAGCCCCAATCCACCAAGTAGTAGAAGCCTGAGCTCTATCAAAAACTGTATCTACCCTTTGTAACCATTTATCATTCTGTTTTGTTAGTGGTAGCAGAGGAGGGGGATGGAGAAAAAAGAAGGTATCAACTGTTGCTCTACCTTCAATCTCAGTTTATCTTGTCAAGTGAGAAGCCTCCATAAGCTAATGAAGCCGTTCTCTCTTCAGTTAAAGAAGGGCACGGTTAGACAAATTTTGTAGACAGAAGCACCTTTCCACCGTCTTTTGATTATAAACTACACCAAGGGGACAAAACAATGTAGCAATAGCAACATGGACACTCAGGCACCCACCGTCAAGCTTTGTGCTCTTATTCTCCTGTATTTGCTTACTGCATTAAAAGAAAGTTCTGTTTTCTTTTTACTGAAAAAATACACACACACACACCCCCCAGAACAGAGGAACAGTACTGCAGACACAAAAACTATGCAAATACACATCCTTCCCTCACTCTGAAGCATAGGAATACATTTACGCAGGTGACTATATGATAAAGTACTAAACTAGTATATCTATCTCAGGAAAACAAAAGGTCACTTTCCTCTCTCCTCCCTAGTACTACCAACAGACTTATCCCACTTAACTGCTGCATATTTACAAAGAAACTGCTGAGGATTAGCTTGCAAACATAAAAACTTCTATCAACATCCACTGGAGCTGATTTACCCAGTGTTTACCAAGAAATACACAACGCTGTAGCCAGTGTGATTTAAAGTTTAAGGCATGGATTGCAAACTCAAATTCCTACAATGGCCAGGCAGCTGTGTGAAGCAGAGTGCAGCTGGACTATGGGGAGTGATGGGCACCGTGAACTGCAAGGAACATGCATGCTTCTCTGAAGGAGGCAACTCTTGTGTAAACAGTAAAAGTTTTCCTATAACCTCTTCTCATTGAACCAACAGCAATGTTCTTAGAACTTTTCTGGAAAACAAAAAGAAGATGGGATTGCTGACACCAAAGACTAGGGTGAATGCAAGACCCAGAGTCAGACCACAGAGAACCTTTAAGTAAATAAATGTCTTTTTTAAAAAAGTTAAAACAGTCCTTTCAAAATCTCTTAAAAATTCATGTAAAAAATAAAAGGAGTACCTATTACTTAGCTCCAGCCCACTGCCCTGTGATACTGAGCAATTGAGGTTTCTAGATCTTCCAATTAAAAAAAAAAAAAAAAAGAAAACGTATTTTTATCTGATATCTGATTTAAATATTAGCAACTAATGTACATTTGTAAAATGTGAGTGAAACAAAACATTTCTTCTGCAGGCTAGATCACAGCTGCTAGCTTACGACCTCTGACTTAAAGGGAAACCTCCCTAGGCCACAGATAAATGATGCAGCCACCATACCCCAGCAGACAGAACCCAAGCATCTGGACCACTTAACCAGCTTTCCTGTTATTGTCCAACACAGCCTTTCAAAGGACAGACCCTCTAATCCCCATAATGCTCTGGGCTTCCTTCTCCCTGACCCACCTTTAGAGCCCTCCCTCACCAAACCATTTGCTGGTGCCCTGGAGAATTCCTAGCTCTGTCCTCAAACTCCCATTCAGCTTTGAGCATCAGTTGTGCTGAGAAAGAACCGAACTGAAAACTACCTCTTCCCAGGTGACACTGCTTCTCTCTCTAGTAGGGGGTGCTCATGCCTCATACCCTAGGGTTAGGGGCAGGTGATGGGCAGCGTCCTGCTTCCTCCCCTGCCATCCTGGGGAGTTGGGGAGCTTCAGTGTTAAAAGTCTTGCTATATTCAGTTGAAGTTCTCTTGCCCTCATTTATTAACTGCAAACTAACAAACTCCTTGAAAATTGATCTTATTTTAAACCCTCAATTCTTCCTATTGGTCTTAGGAAAATGTTCAGAATCCTTCATGTGACCTGCAAGGCTTTGGTTTTATTTCCTTGAGCATGTCAGGTTCTTTCTTGCCTCAGTAGTTTTGGACACACTCTACCCCATGCAGAACACTCATCCTTCATCTCTTCTCTCCATTGCCACTTCAGTCCCACCCTGCTTTAGGTTAAGCGCTAGTCATCCTTTAGATCAGTTGTGTCCAATCAAGATATAATGCGAGGCACAATGAAGTTTTAAATTTTCTACAAGCCACATGAAAAAGTAAAAAGAAATAGGTGGAATAAATTGTAATCTTGTATTTAATCCTATAGGTCCAAAAGTTATCATTCAGACATGGAGTCAAAGGAGATCATTTTGGAACTTTAAGGTGTAATGACTGCTCTATTGGATTTCGGACTTGTATGGGGCCTGCTGTACCCCCTTTGTTTTGGCCAATTTCTCCCATTTGGAACAGGTGTATTTACCCAACGCCTGTACCCCCGTTGTATCTAGGAAGTAACTAACTTGCTTTCAATTTTCTCGGCTCATTGGCAGAGAGGGCTTGCCTTGTCTCAGATGAGACTTTGGATTTGGACTTTTGGGTTAATGCTGGAATGAGCTAAGACTGTGGGGGACTGAAGAAAGGGCATGATTATGTTTTGAAATGTGAGGACATGAGATTTGGGAGGGGCCAGGGTGGAATGATATGGTTTAGTTTTGTGTCCTCAACCAAATTTTGTCTTGAATTGTAGTTCCCATAATCCCCATGTGTCATGGGAGGGACCCAGTGGGAGGTAATTGACTTATGGGGACAGTTACCTTCATGCTGTTCTCATGATAGAAAGTGAATTATCACGAGATCTGATGGTTTTATAAGCTTTGCCCCCACTTCACTTATATTTCTCTTTGCTGCCACCATGTGAAGAAGAACATGTTTGCTTCCCATTCCACCATGATTGTAAGCTTCCTGAGGCCTCTCCAGCCATGCTGAACTGTGAATCAATTAAACCTCTTTCCTTTATAAATTACCCAGTCTCTGATATGTCTTTATTACCAGCATGAGAACTAATACAATTCTAACACATGATCCATACAAAAATTATTAATAAGGCAGTTTACATTCTTTTTTTCATAGTATGTCTTTGGAATCTGGTGTGTATTTTATAATGAAAACACATCTCAATGTGAACCAGCCACATTTCAAGTGCTCCATAGCCACATGTGACTAGTGGCTACCACACTAGATCATGCAGCTTTAGAGCTCAGCTTAAATGTTAGTTCCTCTAGGCCAGTGGTTCTCAAACTTTAATGTGCATCAAAATCACATTAAACAGATTGCTTGAGCCCACTTTCAGAGCTTGATTTAGTAGGTCTGGGGTGGGACTGTGAATATGCATTTCTAGCAAGTCCTCAGGTGATGGTGACATGGCTGGTCCAAGGACCATGTTTTGAGAACCCCTGCTTTAGACAGACTTCGCTCCCTTGCTCTTCACTCATTGGGAAGTAGGTCAGGCCTGCTGACCTACTCCTAGAGCATCCCGCTTAACCACATTTGGTGCACCTGCGATGGATCCCTTGCGATATATTACCTGTTCAATGGCTATGTACCCTGTAAGACTGTAAGCGGCATCAAGGCAGGTCTTACTGCTGTATCTCTAGAACCTAGCACATCGCTTGGTACATATGAGGCACTCGGTAGGTGTGCTGACTGAATCTAAGTCAGAGAGAAATGACTGGATTGTACTCATGAGAGTAAGGCTTGACAGTTTTAGTAACTGCCACAGTAAAAACAGTTGGCAGGGCCAAGATGTTAGGAAGCTTTAGCTTAAGAATCCCAGTGTATCTATGTCAAAACAGGAGCCAAGAATAATTATCCATTATAGTTTTGTACCTTGTACTTTTGTACTATAAGTTTAGTATACTCATGGATGGCCATAATCTCCACAGAAAAAAAATGGAGATTCTAATTCACTTGTCCAAAAACATATGGCCAGTAAATGGCAAACTGGAATTGCAACCCTGGTCTTCTGCCTTCAACCCACCACTGGAGATATTAGAGTCGTGGTTTGAGGATCTTGGCTTACTTGGCTTCACTTCACAGGGGCATCTCCAGTCCCAACTTGTCCTTCCAAACCCAGGCAGCCATTTCATAAAATGCAAACAAACAAGGTGAGCATGAAGGAGGGCTCGGCTTATTAGTACTCTTGAGAAAAACCTCAAGGCACAAAGTAAGCCAGGCAATAGTCACCCCAACTTATAAAGAGAAATCTTACTAAAAATATATATTCCCCACCCCAAATTAAAAACGATTCCTTTTCAACCTCAAGCTTTATTTTTCTGTTTTGTTTTGTTTTTCATAAAAGCTCACCAACACGCACCTGGTTTCTCATTTATCCCATAGCCAAAGTTACTGGCACTTACATTAAGTACCGATTTTAATCAATAATTTACATCATGTTAAAAAAAAAAACATATAGGTTATTGAATTATCCCCCAGGGTGTCTTCCTTTTTAAAGTGTGATCTGGCTTGAAGAAAAAGTTTACTAAGGAAACATCTTTTACACAACTCTGTATCTTATCCTCCCTCCCCTTCCTTTTGTCCATTTACCTTCCCTTCTAGCCATTCCTTTTTGTTTCCTGACACTTAACTTGTGCCTTGCCCACTCTACTGAAAAGGTGTCTCAAAAGACTGCAGGTTAGTTACTTCTTACTAAGTGGAGATCATCTTCTCCATGACTTCTCTAAAACAAACTACTTCGATCAAGAAAAAAAACCCACTAAGATTTTGGTGTAGCATTTCCTCCAGCTCTTCCATGATTACATCTCGGTCTTGGGTCTCTGCATTTTCTTACCTACCTGTGAGAGTACTATGAAGATGATCATATTAGTCACAGTAGCCAACATTCACAGAGTGCTCACCTATGAATGTTACTTTAGTGTTACCTGGCACTGTGAATCCTCAACTGCCATTCCATGGAGTGGCTACTATGTTTACTCCCATTTTACAGATGAAGAAACAGGAGGAGAGGTTAACTTGCCCAGCATAACAGAGGCTGTAAATGGTAGAGCTGGAATTTAGTCTCAAGAAGTCTGTATCTATGCCCTGAACCATTTTGCTACACTATCACGTTGAAACCTGAGGCTAAGTCTTCAGTTCTTGGAAACCCTTTTCTCACTGCTTTAATCACATTAAAATGGATGACTCATAAATTGAAAGCCCCAAATACTCAGTCTCCCTAGCCTGACCAATTAATTCATTCTTCAAACATTTTGCAGATCCCGTTTAGGGACAGCCCAATGCTAGGCCTATGAGGAATATGTAATCCAACAAGAATTATGTCTTCAGTACGTGTGTGTGTGTATGTGTGTCTAAAACTCAAAGTAATTCACACCATGAGAAAGCACTTCATTAGTAAAAGAGAGGTGAGAAGGGAGAGAATATTTCTGAGTAAGGCTTCATGGACACAGTACTTTTTAAGTTGGATTTGGAAAGGCAAGGTTTAGATTTACAGAAAACAGTAAAGGAATTACAATCTAGGGGAACAGTGAGTGAAGGCAAAGGAGCAGGTACATGTGGAAAATGGTGAGCCCATTCAAACTGGTTGGAGTATAGCTAGAGTAACCACACATCCTGATTTGCCTAATAGGCAAAAAATATTCTTTCCATAAAGACCACCATAAAATTGAAGTTATGGGTCAAGATTAGCATTCTTTTGGCAAGGTCAGGACAGAGAGGGTAGTTAGGAGAAAGATGCACATGCATCATTATTACAGAACAGTATTGTCTTAGGCCTGTTTCCCCAACATAATTACTACTAGGGCCCCTTTCACACTTAAGTGTCCCATTTGGAAAATTATATGGCCACTCTAAGTACAGGGTATAACAAAGAAGCAGGAGACGACTAGCCTAGAAAGATGAGAACAAATAATGACCCAAAAAAGGCCTTGTTTTTCTATACATATTGGGACATCATTAAAAGTTTAGTTAGCATGCATTTTAGCAGGATCAGGCAGCACTTACATACAGAGATAGACCAGAAAACCCAGGGGTATGAACACTAGCCGAGAGGTTTTTGCAATAATTCTGGTAACACAGGATAAAGACTTGGACCAGGACAATGGCTGTTTAAGTGAGATGAAGGAGATAAATGTGAAAGACACTATAGCTTAGCTCAGATATTAGCAACTTTTTCTGTAAACCACCAAATAGCAAATTTTTTAGGCTTTCTAGGCTACACTGGTCTCTGCCATAATTAGGTACAATCGTATCATTCTGCCATTGCAGCTGAAAGCCACCATATGTAATATATAAGTGGATAAATCTGTTTCAATAAAACTTTACATATGGACACTGAAATCGGAATTTCATATAATTTTCATGCACATGAAATATTAATTTATTTCAACCATTTTACATGTAAAACCCATGCATAGTTTGTGGGCTGTTCAGAAACAGGCAGTAGACATATGATCCAGCAAGCCCACCACTGGGTGTACATCCAAAAGAAAGAAAATCAGTATACTGAAGAGAGATCTGCACTCCATGTTTATTGCACCACTATTCACAATAGCCAAGATATGGAAGCAATCTGAGTGCCCATCAACAGATGAACGGATAAAGAAAAATTGGCACATGTATACAGTGGAATATTATTCAGCCATAAAAAGAATGAAACCCTGTCATTCACAACAACATGGATGGAACTGGAGAGCATACGGTTAGGTGAAAGAAGTCAGGCATGGAAAGATTAATTTCACATGTTTTCAATCACATATGGGAGCTAACAATTTTGAAAACTGAACATATCGTAAGAGCAGAATTATGGTTGCCAGAGGCAGGGAAAGGTAACAGGAGCAGGGAGGTTAAAGTGAGGATGGTTAACAGATACAAAACTATAGTTAGAACAAATAAGATCTAGTATTCAGTAGCACAATAGGGTGATAATAATTTATTGCATTTTAAAAATAACTAAAATAATGGAATTAGAATGTTCCCAAAACAAAAAAAAAGATAAATCCATGAGGTAACAGACAAATGCATGAGGTAAATCAATTAACCTGATTTGATCATTACATATTGTATACCTGTACCAAAATATCACATATACCTATAAATATATACAACTATTACGCACCCATAACTTAAAATTAAAAATGTAAAATTTCTTTAAAAAGGTATAGGCCAGAAGGCCTCAATATGTCGATCTTGGCCTAGCTGGATCCCACACTTAGATCTACTAATGACAGCAGCATTTTTAACCTTTAAGCATCCCGTCATAGAATAATCCCAACATTATGAAATCACTAGATTTTATTCTCGGCCAGAACGGCAAGTACCATGAGTAATGGAATCCCATTCATAATTGTTTTTACTCCTCATAGAAGGCCATACTGAGGACATTTAAATCAGTCTGAGTACTTGACTTTTGCTTAACTAAATTATTTAGGAATGGGTTCAAGATAGAACCATAGGGGAAAACTACGGGATTCATCCTGTTAATCTCCTTCAAAAATATCATGTGTCATTTTGACACACTTTACTCCATTAGACATCTTCATAAATTGCCCCATAGTGCCTCACACTTCAGGTGAATGTATACTTGCTCAGGAGTAGGTGCTAGGGATGTAATTGCTTTGACAATAAACAAATCAGTGATGCAAAGAACACACTTTGCAGGTGACTTATAACTTTCAAAGACTTTTCACTATAAATGTATAGGAATTCCATCTAAGTTAGCTATAAAGCAAAGAATATTCTTTCTATAAATGCCACCATAAAATTGAAACATAAAATTATGACTCAAGATTAGCATTCTTTTTGGGAAGACAGGGACTGTAGATAGGGGAATGATGTACTTGCAAGGCACTGCATTTACTAAGGTTACCCCTCTAATATTTTCGAGATCCCTAAGTACTTTCAACAAATGTAGCATGATCATCTGCTGCTGCTTCCTACTCCTTCATTAAACTATATAATTCTACATATGAAATTATGTGAAATATAATTTCACATTATATTTCTCCCATAACTGAGGCTCCTCTGTTATAACTACTCCCCATAACTGAGGCTCATCCTGTCTTCCAAACTGACACTCCTGGGACTTTGCTTCCTCCCTTCCTCACGTGTTTGAAAATTAATAACGCCTAAGACCCTAGTGGTACAACTCACGGACAAGTAGGACAAACTACAGGGTAAAGTCCAACTTAAAAACCTAGTTTTTCTTGTATTGCCAATGTTTGAGCAAGAAATTTGATCAGCAATGTAATGTTGAAGTTATATAAAATAAGACAAATAGAACCAGAGTCACTTAGATTCAAAGCTCACATTTAAATATTAAATAGTCAATTGCTATCCTAGACACTCAGATGATGTTTTCCTTGGTCCAAACTCTTACTGTGTGGCTTTGAGCAACTTTTAATCCCCACTGCAATAGGAATCTAACTTTATAGTAAGATGGGCTATTATTTGAGGACAGAGAAAAAGAACCATGTCTCTAACAAATTAAAAAGGAACAGTTCTCAAAGGAAATGAAATCTGGGGCTCAGTTCCTTAAGGCTTTTACTGTCTTAACAAACTATGCCTTCCGCCATATCAAGTTCACTATTAGATGTTCAAACACAATTGTACCTAAAAGTGTTCCATGGTCTATTACTTTTCCTAAGGCTTTGTAGAAACTTTTTCATCTGTACTTGCAGTTATAAGAATACCTTTTTACCAGGAGCAAACATTACCACTCACTTTTTCCAAACACTAAACCCACGTTTTCCAAACACTAAAACCCTCTCATTCACCAATCTTACATCTACTAATATTTCCTACTGATTGCTTGTTACAAGAATAACCAGCCATACCAGGCAGATCCCTACTCACAGGAAAGAGATATACATGTGTAATGAGACGTGAATTTGCTCAGGGCATGTTGCATGTTCCAGCCTTCATGGCATCAGCATTGTGGACAACACCCACTCATGACAGACCCCTTCTTCCTATCTCTGGTCATTGTCTTCCCCAGGGTAGTAGCTTTTATCAACACAAATTGTTTCCACCAAATCCTAAAAGTCTAAAGTAAAAACAACCTAGATATGAGCCCAGCTCTGCTACTTACTGACAATGTGATCTTAAGTAAGTTATTTAAATTCTTTGAACCTCAGGTTCCATATCTATAAAGATGAGGATCATGAAACGACAGCTCTCAGGGGGCTATTAGGAAGACTAAATGAGATTATGGTAAAGCACTCTACCAAAAAGTGAGAGGTAGAATGGAGCAGACTTTGACTAACTCATAAATAATGGCACAGATCTCAGGCCTGTCAAAGCAATCCTACCTTGCTGATGATATGAGCAGAAGCAAAAACTGGAAATAAAGTAAAATGAAGGAAGGAATTAGAGGGGAAATGCTTAAATTAGGTGGTGGAAGGAGGAATGCAATCAAATATTGTAGGATGGAGGTGATGGTAAGATACAGTCTCAGAAGCTTACCAAGTACTAATATTCTGCCATCCAAATGCTTTAATGAAGTGGTTAACATTTAATTTATATTTTACACAGTATGTTTTCCTCATATTTGTGGCCAAATTTCAGCAGAAGGGTTTTGTTATTAAGTAATACTTTTTGTCCTCTTTTGTTCTGCCACCTATATAAACATCTTTCATATCAGATTTTATTCCAAGGATGTTTCAAGAAACCATTCGGTTCAAACATTTTTGTGACCTCTGTTCTTCAGGCACTAGACACACAAAGATGAAGGCCCGGTGAATTTAGGTGCACCAATCATTACTTAAAATGTGCCTCTTAATCTCAACCAACCACAGAAGGCAAAAGAGGAAGAAAGACTAAAAGCTCTACCCAAACACTAACAGTGGTTGCTTCTAAGTGACAATTTTCTGCCACATTATACTTCTGTATGCTCCAAATTTTCTACAATAATCTGGTTTGTTTTAAATATGAACACAAAAGAGTATATCCTTGTAATGGGGACAAAAATAGGAAGATAAACAAGACCTAGTATTTGCTAGCACAACAGGGTGACTATAGTAAAAAAAATTTAATTGTAAATTTTCAAATAACTAAAAAGAGTATAATTGGATTGTTAGAAACACAAAGGATAAATGCTTTTGGTGACAGCTACCCTATTTACTCTGATGTAATAGCACTGCATGCCTATGTCAAAATATCTCATGTAACCCATAAATATATACACCTACTAGGTACCCACACAAATTAAGAATTAAAAAACAAGAATATATCCTTGAAGCTGGGAACTTTTACTTGCTACTAGATGGCACAGAATTTACTGCAATGAGACTCTGCTTATGTACTAATCATTTTTACTTTAAAACAGACTTTTAACACAGAGTTTATACCTCAGATATAATTTAATGCAACATCTGCTTTCTAAAGATACAAAACTCGAGGTGGTAGGATCGCTTGAACCCAGGAGGCAGAGGTGGAGGTTGCAGGGAGCAGAGATCGCGCCACTGCACTCCAGCCTGGGCAACAGAGCGAGACCCTGTCTCAAAAAAAAAAAAAATGCAAAAATTAAGAGTCACAGTTGAAATGATTTAAGATCACACAAATAGTAACAGCTTCAGGACTAAAGCCAATGTTCTTGATTTCTAACTCAGAGCTCCTTCCACTATGACAGTTTGAATTATGCTTCTCTGAAGTCCACCACCAACTGGGGAGCATCTGCGGTGTATGAGGTGCTACTGGAACACAAAGATGGCTAAGAAAGCGCTATTCCCTGGACTCACGGGAGGCAGTTTAAAAAAAAAGAAGGCAAAAAAAAAAAAAAAAAAAAAAGAAGGCTGGGCGCGGTGGCTGACGCCTGTAATCCCAGCACTTTGGGAGGCTGAGGCGGGCAGATCACCTGAGGTCAGGAATTTGAGACCAGTCTGGCCAACATGGTGAAACCCTGTCTCTACCAAAAATATAAAATTAGCGGGCGTGGTGGCGCATGCCTGTAATCCCTGCTACTCGGGAGGCTGAGACAGGAGAATGGATTGAATCCGGGAGGCGGAGGTTGCGGTGAGCCGAGATCACGACATCGCACTCCAGCCTGGGCAACAGGAGCAAAACTTCGTCTCAAAATGAAAGAAAGCAAGACAGCAAGGAAAGAAAGACAGAAAGACAGAAGACAGGAGGGAGAGGGGGAGGGAGAGGGGGAGGGAGAGGGGGAGGGAGAGGGGGAGGGAGAGGGGGAGGGAGAGGGGGAGGGAGAGGGGGAGGGAGAGGGGGAGGGAGAGGGGGAGGGGGGAGGAGGGGGGAGGGAGGGGGGAGGGAGGAAGGGAGGGGGAAAGGGAGGGAGGGAGGGAAGGGAGGGAGGGAGGGAGGGAAGAAGGAAGGAAGACAGGAAGGCAGGCAGGCAGGCAAAGCCAGGCGCAGTGGCTCATGCCTGTAATCCCAGCACTTTGGGAGGCCAAGGCGGGCAGATTACCTGAGGTCAGGAGTTCGAGACCAGCCTGGCCAACATGGTGAAACCCGGTCTCTACTAAAAATACAAAAATTAGCCGGGCGTGGTGGCCTATGCTTGTTAATCCCAGCCACTTGGGAGGCTGAGGCAGGAGAATCGCTTGAACCCGGGAGGCGGAGGTTGCAGTGAGCCGAGATCGAGCCACTGCAGTCACTCCAGCCTGGGCGACAAAGCGAGACTCCGTTTCAAAAAAACTAAAATAAAATAAAAGAGAAATTGACATGAGTTCTGCTTTCACTATAAAAAACTTTAGTACCTACAGGTGAAACTTAGCTTTTGATTTTTTCCCCTCCTTGGAAAGAGTCTGCATTTAGTCAGCTAACATTATAGTACCACTCACAAGCCAAAGATCTTCCGTAATTTGTAAAGGAGGCAGTAGAGGAATGAGAGTTATAATAAGTTAGCTAATAACCAACTATTCTTTAAAGCTTAACCGTGAACTTAACTGCAATTACGCATTTCATTGACCTTCTCTAGTGTAATACCAGCCCCTGTCCCTTAGAAAAGAGGAAAATACACTTACGTTTTTATTTCTAGTGGTTCTAAGAACTTGTGATTGGCTCCAGATTCCTACATGAAAACACTGCATATATTCACCTCCTTCTCTTTTCACCGCATTCGAGTTTTTCTGTCTGCCAAACAAAATGATAGGGCCAGGTCTGCCAAAGCCCCAAATACAGCGGCATCGCCCTGCTTCCTTCCAGGGGATCTTCCTATTGAAAGGGCTCTGCCACACAGTGCCTCAAAGGTCCAGGATAGCGTTTTTCTTCCCTCCAACTTCTGTATATTCTTGCCATAAGGACAGCACTACCAAAGCGGGCTCCTCTCAGTTAACAGAACTGTGACTGCCTGTGAGGCTCATTCTGAGAAAGGGACAAGGGAAAGGGACCAGGGCGATAAGTGAGGGTCCCAGCTTGAAGGCTGGAGTGGGCACCAGACTCCCACCAACGACTAAACCGGAGAAAGTAAAAAAACTGGCCTTCCCCGCACCCAAAAATAAAACATCACATCACTAAAAAATGGAAACATTCGCAACATTTTCTAAAACAAAACCACTCACCTGCAAAGGGGCTACTAGTAGCAGCAGCAGCAGCAGCCGCTCCTCCGAACAGCCGAAGAGCCAGCGCCTCCTAGGACTCATCACTGCCGCCGGCATCGACGCTCTTTTCTAACCCCCGAGCCAGACGTGGGCAGGTCTTAGGGCTCTGCCTATTGGAAAGTCGAACTGTCACTCATCCACGGTCCCTGCCTACTCCCGGGACCAGAGAGGTCTCTTCCGTTTACCAAATCCCAGGAGTAAGAAGTGAGGTTCTGATTGGTTCGCTACAGAGACGAGCACATACCTGAACCAGTAAGGAGTTGGCTTCGACTCCAACGGGCAGGCTTGTGCCTAGGGAAGTAGAAAAACAAACCCTGCAGCATCGCCGGCGGAAAACCTCGGACCCCGGGAGCGTCTTAGCAGTTTGAGGTTCTAGAAAGCGTTTAAAGTGTTAGGAGAAACACCTGCGGGTGAAGACAGGTGTCAGCGGACTCTTGGAAGAGAGGAAGTGATATTTCTTTTCTTATGGGAAATTTTGGGATTGAAACCTGAAGAGGAAGCCGGGCTATCCTCCCAGAAGAAGCTCCTTTCGCACAAATTACTCGTGGGTGAAAGTCTTAAGTCGTGATTAAAACAAATGCCTTTGAAGTGCTCGATTTATAGGCAGTAACGTATCCTTACTTTCTCTTACCGCTTTTATAGGGATTTCCGTTAGGCAGTTTGCTGACAGTATTTTAGGTGGGGAAGAAAAGTCATGAATGGAATGCCCTAAAAGCTTATTGCACAGAGGAAGGGAGGCAAGAGTGGAATGAGAGAATGACAAATTCGGAGGCGACAATAACTGAATAAGAGAAATCTATGAAAACACCGGAAGTCTGGCACGAGGCCTTAAAACCTTCTAAGCAGGCTTGAACTACCAACGAGGCTTTGAAGTATATGTGTTAGAACTTTCGGGTGGGCGGGAAAGATAAGGAATGTTATGTTTGCCGGACCACCTGGGAGATTCCCTTCTTAACTTAGAAGCTATCCTACGTAGTGGTTCGTGTCCTCCTGTGAGTTTTTCCTGTTTCATCCTCATAACAAATGCATTAGGTTTGTGACAGGCAAGCAAGTCCTCAGAATAATTATACATATATTTGAAAAGATAATCTTTCAACATTTGAAATTCTGTGACACTCTGTATTGAACTCATTAAGATCTAATTGTAGCCAGTTCTGTATCTCATTTACCGATCTTAGAGCATGACAGTTCCTCCTGGGATATCAAAGAACAGAACTTTACTTCTGGGACGGCACTAATCCAAGGCTTGACAAGTCCCAGCAGGTGATAGGTCCCATCTAGTGATAGTTAGAATTTAACTTGCACAAGATTAACTAGAGTTCAGGCCAGAACAGCTGAAGAGGCAGTTTCCAAATCTTATACATTTGCCCTCTTGCTCTTTTCCCAATATCAGATGAGGACAAAGTAAGGAGAAAGCTTTTCTTCTACAGTGTAATAAAGCTCCTACTCGAGTGCCCACCATCCATACTCTGGAGGCTAAAAACAGTCATTCCTAAGTGGCAGTCTTGTAGCATTTGGCATTTAGGGATGCTTAGTCTGGACTTAAGGGAGCCTACTCACTGGATTTAAGTTTACTTTTGTTATGGATACCCATGGAATGCTAGCTTGTCACATAAAACCTTAACAATATCAAACATCACTTGCCGTTTAGAATCATTCGCAAGAGTATGTGGCTTATGAATAACTCATTTTGATATAAGATGGAAGCAATTGTATCAGTGATTCTGCCTAGAAGGAATTAAAAAGCAAATTTTCATCAGGAGCAAGCATGTTCTTTGTAAGACAAATGTGCACTGAGGCTAACAGAATTTCAGGAGTTACTTTTGCCCTATGGCAAGATTGTTCTCCATACTTAATTATGTTACAGTATCATATCCTGAACCCTGTGTCCTGCTCTATTCGATGAGCTGTCTCCTTTATGAATTTTTAAATAATGAAGTCGTGGTTCACAAAAATGATCATAAATCCATTTAAGGCAAAGATGAACTCCAAAGAATATTAAACTTATGCAAACTTAGTACTTGACAGGGCTTTGGAAATTAAACTCTAGCTCCTTGTTGTACAGATAAAGAAACTGAAGCTTAAGTGACGTGCTCAGAATTACTTGGTTAGGGACAAAACTTGGGCTAGGACAAGGTTGCTAATTCATATGATTCTAGGAAAATGCTTCCTCTTCCTGCTGCCTTCTCTTTGCCCCAAAAGCAATGTATTTTTTTTAATTAAGATTAATTTTAGGATTCACTTCCATTGAAGACCAACCATGAGGACTTCAATTCTGATATAGCAAGTGATATAGATACTGTGAAAATAATTCAGTGTCATCAAACAACTTTTGATGTAGTCTTTTATCCAAACAAGAAATGAAAAGCAATAAATTATTATAGCTATGTTGTCTCTTTGTCTTCCTTTCTGTTAGAAGTGTATATCAAAAAGTCAATATTTACCCATATGATACTTTGAGTTTTAGTAGAAAATTGTCTTCCTTGTGACCTGAATAAACCACTATTTTATTGATAGCATACATACCTGGTCAAAATAATTTCACAGTTATGTGCACAGAGCCTCTAGCCTTTTCCATGTATGGCTGAATTGGTCCACTATGCATCAAAACGTCATCCATGGACCTAGGCTATTCTCCCTTGTACTAGCCTCGCAGAACCATTGGCTCCCTCCTTCCAGCAAACTCCAGAGTTAGCTAGTTCTATATCCCATGTACAGGAGTGTCTCCTTCTCTTCACATGATCAGGACACACCATGAGTTGGTTATTTCCTGCCAGTATTTAGTCTCCAACTGTACCCTACTTACTTCAGGGTCAGATTAAAATTTACCACGCATAATCTAGTATAATAGACTTACGTGTGGTCCCCATCATTGACCTCCTAAGTACAAGACTCCCTTTTCTGAAACTAAAAACTGGAAATGCTCTTATGGATCAGCCATCCAGGCCTCTCAGAAGGGACCTTAAAGTCTGCCCTTTTCTTTCTAAAGTTAAAACTTAGAATCCTCATCTTCCTCACAGAGTAGGGTGAAGAATCATGGAGGTAGTTTTGGAATAGCTTTGAAGCACCTTGTGTCTGCCACCTTCCAGCGCTGGGAACTTAGGGGCTTAATTGGACTTATAGTTTCATGTGGCTGGGGAAGCCTCACAATCATAGTTAACTCTAGAGTCTGCTGGAAGGAGGAAGCCAATGGTTCCGCTAGCCTAGCAAAATGCAGAATAGCCTAGGCAAATTGCTTGACCTCAGCCTCAGTGTCTTTATCTGTTAAATAGAGATAATACCCAAATCACCAATGTGAAAATTAAATGGGATAATGTGGTGTGTGCCTGGCACATGGAAAGCATCTCATAAATGATAGTTATTCTTTGCAATTATGGTAATGATAAATGTAAAGCATTTTAACTGCTTACAAGTATTCTAATTCAAATAACTTAGTAAAGTCTTGGCATTGTGCTTGCCTCTTTTTCCTACTCTCCACTCAAGTGGAGACCTGGACTTTTGCAGAGGACATGAGACTGGGATTTCCCCAGCTATCTTGTGGCTACCCAGAGAGGTAATGGGCAGGAAGTGAATGCCAGAGAGGGTACAGACCTAGTGGCAGAGCCAGGAACCTCTGGTATTGGGAAGCCTGAACTATGTGAAATTCCCTTACAGTAAGATTAAACATTGAGTAAGCACCTTGGCATAGGAAAAGAGCCAGGTTGATTTTTTCCCCACTACTTTCAGATCTGGGACAAGGGTAGGGGAAAAACATAGAAACATGAGGAATCAAGAGGTGCTTTCCTCTTTCACAAATTCTCTACTCCACTAAGTAAAAACCCATGTTTCTTTAAATGCTTGTTGTTTATATTGTGGTAAACACAAATTGTGCCCTATAGAGTTTTTTTTTAAAGCTTATATTTATTAATTATAAATTTATGTTTTAAAATGTTTATTGTGTAAGGTTTAGAAAAGAAAAAAACTTAAAATACCTATAATCCTACCCTCCAGAATTTATTTTTAACATTTTTGTGTATCCTATTTCTTCCCATAAACCAATAACTTAAAAAAAACTGGAATCTTAGTATATATACTGTTTTGTGGCAATCTTTTTTACTTAATTTGTTATGAACATACGAACAATGTCATTTAATATTTTTCTTCAGTGTATAATTCCATTACATGAATGTTCGTCCAGGTGGTATGTCTCACAGTCCAACCGATTCTCTACTCTTGGGCATTGAACTTGTTTCAGTTTCTTAAAAAGATTCAGTGATTTAAATGAGCTGCTGCTTTCTCTAAATGATGGGGCTCTGGGAATGTCTACTGAACCAATGGCAATGCCTGCTGGCTCCAGCCTTTCTTCATGGAGACTGATAAAGTGGCCAGGAATTCTTTTCTCTATGCTCTGATATTACAAAGCTAAGAAAGGTGAAGATAGTAACCTGATAGCTACTGAAGGGTTTCCTCTTATCCTCTGTCTCCACAAGGTTTTCTATTCTTTAACCTGAAGAAAAGGTGTTTAGCTGAGGAGCCAGGGTGGGGAGGTGATATGGAGGGAATGGCGGATGGAAATCAGAGTTTGTATTAGTCCATTTTCATGCTGCTGATAAAGACAATTTACAAAAGAAAGAGGTTTAATTGGATTTTCAGTTCCATGTGGCTGGGGAAGCCTCACAATCATGATGGAAAGCAAGGAGGAGCAAGTCACATCTTACATGGATGGCGGCAGGCAAAGAGAGAATGAGAATCAAATGAAAGAGGTTTCTCCTAACGAAACCATCAGATCTCGTGAGACTTATTCACTACCATGAGAACAGTATGGGGGAAACTGCTGCCATAATTCAATGATCTCCCACCAGGTCCCTCCCACAACAGTGGGAATTATGGGGGATATAATTCAAGATGAGATTTGGGTGGGGACACAGCCAAACTATCAGAGCTCCATCAGTAAATCCTCACAAAACTCCTGGCATATATGTCCCCATTTTCAGATGAAGAAAGTAAGACTGGGAGAGATAATTTGTCTAAGACTGCACAGCTAGTTATACAACTGGAGTTTGACTCCTAGCCTTTGTTCTAAGCTCTTCTCACCATGCACTGCTACTAAAATCTTATGGAAATAACTTCATTCTTCTTTTCTTTGGAGAATTTGTTGTCAGTCATCTAAGATGTATTTATCTGCTCCCTAAAAATAAAAATTAAAAGACCCCTCCTGACTGTCCAGGAGTTTCTTCTGCCTATGGGCTTCCCCAGTCAGCTAGCTCTTGGGTAAAAGACCATATCCTCATTCTTTGATGAAGACTCAGATAACATAGCTTTTCCCCTACATACTTGCTTATTTTCTTAAATAAGTGACCTCACCGTATATGTTGGAAGGTCAAACTCATAAAAGGAAGTCTTTATAAACCCTGCATCAACTTAAGAACATTACACACATATTTGTTTCCTTAGCTTTGGGGATTTATGAAATATTTTCTATATAGCAATAAGTCTATTTTTCTGGTATGGTTTATATACTGCTTCTGACATAAGTTCTAGAAGAAGCTTCTCAGAATTGTTGACACCCATGAAGCATCATTGAAATGGGTGTGTAACCTCATAATATAACACATAGAAGGCAGTGACACTTATGTGAAAGTGAAATTTCTAGAATGTCTCATTAAAGCCTCTTTACACAATCTAATCAAAATCTGTATCAATCAAGGTATATGTTTTAAATATTTTTTCCATCCTCCTCATCCTATTCACACACACACCACACCCCTACACACTACCAACACCTTAACCCAAGCTACCATCACCTCTTGCCGGTATTTTCTCAGTAGGCTCCTAACAAGTCTTTCTGAGTCTGCTTTTACTGTCTTCTAAGCAGCCAGGGGTGGGTGATATGGTAGAATACCTTAGTGATTGTGTCACAGGTCACCCCCTACCACTCCCTAGCTTAGAACAGTGGCTTCCCATTGCTCCTTATAGCAACCCTTCCTTCTCCTTATGATCATTTGGCCTTCACGCATGTGTTTCCCCTACCTAGAATGCTATATCCTTCCCCTCCCTCTCTTCTTCCTCCCTTCCCAACTCCCTGCCCCTTAGTCTAATGATTCCTATTCAACTTTGACAATTGAGTGGTCGTTTCCCTAGAAAAACTTGATCCTACCTGGATTATATCTCCTAGGTGAATTACATGTTTTCAAGGCACCATGCACTTCTTTATAGAACTTTACACAAATGTACTTACACTGTATATGATCTGTCTCTCCATTGGTCTTCAAGCTCCCTAAACATATGGGCCCTGTTGCTTTGGTTTACCACTTGTCCACAATGTCTGGCATTAGGTGCTTAATTAATATATGTTAATAAATGAATGCATCAAAAAAGGAATAGATTAAATTTCCTCTTTTTTTTTTTTTTTTTTTTGCTAAATAGTACTTATGTATAGATTCACACAAATAAATAAGTACATGTCTTTTTAAAAATGTTTATGCCTTTAGACCCTAGGAGTTTACAATAAAATGTGATATGTATATATAAACTTATAAGAATAATGTTACATTTTATGTGTGGACTGAAAATGTTAGCTCTGAAAGAAACAGAAATCATACAGCTCAACTCCCTTATTTTATAGTTGAGAAAATAGAGGCTCAAAGTAGACGAAAGAATTGCTTAAGTACAAAAGCAGTTAAAGCACAGAATGAGAATCGAAGTTTCTTATATATAGGGTAAAATCAACCTTCTTGATTGTTTTCTCTTGTTTTCTTCCAGAGAAAAACAAATGTAACATGCAACTGGGAGGCCTTCCTAGGGCAGTGAAAGGCTGGTCCTAGCAGATAAGGTTTCAGGGGCTGCACTAGGTAGAGAAAGGCATATGATTACTTAGTCAAAACAAGTGCCAGGCCACAGATGCTAGTCTGGTGAGATGACATGAAGCCTAAGGGGTCTGAAAAACACAGAGGGAAAAAATTTTTAAGAAATCTAAAACAGTACAAAAATCACAACAGAGAATAAAAGGCAAGCTATTTAAAGATGAAATCATCTCAAGCTTCTAAACTAAGCCCTTCTATGTAAAATACTTTTTCTCTGGGTGTAAGCATTTTGGAGGCTACCTGAGATTCTAAGGGGCACCCTTTCTAAAAATGTTCTCTACTGGCTTTGAGAGCTGTTGTTTCCATAGCAACTTCTAGTTGTTATTTTATGTCTAGAGAGAGGCAATTTTTTTCCTAAAGATCTATGATTCCAACATGAGTGAGATAAAGTTCTTTATGTTTCCCATTTAAGTACTCACAGAATCCTTACAAAATCAATTTAAGAAATAGCTTGACTGGCTTCATTTATTAGTAACTTTTGAAATAAGGAATAAAGAGAGTAAATAATTCATTACTTGCTTATATCATCAGTCAGTACCAACCACTAAATTCCAGTCTCTGCCAGGTGAGTGTCCTAACTAGTTTCTGATGTTGTCACTCTGTGAGGTATCAGATAAGAGGAATAGGTAAATTGCTGTTTGCAACCAGAGGCTGTAAAAATCAGATAGGGAAGAAAAATCACTCTCATGTGATGTTCTGTTTACTAAGTTACGATTTATAAAGTGAGTAATGGCAAAGGCTTCAAAGCTTGATGATTCGAAGTAAGATGATGTTTAGATTGTTAGGGTCCTGGATCACTCTATCACAGCCAAAACAAAGAAAGAACTGCAATGCCAAATGACCTACATGTCTTCACCATCAGAATACCAACAAGTATATAAAGGCCTGACCTTGATATATTGCTAGAGTTTCCCTTCTGTAGATAATTGTTTTTATGCACAGCAGGAAAAGACCTGTGTTCTTAGCTCCAAACCCAGCTATTTTAGGTAAAACAAGAATAAACCAACCTCTAACAAAATATTATGGAAAATGCTTTCATTTCTTTTCTTCTAAAAAAAGGTAAATATAGCATATATACATATTTTTCTCTTTTTCTAAACTCATCTATTTCCTTATGCTTTGCTGTGTCTCTGCCCTCTCTAAAAATGGGAGACAAAGGAGAGAAAAAGGATAAGGAAGAATAATAAGTAAAATCTTCAGAAGTGTACAGGATCTGGTCTCAACCAGCAAATCAATAAGTAACCAATTATTCATTGAATTCTTCCTAATGTTTAAGAACTTGCGTTAGGAATTTTGAAGGAAATGAATTAATATTTTTAGTGCCTACTATAAAAAAGTCACAGTGCCAAGTACAAGAGATATGTAAATAAATTAAACATCCTCCTTGTCCTCAAGGAGCATGGTCCAGTAGGGGAAAGACTAACTCAAGAGTTAATTACGTCCAACAAATACAAGTGCAAGTAGAATGATTAAGGGCTCAGAATATTTTGGGGTGGAAAGGGAGTGCTTAAGTGCAGGGATGTAATAAGTTTAGATACTTGATGGAAGAGGTGAATTCTGAGCAATGTTTAAATATGCACAGAATCCCAGTCAGAATTGCATAGTAGGTTTTCCACAGTAAACGTTCAGCAGTATTAAATAACATAAAAAGAAAATGCCTAAAATATATTCTAGGGTTCGAAAACAATATAAACATTTCTGTGAACCAAAGACAGAATAGAAACACAGAGCCAAAGGCCTGATGTGCTCTGAGACCAGAGGCTGCTGTAGAGGATGCTATTTCCAGGTAGCACAGTCTAGCATGTACTACACTAGAAGGTGGTTGCTTAAGGGATGGGGCTTCCTGTTTTGAAAGAGGCTGGAGATCCTGAACTGCTGCCATTGCTGCCTGGGGCAATGGCATATCTCAACCAACATCAGAAGAAGAACTCAAAGACATTAGACACAGTCTTTCCACTGGAAACTGGCCTGGAAGAAACAGTGGAGCAACTGAAGATACTGGAGCTGAAGTGCTGGAAACCTGGTGGGGTCAGAGGAGCAGGGAAGGCACCCTCTTTGAGTTCATTCTTCTAAGGTGGACCTTCTGGGACCACATTTTTAAAGAAATACGTTGACATAGGTATAAAGACTCTGATAATAGAAATTAGAGGGAGTGGTATGAAAGGAATTCTGTGACTATGGAGAATTAGTCAAGGTGAAGATTACTCCCAACTAGCAGTATAGACTTCCTTGCCTGGCCCCACCCCTAGACTAAATCCTGTGTTATACCCTCTATGTGTCATTTACAGAAAGAGGTGGTATTGGAGCACAGTAACTACTCTGCTGATTTCCCAAGACTGGCGAATTTTTGAAATATTCTATCCATTCTTTCTTTGAAGAGAGACACTTTTTTTTCAACTCAAATACCCTCACTTGTTGCTTAGAAAATACCATCTATCAGCCGGATGTGGTGGCTCATTCCTGTAACCCCAGCACCTTGGGAGCCTGAGGTGGCTTGATCACGAGGTGAGGAGTTCAAGACCAGCCTGGCCAACACGGTGAAACCTTGTCTCTACCGAAAAAAAAAAAAAAAAAAAATTAGTCGGGCATAGTGACATTCACCTGTAATCTGAGTTATTCAGAAGGCTGAGGCAGGAGAATAGCTTGAACCTGGGAAGTGGAGGTTGCAGTGAGCCGAGATCACACCACTGCACTCCAGCCTGGGCCATGGAGCAAGACTCCGTCTAAAAAAAAAAAAAAAAGAAAATACCGTCTATCGCTACAGATACAGATAAAAGAAATGAATGTAGCCTTGAAAGGGAAGTGAAAGCAGGCCTGAATGATAGAAATGTGGTCTGGACTCTTCTTAATTGTTGTCCAAGGGGGCACCTTCCTAGGACCCAAAGAAGTTTAAAAGAAAATGTGGGCAATGAGGACTAGAAAACCACGGAGGTGACACTAGCCTTGGTGAACTCACTATGTGCAAGGTTTCCCACTCCATTTTGTAGACTCGGAAGCTCAGCCCACCATTTTATAAGCTATAAAAGATAATGATTTTATTATTTCTAAGGTTTTTATGATGTATCTCCTTGTTTTTTCATGCACCACCAAATATAAACTCACTATTCCAATCACTGTAAATTTTGAAACCATTACTAAAAAGTGACTTGGTGCCCAGCAATTATCTCCCAGCAATCTCTGATCAACCACTCTTATAAGTTACTGTCATTGAACCAAATGGAAATATTTAATTCAGTTTAATATCTCTACAGATACCCCATTTCATTACTCTTCACTTTACTTCATGCTGCAGATACTACATTTTTCACAAATTGAAGGTTTGTAGCAGCCCTTTGTCAAGCAAGTCCATTGGTGCCATTTTTTTCCAACAGCATTTGCTCACTTTGTATCTCTTCCGCATTTCGATACTTCTCAGGATATTTCAAACTTTTTCAGTATTATATATGTTATGGCGATCTGTGATGAGTTAGCTTTGATGTTACTATTGTATTGCTTTGGTGTGCAATGAACTATATCCATATACTACATCAAAGTTAATTGATAAATGTGTGTGTTCTGACTGCTTGACTGACCAGCCATTCCCCCATCTCTCCCCATTTCCTCAGACCTTCTTATTCTCTGAGACACAGCAACATTGGAATTAGGCCAATTAATAATCCTACAGTGACCTGTAAGTGTTCCAGTTAAAGGAAATCACAAGTCTCTCACTTGAAATCGAAAGCTAGAAATGATTAAGCTTAGTGAGGAAGGTATGTTGAAAGTCAAGAGAGGCTGAAAGCTAGAGCTTTTGCACCAAACAGCCAAGTTGTGAATGCAAAGCAAAAGCTCTTGAAGGAAAGTAAACTCTAGTGAACACAAAAATGATAAGAAAGTGAAACAGCGTTATTGCTGATATGGAGGTTTTGGTGGTCTGGATAGAAGATCAAACCGGCCACAACATTCCCTTAAGCCAAAGCCTAATCCAGAGCAAGGCTGTAACTCTCTCCAATTTTATAAAGGCTGAGAAAAGTGAGGAAGCTGCAGAAGAAAAGTTTGAAGCTTCAAACTAAAGAGAAAAAAGTTGGAAGCTAACAGAGGTTGATTCATGAGGTTTAAGGAAAGAAGGTGTCTTTAAAATGCAAAGTGAAATAGCAAGTGCTCATGTAGAAGCTTCAGCAACTTAGCGAGGAGGTCTAGCTAAGATCATTGATGAAGGTGGCTACACGAAACACATTTTTTTTTTTTTTTTTTGAGACCGAGTCTCGCTCTGCCGCCCAGGCTGGAGTGCAGTGGCCACTAAACACATTTTTAATGTAAATGAAACAGATTTCTATTGGAAGAAGTTGCCACCTCGGACTTTCATAGCTAGACAGAAGTCAATGCCTGGCCTTATCTTTTCTTATATTTCATGGCCTTGATATTCATGAAGAATAGACATTATTTTGTCAAATGTCCCTCAATTTTGAATTTGTCTAATGTGTTCTTGTGATTGAACTCTAGTTATGCATGTTGTGTGAGACTACCATGAAATGATGCTATGTCCTCACTGCATCATATCGCAGGGCTCATGTTGTTGATATCTTGAGTGGTGACTTCGATCACTTGATTAAGTTGCTTTCTGTCAAGTTTCTCCCTGGTAAAATTACTGTCTTTCTCTTTGTCATCAATGTTTTAGGGAAGATATTTTGAAATGATTCAAACTTTATTTCTCCTCAAACTTTCACCCACTAATCTTAGCATCTCTTGATGGAGGATGTCTGCAAGAGTTATTATGGTGGTATTTAGCGATGACTTTTTGTGTTTTTCTTTCATTTTACATTTATTAATTCAAATTCTATCACAAGGAAGAGCTGTCCCATTTCCCCTATTTATTTATTTAATTATTTATATCAGTATGAATTCATGGAAACTTATTGTATTTTATGGCTTATAATCCAATACTATACAGTTGACTCTTGAATAACGTGGGAATTAGGGCCACTGACCCCCATGCGGTAAAAAAAAAATCCACTTATAACTTTTGGCTCCCAAAAATTTTAACTATGTCCAGCCTACTGTTGGCCAGAAGCCTTCCAGAAGACATGTCAATTAACACATATTTTGTATATGTATGATATACTGTATTCTTAAAATAGAGAAAAGAAAATGTTATTAAGAAAATTATAAGGAAGATAAAATATATTTACTATTGATTAAGTGGAAATGGATCATCGTAAATGTCTTCATCATCATCGACTTCACAGTGAGTAGGCTGAGGAGGACGAGGAAGAGGAGGCGTTAGTCTTGCTGTCTCGGGGTGGCAGAGGTGAAAGGAAATCCATGTATACGTGGACCCTCACAGCTCAAACCCATGTTGTTCTAAGGCACACTGTATTTATTTTGCTGCTGTGATTGTTCCAGGTTTGGCAGTTAGGAGCTCCTTTGTGATTGGCTGCTGTGATTTTGTTGGTTTTTGTTTCGTGGAGCATTTTCTTACTCTCTGGCACTATAAGATATTCCAAGCTCATCTTGTTTATTACTTGCTCTAGCCCTGGAATCAGCTATTTCTCCAAGGAACCTGGTTCCTTTTATTGCAGAATGGTGTTTGAAAACCAAAATCTGAGCATTAGGTGTGAAATTGGCTAAAATTTCTGACAATTTCATGTTGGTGAGAATGCAAAGTAATGAGCTTATAGGAATTGGTAAAACTAATTTGGAAAACAATTCGGCATTAACTAGTAAAGTTGTAGGTAAGTACACTTCATGAACCAGTAATTTCATTCCTAGATGAATACCTTGGAGAAACTTTTGCGTATGTACAGCAAGAGTCATATACAGCTTTGTTTATGATAGCACAAAACTAAAAATCACCCAAAAGCCCCAGTAGTAAGAGAACAGATGAATAAAATGGAGTACTGTAAGCTGTGAAAATGAATGAACCACAGCTATGCACATCAACATGGATAAATTTCAGATACATAATTTTGAGCAAAAAAAGAGAATGATTTCATTTACATAAAGTCCAACAATATGCAAATAAACAATGTATGTATTTGTAGGGATGCATAAGTGATAAGGTGATAAAACTGGAAAGAAAAGGAAAATTATCACAAAATCCAGGTTACAGGTTGGGTACGGCATGCAGTTGGGTTTCAGAGATACTGGTAATATTTCTTAGCTGAATGGTGGGTTAATCACATTCATTTTATTTAGATCACATATATGTGTGGAATCTTGTATAATTAAGAAGGAAGTGAAGAAAAAGTAAGGGGGGAGCTAGGGGAAGGGAAAGAATATAAAAAGAGGAAAGCAAGAAAAGAAGGGCAGGAAGGACACAGGAAGAGAGAGAAGGAGGGAAAGATAACCAAAAGAGCACTCCTGTATGTGCTGTTGTCTTCAGATCCGGTGAAGTTCAGATTGTGACACCAAATATATGTGTGTCTTTAGATGAACCACTAAACTCTAATAAGCCTCAGTTTTCACACCAGTTAAATCGGAACAATGTGCTTTGGCCTGTGTAGTTCACACTGTTACTGTGAAGATAAAATTGAATATTTATATCTATTATATGTATATAACAGCACTTCAAAAAGTGTCCTACAATGTAAAGCAAAAAGAAAACTAAGATATCAAGTTATCGTCTTGATTCCTAATGCCAGATATGGTGTATCTCAATATTTACATGTAATTTCATATTCAGTGACTATTTAACTTACATCCTGCTCCTCTCTCAACTAAAATATAAAGAAGAAAGAAGATATTTTGCTATGCCTTTCACGAAGGTTAGTTTGCTCTTCTGACAAAATTTGTAGAAGAGCAGCTTACCCCAAACATTCTGAACTCTCGGGCTGCAGAACCTGAGGTACTCATTCTGGAAGGGTAATGTTGGTCTGCTCTCTGGTGGTCAGAGAAGAAAGCACAGATGAAGGGGTTGTCAATACAGTCTCAGTTTTAAAAAATACATTAATAATGAAGATAGCAGCTACCATTCTTTATTATGTGCCAGGTTCTGTGCTAACTACTTAGTTCTCGTTATCTCGTTTAATCCTCACAACAACCCTGAAAGATATACTACATCACATTAGCCTCATATTTTTAGGTGAGAATCTAGGGTCACAGAGATTTGAAGTAAATGGCCCATGATCACCAAGTGAGTGATGGACAGATTGCCTCCTGAGAGATGTCTGTGGCCAAAAGTCCACACTCAGCATCCACCCCAAATATCTATTGGACAACTGAGCTCTCCTTTGAGATCTTAACGTCTCGTGGTACTTTAATTGTCTCATTGTCCCTCTTCTTCACTTGGAATAATAATCTTCCCTGTATTTTGACCAGACCCCAAACTGGCTACTTCTAGCCTCCAACTTAACTAATTACTGACTCTTTATCTTTTGCTTGCTTTATCTTCTATTCTATTAATTAAATTCATTAATTGATTCTTTTATAGTATGTAAATAAATAGTATTTACACTGTATAGTATAACTATAGAATATTTAATATTTAGCAATCCTTTCATTTCTGAAATAAAAACCTACTTGGGCACAGTGTATTTTCTAAATATACTGCTAGATTCAATTGTTATATATTTTCTTTAGGATTTTTTATCTATTTCTATTTGAGAGACTGGGCTGTAATTTTTTCAATGACTGTTAAAATTTTCAATGACTGTTAGGTTATTCTAACCTTGTGAGATGAATTGCAAAATTTTGTGGTTTTGATGCTTTGACATAATTTGGATATTATTGAAATGATCTACACTCTGAATGTTTGATAGGGTTTTTTGCATAGTCATTCAAGCTTGGAGATGTTTTACAGGGTAGATTTTTTCATATGCTTTTCACTACCTCACCCTTTCCCTGACCTCTGCTGCTAGCTGGTCTATTCCTGTTTCTTATCTCTTCTTAAATCAATTTTGGTAATTTGTGTTTTCTGTATAATCAGCCATTTCATCTAGATTTTCAAGTTTATGGCACAAAAATTTTATGTTGTATTTTCTCACAATTTAAAAATATCTGTTTTCGTTGTACTTATACCCTTTTGCTATTCAGGTTGCCATCCTTTCTTATTGACTGCAGTAACCTCCTGACTGGTCTCCCCACATCCACTACTTTTCTCTATGTATCTACCTCATCTTTTATCATTCCTTGCTGCATCCATCTATAGTCAAAGAGAGCTATAAGATCTTAACTGCAAACCCACAATTAGAGAAAGCTATTGAAGTAGCAAGGTGGTTGTAGTCTCTTGCTAGCAAATCTGTACTACAATTCACAGCTGGGAGCTGTGGAACAGAGCCCTGTGCCTATTCTTGGGTATCCAGAGTTATCGTCGTGTCACTTTCATCTCTAGCTCTTCACACACACACACACACACACACACGCACCTGCCCTTCACTGCTCCCTGCTGTACCCAGCCTAGCTGCATCTATCCAATAAACCCTGCCTCCATAGCTCACCTCTGTTACTGGAGGAAGTGAGGACGTGCTGTACAGGTTATCCTGTAAAAAACAGGTGTGACACCTGATGACCAAATGGGAGTCCACAGTGCTACAAGCAAACCTTCAACCATGTGACAACCTTCACTAAACAAACCACTAAAGAAACTCCAATCCAGTTCTACTCAGGCCCACTCTGAAGGGAGGTGGATAAATCTAGAGATAGTGTGCAAGGTGTCTTGACTGCTTTAAAACTACCCCCAAATCAGCAAAACATATCCACCTTTTAGAATTTCAGACCCCAGCCTGATTCACCTCATGCATGTACACCTCTCTTTCTCCTCTTAACCTCTTTCATCACATATTTACCATTTATAGCTCTCAGACACCATGACTTTGATGTACAAATCAGCTCTTTCTTGGCCTCTAGCTAGATCTGTGTTTCACGTTTACTCCTGAGCAGTATTCATCCTTAGCAACTGAGGAAGTTGAGCTGTATACATACACAATGACTGTGTCCTTGCAATATGAGTTATTTTTTAAACGTACAATTGAGGATGTATATTCGTAGAGAATATGTGCTTCTTTCAACAAACTAGGTTATGTATGAAGTAATCAGTAAAGAAGAAAATAATTGAATCCAAATAGAGTATTTTTTTCTCCTTCTTTGTGGCTTTGCAATGCCATATACTTGAACAATTTTTATTGGCCAATTCAGAGGTGTAGTGTGGTGTAATACACAAGCATGGTCTGGAGTCAGGAGACTTTAGTCTACTCCTATGATCTGTTACACTGGCTGTGTGACCTCAGGATAAGTCTACATGACCTTTGACAATCATTTTAGCATAGTAGCTTTGGATCCCAAAAAGTACATAGGTGTTTATTCTTTGTTGAATAAGCAATATGAAAGAGATACTGTTCTTATTCTCAAGAAGTTTATTATTTTATGAAAATAAAACTTATTTTAAGTAGTTAACTACAAGGAAACAGTTTCTCTCTTTTACTCTTTAGGTGTCAAGCCCTTCTAGCCCCTTTTACAGCTAACTTTTCTCCATATATTTTGCTATCTTTCTAGCCCACAGAAAAAGAAGCATGGTATAATCATGGTTCAAGAAACCAAACCTGGGCCGGGCGCGGTGGCTCAAGCCTGTAATCCCAGCACTTTGGGAGGCCGAGACGGGTGGATCACGAGGTCAGGAGATCGAGACCATCCTGGTTAACACGGTGAAACCCCGTCTCTACTAAAAAAATTCAAAAAACTAGCCGGGCGAAGTGGCGGGCGCCTGTAGTCCCAGCTACTCGGGAGGCTGAGGCAGGAGAATGGTGTGAACCTGGGAGGTGGAGCTTGCAGTGAGCTGAGATCCGGCCACTGCGCTCCAGCCTGGGCGACAGAGCGAGACTCTGTCTCAAAAAAAAAAAAAAAGAAGAAACCAAACCTTATTACCCAAGACCTCTCCCTGGTTTATTATTTACATCTCACTTCCTTTTTTCTTCCAAAGTCAAAACCTTCAGCGGATATAGAGAAAAGCATTCTATTCCATTTACTGCCAGGAGTATGATAGACTAGATAGAATGACTCTCCCACTATAACATGACTAAAGCCTGGATGAATTTCAAATATAATTTTTAAAACATTGCTGACTGAGACATTTATCCTCCTGACACCAAATACATGGTGTCTTTTCCAATATCACTTCTTGCTCTCTGGACACCAGTTGAGTGTCCAGTGATTCAATTCAATTCTGACACTAACAACCCAGAGTTAGTGCAGACCCCACAGGTTTCGGCTCAGTTCTACAGGACTGCCCCTCAACACAGCCTTCGAATGCCAGCCATAAGTCCCGGGCCTCCCATCTTTCTCACTGACAAGCTATAAATCAGAGGTTCTCATGACCCCCTCCTCAGGTTTGATGATTTGTGAGAACAGCTCACAAAACTCACTGGTTTATTATCAAGGCTATGACTCTGGAACAGTAAAGTGAAAGAGATTTGTAGGGCAATGTTTGGGATCAGGGGTATGGGGCTTCCATGCCTTCTCTGGTCATGTCACTCCCCCAGCATCTTGATGTGTTCACCAACCTGGAAGTTCTCCAAATCTCATCATTTAGGATTTCTTATGGAAGTTTCATCTGTAGGCAAAATTGATTAATTCATTGGCCACCAGCAATCACTTCATTCTCCAGCTCCTTTCCCTGCCCTAGAGATTAGAGGGAGGTGGGTGGAATGTTCCAAGCTTCTAATCAAGGCTGGTTTTTCCGGAACAGCCACCCTCTTGAAGCTACCTAGAAGCCCACCAAAAGTCATGTCACGAGAACAAAAAATACTCCTATCACCCTTATCACTCAAGAAATTCTAAGAGTTTTGGGAACTGTGTGCCAGAAACCAGAAACAAAGGCCAAGTATCTTTCTATGATATCACACTGACTGACAAGAAATAAGGAATATCCCCATGTGCCAAAAATAGAAAATGAAAAACAACTAAAACTGGAATGATGAACAGTTTAAACAAACGAAAAGGCTAGGATTACCTCGGGGAAAATGTCAGTGCCAGCACTGGAATTGAAAGATTAAGCACTAGGCTTTCTGCAAAGGAAATGAGACTCTCTCATTAAGCCAATATCTTTGAAAAACTCTAGAGTAGTCCCAGATCAGTACTTCCTCCTAGATCCATAAAGCAAATGCAAATTCCCAATTTAAGGCCTTCTGATTTGGAAACATTAAATTCAATCAAATATAATGTATAATAAGATATTAACAAATATATCACAAACAAAAGTTAGGAGGAAACAAAAACACACTTAAGTTCTTGAGAATTTAAGATAATGAAATTATTATAGTAAAAAGCAATTATCAGCAAATGTTTTAAGATATTAAAGATGGAATAAAACTGAAAAATGATCAAAATATAAATCTAATTTAAAGTACCAGGCACATTTGATAAAAGAATGAATTAGGATATTTAGAAATAGAAATATCATTATTGAAATCACTAACCCAATAAATTAACCAGCAGAATATATGCAGGAAGAGAGAATTAAATCTGAAGGAAATACTCATAATACAGAGAGATAGAAGATAAATATTAAAGAAGACAAAGATTGGAGGATAGATGGAGGATAGAATGAGTAAATATAACATATGTAAGTGCAGTTCCAGAAAGAGAGAATAGAGAAAATAGAGGAAAGGCAATATTTGAAGATATAAAGCCTGAGAATTTTCCAGAACTGAAGAAAGGTCATGAATCCACAGATAGAAGAAACAAGAGTCCAAGGTAGAGTAGATAAAAAGAAAGTCACACTCAAATATATTTTATTAAAAACCAAAGACTATTTAAAAGCAGGCAGAGAAAAGGGGTAGAAAATTTACAAAGGAGGAAAAATGATGTCAAGTTTCTCAGTAACAACAATGGAAGCCAGAATACAGTGGTAATAAAGACATTACCAGAAAAACACATAGAAATTATTACCAAGAAATATTTTCTAAACAAACTTTTAAGAATGTATTTTAGAAAGAGGAAATATGATTCTAAAAAGTTCAGAGTATTCCCATGCAGAAGAATACAGTTGGACTCTAACCTTACACCATATACAAAAATTAACTCAAAATGGATCTAAATTAACTCAAATGGATCAAAATGGACCTAAATTTAAGAGCTAAAATTGTAACATCCTGAGGAAAAAACATAAGGATAGACTTCACAATCTTGAATTTGGCAATGATTTCTTAGATATGACACCAAATGCACAAGCAAAAGAAGAAGAAGTAAATTGGATTTAAAAGCTTTTATTCATCAAAGGACACTACCAAGGAAGTAAAAAGACAACATAGAATTATTTGCAAGTTATAGAAATGATATGGATCTAGTATCCAGAATATATAAAGAATTTTCACGGCTCAACAACAAAAAGGCAAACACCTGATTTAAAAATGGGCAAAGGACTTATATGGACATTTATGCAAAGAAGATACACAAATGGCCAACAGGCACATGAAAAAAATGTTTAGCATTGTTAGTGACTAGGGAAATGCAAATTGAAACCATAATGAGATACCACTTCATACCCACTAGAATGGCTATCATCTTTCAAAAATGGAAAATAATATGTTGGCTAGGATGTGCAGAAATTGGAGTCTTTGTACACTACTGCTGGGTATTTAAAATGGTACAGCCACTGTGGAAAAGAGTTTGATTTCATAATCCACGAATAGATTGTAACAGTTTGGTGATTCTTCAAAAAATTAAACATAGTATTGTCTTACGAACCAGTAATCCTGGTCCTAGGTATATACCCCTAAAGAATTGAAAACAGATATCCAAATAAGTATTTGTACACAAATGTTCATAACAGTACTACTCACTGTAGCCAAAAGCTGGCAACAGCCTAAATGTCTATCAATGGATAGATGGCATATTCACACAATGAAATATTCAGCCACAAAAAAGGAATGAAGAACTGACACATGCTACAACTTGAATGAATCTCAAAAACATTATGCTAATTTAAAGAAGCCAGACACAAAATGCCATATATTGTGTGATTCCATTTATACGGAATATCCAGAATCCATGGAGATAGATGGCAGGTTACTGCTTTCCAGATGCTGCAGGGGAGGCAGGAATGGAAAGTGATGCTTAATGAATAGGAAGTTTCCTTTGTGGGTGATAAAAATGTTCTAGAAATAGATAGTGGTGATGGTTGCACATCACTGTACTGAATGCCACTGAGTTGTGGTTAAATGATTAAACGGTGAATGTTGTGTTTTATGAAAGTTATCACATGAAAAAAGTTCACAGATGCAAAGAAATTAGCAAATAAGCAGGTAAATACAGACATTGTACATTGTATATTATGAGAATAAATTATTATAATAACATCTCATCTGTGTTGACTTAAAAATGAGAATAAAATCATGAACACCATGAACACACAAATTGAGGAAGGGGTGATCAGAGTTAAAGCATGTCCAAGTCCCTCTAAGGACCTATGAAAGCCATCTGCTCTCAACTACTCTTGACTGATTCATAGCAAAAAATGTTTTACATTTCCACACTGTGTACACACAAATGTGTAAGACTGAAACAGGAATTTCATGAAATAACTTGCCCTAACCTTATGAGTGTTGTCTACTCATATTTTCTAATCTAATTAATTTAATTTTAAAAATGCTGATTGTGGCCATTGAGTTGATTGTATAACTCATAAGTGAATTGTAACCCATAGCCTGAAACACAGTGGTGTAAAGAGCATGTGGTGGCACCCAAGTAAAGAGCTAGGCAAGAAGAGAAAATAGAGGAAAGGGTCTTGGTAGCTCAATATCCACTCTAATGCTCTGTAAGTGAGCATAGACAAATGGTAAATTGGCTGTTTTCCACAACCTTTTGAAGATATCTATCTGCTTCAGTATTATAATCTCCATGGGGCAAAAGAATATTTCCACTAGTGTACTAGAAGCCTTTTAAACAATTCTGTATTTGAATAGTGTTCTGTGAATTGCCAAGATAAACTTTTCTTGATTTATTCAATATGGACGCAGCTCATGGAAAACATTTCAGATTCAGGCACACTGTAAACAGTCTATTTCAATTTGAAGAAATCAGATCTGATCTGTGGTCTTACACCTTTTTACTTTGGACAAGTCACTTCATTTCTCTTGGTTTCAGTTCCCTCATTTGTCAAATTAAAGGGAACTTTTAAGTTCTCTACCTAAAATAGAAATCTGTAATTCATTCTAAGTCTACACAGAACCCCAACTTCACACACACACACACACACACACACACATACACAAATGCATTGCATTCAGATGAAGAAAACTTAATGTAGATTTCTTATTGAAATACCCACAGCATTGCAATAATCTGTATTAAAATAAGAAGTGATGAGAAGTGATGAATCAGGTGATTTATTGAGCATATTTCCCACATATTTTCAGATACATAATTTTTTATTTATAAGACATTTATAGTTTTTTAATTAGTTGCTGACTGGGTGTGGTGTAGTTTACTTATTGCAATGTCAGGATCATTACCAAGTTATGGAAGGGGATTATACTGGTCTGAGCCCGTACCATTAAACATGTCCATATTCCATGGTAGCTACATGGCTCATCTTTAAATTCTTTTTCCAATTGTTGCCAAGTACTTCAAGTAATAATATTTGGTAGGTTATGTTTACACTTGAGATACAAACATCTGTTTTTTTCCACCACAATTATTCATTTGTGTTAGCTAGTCATTGTACCCGTCCATGCTGTAGAATCGGATGTGACTAAGACATTTGGTGTTTTCAGTTTACCACTGTCTGGGAAGATTCCTGTGAAATGAAAGAGTGGAAAACACACTCTCTGCTCCAGCCACACTGAACTATTTTCAGTCCACTGAAAGCTTTTTGATCATTTTTCCTTATTGTCTTTTTTAAAACTGTTTTTTGTGTGGAAAATTTCAAGTGTAGGTAAACAGAAGAGTATAAGGGACGTCACTCATCACTCAACTTGTAGTATCAATGTTCTACCTCGCTTCTTTTATCTAAACCTCCACTCCCAATTCCTCCGTCTGATTGTTATTGTTTTTACAATTTTTAAGGTAAAATATACATACATTGAGGTGCACAAGTATTAATTAAACAATTTGAGCTGTGTGTCTATACCCTCACCAGATTTCCATCTCATAAGAAAAAAGTCCTCCCTTGGGAGAAATCCCCCAAAGCCTCAAAGGCACCACTGATTTTTTTTCAGCTTAGGTTAGCTTTACCTGTTCTAGAACTTCATATAAGTGGAAACATGCAATATATCCTCTCCTGTATGCAGCTTCTTTTCTCAGCATTATGTTTTATTCACGTTATTGGATGTACCAGTACAGTAATTCATTCATTTTTATTGCTAAGTGCTAACATACTACAACTTGTTTACCCATCCTCCTGTTGATGGACATTTGGGTTGTTTTCAATTTTTGACTACAGTGAATAGAACTGCTATGAAAATTCTTGTACAAGTCTTTTTGTGAACATGTATTTTCACTTATCTTGGATAATTACCTACAACTGCAATTGCTGGATCAGAAGATGTGTTTAACTTTATAAGAAACTGCCAAACTTTTTGTCAAAGTGGTTATATCATTTTATACTTCCATCAGCAATATATGTGAGTTTTAATTGTTCTGCATCCTTACCCATACTTGATATTGTCAGTCTTAGATTTTAGCTATTCTAGTGGGCATGAAGTAGTATAACATTGGGGAAATCACCACTTCAGACTCAATTTTTCCATCTACACAATGGTGCAGTAAGACTTAGAAGTCAAAGGAAATAAGTATTTGAAAGTGCTTTGTAAAGTGTGAAGCCTTGATCAATACAAAATATTCATCTTGACAGAAGCCAAGATACTTGATGCTCAACATGCCACACAGTGCTCTGGGTATAAATATAGGATGAAAAAGATTAGACTGGGAAATAAAATGTTCATTACTTTGTAACCATTTTCTTTTTGTCATATTATTTTCTTCCTTGAAAGTGATATATAGGAAGACAAATTCAGGTAATTAATTAACTGGAACCCCCTTGGTCAAGACTTCTAATCATTCATTCTAATCACTGATAGGCATCCAATAAATGCTTAGTTAAGCAATGAAGTATTTAGTTACAAGTTTCTCATAAGTACATGAATGTTGCTCATATTGCCCTATTAAAGAACTTATTATTTCTTTGAGGAGATATAAATAATCAATACATCTTTAGACATAATCTGCCTTTGGTCTGTTTCTGTTCAAGCAATGCGGCAGAGGCTTTTAGTTAGCCTACTACTTCCAATAGCTGTGATCTTTCTTGAATTTTCATAATTTAGCTAAATATTTACATATATTGACTATCAATAAAAACATAGCAACCACATAATTATATTTTATTTGAAGCAAAATATTGTGCTTGTAGATTTTTTTTTTGTAATTGGTATTCAATGGTGCCTTTTCGTCTTCACTTATCAAAAGGAATCCTTTCAGTGAAGTTAATAGATAAAGAAATCTGCTTGAAAACTTCATGAGAACCAGTTTTCTAGAATCAACATCGACCATTACCTCTTTGTAGCCTCCTGGAACCTTCAGATGAAGACGGGGGGATTCTCTTCCTTTACCCTCCCCCATTTCCCATTTGGGCAATACAAATAGCCCAAGTCTTAATTATTCATTGAGTTTGATGCTGAGAGGTACAAAATGCTTATAAGGCTCTCATTCAAAGGAAAACCGGGCCAACCATAAAATCTAAAGAGAAAGTACGATGTGAAAATTGTATCTGAAGGGCAAAAAAGTGTGTCTCACCTATATTTGAATTCAGATGAATAGTCAGCTACTTGGTTTCTCAAAGAAAATTAGTATTAGTATAATATTGTTTTCTAGCATAGTAGGATACTTCTGTATATAATAAAAGACATCCTCGATGTATTGGTGTTTTGGTTTTACTCACTCACCTGTGCCCATTTTGGGCAACAGAAATGGAAAGCAAGAGTAATTTTGCTGAAGAAAGAGAGATGGCTAATGCTGGTATGTGGATATGCATGTATGGACATGTAGACCAAGGAGTCTCCAGTATCCCCTGCCCTCCACACTGTCCTTCAAAAACATTAACACAACAATTAAGTATTCAGGCAAGTTTGAGTTTGTGGATGTGTCATGGGTTGATAAATTTGGTAAATAGTTTCATATAATATTTTCATAGGTGAAGAATCAGAAGATTATAAAAAAATTGAAATAGTGTCAGAATTCTATAGCTCAGGAATCTGCTGGCACCAATATACCTTTTACTTCCCTATCCATTTAAATATTTCTTCTAAAATCCCAATGTCAAACCCGGAGATTAAGGCCAGAAGCTTGATCTCATAGCCCTCCTCAAAATAATTATCTTCCAGGTACTTTAATGTTAATTTCACTGATGCCATCTAGTGCTACAGTTTTGTCTCATGATACTTTTAGAGAAATGCTTGAGGTCGACATATGCAATGCAAAGATATCTACTGGCCCAGCCACAGGTCATCTAATTCTCCATCTTTTTGCTACACAATCAAAAATTGAAGACTTTGTAAACTCTCTGTAACCAATTTCCTTGTAAACATAACACATTTCTTGCCATCCCTTTCCCCATGCCTTCTTTCCTGAGAAAACTGGGACAAGTGTTCACAAACATCTATTCTGATTATTCTTTGATTCGTTGAAGATTTATTCTGTGTTCTGTTATGTTCTTTGTCCTGGGAGCCTGACCTCTAGGTACTGTGTTACCCAGGTTCCCTTGCTCTCTGGCCAGTGGAAGGAGAGAGATGTTGGAATATTTATTTTCAATATTTCTCTCCTCACCATTTATTCCCACTCACCATCTGCTTCACGGTGGTTCTATCAACGGCCTTATCACTCAAACTACAGCTATCATTGGGCAGCCCATCTTGACTCTAACTCTTAGCCAGTTTCCAAAAACAGCATTTTCTCCCCCTGCTGCTCAGGCCTGGGATTCGTCAGAACTCCCTGCTGTTCCTAGTGTCTGGGCACCTCAACATGCCTTCCTAGTTCCTCTAAACCCAACCACACTTCTAAATATTTCCTTTATGAAAAAGCCTCTACATACAAAGCTGAGTGTGCTGTCTCTTCTGCTGAGCCCCTGGCCAATAGAGCCTCCTGCCTGCAAGTTCTTCGTAGTCCATGAGACAGGTCAGACTTAGGGATCACAGACTCCCCTAAGCCTGAAATTAAATAAGTACCTGAGCACACAGACTCACATTGCCCTCTGTGCACTTGAAGTACTTAGAGGGAAGCGTGATGTCAGGAATAAAAACAATTGAGCTAATTAAATAGGAACATTTTTCTGAAATACCCTATGCCATTTGCGTTATAAGCCCATAGGAAAATACCATATTTGCATTTTTGGGGGTCAAGAATGATATTTTCTGGGGACAGAAACAGAACTTGGGAAGATATGACCGTTTGTGGAACTATTGGGATGTGTACCAGCTATTGCCACAAAAATTCTGTGTCACAAACCATCCCAAAACTCAATATCTTAAAATAGCAATCATTTAATCTCACAGAGCTGCAGGTCAGCTGGGTGGCTCTTCTTCATCTTCTTCGCCTGCCTTGGACCAGTGACTAGTCAAGACATACTCTTCTCGTGGCAATGATAGGGGTGGAAGAGGCCAGGCCCAACCACTCAAGCACATTTCAACCCCCTATTTGTGTCACATCTGCCAAGGCAAGTAATGCGGCCAAACCTAAAGTCAAGGATTTGGGGAAGGATATTTCCCTTGTGGAGGTAAAACGGGGAAGGAGTGAGTATTTTTGAAAGTACTCTACCACAGTGAGTCAGCTACAGAAAAGTCATTCAAGAGTGGGCTGTAATTTGTTCAATTAAAGGCAGGAAAATTTTTGTTTCAGAGTTTTTCTTCTCATTCTTCATAAGTGAACAAGAGTGACTTTACAGTGTACACTGCTGAGGTGATGGGTGCACCAAAATCTCAGAAACCATCACTAAATAACTTATCCATGTAATCAAACACCACCTGTTTTCCAAAAACCTGTTGAAATAAATAAATAAATAAATAAATAAATAAATAAATAAAATCAAACTAAATGTCTTGGCATCCAGAAACTTTTTTTAAAAAAATGTACAGATAGTATTGCCCTAGAAATAAAGGTATTTTGGGGTTTTAGCTATCAATCAAATGTTATTATGAAGATTTCATTATCTGTTCATGGTTAAACTGGCATTGCCAGACTTTGAGACCTGAATCAAGCTTTGTCTGTTTTTATTTTCCTGCAAGATTCAGATCCCAAAAGAATTACTCTCTTTCTGAATCCTGGCTGAGACTCAGTACATACCAATGAATATGGCTGTTGGTAATTCTACAATCTGGATATCCAAAAAAGTGGCCAAATGGTCCAAAACTGATACTCCCTTATCTGTACGGGATTTCCCTAATCAGTAATTAATTTGTGCTTTAACTAAGGTTTATTCGAGCCCCTCAATTTGGAAGGGGTTAAAGTTGAAGATTCCAACAGATTCCACCAAACTTAGTATCCACCAATTCTTTCCTATCCTAAGAAGGGGAGGAAAATGTTTTCCTTATATAGGATTGAAGAGGAACAAAAAGCCCTTAGTTATGTTGATCATCGGGGGGAAGGAAAAAAAAAACTATTTTAAATGGTTTAAAACAAAGGAACAGCAAAGAAAATAGGGAGCAGAACAATAGGAAATGTCCATTATGCTGCTAGCACAGTGTGTGAACCAAAGAGTGTCCATAATGATGGCTGATTTCAATAGAAGCTTTAGCTTGCACCTCTAGCTCTTGAGGGACAGTACAGAAATCCAGAGTAGGGAGAAACCAGTATGATTTGCAATCATGACAGACCTCACAGATCAGATAATCCTAGGACTGGAATTTAAGAATAGATTGGTTTGAATAGATGAAGAAGATGGAAACAGCGCTAGAAGACAAAGAAAGTGTATGAGAAATGTTTTGGAGTTAAGAATGAACAAGAACGTTTAGGGAATAGTGAGACCACTGTGGCCCATATAGGAAAGTGGTCAGAAATTAGATGGGATAGAGATCATGGTGCCAGATTATGAGTGTCTTAATAGGCCAAGGAATCTAAATTGTTATGTGGTAGATGTTAGAAGCTGTTGGAATTCCTTGGTGGAGATATTATTTAGTACAAACAACTTCAGTTGTCACAACAGGCTAGTCTTCATTGTGACTCTTGGCTAGATTTTGACTTGGAGATAGTAATGATCACAGTGAACAAGAGGGGATGATTCATGTGTGTTTCGACTCCTTTACAAATTTAATTTTAGCCTGAATCATAGAAAGACTCTACAGCCTTTTCCCATGCATTTGTTGGCAGCAGCTGCACGTTCCCATGGGAACATACACCACTTACCTAGTCAAGCCTTCCTCTTGCCCTCAGCTTTTATTCATTGAAATGTTTCATCTTTTCTACAAAGCATATTTACACATAAGCTTAGAGCACCGTCTATTTTTTCTTCCATAACTGAGAATTCATTCTGAGTATTTGCAGATACATAAAACTCCAGGTGTAACTCCAAGCAAAACATGATGAAAGAGGGAATTTGGATAAACCGTGAAATGATGACATCATATTGAACATCATCTGGTATAAACATTTTCGCTTTCTGCAGTGACCAGATGAAGGAAATACGGTGCCATGTGCTTCTTCAGTGATTAATTCAGGAAAGCCTTTGCTGAGCTCAAATCCAAAATAGGAAGAACCCACCTCCCACATGTGCAAGAAGCTTGTGGTCCTAGGGATGACACTGCCCTTTTCCTCTGCAGGAAAGATGATTCCCCTGACCATAATGCCAAAGCTACAAACACTAACATACCTCCATAATTCTGCACTGAACTCTGATCACATAGTACACAATAATTTCTGCACTATTTTGTTCCTGTTCCAAATTCTAGTGGCTTGAAATCCGAAATAGAGGAAGTTAAATCATAGCAGTTGTACACTTTAGAGAAACTTTGAATTTGGCTGCTAGAGATTTTCTAAGGTATTGCTTTTCTTAATGTATATGAAAACTATTGAGCCAGGTTCTAGATTAAGTGCTGGTGATTCAGACATGAATAAGTCATGATGCTTCCTCTGGAGTGTTTCAGGGAAGACAGTTACATAAAAACTAAGCTGTAATCGAATTTAATAAGTCCTTTAGTAGAGGTGCAGAGTTCTGTGGGAACGTAGAAGGAAAAATAATTGCTTCTTCAGTTTCAAGGCGGACTTCACAGGGCAGAAGGCATTTGGGGAAGTCTTGAAGGATGAGCCAGGACTCCCTAAGTGGGGTGAGGGCACTTGAGGTGGAGAACAGATGAATAAAAGCAGCAAATGAATAAAAGCATCAAAGGGCAGTGTTGGTTGTTATTTCTTTTTATTCCAGATGAGACAAGTCAGGAATCAGGGCATACAGGGATCTGGGAGGCTGCCCTCTTTAAGCATAGCCTTCTCAGCACAGACCTGCTGCAAGCCAAGATTTCAGGACTGCAGAATCAGGCTGACTGAATCATAAGGGTATTATGGCTTCCTGGGAAACAAAATATTTGCAAACTGTTTCTTTTTTTTTTTTTTTTTTCCTGGGATATGGTCTCACTCTGTCGCCCAGGCTGGAATACAGTGGTGTGATCAGAGCTCACTGCAACCACGAACTCCTAGGCACAAGTGATCCTCCTGCCTCAGCCTACCCACTAGCTGGGACTACTGCACGCCACAATGCCTGGCTAATTTTGTAAACACTTTCATGGAAATGGAACAATGGACTAAAAATAACTACAGATATTTCAGACTATCAGGATATGTGGTTTCTGGAAGAGAAGCCATATTTTTCTAAAGGGAACTTAAAGGAGATTGCCCCCAAAGTTTCAGGGACTACAGGTAGTCTCAGTCTCCGTAGCCCCATGAACATGTCATTCTGTTTTTCCAGACCATTCCCTGTGATTGTAACATATTCAGCCTCTTTTAAACTGGAACAGATAATTTACCACTCTTACAGTAAAAGGACATGTTAGGTTCTGATTACTTAGCGAGTCAGTGGCTACAGGGTCCACCAGAATCAAGAGACTCAGAGAGAAAAGCCAGCTCCCAACATTTATGGAGGGTAAATGAGTTTCTGCTAGCCCCCTATTCAGTTTTGGCAAAGAAACACCTTCAAAATGGACTGAGTACAGCAACTTCTGCTTTGCTTTCCCATAAATCTCTTTTACCTCACTTTGCTTTTAACATATTCTCAAAACTCTTGGAATTCAGGATTATTGTCTCAATAAAATTTAATTTCTCTCTCTCTCGACTTGCACATTTCCTACAGCTACTGTTTTATTTCCCTACAACAAACCATTTGAAAGAGTTGTCTACAGGCTGCCTCCAATTTTACTTCTCTTTGGAACTCACTCCCTATCCTGAACTATCTCTCTAAAACTGCTCCTGTCAAGGTCAACAGTGGCCTCCAGGTATCTAAATCCAATGGTCAATCTTCAATCCTTACCTTATTTGACCTTTCTGCAACATTTGACATGGTTGATTCTTCCTCCTGTTTGGATTCTTCCTCTCAACTTGGAGTCCAGAACTCTACTCTCTTTTTTTCACTAGCCTCCCCTCAGTTTCTTTTCCTGGATCCATCTCATCTTCTTGACCTTCAAATGTTGGAGTGCTATAGCACTTTGGTGACCAGACCCCACCTTCTCTCTAACTTCACTCACTCCTAGGATGACATCAGATACTCTCATGCTTGGGGGCCCCACTCATAGTCCCTCAAGACTCACCTCTGCACACAGAAGGCTGATTACTGGGGGCACTTCTGATTCTCTGTCTTGGGGCCTTTTCTTGGCCCAGGAAGCTCTGGACTCTCTTGCAGAGAAGCTGGAACTGCTGAAGAGTTAAGCTCCCAAAGCAGGCGTTGGCCAAAGATGGATGAGATTTGATGGATAATTATCCTAGCTTTCTGGTCCCTCAGTTAGGATAACTTTAAGGCCTCTTGTACACTCTCTCCCAGAGTCCCACAGTGGGACTAAACTTCTGTTACCTGCAAGAGTTTACTTTATAATGCACCGTTTATTGACATCCTTCCTTTTCCTATCTCAATTCCCCATTTTTCCATCAGTATTTATTGGAATCTCCTCCCAAATAAAGTATTTACACTCACATCCTTGTCGGGGTCTGCTTCTAGGGGAACCCAAGCTAAAACAAATACTATTGATATGCCAAAGACTCCCATGTTTATATCTCTAGCTCTAACATCTTCCAAATTCCAAAATCATATTTTGCTTACTAAAGTGCGAGAAATACTTCTAAATGCTTTCAAATGTGAAGTGATTCAATCCTTATACTAATCCTATGATGTGGGTTCTATCATCGTCCCCATTTTACTGATTAAGAACCTGAGGGACAGATAGCTGAGGCGAAGTGCCCATGTCAACACAGCCAGAAGGTGGAGGAGCCAGGATTCAAGCCGCACTCTGGATCACAGTGCTATCCTGTCTCTATGAAAAAAGGGGTACATTTGAGGCCAGGTGTGGTGGCTCACGTCTGTAATCCCAGCACTTTGGGAGGGTAAGGCAGGCAGATCTTGAGGTCAGGAGTTTGAGACCAGCCTGGTCAACATGGCGAAACCCCATCTCTACTAAAAATACAAAACTTAGCCTGGCGTGGTGTTGCGCACCTGTAGTCCCAGTTACTTGGGAGGCTGAGGCAAGAGAATTGCTTGAACCTGGGAGGCGGAGGTTGCAGAGGGCTGAGATCACACCATTGCACTCCAGTCTGGATGACAGAGAGAGGCTCTGTCTCAAAAAAAAAAAAAACAAAAACGGAGGGGGTGGGGGGTACATTTTAGAAAATGAGTTTTTTAATGGGTGAGGGCAATGGAGAGGGGCAATACATTTCCAACTTTAATAAACAGTATTCACAAAGAGTAAATCATTCTACAGTAGAATTATCTTCATTTTTGACAGACTTTCTGGACTGGAAGACGAAGTGAGTGCTGCTTAAATTGTAGATGTGACTTGAACAAAGCATTCGGCAAGATCTCTCATGATTTGTTTTAGAAAATGTGTAATAGGCCAGGCGCCATGGCTCATGCCTGTAATCCCAGCACTTTGGGAGGCCAAGGCGGGTGGATCACGAGGTCAGGAGATCGAGATCATCCTGGCTAACACAGTGAAACCCTGTCTCTACTAAAAATACAAAAAATTAGCTAGGCGTGGTGGCAGGCACCTGTAATCCCAGCTACTCGGGAGGTTGAGGCAGGAGAATTGCTTGAACCTGGGAGGCAGAGGTTGCAGTGAGCTGAGATCGCGCCACTGCACTCCAGCCTGGGTGACAGTGAGACTCCATCTGAAAATAAAAGAAAAAAGAAAAAAAGAAAATGTGTAATAATATGAACTGGATTCTAGATCAATTAGGTGAATTCACATCCAGTTGAATGACCGCAACCAAAGAACGCTGTTTAATGAATTCTCTTCCAACCTGTTAAGAGGCTTCTTGTGGCAGGTCACAGTGCTGAGTGTTGTCTCCTGTCCTACTTAGGCTTTTTAGCAATGTCTTCAATAAAGGACATCATCGGAAAATCAATCTAATTTGAAGAAGATACGTGGAGTGGTGATGGAACAGGATAGTTTATGTGCTTAAAGGCTGCAATGAAGAAAATGAATCCAACAAGATGGAATTTACTGGGTATGAGAGGTCCTTTACTCAGATCTAGAAAAGCAAACAGCTGTCCAAGATCTGAGTGGGGAAGAGAGCATCACATGGAGGAAGCATGACATGGAGGAAAAAGAGGCTCAGGGGTTTCCTTTGGCTAGAAGCTAAATGAGTCAACAGCAACTTGTGGCTGCTATGCCAAACCAAACCAAAGAAAAACAAAACCCTGAAGAAATCCTTAGCCTGGAAAAACAGAATTGTTGCATCTAAGCCAATTGAAGCCAAGATGAAGAAGCTCTTTTGTTTCTCCTTCATTAGTCAGCTCATATCTGAGGAACTGAATATTGTTTGAGGTATTGCATCATAAACGGACAGAAACAAACCACAGGTGTCCACAAGAAGGAAACAGGAATGGATAAGGATGACACCATCTCATAGGAAGAATGTCTGTAGGAACGGGGAAAGAAATTAATGGGAGGATATACTATGTCTTTTTTTAGCGGGGCAGAGAGGGATAGTCACAGAGGGAGTTTATAGGACAGATATTACTTACTCTGTGCCACTCTCTTGTGTAGGAAAACAACAGAAAGGGAACTTGATATTGCATATCTACTCTGGGCCAGGAAGTGGTAGTCATTTCACATGTGTTGTTCTATTGCATCCTTCCACCAACTTTCTGAGACAGTTGATGGATTTCTAACACCTTAGCAACTTTCTAATAACTCTCTTTCTTCTAATGATTAAGGAATGGGGAAGCATATGCTTGTCAGTGTAAATGCGGTGTTTTGATACTGGACTCCAGCATTCAACTTGAAGGTTAAGTGATCAACTCCAGAGGTAAAGAACCCTTGGCACACAGGGTCTGACACAGAGGTGTACCATTCCCTTACTTTCTTGGTCACTCAGATCAAGATCAGACTGGGATGGGATAGTGGGTGGACTTCAGCAAAAGAAAGACTTATTGGAGGATGCCAAATTCAGAAGTGGTGCCTGAGTAACAGGTGCCTGCCTGTTCCCACTTCAGCTATTGCTGACTTGCAGATGCAGCAAGAATTTTGGGCTGTCCCTTTTCACTAAGTCCCTCCCATCAGAATGTACTGATAGTTACCCCAGTCACTGCTCTGCTTCACAACTCCCTTCCCACTGTCCCTTTGTGGAGTCTTACTCCCAATTCCTCTATCTTGAGGTCCAGTTTATAAATAAGAATTTAAATAAATTATTTTTCAAACATTAAGAGAAATATTAGAATTTCAATCAATCTTTCTTATGCTGCCTGATATGGTTTGGCTGTGTCCCCACCCAAATCTCATCTTGAATTGTAGCTCCCATAATTCCCACATTGTGGAAGGGGCCCAGTAGGAGATAATTGAATAATGGGGACAATTTCCCCCATACTGTTCTCGTGGTGATGGATAGGTCTCACGAGATCTGATGGTTTTATAAGAGGAAACCCCTTTTGCATGGTTCTCATTTTTCTCCTGTCCACCACCTTGTAAAATGTGCTTTTTGCCTTCTGCCATGATTGTGAGGCCTCTCTCAGCCACGTGGAACTGTAAGACTATTAAACCTCTTTTTCTTTATAAATTACCCAGCCTTGGGTATGTCTTTATCAGCAGCTTGAAAATGGACTAATACACTGCCTTAGTCTGTTCCTGCTGCAATAACAAAATGTCTTAGATGGGGGAATTTATAAGCAATAGAAATGTATTTCTTACAGTGCTAGAGGCTGAGAAGTCTGAGATCATGGTGCTAGCAGCTTCAGTAATTGGTGAGGGTGCTTTCCTGCAGCATCCTCGCGTGGCAGAAAAGGTAGAAGAAGCTAACAGTTTCATTCAAGCCCTTTTATAAAGGCACTAATTTCATTCATGAGGATGGAGCCCTCGCTACCTCCCAAAGACCCCACCTCTGAATACCATCACCTTGGGTGTTAAGGTGATCACATCCAACATGTGAACTATGTGTGCAAACCAGAGCATGCGCCCACTGATAATGTATAAATCCTGCCATCTTGTGTCCAAGACTTCAGATACTGGCCAAATATGTTTTCAGGCTTTGTTTTCCATTATATCTCTTCATAGGTTCTTTGTTTCATCTAAATTGGATTACTCATTTTTAATATACTGCCATGCCTTTTCCTGTTGCTTGCTATAATCAGAAATCATTATTTCTTTATATCTTTCAAAACCACACTCAGCATGTCAACTTCTGTTTAAGTATAACCTTTTTCATTAAGTTCTCTTTGACCAGCAGCCCCCCATAGCCATGGATGAGACATTTATTTCCTTCCTTGAGCACCATAGTGCATGGCTAAAGCTCCTGTATGACATTTTTTTTACTACTTCCCAGTCTCCAAAACCAGTTCACGTATTTTGGTATGCAGAATTCATGTATTTTGTTCCGTGTGTTTATAAAGGACAGAATGTCTAGTAATTTCATATTCCACAATAGCTTATTTTAACCCATTTCCTAAATGCAAAAAAAAAAAAAAATCAAAGAATGAAGAAGCAGCAACTCCATTTTGCACTGCAACATCTGTGTAGCTGGTTATTTGAACTATCTGTAATTGGTAGTGAACAATGAGGAAACAGTGATTTTTCTTCCACCACTGCCTTCAAAAGTACCACTAGGGCCAGGCATGGTGGCTCATGCCTGTAATTCCGGCACTATAGAAGGCCAAGATGGGAGGATCATTTGAGCCCAGAAACACAAGACCAGCCTGGGCAACATAGCGAGACATCGTGTCTACAAAAATGAAAAAATTAGCCAGGCATGGTAGCGTGCACCCGTAGTCCCAGCTACTCAGGAGGCTGAGGTAGGAACATTGATTGATCCAGGGAGGTCGAGGCTGTAATGAGTTGAGATCACACCACTTCACTCCAGAGCAACATCTTGTCCCCCAACCCCAAAATACCACTGGTTCTCCTCTCTTCCCTGTTCCTTGGAGATATCATAGGCAATCACTTTCCATTCACTATTGTGTGTTAAAACAGTCTGACTTTTCAGGTACTCAGAGGTACTATCTGGCTAAAAACTTCAAACTGTAATACATTTCAACATGTTTCCACTCCCGCAGTTCAGAACTGATTTTTGGTTGATGGACTTAACAGAGGGAAGAAGGTGTGTGGTCTATTCTTTCATTCTCCTTGCTCTTTGCTTTCTCCTCCCCCAGCTTGTCCTGGCATGGACAGCGGGAGCCACTGCTAATAAACTGCTAGAATAGCTCCTTGCAGCTTGGAAACAATGATGCCTGCAGTAAATGAGGCAGAGATGCTGGAAATTCCTTGGCAGAGGAAGGGATCTAAAACTTCAGAGAGGTAGGCATGTTAGAACTGATGTATTGTGAGACACCAAAGAACCACTAGATGATTATGTTTCCCAGGAGGACCTGGAGAATGCTCTCTTTACTAAAGCAATAAGGAATAAAACATTCATAAGGGAGGCACTAGCACCTTGAGAAACTCAATGTTGTGTGTCCTCTGTAGGTCAAGGTTGATAGTAGGAGACACTCTCAGATACTGGGCTCCCTGGTGTCAATATAAATGATAGGATCTAGAATAGCCAGATGACAGCATAAAACTGTTGAAAGGTAGGACTGATGAAATTAGCTGCTGTGTTAATTTCCACAACAACCTTGTAGGGAGACAGGTATACTCAATTACCCTAATGGGTAACAAGGCCACAGTGACAACCAGGGAGCCTAAGACCAATAAACTACGGTATCCTAGCAACAACATACATTAAGGTGTTGTTTGATTAATAATCTGAAAAAGACCTTGGGTTGGTCAGCACATGATAGCAAATCATGATCTCTTGTCCCATTTTAAGAACTAAGGCCATTTTAAGACTTAGAATACACTGATTAAAGGGCCATGTCCCCTTGAGGAAGTTCCTGCAATGCTGTACCAAGTAGTTAAAGTAGTTATTCACAGTCTTTCCTCAAGTTGCTACTCGCTGCATCCTGCAGTGATTTGTGTCTCCCTCAAACACTTAAAGGATGCAGGAGTGATGCTCCCCATGAAAACCCATTCAATTTACCAGTTTGGTCCTTGCTTAAACTAGACAGATGATGGACCTTGATCACCTGGACATTCTGGTCATTGTTCCACTATTTTGATGAGACCATGCCAAGTGGACCTGGTGGCAGAAAGTGACTAGAGTTCTGAATGCCTAAGTAAGGCATCTGCACCTCAGGTGATGGAAGATAAGCCCTACAAAGATTCAAGGGCATGACACATCTGTGAAATTTTTAGAGGTGCAATGGTCTAGCCCAGGGATTGCCAAACTATGGCCCATTGATCACATCCAGCCTTGGTATGGTCTGCAAGTTAAGAATGGTTTTTACTTTTTTTTTTTGAGAAGGAGTCTCACTCTGTCACCCAGGCTGGAGTGCAGTGGTGCCATCTTAGTTCACTGCAACCTCCACCTCCTGAGTTCAAGCAATTCTCCTGCCTTAGCAGTAGAATCCCAAGTAGGTGGGATTGCAGGCGTGCATCACTATGTCCAGCTAATTTTTTCTTTTCTTTTCTTTTCTTTTCTTTTCTTTTCTTTTTTTTTTTTTTTGAGACTGAGTCTTACTCTGTTGCCCAGGCTGGAGTGCAGTGGCATGATCTCAGCTCACGGCAACCTCCACCTCCTGGGTTCAAGCGATTCTCCTGCCTTAGCCCCCCAAGTAGCGGGGACTACAGGTGCAATGTCACCATGCCTGGCTAGTACTAGAGATGGGGTTTCACCATATTAGCCAGGATAGTCTCCATCTCCTGACCTTGTGATCAGCCCACCTCTGCCTCCGAAAGTGCTGATATTACAGGCATGAGTCACTGCACCTGGCCTAATTTTTGTGTTTTTAGTAGACATGGAATTTCATCATGTTGGCCAGGCTGGTCTCGAACTCCTGACCTCAAGTGATCTGCCCACTTCGACCTCACAAAGTTCTGGGATTATAGGCATGAACCACCATGCCCAGCCAGTTTTTACATTTTTTAATAATTGAAAAAAATCAAAAGAATAATAATATTCTATGATGTGAAAATTGTTTTAAATTAAAGCTTAATATTATAAATGAAGTTTTACTATAGCATAGCCATACTTATTCATTTCCATATTGTCTATGGCTGCATTTGAGATTCAACAGCAAAGTTGAAGAGTTGCAACAGAGACCATTTGTGGAATCCTCATCACTTCCTACTGCTGCTCAGTGAGTCAACTTGACAATGTTTCAAGTGCCAAGCATATTTGTTTTACTTTTATTTTATTTTATCAGTGCATATCTTTCATGTCAAAACAAGAAAAGTCCACTTCAAATGTTGTACTTTTAAGTTATTGTGCATCTGGCTTTTTGTAAAAAATTGAATTAGATCAGAAAGCATGTGTTTATTATGCACTGACACTAAAGCTGTGCTAAAACAGCACAATATATGTCAACATTGTCAGACTAAGCACTCATCACAATATGTCCAACTCACAGGAAAGCAACAGGCAGAAAAATTAGGAAATTTAAATAGAATATCTTATTATAGTGAAATTTCTTCACAAGAATTACAAATGTAAATGAGGCTGCAACCAAACTTAGTTTCCAAGTGGTTCATTTGTCAGCAAGCAAGGAAACCCATGTATCAATGGTAAGCTAATTAAATTGTGTTTTTATTAGCTGAAAAAATGGGTACACAGAAAATAAATTTGTTCAAGACTGTGAGCTTTTTGGTAAGAAAAGTTGATTGAAGAGTTGAGGACATTGGGAGCAACATCAATAGTTAGTTAAAAACAAAGTTAATTGTTCTGAGTATCTTTCCTTGTCTCTTGTTGAATAGACAGATGCTACTGATACTGCTCAGCTGTTGTTTTTTACTTGAGGTATCAATGCTAAGTTTGAAGTAACTGAAGAATTAGGTTCTATGAATACTCTGTATGGAACAACTACAAGTGAGAATAATATTTTCAAAGAAGCTGGTAAAATTTCTAAGCCAGTACAACCTGAAGTGGAATCTGCTAAGATGTGCTACATGGTGGTAAAAATTTTTGTGAAGCAGACAAAGGCTTACTTGACTCATTTAAAAGCTTGTGAAAAAGTAAGAAGTTAAAACCTGTAATCATTCATTGTATTATTCATCAGTAGGTACTTTGTATAACATGTTTGGTTCTATCATATATTATTGAACAGGCCATGTCCAAAATGGACCTTATTCACTTTTGTGGTGTAAACATCTGCAATTCTACGATTTTTTATCAAAAATAGAAGCTGAATATCCTGAATTGCTCTATCAACAAGAGTTTAATGGCTTAGCAGTGGTAAAGCTTAATTGTGATTTTCTTTGGTCTTAGCTCAGGCTGAAATTAAAATTTTTCTAAACAAGAAGAACTACTCTCAACCACTATTATTCTAGTCTGAATGACTTTGGAAATTTGTTTGCTAAATTTTGCTAATTTTTACTTGTGACGTGGCAAGTGTTCTTATTTTTTAAAGCTATGCACTGTCATCGACAGATAAAAGGATATGATGTTTAGGATTTGTTTCAAAATAATCAGGGATCTAAAAAAGTATAGATGAAATAATATTGTCCGTAAATTACACTAAAGCTGAGTATGTACACTACATTCAATACACTATTCCCTCCAGCTTTCTATATGTTCACAATTCCTATAATGAAAAATTAGAAAAAAATCAATATCCATTATTATAGCTGACAAAGAAGGAAGTCATTTTATAGATAGGTTGGCCTACAAAGATGTTCTAAGAATCAAGAGACAACCAGAATAGTCATCAAAGTGTCCAGTATGGCAGCCAATCCTTCAGGCAGCTGAGAGCCTGGGAGTCACTGCAAACTGGCTTGGAGCTAATGAGTCACATGGGAGTTAAATCAGAGTGGGGCAGGAGTGAGGCAAGCAGATGATTTGGGGTGAGAAGAAATAGTGTCCACTGAATAAGTAATGAAAAAAATCTCTAGAAATCCTCTAGCTTGTGGGAATTAACAAAGGAATACCTCTGGGTTGGCCAAAGACCCAGCTGACTGAAAACAGTGTGATCAAGAGCCAACTTACCTAGGAAGTAGACATGCAGGGATTTCAAATTTCCTGGAGTAGTATGGGAAAGTAGAGTAACTAACTCCCAAATTTTTTTAGAAACTCAGAAAGGAGTGAAGAGAAGGTAGGCTTTGGAGAACTCCTGGATGAACATCTTGCTTACAGAAAGTTCACATGGAGAATCAATGGCAGGAAAGGTAATTGCTACATGTGGTGTGCTACATGTGGTGTGCTCATTTCAGACAATGAGCACACAGCAACATCCAGGATGTTCTCTTGCCTTAGAAGGAATCACAACAAACTGTAAAATACCAGGAATGGGGAGATTCATCCAGTGGAGATATGTTGGGACAGTCACTGAAGGAGTGAAAATAGCTGCCTGGCTTGAGAAAGCCAGCTATTTGAAGCCATTCTCATCTAAAAGTATAGATTAGCAAGTTCAAAGTTATAATCTCCACTCCATCCCCTACAGTCATTGTGAGTGATTGTTTTTCTTCAACACTCAAGTCAATTCAACCAACATTTTGCTGACACTGTATTGGGAAGTGTGGAAGATAAAAAATATGTATTACCAAAACGTGGACCCTAACACAGGGACACTCATCTCTAAGTGGAGAATGTAAATGGCCCTTGCAACAAATTGGCCCTGAACTCCTTGACTTTCAGCTTTAATGTCCTTCTTCAGTCTTTTTCAGCTACACACAACCATAGCCACTTCTTTGGTATTATCCTCCCTAGTACTCCTCCATCATCAAGATCTCAAACTCTGAAATTCTTTTAGACTACAAACTATTATTCTTCTGTCTTGTTGGTACCTAGCAATTTTTTCTCTTTGCCCTCGTCGTGAACTCCAGACCCCTTGAATGCTTCTATCCAAGCTGTGTCTTGGTTTCACTTGCTCCCTTCCTAGCCTTGACACCGTAGACATGCAAAGCAACCAAAGACCACTAGGTGACAGTAGAGCCCCAACTAGACTATTGCCCAGCTTGGGCACCAAGTCAGATAATTAATATTTATAATGAAAGCCTCAAGTTTGAAGGGGTAAGACAATAGTGGAATTAAACAAACAATAGCGAGTAATACAGGGAGGTCAGTCAGCTGGGGCCAAGAAGATCTTAAGCCCCATGCAAGTGTAAACCAGACAAATGGTGAGACCTCAGCCGCTGGAGACATGACAGGGTACTCTCAGGTTCATTGTCTATAATCATCTCCTATCTGTCTACATGGGTAGCCTTTCCCCTGCTTTGAAACATTTCCTGCTAAACAACCCTTAAGGATTTTCTATTTAAAGATCACTTAATGTCACTAGGCCTCCTGGAATTCTTTGTACTTAGGCAATTCCCAGCACTAGATAAAATCAACCTTCTTATCTCTCTTTCTCTGGGCAGCCAGGTGCTTGGCAGAAAATTACAAGTCTGCACAGTGACTTAATTCTAAATGCGTGATATGTAACCTCAGCGGTGACTTCAATGCTCAAGTTTCATTCTTCATTAACTCCCTAGGTGATTCCTTGTGGAAGCATTCTAAGCCTTCCCCACTCCCTGAAATCCCTTACCGCATTTCAGCTTCCCCAGCCGCAGCAGTTGAGCTCACATCCTCCTTTATCTAGGAGGCTGAGATCATCCATCCTGTCCTCTCTGAAGCCCCTCTCTACTGTAGACTGAGCACAGGAGCTACAGAGTCTTTCAGGGTAAGTGCACAGAGTTGGATGGAGAAGACAGAAATTCCACCCTCTTCAACAGAAAGTAATGAAAATGGGTATCCTGTATCTCATCTCTGAATCAACTTACTCCCCCAAAAGATGTTGCAAACATTACTAACTGGAGCGTTTTCTAAATCATAGGAAGGACCCTGAGGTGGCACCTTTTACAAATTTTATCTGGATAGGCAATGCTTTTTTTTTTTTTTTTTTGAGACGGAGTCTTTGCTCTGTCACCCAGGCTGGAGTGCAGTGGCCGGATCTCAGCTCACTGCAAGCTCCGCCTCCCGGGTTCACGCCATTCTCCTGCCTCAGCCTCCCGAGTAGCTGGGACTACAGGCGCCCGGCTAGTTTTTTGTATTTTTAGTAGAGACGGGGTTTCACCGTGTTAGCCAGGATGGTCTCGATCTCCTGACCTCGTGATCCGCCCACCTCGGCCTCCCAAAGTGCTGGGATTACAGGCTTGAGCCACCGCGCCCGGCGGCAATGCTTTTAAACTATCCTCCAGCAAAATATGCTCCTGTCATTAAATTTCAACTGACTTTATCCTATCCCGATGACATGTGGTTTGTGTATTCAGTCCTTCATTTGATAAATACTTACTTTAGAGCCAAGCCTCATAGCGACTACGCATACTGCCAAATACAGAGATGATGGAAGACTTGTATGCCAGATAATGAATATTGAAAGGGACGAATCATTCATCCAGAATTCATGAGAATCTCCCTCCACAACTATCAAAAGAAGATCCACCCACTGGGTTGCAGGCATATGGCAGTGTGCTCTGTTCTTACGATCAATCAAGATGGTAAGTGCCTCAGGCTTAAGTTATTTATTATAATCACTCTTCTGATATGCAAATCATTTTCAAAGGCTTTCTGGCTACTGAAAAGATCATATATGACCAGCAGGTGCACATATATTTCAGTCGGCTTGATGGATGTATCTCTCTGAATAGTTATGTAAGTAGGATTCTACTATATTTATCAGTTTTTTAATGAATTAGAAATAATTTTTTAAATTTGAAAAACTGTAGACTGGACCTTGGTCTCAAAATGACCCTACCAAGGTACTGACAGCCTAAAAGATTCAGCTGGAGGCTTCTGTCTTTCTCCTTTTTTTTTGAGACAGAGTCTAGCTCTGTCACCCAGGCTGGGGTGCAGTGGCATGATCTCAGCTCACTGCAACCTCTGCCCGCCTGGTTCAAGCGATTCTCCTACTTCAGCCTCCTGAGTAGCTGGGATTACAGGCATCTGCCACCTCGCCCGGCTAATTTTTGTATTTTTCGTAGAGACAGAGTTTCACTCTCTTGGCTAGGCTGGTCTTGAACTCCTGACCTCGTGATCCACCCGCCTCGGCCACCCAAAGTGCTTGGATTACAGGCGTGAGCCACCATGCCCAGCCTTCTGTCTGTCTCTTAAAGCTAAGGGTATTATAGACACATCCATTTGGAACTGTATTAATTGAAGTTATGTGATTTAATTGATGTATCAATATTAGTAAACTAATAAATCTATTTTTAATAAATTAAATTTTAAAATGAATTTAATTTGTGAATTTGAACTGTATCCATTAATTGGGGGTATTCATCAAAAACAATTGGGTGTAACATAGGAATATGAGACCTATATCAAATATTTGGAGGGCTTTCATGAAGAATAGGAAAAGACCCGTTCTGTGCTGTCACTGCGTGCGGAATTGAGATCTATAAGTGGAGGATAAAGGAAGACGGCATTTTAGCTGCGCATAAGAAAGACTTGCTAAACACAAGATTTTCTCCTAAATATTAGTTGGGAAGTGAATTCCTGATCCCTAGAGGTGTTTAAACATTAGCCAGACTGTGTGGAATATTGAAGATCTAGAAGAACGTCAGTGCCTCTGGGCCCCACCAACCTCGAGTCTACGATTCTGTAATGAGGCAACTTAATTTCAAAATGCATTGTAAACATTTTTTTTTTCCTTTCTCTTGAGTTTCAACATATAACCTTGAAGCAAACTGCAGAAGCCTTTTGCCTTAGCCTTAAAATGGACTCCACGTCCCTCTCTTTCTCACAGAATATAGTCCCTTCACATTTATCTAACTGCATGCTAGGAAAGAGAAAAGAAAGAGAAGAGGCTCGTGAACCTTCCAGCCACTGCATAGTGCGGAGTCAGTACACCCCACCACCCTCGTTTAGCTCCCATCAGGGCTTTCTACTCTAAATATAGCAGAAAGGCACATAATTCTTATGGGGCTAATTTTTGGACAGACCAAGTCTGGAGACCCAGCTACAGAATTCCGGAGATTACTTCAAGGCAACTAGTCAACAACCTGGCCATCGTAAGGGTGATGCCAGCCTGAGATGCAGGGTGATGCCAGCCTGAGATGCAGGTGGCCTGGGACCCAAGACAGCCGCCAGAACAAGACACACAGGCACTGGAATCAGCACAATTCTTGCATGCCTTCCGTAACAAGTTTTCCCTTTTTAAACCCCTGCTTTCTCCGCAACTAGCGAAGCGGTTCCTTTTGGTAGGAATCCAGCCGCTTCTCCTTTAGTAGTTTTGGTTGATAAAAATCACTTTCTTTCTTCCAGACCTCATTCTTGTTCATTGGACTCTGCAAGCAGCGAACATGTGTTTGGTCACAATTTTGGTGGCCCATACTGGAAGCCAACAAATTCAGTCTGGGCCTGTGTTCAGGTACAGTTTTGGTGGCCTGTACAGGCAGCACTGTGTGCCCTGGGGGCCTGAGCCCACCGGTGAGGTGTCTATCGGCAGGGCACAGGGCGTCTGTGAGTTGGAGCTGCTTGTTGCTAGCTGACCCTTGGCTGGAACGTGAGGACTTTCCCTGCAGCTGCTGAGATACTTTTGTCTCAGGGATCCTCTCTCTTCCTGCTGCAGTGCCTGCTGCCTTCAATTCTTCGCTGGTGCAAAGAAAGTGACCTTTAGAGAAGTTGACAAATTTTGGAATTTGGGGATTTGGGAACTTTAAAACTTTGGAACTGGGTGAGTTAGTTGGAATGCACCAACCACCCTCTGCCTCCTTTGTGGTGCCCCTGGGGCTCTATGCTATTTAGACTTGGCCACTAGGGGCACAAGTTGAGCATTTTATGCATTTGTATTTGTGGTATCCTGGGACTTTGCTTGGCTAGGACTCAGCAGACTTGGGAGGCAAGGAATTTAGGACTCTACTCAGCCCCTTAACAGGGTATTTATTTGAAGGCTCGCCATTTGTTTGTACGTGTGAATGTGAATGTGTGACTTTAGTGTGTGGGCCCTGATTTTTCTCTCTCTCTTTCCTTCTTCTGACTTCATCCTCCTGGTTATCTGGGAAGCCACCTACAGCCTTCCTCCTCTCAGCCAAAGGCATCCATAGCTCCCTCCAGCTGGAAACAGTTCACCTTGACAGGTGACTTGTGGAAGTGGGAGGGATTCATGCCACATGATGTGTAAGTCTTGGATGCTGAGGCTCTCCCTGATGGGAGCTAAACGAAGATGGTAGGGGATACTAACTCCACATCACGCAGTGGCTAGAAGGTTCACGAGCCTCTTCTCTTTCTTTTCTCTTTCCTCTTCTCTCCTATAAAACTTGACCTTACTCCTCTCCATTCTTTTTCTTTATTTTTCTCTTTTCCTGTTCAAGCCAGAGACTCAGCCTTGAAGGAGGAAAACAGTGTCCAGCGTCCCGGCTCCTGATTCTGTCATCCCAAGGAAGGCCCATTTGTGTGCACATTTTAAGCTAGTGGGCAAATTATAACAAGAAAAGTTCAGAGTGCAAATGGCTAACCTACATTATAGAGTTAAGTAGAGTCTTCTAAAGCTCTCTATCTTCCTCTCTCTTCTGCCTGCTTTAAATCTGCTGTTACTAAGCTGCTGGTGCTAAGACTTATTATTTATGGTCTAACTAGAATGTAAACATTGGAAACTTGTTTGAAATTCTGGGGGGAAAGGGTAAAAGAGGTTTTTAAAACCAAACTGCCATAAAGACTGCTTTATCCAAAATTTTGGCTCACACTTTCCTTGAATTACCTATCAGGGCAAACAAAGTTTAGCCATGTGGACAGGTTCCAGTTTTATCTGAAAAATAACTTGAAGCCAGGTTTTATAGGTTGGTGAGTTTGTGATGCTGCCTCATGGCTAGAGTTCCAAGGTAACAGCTATTGGATCTTTGTGTATGTATGTTTATAGGTTTAGATATGTTTATGTGATGTACATGTAATATGTTCTGTTTTATGTCTAGCATGCTACCAAATTGTCATATAATGACTACTCATAAATTAAGTCCAAACACTTTTCAAGTTCACATTGTGAAGGGAAAATATCTTCAGCTTCTTCAAGCTGGAACTGCTCAGGGTAAATCTGCCTCCCATTCTACTCCAAGTCATCCCTCTGCTCACTGAGATAGAAGCATATCTGATTGCCTCCTTTGGAGAGGCTAATCAGAAATGCAAAAGAATGCAACCATTTGTCTCTCACCTACCTGTGACCTGGAAGCCCCCTCCCTGCTTCGAGTCTTCCTGCCTTTGCTTCAAGTTGTCCTGCCTTTCCAGACTGAGCCAATGCACTTCTTACATATATTGATTGATGTATCATGTATCCCTAAAATGTATAAAACTAAGTTGTGCCCTGAGTACCCTGGGCACATGTCATCAGGACTTCCTGAGGCTGTGTCACTGGCATGTGTCCTCAACTTTGCAAAATAAACTTTTTAAATTAACTGAGACCTGTCTCAAATTTTGGGGGTTCACAGCATGAATCTTTGATAAATATAATTGGCTTCAAAAATTATTAGTAAAATAAAAATATCTCCAGAATCACCAGCATACATTTGTGTCTGAGTAAATAAATTTTATATTTGCCTTTATGGTTAACAGGGAAATAACTTTAATGAGTAACTTTGTACAATATCTGGGTGTTCAAAAGTAATCTAAACTGATAAAAAATTTAAAAAATTAAGTACATGTAAATGAGATAAATGCTTGTAAGTGGACTTTTTGTGTAATTTAAAAATCTTAAAATTTAAATTAAATAATAAATGCTCATTTGATATCTGGGTCATTTCCAATTAAAAAAATTATGATATGAAAAAACATGGTTCTAAAACTGTGAAATGACTTAATCTATAAAATATTAACATCCGACAACAGTTCAGAATTTCTTGCTTCCTAAATTTTCACTAAAATTTAAGATTATTAGAAATAAAAATTATAATTAATAATTCTATAAATTGTATTATAAAAATAATTTTATGTAATTTAGAAGTTATTTTAAAATTATTTATTTAAAAAGGAAAAGAAAGCAATATAAGTGGGGGAGGGAGATGTGAAAAAAGTTATGAATATAAAGGTATATTTTTTAATAAAAAGGTTATGAACAAAAGAAAATAATTTGTATAAAAAAGAATCTTATATGTTAAATAAAGTAAAATGACATTATTTAGGAACAAGAGAAACGTAAGACAAGTGAGAAAGTCTAAGCATATTGTAGATGGTCTATATAAGTTATAAGGTTCATGAAAGGAAATTTATAAAAGGATTTTGTGTGTAATTAAATTAGCTATAATTAAAAGGAAATTATTTAAAATAATCTTTCTAAGATTGGTTCCCTATTTTAAAACAAGGTTTTCTTAAGGTATTGATTTGCTTTTAATGAATTACAAGAATTTTTTTCTCTCTTTTTTTTTTTTTTGAAACAGGGTCTTGCTCTGCTGCCTAGGCTGTAATGCAGTGACATGATCATAGTCCATGCCACTTTGACCTTCTTGGCTCAAGCAATCCTCCCATTCCAGCCTACTGAGCAGCTGGGACTATAGGTGTGCACCACCATGCCAAACTAATTTTTTTTAACTAATTTTTTTTTTGTAGAGACAGGATCTCACTGTGTTGCCCGGGCTGGTCTCAAACTCTTGGGCTCAAGCAATCCTACCCTGTTTATATTGGGATTGTTGGGATTACAGGCATGAGCCATTGTGCCCAGTCAAGAATTTTTTTTAATTTTATATTTCTATAAAATATATTTCTATAAAATATATTTCTATAAAATATATTTCTATAAAATATATTTCTATAAAATATATTTCTATAAAATATATTTCTAGAAAATAATTACCTAAAATATAAAATATATTTTATGTTTAGATTTTACATTTCTAGAAAATAATTTTTATATTTCTTTTGAAAATGTCTCAGAATCATATCTCAGAAGTTCAATTTTGCTGTGTCTCACTGCTCTCAGCTTCTTCTCTCCTTGGGGAGGCCTGAGATGATAACTCTCTCCTTCAGCTTTTTCAACGTTTTCCCTCCAGTTCTAATTTTTGTTGTCTTGGCTTTTTTTGATACGTCTAAATTTTTCATTGTAGTCAGGACCCTTCTCATACAGTTATTTAGAATTACGTAGTCCCCTGAGATCACACCACTGCACTCCAGCCTGATATACTCATAACCTTGAACACACTCTTCCTGTGATTGATTAAATTCAAGTACTTTTTGTTCATTGGGTTTAACTCCTGGTTTACCTAAATGGGCCTCCCATAAGGAGAAGCACTCACACTGCAGGCTTTTCTTTGCCTTTCTGGTAACTGGTTTAAGAAACAACATATTATGTTTTATCAAAATAATTCCTATGTTGTCTTTATTGGGTTTTTAATTGCTTGGAAAAACTGAGGTCTGAAGGGTTAAGGTTCTTACATCTGTGTAACCTCCTGTATTGTCCTTAAAGTCCTTTGATTATCACTTTGGCTGAATGAATAACTATTATTTTACAATGACCTGTTGTTCTATTTTGATAAAATGCTTTAAGTGTTTTAATATCTTTGACAAATGTCTTCAAAATTGAATCCAAAATTAAGTCTCTGACTTGTTGCTTGGGTTTATTAAAGCTATAAAAGTAATCACCACAAGGCTATAAAAAATTTTTGCAAGACAGCCCATTAAAAAAAAAAAGATAAAATTTTTTTGCAGCTTTCAATCAGCTCATGGACTCCGTTATCACCACCTCCAGGTGCTATTAAACCCAATCCTTTATCCAGTGTTATTAACTAATCCTTGTGCTGCTAAGTCACAGGGCTTTGACTACTGGGTGGACATACTTCATCCAGAGAAGGCACTGACTCCTACCAGTATCTGACACCAAATCTAAGTTAACTAAAGCCTTGTCTTTGCACCCAAGCAAAGGAGACAATCAAAATTAGGTGCTTTCATGAGACACAGGGACAGGCCGACATTCAAAACTATTAAGATTGATTTAATAATTTTGCCTCTCTCTAAAACAATTTGTTATTCTATACCTTGATACTAAATAATTTAAATGTTTAGCTACCCTTAATCTGCCTTTTCTGTCATTCTCAGAACTAGTCAGGGCTTATGACATTTTTATTTAAAACTTTGCTAATTCTTTATGTTTGTTTTTACCTCCAAAATCTAAAACTACTCAATCCCTCCAGGCCCAGGAAATATTGCAGGAGAGGTGGGCATATGAGATTGTAAGGGCCGGATTTTGAGGAATAAAATTAATTTAGACCCTGAAAAGCAAGGACAGGCACACAGATGCCTAAATAGTTGAACAAAATCCTTGTGTTTCATATAGCCAATTGCCACAAGCCAAGATTACAGTAGCTCAATGCATAGAATTTGTAAATAAGTAAACTTAACAAATTTGCCTTTTGGCTTTTGGGTTTTGGCTCTTCTATTACTTTTTTTTTTTTGAGACAGAGTCTCGCTCTGTTCCCCTGGCTGGAGGGCAGTGGCGCGATCTCGGCTCACTGCAAGCTCCGCCTCCCGGGTTCACGCCTTTCTCCTGCCTCAGCCTCCCGAGTAGCTGGGACTACAGGCGCCTGCAACTGCGCCCGGCTAATCTTTTGTATTTTTAGTAGAGACGGAGTTTCACTGTGGTCTCGATCTCCTGACCTTGTGATCCGCCCGCCTTGGCCTCCCAAAGTGCTGGGATTACAGGCTCTTCTATTACTTAAAAGAAGTTTTAAAAGTTAATGAGTGCCTGCCTACCTCCATTCCCATCTGGCCTAAACATTTGATTGGCTGTAAGTCTTTTGACTCTAACTCCCGTGGCCACAGAGTTCCCACCAAGGGACATAATGGACCGGGACAGATAGCTCACCACCCCGGCATCAATATGAGACAAAATAAATGCTTGGCTGTTAATACTGCCTCTGGCATACCTTAACAAAAAAAGGGGCAATATAAACTTAAAAAATAAAATTCTAAGACCCTCAACAAACTGAATGGACCCCCCTTTTGGCCTTGTAAGACTAACAAAACAGGCTCTCTAGCTGTAAAATATCAAATCATCACAGGGCCTATGACCATACCAGGCAAGGATTAAGTCACACACTCCCACTAAACGAGGAAACTATGTTCTTCTTTTTCTTTAGCAGCCAAAAAAAGCATTGGCCTCAAAATAAGCTGATTGATTCCCAGCCCCTGTTCCACCAGCCATAACTACAGCTTTAATTAGTCAAGAAACTAATTGCAGTAACTTTTTCCTGATAAAAGACCACCAACCATGGCCAGTTCTGGTCAGTTTACATAAACCACACATTTGTGTGCCTTATGTCCTAAAAAGACCTTTTGACATATAAGGACTAAATGTAGTACATTTAAATATTAAGTTTCCACCTCAAAATAACATGGGTCAAAAATGCGTATTTGTTCAGTACCCACATGTCAGGACCATCTTCGTATGGGCACTGAATATGTATGTTCAACCAGGTTCTTGTCATATCCCCACAGGAAATCTGGGTACAAACAACAGCGAGGAACATGCACTGTAATTAAGACTAAATGTTTTACATACTTTCCAGATTGCTCCAAAAACACATCTTCAGCCCTACAAGACATGCACAAACAAACTAGTGCTATGTCTAATCGCACAATGTCTTCAAATCATATGGCTTTAAATATCCTAACGATAGCCCAAGGCAACACTTGTGCATTAATTAAGGTTGAGTATTTTATGTATATACTAAATTATCCTCACAAGCTACACAGGCCTTAAATACCCATATTTCTACTATAGATGCTGTCTCTCAAGACCTCGTGACAGCATGGTTTAGTCAACTTCCTAATACATGGAAGACTCTCACATACAGTATGATTGGCCTTCTGCCCATTGTTGTTTTCCATTGCTATGGATTTTATTGCTGTTGTATACTTTATACAGTAATGTAGGACGAACTTGCTCAAACTTGCTCAGGTCCTTCCACCATAATGCTCCAACAAACCCCTACTGTAAGTCCAGGGGCTCGAGAATATTTCCAATTCCAGGTCAACAGGTTCCATTTCAGTACCCATTACCTACACCCCTTCTCAGCAGGAAGTGGCCAGATTGACTATGTCACCCACTTTCCACAGAAGTAGAATAAAATTTGACCATGGGGAACTGTAACTGGGCCGCTTAACTTCAAAATGCATCTTAAACATTTTTTTTCCTTTCTCTTGGGTTCCAACATATAACCTTGAAGCAAACTGCAGAAGCCTTTTCCCTTAACCTTAAAATGGACTCCATGTCCCTCTCTTTCTCACCAGATATAGGCCCTTCGCATTTATCTAACTGCATGCTCGTGTCTATAATAATTGTGTGCCTTCTTAGAAGTGCCAGGGGCTAATTTTTTAGACAGAAGACCAAGTCTGGAGACCCAGCTACAGAATTCCAGAGATTACTTCAAGGTGACTAGTCAACAACCTGGCCATTGTTAAGATGATGCCAGCCTGAGATCCAGGTGGCCTGGGACCTAAGACAGTCACCAGAACAAGACACACAGGCACTGGAATCAGCACAATTCTTACATGCCTTCCTTATCAAGTATTCCCATTTTGAACTCCTGCTTTCCCCACTAGATTCAAGGAAGTTCCTTTGAATAGGAATCCAGCAGCTTCCCCTTTACTAGTGTTGGTTAATAAAGTCACTTTCTTTCTACCAGACCTCGCTCTTGTTAATTAGACTCTGCAAGCAGCGAGCATGCGTTTGGTTCCACTTCTAGACTGGCAGGCACATGCTAAACCTCCTAAATGACTCACATCCCTTCTCCTGCAGCCCGAAGCCTACAGCTGCATGCTAGCCTTGGAGTTACCTTTTCTACCAGCCCTATCTCATATCTTGCACAGAAACAGGGCAGGGCTCCAGTGAGACAAACTTGTTAGTTTATCGGCTTGTACAGCTTGCCGCTATGCGTGTGCTGCTTTGTACCTAGTGAATGCATAATGGGTGAGATTGCAGCTGATAATAAGATGATGAAGCAAGTGTTTAAAGCCCTTGTCTGGATGCTTGGTTTCCAGCTTGTAGGTAGAACGGAACTAAGTTACAAAACATTAGGACACACCAATTGCAGTAGGAGTTTCTGCTTTAGAATATTAACTGTTTGTTTATAAATAAATCAAGTGAAGCTAAACAGACAGAAGCTGCACCTTTAATGTTGGAATCAGAGGAGACAAAAGGAGCCGAAAGAAGTATTTTCCCGAGATCACTTTTTCCTTTTGCGAACTGAAGCAGAAATTAAGGAAGCAGATTCAAGGGTTCCAGCGCCTTTAGGGCTAGCTCCAAATTGTTGCCAAGGAAAAGTATAGGGTTCAGAAAGAGCCTCTTCTGATGTTACATTATCTGAGAGGCAAGCGGAAGAGAGGGAACTTAATTTTTGGCAGATGTGTGAATATTAATACTTTAGGAAGGGTTGTAGTTTCTAACTTTACCAATGTACTAATCTTCTGATTGTGTACTTTTAAGAAAATACTTGGCATGTGGTTTCTTCTGAAGAGTATGCATGGGAGATGTGGGACTTTTTTAAAATAACTTTTTTGGGACTTTTTTTTTTTTTTTTAAATAATAACTAGCACCAGGAAAAGAGGTTCTTAAGAGAAAGAATGAGCTGGGGACATGTGGCTGTTTCTGATTCTCACAAGCCTGCTCTCCTCCAAGACTCCACAGCCCTGGCCTTGGTGGGAGAGAATGACAATGATGTATCTTGTACAGACAAAAGTCAAAATCCCAAGTCTAAAGACAGGGTGAGGAAGGTGCATCTGCAAAGTCATGGTGCTGGGAACTCAGCCAGCAAACTTAATATTTGATCAGATCATATCTGGACATGGAAATCCAAAGTGCAGAGAACCAACCTGAGGAAGTCATCAGAGTTTATTTTTAAAAAAGTAGGACCTCGAATGTGTGTCTGAGGTGATGACTAGAGTTTGATAATGTTACTAAGACAATTAAAAAACCTAAGCTTGGGCAATTTTTGTTTTTACAGAAACCAAAGTTAGATCCTGTGTATTGATTAAGCATTGAATTCCAGGAGAAACAAGAATGACCAGTAAATATTCACTGCTTATGAAATGTTTTTAAAAACTGTTATAAACCCCTCTTATTGCCACATAAAGGAAAGTCATTGTCTTTCTGTAACCCTGGGACCATGACAAAACTCTTGACATTTCTGTACACTTTTAAAAACATTTGTCACCTTCTTAATATACTGTAGAAACAAATACTGTTTTTCTGTCCTTCTGAAATTCTGCTTTGCCATTTTGATACCCTGATTGTCTTACAACTACTCAGACAAGTTTGTTTTTGTTTTTGTTTTGATACAGGGTCTTGCTCTGTGGTTCAGGCTGGAGTGTGTGGTTATGCCTCACTGCAATCTCTACCTTCCAGGCTCAAGAGATCCTCCCACCTCAGCCCCCTGGGGTAGCTGGAACTACAGGCTGACATCACCATGCCCAGCTCATTTTTGTCTTTTTTGTAGAGACAGGATTTTTCCATGTTGCCCAGGCTGCTCTTAAGCTCGTGGGCTCAAGAGATCCTCCCTCCTCGGCCTCCCAAAGTGCTAAGATTACAGGCGTGAGCCAGCACGCCCAGCAAGACCAGTTTTATTACTCACACTGATTTACTGACATTTCTTCCCAGTTAACAATTTTTCCATTTTTACAAACTGATTTGGTAAAGGGGACAGACCCTTATACTTGGTGATTTTTTTAAATGTTCAATAAAATAAAATGGATTTTAAAAAGAATATGTGGCCGGGCGCGGTGGCTCAAGCCTGTAATCCCAGCACTTTGGGAGGCCGAGGCGGGTGGATCACAAGGTCAGGAGATCGAGACCACAGTGAAACCCCGTCTCTACTAAAAATACAAAAAATTAGCCGGGCGCGGTGGCGGGCGCCTGTAGTCCCAGCTACTCAGGAGGCTGAGGCAGGAGAATGGCGGGAACCCGGGAGGCGGAGCTTGCAGTGAGCCGAGATCGCGCCACTGCACTCCAGCCTGGGCGACAGAGCGAGACTCCGTCTCAAAAAAAAAAAAAAAAAAAAAAAGAATATGTGAGATTCTTCCCCAAATCATTTCTTTTCAATTCCGTTTTGTATCTAGTTTGTCTCTTTTATTTTATTAACTAATGATTCTTTGTTTTCTTTTTTTCCTTTTGGATAATTGCAGGAAAAAATTTTAGGAAAAATTGCAGAAATCATACAAAGAACTTTTTTTTCCTTAGTAATTTGAGAGTATTTTACCAACATGATACCCCTTCACCCTTAAATACATTAGTGTGCAATTCTTACAAAGACTTACACTTCTTACTACATTTAAACCGTTGAAATGAGGAAATTAATTCTAATACATTACTATCGTTTTGTTTCAGACATCATTAAATTTTTTTCAGTTGCCCCAGTAATATCCATTTTAGCCAAATGATCCATTTTAAAATTATATATTTCATTTATCATGTCTTTTTAATATTATTTGATTTGGAACCATTTCTCAGTTTTTCTGATTTCATAATTTTGACTGTTTGAAACACTACAGACCACTAATCTTGTGGGATTTATCTCATTGTGGGTTTGTCTTATGTTTCCTAGTGTTTAGATTCAAAATGTGCATCTTTAGCAGGGATATCACAGATTTGAAGCTGGATTCTTCACGCTGCATGCTATCAAGTGGTACACGATTTCAATTTGTCCTATTACTAGTAATATTAAATTGATCATTTGATTAAGATTGTGTGGTAGGCAGAATTTTAAGATGTCCCTATGACCTTGGCTCATGGTATTACTCCCATGATGGTGTTATATGGTAAATGGGTAATTACCGAGGTAGGCCTAATCTAAATAAATCAGGCCTTTAAAAGCAAAGAGCTTTTGAGAGCTGACAGCAGCAAAGAAGTCAAAAGTATTCAAGATGTGGCAGAGATTCACCTCCAGAGATGCTCTACCTTGTTGAGATGGGGAAGACCCACAGCACAGAACTGTGATTAGCCTCCAGGTTAGGAACACAGCCATCATCTGACAGCCAGCAAGGAAACAGAGACCTTGGTCTAATTGCAGCAAGAAACTTAATTCTGGGAGAAGGATTCTTCCCCAAAACCTCCAGAGAAGAGCCCAGCCTAGCCAACACCTTGATTGCAGCCTTGGGAGACCCTAGGCAAAGAACTCAGGGGTACGGCCTGGACTTCTAACTTACAGAACTATAAGACCATAAGTGGGCTGTTTCAAGCTGTTATGTTTGTGGTAATTTGTCATGCAGCAATAGAAAACTAATACAAGTGGTATCTGCCAGTCTGTCAGTTGTAAAGTACCTGTTTTTATTAATTAATAAGCATTTCATAAAGAGGTGCTTTGAGGCAAGACAGATACCCTATTCCTCATCAAATGTTTACCCACTAGTTTCATCATCCATTGATGTAACTGTGGCAGGCGGATTGCCTGAGCTCAAGAGTTCGAGACCAGCCTGGGCAACACAGTGAAACCCCATCTCTACTAAAATACAAAACATTAGCCAGGTGTGGTGGCATGCTCCTGTAGTCCCAGCTACTCAGGAGGCTGAGGCAGGAGAATCGCTTAAGCCTGGGAGGTGGAGGTTGCAGTGAGCTGAGATCGTGCCTCTGCATTCCAGCCTGGGCGACAGAGCAAGACTCCATCTCAAAAAAAAAAAAAAAAAAAAAAAAGAGAAAAGCACATTACAAAATATAGTATTCGTGTAAGGAAGGCATATCTCAGGACAGACTGAGAATGAAGGAAACATACCAATACATTAAAAATGGTGATCTTTGAGTACTGGGATTACTGATTATTTTAATTTCTTTTTTTGAGATTTTCTGTTTTCCTACATATTCTACAGTGAAATTTATATTTGGTACTTAGAAAAAAAAATTTGCTTTCAATAACAGTGCCTAAAAATCTTGAACTTTCACCTGAGTTCAACTGAGAAATGGGGTAAAATGTATTAGCAAGGTGATACAGTTTGGCTCTGTGGCCGCACTCAACTCTCATCTCTAAATATAATCCCCATGTGTCAAGGGAGGGACGTGGTCAGAGGTGATTGGATCATGGAGGTGGTTTCCCACATGCGGTTCTTATGCTAGTCAGGAAGTTCTTGAAAATCTGATGGTTTAAAAGTGGCAAGTTTCCCCAGTGCTCTTTCTCTCTCCTGCTGTCTTGTGAAAAAGGTGCCTGCTTCCCCTTTACCTTCCGCCATGATTGTAAGTTTCCTGAGGCCTCCCCAACCATGCAGAACTGAGTCAATTAAACCTCTTTCTTTTATAAATTACCCAGTCTCAGGTAGTATCTTCATAGCAAAGTGAGAACAGACTAATACACAAGAGTTTCTTGTATTATGGTATATTACAGTTTTTAAAACATTTTACTGGATCAAATGCATATCATTTTTCACTGGGGAAAAAAGTGCTAAAATATAAATCTTTTTCCTTTTTCCCACAGTTTCTTTCTCAAGTTGTCATAGTCGCTTTTGTTTGTTATTTAATGTCATTTTAAGTATAGAAAAATTAAAATGTTAAGTTTTTAGCATGAGTTATACTGTTTGTCTTTATATTGTGCAATACCAGATTTTACAGAGTCACCAACTTTATACAACTCATATTTGGAGCTCATATATGTGTATATACGTTGTTCTTAGAAGAGTGGAAACACTGCGCAAAACTAATTCAAATTTTTTTGTTTGTTTTTGTTTTTTTTTGGGGGGGGGGTTGTTTGTCTGTTCTTTGAGATGGAGTCTCACTCTGTTGCCCAGGCTGGAATGCAGTGGCATGATGTCCACTTACCGCAACCTCTGACTCCCAGGTTCAAGTGATTCTCCTGCCTCAGCCTCCCAAGTAGTTGGGATTACAGGCATGTGCCACCACACCCGGCTAATTTTGTATTTTTAGTAGAGATGGGGTTTCTCTATGTTGATCAGGCTGGTCTTGAACTCCTGACCTCAGGTTACCTGCCTGCCTTGGCCACCCAAAGTGCTGGGATTATAGGCATGAGCCACTGTGCCTGGCCCAAATATTTTTATTTCATTTCCTGATGTGCACACAGTCTACTAATATACTTTATTTTTGGCTTACTGGTTGGTAAGGATGTACTGAAAGGAAAATAAACTATGGTTTCCACTTTTCATTTTCATTTCATTTCTTCTACATCATTTTCAGAATATAAGGTGTCTAATAAACAGAGGTAACATAATGAAGGGCTTGTGTGATTAAGTCAGGCCCACCCCAGTGATCTCCCCATCTTAACATCAATTGATCTGAAACATTAATTACCTCTAAAAAAAATTTCTTGGCCGGGCGCGGTGGCTCAAGCCTGTAATCCCAGCACTTTGGGAGGCTGAGACAGGCGGGTCACGAGGTCAGGAGATCGAGACCATCCTGGCTAACACGGTGAAACCCCGTCTCTACTAAAAAATAAGAAAAACTAGCCGGGCGAGGTGGTGGGCGCCTGTAGTCCCAGCTACTCAGGAGGCTGAGGCAGGAGAATGGCGTAAACCCGGGAGGCAAAGCTTGCAGTGAGCTGAGATCCGGCCACTGCACTCCAGCCTGGGCGACAGAGCGAGACTCCGTCTCAAAAAAAAAAAAAAAAAAAAAAAAAAAAAAAAAATTTCTTTTACCATACAACATAATAATCATGCCAATGTGATCATGTTCATCACAGATTCTGCCTATTCTTCAAGGAAAGAGGTTACATAGGGCAAGATTACACAAGGATCATTGGAGGTTATCTTAGAACTACATTTTCTTTGTGATAGAGAATGGCTGGCTATCACTATCAGGGCCTCCACTCAGCCTGGCTATAAAAAGCAAAATGCCCCTAGGCCAGATAGATAAAGGCCCGGTTAATCTTCCAGTCAGATCAGGAATTTGTTTCTTCCACAAGGTCAGTAAATGTCAACTGTGGGACTAAACTGCTTGAGTCCAAATTTCCTTGTCAGAGAGCACAAATGCAAAGTCATAGTGCTGGGGAAGCTGCCAACACTCACAGACACAACTGAGAAGGCTTTGCTTTGAATAAAACAATGAGAATCCAGGGAGACTGGAGAATGAATATATACAGAAACAAACAGGCTACTGAGAAGAGCAGTGGCTAAACATGAATCAGATTATACCAAGAGATGCTATTTTAGCTACTTGGATAACGAATGAATGAGAAGGTAAGTTCTGATAAAAAATGTTGTCTGAGTACAGTGGCTCATGCCTAAAAGCCCAGGATTTTGGTAGGCTAAGGTGGGCAGATCACTGGAGGTCGGGAGTGGGGCACAAGCACCACAAGCCCTGGGGCACAAGCACCAGCCTAACCAACATGACAAAACCCGATCTCTACTGAAAATACAAAAATTAGCCAGGCATGGTGGCATATACCTGTAATCACAGCTACTCAGGAGGCTGAGGCAGGAGAATGGTTTGAACCCAGGAGGCTGAGGTTGCAGTGAGCCGAGATCACGCCACTGTACTCCAGCCTGGGCAACATAGCAAGATTTTGTCTCAACAAATAAACAAACAAAACTCCCTAAGTATATATTCACAAATATTAAGCATTCAACTATGAGCAGGACAATGTGCCAGACACTATATTGGGTGGAATCATGTTCCCCCAAAGTCCATTTCCACTCATAACCTCAGATTGGGACCTTAATTGAATATCGAGTCCTTGCAGATGGAGTTAGTTAAATTAAGATGAGGACATTCTGAATTAAGGTGGGTCATAAATCCAATGACTGGTGTCCTCATAAGAAGGTCATGTGAAAGCAGAGGCAGAAATCAGAGGGAGGCAGCTACAAGCCAAGGAACCTCAAGGATTGCCAGCAGCCACCAGACACTAGGAAGAGGCAAGAAGGATTCTTTCCTGGAGCTTTCAAGGGAGTATAGCCCGGATGACACCTAAATTTTGGACTCCTGGCCTCCAGAATTATGCAGGAATAAATTTCTGGTGTTTTAAGCTTGTGGTAATTTGCTACAGCCACCCTAGTGTTACAGGGTGGGTCTTTGTTCCTAGAGCTCCCAAGATGGTGGCAGGCCACTCCTAAGATGGTGGCAGCCACTCCCAAGATGGCAGCAAGCCTTTTGTTCTCTGACCTAGGGTTCTTGGCCTCACGGATTCCAAGGAATGGAACCTTGGACCATGCAGTGAGTGTTATAGCTCTATTAGAAGCTGTGGGTCATGGAAGAGAACTGTGGAAACCAGTGACTAGTGTTTAGCTCAATTAGGATGAACCCAGGCACTTAGCTGCACAGGAACAATGGTGAGCCTCTAGCCTGAACGGGAGCAGCAATGGGCGCCTCACTGCATCACAAATGTAGCAGACACCCTGCTGGATCCAGAGAGGTGGAAGTCAACGGTGAGTCTGCAACAGCATTGTTCAGCAGTGGTGGGTGGTGAGCGAAAGCTCAGCTCAAGCCAGAACAAACATGGACCAGAAGAGTGTACAAGTGCAAGATTTAATAGAGTGAAAACAGAGCTCCCCTACAACAGGAGGGGACTCAAAGAGGGTTGCTGCTCCCTGCTTGAATGCCTGGGTTTATATCCCAATCATTGTTCCTCCCCCTGTGCTCTCAAGCAATATATGATTTGACTATTTCTTTACCTCCTGCTTTTAGCCTAATTTGTATTTTAATGAGCCCTCTTTACTACCTGATTGGTCGGGTGTGAGCTGAGTTACAAGGCCTGTGTTTAAAGGTGGGTGAGGTCACCTTCCTCAGCTAGGCAAAGGAATTCTTAGTCAGCTTAGGAAATCCAGCTAGTCCTGTCTCTCAGTCCCCACTCTCAACAGGAAAACCCAAGTGTTGTTGGGGAGGTTGGTTGATGACCACTCTAACTGCTTCCCACTGAATTGGGGTGTAGTAGGGGTTGTGCAGTTGAGATTTCCTCAGGAGGGGTAGCTTCAATGTCATTAACATTAGAGCATGGGCTAGTAGGCCTGTCCAGGGGTCCACAGTAGATCTTAGTCATGGACTGCATCTGGTGCTCCATTTGAAGAACTATTTGTAGTTTTACAGCTTTGATTCTGGAAGAGACAAACTTAACAAGGAGGTTAAAGATACAGGGATTGAAATGTAGGCCCGAAGTGCAGGGGCATAGGGGTGTGGGCGGTGAAAGTGGGGTTTCTTTTTGAAAAACTCGTATATGATGGGTCATCAATATTTCCAGGAAGCTGCATTCTTCGTAGAAGCTCTTGGTAAGGGGAGCTACTGGTAGTACAGCGGCATGGAGGAGGTGCAGTGAGAGTAAAAGTGGGTAAGAGAAGAGTAAAAAAATATGACAAGGGAAAGCCAGGGGGACCTACAATTCTAGTTACTTTCCTCATGGTTGTCACTTGAAGAGCTGGTGCAGATCCTCTAGAGGTTCACAGGAATAACTAGCGTTGTCTCCTGGATTTTGGAGTTCCTTTGGCAGTATCCAGGGTTTGACTCGAGTGTGATGTATCCAAGACTCCACTCCAGCCACATTAACCATGGTTGAGGTAGATAAAATGACTGGGTAGTTTCCTTCCCAGGATATGTCTAAGGATGGGGAATTAGAGGGAAGGGACTTGACTAATACCATGTCACCAGGGTGGAATAATTCCTTTCCCTCCTCTTGGGGACAGGTTCCCCATAATGTTTTAAGAACTTGTTGATATGATGTCTGCAACTAAGTTGGCCATCTCTTGGTCAAGCACAAGGTCATTGGTTAGGAAGGGCCATCCATACAACATCTCATATGGACTAAGTCCCACTTTTGGGGGAGAGCTTAGGATTCTTAGTAAGGCTATAGGCAACAGAGCAGGCCATGCAGGGTGGGTTTCTTGGGTTAGCTTTTTTAGATGTTTCTTGAGTGTTTTGTTCATTTTCTTGACTTCTCCTGAGGATTGTGGCCTCCAGGCACAGTGTAAGTGATATTGTATGCCCAACGTCTGGGATACTCCCGGGGTTACTGCAGCCTTGAGAGCTGGGTCGTTGTCACTCTGTAAGCCTTGGGGAAGTCTGAATCTGGGAATTATTTCATGAATTAGTGCCTTTTTACCTCTTGGGGCTTTTCTGTCCTACAAGGGAAGGCCTCCGCCCAACCAGTGAAGGTATCTACCCAGACTAGTAGATACTGAAATCCCTGAGATTTGGTCATGTGGGTAAAATCTAGCTGCCAGTCTTCTCCTGGATAATGGCCTGTTCTTTGTTCTCCTGAAAGAGCTTGGTGATAAGGCAAGGGATTATTTCTTTGGCACTATCTGCTTGATAGTTTTGAAAAGGCCTGGTCCAGTAAATAATGATATAGCCATCTGATGGGTGCTATCAATGCCCAAGTGAAAGGTTTGGTGAAGGGTTTTAAGTGATTTATATTGGTTAGCTGCAGGCAAAAGTATTTTTCCTTCTTCAGTGGCTAGACATCCTGAGGGGAGGAAACTATGTCCTCATGAGGTTCCCCATTCTATTTCTTCTGCTGAGTACTGGGGCTTGGTTTCCTGGAGGGGATTACCCCATACTAGGAGTCCTTCTATAAGCATTTCTAATGGAGGGTCCTGTCTCATGGCTCTTTTGGCTTCAATATCTGCTTGGCGGTTCCCTTCTATTTCCCTTTCCTTTCTGATGACCCCAGCAGTGTAAGACTGTCACCTCTTTAGGTTTCTGTATAGCCAATAATAATCTCCTAATGGCTTCCTGATGTTTGATAGGTGTTCCCTTGGAAATTAGGAATTCCCTTTCTCTCCATATTGCTGCGTGGGCATGGAGGACTGGGTAAGCATACTTAGAGTCTGTATATATATTTACCCTTTTTCCTTCTCCTAATTCTAGTGTATAATGGCCCCTGCTTTTGCTAGGATGTCTGCCCCTAACAAACGAGTGGGGCTTTCGGGAATAATTCGAAAGGCATGTGAAAAAAGTAAAGTTCCCCAGCCACAGCTTAGTGACTGGGAGAAGTATCTAGTGACTGCCTGTCCTAGGACCCCTTGGATAGTAACAGATCTGGAGTACAGTTGTCCAGGTCAGGAAAGTAAGACTGAGGAGGCTGCACCAGTGTCCAGGAGACAGTTAACCTCTTGGCCCTCAATGGTCAAGCATACCCGGGGGTCTGTGAGGGTGATGGCATGGGCTGGCGCTTGCCCTGGGCACCCTCAGTCCTGCTGCTGGATCATCCGGTTAGTGGCTTCTGACTCAGAGGACCTTCATCCCCTGGGGCAGTGGGCCTTCCAAGTGATTCCCTTGATATAAGGGGCATGGATGAGGGGGTGGCCTATTTCTATTTGGACAATCTTTTTAAAAGTGTATTGTAGACTGCACTGGAAGCAAGCCCTATTAAGCATTCAATTTGCCCAGCCTTTCCCTGTTCCAGAGCCTCCAAAGTCCACTTGCCTGAGGGCCATGACTAAAGTAGTGGCCTTTTTCTTATCCTGTTTGTCCCATTCTGCCTGCTCCTCCTGATCTCTAATATAACAAACGGAGGTTGCCAAGTTCAATAGGGTTTCTAAGTTTTGCTCCGGGCCTAAGGCAGACTTTTGAAGTTTTTGCTAATGTCTGCAGCTGACTGACTGATAAACTTGCCCTTTAAGATTAGTTGGCCTTCAATAGAATCAGGTGACAGATAGATATGCTTCCTCAATGCCTCCCTTAGTCTCTCCAGAAAGGCATTAGCATTTTCTTCCTTTCCCTGTGTTATAGTGGACATCATTGAATAATTCATAGGCTTCTTCCTAGTTTTCCTTAGTCCTTCTAGTGAAAGGAGCTGGGCACATTCCTCAGCCCCGGGCTCAAAACTCCCTGAGCCCAGTATAAACACCACCTGGAAAGTCTCCGATAAGGAGACAGCCGTTGAAGGTTACTGAAAGCGCAGGAGCCAAAAGAATTTCTTTGTTCCCCTACAACTTTCGGGCTATAAAAAGCAAACGCTCGCATTGTTCGGGGCCCTCTTGTATACTGTGTAAAGGAGGGACCAAGTTCGAACTTGTAGTAAAGATCCTTGCCGCTTGGCTTTGACTCTGGACTCTGGTGGTCTTCTTTGGGGAACAAATAGTCTGGGCATAACATCTGGGGGCTTGTCCGGGATTCCCCAAGCCCACCAGACCCCTGGTCAACGGATCTGCTAGGATCGATCTACTGATAGGTGAGCTGGCTCGTCTCCGTTTGTCTGTCTGTGTCTGTGTGTCTGTTCTGAATCTGAATCTCTGACTCGCGAGGTCTGAAACTGAGGCTGGCACAGTCCTGGCGGACGCGCTATAGGACAGCCAGTGGAGACCGGTGGGAGACGTCCCCTGGCTCTCTTCTGATTTAAATTGCGATCTGAGTTGCCGGAGCGGGTTCGCAATCCGGGCAACAGCCGAATCTGACCCCGGTCCTCGGGTGCGCGCTTGCAGTCTGAATCTGACCCCGGCCCCCGGGTGCGCGCTCGCTGTCTGAATTGCCCCGGCCCCCGGGTGCGCGCTCGCTGTCTGAATTGCCCCGGCCCCCGGGTGCGCGCTCGCTGTCTGAATTGCCCCGGCCCCCGGGTGCGCGCTCGCTGTCTGAATTGCCCCGGCCCCCAGGTGTGTGCTCGCTGTCTGAATTGCCCCGGTCCCCGGGCTCCCGGCTTCCGGCGCGCGCTCCCGGCCCCGGTTCCCCGGGCTCCCGGCTTCCGGCGCGCGCTCCCGGCCCCGGTTCCCCGGGCTCCCGGCTTCCGGCGCGCGCTCCCGGCCCGGTCCCCGGGCTCCCGGCTTCCGGCGCGCTCCTGGCCCCGGTCCCCGGGCTCCCGGCTTCCGGCGGCGCGCTCACGGCCCCGGTCCCCGGGCTCCCGGCTTCCGGCGGCGCGCTCGCGGCCCCGGTCCCCGGGCTCCCGGCGGCGCGCTCGCGGCCCCGGTCCCCGGGCTCCCGGCTTCCGGCGGCGCGCTCCCGGCCCCGGTCCCCGGGCTCCCGGCTTCCGGCGCCGCGCTCCCGGCCCCGGTCCCTGGGCTCCCGGCTTCCGGTGCCGCGCCTGCGGCCCCGGTCCCCGGGCTCCCAGCTTCCAGCGCGGATTTCCTTTACAGGGATTCCAACCCACATTCCTTTACAAAAAGAGACACAGAAAGTGAGACTGGGAAAAAGAGAAAATAAGTGAGAGAGAGACCATAGAGATGGGAAAGGGAGAAAGTGAGAAGGGAAATCGGAAAGAGAAAGGGGAGGCGGGCTCGCTGAAAGGGAAAGTAACTTTAAAAGGCTGGGGGGGCGGACGCGAGGGCGCACTTCGCGGACTAGGGCCCCCCCCCCAGCCGCCTGACTCCACGGTGGCTTTACCCCTTCGGGAAATAAAACCCCCAGATGACACAGGAATCCCCAAGCTCCAGTACTGGCCATTCTCCACCAGTGATCTGTATAACTAAAAGGCTCAGAGTGCTCGGTTTTCAGACAACCCCAAAGATTTACTGGCTTTACTGGATAGTGTCATGTTCACCCACCAGCCCATTTGAGATGATTGTCAGCAGCTCCTCCGAATCTTGTTTACCACGGAGGAGCGAGAGGGAATACAGGTAAAAGCTGGAAAGCTGGTCCCAGGGGACGACGGTCAACCGACTGCTAACCCTGACCTCATAAACGCGACCTTTCCTCTGACCAGGCCGGCGTAGGACTACAACACGGCAGAAGGTAGGGGACGGCTACACCTTTATCGCCAGACTCTAATGGCAGGTCTCCGGGCAGCTGCTCGCAAGCCCACTAATTTGGCTAAAGTATATTCTATTCTGCGAGAAAAGACAGAGAGCCCAGCCACCTACTTAGAAAGATTAATGGAAGCTTTTAGACAGTACACCCCCATAGATCCAGAGGCTCCAGGAAGTCAGGCAGCTATTGTAATGTCATTTGTAAATCAGGCAGCCCCAGATATTAAAAGAAAACTCCAGAAATTAGAAGACTTGGAAGAAAAGCGGATTCAAAACCTCCTTCAGATAGCCCAGCAGGTTTATAATAACAGAGATACTCCAGAAAAAAGGCAATTTAAGGCCACTAAAAAAATGACCAAGGTCCTGGCAGCAGTAGTACAGAAAGAACATCTACAGCCAGAGTACACCCAACCTAGGCGGCCCCCCCAGGCATGATAATCTGAAAAAAGACCAATGTGCCTACTGCAAGGAGGCTGGCCACTGGGTAAGAGACTGCCTCGCTACTGCCCAACCTGGACCTGGACGCCCCACTCCACGACTGCACCGAGGTACTAGCTCAGGTGCACGGAGTTCGAGAAGACCTGCAGGATCGCCCACTTCCTGACGCCGACCTCGTCTGGTTCACTGATAAGAGCAGCTTCATGCATCAGGGCCAGAAATACGCTGGAGCGGCAGTAACTTCAGAGACTGAGGTAATCTGGGCGGAACCCCTGCCCCCGGGGACATCGGCCCAGAAGGCCGAACTAATAGTGCTCACCCAAGCTCTTACCTTAGGGGCGGAGAAAAAGCTGACGGTATATACAGACAGCCGATATGCTTTTGCAACAGCGCATATACATGGGGCCATTTACAGGGAGCGGGGGTTACTAACGGCTAAAAAAAAAAGAAATAAAAAACAAGCAAAAAATCCTAGCCCTGCTAACAGCCCTATGGAGGCCAGAAAAGTTAGCCATTGTGCATTGCCCAGGGCATCAGAAACTAACTACTCCAACTGCTCAAGGCAACTTTCTAGCGGACCAAACTGCAAGAAAGGTGGCGAAGGCTCCCAGCCAACTCCTTGCACTCCAGCTCCCTGACCCGGGCCCCCGGGACTTGCCATATTTCCCTGATTATTCAGAACAAGATCTCCAGTGGATTGACAAGCTTCCCCTGAAACAGATCCAAAATGGGTGGTGGACTGATACTAATGACCAAACCATCCTACCAGAAAAATTAGGACAACAAATGTTAGAACACATCCACCGAACCACCCACCTGGGTGCTCGGTGAATGATAGACCTGATCAGACGCTCTAAGCTCAAATTCAGACATACAGCCGAGATGGCCAGCAACATCGTGACAAGTTGCAAAGTCTGCCAGCTTAACAACGCCTACCCCCAATCCCAGGCTACAACGGGAACAAGGCTTAGGGGAACCAGGCCCGGTATCTACTGGGAAATAGATTTTACTGAGATAAAGCCAGGAAAATACGGGTATCGGTACTTACTTGTCTTTGTAGATACTTTTTCAGGGTGGACTGAAGCATTCCCCACCAAGAAAGAAACTGCTCAGGTTGTAGCAAAAAAAATCCTGGAAGATATCCTCCCCAGGTATGGCTTCCCTGTCCAGATAAGGTCAGATAATAGGCCGGCCTTCGTTGCTAAGGTAAGTCAGAATTTGGCTTCCATCCTTGGGGCAAATTGGAAACTACATTGCACTTACAGGCCCCAGAGTTCAGGACAGGTAGAAAAAATGAATCGGACCTTAAAAGAGACCTTAACTAAATTAACTATGGAGACTGGCGCTAATTGGGTGGTCCTTCTCCCCTACGCTCTGCTCCGGGCCCGTAATACCCCTTACAGACTAGGCCTTACTCCTTATGAAATTATGCATGGCAGACCCCCACCCTTAGTTCCTGGCCTAAAAGATGATCTGCTCAAGTCCGAAACAGAAAATGTCTCTGAACTCTTGTTTTCCCTACAAGCCTTGCAGAAAATTCATCAAGAAATCTGGCCCAAGCTGAAAAAACTATATGAGACCGGTCCCCCGCCGACACCCCATCCGGGAGACTAGGTCCTGGTCAAGCGACACCGACAAGAGACCCTAGAACCCAGGTGAAAAGGACCACTCCAGGTACTCCTAACCACACCCACCGCCCTGAAGGTAGAAGGCATCGCATCGTGGATCCACTACACCCACGTCAAGCCAGTGGACCCAACCTCCGATCTTCTGGGACCAATCACGGCGGCGGCTGAAGCACCGGACACGTGGACTGTGGACAGAGCTAGGAACAACCCCTTAAAACTCACCCTGCGCCGGCAGCATAGCTCACTGCAAACATGCAGTTAGGTAGTCTAACCCTAACGTTAGTCGCCCTAGTGGCCGCTGGAGAAATCACAAAACCAGCTCATAATCCCTTTGTCTGGAGATTCTGGCTTTATGAAAACCGAACCCACCCTGGGCAACCTCATAAGCCCGGAAAATTATTGGCCAGTGCTGATTGCCCTTCCTCAGGGTGCAACAGCCCAATTCTACTAAATTTTACTGGTTTTCAAATAGCCAAACCTATGACACCAATAATATGCTTTGAGTTTGATCAGACTAAATACAATTGTAAACACTATTGGTGGCACCAAAATGCTGGCTGTCCTTATAACTATTGTAACATCCACAGACCCCGTTATTGGGGAGAGAAAAAACAGTTAGACCCTAAATGGCCCTTCTATCGTAGACGGGATAGAGACTTTCCATATACCTGGATAGTTAGAGACCCCTGGAACTCCCGCTGGACCACACCTCAACATGGGGCTGTATACTACTCCCCCTCCTCCACATGGCCTAGCAGTCACCTCTATCTGTGGCGAGGCCTAGTGCAAGTACTGCCCCTGGTCCACGGGAATATCCAACGACAGGAAAACAGACTAACACAAGACTTACGTCCTTTCTCCTGGTTAAAGTTATTACAAGAAGGACTAGAACTTGCTAACCTTACAGGACTTCATAGCCTGTCTGGCTGCTTCCTGTGCGCCACTCTAGGGCGTCCACCGCTAACAGCTGTCCCTCTGCCATGGGGACCCTCTACCTTTGCCCAAGCTAACAACCTCCGAAACCACTCGTATGCTCCTATCCTGAACGTGCCCCTATACCTAAACCCCAGTCAGGAGAAGTTTCCCTACTGTTTCTCAGGAACCAATTCCAGCCTCTGCAGCATCACTGCAACGCCCCCTAATATCACCTTAAGGGCTCCATCAGGCATATTCTTCTGGTGTAATGGAACCTTATCTAAGAACCTACCTAGTCCTTCTGTTAATAACCTACTATGTCTCCCTGTCACATTAGTTCCCCGGTTGACTCTACTAACTGCTGGCGAGTTCCTAGGGTATACCGGTAACTGGACTAGTGCTGTTATTCACCCAGACCCTAGACCAAGACCTGCACGAGCCATATTTCTCCCCCTCATTGCAGGAATCTCCCTCACCGCATCCTTCATTGCGGCCGGACTGGCGGGGGGAGCCCTAAGTCACACCCTCATAGAAAGTAACAAGTTATACCAACAATTTGCCGTTGCTATGGAGGAGTCGGCTGAGTCCCTTGCCTCCCTTCAGCGGCAGCTCACGTCCCTAGCTCAGGTAACCTTGCAAAACCGGAGGGCCCTAGACCTACTCACTGCAGAAAAAGGTGGTACATGTATATTTCTAAAAGAAGACTGTTGTTTCTACATAAATGAATCAGGACTTGTAGAGGACCGGGTCCAACAGTTACGCAAGTTAAGCACTGAAGTAAAAACACGGCAGTTTGCTTCAGCTGCAGACCAATGGTGGAATTCCTCTATGTTTTCTCTGTTAGCCCCCTTCCTTGGACCCCTGCTAAGTCTACTATTTCTGCTTACCGTAGGACCTTGTGTTGTTAACAGAATTTTACAATTTGTTAAGGAGAGATTTGACACCGTACAACTCATGGTCCTCAGAGCCCAATACCAACCTGTAAACGCTGAAACAGAATCAGACCTATAAGACCCAAGATTGGCTCTAAAGATACCTGAAAAGAAGGGGGGAATGAAAGGAGCTGGGCACATTCCTCAGCCCCGGGCTCAAAACTCCCTGAGCCCAGTATAAACACCACCTGGAAAGTCTCCGATAAGGAGACAGCCGTTCAAGGTTACTGAAAGCGCAGGAGCCAAAAGAATTTCTTTGTTCCCCTACAACTTTCGGGCTATAAAAAGCAAACGCTCGCATTGTTCGGGGCCCTCTTGTATACTGTGTAAAGGAGGGACCAAGTTCGAACTTGTAGTAAAGATCCTTGCCGCTTGGCTTTGACTCTGGACTCTGGTGGTCTTCTTTGGGGAACAAATAGTCTGGGCATAACACTAGCACACAAGTTAGCAAATGTCTGCAGCAACAATCTCCATGTTCTAATTCTGCGTCCCAATGAGGGTCTACACTGGGAACTGCCTGCTGGGCTGTGGGGAATTGTTCTCTTTCCTCTGTTGTCATCCTATCATTGACCTGACTGAGATACCAGAGATCGCCAAACTCTCGGGCTGCAGTTATGGTGGCACTTCTCTCAATTGGGGTTAGTGTCTGATCTAGCAGTGACATTGTATCTCTCCATGTCAGATCAAAGGATTGTCCTAACCCTTGTAAAACATCAATATAGCCATCAGGGTTATCTGAGAATTTACCTAGGCCTATTTTAATTTGCTTCAAGTCTGAGAAGGTAAAAAGTACATACAGTCTGACTGGGCTGAATTCTCCAGAATACATCTTAGGGGCATTTTTGCCTTGGGGGGAATGTTTCTGAAAAAAGAACATAGGGATGCTAGCACCCCTAGTCATTTTCCAATGAGCTTTAGTCCTAGAGCTTCCTCTATGGTCCTAATGATTATTCCTTTCTGTTGGGAACAGGCCCCCAAATCTGGCCATAAACTGGCCCCAAAACTGGCAATAAACAAAATCTCTGAAGTACTGTGACATGTTTGTGATGGCCATGACGCCCCTGCTGAAGGTTGTGGGTTTACTGGAATGAGGGCAAAGAACACCTGGCCTGCCCAGGGCAGAAAACCACGTAAGGCATTCTTAAACCAAAATAACAGCATGAGCAATCTGTGCTTTAGGACATGTTCCTGCTGCAGATAACTAGCCAGAGCCCATCCCTTTATTTCGGCCCATTCCTTTGTTTCCCATAAGGAATACTTTTAGTTAATCTATAATCTATAGAAACAATGCTTATTACTGACTTGCTGTCAGTAAATATGTGGGTAAATCTCTGTTCGAGGCTCTCAGCTCTGAAGGCTGTGAGACCCCTGATTTCACACTCCACACTCTGTATTTCTGTGTGTGTGTCTTTAATTCCTCTAGTGCTGCTGGATTAGGGTCTCCATGACTGAGCTGGTCTCGGCACCTTTCCAGAGTGCATAACCTCTCATGGACCTCTGCTTATCGGATTAGTTACACTCACCGATGTAGCAGTCCTGCACCTGTTTCCCACTTTTCTTGACTATAAAGAAAGGGATCCGGGCTGCTGGATTCTAGTGGTCCTTTACCAGCGTGCCCAATACTGCCTTTGTGCTCAGGGGTGGGTCCTAGAGCTGGGCTGGGTTCCTGAGTATTTCATAACAACCCAGCTGCCCCATCAAGATGCATTCCCATAAACAACAGTTCTTATGCAAATTCGTTTCAGAGAGGGTGTAGGTAACCTTTTGAGTCAGGATTGAGATAGAGTTTTGATTCTGTAAGTACTTGGCTGAGTACAAGCAGCTCGCATGGTTGAGCAGACCTATTATTAGGCAATTCTCCTAACTCTGCTTCCACAAGAGTCTCCCTAAAAATTACTGAATACCCATTGTGATTTTTTAATCAATCACCCAGGAGGAACCATCTGTCATCCTGTCCTGAAGGGAGTTCCTCCTAGGTATGGAAGGACCTTTGTATGATAATTAAAATGTAAATCCCCTTTTAGGAAATCTGCTGGGTTAAGGGAATTTTCAGTGGTTAATGTTAAATCACCTTTTTCTAACAGATTAGCCCCATACTTTAAGATTTTTGAGTTAGTAAGCTACCTTTTTGCTTTTTTTTTAACTTAGGATAGCTCTGAACTGTTGAGGTGTGCTCACAATGAGGTTTCCTCTAAAGGTTACTTTGCTACTTTTAGCAAAGCAGTTGCTACTGAAACTAGGCCTCATAAAACTTAGAAACTAGGCCTCATATAAAAAAAATTTAACACCAGGTGGCTCTGGATAGGGTCCCACCCTGCCTCGATAAGGTCCCACCCTGATAAGGTCCCACCCTGCCAATTCCGGGAAACAACCTCATGGGGTCCCACCCTGCCAATTCCAGGGGTCCCACCCTGCCTCGAAGTTCCCGGAGTCAGCAACTCCAAGAAAAAACCTCATAAGGTCCTGCTCTAACCAATTAGAACAAGACACCTTGCTCAGGCCATAGCTAGACCCAATTACCACACGCCTAAAGCTTTGTTTGAATTTCGCGCCTTAAGCTGTGTTTGAACTTGTGTTTGCCTATATAAACAACCTGTAACAAGCACTCGGGGTCCCAGGGCCAACTTAGAGCTTGGGACCCTAGCGCGCTAGTAATAAATAACTCTCTGCTGTAAATCTCGTGTCGGCGATCCTTCGCGGCGACCCCTGCCCAGGAAGGAATCGACAGTTCGGTTCCAACACTACTACCTACTGAATGCATTTGGTCCATCCACGGGTTACTGGGTTAAGGATTTTTGATAGAAACATTACAGGTTGTCAGTGGTCTCAGTGTTTTTGGACTATGCCCTTGTTTACAATGACATCAAGGTAGTATTAGAGTGTTATAGGATCATGGAGAATACCTTCGATTATCAATTATAGGTTTTAAATTTACCCTGGCTTTTAAAAGAATAGGGTACACTGTTTTTTTCTTTACTACTTCTAGTTTTCTCTTTCTTTCTCTCTTTGACTCCCTCTTTGTCTCTCTGTTTCCCCCCTCTCTCTGCTGCTCTTTCCTTGTCTGTCTGTCTGTCTCTCTCTCTCCTCTCTGTCTCTCCTCTCTCTCTCCTGTCTCTCCTCTCTCTCTCTCTCTCCCTCCCTCTCTCTCTCTCTCTCTCTCTCTCTCTGTCTCTCTCTTATCTGCCTTTGTAGATGGATTTTGGAAACACAGTGGAAGGATGTTCGCTCATTGCCCCCATTTGTCACTATAGGAATATGTGCCTGCCTTTCATTTACTCAGTTCATTTTCATCCTGATCTATTATGTTGTTGTAGACCCAGTTCCAATTGTTGAAGTACTGGGTTATCAGTTCTAAGGACCCAGCAATGGTGGTGGGGAATGGGTCCCACATAACTGCCCATGTTGAGAGCTGTATGCCTGAATTGGGAGGGACACCAGGGATAAGACTCCCTGGGTTCATAGCCTAGATGCCTAAGGACACAGCATAGAGCTTCCTTAGATCCCTTTGGAGATAAAACTTGCTCTAATACTTGGGAAAGCAAGTGAGTCTGAAGCATTAGTACCTAGGAGGCAGGGATTGGAGGAGGTAGATTCAGAGGTAAGAAGAATTTTGGTGCTACACTTTCAAGAAAGTCATGGTTGGGACCCAGGAGGTATGGGTCAGAAGGAGAGGTAGGGGTGCACGCATGGGTGACTGTTGAGTGGAGACTTCTGACTGCGCCATGATCTCTACCAGCTGATGCCAGGAGTTCAGGATGACAGCTTTCTGCCTCTAGTCAACCTTCAGCTTCCCCGGGAAAGCTGTGAAAGCAGAAGCTGGTTCCAGGCAGACCAATGCTCCCAAATCAGAAGGGTTGGGGGTTGTTAGAAAGCCTTTTCCCAGGAAGCCTCACACCTGAGTCTTTAGTCCAATGGCCATGCTAATCATTTTTAACTGGCCAACAGATCCCAGTTATTTTCCTCCAATTCTAAGGAAGGATAGGACAGAATAGCAAGCAAAAGTGGTCTGATATTACTTACTGCTTTAGAGAATCCCTGTACACGCCACCAAATGTTACAGGTGGGTCTTTGTTCTCAGAGCTCCCAAGATGGTGACAGGCCACTCCCAAGATGGTGGCAACCACTCCCAAGATGGCAGCAAGCCTTTTGTTCTCTGACCTGGGGTTCTAGGCCTCATGGATTCCAAGGAATGGAACCTTGGACCATGCAGTGAGTGTTATAGCTCTATTAGAAGCTGTGGGTCATGGAAGAGAACTGTGGAAACCAGTGACTAGTGTTTAGCTCAATTAGGATGAACCCAGGCACTTAGCTGCACAGGAACAATGGTGAGCCTCTAGCCTGAACGGGAGCAGCAATAGGCACCTCACTGCATTACAAATGCAGCAGACACCCTGCTGGATCCAGAGAGGTGGAAGTCAACGGTGGGTCTGCGACAGCATTGTTCAGCAGTGGTGGGTGGCGACCGAAAGCTCAGCTCAAGCCAGAACAAACACGGACCAGAAGAGTGTGCAGGTGCAAGATTTGATAGAGTGAAAACAGAGCTCCCATACAATGGGAAGGGACCCAAAGGGGGTTGCCGTTCCCTGCTTGAATGCCTGGGTTTATATCCCAATCATTTTCCCTCCCCCTGTGCTCTCAGGAGATATATGATTTGACTACTTCTTTACCTCCTGATTTTAGCCCAATTTGTATTTTAGTGAGCCCTCTTTACTACCTGATTGGTGGGGTTTGAGCTGAGTTACAAGCACTGTGTTTAAAGGTGGGTGTGGTCACCTTCCCCAGCTAGGCTTAGGAATTCTTAGTCGGCCTAGGAAATCCAACTTGTCCTGTCTCTCGCTAGGAAAACTAATACAGACACTAATGGAGAAATAAAAACTAGAATAATGAGAATATTGCTATTCACAGGAAGAAAGCAAGGCTATGAATTTTGCTTATCAGTAAATATAGAGGAGCCATTATCTGTTTTTAGTCTTCAGGATTATCCCAAGGTTGAAGCACTAGGGTATAGTTTTTCCAATAAGGACAACCTTTAAATATGCCCCAAGAGTCCGAAATATAGGCTGCCTTTACCCCTGCTTTTCACTTGAGCTGTCAGCATCCCTTGGTTAATGGATAATAGTACCATGGCCATTATCTGCCCACTGCTTCTCAGGTCTTCTGAATGCTGTGTCCTAGTAGAAAGCAGATCCTGGGACTATATGCAAGCCATGTTCAACTCACACATAGGAAGGAATTGCTAATAAGGGCAATGCACCATTTTCTAGCACAGAGTAGAACACACAGAATTGAAAGGAGAGAATATTAGTGGTGCCTCAATTCCTATTTTGCCTCTCACTATTAGACTTGAATGAGAACAGATGTATAACTTCAATCATTAATTAAAGATTGACATTCTCCACATATCATCCCTGACTCCAAAATTATTCTCAGTTCCAGTTCGAGGATGTTGTACAGTCTCTGCAATGTATGACTAGCTGTAGAATTCATGAAATTACTTCAGATTATGTGAGTAGGCATTATGGGTTGTAACAAATAAGAAATCTAGCTTCAGTTTTTTAAAAATCTGAAATTGGAGTTAAAAAGCAAAATTGGAGTAAAAACACTTCCCATCCATCCATCCATCCTTCCAACTATCCTTCAATCTATCCATCCTTCCCTCCCTCCATCATCCATCCATCTATCCATCCATCATCCATCCATCTATCCTTCCCTGCTTCTATCCATTTATCCATGCCTCCCTCCGTCCATCTATCCATCATTCCAACCACCCTTCTATCCATCAATCATTTCATCCATCCATCCATCATTCATCTATCCCCAATCCATGTATCCTTCTACCCATCCTTCCTTCCTATCATCCTTCCATCTATCCTTCCTTCCATCCTTCCTTCCATGTTTCCATCTATCCATCCATGCCTCCCTCCCTCCATCCATCCATTCATCCATCCATTGTTCCATCCATCCAATCTATCCATTTATTCAACAGATATTGTTGATAATCTCTTCTCCCATAGAACTTACATTCTAGTGGGTAGAAACAGGGTAAGCAAGCAAACAGCAAACATAAAATATACATAATGTATTGATAAATGCAAAGGAGAAGAAGAAAACACAGAAGGGCAAGAGGAAATATCAGAGGAGATGGATTAATTTTAAATAGGGTGAGGAGAAAGCCCTCTTTGAGAAGATGATAAGTCGGCAAGGAAATTAAAAATACAAGTCAGAGAATTATTCTAATATCTGAGGGCAGAACATCACAGGCAATGAGAATAGCAAGGGCAAAAGCTCTGGGTGGCCTTGAGCAAGTTCCTCCTCCCTCCTGCATAGTTTGATTTCCTCTTCCAGCAAATGTGAACAATAAGATGTTAAGAGTACCTACCCCAAAGGGATTATTTTGAGGATTCAACGACTTCACCCACAGGAAAACACTTCAAGTTGTCTGGGAGCACAGTCCACTCTCAATACATCTTGGTTACAATAATTATTTTTTATTATTGATCTTTACATACTCAGTGTTGGCAGAGTTTCTGGTGCTTAAAAAACATTTGATCAGATCAGGTAAGTGGAAAAAATTGTCATTTGCTTATTCAAGCCATGCTGTTCTGTGATATTCTGATCCTAGTTGAACATACAGAAATACATGTCTAAAACAGCACCTCGATTCTCACCTACAACAGGACAAAGTTCACTGTGATCTCAGATAAGCTTGGCTAAAATAGGGCTTGATGGAGATAGTCACGCTTCAGCGAAGAAAGAGAATCCCCTGTGTAATGTCAAAAGAGATTCAACCTCAATATTCTGCATCGAAGGGATAGTCCTCCAAATGAGAGGATCTGCAGAAACAAAAAAACGGAGAAACTCTGTTCCATCAAAGCAACAGCTCTGGTTCAGGAGGTATTCTTCTTGGTGGACTCTATGGTATTTGTGCTCTCTCAGCCACCTCCCTGCAAGAACACAAGAAGGGTGCTCACACCTTGACCTTCCCTCAATTCGATATGAGGGCTTTGCTAGGAAGGAGGACAGACAGTGAACAGGGTACGGGAAACAACTCGGAATGACAACTCATGGTAAGCCTGGTGTCAGGTGAGGCAACTGACAAGTCTTGTCCCAATCCACTGTCACAACATCATGAGGTAGGAAACACCAGCACAATTGACAGCTTGGGGATTATTATGAGTATTAAATGAGATAATAGCACCGGCAAAGGGCTCAGGACCCTGGCACATTCTAAGCTAAGGTTCAATGGATGTTTGATGCGATGAGTATTATCATCCACTTTATAGGTAAAGAAACCAACTTAGAAAAAGTAGGAAATTTACCCAATGTCACACAGCTAAGAAACTAGTGTGAGAGTTGGATTTGAGGCCAGGTGGACTTACTCCTGAGCCCACCAACCCATTGCCTTCACTGGAAATAATGCTCATAGGAAGGTAAGCGGTTTAGTTTGAGGGAGAGTCCCATTTTATGTTCAACCTGCCTTTTTACACTAAGCAGCTGCTACTTTGTTAAGCACTGATAAAAGTAAGCCATTGTAAGATGAGGAAAGGCTGCTGTGATACTAAGGGTGGGCAGGATAGATATGGAATATCATGGCATGAAAGCTACGCTTGGATACTGAAACCATTTTTAAAAGCTGAAAAATCATTTTGGCTATAGAAACATTAGAAGAAATTCAAATTGTCATTTAATTGCAGACCTCGCAGTAATAAATGCCAGACAACTCTCTTTGATATATTTCATTAGATACATTAATCAGAAAGTATTGATTGTAAAGAGATGATTTAGGATTCCCACCTAGCCAGAGTTAAAACTTTCTTTCAACCACATATCTGAGATTTAAAGTAAAGTTACCACCACCTCCTTTAAGAGGCATTTGGAGATTATTTAATCCGGCCTCCCTGGCCTTCTTGCTTGAATGCTCTAAACACAATCCCACCTCAGGGCCTTGGCACCTGCTGTTATCAATGCCAAGAATGCTCTTCCCCCAAATATGCATATGGCATATTCCTCACAGCAAAGCCTCCCTTGACCCACCCCGTATAAAGGATCTGTCCCACTACCACCCACCACTTCCTATCCACTTTGCCCTACTTTATTTTTCTGTCTAGCATTTGTTATTGTCTGACACATGTATTTTGAGTTGATTTATTTCTGTTCTGTCTTCTTCCCTCCCTCCCTAAGCACATGGAGACAGTAGCTTTGTATAGTATGATAACCCAAGCATCTAGAAAATGCCTGGCACATAGAGGACCACTAGATATTTATTGGATGCATGAATAAATGAATGCTCGCCTCCTGCCTATTGACAACACACCTTCTGTTACAATTCTAGCTCTACATCCAGAAGTTCAGACAATGAGCAGCAATTAGAGATGTGTCCATCACAGTGATTCCCAGGTACCCCAATTTTAACTTTCAGAACTGCCCCAAAATTGTATTTGAAGACACAAGTAGTCCCAGCAGCCTTCCAATCCTTCCAACTAACCCTCTACCAGTTTAGAAAAACTCCTGGCAATGCTCCTAGTTAACTCCATGCCACTTACGGCCACACGATATAGGCCCTCCAGTTTCTGTTGAAGCTGAGGATGGTTGCCATCTCCTCATCACTCAATTTAAAGTCAAAGACCTGGAAAGATAGGAGTTCCAGTACATCATCAGTAAGGCCGTTACTGCTGTGACTGGAGGCTGTCAGCCATTCTAGCAGGGAGTTCTAACAGCACAAACTGGCCACATGAGTTTTTTCCCATTATGTCCACAGGATACAAATCTTTCTCTAAATTAAGTCCTACACAAAAACCACAGTATTAGTAGTGCTCAGTGTTCCAGGGAGAGGGAGACGAGGCTCACAGGCACTAAGCCCCAGGTGTGCACAGGCCCTGTGCTCCATGATGTGCCCTTCAAGAGGACAGTTCACCAAGGACAGTTCACACCTCCTCTGCTGCTGGGAGGTGAGCAGGGAGGCCAGGACCGTCTGCTGTTGTGTGCGGCCCAGGGCCTAGCTGCTCAGGGGCAACTAAGGGTCTTCTCGGTGCTGTGAGGCACAGCTGTGCTCAGACCTGACAGGGCTTCACCAGGACTGCCCCAGCATGTCTTTAGCCCATGAGTCATTAATCTCAGCTCTACAGAGCCTAGATCCCTGGGCTGGAAAATGATAGGGTGGTGGGAAGGGAGGGAGCCAAAGACAGTGCAGGGATGAGGTGAGAATCCTGGTGAGAGGGTCTGCCTGTCCCCCCACTCCACTGAGGAATACCAGGGCCAACCAGCCGGGAACTTACCTGAATGTTCTCAACAATGCGTGTCGGTGTCACAGACTTGGGGATCACAATCACATTCCTCTGGATATGGAAACGGATGAGAACCTGTGCGGAAAGGGGACATCATGTTTCCACTCAGCTACACGGACCCCTCCTTTTATGGAAAGGAAAAATAAAACATCTCTGCAGCTCACTGTGGCTTCAGGTACAATCGCTGATACTGATTGAGCCCTTGACAGCTATAGACTTGTGCCAGCCCCTCGCTTCATTCTCTCCCTTCACCTTAGGGACAACCCTGTGATCTTTATTTTTTAGGAATAAAGAAAGCAGTTTGGGTCATAAGGCTGATCAGAGGTGGAGTTGGCATCTGCACCCATATCCCTAGACTTCAAAGCCACGCTTTGCGACTTGGCTGTAGGGATTAACAGGAAGCTGTGAGGCAGAGGCTATCTTTGTTTCAGTGACAGCTCTTGTGTTTCCTGGAGGTTCCAACAGACTTCGAAGGAAACACTATAGATGGCTTCAGCTCCTGTGTTCTTCCCCTTTAAGGAGTTAGTTGAGGAGAACACAAGAAATGAAACATGAGACTGGAAGAAGGAGTTGTTGGATAACAAGAAAAATAAAAATATGGCACCTGGGCTGCAGTTTTTTTGTGCTTTGCAGCAATCTCCTTAATCTTGGGATCCTCCAGCAGGGAAGGGTCCTCTGGCTTGGCCCTAGAGGCAGAAAGATGCTGATGTGAACAATCACCATGGCTACCATGTACAGATGGACACCACTTCAATGAGGGTCTCAAGACTGATCATCAGAGCCTCTCCATCTGGGAGATAGGCAGGAGGACCTGGAAGCTTGGGTCCTTCCCCTGGGCTCTGAAGTCTCAGCATTTTGCAAAGACTGGTTCACTCTTGGGTGGTTGAACTGGAAATATTACCAGAGGGTCAAGCATGTCGCCCTTGTTGTTGTTGTTGTTTTGTTGTTGTTTAATTCCCATTTGTTCCCACAGTCATCCCATTTGGTTGTAGCAAACGCATTACCTTACACACGTTTTTCTTTCCAGTGACTTATGGTCTCATACCAATATTTACCAAACATAAAATAATGTTTTTAAGATTATCAAGAGAAGGATCCACTGCTTGGAAGCCTCACCAAGGTCTATCCGGAGAGCCCAGGGGGCTGTAGGCCGTAATGGTGATGCCCTTGGAGTGGCAGTACTGGATCAGTTTCTCCTGCGTGAGGTATGGGTGACACTCAACCTACAACAGCAAACAATCCTCATCATGGGGAAAGCTGGCTGGCTTTTAGAGTTGGTCATAGGGAGTTCTACACAGACACCCAAAGACCACCAAGCAAAGGCCAAACACCTACCTACTGAGATTCTTGCTAAAAAATCCATGAGCTCAGCCTCACACCTCCCACAAGTGTCCTGATCACTGACCCCTGAGGTGAGACTCAGGGCATAGCATTGAACGTTCCTCCCAATGTTTAAGAAGTAATAGGGCAAGACCCTTACCTTATACTAAAGAGAATTTACCTGGTTAGTCACTGGTTTATATTTCAATCCAGGTTTGTTCAAGAGCTTCTCAATCTGGAAGTGGTTGAAATTGGAGATGCCAAGGGCTTTCACCAGCCCCTCATCCACCAGCTCCTCCATGGCCTGTCATAGAAAGGAAGACCTTTTGGGCAGCCCCAGAGGGACTACAGGGACCCTGGCTTGCCTTAGTCCTCCCTGGGGCAGAAATTGCTAAAGAATCCACCACAACAGGGTTAGCCGAGGCATTCACAGGAAGTTTCAGTCCAGGGCCTGGGTTCCCATCAGTGATTGGTTCCAGTCCTACTGCCCCTCCCCAGCCGAAGAAAAACTAGGAGTAACAGGTAAAGATTTTATTTTCTTGCCACTCGTAGCTTACACGTAAAGAAACACATACAAAATTATACTTCTCTACACAGGGGAAATATGAAAGTTTTGTAATACAAAAAACAAAAAATAAATAAAAATCAACATTTGCAAGTTTATGAGATGATTTTATTTTTAATGAATCCAAATGATAGCAGGGAGCTACTGTTGTGTGTGTGCATTGTACACCCAAACCTGGGCAAGCTGTGTTAGTCAGGAAGAGGCTGCAGCATGTGGAGAAGCCTCACTGTGGGTCCTGAGTCACTGTCTCCCACACCAAACTTGCTTTAGTTTGCAGGAAGGTCATGCATTCAGATTACGCCCTGGGAGGGTCACTCGGCCAAGGAGTTGTGTGGGGCTAAAACCTGACCCACCGTCTGCATATCCAGCCATGCTTCCCGGTACAGAAACTACAGGGACCCCCAAGGAAGGGAATCTTTGTATAATTTTTAGCCTATATTGGGCATTTTCCAAACTTGCCCAAAGATATCATATATGTTAGCAGCAGCCTCCAATGCAACATGTATTTATTAGCCATCTATTACGTGTTCTAGATCCTGCCCAGAAGTTGTCAGGATGTAAAAGTATACAATGTGCTTCCTTCTTCTGGGATTCTTATAGTCCAGTTAAAGTGCTAGGGTTCCCTTCTGTGGAGCCATCAACCATGACCCTGAGGCTGCCTCAGATAATATGACCGTGGCATAGACAGAGTCAGAAAGGGCAGAGAAGGAAGAGATTCACACAGCCTGCAGCCGTCAGGGCAGACCTCCAGGTAGAGTTTAAACTGGTCCTCAAAAAAGAAAAAAAAAAAAGAGAGAGAGAGAGAAAAGGGGAAAAATATGAGCATATGAGACAGGAAGGCAGGAGCAAAGCCCAGAGGCAGGGATGAGCATGACATGTTCAGGGAACATTTTATCCAGCCCTTCTCAACTTTGGCTGCAATTTGGAATCACCAGGGAGCTTTAAAAAATACTGGTGGATGCAGTGGCTCATGACTGTAATCTCAGCACTTTGGGAGACTGAGACAGGAGGATTCCTTAAGGCCAGGTGTTTGAGACCATCCCAGGCAACATAGCAAGACTCTGTCTCTACCAAAAAAACAATTTTTAAAAATTAGCTGGATATGGTGACAAGTGCCTATGATCACAGATAGTTGGGAGGATTGCTTGAGCCCAGGATTCCAAGGCTGCTCTGTGCTATGATCATACCATTGTACTCTAACCTGGGCAACAGAGCAAGACTCTCTAAGTTAAAAAAAAAAAAAAAAAAAAAATTGGCCGGGTGCGGTGGCTCAAGCCTGTAATTCCAGCACTTTGGGAGGCTGAGACGGGCGGATCATGAGGTCAGGAGATCGAGACCATCTTGGCTAACATGGTGAAACCCCATCTCTACTAAAAAATACAGAAAACTAGCCGGGCGAGGTGGTGGGCGCCTATAATCCCAGCTACTGGGGAGGCTGAGGCAGGAGAATGGCGGGAACCCGGGAGGCGGAGCTTGCAGTGAGCTGAGATCCGGCCACTGCACTCCAGCCTGGGCGACAGAGCGAGACTCCATCTCAAAAAAAATAAATTAATTAAATAAATAAATGAATAAATAAATAAATAAATAAAATTTACCTATTCCTGGCTTTCTTCCCCCAGAGTTTCTTACTGATTTTGTGTGAGTTGTGTAGGGAAAAGAAAGAAACATCAGACTGTTCCTGTGTCTGTGTAGAAAGGGAAGACATAAGAAATCCCATTTTGACCTATACCTTGAAAAATTGTTTTGCTGAGATGTTGTTAATGTGTAACTTTGCCCCAGTCACTTTGCCCCAACCTTGTGCTCACAGAAACATGTGTTGTATGGAATCAAGGTTTAAGGGATCTAGGGCTGTGCAGGAAGTGCCTTGTTAACAAAATGTTTACAAGCAGTATGCTTGGTAAAAATCATCGCCATTCTCTAGTCTCAATAAACCAGAGACGCAACGCACTGTGAAAAGCCACAGGGACCTCTGCCTTGGAAAGCCGGGTATTGTCCAACGTTTCTCCCCATGTGATAGTCTGAAACATGGCCTCGTGGGATGAGAAAGACCTGACCATCCCCCAGTCCGTCACCCGTAAAGGGTCTGTGCTGAGGTGGATTAGTAAAAGAGGAAAGCCTCTTGCAGTTGAGATAGAGGAAGGCCACTGTCTCCTGCCTGCCCCTGGGAACTGAATATCTCGGTATAAAACCCGATTGTATATCTGTTCAATTCTGAGACAGGAGAAAAACTGCCCGATGGCGGGAGGTGAGACATGTTGGCAGCAATGCTGCTTTGTTATTCTTTACTCCACTGAGATGTTTGGGTGGAGAGAAACATAAATCTAACCTACATGCACATCCAGGCATAGTACCTCCCTTTGAACTTAATTATGACACAGATTCTTTTGCTCACATGTTTTCCTGATGACCTTCTCCCTATTATCATGCGGTAGCTCTCCTACCGTGTTCTTCTTGCTGAGATAACGGAAATAATAATCAATAAAAACTGAGGGAACTCAGAGAGCGGTGCCGGTGCAGGTCCTTGGTATGCTGAGTGCCGGTCTCCTGGGCCCACTGTTGTTTCTCTATACTTTGTCTCTGTGTCTTATTTCTTTTCTCAGTCTCTCGTCCCACCTGATGAGATACACCCACAGGCGTGGAGGGGCAGGCCACCCCCTTCAAGTTGTAGCCTAGACTTTAGGATTTTTAAACTCTTCAGGTGATTCTAATGCATAGCCAACATTGAGAACCACTAACGTAGATGAAGTTATTCAGTTGGGCAGTAGAGTTTAAAAGCTATGAAATCATAAGTTTCCTGAAAACTTCCGATTGAGCAATTAGATAATTTAAAAGCTTTTGTGCATCATAGGTCAGGTTAGCTTGCCTGTATTGGAACTTGACTTCTTTATACTTTTTCCTCTCCTCTGCTTCAGGGTGGTCAATGAGGTTTCTACTCAACTGGTGGTGGGTCTACATAAACATCCAATGCTTTCATATTCAAGCCTGCTTGTTTCAAATCAGAGCCTCTGACCTTGATCACTAATATCTTTTCATGCCTTTCAAATGTTGTATTTAGTAGTCATCCTTGTATTCATTCAGGAAACATAGCACTGTGAGACGCAGGCTACATTGGCATACTTGCCATACTTAATATCATCATAGGAGCTAAGACAGAAAAACTGATCAAATGCATTACAAATGACTGGGTACGGTGGCTCATGCCTGTAATCCCAGAACTTTGGGAGGCCAAGACAGGTGGATCCTTTGGGGTCAGGAGTTCGAGACCAGCCTGGCCAACATGGTGAAACCTCATCTCTACTAAAAATACAAAAAATAGCTGGGTGTGGTGGCACGCACATGTAGTCCCAGCTACTCAGGAGGCTGAAGCAGGAGAATGCCTTTTATTCGGTAAAGGGAGGTTGCCGTGAGTCAAGATCATGCTACTGCACTCTAGCCTGGGTGACAGAGTAAGACTGTGCTTGTGGATTAACGCTGTGCTTGTGGATTAACGCCTTTGAACAAACAATACACAGAAAAAGCTACATTTAATTGAATCATGTCAATTCTAAGCATTTCAGAAAGGTGAGGCTTAATATATTTTCCTTGTAAAACACAATAGAAGCTCACAACTGCATACATCCTTAGACAGACAGCTACCAAGATAACATGGTTAACTCTTGGAGTCATATGCCACTGTTTATTTATAACTTATTCCTCCACTTCGTTCTCTACTAGCATTTGCAAAAGGACATAATGGTATAATAAAAAATGACCAGAGAAAACATTCATCCCTTAATTCATTTTGAATATGAAGGATGTGAAACAGGTCATGATTTGATCTGAGAAGCAGGTATCTTGCACTGACACCCGGGTTGGAGTGCAATGGTGTAATCTCAGCTCAATGCAACCTCCGCCTCCCAGGTTCACACAATTCTCTTGCTTCAGCCATCCAAGTAGCTGAGATTCCAGGCACACACCACCACACCTGGCTAATTTTTTGAATTTTTCATAGAGACAGGGTTTCACTCTGCTGCAACACTGGTCTCGAACTTCTGACCTCGTGATTCGCCCTCCTCGGCTTCCCAAACTGCTGGAATTACAAGGTTCCCTGATTTCTGGATGTGTGTTCACTGCCTGCCAAGCACCATGCCGACGGCTTTGGTGGTTGGACTTGTGATTCAGATGAGTCTGGGTCCAATCCCAGCTCTACCACACACATTGTGACATGACCTGGGCAAGTCACCAAACAATCTAGGCTTCAAATATCATTATTGACATTATTTATAAATGGGGATGTTAACCCTGTCTCATAGGGTTAAATGATTTAAATGGGCTTTATGACTAATGTTCCTGGCATGTAAACCATCTTAATCTTTATCACACCCTTGAAGATATACATTACTACTTTGTATTATAAGACTTTAAAGGAAAAAAAAAAGAGAGAAAACTGAGCCCTACAAGAGTTACAAAACTGACCCTAGGTTACTCAGCTGCTATGAGCAAACCAGGCCCAAACCCGCTGTTCCAAATGGCTCCCCTGGTTTGAGAACAGCATGTGTATTCCTCAAAGTGGGGTACATCGTATTTCCAGTCTTATTTGAAGACTCAGTTCTAGACTTGAAATCTAAATAGTATCAGATGCACCCAAAAGCCAAAGGTGATGAGGAAGATATTAGAAGAGCTAGAGAATCACAATGATGAAATTAGAAAGCATCAGGCACATGGCCTCTTTCATATCAATGGGAAGTCTCATGGATAACTGAGAATTTCTCTCCCAGCACACATAGAGGAAGCTGGAACCTACCTCCCAGGCATCCAAGAACGTTGCTTTTCCACCGATGACATTACCTTTATCATCTTTGGGGTAAAAGTCATCCCCAGACTGTAAATACAGAATGAAAAGTTTACTGGAATCTGCATCACGACACTTGGTTCTGTTAAACAAGGTTTCGGAGTCCTGACTCTTGCTAAATACCACATGGGCATACCAATTTTTCAGACTCTGCAGTACATACTACAACAATGTGAGTTTAAATAAAATCTCTATATCTACTGTAGCATATTAATTCTTCTATTTTAGAAACCACTGGATTGACGTTAAGATCTGCTGTTAGTACATTCCAGAAGCCACCTTTATCACCATGGACATTCACCTCATACACCTAGATCCTGTGTACGCCCAAGGGCAAACTTTCACAACAACATCACTGGATAAGGATTAGATCTCCAGGGTGTGGTTTACTGGGGAAGATATTGGCCAGCTTCTATCCTTGCAGCCTCTAGAACAGACATGGAATAAGGGATGGCAGGCCATCAGCACTCCTGCTGGTCAGGAGGGGAGAGAGCTGGAAATTTATCTCTCCCACCCCTCAGGAGCAGCTAGAGCAGAGCCCCAGGCAATGGGAGCCACGATGACAACTGGCTTCCTTCAAGCATCACCGTACTTGGGCTTTTCTCCAAGATGCCACTCCTGGGGTGTACTTTGCTTAATAAAATCATTAAGCCCTGGATTATAGTTAAGCCAGAGTAACCGAAGGGATTTCTTGGGAGGGCAGTCCCAGGGCATGGAAATAAGACAAAGGTGATATGGCAGTTGCAACTTGTCTGGGCTGCCAGAAATCATGGCTTCTCTCAGACGTAACTACAAGAAAACGCAGGCATGTGGCCACCTCAGCAGCACACATGGCCTCAGCCTCCCTTCCACGCCAGCGTCTTTCTGCTCCAAGGTCTCTTCCTGACCACCTGACACTCCCAATTATGAACTGCAAGGTCTCCTGCTCCAGTCCATACCACCCCCCAGTCCTAGTGCAGCTAGTATTTTCTGACACCTGCTCAGAAACTAGAGGCTGAGAAAGGGAGTTGCTCAAACCTTGAATCCCTGTGGCCAGTGAATAAGATAGACGTCCAGATAGCTCAGCTTCAGGTCCTTGAGGGTCTTCTCAAAGGCTTTCCTCACAAGGGGTCCCTCAAAGAAAGTGGGCCACAACTGCAAGAGGGTAGCAATGAGCTATTAATACAGGGAAAAGGAAGGGTCACATTATACTTATTGTCTCTCCTCTTACATTTGCACCTTGATCTAACGTGGCACAGGCCATTTATAACAAAGCTGATTAAGATCCACGACACAGTGTGGAAGACCACCAGGGCTCAGCACGTCAATGACATGTCTTAAGTGTTAAAAGCAATTTACTTTTTCAACTCTCCTAGTACTCTATATGTCTCTCAGATCATTTAAGTAAATGTGGCCACAGATTTGAAATGTGTTTACCTGTCTCAGTCTCTTTGTCAGCTGTGGGCTCTCTGAGAGCAGGACTTTTGTGTAGCTTTTAAATGTCAAGCATTCCTAGGCCTTCGGGAAAAGATGGTCCTTTATCTGACCTATCTGATAGGTCCCTTATCAAGCCTTTCAGGCCCCAAATGATAACTTTATAAGGGCTTTATCCACACTTGGCTGCTACACAGTGGGGTCTATTTGTCCCACCAGATGTGTGCAATATCCAAGTACCTAGAAACAGTGATTTTTCCTGCAAGTTGTGTATAATGTAAATCCAGTGATTCTCAACCCCCTCACACCCAACATCCTCTTCTTTTTTTATAACATTGTGTACCTCACCTTTTACTAGACTGAATAAAGAAAACCATATGTGACAATAGAAAAATGCTCCTATTGTTTTCCAAAATGCCCCCTGGCTGAGAACCTCAGGGTCACAGTCGCTGAGACCACAGTGCTGACAGGGAGACCACAGTGCTGACAGGGAGGCCACACATCAAGCCCTGCCTGCACCCTTGGCCTCTGACTGCCTCTGGGCAGATGGTGGATCCCTCTGATGGGGAACAGGGAGGCCCAGGGCAGTGCAGGGCTCCATGGAGACAAGCCCACTGTGGGAAAACCAACCCGCAGGCAGGTGGCGCAGCAACGACATGTTCAAATATCAATAGCGGCTTGGAGTATGGATAGAATTGTATCCACGGATGTTATCAAGGCAGGGATGAAAAGGGCTACATGTAGAAAAGGCTGACAGAGTTCTCGCTGCCAACCCGACCCAGATACTTCTGCCTGCCTTCAAGTGAAGGCCTCGCACCCAATGCGCCATGTGCACCTTGCTGACGATGAACAGGTCCTCCCGCTTCACAGCCTGCTCTTGGATCTTCTCTTGGATGGCTTCCCCCACCTCATGTTCATTCTGATAGACATAGGCACAGTCAATGTGGCGATACCCTGCATCAATGGCCACCTTCACAGCTTCTTTCACTTTGCCGAGAGGAGACTGAAAGGCAAAAGAAAAGCCCATCACACACGTGTTATTTTTTATTTTTAAGCGATGGGGCCTTGCCATGTTGCCCAGGCTGGCCTCACACTCCCAGGTTCAAACAATCCACCCAAATTCCAAGTAGCTGGAATTACACCACAGTGAGCAACCAACATAGTATCTTATCCCCAGATCACCTTCAACAGGCTGCCCCACATGGCCCAGTTTCTCCAAACCAAGGCCTCACTGGGGTCTCCTGGGCCAGGGAATATCTGGCAAACTTTAGAAAAGTTTTCAAAAGAAGAGAAGGAAAGTGAGTTAATTTTATGATTATCTCCTTATGTCCTGTCCTAGTTAAAGTCAGTTCCCTTTCATCCAGGTTAGTCCTGAAATGTCTTCAGGTGTGTTGGGGAGTGCAGATGGCTCCACTGCAACTTTCTGAAGACCCAGATGAAAGCTTGACTCTAAATAACCCAGAGGAATTTTCAGACAATATCCCCAAATGGTGATAAGGATCTGGATAATGGTCATTACAGCATCAATCCAGATTCCAACACTTACTGGGTGTGTGGGCCTAAGCAGGTGATTCAATCTCTCTCAACCTTGTCTGCAAAATGGAAAAAAAAAAATAGTACCAGCCTCATGAGGCCTTTGTGGTGATGACATGCTGCAATGAATGTTAAGTTAAGCACATCACCTGACACACAGTAAGGCTCTGTAGAGGCCGTTCATTATACAAGGATCCTTTCAGAAAAAAAAGGAGAAATAGAAAACCTTATAGGAATAGAGTTTGTTTTCCATTCCTATAAGAAGAAAGAGGGAGGGAGGGAGAACGAGAGAGAGGGAGAGAAAGAAAGGAATGAAAGAAAAGAAAGGAAATAGAATTATCACATTTTGTTCTAAACTAGCCATGCCAATGATGGGGGCAAAAAGCACTTAAAACTTGATCTCTCACAAAACAGTCTTTTAAACGTCTTCTGTTGGGATATAAGAAGCATTGAAAAGAACATAAAACATAGATGCACAGCTGCCCTACCACCTGGACAAGAAACGGCTGCCACCAGGCATCCAGAAACACCCCTGTACCCCCAACCGCTATGCTACACCATCCTTCACTTCCGCCGCTAAGTTCATAATCCTTTATCTATCATCCCCACATGTCGAAGATGGCTCCCTTCATAATTCTTACATTCAATTCCAAAATTCTGAAACTGTCTGGTAAACTTACCCAGGGTGAGCAGATTCCCTGGAGTTCTGGAAGTGATTATTTGGTCTGTTTATATAGGATTGAAGCTCTGATTTTGGTCAAATATTGCTATTCAACAAGAGACGCTGTGCATGAATCAAACTGGAAGTGATCTCTTTGCCCAGATAGACAAAGAATGTATCCTGAGAATGACCCAGTGCGGTAACAGAGTGTCCTGCCCTCCAGTTCAGCACAGGAGAGGGGAATAACCAGGGGGCACAGAGGAAAGAGCCAGAGGCAGAAGACTCAGAATAGGCATTAGCCATGAGGGATAGGAGAGAAGAGGAATTCCAAAGACTGCTTCTGGTTGCTAGTTAGGGTAGTGCCATCATGGATGAAAATGGCAAAGAAGGCAGAGTGAGGTGGTGATGGAACAACTTCAAACTTAGCCTAAGAGAGGCTCAGGAACGTGCCTCACTGAGTCCTGGATGTGCCTTACCATGTTTTGCCAGCTGACATTAACACAGCCAGGTGGAGCTCATGACTCCCAGGCCAGGCTCTCGGCAGCCCCAGCACGTTGCAGATTTCAGTGTGTACAGGAACCACCTGGGGATCTTGTTAAAGTGGCGATACCCATTAGAGAGTCTGGGGTGGAGCCCGAGACTCTGCACTTTTTCTCTTTCTTTCTTTTACACAGGATCTCACTCTGTTGCCCAGACTGGAGTCAGTGGCACCATCACTGCTCACTGCAGCCTTGACCTCTCAGACTCAACAGTCTCCACCTCAGCCTCCCAAGTGGCTGGGACTACAGCTGCATGCCACCATGCCCAGTTAATTTATTGATTCTTTGTAGAAATGGAGTCTTGCTATGTTGCCCAGGCTGGTCTCCAACTCCTGGGCTTAAGCAATTCTGCCGTTTGGATCTCCCAAAGTGCTGGGATTACAGGCATGAGCCGCGACACCCGGCCAGTTCTGCATTTCTAACAAGCTCCCAGCTCATATGGATTCTGCTAGCCCAAGTCCCACAACGTGATCTGCAAAGGGGTGCCAAGGACTTGGGGCTCTGCATCCTCTCGGCAACCACCCAGCCCACAACAAACCCACAGCCAAGACTCTGGGGAAACGTTGAGCCCAGTTAAGTGTCCTAGAGAGACAGAGAGAAACTGTCCTGGAAAACAATTTTAAGTCCAACAGCTGCTTGAACTTTGCTACTTGCTAGAGAAGCTCTCAGCACTGCTGGGAAAGCCAGCCTTGGAGCTTTGCAGCCTGAATCAGCTCTGAGAAAAGAAAACAACCGGAGTCCTGGCTCCAGGACTGAATCTCACCTCTCCAAACCCCTGCCCGACCTCCAGGCTTTCCTGGCTGAATGCAGACAGAGAAAACACCCAAACGCCCCTCCAGGGAAGAAGGCTGTGCAAAGATTTGCATATTTACCTGCCACGTGCCCAGGCCCACAATGGGCATCTTGGCTTTGGTACTGAGCTCCACAAAGGTGGCCATGGTTGGTGCAGAAATGATTCTGAGTGAGCAGGTAGAAGTCTCACGTCCTGCTGTGTCCAGAGTTGGTTGCTTCTAGTGGGTTCTTGGTCTCGCTGACTTCAAGAATGAAGCCACAGACCTCCGCAGTGATTGTTACAGCTCTTAAAGATGGTGTGTACGGAGTTTGTTCCTTCAGATGTGTCTGGAGTTTCTCCCTTCTGGTGGGTTCGTGGTGTCGCTGACTTCAAGAATGAAGCCACAGAGCTTCGTGGCGAGTGTTACAGCTGTTAAAGGTGGTGCAGACCCAAACAGTCAGCAGCAGCAAGATTTATTAGGAAGAGGGAATGAACAAAACTTCCACAGCTGGAAGGGAACCCAAGAGGTTGTTTATTCCATTATTTATCCCCGCCCATGCGTTGCAGATCGGTCCATTTTGCAGAGCACTGATTGGTGCATTATACAGAGTGGTGTTTGGTGCATTTACAATCCTTTAGGTAGACACAGCTCTGATTTGTACATTTTTCCAGAGTGCTGATTTATGCATTTACAATCCTTTAGACAGAAAAGTTCTCCAAGTCCCCAATCGCCCCAGGAAGTCCAGCTGACTTCACCTCTCAATCCTCCCTCTAAACAGGACATCCTAACTGCTGTTGGGAATTGGGTGATGTCCACTCTAGACACTTCTTGCTGGATACAGGTGAACAAGAGGCCCTGCAGTTGTAGTGTCCTTCAGAGGGGAACTCTTTAGGCCAGTCAAAGGGCCAGCAGGTCAGTCCAAGGGTCCTCGGTACAAGTTGTTAGTCGAGCACACTTGGGGTTCCATTTGTAAGACCATCTGTAGCTTGATGGTCTCAATCCTAGAGGAAACAAATTTACAAGGAGGTTAAAAATACAGGGCCCAAAGGTGAGTAATAGCAAGATGGCTGTCACGGGCCTAGAAAGGGGAGAAGCCATGTTGCCCAACTCCAGAGGTTGGCATAAGAGTTAGAAAGGCATTGTCTGATTTCAGAAGCCTTTTCCTGTAAACGTCGGGTGGCATCTCGTACTATCCCTGACTGGTTAGTGTAAAAATAATACTCTCCCCCTAAAAAGGTGCAGAGCCCTCCTTTCTCAGCAGTGAGGAGATCAAGGTCTCGGCGGTTTTGGAGAGTCACTGCTGCCAAATAGTCTGGGATTGTAGAGTAAGGATAGATTTCGTTATTTCTTGCAAACATTCTGAGAAATCCTTTGAGAGTGTGTGGTAGTAGGATAATGAAGTAGATAAACTGGCTATTCCAGTTCCTGTAGCAGTAGCCGTTCCTAACCCTATAAGTAGGGGTAGTAGTTGTATGGCTCTGAGCTGATGGACTTGAGTTTTGAAGGGCACTGATAGGGTCTGATTTCCTGGGGCAATGTTAATGTTGGGACTTAGAAAGACTAAGGTGCAGGTGCCTGTCCACTTAGTGGGGAGGCAGATATAGGTTGACATTACACAGAAGAAGAATATGCCTTGCTGGGTAGTCACAACAGGGTGCGTATATTAAAAAGGTGTGTGAGTTTATTGTTTTCATTTTCCCATATTTCTACAGGACTTGCCAGGGTAAATCCAGTGAGTGTCTGGAAAGGGGTGTTGGGAGCAAACTGAATGGCTCTCTGTGTTCTATTTTCCCATTGGAGAAAAAAACCGTTTTGTATCTACTAGGAACCATTCAAGAGAGTGCCTGAAAGATGGGATGAGATGGGATGAAAGATTCGTGCGTTTTTACAGAGTGCTGATTGGTGCATTTACTATCTGCTAGCTAGGGAGAAATGTTCTCCAAGTCCCCACTCGACTCAGGAAGTCCAGCTGGCTTCACCAGTCACTGCTTTTTGTTTGTTTGTTTTTGAGACGGAGTCTTGCTGTTACTCCCAGGCTGGAGTGCATTGGTACAATCTCGGCTCACTGTTACCCCCATCTCCCGGGTTCAAGCAACTCTCCTCCCGAGTAGCTAGGATTACAGGCGCCCATCATCACACCAGTCTAACTTTTGTGTTTTTAGTAGAGACAGACTGGTCTCAAACTCCTGACCTCAGGTGATCCGCCCACTTGGGCCTTCCAAAGTGCTGGGATTACAGGCCTGAGCTTCTGTGCCTGGCCACATCCTGCTTAAGAAGGCTGGTGCTACCTGCTGTGGGAAGAGCTGGAGCCTGGCCACAGTAGCTTCCCTACCCTATCCAAACAGGAAATCCCTTCCAGGCTTTTGTGAGATTGATGATTGTGTGAATGAATTATTACACATGGCAACCTTGTGTAAAGTTCTCTTACGTAAGAGTATCATCGGCATTTTTGTTTGTTCATGATGAGTCAAGAAATTCAAAACAGCCCTAAGTTGGAAAGTAGTGAGGGAGAGAGAAAGGAAGCAAAGAAGAGTAGGGGGAGGGAGGGAAGGAATGAGGCAAGAGTAAAGAAGAGAGAAAAGAGAAAGAAAAAGAAGGGGAGTAAAGGAAGGGAAGGGAGGAAGGCAGGAGGGCAGGAAGGCAGAATGGCAGGCAGGCAGGCAGGAAGGAGAAAGAAAGAAAAGAAAGAAGAGAAAGAAGGAGAGAATGAGAGAAAGAAAGAAAGAGAAAGAGAGAAAGAGAGAAAGAGAGAAAGAAAGAAAGAAAAAAAGAAAGAAAAGGAAAGAAAGAAAGAGAGAGAGAAAGAAGAAAAAGTAAGAAAGAAGTCTGGCCACATGATGAAACCCCATCTCTACTAAAAATACAAAAATTAGCTAGTCATGGTGGTGAGAGGTGAAGCCAGCTGGACTTCTGGGTCGGGTGGGGACTTGGAGATCTTTTCTGTCTTATAAGAGGATTGTAAAATGCACCAATCAGCACTCTGTAGCTAGGATGGTAAAATGCACCAATCAGTGCTCTGTGGCTAGCAAGAGGTTTGTAAAATGGACCAATCAGTGCTCCGTAAAATGGACCAACAGTATCCCTTAAAATGGACCAATCAGCACTCTGTAAAATGGACCAATCAGCAGGAAGTGGTCAGGGAAAAATAAGGGAATTAAAGCTGGCCGTCCCAACCTGCAGAGGCAACCCACTTGGGTACCCTTATATGCTGTGGAAACTTTGTTCTTTTGCTCTTCAAAATAAATCTTGCTGCTGCTGACTCTTTGGGTCTGTGCCATCTTTAAGAGCTGTAAGACTCACTGCGAAGATGTGCGGCTCCATTCTTGAAGTTTGCCAGATCACGAACCTACCGGAAGGAATCAACTCCAGACACAGTGGTCATGTCTGTAATCCCAGCTACTTGGGACGCTGAGACAGGAGAATCGCTTGAAACTGGGAGGTGGAGGTTGCAGTGAGCCGAGATCATGCCACTGCACTCCAGCCTGGGCAACGGAGTGAGACCCTGTCTGAAAAAGAAAGAAGGAGAGAAAGAAAGAAAGAGATTAATCAAAGCAAGGGAAGAAAAAACAAGGACTTTCTTTCCCTGTGATGGTTTCCTCTGTGAAATGGAGTGTAGAGAGGAGAGGTGAGAAGCAGCGTTTCCATTTTAAAAGTAGCAATTCCAGGTTCAATGCAGAGATGGTCAAATCCTGAGCTGATTAGAGTCAGCTGTAACTAGTTGGTAGTCAGCAATCTAGGGAACATGATAAAGGCCTGTGCCATGCTGTGACACACCATGACAGGCCAGGGCCACGTCACAGCATCAGCTTCAGCTTGTGGGGTAGTGGGTTTTTCTGTTTTTTCGCGTTCTTGTTTATGAAGTGGGTTTGCTTGAAAATTGAAATGGACTTGAATCTCTGGGCTGTGGCTTATGACAGCTCTTAGAGGGCAATTGGCATGATATTTTGCACCTATGAGTGAAATATCTTAAATTTCATTGATGTTTGTTAACTTATCTACTTCGACATTAATAATACATGTATGGGCTGGGCATGGTGGCTCATGCCTGTAATCCCAGCACTTTGGGAGGCCGAGGAGGGTGGATCACTTGAGCTCAGGAGTTGGAGACCAGCCTGACCAACATGGTGAAACCCTGTCTCTGCTAAAAATCCAAAAATTAGCCAGGCATGGTGGCACATAGCTGTAGTCCCAGCTGCTTGGGAGGCCTGAGAATCACTTGAATCTGGAAGAGAGAGATTGCAGTGAGCCAAGATCGTGCCATGCACTCCAGGCTGGGCAACAGAGAGAGATTCTGTCTCAAAAACAGATACATAAATACACGCATGCCTCATCATCTGGTGGCCACAAAGTCTCCTGGATCTGCACATGGGGCACCTTATTTTCCCAGTGTATACTGGATGACATGCAGGGCTAGTATTGTTGAAATAGTAAATCCTTAGTGACCGTCAAGCTAAATAACAGAGAGAGGGTCCCTAAAAGAAAAATATTTCTCTGGGAATAGAGCACTGCAATGGGAATATGCATGCCAGAGGAAACTATGTGTATATTTGGGGAATAAAGAAGACAAAAATTTTTCAGGGAAAAAATGAGGATTATCGAATTGCTTTGAAATAATTAGCCTTGGCTACAAAGATCAATCATGAAAGTGTTAGTCTGAGATTAGACAGACAGTTGTTCAGAGGTCCTTGCAAAGTATGTTTTTTACTCAGTTGCAATGGCCTTTGTTCAAGTTTGTGGTTTTTGCCGTCTTTCATGGTAATTTTGGTTTTCAGTTGTACAGCCATTAGAACCCTCCTTTCATGGCCTTCTGAGCTGTATTTGTTGTTGTTTTTTAACATTAGTGACTCCATTTTGATTCTGACCATTTTTACGTGATGCACAGAAAAAAGAAATGTGTATTATTCATGATAATATTCCTTCGAGAACCACTTAACTATGAATCGGTGAGGAGGGAGATCTTTTTTAGATAATTGAGATTAAGAAGGTATATCGATTAGCTGTTTTTCTGTAACAAACCAACTGGTTATAACAGCAACCATTTATTTGCTGGTGATTTTGTGGGCTGGCAGTTTAGACAGGAAGCAACTGATAAGGCAGTTCAGAACCACGTGGTGTCAGCTGGGTTTCCTCACCTCTGTGGGCTTCAGTGGGGTGGACCGGGTTGTCAGGAAGGCAGGGACCCCTCTTCACATGTTTTTCGTTTTCCATGAGGCTAACTTGGACTTGGTCATAGGTAGCAGCATTGTCGGAGGCCTACTCTCGGAATGTGAACAGTGTCACTTCTGTCACCTTCTATTGATCAAAGCAAGTCTCAAGGCCAGAAAAGGGCCAAGGAGTAAGGAAATAGATTCCTCCTCTTGAGGGAATTGGTTACAGGGAATTTTGGCTAATTTTTTTTTTTTTAAAGGCAGAGTCTCTCTCTGTCATCCAGGCTGGAGTGCAGTTGCACAATCTCGGCTCACTACAACCTCTGCCTCCTGGGTTCAAGGGATTCTCCTGCCTCAGCCTCCCAAGTAGCTAGGACTATGGGTGCACACCTCCACACTCAGCTAATTATTGTATTTTTATTAGAGACGGGGTATCACCATGTTGGCCAGGATGGTCTCAATCTGCTGACCTTGCGATCTGCCTGCCTTGCTCTCCCAAAGAGCTGGGATTACAGGTGTGAGCCACTACGCCTAGCCAAATTTTAGCTATTCTTAATCAACCCCAGAAGGTTTAATAAGAACTTTGATTAGCTCCTTTCTAGCTTCATGAATTTACCAATCTATTCCTGGTTTTCCACCTTTAAGAAACTCTCATTTTTTAAATCTGATGAACATATGTCCATAAGATGATTTACTTTGTTAAAAATAAATAGATAAAAAGTTGAGAGAAAATTATTTTGTAGAAGAAAAATGAATGACGAGTAGTGTCATATTTCCTTCTCACATCCATTTCTCTGTCGTTAAATGTGTGCCCCTAACCCATACTGTTTGAATATAGAGGGCTGTTGGCCATGGTCTGGGGATTATTTATAATCAGCCACAAGGGGTTACAGTGTAATAGCTTACAATTTGGTGGGGTGGGACCACGGACTAATTGGAGTTTTTTGTTTCAGTCCTCGTAACTTATTTGAAGCAGGAGGCTTGGCTGTCCACCCTTTGTACTTAGTAGTCCACCAAACATCTGCTTAGCCACTACAGGGACTTTTAAATCTCCATACTTAAACTTGCTTGATTCTTTGTGGTATGGACATAGACACTTATCAACATGGGATAGCTTCCTTTGAATGGGCTCCTCTCCACACGGATGACTGAACAGGCATCAAACAGAAGGATTAAAAAATGACTAGCCTGAGTTACATTGATGACAAGATGAACTTCTGTTGAAAAAAAAAAAGAAAAAAGAGAACAAACAAGTGATTATTAAGGGGATTACTTCTACCCAGTGGGTACAGTGGTCTATTATTACTAATAAGTATAACGACCAATTGGAGGCATTTCAGTGTAATCGATCTGAACACTTTGAAATGGTCTCAGCCCTGGATTGCTTCCTCCAAAGGGCCATTTACTTAGAACCTGCTTGTTAGATTTTTTACATATTAAGCAACTATCTATAACTTGCTTGGCCAGGGTGTCAATTACTATACACCCATAAACCCGGAGAACTGCATCGCACATTGCTTGGGGTCCCCAGTGGGTCCCTTGACATAATTGAGACAGACTTCCCTCATGAGAGGTTTTGACAACATTTCCCTTTAATCTGGTAACATCCATTTCCTTTCCACATTTTCTTTAGCTCCTATTTTTATCAACTTCTTTTTTTCAATGGAAGAGAAAACAGGGGTTGCAGTAGGAGGAGGAAGGCATGGAGTTAAATGGAAGAAACGGCAACTTGTTTTGCTATTTGATCTGCAAGATTATTTCCTCAACTTGTGAAAGAAAAGTCCTTTTAGTGCCCTGGGACATGTACAATAGCTGTCTCTTCTGGCAATTGGAGATTGTTGAGGACACGAGCATCAGTTCTATTTGAACCAAATCTTGGCCTCTACTATTGATAAGACCCCTCTCCATCCAAATTTTTCCAAATATATGTGCCACCCCAAGGGCATACTTAGATAGTTTTTTCTTGGTTTTGTAAATGTCCTAAAGCTTGGCTGAGTGCAAACACTTCACACCCTTGGGAAGATCAATTATCAGGCCACCTTCCTGATTTTACTTTTTAAGCATCTTTCCATTAATCACTGAATACCTATTATGTCTTTTTCTTTTAATCACCTGGGAGGATCCATCTATGAATAAGTGCTGTCCTGTCTTGAAGGGAGTTTTTCCTAAGTCTGCTTGAATTTGGTATGGTAATTAATTAGATTTAAACATGTGTGCTCTCATTTTAAGTTTGGATTCCCTGTTAAAAAGCCTGCTGGATGAACTGAATTATTAGTAGTTAATATTAAATCATCTCTTGTCTCCTAACTTATTCCATGCACAAGAATTAGCTGCTTCAAGGATCTAGAACTAGAAATACCATTTGACCCAGTCATCCCATTACTGGGTATATACCCAAAGGATTTTAAGTCATGCTGCTATAAAGATACATGCACACGTATGTTTATTGTGACACTGTTCACAATAGCAAAGACTTGGAACCAACCCAAATGTCCATCAATGACAGACTGGATTAAGAAAATGTGACACATATACACCATGGAATACTATGCAGCCATAAAAAAGAATGAGTCCATGTCCTTCAAGGGACATGGATGAAGGTGGAAACCATCATTCCCAGCAAACTATCGCAAGGACAAAAAACCAAACACCACATGCTCCTACTCATAGGTGGGAAGAGAACAATGAGAATACTTGGACACAGGAAGGGGAACATCACACACTGGGGCCTGTTGTGGGGTGGGAGGAGTGGGGAGGTATAGCGTTAGGAGATATACCTAATGTAAATGACCAGTTAATGGGTTCAGCACACCAACATGGCACGTGTATACATATGTAACAAACCTGCACATTGTGCACATGTACCCTAGAACTTAAAGTATAATAAAAAAAGAAAAAAAATTTAAAAAAGAAATAAATAAATTTAAATTACTAAGATTAAAAAAAAAAAAAAAAAAGAATTACCTGCTCCTCTTATTGCCGCGGTCTTGCAAGGCTCTCCTCTCCTCTTTGCTGAGAATCCAGATTTATTCATTACAACAGGTGGGCCTTGGTCTCCCTCACGCTAGGGGCACCGTAACTAGACAGTAGGATGCACCCCTCTGAGCGGGGCGACCGAAGGCTCCCTTCCCAAAGGAGAATATTCAAGCGCCAAAGTTGGGCGCCAGAACTGTTAGGAGTAACGCTCAAAACCGTGAGGAAATTGAACACTTGAACAAAGGATTCTTAGCAAAGCAATTTTACTTCTGCACCAAGGGGTGCCTCCTTGGCCAGTTGCCATGAGAGCACACATGAACAAAAGGGCAGGAGAGCCTTTATTCCTGACGCAAGTACTGCCCTTGTACCCTTTCTCCATTGGCCAGGGTCGGATCGTACAAACTAAACTAATCCCGGTTGGCTAAACATCTGATTTTTTAAGATCAGGTGGGCATGTAAAAAAAAGCAGAGAATAAAGGGGAAGGAGTGTCTCTAATGAGCTCAAAAGTTAGTCTTCTTCCAAATAAGGAATGGAATGTGAGCTACTACTGATAACACCTGGTACTGTGGCATGCTTGGGCATCTAACAAAGGCAAAAAGGAAAAAAGGAGAAAAAGGAAAAACGGTGGAGGGGTTACTATGAATTAGAGAGTAAAAGATTGATCACATTATTTGAAGAGAAACCTCATCATATCCCACACAACAATCCATCCATCCATCATTCATCCAACCCCAATCCATGTATCCTTCTACCCATCCTTCCTTCTATTCAACCTTCCATCCATCCTTCCATTCATCCTTCCATCCTTCCTTCCCTTTTTCCATCCATCCATCCATGCTTCCCTCCCTCCATCCATCCATTCATCCATCCATTGTTCCATACATTCCATCTATCCATTTATTCACCTGATATCATTGAGGCAGGGGAATATAATAATTAACAAAACGCAGAAATCCCTTATCTCATAGAGCTTACATTCTAGTGGGTAGAAGCAGGGTAAGCAAGCAAACAGCAAATATATAAAATATATAAGATATGGATAAACAATACTATGGAGAAGAAGAAAACGTAGAAGGCCAAGAGGAAATATCAGAGGAGATGGGTTAATTTTAAATAGGATGATGAAGAAGGGCCTCTCTGAGAAGATGATAAATCAGCAAGGAAATTAGAAATATAAGTCAGAGAATTATTCTAATACCTGAGGGCAGAGCATCTGGGGCAGTGAGAATAGCAAGGGCAAAACCCTGAGGCACAATTACCTCTCTTGTGTAATTTTTTAGTAACAGTCAAGGTCCTCTTGGTCCCACCAACTCTCCCTAACTTATGTGGGGGCTGACGTTTTTGAACCAATAAAAGTGCTGGAAGGCAACACTCTAAGATTTTAAGGGTGCAAAACTTTCCTGAAGTTTCTGGGAAAACGCTGACAACAAATGAGGAAAAACAAATGAATTAGGTAGAATTTAAAATTAAATATAATCAAATTCCATTGCATTGTACATTCAGAATATGTATTTTTGGAAAATCGAAAGACTTGTTAAATGAGAATAATTTGAAATAAAAGTGTCTTTTTCATTTGGTTTTCCCAGTGGATGTATAAAATAACTAATTGAGTTAAATTTGTTCCTTTTTAAATCTTTAATGCATCTCTAGAATGTAAAAGTTCATTTCTTATTGTGGAAATTTTGAAAATTATGTATAAGTGTAATGAAAATAAACCTGTTGCCAAACAACATAGAAAAAACTCTGTTAATATTCAAATCTTTCTAGATAGGTTTTCCTTTCATTTCTAAGTTTTGTTGATTTGAAGTGAAAAAGGCTTATTTTATTTGCATTTTTATTACTAGTCTGTACAATTTTTCATGTCATTTAATGGTCAATTTTCATGTACCAACTTTCTTTTGGGCATCATAGATTTCTCTTATTGATATGAATAAGCTCTATTGAGTGTAAGAAAATTGCCAAATGGTTTTATCCAAGTGTGTTTATTTCCTATTTTTTGTTTGTTTGTTTGTTTGTTTTTGTTTTGAGACGGAGTTTCACTTTGTCACCCAGGCAGGAGTGCAGTGGCACAATTTCGGCTCACTGCAACCTTCGCCTCCTGGGTTCAAGCGTTGCTTGTGCCTCAGCTTCCTGAGTGGGAATACAGGGGTTTGCCACCATTCCTAGATCAGTTTTGTAGTTTTGTTAGAGACCAGGTTTCACCAGCATGGCCAGGTTCCGCCATGATGACCTCAAATGATCCACCATCCTCAACCTCCCAAAGTGCTGGGATTACAGGCGTGAGCCACCACCGCTGGCATATTTTTGCGTAATTGTCTGTTCAGAGTTTACATTGCTATAGTCTTGCACGCTCATTAAAGCAAAAAAAAAATTATTTCCAACAATCTTCACTCTTGAGGTTTCTTTCAAATTTTACTGAAAAATATTTTCTACAGAAAACTTTCATCTGTACATTCTTAACTATAATGTACAGTTAAAATCACAATAATGCAATAAGTAGGCTCCACATTTTTTAAAATCATATTTCATATAGCAACAGTCACTATGTTGCCCAAGCTAGTCTCGAATTCCGGGCCTCAAACGATCCTCCTGCCTCAGCCTCCCAAAGTGCTGGGATTACAGGTGTGAACCACCAGTCCCAGCTGGGTCCAAATTTTTAATCATGTACAATGCAGAGTTGTTGCAAGGTTGTTGAAATGACTGGAGCAGCCCTGGAAAGTCAGGCTTTACGGGGTCTGACTGGGAGATCCAAATCCCTTTAGGTCCCAGCTATACTTTGGCATCATCTGGCCAGCATTTGCCAGATCTCACTTCAATATAACAGGGGAAGTCTAGCCCTCTGGACTACCTGAGCCCGACAGGACAGTCACAGTGATTCCACAATCTCCATGGTAGTTGCTACCCATCTTTCCAGCCCTCTCTTAGACAATGAGTGGAGAGAATACTTGAAACATAAGAGCCTCACTCCTTGCCTCCCTACTTCTCACGGCAAGCTCCCTTCCTTTTCCACACCGACCTTACCATCTTCCTCTCTGTGGTTACTCCCCTTCCTTTCTCTTCATAAGCAAGTTCCCTACATTATCATAAGAGTTATTTAACACACGTCTGTAGTGTATACCTTAGATTCTCTCCCTATAATGGTAGCTTTGGTTTAGTTGTAGAGGATGGTGGCTTTATTTCCGACCAACTGGGACAAAATAGTGAACAAATTTTAGGATGGATGCCTTGTATTTGTTACAGTTGTGACATCGAGGACCATGAGACTTGCAATGTTCTCATTACTCGAGATATAAATGCTGAAAATATAATCAGATAACTTGCTGGTGAGGTGGTGCATGCCTGTGATCTCATCACTTTGGAAGGCAAAGGCGGGAGGATCACTTGAGGCCAGGAGTTCAAGACCAGCCTGGGCAACATAGCAACATCACAAGATCATGTCTCTACAAAAAGTCATTAGTAGGAGGTCGTGGCCTGTGTCTGTACTCTGAGCTACTCATGGCGCTGAGGCAGGAGAATCGTTTGAGCCCAGGAATTGAAGATTTAAGTGAGCTATAATCATACCAAGGCACTCCAATCTAGCCTGGGCAACAGAGCAAGACTCGTTCTCCACAAAGACAGAGAACAGAATAACTAAGAAGTTGCTTTTTAAAACACCACATTTCTCCACATTAGCTTTTCAAATTTACCTCTGTTTGGTTAAATTCAAGTGAAACAAATGAACAAAAAAATGCCACATAATAGAAACCCAATCATTTTCTCCTATAAACTAAACTTTTAATCAAGTAAGTCATAATCACAGTCACATGAAGAAGAAAAATTTCACCAAATGCTTACTAAGGAGATATCACTGGGCTCTGTGTTGAAATTGCTTCCTGTGTATCAATTGTATACATTTTATATACTTTTTAAAAATTATACTTTAAGTTCTAGAGTACATGTGCACAACATGCAGGTTTGTTACATATGTATACATGTGCCATGTTGGTGTGCTGCACCCATTAACTCATCATTTACCTTAGGTATGTCTCCTAATGCTATCCCTGCCTCTTCCCTGCTCCCCACAATAGGACCCGGTGTGTGATATTCCCCTTCCTGTGTCCAAGTGATCTCATTCTTCAATTCCCACCTATGAGTGAGAACATGCGGTATTTGGTTTTCTGTTCTTTGCGATAGTTTCCTGAGAATGATGGTTTCCAGCTGCATGCTTGTCCCTACAAAGGACACAAACTCATCCTTTTTTATGGCTGCATAGTGTTCCATGGTGTATATGTGCCACATTTTCTCAACCCAGTCTGTCACTGATGGACATTTGGGTTGGTTCCAAGTCTTTGCTATTGTGAACAGTGCCACAATAAACATACGTGTGCATGTGTCTTTATAACAGCATGACTTATAATCCTTTGGGTATATACCCAGTAATGGGATGGCTGGGTCAAATAGTATTTCTAGTTCTAGATCCTTGAGGAATTGCCACACTGTTTTCCACAATGGTTGAACTAGTTTACAGTCCTACCAACAGTGTAAAAGTGTTCCTATTTCTCCACATCCTCTCCACCACCTGTTGTTTCCTGATTTTTTAATGATTGCCATTCTAACTGGTGTGAGATGTTATCTCATTGTGGTTTTGATTTGTATTTCTCTGATGGCCAGTGATGATGAGCATTTTTTCATGTGTCTGTTGGCTGTATGAATGTCTTCTTTAGAGAAGTGTCTGTTCATATCCTTTGCCTACTTTTGGATAGAGGGTTGTTTGTTTTTTTCTTGTAAATTTGATTGAGGTCTTTATAGGTTCTTGATATTAGCACTTTGTCAGATGAGTAGATTGCAAAAATTTTCTCCCATTCTGTAGGTTATCTGTTCACTCTGATGGTAGTTTCTTTTGCTGTGCAGAAGCTCTTTAGTTTAATTAGATCCCATTTGTCAATTTTGGCTTTTGTTGCCATTGCTTTTGGTGTTTTAGACATGAAGTCCTTGCCCATGCCTATATCCTGAATGGTATTACCTAGGTTTTCTTCTAGGGTTTTTATGGTTTTAGGTCTAACGTTTAAGTCTCTGATCCATCTTGAATTAATTTTTGTATAAAGAGTTAGGAAAAGATCCAGTTTCAGCTTTCTACTTATGGCTAGCCAATTTTCCCAGTACCATTTATTAAATAGGGAATCCTTTCCCCATTTCTTGTTTTTGTCAGATTTGTCAAAGATCAGATGGCTGTAGATGTGTGGTATTATTTCTGAGGGCTCTGTTCTGCTCCGTTGGTCTATATCTCTGTTTTGGTACCAGTACCATGCTGTTTTGGTTACTGTAGCCTTGTAGTATAGTTTGAAGTCAGGTAGCATGATGCCTCCAGCTTTGTTCTTTTGGCTTAGGATTGTCTTGCCAATGCGGGATCTTTTTTGGTTTCATATGAACTTTAAAGCAGTTTTTTCCAATTCTGTGAAGAAAGTCATTGGTAGCTTAATCGGGGTGGCACTGAATCCATAAATTACCTTGGGCAGTATGGCCATTTTCACAATGTTCATTCTTCCTATCCACGAGCATGGTATGTTCTTCCATTTGTTTGTGTCCTCTTTTATTTCACTGAGCAGTAGTTTGCAGTTCTCCTTGAAGAAGTCCTTTACATCCCTTGTAAGTTGGATTCCTAGATATTTTATTCTGTTTGAAGCTATTGTGAATGGGAGTTCATTCGTGATTTGGCCCTCTGTTTGTCTGTTACTGGTGTATAAGAATGCTTGTGATTTTTGCACATTGATTTTGTATCCTGAGACTCTGCTGAAGTTGTTTATCAGCTTAAGGAGATTTTGAGCTGAGACAGTGGGGTTTTCTAAATATACAATCATGTCATCTGCAAACAGGGACATATTGACTTCTTCTTTTCCTAACTGAATACCCTTGATTTCTTTCTCTTGCCTGATTGCCCTAGCCAGAACTTCCAACACAATGTTGAATAGGAGTAGTGAGAGAGGGCATCCCTGCCTTGTGCCAGTTTTCAAAGGGAATGCTTCCAGTTTTTGCCCATTCAGCATGATATTGGCTGTGGGTTTGTCATAAATAGCTCTTATTTTTTTGAGATACATTCCATCAATACCGAATTTATTGAGAGTTTTTAGCATGAAGGGCTGTTGAATTTTTTCAAACACCTTTTCTGCATCTATTGAGATAATCATGTGGTTTTTGTCTTTGGTTCTGTTTATATGCTGGATTACGTTTATTGATTTGCATATGTTGAACCAGCCTTGCATCCCAGGGATGAAGCCCACTTGATCATGGTGGATAAGCTTTTTGATGTGCTGTTGGATTTGGTTTGCCAGTATTTTATTGAGGATTTTTGCATTGATGTTCATCAGGGATATTGGTCTAAAATTCTCTTTTTTTGTTGTATCTCTGTCATGCTTTGGTATCAGGATGATGTTGGCCTCATAAAATGAGTTAGGGAGGATTCCCTCTTTTTCTATTGATTGGAATAGTTTCAGAAGGAATGGTACCAGCTCCTCCTTGTACCTCTGGTAGAATTGGCTGTGAAACCGTCTGGTCCTGGACTTTTTTTGGTTGGTAGGCTATTAATTATTGCCTCAATTTCAGAGCCTACTATTGGTGTATTCAGGGATTCAACTTCTTCCTGGTTTAGTCTTGGGAGAGTGTAAGTGTCCAGGAAATTATCCATTTCTTCTAGGTTTTCTAGTTTATTTGCGTAGAGATGTTTATAGTATTCTCTGATGGTAGTTTGTATTTCTGTGGGGTTGGTGATGATATCTCCTTTATCATTTTTTATTGCATCTATTTTATTCTTCTCTCTTTTCTTCTTTATTTGTCTTGTTAGTGGTCTATCAATTTTGTTGATCTTTTCAAAAAACCAGCTTCTGGATTCATGGATTTTTTGGAGGGTTTTTTGTGTCTCTATCTCCTTCAGTTCTGCTCTGATCACAGTTATTTATTGCCTTCTGGTAGCTTTTGAATGTGTTTGCTCTTGCTTCTCTAGTTCTTTTAATTGTGATGCTAGTTTGTCAATTTTAGATCTTTCCTGCTTTCTCTTGTGGGCATTTAGTGCTATAAATGTCCCTCTACACACTGCTTTAAATGTGTCCCAGAGATTCTGGTATGTTGTATCTTTGTTCTCATTGGTTTCAAAGAATATCTTTATTTCTGCCTTCATTTCGTTATGTACCCAGTAGTCATTCAGGAGCAGGTTGTTCAGTTTCCATGTAGTTGAGTGGTTTCTATTGAGTTTCTTAGTCCTGAGTTCTAGTTTGATTTCACTGTGGTCTGAGAGACAGTTTGTTATAATTTCTGCTGTTTTACATTTGCTGAGGAGTGCTTTAATTCCAACTGTGTGTTCAGTTTTGGAATAAGTGCGATGTGGTGCTGAGAGGAATGTATATTCTGTTGATTTGGGGTGGAGAGTTCTATAGATGTCTATTAGATCCGCTTGGTGCAGAGTTGAGTTCAATCCTGGATATCCTTGTTAACTTTCTGTCTCATTGATCATCTAATGATGACAGTGGGGTGTTGAAGTCTCCCATTATTACTGTATGGGAGTCTAAGTCTCTTTGTAAGTCTCTAAGGACTTGCTTTATGAATCTGGGTGCTCCTGTATTGGGTGCATATATATTTAGGATAGTTAGCTCTTCCTGATGAATTGATCCCTTTACATTTATGTAATGCCCTTCTTTGTCTCTTTTGATCTTCGATGGTTTAAAGTCTGTTTTATCACAGACTAGGATTGCAACCCCTGCTTTTTTTGTTGTTGTTGTTTTCCATTTGCTTGGTAGATCTTCCTGCATCCCTTTATGTTGAGCCTATTTGTGTCTCTGCATGTGCGATGGGTCTCCTGAATACAGCAAACTGATGGGTCTTGACTCTTTATCCAATTTGCCAGTCTGTGTCTTTTAATTGGACCATTTAGTCAATTTACATTTAAGATTAATATTGTTATGTGTGAACTTGATCCTGTCATTATGATATTAGCTGGTTATTTTGCTCACTAGTTGATGCAGTTTCTTCCTAGCATTGATGGACTTTACATTTTGACATGTTTTTGCAATGGCTGGTACCTGTTGTTCCTTTCCATGTTTAGTGCTTCCTTCAGGATCTCTTGTAGGGCAGTCCTGGGGGTGACAGAATCTCTAAGCATTTGCTTGTCTGTAAAGGATTTTATTTCTCCTTCACTTATGAAACTTAGTTTGGCTGGATATGAAATTCTGGGTTGAAAATTCTTTTCTTTAGAAATGTTGAATGTTGGCCCCCACTCTCTTCTGGCTTGGAGAGTTTCTGCCGAGAGATCTGCTGTTAGTCTGATGGGCTTCCCTTTGTGTGTAACCTGACCTTTCTCTCTGGCTGCCCTTAACATTTATTCCTTCATTTCAACTTTGATGAATCTGACAATTAAGTGTCTTAGAATTGCTCTTCTCAAGGAGTATCTTTGTGGCATTCTCTGTATTTCCTGAATTCATATGTTGGCCTGCCTTACTAGGTTGGGGAAGTTCTCCTGGATGATATCCTGCAGAGTGTTTTCCAACTTGGTTCCATTTTCCCCGTCACCTTCAGGCACACCAATCAGATGTAGATTTAGTCTTTTCACGTAGCCCCATATTTCTTGGAGGCTTTGTTCATTTCTTTTTACTCTTTTTTCTCTACACTTCTCTTCTCACTTCATTTCATTCACTTGATCTTCAATCGCTGATACTCTTTCTTCCAGATGATCAAGTCGGTTACTGAAGCTTGTGCATTTGTCACAGTTCTCGTGTTATGGATTTCATCTCTATCAGTTCTTTTAAGGACTTCTCTACATTGGATATTCTAGTTAGCCATTTGTAAAATCTTTTTTTCAAGGTTTTTAGTTTCTTTGCAATGCTTATGTAGTTCCTCATTTAGCTCTGAGAAGTTTGATCGACTGAAGCCTTCTTCTCTCAACTCATCAAAGTCATTCTCCGTCCATCTTTGTTCCATTGCTGGTGATGAGCTGCGTTCCTTTGGAGGGGGAGATGCGCTCTGATTTTTTGAAATTCCCGCTTTTCTGCACTGCTTTTTCCCCCACCTTTAGGTTTTATCTGCGTTTGGTCTTTGATGATGGTGACACACTGATGGGGTTTTGGTGTGGGCGTCCTTTCTGTTTGTTAGTTTTCCTTCCAACAGTCAGGACCCTCAGCTGTAGGTCTCTTGGAGTTTGCTTGGGGTCCACTCCAGACCCTGTTTGCCTGGGTATCAGCAGCGGAGTTTGCAGAACATAGAATATTGCTGAACAGCAAGTGTTGCTGTCTGATTCTTGCTCTGGAAGCTTCATCTCCGGGGTATAGCCCACTGTGTGAGGTGTGACGTGTTGGTCTGCACCTAGTGGGGAATGTCTCCCAGTTAGGCTACTCAGGGATCAGGAACCCACTTGAGCAGGCTGTCTGTCTGTTCTCAGATCTAAACCTCCGTGCTGGGAGAGCCACTGCTCTCTTCAAAGCTATCAGACAGGGGCATTTACCACTGCCGAGGTTTCTGCTGCTTTTTGTTTAGCTATGACCTGTCCCCAGAGGAAGAGTCTACAGAAGCAGGCCGGCCTCCTTGAGCTGTGGTGGACTCCACCCTAATCGAGCTTCCTGGTGGCTTTGTTTACCTACTTAAGCCTCACCAATGGCGGGTGCCCCTCCCCAAGCCTCGCTGCCATCTTGCAGTTAGATCTGACTGCTGTGCTAGCAACGAGGGAGGTTCCATGTGAGTGGGACCCTCTGGGCCAGGTGTGGGATATAATCTCCTAGTGTGCCGTTTGCTAAGACCCTTGGTAAAGCGCAGTATTAGGGTGGGAGTCACCCGATTTTCCAGGTGTTTTGTGTCTCAATTTCCTTTGGCTAGGAAAAGGAATTCACTTCCCCTTTGCACTTCTCAGGTGAGGTGATGCCTTGCCCTGCTTCAGCTGTTGCTGGTAGGGCTGCACCCACAGACCAGAACCAACTGTCCGACACGACCCAGTGAGATGAACCCAGTACCTCAGTTGAAAATGCAGAATCACCTGTGTTCTGTGTCACTCATGCTGGGAGCTAGAGGCTGGAGCTGTTCCTATTCAGCCATCATGGGCCTGCCTCCATATACATTTTAAAAGCACCCCGTCTATGACATTGTGTATGGATGTGAACATATATACTAAAAATACAAAAATGTGGATGGGAAGTGTACCAGGCAAAGATCTAGCCAGGAGAAAAGAAACTGTGCTAAGATTTTTAAATATTGGATGTTTGATTCAAATAATTGGTTATAATAGGTGATCAGTTACATATGATGGAATAGCTGGGCTATGGAAAGGAGATGAGACAACTCGGTTTAGCAGCAGCAGGAAAAGATCCTCGCTCCTAAGGAAGAAGGATAAAGAAAGGGTGCTGCTCCCTCAACCCAGAAGCTTTGTCTGGTAGGAGATAGAATCAAGGTGGAGGCTGCCTGGAAAAAGCTGGGCCCACAGAGGAATGTGCTTTCTACTGGAGATGCCACTCAATGTCAAGAGACAGGGAGAGAGGGAGAGAGAAATGCCTGGCTCTTCCCTTCTCCAGCCCTTCAAGCTCCTAACAGTACCTCTCACTGAGCAAACCCAGGGGAAGTTACAACATAGCAAGGAAGCCTGGGAATGTAGGTGTACCCCCCAGCCCCAATCAGAGGGTGAGGGGACTCACCAATTTAGGATAGGCATTTGCCTCTGGAGAGGTAGTCAGGGGAATGTGTACAAAGTGGTCCTTGACTGTATTGGTAACCCCTAATTTCTTTAATTTTTTTTAAAGGTTTGGAGACAATATGGCAAAATGTTAGCATTTGTTTTTTGTTTTGAGACAGAGTCTCTCTCTGTCACCCAGACTGGAGTGCAGTGGTGCAAGTCGGGCTCAGTGCAGTCTCCACCTCCCTAGTTCAAGCAACCCTCCCACGTCAGCCTCTCTAGTAGCTGGGACTACAGGTGCACACCACTACACCTGGCTAACACTTGTTAATATTATAATGTGGGCGACCAGAGGCTCATTACTTTATTTTCTGTACATTTCTATATAGTTGGAATATTTCATAAGAAGCAATTATTATAGGACAACCAGAAATGTTCCAGATTAATGGCAATAGTAAGCATCTTTATTGTATTTCCATGCTACTTCCCAAGGAAATGTCACATCTCTCTCAGTGAACAGTAGCATCCTTGTGGAGTTTGCAGGCTGTGCCATTGACTCTTTGGCATGATGGTGTATTGAAGACAAGGTGGGAGAACAAGACAGGGAATGAATGGAGATAGGCAAGGAGGAAAGGTGGCAGGAAAAGACTCAGGAGGAAGAGGATGACCATCGATCGCTGTGAGCTCTCCCAGAGCCTGCCTGCCTTTAAACTTGGTTCAGTCACTTATTACCTGGGGGTCTTGAACAAGTTCCTCCTCTCTCCCTCCTAAGATGTTAATAGTACCTACCTCAGTGCGGTTATTTTGAGGATTCAGTGACTTCACCCATAGGAAATCACTTCACATTGTGTGGGCGCATAGTCCACTCTCAATCCATGTTGGTTACGATCCTTATTTTTTTATTATTAATCTTTACATCCTCAGTGTTGGCAGAGTTCTCGTGCTTAACAAACATTTGTTCAGATCAGATAAGTGGAAAAAATTGTCATTTGCCTATTCAAGCCACGTTTTTCTGTGATATTCTGATCCTAGTTGAATATACAGAAATAAATGTCTAAAACAGCACCTCGATTCTGGTCTACAGCAGGACGAAGTTCACTGTGATCTCAGATAAGCGTGGCTAAAATAGGACTTGATGGAGATAGTCACACTTCAGAGAAGAAAGAGAATCCCCTGTGTAATGTCACCAGGAGATTCAACCTCAATATTCTGCATCGAAGGGATAGTCCTCCAAATGAGAGGATCTGCAGAAACAAAAAAAGAGAGAAACTGTGTTCCATGAACGCAACAGCTCTGGTTGAGAAAGTATTCTTCTCTGGAGGACTCTATGGTATTTGTGCTCTCTCAGCCTCCTCCCTGCAAGAACACAAGAAGGGTGCTCACACCTTGACCTTCCCTCAATTCGATACGAGGGCTTTGATAGGAAGGAGGACAGACAGTGAACAGGGTACGGGAAACAACTCGGAATGACAACTCATGGTAAGCCTGGTGTCAGGTGAGGCAACTGATAAGTCTTGTCCCAATCCACTCTCACAACATCATGAGTAGGAAACACCAGCACAATTGACAGCTTGGGGATTGTTATGAGTATTAAATGAGATAATTGCAGGGGCAAAGGGCTCAGGACCCTGGCATATTCTAAGCTAAGGTTCAATGTATGTTAGCTGAGATGAGTATTATCATCCTACTTTATAGGTAAAGAAGCCAACTTGGAAAAACTAGGAAATTTACCCAATGTCACACAGCTAAGAAACCAGTGTTAGAGTTGGATCTGAGGCCCGGTGGACTTACTCCTGAGCCCACCAACCCATCGCCTCCACTGGAAATGATGTTCATTGGAAGGTAAGTGGTTCAGTTTGGGGGATAGTCCCATTTTATGTTCACCCTTCCTTTTTACACTAAGCAGCTGCTACTTTGTTAAGCACTGATAAAAGTAAGCCTTTATAAGATGAGGAAAGGCTGCTGTGATACTAAGGGTGGGCAGGATAGATATGGAATATCATGACATGAAAGCTACGCTTGAGATACTGAAACCATTTTTAAAAGCTGAAAAATCATTTTGGCTATAGAAACATTGGAAGAAATTCAAATTGTCATCGAATTGCAGACCTCACAGTAATAAATGCCAGATAACTCTCTTTGATATATTTAATTAGATCCATTAATCAGTAAGTATTGATTGTAAAGAGATGATTTAGGATTCCCACTTAGCCAGAGTGAAAACTTTCTTTCAACCACTTATCTACGATTTAAAGTAAAGTTACCACCATCACCTTTGAGAGGAATTTGGAGATTATTTAATCCAGCGTCCCCGGCCTTCTTGCTTGAATGCTCCAAACACAATCCCACCTCAGGGCCTTGGCACCTGCTATTATCACTGCCAAGAATGCTCTTCCCCCAAATATGCATATGGCATATCTCTCACAGCAAAGCCTCCTTTGACCCACCCCATATAAAGGATCCGTCCCACTACCACCCACCACTTCCTATCCACTTTGCCGTACTTATTTTTCTGTCTAGCATTTGTTACTATCTGACACATCTATTTTGATTTGATTTATTTCTTTTCCGTCTTCTTCCCTCCCTCCCTAAGCACGTGGAGGCAGCATCTTTGTATAGTATGATAACGCAAGCATCTAGAAGATGCCTGGCACATAGAGGACCACTAGATATTTATTGAATGCAGGAAAAAATGAATGCTCGCCTCCTGCCTATTGACAACACACCTTCTGTTACAGTTCTAGCTCAACGTCCAGACAATGAGCAGCAATTAGAGATGTGTCCATCACAGTGATTCCCGGGTACCCCAATTTTAACTTTCAGAACTGCACCAAAATAGTATTTGAAGACACAAGTAGTCCCAGCAGCCTTCTAACTCTTGCAACTAACCCTCTACCAATTTAGAAAAACTCCTGGCAATGCTCCTAGTTAATTCCATGCCACTTACTGCAACACGTTACAGGCCCTCCAGTTTCTGTTGAAGGTGAGGATGGTTGCCATCTCCTCATCACTCAATTTAAAGTCAAAGACCTGGAAAGATAGGAGTTCCAGGACATCATCAGTAAGGCCGTTACTGCTGTGACTGGAGACTGCCGCTCATTCTAGCAGGGAGTTCTAGCAGCACAAACTGGTCACAGGTGTTTTTCCCATTATATCCACAGGATACAAATTTTTCTCTAAATTAGGTCCTACACAAAGACCGCAGTATTTCTAGTGCTCAGTGTTCCAGGGGAGGGAGACCAGGTTCACAGGCACTAAGCCGCAGGTGTGCACAGGACCTGTGCTCCATGATGCGCCCTTCTAGAAGACAGTTCCCCAATGACATTCACACCTCCTCTGCTGCCAGAAGATGAGCAGGGAGGCCAGGACAGTGTGCTCATGTGGTGGCCCTGGGTTTAGCTGCTCAGGGGCAACTGAGGGTCTTCTCAGTGGTGTGAGGCACAGCTGTGCTCAGACCTGACAAGGCTTCAGCAGGCACCGTCCCTAGCATGTCCTAAGCCCATGGGTCATTCATCTCAGGTATACTGAGCCTAGATCACTGGGCTGGAAAATGATAGGGTGGTGGGAACGGAGGGGGCAGAAGACAGTGGAGGGATGAGGTGAGAAGCCTAGTGACAGGGTCTGTCTCTGCCCCACTCTGTTGAGGAATACCAGGGCCGACCAGCCGGGATCTTACCTGAATGTTCTCAACAATGCGTGCCGGTGTCACAGACTTGGGGATCACAATCACATTCCTCTGGATATGGAAACGGATCAGAACCTGTGCGGAAAGGGGACATCATGTTTTCACTCAGCTACAAGGACCCCTCCTTTTATGGAAAGGAAGAATAAAACATCTTCGCAGCTCACTGTGGCTTCAGGTACAATCGCTGATACTGACTGAGCCCTTGACAGCTATAGACTTGTGCCAGCCCCTCGCTTCATTCTCTCCCTTCATCTTAGGGACAACTCTGTGATCTTCATTTTTCAGGAATAAAGAAAGCAGTTTGGGTCATAAGGCTGATCAGAGGTGGAGTTGGCGTCTGCACCCATATCCCTAGACTTCAAAGCCATGCTTTGCGACTTGGCTGTAGGGATTAACAGGAAGCTGTGAGGCAGAGGCTATCTTTGTTTCAGTGACAGCTCTTGTGTTTCCTGGAGGTTCCAACAGACTTCGAAGAAACACTATAGATGGCTTCAGCTCCTGTGTTCTTCCCCTTTAAGGAGTTAGTTGAGGACAACACAAGAAATGAAACATGAGACAGGAAGAAATCATTGTTGGATAACAAGAAAAATAAAAATATGGCACCTGGGCTGCAGTTTTTTTGTGCTTTGCAGCAATCTCCTTAATCTTGGGATCCTCCAGCAGGGAAGGGTCCTCTGGCTTGGCCCTAGAGGCAGAAAGATGCTGATGTGAACAATCACCATGGCTACCATGTACAGACGGACACCACTCCAGTGAGGGTCTCAAAGCTGATCATCAGAGCCTCTCCATCTGGGAGACAGGCAGGAGGACCTGGAAGCTTGGGTCCTTCCCCTGGGCTCTAAAGTCTCAGCATTTTGCAAAGCCTGGTTCATCCTTGGGTGGTTGAACTGGAAATATTCCCAGAGGGTCAAACACGTCGCCCATGTTTTTGTTGTTGCTGTTGTTGTTGCTTTTTAATTCCCATTTGTTCCCACAGTCATCCCATTTGGTTGTAGCAAACGCATTACCTTACACACGTTTTTCTTTCCAGTGACTTATGGTCTCATACCAATATTTACCAAACATAAAATAATGTTTTAAAGATTGTCAAGAGAAGGATCCACTGCTTGGAAGCCTCACCAAGGTCTATCCGGAGAGCCCAGCGGGCTGTAGGCCGTAACGGTGATACCCTTGGAGTGGCAGTACTGGATCAGTTTCTCCTGCGTGAGGTATGGGTGACACTCAACCTGCAACAGCAAACAATCCGCATCACGGGGAAAGCTGGCTGGCTTTTGAGTTGTCATAGGGAGGGAGTTCTACACACAGAAAAAAAGACCACCAAGCAAAGACCAAACACCTACCCACTGAGATTCTTGCTAACACAACCATGAGATCAGCCTCACACCTCCCAAAAGTGTCCTGATCACTGACCCCTGAGATGAGACTCGGGACATAGATAGCCTTGAACATTCCTCCCAATGTTTAAGATGTAATAGGGCAAGACCTTTATTGAACCTTATACTAAACAGAATTTACCTGGTTAGTCACTGGTTTATATTTCAGTCCAGGTTTGTTCAAGAGCCTCTCGATCTGGAAGTGGTTGAAATTGGAGATGCCAAGGGCTTTCACCAGCCCCTCATCCACCAGCTCCTCCATGGCCTGTCATAGAAAGGAAAACCTTTTGGGCAGCCCCAGAGGGACTACAGGGACCCTGGCTGGCCTTAGTCCTCCCTGGGGCAGAAATTGCTAAAGGATCCACCACAACAGGGTTAGCCGAAGCATTCACAGGAAGTTTCAGTCCAGGGCCTGGGTGCCCATCAGTGATTGGTTCCAGCCCTACTGCCCCTCCCCAGCCCAAGAAAAACTAGGAGTAACAGGTAAAGATTTATATTCTTGCCACTCTCACCTTACACATAAAGAAACACATACAAAATTATACTGCTCTATACAGGGGAAATATGAAGTTCTGTAATACAAAAAATAAAAAGTAAATAAAAAATGAACATTTGCAAGCTTATGTGATGATTGTATTTTTAATGAATCCAAATGACAGCGGGTAGCTACTGCTGTGTGCATTGTACACCCAAACCTAGGCAAGCTGTGTTAGTCAGGAAGAGGCTGCAGCATGTGGAGAAGCCTCACTAGTGGGTCCTGAGTCACTTTCTCCCACACCAACCGTGCTTGGGTTTGCAGGAAGGTCATGCATATAGATTATGCCCTGGCAGGGGCACCTGGGCAAGGGGTTGTGTGGGGCTGAAACCTGACCCACCGTCTGCATATCCAGCCATGCTTCCCGGTACAGAAACTACAGGGACCCCCAAGGAAGGGAATCTTTGTATAACTTTTAGCCTATATCGGGCATTTTCCAAACTTGCCCAAAGATATCATATATGTTAGCAGCAGCCTCCAATGCAACATGTATTTATTAGCCATCTATTACATGTTCCAGAAGTTGTCAGGATGTAAAAGTATACAATGTGCTTCCTTCTTCTGGGATTCTTACAGTCCAATTAAAGTGCTAGGGTTCCCTTCTGTGGAGCCATCAACCATGACCCTGAGGCTGCCTCAGATAACATGACCGTGGCATAGACAGAGTCAGAAAGGGCAGAGAAGGAAGAGATTCACACAGCTTGCAGCTGTCAGGGCAGACCTCCAGGTAGAGTTTAAACTGCACCTCAGAAAAAAAAAAAAAAAAAAGAGAGAGAGAGAGATAAGAGGGGAAAAATATGAGCCTATGAGACAGGAAGGCAACAGCAAAGCTCAGAGGCAGGGATGAACATGACTTGTTCAGGGAACTCTTTATCCAGCCCTTCTCAACTTTGGCTGCAATTTGGAATCACCAGGGAAGTTTAAAAACTACCGGTGGATGCAGTGGCTCATGACTGTAATCTCAGCACTTTGGGATAGGATTGGAACAGGGGGTTGGGGCCTGGGTTTCAGCAACCTAGGGTAAGTTTTTAACTCTTGTAGGCCTTAGTATTCTCTTCTTTAAAAAAGGTCTTATAGTATACATGCTAATAATGTACATATTTCTGATGTACATTATCAGAGGCTGAGACAGGAGGATTGCTTGAGTCCAGGTGTTCGACCATCCTGGGCAACATAGCAAGACTCTGTCTCTACCAGAAATTTTTTTTTTTAATTAGCTGGATGTGGTGGCATGTGCCTCTGATCCCAGCTACCTGGGAAGATTGCTTGAGCGCAGGAGTCCGAGGCTGCACTGAGCTGTGATCTTGCCATTGTACTGCAGCCTGGGCAACAGAACAAGACTCTCTCTGAATTAAAAAAAAAAAAAAAAAGTAATATCGGTGGCTGGGTTTCACCCCCCAGAGTTCTTACACATTTTGTCTGAGTTGTAGCCTAGACATTGGGATTTGTAAACTCCTCAGGTGATTCTAATGAATAGCCACGTTGAGAACCACTAGTGTAGATGAAGTTGTTCAAATTGGGCAGTAGAGTTTAGATGCTATGAAAACAAAAGGTTCCCAAAACTTCTGACGGGGCAATTACATAATACAAAAGCTATTGTACATCATAGGTCAGGTTAGTTTGCCTGTCTTTGAACTTGACTTCTTTATACTTTTTCCTCCCCTCTGCTTCAGGGTGGTCAATGAGGTTTCTACTGAACTGGCTGTGGGTCTACAGAAACATCCAGCGCTTTCATATTCAAGCCTGCTCGTTTCAAATCAGAGCCTCTGACCTTGATCACTGATATCTTTTCATGCCTTGCAAATGTTGTATTTAGCAGTCATCTTTGTACTCATTCAGAAAACATAGCATTGTGAGATGCAGGCAACACTGACACACAAGCCACATTAATATCATCATAGGAGCTAAGGCAAACTGATAAAATGTATTGCAAAAGGCCAGGTGCGGTGGCTCACGCATGTAATCAGAGCACTTTGGGAAGCTGAGATGGGTGGATCCCCTGAGGTCAGGAGTTCGAGACCAGTCTGGCTAACATGGTGAAACCCTGTCTCTACTAAAAATATAGAAGTTAGCTGAGCATGGTGGTACGCACATGTAGTCCCAGCTACTCAGGAGGCTAAGGCAGGAGAATGGCTTTAACTCGATAGAGGGATGGTGCAGTGAGCCAAGATGAAGCCACTGCACCGCAGCCTGGGCGACAAAGTGAGACTCTGTCTTAAAAAAAGAACACTGTGCTTGTGGATTAATGTTTTTGAACAAACAATACACAGAAAAAGCTATGTTTAGTTGAATCATGTCCATTCTAAGCATTTCAGAAAGGTGTGGCTTAATATATTTTCCCTTGTACAACACAATACAAACTCGCAACTACATGTACCCCTACACAGACAGCTGCCAAGATAACATGATTAACTCTTGGAGTCATATGCCAGTGTTCATTTATAACTTACTCCTCCACTTCATTCTCTACTAGCATTTGCAAAAGGATATAATAGTATAATAGAAAATGACCAGAGAAAACACTGATCCCTTAATTCACTTTGAATGTGAGTGATGTGAAACAGGTCATGATGTGATCTGGGAAGCAGGGCACTCAGACTCCCTGATTTCTGGATGTGTGTTCACTGCCTGCCAAGAGCATGCTGATGGTTTTGGTGGTTGGACTTGTGATTCAGATGAGTCTGGGTCCAATCCCAGCTCTGCCACACACATTGTGACATGACCTGCGCAAGTCACCAATCAATCTAGGCTTCAAATGTCATTATTTATAAATGGGGATGTTAACCCTGCCTTATAGGTTTAGATGATTACATGGTCGCTATGACTAATGTTCCTGGCATGTAAACCATCTTAATCTTTATCACACCCTCAAAAATACATATTAGTAGTATGTGTTATAAGACTTCTTTTTAAGAAGAGAAAACTGAGCCCTACAAGAGTTACAAAACTGACCCTAGGTTACTCAGCTGCTATGAGCAAACCCAGACCCAAACCTCCTGTTCCAAATGGCTCGCCCTGCTTTGAGAACAGCATGTGTATTCCTCAAAGTGGGGTACGTTGTATTTCCAGTCTTATTTGAAGACTCAGTATTAGCCTTGAAATATAAATAGTATCAGATGCACCCAAAAGCCAAAGGTGATGAGGAAGATATTAGAAGAGCTAGAGAATCACAGTGATGAAATTAGAAAGCATCAGGCACACAGCCTCTTTCATATCAACGGGAAGTCTCATGGATAACTGAGAATTTCTCTCCCAGCACACGTAGAGGAAGCTGGAACCTACCTCCCAGGCATCCAAGAACGTTGCTTTTCCACCGATGACATTACCTTTATCATCTTTGGGTAAAATGTCATCCCCAGACTGTAAATACAGAATGAAAAGTTTACTGGAATCTGCATCATGACACTTGGTTCTTTAAACAAGGTTTCAGGGTCCTGACTCTTGCTAAATACCACATGGGCATACCAGTTTTTCAGACTCTGCAGGACATGCTACAAGTATGTGAGTTTAAATGAAATCTCTGTATCTACTATAGTATATTAATCCTTATATTTTAGGAACCACTGGATTGACGTTAAGATCTCCTATTAGTACATTCCAGAAGCCACCGTTATCACCATAGACATTCACCTCTTACACCTAGATCCTGTGTACACCCAAAGGCAAACTTTCATTTCAGTATCACTGGATAAGGATTAGATCTCCAGGGTGTGGTTTTCTGGGGAAGATATTGGCCAGCTTCTATCCTTGCAGCCTCTAGAAGAGACATGGAATAAGGGATGGCAGGCCATCAGCACTCCCGCTGGTCAGGAGGGGAGAGAGCTGGAAATTTGTCTCTCCCACCCCTCAGGAGCAGGTAGAGCAGAGCCCCAGGCAATGGGAGCCGCGATGACAACTGGCTTCCTTCCAGCATCACCGCACTTGGGCTTTTCTCCAACATGCCACTCCCGGGGTGTGCTTTGCTTAACAAGATAATTAGGCCCTGGAATATAGTTATGCAAGTCTAATCCAAGGGATTTGCTGGGAGGGCAGTCCCAGGGCATGGAATCAAGACAAAGGTGATAGGGTAGTTGCAACTTGCCTGGGCTGCCAGAAATCATGGCTTTCTCAGACATAACTACAAGAAAACGCAGGCATGTGGCCACCTCAGCAGCACACATGGCCTCAGCCTCCCTTCCACGCCAGCGTCTTTCTGCTCCAAGGTCTCTTCCTGCCATTCCCAATTATGAACTACAAGGTCTCTTGCTCCAGTCCACACCACCCCCCAGCCCTGGTGCAGCTTCCATTTTCTGACACCTGCTCAGAAGCTAGAGGCTGAGAAAGGGAGTCGCTCAAACCTTGAATCCCTGTGGCCAGTGAATAAGATAGAGGTCCAGATAGCTCAGCTTCAGGTCCTTGAGGGTCTTCTCAAAGGCTTTCCTCACAAGGGGTCTCTCAAAAAAAGTGGGCCCCAACTGCAAAGAGTGCAGCAATGAGCTGTTAATACTGAGAAAAGGAAGGGCCACGTTATAATCATTGTCCCTGCCTTTTGATTTGCACCTTGATCTAACCTGGCACAGGTCATTTATAACAAAGCTGATTAAGATCCACGCCACATGTGGAAGATCACCAGGGCTCAGCACGTCAATGACATGTCTTAAGTGTTAAAAGCAATTTACTTTTTCAACTCTCCTACTACTCTATATGTCTCTCAGATCATTTAAGTAAATGTGGCCACAGATTTGAAATGTTTACCTGTCTCAGTCTCTTTCTCAGCTGTGGGCTCTATGAGAGCAGGACTTGTGTGTAGCTTTTAAATGTCAAGCATTCTTAGGCCTTCGGGAAAAGATGGTCCTTTATCTGTCCTATCTGATAGGTCCCTTATCAAGCCTGTCAGACCCCTAGTGATAACTTTATAAGGGCTTTATCCACACTTGGCTGCTACACAGTGGGGTCTATTTGTCCCACCAGATATACGCAATATCCAAGTACCTAGAACTAGTGTTTTCTCAGCAAGTTGTGTATAATGTAAATCCAGTGATTCTCAACCCCCTCACACCCAACACCCTCTTCTTTTTTATAACATTGTGTATCTCCCCTTTTACTAGACTGAATAAAGAAAATCATATGTGACAATAGAAATATGCGCCTATTGTTTTCCAAAATGCCCCCTGGCTGAGAACCTTAGAGACACAGTGGTGGATACCACAGTGCTGACAGAGAGACCACACATCAAGCCCTGCCTGCACCCTTGGCCTCTGACTGCCTCTGGGCAGATGGTGGATCCCTCTGATGGGGAACAGGGAGGCCCAGGGCAGTGCAGGGCTCCATGGAGACAAGCCCACTGTGGGAAAACCAACCCGCAGGCAGGTGGCGCAGCAACGACATGTTCAAATATCAATAGCGGCTTGGAGTATGGATAGAATTGTATCCACGGATGTTATCAAGGCAGGGATGAAAAGGGCTACATGTAGAAAAGGCTGACAGAGATCTCGCTGCCGACCCGACCCAGATACTTCTGCCTGCCTTGAAGTGAAGGCCTCCCACCCAATGTGCCATGTGCACCTTGCTGACGATGAACAGGTCCTCCCGCTTCACAGCCTGCTCTTGGATCTTCTCTTGGATGGCTTCCCCCACCTCATGTTCATTCTGATAGACATAGGCACAGTCAATGTGGCGATATCCTGCATCAATGGCCACCTTCACAGCTTCTTTCACTTTGCCGAGAGGAGACTGAAAGGCAAAAGAAAAGCCCATCACACATGTATTATTATTTTTTTTAAGCGATGGGGACTTGCCATGATGCCCAGGCTGGCCTCACACTCCCAGTTTCAAGCAATCCTCCCACCTGTGGAGTAGCCGGAATTACACCACACTCAGCAACCAATATAGTCTCTTATCCCCAGACCACCTTCAACAGGCTGCCCCACATGGCTCAGTTTCTCCAAACCAAGGCCTCACTGGGGTCTCTTGGCCAGGGGATATCTGGGAGGATACACACTTTTGAGAAGTTTTCAAAAGAAAAGGAGGAAAGTGAATTAATTTTATGATTATGTCCTTATGTCCTGTCCTAGTTAAAGTCTCATCCAGGTTAGTCCTGAAATGTCTTCAGGTGTGTCGGGGAGTGCAGATGGCTCCACTGCAACTTTCTGAAGACCCCCAGATGAAAGCTTGACTCTAAATAACCCAGAGGGATTTTCAGACAATATCCCCAAATGGTGATAAGGATCTGGATAATGGTCATTACAGCATCAATCCGGATTCCAACACTTACTGGCTGTGTGGGTCTAAGCAGGTGATTCAATCTCTCTCAACCTTGTCTGCAATATGCAAAAATTAGCAAGAGCCTCATGAGGCCTTTGTGGTGATGACATGCTGCAATGAATGTTAAGTTTTTAGTAAATCACCTGACACACAGTAAGGCTCAGTAGAAGCTGTTCATTATACAATTTCCTTTCAGAAAAAAAGGAGAAATAGAAAAGCTTAAAGGAATAGAGTTTGTTTTCCATTCCTATAGAAGAAAGAGGGAGGGAGGGGAGAATGAGAGAGGAAGAGAAAGAAGGGAAAGAAAGAAAAGAAAAGAAATAGAATTATCATATTTTGTTCTAAACTAGCCAAGCCAATGATAGGGGCAAAAAGCACTTAAAACTTGATCTCTCACAAAATAGTCTTTTAAACGTCTTCTACTGCGAGATAACAAACATTGAAAAGAACATAACACATAGATGCACAGTTACCCTACCACCTGGAGAAGAAACGGGCGGCCGCCAGGCATCCAGAAACACCCCTGTGCCCCCAACCACTATGCTACACTACACCATCCTTCACCTCCACTGCTAAGTTCATAATCCTTTAGTCTATCATCCCCACATGTCGAAGATGACTCCCTTCATATTTCTTACATTCAATTCCAAAATTCTGGAATTTTGGATTCCAGAATTTTGGGTAAGTCTGGTAAACTTACCCAGGGTGAGCAGATTCCCTGGAGTTCTGGAAGTGATTATTTGTTCCATTTATATAGGATTGAAGCTTTGATTTTGAGTAAATCTTGCTAATCAAGCAACGGACGCCGTGCATGAATCAAGCTGGAAGTGATCACTTCGCCCAGATTAACCAAGAATGTATCCTGAGAATGAGCCAGTGTGGCAACAGAGTGTCCTACCCTCCAGCTCGGCACAAGAGAGGGGAAACATCAGGGTGCACAGAAGGAAAGAGCCAGAGGCAGAAGACTCAGCAGGGACATTAGCCATGAGGGATAGGAGAGAAGAGGAATTCCAAAGACTGCTTCCGGTCGCTAGTTAGGGTAGTGCCATCATAGATGAAAATGGCAAAGAAGGCAGAGTGAGGTGGTGATGGAACAACTTCAAACTTAGCCTAAGAAAGGCTCAGGAACCTGCCTCACTGAGTCCTGGATGTGCCTTACCATGTTTTGCCAGCTGACATTAACACAACCAGGCGGAGCTTATGACTCCCAGCCCAGGCTCTCGGCACCCCCAGCACGTTGCAGATTTCAATGTGTACAGGAACCACCTAGGGATCTTGTTAAGGTGCAGATGCCCATTAGGTAGCCTGGGATGGAGCCGAGACTCTGCAGTTTCTTTCTCTCTCTCTCTTTGTCTCTTTCTCTCTTTCTTGGATCTCACTCTGCTGCCCAGACTGGAGCACGGTGATACCATCCCCGCTCACTGCAGCCTTGACCTCTCAGGCTCAACACTCAATCTCCACCTCAGCCTCCCAAGTGGCTGGGACTACAGGTGCGTCCCACCATGCCCAGCTAATTTATTGATTCTTTGTAAAAATGGAGTCTTACCGTGTTGCCCAGACTGGTCTCCAAATCCTGGGCTCAAGCAATCCTCCTGTCTGGGTCTCCCAAAGTGCTGGGATTACAGGCATGAGCCACCACACCCGGCCAGTTCTGCATTTCTAACAAGCTCCCAGCTCATATGGATTCTGCTAGCCCAAGTCCCACACCCTGATCTGCAAAGGGGTGCCAAGGACTTGGGGCTCTGCATCCTCTCCGCAACCACCCAGCCCACAACAAACCCACAGCCAAGACTCTGGGGAATCGTTGAGCCCAATTAAGTGTCCTAGAGCCAGAGAGAGAAACTACCCTGGAAAACAATTTTGGATCCAACAGCTGCTTGAAATTTGATACTTGCTAGAGAAGCTCTCAGCACTGCTGGGAAAGCCAGCCTTGGAGCTTTGCAGCCTGAATCAGCTCTGAGAAAAGAAAGCAACTGGAGTCCCGGCTCCAGGACTGAATCTCACCTCTCCAAACCCCTGCCTGACCTCCAGGCTTTCCTGGCTGAATGCAGAAAGAGAAAACACCCAAACGCCCCTCCAGGGAAGAAGGCTGTGCGAAGATTTGCATATTTACCTTCCAAGTGCCCAGGCCCACAATGGGCATCTTGGCTTTGGTACTGAGCTCCACAAAGGTGGCCATGGTTGGTGCAGAAAAGATTCTGAGTGAGCAGGTAGAAGTCTCACGTCCTGCTTTTTGTTGTTGTTTTTGAGGCAGTCTTGCTGTGTCGCCGAGGCTGGAGTGCAGTGGTGCGATCTCGGCTCACTGCAGCCTCGGTCTCCTGGGTTCAAGCAATTCTCCTGCCTCAGCCTCCTGAGTAGCTGGGATTACAGGCGCCCACTGCGATTTCCAGGTAATTTTTATATTGTTAGTAGAGACAGGCTGGTCTCAAACTCCTGACCTCAGGTGATCTGCCCACCTCAGCCTTCCAAAGTGCTGGTATTAAAGGCATGACCTAAGAGCCCGGCCACATGCTGCTTAAGAAGGCTGGTGCTATCTTAATTGGGAGGAGTTGGAGCCTGGCCACAGTAGCTTTCCTGCCATAAGCAAAGAGGAAATCCATTCCAGGCTTTTGTGAGATTGAGGATTATGTGAATGAATTATTAATCACGGCAACCTTGTGCAAAGTTCCCTCTTAGGTAACAGTATCATTGGAGTTTCTGCTTGTTCACTATGAGTCAACAAACTCAACACAGCTAAAGGTTGGAAAGTAGCGAGGGAGAGAGAAAGGAAGGAAAGAAGAATAGGGAGAGGGAGCGAAAGAAGCCTGGCCAACATGGTGAAACCCCCTCTCTACTAAAAATACAAAAATTAGCCAGGCACAGTGGCACAAGTCTGTAATCCCAGCTACTTGGGAGGCTGAGACAGGAGAATTGCTTGAACCTGGGAGGTGGAGGTTGCAGTGAGCCAAGATCGTGCCACTGCACTCCAACCTGGGCGAGAGAGTGAGAACCTGTCTCAAAATAAAAGAAAAGAAAAGAAAAGAGAAAAGAAAGGAAGGAAGGAGGGAGAGGAAGGAAGGAAGGAAGGAGGGAGAGGAAGGAAGGAAGGAAGGAGGGAGAGAAAGAAAGAGAGAAAGCAAAGCAAAGAAGAAAGAAAAAACAAGGATTTTATTTCCTTCTGATGCTTTCATCTGTGAAATGGAGTCTAGGGAGGAGAGGTAAGAAGCAGTGTTTCCATTTTAAAAGTAGCAATTCCAGGTTCAATGCAGAGATGGACCTGGGCTGATTAGAGTCAGCTGTAACTAGTTGGTAGCCAGCAATCTAGGGAACATGATACAGGCCTGTGCCATGCTGTGACACACCATGACAGGCCAGGGCCATGTCACAGCCTCAGCTTCAACTTGCGGGTAGTGGGTATTTGTCTTTTTCGCGTTCTTGTTTGTGAGGTGGGTTTGGTTGAAAATCGAAATGGACTTGAATCTCTAGGCTGTGGCTTATGACAGCTCTTAGAGGGCAATTGGCATGATATTTTGTACCTATGAGTGAAATATCTTAAATTTCATTGATGTTTGTTAAATTATCTACTTCGACATTAATAATACATGCATGGGCCGGGGCTGGTGGCTCATGCCTGTAATCCCAGCACTTTGGGAGGCCGAGGAAGGTGGATCACTTGAGCGCAGGAGTTGGAGACCAGCCTGACCAACATGGTGAAACCCTGTCTCTGCTAAAAATCCAAAAATTAGCCGGGCATGGTGGCACATAACTGTAGTCCCAGCTGCTTGGGAGGCCTGAGAATCACTTGAATCTGGGAGGGAGAGACTGCAGTGAGCCAAGATCGTGCCACTGCACTCCAGGCTGGGCGACAGTGAGAGACTCCATCTCAAAAATAGATACATAAATACACGCATGCCTCATCATCTGGTGGCCACGAAGTCTCCAGGATCTGTACATGGGGCTCCTTATTTTCCCAGTGTATACTGGATGACATGCAGGGCTAGTATTGTTGAAATAGTAAATCCTTAGGGACTGTCAGGCTAAATAACAGAGAGAGGGTCCCTAAAAGAAAAATATTTCTCTGGGAATAGAGCACTGCAGTGGGAATACGCATGCCAGAGGAAACTATGTGTATATTTGGGGAAATAAAGGAAGACAAAAATTTTTCAAGGAAAAAATGAGGATTATCTAATTGCTTTGAAATAATTAGCCTTGGCTACAAAGATCAATCATGAAAGTGTTAGTCTGAGGTTGGACAGGCAGTTGTTCACAGGTCCTTGCAGAGTATGTTTTGTGTTCAGTTGCAATGGCCTTTGTTCAAGGTTGCGGTTTTTGCAGTCTTTCGTGGTAATTTTGGTTTTCAGTTGTACGACCATTACAACCCTCCTTTCATGGCCTTCGGAGCTGTATTTGTTGTTTGTTTTTTAACATTAGTGACTCCATTTTGATTCTGACCATTTTTACGTGATACACAGAAAAAAGAAATGTGTATTATTCATAATAATATTCCTTCAAGAATCACTTAACTATGAATCGGTGAGGAGGGAGATCTTTTTTAGATAATTGAGGTTAAGAAGGTATATCGATTAGCAGTTTTCGTGTAACAAACCAACTGGTTATAGCAGCAACCATTTATTTGCTGGTGATTTTGTGGGCTGGCAGTTTGGGCAGGAAGCAGCTGATAAGGCAGTCTCAGAACCACGTGGTGTCAGCTGGGTTTCCTCACCTCTGTGGGCTTCAGTGGGGTGGACTGGGTTGTCAGGGAAGGCAGGGACCCCTCTTCACATGTTTTTCGTTTTCCATGAGGCTAATTTGGACTTGTTCATAGGTAGCAGCATTGTAGGGGGCCTACTCTCAGAATGTGAACAGTGTCACTTCTGTCACCTTCTATTGATCAAAGCAAGTCTCAAGGCCAGAAAAGGGCCAAGGAGTAAGGGAATAGATTCCTCCTCTTGAGGGGATTGGTTACAGGGAATTTTGGCTAATTTTTTTTTTTAAAGGTAGAGTCTCTCTCTGTCACCCAAGCTGGAGTGCCGTTGCACAATCTCGGCTCACTACATCCTCTGCCTCCCGGGTTCAAGTGATTCTCCTGCCTCAGCCTCCCGAGTAGCTAGGACTACAGGTGCACACCACCACACTCAGCTAATTATTGTATTTTTATTAGAGACGGGGTTTAACCATGTTGGCCAGGATGGTCTCAATCTGCTGACCTTGCGATCTGCCTGCCTTGGCCTCTCAAAGTGCGGGGATTACAGGTGTGAGCCACCGTGCCCGGCCGAATTTTGGCTATTCTAAATCAACCCAGAAGGTTTTGATTAGCTCTTTTCTAGCTTCATGAACTTACCAATCTGTTCCTGGTTTTGCACCTTTAAGAAACTCTCATTTTTTAAATCTGATGAATGTATGTCCATAAAACGGTTTACTTTGTTAAAAATAAATACATAAAAAATTGAGAGAAAATTATTTTGTAGAAGAAAAATGAATGAGGAGTAGTATCATATTTCATTCTCACATCCGTTTCTCTAAGAAATGGATCTGTCATGCAACGTCTGCTCCTAACCCATACTGTTCGAATATAGAGGGCTGTTGGCCATGGTCTGCGGATTATTTATAATCAGCCACAAGGGGTTACAGTGTGATGGCTTACAATTTGGTGGGGTGGGACCATGGACTAATTGGAGTTTTTTGTTTCAGTCCTCATAACTTATTTGAAGCAGGGGGCTTGGCTGTCCACCCTTTGTACTTAGTAGTCCACCAAACATCTGCCCAGTCACCACAGGGACTTTTCAATCTCCATACCTATACTTGCTTGATGTTTTGTGGTATGGACATAGACACTTATCAACATGGGATACCTTCATTTGAGCCTGCTACTCTCCACACGGATGACTGAACAGGCATCGAACAGAAGGGGGCTGTAGGCCGTAATGGTGATGCCCTTGGAGTGGCAGTACTGGATCAGTTTCTCCTGCGTGAGGTACGGGTGACACTCAACAAATACCCAGAGAACTGCATCGCACATTGCTTGGGGTCCCCAGTGGGTCCCTTGACATAATTGAGACAGACTTCCCTCATGAGAGGTTTTGACAACATTCCCCTTTGATCTGGTAACATCCATTTCTTTTCCGCATTTTCTTTAGCTCCTATTCTTATCAACTTCTTTTTTTCAATGGAAGAGAAAACGGGGGTTGCAGTAGGAGAAGGAAGGCATGGAGTTAAATGGAAGAAATGGCAACTTGTTTTGCTATTTGATCTGCAGGATTATTTCCTCGACTTGTGAAAGGCAAGTCCTTTTGGTCCCCTGGGACATGTACAATAGCCGTCACTTCTGGCAGTTGGAGATTGTTGAGGACACGAGCATCAGTTCTATTTGAACTAAATCTTGGCCTCTACTATTGATTAGACCCCTCTCCATCCAAATTTTTCCAAATGTGTGCGCCACCCCAAAGGCATACTTAGAGTCAGTACAGAGAGTGTTTCCTTGGTTTTGTAAATGTCCTAAAGCTTGGCTGAGTGCAAACAGTTCACACCCTTGGGCAGACCAATTATCAGGCCACCTTCCTGATTTTACTTTTCAAGCGTCTTTCCATTAATCACTGAATACCTATTGTGTCTTTTTCTTTTAATCACCTGGGAGGATCCATCTATGAATCAGTGCTGTCCTGTCTTGAAGGGAGTTTTTCTAACTCTGGTTGAACTTACATATGGTAACTAATTAGATTCAAACATGCATACTCTCCTTTTAAGTTTGGATCCCCCGTTAAAAAGCCTGCTGGATGACCGGGTGCGGTGGCTCACGCCTGTAATCCCAGCACGTTGGGAGGCCGAGGTGGGCAGATCACCTGAGGTCGGAAGTTCAAGACCACTCTGACAAACATGGGGAAACCCCCTCTCTACTAAAAATGCAAAACAATCAGCCAGGCATGATGGCACAAGCCCTTAATCCCAGCTACCTGAGAGGCTGAGGCAGGACAATCGCTTGAACCCAGGAGGCAGAAGTTGCAGTGAGCCCAGATCGTGCCTTTGAACTCCAGACTGGGCAACAAGAGTGAAACTCTCAAAAACAAAAACAAAAACAAAAACAAAACAAAACAAAACAAAACAAAAAGCCTGCTGGATGAACTGCATTATTAGTAGTTAATATTAAATCATCTCTTTTTCCAGTAAGATAGCCTCATATTTTAAAATTTTCGAGTTAGTGATCTACCTCCTTGCTTTTTGATTTAATACAGTTGTAACTGGGTGGGGCGTGGCCTGAAGCCCCTGGGGAGTAACCTAAAACCTCCGTTGGAGGGACAGCACAGTCTGGAGCATGGCCTGAAAAGGCTGTGGAGTAACCTGAAACCGCAGCCAGAGGGACCTGACACAGGAACAGGAGGGGCGGGATTGGGGGCGCTGAAGGAAGGAAGATGATTTACAGGATCCCATGGGTTAGTAGGTGTGGGTTGTCTAGGCATGGGAACTCTTCCCCTTTTAGAAACAATTGGCTTCTGACTTTCTCCCTCCGGAGTCTGAAGGGTAAAGGAGAACTGGTCCCTGCCGCCAGCAGAGGGCGGAATCGATTTTTCCTGAGACAGGGCTCTTATCATTAACATGTTCGATTAAGAGATGACACGTGGCCGGGCGCGGTGGCTCAAGCCTGTAATCCCAGCACTTTGGGAGGCCGAGGCGGGTGGATCACGAGGTCAGGAGATCGAGACTATCCTGGCTAACACGGTGAAACCCCGTCTCTACTAAAAAATACAAAAAAAAAAAAATTAGCCGGGCGTGGTAGCGGGCGCCTGTCGTCCCAGCTACTTGGGAGGCTGAGTCGGGAGAATGGCGTGAACCCAGGGGGCGGAGCTTGTAGTGAGCCGAGATCGCGCCACTGCACTCCAGCCTGGGAGACACAGCGAGACTCCGTCTCAAAAAAAAAAAAAAAAAGAGATGACACGTCCGCTCTTCATTAGACTTAAATTTTGGCCAGAAAAGTGAAGGCTTAAGGTTGAATTCTTGAACTAAAGTAAAACAACAATATTTTATCATCCACTGTTTTTGTTTTTACTTGGTTCTCTTATTATCTTTTCAAGACTTTAGCAGAAGCCCCAAGGGGCTATCAGAAGGAATTTCATCCTCTCTAGACTCTCTAGTTTTCCCGTCTTACTTGAAATGTTCCCCATCTTAGGGATTATGGGAGGGGGCCCAACCCCTCCTGTTAGAGATTTCTACCCTCCCCCTTCCTGGAGGCTTACTGAGGCTTTGGGGAAAGGCTCCAACCCCACCTGTTTGGATTTTCTACCCTCCCCCTTCCTCTTTGTCTGCTCTGTCTGTTCCTGCCTCTAGTTGATAGATGGCAGCATGAGGCCACAGACAAGGCTCACTCACTCCACACAACCCCCATACTTAGTCTCATTCATACACTCTCAGCCTCCAACTTATCCCGACCACCTAGGAAATACTTTGTCACCTTCGCGAAATCTCCTACCTTATTCCGTGCACAAGAATTACCTGCTCCAAGGATCTAGAACTAGAAATACCATTTGACCCAGCCATCCCATTACTGGGTATATACCCAAAGGATTATAAATCATGCTGCTATAAAGACACAAGCACACGTATGTTTATTGCGACACTGTTCACAATAATAAAGACTTGGAACCAACCCAAATGTCCATCAGTGACAGACTGGATTAAGAAAATGTGGCACATATACACCATGGAATACTATGCAGCCATAAAAAAGGATGAGTTCATGTCCTTTGTAGGGACATGGATGAAGCTGGAAACCATCATTCTCAGCAAACTATCACAAGAACAGAAAAACAAACACCGCATGTTCTCACTCATAGGTGGGAATTGAACAATGAGAACACTTGGACACAGGAAGGGGAACATCACACACTGGGGCCTGTCATGGGATGGGGGCAGGGGGGAAGGATAGCATTAGGGGATATACCTAATGTAAATGACGAGTTAATGGGTGCAGCACACCAACTTGGCACATGTATACATATGTAACAAACCTGCACATTGTGCACATGTACCCTAGAACTTAAAGTATAATAAAAAAAATTTTTTTAAAGAAAATAAATTTAAATTACTAAGATTAAAAAAAAAAAAAAAAAAAGAATTACCTGCTCCTCTTATTGCCGCAGTCTTGCCAGGCTCTCCTTCCCGCTTTGCTGAGAATCCGGATTTTTTCCTTACAACTGGTGGGCCACGATCTCCCTCACCCTAGGGGCACGGTAACTAGACAGTAGGATGCACCCCTCTGGGTGGGGTGACCAAAGGCCCCCTTCCCAAAGGAGAATGTTCGAGCCCCAAAGTTGGGCACCAGAAATGTTAGGAATAACGCTCAAGATCTTAAGGAAACTGAACACTTGAACAAAAGGATTCTTAGCAAAGCAATTTTACTTCTGCGCCGAGGGGTGCCTCCTTGGCCAGTCGCCATGAGAGCACACATGAACAAAAGGGCAGGAGAGCCTTTATTCCAGACGCGAGTACTGCCCCTGTACCCTTTCTCCATTGGCCAGGGTCGGGTCGCACAATCTAAACTAATCCCGTTTGGCTAAACATCTGATGTTTTCAGATCAGGTGGGCATGTAAAAAAAAAAGCAGAGAATAAACGGGAAGGAGTGTCTGTAATGAGCTCAAAAGTTAGTCCTCTTTCTAAATAAGGAATGGAATGTGAGCAGCTACTGATAATGTCTGGTACTGTGGCATGCCTGGGCATCTAACAAAGGTACAAAGGGTAAAAGGAGAAAAAGGAAAAAAGGTGGAGGGGTTACTATGAATTAGAGAATAAAAGATTGATCACATTATTTGAAGAGAAACTTCATCATATCCCACACAACCATCCATCCATCCATCCATCATTCATCCAACCCCAATTCATGTATCCTTCCACCCATCCTTCCTTCTATTCAACCTTCCATCTATCTTTCCATCCTTCCTTCCGTTTTTCCATCCATCCATCCATGCCTCCCTCCCTCCATCCATCCATTGTTCCATACATTCCATCTATGCATTTATTCACCAGATATCATTGAGGCAGGGGAATATAATAATTAACAAAACGCAGAAATTCCTTCTCTCATAGAGCTTACATTCTAGTGGGTAGAAGCAGGGTAAGCAAGCAAACAGCAAATATATAAAATATATAACATATGGATAAACAAATGCTATGGAGAAGAACAAAACACAGAAGGCCAAGAGGAAATATCAGAGGAGATGGGTTAATTTTAAATAGGATGATGAAGAAGGGCGTCTCTGAGAAGACGATAAATCAGCAAGGAAATTAAAAATACAAGTCAGAGAATTATTCTAATACCTGAGGGCAGAGCATCTCGGGCAGTGAGAATAGCAAAGGCAAAACCCTGAGGCACAAGTACCTCTCCTGTGTAATTTTTTAGTAACGGTCAAGGTCCTCTTGGTCCCACCAACTCTCCCTAACTTATCTAGGTGTTGACATTTTTGAACCAACAAAAGTGCTGGAAGGCAACATGCTAAGATTTTAAGGGTGCAAAACTTCCATGACATTTCTGGGAAAACACTGACAACAAATGAGGAAAAACAAATGAATTAGACAGAATTTAAAATTAAATGTAATCAAATTCCATTTCATTGTACATTCAGAATACGTATTTTCAAAAATCGAAAGGCTTGTTAAATGAGAATAATTTGAAATAAAAGTGTCTTTTTCATTTGGTTTTCCCAGTGGATGTATAAAATAACTAACTGAGTTAAATCTGTTCCTTTTTAAATCCTTAATTCCTCTCTAGAATGTAAAAGTTCATTTCTTATTGTGGAACTTTTGAAAAGTATGTAAAAGTATAACAAATATAAACTTGCTGCCAAACAACATAGAAAAAACTGTTAATATTCATATCTTTCTAGAGAGATTTTCCTGTCATTTCTAAGTTCTGTTGGTTTGATAGTGAAAAAGGCTTATTTTAATTTGCTTTTTTATGACTAGTCTGTACAACTTTTCATGTCATTGAATGGTCAATTTTTATGTACCAACTTTGTTTTGGGCGTCTTAGATTTCTCTTACTGACATGAATAAGCTCTATTGATTATAAGAAAATTGCCAAATGGTTTGTCCAAGTCTGTTTATTTCCTATTTTTTGTTTGTTTGTTTGTTTTTGTTTTGAGATGGAGTTTCACTCTGTCACCCAGGCAGGAGTACAGTGGTGCAATGTCGGCTCACTGCAACCTTCGCCTCCTAGGTTCAAGCATTTCACGTGCCTCAGCCTCCTGAGTGGGATTACAGGGGTGTACCACCATTGCTAGATCAGTTTTGTAGTTTTATTAGAGACCAGGTTTCGCCATGATGGCCAGGTTGGTCTCAAACTGCTGACCTCAAAGGATCCACCCTCCTTAACGTCCCAAAGTGCTGGGATTACAGGCGTGATCCACCGCCGCTGGCATATTTTTGCATAATTGTCTCTTCAGAGTTTACATTGCTTTAGTCATGCAGTCTCAGTAAAGCAAAAAACAAAACAAAACAAAACAAAAACTTACTTCCAACAATGTTCACTCTTCAGGGTTCTTTCAAATTTTACTGAAAACTATTTTCTGTAGAAGCCTCTTTCATCTGTACATTCTTAACTATAATGTACCGTTAAGTCTCACAATAATACAATAAGTAGGGTCCACATTTTTTAAAATAATATTTCATATAGCAACAGTCTCACTAAGTTGCCCAGGCTAGTCTCAAATTCCTGGCCTCAAGCGATCCTCCTGCCTCAGCCTCCCAAAGTGCTGGGATTACAGGTGTGAACCACCAGTCCCAGCTGGGTCCAAATTTTTAATCATGTAAAATGCAGAGTTGTTGCAAGGTTGTTGAAATGACTGGAGCAGCCCTGGAAAGTCAGGCTTTACGGGGTCTGACTGGGAGATCCAAATCCCTTTAGGTCCCAGTTATAGTTTGGCATCATCTGGCCGGCATTTGCCAGATCTCACTTCAATACAACAGGTGAAGTCTAGCCCTCTGGACTACCTGGGCCCGGCAGGACAGTCACAGTGATTCCACAATCTCCATGGTAGATGCTACCCATCTTTCTAGCCCTCTCTTAGACAATGAGTGGAGAGAATACTTGAAACATAAGAGCTTCACTCCTTGCCTCCCTACTTCCCACGACAAGTTCCCTTCCTTTTCCCACTGACCTTACCATCTTCCTCTCTGTGGTTACTCCCTTTCCTTTCTCTTCATAAGGCAAGTTCCCTACATTATCATAAGAGTTATAAGAGTTATTTAACACACATCTATAGTGTATACCTTAGATTCTCTCCCCATAATGGTGGCTTTGGTTTAGTTGTTGAGGATGGTGGCTTTATTTCTGACCAACTAGGACAAAATAGTGAACAAATTTTAGGATGGATGCCTTGTATTTGTTACAGTTGTGACATTGAGGATTATGAGACCTGCAAGGTTCTCATTACTCGAGATATAAATACTGAAAATATAATCAGATAACTGGCTGGTGAGGTGGCGCATGCCTGTGATCCCATCACTTTGGAAGGCAGAGGTGGGAGGATCACTTGAGGCCAGGAGTTCAAGACTAGCCTGGGCAACATAGCAACATCACAAGATGATGTCTCTACAAAAAGTCATTAGCAGGAGGTCGTGGCCTGTGCGTGTACTCCGAGCTACTCATGGCGCTGAGGCAGGATGATCATTTGAGCCCAGGAATTGAAGATTGCAGTGAGCTATAATCATGCCATGGTACTCCACTCCAGCCTGGGCAACAGAGCAAGACTTGTTCTCTACAAAGACAAATAACAGAATCACTAAGAAGTTGCTTGTTAAAACACAGCATTCCTCCACATTAGCTTTTCGAATTTACCTCTGTTTGGTTAAATTCAAGTGAAACAAACAAACAAACAAAAAAAAGCCACATAATAGAAACCTAATCATTTTCTCCTATAACTTAAGCTTTTTATCAAGCAAGTCATAATCACAGTCACATGAAGAAGAAAATTTTCACCAAATGCTCACTAAGGAGATATCACTGGGATCTGGGTTGAAATTGCTTCCTGTGTATCAATTGTATACATTTTATATACATTTTAAAAGCACCCAGTCTATGACATTGTGTATGGATATGAACATATATACTAAAATTACAAAAATGTCCATGAGAAGTATACCAGGGAAAGGTCTAGCCAGGATTAAAGAAACTGTGCTAAGATTTTTAAATATTGGAAGTTTGATTTAAATAATTGGTTATAATAGGTGATCAGTTACACGTGATGGAATAGCTGGGCTATGGAAAGGAGATGAGGCAACTCAGTTTAGCAGCAGCAGGAAGAAGGACAAAGAAAGGGTGCTGCTCCCTCAACCCATAAGCTTTGTCTGGTAGGAAATAGAAGCAAGGTGGAGGCTGCCTGGAAAACGCTGGGCCTACAGAGGAATGTGCCTTCTACTGGAGATGCCACTCAAGGTCAAGAGACAGGGAGAGAGGGAGAGAAAAATGCCTGGCTCTTCCCTTGTCCAGCCCTTCAAGCTCCTAACAGTACCTCTCACTGAGCAAACCCAGGGGAAGTCATAACATAGCAAGGAAGCCTGGGAATGTAGGTGTACCCCCCAGCCCCAATCAGAGGGTGAGGGGAATCACCAATTTAGGATAGGCATTTGCCTCTGGAGAAGGAGTCAAGGGAATCGGGATTTGGACGGGAACAAAGTGGTCCTTGACTATATTGGTAACCCCTAATTTCTTTAATTTTTTTTAAAGGTTTGGAGACAATATGGTAAAATGTTAGCCTTTATTTTTCATTTTTTGTTTTGAGACAGAGTGTCTCTCTGTCACCCAGGCTGGACTGCAGTGGTGCAATTCCGGCTCACTACAACCTCCACCTCTCGGGTTCAAATGACCCTCCCACCTCAGTCTCTCTAGTAGCTGGGACTAAGGTGCACACCACTACACCCGGCTAACACTTGTTAACATTATAATGTGGGCAATCAGAGGCTCATTACTTTATTTTCTGTACATTTCTATATAGTTGGAATATTTCATAAGCAGCAATTTTTATAGGACAAACAGAAATGTTCTTGGTTAATGGCAACAGTAAGCATCTTTACTGTTTTTCCACCCTATTTCCCAAGGAAATGTCACATCTCCCTCAGTAAACAGTAGCATCATTGTGGAGTTTGCAGGCTGTGCCATTGACTCTTTGGCATGATGGTGTATTGAAGACAAGGTGGGAGAACAAGACAGGGAATGAGTGGAGACAGGCAAGGAGGAAAGGTGGCAGGAAAAGACTCAGGAGGAAGAGGATGACCATCGATCGCTGTGAGCTCTCCCAGAGCCTGCCTGCCTTTGAAACTTGGTTCAGTCACTTACTACCGGGGTGGCCTTGACAAGTTCCTCCTCTCTGTCTCCTAAGATGTTAAGAATACTTACCTCAGAGGGGTTATTTTGAGGATTCAGTGACTTCACCCACAGGAAAACACTTCACATTGTGTGGGCGCATAGTCCACTCTCAATCCATGTTGGTTACGATCCTTATTTTTTTATTATAGATCTTTACATCCTCAGTGTTGGCAGGGTTCTTTTGCTTAACAAACATTTGTTCAGATAAGTGGAAAAAATTGTCATTTGCTTATTCAAGCCACGTTTTTCTGTGATATTCTGATCCCAGTTGAATATACAGAAATACATGTCTAAAACAGCACCTTGATTCTGTTCTACAACAGGATGAAGTTCACTGTGATCTCAGATAAGCGTGGCTAAAATAGGACTTGATGGAGATAGTCACACTTCAGTGAAGAAAGATAATCCCCTGTGTAATGTCACCAGGAGATTCAGCCTCAATATTCTGCATCGAAGGGATAGTCTTCCAAACGAGAGCATCTGCAGAAACAAACAAACAAAGAAACTGTGTTCCATCAAAGCAACAGCTCTGGATCAGAAGGTAATCTTCTCTGGTGGACTCTATGGTATCTGTGTTCTCTCAGCCTCCTCCCTGCAAGAACACAAGAAGGGTGCTCACACCTTGACCTTCCCTCAATTCGATATGAGGGCTTTGCTAGGAAGGAGGACAGACAGTGACCAGGGCATGGGAAACAACTCGGAATGACAACTCATGGTAAGCCTGGTGTTAGGTGAGGCAACTGGCAAGTCTTGTCCCAGTCCACTCTCACAACATCATGAGGTAGGAAACACAAGCACAACTGACAGTTTGGGGATTATTATGAGTATTAAATGAGATAATAGCACCGGCAAAGGTCTCAGGACCCTGGCACATTCTCAGCTAAGGTTCAATGGATGTTAGCTGAGATGAGTATTATCATCCTACTTTATAGGGAAAGAAGCCAACTTGGAAAAACTAAGAAATTTACCCAATGTCACACAGCTAAGAAACCAGTGTTAGAGTTGGATCTGAGGCCCGGTGGACTTACTCCTGAGCCCACCAACCATTGCCTCCACCGGAAATGATGTTCATTGGAAGGTCAGCGGTTTAGTTTGGGGGAAAGTCCCATTTCATGTTCACCCTGCCTTTTTACACTAAGCAGCTGCTACTTTGTTAAGCACTGATAAAAATAAGCCATTATAAGATGAGGAAAGGCTGCTGTGATACTAAGGGTGGGCAGGATAGATATGGAATATCATGACATGAAAGCTACGCTGAGATACTGAAACCATTTTTAAAAGCTGAAAAATCATTTTGGCTATAGAAACATTGGAAGAAATTCAAATTGTCATTGAATTGCAGACCTCGCAGTAATAAATGCAAGTCAACTCTCTTTGATATATTTAATTAGATACATTAATCAGAAAGTATTGATTGTAAAGAGATGATTGAGGATTCCCACCTAGCCAGAGTGAAAACTTTCTTTCAACCACTTATCTACGATTTAAAGTAAAGTTACCACCACCACCTTTGAGAGGAATTTGGAGATTATTTAATCCAGCTTCACCTGCCTTCTTGCTTGAATGCTCTAAACACAAACCTACCTCAACCTTTGCACCTGCTGTTATCACTGCCAACAATGCTCTTCCCCAAATATCCATGTGGCATATCCCTCACAGCAAAGCCTCCTTTGACCCACCCTGTATAAAGAATCAGTCCCACTACCACCCACCACTTCCTATCCACTTTGCCCTACTTTATTTCTCTGTCTAGCATTTGTTACTGTCTGACACATATATTTTGATTTGATTTATTTCTGTTCTGTCTTCTTCCCTCCCTGCCTAAGTACGTGGAGGCAGCAGCTTTGCAGAGTATGAAAACCCAAGCACCTAGAAGATGCCTGGCACATAGAGGACCACTAGATATTTATTGAATGCATGAATAAATGAATGCTCACCTCCTGCCTATTGACAACACACCTTCTGTTACAATTCTAGCTCTACATCCAGAAGTTCAGACAATGAGCAACAATTAGAGATGTGTCCCTAGCAGTGATTCCCAATCACCCCAATTATAACGTTCAAAACTGCCCCAAAATTGTATTTGAAGACACAAGTTGTCCCAGCAGCCTTCTAATTCTTCCAACTAACCCTCTACCAGTTTAGAAAAACTCCTGGCAATGCTCCTAGTTAATTCCATGCCACTTACTGCAACATGTTGCAGGCCCTCCAGTTTCTGTTGAAGCTGAGTATCGTTGCCATCTCCTCATCACTCAATTTAAAGTCAAAGACCTGGAAAGATAGGAGTTCCAGTACATCATCAGTAAGGCCATTACTGCTGTGACTGGAGACTGTCAGCCATTCTAGCAGGGAGTTCTAGCAGCAGAAACTGGTCAGTGGTGTTTTTCCATTATGTCCACGGGATACAAATTTTTCTCTAAATTAGGTCCTACACAAAGACCGCAGTATTTGTAGTGCTCAGTGTTCCAGGGGAGGGAGACCAGGCTCACAGCCACTAAGCCCCAGGTGTGCACAGGGCCTGTGCTCCATGATGCGCCCTTCTAGAAGACAGTTCTCCAAGGACAGTTCACACCTCCTCTGCTGCCAGAAGATGAGCAGGGAGGCCAGGACAGTCTGCTCATGTGGTGGCCCAGGGCTTAGCTGCTCAGGGGCAACTGAGGGTCTTCTCAGTGGTGTGTAGGACAGCTGTGCTCAGACCTGACATGGCTTCACCAGGCACTGTCCCCAGCATGTCCTAAGCCCATGGGTCATTCATCTCAGGTATACTGAGCCTAGATCCCTGGGCTGGAAAATGATAGGGTGGTGGGAATGGAGAGGACCAAAGACAGTGCAGGGATGAGGTGAGAAGCCTATGACAGGGTCTGTCTCTACCCCACTCTCTTGAGGAATACCAGGGCCGACCAGCCGGGATCTTACCTGAATGTTCTCAACAATGCGTGCCGGTGTCACAGACTTGGGGATCACAATCACATTCCTCTGGATATGGAAACGGATAAGAACCTGTGCAGAAAGGGGACATCATGTTTCCACTCAGCTACAAGGACCCCTCCTTTTATGGAAAGGAAGAATAAAACATCTTCGCAGCTCACTGTGGCTTCAGGTACAATCGCTGATACTGACTGAGCCCTTGACAGCTATAGACTTGTGCCAGCCCCTCGCTTCATTCTCTCCCTTCATCTTAGGGACAACTCTGTGATCTTCATTTTTTACGAATAAAGAAAGCAGTTTGGGGGTCATAAGGCTGATCAGAGGTAGAGTTGGCATCTGTACCCATATCCCTAGACTTCAAAGCCATGCTTTACGACTTGGCTGTAGGGCTTAACAGGAAGCTGTGAGGCAGAAGCTATCTTTGTTTCAGTGACAGCTCTTGTGTTTCCTGGAGGTTCCAACAGACTTCAAAGGAAACACTATAGATGGCTTCAACTCCTGTGTTCTTCCCCTTTAAGGAGTTAGTTGAGGACAACACAAGAAATGAAACACGAGACTGGAAGAAATAGTTGTTGGATAACAAGAAAAATAAAAATATGGTACCTGGGCTGCAGTTTTTTTGTGCTTTGCAGCAATCTCCTTAATCTTGGGATCCTCCAGCAGGGAAGGGTCCTCTGGCTTGGCCCTAGAGGCAGAAAGATGCTGATGTGAACAATCACCATGGCTACCATGTACAGATGGACACCACACCAATGAGGGTCTCAAGACTGATCATCAGAGCCTCTCCATCTGGGAGACAGTCAAGAGGACCTGGAAGCTTGGGTCCTTCCCCTGGGCTCTGAAGTCTCAGCATTTTGCAAAGCCTGGTTCATCCTTGGGTGGTTGAACAGGAAATATTCCCAGAGGGTCAAACACGTCGCCCATATTTTTGTTGTTGCTGTTGTTGTTGCTTTTTAATTCCCATTTGTTCCCACAGTCATCCCATTTGGTTGTACCAAACGCATTACCTTACACACATTTTTCTTTCCAGTGACTTATGGTCTCATACCAATATTTACGAAACCTAAAATAATGTTTGTAAGATTATCGAGAGAAGGATCCACTGCTTGGAAGCCTCACCAAGGTCTATCCGGAGAGCCCAGGGGGCTGTAGGCCGTAACGGTGATGCCCTTGGAGTGGCAGTACTGGATCAGTTTCTCCTGCGTGAGGTACGGGTGACACTCAACCTGCAACAGCAAACAATCCGCATCACGGGGAAAGCTCACTGGCTTTTTGAGTTGTTCATAGGGAGTTCTACACGTACAGACAAAAAGACCACCAAGAAAGGCCAAACACCTACCCACTGAGATTCTTGCTAACACAACCATGAGATCAGCCTGACAGCTTCCAAAAGTGTCCTGATCACTGACCCCTGAGGTGAGACTCAGGGCATAGCATTGAACGTTCCTCCCAATGTTTAAGAAATAATAGGGCAAGACCTTTATTTACCCTTGTACTAAACAGAATTTACCTGGTTAGTCACTGGTTTATATTTCAGTCCAGGTTTGTTCAAGAGCCTCTCGATCTGGAAGTGGTTGAAATTGGAGATGCCAAGGGCTTTCACCAGCCCCTCATCCACCAGCTCCTCCATGGCCTGTCATAGAAAGGAAAACCTTTTGGGCAGCCCCAGAGGGACTACAGGGACCCTGGCTGGCCTTAGTCCTCCCTGGGGCAGAAATTGCTAAAGGATCCACCACAACAGGGTTAGCCGAAGCATTCACAGGAAGTTTCAGTCCAGGGCCTGGGTGCCCATCAGTGATTGGTTCCAGCCCTACTGCCCCTCCCCACCCCAAGAAAAACTAGGAGTAACAGGTAAAGATTTTATATTCTTGCCACTCTCACCTTACACATAAAGAAACACATTCAAAATTATACTGCTCTATACAGGGGAAATATGAGGTTTTATAATGCAAAAAATAAAAAATGAACATTTGCAAGCTTATGAGATGATTTTATTTTTAATGAATCCAAATGACAGCGGGTAGTTACTGTTGTGTGTGCATTGTACACCCAAACCTGGGCAAGCTGTGTTAGGAAGAGACTGCAGTATGTGGAGAAGCCTCACTTGTGGGTCCTGAGTCACTTTCTCCCACACCAACCGTGCTTGGGTTTGCAGGAAGGTCATGCATATAGATTATGCCCTGGCAGGGGCACCTGGGCAAGGGGTTGTGTGGGGCTGAAACCTGACCCACCGTCTGCATATCCAGCCATGCTTCCCGGTACAGAAACTACAGGGACCCCCAAGGAAGGGAATCTTGGTATAACTTTTAGCCTATATTGGGCATTTTCCAAACTTGCCCAAAGATATCATATATGTTAGCAGCAGCCTCCAATGCAACATGTATTTATTAGCCATCTATTACATGTTCCAGAAGTTGTCAGGATGTAAAAGCATACAATATGCTTCCTTCTTCTGGGATTCTTATAGTCCAGTTAAAGTGCTAGGGTTCCCTTCTATGGAGCCATCAACCATGACCCTGAGGCTGCCTCAGATAACATGACCGTGGCATAGACAGAGTCAGAAAGGGCAGAGAAGGAAGAGATTCACACAGCCTGCAGCTGTCAGGGCAGACCTTCAGGTAGAGTTTAAACTGCACCTCAGAAAAAAAAAAAAGAGAGAGAGAGAGAAAAGAGGGGAAAATCATGGGCCTGGGTTTCAGCAACCTAGGGTAAGTTTTTAACTGTTGTAGGCCTTAGTATTCTCTTCTCAAAAAAAGTCTTATAATACACACTAATAATACATATCTTTCTGATACACATTATCAGAGGCTGAGACAGGAAGATTGCTTGAGTCCAGCTGTTCGAGACCATCCTGGGCAACATAGCAAGACTCTGTCTCTACCAGAAAAATTTTTTTTAATTAGCTGGATGTGGTGGCATGTGCCTCTGATCCCAGCTACCTGGGAAGATTGCTTGAGCCCAGGAGTCCGAGGCTGCACTGAGCTGTGATCTTGCCATTGTACTGTAGCCTGTGCAACAGAACAAGACTCTCTCTGAATTTAAAAAAAAAATGAAAACTAATATTGGTGGCTGGATTTCACCCGCCAGAGTTTCTTACAGATTTTATCTGAGTTGTAGCCTAGATATTGGATTTTTCAACTCCTCAGGTGATTCTAATGAACAGCCACGTTGAGAACCACTAGTGTGGATGAAGTTATTCAAATTGGGCAGTAGAGTTTAGATGCTATAAAAACATAAGGTTCCCAAAACTTCTGACGGGGCAATTAGATAATATAAATGCTATTGTACACCATAGGTTAGGTTAGTTTGCCTGTCTTCGAACTTGACTTCTTTATACTTTTTCCTCCCCTCTGCTTCAGGGTGGTCAATGAGGTTTCTACTGAACTGGCTGTGAGTCTATAGAAACATCCAGCGCTTTCATATTCAAGTCTGCTCGTTTCAAATCAGAGCCTCTGACCTTGATCACTGATATCTTTTCATACCCTTCAAATGTTGTATTTAGCAGTCATCCTTGTATTCATTCACAAAATATAGCATTGTGAGACGCAGGCTACAATGACACACGAGACATATTAATATCTTCATAGGAGCTAAGGCAAACTGATAAAATGTATTGCAAATGGCCAGGTGCGGTGGCTCACGTCTGTAATCTGAGCGCTTTGGGAAGCCAAGATGGGTGGATCCCCTGAGGTCAGGAGTTCGAGACCAGTCTGGCTAACATGATGAAACCCTGTCTCTACTAAAAATACAAAAGTTAGCTGAGTATGGGGGTACGCACGTGTAGTCCCAGCTACTCAGGAGGCTAAGGCAGGAGAATGGCTTTAACTGGATAGAGGAATGTTGCAGTGAGCCAAGATGATGCCACTGCACTCCAGCCTGGGCGACAAAGTGAGACTCTGTCTTAAAACAAGAACGCTGTGCTTGTGGATTAATGTTTTTGAACAAACAATACACAGAAAAAGCTACGTTTAATTGAATCATGTCAATTCTAAGCATTTCAGAAAGGTGAGGCTCAATATATTTTCCCTTGTAAAACACAATACAAACTCGCAACTACATGCATCCCTACACAGACAGCTGCCAAGATAACATCATTAACTCTTAGAGTAGTATGCCAGTGTTCATTTATAACTTATTCCTCCACTTCGTTCTCTACTAGCATTTGCAAGAGAATATAAAAGTATAATAAAAAATCATCAGAGAAAACACTGATCACTTAATTCACTTTGAATGTGAATGATGTGAAACAGGTCATGATATGATCTGGGAAGCAGTGCACTCAGGCTCCCTGATTTCTGGATGTGTGTTCACTGCCTGCCAAGCACCACGCTGATGGCTTTGGTGGTTGGACTTGTGATTCAGATGAGTCTGGGTCCAATCCCAGCTCTGCCACACACATTGTGACATGACCTGCGCAAGTCACCAATCAAACTAGGCTTCAAATGTCATTATTTATAAATGGGGATGCTAACACTACCTTATAGGTTTAGATGATTACATGGTGGCTGTGACTAATGTTCCTGGCATGTAAACCATCTTAATCTTTATCATACCCTCAAAAATACATATTAGTAGTATGTGTTATAAGACTTCTTTTTAAGAAGAGAAAACTGAGCCCTACAAGAGTTACAAAACTGACCCTAGGTTACTCAGCTGTTATGAGCAAACCCAGGCCCAAACATCCTGTTCCAAATGGCTCGCCGTGCTTTGAGAACAGCATGTGTATTCCCCAAAGTGGGGTACATTGGATTTCCACTCTTATTTGAAGACTCAGTATTAGCTTTGAAATATAAATAGTATCAGATGCACCTAAAAGCCAAAGGTGATGAGGAAGATATTAGAAGAGCTAGAGAATCACAATGATGAAATTAGAAAGCATCAGGCACATGGCCTCTTTCATGTCAATGGGAAGTCTCATGGATAACTGAAGATTTATCTCCCAGCACACGTAGAGGAAGCTGGAACCTACCTCCCAGGCATCCAAGAACGTTGCTTTTCCACCGATGACATTATCTTTATCATCTTTGGGTAAAATGTCATCCCCAGACTGTAAATACAGAATGAAATGTTTACTAGAATCTGCATCACGGCACTTGGTTCTTTAAACAAGGTTTCAGCGTCCTGACTCTTGCTAAATACTACATGTGCATACCAGTTTTTCAGACTCTGCAGTACATGCTACAAGTATGTGAGTTTAAATAAAATCTCTATATCTACTGTAGCATATTAATCCTTATATTTTAGAAATCACTGGATTGACGTTAAGATCTGCTGTTAGTACATTCCAGAAGCCAATGTTATCACCATGGACATTCACCTCATACACCTAGATCCTGTGTACCCCAATTTAAACTTTCATTTCAGTATCATTGGATAAGGATTAGATCTCCAGGGTGTGGTTTTCTGGGGAAGATATTGGCCAGCTTCTATCCTTGCAGCCTCTAGAAGAGACATGGAATAAGGGATGGCAGGCCATCAGCACTCCCGCTGGTCAGGAGGGGAGAGAGCTGGAAATTTGTCTCTCCCACCCCTCAGGAGCAGGTGGAGCAGAGCCCCAGGCAATGGGAGCCGCGATGACTACTGGTTTCCTTCCAGCATCACTGCACTTTGGCTTTTCTCCAAGATGCCACTCCCGGGGTGTGCTTTGCTTAAGAAGATAATTAGGCCCTGGAATATAGTTATGCAAGTACAACTCAAGGGATTCTCTGGGCGGGCAACTCTGAGCTGCAAAATCAAAACAAAGGTGATAGGGCAGTTGCAACTTGTCTGGGCTGCCAGAAATCATGGCTTCTCTCAGACATAACTGCAAGAAAACACAGGCATGTGGCCACCTCAGCAGCACACATGGCCTCAGCCTCCCTTCCATGCCAGTGTCTTTCTGCTCCAAGGTCTCTTCCTGACCATCTGACATTCCCAATTATGAAGTGCAAGGTGTCCTGCTCCAGTCCACACCACCCCTAGCCCTGGTGCAGCTACTATTTTCTGGCAGCAGCTCAGAAACTAGAGGCTGAGAAAGGGAATCACTCAAACCTTGAATCCCTGTGGCCAGTGAATAAGATAGACGTCCAGATAGCTCAGCTTCAGGTCCTTGAGGGTCTTCTCAAAGGCTTTCCTCACAAGCGGTCTCTCAAAGAAAGTGGGCCACAACTGCAAGAGGGTAGCAATGAGCTGTTAATATTTGGAGAAGGAAGGGCCACGTTATACCCATTGTCCCTGCCTTTTGATTTGCACCCTGATCTAACCTGACACAGGCCATTTATAACAAAGCTGATTAAACTCCACGACACAGTGTGGAAGATCACCAGGGCTCAGCACATCAATGACATGTCTTAAGTGTTAAAAGCAATTTACTTTTTCAACTCTCCTAGTACTCTATATGTCTCTCAGATCATTTAAGTAAATGTGGCTACAGATTTAAAATCTCAGTCTCAGTCTCTTCCTCACCCGTGGGCTCTCTGAGAGCAGGATTTGTGTATAGCTTTTAAATGTCAAACATTCCTAGGCCTTCGGGAAAAGATGGTCCTTTATCTGCCCTATCTGATAGGTCCCTTATCAAGCCTGTCAGGCCCCAAATGATAACTTTATAAGGGCTTTATCCACACTTGCTGCTACACAGTGGGGTCTATTTGTCCCAGCAGATGTTTGCAATATCCACGTACCTAGAACTAGTGTTTTCTCAGCAAGTTGTGTATAATGTAAATCCAGTGATTCTCAACCCCCTCACACCCAACACCCTCTTCTTTTTTATAACATTGTGTACCTCACCTTTCAATAGACTTAATGAAGAAAATCATATGTGACAATAGAAAAATGCTCCTACTGTTTCCAAAATGCCCTCTGGCTGACAGCCTCAGGGACATAGTTGCATGTCCACAGTGCTGACAGGGAGGCCACACATCAAGCCTTGCCTGCACCCTTGGCCTCTGACTGCCTCTGGGCAGATGGTGGATCCCTCTGATGGGGAACAGGGAGGCCCAGGGCAGTGCAGGACTCCATGGAGACAAGCCCACTGTAGGAAAACCAACCCGCAGGCCGGTGGCGCAGCAACGACATGTTCAATAATCAATAATGGCTTGGAGTATGGATAGAATTGTATCCACGGATGTTATCAAGGCAGGGATGAAAAGGGCTACATGTAGAAAAGGCTGACAGAGATCTCACTGCCGACCCGACCCAGATACTTCTGCCTGCCTTCAAGTGAAGGCCTCCCACCTAATGCGCCATGTGCACCTTGCTGACGATGAACAGGTCCTCCCGCTTCACAGCCTGCTCTTGGATCTTCTCTTGGATGGCTTCCCCCACCTCATGTTCATTCCGATAGACATAGGCACAGTCAATGTGGCGATATCCTGCATCAATGGCCACCTTCACTGCTTCTTTCACTTTGCCAAGAGGAGACTGAAAAGCAAAAGAAAAGCCCATCACACATGAATTTTTTTTTTTTTTTAAAGCAATGGGGCCTTGCCATGTTGCGCAGGCTGGCCTCACACTCCCAGGTTCAAGCAATCCTCCCACCTCCCCAGTAGCTCGAATTATACCACACTCGGCAACCAACATATTGTCTTGTCCCCAGACCACGTTCAACAGGCTGCCCCATATGGCCCAGTTTCTCCAAACCAAGGCCTCACTGTGGTCTCCTTGGCCAGGCGATATCCGGGAGGATACACACTTTAGAAACGTTTTCAAAAGAAAAGAAGGAAAGTGAATTAATTTTATGATTATGTCCTTATGTCCTGTCCTAGTTAAAGTCAGTTCCCTTTCATCCAGGTTAGTCCTGAAATGTCTTCAGGTGTGTCGGGGAGTGCAGATGGCTCCACTGCAACTTCCTGGAGACCCAGATGAAAGCTTGACTCTAAATACCCAGAGGAATTTTCAGACAATATCCCCAAATGGTGATAAGGATCTGGATAATGGTCATTACAGCATCAATCCGGATTCCAACACTTACTGGGTGTGTGGGTCTAGGTAGTTGATTCCATCTCTCTAAACCTTGTCTGCAAAATGGAAAAAAAAAAAAAAAATGGCACCAGCCTCATGAGGCCTTTGTGATGATGACATGCTGCAATGAATGTTAAGTTAAGCACATCACCTGACACACAGTAAGACTCAGTAGAGGCCGTTCATTATACAAGGATCCTTTCAGAAAAAAAGGTGAAATAGAAAACCTTATAGGAATAGAGTTTGTTTTCCATTCCTATAAGAAGAAAGAGGGAGGGAGGGAGAACGAGAGACAGGGAGAGAAAGAAGGGAAGGAAACAAAAGAAAGGAAATAGAATTATCACATATTTGTTCTAACCTATCCAAGCCAATGATGGGGGCAAAAAGCACTTAAAACTTGGTCTCTCACAAAATAGTCTTTTAAACCTCTTCTACTGTGAGATAACAAACATTGAAAAGAACATAAAGCATAGATGCACAGTTGCCCTACCACCTGGACAAGAAACGGGCTGCTGCCAGGCATCCAGAAGCACCCCTGTGCCCCCAACCGCTATGCAACGCCATCCTTCACTTCCACCGCTAAGTTCATAATCCTTTAGTCTATCATCTCCACGTGTTGAAGAGGCTTCCTTCATAATTCTTACATTCAATTACAATATTCTGAAACTGTCCCAGGGTGGGCAGATTCCCTGGAGTTCTGGAAGTGATTATCTGTTCCATTTATATAGGATTGAAGCTCTGATTTTGGGCAAATCTTGCTATTTTAGCAACAGACGCTGTGCATGAATCAAACTGGAAGTGATCTGTTCGTCCAGATACACCTAGAACGTATCCTGAGAACAGTGAGGTAACAGAGTGTCCTATCCTCTAGCTTGGCACAAGAGAGGGGAAACATCAGTGTGCACAGAAGGAAAGAGCCAGAGGCAGAAGACTCAGCAAAGGCATTAGCCATGAGGGATAGGAGAGAAGAGGAATTCTAAAGACTGCTTCTGGTCGCTAGTTAGGGTAGTGCTATCATGGATGGAAATGGCAAAGAAGGCAGAGTAAGGTGGTGATGGAACAGCTTCAAACTTAGCCTAAGAGAGACTCAGGAACCTGCCTCACTGAGTCCTGGATGTGCCTTATGCCGTTTTGCCAGCTGACATTAACACAGCCAGGTGGAGCTCAGGACTCCCAGCCTAGGCTCTCTGCAGCCCCAGCACGTTGCAGATTTCAGTGTGTACAGGAACCACCTGGGGATCTTGTTAAAGTGCAGATGCCCATTAGGTAGCCTGGGGTGGAGCCTGAGACTCTGCGTTTTCTCTCTCTCTCTTTCTCTCTTTCTGTCTTGGATCTCACTCTGTTGCTGAAACTGGAGGACAGTGGCGCAATCACTGCTCACTGCAGCCTTGACCTCTCAAGCTCAACACTCAATCTCCACCTCAGCCTCCCAAGTGACTGGGACTACAGGTGCGTCCCACCATGTCCAGCTAATTTATTTATTTTTTGTAGAAATGGGGTCTTACCATGCTGCCCAGACTGGTCTCCAACTCCTGGGCTCAAGCAATCCTCCTGTCTGGGTCTCCCAAAGTGCTGGGATTGCAGGCATGAGCCACCACACCCGGCCAGTTCTGCATTTCTAACAAGCTCCCAGGTCATATGGATTCTGCTAGCCCAAGTCCCACACCCTGATCTGCAAAGGAGTGCCAGGACTGAGGGCTCTGCAACCTGTCCGCAACCACCCAGCCCACACCAAACCCACAGCCAAGATTCTGGGGAAATGTTGAGCCCAATTGTGTCCTAGAGCCAGAGAGAGAAACTGCCCTGGAAAACAATTTTAGGTCCAACAGCTGCTTGAAATCTGATACTTGCTAGAGAAGCTCTCAGCACTGCTGGGAAAGCCAGCCTTGGAGCTTTGCAGCCTGAATCAGCTCTGAGAAAAGAAAGCAACTGGAGTCCCGGCTCCAGGACTGAATCTCACCTCTCCAAACTCCTGCCCGACCTCCAGGCTTTCCTGGCTGAATGCAGAAAGAGAAAACACCCAAACGCCCCTCCAGAGAAGAAGGCTGTGCAAAGATTTGCATATTTACCTTCCAAGTGCCCAGGCCCACAATGGGCATCTTGGCTTTGCTACTGAGATCCACAAAGGTGGCCATGGTTGGTGCAGAAATGATTCTGAGGGAGCAGGTAGAAGTCTCACGTCCTGTTTTTTTGTTGTTTTTGAGGCAGTCTTGCTGTGTCGCCGAGGGTAGAGTGCAGTGGTGCGATCTTGGCTCACTGCAATCTCTGTCTCCTCGGTTCAAGCAATTCTCCTGCGTCAGCCTCCCGAGTAGCTGGGATTACAGGCGCCCACTGCGACTTCTAGGTAATTTTTATATTGTTAGTAGAGACAGGCTGGTCTCAAACCCCTGACCTCAGGTGATCTGCCCACCTCGGCCTTCCAAAGTGCTGGGATTACAGGCATGAGCTACCGGCCCGGCTACATGCTGCTTATGAAGACTGGTGTTATCTACAGTGGGAGGAGTTGGAGCCTGGCCACAGTAGCTTTCCAGCCGTAAGCAAACAGAAAATCCATTCCAGGCTATTGTGAGAATGAGGATTATGTGAATGAATTATTAATCACGTCAACTTTGTGCAAAGTTCTCTGTTCGGTAACAGTATCATTGGAGTTTCTGCTTGTTCACCATGACTCAACAAATTCAACAAACCCCAAAGTTGGAAAGTAGGCAGGGAGAGAGAAAGGAAGGAAAGAAGAGTTGGGGGAGGGAGGGAAAGAAGCCTGGCCAACACAGTGGAACCCTCTCTAGTAAAACTACAAAAATTAGCCAGGCACAGTGGCACATGTCTGTCATCCCAGCTACTTGGGAGGCTGAAACAGGAGAATTGCTTGAACCTGGGAGGTGGAGGTTGCAGTGAACTGATGGTGCCACTGCACTCCAGCCTGGGCGAGAGAGTGAGACCCTGTCTCAGAAAAAGAGAGAGAAGAGAGACAGAGAAAAGAAAGAGACAAAGCAAAGCAAAGAAGGAAGAAAAAACAGCGGCTTTCTTTCCCTGTGATGGTTTCCTCTTTGAACTGGAGTCTAGGGAGGAGAGGTAAGAAGCAGTGTTTCCATTTTAAAAGTAGCAATTCCAGGTTCAATGCAGAGATGGTCAAATCCTGGGCTGATTAGAGTCAGCTGTAACTAGTTGGTAGTCAGCAATCTAGGGAACATGATACAGGCCTGGGCCATGCTGTAACATGCCGTGACAGGCCAGGGCCGCGTACAGCATCAGCCTCAGCCTGGGGGTAGTGGGTTTTCTGTCTTTTATGCATTCTTGTTTATGAGTTGGGTTTGGTTGAAAATTGAAATGGACTTGAACCTCAGGGCTGTGGCTTATGACAGCTCATAGAAGGCAATTGGCATGATATTTTGCACCTATGAGTAAAAGATCTTACACTTCATTGATGTTTGTTAAATTATCTACTTCGACATTCATAATACATGCATGGGCTGGGCATGGTGGCTCATGCCTGTAATCCTAGCACTTTGGGAGGCGCAGGAAAGTGGATCACTAGAGCTCCAGGGTTTGAGACCAGCCTGGCCAACAAGGTTAAACCCTGTCTCTGCTAAAATCCGAAAGTTAGCCAGGCATGCTGGCACATAGCTGTGGTCCCATATGCTTGGGGGGCCTGAGAATCACTTGAAATGGGAGGGAGAGACTGCAGTGAGCCAAGATCGTGCCACTGCACTCCAGCCTGGGCGACAGAGAGAGACTCTGTCCCAGAAATAGATACATAAATACATGCATGCCTCATCATCTGGTGGCCACAAAGTCTCCTGGATCTGCACATGGGGCACCTTATTTTCCCAGTGTATACTGGATGACATGCAGTGCTAGTATTGTTGAAATAGTAAATCCTTAGTGATCGTCAAGCTAAATAACAGAGACAGGTCCCTAAAAGAAAAATATTTCTCTGGGAGTAGAGCACTGCAATGGGAATACGCATGCGGCAGTAAACTATGTATATATTTGGGGAAATAAAGGAAGACAAAACTTTTCAAGGAAAAAATGAGGATTATCTAATTGCTTTGAAATAATTAGCCTTGGCTGCAAAGATTGGTCATGAAACTGTTAGTCTGAGATTGAAGAGGCAGTTGTTCAGAGGTCCTTGCAGAGTATGTTTTGTGTTCAGTTGCAATGGCCTTTGTTCAAGGTTGCGGTTTTTGCAGTCTTTCGTGGTAATTTTGGTTTTCAGTTGTACGACCATTACAACCCTCCTTTCGTGGCCTTCTGAGCTGTATTTGTTGTTTGTTTTTTAACATTAGTGACTCCCTTTTGATTCTGACCATTTTTACATGATGCACAGAAAAAAGAAATGTGTATTATTCATAATAATATTCCTTCGAGAACCACTTAACTATGAATCGGTGAGGAGGGAGATCTTTTTTAGATAATTGAGGTTAAGAAGATACATCGATTAGCTGTTTTCGTATAACAAACCAACTGGTTATAACAGCAACCATTTATTTGCTGGTGATTTTGTGAGCTGGCAGTTTGGCCAACAAGCAGCTGATAAGGCAGTCTCAGAACCACGTGGTGTCAGCTGGGTTTCCTCACCTCTGTGGGCTTCAGTGGGGTGGACCGGGATGTCAGGGAAGGCAGGGACCCCCCTTCGCATGTTTTTCGTTTTCCATGAGGCTAACTTGGACTTGTTCATAGGTAGCAGCATTGTAGGGGGCCTACTCTCGGAATGTGAACAGTGTCACTTCTGTCACCTTCTATTGATCAAAGCAAGTCTCAAGGCCAGAAAAGGGCCAAGGAGTAAGGGAACAGATTCCACCTCTTGAGGGGATTGGTTACAGGGAATTTTGGCTAATTTTTTTTTAAAGGTAGAGTCTCTCTCTGTCACCCAGGCTGGAGTGCCGTTGCACAATCTCGGCTCACTACAACCTCTGCCTCCCGGGTTCAAGTGATTCTCCTGCCTCAGGCTCCCGAGTAGCTAGGACTACAGGTGCACACCACCACACTCCGCTAATTATTGTATTTTATTAGAGATGGGGTTTCACCATGTTGGCCAGGATGGTCTCAATCTGCTGACCTTGCGATCTGCCTGCCTTGGCCTCTCAAAGTGCGGGGATTACAGGTGTGAGCCACCGTGCCCGGCCGAATTTTGGCTATTCTAAATCAACCCCAGAAGATTTCATAAGAACTTTGATTAGCTCCTTTCTAGCTTCATGAATTTACCAATCTTTCTAAATCAACCCCAGAAGGTTTCATAAGAACTTTGATTAGCTCCTTTCTACCTTCATGAACTTACCAATCTGTTCCTGGTTTTGCACCGTGAAGAAACTCTCATTTTTCAAATCTGATGAATGTATGTCCATAAGACGCTTTACTTTGTTAAAAATAAATACATAAAAAATTGAGAGAAAATTATTTTGTAGAAGAAAAATGAATGAGTAGTGCCATATTTCATTCTCACATCCATTTCTCTAAGAAATGGATCTGTCCTTCAACATCTGTTCCTCACCCATACTGTTCGAATATACGTGGCTGTTGGTCATGTTCTGGGGATTATTTATAATCAGCCACAAGGGGTTACAGTGTAATGGCTTACAATTTGGTGGGGTGGGACCACAGACTAATTGGAGTTTTTTGTTTCAGTCCTCATAACTTATTTGAAGCAGGGGGCTCGGCTGTCCACCCTTTGTACTTAGTAGTCCACCAAACATCTGCCCAGTCACCACAGGGACTTTTAGATCTCCACACTTATACTTGCTTGATTCTTTGTGGTATGGACATAGATACTTATCAACATGGGATAGCTTCCTTTGAGCCTGCTCCTCTCCACATGGATGACTGAACAGGCATGGAACAGAAGGGTTAAAAAATGACTAGCCTGAGTTACATTGATGACAAGATGACCTTCTGTTGAAAAAAAAAAAAAAGAGAATAAATAAGTAATTATTAAGCTCTTTTTAGAGTTAATTGGTGGGGGTCGGCCCTGGAGAGACAGTTCATGACTCTGGAGGTGGTGGCGCCTTCTTGACTCAGGTATGATGAGTCCTTCCCTTTCTGCTGTCCGGACTGCAGTCTCAGTAGTTAGGAGCACTAGGTAGGGTCCTTCCCAGGCTGGTTCGAGCTTCCTTTCCTTCTACCTTGGATGAGAACATGGTCTCCAGGCCGATGCTGATGTTCTGGAAACTCCAGGGGCGACGCCTGTGCTAGGAGACCTTCAGTCTTAAGGGAAGAGAAGGTAGAGGATAGAACAAGCATATAATTTTTGAGGAACTGATCCTTCGTTTCAAACGTAGGGATGTCAGCAGTGGAGTGTAAGTAGGGAATTCCATAGAGCATTTCATAAGGTGACAGGCCAATATCTCTCCGAGGGGCAGTCCGGATTCTTAACAAGCAACAGAAAGACATTCAATCCATGGCAATCGAGTTTCTAAAGCTAACTTCAGTGGTTTTTTAGAGTCTGATTCATCCACTCTAGGCTTCCTGAGGAAGATGGATGCCAAAGGGTATGGTATTCCCAATGTATATCTAGTGCCTGGGCTCACTTCTTAATGACATGCACAGTGAAATGGGTTCCATTATCTGAATCAATATTTTCTATTAGTCCAAATCTGGGTGCGATGTTTTCACTTAATGCTTTAACTACATTGCTGGCAGTTGCACGTGAGAAGGGGATTGCCTCTACCCAGTGGGTACAGTGGTCTATTATTAGTAATAAGTACACCGACCAATTAGAGGCATTTCAGTGTAATCAATCTGAACACTTTGAAATGGTCTCAGCCCTGGATTTCTTCTTCCAAAGGGCCATTTACTTAGAACCTGCTTATTAGTTTTTTTAAATTATTAAGCAACTATCTATAACTTGTTTGTTCAGGGTGTAAATTCCTATACACCCATAAACCCGGAGAACTGCATCGCACATTGCTTGGGGTCCCCAATGGGTCCCTTGACATAATTCAGACAGATTTCCCTCATGAGAGGTTTTGACAACATTCCCCTTTGGTCTGGTAATATCCATTTCCTTTCTGCGTTTTGTTTAGCTCCTATTCTTATCAACTTCTTTTTTTCAATGGAAGAGAAAACAGGGGTTGCAGTAGGAGAAGGAAGGCATGGAGTTAAATGGAAGAAATGGCAACTTGTTTTGCTATTTGATCTGCAAGATTATTTCCTCGACTTGTGAAAGGCAAGTCCTTTTGGTCCCCTGGGACATGTACAATAGCTGTCACTTCCGGCAGTTGGAGATTGTTGAGGACACGAGCATCAGTTCTATTTGAACTAAATCTTGGCCTCTACTATTGATTAGACCCCTCTCCATCCAAATTTTTCCAAATGTGTGCGCCACCCCAAAGGCATACTTAGAGTCAGTACAGAGAGTGTTTCCTTGGTTTTGTAAATGTCCTAAAGCTTGGCTGAGTGCAAAGAGTTCACACCCTTGGGCAGACCAATTATCAGGCCACTTTCCTGGTTTTACTTTTCAAGCATCTTTCCATTAATCACTGAATACCTATTATGTCTTTTTCTTTTAAACCTGGGAGGATCCACCTATGAATCAGTGCCGTCCTATCTTGAAGGGAGTTTTTCCTAAGTCTGCTTGAACTTTGGTATGGTAATTAATTAGATTCAAACATGCGTGCTCTCATTTTAAGTTTGGATCCCCTGTTAAAAAGCCTGCTGGATGAACTGAATTATTAGGAGTTAATATTAAATCATCTCTTCTTCCAGTAAGATAGCCTCAAATTTTAAAATTTTCGAGTTAGTGATCTACCTCCTTGCTTTTTGATTTAATACAGTTGTAACTGGGTGGGGCGTGGCCTGAAGCCCCCGGGGAGTAACCTAAAACCACAGTTGGAGGGACAGCACAGTCTGGAGCATGGCCTGAAAAGGCTGTGGAGTAACCTGAAACCGCAGCCAGAGGGACCTGACACAGGAACCGCAGGGGCGGGATTGGGGGCGCTGAAGGAAGGAAGATGATTTACAGGATCCCATGGGTTAGTAAGTGTGGGTTGTCTAGGCATGGGAACTCTTTCCCTTTTAGAAACATTGGCTTCTGACTTTCTCCCTCTGGAGTCTGAAGGGTAAAGGAGAACTGGTCCTTGCCGCCAGCAGAGGGTGGAATCGATTTTTCCTGAGAGACAGGGCTCTTATCATTAACATGTTCGATTACCAGATGACAAATCTGCTCTTCTTTAGACTTAAATTTTGGCCAGAAAAGTGAAGGCTTAAGGATGGATTCTCGAACTAAAATAAAACAACAATATTTTATCATCTGCTGTTTTTGTTTTTACTTCGTTCTCTTATTATCTTTTCAAGACTTCAGCATAAGCCCCAAGGGGCTATCAGAAGGAATTTCATCCTCTCTAGACTCTCTAGTTTTCAGGACTTACTTGAAACGTTCCCAGTCTTAGGGATTATGGGAGGGGGCCCAACCCCTCCTGTTAGAGATTTCTACCCTCCCCCTTCCTGGAGGCTTACTGAGGCTTTGGGGAAAGGCTCCAACCCCACCTGTTTGGATTTTCTACCCTCCCCCTTCCTCTTTGTCTGCTCTATCTGTTCCTGCCTCTAGTTGATAGATGGCAGCATGAGGCCACAGACAAGGCTCACTCACTCCACACAACCACCATACTTAGTCTCATTTGAAACGTAGCAGGACGAGCTGCCAACAAAACTCCTCAGACACCGAAATAAAGAAGGAAGGGGTTTGTTCCGTCAGAGGTATCAGCAAGACTTCTGTCTCAAGAGCCGAGCTCCCCGAGTAAGCAATTCCTGTCCCTTTTAAGGGCTCACAACTCTAATGGAGTGCATGTGAGAGGGTCCTGATTGGTTGAGCAACCAGGGGATACGTGACTGGGGGCTGTGTGCACCAGTAATTAGATCGGAACAAAACAAAATAGGGATTTTCACAGTGCATTTCTATACAATGTCTGTAATCTATAGATAACAGAACCAATTAGGTCAGGGGTTGATCTTTAACTACCAGGTCCAGGGTGTGGCGTCGGGCTGTCTGCCTGTGGATTTCATTTCTGCCTTTTAGTTTTCACTTCTTTCTTTGGAGGCAGAAATTGGGCATAAGACAATATGAGGGGTGGTCTCCTCCCTTAATACACTCTCAGCCTCCAACTTATCCTGACCACCTAGAAAATACTTTGTCACCTTCTCGAAGTCTCCTACCTTATTCCGTGCACAAGAATTACCTGCTCCTCTTATTGCCGCGGTCTTGCAAGGCTCTCTTCCCCACTTTGCTGAGAATCCAGATTTATTCCTTACAACAGGTGGGCCGTGATCTCCCTCATGCTAGGGGCATGGTAACTAGACAGTAGGATGCATCCCCTTTGGGTGGGGTGACTGTAGGCCTCCCTCCCACAGGAGAATATTCGAGCCCCAAAGTTGGGCGCCAGAACTGTTAGGAGTAACGCTCAAAACCGTAAGGAAATTGAACACTTGAACAAAGGATTCTTAGCAAAGCAATTTTACTTCTGCACCGAGGGGTGCCTCCTTGGGCAGTCGCCATGAGAGCACACAAGAACAAAAGGGCATGAGAGCCTTTATTCCTGATGCAAGTTCTGCCCCTGTACCCTTCCTCCATTGGCCAGGGTCGGGTTGTACAATCTAAACTCATCCTGGTTGACTAAACATTTGATTTTTTAAGATAAAGTGAGCATGTAAAGAAAAAAGCAGAGAATAAAGGGGAAGGAGTGTCTGTAAAGAACTCAAAAGTTACTCCTCCTTCCAAATAGGTAATGGAATGTGAGCTACTACTGATAATGCCTGGTACTGTGGCATGCCTGGGCATCTAACAAAGGCAAAAAGGGAAAAAGGAGAAAAGAAAAAAGGTGGAGGGGTTACTATAAATTAGAGAATAAAAGATTGATCACATTATTTGAAGAGAAAGCTCATCATATCCCACACATCCATCCATCCACCCATCCATCCATCCATCCATGAATCCATCATTCATCCAACCCTCATCCATGTATCCTCCACTCACCCTTCATTCCATTCATCCTTCCATCCTTCCTTCCCTATTTCCATCCATCCATCCATGCCTCCCTCCATCCATCCATCCATTCGTCCATCCATTCTTCCACACATTCCATCTATCCATTTATTCACCAGATATTATTGAGGCAGGAGAATATAATAATTAACAAAATGCAGAAATCCCTTCTCTCATAGAGCTTACATTCTAGTGGGTAGAAACAGGGTAAGCAAGTAAACAGCAAATATATAAAATATATAACACATGGATAAACAAATGCTATGGAGAAGAAGAAAACACAGAAGGCCAAGAGGAAATATCAGAGGAGATGGGTTAATTTTAAATAGGATGATGAAGAAGGGCCTCTCTGAGAAGATGATAAATCAGCAAGGAAATTAAAAATACAAGTCAGAGAATTATTCTAATACCTGAGGGCAGAGCATCCCGGGAAGTAAGAATAGAAAGGGCAAAACGCTGAGGCACAAGTACCTCTCTGTGTAATTTTTTAGTAATGGTCAAGGTCCTCTTGGTCCCCACCAACTCTCCCTAACTTATCTAGGGGTTGACATTTTTGAACCAACAAAAGTGCTGGGAGGCAACACTCTAAGATTTTAAGGGTGCAAAACTTCCATGACGTTTCTGGGAAAACGCTGACAACAAATGAGGAAAAACAAATGAATTAGATAGAATTTAAAATTAAATGTAATCAAATTCCTCTGCATTGTACATTCAGAATACGTATTTTCAAAAATTAAAAGGCTTGTTAAATGAGAATAATTTGAAATAAAAGTGTCTTTTTCATTTGGTTTCCCCAGTGGATGTATAAAATAACTAATTAAGGTAAATCTGTTACTTTTTAAATCCTTAATGCCTTTCTAGAATGTAAAAGTTCATTTCTTATTGTGGAAATTTTGAAAATTATGTAAAAGTATAACAATAATAAACTTGTTGCCAAACAACATAGAAAAAACTCTGTTACACAAATATGCATATCTTTCTAGATAGATTTGCCTTTTATTTCTAAGTTTTGTTGGTTTGATAGTGAAAAGGGCTTATTTTAATTTGCGTTTTTATTACTAGTCTGTACAATTTTTCATGTCATTGGTCAATTTTTATGTACCAACTTTCTTTTGGGCATCTTAGATTTCTTTTATTGACATGAATAAGCTCTATTGATTATAAGAAAATTGCCTATGGTTCTGTCCAGGTCTGTTTACTTCCTATTGTTTGTTTGTTTGTTTTTGTTTTGAGATGGAATTTCACTCTGTCACCCAGGCAGGATGCAGTGGCGCAATCTCAGCTCCCTGCAGCCTCTGCCTCCTGGGTTCAAGCAATTCTCCTCCTCAGCCTCCTGAGTGAGATTACAGGGGTGTGCCACCATGCCTGGATAAGTTTTGTAGTTTTATTAGAGACTGGGTTTTGCCATGATGGCCAGGCTGGTCTCAAACTCCTGACCTCAAATGATCCACCCTCTTCAGCCTCCCAAAGTGCTGGGATTACAGGCGTGATCCACTGCCACTGGCATATTTTTGCATAATTGTCTGTTCAGAGTTTACATTGCTATAGTCATGAATACTCATTAAAGCAAAAAAAAAAAACAAAAAAAACTTATTTTCAACAATCTTCACTCCTCAGGGTTCTTTCAAATTTTAGTGAAAACTATTTTCTACAGAAGCCTCTTTGGTCTGTACATTTTTAACTATAATGTACAGTTAAATCTCACAATAATCCAATAACTAGGGTCCAAATTTTGTTTAATAATATTTCATATAGCAACAGTCTCATTATGTTGCCCAGGCTAGTCTCAAATTCCTGGCCTCAAGGGATCCTCCTGCCTCAACCTCCCAAACTACTGGGATTACAGGTGTGAACCACTAGACCCAGCTGGGTCCAAATTTTTAATCATGTAAAATGCAGCGTTGTTGCAAGGTTGTTGAAATGACTGGAGCAGCCCTGGACAGTCAGGCTTTACGGGGTGATCCAAATCCCTTTAGGTCCCAGTTATAGTTTGGCATCATCTGGCCAGCATTTGCCAGATCTCACTTCAATACAACAGGGGAAGTCTAGCCCTCTGGACTACCTGGGCCCGGCAGGACAGTCACAGTGATTCCTCAATCTCCATGGTAGTTGCTACCCATCTTTCTAGCCCTCTCTTAGACAATGAGTGGAGAGAATACTTGAAATATAAGAGCCTCACTCCTTGCCTCCCTACTTCCCACGAGAAGCTCCCTTCCTTTTCCACAATGATCTTACTTACCATCTTCCTCTCTGTGGTTACTCCCCTTCCTTTCTCTTCGTAAGGCAAATTCCCTACATTATCATAAGAGTTATTTAACACACATCTGTAGTATATACCTTAGATTCTCTCCCCATTATGGTGGCTTTGGTTTAGTTGTTGAGGATGGTGGCTTTATTTCCAACCAACTGGGACAAAATAGTGAACAAATTTTAGGATGGATGCCTTGTATTTGTTACAGTTGTGACATTGAGGATTATGAGACCTGCAAGGTTCTCATTACTCAAGATATAAATACTGAAAATATAATCAGATCACTGGCTGGTGAGGTGGCGCTTGCCTGTGATCCCATCACTTTGGAAGACAGAGGCGGGAGGATCACTTGAGGCCAGGAGTTCAAGACCAGCCTGGGCAACAAAGCAACATCACAAGATGATGTCTCTACAAAAATTAATTAGCAGGAGGTCGTGGCCTGTGTCTGTACTCTTAGCTACTCATGGCGCTGAGGCAGGAGAATCATTTGAGCCCAGGAATTGAAGATTGCAGTGAGCTATAATCATGCCACTGTACTCCACTCCACCCTGGGCAACAGAGCAAGAGTCATTCTCTACAAAGACAGAGAACAGAATAAGAAGTTGCTTTTTAAAACACCACATTTCTTCACATTAGCTTTTCAAATTTACCTCTGTTTGGTTAAATTCAAGTGAAACAAACGAACAAAAAAATGCCACATAATAGAAACCCAATCATTTTCTCCTATAACCTAAGCTTTTTATCAAGCAAGTCATAATCACAGTCACATGAAGAAGAAAATTTTCACCAAATGCTCACTAAGGAGATATCACTGGGCTCTGGGGTGAAATTGCTTCCTGTGTATCAATTGTATACATTTTATATACTTTTCAAAAATTGTACTTTAAGTTCTAGAGTACATGTGCACAACGTGCAGGTTTGTTACATATGTATACATGTGCCATATTGGTGTGCTGCACCCATTAACTCATCATTTACATTAAGTATATCTCCTAATGCTATCCCTACCCCTTCCCCCCTCCCCACTATAGGACCCAGTGTGGGATGTTCCCCTTCCGGTGTCCAAGTGATCTCATTCTTCAGTTCCCACCTATGAGTGAGAACATGCGGTATTTGGTTATCTGTTCTTTGTGATAGTTTGCAGAGAATGATGGTTTCCAGCTGCATGCTTGTCCCTACAAAGGACATGAACTCATCCTTTTTTATGGCTGCATAGTATTCCATGGTGTATATATGCCACATTTTCTTAATCCAGTCTGTCACTGATGGACATTTGGATTGGTTCCAAGTCTTTGCTATTGTGAACAGTGCTGCAATAAATATACATGTGCATGTGTCTTTAGAACAGCATGACTTATAATCCTTTGGGTATACCCAGTAATGGGATGTCTGGGTCAAATGGTATTTCTAGTTCTAGATCCTTGAGGAATTGCCACACTGTTTTCCACAATGGTTGAACTAGTTTACAGTCCTACCAACAGTGTAAAATTGTTCCTATTTCTCCACATCCTCTCCAGCACCTGTTGTTTCTTGATTTTTTAATGATTGCCATTCTAACTGGTATGAGATGGTATCTCATTGTTGTTTTGATTTGCATTTCTCTCATGGCCAGTGATGATGAGCATTTTTTCATGGGTCTGTTGGCTGTATGAATATCTTCTTTTGAGAAGTGTCTGTTCATTTCCCTTGCCCACTTTTGGATAGGGTTTTTTTTTTTTTTTTCTTGTAAATTTGATTGAGGTCTTTAAAGGTTCTGGATATTAGTCCTTTGTCAGATGAGTAGATTGCAAAAATTTTCTCCCATTCTGTAGGTTGTCTGTTCATTCTGATGGTAGTTTCTTTTGCTGTGCAGAAGCTCTTTAGTTTAATTAGATCCCATTTGTCAATTTTGGCTTTTGTTGCCATTGCTTTTGGTGTTTAAGACAAGAAGTCCTTGCCCATGCCTATGTCCTGAATGGTATTACCTAGGTATTCTTCTAGGGTTTTTATGGTTTTAGGTCTAACATTTAAGTCTCTAATCCATCTTGAATTAATTTTCGTATAAGGAGTAAGGAAAAGATCCAGTTTCAGCTTTCTACTTATGGCTAGCCCATTTTCCCTGCACCATTTATTAAATAGGGAATCCTTTCCCCATTTCTTGTTTTTGTCAGATTTGTCAAAGATCAGATGGCTGTGGATCTGTGGTATTATTTCTGAGGGCTCTGTTCTGCTCCATTGGTCTATATCTCTGTTTTGGTACCAGTACCATGCTGTTTTGGTTACTGTATCCTTGTAGTATAGTTTGAAGTCAGGTAGCGTGATGCTTCCAGCTTTGTTCTTTTGGCTTAGGATTGTCTTGCCAATGTGGGATCTTTTTTGGTTCCATATGAACTTTAAAGCAGTTTTTTCCAATTCTGTGAAGAAAGTCATTGGTAGCTTAATGGGGGTGGCATTGAATCTATAAATTACCTTGGGCAGTATGGCCATTTTCACAATGTTCATTCTTCCTATCCATGAGCATGGTATGTTCTTCCATTTGTTTGTGTCCTCTTTTATTTCACTGAGCAGTGGTTTGTAGTTCTCCTTGAAGAAGTCCTTTACATCCCTTGTAAGTTGGATTCCTAGATATTTTATTCTCTTTGAAGCTATTGTGAATGGGAGTTCATTCATGATTTGGCCCTCTGTTTGTCTGTTACTGGTGTATAAGAATGCTTGTGATTTTTTTTTTTTTTTTTGAGATGGAGTCTCGCTGTGTCTCCCAGGCTGGAGTGCAGTGGCGTGATCTCGGCTCACTGCAAACTCCACCTCCCGGGTTACACCATTCTCCCGCCTCAGCCTCCCAGTAGCTGAGACTACAGGCGCCCGCAACCACGCCCGGCTAGTTTTTTGTATTTTTAGTAGAGACGGGGTTTCACCATGTTAGCCAGGATAGTCTCGATCTCCTGACCTCGTGATCCACCCGCCTCGGCCTCCCAAAGTGCTGGGATTACAGGCTTGAGCCACTGCGCCCGGCCAAGAATGCTTGTGATTTTTGCACATTGATTTTGTATCCTGAGACTTTGCTGAAGTTGCTTATCAGCTTAAGGAGATTTTGGGCTGAGACAGTGGGGTTTTCTAAATATACAATCATGTCATCTGCAAACAGGGACAATTTGACTTCTTCTTTTCCTAACTGAATACCCTTGATTTCTTTCTCTTGCCTGATTGCCCTAGCCAGAACTTCCAACACTATGTTGAATAGGAGTGGTGAGAGAGGGCATCCCTGCCTTGTGCCAGTTTTCAAAGGGAATGCTTCCAGTTTTTGCCCATTCAGCATGATATTGGCTGTGGGTTTGTCATAAGTAGCTCTTATTATTTTGAGATACGTTCCATCAATACCAAATTTATTGAGAGTTTTTAGCATGAAGGGCTGTTGAATTTTGTCAAAAGCCTTTTCTGCATCTATTGAGATAATCATGTGGTTTTTGTCTTTGGTTCTGTTTATATGCTGGATTACATTTATTCATTTGCATATGTTGAACCAGCCTTGCATCCCAGGCATGAAGCCCACTTGAACATGGTGGATAAGCTTTCTGATGTGCTGTTGGATTCGGTTTGCCAGTATTTTATTGAGGAGTTTTGCATCAATGTTCATCAGGGATATTGGTCCAAAATTCCCTTTTGTCGTTGTATCTCTGTCATGCTTTGGTATCAGGATGATGTTGGCCTTGTAAAATGAGTTAGGGAGGATTCCCTCTTTTTCTATTGATTGGAATAGTTTCAGAAGGAATGATACCAACTCCTCCTTGTACCTCTGGTAGAACTGGCTGTGAAACCGTCTGGTCCTGGACTTTTTTTGGATGGTAGGCTATTATTGCCTCAATTTCAGAGCCTGCTGTTGGTGTATTCAGGGATTCAACTTCTTCTTGGTTTAGTCTTGGGAGAGTGTAAGTGTCCAGGAAATTATCCATTTCTTCTAGGTTTTCTAGTTTATTTGCAAAGAGATGTTTATAGTATTCTCTGATGGTAGTTTGTATTTCTGTGGGGTCGGTGGTGATATCCCCTTTATCATTTTTTATTGCATCTATTTGATTCTTCTTTATTTTCTTCTTTATTAGTCTTGTTAGCAGTCCATCAATTTTGTTGATCTTTTCAAAAAACCAGCTCCTGGATGCATTGATTTTTTGGAGGATTTTTTGTGTCTCTATCTCCTTCAGTTCTGCTCTGATCTTAGTTATTTCTTGCCTTCTGCTAGCTTTGGAATCTGTTTGCTCTTGCTTCTCTAGTTCTTTTAATTGTGATGCTAGGGTGTGAATTTTAGATCTTTCCTGTTTTCTCTTGTGGGCATTTAGTGCTATAAATTTCCCTCTACACACTGCTTTAAATGTGTCCCAGAGATTCTGGTATGTTGTATCTTTGTTCTCATTGGTTCCAAAGAACATCTTTATTTCTGCCTTCATTTCGTTATGTACCCAGTAGTCATTCAGGAGCAGGTTGTTGAGTTTCCATGTAGTTGAGCAGTTTCAATTGAGTTTCTTAGTCCTGAGTTCTAGTTTGATTTCACTGCGGTCTGAGAGACAGTTTGTTGTAATTTCTGCTGTTTTTCATTTGCTGAGGAGTGCTTTACTTCCAACTGTGTGGTCAAGTTTGGAATAAGTGGGATGTGGTGCTGAGAGGAATGTATATTCTGTTGATTTGGGGTGGAGAGTTCTACAGATGGCTGTTAGGTCCGCTTGGTGCAGAGTTTAGTTCAATCCTGGATATCCTTGTTAACTTTCTGTCTCGTTGATCTGTCTAATGTTGACAGTGGGGTGTTGAAGTCTCCCATTACTACTGTATGAGAGTCTAAGTCTCTTTGTAAGTCTCTAAGGACTTGCTTTATGAATCTGGGTGCTCCTGTATTGGGTGCATATATATTTAGGATAGTTAGCTCTTCCTGATGAATTGATCCCTTTACCATTATGTAAGGGCCTTCTTGTCTCTTTTGATCTTCGATGGTTTAAAGTCTGTTTTATCACAGACTAGGATTGCAACCCCTGCTTTTTGTTTTTGTTTGTTTTCCATTTGCTTGGTAGATCTTCCTCCCTCCCTTTATTTTGAACCTATTTGTGTCTCTCCATGTGAGATGGGTCTCCTGAATACAGCAGACTGATGAGTCTTGACTCTTTATCCAATTTGCCAGTCTGTGTCTTTTAATTGGACCATTTAGTCCATTTACATTTAAGATTAATATTGTTATGTGTGAACTTGATCCTGTCATTATGATATTAGCTGGTTATTTTGCTCGCTAGTTGATGCAGTTTCTTTCTAGCATTGATGGAGTTTACATTTTGACATGTTTTTGCAATGGCTGGTTGTTCCTTTCCATGTTTAGTGCGTCCTTCAGGATCTCTTGTAGGGCAGGCCTGGTGGTGACAGAATCTCTAAGCAATTGCCTGTCTGTAAAGGATTTTATTTCTCCTTCACTTATGAAACTTAGTTTGGCTGGATATGAAATTCTGGGTTGAAAATTCTTTTCTTTAAGAGTGTTGAATATTGGCCCCCACTCTCTTCTGGCTTGGAGAGTTTCTGCCGAGAGATCAGCTGTTAGTCTGATGGGTTTCCCTTTGTGTGTAACCTGACCTTTCTCTCCGGCTGCCCTTAACATTTATTCCTTCATTTCAACTTTGGTGAATCTGACAATTATTTGTCTTAGAGTTGCTCTTCTCGAGGAGTATCTTTGTGGCATTCTCTGTATTTCCTGAATTCAAATGTTGGCCTGCCTTACTAGGTTGGGGAAGTTCTCCTGGATGATATCCTGCAGAGTGTTTTCCAACTTGGTTCCATTTTCCCCGTCACTTTCAGGCACACCAATCAGATGTAGATTTGGTCTTTTCACATAATCCCATATTGGTTGGAGGCTTTGTTCATTTCTTTTTACTCTTTTTTCTCTACACTTCTCTTCTCACTTCATTTCATTCATTTGATCTTCAGTCGCTGATACTCTTTCTTCCAGATGATCGAGTCAGTTACTGAAGTTTGTGTATTTGTCACATAGTTCTCTTGTTATGGATTTCATCTCTATCAGTTCTTTTAAGGACTTCTCTACATTGGTTATTCTAGTTAGCCATTCGTCAAATCTTTTTTCAAGGTTTTTAGTTTCTTTGCACTGTTTATGTAGTTCCTCCTTTAGCTCTGAGAAGTTTGATTGACTGAAGCCTTCTTCTCTCAACTCATCAAAGTCATTCTCCTTCCAGCTTTGTTCCGTTGCTGGCGATGAACTGCATTCCTTTGGAGGGGGAGATGCGCTCTGATTTTTTGAAATTCCCGCTTTTCTGCACTGCTTTTCCCCCCATCTTTGTGGTTTTATCTGCCTTTGGTCTTTGATGATGGTGACATACTGATGGGGTTTTGGTGTGGGTGTCCTTTCTGTTCATTAGTTTTCCTTTTAACACTCAGGACCCTCAGCTGTAGGTCTGTTGGAGTTTGCTTGGGGTCCACTCCAGACCCTGTTTGCCTGGGTATCAGCAGCGGAGGCTGCAGAAGATAGAATATTGCTGAACAGTGAGTGTTGCTGTCAGATTCTTGCTCTGGAAGCTTCGTCTCCGGGGTATAGCCCACCGTGTGAGGTGTGAGGTGTTGGTCTGCACCTAGTGGGGATGTCTCCCAGTTAGGCTACTCAGGGATCAGGGACCCACTTGAGCAGGCTGTCTGTCTTCTCAGATCTCAACCTCCATGCTGGGTGATCCATTGCTCTCTTCAAAGTTATCAGACAGGGGCATTTACCTCTGCCAAGGTTTCTGCTGCTTTTTGTTTAGCTATGACCTGTCCCCAGAGGAGGAATCTACAGAAGCAGGCTGGCCTCCTTGAGCTGTGGTGGACTCCACCCAATTAGAGCTTCCTGGTGGATTTGTTTACCTGCTTAAGCCTCAGCAATGGCGGGTGCCGTTCCCCAAGCCTTGCTGCCGTCCTGCCGTTAGATCTGACTGCTGTGCTAGCAACGAGGGAGGTTCCATGTGAGTGGTACGCTCTGGGCCAGGTATGGGATATAATCTCCTAGTGTGCCATTTGCTAAGACCCTTGGTAAAGCGCAGTATTAGGGTGGGAGTTATCCAATTTTCCAGGTGTTTTGAGTCTCATTTTCCTTTGGCTAGGGAAAGGAATTCACTTCCCATTTGCGATTCACAGGTGAGGCGATGCCTCACCCTGATTCAGCTGTTGCTGTTCGGGCTGCACCCACAGACCAGAACCAACTGTCTGACCCGACCCAGTGAGATGAACCCAGTACCTCAGTTGAAAATGCAGAATCACCCGTATTCTGTGTCACTCACGCTGGGAGCTAGAGGCTGGAGCTGTTCCTATTCAGCCATCATGGGCGTGCCTCCATATACATTTTAAAAGTACCCCGTCTATGACATTGTGTATGGATGTGAACATATATACTAAAAATACAAAATGTGGATGGGAAGTATACCAGGGAAAGGTCTAGCCAGGAGAAAAGAAACTGTGCTAAGATTTTTAAACATTGGATGTTTGATTCAAATAATTGGTTATAATAGGTGATCAGTTACACGTGATGGAATAGCTGGGCTATGGAAAGGAGATGAGGCAACTCAGTTTGGAAGCAGCAGGAAGAGATCCTCGCTCCTAAGGAAGAAGGACAAAGAAAGGGTGCTGCTCCCTCAACCCAGAAGCTTTGTCTGGTAAGAGATAGAATCAAGGTGGAGGCTGCCTGGAAAAAGCTGGGCCCACACAGGAATGTGCTTTCTACTGGAGATGCCACTCAAGGTCAAGAGACAGGGAGAGAGGGAGAGAGAAATGCCTGACTCTTCCCTTGTCCAGCCCTTCAAGCTCCTAACAGTACCTCTCACTGAGCAAACCCAGGGGAAGTTATAACATAGCAAGGAAGCCTGGGAATGTAGGATAGGCATTTGCCTCTGGAGAGGTAGTCAGGGGAATGTGCACAAAGTGGTCCTTGACTATATTGGTAACTCCTAATTTCTTTAATTTTTTTTAAAGGTTTGGAGACAATATGGTAAAATGTTAGCATTTGTTTTTGTTTTTTGTTTTGAGACAGAGTCTCTCTCTGTCACCCAGGCTGGTGTGCAGTGGTGCAAGTCTGGCTTGCTGCAAACTCCACCTCCTGGGTTCAAGCGACCCTCCCACTTCAGCCTCTCTAGTAGCTGGGACTAAGGTGCACACCACTACACCCGGCTAACACCTGTTAACATTATAATGTGGGTGACCAGAGGCTCATTACTTTATTTTCTGTACATTTCTATATAGTTGGAATATTTCATAAGTAGTGATTATTATAGGACAAACAGAAATGTTCCAGATTAATGGCAACAGTAAGCATCTTTATTGTATTTCCACCATACTTTCCAAGGAAATGCCACATCTCTCTCAGTGAACAGTAGCATCTTTGTGGAGTTTGCAGGCTGTGCCATTGACTCTTTGGCATGATGGTGTATTGAAGACAAGGTGGGAGAACAAGACAGGGAATGAGTGGAGACAGGCAAGGAGGAAAGGTGGCAGGAAAAGACTCAGGAGGAAGAGGATGACCATCGATCGCTGTGAGCTCTCCCAGAGCCTGCCTGCCTTTGAAACTTGGTTCAGTCACTTACTACCGGAGTGGCCTTGACAAGTTCATCCTCTCTCCCTCCTAAGATGTTAAGAGTACCTACCTCAGTGGGGTTATTTTGAGGATTCAGTGACTTCCCCCACAGGAAAACACTTCACATGGTATGGGAACATAGTCACTCTCAATCCATCTTGGTTACCATCATTATTTTTTATTATTGATCTTTACATCCTCAGTGTTGGCAGAATTTCTTGTGCTTAACAAATATTTGTTCAGATCGGAGAAGTGGAAAAAATTGTCATCTGGTTATTCAAGCCATGTTTTTCTGTGATATTCTGATCCTTGTTGCACTCACAGAAATACATGTCTAAAACAGCACCTCGATTCTGATCTACAGCAGGACGAAGTTCACTGTGATCTCAGATAAGTGTGGCTAAAATAGGACTTGATGGAGATAGTCACACTTCAGCGAAGAAAGAGAATCCCCTGTTCAATGTCACCAGGAGATTCAACCTCAATATTCTGCATCGAAGGGATAGTCCCCCAAATGAGAGGATCTGCAGAAACAAAAAAACAGAGAAACCGTGTTCCATGAACGCAACAGCTCTGGTTGAGAAGGTATTCTTCTCTGGTGGACTCTATCATATCTGCGCTCTCTCAGCCTCCTCCCTGCAAGAATATAAGAAGGGTGCTTACACCTTGACCTTCCCTCAAACTGATACGAGGTCTTTGCTAGGAAGGAGGACAGACAGTGACCAGGGCACGGGAAACAACTCGGAATGACAACTCATGGTTAGCCTGGTGTCAGGTGAGGCAAGTGATAAGTCTTGTCCCAATCCACTGTCACAACATGCTGAGGTAGGAAACAACAGCAGAATTGACAGCTTGGGGATTGTTATGAGTATTAAATGAGATAATAGCACTGGCAAAGGGCTCAGGATCTTGGCACATTCTCAGCGAAGGTTCAATGGATGTTAGCTGCTATTCATATTATCATCCTACTTTGTAGGTAAAGAAACCAACTAAGAAAAACTAGGAAATTTACCCACTGTCACACAGGTAAGAAACCAGTGTTAGTGTTGGATCTGAGGCCAGGTGCACTTACTCCTGAGCCACCAACCCATTGCCTCCACTGGATATGATGTTCATTGGAAGGTCAGCCGTTCAGTTTGGGGGAGAGTCCCATTTATGTTCACCCTGCCTTTTTACACTAAGCAGCTGCTACTTTGTTAAACACTGATAAAAATAAGCCATTATAAGATGAGGAAAGGCTTCTGTGATACTAAAGGTGGGCAGGATAGATATGGAATATCATGACAAGCAAGCTGTGCTTGAGATACTGAAACCATTTTTAAAAGCTGAAAAATCATTTTGGCTATAGAAACATTGGAAGAAATTCAAATTGTCATTGAATTACAGATCTCGAAGTAATAAATGCCAGACAACTCTCTTTGATATATTTAATTAGATACATTAATCAGAAAGTATTGATTGTAAAGAGATGATTTAGGATTCCCACCTAGCCAGAGTGAAAACTTTCAACCACTTATCTGACATTTAAAGTAGAGTTACCACCACCTCCTTTAAGAGACATTTCGAGATTATTTAATCCAGCCTCCCGGGCCTTCTTCCTTGAATGCTCTAAACACAGTCCCACCTCAGGGCCTTGGCACCTGCTGTTATCAATGCCAAGAATGCTCTTCCCCCAAATATGCATATGGCATATCCCTCACAGCAAAGCCTCCCTTGACCCACCCTGTATAAAGGATCCGTCCCACTACCACCCACCACTTCCTATCCACTTTGCCCTACTTTGTTTTTCTGTCTAGCATTTGTTACTGTCTGTCACATGTATTTTGAGTTGATTTATTTCTGTTCTGTCTTCTTCCCTCCCTCCATAAGCACGTGGAGGCAGCAGCTTTGCATAGTATGATAACCCAAGCACCTAGAAGATGTCTGTCACATAGAGGACCACTAGATATTTATTGGATGCATGAACAAATGAATGCTCACCTCCTGCCTATTGACAACACACCTTCTGTTACAATTCTAGCTCTACATCCAGAAGTTCAGACAATGAGCAGCAATTAGAGATGTGTCCCTCGCAGTGATTCACAGGTACCCCAATTTTTACTTACAAAACTGCCCCAAAATTGTATTTGAAGACACAAGTAGTCCCAGCAGCCTTCTAGTCCTTTCAGCTAACTCTCTACCAGTTTAGAAAATCTCCTGGCAATGCTCCTAGTTAACTCCATGCAACTTACTGCAACCCGGTGCAGGCCCTCCAGTTTCTGTTGAAGCTGAGGATCGTTGCCATCTCCTCATCACTCAATTTAAAGTCAAAGACCTGGAAAGATAGGGTTTCCAGGACATCATCAGTAAGGCCATTACTGCTGTGACTGGAGACTGTCAGCCATTCTAGCAGGGAGTTCTAGCAGCACAAACTGGTCAGTGGTGTTTTTCCATTATGTCCACGGGATACAAATTTTTCTCTAAATTAGGTCCTACACAAAGACCACAGTATTTGTAGTGCTCAGTGTTCCGGGGAGGGAGACCAGGTTCACAGCCACTAAGCCCCAGGTGTGCACAGGCCCTGTATTCCATGATGCACCCTTCTAGAAGACAGTTCACCAAGGACAGTTAACACCTCCTCTGCTGCCAGAGGATGAGCAGGGAGGCCAGGACAGTCTGCTCATGTGGTGGCCCTGGGTTTAGCTGCTCAGGGGCAACTGAGGGTCTTCTCAGTGGTGTGAGGCACAGCTGTGCTCAGACCTGACAGGGCTTCACCAGGCACTGTCCCCAGCATGTCCTAAGCCCATGGGTCATTCATCTCAGGTATACTGAGCCTAGCACCCTAGACTGGAAAATGATAGGGTGGTGGGAACGGAGGGGGCCAAAGACAGTGCAGGAATGAGGTGAGAATCCTGATGAGAGGGTCTGTCTCTGCCCCACCCCACTGAGAAGTACCAGGTCCGACCAGCCGGGAACTTACCTGAATGTTCTCAACAATGCGTCCCGGTGTCACAGACTTGGGGATCACAATCACATTCCTCTGGATATGGAAACGGATCAGAACCTGTGCAGAAAGGGGACATGATGTTTCCACTCAGCTACAAGGACCCCTCCTTTTATGGAAAGGAAGAATAAAACATCCCTGCAGCTCACTGTGGTTTCAGGTACAATCGCTGATACTGACTGAGCCCTTTGCAGCTATTAGATTTGTGCCAGCCCCCCGCCTCATCTCTCCCTTCACCTTAGGGACAACTCTGTGATCTTCATTTTTTAGGAATAAAGAAAGCAGTTTGGGGTCATAAGGCTGATCAGAGGTAGAGTTGGCATCCGCACCCATATCCCTAGACATCAAAGCCACGCTTTACGACTTGGCTGTAGGGCTTAACAGGAAGCTGTGAGGCAGAAGCTATCTTTGTTTCAGTGACAGCTCTTGTGTTTCCTGGAGGTTCCAACAGACTTCGAAGGAAACACTATAGATGGCTTCAGCTCCTGTGTTCTTCCCCTTTAAGGAGTTAGTTGAGGGCAACACAAGAAATGAAACATGAGACTGGAAAAAAGAGTTGTTGGATAACAAGAAAAATAAAAATATGGCACCTGGGCTGTGGTTTTCTTGTGCTTTGCAGCAATCTCCTTAATCTTGGGATCCTCCAGCAGGGAAGGGTCCTCTGGCTTGGCCCTAGAGGCAGAAAGATGCTGATGTGAACAATCACCATGGCTACCATGTACAGATGGACACCACACCAATGAGGGTCTCAAGACTGATCATCAGAGCCTCTCCATCTGGGAGACAGGCAGGAGGACCTGGAAGCTTGGGTCCTTCCCCCGGGCTCTGAAGCCTCAGCGCTTTTGCAAACACTGGTTCATCCTTCAGTGGCTGAACTGGAAATATTCCCAGAGGGTCAAACACGTTGCCCATGTTTTTGTTGTTGCTCTTGTTGTGGCTTTTCAATTCCCATTTGTTCCCACCGTCTTCCCATTTGGTTGTACCAAATGCATTACCTTACACACGTTTTTCTTTCCAGTGACTTATGGTCTCATACCAATATTTACCAAACATAAAATAATGTTTTAAAGATTGTCAAGAGAAGGATCCACTGCTTGGAAGCCTCACCAAGGTCTATCCGGAGAGCCCAGGGGGCTGTAGGCTGTAACGGTGATGCCCTTGGAGTGGCAGTACTGGATCAGTTTCTCCTGCGTGAGGTATGGGTGACACTCAACCTACAACAGCAAACAATCCTCATCACGGGGAAAGCTGGCTGGCTTTTTGAGTTGGTCATAGGGAGTTCTACACAGACACCCAAAGACCACCAAGCAAAGGCCAAACATCTACCCACCGAGATTCTTGCTAAAAAATCCATGAGATCAGCCTCTCACCTCCCACAAGTGTCCTGATCACTGACCCTTGAGATGACACTCGGGGCATAGATAGCATTGAACATTCCTCCCAATGTTTAAGAAGTAATAGGGCAAGACCTTTATTTACCCTTACACTAAACAGAATTTACCTGGTTAGTCACTGGTTTATATTTCAGTCCAGGTTTGTTCAAGAGCCTCTCAATCTGGAAGTGGTTGAAATTGGAGATGCCAAGGGCTTTCACCAGCCCCTCATCCACCAGCTCCTCCATGGCCTGTCATAGAAAGGAAGACCTTTTGGGCAGTCCCAGAGGGACTACAGGGACCCTGGCTTCCCTTAGTCCTCCCTGGGTCAGAGATTGCTAAAGGATCCAGCACAACAGGGTTAGCCGAGGCATTCACAGGAAATTTCAGTCCAGGGCCTGGGTGCCCATCAGTGATTGGTTCCAGCCCTACTGCCCCTCCTCAGCCCAAGAAAAAGTAGGAGTAACAGGTAAAGATTTTATATTCTTGCCACTCTCACCTTACACGTAAAGAAACACACTCAAAATATACTTCTGTACACAGGGGAAATATGAAAGTTTTGTAATGCAAAAAATAAAAAAATAAAAAATGAACATTTGCAAGCTTATGAGATGATTTTATTTTTAATGAATCCAAATGACAGCGGGTAGCTACTGCTGTGTGTGCATTGTACACCCAAACCTGGGTAAGCTGTGTTAGTCAGGAAGAGGCTGCAGCATGTGGATAAGCCTCACTTGTGGGTCCTGAGTCACTTTCTCCCACACCAACCGTGCTTGGGTTTGCAGGAAGGTCATGCATATAGATTATGCCCTGGCAGGGGCACCTGGGCAAGGAGTTGTGTGGGGCTGAAACCTGACCCACTGTCTGCATATCCAGCCATGCTTCCCGGTACAGAAACTACAGGGACCCCCAAGGAAGGGAATCTTTGTATAACTTTTAGCCTATATTGGGCATTTTCCAAACTTGCCCAAAGATATCATATATGTTAGCAGCAGCCTCCAATGCAACATGTATTTATTAGCCATCTATTACATGTTCCAGAAGTTGTCAGGATGTAAAAGTATACGATGTGCTTCCTTCTTCTGGGATTCTTACAGTCCAATTAAAGTGCCAGGGTTCCCTTCTATGGAGCCATCAACCATGACCCTGAGGCTGCCTCAGATAACATGACCGTGGCATAGACAGAGTCAGAAAGGAAAGAGAAGGAAGAGATTCACACAGCCTGCAGCTGTCAGGGCAGACCTTCAGGTAGAGTTTAAACTGCACCTCAGAAAAAAAAAAAAAAAAAAAAGAGAGAGAGAGAGAGAGATAAGAGGGGAAAAATATGAGCATATGAGACAGGAAGGCAATAGCAAAGCTCAGAGGCAGGGATGAACATGACTTGTTCAGGGAACTCTTTATCCAGCCCTTCTCAACTTTGGCTGCAACTTGGAATCACCAGGGAAGTTTAAAAACTACTGGTGGATGCAGTGGCTCATGACTGTAATCTCAGCACTCTGGGATAGGATTGGAACAGGGGGTTTGAGCCTGGGTTTCAGCAACCTAGGGTAAGTTTTTAACTCTTGTAGGCCTTAGTATTCTCTTCTCAAAAAAAGTCTTATAATACATACTAATAATATATATCTTTCTGATACACATTATCAGAGGCTGAGACAGGAGGATTGCTTGAGTCCAGGTGTTGGAGACCATCCTGGGCAACATAGCAAGTCTCTGTGTCTACCAGAAAAATTTTTCTTAATTAGCTGGATGTGGTGGCATTTGCCTCTGATCCCAGCTACTTGGGAGGATTGCTTGAGCCCAGGAGTCCGAGGCTGCACTGAGCTATGATCTTGCCACTGTACCGCAGCCTAGGCAATAGGACAAGACTATCTAAATTAAAACAAACAAAAAAAAAGTAATATCGGTGGCTGGGTTTCACCCCCCGGAGTTTCTTACAGATTTTATCTGAGTTGTAGCCTAGACATTGGGATTTGTAAACTCCTCAGGTGATTCTAATGCTCCGCCAACATTGAGACCACTAGCGTAGACGAAGTTATTCAATTGGGGAGGAGAGTTTAAAAGCTATGAAATCTTAAGGTTCCCTCAAACTTCCGATGTAGCAATTACATAATTTAAAAGCTATTGTACATCATAGGTCAGGTTAGTTTGCCTGTCTTCGAACTTGACATCTTTATACTTTTTCCTCCCGTCTGCTTCAGGGTGGTCAATGAGGTTTCTACTGAACTGGCTGTGGGTCTACATAAACATCCAGTGCTTTCATATTCAAGCCTGCTTGTTTCAAATCAGAGCCTCTGACCTTGATCACTGATATCTTTCCATGCCTTTCAAATGTTTTATTTAACAGTCATTCCTGTATTCATTCAGAAAACAGCACTGTGAGACGCAGGCTACACTTACATACTTGCCATACTTAATATCATAGGAGCTAAGGCAAAAAAACTGATCAAATGTAAGGCAAACTGCCAGGTGCAGTGGCTCACACCTGTAATCCGAGTACTCTGGGAAGCCGAGATGGGTGGATCCCCTGAGGTCAGGAGTTCGAGACCAGTCTGGCTAATACGGTGAAACCCTGTCTCTACTAAAAATACAAAAGTTAGCCGAGCGTGGTTGTACGCACATGCAGTCCCAGCTACTCAGGAGGCTAAGGCAGGAGAATGGCTTTAACTCGTTAGAGGGATGTTGCAGTGAGCCAAGATGAAGCCACTGCACTCCAGCCTGGGCGACAAAGTGAGACTCTGTCTTTAAAAAAAGAATGTTGTGTTTGTGGATTAATGTTTTTGAACCAACAATACACAGAAAAAGCTACATTTAATTGAATCTTGTCCATTCTAAGCATTTCAGAAAGGTGAGGCTTAATATATTTTCCCTTGTAAAACACAATACAAACTCGCAACTACATGTACCCCTACACAGACAGCTGCCACTATGACACCATTAACTCTTGGAGTCAGATGCCACTGATCATTTTTAACTCATACCTCCACTTCGTTCTCTACTAGCATTTGCAAAAGGATAGAATGGTATAATAAAAAAAGATCAGAGAAAACACTGATCCCTAATTCACTTTGAATGGGAATGATGTGAAACAGGTCATGATGTGATCCGGGAAGCAGGGCACTCAGGCTCCCTGATTTCTGGATGTGTGTTCACTGCCTGCCAAGCTCCATGCTGATGGTTTGGGTGGTTGGACTTGTGATTCAGGTGAGTCTAGGTCCAATCCCAGCTCTGCCACACACATTGTGACATGACCTGCGCAAGTCACCAATCAATCTAGGCTTCAAATGTCATTATTTATAAAGGTGGATGTTAACCCTGTCTTATAGGTTTAGATGATTAAATGGCTACTGTGACTAATGTTCCTGGCATGTAAACCATCTTAATCTTTATTGCACCCTCAAAAATATATATTAGTAGTATGTGTTATAAGACTTCTTTTTTAAGAAGAGAAAACTCAGCACTAAAAGAGTAACAAAACTGACCCTACGTTACTCAGCTGCTATGAGCAAACCCAGGCCCAAACCTCCTGTTTCAAATGGCTCGCCCTAGTTTGTGAACAGCATGTGTATTCCTCAAAGTGGGGTACATTGTATTTCCAGTCTTATTTGAAGACTCAGTTCTAGACTTGAAATCTAAATAGTATCAGATGCACCCAAAAGCCAAAGGTGATGAGGAAGATATTAGAAGAGCTAGAGAATCACAATGATGAAATTAGAAAGCATTAGGCACACGGCCTCTTTCATATCAACGGGAAGTCTCATGGATAACTGAAGATTTCTCTCCCAGCACACTTAGAGGAAGCTGGAACCTACCTCCCAGGCATCCAAGAACGTTGCTTTTCCACCGATGATATTACCTTTATCATCTTTGGGAAAAATGTTATCCCCAGACTGTAAATACAGAATGCAAAGTTTACTGGAATCTGCATCAGGACACTTGGTTCTGTTAAAAAAGGTTTCAGGGTCCTGACTCTTGCTAAGTACCACATGTGCATACCAGTTTTTCAGGCTCTGCAGTAGATACTACAACAATGTGAGTTTAAATAAAATCTCTATACTATAGCATATTAAACCATATATTTTAGAAACCACTGGATTGATGTTCAGATCTGCTGTTAGTACATTCCAGAAGCCACCTTTATCACCATGGACATTAAGCTCATACACCTAGATCCTGTGTACACCCAAGGGCAAACTTTCATTTCAGTATCACTGGATAAGGATTAGATCTCCAGGGTGTGGTTTTCTGGGGAAGATATTGGCCAGCTTCTATCCTTGCAGCCTCTAGAAGAGATATGGAATAAGGGATGGCAGGCCATCAGCACTCCCGCTGGTCAGGAGGGGAGAGAGCTGGAAATTTGTCTCTCCCACCCCTCAGGAGCAGGTAGAGCAGAGCCCCAGGCAATGGGAGCCGTGATGACTACTGGCTTCCTTCCAGCATCACCGCACTTGGGCTTTTCTCCAAGATGCCACTCCCGGGGTGTGCTTTGCTTAATAAGATAATTAGGCCCTGGAATATAGTTATGCAAGTGTAATCCAAGGGATTTCCTGGGAGGGCAACTCTGGGGCGCAAAATCAAGACAAAGGTGATAGGGCAGGTGCAACTTGTCTGGGCTGCCAGAAATCATGGCTTCTCTCAGACATAACTGCAGGAAAACACAGGCATGTGGCCACCTCAGCAGCACACATGGCCTCAGCCTCCCTTCCACGCCAGCGTCTTTCTGCTCCAAGGTCTCTTCCTGACCACCTGACACTCCCAATTATGAAGTGCAAGGTGTCCTGCTCCAGTCCACACCACCCCTAGCCCTGGTGCAGCTACTATTTTCTGACACCTGCTCAGAAACTAGAGGCTGAGAAAGGGAGTCGCTCAAACCTTGAATCCCTGTGGCCAGTGAATAAGATAGAGGTCCAGATAGCTCAGCTTCAGGTCCTTGAGGGTCTTCTCAAAAGCTTTCCTCACAAGCGGTCTCTCAAAGAAAGTGGGCCACAACTGCAAGAGGGTAGCAATGAGCTGTTAATATTTGGAGAAGGAAGGGCCACGTTATACCCATTGTCCCTGCCTTTTGATTTGCACCCTGATCTAACCTGGCACAGGCCATTTATAACAAAGCTGATTAAGATCCATGACACAGTGTGGAAGATCACCAGGGCTCAGCACGTCAATGACATGTCTTAAGTGTTGAAAGCAATTTACTTTTTCAACTCTCCTAGTACTCTATATGTCTCTCAGATCATTTAAGTAAATGTGGCCACAGATTTGAAATGTGTTTACCTGTCTCAGTCTCTTTGTCAGCTGTGGGCTCTCTGAGAGCAGGACTTGTGTGTAGCTTTTAAATGTCAAGCATTCTTAGGCCTTCGGGAAAAGATGGTCCTTTATCTGACCTATCTGACAGGTCCCTTATCAAGCCTGTCACGCCCCAGATGATAACTTTGTAAGGGCTTTCTCCACACTTGGCTGCTACACAGTGGGGTCTATATGTCCCACCAGATGTATGCAATATCCAAGTACCTAGAACTAGTGTTTCTCAGCAAGTTGTGTATAATGTAAATCCAGTGATTCTCAACCCCCTCACACCCAACACCCCCTTCTTTTTTAAAACATTGTGTACCTCACCTTTCGATAGATTTAATGAAGAAAATCATATGTGACAATAGAAAAATGCTCCTACTGTTTCCAAAATGCCCTCTGGCTGACAGCCTCAGGGACATAGTCACATGTCCACAGTGGTGACAGGGAGGCCACAGTGCTGACAGGGAGGCCACACATCAAGCCCTGCCTGCACCCTTGGCCTCTGACTGCCTCTGGGCAGATGGTGGATCCCTCTGATGGGGAACAGGGAGGCCCAGGGCAGTGCAGGGCTCCATGGAGACAAGCCCACTGTGGGAAAACCAACCTGCAGGCAGGTGGCACAGCAACGACATGTTCAATTATGAATAACGGCTTGGAGTATGGATAGAATTGTATCCACGGATGTTATCAAGGCAGGGATGAAAAGGGCTACATGTAGAAAAGGCTGACAGAGTTCTCGCTGCCAACCCGACCCAGATACTTCTGCCTGCCTTCAAGTGAAGGCCTCGCACCCAATGTGCCATGTGCACCTTGCTGACGATGAACAGGTCCTCCCGCTTCACAGCCTGCTCTTGGATCTTCTCTTGGATGGCTTCCCCCACCTCATGTTCATTCTCATAGGCATAGGCACAGTCAATGTGGCGATACCCTGCATCAATGGCCACCTTCACTGCTTCTTTCACTTTGCCGAGAGGAGACTGAAAGGCAAAAGAAAAGCCCATCACACATGTTTTTTTTTTTTTTTTTAAGCGATGGGGAGTTGCCATGTTGCCAAGGCTGGCCTCACACTCCCAGGTTCAAGCAATGCTCCCACCTCCCCAGTAGCTGGAATTATACCACATTCAGCAACCAACATATTGTCTTGTCCCCAGACCACCTTCAACAGGCTGCCCCACATGGCCCAGTTTCTCCAAACCAAGGCCTCACTGGGGTCTCCTTTGCCAGGTGATATCCGGGAGGAAACACACTTTATTATGATTATGTCCTATGTCCTGTCCTAGTTAAAGTCAGTTCCCTTTCAACCAGGTTAGTCCGGAAATGTCTTCAGGTGTGTCGGGGAGTGCAGATGGCTCCACTGCAACTTCCTGAAGACCCAGATGAAAGCTTGACTATAAAAAACCCAGAGGAATTTTCAGATAATATCCCCAAATGGTGATAAGGATCTGGATAATGGTCATTACAGCATCAATCCCGATTCCAACACTTACTGGGTGTGTAGGTCTAAGTAGTTGATTCCATCTCTCTAAACCTTGTCTGCAAAATGGAAAAAAAAAAAAAAAAATGGCACCAGCCTCATGAGGCCTTTGTGATGATGACATGCTGCAATGAATGTTAAGTTAAGCACATCACCTGACACACAGTAAGGCTCAGTAGAGGCCGTTCATTATACAAGGATCCTTTCAGAAAAAAAGGAGAAATAGAAAATCTTACAGGAATAGAGTTTGTTTTCCATTCCTATAAGAAGAAAGAAGGAGGGAGGGAGAACGAGAGAGAGGGAGAGAAAGAAGGGAAGGAAAAAAAAGAAAGGAAATAGAATTATGACATATTTGTTCTAACCTAACCAAGTCAATGATGGGGGCAAAAAGCACTTAAAACTAGATCTCTCACAAAATAGTCTTTTAAATATCTTCTACTGTGAGATAACAAACATTGAAAAGAACACAAAATATAGATGCACAGCTGCCCTACCATCTGAACAAGAAGCGGGCTGCTGCCAGACATCTAGAAACACCCCTGTGTCCCCAACCGCTACGCTACGCCATCCTTCACCTCCACTGCTAAGTTCATAATCCTTTATCTATCATCCCCACATGTCGAAGATGACTCCCTTCATAATTCTTACATTCAATTCCAAAATTGTGAAACTCTCTGGTAAACTTACCCAGGGTGAGCAGATTCCCTAGAGTTCTGGAAGTGATTATTTGTTCCATTTATATAGGATTGAAGCTCTGATTTTGGGCAAATCTTGCTATTGAACAAGAGACGCTGTGCATGAATCAAGCTGGAAGTGATCTGTTCGCCCAGATACACCTAGAACGTATCCTGAGAATGACCAGTGTGGCAACAGAGTGTCCTACCTTCCAGCTCGGCACAAGAGAGGGGAAACATCAGGGTGCACAAAAGGAAAGAGCCAGAGGCAGAAGACTCAGCACAGGCATTAGCCATGAGGGATAGGAGAGAAGAGGAATTCTAAAGACTGCTTCTGGTCGCTAGTTAGGATAGTGCCATCATGGATGGAAATGGCAAAGAAGGCAGAGTGAGGTGGTGATGGAACAACTTCAAATTTAGCCTAAGAGAGGCTCAGGAACCTGCCTCACTGAGTCCTGGATGTGCCTTACGCCGTTTTGCCAGCTGACATTAACACAGCCGGGTGGAGCTCATGACTCCCAGGCCAGGCTCTCGGCAGCTCCAGCACGTTGCAGATTTCAGTGTGTACAGGAACCACCTGGGGATCTTGTTAAAGTGCAGATGCCCATCAGTAGCCTGGGGTGGAGCCTGAGACTCTGCGTTTTCTCTCTCTCTCTTTCTCTCTTTCTTTCTTGGATCTCACTCTGTTGCTGAAACTGGAGGGCAGTGGCGCAATCACTGCTCACTGCAGCCTTTACCTCTCAGGCTTAACACTCAATCTCCACCTCAGCCTCCCAAGTGACTGGGACTACAGGTGCGTCCCACCATGTCCAGCTAATTTATTTATTTTTTGTAGAAATGGGGTCTTACCATGCTGCCCAGACTGGTCTCCAACTCCTGGGCTCAAGCAATCCTCCTGTCTGGGTCTCCCAAAGTGCTGGGTTTACAGGCATGAGCCACCACACCCGGCCAGTTCTGCATTTCTAACAAGCTCCCAGGTCATATGGATTCTGCTAGCCCAAGTCCCACACCCTGATCTGCAAAGGGATGCCAAGGACTTGGGGGTCTGCATCGTCTCCCCAACCACCCGGCCCACAACAAAGCCACAGCCAAGGCTCTGGGAAAACGTTGAGCCCAATTGTCTTCTAGAGCCAGAGAGAGAAACTGCCCTGGAATACAATTTTAGGTCCAACAGCTGCTTGAAATTTGATACTTGCTAGAGAAGCTCTCAGCACTGCTGGGAAAGCCAGCCTTGGAGCTTTGCAGCCTGAATGAGCTCTGAGAAAAGAAAGCAACCAGAGTCTCGGCTCCAGGACTGAATCTCATGTCTCCAAACCCCTGCCCGACCTCCAGGCTTTCCTGGCTGAATGCAGAAAGAGAAAACACCCAAACGCCCCTCCAGGGAAGAAGGCTGTGCAAAGATTTGCATATTTACCTTCCAAGTGCCCAGGCCCACAATGGGCATCTTGGCTTTGGTACTGAGCTCCACAAAGGTGGCCATGGTTGGTGCAGAAATGATTCTGAGTGAGCAGGTAGAAGTCTCACGTCCTGCTTTTTGTTGTTGTTTTTGAGACAGTCTTGCTGTGTCGCCGATGCTAGAGTGGAGTGGTGCGATCTCGGCTCACTGCAGCCTCCGTCTCCTGGGTTCAAGCAATTCTCCTGCGTCAGCCTCCCGAGTAGCTGGGATTACAGTCGCCCACTGCGACTTCTAGGTAATTTTTATATTGTTAGTAGAGACAGGCTGGTCTCAAACCCCTGACCTCAGGTGATCTGCCCACCTCGGCCTTCCAAAGTGCTGGGATTATAGGCATGAGCTACCAGCCCGGCTACGTGCTGCTTATGAAGGCTGGTGTTATCTACAGTGGGAGGAGTTGGAGCCTGGCCACAGTAGCTTTCCTGCTATAAGCAAACAGGAAATCCATTCTAGGCTTTTGTGAGAATGAGGATTATGTGAATGAATTATTAATCATGTCAACTTTGTGCAAAGTTCTCTGTTCGGTAACAGTATCATTGGAGTTTCTGCTTGTTCACCATGACTCAACAAATTCAACACACCCAAAAGTTGGAAAGTAGGCAGGGAGAGAGAAAGGAAGGAAAGAAGAGTTGGGGGAGGGAGGGAAAGAAGCCTGGCCAACACAGTAAAACCCTCTCTACTAAAACTACAAAAATTAGCCAGGCACGGTGGCACATGTCTGTAATCCCAGCTACTTGGGAAGCTGAAACAGGAGAATTGCTTGAACCTGGGAGGCGGAGGTTGCAGTGAGCCGATGGTGCCACTGCACTCCAGCCTGGGCGAGAGAGTGAGACCCTGTCTCAGAAAAAGAGAAAGAACGAAAAAGACAGAGAAGAGAGAGAGACAGAGAAAAGAAAGAGACAAAGCAAAGCAAAGAAGGAAGAAGAAACAGCGGCTTTCTTTCCCTGTGATGCTTTCCTCTGTGAAATAGAGTCTAGGGAGGAGAGGTAAGAAGCAGTGTTTCCATTTTAAAAGTTGCAATTCCAGGTTCAATGCAGAGATGGTCAAATCCTGGGCTGATTAGAGTCAGCTGTAACTAGTTGGTAGTCAGCAATCTAGGGAACATGATACAGGCCTGGGCCATGCTGTAACACGCCGTGACAGGCCAGGGCCACGTCACAGCGTCAGCTTCGGCTTGCGGGTAGTGGGTTTTTCTGTCTTCCTTGCATTCTTCTTTATGAGTTGGGTTTGGTTGAAAATTGAAATGGACTTGAACCTCTAGGCTGTGGCTTATGACAGCTCATAGAGGGCAATTGGCATGACATTTTGCACCTATGAGTGAAATATCTTACACTTCATTGATGTTTTTGAAATTATCTACTTCAACATTAATAATACATGCATGGGCCGGGCATGGTGGCTCACGCCTGTAATCCCAGCACTTTGGGAGGCTGAGGAAGGTGGATCACTTGAGCTCCAGGGTTTGAAACCAGCCTGGCCAACATGGTGAAACCCTGTCTCTGCTAAAATCCAAAAATTAGCCAGGCATGCTGGCACATAGCTGTGGTCCCATCTGCTTGGGGAACCTGAGAATCACCTGAATCTGGGAGGGAGAGATTGCAGTGAGCCAAGATCGTGCCACTGCACTCCAGCCTGGGCCACAGAGAGAGACTCTGTCCCAGAAATAGATACATAAATACACGCATGCCTCATCATCTGGTGGCCACAAAGTCTCCTGGATGTGCACATGGGGCACCTTATTTTCCCAGTGGATACTGGATGACATGCAGTGCTAGTATTGTTGAAATAGTAAATCCTTATTGACCGTCAAGCTAAATAACAGAGAGAGGTCCCTAAAAGAAAAATATTTCTCTGGGAGTAGAGCACTGCAATGGGAATACACATGCGGCAGTAAACTATGTATATATTTGGGGAAATAAAGGAAGACAAAATTTTTCAAGGAAAAAATGAGGATTATCTAATTGCTTTGAAATAATTAGCCTTGGCTACAAAGATCAATCATGAAAGTGTTAGTTTGAGGTTTGACAGGCAGTTGTTGGCACAGGTCCTTGCAGAGTATGTTTTGTGTTCAGTTGCAATGGCCTTTGTTCAAGGTTGCGGTTTTTGCAGTCTTCATGGTAATTTTGGTTTTCAGTTGTACGACCATTACAACCCTCCTTTCGTGGCCTTCTGAGCTGTATTTGTTGTTTGTTTTTTAACATTAGTGACTCCCTTTTGATTCTGACCATTTTTACATGATGCACAGAAAAAAGAAATGTGTATTATTCATAATAATATTCCTTGGAGAACCACTTAACTATGAATCGGTGAGGAGGGAGATCTTTTTTAGATAATTGAGGTTAAGAAGGTATATCGATTAGCTGTTTTCATGTAACAAAGCAACTGGTTATAACAGCAACCATTTATTTGCTGGTGATTTTGTGGGCTGGCAGTTTGGGCAAGAAGCAGCTGATAAGCCAGTCTCAGAACCACGTGATGTCAGCTGGGTTTCCTCACCTCTGTGGGCTTCAGTGGGGTGGACCGGGATGTCAGGGAAGGCAGGGACCCCCCTTCGCATGTTTTTCATTTTCCATGAGGGTAACTTGGACTTGTTCACAGGTAGTGGCATTGTAGGAGGCCTACTCTCGGAATGTGAACAGTGTCACTTCTGTCACCTTCTATTGATCAAAGCAAGTCTCAAGGCCAGAAAAGGGCCAAGGAGTAAGGGAATAGATTCCACCTCTTGAGGGGATTGGTTACAGGGAATTTTGGCTAATTTTTTTTTTAAAGGTAGAATCTCTCTCTGTCACCCAGACTGGAGTGCCGTTGCACAATCTCGGCTCACTACAACCTCTGCCTCCCGGGTTCAAGTGATTCTCCTGCCTCAGCCTCCCGAGTAGCTAGGACTACAGGTGCACACCACCACACTCAGCTAATTATTGTATTTTTATTAGAGACGGGGTTTCACCATGTTGGTCAGGATGGTCTCAATCTGCTGACCTTGCGATCTGCCTGCCTTGGCCTCTCAAAGTGCGGGGATTACAGGTGTAAGCCACCTCACCTGGCCGAATTTTGGCTATTCTAAATCAACCTCAGGTTTCATAAGAACTTTGATTAGCTCCTTTCTACCTTCATGAACTTACCAATCTGTTCCTGGTTTTGCACCGTTAAGAAACTCTCATTTTTCAAATCTGATGAATATATGTCCATAAGACGCTTTACTTTGTTAAAAATAAATACATGAAAAATTGAGAGAAAATTAGTTTGTAGAAGAAAAATGAATGAGTAGTGTCATATTTCATTCTCACATCCATTTCTCTAAGAAATGGATCTGTCCTTCAACATCTGTTCCTAATCCATACTGTTCGAATATACGTGGCTGTCGGTCATGGTCTGGGGATTATTTATAATCAGCCACAAGGAGTTACAGTGTAATGGCTTACAATTTGGTGGGGTGGAACCACAGACTAATTGGAGGTTTTTGTTTCAATCCTCATAACTTATTTGAAGCAGGGGGCTTGGCTGTCCACCCTTTGTACTTAGTAGTCCACCAAACATCTGCCCAGTCACCACAGGGACTTTTCAATCTCCATACTTATACTTGCTTGATGTTTTGTGGTATGGACATAGACACTTATCAACATGGGATAGCTTCCTTTGAGCCTGCTACTCTCCACACGGATGACTGAATAGGCATCGAACAGAAGGGTTAAAAAATGACTAGCCTGAGTTATACTGATGACAAGATGACCTTCTGTTGAAAAAAAAAAAGAGAGAATAAACAAGTGATTATTAAGCTCTTTTTAGAGTTAATTTGGTGGGGGTCGGCCCTGGAGAGACAGTTCATGACTCTGGAGGTGGTGGCGCCTTCTTGACTCAGGTGTGATGAGTCCTTCGCTTTCTGCTGTCCGGACTGCAGTCTCAGTAGTTAGGAGCACTAGATAGGGTCCTTCCCAGGCTGGTTCGAGCTTCCTTTCCTTCTACCTTGGATGAGAACATGGTCTGCAGGCCGATGCTGATGTTCTGGAAACTCCAGGGGCGACGCCTGTGCTAGGAGACCTTCAGTCTTAATGGAAGAGAAGGTAGAAGATAGAACAAGCATATAATTTTTGAGGAACTGATCCTTCGTTTCAAACGTAGGGATGTCAGCAGTGGAGTGTAAGTAGGGAATTCCATAGAGCATTTCATAAGGTGACAGGCCAATATCTCTCCGAGGGGCAGTCCGGATTCTTAACAAGCAACAGAAAGACATTCAATCCATGGCAATCGAGTTTCTAAAGCTAACTTCAGTGGTTTTTTAGAGTCTGATTCATCCCCTCTAGGCTTCCTGAGGAAGATGGATGCCAAGGGGTATGGTATTCCCAATGCATATCTAGTGCCTGGGCTCACTTCTTAATGACATGCACAGTGAAATGGGTTCCATTATCTGAATCAATATTTTCTATTAGTCCAAATCTGGGTGCGATGTTTTCACTTAATGCTTTAACTACATTGCTGGCAGTTGCACGTGAGAAGGGGATTGCCTCTACCCAGTGGGTACAGTGGTCTATTACTACTAATAAGTACACCGACCAATTGGAGGCATTTCAGTGTAATCAATCTGAACACTTTGAAATGGTCTCAGCCCTGGATTTCTTCTTCCAAAGGGCCATTTACTTAGAACCTGCTTATTAGTTTTTTTACATATTAAGCAACTATCTATAACTTGTTTGTTCTGGGTGTAAATTCCTGTACACCCATAAACCCGGAGAACTGCATCGCACATTGCTTGGGGTCCCCAATGGGTCCCTTGACATAATTGAAACAGATTTCCCTCATGAGAGGTTTTGACAACATTCCCCTTTGGTCTGGTAATATCCATTTCCTTTCTGCGTTTTGTTTAGCTCCTATTCTTATCAACTTCTTTTTTTCAATGGAAGAGAAAACGGGGGTTGCAGTAGGAGAAGGAAGGCATGGAGTTAAATGGAAGAAATGGCAACTTGTTTTGCTATTTGATCTGCAGGATTATTTCCTCGACTTGTGAAAGGCAAGTCCTTTTGGTCCCCTGGGACATGTACAATAGCCGTCACTTCTGGCAGTTGGAGATTGTTGAGGACACGAGCATCAGTTCTATTTGAACTAAATCTTGGCCTCTACTATTGATAAGACCCCTCTCCATCCAATTTTTTCCAAATGTGTGCGCCACCCCAAAGGCATACTTAGAGTCAGTACAGAGAGTGTTTCCTTGGTTTTGTAAATGTCCTGAAGCTTGGCTGAGTGCAAACAGTTCACACCCTTGGGCAGACCAATTATCAGGGCACCTTCCTGATTTTACTTTTCAAGCATCTTTCCATTAATCACTGAATACCTATTATGTCTCTTTCTTTTAATCACCTGGGAGGATCCACCTATGAATCAGTGCCGTCCTATCTTGAAGGGAGTTTTTCCTAAGTCTGCTTGAACTTTGGTATGGTAATTAATTAGATTCAAACATGCGTGCTCTCGTTTTAAGTTTGGATCCCCTGTTAAAAAGCCTGCTGGATGAACTGCATTATTAGTAGTTAATATTAAATCATCTCTTTTTCCAGTAAGATAGCCTCATATTTTAAATTTTTCGAGTTAGTGATCTACCTCCTTGCTTTTTGATTTAATACAGTTGTAACTTGGTGGGGCGTGGCCTGAAGCCCCTGGGGAGTAACCTAAAACCACAGTTGGAGGGACAGCACAGCCTGGAGCATGGCCTGAAAAGGCTGTGGAGTAACCTGAAACCGCAGCCAGAGGGACCTGACACAGGAACCTCAGGGGCGGGATTGGGGGCGCTGAAGGAAGGAAGATGATTTACAGGATCCCATGGGTTAGTAGGTGTGGGTTGTCTAGGCATGGGAACTCTTTCCCTTTTAGAAACATTGGCTTCTGACTCTCCCTCCGGAGTCTGAAGGGTAAAGGAGAACTGGTCCTTGCCCGCCAGCAGAGGGCGGAATCGATTTTTCCTGAGAGACAGGGCTCTTATCATTAACATGTTCGATTACCAGATGACAAATCTGCTCTTCTTTAGACTTAAATTTTGGCAAGAAAAGTGAAGGCTTAAGGATGGATTCTCGAACTAAAATAAAACAACAATATTTTATCATCTACTGTTTTTGTTTTTACTTGGTTCTCTTATTATCTTTTCAAGACTTTAGCAGAAGCCCCAAGGGGCTATCAGAAGGAATTTCATCCTCTCTAGACTCTCTAGTTCTCCCGTTTTACTTGAAACGTTCTCGTCTTAGTATTATGGGAGGGGGCCCAACCCCTCCTGTTAGAGATTTCTACCCTCCCCCTTCCTGGAGGCTTACTGAGGCTTTGGGGAAAGGCTCCAACCCCACCTGCTTGGATTTTCTACCCTCCCCCTTCCTCTTTGTCTGCTCTGTCTGTTCCTGCCTCTAGTTGATAGATGGCAGCATGAGGCCACGGACAAGACTCACTCACTCCACACAACCACCATGCTTAGTCTCATTCGAAACGTAGCAGGACGAGCTGCCAACAAAACTCCTCAGACACCGAAATAAAGAAGGAAGGGGTTTGTTCCGTCAGAGGTATCAGCAAGTCTTCTGTCTCAAGAGTCGAGTTCCCCGAGTAAGCAATTCCTGTCCCTTTTAAGGGCTCACAACTCTAAGGGGGTACATGTGAGAGGGTCCTGATTGATTGAGCAAGCAGCGGGTACGTGACTGGGGGCTGTGTGCACCAGTCATTAGATCGGAACAAAACAAAATAGGGATTTTCACAGTGCATTTCTATACAATGTCTGTAATCTATAGATAACAGAACCAATTAGGTCAGGGGTTGATCTTTAACTACCAGGTCCAGGGTGCGGGTTGGGCTGTCTGCCTGTGGATTTCATTTCTGCCTTTTAGTTTTTACTACTTCTTTCTTTGGAGGCAGAAATTGGGCATAAGACAATATGAGGGGTGGTCTCCTCACGTAATATACTCTCAGCCTCCAACTTATCCCGACCACCTAGAAAATACTTTGTCACCTTCTCGAAGTCTCCTACCTTATTCCGTGCACAAGAATTACCTGCTCCTCTTATTGCCGCGGTCTTGCAAGGCTCTCTTCCCCACTTTGCTGAGAATCCAGATTTATTCCTTACAACAGGTGGGCCGTGATCTCCCTCATGCTAGGGGCATGGTAACTAGACAGTAGGATGCATCCCCTTTGGGTGGGGTGACTGTAGGCCTCCCTCCCACAGGAGAATATTCGAGCCCCAAAGTTGGGCGCCAGAACTGTTAGGAGTAACGCTCAAAACCTTAAGGAAATTGAACACTTGAACAAAGGATTCTTAGCAAAGCAATTTTACTTCTGCACTGAGGGGTGCCTCCTTGGGCAGTCGCCATGACAGCACACATGAACAAAAGGGCATGAGAGCCTTTATTCCTGACGCAAGTTCTGCCCCTGTACCCTTCCTCCATTAGCCAGGGTCGGGTTGTACAATCTAAACTCATCCTGGTTGACTAAACATTTGATTTTTTAAGATAAAGTGAGCATGTAAAGAAAAAAGCAGAGAATAAAGGGGAAGGAGTGTCTGTAAAGAACTCAAAAGTTAGTCCTCCTTCCAAATAGGGAATGGAATGTGAGCTACTACTGATAACGCCTGGTACTGTGGCATGCCTGGGCATCTAACAAAGGCAAAAAGGGAAAAAGGAGAAAAAGGAAAAAAGGTGGAGGGGTTACTATGAATTAGAGAATAAAAGATTGATCACATTATTTGAAGAGAAATCTCATCATATCCCACACATCCATCCATCCATCCATCCATCCATCCATCCATGAATCCATCATTCATCCAACCCTCATCCATGTATCCTCCACCCACCCTTCATTCCATTCATCCTTCCATCCTTCCTTCCCTATTTCCATCCATCCATCCATGCCTGCCTCCATCCATCCATCCATTCGTCCATCCATTGTTCCACACATTCCATCTATCCATTTATTCACCAGATATTATTGAGGCAGGGGAATATAATAATTAACAAAATGCGGAAATCCCTTCTGTCATAGAGCTTACATTCTAGTGGGTAGAAACAGGGTAAGCAAGCAAACAGCAAATATATAAAATATAAAACACATGGATAAAGAAATGCTATGGAGAAGAAGAAAACACAGAAGGCCAAGAGGAAATATCAGAGGAGATGGGTTAATTTTAAATAGGATGATGAAGAAGGGCCTCTCTGAGAAGATGATAAATCAGCAAGGAAATTAAAAATACAAGTCAGAATTATTATAATACCTGAGGGCACAGCATCTCGGGCAGTGAGAACAGCAAGGGCAAAACCCTGAGGCACAAGTACTTCTCCTGTGTAATTTTTTAGTAACGGTCAAGGTTCTCTTGGTCCCCACCAACTCTCCCTAACTTATCTAGGGGTTGACATTTTTTAACCAACAAAAGTGCTGGAAGGCAACACTCTAAGATTTTAAGGGTGCAAAACTTTCATGACGTTTCTGGGAAAACGCTTACAACAAATGAGGAAAAACAAATGAATTAGATAGAATTTAAAATTAAATGTAATCAAATTCCTCTGCATTGTACATTCAGAATACGTATTTTCAAAAATGGAAAGACTTGTTAAATGAGAATAATTTGAAATAAAAGTGTCTTTTTCATCTGGTTTTCCCAGTGGATGTATAAAATAACTAATTGAGGTAAATCTGTTATTTTTAAAATCCTTAATGCCTTTCTAGAATGTAAAAGTTCATTTCTTATTGTAGAAATTTTGAAAATTATATAAAAGTATAACAATAATAAACTTGTTGCCAAACATCATAGAAAAAAACTCTGTTACACAAATATTCATATCTTTCTAGATAGATTTGCCTTGTATTTCTAAGTTTTGTTGGTTTGATAGTGAAAAAGGCTTATTTTAATTTGCGTTTTTATTACTAGTCTGTACAATTTTTCATGTCATTTAATGGTCAACTTTTATGTACCAACTTTCTTTTGGGCATCTTAGATTTCTCTTATTGATATGAATAAGCTCTATTGATTATAAGAAAATTGCCTAATGGTTTTGTCCAGGTCTGTTTACTTCCTGTTGTTTGTTTGTTTGTTTTTGTTTTCAGATGGAATTTCACTCTGTCACCCAGGCAGGAGTGCAGTGGCGCAATCCGCCCTCTGGGTTCAAGCAATTCTCCTGCCTCAGCCTCCTGAGTGAGATTACAGGGGTGTGCCACCATGCCTAGATAAGTTTTGTAGTTTTATTAGAGACCGGGTTTTGCCATGATGGCCAGGCTGGTCTCCAACTCCTGACCTCAAATGAACCACCCTCTTCAACCTCCCAAAGTGCTGGGATTACAGGCGTGATCCACTGCCACTGGCATATTTTTGCATAATTGTCAGTTCAGAGTTTACATTGCTATAGTCATGAACGCTCATTAAAGCAAAAAACACACACACAAAAAAACAATAAAACACTTATTTTCAACAATCTTCACTCCTCAGGGTTCTTTCAAATTTTAGTGAAAACTATTTTCTACAGAAGCCTCTTTGGTCTGTACATTTTTAACTATAATGTACAGTTAAATCTCACAATAATCCAATAACTAGGGTCCAAATTTTGTTTAATAATATTTCATATAGCAACAGTCTCATTATGTTGCCCAGGCTAGTCTCAAATTCCTGGCCTCAAGTGATCCTCCTGCCTCAACCTCCCAAACTAATGGGATTACATGTGTGAACCACCAGTCCCAGCTGGGTCCAAATTTTTAATCATGTAAAATGCAGCATTGTTGCAAGGTTGTTGAAATGACTGGAGCAGCCCTGGACAGTCAGGCATTAAGGGGTCTGGCTGGGAGATCCAAATCCCTTTAGGTCCCAGTTATAGTTTGGCATCATCTGGCCGGCATTTGCCAGATCTCACTTCAATACAACAGGGGAAGTCTAGCCCTCCGGACTACCTGGGCCCAGCAGGACAGTCACAGTGATTCCACAATCTCCATGGTAGTTGCTGCCCATCTTTCTAGCCCTCTCTTAGACAATGAATGGAGAGAATACTTGAAACATAAGAGCCTCACTCCTTGCCTCCCTACTTCCCACGACGAGCTCCCTTCCTTTTCCACACTGAACTTACTTACCATCTTCCTCTCTGTGGTTACTCCCCTTCCTTTCTCTTCATAAGGCAAATTCCCTACATTATCATAAGAGTTATTTAACACACATCTGTAGTGTATACCTTAGATTCTCTCCCCATAATGGCAGCTTTGGTTTAGTTGTTGAGGATGGTGGCTTTATTTTCGACCAACTGGGACAAAATAGTGAACAAATTTTAGGATGGATGCCTTGTATTTGTTACAGTTGTGACATCGAGGACCATGAGACCTGCAAGGTTCTCATTACTCGAGATATAAATACTGAAAATATAATCAGATAACTTGCTGGTGAGGTGGCGCTTGCCTGTGATCCCATCACTTTGGAAGGCAGAGGCGGGAGGATCACTTGAGGCCAGGAGTTCAAGAGCAGCCTGGGCAACATAGCCACATCACAAGATGATGTCTCTACAAAAATTAATTAGCAGGAGGTCGTGGCCTGTGTCTGTACTCCGAGCTACTCATGGCGCTGAGGCAGGAGAATCATTTGAGCCCAGGAATTGAAGATTGCAGTGAGCTATAATCATGCCACTGCACTCCACTCTAGCCTGGGCAACAGAGCAAGACTTGTTCTCTACAAAGACAAAGACAAAGTTATTCTACAGAATAACTAAGAGGTGCTTTTTACAACACAGCATTTCTTCACATTAGCTTTTTAAATTTACCTCTGTTTGGTTAAATTCAAGTGAAACAAACAAAAAAAAAAGCCACATAAAAGAAACCCAATCATTTTCTCCTATAACCTAAGCTTTTTATCAAGCAAGTTATAATCACAGTCACATGAAGAAGAAAATTTTCACCAAATGCGCACTAAGGAGATATCACTGCACTCTGCATTGAAATTGCTTCCTGTGTATCAATTGTATACATTTTATATTCGTTTAAAAAGCACCCAGTCTATGACATTGGGTCATTGGGTATGCATGTGAACATATTTTCTAAACATACAAAAACATAGATGGGAAGTGTAGCAGGCAAAGGTCTGGCCAGGAGAAAAGAAACTGTGCTAAGATTTTTACACATTGGATGTTTGATTCAAATAATTGGTTATAATAGGTGATCAGTTACACGTGATGGAATAGCTGGGCTATCAAAAGGAGAAGATGAGGCAACTCGGTTTAGCAGCAGCAGGAAGAGATCCTCGCACATAAGGAAGAAAGACAAAGAAAGGGTGCTGCTCCCTCAACCCAGAAGCTTTGTCTGGTAGGAGATAGAATCAAGGTGGAGGCTGCCTGGAAAAAGCTGGGCCCACAGAGGAATGTGCTTTCTACTGGAGATGCCACTCAATGTCAAGAGACAGAGAGAGAGGGAGAGAGAAATGCCTGGCTCTTCCCTTCTCCAGCCCTTCAAGCTCCTAACAGTACCTCTCACTGAGCAAACCCAGGGGAAGTTATAACATAGCAAGGAAGCCTGGGAATGTAGGTGTACCCCTCAACCCCAATCAGAGGGTGAGGGGAATCACCAATTTGGGATAGGCATTTGCCTCTGGAGCGAGAGTCAGGGGAATGGGGATCGGGACGTGCACAAAGTGATCCTCGACCATATTGGTAACCCCTAATTTCTTTAATTTTTTTTTTTAAAGGTTTGGAGACAATATGGCAAAATGTTAGCATTTGTTTTTTGGTTTTTTGTTTTGAGACAGAATCTCTCTCTGTCACCCAGGCTGGTGTGCAGTGGTGCAAGTCTGGCTCACTGCAAACTCCACCTCCCGGGTTCAAGCGACCCTCCCACTCCAGCCTCTCTAGTATCTGGGACTAAGGTGCACACCACTACACTCAGCTAACACTTGTTAACATTATAATGTGGGTGACCAGAGGCTCATTACTTTATTTTCTGTGCATTTCTATATAGTTGGAATATTTCATAAGAAGCGATTATTATAGGACAAACAGAAATGTTCCAGATTAATGGCAATAGTAAGCATCTTTATTGTATTTCCACCCTAGTTTCCAAGGAAATGCCACATCTCTCTCAGTGAACAGTAGCATCTTTGTCTAGTTTGCAGGCTGTGCCATTGACTCTTTGGCATGATGGTGTATTGAAGACAAGGTGGGAGAGCAAGACAGGGAATGGGTGGAGACAGGCAAGGAGGAAAGGTGGCAGGAAAAGACTCAGGAGGAAGAGGATGACCATCGATCGCTGTGAGCTCTCCCAGAGCCTGCCTGCCTTTCAAACTTGGTTCAGTCACTTACTACCGGGGTGGCCTTGACAAGTTCCTCCTCTCTCTCTCCTAAGATGTTAATAGTACCTACCTCAGAGGGGTCATTTTGAGGATTCAGTGACTTCCCCCACAGGAAAACACTTCACGTTGTGTGGGAACATAGTCCACTCTCAATCCATCTTGGTTAACATCATTATTGTTTATTATTGATCTTTACATCCTTAGTGTTGGCAGAGTTTCTGGTGCTTAAAAAACATTTGTTCAGATCAGAGAAGTGGAAAAAATTGTCATTTGCTTATTCAAGCCATATTTTCCTGTGATATTCTGATCCTAGTTGCACATACAGAAATACATGTCTAAAACAGCACCTCGATTCTGGTCTACAGCAGGACGAAGTTCACTGTGATCTCAGATAAGCTTGGCTAAAATAGGACTTGATGGAGATAGTCACACTTCAGTGAAGAAAGAGAATTCCCTGTGTAATGTCACCAGGAGATTCAACCTCAAAATTCTGCATGGAAGGGGTAGTCCTCCAAATGAGAGGATCTGCAGAAACAAACAAACAAACAAAAACAGAGAAACTGTTCCATCAAAGCAACAGCTCTGGATCAGAAGGTATTCTTCTCTGGTGGACTCTATGGTATTTGTGTTCTCTCAGCCACCTCCCTGCAAGAACACAAGAAGGGTGCTCACACCTTGACCTTCCCTCAAACCGATACGAGGGCTTTGCTAGGAAGGAGGACAGACAGTGACCAGGGCACGGGAAACAACTCGGAATGACAACTCATGGTAAGCCTGGTGTCAGGTGAGGCAACTGACAAGTCTTGTCCCAATCCACTGTCACAACATCATGAGGTAGGAAATACCAGCACAATTGACAGCTTGGGGATTGTTATGAGTATTAAATGAGATAATAGCACTGGCAAAGGGCTCAGGACCTTGGCACATTCTCAGCGAAGGTTCAATGGATGTTAGCTGCGATTAGTATTATCATCCTACTTTATAGGTAAAGAAACCAACTAGGTAAAACTTGGAAATTTACCCTATGTCACACAGCTAAGAAACCAGTGTTAGAGTTGGATCTGAGGCCGGGTGGACTTACTCCTGAGCTATCAACCCATTGCCTCCACTGGATATGATGTTCATTGGAAGGTCAGTGGTTCATTTTGGGGGATAGTCCCCTTTTATGTTCACCCTTCCTTTTTACACTAAGCAGCTGCTACTTTGTTAAGCACTGATTAAAAATAAGCCATTATAAGATGAGGAAAGGCTGCTGTGATACTAAGGGTGGGCAGAATAGATATGAATATCATGACAAGCAAGCTACGCTTGAGATACTGAAACCATTTTTAAAAGCTGAAAAATCATTTTGGCTATAGAAACATTGGAAGAAATTCAAATTGGCATTGAATTGCAGACCTCGCAGTAATAAATGCCAGACAACTCTCTTTGATATATTTAATTAGATACATTAATCAGAAAGTATTGATTGTAAAGAGATGATTTAGGATTCCCACCTAGCCAGAGTGAAAACTTTCTTTCAACCACTTATCTGACATTTAAAGTAGAGTTACCACCACCTCCTTTAAGAGGCATTTGGAGATTATTTAATCCGGCCTCCCCGGCCTTCTTCCCTGAATGTTCTAAACACAATCCCACCTCAGGGCCTTGGCACCTGCTGTTATCAATGCCAAGAATGCTCTTCCCCCAAATATGCATATGGTATGTCCCTCACAGCAAAGCCTCCCTTGACCCACCCTGTATAAAGGATCTGTCCCACTACCACCCACCACTTCCTATCCACTTTGACCTACTTTATTTTTCTGTCTAGCATTTGTTACTGTGTGACACACAAATTTTGAGTTGATTTATTTCTGTTCTGTCTTCTTCCCTCCCTCCATAAGCACGTGGAGGCAGCAGCTTTGTACAGTATGATAACCCAAGCATCTAGAAAATGCCTGGCACATAGAGGACCACTAGATATTTATTGAATGCAGGAATAAATGAATGCTCTGCCTCCTACCTATTGACAACACACCTTCTGTTACAATTCTAGCTCCACATCCAGAAGTTCAGACAATGAGCAGCAATTAGAGATGTGTCCCTCGCAGTGATTCCCAGGTACCCCAATTTTAACTTTCAAAACCGCCCCAAAATTGTATTTGAAGACACAAGTAGTCCCAGCAGCCTTCTAATTCTTCCAACTAACCCTCTACCAGTTTAGAAAAACTCCTAGCAATGCTCCTAGTTAACTCCATGCCACTTACTGCAACATCTTGCAGGCCCTCCAGTTTCTGTTGAAGCTGAGGATGGTTGCCATCTCCTCATCACTCAATTTAAAGTCAAAGACCTGGAAAGATAGGAGTTCCGTACATCATCAGTAGGGTCGTTACTGCTGTGACTGGAGACTACCAGCAATTCTAGCAGGGAGTTCTAGCAGCACAAACTGGTCAGTGGTGTTTTTCCATTATGTCCACGGGATACAAATTTTTCTCTAAATTAGGTCCTACACAAAGACCGCAGTATTTGTAGTGCTCAGTGTTCCGGGGGAGGGAGACCAGGCTCACAGGTACTAAGCCCCAGGTGTGCACAGGCCCTGTATTCCATGATGCGCCCTTCTAGAAGACAGTTCTCCAAGGACAGTTCACACCTCCTTTGCTGCCGGAAGATGAGCAGGGAGGCCAGGACAGTCTGCTCATGTGGTGGCCCTGGGTTTAGCTGCTCAGGGGCAACTGAGGGTCTTCTCAGTGGTGTGAGGCACAGCTGTGCTCAGACCTGACAGGGCTTCAGCAGGCACTGTCCCCAGCATGTCCTCAGCCCATGGATCATTCATCTCAGGTATACTGAGCCTAGATCCCTGGGCTGGAAAATGATAGGGTGGTAGGAACGGAGGCGACCAAAGACAGTGCAGGGATGAGGTGAGAAGCCTAATGACAGGGTCTGTCTCTGCCCCACTTCCCTGAGGAATACCAGGGCTAACCAGCCGGGATCTTACCTGAATGTTCTCAACAATGCATGCCGGTGTCACAGACTTGGGGATCACAATCACATTCCTCTGGATATGGAAATGGATCAGAACCTGTGTGGAAAGGGGACATCAAGTTTCCACTCAGCTACAAGGACCCCTCCTTTTATGGAAAGGAAGAATAAAACATTTTCGCAGCTCACTGTGGCTTCAGGTACAATCGCTGATACTGACTGAACCCTTCGCAGCTACTAGACTTGTGCCAGCTCCTTGCTTCATTCTCTCCCTTCATCTTAGGGACAAACCTGTGATCTTCATTTTTCAGGAATAAAGAAAGCAGTTTGGGTCATAAGGCTGATCAGAGGTAGAGTTGGCGTCTGCACCCACATCCCTAGACTTCAAAGCCATGCTTTACGACTTGGCTGTAGGGCTTAACAGGAAGCTGTGAGGCAGAAGCTATCTTTGTTTCAGTGACAGCTCTTGTGTTTCTTGAGGTTCCAACAGACTTCGAAGGAAACACTTTAGAGGGCTTCAGCTCCTGTGTTCTTCCCCTTTAAGGAGTTAGTTGAGAACAACACAAGAAATGAAACATGAGACTGGAAGAAATAGTTGTTGGATAACAAGAAAAATATAAATATGATACCTGGGCTGTGGTTTTCTTGTGCTTTGCAGCAATCTCCTTAATCTTGGGATCCTCCAGCAGGGAAGGGTCCTCTGGCTTGGCCCTAGAGGCAGAAAGATGCTGATGTGAACAATCACCATGTCTACCATGTACAGACGGACACCACTCCAATGAGGGTCTCAAGACCGATCATAAGAGCCTCTCCATCTGGGAGACAGGCAGGAGGACCTGGAAGCTTGGTTCCTTCCCCAGGGCTCTGAAGTCTCAGCATTTTGCAAAGCCTGGTTCATGCTTGGGTGGCTGAACTGGAAATATTCCCAGAGGGTCAAAAACGTCGCCCATGTTTTTGTTGTTGCTGTTGTTGTTGCTTTTTAATTCCCATTTGATCCCACTGTCATCCCATTTGGTTGTACCAAATGCATTACCTTACACACGTTTTTCTTTCCAGTGACTTATGGTCTCATACCAATATTTACCAAACATAAAATAACGTTTTAAAGATTATCAAGAGAAGGATCTACTGCTTGGAAGCCTCACCAAGGTCTATCCGGAGAGCCCAGCGGGCTGTAGGCCGTAACGGTGATGCCCTTGGAGTGGCAGTACTGGATCAGTTTCTCCTGCGTGAGGTACGGGTGACACTCAACCTGCAACAGCAGACAATTCGCATCACGGGGAAAGCTGGCTGGCTTTTTGAGTTGTTCATAGGGAGTTCTACACACACACACACACACAAAGAGACCACCAAGCAAAGACCAAACACCTACCCACTGAGATTCTTGCTAACACACCCATGAGATCAGCCTCACACCTCCCACAAGTGTCCTGATCACTGACCCCTGAGATGACACTCGGGGCATAGATAGCATTGAACATTCCTCCCAATGTTTAAGAAGTAATAGGGCAAGACCTTTATTTAGCCTTATACTAAACAGAATTTACCTGGTTAGTCACTGGTTTATATTTCAGTCCAGGTTTGTTCAAGAGCCTCTCGATCTGGAAGTGGTTGAAATTGGAGATGCCAAGGGCTTTCACCAGCCCCTCATCCACCAGCTCCTCCATGGCCTGTCATAGAAAGGAAAACCTTTTGGGCAGCCACAGAGGGACTACAGGGACCCTGGCTTGCCTTAGTCCTCCCTGGGACAGAAATTGCTAAAGGATCCAAAACAACAGGGTTAGCTGAAGCATTCACAGGAAGTTTCAGTCCAGGGCCTGGGTGCCCAACAGTGATGGGTCCAGCCCTACTGCCCCTCCCCAGCCCAAGAAAAACTAGGAGTAACAGGTAAAGATTTATATTCTTGCCACTCTCACCTTACACGTAAAGAAACACATTCAAAATTATACTGCTCTATACAGGGGAAATATGAAGTTTTGTAATGCAAAAAATAAAAAATAAAAAATGAACATTTGCAAGCTTATGAGATGATTGTATTTTTAATGAATATAAATGACAGCAGGTAGCTACGGCTGTGTGTGAATTGTACATCCAAACCTTGGCAAGCTGTGTTAGGAAGAGGCTGCAGCATGTGGAGAAGCCTCACTTGTGGGTCCTGAGTCACTTTCTCCCACACCAACCATGCTCGGGTTTGCAGGAAGGTCATGCATATAGATTATGCCCTGGCAGGGGCACCTGGGCAAGGAGTTGTGTGGGGCTGAAACCTGACCCACCGTCTGCATATCCAGCCATGCTTCCCGGTACAGAAACTACCACCAAGGAAGGGAATCTTTGTTTAACTTTTAGCCTATATTGGGCATTTTCCAAACTTGCCCAAAGATATCATATATGTTAGCAGCAGCCTCCAATGCAACATGTATTTATTAGCCATCTATTACATGTTCCAGAAGTTGTCAGGATGTAAAAGTATACAATGTGCTTCCTTCTTCTGGGATTCTTACAGTCCAATTAAAGTGCCAGGGTTCCCTTCTATGGAGCCATCAACCATGACCGTGAGGCTGCCTCAGATAACATGACCGTGGCATAGACCGAGTCAGAAAGGAAAGAGAAGGAAGAGATTCACACAGCCTGCAGCTGTCAGGGCAGACCTTCAGGTAGAGTTTAAACTGCGTCTCAGAAAAAAAAAGAGAGAGAGAAAAGAGGGGAAAATCATGGGCCTGGGTTTCAGCAAACTAGGGTAAGTTTTTAACTCTTGTAGGCCTTAGTATTCTCTTCTTAAAAGAAGTCTTATAATACATGCTAATAATATATATCTTTCTGATGCACATTATCAGAGGCTGAGACAGGAGGATTGCTTGGGGCCTGGTGTTCGAGACCATCCTGTGCAACATAGCAAGACTCTGTCTGTACCAGAAAAATTTTTTTCAATTAGCTGGATGTGGTGGCATGTGCCTCTGATCCCAGCTACCTGGGAAGATTGCTTGAGCGCAGGAGTCCGAGGCTGCACTGACCTGTGATCTTGCCATTGTACTGCAGCCTGTGCAACAGAACAAGACTCTCTGAATTAAAAAAAAAAAAAAAAAGTAATATCAGTGGCTGGGTTTCACCCCTGAGAGTTTCTTACAGATTTTGTCTGAGTTATAGCCTAGACATTGGGATTTTTAAACTCCTCAGGTGATTCTAATGAACAGCCACATTGAGAACCACAAGTGTAGATGAAGTAGTTCAAATTGGGCAGTAGAGTTTAGATGCTATGAAAACATAAGGTTCCCAACACTTCTGATGGGGCAATTAGATAATATAAAAGCTATTGTACATCATAGGTCAGGTTAGTTTGCCTGTCTTCGAACTTGACTTCTTTATACTTTTTCCTCCCCTCTGCTGGTGGTGGTCAACGAGGTTTCTACTGAACTGGCTGTGGGTCTACAGAAACATCCAGCGCTTTCATATTCAAGTCTGCTCGTTTCAAATCAGAGCCTCTGACCTTGATCACTGATATCTTTTCATGCCTTTCAAATGTTGTATTTAGCAGTCATCCTTGTACTCATTCAGAAAACAGCACTGTGAGACGCAGGCTACACTGACACACGAGCCATATTAACATCATCGTAGGAGCTAAGGCAAACTGATAAAATGTATTGCAAATGGCCAGGTGCAGTGGCTCACGCCAGTAATCCGAGCACTCAGGGAAGCCGAGATGGGTGGATCCCCTGAGGTGAGGAGTTTGAGACCAGTCTGGCTAACATGGTGAAACCCTGTCTCTACTAAAAATACAAAAGTTAGCCGAGCGTGGTGGTATGCACGTGCAGTCCCAGCTACTCAGGAGGCTAAGGCAGGAGAATGGCTTTAACTCGATAGAGGAATGTTGCAGTGAGCCAAGATGAAGCCACTGCACTCCAGCCTGGGCAACAAAGTGAGACTCTGTCTTTAAAAAAGAACGCTGTGCTTGTGGATTAATGTTTTTGAAGAAACAATACACAGAAAAAGCTACGTTTAGTTGAATCATGTCAATTCTAAGCATTTCAGAAAGGTGAGGCTTAATATATTTTCCCTTGTAAAACACAATACAAACTCGCAACTACATGCATCCCTACACAGACAGCTGCCAAGATAACATCATTAACTCTTGGAGTCATATGCCAGTGTTCATTTATAACTCATTCCTCCACTTCGTTCTCTACTAGCATTTGCAAAAGGATATAATAGTATAATAAAAAATGATCAGAGAAAACACTGATCCCTTAATTCACTTTGAATGTGAATGATGTGAAACAGGTCATGATGTGATCTGGGAAGCAGCGCACTCAGGCTCCCTAATTTCCGGATGTGTGTTCACTGCATGCCAAGCGCCATGCTGATGGCTTTGGTGGTTGGACTTGTGATTCAGATGAGTCTGGGTCCAATCCCAGCTCTGCCACACACATTGTGACATGACCTGCGCAAGTCACCAATCAATCTAGGCTTCAAATGTCATTATTTATAAAGGGGGATGTTAACCCTGCCTTATAGGTTTAGATGATTACATGGTGGCTATGACTAATGTTGCTGGCATGTAAACCATCTTAATCTTTATTGCACACTCAAAAATACATAGTAGTAGTATGTGTTATAAGACTTCTTTTTAAGAAGAGAAAACTGAGCCCTACAAGAGTTACAAAACTGATCCTAGGTTATTCAGCTGCTATGAGAAAACCCAGGCCCAAACCTCCTGTTCCAAATGGCTCGTCCTGGTTTGAGAACAGCATGTATATTCACCAAAGTTGGGTACATTATATTTCCAGTCTTATTTGAAGACTCAGTATTAGCCTTGAAATATAAATAGTATCAGATGCACCCAAAAGCCAAAGGTGATGAGGAAGATATTAGAAGAGCTACAGAATCACAATGATGAAATTAGAAAGCATCAGGCACATGGCCTCTTTCATATGAACGGGAAGTCTCATGGATAACTGAAGATTTCTCTCCCAGCACACTTAGAGGAAGCTGGAACCTACCTCCCAGGCATCCAAGAACGTTGCTTTTCCACCGATGATATTACCTTTATCATCTTTGGGGTAAAAGTCATCCCCAGACTGTAAATACAGAATGAAAAGTTTACTGGAATCTGCATCAGGACACTTGGTTCAGCTAAACAAGGTTTCAGGGTCCTGACTCTTGCTAAATACCACATGTGCATACCAGGTTTTCAGACTCTGTAGTACATACTACAAGAATGTGAGTTTAAATAAAATCTCTATATCTACTGTAGCATATTAATCCATATATTTTAGAAACCACTGGATTGACATTAAGATCTGCGGTTAGTACATTCCAGAAGCCACCTTTATCACCATGGACATTCACCTCATACACCTAGATCCTGTGTACACCCAAGGGCAAACATTCATTTCAGTATCACTGGAGAAGGATTAGATCTCCAGGGTGTGGTTTTCTGGGGAAGATATTGGCCAGCTTCTATCCTTGCAGCCTCTAGAAGAGACATGGAATAAGGGATGGCAGGCCATCAGCACTCCCGCTGGTCAGGAGGGGAGAGAGCTGGAAATTTGTCTCTCCCACCCCTCAGGAGCAGGTAGAGCAGAGCCCCAGGCAATGGGAGCCACGATGACTACTGGCTTCCTTCCAGCATCACCGCACTTGGGCTTTTTTCCAAGATGCCACTCCTGGGGTGTGCTTTGCTTAAGAAGATAATTAGGCCCTGGAATATAGTTATGCATGTCTAATCCAAGGGATTTCCTGGGAGGGCAACTCTGGGGTGCAAAATCAAGACAAAGGTGATAGGGCAGTTGCAACTTGTCTGGGCTGCCAGAAGTCATGGCTTCTCTCAGACATAACTGCAAGAAAACGCAGGCATGTGGCCACCTCAGCAGCACACATGGCCTCAGCCTCCCTTCCACGCCAGCGTCTTTCTGCTCCAAGGTCTCTTCCTGACCACCTGACACTCCCAATTATGAACTACAAGGTCTCCTGCTCCAGTCCACACCACCTCTAGCCCTGGTGCAGCTACTATTTTCTGGCAGCTGCTCAGAAACTAGAGGCTGAGAAAGGGAGTCGCTCAAACCTTGAATCCCTGTGGCCAGTGAATAAGATAGAGGTCCAGATAGCTCAGCTTCAGGTCCTTGAGGGTCTTCTCAAAGGCTTTCCTCACAAGCGGTCTCTCAAAAAACGTGGGCCACAACTGCAAGAGTGTAGCAATAGGCTGTTAATATTTGGAGAAGGAAGGGCCACGTTATACCCATTGTCCCTGCCTTTTGATTTGCACCCTGATCTAACCTGGCACAGGCCATTTATAACAAAGCTGATTAAGATCCACGACACCGTGTGGAAGATCACCAGGGCTCAGCACGTCAATGACATGTCTTAAGTGTTAAAACCAATTTACTTTTTCAACTCTCCTAGTACTCTATATGTCTCTCAGATCATTTAATAAATGTGGCCACACATTTGAAATCTGTTTACCTGTCTCAGTCTCTTCCTCAACTGTGGGCTCTCTGAAAGGAGGACTTGTGTGTAACTTTTAAATGTCAAGAATTCTTAGGCCTTCAGGAAAAGATGGTCCTTTATCTGACCTATATGATAGGTCCCTTACGAAGCCTGTCAGGCCCCAAGTGATAACTTTATAAGGGCTTTATCCACACTTGGCTGCTACACAGTGGGGTCTATTTGTCCCACCAGATATATGCAATTTCCATGTACCTAGAACTAGTGTTTTTTCAGCAAGTTGTGTATAATGTAAATCCAGTGATTCTAAACCCCCTCACACCCAACACCCTCTTCTTTTTTATAACATTGTGTACCTCACCTTTTACTAGATCAAATAAAGAAAATCATATGTGGCAATAGAAAAATGCTCCTACTGTTTTCCAAAATGCCCCCGACTGAGAACTTTAGGGACACAGTGGTGGAGACCACAGTGCTGACAGGGAGACCACACATCAAGCCCTGCCTGCACCCTTGGCCTCTGACTGCCTCTGGGCAGATGGTGGATCCCTCTGATGGGAAACAGGGAGGCCCAGGGCAGTGCAGGGCTCCATGGAGACAAGCCCACTGTGGGAAAACCAACCCGCAGGCAGGTGGCGCAGCAACGACATGTTCAATTATCAATAGCGGCTTGGAGTATGGATAGAATTGTATCCACGGATGTTATCAAGGCAGGGATGAAAAGGGCTACATGTAGAAAAGGCTGACAGAGATCTCGCTGCCGACCCGACCCAGATACTTCTGCCTGCCTTCAAGTGAAGGCCTCGCACCCAATGTGCCATGTGCACCTTGCTGACGATGAACAGGTCCTCCCGCTTCACAGCCTGCTCTTGGATCTTCTCTTGGATGGCTTCCCCCACCTCATGTTCATTCTGATAGACATAGGCACAGTCAATGTGGCGATATCCTGCATCAATGGCCACCTTCACTGCTTCTTTCACTTTGCCGAGAGGAGACTGAAAAGCAAAAGAAAAGCCCATCACACATGTATTTTTTTTTTTCCTTAAGAGAAGGGGCCTTGCCATGTTGCCCAGGCTGGCCTCACATTCCCAGGTTCAAACAATCCACCCAACTCCCGAGTAGCTGGAATTACACCACATTCAGCAACCAACATAGTCTCTTATCCCCAGACCACCTTCAACAGGCTGCCCCACATGGCCCAGTTTCTCCAAACCAAGGCCTCACTGGGGTCTCCTGGGCCAGGGAATATCTGGCAAAATTTAGAAAAGTTTTCAAAAGAAGAGAAGGAAAGTGAATTAATTTGGGATTACAGGCATGAGCCACCACACCCGGCCAGTTCTGCATTTCTAACAAGTTCCCAGGTCATATGGATTCTGCTAACCCAAGTCCCAAACCCTGATCTACAAAGGGGTGCCAAGGACTTGGGGCTCTGCATCCTCTCCACAACCACCCAGCCCACAACAAACCCACAGCCAAGTGGGGAAATGTTGAGCCCAATTAAGTGTCCTAGAGCCAGAGAGAGAAACTGCCCCGGAAAACAATTTTATGTCCAACAGCTGCTTGAACTTTGATACTTGCTAGAGAAGCTCTCAGGACTGCTGGGAAAGCCAGCCTTGGAGCTTTGCAGCCTGAATCAGCTCTGAGAAAAGAAAGCAACCGGAGTCCCGGCTCCAGGACTGAATCTCACCTCTCCAAACCCCTGCCCGACCTCCAGGCTTTCCTGGCTGAATGCAGACAGAGAAAACACCCAAACGCCCCTCCAGAGAAGAAGGCTGCGCAAAGATTTGCATATTTACCTGCCATGTGCCCAGGCCCACAATGGGCATCTTGGCTTTGGTACTGAGCTCCACAAAGGTGGTTATGGTTGGCGCAGAAATGATTCTGAGTGAGCAGGTAGAAGTCTGACGTCCTGCTGTGTCCAGAGTTGGTTGCTTCTGGTGGGTTCTTGGTCTCGCTGACTTCAAGAATGAAGCCACACACTTCGCAGTGATTGTTACAGCTCTTAACGATGGTGTGTACAGAGTTTGTTCCTTCAGATGTGTCTGGAGTTTCTCCCTTCTGGTGGGTTCGTGGTGTCTCTGACTTCAAGAATGAAGCCACAGAGCTTCGTGGCGAGTGTTACAGCTGTTAAAGGTGGTGCAGATCCAAACAGTCAGCAGCAGCAAGATTTATTAGGAAGAGGGAATGAACAAAGCTTCCACAGCTGGAAGGGAACCCGAGCAGGTTGTTTATTCCATTATTTATCCCCGCCCATGCGTTGCAGATCGGTCCATTTTGCAGAGCACTGATTGGTCCATTTTGCAGAGCACTGATTGGTGCATTTTACAGAGTGGTGTTTGGTGCATTTACAGTCCTTTAGGTAGACACAGCGCTGATTCGTACATTTTTACAGAGTGCTGATTGATGCATTTACAATCCTTTAACTAGACAGAAAAGTTCTCCAAGTCCCCAGTCGCCCCAGGAAGTCCAGCTGGCTTCACCTCTCAATCCTCCCTCTAAACAGGACATCCTAACTGCTGTTAGGAATTGGGCGATGTCCACTCTAGACACTTCTTGCTGGATACGGATGAACAAGAGGCCTTGCAGTTGTAGTGTCCTTCAGAGGGGGAACTCTTTAGGCCAGTCAAAGGGCCAGCAGGTCGGTCCAAGGGTCCTCGGTACAAGTTGTTAGTCGAGCACAGTTGGGGTTCCATTTGTAAGACCATCTGTAGCTTGATGGTGTCAATCCTAGAGGAAACAAATTTACAAGGAGGTTAAAAATACAGGGCCCAAAGGTGAGTAATAGCAAGATGGCTGTCACGGGCCTAGAAAGGGGAGAAGCCATGTTGCCCAACTCCAGAGGTTGGCATAAGAGTTAGAAAGGCACTGTCTGATTTCAGAAGCCTTTTCCTGTAAACGTCGGGTGGCATCTCGTACTATCCCTGACTGGTTAGTGAAAAAACAATACTCTCTCCCTAAAAAGGTGCAGAGCCCTCCTTTCTCAGCAGTGAGGAGGTCAAGGTCTCGGCGGTTTTGGAGAGTCACTACTGCCAAATAGTCTATTTGGGATTGTAGAGTAAGGATAGATTTCATTATTTCTTGCAAACTGTCTGAGAAATCCTTTGAGAGTGTGTGATAGTAGGATAATGAAGTAGATAAACTGGCTATTCCAGTTCCTGTAGCAGTAGCTGTTCCTAACCCTGTAAGTAGGGGTAGTAGTTATATGGCTCTGCACTGATGGACTTGAGTTTTGAGAGGCACTGATAGGGTCTGATTTCCTGGGGCAATGTTAATGTTGGGACTTAGGAAGACTAAGGTGCAGGTGCCTGTCCACTTAGTGGGGAGGCAGATATAGGTTGACGTTACACAGAAGAAGAGTATGCCTTGCTGGATAGTCAGAACAGGGTATGTATATTAAAAAGGTGTGTGAGTTTGTTGTTTTCATTTTCCCATACTCCTAGAGGACTTGCCAAGGTAAATACAGTGAGTGTCCGGAAAGGGGTGTTGGGAGCAAACTGAATGGCTCTCTGTGTTCTATTTTCCCATTGGAGAAAAAAACAGTTTGTATCTACTAGGAACCATTCAAGAGAGTGCTTGAAAGATGGCATGAGATGGGATGAAAGATTGGTGCGTTTTTGCAGAGTGCTGATTGGTGCATTTACTATCTGCTAGCTAGGGAGAAATGTTCTCCACGTCCCCACTCGATTCAGGAAGTCCAGCTGGCTTCACCATTCACTGCTTTTTGTTTGTTTGTTTTTGAGACGGAGTCTTGCTCTGACTCCCAGGCTGGAGTGCAGTGGTGTGACCTCGGGTCACTGCTACCTCCATCTCCCGGGTTCAAGCAACTCTCCTCCCGAATAGCTGGGATTATAGGTGCCCACCATCACTCCAGTCTAACTTTTGTATTTTTAGTAGAGACAGACTGGTCTCAAACTCCTGACCTCAGGTGATCCGCCCACCTCGGCCTTCCGAAGTGCTGGGATTACAGGCATGAGCTTCTGTGCGTGGCCACATCCTGCTTAAGAAGGCTGGTGCTACCTGCTGTGGGAAGAGCTGGAGCCTGGCCACAGTAGCTTCCCTGCCCTATCCAAACAAGAAATCCCTTCCAGGCTTTTGTGAGATTGACGATTGTGTGAATGAATTATTACACATGGCAACCTTGTGTAAAGTTCTCTTACATAAGAGTATCATCGGCATTTTTGTTTGTTCATGATGAGTCAAGAAATTCAAAACAGCCCAAAGTTGGAAAGTAGTGAGGGAGAGAGAGGGGAAGGAAAGAAGAGTAGGGGGAGGGAGGGAAGGAATGAGGGAAGAGTACAGAAGAGAGAAAAGAGAAAGAAAACGAAAGAGAGTAAAGGTAGGGAGGAAGGCAGGAGGGCAGGAAGGCAGAATGGCAGGCAGGCAGGCAGGAAGGAAGGAGAAAGAAAGAAAAGAAAGAAGAGAAAGAAAGAGAGAGAAAGAAAGAAAAGAAAGAGAAAGAAAGAAAGAAAGAAAGAAAGAAAGAAAGAAAGAAAGAGAAAGAAAGAAAGAGAGGTAAAGAAAGAAAAATGAAAGGGTAAGAAAGAAGCCTGGCCAACATGATGAAACCCCATCTCTACTAAAAATACAAAAATTAGCTGGTCATGGTGGTGAGAGGTGAAGCCAACTGGACTTCTGGGTTGAGTAGGGACTTGGAGATCTTTTCTGTCTTACAAGAGGATTGTAAAATGCACCAATCAGCACTCTGTAGCTAGGATGGTAAAATGCACCAATCAGTGCTCTGTGGCTAGTAGAGGTTTATAAAATGGACCAATCAGCACTCTGTAAAATGGACCAATCAGTGCTCTGTAAAATGGGCCAATCAGCATTCCTTAAAATGGACCAATCAGCACTCTGTAAAATGGACCAATCAGCAGGAAGTGGTCAGGGAAAAATAAGGGAATTAAAGCTGGCCATCCCAGCCTGCAGAGGCAACCCACTTGGGTACCCTTACATGCTGTGGAAACTTTGTTCTTTTACTCTTCAAAATAAATCTTGCTGCTGCTGACTCTTTGGGTCTGTGCCATCTTTAAGAGCTGTAACACTCACTGCGAAGATGTGTGCTCCATTCTTGAAGTTAGTGAGATCAGGAACCTACCGGAAGGGACCAACTCCAGACACAGTGGCCATGTCTGTAATCCCAACTACTTGGGATGCTGAGACAGGAGAATCGCTTGAACCTGGGAGGTGGAGGTTGCAGTGAGCAGAGATCATGCCACTGCACTCCAGCCTGGACAACAGAGTGAGACCCTGTCTGAAAAAGAAAGAAGGGGAGAAAGAAAGAAAGAGACTAAGCAAAGCAAAGAAGGAAAAAAAAACAAGGATTTTCTTTCCCTGTGATGGTTTCCTCTGTGAAATGGAGTCTAGGGAGGAGAGGTAAGAAGCAGTGTTTCCATTTTAGAAGTGGCAATTCCAGGTTCAATGCAGAGATGGTCAAATCCTGGGCTGATTAGAGTCAGCTGTAACTAGTTGGTAGTCAGCAATCTAGGGAACATGATACAGGCCTGTGCCATGCTGTGACACACCATGACAGGCCAGGGCCACGTCACAGCATCAGCTTCGGCTTGAGGGTAGTGGGTTTTTCTGTTTTTTTCGCGTTCTTGTTTATGAGGTGGGTTTGCTTGAAAATTGAAATGGACTTGAATCTCTGGGCTGTGGTTTATGACAGCTCTTAGAGGTCAATTGGCATGATATTTTGTACCTATGAGTGAAATATCTTAAATTTCATTGATGTTTGTTAAATTATCTACTTCGACATTAATAATACATGCATGGGCCGGGCATGGTGGCTCACGCCTGTAATCCCAGCACTATGGGAGGCCGAGGAAGGTGGATCACTTGAGCTCAGGAGTTGGAGACCAGCCTGACCAACATGGTGAAATCCTGTCTCTGCTAAAAATCCAAAAATTAGCCGGGCATGGTGGCACATAGCTGTAGTCCCAGCTGCTTGGGAGGCCTGAGAATCACTTGAATCTGGGAGGGAGAGATTGCAGTGAGCCAAGATTGTGCCATGCACTCCAGGCTGGGCGACAGAGAGAGACTCTGTCTCAAAAACTGATAAATAAATACACGCGTGCCTCATCATCTGGTGGCCACAAAGTCTCCTGGATCTGCACATGGGGCACCTTATTTTCCCAGTGGATACTGGATGACATGCAGGGTTAGTATTGTTGAAATAGTAAATCCTTAGTGATCGTCAAGCTAAATAACAGAGAGAGGGTCCCTAAAAGAAAAATATTTCTCTGAGAGTAGAGCACTGCAATGGGAATACGCATGCCAGAGGTAAGTATGTGTATATTTGGGGAAATAAAGCAAGACAAAAATTTTTCAGGGAAAAAATGAGGATTATCTAATTGCTTTGAAATAATTAGCCTTGGCTACAAAGATCAATCATGAAAGTGTTAGTCTGAGCTTGGACAGGCAGTTAGCTGTTCACAGGTCCTTGCAGAGTATGTTTTTTATTCAGTTGCAATGGCCTTTGTTCAACTTTGTGGTTTTTGCCGTCTTTCATGGTAATTTTGGTTTTCAGTTGTACAACCATTAGAACCCTCCTTTCATGGCCTTCTGAGCTGTATTTGTTTTTTGTTTTTTGTTTGTTTTTTAACATTAGTGACTCCATTTTGATTCTGACCATTTTTACGTGATGCACAGAAAAAAGAAATGTGTATTATTCATGATAATATTCCTTCGAGAACCACTTAACTATGAATCGGTGAGGAGGAAGATCTTTTTTAGATAATTGAGATTAAGAAGGTATATCGATTAGCTGTTTTCGTGTAACAAACCAACTGGTTATAACAGCAACCATTTATTTGCTAGTGATTTTGTGGGCTGGCAGTTTGGTCAGGAAGCAGCTGATAAGCTGGTATCAAAACCACGTGGTGTCAGCTGGGTTTCCTCACCTCTGTGGGCTTCACTGGGGTGGAATGGGATGTCAGGGAAGGCAGGAACCCCTCTTCACATGTTTTTCATTTTCCATGAGGCTAACCTGGACTTGTTCATAGGTAGCAGCATCATAGGAGGCCTACTCTCGGAATGTGTGCAGAGTCACCTGTCACCTTCTATTGATCAAAGCAAGTCTCAAGGCCAGAAAAGGGCCAGGGAGTAAGGAAATTGATTCTACCTCTTGAGGGAATTTGTTACAGGGAATTTTGGCTTTTTTTTTTTTTTTTTTTTTTTGAGACGGAGTCTCGCTCTGTCACCCAGGCTGGAATGCAGTTGCACAATCTCGGTGCACTACAACATCTGCCTCCTAGGTTCAAGGGATTCTCCTGCCTCAGTCTCCCGAGTAGCTAGGACTACGGGTGCACACCACCACACTCAGCTAATTGTTGTATTTTTATTAGAGACGGGGTATCACCATGTTGGCCAGGATGGTCTCAATCTGCTGACCTTGAGATCTGCCTTCCTTGCTCTCCCAAAATGCTGGGATTACAGGCGTAAGCCACCATGCCTGGCCAAATTTTAGCTATTCTTAATCAACCCCAGAAGGTTTAATAAGAACTTTGATTAGCTCCTTTCTAGCTTCATGAATTTACCAATCTACTCCTGGTTTTGCACCTTTAAAAAACTCTCATATTTTAAAACTGATGAATATATGTCCGTAAGACGCTTTACTTTGTTAAAAATAAATAGATAAAAAGTTGAGAGAAAATTATTTTGTAGAAGAAAAATGAATGAGGAGTAGTGTCATATTTCCTTCTCACATCCGTTTCTCTAAGAAATGGATCTGTCATTAAATGTCTGCTCCTAACCCATACTGTTTGAATATAGAGTGCTGTTGGCCATGGTCTGCAGATTATTTATAATCAGCAGCAAGGGGTTACAGTGTAATGGCTTACAATTTGGTGGGGTGGGACCACGGACTAATTGGAGTTTTTTGTTTCAGTCCTCACAACTTATTTGAAGCAGGAGGCTTGGCTGTTCACCCTTTGTACTTAGTAGTCCACCAAACATCTGCCCAGCCACTACAGGGACTTTTACACTTGCTTGATTCTTTGTGGTATGGACATAGACACTTATCAACATGGGATAGCTTCCTTTGAATCTGCTCCTCTCCACATGGATGACTGAACAGGCATCAAACAGAAGGGTTAAAAAATGACTAGCCTGAGTTACATTGATGACAAGATGACCTTCTGTTGAAAAAAAAAAAAGAGAATAAACAAGTGATTATTAAGGGGATTACCTCAACCCAGTGGGTACAGTGGTCTATTATTACTAATAAGTATAATGACCAATTGAAAGCATTTCAGTATAATCGATCTGAACACTTTGAAATGGTCTCAACCCTGGATTTCTTCCTCCAAAGGGCCATTTACTTAGAACCTGCTTATTAGATTTTTTACATATTAAGCAACTATCTATAACTTGCTTGGCCAGGGTGTCAATTACTATACACCCATAAACCCGGAGAACTGCATCGCACATTGCTTGGGGTCCCCAATGGGTCCTTTGACATAATTGAGACAGACTTCCCTCATGAGAGGTTTTGACAACATTTCCCTTTAATCTGGTAACATCCATTTCCTTTCCGCATTTTCTTTAGCTCCTATTTTTATCAACTTCTTTTTTTCAATGGAAGAGAAAACAGGGGTTGCAGTAGGAGGAGGAAGGCATGGAGTTAAATGGAAAAAATGGCAACATGTTTTGCTATTTGATCTGCAAGATTATTTCCTCAACTTGTGAAAGGCAAGTCCTTTTGGTGCCCTGGGACATGTACAATAGCTGTCTCTTCTGGCAATTGGAGATTGTTGAGGACATGAGCATCAGTTCTATTTGAAACAAATCTTGGCCTCTACTATTGATAAGACCCCTCTCCATCCAAATTTTTCCAAATGTGTGTGCCACCCCAAGGGCATACTTAGATAGTTTTTTCTTGGTTTTGTAAATGTCCTAAGGCTTAGCTGAGTGCAAACACTTCACACCCTTGGGAAGATCAATTATCCGGCCACCTTCCTGATTTTACTTTTTAAGCATCTTTCCATTAATCACTGAATACCTATTATGTCTTTTTCTTTTAATCACCTGGGAGGATCCATCTATGAATAACTGCTGTCCTGTCTTGAAGGGAGTTTTTCCTAAGTCTGGTTGAATTTGGTATGGTAATTAATTAGATTTAGACATGTGTGCTCTCATTTTAAGTTTGGATTCCCCGTTAAAAAGCTTGCTGGATGAACTGAATTATTAGTAGTTAATATTAAATCATCTTTTGTCTCCTACCTTATTCCATGCACAAGAATTAGCTGCTTCAAGGATCTAGAACTAGAAATACCATTTGACCCAGTCGTCCCATTACTGGGTATATACCCAAAGGATTTTAAGTCATGGTGCTATAAACACACATGCACACATATGTTTATTATGACACTGTTCACCTTAGCAAAGACTTGGCACCAACACAAATGTCCATCAATGACAGACTGGATTAAGAAAATGTGACACATATACACCATGGAATACTATGCAGCCATAAAAAAAGATGAGTTCATGTCCTTGTAGGGACATGGATGAAGGTAGAAACCATCATTCCCAGCAAACTATCACAAGGACGAAAAACCAAACACTACATGTTCCTACTCATAGGTGGGAACAGAACAATGAGAACACTTGAACACAGGAAGGGGAACATCACACACTGGGGCCTGTTGTGGGGTGGGAGGAGGGGGGAGGGATAGCATTAGGAGATATACCTAATGTAAATGACCAGTTAATAGGTGCAGCACACCAACATGGCACATGTATACATATGTAACAAACCTGCACATTGTGCACATGTACCCTAGAACTTAAAGTATAATAAAAAAGAAAAAAATAAATAAAAAAAGAAAATAAATAAATAAATAAATTTAAATTACTAAGATTAAAAAAAAAAAAAAAAAAAAAAGAATTACCTGCTCCTCTTATTGCCGTGGTCTTGCAAGGCTCTCCTTCCCGCTTTGCTGGGAATCTGGATTTATTCCTTACAACAAGTGGGCCTTAGTCTCCCTCACGCTAGGGCCATGGTAACTAGACAGTAGGATGCACCCCTCTGGGTGGGGCGACCAAAGGCCCCTTTCCCAAAGGAGAATGTTCGAGCCTCAAAGTTGGACGCCAGAACTGTTAGGAATAACGCTCAAAATCTTAAGGAAATTGAACACTTGAACAAAGGATTCTTAGCAAAGCAATTTTACTTCTGCACCGAGGGGTGCCTCCTTGGCCAGTCGCCATGAGAGCACACATGAACAAAAGGGCCCGAGAGCCTTTATTCCTGACGCAAATACTGCCCTTGTATCCTTTCTCCATTGGCCAGGGTCAGGTCGTACAATCTAAACTAATCCCGGTTGGCTAAACATCTGACTTTTTAAGATAAGGTGGGCATGTAAAAAAAAAAGCAGAGAATAAACGGGAAGGAGTGTCTCTAATGAGCTCAAAAGTTAGTCCTCCTTGCAAATAAGGAATGGAATGTGAGCTTCTACTGATAATGCCTGGTACTGTGGCGTGCCTGGGCATCTAACAAAGGCAAAAAGGAAAAAAGGAGAAAAAGGAAAAATGGTGGAGGGGTTACTATGAATTAGAGAATAAAAGATTGATCACATTATTTGAAGAGAAACCTCATCATATCCCACACAACCATCCATCCATCCATCATTCATCCAACCCCAATCCATGTATCCTTCTACCCATCCTTCCTTCTATTCAACCTTCCATCCATCCTTCCATCCTTCCTTCCCTTTTTCCATCCATCCATCCATGCCTCCCTCCCTCCATCCATCCATTCATCCATCCATTGTTCCATACATTCCATCTATCCATTTATTCACCAGATATCATTGAGGCAGGGGAATATAATAATTAACAAAACGCAGAAATCCTTTCTCTCACAGAGCTTACATTCTAGTGGGTAGAAGCAGGGTAAGCAAGCAAACAGCAAATATATAAAATATATAACATATGGATAAACAAATGCTATGGAGAAGAAGAAAACACAGAAGGCCAAGAGGAAATATCAGAGGAGATGGGTTAATTTTAAATAGGATGATGAAGAAGGGTGTCTCTGAGAAGATGATAAATCAACAAGGAAATTAAAAATACAAGTCAGAGAATTATTCTAATACCTGAGGGCAGAGCATCTCGGGCAGTGAGAATAGCAAGGGCAAAACCCTGAGGCACAAGTACCTCTCCTGTGTAATTTTTCAGTAATGGTCAAGGTCTTCTTGGTCCCACCAACTCTCCCTAAGTTATTTGGGGCCTGACATTTTTGAACCAATGAAAATGCTGGAAGGCAACACTTTAAGATTTTAAGGGTGCAAAACTTTCATGAAGTTTCTGGGAAAACACTGACAACAAATGAGGAAAAACAAATGAATTAGGTAGAATTTAAAATTAAATATAATCAAATTCCATTGCATTGTACATTCAGAATACGTATTTTTGAAAATCGAAAGACTTGTTAAATGAGAATAATTTGAAATAAAAGTGTATTTTTCATTTGGTTTTCCCAGTGGATGTTTTGCCAAAACTTTGTTTTGGGCATCTTAGATTTCTCTTACTGACATGAATAAGCTCTATTGATTATGAGAAAATTGCCAAATGGTTTGTCCAAGTCTGTTTATTTCCTATTTTTTGTTTGTTTGTTTGTTTGTTTTTGTTTTGAGATGGAGTTTCACTCTGTCACCCAGGCAGGAGTGCAGTGGCACAATTTCGGCTAACTGCAACCTTCGCCTCCTGGGTTCAAGCGTTTCTTGTGCCTCAGCCTCCTGAATGGGAATACAGGGGTGTGCCACCATTCCTAGATCAGTTCTGTAGTTTTGTTAGAGACTAGGTTTTGCCATCATGGCCAGGTTCTGCCATGATGACCTCAAATGATCCACCCTCCTCAACCTCCCAAAGTGCTGGGATTACAGGCATGAGCCACTGCCTCTGGCATATTTTTGCATAATTGTCTGTTCAGAGTTTACATTGCTATAGTCTTGCACGCTCATTAAAGCAAAAAAAAAAAAAAACTTACTTCCAACAATCTTCACTCTTCAGGGTTCTTTCAAATTTTACTGAAAAATATTTTCTACAGAAACCTCTTTCATCTGTACATTCTTAACTATAATGTACAGTTAAAATCACAATAATGCAATAAGTAGGCTCAACATTTTTAAAATAATATTTCATATAGCAACAGTCTCACTATGTTGCCCAGGCTAGTCTCAAATTCTGGGCCTCAAGCAATCCTCCTGCCTCAGCCTCCCAAAGTGCTGGGATTACAGGTGTGAATCACCAGTCCCAGCTAGGTCCAAATTTTTAATCATGTAAAATGCAGAGTTGTTGCAAGGTTGTTGAAATGACTGGAGCAGCCCTGGACAGTCAGGCATTAAGGGGTCTGGCTGGGAGATCCAAATCCCTTTAGGTCCCAGTTATAGTTTGGCATCATCTGGCCAGCATTTGCCAGATCTCACTTCAATACAACAGGGGAAGTCTAGCCCTCTGGACTATCTGGGCACAGCAGGACAGTCACAGTGATTCCACAATCTCCGTGGTAGATGCTACCCATCTTTCTAGCCCTCTCTTAGACAATGAGTGGAGAGAATACTTGAAACATAAGAGCCTCACTCCTTGCCTCCCTACTTCCCACGACAAGCTCCCTTCCTTTTCCACACTGACCTTACCATCTTCCTCTCTGTGGTTATGCCCCTTCCTTTCTCTTCATAAGGCAAGTTCCCTACATTATCATAAGAGTTATTTAACACATATCAGTAGTGTATACCTTAGATTCTCTCCCCTTAATAGTAGCCTTGGTTTAGTTGTAGAGGATGGTGCCTTTATTTCTGACCAACTGGGACAAAATAGTGAACAAATTTTAGGATGGATGCCTTGTGTTTATTACAGTTGTGACATTGAGGACCATGAGACCTGCAAGGTTCTCATTACTCAAGAGATAAATGCCAAAAATATAATCAGATAACTGGCTCGTGAGGTGGTGCATGCCTGTGATCCCATCACTTTGGAAGGCAAAGGCAGGAGGATCACTTGAGGCCAGGAGTTCAAGACCAGCCTGGGCAACATAGCAACATCACAACATGATGTCTCTACAAAAATTAATTAGCAGGAGGTCGTGGCCTGTGCCTGTACTCTGAGCTACTCATGGCGCTAAGGCAGGAGAATTATTTGAGCCCAGGAATTGAAGGTTGCAGTGAGCTGTAATCATGCCACGGCACTCCACTCCAGCCTGGGCAACAGAGCAAGACTCCTTCTCTACAAAGACAGAGAACAGAATAACTAAGAAGTTGCTTTTTGAAACACCGCATTTCTCCACATTAGCTTTTCAAATTTACCTCTGTTTGGTTAAATTCAAGTGAAACAAACGAACACAAAAATGCCACATAATAGAAACCCAATCATTTTCTCCTATAACCTAAACTTTTTATCAAGTAAGTCGTAATCACAGTCACATGAAGAAGAAAATTTTCACCAAATGCTCACTAAGGAGATATCACTGGGCTCTGGGGTGAAATTGCTTCCTGTGTATCAATTGTATACATTTTATATACTTTTTAAAAATTATACTTTAAGTTCTAGAGTACATGTGCACAAGGTGCAGGTTTGTTACATATGTATACATATGCCATGTTGGTGTGCTGCACCCATTAATTCATCATTTACATTAGGTATATCTCCTAATGCTCTCCCTACCCCTTCCCCCCTCCCCACAATAGGACCCGGTGTGTGATGTTCCCCTTCCTGTGTCCAAGTGATCTCATTCTTCAGTTCCCACCTATGAGTGAGAACATGCGGTATTTGGTTTTCTGTTCTTTGCGATAGTTTGCTGAGAACGATGGTTTCCAGCTTAATGCTTGTTCCTACAAAGAACACAAACTCATCCTTTTTTATGGCTGCATAGTATTCCCTGGTGTATATGTGCCACATTTTCTTAATCCAGTCTGTCACTGATGGACATTTGTGTTGGTTCCAAGTCTTTGCTATTGTGAACAGTGCTGCAATAAATATACATGTGCATGTGTCTTTATAGCAGCATGACTTATAATCCTTTGGGTATATACCCAGTAATGAGATGGCTGGGTCAAATGGTATTTCTAGTTCCAGATCCTTGAGGAATTGCCACACTGTTTTCCACAATGGTTGAACTAGTTTACAGTCCTACCAACAGTGTAAAAGTGTTCCTGTTTCTCCACATCCTCTCCAGCACCTGTTGTTTCCTGATTTTTTAATGATTGCCATTCTAACTGGTGTGAGATGGTATCTCATTGTGGTTTTGATTTGCATTTCTCTGATGGCCAGTGTGATGGGCATTTTTTCATGTGTCTGTTGGCTGTATGAATGTCTTCTTTTGAGAGCTGTCTGTTCATATCCTTTGCCCACTTTTGGATAGGATTGTTTGTTTTTTTCTTGTAAATTTGATTGAGGTCTTTAAAGGTTCTGGATATTAGCCTTTTGTCAGATGAGTAGATTGCAAAAATTTTCTCCCATTCTGTAGGTTGTCTGTTCATTCTGATGGTAGTTTCTTTTGCTGTGCAGAAGCTCTTTACTTTAATTAGATCCCATTTGTCAATATTGGCTTTTGTTGCCATTGCTTTTGGTGTTTTAGACATGAAGTCCTTGCCCATGCCTATGTCCTGAATGGTATTACCTAGGTATTCTTCTAGGGTTTTTATGGTTTTAGGTCTAACGTTTAAGTCTCTAATCCATCTTGAATTAATTTTCGTATAAGGAGTAAGGAAAAGATCCAGTTCCAGCTTTCTACTTATGGCTAGCCAACTTTCCCAGCACCATTTATTAAATAGGGAATCCTTTCCCCATTTCTTGTTTTTGTCAGATTTGTCAAAGATCAGATGGCTGTGGATCTGTGGTATTATTTCTGAGGGTTCTGTTCTGCTCCGTTGGTCTATATCTCTGTTTTGGTACCAGTACCATGCTGTTTTGGTTACTGTAGCCTTGTAGTTTAGTTTGAAGTCAGGTAGCGTGATGCTTCCAGCTTTGTTCTTTTGGCTTAGGATTGTCTTGCCAGTGTGGGATCTTTTTTGGTTCCATATGAACTTTAAAGCAGTTTTTTCCAATTCTGTGAAGAAAGTCATTGGTAGCTTAATGGGGGTGGCGTTGAATCTATAAATTACCTTGGGCAGTATGGCCATTTTCACAATGTTCATTCTTCCTATCCACGAGCATGGTATGTTCTTCCATTTGTTTGTGTCCTCTTTTATTTCACTGAGCAGTGGTTTGTAGTTCTCCTTGAAGAAGTCCTTTACATCCCTTGTAAGTTGGATTCCTAGATATTTTATTCTGTTTGAAGCTATTGTGAATGGGAGTTCATTCGTGATTTGGCCCTCTGTTTGTCTGTTACTGGTGTATAAGAATGCTTGTGATTTTTGCACATTGATTTTGTATCCTGAGACTTTGCTGAAGTTGCTTATCAGCTTAAGGAGATTTTGGGCTGAGACAGTGGGGTTTTCTAAATATACAATCATGTCATCTGCAAACAGGGACAATTTGACTTCTTCTTTTCCTAACTGAATACCCTTGATTTCTTTCTCTTGCCTAATTGCCCTAGCCAGAACTTCCAACACTATGTTGAATAGGAGTGGTGAGAGAGGGCATCCCTGCCTTGTGCCAGTTTTCAAAGGGAATGCTTCCAGTTTTTGCCCAGTCAGCATGATATTGGCTGTGGGTTTGTCATAAATAGCTCTTATTATTTTGAGATATGTTCCATCAATACCAAATTTATTGAGAGTTTTTAGCATGAAGGGCTGTTGAATTTTGTCAAACGCCTTTTCTGCATCTATTGAGATAATCATGTGGTTTTTGTCTTTGGATCTGTTTGTATGCTGGATTACATTACCAACTGTCCAACACGACCCAGTGAGATGAACGCAGTACCTCAGTTGAAAATGCAGAATCACTCGTATTCTCTGTCACTCACGCTGGGAGCTGGAGGCTGGAGCTCTTCCTATTCAGCCATCATGGGTGTGCCTCCATATACATTTTAAAAGCACCCCGTCTATGACATTGTGTATGGATGTGAACATATATACTAAAAATACAAAAATGTGGATGGGAAGTATACCAGGGAAAGGTCTAGCCAGGAGAAAAGAAACTGTGCTAAGATTTTTAAATATTGGATGTTTGATTCAAATAATTGGTTATAATTCGTGATCAGTTACATGTGATGGAATGGCTGGGCTATGGAAAGGAGATGAGGCAACTCAGTTTAGCAGCAGCAGGAAGAGATCCTCGCTCCTAAGGAAGAAGGACAAAGAAAGGGTGCTGCTCCCTCAACCCAGAAGCTTTGTCTGGTAGGAGATAGAATCAAGGTGGAGGCTGCCTGGAAAAAGCTGGGCCCACAGAGGAATGTGCTTTCTACTGGAGATGCCACTCAATGTCAAGAGACAGAGAGAGAGGGAGAGAGAAATACCTGGCTCTTCCCTTCTCCAGCCCTTCAAGCTCCTAACAGTACCTCTCACTGAGCAAACCCAGGGGAAGTCATAACATAGCAAGGAAGCCTGGGAATGTAGGTGTACCCCTCAGCCCCAATCAGAGGGTGAGGGGACTCACCAATTTAGGATAGGCATTTGCCTCTGGAGAGGTAGTCAGGGGAATGTGCACAAAGTGGTCCTTGACTATATTGGTAACCCCTAATTTCTTTAATTTTTTTTTAAAGGTTTGGAGACAATATGGCAAAATGTTAGCATTTGGTTTTTGGGTTTTGTTTTGGGACAAAGTCTCTCTCTGTCACCCAGGCTGGTGTGCAGTGGTGCAAGTCTGGCTCACTGCAAACTCCACCTCCTGGGTTCAAGCGACCCTCCTACTTCAGCCTCTCTAGTAGCTGGGACTAAGGTGCACACCACTACACCCGGCTAACACCTGTTAACATTATAATGTGGGTGACCAGAGGCTCATTACTTTATTTTCTGTACATTTCTATATGGTTGGAATATTTCATAAGAAGCGATTATTATAGGACGACAGAAATGTTCCAGATTAATGGCAACAGTAAGCATCTTTATTGTATTTCCACCATACTTCCCAAGGAAATGCCACATCTCTCTCAGTGAACAGTAGCATCTTTGTGGAGTTTGCAGGCTGTGCCATTGACTCTTTGGCATGATGGTGTATTGAAGACAAGGTAGGAGAGCAAGACAGGGAATGAGTGGAGACAGGCAAGGAGGAAAGGTGGCAGGAAAAGACTCAGGAGGAAGAGGATGACCATCGATCGCTGTGAGCTCTCCCAGAGCCTGCCTGCCTTTGAAACTTGGTTCAGTCACTTATTACCTGGGTGGCCTTAACAAGTTCCTACTCTCTCTCTCCTAAGATGTTAAGAGTACCTACCTCAGAGAGGTCATTTTGAGGATTCAGTGACTTCCCCCACAGGAAAACACTTCACGTTGTGTGGGGACATAGTCCACTCTCAATCCATCTTGGTTAACATCATTATTGTTTATTATTGATCTTTACATCCTTAGTGTTGGCAGAGTTTCTTGTGCTTAACAAACATTTGTTCAGATCAGAGAAGTGGAAAAAATTGTCATCTGCTTATTCAAGCCATGTTTTCCTGTGATATTCTGATCCTAGTTGCACATACAGAAATACATGTCTAAAACAGCACCTTGATTCTGGTCTACAGCAGGACGAAGTTCACTGTGATCTCAGATAAGCTTGGCTAAAATAGGACGTGAGTGGAGATAGTCACACTTCAGCGAAGAAAGAGAATCCCCTGTGTAATGTCACCAGGAGATTCAACCTCAATATTCTGCATGGAAGGGGTAGTCCTCCAAATGAGAGGATCTGCAGAAACAAAAAGAGAGAGAAACTCTGTTCCATCAAAGCAACAGCTCTGGTTGAGAAGGTAATCTTCTCTGGTGGACTCTGTGGTATTTGTGCTCTCTCAGCCACCTCCCTGCAAGAACACAAGAAGGGTGCTCACACCTTGACCTTCCCTCAAACTGATATGAGGGCTTTGCTAGGAAGGAGGACAGACAGTGACCAGGGCACGGGAAACAACTCGGAATGACAACTCATGGTAAGCCTGGTGTCAGGTGAGGCAACTGACATGTCTTGTCCCAATTCACTGTCACAACATCATGAGCTAGGAAACACCAGCAGAATTGACAGCTTGGGGATTATTTTGAGTATTAAATGAGATAATAGCACCGGCAAAGGGCCCAGGACCCTGGCACATTCTCAGCTAATGTTCAATGGATGTTTAGTGCCATTAGTATTATCATCCTACTTTATAGGTAAAGAAACCAACTAGGTAAAACTAGGAAATTTACCCAATGTCACACAGCTAAGAAACCAGTGTTAGAGTTGGATCAGAGGCCAGGTGGACTTACTCCTGAGCCCACCAACCCATTGCCTCCACTGGATATGATGTTCATTGGAAGGTCAGCCGTTCAGTTTGGGGGAAAGTCCCATTTTATGTTCACCTTTCCTTTTTACACTAAGCAGCTGCTACTTTGTTAAGCACTGATAAAAATAAGCCATTATAAGATGAGGAAAGGCTGCTGTGATACTAAGGGTGGGCAGAATAGATATGAATATCATGACAAGCAAGCTACGCTGAGATACTGAAACCATTTTTAAAGGCTGAAAAATCATTTTGGCTATAGAAACATTGGAAGAAATTCAAATTGGCATTGAATTGCAGACCTCACAGTAATAAATGCCAGACAAATCTCTTTGATAGATTTAATTAGATACATTAATCAGAAAGTATTGATTGTAAAGAGATGATTGAGGATTCCCACCTAGCCAGAGTGAAAACTTTCTTTCAACCACTTATCTGAGATTTAAAGTAAAGTTACCACCACCTCCTTTAAGAGGCATTTGGAGATTATTTAATCCAGCCTCCCCGGCCTTCTTCCCTGAATGTTCTAAACACAATCCCACCTCAGGGCCTTGGCACCTGCTGTTTTCAATGCCAAGAATGCTCTTCCCCAAATATGCATATGGCATATTCCTCACAGCAAAGCCTCCCTTGACCCACCCCGTATAAAGGATCCGTCCCACTACCACCCACCACTTCCTATCCACTTTGCCCTACTTTATTTTTCTGTCTAGCATTTGTTACTGACACATATATTTTTATTTGATTTATTTCTGTTCTGTCTTCTCCCTCCCTCCCTAAGCACGTGGAGACAGCAGCTTTGTATAGTATGATAACCCAAGCACCTAGAAGATGCCTGGCACATAGAGGACCACTAGATATTTATTGGATGCAGGAATAAATGAATGCTCTGCCTCCTGCCTATTGACAACACACCTTCTGTTACAGTTCTAGCTCAACGTCCAGAAGTTCAGACAATGAGCAGCAATTAGAGATGTGTCCTTCGCAGTGATTCCCAGGTACCCCAATTTTAGTTTCAGAACTGCCCCAAAATTGTATTTGAACACACAAGTAGTCCCAGCAGCCTTCTAATTCTTCCAACTAACCCTCTACCAGTTTAGAAAAACTCCTGGCAATGCTCCTAGTTAACTCCATGCCACTTACTGCAACACGTTACAGGCCCTCCAGTTTCTGTTGAAGCTGAGGATGGTTGCCATCTCCTCATCACTCAATTTAAAGTCAAAGACCTGGAAAGATAGGAGTTCCAGGACATCATCAGTAAGGCAGTTACTGCTGTGACTGGAGACTGCCGCTCATTCTAGCAGGGAGTTCTAGCAGCACAAACTGGTCACAGGTGTTTTTCCCATTATATCCACAGGGTATAAATTTTTCTCTAAATTAAGTCCTACACACAGACCGCAGTATTTGTAGTGCTCAGTGTTCTAGGGGAGGGAGACCAGGTTCACAGGCACTAAGCCCCAGGTGTGCACAGGCCCTGTGCTCCATGATGCGCCCTTCTAGAAGACAGTTCTCCAAGGACAGTTCACACCTCCTCTGCTGCCGGAAGACGAGCAGGGAGGCCAGGACAGTCTGCTTATGTGGTGGCCCAGGGCTTAGCTGCTGAGGGGCAACTGAGGGTCTTCTCAGTGGTGTGAGGCACAGCTGTGCTCAGACCTGACAAGGCTTCAGCAGGCACCGTCCCCAGCATGTCCTCAGCCCATGGGTCATTCATCTCAGGTATACTGAGCCTAGCACCCTAGACTGGAAAATGATAGGGTGGTGGGAACGGAGGGGACCAAAGACAGTGCAGGAATGAGCTGAGAATCCTGGCGAGAGGGTCTGCCTCTGCCCCACCCCACGGAGAAGTACCAGGGCCAACCAGCCGGGATCTTACCTGAATGTTCTCAACAATGCGGGCCGGTGTCACAGACTTGGGAATCACAATCACATTCCTCTGGATATGGAAACGGATGAGAACCTGTGCGGAAAGGGGACATCATGTTTCCACTCAGCTACAAGGAGCCTTCCTATTATGGAAAGGAAGAATAAAACATCCCTGCAGCTCACTGTGGCTTCAGGTACAATCGCTGATACTGACTGAGCCCTTTGCAGCTATTAGATTTGTGCCAGCCCCTCGCCTCATCTCTCCCTTCACCTTAGGGACAATTCTGTGATCTTCATTTTTCAGGAATAAAGAAAGCATTTTGGGTCATAAGGCTGATCAGAGGTGGAGTTGGCGTCTGCACCCATATCCCTAGACTCCAAAGCCACGCTTTGCGACTTGGCTGTAGGGCTTAACAGGAAGCTGTGAGGCAGAAGCTATCTTTGTTTCAGTGACAGCTCTAGTGTTTCCTGGAGGTTCCAACAGACTTCGAAGAAACACTATAGATGGCTTCAGCTCCTGTGTTCTTCCCCTTTAAGGAGTTAGTTGAGGACAACACAAGAAATGAAACATGAGACTGGAAGAAATAGTTGCTGGATAACAAGAAAAATAAAAATATGGCACCTGGGCTGTGGTTTTCTTGTGCTTTGCAGCAATCTCCTTAATCTTGGGATCCTCCAGCAGGGAAGGGTCCTCTGGCTTGGCCCTAGAGGCAGAAAGATGCTGATGTGAACAATCACCATGGCTACCATGTACAGATGGACACCACACCAATGAGGGTCTCAAGACTGATCATCAGAGCCTCTCCATCTGGGAGACAGGCAGGAGGACCTGGAAGCTTGGGTCCTTCCCCCGGGCTCTGAAGCCTCAGTATGTTGCAAAGCCTGGTTCATGCTTGGGTGGCTGAACTGGAAATATTCCCAGAGGGTCAAACACGTCGCCCATGTTTTTGTTGTTGCTGTTGTTGCTTTTCAATTCCCATTTTTTCCCACAGTCATCCCATTTGGTTGTACTAAACGCATTACCTTACACATGTTTTTCTTTAGAGTGACTTATGGTCTCATACCAATATTTGCCAAATATAAAATAATGTTTTTAAGATTATCAAGAGAAGGATCCACTGCTTGGAAGCCTCACCAAGGTCTATCCGGAGAGCCCAGGGGGCTGTAGGCTGTAACGGTGATGCCCTTGGAGTGGCAGTACTGGATCAGTTTCTCCTGCGTGAGGTATGGGTGACACTCAACCTGCAACAGCAAACAATCCTCATCACAGGGAAAGCTGGCTGGCTTTTGGAGTTATTCATAGGGAGGGAGTTCGACACACACAAAAAAAGACCACCAAGCAAAGGCCAAACACCTACCCACTGAGATTCTTGCTAACACACCCATGAGGTCAGCCTCACACCTCCCGAGAGTGTCCTGATCACTGACCCCTGAGGTGAGACTCAGGGCATAGCATTGAACGTTCCTCCCAATGTTTAAGAAGTAATAGGTCAAGACTTTTATTTACCCTTATACTAAATAGAATTTACCTGGTTAGTCACTGGTTTATATTTCAGTCCAGGTTTGTTCAAGAGCTTCTCAATCTGGAAGTGGCTGAAATTGGAGATGCCAAGGGCTTTCACCAGCCCCTCATCCACCAGCTCCTCCATAGCCTGTCATAGAAAGGAAAACCTTTTGGGCAGCCCCAGAGGGACTACAGGGACCCTGGCTTGCCTTAGTCCTCCCTGGGGCAGAAATTGCTAAAGGATTCATCACAACAGGGTTAGCCGAGGCATTCACAGGAAATTTCAGTCCAGGGCCTGGGTGCCCATCAGTGAATGTTCCAGTCCTACTGCCCCTCCCCAGCCCAAGAAAAACTAGGAGTAACAGGTAAAGATTTTATATTCTTGCCACCCTCACCTTACACATAAAGAAACACACTCAAAATATACTTCTGTACAGAGGGGAAATATGAAAGTTTTGTAATGCAAAAAATAAAAAATAAATAAAAATGAACATTTGCAAGCTTATGAGATGATTTTATTTTTAATGAATCCAAATGACAGCGGGTGGCTACTGCTGTGTGTGTATTGTACACCCTAACCTGGGTAAGCTGTGTTAGTCAGGAAGAGGCTGCAGCATGTGGAGAAGCCTCACTTGTGGGTCCTGAGTCACTTTCTCCCACACCAACCGTGCTTGGGTTTGCAGGAAGGACATGCACATAGATTATGCCCTGGCAGGGGCACCTGGGCAAGGGGTTGTGTGGGGCTGAAACCTGACCCACCGTCTGCATATCCAGCCGTGCTTCCCGGTACAGAAACTACAGGGACCCCCAAGGAAGGGAATCTTTGTATAACTTTTAGCCTATATTGGGCATTTTCCAAACTTGCCCAAAGATATCATATATGTTAGCAGCAGCCTCCAATGCAACATGTATTTATTAGCCATCTATTACATGTTCCAGAAGTTGTCAGGATGTAAAAGTATACAATGTGCTTCCTTTTCTGGGATTCTTATAGTTCAGTTAAAGTGCCAGGGTTCTCTTCTGTGGAACCATCAACCATGACACCAAGGTTGCCTCAGATAACAGACCGTGGCATAGACAGAGTCAGAAAGGGCAGAGAAGGAAGAGATTCACACAGCCTGCAGCTGTCAGGGCAGACCTTCAGGTAGAGTTTAAACTGAGCCTCAGAAAAAAAAGAGAGAGAGAGAGAGAAAAGAGGGGAAAAACATGAGCCTATGAGACAGGAAGGCAATAGCAAAGCTCAGAGGCAGGGATGAACATGACTTGTTCAGGGAACTCTTTATCCAGCCCTTCTCAACTTTGGCTGCAACTTGGAATCACCAGGGAAGTTTAAAAACTACCGGTGGATGCAGTGGCTCATGACTGTAATCTCAGCACTTTGGGATAGGATTGGAACAGGGGGTTTGGGCCTGGGTTTCAGCAACCTAGGGTAAGTTTTTAACTCTTGTAGGCCTTAGTATTCTCTTCTCAAAAAAAGTCTTATAATACATACTAATAATATATATCTTTCTGATGCACATTATCAGAGGCTGAGACAGGAGCATTGCTTGAGGCCAGTTGTTAGAGACCAGCCTGGGCAACATAGCAAGACTCTGTGTCTACTAGAAAAAAAATTTTTAATTAGCAGGATGTGGTGGCATGTGCCTCTGATCCCAGCTACTTGGGAGGATTGCTTGAGCCCAGGAGCCTGAGGCTACACTGAGCTATGACCTTGCCATAGTACCACAGCCTGGGCAACAGAACAAGACTCTCTAAATTTAAAAAAAAAAAAGTAGTATCAGTGGCTGGGTTTCACCCCTCAGAGTTTCTTACAGATTTTATCTGAGTTGTAGCCTAGACATTGGGATTTGTAAACTCCTCAGGTGATTCTAATGCTCAGCCGACATTGAGAACCACTAGCACAGAGGAAGTTATTCAACTGCGGAGTAGAGTTTAAAAGCTATGAAATCATAAGGTTCCCCAAAACTTCCGAATGAGCAATTAGATAATATAAAAGCTATTGTACATCATAGGTCAGGTTAGTTTGCCTGTCTTCGAACTTGACTTCTTTATACTTTTTCCTCCCGTCTGCTTCAGGGTGGTCAATGAGGTTTCTACTGAACTGGCTGTGGGTCTACAGAAACATCCAGCGCTTTCATATTCAAGCCTGCTCGTTTCAAATCAGAGCCTCTGACCTTGATCACTGATATCTTTTCATGCCTTTCAAATGTTTTATTGAACAGTCATTCCCGTATTCATTCAGAAAACATAGCACTGTGAGACGCAGGCTACACTTACATACTTGCCATACTTAATATCATCGTAGGAGCAAAGGCAAAAAAACTGATCCAATGTAACACAAATTGCCAGGTGCGGTGGCTCATGAATGTAATGCGAGCACTTTGGGAAGCTGAGATGGGTGGATCCCCTGAGGTCAGGAATTCGAGACCATTCTGGCTAACATGGTGAAACCCTGTCTCTACTAAAAATATAAAAGTTAGCCGAGAGTGGTGGTATGCACGTGTAGTCTCAGCTACTCAGGAGGCTAAGGCAGGAGAATGGCTTTAACTCGAGAGAGGGATGTTGCAGTGAGCCAAGATGAAGCCACTGCACTCCAGCCTGGGCGACAAAGTGAGACTCTGTCTTTAAAAAAGAATGCTGTGTTTTGTGGATTAATGTTTTTGAACCAACAATACACAGAAAAAGCTACATTTAATTGAATCTGGTCAATTCTAAGCATTTCAGAAAGGTGAGGCTTAATATATTTTCCCTTGTAAAACACAATACAAACTCGCAACTACATGCATCCCTACACAGACAGCTGCCAAGATAACATCATTAACTCTTGGGTCATATACCACTGATCATTTATAACTCATTCCTCCACTTCGTTCTCTACTAGCATTTGCAAAAGGATAGAATGGTATAATAAAAAATGATCAGAGAAAACACTGATCCCTTAATTCACTTTGAATGTGAATGATGTGAAACAGGTCATGATGTGATCCGGGAAGCAGGGCACTCAGGCTCCCTGATTTCTAGATGTGTGTTCACTGCCTGCCAAGCTCCATGCTGATGGTTTGGGTGGTTGGACTTGTGATTCAGATGAGTCTGGGTCCAATCCCAGCTCTACCACACACATTGTGACATGACCTGCGCAAGTCACCAATCAATCTAGGCTTCAAATGTCATTATTTATAAAGGGGGATGTTAATCCTGCCTTATAGGTTTAGATGATTAAATGGCTACTGTGACTAATGTTCCTGGCATGTAAACCATCTTAATCTTTATCGCACCCTCAAAAATACATAGTAGTAGTATGTGTTATAAGACTTCTTTTTTAAGAGAAAACTGAGCCCTAAAAACATTACAAAACTGACGTTAGGTTACTCAGCTGTTATGAGCATACCCAGGCCCAAACCTCCTGTTCCAAATGGCTCACCCTGGTTTGAGAACAGCGTGTATATTCCCCAAAGTGGGGTACATTGTATTTTCAGTCTTATTTGAAGACTCAGTTCTAGACATGAAATCTAAATAGTATCAGATGCACCCAAAAGCCAAAGGTGATGAGGAAGATATTAGAAGAGCTAGAGAATCACAATGATGAAATTAGAAAGCATCAGGCACATGGCCTCTTTCATATCAACAGAAAGTCTCATGGATAACTGAAGATTTCTCTCCCAGCACACTTACAGGAAGCTGGAACCTACCTCCCAGGCATCCAAGAATGTTGCTTTTCCACCGATGATATTACCTTTATCATCTTGGGGCCGAAAGTCATCCCCAGACTGTAAATACAGAATGAAAAGTTTACTGGAATCTGCATCAGGATACTTGGTTCTGTTAAACAAGGTTTCAGGGTCCGGGCTCTTGCTAAGTACCACATGTGCATACCAGTTTTTCAGGCTCTCTAGTACATACTACAAGAATGTGAGTTTAAATAAAATCTTTATATCTACTATAGCATATTAATCCATATATTTTAGAAACCACTGGATTGACGTTAAGATCTGCTGTTAGTACATTCCAGAAGCCACTGTTATCACCATGGACATTAAGCTCATACACCTAGATCCTGTATACACCCAAGGGCAAACTTTCATTTCAGTATCACTGGATAAGGATTAGATCTCCAGGGTGTGGTTTTCTGGGGAAGATATTGGCCAGCTTCTATCCTTGCAGCCTCTACAAGAGACATGGAATAAGGGATGGCAGGCCATCAGCACTCCCGCTGGTCAGGAGGGGAGAGAGCTGGAAATTTGTCTCTCCCACCCCTCAGGAGCAGGTAGAGCAGAGCCCCAGGCAATGGGAGTCGCGATGACTACTGGCTTCCTTCCAGCATCACCGCACTTGGGCTTTTCTCCAAGATGCCACTCCCGGGGTGAGCTTTGCTTAATAAGATAATTAGGCCCTGGAATATAGTTATGCAAGTCTAATCCAAGGGATTTCCTGGGAGGGCAATTCTGGGGCACGGAATCAAGACAAAGGTGATAGGGCAGTTGCAACTTGTCTGGGCTACCAGAAATCATGGCTTCTCTCAGACATAACTGCAAGAAAACGCAGGCATGTGGCCACCTCAGCAGCACACATGGCCTCAGCCTCCCTTCCACGCCAGCGTCTTTCTGCTCCAAGGTCTCTTCCAGACCACCTGACACTCCCAATTATGAACTACAAGGTCTCCTGCTCCAGTCCACACCACTACTACCCCTGGTGCAGCTACTGTTTTCCGGCAGCTGCTCAGAAACTAGAGGCTGAGAAAGGGAGTTGCTCAAACCTTGAATCCCTGTGGCCAGTGAATAAGATAGACATCCAGATAGCTCAGCTTCAAGTCCTTGAGGGTCTTCTCAAAGGCTTTCCTCACAAGCGGTCTCTCAAAGAAAGTGGGCCACAACTGCAAGAGGTTAGCAATGAGCTGTTAATATTTGGAGAAGGAAGGGCCACGTTATACCCATTGTCCCTGCCGTTTGATTTGCACCCTGATCTAACCTGGCACAGGCCATTTATAACAAAGCTGATTAAAGTCCACGACACAGTGTGGAAGATCACCAGGGCTCAGCACGTCAATGACATGTCTTAAGTGTTGAAAGCAATTTACTTTTTCAACTCTCCTAGTACTCTATATGTCTCTCAGATCATTTAAGTAAATGTGGCCACAGATTTGAAATGTGTTTACCTGTCTCAGTCTCATCCTCAGTTGTGGGCTCTCTGAGATCAGGAATTGTGTGTAACTTTTAAATGTCAAGCATTCCTAGGCCTTCGGGAAAAGATGGTCCTTTATCTGACCTATCTGATAGGTCCCTTATCAAGCCTGTCAGGCCCCAAATGATAACTTTATAAGGGCTTTATCCACACGTGGCTGCTACACAGTGGGGTCTATTTGTCTCACCAGATGTATGCAATATCCACGTACCTAGAACTAGTGTTTTCTCAGCAAGTTGTGTATAATGTAAATCCAGTGATTCTCAACCCCCTCACACCCAACACCCTCTTCTTTTTTAAAACATTGAGTATCTCACCTTTCGATAGACTTAATAAAGAAAATCATATGTCACAATAGAAAAATGCTCCTACTGTTTCCAAAATGCCCTCTAGCTGACAGCCTCAGGGACGTAGTTGCATGTCCACAGTGCTGACAGGGAGACCTCAGTGCTGACAGGGAGGTCACACATCCAGCCCTGCCTGCACCCTTGGCCTCTGACTGCCTCTGGGCAGATGGTGGATCCCTCTGATGGGGAACAGGGAGGCCCAGGGCAGTGCAGGGCTCCATGGAGACAAGCCCACTGTGGGAAAACCAACCCGCAGGCAGGTGGCGCAGCAACGACATGTTCAAATATCAATAGCGGCTTGGAGTATGGATAGAATTGTATCCACGGATGTTATCAAGGCAGGGATGAAAAGGGCTACATGTAGAAAAGGCTGACAGAGTTCTCACTGCCGACCCGACCCAGATACTTCTGCCTGCCTTCAAGTGAAGGCCTCCCACCCAATGCGCCATGTGCACCTTGCTGACGATGAACAGGTCCTCCCGCTTCACAGCCTGCTCTTGGATCTTCTCTTGGATGGCTTCCCCCACCTCATGTTCATTCTGATAGACATAGGCACAGTCAATGTGGCGATATCCTGCATCAATGGCCACCTTCACTGCTTCTTTCACTTTGCCGAGAGGAGACTGAAAGGCAAAAGAAAAGCCCATCACACATGTATTTTTTTTTTTTTTAAGTGATGGGGCTTTGCCATGTTGCCCAGGCTGGCCTCACACTCCCACGTTCAAGCAATCCTCCTACCTCCCCAGTAGCTGGAATTACACCACACTCAGCAACCAACATATTGTCTTGTCCCCAGACCACCTTCAACAGGCTGCCCCACATGGCCCAGTTTCTCCAAACCAAGGCCTCAATGGGCTCTCCTTGGCCAGGCGATATCCGGAAGGACACACACTTTAGAAACGTTTTCAAAAGGAGGAAAGTGAATTAATTTTATGATTATGTCCTTATGTCCTGTCCTAGTTAAAGTCAGTTCCCTTTCATCCAGGTTAGTCCTGAAATGTCTTCAGGTGTGTCGGGGAGTGCAGATGGCTCCACTGCAACTTCCTGAAGACCCAGATGAAAGCTTGACTCTAAATACCCAGAGGAATTTTCAGACATTATCCCCAAACGGTGATAAGGATCTGGATAATGGTCATTACAGCATCAATCCAGATTCCAACACTTACTGGGTTTGTAGGTCTAAGTAGTTGATTCCATCTCTCTAAACCTTGTCTGCAAAATGGAAAAAAAAAAAAAAAAAAAAGTACCAGCCTCATGAGGCCTTTGTGATGATGACATACTGCAATGAATGTTAAGCACATCACCTGACGCACAGTAAGGCTCAGTAGAGGCCGTTCATTATACAAGGATCCTTTCAGAAAAAAAGGAGAAATAGAAAACCTTATAGGAATAGAGTTTGTTTTCCATTCCTATAAGAAGAAAGAGGGAGGGAGGGAGAACGAGAGAGAGGGAGAGAAAGAAGGGAAGGAAAGAAAAGAAAGGAAATAGAATTATCACATATTCGTTCTAACCTAACCAAGTCAATGATGGGGGCAAAAAGCACTTAAAACTTGATCTCTCACAAAATAGTCTTTTAAACCTCTTCTACTGCGAGATAACAAACATTGAAAAGAACATAAAGCATAGATGCACAGCTGCCCTACCACCTGGACAAGAAACGGGCTGCTGCGAGGCATCCAGAAACACCCCTGTGTCCCCAACCGCTATGCTACACCATCCTTCACTTCCACCGCTAAGTTCATAATCCTTTATCTATCATCTCCACGTGTTGAAGAGGCTCCTTTCATAATTCTTACATTCAATTCCAAAATTCTGAAATTGTCTGGTAAACTTACCCAGGGTGGGCAGATTCCCTGGAGTTCTGGAAATGATTATCTGTTCCATTTACATAGGATTAAAGCTCTGATTTTGGGCAAATCTTGCTATTGAACAAGAGACGCTGTGCATGAATCAAGCTGGAAGTGATCTGTTCGTCCAGATACACCTAGAACGTATCCTGAGAATGATCCAGTGTGGCAACAGAGTGTCCTACCCTCCAGCTCGGCACAAGAGAGGGGAAAAATCAGTGTGCAAAGAAGGAAAGAGAGCCAGAGGCAGAAGACTCAGCACAGGCATTAGCAATGAGGGATAGGAGAGAAGAGGAATTCTAAAGACTGCTTCTGCTCGCTAGTTAGGGTAGTGCTATCATGGATGGAAACGGCAAAGAAGACAGAGTGAGGTGGTGATGGAACAACTTCAAACTTAGCCTAAGAGAGGCTCAGGAACCTGCCTCACTGAGTCCTGGATGTGCCTTACGCCGTTTTGCCAGCTGACATTAACACAGCCAGGTGGAGCTCAGGACTCCCAGCCCAGGCTCTCGGCAGCCCCAGCACGTTGCAGATTTCAGTGTGTACAGGAACCACCTGGGGATCTTGTTAAAGTGCAGATGCCCATTAGGTAGCCTGGGGTGGAGCCTGAGACTCTGCGTTTTCTCTCTCTCTCTTTCTCTCTTTCTTTCTTAAATCTCACTCTGTTGCCAAAACTGGAGGGCAGTGGCACAATCACTGCTCACTGCAGCCTTGACCTCTCAGGCTTAACACTCAATCTCCACCTCAGCCTCCCAAGTGACTGGGACTACAGGTGTGTCCCACCATGCCCAGCTAATTTATTTATTTTCTGTACAAATGGAGTCTTGCTATGTTGCCCAGACTGGTCTCCAAGTCCTGGGCTCAAGCAATCCTCCTGTCTGGGTCTCCCAAAGTGCTGGGATTACAGGCATGAGCCACCACACCCGGCCAGTTCTGCATTTCTAACAAGCTCCGAGGTCATATGGATTCTGCTAGCCCAAGTCCCACACCCTGATCTGCAAAGGGGTGCCAAGGACTTGGGGCTCTGCATCCTCTCCACAACCACCCAGCCCACAACAAACCCACAGCCAAGACTCTGGGGAAATGTTGAGCCCTATTATGTCCTAGAGCGAGAGAGAGAAACTGCCCTGGAAAACAATTTTAGGTCCAACAGCTGCTTGAAATTTGATACTTGCTAGAGAAGCTCTCAGCACTGCTGGGAAAGCCAGCCTTGGAGCTTTGCAGCCTGAATCAGCTCTGAGAAAAGAAAGCAACCGGAGTCCCGGCTCCAGGACTGAATCTCACCTCTCCAAACCCCTGCCCGACCTCCAGGCTTTCCTGGCTGAATGCAGAAAGAGAAAACACCCAAACACCCCTCCAGAGAAGAAGGCTGTGCAAAGATTTGCATATTTACCTTCCAAGTGCCCAGGCCCACAATGGGCATCTTGGCTTTGGTACTGAGCTCCACAAAGGTGGCCATGGTTGGTGCAGAAATGATTCTGAGTGAGCAGGTAGAAGTCTCACGTCCCGCTTTTTGTTGTTGTTTTTGAGACAGTCTTGCTGTGTCGCCGAGGCTAGAGTGCAGTGGTGCGATCTCGGCTCACTGCAATCTCTGTCTCCTGGGTTCAAGCAATTCTCCTGCGTCAGCCTCCCGAGTAGCTGGGATTACAGGCGCCCACTGCAACTTCCAGGTAATATTTATATTGTTAGTAGAGACAGGCTGGTCTGAAACCCCTGACCTCAGGTGATCTGCCCACCTCGGCCTTCCAAAGTGCTGGGATTATAGGCGTGAGCTACTGGCCCGGCTACGTGCTGCTTATGAAGACTGGTGTTATCTACAGTGGGAGGAGTTGGAGCCTGGCCACAGTAGCTTTCCAGCCGTAAGCAAACAGGAAATCCATTCCAGGCTATTGTGAGAATGAGGATTGTGTGAAAGAATTATTAATCACGCCAACTTTGTGCAAAGTTCTCTGTTCGGTAACAGTATCATTGGAGTTTCTGCTTGTTCACCATGACTCAACAAATTCAACACACCCAAAAGTTGGAAAGTAGGCAGGGAGAGGGAAAAGAAGAAAAGAAGAGTTGGGGGAGGGTGGGAAAGAAGCCTGGCCAACACAGTGAAACCCTCTCTAGTAAAACTACAAAAATTAGCCAGGCACAGTGGCACATGTCTGTCATCCCAGCTACTTGGGAGGCTGAAACAGGAGAATTGCTTGACCCTGGGAGGCGGAGGTTGCAGTGAGCCGATCGTGCCACTGCACTCCCGCCTGGGCGAGAGAGTGAGACCCTGTCTCAAAAAAAGAGAAAGAACAAAAAAGAGAAGAGAGAAGAGACAGAGACAGAGAAAAGAAAGAGACAAAGCAAAGCAAAGAAGGAAGAAGAAACAGCGGCTTTCTTTCCCTGTGATGCTTTCCTCTGTGAAATAGAGTGTAGGGAGGAGAGGTGAGAAACAGTGTTTCCATTTTAAAAGTGGCAATTCCGGGTTCAATGCAGAGATGGTCAAATCCTGGGCTGATTAGAGTCAGCTGTAACTAGTTGGTAGTCAGCAATCTAGGGAACATGATACAGGCCTGGGCCATGCTGTAACACGCCGTGACAGGCCAGGGCCACGTCACAGCATCACCTTCGGCTTGCGGGTAGTGGGTTTTTCTGTTTTTTTCGCGTTCTTGTTTATGAGGTGGGTTGGCTTGAAAATTGAAATGGACTTGAACCTGTAGGCTGTGGCTTATGACAGCTCATAGAGGGCAATTGGCATGATATTTTGCACCTATGAGTGAAATATCTTACACTTCATTGATGTTTGTTAAATTATCTACTTCAACATTAACAATACATGAATGGGCCGGGCATGGTGGCTCATGCCTGTAATCCCAGCACTTTGGGAGGCTGAGGAAGGTGGATCACTTGAGCTCCAGGGTTTGACACCAGCCTCTCCAACATGGTGAAATCCAGTCTCTGCTAAAGTCTGAAAATTAGCCAGGCATGGTGGCACATAGCTGTGGTCCCACCTGCTTGGGGAACCTGAGAATCACTTGAATCTGGGAGGGAGAGATTGCAGTGAGCCAAGATCGTGCCACTGCACTCCAGCCTGGGCCACAGAGAGAGACTTTGTCCCAGAAATTGATACATAAATACACGCAACCTCATCATCTGGTGGCCACAAAGTCTCCTGGATGTGCACATGGGGCACCTTATTTTCCCAGAGGATACTGGATGACATGCAGGGCTAGTATTGTTGAAATAGTAAATGCTTAGTGACCATCAAGCTAAATAACAGAGAGAGGTCCCTAAAAGAAAAATATTTCTCTGGGAATAGAGCACTACAATGGGAATACGCATGCCAGAGAAAAGTATGTGTATATTTGGGGAAATAAAGGAAGACAAAATGTTTCAAGGAAAAAATGAGGATTATCTCATTGCTTTGAAATAATTAGCCTTGGCTACAAAGATCGGTCAGGAAAGTGTTAGTCTGAGGTTGGACTGGCAGTTGTTCAGAGGTCCTTGCAGAGTATGTTTTGTGTTGAGTTGCAATGGCCTTTGTTCAAGGTTGCGGTTTTTGCAGTCTTTCGTGGTAATTTTGGTTTTCAGTTGTACAACCATTAGAACCCTCCTTTCATGGCCTTCTGAGCTGTATTTGTTGTTTGTTTTTTAACATTAGTGACTCCCTTTTGATTCTGACCATTTTTACATGATGCACAGAAAAAAGAAATGTGTATTATTCATAATAATATTCCTTGGAGAACCACTTAACTATGAATCGGTGAGGAGAGAGATCTTTTTTAGATAATTGAGGTTAAGAAGCTATATCGATTAGCTGTTTTCATGTAACTAACCAACTGGTTATAACAGCAACCATTTATTTGCTGGTGATTTTGTGGGCTGGCAGTTTGGGCAGGAAGTAGCAGATAAGGCAGTCTCAGAACCACGTGGTGTCAGCTGGGTTTCCTCACCTCTGTGGGCTTCAGTGGGGTGGACCGGGATGTCAGGGAAGGCAGGGACCCCTCTTCACATGTTTTTCGTTCTCCATGAGGCTTTCTTGGACTTGTTCATAGGTAGCAGCATTGTCGGAGGCCTACTCTTGGAATGTGAACAGTGTCACTTCTGTCACCTTCTATTGATCAAAGCAAGTCTCACGGCCAGAAAAGGGCCAAGGAGTAAGGGAATAGATTCCACCTCTTGAGGGGATTGGTTACAGGGAATTTTGGATAATTTTTTTTTTAAAGGTAGAGTCTCTCTCTGTCACCCAAGCTGGAGTGCCGTTGCACAATCTCGGCTCACTACAACCTCTGCCTCCCAGGTTCAAGTGATTCTCCTGCCTCAGCCTCCCAAGTAGCTAGGACTACAGGTGCACACCACCACACTCAGCTAATTATTGTATTTTTATTAGAGACAGGGTTTCACCATGTTGGCCAGGATGGTCTCAATCTGCTGACCTTGCGATCTGCCTGCCTTGGCCTCTCAAAGTGCGGGGATTACAGGTGTGAGCCACCTCACCTGGCCGAATTTTGGCTATTCTAAATCAACCCCAGGTTTCATAAGAACTTTGATTAGCTCCTTTCTACCTTCATGAACTTACCAATCTGTTCCTGGTTTTGCACCGTTAAGAAACTCTCATTTTTTAAATCTGATGAATGTATGTCCATAAGACGCTTTACTTTGTTAAAAATAAATACATAAAAAATTGAGAGAAAATTATTTTGTAGAAGAAAAATGAATGAGTATTGTCATATTTCATTCTCACATCCATTTCTCTAAGAAATGGATCTGTCCTTCAACATCTGTTCCTAACCCATACTGTTCGAATATACGTGGCTGTCGGTCATGTTCTGGGGATTATTTATAATCAGCCACAAGGGGTTACAGTGTAATGGCTTACAATTTGGTGGGGTGGGACCACAGACTAATTGGAGTTTTTTGTTTCAGTCCTCATAACTTATTTGAAGCAGGGGTCTCGGCTGTCCACCCTTTGTACTTAGTAGTCCACCAAACATCTGCCCAGTCACCACAGGGACTTTTTAATCTCCATACTTATACTTGCTTGATGTTTTGTGGTATGGACATAGACACTTATCAACATGGGATAGCTTCCTTTGAACCTGCTCCTCTCCACATGGATGACTGAACAGGCATGGAACAGAAGGGTTAAGAAATGACTAGCCTGAGTTACACTGATGACAGGATGACCTTCTGTTGAAAAAAAAAAAAAAAAAAGAATAAATAAGTGATTATTAAGCTCTTTTTAGAGTTAACTGGTGGGGGTCGGCCCTGGAGTGACAGTTCATGACTCTGGAGGTGGTGGCGCCTTCTTGACTCAGGTGTGATGAGTTCATCCTCTTTCTGCTGTCCAGACTGCAGTCTCAGTAGTTAGGAGCACTAGGTAGGGTCCTTCCAGGCTGGTTTGAGCTTCCTTTCCTTCTACCTTGGATGAGAACGTGGTCTCCAGGCCGATGCTGATGTTCTGGAAACTCCAGGGGCGACGCCTGTGCTAGGAGACCTTCAGTCTTAAGGAAAGAGAAGGTAGAGGATAGAACAAGCATATAATTTTTGACGAACTGATCCTTTGTTTCGAACGTAGGGATGTCAGCAGTGGAGTGTAAGTAGGGAATTCCATAGAGCATTTCATAAGGTGACAGGCCAATATCTCTCTGAGGGGCAGTCCGGATTCTTAACAAGCAACAGAAAGACATTTAATCCATGGCAATCAAGTTTCTAAAGCTAACTTCAGTGGTTTTTTAGAGTCTGATTCATCCACTCTAGGCTTCCTGAGGAAGATGGATGCCAAGGGGTATGGTATTCCCAATGTATATCTAGTGCCTGGGCTCACTTCTTAATGACATGCACAGTGAAATGGGTTCCATTATCTGAATCAATATTTTCTATTAGTCCAAATCTGGGTGCAATGTTTTCACTTAATGCTTTCACTACATTGCTGGCAGTTGCACGTGAGAAGGGGATTGCCTCTACCCAGTGGGTACAGTGGTCTATTACTACTAATAAGTACACCGACCAACTGGAGGCATTTCAGTGTAATCAATCTGAACATTTTGAAATGGTCTCAGCCCCGGATTTCTTCTTCCAAAGGGCCATTTACTTAGAACCTGCTTATTAGTTTTTTTACATATTAAGCAACTATCTATAACTTGTTTGTTCTGGGTATAAATTCCTATACACCCATAAACCCGGAGAACTGCATCGCACATTGCTTGGGGTCCCCAATGGGTCCCTTGACATAATTCAGACAGATTTCCCTCATGAGAGGTTTTGACAACATTCCCCTTTGGTCTGGTAATATCCGTTTCCTTTCTGCATTTTGTTTAGCTCCTATTCTTATCAACTTCTTTTTTTCAATGGAAGAGAAAACGGGGGTTGCAGTAGGAGAAGGAAGGCATGGAGTTAAATGGAAGAAATGGCAACTTGTTTTGCTATTTGATCTGCAGGATTATTTCCTCGACTTGTGAAAGGCAAGTCCTTTTGGTCCCCTGGGACATGTACAATAGCCGTCACTTCTGGCAGTTGGAGATTGTTGAGGACACGAGCATCAGTTCTATTTGAACTAAATCTTGGCCTCTACTATTGATTAGACCCCTCTCCATCCAATTTTTTCCAAATGTGTGCGCCACCCCAAAGGCATACTTAGAGTCAGTACAGAGAGTGTTTCCTTGGTTTTGTAAATGTCCTAAAGCTTGGCTGAGTGCAAACAGTTCACACCCTTGGGCAGACCAATTATCAGGCCACTTTCCTGGTTTTACTTTGCAAGCGTCTTTCCATTAATCACTGAATACCTATTATGTTTTTTTTAAATCACATGGGAGGATCTACCTATGAATCAGTGCCCCCTGTCTTGAAGGGAGTTTTTCCTAAGTCTGCTTGAACTTTGGTATGGTAATTAATTAGATTGAAACATGCATGTTCTCATTTTAAGTTTGGATCCCCCGTTAAAAAGCCTGCTGGATGAACTGCATTATTAGTAGTTAATATTAAATCATCTCTTTTTCCTGTAAGATAGCCTCAAATTTTAAAATTTTCACGTTAGTGATCTACCTCCTTGCTTTTTGATTTAATACAGTTGTAACTTGGTGGGGCGTGGCCTGAAGCCCCTGGGGAGTAACCTAAAACCACAGTTGGAGGGACAGCACAGCCTGGAGCATGGCCTGAAAAGGCTGTGGAGTAACCTGAAACCGCAGCCAGAGGGACCTGACACAGGAACCGCAGGGGTGGGATTGGGGGCGCTGAAGGAAGGAAGATGATTTACAGGATTCCATGGGTTAGTAGGTGTGGGTTGTCTAGGCATGGGAACTCTTTCCGTTTTAGAAGCATTAGCTTCTGACTTTCTCCCTCCAGAGTCTGAAGGGTAAAGGAGAACTGGTCCCTGCCGCCAGCAGAGGGCGGAATCGATTTTTCCTGAGAGACAGGGCTCTTGTCATTAACATGTTCGATTTGGAGATGACAAATCTGCTCTTCTTCAGACTTAAATTTTGGCCAGAAAAGTCAAGGCTTAAGGGTGGATTCTCGAACTAAAATAAAACAACAATATTTTATCATCTACTGTTTTTGTTTTTACTTGGTTCTCTTATTATATTTTCAAGACTTTAGCAGAAGCCCCAAGGGGCTATCAGAAGGAATTTCATCCTCTCTAGACTCTCTAGTTTTTCCATCTTACTTGAAACGTTCTCCGTCTTAGAGATTATGGGAGGGGGACCAACCCCTCCTGTTAGAGATTTCTACCCTCCCCCTTCCTGGAGGCTTACTGAGGCTTTGGGGAAAGGCTCCAACCCCACCTGTTTGGATTTTCTACCCTCCCCCTTCCTCTTTGTCTGCTCTGTCTGTTCCTGCCTCTAGTTGATAGATGGCAGCATGAGGCCACGGACAAGACTCACTCACTCCACACAACCACCATACTTAGTCTCATCCAAATGTAGCAGGACGAGCTGCCAACAAAACTCCTCAGACACCGAAATAAAGGAGGAAGGGGTTTGTTCCGTCAGAGGTATCTGCAAGACTTCTGTCTCAAGAGCCGAGCTCCCGGAGTAAGCAATTCCCGTCCCTTTTAAGGGCTCACAACTCTAAGGGGGTGCATGTGAGAGGGTCCTGATTGGTTGAGCAAGCAGGGGGTACATGACTGGGGGCTGTGTGCACCAGTCATTAGATCGGAACAAAACAAAATAGGGATTTTCACAGTGCATTTCTATACAATGTCTGTAATCTATAGATAACAGAACCAATTAGGTTAGGGGTCGATCTTTAACTACCAGGTCCAGGGTGCGGCGTCGGGCTGTCTGCCTGTGGATTTCATTTCTGCCTTTTAGTTTTTACTTCTTCTTTCTTTGGAGGCAGAAATTGGGCATAAGACAATATGAGGGGTGGTCTCCTCCCTTAACACACTCTCAGCCTCCAATTTATCCCGACCACCTAGAAAATACTTTGTCACCTTCTCGAAGTCTCCTACCTTATTCCGTGCACAAGAATTACCTGCTCCTCTTATTGCCACGGTCTTGCAAGGCTCTCTTCACCACTTTGCTGAGAATCCAGATTTATTCCTTATAACAGGTGGGCCGTGATCTCCCTCATGCTAGGGGCATGGTAACTAGACAGTAGGATGCATCCCCTTTGGGTGGGGTGACCGTAGGCCTCCCTCCCTAAGGAGAATATTCGAGCCCCAAAGTTGGGCGCCAGAACTGTTAGGAGTAATGCTCAAAACCTTAAGGAAATTGAACACTTGAACAAAGGATTCTTAGCAAAGCAATTTTACTTCTGCACCGAGGGGTGCCTCCTTGGGCAGTCGCCATGAGAGCACACAAGAACAAAAGGGCATGAGAGCCTTTATTCCTGACACAAGTTCTGCCCCTGTACCCTTCCTCCATTGGCCAGAGTCGGGTTGTACAATCTAAACTCATCCTGGTTGACTAAACATTTGATTTTTTAAGATAAAGTGAGCATGTAAAGAAAAAGGCAGAGAATGAAGGGGAAGGAGTGTCTGTAAAGACCTCAAAAGTTAGTCCTCCTTCCAAATAGGAAATGGAATGTGAGCTACTACTGATAATGCCTGGTACTGTGTCATGCCTGGGCATCTAAAAAAGGCAAAAAGGGAAAAAGGAGAAAAAGGAAAAAAGGTGTAGGGGTTACTATGAATTAGAGAATAAAAGATTGATCACATTATTTGAAGAGAAACCTCATCATATCCCACACATCCATCCATCCACCCATCCATCCATCCATCCATCCATCCATCCATCCATCAATCCATCATTCATCTAACCCTCATCCATGTATCCTCCACCCACCCTTCATCCACCTTGCCCGGCTAGTTTTTTGTATTTTTTAGTAGAAATGGGGTTTCACCGGGTTAGCCAGGATGGTCTCGATCTGCTGACCTCGTGACCCACCCGTCTCGGCCTCCCAAAGTGCTGGGATTACAGGCTTGAGCCACCGCGCCCGGCCCACATTAGCTTTTCAAATTTACCTCTGTTTGGTTAAATTCAAGTGAAACAAACGAACAAAAAAATGCCACTTAATAGAAACCCAATCATTTTCTCCTATAACCTAAACGTTTTATCAAGCAAGTCATAATCACAGTCACATGAAGAATAAAATTTTCACCAAATGCTCACTAAGGACATATCACTGGGCTCTGGGGTGAAATTGCTTCCTGTGTATCAATTGTATACATTTTATATCCTTTTCAAAAATTATACTTTAAGTTCTAGAGTACATGTGCACAACGTGCAGGTTTGTTACATATGTATAATGTGCCATATTGGTGTGCTGCACCCATTAACTCATCATTTACATTAAGTGTATCTCCTAATGTTATCCCTACCCCTTCCCCCCTCCCCACAATAGGACCCGGTGTGTGATGTTCCCCTTCCAGTGTCCAAGTGACCTCATTCTTCAGTTCCCACCTATGAGTGAGAACATGCGGTATTTGGTTATCTGTTCTTTGCAATAGTTTGCAGAGAATGATGGTTTCCAGCTGCATGCTTGTCCCTACAAAGGACACGAACTCATCCTTTTTTATGGCTGCATAGTATTCCATGGTGTATATGTGCCACATTTTCTTAATCCAGTCTGTCACTGATGGACATTTGTGTTGGTTCCAAGTCTTTGCTATTGTGTACAGTGCTGCAATAAATATACATGTGCATGTGTCTTTAGAACAGCATGACTTATAATCCTTTGGGTTTATACCCAGTAATGGGATGGCTGGGTCAAATGGTATTTCTAGTTCTAGATCCTTGAGGAATTGCCACACTGTTTTCCACAATGGTTGAACTAGTTTACAGTCCTACCAACAGTGTAAAAGTGTTCCTGTTTCTCCACATCCTCTCCAGCACCTGTTGTTTCCTGATTTTTTAATGATTGCCATTCTAACTGTTGTGAGATGGTATCTCATTGTGGTTTTGATTTGCGTTTCTCTCATGGCCAGTGATGATGAGCATTTTTTCATGTGTCTGTTGGCTGTATGAATATCTTCTTTTGAGAAGTGTCTGTTCATTTCCTTTGCCCACTTTTGGATAGGGTTGTTTTGTTTTTTTGTTTTTTTTTTTTTTGTAAATTTGATTGAGGTCTTTAAAAGTTCTGGATATTAGTCCTTTGTCAGATGAGTAGATTGCAAAAATTTTCTCCCATTCTGTAGGTTGTCTGTTCATTCTGATGGTAGTTTCTTTTGCTGTGCAGAAGCTCTTTAGTTTAATTAGATCCCATTTGTCAATTTTGGCTTTTGTTGCCATTGCTTTTCGTGTTTTAGACATGAAGTCCTTGCCCATGCCTATGTCCTGAATGGTATTACCTAGGTATTCTTCTAGGGTTTTTATGGTTTTAGGTCTAACATTTAAGTCTTGAATTAATTTTCGTATAAGGAGTAAGGAAAAGATCCAGTTTCAGCTTTCTACTTATCGCTAGCCAATTTTCCCTGCACCATTTATTAAATAGGGAATCCTTTCCCCATTTCTTGTTTTTGTCAGATTTGTCAAAGATCAGATGGCTGTGGATCTGTGGTATTATTTCTGAGGGCTCTGTTCTGCTCCGTTGGTCTATATCTCTGTTTTGGTACCAGTACCATGCTGTTTTGGTTACTGTAGCCTTGTAGTATAGTTTGAAGTCAGGTAGCCTGATGCTTCCAGCTTTGTTCTTTTGGCTTAGGATTGTCTTGCCAGTGTGGGATCTTTTTTGGTTCCATATGAACTTTAAAGCAGTTTTTTCCAATTCTGTGAAGAAAGTCATTGGTAGCTTAATGGGGGTGGCATTGAATCTATAAATTACCTTGGGCAGTATGGCCATTTTCACAATGTTCATTCTTCCTATCCATGAGCATGGTATGTTCTTCCATTTGTTTGTGTCCTCTTTTATTTCACTGAGCAGTGGTTTGTAGTTCTCCTTGAAGAAGTCCTTTACATCCCTTGTAAGTTGGATTCCTAGATATTTTATTCTCTTTGAAGCTATTGTGAATGGGAGTTCATTCATGATTTGGCCCTCTGTTTGTCTGTTACTGGTGTATAAGAATGCTTGTGATTTTTTTTTTTTTTTTTTTTTTTTTGAGATGGAGTCTCGCTGTGTCTCCCAGGCTGGAGTGCAGTGGCGTGATCTCGGCTCACTGCAAACTCCACCTCCCGGGTTACACCATTCTCCCGCCTCAGCCTCCCAGTAGCTGAGACTACAGGCGCCCGCAACCACGCCCGGCTAGTTTTTTGTATTTTTAGTAGAGACGGGGTTTCACCATGTTAGCCAGGATAGTCTCGATCTCCTGACCTCGTGATCCACCCGCCTCGGCCTCCCAAAGTGCTGGGATTACAGGCTTGAGCCACTGCGCCCGGCCAAGAATGCTTGTGATTTTTGCACATTGATTTTGTATCCTGAGACTTTGCTGAAGTTGCTTATCAGCTTAAGGAGATTTTGGGCTGAGACAGTGGGGTTTTCTAAATATACAATCATGTCATCTGCAAACAGGGACAATTTGACTTCTTCTTTTCCTAACTGAATACCCTTGATTTCTTTCTCTTGCCTGATTGCCCTAGCCAGAACTTCCAACACTATGTTGAATAGGAGTGGTGAGAGAGGGCATCCCTGCCTTGTGCCAGTTTTCAAAGGGAATTTTTCCAGTTTTTGCCCATTCCGTATGATATTGGCTGTGGGTTTGTCATAAGTAGCTCTTATTATTTTGAGATATGTTCCATCAATACCAAATTTATTGAGAGTTTTTAGCATGAAGGGCTGTTGAATTTTGTCAAAAGCCTTTTCTGCATCTATTGAGATAATCATGTGGTTTTTGTCTTTGGTTCTGTTTATATGCTGGATTACATTTATTCATTTGCATATGTTGAACCAGCCTTGCATCCCAGGCATGAAGCCCACTTGAACATGGTGGATAAGCTTTCTGATGTGCTGTTGGATTCGGTTTGCCAGTATTTTATTGAGGAGTTTTGCATCAATGTTCATCAGGGATATTGGTCCAAAATTCCCTTTTGTCGTTGTATCTCTGTCATGCTTTGGTATCAGGATGATGTTGGCCTTGTAAAATGAGTTAGGGAGGATTCCCTCTTTTTCTATTGATTGGAATAGTTTCAGAAGGAATGATACCAACTCCTCCTTGTACCTCTGGTAGAACTGGCTGTGAAACCGTCTGGTCCTGGACTTTTTTTGGATGGTAGGCTATTATTGCCTCAATTTCAGAGCCTGCTGTTGGTGTATTCAGGGATTCAACTTCTTCTTGGTTTAGTCTTGGGAGAGTGTAAGTGTCCAGGAAATTATCCATTTCTTCTAGGTTTTCTAGTTTATTTGCAAAGAGATGTTTATAGTATTCTCTGATGGTAGTTTGTATTTCTGTGGGGTCGGTGGTGATATCCCCTTTATCATTTTTTATTGCATCTATTTGATTCTTCTTTCTTTTCTTCTTTATTAGTCTTGTTAGCAGTCCATCAATTTTGTTGATCTTTTCAAAAAACCAGCTCTTGGATGCATTGATTTTTTGGAGGATTTTTTGTGTCTCTATCTCCTTCAGTTCTGCTCTGATCTTAGTTATTTCTTGCCTTCTGCTAGCTTTGGAATCTGTTTGCTCTTGCTTCTCTAGTTCTTTTAATTGTGATGCTAGGGTGTGAATTTTAGATCTTTCCTGTTTTCTCTTGTGGGCATTTAGTGCTATAAATTTCCCTCTACACACTGCTTTAAATGTGTCCCAGAGATTCTGGTATGTTGTATCTTTGTTCTCATTGGTTCCAAAGAACATCTTTATTTCTGCCTTCATTTCGTTATTTACCCAGTAGTCATTCAGGAGCAGGTTGTTGAGTTTCCATGTAGTTGAGCAGTTTCAATTGAGTTTCTTAGTCCTGAGTTCTAGTTTGATTTCACTGCGGTCTGAGAGACAGTTTGTTGTAATTTCTGCTGTTTTTCATTTGCTGAGGAGTGCTTTACTTCCAACTGTGTGGTCAAGTTTGGAATAAGTGGGATGTGGTGCTGAGAGGAATGTATATTCTGTTGATTTGGGGTGGAGAGTTCTACAGATGGCTGTTAGGTCCGCTTGGTGCAGAGTTGAGTTCAATCCTGGATATCCTTGTTAACTTTCTGTCTCGTTGATCTGTATAATGTTGACAGTGGGGTGTTGAAGTCTCCCATTACTACTGTATGAGAGTCTAAGTCTCTTTGTAAGTCTCTAAGGACTTGCTTTATGAATCTGGGTGCTCCTGTATTGGGTGCATATATATTTAGGATAGTTAGCTCTTCCTGATGAATTGATCCCTTTACCATTATGTAAGGGCCTTCTTGTCTCTTTTGATCTTCGATGGTTTAAAGTCTGTTTTATCACAGACTAGGATTGCAACCCCTGCTTTTTGTTTTTGTTTGTTTTCCATTTGCTTGGTAGATCTTCCTCCCTCCCTTTATTTTGAACCTATTTGTGTCTCTCCATGTGAGATGGGTCTCCTGAATACAGCAGACTGATGAGTCTTGACTCTTTATCCAATTTGCCAGTCTGTGTCTTTTAATTGGACCATTTAGTCCATTTACATTTAAGATTAATATTGTTATGTGTGAACTTGATCCTGTCATTATGATATTAGCTGGTTATTTTGCTCACTAGTTGATGCAGTTTCTTTCTAGCATTGATGGAGTTTACATTTTGACATGTTTTTGCAATGGCTGGTTGTTCCTTTCCATGTCTAGTGCGTCCTTCAGGATCTCTTGTAGGGCAGGCCTGGTGGTGACAGAATCTCTAAGCAATTGCCTGTCTGTAAAGGATTTTATTTCTCCTTCACTTATGAAACTTAGTTTGGCTGGATATGAAATTCTGGGTTGAAAATTCTTTTCTTTAAGAGTGTTGAATATTGGCCCCCACTCTCTTCTGGCTTGGAGAGTTTCTGCCGAGAGATCAGCTGTTAGTCTGATGGGTTTCCCTTTGTGTGTAACCTGACCTTTCTCTCCGGCTGCCCTTAACATTTATTCCTTCATTTCAACTTTGGTGAATCTGACAATTATTTGTCTTAGAGTTGCTCTTCTCGAGGAGTATCTTTGTGGCATTCTCTGTATTTCCTGAATTCAAATGTTGGCCTGCCTTACTAGGTTGGGGAAGTTCTCCTGGATGATATCCTGCAGAGTGTTTTCCAACTTGGTTCCATTTTCCCCGTCACTTTCAGGCACACCAATCAGATGTAGATTTGGTCTTTTCACATAATCCCATATTGGTTGGAGGCTTTGTTCATTTCTTTTTACTCTTTTTTCTCTACACTTCTCTTCTCACTTCATTTCATTCATTTGATCTTCAATCGCTGATACTCTTTCTTCCAGATGATCGAGTCAGTTACTGAAGTTTGTGTATTTGTCACGTAGTTCTCGTGTTATGGATTTCATCTCTATCAGTTCTTTTAAGGACTTATCTACATTGGTTATTCTAGTTAGCCATTCGTCAAATCTTTTTTCAAGGTTTTTAGTTTCTTTGCACTGGTTATGTAGTTCTCCTTTAGCTCTGAGAAGTTTGATTGACTGAAGCCTTCTTCTCTCAACTCATCAAAGTCATTCTCCTTCCAGCTTTGTTCCGTCGCTGGCGATGAACTGCATTCCTTTGGAGGGGGAGATGCGCTCTGATTTTTTGAAATTCCCGCTTTTCTGCACTGCTTTTCCCCCCATCTTTGTGGTTTTATCTGCCTTTGGTCTTTGATGATGGTGACATACTGATGGGGTTTTGGTGTGGGTGTCCTTTCTGTTTATTAGTTTTCCTTCCAACAGTCAGGACCCTCAGCTGTAGGTCTGTTGGAGTTTGCTTGGGGTCCACTCCAGACCTTGTTTGCCTGGGTATCAGCAGCGGAGGCTGCAGAAGATAGAATATTGCTGAACAGTGAGTGTTGCTGTCGGATTCTTGCTCTGGAAGCTTCATCTCCGGGGTAGAGCCCACCGTGTGAGGTGTGAGGTATTGGTCTGCACCTAGTGAGGATGTCTCCCTGTTAGGCTACTCAGGGATCAGGGACCCACTTGAGCAGGCTGTCTGTCTTCTCAGATCTCAACCTCCATGCTGGGAGATCCATTGCTCTCTTCAAAGTTATCAGACAGGGGCATTTACCTCTGCCGAGGTTTCTGCTGCTGTTTGTTTAGCTATGACCTCTCCCCAGAGGAGGAGTCTACAGAAGCAGGCCGGCCTCCTTGAGCTGTGATGGACTCCACCCAATTCGAGCTTCCTGGTGGCTTTGTTTACCTGCTTAAGCCTCAGCAATGGCGGGTGCCCTTCCCCAAGCCTTGCTGCCGTCCTGCAGTTAGATCTGACTGCTGTGCTAGCAACGAGGGAGGTTCCATGTGAGTGGTACACTCTGGGCCAGGTATGGGATATAATCTCCTAGTGTGCCGTTTGCCAAGACCCTTGGTAAAGCGCAGTATTAGGGTGGGAGTTATCCGATTTTCCAGGTGTTTTGTGTCTCATTTTCCTTTGGCTAGGAAAAGGAATTCACTTCCCATTTGCGATTCACAGATGAGGCGATGCCTCACCCTGATTCAGCTGTTGCTGTTCGGGCTGCACCCACAGACCAGAACCAACTGTCCGACCCAACCCAGTGACATGAACCCAGTACCTCAGTTGAAAATGCAGAATCACCCGTATTCTGTGTCACTCACGCTGGGAGCTGGAGGCTGGAGCTGTTCCTATTCAGCCATCATGGGCGTGCCTCCATATACATTGTAAAAGTACCCCGTCTATGACACTGTGTATGGATGTGAACATATATACTAAAAATACAAAAATGTGGATGGGAAGTATACCAGGGAAAGGTCTAGCCAGGAGAAAAGAAACTGTGCTAAGATTTTTAAATATTGGATGTTTGATTCAAATAATTGGTTATAATAGGTGATCAGTTACACGTGATGGAATAGCTGGGCTATGGAAAGGAGATGAGGCAACTCAGTTTAGCAGCAGCAGGAAGAGATCCTCGCTCCTAAGGAAGAAGGACAAAGAAAGGGTGCTGCTCCCTCAACCCAGAAGCTTTGTCTGGTAAGAGATAGAATCATGGTGGAGGCTGCCTGGAAAAAGCTGGGCCCACAGAGGAATGTGCTTTCTACTGGAGATGCCACTCAAGGTCAAGAGACAGGGAGGGAGGGAGAGAGAAATGCCTGACTCTTCCCTTCTCCAGCCCTTCAAGCTCCTAACAGTACCTCTCACTGAGCAAACCCAGGGGAAGTTATAACATAGCAAGGAAGCCTGGGAATGTAAGTGTACCCCCCAGCCCCAGTCAGAGGGTGAGGGGACTTGCCAATTTAGGATAGGCATTTGCCTCTGGAGAGGTAGTCAGGGGAATGTGCACAAAGTGGTCTTTGACTATATTGGTAACTCCTAATTTCTTTAATTTTTTTTAAAGGTTTGGAGACAATATGGTAAAATGTTAGCATTTGTTTTTGTTTTTTGTTTTGAGACAGAGTCTCTCTCTGTCACCCAGGCTGGTGTGCAGTGGTGCAAGTCTGGCTCACTGCAAACTCCACCTCCTGGGTTCAAGCGACCCTCCCACTTCAGCCTCTCTAGTAGCTGGGACTAAGGTGCACACCACTACACCCAGCTAACACCTGTTAACATTATAATGTGGGTGACCAGAGGCTCATTACTTTATTTTCTGTACATTTCTATATAGTTGGAATATTTCATAAGAAGCGATTATTATAGGACAAACAGAAATGTTCCAGATTAATGGCAACAGTAAGCATCTTTATTGTATTTCCACCCTGCTTTCCAAGGAAATGCCACATCTCTCTCAGTGAAGAGTACCATCTTTGTGGAGTTTGCAGGCTGTGCCATTGACTCTTTGGCATGATGGTGTATTGAAGACAAGGTAGGAGAGCAAGACAGGGAATGAGTGGAGACAGGCAAGGAGGAAAGGTGGCAGGAAAAGGCTCAGGAGGAAGAGGATGACCATCGATCGCTGTGAGCTCTCCCAGAGCCTGCCTGCCTTTCAAACTTTGTTCAATCACTTATTACCTGGGTGGCATTGACAAGTTCCTCCTCTCTCCCTCCTAAGATGTTAAGAGTACCTACCACAGTGGGGTTATTTTGATGATTCAGTGACTTCCCCCACAGGAAAACACTTCACATTGTGTGGGAACATAGTCCACTCTCAATCCATCTTGGTTACCATCATTATTGTTTATTATTGATCTTTACATCCTCAGTGTTGGCAGAATTTCTTGTGCTTAACAAATATTTTTTCAGATCAGAGAAGTGGAAAAAAATTGTCCTCTGCTTATTCAAGCCATGTTTTTCTGTGATATTCTGATCCTCGTTGCACATACAGAAATACATGTGTAAAACAGCACCTCGATTCTGGTCTACAGCAGGACGAAGTTCACTGTGATCTCAGATAAGCTTGGCTAAAATAGGACGTGAGTGGAGATAGTCACACTTCAGCGAAGAAAGAGAATCCCCTGTGTAATGTCACCAGGAGATTCAACCTCAATATTCTGCATGGAAGGGGTAGTCCTCCAAATGAGAGGATCTGCAGAAACAAAAAGAGAGAGAAACTGTGTTCCATCACAGCAAAAACTCTCTTTGAGAAGGCATTCTTCTCTGGTGGACTCTATCATATCTGCGCTCTCTCAGCCTCCTCCCTGCAAGAACACAAGAAGGGTGCTCACACCTTGATCTTCCCTCAAACTGATACGAGGGCTTTGCTAGGAAGGAGGACAGACAGTGACCAGGGCACGGGAAACAACTCGGAATGACAACTCATGGTTAGCCTGGTGTCAGGTGAGGCAACTGACAAGTCTTGTCCCAATCCACTGTCACAACATGCTGAGGTGGGAAACAACAGCAGAATTGACAGCTTGGGGATTGTTGTGAATATTAAATGAGATAATAGCACTGGCAAAGGGCTCAGGACCCTGGCACATTCTCAGCGAAGGTTCAATGGATGTTAGCTGCTACTCATATTATCATCCTACTTTATAGGTAAAGAAACCAACTAAGAAAAACTAGGAAATTTACCCAACGTCACACAGCTAAGAAACCAGGGTTAGTGTTGGATCTGAGGCCAGGTGCACTTACTCCTGAGCCACCAACCCATTGCCTCCACTGGATATGATGTTCATTGGAAGGTCAGCCGTTCAGTTTGGGGGAGAGTCCCATTTTATGTTCACCCTGCCTTTTTACACTAAGCAGCTGCTACTTTGTTAAACACTGATAAAAATAAGCCATTATAAGATGAGGAAAGGCTTCTGTGATACTAAAGGTGGGCAGGATAGATATGGAATATCATGACAAGCAAGCTGTGCTTGAGATACTGAAACCATTTTTAAAAGCTGAAAAATCATTTTGGCTATAGAAATATTGGAAGAAATTCAAATTGGCATTGAATTACAGACCTCGAAGTAATAAATGCCAGACAACTCTCTTTGATATATTTAATTAGATACATTAATCAGAAAGTATTGATTGTAAAGAGATGATTTAGGATTCCCACCTAGCCAGAGTGAAAACTTTCTTTCAACCATTTATCTGACATTTAAAGTAGAGTTACCACCACCTCCTTTAAGAGGCATTTGGAGATTATTTAATCTAGCCTCCCCGGCCTTCTTGCTTGAATGCTCTAAACACAATCCCACCTCAGGGCCTTGGCACCTGCTGTTATCAATGCCAAGAATGCTCTTCCCCCAAATATGCATATGGCATATCCTTCACAGCAAAGCCTCCCTTGACCCACCCTGTATAAAGGATCCGTCCCACTACCACCCACCACTTCCTATCCACTTTGCCCTACTTTATTTTTCTGTCTAGCATTTGTTACTGTCTGTCACATGTATTTTGATTTGATTTATTTCTGTTCTGTCTTCTTCCCTCCCTCCCTAAGCACGTGGAGGCAGCAGCTTTGCATAGTATGATAACCCAAGCACCTAGAAGATGCCTGGCACATAGAGGACCACTAGATATTTATTGAATGTAGGAATAAATGAATGCTCACCTTCTACCTATTGACAACACACCTTCTGTTACAATTCTAGCTCTACATCCAGAAGTTCAGACAATGAGCAGCAATTAGAGATGTGTCCCTCGCAGTGATTCCCAGGTACCCCAATTTTAGTTTCAGAACTGCCCCAAAATTGTATTTGAAGACACAAGCAGTCCCAGCAGCCTTCTAATTCTTCCAACTAACCCTCTACCAGTTTAGAAAAACTCCTGGCAATGCTCCTAGTTAACTCCATGCCACTTACTGCAACACGTTACAGGCCCTCCAGTTTCTGTTGAAGCTGAGGATGGTTGCCATCTCCTCATCACTCAATTTAAAGTCAAAGACCTGGAAAGATAGGAGTTCCAGGACATCATCAGTAAGGCAGTTACTGCTGTGACTGGAGACTGCCGCTCATTCTAGCAGGGAGTTCTAGCAGCACAAACTGGTCACAGGTGTTTTTCCCATTATATCCACGGGGTATAAATTTTTCTCTAAATTAAGTCCTACACACAGACCGCAGTATTTGTAGTGCTCAGTGTTCTAGGGGAGGGAGACCAGGTTCACAGGCACTAAGCCCCAGGTGTGCACAGGCCCTGTGCTCCATGATGCGCCCTTCTAGAAGACAGTTCTCCAAGGACAGTTCACACCTCCTCTGCTGCCGGAAACGAGCAGGGAGGCCAGGACAGTCTGCTTATGTGGTGGCCCAGGGCTTAGCTGCTCAGGGGCAACTGAGGGTCTTCTCAGTGGTGTGAGGCACAGCTGTGCTCAGACCTGACAAGGCTTCAGCAGGCACCGTCCCCAGCATGTCCTCAGCCCATGGATCATTCATCTCAGGTATACTGAGCCTAGCACCCTAGACTGGAAAATGATAGGGTAGTGGGAACGGAGGGGACCAAAGACAGTGCAGGAATGAGCTGAGAATCCTGGTGAGAGGGTCTGCCTCTGCCCCACCCCACGGAGAAGTACCAGGGCCAACCAGCCGGGATCTTACCTGAATGTTCTCAACAATGCGTGCCGGTGTCACAGACTTGGGGATCACAATCACATTCCTCTGGATATGGAAACGGATCAGAACCTGTGCGGAAAGGGGACATGATGTTTCCACTCAGCTACAAGGACCCTTCCTTTTATGGAAAGGAAGAATAAAACATCCCTGCAGCTCACTGTGGCTTCAGGTACAATCGCTGATACTGACTGAGCCCTTCGCAGCTATTAGATTTGTGCCAGCCCCTCGCCTCATCTCTCCCTTCACCTTAGGGACAATTCTGTGATCTTCATTTTTCAGGAATAAAGAAAGCAGTTTGGGGTCATAAGGCTGATCAGAGGTAGAGTTGGCGTCTGTACCCATATCCCTAGACTCCAAAGCCATGCTTTGCGACTTGGCTGTAGGACTTAACAGGAAGCTGTGAGGCAGAAGCTATCTTTGTTTCAGTGACAGCTCTTGTGTTTCTTGAGGTTCCAACAGACTTCGAAGAAACACTATAGATGGCTTCAGCTCCTGTGTTCTTCCCCTTTAAGGAGTTAGTTGAGGACAACACAAGAAATGAAACATGAGACTAGAAGAAATAGTTGCTGGATAACAAGAAAAATAAAAATATGGCACCTGGGCTGCGGTTTTCTTGTGCTTTGCAGCAATCTCCTTAATCTTGGGCTCCTCCAGCAGGGAAGGGTCCTCTGGCTTGGCCCTAGAGGCAGAAAGATGCTGATGTGAACAATCACCATGGCTACCATGTACAGATGGACACCACTCCAATGAGGGTCTCAAGACTGATCATCAGAGCCTCTCCATCTGGGAGACAGGCAGGAGGATCTGGAAGCTTGGGTCCTTCCCCCGGGCTCTGAAGCCTCAGTATGTTGCAAAGCCTGGTTCATGCTTGGGTGGCTGAACTGGAAATATTCCCAGAGGGTCAAACACGTCGCCCATGTTTTTGTTGTTGCTGTTGTTGTTGCTTTTCAATTCCCATTTGTTCCCACTGTCATCCCATTTGGTTGTACTAAACGCATTACTTTACACATGTTTTTCTTTAGAGTGACTTATGGTCTCATACCAATATTTACCAAACATAAAATAATGTTTTTAAGATTATCAAGAGAAGGATCCACTGCTTGGAAGCCTCACCAAGGTCTATCCGGAGAGCCCAGGGGGCTGTAGGCCGTAACGGTGATGCCCTTGGAGTGGCAGTACTGGATCAGTTTCTCCTGCGTGAGGTACGGGTGACACTCAACCTGCAACAGCAAACACTCCTCATCATGGGGAAAGCTCTCTGGCTTTTTGAGTTGTTCATAGGGAGTTCTACACAGACACCCAAAGACCACCAAGCAAAGGCCAAACACCTACCCACTGAGATTCTTGCTAACACACCCATGAGATCAGCCTCACACCTCCCGAAAGTGTCCTGATCACTGACCCCTGAGATGAGACTCAGGGTATAGCATTGAACGTTCCTCCCAACGTATAAGAAGTAATAGGGCAAGACCTTTATTTACCCTTATACTAAACAGAATTTACCTGGTTAGTCACTGGTTTATATTTCAGTCCAGGTTTGTTCAAGAGCTTCTCAATCTGGAAGTGGTTGAAATTGGAGATGCCAAGGGCTTTCACCAGCCCCTCATCCACCAGCTCCTCCATGGCCTGTCATAGAAAGGAAGACCTTTTGGGCAGCCCCAGAGGGACTATAGGGACCCCGGCTTGCCTCAGTCCTCCCTGGGACAGAAATTGCTAAAGGATCCACCACAACAGGGTTAGCCGAAGCATTCACAGGAAATTTCAGTCCAGGGCCTGGGTGCCCATCAGTGATTGGTTCCAGCCCTACTGCCCCTCCCCAGCCCAAGAAAAAGTAGGAGTAACAGGTAAAGATTTATATTCTTGCCACTCTCACCTTACACGTAAAGAAACACACTCAAAATATACTTCTGTACACAGGGGAAATATGAAAGTTTTGTAATGCAAAAAATAAAAAAATAAAAAATGAACATTTGCAAGCTTATGAGATGATTTTATTTTTAATGAATCCAAATGACAGCGGTTAGCTACTGCTGTGTGCGTTGTACACCCAAACCTAGGCAAGCTGTGTTAGTCAGGAAGAGGCTGCAGCATGTGGAGAAGCCTCACTAGTGGGTCCTGAGTCACTTTCTCCCACACCAACCATGCTTGGGTTTGCAGGAAGGTCATGCACATAGATTATGCCCTGGCAGGTGCACCTGGGCAAGGGGTTGTGTGGGGCTGAAACCTGACCCACCGTCTGCATATCCAGCCATGCTTCCCGGTACAGAAACTACAGGGACCCCCAAGGAAGGGAATCTTTGTATAACTTTTAGCCTATATTGGGCATTTTCCAAACTTGCCCAAAGATATCATATATGTTAGCAGCAGCCTCCAATGCAACATGTATTTATTAGCCATCTATTACATGTTCCAGAAGTTGTCAGGATGTAAAAGTATACAATGTGCTTCCTTCTTCTGGGATTCTTATAGTCCAATTAAAGTGCTAGGGTTCCCTTCTGTGGAACCATCAACCATGACCGTGGCATAGACAGAGTCAGAAAGGAAAGAGAAGGAAGAGATTCACACAGCCTGCAGCTGTCAGGGCAGACCTCCAGGTAGAGTTTAAACTGCACCTCAGAAAAAAAAAAAAAAAAAAAAAGAGAGAGAGAGAGAGATAAGAGGGGAAAAATATGAGCCTATGAGACAGGAAGGCAATAGCAAAGCTCAGAGGCAGGGATGAACATGACATGTTCAGGGAACTCTTAATCCAGCCCTTCTCAACTTTGGCTGCAACTTGGAATCACCAGGGAAGTTTAAAAACTACCGGTGGATGCAGTGGCTCATGACTGTAATCTCAGCACTTTGGGATAGGATTGGAACAGGGGGTTTGGGCCTGGGTTTCAGCAACCTAGGGTAAGTTTTTAACTCTTGTAGGCCTTAGTATTCTCTTCTGAAAAAAAGTCTTATAATACATACTAATAATATATATCTTTCTGATACACATTATCAGAGGCTGAGACAGGAGGATTGCTTGAGGCCAGGTGTTCCAGACCATCCTGGGCAACATAGCAAGACTCTGTCTCTACGAGAAAATTGTTTTTAATTAGCTGGATGTGGTGGCATGTGCCTCTGATCCCAGCTACTTGGGGGAATTGCTTGAGCCCAGGAGTCCGAGGCTGCACTCAGCTATTATCTTGCCATTATACTGCAGACTAGGCAACAGAACAAGACTCTGTCTAAATTTAAAAAAAAAAAAAAAAGTAATATCGGTGGCTAGATTTCATCCCCCAGAGTTTCTTACAGATTTTATCTGAGTTGTAGCCTAGACATTGGGATTTGTAAACTCCTCAGGTGATTCTAATGCTCAGCCGACATTGAGAACCACTAGCGTAGACGAAGTTATTCAATTGGGTAGTAGAGTTTAAAAGCTATGAAATCATAAAGTTCCCCAAAACTTCTGATTGAGCAATTAGATAATTTAAAAGCTATTGTACATCATAGGTCAGGTTAGTTTGCCTGTCTTCCCACTTGACTTCTTTATACTTTTTCCTCCCGTCTGCTTCAGGGTGGTCAATGAGGTTTCTACTGAACTGGCTGTGGGTCTACAGAAACATCCAGCGCTTTCATATTCAAGCCTGCTCATTTCAAATCAGAGCCTCTGACCTTGATCACCGATATCTTTTCATGCCTTTCAAATGTTTTATTTAACAGTCATTCTCGTATTCATTCAGAAAACATAGCACTGTGAGACACAGGCTATACTTACATACTTGCCATACTTAGTATCATCATAGGAGCTAAGGCAAAAAAACTGATCAAATGTAACCCAAACTGCCAGTTGCGGTGGCTCACACCTGTAATCTGAGCACTTTGGGAAGCTGAGATGGGTGGATCCCCTGAGGTCAAGAGTTCGAGACCAGTCTGGCTAAAATGGTGAAACCCTGTCTCTACTAAAAATATAAAAGTTAGCCGAGCATGGTGGTATGCATGTGTAGTCTCAGCTACTCAGGAGGCTAAGGGAGGAGAATGGCTTTAACTCGAGAGTGGGATGTTGCAGTGAGCCAAGATGAAGCCACTGCACTCCAGCCTGGGCGACAAAGTGAGACTCTGTCTTTAAAAAAGAATGCTGTGTTTTGTGGATTAATGTTTTTGAACCAACAATACACAGAAAAAGCTACATTTAATTGAATCTTGTCAATTCTAAGCATTTCAGAAAGGTGAGGCTTAATATATTTTCCCTTGTAAAACACAATACAAACTCGCAACTACATGTACCCCTACACAGACAGCTGCCACTATGACACCATTAACTCTTGGAGTCAGATGCCACTGATCATTTATAACTCATTCTTCCACTTCGTTCTCTACTAGCATTTGCAAAAGGATAGAATGGTATAATAAAAAATGATCAGAGAAAACACTGATCCCTTAATTCACTTTGAATGTGAATGATGTGAAACAGGTCATGATGTGATCTGGGAAGCAGGGCACTCAGGCTCCCTGATTTCTGGATGTGTGTTCACTGCCTGCCAAGCACCACGCTGATGGCTTTGGTGGTTGGACTTGTGATTCAGATGAGTCTGGGTCCAATCCCAGCTCTGCCACACACATTGTGACATGACCTGCGCAAGTCACCAATCAATCTAGGCTTCAAATGTCATTATTTATAAAGGGGGATGTTAACCCTGCCTTATAGGTTTAGATGATTAAATGGCTACTGTGACTAATGTTCCTGGCATGTAAACCATCTTAATCTTTATCACACCCTCAAAAATACATAGTAGTAGTATGTGTTATAAGACTTCTTTTTTAAGAAGAGAAAACTGAGCCCTAAAAACGTTACAAACTGACCCTAGGTTACTCAGCTGCTATGAGCAAACCCAGGCCCAAACCTCCTGTTCCAAATGGCTCGCTCTGGTTTGAGAACAGCGTGTATATTCCCCAAAGTGGGGTACATTGTATTTTCAGTCTTATTTGAAGACTCAGTTCTAGACTTGAAATCTAAATAGTATCAGATGCACCCAAAAGCCAAAGGTGATGAGGAAGATATTAGAAGAGCTAGAGAATCACAATGATGAAATTAGAAAGCATCAGGCACACGGCCTCTTTCATGTCAATGGGAAGTCTCATGGATAACTGAAGATTTCTCTCCCAGCACACTTAGAGGAAGCTGGAACCTACCTCCCAGGCATCCAAGAACGTTGCTTTTCCACCGATGGCATTACCTTTATCATCTTTGGGGTAAAAGTCATCTCCAGACTGTAAATACAGAATGAAAAGTTTACTGGAATCTTTATCAGGACACTTGGTTCTGTTAAACAAGGTTTCAGGGTCCTAACTCTTGCTAAATACCACATGTGCATACCAGTTTTTCAGGCTCTGTATAGTACATACTACAAGAAGGTGAGTTTAAATAAAATCTCTATATCGGCCGGGCGCGGTGGCTCAAGCCTGTAATCCCAGCACTTTGGGAGGCCGAGATGGGCGGATCACGAGGTCAGGAGATTGAGACTAGCCTGGCTAACACGGTGAAACCCCGTATCTACTAAAAAAATACAAAAAACTAGCCGGGCGAGGTGGTGGGCGCCTGTAGTCCCAGCTACTGGGGAGGCTGAGGCAGGAGAATGGCGTAGACCCGGGAGGCAGAGCTTGCAGTGAGCTGAGATCCGGCCACTGCACTCCAGCCTGGGCGACAGAGCGAGATTCCGTCTCAAAAAATATATAAATAAATAAAAAATAAAATATAAAATAAAATCTCTATCTCTACTATGGCATATTAATCCATATATTTTAGAAACCACTGGATTGATGTTCAGATCTGCTGTTAGTACATTCCAGAAGCCACCTTTATCACCATGGACATTCACCTCATGGACATTCACCATGGACATACACCTAGATCCTGTGTACACCCAAGGGAAAACTTTCATTTCAGTATCACTGGATAAGGATTAGATCTCCAGGGTGTGGTTTTCTGGGGAAGATATTGGCCAGCTTCTATCCTTACAGCCTCTAGAAGAGACATGGAATAAGGGATGGCAGGCCATCAGCACTCCCGCTGGTCAGGAGGGGAGAGAGCTGGAAATTTGTCTCTCCCACCCCTCAGGAGCAGCTAGAGCAGAGCCCCAGGCAATGGGAGCCGCGATGACTACTGGCTTCCTTCCAGCATCACCGCACTTGGGCTTTTCTCCAAGATGCCACTCCCGGGGTGTGCTTTGCTTAAGAATATAATTAGGCCCTGGAATATAGTTATGCAAGTCTAATCCAAGGGATTTGCTGGGAGGGCAACTCTGGGGTGCAAAATCAAGACAAAGGTGATAGGGCAGGTGCAACTTGTCTGGGCTGCCAGAAATCATGGCTTCTCTCAGACATAACTGCAAGAAAACGCAGGCATGTGGCCACCTCAGCAGCACACATGGCCTCAGCCTCCCTTCCACGCCAGCGTCTTTCTGCTCCAAGGTATCTTCCTGACCACCTGACACTCCCAATTATGAACTACAAGGTCTCCTGCCCCAGTCCACACCACCCCTAGCCTTGGTACAGCTACTATTTTCCGGCAGCTGCTCAGAATCTAGAGGCTGAGAAAGGGAGTCGCTCAAACCTTGAATCCCTGTGGCCAGTGAATAAGATAGAGGTCCAGATAGCTCAGCTTCAGGTCCTTGAGGGTCTTCTCAAAGGCTTTCCTCACAAGCGGTCTCTCAAAGAAAGTGGGCCACAACTGCAAGAGTGTAGCAATAGGCTGTTAATATTTGGAGAAGGAAGGGCCACGTTATACCCATTGTCCCTGCCTTTTGATTTGCACCCTGAGCTAACCTGGCACAGGCCATTTATAACAAAGCTGATTAAAGTCCACAACACAGTGTGGAAGATCACCAGGGCTCAGCACGTCAATGACATGTCTTAAGTGTTGAAAGCAATTTACTTTTTCAACTCTCCTAGTACTCTATATGTCTCTCAGATCATTTAAGTAAATGTGGCCACAGATTTGAAATGTGTTTACCTGTCTCAGTCTCGTCCTCAACTGTGGGCTCTCTGAGAGGGGGACTTGTGTGTAACTTTTAAATGTCAAGCATTCCTAGGCCTTCGGGAAAAGATGGTCCTTTATCTGACCTATCTGATAGGTCCCTTATCAAGCCTGTCAGGCCCCAAGTGATAACTTTATAAGGGCTTTATCCACACGTGGCTGCTACACAGTGGGGTCTATTTGTCCCACCAGATGTATGCAATTTCCACGTACCTAGAACTAGTGTTTTCTCAGCAAGTTGTGTATAATGTAAATCCAGTGATTCTAAACCCCCTCACACCCAACATCCTCTTCTTTTTTATAACATTGTGTACCTCACCTTTCAATAGACTTAATGAAGAAAATCATATGTGACAATAGATAAATGCTCCTACTGTTTCCAAAATGCCCTCTGGCTGACAACCTCGGGTCACAGTTGCTGAGACCACAGTGCTGACAGGGAGGCCACACATCAAGCCCTGCCTGCACCCTTGGCCTCTGACTGCCTCTGGGCAGATGGTGGATCCCTCTGATGGGGAACAGGGAGGCCCAGGGCAGTGCAGGGCTCCATGGAGACAAGCCCACTGTGGGAAAACCAACCCGCAGGCAGGTGGCGCAGCAACGACATGTTCAAATATCAATAGCGGCTTGGAGTATGGATAGAATTGTATCCACGGATGTTATCAAGGCAGGGATGAAAAGGGCTACATGTAGAAAAGGCTGACAGAGTTCTGGCTGCTGACCCGACCCAGACACTTCTGCCTGCCCTCAAGTGAAGGCCTCCCACCCAATGCGCCACGTGCACCTTGCTGACGATGAACAGGTCCTCCCGCTTCACAGCCTGCTCTTGGATCTTCTCTTGGATGGCTTCCCCCACCTCATGTTCATTCTGATAGACATAGGCACAGTCAATGTGACGATATCCTGCATCAATGGCCACCTTCACTGCTTCTTTCACTTTGCCGAGAGGAGACTGAAAGGCAAAAGAAAAGCCCATCACACACGTATTATTTTTTTTTTTAAGTGATGGGGCCTTGCCATGTTGCGCAGGCTGGCCTCACATTCCCAGGTTCAAGCAATCCTCCCACCTCCGGAGTAGCTGGAATTACACCACAGTCAGCAACCAACATAGTATCTTATACCCAGACCACCTTCAACAGGCTGCCCCACATGGCCCAGTTTCTCCAAACCAAGGCCTCACTGGGGTCTCCTTGGCCAGGGGATATCCAGGAGGATACACACTTTAGAAAAGTTTTCAAAAGAAAAGGAGGAAAGTGAATTAATTTTATGATTATGTCCTTATGTCCTGTCCTAGTTAAAGTCAGTTCCCCTTTCATCCAGGTTAGTCCTGAAATGTCTTCAGGTGTGTCGGGGAGTGCAGATGGCTCCACTGCAACTTTCTGAAGACCCAGATGAAAGCTTGACTCTAAATAACCCAGAGGGATTTTCAGACAATATCCCCAAACGGTGATAAGGATCTGGATAATGGTCATTACAGCATCAATCCGGATTCCAATACTTACTGGCTGTGTGGGCCTAAGCAGGTGACTCAATCTCTGTCAACCTTGTCTGCAAAATGGAAAAAATAATAGCGCCAGCCTCATGAGGCCTTTGTGGTGATGACACGCTGCAATGAATGTTAAGTTAAGCACATCACCTGACACACAGGAAGGCTCAGTAGAGGCCGTTCATTATACAAGGATCCTTTCAGAAAAAAAGGAGAAACAGAAAACCTTATAGGAATAGAGTTTGTTTTCCATTCCTATAAGAAGAAAGAGGGAGGGAGGGAGAATGAGAGGGAGGGAGAGAAAGAAGGGAAGGAAAGAAAAAAAAGGAAAAAAAAGAAAAGAAAGGCAATAGAATTATCACATATTTGTTCTAACCTAACCAAGCCAATGATGGGGGCAAAAAGCACTTAAAACTTGATCTCTCACGGAATAGTCTTTTAAACCTCTTCTATTGTGAGATAACAAACATTGAAATGAACACAAAACAGAGATGCACAGCTGCCCTACCACCTGGACAAGAAACCGGCTGCTGCCAGGCATCCAGAAACACCCCTGTGCCTCCAACTGCTATGCTACACTTCCTTCACCTCCACTGCCAAGTTCATAATCCTTTATCTATCATCTCCACGTGTTGAAGAGGCTCCTTTCGTAATTCTTGCATTCAATTCCAAAATTGTGAAACTGTCTGGTGAACTTACCCAGGGTGGGCAGATTCCCTGAAATTCTGGAAGTGATTATTTGTTCCATTTATATAGGATTGAAGCTCTGATTTTGGGCAAATCTTGCTATTCAAGCAAGAGACGCTATGCATGAATCAAGCTGGAAGTGATCTGTTCGTCCAGATACACCTAGAACGTATCCTGAGAATGACCCAGTGTGGCAACAGAGTGTCCTACCCTCCAGCTCGGCACAAGAGAGGGGAAAAATCAGGGTGCACAGAAGGAAAGAGCGCCGTAGGCAGAAGACCCCGCAGGGACATTAGCCACAAGGCACAGGAGAGAAGAGGAATTCCAAAGACTGCTTCTGATCAGTAGTTAGGGTAGTGCTATCATGGATGGAAATGGCAAAGAAGGCAGAGTGAGGTGGTGATGGAACAACTTCAAACTTAGCCTAAGAGAGGCTCAGGAACCTGCCTCACTGAGTCCTGGATGTGCCTTATGACGTTTTGCCAGCTGACATTAACACAGCCGGGTGGAGCCCAGGACTCCCAGCCCAGGCTCTCGGCAGCCCCAGCACGTTGCAGATTTCAGTGTGTACAGGAACCACCTAGGGATCTTGTTAAAGTGCCCATGCCCATTAGGTAGCCTGGGGTGGAGTCTGAGACTCTGCGTTTTCTCTCTCTCTCTTTCTCTCTTTCTTTCTTGGATCTCACTCTGTTGCCAAAACTGGAGGGCAGTGGCCCAATCACTGCTCACTGCAGCCTTGACCTCTCAGGCTCAACACTCAATCTCCACCTCAGCCTCCCAAGTGACTGGGACTACAGGTGTGTCCCACCATGCCTAGCTAATTTATTTATTTTTTGTAGAAATGGGGTCTTACCATCTTGCCCAGACTGGTCTCCAACTCTTGGGCTCAAGCAATCCTCCTGTCTGGGTCTCCCAAAGTGCTGGGATTACAGACATGAGCCACCACACCCGGCCAGTTCTGCATTCCTAACAAGCTCCCAGGTCATATGGATTCTGCTAGCCCAAGTCCCACACCCTGATCTGCAAAGGGATGCCAGGGACTTGGGGCTTTGCATCCTCTCCGCAACCACCCAGCCCACAACAAAGCCACAGCCAAGACTCTGGGGAAATGTTGAGCCCAATTAAGTGTCCTAGAGCCAGAGAGAGAAACTGCCCTGGAAAACAATTTTAGGTCCAACAGCTCCTTGAACTTTGATACTTGCTAGAGAAGCTCTCAGCGCTGCTGGGAAAGCCATCCTTGGAGCTTTCCAGCCTGAATCAGCTCTGAGAAAAGAAAGCAACCGGAGTCCCGGCTCCAGGACTGAATCTCACCTCTCCAAAACCCTGCCCAAACTCCAGGCTTTCCTGGCTGAATGCAGAAAGAGAAAACACCCAAACGCCCCTCCAGAGAAGAAGGCTGTGCAAAGATTTGCATATTTACCTTCCAAGTGCCCAGGCCCACAATGGGCATCTTGGCTTTGGTACTGAGCTCCACAAAGGTGGCCATGGTTGGTGCAGAAATGATTCTGAGTGAGCAGGTAGAAGTCTCACGTCCTGCTTTTTGTTGTTGTTTTTGAGACAGTCTTGCTGTGTCACCGATGCTAGAGTGCAGTGGTGCGATCTCGGCTCACTGCAATCTCTGTCTCCTGGGTTCAAGCAATTCTCCTGCGTCAGCCTCCCGAGTAGCTGGGATTACAGGCGCCCACTGCGACTTCCAGGTAATTTTTATATTGTTAGTAGAGACAGGCTGGTCTCAAACTCCTGACCTCAGGTGATCCACCCACCTCGGCCTTCCAAAGTGCTGGGATTACAGGCGTGAGCTACTGGCCAGGCTATGTGCTGCTTATGAAGACTGGTGTTATCTACAGTGGGAGGAGCTGGAGCCTGGCCACAGTAGCTTTCCTGCCATAAGCAAACAGAAAATCCATTCCAGGCTTTTGTGAGATTAAGGATTGTATGAATGAATTATTAATCACCGCAACGTTGTGCAAAGTTCTCTGTTCGTTAACAGTATCATTGGAGTTTCTGCTTGTTCACCATGACTCAACAAATTCAACACCCCCAAAAGTTGGAAAGTAGGCAGGGAGAGAGAAAGGAAGGAAAGAAGAGTTGGGGGAGGGAGGGAAAGAAGACTGGTCAACACAGTGAAACCCTCGCTACTAAAACTACAAAAATCAGTCAGGCACGGTGGCACATGTCTGTCATCCCAGCTACTTGGGAGACTGAGACAGGAGAATTGCTTGAACCTGGGAGGCGGAGGTTGCAGTGAGCTGAGATTGTGCCACTGCACTCCAGCCGGGGCGAGAGAGTGAGACCCTATCTCAAAAAAAGAGAAAGAACGAAAAAGAGAGAGAAGAGAGAGAGAAAAGAAAGAGACAAAAGCAAAGTAGGAAGAAGAAACAGCGACTTTCTTTCCCCGTGATGCTTTCCTCTGTGAAATGGAGTCTAGGGAGGAGAGGTAAGAAGCAGTGTTTCCATTTTAAAAGTTGCAATTCCAGGTTCAATGCAGAGATGGTCAAATCCTGGGCTGATTAGAGTCAGCTGTAACTAGTTGGTAGTCAGCAATCTAGGGAACATGATACAGGCCTGGGCCATGCTGTAACACGCCGTGACAGGCCAGGGCCACGTCACAGCGTCAGCTTCGGCTTGCGGGTAGTGGGTTTTTCTGTCTTCTTTGCATTCTTGTTTATGAGGTGGGTTTGGTTGAAAATTGAAATGGACTTGAACCTCTAGGCTGTGGCTTATGACAGCTCATAGAAGGCAATTGGCATGATATTTTGCACCTATGAGTGAAAGATCTTACACTTCATTGATGTTTGTTAAATTATCTACTTCAACATTCATAATACATGCATAGGCCGGGCATGGTGGCTCACGCCTGTAATCCCAGCACTTTGGGAGGCCCAGGAAGGTGGATCACTAGAGCTCCAGGGTTTGAGACCAGCCTGGCCAACATGGTGAAACCCTGTCTCTGCTAAAATCTGAAAATTAGCCAGGCATGCTGGCACATAGCTGTGGTCCCAGCTGCTTGGGAGGCCTGAGAATCACTTGAATCTGGCAGGGAGAGATTGCAGTGAGCCAAGATCGTGCCACTGCACTCCAGCCTGGGCGACAGAGAGAGACTCTGTCCCAGAAATAGATACATAAATACACGCATGCCTCATCACCTGGTGGCCACAAAGTCTCCTGGATGTGCACATGGGGCACCTTATTTTCCCAGTGTATACTGGATGACATGCAGGGCTAGTATTGTTGAAATAGTAAATCCTTATTGACCGTCAAGCTAAATAACAGAGAGAGGGTCCCTAAAAGAAAAATATTTCTCTGGGAATAGAGCACTGCAATGGGAATATGCACGCCAGAGGAAAGTATGTGTATATTTGGGGAAATAAAGGAAGATAAAAATTTTTCAAGGAAAAAATGAGGATTATCTAATTGCTTTGAAATAATTAGCCTTGGCTACAAAGATCGGTCATGAAAGTGTTAGTGTGAGGTTGGACAGGCAGTTGTTCAGAGGTCCTTGCAGAGTATGCTTTGTGTTCAGTTGCAGTGGGCTTTGTTCAAGTTTGTGGTTTTTGCAGTCTTGGTAGTTTTGGCTTTCAGGTGTACAATATTAGAACCCTCCTTTCATGGCCTTCCCAGCTGTATTTGCTAGAGTCTTTTGTTTGTTTTTTAATATTAGTGACTCCATTTTGATTCTGACCATTTTCACGTGATGCACAAAAGAAAGAAATGTGTATTGTTCATAATAGTATTCCTTGGAGAACCACTTAGCTATGAATCAGTGAGGAGGGAGATCTTTTTTAGATAATTGAGATTAAGAAGGCATATCGATTAGCTGTTTCTGTGTAACAAACCAACTAGTTATAACAGCAACCATTTATTTGCTCATGATTTTGTGGGTTGGCAATTTGGGTAGGAATCAGCTGATAAGCTGGTCTCAGAACCACATGGTATCAGCTGGGTTTCCTCACCTCTGTGGGCTTCACTGGGGTGGACCGGGATGTCAGGGAAGGCAGGGACCCCTCTTCACATGTTTTTCGTTTTCCATGAGGCTAACTTGGACTTGTTCATAGGTAGCAGCATCGTAGAAGGCCTACTCTCGGAATGTGTGCAGAGTCACTTCTGTCACCTTCTATTGATCAAAGCAAGTCTCAAGGCCAGAACAGGGCCAAGGAGTAAGGGAATAGATTCCACCTCTTGAGGGGATTTGTTACAAAGAATTATGGCTATTCTTAATCAACCCCAGAAGTTGTCATAAGAGTTTTGATTAGCTACTTTCTAGCTTCATGAATTTACCAATGTATTCCTGGTTTTCTACCTTTAAGAAACTCTCATTTTTTCAATCCGATGAATCTATGTGCATAAGAAGTTTTACTTTGTTAAAAAGAAATATATACAAATTGAGAGACAATTATTTTGTAGAAGGAAAATGAATGAGGAGTAGTACCACTTTTCATTCTCACATCCATTTCTCTAAGAAACAGAGGAAACAGCAACGAATATATCCAAAACAGGGAGGAAAAGAACAATTCCAAGAATTGTGGGAGTGAAGAGAAGTTTCTGGGCAGAACAGTGTGAACCAAGGGGTGGAAGGGACTAAGATACATTGGAAGAATGGGAGGAAGCCAGTGTGGGGATGATCAGAGAGTGGACTTATGGGGTGCCCAGCAGAGTTAAAGCTAGAGTGGTATGCAGGTACCAGAGAGTCAGGAGCTGCAAAGCTGTGATCACGGAGGTGGATTTACCATGAAACTAACAAAACTTGACCTTCAGTCGCCCTCACTTGCCTGAGCACCATCTTAGACTTTGTACCTAACATTGAATTCTTAATTTTGTATTCTTTTTCTTTATAAGAAAACCCTAATTATACAACATCAGGATCACAAAATCTGAATCCACCTGTATGTTAACATTTTTTGTCTTTATTTGAGAGCACCAAAGTTTTGCTTTTTATTTTTCAAAAATCTTTTTATTATGAAATATTTTGAAAATATGCAAGGTCCTCACTTTCTCTCCTTGTGCTCTATTTGTTTTAAAAATCGTATCATAGCTGGGTGTGGTGGCTCACACCACCTATAATCCCAGCTCTTTGGGAGGCTGAGGCAGGAGGACTACTTGAGGCCAGGAGTAACATAGTGAGACCCTGTCTCTATGAAAAATACAATAAACAATTAGCCAGGCATGGTGGCACATGCCTGTAGTCTCAGTCACTCAGGAGGCTGAGGCCAGATGATTGCTTGAGCCCGGGAGCCTGGATAACAGAGTAAGACACTGTCTGAAAAAAAAAAAAAAAAAAAAATCACTTTCTCTCTCTAGTTTCCCACCCTCTAGATTCTGCTGATTATTGCATTCCCAGAAATTTATTTATCATGTCACTCTATCCCCCGAATGTCTTGGCAACACTTAATAAGACCTAGAGGCTTGATAAAATTCAGATCCAATTTTTGTTTTGTTTTGTTTTTTGGCTACTTCCTATATGCTGTGTTCTTCTGTTCTGGTGGAATGACTGGCTGCCTCTTTGTTTGTATTTATTTATTTGTATTATTTATAGTAGTCATTGATGATCATTCCTTAAATCCATTATTTCATTACATTACAAAACAGCGAAATACTAATTCCACCATTCTTTCTTCATGTATTAGCTGGCATACTTCTTTAAGGAGAAATTTATTTGGCTACCCTGAGGTATAGTTTGTATAGGAATACTGAATAATGATTGATTCATTCTTTTATTTTAGTTTTTAAAATGAGGTTTCCAAGCACCCTCCAAGATGACCGATTAGTTGTCATTTAGTGTTCTTTGAATTCATGAATTTAAATATATTCAATGTTATAATCTAATGCTGTTCTTATTGATGCTCAAATTATCCTCTTTGTCACTAAGAGCACTTCAAATTGGCTTTTGCATTCTTTTCATGTACTCTTTATAGTCTTTGGTAACTTCATTGCTTTCCTGTTCCAGACCTACATTTATCCAAGGAGACTTGGTTCCTTTTAGTGGAAACATATTTAGAAACCACAATTTGGGAACTAGAACCATTCTTTGCAATTGAATTGAATCTTGCTTCCAGGCCTTTTCAGTAGAAAGAGGTAGGAAATAACTTTTTAAAAACCTACCATGTATGTTTAGTAATACAAGAAACAATTAGCCAGGCATGGTGGTGCACGCCTGTAATCCCAGTTACTTGGTAGGCTGAGGCAGGAGAATCACTTGAACTCGGGAGGTGGAGATTGCGGTGAGCCGAAATCGCACCACTGCACTCCAGCCTGGGCAACAAGAGTGAAACTCCATCTCAAAAAAAAAAAAATCATGACTTCAAATGGACATTTCTGATTCAAGTTAAGAACTGCAAGGCTTAATCTCACCTGTCTTATGTTTCTTCATTCTCTCACACTGACTATCTCACTTCCCAAAGATACAAACATAATTGCTAATTTGCTTGATTTCACAATGTACATGCAATAGTGCTAAAAACACAACACAACCTACACATTATAATTACTGAAAACAATTTTAAAGTATTGAAAACAGTTTAAGAGCCTTTAGGCTTATTTATTCTGTGAACCCTGAAAATTTGAGACAGGTCTCAGTTAATTTAGAAAGTTTATTTTGCCAAGGTTGAGGACACACACCCACGACACAGCCTCAGAAGGTCATGATGACCTGTGCCCAAGAGAGTCAGAGCACAGCCTGGTTTTATACATTTTAGGGAGACATGAGGCATCAATTAACATATGTAAGATGAACACTGGTTCCATCCAGAAAGGGAGGGGGCTTCCAGATCATAGGTAGATAAGAGACAAATGGCTGCATTATTTTGAGTTTCTGATTAGCCTCTCCAAAAGAGGAAATCACATATGCATTTATCTCAGTGAGCAGAGGGGTGGCTTTGTTTATTTGAAATGAAGTTTCGCTCTTGTTGCCCAAGCTGGAGTGCAATGGTGCGATCTCAGCTTACTGCAACCTCTGCCTCCCGGGTTCAAGTGATTCTCTTGCCTCAACCTCCCAAGTTGCTGGGATTACAGGCATGTGCCACCATGCCTGGCTAATGTTTTGTGTTTAGTAGAAACGGGGTTTCGCCATCTTGGTCAGGCTGGTCTCGAACTCCTGACCTCAGGTAATCCACCTGCCTCGGCCTCCCATAGTGACAGGATTACAGATGTGAGCCACCACACCGGGCCCAGAGGGGTGACTTTGAATAGAATGGGAGGCAGGTTTGTCTTAGCAGTTCCCAGCTTGGCATTTCCCTTTAGCCTAGTGATTTCGGGAGCCTAAGGTGTATTTTTTTGACAATTCTATTTTGGTTTTAAATTCCAGGGGTTCCTTTTCAAATGTTTTGTTTCAGAATTATGTTCCAAAGCCAAATATGCATAGTTTCAAATTCAAATATACAAATCAGATTATTTTCAGAGCAGTCTGCTTCTTACCCCGTCAGAATACTGAATGCAAAAAGCAATGGAGAAATATTTTTCTTAAGTTGTGAAGAAAAAGAAACTTTAAACTCAGAATTTTCTATCCAGCCAAACTGCCATTTAAATGGGAGACTATAACAATATTCATACACATGAAAGCCTCTGAAAATTTATCCCACAATGACTTACAATCATTAAAATGTTTATGCTTTATTTCCTGTGATCATAAGGTTCTAGGGGTTAGAAATATTTTCTTCTGAATCAAGTTATTAAAATTAGTATTTATACAAAAATAATTTTTAAGCATAAATACTTAAATTTTTGATAAACCATTAAACATCTAATATAAAATTCCACTGGAACTTTATCTCTATGTAACATAAATGGAGATTTTTTAAAAAATTAATTTATATCTGCAAGTGCTGTAAGAGTTAACTTTATCAGGGCTGAATTAGCCTGATACATTTTATTAAAATAATAAAGGCATCTCCCTGGCATATGCTGTGAACCGTAATGATTAGTGGTGTTTCTTTGTGACTTTGGGTCTGAGGATTTGCAGTTTGTGTCAGTTTTGTCGTTGATAACATTGAAATTGGTGATGTGCATCTCAGTATAAACTCTTACAGGGTTCTGTCCTTTCTAGTTATGTAACAAGAAAATTCCGATGTAGGCAGAAAGATTAGATTCCATTTTTGACTCTTTAGTTCCAATGGATTCTGTACATATATTTGTGGTTCTGATTCAAGAATGTCCTGGTACAACTCTTGGAGAAAGGAAGAAAACTTGGAGCCCAAACCAGCTCCTCCAGACCCCTTGCTGGAGACAGCCTTTGACTATTACAAACAGTCTCACTTCTAGACTGTTTCTCTATTGTTTTCTTTTCCTATCGTCACCTGTAGATTTGTAAGCCTTGCCAGTTTGGATCATGAGAGCCTTGCTTAGCGTTTGAATCCCATCTAGCTGTGGAACCTAAGGCCTTTCACAAATGTGAAAGTGGCCTGGGATGGAGAAGAAACTCTTCTTTTACTTGTTTACACACACACACACACACACACACACACACACACACACACATATATACACTTTGAGTTCTGGGATACATGTGCAGAACGTGCAGGTTTGTTACATAGGTATGCATGTGCCATGATGGTTTGTTGCGTCCATCAACCCATCATCTACATTAGGTATTTCTCCTAATACTACCCCTCCCCTAGCCCCCCAACCCCCGACAAGTCCCAGCGTGTGATGTTCCCCTCCCTGTGTCTTTGTGTTCTTATTGTTCAACTTCTTTTACTTCTATTCGATGCAAGGGCACACTGTATATTACTGTCTAGCCCTGGTAAAGAGCTGTTTGGGGTAACAGAATTCATTTAGGGAGACATGGGGATGTGACTGTGGAAAGAATGCAAATTAAACTCTGATTAATATCAGAATATATGATAAAATGCATGGAATACTGGTATTTCTGTTATCGGAAAATATAACTGGTATGGATATAATCTCTAAAAGGAAATTCCTCCCCCTACTGGGTAAGATTAAAAAAATAACTTGTAGATTTGGTTTTGTTCAGTATTAATTGGACATGGAAACTGGGGGCCTTGAGAGTTGCCTAAGCCAACTCAAATAGTAAATCTGAAACAATATCAACAAACAATAAGAGACGACAGCCCTAACTAGGGAAATACTAGATGCACATGTGTTAGTGTACACAAACACCATGTACAATAGCCTGGCGTGCTCAGTAAGAAAGGCTGACCTGTTCATGGCATGGCAGTTCACTGCACAATAGAGTAGAGGAAGAGCAAAACTGTGTCCCCAACAGCCTTACCAACGCCCTACCTGGTCCAGACTCTTCTACTGATACAACAAAGTAAAGACAACTGGTAACTGATCTGTAATTAATCTGGCTAATTCGCCTCTCTCCATATCAGTCACCAAGGTGAGCCAACAATTTTCTCTGATGTAGAATGATCACCCTCATGTGTTTACTGTACTACCTCAAAAATATTTCAACTCTCCCATGTATTTTCTTTCTTTCTTTCTTTCTTTCTTTCTTTCTCTTTCTTTCTTTCTTTTCTTTCTTTCCTTTTTTCTTTTTTTTTGAGACAGAGTCTCGCTCTGTCACCCAAGCTGGAATGCAGTGGCATGATCTCGACTCAGTGCAACCTCTGCCTCCTGGGTTCAAGCTGTTCTCCTGTCTCAGCCTCCCTAGTAGCTGGGACTACAGGCACATGCCACCACACCTGGCTAAATTTTTTGTATTTTTAGTAGAGACGGGGTTTCACTACATTGGTTCGGCTGGTCTCGAACTCCTGACCTCACGTGATCAACCTACCTTAGCCTCCCAAAGTGCTGAGATTACAGGTATGAGCCACCATGCCCAGCCTCTCCCATGTATTTTCACTAACTGTTAGTGAAATCTAATACAATTGGACAATATACTAATTATAGATTATATTGATGACATGATTATTTCTGAAACTGAAGATCAAGCTAAGAAAAAAGTAATTAAGCGTATAAAGCATATCTCTAATTGGAGATGATTGCTAAAATCGAGGGGCCATGCACAGACTGTGGAAGTTTTGGGGAGATAATATGTGCTGGAATAACCCATAACATACCACAGACCACCAAAAACAAATTACTAACCCTCAGACTAACTAAGAGGCTCAGTGCCCAGGGGGTCTATTTGACTTTTGGAGAAATCATATCCCTGAGTTATGAACACTGCTGGTCCCAATACATCAAATCACTGCGGAAAAGGATGTATTTGATTGGGAACCCAAACAACAGCCTTCTTATGACTGCAGGAGGCAGTGGTTCCACTGGGAACACACAATCATCATGCTAAAATGATATGACTATTGGCTCCCCATATTCAAGCTGTGTGAACTCTCCAGCGGAAGTCCATGACTGCTACTCTCCAACTTTGAACTGGGGGACTAGAGCATTACCAAATGCTGCTCTCTGCTGTACTCCTGGAAAACAGTTACTTGTTTGTTACTGGGCATTGAGATAACCCAAATAACTGAAGAACATAAAGACTGGAAATACCCATCATGCCATGGGTGACGTCAGAAAAGCAATCTGGCCGGGCGTGGTAGCTCACGCCTGTTATCCCAGCACTTTGGGAGGCTGAGGTGGGTAGATCACGGGGTCAGGAGTTTGAGACCAGCCTGACCAACGTAGTGAAACCCCGTCTCTACTAAAATTCAAAAAATTATCCGGACATGGTGGCGGGCGCCTATAATCCCAACTACATGGGAGGCTGAGGCAGGAGAATCACTTGAAGGTGGGAGGCGGAAAGGTTGCAGTGAGCTGAGATCATGCCATTACACTCCAGCCAAGGTGACAGTGCAAGAGTCTGACTTGGGGCAAAGGAAAGGAAAGGAGAAAGGAAATGAAAGGAAAGGAAGAAGAGAGAAGAGAGAAGAGAAGAAAAGCAAAGCACTCCAACAGGAGTGCAAAGCTCAAAGAAGTTCCATCTTGAAAGGGAAATGATACATACAGGAACATGTTATCAGGCAAAGCACAGGAGGGATACATTTTATTTACCAGCAAGTAGCCTCTTTTCCCTTAGGACCTACAATTTTAAAAAAGAACACTAACAACAACAAAAAAGCATTCTACATCAGTTTTGCCCACCTAGTTATATTTCATCAAATTAAAGCAAACATTTCACTACCCACACAGTACAACAAGGGCCCAAGAAGCATCACATTCAATGAATTTATTGTATTTCTTATCACTATCAAGTTAATAGGTTTATAGAAAGTTCGAATGAACAACTAAAGCATCTGCTTTCAAAAGGATTGAAAAGCTGGTCTACAATCTTCAGCGATATGTTTTGCAAGCTGACATGAGAATATTTAAAGGCAAGTTTCCATTAGATAAATTGCTACACTTTTGTGGTGGATTAGGAAATAGGAGACAATACAGAAACTCGAAGCCAACTCTTCCTTTCTTCACCACAATTTCTTTGTTGAATGTCAAACCTGCTAGTCCCTAAACCAGAGCTATTCATACAGCAAAGGGTCCCACAGGCATGTAATACTCCAAAACAAGAGACTATACCTATAAAATAGAACCTAATTGCAAGAATTCCCTAGGGATTGATACAATTATCCTTGTGTGAATTACCAAAAAGGATTATTCTTTTTTTACACCTCACTAAAGTGGGGCTATTGCAATTGTTTTGTTGCTTAGTGGAAAAGATGGCCCTCTTCTCCGTACTTATTTAGTCTGACCCTCAGTGATTGCAAATGAATGTAAAGGGAAGCCCTGGCATGTCCCACACTGCTACCAACAATAGGAATTGTCCAGTGGCTGAAGACAGGGACCTCATTTGTGGGAAAATGTTTTGATGAAAATTAATGATAAATGAAAGAAAGGTAAGATTGTCGTTGAGAGAAAAAAGTCAACAAATGATTGTGATATCTACCTGCAATTTGGTGCCTTGCAGAGGCTAGAGCAAGAGAATAATATTTTCTCATAAGTTTTGATCCAGATTCCCCTTGAGAGGGAGAACTCTGTCTGCTGAGAACTCCTCCTTTTTTAAAAAACCAAGACGTGAGCTGCTTCAAAGTCAAACTAATGAGCCTACTAAGGACTTATGTTAGAAAGCAGCAGAATATTTCCCCTCTCAAATTCAGAGAACACTGATCAATAATCTTTTGAATGAACATTGCATGACCATCAATTGTGATTAGTGAAGGTTTAAGAAAGGTATTGAGATACAAATTATCCATTGAATGCTCCATCTGTTATAAAATTATGTTTTTAAAAAAGCTGTTGTGAGTAGAAAAAGAAAATCCATGAAGAGGTGAAGGCACAATTAAAATACTTGGATCACTGACAGAGACAGTAATGATATACAACTTGGTGATCCTGCATTCCTGAGAATGAAAAGCCAGCAATTAGATGTGCCTGGTTCTGAGAAGCATTACAATATATACAAACCAAAATTCACCTACGGGTCACTACTACTTATACATCCTCACCCTGAAGAATTCAACATTTTTGGATCTCCACTTTATTTCCAAATTGCACTAAAGCAATGAGTAATCAATGGCAACAATGCGTCTGGTGGCTCAAACAGCATCAGCCCACCCAAAGAAAGAGAGCTTTGGTAGGATTGCAAACTGGGCTAGAAATCGTTGACCAGGCAGAATTCATTTTTAATAAGGAAAGACTGTTGAAGAAACAGACCTTCTAATATAAATAGAGAAACTAGAAGCATCCTATTTCAGGATGAAGGACAAAGATGGCAAGTTACCTGGCATGACAGTACAGGACTGACAATTATAGCAGCTATTAAGATGACATGCCCAAATCCAGAAATGGGAATGAGCCTGCATGCCAACACATCTGGGTTATTAGATGTCTTAATTCAAACGGAGTTTGAGGTATCCCCGACACAATGACCAGGGCATCTCACAGCAGAATTTCAAGTTACATACTTATGGAAGACTTATAAGCCACCCAGTCAATGAAAATGTTTAATTAGAGAAAGCAACCTACCAACGTGTTCTTCCATGGCTTAAGCACCATGACTCAGTGCAAACCATTCTTTTTATAGTGTGACTCATGGTGATTTGACAAATTTGGAAAAGATTAGAGTGTTTCCCATGGGGAATAGATGGGCCCTGTTGTAGAGCCTCTTTCCGTGGGAAGCAATATTTGTTAAAGCCATATACCCAGAGGAAAGGAGTTTGACTTGTACTCCAAACATTTTGAATCCTGTGTACTCCAGACATAACAGAGATATAGCCTCAAGTTTACACTTTTTTTTTTTTTTTGAGACAGAGTCTCACTCTGTCGCCCAGACTGGAGTGCAGTGACATGATCTCGGCTCACTGCAAGCTCCGCCTCCCGGGTTCACAGCATTCTCCTGCCTCAGCCTCCCAAGTAGCTGGGACTACAGGCTCCCGCCATGACGCCCGGCTAATTTTTTGTATTTTTAGTAGAGACGGGGTTTCACTATGTTAGCTAGGATGGTCTAGATCTCCTGACCTCATGATCCACCCACCTTGGCCTCTCAAAGTGAAGTTTATACTCTTAAGAGAAATAACACAGGGTGTGGTAGACAAAATAATGCCACCGCCACAAAGATGTTCATGCCCTAATCCCCAGAACCTGTGAACATATTAGGTTACAGGGCAAAGGAGAATTAAGGTTGCAGATGGAATTAAGCCTGCCAATCTGCTGACTTTGAGATGAGGGGATTATCCCAGATTATTGAGGTGGGCCCAATGTAATCAGATGGGTCCTTATAAAGTGGAGGAGAGAGGCAGAGTTTGACATTGCTGTCAAACTAAGAGTAATTGTTTTGTTGTAAAAAGGCTGACCATGGGTCTAGGGTGGATTGTACTATTAGGGTTCTTTCTGGCAGGCCTGGAAATCACCTGAACTGTCTAACTGAAATCAGAAATGTAACTCCCGGATGAGATGCATGACTTGCACCTGGCATGGGCAAGACCCGCCCCCCTCTCGCCAGAGAAGTCTGGCCCTGGGGCTGATTATATGGCAAGAATATGTCTATATGACCAGCAGGTTATAAGAGGCACCAGCTTAGACTCCATGAGCATCTGAGAATAGATGCACTGAACCTATTCTTGTTCCCCCATCCCTTAGAAAGTCCTGGGTAGGACCACGGTCATGCCTCCTTCTGTAACAGGAGGAAAACTTCTTTTGTGTATAGAACAGCAGAGGACGGAAGGAAGTGGTGGAACTGACAGTCGGAGGAGTAGGTGGCACTTGTCTATTTTCGTGATGGGTCTGACATCTTGAAATATGCAAAGAAATCCTCAGCTGAACTTGAAGGTGTTGAAGAAGATGTAAAATTGTTTCAGAGGAGGGCAGGCAGTAAAGAACAGAGAGGCAGAATTGTCGGCTTAGATTTTTTCCCCCTATCTATTTATCACTCTCCACCCTCTTTTCCTGGTGGCTACTTGTAGCCATGTTGTTTTTTGCTTTCTTCTTGGCGCTTTTCCCCATAATCAGACCACACTCCCCCTAGTGGTCTGCTGATGAATCTCTACTAACTAGGTTATGTAAAGAAACCTGCTGTATTAAGGTCACAACTGGAGTCCCTGTCTGTTTTAAGATGGAAACTGGAAGGATATTGTTTTATTATTTACTAAGGGGATGGAGGTGGCACTACCCACCATCTCATTTATCCCTATCTTCCATAGTGATCTTCTTTTAGAAGAACTGGGCTTAAATTCCCAGTTCTAGGGTCTCTCGGGAGCTGTATATATATACCAGCATCATCCTTGTCAAACTAGGCCTGGAAAGAGCCACAATTGGGTCTATTCCTACAGAACTTCTATTAAAAATAATTGGTGTAGTCTTCCCTGCTGTCACCTCTTTCTTCTCCTTCTGACCAGAGAAGCTACTTTTGCCAAGTTGACTTACTGGGCAGGAGAGGGTTGTAGAGCTCTGGAGAGTCACTCATTCTGGTCTTGAAGGAGTGTCATCACCATGTCACACAGAGTGAGGCAGCATTGGAAGTGACCTGGGAATCCCAGGGAGGCAGCATGTGCCAGGACTTAGGTCCTAGTGCCAGCTTTTCTGCTATCAATGTGACCTATTGATTAGCCGCTTGGAGCCTCAGTTTCTTCATATGTAAAATGATACTGTGGTGGTTCTCAGCAGAGAAAAGGGGTGGCATACCAGAATAATGTGAAATGCTTTTTCAGCATACATATTATTTCTTTTCTCTTTGGCGAAAAAAAACCTTCAAAGTATTTCTGAAACACCCAATACTAGATGATTGCGAGTGCCCTAACAGATCTAACACATCGTTTGAAGATGTGTTAGACCTTTGCGTTAGATCAATTCACCCTAGACCCATTGCTCACAATAGAAGCAAGTTCTCACCACTGTGGTAAAGCTCAGAAAAGGTGTGTATGTAAAGGTTTGTTGCAAGACCGGGCATGGCGGCTCACACCTGTAACCCCAGCACTTTTGGGAGGGCGAAGCGGGTGGATCACTTGAGGTCAGGAGTTCGAGACCAGCCTGGCCAACATGGTGAAACCTCATCTCTACTAAAAATACAAAAATTAGCTGGGCGTGGTGGCAGGTGCCTGTAATCCCAGCTACTCAGGAGGCAGAGGTTGCAGTGAGCCAAGATCTCGCCACTGCCCTCCAGCCTGGACAACAGAGCGATACTCCATCTCAAAACAAAACAAAACAAAACAAAACAAAACAAAAAACAACAACGACAAAAAAACAAAATAAAGATTTGTTACAGAGCAAACCTACAAGATTAAAGGAGTGAATCCATTCCCTTTCCTGGCCTAGAACTGCCTTGACAATTTCAGGTGTGATCGGGAAACCCCATCCAATATCAAATCCAGAGCTGCGGTGGATTGTGTGCATGTCAGACTACAACCAGCAGAGGGCAGCACATACCTATGTCCCGGGCTTTCCAGGAAAGTCACAAAACTTGCCCTGAGATCATGCTTTCCGGAGAAAGGGAACAAGGTTTAACGAAGTCTACATGGGCATCAAAAATTAAAATCCATTTAGAACATAATCTGGAACTCAAGCCCAGGTGCAGAGGTGGACCAAGCCAATCTCCCAGTGCAGGAAAACTTAGTCTTTGACTCCTCACCATTTCCCATTCCATGTCCCTCTTTGGCTTCTCAAAGTATGTTTAGAGGACTGGCACCATTGGCATCACCTAGGAACTTGACAGAAAAGCAGAATTTCAGACCCTACCCCAGACCCTCTGAGTCAGACTCTACATTTTCACAAGATTCCCTTGTGATATCTGTTCATGTTGATGTTTGAGAAGCAGCGATGGCAGCACCCCTTCCCTACCCACACATGCTGCCTGGAAACCTACCCTGTTCCCTGTGCCAGCCTCGCTCCCCACAGGGGAAGCTTCCTGCTGATTTCAGCCTGTGCCAGCCTCGCTCCCCACAGGGGAAGCTTCCTGCTGATTTCAGCCTTCACAAAGGGGAAGCACTTCGTATGGCCTTAGCTGCGCAGACCTGAGATTTCTTCTTCAGGTGATTAGGGACCTCATAGTGTGTTTTTAACCACCCTGCTATATTTGTCTTCACATGACAGCTGAGCAAGGGAACATTGGGGCGACGTGCCGCAAAAAGATTGTTGGGGCTCAGAAAACCGTATCTCAAGTTTAGCACTTTGAACAAAAGAAAATTGGAAGGGCTGAAAGCAGGCTCAGAAACAGGTTCTCTCTGATCTTCTCCTACCCTCCTGTCTCTTGCCTCTCATTCTCCCCTGAAGTGAGTCATAGAAACCAGAATTTCCTCTCCCCAAGGTGAGTCATAAAACCTAAAAATATTACTCTAACCTTTCTCCCGCCTTTCTGTGTAGGAGCTGATCTGCCTTATCAGATAGTAGGCCATAAGACTCATTCCGTAGGGGTCCTGCCATATGGCCAGGAGGAAGGAATGCTCAACCGAGTGGCCAAGAAGAATCTGAACAGACTGGCTTTGCTGGGCTTCCTACCCGCTCTTAGTATACTGCCATTAGAGCACATCCTTTTGTGCAATCACATTTCTAAACAGCTGTTCGTTCTTCATCAAACCTAAGCATAAAAACAGTTTTCCCTAGGTTTTGGAGGTTTTATTTCTGAAGGCTCCTGTTTCACATACAACTTTGATTGAATAGAAGAGTGACATTAGTAAGATGGCTGACTGGAGACACCTGACCCTTATCTTCCCTACAAGAAAGGACCAAGGCAATAAATAGACAGCTGAAATTTGACTGGAGTGCCAAAAGGAGAGCGATGGAGTGAAGCAGGGGAGTGGAGATGCTTCTGAGGTGGTTGGAGGCCCAGGAGGACAGGATGGAGGCACCTGGCCTCTGCAGCCCCATCTCACCCACCTGGATCAGACCAGCCCAGAGATAAGAGGACTACCTCTTAGTGGAAAAAGGTAAACAGTAGAATCCCTGTCACCCCTTGCCACTGCAAACACATCCAATCCTTACTGCGGAAGAATCCCACATCCTCGTAAGCCCTGAGTCCAGTTTGGAGAGCTGCTGAGAATTCACTCAGCTGTGTCACTCCAGGTGAAGAGCATAAGGTGTGTACTCCCCCTTACCTCACTGAGCCACACTGCTACAGCATGACACCATCCTGAGAACAGAGCTACTGCTGGAGTGTGCCCTGCTCTGGGGTCATAGTCATTGTGCCTCTCTAGCACTAGGGCTCTATCTTCATTCCACCAAGCCCGCATGGCACCCAGCTGCACAGAGGCTGGTCCCAGGATGGGCTATGACTGTCGTCCTGCACAACAGTGAAACAAACCCATGCTATCTGCAATACAGCTGGAAGAATAATCTAGCAGTCTCACCCAGGAAGAACCTGCTCTTGTGCCAGCCAAATGACTATGTGTTCTCCCCCAAGGAGAACAGGTCCTCAACCCACCAAGCACCTGACATGCCCCTAGGCCAGTGGAGCAGCTATGTGCAGATGTCCAGGGTCTGAAAAACAGGCCTTCAACACTACCCACTCCATGAGCATACCCTTGGCTTGCACAAAGTCCCCACACCCACAATCAGGGTTTGAGAAACTTGAGAGGCTGATGGAGAAGCTGTGTGCCTATGTCCTGGCTCTGAAAGAAAGTCTTATGTGTCGCCTGTGACAAACACACACCGAGGTCAGCTGAGAAGCTGTGCACTCATGTTCCAAGGCTGAGAAGCCATGCTCTTCCTTGGTGCTCAAAGCCTCTGAGGGATAGTTGTCTTTCTGCAGAATAAGACATTTTGAGTAGTCGTCTCAGAGTTGCTTTGGTAAGAGAAGAGAAGGCGGCCGGACCGGTGGCTTATGCCTGTAATCCCAGCACTTTGGGAGGCCAAGGAGGGCACATCACGAGGTCAGGAGATCGAGACCATCCTGGCTAACACGGTGAAACCCCATCTCTACTAAAAATACAAAGAATTAGCCAGGCACGATGGCAGGCACCTGTAGTCCCAGCTACTCTGGAGGCTGAGGCAGGAGAATGGCGTGAACCCAGGAGGCGGAGCTTGCAGTAAGCGGAGATGGCACCACTGCGCTCCAGCCTGAGTGACAGAGCAAGACAGCCTGAGTGACAGAGCAAGACTCCGTCTCAAAAAAAAAAAAAAAAGGAGAGAAGAGAAGGCTTCCCAGGCCCCACAGATGGGTCTTTGAAGGTGGCTCTGGGCCCACGGCCAGGTGAGATGCCCTTCGGGAAGAACAGCCGTCACTGTGGGAGCTTGTGATAATGATGTAGGAATCTACTGCACTGACCTGAAAAACTGCACGGCCTTTATAAAGGCCACAGAGAATGGCATGAGCACCCATGGGAATGAGACGTTCTGTGCTCTCAGGAAACAGATAACAGAGGCCAAGGCCTGCTGATGCCTCCCCAGGCTTTCTTTTTTTCCCTCATTACCCTTGGCCCTGCCTTTATTCTCTATCTTACTTTCCCTCTCCCTTTTTCACAGGTGAAAGAAAACAGAGCATAGGACAGGAAGAAATTCACTATGTGAATTTCTTGTGAATTTCCTTAGGGACCCACAAGCAGGAGGAGAAGGGGAGGAACTGATACCAGGGCCTGCCCTAGATCTAGCCCTGGAGGTATCTCTAAAATAAGTGCATTCTCTAGCTCCTCTGTCTCTCTGTTACTCTCGCTCTAGCACTCTCCCTTCCTCTCTGCAACCTTGTTCGCGCATACTGCGCACTCTCTTGTTTCCTCTGTGCTAAGAAGCAATTATGATATAAACTCATGGCCAGGCACTGTGGCTCATGCCTGTAATCCCAGCCCTTTGGGAGGCCGAGGTGGGTGCATCACTACCCGCTTGGTAGAGATCAGCCTGGCCAACATGGGGAAACCCTGTCTCTACTAAAAAATTAGCTGGGCATGGTGACACATACCTGTAATCCCAGCTAATTGGGAGACTGAGGCAGGAGAATCACTTGAACCCCCGGAGGTGGAGGTTGCAGTGAGCTGAGATCGCACCACTTCACTCCAGCCTGGGTGACAGAGTGAGGCTCCATCTCATTCATATATATATATATATATACACACACACACACACACACACTCACTATATTCACAGGGCCTGCCTCAACCTACAGCTTCCCCCAATCCTTCCTTGCTCCACTACCCACCTTGCTGTTTCAGGTCTCCCAAGCCCAGACCCAGTCCCCATGAGGGGGGTTCTCTGCTCCCTTCTTTATAATTAAGCCCATTGAAAACTTACTCATTTGGAGCTAAATGATCCATGAGTCCCTGATGACCCAGACCCAACAGCTACCTCCCTCAGGACATTTCCATTTCAAAGCTTGGAACCTGAACTGAAATCTTGAGAGTAAATTGGTAGAGAAGGTGAATTGGTAGAAAGTGAGGGAAGAGGTTCTGTTATTCCAGTTACAGAGACGTCTCCATCCCAAGGTAGAGTATATGCGGAGATGATACTAAATATGTCCCATCCAAAGGGTATTTTCTTCTTCCTGTCATTTTCTTTTGAATTTTCCCACCTGAAAAAGTGCTGGACCTAGGATAGACAATCAATATTTCAAATAAAAAATAAGTTGGAATTTATAGTGTCATCAAAACTATAGCTGTGATGGTGACGGTAAGTTCTTGGGTATATATAGAAATAGAAAACAACTGATGCTATTGACATTGAATTATTGATACAACATCAGGGATGGTTGGTTACTCATCACTAGTATATGTTGCCATCAGCATCATAACTATTATCATTGAATTTCAGAGTCTAACAAGCTTTAGTCAGTGTGAGCACATTTTTATAAATAAGTTGAGCTTAATTTCCTAGAGAAAATTAGAGAAAAGTTTAGAGAGCTATTTTTTGGGCTTATGAGGTTCAGTATTGTATCTCATAAAATATGGAAGGCCTCACATACCCATAGTGAACAGAAGCTCTGGCCTTTGTTTATGTGACTCACACTTTCAACTTTGCCTTGGTATTGTGCTGTTCCTAATAAGACTATAAATTCTTCTTGCACAAGTACAGTCCCTAATGCTTCCTTGTTTCCCCCAGAGGGCCTGGGACAGTGTAATTATATAGTAAGTGCAGTTCCCTGTGGAATGAATGAATCCAAAATCATCTGCTTCCTATGTTCTCCAGGAAGGGTCACTTTGGCCTGCTAAGGATAGAAAAATGCCTAACAGCAAGAGGTGTGAGGAAGAGGAGGCAGCCATTGTTTTTGGCCACCACACGGCACATGTGTGCTCACACCATTGCTGTTGGTTTGAGGTTAGAGACTGCCTGGTCATGAACAGTGTCGGTCCTGCCATTGGTGTGGTCTCTGTAACAGTTTTTGCCTTCCCTGCCTGACAAGGCCCTCTCATCTATCCAGGTCTACCTTCCCCTGTGAAGTCCTTGATATGGTTGGGCAATGTCCCCACCCAAAATCTCATCTTGAATTATAATCCCCATAATCTCCACATGTCATCAGTGGGACCAGGTGGAGATAATCGGATCTTGGGGAGGTGGTTTCCCCCATGCTGCTCTCTTGATAATGAGTGAGTTCTCAGGAGAACTAATGGTTTTATAAGCATCTGGCACTTTCCCTGCTTGCACTCACTGCTTCCTGCCGCCCAGTGAAGGAGGTGCTTGCTTCTCCTTTGCCTTCAATCTTCCATCATGATTGTAAGTTTCCCGAGGCCTCCCCAACAATACAGAACTGTGAGTCAATTAAACCTCTTTCCTTTATAAATTACCCAGTCTCAGGTATTTCTTCATAGCAGTGTGAGAACAGACTAATACAATCCTTTTCAACCCCTGCAGGTAGAATGCGGGAGTTAATCACGAAATCCTTAGTGCTTTCTTAGCATTTTACTCAGACCACCTGTACCATTATACATTATATAAGTGTTTATCCTCTTCCTTGAGTCTGAAAGCCTCCTAAGAGCAGGAACCAAGCACAGTTATATTCTCTCACCACAGTTTCTTGCGAAGATAGTATTATTTGATGAGTAAATAATTAATTAGTAAATGAACAGATACAGTTCCTACGGCAAGAATGGGTAAAAATGAGAGAGACCACGGGTACTTTTCCAGATGACCTTTAAAGGCCTTACAGAAGAGAACCAAGAAGATGTTGACAAGCCATTTAAGTGGTCATTCTTCAAAAGCAAAAAACACTTGAGGTAGATACAACTTGTCCTTTTTAATAAAACCTGTGCTTCTTTATGGACACAGCCTGTGTCTAAATTTCAGTATGGCATCTTGATGGCTCTCCTAATCACTTCTGACTTGTACAACATTCATCTTATGGGCCAAACCTCACGCAGCATGTGCAAAGCTTTGTTCACAGGTGAGCATAGCACATGATATTTAAGAACATCTTCCTCTTCCTCTGCCAATGCCTGTCTCCAAGCGATACGTCAGAGTCGTTCATCAGTTCTTCAAGATGAAGACAGTGTGATCCTGTGGGCAGGAGCTGACATGGAGCCAGACCTCCTTGGATGGCCCCAAGACTTACTGAAGTAGAACCTTGTCACTGGGGGTGTCTTTGTTACTGAAAATAAATGCTCTCCCAGGAGAAACATTTACATGCAGCCAGGCCCAAGTCTTCTCATTGCTAGAACACCAGACGCGGAGCAGAACTAAGACAGAAGGCTCAGGACGCCCCTAAAAGTGCTTGGCTGTGACTTCCAGAGGGAAGATGCATTGGCCAGGCTCAGGCTGGCCCAGGGAGACACTGTCCCAAAAGTTGCTGTGATTTATTCACTGGGAATTGTTTAGGTATAGAATAAAGGTTAAAAGCTTGGGACAAAGCCAGGGGTGACAAGGAACATGAATCTGTTTTAGTCTGTGAGGCCTGCTATAGCAAAATACTTCAGACTAGGTAATTTATAAAGAACAGAAATGTATTCTTACAATTCTGGAGGCTGGAAAGTCAAAGATCAAGACACCAACAGATTCAGCATCTAGTGAGGGCTTGCTTTCCATTCCAAAGATATTGCCTTCTTGCTATGTCTTCAGATGGCAGAAAGGGGCAAGGGAGCTTGCTTGAACTTCTTTTGAAAGGGCACTAATTCCATTCATGAAGGTGGAACCCTCTTAACTTAATCACTTCTCAAAAGGCTCCACCTCTTAATACTATCACATTGGGGATTAGGTTCTAACATATGAATTTGGGGGGTCACCAACCGTCAGACCATAGCATTATCCCTCCATCCTCTCCAGCTTCCCTCTGTAGTCCACCAGGGTGCTCATTGCAGCTCCCCAGGAGGCTGCTGTGCACTCAGGTTAGGCCCACTTTGAGAGAGCTGAACATAGACTTTCTTATTATCTAAAAATTAACAGAAAAGCAACAGTACAGAGATCAAGACAATCATGTATTCATTGCAGAATAAAGAAGAAGCTCATTCCCTCTCCCTCAGGGGAGGAAGAAAATCATCACTGTAGTATATTTCCATAATTATAATAGCCATCTTTTTTTTTTCTTGAAACAGAGGCTCACTGTGTTGCTGAGGCTGGAGTACAATGGCACAATCTCAGCTCACTGCAACTTTCATCTCCTGGATTCAAACTATTCTCGTGCCTCAGCCTCCCGAGTATCTGGGACTACAGGCGTGCGCCACCACGCCTGGCTAATTTTTTCATTTTTAGTAGAGACAGAGTTTCCCCATGTTGGCCAAGCTGGTCTCAAACTCCTGACCTCAAGTGATCCACCCACCTCAACCTCCCAAGTTGCTGGGATTACAGGCATGAGTCACTGCACCTGGCCCCCATCTTTATATTAATACCACATAAATCATATGAGCACAGCTTGGGGTAGAAATTGCTCTATCTTCATACTAATATCATGAAAATTGTACCAGTGCAACTAAGGTAGGGTCCTAAGAATTATTATAGATATTTTTAAATATTATTATTATAGATAATTAAACATAGTGAGGATCCTGAGAAGGTGTGATGTGCACATCTGGAGACCCAGGTAAATTCTAGGGGCCTTGGGAACCTCTTTGCATGGATTTGACCCATTTCCTGGACGAAGCCATGATGGGATGTGTTGGAAGCAATAGTCCCATAACAAAGACTTCTGACCCAGGTATAAAAAGAGAAGGAAAGATGACTGCTCATTTCTTGTGCAGTACGTGGGGTAGGCAGAGTACTCTCTTAAAGGTAGCAACGAGTTGTGTGCTTGCATATGTACCTGAAGTATGATTCAGGGAAGGTGCCTTTTTTTTTTTTTTTTTTTTGAGACAGTCTCGCTCTGTTGCCCAAGCTGGAGTGCAGTGGCATGATCTGGGCTCACTGCAACCACAGCCTCCCAGGTTCAAGTGATTCTCTTGCCTCAGTCTCCAGAGTAGCTGGAATTACAGGTGTGTGACATCATGCCCGACTAATTTTTGTATTTTTAGTAGGGGCAGGGTCTTACCATGTTGGCCAGGCTGATCTCAAACTCCTGACCTCAGGTGATCCACCCGCCTCAGCCTCCCAAAGTGCTGGGATTGCAAGCGTGAGCCACAGAGCCTTGCCAGGGAAGGTGCTCTGTGGAGCCTCTCACATGGTTCTCTACCCTAGACCAGTGAAACTAGTTCCAAGGTATGGAAGATTTGTGCCTGTGTGTCACTGAAGGATGAGGTAAAGAAAAATAGTGTTTCTGTTTGTTGGTTGGTTGGTTTTTTGTTTTTTGTTTTGTTTTGTTTTTGAGACGGAGTCTGGCTCTGTCACCCAGGCTGGAGTGCAGTGGCATGATCTCGGCTCACTGTAACCTCTGCCTCCTGGGTTCAAGTGATTTTCCTGCCTCAAACTCCCTAGTAGCTGGGATTACAGGTATGTGCCACCCCGCCCAGCTAATTTTTGTATTTTTAGTAAAGATGAGGTTTCACCATGTTAGCCAGGCTGCTCTCGAACTCCTGACCTCAAGTGATCTGCCCACTTCGGCCTCCCAAAGTGCTGGGATTACAGGCACAAGCCACTGCGCCCAGCCAGAAAAATGGTTTTAAAAAACTAAGAGTGCAAGTCCAGATAGCGTATGATCCATTTTTTTTTTTAAATGTTAACAATGGTAGGAAGAGGACCTTAGTCCACTGACCTGGTCACCCATGGTGATGACAACTTTGGAAGGAGGGATACTGGAAGGGAAATTAGGGCCTCAGCTGCCAAGGTCCCCTGCAGTGGGGCTCCAGCAACATTGTGTGGAAAAAAGCACATGCAGAAGGTGAAAGCAGGTCAGGCATCCTAAATCAGCAGAGCCTAGGGCCCGGTGCCAGAGGTACCCAGCGGAACTGTGAGAACCCCAAGGATACTAGAGATGGGAAAGAAGCCATGTTACTTGACATAGATGAGATCTGAGTTTGAGGAAATTTTTACTTGGCCTTAAAGAACAAGTCGTACCCAGGAAACAGGAAGACTTCGGGACACAGAAGTATTCATCACTATTGTTTTATTTATTTATTTATTTGAGATGGAGTCTCACTCTATTGCCCTGGCTGGAGTGCAATGGCATGATCTCAGCTCACTGCAACCTCTGCCTCCTGGTTTCAACCAATTCTCCTGCCTCAGTCTCTTGAGTAGCTGGGATTACAGGCACGCACCACCACGCCCAGCTAATTTTTGTATTTTTAAATGGAGACAGGGTTTTACCATGTTGGCCAGACTGGTCTTGAACGCCTGACCTCGTGATCCACCCACCTTGGCTTCCCAAAGTGCTGGGATTACAGGCATGAGCCACTGTGCCCGGCCTCGTCACTATTATTATTATAGATACTATTATTGTGATGTATAACCACTTCTGGATTTAAGATGTTTGAATTTAGCAGATTATTTCTCTCTGAGCCTCAGTTTGATCATCTGTAGATCAATGAGTTTGACCAGATATTATGTAAGTTTCCTCCAAATATAATGGATTGTGAACCTTATAATTTTGAAAAAACAGGGAACTTTATGGAGAAACCAGTAAAAATTTGATACAATGAATAAAACAAAAATGACAGAAAGCATCGAAGAAGGGATGAACTTAAAATTCTTGGGTAAACAGGATAGGATCACCTACTAGGAAAAACCCTGACTAGGGTGACCAACTTTCCCTGCTAGCTTGAGCCTGAGGGGTTCCCAAATCACAGGACTTTTGCTTTTAAAATCAGAAAAGTCCCAGACAAACCAGGATGAGTTGGCCACCCTACCTATGGACCTCAGGTACCCAAATAGTATTGCATGGAGAAAAAGAGGACAGTTTAATACAAATCAATTGGAATTTGATTAATCAAGGGCGTGCGTTCTTATAAAGAAATACATTTCACGGAAACACTAGATGCTAAAGAAAGAAAAAAGTACACCTGAACAAGAAATCTGTGAGTCTCAGAGAATATTTGGATAAAAATAAAGGAAGCAAGAAAGATGTATTTTGTTCGGGGAGCCTGCCTCTGGAAATCCAGCCAGGGAGAAAATGTGTATAATTTGCAAATATACAGCTCAAATTCTAAAATTATTAAGCAAATTCTAACTGTTCTAAGAATGAGTATATTTATTGCTGCTGCTGCTGTTGTTGTTGAACAAAGAAAGAGGAGAGCAAGGTTTGCTGATTTTATTTGGGGTCAGGACAGTTGTTTTTCGTTGGCAATTGGAGATGAGGTTCATAGAAGATGGCATTGTCTCTTGTCCTCACCACACCGCCTGCCTCCCTCTTCACCCTCAGTCATGTTGGACTGTTTTGAACCCCTTTGGAGGAAGGAATTAGAAGTAAAAATTGGAGAAGTTGTTTTGGTGAGAGATTTTGTAAGACTTGGGGCTCAAATAGTGGTGCTTTGGTATCTATGTAACAAAGTACAAAATACAGTGGGTAGAGAACTATCTCTCCACTTTAGTATGGAACCCAGCTTCCCTCTGCTCCTTGAGGACTGATGGTTTTGGGAATAAGTTGCCCATGGACATTGACACAGTCAGCAAGGGCTGTGAGGTACCCTCAGGGGGTTCTACAGAAAGTAAAATTAAATATATATTTATATCTTCTATATATATAGAAGATATGTACAGAAATAGATATATAGAAATATATATAGAAAACATATAGAGAGAATATATAGAGAAAAAATATATAGAAAGATATATAGAAGATATTCTATATATAGAAAGATATATAGAAGATATTCTATATATAGAAGATATAAATATATATAAATATGTATATAAAAAGAAGATATATGAAAGATACAAATATATGTGATGGTTAATACTGAGTGTCAACTTGATTGGATTGAAGGATGCAAAGTATTTTTCCTGGGTGTGTCTGTGAGGGTGTTGCCAAAGGAGATTAAGATTTGGGTCAGTTGGACTAGGAGAGGCACAACCCACCCTCAATCTGGGTGGGCACCATCTAATCAGCTGCCAGCACAGCCAGAATATAAAGCAGGCAGAAAAACGTGGAAAGACTAGACTGGCTTAGTCTTCCAGCCTACATCTTTCTCCTGTGCTGGATGCTTCCTGCCCTCAAACATCAGATTCCAAGCTCTTCAGCTTTTGGACTCGGACCTTTCACCACAGACTGGAGGCTGCACTGTCGGCTTCCCTACTTCAGAGGTTTTGGGACTTGGACTGGTTTCCTTGCTCCTCAGCTTGCAGATGGCCTATTGTGAAACTTCACCATGTGATCATGTTGAGTCAATACTCCTTAATAAACTTCCTTTCATATTTGCATCTATCCTATTAATCCTGTCCCTCTAGAGAACCCTAATACAATATATAAAGGATAGATATAACATATATTAAATATGTTATTAAATATTTAAAATATAATATATTATTTACTTATGTATTATTTATATATTAATATTAACATTTACATTATATTATTTACAGCATAAATAGCCTCATTTCATCATGAGGTTTCTTTCATTCATTTAATTGTAATTTAATTCTTTTAATAATTTTATTTTCATCTTGATAGTCCATTGTATAACTATACTGCAATGTACTTATCCAATCTCTTGCCGATAGGCATCTGAGTGGTTTCTAGGCTTTCGCTGTTACTACCCATGCTGCTGTGAACATCTTTGTACACATAGGCACTAGGATACACATGTGTAAGTTTCCCTAGGACAGAAATTGCTGAAGTACAAATGTTCATATCTTCAACTTTCCTAAATAACAAATAATTTTTCAAAATGATTACCAATGTGCTTTCCTCAAGTACATATGAAAAATTATGTTGCTCACAAACAATAAAAACCATCTGTAACTCTTCCCAATCTAGGCTGTTTGTAATGGTATCTGGTTGTGATTTTAATTTGCCTTTCACTGATGACTAATAAAGTTTAATACTTTTTCATATGTTTATTGGCCATTGGGGTCTCCAGTTTTATTAAATATCTACTCAAGTCTTTTCCAATTTTTTTATTTGGTTATTGTTTCCTTAATGATTGTAGGAGTCTTTTATATATTCTGGTAACAGTCCTTTGTTAATTATATATGTGTTGCGAATATCCTGAAACATTCTGGGGCTCAAATTTGTATGCTCTTTACGGTATATTCATATGAAAAATATGCTGGATTTTGATGGGATCAGATTTATCAATCTTTTCATTTAGTGCTCTTTATATCTTCTCTAAGATGCTTTCTTTTACATGAGATTGGGAAGACATTCTCTTTTTTTTATCTTCTAAAAACTATACAACACTGCCTTAACTACTGTAGCTTAAAATTGTTAGTGTTAGTCCTCCAATAATGTTCTTTCTCAAGTTTTTGGCCATTCTAGGTCCTTCCATATAAATATTAGAATCGGTTTGTCAATTTCTACCCCCCCACCCCCCCCAAAAAAAAACTGATAGGATTTTTCTTTTTTTCCTTCTTTTTATATTAATTTTATTTTCTTTTAAGTTCTGGGGTACATGTGCAAGACGTGCAGGTTTGTTACACAGGTAAACATATGCCATGCTGGTTTGCTACACCTCTCAACCCATCACCTAAGTATCAAGCCCCTATTTATCCTGATGCTCTCCCTTTAAGACAATGAGTCTTAGTTAAGGTGATTAGTTAAGGTAGACTTGGGTTTCACATAATAAAGAATATTGTAGCTACAGGAAGTAGTAACATCCTTATCACTAGAGATATTCAGAGGCTAAATGACTGAGACCATCATGATTTCTTGTTAAAGGCTGAGCTGAATGACTTAACATTTCCCAATTCTAAAATGAAAGATCTTTAGATGCTGCAAAATAGATTTGAAAAGTGCACTAAGGGCAAAGTCTCAGTTTTGAAGCAGTATCACTTGCCGTTTTTCTCAGTCCACTACTTCCTTTATCAAGCTTTCAGCCTTTCATGTATCATTCCCTTGCCATCACCTCTCAGAAAATACGACAAAAGCTCTCATCCTCTCCCCAGGTAATACCTGGGTGATGAAATAATCTGTAAAACAAATTCATACGACACAAGTTTATTTAACAAACCTGCACAGGTACCCCTGAACCTAAAATAAAAGTTTTAAAAAATCCTAATATAGTTTGGACATTTTCCCCTCCAAATCTCATGTTGAAATTTGATCCCCAATGTTGGAGGTGGGACCTGGTGGGAGGTGTTTGTGTCATGGGGGTGGATACTTGTGGTGGTGAGTGAAATCTCACTGTATTCGTTCCCTTGAGGTCTGATCGCTAAGAAGAGTCTGGCACCTCCCTCCCCTCTCTTTTCCTTCCTTTCTTGCCATGTGATGCCTGCTCCCTCTCCCCTTCTACCATGAGCAGAAATCCTTAAAGTAGATGCTGACACCATGTTTCTGGTACAGCCTGCAGACCATGAACCAAATAAACCTCTTTTTAAAAAAATTATCCAGCCTCAGGTATTCCTTTATAGCAAAGGAAATTGACTAAGACACATGCTCTTATAGATGTATATGTATGCATTTATAATGCATATATATGTATATGTATATAACACATACACACGTGTTAGGATGTTCAGTGAATATAGAGACAGTATCAATCTCAAAAAAAGGACCCCATCAAAATTAAGAACAGCAATTCTCAATACTTTCATTAATAACATTTTATAACATGTTATTCATAACAATTAATAACATTATAGACTTTCATGTGGTTTTAGCTTACTCAAATTTACCAACATCTTTACATCTTTCTTTTTTTTGAAACGGAGTTCCACTCTTGTTACCCAGGGTGGAGTGCAATGGCGCAATCTTGACTCACTGTAGCCTCCGCCTCCCGAATTCAAGCGATTCTCCTGCCTCGGCCTCCTGAGTAGCTGGGATTACAGGGGCACGCCATTATGCCCAGCTAATTTATTTTTAGTAGAGACGGGGTTTCACTATGTTGACCAGCTGGTCTCAAACTCTTTACTTCAGGTAATTCACCCGCCTCGGCCTTCCAAAGTGCTGGGATTATAGGCGTGAGCCACCGCGCCAAGCTCTTTAAATCTTTAAGTGACTATTCTTCAGAGTAATTCACTCAAAAGTGAATAGTATAGAACACTAGCTATGTTTTAAACATAGTTGTATTAAATATTTCTCTCTCTCTAGATATATATATATACACACACACACATATAATCACCTATATATGTTAACCTATATAGAGGAACCTGTGTGTGTGTGTGTGTGTGTGTGTGTGTGTGTGTGTGTGTGTGTGTAAAATGTGTGTACATAGGTTTTGGATTTTCACTTTCAAAAATGAAGTTGTTAAATCACCTGAATGGATTCACTTTGAGACACTTTGAAGAGTTTGCCATTTGCCTTTGGCGGTTGAGCGCAATGAATAACTTCCACTTGACCCACAACAAAGTTGATGAGACTCAAAGGCTAATTTAACAATTTCTATGAGATCAATTAATCTGGGGGCCAAAGTAACCATGAATACTTGGTATACTCAGTGCTTAAAATTAGATAGGAATGGGGGAATTGAGGACAGTGATTTGCATAACATTTTCTTTGGAGATAAAAGCCAATAAGAGATTTTTTTTTCATGTGCAATCATTTCAGGCAGTTCACCTAAAAGACAATAAAGATTGTTTTGTTCTTTTCCTTAAAAGAAGTGAGATTGCTCTTCATTCTGTCTTTTATCCTTTCTATAAGCACTGAGTAAGTAGGCCATTATTATCATTACTATTTCATCTTTCTCTTTTTAATATAACTTTGAATTTTTACTTGGCTTACTTGCCCTAAAATGTCATATTCACGTTCTTTATTCCAAGAATGGGAGAAGATAGAAGAAAGTTTTACCGCTTTTGATTTGGGGGGAGACTTAAAATGTGATAGGCTGAAATTTGGGAATAAACCCAAGGTCTGAATGACAGTTGGGATTTGATAAATAATGTACAAACAGAATGGCAGAGACTTAATCCTTGGAGAAACTCAATAAAAGGAAATAAGGTTTTTGCTACCGGTAATTAAGTAAGAACAATAGTATGAAATGTAGAATGACAAACTGAGAAAGCTGATACTCTTACTGCTCTTGACTCCAGTAAGATCCTTCCCAAAGAAATTCTCTTCTTGCTATGTGTGCCAGGACCATGAAAATCCAGACAAATGAGAAGATTAAAAGTCATGTCAGATGGAGAACAGTCAAAACAACAGGAAATGATTTGTTTGGAGAATAAACAACTGGGTGAGATATGATATTGTCTTCAGAATTTGAAGGACTGTTATGAAACTTTTATGACAGCACTAAGACCAGAAAGAGGATGGTTCCAGGAGTTCTATGGGGCATGGAATAAAGACATGATGATTAAGATTGTCTGACAAACTGACAAGCTGCCTCCCAAATCCATGCACTCATTAAGAATGAAAGTATCTGGGAGCTGTATTAGTCAATTTTCACACTGCTGATAAAGACATATCCAAGACTGCACAATTTACAAAAGAAAGAGGTTTAATGGACTTACAGTTCTACATGGCTGGGGAGGCTTCACAATCATGGCAGAAGGTGAAACGCACGTCTCACATGGCAGCAGACAAGAGAAAAGAGCTTGTGCAGGGACTCCTTTTTTTAAAACCATCAGATTTCATGAGACTTATTTACTATCATGAAAATAGCACAGGAAAGACCTGCCTCCATGATTCAATTACCTCCCCATGGGCCCCTCCCACAGCATATGGGAATTCAAGGTGAAATTTGGGTGGGGACACAGCCAAACCATATCAGGAGCTAAATGATAAGAATTTATGAACACAAGGAAGGAAACAACAGACACTGGGATCTACTTGAGCAGGGAGGGTAGGAGGAGGGAGAGGAGCAGAAAAGATAACTATGGGGTACTGGGCTTAAACCTGGGTGATGAAATAATATGTACAACAAACCCCCATGGCACATGTTTACCTATATAACAAATCTTCACATATACCCCCAAAGCTAAAATAAAAGTTTTTTAAAAAATGTTTAAAGTAGTACTAATAATACTGTTTTAAGAATGTTGAGATTAACCACTACCTGAAGAGTCCTATTACATTCACATGTTGTATATAAATAATCATCTTCATCTACTTACATGTAAAAACACAAAAGTTGGCATCAAACAATACAAGGTTAATTATTATTGTAGATCTGAAAGTAGAAAAAAACAGAATGGAATTACTTGTTCCTAGGTTGAGTGACCAACTATTAGGGATGCTGTGGATGTTTCCTCATTGAACGAGGAATAGCAGTGGAACTTTACGGCAGTGGTCAAACTTCTGGGTCTCATGACCACTTTATACTCTTAAAAATTATTGAGGCCAGGTGCGGTGGCTCATGCCTGTAATCCCAGCACTTTGGGAGGCCAAGGTGGGTGGATCACGAGGTTAAGAGATCCAGACCATCCTGGCCAACATGGTGAAACTTGTCTCTACTAAAAATACAAAAATTACTTGGGTTTGGTGGCACACGCCTGTACTCCCAGCTACTGGGGAGGCTGAGGCAGGTGAATCGCTTGAACCTGGGAGGCAGAAGTTACAGTGAGCCGAGATTGCACCACTTCACTCCAGCCTGGGTACAGAGCAAGACTCCACCTCAAAAAAAAAAATTATTGAAGACCCCAAAGAGCTTTTGTTTAATGTGGGTTATATATCAATATTTACCATACTAAAAACTAAAACTCAGAAATTTAAACAAATTTATGTATTAATAATTTTTAAAAATAAGCATTATATGTTATACAAATAACGTTTTATGAAAATACAACTGTATTTTCCAAAACAAAACTTTAGTGAGAAGAATGACATTACTTTGCATTTTTATAAAACTCATTAATGTATGGCTTAATAGAAGACAGCTGGATTTTCATACCTTCTTTATTCACTCTATTGGAATATCACACACCATGTGGCCTCTGGAAACTCCACTATACACTTGTGAGAGAATAACAATAAAAAAGAAAAATGCTTTTAGTATCATTACAAAAATGGTTTTAGTCTCCTGAATCCCTCTGAGAGCATCTCTAGATCCCAGATACACTTCAACTCTTTGTAGTCTGATATCATCAACCCAATTTATCAACCTAATAATACTGCATGAATGAGCCACACTCTCCCCTTTCAGGGCAGGGCTAAGACGACGCTACTTGGGTACAAAACATAGACATGTGAATTCATCAGAATCTAAAAGCATCATTCTACTTTCTCTTTTTTTTTTTTTTTTTTTTTTGCCATAATCAAGATTCATTAATCCTCAACTAGAAGTTCAATACTATTTTTTGTTTGTTTTTTCAATAGAGATAGAGTCTTGCTCTATTGCTGAGGCTGGTCTCAAACTCCTGGCTTCCAACACTCTCAAAGTGCTGGGATTACAGGTGTGAGCCACCACACCCAGCTAAAAGTTTGATACTCTTGACAGCATCATATTATTTACCTGCAAAGGCTATTATTTACCTGCAAAGAAACTATCTGGAAAAGATTATAATGGGTCATGTCAAAGTTGATATATCTATGAGGAAGTTTACGTGTGAGGTTGCCCAAAAAAGAACCAAAGGGGAAATTTTCAATCTCCAAGTAATTTTTACTTTTTTATCGGTTCTACATAAGCTTTATCATAATTATGTTACTGACATGTTGGAATAAATGCAAAGTTAATTACAATTGAAAAAGAAGAACACTGCAACGCAAACTAAATTATTTTAACTAAATTTGAACTTACGTGGTTGATATTGTTTCACAACTGTGTAAGTTCAAATTTAGTTTAGATCTGTTTAGTTGTTTAGTGTTTAGACCTTTACAAAAGCCGGATAACTAAACAAATCCTTTTCTCTACTTTTTAGTACTGATATTTGTAGATTACTTAGATTATTCTCAAAACAAACCCAGTTTATAGCCTAGTCCACAGCCTGTAATTAGATAACAATTACAATATTGGTTTAGTAAAAGTGGAAGCCAGCTAATCATTTTCCAAAACAATTTAATTCCTAAACTCATTTTGCTTTTCCTCATTTGTTGCCAACAGTTTCCTACTTTGTCAGTTTCTATGTATCTCTCGTGTTCTTTTCATACCTAGTCATCTGATTTTTCCTACTACCAGTATCTGATTTCTAAATAACCCTGCACTTCATTTCAATTACTTTAAAATTTTTCCCACAAATGTTTTCTACTCAAGGCTTTATATTTCTATTGCATATTCTCACTCACGTGGGGAGCTAAAAATGTTGGTCTCATGAATGCCAACTTTTAGCGTCTCTATCATCACCATGCCCAGATTTTCCTGAGTACAGTTTACAATTCCAGCTCAAGTTGGAACAAAAATACCCTTACTTTGGATTCCCTTAGCATAGCTCAATTAGGCAAGAATTTTAGAAATTATTACTAGCCACTAAGAAAACATTGAGAGAATTGAACCAAGAAATAACCCCTACATCTTACCCTTGTTGCCAAAGTGCCCTGTGAAATATAAACTGGAGTATTTTTCTAAGGTGGAGTTAGTTGTGTCAAGGAGGCTCTACACAATCCACCCTGTGATTTTAGTAAACACAATGCAAACAATGTTTGAGGGAGTGTTACAAAAATCGAAAATGACAAGTCACCATGGGAATTAATTTCCTCTTGGCAGCTTGTTTACAAATTTTGTTTTACAAAGGCAGGTTTTAAGTAAACAGTAAGCAAAGACGGTGGTTGCAATGAAGATGGCAAAGTTCTGTGAATGCTCCCAAATATATTTAGGCCAATTCCAGAATCCAGGTTTTAATATATCCATTGAATTTCAATTTGACCATGAGCCTTCACAACGGGTATGGCTAAAGATCTTTTTAATCATTTGGAAAGGTGCATCTTCTGTGTAAACCATCTAAATCTTGTTTAAATGCTATGTTATTTGTGTTTGGTATTGCTATTCTATGTATAAGTTGTTTATGTTAAAGATCAAATAGGTCCGTTTTAACTTCCTGAATTTCTGCTTCTTGTATTCCTGAAATGACTGAGGCAGTTATTTGTAGATTTTCTAAGGCAGTTACTTGTAGATTATGTCTTTTATCTCTGTGGAAATAGTAGACATAATAGTTTCAATCAATAATTGAAATAATTCCAACTGCTACAAATATTCATAGCGCTTTTCTTAGGTGAGATTTATCTAGTGGAGATAAATTTGGTAAAATGAGCTTTTTGTCATACCTTGTCCCTTTTTGTCATATCCTTGTCCCTCAAACTGTATACATTGTGGTTGGACATATGTGACTTTAAATTCTTTTATTTTGAAAATTATTCTTACTCTCCTAGCTGTTGGTTTGTAAATTAATTTTAATGAGTTAATTAGAATGTGTTTCAATAAATTTGGTTCTAATAATTTAGGTGGAGAGTTTGTTATGCCTTTGGTCCACTGTGGTTTTCAATGGTATGTTCATAAGCAATGTGCCTCATTCCAGCATCCTCTGTCAATTATGCATAGTCCAGAGTTCCAGGGTTTAACAGAGCATTTTGCAAAAGAGGTGTCTTTAGCTACAAATATAGGTAAGTGGGAGTCTAGTCTGGTTATAGTTTGGTAAATAGGATGTTGGACTGACCACGTAACTTTATTCCACGATCCATTAGATGGCTAGATCATGGAGAAAAAGTAATTTGACATATCTAGGTTTATTTTTATGACTTTGTTCATATTTATTTTGGTTCCTAGTGTTTCCAACCAATTGATTTAAATTATATATTGTTGTTTAAATCATCCTGAATTTTCAATGGACACATTGAAAAAATATCTTGATTTTGTGCATATTTGGTTTTGCTGGTAAATTTGTTTAATATAGTCATATTTCTTGGTTCATTTCCTGTAAAGAATATGCTAATTATCTCTGTTGTTTCATATGTGCATATAAATGGTCCAAGTACTTAGATAATAGCAAGTTGTAGTTATCTGGTCTGTGAGTACATGTGAATATTAATTGTTCCTATTTTGTTTGTCATAATTTATCAAAAATACTTGTTTCCAATGATGTCCAGGACCACCCAGGATTCTAGAAGATGTTGACTTCCAACAGTCAGTAAATTTAGCAGGTATTTTGCATGTTGCTGTATCTACTATGATGATGGGGAGCCAGTGTAGTTTTCACAATTGTGTCCAAAATGAGCATGTTTTGGTTTCCGTTGCATCCCATGATACAGTAGACTTTCCAGTTATGGTAACATATCTGTCTACATTTTCTATAAACTCTTTGCCTAAATGTAGTTTTGATATATCATAGCGAAGTTTTCTATCTAGTGTAAATTTAGTATGTGTTGTGTTATGCCAAAGCTGCCTGAATTGGGCTGTGTCTGTTGGTTCAGTTTGGTTTTTAAAGCCTGTTGGTCTTGGCATCTGTAGCCATGTTGATAAGTAATTTATACTGAAGAATGGATGAGGCTAAGATTTTTCACCCATGGGATAATGAAATGTAGCTTTGGTGTATGTTAAGTTAAGTTTAAAGTATATTAATGCTGGTTGTGCTTCAAAATATATACCTTGTTGGGTAGCATTGATTCTGTACATTGTAAGTTCATCAGTTGTGGTGTTTAACTTGTACGCTTGAAAGCAATATGCTTGTATTCAGGACAAGCTTTATCTACACAATCTTAAGTTGTTTTAGTGTGTATTTCACAAGTAGTGTGTGTAAAGTGATAGGATCAGTTAAGATTATGGGGTACAATCTTTGTTTACAATCTAGTTCTGCTGGTAAGAATTATTTTTGCCTTACTAAAGAATTGTGGTCCTGTCAAATAATCTTGCCTTTTGGCATAGTAATCATAAGATGAACAGGGTGGATGAAAGCAAAACTTTCTAAAAATGGAAAGTGAACAAAAGTTACTTAGATAATAGTTACAATATGTCTTATCCTCTTTTTATGTCTTTCATCTCTGTGGAAAGAATTGAAGTAATAATTGAAATAATTCCAATTGCTACAAATATCTGTAGCTGTTTTCTTGGATGATATTTACCTAGTGGAGATAAATTTGGTAAAATTAGCTGTTTATCATATCCTTGTTGTTCTGACATAGTCTCATGTGTATCCCAGTAACAGTGGCACTTTTTCCTGTGGAGGTATGAAATGTCGGTATTTGTAACATGTAGTGGTTCATGTGGTAGCAATATCTGGTGTAGTATCATCCCTTGGACCTACTTCATAATCATCATCTTCATTTCCTTCAAGCCTGGGTTTCTTCGTTTCTTTCATAATTCATATCAAGTATTAACAGATGACTTACTTGTAGAAGTGTGTTATATTCAAGCATGTCATGTTAGATCCTGCAATATATGATTCCATCTGTGGTATCATGATTGCTGTTTGGTCTGATTTATTGCTTCTTATGCAGTGATCTGTCTTGATTGATATGTCTGTTTCTGTTAGCACTTCGCTATCCATTATGTGTGCTGTCTATTGGTTTGAGGTGTTATTGAATGCTTGGTTGTAGCTGCATAAATTGGGTGTGTCACATTTAGTCACGTTATACATTCTTCTAAGGGGTGTTTAGAAATGTGTGCAAAGCTTCTATAAAGACGCATTGGCTGGGTGGTGGCTCATGCTTGTAATCCCAATACTTTGGGAGGGCAAGGCGGGCAGATCGCTTGACCCCAGGAGTTAGAGACCAGCCTGGACAATATGGTGAAACCTCGTCTCTACAAAAAATTAGCTGGTCATGGGGGCATGCGCCTGTAGTCCCAGCTACCTGGGAGGCTGAGGTGGGAGGATCACTTGAGACCAGGAAGTCAAGGCTGCAATGTGCCAGTGATTGTGCCACTACACTCCAGCCTGGGTGATAGAGTGAGACTCTGTCTCAAAAAAAAAAAAAAAAAAAAAAAAAAGATGCATTGATTCGATGCGTGTGTAGAAATTCTTCAGGCATCGCTTTGGTCAAACAAATATGAATAAAATGGTCTAATTGAAGCTCTAAGTATTCCTTTATCAGTTCCTTGATTTTCCAACAATTGTTCAAAAATGGTATATTTTCATAAAGTATATATTATGAAATGTGTTCTGTTAATCCTATAATTTCAGGTGCTGTATGAGTTGGCATTGTTGGATATGTGTGTGTTTGAAGCTTAGGGATTTTAATGGTCTCTTTAGAAGTAGAAGTAATAGTAGTAGTAGTAATAGTATCTACTATTTCCCTTCTATACCTCCTATTTTAAGCTATTTGTATCAATCCTGTGTTTGGTATTAATGATCAGATACATAGGCATTAAACTGCAAACAAAGTAGTATTAACTGCAAACAAAGATATGATAATCTATGTATAAATCTCATTGTCATTATTTCCTTCTTTAATATTATAGTTAAGGTTTGCTTCCAGCAGTGGTATGGTTGCTGGGTTAGATTGGCGTAGATCCAACAAAGTAAGGTAGTTATGTGGAGTTTGTTCTTTCCTATTAAGCAGTTTAACAATACAACTTCTATAAAGGGTTAGCATTCAAGCAAGACCAATGCAATCATTGGGGTGTACACTTTCAGCTAAACCTTGAACGGCTGCTGATGCTGCATTTAATTCATAAATGTAAGGAGTAGGAAGGTGGCAGTGGCACTTACGTTCTGCAAAGTCTAGTATGAAATTCCAGTCTTTGCCAGCCTGCATGGGCCAGTCTGCTTTAGCTAATTCCTGAAAGAAATCAGTGAAGTGGGTCTGAGAGCTGTAGGTGGTGAAGATGAGGCTGAAACTGAAGAGGAAAGAGGGCAAGACGGGATACATGAGGGTGATGGAGATCTTGGAGAGGCTAAATCCGTATGCTGGGAGTGCACTACAGCTGTCAGTCTGCAAATGGTTAATCAAATAACGCTCTTAAGAAGCAGACAGTGTAATTTGTAATTTGCCTGCAAGGGGTGTGTTTACTTGTGTTAGTCTCATTTGTCTGTTTACAGTCTCTCTGGTGACAATGTAAGTAACAAGACAGCAAAGTCACTATGACGGCTAGTATGAAGTGAATGAGAAAGGTGGTAAGACCAGTTGAGAAGTGACACAAATTTGTAGCCATTTTGGTGTCTTAAGTGGGTACAGTATTTAATTATTTTGGTGATGACTAGAAGTCATCATTGGTTTTTTTGGGTGTTTTTTTTTTTTTTTTTTTTTTTTTTTGAAACAGAGTCTCACTCTGTTGCCCAGGCTGGAGTACAGTGGCATGATCTTGGCTCACAGCAATGTCTGCCTCCTGGATTCCAATGATTCTCCTGCCTCAGCCTCCTGAGTAGCTAGGATTACAGGCACTCACCACCATGGCCAGCTAATTTTTGTATTTTTAGTACAGATGGGGTTTCACCATATAGGTCAAGCTGGTCTCAAACTCTGGACCTCAAGTGATCCACCTGCCTCAGCCTCCCAAATTGCTGGGATTACGGGTGTGAGCAACCGCGCCCAGCTGAAGTGATGTTGAAGTTAAAAATATTAGGTTAGTGGCAAGTAAAATTGTATTGAATTGAAGCATGCCTTCACTTATTCTTATGGAAAATATTAATGCATGACTGGAAGAAAACAGTGTAACAATACTGCAGAAAGTGTGATAACGTGTCTAAGTTTAGTGAGAATCTGGAAAGAGGTTGAAGATTTTATGTAATTGTGATTCTCCTCTGCTCCTCTCCTCTGCTCCCAGTAAGATTTGGACCATACACCTTTACCATTAATTTTGAAATTATTTTGTCCAATAAGTGTTTCTGTGTCCATTGGCCACAATGTCCTGTTGGGAGATAGTGTTGTCATTTAGTTTAGTGCTTGCCTTATAAGATATAAGAGTTGCATTACGTCCTTCCTTATCTTTTGTGACCATTAAGGTCAGTTGATTAAGATATAAGTGGGGGCTGCTTTTGTTAAGTCTTTCTCTTTGATTTAAATGGAAACATGCCAGGTTAAAAGCTTATTGGAATGTACTCATTTTGTCGAAGGTTTTTAATTCTCTTTTTAGTAGTCCGTTCAGTCTTTCTCTATACCCCACTGCTGTCAGATTATAGGGTAGGTAATATTTCATTGTATATCCCATCGATCTGCCAATGCTTTTGTTATTCTCAATGTAAGATGAGTTCCCTGATCATGTTCAGTTTATTAGGGGTTCTATAGTAGCTGCCCAATTTTCTAAGTGTGAGATGGTTTATTTAGCAAGTGGGTGGCTAGCTGCTATTGCTGCACCAATTCCTGTATATGTATCCATCATCATTACTGCATATTTTTGTGGATAGGAGTGATTTAATGATGCTATAAAATCTATCTTGAAGCGGAAATTAAAGACATCAGGTGTATATTACTATGTATCTATGAATTTAGCATATCTATATTTGTCTAGGTTAGTTTTACATTGCTGACAATTAGCTTTGGCCTTTTTAATTTGGTGCCATGTCACTTTTTGATTTCTGTCTGATAGCCACCTATACATTGACTGTGTGCTTAAATGTCCTCTTTACTTATGTAATGGTAGGAGTGTTTGTGGAATGGTGTCTGGTGTCTGTTTAATTTTAGAGTCATATCTTGTTTCACTGTAGTTACCAGGGTTACTTAAGGTTTCTCCCATTCACTATCTGATTTTTATCCTGAGTTGTGGAGGTGTAATGAATGTCTCCCTGAGTTGTCTGGATTTCTGTGTAGTTTTAATTTGGGTATGTTTTGAATATCAATGGTTATACTTCTTGTTAATGTATCTACCTGTTTATTAAATTTTATGGACTCTGAATTAACTTTTTGGTGTGCTGAAACATGTGCCACAAATATCTTAATTCTGTTTGATAATTCATATGTTGCTCCCAGTAAGATTTGGACCATATACCTTTACCATTTTGTCTTCTTTTTGAAGTTAATTTTGAAATTATTTTGTCTTCTTTTATGTGGCTGCAGGGTTATGCCCACAAGTCTGTAAAAATGTAAATTTTATTTTGATTTTCTGAGTGCCTGACTGCTAGAACAGCTGTAATTAGTTCTGCTGAGAGTGATTGACCTGCCTCCTTCAGGACTGGTTGGTCCTGAGGTCTGAGTGCTGCTGCTGTCCATTGGGCCTGGCCTTGGGTCACAGAGGACTTTTTGTCTATAAACCCAGTGTTGAGTAAGAAGTTTGACTAGCCTGGGCCCAGTTTTCCTATGTTAGCATAAATTGTACCTACTCTCGGAATAAATGTTGGCACATCTATTTCTGTGTTGTGAATTTCTTCAGTGAGGAGACCTGGTTGACCCTTAAAGCCTGTGTCTCCATCCTGGATATACCATTTTCATGTGAACAGCTTTGAATCAATTTGGATACATGTCAATTTTTTTTATTTTTCAGGACTCAGTTTTATTCCATGAAGGAGAGGCATATGGTATCTAATGGTAATATTGCTGTTGCCAGTCAGAGGCTCAGTGTTTTTGAGGGCTTCGTATGTAAGCCATATATATATTTTTTGTTTGTTTGTTTGTTTGTTTGAGAGACAGAGTCTCACTCTGTCGCCAGGCTGGAGTGCAGTGGCGCCATCTCAGCTCACTGCAACCTCCACTTCCCAGGTTGAAGCAATTCTCCTCCCTCAGCCTCCTGAGTAGCTGGGACTACAGGTGCACGCCACCACGCCCAGCTAATTTTTGTATTTTTAGTAGAGATGGGGTTTCACCATGTTGGCCAGGATGGTCTTGATCTCTTGGTCTCATGATCCACCCACCTTGGTGTCCCAAAGTGCTGGGATTACAGGCATAAGCTACTGCACCCAGCCCCATATATATTTTTCAAATGGGCTGTATTTGTTGTTAGAATATGGAAACTTTGTTGTCCAAAATCTAACCAGTAGGATTTAGAATCTGATTTCTTTGTCTATGATGACCATGTTCCATGTTCATTGCTCGTTGAAATTTCCAACCTAAGTTCTGAATCTGGAGATGGGTAACGTCATGTTTGGAATGTGGTGATGTAGTCTTTGAGTGTTTCAAGTGCTTGTGTTTGTTCTTGTCCCCATGTGAAGTCTTGGGATTTCCTAGTTATCTTATTGGTTTTAGGATGATGTTTAGGTAAGGTATAGGCTGTCTCCAGTATCCAAGGAAGCCTACTAGTCTATGCTTCCTGTTTATTTTTTGGTGCCCTATGGGCTTTTGAGCCATCTATCACTGTGGTCAGAATTTTTATCCCTTCTGATAACCACTGTACTCTTAAAACTTTGCAGTTGGTGTCTGGACTTGTATCTATATTAATAATCTATCTCAGTGATCTCAAGTGTGTTGAGATTTCTTTTGGGTAAGTTTTTCTTGGTCATTGTTTACCATTGTAATGTCATCTATGTATAATATCATTAGTTTGTGTATTTTGATTGATCTATGTGTGATAATAAAATGGAGTGAGCTGTTATTGGACTATTTAAATATCCATGTGGTAATCTTTTAAATTGGTATTATTTGCCTTCCCAGATAAAGGTAATATATTCCTGGTCTTCTTGGTCTATTGGTGTGGCAAAGAACATGTCTGACATGTCTATGGTTACAGAGTATTTGCTAGTTAGTGATCTTATTTATTTATTTACTTATTTATTTATTTTATTTATTTCTTATTTATTATCTTATTTATTTATTTACTTATTTATTCTAGTTAGTGATCTTATTTATTTATTTACTTATTTATTTATTTTTGAGATGAAGTCTCGCTCTGTTGCTAAAGTCTCACTCTGTCGCCCAGGCTGGAGTGCAATGGCATGATCTTGGCTCACTGCAACCTCCATCTCCCAAGTTCAAGTGATTCTTTTGCCTCAGCCTCCTCAATAGCTGGGATTACAGGCATGTGCCACTAAGAGGTGAAGCCAGCTGGACTTCCTGGGTCAAATGGGGACTTGGAGAACTTTTCTGTCTTACAAGAGGTTTGTAAAATGCACCAATCAGTGCTCTGTAAGAACACACCAATCAGTGCTCTGTAGCTAGCTAGAGGTTTGTAAAATGTTCCAATCAACACTCTGTAAAATGGACCAATCAGTACCCTGTAAAATCGACCAATCAGCACTTTGTAAAAGAGACCAATCAGCAGGACATGGGCTGGGACAAATAAGGGAATAAAAGCTGGCCACCCCAGCCACCAGCAGCAACCCACTCTGGTCCTTTTCCACACTGTGGATGATTTGTTTTTTTGCTCTTCACAATAAATCTTGCTGCTGCTCACTCTTTGTGTCCGTGTCACCCTTAAGAGCTGTAACACTCATCGCGAAGGTCCGCTGCTTCATTCTTGAAGTCAGCAAGACCACAAACCCAGCAGTAGGAACCAACTCTGTACACATCTTGGGGGCTTGTCTGGGATATTGCCACATGGTGAATACCATCGGACCCCTTTCACTTGCTATTCTGTCCTATTTTTCCTTAGAGTTCAGGGGCTAAACACCGGGCTCCTGTCAGACAGTTAAAAGCGACTAGCACAGCCACAGGACTACAGACACGAGTGTCAGGCTTTCTGGGAAGGGACTCTCTAACAACCTCTGACTCTTCACAGTTGGGAGCGTTGTTTTGCCTGGAACTAGCTTCCACTTTTCCTGTACTTCCAAGCTGAGCCATTCAGCCTCGGGGTCCTGACAAAAAGTTATGCTCAGCCATGAGGGTAACTCTCAAAGTTATGTTGCCCAAGCGAGACTCACCCATCTATCCTATCTATCCTGACCCTTGCCTCCTGGGTCCTAATGCCTGTCAGGCAAACTTTCTCCCACCTCTCTTCTCCAAGACTAGTCCTGCTTCTAAAAACCCCTCCCTGTCTCTGGTGCTTTTCTAGTTTCTCCTATAAGAATGATTTCTAGTATAAACTTCAGGACTCTGTTCCTTTCTTTAGGCACCCAGGCTCACCAATAAGACAGGCATAATTTTTGCCCAAAGCCCTGTTGTGGGGGAGACTATCTGGAATTTTAGGATCCCTCCTCAGAGGGATGCATTTCTCTGCCTGAGAGTGTTATGGTGTTCAATTATCCCATAAATGGAGGAGCCAGTCTGCATCTGTGGTCTGTCTTTGGCAAAAATCTATTCTTCGTGTTTGTAATTCTGCTCTGGTGTATTCTCGTCCTGAGGTCTGCCATTTCCATGATTACAATCTATAACTCTTTTTCTAGTTATCATAGGTCTTGACTTATAGATCCCACCTCCAACAGGGATCATCAGATTCTCCTAGGTCCTCTAGATGGAGGTCTTTAAGATCCAGGGCTTCCTCCTTAAAAGTTTCATCTGAAAGGGATTGACTTTTCCTTAGGATTCTGTGAGCTAGCTCTTTGCCTTTGTGGTGACCCCTGTCTATTTGTAAGATACTTTGCATTAAAAGTGCAGGGATTTCTTCTTTGGGGGCTCTGGTAATTAAAAGCTGAATAATTTTTGGGTCCCTCAAGTCTGACTGTATGTCCTCAGGAGATTATACAGAGAGTCTTTTCCTGGCTTCCAACTCTGTTGGGTACCAAGGATCCTCAACACTGGGTACTGCATTTAGGTGACAAGCCCTCCAGCATGCTTGCTTAAGTTTCTTTCCTAGGGCCCACATTATGAAATATTGGTAGCTATTTTATATAGTTTATCAATAATATATATTTCAGTTTCCCACTTTAACCAGCCATATGAGTGCAGGTTATGTAATAATTGACTTTCTTTGGGCTAAATTAAATATTTGTTTTGCTAACTGTCATCTCATAAATTGAGACCCTGCTTGGTATGAGCCTTTCTGGCTCCACCAGCTTCCTAGCTTGGCATCAGTCAAGACCTTGTGAGCCATCATTATCTTCATGACCTGGGCAAGGTCCCCTGTCACCCAAGGTTTTCCTCGGGGAGACAGACTTTCAAGGTGAAGAGAGATTATTTCTTCTTAGAGAGGGTGGCAGTTTGTTTTGCCAAATGACATGATTTCCAATTTCAGTTTAAGTGGGGACTTCAGCCTTAAAATCAACTAACTATGCCAATTATGCCAAGTAAGACAACTGTGCCCATTGTGCCTAGTAAGCCAACTGTGTCAATTTTGTCCTGAGCTGTGCAAGGTTAGAAATAACCAGGTCCACACATGTTTGTGTCTTTCCACAATGTCAAGCTTTTATTGATGCTATTTCAATCACAAAATCCACGAGCTACATGGAGTTCCTAAGGAGGCAATTCTCCTTAGTACTTCCCATTGACTTGCAGTCAGAGCTGTGGGCACACAGACTCAAGTTACTTCACAGTCAGTCAACATTACACACCATATATAATTGTATACTTAATCAATATGTAAATGTTATAGGTTAAACATCCCACAACAAACTAAGTAACATTTAACATTAAGAGGAAAAAGAGACAAGAGAAAGAGTAACAAGGCAGTGCACAGAGAACAAAGAAGACAAAAGGAGTCTTGATCTGGGCCAGGTGGTCCGTTGGTCTTGCAAGGAAGAGTCTTTGAGGTGGCAGAGCCTTCGGGGTCAGATGCCAAGTTCTCATCACAAGTGACAGCAAGATGGTGCCAGTTAAGATGGCCGTTTTGAGATACTGAAGAGCTAATCTTTGATAGTCACAGTTTCCTCTGGTGAGAACTGATAGTGGAAGAGTGTCCTTATCTGGTTGGATGCAGTCTTTATTTTTTATTTGTTTATTAAACAAAACATCATATCTTTGTTGGCAAAGTACCTTATGAAATACAAAATGGAGTATTTTCCTAGGATGGAGTTAGTTATGTCAAGGGTGCTCTATACAATATTTCTACTACTTTAAGAGAAGGGCATATGTGGAATGCTGGATCCCCAAAATAACACCAAAATAATCTATTGATCCTGCTGACAAGACAACGCTACCTCTGTGACATCTTACCAGCATCTTAGAGGGAAAGGTCGAAATGAAGAAATGTATTGAGATATTTGAAGTCTGGTTTAAGGCAGGTCTCTCAGTAGAAGAGGGAGCAAGTGTTGGAGCTTGATTAAAATTAGATAAGCATTATGACATAATAGATTAGAATTGGTAGACGCAGCAAGGCAAAGATTTTGAGGAGAGGGTTCAAGGAATCTTGAAGTGTAAACTAAACTAACATTTGATGCCTTATATAGTTTCTCAATAATATATATCTCAGTTTCCCACCACTTTAACCAGCCATATGAGTGCAGGTTATGTAATAATTGACTTTCTCTGGGCCAAATTAATTATTTGTTTTGCTAACCAAATTCTTCTGATGAAGAGTTAATGAGTCATTTAGGAAGTTCCAAGGATCAACAATAAAGTTAACAGCAATTTTTAATTTCTTGAGCAAGAATTTCCTAAAGGAGTTTGGTAATGAAGAAATCTAACTTATATTCACATAAGCTGTGAGATGTGGATAGTTTCGATTCTCGTTGTGGTTTTCAATTAAAAAAAAAAAAAGAAAGAAACAGGCCAGGTGCAGTGGCTGTAACCCCAGCACTCTGGGAGGCCAAAGCAGGTGGATCACGAGGTCAGGTGTTCAAGACCAGCCTGGCCAACATAGTGGAACCCCGTCTCTACTAAAAATACAAAAATTAGCCAGGTGTGGTGGCACACTCCTGTGATCCCAGCTACTCAGGAGGCTGAGGCAGGAGAATTGCTTGAACTTGGGAGGCAGAGGTTGCAGTGAACCAAGATCACACCACTGCTCTCCAGCCTGGGCAACAGAGCAAGACTCCGTCTCAAAAAATAAAAATAAAAATAAAAAAATAACAGAAAACCACACAATTTTTCATAAAGAAAAAGATGCCTCATACATACATGTTTTTAAAAATTTTGTAGCTGAGTATGGTGGCAAACACATGTGGTCCCAGATACCCTGGAGGCTGAGGTGGGAGGATTGCTTAAGCCCAGGAGGTCGAGGTTGCAGTGAGCTGAGATCATGCCACTGCACTGCAGCCTGGGCAACAGAGCAGGATCCTGTCTCCAAAAAAAAAAAGAAAGAAAAATAAAAAAGAAAGAAACAAAGAGAAGAGAAACCTCAAAGTTGCATTTTTGATATTATATATAAATAATATAAATTATTTATAAAACTGAATACAAATATATTTATACACACTTATTGAGGAGTGAATAAATTAATTAATTAATGGAAACTCTAGACAGGGAGGAGAAGTTGACCAAGAAGCTACCTCTGTCCCCTAGGCTTCTCCTTCCACTTTGAGTACTAATATTTAGTGTTCCCATCCCCATCACTACCATGCCCAGATTTCCCTGAGTACAGTTTACAATTCTAGCTCAAGTTGAAACAAAAATATCCTTTCTTTTGGATTCCCTTAGCATAGCTAAGCTAGGCAAGAATTTTAGAAATTATTGCCAGCTACTTAGAAAACATTGGGAGAATTGAACAAAGAAATAGCCCCAACATTCAAACAAAGAGAAGGACACCTACAATAACCAATGGTATGTACACTCACACCAATCAGTGCTGAGTCAACAGAACCATCTATTTACTTAGTGAAAATTCCATCACTGTTTCTTCAGGGCAGCATCGCTGATACTACTCTGCAATGCACACACTCTGATTTTCTGATGTAATTCCCAGAATATTCCATATCCACAAGAAGAAGTTAAGGCTCCTTTGCTTGGCACTCAAGACCTAAACAATCTGTACCAGTTTACTTTTCTGGCCATATTTTCTTCTCCCTTTGCCCAGTACCTTCTTAGATGCTGTCCCCAAACTCTTTGCACAGTGTTACTCAAAAGCTAGGACAAATAGGACCCCTCTGTGAAAACTGTCCCCTTCCACCCCCACTGCCCCGTGTCCCCATTGCAGCCATAATCTCCAATATGATGGTATTTGGAGGTAGGGCCTTGGGGGTATTAAAAGGTAAGCTTAGACACATAAAAAATTTGAAGCATTTATTTGAACAAGCAGCAATTCATGAATTGGGCAGCACCAGACCCCAAGCAGTTCAGGGCTCTACTGAGAGATCACAGGGGAAACTTTTGTAAGGTGTTTATAGAAGCAAGACAAAGAAAATACTTAATTGATTCAAGTGGAAAATCCCTAGTTAGAGGATAGTTGGCAGTTTCTGATTGATACAGTTGCTAGTTGGCAGTTAGCTGGTGATCTCTGATTAGTTAAGTTTTGTTTTACTGTTTACACTGAGTTAGGCTTCAGTTTGCTGATGCAGAAACCCAAGGTAGTAGAGCTGTTTCAGCCTAATGGCCTCCCAAGCAATGATTTTAATGGGGAGGTAATCATAGTTAGATGAGGTTATGAGGGTGGATCTATCATTATGGGACTAGTGGCCTTATAAGAAGAGATACCAGAGAGCTCGTTCTTTTTGTTTCTCTCAGTCACGGGAAGATACAGTGAGAAGGTGGCCATCTGCAAGGCAGGAAGAGAACCCTCACTGGAACTGGACCATGCTGACACGTTGATCTTGAACTTCGAGCTTTCAGCACTGTGAGAAATACAAGAGCTGATTAATACATGAGGCTAACTCTGCACGTTTGCTCTAAGCCAGGTTGTAAGTTCGTTGAGGCCCAGGAGGCCGGCACATGCTGCAATACATGTTAGTTGAACTACATTGACTTGACTTGGTTTGGTTTCATTTAGCTTTATGAAGCCTGCCACTTTGCACACTCCTATGGTATTGCTATACTTTTAACCCCTGTGGCAGCTTTTTAAAATTGCATTTACGAGGATGAAGTGATGTATTTAAAACGTGGAAGAAGAATAAGAACATTTTAAAAGTTTAAGTTCCATGAGAACTATTCTGTATCAAAGTTGTATTCCTCTTGCTTCTGGTTTCCACACAGGAAATAAATAGAATCTTATTTTAAAATAGATATTTTTAAATATTCCATTTCTCACCTAATGAAGTAAACCTACCTCCCTACCTATAGACAGTTGATCCTAGATGTGAGAAATTGATCCAAGGAAGGAGAGAAGATTCCATTTTATGTGCCTTGAGATCCTTGAAGGCTCTTTCTCCTTTTCTTTCAGATAGCTAGGACTGAGGGGTGCGTGTCAGACAATGGGGAGCCTTCCAAAACCGGCCAGTGTTTCTTATTGTGAAAAAATGATTTTTACCATGTCTCTTATTCCCCCATCCTCTTTCAGGAACTCTTGACTGTTTTCCTGGCCAGGGTGATCAGACATCACCTGGGGCTGTGGAGGAAACTGATCAAATATTGAGTTGATCAGATATTGAGGATGGGGGTTTCTTGCACAACTGACTTAATAGAGCTGTTTGCTAGAACTGGATTTTACAAGGAAGTGCACAGATCGGCCTAGTAGAAGATTTGGAAGCCTAACTGAAGTTTGGCCAAGCAAAGAATCCTTGTCAATTTCCATAACATGCTGCCTTTTGTTATCAGTGAAACTTTATTTTATTTTATTTATTTTATTGAGACAGAGTTTCAGGCTGGGATGCAGTGGCACAGTTATGGACTGCAGGACCACAGTCACTGCAGCCTCGACCTGCAGGCTCAGTCTTTTTTTTTTTCAGAGGTGGGGTCTCGCTCTGTCGCCCAGGCTGGTCTTGAACTCCTATGCTCAAGTGATCCTTCTGCCTCAGCCTCCACATGTGCTGGGATTACAGGCATGAGCCACCATGCCTGGCCTGAAATTTAATTTTAGCAGGGCAGGTGCTGCCAAGTGCAATTATGAGGCAGCTTAATGTAGGAGATGGATGTGTGAAGAAAATAAATAGGGAGAGAAAAAGAAGATACAAAATCAGTGCCAATGTCTAGACTTTACAGATGTAATGATTATCTATTTATGTATCTCATAAGAGCAACCAGGTATATGTGGAGAAAGATCCTGGTTATCTTCCTTAATATCACTGTAATTGATTTGGGATGATGCCAAAGGTTCTAGTTTCCTTTAACAATGCACTCTGGAGCTGCTACCCACAATAACTTGTCCCAAAGGGTTTTTTTTTATGATAATGACGTTGGCCTCACTTTGCAGATTTTGATTTTCAAGGTCTAAGGCCATGAACCCCCCATCTGTCCTTAGGCAGCCAGCTTTGTTCTGTAAGCAAAGTTATGACTCACACAGAAAGGCTTCCTGTGGGTGAAAAGGAATGTGTCGCTGATTTCAGTGGAACAGTGGGGACAGAGCTTGATACTGGATGTCAGAAGACCTGCATTTGAATTCCAACTCTGCTTTTTACTGGCTGTAAGAAGTAACTTTTTTCAGCTTCAGCTTTAGCATCAACAAAGTGAGCAATATAAAGACTAACTCCAAGGGACCAGGTGAAGGCTTAAGAAGACAATGTATGTGAACTGCTCATTGTAACTCTATAGTGTTTTAAGAAGCTAAGTTTTTGGAATGTATTATATGTTGAAAGTAATGTGGGTTTTAGACCTGTATACTTAGGTTGCTTAATCTTTTTTAAGCCTAAACATTTTCATGTGCTAAAGATCAGACACAGGAAGAAAGAGAGACAGAGACAGAGCTATTATAGCCTACTTTTGTAGGTTCTTATGAGGATTAAGAAGGATAATATATGAACAGTGTCTGGCAAAAATCTCAGCAAAGAATGGGCTTCTGTCTTCCTATAAAATTACAACTCTTCATTAAATTAATAAACCATTAGTTACTTGAATTTTTAAATAAATAAGAAATGGAAGAATTGCCCACACCCAAGTTCTATCAAGTCATATCCACATTCACCTTCCACTGTTATCCATCACTGCCATCTCTTCCAGCTTAATACAGTTTCTCTTCTTGAGTCCTTCTTGGCCCATCAAGGACCTGTAACTGTGAAACACCAGGCCCTCAAGTTAGTATCACAAAAAAGCTCTGGAGATTTATGGCTGACAGATTTGTATTCTCATGACTACCTGACACTCAAGACTATGACACAACTAACAAAGCGTCTTTCTGAAGATTTCATGAAAGAAGAAACACATTTTTGTTCTAGGCACTTAGGTGAAACAGGCAAAGAAAGAAATTCTAAATTCATCACATATGCATAGCTCCCTCACCACGGGGCTTCTCTATGTATAGATCATATAACCCATCCCACTTAAGGTATAGATCAGTTAGTATTGTCACACTCTCCAACCAGTTTCAAGCTCTTGGGAAAGGATTCTCTAGTTGGCAATGAGATAACGTGAAAAGTGAAGGAGCTTTCTAAAGTCATTCAATCTTGGCTCCATTCCCTGAATAGCTCTGTATGGTCTTGGGCAACCTACTGAACCCTTCTGGGCTTTAAATGTCTCATCTGTAAGACAGCAACCATGCCCACCTTTCAGGATATCAAGAGGACTAGAGAAACCTGAATGGAAATAGGCTGCATGGAAGAGCCAATTTCACAAAACGCCTCCTCCATTTTAGAACATCTTTGTCCAGACACTAAAGGTGGAGAGAAAGGTACATCACTTATGCTTCAGTGGCGATGTGTATGTGGCACTCCTGTGATGAGATCAGCCCCTTCATCCAAGGTGGCCCCTTGTGACTGCCCTTCCTCAGGGTATGGAAGTGTCCACGCAGCCTGGGCTTTTGTATGGAGTCTCTAGACTCAGAGTATCTCACTACCTGTCACTTTGCCATATGAAATACTTAGCATATTGTCCTTCATGAAAACCATTTCATGGGACTTCTCTGCTACATTTCTGTAGATTCTACTTTACCCCCATAAAGTAGAACGTTCTGCTCTTGGGAAAATCGTTACAAGATAACATCTACTATCTTTCATCCAGCTCGTCACTTACTCTTCCCTGAGGGTGGTGGAGTGTTTTATCTGATGAAATCAGAAAAAGGAATTGTGTGCACTTGGCACAGCCTCTTTTGGATTTGCTCACTCTCTCTCTCTGAGAAAGAATGCTATCTTCAGGTTGCACATACTTTCCACCCAGGTGACCTGCCTCTGAGAGGGAGTCACAGTGGTCCAGTTTCACCTGACACTGGTGGGCACATTCATTCCATGGGGGCATTTGATTGAGTCTATAGACAAAGACCAAATTACCTTCTGCGGTTCAGCTTTGTCAGAAACCAAGCTGATATTTTGATTTTCATGTGCCTGGCGTCTGTTACTCAATTCATTATCAATTTAAGAAAGGAAGAGCAGTCCCGCTCAACTGCCAGTAGAGGGTGATAAATACATGTTGACTATTAATTTTATGTTTGGTTTTCCAGAGATTTCCATGTGTATGAACATACATTATATTTTGCCTAACATGAAATGAGTGTTCTTTTGTCAAACAAGCTCTGGTACTTGTAAAATAGAGAAATACTAATGGCATGAATTTAACCAGTTTCGCATCTACCTTTCATCCATTTGTACAGGCACACCTCATTTCATGATGCTTCACTTTATTATTGCAGTTCACAGACTTCATTTTTACAAACCGAAGTTCCATGGCAGCCTTGAGTCAAGTAAGTCTACTGGCGCCATTATTCCAACAGTAAGTGCTTACTTGAGTATCTGGGTCACATTTTGGTGATTCTCACAATATTTCAAACTTTTTCATCATTATCATACCTGCTATCATCTCTGATCAGTGATCTTTTATGTTATTATTATAATTGTTTTGGGATTCCATGAACTGTGTCCATATAAGAGGGCAAACTTAATCGATAAATGTTGTGTGTTCTGCTCCACTGACCAGCCGTTCCCCCATCTCTCTTCCTCTTGTTGGGCCTCCCTACTCCCCGGGTAGGAGGGAGATATAAGGATATTAAAATTAGGCCAATTAATAACCCTACGGTGACTTCTAAGTGTTCAAATGAAAGGAAGAGTCTCGCATCTCTCACTTTAAATCAAAAGCTAAGTCGATTAAGACATAACTAAGCCTAGCAAGGAAAGAATGTCAAAAGTTGAGACAGGCTGAAAGCAAGGTCTCTTGTGCCAAATAGTTAGCCAAGTTTCTTTGTAAAAGTGCTTGAAGGAAATTAAAAGTGCTGCTCTAGTAAACACATAAATGATAAGAAAGCAAAGCAGCTTTATTGCTGATATGGAGAAAGTTTTAGTGGTCTGGATGGAAGATCAAACCAGCCACAACATTCTCTTAAGCCAAAGCTTAATCCAGAACAAGGCCCTTACTCTCTTCAATTCTATGAAGGCTGAGAGAGGTAAGAAACTTGCAAAATAAAAACTTGAAGTTAACAGAGATTGGTTCATGAGGTTTAAGCAAAAAAGTCATTTCTGTAACAAAGTGCAAGATGAAGCCGTGCTGATACAGAAGCTGCAGCAAGTTATCCAGAAGATCTAGCTAAGATCATTGATGGAGGTGGCCACACTAAACAATAGATTTTCAATGTAGATGAAACAACTTTATATGGGAAGAAGATGCCATCTAGAACTCTTCATAGCTAGACAGGAGAAGTCAATGCCTGGCTTCAAAACTTCAAAGGACAGGCTGACTCTCTTGTTAGGGATGAATACAGCTGGCGACTTTAAGTTATAGCCTATGCTCATGGGTCATTCTGAAAATTCTAGGGCCCCAAAGAATTATGCAAAATCTGCTCAGCCTGCTCAGTAAATGAAACAACAAGGCCTGGATGACAATAAATCTGTTTGTGGCATGGTTTACAGCATAAATATTTTAAACCCACTGTTGAAAACTACTACCCAGAACAAGAAAAAAGATCCTTTTCAAAATAGTACTGCTCATTGACAATGCACCTGGTCAACCAAGAGCTCTGATGGAGATACACAAGGAGATTCATGTGTTTTTTTCTTGTCTGCTAACACAACATTCATTCTGCAGCTCATGGATCAAGGAGTAATATCAACTTTCAAGTCTTATTACTTAAGAAACACATTTCGCAAGGCTATCGCTGCCATAGATAGTTATTTTCTGATGGGTCTGAACAAAGGAAGTTGAAAACCTTCTGGAAAGGAATCATCATTATAGATGCCATTAAGAACAGTCATGCTTCATGGGAGGAAATCAAAATATCAACATTAGCAGGAGTTTGGAAGAAGATGATTCTGACCCTCATGGATGACTCTGAGGGGTTCAAGACTTTAGTGGTGAAAGTCACTGCAGATATGGCAGAAACAGCAAGAGAACTAGAATTAGACATGAAGCCTGTAGATGTGACTGAATTGCTGCAATCCTATGAGAAAACTTGAATGGATGTAGAGTTGCTTCTTGTGGATGAGCAAAGAAAGTGCTTTTTTGAGATGTAATCTACTCCTAGTGAGGATGCCCTCAATGTTGTTGAAATGACAATGGATTTAGGTAGAGTTTTACATAAACTTAGTTGATAAAGCACTGGCAGGGCTTGAGAGGACTGACTTCAATTGTGAAAAAGTTCTACTGTGGGTAAAATGCTGTCAAACAGCATTGCATGCTATAGAGTAGTCTTTTGTGATAGGAAGAGTCAATCGATGCAGTAAACTTCACTTTGTTCTTATTATAAGTAACTGCCACAGCCACCCCGATATTCAGCAACCACTACCCTGATCAGGCAGCAACCATCAACATGAAGGCAAGAGCAAAAACATTAAGACCGGGTGAAGGCTCAGATGATGGTTTAGCTTTTTTTTTTTTTTTTTTTGGAATAAAGTATTTTTAAATTAAGGTAGACACATTGTGTTTTAGACACAATGCTATTGGACAATTATATTATACAATGTATATTGTATAGTGTAATGTAAACATAACTTTTATTTACACTGGGAAACCAAAAAACGTCATGTGACTTGATTTATCATGATAGTTGTTTTATTAATGTGGTCTGCAGTCAAGCCCACAATATCTCTGTACTTCTTAAGTGTTTGGAATAATGCCTGGTATGGATTAACAGAACCAGTTCTAAAGCCGGGCTGCCTGACTCTGTCATCTACTCAAGCCCTGTAGGTCTTGTTTCCTTAATTACAAAACTGGTGCAATAATACTTACCTGTGGGTTATAATGATGCATAAGTGAGATAATGTGTGCAGAGTTTATTGTAATCCTTCAAAGGTTAGGGTCAGTTTCAGCTGTAATACAGACACCAAAAGAGTAACATTAATAGGATGAGAGTTTTTTTCCTTCTATCTCCAAAAAGGAGATTGGAGGAAGGCAAGTCTGACATGGCAGCTGCATCCTTTAACAGAATCTAGGTTCTATGAAAGAAAATAAATTTTCTTTCTGAGGAATGGTAGCCCCCTTTAATGATCAGGCCCAGGGAAGCATTGAAATGCAACAGCTGTAACCTCTCACTCCCCCTTGAGCTAGATAATTACCTCTTGAAGCCACTTGCTACGTGCGCTCTGGACTAACTGATGCCAAATAGCCATAAAATACCGTATGCTGGCCGGATGCAGTGGCTCAAGCCTATAATCCCAGCACTTTGGGAGGCTAAGGTAGGCAGATTACCTGAGGTTGGGAGTTCAAGACCAGCCTGACCAACGTGGAGAAACCCCATCTCTACCAAAAATACAAAATTAGCTGGGTGTGGTGGTGCATGCCTGTAATCCCAGCTACTCGGGAGGCTGAGGCAGGAGAATCGCTTGAACCTGGGAGGCGGAGGTTGTAGTGAGATGAGATTGTGCCATTGCACTCCAGCCTGGGCAACAAGAGCAAAACTCAGTCTCAAAAAAAAAAAAAAAAAAAACCATATGCTGGACATCACAGCTCACACCCTATAGTTCGACAATGCATAAACCAATCACCAGCCAATGTTATCTCTGTAAACCAATGAGAATTCCAGTCAAACAACATTTTTATCAGCATACTCTTCATCCCCCTTTGCCTTTAATACCCTGCTTGTAACAAAGGCCAAATGAGCATTCCTCAAGGCAACTTGAAGTGTGTCCCAGGCAGTTGTCCTCAACCTTTGCCCAAATAAATTATCTACATTAATTTTTGCATTAGTTTCTTTCTTTAGGTTGTTGTCTCTTTCTATTCTGCTGCTTTAACCATGCTATCTCATAATCCCAACTGGCTGCTTGAGCTCCAGCCATTACATTCACATTCCAGGCAGTAGAAAGGAAGAAGTGGTAGAGAAGGGTTGAAACAACACTTTGCTGATTTCTTGGTTTACTAAGAAATGCTCTCTTAGAAAACTCAGTTCCCCTTGCTTGGTTGGCATTAGAGTAGATTTCTCAACTATAATTTTACTTCCTCTAAAACTTACTAGGAATTTTTCTGCACTGATCATCAGAACTAAGTATAGAGTTTCATGAAACATTTCCCACAAGCTGTATTAAAGATTTACTAACAGTCTTACAATTCAACTTTTAAATAGGAAGCTTACGTAAGCATTTTGCCACATGTATATATGACAAGTTATGTATGTGTATGTTAGAGTGTGTGTGTGTGTGTGTGTGTGTCTGTGTGTCTGTGTATGTGGAGAGACAAAGAGAGAGGCATGTTGCAGTCTATGGACTTGTAGTGTGTACTTTTAGCATGTACATTTTATAGAGGCTGCTCTCTAATAATCTTAACCTTTTTGGGTCAGAAACCCACTCTAGGATCTGAAAGAAAGCTTAGAACTCTTCTCTGGGAGAATGTACATGAAAACATATACTCCAAATTATAGTCATAATGGATTTTATTACATTGGAAATGTATTTCTTTCACAAAAATTATAGAAAACATATTTACAATAATTTGTGACACCAATAAATGTTCAAGCTTGGCAAATGGTTTTAACAATGGCCTTTCCTTTTCTCTCAACAAAAGAGAAAAGTGCTTGAAGTTCAATTTTGTGCCTCCAGAAGGCCTCTGCACAGTCAGTGAGTTTCTTAAAGTCTGCTCTCATTTCTTGACAAAAAACCTCTCAAAAAATGGTGATTCAAAGCCCTGATTCTAATGAAACTGATGACTCTCACAACAGTAAACAAGACTTCTTTCAAGATTTCCGCAGAGTACTTGAAATGTTTTAATGAAATGCGAGGCCTCCTCACTCCCTCCCCGGTCCCCAGGCATTCTCCACCCCATCATTCTGTTTTAACCCTTTCGATGTTGTAATCATTCTATGAAATCATTGTATTTGTTTGGTTAATAAATTTATTACTTTGCTTAGCATTTATCTATCTCTGCCACTAGAATGGAAGTTCCCCTGAGGCCATGCTATAGCCCAATGCCTGTAGCTGTGTGCAGAGTTATTTGTATTCCCATGAGGATCATCACTCACCGACCCGCTGGAGCCCATTGCACAGGCCATCGAGAGGCAACTGGGCTCGTCTCTCCTTGACTCCATGTTCAGAGAAACCAGCAGTGCCATATGAAATCATATCGGAACCTGAGTCAAGACGAAAAAACAGGCACCCCTATATAGTTATCAAAATATCCTGTCATGTGGTAAACCAAGTGGAAAAAACTAAGTATTATGATAAAGAACAAAAACAGGCTGGGCATGGTGGCTCATGCCTGTAATCCCAGCACTTTGGGAGGCCAAGGTGGGTGGATCACCTGAGGTTAGCAGTTCAAGACCAGCCTGGCCTACAATGGTGAAACCCCATCTCTACTGAAAATACAAAAATTAGCTGGGTGTGGTGGCGCACATTTGTAATTCCAGCTACTCAGAAGGCTGAGGCATGAGAATTGCTTAAACCTGGGAGGCAGGCATTGCAGTGAGCCGAGATGGTGCCACTGCACTCCAACCTGGGTGACAGAGCAAGAACCTGTCTCAAGAAAAAAAAAAAAGAAAAAAGAAAAAAAAACCATGATTAGTCAGGCACAGTGGCACATACCTGTAGTCTCAGCTACTGGGAATGTTGAGGCAGGTATATGGCTTGAGCCCAGGAGTTCTAGGCCAGCCTGGGCAACATAGCAAGACCCCATCTCTTAAAAAAAATTAAAAAACAAACAGAAGACCATGATTATGTATAAAGTCCTGCATAAGTAAATTAGAGATATGTAGAAATATAAATTTGCCCAATTCAATCTGTTCCCATGCCACTGTCAACTCTCATAAAACCCCCTGTTGGGTAACTCAAAAGCCACTAAGACTGAGGAGCCCCGGGCTGACTGGAAACAACAGTTGCCATTACACAATCATGCGGGTCCAAAAACACAAACAGCAGCCCATCTTTAGTCCAGGTTTTGATACTTTGCTTGTCATGGATTTTTTGCATTGATTTTGGTTTTTTTAGAATATTGCATTAAAACCTTAGTCCTCATGATTACTGAGATTGTCCTAGCCCCAGTCTTGGCACTGAATGTCAGACAGTTTAAAATAGGCCACTGTGGGAGCATTAATCCCCTGGAAACTGGCAAGGGCTGCTTATCAGGACTCCACCCCACCTCTCCCAAAGAACTGATTGTTAAACTTTATTTATCAACAGACCACTGCCAACAATCCTCATTGTCAACATTCCTTATACCTTATCTTCTATCTCTTCTCTGAGTGTTCATTTCCTGTTCTTGCTATAACTGATAACATGCATTCCTTTATGGACATTGCTTCACCTGCTGTTCTCTTAAAAATTGGCTTGTTTTTCTTTGTCCATCCTCATACAAATGATCCTACAAGTAAGGTAGATATTCTCTTTGGATATTGCAGTTCTTAGTTTATTTTTTGTCAATATCCCAGATACTTTGAAGTACTCAGCATCAAAATTATACACGCTACTATTATTTTAAATGACCTTAAGGTCACGCTCATTCATCAGAGATTTTATCGCATTTCGCTACCACTTTTGTAATCATTCTTGGGGACTTTCCATATCCATATAATTCTCAGTGACTTTGTTATCTCAGTTAATGTACCCCCTCAATTGTTAAGAACTTTTCCTCTCTTTATTGTCATTACAAACAAATCTACTACCATTGAGTTTCAAATGTAAGCAACATATTCTGACCACTACCTCTTACTTTTCCATCTTGTTCCCTGTAACACTCATCCTTTATCAATTCTTGGACACCGTTAAGATCTCTGATCCACTAATCTTATCTCATTTTACTGTCTGTCACAATCTTCCTGGACAATCAACTTCTTCTTGTCCCTCTTTATCCAGTTAAGATGCTGTAATTGATCACAGTAGTTACTCCTTACATTTATGTTTAGCTGGCAAATCATCTTTTTCTGTTCCAATCAATAAAGAGGATCAGAGACAGTCTGCATTCAGATAGAACAGACAATAGTATGCATTTACAGCCTCATCCCAAGGCTAGGTTAGCTTTCCTACCTATTGTCAGAGTTCAAAGATATCTAGACTCTCTGGACGTCCCACATTGATCCATCATGTTCATAACATGATGCTAACTGGATTATATGAGCAAGAAATGGGTAGCACATTGGACACTTTGGTAAGAAACATACTCCAGAGGGGTGAAATAAATCCTATTAAGACTCAGGATGTATGTCACACCAATAAAACCTTTAGGAGTCTGGTGGTTGGCACTTTCTGGGACATTTTCCCCAAGTACAAGAAGGATAAATTGCATCTCCCTATCTAAATCTAACTGTCATAAATGAAGATGGAAGTATAGCTCTTGGTAGTTCTCTTCAAGCCCTGGTGGCAGCATATTTCACACTTCTGAATACTGCTCCAACTCATATCCTAGATGTCACCAAGGCAGCCAGCTTTGGGTGAGGCCCAGTGGAAGAAAGAGCTCAGCAGCCAGATAAGGTTGCAATGCTGCTCGGGCCATAAAACCCAGCAGACCCTATGGTATCAGTATCAGAGTACCAATGGTGGGAAAGGATGTGTGTAGAACTTATGGAAAGCCTCAATTGGGAGAATCACAATGAAGACCTGGAACTCTGGAGCAAGTCCATGCCATTAGCAGCAGATCATTTAATGTCTTTTGAAAAACAACTTTTGGTGCGCTACCAGACCCAGATAGAGGCAGAGTGCCTGATCACAGGACAGAAGTGACAATGTAGCCACAATTCACATCATGTCCTAGGTTCTATCAGACCCCCCAAGTCCATAGGTTGGTTAGGCTCAGTAACAATGCATCCAAAACAGAAGTGTATCTCCAACATCAAGCATGAGCAAAACCAGAGGGCACAAGTAAGCCGTGTGAGCAGGTGACTCAGAGCCATGTCATCCACTGTTGTACCAGCACCTCTCCATCGCTTTACCTGAGTGGTGGTGCAGGGGATGCCTTATAACTAGATAATGGAGGAGGAAAAAGCCTGAGCTTGGTTTCTGAGTTGGTGAATTGGTTATGTGGGTGCAAGTCAAAAATGGATGGCAGCTACACGATGGCCCACTTGGGAATAACTTTGGAAGACAATGCCAAGGTGAAGTCCTCCCAATGAACAGAGCTTCAGGTGGTGCACTTGGTCATCAGCTCAAGGGCAGTGACCAATGTCTTGGCCAGTCTCTAGAAAGAAAGCCTCATATAATTGGATTTTTTTTTTTTTTTTGAGATGCAATCTCACTCTGTTGCCCAGGCTGGAGTGCAGTGGCACAATCTTGGCTCACTGCAACTTCCACCTCCCGGGTTCAAGAGATTCTCCTACCTCAGCCTCCCGAGTAGCACGGACTACAGGTCCCCACCACCACACCCAGGTAATTTTTTGTATTTTTAGTAGAAACGGGGTTTCACCATATTGGCCAGGCTGGTCTCGAACTCCTGACCTTGTAATCTGCCTGCCTTGGCCTCCCAAAGTGCTGGGATTACAGGCATGAGCCACTGCGCTGAGTCTGGAGACTTATTCTCTTCATCTCTGTAATCCTAGGGCCAAAAAGAGTTCCTGTTGATTTTAAATGGTGAATGCTTGTGGGATGAGTGAATGAATTTACTGAACAATTGAATGAATGCACCTCTTCCATAAAGGTGCCAAACTTGCTAATACCACAGGTTCCTCACCTGTGCACAGAAATCTTTTCTTCCAGAAGGTTTGCTTAGCAAAGTAAATTTTCACCATCTCAAAGGTAGCCATGGCCCTAGCAGTTTCCAAAAGTTGCTCCCAATATTAGAATGCTTCACGAAAGGCATGGATCTGGCCATCAAAGAGGAAAACAGGAGCTGGTGGCCAGAAAGTTCAAGATTCTAATATCGGTCGGAACCCCGAGAGCTCGCCAACAAACAGCACAAGGCAGTGTGGAGCAACACGCTGTTTTAATGAGCGCCTGGGTGCAGATGGGCTGAGGCCTAAAATGGTGTCAGCCTCAAATGAGGATGGGGCAGAGGTTTTATAGTCTCCTGTAAACAGGAAGCGTCCCAGTCTGATGTAACTGCTCTGTGGTACCTCCATGGCCTCTCTCTCTCGGTCTTCAAGGGGTATGTGTCTTCCGGCCAGCTCTCTTCCTGCTTCTGCTATCTTGCTGACGCACACTGCTGGCGCAGGTGACCTTGTGCCTTGGCACTGGACCTGAGAAAGGAGGAGTTATTCATTCCCCCAAGCTTTCAGGACCTGGGGAAAGTCTTTCATTCCTGTCTATTTGGTTATAGAAAAAGGGAAAAGGGATGACTTTTTAAATAACGACTTCAGGCATGACATAGAGGGTGGTGTGGGCACCTCGGAAAAAAGAAAAACTTAATTTTGAGGTATTTTTGAGAGATGGGTTGGTATCTGTTGTGTCGTTGTAGCAGGATTGTCTGGCAGTTGACTGTAGTTTCAATAAGACTTTTAATGGCTTTTATTATCAGTGGGATAATACAGGGGAGAAACAGGAGGAACCCAATGATGAAGATCACTGCCCCTACCAGCGTTTTAAATCCTCCTAAATTAGAGAAACACCTTCCTAGGTTTGTCGGTTCCCATCCCTTCCAGGTTTGGACTGGTACATGGGTTACTTTTCTGATGTTTGAAGTGATTTCTAGAACTGCTTTTCTGTTACCGTCTATGTTAAGACAGCAATTGGAGATATTAAACTTACCACAGACCCCACCTTCTTCTGCTAATAAGTAGTCTAGTGCCAGCCTGTTTTGATAAATTGCCGCACACATTTGGTTTTGTTGTTGCATGAGCATTTCCAGGGCTGAGGCGGTTTGGTTAGTGCTTATCTCTAGAACAGCCTGTAGTTAATTACTCTATTTAGCATATATATGGGAGTGCGATAACTATCCTCAGCCCAAGTGGCAGGACCGTAATATTCGATGATCCATTGTGGAGGCCCCTCATCCTCTTGCCATCTTTGGCTTCGACCTACCTTTAAGGATCATTTTTCTTTGTTTAGGTTATCATACACAGGGACTCCGAGGGTGTTGCCTGCCTGCTTTGGAAGTAAAAAGAATCCAGGTTTAGTTGTTCCTAGGAAGAAAGTACCTTGCCGGTGACAAGGTGGCCACAAGTAAGCCTGGGTTCCACATATCCAAAGGAATCCATCAGGGGCAATCCATTGTAGGCTGGTGTTCATAGGATTGTCCCATAGTGCACTTAGGCGGGGTATGTGGCATAAGGGTTAGTGGTGTTTGTACAGTTCCAGGCCCTTTTTGACGAGATACAATTGAGGTAGCTTAAGTTAGGAGACCAGGCTCCGTGGGGTAACCTTGGCCACCACTCTGCTGCGGAGGTGTTGACTGTTAGGGTTTGGTGACAGGGACTTTCACCTATGGTGCAATGGGTTTTATTAGTCCACTTGCGGTATGCACGCCATCCCTCTTACTGGGTTGGTAAGTGTCCAGGACTGCGGGTGTTCCTGAGGAGTGAAAGTGAGGCTGGAGTCTTGGGATGCTAGTAAGTAGGGGAGAATGTCTATCCCATACCACGGCCACTGTTCACTCATACGAGCTCCCCCACATACCCAGCAATTGCACGCATTCATGGTAAGCACGATGCATTCTCCCAGATCTACAAACAGGTATTTTTCCTGGCTTGGGAAGGGATACACCTGCTTGTAGTTTTGTATACAGGGGTGGAAATACCATGGGTTATTTTGGAGGGGAGTTGTTGGCTTTGGCCTTTGCTTTGGCTGTAATCTGTTCTCTCTTTATGTCCTCTGGCACTTGAGTGTTTACTCCCCATTGTCCAATTTTGGTGAAGCAAAGCCACTGCTTACCTTTTGGACATATAGCCCCATTACAACTGCCAGATACTCTACTCCTAGATTTTTTACTTTATAATAACTTTTCCCTGATTCAACACTTTCCTCGACTAAGGTTCCATAACAGGATTTTTCTATATGATTATGGTAAGTAAAGGACTGTTGCATTTTTCCTCCATAGTGGAAAGACTGATAACACTCACGGCAACTTGGAGGGGCTGCTGTGGACAGCAGGGTGGCTACTGACAGGATTAGGATTGTGGTGAGGGATATTCTTGTATTAAGACCTTTGGTTGGAAGTGAGGCACAGCAAGTGGTTGGGTAGATACAGGCCATCTCTGGAAGAAGGTGATTAGTCTTCCTCATGTTTAGGCTTTCTAGGGGGTTTTTGGTTTTAAGAAAAATTTGGGGGTTAATTTAAGCTTGGTAGGAGAAACTGGCCTGTAGGACCACTTAGCTGTTAATGTTTTAGAGGAAGAAGTAGCCTTTGGGGTGAGCTTGACCCTGGTGCGATGGATCCAGTGGGGGAGTCGTTGGACTCTCATTGCAGTTGGTGTGCTGAGTACCACAGTGTAGGGGCCTGTCCACTTCAGTTGTAGCTTTTTGCGAGCATCAGGTTGGCAGATAAACATGTCTGTGCCTGCAAGACAGTTATGTTGAGAGGACAAGGAGGTGTCGACGGGGAGAGGCATGGTCTCATTTGCTGCTTCACGAATGAAAATCCAGTGTCTGGATTAAGGAGAGAAGGTAATTCCCGAGTGGCTCAGAGTCTGGGAAGGATGGAGGCTCCAAGACGAAAGTTCAGCCATCCATGATTTCAAAGGGACTATAAAAAGAGGGTGACTTTGGTGTTGCGTGGAGTCTCATGAGGGTGAAAGAGAGGTTTTTTGTCCATGACTGGTGGGTTTCTAGAGCTGGCTTGGTGAGTTGGGCTTTAAGGACAGAGTTAACTTTTTCAACTTTGCCTGAAGATTGAGGCCTGTAGGGTGTGTGGAGAACCCATTTTACGCCTAAGGATGTAGAGATGCCTTGGGTAATTTGACTGATGAAGGTGGGCCTGTTATTGGACTGGATGGATGTTGGGAGCCTGAAATGGGGAATTATATACATGATGAGAGTTTGTGTGTGATGATATTTGCACCTTCTGAAGTTGTTGTGAATGTTTCTACTCACTCAGAGAAAGTACAGACAAAGACTAGAAGATAGAAGAACCATTTTATGGGTGGCATGTGAGTGAAGTCTACTTGCCAATCTTGCCCGGGTACCTGGCCCCGGGCTTGTTATTGAGTTCTAGTTTTATTCCATTGTGGTCAGAGAAGAAAGTTGATATAATTTCAAAGTTATTTATTTATTTATTTATATGTTTGTTTTATAGTAACAGGGTTTCATTCTATCACCCAGGTTGGCTGGAGTACAGTGATGCAATCATAGTTCACTGCAGCCTTGAACTCCTGGGCTCAAGTGATCCTCCTACCTCAGCCTCCGGAGTAACTGGGACCATATGAATGTGCCATCAGTCCCAGCTATTTTTTTTTTTTGCTTTTTGGTAGAGACAGGATCTTACTATTTTGCCTAGGCTGGTCTTGAACTCCTGGGCTCAAGCAATCCTCCTGCATTGGCCTCCCAAAGTGATGGGATTACAGGCCTGAAGCACTGCACCTGGCCTTTAAATTTTTTTTTAGAATCTTATTTTGTGTCCTAACATATGGTCAATACTGTAGAATGTTCCATGTCCTGATAAAAGTAATGTGTATTCTGCAACTGTTGTGTAAAATATTCTGTAAATATTTGTTAGGTCTACTGAGTCTATAGTGCAATTTAAATTTGATGTTGCTTACTTGTTTTTCTGTCTAGATGAATCTATCCAATACCAAGAGTGGGATTTGGAAATCCTCAGCTATCACTCTATTGGAGTATCTCTCTCCCTTTCAATCTAATGTTTGCTTTATATATCTAGGTGTTCTAGTGTTAGGTGCATATACATTTGCAATTGTTATATTCTTTTGCTAAATTGATTCCTTTATTATTACATAATATCTACCTTTCTTTTTAGCTTTTTATTTGAATTCTGTTTTGTCTCACGTATCTACTCCTGCTCATTTTTTTGTTTACTTTCGAGTAGAGTATCTTTTTCAATGACTTTCTATGTGCATCTTTGCCGGTTAAATGAGTTTCTTGTAGGAAACATATGGTTGTGTCCTCTTTCTTTTAATTAACTCAGCTAATCTATATCTCTTAAATGAGAAATTTAATCCATTTGCATTCAAGGCTATTATTGATAGTTGAGGACATACTCCTGCCATTATTAATCCTTTTCTGGTTGTCTTGTATATCCTCTGTTCTTTATTTCCTCCCTTATTATTTATTTTTGTGGTTGGGTGGTTTTATGTAGATATAAGGTTCGATTTCCCTTTTTCCTTTGTGTATCGGCCCTACCAATGACTTTTATAGTTTTACGTGTTTTCATTATGGTGATTAGGGTCTTTTTACCTCTAGATGTATGACTCCCTTGAGCATTTTTGTAAACCTGGTCTAGCGGTGATGAATTCCCTTAATTTTTGCTTGCCTGTGAAAGATTTTATTTCTTCTTCATTTCCAAAATATATATTTGCTGGGTATAAAATTTTTGAGTGGTTGTTTTTTCTTTCAGTACTTTGAATATTATCACCCCTTTTTCTCCTGACCTGTACAATTTCTGCTAAGAAATCCACAGTTAGTCTAATGGGGATTCTCTTATATGTCATTTGATGCTTTTCTCTTGCTGTTTTTAGAATTATTTCTTTGCCTTTGCCTTTTGACAATTTGACTATAATATGCCTCAGAGAGGCATATCAACCTATTTGTGATTCTTTGAGCTTTCTGAATCAAGATATCAGTCTCTCTCCCAACACTTGGGAAGTTTTCAGGTATTATTTTATTAAATATGCTTTTCTTTTTTAGATGGAGTTTTACTCTGTTGACCAGGCGAGTGCAGTAGCATGATCTCAGCTCATTGCAACCTCTACTTCCCAGGTTCAAGTGATTCTCCTGCCTCAGCCTCCCAAGTAGCTGGGATTACAGGTGCCCACCATCATGCCAGGTTAATTTTTGTATTTTTAATAGAGACAGGGTTTCACTATGTTGGCCAGGCTTGTCTCAAACTCCTGACCTCAAGAAATCTGCCTGCCTCGGCCTCCCAAAGTGCTGGGATTACAGGCATGAGCCACCGCACCTGGACTTATTTCATTAAATAAGTTTTTTATATCATTTCCTTTATACTCTCCTTCTGTAATGCCATAATCCAAATATTTGTTTGCTTAATGGTGCTTCATAACTCCTGTATGCCTCCTTTATTCTTTTTTTTTTTTTTTTTGTTCATTTGCTTGTTTTATTTCAAATGACCTATCTTTAAGTTCAGAAATTCTTTCTTCTGCTTGGTCTCATCTATCACTGAAGCTCTCAGTTGTATTTTTATTTTATTCATTGAATTCTTTAGCTCTAGGATTTCTGTTTGGTTCTTCTCATTGTTGAATTTCTTTTTCAAATCATGAATTGTTTTCCTAATTTTATTGAGTTTTCTATCTTTATTCTCTTTTATTTCATTGAGTTTCTTTAAGATTATTATTTTGAATTCTTTTCCTGGCATTTTGTGTATTTCCTTATTATTGCAGTATGTTACTAGACAATTACTGTGTTCCTTTGGAAGCATTATGTTTCCTTGCTTCTTCTTGCTTAATGTGTCCCTACACTGATTTCTACACATCTGGTGGAACAGTCACCCCTTCCAATTTCATGGAGTAGGTTTTATAGGGAAAGATTTATTCTCATAGATCGGTCTTGGGGAGTAGGTTCAGAGCAGTGTGTTGGCTTTGTTTCTAGGTGGATGCAATATGTAGCATCTGCATAGTTTCTTCAACTGTACTCTTTCCTTGCAATGTTTATGAGTATCTCAGTGTCCCAGGATGAGAGATTTTGTGGCAGTGGCAGTGTAGCTTTGCCATGGTGGGCTTGCCAGGCCTTTCTCATGTCTGAGTGCATGTGTGACCACATGGGGTTGGCCAACTTCGGGTCTGGCTCACTGTGATTTCATGCTATGGGGCTGTTTCTCAAGCCTGAGGGGGCAGGTGTGTGGCTGCTTTGATGGCCCGCCTGCTTGCCTTCTAAGGATTGCCTATGGGGCTATCTCCCAGGCCCAAAATATGAGTGCATGGCTGCTTAGCTGCTTGGAAGTGTGTTTGCCAGGGCAATCCACAGGGCCATTTCTCAGGTATGGGATGCAGCCACACACCTTCTTGGCTGGCCTGGGTGCATGTCTGCTGGGGGTGGCCAACAGAGCTGTTTCTCAAGTGTTGATTACACACGCAGGTCCTTTGGGCAGGTCAGCAGCATGTTCACGGTAGGGGTGTGGTCCCATGCTGCTCCTGTGTCTTAGGCCCTGGGCATGGGCACACAGCTGCTCTGTGGGCCCAGTGGCATGTCGGCTGTTAGGTGGATCAAGGACCCCTCTCACTTTGGAGAGGGTGTGCAGCAGTTTAGCTGGCTTAAGTGTAGGCTCTCCTTGGACAAGACTTCCAGACTCTTCCTCCAACTCTAAAACCAGACAGTGTGTAGGTTGGTTTCACTGCCGTGCAGGACCGGAGTCACAGGCAGTCCTGGGCCCAGACTCCATGCAGCTGGAGTTGTGGGATTCGGCCACCTGTGTGGGCTTCACACAGCTACTCAGTCAGCTTCTCGTTTCTCCAAGCCCTGGTTGTGAATGTGAGGCAATCCAAGGGTGTGTTCATGGAGGGAGTAGGTGCTATAGGCCTGTTTTTTCAGGCTCTGTACACCTGCATATGGCCACTCTGCTGGCCTAGGGGTAGGCATGTCAGTTGTTTGATGGGCTAGGCCCTCTCCTGCTTGAGGGAGGACACATAGCCATTTGGCTGGCTTAAAGGAAGGTTCACCCTGGGTGAAACTGCCAGACTGTTCCTTCAGCTGTATTGCAGATGACAGGGGTTGGTTTCACTGTGGTGCAGGACCAGAGTCACAGCCAATCCTGGGCCCAGTCTTTGTGCAGTTGGCCCACATGTGGGCTTGGTGGAATGAAGATGGAGCCCCATTGCTGGAGAAGTGCAATGGCTATGGCCTCCAGAGCAAGGCACAGTCCAGAGATGGCTCTGATCTCAAGATGGTGCCATGCTGCAGCAGCTTGGCTCACTACGGGAAGGGTGTGTGCATACCCTGTGCTCCTAATCCAGAGTGATACAGCTATATGGATTCCCAAAAGCTCTTCAAACTGGGCACAGGGCTTGCAAGGACTGTGGGATTATTTCATAATGAGGACTGGGGTCATTTACAGTGGCAATGGAGACTGGTGGAGTTCTTTTAACTTTTCCCTACAAGGGGACTTCCCTCCTGTCTCTGGGCTGATGCAATTGTGGCAGGCAAGACGGGGCTACAGATGCCATGTGCCTCCATGGTACTCTCTTGGGCTTCCAATCACTACAAGTTCCCCTCTACTGCCCCACTGCACCTTAATGCTCTCTTTTCATAATTCCAGTTAAATATTCGCGGTTTATTCATTCCCTTGGTCCTGTCTTGTGGCAGGGATAAGAACTAGGCATTTCTAATCAACCTTCTTCCTGACATCACTCATTCCAAAATTCTTAGTGTGAGTCACAGTTTAAAAATTTGAAAGCTACTGGTAGTAGTTGAGAGTTTGAGTGCTATAGTCAAATTCCTAGGTTTAAATATTGACCCTAACATTTACTTAATGTGAGATCTTAGCAATTGTTCTCACTTCTCTGCATCTCAGTTTCTTCACATGTAAGATGGATTGGTAATGGTATCCATGAAAGGGGTGGTTATGAAAATTAAATGATTTAATGTACATAAAGCTCATAGAATGGTGCTGGCCATATACAAAGCTCAACAGATATATAAGCAGCAGCAGCACCTTCATATAACATATGCCAAGTGCTGAACCATAATCCAGTGTCTGAACGATAATAAAGACTCAGTAGTGGTTTGTCATTGTGGAAGAGACTTCTGGTGCTCACCATACCCATTCACTTCTGTTTTCTGGCACACAGGAGGATGACACTTCCCCATCCCATTGAAGATAGGCCTGACTGGGCTCTACCACCAGATCTGGTCAAAGGATTATAGGTAGAAGTGATGTGTGCCACTTCCAGGCCTGAGCAATTGATTGCTCATTTGACACTCAGGTTCTCTTTTGCCTTCCTAAGCCAAACCCTGAAGCCTTAGGTTGGGACAGCAGGGAAACAATGTGTAGGACCTCCATAGCTTGAGTCCTTGAGTGACAATGTGAACAGAGCCTACTGCCACCCTCAGCTCCACCAGCTTGTGTTGGACATGTAGCATGTAACCTTCGTTTGTTTATAGCAGTTTTATTGAGGCATAATTTACATACCATATGATTTACCTTTTTAAATAAACATTTGGGTGGTTTTTTGTATATTCAAACTTGTACCAGATCTCGCAGGGCCTTGAATGCCAGGCTCAGGAGTTTAAGTTTTATCCTGTGTGAATTGGACAGTTCATAAGAAGTTGTCTTTTAATTCAAAATGTGTTCAGATTATTAAGGAAATAATCTGACAAAGAGTATTCCCCATTTGCTTCTGGCTTCTTCCTAATTTTTCCCAAATGTTATAAGTTGTATTTTCCTTCTTAGCATCATGTCATCGTTACATGACTTTGTTTTCCACTTTCACCTTAACATTACCTCATATATATTTTTCTCTGTGTCTTTATCATCTTTACTTTTGATGGCTACACCTTATCTCTTGCTCTTGTTGGATATTTATAGTTTTACTTTACGTATACAGCATTTTAAAAATACATACATATATGTGTATACCTGTGTGCAGGCCTAGGACTAAGGGGAGGCAAGAGCCAAGGACATAAATGTAAGGAAGCTCCTACCTTCTGGCATGAAAATCTGCACCTGTGTACCTCATTTGCCTTACCTTGGTCCCAGCCCAGCCCTATACCTGTGTGTGTGTGTGTGTGTGTGTGTGTGTGTGTGTGTGTGTGTGTTTTCCTTTTAAATTATTTCCTTGGGAAATAATTCCCATGATGGGAGATTACTGGTTCAGAGCATGTTAAGATTCCAATTACTAGAGTGTTTCTCAGGAGGATTCCATTGAAGATTTTTTTTCCCTTTTTCAAACTAAATTTTGATACGTATACTTATCAAAAGATGGGAGATCAAAAATCTTGAGATGTGTACATTTTACAAAGATTACAGAGGCAATGGGGGATGTTGGGGGCCATTACAATAGCATGTCTCAACTAGAGTGCTATTGTTGCTATAGAAATTCCACTGATACAACTTTTCACATTTGCATGGCCCAGCCAAAATATTCTGGGTTTATTTATTTATTTTAGAGACAGGGTCTTGCTATGTTGTCCAGGCTGGTCTCTAACTCCTGGGCTCAAGAAATCATCCCACCTCAGCCTCCTGAGAAGCTGAGACTATAGGTATCACTCCAACTTTAGACACAGTTATACCTTCATGTAATCAAGCTGTATACTCAATTATTATCAAAACAGCAACAAAGCCTCTGATATTGAGTCCATGTCCCTAACAGATGACCCTTCTGTGTGTACCAACCTGGCCTCTCAAGGTGTATCATTTTCACAAGAGATTAGCTCTTTGGATTTGGACCCAGGAGTTTCAACTGGCAGAGCAACCTCCAAGTCAAGAGGACTCTCATGGAAGAAGGAACTTGGCTGTTTTACACAAAGCAAGTTCCCAGTTTTAGGCTCAAGTTCAAATTCTGTTACTTGGGGACAAATGAATTTGCCCAGTAGCAACAATTTTTATAGAAGTTACATGGAAAAATATCTGGGCTAGTCTGTTCCGTATAAATTTTTCCAGGAGGGAGCACTTTTAAAGAAAGCACTAAATGGAAAATCACCAGCATGGAGTTTAGAGAGGCCTAGTGCTTGAGTCATTACCAGGCAGATGGAGTTCCCAAACTTGCATAATTAGGGGAAAGATTGGAGGGTGATGGAGCAGAAAGAGCAGTTGGGGTGAGGTAGAGTATCATGAAGAGAGCTTGTTGGAAAGAAACCAAAATTGTCTTCAAGGATCTTCAAGTGACTTTTCTGAGGCTATCTTGGAAAAATGTGTTTTTCTACCTGCCAATTAGGGCTGATCAATTTATTATTTTGTACCTTCTAATTTGAAATACTGGAAGCTACAATATTAGAGTTAACTTTTTCTTCTGTGGGTTTCTGTCAGTTCATTTTTCTTCTTCTAGAGAGTTTTGCTAAGTTACTGTACTGGAAGTTACTGCTTTGATAGAGTCTCAGTTTCCAAAGACTGATGCAATTTGTTTTACTGACTCTGAATGGAGAGTCTTTCCAAATTCTTCTGAGTGTTCTGGATCAAGCTCATCAAGGCTTTCTAACCTCAAGAGCATCAAAGGATGCTGGCTTTTGGTGGAAGGCTTGCTGAACCACACCTAGTATGCACAGACACAGCTAACACCTGTTAGCTGTGTTAGAATGGGGTGCAAAAAGAGCTCTAGAAGGCTACAAAAAGGCTGGGCAAACCTGTATTTTGTGAAGGTGCTTTGCAAAAAGATTGCAAGCCATTTTTCTGGCATGCACCTTTGTCTAAGAACAAAGTACGGTAAACTATATGTGTAGTCAGTATGATTCACATAGATTAAGGACAAGGTATTCGTCAAATTCCCAAAGAGCATCAAACTGGGGTTGGACAATAGACAAAGGCATTCTTCTGGGCTCTTAATGAAACCAAAACTTATTTCCAGTCTATGTACTGATGGGATGCCTGTTATTTTCGCTAAAGCATTCGCTTTCGCACGAAATACAGCAGCTGAGGAACTCTTTTCTGCCACGCGGGACGGGGGCTAGCGATGGGGGCGGAAAGAATTCGGTGCCACTAGGACCTGGCGGAAAAAGCATCCCTGGCGGAAGAGGCATCCCCGCCGACCCCTGGGGTAGGCGGCCGCGGAACCTCGACGCAACCAATCAGAAGGGTCCTTCGCGCAGCGGCGCGCCAACCGCAGGCGCCCTTTCTGCCGGCCTCACGGGCTATTTAAAGATACGGGCCGCGGCCACGACCGCACCGTTCTGGGCGGGGGTCTGGGGAGCGCAGCAGCCATGGCCAGCCACCTCGTGCTCAACAACGGCGCCAAGATGCCTATCCTGGGGCTGGGCACCTGGAAGGTAGGTGGTTGGGGGGCGCGGGCCCTGGGCTCGCCTCATACTCTCCGCGCGGCTTGTGTCGGGGAGGGACCCGGAGTGACCCTGAGAAACCCGCACGGCGGACGCCCGGGTTGCTGGGTGCCTCGCGCCGGCTTGCAGGGTCCCCAACGGGCTGGGGTCGGCCCTGCGGAGACCCGGGCCTTGGCTCCCGGGGCTGGCCCTGGGCGTCAGGGGAGACATCCTGCGAGTGGGGTTTGGGAGCAGCTCACGGGAGCCCTCGCCCCACCGCCGGCAACCCTTGATGGGCGGCCCCCCAGTCCGCATTTGGTGTCCGAGCGGGCGCCCCAAGCGGCACAACGCGAAAGGGAGGCGGGGAAAGTGGGCTTAGCAGACCGGTGGACCTCCGGCGCAGAACAGGGACGTGGAGCCGTCGGCGAGGTGTGGGGGCGCGGCCCCAGCCTCCTTCCCCTCGCGGCACCTGTGGCCCCGTTGCCTTACTTGCAAATAGTTTGTCTCAGTCGTTTCCGTTCTTGCCATCCCTCAGGAATAAGCATCTTAAGCGCGTAGAGGGCAGAGAATTAAATTAGGTGGCGCGAGTTTGCCCGGACCCAGCTGCTAACAAGGCTCAGTGCGGAGCTCCTCGGCCAGGCGCCGCCTCGGGATGTCCTGGGCCTGGAGCTCGGGACAAAATCTGGGCACCCCATAGCCAGTTGATAATTCAGCAGGCGCCAAGCTTAGCATTTTGCCTGGAAAACCTCAACGCCACACAGCGTCCCGGAGAAGTGCCTGGCCGGATGAAAATGACAATAGGACATGAAACACCATAGGATATGAAACAGATGATAATATGATATGAAAAACTAAAAATAATAGCCTAATTATCTGAAAATTGAGCAATAAATGTGGTGGTATGGGAGCTGAGGCAAAAGCCAGTATTTTTAAGTACTAAGTATCGTATATTATATTCCACAGCCATAACCTGGGTTTCTCTCTGTTTCTATTTTCGTTGTTTGTTTGTGACAGGGTCTCGTTGCCCGAGCTGGGGTGCAGTGGCACAATCATGGTTCATTGCAGCCTAGAACTCCTGGGCTCAAGTGATCCTCCTGCCTCAGCCCTGCGGGTAGCTGGGACTACCGGTGCTCACCTCTACACCTGGCTAATGTTTTTTCTCCCCTCCCCCCCAGAGACAGTCTCCCCTTGTTGCTTAGGGTGATCTCCAACTCCTGGGCTCAAGGCACTCCTCCCACCTCACCTCCCAAATACAGGTGTAAACCATCTGGCACGCTCACGTCCCAGGTTTTTCTCTTAAAATTTAATATGGGCCTGGGCGCTGGATATTTACACACAGCCAAGGGAAGAAAACAACAGAAAGGACTGAGTGAACTGGGAGATGTTTGAAATAGGACAGAAGAGTTTACATGTACCCTAAAACCTGCTGTTGAAAATTAGTAAATATGAGGTGAGTAAGAAAAAGGTCATTTGCATCAGGGAGAGTGTTTCTTGGCCAGAATGATCAGGGTACATAATTTGTTTCCTCCAAAAAGTCCAGTGGTGTCTCTGAGGGTGTAATTGAATTACAAACATGACACCAAGCTAATTTCCGTCTGTTGCAGGTTATGCTCTTGGAATGGATGCGGAAGGATGCTTTCTTGGCAATTGCAAATACTTTCTAAGCATGATGCAGCACACAGATATATACATGTATCTGGAATAAAAATTACCTGACAGTACTAAACCTATGTGGGCAGCATTTCAATATTTTTACTCTATTCCATTTTTCCAAAAATTATTGTCGTAACTCTAGAAGCTAGTTTTGTGACCCATCATTTGAAAATCACTACTCTAGGGTAAATAAGGAGAAAAAGTTTATTTTTTTTGAGACAGGGGCTCACTGTCATCCAGGCTGGAGTGCAGTGGCATGATCATGGTTCACTGTAGCCTTAACCTCTTGGGCTCAAGCGGTCCTCATACCTCAGCCTCCCAAGTAGCTGGGACCACAGGCATGCCACCACACTCGGGTAGTTTGTTTTTAATTTTTTATAGAGACGGGTTTCCCTATGTTGTCCAGGCGGAGGAGTAAAAGTTTATGGAAGAGGGTTTCAGATCATTCACTTGAGCACCCCATGCCCCAAAAAGCTGTGTATTTGTTTAAGATAGCATCACATCATAACATCTGTACATTTAGGTTATGCATTCCAGTAGACAGTTCATTGAGAACTTGGATAATGTCTGCTTCATTCATTATTATGTCTAGCACTTCTCACAGTGCCTGGCAAATATAGTAGTAGGTATCCAAAAGTTATGTGTTGAATTCACGTGAAGAAGTAAAACGACTTTAGAGATAGCTGTATGGTGAAAGCGCCCACTTGTATTTCTGTGGATGAGGAGATCAGGTTGGTGTAGAATTGTATGGTGGGGGCAGCAGGGAATCGTGGGTCAAATTAATGGTATAAGGATGGACTTGGAGGCAACTTCCTTTTTTTCTTTTTTAATGACTTAAAACCTTTCCCTTGGGCCGGGCACGGTGGCTCATGCCTGTAACCCCAGCACTTTGGGAGGCAGAGGCGGGCAGATCATGAGGTCAGGAGATCGAGACCATCCTGGCTAACACAGTGAAACCCTGTCTCTACTAAAAATACAAAAAATTAGCCCGGCATGGTGGCATGCACCTGTAGTCCCAGCTACTCTGGAGGCTGAGGCAGGAGAATTGCTTGAACCGCAGAGGTGGAGGTTGCAATGAGCTGAGATCCCGCCACTGTACTCCAGCCTGGGCAATGGAGCAAGACTCCATCTAAAAAAACAACAAAACAAAACAGAAAAACCTTTCCCTTGTGTGTGTGTATGTATTCTTTCACAGATGCTTGACAAAAGGTGATCTTTTGCCTGTCTTTGTGACAGCTGGAGAAGGCCCTGCAGGCAGGTGCAGTTCCTTATTTTCCTGGGTCTTTCCATGCTGTAGCGGCTGTGTTGTACCTTTCAGACCCTCAGCAGGATTCTGGTAGTCTCTACTCTTGAAGGTCCTCAAATTCCATTCTCACCTCAGGTGGAGGTTTCAGGCAGGTGGAGAGACCATCTCTGCCCCAGACCCATGTGGCTTGGACAGGGTTTCTTTCTGGCAGGCTTGCCTTCTACAATGGATAGTAAACAAGGCCACTGGCCAGGCACGGTGGCTGTAATCCCAGCACTTTGGAAGGCCAGGGCGGGTGGATCACCTGAGGTCAGGAGTTTGAGACCAGCTGACCAACATGGTGAAACCCCATCTCCACTAAAAATACAAAAATTAGTGTGGCATGATGGCGGGTGCCTGTAATCCCAGCTACTTAGGAGGCTGAGGCAGGAGAATCACTTGAATCCAGAAGGCGGAGGTTGCAATGATCTGAGATGGCACCACTGCACTCCAGTCTAGGTGACGAGCAAAAAAAAAAAAAAACTCCGTCTCAGAAACAAATAACAACAACAACAAAAAACCATCATAGCATTGTAAAGCCAGGAAGCTTTTAAAACAGAGATGGTGTCTGGTGCCAGCCAGTGTCTTGTTACTGATAGTTTTTAATCTAGTTGAAAAATTGTTGGAGGTAAATAGTCATTGTAAGTCTTTTATGTATGCTCGCAGGATACTCCTAGGGCTGAAGGTACAAGTATGTTTCTCCATATTTTACCATGATCACTACCTCCCTCCCACCTAGGAGCCTTGTGAGACTCCCCCGCAATGTTGCCCCAAAATAAAATCACAGATAATATTGTACTTCTGCTTATGGCCAGTAGCCTTCTAGAGGGTCACAAGCCATTCTATAAGCTGAGAGGTTTTTTTGCCCCAAAGAACTAATTTTTGTCTCTTTGGGGCAATAGCAACCACTTTGAGAATGCATGAGGTAAAAGAAAATGTGCCAAGAAAGACTTGCTCCACCTTCCCCAAGTGGGGTAAGCTCGTGATGGCCCAAGATCCTTGGATGGGGTGAGGGTTGAGGCGCTGTGGGCATGGAAGTAACACAGGAGCCAGATTTACTGTTCACTTCCCTGGTGTCTCTAAAGCCCCCATCTCCTCCTCTTCAAGACCAAAGATATTTAAATAAGCCCTGCCCCTACAGGGTCAGTCCTGGTCCATCCACATCTCAACTAGTTAGAAATAGCAGTGTCTTAGAATTTGGGACAAATTGATGAAAATAGAACAGGAGGAAGTTAATCTCTGTTGCCAAACCTGATTCTGAGTGATGGTTTCCTGTTCCTTGCTCCAGGATTATCAGCATACCATTCTCATGCTTCCTACTCAGGTCGGTTCCTTTACCCGAAGTGAAGTGTCCTTTGCCCCGTCCCCCTACCCTTTCATTTCAGTAGCAACACCTGCTAACTAGAGAACATTTCAAAAACGTACGACGAAGAAGAGTTCCCTCTTCCCAGATATCCCGTGGTTAATATTGCAAAATATCCAGTCTCCGAGATACTCTGGTTTTACCATAAACACGGTCCTGTGACGGTCTTCCTGTTTGGCACTGCGGCTTGCTTTTTGACTTGCAGAGGGAAGAGAGGGAGGGGTGTCTTGAAGTAACTATCAAAGACCTGTAAGCAAAAGGGAAGAGGACTAGGTTTTAAAAGGAGTGTTGTGTGTATCTGTGTAGGAGGGAGACACTGATTTTAGTTATCAGTGTCTCAGAGTTGGTATTAGCCGACCGGTGTTATCAAAGGAGGAAGTGGGACCCCTGTCTTGAAGAGGTGGTGGAGGACTCAAGGGCAGAGGCTTCTCACTGCCATCACTTGGTGCCATCAGCCCAGAGCATTGCAAAGTCACTGCCCAACGTAGAGCTTTGCAGAGCCAGAAGTTCCAGGAGGAATGGGCATGCATGGCTTTGCCCATTAAGGGCACACAGATTAGTGGCAGGATCGGGTTAGAAACATGTAGGATTTGTATGATTGAGTTGCAATTGGAGTGTTTCATATGCTGCATTTCTACAGCTCTTCATCAGTAATGGCTGTGCCTGGATGCCACCCAGCATGTTTTCAGTTTACTTTCTTTTTAGAAGTCAATCTGGACCCTTCCCTCTGTTTGCATTTTCTCTTCTTTATGTTGTCATCCTGTGTTGGCATTCCCAAGTTTAGTGAACGGTTTCTCACCATAGCTTAAGTTGGCTGCTTCATTTGTCCTAAGGCAAATTAGTTTCTCTCAGGGAAGGGCTCTATATTGAGATCATTAACATTGAATGTGCTTGTGGATCCTCCTACATTTTCATTGCAGAGGTGACTTTTTCCCTGAGCACTTTGGTCAGCCTCACAGCATACATGTCTCAGTGAATGGCACATATCCAAGGAGCGATCGGCAGCAGCTTCCTCGTGACCTCTTGCAGTCATTGTGTCCTTTACTTTCTAGAAAAACATCTCACAACTTTCTTTTTCATTTCGTGCCAACCGTTTGACAACCTTGATTATCCTAGTCTGTGCCCTGTGGATTCCAAAGAACTGAAAAACCACTTTAATCTTAAGCAGGAAAAAAAAAAAAATGTGTGTTTGGGGTGGGGATTGATTGACTTCCCAAATGACAGCTGCTGACGTTAGGTGTCTGAGATTCAGGGTTCTAAATGTTGTCACCAGGATTCAGCCTCCCTCTGCTTCCCTCCAGCAGCTCCAGGCTGACATTCTCCCAGCTCAGTGACCCCAGCAGAACCAGGGCTGGTCTTAGTGGTTCCAATTCAAGTGCAAAGATTGAGTCTCATGGCCTGGGTTGAGTCGTGTTCCTGCCCCCGCACCAGTTGCGTGGCAGGCGGTGCATGGCTAGGGCGAGCCTGCGGAGTATGCCCTCCCCTCTGTCCCAGGCTTCGAGGGATCGGGCAGGCACAGTATATATAGTACATGCTGCAGCAGCTCCTCAGAGAAAAATCAATCAAGGCACCATCAAGCCTGGGGAAAGTTCAGTGTGTCCTGGGCAGTTTCCTGCCTGGGCCCCAATTGTTCTCTCTGGGGTAGGGATGTCCTCTGCTCTCCCTGCTCTCATCAGTGGTGACTGTGCCCGGACACCACTCAGAGCCTGCGGTAAGGCATTCTTTCCGGAAATTGAGATTCTCTGTTCTTTCAACCGTGCAGAGTGGGGAAGGCTGCAAGAGCAGCTTCTGAGGTCCTCTAAAGGTCTCCTCTTAACCCACACCTTCGATAAGCAACCCTACCCTGCCTCGCTGGTCCCTCTGAGGTGGAGAGTGAGCGCCTTGCTAACAGGCTCTGGTAATGGGCTTGTTCATTTGGGTGCCTTTCTTCCCCAACGCCTGTTGAAAATAGCTGATGTCAAAACACAGATGTCTGCAGCTGCCATGGCCCTGGGGGGGGTTTTCTTTTCATTTGTTTCTACCCCAGCTCTTCAAAGGAATGCACTCTGTTCATTCAACAGCCCACTGCGCACGTTTATTGTTCAGCTCTGTAATCGTAGCAGGATAGTGAAAGTTGGGGGGTACTTGTCCATGCAGTCTGTCTGGGTGCCAGTGAAGCACGATGCCATTGTAGGCACTTCCTCCTCTTCCAGTAGCCAGGCTCCCCACAGCTGTTCTGGTCACTCAGATGGTCAGGTGGCTTGGCCATGGACACCCATTCAGTCATTTTGCCAGGTCTACCACTAACCATTTGGTGATCTTCCATGATCCACATTCCCCCTGGTTTCCCTTTAACTCATTTCTGTCTGCTAATATCTCTGAGGGGCCCTCTCCCCTGTCTCTATACCTCTTGAAGCAGATCCTCATACAGTGAGAATTGACACATGGGCCTTTGAATCAACATCAGTGATGTTCTTGACCTCATGATAATCTCCCAGAACTGCTTGAAAACAAGCAATTGCTGGTATCAGAAGCCATGCATGAAAAGAGAGCATAAGGGGCAGGCATTCGCTGGCTGAACTGGGGGGCCAAGTGGGAATTGGGGTCCGTAGGACAGCTTTTTTTGAAATATTTTCAGATATTTGGAGGAAATGGTTTTCCTTACTATCTCAGCATTGAGAGTGTGGGGAAATGTTTTTAATACAGTGGTTTGCAAATCAGTGGATGTGAAGAAGCAAGAAAATGAGATGACTTCAGCATATCTTTTAAAAGTGATCTGACCTGCGCTTCAGTGGCTGTCAGATTCTCCTACAGGGCAATCCTGTGTGGCCTTTCACCTCCATCGCCCACATCTGAGGCTGGTAGTCCAGAATGCTGCGGAAGTGACCTGGTCTGTCTGCGCTGAACAAAGCGGCAGGCTGGTCAGCAGGGATCGGCGGCCGCCACTGCCCCTCTTCCTTGCTGGGCAAACTCTGCATTCTGCAGGGCTCATGTACTTTCTCCTTTCAGTCCCCTCCAGGGCAGGTGACTGAGGCCGTGAAGGTGGCCATTGACATCGGGTACCGCCACATCGACTGTGCCCATGTGTACCAGAATGAGAATGAGGTGGGGGTGGCCATTCAGGAGAAGCTCAGGGAGCAGGTGGTGAAGCGTGAGGAGCTCTTCATCGTCAGCAAGGTATTGTTCCACGGTGGGGCTGGAAGGGTCTCTCGGTCCCATTGTTGGTGCATCAGCCCAAAGCCAAGTCCACACTCAATACAGCTACACTTTTCACTGACGGGCGATTCTTCCAGGGGAAACGTGTCACTCAGGGCCATACAGGGCTCCAGAGCTTGCCCATCGTTGGCTGTCTATTGAACGTTCATTCCATCTGGGCCCATTGCTTAGAGCCCCATGCTGATGAGGCTGAGGTTGTGGATTGGCCCTCCCTCTCCAGGGAGTCGCTTTCAAGGATGGAACTTGGTTCCCATCTGCAGGCTGAATCTCTACTGCTGGCCACTGTCTTTGACCTGAGATATCGATGCACAAAGGATATGAGGCAGGAGAATGGGGCTGGCTCCACAAACACCAGCCCGGGGGGGAAGTTTCCCTGAGAGTTCATGCTTAGGCTTAGGGCAGGCTGACCAATCTGTCCATTCCATTTTGTGTCCTCTGTTTGGTCCTTGTAAGAGGTCTCGGTGACCTGGTCATCCTGCCTGCCTTTGGAAAGTTAGGATCTAGTACACAGTGGAAATGCCCTCACAACCATTCAGAGCGTCATGGTGAAACAAATGGGTTTTGGGGAGAGGAGACTGCTCTGTCTTCCAGCCAGGAAGCTGCCTTGTGGCTGGCAATGATGACGTGTGCCCTCTCGCTGGCTTAGCTGTGGTGCACGTACCATGAGAAGGGCCTGGTGAAAGGAGCCTGCCAGAAGACACTCAGCGACCTGAAGCTGGACTACCTGGACCTCTACCTTATTCACTGGCCAACTGGCTTTAAGGTATGGGATGCCTGGTGCAAACCAGGTCCCCCGGGGCTCAGGCGCAACCTGTGGTGTATTTTGAGCTCCCTTAGCAGGTTATGTGTGGGTGACTTTCTGTTCTTGCTGCTCAAGGTATAGCCAGTGAATCATCAGCACTGGCATCACCTGGGAGCGTCTTAGAAATCACAGTCTCGGGCCCCACCCAGGTCATTTGAATCTGCACCAGCAGTGACTCACATGCACACTTCTTCCAGGTTTGAGGAGCACTGCTCTTTGTCAGTTTTTAGTTGTGCAATTTAAAACTGTCAGCGAACACGGCTGTTGTCTGTAGTGCACATGGCCATGCGGCACGGTCAGTACCCTGGCCCTCCTCTCCAAGCACGTGCACACATACATTCCACACACACATGAGTCCCCACCCACATTCTACACACATACCCTATCCTGTGGAGGCCTGGTAAATATTTGTTGGCTGTCTGGTTCTTTGCACAAGAAGAACTTGAGAGTTATTATGTCTTTTGCCTTTTTTCTAGCTGCTGCCTCAGTTTTCTGCTGTCAGCCGGGTTCAAAGTGTGCATTTAGCTTTATCCTGTAGCCCTGTTTTATTGCACCACAGCATGTCAGGGCTGGAGGGACTTGACTTTTATCTTTGGATTTTAGGGATAAGCCGGGGAGACTGGGCCAGGTGGTAGTTTTATAGGCCAGTGACCAGCTGGGCCTTGGGCCCCGTGAGTCCTGGTCTTGAGTCCTTCCTGTATCCACACATTGCAGTCAGTGGCGGGGCTCATCTCTGTGGCAAAGTAGTGTCCGTGTCTCCAGCTCCAGCCCGTTTGATAGAGAAGTGTTGGCTGTCCACCTATTTCCTTTTCATACTGGCACACAGATGGTCCCTAGCCAGCTGTGGTGGTTTAGAATTGTTTTAGATGCCAGCTTGCCTCAGCAGGTCTGTGAAGGACTATTACTGATTGTTTTGTCTGTTTGTTTTTCATTGTAATGACAGCCTGGGAAGGAATTTTTCCCATTGGATGAGTCGGGCAATGTGGTTCCCAGTGACACCAACATTCTGGACACATGGGCGGTAAGACAGCCCCTGGTTGGACCTTGTTTTCATGACTGGTTCCCTCCTCTTAGGAGCAATCTGCCTGCCATTTCTCACATTGCATTTTGTTATTCTGTCACTGTTGTTTGCTCTTCTTATCTCATTAAAGCCAGCCTGGCTTTCGTCTCACTGTCTCTTGGCTTCTGAAAGGTCGAATTCGCTGGCACTGAAGAGTGAGGGCAGGACCCATTAAACTGGTGCAAAAGACACTTCTGATCCTGTGCTTTCTGGGCTCGTTTCTGCACCACACAGACACACGTTTCTCTGTAGGCCATGGAAGAGCTGGTGGATGAAGGGCTGGTGAAAGCTATTGGCATCTCCAACTTCAACCATCTCCAGGTGGAGGCGATCTTAAACAAACCTGGCTTAAAATATAAGCCTGCAGTTAACCAGGTAAACGTCCCCCAGGGACACTGGCATTGCAACGATGCTGTTTTACTATCTGATGCTGGTAGGGATTTCTCATCCACCTCACCCAGCGAGTGTCCAGGAGGCAGCTCCTGGGCCAGGAGGCAGCTCCAGAGTCCTGAGTTATGATTCAGCATGACACAGCACATCTGGGAGAGGAAATTTACAGGAAAGAAAGGGTTTGAGCCTGGCTTGTGACAATTTGGGTTCTGACAAAGAGGCAGCCATGAGATCCTCAGACCTGTGATAACTGATAAGTGGCTAAAGCCAGGAAAAGCCTCTAGGGCCCATGAGAACATCTATAATAAGATGATAGTAATAACATGGTAACATCAGGGATACTACCTGGGTATTGTAGGAAGGTACAGCTTATCTGGGAAATAGGGTGTTTGTTATACATAGTTTTCTCTATGGGCTAGGGAGGGACTTTAGCATAGGAAGCTTCATCTGTGTCATATCAGCATGTAGCCACAGTGCTCCCATCAGCTCTTGTGTTTGCATTTGCAGATTGAGTGCCACCCGTACCTCACTCAGGAGAAGTTAATCCAGTACTGCCACTCCAAAGGCATCGTGGTGACCGCCTACAGCCCCCTCGGCTCTCCTGACAGGCCCTGGTGAGCTTCCCACAGGCTCATGCTCCCTTGTCACTTGGTGAAGATTAGAAATGACTTAAAAAGAACAATTTAGCCTCAAGGAAGATGTTTCTGGGGCTGATCTGCAAAATTTCCCCCGAGTCTCTTGCTGGTTTTCCTGGAAGGGTTGGCGTTTCTAGTAGCAAGACACCTAGTCTTTTTCCAAAGGATTGGGGGTTCCTAACCCAGCTCTGAGGAAGAGACTGGTGGCTGCCCTCTGAGGTCGATGGGAGGATTAGGGTTAGGGTTTCTGGCTGCCATGAGTGACGGCCATGATGGTGTGACCTGGACTGTCTTTCTATCCTCAGGGCCAAGCCCGAGGACCCTTCCCTCCTGGAGGATCCCAGGATCAAGGCGATTGCAGCCAAGCACAATAAAACTACAGCCCAGGTACAGCCACTTCAGGTGTTCCTGACTCTCCAGAACTCCCTGCATTCCTGATGGTCCTGTTAGCCAAGAGGAGGAAGTGACTGAGCCTGTTACCCCCTCACAGGAAGTGTGGTTCAGGGTCCTCAAGTGCAGAGTGGACAGGGCACAGATGGGGGCTTTAGAAGAGTGGCATGGGCTCTTAGAGTAATAGTGCCTGCCCCCACTATCCCAAGGGTGACTGCCACGAGGGCCAGCACTTGTTCATTGATGTGGAAGCTCATCTCTGTACAAATGTAAGAGCTCTTACCAGCTGTGCAGGGAATGTTCTTTCCCCTGAGTGGTAGTGTGCATTCCTAGCCAGTGGAGGGCCTCACGTGGTCTCGTGATATGCCTGAGATACTGAAGCATGTGGCACGGTGGCTAGCGCAGGACTCTGGAGTCAGATCTGGACCTGAATGCGTCGCCTACCTGTTGCTAGCTGTGACCTGCCATCTTGGAGGCCCTCTCTGATCACCTGTGGAGTTCTCGCATGTCCTTCTGCGGGTTGTGTGACACTGTGATGATGGTGCGAGTGCCCGGCATGTGTACACACTCATTGTCTCCCTGGGCTCACAGGTCCTGATCCGGTTCCCCATGCAGAGGAACTTGGTGGTGATCCCCAAGTCTGTGACACCGGAACGCATTGCTGAGAACTTTAAGGTAAGATCTTGGCTGGTCAGGCCTGGCCCTCCTCCGTGGAGTGGGCGGTGGAGGAAGCCGCTCATCCTGTCCCTGGAGTGTCATCTGTGGGATCCCCACATCCTCTCCTCTGAGGCCAGGGAGCCATGGCGAGCGAGCCATAGACTGAGACGGACACCTCCCCAGTGGGGTCATGTGCAGAGCCAGGCCTTGTGCCTCCAGGGCCCCGTGCTGTGCACACACACACCTACACCTTTGCTCAGGCCCTTCAACCACACCGAGAGGTTACCCAGAGAAAATCTCGCTCTTGAGCTTCACTGCCTGGACCTGCCCTGCGCTGAAACTGTTAGTTACCAGCTGCATAACCTTGGACAAGTCACTTAACTGCTCAGTGCCTCAGCTTCCCTATCTATGAAATAATATCCATTTTGAGGGTTGTTACGAAGATTAAGTGATGCATCAAAGCACTTCACATGGTGCTTAATACCTTAGTAAGTGATCGAGAAATGTTGCTGTGCTGATAAGCCCAGGGACCGCAAAGGACCCTCTGGACCATTTAGCCCACTCACCAGCTCTGCAAGGAGTTCATGTGATGATGGACAGAGCCTAGACGTGTGTCAGGGCACAGGCAAAGTGCTCAGTGTGGCAGCTGGAGCAGCTCAGGCTACCGGGCACCACCTCCCTCCCCGCCCGTCCTTGCAGCTTTGGTGAGTCGGGGTGGGGGCACGCCCAAAGGAGAGCAACTCAGGGGAGTCCTGATGGCCCAAGCTCTGTTCTCATGGAGCGAAGTGGCTCTGCCAGGGAAGCTCTGTCTTTATCCAAGATCTGTGCCGCATGCAGCACAACCATGGGCATGGGGCTCTTGGGCAGGCCCCAGCTCAGGTGAGCAGCTGGTTTTGCCTGATTCCACTGCCCAGAGGCCGTGGCCCTAATGCCTGCCACCTGTCACGCGTGAGACAGGGATGAGAGTGATCCCTGAAGCGGGAAGTGGAGCCCATTGTTGAGTAGAGGAGACGTTTTTCTTCTTACGTGCAGGTAGATGTTCTGAGTACACAAGATAAAGTGGCAAAACCGTGGCCACTGAGGGAAAGGCATAGCCCACCGGAGATGCATCCTTTGTTTCATATTTCATTTTTTAAGGAATTAGGAAAGAAAAAATAAATGACTAATCTCAAAATGCTAACCTATTTTATTTTTGCATCTTATTGCACATTTTTCTGTGATCGTAATCACAGAGCCTGTAGCAGACTCTCTTTCTGCACATTTTGTGATCATCTGAAGCTAAGAGCCCTTCGGCTCTGGGAGTGTGTGTTGGCCTCATGTGGGTCTCACCCAGTGCTGCCTGCCTGCCTCCCTCCCAGCCTCCATGCCAGCTGAGTTCTGTACCATCTGCTGCCTTCATGCAGGTGCTTCTCTTCTCCCAGTATACCTTTCTTGCCTTTCCTGTCAGAACCTTATGCTTCTTAGGCCATGTCAAATACCACCTCCTCTTCGGCTGTGGTGGTTCAGTTCCCCAGCTGGAATGCATTTGGAATACCTCTGCCCTTCCTGTGCTCTGTTGAGTGCCTTACACAGTGTGTGATTAGTTATTTGTGGCACAGCTGTAGAAATACCTCTGCCCTTTGTTTGCTTCATCAGTAGAGGCAAAGACACATCTTACCCATGATTCTACTCCTCACTGCAGCGTATCACAATAGAAGTGCTCAGTAGTGTTTTTTGAAATGAAATAAAATGTATCATTTCCCTGGGAGGTTCTGGAAAGGAAGGACTGTTTTCATCGTTCCATATATTATCTAGCCCAACATGCACATTTCCTGAATAGTAATATAATCAGCTTTTTCTAAGTTCAGTTTATCATCTCTGCTCAAAGCCATGGAAGACATCTGGGTCCTGCACAGTATTTCGTCTTTTGTTTTTATTTGCAGAGCTTACTGGATTTTTTTTGTTTGTTTTTTAGGTCTTTGACTTTGAACTGAGCAACCAGGATATGACCACCTTACTCAGCTACAACAGGAACTGGAGGGTCTGTGCCTTGTTGAGGTGAGTGAGCCCCAGCGTGAGGAGCAGTTCCCAGGAGATCCTCAGATACTGCAGAGCAGAAGAGTGATCCCTGCAGGCCTCAGCGCCCATGCGCTCCTGTCACAGCTGTTCTTGCTTTGCACATTACCTTGCTTTCTCTGCCACATGACCTTACATTAGCTGAACTGCATGAAGCCAAGATGCCAAGAGATCCGCTCCTGATATCTTCTTCTAACCACGGGGCATTGTTGGCCTGGCCTGAAGTAACTACATATTTTGGCATTTAATTTTAAAATCCTAGTGGTTCATCTGAAACCAGGTGATCCCAGGTGACCCTGGATCAAACTCTGGAAGAATTTGCCTGTGACTTTTTGTCTTAATGACCCTAATGAAAGGGGTTTGGTCGGAAGCCCCTGGGGCTGGGGTTTGAGACAGTCCCAGCTCTGACCCTGGTAAGCCACGTGGCTCCAAAACAGGCCCTCCCTCTGAGCAGCAGGCACCTCCGTCCCTCCAGCCATACATCCTCTGGTTCTGTTTCCTCTGCGTGGTAGTTTGGAAGGAGCTGCCTAGGAAGGTTTTCTGGGGGTTTTCTCTTTTCCTACCATTACAATAACTAGGTGACGCGTGTAAGTCACTTCCTGCTTTTCAAGAAGGAACTGCTCATTTTGCAGTGGAGACTAAGACCCTGTTTCTCTTTCACTACCCTTATTCTCATTTGAGCTGTTTCCACACACTCTCCTTTAGTACTTCCTCTTCTAAGCAAAATTTGAACATTCCCTAAGATGGGGTGGGCCACCAGCTTTCCCTTTCCAGTCTGTCCCCTCTCCCTCCCCGGAGTTTGCACTGCTGGTGGCTTCAGCCACTGCCCCAGGCAGATGTGTGCCCAGCCTGCATCGTGGACGATAACTTTGCCCTGCTTCAGGCATGCGTGTGTCTGGAGAGCCTGCTGCTGCCACACTGTGGCCTCACACTCAAAACAGGCCACAAACAGAGCATGTCACAGGCAGCCCCAGGCCAGCACCCTTTCAGACGTCTTTGTTAATGCTACTTAGCCTTAGACATTGAAATCATTTTTGGATCTAGTGGACAAGGAGGAGAGGAATAAATCAGTCACCAAGCTACTTTCGTTCTCCTTTCAGAATCTCCCGTTCATCCGTCTTCCTTTTCCTCTCCCACTTGAGACAGTGGATTGAAGCTCTTAGGGCTGAGGAACCACAGTGGTTTTCTCATTGCTCCCTTTACAGTTAGACTCCTCTGCCCTCCAGTATTGTTCTAGAAACCTCTGTTCGATTATCCTGTTGTGTGGTGGTGAGTGGGAGGAAGAGACTAGCCCTGACATGCCCAGGTCTCCCAGGGAGTTTTCTCTATACACATGCCACCCCTCTGGCAGATACTGCTTTACTGAGCCTGACCTGCTGATGTCAGTGTCACTCTCCTTGGGTACACAAAAAAGGCAGGCCATGGAGAACTTTTGAATGGTTTTGAATAAGAGTTACAGACTCTAAGCACCCAGCTCAGATTACATAACTCTGGCCTTGCATGCCTTGCTCAACCATCTGTCCAGTGTTCCTGCCTTTATGTTCCCAGCACAGCCATTGGCCTTACTAGATGGACAGTGGGTGAGCTTTGGCAAAGACGTCTGCACCTGTGCTCCCTGCCCTGTTTCCAGTATAAAATCTCCAACCGTTGATTGTGCTCACTTCAGCCCCCACTGATACAAGGAGGCTCCCTCCGTCCTCAGAGCACTTGCCGTTGCTTCTCTTATCCTTAGAGATTCAGTCACATACAGAGTTTCAACATCCCTTTTTTTTTTTTTTTTTTTTTTTTGAGATGGGCTCTTACTCTGTCACGCAGGCTGGAATGTAATGGCATGATCACAGCTCACTGCAGCCTTGACCTCCTGGACTCAAGCGATCCTCCCCCCTTAGCCTCCCAAGTAGCTGGGGCTGTAGGCGTGCACCACCATGCCTGGTTAATTTTTAAAATTTTTTTGTTAAGATGGAAATCTTGCTATGTTGCCCGGGCTAGTCCCAAACCCCTAGCCTCAAGTGATCCTCTCGCTTCGGCCTGGAATTATAGGCGTGAGCCACTGTGCCTGGCCTACCTTCTGATATTATTACACCCTCTTATTGTTTAAGACCACAAGATGCTGTCTGGTCCTGCCAACTAGACTGAGTTACTAGGAGGCAGAAATCGTGTTGCCATCCTGCATGGCCCAGGCACAGTGCTGGGCACATGGGGAGGGGCGTCCGTCACACGTGTGCCGCTTGGTGACAGTAGTGGTAGAGGGGTCTGCAGTGCTGGGCACATGGGGAGGGGGTGTCCCTCACACGTGTGCTGCTTGGTGACAGTAGTGGTAGAGGGGTCTGCAGGGTGAGTTGCTTCCCCCAGCTGCAGAACCGTGATCTGCAGATTCAGAACTAGCTTGTTGCCTCTGAGGTTCTGTTTTCTTTCTTCAATGAGACACATCGTTTCTCTGTTGGGAGTTGGGTATAGTCAAAATCACCTCTTCAAAAAGCAACTGTTTTCTCCTTTCTCCTGACAGCTGTGCCTCCCACAAGGATTACCCCTTCCATGAGGAGTTTTGAAGCTGTGGATGCCTGCTCATCCCTAAGTGACCTATACCTGTGTTTCCTGCCTCATTTTTTTTTCTTGAAAATGTAGTATGGCCTCTGTCACTCAGCAGCGGGACAGCAACCTGTAGAGTGGCCAGCGAGGGCGTGTCTAGCTTGATGTTGGATCTGAAGAGCCCTGTCAGTAGAGTAGAAGTCTCTTCTAGTTTGCTTTGCCCTTCTTTTTGCCCCGCTGGGGAAAGTACAACCTGAATACTCTTTTCTGACCAAAGAGAAGCAAAATCTACCAGGTCAAAATAGTGCTACTAACAGTTGAGTTTTGACTGCTTGGAACTGTAATCCTTTCAGCAAGACTTCTCTTTGCCTCAAATAAAAAGTGCTTTTGTGCGCTTGGTTTTGTGAGCTTTGGTTTTTTAAAACAATAGCAACCTTCTACTCACTTTCAACCATCACTTTCCAGATAACCCGTAAAGCAGGCCCGTCAGTGATGCAAAAGGAGTGAGGACTTGGCTTTTCTACAAGTCCTCATCTACAAGTTGGGGGCCCCCACCCCAGTACTTTACCCATTTAGCTTTAGGGCCGTGGGTTTCATCCTGGCTGCACACCGGGTCACCTTCGGGGGGTTTAAGGCTGGTGATGTCTGGACCTCGCCCTGGAGGCTGATCTGATTGTCTGGGCTGTGGCCAGGACAGCAGGAGTGTACAGCTCTCCAGGTGATTCCAGTGTGCAGCCAAGGCTGAGCCACAGCTTTAGGGTAAGCCCATGTTCGATTCCACAGATTCCTTGGTTGCTCCTTCTCTGTGTGAAGGCCGAAGTCGGTGTTTACTAAGCATCACAACCTGAGAGAAACTGCTTTCCTGAAGCCTGTTGTCTAGACGAGAGGAAAGACAAGCATAAATAAATAGCTTCCGATTGGATAAGGATGAAATAGGGCTGCAAAAGTAAAGGCTTTGCGGCAGAATGCTGTTGTTTTTGTTACTGTTTCTTTATCCAGAGTTAAGTTTGACAAAGGCCAAGAAAGGAATGGAATAGACAAGTGCCGACTTGAAACTTCATCAAGTTAGGTTGTTTTGTGGCTGGCCTTGTTTATTGGATAATTAGGACCCCCATGATCAAGTCATATTAACTGCTTTACAGGTGATCTGTGTTTAGGATGTACCTCTAAAGGTATAGTTAATTGGGCAGTGGTGGTTCCTGGCCCTCACCCAGGGATGGAAGGGCACACCTCGCCCTTCTGCAGCTGGGGTTGAGCCCAGTGGAGAACCCAGAGCCCCACTGCACAGGCTGCCCTCACTACCTGGCAGCCTTGGGCCTGGGACCCTCATGGCATCTGCTGATTACAGTGGTCCAGGTTCCCCTGTCAGAGTGTGCAGGTCACACCTTATCCCGAATTAAACTGCAGGCCTCTTATGTCACCATGATGATGAGTAGATTTTAGTTTTGTTACAACAGTTACATCAAATCATCTGACCTGATCCCCACTGGTCCCCAGTTGGCTTCAACACTCTTTGGAAAAATAAGGTAGTCACTGGTAAGTGTTTAAATCTGTTACCTGCCGTCTAGATCTCTGCCTAGGATAGACCATTATAGCATGACAATTTGAGACTCAGCCCAAGAGCATAAACAAGATAAAAGGCAAGCTGCCTCCCCTCCCTACTTTCCAACAGAACCCTCAGAATTTTTCTGAGGACTGTGCCTTAGGAGCCTTGCCTGCAGTGGAGGAGGAGGAAGCGAATTAAGTCATGCCACAAATGACAGGGAGAACAGCTGGTTCTGCATTTTGAAGCTGCAATCGTATTTTCAGCAGTCAGCGACTCGGGCTCAGGTAAGGCCTGTTGCTTGTATGCTGAAAAGTGTGGCTTAGGGAACAGAAGGCGAGGCTGTGGAGCTCAGTGGGACCAGCTTCATTCCACTAACAATTCATCCAAGGAGCAGATGGATGCAAGAAGGTCTGTGGATCAAAACAGGTGCTGCTTCATTCACCAGTGGAGAGCTCATTCTTCCTTCCCCTTGTGGAATCAAAACCGCTACACCTTCCTGGACAAACTCCAGCCCAGCCTCAGGACTCTGGTGGACTCGTCACGATGAATGAAGTCACCCTTCAGAGAGCAAAGTCAGTGGCAGTGTTAGAACAATGGTTCTGGCCTCATCTCTGGGGACCTTTGCCTCTGGTGAAGTTGGGGGTACAACATACATTCATGAAACTGAGATTTTACCAAAATAATGTTCCAAAGAGCAGAATTGTTAAGATAATGAGACCAATGAAAAGACGGAACTAAATATTAAATCACATGGGCAAGTAAGATCTGCATTGGAAAATCTCTGAACAATGCCTCCAGAGACTTGATTTCAAACCATCATTTTTCAGGATCTGATTTCAAAGAACAAGGTTTCTCAACACTGTGTCCCTTATGTTGATAAAATTGCACAAACTGCTATAGTGCAATGTCCTTGCTGCTGTCTATCATGGTTTCTCACGGGGCTCATGGGCAGGACCCTGGGAGGGTGCCCAGCCAGGATGAGCACAGTCAGTATTGGATTCAGCCCAGGAAGATTTCCCTGGAGGAGCGTTCTGGGAATTCACGGCTCTCTAGGATCCAGCCCCCTAGGTTATACCAAGTCCTTCTGTCCCTTGAAGGCAGTGGAAGCAGCTGATGGCTCCTCAGGTCCTCTTACAGCTCCAAATCCCAGTGTAGCCTGAGGGGCCAGCTTCTGTTTTCCACACCCTTCTATCCAGTTTCTAGAATTCCACCTAGGCACAGAGTAAACTCTCAGTAATGTCAGTTGATGAATAAGTGAGTAAACGCAGAGTTTTTCTTATAATGCCTATTAGAACCCCCAAGTTTTGAAATCAGCATATATTAACAAATGCTAGCTGTTCAGTTCTGATCCTGGCCCATAATTCACTGAATGGTGGCCGAGAGTTCTATGACTATAGACTCTTAATTGCAGTTCTAATTCATTTAATCTATCAGCCTTCATTTCCTCATCCTACAAAATGCCTACCTCATCGTGGTCATGAAGACTGCATGAGATAATGAATGTAAAACCCCCTGTCCCAAGGCCTTGCACACAGCACTCAAAACATGCTAGCCATTATTGTTGATATTGTTAATATCATTATAATCAAACATTGACAACAGAGGCAAACCTATCCAGCCCCTCAAGGCTGGCAGGTGGTGCCCCAGAGGGTAGAGCTATGCCCTGAGAGGGGCTTTTTTCTCCGCAGGAACATCACTCCATCCTCATACAAAGGAACGGATTCTCCTGACACACTTATCAGTGAGCAGCACACAGTTTTTGTTTCCTACCCCTAGGATTGTATTTCATGGCAAGAAGAAAATACTGCCCATGGGCTTGTAAGAGTTATCTGTTTCATACTGATAGGTGAAATCAGAATGTGAGAGACAGAAAAGACTATAGAGGTCATCTAATCCATTGTTTCTCTAAGCCAGCGTTTTCAGATTTATTTCTGGCAGCAGACTCCATTCTTCAAAAGAAAATCTACATGGGTCCTCAATATGTAACACAGATACAGGCAGAGCTGCTGTGGTTTCCGTGGGGGAGGAATCTGGGAGCCAAGCCAGCAGCACCCCTTCCCACATTCCCCTCCACCCGTGAGGACGCTGGAACAGTTTCAAAGTCTTGGAATCTAACGCTTTGCGTTTTGTTTTTAATACCTACAAAGATTTATTTCACACAGTTGCTGGTGTTCAGCAATTTTGGAAAAGCTTAGCTGGGTGGTTCTATATGAAGGCTTGACTGGGGCTGGAGGCTCTGATTCCAAGATGGCTCACTCAACCACTGGCAAGTCAGTAGTGGGTATTGGCAGGACGCCTCATCTCCTTCCTATGTGTACCTTTCCCTAGAGGTGTCAGAGTGTTCATGACATAGTGGCTGATTCTCCGAGTGAGTGAGTAAAGAGAGCACAAAGTGGAAGCCACAATGTCTTTCATTATCTAACCTCAGATGTCACACAGCATCATCTCCAAAATAGCCTATTGGTAACAATGGTCAGCCCTAGCCACTGGGGACACCTCGGAGGGTGACTACCAAAATTTGTAACCTGAAAACTGCACATTGTTTAGAAGGCATTTCAGATGTAACTGTAAACATGAAAATGATACTTCAAAAGAACATGTTCAGATTTACAACAACAAAAACTCTTGAGGATCAGAACGGTGAAGTGACCAACCAAAGCTCACACTGCAATTTAGTGGCAGAAAGGGGGCTAGAATCTTGGTCTGTGGAAACTAGTCTGTGGCATTGCATCATAATATTATTACAATGACATTCCATTATAATAAAAATTATAGTAGTTTACACATGTATAAAACTTTCTTGCCAGGCTGGACACAGTGGCTCACACCTGTGATCCCAGCACTTTGGGAGGCCAAGGCAGATGGATCACCTGAGGTCAGTAGTTTGAGACCAGCCTGGCCAATGTGATGAAACCCCTTCCCTACTAAAACAAAAATTAGCTGGGCGTGGTGGTGTGCACCTGTAGTCCCAGCTACTCAGGAGGCTGAGGCAGGAGAATCACTTGAACCCAGGAGGCGGAGGTTGCAGTGAGCTGAGATCGCGCCACTGCACTCCAATCCTGAGTGACAAAGTGAGATGTCATCTCAAAAAAAAAAAAAAAAAAAAGGAAAAGGAAAAGAAAAAAACTTTATTGCCAAGTAATCAAGGTTAACATCAACAGTGATGGGTTATGTTGATAGTATAGTCATGATATGATGTCATGAGAATGACACTTGACCTCTACGATCTTCCTTCCAAAAACCAAAACCCTAGTCCAATCATGAGAGAAACATCAAATTGCAATTGAGGGATATTCTACGGTATTCCTCAAAACCATCAAGGTAATCAAAAACAAGGAAAGTTTCAGAAACGGTCACATCCAAGAATAGTGGAGGCAGGATGCCTCAGTGTAATGTGGATGGGATCCTGGGATGGAAAAAGGACATTGGGTAAAAACTCAGGCCGTCTGCATAAAGCAAGGACTTGAGTTAATAACATCAATATTGGTTCATTATACCAAATGTACCATAGCAATATAAGATGTTAATTACAGGAAAGTAGATGTAGGATATATGGGAAATCTCTTCACAATTTTTCTGTAAATGTAAAACTATTCTAAAATAAAATGCCTTAAAAGAAAACTTTGTAAGAGTGGTCTTTGTAAACAATAGCCAGTATGTCACCTAGATTACTTACCTGCTTTTAAAAATGCCTGCACCTTTTTTAGATCAAGCAGATAAAATTATTAGCAAGGGTACAGATTTAAATGGCAAAATCACTAATCTTGTTCTTGGAGAACACATATTTCTAAGTACATGTGGAACATTTATGTTAATCAATGATATACTAGGCCAAACTGCTGGCCTCAACAAATTTCAATGAACTGATATATAAATATTATTCCTCTGGTCAAAATTACATAAAATTATAAAAAATAAAGTAACTGGAAACTGCCCTCCACATGAATTTGGAAATTTTGAAATAGATTTACAATCAATTCAAAGGTTAAAGAGGAAAAAAATAACAGCAAACACTATATATGGCATTTATTAATTACGTAAGGCAATTTAATGTTGCCCAGGGTGGTCTCAAACTCCTGAGCTCAAGCGATCTGCCTGCCTTGGCCTCCCAAAGTGCTGGAATTACAGGCGTGAACCACCACACCTGGCCTATATGTGATCTATTTCATAATAATAAATAAATGTTTGCAAACTATCTCATTTGATCCTTACAACAGTCCCGTGAGACTCGTGTGTGACGTGATTCTTCCTTTATAGTTGATAAACTAAATCAAGAAAACTCATTTGGTATACCAAATGTCTCACAGCTAGTCAACGGTTTCACCTCCAAACTCCGTGACCTTTCTACTGAATCACAGTGAAGCTACTTTTTATGACTACCTCTGCTGCTATCTTAACTCTAGATACAGAAAAATTTGATTGCCCAACTGCCTGTCATTGAGCAAAAGAAGTAAAGTCCTTTCAACAGAGTTATCTTTTCATCTTGTCTCCAATTCTTGGCTTGGAGTGATAAACGGTGTTTGCCAGAGTTGTAAGCCAGGAATAATTTCAGTGGTATTAGAGAGTTAGTCAGAGATAAGACAACAGGTTTTGGATGAGAATTGTGAGTGTCCCAACCTGTTAGAGACCTGGGACCCAGGGAAAGGAGAGCCAGCCTTGGGGCCCATGGCAAAAGTCAGATAAGCTTTGTTAGATATAGAGCACAGAGTCAAAGGGGACCAGGGAATGGGGTACTGACCACAGGGCACAGGACAGCATGGAGAAAGGACAGGAACGAGCGATGGGAGGAAAGCAGAGGGAGGCCATTAATACACTCCCACTGCACAGATCCACTTAGGCCTGCAGCAGAGGCTTCCGGGCCTAAACCTGGGCATTGAGAATTGTGTGGCCTTCTCTCCCTGCAAATCAGCGGATTGGGATTTTGACAGGGTTCTCAGAGGCCACATGGTCCCAGCCTTCATTGTACAGGAAGGATCAGGTGATTTTGTCAAGAACAGCCAGGGCTAGAACTCTGCAGGTATTTATCCAATATTCTTTTTCTCTAGGTCACCTACCTTTTAGTCTGAACACATGATTTTGAAAACCCCAGGCCATCCACTCGTGGCCTAATCTGGACTAGAGACCAAATCAATTTGTCACCCAGTGGGAGGCCATATGGTTCAAACTGTGTTTCTGAAAAGGTCTGGATTTCCTCCCCGGGCTGAGGGGGAAGAAAGGGGTGGTATAGGTGTCCTCTCCCCCTCCCCTTACCACCTCAACCAGAGCAAACTCCTTTTTTATCTTTTTTTGTTGAAATTGTATATACGATTTTATTTGTGAAAAGGGTTCTGATCCTTTAAGAAACTTTAAGAAAAATTAAAATCCATTCCATGGAAAACCAAGTTGGATCTCTTGAACTCTCTCTGTCCATTTCCCAGATTTTAGTACCATTCAATAAGTATTCTTGGAGTCCTAGTTATATGCCTAGCATTGTGGCACATGCTAAGGGACATAAACAAAGAGATTATTTGGCCGGGTGCAGTGGCTCATGCCTGTAATCTCAGCATTTTGGGAGGATGAGGAGGGCGGATCACCTGAGGTCAGGAGTTCAAGACCAGCCTGGCCAACATAGTGAAACCTCATCTCTACTAAAAATACAACATTAACCAGGTATGGTGGTGGGCACCTGTAATCCCAGCCATTCGGGAGGTTGAGGCAGGAGAATTGCTTGAACCCAGGAGGCGGAGGTTGCAGTGAGCCAAGAGTGCACCATCGCGCTCCAGCCTGGGCAACAAGACTTTGTCTCAAAAATAAATAAATAAGTAAATAAATACATAAATAAAAGAAGTTGTTCTATTCCCCAAGGTGCAGATCTGCAAATTACTCATAGGGTAGTTCCTTGGAAAACGGTAGCATTTTCCCTTAGAAACAGCTTTATATATAATGCTTCATATACGATGTTCCTACCATCCTATTTAATTGCATCTCCTTTCTTGGATGTCCCTGCAGAAGGGTTGCAAAAGGATAATACAATAAGATCTTGGTCCCTGCAACTTGTTAATTTTCTGCCACAAAAGTAAAGGGGATTTCTTTCTATGTGTGTATGGGTAGCTCTAGGTGAAAAACTGCATAATTTTCTGTACAGGGAGAAATACGACAATAATCTCCTTCTCTTTTTTTTCCTTCTCCTTGTTCTTCTTCTTCTTCCTCTTCTTCCTTTTTTTTTTTTTTTTTTGAGACAGGGTCTTGATCTGTCACCCAGACTTGAGTGCACTGATGTAATCATGGCTCACTGCAGCCTCAACTTCCCCAGCTCAAGCAATCCTCCTACATAAGCCTCCCAAGTAGCTGGGACTATAGGTGTGCACAACCATACCTGGCTTTTTTTCTTTTTTCTTTTTTTAAATGCAGAGTCTCACTATGTGGCCCAGGCTGGGCAATAATTGCTTCATGGTGGTGTGAGGGAGGACAGAACAGGCCATTCTAGGTTGGATGTTCCTAAGATGAGCACAGCATGTGTAAACCCGGTTGGTTCCTGGGACTGTGGGGAGAGCAGATGATAGTCCTACCAAAAAGAAGGCAGGTGAAAAGTTAGACAACATGAAGAGTTGACGGAAGTACGTAGCTCCAACTACTGTCTGGTAGAATTCTTCCCTGACCCCAGCAACTGCCCTCTCGATGTATGTGATTCAAATGCTGCTTGGCTAGATTGGGATACACACCAGCTGGTCTCTGCCTGGTCCCTGGCCTCCCTGCCTCACCAGAACATCCCTGAAAGTGCCTAGTCAGTCTGGGTGCGCCTGATCCTACAGCAAGGACCCGCTGGCTTACGGGCACCGTGGCCAAGCAAAGGAGGCGAAGGAAGCCTCGGTCATCGAGTTCAGCCTGTGTGAACAAAAGGAAGTCTCCATCCACGCTCGCCGCGCTCCGTCCTTAGCCTCCTGAGCTTATAGTGTGGTGTATGCTTCCCCCTTCTGGCCACAAATGGTCAACAACGATTTCTGGTAATCCTTGGTGGGAGTCCCTGCTTACTGCTGGGAAGTGGACCTTCCTAATAACAGCGACGACAATGATACTGTTGCCACAGCTATTGATGGAAGTGGTACAATACAACAGGTGCAGTAAAAAGCCCTTTACATACACTGTCTCACTGAATCCTCAAAGCCAGGGGTCCCACAGAAAGGTACCAGTCCATGGCCTGTTAGGAACGGGGCGGCACAGCAGGAGGCGTGCGGTGGGTGAGCGAGCAGAGCTTCATCTGTATTTACAGCCACTCCCCTCTCGCATTACCGCCTGAACTCTGCTTCCTGTCGGGTCAGCAACGGCGTTAGCGTCTCCTCGGAGCGCACTGTGAACTGCGCATGCGAAGGTTCTAGGCTGCGCACTCCTTATCAGATTCTAATGTCTGATGACCTGTTACTGTCTCCCATCACCCCCAAATGGGACCGTCTAGTTGCAGGAAAACAAGCTCAGAGCTCCCACTGATTCCACATTATGGTGGATTGTATAATTATCTCATTATGTGTTACAATGTAATAATATTAGAAATAAAGTGAACAATAGGTGTAATGCACTTGAATCATCCCGAAACCATCTCACCACCCCCAGGTCTGTGGAAAAATTATTTTCCACAAAACCAGTTCCCTGTGCCAAAAAGGTTAGGGACCGCTGCTCAAAGCAATTTTGTAAGGAATGTATTGTTATCCCCACTAAACAGAAGACAAACTAAGACACAGAGCAGTTAAATGACTTGTGTAAAATACATGCTGATAAACACAGCAGGGCGGGGGTTCACGCCTAGGTGTGTCAGGCTTCCAAGTCCGCGCTCTGGGCCACTGTGAACGTTCCCGTTTCTGACAGGATGTGTTGTGGGTGGGGTGTCCTCTGTCAACAGAGACATCTGTCACACTATTCCTGCCTTTTCACTTCCATGAGTCCACATCCCGGCATCTTCCAAGTCATTTTTCCTCTTCACTTGTTGTGCTTATCGGCAGATCTATGACCATCCCAGCCTTTCTTTTCTTCCTGATCTTTGTGCAATTTGTCTCCCTCCTGCTTGCTTCAAACATTCACTCTTGCACAGTAGTTCTTTTCCTTTCTTTTCTTTTTTTCTTTTTTTTTTTGACATAGAGTCTCACGCAGTTGCCCAGACTGGAGTGCAGCAGTGCTATCTCCGCTCACTGCCACCTCCACCTCCCAGGTTCAAGCGATTCTCTTGCCTCAGCCTTCTGAATAATTGGTATTATAGGCACCTGCTACCATGCCTGGCTAATTTTTTATTTTTAGTAGAGATGGGATTTCGCCATGTTGGCCAGGCTGGTCTTGAACTCCTGACCTCAGGCGATCTGCCCGCTTTGGCCTCCCAAAGTGCTGGGATTACAGGTGTGAGCCCCTGTGCATGGCCTGTGCAGCAGTTCTTAAACTGGCATCCACAAAAGGTCTGGATTGAATCCGAGAGATCTGTGAACATGGACATGGAAAATATTACATTCTATTGTGAATATAGAAACAGAAGTGGGGCCTGTGACTTTGTCACAAATAGAAAGTCACAGCTTTTACTATATACTATTGCTGTTACTAGGAATATCTCATGATGTCATCCATGTGCATCACTACTTTGAAATTACCAGAGCTATTAAACCTGTCACTAGACCTGTTATTTAATCATTAATAAAAAGCCTATATATTATCATATTACAAATTTGGTTTTAAAAATTATTGTGATAGCAGTCTTTCAAAAACTAAGGAATTCCTTGGTAATCTTGTGCATTTCATTTTATATACTTAAAAACATTTTTCTTAGAAGGGCTCCAAAAGCTTCTGCAGCTTGCCAAGGGGATCCTGGCATGAAAAATGATTAAAAGAAAACACACTATCATTGATTTTATGCCAGCTTTGCACCTCATGACCCAGCCCATATAATGTAACAGTGACCCTTGGTAAGAGGGTTGCACTTCTCCAGATAGGAGGACCACAGGATTTCTCTTTCAAACATGGACATTTGAGTATGGATAGCGATACTAGCATAACAAGAGTAAACAGGAACACATGGTCACCCCACTCAAATATCAGGTATTCTGGAAACTGAAGAATTAGATAAGAAAATGCCAAGTAATTTACAAGAATCAACATAGAAACACCCTATCTGTAAACATGCTACTGATAAAACTAGATTAAAATCCAACCAGAAGAAAATATAACTAATATGAAATATATCAGCTTCGAATGAAATAATTATAGCATATAATAAAATAAATACTAGTATATCACTTGCTATGGACAGGCATTGTCTTACAACAGCCCTCTGAAGTTGGTTCTATTATTGTCTTCACTTTAAAAATGAGGAAAACGTGCCCCCATCACACAGCTACAAAGAGGCTGAGCTGGTAGCAAATCCAAGCACACTGGCTGCTGCCTGTGTGCTCTGACCCACTGTCTCTCCTATGTCTTTGTTAGGAATTTTCATGATCTGAATGGAATCCAGGAAAATCGCAGCTGGAATACAAAATATCAGTCTTTATCTCCAGCACTGTACATGGCAGAAACTGCTTTTATTCTAGATGTCTAGATCCAGTTATTTGAAATAAATTCTCCAGAATGGGGAGAGAAATCTGGAAAGTTTCCATAGAACAATCGAAATATCCCTTTATAACTCTTGAGTTGTAAGTGATGCTATCTCCAGGTATTAACCTTTTTCTCTTAGCTGCAACCCCTAGCTCCCACATCAGAGGTGGCATGGGCCAGCGATTAAGAACCGGGTTTGAAGTTCCAATTCCAGGCACCTATTTAAGCTGGATGACCTTGACTAAGTCACATAGCTTTTTTGCACTGCAGTTTTCTCATCTGTAAAGTGGAAATAATGGTAATGGAATGCAAAATGCAAAATGGAAATAATGGTGGCGACAAGTAAATGAGCTGGGCAAATACACAATAAACAAGAACAATTGTTGTTATCATTTTACTCGTCTTTATTCTGACAGTTTTGTCTCCGAACTCATCTCTCTTGTCTTTTTCTGAGTTATTCCATGTGTTCAGGCATTTGCAACTTGACTTCTTCAATATTTTTCATCATTTGGTAGCTATCTTTGGGTAACAATTATAACATTTGCTTATACAGCATTTGCCCCAAAACTCATTTTGCTGATGCGGCATAAACTGACAACTGGAAGTGAGAATGGGGACACGTGATCTCGTGATTATCACACATTCTCGATTTACCCACTCCATAATAGCATTTGCGCCAGAGCTCTTCATTTGCATTTTGCTGAGCCAACGTGAATTTTTAGAAGTTCCGAGGTGTCCAGAGAATGCTTCATTAAGAATTGAGTTGACAAAAAATAGGATAGATCATTTATCACCTCTGTAGAAACAAGATGAATTTCGTTTACAACTGAAAGAAGAAATTACAAAAGATTGTTGGGCCTAACCACATGAAAAATTAAAATACTGCAAAAGAAAAATAATTCAATACAAAAAGGGAAGCCTGGGAGATGTTTACATCAGTATAAAAAGGGGTTCATAAATATGTTTTATAAGGCCCATCTTTTAAAAACATCTTTGTTGCATCTCTGCTAAGAAGAAGAGTATCACGACTTAATACAAACTTACATCAAAATAAAAGTTTCATACAAAAAAAAATCCTTACTATACTCTGTTGATGGGAATGTAAATTAGTACAACCTCTATGGAAAACAGTATGGCGATTTCTCAACTAAACATAGCGTAACATTCAATCTAGCAATCCCACAACTGGGTATAAGGAAAAGAAATCATTATATCAAAAAGACACCTACACGCGTATGTTTATTGCAGCACTATTCACAATAGCAACGATATGAAATCAGCCTAAGTGCCTATTAATGGGTGATTGGATAAAGAAAATGCGGCACGTATAGACAATGGAATACTATTTAGACATAAAAAAAGAATGAAATCATGTCTTTTGCAGTAACGTAGATGGAACTGGAGGTCATTATCTCAAGTAAAATAACTCAGCAACAGACAGGCAAATACCACATGCTTTCACTTATCAGTGCGAGCTAAGTAATGTGTACACGTGGACACAGAATGGAGTAATAGACATTGGAGACTGGGAAGGGTGGCAGGGTGGGAAGATGGAAGGGGGTAAGGGATGATAAGTTACTTAATGGGTACAGTATTCACCACTCAGGTGATAGCTACACGAAAAGCCTAGACTTCACCACTATACCATATATCCGTTTTAAAAAGATGAACTTTTACCCCTGAAATGTATACACATTTTTTTAACACAAAAAATCTTACTATATGCAGAATGCTCTGATATTTCTATTTTATTCTACTCTATTTTTTTCTTTAATACTAGTCATGAGCCACAATATATTTTATAGTCTACTAATGAAATCATGACATAATTTAAATAAACAGTGATGTCAAGAGCTCTTATAAATACACTATTGCATAAAGAATATATATAGATGCTTCAGATAGGAGTAAAAACAATTTCTAAAATATGAAAAAATCTCTACTTCAGTACTCACTCAAGATACACAAATGAATAACAATGATAAAAACACAATTTCCATTGACTAAATTAGCAAAAAAATTAAAAGTGATGGTGATGTCTGATGCTGACGTAAAGACAGTAAAGAGTTTTCTTTAATACAGTTTTTTATTTATACCCTCTTTAATTCAAAACACATTTGAGGTGGTTTTATGTACCAATATTGCCAAACAGCCAATGGCAGAATCAATGCAATTTTGTTTGAGAAGTAATTTGGTAGTACGTTTGGGAAGCCACAAAAATGTTCATACCCAAAAGTAATTCTACTTCTGGGAATTTGTCCCACTGAAGCAATTCAAAGAAAAAGAAAAATCTCTCTGCATAACTTTTTATATCATTACTTAAATAGTGAAAAACGAGAAACAGTCTAAATAGCCAAGAATAGCACAATATTTAAATAAGCTATACTACATCAACTCAAAATATTTTGTAGCCAATAAAATAATTACGATGACTATAAAGCAACGGGAGAAAATCCTCATGCTAACAAATGCAAAAGTTATAAAACAAAACTCTTCTTGTGTTTCAGTGACTATAGCTGCATAAAGATTACCCAAAAACTTAGTGGGATGAAACAACCATGTATTACGGGTCAGAAATTCAGACAGCTTACAGCAGTATGGCTTATCTGGGCCCACAATGTCAGGGGCTGGATTCACATGAGGCTCTTTCATTTACGTGTCTGGCAGTTGATGTTGGTCATCTGCTGAGACCTTAGCTGGCTCTGTTGGCCAGGACACCTCTGTTTGGCTTGGGCTTCCTCAGAACATGGTGGCTGGGTTCCAAGGACAAAAGATCTCAGCGAGAGAGCAAGGTAGAAGTCAGTTAATCACATATGACCTAGTCTTAGAAATTGTGCAGTGTCATTTCCATTTCCATTCACTGAGTCACAAAGTCTTGTCGGTTTCAAAGGGAAAGAAAAGCGATGCCACCTTGTGATGGGAGATGGGAGAGCAACAAGTTTCTGGAAAAGCATACAGGACTGGAAATACTGCTATGGCTAGTCTTAGAAAATATGATCTGCCACAATTTTTGACTGGGTTATAACCACATAAAAATAATAAAAGTATTAGGATTAGAACTGGGAAGAAACATGGAAAAATAAATGATTGATTTTTAAAATTTTCTATTATTCTGATTATGTTCTTTGGCCAATAAGTACATAATTATTAATAAAATTATATTGACAAAAATTAAGCTGACAATACTTCAGAAATTATCCCTGGGGGTAACCCAAGCTTTTCCCTTTTACTCCTTTATTATAAAATCCTACTGTTCTCACTGTTTTGTTTTTTGTTTTTTGGGTTTTTTTTGTTTTTGTTTTGTTTTGATTTTGAGACAGGATCTCATTCCCTCACTCAGGCTGGAGTGCGGTGGTGTGATCTTGGGTTGCTCCAGTCTCAACCTCCCAGACTCAAGCAGTGATCCTCCCACCTCAGCCTCCCAAGTAGCTGGGACTACAGGTGTGTGCCACCACACCTGGCTAATTTTGCTTATTTTTTGTAGAGACAGGGTCTCACTATGTTGCCCAGGCTGGTCTCGAACTCCTGGGCTCAAGCAATCCTCCTGCTTCGACATCCTAAAATGTTGGGATTACAGGTGCAAGCCACCGCACTTGGCCTGTTCTCACCCTTAATTCACTGCGTCAGCAACATCCCTCCCATCATCGCGAGATGGGCCCGCAGCAGAGGCCCCAGTGCCCGCACGAGCCTCATCCATATATGCCACCCTCCCCAGGCCTTCATAGCACAGCCTCACCTCCAAGGGGGCAGCCTCGTTTGCAGACAACCTCATCTTTTAGTTACTGAAGAATAAAGGGGAAGAGGCACATCTCTGGTCTCATCTATTAAGAAACCCTCATCTCCACCCGAGAATTCCTGAGTTCTCACTTGCGGTGGGGTTACAACCACATAAAAATAATAAAAGTATTAGGATTAGAACTGGGAAGAAACACGGAAAAATAAATGATTGATTTTCTAAAATTTTCTGTTATTTTGATTATGTTCTTTGACCAGTAAGTACGTAATTGTTAATAAAATTATATTGACAAATATAATTTCCTTCTTGGAGAGAGAGGTCCTTTCCTGCACAAGGCCAGTCCTACCACCTGTCCTCTTAATCATCCCTCTTCAACTTCTTCCCAAGCTGTCCCACTCAACCATCACACTCAAAAACCTCCTCTTTTTCCTAGCATCTTTCATCTTTGCTCATTGGCTGGATCTTTTCTCTCCACCTACAGACATATCCAGGTGCCCCATAATCCTGATCATGCAACCCACTGAACGTGTCATCTGATTTTTTATTCTTCACCTACTCCAGTAACAAACTCATCAAAGGAAACACTCATTCTAGCTGTTTTCATTTCATCAGCCACTAACGCCTCCACACCAGTGGTTTACCTGACAGATTTCCTTCCGACCACTATGGTCATCTGCCTTCTTAAATGTCATTTTGATCTCCTGCTTGTCAGATTGAATGACCCTTTCTTCATCTTCATCCTCCCTTCCTCTTGCAACTTTAGATTGTGTTGTTCACCATCATCTTCCTAAACTTCTCTTTCCAAGCTTCCCAGGACCATCTCCCCGGCTCTCCCCTCACACCTCCGAGCCCCCTTTCTGCATTTCGCTCTTCCCGTCACTGTCTCCTGCAGCCCAGTGTTCTCATAATACTCACATTCTTTAGCTGAGTTTAATGATTCCCATACTTCTATTACCCCTGAATTACCCCTTCATGAAACTTAAAATGTAATGCATACTACATCTTGGATGTGCAACATTATAAGTGCAACTGTTAAATAAGGCCTATCGCTAGTAAAGTTTAATCAGGCTGGATAACTATAAAAGCCCTGGAAGGTGCCTCAGTCTCTCTTGAATTACAGCACACAGGCTTGCATCTGGCATGGCCTAGCTCTGCAAGAAGAGGCCCTGGCCTTGTGGGTGCTGGTCTAGTCTTCTGGGAGGGCCCCTTGCTCTCCAGGGTGATATTCTTGGCTGACCCATTCCCTGTGTGCTTTATGGCCTCTGATCTTGAACCCCCAGCTATCTAGCTTGGTCCTGGGGAGGTCCTTGGATGATGGAGCCCCATCTTAACTGTCCCTGGCAGCACAATTCTTACCCCCAGACCCCACCCCACACCCCCTAACTTCGCCTTCTTTTTCCCTTGGAGGGAGCAGGGTTTCTTCTAATGCCATAGCTACCTTCATCTACATTTTCACCACCGGAGCCTTAAGACAGGGTAGGGGGCCTTCCTGTTGATGAGCTAATTGAGGAAGAGGGAACTGAAGGAATTCAGTGACTCCTCTCTCAGGATAATATCCTGGTTTGAAGACCATTGTCCTGCCACATAATCATATTTTGAATGTCAAAAGTTGAATACCAACCTGGCCTTTTTCTAGGCAATCTTTCTCTAACAGGTTCTAATCTCTTCCCAGATATATGACTGCCTACGGCAGACTTTGTGTAAAGGTCACAGACTCACGAAGACAAAAGTGACAAATCGCATGCAATTTCAAATTATTTCTCCAGTTACAATCTTGAATCTCTATCCATCCTAACCCAGTGGCTTTTCTGAGCTCTAGCTTTTAATAGCTAACTGCCCATGAGACATCTGCAACTCTAAAGCCAAACTTACTATCTTCCTGCTCTTCTTCCAGTCTGAAACCTGCTTTTCTTCCAATGTCCCCAGTATCAAAGTTTAAGACCAGGTGTTTTTCAAATCCCGGGGCTCCAGACTTTTATTCCCAGAGATTCTGAGTGGGGCTTAGGAATCTGCATCTTTAACAAGTAGGCCAGTGGTTCTGAGTCTGATGGAAGTGGCATGGGAACCACATTTGGAAAATGCACTCCAAGCCCTGCAAGGCAGGAACCAGATCTGGAGGAGAGAGCAAACCCCACCTGTGAACTCCCCTGTCCCTCCCATCATCTTGCTTCATGACATCACCATTTGCCCATTTGCCTAGTTGAGAAGCCTGGGAGTCCTTCTATCTCACAACCCAGCCCTTGACCATCGACTGACCTGTCTTCCAAGTGCTCTTGCTTCTGCCCTCCCCTGGATTCCCCCTCCCATCACCTGATCCAGACCTGTGTCAGTTTTCACTGGAAGGCTACGCTGTCCTACTGATAGCTGTCCCAGCCAGAGCAGCCCTGATCTAATCTGCCCACTGCACCAGCTCCTTTAATCACTTCCCCTTCAAGGCCTACAATGGCTGCCAAGTTCTTCAGCCCAAATCCTTCACAGCTGAGGCCAAGCCTCCAGCTGAGCCTCACTACCTGCTCTCCTCCCTCACAGAGTCAAACTGTGGACTTGCCGTTCCTCCACCGTGCCAGGGCCTCCACATCCCCTGTGCCTTGGCTCAGGCTGTGTCCCTCAGTGGGGCAATCCAAGCCTGGCACTCCACAGGTACTTCCTCAATGGGCCTCTGGGGAGTAGAGTTTGGAGGACATCCAAGATGGCACTACTTTCCTCTCCTCCCACCGGCCCCATGCCACATTCTGAGGTTCACCTACTTAGCGGGGCTGGGTCCCTAGAAGCCATGGAAGAGCCTAGCCTGGCCTCCAAGGTGCCCTATGCCAGATGGGCAGCTCTGTGGCCTTCTAGCCCTGACACCCTGGGTGATCTTGAGCAAAGATCCTTTACCTCGTGGGCCTCAGTGCCTTCATCTGAGAATGGAGTGTGGATGGAGGGATGAGTTGCAATAGGCAATGCATATGATTTCCACCAGCTCCATTCCCCTGTAAATTCTTTGTTTTTGTTTTTGTTTGTGAGATGGAGTCTCACTCTGTCGCCCAGGCTGGAGTGCAGTGGTATAATCTCAGCTCACTGCAACCTCCACCTCCCAGGTTCAAGTGATTCTCCTGCCTCAGTTTCCTGAGTAGCTGGGATTACAGGCGCCCACCACTACACTCAGCTAATTTTTGTATTTTTAGTAGAGACGGAGTTTCACCAAGTTGGCCAGGCTGGTCTCGAACTCCTGACCTCATGATTTGCCTGCCTCAGCCTCCCAAAGTGCTGGGATTACAGGTAAGAGCCACCACACCCAGCCTCCTTGGCGTAATTTGGATAGCAGCACCAAACAGGGTTGTGTTTAAGCCCTCAGGGAGGTGGCCACTCAGACTCCCATCTCCAGTGCCCCAGCCTCAGACCCAATTTCATGGAAGGTCTGGGACTGGCTTTCATTCCCATCCCAGGAGGGGCAAGAGGACCATGGAGGAAGAGGAGGCTCTGGGAGTGGGGACACTACTCAGATCTGAGATAAGAGAAAAGGTCCCACCAACTCTTCACCTCAACCTCGGTCTCTGCTGTCATCACCATGGAAATCTACACTCTGGCAGGATGGATTTTTTGTTTTTTTCCCTAAGACGTTTGTACTTAGATTCCAACCCCACCCCAGGGTTTCTGAGGAAAAGTTCCTTTTGGAAAATTCCCACCCAGCCCCAGCCGATCAAAAGGGAAGAAGGATTTTTCCACAAGGGGCTCTGGGTTGGTGTGGGATTTAGAGCCCCCGGCAGCCATTTGTCTGAAGGAACAAGGAACTGGGTTAGACAGAAAGGGGAGTCCCGGGTGGGCTAGAGCTGAGGTCAGCCAGGAGGGCTGGAGCTGAGGTCAGCCGGGCGGTGCTTCCCCTTGGACCCCACCACCCTCTCTTGGCATGGATACGGGTGGAGTTTTCATTATCTGACTTGCTCTTCTAGAACTCAGCACTTGGGTTTCATCTGAATCCTAATTATCCAATATATTAAATCAAGTGATAAGATAAACGTTTTTCCATCTCTTTCTATCCCTAAGAGCCTCTGGTGACTTCTTTTTTTCCCCTTTGATAAGTATTTAAAAGTTTTTTAACAATTAAAATATAATTCACTCGATTCACTAAATATGAAATTCATCAGTTTAAAGTGTGCAATTCAGTGATATTTAGTATAGTCACTATTTCCTGTGACTTCCTGTCCTGGTGGCATTTCCCTTGAGAGAGAGAAGAAGGGGGCTGGGGCTGGAAGTTTCCCTGACACGTTCCCCGGGTATGCCAAGGCTTCGGTCCTAAAGGTTTGTTCCAGCTCATTGGCACCGCCACACCTCTCTCTGGAATTTCTGGGAAAATCCTGTCCATGAAACTGGAACCCTACCATTCATGGGGCAGCTGGGTTCTTAGCTAAAGTTTTCCATGTCACGGAGCCTCTTTCATCAGTGGCACCAGGCTCAAAGTTTCCCTCATAGGCCTGTGGGGGGTTAGAGATCCCTGACCCCACACTGAAGCCAAACCCTCAGGGTGAGCAGACCAGGTGAGCTCCAGGTCAGGGCCCCAGAGGAGAGAGAAGAGTCCTGGGACGCTGCTAGAGCCACAAGATCCTTTAGCTCAATTCCCTCCTCCTGAAGATGAGGGAATAGAGACCCAGAGACTCCAAAGATGCACCCCCCACCCCCAGCCGGTGATGGCAGAGCCAAGACCAACACCCCACCCTTCAACTCCTGGGCCATGCATTCTCCACCAGGTGACTCACTCAACAGCAACCAGTGATTAGACACCCTCTACTCTCCATCAGGACAGATGGGGGGCACCTGGACATCGACATGCAGCCCAGAGAGGGCGTAGAGAGGAAGCCCTGCCCAGTGGAGCCTAACCTAACCGGGAGAAGGAAGAGAGCTCCAGAGAGAAACCCCTTGGCGAGGCTGGCTGCCTGGCTGGTGGCTGCCCAGATAGTCCTGTGTGTATCCCAGTCTCATATAAAGGATTCTCTTTCCCTTCACATTTTTATCTTTTTATTTATTTATTTTTGAGATGAAATCTCACTCTGTCACCCAAGCTGGAGTGCAGTGGCACAGTCTAAGCTCACTGCAACCTCTGCCTCCCGGGTTCAAGCTATTTTGCTCCCTCACCCTCCTGTGTAGCTGGGATTACAGGTGCAAGCCACCATGCCCGACTAATTTTTATATTTTTTTGTAGAGACAGAATTTCACCATGTTGGCCAGGCTGGTCTTAAACTCCTGACCTCAGGTGATCCACCCGCCTCGACCTCCCAAAGTGCTGGAATTACAGGCATGAGCCACCGCGCCCGGCCCAACATTTCCAAGTCTTTTAAACACGAATATTCTTCCTCCTGTCCATTGCCTCTACTTCGTTTTTCACAGAGTGGGTAAATGAGACTTCATGCACCTCACTTACTGGCTTCCCACTTTCTGGCCCCAGACTTTAAAGTACCTTAGAATTCACCTAGGGCCCTTGTTAAAAATACAAATTCTCAGTCACCAGCCCCAGAGATTCTGATTAGGGCTGAGGTTGGCCCAGGAATCTGCACCTTTGCCAAGCTCTCCAGGTGGTTCTGATGCAGGCAGTATAAGAATGGCATTTTCAAAACATTTCCTTCTGTTACTGACTAAATAATACCATATTTGTTGTTTTCCCTCTAGAGAAGATTCCTTTCTGCTGCTCTGTCCTCATTCTCTGGCTTGCCACCCTTCCTAGCACAGTTGTTTGATGCTTCCTTCTGGTTTAGCCGGCCCCATTAACCCTATGCTCCAATGAACCTACATCAGGTTGAAGCTCCATAACTCTAAGGATAATAATGTTAATGAAAAACCAGCGGCCGAGCTCTCACTCTCACACACACACCACTTGGTGGAGTCATTGCTCCACTTTTCTTCTCTGGTCCAGCTGACTGGAGTCCTGTAGCTCCTACTTTTGTGTCCACGGTTTCGGGGAAATTTTGTTTTGATCTGCTTTTCATCCTCTGTTAGAATCCTCAGTTCAGATAGACAGGGACACAATGAGCAGCAGGTAGCCTTGGAAAGGGGGTGGGTTTCTTTCACCCTCACCACAGGCCTGAGGAACGTGAGACCCAGCGCGATCTCTCCAAATCCCACATTCTTTTGGCTACAATTGCATCTCTGTACATTCACTGATCAAACATCAATAACAAAGCAGATTTGTGAGCAATTCTATCTTGGACAACCCAAGGGCACTTGGGCCTCTGCCTACAATCAGGAAGGAAAATACTGAGCCCCCAGCTACTGAGCTGTGGACAGAGTGGTTCACTTCTACAGCCAAGGGCGGGACAGATTAAAACATAAATGCGAAGAAGGAAAATGAAGTACTTTCTAATGAACGGGCAAACATAGTCCCATCTGCAGTTAAAATCAATGGGGCAAAACTAGATGACATTTGAGCAAGCCAGATTGAAGGGCCCAGAAGCCCTCCTCTCTTTCAGTTTCCTGAGGACACCTGCCACCCCTCACACCTGCAGATCCCTGCGGTTGTTCCAAAAGCCACTGGGGGGTGTGGCTGCAGCCACGTGGGATGTACAATGTAGATGGTGCCCTCCCTGTCTTCATCTTCTCTGTGTCTAGTGAGGGCGCGGGCAGGATGGGGCTCCAGGTTGGTTAAGGTGTAAAATAGAATCTAAAAGGGCTACATTTGGGAATTACATCAAGTCATCTGGGAACAATTAAAAGCAGGTAGGATATGGCAAGGCAGGAAGAAGCCATGTCTCAGTAAAACAATGGGAAGTGAGATGGAAGACTGTTGCATGACAGGCCGACTCTGGCAGGGGTGGAGAAAGCCCCGATACTGGCCCTTATTTGGGTGGGCATCTATTTTCTTATTTTCAGTGCCCATAGGGGTCTTTTGCCTTACTCCTCTTCCATCAGCCTCCCATACACTCAACTCAACTGGCCATTGGACCCTGCTATGGGCAGCATCTGAGACCACCGAGATCATTTCCTTTCCTGAGATCTACCCACTTTATTTGCATCTCTTTCCTCTGCCTTATGGTGACTCTACTCTCAGGACACCAGATCTGCCTAAAAAAGACAAAAGGGGAAAAATCCAACTAGCCAACAACCCATAGGGGTGACTGCAGCTAAGCGACTAGTTTATCTGATTTGCTTGATGCTCAACTGTGGATGCCAAAGTCATTTAACTGCAGTTCAAAAGGGGTTGTGCTGTGTGGCCTCTCCATGGCCACTCATGAGCCAGGTGTTTGCCTCCACTATCAGCTGTTGCCCCAATCTAGATGTGCTGGCTTCCTGGGGCTCCAGCCCCTGTGTGTGGGCATGAGGTTCACATCGCTTCATTTACACACCCACTTAGCAAATATTTACCCCATGCCTGCTCTGTGCTTGGCCACCCTCTAGGCACTGGAGGTCACAGTTGTAGATGTGACAAGGAGGTCTTTGCTCTCATGGAGTTGATGTTCTAGTGAAGAGAGACAAGTGGTAAACAAATAAACAAACAAATCAGATGGTGATGAAAGTTGGGGTGGAAATAAAGAAATGCAAAGTGACCCAGTGTGTCCAGGGGCTTAGTTTAGAGTGGGAGAGGTCTTCAAGAACCATGCAAATCTTCCCTAATTGCATCCTTTTCCACATCAACCACGTGGGTTCCTACAGGAGAAGACCAAGAGACAGAGACAAGGACCAGGGAAAATGACCGATACCATTCCTTCTCAGGGATGCTACACATCCATGGGGCAGAGGATAAGAGGTTCCTGAAGGCATCACCCCTCTGGCCGTGACTGGTGTGCAGAGGAAACTGGAGATTTGGAGTAGCCTGTTGTCCTACTGACTCTTAGACTGTCCCAGCTAAGAAGAACCAACTCCTCCTATTACAGATAAAATAAACAAAGCTGCTCAGGCTCTCTAGTGTCGCCCTGACAGTCATCATGCATCCGCTTGTCATTTCCCTCCTGCCCCCCTGATTTTCTGGAAAAGGGAGAAAGTGTGCAGGGAAAAAAAAAAAAAAAGCACAACAACTTCTGTTAACTTTATAGATGTCTGGTTCCTCCATATGAGGGTGTGCTTGAATCAATTTGGGAGGGAGGGTTTCTAAAGTCTCTCTAGACTCTATTAATTTTGCTAGAGACAATAAAAGGCAGCAGGACCAATGCTATGTGGTGGGAGATCTAGCAACCATTGTAGTCACAATAGCCACCACTTACCGAACACCCACCATGTGACAAAGAACTGTGCATGAATTATCTCACATTTTTCACAAGTACCCCTTGATTTGGGAGTTCACTCATGAGGCAATTGAGGTTCAGGGAGATGAAGTAACTGGCCCAAGGTGGCACCCTGTAGGTAGTAGGGCTGAGATCTGGACATAGATCTTGCCTCCAAACCTTTGTCTTTTTTCTTTTTCCTACTACAGCACACCAAAGAGAGTTCTAGAAAAAACGAGAAAAAGGAATTTACCTGTAATCCTTGCTCAAGAAACCGAAGCTCTGAGGCCACATTGTCGCAGCCTTTTGCAGCTCCTGCACGTGGATACCAGCACCAGCAGCTCCCCAGCCAGGGGCCCCAGCTAAGCTCTCCCAGAGGATGATCTTGGCTTTGTACCTGGGGTGCCAATATCCTGTGAGTCCAACAGAGGGAAGACATAAGAGTATGGTCACCCAGGTAAGTGGTAGACAGCTGAGTGACTATATTCTTGCTCACCACCACCCCCATCAGAGGTGGGTATCTGTGTTTCTAGTTGGGGGAAGCTTTGGTAGACTGTCAGTAATTCCTTCCTGTATCCCGCATCCTGTGTCAGGTAACAGACATTTGTCTTAATGTATTCACTGTATCATCAGAAGCCAATTCTTATCCATCTTCATGAATACTTGATGAATGAGGGGTCAATGACTAAATGAAGGAAAGAAAAGAGACTGAAAAGGAGGTATGAGAATAGGAAAGACAAGTGGAAAGACGAGATAGATATTGCCCTAAAGACACAGTAAGCCATCAAATATCTGTTTTCTAGTCCCCTTCTGGGCCCTCTTGGGTTTTGAAAAAGGGAGGAAGAAAATGGAAAAATTGCCAATAACTTCTATTGACTTTCTGGATTCCTAGTTTCCCCACATGCGGCTATGCTTGAATCAACTTGTAAGAGTCTCTTTACAGTCTATTAATGTTGATGCAGGCACTAAAAGGCCATGGTCAGCCTAATTAGATAATCCACTCCACCCTGGGCTCCGGAAGATGTTCGGGGCATTTGCCTTTACTTGACCCTATGCTGTGGAGCTACCAATATTTTTCTTTCCACAAATTGGTTTTATTTGTACCCTCTATATATTAAATATTAGAGTATTGGCCAAGTTGAAGGAGTCTTCTTCTATGGCTAGTTGCAATAAACATGGTGGAATAAATCTATATATATAATATATGTATGTGTATATATTATATATGTATATATTATATATGCATATGTATATATATTATATATGTATATGTATGTATATATTTCTTAGTAATTTAAAGGTGCAAGGGACCTTTGGGATCATGAATCATTTTACAGTTGTAGAACTGAGAGCCCACAAAATTAAATGACTTGTCCAAGAATACTAGCAAGTCAGTAGCAGGACCAGGACCTAGCTTGTCTTAAAAGGATTAAGAGGTAGTAGGTCAATTAATTAATCAAATATTTATTGATAACTACAATCCATCCCCATCCCTCATGAAGAGCAGAAACTAAATTGCCAAATTACTTTCTCCAGGAAGGCTATGATACAATGTAGAAAGTACTGGCATTATTGTGGTGCTCATATTGAGGCTTGTGGCAACTCTTAATTCATGCATTATAGTGACTTTAATAGACAACATAAAATAGTGAACTGAAGGATGACTTTATATCTGCAGGTCAAGCAAAGGGATATAGACCGTATGGAAATATGGCACATCAGGGGTGCCTGGTGTAATAAGAAACAACTAAAAAGCAAAGGAGGGGATGTGGCTCTAAAAGTTATCAACTGTCAATCAGCCTTGACCATAAAAAGTTAGCCAAAGAAAGACTTGGGCCCAGAGGTTTTGTACAGAGGAAATCCAGGCTCCTAACAAGGGCGAAAGATGGGAATAGAAGGATCAGAACATTGAGCTGGATCTTCGGTTCATTTCAGGTATAGAGAAGGGTAAATGGTCTGTAAAGATGGCCGACCCCAATGAAATTGCCTTCCAAGGCCTTGTCCACTCAACGATATGTTGCATGCCTGAAACTCAGTATACAGGAAAAGGATAGAAATGCAGTAAGATGGAAACCCATCAATCAGAGGACCCTGCCATGCAGTTTCAAACCACTGACTTGATGAAATGTTGATCCACTTTGCCATGGATGCCCCACTTTTTAACTTCTTCTTCAGAGTCCCAGGAAGTAAGGCTCTTCTGTTTAACTGATTTGCGGAATTTTTGCTTCTGCTATTATAATGGCTTCCATAGTTGAGTACCAAAGACACATTACTATGGTGCCACAGAGATATCACAACTTGCGTTTTGCAGATGAGGAAACAGACTGTTCTACCACCAAGGCTTTGGTTTTTCTACTCAATCTTGCACAATCTCTCACTCTCAGCCCAGATCATTGCTACATTTGTGTGAGCCATCAGCATCCAAAGTGAACACAGGGTCTAAACAACTGAAGATGGCATGAGGGAACACACAACCAGGTCTTTAAAAAAAGAAGAAAGTGAATAGGCAAACTGAACAGGACCTCTAGGACTGAAAAGCCTCTGTGAACAACTGGACTCAATATGAAATTGACGTGAGCTCACAGAAGACCAGTTGAGTTCCAGATGTGGTTGGGTAGCTTGGGTTATGGGCAGGTATAAAGAAAATGGTCTCTTCTTATACACGGAGTTCAAAAAAAGACTAAAAGTCACCCCAAAGAGTCACTGTCTTTGTCTTTTGGTCATTAGTAGGTCAGCAGAAATCTCTAGAGAAGACTGGATTTTGTGGCTGATTATCAATTAATTGATCATCACTGGGTATCTTTGGGAGTGTTGCCTTCTCAGGGAGAAGCTGAAAATTATTCCGTGAAAGGTACTTCCACTGAGAATTGTTAAACTCTTTGGAGGTAAAAAATCAGGTATCTGGGAGAACTCAGATATAACATAGGAGCAACAGGCTGAAGCCATGAGACAGATGGGCAGATGGCTTGAGAATGACCATGGGCAGAGGAGAGCAGTGGCAGGGAGAGCCCACAGGCCTCCACCCAGAGTCAGCCTGTCAGCAGGATGAGCTCTAAGATCACCCTAGAGGGAAACTGCAGGCCAGGTCGGGGGCACTGCAAGCTGGAGGTGTGCACAGGCAGGAGAGCAGGTGGCCTGCGATGAGGGGCCATGACTGTGTGGTGGGCTTTCCCACAGCAGGAGCAACTAGACTGAAAGTTCTTTTAAGTGAGGAAGCCATCATCTGTCCAGGGAAAAGTGGTTCGGGATACAGGAGGAGCCCTGCACCCTGCACTACAGAATCAGTCTAGTCTCGGGCAGTCTGTTCCACAGATGCCTCCAACCCAGAGATGGTTGTAGCTTTTCGCAACCAATCACGGCACAAAGTGAGGCCTCCCAATCCACAGCCATCCCTGAATACAGACACTTCACTTGACGTCTGAGTATAGCTGTGTGTGCCTGGAAAGCCTAGAAATAGAAACGGTGCTGTTTTCCCCAAGACGATCATCTCTACATCCTGACCTGGATCAACAATGATCCATTCTGGAAATCCTGGACACTCCTGCTCCTGGAGAGAAGGGATAGATAACTTTTCCACCTGCCTGCCTGTCCTGTCCACCTGGAGGTGGTCTTGTGGCATCTTGGGCCTCACATGTCCCACAGTCTGTTCTCATCCCTCCAATTTGCTCCTTCTCCAGCCTTCTCTCTCTTGGTTGAGTGGTTCCACCATTTGCCCAAGTTGCTTGGACCCAACCCTTGAGTTACAGCCAACTCCTCTCTTTCTCTCACAACCCAAATCTAATTCGTCAGTAAGTCCTGGTGACTCCACTTTCGGAATGTTCCTGGGATGCCACCACTTTTTTGTCATCTCTGTCGCTGCTACCCTGCCGCTTGCTACTGTCAGCTCCAGCCTGGAGAACTGAAATAACCTCCTCACTGTCTCCAGCTGTTCTTCCCGCCCGTGGTCTCTTCTCCAGACACCACCAGAAGGATGCTTTGAAATCCAGATGGCATCATGTTTTCCATCACATTTAGAATGAAACCTGAGGTCCCCAGTGTGACCCGAGGGCCAGTCAGGTTGCCCCCAGGGCTCCATTTCCTGCCACTCTTCCTCTTTCACTCTGCTGGAGCCACATGGTTACTATTCCTGAACACGGGAGGCTGTCTCTTGCTTTAGGGCTCATGCAGATTTGTTCCCATAGCCTGGGGACAGATTTTACCCCAGAAGTCCCCAGGGCTTGATTCCTCCCTTTATTTAGGTCTCAGCTGAAACGTCCCCTCTTCTGAGCAGCCTTCTCTCACCACCCAATGGAAGCAGCCATCCCTGCACGCTCTATCACTTCACTCGGCTCTATTTTTCTTCCTAACACTTTCACAACTTGATATTCTTGTATAGTTTTTCATTTTATTTATTGAGTGCTGTCTCTTCCACTAGAAACCCCTGAAAGCAGGGATTTTTATAATCTGTTGGCCACCACTAGATTCATAAGGACGCACAGAACCTGGTAGGCTGCAGGCTGTCCATAACTGCTTGTTGAATGAATCGATGGATGAATGAGCAGGAGAAGCTCGTTTCTCTCCGTGAAATACAATGGGTTCCAAAGAAATCGAAGCCTTTTTGAAAGGCCTAGCCATACTTCGCCCATACCTCTACAGTGGCAGATCCATGCTCATGACCTCATTTCTCTCCTCAGAACCGCCTTAAAAGTAGACCTTTTAGAGCTACCCGAGAATCCCGGTCCCTGCAGCTGATCTTCCCACCTCCACCCAGCTCTCGTCCTCCTCTCCCTCCCCATCCACCATTGGGTGAGCTGGCTTCCCCTGCTCAACAGCTCTATGCGTTTGCATTTCTGGGTTTGGTCAGGTCAAGACCAGCTCCCCCTAATATGCCTCTGTACTAGACAGCCTTGTTCTAAATGGAAACTGCTGATGACATGGAGGACGAGGCTGGAATGGAAATGTGGGGCAGGGAAGGAAGGAACAGGGAGAAGTCATCTCTAGGTTGGCAGTCCCTGTTAGCCTCTTAGGACTTCTCGCCTCTGCAGCAATGATGTTAGAGTCACGTCTTACTCCCTGGGGGGAGGTGGGTGGTTCCTGACACCTTCCCCTGCTTCTCCAGGTTCTCCCTTTTAGAAAAGGATGAAGGACAGTCTATGATGCAGGCAAGGTCATCACAGATTCTATTCCCTCCTTCAAGTGATGTCAAATGTGACACTGAATGAATAAAACAAAGAAGTTCCTTATGAAGCTTTTGATTCTGAAATAGAATCATTCATAAAATATGAAGTAACTCTACAGACCAGATCACCTATCTTCTCATTTAAGTGATGAGGAAACAGAGAGATGCTAAGTAACTTGCCCAGGGTCACAGAACTGGTAAGGCACTAAACTAGGACTTGAAGCCTCCTGAGCCACTCTCCTGGACCACCAAGATGCTGCAGAGACCAGCTCTCTCCAGCAGGAAGTCCAGTTCCCAAAACGCGCATGGGCTCCTCCAACCTTGACAATAATTCCCCCAAATGGTGGAACCTGCGAACATACTCCATTGGCCTAAAATTGTTGCTTAAGGGCCCGCCTCATTTACCCCAAATTATCGTCCTCTTCCTCTCTCCTTCCTGCCTCCACCCTACTCTTCGAATCTCAAATCCCTCAAGCTATCCAATAACTATTGAGAGTTTAGGCATCCAGGTCCTCAACTGTACCAATCCGAGCCTGGGGAAAGATCTCCTTTCCTTTTTCTATCTTCATTGGAAGATATTTTGTGAAAAAAAATCACAGTGAGTTCCTCAATAGGGAAGCAAACATTGCTTCAAAACTCAGCTCTAAACTGCAGAGAAGGCCAGGCATGGTAGCTCACGCCTATAATCCAGCACTTTGGGAGGCCGAGGCGGGTGGATCACTTGAGGTCAGGAGTTTGAGACCAGCCTGGCCAACTGGGCAAAACCCTGTCTCTACTAAAAATACAAAAATTAGCTGGGCGTGGTGGCAAACACCTGTAATGCCAGCTACTCAGGAGACTGAGGCATGAGAATCACTTGAACCCGAGAGGCAGAGGTTGCAGTGAGCTGAGATCACACCACTGCACTCCAGCCTGGGCAACAGAGGGAGACTCTGTCTCCAAAAAAAATAAAAAATAAAATAAATTGCAGAGAAAATAGCATGGGCCAAGCCAGCCAGAGGGTCCTGTGCCACATGCCATCAGTGCTATGGTGGGAGCTTAATTCCACTCCCAGGTCAGTACCTCCTCCCTCATCTGTGCCCCCTAGGTCAGTGACTCCCGGGACCCATGAATGGCTAACCAGGCCTGCAGCTGAAAACTCTGGCTCGTAATTTGTGAAATCCTCTCCTCCTGGCAGCTTGTAAAGTGGCCACTTAACAGATGGCCAGTAATACATTGCATTCCTGGAAAATCTGTATTTCAGTAGTCACATTATTTACATTTTTCATTTATTAATCCTATTAGGAATATTCCCTCCAGGAGACAAATAAAAGTGGAACAAAAAAGCAAGACAAATAGGCAACTGTGAAAAAAACCCACCTTATTCAAAGGCCTGCTGTTTCCCCTGGGCATAGCTTATATATCACCTGTGTGCAAATAGGACGTCTGACTTGGTGCAGATAGGAGAACATCTGCTGCTCAAATGTCTTTTGAATTTTCCCAAAGACCCCATGAGATACCAGCCAGAGGAGTCTCTTGCTGCAAGGAAAGCTGTAGCCAAGTATATAATTTTTAATCCAGTAATATCGAATACAACAAAAAGTGTCAAGAGCACAAAACATGATTAGAAAATAGACCAATGGAAGAGCCAGCAGGCATGGGCTGTTTGGTTGGCTGACTGGTGGTAATGAGTGTGCAACAGGCTAAACATTGACCTGGATGCATCAGCAACATGGTGAATGCGATCGCCTTCATTTCAGCCCAATGCCTGGTACGCACAAAGCTCAGGATTAATGCTAGGCCATGAGGTCGTCATTGCTGTTTCACCATCTGCTAGAGGAAATGCTCCTCATCATTCAGGGACCAACTGTCATGCTGCCTCTTCTGTTAAAGCGTCCTTGCATTCGTGCCTTCTCTAAACTCCTGTGAAATCGACCTTACTTTTTTTCCTCCATGTTTTTTAGTCCTTTGCCCATCTGATGTCCCTCACTCGATTGTTAGCTCCATAAAAACTATGATTTCTATTTACCTTTGGTTCTACCCCTACAGCATGGCCCCTGCAGTGACCTGCGTCTAGTAAAGGTTACTATAATTAAGTGACATGATCTCCGAAGTTGACAGTTTCCATATGTGTTTGGTTTGGGTGGTGTATTAGTCCATTTTCACACGCTATAAAGAACTATCTGAGACTGGGTAATTTTAAAAGAAAAGAGGTTTAATTGACTCACAGTTCCTCATGGCTGGGGAGCACTCAGAAAACTTACGATCATGGCATAAGGAGAAGCAAGCATGTCTTTACCATGATGGAGCAGGAGAGGTGGCGGGGCAGCGGCGTGAGGGCGTGCCACACACTTTTAAACCATCAGATCTCATAAGAACTCACTCACTATCACGAGAACACCATGGGGGACATCCACCCCCATGATCCAGTCACCTCCCACCAGGCCCCACCTTCAACACATGCAGATTACAATTTATTTTATTTTATTTTATTTTATTATTTTTTATTTTTTATTTTTTTTATTTTATTTTTATTTTTTTGAGACGGAGTCTCGCTCTGTCGCCCAGGCTGGAGCGCAGTGGCCGGATCTCAGCTCACTGCAAGCTCCGCCTCCCAGGTTTATGCCATTCTCCTGCCTCAGCCTCCCGAGTAGCTGGGACTACAGGCGCCCGCCACCTCGCCCAGCTAGTTTTTTTTTTTTTGTACTATTTAGTAGAGACGGGGTTTCACCGTGTTAGCCAGGATGGTCTCGATCTCCTGACCTCGTGATCCACCCGTCTCGGCCTCCCAAAGTGCTGGGATTACAGGCTTGAGCCACCGCGCCCGGCTATTTTATTTTATTTTTATACAGAGTCTTGCTCTGTCTCCCAGGCTGGAGTGCAGTGGTGTGTTCTCCGCTCACTGCAACCTCTGTCTCCCAGGTTCAAGAGATTCTCCTGTCTCAGCCTCCCAAGTAGCTGGGACTACAGGTGCACACCCACCACGCCTGGCTAATTTTTGTATTTTTTAGTAGAGACAGGGTTTCACAATGTTGATCAGGCTGGTCTCAAACTCCTGGCCTTAGGTGATCCACCCACCTTGGCCTCCCAAGGGGATTACAACTTCACATGAGATTTGGATGGGGACATAGAGCCAAACTATATCAGGTGGTTTCCTGTGTCCTAACTCTTGTAGTGTAACTTCAGAGATGGGAGAAGAATGTCATAAACCAGATAGGCATCAGGGAAGGGGGATTCTTTTCCTCACTTGCCTTCATGCTTTAGTTTTCTTGAATTCCAAGACAATGGAAAGGATCTTGACCGATTTTAAAGAATCAAGAAATGAAAAAAGGTGGAGGCATCAGTTTCCAAAGTTATAATTTGTTCATACCTGAGATGAATACTAATTCCTATTCTAACTACCTCACAGGACTCTCCTGAGGCTCAAATAAGGTAATGTGTGGACAGAAGCTCTTTGCTTGTAGGAAAGATGATATGGGTGTAAAGTATTATTAGCCCTTTAATCTTTCTCGTCTCATAATGGAGAAAATTTTCCAAAGACAAATTGGGAGCTCATTTCAGTCTCTCAGCGGCCTCTTGCTACATGATGTCCATGTCAATTAAATGCTGCAGAAGAGTGCGGCCGAATCCAAATAAACAGCAGCATGAAATACATTTGTCAGTGCTCTAGCCCTGCTAAAGACAGGTAGAATTCTCCTCCAGGCCCCAGGACTCATCCACTGGCTGAGATGCAGTGCATGAACGGCATAACAACACTGTAAAGGCCGCTCTGGGTCAGACCTTGCTTTCATGGATCCAAGTTTTCTGCTCTTACCGCTCCACCAAGGGCCATTCTGTAGGAGGGTGTGGCTGCTCCCTGTGATGGTGGAACACAAAGCCTCCAGAAGCCCCTTTGGGACTGGGGGACTCATTGCTCCTGCTCCTGGGAATGATGGCAGCTGATGGTTCTCCTAATCAGGGCGCTAACCTCAGCCTCAGAGTCCCTCACTCAAAGCCACACTCCGTCCTATATCCAATGACTGTGGTGTGTCAGTGGTGGGAAAGGAGGCAACAAGACCTGGCTCCCTTGTCTAGGGTAGGACAAGTCTGCGGGGCTGATTTCCCATAGGGTCAGCTGAGTTCTCTGATGCCATTTTATTGCTGCTCAACTTCTCTGTTTGCCCAGTTTCACGTCCCTTGCCCTTCACAAATATTGTCCCTGCAAACTGTGTTTAATAAAACTGCATACCGATCTCTGAAGGACTTCACCTATGACACTTCCCAAACAGTGCAGCTCTGGATAGGTTACTGGTCTGTAGGGATATTGATCCTCCAAGCCCTTGGAGAAAATAAGTGGATCCCGCATCAGTCCGTGTCCCAAGCCAGTTACCTTAGTTGTAAGCATCACCCGCCCTCTACCCCAGCATGCTACACAAGCATTATTTTCTATGTGCCATGATGAGAAAAGGGATCTGTGTAACGTCAGTAATGTGTGGCACACTCAGAAATAAATCTGTTTTAACACAGTATAGTCATCTTTCCAATATCCATTCCCTCTTCTTTCTTACTAATGGATCCCTGACTTTTTTTCTTCCAGGCAGTAATTTTCCCAGCAAAACAAACAAACAAACAAAACCATTTCCCAGCCTTCTCTGCAGCCAGGGAGAGCCACGTGGACAGTGAATTCTTGAATTCCAAGACAATGGAAAGGATCTTGACCAATCTTAAAGAATCAAGAAATGAAAAAAGGTAGAGGCATCAGTTTCCAAAGTTACAATTTGTTCATACCTAAGATGAATACTAATTCCTATTCTAACTACCTCACAGGACTCTCCTGAGGCTCAAATAAGATAATGTGTGGACGGAAGCTCAAGAATTTAGTCTTGCTCAGTGGACAGAAGCAGAAATGTGCTGCTCTTCTAAGAAAGGCATCTCCACATTTTCATGTTGTTCCTTTCTGTATCTTCCTGCCTGGAACAGGGATGGGAGGCTAATGACCAAGAAGATACCCATGTCCTGTGTGGATGCATCTTCTATTGCAGCATCTAAAAATTACACCAAACTTTGGAGGCTTTAAACAAACACTTGTTATCTCGGTTTCTGTGGGTCAGGAATAACGGTGGGGACTCCGGTGTGGTCCCCTGGTTACACAGCACTCATTTGGTATAACATGAGAGGAAACTACACAAGGGTATACATCCCAGGAGGCAAGGCTCTTTCGAGGGCTTCTCAGAGGCTGCCTCCCCTAGCCCAGCCTCTGGCCCTGAGGAGTCACATCCATCCCACATACAAAATATCGTCATTCTCTCCCAAGGTCTCCAAAGGTCTCATCCCATGACAGCATGAATGTACAATTAAAGAACCTAATCATCTAAGGCAGGTCCGAGCGTGGAGGAGACATCTCAGGCACGGCTCCTGAAGCACAGCCCTCAGGTACAGTTCCCCTGCAAACCGTGCTTCTTCAAAGCCCTATATTTTGGTTTCATGACTTAGCCATGGATGTATCCAAAAGAAGAGAAAAGAACAATTTGACCATCTGCTATTTCAATTATCTCCCTACCCACCTCCCTATCCACTTGGCCCTAAAACTAGAGAGTGCGTATATGAGGCTGTGCAAACACACACACACACACACACACACACACACACACACATTCATACATGGTATGAAGTGGCACTCTAGCCAAATAAGCAAGACAAAGAGGATGACAACCAAGCAGGAATGCCAAAACTGATATTTTCCTAATGAGAACAATAATGCAATGAGTAACAGAGCTCACGAGTGGCTGACCCAGCAGATGTCCCCTGGGGATCCGAACTATTCTTTAATTCTCCCTGAAGACCCCAAAAGAAGCAGCAATGGAGCAGAGTGGAGTGGGGAGAGGGATGGTTGGCCAGTTAGGGACTGGGACAGTAAGGGCTGGAACCAGGAAAGGAACTACGGAGAGTCCTCCAGGGCAGCAGTGTGTCTGTCTTGCTTTAACATTCTGAGCAGGCATCTCTCTGATTTCTTGCAATACTGTTCGAAACACTCTCTATGTTCTGCAAAACGAGGGGCATAGAAACACTCCTCAGCATGTCTTCAGCTGCTGAATTGCCCGAGTGTGATCTGAGGCCCTCCGTTCCTATTTAGTTGATGGCACGTCTTTGGCATTTTCGTTCATTTCTGATAACTCCCTCGGGAATGGCCAGCTAAGCACTTTCTCCATTATGCTATCTCTGTGAAAAGTCACACTTAAGGGTTCTCAGAGGACGATTTCAGATACAGATATAAAAGCCATCCCTGAATGCCACTCTGCTGGCTTTGCTGTCTGTGCAGATGTTCTCAGAGATTCTATCATTCTTTCCGTATTTTTAAAGTTCATTCTAGAAAATTAACCTTAATAACCAATTGAAACCTTCATGGTTTTTTTCCCCTGCTGAGGCCTCTCGACCAGAATTTTAAATCCAACCCTTTCCATCCTGTACTCAGCAGGCAGGAGAAATTTAAGAGCCTATAGTCAGTAGCTAATATCAATCTCCCTTGGCTAAGAGACCCTGTCTGATCTTGGCTCCTTGGTTCCAATCATTTTGCCTTGCCTTATTCCATTTAGCCAAGTCCTTGCCATGAGCCCCAGTTCAGCTGGATCCCAGCCTTGGTTCCAAGGACTTCAGCACATCCAAGAATTGGAGAACATTCTATCCTACCTGCTCTGAGGATGGATGTCGCATTTTTTGAACTAAAATTTCTGAAGATAGACGGTGGCTCCGCCTGGTGAGATATTCCCCTGATGCCTACTTGTTTCTAACTTGGCCCTTCTCCTTGCCACGGATCTTCTGGAATCCTAACTGCTCCCAGGTCAAAATAGGTGGGTTTTGGCCACATTCCTCACTTGTCAGACCACCTATGAGAAAGATGGGATTCATGGCTGGAAGGGACTTCAAACGCTGTCTAGTCCAACCATTCAAGCATGCCTTGCCTGACAATAAATGCAAATCAATCAAACAATGCCTCTGATTCAGAGCCCTCCTTTTCTCATGTTAAATAAGAACAGCTTAAAGTTAAACATTTCAATGAATTCTTCCTAATGCTAAGAGCCAGGGCTGCCTTACAGGTCTCAGGAATGCTATTTTTGAGATGGTTTTAATAAGTCTGAAGCCTGACTATTATTGTCAGACACACAGAGCCCCGTTGCCCCATTTCAGACAGCAAAGAGGTGGCAGAGGATGAGGGGGAACCTCACATACCCCTGATCTCCACAGCAATGACCTCCCTGAAGGTGGGCATGGACTCCAGCTGCCTCCTGCTTCCTGATTCAGTCCTTTGGTGAGGCTGTCCCTCAGATACTGTACATAAGGCTCATGGCTAAGCAAAGAGGACTGACTACCTTTATGGGTTTCAGTTTTTCAAGTTCTGGAGTGATCTGATAGTTGGTGGATTTGAACCATTCTAGTTGACCCTTTAAGACAAAGCATGTCCTTCCTGGGCTCATGGTGTGTTAGTCCATTCTCACACTGCTGATAAAGACACACCTGAGACTGGGTAATTTGTAAAGAAAAAGAGGTTTAATGGACTCACAGTGCCACATGGCTGGGGAGGCCTCACAATCGTGGCAGAAGGCTAAAGGCACATCTTACATGGTGGCAGTCAAGAGAGAATTGAGAGCCAAGCAAAAGGGGAAACTATCAGATCTCATGAGACTTACTCACTACCATGAGAACAGTATGAGGGAAACTGCCCCCATGATTCAATTATCTCCCACCAGGTCCTTCTCATAACACATGGGAATTATGGGAGCTACAATTCAAGATGAGATTTGGGTGGGGACACAGCAAAACCATATCACATGGTCAGCTGAGGAGCTTTGGGCAAGCCATAGAAATAGGCTCCCACCTCCACGCAAAGCCGTGGAGCGTCTTTGCAAAGCATCCCCTCTCCTAGAGCACTTCTTGTGGGTCCACCCTAGCCAGTCACACTGCTGACCTTGGGTCCTTGCCCCAGCCTGGTCAGTATTTTTCTGAAATTGCACCCTTTCATATAAGCTAGCCCATAGGACACCCTGCCAGGCTGGGTGCTCAAACACCTTAGGGAAAGCTGAAGACATGAACTTACTGCTTTCTGTAGATGTAGAGAAGTCCTGACCAAGAAATTCTGGGAGGCCCATGAAGTGTGGCAGATTTGGGGCAAAATGGAATCATCAGGGACACAACTAATTCCAGAGGTGCCCTGCTGGGGGTTCCAAAGCCTTGATGGGATGTTCTTTGCACCAAAGCACCTGCAAGTTCATGGCATACACAGTAACAGTGACAGCGATGCCCAGGCAGAGGAAGAAAGGAAGCAGAATGTGGTTGAGCCACTTGTGGAATATTTATTGAAGCAGGTAGTTTGAAGATAGCTGGCCAAATAGCATCAAATTTCATGTGCTCTACCTAGCCATTAAGCTAAATGTAACTAAATCCCAGGGAAGGGATAAGGCTCACCCAAGACTTCTCAGAGGGCTTGGAGAGCAGGAGGGTAAAATTGTACTACTCTCAGCTAATGCATCAACTGTCAACACAAGGAGCCCCACTATCTGGGGACCAGAAAATACGAGTAGGACCCCAAGTACAGGGAAGGCTCTAAAGGGGGTCCTGGGAACCACAAGTGAAGCACGTCCCTTCCCACACTGGCGCGGGCAGGCGCATGGAATCAATAGGAGGCATTCAGTCTCACAGAACTTACCAGGGAAAAGGCAATTTCAGAGGGAGAAAGCAGCCCTGATTAATGCACTGCAACCTTTGAGAAGATTAATGCGTGGACAAGGAGGAAGCAATGAGTGTAATTTATTTAGACTTTCAAAAAGGCTCCATACCAAAGGCTGTTTTTAAAAGTCACTGTGGCATCTGGGTTTTAAAGGACTAGCTTTTTGAGGTTAATGCCAATGAAGACGCCTACATTTTCTTGGTGCCAGTGCCACACGCTGTAGAGGACTGGTGACTTGTACCCTGCGTGGCCATTTCTAAGCAGATTCTCACCTCCTCTTGCCCCTCAAGGAGTGACCTCTCTCTTCCTTCTTAATTTCCAACTTTTTCCACTTTCTACACAATGTGTAATTGTCTATGTGTGTCTTATCTCTGAGGTAGCCTGGAACCTACCTCTGGACAATGTCATATCCACTTTTGTGCTCTACACGATACCTATGACTAGGATTCTATGACTCTAAATTGGAGAAGACCCAGTAATTAAAAAAATGTTTTTTTGAGACAAGGTCTCATTCTTTCGCACAGGCTGGAATGCAGTGGCATAATCATAGCCCACTGCAGCCTCGACCTCCTGGGCACAAGCGATCCTCCCTCCTCAGCCTCATGAGTAGCTGGCACTGCAGGTATGTGCCACCATGCCTGGATAATTTATTTGTTACTTGTAGAGATGCAGATAATTCTTTCTTTCTTTCTTTCTTTCTTTCTTTCTTTCTTTCTTTCTTTCTTTCTTTCTTTCTTTCTTTCTTTCTTTCTTTCTTTCTTTCTTTTCTTTCTTTCTTTCTTTCTTTCTGTCTCTCTCTCTTTCTCTTTCTTTCTTTCTTTCTTTCTTTCTTTCTTTCTTTCTTTCTTTCTTTCTTTCTTTCTTTCTTTCTTTCTTTCTTTCTTTCTTTTCTTTTTGTTTGTGACAGAATTTCACTCTGTCACCTAGGCTGGAGTGTAGTGGCATGATCTCAGCTCACTGCAGCCTCTGCTTCCTGAGTTCAAATGATTCTCCTGCCTCAGCCTCTCAAGTTGCTGGGACTACAGGTGCACACCACCATGCCCAGCTAATTTTTGTATTTTTAGTAGAAACAAGATCTCACCATGTTGGCCTGGCTGGTCTTGAACTGACCTCAGGTGATCTCCCTGCCTTGGCCTCCCAAAGTGCTGGGATTACAGGTGTGAGCCACTGCGGTTGGCCAAGAATTCTCAAGTATTACGTTTTACTGCTGTGAATACTGCAGACACCTCAATCTCCACATGGCCAGCACGGAGGCCATTGTCCCCGCCCTTGTCACACACAGCTGCCCTTTCTCCGACCCCCTCTTGCTGAGCGGTCCCACCAAGCACTCGCCTGGCAGCAGGCTTGGCTGCCTCCTGCTGGCTCATTTCTCATGGTCAGTCCAGTTGGTCAAGTTCTGTGCATTCCTCACCCTAGATGTTCCCACGTTTCTTCATGTGCATGGCAGCTGCCTTATCCCGAGCCTCACTGCTGCACCTGTATGACATCTTCAGATCCTGATCAAATCCTTCAAAGGTCATGGCCAGTGTGTGTAGGGTTTCCCATGCCCTGACATCTTTCTGAAAAATATTTTTTTGAGGCAGGGTCTTGCTCTGTTGCCCAGGCTAGAGGGCAGTGGTGCAACCATGGCTCACTGCAGCCTCAGCCTCTGGGCTCAAGTGAGCCTCTCACCTTAACCTCCCTACCCCTCCCTACCCCCCAGTAGCTGGGACTACAGGTGCATTCCACCATGCCCAGCTACTTTTATTTATTTATTTATTTAGTAGAGATGAGCTCTCACTCTGTTGCCCAGGCTGGTCTCCAATTCCTGAGCTCAAGTGGTCTTCCTGCCTCTGCTTCCCAAAGTACTGAAATTACATGCATGAGCCACCATGCCCAGCCACACCCAGGTATCTGGATAGCTGTTGTTATCACTCCTGTTGCCTTCCACACCTTCTTTCTCTCCCTTCTTCCAGCTTCATCCTGTAGTGAAATCCTACCTGTTAAAATAAATGCCCCCTTCCACCACAGGGCCTTTGCATCTGCTGCGTCCTTCCTTCTGAAACTCTCTCTCTTTTTCCTAGTACTCCTTCACAGTTAAACTCAGTTAGTTCCCCAGGCTAGATCAAATCCCCCTCGTTTATACTTTTGTCACATTTTGTACTTCTACATCAAAGCAAAATTATAACACAGTTATAATTTTATACTTATTTGTATCATTATTTGGTTAATGACTTCTAACTCCTCTAGATTGGCCACGTCCAGTTGGCTCACCTGGATAGGGCTGGCGTAATAAAAACCCCATGGGTATTTTCTCTATGAAACAGTGGTAGGGACGTGAACAGCAGCAAGTCCCCAGCCTGGTCTAGGGGGGTTAGAGAGAGCTGCCCAGGGGAAGTGGTAAATCAGGGACCCTGAAACAAAAGTGGGCAGCAAAAGTGTTCCAGGCAGCAGGTACAGGGTTGGGAAGACTCTGGAGCTAGAAGACCCGGAGTTTTCAAGCAGAGGTCTCAAAAGTAGGACACATATTTCCCAGTGGGTATACAAGATGGTCCATTAGGAAGCAGGAAGAAAAAAATAGATATGTTTATGCTAAATGTTTAGCTTAACTGAATAAGAAAGCAAGTAAGCTCCGCTATTATATAAGAAACAGGCTGAAGCCAGAGGCTCCCTTAGTGCAGGTGTCCGAGAGCCATGTGCCATGCAAGGTATGTGATGTCTCCCGAAAGAGAAGTGACTGTGCCCCAGTATGCAGCCAGGGTGTGTCTGTCACCCAAACCCACAGATGATATTACCTACTCTGAACCAGCCCTCACTAAATGCCACACGACTTAAAGAGTCTCCTGCAAAGAATTGACAGATTGATGGTAATACTACTAATGGGAGTGTAAGTGAACACACATTTTTTTCTGAGCTCACACTGCTCCTGCCTCAGACAAGTTCTTTGTCAGCCCATGAGATTAAAAATGATTTAATCAGAACTGACAAGAAGTTTTCCAAAAGAATACAAATTTATCACCAATTCTTTTGAAGTATGGGTTTGCATCCTCTGTTGTTAACATCGAACCTTGCCTTAACCATAGCTTTCCTCATCTGAATATATTAGTTAATGGTGATAATACATGTAGACAGCTTTTTTTATTATTTATGTGTTTATTTTGAGACAAGGTCTTGCTCTGTTGCCCAGACTGGAGTCTGGTGGCACCATCATAGCTCATTGTAGCCTCAACCTCCCAGGCTCAAGCCATCCTCAAGCCATCCATCCTCCATCCTACTCAAGCCATCCTCCTGAGTAGCTGGGACTTACAGGTGCATGCTGCTACACCTGACTAATTTTAAACAATTCTTTTCTAGAAACTGGGTCTCACCATGTTGCCCAGGCTGGTTTTAAACTCCTGAGGTCAAGCAGTCCTCCCTCCTGAGCCTCCCAAAGTGTTAGGATTACAGGCATGAGCAACTGCACCCGGCAGACAGCTTTTAAGTAAATATCCATACCTTGGAGTTTGTATGTAAGTATACATACTTGGGAGCCTACAAGTTTTCAGCTTGTTTATTTGCTGTTGTTTTCTCATTGAGGTGTGCAACCAAAACTATGGAAACCATTGCATTAGGAACTGAAAGAAGTTCAATATGGAAGAACTGGGGAGTGGGAGAGGGCAATGTTGAGAAATTGGACTGGAGAGAGAAGCAGTCCAATAGAGAAATACTCTATTATAGTATTTATCAGACTATCTATCATTATTCACTTTAAAGGTTCTTACTTGATATCTAGGGTTAACTTATACTCAATAATTTACATGTCTGAATATTTTGTGGAGATGATTAATAACCTTCATACAATTCTCTAAAGTTCTATGTCTTAGTAAACATTATTGATCTAGTTAGTGGTCTGGCTCTCCCAACTAAGCTGCATTCCTTGTTGTGAAAGAATCTAATTTTTTTTTTTTTTGAGATGGAGTCTCACACTGTCGCCCAGGCTGGAGTGCAGTGGCGCGATCTTGGCTCACTGCAACATCTGCCTCCCAAGTTCAAGCGATTCTCCTCGCCTCAGCCTCCTAAGTAGATGGGATTACAAGTGCCAGCCACCACACCTAATTTTTTTGTATTTTTAGTAGAGACAGGGTTTCGTTATGTTGGCCAGGCTGGTCTCGAACTCCTGATCTCACAATCCACCCTCCTTGGCCTCCCAAAGTGCTGAGATTACAAGCATGAGCCACCACACCCTGCCAGAATCTCATTTTTATGATTATCATCATAGTAAGTGTGAAATAGCTATGAATTATTGAATGAATGAATGAATGAATGAATGATTTATCTATTGCTTTCTCTTTTGGGCATTGGAAGACAAAAGAACCCCAAAAACCCACATACAGCTAAAAGTTGATTTTCTTTTTAGTAATAAGAGTTTCATGGGCTTCATTTAACATAAACTTACATAGTACCTTCTGTATGCCAGGTACTAGTCATTCTGTCCTCATAAAAACCCTAGGAGTAGGTACTATCATTGTCCTATTTCCAGACAGTGAAGCTAAGGTGTGGCTTGATAAGGTCATTTGGCTGTAAGTGGCTAAGGCAAGAGTCAAACGCAGGCAGCCTGGCTGCAGAGTCTATGCTTGTAACCAGCACACCATGGCAAGACCCGCATGTCAGCTCACACAGTTACAGGGTCGGTGTCATCAGAAGGTGCTCAGCATAACCTGACAGCAAAATGCCCGCCATAACCTTCCTCACTCCTCAGCAAAGACTGCCCTTCAAAAGCAAAGTAGGGAGAAGTCGACCGAGATTCAGATGGCTTGGTTTCACGTGGCTACAAACGACAGGGCTGAAGTGGAGAGCTCAACCTGACAAAGTAGCGAACTGCTCACAGAGCCATGACATTATATTTAACATTTTATTATGGAAATTCTCACATTCCAAAGTGTAGAGAAAAATATAATGAACCTCCAACAATTATCAACACATAGCAAATCATTTTCATCCACATGCTTACTCCTCCATTTTGTCTTTGTTTGTTTTTTGTTGTTGTTGTTGTTGTGTTTTAGCTTCTTTGAGACAGTCTCACTCTGTCACCGAGACTGGAGTGCAGTGGCACAATCTCAGCTCACTGCAACCTCTGCCTCCCAGGTTCAAGTGATTCTTGTGCTTCAGTCTCCCAAGTAACTGGGATTACAGGCACGCACCACAATGCTGGGCTAATTTTTGTATTTTTAGTAGAGATGGGGGTTTCACCATGTTGACCAGGCTGGTCTCAAACTCCTGACCTCAAGTGATCCTCACACTTTGGCCTCCCAAAGTGCTGGAATTACAGGCATGAGCCACTGTGCCCAACCCCATTGTTATTTTTAAGTAACCTGATTCCACATGATTTCCTAATGGGACTTAAAAATATTGTATTACCCACTTAGAAACTCTGTAGAATTGATGTCAGAAGACTTGAATTTGAGTCTTGCCTCTACACTTTTCCAGCTCTGTGTCCTTAAGCATGTATTTCTCTGAGCCTCAGTTGCAACATCTATAAATTATGGATGGTAATACTTGTTTCACCATATGGTTTTGAGGATTAGATAAGTCAACACGAGTGAGAGTGACGTTTAAACTGTAAAGACCTGATTGAATCTCAGCACAGCCCTGCTTCCATCTCACCCCACCACAAGGACTATCATGGTTCATTTTATGTGCCAGCTTGGCTAGACTATGGTGATCACTTGTTTGGTCAAAGACCAGTCTAGATGTTGCCATAAAGTTATTTTCTAGATGTGATTAATATTTACAATCAGTTTAAGTAAAGCAGATTACCCTCCATAACATAAGTGGGCTTCATCCAATCAGTTGAAGGTCTTCAGAACGAAGATAGATTTTCCAAAGAAGAAAGAATTCTGCCTCCAGGCTGTAACATAGAAATTCTGCCTGAGTTTCCAGCCTGAGGACTCAAGGCTGCAACATCTACTCTTCCCCGTATCTTCCAGACCTGCCATTTGCCTTACAGATTTTGGACTTACCAGCCCCTACTATTGTAAGGCTTCAGGTTGAGATAGGTCAGCAGGAGTCAGCAGGTGATTGGAGGGTGGAGGGAGAGAAAGGTTGGGATATTTCTTCCTGTGGCTCTTTTCTGGTAGGTTGGCTCAGGCTTCTGGGCCAGTCTACCAAAGTGGTCCTCTCACTCTCCAGGTGATGGGGAGATGACGCTCTCCCTACATTATTTGCCAGCCCTCTGCACATCCCTTGTGTTTTCCTTACATTACATGGTAACCACACCTTTGCAAATAGTTCCTTTATTGAACTCTCCTCAATTACCCAGCTCGAGAGTACCATCTATTTCCTGTTGGGACCCCAAGTGATACAGATGCTAGAGAAAGCAATTTAACAGAGAACCCATACTAGGTGGATGAAACAGAGTCACTAAGAATTCCGTTAGGAATACTTTAGGTGCTCATCAGTATCAGTTTTCCTGAGTCCCCAAACTGTCATATTCCCAGCTCTCCAGCTCTCTGGGAAACTCAGCTAATGCCTCCTCCATGCCCTCCACCTCGCCTTCCAAGGCATCCCCAGCTGGGTGCTGAACTCACTCAGAGCCCTCAAGTTTGCCCTTGACCATGACCCTGAGTTTACAACCATCTTGGTGGCTGGGGGTTGGGGGGAGCCTTCCCCTTGCCCACAGCATCACTCATTTCCTTCTTTCTGTGCCAAACCCAAGCAACCTTTCCCAGTCCACAGAGCCTCGCTGTTTCTGGGGACTGGCCAGCCCACCGCCTTGGAAGCCAGCTCAGACCCAGTCGTCAGTTCCCAGATTGCACCTCCCCTGCCCGTCCGCCCTCACACACACATACAAAAATACTTTGGTTATTTAGGTTGCCATGACCGCTTTTATTTTAGATGTAGTGATTCACCAGTATGGCCCTTTCTGCAGCTCTACACAGTTAATTTCCACCCAGAGCTAATTGGATATCCTTTCATTTTCCCCACTACTTCCCCACAGTGGTTCCCACCAACACTTGCTCCCATAAATATGTATAACTCCACTCCAGATATTAGCAGTGTGTTTTGAAAAACACATCCAATTTTACCAGGAATCTGATAGCATATTCATAACCAGTCCCAGTCTTTGCTTCTTCGGCAGCTTACTTTGGAAGCTGCTAAAAATTCTCTTCTTGTTTATAAAAAGTAAAAAAAAAAAAAAAAAAAAAATACTTGACCTTGATTTACTAACACAACAGTGTACGGAAAGTTTGCTTTAAATAATTAAAAATATTAATAAGCCACAAAGCAGCCCTTCTACTCTGCTATGGCGAGAGATGTTCATTTTAACGAGAGTGATACAGTATAGTGATTTTGATGTTCCCCTGATTTCATTAAAATGGGATTATGTGTGGGTGGGTGTGTGTAGCCATAAGTACAAACTCAAAGACCAAAAAGTACAAAAGCTGTTTGAAAGTTAATTAAAATGACCCTCAGGATTTGGGGACAGCAAAGTAAACACCATCTCCTAGCTGGCCACCCTCTCCCTGTCACGAGCATGCAGTTTGGAGTCAACCAGTTTTGTTGCTTTTGGAGTTTATAACTCAACTGGTTAATGATCTGGTCTATGGACATGAATACTACCAGCCCCGGAATCATCAGTCAGCAGGAGTTCCTTTGATATCTTCCCCAATCTCCCTGAGGCTATGACACCTTGAAATAGGGGCCCCTCCCTGAGTAAATCCATTCAGCTTATGTGACCAAAGGATTTTCTACTCAGTCATGGTGAGAAGTAGCCTGGGACAAGGCTGAGAGTCGCTGGGGACCAGGACTGCTAGGGACCGCAACTGCTAGGGACCACAGCAGGGACTTGAGCGTCCAGGCCAGCCTGACCTCCTTCCACGATGAGTCCTGAAGCCCCACACCACGCCTGACACCTCCACCTGGCCTGACCTCCACCTGGCCTGACCTCCACCTGGACTGACCTCTACCTGGTCTAATACCCACCTGGCTTCACTTCTTCCCTGGCTTCACCTCCCACCTAGAAGAAAGATGCATTCCATCCCCAAAGCTTTTAAGAGAAACATAGCTTCTCTTTTTCTTCATTAGCCATCAGCACCTCCACTTGGGAACCACTTAGAAGAATAGGTGAAAAGTAAAGAAGTTCACCTTGGCTGGGCACGGTGGCTCATGCCTGTATTCGCAACACTTTGGGAGGCCCAGGCAGGTGGACCACTTAAGGTCAGGAGTTCAAGACCATCCTGGCCAAAATGGTGAAACCCGTCTCTACTAAAAATACAAAAACATTCGCTGGGCATAGTGGCGCACACCTGTAGTTTCAGCTACTTGGGAGGTTGAGGCAGGAGAATCACTTGAACCCAAGAGGCAGAGGTTGCAGTGAGCCAAGATCGTGCCATTGCACTCCAGCCTGGACAACAAGAACAAAACTCTGTCTCAAAACAAAACAAACAAACAAATAACAAAAAGAGGAGGAGGAGGAGAAGAAGGAGGAGAAGGAGGAGGAGAAGGAAGAGGAGGAGGAGGGGGATGAAGAGGAGGAGGAGGAGGATGAAGAGAAGGAGGAGAAGGAGGAGAAGGAGAAGGAGGAGCAGGAGGAGGAGGAGGAGAAGAAGAAGAGGAAGAGGAAGAAGAAGAAGAAGAAGAAGAAGAAGAAGGAGAAGGAGAAGGAGGGGAAGGAGGAGAAGGAGGAGAAGAAGGAGAAGAAGGAGAAGAAGGAGAAGAAGGAGAAGAAGGAGAAGGAGAAGAAGAAGAAGAAGAAGAAGAAGAAGAAGAAGAAGAAGAAGAAGAAGAAGAAGAAGAAGAAGTCGTCTCCTGGGCATCTCTCACAGTCAGGCTCCCTAAATCCTCCCGGCTAACCATCCTCCTCCCGTCATTTACCCCACCATTCTTTCAAACCTACTTAGAGAGAGGGTATCACATAGCCAAAGGAAATAAAGACGTTTGCCATCAACATCTTTGCCTCCCACAGTTTCTCTCTGGACTTGAGCAGCACGGCTGTGTGGTGAGCGGGTCTGTGGGGAGATTCAGGTCTCTCTTGCTAGTCTGTCTTCAGTGTGCCTCAGGAAGATCCCAGGCTTCAGGGGCAAGCAGTCCTGGACGACTTCATTACCCGGTGACCCTGAGACATTATGTAACCTTGCTGGGTCTCTAGCTCCTCATTTGTCAAGTAGGGACAACAATAGGGCCTAAGAATGGGATAATTCTGAGGATTAAAAGTAATTGTGGTCTGTCTCCAATTCTATTAACATGGAGTGTCAGTGCAGGGAGTGGCATGGAATGGCACACAATGGAATGGAATGGGAGAGAATACTGGGACGGAAGTGGAGTTCCCATTGGAAACTACACAGATTTGGTTACCGGCAGCTGGCCATGTCCTGAGGGTTTTCCAGTCCTGGAGAGGCCACTCTTTAAAGAGGGAAGGAATGATATTGCAGAGGTCAGAGGAAGTGGGAGTTGAGGTCAGTTTTGCTTCCATTCCCAGGAGCTCCTGAATTAAAAATTCTGAGGCAGGTCTTCAATAACACAACAACACAACGTTATCAACCTCAATCACGACAAGGGCACAGATTTGACATTTTCTTTGGAAACTCATAGTTATGTGCTGATTATGGCTATGGAAGTCACAAGACTTGGCAAGTGGGAAACCCTTGCCTGGAAACGAAAAAGTAGTCAAAGTAGCTTCACTGAAATACTCCCTGCCTCCCAGCACCTCTCACAAGTGCAGTGTGCTCCCTAGAGTTTCAGCTCCCCCAGCTGCACGGGGAGCCAATCTCTTCTTTCAAATGGATGAGAATGTTAAGTGAGACATGATCTTGATTCTGGGCTCGGCTGTGAAGGCTTTCCCCACCAAGTCCAGAGGACTTGGATCAGGTCTCCTAGTTCCACTCTTAATCCCACTACAGCCTATTCTTCTCACAATGGTGAGACGAATCTTTTAAACAGTAACTCAGATGGTGTAACTCCTCTCCTGTGATCTCCCAGGGGCTCTCTATCTCACTGGGGGAAAATTTCAAGTCTTCCTGGTGACCTACAAGGTGCTCCACGACTTACCCTCCCGCCCCCCGCCCCTCACTGTCTCTTTAAACACATGCCAAACACAGGACGCTTGCACTTGCCTTTCTTGGCCTGGGAATTTTTTTCACCACATGTTCATTGGACTTGCTCTGTCACTTCTTTTAAAACTCTTCTCAAATATCAGCTCATCAGTAAGATCTCCCTAATCTCCTAAAGAGTAAAATGTTCATGTGCGTTCATGCACACACACACCACACCATTACTTTCCATAGTGTTATGCTGCTTTATTTTTCTTCACAGCACACATTACCACCTGACATACTACACATTTTTTAAAGCAATAGACTTTATTTTTTAGAACAACTTTAGGTTTACGGAAAAATTGGCAGAAAGTACAGAGTTCCCATATAGCCCATGGTCCAACACACATACAGTTTCCCTATTATTAACATCTTGCATTTATGTGGTACATTGTTGGAATTGATGAACCAATATTGACACATTTTTATTTTTTTGAGATTGAGTCTTGCTCTGTTGCCCAGGCTGGAGTGCAGTGGCTTGATGTCAGCTCACTGCAACCTCCATCTTCTGGGTTCAAGTAATTCTCTTGCCTCAGCCTCCCAAGTAGCTAGGATTACAGGCACCCACCACCATGCCCAGATGATTTTTGTATTTTTAGTGGTGATGGGGTTTCACCATGTTGGTCAGTCTGGTCTTGAACTCCTAACCTCAGGTGATCCATCCACCTCAGCCTCCCAAAGTGCTGGGATTACAGGCGTGAGCCACCACGCGCAGCCTGATACATTATTATTAACTAAAGTCCACAGTTTACGTTCCAGTTCACTCTTTGTGTTGTATAGTTCTATGGGTTTTGACAAATGCATAATGTCATATATCTGCCATTACAATATTATTTACTGCCCTAATAATCCTTGGGCTCTCTGCCCTTCCATCCTTCCTTCCTCCTCCTCAATCCTTTGCAACCACTGACCTTTTTATTATTGCTATAGTTTCGCCTTTTCCAGAATGTCACATAGTTGGAATCATACACGTAGCCTTTTCAAATTGGCATTTTTCATTTAGCAGTAAGCATTTAAGGTTCCTCCGTGTCCTTTTGTGGCTTCGTAGCTCAATTGTTTTATTGCTAAATAATATTCCATTGTATAGATGCACCACAGTTTCTTTATCCATTCATTTATTGAAGAATATCACGGTTTCTTCTAATTTTTGGTAGTTATAAACATTCATTTATAGGTTTTTGTGTAGACATGAGTTTTAAACTCATTTAGGTAAACACCAAGGAGCATGTTTGGTAGATTATATGGTAAGAATATGGACAGTTTTGTAAGAAACTGTCAAACTTCCTTCCAAAGTGGCTGTACCATTTTGCATTCCCACCAGCAATGCATGAGAGTTCCTGATGCCTCATATATTTGCCAGCATTTGGTGGTGTCAGTGTTCTGGATTTTACCCATTCTAATAGGTGTGTGGTGGTATCTCACTGTTGTTTTAATTTACAGTTCCCTTGGAACTCAGTCTACCAGCAGCCCAGAGAAATTAACATTCTTTTGCCATTAACTGTGTGCTGTTGATCTCTGCATGCTCGGGGCCAGGCGAATTATTTTAGGGACAGAGTAGGTGCCCAGTGATTGCATGTGGAATGAGTTGCAGTGGCATGGAATGTGGTAGAATGCAGTGGCAGGGAAGAAAATGGCATAGAATGGCACAGAATGGAATGAAATGGAAGAGAACGCTGGGACAGAAGTGGAGTTCCACTGGAAACTACACAGGTTTGGTTACTGGCAGCTGGTCACATGCCGAGGTTCTTCCAGTCCTGGTGAGGCCCCTCTTTAAAGAGGAAAGGAATGATATTTCAAATATCAGAGGAAATGGTGGTTGGGGTCAGTTTTGCTTCCATTCCTAGGAATTGCTGAACAATTCTGTACTTCCTAAGCAGCGTCCACCACGGGCTGCAGACTTGTCTGAGCTCATCCTGGGTCCTGATGGGGCACATCCCCTTGGCATCAGTTTGCATAAGTGAGGACCTAGTAGGCTGTACAGGTCTGATTCAAAGACAAGAGACTTAGTCCCAAGGTACTGATGGCAATTAGGCTCTCTGTCTTCTCTTCTTTATCTATGTCTGTGGCCTCTGTTTTGCCCATAGTCAGCTTCTACACAAATTCAACTCCATTCAATGGTTTCCATAAGAAATCAAATCAAACCAAAAATGGTTTTTAATGATATTAGTGAAGATGAATCACACTGGGCAACACATGAGCTCCCACTACCTTGTTAGCTTATTGTTCCCTTCTACTCTCTCTTTTCCTTCCCCAAGATAAAATAAAAACATAAATAAATAAAGTTCATTCTCTTTTCTTCTCATACAGAATAGCTTTGACTATGTCTTAGAAACCTTGGCACCAGAGAACAGCTATGCTTCAAAGGAATTGACTACACAAGTGAGCTTATCAAGGCATGTTCCTCCAAAAGGCAAGTTTCTTCCTAAGATAAATTTTTATACCAGCTACTAAGGGTATAGCAATTTTTTTTTCATCTCATTGTGCCTGGAATTTGCAGCTGAGTAGAATAAGGCATCTGTCACACAGACCATCTCCTGGTCCAGACCCCAGGTGCTCATGGCTGAGTTCTGCAATAAAAGAGCAAGTCAAATCTCAGAGAGCTTTTTCATTGCTGTCTCCACAGGGCTCTGAGAACACAGGCACCCATCACATTGGTCCCAGCAGCTTTGCAATGGTGGGTGATAGTGCCAGAGGCTTCAGAAGTGCACATAATGACTCCTGGCTCAGATATCTAGGCCTTCAAATCAGACATCAGCTGGTGACCTAGGTGAAGGGTCCATGCCTAGATGATGCTTTTGGAGTTGGCTTAATCTGGCATCAACCAATGAACAGGAAAAGGAAGACTACAGATGCCACTGCATAGCCAAGAGAACTAATGCATAGAATTAGTTCTCATATGAGACACCCTCACCTCTGGGGCACCTTGAATGCTCTGAAAGGAATTTGAGTATGAAAAAGATTAACTACCCTACATTCTGAGTAGGTGATAACTGGGTGACCTAACAGGGGGCTGTGCATCAGATTTCTATGCTAACTGGGAAAGAAATTTTCATTGTATGGAAAACCTTTCCATACAATGAAAGATGCACTGTCAGTTTGTCTTCCATAGCACATGGCAGTGTGACTTGTCTTGCTCAAGATTATTTAATAATAACTTCAAAGTGTGCAGGAAAGGCAGCTTGGCTAACCTGGCCCTCCCTTCTCTTCTCTAGTGCTCTCCTGTCTTCCCTTCCATGTGCTCTCTGGGGGTCACAGATATGGGGACAATGTTACACAGGTGTGTTTTGCTGATCCAAGAAAGGGCAGAGACTGCTCTGTCTCTGGAAAAGATACTCCCACCTTTCCATAACAGCCTCTTTAACCCCCGGGCCTTTTTCAGATATTCCGGGCCTCCCAGGCAGCTCAGTGAATACACATAGGCTAAGATCTCAGTGCCTTCGGATAACTCACGCTAGAATACAAATTTGTAAAGTTAAAAGACCTGTTCCTATAAATCTCAGAGCGAGCCAGTGGCTTTATAGCTTGCTACATAGTTTAATCATTTTTATGATGTGTGAGCTAGAGCCCATTCTCCCATCTACTCCACACTCATTGTATTGTCATCAATATCCTTCCAATCTCCTTCAGTTGTAAATAGATGAGCCACAAATTGGGGGCAGTTAAGAGGTATACTGAAAGAGAGTGAGATTCAGCACTGTTGAAAGTTTTACTTGATGTCAATACTTATTTGTTGTACCTAGTGATCTGCATGGGAATAAGCATAAAGAGAAAAGGGAAGTTTGTGCTAATGGTGATAATTCTTTTTTTTTTTTTTTTTTTTTTTTTTTTTTTTTTTTTTTTTTGAGACAGAGTCTCGCTCTGTCGCCCGGGCTGGAGTGCAGTGGCCGGATCTCAGCTCACTGCAAGCTCCGCCTCCCGGGTTCACGCCATTCTCCTGCCTCAGCCTCCCGAGTAGCTGGGACTACAGGCGCCCACCACCGCGCCCGGCTAATTTTTTTTTTTTTTGTATTTTTTAGTAGAGACGGGGTTTCACCGTGTTAACCAGGATGGTCTCGATCTCCTGACCTCGTGATCCGCCCGTCTCGGCCTCCCAAAGTGCTGGGATTACAGGCTTGAGCCACCGCGCCCGGCCGGTGATAATTCTTATACCTGAGTTCATGGGGGCCGGCAGCTTCCATAGAGACGCTTTTGGGACTCTAGGTTGCTTTTTCTCTCCCAGGACTCCAGGTTGTTTAAGCATTACCTCCAGTCAGAGGCAGCCAGACGCAGAAGGTCCTCTGACCTCACGCCCTCTGCCCCCTCAGCCCCATAACTGCTGCTTCCTCCCTAGCACACAGAAATGAGCTTCTCATTAGCTTCTCAAAGGCTGCATGTTTTGACCTCAACATCTTTTCTTTCTCTCAAAGCGGAATGTCTTTTTCTGGACCATCCACTCCACCTGCCGTCTCTTCTCCACACCAAACTTCTGTGGATTCTCTCGTCTGTGGGTTCCTCAGTACTTTAAACCAGTACCAATGTCTGTAGCTTTCCCTCATGCTATGTGATATAGTTTGGATCTGTGGTCCCCACCCAATCTCATGTTGAATTGTAACCCCCAATGTTGGAGGTGGGGCCTGTGGAAAGTGATTGGATCATGGGGGTAGATTTCTAATGAATGGTTTAGCACCATTCCCCTTGGTGCTGTTCTCGTGATAGTGAGGAGTTCTCACGAGATTTGGTTGTTTCAAAGTGTGGCACTTCCTCCCCACCTTGCTCCGGCTTGCACCACGTGACATGCAGCTCCCCTTTCACCTTCTGCTATGATTGTATACTTCCTGAGGCGCCCGCCAGAAGCCGAGCAGATGCCAGCATCATGCTCCCTGTACAACCTGCAGAACTGTGAGCCAGTTAAACCTCTTTTCTCTTAAATTACCCAGTCTCAGGCATTTCTTTATAACAATGGGAGACTATAAATTATCCAGTCTCAGGTATTTATTTATAGCAATAAGAGAACAGCCTAATGCACTGTGTATCCTGTAATTTTATATCATTTTATTCATATATTATTTCTCTTTTTCTCACACATGGTAAAAACATCTCTACCCAAATACTTCAATTGTTAGTATTCATTTTTACCTACACAGTTACCCACTTCCTATTTCATTTTCTACTACCCTGTGATGAAAACCTTGGATTTACAGTGACAACACTCTCTTATACCAAATAATACTGGCCGCCATTTGTTTAGGTCTTTGTAATCTCTAATATTGAAATGAGAAAATTGGGAAATGGAGTGTTTAAGAAACTTGTCTAGCATTATCCTGCTGGTAAGTGGTGGGGGGTGAGACTTAGTTCATGATCTTGTTGAAGAGTCAGCTTGTTGAGGTCTTGCTGAGAAGTCAGCTCATTCTCTTCATCCAAGACGTGGTTATGGGACTGAGTATTTGGAATCAGTACTAACACCAATATTTGATTCCTGTACTACTCCTCTTATAATATTAGACTGCCCATCCTTCTACGTAATAATTTGTTTCGGTGGAGAGACAGCGCTTATGCACTCTGTTCCGTCTTTACCCTGCTAGTCTCAGGTGTCCTGGCTCTAATCAGCCCCAGTCAGCAATCTCTCCATCATCGAAACTCCCATTCCTTTCTTCAGAATTCAGATAGAGGAACTAGATTTATTTTTAGACTCAAAGCATAACACAAACTCACACTTAGAATCATTCTATCAGTTACTTTAGAAAGCTGTTTGCAAATGATAGTGGTATTTGTCCTTGACCAACAAAGATAAAATTTGAACATGACCTTCCCAAACTTCCAAAACTAAAACTTAGACAAATCTATGGATTGAAATAATAAAAAGGATTTGTAATGGTTAATGCATGCCAAATTTCTTTTATGATTAAAAGAGATATTTTTGAAATAAATATCAAAACTCAGTAAATACACACCATGTTATTAATACTTACATAATATTCAAAGATATTTTTGTTTTCGTTGGTTTTCTGGGCTCATATTGGAGGCCACAGAAGGAATTTATTCTCAACCTGTACTTCTATTATTTGATTTAAAGGTCTGTGCACCAAAGAGGCAAAAACGTTTAGAGCTGGGGAGGGGCAGGTGTGAATTCCAGACTGATGGCAATCAGTATTTCAATAGGTGTCCGGTTGATTACGGTTCTTTTTATTTTGATGTCAGTTTGCTCTCAAAATAACTTTTCTTCTGAATCTAGACTATTCAGATGAATTTAATATGATGAGAATGTTTTCAACATCTTCTTAGCTATTCTCACCTATTCTCCAGATAAACCTTATAATCATATTGCCAGGTTTCAAAAAAAAAAACCAAAAAAACAAAAAAAAGCCCGGTCTCATCAGAATATTGATTGCATTTTGAAAACTGAATAAACTAAGTTGAGAAGAACTGATATCTTTGCAGCATTCAGTTTTGTTATACACAGCCTATGCCTCCACATTTTTAAAACTTAAATTTATAAGTAGTGAGTCTATTTTACTGTTTTACCTCCCAAATTATGCGATTTTTCTGCTTGCTTTAATTTTAAGCGATTTCTGCTTTTACTCCTGCCATTTTGTTTCTTCTTCTTCTTTTTTTTTTTTTAGATTTGTTTTATTCTTACTATTTTCCTCTTCCAAAATAAGAAAACTGTTGAAGTCTGTGAGTTTGCCCATTAGCAGAGCTTTGGCTGCCTTCCGTTAGACTTCATATGTAGTGATTTGTTTTACTTCCTCCTTGTTTTATAATTATAGTTGTTATATTCTGTTTGATTTAATGGTAGTTTGAGAACTTTTGTAATTTTTTTGTTTTGTTTTTTAGACAGAGTCTCACTCTATCACCCAGGCTGGAGTGCAGTGGCGCGATGTCGGCTCACTGTAACCTCTGCTTCCCAGATTCAAGCGATTCTTGTGCCTCAGCCTCTCGAGTAGCTGAGACTCGGTACCCACCACTATGCCCAGCTAATTTTTGTATTTTTAGTAGACACGCGGTTTTACCATATTGGCCAACCTGGCCTCGAACCCCTGATGTCAGGTGATCCACCTGCCTCGGCCTCCCAAAGTGCTGGGATTGCAGGCATGAGCCACTGTGCTCAGCCTGAAGTTTATCTTAATCAATTGGAAGTTTTATTATTTGAGAGAGTTTTATTGTTTTTGAACTTTTATTATTTGAAGGATAGAGAACATGACCAAAAAATAATACTGACAATAATAATACCAGTAGCTAAAATGTATTGACTGCTTACTATGTGCCAATCACTATGATAAGCTCTGTAAATACTCATTTACTTCTGACAGCCCCCATAGACAGCAGCTATTAGTAAATATTCACCTTTTACAGATTAAGAAACTAAGTTTCAGTTGGTAAACCGATGTGCCTTTAAACTTCTGCATTTTTTTTTTCAGTTCTCAGAATAATTTCCTCTCATTTGAATGGATGAAGGTTATCATTGGGCCAGTATTTATGATCAGCTTTGGTAATGCTCCATGCATGCTTGCTCAGAACTCTGTTTACAGTGGTCAGCTTCGAAGTAGGTCTATTCATTAACATTCTCTTTGCCCTTATTTCTGTTGCCAACTTCATCACTGAGAGTCTCAATGATTGTGTTTCTATCAGTTTCTCTGGATTGTGTCTGAAACGAATATGCCTTTCATATTTAGTAAAGATGTGTCACATCACTGAGCCTATTTTTCACAACTTCGCTATCCTTTACTGCCTCCAAAATACTTTTTTTGTTGTTTTTAGACAAAATCTCACTCTGTCAGCCAAGCTGGAATGCAAATGTGTGATCAAGGCTCACTGCAGCCTCAACTTCCTGGGCTCAAGAGATCCTTCCACCACAGTCTTTAGAAAATCTCTCTGTCTTTTAGTTTCCATGCAAGCCCTCCTTATCTCCACTATCTCCATTCTCATCTCATCTGTTGCCTTTACATCTCAGTTTCTTCTCTCATTATTTTACCCTGTTTCGTAATAGAGGCCTTGTCTTCTTACATTCTATCAACAATGTCAAATTACCCTCCAAAATTTTCCTCTAATTTCAGAGAGCTGCTCTCCCACCAAGTCATGGACATTATGTCCCTCTTTCTCCTCCTGTTATCTCTCTTTCTTTCTATTTATTATTGGTGCCTGCTAAAAGACAGGGCATGACAGTATCCTTGGCCTTAGCCTTTTAACCAATTGGGTGCTGGTCAAAGATTTCCTTTTCAGCTCTATGTTGTGCTTGTGAGTTAATGTGCATAACTCCTACCCTAATTCCTAGCTTTTTCAGGAATTTTGTATTTAATGTTGCTGAACAGAGATGGGAGCTTTGGTTTCACCATTGCTTGACACTCTGATTCTCTGACTAATGTGAACAGTAAAAGACGATCCACACGTGCATGATGAGCAGAGCTCCTCCTGTCTTGACCTTGGTTTCCAACAATTTGTCTCAAATGTGAATTCAGGAATCCATAAGTTCTATAAGAATTTTTAAATTCTGTACTTCTATTTTTATGGATAATCTAAAAAAGTTTATTGCTACAGGCATACGTTGGAGATTTTGCAGGTTCAGTTCCAGACTATGATAAGAAAGCAAATATCACAATAAAGCAAGTCACACAAATTGTTTGGCTTCCCTGTGTGTGCATATAAATGTTATGTTTGCACTATACTGTAGTCCATTAAGTGCACGATAACATTATATCTAAAAACTGTACATAAGTTAATTAAAATATTTTATTGCCAAAACATGTCAAGAATCATCTGAGCCTTCTGTGAGTCATAATCGTTTTACTCTGGAAGGTCCTACCTAGATGTCGATGGCTGCTGACTGAAAAAGGTGGTGGTTGCTGAAAATTGGGATGTTTGTGGCAATTTCTTAAAACAAGCCAACAATGAAGTTTGCTGCATTGATTGGCTCTTTCTGTCATGAAAGATTTCTCTCTAGCATTTTACCAATAGTAGAACTTTCAGAATTGAAGTCAGTCTTCTCAAACCCTGCCATTGTTTGATCAATTACGCTTATGAATATTCTAAATCCTTTGTTGTCATTTCAACAGTGCTCATAATGGCTCCATTAGGTTGGTGCAAAAGTAATTGCGGTTTTTGCCATAAAAGTAATTGCGGCAAAAAAGTAATTGCGGCAAAAACCGCAATTACTTTTGGACCAACATAATACTTCACCAGGAGTAGATTCCATCTCAAGAAATTACTTTCATTGCTCATTCATAAGAAGCAACTCCTCGTCTATTCAAATTTTATTATGGGAGTGCAGCATTTCAATCACGTTTTTAGGCTCCACTTCTAATTCTAGTTCATTTGTTATTTCCACTACATCTGCAGTGACTTCTTCATTGAAGTCTTGAATCTCTCGAAGTTGGAATCAAATTCTTGCAAAGTCTTGTTTATGTCGATATTTTTGACCTCCTCCTGTGAATTACAAGTCCTCTTAATGGTAGCTAGAATGGTGAACCCTTTCCAGAAGGTTTTTAATTTACTTTGCCCAGATCCATTAGAGAAATACTATCTATGCCAACTATAGCCTTATGAAATGTGTTTCTTAAGGAATAAAATTTGAACGTCAAAATGACTCCTCGATCCACAGGCTGCAGAATGCCTGTTGTGTTAGCAGGCATGAAAACAACATTAATCTCCTGCATTTTCATCAGAGCTCTCGGGTGACTGGCTGCATTGTCAATGAGCAGTAATATCTGAAAAGAGTCTTTTTTTTTTTTTTCTGAGCGGTAAGTCTCAACAGTGGGCTTAAAATATTCAGTAAACCATGCTATAAACATACATGATGTCATCCAGGCCTTGTTGCTTCACTTACAGAGCACAGGCAGAGTAGATTCAGCATAATTCTTAAGGGCCCTAGGATTTTCAGAATGGTCGATGAGCACTGGCTTCAACTTCAACTGAAGTCAGCACCTGAATTAGTGCTCGACAAAAGAGTCAGCCTGTTTTTTTCGTAAGTCTGAAGGTAGGGATTGACTCCTTCTGTCTAGCCATGAAAGTCCTAGATGATGTCTTCTTCCAAAAGAAGGCTGTTACACCTGCACTGAAACTCTGTTGTTTAGTGTAGTCACCTCCATTAATGATCTTAGCTAGATCTCCTGGATCACTTGCTGTAGCTTCTAGGTCAGCACTTGCTGTTTCACCTTGCACTTTTATGTTATGGAGACGGCTTCTTTTCTCAAACCTCATGAACCAACCTCTGCCATCCTGAAAATTTTTTCCTGCAGCTTCCTCACCTCTATCAGCCTTCATAGAATTGAAAAGAGTTAGGGCCTTGCTCTGGATTCGGTTTTGGCTTAAAGAAATGTTGTGGCTGGTTTGATTGTCTATGCAGACCACTCAAACTTTCTCCATCTCAACAATAAGGCTGTTTCACTTTCTTACCATTTGTGTGTTTACTGGAGTAGCACTTATAATTTCCTCAATAATTTTTCCTTTGCATTCATAATATGGCTAGCTATTTGGCACAAGAGGCCTAGCTTTTTGTGTGTGTGTGTGTGTGTGTGTGTGTGTGTGTGTGTGTGTGTGTGTGATGGAGTCTTGCTCTGTCACCTGGCTGGAGTGCAGTGGCACAATCTCAGCTCACTGCAACCTCCGACTCCCTGGTTCAAGTGATTCTCCTGCCTCAGCCTCCTGAGTAGCTAGGATTACAGGTGCCTGCCACCACGCCCAGCTAATTTTTGTATTTTTAGTGGAGACAGGGTTTCGCCATATTGGCCAGGATGGTCTTGATCTCCTGACCTCCTGATCCACCCACCTCGGCCTCCCAAAGTGCTGGGATTACAGGTGTGAGCCACGTCACCTGGCCAAGAGGCCTAGCTTTTAGCCTGTCTTGGCTTTCGACATGCCTTCCTCACTAAGCTTAATAATTCCTCACGTTCGACTTAAAGTGAGAGATGTGCGATCTTCCTTTCACTTGAGCACTTAGAAACTATTGTTGGGTTATTAAATGGCCTCCTTTCAATATTGTTGTGTCTCAGGGAATAGGAAGGCCTGAGGAGAGAGAGAGAGAGTCAGGGAACAGCCAGTTAGTTGGAGCAGTCAGAACACACACATTTATCAGTTAAGTTTGTTGCGCTTATGTGTGCACAGTTCATGGCACCCTAAAACAATTACCATAGGGACACCAAAGATCACGCATCACAAATCACCCTCATAGATCTAATAATAATGGGAAAAGTTTGCAACATTTTGAGAATTATTAAAATGTTATACAGAGACCCAAAGTGAGCACATGTTGCTGGGAAACTGGAGCTGACGGATTTGCCTGACACAGCATAAGCAGAAACCTTCAATGTATAAACAATGCAGTATCTGTGGAACCCAATAAAACAAGGCACAAGGAAATGAGGTGTGCCTGTGTAAAGATTAATTTCTGCTGCAATGATGATTTATAGTTGAAAGCTTTGTGCATAGAATCAGATATGATTCTTAGGTCAGTTTTTTAAAATATCATGATTAATTATTAGCATAATTAGCAAAATTGGGTTAAATTATAGTATTGGATACATTATTACATTTCCTGATTTTGATGTTTATTGCTGTTATAGAGGAGAAAGTTCTTGTTTTTAGGAAATAGACATGGGAATATTTGTGAATAGGAATAAAGGCATGATGGCTGCAAACTACTATCAGATGGTTCAATGAATAAGTGTGTGTGTACATAGATGATTGATAGATGAGTAAATGAGACAAAATATCAACAATTATGTTAACAATCGGTGAATCTCAGAAAAGGTTATATAGATGTTGTTTGTATATCTTGTAACTTTTTTGTAAATGTGAAATCACAACAAAATAAAAATTTTAATGACATGACTTTCAGGACCTCAGCCTACAAAGTATTCTTAGAGTGTGGAAAAAGTGGATTTTAAAATTTATTTAAAAGTGATTCAAGTGAGACACACACCAGTAAGTCCTTCACTGTGTAACCAGACTGATCATCAGATGGACTGAGTTTTAAAACCCTAATCATTTTGCATTTCTGCTTAGAAATTTTCTACCGGCTTGTGAGCTCCAAGAAGGCAGAGTGGTCTTCCCTTTCTCTGTGTCCTCCACACCTAGCACAGTGACCAGGAACAGAGAGGACATCTGTTGACCTGAGGAACAGGGAAAACTATCAGATGGCGGAGTGGGCGGCGGGGTACCAGGGGTGAGTCCCGCCATGTTCACGGAGACTGTGACTGCTTTGTGAGGGGCGAGTTGAAGAGCTCCGAGAGAATCTGCCTCCCTCAAATGTTTCCCACACTTTTTTTGCCGCCATGTTTGAAATTTCTACATTAGCGCCTGTCTTAGTCTGTTTGTGTTGTTATAAAGGAAGGCCTGAGCGATTTATAAAGAAAAGAGGATTATTTGGCTCCTGGTTCTGCAGACTGTATAAGAAGCAGGTACCAGCATCTGCTCCTAGTAAGGGCTTCAGGAAGCTTCCATTCATGGTGGGAGGGCAAGGGGAGCAGGCATCACGTGGTAAGGAAGGAAGGAAGAGAGAGGGGAGGGGATGCAGGCAGATCTCCTGAGAACTAACAGAACAAGAACTCATCCATTACAGCTAGCACAGTGCCAAACCATTTACAAGTGATCGACCCCCACGACCCAAATACCTTCCATTAGGTCCCACCTCCAACACTCTGGATCCAATTTCAACATGCAGTTTGGAGGTACAAACACACAACTTGTGTCACAGTCCCTTGTACTCTTTCTAGAAAGATAAAGCTTAACTGCACCTGTGTTTTCTGGTATGGGTAACCTATTAACATGCATTACTATAACAGCATAGATTATTGTCATCAATGAGTATCCTATATGATGTAAGTTCCTTGAGGGTCTCAACCGCACATATATTTTTGTTTTTTCTAGCCCAGAAAAGTTCCTGAACATAGTAAGTGCTCAATAAAAGTGTGTTGAACCAGTAAATGAATGAACAACTTTCACACCTGTTAGCACATTAAATGCTCACATAAAAAGTCCCAGACCAGGAGATACCCTAACTGTAAACCTTCTGACACCATTTGCCCAGGAGGTAGGCTGTATGGAGTCAGAGAGGAGACAGTTCTAGATGACACACTTGTCTCATGGGTATTCATGTTCACTCATGATTTGGTGCTAGTGAGAATAAACTTGTTGAAGAAGGACAATGATGGATTTACCTGAGCTCAAAATAGATGCTGAGATACCTCTTCTGAATCCTGCCAATTCAGCAAGGGGTTAATAGAAGCTTTCAAGCAGGCTACATAATTAACAGGATTAAATCTCTACCTGTCAATTAAGCCAATATATCTGAGTATAATGCTATTTAATTCCCTACCAGAAACAGTGCAATAAATCAAAGTTTACAGATGTCTTCAGCAAGCCCTTGATGGATGAAACACTGTAACTCAGAGGTGCATAGAAAATCTCAAATAAGATAACCTCCCATGTGATTAATATAGCTGTCTGCATTGGCATTGGCTCCAGAAGGTTCTAATCCAAACATGTTTAACATCACATACTTTATTGTGACAGATTTAGACACCTGAACTAACTAACCAGGCGAATGGTGCTTCATTATACTGGCTCATTATGGACCTCAGCAATAAAGCTGGGACACAGAATTATGTGTTAATTCCCATCACATGGTCATGCACAACAGAAGCAGTCCAATATCCAAGGGTCCTATAGTGGTTCATGCACAAAGCACAGGATAGCAATCTGATTCCTCTAGGGGCTACCTTCCTTCTCTCCAGGCAATGGTGCTTCTAGTTCAGACTGGCTAGCCAGCAAATGCATATTACCGAACACAAGGGAAACAGACATGTGGACATGAATGTCTCCACGAACATTTGCCCATTTAAAAAACAAAAACAATTGAGGGTCAAGTCTTTCTTCTACACAAAGGACAGTACCTTCATAAGAACATATGCGTGACTGGAACTCTGTTGTTTAAGAGGCTCAACAAAATGCTTATCAACCATCTGCATTTATTTTAGAGTGAAATCCCCAAAGCATGGCCTTCTAAACAGGTGTACAGATCTGAGTTATTAGAAATGGGATAGGAACATTCAGATACCAAATTCAACTCTGAGTCCTGTTTCTGAGCTGAACTTACTCATAGGGAACTTTTCTCTGTCTCTTATGAGTATCAAAATGTGCACAACTAATACAAGTTTTTTTGTTAATATGATCAGCATTTGATTCCATCTGTTTGACTTCATCTGTGCTGAAGTCACAGCGAGAACAGGAGGTATGGGACTCGGTCATTGTTTGCTGATTGGTCAATCATTAGGGTATGCCAAATATTGTGTAAGAATGGTATGGAGAAAAAGACTGGTATGGGATGGAAATGAAGCATAATTCATACTCTCCGCTATCAAGACATATCCCATTTATTTGGGGAGAGCAGCTTGACACTGATAAGGTTCAGTGATGGTATTGGCTAGACAGGAAATAAGAATTCAGTGAGGAGAGAGATAAGTGTTGGCTGGAAATAGAAAGCCTTCATGAAGAAAGTATGGCCATATGTGGTGGTTCACACCTGTAATCCCAGTACTTTGGGAGGCCAAGGCAGGAGGATCACTTGAATCCAGGAGTTCGAGACCAGATAGTGAGACACCATCTCTACAAAAAGTGAAAGTTAGCTGGGCGTGGTAGTGTGTGCCTGTAGTCCCAGCTACTTGGGAGGCTGAGGTGGGAGGATGGCTTGAGCCTGGGAGGTTGAGGCTGCAGTGAGCTGAGATCATGCCACTCCACTCCAGCGTGGGCAACAGAGTGAGACCCTGTCTCAAAAAGAAGGAAGAAGAAGAAGGAGGAGAAGGAGGAGGAGGAGGAGGGGAAAGTGAGTTTTAGGTGAATGTCTAATAAAGGGAAGGGTTTGACCTGCAAAGAAGATGGAGTAAGAGACACAAGATGAGACAAACAACAGGAATTAATGTGTTGAGTGAGGGAGGCAGTGAGGCGAGCCATCTATAGAGTGTGGGTTGCATATCGGTGAAGGATCAGGTCAATGTGAAAAAACTGCATCTAGAAAAACATGCAGAACCTAAAGTCAAAGTTAAGAGAGACATATTTAAGTTCAGGCACAGTGGCTCATTCCTGTAATCCCAGCACTTTGGGAGGCCGAGGTTGGGGGATCACTTGAGGCCAGGAGTTTGAGACCAGCCTGACCAACATGGCAAAACCCTGTCTCTACTAAAAATACAAAAATTAGCTGGGCATGGTGGCAGGCACCTGTAATCCCAGCTACCTGGGAGGCTGGCACAAGAATCACTTGAACCCAGGAGGCGGAGGTTGTAATGAACAGAGATAATGCCACTGCACTCCAGTCTGGGCGACGAAGTGAGACTCCATCTCAAAAAGAGAAAAAAAAGGGACATATTTAAGATAATTGAATAGGGATGTGACAACATGAGAAGAGGGTTTTAAGAACCTTTGTCTAGAAAGGTTTACACAGTAGACTGGAGAAAGACAGCAAGAACCAGAGCAGGCAGATGAGTTTTTACAAAATCTAGGAATAAAGGTGTGAGGAGCTTGACTATGGACAATGGAAATAGGAATAAAGTCCAGGATAGACTGCCCAGCATCCATGCCACCCAAATGCTCATCATCTTACACCTGTACTAATGGTTCTGAACCAATCACAGCCATTTAATCTTTCTCATCACAGATCACTTTGAGATTGGGCCGGTGACCCTTTCTGGCCATGACAAGTACTTCTGAGAAAGACTTCCTTTTCTTAAGTGAGAAACCGAAGATGAGACAGCCTGTCTTCTTCTGGACATTATTCCATCTGGATGTGACATGTGGAACTGCTGCACCATGTCACTATCAACCTGGAAGATAATCCAAGATGAGCCAACCTTGAGCCTCACAGGCCCTCCAGACTTTAAGTAATGTGAGATAATTCCGTTTTATTTTTCAAACTACTTTGGGTTGTGGAGTTTTTCTACTTGCAGCCAATACACCCCGACTGATTTGCAGTCCCACCTTCTTGAGTTGGGGATAGAAGACCCTTGTAACACACTATACACTGAGAAGGTGGAAGAAACAGAAGGGGGCAGAATGATTCAAAAGTTACCGCATGCTTTCACTTAAGACTTATAGTCTTTTAAAATCTTATTTCATTAGTCTATTGCTAAACAAAACAAAATGGTTTTTTTTTTTTCATTTGTTTTGTTCTTTTCTTTCTTTTTTGAGATAGAATTGTGCTCTGTCACCCAGGCTGCAGTGCAGTGGTGCCTTCTGGGTACAGGTGTGCACCACCAACCTCACTAATTTTTGTAATTTTAGTAGAGACGGGGTTTCACCATGTTGGCCAGGCTGGTCTCAAACTTCTGACCTCAAGTGATCTGCCTACCTCGGCCTCCCAAAGCACTGGGATTACAGGCGTGAGCCACTCCATGCCTGGCCACAAAATGTTTAATTTATGGCACAATGAAATGAGGTTGTTTATTCCTCAGATTTGCTAAAATCAGCATTTTCTTTTATTTCCATCAACAGAGATGCCACTAAGTCAAATGGGAATTCATGTCTTCCCCTGTGCCTTGTCTGAATAGTTATAAATGATGGCAATAGATATTTTGGTTATTCCTTCAGAATGCTGTGAGACGACGGCTGAGCTTTCAACATCTGTGATTTAGTGTGATTCTAGATCATTGTTAGAATGGACAGTAGATATAGCCAACTAAAAGCACACACTGGACCATTAGGATAAGCTGGAAGATGCTGCAGTAACAGCATAAGTGACTCAGGGGCTTAACAGCAAACATTTACCTCTCACTCATACGAAGTCCACCCCGAATGCTCCAGGTAGCTCTCCTCCATATGGTGACTCAGTGGTCCCAGATACTTTGCTCTGTGGCTCTCTCAACACAGGCTTCCATGATCACCATGACAAGAGAAGAGAGGGTTGGAGCTTCTCACCCCAGTGACATATCAGGAGTGTCATTCCTGATATGACACTCTGTTCACAGCACATTGGCCAGCACTAATCGCATGATCTGCCTAACTGCAAAGTGAGCAGGGGTGTGTCATTGAGGCAGGAGAATAGGGTCTGGAGGCAGGGAACCTAAGGCCATCTCACACTGACTCCATAGAACTAAATTGAAAGGAAAATCCTAACTTTCCATGTCTAAGTAACAAAAGTATCAGAGGCTACTCCCTTTGCAAACCTTGGGAAATTGAAAGTACCTCTGATTGGTTGCTTTTTTTTTTGCAACCAATCAGACGTTTGGATAGGAGAGTACCTTTGTAACTTCACTTCACCCTCTGATTGGTTGCTGCCCACAACCAGTCAGACTGATTCAGAGCCAAGTCTTCCTTTGCATGGAAGTACGACTTTAAAGCTTCACTTTAGCGTCTGATTGATTGCTTCCCACAACCAATCAGATGTTTGCATAGGAGTGTGACCTTTGTAACTTCACTTCAGCCTCTGATTGGTTCTGCAACCAATCAGACTGATTGCGGGCCACCACTTCATTTACGTGGGGTGAACACCAAGTGGCCAATGGTAAACCTCTAGGGGGCATTTGGACCGAGAAGATCCTGTATGGCGGCCCTTGAGCCCCTACGCTCGGCCAGCTCCCACACTGTGGAGTGCACTTTCATTTTTCAATAAATCTCTGCTTTTGTTGCTTAATTCTTTAGTTGCTTTGTTGGTGCGTTTTGTCCAATTCTTTGTTCCACATGCCAAGAACCTGGACACCCTCCGCTGGTAACGTCATCACCCATGTGTCCTAACAGAGAGGAGGAAGGGGTATGGGTGAGCACCAGATTCTCTGCTGCACATTCTGACATATGAGGCACCCAGCTTGCTCTTTAACTGGCAAAGTTTTGAAGGGCATTACCTGCCCTGCTGGGAAGAGTGTGGAGAGAACTATAAGGCCTTTCATAATATGAATAGGAATTGGGAATTAGAATTACTGAATTATGGCTCTTGTCTCGGTGGATTTGAAATGAGCTGCCTTTCACTTATTGTTGAGTCTCCCAGCTTGGACAAATGTCCGTCTTGACCATTGTCTTCCCTGTGACTCTTTTTTTTTTTTTTTTGAAACAGAGTCTAGCTCTGTTGCCCAGGCTGGAGTGCAATGGCGCGATCTCGGCTCACTACAACCTCTGCCTCCTGGGTTCAAGTGATTCTCCTGCTTCAGCCTTCCGAGTCGCTGGGATTACAGGTGCACACCACCACTCCCGGCTAATTTTTGTATTTTTAGTAGAGACGTGGTGTTCACCATGTTGGTCAGGCTGGTCTCAAACTCCTGACCTCGTGATTGGCCTGCCTCAGCCTCCCAAAGTGCTGGGATTACAGGCATGAGCCACCACGTCCAGCCTTCCCTGTGACTCTTAATTCTCTGAGCTCAGTACCTTGCAAGGAAAATAAAATTAGGGAAACGTTCAGATCGGATGGAATTGGATCTAGCGTGAGTGAGAGGGATGTTGGGAATAACATACCCAAGGAAATCTGGTTTTTCAAACCTGAAAAAGCTGCACTATATGGGGAGTTTCTCAGACAAGTCCTAGATAGGCAGGCACTGCTCTGGGTCCTCTTACTGACAAACTCTGGAGTGCTGTAGTTGCTTTGTGAATGGATGTCATGTGATGTGGTGTATTTCCCAAATTTCTCACTGTTTCTTTTCCTTTTTGGAACACAAAGGCAATCAGGAAAAGTCACCCTCTGGTCCTGTGGGTTTCACACAAGTGAAAGAGCTTCTATAACCATTTTTTTCAGGCACAGCCTGAGAAAGATCCCTGAAAAGTATCATTTAGGTTCAATACTTATCAGCATCACATTTTACCAAAAGGTTTCAGTTACCCTGTAGGTTATTAACACAAATATAAAATTATGCCTATTCTCTCATTGAGATTTGGGGAATTTCATTATTTATACTTCTCTGACAGGCCAAGGAAAACATGGCTCAGATATGAGTGTGTAAATGGGAAAGATGGGAGGATCACAGGGGGATTCCTCTACCCCCTCAACCACCACATTTCTACCTCTGCCCTCTTTTTGCTACTTTTACTAGGTCCTCCTCCCCAAGGATTGATTGATCAGACTACAGGGCATTCAGTAAGTCACAAAGTAGCAGAATTTAGGATACCTGCACCTGAGCCAGTAACCTGGGCTCTACTCTCTCTCCTCATTCTTGGAGGGCTTAAACAACCATCAATAGAGAGAAAATCTGGGATAAAAAGGGTCAACCTTGATCACCTCTCACACTGCAAGTGGCTAGGCTTGCCATACACTTTATGGAGCAGGAAATAGATAGAGAACCCCAGAAACACACTACAGAAGGCATCAATTCTATCTTTAAGGAAAGTCAATCTGCTAGATATATAGCAAGGTTCTCGTGTAGGGCCTGCCACTTAGATGCTCACTGAACAGTTTTTGAACAAATAGCTGAGTAGGATAATTTGGATTTACATCTGATTATTTTTTTCTCTCATAATCAAAATAAGCCTGATCTTTAAATCCCGGAAGCACTGCCAACTTTCTTTGTAGCCTCAGGCAAGTTTTCTAACCTCTCTGAGATTAGTTTTCTCATCTATAAAAAAGAGGCGATGATGGTAATAATAATATCCCACAGTGTTGTTGGGGAGATCAAATGAGAAAAGCATGCAAAAGTTCCTGATAAATAATCATGGTAATAATGTTATAAAACCTTCATATCTCTCCCCACCCTCTTTGCATAGTTAGTGAACTTGACTGGAGCAGTTTTTGATTCCTTGTTTCAAAGTTCCTAATAACAGCAGAGCACTAGAGTCATTAGAGCGTATAGACACCTGGCAATTGTGAATTTCCCCAAACCCTTTGTTACTAGAATTTTAGTTCTGCCACCAGCCATCTGGTAAACCAAGTCCGCTTCTCTCTCCCAGCTATGATTTCCCATTTTCATTTGGTGAAAGAATCCCAGGAACTGGACAATTCTTTTTTTTTCTATTATTGAGTAGGTAATACCTTGGCTCAAATATCCAAATGAATAAAAAGTCATGCATTGAACGGGCACACTCTCATCTCTGTCGTTGCTCGCCCCACTTCTCAACTTTCAACCCTTACTGGCAATCATTTTTATTATTTTCTCATATATTCAGTTTTTCTCCTTACTATATACAAAAGGTAGCATACAGTTTATAGTGGTCTGCATCTTATTTTTATCATCTAGCAATATAACCTAGAGCTCTTTCTGTATTAGAACATACAGGCGTTTGGGATGTGTTTTTTGTAACAACTGCATGGGATTCTGCTGTGTGGATGTACCATGGTTTATTTAACAGATACCCTATCGTAAACCAGTCTCCCACTATTACAAACAATACTACAATAAATAATTTTGTACTTAAGTATCTCATGTGTGTGCAAATAATTAGGAAAATATATTGTCAGAAGCGGTTTTGCTGGCCCACAGGATAAATGTACTTATCATGTTGATAGATATTGCCGACTTGGTCTTCATATGAATTCTACCATATTCTACTCCCAGCAGCCAAGTCTAAGAGCTTGAAACAAGCATGTTTAAAGCAATTTAACAGAAGACAAATGAGAAAAAATAATGAAAGTTAGCAGAACCAGGGGCAAGGAGCATTGATACACTGTAGGTTAAAATTGCATTACGTATTAGAAATGGAAAAGTTCTGTATTGGTTGTACTGAAGGAAAGGATACGAGATTTTTACAACCCAAGCAGCCCTTACACTACAGTCTCTAACAACAACAGCAGCTCACCTGTGTGTGGCGGGTCACACTACAAAGCCCTTTGTGTACATTAGCTCAGTTGGTCTTCACATCACGTGACGTATGTGAGAGAAACAGAATCAGTCGTCCTAGGTAAAAACAGATGGATCCCCGCAGTGCTGGGACATAAGCCAATCTTCTGACTCAAGATTCTGGGCTTTTTCTGGAAGAAAACCTAGGTGGAGGCAAAAGATTCCTACCACTTGTCACAGTCTATCCTCCCCAGTCACCCTCATGCATCTCTCATACATCTACTTGGTCACTGTCATTTCTACTTTCCATGTCATTTTTGGCCCCTCCTCCCAACTGTCTTAAGGGTGGTGAAGCGGTTCCCTTGCCCTTCCCTCTGCCCACCTCTGATTTCAGTGCGGCTGTGCTGGGCCAGTCTGACACACACTGACTGGACACTCGCCCCATCGCTTCACTTTCTTGCCTCTGGGCAACTTCTGAAGCTCCTGGATCTCACTCAGTCTGGCAGTATGAGAGGGGCAGTATTGAAGCTTATGTGGCCGATCTTCAACCAGTGGGGAACAGGAGTTAGAGGATAAATGCCCAGCTGGTGAGGAAATCTAAGAAGCATCCTACAGGGTTCCTCAGAGAGGAGCCCAGTGAGACCGAGCACTGGCTACCACAGCTGTAATGAGCTCCATGATACCCCATTGCTTTTCCTCCCTCTGCTTCTCACTCTCTCTTCACTCCCTCACTCCTGCTTCCTGGGATCTCCTCCCAAAAGGCCATCCACACTGAAGCCTTGGTCCAGGCTCTGCTTCCAGGGCAATTCCAACCAAGGAAGGTGGGTTTATGTTTCAGGACATGTCAGTATGTATGGGTAAATAATCAGGTAAGTTTCTGGGGTGGGAGATTTGAGAAAGGGATGCAGACGCTGTATGCCATCTTGAGGCAGTGGAGAAGCGTGAATGGGAGGGAGTCAGGTAGGTTGAACTATTCTTGGCTTTGCCTCTAAGTTATCATGTGATCCTGGGCAAATCATTCACCCTCTCTGGACTTTAGTTTCCTCATATGTAGAATGGAGATAATAAACAGTCCCTGCCACCTCATAGTGCTGTTAAGAGTGTGTCCCATTCAATCTCTATTGGGTGCTCAAGGTTTTTTCTTTCCAACACCTACCTCACCCACTGTTTGGGGAGAATAACTGGTTGGGCCAAAAGCTGGAGCCTGACTTACAGGAAGAAGTTCTTAGGAGGAGGATTAAAAATATTTAAATTACTATTTTCTAAGTGGAGTAACTTCTCCTTGGTGTGGTCTTGTTGTCTTAGAGCTATTCCTACCTTGGATTTTGGGGGTTTTCCTTTTTTAAGATGGTCTTGTTCTCTTCTCCTCTTCATATGCCTGGTGCCATAAGATCTGGGGTTACCCCTCCTGGAAGGACCCTGCCTTTGGGAGCCTTCAAGGACCAGGCCAGTGCCCCGTGGAGGAGATGCATCAAGTGTGTAGCTGGGACCAGATCTGCTTCAGTCCCTCAGAAGAAAGGCTCTGAGTGCTACTACTCAGATGGCCAAGACCATGATGTGTGCCTTAGGGAAAGGGGACAGTGACACCCTTCACCTGGCTCCAAACAAGGCCTATAGCTTGTGAAAGGAAAATAAATATTGGGGCACCAAAATCACTAAGCTAAAGGGAAAAGTGAAGCTTGGAACTGCTTAGAGCCAACCTGCCTCCCATTCTATTCAAAGTCACCCCTCTGTTCACTGAGATAAATGCATATGTGTTTGCCTCCTTTGGAGAGGCTAATCAGAAATGCAAACAAATGCGGCCATTTGTCTCTTATCTACCTATGACCTGGAAGCCCCTTCCCTGCTTAGAGTTATCCTGCCTTTGCTTCGAGTTGTCTTGCCTTTTCCAGATGGAACCAGTGTTCAGCTTATATGTATTGATGGATGTCTTATGTCTCCCTAAAACGTGTAAAACCAAACTGTGCTCTGAGCACCTTGGGCACATGTCAGGACCTCCTGAGGCTGTGTCATGGGCACACATCCTTAACCCTGACAAAATAAACTTTCTAAATTAAACGAGACTTGTCTCAGATTTTCAGGGTTTACAAGCTCAGGGTACAAATGAAATAATTGACAGGTGTCCTGGCCCAGCCAGTTTGCCAGGGATAAAGACCACATAGGGGTGGGGTCGGGGAGTAAAGCAGCCAAGTGCCTGTATCACACGCAGACACCCCTGCAAGGGAGCCCCCAAGAATGGTGATGCCCTTGGGGACCTGAGATCCAATTCCTTCTCCTTCTCTAAGAAACACAACCACCAGTGAGAATCAATGACATAAAGTGTAACGGGGTCTGGAAAGTGGTGTAAATATTACTATGGTACAAAAATGAGGCGTCAAGAAGAAGCAGTGCCTCGGGCCCTTTCTCCTTTCTCTGCTAGGGCTCTGCTCATGTCCCTGCACCAGTGCAACCTGCCAAGGAAAAGTGCTCACCATGGCTCTGTCTTGACCTGCCAAAACTTGTGAGTGATTCACACATTTTAATACCTGAATGTGCAGTTCACTGTCTCTTGCCATCACTGTGACTTCTAGAGTGGGAAAGAACTGGGGATGTTTCAGCCTGAGGGACAGGAACTGTGCATAACCCCAGCCCGGCTTCCCCAGCCTCCATTTACACTGAGAAGCCTGGCAAGGGACTTTCAGACTTTTGGGCTCCAGGGCCAGCCTGGGGCTTCACTTGACCAAAGTATTTGTGGCTGTTTCTTCAGAATTTGAGTCTGCTCCGAGACTGTTGAATATGTAAATGTCACTCATCGTGTCTATTATGGCGAGAGAAGAAAGACATTGAGAATGACTGATTTGGGAATGGCTCTTTGATATGGAGTCCCTCCTATTTGGCTGGACTGGGCACCAGTGGCTGCAGCACTCTGTTTGGGTACAACAGAGGCTACTACAACAAGAAACCGAATGTGTAGCTGACTTCAGTTGGAGAGTTTGTGTCTCTCTCAGTACCAGGTCCCAGGTGGGCTGTCCAGGTGGGAGGGGCAGCTCTGTTCCTTCCACCTTCTTGCTCCATGATTTCTTAGGGCATTGGGTGTGAATGGCTGAAGTTGAGTTGCTGCCATGCCTATATTCCAGCTTGCAGAAATTTAGGAATTTAGTAACTGTCATGAATTTGGGGAGACAACTTGCAGTCTGCAATTCCACCCCAGCCAATTATTCCCCACTCCCTTCTATTTAGTAATTTCACGTAGGACCAATGCTACTGATTCAGGAATACCAGAAAGCCTGAGTACCCAGGGTAGATATATTACCGAGAATGCAGAGTGTAGTATGCATGGTACCTGGCTGTGCTCAGTGTGTCAGTGAGAACAGAATATAAAGCACAGACTTAAAATTCAGGACAGAGATACACAATTGATGTAAGAAGGGACTGTCCTATTGGAGGGTGAAAACATGCAAGCTGGGATATTGAAAAAGACTGGAACCATCCTTCCCGCAGGCTCTTTCAGACCATCATTGCTACTGATCGCCTCTCCCTGAAAACCAGAAGCTGAGCAAGGTGACCCCTTGAGCTCCTTCCAGATTTATGATTTTTATTATTCCAGTCCCTAACAGGCTTGTCATCCCCCCAGACCAAAGCAAAAAAAAAAAAAAAAAAAAAAAAAAAATCACTTAAAAATAATCTATGTGAAAAGAAATGCTATCTGAGGGGGAAAAATCAATTCCTACGTAATTCTACTTTTGTGTTAAGAGATTTTCTTCCTTTTATTTTTCTGACTTAGACTATTTGCATAGAGACAGAATCACAGTTCATCCGCTCATGCCACTTCTCTTTGTGTTTGTATTCTTGTCTGCTCTGGACCATGACAATCAGTTGCCGTGGTGATAACTGCATGCATCAAGAATAGAAAATTTCATAATTTCAGGTGTAGGATGACTTACTCCATCCTTGTTTGATGGTTTCTGTGATAGTTTGGGCTCTCTTGCTGCTCTTGTAAGAGCAAGAAAGATCTCCTGTTGAAATGAATTCTTCCAATTAATATTTTTAAAGCTTCTTTATTCTTTTCTTATCCTCAATTTATAGAGGTGATACCCATCTAAAGTCACTGTCGTTTAACAGTTGTGGCAATTCTGAATGTCGACAGGAGAATGTCTCCTGGATTTCAGTCTTTTAGAAGATAAAATGGTCCTATGTGTTCATGAACAAAACCCTGCAGTTTCCCCAGGGCAGTGAGTTACCTGACATCTGGCAGAATCCTGGAAAGTAACCGTGATTCCAAACTTCTGGGTTTGTCTCTGTCTCCCCCAAAACCTATTTTGCAATCAGCTGAAATTCCATAATTAAACATCCCTTGCTTGGTCACCTGCTATACAGCAAAATCTTCCTTTGAGCCCTCACCTCAACCCAATTACCTGGAAAGATACAGGGATTGGGGTTCTGGTGGGTGGGATGGGAAGGGAGACACATGAGCACAGAAGCAGGGAGAAAGGGGCCACTGGGGATACAAAAACCAATGTCTTCTTATTAGACATTTGCTTGGATGCAGGAAGAACGCATGGTGGAAACTTGATGGTGGCCCACCCATATCTCCTCTGCCCACCTGGAGGTCACCTGCAGCTTGGCCGACAGTTCCCACAGAGGGTGATGGTAATCACCTCCAGCACCTGTTTCCCTCTGCTTGAAGGTTTCCTCTGGCCCCATACCAGGGAGACATTCTGGGACAACTAGAAGTGCCAGGGAGTAAAGCCCCAAGAGCAACCTTCAAGCCAATAAGAGATGGCGTTGGAATGAAAACCTCAGCTTCCTCATACCTCAGAGGGACAATCCTGAGACGTGTTCCTCAAATCTCTCCGAGGACCTGGCGGGACTGAGTCCTGGTGGCTCTTGGTAATAATCCTCCTATTCACTCACTCTTCCTTGGCTTTCCCACTCTCCCACTTGCCTCTCACGCTTCCTGGACTCACCTCTCCCGCCTCCTACCCATTCCAATAAACTACTTGGACATAATTCCTCACTCAAGGTTTGCTTTTGAGGGAGCTCAATCCAAGACTGCATGTTTTCTCAAAACAATAACAACTCGTTGGTATCCCACTATGTCATCCACCACCCTAAATCAATTTCCCCCAAGTCCCTACAGAGAAACCTCTGCTTGAGTCACATTATTTCCCTAGCTGTTTCCTGATGCACACCTCCACGTCTTTCATAACAGTCCCTGGAAAATTTCCTAGTCTCTTTTCCTGCCTAAATCCTTCAAGACCCATGACGCCAGTCCTTGACATTTCTGACAAAGTGATCTGCCAGCATCGTAGACTCCTGATGGAGGCGTATCATCTACTTTTCCTCATGGCCATTTTCTCTGTTTAATTGCCTCATTAAATACAAATGAGAGCCAATGTTCTTATCAGAAGACCCAAAAATAAAATTCACCCTTGAGTTAACCTGATGACCAATGGCTTCTCATATACCTCAAATGACAAATGTTAGTAACAAAAACACCTGCACAGTTATAGCATGATTGAAACAAGGGGCGGGGAGGGTGCATGATTCTCTTGGATGAAGCAGTAGTGCGTTCTTATTTTCTATCTTAATGAAAAATTGTAAATTCTACACTCTTGTTGAACAAATAGAATTGTGACTTATGCTTCACAATTTATGTAATTGATTTCTCAGGTTTTTGACAGTTCTATCATATTTCCAATAAATATCTTTTCCCTCCCTAGGAAGTTGGTCATACAATGTTGGGAGCGGGTGGTTGGGGGAGCCCTAAATATTTTCATTTCTTTCAATTCCAAGGCAATTACTCCCTAAATCATTTGTTTGGCACTTATCAGAAGCCAACTTGCATTTTTAATTCCTTTTTCTTCCTACAAGAGCCCAGCTTCCCCAGGCAGTCATCTTGCCTTGTCCTTCTACCAGGATCTGATAATTGCCAGTCATCTAAAAATAGAAAAATAATTTTTCCTTGATATTGATGAGAATGTTGACACCTTTCTGAAACACATTATAAAATTCTCTGCTTTTTTCCAGAGAGAACCAGCAGGACTGAATGTCAGTGATTGCACCATGCAGAACTACAGATTGTACTGAATTTAGATTTTCTGCCTTCCTCCTCAGTTGTCAGGCTGCTAGCCAGCTCTTCCACTCCCATGACACCTGTCGAATGCCTGTCCCTTCCATACTACAAGACACTTTCCAATTCCCAGATTAGAATCTGCTGCAGGCTAGGAATCCCACATCCCAGAAGTGATTTGGCTCTAAGTGCAAAGGCACCAAGTGTCTGCCTTTTGTTAAGCAGCTTCGTGATGGACATATCCAGGACTCAGAGACCCCTTTCCCTTAGCTCTCTTGAGTTGGAAGCTGTCAGGTGCGGAAGGGCAACATCTTACATACATAGGGTTTGGGCAGGTCTGGACACTGCCTGGTTAATGTTAAATGATGCAGATAAAGGAATTGCTGACATCTGAAAGTCAACATGAAAATTGTTTGCCTGCTGTGACTCATGCAACTTCACCCCCAGCCCTGGTTTTCCATGACTCCAGAAGTGGAAAAAATAAGGCAACTCTTTTCCTCAGAATTCAGAAAAATACCTATTGACCAACATCAACTTGGCTCACACAAGACAACTTTTCTCCCTTTTGTTAGTTAACTTTGCTTGGCCCATAGCCAGAAAAACCTCGTTCTTTACAGACAACATCAGACCACATCCTGGAACCACTACAGAAACTAACTGCAGACGTGTGTCCTACTAGAGGTGTTTGGTAGCATTGAAGATCAAATCCCGGTTTTAAAAAAATTTTTTTAATGAACATAAAATGCATTTTTAAAAATGTTTGCAGTCTTTTTATTGTCTGCAAGTTAATTATATAGGTTAATACGGGACACTTCCCACTGCACACACACAAAAGAGCTCTGTCTAACTGAACAACCAATCTTGATCTTGGGGAATTTGAGCTAGACCATCAGTAAGCACTGGAATTCTCTGTTTTAATGGATTCAGTCATCACAACACTTCATGCACACATCCCCTCCTGCAGTATCACAACCCCACCAGAAAATCTTACTCTGGTTGAAAGAAAACTAAGAAGTAGCTTTGGTTTTACCTTGATGGAAAAATATCAGGAAAGTTTTGTTTTCATGGATATTTACATGTTTCACACACCCAGTCAGAAACCACCTAAAAAGTTCACGCTGTAGGTGTGCTGGTGGTGAGTATTGATGGAAAGTTTCTGCACCTGAGTGGAGTCAACCAACAAATGCTCCACGTCAACAATGGCCCAGCCCAGGAGAACCATGGAAAGCAATGATGAAACTAGCAATTCTAAGAGAAATACTCAGCAGCTTTTTGGTAGCCTGAAAGAGTAGGCAGACATAACAGACACATGGTGAATTCAGTGTTGGGCAAGGGCTTCTTGGAGATCCCATGACTACAAGACTAACCACCGATGAAGAATGTGGTACCTCTGATACGCTGTGGAGATAGACGAGGTCCTCAATTGCTCATTAGTGCCAGAAGCTTTTACCTACATGCATTTATTCTCACAACCACCCTACACTGGTTCTGGGGTTATTGTCATTCTATAAATAAGTCTCAGAAGGATTAAAAATATCTGCCTAAGGTCACCCAGTAAGTAAGAAGCAGGACCGGCATTAGAACCCATGACGTTCCCTGCTGAAACTACACATACATTCTTAGGAAGATGCTGCTTTGGAAATGAAGCTTTTGGTAGTACAAACTATTCTCCAGGGGTGATATTCAAAATATTTAGCCACAGTATGACAGGGCATTGACCAATCAGAAGGGAAGCGAGAAGTAAACAGTATGGACAACTATACCCGCCCTTTTCTACTGAATATCTGCTCCTCCTCTTCAGCCCATCAATGGGATTCAGAACTGAGTGATTGTAAAGAAGTTCATAGTGGTCATGTCATCAAAATATTTTTTACTCCGATGAATATATGTTTTTATTTTATTTTAGAGATGAGATCTTGCTCTGTCACCCAGGTTGGAGTACAGTGGCACAATCATAGCTCACTGTAGCCTTGAACTCCTGGGCTCAAGTGATACTCGCACCTCAGCCTCCTAAGTAGCCAGGACATGTGCCACCACACCCATTTAATTTTTTTATGATAAAAGAAAATGTATCTTCATGGTATAAAATATAAAATATTTTAAAATGTAAAATACAAACTAGAATATAATTCAAACACACACACACACACACACACACACACACACACACCCTTCCCCACTAGGTAAGATCTTGCCTTTTTCATTTATATCATAAACATCTTGCCTTGTCTTTAAAAAAGTCTCTGATGACTCTATGTCAATGGCTACTTAGTATTTCATTTTAGGCATGTAATATCATTGATTTACTCTTCCTTTTCTTATTGCAAATTTTGAATATTCCCACATTTTTGTTTATACAAATAATGCTTTCATTAATATCTTTGTGCCTGCAGTTCTGTTTGCATTTTCTCTTTAGGACAATTCCTAGAACGGTTACTAGTGAAGATGATCACAGACTCCCATACTATTATAAACCTGGAAGCTGGCCTTTTTTGTCTCGGTTCACCTCCTCAATCAGGGACATTTTCCTTCCACACGTTACAGTTACCACCAATACTAATAATTATCATAATCATCATTATGGTTATTACCTTCACATGACATCTCACCTGGGACCTTGGTGACATCACATCACACCCATGCCAATGCCTCCATTGATTTCCCCCACTGTTATTGAGATAAAGTTAAATCTCCTTCATGCAGTTTGCAAGGCTATGTGTGAGCTTGCCTCGTCTTACTAACTCTACCTCATAGTTTGCTATTCTGCCCTTGAACTTCATGCCCTAGCAACATCACATAACTTTGTTGGCATTGTGTAATGAGTATTCAGGATGGTCTCCAGGACTTTGTACATGCAGTTTCCCCTGCCTGGACTGATTTCTTTCGGCAAGTATGACCACTGCACTGCACCCATCCCAAGAGTGGGCCACCTTCCCCTCCTAATGCCCCCATTGCATTCTGGAATGCCCACCTTATCATTCATCACATTGTAGTGTAATTGGCAGTCTTCCCCCCTCGGTACTAAGCTCCTTGAGGGCAGGAACTGTGTCACCCTAACTATATACCCTCCATGCCTTTTGCAGATCTGGCATATGGCACACAGGGAATACATATTTGTTGAATGGACAGAGCACAATCTATGTTTACAGTATGTGCTTAATGCTTACATCTGAATGAACCAAAGAAGAGCTGAGGTGTTGTGGGTCTATGAGGAGCTGCCATTTTCTTGAAAATTTTTTCCTGATTAGAAAACAATAGACCTCAGCAAAAATGGTAAAGAAGGCAAAGCCAAATGCTTAAGGCTCTGGTTAGCAGCAGGAAAACATGGAGAGAGGAAGGAAATGCAACCCTTATCAAGCAGTTAAGTAGATCTAAATGCTAACTTCAGGTAGGAAATTCCCATTCTCAGGGATCAGCATTGCAGGAAGAAGTGAATTCTTTCTGCTTTTAAGGGCCCAGCCACAATATAGAGATCTGAATCCCATCATAGCTTGGGGAGCAAAAGGAACCAAGTTCAGGGAGCTGACCTGTCAGACCTGCCATACCTGCTTTCCAGATACAAAAGGGAAATGTCTTCAGATGTTTATCCAGCACATGTGAATCAGTTCTGTACCTTGCCTCAACATCTTTCCTAAGGTTGAGCTATCAGATCCCAGAATGTTCTGGAGTCTTCTGAGGAGACTGGCTTATGGTGACTCATCCCTCCATGACCCACCCATCTCTCTTCTTACCCTTTGAGTTTATGTGTGGGGACAAATATCTCAGGTCAGCCAGCTTCCAAGCCATCAGAAGGCTTTATAGTGCCGTAGAAGAATACAAAATTGGACATCAAACGACTGGGTTCTAGTGTAAGTTTCATAATTAACTTGGTTGTGTCTATTTCTTTCTGGATCAGCATGCACACCGGGAAACTGAGGTGTTTGGGGCCAGGCCACTGATGAAATTCCTTCCAACTCTCACATTTTTGTAATTCTACTGGTACGTACAATTACAACATCCTATGCTTGGCATTGTTGGGAATTCTTTAAACATAAAACATGATTTCAGTCCAAAGGCAAATTTGTGGGGAAGAAAAGACAACCTGGAGTGACTCTCTCATTCTTCCTATGTCTAAATGCCATGTAAAAGGTTACTACCACATCCAGTCAGAGACAAGGGAAAAACTTCACAGGAGAGTTGAGACCTCAGCTGGTCTTTGAAGTAAAAGGTCTAGCAAAATCCCCTGGCAAGAAATAGTGCCTGCAACAAGCCTTAGCCAAAGCACAGACTTTGTGTAGTAAAGCTGACACCTCCACCAGAGTCCTAGAGGCTCCCCAAGAGGGGTGAGGGCTCAGCCAAGCTTGTGACATGAAATAAAATGGGACTGGATATCCCATCTCATTGGGCTAACCCGTCTTATTGGACTGGATGTCCAATCTACCCTTTACTGCCAGACTTGGCTGTCATTCCTTATTCAAAGTCTACTAGCATTTTTGTGCCATGTCACTATGAATAATCCCATCATAGCTTGGGGAGCAAAAGGAACCAAGTTCAGGGAGCTGACATCTCAGACCTGCCATGCCTGCTTTCCAGATACAAAAGGGAAATGTCTTCAGATGTTTATCCAGCACATGTGAATCCGTTCTGTACTTTGCCTCGTCATCTTATTAATATCACTTCAAGTCACCATAGGTGTGGAACACCTATATTTGCAAAAGGTGTTGCCATTAGTTCATGAAAATGGAGTCTTAATCTCTGACCCTTCACCTTGGGGGTAAGAGAGAGGGTGTGGTCAAGCCAATTGGGCACTGAGTCAGAATTAGACCTACAGCCTCCCTGGAACTTGTCCATCCCCCACCCTTCTCCCTGTCTTGGCTTCCTGTTGTCCACATGAGTCACCTGTTGCTGTCATCCTCTGGAAGGTTAGCTGCCCAATGAACCACTGAGCTTTAATGGCTAAGAAATTTTCCAATGGTTCACCATGTTTGCCTTTCACATAAGAACACGCCTTCTCCTCTTGTGTTTACCTTTGGATTTCAGAAGGGAAAAGAAAAAGTGGAGAACAGAAATGAAGGAAAGGGAAAGAAAGGAAAGGGAAGGAGAGGTGTTCTCAAAGTGATTACCTGGTTCAGAAGGAGACAGCTGAAAAGAAACCAAAGGAGGCATGTCTGTGCACCACGCCTACTGACCCCCATGCCCAATCTCAGGCTTAACATCTCCATTATGCACATGGCTGCCTGGAGCAGTAACAAGATAATCCGTAAATCATGTAATATGGATTTGCTTTCTTAATTGCATTTTTATGCTATTAAAATGAATTTAGACTTGGCCTTATTAAACAACAAGGGACCATCACAGATTCCTAGGAGAGAGGACAATTTGAACACAGAAGCTTGTATTTTCTATCAACCAGAATCCTGGCAAGAAACAGACACATTTCAAAGGGATGTTCAAAGAAAATTCATTACAGGGACTATGTACAGTGGTGTGGGCAGAGTATAGGGAGCCAGCAAGGGATGGAGCGGGACCTCAGGGTTAGAAACGGTGGGAGCCATTATTGCCTGAGACCTGAAGCGGTTCCCACAACCCAGGTGGAGATCTAGCTCGAGCCCCAGGGGATAGACAGCTGTGGCCAGAAGCTGTGGTCTTGGGTAGAGGAACACAGTATGGCAGAAAGGGAGGAACCAGGGAAATAAGCCTGACCTCTTTCCTCTCACCCTCCATTCTCCTGTGGAAACCTCCCACTGGCTGAACCCACCCAGCAGTGAGAAGGCGAGAGAACCTCTGGAGGCTGTTCGTTCACACCAGCTTCCCAGAGTCAGAAAAGGGCATGGGAGTGAGGCACTGGGTCCCCAGGGGCAAACAGAGAAGATCTAGTCTCTGTCTGTGCAGCATATTATGATATCCAGAGAATAGATATTTACCTCTATAGGTAGAGATAGATGCAGATGCATAGGTTAGGATAGATTTTTTTTAAATCTCATTTGATCCTCACAACGACCCCGCAGGGTTTTCATGTTTTTCAAATGCAGTCAATTGGGCTCTCAGAGGTCAAATCATTGACCCCACTAGAAGAGGTGGCAGAGTGAGGACATCAATCCAGGATTTTGACCCTTACAGACAGCACTCTCTGCCTCTGCCTCTTCTCATATCTGCCTACCACTTCCCTTCTCCTCACCTACCCAGGGTTGACCTGTCCTTCAAGACTAGGTCAAACCTGCATGAATGAAGTAACTCCATCGATCCCATACCTTTTGACTGCCTAGAGCCATTGGTGGTATTCAACACTGCACAACTTAGTAACTATTTATTCACTTATTGACTTTATATTGTTCTGTGGGTGTTGTCCCTGAATGTCAGAGTCTATTTTCCTGAGACAAGATCAATAGAAGAGTCTTTTGGATGTCAACTCCTGAGAGCACTTAGCCCATTCTACCCCTCAGATCAATAGCTACTTTCCAAATTTGAATAAACAGCATGAGAAGGGAGATTGGGCCATGCTAAGATGTGTGTATGTGTGTGTGAGCGAACAGCATTGTGTCAGTCAGGGGTTGACGCAAGAAACAGAAGAACTCTAGCCGAAAGGGATTGAAGATAGGGAATCAGGCACCCTTATAATCACGGGGCGAGCAGAAGCAAAGGGGGGTTACCTTTGGATGATTGGTTTCTAGATCAAATTACCCTAGCTGTGATCCATAGCTCAGGGAGCTGTTATTACATCACACAATCGTGTGAGGCACCACGCAATTGCCTCACACCTCTGAAGTGAAGACCAGACACCCAGACATGCAGTTGAGCCACCACAAACATTCGCCTCTGACCGACCTTGCTTCCAACAGCCACAGTGTAAGCAGATGGCCTCTGCCTGCTTCTCTATTGCTCCAGCAAATTCAGCTCAATGGCACCATCTCAACTGCACCAGGATCCCAACTCTAAGAAACATGGGAGGGCAGTTTGGGGCCTCTCCTCTCTTGCAATGTTGAGGGGAGCTCAGCATGGGGTGGAAATGGATCCTGATTGTCGGTAAAGCACATGGCTGCAGGCAGATGTGGAACATCTGGTGCTACTGTCCTTCAAAATCAGACAGTGTGGTCAGGGCTGGATATCTAGGAGGTCTGTAGACTTGGCAGGGTTGAGGGAAAATGCTCCCGAGGTATTTTAGATTGAGCATTTTTATTCCATTGGTGAAATTTCACTGTGGGCTTCAAGATCAGCCTTGAAGGGAGGCAGATGTCACAGAAAGAAAACCTGTACCATGAAAAGAGCGTGGCTGGTGCCAGTATGGGGACCATGGATGGGGTGAGGCTGGTGTTGGATTATCAGAGGTTTTAAGATATAAGAACCTGAGTTTTTTGAGCACCAACTGCTCATTTAAAGCTCCCCCTCTCAAGCCTGCAAACACACACACACACACACACACACACACACACCACACACACACACACACACACACACACACACACACACACACACACACCCCTTCCATCTTGAGCCTTTCTTGATCAACAGTGCCCCCTACTGGTACTGCACAAACATTTACTCCAGTCTTCTGTGCCCTGGCAACAAATCAGCTCTATTTGAACTCAACTTTTAGATGATGGAGGGAAGACACTAAACTAAACTGAGATGCTGAGGAAATTGGAACTGGAGCACATAACGCTTAGCTCCTGGGATCTGGGGCAGCCCCTACCTCTTGATATGCTGAGCTGACTCTAGCTAGTCAGGACTTAGAATAGTGGTCCTCAAATAGGGACTGTATAGCATTTGGCAATGTCTGGAGACCCTTTCGATTATCATGACTGGGCAGGGGTGCATCTGGTGTGTAGAGGCCAGTGATGCTGTTAAACATCTTTCAGTGCAGGGGTCCTCAGGTACCATGATACCTAACAGGCCATGGACCAGAACCAGGCCACATAGCAGGAGGTGAGCAGCAGGCAAGCCTGTGAAGCTTTCTCTGTATTTACAGCCGCCCCCCATCACTTGCATTACTGCCTGAGCTCCATCTCCTATCAGATCAGCCACGGCATTAGATTCTCATAGGAGCATGAATCCTACTATGAACTGCGCGTGTGAGGGATCTAGGTTGTGTACTCCTTATGAGAATCTAATGCCTGAAATGACCTGTCACTGTCTCCCATCACCCCCAAATGGGATCATCTAGTTGCAGGAAAACAAGCTCAGGGCTCCCACTGATTCTACATTATAGTGAGTTGTATAATTACTTCATTATACATGACAACATTATTACAATAGAAAGAAAGGGTACAATACATGTAGTGCTCTTGAATTATTCCAAAACCATCCCACCCTGCCAGTCCATGGAAAAATTGTCTTCCTCAAAACCGATCCCTGATGCCAAAATGGTTGGGGACCGCTGCTACAGTGCACAGGACAAGAAAGAACCGGTCCAAAATGTCAGTAGTTCCACTGTTGAGAAATTCTGCTTTAGAAAAGGATGGTTTCCCCCAAGGGATGATTCTCAGGATGACAGGGTCTCCACTTTCACCGGGACTCAAACCCCCTGCATGGGTCACAGTTCTCCTGAAACCTGAGACACTGAGAAAGAGACAAGGGGGAAAGAATAAAAACCCACAAACCTCACACACTTAGGATAGTTATTAGAAAAACAACAACAGAAAATAAATGTTGGCAAGGATGTGGAGAAATTGAAATCCTCATATATTGCTTGTGAGAATGTAAAAATGGAGCAGCCTCTGCAGATGGAAAACACTGGATCCGTTTCTCAAAAAAGTTAGACCTAAAATTACCATATGATCGAGCAATCCTGTGCATATCCCAGAGAGCTGAAAGCTGGGGATCAAATCGATATTTGTATAGCATTATTCACATTAGCTAAAAGGTGGGAAAAAAACAAATATCCATTAATAGAAGAATGGATACACAAAATGTGATATATACAAACAATGGAAGAGGATTCAGCCTCAGTAAGTAATGATATTCTGACACATGCTACAACATGGATGAACCCTGAAGATGTTGTGCTAAATGAAATAAGCCAATCACAAACAGACAAATATTGCATAATACCATTCATATGACATCCTCAGAATGGGCGAACCCATAGAGACAGAAAGTAGAATGGTGTTCCCGGGGCTGTGGGGAAGGAGGAATGAGGGGAATTTCTGCTTAACGGGAACAGAGTTTCAGGTTGAGAAGATGAAAATAGCTCTGGAAATGGATAGTGATGATAACTGCACAGCATTGTGAAAGTATCTAATGCTACTAAATTGTATGCTGAAAATGGCTAAAATGGTGAATTTTATGTTATATATATTTTACCACAATTAAAAAAGAAAAAAAAACACAAGCCTGGGGCTCTCAGCTCTCTTAGACCAAACAGCGGCCAAGGTCAGCAGAGGCCCCAGCTCGCCAAAACCCTCTGCCAGTGACCCACACAGGCCCAAAGGTCTGTTTGCCAGGACACTGCCTGGTCATGACATATTAGCTGAGGATTTGCTGCACATGGCCTTGATCACCCCAGGCTCAGATTGGATTTACTAGGACCAGAGACAGCTGGCAGCCCATGTGGCCACCTCTTCAGCTCACCAAGAAGGCATCAGTTAAAAGTCTGAAATCTTCTGTGCACGAGGGAGCTCCTCTGAAGCCCTCTTGGCATTCTGTAGAAAAAAAGATAAGAGAAAGGGGCTGCGTTTGGAGGAGGGATAAGAAGATTGCCAAGTCCTTCTGGCTGTCCCTGCTTTTCTGCTGTGCCTAGAACCTGCCAGCTCTGCTCAAGTTCAAACAAAGTTACTTTACTTATCTTAGTTCATTTTTCTGTGGCTTCCCAAGGTCCATTTGTGTGCGTGTGTACAGGGGTGCACACATGCATGAGTGCATTTATTTAACATTTCCCTCTAAGTGGGTGATCTCATGTCCTTAGAACACAGGGTGATGAGTCCAAGGTTGGGGTTAGTTCCAGTTGTGAACAGCAAGCATCACACAGCAATAACTGTTTAGGTCACATTGCCTCAGCTAGCCTGCTGGCACAGGGGAGTCGGTAAAGGAAAACCGTCCACCCTAGCCATGCCCAATGCCTGTGGAAAGCAGAAGCCTTTGCAAAGCAGTGAGCAATGCAGGAGGACCCTTAGTGCACGGTGTACGACGCACGCTGTCTTTTACTCAGAGAATGCTACAGAGCCCAGAACTACCCTGTACGTGATATTAGTCACTTTCCATCAGTCAAACCCTCAACCGGCATGAATTCATGATTCTGTTTGAAGTCATGGGGTGTCCACTGTGTATACCCCAAGATTTTCCCAATGATCCCTTTGGGTTTCCACTGAGGGGAATCAGGAACCACCTCGTTGGTTCCTGACCAACCAGTGAAAACCGGAGTAGTCAAATATAGTTGCTCAGTTATCAGGACTGGAGAGATCTATATTCCCAGTGCAGCTCCTGCAGAATCCACAGACCATCAGCACACCCCGCTTAGTGGAGGCCTTGACCACCATTGCTAGAATGACTATAGCATTCTCCTTGGGCAACCACAAAAAAAGCACTTTTCTGGAAAAGCTAAGGATTTCTAAAGCCTAGATATAGGGGGGTCATGTCATACAAGGCCACACCCTTGGGTCAAGCAGTGTCCCTGTACATTGTCTTCTTGTGCAGAGTTTATGACAATGTGAGAAACGCCAGATCTCCTCTTGTCTCCTTGCTGTACACCCCAATCTGAAATTCAGCATAATAGTTCCAATCTCTGTGTTTTTGATCATGCTACTCTCCCTGAGTAGAATCCCTCCCCGTCCTTTCCTCTTTATCCAAATTCCCCAGTTTGTATCCATCTTTATACTTGCTGGGGTTTTTTTCTTCTTCTTCTTCTTTTTTCTTTGTATTTTTCTTTTCTTTTCTTTTCTTTTCTTTTTCTTTTTTTTTTTTTTTTTTTTTTTCTGAGATAGCATCTTGCTCTGTCGCCCAAGCTGGAGTGCAGTGGTGTGATCTAGGCTCACTGCAACCTCCGCCTCCTAGGTTCAAGCGATTCTTCTGCCTCTGCCTCCCGAGTAGCTGGGACTACAGGCAACCGCCATCACTCCTGGCTAATTTTTGTATTTTTAGTAAAGAAGGGGTTTCACCGTACTGGCCAGGTTGGTCTCGAACTTCTGACCTGGTGATCCGCCCGCCTCGGCCTCCCAAAGTGCTGGGATTACAGGTATGAGCCACCGCGCCCGGACTACTTACTGTTATTTAATCAAGTTGAATGTAGAAGGCAAGCCGTCTTAAAACTGCTTTCGTCTGGAGACTTTTGTTTGCAGTTCCAAATTTTGCCACCAGGTGGTGGTGGCATGTTATTCTAGTTTCCAAGAGACCTAACATCCTACCACGTGTCAGGCTGCGCTGGGAGCCATCCCCACCTGATCTCATTTGATCCTGCAGTGATCCTAGTATTACCATCCCCACTTTACAGAGGAGAAGATGGAAACTCCAGAGACCCACCCAACATCACACCACTCATAAGAAGCGTAACTAGAGTTGTGAACTCAGGTCTGGCTTTAAAATCCCACGTGGTTCCCATTGAGCTTTGCTGTTGGGGAAGTTTCCTGAGGAGCCCCCTTACAATCTGTCTGCCTTTTCTTTTAATTGAGCGTGCCACACAATTTGCCCTCCAATCAAGACCCTATCTTGTTCCTGGCTAATGATATGTTTGGTCTTTCTGGCAAGGCTAACTCTCCCAGAATCAAATGGTTAGCATAAACACTCAGGTGTGCCCCCGGGGGGTCTATCATGAATAACTAAGACACTCACATCACTCGGGGAATTCCAAAGGTTTAGAGACTCCCTTCCAGGAGCTGGGACTAAGTCTGGATCTCTGTTGGGATAAAGTTAATTCTTTACTGTACACACCTCTATGGCAAAATACAGTCTCCTGGGGCTCCTGTTCTCCACAATGCCTCAGAGTTCAGAAAAATCTTAACACCAAGCATAGTCCAGAATAATGTGGCCAAAATATGAGGCTCTTTTGATCTGCCTCAAGACAGGGGTAAATTTACAGTATTTAATGAGCTATCTCTGATACATACACTAGGGGCAAACTTCCATAAGTATAGTCTTTCTCTCAGCTAAGTTTTTGAGAGCTATTGAGTCAGTTTACACACCCTGATAACCATTGGAGAACAAGTATTTGATGTATGGTTAACCATCAAACTGTGTGCCTGAAGAGTCAAACCAGCTGGGAAGTAGGATAATCCCTTGAACCTGGGAGGCGGAGGTTGCATTGAGCCAACATTGTGCCATTACACTCCAGCCTGGGCAACAAGAGCGAAATTCCGTATCCAGGAAAAAAAAAAAAAAAAAAAAAAGGTTAAATCAGCTGGGGTGGGACCACCGTCCTCTGATGAATGAGGACACTGACCTATAGGAATTGTCCTTACTTCAAACGTGTGCAGGCTTGGAGTACCCCTGGCACCTAAATGGATTAAAAATACATTTGTCTCTCAAAAATGTATGGGCATATGTCAAATTAGCAGCGTTCTTACTGCCAAGCAAACTTGCTAGGTCTATTTTTGAATTGTAACACTTTGGCAATTAAAGTTATTCAAAACTCTTTTAAACTGTGGGAAACCTTGAAACTGTAAATGAAGTGTAAATGCATTGTTGTTTTTTTAAGTTTCAACTATCAAAACTCAACAAACTTTAATGAATCTCTAAAAGCGTCACTATGAAGGTGAGAATGGGGAGACACCATCACCACTGGATCCATTTTGTACAAGTGGGTCTATTCCCAGCTGTGTATGGTCATTACGTGATTGGCATCTGTTGAGTGTGCACGGTCCAAATAGGCCCGTGGAAAATGGTGTGCAAACACCTGTCACTAGTCATCACAGGCAGGCTCTGTTAAGCTCAGATCTGAAGGCCTTGGCCTGTCTCACCAGGTCTACACTCTCTGCTATCCAAAGAAGCTTATAGCAGCTTCACTGATTATATCAACTTCCCATTTAATGTAGGAAGAGAGTAGATCCTCCTAGTATTATCACTTCCAAGAGTAAATATTATGTTGTTGGTGACAATAAAATTAGCAAAATGAATGTCCTCTTGGGTGGCAGATGTTATCAAGATAGCTAGCTGATCAGGGCTGGGCGTGGTGGCTCACACCTGTAATCCCAGCACTTTGGGAGACTGAGGTGGGCGGATCACTTGAGGCCAGGAGTTCAAGACCAGTCTGGCCGACATGGCAAAACCCCATCTCCGTAAAAAATACAAAAATTAGCACAGGGTGGTGGTGCACACCTGTAATACCAGCTACCTGGGAGGCTGAGGCAAGGAGAATCCCTTGAACCTGGGAGGCAGAGGTTGCAGTGAGGTGAGATCGTGCTACTGCACTGCAGCCTGGGGAACAAAGCAAGACTCCATCTCAAAAAAAAAAAAAAAATGCTGCTCAGGCACTCCCACAAAAGCAGCCAGGATCTCTGCTCCCCTTCTCTTCTGTGCCAACAGCTTCATCGGGAAGTTGGCCACAGGGCTCTCTTCACAGCCTGTCTTATCCTAAGAGTGCAGCTGGACCCAGGGCTCATTGTCTGCCAGGTTTACTTTGCCCTCAACTTCCTGCAGTCATAAAAGAACTGCTCGGGCTAAACTGCTTCCTGGCAAATAAAGAAGCAATGTCCACACGAGGAGTCTTTCTGGACCTTGTGACGCTCTTGTGTTTTCGTGGTAATGTGGCATTGGAATGTTTAGCAATGCCGTTGTGCAACCTTCCAAACCCCACTGGGCATATGATCAGCAAAACACCAAAATTCTTTTAATACATAATCCTTGGTTCACTTTGTTGATTATTTACCTTTACCTGGGGTTGTTCGTTAACTCAGAAGAGGGTAACTATGTGCATTCTACATTCCAGGGAACCAAACACTGTACCTTACCCAATACACAACAGGTGCGTAATATAAGTTGCATTAAATTGTCATTGGGTTTTAAGTCAGCACATACTACATGAATGAATGTGAGTTGATTATACATCCCCCCATGGGGTGGGCACCCTGAGAATGCTTCTTGTGATGTTAGAGTTTGGATGTAAACAAAATCTTACTTTTGTGTTGTCCTTGAGTGAACAGCCTGCATTTAAGCGTGCGGGAGGGAGTTTGAAGGGAATCAGCTGACATTCATATTGATGAAAGAAATGAAATCATTTGAATTTAACACGGCAATTCTGGAAAAGTACTCCCATATATGTGGGACTGTGCAGCCCTGAAAGGTTCTGGTCCTAGCACACCCTGGAACAAGTAGCTTCAGGGGGCATCCAGAGAAACCACAGAGCAGCTATAGCATCGAGCACACAAACCTTGAATATCATCTACCTGTACGCTGCAAGAGGCAGCAGCTCAGGGAGCAGAGACCTCTGAGGCCCCCACCATGTTCATTCCTGCGGTCGACACAAAGATGTGCCACAGGTCAAGGAAGGACTTGTAGCCCAGCCGTGGGAAGTGTGCTCAGCAGACAGCCTCTAGCTGTCCGCAACTTCAAGGTCAGCCTCAGCTGTAGAGAGCTGCTCCCTCGCTGGAGGTCACAACTTCCCAGGGCAGCTCTGCCTGGTGGCTGAGCAAGGCCGGGATACAAGGCTGGCTAGCATGGTGCAGCCCTAGCTCCGTGGCTTTCCCAAGTGGCCTGGGCTTTCTGACACCAGCATCATCTAGGTTCGGCTCCTTCCTCTGCCCAGTCCCCCTCCTTTGTATGGAGGTTGATCCCTAATACACATTTGAACCTCAGACTCTTAGCCTCTGCTTCCAGAGAAGTCAGCCTGGGCAGTCACGCTCCCTGCCACCAGCACCTCCCCTTGACAGCATTCTAGGGGGCATGAGGTTTTCACTGCTGAGAGGCGAAGAGAATACAGACTTGAGTCGCACGTGGAAGCCCATTTGGATAGTCCCATTTTGACACTGTCCCCAACTTTCTGTGGTTGGATCCTGATGTGAAAAACAAAAAAAAAGGACACAGACCTAAAATTTTTTTATTATTATTTATTTATATATTGAGACAGGGTTTCACTGCAGTCGCCCAGGCTGGGTGCAAGGGCACTATCTCTGCTCACTGCAACCTCTGCCTCCTGGGCTCAAGTGACTCTCATGCCTGGGACTCCCAAGTAGATGAGGGTACAGGTGCGTGCCATCATACCCAGCTAATTTTCTTTTTTCTTTTTTTATTTTTTGAGACAAGGTTACACTATGTTGCGCAGGCTGGTCTCAAACTCCCTGGCTTAAGCAATCTATCTGCCTTGGCCTCCCAGGTCTGAATTTTTAAAATCATCACACTATCTCATTTAGAAGAAACTGCATTGCAGATAGGAAAGTGGGGGGCTCACTATCAGAGGAAAGGGACCATTCACACCAATTTTTTTATTTTATTTATTTATTTATTTATTTTGAGATGGAGTCCCGCTCTATGGCCCAGGTTGGAGTGCAGTGGCGCGATCTCGGCTCACTGCAACCTCTGCCTCCCAGATTCAAGTGATTCTCCTGCCTCAACCTCCCTTCACACCAATTCTTTACATCAAAATGACCAGTTTGCAAGAAGTTCAACCTAAGATCCCCTGCAGAGCTATCCTGTGGAGGGCAGGGAGAGCTGCTCCCCAAGCTCTGATAGACAGGGGCTAGGAACACTCTAGGTGAATCGTTCTAGCAAATTTCACAAAAGCTATTTGAAAAGAGTACTGATTACATACACTAGAAAAGAGTCATAATATCTGTTCAGAAAAATATTTGCAGGGAGTTAAACATTAAGAGTCTCTTCATCCGTTGATTTTTAAACTTCTTTCTCAAACTACTGACATAAGTATGGAATCATTATGGAGGAACTGATGTATTTCTTTGTTTAGTCAGGAGATTGAGATCAAAGATCCTGCTCTGTGTCATTTCAGATTCAGAGCCCAATTTAGCTTTTTCTTCATCTTATCTTGACTCATAATTCATTGCTTATATATTATTCTCGTCTGCTAGACCATAAAGTCCTTGAGGATAGAGACATTTTAACATATTTTTGCACCCACCTCACTCCTCCATACCCGACTCCATGCACAGTGGAGTGCCCATGAGGCTGGCAATCATTAAATGAAAAGGTAGCAAAGTTCAAGGAAGAGTGGCCAAACATTGCAGCTGTGCTTCATGCCAAGCCTGGAACAAGTGACAGAAAGTTCTACTGAAGGGGCCGCAGCCATCCAGTTGGGCCAGTCTCTTTCCTGGCAGCATAACTTAGCAGGATGTTGAGATATTTCAACAGGTCTGAAGATGGTCCTGCCATACGTTCATTTGAAACCCACAAGAAGAACCTGCTCACTTGTTTATTGAGATCATATGGTCCCAAGTGGCTCTGGGACACCTGGAAAGGTCTGTGGTCCTGGCAGAGGGAGAAGGGGCTGGGGGCAAAGGTTTAAGGGGTGCATATTGTAGGCAATATCCACATGGTTTCCCAACTGGGACTTTGGCTGGTCAGGGAGATGTGTACGGATTTCCAGGTACCTAGGAACTTGAGATTCCTTAAGTCTCATTCTCCCATGAAGACTCTTCCTTCAGCCTTCCAAGCTGCCAGTATCCTATCCTTCTGTGACCACCAAGTTTTCTAGGGCAGAGAAAATTGCATTCTTTTTTAAACAATGGGTGCGTCTAAATTCCAAACCACACTCTCCCCATTTATATATATATATATATATATACACACACACACAATATGTTATGTAATATATATAATATATATTCATTAGTAATACATATTATTCTAGAAAAGAGCACATTTTTATATAAATTGTTTCAGACATCTTTTAATACAAATGTTAATTAATATTGTTTTATTTTAGAAAAATATACTTTTTACTTAATAATGTATTTAGATCAACTTTTTAACTTAATGTATTATACTTATATAATATATAATATATTTATAATTTACTTTTTTACTTTATAATGTACTTAGATGAACTGTTCATGTCAATAGATAAACATTGCTGTCTTTTTTAATGCCTGCAGATAATTCTATCCTATGGATGTAGCATAATTTCCTTAGCAAACCTTATTGCTGGCATTTGGACCATTTTCAATTGTTCATTGTTTTTTGTTTATGTTTTTGTTTTTTGAGACAGGGTCTCGCTCTGTCATCCAGGCTGGAGTGCAGTGACACGATCTCAGCTCACTGCAACCTCCACCTCCCGGGTTCAAGCAAGTCTCCTGCCTCAGCCTCCTGAGTAGCTGGGATTACAGGCATGTGCCAACACACTGTTATGCTGTCCTTCTGAGTGAGCCTTTTTTTTTCTCGCAGCACACACCCCACCCTGGCTCACCCAGCATCCTTGCTCACGGCTGACTTCCTCCTAACCTCTGCCACCACTAGAAAATTAGCCTGGCTAATTTTGTATTTTTTTAGTAGAGATGGGGTTTCACCATGTTGGCCAGGCTGGTCTCAAACTCCGGACCTCAGGTGATCTGCCCACCTCAGCCTTCTAAAGTGTTGGGATTACAGGCGTCAGCTGCTGCACCTAGCTAATTGTTCACTGTTTTGATCAGCCATTGCTGAAAACAGTTGCTAGTAGCTTAGAGGAGAAACAATAATATCTTCATAGTTCACAGTTTATGAAACACTTTCATATGTATTGTGTCATCAAATGCTTCTACCAACCAGATGAAGTAGGTATTTCAGAAAAGGGAGGCTTAGCAATGTTGCAACTTGCCCAAGCTGGGTGGGAAAATTGTGTCTCAAAGCCAGGATTTTTACCTCTAAGGAACTGACTTAAAGGGATCAAAAGGACAATGTGGATGCAAACGTCATTTGTTTAAAAATGATTGTCTTGCCCAGTAGTAATTTTAGAGCATTGTGGGGTTATTTTGTAACCTTTATTGCATTTTTAGTAAATTCTGTCAAATTTCAGAGTTCTTTGGGGGCAGCTTCAACCCTTTACTTACAATTCATTCCCAACCAACGATTACTGGCCTGCCATATTTATAGTTGGAAATGATTGAAACAAACAAAATGTCCAACCGCATAGGTGAACCTGAATATCCCGGCTTGCTGCTGTAGTATGGAGAATTTCCGTGTCCTGTGTTCACTCACTTGAGCAGTCTGGAATGGGAATTCCCCAGCAGCACCCCGTCTCAGCCTCACTCATCCAGGGGTGGGGTCCATGGGCCACGTGACCATGGCAGTGACAGACTCCCTGCTCAGAACTGCCTCTCCTCATTGATGGGGGAGCAGCCATTTGGTCACATGTGTCGCTAACACCCAGATATTATGTGATGTGCTAAGAATAAAAAATTAAGTTGTAAAATAACAATATTCACCTCCTTCCCTTTTCCTAATTTCAGCTGGAGACCAAGGCAATCTTTTTATCCTAAGCAAGATTTAGTATACTTTTCCCTCTCTCCTCTCCTATTCCCACCCTGTTGCATTGCATGTTGCATGCACACACACGTGCCCACACACATTTGCAAGCCCCAGTCCTCATTTGACAGAAAGGATTTAAAATGAAAAAAAGATGTGGGAGGGAAATTATAAAGAAAAAGAAACAAACTGGCTGGATGGACTTGCCTCCAAATCTCAAGCGTACTGGCTAATGTTAGCGTAGCTTGGAGACCACCTAATCATTTAATGAAACACAGAGAAGAGAGAGATGCATTTGCTAGTCTAAAAAGCCACAAGTCAGTGAATGCAAATGTGCCCTATTCAGAAAACCAAATTAAAGGAACTACTGGGAATTCTCTGCATAGTTAAGTAGAACAATTTTTCCCCCTTTAAGGCCATGTTTACCCTGCAGAAATCACATACCCTTAATACAGAAACCTAGAAACGCATCATTTTCAGGAAGGATGTATCACATTAGCCGGGCCCTGTCCTTCAAAGGAAGAAACTTGAAATTCATCATTGCCCTGGACAGCTTCTGCACATGCTGCAGCTGCAAAGAGAGAAAGCGTGTTCCAGGGCTTCTATTTCACTCTGCTGTTAAATGACAGGTGTCTGAGCCAGTCAGAGCTTTGGCCTTGCTCTGACCCACAGCCACAATGCAACGTGAAGACGGTTCAAGAGACCTTAGACCAGGAAAGTGCCTTCCAAAGCCAAATACAGGCAAATGAAGTCATGGGGAAAATTCATGGCCCAGCTCCTGAAATTTGCCACTGGGTCAGTTGCAAGCATTGATTCAAGGTGTATATTCTTTGCTTAATTGCTAGAGAGCCTTTCTTCCCATTGTCTGTCTCCATCTCCAACCAGGCCAATGACGGATTTCCATTTCAGGGAATGGAAATGCCCTCAGCCTAGCCCAAGCTAAAAGGGGATTTGTGTGAGCATCCTGAGACGTCATAAGGAAGAATCCCAGAGCAGGCAGGAGAATGTCTGCCTCTCTCTGAGTCTCCATCTAGGTTTGTGCTCTCCATCTCTGGGTCAGTGTCTCTCTCCCCGTGGGTTTCTCAGCTTGCTTTCCCCGCGTCTTTCCGTCCCACAGGAAACTCATTCCCACAGCTCCACGTGGACTTGTCTTCGATGGCGCTGCGATCGGCTGAGGCTGATTCATTCTGATTCTCAATTCCGGATTCCTAGAAGACAGAAGCTTGTAAACAAAAACAACACACCTTCTGCCTTCATGGAATAATTTAGTAGAGAGAAAAACATACCACCAGAAATAGGCACATACATAGATAAAGCACAACGTAAGAGGAGGTAGCATGCAAAGGTACAGACGGCTACAGGACAGAACCACAGAATGATGATGTGATGGCAGATGTGGGGGGGTGTGATTATGTAGACTGGGAGTGCCAGGAATTTCAGTCCTCAGGGAGTGACATTTAAGCCAAATGTAAAAAAAAAAAAAAAAAAAAAAGGAATTAGCCATTCAATGAGAAGGAAAATAACATTCTGGGCCAGGGAACCACAGGACCAAAGCCCTGGGGTGGGGAAGAGCTGAGCTTACTTAATTAATAACATTACATGCCCGTGTGGCCAGAGTGTGGTAAACAGCAGAAGGTGAACTGGGATGAGCCGGAGAGGTTCTCCAGGGCCAGAGATATTGGGTCTCATAGGCCAGGTTAAGGGTTTGGGATTTTGTTGAAAGTGCCATGGGAAGCCATGAAAGGATTTTAAGCAGGTGCACTATTTTGTTTGTTTCAAAGGATCATTCTGTCTACAGTGTGAACCAATATAACTGGGAAACAACCATGGAGGCAGGGAGACCAGTTCAGAACCCACTTCAGGTGCACAGAGGAGAAACTATGCTGGCTTTTTAGTCCAGGGCTACAGGTCATGGCAGTGGCCAATCCATGATAATCTGAGGTTCACAGCTCCCCAGGTTTCTGCCCTGAGCAACGGGTGGATGCAGGTGCCAGCAATGAGATGGGAAACCCTGGAGCAGGAGCAGCTGGGGCAGGACACGTTAGGCTTCAGCTGCCTCTGAGACGTCAAAGTAGAATAGAAAGCCAGGTAATTGTATATGAGATTCTAGCACTAGTCACTGTCCTTAAGGAGCTTACATTCAAGTCAGAGGAGACGGGAAACAATAGTTATATGATATGGATAATAAAATAATTTGTGGTGTGGATAAGTATGAAAGTTGTCAGAATCAAAATGAGGTCTCTAATGTTAAAAAAAAAAAAAATGAAAGAAAAACCTGACAAATAGAGCCAAGGAAGGCCGTGAAGAGAGGTCTCACACTTGTATTCATGAAAACAAAAACCATCACAAAAGACGGCTGGTATGGTTTGGTTGTGTCCCCACCTAAATCTCCCCTTGAATTGTAGCTCCCAAAATTCCCACATGTCATGGGAGGGCCCTGGTGGGAGGTAATTGAATCATGGGGGTGGGTCTTTTCTGTGTTGCCCTCATCATAGTGAATAAGTCTCGTGAGATCTGATGGTTTTATAAAGGGGAGTTCCCCTACACAAACTCTCTTGCCTGCTGCCATGTAAGATGTGACTTTTCTCCTCCTTTGCCTTTCACCATGATTGTGAGTCCTCCCCAGCCATGTGGAACTGTGAGTCCATTAAACCTCTTTCCAGTCAGGCATGGTAGCTTACGCCTATAATCCCAGCACTTTGGGAGGCCAAGGTGGAGGGGTCACCTGACGTCAGGAGTTTGAGACCAGCCTGGCCAACATGGCAAAACCCCTTCTCTACTGAAAAAAACAAAAATTAGCCGGGTGTGGTGGCGGGTGCCTGTAATCCCAGCTACTGGGGAGGCTGAGGCAGGAGAATCACTTGAACCTGGGAGGTGGAAGCTACAGTGAGCCCAGATTGTGTCACTGCACTCCAGCCTGATTGACAGAGAGAGACTCTGTCTCCAAAAAAAAAAAAAAAAAAAGAATCTAGTGCAGTCTGGCTGAGAGTGATAAAGTTGAGGGCCATCAAGATAAAGAGAGTTTTTTTTTTTTTAATCATGGGAGAAGTGCAGAGTAAAAAGGGAACAGAGACTAGGATTGAGCTGGAGACCCCCACATTGATTGCTGAGGTAGAGGAAAATCAACCAGGAAGTCTGAGAGAGACTAGCTGGAGATAAATAAGGAAAATAGGCAAGCAGGTTGTCCCGCAGCAAGGACTGAGATGGAGTAGGCAGCTGGGCAGAGCCACTGAGAGATTTAGCTGCTTAAACCAACACTGACCCAAGGCCTGAATGCAGAGGTGTGCGTTGGTCACTGTCCCAGAAGGTGTCCATTAGACATATCTAATGATGACACTGTTTCTATTTTCCTTCCAACTCCTTCATGTTTTATAACTATTCCAGGTAGATGTTTTACTGTAAACATCCACCTGTCTATTCACCCACCCATCCACCCACCCATCCATCCACCCATCCATCGATCCATCCTTCCACCCATCCATCTATCCACCCATTCTGCCATCCATCCATCCACCCCTCCATCCATCCACCCATCCACACATACATCCATCCATGTCCCAGACTTCCCACTAAGGTGCAGGACACACAAGAATGCACAAGGAGGAGCCCTCAGTCTTCTTTCCTTCCACATTTCCTTTTCCTTTCCCTTCTCTACTGGTTTTTGTTTTCCGGCTCCGAAGAAATTGTGCAGGATGTGCTTCACGTACGTATAACAATATGCATTCTGGTATTTGGTCTTGGTAAAGCACCTCACATCCCAGTTTAATTATGTTGAGTTAGTAGTCGTAATAATAGCAATAATAGTAACACTATGATTGAAACAATCTCCCTTTTAATGAAGAGAAGGAATATTTCTAGCCTTCCAAATTACTCGCATTGTGTTTTTGCAGTCTAGATTGCCTCTAACCCATTTAAGACGACTTTCCCCCAGTTAACTCAGTTTCTTTCAACATTTGCATTTTCTTTCAGCCTGTCAGCATGAAAAACTCTTATGTAGTGATGCCTTAAAGGTCAGTGTAGTACCGTCACAAAGACTGATGAGACTATTTTCTCAAAAGACAAATCTGTTGTGCTATCCTTCAGAGTGAGCCCTTTTTTTCTTGCAGCACATGCCCCACCCTGGCTCACCCAGGATCCTTGCTCGTGGCCGACTTCCTCCCTAACCTCTGCCACCATTAGAACCATAAGTTCTCCTTTCCTGGGTAGGTCCCTTCTCTTGCTACCATCTGCCGTATCTATGTCATTTATTCATCGAGCTTGGTAATGATGGTAGATTTCACGAGAGCTTCCCCACATAGATTCACATATTCCTTAATGACCATCTATGGCACAGATTACAAAATAAGGCACTACCAATCCTTCTTCAAATCTTCTATTATGTCAGACTTCACCTATCACCAGTTTTTTTCTCTATGTCTAGACTGTTGCAAAGCAACCTCACAGCAGTTCGTTTATTCTGTGCCAACCACCACCTCTTAGTCTCTCTTCTCTCTGCTACTTACCTCATACCCAGTACAGCCCAGAGTTTCACAACTTGAGGCCATCCTCTATCTTTCTTTAGGGCAACATATTCTACACCACTCAGTTTTTTGTTTTTGTTGATATTTTTTCTTTTTGGCATTCTCTTTTCCCTAAACTCTGAGCCCGCTCCAACAGCAGATTGCCTCACAGCCATTTTGGAAGCAGGTAGTGTATCCTCACTGGATACACTTTAAAGTGAATGGAAGACATAAATCCTCAGTAAATAGATAGACTCCATCAGCCTGTGTTTGCTGTGGCAGGTGATGAATTAGGGGGATTCACCTTCTGACGTGTGAGAGTTGTTAACCCTGCAATGGCTCTAACAGAAAAAGAGGTTGCTGAGTGTCTTTTCCTGGGGGCCTTTCAAAATAAAAATGAACCTGCCTCAGATGATTTGGGGGGGACAGATTAGATGACTTTTCAACACTCCTTCCAGTGCTGAGTTTCTACTATTCATCTCTTCCCCGACTCTGCCTTCTGATTTCAGGAGCATGAGAGAAGTTGTGTCGTGATGGACCGCACCCATCCTTCCCACTCTGGGCTCTCTTTGTCCTGATTTTATTGATGGGGTGAGGTGGACTTCCTGTAAATCTATCAGAAAGATATCTGAAGCACACCTCAGGGTACATATTGAATCTAAGAACCCGATGTCCTTTTACTGCTGCCCCTGAATAACAATTATGCATCTATATCTGCACTTGACCATGTCTCAGATTTGCTGATTTTCTTTGCTCATGCTCATCTTGCCAAGTTTTGAGTGAATGGGCAATTCTCCAAGGCATTGAAAGTCTCCTGAGAAATAATTAATCCATGAATTGTTCGCTTGAGAGAGTAACTGTGAACCCAGGAGCATGTTCTTATGTAGCCTCCTGAATTTAAAAGCCTGTGCTTAGCACAGGTGCATTGTGTGGCTTAAAGTGATGTGTGCTACTCAGGAAACTCACCTGCTCTACGAACATTACCAAGCACCCACTATGTGCAAAGCTCGGTGCTTGGAAGATGCTAGGGAGACTCCCAAAGCCAGAGCACAGAGTTGGTGGCATAGCAGTGAGCACAGCTGCTGTCCAAAGACACAGCATGCTCCCTAACAAAGGAGGGAGAGGGTTTCAGGAAGATGAGCAACAGCCTGGACTCTGGAGCCAGACAGACCCGGGCTTTTACCCACCACGAGCTTCACCACTGCACAGCCAAGGGATTTTACACATTACCAAGCCCCCGCTAAGCCTTGCTTTCTTCCTCTCTGAAATGGAGAGAAATGTAAGACTGTTGCGAAGTTTAAGTGAGCAAATGAAAGTGAAGTGTTCCACCAGTGTCCAGTGTGTTAAATGAATAATGACTACTCCCAGCACCTGAATTTGGCTGAGCTATTTAAGGTGTGTCTCAGTGTATGGCTATATTTAAAAGAAACACTTTCTCTCACAGAAAGCTTTGGAGCAAATGTCTTGTCTGAATGTGCCATAAGAAGGTAAAGAGATTGCATTCTACAATTAAGAGCAAGCAGGGCTCCCCAACCATTCTCTTTACTCCTCTCCCTCCGCAAAATCCCACACCTCACTCAATGACCCCACTTCTCTACTTTTCATAAGTCCTCCTCCCACTACCCACCTGACTCTCCCACTCTTCTCCTCACTCCCAAACCACCTCCAGCACACCCATCCCACCTTCCTGAAACCAAGAAGCCTCCAATGGAAGCAGTGTCCTGAGTTCTTTTTAAACCATGCAGGGCATTGATCAGTATTTCTAAGGATTGTGGAGGCTGTTCGCTTGAGGGAAGTGATTTTTCCCACTTGTGTTAAAAAATAAAAACAAAACCTTGGGTTTCAGAGGAAAATCCATGGGAGAATCTGACAGGATGGAGAAGGAAGCAGGAGAAAGTGGAAGCAGAAGATTTTCCCCTTCTTTACAAGAGATAACGAGCACTTGTCCTTCCAAAGCAGGGAAGGCATAACTGCTCAGTATACTGGCCCTGGAAGGAAAGCTGGGATGCTAATTGCACACATTGCAATGGTCTGCAAAGTCTGTGGTTCCTTTTCACCATCACTGTGAGAGCAGGGCTTTCTGCAGCAGTTCTGCAGTTCCGAGAATGTAGTGAAGCACCCTGCACCTGCCTCTAGCTGAAAACACAGAAGGAGGCAGAAAATGCAAAAATGCACTCTCAGGCCAGGCTGACTTTCCCGGAGTCACACCACATCTCTGAAGAGGAACAAAGCATGAAAAGACCTGAATTCAAAATGAAGCTGGTGGCCAGGTGTGGTGGTTTATGCCTGTAATCCCAGCACTTTGGAAGGCCAATGCAGGCAGATCACCTGAGGTCAGGAATTCGAGACCGGCCTGGCCAATGTGGTGAAACTCTGTCTCTACTAAAAATACAAAAATTAGCTGGGCATGATGGTGGGTGCCTGTAATCCCAACTCTTCAGGAAGCTGAGACAAGAGAATCACTTGAACCCAGGAGGCAGAGATTGCAGTGAGCTGAGATTGCACCACTGCACTCCAGCCTGGGTGACAGAGTAAGACTCAGTCTCCAAAAAAAAAAAAAAAAAACAAGAATAAAAAATAAAGCTGGCATGCAATGTGCAGCTGCCTAAGACCCCCCCATGGAGCCTACAAAAGGCTCACATGACTATGGGTTTGTCTGGTCCTTGTTTCCGGAGGTACAGGGTTCCGGAGGTAAGGGGTTTCCGGAGGTACAGACAGCAACAGCTCTTGGGTACATCAAACAGGGCCTCCTGCATAAAGCTTGGCTGTGTGTTTCATCAGATACACTTTAAAGTGGACAGAGGGTGGGTGGAAGAAGACTGAAGTCAATTGAGTGCATTCCATATGCCAGGAGGCTTACATCTGTCATTTTGCTGAATTATCTAATGCTGGATTAGGTAGGTGTTATTACTCTCTTTTTATGGATGAAGAAACTGAAGCTGAAGTTTTTAAAAACAACTTGCATAGGGCTTAACAACTGAGAAGAAGCAGAGTCAGAATTTAAAGGAAGATCCATCTGATTCCAAAATACCTACTTTTCCCATAACTCTACATAATCTTCCCCATCTTCAGGGTTTCACATTAAAATTAAAACCTCATGTGTTTTATAGACAAGCTTTACACTTTCCTAAATTAAGGTTTAATAGAGAGATCCCCCAAATCATTTTCAATTGACATATATGTGAGGTGGTAGATATGTTAATTAGCTTGATTTAATCATTCTACACTGTAAACACCAAAACATCACATTGCAGCCATGATATATACCATTATTACTTGTCAATTAAAAATATAATAAAATTTTAAAAAATCATTTTCACAGAAAAAAACTTGTGCAAACCCAACTTAATTAAAATCATTAATCCACCCTTTGCTCAAAAAAACAGCACACATTCCGTTACTTTCAGGCTCAGGCATTATTTATTTCCTGGGCATGTTCAGAATGGACAAATGACTGTGACATCTGGTGTACATGTGAAATGTAATTTTGCTGCAAATGGAAGAGGAAACTCTCTTTTGGAGATTATGGTGGCCCCAGTCTCACTTCTGCACAGGCTCAGGGCAGTTTAAGACCATTCACTGAGGCAGCCACAATGCCCCAAAATTATGCGGAACAATTGTGCATTCAAACGCTGTCATTCACCATTTCAGAAGCCGAAATACAGCTATCTGTACAACTGTTTTCACAAAATGTAGAATCACAGCAAATGAACATTACTTCCTCCCTTCTGAAGCACGTTGCTCAGACGTGTTCCCTTTGTTCACCAAGTTAATGAACTCTCCTCACTGCCAGGTGAAGGACTAAAAAGAAAGAAAAAAATCTTTGATTAAGAAGAAAGAAGAGGGGTGACTTAATCATTACCCACCTACACTGGGAAGTCTGCATAGATGAGCTTTCTTTTAAGATAGGGACTTCTTAACTGGCGTCTGCCTTTTTTTCTTCTTGTATTTCTAATTTGACCTTCCCAAATGGCATCTGGATCTATAAGGAGATGAGGGGGGCGGTCTCAAAGAGAAGGAATTATTGCAAATTGAGGGAAGCCAATGGCCTCCAGAATCTTTGTTCTTTTATCATTTCTTCTGCAATTCATAGAAGTAGGACGAAGAGGGCTGGCCTTGCTCGCTGAGCTGTTGCACAGAGTAAAGCCACCTGTAAAAACAAAGCAAGGCATCCACTCTCTAATATGCAAGGCAGTGTTCTCTATGGGTGATATGGTTTGGCTGTGTCCCCACCCAAATCTCAACTTGAATTGTAATAATCCCCATGTATCAAGGGTGGGGCCAGGTGGAGATAACCAAATCATGGGCATGGATTCCCCCACACTGTTCTCATGGTAGTGAATAAGTCTCATGAGATCTGATGGTTTTATAAATGGGAGTTCCCCTGCACAATCTCTCTTGCCTGCCTCCATGTAAGATGTGACTTGACTTCTCCTTTGCTTTCTGCCATGATTGTGAGGTCTCCTCAGCCATGTGGAACTGTGAGTCCATTAAATCTCTTTCCTTTATAAATTACCCAGTCTCAGGTGTGTCTTTATTAGCACTGTGAAAATGGACTAATACAATGGGAGAGGAAAAGTCTATCATGCTGGCCTCACAATGTCTCTGGAGGTTTTTTTCCTTGTGGCTGGTTCATTCTGAATTCCCCTTGGCCACAGAATCAACCCTCAACTCCCTGCTACTAAAAAAACTGGTTTCAAAGGCTCCCTACACAGTGACTAGCACATCATAACCTCATTTCCTAGGACAATAGTCGTTGAGAGTGATCCAGCTTCTCAAATCTCCTGCTAAAACCCTCTCCTGAGGACTCCAGCCAAGAACTACGACTACCTCCTCCAGGTCCCCATATTGCTACCTGGCATATTGTTGACTCAGTATTAATGACAAAAATTAAAATGATGCTGACACTAACCAATAAAGGAACTAGAGAGGGAAACCTCTGAATTCTCCTGATGCCTCAGCAAATATTAAGTTAAAGACAATCACTGGAAACTTAGGTCAGAAAACACATTATCAGCCCTGTATATGGCCATTAAGAATCTTAGCCAGATGGAAGGCAGAAAAAGCACAGCAGCAAAGCACCTCTTCCACTTTCTCAGCTACTTGGAACAGCAAAGCACTGTATATGTACATACACAACAACCAACTGAAGTATATATTGTGCAAACAACCTGTGCCAGAGATTTCAGGTACCTATAATTAGCAACCAAGGGGAGTTGGCCCAACTTTATAGATTTTCCTATAATGAGATCATTACTTTATACACTTAGCCAGTTCTGCATGACAAGTTTCTTTATAATCCCTTTACGACTTTGTGGGGATTTTTTGTTTGTTTTTTGTTTTTGTTTCTGAGACAGAGTCTCACTCTGGCACCCAGGCTGGAGTGCAGTGGCATGATCTTGGCACACTGCAGCCTCGACCTCTAGGGCTCAAGCGGTAATCCTCCTACCTCAGCCTCCTGAGTAGCTGGGACTACAGGCACGTGCCACCATGCCCAGCTAATTTTTGTATTTTTGTTTTAGAGATGGGGTTTCACCATGTTATCCAGGCTGGTTTCAAAGTCCTGGGCTCAAGCGATCAACCCACCTTGGCTTCCCAAAGTGTTCAGATTACAAGCGTGAGCCACCACGTCTGGTACCTTTATGACTTTCTACAAGTTCATGCAATGTAGGAGGCAAGGAGCATAAAGACATAAAACTTGGACTCTGTGTAATCCCAGCACATTGGGAGGCCAAGGCGAGTGGATCATGAGGTCACGAGATTGAGACCATCCTGGCTAACATGGTGAAACCCCATCTCAACTAAAAATACAAAAAATTAGCCGGGCGTGGTGGCGGGCACCTGTAGTCCCAGCTACTTGGGAGGCTGAGGCAGGAGAATGGCGTGAACCCAGGAGGCAGAGCTTGCAGTGAGCCAAGATCGCGCCACTGCACTCCAGCCTGGGCGACAGAGCAAGACTCTGCCTCAAAAAAAAAAAAAAGAAAAAAATTGGACTCCAGGAGGAGATGCCTAAGAACCAAAGAAAGCTCTGAGAACATGGATGGGAGCTCTGGATTTAAATCTAGCTCCTGCCATGTAAATTTGTCTCAAGTTTTAAACATCTGCCTCAGTTTTTCTCTCTGTGAATTGGAGAGAAGAGCACTACCATATACCACAGGACTACTGAAAGGATGAGCATTTTAAGAGGTTAAAAACATGCTGCAGACATAAACTACACATGCAATTTACAAGGTTTCTTTATCTGAGAAACCCAAGGTACATCAAGTCCATTCACATTGTTAATATACGCTGAGCATATGCTATAAGTGGCCAGAAGGTAATACAGGTGCTGGTTGCAGCAATGGTCAGAACAGACAAAGTCCCTGTCCTTAAGGAGCTTACATTCAAGTCAGAGGAGATGGGAAACAATAGTTATATGATATGGGTAATACAATAATTTGTGGTGTGGATAAGTATGAAAGTTGTCAGAATCAAAACGAGATGTCTAATGTTCAAAAAAAAAAATGAAAGAAAAACCTGACAAATAGAACCAAGGAAGGCCGTGAAGAGAGGTCTCACACTTGTATTCATGAAAACAAAAACTATCACAAAAGATGGCTGGTATGGTTTGGTTGTGTCCCCACCTAAATCTCATCTTGAATTGTAGCTCCCAAAATTCCCACGTGTCGTGGGAGGGCTCTGGTGGGAGGTGAGTAAATCATGGGGATGGGTCTTTCCCATGTTGTTCTCATAATAGTGAATAAGTCTCACGAGACCTGATGGTTTTATAAAGGGGAGTTCACCTACACAAACTCTCTTGCCTGCTGCCCTGTAAAATGTGGCTTTTCTCCTCCTTTGCCTTTCACCATGATTGTGAGTCCTCCCCAGCCATGTGGAACTGTGAGTCCATTAAACCTCTTTCCAGCCAGGCATGATAGCTCACACCTGTAATCCCAGCACTTTGGGAGGCTGAGGCGGGCAAATCACCTGAGGTCAGGAGTTCGAGACAAGCCTGGCCAACATGGAGAAACCCTGTCTCTACTAAAAATACAAAAAATTAGCTGGGCATGGTGGGTAGGTGCCTGTAATCCCACCTACTGAGGAGGCTAAGGCAGGAGAATCGCTTGAACCCAGGAGGCGGAGGTTGCAGATAGCGGATACCACGCCATTGCACTCCAGCCTGGGCAACAAGGGTGAAACTCCTTCTCAAAACAAAAAACAAAAAACAAAAAAAACCAAAAACCTCTTTCCCTTAAAACTACCCAGTCTCAGGTATGTCTTTATTAGCAGTGTGAGAATAGACTAATACAACTGCAAAAACCACAACCTTGCCCAAAGGCCATCATAACCTTACACAAAAAATTACTTTTGCAAGGACATCTCCCCAGCACCTGCTTGTGTAACCTTGGGCTGGTGTCAGCCTTGTTACTGATCTGTATAGCCAAGGATAATTATTTCAAAATAACTATGTAATCCTCCTCATTTTTCCTTTAAAAACCTTTGTCTCCCTTTATCTCCCTGAATACACACATAGTTTACTATCACACACATTTTACCATTGCAATGTTCTATTTCTAAATAAATACCTTTTCTTTTAGAAAACCTCTCTGTTATTTAGGTTGCATAAGTATGCTTAAAAACATAAAGAGGAGTAAGTTGCTGGAGAGTGATGAAGGGGAAAAAAAAAAAAGTCCTGCTATTTTAGGCAGGATGACCAGGTACAGTCTCTCTAACGAGTTCATTTGAGCAGAATCCGAATGAAGTGAGGAAGTGGGTGATGTGGATATCTGAGGACGAAGCAATCCAAGCAGAGAGAAGCACAAAATGCAAAGGCTCACCCATCCCTCAGTATTCCAATCAGAAAAGGGACAAAGGTTTGCTTCCTCAAACAGAGGCTGAGGATGCTGAGGTCCAGAGAAAGGGGAGATGTGGGTAAATCCACACCATTTCATAGTCTGGACAGAAGCAAGGCAAAAAAAAAAAAAAAAAAAAAAAAAAAAAATTGCAGATCTGGCTGTAGTCCCACCTACTCCATCAGTGCTCTGGTTCTGAATGTTTGTGTGTCTCCAAAATTCTTATGTTGGAAATCTAACTGCCATGTAATGGTAATAGGAAGTGGGGTCTTTGGGAAGTAAGCAGGTCACAAGGGCTAGGCCCTCATAAGGAGATTACCACCCTTATAAATCAGGCCCCAGGGAGCTCCTATGCCCCTTCTGCCACGTGGGACACGGTAGGAGGACACCATCTGTGAATCCGTCTATGGAACCCAATCTGCTGGCACCTTGATCTTGGACTTCCCAGCCTCCAGAACCACAAGAAATAAATTTTTGTTGTTTATAAGCCACCCAGTCCATGGTATTTTGTTACAGCTGCCTAAATGGACCGAGGCAGTCAGCTAGTGTTAAGAACTAAGCTGTAGCAGCCTTCTTGTTTTCTCAGACCCACATTTCTCTGTGAAGATCCTACTACTTTTTTCTATAAGATGGGGTTTGGATTCTGTGCATCTCTGAACATGGCAGCAGGAAACTTTGAAAGTGGTCTTATTTATGCAAAGCAACACCATTCTCCACCTACACTGTGCCTGTGAGTGGGCAGCCGGCAAAACAAAGCCAAGGCCCTGCGCTTTACACACAAAGTGCCCATTACCCTCCCACTACATTTTTTTTTTGGAAAGGCTTTAGCTAAATTACAAGCCACTTTACAGTCTGAGTACGCCTCATTGTAGTGTGTATATTATACTTAGCCATAAAATGTCTTAAGGTTTCTTGAGTTGGAAATAGGTATAACATTACAGTCCATTATTATTATAAATTTCTCTTCATTACTCTTTGTTATATTTCTTAGCTCTAACCAAAATAATTCTTACTCTGCTGACTGTTTACAACCTTCAACTGTAAAGTGGATGGTCCCAGAGTTCTTCCAGATCATCATTTACTGAGCTCTACTTATTCAGCTCTTTTAATCTTTCTTCATAAATCAGGTTGTCCTTCTCCATCATTCTTGTTGCATTTCCCCTCACGCTCACCCCATTTGTCTGTACCTGGCTGGTAATTAGGTGCTCAGAGCTGAGCACAGCCTTCCAGGTGGGGTCTCAGCAGAGTCGTCTGTTTCTCCAAGTGTTGCTTAGCGGATCCATTTCCATTTCCTCCTGGGCCCCACATTTCACTCCAGACAGAGCTGAGCTGAAGAGGGCACAAAGGAGAACAACACAGACATTACCCAGACCCAGAAAATGGGTCCTGGGAGGAAGATACAAAGCTGGGCCATGTTCTATTTAGGGCCCAGAAGCAGTCACAGGAAGAGATGCTATGAAGAGGGCAGGGATTAATTTTTTACTCCATCTTTCAGTGACAACAAGAGAACAGGTGTTATGTGGCAGCAGAGACATTTTGTCTTAAATGTTATGAAAACCTGCATGGTGCTAAGCTTTCTAGGATTTCTTTCCTTCCAGAAGTCACTAAAAGCCTACTCTACAGTAAGGTGACAGACAAGGTGGAGCCTCCTATTCCAGGAGGATGCTGAAGGCACGACCCAGCAACTTGCTCTTTCCTGCCCACATTCCCTCACCTCTGACAGGCTCCTTCTCTCTCCCAAGTCACAGAAAGGGGCACTTGCCTAGCTCTCACCCACAGTAACCAGGAATTAATTCATTTTCTCATCAGCAGGTTTATGGAAGAGGAGAAAACCACAAAAGCAGATAGCTTGTATGGGTTCTTATGAATCAGCCACACCTCTCTGGCAATTTTGTTATGAGCTCAGTTTTTGCTCTTCTCGTATGCCTACTCCATCCTCGAACATAACATTCTCCTAAAGCAGGCATCTGACAGACACTTGGGAGATGGCCCCAAACAGTAGATTCTCATGTTTTTAAGCCAGAAAGCCCTGGGCTGCTTGTCTGGTGCTCCCATCGGCTGGGTGATTTGGGGTGGGTAATTTAACCATTCTGGGCCTCAGTTTCCTCATATATATGATGCCTTATTGGGGCTTTTGTCCACTGTGAGTGAGAAGGCATAAGCAGAGCCCCTGGTACATAACAGATACTTAGACAATGTTAATTTTTGTTTGAGGGGGGGATGGAGTCTTGCTGTCTCACTCTGTTGCCCAGGTTGGACTGCAGTGACGCGATCTTGACTCACTGTAACCTCTAACTCCTTGGTTCAAGCAATTTTCCTGCCTCAACCTCCTGAGTAGCTGGGATTACAGGCACACTCCACCACGCCCAGCAAATTTTTGTATTTTTAGTAGAGACGGGGTTTCACCGTGTTAGCCAGATGGTCTCGATCTCCTGACCTCGTGATCCGCTCACCTTGGCCTCCCAAAGTGCTGGGATTACAGGCATGAGCCACCGAACCCGGCCTAGACAATGTTACTTTTTCTCCCCTGGAGGCAAAAGCCATAAAGGTGGCTGGCTCTAGTAGACCACACAATCTCTCATGCTTACAAAATGTCTGTAATCATTCTACTTAGGGAAAGTTAGTGTTTGGAGAGAAAAATTCAAATAATGCAATTTGTCTAATCCATTAGCGAGACAGCATAGAAGTTCCTAACCTAGCTTTGATCTACAATTTGGAGGAAGGAGTTTCCAAATACTTGAGGGATCGTTTCTTCCCCTTAATATGATGCTGGAATTTAACTCCCATTAACCATAACATGCATAATGAGTCGGCAGCCACGGGAAAATACCCTCTAGTGCTTAATGAACACAAAATAAAACATTGCCTTTTATCTTCAACATCTACCAGGGTAATTTGAATAATGATATTCATATTCATGATGCATACGACCCTTCCATCAGCTCAGCATTGTCACTAAGGCTCCCACGGAATGCCAATAAGTAAGCAGAGATCTTTCTGATGATGTGGGAGTATGGAAGACCCTACTGCAGATGAATCATTGCATCTCAGCTCAATGAGGCAGATAAAAGGCAAAGGACATTGCACACTAGCTGCATCTTTCCATCTGAACCCATGGAACTGGGAGGCCTTGAAGTGATAACCTCCAAGTAGTTCACAAATCACCTTTAACAGAGCAGAGCTACTACCACCTGATGGATGACAACAGGGCAGTGGCAATAATGAAGACAGTGTTAGTTCATTCTTGCATTGCTATAAAGGAATACATGAGGCTGGGTAATTTATAAAGAAAAGACGTTTATGGCTGGGCAGGGTGGCTCACGCCCATAATCCCAGCACTTTGGTAGGCTGAGGCAGGCAGATCACTTGACGTCAGGAGTTAGAGACCAGCCTGGCCAACATGTTGAAACCCCTTGTCTACTAAAAATACAAAACATTAGCTGGACGTGATGGCATATGCCTGTAAGTCCAGCTACTGGGGAGGCTGAAGCATGAGAATTGCTTGAACTCAGGAGGCAGAGGTTGCAGTAAGCTGAGATCTTGCCACTGCACTCTAGCCTGGTTGATAAAGTGAGACTCTGTCTCAAAACAAAACAAAAAAAAAAAGGCTTAATTGGCTGATAGTTCTGCAGGCTATACAAGAAGCATGGTGCTGGCATCTTCTTGGCTTCTGGTGAGGCCTCAGGGAGTTTGTATTCATGGTGGAAGGTAAAGGCAGAGCAGGCATACACATAGTGAAAGCTGCAGCAAGAGAAGGGGAGGCTCTATACTCCTTTAATCAACAAGATCACACATGAACTCAGAGCGAGAACTCACTCATTATCCCAAGGGCACCACCAAGCTATTCATGAGGGTTCTGGCTCCATGACCCAAACACCTCCCACCAGGCCCCACCGTCAACACTGGGAGTTACATTTCGACATGAGATTTGCAGAGGACTAACGTCCAAACCATATCAAAGACCTTTCCACCAAACATGAGGTTCTGCAATTTGCCCAACTGGGACTAGACAGGACAGACGTAGGAATTTGAAAAGGAGTGGGGATGTGCAGGGGGAGGTGGGTGGAAGGGTTCAGGCTGTATTATAGTATCAAATTGGACATGAGAAAATCTCTATAGGGAAGCCATCTCTATCTTTTGTTATATCTATGAGCTCATTGAGGCAAAATACTATGTCCTATATATTACATATTTCTATTTCCACCTCTTAGCACAGGGCTTGGTGCAGAGAGGGCTAACAATTTCAAAGCATTCATTATGCACCAGGCCCTGGGTTAAGCATTTTACATTACACATTCTTATTCATTTCTCACTATGAATCTGTGAGGGAGGGAAGTAGTATTATTTCCTTTTTACAGATTAAGAACTTGAGTTTGATTTAGAGAATTCTAAAAAATTGCCCAAGGTCTGCTAGTAAATGTTAGAACTGAGACTTGAACCAAGGTCTGTCTGGCGCCATAACCTACAATCTGATGTACCATAAAACGCTGACTTCACAGCATTGGCGTCAAGGGTGAGGTCAGCACAGGCAAAGGATGTGTGACTTTTCTACATGAGTCTGTGGGCACAGAGAACAATACAATGATGAATTTAGCCTAGAGGACTCTGTGTGGTTTTACAGCAGGGGTTGGAAAACTGCTTCTTTAAAAGGCCAGATAGAAAGGATTTTAGGCTTTCTCACAACTTCTCAACTCTGCTGTTGCAGCATAAAAGCCAGCCATAGAAAATATGTAAATCAATGGGCGTGCCTGGGGTCCGATAAAACTTTATTTACAAAAACAGACAGCGGGTGCATTTGTGCTGTCTGTCTCCGTGGTTTTCCAGTCCCTGCTCTGTAGCATCTTGCCCACAAATATCAATGTCTACATTAAGTTGGGGAAGAGGTAGACCCCCAAAGCAGACAGTGTGTAATTTGCCACTCTATCAGTCAGGGTCCCAAAAGGAAACAGATGACATATTCAAAAGATTAATTAGACAAAGTTGTATGAAGGGGCTGGCTATGGAAATGTGCACAGGGTTAAGAATAAAGGATGGTTAAACCTCCAGAGGCTAGCAACAGTACAAACCTAGGCCTGAAGGGACAAAGAGAGGGAACCTGGCATGAGTTATATTCATGGGAGAGGATTTTCCTATCAGGAATTATGGTCCTAGGTAGAAAGATGCTGCCATTGCCAGAACCATCGCCCATGGGGTCAAGTAGCAGGGGGAAGAAAGACCTTGAGTTCTCTCTCTTCCTGCCCTCTGATCTCTTGACTGGTACCTGGGTGGCATGTTCCGTAGAGATGGGACTCTCAGGGCTCAAAACAGGACAGAAGAGGGTGGAAAATGAATCTGGAGGGACAATGGAGAATAACCTGTATAGTTTTCTATGACAAAGTTAAGCATTGCTGTTTTGTTGAGCTGCTGAATAGTTTTTATGAATCAACCAATGTTCTTCTGAACCTTCTTTTCACCACCTTTTTGGGCCAAGACACTAAAGAAGGGCCATTTTCTGGACAAACTAGTAGCAGCCCTTCAGTGAGTAGCTCTTTTCAGAGAATAACCTCACAGTTCTCTGTCCAGTTTTGTTGGAAAGATTCATCATGCACAACTGCCCAACTGTCCCTTGTCCCGTTTGCTGAGTGCAACTTTCAGCTATGCCAAACCAAGTAAAAACTGAACAATCAATACTGATTCAATGAATACTGACAGAGAGTTAATAGTTAAAATAATAATGTTAATAAAATAATAATGCTAATAAAAATGCTAATAAAAGTTAATAATGCTAATAAAACAATGTTGGAAAATCATCATCTCTCAATGTTGGCATGATGGATAATTTTTATGTCTTTTCTTGATATTTTTAAGCATTTCCCTTTTATTCTGTGGTAAACAGCAGAAAACATCCAAAAATGTGAAGAAAAAGGAGAGGAGGAGAAGAGGTGGGGAGGGGAGAGACAAATGATCTAATAGCACACTCTGTTGTTCTAGTGGATGTCAATGTTTGCACCTCCAGGATCTCCCAAGGATATCTTACTGCTGACCCACGTAGAGTCATTCATTCATTTAGCAAGTGTCTATTGAGCATACATTATGAACCAATATTATTCTAGGCACTAGGTTTCCAGTGCTGAAAAAATAGTTCAACCCTGGCTACATGGAGCCAACAGAGCAAGAAATAGATGAATAAGTCCCAGGGTCCTTATTTACCCCCATGGCCTCTCCAACTGAGATATGCTGAATACCGAAGAGGATATGTGCTGTGAGAGAGGTAGGAAAAGGAAGCTGTAAGAACACAGAGAGGGGCTCCTAGCCCAGTCAGCATTCATGGAAAGGTTCTTGGAGGATGCAACGCCTGAACTTATATTGGGAGATATGTAAAATTGATCCAGGAGGCGAGAGTAGAAAGGGAAGTCCAGGCAGAGGAAATAGCACAAGCAGATGCACAGAGGAACAAGAAATTTTAATCTATCAGTGTCAAAATTGATGCAAGAAGCGGAGATAGACGGCTCCAGAGCAGCACCGTCTGGTAGAACTTTCTGCAATGATGGCAACATTCTGTAAATCAGCACTGCCAAAGGAGAAGGTGTGTAGAATGGACAAGTCTATATATCTAATGTGCAACATGAGGACTATAGGTAATAAAATTTATTGTATGTGAGATTCGCGATAAATGAGTAGATTTTAGCTGCTGTTGCCCCAAGAACAAAAAAGCACAGGTATGTTAAGTTGCTTCACTATCACAATCTTTTAACTATCTAAATATGCCCCATAACATCACGTTTTATAACTTAAATCTACACAGTAAAACACACTAATATGGTAGCCACTAGCCACGTGTGACTATTGAGTACTTAAAATGTGGCTAATTTGAGTAAAAAATCGAATTTTTCATTTTCTTTAACTTCACATATTTTAAATGTAAATAGTCGGATGGGGCTAGTAGCTACCTAACTGGACGATGCAATTTGAGAAGAAAAGGTTGGGGAAGAGACTTCACGTCAAGAGGGTTGAGTATCGGATGCCGCACTTCCATTCAGAATTTGGCCTTGGATTCTCTGGACCATGGGAAGCCACTGAAGAGTGTGAGTCTGGAAGTGACAGTCAGATTTGGGTTTGTAGTGAATTGCAGCATCGTGGAAGATACACAAAGCACAGAGTGCTGTCAAAGCTCATAAAAGGGAACCCTAACTCAAGATGAGCTTGGAAGACTTCCTGGAGGAGGAGGACACACCTGGGCAGAATTTGGAAAAATGAGCTGACATTTGTCAGGTGGCCCTACAGAGAGGGCATCGGGTATAGAGACAGGAACAGGTGCAAAGCATCAGAGCAGGACCACGCGGCCATGCTCAGGGATGTCCATGTGCAGGAGGTGGAGGGCTGTGGAATGAGACTGGGAAGTTAGGGTGTGAAGGGCCCCGGACACAAGTTTGGAATTTCTTTTTCTGTAAAGATATAAGAGATTCACGAAGGCTTTTAAACAGAAAAGTGTATCTTATGTGTGTGACCTTGGGTTAACTATCAACCTCTCTGAGCTTCTCTTTCATTTTTTTGAAAATTGCGAATTGTGGATGATGACACCTGCTTTGGGGATCTGTGTAAGAGCCAGTATGTTGCCTGCAGCAGAGTAACTGCAGGATAAAAAGTTGCCTAGGGTTCTCCCAGCTGCCTTGTGAAAACTTAGCACCCAGGGGGCGGGCATGCCGACCCTTCCCTTTCCTAGCTGTCACCACTATAGGGTTGATGACTCCAACTTCCTTGAGACTCCATCTAAAACCAACAAACAAATAAACAAACAAACTGCACTTGAACAAACCCCGTTGCCGTGTCATCGGAAACTTTGGGAGACATTCTTTCTAGGAAACAAGTTTTCCTTATGTTAGGGGGTGGGCAGGAACATAAAGCCTTCTCTGCTTTGCATTCCTCCGACCACTCCTCATTACCACTCACATAAGCCATCTGCCATGGTTGAAAAGTAAAGAGATATGAAGGATCTCGGATGAAATCTGATCCTGAACAAGCAGGCTTCCTGTATCCTGACCTTTGTGAGGTTATGTTGTGGACATTGGACTGGAACTTGAAAAGCCTGTAATTCAGTTTTCTTCTCTATCCTGTTAGAACTTGTTGAAATACCATGAGGGCAAAATGGAAGGGAAACTACTTGCCACTAACAGCTTTGGAGACGTAGACTTTAGCACTGCAAGAAAAATAAGCCTGGAAGAATGAACTCCCGGGACAAACTCACAGTGGAAAAGCGCATGGACTCCACGTCAGACGCTGTGGTCCACATCCTGCTCGGCCACCAGCTGCCTGGAGCCTGTTCTTTAACCTCTCTGAACTCGATTTCCTTATCTGTGTCTGTAAAATGAAAATAAAATAATACACCTCTCCCATAGGGCTGTGGCAAAGTAATATATGAGATACTGTAATGAAAAACATCTGGCAAAATACCAGGCACGGGATTGCTGTTCGATATATGTCAATTACCTTAAAGAACACTGACATATATAGTAAAGGCGTTTGTTCATTTGACAAGTAAGTATATATTGAGTGCCACTATGTGCCAGGCACTGTTCTAGGTGCTGGAGATTCACACAAAGTCTCCGGCTTCCTGGAGTTTACTACTGAGTGGAAGAGACAGGCAATAAAAACGAAAATATAGAAAGATAATTGATATCCTGTTAAGTAATGGTAAAACAAAGAAAATAAAGCAGAGTAAGTTAAAACATAGTGTCAGGGGATGCTATTTTAGATAAGGTGGTCAAAAAAGATCTCTGTGAGAAAGTAACATAAAAGTACAGAACTAAATGAAAGGAAGGAGAGAGCCATGGATACATGTCAGGAGAGAGTGTTCCAGGCTGAGGAAATGGCCCGGGCAGAGACGCTGGGGCAGGAATGAGCTCAGTATGCTGCAAGGGGCCCAGCATGGCTGGAGGGCAGATTGCACAGGCAAGAGTGGGCAGATGAGTAGGAGAAAGGTACCAGGCGCCAGGTCACAAACTGGAGTATTTTGAAAAGTCTTAGTGGTTTCATCTGTGTTTATCTTGCCTCTCTGATGAAACTGAAAGCCTCTAGGATCAGTGGAGTAGAGTAGTTATGACTATGGTTTTGAGAATCAGACAGATCTGGGTGTTAGCCAAACTCCCAACTTAATAGTGCCTTGGAAAGGCTCTTAATTTCTTTGAGCCTCAATTTCCTCATCTATGAAATGAATATTATAATAGTGCCCATCTCACTATATTTTTATGAAGACTAAATGAGATAACTTGAATAAAATTCCTGGCATTGTGTAATTGCTCCATACATCAGATATTACTGAGGGCAAGGGGAACAAGCTCTGAACTTTTCTTTTGCCTATCAATAAATACACATTAATCTCTTACCATGTGCAAGCACTGTGATGGATAATCCCATACTTCCTAGTGTCATGTTGGCCACATAACTAGGCTCTTCACTAATTTTTTGTACACTTACAAAATAGCAGTAACTTTTAAATCTAGCAATCAGCTGACTGATTACTCCATTCAGAACCCAAGAGCCAGGAGGAAAACAAAATATGTCTTGGAATTCCCAAAACACCTGTCAGAAAGATTATGCACTAAAGCTACAAACTTGAATCATGGAGAGGCCTCCATTCCCTACTCGTTTTTAAACCCAATCTTAATGGCGCAGTTGGGTTTCTCAAGCCGCAGAGAGTTAGAGGGGGACAGCGGCCAAGGGCAACATGCTGAATTTAAAAAGAGCAACAGTGTGAAAGAAGACAAAAATAAAAGCTATGAAAAGCAGAGAGAAAGACTCAAGGAATATAGGAATCTATTTATTCCTTTGTTCCTTTAATCATTCATTCACTCAACACGTATTTATGGGTGACTATTGTAGGCTAGGCACTATCCTGAGGAGCTGGGTACGTAGAAGTGACAAGAACATATCCTTGCCTTCACAGAGGCACCCTGGCTCATACACAAGGGTGTCGTGGGGGCAGACAAGCAAGAAATGATTTCAATACAATATGTTAAGAGGCCAAGGGGGAGTACAGGACACTAGAGGGCACTGGAGGAGCATTGATCAGTCTTAGGTATCAGACAACTTCCTGGAGGAAATGGGGGCTATTTCGTATGAGGGTTCTCAGACCATGGTTCACCCAGTGGCACAGTGAGAATCAGCACATTGCGATAGGGGATGCTCAAAACCATGGCGTTGAGTGCACAAACGAGGATAGCCAACATTCAATGTATCATACTTGATAAAGCAGGGGATTGCATGAAGGCTTCCATTCAAAATCACTTTAGTACAAAAAATTTCAGTTCTAAAGTCAATATATTATCTGGAAGTTCTTGGTTAGTTGGAATGAGTTATTTCCTAATGATACTGGATCTGTGAGGAATTACTGTAGGCTGTACTTTTCAGACAATATATAAAGTATATTATAATAACATTTTATATTGTACTTAAGTATTAAACAAAATATCTGCTTTGGTGTTATCTGTATTGGGGGTTTGGATTTTTTTTAAACTATCTGGTTATAGGGAGAAGATTTGGAAAGAAGAATCCTTAGCTACAGGAGTTCTTTGAAAACTTGTGCTATCAATGCTACGGTTACGAATCTAAAGTGTGTCAGTCCGTTAACCTAAGTTTCATAGCCAAGCAAGGGCCAGTTGTCCATGTATTTAGTTTACTCAAAAATACGTACCATGATATTCAATGCAGTGCTGGCTGTTACAGCAAAAGATGGGAACCAACCTACAGATCCAATAACAGAACCAGTTAAATAAAAGATGGTATAATCATAAGTGGAGTATTATACAGTCATTAAAAAGAATAACACACTACTAATGTAAGTATTCTCCAACATCTATTTTTAAGGAAAAAAACAGCATGTGAGTGAAAAAACTACCTATTTTGTAGAAAATGGAAGAATGTACAAAACACTGGTGACACTGGTTGCTTCAAAGTGGGAGCAGTGGGTTACTGGGGCTCAGGAGATGGACGGAAAATTATTTTACACTAGTATCCTCTAGGCCTTTTGAATTTTGTACCAAGTAACCAATCCCAAAAGTAATATATCGGGGTAAGCTGGTGGAGTGACTGAGCTGGTGTCAAATGAGGGTGTTAAAGAGCTGGCTCATCCTTTTCCTGGCCCTGTCACTTAGGACAGGATCGGGGGCATAAGCCAGCAGCCTAGAGAAGAAATCTGGCTCAAAGATTGGTGTATGCCATGTCTTAACAATGTGAATTTGAAGGACTTAAAGAGACATTTCTCCAAAGAAGATATACAAATATACAAATGACCAATACACACATGGAAAGTTGCTCAACATCACTAATTGTCAGGGAAATGCAAATCAAAACCAGAATGAGATATACCACCTCGCACTCACTAGAATGGTCACTATACAAAAAACAGAACATAGTGAGTACTAGCAAGGACATGGAGAAATTGGAACCCTGTGCAGTGTTGGTAGAAATATAAAATGGTGCAGCCACTGTGGAAAACAGTATGGAGGTTCCTCAAAAAATTAAATGTGGAACTATCATATGATCCAGGAATTTCACTTCTAGGTCTATCCCCAAAATAACTGAAAGGGTTTCAAAGAGACATTTGTACCCCTGTGTTCATAGTAGCATTATTCACAATAGCTAAAAGGTAGAGCAACCCAAGGGTCTGTGGATGATGAATGGTTAGACAAAATGTATGGTATGCATAGAGTGGAATATTATTTAGTCTTAAAAAGGAAGGAGAGTCTAACATATGCTATCACATGGATGAATCTTGAGGACATTATGCTAAATGAAATAAGTCACTAAAGGACAGATACTGTATAATTTCACTTACATGAAGTACCTAGAGGAGTTAGATTCAGAGGTAGAAAGTAGAATGGAGATTTCCAGGGGCTGGTGGGAGGCAGGAATGGGGAGTTATTGTAGAATGGGTGTAGAGTTTCAGTTTTGAAAGATGAGTTCTGGAGCTGGATGGTGGGAATGGCAGCCCAACAGTGTGAGTGTATTTAATACCACAGAACCTTACACTCTAAAATGGTTAAGATGGTCAAAATGGTTATGGTACGTGCATGTTACCACAGTGAAAAATAATGTTGAAAATGCAAATTCAAATATATTCAGACAGAGCTTACACTTTTTAATTCCCCAACAAAACTCCTGTGACTTACGGCCAGTTTCACACATTTACCTTAGAAATCAGTTTTACCCACTTTACCTTACCTGCCCGGCCTCACGCATTCACACCAGTGAGCCTTGGAAAATATATTTAATCGTATTTCTCCTAGGACTAATAATGCCTATCTGCTTCATATGATTCATGTAGGGGGTAGATGGGCTCTGTATGGGATCACTTTATAAGCTGAAACTGTCAGAAACTGAGATGTGCAGCATTCACTTCCTGGAACAGCAGATCAAAGCACATGCTTGGTACGTGGGTTAGTAACATCCTCTCAAGCACCTAATGCCTGAATCAGAGGAGAAACATGGCAGTCGGGGTAGGAAAACTAAATGATCCCATAGGTCTGGTATTTTTTCCCCTAAGATATCATCAGTTGGCAGGGCACAGTGGCTCACGCCTGTAATCCCAGCACTTTGGGAGGCAGAAGTGGGTGGATTACGAGGTCAGGAGATCAAGACCATCCTGGCCAACATGGTGAAACCCTGTCTCTACTAAAAATACAAAAATTAGCCAGGCATGGTGGTGTGCGCCTGTAGTCCCAGCTACTCGGGAGGCTGAGGCAGGAGAATGGCTTGAACTCAGGAGGCAGAGGTTGCAGTGAGTCGAGATCGTACCATTGCACTCCAGCCTGGGTGACAGAGCAAGACTCCGTCTAAAAACAGAACAAAACAAAACAAAAAGATATTATCAGTTATACAAGGCAGGGGGGTAGAGGAACAGTAAAAAAAAAAAAAAAAAAAAAATTAAAAAAAAAAACCTTGGAGGCTTCTCATACTTGATATGGGTGAAGAACCAAGAAAACTTGATTCTTGGACACGATTCTTTTTTTTTTTTTTTGAGACAGAGTTTCTCTCTCGTTGCCCAGGCTGGAGTGCAATGGCATGATCTCTGCTCACTGCAACCTCTGCTTCCCGGGTTCAAGCAATTCTCCTGCCTCAGCCTCCTGAGTAGCTGGGATTACAGGCATGCACCACGCCCGGTTAATTTTCTGTATTTTTAGTGGAGACGGGGTTTCACCATGGCCAGGCTGGTCTTGAACTCCTGACCTCAAGTGATCCGCCCACCTTGGCCTCCCAGAGTGCTGGGATTATAGGCGTGAGCCACCGCGCCTAAAGGTGGTATAAACAGTCTCATTTCCTCAGTTAGATTTGCCACTTCAGTTCAGTAATATAATTTAACAAACATCTTCTCAGCAACAATGAAGGGGAAAATGATAAGGCACATAGACAAACGAGCTCTGGTACCTGCTGTTCAGGAGCTCCCCCACAGTCATGGGCATTAATGTTTGTTTCTTCAGGGAATTATTATTTTTTCTTTTTTAATTAAATGTTTTATTTTTATGGATTTAGGGGATACAATTGCAGTTTTGTCACATGGATATATTGCATAGTGGTGAAGTCTGGGTTTTTAGTGTACCCATCACCTGAAGAGTGTGCATGGTACCCATCAGGTAATTTCTCATCCCTCACCTTCCTCCTACCCTCTCACCCTTTCCAGTCTCCAATGTCTATTATTCCACTCTCTGTGTCCATGTGTACACATCGTTTAGTTCCCACTTACAAGTGAGAACATTCAGTATTTTACTTTCTGTTTCTGAATTATTTCATTAAGGCAATGGCTTCCAGTTCCATCCAAGTTACTGCAAAAGACTTGATTTCATCCTTTTTTATGACTGAATAGTATTCCACTGTGTGTGTAGCTATACCACATTTTCATTATCCAGTCATCTATTGATGGATACTTACATTGATTCCATGGTTTTACTATTGTGAATAGTGCTGCAATAAGCATACTAGTGCAGGTATCTTTTTGATATAATTATATCTTTTCTCTGGGGTAGATACCCAGTAGTGGAATTGCTTCAAGAAATCTCTATACTGTTTTTAATAGGGATTATACTACTTTGCATTCCCACCAGCAGTGTATAAGTGTTCCGTTTTCTCTGCATCCTCACCAACATCTGTTGTTTGTTGATTTCTCAATAATAGTCATTCTCACTAGTGTAATGGTGTGAGTAGTGATATTGAGCATTTTTTTCACATGCTTATTGGCTGCTTGCAAGTCATCTTTTGAAAAATGCCTGTTTATGTCTTTTGTCTACTTTTTATTTATTTATTTTTTTCTTGTTGAGTTGTTTGAGTTCCTTGCAAATTTTCTTCAGGTAATTATTCGTACTTAATTTCTCTCATAGCGGGCACCATTTTCAAAGCCTCACCTGTTTTCTTTATGAGTCCCTTAAAAAGTAACTGGTTTTTCAAAAGGTTCTCTTCCCTCCTTTTCTTTCTTTCTCTTTCTTTTTCTTTCTTTCCTTCTTTCTTTCTTTCTTTCTCTCTTCTTTCTTTCCTATTTCTTTCTTTCTCTCTTCTTCCTTCCTTCCCTCCCTCCCTCCCTTCTTCCTTCCTTCCCTTTCTTTCTTTTCTTTCTTTCTCTCTTTCTTTCTTTCTCTCTTTCTCTCTTTCTTTCTTTCTTTTCTTTCTTTCTTTCTTTTCTTTCTTTCTTTCTTTCTTTCTTTCTTTCTTTCTTTCTTTCTTTCTTTCTCTTTTTCTTTTCTTTTCTATTTCTCTTTCTCTCTCTCTCTCCCCTTCCTTCCTTCCCTCCCTCCTTCCTTCCTTCCTTCCTTCCCTCCAGCTGTTACTTACTGAGCACCTACTAAAAGCCAGATGTCATCCAAGTGTGGAGGATACTGTGGCTGATAAGACAAAGTGCTTGTCCTTGGGCCACAAATGTTCTGGTCAAGAAGGTTTTCTTCCCAACCAAGACGTCATGCTCCCAAATTACAGTAATCTGAAAAAATATATCTTCAAATAATGCCCTTGAAAATGTTAAAGTTCATAAGTCTATTAATATACCAGGGCATTGCTTGAATCTGACCTATGAAACAAACAACAAGAATATTTTGACTCTATGAATAATATCTTAAGTATATTTATAGTGCACAGCTCTAAATATCTCAAGATTTACATAATGCAAAGATGAGAAAACAGTCTTCATAAGATAGATATGGAAAAGAGGTTTTAAAAAATCAAATGACAGATCTCTGTAGGACTGGCAATTTGAGACTTATCAGGCAGTATTCCATCAGAGTTATATTATTTAATTTTTTCTCAACAAGTTGTGTAAGTGAATTTTACAAATGATTCAAAATATGTCTGACTGTCTAGAACTAGATACAAAAATGGCTTTTAGAACAAGCTTGACAGCTTTTTCCACTGACAACACTAGGTCAAAGATGATGAACATTCCTAAAACGATAGATCCTTCTTTATAAAGTAAGAGGACTGTGAAGAGGTTTAAACATGTTGAGCCCAGCTGGTGTCTAAGAAGTTGCTATTCATTAAAAAATGTTAGAATTCTGAACTCAGGGTAATAAAAGAAGAAAAAAAAAGGTCTATGAGATGAAATCATAACTGTACTTCACAACTTTGGTTTTATGATAAAACAAAATGTCAAGTTGACATGACCTCTAAAAAAACTCCTGGATGTTCTAGTTGTCTTATGGCCTCTCTGCTCAAAATACACCCTTCATGGCCTTGTTTGGGATGCTGGAGCTGGACCCTGTGGACGTTTCTCCTCTGACAGGGGGCACAGTGTGGAGCTTTGTCACAGAGGGTGCTGCAGGGACACTGAGGGAGGAGGCGGCTTTTCTTCCTGGTTCTGGTGTGCTTTCCTCCGTGTTGTTCATGCAGTGCTCAGCCAGCATGTAGGACACCCTGGTGCATTCACCCTGGTGAGTTCAGCAGTACCCTTACAGCTGGTATCCAGAAAATTCTGTCAGAGTCCCACCCAGCTTCCTAGCAAGTACAAAAGTTCCACCAGCAGCTTCTCAATGAGCTGGCCAGTGCCCCACCTGGACCCCAGAGGGTGACCATCAGTGAGTTTCATCAGCACCTCACTGAACTTCTCTGCTAGCCAGAGGACTACAGCCTTACCCTCTTCAATGAGGGCTGAATCTCCATTTGGGGAGGAGCGGAGAGGACCTTTTTCCAAATATGTTCTTTTCTTAGGTAGTCTGACTCAGTCTTACGTAGTGGCTACTCCTTGTATCTGCTATTCCTATAGTCTAGGGAGTTCTTTTAATCCTTTATAGTAGTTAATCTTCTAGTTAATACTATTAGTTAATAATTCTTTATATTAAACTTTCTTTGTTCAAATTACTATATAATTTCTGTCTCCTGCCTGGACCTTGATTGATATGCTGATATCCAGCAGAAATGTACAAAAGATATGTACAAGATATTTCACAGTAGCACTATTGATAATAGCCAAACTGTCCATCACCAGAGAACAAATAAATTGTAGTATATTCATACAAGGAAATGTTATACAGCAATAAGAATAAATGAGCTACAAATACACACAGCTGAATTGACAACATAATGTTGAGCAAAAAAAGCAGAAACAAAAGAAATATACTGCATGATTCCATTTATGTAAAGTGCAAAAGCAGACCAAACTTATCTTTGGTGCTAGAAAGTCAGAATAGTGCCTGCCCTTGGAGGGGGTTAGAGATTTGAATGGGGCACAGGAGCTGCTGGAATGCTAGTACTCATTTATTTCTGAACCTGAGTATTGGTTATATACCACTGTTTATGCAAATTCACTGAGCAGTACATTTTTGATGTTTACATTTTTAAAATTAGTCAAGCTGAAAAATATCATATATTCATGAGGTGTGAATTATTTGACTACGTCAAGCTGATTCATTCATTCATTGAATAGAAAGTATATGCACATATTATATACCAGTCACCATGTAAGATGCTGAGGATCTAGAGATAAATTAGTTATTTGTGGATTCTGTTCATCAAAGGCTTAGTCTAGAGGGGGAGACCAACATGAAAACAGGTAACTACAGTGCAACATGATTAATGGATTAGTGGGGGTATGGAGGAGTGCTGGAGTTATAGAGAAGGGAGCCATGAATGGTTCATTGAAAAGCAGCCAGGAGCAGTAGCTCATCCCTGTAATCCCTGCATTTTGGGAGGCTGAGGCAGGTGGATCACCTGAGGTCAGGAGTTTGAAACCAGCCTGACCAACATGGTGAAACCCCTTATCTACTAAAAATATTATATATATATTTATACATATATTTATATGTGCCAGACGTGCTGGCAGGCACCTGTAATCCCAGCTACTCAGGAGGCCAAGGCAGGAGAATGGCTTGAACCCTGGAGGCAGAGGTTGCAGTGAGCCAAGATCGCACCATTGCACTCCAGCCTGGGCAAGAAGAGCAAAACTCCCCCTCCAAAAACAAAGAAAAGAGGAAAGAAAAGCTACACACAGAAAAGTGACATCTTAGTATGGCACCTTCCTCCTGCACAACGTAGAGGTATCTACTCACTCTACTGTCCTCTCTGGCCACTGTAAAAGGATGAACAGGAGTTGGCTAAAGAGAAAAGGATAGTCCAAGCAGACAGAACAGCATATGCACAGGTAGGAATTTTGAAAGTTACTGTAAACTCAGAGAAGAGAGTGAGTTTATGTGAGTGGAGCCCAGGTAGCTCTAGGGAGAATGACACAAGATAAAACCAAAGAGGTAAACTGAGGCTTGACTGTGATGTTTATATGCCTTCTACTAAGTGTGACTTTTACACAAGGAATCAAGGAACACTGTATATAGCTAGACTTCAAAGACGTTCCTCCCACACAGACACAACTGATGATTGTGTTACTTTTCTCCCACAGTGAATCAAGCTTGGTCCTACAGAATCAATAGGGTGTGGCACAAGTGGCACTGTGTGACTTCAGAGGCCACCACGGCTTCCGCCTTAATATCTTGGAATGTTTGTTCTAGGTGAAATAAGTTACCATTTAAGAATTCCAACTATCTTGAATCCACCATGTTGTGAGCAAGCATGGCCTAAGAGACACCATGTTAAGAGACTTGCTCCTGCCATCTCGGGGATCAACCTTTTTGAGCCTTCAGTGAACTCCAGCCCCAGCCCACATCTGACTGCAACTGCATGAGAATCCAAACAGAGGACAGAGTAGCTGTGTGCTGGGCACGGTCAACACACAGAACCTGAGTGAGAAATACAGTGTTTGGGTTTTTCTCTTTGTTTGTTTTGCTTTGAATCACTACAGTTTGGGGTGGTTTATTATGTTGTACTACACAATTGGAATAGCAATGAGACATGAAGATTTGGGGTTTTTGGAATCAGCCTGGAGGCAGCAGGAAGGATGGGTTAAAGAACACAGAGGCTGAAGGTATCAAGATGTTAGGAGGCCTTTACAGGAGGAGGAGTGGATGTCAATGGGAATGGAAAAGAAAGGCTGGAATCTAGAGATACTTGTGAGGTGGAACCGACGGGATATAAAGAGCAAATACATGTGCAGTGGAAAAAAGAGGAAGATGTAAATCTTTCAGGTTTTTCCCAAAGAGAAGAAGTAGAGTACAGTGTTCTTAATAGAAATAAAGGCCTATTAGGGAGGGTAGGTAATGAAATGTGTATGCCCTGATGGTGAGGGGTTTACAGGGAAATATTAGTGAACATTCCAAAGGCGCTGGCAATTTTGGTTGAGGACACAGGGAAATGGGGGCTGTACATAGACATACACATAGGATCACTGTTCCGTATGGTAATGGTGGAAGTTCCACAGGTGAAATTGCCAAGAGAACATGTGCAGGGCAATAAGAGGAGGGAATAAATGATGGAACTCTGAAAGGCGAACCCAGCGGTCAGAGGAGGAGAGCCCATTAAGGAAACTGGCAAGGGTAAGTCAGAGAAGTCAGAAGAGAAACAGGAGACTCATGTCTTATAAACGGAGGGACAAGAGAATGTCCAGAAATAATGGGTTTTCATCGTAAAAAGTAAGGTGAGACTGTGGTATATGGTGTTGACAATTAAAAAGTCATCACGGCTCTAAACAGGACTACTTTTAATATCCTGACATTGATCAGAGTACTTTAAGAAGCTGATTGGAGGTTTAACAAGTAAAGACTACAAATATAGATTGCTCTTTAAAGACAGTTGATGGTAAAATGAGGGAGGAAGAAAGATAAGTTAGTTTCTTTGAGCATGATTTTGGTCTGAGGACGGGTTTGCTAGCAAAAGCTCTCTAAGCGAATCAGAGGGGAGGATAGAAAGGTCTTCAGAGTTAACGATTTTACAGGCTTCTGCTCTCCAACTGCGGTCAACAGGTCAGTAGCATCAGCATCACCCGGGAGCTTCTTAGAAATGCAGAATCTCAGGCCACACTGCAGGCCTAGTGAGTCAGAATCTGCATTTTAATAAGATTCCCAGGTGATTAACATGCACATTAAATTACTCACTGCAGTAGGTCAAGACAGAAATGTGAAGGAAGGAAGGAAGATACAGAACTTGTGTAGATACTACAGTACTCAGGCCATTTTTTCTTGTTCAATCACTTAGGCATGCTTTGGTTTTTATCTGAGATGTAATGAGAAATGTTTAGAACATCCTTTAAGGGCTTCCAAATTCTTGGCATATATGGAAAATGAAGGTCTGTGTGAAGAGAAATCTCCTCTAATGAAATCCAGATGAAAATCCAGATCAGCCTTCCTCTTGGTAGGATTATCTATAGTGAAGGTGGAGATAGTATCATTGCTTCAGCCTCACTCCCAGATAGTCTGCTTTATTTGGTCTGAAGTAGAACTGGCACTACTATATACCTGTATATATACCAGTTATATATATGTGTGTGTGTGTGTATATATGTGTATATATGAATATAACCGGTATATACACGTGTGTGTGTATATATATAATTGGTGTGTGTATATATATGTGTTTGTGTGTGTGTGTGTGTGTATACATATATACACACACATATATCTTGTGTGACTCTATTATGCTGCCAGGATTGAGAACCACTGAGAATTCAAGTAAAGCAGTGGCTCTCAACCACATCTGTACATTGGAATCACTTGGAGAGCTTTAAAGATGACTGATAGCCAAGTCCCACCCCCAGCGATTCTGATTCAATTAGACTGAGGTGCAGTCTTAAAGATGATCCATTGCTATTATCCTTAATCTTAGCTCTTTAAGGTACTCCCTTCCTTTACCTCAGTGGTTCTCAAACTTAGCTGGCCCCGCTCCGCTCGGGCCACAGTCAAATCACCTGGGGGCTCTGAAAACTGCCAATGTCCAGGCACTTCTACCAGCAAAAATGCCTGTATCAGCCATCAGATCTTAATGGTGAAAAGAAGGCACACTTCCTTCTTCTTACAGGGGTATTCTCATAGCACTCAATCTGAGCCATTCGACTTGACTCTTATTTACTCAATCAACAAGTGTTTGTTAAGCACATATTATGTACATAAGCTAGTGACCCACTGCTCTTTATTTGTAAAATAGGTATGCACACTTCATCTACCCAGCAAGACTAGTTTTTGATGGAAACATGTTTACACTTCCTTTCTGCTTCCCAGTGTCTACTATAAAAGGTTAGCATTACTGCTTAGTGTTTTACCACACCAAATATTTCCATTGAATAGAATCCAACAGCAATAGCAAAGTACACGGTACAAAGCTAGGTAGAATTTTGGAATGTTATATTGTTTTTGCTATTTCCTGTGAGACATGAACCCTCTGAAGTCTTTCTCGAGATCTGCAATATAGTTTGGAATGCTTTTTTCCCCCGTGGCTGGGAGATCACACTGGAATCATCTGAGGTACTCGTTATCAAGTGCAGATTACTGGGTCTCACTTTAGACCTACCAAGTCAAAATCCTTGTGTATGGGCTCTAGAAACCTGTATTTTTAACAAGCACTCCACGTTCTAATTCTAATGCATTCTAGAATTTGAGAACTGCTGCCTTAAAAAGGTGAGTAGGAAGAACTAACATGAATAGAATGCCTACTACCTGTGAAATTCAGTATTTAATGAGCACCCGTCTTGAGTCTGAACAGTGCTGGCACATTACAACAATGAATGAAAGAAAGTCCTGGGGTACATGTTCTGGGGGCACTGTGTCTCGGGTGAAAAAAATTAAAATTAAAAAAAAAAGGAAGGAAGGGAAGGAAGGAAGGAAGGAAGGAAGGAAGGAAGGAAGGAAGGAAGGAAGGAAGGAAGGAAGCTAGGAAGGAAGGTTGGTTCTTAGAGAGAGAAAGCGAAGAAAAGAAAGAGTCCTCACCATAGAGTTGCTAATAGAGTTGCTAACAGAGTCAATTAGTGCCCTGGGTGCCTCATTAAGAATGATAATATAAAAGCAATACACTTAGTATGTTAGGCTTTTCAGAGATCATATATTTTAATTCTCACAACCTCCAGGTGAGATAGGCATTCTCCATCCTCTCTTTACCAAAGGTGAGACTGAGGCTCAGAGAAGTAGCCTGAGACAGCAGCGCTGATGAGCCAAGATTCAACCTCAGAACCTCTGAGTCCCACTATTCTTTACTAGAGGTAGAGAGGTAAGTTCAGATGAATTTCTACTTCCACTTAGTTCAAGAAGCAGAGTTGTTTCAGATGCTAGAAGGTATCTATAACAAGCAGTCACATCTCTGTAGTTCTAGTGCCGCCGCTGCCAGCAAGTTTGTTGTGACCCTGGCGGCCGAGTTACTTTCTGCGCTCTGGGCGTTCTCGCAATAAACAGTCACCTTTGGGACTTCATTTCCCAGCAAGCCCCGCGGCCGCCTACCGCGCGAGGGATGCCGGGCACCTCGTCCCCCGTCTTCTCTGGCTGAGCTGCCTGGCGGAAGCGGGAACGGCGCAGCCTGACGTAAAGGTGCACGGCATCCTGGGACATGTAGTCTGGGTGGGGCTCGGACGCCCCCTCGGATGAATGGGACCGAGGCTGACTGCGAACTACAGATCCTTGGTGGCAGCGTCGGTGTTGACCGCGGGGGAAGGGGAGACCCGGCGCTCCCGGTGAGAGCGGCTCTCCAGGACCGTGCGATGTGCTGCGCTGCGGCGAGGCAGGAGGCCGGCTTCCTGGGGTAGCGGTATAAGCGGGCGCTTACTCTGTGCGCTCGCTCCCCGAACCCTGCACCGGCCATGCGCCCGGCCTTGGCGGTGGGCCTGGTGTTCGCAGGCTGCTGCAGTAACGTGATCTTCCTAGAGCTCCTGGCCCGGTGAGTGACCCGCTCGGGCCGCACCCGGTCTCCAGGGGCGGGGCGGAGGAAGCCGGAGGAGAGGTCCCCCCGGGACGCGCCCACGCCCTGGCCCCACCCCGCCGCCCACGGAGCCCGGGGCAGGACGGCCTGAGCCCCTCAACAATCCGTCCTGTCTGGGCAGCCTGGGACCCCGCTGAGTGCGCTGCTTCCCAAAACTGCGCACCGGCCGCAGTCCCGCCTAACAGTTTCAAAGCATTCCTGCGGGGGGAACACTCAAGGTGTTGCTGTTGTCACCCCTTTTCCACATTCGGGGGGGATTGATTGAAGCCTGAAGAGTTTTTCACATAACCGGTCCAAGGTCGGCGGAGAGCTAGTGTCAAAACCAAGGTTCCTTCACCAAACCACTCTCTCTCTTCCTTCCCATCCAACTCCAGCTCTTTTTTCGATCCTGTTAAATGGCACAGGCTGGACTTGAGCAGAGGTTTTTGACGTACAGAGTCTTTGTACATGCTGCAAAGAAAGTTTTACTTTTATTACGGCGTCCTGCAAAGCATTTGCTTTATTGGCCTTGGAGATGGTTATGAGTGCATACATAAATGATGCGGTAGAACAGATTTTTATGTAGAAGATCAGTCCACGTGACCCGAGAGTGCTCTTTGAGGTGGCTTGCAAAAAGAAAAAAAAAAAATTATATAGAAGATTGGTTCAAGTGACCCGAGAGGGCTCTTTGAGGTCGCTTTGAATGTGCAAAGTTCAGTGGATAGAAGCTATTACAGAAGAGACAACAGGTGGTGTGGAAAAGGCTCTAGGACTAAAAAGCTGTGTTGTGAAATTTCACTCTTGGCTCCGTCATCCACTGGCTGTGTAGCCCTTCAAGTCACTTAGCCTCTCTGGGCCTCCTTTTCCTGGCAGTAAAACAATACTTATAGTGTTTTCCAGCTCGTGTTTCTGAATCTATACATTACAAGTTGAGTATCCTTCATTTAAAATGTTTGGGAACGGGTGTTTTGTATTTCGTTTTTTTTTTTTTTTTTATTTGGGAATATTTGCATATACATAATGAGATATTTTAGGGATGGTACCCAAATCTAAACACAAATTCGTCTGTGTTTCTTATACACCTTATACACATAACCTTAGCTTGAAGGTAATTGTATACAATATTTTTAATAATTTGTACATGAATTAAAGTTTGTATACACTGACCTATCAGAAAGCAAAGGTGTCAGGTGTGGAATTTTTCACTTGTAATATCATATCAGTGCTCAAAAAGTTTCAGATTTTTTAGAGCATTTCAGAGTTCAGATTTTCAGATGAGAGATACTCAGCTTGTATCTCTGTTGATCATCCGAACAATCCTGTGCAGAAGATAGGTCAAGAATTATAAACTGTTTTACTGAAGTGGAAATGGTCCAAAGAAGTTAGGTGACCTTTCACTGCTTGTAAGTAGCAGAGCCAGAAATGGGAGCCAAGATATCTAAGCTTCTAGTCCAATACCTTTTTCAACCTCCCTGCCAGTTTTGAACTTGAGCAGCCCATAGATTTTGGTTATCCAGTTCTTCATGTGGTGCCTACTAGAAGTTTATTTTATTGGATATCATTGATTAAGTCATCCCGAAGCAACCAGTTTATTTAAGGTAAAGTCTGTATGGGGTTAAGTTTTGCTGTTATGGAGCTTGAAATTTTGTTATACAGAAAGTGTTGATAAAGGTCTCTTATTTGACTTAGGTGAGGGTCTTTTATTTGACTTGGGTGAGGGTGGTGAGGGATATAAAAATGACAAAAAAAAAATTGTATCCAACTGTAAGTCTGATACACTTTTAAAGGAAGGCCACTTTGGTAGCAGTTGATGTGAAAATATAAAAAAGTCGGCCAGGCACAGTGGCTCACACCTGTAATCCTAGCACTTTGGGAGGCCAAAGTGGGTGGATCACGAGGTCAGGGGTTCAAGACCAGCCTGGACAACATGGTGAGACCCCGTGTCTACTAAAAATATAAAAATTAGCTGGGCATGGTGGCGGACACCTGTAATCCCAGCTACTCAGGAGCCTGAGGCAGGAGAATCCTTAGAACCTGGGAGGCAGAGGTTGCAGTGAGCCGAGATAGCACCATTGCACTCCAGCCTGGGCAACAATGCGAGACTACGTCTCAAAAAATAAAAAAAGAAAATATCAAGAAGTGATTTCATCAGGCCAGCCATGGAAATGAAAGTCAGGGAATAATGGTAATATTTGTGTTGAATATGCCATTAAATTAAATCTTGCCAAAGGCTATATGACATGAGAATATGCAAGCAACTAAATCCCCTCTTTACTACTTTGTGAGCCCCTGACTGAATTACTTGATCTCCCTGAGTCTGACCCAACTGTAAAAGGAGGTAATGGTGATGATGGTTCTTCCAGCTTCACAGAGTTTTGAAGGATGAAGTGAGATGTGCGTGTAAAGCCTAAAGCACACTTGTAGGGCTTCCCATTCTTTCCAACAACTTGGTTTCAATACAGATATATTTCCTTTATGAGATGGTCCTGCAAAGTCCTGAACAAATCTGATTTTACAAAATATTTTCATGCATTATAGGAGCTTCTATTTAAAATATTTTGAATAATTTGTAAATAAATCATCACTTCTTATTTTGTTTGGTAAATCTGCATTTTTTGCATAAAACAATGGTTTTTCATAAAGTGGTGAGGAGGTGCATTTATTGAAATAATCAATGGTGCACCAGACTGAATAGAGCCCTTTCCTAATTTGCTTAGACAAGTCTCTACTTCTCGTGTTACAGATCAATAAAATAAGAGCTAGTTGAACCAGATGGCCTTAAGTTTCTTTCTAGATATGGCCTCGGAATTTGTGACTTTATCTTGGGACATCACAGTGGAAGAAGGCCCATAAATTTTTATAGCGTAGGAACTGTGCTTTTTATATTGGCTGGCTTGGAGCCATTAGGTGCTCTAATAAGTAGCAAGTATAATACTAAATATAAATGCTAAGTGACTTGCAGGAAGAAGAGGACATTTTAAACCATTTTCCCCAAATTGGAAAACAAATTTAGGCTTTTCTTTCTGATTTTTATACCTACAATTGGGACCAATATTAAAACACAATGCAGTGGACAGAGCAGATAGGTAGTAAGGGACGAGTGCCTTGATATTCCTCCTTAGGGAGCTTACATTCTACCTTGGAAACAAGATATACACACACCAGCTAACTAGGCAAGATATTACATGCCTTACATCAGGAAAACAATCTGAAACTTTTTTTTTCCCATTTTATTTTTCATTCAAGTGCCTGATCTTGAATTAAATCGTTTCCTAAATTCAGCAAAAGAAATGCAAAAGGCATAAACTATCTGCCCAATTCATTCTCTTCAAAGTTGCATCCTTTTTTAAATAAAAATTTGAATTTTTGCCAAGAGAATTCAAAGTAAGAGAAACTGTTTGCGGTTAGTGATTACAATTCCTGAGGAATCGAGCTCAAGAAAACAAGATTAAGGGATCCAAGTTTTTACTCTGAAGTTTTAAAATGAATTATTCAAGTTAAAATAAATAATTCCATTGGTAGCTATACAACAGTGTGTTTCGAAAAGGCTTCATAAGTTGAGTTTTCAAAAATTATTTGAGCACATTAGGGAGATTTGTAAATTCTATAGAAATAGAAACAAAAAGTAAATGAGGGTTGTTGCTGGACTGGGAAAAGCAAGAAATGGAAAGTGACTCAAAATGGGAGTAGAGTATCTCTTGGAAGTGTCCTAACATTAGTGGCAATTATTGCACAACTAAAAACCCATACCAAACCCCACTGAATTGTAATAATCATAATGCTAAGGGTAACGGCAAATGCCATTTCTTTGCCACTGACCCCTGGGAGACTTACCTAACGCAGTGCAATGGGACCCTCAGCGTCTTTAGCAATGGAATGAAATGGGCATATCAATACCCACCTCCATAAAATAAAAAGTACTAGGATGTCCTTTTAAAAAATCCTATAGAGAATACACATGTAAAGTGAATCGTTTTTTAAATCTCTTTTTATCTCTCGTAGAAATTATAAGATTCTAGATCACATTGGAACACTCCCATTCATTCTCTTGCTTGAGCGAAGGTGGGTCACTGATCCGAAAGTGAGAGCAGAAAGGTAAAGGGACATGGTCTGTCCCCTCACCATCCCTGCTAAGGCACTGGCTTCTGACGGCCTCCTCCTTCATGTCTGGCTCCCTCATATTGTCATCTTCTTGGGCAGGGATCCAGTCCCCTTCAAGCTGGGGGCTCCCTGGTAGCTGCCACCTAACTGTACACATAATTGGGTCTTGATCATTGTTCTTTAGCTGACTTGGCCTAAGCTTGTTAAAGAGAACATAGAAGGAAACTTTTAAGCCTCTTTTGGATTAAGTCTTGTGCTTGGCGCTTATATGTATTTTCTCATTGAATACTCACTACAACAGTGAAGTCAGTTTCATTTTAGAGATGAGAAAACTTAGTCAACTGGAATGTCTTTAAAAGGGGGAGGACCTTTTAAAGACTGAAGACCTTTCAGTATGCAAGATCCTGAATACTGGTCATCATACTTGCCTTTTTCACTCTGTGGCAGGCAGTGTGTTAAGTGCTTTTCAGGGATGACTCATTTACTCTACAATAAATCAAAGAGATAGGCACTTATATGGTTTCCATTTTAAAGATAAAAACACCAGACTTAGATATTCACTTCTGTCACACAGCAAGTGACAGAGCATCATCTCGCATGTCAGTGTGTACTTTTAAGCACAGTGGAGCATGGTGGTTCCCAACCTTGTGTCAGCACCTGAGAACTACCTGTGCATTCACAAACACAGCGATACATGCACTCACACACACTCTCAACCCTTTCCCTGCACCTCAACTGCTATTTCTCCAACCTGGCTGCACATGACAATAAAGTGGAAAGCTTTTAAAAGGTCAGATTCCAGGGTCCTACCCCAGACTAATCAAATTAGAAGTGGGAGAGTGAGCCTCTTTGGGTAAATAGGTTGTTTTTTTGTTGTTTGTTTTTGAGACAAGAGTCTCGCTTTGTCACTCAGGCTGGAGGGCAGTGGCGCGATCTCAGCTCACTGCAACCTCCACATCCCAGGTTCAAGTGATTCTCCTGCCTCAGCCTCCCGAGTAGCTGGAATTATAGGCATACACCACCACACCCAGCTAATGTTTTGTATTTTTAGTAGAGATAGGGTTTCACCACGTTGGCCAAGCTAGTCTCAAACTCCTGATCTCAGGTGATCCACCTGCGTTAGCCTCCCAAAGTGCTGGGATTACAGGTGTGAGCCACCGTGCTGACCATTTGGGAAACAGGTTTTTAAAGAGCAGAGTAGGCTGGCCCGCATTCCAAAGCACCGTGCTAGCAACCGTCTAGAGTTAAAGTTCTTTCTGTTGCTCATATTTAGGCTAGTGGTTTTAATTAGCTCCTTGAATGAGGTAAATGTCTTACATGATTATTTATGGATTCCTGCATTTAGCCTTGTCCTTTGAACATAAGAAGTGCTAAAAGAGAACTTGTTGAATTGAATAGGTAGCAGTTTTCAAGGAAACCTTCATAGGCAGCAGAACTTAAAGAGTAGCAACAGTTCTGCTTCAGTTAGTAAGCCTCGCTCTGTAGGAATGGCTCCTGCCTGGGCTGTCTTATTTTTGTGCCTGATGGGTATATTTAAGGACTTGTCTATCTTGGCATTGCTTTATATATAATACTAACACCACCAATGGAGAATGGAGTCATTTCTGATAAGTAGCATTATATTAATATGTAATAATACAATTACATCTCTGTCTTCATCAGCTTCAGGTAAATGCCTTCGGTCAAGATGAAAACGCAGAATACGAAGGCGGGTGAATATTGGGATTATAGGAAATCTGGAAGCTTCAGGAGAGCAAAGATAACTGCTCACTTTGTTCTTCTTCCAGTGATTGAGCAGAGCTGAATGGAAGACAAGCTCAAGAAAACCTGAACATTTTAAATGACTGGTTTTCAGAGTGCCTCAAGATGAATGTCAGGAGAAAGTTTTTAACTTTGTAAATTTGTTCCTAACAATCACTGTTGAACGTGGGGTATCTTCCCCAACTATTTCATAGACCGCTAAAGAGAATCTATTGAATTCCACAAGCATTTTTTGAGTGCCTAATATATTCAAAACACTGGGTTAAGTGTTGTGGAGAATAGTAGACTACGGCAGTGTTTTTCAGTCTTTTGTTCATTATGCCTCTTCCAGAATACTTTTTAGACGTTGTTTTCTTAATCCCTCCCCCAGGTGTACTGGTTCAGGTACTGTATGTATATTTGTATTTTATTATTATAAAAAGAATAAGATTCCCCCCATCCCAAGAACCAAGTTTTGCCCCATTGCTGGGCACCATTACCATTAAAGCAATGTCCCTATCATCAACATTGGGTTCATTTTTCATTTGACAGCAGTCTTGGTGATTCCTGGTCAGGAGGGATATATAAACATTCCAGGAGACCTGAGCATATTTCTGTCTCTGGGCTTTGCTGCCTAAGCTGACTAGGATCCTGATTAAAGACCTTTTTGGTGAAGCAAAGATCCCAATAAGAACTTATGACCAATTTCCTACAGCTTACTAGGAAAGCTGTATCATAGTTCTGGAAACAAGTGTGTCACAGTAATTCTCCCTCATGGCCTGGTACACGCAAGGAAGAGTAAAATAAGAAAGCTTGACATTCTTCTCTGTGAGATCAATGCTAAATATATGTGATCCAAAGGCTATGAACATTGAGATAAAGGACAGTGGGTAATTGAAATCCCTCCACCCTGTTATTCTGGCCCTCTAATTAGAATGCATTTTAGTGTTATCTCAATTTTTGTGCCTTTCCCCTCCTCTTTTGTTATTCACTATACAGGAAGCATCCAGGATGTGGGAACATTGTGACATTTGCACAATTTTTATTTATTGCTGTGGAAGGCTTCCTCTTTGAAGCTGATTTGGGAAGGAAGCCACCAGCTATCCCAATAAGGTATGGTACATTAGAGTCTCTTTTAGCTTTTGGATTTTTTAAGAAAGTAAAGAGGTGGTACCTGTATAAAAGGAGTATGAGACATTCTTTTGTAAGATTTATTTCAGAGATATCAGTAGAATACTAAGTCATTTTCTGAATTTAATACGTTGTGAAAATCCAGGGTGCCTACTTCCAAACTAAAATTTCTGCCACAAGATTTAAAATAACCATGATGGAGACAAGAGTGTGTATGTGTGTGTGTTCTTATTTAGTATGAGATTACTCAGAAGGCCTAGTGTGACCACAAATTTTATGCTGTCTTCTGTGTTGGTAAAGTTATCAAACATTCTAAAAGAGGAGTATCCTTGTTTCTCTTTAAAAACGAATGGCTTTTGGAAATAAATAGAGGTAGTAGTTACATAACTTTGTGAATGTACTAAGTGCCACTGAATTGTTCAGTTTAAAATGGTTAATTTTATGTTACGTGAATTTCACCCCAATTAAAAGAAAATGAATGGCAAGCGAAGTCAAAATTTGTTGATGCCAGACCTGTAGTCCATTAGTCCAAATTTGCCTAATTGTACTAATGGGGCCAAATAGAAAACAGGGCAGTTCTTATGATAAACAATGTATTGAAAACTCACCTTTCTTGCTGAGAGTGACTCGAGATAAAAGTGTAATCCATCCAATTGTGAGAATTTAGTAGGATGGTATCACTTACTCCCTTTTAGAGCGACATTCTGGTATGAATATATCCAAGTACGAAGGCGAAGGCCCATCTTTGTTGGTTTTCTTTTGCAGCATTCCTACGTAGCCTGCTATAGAAAATCTGGCTGAATTTTGTTAATATTATACTTTTAAAGTTCCCAACGCGATGCTAAATATTCCAGACACTTTTTGTTTTTCATTGGCTTTAGTATCTGCATAAAACTTTCTGCCCCTAAATACCGGCATTTACATTGCAGTAAAAGCCCCAGCATTTCTTGGCTCCTCTGGCCCTTTCCCGCCTCTTCCCACTGTCTCTCCCCATTCTCTCTACCACTAGCATAGATCAGGAAGTATACCCTGTCACCGTATCTTTTATAATAGCATCCTAGCTGACTGACTTCCCTGCCTCCCACCTCGTCATCCGTCCATTTCACTTAATATCATTTTATCACGTGGCCTCACTCTGTGGTTACCATGATGTTCTGAATGACATCCAGACTCCCCAGCCTGCCCTTTGAGGGTCTCTGTGATCTTGCCCTCATAACCATATTCCCATGCATGTCCTATGTGTGGTGGCCATTTTATTTTCTGTAGGTGGAGCCATAATCAAAATTTTGCTCATGTCATTCATCCCCATCCACAATTTCTGGGCAAGCAATGTGGAATAAATTAATTGTCCTAAAAGACCTTGACAAACTCTCTGTAAATGGCACGTCTTCAAGATAGAACTAAGAAAATTTGGCAAGAAACCTGATAAAGTTGCAGATAGTATGTTGTTTAGAAGCTGTGAAGAAGCTGTTGCTGGTAATTTTGCATGTGTGTTCATTGTCAAGTTCCTCAGACTCTCCAGACTATATTAGTTTAGCCTTGGCTTGACTGGCCTGTTGTGGTGTATGGCTCCACACCTAACTAGCAACGCAGAATGGGTTCTTTCAGGGAAGGTCGCTTAGGACTCACTGCCGTCATATCCTTCAGCTGTGCAAAGGTGGAAAATGGTTGGGAATCTCAAAGATCAACATTTCCTGAAGAATATGGAACCACATATTTGCCTTTGCCCTGCATTCTTTAGCCATTTATTTTAAATACTGTTTTTTCTCTTACTGAATATGGTAAGTTGAGTCATGTGAAATTTCTGGCATTCAACTTGTTGACCTATAAAAATGGCAATTTTATATAGTTTAGCCCAATATATGTAGAAGGCATCTTATGTATTTTCTGGATCACAGTGATGACATACAAATGTAAAATTGTTTGTTTATTCATCTGTTCATAATTATTCATTTGTATTTATCCCTTTAAGTTATTAGGGTTACTGGATTTTTTTTTTTGTTTGTTTTTGTTTCTGTTATTATTTTAAGACCTATAAACTTTCAAAAAACAGAGACCCTGATTTTAAATAAAAATCTGTACAAGTCAAACCATGTCCTCATTAATTTGGAGGCCACTAGTTCAGAATGCGGGAGAATTTAGCAGCTGCTAGGCTGAAAATAATCCTTAACTTAGCGAATACTTTCTTTAGAAACAGCGAAAATTAACAGTACAAACAAGTGTATAGAGGACGTTTTTGAGAGAATCAGCCATTTGCAAGTTCTTCAGAGGTATATGAAAATTATTTACAAAGAACCAATGCAATCATTTTAAGTTGCTATGTATACTTGAAAAATATTAATGTTTCTTTAAATGTATTTTATAACTCAGACTTTCCCATGTTAGTCTGGCTTTGTGAAGCATTTTGATACTTACTTAGTAGTTGACATTGCATGATAATAGCGATGCAATTTTGTAACGCAGAGGAAATATGCAAAATGCCTTTTTAGCCAAAAATACATATTTCCTATACTTGATTTTCTTGAAATCCTAGATTCTGTTTGATGAGCTATTCTGTCTGCATTTCAGGTACTATGCCATAATGGTGACCATGTTCTTCACCGTGAGCGTGGTGAACAACTATGCCCTGAATCTCAACATTGCCATGCCCCTGCATATGATATTTAGATCGGTAAGTGCTGCCGGATCCCGTGTGTATGTTCGTCTGAAAAGTATAGTTAAATAGGTCAATTGAATATATGGCAGAACTAGAAGGGTCTTGTAGTAAGTGGTCTTGAGTAGAAGAATAGGTTTGTGAATGCATGAGCAAAAATGGCTTTCATCTGAAAAGTAAGGCAAAAAGAGAAATCTCAAAGTGGATGGTTTACTTTTATTCATCTGAGGTCTAATGAGTGATTAATAAAAAGAAAATTAAATTTTCCCTAGGAAACAGATTTTGCCTTCATTTTCCCTCATCTCTTTGATTTTATATTCAAACATGCTATGTTATTTAACGTATTTCTTATCACTTACTTCTTTCTTTCATAAAAGTACATTTACTTCCAGAACATGAAAGAGATACTTGTCTTTTCTGATTTTATTTTTTAAAGCAGAGACTTGAGATAATAAAGGGAAATTCTTGATGAAGGTAGAGTTTCTCCCAAAGCACTCCAGGCAAAAAAGGCTGATAATTGTGATGATAACATTTCCATGTGGTCTGAGATTTTTGTGAGATTGTACTGTTCCCGGAGGGAGTTTCCAAAGCAACTATAATAATTTTTTTTTTTTTTTTTTTTTTTTTTTTTGAGACGGAGTCTCGCTCTGTCGCCCAGGCTGGAGTGCAGTGGCCGGATCTCGGCTCACTGCAAGCTCCGCCTCCCGGGTTCCCGCCATTCTCCTGCCTCAGCCTCCCGAGTAGCTGGGACTATAGGCGCCGCCACCTCGCCCGGCTAGTTTTTTGTATTTTTTAGTAGAGACGGGGTTTCACCGTGTTCGCCAGGATGGTCTCGATCTCCTGACCTCGTGATCCGCCCGTCTCGGCCTCCCAAAGTGCTGGGATTACAGGCTTGAGCCACCGCGCCCAGCCAGCAACTATAATAATTAAGGTGACCTTCAAAGCATTGAAAACATAGTAGACTTTCAATAAACACCTGTTGATTGATTGTCGCCTTTTTAGAGAGCAGAGAGATCCTTGCATGACTTTTCCCATTAAAACTAGTCAGGGGCTGGGCGCGGTGGTTCACGCCTATAATGCCAGCACGTTGGGAGGCTGAGGTGGGCGGATCGTTGGGAGTTCAAGACCAGCCTGACCAACATGGAGAAACCTCGTCTCTACTAAAAATACAAAATTAGCTGGAAGTGGTGGCACATGCCTGTAATCCCAGCTACTTGGGAGGCTGATGCAAGAGAATCACTTGAACCCGGGAGGCAGAGGTTGCAGTGAGCCAAGATCACACCATTGCATTCCAGCCTAGGCGACAAGAGCAAAACTCCGTCTAAGGGGAAAAAAAAAAGTGTTCAGGGGTGGAGGGTGCAGGTAATAGGGAGAAGCTTATTAAAAGCTCTTATAAATTAGGTAGATGGAAATTTTGACAAATATAAGTCCATGATATCATTTATTCCTGCTAGCCCTAGCTTCAACACTGACCAATTATAGTTGACCCTTGAACAACATGGGTTTGAACCTCATGGATCCACATATATGCAAATTTTTTTCAAACAAATATGAAAATACAGTATTCGTGGGATGTAAAACATGCCTATAAGTAGGGCTGATAATGACTATATTGAGAATTGATCCTTTTTATTCTCGTTGTCATCTTTAAAAGGTTTTTTTTAAAATATATATACACACACACATATATTTTTGGAGACAGAGTTTCGCACTTGTTGCCCAGGCTGGAAGTGCAATGGTGCCATCTTGGCTCACTGCAATCTGCACCTCTTAGGTTCAAGCGATTCTCCTGCCTCAGCCTCCTGAGTAGCTGGAATTACAGGCGCCTGCCACCATGCCCAGCTAAGTTTTGTATTTTTTAGTAGAGACAGAGTTTCACCATGTTGGCCAGGCTGGTCTCAAACTCCTGACCTCAGGTGATCCACCCACCTCGGCTTCCCAAAGTGCTGGGATTATGGGCGTGAGCCACCACGCCCGGCCATCATAATAGCTTTTTATGGTTTATACTTTTGCCGTCATAAGAACAACTAAATCTTACTAATTATTCATCCTAGCCTCCTTCATTCCATGTTTTTCCCCCTTGCCCATGTTCCTATTCATCTCGAATTATGTTTTTTTCCTAGTGCACTAAACCTGTTACTGTTGTCTCCTTTTGCAGGGTTCTCTAATTGCCAACATGATTCTAGGAATTATCATTTTGAAGAAAAGGTAAACAATATACTTCTATATTTTGTGAATGGAAATGATATCCTGAGCCCCTGTCCATAAGCTAGTCATCTGGATTCCTTGTCCCAAAGTAGTGATAAGTTTGCTTCTGGCCATCTACCTCTTTTCTTAGTTCTTTACCAGTGAGGCCCAATCATGCAATGTCCTGAAGCAGCTGACCAGGTAAGAGGCGACACCTGTGGGGTCTCTATGTAGAAGTGAATAGCTCTTGCCATCGTTGAATTTTAGTATCATAATAACCTGCGAAGCCAACTTAAAAAGATGATAGAGAGATTCACTGTGCAGTATGGTCACCATGAACCACGTGTGACTATTTACATTTACATTTTTCAAAATTAAAGAAAATTAAATATTTAGTGTCTCAGTTTCATTAGTCATGTACACTTTTTTTTTCTTTTTTCCTTTTTTGGAGACGAGGTCTCATTCTGTCATCCAGGTTGGAATACAGTGGTGCGATCTCGGCTCACTGCAGCCTCCAGCTCCCAGGTTGAAGTGATCCTCCCACCTCAGCCTCCCAAGTATTTGGGACCAAAGGCGTGTGCCACCATGACCAGCTAATTTTTTTTGTATTTTTGGTAGAGATTGGGTTTCGCCATGTTGTCCAGGCTGGTCTCAAACTCCTAGTCACATTTTCAGTGCTCAGTAGACTCACGTGGCTGGTGGCAACCATGTTGGAGAGCCCAGACGTGGAACATTTCTAACATCCCAGAAATTCCATGGGATGCTGCTGCCCTAGAAGATGCTTATCAGTACAGCATAGCGAACTAAGGAATGGTTGTACATATTAAAAAGGAAATTCCTAACAAAGGCCCAAATAGCCAAGAAGATGGAAGGAAAGGTTCAGGGCTGTTCTTTGTGACCATCACCAGTGGCTCTCTTTGGGATAGGAGCAGGAGGTACCAGAAGTACCTGGGATGCTTTTTCAAAGTATTTGTCTCTCACCTTCACTCTGAGCTTCACCCCTCACTCCTAAGCAGGAAGGATGTTAGCGAGAGACAACACATACAGTTTGGGAAATTTCTCAGGGAAAGTTCACTGGTAAGACCAAAACTATGTAAGTGATGGCAACTTTTCAATGTATTTGATATCCAGCCCCAAGCTCTCTATACGTGCTTGGAAAGTAGCTTTCAATTCAGAATGTGAGAACCTAGAGTTTTTAAGTATTAAGGGCTGTGTCATAAAAAGAACAGCTGTCCTGTCCTACTAGGCTCCGTATCATGGACCCTTTATCTCCTGAGGCTTATGAATTCCCTGAAAAGTACTACTGTAGTTTTCTTTCTTTCTTCTTGGTTCTCTGCATTTCAACATGTATACATATGATGGTCAGGTTTATTACCTTTGAAGTGATCACTATGCTTCTTATCGTGTGGAATTCGCCTTGGGACAGGCCTGTGCTCTTTTCCAACCTTTGATTCTGGCTCGTAACAAGGATACCAAAGAACATGTTATAAGAGGAGTTGTGTTCTCCTGGTATTGCCCCAAAATATTAGGGGTCTTTCCCAAGCATCTGTTGCCCTTAAGAACTTGTTCTGACGGTGTCATCTTGCATCTGTCTAAGCCTTTTGACTCTTTTCTATGTGTATCTCTTTCCCATAGAGCAGGAATTTCCATAAGTTAACCTTCCAATAGAGTGAATTAACTTCTTATCTCCTTTTCTCTTGGGTAGAAGACCCTCAAGTTCATAGTGTGCTCCTCATTCCAAGATTTGAAGATCAAATCTATATTCACCTTACCCATGCCTTTGTTATTCTTTTTGGCCTGAGTTGTAAACCTCTTCAGCGTGATCTTTCTGAACTGAAGAGGTTCTTTTTTTTTTTTTTTTTTTTTTTTTTTTTTTTTTTTTTGAGACGGAGTCTGGCTCTGTCGCCCGGGCTGGAGTGCAGTGGCCGGATCTCAGCTCACTGCAAGCTCCGCCTCCCGGGTTTACGCCATTCTCCTGCCTCAGCCTCCCGAGTGGCTGGGACCTCAGGCGCCCGCCACCTCGCCCGGCTAGTTTTTTTTTGTATTTTTTAGTGGAGAAGGGGTTTCACCATGTTAGCCAGGATGGTCTCGATCTCCTGACCTCGTGATCCGCCTGTCTCGGCGTCCCAAAGTGCTGGGATTACAGGCTTGAGCCACCGCGCCCGGCCGGTTCATTATTTTTTACCGTACGTCCGCTCATACCTGCTTCCTCCCCAACTGCTCTCTAACATGGTCTTCTTGGCCCTTTTGGTCCCTTTCTGTGCTTATTAGCTAGTTCTGCTGGCCTTTTACAAAGTACTGTGACCAAAACAATACTATGTATTTGAGTAGAAAACCTGGGATGGTTCATCTTCTTAGTTAAATTTCTTTTAATCCTTGCCCGAGGCCTTTTGCTTGATCACCAAGAATCTGAGAGGGTGCTAATGATACTAGCTAATGTGAAATGGTACTGTTATTACTGCCTGTAGTTCTATAATCTGAATATCCTTCCCCTCATCCAACTATGCCAACATTTTAAAACAACATTAAGTCATTCAGAGATTTAAAAAAACAAGCCTCCCCCAGAGAATGGATGATTGGATTATGTTCTGAGTATTGAATCCTGCTACTTGCACCTGATAGCCTGTTCTTCCACTTGCATAGTGTGTCTTAGGACACAGATTTGGGCCCCCTAAAGACAGGAAAAGCAACAGATCCTAGTAAGGACTGGGTCAGGCTTTCATTTGGACTCTTGAGAGCAGAATGCAACATCACATCCGGTCTATTTCTGTTTTTATTTCCTGATGAAATAATCGATTGGTCAACAAAGTGTTGGAGACAGACTAAACAGTACCAAGGAAAAGTGTTGGTTAGAAACCAGTCAGTATCCTGATTCATTCATATGCATACTTCTGTGGACTCTGCTGGAAAATAATCCTGTCTGTCATATTTTAGTGATTTGTACTTTCACGCACCATCTGATTGTAAATATCACTGGGAAATTCATATCTGTGCTTTCCTAAGGTGTTTTTCTTCTTCTTTTTTTTTTTTTTTTGCAGATACAGTATATTCAAATATACCTCCATTGCCCTGGTGTCTGTGGGGATATTTATTTGCACTTTTATGTCAGCAAAGCAGGTGGTAAGAAGCTCACAAATCATTTTATGTTCACTACTTGCTATTGGGGCCCAGTTACCAGGCAATTAATAAAATTCAAAATTTTAGGTAATACAAAGATTTTGAAAGAGAAGAGGGGAGGGAAATGGGTAACATAAATATTTCCCTTGTATGTTGGCGCCTTGCATGTAGTTCTGCTCTCTGTACCTAGTTTATTTTCTTATTTCCTAGACTTCCCAGTCCAGCTTGAGTGAGAATGATGGATTCCAGGCATTTGTGTGGTGGTTACTAGGCAAGTACAATAATTATAATAAAGCTAATTGCCTCTGCAGTTGTGTTTGCTGAGTTTTCTCCTAAGAGACATGTTTCTTGGCAAGAAGCTTCAGCTAAACAAATTATGCCATGGAAGAGAGGCACCTGGGATCATATTTCTCTGAACCTTAGCGTTCAAGAAAGGAAAAAAAGAAAATGCCCCCACATCCGTGGCAATATGTTCTACAACATGGATCCATGTTTTTCTTGGATGCCACTGGTGTAGAAAGAAGTGTGTGTCTACTTGCCCATCACACTCTTTGAATGTCATCCGTCTCTTCACGATCTGTCTGCCGAGCTGAAGCTTCTGCAAGAGAAGGGCCCGTTAGAGCAATTGACTCTTTAAATTTCCGAGGGACTCATTTCTATAGACTTATTTTCTTCAGAGGTTAGCTGTTCCATATGGCAGTGTTCCCAAACCTGACTGATCATCAGAATCTCCTGGGGAATTTTTAAAAATACAAGGATCTCTCTGTGGAATTAAATAGGCAGCTCCTGGAGAGCTTTGTTCTCCTGTTTTTTGATACGGAGGTGAGATCGTCCCAGGGGCTTTCAATGATAACAATAACAGATTGAGACTGACCAAGTGGAAGAGAAATAGCAGTGAAAGAACTGTGTCCTCCTTGCTTCTTGGCTTTGAAACTTTATCCCTTTAGGTTGCTGTTTGTAACATAGAAAGATCCTCATGCGCTATTAGAAAAATACCCAATGAGAAAAATGTGCAAAGGATGTGAACATATAGTTCACGGGGGAAATAGTAGTACCCAACAATTTTAGGTTCAGCCTCACTAGTCTAGTAATCAAATAAATGCAAATTGAAACCCAAATGCAATACCTTTTTATGTTGGCCTATCATACCGGCAGGATGATAAATGGTTATCTCATTGCTGCTGAGGATACAGTAAGACAACTATTTTTATAAAAATAGTTTGGGCATAAATGGACACAGCTTTTACGGAAAAATATATATGTATATTTTTAAATATATTTATTTATAAAAAGTATTGTATTTTTTAAATGTCCAACAGCCTTTGACTCAGTAATTCCACTTATGAGGGTTTATCCTAAAATATATCAACATTTGTTTAAAGATTTGTATACAAGGATGTACATTGATTTTAATAATGAAATAATTGGAAATAACCATTCTCATACATCTAAGTATGCTATATCCATATCATAGTCATTAAAAGTATTCTTTTGAAAAAATTTTAATGACTGATTTGAAGGAAAAGTCCAGGCAAAAGCTCATGAAAAAAGCAAGATATAAAATTCCATATGCAATCTGATCCTGTCTTAGTGTAAAAAAATTTACATAAACGAATATATAAGGAGATGTAGAAAGCTGTAAAGGACTAGATGGTAATAATATATTTTTATTTCTTTTTACAATTTTGTACATGTTCTACAATTAGTTTGTAATATTTGCAGGACTTTAAACAATAATGTTCTTCAAGAAGAACATCTGGAAATGAACAAATGCAGACATCTTGTAACCTGATGTTTTATAGGTATTGGGGCACTGACTTTTGCTCTTCTGATGTCCGCAAGGATGGGTATATTCCAAGAGACCCTCTACAAACAATTTGGGAAACACTCCAAGGAAGCTTTGTTTTATAATGTAAGCCACTTGTTGAACCTGGGAGCATGGAAATTCCTAAGTTGTAAAATGTTACTCCAAGTGAACTATTCCCATTCTTCTGATGTAAAATGTTACTCCAAGTGAACTATTCCCATTCTTCTGATGTAAAATGTTACTCCAAGTGAACTATTCCCATTCTTCTGGTGTAGTTGGAGGTTGATTATTAGTAGATGGCTGTAAGACCCACAGACTGAAGCGGTTTTGATGGGATGCTCTGGTGGGTTCTGAGTCACAGTTCACTGCATGAGATGACACAATCAATCAAAGCGAATTAAATTGTGTCTGCATATGTAGCAAGTCCTTTTGTGCAAAATGACTATATGTTTAAATTTCTCCATTCCCTGTTGTTGAGGAAAGGATGCTGGCTCTGTTGTTTGCTTTGTCTGTGATGGCCCTCAGACCCTATAAGGGCAAGAACCATAATTTGGGAGTTGATATCCTGCCATACAATGTGAAGTAGTCAAGAAGCACCGTATACATTTAAGTCTAACTTGCTTTTCTTTATATTGCTGTCAAACAACCTGTACAACTTTTAATCATTGTAAAGCTACTCTAATTATTCTATAATGTTTTTGCACTTACACTTATGTGACCAATTTCTTTCCACAGCACGCCCTTCCACTTCCTGGTTTCATCTTCTTGGCTTCTGATATTTATGACCATGCGGTTCTATTCAATAAGTCTGGTGAGTTTGGGGTTAGACAGTAGAATTACCTGACAGTTTCTGAGGCAGAGTCTCAGTTTTACTCTTGACTTGACCACGGCCTTTTTCATGATCCTGTTCAAATCATGTGTTCCTTTCGAAAATGTCTCCATTCCACTTTCCAGTCATTGCTGCAGCAAAAGCTTTCAGAGGAGTTTCTCAATTATTTACAAATGAAGTAAAAGAATATTTTTGAGTTTTCTATTTTGCTTTGATATTTGTGTGTTTGCATTTGAATGTGAAATGTTTGATGTTTTGAGAATGCAAATGAATACTTATAGCACACTGCAGAGACTGGAGCCCTGAGAAGTTGGGCTGCCGTCCAGCTCTCTCAACTACTGTTTATCCTTCTCTGTCGTGAAAGGCAGAGCTGCTCACAGATCCATCCCAAGCTGCCGTGGAGCAGAGCAAGAGGGGAGCTCCATGATGACAAGGTTTTTCTCCTAGTTACACATGAGATAGGCAGCAGATGAATAAGCAAAATTAGTTTTAAGCTTCTAGTGTAAGTTAGCTGTCACTTTTTTAAATGGCCAGTTAATAAATTAGCTATAGATTGTCAGTTAACTTGACAGGGATCACTTATATGATCTGATTATCTACTAACAGCATTATATAGACAGTGAACACACAAGGAACAAATAAACATTTTTAAAATCAAGCTTTTATGTTGCACACACCTCAAATGCTTAAGTGCATTTTGTGGAATGACAGTAGGTGCTCAGTAAACATTTGTTTGCTATCTGAGCATGAATCGTGAAGTTATGACTATTCTCTGCATTTATAGTGTTGCCTCTCCCATTTGCCCCACCCCCCAAAAAATGTGAAGGTAGTGTGTAAGAAAGTTTGTAAGGCTCTGAATTACTCAAATAATCATGTCTTCATATTAACACAACAGTTTTTAAGATCTCTGAGAAATCCCACACAGCAAAGGGCTATTGAAATAAAAATGTCAAATTCCATGTGATTGATTTAATTGTTAGAATGCTTCTAAAAATCACAGGGCTAGACATTTATGATAAAATGTTTTACAGAATCTGCCTTCAACTTCTTCAGAATCATTTCCAAGTTAAAGATACATTTTCCTTCTCTTGCTTTTCTTGAGATTAAGTGTCTGAGATCCGTGAATTTTCCAAGAGAGCTAAATGTCCATCAAAATAAGTGATATCATTGTCTTTCCTTCAGAGATACAGTGTATCTCTGAAGTTATTAAAAAGTAATCACTTTTGTTAGCTTCCTTTTCATTTCAATATTTGCTAAGTATATCAAAGACAATAGAATACCAGATTATTGGCATTGCCCACTGATCCAGAACCAAGTTCCAAAACTTAGTCTTTATGTGTGTGTGTGTGTATATATATGAGACATTTTATTGGTGAAAGAAAATTGATGTTTATTTTCTTACCAGATCTCAGCATCATTGTATCAGAATTTCTTAAATTATGCTGTATAATTCAAAACCTGAAAACAATTTAGTAATACAAAAAAACTGACCCGTTGAGGATTTCTATGTCTTTATTCTCTTTCATCTTAGATATTTTATTTCCTCCCACAAATTTACTGTGCAAGTGTCATTATATAAAGCTAATATAAGAGTGAGTGTGTGTGTGTGTGTGTCTGTCTTTTAAGAGAGACAGGACCTCCCTATTGCCCAGATTGGTCTCGAACTCCTGGGCCAAAGGGATCCTCCTGCTTTGGCCTCCCAAAGTGCTAGGATTACAGGCGTGAGCCACTACTCCTGGCCTAAAACTAACATAAGAATATATTTAAAGTTATTCACAGTTCCATCAACCTAGACATCTGCTAATTTTATTTTTATTGGTTTTCTTCTAGACCATGTCTATTTACAGAGATTCTTACATAGCTGTAATCCTTGGGTGGATATAATTTTATATTTGTTTTTTACTTTTTTTCTGAGTTTTATGTGGCTATATAATCTCTACAATTTTCGTTTTTATCAAATGTACAATGCCTCCTCTAATGAAAGTACCTTTGTTTATGTAGCCATTGCACCATCATTGGACATTTGATTGATTTTGATTCAGAGTTATTCTTTATTATGTGTAGTACTTTAATGAGTGCAGAACTTTTTTCTTCCTTGGAATTAACTAGGATTAATTCTGAAGGATGGATATGAATAGTTTCATACCCTTAATAAGGATTATGAAATTGATTTTTTGAAGAATGAAACCAAGTTATACTGCCACCAACCTGTGGCTGCCAGTTCCATCACCAACTTGCCGGATTAAGATATTATTTATAAATTTTGAATTGGCTAGGCACAGTGGCTCAAGCCTGTAATCCCAGCACCTTGGGAGGCCAAGACAGGCAAATCACCTGAAGTCAGGAGTTCAAGACCCGCCTGGCCAACATGGCGAAACCCTATCTCTACTAAAAATACAAAAATTAGCCAGGTGTGCTGTTGTGCGCCTGTAGTCCCAGCTACTTGGGAGGCTGAGGCACAAGAATCACTTGAACCTGGCAGAGGTTGCAGTGAGCTGAGATCACGCTACTGCACTCCAGCCTGGGTGACAGAGTGAGACTCTGTCTGAAAAATAAATACATAAATATTGAATTGCTAATTTTGTAGCTATAAAATGGTACAGTCTTATTTACTTTGGAATTCTGTAATTACTAGTGTGATTGAACATATTTCCAAACGGTATTTAGTTACTAGCCGCCATTCCTCTTGTGTTGAGTAGTTAAGGCTGTCTGTATCATTTTATCATTCTCAACTTTTCTGTGCTTCGCAGTGTTTCTTTGTAAAGTGAGGTACTAGTCAGGCAAATGGTAAAGCATTTCCTTAAAAATTAAAACGACTATTTGTTTTAAGAAACCAATTTAATGACTTTAGTGGCTGCCATAGACTGGAGTCAAGGCAAGTAAAGTGATGTGTGGTCCAATTCTATTTGCAAGGAAGACAATGTTGCTGTTCCTATTATGTTCAGTCTGTATTACCCTGTTCAAACTATGAAAAATTCAGCTGTGAAAAAGTGATGTGGCTATATCCTCTTGTAACCTCTACAGAGTTATATGAAATTCCAGGCATCGGAGTGACCCTGCCCATCATGTGGTTCTACCTCCTCATGAACATCATCACTCAGTATCCTTTGGACTCTGCCGTCACCTTTATGTCGTCTTCAGGTTCTTTTGGCATAGGAATGGTCATTCTTGTCTTCCAACAGTGTGTTGACTTGAATCTGATTTTTGCTGGATTTATTCTGCAGCAAGCTGGAGACAGACCCATTCAGGGAACTCCTTGTAGAGGGCAGAAGAGGTGCTAGTGGTGCAGTAGGTCAGTAAGGCACAGGGCAGCGGGAGGAAGTGCCCTGAGTGGAAGCAGAGGAGTCCATTGATTGATAGTGGCGGGTGCGGTGGCTCACGCCTGTAATCCTAGCACTTTAGGAGGCCGAGGCGGGCAGATCACTTGAGGTCAGGAGTTTGAGACCAGCCTGGCCAACATGGTGAAACCCCATCTCTACAAAAATACAAAAGTTAGCCAGGCATGATGATGGGTGCTTGTAATCCCAGCTACTCCATAGACTGAGACAGGAGAATCGCTTGAACCTGAGAGGTGGAGGTTGCAGTGAGCTGAGATCATGCCATTGCACTCCAGCCTGGGTGACAGAGCGAGACTCCATCTCAAAAAACAAAAAACTGTATAGCTTGAATCATCTGTGATTTCTACCTGTGATTTTTTGGTGTCCTAAGGTATTTCCAGTGATCACAAGCTGCTGCAAAGTCCTGAAAGAAATTTCAAATTAAGAGGCTGAGGTGGGAGGATCACTCAAGTCCAGGAGATCGAGGCTGCAGTAAACTTGATCACTCCACTGCACTCCAGCCTGGGTAACAGAACATGACCCTGTCTCAAAAAAAAAAAAAAAGAAATTTCAAAATAGCTTTCATTTTTAAAAATAGTTATTTCGAATGATCTTATATTCATTATGAAAATAATTATGTCTTTGAAGTAGTAAAACGAATCACAGTTGACCTCATTCCTCTGAAGTCAGCTCCTTGATTTGCCATAGAGTCCCTTTCTGGAGGAGAGGATAGAAGGGCTGGAGGCAAGATAAATAAAGGTGAATGGGATCACCCTTACCGAGAGTGTCACCCTCTGTCATTACCTTGGAGGTACCTGTCATTGTAACCATAGGAAGACTCCAACATAAGAATAATTGGCAGTGTTTTAGGCAGTTTCGAATTGGTACCCACAAATGGAATGGCAGCACAGTTGTTCTGCAGGTTCTCCCCAGGAGGAGCCTCATAGCTGCCATAGCAGAACTTCATGTTTTCTTAGAATATGAGAAGTTAAGCCAGGGACCATGCCAGAAGGTTCTCCCACTGATCCCCCAAGTATAGTCTACAGAAAACTACCTTGACTCCACTCCTCCAGGTACGTGTGCATCCGGGGCGTGTTCATCCTCACCACGGAGTGCGCCTCCCTCACCGTCACGCTCGTCGTGACCCTACGCAAATTTGTGAGCCTCATCTTTTCCATCTTGTACTTCCAGAACCCCTTCACCCTGTGGCACTGGCTGGGCACCCTGTTTGTCTTCATTGGGACCTTAATGTACACAGAGGTGTGGAACAACCTAGGGACCACAAAAAGTGAGCCTCAGAAGGACAACAAGAAGAACTGAGACCTGCCTGGAGTACGTAGACCGGTGTCGTCGTGAGGGAGGGACCACCGTTTCGCTTTTGTTAATGCCGAGCTACCCGCAGTGCTGAGCCAGCCATGCCACAGGAAATCTTCAGGAGGAGGGGACTTCTCATATTGCTCATACTGACACGTGTAGACTGAATAGAAACCCCTCAGCCCTAAAATAGAAAAAAGAACAGTTCTGGACTGTTGAACAGCCCATTCATTTATTTGTTTTGTTTACCAAAATATTCAGTATTATTCTTGTTTATTGAATTCTGAGCCTCCATGAACTACTGGCTTACTATCCATGGTCTTGGAAAACATTGTCCCTTCTGTTGCTGTTCTAATGCATCTCTGCCACAGCAGTCATTGTCATCCTGTGGCCTTATCCCTTTTGTCTCCCATCACCTTTTCCTTCCTCAGCAGCACCTCACTGTCAGTCAGACGCTGCAGGCACCACCATCACCAGGAGTGGCCAAGTAAACTGAGACACCGGTAACAGCGGGGCTGGACTTCCTCCCGCGTTTTGGGAAGGAAACAGATGTTCCCTTGAGCTGATTCCCAGTGACACCGGAGCAACACTAGTGGGACTCCTCTTTCCCAGATTTTGCTTTTTTTTTTTTTCCCTATGCAAAAGTCAGATGCTTCTATCCGTTGCTTTCTGTGGTTAGGGCAGCCCTGCAGCATATCTCACAGCAGACACAGTGTTCATAACAAAGAAAGGTTGTGCCGGGCACGGTGGCTCATGCCTGTAATCCCAGCCCTTTGGGAGGCTGAGATGGGCGTATCACTTGAGGTCAGGAGTTCAAGACCAATCTGGCCAACATGGTGAAACCCCAACTCTACTAAAAATACAAAAATTAGCTGGGTGTGGTGGCGCATGCCTGTAATCCCAGCTACTTGGGAGGCTGAGGCAGGAGAATCACTTGAACCCGGGAGATGAAGGTTGCAGTGAGCTGAGGTCTTGCTACTGTACTCCTGCCTGTGCAACAGAGTGAGATTCTATCTCAAAAAAAAAGAAAGAAAGGTTGTTACGGACTGGGCACCCCTGAAGCCCATTACCTAGGCCACAGTGGTGACAGCAGGATGGCCCTGCCCAGCACCACAAGAGCCATGGCTGCCCCTGTTGGCCCAACCGGGCACTCACAGGGCAGAAGGGTAGGTCTCCAGTGGGAGGATAAAGCTTCACCACCAGGAGATTCCCCTCTGCCCGATGACTCTGATAGAGTCATGACCAGTCAGGGGAATGCATAGATGGAGATATGTAGTGTGTGATGTGTAAATCAGGTCAAACCTCAACTACAATTGAAAGTTGTTATTTTATTGCCCTATAAGGTATCTTACCATTCTCAGTGGGTATTGAGGATGGTTCGATGTGCTTTATTGTATGTGGAAACATGCCTCTCTTTGCTAATCATTTCAGAGGTCCAGTTTTCCTCTCACGGGACAGTCTTGAGTAGGAGGAACACTGTCGCTGTAATATGCGTAGCTTGTGTGTACTTTTTGTAGTCTGTGTGTGATCAAAGGGCACGGAAGTGGCTGCGCTTTCACGTCCCCTTTCTTTACTTAGCTGGGACCTTACATACCAGTACATGCTCCCCTGTAAGCAGCTGAATTTGCCGGCCACTTCTCCTTTTGCCTATAGACAAAGACTGTGTGTGTGTGTCTGTGTGTGTGTGTGTGTGTGTGTGTGTGTGTGGTTGTAGTGCACACATTGTGTTCTTAAACTGAGACGTGGCTCTCCAGGTCTCCTGGGCTCATTCCATGGTGTGATATGTTTATTCCACTGTCCAGAGCTATTCTCTGATGGATTTGAGCTACGGCAGTGGAAATAAATGTCCTAGAGTCATCAGGTCGCTTGGAGAAGAAGTCATTTAAGCTGCCTCGGGTTTTTGTTACTTAAAATGTGGATATTATTTCTCCACCTAAATCACTGAGTTTACAGAGTAATAATGTGTTGCTCTGGACATTAACAGTGTTCTAGAGCCAGTAATGGGCTCTTCTGAAAGATGCTCAATTAGAAGTGAACCCATTCATAGGATCAAAAGCCACTTGCTTTGAAATATGTAGAGTTCCTCAGACTTGACGGTGCTAGAAATATCCAAGTGTTATATAACCTCTTAAAAGCAACAAAAGCTACTTTTTTCTTATCACCTAATAGAAGAACCTGTCCCTAGAGGCGACTTGATTACCACATATCTGGAGTCTCTGAACTCTTAATAGGATGCAGCCTCACATACATAACAACACCCATTTTATGTTGATGAAAACATTACAGGTTTTCATTATTGGGTATGTGTTGATGTGCGCAGACAGCACTTGGGCCCATTAGGTTTTAGCATCTGGTCTTAGAGCATGTGTGTTCATCTCAATGTGAATACTTCAGCCAGTCTTATGAATAGGAGGCCATGCATGGGCACAGAATAGGGTTGAACACTCGTACAAGATGACCACATATAGAAGCAGAAAGCCCCAAATCCCCTGGGAACTGGTTTTTCTCTAGTAGCTGAATATAAGCAAATATGTCTAATGGACACCAGTTAATACTTTTTAAAACTACTCTTAAAAAAATATATATGTTCCCCTTGGTTAACTGATTTTTCAATCCAGGATGGACATTTTTTCAACCTTTATTAAAAGGACAAATAAACTATTTTGAAGATCAGACTCCTACCTAACTGGAAGAGAAATGTCTATTAAATGTCTCTCCTCTTTCTCCGGGTCAAGACCATGTAATTTTATGCTTCAGAGATGAGGATATAGTTTGTTTACAAAGAGTTTAGTCTTTAGGACATCCAAAACTGTATGCTAGAGCAAAAATCAAATAGCAAAGGACACTAGCCAGAAAATACGATGTATGTGTGTGTGCACCTGTGTGCCTGCTGAATAACTTGACAGTATAACAGATAAGGTAACAGAAGATGGTGGCTATTTGAATTGTATTAGCTTAATGTCTGCATATCTTTGGCCAAAACTCTATTGTCATATTAGAAACATGTTATCTTCTCCATGTTTATTAGTTTATTTTTTATTGTTTTCTTTTTCATCCAACTAAAACAACTGTAATGTACTTGATACATTTACATCAAGTTCTAAAGTATTTAGACAAATCCAAATACTTTGTTTTTAGTTTTTTCCTCCTTTCCATCCAGTTAACCACAGTGAAATGCTGCAGTATTTGGATTTGGTCAGTGCTCCAGAGGAAGACCATGAAAGCTGAATTGGTCTGTGCCACCCAGAGTAAACCTCTTTTCTTCTGGAAAGAGGGCGTGATGTTTTTCAAGGATTCTAACAAATATCTCACAGTCATCTCCTGAGCACCTTTCCTCTATTTCACTTCCAAACTCCTTCCCCCACTTTCTTCACTCCAGTTTCTTCACTTGCAGTGTTTTCTGCTAAGAAAGACCTATGATCTTGTATCTGCTTATGCCTCTATTCTTTGGGGCCTCTGGATGTTTTTGTGGATTTTTACAGAGTATTTATATCTGCACAGCATGTATTTTGTTATACATTCTTATACGCATTGATATTGGGGGGGTACATTTGTAATAGTAAGAATATCTGGCAGAGTATGTGAATGCCATATCTGTAGATGAGGATGAACATGAAGGGTTAATGTAGAAATGTTTGTTTATTGTGTTACAGCCCAAAATGGGGGCTGAGAGTCTGTACCACCATTCCCTTCTCTATTTGAGAATCTATACCACCATTCCCGTCTCTATTTGGGAAACAATACTTTTCTTATTTTGCTATTTTTACCTTCCCATTAACTGGTTTCACTCAACAGTGCCAGATGCCTATGGAGAGGGGAAGTAAAACACCTTAGGTCAGGAATAATTATAAACCAATGAGTTAGCTCAGGGCTGATGGACATGTTCACTGGTGGACCAGGTGGCATTGACCTAAGCAGACAGAGAAATGCACCACACGGAGGAGAACCACATTGAAATCAAGATCTATTATATTTTGTTTTTCTTTGCTTGGAGTAAATAGCATTATAAGTCATTCAATATTATATTGAAATCAAGTCTATTATATTTTGTTTTTCTTTGCCTGGAGTAAATAGCATTATAAGTCATTCCACCCTTATTAGATAACCAAAGCATTTTGGTCTCAATAGCTTTCTTCTGAAAAATTTGAATCTTACGTGTGGCAGTTCACTCTTAAGGTTGAAAGAACTGTCAATATAGATAAAATCCATTCCTTAGTATTGATTGGCGTGACATTTGAAAATATGTCTAAACAATATTTGTAAGTAAAATAACTAGTCATAAGCTTTGGATGTGTTCAGTATGTACCAAGCTGGAATGGAGACTGGCCCCTCTTGGCTTTGTAGCATGTTGTCTTTTTCCAGCAGCTTCCTCCTAGTAGACATTCCAGGGATGAGAGGGGCCAGGGATCATGTCTTATTTCTGTATCGCCAGCCCCTGGCATATGGTCTGGCTTATGTTACATGAACAAATGAATGCTTGCCAAGATCTCTTCTTCCCTCACGTTTCTGGAAAACCTGAAGGTTCCTGATACCAGCTCCCACTCTATCAGCTGGTTAGCAAGAAAGCAAATAAGGGGAAACATTCCTCACATTCCAAGCAAGAGAAGGAAGAAGGACCATTGGGAGGAAGTACACCAGCGATTGCTCAGTGTGCAGCCTGCTACCTCGCCTTTGGCTCTCTGGATTGCCTGGTGGTAGAAGGGAAGAGCATTATGTAGTTAGCACCTTGCATATTTGATGCTCAGGAAGAAAGTGCAAGGAGATCCCTAATAGAACATTAAAGATTCTTAAAAGTTTCTGAAGTAGGCTGCCTGGGGTGACCAGCCCCCACCCCTTACATCTCTCCATAGCTGGTACAGTTAGCTTGCAGCAGGTGAAGCTGATGCCTGGAGATCACTGTCTGTCGGTCTGATCTCAGTATCGTACTGAGACACCTCCCCTGAGCCTTACCTACTTAAATTACTAAAGGTCCTACCAAAATTTGTCAATTTTAATCAAATGAGGCAAGTTGCAAGGGAGCCAGAGATATGTGAAAAAAGAAAAGCAGAAATCCTAATACTTTCTAAGAAAGAAGTTGTAATAATTTCTTTGGCACATTGACTTACTGATATCTTTTGAAATGCATAGACGACTCTTGTGAACCAAAGAAAGCAGCAGTGGTTATTCCCCGGCGCAATAAAAATGCCTTTGTGTATCACTTGCGATTGCCAGTCATTTCTGTGCCAGTTGCTTTCATTCCAGAGAATGGCCTCATTCTCCAAAAAAAGACTATGATTTTTAGAAGTAGGATTTCCTAACAAATTAATGTGGTGGGGAGGGATGGTGGGGATTTTATTCATCCCGTCTGATCTCTTCATTCAGTACTACCATTAGGTTTTAAGAACAAAGATGGGGGAGGAGGGAGTAGAAAGCTGAGAGTATGTAGAACAGCTACAAGACATTAGTGGGTATTCAGATTTTGAGCTGTGTAAATATCAAACGTCGGCTTCCAGCCTTAAGAGTTATTTGAGCAAAGAGTTAAGGAGAAATGGGAGATTTTGTGAATAAAATGTTTTGCCAAACTGAATGAGTCTTTTTGCCATTATTTCTCAGAGAGAGCCATTTTTTACCTTCTGGAACAACTCATCAGACATCTGGGGTTTATCTTGAATTGTACCATCATTGTTTCTTAATAAAAGTGATACATTTCTTGCAGGTGTTTCCAATCACCATTACCTTTGAAGTGCCTGTATGCAGTTTCAAAAGCTCTCCAATTTTTACCTTGTAAAGTGGCAGTGGCATAGTTTACTACAAACGATTGTCAGCAACCTGTCTTCCTAATTCCTCACAGCTGGATCAGTAATAAACCACTTCTCAGGCTGGTTCCCGCGTCAGAAGTTAAAGAGGATCAGCCTACTTTTGGAAGTTTTAGAGGTTTGTGGCAGTACATTCTGTAGCAAATCTCTCAAAACCTCTTTGCCTTGCTAGAAATACATTGACGTTTGTAAGCTGCAGTGACCAGCTCTCTTTGTCTTTGAAATGTTGCTTTTAAATAAACTTCAATTGGAAAGCAACTCTTCAAAGCAGTTTACCACACCCAGCCTATTTTTAATCATGGTATGCAGTAGCCCCCAGGTACAGAACACAAAAAGAAAAACAAATGAGAAATTTTGCACTAAATATAGCATAGTTACAATTCATCTCTTTAAAAATGGCATTACTCTTTTATCGGGACAGGGCTGGATGTTCTTAAACAGCCCTGGGCCTGTCATTACACGCAGGAATGGTCTCACTGCTTCTGAAGCCCTTTCACTCTCAAGTCATTAAGGCCTTAGAGTGTGTTGAACTCTAAGATGTTATGAACCACAAGCCTACAAAAAGGTAAAGAACCTTCTGGGGGACAAAATTGTGGTTTAGTTCAACTCTAGCAAATTGTATCATCTTGTTAGTGGAGGAGACTTCTACACAGAACTCTGATTCTGGGGCTAGCAGCAAAACACAATTGCAGACAATGCAGTGGCAGAGATGTCCCTCATTAATAAAGGCTCCAAACACATAGGTGGGTGTCAGCAAAGATCCAATTTCTTTGTCCCGTCTTGCATTCAGCATTTCAGCAGTACATTAATTCATTCTCACGCTGCTACTAAAGAGATACCCAAGCCTGGGTAATTTATAAAGGAAAAAGGTTTAACTCACTGTTTTGCATGGCTGAACAGGCCTCAGGAAACTTACAATCATGGTGGAAGGGGAAGCAAACACATCCTTTTTCACATGGCAGCAGGAAGGAGAAGTACAAGCAGAGGAAATACCAGACACTTATAAAACCATCGGATCTCGTGAGAACTCACTATCATGAGAACAGCATTGGGGAAACCATCCCCATGATTCAATTATCTCCACCTGGTCCTGCACTTGACACGTGAGGATTATTATAATTCAAAATGAGATTTGGGTGGGGACACAGCCGAACCATATCAGGCAGCCATAAGAAATGAATACGTATCAATGAGTTGAATATGTGTTTATGTCAAAATTTTGCTTTAAAAGGAAAAACAAAGCACATCTGGCTATGCAAGTGTTTGTTAATAGAACTTTTCAGTAATGTTCTTTATCTGCAAATTAAAATCATGTCATTAAAATTATTTTATCATCTGATTGTTTCTTAATCAGCACTTCAAGGAATTAGCATATGGCTCCATTTTTACATGTGACTCCATGATGTACGGATGCATTCTAAAGCCAAGGGGGCTTATGATTATGATTACTGGAGTTTCGTTATTTCCTGTAATAGCTTTGAATGAAGTTTACTGCATGAAACACTCCTTTCGAGAAGGCCGTAAATCTGTATCAATTTCCCAGAATCTTTAGCATTGTTAAAATAATAAGTTCCATTCCAGCAATTAAATGGAGTGACATAGTAATAGTAGTAAACATATATTTACTACGTGCAAGGCACTTATATCAATTTATTTAGTCCTCATGAAAAATCGTTGACAAGAAAATTATCCTGATTTTACAGATAAGGAATCTGAGGCTCAGATGAGCTTCCTAACTTGCCTCAATTACTCTTATATTTTGGAGCTGGGATTTGAGCCCGTGAAATCTGATTTCAGAATGCATACTGTTAAATCCCTGCATTATGCCACCTCAAAAATCTCAGTAATGGGACTACAGTCTCCCTTTGCCCTGTGTGTCCCTGCATGGTGTAGATTTTTATATGCTAAATGTCATCAATCAGTCTTGAGTCGTTATCATGTCATCATGTGTTTGAATTCATGTCCTGTTTCCTCTCTAAGAACTTATGATCTGTTCTATAGTACAAGTGTAGTAGTCTGTTTTCACACTGCTGTAAAGAACTACCTGAGACTGGGTAAATTTATGAAGGAAAGAGGTTTCATTGACCTTCCACTGGCTTAACAGGCTTAACAGGAAGCATGGACTGGGAGACCTCAGGAAACTTACAATCATGGCAGAAGGCGAAGGGGAAACAGACACCTTCTTCACATGGTGACAGGAGAAAGAGGGAAGGGGAAGTGCCACACACTTTAAACCATCAGATCACGTGAGAACTCACCATCATGAGAACATCAAGGAGGAAATCTGCCCCCATGATCTAATCCCCCCACCAGGTCCCTCCCCTGACATATGGGAATTACAGTTGAACATGCGATTGGGTGGGAACACATTGCCAAGCCGTATCAACCAGCAAGAAGAAAATAAAACCCAGGAAGTTAGCAGCAAAACAGGACTCTGAAACCATTCCGCTTCTCACATGTTCACATCAAAATGTACCCATTTTCTCTGGTATCTATAGCATATGACTTTCAGGTTAATCAGCAATAATTAATATACAGAATAGAAAAAGGTAATTAAATCCAAATATCAATGAATGCTACTTGAGTAGGTATAATTTACAGAATATTTAATATATATATTAATTGGTCTTTCAGTTTCTCTAAGTTCTGTCCCAGAAAACATTTAAATTCTATTATCTCACCTACCTGGATAAATGTCATCCCTGAATTATCCTTTGATAATAAACCTTTAACCATTATACAAGGATCATTACAAGAGTTTTCATTTTCAGTGATTCAGTATCTTTGACACAAATGGAGTTTAATACTTTAGCCATTATCCACTGGATCGCCTAATATCCCCCACTCAAAAAAGGATCTATGTCATATTATGGCTCAATTTTTAGTTCTAGAAAACTTTTGTCTCTACAGATGTGTTTGCATGCGTAATTTTGTCAGAAAATGAAAACTGGCAGTCATCTCTTTTATACAGATTTTATCAGGATTGTGTTTAATTGCATGTAATGGAAACTCAAACCAGTCACTTAATCTGATGGTTTATTTTTCACAGGAGTTAGGCACATTGGGGCTGGGTCAGTCATTCAAGGAAGTTGTCAAGGAAAATAAGTGGAAGCTGCTATAAAATGGCACATCTGATCTGCCCGTCTTGGTCTCCCAAAGTGCTGAGATCCGGCCACTGCACACTAGCCTGGGCGACAGAGCGGGACTCCGTCTAAAAAAAAAAAGGCACATCTGCAAAAGCCCACTTGCCAGAGGAACAATGCAATGCCTTCTGCTTCACTTCCGCCTTCCACCCATCAAGTACCTGTCATTACAGGAATCCCAGAAAGCTGCCAGCAAAGATTGTAGGAAATGTAGATTCCAAGACTCCCAGCCCCTCTGGTACAGGGAAGAAATGAATGGGGAAATACGGCTGACTTGGCAACTCACAATCCAGCACAGTCCACCCCTGTGGTGGACTATTCAACAATAATGTTTAACTTCCAGACAGAAAAATGAGAGCAACAACAGTATGCTCGTAATATGATGTGACTATCCCTCCTGCAAATGAACATGCTATCATTCTTTCCCAAAATGGAGACTCAAAGTCCCTTTCCTGCCTACACTGGTGATGGTGTTCATTAACTTTTACCACTGGACATGCAAGTACTAAGAAAGGTACACAGGGAATGCCTTGAGTTTCACATATTCCCTATCTGCATGATGTAGCAGGAACTGTTTCCCCTTGATAACCAGGATCAATTCCCCCAGCAACTGTAGTCATCGTCTTTCTTGCCTACTGCTTCAGTGGCATAAAAAGGCAAATGTGACCGGGTGGCAGTCTCAACTCTCTCCTCAACTATCCCTTTGTTATACTCCTTGGTGACAGTGTTCCTCCCTTGAGAACTAAAACTTCTAGACCAGCAGCTCTTGAAGTTGTGGGGATCAGAAATAAAAATTTCGCAAGGGGTTATTATGGATAACAATGAGAAGCCATTCATTTCTATCTCCTAACTCTTGGACCTGGGGTTTCTTGTGGGTGAAAAGGTGCCATATTGAACTGGTTGCAGTTTAAGCATACACTGTAACTTGTAGGACAGCAAGTTTTCATTAATCATACAATCAGCCTCCATGGAGACTCAACCAAGTAAACCAGGATGTGTCAACTTACCTAGATCATGCTTTTCCAACGGCCAGACAAGCAACGAGGTCTCAGGTGTTCATTACTGGTTTAAAACAACTTGAGTGGCATAAAGAGATTTGGCTGAGCTTAATCTGTCTGTGATGTCTTCCTTAAACATTGCTTAAACACATGCAAATGGAACACACTCACATTTACAGTATTTCTGCTGTGAATCCTGAAAGCTACATTCTTTCTTTTTATTCTGAAGGCTTCTCAGCTCCCCCAATCCCCTACACCTCTTTCTTTCATGGGCTCATTTTAAATGTGTTAAATCTAGGAAAAGATTTCATTAAAAGCAGAAAAACAGGTGGGAAAGAAAGAGATGAAAACACTCTTTGACAGTTCACTTCTGTTTTGCAGCTGTGAGAGCTGTAGATTGAATTGTGTTACCCCCGCTCACCAAGCTAATTAATTCTCTTTTTTGAAAAAGCCACGTCTCCTTCCTTCAATCAGTGTCAACAGCCAATTACAATCTTTCATCACCCAAAGTGTAATAACGCAAATGTTATCAAGAAAGAAAACAGTTGGACTGACAAGATTAGCAATTCACTCCTTCTTTCTTAATCTTGTAATCACATGGTATACAGCAGTTTACAATAATATACACCCAAGTTTGCTAGTAAATTACTCTATAAAGGCCGTGTGTAAATCCCCCATCATGTCATGTCTACACTTGGCACAGAAGCGCGTGTCTTCCTGTAGGAGACGCGGGATGAATTAAGATCGCTTCCTTAGAGAGCTTTCTCCTCATCCATTAACCACTGCAGAAGTTGTTAATTATGTAAAGAGAGGCACACTTGGTAGAATATAAAACCACGAATGGCATTTAGGGGTAACAGAAAACCGAGGCAGCTGACGGTGACAGAAGCTATTCCGCCAATGTTAAGATTAACACTTTGCTGTTATCTGCTGGAAGACAAAAAACTTCTTACTTTATGGGAGTCTTTGACTCCCATATTTGTTGATGTCATTTGGAATTTGTCCCTAAAGTCTTTGGAAAGCCCAAGTTCATTATCGGTACACTCCCCACAAGCCCGGAGGGTGTGAGTACAATGGGTATGAATTTTGCAACACAAACTGGGTTGTGAAAGGAATGGCACATAGAATTGTTATGAAGACTTTGATTTCAAGCGCTCATTTCCAGCCCTCATTCTGCCAGATTGGTAGAGCTCTCAAGCTCCACCTTTGCTAAGGCACCCTCATTTCCCTGGTGCCAAACAGAAACCCAGGAGGCTAATGTGATGTTTAAAAAATGAATGGGGGCTTCTGCATTTCTGCCCATTCTTGATTATTGTGGTCCCTGAAGCCTGGTGACCTTGCAGCTCCGGTACCTGACCCTGGAAACAATGCCTTGGCTACCCCTGGGCGTTTAACTCTGAGCATTTCCCTGGGTCCAAACCCTGGCTTACCTCAGGCAAGAGAGCACAAAGGGCTTGAAGTAGGGGAATAAAAGCTTGGCAAAGGGATTTTAATGAGTAAACATGGATGGCAGAGGCAGATCACATTCAGTGAAACACTGGAAGTGTAGCTTTGAGGTGGAGGAAGGATTGGGGCACCTCCTTAATTTAGAGCTTTCTGTCTTCCTGTTATTATTCTCTTAGATTCCAAGAGGACTCACCACAACCACCGCCATCTCTATCAAGTAGACGGTATGGCTTGTGCCCTCTGTGGTCTGTGGGGTCGCCTTGTCTCTGCTGCTGCTTCCATGCCCATTCCTTGACTTGCGATGCTGAAGGAGAATTTCTCTTTCTTGGGTGGCCACAGGAATATCAGTCATTCTTAGAAGATCTTATCTGAGAGTGATTACAGGTGAGAGTGACCCTCTGCTGAGGAACCGGGAGCGCATTTCCTACTCTCCCAAAGTCCTCTGCATCATTTCTGCCAGGGGACCTCTAGGGCTCTCAGGCCAGAGGACTTGTGATGTGGTTTGGCTGTGTCCCCACCCAAACCTCATCTTGAATTGTAGCTCCCATAATTCCCGCTTGTTGTGGGAGGGACCCGGTGGGAGATAATTGAACCCTGGGGGCAGTTTCCCCCATACTGTTCTTGTGATTGAGAATAAGTCTTACGAGATCTGATGGTTTAATAAGGGGAAACCCCTTGCGCTTGGTCCTTATTCTCTCTTTTGCCTACCGCCAATGTAAGACGTGCCTTTCACCTTCCACCATGATTGTGAGGCCTCCCGAACCACGTGGCACTGTGAGTCCATTAAACCTCTTTTTCTTTATAAATTACCCAGTCTCACGTATGTCTGTATCACAGCGTGAGAACGGACTAATACGTGATCCTATAATTGAATGGTCTGGGAAGCCCAGGCCCCACAGTCACTACTGCTGGAGTCACACACAGTCAATCCAGGATCAGATATTGGCAGCCGACGGGTAATACAAAAAAAAAATTCGAATGAGAACATATCCTCAAATCATCCTTGAGTAGCCAAAATGTAGTCATGGTATAATAGATAATTGATGGAAGGCAGCGTTGTTGAGCTCAGTACGTTTAGTGCCTTGTGCTTGACTATCTCCCACCAAGAGTGAATGGAAATATTTCTATTTCAAATCAAACAAGAACACACACACTCTGCTGTGGATGCTGCGTGTTGAGTTCAATTCAAGCAGCTAAGGCACAGATTCCACAGCACACTTTGTCAGCACAGTCTGCAGGCGTTCAAAGAAGATGGTGAAAAGTCCGTGAGGTGCCTCTGCCACATCCAGCCCCCAGAGTGCCCTTGGAGGGCATGGCCCACGCCCTGTTTTGCAAGCAGAAACTTGAGATGATACACAGAGTTTTAGAATGCATGACCAATGACAAGTTAGTGAAAATGGGCCGTGAAGGATTAAGAATTTTAATTGTTTTTAAGTGTGCTATTCTAATTCTTTAATTGTTGAGTACCAGAATTCACAAGCACTGAGCTGAGCTATAGAAATACATAGCTGAAACACCTTGGTACTAATTTCAAGGTGCCTCCAACCCATCTGATGTGGTGGTTCTCACTAACCAAAGACAACTACTGAAAAATATTAGTGTTTTTCTTTCCAGTTTTTTCTTTGCCTATATGCCATATGCCAAAATTAATATCGTACTAAATATACAGCTCTATGTTGTTTTATTCACTTAGCACTGTTTTGTATACATTTCTAATATTCTTTGAAAATGTGAGTTTTCATGACTTCATGACAGTCTATTATGTGGATGTTCCATAATTATTTAAACAAATTCATTATTGTTGATCATTTAACATTCACTATTTCCAAACTTATTTTATTTTATTTTTATTTTTATTCATTTATTTTTTTTGAGACAGAGTCTCGCTCTGTCGCCCAGGCTGGAGTGGAGCCGCGCGATCTTGGCTCACTGCAAGCTCCGCCCCCGGGTTCACGCCATTCTCCTGCCTCAGCCTCCCGAGTAGCTGGGACTAAAGGCGCCCGCCACCACACCTGGCTAATTTTTTGTATTTTTAGTAGAGATGAGGTTTCACCGTATTAGCCAGGATGGTCTCGATCTCCTGACCTTGTGATCCTCCCACCTCAGCCTCCCAAAGTGCTGGGATTGTGCCTGGCCCAAACTTACTTTACTATAAATAACAATCCCACAAACGTCTTTGTAAGTAAATATGTCTGCATTGATCAGATTTCCTTCCTAGAATATATCCCTAGAGATAGACATATTAGTCCATAGAATATAAATATTTAAGATTCTTAAAGACAATTTTGTGGCTGTATACTTTACCTAAGTCATTAGTCAAGTATATATTGGGCAAGCTATTAGGTGCCAGATAAGATGCTAGGTACCAGGAGTACATTGCTGAGCAAAATCAACAGAGTCCCTGTTCTTACAAATGTTATCATTGACCAAGAATCTAGATCTAATCTTGGAACAAGAATCTTTATAGATTTAATGTTAAATTCATGCAAAATTAAAAGCTTAGTGGAAGGAAAAATTAAGAACAAAAAGAAAGCTTTGACTCTTAGAATATCATTTATGCAAATAATTCCAGGAAACAAATGACATTAAAATGTGCTAAGCATTGTAGCAGCTGTCAAATTACCTATAAATTATGCATTGTGTTCAGTTAGTTAAGGTTATGGAGGAATATTGGAAAATGGTTTAACTCCAAATGGTGTTCAAAGGAAGAAATAAAAATAATTATTTTACTCCCCAATTTAATAATGAAAAGGAATAATTTGCACACCAGAGGTGTTAGCTATTTGTTTTTTTGTTTGTTTGTTTGTTTTATTTTGTTTTTTGTTTTGTTTTGTTTTGTTTGCAAAGTTATCTAGGAAAGGCTACCAAAAATGCTAGGAATGGGAAAATTTAAGAGGAAGAAAGAGTCTATTGGGAATTTCTGCATAATGTGACGAATCAAGTTGACATGAATGGGTTCTCTTCCTGTTCCAAATCCATAGATAGTCCAGAGGAAAGTGTGACAAGGAAGAGAGGGGGAAAAAGATGAAAGGATAATAATTAAGCCACAAACTAGGAGAACATGTTTGCATACATACAACAGATAAAATATTAAAAAACAGCATTCAGAAAGAACTCCTAAAATCAGTAAGGAAAAGACAACTAAATAGAAGAACAGGCAAAAAAGGCATGAACAATATTTCACAAAAATAGGAATTTCACAGAGTAGAAAACACCCAATGGTCACTAAACAGGAAAGGATACTTGATCACATTAATAATTAAAGAAATGCATTTTAAATCCAGAGTGACATATCACATTACATTCATCAGATTGGCCAAAATTGGAAAGCCAAGAAATATTAAGTTTGGACAGAGAGTGTACGCACAGAAACTTTTTATATACTACTGTGTAGCTCAAATTGGTAGAGCCAACTTGAGAAATAACTTGAATTTATCTTTTAAGGCTGAAGACCTGTCTGCCCTGCAAACAGAAATTCCACTCCTGGATATACCCATAGAGAAACTCTTTCACATGTGTACCAGCAGACATACATAAGATTTTTCATAATAGAACTGCTTACTTTGCAAAAAACTGGAAAGACCAAAATTGCTGTTGACAAGAGAATGGAAAAGTGAAAAAGTAATGAATGTACTATAGCTTCAGCCATCAACAAAGCTGAATCTCAAAAGCATAAGGTTGAGCATAAAAAGCCAGACTCAGAAGACAACAAACAGAATGATAGAATTTTCATAAAGCTCAAAAATTAGCAACATCAAGCAACATGCCCTATTAACAAAACAAGGTAATCACAGTCTAGAAATTTACAATCGAGATTATCTCTACTTTTCTGGGCTTACATTTTAATAAGAGGAAACACATGGTAAACAAGATACATAATTAAAATAAATGTTAGATGTTGAAAAGTTCTCTGGAGACAAATGAAGCAGGCAGAGAGAAAGATGTGGGGTGTAGGTGGGGGCTCTAGACAGATGTTTAAATAGGATGATCAGGGAAGACCTGAGACGTTGATGTGTGAGCAAAGACCTGAGAAGATGAGGGAGCAAGCACTTTGGTGATCTGGGCAAAGAGTGTCCTGGGGAAAGTTACGGGAAATGCTCACACTCTCATCTGTAGCTCAGTTTCATAAGTGAAAGTCACGTTGCAGCACTGGTGCAATGAAATCAACCAGCATCCTTCACCTTCCATTATCTTGCCTTCCCTGTTTCTCCATTTCCCTCCATCCTCTGGCATTCTGAGCCGTATACTGATTAGTTTTTTAAGGACCTGCCCAAGAACAAGCAAGTGTAGTTATTATTTAGGCAAATTGGGTGACTCAAGCAAATCCTTATTTTGCAGAATTCATAGTTAGATCCAGAATTTTGCTGCAATTTACAAGAACTGCGATTTTAGGTAAATAGATTGGAGCTTTGTACCTAAGCTCAATGATCCGGTAAATGCAAAAATTTAAATATTCCACAGTGGCAATTCAGAATATTTTGACTTTATAATTGGCATGGTCTTTTATAGGAGTTAAAGAATTAGAGGCATGCATTAGGATAATAGAATAGAATTTTCAAGAGAACCTTATAAACCAGGGTGAAAATTAGATTTGGGGCTTTAGTGTCTGGGATTCTAATTTAACATGCTGTGGAATGCACCTCATCAAATTGCAAAAACTAATCTCTCATGCCAACAACTGCCTGGGTTAATAAAAAACCTGAAGTTTTTTACATGTTAGTAAACAAGAGAAAATATATAACTGCAGACCTTTCCCCTTCTTAAATGCAACCAAGTTGTATATGACCTTAGTGGAGCCACTTTGATTGATGGAAGCATTGTAATTAGTTAATCAAATTGCTCTCATTTTTCAGAGTTCTTGTTTGACAAAACTTCCTGCATATGATTTCAAAAAAGAGTAATAGCACAGATCCTGTCTGGTGCTACACTGATTTTTGTACTGAGTAGCTGTTCTTCATGTGTTAATTTCATCATCTTTCTAAACAACCCCCTGTGCTATTAACAGCATTTGGGATTGGGGTATTTTCATTAATCAACTTCTTTAGGGAAGGTTTTTTTTCAGAAAAGTAAACAATGATAACATAGAATGCTTATGCATTTGGAAATCTAAATGGCACATGTATGAATATGCATGCAATGTCTCACCAATATTGCTATGAGAAGTGTTTGTTTTAGAGGGTTTGATGTGATTTGGGAGAGGAAGGAAAGGCACGTTTTCCAGGTGCCCTCACACCTCTTCTTCCCCCGCCACAGACATTGCCTGGGCACCGCACTGTGAGAAGACCATTAGACCACAGAATTTAAGAGTTGTTGCTATTCATAGACTTCTAGCTAAGGCCTAATTTTCATTTTTTCCCATTTCTCTTTTAGATTTTGGTTTATTCGTTTTGGTAAGCAGATAAATATTATGTATCTATATATATATTACAAATATAAACATATATATGTGTATTACATACTGCTATGTATTGCTTTAATGAGTTTTTCTCGTTCTAGTTTTATTCTTTTGTTTCCTATTTATATTCATCCTATTGTGCAATTTATCTGTTTAAATATTTAGGTTCTCTATTTTGTCCTTTAAGATTTATTATTACATGTTTTAATGTTACACCTTAAAAATACTTATTTTGAACTGTTGGTTTAGAATAGTTCTTTTATTTTTTCTTTTTTATTATACTTTAAGTTTAGGGTACATGTGCACAACGTGCAGGTTTCTTACATATGTATACATGTGCCAAGTTGGTGTGCTGCACCCATTAACTCGTCATTTACATTAGGTATATCTCCTAATGCTATCCCTCCCCTCTCCCCCACCCCACTTCAGGCCCCGGTGTGTGATGTTCCCCTTCCTGTATCCAAGTGTTCTCATTGTTCAATTCTCACCTATGAGTGAGAACATGCGGTGTTTGGTTTTCTGTTCTTGTGATAGTTTGCTGAGAATGATGGTTTCCAGCTGCATCCATGTCCCTACAAAGGACATGAACTCATCCTTTTTTACGGCTGCATAGTATTCCATGGTGTATATGTGCCACAGTTTCTTAATCCAGTCTGTCATTGATGGACATTTGTGTTGGTTCCAAGTCTTTGCTATTGTGAATAGTGCTGCAATAAACATGTGCATGTGTCTTTATAGCAGCATGATTTATAATCCTTTGGGTATATCCCTGGTAATGGGATGACTGGGTCAAATGGTATTTCTAGTTCTAGATACTTGAGGAATCGCCACACTTTCTTCCACAGTGGTCGAAGTAGTTTACAGTCCCACCAACAGTGTAAAAGTGTTCCTATTTCTCTACATCCTCTCCAGCACATGTTGTTTCCTGACTTTTCAATGATCATTAGAATAGTTCTTTTAACTTCTCAAGTGTCTACCTTTAGCAAGTCTAATATAGAAATGTCCTATACCATGGTATTTATTTTTTATGTGTGTTTTTATTTATTCCTGATTTCTTGGGTTTGAAATTCTTGTTCGCAAGCATTTGAATATCTTACTGATTTCATTTTTTAATCTCTCTACATTTAAATTATTTCTCACGTGTATGAAAGGAAACAGAAAGTTAGACTCACATGACCCACATATAGAGTGATCATGAAATTATTGTCTGCATGAGGATACTTTTGAGGGTGACAGGGACCTCTGTTAATAATTTTGCTGAGACAATAGACATAAACTGAGGCAGCCAAGGGCAGACCAAGGTGCATGGATCTCTCAACCCACAGGGACGCTTCTAGGTCTTCCCCTCCCCCTGCATCGTGCATTCCCAGGCACCATGAAATGCAGAGCTGCATTTCTGGGGATTTTCTAATAGATCTTCCATACCTTTCAAACCTGTCTGGGCAAACAAACTTATAAAAGGAAAAATAGCTCATGTTTATATGGAGCATCGATCATCTGACAAGCACTTTACATGAACAGTTCAAGGGGAATGGGGTATAAACTTCCCCTGAAGGTAGATGTAGCCTCTTCCAGAACAGGTATGGCGTAGCTAGTTCTGCTTCTCCCACGTTTTTATGAGTTTCTCTGTGCCTCAAACCCAGTGGTCTCTGATATCCTTCCCGTTGGATTTGGGGCCAGTCTTGCCAACAGCATAGGAGGAAAAGGTCAGAGAAAGCATCCATTGGCAATGATACCTCCACAGTCCTGGTTGACTGATGAAAAAAAACATATAACCATAGGGAAATGGTACTGGAGAGGCCCCCGAAACGCTGTTGACCTGCTCCCTGCCTTCCTCTGACCTGCATATGCTCATGTGTATTTGTGGCTGACTCTTTTCCCTGGCAAACAAAAGGAGTTTTCTGCTATATGCAGATCCTTGGTTCCTTTTCATCATGACGAGGATGCTGGGAACGGCAGCAAGGATTAGCCTTAGGAAGGATTCCTCTTAAAATAAGAGAACTGTGCTTCTGCTGAACACCTTCTCACCTGACAGCCCCCTAACTGGACAGACATGGTCCTCTTGGATTGCCAGAACTTTAGCCAGATCCATGCCACCTCTCCAGACAGACCTTGGCTGCTCCTGAGGAGCGGCTGGTCTCTTATAATAATTATTGCCACCTTAATTTATTGAATCTGGGATGTAGTACATTGTAATATAAACCATCATTTTCTATTCCACCAAGAAAGAAAAACAATGCTGCCAGTTCAGCCATGGCATGCCATCAATTTTTAAATGTGCCCTGAGTTTAGAGATATTAAAATGTGAAAAATGCCCTCTTAAAATCAATGGAATACTTTTTTTCCCTTCTATTTTCCACCACTTGATTATTAATTCTCTTCCAAGATGCAGCCACAGGGAATTGAGGACTTGAGGCTAGAGGCCTGCCTGATATTGTTCAACCTGATTCATGATATGCCCCCATCCATCTCCCCCACCCCGTCCCCCACCATTCTGTGAATGACACCGCCATCAGTCCTTCCATGACCGAGCCTAACAGATGAAGAAACAGAGAGCAGAGTAAATTGCCTAAAGTCAGACTCCGAAAAGGGATGAACCAGGATTTGAACTCAGGAATTCTGACAGCAGTCTCCCACCATGAATAATTCTATAATAATACCTTCCTACATAGTTAGACATGTCTGTCAAATCACGCCTTTGGTGAGGGCAGGGAGAATTGTGATTTCGTATTCTATAGTCTACATTAGAGGACATTACAAGGAATAGAAGTGGCTTTGTCAAACTCAAGACTGTATTTAATGCCTATAAGCTACTGAGAGGGTGGTCCATACCTTCATACTGTTGCCCCCTTTGGGAGAATTGGGAAAGTAAGTCTCTGAAGTCATTATCAAGAAAAGCTGTGCTGCTTCTGAGCAACTGTTTGACTTATGGTCTTAGGGTCACCATGAGTCTTGCTACTGTGGAATGGAGCTTGCTTCTTTCTTTGCTTTGGCTACCAGGAAGCTTAATTTTGTGACTCTAACAATTGGAGCTTGCATTTGATATATTAAACATTTTTCTTTCTTTTTGCCCCAATATCCTTGCCCTTTTTGTGCTTTATCTAATTGAATTGAATTTACTACTAAATATTCTCAAAGATTTTTGGAATGAGATGATATAAAAATACATAAATACACACATTTTTATGAACTTTTGAAAACTTAGTGCTCTCTAGAAATTGGAGTGCAGATAAACCTGGTTAATATGGTAGCATATAGGCAGCTACCTATCCTAAACTTCTCATTCAATGAATTTGTCAAAGGGGTGAAAGACAACAGCTTGATAAAATCCAGGAAAAAGCTTCAACAATAACAAGAGTAACTGGTAGTAGAAATAACATCTAAAGTTAAGTCCATATGCCAAAGTCTTGGTATTTCCACTGAGCACAGTATCCTGAGCATAACAGAAAAAAGATACATATCCTGGGAATAGCAAAAGAAATGCAAAGAAAAAAATTCTGTCATTTCTCACCTCTCATCTCTCCTGCTGGAATACAGAAATCAAGCAGACTCTTCTATTACCATGTAGTTTCCAAAATGCTCCTTTCCCCTCACTTTCTTTTCTGGCTTTTAGATCAAGAATTTGACCATGAGACAGTCATCATATAAAACAATTGGTAGTAAACATTTAAATTACTGAAAAGTTCAGAGAGAACTGCAATAACATACATATTGAATACAAAGTCAAAATAGCTCTTAAAGATTTATTTGAAAAAAATGGAGATGGGATTCTATAAACTGAGTCTGTAATTTCTAATTAAACTTATAATGGTGGGAATGGAAAAGATAGGGAAAAACGAAAAACAATAAATACTATGTTATATATCAGAGTAGAGAAAAATATACCTTTCAAATTACTATAAATGAAACGAGCAAAAAAATGTATAGCAAAAAGTGTAAACCAATAAGTGAAATAGCAAAACATCAGTGTCAAACTCAATAAAAAATATAAAACAAAATGGTAGAAATAGGACTGAACTTAGTATGAAAAATAAATTAAAATAGTTTTGCTCTACAACTGAAATGAAAGATTTGAATTGAGTTAAGGAAGATCAAGAGTGAGACCAAAATTAAATTACATTGAAAAGATAAGATTGAAAGGATAGGTATAGAAGGCAAATAAAAATAAGCACAGGTGGCACTGATATTTTCAAAGGAAAGTTCAAAGCAAAAACAATTCAATACAACAATGAAACAAAAAGGACTCCTTTCCATTGAAACAAGATGAAATCTGTAATTATGGTATAATACTCCTGTGCATTTATGAGCTGATTAACATAACATCAAAATTTATATAGCAAAAAACTATTTGATATATAAGAAGAAAGAGACTGAAACACAATTACAATTAGGTACTGAAATCCCACACCATCTATTACAGAACAAGTTGATAAAAATAAGAGGATGTATCTAGGTAATTTAAATAACATAATCAGTAAAACTGAATTAGTAGATGTAGCAAAAGTTTATATCACAGATTTTCTTTTCAATTCCACTGATTTTCTAAAATTGAGCACATTACAATAAGGCACAAAGAACATTAATAAAATTTAGAAATATAAACTATATAAGTCAAACTTTTATTTCTTTATTGTAATTCACCAAAACTAGAACTTATAAGGAAGAAAACTCTCAAAATGACTGTTGGATCATAAAGCACAAAACTGTAATGATAAACCCTTTATAATTGCACTGTCCATTGTGGTAGTCACTAGTCACATGTGATTATCTACCTTTCAATTAATTTAAAACAAGTAAAATGAAAAGTTCAGTTTCCCAGTCACACCAGTCACATTTCAAGTGCTCAACAACTACACGGAGCTGGTGGCCACCACAGTGGACAATGTACGTATTTCTATACCTTTCCATCATCACAGAAAGCTCTATTGGACTGTGCTGCTTGTGGAAGGCAGGATTTGTGCGTATACACAACAAACACTACATAGCAAAATATAGAGCTAAAAACTTCTCTATTTAAAATAAATGAAGACCAATAACAAATTGAGATGGATATTTATAACAAACGGGAACCACATAGTTAATATTGAATAGACTATTATTAATGTTGAATCACTTTCACAAAAATATAAGAGAAAACACTAACATCCCGGAATAAAAATGTAACAAAGACATGAGCCAACAATTCGTGGTTCAATTAAGAAGGAAATACTAACAAAAAATAAGCATATGAACAATAGTAAACCTAATCAGTAAAATAACATATTTTTCAACAAACAAATTAATAATTCTAAAAAAGTATAATATACTTTATGCTAATGAGGCTGTGTTCATATGATCACTCACAAACTGCTGAAGGCCAAAAGTTAAAAAACTTGACAAAATCATTCTAGAAAGCCCCCATTCAACCTTGTGGAGCAGCAGTTCTCAAATCTATTTGCACAGTGGACTCACTCTGGGGACTTTAAAAAAAATGCAATGCCTGAGCTTCCCTGCCCATAGATTCTTATTGAATTGGCTTGGGTTGGAGAGTGGGCTTTGGTATTTGGGGAGCTTATAAAGAGCCTGATATGCAGACCAGGTTGAGAACAGCTACTTCGGAGGCATAACCTCAGGGACCACGGTACCGTAGACATCTCATCTGAGTGTGGGACTCTGAGAGGAAGGGCATTCATGCCCACTGCCTGGCTCTACCATAGAGAGCTCTACCAGGCATCAGGTTCGCCAAGTTCTCAATATGTCCATATCCCAATATGTCTTCCCCTAGTCAGGGGAAGACCAGGTGTGTGTCAAGGCAGAGAAGGGCTGAGCCTGACTCTTGGCACAGGGAGCAGTTGATTTATTATGTGCTTTCATGAAGGGAACCAAAGTTCCATGAAGAAGACTGTTGACACACCTCGAGAGCTCAGAATGATGGGGCTGCAGCCACAGCCAGGCATGCATTCTGGCAAATAGACAATACCCAAGACTTTCTCATGAATTCAGGGAGGAACCTAATGTCTCCCCTGATGCCTTGAAACCCCACAAACCCCTGGAAATTGGATAAAATCCGAAGTAAAATGCAAGAGAGGAGAAACTGTAAATTAATTGAGATTGTCCTGAATTGACTGAGAATAAGATTAATTCTTTCACTTTGGATTTGCACTTCAAATTAAAAGTTTGTGGCCTGAAGTGTTCATACTCACCATAGATGCATTATCTAGTTTAATCATCACAAGACTCTTAACAAGCAATTCTGTTAGTTTTATAAATGATAGTACTGTCATTCAGATAGAAAGTAATTTACATTTCTTATACTTTGTGCCTTATATACTTTGATGTCATGTTATTCAACTCATTAAGGCTTATAACTGTTATTACACCTTAATAATGGGATGTACCTGACTTAATGTAAAAGGTGTTTTATGTATCATTTAATGATTTTTGTCTTGACTTCTCCTTTGTCTGATTGTAATATTCCTATCCCTCCTTGCTTCTTATTTGTGTGGTATTTACTCCTGATTCTTCTGTAAGCATTTCTTACATACTACTGACTTTTCTACAACCATCCAGCAATACAGGAAGGAATGGAGGGAGGTAAGAAGGGAAAGGAAAGAAGAGAAGGGAACAGAAACCCTATCACAGTGAGAAGTTTTTTGACCTATCAGTATGAATAAGTAGGAAAAAACGAAAAAGGAAATAAATGGTTTGAATAATACAATTAATATGATTGAATTAATACATACTGCAAATGTTTGTACCCTACAAAGAAAACACCCTCTTCTCAATACTTATTCATGGTAAAACTCTTAGTAAACCGGGAAGAAAATGAAACTTCTTTCTCCAAAGAAGTTTATCTACCTAAAATCTATAGCAAATCTCACACTTAATAGTGAAGCATTAGACAGATTCAGATGGGAGACAAGGATGCTCGTTATCATCGTTTCTATTCAACATTGTATTGAAGGTTGTCTCCAGTGCAGCTTAGTAAAGAAGAAAGGAAAGGAAAAAAGAAAATAATAACAAGAATGGAAAGAAAGAGAACATTGTTATTTTTTATTATACTATCTGCATAGAAATCCTGAAATAATCTATAGTACATTGTCAGAATTAATACACAGGGTTATCTGTAGAAATGAATTGCATTTTATACACCAGACAGAGAAAATATAACCTTTAAAAACATTCAATTTACGACAACCAAGATAAAACACATCTAGGAATAAATCTCACTAAAGATACATTTGTCCTTTATGAAGAAAAGTATACAATTTTATTAATGAAATTAATGAAAACCTACATAAATAGAGAATGTTTATAGATAGAGAGAGAAAATATCATAAAAAAACAGAAGCCTCCTCAAATTTTTGAATTAAATGTAATTCTAACCAACTCCAAGTGAGGCGTTTATAGAATTTGAAACATAAATCCAAGTATTTATGGAAACAATCTATGAGAGAGAAGGTCTTACAAACTAGGAGGGGAGAGTAATGGGACAATTGGAATTAAAAAAAATTCAGTCCTATCTCACATCATACACAGAAGTTCATTCCAAGTAAAATATAGGCCTAAATTAGAAGAGCGAAACTTAACAAAAATTTAGAAAAATATCTGAGATATATATATCTGTCATAAGTTTATGACAATAGGATAAAAAAGAAACTCATAAGATATAAAAAGTACAAATCAAAAAGAAAAAGATTGACAAAGTTGGCCATATAAAAAACTTTCATTCATTAAAATATAACTTTTTAAAAGTTGAAAAGATAAGTCACTACCTGGAAAAAGATCCTTGTAATATGCATAATTAACAAAGAATTATTAACCAGAATATATAAATACATCAAATCAATAAGAAAAAGATAATAACTCAATTTAAAATTGGGCAAAACACATAAACAGGCAATTCACAGAAGAGAACCATAAGTGGCCAGTAAGCTTATTTAAAAGGTTCAACTTTACTTCACAATTGGAGAAATTCAAACTAAACACCTAACACCACAATGAGATTACATTAACATTTATTGGATTAGCAAACAAAAGACTATTAATGCCACTTGTGGAAAATGTGAAAAAAATGAGCACTCTCTTACGTGTTGTTGAGAGCGTATTACAGCAACCATTATAGTAATATCTGATAGTTAAATATTTGTATACCTATAATGCAGCAATTCCACCCCTACACAAGAATGTTTTTAGCTGCATCCTTTGTAATAACAAACATGTGGAAACAAATTTAGTGTTCACCAACAGAAAAGTGAATAAATTACCATATATTCTTACAGTGTAATATTATATAGCAATGAAAATTATGAAACTACAATAATAAAAACTATGTGGATTACTCTTACAAACATAATGTTGAGAAAAAAGTTAATTGCTGAATACGTGTAGTGTAACATGAAGTATTGACTCATGGAGAACAACAGTATATATTGTTAGGAATAGACACATATATACCAAAAGTGTAAAAAATTCATGGGAAGGATAAAAAACTAAACTGAGAATAATGGTTATGTCAGGGTGGGAAATCAGGAAAATATAATTAGAAAGGATACAAAATGGGCCTTAAATATATTAGTAATGTTTTGTTTTTTAAAGTGGGTATGTTGTGGGCTTAGAGTTTTATTGTATTATTCTTCTTCACTTGTAAGATGTAAGTCTTGTGCATTTTTAAAAGATCTACATCTAAAAACTTCATTTTGCTGAGTGAGTATAGTTTAATTTCTGTTTCCAAATGCTCATTGTTAGTATGCAGAAATACAATTGATTTTTTGTATCGATCTTGATAACTGAGACCTTAATGAACACATTTAGTCATTCTAAGAGTTTTTCTTTTCTAGATTTCTGGGAATTTGCTCTGTAGATCATAATATTATCTGCAGATAAGGATTTCTTTCTTTCTAATGTGTATTCTTTTTATTACATTTTCCTGCTTTATTGCACTGGCTTGAACTTCTGGTCCTATGTTAAATGAGTGATGAAAGTAGTCACCTTTGCCTTGTTATTCTCAGAGAGAAACCATTCGGCCTGTAACCACTAAGTATGATTTTAACTGTAGATATTTTGTAGCTGTTCTTTATCAAGTTGAGGAAGGTCCCCTCTACTCCTAGACTTCTATTGTGAATGGGTGTTGGACTTTGTCAAGTGCTTTTCCTGCATCAATTTGTATATTCTGATTTTTCCTCTTTAGCCTATTATTATGATAGATTTCACTGGTTAGTTTCAACTGTCGCACCAACCTGGCATCTCTGGATTAAATCCCACTTGGTCACAGTGCACACATCTTTTATGTATTGCTGAATTTTATTCGCTCATGAAATATTTACCAGGGTGGAATGTATCCAGAGCCACAGAAGAACTTCAATAAATTTAAAAGAATTGAGGCTGGGCACACCTCTAATCCTAGCACTTTGGGAGGCTGAGGCAGGAGGATCACTTGAGGCCAGGAATTTAAGACCAACCTGGACAACATGGTGAGACCTCATCTCTACAAAAAAAGAAACTTAGCCAGGTGTACTGGCACACACTTGTATTCCCAGCTAGTTGGGAGGCTGAGGCAGGAGGGTTGCTTGAGCTCAGGAGGTCAAGGCTGCAGCAAGCTATGGTGGCACCACTGCACACTAGCCTGGGCAACAGAGAGAGACCTTCTCTCAAAAAAAAAAAAAAAAATTGAACTCATATAGAGTATGTCTCTGACCACGATGAAATCAAACTAGAAATTAACAACAGAAAGGTAACAGGAAAATCTGTAAGTATCTGGAAATGAAACAACACACTTCTAAATAATCCGTGGATCTACAAGGAAGTCTAAAGGGAATTAAAAATTCATTGAACTGAGTAAGAAAGGAATCCCTCCTCCTGATTTTTTGGAATAGTTTCAGTAAGATTGGTAGTAGCTCTTTGTACAACTGGTAGAATTTGGCTGTGAATCTGTCTAGTCCTGGGCTTTTTTGGCTAATATTTTGTTAAGAATTTTTGCAGCCAGGCGCGGTGGCTCACACCTGTAATCCCAGCACTTTGGGAGGCCAAGGCGGGCAGATCACAAAGTCAGGAGATGGAGACCATCCTGGCTAACACGGTGAAACCTCGTCTCTACTAAAAATACAATAAAAATTAGCTGGGTGCAGTGGCGGGCGCCTGTAGTCCCAGCTACTCGCGAGGCTGAGGCAGGAGAATGGCGTGAATGTGGGAGGCAGAGCTTGCAGTGAGCCGAGACGGAGCCCCTGCACTCCAGCCTGGGAGACAGAGCGAGGCTCTGTCTCAAAAAAAAAAAAAAAAAAAAGAATTTTTGCGTATATAAGTGATACTGGTTTGTATTTTTCTTTTTTTATATTGTCTGTCTGATTTTGGTATCAGGGTAATATTGGCCTCATAAAATGAGCTGGGAAGTTTTCCTTCCTCTTCTGTTTTCTGGAAGAGATTGTATAGAATTGGTGTGAATGCTTCAGTTAGCAATTGGTTCTTCAGTGAAAGAATTTGGGTTTGGAGATTCTTTTTCAAATTCAATTATAAATTCTTTAATTCAACCTAATTCTTCGATTTCCTTAATATATTTATAGGGTTATTTGAATTACCTATGCCATGCAGCGTGAGTTATGGGAGTTTGTGTTTTTTAAGAAATGAGTTTATTTTATCTAAATTGTCAAATTACATATGTAGAGTTGTTTATAGCATTTCCTTATTATCTTTTTGATATTCAAGGAGTCTGTAGTTTCATCATCCCGTATTTCATTTATATTATTGTTAATTTGTATTAAACTATATTATCTTCATACATTTTTACTAAATAGATAGTCCATTTTATTATGTTTTCGAAGAATCAGCTTTTTGTTTTATTGATTTTCCTCTATTGTTTTTTCCACTTTCATTAATGTCTGCTCTTTATTCTTTTCTTCTGCTTGATCTGGGTTTATTTTGCTTTTGTTCTGGTTCATGAGATAGGAGCTTATTGATTTAAGACTTTTCTTGCCTAATGTAGGCATTTAGTGGTATAAATTTCCCTTTCAGCACTGTTTTAGATGCATACTACAAATTTTGATATGGCATATTTTCATTTTTATTCAGTTAAACGTATTCTATTTTATTTTTTTTAATTTTAGATTCTGGGGGTACTTGTGCAGGTTTGTTACACCGGCATATTGCATGATGCTGAGGTTTGGGCTTCTAGTGAACCCGTCACCCAAATAGTGAACATGGTACCCAATAGGAATTTTTTCAAACCTTGCCTCCTCTATTAGTCCGTTTTCATGCTGCTGGTAAAGACATACCAGAGACTGGGTAATCTACAAAGAAAAAGAGGTTTAATGGACTCACAGTTCCACATGGCTGGGGAGGCCTCACAATCATGGCAGAAGGTGAAAGGCACATCTTAATGGCAGCAGGCAAGAGAGAATGAGAGCCAAGCAAAAGGTGAAACCCCTTATAAAACCATCATTTCTCGTGAGGATTATTCACTACTCATGGGAACAGTATGGTGGAAAGTGCCCCATGATTCAATTATCTCCCACAGGTCCCTCCCACAACACGTGGGAATTATGGGAGCTACAATTCAAGGTGAGATTAGAGTGGGGACACAGCCAAACCCTATCACTCCCCACCCTTTTGGAATCCCAGTGTCTATTGTTGCCATCTTTATGTCCATGTGTACCCATTGTTTAGCTCCCACTTGTAAGTGAGAAGATGCGATATTTGACTTTCTGTTTCTGAGTTATTTCACTTAGGATAATGGCCTCTGGCTGCATCCATGTTGCTACAAAGGACAGGTTTTCATTCTTTTTATGGCTGTGTAGTATTCCATATTTTTACTCGTTCCATTTTTCTTTCTTCCTTCATGATCTTTCAGGTTTCCTTCTTTTATCATTTCCATTCTGTTTCAATAATTTCCTTCAACTATTCTTTTAGGATAGGTTTGTTGGCAACAAATTATTTTTGTTTTCTTTCATCTCAGAATGTCTTGATTTCTCTTTCATACCCGAAGAGGATTTAGCTGCCTCCGATTTCCCTGCCCTACCTGGTCATCTCCTTCATGGTCCTCTGGCTCCACCCTCACCAATCCCAAGAAAAGAACTTTCATCAGCTTCTGTTTGAGAGCAGGACTAGGGGGAGCACAGGAGCCAACAGCAAATTGTGTTACAACCAAATTTGTCACAGGGAAGTAGATTATTAAAAGGGGTTTTGATACTTTAAAAAGGAAAGTCATTAGAGGATTATGATACTCAAAATATTTAACAATGAGTATAGTACTATGTGGAGGCTTCTCTTTTCACTAGTCATCATGCACAGAGTACTCAGAGAAGAGACCATTTACCAGTACAAAGGAATGTATCTCAAAGTTTTAACAATCAGGATAGCCTTACTGGCACATATTAGCTGAATACCAGCCTTGTCTATAACTGCTCAATGGAGGTGTTTCTTTTTAAGACAAGAAGTGAAACCACAAAGATGATGAAAGTTGTCTAAAAGTATATCTAATCACAAGCAGTCCATAATCAGAGTCAAAGAAGGGTGAAATAAAAGAATCAACTGTTACTCTTTATTGTTTCATGTTGCTAAAGCAAGTCAAGAACCCCCCAAAATTACATTAATTCCTTATGAGAGATGCAGTCAAATATCATGTTGGTTACAAGTTAAATGGAACTCTGCAGTCCTTTCATAATCAGAACAAAATAAATCAATCCTCTAGAGCATACAGGAATGTTGTAAATGGACATGTTGAAATTTTAAGAGCACAATCCCAGTTGGATATATCAGAAAGCCACTCTGTATATCGCAGTGCAGGGATCTTGGGAGATTTTCCCATCTGATATTTCCGAGCAGGTAGCAGCTGGAAAAAATTTATTTATAGCTATAGAAAAAAAAGAAACGATATTTTTAAAAGCTAAGAATAATTCACATTCTAAAAAAAACTCACATCTTTAAAAATTATTTAAGAAACATTTTTTTTAATTAAAAAATCTAAAGACACCAGCCAAAGAATCACAAAAGAAACTGATTGAGAGAATTAAGGCAGATAGAACGTTCTTCTGTGGGTAATGGGTTGAGTGAGAAACAGCTGGATCCATGGCCAGGTAAGGCAAGGAATTCAACATCAGCAGAGCAAGTTTTCCATGTTAGGATCAGACATCAAGTGCTGGTCTACCTGCGGCCCTGAGGGATTGGAGGGAGGGTGGGTTTGACGTTGGAACCTGGGCGACTGATGACTGGGACCGAGTCTTTTCTGTGTTGGTGAGACTCTTTTTCACGTGAAAATGATTGTATAGGCAGTGCTGTAAAACATTCAGAAAAAATGATAGTTAATCCCTTGGTTTCTTGGAACAAAGAAAATAAGTGTTGCATGATATAAGCACCAGAACAATTTCTAGAATTCATTCATGACAAACTATAAGAAATAAATGAGGCCAGGTGCAGTGGCTCATACCTGTAATCGCAGTACTTTGGGAGGCCAAGGTGAGTGGATCACTTGAGGCCAAAAAAAAAAAAAAAAAAGAAAGAAAGAGAGAAAGAAATGACATTCAAGGAAGAACAATAGTGGACGAGGTCAGACTATAGCACGTACATGGCTAACCAAGCCTTAGGTTGTATAGACTTGCCCAACAACCGCAGGATACTACAGCGTGCAGTCACTAGCGATTCTTCCACCTGCTCATGCCCTCTGTAACAATGCTCCACTAGGTACTCCTTCACAATCGTACACATGTACGCAAACACACACACACACACACACAGTGAAGTGAAGTTCTTCCTATAGAAGCTTCATTTAATGCCCTCTAAAGATTGGCCTGCTCACCAAGCAGGAAGACATCTGGATCTCGGTTTCTCCAGGGACTGTGGGAAGCAGGAGGAGTTTAGAAGATAGAGAAGAAAGGTAGAGGCATGGTGGCCATAGCAGAATTCTCACTGGTAAGAAAGCAGAGTAGCAGGGATTGAGAAAGTAAAGCAGAGGATTCTATAGAGAGTGAGAGAAACGGAAATGACGGATAGGAATATGAAGACCGGATCTATTGGCCAAACCAAAGCAACGAAAAGTCAAAGGGAACATTGACCTTTTTAGGATATATTCAAAGAAAAAATAAGACATTGTTTGAGAGGATATTGTTATCAGCAAAAGAAAAGAAAAAAACTCCTCCTTTTTAAAATTTTTTTACTTTTTTGAGACCAGGTCTCACTCTGTCACCTAGGCTAGAGTGCAGTAGTGCGATCTCAGCTCACTGCAACCTCCACCTCCCAGGTTCAAATGGTTCTCATGCCTCGGCCTCCTGAGTGGCTGGGATTACAGGCATGTGCCACCACCACGCCTAGTTAATTTTTGTATTTTTGGTAGAGATGGGGTTTCACCATGTTGGCTAGGCTAGTCTCGAACTCCTGACCTCAGGTGATCCTCCCGCCCTCAGGTGATCCTCCTGCCTTGGCCTCCCAAAGTGCTGGGATTACAGACATGAGCCACTGCGCCCAACCACATTCGACTTTAAATCTTAGCAAATTTCAGTTTATTAAAGAAATTGTTGTGCATTTATAAAATACTGTTGTGAATGATGAGTGTTGAAGGGGTCTGCAAATAAAATTTACTTGAAAGTAACTTCATTTCCCTTTTATTTAGGCAGGGGTCCATAAACTATGGCCACACTTTTCTGTTTCTTTGTATGCCTTTGCTCTTTTGTTGAAAATTGGGCATTTGAGAAAACAGCTACCTCACCAAGGCTAATGTTAGAGAGCTCTCCCCGTTCACTTCCTTCCTCTATCGGCTACTCACAGAGCCCCACCTTTGCTATTGACACCCAGATTATTCTCTCCCATTCCCATTTTCACCTCCTGTTCAAGGTCTTTACTCAGTGTTATTTGTGAACGCTGCCGCTGAGCCCAGAGAGAAACATACAATGTCCCTTCTGCCTCCGTCTGGACATGCACGTTCACATGTGTGTTTGGGATCTAGGAGCAAAAAGGAGGTGAAGGGGGGCTAGGCCAGATCCTTCGAGCCTAAAGTCATCAGCATTCTGCCAAACCGCCACAGTGAAGACTGGACTGCAACGCGAAGCCTCCAAGCTTTCCTCCCCTTCACTGAATGGAGTCTACCTCACCAAAACCTCTTCCAAAGAGCGTGTGGTCCTGGCCCCAGACCCGTGCAGATAATGTGGCCAGATGGACAGTGCAGCAGCTTCTACTCAAAGTAGCTAAGTGACGGTGGGTGGATCCCCCACCTTTCTCAACAGTGGGCAACAAGATAACACTCTACCTTACAGGGAGATTCTGACTCAATACTCTCATTCAACTTTCAAAAATCGGGATCAATAAAAAGACAGTGGGAAACATATATAAATATAATACGGACTTATATTTATAATACTATATGTGAAACAACTCATATCTTTTTTTCCCCTTTTGGTTTTTTTTTTTTTTTTTTTGAGACAGAGTTTTGCTCTTGTTGCCCAGGAGTGCAGTAGTGCGATCTCAGCTCACTGCAACCTCCGCCTCCACCTCCTGGGTTCAAGCAATTCACTTGCCTCAGCCTCCCGAGTAGCTGGGATTACAGGTACCCATCACCACGTCTGGCTACTTTTTGTACTTTTAGTAGAGACGGGGTTTCACCATTTTGGCCAGGCTGGTCTCGAACTCCAGACATCAGGAGATCCACCTGCCTTGGCCTCCCAAAGTGCTGGGATTACAGGCGTGAGTCACGGCGCCTGGCCTAACTTATACCTTTCGTGGTCTCTTCGGTCTCACTGTCACTGGCTCCTGATCCTAGGTGTGAAGAAATGCTCCCCTCTGGAGGCTGGAAAGGCAATTCTTTTGACCACGGACAGAACTGAAGCAATGAACATTTCGAGGAAACCAAGGCATCTTTCCCACTGAAATAATGAAAAATCAAAGATCTTTTTGAGATGCAAACTATGCAATACTAATGGCCACACGATCTATGCCTATGACTTCACTGGGTTACCTTGTGTTGAGCCAGTTTTCAACAGTGTCTATAGCAGGTGCTACCTAGCAGCTGACATATCTTAAAGTATATTAGGTACTGTACACATTAGCATAAATGTCCCATCCATTATACAAGACATGGCTGAGTATCTACCAAGGGCAAGACATCATGATAGGTGCTGGAGTATAAAACAAGATGAGAAAGGCACAGATCCTCATCTCCAGGATTTTAGAATCAGTGCTATATCAAGGATAGAGAAACAAAACCATGTTAGGTGGCCTCACATTGGGCATAGGTTTCGGGGACTGTGATTTCCTCTCCTTTTTTTTTTTTTTTTTTTTTTTTTTGGAGAGAATCTTACTCTGTCACCCAGACTGGAGGGCAGTGGCACGATCTGGGCTGACTGCAACGTCCACCTCCTGGGCTCAAGTGATTCTCCTGCCTCGGCCTCCCGAGTAGCTGGGACCACAGGCTGCACCATTACCTGGCTAATTCTTGTATTTTTAGTAGAGACGGGGTTTCGCCATGTTGGCCAGGCTGGTCTCGAACTTCTGACCTCAGGTGATCCGCCAGCCTTGGCCTCCCAAAGTACTGGGATTACAAGTGTGAGCCACTATGCCCCACACTTCTTTCCACTTTTAGGATAATGTTCAGATATGATTGGGTGCCTGAAATCCCTGCTTCTGAGCCAAAACACTTCCTACTGCCAGGTTCCTCTTCTTTGGGATTCACCTGTTTCTTCTCTCCCTGCCAGGGAGGCAGCTCTACCAGGGGAGCTCATCCTGCAAAGCCCTGGCAAGCAGCTGAACCTTGTTTACAGGCACTTCTACGCACTGTGCCTCATCCCCGCCATATTTGCTCTCATTGGAGAATCTGAAATTGATCACAGAAAATGGTTGATATTTAAGCCATTACGTTTTGGATAAATCCTGCCTTTTAACAAGGGCCAAAGTCTTAAAAGAATGCAGCTCTCATGGCAGATTTCAGGCCTAAGCAAGAAGGCAGGAGAAATTTGCTGAGTGAAATTTCCTCACTGAACATTGAAGTCATGCCATTAGTAGTCCCTGACTCAGCAACGGGGATAGCTTTGATTCCACCTGACAGAAAGATGGACACGATCCTCTCCCCTCTCCCTGACCAGTGCAGTCCCCGTCTCCCACCTTGGGACCCTAAAGATTGTTTACACTCTTAACCCTTTTCTGTCACTCATTTATCAAGTCTCATTCACAATTCTAACACTGAGGAGGTTCAGGGGATATAGCAGTGAACATGAGATCTGGACCTGCCCTGTCTAGCTTACAGACTGGGGGGTGTATCTAATCACACACGTGCTTTACAAAAACTGAGATATGAAGGAAAATGCAGATGCTATAAGATGATATATTAGGCATTCCAGGACAGCTTTCCTTGAGGAAGTGCCATTTTAGTTAAGACATGTGGGATCAATTAGCTAGAAAAGAGGGAAGGTGGGGTGGAGGTTGAAACTGGAGGGGAGGAAGGAGAACGCTCTCAGGAGAGGGACCATTGTGACATCTGAAGGGCCTCACTGGGAGACTTCTCTTCTCCAACTTAATGGTTCCAGAATGCTTCAGTCAAAGTAAACTTCAGGAATGATAGAAAGATGCTGGCTTGGAAAACTAATTGGAAAAAGGTAAGGAATAGACTTTTTTTTTTTTTTTTTTGGAGACAGAGTTTTGCTCTTGTTGCCCAGGCTGGAGTGCAATGGTGCATCTCAGTTCACTGCAACCTCCGCCTCCCTATTTCAAGTGATTCTCCTGCCTCAGCCTCCCAAGTAGCTGGGATTACAGGCATGCACCACCGCGCCTGGCTAATTTTGTATTTTTAATAGAGATGGGGTTTCTCCATGTTGGTCAGGCTGCTCTCGAACTCCGGACCTCAGGTGATCCACCTGCCTCAGCTTCCCAAAGTGCTGGAATTACAGGCATGGACCACCACTGCCGGCCAGAAGTAGACTTTTTAAAGAGAAGGTTCGGGGATGGGAATAGGATAATCAACTACGGAAAAGGCAGGAGCGGGAAAGCATGAGGCCTGGAGTTTTATACCACTAGGGCTTGGGAAGAGGGTGCCATAACCCAAGTAACATGTGTCTCTTCTGACACAGGCCACAGGGGGCTTGTTCCCATCCATGTTTCTGGATCTCACCAGCCAATGACTCCAGGACCAGATGGTGGCTGACTGAAGTATTTATAGACTGTGCTCTTGACCTCCCCAGCTGTCTCATCGCTGGGCGCCCTCAGCCATTGGTAGGACCTTGGCAAGGAATCATGCTGAAACCAGATAAAAAGATCCCCTCATCCCCCATGCACACACAGAAAGATTTCTAGTTAACAGCAAATGTAAAAAAAAGAAAGAAAGAAAGAAAAAAAAACTGGTAAAAATGTAGGTGAACCCCTCAGACATAGAGTTGAAATGCAAATATGGGGCCCTCCCATTTTTAAAAGTTTAATAATTTTTCTTTAGAAAGCCACAGAGAATGTGAATTCTCTGTCGGAGATGCTGGCAGATCTTGGGGGGCTTTAGCAAATAAGAGGTAGTTTGGGGAGAGAAAAGAAACCTCTGGTAGAAAATAATGAAGGACAAAAAAGATGTCTGAACTAATTGTGTTTCATTCATCACAGACGTGCCTGTGTCATTGGTGTTTCTCTATACATGTCTTCTTCCTCCAGTTAAGTTCTAAGCCTTGTAAACAGTGTAGCCAAGTGGCTTAGCACAAAGATTCGAGCCTTTTGGCTTTGGTTCAGACCTCAGCTCTGAGACTTGATAGCTTCAAGTCCTTTTACCGACTAATTAACTTGCCTCAGTTGTCACATTTTTAAAATAAGGAAAAAGACAGCATTTTTTTCTCGCCGCGTAGTAGTTATAAATTAGTGTGTGTGTGTGTATGTGTGTCTGTGTGTGTTGAGATAACATATGTCACATTCCCAGAACAGAAACTGGCATGTGGTTGAGTGTTACACAAGATCCACTAGCTTTGTAACTCTGCTTCTCATATCCCATACACATTCATACTTCAGTTCAGTTGTTTTGGATTGACTTATCTTTATCCACTGTATTAATTTTCTAAAAACAAAGTTCACTAATTGCTTCTCATTATAAAACTAAATCATATGCATTATAGACAATTTAGAAAATACAAAAAACTAGAAGGAAAAAGGAAAATCAGACATAGAAAGCCACTCTTACAGTTTGGCTCTTTTTGTTTTATGTAATTGTGCACATTTTCAGTGAATTTCAGTGAATTTTAAGTTATCAACAGTTTTCTGAACCCTGATCTTTAACCGCTGCATAACAGCCCATCAAGTATACGCTTCATGCTTTATTTAATCATTCTGTTATTTTTGGACATTCAGGTTCTTTCTAATTTTTTCTGTCATAATGAATATCTTTGTATATGATGATTTTCCACGTGTTAATTTACTAGTATCTGCTAGGATCTGAATGTTTGCATCCCCACAAATTCCTATGTTGAAATTCTCGTCCCCAAAGTGATGATATTAGGAGGCGGGGCCTTCAGGAGGTGCTTAGGTCATGAGGGTGGGGTCCTCATGGTGGGATTAGTGCCCTTATTTAAAACTCCAGAGAGCTCCCTCACCCCTTCCATTGTGTAGAGGACACATCTACACAATGCCACAAGATGGCATCTGGAAACCAGAAAGTGGGCCCTGACCAGACACTGAATCTGCCAGCACCTTGATCTTAAACTTCCAGCTTCCAGAACTGGGAGAAATAAATGTCTGTTGTCTATCAGCTACTCAGTCTATGGTATTTTATTATAGCAGCCTGAATGGTCTAAGACAGCATCAATTCCCAGAAGCAGGATAAATAGGTCAATAGTAAATATATTATTTAGGATTTTGCTATAAACTTCCTAATTGCTCCCCAAAAGATTGTGAAATTTTATCTCCCAACAAAATCTGGGCTCTCCAGCAGTATCTTTCTCTTTGCACCATTTAAAAAATAATTTTAAAAAAATCAGTTATGCTAATTAAACAAGCAAAAAGTGGCATATTATTTAAAATTGCTTTCTAATCACAAGCAAGATTAAACATTATTTTTTATATTTATTCATTAGCTCCTCCCCATACTCCTTTTGTGACCTATGTATGTCTTTTGCTCATTTATCTGTTGAGGACCATACTGTTTTTCTTACCAATTTGTCTGAACTCTTTACATATTGAATATTAACCCATTTGTTGTATTATATAAAGCTTGCTGTTTTTCTTTTAAATTTGATTTGGACCTAGACAAATTTTTTCTCATCTCTCCAAAAACTTCTCATTAACATTTTAATAAACCTGCTCTCTCTATATAGTTAAAATTAAGTAAAATTATACAGAGAGGCTCTGTCTGTCACCCAGGCTGGAGTGCAGTGGCGCCATCCTGGCTCACTGCAACCTCTGCCTCCTGGGTTTCACTGATTCTCCTGCCTCAGCCCCCTCAGTAACTGGGGCTACAGGTGCGCACCACCACATCTGGCTAATTTTTATATTTTTAGTAGAGATGGGTTTTTGCCATGTTGTCCAGGCTGGTCTTGAATTCCTGACCTCAAGTGATTTGCCTACCTTGGCCTCCCAAAATGCTGGGATTACAGGCGTGAGCCATACCACCCAACCCTGACATCAATTTTAAATATATCTTTTAATAGATACGATTTCTGCTATGATACAGAAGAACTTAACTCACTTTATAACACTCCCCCTACATAGTTCTATCACTATTCTCAGTTCTTCCATCTGTCAGATCTGCATCTTTGTGTATCATATTTTAAAACTCCATTTCTTCTTTCATTAACAACAGATAATAAAATTAACCCTCCACCTCTACCTCCTAAACTTTGTCATTACAGGTCTGCTTTTCACTGTCAATGTTGATTATGTTAAGCTTTGTATTCATAATTCTGTCTTTTCATGATTTGGCCAAAGGTTGATTAAAATGTTGAAAATTAATAGGTAATTTTTCACTGCAGAACCTAGTAGGTGGCTGTGATTATACTTTCTTTTCTGTAGTTCCAATATTATGATCCCTATCCCAGCAAAGAAGTACATTTCTAGGATCAAGTTCAAGTTGACCTCCATTTGTTCACACTCCACATTTAACTTAGATTCGTACCTGCCAACAGGAAAGGCGGATGCAATTGGGTCTATACAAGGTAAAGCCTGCCATTTAAATGAAGGCATCTACATTTACTAGAATGATATTATGACTGTGGCAGAGATTAAAAGGGTAGAAGCCAGTCTTAATGAAATGCCCCCAAGAGTTCAGGGCTCTAGTATTGAAAGACATAGTGCAATTAGCCATCATCTGGGCCTGTCCTTGAGCCGGGAGGTAAGGGAGTGGGGTGGTATAGGCATACTGAGGGTGACACAGCTAATGCGCGCCACTCACTTTGTCTGTATCATGTTTGAATGGCAAGCAGAGGCCACAGCACTGGTGCACTTGGGAATCCAAACCCAGCTCTCCTGGAAAGGCCACATGCTGCTGGGCATAGACACCTGCCTACTACTCGGATCTCAGATGTCTGTCAACTACAGCTAGGGCTACATGGCACCAACGTTCCCAGACAGAGGTGTTCTGTGATGGGCATTCTCTCTGCACCCTAAGGGTTCTGCTTAGAAGTGTCGGTTACTTGTTATCAAGTGGCAGAGAAGTCTAATTGCTTGCTCAAAGGAGGAGGTCCGTCTTACCATCTTGGGCTGAGTTCTTGGGACTGTCTTCTCTTTGTTGGACAATAGCTTTTGGAATTCTACACCAGAATGTTAGGTCCCTTTAATTTAATTTAATTATCTATTTGAGACTGGGTCTGTCACCCAGGCTGGAATGCAATGGTGCAATCATGGCTCACTGCAGCTTTGACCTCTTGTGCTCAAGCCATCCTCCCACCTCAGCCTCCTGAGTAGCTGAGACTACAGGCACACACCACCATGCCCAGCTAATTTTTTTTTTTTTTTTTTTTTTTGTAGAAACAGGGTCTCACTATGTTGCTGAGGCTGGTCTTGAACTCCTGGGCTCAAATGATCCAATCCTTCCACCTTGGCTTCTCAAAGTACTGGGATTAGAGGTGTGAGCCACCACACCAGGCCTAGGCCCCCTTTAGATAGAGCAAAGTCTCCTAGGAGACCTTGTTTCCCAATCTCTTGCTCCCACCTAGGGTAATTGAACTTGCCCAAGAAGCACTTTCTAGAGAAGAGTAAACTGAGACCAATATTGCCAACGTCTGGCTCTTCCAGTCACCGGACAAATCTCTCCTCTATTTCCTGCATTGGGAAAGTGTCATTATTAACCCATGCATGGGATCTTCTCTTTAGATTTATTCCTAGACTGAGTCTTTTCCCCTAAATACAGCAGTAGATGCATTTATGTTTTATGGGATAGAGCTTTTTATCAAATGATAGATGCATAAAGATGTTCTTCCACCTTTTAGTGAAAAATGCAGTAACCCAAAGTGATATATAGTGCATACAATAGTAGGTTATATTTATAACATATAAATTAAATACATACATAGCATATAACCATGTAGCATGTTAAAGGAAACACAGAAAGAATTGACAAGAAAAATTTCACTGGATTTTTAATACAGGTTGTATTAGTTTGCTCCGGCTGCCATAACAAGGTACCATGAACTGAGTGACTTAAACAACAGAAATTGATTGTCTCACAGTTATGGAGGCCTAAAGTCCAAAATCAAGGTGTCAGCAGGGTGGATTCCTTCCAGGGTCTATGAGGGAGAATTGTTCCGGGCCTCTCTCATCATTTCTGGTGGTTTGCTGGCAAGCTTTGGTGCTCCTTGGCTTCTGCCCATCACCCCAATCTGAGTCTTCATCACAAGGTATTCTCCCTATGCATGTGCCTGTGTCCAAATTTCTCCTTTTCACAAGGACAGCCTTATTGGCTTAGGAGCCCACCCTACTCCAATATGACCTCATCTTAAGGTCACATTCTGAGATCCTGGGGGCCAGGACTCCAACATATGAAATTGGGGTTATGGGGGACAGCTCAAACCATAATACATACGTTTTGGGAAAGAATATGTCTGCATTTAAGACACACACCAAAAAAGTCATCACAGAGCAAGTTCTGTCTTTCAACAATTACTTTTCCTTTGCATCAAAGTATTAAATGAATGCTCATTGAAAGTCAGAAGAAAGAAAGTGGTGGAGTTAAAAGACACATGCATGACCACAGGTGAAGTGTCAGACTTGAGCCACAGGCCTGACCCCTTTTACCACAGGAAGAGATGATGTGTAAACCTACTGCAGCCCATTAGGCCACTTTGTTTTCTCTTTTTTGCTGTATTCCCATCTGCCTACCTCACTGGACTAACAATTCAGAGCTCAAACAAATCCTCAGAGATCACAGTTTCAACGTGGTTACAGAAAGCTAATTAACTAATGATAATGCTAGGGTCTCTCCTCTCTAGAGAAATGTGCAGACTGAGAGGGGACCACTGAGAGGGGACAGCTATTTTTCATCATCAAATGTATGAAAGGAAACCCCAAGTGTCAGAACAATAAAACTCAGAAATAAAGGAAATCATTGCTCATTTAAAAAGTTTTCATTCTCATTATGATATATCACCCTCATAAAATATCCCTTTGCTGTGACAGACTTCTAAAATAACTTTGTAAAGAAATACTAATGCTTCAAAAATTATAAAAAGTTCATTGTTGAAAATATGGGGTGGGGGGGGTGAACAAAAGAACAAAAACTGGCCATAATCTATTCACTAGAAGATAATAACATAATATTTTGGTGTCAATATTTTTACTTTCTCATTTATTGAATATTTCATTACATTCTTAGGGATTTTTAATAGTTTTTTAGGATACAGAAATAAAATGTATATCCCTGTGCAAATAATTTAGGCATTACAGGAAAAAAAGGATAAAGAAGAAAAATAAAATAACTGGTAATTCTAGAGAAATAGCCACTGTTAACATTTTGGTGAGCTTTCTTCCAGTCACATTGTATGTCTATTACATTGCCATGCGTTTGGACGCTCCAGAGAGACTGCCATACCCTCAGACCCCTGCTGAAGAGTTTTCCACTTGGTTCGCTGTCACTGGTCTGACCACAGAATACTGGCTAAAAGATAGGTGCCTGGCATAGGGACAGGCAATCTATAGACCAGCCAGCAACCTATGAGGGCCCTGGTTAGAGGTCTCTACCCAAGAGAGGCACCCTGTAGTAGACGGCGATTGACCCAACCAGCCAGATCTTTGTGTAAATTTGTTTTCAAGACCTACAGCGAGATGGTCAGTTGCAGCAGCAGGAGCAACTGAAGGAGAAACAAAATGTAGTAGAACGTTTGCAAAAGCACAGCACTACACTCAGCGATGGAGGCTCTGTTGTGGTCTGTATGGGGCCCTCAGCCTAAACATGTTCAGCTTTTGAGCCACACTGTGACATATTGAACACTGAGACCCTGAAATGGCCTTTTATATATTGGACTTCCATTGGTAAACATTTTGAAATACAGCGTCATACTAATCAAAATAGTTGGTTGCAAATACAGACACTCTTTGGCCAAGATGAATATTAAAAAGGGAATTATTGGAAGGCTATGGGGTACTTTATGAAATTAATGGAAACTAGAGAACCAGGCTTTAAAATGAGGCAGGAACAAAGGTAAGCTTGGAGCCAAGAACACAGCCGAATCACAGTACAGGAAGAGATTAGCAGAACATCACTGCCTGCCTTACCACAATGGATGTCTGTGCTCTTCCTCTGAAATCTCGGTTCTTCTGCTACTGGTGACTTGAATAACCTCTAACTGCCCCTCTGTCTTTGTATCACTCCCTCAAGATTCAAAGTCCCAGATAAAAGCTTCCAATGGTATGAACCTAGGTTATATGTCTGGGCCCTCCATAGAGGGGCAGGGTCTACTCCCTTCACATTCTACAGCAGGAGTTAGGACCCTGCTTCCCAGTTTTAGGATTTCTCTGAAGCCTAGAGATGAGTACCATGATTTTAACTAACCAGCAGAAAATAGCCAATTCCATCCAACGAAACACCTCAACTCACCTCTTTTCAGGATATGGTCCAAATGGAGGTTTAAAATAGTCTTCACAAAGATCAAAACTTTTCCGTAGTTCTTCTAAATTTGTATAATAGTGTAGACCACTGGTGAGAGGTACTGGTACTGGACCCCTGGAATCGGAAATTAAAAAAAAAAAAAACCCAAAGGATTTTGTTATGATTACAAGTGTATACACATGTATACCTAAATATCCCAGATAAATGCAAATGCCAATGAGATCCATGTGGAATAATGTAATGTATTCACTCAGAAACATTCACATCAGAGCTTGTCTAAGTCATTGGCATCATTACATTCTAATTTGAAGGTTAAGTAAATATTCATTGCTGTGAATATTCCATAGCCATTAAAGTACTAATATAGGCAAATTATCTTCCTGGAGATTCATATGTACTCTATTATAAATCCTAGTCCATTTGTTATGCAAGGGTTGGCAATATATCAACTGCTACAAAAGTTAAAAATAGGTGTTTTCCAACTTTATTTGTAATCTAATGCTTTGAAATGGTATCCAAGTAAAATATTTCTAAAAATTCTACCATTATACGTTCAACTAAACTCTAGTATAAAATATCCTTTTTCATCTACTCATATGTGCTGTATGCAAGTCTGTTCCCTCGGACTGATTTGAAAGAAAAAGAATCATTAGCCATTTTTCGTGAATAAACCCTGCTGTTCTTCAGACTTGCTGGAGTTGCTATGTGCAAAGCAGCCCAGTTGCATATAAATGCAGGCAAATTCAAAGCATCTATCTGCCTTTGTGACGACCCATTTGGAACTCATATTTAAAATTGCATAGTTTCTCTGTCCAGGCTGTTTGAACAGGCCTGGCATTCCGCTGGGCAGTGGTCACCTAGGCCCAGCTTCAGCTGCTCTGGGAGACAGTGTCTCATTCCTGGCCACCACCCTCGCAAACCCCCCATACAAATTTGCATATATCACACAGCCTGTGTTTTGAATCTGACTATCCAAAGATAGCCTACCAACATCAAAAAAATTAATCACTCTGTTTTGACATGGCAGCAAACAAGTGAACAAAAATGTATTTATATTGATTAAAGATTCTCAATAGATAACTTAAAATTACAAACAATAAAAAGAACCGAAACAAGCACACAAGGGAAAGGATAGATGGTAGTTAAAGGTGGTGAAGCCACAACTCCAGATTAATCACTCGTCTTCTTCTTGCAAAGAAATATTATTTGCAATCTTCAAAAAATCATCAGTTTCTAGTAGCTATGAGCATATTGTGCCTTTTAATAATGTATACAAATGAAAAGGAAATACAACTTCTAGAACTGGGTGTACTGCTGAATCACTGGGTCCATTTTAGGACAGAGGTTTCTGTTTATGTTCATGATTTAGGATTCATTTGATATATTTGGACACTAGGAAATCAATCTAAAGTTGCTCATGTGATAAATTGCTACCTTTGAAATAGGAGTGTGTGATCAGGGCGTATCCTTCCCATTAGAGCTTGCCGGGCTGCCTCATGCTGTCTGTGTATAGAATCTCTTTCCTAGGTAGGAAATATCATTAGAGAATTATATTGATGTTAAGAATGTCAGACGATTAAAACATCTATAATAATTCTCTTTTGTACTAAAGATTGACCAATATGTGGAAAGAAAAAGGGGGAAAAAGACAGGCAGAAAAAACAATTGATATTCGCTCAGGAAAAAGAAAAGAACAAACTTTATAAATAAAACCAAAATCTTTTTTTAAAGACTGTAATATAATATATAAACTCTATTTGACATCTAAATAATAATATGGCAATTTTAATTCACATTTTATGTGTGCATTTTTATCTTTCTAATGAGATTATAAACTTCTCAAAGGTACAGACTATTATGGTCTTTTTAGTCTTCTCAGATCTCAGCACATACAATAGCTAACTGATTGAATGAACATAGCCACCGAAGTTTAATTATGATCCTGAAATAGGAAAAATTGATGGGGGCGGGGGGGTCTTTCTGTCATTATTTCACAAATATCACTGTCACTGTTTAGTAAGCATTTAATGGAGATACAGATACATAAAAGATAGTCTCTACATTCAAAAGGTTTATGGTCTGATGGCAAAAGGCAACAAAAAAGGAGGAAATAAAACCCAGATAGCGCATGTTGTTTTATAAATAACAGAGGATGTATTGATACAAAGATCGCCTGATGGAGTATGACCTATTTAGCAACTGTTCAGGTACTGGATTTCCTCCCTTAAAGCAAACCTAATACATAAAGTTCTTAACTTACAGAAAAGATAAATTAGCAAGTGATTATTTGTTTTACATAAAAGACTTACAAGGGGATTTATAATGGTATTTATTTAAACAGCAAGTACACTTAAAATACATTAATCTTGGCTTCCAGTAACTTCATCTAAAATAAGCCTTGCTGTTTTGAGTTTTATGTCATTACCAGGCTCCACTATAAATTGGCATTCACTTAAAATTTCACAGGAAATAACAGCAAACAAGCATGCAAGGGAAAGGATAGCCAATAGTTAAAGGTGGTGAAACCACAACTCCAGATCAATCGCCTGTCTTAGCCTTGGGGGCTAGCATAGTTTCAATTGTTTGTTTGCATGTCTTTAGGGGAAGTTTTTTAAAATCAATTTTTAAGAATTAAGTTGATGTGATTGTAAAAACATTTTTGCATCACAATAACTTATCTGTAGTGATGCCAAGACTGACACACCTAACATCTCTGGAAATAAGTCACATCCCAGAGAGATCAGCATCCCTTTTGTCGCTGCTGTATCCCTGCACACAGCACACACACTTTACCACAAAGCAGGACCTCAATAAACCACTTTAATGTACAACAGTATACATTTGGGAGGGATAATGTAAAGAGTGAATAATGTTTATCATTTTTTTACAACCTAGATTAGAATTTGCTGTCCACTGTTCCTAGCTTGAAAAAGTCTAGGTCAAGCTTTGAAATTGTTCCTTAGAGACCAAGACACATGAGCACTAACATGGGCTCACTGAACACACTCCCAGGTGCATATTTGATTACCAAAATCATTTTACTCTTTCCCTGAGCTCTGTGTTTCTATGTAAACAAGATGAAGAGAAAATTGTGTTGGGAAAGTCGGGGGAGGATGTAATGAGAGAAGAAAGGAACAGGCCTGATTTACATTTCACCATTTAAAAACTACAGGTTTAAATAATTCCATGAATACATCTAAAAAACTTGACATGACTATAAAATAACTATATGTTAACCAAGTCTGCTGTGAATTTACTTTATTTTTTGTGTTTGTTGTTATTCACTCTCCCGTGAATTTGTCATTATTTTGCTGGGAATCACTTTATAGTAGTACACCATTTACTACTGTGATTTCATTTTATACCACCCTTACTTTTTCCCTTATTGTAATATATTTTATAACTGAGAAGATGACAGTGGTAGTGGCAGCATACTTTTTGGATCTTCTAGAATTCTCATAAAAATAAACATAGCAACTAAATAGCAAAATCAAAAATATGTCAAAAGATATACAACAAAACCAGGTGACAGAGTATCTCCTCAAACCCCAAAATGCAGGTGGGGCTTTCATAACCACAACACCTGCATGGTATCAGTATCTATGCAGGAGAAAGTCAGAGGATAGCCACAACACCTGCATGGCGTGTCTATGCAGGAGGAAACTGAAGGAAGCAGCATCGTGATTGAAAGACTTGGAAACAGGGGAATGCCAAGACAGCTGAAAAATATTCACTGAAAAGCAAAGCAGGACAATCTGGAACCACAGCTGAAACAGAAAAGGGGTTGTTCCCACTCCAGTAGTGTTTGAGTGTAAGAAGTCATAGGAACTTCTAAAGGAGCTGGGCCAACTGTGAATTCTTGAAACTGACCACCTGGGGCTCCCTGCTAAGACAGGCTCCGCACTCAGAGAAGGTGATGGGAGTGGAATAAAAATGTATTAGAATGGAGTCAACAGAAACAAAAGAAAGAGAAGGTCTAGACCAAAGGGGTGGGGACAGAGAACAGAGCCAGGAAATCCCAGGAAGAAAGCTGCCATGTATTTTGATGCTATTTGAAGGAATTGTGCTCCCTTCCAAAAGTCTGAGAAAACTAATTTCACATAAAAATGAGCAAAAGAAAGTATCAAGTGGAATCCCACACAAAGCTACTGTGAGAGAAAAAGGAGGAGAGTAACACTTTGACAATGAAAGCTTTCATATAAAACCAGAAAAAAATATCTGCAATCTACTACTTCAGAATAAACTAAAAGACATTAAGAAAATGACACAAAACATCAGGAACAGATAAATTACAATTTTAAAAACTCATGAACTAGGTGGCAGAACTCAGGAAAGAATTAGAGAAAAAACCACCCCAGAAACAAAAACTAAACTAGAAAGAGTGAATAAACACAACAAACAATGGTTAAAAAAAAATAGAATGTGAGCAGAGTAAAAAATTTTAAATAAAAAAGAAATGAATACAGGTAAAAAAGGACTCAAGAGAAAATGATGAATATTTAAGATAAAGAAGACTCAACACACAAACAACAGTCTTCCTTGACAAAATAAACAGAACAAGGAAACAGGGTAATGATAAAAACTACAATTACAGTGTAAAGTATAAGTGTATCACACACTGTTATCCATATACAAGAACTCAGGAAATACTGTTTCTATAATCCTTTTTGTAGCTAGTAAAGAATAAGCTTAGACAACAAAAAACTAGAGCAGTGTTGACCTATGGTCTAATGATAAGTATTAAGCATGTACATACTTGAGAACTAAGGTAAAATAATTTGAAGGTAAAATGAGAGTTAAAAAGGAGAGTATTCAATGACTATGCTTTGATAGTGTAGCTATGAATCCATAAATAATAGGGGAAGAACATTTGTAAAAAACATTCTTAACTATTTTTCGGTTTTCATAATGGGTGCTGGTGGTATTAGTATTGTTATTCTGAGACTGTTCTGTGTGTAAGGTGGGATAAATCAAAGGAGTAATTTAATGGGAGATTGTATCATCTCCTGTGTCTTTCAGAATCAGGGTTCTCAGTGTGGAAGAAAGAGAAATACATAATAGAAAAAAAACTTAAGTAAAAATCTTGAAAGTCGTGAATTTTAATTAGAAATATTAACTGAATTCATGAAATATTTTATCTCTCTACCTAAAAGACATAGAAACGACAACCACCTCAATAGTAATGAACATCCCTGATAACAACAATGTGTTCTTGCACTACCATTTCTCACTTAAAGAAACCAAGATTTCTCGAAGAAAAGACTGATTCCAGGTCTGGGATAGGGAAAGTACAAGAAAGCATGGATTATCTTGTCATAACAGACAGTAAGACAGCTATGAGACTCCACAGGGCATGTTAATGGACACAGATGTCAACTTGAACAGGCTTCCATTAGCCAAAGGTAAGATAATATGAATTTCAATAAGGATAAAAAATGTGGTGGGTGGTATCCTTCAAATATGCTTAAATGAAGATCATAATGATCATAAATGATAATTTAAAATTAATTGGTCACCTTCAGAGAATAAATGGGAGCCAATTCATTATCTTGAAAAAAGCATTAGCTGGGCATAGTGGCTCACACCTGTAATCCCAGCACTTTGGGAGGCCAAGGTGGGCACATCACAAGGTCAGGAGTTCGAGACTAGCCTGGCCAATATGGTGAAACCTCGTCTTTACTAAAAATACAAAAATTAGCCGGGCACGGTGGCAGGCACCTGTAGTTCCAGCTACTCAGGAGGCTGAGGCAGGAAAATCACTTGAAGCCGGGAGGTGGAGGCTGCAGTGAGCCCAGATTGTGCCACTGCACTCCAGGCTGGGCAACAGAGTGAGAGACTGTCTCAAAAAAAAAAAAAAAGAAAGAAAAAAGCATTTAGCCTGCTGATCCTATAAGAACTGATGAGAGATGAAAGAAGCATCTCTTCATAGTATTATTCCAACTAATAAAAGAAAATGAAATGATAGAATTACAAAATAATCAGTTTTCAATCCTCAACATATTAATTGAACTAGGTATTGAACAATAGCTAATATAATAACCATAAGTGTAAGAAATTTCTTCTGCTAGCTTCTTTTGAATTTCTGCCTTCAAATCCTCTTAGTGTTAAATTCTTCCTGTCACTGAAAGAAAACAGTACCTGATAAACTATTCAGAAAAGAAGCTTGTTTTTACTTTTCAGAGCTAGATATCTGTATGGCCCTATAGGCGCATACGGGTGTAGGAAACTTCTGCTGGAAGAACATCACAAAAAGAGAAAAACAGATGTTATTTACCCTTTAATGAAAAATAAATACCACTATTTACTGCCTTGCTAAAGGAACAGATCCTGAGTCTGAACAAACTTCTGGATCCAGCTGCCAATTGCAGGAAATTCAGGGGCAGAAGAACATGATGAATGGCACCATAAGCATGCAACTGGCAAAACCCAAAGTGTGGGAGACGCTACAATCTAAACAGAGTCCTTTAACAGGAACTTGTAAAGAAAAGAAAAGGCTGGGTGGAGAACCTGTAGATTAAAAGATACTGTAAATATATATTATTTCTTTTAAAATAGACAAGACTAAACTAGAATCTAAGGATGCACACTTGTGCAATAAAACCAAAAAGGACTATAAGGAATTGGTTACTATAGAGTCAGAATGATGGTTTCCTTTGGAGGGAGGGAGTGTAGGATGGGGCTCATGGGAGGGCTTCTGGAGTAACATGTCCCAACTTGGGGAGTGGTGACAAGGAGATTTGCCTTATAATAATCTATATATTTATTTTACTTGTTTTTTAATTTTATAATTTAAGAAAGGGTAAGAAAATATATTGTATTATGATAACATGGAACTTAAATAAAATATGAGGTAGAAGATTGGGACTTTAGGAAGAATTAAAATATCACTGTGCTTCTTACCTATTAATATCTTACTAAAAATGTGATATCTTATTATGCAAATAACATTTGTTCTAGCATTGCCTTGATTTAGCAAATAAAAATATAATATTGATACTTACTGAGCACTTAATATATTCCAGGAAATTTAACATCAACTAACCTAGGACTTGATTACTATTATCTCTACAGATAAGAAAACTAAGACTCAGAGAAGACATGTGACTTGCCCAAGTGACAGTGCTCTAAACTATACTTCCCCCTATTCCTTCATTCATTCAACAAGTATTACCTGAGCACTACTGTGTGCCTACCATTGTATAAAATAATGAATACATCAGGGAGTAACAATGATTTCTGCCTTTGGAGGATTTATAGTCTAACAGGGGGAGACCAACGACCAGCATAATAGATAATCAAATAGACTAATACATTAGAGGGTGATATGAATTTTCCAAAAAAAAAGTAGAGCAGGGAAAAGGGGCTAGGGAGGGCCAAGGAAGGACACAGAGTAGGGGATACAGGTTGCAGTATAAATTAGGGTTTCAGGGCAGAGAGTATAGAGGTGGTAAAATGTAAGTTAATAGTTGAAGGAGGAAAAGGAGTCAGCCATGTGGCTATCTGGGGAAACAGTGTTCCGGAAAGAAGAAACAGTTAGTGCAATGGCTCTAAGGCAGGAGTGCTGGTGGGTTAGAAGTAAAATCACTTGCCAGTGTCAGCAGAGCTGAGGTAGGAAGAGGAGTAGTAGGAATGAGATCGGAGACACCAAGGGAACAAGATCATGCAGGAGTTTGCAGGAAACTGAAAGGCACTGAGCAACATGGAAGCAAGTGCAGGTGTTTGAGAAGAGGGGGCTCATGATCTGACTTAGGTTTGCAATTGATCATTCTGTCTTCTGTGTTTGCAAATAGCCTATAGGGGCAGAGGTAGAACCAAAGAGACCACTTAAGAGGTGGCTGCTGTGATCTAGGTGACAGATAATGGAAGAGTAGACCAGGACAGTGGGCAGATTCTGGATTCCAGAATAATTTGAAGGTAGGGCCAGTAGAAGTTTTTAACAGATTGGATATTGGGTTGGGAGAGAAAGGAGGACGTTTTTGGTCTGATAACTGCAAATATAGAGTTTGCATCAAATAAGATGAAGATTTAGGGCAACAATCAGTATTTCGGGTTTGAAAGAAGTGAGTGTAGATAGGAAAACAGTGGAAGAGAAAGGAAGAAAAGGAAAAAGGAGAGAAGGGAAGGGAAAAGAAAGAAAGGGAAGGACAAAGAACTGAGCCCTGAGATACTCCAATATCAAGAAATTGGAAAGAAAAAGAGAAAGGAGACCCAAAAGGAACAAGAGAAGCAGACGGGGAAACACAAATTTAATTAAATGGCTCAGACAATAAATCTATTCTTAGAAGAACAAATTTATCATGAGAAGGAACATGATGCTAATTTTAGGAGGACTAGTGTTACAGTAAGATAGTCATTCTATAATCAATTCCCTGCCCATCTACCAGTTGGAAACAACAATGCAGAAAGGAATCAAAGGAAAACTTTGGAGGAAGGGTTCTAGTATATCACAAATCATTCCTTTGTCCATTCACTTTTACTCATTCATAGGTTCAGCAAAATTTATTGAAACCATGCAGGGGGTCAGACAACCACACCAGATGTTGGGAAACCATCATTGAACAAAGCAGAGTATCTCATCTCAGGAAGACCAGTGTGTGAGATCGCTAAGAGACTGGGAAACTGCAGTAGATTGTGGTATCTGAGGGTCATATAATGCTTAGAAAAAGGGATATTGGGAATTGGCCTCATGAAGAGCAGGAGAACAGGTTTGAGATGCTGATCTGTGCCCCTATGAACCTAACCGAAACTTTTTTTTATGACAAAAGACATATTGAAAATGAAACAGTTTAGAGCAGGGGTGTCCAATCTTTTGGCTTCCCTGGGCCACATTGGAAGAAGAATAATTGTCTTGGGCCACACATAAAATACACGAACATTAACAATAACTGATGAGATTTAAAAAAATACATTACAAAAGAAATCTCATAATGTTTTAAGAAAGTTTATGAATTTGTGTTGGGCTGCATTCAAAGCTGTCCTCGACCACATGTGGCCGGCAGGCTGTGGGTTGGACAAGCTTTGTTTAGAGCCATGAGGATCCTGAGTTCAAATTAGACACAAAGAGCAGAGAACAAAGATACTGGATATCAAATGTATTCTCTCGAGATTCATATTGATGCCTAGGTGACAGAGCAAGACTCCATCCCAAAAAAAAAAAAAAAGATTCACATTGATGTATCAATACTGAAAAATGCACCTGAGTAGAAGAAGGCATTTTTCTTCTGAAATCAAAATAGACATTCCTAAGCTGTGTGATCCTTGGACAAGCAGCCTCTCTTCCCTGAGCTGACTTGGGTCCTGAGAGTATTGAAAGGAAATGGTGCTTAATACTTTGTCAACACAGGTCCACTTTGTCATTTCCCCTTCGTACAGTTTGTACTTACAGGATTGTACTGGCCTTGTCTGCTGTACACATATATTTGCTAAATTGTCTCTCAATTAATTGATCATTCAGCAATTTTTCTTTCTGGAGAATTGGCTCTCAGTGACTTGGCCTGCTTCAGGGGTAAGGGTGTTGAAGGAGCTGGTTGAAGAAACAGATATGATGGAGGTAAAGAAAGTCAAGCTTCTTCTAGAAGGCAAAACCTAGTCACAATAGCAAATCCAGAGCAAGAAACCTTAACTAAGTCAGCACAGCCTTCATGTATGCTTTCCAGGGAGCCAACCATGCAAAGAGCATTGGGTTACTATCAGGGAGGGAGACTGAAGTATAATGATATCTGACAAATAACACACAAGAAGTTAGACATCTGTAACCTATACATGAGTGTTACAGAAATAAAAACCTCTCACTGACAGAGTTGGTCATTTATTTTTTGCAAGAGTAAGAAAAGAGCTGTGCACTTTTTTATTCTCAAACCTGCAAAGAAAAATGTTTAAGTGTTTAAGAAGTAAGGCTGATTAAAATTACATTTACAGTTCTCTAAGATTCTCTTAGAGATATTCAAATTAATGTGCTTTGGGTGTCATTCAGAAAAGTAAGTACCATTTAAGATAGGAAGAGAGAAGAAATAAAGCAACAAAGAATTGTATAAGCAAGGAGTGAGAAAATGAGTAAACTGGATATTTTATTAAATTATCTAAATTCATATTAAATTATGATCACATTTATAGAAAGAATTTTATATTTATAAATGATTGGAGTAGCAATCAAGACATGTGATGTTAGCAGATTTTGTTCAGATTGAAGAGTAAAAAATAATATTTGTGGGCATTTCTTCCTAACAAAGACAAGTCATTTAGGTTCTAGAGGAAACCTCCAGTGACTTTAGGAATAGGAAATAAAAAGCCTGGTGCAGTGGCTCACGCCTGTAATCCCGGCACTGTGGGAGGCCGAGGCGGGTAGATCAGGAGGTCAGGAGTTCGAGGCCAGCCTGACCAACATGGTGAAACCCAATCTCTACTAAAGATACAAAAAATTAGCCACGTGTGGCGGTGAGTGCCTGTAATCCCAGCTACTCAGGAGGCTGAGACAGGAGAATTGCTTGAACCCAGGAGGCACAGGTTGCAGTGAACTGAGATCGTGCCATTGCACTCCAGCCTGGGTGACAAGGTGAGACTCTGTCTCAAAAAAAAAAAAAAAAAAAAAAGATTAAAAATAACTATCAGTATATTGGAAGTCAGTAATACTGAGGATTTTCTACTCAAAGAAAGAAGGTAGTAGTAAGAAGACTAGGGATCCACTGACCTTATCCCATCAGTACAAGTAGGCCAGAGGATCTCACTACTAGAATATTAATTCTATCAGGACAGGGACCAGGCCCATATTGTTCTAGTGTCTGCAGCAGGGTCTGATCAGCAAATGTCTGCTCATATTGAAAAAGCAAATCAATATCCTACATACATGATAGGAATTCAACAAATATAAAATGGGTAGATAAATAAATGAGGAAACGGGAAGAAGGCAAAAGAAGGGAAGAAGGGATAGGGAGGGAAAGGAAGGAAGCGAGGAGGAAGAGAGGAAGGAAGGAAGAGAAAAATGAAAGGAAGGGAGAGCGAAAGTAAAGAAGGAAGGGAAAAGGAAGATAAGAAGGAAAGAAGGGAGGAGGGGAGAGAGAAAGGGAGGAACGAAGGGAGGAAGAGAGGGAGAAAGGGAGGAAGGAAGGGAAGAAGGGAGAGAGGGAGAGAGGGAGGAAGGAAGGAGGGAGGGAGGGAGAAAACAAGGAAGGAAGGAAGAAAGGAAAGAAGGGAGAAAGGAAAGAAGAAAGGAAGAGAGGAGAGAAAAAAAGAAGGAAGGAAAGTCCTTTTGAATATGGGAATGGAGATGATGGCTATGAGAGCAAAGGCTCTTTCTAAGCTTGATCAACTAGCAATGACATAATGAATTTATCTGCCAACAAACTATCACAGACCACAGACATTACTTTCTTACGTGGCCACACCTCCCCTGACTCATTATTTCACTTTTCTCAGATTTATGTCCAGTGGGGTGGTAAGCTGAGTCTCCCCCTAATCTGGACTACTGCCATGGATCCTCACTCACTTCAAATCCTTCAGATGGATCATCAAGTTGGACTCTGGCTGGTTTGGGCTTCAGCATCACCCTTGGATCCTTGCCTTATAGATTACTCTTAATTTTTCAAACTACAGCCCTTAGAAAATCCTACCCAATCCCAGAGTGGCTTATGTTAACTCACTGTGGCTTGTCCAGCTAATGAACAGAACAAATAGCATTCCAGTTCACCAGGTGGCCTCCTAAACCTCACAAACAATTGCCAGCGTCTCCAGGTCCCTCAAGACCCTTTTCAACTATTACCACATCTTCCCCCTCTGGAGATAAGCACTCTCCTGACTTTTACAGTAACTACTTCTTCTTTATAGTTTTATCACCTAAATGTGCATCCCTAAATATCATGGTTTAATATTGCCTGTTTTAAATTTTATATTAATGGAATCAGATGGCACGTATAGCATGTATTCTTTTGCATTAGAATTCTTTAGTTCAACAGTATGTTTGTGAAATACAACCAAGAAGTGTGTTGGTTTACATTACTGTACATATTTTATTATATGATGATTCAAAAATTTACATAGCCATTCTTCTGCTGATGGACATGTGAATTTCTAGTTTAGGGCTATTATGAACAATGCTACTATAAACATTTTTGTACATATCTTTTGGTGCACATAACCATTCATTTCTATTGGGTATATACACAAGAATACCACGGTTGAGGTGTAGGGTATATGCATGTTCAACTTTAGTAAATAGTGCTCAACTATTTTCCAAGGTATACCAATTTAATTTCCCATCTGTTGTCTTATAAGAATTTCCATTGCCCCACATATTGATAGTCTTTATAATTTTAGTACTTTTAGTTTATGCATAGTAGTATCTCATTGCGATTATATTTTGCATTTCCCTGATTAGTAATAAGGCTGGGTATCTCTTCATAAGAATATGGGCTATTGGATATTACTTTGTGAAGGGATTTTCCTATGGGTTACCTATGTTTTTTTCTTAATAATTTGTAGGAGTTCTTTATATATTTTGGATACACTTTGTTGATTGTTATGGCAAATGTCTCCTCACTCTCTGTAGTCTTTTTTTTTTTCCCTCCTTAATGCTGTGTTTTCAATTAACAGGAGATCTTAGTTTTATGTACTAAAAAATATTTCAGATTTTTCCTTTGAAATGAATGATTTTTGTGTGACATTTAAGAAATCTTGACCTCAAGATCATAAAAATATTATCTTACATTATTTTTTGATTATTATTTTGCTTTTCACATTTTATAGACAATCTACCTTAACTGTTATATATGGTGTGAGATCAGGGTTAAATCTAATTTTGTTCCTATTTATATCTAATTAATGCTATACAAAAGGCATCATTTTCCTACTGCTCAGCAGTGTCACTTTTTTCATAAATCAGCTTTCCATGTGTGCATGGATCTATTTCTGGGCTGTTATTTATTTTACTTGTCTATTTTAGTGGTGATACCAGCATTTTCAGATACATATTAAAATCAGATTATTAATTTCCACAAAAATGTGAGAATGTTTTTGACTGGATTGCTTTGAATGTATAGACCTAGTTGAAGAAAGCAGACATTTGTATAATATGGAGCCATGCAATCCATAAACATGGTCTATCTCTCCACTTTTTAGGTCTTTAATTTTTCTAGAAAATGTGTTTTACATTTTTCTGAGTAGAAGCATTGCACACCTTTTATTAATTTGTTTTTAAATATTTGACACTCTGGATGTTACCGAATATGTGTGTGTGTGTGTGTGTGTGTGTGTGTGTGTGTGTTTGTTTTTTGAGACAGAGTCTCCCTCTGTCACCCAGACTGGAGCGCAGTGGTGTGATCTCAGCTCACTGCAACCTCTAGTCTCCCAGGTTCAAGTGATTCTCATGCCCCAGCCTCCCATGTAGCTGGGACTACAGACATGTGCCACTACGCCTGGCTAATTTTTGTATTTTTAGTAGAGATGGGGTTTCACCATGTTAGCCAGGCTGGTTTCAAACTCCTGACATCAAGTGATCCTCTCATCTCAGCCTCCCAAAGTGCTGGGATTACAGACGTAGGTCACCGCACTCACCCTGAATATATATTTTTTAAAAATTAAATATATTTAAAATTATTGCTATTAGGTAGAAATTTATTTTTATATGTTTTATGTTTCTAATAATCTTGTCAAATGCATTTATTAACTATTTTCAAGCTTTACACCATTTATTTCTTGTTTATGCTTTATTGCACTGGCTATGACCTCTGATACCATGTTGAATTATTTATTTATTATTCTACTCCTTCCCCCAATTAGACTAAAAAAATACATTTCCTAATCTTCTTTTAGTATCATCCTAGAGATTAAAATATTTTCTTGACTCATCAAAATCTGATAATCTGATATTATTATAGTTACCCTCTTCTTAGACTTCAAATGCAAGGATTCTAAAACATTTCATCTCCATTTATATCCTTCTTGACTTACTATAATTGTTGTCATAAATTTAGTTTTATTTTTAATTTTTATATTTTAATTAAACTTTTTTATTGAGGTAAAATATACACATATAATTTACTGTCTTTACCATTTGTAGGTGTACAGTTCAGCGGTATTAAATACATTTACATTTTTCCCTTCATTCCACATATTTTAATTTTATACATTTTAATTCTATATATTGTTAAAGCCATTGCTGTTTTATACAGTCAACAACCCTTTAGATTTACTCATGTATTGCAGATTTACTCCTGTATTACCCTTTGTCTTGTTCTTCATTTTTTTCTCTATCTATGACGCTGTCTATCTGAAATCATTTTCATTCTGCCAAAAGAAAATTCTCTAGTGTTTCCTTTCATGTAGGCTTCCTGTGACAAATCCTGTTTCTTTGTCTGGAAATACCTTTAATTCACCTTCATTTTTGAATGATGTATTCACTGGGTACAAAATTCTAGGTTGGCAATAATTTATCACTTTAAAGATATTCTCTGTCTTCTTCCTTTCATGATATCTTTTGGAAAGTCAGCTGTTAACCTAATATTACTTTTTTGAAAGTAATTTTATCCCCTATGACTGCTCTTTAGATGTTTTCCTTTGTTTTTAATGTTAGTACAATATGATTTCAAAACAAATATGTGTCTAAGTTGGGTTTTTAAGATTTATTTAATCTATGGCTTGATGACTTTTATCAGGACCATAAAGTTTCAACCATTATCTCTTCAAATCTTGTTTCTGTTCCATTTCTTCTCTCCTTTTAGGATTCAATAACACATGTTAGAACTTCTCACATTTGCTTTATGTCTCTTACTCACTCTTCCACTGTATTTCCCATCTTATGTTTCTAAGATTTATTTTTCTTATCAACTTTTCAGTCTATTAATTCTCTCTTTAGCTGTGTCTAATGGGGTATCAATTTCAGTTACTGTTTTCCCCCAGGTTTTTACCATTTCCATTTAGTTAGTTTTTATTGTCTCCACTTTTGCTGAAATTTATATTTTTGTCTTATATCTTGGACATTATAAATACAGTCACATTAAAGTCTTGCTTTGATAACATCGATGCTTGAAGGCTTCAAAATATGTATTTAAAATCTGGAGGCTCTTGTAGGCCTGTTTCTATCATCTGGGGATTCTGTTATTTTTAGTTCAAGTTTTCCCATGTCCTTATGTGCCTAGTTATTTTTCATTATGCATTAGACAGTGTATTTACAACATTATTTATATATATTTTTTCTGCCATGGACCTAGGGACATCTGGGATCTTTTGAATATAATTTCAGGAATAAGAGTACTTTAACTGTGGCTCCTATGAAGTCCTGACTACTTTTTGTTCACCTTTACTCCAAGGTTGCAGCCCTTTGGTTACCAACCTAAAGAAAGCATCATTCACTAAGTTTACCTCCTTGATGGACCTCATATTTGATGTTATTGTCCTAGTTCCACAAGACTCTCAAAGTGTCAAGTCAGCCTTCAGCCATGTCTACCTCAATTAGCAAAGGTCCACAGGAGTAAGTGCCCTCTGGTACCAGGTTCACCTCTCAGGATCATCCTCCCCTAATTCCTGGCCAGATAAACTTTCTCTTATGTTTATTCTCTAATCCCTTCAAGTAGATATTTTTTTAATCCAGATTTTCTAGCTGTTCTCAGCAAGAAGGGTACTCCAAATTACCAGGTCTGCCTTTAGTGGAAGCAGAAGTTCAATTAACCACTTTTCAGGTATCTGAAGGTTCTTGGTGACACGGGGATGCCGATGATCCCCCAAAGGAGAGCTGCTGTTCTTGAATATAAAGAAGTACAGATGAGGGCCTGAGCCCTTCCTCACTCCCTGCCTATCATCACCGCCATAGCGACAACATTTGTTCTGTAGTCAATCATTTACAAAGAAGTTTCATATGGATTTGACACCATGACATTGTAAGATAGGTATTATTATTTCTCTGTATGTACTTTACAGAAGAGGAAATGGCATCTCATAGCAGATGAGTGGCTTTTGTAAGATCACCCAGTAGATGGCAAGGCTGTCACATTGATTCAAAAGTTAGTGCATTTTTCCTCTTGGGTCAAGAAAAATGGGTCAAGAAGCCAGTAGTTAAATGGAAATAGACATGAACATAGACCAAATACACACATAAACATGTACTTACCCAGCTAGTTATGACATGTGCCATATGTGACTACCAAGAAATAAGACTGGTTCCTTAAGACATACACAAAACCAGCCTCGTTATTTTGTAATCACAGCTCACACACATGTCACTGCACGCAATGGCCAAGGGAAGAGAGAATATTAGATTACAGAAGCAGTATGGACAAGGCCTCATGTACACAGTGAGTTTTGAGGTGGATTCGAGCAGGAGAGAAAGAATGCAATCTTTGACATAAGTGAGAATGGTGCTTCAGAGAAACAGAACCAGAAACAGAAACACACACACACACACACAGAGATGGGAATTGCTACCTTGTCCATCACTGTCAAAGCCCTCTTAATAGTTTGCAAAAGAAAATATAAATACATTAAATGTACACTTAAGACACCAAAAAGCACAAAAATGCCTTTTTTCTTTTGGATAATTTAAGATAAAGTTTTTTGACAAAGGCAGCTGCAATTACTTTCTTCCATCCACTAAAAAGTTCCAAAAAGACATGGAAATTTACCTTGGGAAGGCAAGAGAAGAAAAACAACATCTTCTCCTTCGGGTTGCAGTGAGGGGTATGTGAGACATCCTACACAAAAGCTCTTTCTAAATTATAAATGCTGCGTAAAGGCAATGTATGTTCTCTAACACACGTCATAATGTCTCACTGAAACTTCTGTTGTGATGGTCTTAAAAAGGTATATTGCTTGTTTTGCAGCATTATACCAGCTGTGCAAAAGGTTAACAACCCATGAGATCTCCTAAAATGGGATAAATACTTGCAAATTCCAAGAGCACTGAATCCATAATCTTTAAAAGAAAAATGAGGCACCAAACATAATCTTAGGTGAATTCACCCATACATATGACAAGAGCAATTCAGTTATTACATTTGCCCTAATTTCGTAAGAGTGAATCTGTTAGTTCTGAGGGGGTTTGATTTGCTTTTCTATGAAACTACCTTGTTACATTTGTATTTCCACCTAAACTACTAGCACTGAGAGGCACAGGCATCAGAACCTCAGGGCTCTGCAAATTACTACCATCGGGGGTCAGTAAATGCCACAGTGCTGACACTGGACACAACACAGGCTCCACACAGGCTTCCAGATGCTATGGATTATGGGGGCTGCTCAGTTTCTCGGGGAGGGGCACTGCAGGCAAGGAGCAATCCGGTGTCAAACTTCATGAAACTCTTTCCAGTAACAGGTGGCCTGGGATATCGGTCCTTTCCCCCATCAGTCATCACCAGGGTGGCCCCTTCCACTCTCACAGATTTTTTATCCTCTCTCCGGTTTCCCCATACTGTCTTCATTTTATATTAAAACGTTAGAACTGAATCACAGTTAAGAGCACAGAGTGGGTTTTTGTTTTTTGTTGTTGTTGTTTTTTTCCAGTTCTGTTCCCTTGTCCCCACCCCTTAGTACCTTATTGCCCTTGACCAGCGCTTTTTTTTTTTTTTTTTTTTTTTTTTTTTTGAGACGGAGTTTCACTCTTGCCCAGGCTAGAGTGCAGTGGCGCAATCTCCACTCACTGCAACCTCAGCCTCCTGGGTTCAAGCGATTCTCCTGCCTCAGCTTCCTGAATAGCGAGGACCACAAGCACACGCCACCACACCTGGCTAATGTTTTATATTTTTAGTACAGACAGGGTTTCACCATGTTAGCCAGGATGGTCTCGATCTCTTGACCTCATGATCCGCCCGACTCAGCCTCCCAAAGTACTTGGATTACAGGCGTGAGGACTGCTCCCAGCCGACCAGCACTCTCTTTAATTAGGCCCCACTATTTTCTAACAGGTGATATTTAGATTGGACTTTTTTTTTTTTTAACTTTTATTTTAAGTTCAGGGGTATATGTGCAGGTTTGTTAGGTGAACTTGTGTCATGGGGATTTGTTGTACAGATTATTTCATCATCCAGTTATCAAGCCTAGTATCCATTAGTTATTTTTGCTGATCATCTCCCTCCTCCCACCCTCCACCCTCTGAAGATCCCAGTGTGTGCTGTTCCCTTCTATGTGTCCATGTGTCCTCATCATTGATAAGTGAGAACATGTGGTGCTTGATTTTCTGATCCTGCATTAGTTTGCTAAGGACAATGGCCTCCATGTTCCTGCAAAGGACGTGATCTCCGAACACATTTAAATAAACCATGAATACCCATTAAGTGGAAGTGGGGTGCAAGTCAGTGGTGTGTGCTTCTGCCTATGAGTGTGAATCCAGCTGTGCGTCGGGACAGCTCACCTGGGAAATGGGCTGCCTCTGATTGTCAGGGCGCAGGCTTAACACTAAGGAATAAATAGGTGGACAGGATTTAGTGGCCTGAAGGTTTGCACTCTGGATTTCCATGTCCCAAGGGAACATTAAAACACTGATGCTGTATTTGAAAGTCCAAGAAGCATCAAGCCACACCATCCAAGAAGGCTGGAATACCAAGGGCAGAAGAGAAAGCTGTGGACTGATCTGGAAAGAGGTGGATTTCCCAGGACCAGAAGGACGGAGAGTGATAGGTTCCTCATGTAGAGGGAGCCTTACCTGTTGACTTCCACCCATTACCCCAGGTATAGCAAGATGTCAGGGGTAGGTATTAGGAAAAAACCTACTAGTTAGTTGGGCTCATTGACTCATGCCTGTAATTCCAGCACTTTGGGAGGCTGAAGAGAGACGATCACTTGGGGCCAGGAGTTCAAGGCCAGCCTATGCAACATGTGAAGACCCTGTCTCTACAAAATAAAAAAATAAAAGAAAAAAGCTACTAATAGTAGGAAAAGGTAGGATATGGAGAATACCAGGGCCACTGGCTCAGAATGGGATTTAGTGCCTTAGATAAGAAGCATGTCCATGGTAACCATGGTGGTTATTAAGCTAGACGCCCTTTTGCAATTTCCCAGGATGGTGGAACCCTCAGGATTCTTAAGCTTAATCCAAATATGGGGAGTGATCCACATTTCTAATGACATTTGATTTCCCACAAATCCTAGTGGGATGGGAACAATCCCAGATTTAATTAATTTTGGATAAATACGAGTTTCCTACACTCAGTATCATGGAACAAATTCATCTTATTTATAGATGTTTAGTGCACGCCGACTTACCCCCTGCTGCCTCTAAGAAGCCACAGCCTAAGCCACAGGTCATGCCTTCTGCCCTGCCACAGGTGACCAGACAGGCAGGCTAATATGACCTCCACGGCATGGCTTGAAAACTCAAGCTGGGTTGGGTAGATTCCCCTGCCTTCAGCAACTTGAATTAAAGAGATGGAAGGAAGTTGCTGGGAAGAATGAGCACAGAACCAAGAGGCCTGGACAGTCAGGGCTGGATGGCACATGAGAGCGTGCTCAAGCTAGTGGGAGCAAAGTCTGTGGGCGAGTGGAAGAGACCAGCCAGGAGAGAGAGGGCCACCACAGGCAGGAAATAGAAGCAGAGATACTGTTTCTTGCACCTAGAACACTCAAAACTATTATGACTCAGTAAGAGTAAACTGTATATAGCTATACTATATCTGTATATGCCCCAGCCTGAGACTTTTTGCCTGAAGTAATCAGTAATCAGTCTGATTCTTTTGACCACTGAACCATTGGCACTGAACACTGCCAATGGTTCTGACTTGATGCAACTATTTGTTTAGAACAGGCTATCCTTGGTGGGGCGTGGTGGCTCACACCTGTCATCCCAGCACTTTGGGAGGCTGAGGCAGGCCAATCACCTGAGGTTGGGAGTTCGAGACCAGCCTGACCAACACGGAGAAACCCCATCTCTACTAAAAATACAAAATTAGCTAGGTTTGGTGGTGCATGCCTGTAATCTCAGCTACTCGGGAGGCTGAGGCAGGAGAAGCACTTGAACCTAGGAGGCGGAGGCTGCAGTGAGTGGAGATTACACCATTGCACTCCAGCCTGGCAACAAGGGCAAAACTCTGTCTAAAAAAAAAAAAAAAAAAAAATCAACAACAACAAAAAACAGGCTAGCCTTAAGGAAACACAAACAAGGAACTGACAACCAAAACAAAAAGTTCTGTTGCTTCTGCAGCAAATTGCAATTGCAAGTAAGTCTCTGTATTCCCAGATCATCACATAAAAATGATTACAGATGGAAAACAAGTATGACCTAATCTGAATGCCGTGCCAATTTTGCATTCAATACTCCTGTGCGTGCTGCTTTCTCAAAACTTTCAAAGAATTAAGTTGGGACTAAGCGACGCGACGGGTTTAAGAAGTGCTAAGTTATAAAACACGGAATCTTTGAGTGGACTCACTTTTCAGGCTTGGCCCAAGAATACTCAAATTTATACCCTAGCAACAAGTTTTCCCTTGGAATACATCTTTCACTGCATTAATTTTCTTGTAATGCTTTTCTGTTCTTACTAAATGGAAGATTTGAACGTCAGAATTTTCACTGGGAGCCCGGGAGAAAGGTACTCACAGAATCTGATACTGAATATTCTACTTTTAGAACCAGTGTCTGTTCTCAGGGATGTACAAAGAGGCAACACCCTGTCTTCAGCTGACACTAGCGAGAGAATAATTTTGGGGAAATCTATTAGTCTCAAAATATTAAATCCTCTCTTTGTCTGACATTGTGTAGAGCCCAGTTGTTGCTTCCCCGCTTCTATCCCTCCCTTACCGCTGGTGTTTTTTTGGCTGAAAGTTTGGTCCATAATTTAACAAGGTAGTTTCTGTCTGTAGAATGCAGGAAATCACCAATATTCGAAGAACTATACTTTGTAGGATGCACTTCAGATTTCAGGTGGGATGTCTTACCATCTGGTAGGAGAAAAAAATAGGGTTTAAAATAAAAGGCATAATATAAAGGAAATTTCTGAAGGGATAGAAATGTTTTATATTTTTATTTGCCCAAACATAACAAGCTAGATACTTAAAGTCTGTGCATTTCAACTTTAAAATAAAATAAAAATATATCTTACAATAAAATAATAACTCACAATAATAAAGTCAGTCTGTAACACGTAATAGATATATCCTCTGAATATACCCAATACTTAATCAATTCAGGCTTATAAATAGAATCAAAAGAAGTAAACCATGTCAAAAACAGTGGCTTTTAGATAGTTAATTGAAAAATTACCCTTATGACTTTTCATTTGATGAAAGTCCAAGAGGCTAAAAGGAAAATAAACTATGCAATGCTAAGAGGCTTTGAAATAGAATAGAATGATGAGGCCACTGTTTTTGTTTTTTGGCTTTTTTTGAGAAGGAGTCTCACTCTGTCACCCAGGCTGGAGTGCAGTGGTGTGATCTCAGCTCACTGCAAGCTCCACCTCCCAGGTTCACGCCATTCTCCTGCCTCAGCCTCCTGAGTAGCTGGGACTACAGGTACCCACCACCACGCCCAGTTAATTTTTTGTATTTTTAGTAGAGATGGGGTTTCACCGTGTTAGCCAGGATGGTCTCGATCTCCTGACCTCGTGATCCGCCTGCCTCAGCCTCCCAAAGTGCTGGGATTATAGGCGTGAGCCACTGTGCCCAGCCTGAGGCCACTGTTTAACAGAATTTATTCATAAATAATATCTAATATTTCCTTTAAGATGTTAGAATGTTCAGAGACCTAGCATATAAGAATACTGTATCGGCCGGGCGCGGTGGCTCAAGCCTGTAATCCCAGCACTTTGGGAGGCCAAGACGGGCGGATCACGAGATCAGGAGATCGAGACCATCCTGGCTAACACGGTGAAACCCCGTCTCTACTAAAAAATACAAAAAACTAGCCGGGCGAGGTGGCGGGCGCCTGTAGTCCCAGCTACTCGGGAGGCTGAGGCAGGAGAATGGCGTGAACCCGGGAGGCGGAGCTTGCAGTGAGCTGAGATCCGGCCACTGCACTCCAGCCTGGGTGACAGCGCGAGACTCCGTCTCAAAAAAAAAAAAAAAAACAAAACAAAAAAAAAACAGAATACTGTATATATTTGTATTACTGCTCATTCACAGAGGGGCTAGGAGTAAATAGCTTTGGCTATATGGGAGCATCAACGCTTTCAGTAGTGTTGCTTTTAAAGTTGCTAAAATAAACGATATCCACATGTACCTTCAGTCAATACGATGGACTGAGCAGAAGCGGAAAACTACCCCCACCCAAAGATGAGAAAAACACTAATGTATAACATAAACTTGTTTTGTTTTTAATACATAGTAAGGCAGAAACCAAGAAAGAAAATTTTCTAGATACTACAAGTGTAGTGAAGGCTCGAAGTCAGAGGAGTGGGAATTGATGCTAAGAGGTCAGAGGGCATCGGGGGCTGAGGTTTGAACACGTGGTCTGAGAGGGGAAGCCACAGTCCCTGCATGCTTGGCATACAAGACCTGACTTGGCCAGGTACGATGGCTCACACCTGTCATCCCAGCACTTTGGGAGGCCGAGATTGGCGGAACACTTGAGCCCAGGAGTTTGAGACCAGCCTGGCCGACAGGGTGAAACTACTTCTCTACAAAAAATACAAAAATTAGCCTGATGTGGTGGTGTATGCCTGTTATCCCAGCTAATTGGGAGGCTAAGGTAGGAGGATCACTTGAGATCAGGAGGTAGAGGCTGCAGTGAGCCATGATTCTGCCACTGCACTCCAGCCTGGGTGACAGAGTGAGACCCTGCCTCAAAACAACGACGACCAAAAAAAAAAAAAAATGAAAAGAAGAAGAAGGAGCAGGAAGAAGGGAGGAGGAAGAAGGGAGAAGGGGAGGGAGGAGGAAGAAGGGAGGAGGGGAGGGAGGAAAAGAAGGAGGAGAGGAAAAGAAGGAGAAGGAGAATGAGAAGGAGGAGGAGAAGAAGGAGAAGAAGGAGGAGGAGGAGGAGACCTGCACTGTTTGAAAAGGTGACAAGTTGGAAAAGGGGTATCTGGAAATGTCAGTCCACAGACGTAGGGGCTTTGTCTGGGGACAGATTCTTACTTAACCAGATGATAGAAACACCTGTGGGAAATCAGACTCTACTTTGGTTTGGAATCCGAACTTGAACTTCACCCAAATTGTGTGGCAATCCCAAACCAATAACACAAGGTTAAAGTTGTTGCAGACAAGTACAAGTATTTAATCATGGTAACGAAGTCTAAAGTTCCACCTAGGCCCTGTCTTGAGAAAGGGAGCTTGAACAGATGCAACAAATGGGTGAGGACTATATCCAAAGAATTTCAGGTAATAGAACAATCTACAAAGGAATATTAAAGAAACTGTGTTTAATCACAAAGCGATAAAATGAAACGACTGTATGCAGAAGCATTCTCTGTTGAACCTCTGTGATAAAAGTCACTTGACCCACATTTATTGTGCACCTGCTATGTGCTGGCTGTTGCTCTGGATGCTGGGGATATAGCAGTAAATAAAAGTTCGTGACCTGTGGGGATTACATGCTAATATTGGAGTCAGACAAATAACACATTAAATAACGTCAGGTAATGACAAGTGTGATGAAGAAACAGAAAGCCGGATGAGGGGACAGCATGAGAGATGGCATGGTGGTCAGAGGAAGTCCACCTAAGGTGGTGACATCTGAACACATACTAAAAGGCATAAAGAAGAACCGCATTCAAACATCTGGGGGAAACTATGTGAGACCGGAAAAGTGGCTGGTATAAGAACGTAGATGTATCCTTAACATAACTGCATCACAGTAAAGAACTCAGTGTGGCTGAGGCAGAAACAGAGAGAGAGAGAGAGAGAGAGAGAGGAAGGAGGCGCATCCTGTGCTTATTTATCTTTTGGAAAAAACCCCTTGTCCTGTTGATGTCACTCTAAGTACAGAGCATTAGGAAAAAGACTAGATGAACTGGAACCATATCAATAAGATAGAATTTAAAGAAATAAAAGCTATATTCACTGAAATAATTTCCATAGAATAGATCCTACATAATATATAAAAGTTTATTCAAAATATAGTTTTTGTGTCCGGGTTCCTTTTTCCAGTTTTCTAAGACATAAGCTGTCTGTACTGTGGTGTAAACAAGTCAAGTTCCATCTGATGACACAATGCAGCTGTAATTCCAATAATTTAATGTCTTAGTGATTTCTCAGCAACAAAACATTCTGGGTAAAGATAATGTGTTTAGATTACTATTAAACTACATTGTAATACTACCACTTTAACGACTTGAACTCCTATAATAAAGAGTTTCATACAGTTCTTAATATATTGTCTAATGTCTTAATACATCAATGGACAAAAGAGCTTACTTCCCAATTTAAGGAGAAAACCATAATTACCAATGTTAGAACACCATGCAACAAATTTTCTTAATGTGATTTTATTCAAGCTATCTAAATTAAAGTCAACCTTGAGGCAACATTTTAAATATATATAAACTACTTTACAGTCCACAAAAAGAACCAAGTTCTTCAGTATATATGCTAGTTAAATTTCTTTAAATACCTGCAATGAAGCATAAATGAATTTAATGATCCAAGGCAGATTTTTAAAGTTATTTTATGGATTAGTATCATTACAAATGCAGGAAAATGTAAATGAAGTATCTGGAACAACTGGAACCACATTTCAAATTAATTCTAAATGGCTTAGATCTTTTATGTTAGACATACTCTTTTGAAGTCAAACAAATTAAAATAATATTTGTATAAAACATTTTAAAAGAATAAGCATAAAATCCAAACTAAACACCAAAAGCAGTAGAGGCCATGTACCTAAGAATAAAAGATTTGTACGTATATTTAACATTATATCATCAAACAGACTAAATAGGGCCATTTACTGCATTAAGGAAAGTTAAAAATAGAAGATGTTGATGATCTGGTATCACAGGCATGTAGCCAGGTCAATAATTAGTGATGAACTTACCATTTGGGGGTCAGATTATAAATATTTTGAAAAACAAAATCTCTATTTTAATGACAAGTGTTTCTACATTAATAAGATTTCTTATATAGCAAGGCAATTTAGTCATTCTCCTGTCCAAAAATATGACTGATTACTTTTCAATATGAGCTTTTGAGCTTTTGACATTTAAATAAAACCTTGCAAAAAAAAAAAATGTATCAACACTAGAGCTGATCTCTCTTTGAAAGCACTTAGAAATGGATGACTTGGAAACAGGCTTTAATTTAAAAAAAAAAAAAAAAGTCCTCAGATGCACAGACGACTTCAGAATCACTTATTTTTTTCCCCCACTCAAATGGGGCTTTGTAATCCCAGCACTTTGGGAGGCTGAGGCAGGCGGATCACTTGAGGTCAGGAGTTTGAGACCAGCCTGGCCAACATGGTGAAACTCCGTCTCTACTAAAACTATAAATATTAGCTGAACATGGTGGCATGTGCCTGTAATCCCAGGTACTCGGGAGGCTGAGGCAGGAGAATCACTTGAACCCGGGAGGTGGAGGTTGCAGTGAGCTGAGATCGTGCCACCGCACTCTAGACTCCAGCCTGGGAGTCCTCCAGGCTGGACTCCATCTAAAAACAACAACAACAACAACAACAACAAAACCATATAGCAAGGGTTTTTCTTTAAAAAAAAAAAAAAAAGGAAAACTAACAAGAATTATTCATACCTACAATGATTAAATGCATATATACATATGATGTAAATACCTGTAAAGTTAAAATCTCTATAAGTCTTGATACTGAAATATGTAATCACAAAAAAGAGCTTAAAAGAAAACACAATAATCTGCTATCAAATTTTAAATATTTTTAATATGATAGATAATTTGTAGTGGAAAATTAAGACAAAAGTTTAGTTTATTAGGAAGTGCTATCACAAAACTAAAGGTGGCAAAAGAAGCTATTTTTCTAGGACAGAATTACATCTTAAAAGTCTTGTCTATCTGTGCTTCTAAGAAAAGAATAATATCAACTAGAAAAATAATAATTTTGCATAGTATCCATGATAATTTTCCATAGCAAAATAAACTTTTAGAGTAGAAAACTAACATAAGTCCAAGGAAATACAGTACTAATGTTGTAGTCACGTTATATAAGGTAAAGTGAATACATTTATTAAACTATGCTAACAGTGAAGTGCTATATTCTTGAGTGTCTAATCAAAGAAATAGTTAAACAAAAACAACTTCTATATCAAGAAAAAGGAAAACATACACATTTACATTCATAAGAGCAAATAAAGTACAAAAATGTTCTTTTCCAGTAAACTTCATACATTGTAATGTCTTCAGTGGAGGTGAACTAATAGGTCAATATTTGGGCCTTGCATCAAGAATGTTCCAATTAAAACATAGAGCAATAAGGCCCAGAATTCCAAAAAAAAACAAAAAAAAAGGATGAGTATATAATGAAGTAGTTAGTTGACACTTTAAAGAAGTAAAACACATAGAACAGGTAAATTTCAAGAGTGAAAACTTGCTACATACGATCTGCATTAATATAGAAGAATTTGGGAAAGAAAAGAGGAAAAGGGTAGCAATGACTGGCAGAAAACAGGATATACATCATCAGGAAGCTTCAATACACACTAAAGACTTCCTTTCCTTCTACTAACATGTTCAAATAACTGTATTTCTGATGGGATTTCCACCCAATCCCACACCCTAAGCATGATCTTTGATTGCTAAGGGCTTATCCTTCAAGAATAACATCTTTTTCAAAGATGTTACTTCATTGGTCACTTTCTCCAGCAAAAACATTCTCTGTCTTTCTTCACTTTGCTTTTCTATTTTTATCCTAGGACACCGAGGGGGTATAGATCTGGTAATTGTAGAAGCTGGTCTTTGTCTCAACTGAGTCTCAAAGAGAAAATAAAATATCTACTATCTGGACCAGTGACTTGACAGCATTCACTATCTAACCAATCTGAAACCCAGAATATAAATGATCTTGATTTTATCAATAATGAAATCATAGTAAAAATAATAGATAGCATTTATTGAGCATGTACTATGTGCCAGGTGTTACTACAGGTCTTTCATGTGTGGATCACATGGACATTCATAATAATCTCAGAACTGATGTTTCCCTACTCACTTCTCCAAACTGCAATGCTCCCTATGAATGCCCATTGACAAACCTCTTGGTCTTCGTAATATTTTGCTCAACTACAATTTCTTTCCAATATTACTCTAATCTTACATTCCTAAATTAAATCAAGGTTGTCACATTTTTAAAAAAGGATTTCCACAAAGACCATCTCATTTACCAAATATTTCCACCCAGCTTGAACAGTGTCATCATCTTTCAATGAACAGGAAATGCAAACATTTTTGCTGCTTTCATGTTAATATGAACACACACTACTCATAGAAGCACTTACTGTGAGCTAGATATTGTTCTGGGTGGTTTCCAGTATACTAACTCATTTAATCCCCCTAAAAACACTGAGGTAGGTACTATTATTACCTCCATTTTATACATGAGAACTCTGAAACTTGCCCAAGGTCACATGGCTAGATTGTAATGCAACTGGAATTTTCAAGGATTATTTTGAATTTTAGTGTTACCTGCAATCATGAATTTCTAAGGTTACAATCTGTAATAAAAGGTCTTCAGCTTTTGCAAATCATGACTGCACTCTCATAATCAGTTTTAAGATTAGAGGTTTGATCTTGTAACACCATTTATCTGTCATCAACACAGAAATGGTTAGGCCGTTCTTATCCTCTTCTCTGAATGCCTGGTCAATACAGAAAAGTGATTTCTAGAATTATGTCTTTCAAATTGGACTACGCAATTAAATTCATTTACAGACACACTGTGCTACATACTATATAAATAGTGCAATTATCTGAAGTGGAAATTGGTGGATCTTTTATGGTAATTAGATGATTTTCAGACTTGTCATGGAGCAAAAGGCAAGGAAGTAAGCTGATCAAGATTGTTCTGAAGTGCCTTTAAAAAAAAAAAAAAAAAGCTCTATATAAAATGTATGCATATGAATTTTGGATGTATCTTATCCTGAGCCCCAACACTGAAAAAGAACATAACTGCCAATACACCAGATCCTTGTCCCAGAGCAGAATTCAGTATAAATGATGTCAACCCATCCAACCTCACTTGAAGGCAACCAGAGCAGGGGGGCAGTCTGGTAACAGGCCTCCAAGTAAGGACAACATCAAAGCAAAGCTCTAGGGCACTCAGTGCAGTGTTTTCCAAACTGCAGGTTGCAAACAAAATTGTGAAATCAATTTAGGAGGCCACGACCAGAATATTAAAAATTGAAATTCAGCACCATAGAAAATATCAGTCATCTATCACCATAGTAAGGGTGTTTTATGACACTTTTTTTTTTTTTTTTTGCCAGGTATGTATGTGTTTACTGGGTCACGATATTGTAACATGTATACTTCTAATTATGGATCTTGGTCAATAAAACTTTGAAAGCCACATATCTAAGGAATACTAAGTACATGTAATTTTCTAGTACTAAGCACTACATTTAATAAAACAGGATTCCTCATAACAAACAAATGGAGCCAGTTGCAGTAAGTGGATCTTAGATCATAAAATGAACCTTACATTTTAGCCAGTCCAACTAATCACCCAACATATGAAGACTTTCTGTAAGATTCCCATAACAGAGCATCTAACTTCTGGAGCAAGTCAGTCTGTTCCTCTGCAAATCACCTCTAACTCTTAGAAAGTTCATGATGTCAAATCAAAACAGAATGTAAGGCTATTGCTTTCGCATGACAGTTCTTCAAAGTGTGTGTGTGTGTGTGTGTGTGTGTTTAAATTTAATTCTATATAACTTTTTCTGAATAAACATAGGTCATGGTAAAAAATTTTTTAAAAATACTAAAAAGCATAGATGGGAAAATAAAAATTATGCAGAATCCATAATCCAGAGCTAATAACTAGAGCCATCCTGGCTCTACCTCCTTAACCTGCTTTCTACTTGCTATGCAATAGTTTCCTCCAATTAAATATTCTTCTACGACATGATTATAATGACATCATAACATTCCAGCATATAGTTATACCATAACTTATTTCTAAAATCCCATTAGATAGCTAGATTATTTCTAGATTTTATCATAAAAAAACACTACAATGAACATCCCTGCACATAAGCGATTTCCTTACAATAATCGTCAGATTCGCATTACTAGACTGAAGATATACAAAATGTTAAGGCTTTGACAGAAAATTGTAAAACGTGTCCCAGAAAACTTGTGCCAATTGACTTTCTCTCCTGAGACATAGAAAGTGCCTTTACCCACAGCCTCGCCAACAGTAGACATTAAGTTGTTTTTCATCTGCCAATTCAGTACAAAAAAAAAAGTATCCTGTTTTAACTTATAATGAGATTAAATACGTTTTGACATATCCATTGGACATTTTTATTTCCTCTTCTGTGAATTTCCCAATCATGCCCTTTGTTCAATTATCTTTTGAGGTTTTGGAAATAACTGATTTATCTCTTTAAATATTTGAGGAAGGCTTTCATGCCAAGAGGCACTATTATCTCCATTGATTTGAATATTAGGTGCCGGTCTTCTTTAAAGGAGTTAAAGATGGTATTACTAACGTAGTAACTATAAGCCACAATGTTTTTTTGCTCCTATAAAGATCACCTTGCTGAACAATATATCAAATGGGAATGATAGGAACTTTGCAAATATAGATGGAAAATGGCAAATTTTAAACATTGTTATTCTATGTGTAAAAATCAGAGGTTTCCCTTATACCAAGAAAATCAATAATAGCACTAAAGACCTCTTGTTGATACTCTTTTCCACTCCTTTCCTCCGACCACAAAGAAAATGTTGTCCAGTTCCATTGAGTCTAAGACATTAGGAATGTATACTACCAAAACAATAACAGAAACACAAAGAAGTGATAACAAAAATTTGGCTTATCACTTCCCTTTTGTACCCTAATGGAAATGCAACCACAAATGCCTTCAGGAGCTTCAGAAACAGGCGCCCAAAGAGGAAAATTATACATTTCTAAAAGTAATTTTAAATTTGGAAATTCTTCACCTAAATGAGACATGGACAACTCTAAAGTGCTGCACACCCACCTCATAGAAAATGAGTAATTATCTTAATTTTCTTCCTCTCTTGCACAATCTGCCCTCCCCGACATCCAAGCTAAATATTTACCTAATTTGACAATTCCTACCCCACAGCCTTGTTTCAGGCCTAACTTCTTTTCTGGACTACAGCAATAACTTCCCTGCCACTCCTCCTGCTTCCTGTATTGCTCTTCTCAAATTCATCCTCTATACCCCCTCCAGACAGATGCCTCTCAGATACAAATTCAGTGGCTCCCATTGTTAAAGATCAAGTTTCCAAGCTCTTTGGCGTAGCACAAAAGGGACTTTGGATCTATATAGACCTACACCTCTCCTGGCATTCGGGTCCTTAGAAGATGCTATGCCTGCGCGTGCCTCTGCTTAGGCATACATGGTTCCTTAAGAAAACTTCCTCTCCCCATCAGTCTGCTGACTAATTCTGCAACCGCAAAGACTAAGCCGAAGGCTGACCTTCTCTTTGAAGTGTTTCCTGATCCAATGTTTGTATCCCAGGCCAAATTCAGTGTCCTTCCTTGGTATTCTTATGACAGTCTGGAAAAGTTAACAAATGGATTTTCCTGTCTGTAGGATGCAAAATATAGCCTAGCACGCTGTGGGGCCTTCAGTTGCCCTAATCACATGGCATTATTAATATAATGAACCCTCTTATCTATCTCCCTTGATAAAAGACAAAGCTTCTTGAAGTATCCTCATCACCTCACCTTATCTAGCAACCATCAGTGTCTGGCACATAGGGTGTGCTCAATAAATGCTTGTTGGATGAATGAACTTTTAGTAAAAATAAACACACTTTTAGTAAAAATAAATAAATGAAATAAATGATATGTTTTCTACAGTTACTGTATTATTTTTATCATGGACAAATCAGATAAATCAGAGGGTAATTACTGGCATTATATATGCTTTTCATTTTGCCAGAGGGGATTTCTATATCCTGGATTTCTAAAATATCAATTTCTTTTACTGCCCTTGAAATAACATTTGAAATTCATAGTTTCTCAGACACCTCTCTTTTGTGTAAGATAACATACATTTACAAAGGCATTTAATCATCAGTTACATTTTTAAATATGAGATACCAACCACAGTTTAGCATGCTGCTGTGTACACAGTAAGTGGTCAATAGATATCCTGTAGCTTTTTAAGAGTCACATCTTGGGTTGTCTGTTTTGGTCACAATTATCCTCTTTTTGGGTGGAGTATAGTGTCCATACATAGGAGTTGGTTCAATAGGTATGTCTAAAGGTAACCCTGGTCCCTGCCAGAGTAGATTGGTTTGAGAACGAGTGCCTAAACCAAGCTAGGCCAACAAGACTTTCTCTGGATTAGGATTAATGAACATTCATTCAAATTAATCTCTTTACAGTAGTGGGAGCTTCCAGAGGTAAAATCAGATGTGGGCTTGAGGGCTGCTGGTGGCCTTGTTCCCCGACATGTGCAGAAACTGAAAGAGTCATTTGTAGTCCAAAGAATGAAGCCAACATGGAGAAAGAAACAGAGATGAGAAGTGGTGAGAGTCCTAGACCAGAGTCCAGGAGATGACTAGAGTCCTGGTTACGTTCCACAACTGGCCCCCAGTCTCCCTGAGACCTGCTGTAGCCCTGCCCTTCCCATAGTTTGGTCATACGAAATCTCCTACTCCCTTCTAATAGAGTCACACAAGCTGGCTTAGAGTGGACTTCTATCATTTGCCAGCGAAAGAATCCTGATGGTATGAATAAACGAGCAACTGATTCACTTAAATGTTCTCCCATTAATTCTTTTAATTGATTCAACCAGATGGTTTGGCATAATAAAGGCATGGGCTAATTTACATGAGATTTCTATTCAGAGATAGTAGGAAGGTATTCATTTTGAAATACATTTCAAGCAAAATAAGTTTCAGGCAACATATTGCCAAGACAAATCTGAAGCATTTGATCACAGCATCACGCATGCAAAATATGTCCTCTTCCCTACAGAAGATTCCCACAAGTTAACTGTAGGTTTGGAATCTCCAGGAACAGCAAAGGCTTCCTGTCTCAAGAGTTCTTTTTGCTTTGGAACTCCTCAATAATGCAAGAGGGATAAGAGGATTTTCTAGAAGTCTAGAAGCGAATTTTCCTTATGCAGGGAACAAAACTTAATGGCAATATGGCCCTGCTTCAGTCAGAGTTGGAACTCAGGTTGGATTTGTGTCTGGACACAAAGGCTACTTGCTGGCACCAGCCTTCCAGAACAGCTGAATTTGGTGGCAGCAGCTGATCAAGCCGCATCCCTCTGGGACAGCTGCTCTTCCAGGCGTGACAGCAACAGCAGAAGAGGCACAGGAGTGCAGATTGGCTGCCTTCTAGGAATCCAAGGTTTGGACAGCACTGACCAGCCCCTCCACCTATGCTGACCATGGGTTCAGGAGGAAGCCAGTGTGGAGACTCACAGCACCCAGCCATAGCTGGTCGTTCTCTGACAGTACTGCCTTGGGGTTCCCAGACCTTAATGAGCAGGTGGCTCCAGGGATGGCTTAAACCTTGGTGCGCTGACTGCCACTGGTGTTCAATCTTCCCTTCCAGCTGCCCTGCTCCACAGCAGACACCTGGTTCTGGGGAGTGACGGGGCTTTTGTCCTGTGGCACTGCCCCATGTTTTCAGGTTTGCTTCTCTTTGGTTTGCTGCTTGGAATCAAGTGCATTGTGCCTTTGGACAGAGCTCTCTCTGGCCTGACCTCTCCCTGATGGGCTGGTGTGTCTTTGACAGGCTGCTGGGTTGGAGGCTCACTGTCCTGCTCTGGGGGTTGCGAAGCAATGTCTCTCCTCTGAGACCCGCCCTTTCGATGAACCTGTCCCTTTCTCCCTGGATGCTCCAAGGAGCTGAACTATCCTGTAGTGACTCCGCAGGGGCCTCTTCCCTCTGGAGGGGTCTCCCGGGTGAGGGCTGCCTCTTCTGAGCTGGCCGATCGCCGTTGACGGGAGTTTTATTTTCTTGAGATAATCCTCTAAAAATCTCTCTTCCAAGACGGCCCTGGTTTGGACACATCTACATTCCAAGGCAGGTCATTTGTGGGGAGGTCGGTATGGGCTCTTTTTCTGGAATTATGTTGTTTTTTATCTTCTTGTAATTGGGGGTCTCTAGGTGATGACTGGGCATGGGGGGGCTCAGGAATTTCTGGTGTATGGAATTTGCTTCTCTGGTTGCTCGGATCTCCCGAGTTTGTAACAGTTATACACTGAAATACTAGCTTAGACAAGAAACAAGAGAAGGGCTGGGGTTGGGACGGTCGGGCACCATGGCGGGAGCTGGCTGACGGAGGGGTTCTAGCTGCGAGGCTGGCTGGTGGCTCCCAGGCGGTGCCTCTTCCAGAGGTGCCAGTCCTCCAGCCGTCCCTTTCTGGATGGGGAGTTTTTTTTTCCTAACCCCTGTCTGCTGAAGTGGCCCCTGGTTGTGGGGTGAGGCCTGCATGTCTGGAATCCTCCTCCTGGAGGAGCCGCCTGCTTGGGGAGCTTTCCTTTCCTTTGCAGGCCTTGGATCGGGCTGAGCCCCCGAGCTCTGGGGCAGCCCTGGCTCCGGGAGAGGAGCAGGAATGCGAGGGAGTCTCACTTTCTGAGCCGCCTCCTCCAGGGCGGGACTGAGGATGCGCGGTGCTGCTTGCTCCTGGCTGGGGGGACTGATAAGAGGGAGTTTCACCTCACTGACCTTCTCTTCCTGGACTTGCTGAGGACTGTGGGCTGCCTGGGGGTTCAGATTTGGTGGTGGTTTTGAGTGCGGAGGGCTGATGGGAGGAAGTTTACTGGTGTCTGCTTCCCGGGTTGGTGGAGGCCTGGGAGAGGGAGTCATGGTTTGATCAGAGGTTGTTCCTAAAGCCTCTTCCCTGCTGGGCGATAGGAGTTTGAGTGTGGGCCTCCTGCTCTGCAGGGGAGCCAGCACCTGAGGCTGGGGCAGCCGAGTGGGAGCCAGCCGGATTCTAGAGAGCAAGGTCCCTGGGGCTTCCCAGGCCTGGGGCTGCTTGGTATCTGTTGCTAAGTCTTGGGGATGTGGCAGTTCTGGGTGAGGCTTACTGACCCGGATGGCTTCTGATTTGGAGGTTTCCTCCTTCAGAGCTTGCTGAGAATCTCCAGCAAGTTTCTGCACCACCTCAGGGTGGGAAGAATCTTTTGGAGGATCATGGTGGGAACTGCTGGGTAGATGTTCGTCTGACTCAGTTTCCTCATCCTGAATTCTCTGAGGGCTGAGGGGAGTGGGGCCAGGTGCCTGTGGAGGTTCAGACAGAGGAGGGCCACTGGGGGTTACCTGGGCCTCCCCTGACTCCTCATCCTGGCCTGGCTGAGGGCCGCCGGACAGGGGAGGGGAAGGGTGCGCAGGAGGCGCCAGGGTAGGGGTGATGGGAGACTGCCCCATCTCACTGGCTTTCACCTCGGGGACATCTGTCTCAGCGGCTATCTGTTTTAGAGGAAGATGTGATTGTTGGACATCCTCTTCTGTCGGGTTTAGGGATAGGTCCTGGGCCTGCTGAGGAAGACCCAGTGCCGATGAACTGAGGTGTTGAGGGGGCTCAGGATTGAGATGGCTGTTAGGAGAAAGCTCTTTTTGATGGGTTTCTCCATCCTGAGCCCGCGGTTGGTTCTGGGCAGGAGTTAGGCTCTGATTTTCTAGGTTCTTGGCATGAATTTGCATTCCAGAGAGATGCTCTGTCATCTGGCCATCTGCTTGCAGTTTTGCCAAGCGCCTGGGAGATGGAACCAGGTGTGCTGGTACCCCAGAGAGAGTCTTCTTGCTAGAGGGAGCTCCTGCTTTAATATAAAAAGAAGTTGACTATAAACAGAAGTTAACTAACTGCTTAGAAATTAATAAGAAAAACATCTTTTCCCCATTAGATGCACATAGGCCCTTGAAAGGAATAAAATTACACATATAGGAGAACTAAACCTTCCCTTCTCCTTGAAGATACTAAGTGTCTATAATTCTCTTATTTTGTGGAACTTAGAACAATTTTAGTCAACTGAAAACATCAACTTCAATGAATAAACATAAGAGGTTTATGTCTGGTTCTCATTCACAGAACCAAAATTTACATCCAGGTTTGTGGGTGGTGAGACATTTTCCAAGTGAATGAGATTTTAAATTTATACCAACTTAGAGTATCAGTGCTGCTTTTGATGGTAGAAACTAGAGGATGCACATCCAAGCCAGATGAAGTCTCACTGGTTTGTTTCCTTGTTTAACGGCAGCCCCCTTATATAAGCCGTGAGCTCTGTGAAGCGTTATGTCTGGTCACCAATACCTGGCAAAGGGGCAGGAACTGAGGATATGGGTGATGAATGCAAGAAGGAAGGAAAGAATCAGCGTGACAGAATCACAAGGCACCATGGCTCAGAGCAGCTGTTCCTGAGGACCCCCATCCAGGCTGCTATCCCCCCACTCACATCCCCAGGCCTCCCCTTGGACTTCCACATCTACCTTGCCTTCAAAAATGGCTCTCAGAGGCCACTAGCAATGCTGGTGTTGCAGAGAGGGGGTCCTCCTCCATTCACCATGACACCAAGTTCTCAGAATGACTGATCTCTGGGACAGTCTCACAGATGCCATCATCCAGCAGGCACTCGTTCAGTGAACTTGTTCACTACATGGATTCTGGGGGCCCAAATACCGTCTTACCCCAGTCCTAAGGACATAGCTCTGAAATGTGGAGTGGTCAGAGGTGGTACACCAGTCTGGAACAGCCTTGAAGAAGCTAGTTTCAGCTCACTTTGGGGGAGATCTGACCCTGGAACAGCCTTGAAGAAGCTCGTTTCAGCTCACTTTGGGGGAGATCTGATACTCAGAGACTCCAACCCAAATCAGACCTCTGAGGTGACCCAGAGTGATCCATTCCCCAGAGGTAAACCAGGCTCCCAGCCCCCGATCCCCTCCACTGACGCAGATGAGCTTGCACTGCTGGGTTCTCACTGAGCCCCTAGTCTGGACACGCACCCTTTGCATCCTATCAAACTGGTGTTCTCTAGGGAGAGGGTGGGACAGGTGGGAGCAAAGAAAGGCATCCCTCGGTGTGGTTTCTGAGGGGATGTCCTGTTCATCATTTGGAACTCCCTAGTTTATAACAGCTATAAACTGAAATACTAGCTTGGACAAGAAACAGGGTTAAATTGAAAAATTAAACTGTGAAAATATCAAGAATAGGCAAACTCATAGAGAAAAGAAAGTAGATTCGAAGTTACCAGGAGTTGAGGGGAGTAACAGTTTAATGGGTATAGAGTTTCTGTTTGGGGTAATGACAAATTTTGGAAACACGTATTGGTGATGGTTATACAACACTGAGAATGTAATTAGTACCACTGAATTGTACACTTAAATGGTTAAATTTTAAAACATACAATTTTATGTTATGGTATGCTTTTTAACCAAAATATAAAAGTAATTTTAAAAGGTAGAAAAATATCAGAACAGTGAAATCCTGTGCTAAAGCTTCTTTTGCTCCTTAATCTCTTGGTTTACTGTAATCAGACATACAAGGATGTGTTCCCTACTTTTACAATTTAACAATTGACATAACTTGGCAAATCATACCAGGCCTTTTATTAAAGATAAAGGGAAACTTTATGGACTAGTCAACTGCTCAGTTCTCCTCTGTTTGACTCATCATAACCATCATCATTTCTTTCTACCATTAGTCAGAATAATGATTTGCAAATATAATTTTATTTTATGATCTATATAGCAAGAACTCAGGGTGATAGTTGGTCCAGCTTTCTAAAAACTTTACTGGAAGCACTAACTATCCCAGAAGTAGGTTGTTTAGAGACAAATGGAAAGAAAGACATCCCTTAATACTGAGTTGTGAATATAGTTTTTTCCTTATTTTATATAAACTATTTTATTTATTTGTGCTTTTTAAGTTTTTGGGTATTAGAAATAAATGTTATTCACATTACAATAGGGAAAATAAGATGTGTGTGTATATATATAACATATATATAAACATATATATAACATATATATAGTTTTTATTTTATTTTATTTTATTTTTTTTTGAGATGGAGTCTCACTCTGTCGCCAGGCTGGAGTGCAGTGCTGCGATATCAGCTCATTGCAACTTCTGACTCCCTGGTTCAAGCAATTCTCCTGCCTCAGCCTCCCTAGTAGCTGGGATTATAGGCACACACCACCACACCCAGCTAATTTTTGTATTTTTAGTAGAGACTAGGTTTCTCCTTGTTGGCCAGGATGGTCTCAACCTCCTGACCTCATGATCTGCCCGCCTCTGCCTCCCAAAGTGCTGAGATTACAGGCATGAGCCATCGGGCCTGGTCAATATATATTTTAAATTAAGGGGATATCTGAAGATTTCAAGGGTTTATGATCACTGTGTACCTAAAGTTACTATTTTATACATGCATTAAGTGAAAATTCAATTAATCCATCCATTGGTGAAAGTTGACATTTCTGGGTCCAGGCTGAAAGATGCTGTACTCAGAACTGATAAACCTTGCACTTCCTTTTATCACTCTGTTCCATTCTCATTGTTAAGAGTAGAAATTCAGCTTGTATTCTTAGTTAAAAATTAGCAATGTAAAATTACAAAACATAAAGCTATGTATTACTACTTCAGATATCTGGGAATAATTTTCAGTTTGCATTGATACAGGATTACCACTTTAAGAAATACAATGGTGTTGGTCATAAGATTTCTGTTTGTACTGATGCCTAATCCAATTGGGAAAAACCTCAGCTCTGGACAGCCAGATTCTAATAGTGCACCATGACATTATATATAGGTTTTTATTTTAAGAAATTGGAGCTCAAAATTATTTCTCCAATCAAGTTAATGGTTATTGGTTAGATTTAGAATAGAAAACCAAGGCTTCATATTTCTAGTCCAGTTTTCTAATTGCTCAGAAAAGCTGTCTCACAGAATCGTAAATATTTTTTATTTCAATTTCTTCCTTTTGACAGCTTAATTATTTTTTAAAAAATTCATTATACTAAAACTATTGTTTATTTCTAGAGGTCCCATTTATATGAGTAATGTGTTTATACACATATATCTAAATTATAGAACTTAAAATCAGAGTGACCCAGCTCAGAGCAGGAGCAATGAGGTGAAGCACCAGCTGGGCACATGACTGTGACTCTGCTGGGGCTCTGGGTCCCTTCCTGGGGAGTACTGATGAGATGTGAGGCCAGCTGGACTTCCTGGGTCAAGTGGGGACTTGGGGAACTTTCCTGTCTTACAAGAGGATTGTAAAACACACCAATAAGTGCTCTGTAAAATGCACCAATTGGCAGGATTCTAAAAGTAGCCAATCGCAGGGAGGATTGAAAAAAGGGCACTCTGATAGGACAGAAAGGGAACATGGGAGGGGACAAATAAGGGAATAAAAGCTGTCCACCCCCACCAGCAGTGGCAACCCACTGGGGTCCACTTCCATGCCGTGGACACTTTGTCCTTTCGCTCTTCACAATAAACCTTGCTACCCCTCACTCTTTGGGTCCGTACCATCTTTAAGGGCTGTAACACTCACCATTAAGGTCCACAGCTCTACTCGAAGTCAGCGAGACCGCGAACCCACCTGCAGGAACCAACTCCAGACACACTGACACTTGTTTTAAGGTAATTATGGTTGTCCCCACTCTCGTGTACTGAACCTGTAAACATCTGGCCCCAACTCCTTGGCACCTTGTTCACAGCCCTGAGACTCAGGAAGAACATCGGCTCTCCTTCTTGTCCCACTAGAGACATCATTAAATGTGTATTAATAAGGACCATGGCCATTAGAACTTTTTAGATACTCACTTGAATAATGTCTGGCCTCTACAATGTTACTTTATGTGCAAGCTTATCCTTAAACCCACAAGTGGAAAAAGTAACTTCCTCAGCAAATTAATTGTCTAGATAAGATAAAGTGGTTGGCTTCAGAAAACACATTGTATTTCAAAATACTAAACATGCCAAAAAAACAAAGGGGCCTTGAGGCTAGTGATTTGATACATTAATTACAAATCTGCCTACCTACCTTTTAAAGATGGAATTCTATTAGTCAATAACTAGATGGCTCAGTTTCAGTTATGAAATGTAACTGAAAGCTATCACATTTTTACAAATTCAGTAATTCACACTTTTCATTAAATCAGCCAAGCCTGACCTCATTAGTCCAAATAAATAAAATTTCATTATACCTGTTAAAATCAAAGTCTATTTTTCTATGCACACATTATCTGGTCTATTAATTTACCAAATGGCAACTGCACCCAATAGCCAGTGTTCCTGATAGTTGTAGAATAAGAAAAGATACAGAGATGGACTCTCACTGGCTGTTGAGGCAAAGTCTTGTTCAAGCCCCACTAATTAGTGGCAATCTCAGATTGAGAAACACACTGTTCTCAGTGACTCAGAGCTGGTCAGGCTCAGGGGGGACTGATTCATGTTTATCCAAACCCACAAGAGGCTGATTTAAAAGCCAGTACACCAATTAATTAATTTACAATGGAGACAAGCCTGGCTCAGGGATCAGGGCAGGGTGAGTAACGTAGGGTACAGCCTCCACAGGAGCAGGTCCACCTGATGGGACCAAATTAAAGATCAGAAGGTTGCTTGATTAGCAAAGAATTAAGGCAAGGGGAGCCCGATTTCCTCAAGAGAAACTTCTACTGAGCTACAGAAGCCTCATTAGGTACACTACACAGTCCTTCTCCATAGAGATGGCTTTCTAAAGAACCAACGCCCAGTGCCGAGATTCCGAGCAGGGCTGGATAAATACACTGACACGCTCCTAATCTAATGTCCCCCAATCCTCCCTTCGTAGACTGAGCATAGTCCTCCAGTCCTCCATTCCTGTCTATTTTCAGACAGGTCAGACTTTGTCCAGGAACATTCTAGTCAGCAGGTCATACCCTGGTCACTTCATCTCCTATAGACATATGGAGAAGGAAATTCTCAGCCATTATCTGTTGATTTTTACCAGTTTCACATTGACCTCATTCCAAAACACCAGGGCCCTCAACCTGGGAGAAGTGTGCAAAATTACAAAACAGCATTGATTTGAAGTCTGGCAAGATCATGACCTGCCCTGCCTCAGTCTGGCAGGATGCAACCTGGTAAACAAAATCCTATTTGGGCAAAAAGTCACAACTGCTAAAATGCAAAGCTGAACATACTTGCAAAACAGCCAGGGTCTCGGGTTAACATTTCACAATATGCAGTGTGTGAATGGGGTTCAGTCCATCAAGGGAAAGTTTTAAAATTTACTATGGTGGCAAAATACACATAATACAACATTGACTATCTTAACCATTTTTTTTGCTTGTTTTTGTTTTTGAGATGAAGTCTCGCTCTGACGCTAGGCTGGAGTGCAGTAGCGCAATCTTGGCTCACTGCAACCTGCTACTCTCTGATTCAGGCAATTCTCCTGCCTCAGCCTCCTGAGTAGCTGGGATTACAGGCATACAGGCATGTGCCACCATGCCTGGCTAATTTTTGTATTTTTAGTAAAGACAGGGTTTCACCATGTTGGCCAGGATGGTCTCTATCTCCTGACCTCGTGATCCACTCGCCTCGGCCTCCCAAAGTGCTGGGATTAGAGGCATGAGCCACCGCGCACAGCCGTCTTAACCATTTTTAAGTGCACAGTTCAGTGGCATGAAGTGTATTCACACAGTGCCACCATCACTATCATCCATCCTCAGAACTCTTCTCATCTTCCCAAACTGAAACTGTAACCATTAAACCACTCCCATTCCCTAGCCTCTGGCAACTACCGTTCTTCTTTCTGGCTCTATGAACTTGACTATTCTAGATACCTCATGTAAGTGGAATCATAAAATAGTTGTCCTTTTGTGACTGGCTCATTTCATTTGGCACAGTATCTTCAAGGTTCATCTATGTGTAGCATGTGCCAGAATTTCCTTCCTTTTTTAAGGTCAAATAAAATTCTATTTTATGGGTTCCTTCCACCTTTCGGCTATTGTGAATAGTGCTGCTAAAAACATGGGTGTGCAGCTCTCTTTTTGAGACTCTGCCTTCGATTCTTTTGGAGGTAGATCAGAAGTGGGATTGTTGGATGATAGGACAGTTCTATTGTTAATTTTTTGAGGAACCTCCATACCGTTTTCCACAGGAGCAACACCATTTTACCTTCATGCCAATAGCACACGAGGGTTCCAGTTTCTCCATATCCTTGCCAACACCTGTTAATTTCTGTTTTTTTATTTTGTTTTTATAGTAGCCATCCTAATAGTTGCGAGGTAGATTCAAGGGAGTCTTTTAAATACATCTCAAAATTCATGTACCAAAATTCTAACTTAGGGCTTTAGAATTCCTGGATTCCAAGGGGGTGCACTCTTACGTATACTACATCATGTGCTGCTCACCATCCATGTGGAAGATAAGGAGCATTAGGTCTATGTAGCAGAACAGTAAACTGAAACTCCGAACAGCGAAGAAGCTGACCCAAGAGAGCACAGGGCTAGGACAGGAGCACCAATCCTATGACTAGCGCTCTTGCCACAATATTCCGCAGCACAGTATTTTGAGGACTGGGGTAACACAAAGAAAAGGGAAAATAAAACTCTCAGACTAAATACAAACCCGACAAGTAGAACAACATCTCAGCTAAGGAATGAAACTTCTAGAAGGCTGAGTTCTGAGCCGTGAGGTTAACCCTTATCTATTACCTCCATCAAGCCACTGCCCAGCCTGTTCCTGAAGGGCAGTCCCCAGAGGCCCATCATGACCATGGAGACAAGCAGAGTTACAGGTCCAGAAGGCTGACTCATGCTGCTTGTTTTGGGGACAGTTGCCCCAGAAGAAGTACAGGAATAAAAGAGACCAGCTTTAGCTCAAGTGATGAGTACCCAAATAGGAACTCAGATTTGTTTTCCTTTCCATGAAAAAAAAAAAAAAAATCCTGGCACAAAAAAGATAGGATAGTACCTGCAGTTGTAGCTAAACTCTTGGCAGGTTCCTTAGTCAATCCAAGGTATTCTCTAATGAGCTGACTCAGGTTTTGGTAGGCAACATCCAGATCATCTGCAGCAAAGAGAGTACATTTCAAAACAACAGGATCAGATCCAAAAGAGTTGATGTTTAACTATTGGTGGTAATGATTTGTTTACTGCATTTAATTTTATATATATTATGGTAGAATTTTATATATATTATGGTAGAATTCTAAGATGACCCTAAGGACACATCACCCTTGTATAATCAATCTCCTCCCCTTAAGTGTGCACAGAACCTGTGGAGGCAATGAGATACCACCTCCATGATTGTGTGACATTCAGCAAAAGGGATTTTTGCAGATGTAGTTAAGGTTGTTAATGGGTTGACTTTGGGTTAATCAAAAGGGAGATTATCCAGGCAGGCCCACCCTAATCACATGAGCCGCATAAAAGGAGAGTTCTCTCCAGCTGTTGGCAGAAAAAGAAGTCAGAGACTCAGATCCCAAGGAGGATTCGATGTGCTGGTGCTGGCTTGAAGATGGTGGGGCCACGTGGATGAGACCTGAGAGCAACCTCCAGAAACCGAGGATAATTCTTGGCAGACAGCCCAGTAGAACTAGGACCTCAGTTCTACAACCAAAAGAAACTCCATCCTGCCAACAAGAATGAGCTTTGGAGGCTTATCCCCAGAGCCTTCAGATGAGACCTCAGCCTCCTGATACCCTGAGCAGAGAATCCAGCTATGCTGTACCAGACTTCTTATCTACAAAACTGTGAATTAATAAATGGGTGTTGACACTTTAAGACACTAAGTGTGATAATTTCTATGCAGGAATAGAAAACAAATTCAACTGTGTAATACATTAACATGTTTCAGAGACCAAAAACTATTATTAATAAGTTGAACCATATGAAATTGCTGTTTTCATAGGTCAAAATAGTTGAATATCAACAATTTCATATGGTTCAACTAATGTCCCCCGTCCATCTAGTTCATCTAGCTTCCCTTTCCCCTAAGAGGTAATCAGGTTATTAGTTTTTTGCAGATTCTGCCAGAGAATTTTTTTATGTAGTACAAGAAAATATAATTACATAATTTTTTTACATAAATGATGGCATACTATATTATAAACCTGTCTTTTTTAGTAACTGTATGACTTGAAGATGTTTCCTTATCTGGACACAGAGAACTTTCTCTTTACTTTTTATGACTGTGTAATATAGTGCAGTTTAAAAATATATAGAAATTTGCCAGGCATGGTGGCTCATGCCTATAATCCCAGCACTTTGGGAGGCTGAGGAGGGCAGACTGCTTGAGGTCAGGGGTTTGAGACCAGCCTGGACAACATGGCAAAACCCCATCTCTACTAAAAATACAAAAATTAGCTGGGCTTGGTGGCAGGCACCTGTAATCCCAGCTATTCGGGAGGTTGAGGCAGATGTATTGCTTGAACCTGGGAGTTGGAGAAAGAGGTTGCAGTGAACCAAGATCACGCCATTGCACTCCAGCCTGGGCGACAGGGTGAGACTCTCTCTCCAAAAAAAAAAAAAAAATATATATATATATATATATATGTGTGTGTGTGTGTGTGTGTGTGTGTATGTATAAATTTCTAGAATATATCTATAGAAATTTTATATGTATAAAAATATATATACATATATATAGAAATTTTCACATTTCAAAAAATTCTCCCATGAACTATCACTTTAAATTAAATGGTCATTTATAAACTAGTTTCTGAAAATATTTGTTTTACACATACATTTTTATGGTTATATTTTGAGTAGTTGGGTTTTTAACCTATGTGTAGATTATAATAAAATTACCTGAGTTTCATATGCCTTTCTAGAAATTTAAATGTGTATTTCAAATTACATATAATTTAACTTTGTTCTCACAATGTCCCCTAAAAAATGAACTCAGTTCAGGCTCATTTTACACCAAATGTTATTAGCTACAATCTTAAAAAATAATTGAGACAATGCTCTCATTAAAACAGTAGAAAATTAGACCTCTTGGATTCTTACCCTTTTCGTGTTCTTTGTGATTCACTGTTACAAGGAAAATAGCTTTTACCCAAGAATTTTATCCCCATGAAACAAACTTTTAATTCAGTAATCTTACATTTCAAAAATAAAACTTTGCTGAAAATTACCAACCTGCATTGATTACTGCATCAAAATATCCCGGAAAATTATGATTAGTTTTAATATAAAGGTCCACTCTGGAGACAGCAAATTCAATTTCTGCACGACTGAATAATCCTTTTCTCCGCAAATATCCCTCATATTTTTCCTTGTTCATGGGTACCACCAGGATATAACGAGGCTCAAAATAGGAATATTTTAAACTTCTTACACCCTGTGCATTAAAAGGAAGATAATAAATTGGAAACACATAGATGATTTACAAATCATTTTGGAGCCATCTGACAACATGGGTATAAGAAGTAGTATTATTGATATATTGAAGAATGTATTTCACCTGTAGAGTTAGCTGCTATTTTTCTATAAATATCTCAAGATTGGATTACATTTCTCTCTTCATCAAGTTTTAAATTGTCATTGGAAATATTAGAATTCACTCCACCTGGCTTTCCTTTAATTAATCATTCTAATGAATATGACTGTTAGAAAATTGCTGGATATAAAATAGGTACATTCATAGCAATATTGCAACTTTATTACAGAAAGGTAATTTCCATTCTATATTTCAAAAAGCTTCTGTGGAGCACTAGGAGACAGAGATCTTACCAGGGAGAAAAGACTCTTCTGTGACCCCTTTGTCATCATCTTGGGACCCTTTCTGCAGCTAAATCGGCACCCTGGTTGGGAAGGCCAAGCTCCTGGTAGCCTGCAGACCAGGAGATCACAGCGTGGAACTGTGTAAGGAACTGACTGGTCTGAGTCTGGAGGGCTTGGTCACAACTGCAGCTCTCCGGCTCCTGTAGACTCTGCACGAATCCTTCAAGTTCTCTGGCTATCAGTTTCCTCGTGGGTGAAATGAAAGAGCCATTCCAAATGGACTCTAAAGTCCCTTCCATCTCAATCAGTTTCACTCAATGTTCAAAATCTTTGTTTTAAAAATTCAGTTGGAAGAAATACAGGCTATTTCCAAAACAATTTCCGAGTCAATGGCCAGGGCAGTCTGGAATAATACTTCAGCTGGGGAGAATCAGGGGAATAAAGCATGGATTATAGACTCAACCTCCTGGAAATGGGTAGGAGTGAACTCCCAGGGAGAAAAAGAGTGAAACAGGAGCCACTCCTCAGATAACTGTTGGACCATAGAAAGATAGATAGAAAGGATGGAGAGTTTCTGGACTCACAAATGCATTAATTTTTGTTTCTGCCTTGTCAAATGAATAAATTTTTTAGAAAAGACCTTTTATTTTTGCTAGTTATTATAGAAACAAAGAAAACTCTCCTTAAAGATACAAAACCAATTAATCACAGAGAAATAAGATTTGAAATAGTCTAAGTCAGGAAAGTTAAAGAGCTGGAAGAAATACGTAAGCTAGGAAACGCTTACACCAACACAAAGAGTCAAAAGGGAATTGCAGTCTCCTACTGTGTGAAGTCACAGAGGAAAAAAGAAAGATTCAGAGTTGACATCAAAGGATTATGCACCCAATTTGCCTAGGTTTTGTTTTCTGTACGTTTGGTCTAATTGAATTAGTTTTATAATTGCTTTCTTTTTAATTCCAAAAGTGTCATACTGCTCAGTTAAAGGATCTTGAAAAAACAGTCAACTATCTTTGAAGGTTCCAAGTATGCAATAAAGCTATATTTTTAAAAAATAAATGAGTGGGATATTCATAGTTTTACTCCGGATCTTAATTTTGGAGAAGCTTCTATATACTCTAATTATAGATCATTGTTGGGGGAAGACACGGTGTCGGGGTAGAGAGAAAAATCTCTGACATCTACAGGTCTACATTGCCAGAAGTATGAAAATATTACACCCAGTGAGCAACTGCAGTTAAATGGCAGCACAGCTCACACATCTCATGTAGAACGAAGGAACAAAGTTGACCGCATGGGGCTGTCATTGTCCTAGGGCATGGGGAACCAGTTCCACACTCTACAAATCAGGCTTTATCTACAGTCTTTTATATAAACAGAGGCCATGCTCTAAAAAGAAAAAGGAGCATTTAGTGAGGAAATAACAGAAAATAAAGCTCGAGTGGCAGTTACACTCACAATATCTGTGCAATTTCTTGTATTGTAACCTAACTCCTGTCACTTAATGTTTCACGTGTCTTGCCCCCCCATACTAATTATAAATGGAATATCTTATCTTGTGTCTGGCAATGTGTTGCCTGTGCATTGTAACCCCCTCCCCAACCTCAAATATGTACCTCAATTATGTATCAATAAAAAATTTATATATATATATATATATATATATACACACACACACACACACACATACCCACCACACTCACACAAACTACACACACATTAATTGGTGGAATGAAAAACACTTACTTCTATTTCCATATGAACACAGCTTGCCAAACCATCTCTTGCGATAGCTTCTATAGTGTCCCTATTTAATCCATACTTGTGATTACCATAACTAAATGTTACAATGAATTTCCCCTGGAATTCGAGAAGAACAAAGATTTTCATATAACAGCAGCCATCATGGAATATGATCACAACTAAAATCATTTGATGTCTTATTCTAAATAATTTCAAAAACCTTACAAATTTTAGCAACTGCATACGGATGACAATGGGGTACATGAAACTTAATTTCAAACTGTGACAGAGAAATTTATTCAGAATTCTCAGCTGACAAAAAAAAATAGGTTTTTAGAAATAATCTGCTGACAAAATGTGGAGGAGTGTTAAGGCACTGCAGCATATGGTAAAATAGACTATTTTGTTTACTTACCCACTTCCTGTCAAACTCGCACCAAAACCTTCATTACTGAGAGAACAAAACTAATGGCCTGCTCTTTACCGCCGCCATTTCAGCTGTGCCAGCACACCAGGCAACCCAGAAAAGGCCTCCATTTCCAACAGCCTTGCATTCCAAGATAAGCCATGAGTTATAGATAATTCCGGAAGGCCATGAATTACAGGGACATCCTAAAAGCTTTGAAAACGCAGACCCATCCTGTTTTTCCTCATAAAGATAGCTTTCTACTGAAACTGCCCCAAATGTTATCCAACAGAATTGGTATCTGCCCTATAGCCATTTGAACTATAAATGATGCCTCTGTCTGTATTCTGGAAGCTCAGTTCTTCCAAAAACTGTATTCCCTTGGGGAAAAAAAAGGCAAGTAAAAACACGTCTCTCAAAATTGTCTGTGACTTTTTCTTTGGCAATACTATATTCATTAAACCACTAGGTCAAATCTAAACTGCGTAACTGATGACAACAGAAGGAATAAAAATTTGGATGATCTTGGCAAGTGTGACTTCTCATATACGTGATTTTGAAATGAACAATGAAGTGAAAACTTCCAGGGCTGCACTGAATCCCATCAAATGGCGGTGACAGCATTAAGAACAGTAGCAGCTGGGTCTATTGCTGCCCTGCGTCCTGGCCCCAGAAGTTCTGGAAATGTGAGGGCACACAGATGGGCTGTCTGCCAGGGAAGACAGGTCAGAGACCAGAAGGCACAGGGTGTCTTTTGAGGTTGGGGGATGGGTCTCTGGGCAATGTGTCTGCTGTGGGTGATGAGGAAAATCTACATCCCCCATAATCAAAAGAAGTTTATGTTATGTATTCAAAAAGTTAAAAACTCAACAATAAATATCCTTACTATTTTATTCCTTCAAAGTCATACTTTCTTTGTTATTTGGAACAAATACTGTGACTCCTTTTATATATATATATAAATGTGACTCCTTTTCTCTCTCTCTATATATATATATAAAACCTATATAGATATATATCTGGCTCTCCTTTCAGAGAGACACTTTATCTTGTTTATTGCATCTGCTGGTTAGTGTTATGTGTCAACTTGGAAGATGTTTGGGGTGAGATGAACATTTAAATTGGGGAACTTCAAGGAAGCAGACTGCCACCCATAATATAGGTGGACTTTATCCAATCAGCTGAAGACCTCAATAGAACAAAAAGATCAGCCTTTGGATTTCATCTGCACCACTGAAACCTCCATTGCAAAATTATGACTGAGACAATGAAAGAGATTTAACCTAACTGACTCCATCTTGCTTCTAACCTCCAAACTGTCCTTGTTCAGTCTTGGGCACAGGCTGAACTAACTTTGGGAGGAACTTAGTTTACACTTTAAAACAAAGATGATAACAGCCCTTTCCCAAAACAAACTTCCTTCTTGCCTGGGGACTAGACTGCCTTTGTAGGACTGAAAAATTAGCCACAAGATTAGAAATTATGGTTTAGGGGTCATGCAGCTGGAGGCTATAAGATTCTGACCCTCCCTAAACTGTTCCTGAGATTAGCACTTGAGATATTTTGCAGAGCCTGCACTTGATGGATCAGCTGGCACCGCCCAGATTGATAAACTGGTTCATCTGATCCTGTGGCCCCTATCCAGGAACTGACTCAGTACAAGAAGACAGCTTGACTCCCTGTGATTTCATCTCTGACCAATCAGCACTCCCGGCTTGCTGGCTTCCCCCGACCCACTAAGTTGTCCTTAAAAACTCTGATCCCCAAATGCTCAGGGCGATTGATTTGAGTAATGATAAAACTGTGGTCTCCTGCACAGCTGGCCCTGTGTAAATTATTCTTTCTCTACTGCAATTCCGCTGTCTTGATAAATCGGCTCTGTCTAGGCAGTGGGCAAGGTGAACCCATTGGGATTTCCTGGCTGCCCGTCTCACACTGCAGATTTGGATTTGCCAGTTCCCATAACCCATGTGTGCCAATTCCTTATACTAAATATCTTTAAGAGATGGGTTCTTGCTGTGTTACACAGGCTGGGGTGCAATGGGGCAATCATAACTCACTGCAGCCTTGACCTCCTGGGCTCAAGCAATCCTCCTGCCTCAGCCCTCCTGAGTTGCTGAAACTATAGGCATGAAACCCTACACCAGGCTAATTTTTTATTTTTTGAGGAGATAAGGTCTCATTATGTTGCTCAGGCTGGTCTCAAACTCCTAGGTTCAAGCAATCCTCCCGCCTCAGCCTCCCAAAGTGCTGGGATTATAGGTGTGAGGCCAACCCTAAATCTCTTTCTATACATATACACATCCTATTCTATTTCTCTGGAGAACCCTGACTAACACTCTATGACTCACCCTGTTTTCAAAATGTATACTTGAATTCCTTTTCAGATATATACTGTAAGTTTGTTTATTCACACGTATAAGGACCTTCCACTGTGGATCAAAAAAAAAAAAAACCAAACAAACCCATTTTCTAGAAAGATGTAGAGACATAGAGTTGGGAGGAACCTTGCATAGTACATAGGTATAAAAAAGACTCCATTACAAGTTTGTTAAGAATTGGGATTAAGTGGTTTCCCTCCACCCCATTCTGGCTGGTGATGCTACTTTGGTTTCTTGCTGCATGTGGATTTCCTAATAAATAGCAATAGTCTTACTCCAGAAACCTCAGGGTCTGTGGTTTGATTTCTGCAGGAGAAGGAGAGTTTCTGTGGGGACTATATATGTGTCCATAAAAAGGGTTCTCATATCTGCAGGCATGTTAGGGGGGTGATTGTGTGTTGTGGGGGAAGTATCTGACGGGATGAAGGAGGCACCTGTGTTGGGGAGGGTATGCAGGTCTATGTGTTGTACCTGTCAGAGCAGGAAGGTGTGACTGTCCACAGTAAGGGTGTGCCAAGGCTGTCCGTCAGTGGGCCTGCTGTAATGGAGGATGGTGGGCGGGCTGTCTGGGTGGCTACTGTGTAGAGGGGGGTTCTGTGTACAGAGGGCTGAGTGTCTGTGGGTGATTGGCAAAGCTGACAATGTGTCATGAGTTTGTCATCTCTAAGTTTGTTTCTCTTCATGAAACAGTTTCAAGCTTACATTAAAGGAAAAGAGATCAGAGGCACAATTCAAGTTCAAGAAAATTATGTTATCCTGAAGTATATGTATATATTATCAGAATCTGTAAAAATAAGTACTTCTCAAACACAGGAGGATTTTTGTAGAGGTAGTACAATTCTAAGACTAAATATAGTATAGAAGTGTAGTGACTTTTTAGACTAGGAATTGAACCAGACTAGATTACAGATCTGATAAGGTATGAAACACCAGAGAGCAGATGGGGTTCTGAGAACAGATGAACTGACATGAGAAAAAAATGCCTCATACTCCAACAAGAGAAATTAACATTAATTTTGGGAACTAGTTGTCTTTCAACCTAAAGAGTCCTAAGAGAATGCTTCTTACTAATATCAAGATAACTTCTCAAATCTCTATTGAGGCTTTTAGAAACAAAATCCCAGAGTATTCTTAATCAATTAAACTGAACTGCCAAAATATAGCCCTAGGAGAGAAAATTATAAAGAATTTCCAAGATGTTCTTTTGACAAGGTTAGAGGAAAACAGGGATCATACGTTTTTCTCACTTGTATGTCTCCACAAACACAAGAGAAGTCCAGAAAACATGCACCATGTATAGAGTTGGCCATTCAAAATTAAACTCATAGAAACTGCAAAGCCCATGCTGAAATGGTCCATGATTTTGTACAATGAAGAATAAGCCAGGTCCATTATTTTGGGGGTGGGAACAGAGGAAGGAAGAAGGAAAAAGAAGGGGAAAGAGGGAAGAGGATATACAGCTATAAGGGAATCACCAGGTGGGTGGTAATCTTTCAAAAGCAGAAACACAGATGAGTCCCTCATCTGATAGTTCAGTGGGCTTCAGAAAAGAAAAGGAAGTGGTGTAGGATTTACTTGGTGATAGAAACAATGAAGATATAAACAATAAGGGCCATGGTGAAGTAAAAACAAAAGGTTTACCGATTCATTGGTCGTGATGAAAATATGAACTCCTCTTTCAGTTTAACTGAAGTCATGGGCAGATACATATTTACATTAGCATATACTTTCAACAGATAAAACATGCTAGGATTATGAGGGTTACCTTTGTATGTGAAGGCCAAGAAGGGACAAGTAAGTTGTTTTAAAGAAAATGAATTCAAAGACAAGAGTATTTTGAGTTACTATCAATAACTAGATTGTCAGGGTTTCAGTAAAAAACAAACCAATGAAAAAACCCAAAACTTAAACAAGATTGCTCTGAGTGCCTGTGAAATGGACAAACGCATGGTAATTACCTTGACCTTGTTAAAACAGTCCTCAAAGAAATTAGGGATCATCTCCCATCTTCTAGCAAGGGCTTCCATCTGCATTAGTGAACTGCTTGGCCTCCAGGACTGAGAACTCAGACAGGAACATGACCATGGAAGGTAACATGTCCAGAAAAAGCCAACTAAATGGGACACACCATATTGAAATGGTGCTTAGGGCTGAAACAATTAGAAAGCACCACAGATAATACACAGAAAGAGTACTCTCTGGACAGAGTAGCCAAATCTCCAGACATACTTAATTTACAAGCTTTGTGCACCATCGGTTCTGTAAGAACTGTTTTTCTTGAGTAAATCTGACTAATAACAGTAGCAGCAACTGATAAACACAGATCACAAGAATTTTTCATACTGCTTTAGTTCTATTTCCTTAAAATGCCTACTCATTCATTTTTATTGGAAATTTACAATATTTTCTCCGAGACCATAAAATAAAAAAGCATGTGAAGAATGATGTATTAAGCACTTTAAGAAAAAAAAAACCAATATGAACTCACCTCTCAAAACAAGCACAAAATTTAATTCTTCCTTTTTTTTTTATTTATAACTATTTCCTAACATTTTTGCCAGAGAACGTGCATTTCTTGTGCAATAAAAACAAAGGCAACATTCTTACCGTGTTTACCATTTCATCGAAAACTTCTTGAGAGATAAAATGATAATCAACTCGATCCCCTTCTCCAAAGTAAGGTGGTCTTGTGGTATGACAGGCCCTGAAATCATAAAACAGATCATCCTAGTCTATTTCTAACTGGAAATTCAAAATGGAAAAGGTTTCAGTATAAAGTATGTTTTAAAAAATGAAGTTAATCCACAAATCATAAATCATAAAGTAATACACTTGTGAGAATATGTTGGTTTCAAAGTGCTAGATTATATTCAGTTGCTATCATCTGTAAGGATTATATAAAATTTGGATCATCCATACCAAATTTTTACTCATTATTATTTATCACCTTCTGAACCTCTTCCTCTGCCATCATGTAATAATACTTTAAGAAGTAAATCAATACTTATCATTTAACTATTTTCCACCCACCTGCTTTCATGTTTAATGTATGAGCCTTTTCCACAGGTTGTCCGTCTCTCCTTCCACCTGGCTGGCCTACTCGTTTCTTAGGACTCAGTTTAAATGTCACCCCTCCAAAAATCCTTTCCTGACCTCTATGGCTGGATTATTCATCGCTTTATATTTCCACAGCCTCAGCGTCTGTGCCAATTGCATTTCAATTATATGTTCAGGGCCCATCCCCTCCACCACTTGAGGGTAAATCTGTCTCATGTGCCCTGTGCTTGGTCCATATCCACACTGTGTATAAACCTCCTGTGGCAATCCACGGTGCCAGTGCTGAACAGAAGTCTCAACTCAAGCAAAGAGGCCTTTTCTCTCCACTGTCTGAAATAGCCTCCCCATCCTACCACACCGCTCAACTACTGTCTATCACCAGAACTGCTTTCTTTTATATATTTATCTGGTTTTTTTCCCATCTTTCCCAGCAGAACATATGAATCATAAGGGGAGGACCATGTCTTATTCACCACTGCATTCCCAAAGCCTGGCACACAGTAGGCATTTGATAACATTTTGTAAAGTGAATGAAAAATGAAACATGAGAAGTGGAAAACAGCTGCTAAGAACTCCCTTTTATAGATGACTACAAAAATGACTCCTCTAAGGTCACACAGCAGGCCAGTGTTGGTCCTACAACAAGAATATGGTGGTCCCAACCACCAGGACTCTTGAATTCATATAATTCTGCCTTCCACTGTTAAGTGCAGGAAATGCAAACTGACTTTTAGATTTTCCTGTAGTTTTAAAATAGGAGATGAGAGCCAGGCACAGTAGCTTATTCCTGCAATCCCTGTACTTTAGGAGGCCAAGGCAGGAGGATTGCTTGAGCCCAGGAGTTCAAGACCAGCCTGGGCAACATAGTGAGATTCTGTCTCTACAAAAAAATTTAAAAATTAGCCAGGTGTGGTGGCACGTGCCTGTGGTCTCAGCTACTCAGGAGGTTGAGATGTGAGGCTCACTTGAGCCCAGGAGTTTGAGGCTGCAGCGAGCCATCATTGCCCCATTGCATTCCAGCTGAGGCAACAGAGCAAGACCCTGTTTCAATAAATAAATAATAAAACAAGAGATGAGACTAGCTAGACACTTGACATGTTATTTCATTTATTTCTTACAAAAACCATGAGCTAAGTATTATTTCTTATTTTTATTTTATAGATAATGAAACTGAGGAACAGCTATTAAGGAATGCTACTAAGCAGCAATGCCAAGATGACTCAAAAGTCAATTCTTGTTAATATTATACTAATTCAGACAGTAAAGTTGCAACCTCAAAAGACTTTTCATTGCAAAGCCAAAGGCAAATAAATGTTTATAATTCATACCACTGCTCCCTTTCCATTATACTCAAGAATTAACTGTACTAATAAATTTTAAGGTCTTAACATCATATTTAAATTACATACTCAGGAAAGAGAGCACATTCTAAGAGAAGGCTGTCAAAACACCGTGGCATTTGTTTTGTTGTTTGAATACATTGGCATTTCTTCACACGCCTTAGCAGAGACCTGACACCCTCTGTCTATTGGCGTCCTTGACAGTCAGGGAAGATAAATCAATAGCTTGGCACCCTTGCAGCAAACCCTTAGCATAGCCTGTACACATTATGCTGAACTTACAGTTCTCAACAAAGGAATTGAGTGGCAAGAATTTCTTCTGAATTTCTCAAAGAAAGACAAAACAAAGAAGCAATTTGAAGCTTCTAGGCAGGTAAATAAAGAGATGGCTCCACTGGTGTGCAGAATGCTGATGACAGAGCCTGCAGCCACTGCAGACTTTCTATTAAGAAGAACCTAAGATGATCTGTGTTTTTGAATTTGTCATCCAATTTCCACATATACAAATGTTCACTGTGTTATATGCTGCCCAAATATGAACATCTCAAAAAGAAAATGCTTCACAGTGAAGGCAACATTTCACTCAACTTACATAGGAAAAATGATACCAAATTCTAGACAAAGAAATTTGCTCGAGCCAGGACTTTCAAAATTCTTCTTTTCCCTTGTCTAAATCTTTCTGCAGGTTCATTATTTACTAATTAATTTACTAGTTAAATTATGGTTTGTAATAGGAGCCATAATTCCAGTAATTTCACTCGACACAGAAAAGGACTGAGTTAGAGATGAACCCCAGACTCCAACTCTGGTCCTAAAAGTCTAAGGGTGCCAATTCATGGCCAGGTGTCACTGAAGCTACTACCAAACCGAATTCACAGAAAGGAGATGACCAAGAGGAAAAGGAATTGGAAGGCCAGGCCAAATAATGGAATCCCAAAATATCCAGGGAAATGTAACAGGAAGAAAAGATATCTAAGAAGAGCTAGCAGGTGGATGAGGAAGTAGAATTTTTTTCAGTGTCATTCAGAAGCATGCAGATTTAGAATCTTAATTCTGAACCAGATTGCCTCAGGAAATAATGAACTTGTTACTGCAAATATTTAGGCAGAGGCTTGGCTCTGAGCACATCTGAATTCAAGCACATTACAGCACATCATATTATTAGTAAGTGAGCTCTATCAATGGGTAGCCACAAAAGCCCAGGTATTACTAGAGGAATGTGGGAGGCAAATGAAATTGGTCTGAACACCCAATGCAGATATATGTCAATAGCTTGCTGGACACAATTTAAGTAATCCTCCACACAAAAGATTCCAGCACATACTGTATCTAAGTATCAAACTCCATGAAGCCACTATTCTGCCCACTTTTCAGTAACTACACACCATTTTCTGACTCACGCTACCATCACCAGTCACTACATTCTACCTGGTGTTCTTGTCTCCAGACTTCCTTCCCTAAGCCCTTTCCCAAACTGCCACCAGGATACGGTTTTTAAAATGCAAATGTGATCACATCATTCCCCTCCCTGTTTAGAAATCCTTTATGACCAGACCCCTGTCTGTCCTTCCAGTCTTAACTTTTGCCATCTCCCTTGATAGTCCAAGCTGAGCCAAATGCTGTACTCTCTGCCTAGAATACACCCCCAACTCAAGCCACACTTCCCACTTCTCTTTTATTTCTATCTCAGAGGCTCTTTACCTCCCTCATCATAGCACCCATCAAACTATCTTGTGAGCATTGACCTGTTTACATCCCATACTACTTTGTAAGCTGCCAGGAGGAGAAGACCCATACCTGTTCATTTCACAGTTTCATCACCCACATGTAGCATTTGCTTGATAAATATTGAATGAATAAATGAACCATTCTACAAATTTGTCACATGTGTATAAACAGACACATTAGCTGAGACTGCATTTAGATTGCTGCAGCTCATATCATCTCATGTAGCTAAATATCTGTGGTCTTTTATTTTACTGTATTACAATGCTAAAAATAAAATATATTTAGTAGTCAACCTCATAAGAAGCCTATGAAAATAGAGATGGCTATAAAATAATGATCTAAAAAAGAATAAAGTTTTTCTTTCAGGGCCATTCAGATCACTTTCATGGCCTTAAATCTAGAAGATAGACAGGCATGCTGACACTGTTTTGTGTTGCCCTCATTATCCGGCACTTTTCCAGGAAGTCACTGATTCATGGGTGCTCAGCTAGAAATCAATAGAGAGACTTTGAAGAAAGTAAATGCATATCTCCAGGTCACCCGTAACTAATACTGGTAAAGAAAGTATTAGAATACTACTACTAATTCTACTTTTTTTCCAACATATTTCTAAACATATTTCTAAAACCAAGAACAAATAGTAAAATCAAAACCTAACCACAGCAAAATCTCTCAGCCACACCAATATTTGTTATGTGACTGAGTTACGTTTTCAACATTTATATAACTGGATATGCAACTTAGTGTGCGAAAATGTCATTGAATGTCTCGATATTGGGTCGATGCAATTTAGAAAGGAAGTAAAATACCAGGAAAAAATTAAATGAGGAAGAGGGAAAGAAATGATTCAAGCAAATGGTGGAGAAAGTGCCTTTGTAAATGCTTTTATGTTTCACCATGAGACTCTATTCATGCCTTTTTTCTTTTTACATAATTAAAAATCAATAAAACTTATGTTGGATAAAGAATAATAGAAAAGAAAATCTAAACAAGAGCAATGACTTGCCCTTGAGAATGTGAGAAGGTGCTTTGGTTTTATTTTTAAATTTTAACTAGAAAGTTGCTGCATATAATGGTAGCACTATCTTACTTTCTCAATGGATAAAGTAACTACCTAACACCCTTTTTCATCTGATGCATAGTCTTTTATCCATGCCTTGATGAAATTCTTAGAATAATCTGCCATTGAACAAACCTTGACCTCTGCCTTCATGAGGATGACAGTGAATGGTTGGATGGTGCTTCTGAACCTCTGAGGGAGGTAGATGAATGAGTTTGTAGTTGGGAGGGGGGCAGTTAGGAGTATCTTTCTACTCACCGCTAATTCCAGCCAGAAGAGAAAAATAGTAGTGGCAGCAGTAACAGTACTGGAGCATGAAGCTAATTTTAGGATTCTGTTTGGCCATCTTGTGCCTCCACCTAAATTTCATATAGCACTAATTATCTAAGGTCTGAGTCCCCCATTAGATTACAGATTTCATTAAGGCAACGACCTCACCAATCTTGTTCCTGCTGTACCCTCAGGGACTAGCACAAGAGAGGAAATCAATAAGTATTCATTGAAAGAATGAACAAGTGGATGAATCCATTCATCTCTGCATAGCTCCATCAGTGGAGGCTGGGGAAAATCACCCATGCTTCTTATTGTAGTCCTTTCTATGATCTGTTGCTCACAATGCCATTAATTCAGCCAACCATTTACTCAATCAGTCAGTCAGTCAGTTATTTAACAAATATTTATTACACACATATTAAGTGTCTGGCCATATACTGGGCATTGAGAACTCAATGGTGAACAAGGCTGACATGAGCCCTACCCTCAATGGGCTACATACAAGTAAGGAAAGCAGACATTAAATCAACTCATCACAAGCATGATGGATAAGCATTCTAATTAGGGAAATAAAAGATTTAATGAAAATGAGTAATTGGGAGGTCTCGCCAGATAAGAATGTAAGGGCAAATTGGCTCCAAATCTTGATGATGAGTCAATAAGCACCTCTAAAAACATATCCAACAAAGCATGTCTTGGCAGTGGCATATCACAAAGAAATAAACAGGACTGGGCTACCAATCATTTGCTACATAACTGGTATCAGAGATGTGAAAGGAACTGGAGAAAACCTTGGTTCCTCATAGGTCACTTTGGTTTGCTAAAAAGTTCCAAATTTATGCATTAGAAAATAGCATATACTCTTTTGCCCTAGTTTGACCTTCCATTCATTGTGTTCAGCTTATCTTTTAAAACAGGTTCAGTACATCCACAGAAACATAATGTACTCTATATTTTTATTCTAACATTAACTTTTAATTTATTTTTGTTACTTCAGGGTATTTAAAATATATTAATCAATAAATTATTCCATAGTGTTTGTGGCCTAGAGTTGTTCAAATAAAGGATGTAATTTTAAATATCTAAATAAATGGACCTGTTTGAAATAGTGTTTACATTGTTTGAACATGTGTAGCTTCAAGGAAGGAATTTTTTTGTTTTGTAATAGCATTAGGAAATAATTTGCGCTTATTTTTCTGGCTGTCCTATATATCTTCGTAGTCACATCCTCAGTTCACTGACAGGCACCACTAATCTAAAAGTAATTTATTTGCCATACATAAAAAATACAAGAGGAAACCAGTTTAAGAGATGACAGACAATTCTAAATTTGAGTCTCCAAAACCTCTGAAAAAAATCTTTTTTTTTTTTTTAGTAACAGAAAACATATATATATATGTATTTATTTATTTCAAAGGTAACTTGTTTTACTCAAACTATTTACAACAAAGGGCAGAGTAGAGACATGAATGGCTGCACAAGTTATTTTAATTATAAATTAATAAAAGCCTACATTAAATTCATCTTATTAACTACTTATGAGACTGTATAAAAACTGATGAAGCCAACATTATTTGGTACTTCAGTTACTTCCATTCGCTTCAACTTAACTATTCTTTCTAAGTCTCGCTCTGTTGCCCAGGCTGAAGTGCAGTGGCACAATCTTGGATTCTCATGTCTCAGCCTCCCAAGCAGCTGGGATTACAGGTGTGTGCCAATACACCCAGCTAATTCTTATACTTTTAGTAGAGACGGGATTTTGCCACGTTGGCTGGGCTGGTCTCGAACTCCTGGCTTCAAGTGATCCGCACCCCTCAGCCTCCCAAAGAACTGGGATTAAAGGCATAAGCTACTATCCTCAGGCTCTAAAAAACTTTTTAAACTCCGTTGGAGTTTTGTGTGTGTGTGTGTGTGTGTGTGTGTGTTCTGATGGTTCTAGTTTTTGGATATGTTCCTTTATTTTAACTGGGTCATTAAGACATCACTAAGCAAAATATTTGCTCCAGAAAACTTGAAGTGTATTGAATGCTAACCTGAAGGAAAGAAAAAGAAAAACTTGCTGCCCCTTCTTCCTTCCTCCTGAAATATACCTCAAAAGAGGAAGACCTGTCAGAGACAAAGAAGCTCAAGTGCTGTTGGCACATGTTCCAAGCTCAGACAGGACAGTCTGTTCCTGAACACAGATCTGCCCATCACACATCACAACATGGTGATTCACGCTGTCATACTGCAAGGCAACAGGAGAAGCCTGCCTTCAAATGCCATTATGCTTAATTAAAAAGATGTTTATTTTCAAACCCTGGAGGGTGATTTGGGCTGAAACTGAATCAAGTTAAGCATTTGGAAAATTAAAGTTAAAAAAAATACAGTGTATATTACAGTATAATAAATGACAAAGAAGCTGATAAGCCTTTTATGGAAAAGGTGGGGAACAGCATGAATGAGCTATGCTGGTTTGCTTGCTTATTTTTGTGGGGAACAGGGGAGTCATTGCTGTATGTTTACTGTCTGCTTCACAAAAGAAAAATTATTTTGTTTTGGCCAGGCGTGGTGACTCACACTTGTAATCCCAGCACTTGGGAGGCCAAGGTGGGCGGATCACGAGGTCAGGAGATGGAGACCATCCTGGCTAACACAGTGAAACCCCGTCTGTACTAAAAGTACAAAAAATTAGCTGGGTGAGGTGGCAGGCACCTGAAGTCCCAGCTACTTGGGAGGCTGAGGCAGGAGGATGGCGTGAACCCGGGAGGCGGAGCTTACAGTGAGTGGAGATCGCACCACTGCACTCCAGTTTGGGTGACAGAGCCAGACTCCGTCTCAAAAAAAGAAAAATTATTTTGTTTCTTCCTGCTATATGGTAAGTTCTTCTATTGCTAGAAGTATACTTTAGCAATCATCTTTACCGTATTGATTAGAATGGCACAAGAATCAAGATTCTATCGTTCCAAAATCAGGTAATCACATTGATCCAATTTTATCAATAATTTACCGTCAAGGATTAATATTCGCATGGTGCTCTGTCCTTACCAAGAGTTAATATCTATTGGCCATTCAATTTACTTACCACTTTTGGTTTTGCTATAAAGTGTAACTTAAATATTAAGTTGTTTTGTACATTTCTGAACTTGCTTAAAATTAATAGCCAACATTAGCAATATCAGAGATTTTACTAGAAATGAACTATTGATACCTCCAATAATTCAGATAAATTTCCAAGTCTTAACAAGCCAATAAACAAACTTACCCGTATCTGAAGTAAGTGCTAAACTGTCTGCAGAGGCGATGGGCAAGTTCTCGTTTCCCACAAGCTGTAGGACCAGCTAGTATCAGCATGGGATAAGGGGCATCCAGGCTGGGAAGAGTGCTACAACACAGGAGCAGAGTCAGTTCTCCTACTGCAGCCAGGGAGAAAGCACATGAACTACACCCATTAGGCCATCATTAACCCGGCTGAATGAGGACTCGCTATAGAAGACACTGCGTAGAAGAATAGTTGTCCTTTCCAGAAACAGATTGATTATATGTCAAAAATCATATTCAAAGCATAGATAACAGTATGAGGTAAAATATGAACTTCTGTAAATTTGCTTTAACATGACTTTTAAAGGAAAACTATTAATATTTATTGGTTCTTGATTGCTAGAGTGAAATATTCCTCCCCAAAACTGATCAATGAAAGAAATGACTGTTAAAGTTAAATAAGACTGTAAAGTTAAGATAAATATTCATAACTACTGAATTAGAATGCAGGTATGCAAAGCCAACTTAACAGTAATAGCTAAAATTTACCTGAGCAATTACTACGTGCCAGGAAACATTCTAAGAGTCATACATATATTACCTCATTTAATTATCACAAGAAGCTAAAGAAGATGTTTCTGTCATTATCCCCTTTTAACGTATGAAGAAACTGAAGTACAAGGAGGTTAATTAACTTGCTCAAAGTGATAGTTAATCAGGTAGAGCTGATATACAAATGTAGGCTTGACTGCCAAGCCTGAAGACTGGACTAAAGAATGAATTCATTAATAAAATCTCCTGCAGCTGGGCGTGATGGCTCACGCCTGTAATCCCAGCACTTTGTGAGGCTGAGGCAGATCACCTGAGGTGAGGAATTCGAGACCAGCCTGAGCAACATGGAGAAACCCTGTCTCTACCGAAAATACAGAATTAGCCGGGCATGGTGGTGCACACCTGTAATCCCAGCTACTTGGGAGGCAGAGGCAGGAGAATCTCTTGAACCTGGGAGATGGAGGTTTCAGTGAGCTGAGATGGTGCCATTATACTCCAGCCTGGGCAATAAGAGTGAAACTGTCTCAAAAATAAAAATAAAAAATAAAATAAATAAAAATAAAATCTCTTGCAACACACTGAACGATGTGTTTAGACTCTACTCATGACACAAATTGTAGCAATCTAGAATCAAATATAAAGTTTTTAAAAACCACATGGCTGAGGTGTGGATTCTGTGAAGATGAAGGTGTAGATTCTGAGTAGAGTCTGTGGAAACAATGAAAGAGCATAGTTTTTCAGTCTCTCTGAATTCCCACAGAAAAACAGAAAAACTTGAGAACAAAAGCCTAAGGCAAACATATATAAGTACATGAAACGGTATCACCAAGAGCCACGGACCCACAAAACCTGTGTGGTACTGGAATCAACGCAGGAGGAAGAAGAAGGAAGCAATGGGCAGCATCTGACAGATCTGAGAGCAAGTGAACCCCAAAACAGCCACTGTGTACCTGCCGAGAGCAGGCAGGCTGAAGCTGTATACATGCGCAAAGGCCTGGACGTGAATGTTCATGACAGCCCTATTTGCAATCACCCAAAACTGGAATCAGTCCAGATGTCTTTCAACAGGTGAACAATTCAAGTAACTGTGATACCGCCATGCCATGGAATGCTACATGGCAATAAGAAAGAATGAACAATTGACTCATGCAACAACTTGAATGGATTTCCAGGGAATTAGTCTGAGTGAAACAAAGCCAATCCCAAAAGCCTATGTACTGTATGATTCTATTTATATTACATGTTTGAAATAACAGCATTATAGATAGAGACAGGGACAGATTAGTGGTTTCCAGGGGTTAGGGAAGATGAGGGGGAGGGAGGTGCTACGGCTATTACAGAGTATTACAAGGGATCCTTGTGATGAAACTGCTCTATAACTTGACTGTAGTGGCGCTAAGATAAATCTACACATGTGATAAAATTGCACAGAGGTAAACAGAACTAAAGACAAAAGAGTACATGCAAAACTGGTGAAATCCGATAAGGTTGGTGGATTTCCTGGTCAATTTCCTTGTTTTAATGTTCTGCTATAGTTATGCAAGATATTACCATTGAGGAAAACTGGGTGACTGGTTTATAGAATTTCTCTGTATTATTTCTTACAACTTCATGTGAATCTACAATTACCTCAAAATATATTTTTTTCAAAAAAATAACTAAGAAAAAGAAAGTGACAAATATTGAAATTAAGCAAAAGAGATCTTCTTCCTGAAGATGAAAACCAAAGCAAAGGAACAGAAAACAGAGGGTATACTTCAAAAAACCTTCCCTGAAATTAAAAACAAAAACAAAAACAAAAACAAATCACTATATATTGAAAGGGCACACATTATACCCGAAATATCAGCCCAGAACTAATACCAGGACATAGTCTAGTAAAATTACTGGGCTTTAAAGAAAAAGAAAAAAAATTCCAATTAGAAAAAAAAAGCACATTACTTATAAGGGAAAGAAAATTAAATTATCATCAGATTTTGACAATGTTTTATGCCAAAAGACAATGGAGTAACATTTTTAATATATTCAAGGAAAAAGGTGTGGGTCATGAATTTTATATTTAGCAGAAATGACTTTCAAGTATAAAGGGCATACATTATTATAACATGCAAGAATTCAGAGGATACTGATCCCATATCCCTTCCTAAGGAATCTACTAGAAAACAAGCTTCATACAACCAAAGTGACTCAAGGGACATCAATGTAACAACTGGTAGTGAGCAACAACTATGTAGTTAGCCAGAGAATTAAGACTAAATGAGAGCAAAGAGGGAGAAAGCACAGTATGTGATGGCTGTAAGTTTTGACAATATAAATATAGTACAACACTATTTTCTAAACGGGGTGGTTGATACTTATATGAAATACATAGAATAGGCAAATTCATAGAGACAAAAGTAGATTAGAGCTTATCAGAGGCTGGGAGCAGAGAAGAACCAGGAGTTATTGCTTAATGGGTACCGAGTTTCTGTTGGGGGTAATGAAAATGTTTTGGAAACAGATGGTAGTGATGGTTACTTAACATTACGAATGTACTTAATGCCACTCAACTGTCCACTTTAAAATTGTTACAGTGGCAAATTTTGTTACATATATTTTACCACAATAAAAAACACGGGAGGGAATTGGTAAATTGTAGGCAAAAAAAAATATTTTTAATGGTTTCAGGAATCATTTTGGTGGTAGTATTAGTACTTGTATTCTGATACCATTGTGCTACAATCTAGGATTTTTTCAAATGAGTAATTATGGGATTTGGTAATTTCATCTTCCTCTGTGTCCCTTAGAACCAGATTTCTTTTCTTGGTGTGGGAAAAAAGGAAATACCCATACAATAGCAAGGAGGTTGAGTAAAAGCTTAACTGTAGTTTTGGAATCAAATTGTAAACATCAAGAATTCAGAAGGTATTTAATCCATCTATCTATAGATAGACACAGGTAGGTCTACCCAAAGAGAGAGAGATAGATATAGATAGAACAAATATAGACAGGTACAAATAGATTGGATGGATGGATGGATGGATGGATGGATGGATGGATGGATGAATGAATGAATGGATGGACAGATGAACTGATGAAAAGATTTACATTCTTAGCTCTTTCCACTAAAAGGCCTCAAAATAAATGACCAACCTGGTAGCAATGAGTATCTTAACCCCCAGACTGGAATGGGAAATACTACTTTTCACTAAAACTGGAGCTTCTTGCAGAAAAGGCTGATTACAGATTTGGGACAGGACATGTACAAGATGAGTCTGGAGAACCTTCTCATATCAGAAGTCTCTATCATGACTACCAGACCAGAGTCAAGGTTTGGTCGTGTCATTTTAATACTGTATCCTCACCTCAATTTTACCAGGAGAGGGGACAGTGATTCCCCAGTAATGCAGCATACAAGTCCCAAAGTCAAGGGTTGGGGTTCCTCTCCTGAATCTTGACTTCTGGTGCTGACAGAGAGCGGTATACTGGTCTAGACAGAGTAGGAAGGGCATTGCAGGCCTGCACATTAGCTACTGGTCCTGTGTCCATGAGTTTCCACAATGAATGCCACTCCATCCTGGAACATCTGGGCCTACTTGGCCTTTGTTCTTGTTTGCCCGACAGCCAGAAATGATCAAGACATATGTGTTTATCAAACACTGCTGCAAATGTCTTTGATATATGTTTTTATTTAAGTGTACCCTAAAGCATGAAACAACTAGCAATACCATAAACTAGAAAAGAAATACAATGAGGAGATAAATGCCCCTCTTTTGAATCAAATGTGCTTTTCCAGATGCATGTAAATAAATGATAATTCATTTCACCTAGAGGGCCACCATAAACACGTAAAACTGTCAATGTCTACATTATTAAATTATATGTAAAAATCATGTCCTGGGTTGCAAAATAAAACATTTTGCTCTCTGTGGGAAACCAGCCATGTGAAGTACAGGAGCAAATACCACATGAAGAAGAGAAGCCATTTATACCCAAGAGATTTTACAAGTATTTTTAAAATGCCTTTGGGTATTGATAGAATTTCTCCATTATACTTATAGCATATATGGCCATCTGCTCCAACAGATTGTTTTAAAAAGATATGGAGAAAGCATGGTAAATCTGTCTTCGAATTCAGAGGTGAGAGACTCTGTTCATGTGCTCCATTGAGCTGGGTGACTCCTCCCTACTGAGTTTATTGCAGCTTAGTGCAAAGACTGCTTCGGGTTTCCCTTAGGCTAGCTGGGCTTCCTTCTAAGGGACTCCCTAATAATGTGAATTCATGGAACAGTCTTTGGCAAGGGTATTTAGCATTCACTCACAGCTGAGGGAAAATTTACAATGGATATAAATTATCACAATTTTCTGTTAAGGTTAAGGTCTGTGTTTCTCTCATAAGGCAGAAAAATTGACTTTTTTTTTTCCCCCAAAGATTTCAGTGTTGTATGGCACAGAATGGCCACCATACAAGGGACCAGACAAACTAGTGAAGATGAATCAACTCATCACCATGCTTGGGAAAATACCAGCAAGCAAGCAGCACATTGCAAGTACATGATATTAATAATATACCATAACGGAGACAATATCATCTATCAAATAAAGACTTGGCCCTTTCCCTGAGAGAAGGGTAAAAAGCAGCATTTATCGGAAATAAAGGGGTCACAAAATAGAGGGCTAGGGGAAATGATGAGGCTGTCTTGTGCTTGCTCACCCTGAATTCTGGCCTGTGGATTCCTAATAAATACCTGTCAAAGATCCTCTGCGGCTGCATCACGCTGTTGACAACATGGGTCAGGTGGTCTTGAGCTGCAAGCACTTCAGAGGGAGGATCATATTTATTCACTGCTGAAACCTTTTCCAGAATTAGAGATGTAAAAGGGAAAAAAAGTTTTGTTTCTAAAAAGAAGACGAAGCTTGAATTTTTCCTTAATGAAATGTTGTATACATGCAGCCGGGTATACAAAATAATTTAACACATGCCCATGAATGTTAGTATTCAGTCTTCATGTTTATGCTAATTTTCCTAAAATTTAAGAAATGATAATTATTTTAAAATATTGAGTGGAGTCTTTTGATCTCCTACTTCTTTATACTGCCTGGTTTGGGAGGGAAAATGACAAAAAAAAGAAAACCACCAAACAAAAACCCACAGCCCCTCTAAAGCCTATGATTACTTTTAATATAGTAAACATTCCAACTTTTAATATGTGAAAAATGAATAAAACTTATAGCTGTAGATTCCAGGTTTTGATGCGTGGGGAATGTTTTCCTCATACCATCTCACCAAGAACAATTCCCACAATCTCAAATTCTACCAAAACTTCCTCTTCATTTAGCATAACTTTCTTCATTCAAGGATATGGGCCTTTTCTTCATAATGTACAGTTCTCCATCCCCTTGTCTTTCCCATTCTTCTAAATACATTATCCTCATCTACCATATGCCATATCTTTACTTAATACATAGTTTTAAATTGTATTCCTTTTGCAAAATGTTAAAGGAAAAGAGGAATCTAATAAGTACCTTTGAGTGTGAGAATAATGACAGTCTGGCATCTGTAACTATTTTTAACCAAGATTTCAGAAAGGCATTTATGAGATGGAATACGTGCCTCTCTACATATTTATACCTGTTTTCATTCCCATTTCAAATTTGCATCCAGTGTAAGAAATCCTTCATTAGTAGAGATTTTGGCTGTCACCAACCACTAAAGCAAGACAAAGCAGTGACCATGAGTTTGAAAAGCAGGGAGGCAGGTGCTAGCATTCAAGGTCTGGTTATTCTGGAATTCTGTGACTAGATGAATCATTATTTTAAAGAGCAGAATTAAGGATTTAAAATATCAGGGTAGTGATTTATTTGAGTACCTTTCGATTATATGGTAGAGTGACATTATAGTACATTTTGTTGTTAAATGAATTTTTCAGGTAACACAGATAGAATCACACACCTTCCAAATAGGATAGTTTTTCAAACTGATAGTCTGACATAAAGCTATGACCTATATAAGTGGAGTATTGCTTCTGTTCCCTACGGCCAACCTCTTCACTGTACTAACAGCAAGTCATCAGGCCTTTCACTACATTTGTGTTGATACTCACCTTTGCAGAGGGTTAAACAAACAGATCCTAAGACAAGGAAACATTCCCTAAATGAATTAATGTACATATTGTTATGTGTCTTATTTACTGATTATATTGCTTCCACAGCAGGCAACACAAGCTTTTGAGCATATTAACCCATAAACACAATGGTAATGGTATGACATGATTACATACCTTTTCTTCCACTTTAATCTTCTTCTGATCTAATTCTGTTAATCGCAGAAGCATAAAAATTACGGAGAACCAATATTCAGACTTTTCCTATTTAAAATATTAAGAGGACTGCTCAGTTGCCTTCCTTTTCCCAAAATAACAAGCACCAACATTGGGTTTTCATGAGCTTGGGCCTTTCACCTGCTACCTCATCATTCCCACACACACCCTCACAGGGCTATGCATTTCACACTTCCCAGTTCCCTTACATTAACTTAATGCAGACTGTGCCTTGTAACATATAAAGGTCTTCAAGTGTACACTCTTGTTAATCTCCCTGTGAGATTAGAGATTAACAGGACAGGTGGGTTACCCTCATTTCTTTTTTTAAAATTTAATTTAATTGGCCGGACGAGGTGGCTCACGCCTGTAATCCCAGCACTTTGCGAGGCCAAGGCGGATGAATCACAAGATCAGGAGATCAAGACCATCCTGGCTAACACGGTGAAACCCCGTCTCTACTAAAAATACAAAAAAATTAGCCAGGCGTGGTGGCGGGTGCCCGTAGTCCCAACTACTCAGGAGGCTGAGGCAGCAGAATGCTGTGAACCCAGGAGGTGGAGCTTGCAGTAAGCCGAGATCGCGCCACTGCACTCCAGCCCCTGGGTGACAGAGCAAGACTCTGTCTCAAAAAAATAAAATAAAATAATAATAATAATTTAATTTTAAGTTCTGGGATATATGTGCAGGACGTGCACGTTTCTTACACAGGTAAGGGTGTGCCACGATGGTTTGCTGGACCCATCAACCCATCACCTAGGTATTAAGCCCCGCATGCATTAGCTATTTATCTTTATGCTCTCCCTGCTCCTGGCCCCCGACAGGCCCCAGGGTGCATTGTTCTCCTCCCTGTGTCCATGTGTTCTCATGGTTCAGCTCCCAGTTATAAGTGAGAACATGCAGTATTTGGTTTCCTGTTCCTGTGTTAGGTTGCTGAGGATAATGGCTTCCAGATTATCCTCATTTCTAAAGGCTACCAAGCCTCAGAAAGGTGAAGCATCTCATCTAAGATCCCGTGGCCAGTGACTTCAACCCTGTCTTCTAACTCCAACAAGTCTCAATTCTGCCAATAATGAAACTTTAATATTTTATATTATTTTGTTATTATTTATATGCAATATTTCATATTAATTTGTATTGTTTATTATGAATTTTTGTAATAATAAAATGATATTCATTTATCAGATAAACTCCTTATTACTCCCTACCATCAGGATTATCTGCCTTTTGGAAATATAATTAGAGTTTTCGTAGTAAAAAGCTATGCCTCTTTGAGGGGAAAAAAGACATTAGATATTAGCAGATAATCCATTATATATTAGGTTGGTGCAAAAGTAATTGTGGTCTTTGCCATTAAAATAATGCAAAAACCACAATTACTTTTGTGCCCTCCCAATAGATGAGACCGTATATGAGGTGAATGTACAAAGCTTAGGTGTAAATGTTGGGGGGAAGGTTTTGTGTATAAATCAATTAACATGTGTCAAAGGGCTTGTGATGCTCATTCATGCGTATGCACAAACACCCTTCAGGGATCTGAAACTGAGGTGTGCTGGCCACTTTAAACCCTGCCTCTTACTTTTCCAGAAATGTTTTTAAATTGCCTCTCACTGTTCCTGTCCCAAGGGCAGTTTTTAATTTATAAATCTTTCTTATATTTTTTTTCACCTATCTAGACATTTTCATCAAGATACACACAAAAAGAAGGTTACTAAGAGCTACATGCAAAGTCAAGAGCCTGTGGAAACTAAGTGAAGGATACAGGTAGAAGAATGGAATGAAGGACAAGCAGACAAGGAAGGAGGGAAGGAGGCCGGGAGAAAGCATCAATCAATGGAGAGAAAGAGAGGGACTCAAAACACAGTCCCCGATCCTTCAAACCCAGAGGTGTGAAGAACTCCTGGGAAATGTATTATTTTGCTCTATAATTATTTTACATATACATCAATTTCATGGCTATATCCAGGTAAATTAGGTATCTAATCTTAGATTTTCTTTCCCTTGTTATAAAATAGGAATCACATTCTGTCTCCACCTATGTCTTGCATTGTCTAATGTGAGAGAACACTGTTCTGTAATCTTATTACCTCTTTCCTGTAACCTTTAGTACCACCAGGGATGAGTCACAAATGACCAGCAGAGCAACTAAATGATATTCAGTTTCAGGCTTTCCTTCACTGACAGTCATGTGACAGCTTGTTAGTCATGAAAGAAGATCTTAAGTCTTAAAAAAAAAACGGTCACTGTAGGTACTACTAAATCCTTCCTTAGAGAGAAGGAAGATAGACAAATTCTAGTCACATTCCTGATATTCTTTTACCAAAAGTACTTCTTAAAGAATTCCTAGATAGTTCCCCTCCACCCTCCCACTTTCTTCTCTCTCTCCCTCCCCTGATATAAGTAATGTCTCACCTGAATTGGATTTTTCAGAAGATTGAGAACTCGAAGGATGGGTAAATTTTTGATGTATTCTATTTCTCTCAGCTCAGCAATCTGTTCAAAGAAAAAAAAGTATCAACAGACTAAATGCACAAACACAACAGAAAACATAACACAATAGGAGCCAGTTTGGGTCCTTTCAATTCAACTTATTTTAAAAATTGCTCTGTCCAGCTTTTTAATGAGAATTCCACAGAACTACACAGAACAAGGGAATGAGTGCATACCCCTTCTATAAATATGCATGCACACAACCACATTTTCTTTTTTCTTCTCTAGGTAGGGAACAGTAAGTTTCCTCCTCTTACCCACGTTCACTTTAAGGCAGAAATAAAATAGCATTCACAGTCAGAAAAACAGTACAAAAATGCATCCAAGGATGACCTGGTTACCCACCCCACCCCCGTTCCTAGCCCACCAGCCCCCCAACTTCCTTTCCCAATTCTGCTTCTGCCACCCTGGTCATTTGTGATTTTTTTTTTTTTTTTGAGATGGACTCTCACTCTGTTGCCAGGCTGGAGTACAGTGGTGTGATTTTGGCTCACTGCAACCTCCGACTCCCTAGTTCAAGCGATTCTCCTGCTTCAGCCTTCTGAGTAGCTGGGATTACAGGCACACAGCACCACGCCAGATAATTTTTGCATTTTTAGTAGAGACGGGGTTTCAATATGCTGGTCAAGATGGTCTCAATCTCCTGACCTTGTGATCCGCCTGCCTTGGCCTCGCAAAGTGCTAGGATTACAGGCATGAGCTACTGCGCCCGGCCAAAGTCTTCTTACTGCATGCACATATATGGCTTTATCACTTTTTCCACCAGAGAATTAATACAAGGAAAGGTAAAAAACTAAAAATCGTATGACGTATTTCTTGATGGGTGTGTACTGTTCACCTTGAACTCTTTAGCTAACTTGTACACTTATGTTTTATATACTTTTCTGTATAGGTTTTATTTCACAATTTTAAAAAGTAGCAGAACAGAAAGAAAAAAAAAATGATTGCTTGACAGTTCCTTAATTTGACCAGGAATAGCAGTTGGGTTGTGGCAGGCCTGAATTCTCCACTAAATTAAAAGCAAATAGGTTTATTAAAATTTTTGTAATTAGCATAATTACAATTTTATATCAAGTGTAGATATTAAACTTTTGCAAAAAGTTAATCATCACTTTTTCATTTCTATTTTTCTCCAAATCATTTCTGCATGCATTGGAAAGCACTCCAACAGAAGGATCACAAATAACTCCTGAGTTATCCAACCACAATACACAATTAAAATGCAAACTAGACCCAAAGCCAAGTCAGAGGACAAACATATGCACCATGTTCAAAGGATGCCATTTTCAAAGATATAATATGAAAGGCGAACACCAGAGTTGCAATCTACAACCTGCACACGTTAATCTTGTTAGAGCAACATTATACTATTATACACATCTTTTTCCATAAGATGACTAAACTGTCCATCAGCCTGCCATTTGGATTATCTTTTTTTTTTTTTTTTTTAAAAAAGGGATCAATTGTTTTCTATTGTATTATTCAGGGAAGTGGAAAAGTAAACTTGTAAACAATGGATTAATTTTCTTCTAGCATTCCACCTGCTCTTGTTCTTTTTTTTTTTGAGATTGGGTCTCGCTCTGTCACCCATGCTGGAGTGCAGTGGTATGATCACGGCTCACTGCAGCCTCGACCTCCCTAGCTCAAGGAATCTTCCTACCTCAGCCCCCCACCCCCAAGTAGCTGGGACTAGAAGTGTGCACTGTCAAGCTCAGCTAATTTTTGTAGTTTTTTGGAGACAGGGTTTTGCCATGTTGCTTAGGCTGTTCTTGAACTCCTGGGCTTAAGCAACCCACCCACCTCAACTTCCCATTCCCAAGTGCTAGGACTACAGCCATGAGCCACCACACTGGCCTGCTCTTGTTTTTGGACCTAACACTAATGTTAAGAGATGTGTTCCTTCATTTATCACATCTCACCAACAAGTTGTGGCCATGTGCATTTGCATACATTGCTGGTGAGAGTGGAAACTGGTGCATTCTTTCTATAGGGCAACCTGATGTATTTCATGTGTTTCATAAGCTATGAACCAGCTTTCCCACTTCAAGAGGCTTATACTAAAGAGATCATTTGTATCTAATTTTTTTGTAAACATTAGATTTCCCTCAAGGCCATAGTCTCTAAGCATCACCATCCAGATCTAAAGGGAACCACTAAAGTCTTTTCTTTAAAAAAAATATATATATAATATGTAATTTCTATATGTGAAATATTCTATATTCTAATTTTTTGTAAAAAAAATTAGATACAAGAACATTCAGTCTAACATTATCAATAAAAGTAAAAAAAGTGTAAATTCCTAAGAACACCACGATCATGTAATTAAATGGGTAATAGTACAGTCCTATAGTAGCAACACTACACGCTCATTTTAGAGGATAGTGATATTTACAGTGATTGACATGGAAAGATCTTGATATGTTTCAAACACCATGAACACAGTGGTCATGGAATATACAAAATTATACTGCCGCAAGATGTCAGCTGGGATCAGTTGGTTTTTTGAGAGTCAAATGAAAGGGACCCATTTTCCCTTCCTGGCCTTCCATGGGGTAGGATGAGGTGAGAGGGGAGAAGGTATGGGGTGGCCTGGCTTCACCTCCCCATGTCTACTGAATTAGCAAAGTGCCACAGATACTGCTTGCCCTGCATGCACCCTCCCTCTCCTGCACAACCTACCCCAAGGACTCCACCCTCACATCTTTTCTCTGCAAAGCCCACAAAGCCAGGACTGTGTACATAACAGACTTTTACAGCAGGAGTAGAGACAACAGCACCCCAAACAGCTTCCAGTGAAATACTGCCAGAAAAGTTATGTTCCTACGGGAAGTTCAGTCATCTGCTGCCAAGAATGTCATCTTAACACAGTTGATCCCCAGACTCCAGTCCAGCCCATTCTCTCACCTCCTTTGCCCCTATTGACGATAGTCCACAACTCCACCCCCAAAGCATGTTGACTTCCTCTTCTTTTCTTCTTTTACCATTTCCCTCAAGGCCATAGTCACTAAGCATCACCATCCAGATCTCAAGGGAACTACCAAAGTCTTTTGTTTTAAAAAATATATATATATACATATATAATTTCTATATGTGAATATATATTTATATATGTGAATATATAAAAATATATAAGCATATATAAATATATGTTATATATACACACACACACATATATTTGTCTTCTTAGAAAACAATTGGGTACAACCATTAAAATTTTTTTCACTGCCACATTTAAACATAAATCTGTGCAGAAAAATATTTTTCAAACTGCAGGGAACCTATCAAGTAGCTGATGACGTTGGTAAGTGCATTACTGGAATAAGAATCAACAGATGGATCAATGGAACAGAATAAATACTCCAGAAACAGATCTTTTCAGTATTGGTTTTGTTTCACAATTTTAAGAAGGGGGAAAAAGAAAAAACAAGATTGCTTGACTTCCTGAATTTGGCCAGGGTTAGAATTTGGGTTGCAGCAGGCCTGAATTCTCCACTAAACTAAAGACAACTAGTTTTATTTAAGTTTTCTGTATCTTAGTAGAATCTTAAGAGAAATAAGAATGGTGTATATTTAAAAGATGAACCACAAATATTTTTCAAACTGTGGGGATCTATCAACTAGTTGATGACGTTGGTAAGTGCATTACTGGAATAAGAATCAACAGACAGAGCAATGGAACAGAATAAATACTTCAGAAAATATTTATCTCTGTATCAGTGAGAAAATTAGTCTTATTCAATAAAACTATTTGTTAAATGAGTTAATTAAGGTGAATTGGTTAGCGTAAGGCTGGGGATATAATGAGTCCTCAATAAATGATAGCTGTTATTATATTACTATTAGATATTGAAAAAAGTAAATTGATTTTTTACATTTTTAGTTATTGTGGATACATAAGAGTTGTACATATTTATGGGGTAAATGTGATATTTTGGTACAAGCATACAATGTGTAATGATCAAATCAGGGTAACTGGGGTATCTATCACCTCAAGCATTTATTATTTCTTTGTGTTAGAAATGTGACAATTCTATTCTTTTAGTTATTTTGAAATATACAGTAAAATATGATTAACTATAGTCACCCCATTGTGCTATTGAATACTAGATCTTATTCCTCCTATAAATTAAAATGTTTGTTTCAATTATACCATAAAATAAATTATGGATTAAGAGTTGAAAGGTAATAAAAGAAACCAGGGGGAAAAAGTTTAGGTGAACACCTAACAGATTTCAGAACAGAGAAAGACATCATAAACATTTTTAAAATAATAAAGGAAGACACAAAGAAAAATATTGATGGACTTCAGAAATTACTTTCAAATGTGTAGCAAAAGTACAATGAGTACAATGAAAAGTAGAATGATAATAATATAAATGATAGTCAACGGCATGAATAGACAATTTCTAAAAAGAAAACTAAGTGTCTAACAAACAGGTCAAAAAAATGTTTAACCTCATGGGTAATCAAAAATTTTTATATAAAATAATGCAAAATACTGTTTTTCTCTACCAGAGTGACATAATTTTTAAAAGATATTTGCTCACAAAGGTGTAGTAAGATACACTTATAATATAGTATTCTAACTGGTAGGATATTAATTAGTATGAACCTGTATGAAATATAGTAAGAGTCTTAAAAATGCCTATATCCAGTAATAGTATTTCCAAGAATCTATCCTAAGTAAATCATTTAAAATATACTTAAAGGTTTATATATAAGAATATACGCTACAACAAATTTTAAACATAAATTTCAATAAGTAAATGACTCAATAAATCCTGACATATCCATTCAATAGAATATTTTACAGTATTAATCAGAATTCTGAAATGTTGGGACAATTTATTTCCTACCTTGGAATTAGATGCCCACCTCACACTACCCACAAAAGTAAATCCCAATTGGATTAAAGACTAAATATGAAAAAACAAAACTTGAAATTACAAGAAAATATATGAGAATATTTAAAACCTGGGGTATAGAAAAATTTCTTCAATAAAACATAAAAAGCAGAAATTACAAAAGACCGTAGCGAAGAATAACTTTCAGACCTCATACTCTAGTCCCCAGACATAGAATTTTACTTGATATATAAGTTTTCTAGGGTTTACATAACAAACTACCACAAACCTGGAGGCCTAAAACAACAGAAATTTCTTCCTTCCACAGTTCTGGAGACCAGCAGTCTGAAATCAAGGTGTCAGCAGTCCCGCGCTCTCTCAGAAGGTTCTAGAGAACCCTTCCCTGCCTTCTCCAGCTTCCAGTAACTCCAGACCTTGCTTGGCTTGCAGCAACATAACTCTAATCTCTGCCCCATCTTCGCCTGGGTCATCTCATGGCCTTCTCTGTGTGTGTGTGTCTTCTTCCCTTCAGCCTCTTATCAGGACATTGGGTTTAGGGCCACCCTACATCCAGGATGTTCTTCTCTTTAGATCCCAAACTTGATTACATCTTCAAAGATCCCTTTTCCACATGAGGGGACATTCACAGTTTCCTGGGGTAGGCTTTTTGGAGGAGAGGGCCACACAATTCCACCTGCTATACTTAGTAAGGATTAGCTTCCAAGAGAAGTGGCTCCACGGACAGGGCTTGCCTTCTGTCAGACAGCTGGCACAGCATGCCCCCACCCTGCTGTTGGAATGAGACACTCTGCCTCTAAGGTTTAGGACAAGATAAAGAACCATGCACCAGGGGTTCTGGATGACAGTAAGGAGGCTGGATGGCAGCACTGTCACCCAGTCACCTGAGTCACCTAAGTTGCAAACCCAGGAGTCGTCCTCAAACATTTTCTTCCTCATCCACCACCTCCAATCTGCCCTAGTTATTCTTCCTCAGAAACACCTCTAGACCCCAGCCTTCCTTCCCCTTCCTCACTACTGCTACCTGATTGAAGGCCCTCATCCACTCAGCTCAAACCACTCCTCTGATCTCCAGTCACCATCTCCCTTCTCTGCCCTGTAGGAAAACACTCGAGCCTCACTTCTTATACACAATCATTCCAGAATCTCATCCCATGCATCTCAAACATCACCCAAGCACTTGATAGAAGGGACGCAAATCTGGGTATTCCTGAGAGTTCCTGAGGGTCCTGCATTCAGTCAACAAATATTCTTTGTTTTTTTTTAAGAGACAGGGTCTCGTGATGTTGCCTAGGCTGAGGTGCAGTGGTGTCATAATAGCTTACTGCAGCCTCAAACTCCTAGACTCAGGCCATCCTCCTGCCTAACCTCACAAGTAGCTGGGACTACAGGTACATGTCACCATGCCCAGTTATTTATTATTTTATTTTTTTGTGGTGGGGGAAGAGATGGGAGTCTTGCTGTGTTGCCCAGGCTCGTCTCAAACTCCTGGACTCAAGTGATCAGCCTACCTTGACCTCCCAAAGCTCCAGGATTACAGATGTGAGTCACCATGCCTGGAGCCAAGACAACAAATATTCTTCAGTGCCATCTCTGAGCCAGGCATTGCTCAAAGTGAACAAGATAAAGTCCCTGAGCTCTTGAAGCTAACATTCTAGTTGGAAAGCCAGTGAACTCTAACAGATGTGAAACTAGAATATGCAATATGACACAATCTCAGGTAATAGTAAGTACTAATGATAAATTAAAAAGTATAAAGGGATAAAGAAAACAGGGAGGGGGTGCTGGAGAGGCCAGAGGGGGGTCAGAGGCCATTTTTTGTGAGAGTTTGCCACAGGCTTAAATGAAATGAAGTGAATTTTTTTGAAGATGAGGGGAAAAGCTTCCAGCAGAGACACCAGATGTTATGAAGCTCCAGAGGTGGAAATACGCTGGATCTGCATGAGGATCAGAAGAAAATGGCTGACTTAACATTCCCAGTCCTTCTGCAAGGAAGCACTCACCCCGCCAGCTGCCCCTGAGAGTGCTGGTCTCCATCCCCAGTCACATAAACTGGCCACTGACAGCCAGTCCTACGTAGCCGGCCTAACCAAGTCAGATGGCGAGGAACATGTGGTCTCCTGGTCAATGGCCGGCACTCTACTCAGTGAGCCAGTGCTAAAGCAGGCAAAGGGCAACTATCCCTGCTGACCCCATCATCATGGAGCCAGGGCACCAGGAAGCAGGCCAAGTCCATCACTGGGATATAAGCATTAAGAAAGGGGTCGGGGCAAAGGAGAAAGTCACATTCACCTTGATCTGAGAGTTCAAAAATTGTTTCTAAAAGTAATGAAGCAGCATCAAAACCTGGACTCAAAGTGTGCACCCATTAGCACTCTCCGCAGAGAGCCAAGACTATCCAGAGAGCAGTTGCTGAGCAGATCAGGATTTCCTGCCTTGGGCATCACCTTTGGGTGTAAGGAGGCCAAAGACCTCCAAGGGGGCCTCCCTCCTATTTGCATCCCAGGGCAGGAGTATGTTGGCCAGGTGGAATGGAGATTGACTTTAGCAGGAGATCTGATCACACCAGCATCAATGGTATGCCTCTGCATCAATGTTTTCAGCCCCTGCAGGCCCCAAGGACTCACCTAGTCCAACCCTTCTCATTATAGGCCTAACCTAACAAACCTAAATCCAGAGAGAAATAAAGTTCACTTAGAAGTCTGATTGGGTTTAATGCCCCCAAAGTTCCTTTTGCTCACATATGTGAAGAGAAGTGTGAGCCAAGGTTCAATGAAGAGGGGGGTAATGCACATTGCTTGCCAGGGACATTAAATGGCATCTGTCTTTGAACAACAAGAAGCAAGGGGTCCTCGTCAAAGAATGTTCTGCCTATACAAAGCATCACAAAAATAGAGTGGAATAATGGCCTTCAGCTGCCATTGTCCCCGTCAGCATTCAAGGAGAATGATTTAGAAGGAAAGCCAGAGCACTGCAAAGAATGAAGAGACAGGAAGCTCTGGGAGGAGCACTTTTATTACTTAGGATTCAAGTTGTCTCCATGCTTCCATTGCTTTATGAGTATTACCTTGCGAAATCCTCACAAAAATTCAGAAAAGTAATTGGGAACCGACAGTGTGAAATAATGACACTGAGACTTAGAGAAGTAAGACAGCGTTTTTCTAAGTCACTCCCAAACTGATATCTTGCTTCTAGAAGAAAGGACTGAGGTTATAATAGAGCTAACAGTTTGGGATATGTTTTAAATGCTGGAAATGATGTAAAATCTAACAAGACTACAGAGTAGAGGGTAACTAAGGTCCCCAAATCCCCAGCTGATGGTAAACATTCTCAAGTGGCCTTAAAAAGATGTTCAAATGATCACATGTGGGTGCTACAATGTCTCAACTGCTAAAACCAAGTACATAATACTGATGCAGTGCTACCATAAAACAATATTCTTAATGTCAGATTAATCATATGAGAAGCAGAAGCTAGGTTATGTTTCTGCCTAATGATAAATTTTCCACCCCTGATACACAGTATTCTCAGTAGTCCTGGAGAGTTCTCTGAGGAACTCTCCTGAAGCCTCAAAGAATATTTCAAAGTACTTCTGGTTGCTCCTCAACCTGCCCAGGGGGGAGCTGGGGAATAAGGTGATTGTTACAGACCTCATGGGTGCCAAAGGATCCCCCTTTGGGACACGTGGCCATTTTTTTTTAACGGATCCTCTTTAACATTTGAAAATTATAAACTCCTTTCTTCACATGATGATACTCCTCTTTTTTCTTTAAAGTTTGTCAAATACAATTTGAAAAGTCTCTTGAAATGGAGGAGAACGACATACTATTTGTGAGGTGTTTCTAGATCTGCACTGTCCCATATGATAATTACTAGCCACATGCAGCTGCCCAGCACTTAAAATATGGCCAGGATGAACTGAGACATACTTTAAGTGTAAAATACACAACGGATGTCAGAAATTTAGTATGAAACAATAGAAAGTTAAATATCTCATCAATAAGTCTGTACGTAGATTACATGTTGAAATGAAAACATTTTGGATCTACTGGGTTAAGTAAAATGCATTATTAAAATTAATTTCACCTGTTTCTTTGCACCTTTTTACTGTGGCTACTGGAGAATTTTAGATCACATCTGTGGCTCACATCTGTGGCTCACGTGACGTTTCGCTGAGAAAGCACTGTATTGGGGCATTACAACAGGCCCTTTCAGAAGGGAGGCCCATTAGCATTTTATGTACTGTATCACCCTGCAGAGGTTAAGAACATTGAAACCGGAGGCAAACCATTCTCTGTTTGCAGACTGGCTCTGCTATTTGCTGGATATATGACTTTGGGCAAGTTACTTAACCTCTTTCTGCCCCTGTTTCTTCATTTGTAAAATGAATAATGGGTTATAATGAGGATTAAATGAGATAAAGTGCTTAGGAAAGTGCCTGGTGCATAAAGATCCTCAACAAATATCTCTAGATTATTTTATGATCGGAATTGTTACTATTATCATTACTGTTACTCCTTTTCCTAAATCCTTAGATGCATTGAGTTGAGATTTAATGAGTGCTTTCCACCTTTTCAACAGCCCCTGTATATATGTGAGAACCATTTTAAGTAAGAAATTTTCTAAAAATCAGCCTTCAATGGCAAATGCATGAAAAGGACACTAAAACCACACGAGACGGAGATTGTGCGGACTTCCTAAGACACGTGGTACAGTGAACAAAGATTGTCCATTAGAATTAACTGGAGAAGTTGCCAAAACAACTAAACATACAAGTCAAGGACTCACGCCTGTAATCCCAGCACTTTGGGAGGCCGAGGCAGGTGGATCACGAGGTCAGGAGATAGAGACCATCCTGGCTAGCGCAGTGAAACCCCGTCTCTACTAAAAATACAAAAAAATTAGCTGGGCGTGGTGGCAGGCGCCTGTAGTACCAAGCTGCTCGGGAGGCTGAGGCGGGAGAATGGCGTGAACCCAAGAGGTGGAGCTTGCAGTGAGCCAAGATAATGCCACTGCACTCCAGCCTGGGCGACAGGGAGAGACTCCGTCTCAAAAAAAAAAAAAAAAGATATACACACACACACACACACACACACCACACACACAAGTCAAGGAGAATGAGGAGGAACAGTTTTGTCTGTGATTCAAAACTCATCTGTTCCCAGGACTAATAAATGACTTTTCTTGATTCTTAGCAACCAAACAGATGAGGGAAGTTTGTTGGAAAACAAGGCTCATCGCGCAAAACTGACAAGCACCACCACAGCAGAACACAGCAAGATCCCCACTAGAGGCCAGCTCACTTGAGCTCACACCAACTGTCCCTTTCAGGCTCAGCCCAACTTTTCATTTTCAAGAAGAAATAAACATTCAACCTCCTTATCAAAGTGTTCTCCCAAAAATATGATGAAGTATTCAATATAAATAAAATAACTTTGTAGACCTTACAGCATAAGAAGTCAGGTAAAGTTACCAACTGAATATACCATGATTAGGAGCACAAATGCTTTATTAAAAATAAAATATAAGAACGAAAGCCCGTTTCTGTGATTTTTGAAGTAAAGTGTGCATTATTAAGCCAGACATTAAAATTTGAAGAAACCCAGTCCCCAACCCATCACGTAGATTGGTAGATAAGAACTCGCTTCCTGTGCCTCCTCTCTTTATTTTTAAGGGTTTAAGCCTTTCCTAAGGTATTTGCATTTTTAAACGTTTTAATTTTTTTAAATTGACAGATAAAATTATAGGTACTTACTGTGTATAATACGATGACTTGAAATTCATCGCATCATCCTGTTACATTGTGGGATGGCTAAATCTAGCTTTTTAACATATGTGTTACCTCGCAAAGTAATCATTTTTGTGGTAAAAATGTTTAAAATCTACTCTCTCAGCATGGAAAAATACAATATATTTTTATTAACTATAATTGCCATGTTATACAATAGATCCCTGGGACAAACTCCTTATGTAACCGAAATGTTGTATCCTTTGACCAACATCTTCCCAACACTTCCCTTACCAAGGCCCTAGACTTTTCTTTAAATGGCAGACATGGAGCAACACCAGCCTATGGCTATTCTTATATCTCCAACCTCCTTACTCTGATATTTCAGACATTCCTACTGCCACATTTCTACACAAAATTTTGTATGAACACGTATACTTCAGAAAATCATCCACACGTGATTGCAGTTTAAACCTTAAAAATAATATAATTAGGAATCATCACATTTTCAATAATTAAGATTTTAAATACTTTTTAAAAACAATCCTTCTGCAACTACTCTAGGAATTTTGCTGGAACAATATTTCTAAGCTGGCATTTAATGTGTCCACCCTTGAGAAACCAAAAATGAAGTGTTTGTGCTTCTCTAATATGTCCTCTTATGTCGACACTGAAACCAAGACATGTGAAGTAAAACACTACCTTATTATCCTCCAGGTCGATCACTTCCAGGAGGTCATGATTCTCTAAGCCTTGGAGGCTGCTTATCTGATTGTGGGACAGATCCAGATTCTGTAGGGCTTTTAGATCCTCCAAACCTGTGATTGTCTCAATCTGGTTATTGCTCTAAAATAGACAAAATACATTTAATGTCTCAAAGACCTCTCAAGGAAAAGTTGTAATGGCAAGTTTTCATTTTGGATACTGACCCAAATCTCTCTTAAAAAATCAGTAAGGCATTCTTGTCCTTCCCTCCATCCCATTTCCATCATTCACCACTCTAAACACATACACATATCCCAGAAAGAAGTTCCAGTGTTTCAGCTGGAAAACTCAGAATATAATATTTTCATTAAGGTTAAAGCAAGATGAGTATTCAAATCAGTAAGAAAGAAAAAGGCAGGTAATTTAAGCTTTTAACACTGCACACCTAAAATGTAATGACAGCATAACTCCAGATATATCATTAGAAATATAAATGTAATGTAATTATTTCATCATCATCATAAGAAGCCACTTGACTCACTTGACTATTATAATCCCCACATACATTTTGTTTTCAGCAACACCCTAAATATGATCACTCATGTGGTGAGGGTGCTAGTAGTCTGTTATCTTAGTGTTCTCCAATGAGTCATGCCCCCAGTTATTCCTGCCCTTGTACAGTTCCCTCCATTCTTTTTTTTTTTTTTTTTTGAGAAAGAGCCTGGCTTTGTAGCCCAGGCTGGAGTACAGTGGCACAATCTCGGCTCACTGCAACCTCTGCCTCCAGGGTTCAAGTGATTCTCCTGCCTCAGCCTCCCGACTAGCTGGGACTACAGGTGCGCACCACCATGCCTGGCTTATTTTTGTATTTTTGGTAGAGATGGGGTTTCACCATGTTCGCCAGGCTTGTCTTAAACTCCTGACCTCAAGTGATCCACCCACCTTGGCCTCCCAAAGTGCTGGGATTACAGGTGTGAGCCGCTGCACCTGGCCGCGGTCCCCTCCTCTTAAACTAGGCTGGACCTATGACTTAGCTTCACCAAAGAATATGGTAGAAGTATGCCAGTTCCAAGCCTAAGACTTAAGAAGGCCTGGCAGCTTCTGCTTTTGTGTGTCAGAAGTACTGAGCTACCACATAAGAACTGCAGTTACTCTGTTGGAGAGAACTTGTGGAGAGGTTATATGGAAAAGGAAATGTCACATGGGTAGACATCCTGACACTAAATAGAAAAACCTAGCCATCCCAGCCTCTCAACTGAGCCAAGCCCCCAACCAATATGCCAGGTAATGCAGCAAGCCCAGTGGAAGAACCTCCCAGCTGAGCCTGGCTCAGATTGCAGAATTGTTAGTTAATACAATGGTTATTTTTCCAAGTCACTAAAACTGTGGTAGCTTGTAATGCAACAGTAGATAACCAAACCAAGTTTTTCAATAATTCACACAAAAGCATCTTCCTCACCAATGAGAATAAAACAAAGATTTAAGACTGAAATGTTGTCTTCTTCCCCAATCTCCATATACCCATAACAACAAATGACAATAACAATAATTCTCTTCCCTCTGTATTTTCCCTGGTACATTTGATAGCAAGAGCTCATTTTCATCCTATTTTTTTTTTAAAAATTTCATTTCAATAATGAGCAAGATTTGTGTTCATTAGTTTAATTCTATGGCTTTAAAACCATGTCAATAGAATGTTGATAATCTACAAAGCTAAGTGATAGCACACAAGGGTTTATCATAGTATTCTTTTTATTTTTATTTGAAAAATATCATAATAAATAGAAAAAAATACCCATAATCCATTTGCCAAAGTACAGTCAAATTTCCTTCTGTCCAGAGTTCAAAAGTTATATAAAGTATAATAGAAAAGGGAAAGAAAAAAACTACACCAAACTTAACATCATATCCATATTAATTTAACATACTGCAGTAAGACCCCAATAGCCTATTCAAAATATCCCCACATATCAAATTTATATACAATATATTTCTTCCTAAAGAACTCTGAAATGCTTTAGATGTGGTAGATAGACTGTAATTCTTAATACACTTCTTCCCAGAGAACTTTGAAGTCCTTTAGGTGTGGTAGATAGACTGTAATTCTTCCCACAGTATCTCTAATGGCTTTCAAAGTGGTAGATGACATGAGAAGAGTGAGCATAGAAAAGTTTAATTAGATAGCCTATAGTCATAAAAGAAACCAGAACTGAAAAAAATTTAGAATCACAGAATTTCTGAATTGAAAGTTTTCTAGTTAAACTCTTTATCCAATGCTGAAAAACCAATGCATCTCTCCTAAAAGTGGACATCCAGCTTCTGCACAAAAACTTCCTTCTGCTTGTTTCATAATGATTATTTGGGAAAAGACTTTTAGAATAAAGCCATTTTCTTGAATAAATGAAATTAGAAACATTCTTAACCAACCAATTTTGGAAGAAAAAAACAAGCAGTGTTTACTGTGACAAAATGAATTTGGAATGCATTGTTATTACTTGCTAAGAAGCTGGGTGACAGAATAGCCCATTAGTGAACCACATTTTCCACTTATATTAATCACAAAAGTTCATATTCGAGAATTAACAGTTGATTTGTATGGTGAGTTGTTCTTCTTTCTCTAAATTGTAAATTATTTTCAATAGTAACTAAAGCTGCTGGTTTCCTGATTCCATGAATTAAAAATAAAAGCATTAAAAACTATTGAAACAAATTTTACAGATTTTATTAAACTTTGGAAAAGAAAACCTTTCTATTCTCAAAAAATTAAGAAAAATGAATGAGAGTATATTCCATGTATTCTAGTTGATCTTGGGTGATGAGGGCAGAGATAGGGAACAATCCACCAAATCTAAGAAAATAGAAGTATTCTATCCTTTTTCTAAAAGCTACCTGAGACAGAACTGTCAACATGGATTATTTCTTTTGTAATTGAAACACACTCTTAGGATGAAAATGCTACATATTATTATTCTTAATAATGAGTTCATTCTCATTTCCTTAAGCACACCCCTATATCTTTTTCTATTTACCATGCTCCACTTTAAATGAATGGGAACATCAATACAGAGAAGATACGTAAAGAAAAGAACAAGATTCCAACAGACCACAAAATGAAGCATACATGCTGCTAAAAAATCCTTCAGACTGTCATAATTTTAAAATGTGACTTTCTTTTCTAACTTGAACATTTTCAATCTAATTTATCAAATTCGTTTTCATTTATGTTTGGCTTACATGCCTTCATGGGCAGAAAACATGAAAGATCAGGAAAATTATTAAACCCTCAGGTTCATCCTCAGTACTGGGATGCCAGTACTTTATCCTGACCTAACTCACTGCAGGAATGGAAGAGGTTTGGTTTGTGGTTTTTGTTGTTGTTGTTTGTTTTGTTTTGTTTTGTTTTGTTTTGTTTTTGAGACAGAGGCTCTCTCTGTCACCCAGACTGGAGTACAGTGGCACAATCTCGACTCATTGCAACCTCTGCCTCCTGAGTTTAAGCAATTCTCCTGCCTCAGCCTACCGAGTAGCTGGGATGATAGGCACCCGCCACCGCGCCTAGCTAATTTTTGTATTTTTAGTAGAGATGGAGTTTCACCATCTTGGCCAGGCTGGTCTTGAACTCCTAACCTCGTGATCCACCTGCCTTGGCCTCCCAAAGTGCTAGGATTACAGGCATAAGCCACCACGCCCAGCCTGGAAGAGTTTTAAGAAAGCACTTCGAGCTCTAAGCTAAGGGAAAAAAAAAATTAACACATAGCCAATCTTCAGTGATCTATGGTTAAATAAGACAGAAATAGTGTATTGCATATGTCAAAAATCAGCAGATAATCCAAGATGTCATTTCTTTTTTTTTGTTTTGTTTTGTTTTCTGAGGCAGGGTCTCACTCTGTTGCCCAGGCTGCAGTACAGCGACATGATCATGACTCACTGCAGCCTTGACCTCCTGGGCTCAAGTGATTCTCCCACCTCAGCCTCCTAAGTAGCTGGAACTACAGACTTGCACCACCATGCCCAGCGAATTTTTTATTTTTTGTAGAGACAGGGTCTGGCTATGTTATCCAGGCTGGTCTCAAACTCCCGGACTCAAGTGATCCTCCCACCTCAGCCTCCCAAAGTTTTGAGATTACAGGCATGAATTGTAGTGCATGGCCCAAGATGTCATTTCAAGCAACAGTTTCAACAACCCTCTGTGGGATAGTTCTCGTAAGAAATTTACAAGCTACAAGCCTCATGGCTTGAAATCCCACCTGCCCACCCCATGATAGATGTAATGAAGAACAACAAAGCCACCCAAGGGGGTAAGAGGTAGGAGGAAGGAGAAGAAAGAATCCTGGATATTTTACAGACAATACTGTAGACCCCCAAGTTAGGGAGCTATACTGTTATTTCAAAAATATTGTGCATATCTTTGGGACTATTAGAATCCTGCTGAATTTCTGAAAATTGAGTCATAGTCACACAGCAGGTCACACAGCTTCAAAAGAATGCCCTCTGTGGGAAAAAATAACCCCATTTAAACTTTCTGATTGGAATTGTTCATTTATTCTTAGCACTCTTTTTTATTTTCTAGAGTGGAAGACTAACTAACACATGTTAAAATAAAAGGACTGTCAAAATTCAGTGCCCAGAAAACATCTTGTGGTTCATTTGAAAGCAGTTAAAGTGTTAACAGCAATAAATACTATGCTTAAGTATCCTTAAATGTTATTTTCACCAATAAGATACTATAAAAAATATTTGTAAATACATGCTAAAAGTATACCTTTCTTCCCTAGTATAAAAAAGTCAATCATTTAAAATATTGAATTTGGATAACAAATTAGCAAATCATTTTACTTTAGCATGAAATATTGCTTTCTGTCTCTCTTTCTCTCTCTCACAACCACACACGCACACACACATGCAAATGGTAAAGAAAGGAGTAAACAAAACTGAAGACAATAACATTTCATGAAGGAATTTGCTCTTTATATATTTGAATCCTAAGTAGTCATAATTCATGCAGTTACTAAAAAATATGAACTACTACTTCTATAAAGAAGGACATTTTGTTAGACTCACCAGACTAAGTATTTTGATTGGTAACTTGTTTAAGCCATTAATTGTCGTGATCTTGTTGTTGGCCAAACTAAGGTGAGTTAGATTGTTGCACTTCTCTAGTCCACTGATTTCTTCTATCTCATTGCCTATATACCATGACTACGTTTAAGGAAAATGTTATTAAAAGCATTTGGAAGAAAAAAAGAATCAGTGTTAAATCATCAGTAGACAAAGCAGCCCGCAGCTTAAATAAAGAATGATTATATGCCCAATATAGGATGATTATTAATCCTGAAGTACATTTTTCCATACAGAACATGTCATATTTTATACAATTTTTATTTTAAAAAGGCATAGCAGCCGGGTGTGGTGGCTCATGCCTGTAATCCCAGCACTTTGGGAGGCCAAGGTGGGCAAATCACGAGGTCAGCAGATCGAGACCATCCTGGCTAACATGGTGAAACCTCATCTCTACTAAAAATACAAAATTTAGCTGGGCGTGGTGGTGGATGCCTGTAGTCCCAGCTACTCGGGAGGATGAGGCAGGAGAATGGTGTGAACCTGGGAGGCGAAGTTTGCAGTGAGCCGAGATCGTGCCATTGCACTCCAGCCTGGGCGACAGAGCGAGACTCCATCTCAAAATTAAAAAGGCATAGCTTTTGAGTGTGCTGGGTTGTATTTGACTCATTTAATCGGTATGGAAAGAAAAATCACCGTGGCTCATAGCTGCCTCGTTGGCACTGTGTTTTCCCTTGATCAATTAAGTCCCCATGAGAAACTCATGTGTGTTCCCACAGGCAGAACTTCTGACTACCAGATCGCCCTGCAGGGGCAACATGCACCAAGCATTATTATCCTCATAACTGGGCTAAGAGCCTGGGAGATGTCATCTGTAGCAAATGGGTGGTCCAAAGACCAATACCCTGTTATAGAAAGGAACAGCCCTTTCTTTCTGTCTACATTGACCTCCATTCTCCTTGTAAAATCAATGAGGCTTAAACTCTGCCTTACTTTCTTCATCTGTTAAGTTCCATTTATTGTGAAAATTTTAGCTTATCTTCTGTGTTCCATCTTGTAGTCACCTAACACTACAATCTCAAAGTCATTAATTCTGTTCAGCTCTCTCTGTTCTCAAACTCTTTGACCAGTTTCCAGGATTTAATGTCATTTCCCCATCAAAGCTCAGTTTTTCCTCTCAAGTAACTCATGACATCTCCATTTCTCAGCCACTCATAATCTGCGAGGCATCCAATCACCAAGACCTGCCATGTTTTTGCCTTAAAATATCTCTTTAATGATTTCTTTCCTTTTTATTCACTCGTCTGCCAACTTAACTCACCGTTAATATCAACAGTTACACGAATATCCATTACTTTCTGCCCTAAAGTCACTCTATACACTGTAGGCTGATTAATTTTTTAAAATATTGATTGAATATCATGTTTCAATTTAAAAATTCTCATCGAATTCCAAATTCCTCACTCTTCTATCTAAGGCCCTTTACTATAAGCAAAACCTGTTTATCCAGTTCCATCTACATTATCATCCAATGAGAATACCCTATTCCTGCCAGGTCAATTTCTCAATAGTTCTGGAATGTACCAAGAACTTTTTCCTACTTCTTTCTAAACCACATCCATTCGTCAAGACAACTCCAAATCCCACTTTTTTCTTTTTTTTTTTTAACATTCACATTAAATCAATATCTTAAGTATTTCTTTTTGACATATAACACTCATTCTCTTACTATTTATCTTCTATTACTTTTTAAATACATAAATAAGTGAAAATGATAGGCTACGAGAACATGTTCACAACATATATTAGCAGACAAAAGATTCTACCTAGAATACATTAAAAATGACAATAAATCAACAGAAAAGAAACAACCCAATAAAAAATGGACAACGAATATGCCCAGGCAATTTCCAAAAGAGTGAATCCAAGTGGCTAATAAACATATGAAAAGACATTCTGTCTCACCTGTAGTCACGAGAATGCAAATTAAGATAAGCTGCCATTCCTTACCCATCAGCTTGGCAAACATTTTAAAGTAAAAGGTTTTGAGTAACAGATACTTTTATACTACTGAGAGAGTTCATTATGATATAGCCACTTTAGAGGTAATTTTGCAATGTCTATCATAACTGTAAATATGTCACAGCCATTCCATTTCTTAGTATATATTCTAGACAAACCATTTCTTCCTCAAAGCCTCTCCTGGTCATCTTCTAATCCCCAGCTATCTCCTTCCATTAATCAGAGAAACAAAGAATTTTTTTAAAAAAGAAGGAAGAAGTCATAAATATTACAAAAACATTATGCCTCCATAATTATTTGTAATTATCCCAACTCTACTACTTAGTAGATTTTTCATTTAAAGTGGGGATAGTATCAGGTGGCCATTAAGGCCAAAAGTTAGGCCATGGGAAAAAAATTAGAAAATGGGTGTGAATGAGCAGCAAACCATAAATCATCTCACAATTAAAAGGCATTGATATCATTACCAAATTACATTACATGAGGCCAAGGAAGCACGTCCTCTATCTCTTGGCCAATAGCACAGAAATGAAAAATTCGAGGTTAAGATTAAGCCTGAAAATACTTAGGCCAGAGAAAGAGGTAAATAAGGAAACTAGACAAAAATGTAAAATGTACCAGAAATTCTTGGGTTTTCCTCAATGGTTTCAGTTTCAATCCTTGGATTGAAGTACAGCTCTGTTTGTGGTCAATATGCGTTTTCAAATCTGTTTCCATAAAGCTTCCTGCCAGAATAGCCCTTCAAACAGATGTGTGTGCTCGCAAATACTATCCTTTCTGGTTCTATTTTCTTTGGGCTGCTTAAATAATTGTTCTGAAACTAGAACAAAGACCAGATCTTTGTAGATACAGATTGTAACAAAATATGAATATGAAACATGAGAAATAGGAGATCAAACTATCTCACTCAGGTATGGATGAAATAAAATACCCTTGGAGCGGGCAATCTTTGGCAACAAAAACTATGCAAGGAAAACTTCGAATGGCCATCTGTCTCAGTTTAGCAAAGACAGGAATCACGTTTAAGTCCTATTTTAGGAGCACTAGAGTGTCCTGGTAGTTCTACCCCAACCAAGGTGAAGATACTCTGAATCACGGCAGAATAAAACCAGTGCTTGTGGGTATCTGCCTCAGGAAGTCTTCTCATGGGAAGCAGGCAAGGATCAGAAAACTAGAAAACAGGAATCCTGAAATTATCAAGAGATATCAGGAATCAAAAAGGAAAGCTTGTTTATTATGTCTACAGTAATTTTCTAAGACATTAGAGGCTAACCACAGTTCCCTTGGTACATCCAACTTACTCTCTGGCTTGGACTCCCACAGCTAGTCATGTGTTCTGAAATTAGCACTGCAAGGACAGAGAGGAGGAGGAATTCAGACGCTCACTGCAATCACAGCCATGGTTTCTGCAGGTACCATTGCAGTCACTAACAGCACTGGGGCAAAGGAGCAGGAGTTGCCTGAACATCTCTGTTGAGAAATACGCTCATTCCAGAAAAATTATTTCCTCCTATTTCTCAGCTTTTCACTCTCCTTTAAATATCAGGGAACTTCAGCACTCTAAATTAATCAGGCTTCTGAGTATAGAGAACTTTCTATAGTGACACAGCAGCTTTTTCCTCTACTTGCTCCCACAGTCACCTCATGTGTGCCTGGGGGCACTGCCAACAGTCAATATGCAGGCCTGGGCCATAGAGAGCTTTGAGTTCATAGTTGGTCTTCAATATCTTTATCTCCCCAAACTCTCGTTCTCTTAAGAACCTTCAGAAAATGTTACTTGCCCTTCCTCCTAACGTTATTCGTGTTCTTTCATAGGTCTTGGGACTTCCTGATAAAAAGAAACATAATCTGATAAATCACTACACATTACAATGAGTTAGCTTACTGGGTTAATCCTCTTAGGTATATTTTAATTTTAAAAGACCGCTATCGGGAGAAAGAAACTCAGAAGAACTCAAAATCATCATACCACATTCCAGCTCTAAACTTTTATGATTCTGTGAATAAATCTTTTAAAGTGAAATTGCAGATCCTTGGGGAAACTGAATGAAAGAATCCTGTGGCACTTAAGCATAACTTTACAACTGGGGAAAAACCCAACAATATATTTTTACATTTTGACGATGCTGTCAGTAGTTCACAATGCTTGACATGAATTATTCACTAGTTCAGTATTTGCTCTTATTCATTTGTCTACAATCATAAAATATGGTTCGGGTGTATAGAAAACAGTTACTGAGAAATAGTAGGAAATCCATCACAGTCTTCTTAGTGGAGAGAGCTGCAATGATGGCTTTAATCAAAACCAATCCTGAAAGATCTATATCACCTTACCAGTGAAAAATGCTCTTCACTGTGGGAGAGAATCTCTCCAAGAAATGAAACATGCATAGTTTAAATGCCTCTGTGACAAAAGTTGTAATTACTCAATGAATTGCAACATGGGAAAAACAATGGAATTCAGAAGTCTCAGTTCAACCATTTAGCAAGTTGTTGACCCTTCTGGAGTCCCAGGCTCCTCTTCCATAAAATAAAATAGTGATTAGCACTAGCTGATCTCTAAATTTCTGTCTGGAATTAAATTTCTATGAATTTTTAAATTCCATTATTCTATCATGATAAATTCTAATAAACAACTAGCCAATGTTTATAGGTAAAGAATAAACTGTACCCTTTCTTAAGAACAAATATACTTACTTAACCTTGGCAAAGCTTATTGTATTGCAATTTAGGATGATTATCAATTAATCATCAATTATCCACATATGGAAAGACAAAATAGTGTAAGATAAAAAATTGGTATCTTATAGTTACCGATTCATTCTGAAATATTGATATAATCTACTACAATTACACTGTCGGTATTACTAGCTCAACTGATTTGTTTTCATTTTAAAGAATTATTTTCAAAGAAATTAATTTAGAATTTTCAGGTTTTTAAATTTTTACATAGAGCTGAGTTAAGTTTAATACTTGATTCACCATTGACCTATGCTTGACTGATTTTATTTTTAAAATATGAGCATGCTTGAAACTAGTGCCCCTCAGCCCGATCAGTAGAAAATTAACAACTTGAACCTACCTCTGCATACCTCTCCTGTCAAATCCCTGTATCTCCTTCCCAGAGATAGTAACTATGCTCAGTTGTCTCTTTCCTCTTACCTTCCTCCCTTAGTTTTAAGCCTAAATTTTATTTACATGCAGGTAGATATATTTCATTCATTTTCTCATACTGTATGATACGCTGTTGTGTGACTATACCATAACTCATGCTTTCTCTTATGAATGTGTGTTTGGGCTGTTTCAATTTTTTACTAGTACAAGCAATACTGCTATGAACATTCTTATACAATGCTCCAGGTACACATATGCTAAACTTTCCACGTGTAGGAGTAAAAGTACTAGGTCATAGTGAACTTGGATGCTCAACTTTATAAGACAATATAAAATTGTTTCCTACGGTGGTTGAACTAATTTCATACCCACAAACAAGGTAAAAAGATCTTCTGGATCTACAAGTTCTCTAACACTTGGTATGTTTTGATTTCTTAAGTTTTGTCAATTGAATGGATATAATACAATATCCATTAATATCCATTAAGAGCACATATCATATGGTCTTTAGTTGCATTTATCTGAATACAAATGAGGTTGATATCTCTTCTTATGTTTATTTGCCTTCTCTGATTTGTTTTCCATAAAATTCTTTTTCTCATCTTTTATTTTGCCCATCTTCTTATCCAGGGACATGCGATATATTTCTCTTTAGTTAGGCCTTCAACACCCTTAAATAGAGTTTTGTTAGTCCCCCTACCCCCACAAGTCTTATTCATCTTTAATAAGATTTGTTTTTGTTGTTTTTATAAATGGGTTTCTTTTAAAAGTTGTTTTCTAATTGCTTGTTTCTGGCATACAGAAATGCAACTGATTTCTGTTTATTGAAGTCATATCTAGTCATGTTGTTGAACCCTCAAAACTCTATTATTTCTAGTAGCTTATTGCACATTTTTAATATTCTCTATAGATAAACATGTCATTTGCAAAGAATGACTTTTATGTTCTCCTTACTAACCTTTACACCTTTAATTTCTTTCTCTTGTTTTATGGTGTTGGCTAAGACCTCCAAAATAATGATGGGTTGAAGTGGCAATGGCAGACATCCTAACTTGTTCCCATTTTAAAGGAGAAAGCTTAGAACATGTCCCCAGTTAGGATAAAGTGTATTTCAAAGATTTTTGTAGACATCCTCTATGAATTTGTGGAAATTCCCTATTACTAGTTCACTGAGAGTTTTTATTGTGAATGAGAGCTGGATTTTATTAAATTGTCTGTTGAGTCTCTATATCTCTGGATCATAAGGTTTATTTCCCTTAATCTATTAACATAGTTAATTATGTTTATAGATTTTCTAATATTAAACTCTCCATACACTCCTGAGAAAAACCCAATTTGGTGGTAATACATAGTCTTTTTAATACACTGTCAGATTCTGTTGCTAATATTTTGTTTAGGACTTTTACAGATATATCATGGGTGAGACAAGCCTGTCATTTTCCTTTCTCTTATTGCTCCTTGGCTGGCTTAGATATCAAAGTAACCTCATTAAAATGAATTGTGAATATGCCTTCTATTTTTAGTGTTTGAAAGAATTTGTTCACTATTGGAAGGTCTGTTTTGAAAATTTTGGGTCTAGGCTTTTTTGGTAGAAGATTTTTAATTTTTTAATTTAGCTTATTTTAATTTATAATAAATTACTTTTATAGTTATAGGACTACCCAGGGTTTCTATTTCCAAGCTAGATGTGTAATATTTTTCTAGGAATTTTTGTATTTCATCCAAGTTTTCAACTGTACTGACATAAAAGTTGTTTCAAAATTCTCTTTTTAATCAAACTTTTAATATTTTCAAAAACAGTCTAATCTAGTGATTTTTCTTCTCAAGACCTTAATTTATCATCTAGATACATTTTTGCTTTCTGCTGTCCAGAAAAGCTTGTGAAACTTCACCACCTGTATCATGCACAATATGATATGCTTACACAGAACCGGAGAGAAAGAAGTATATTTCATGCTGTTTCAAAACTAGCCTACTATCTTTTCAAAAGATCTAAGAAGTTTATTTCATTAACAGTTGATGAATGATAGTTTGTTTTTGCATTTTTTAAAACACAGGCAAGAAATGGTGCCACGTTACACTCTAATTATATACCCATGTTCTGAACTTCTATTGGTTTTGGTGTAATAATTACAGCTTTTTATACTTTAGTGATAAGACTCAATTGCTACATCTAATGTCAAGGAAAAAAAAAACCCTGATTCCTTTTTTCATGATATCTGACATTTACAAAGTCATGATACTTTAGTTTTTACACGGAAAGCTAAATGTATATAGAAATTAAGACTCTCATGATAGAAATGTTTTCAACTGTGTTTTGAGTCCAAAATACTGCGGAGTTGTTTTCTTTGGCAATTCCATGTCAAAACATGGAATGTTTTCTGGAGGAACAAGAGATCTCCATAACAAACTCCAGACTGTCATGCCACCATCAGCATTCCAGGTACCCTAATTGCTGAATTCTTCTGGCTAGCAAGAATTTAGGGGCTGCTGACTTCTAGACCAACCAGTGTTTTTGTTTGTTTGTTTTTGTTTTGAGATGGAGCCTTGCTCTGTCGCCAGGCTGGAGTACAGTGGTACAATCTCAGCTCACTGCAACCTCTACCTCCCAGGTTCAAGCGATTCTCTCGCCTCAGCCTCCCAAGTAGCTGGGGACTACAGGCACGTGCCACCACGCCCAGCTAATTTTTGTATTTTTAATAGAGACAAGGTTTCACCATGTTGGCCAGGATGGTCTCTATCTCTTGATCTCATGATTCGCCCACTTTGGCCTCCCCAAGTGCTGGGATTACAGGTGTGAGCCACCACTCCCGGCCTAGACCAACCCCAGTGTTTCTTAAGCTTTAATGTGCGCTCAAATTGCTTTGGGTGGGGGGGTCTTATTAAAATGCAAATTCTGATTTCTTAGGTCTGCAATGGAGCCCAAGAATCTGCATTTCTATGAAGTTCCAGGTGATGCTGCTGCATGGACCTTCCTGTGAAGCACTCTACACAGCCTGAGATAAATGGATGTCTGAGCCAGATAGCTTCTGGACTGTCCGGCTATCTCTTTGCAAACTCAAAATATATGATAGTCAAGCATGAAGTTAAGGTTCTACAGAGATACGCTGCTAATGTGTATGCTTTTAGTTTGTCAACAAAACGTGTTATTTTGGTCACTTTCTGATTTCTCTGTTAGACTATAATCAGAAAAACTTGCTCATTTAAGCATCATCTAAATGTCCACTAATTGCTCATTTTCACACACAGGTTCTAAAGAGAGTGGTGCTATGTTCCAAGCTTTCCATCATATATGAATAAAGGATTTTTTCTTTTACAAGATACGTCTTCAAGAAGATGTACCCTCTGTTGTCCCTCATCTCAGCCTTATCACAAATGTAGTAGGTACTAGCTGCTGTCATATCCCTGAATGAGGCACCCAAGGCAATCAATTCATTCTCCATTCTGTCCCCAAAAATCCTCAGGTGAATAGAAAGATACTTACTGAGAAAGAGAAGTTACGGGCTCCCCTGCCACCAAGAAAACATCAGTCTCTGGTGTGAAGAAGAGACTCAAGCTCATTAAACTCAGGATCTCCAATTAGCCCCTTAGGCTCTAGAAGTTGGAGCTCGCTGTCTTTAAAGTAGGTGCTCTGCTTGCATGGGAGCCTGGCTCATGAAATAGGTATGTTCAAATCATATCAAAAGTTCTTTTTTTAAAAAAAGAATGAAAGCATATTTAAAATACATTAGAAAAGCTTACTATTTAAAGAGAACTTAGCATGAACTCATTGTAAAATAAATAATCACTAATTTTCCTTATGACCATATCTAGATTTTCAAATACTGAATTTATATAAAATAGGACACAAGTTTCAGTAAATTTGAAGAAAGGAGTTAATTTTTTTTTTTTCTTTTGAGACGTAGTCTCACTGTTACCCAGGCTGGAGTGCAGTGGCACAATCTTGGCTCACTACAACCTCTGCCTCCTGGGTTCAAGCAATTCTTGTGCCTCAGCCTGCCAAGTAGCTGGGATTACAGGTGCGCCCCACCACACCTGGCTAATTTTTGTATTTTTAGTAGAGGCAGGGTTTCCGCCATGTTGGCCAGGCTGGTCTTGAACTCCTGACCTCAGGTGATCCAGCTGCCTTGGCCTCTCAAAGTGCTAGGATTACAGGTGTGAGCCAACACACCCAACTGAGAAAGGAGTTAATTACAACAGAACTTCTTCTCTGGTTCTAGAATAAGAATAAGCCTACACTTATCAGAAGGATGACTATCTTACTTAGCTTTTCAGGGGTAAGATACTCTTGGCAAGCTTTGACTCACAGTTTCATTTCTTGGTAAATAAAATTTTTATCCTCATTTTGTGAATATCAATTCCTAGTCATTTAAATGAATCACATCTCTATTAAATTGCTTATCTGGTACTAGTCCATGTAATCTAGTACAATTCTTGAATATGTAGCCTTTAATTTTTATATTGTTTTTAAAATTTTCCCCTTTACTTATTCAAAGGATACCATCCAAAATTAGTTTAGTGAGAGCATGATACGCCGACAGATCACAAATTTCAGAAATGTGGTTGTGGGAAAAGTCCGCCTTCTGGCAAGAAAAAGAGAACAAAATGTTACATTAATATTTTATTTTTCATATTTACCACAATTAACTGCACAAGAAGAAGGTATTTCCGAATGTAAAGTTAGAATTCATTACTGAAAGTACACTAAGGCTAAAGGAGTCATCTGTCTTTAATCTTTTTTTTTTTTTTTTGTTTTTGAAATGGAGTGTTGCTGTGTTGCCCAGGCTAAAGTGCAGTGGTATGATCTCAACTCACTGCAACCTCCGCCTCCCAGGTTCAAGCGATTTTCCTGCCTCAGCCTCCTGAGTAGCTGGGATTACAGGTGCCCACCACCACACCCAGCTAGTTTTTTTGTATTTTTAGTAGAGATGGGGTTTCACCATGTTAGCCAGGATGGTCTCAATCTCCTAACTTCATGATTCACCCACCTCAGCCTCCCAAAGTGCTGAGATTGCAGGCGTGAGCCACCGCGCCCAGCCATTTAATCATTTTCTAACTGGGATACTTTCTGTCCACCTTGAGAATAGTAAGAAGGCCTCTTCCTTATGGTGCACAGGAACCTCCCAATAACCTAAACGCTTTCAATTCCTGCAGCCATGCTCTCCACTTTTAGCATTTATTTTAAATGTCCTTGGTCTTCCTGCAGGATTTACCTCAATTTCATCCTTACCTACAACCATTTTATTTTCTCTACTGCCCAGTAAACTGTATTCACTTCATTTCTGTGCATATCTTCTTTCCTGTTCCTTTACCTTTTCTATTCCTATTTCCATATATTGTCCCAAGATACTCTCTAAATGCCAAAATATTCAATTTTTTTTTTTTGAGGTGGAGTCTCACTCTGTTGCTCAAGCTGGAGTGCTGTGGTGCGATCTCAGCTCACTGCAACCTCCGCCTCCCGGGTTCAAGCAATTCTCCTGCCTCAGCCTTCCAAATAGCTGGGACTGTAGGCGTGTGCCACCGCACCTGGCTAATTTTTTTTTTTTTTGTATTTTTAGTAGAGACGGGGTTTCACTGTATTAGCCAGGATGGCCTCGATCTCCTGACCCACCTCCTGGTCCACCCGTCTCGGCCTCCCAAATTGTTGGGATTATAGGTGTGAGCCACCATGCCTGGCCTAGTCTTTCTTATTCATCTCCAGGCAATGCCTCTTCAACTTTACATTCTTTCTCAAAGTTGACTACTGTAGGAAAGCATTTTCAGCAACATCTGTTGTTTCTAGTCAAACATGTAAGACTAAAAAACAATATAAAATAACTTTAATTATTCACCTACTGGCAAAAGATAAACAAAAAAGTTTTTTTAAGGAAAGAAAAACTCAAGTTTTAGAAACACTGCATTCATAATATGCTGGGTACATGATAATCATTTTCAGGAAAACTATCAATCAATTACATAATAAGTGCTATTCTTATTTTTCCATGTCCTTTAAAATAGTGATTTCACCCCCCAAATTTATGGAGATTATTTTAGCAACACATTAAATACTAAATCCTTTAAATACTAAAAACTTTATATAGTAAATACCAAAAACTAATTTAGATACAACTCAAATGGCATAGAAAACTGATGAAGTGAATTGCAATATAGCAAGCAACAGGACTACTTAGTAAAATACAAGTGAGCAGACCATATGAAGAAACAGAAATGTACAAATAAAAGTGTTACTAAAAAAATCAGAACACCAAATGTATGCATATGCAAATGGGAGCTAGGTAAAATGCATACTATGAAATAAGTCAGTTTGGCATGATGTAAATGGAGTTTAACGTTCATTTTTTTCTTCTATAGAATAATAATAAACTAGGAATAAACTTATCATATAGGGCTTACTTATCATTGACACGTTTTCATGAACACCTTTCATTCTGGTGCTTCTGGTGCCATAGCATGACATCTATGTAACTACACTTCAGGCAGGGGAGCTAATACTATGCTCTCTATGTAGCTATGGTATTAGATTTCTTTTGCTTTTCTTTTTTTTTTTAGATGGAGTCTCACTCTGTCGCCCAGGCTGGAGTGCAGTGGCTCAGTCTTGGCCCACTGCAACCTGAGCCCCCCAGTTCAAGCGATTCTCCTGCCTCAGCCTCCTAAGTAGCTGGGACTATAGGCTCCCACCACCACGCCAGGCTAAATTTTGTATTTTTAGTAGAGGCGGGGTTTCACCATGTTGACCATGGCTGGTCTCGAACCCCTGACCTCAAGTGTCAGCCTCCCAAAGTGCTGGGATTACAGGCCTGAGCCACTGCGCCCAGTCAGTTTTCTTGAAAGACCTTAAAGGGGTTTGTGCCACTGTTTGGACTCCCATTGGAACCTAGAGCTTGGAAAAAGTAGCCATCAAGTCAAGTTAACATTTTTCACCTAGTAAGAGCAAAAGCATTCTAATAAATACAAAAAGAGTGTACGTACAAGTCCCCACTCTAGCAAATGCATGTTCTCTCTGGTTGGTGGTACCAGGTTCATAGATATTAAATGAAAAGGAAGTGGAGCTTCTCAAGAGGGTGGGGGATAGTACACGAGCCTGACTTACTGGAAAGAAGTGGGCTGTGGGGTCTCAGACGGCGGGTTCAATCCCAGTTCCGCTACCTCCCAGCAAAGGTGAAGTTAGTTACTTAACCTTTCATGCTTCAGTATCAGGACAGTATCAGCTGCCCCACAGCTTTATTGGCGGGATTAAATAATACATTGAAAACACCTGAGGCTGGGCGCAACAGCTCACACCTGTAATCCCAGCACTTTGGGAGGCCAAGGCGGGCAGATCACCTGAGGTCAGGAATTTGAGACCAGCCTCGTCAACATGGTGAAACCCCATCTCTACTAAAAATACAAAATTAGCCAGGTGTGGTGGTTCGTGCCTATAATCCCAGCTACTCAGGAGGCTGAGGTAGAAGAATTGCTTGAACCTGGGAGGTGGAGGTTGCAGTGAGCCAAGATCTCGCCATTGCACTCCAGCCTGGGCAACAAGAGTGAGACTCCATCTCAAAAAAAAACAAAAAAAGAAAAGAAAAGAAGACAAACACCAGGAAGCCACCATCATTCCTTCCCAGGTCTACACAGAGCTCACAGTGGCTCGCAGCACCTCAGGGTATAGCCTGGCACTTGGTACACACTTCTCTAAAATGACCAATATATTTGCTCATAATTCTCCAGGAGCTCAGAACCTTAAAGATGGGGTCTATGATTTGTTTTTGTTCGTTTGTGGGGTCTTTCTGGGAGAGTGCAAGGAAGGGGTATGAAAGGGAGAAACTCCAAAGTTTTTCCTGGGGTAGGGATCACGCTGTTACCATGAATGACTGCCCTGTGGCTTCAGGCAAGGCGACTGGAACAGCAAAAGGAGGAGCAAATCAGCTCTGCAAATTAAATTCCTGATAACCTCAAAACCCTGCGGCCCCACACTGAGTACAGACAGGCACCTAGTGCGGCTTCCTGCACAAAGGAATGTCACCCTGGCAAAAACTACAATTTCAAAGGGAAAAAGTGTGCTATTGATAACGGAATGATATAAAATAGAAGAACAATTGAAAATTAAGGTCTCTCATCAGTATAAGGGAATGTCTGTTTCTTGATTTCAAACGGATTTTCCTATTTGTGCAACTCTCCATAGAATATTTTGGATTTAAGTTAATTTGGTTTGTAAATAAAATAAAACTAATAGATAATAAAAGGCAATAGTTGATGTCCATTCCTTAAAATAACTTTAATTAAATATTTGAGTCCAATATAACAACACTAATCACAAAACCCAGGGTGATCATTTCCAGATTTGTCAGCACATTAGAGTCACCTGATGGTCTCTTTAAAAGTCCAGGCCAGGCGTGATGGCTCACACCTGTAATCCTAGCACTTTGGGAGGCTGAGGCAGGTGGATCATTTGAGTCCAGGAGTTCAAGACCAGCCTGGGCTACATGGTGAAACCCCATCTCTACAAAAAATACGAAAAAAAATTAGCCGGGTGTTTTGGCACGTGTCTGTAGTCCCACCTACTCAGGCTGAGGTGAGAGGACCACTTGAGCCCAGGAGTCCGAGGTTGCGGTGAGACTGAGACAAGATTGTGCCACTGCACTCCAGCCTGGGCGACAGGATCACTTGAGCCCAGGAGGCTGAAGGTGTGGTGAGACAAGACTGCGCCACTGCACTCCAACCTATCTCCAAAAATAAAAGTCCAAAGCCCACACCTTACCTTGGACCACTTAAATCAGAATCTCTTGCAGTGGAATTTGGGCATCAGTAGGTCTGAAAACTCTCCCAGGGCATTCCAAAGCGCAGAAAAATGTAGGAACCACTTCTCTCTGACCTTGCTACTTAAGTATGACCCATGGATCAGTGGCATGACATCACCACGAAGGTGTTTAGTAATCACAGGCTCAGGCCCCACCCCAGACCCAACGGGTCAGAATTCCCTTTTCACAAGAACCACAGGTGATTTGGGCATGCATTTAAGCAACAGACTCACTGCTCTAGGGCACAGCAAACTATTCCATCCACCGCTGTTCACAGGTACTTTATTTCTGTTTCAGAAATGCAAAAGCAAGTGCAGAGAAGCAAGAACGGAGATCTGAAAGCATTATTTTCTTAAAAAGTAAAGTTGGATAAATAAAAGGGCAAAGTTTGAGCCTAGGACATTTTTACAGATTATTCGGATATAAAATTTTTCAGAAAAATTATTCTGCTATATGTCCCATAACATCATGCTGTACATCTCAAATATATACAATAAAATGCATTTCTTTAAATAAAATGTTCCAAGTAATATTTTTAAAAAATTGTTCTGCTATAACAACAAAAAAGTGCAATAATAACTACTATTCAAATGAGGGAAAAAGGAGACCAGAGGAAAGTTCGTTGGTTTGAACACCAGGTTTGAACAAAGCTTGCTGAAAGCCTATCCATTGACAGACCATATCCATTTTCCAAAATAAAGGATACACAAGGTCGCCTTTTTTATTTCATTTCAGAAACTTACATTACTTACCTCTGTATCTTATTCTCTCTGAATTCTCTATTTGAGTGGTATTTTGCTTATTTAATGCACTTTTGCAAACCCCTAAACATGTGTAATTAATGTATTCATAAAGTCTACCTTCAGGTTTTTGGGTGGCTTGAAATTGAAGAATGTAGTCAAATTATTTTGAGAAGCATTAAGTTCTAGGAGATAAGGCATACAACTCACACAAGATAAATCTGGGGGGGGAAACAGATACAGAATAAGGTGAGCCAATAAAATAACAAGACAAAGGCATTAAAAACAGTATACATGACCTCAGAATATTTTAAAATTATAACGGTTGCAAAGACATCTTAATTATTCCATATGAGTGAGAGGAATAAAATCAGGTGTATGTGAAACATACAAAAAAAAAAAATGTGGAAAACTCTCGATGAGTCAATAATTTAATCCTCTTCTGCAGGGGTGGCCAATCCTTGTATGCCCTATTTTGGGGGCAGCCAAGTAACCAATCCCTGTGGCCTCTTCCTCATGCCCGCTCCCTCTCCCGCTAACAGTGAAATGCTACAAAACTTGCCAGCCTTTGAGAAAAGGATGAGAAGCAAAAGCCTTGATAATCCTCTTGATAATTAGCCCTTAAATAACTAAATTAGATCTTTTCATAAAGAGTGGAAATGCCACAATTCGGAAACTCTCTTTGTTGTAAATTAGATTTTGTTTCAGCTGGACTTAGCACCAGATCGCATTAAGTATTTGAAGCGATTTAACTCATTGCTGTTATTTGATTTTTGACTCTGGATTGGATCAAATGCACATCCGAGTTTTGCATTTTATCCGAAGCACACACTTTGAATCTTGAATACTAACTAAAGGACTACTGTGCTAATAAAGGATACTGCTAATGAAATTACATATAAAAGATAAAAGATATGAACTATTGCTTTACATTTCTCTATGACTTTACAGCAGACACAGAGGTAGCGGAATGAATTAGGGAAGGAATCAGGAAGGGTCACACAGGAAGGGTTATGGCCCTGTCTCTACCAGTAAGTCCTTTCTCCGCCTGAAAATGGCAACAATACTAGCATTTCCCTCTCTCTCCTCGTTCTAGATCACAGTATGCGCTATTACAACCCCCTGGGGACGACCTCTAGTGGGAGAGTGCAGCCTCCTCACCCAAAGCCAAGCAAAGTGCTTCTACCTTTCTCCAGGTGGCACAGACACATGCAGATCTGGGGAAGGAAGCCAGTCTGGAGTAGCTGGGGCCCTGCCCTGAGATGGGTGGCACACGCTGTGTAAGGGACCTCCTGGTATCTTCCCTTCTCAATAGTCACTGAAGCCAGAAAATTCCCCCCAATTTCTATGTTATTTCTCTGGATGAAACCATGCCCTTCCTTACTAAATGTAAATAGTTCTAGGAGAGACAATACTTTGAGACATTAACACTTTGTTGGAAATGAATCAGCAAATCAAGGAAGAACTCTTTGAGGAAACCTAAGGAGAAACTGTGATTGCTTTCCAATTGGTATCAGTTTGTCCACGCTGAGCTCAGCTACATGTCTGCCAGTAGTGGTCTCAACTCTACTAACTTCACAGGACACCCAAACCCTCATGAAAGATGATCTAACTGTGGGCAGGTAAATAGAGATCCTTCTTGAAGCAGAGGCAGCAGCTAGTACTTAGCTAGAGACAAAGAGATGGTGAGTGCATTTCACACACTGTACATAGCCAGTGTTTTCATATCAAGACAGAAAAAAGTCCCTGGTCTGGGTTGCTGGACTTTGAACTTGAGCTGGCCTGTGGTCCCTATCAATGCAGTGACCTCCTTGCCCACCAGAGGGCAGGAGCTCCTCGTGTCTCCATCACTGATTCTCAGCGTGTGGTCCCGGACCAGCAGCATCAGCCTCACGCAGGAGCTTGTTCGAAACGCAAATTCCCAGGCCCCACCCCAAACCTACGGAATCAGAAACCCTGAGAGTGGGGCCCAGAAATCTGTGTTATCAGGGCTGCCAGGTGATTCGGACGCAGTCTGAAGTTTGGCCTACACCCGGAGACCAGTGAGGCTGTCATCACAAAAAGAAGAATACGCTGTACCTTACACACAGGAGGCTTTCAAACAGTTGATGAACTAGTGAAACGTGCCATCCAAGGTTCACGAGTACTGACCCAGCTGAAGAGGAACGCCTGGAGCGTAACTGTGGGCTCCCTGCTCCTGTTGTCAGCACTGAGCATTGGCAAAGCCCCCACCACTCCGCGATTTCCTACCCGGCAAATGGAAACAACCTCGGAGGTATGGAGTAGGCCAAGTGCTCCTGCCAGAAACACTAGAAAAGGCCTTCTGATGAGAGGACCATCTGAGATTTGCTTTAAAATAACCCTGGGGAAGCAGGGCAGGGAGGTATATAGATGGACTGATAATTGTTGAACCCAAATATTCATTCCAAAATTCTATTTATGCACATATTTGTAATTTTCCATAATAAAGCTTTAGAAAACTGGAAAAAAAATAAAAGTCTTTCAAAAACAGTAGCATTTTAAGAATGAAAGCGGGCTAGAATATTTCTTAATCGTTAAAAAGTGTACTTTAATTATTAGGGTCCTAGAAGGGGGAAAAAAACCAAAATCAAACAGAGAAGACGTATCAGCAACATTTATTTGTCATAAAAAAGGCAGGCAAAAGAAGCAAGCGGAAAGATTATCAGTGAAGAAAGCAGGTCAGAAGTAATGATTTGCTCACTTCCCTAGAAATCTAAAGAAAAACATTGTACACTGTCAACTTCAAATAAGATCAGAAAAACATAAACAAGGATCAAGCTTTGAAGAAAATTTGACACTGGTAGGACTAATTTCATTAAATGTAAACAAGGTGTCATAACAAATAAATTATATAGAACTACAAATGGTGGAGTTAGAGTTGAAAGAATCAACTAAACAAAGACAGCAAAAAAAGAATGAAAAATATGTATCTGTGAATCTCTGGTGCTCAATAATAAGGATAAAAGAGCTAACAGATTTAAAACACAAAATGTAGGCCCAGGCACAGTGGCTCACACCTATAATCCCAGCACTTTGGGAGGCCAAGGCAGGCAGATCGCTTGAGCCCAGGAGTTCAAGACCAGGCCGGGCAACATGGTGAAACCCCATGTCTACAATCAATACAAAAAATTGGGCATGGTGGCATGTCTGTAGTCCTAGCTACCCAGGAGGCTGAGGTGGGAGAATTGATTGAGCCCAGGATGTCAAGGCTGTGTGAGCCGTGATCACGCCACTGCACTCCAGCCAAGGTGATAGAGCAAGACCCTGTCTCAAAAATAAGATGGCTGGGTGTGATGGCTCATGCCTGTAATCCCAGAACTTTGGGAGGCTGAGTCAGGCAGATCACATGAGGTCAGGCGTTCAAGACCATCCTGGCCAACATGGCGAAACCCTATCTCTACTAGAAATACAAAAAATTAGCCAGGCGTGGTGGTGCACACCTGTAATCCCAGCTACTCCGGAGGCTGAGGCAGGAGAATCACTTGAACCCAGGAGGTGGAGGTTGCAGAGAGCTGTGATCATGCCACTGCACTCCAGCCTGGGCAACAGAGTGAGACTCCATCTAAAAAAAATTTTTTTTTTAAATTTTAAAAATAAGATTTTAAAAATGCAAAATAAGGAATGCAATAAAATATAAATCAAAAGCAAAATAAAGAAAAGAATCCATTAAAGAAATAAAAGACTAATTCATCTGCACTGAGTAACTAACAGAGGAAAAGAAAAGAAATCATTAAATATTCAGGGAGCATTGAAGAAATAATGATCGATCTCTTAAAAGGAAAGAATAAAGCCAACATTCCATCTCCTAGTCTTAAATATCATTGACTGCATCTCAGCCACATCATAATATTGCAGATCTGTGCCTTTTTCTCTCTCATCAGTTATCGGTGCCTTTCTTGCATGGAAAGCAAAGGATCAATATGTAAATTGATACACAAATTAGTTATATCAAGTTTGGTATTATTAAACCATATTACCTACTGCAACGTTTAAGTTTTCAGAAAATTCAGTGATCAATCTAGAATGACAATTACATACCTTCAATTTTATTCACTGAAAGATCCAACTTCTGTAGGTGAACATATCCACAGAGAATGCTAACATCAATTAAATTACAACCCTGAGAAAATAAAAGGTAAAAGACCTTAATGTTGCTTTATCAGGTTACTACTCAGCCTTCTTGCAATAACTGTTGATGGAAAGAAATCCAGAATTTCTTTCACAAGTATAGAAGTGAGAGAACAAAATCTGAAGCCTGCTACTAATAGGATCTCAAAACAGATGCCATAAAAAAAAAAAAAAGCCCTTCCTTTGAAGAAAATAATAGCTTAGTAATATTAGTGTTGTTAGCAAAAACAAATACAACATGAAAGGCCAATTTAAAGCAGTGTTCATGGAGACCGTTAGAACAGAGTCTTTTTTTTTCTTTTAATAAATCACACAATAGCAATAAAGACAAGGCCTTTATCTAGTAGAAGAAAAGAAAAAAATGTCTAGAATTTAAATGAAGTTTTAAAGAGAATTCACAGCTCATCAGGAGATCATTAATAACAATACTACCTACACTTTCACCGGGTTCATTTTCAAAGCTCTTTCACAATAATCGCATCTGATCAAACACAGCTGTGAAATCTGTAGGGCCGCTTACTCCCAATTTAGAGATGAGGGGTGTGAGGTACAGAGAGGTATGTTAATAGCCTGAAATCACACAGCAAGTGAGTAACAGAGAAGCAGTATCTAAGTCTCTTGAATCCTTGTCCAAAATTCTTTTCAGGAAATCTTGATTCTAGTCAACTTCAAGTGACGTTGAGGGGAATTCGGTTGAGTGGAACAAAGACTTCTATGATTGTTTTATGTCGTGATGTCAGAGTCAGAAAAAAAGCAAACCAATGAAGAGTCATTATAAGCAGGTTATCATATAGAATAATGGTGATTGCTTAATGAAGGCCGCTAGAACAGTAATAATAAATAAACACTTACTGAATATCTGCTATGTATAAGGCATTGTGCGTGGCATGATAAGAAATACAATGATGGAAAAGAGCTATACTGTGCCCTTAAGAAATTTATGACTTTGGTAGAAGAGAAGATATGTACACAAGTAATAAGAGAAAGTAAAAAAATAACATGTAACACAAGTAAGACATAAAGGAAAAAAAAAAATCACCAAACCAGGCAACTCTAAGAAAGTGTATTCAGTAAGACAGGTTATTAAGTCAAAGTAATTCAACGTGTAATATCTCAAATGTAAGGAGGTCAGTGGCAAAATAAATTAAGCTTCAGTCCACCCAGCTGAAATAAGATTTAAAGGATTGCTTTTTGGGGTAGATCAATTTAAGGCATAGCAGTACCTACATAAGTAGAATATTGATTGAAAGGGGCTTGTGTGGGGATGCATTGGCTGCTGGAATTATATACCATATTCCAGCATTGAACACAGTGCAATGCATACAGGGTGTTCCCTGTATGTTATTGCCTGACTGACTGAGTCATCCATAAAATGTTATAAAGTGAAAATAGAAAAAGATTACTGTTTTAATATGCTGACCTTGAAGGACATGCCCATGGAACTAGCAAAGGTGAAAACAGCTTAACATTTCTTGCGTAGCTTACTCATTCAAATCCAAGATAGAACAGGCTTACAGTGAATTATATATACCCTTTCGCCAAATCATGGTGCCATGGTAAAATTTCAATGTGCGTTTTTTTTTCTCATATGTACCTAAATTTACTCTGTGGATCTCCAATGAATATTTAATGCTTTACAATATAAGGAGGCAAAACGACTTAAATTGTTTTCCTAGGACTACAAAGAAACAAAATGAGGAAAGAAGCAAGTATTCCCAGTAGTTTGCTCTTACAGCCTCTCTTCTGATAAAATTGAAGCCAAGATTTTGTGCTACTCTATGACGAGTACTGAAATCTTAAAAACTGATGAATAATAATAGATTTTTTTCTTTAATGGTAGGTATCTTTTGGAAAGTAAGATATAGCTCAAAGGCTCTTATTTCTTGACATACTTAGTGGGGAAAGTCAATATCAAAATACTTTGTTCCCTTGGATTCAGATATAAAGTTTAGTGCTTCTTCCACTGATCAGAGAGAAAATTCTTAGTCTTTGATTGGTTTTACAGAATCAAATTCAACCTCCTGGAAAGAAAGCATTGATTACTATAATACAGACTACTTAAGATGAAAGAAATAGAGTGCGAAGAGAATGAAAACTAAGAAGTTTGGGGGGCTGATTACTGGATTGGTCACAGCTCTCTGGAGTCTAATATTTACATAAATATCTCTTATCAACAGTCTCCGTCAAATGCAAGGCTCCAAGATTTTCTGCCCTCACAAAAGCTATGAGTACGGAAGAAAATGAATATGGTCTAGCCAGTGTCAAGCTGTAGCCAGCCAACGGAGAGTTTGTCATACTCACTGACAAAGTCAGATTGAGGTAGACTTGCTCAGTCCCAGAGCCTGAGCGCCCCAAGTGATGGAGTGCTTCGGCCACAGCCTCCTCTCTCAGGACCCCATCAAACTCCTCCTGTAAAACACCCAGAAAGGTAGACAAAGAAAAGACTCTCATTAGAAAAGAAACAATCTATCTTGTCATATCCAACACTTATTTAGGATATTTTATACCCAGGAGCTGAGCCCTCCAAAATTTACCGAGCCCCCAAAAAATTCTGTGTTGATAACATATACGTATTACATATAATTAAATAACTATCTGCCAAATCAATGTTTTCATTGGCACTGGTTTTTTCAGGTGGTCACTTACATTAGGCATTCAAAGTTGAGTGAACACTGTAGCAGTAGAAACAGTAGTATCAGTGGTGGTATTGAGTGGTTCTCTATTCCAGACACTGCACTAACAGCTCTCAATGGATGAACTCATTGAATCCTTTGGACAACACTGAGATAGGTACTCTTATCTCCACTTTACAGACGGAAGAATTAGGGTTTGGAGTTTAACTTGCCTGAAACTAAACAGATAGTATGTGACAGAGCTGGAATGAAAATCCCAATCTGTCCAGTCCCAGGGCAATTCTCCAAAACTGCCCTAACCACTGCATTTGACTGCTTACCCACACCCTAAAGGATGGTTACATCAAATTAAGGCAATCACTTCTCTTAATCTGGTATTCGTGCTGGAGAAAACAGGTCCTTCAGTTCACTTCCTATTAGTCAATGTTGCTAGATTTACAAAATGTACAAGATTATTAAAAAAGTGATGATCATTTCCATAAGAAGGTTGGCCCTTGGTCTATAGACATCACATGGACCAATGGCACCCTGACATGCCCTTCCTCCAACAATGACACACAAAAGAGATAACAGGTAGGTCAGTATCATGTTTGTGCTGCTTTCAGCTCCATAATGACCAACACATTGACACTGACATCAACGTGAGGACACAAAACATAGTGATCACATCAGTCACACCAACATAACTAACCATGACTAGCATATAGACTACAATGGCAAAATATCCTTTTTCTAAGTCCTCTATATGAATTCAGGAATCAACAGTGCTGCTCCGGCTGTAGGTACTGACGACATACGCATGTAGGCTTGTGCTATTATAAAGAGTTTCTTTCCCAGCAAGTTTCCACTGATTCAGGGAAGTAAATACCACCAACGGGGAGGCAGCACATGGCTTCAGAATTGGGCAGGCGTGGCTTGAACCCCAGCCCTGCCATTTTGGATGTGTGACTTTGGGGAGGTAAAGTTTTCACTGAGCCTTGTAGTTTTCAGCTATAAATAGGAAATGTTATTACCTTTGAAGAAATTCAGGACATGTCGCTCTAAAATATGCCACGTTGGTACATTGATTATTTTGAGCTGAAGGCACTTGAAAAACAGCAAATGCAGGGAAAGGCTCTTTCTGAACTCCCTTTATCTGCCTAAAGGCAGATCCTCCAAAAGAAACTCAGTTGTCCTAAATTCCTCCCCATTGGTGGTTTCATCAAACACAGAAGAATGACTTTTACCCACTCAGGAGAGGAGACCAGAAGTCAATGTCACACTCAGAAAGACTTTGTCACAAACTTTCATACCTCACGTCTGTTTTTCTAAGAGACTATTTAATTCCCTAAAAAGCATTTACTCTCCCCTAAGTGACCAGAATCCCTTCTCCCCTTCTCCTGTTGAGATGGTACATAACATCTGAAATCTCAGTGCTTTTTTGATTATTCACTTTTATTTTTTCCTGCAATGTCCCCCACAAACATTAAACATTTATTAAAACTTAATACATGTATAATACCTTTTCTCCTGTCAATCCACCTGTTGTCAGTTTATTTTGTAGACCCAGCTATAAAAGCCAGGAGAGTAGAGGGAAAGTCATTCCTTCCCTGCACCTTCTTTTAATATTTTTAGAGAAAGGAAAAAAATGGATATAAAACTCACAGCACAGTATGTGCAACACAGTGTTCCCAATAGATGACGATTTTTGTTACTACCAATTGATGAAGTCAGAAATTCTGCATCTTAATGTTTCACTCATCTATGCCAATCAGCCTGTTCACAAAATGGGCAAAACACATTTACTTTTCTAAATGAAGTTCTAATTTATTACATAAGGCCGGGAAGGAATGTTACCTTCCCTCCAAACTTTCCACCTAGCCCTCTGAAGTTCATCCATTTCCTGGAAATATGAAGACACTGCATCTTCACGTCTAGCAGATGGATGCTTATTTTTCAACTTAGCCACTGACATGGAGATGAGCAACACTGTCACCATTTTTCCTTGGGGAAGGCAGCACTCTGCACAATAACCTCCTCACACCTCCTGAGGTTCCTGACATTTGGCAGTATCATGTCTTCTCCTTCTGATCTTTGGTCATTTTCAAGCTCCTGTCATTACCTTGAGTGGCTTCAGAATCCCTATGGATGGCCATCCAACACCCTATTCCCAGCACATGCACACACGCACAATTCTTTACTGCCTCAGCTCCAGACAGCTTACTCTCACGGCCATGCCCTGGACCTAGCCACCATGCTAAACTGCTCCACCCTGGAAACCTCAGACCCCAGTGTTCCACTCTAATCCCACAATTGCTTATCCTTCAACCTATCTAGCACCTGTTGAACTTGTTCACTGACCACAACAAAATCTCCAGTCTGTTCACAGATAGACACCTTTCTCAGAGTCTATCTGTTCCCATCTAACTATACTCCCTTCCCTACTGGGTAGCCCATAGGCAACTCCTTTTTTCTTTCTTTTTTTTTTTTTTTAGACATGGTCTTGCTCTGTCACCTGGGCTGAAATGTAGTGTTGTGATCTCAGCTCAAAGCCTCAACCTCCCAGGCTCAAGCCATCCTCCCACCTCAGCCTCCAAAATAGATGGGTCTACAGGCATGTGCCACCATGGCTGGCTAATTTTTATCATTTTTTTTTATAGAGGCAGGGTTTCACCATGTTTCCCAGGCTGATCTCAAACTCCTGGGCTCAAATGATCAGCCCACTTCCACTTCCCAAAGTGCTGGGACTACAGGCACGAGCCATCACACCTGGCCCTATAGGCAATTTCAATTTCTCTCTATCTTCAAGTCTCTGATCCTTGTCCCCTGGTTACAACTACCCCATCCACATACAAATCAGAATCAAGTTCACAATCAACTGCTGCATTGAGGCAGGACTGTGTCATGTTCGTCATTCATCAGGGGGAAAAAAATCTATAGAATACCCAGCACATGCCAGCCACTCTGCTTGGCTCAATGGATAAGAAACAGTGAATCAGTGAACAGATATGGTGCCTGTCTATAAGGGATTTACAGTTCAGTCTGGGAGACAGATAAGTATGCAAACAATTTTTGGATTTGATAAATAGTATAATAGAGATAAGCAGTGTCTGCTGACTATGAGCAGGGCCCCTATTGTGTGTCAGTACCAGGGTGGAGTAAGTGGTTAGCAAAATCTTCCTAGGAGAGAGCAATTCAATTGAGACCCAAATTGTGAGTTACTCTGGCCAAAGGGAAGATAAAGCTGAAGAGCGAGCCAAGAAATAGTATTACAGGCAAAAGGGGCAGCATGTACAAAATCCCAAAGGCAAAAGCAAGCATGGCCTATTGAGAGAACGATGAAGGTTCAGGACGGCTGAGCCTAAGTGTGAAGGAGGCAAACAGTGGCTCGCACATGGTGAGTGCTCAAACATGGGTTGAAAGAATGAATGCACCTCTTCTGCCCCCTAGCTGCTGAGTGGGCTGGAGAAGACCCCACAACCCTGCATCCTGGAGACCCTGTAAAGCTGACTTTCAGCTGGGCCTCTTTGCTATGAAAGTCTCCCATTCTTCATCAGCCCCTTTTCAACTACCCTTCTTGACTAACCCAGCTCTCCATCACTCTCAAGCTGTGCAGTGCCTCAACTCCTTTGCCCTCTTCTCCACTAATGCCCTTCTCTTCTACTTCTGAGACAAAGTGGAAGCTCTCAGATGTTAAGCCTCTCAGCTTCCTAGGAGCACCTGTCCTAATGCTTCTCACTCAGGTCTTAGAGGAAGACTGTGCCTTCTCTCTACTCAGGGTCCCACCCCCTTCTCTTTCCTCGGGGACCATTTTTGCCCCCTTTCATCTGTGTTTTGAACCCACCACTCTCCACTGTTCCCACTCCAGCTATAAAAATGTGTCAGACTCTTCTGTCCTACAGAGGCTCTCTTCAGTTCTGCAGGTTCCTTTAGCTATAAACTAGAGTTTCCTTTAATAACCAATCTTCTCTAGAGTTGTTCGTTTTTTATGCCTTAGTTCTCCTTTCCTCGCCTCCCAACTAGTTTTCAACTTCACTTAGCCTCCTATTCACCCACCTCATAAAAACCACATGGGCCAATGTCTCCAATGACCCTCAAACAGGCAAAATGAAGGAGCACTTTTTAGACCTCTTCCCACAACCTATTTGTAGTGTAACCCATTCCCATCTTCTTCTTTTTTTTTTTTTTTTTTTCTTTTTCTTTTGAGACAAGGTATTTCTCTGTCACCCAGACTGGAGTGCAGTGGCATGATCATAGCTCACTGCAGCCTCGAACTCCTGGGTTCAAGTGATCCTTTTGCCTCAGCCTCCCAAGTAGCTGGGACTAGAGGTGCATACCACTATGATCCATCGGCTAATTTTTTAAAAAACCTTTTATAGAGATGGGGTCTCACTATGTTACCCAGACTGGTCTCAAACTCTGGCCTGAAGCTATCCTCCTGCCTCTGGCTCACAAAGTGTCAGGATTTCAGGCATGAGCCACTGCACCCGGTCATCATGTTCTTGAGACTCTTGGCTTCCCTATCATATAGGTCTTCTTTCTCCTCCTACTTCTACCAGTCCTTCCCAGTTTTCTTCCCTGCTTCATCTGCCTACCGCTTAAATACCCTTAGTATCTGTACCTTTATGGTTCTATTTGTGGTCTTTTCCCTCCTATTCCTTCCGGGATGATTTCCCAGAATCTAGTGGTGATAATTCCCATGCCTCCTACTCTGAGATCCCTGCCCTGATTCCCAGTCATATGGTTCATATATCCAACTCCTTAACAAATAGCTCCATCTGTCCCTGATTCCTATGATAGACAACAGCCTTAATATTACCCCAGACCATGCCATAGGCCTAACAGTCATCCTAGACTTCTAATATTTAGTTTGTAACTGAACCATCTTAAATACTTTGAATATGTTTTATCTTTAGTTTCCATTCCCACTGCCACTGCCTTAATCCAAGCTCTTCTCACTCCCCCCTGGATTTTGCTAGAATCTTCTCACTGATCTCCTTGCCTCCAGTATTACCATCCTCCAATCTAATACCACCTGGCCAACAGAGCAGTTCCCCACTGTGTAGAGACCCAAGTCCATGTTCCTACGGTATCACAGTGCCCTCCACAATCTCACCCCTACCTAGGAGGCTGCTTCTGTTCTCACCTGTAACTCATCACTAGGAAAAGCTGCCACCTGCCTGCCCACACACCACCTCTCCACCCAGGCAAGAGTCTCCTTCCCCTGAAGTCTTCAATGTCCCTGCAATCCAGGTGTCAGCTGTACTCATCTCTGTATGACATACTACAGGTATGCTGAATTGCTATTATTTACTCATATTCTTATGTCGCTTTGAGAGCAGGGACCATGTATGTCTTCAATCATGTTCTCATCTTTTTCTACCATTACTGTTATTATTTATTGCAGCCATAATTTTTTGAGAGTCTATTCTGTATGAGACACTATAGTAAGAACTTTAAATATAGAGTTTCTTATTAAATTTGATGTTCATAACTATCCCAGGAGTAGGTATTATTACACATATTAAGGGACTGAAAAGAAGTGTTTTTCATGCATCAATTTTTGGGCCTAGAAACTTCTGCTCTGTACAGTCAAAGAGTGCTTTCTGCATAGCAATCATTCAGTAAATGCTTGTTCAATGAAGGCTAAATAAATCAAATCACTTAATGGGTTGTAGTTAGCAGATAAAAACATGTAAGTTACTATTTGTATTATTAACTGCATCAAAATATATTATGATAAGCGTTTAACATATAGGATCTCATTTAATTCTCACAATTGTTTAAGTATTATTATAATTCCCACATTAACAATGAGAGAGGTTAAGTAACTTGCTCAAGATCTCGCAACTAACAAAAGGCTGAATCAAGCCTCAAACACAAATCTTTGATTCCAACAGCAGTGTTTTGAACAGGTGGTCCATACTGCCTCCCTTACTTCATAAGGGTTTCTGAGGTTTAAGGCATGTTGTATTAAAGGCACTCAATAATCATTGTGACCATCATAGCATTGCAAAGGTGCTAAGCTGGGAATAAGCTGGGAATAACAGGCTAACATGGGAATAATAAATCACTGAACATGAATTTCCAAATGTTTCTTTTTAAAACTTTGTTTCAGTTTATTTAGCATATTAATATGTATGCAATACTACAAAAAGCCAAAATAGAATAAAAACACAAAATTAATATTTAGAATATAAATGGAAGAAATAATGAACCTGTTCCACATGTGTCTTATAAGCCAAAAACGAATAGCTAGTTCATGTCAACCCCTTCTATGGTTTGTTAATGGCATACTGAAGACAGATTAACAATAGTGCTAATGAACCCCACAGCCAGCCGAAGAGCTATGTGTTAATTAGAATAACAAAATATACTGGTGGTTCATTTGTGAATTCCTCTGGGGGGAAGCTGGTGGAAACCATACAAACATCTCAAAGTTGCAAAAACACCACTAGAGTTTTGCAATAGTCACTGTTAAAGATAGAAAGTAAATCAACAAAAGACAAAAGAAGTAATAATGAACAGAATAATTAATAGCTTTTTATGGTCAACTTTAAGCATAACTAATGGGAACTAGCTCACGTAGAAGGAAGTAAAAAAAGGGGAAAGACAAAATGGAGGATGAGAATGGGAAAAAAAGAAAAAAACAGGCAAAATGTTGAAAGTGAACAGAAGGACATTACAAAGGAAGGGGAACCCAAGTGGTTAATAGAAGAATCAGAGTAACAGAAGACACTGCAGGTTAGAAAGGGGAGAATAAGGAGAAATAGGACAAATGAGGAAAGGAGTTTGTGAAAGGGAACAGGCATAACACAGAAATATGTTTGGCCTCAAAGAGAAAAGGTGACTATGAATAGATGCAAAGATGCAAAGAGGGGAAACCAGAAGAATATCACAGAATGAGAGCACTGAAAATATCCTAGGCTGGGCACAGTGGCTCATGCCTGTAACACTAACACTTAGGGAGGCTGAGGTGGCCAGATTGCTTGAGCCCAGGAGATTATGACCAGCCTGGACAATATGGCGAGACCCCCATCTCTACAAAAAATACAATAATTAGCCAGGCGCTCTGATGTACACCTGTAGTCCCTGCTACTCAGGAGGCTGAGGCAGGAGGATTACTTGAGCCTAGGAGGTTGAGACAGCAGTGAGTCATGACTGCACCACTGTATTCCAGTCTGGGTGACAGAGTAAGACCCTGTGAAAGAAAGAGAAGAGGAGAGAAGAGGAGAGGAAAGGAGAGGATGGGAGGGGAGGGGAAGGGGGGAGGGAAGAGAGGGAAGGAGAGGGGAGGGGGAAGAAAGGCAGGAAGGAGAGAGTGGAGGGGAGGGAGGGAGGAAGGGAGGGAGGGAAGAAAGAATGAAGGAAAGAAAGAGAAAGAAAGAAAAAAGAAAGAGAAGGAAGGAAAAGAAAGAGAGAAAGAGAGAGGAAGGAAGGAAGGAAAAGAGGGAGGGGGGAAGACAGGAAGGAAGGAAGGGAGGAAGGAAGGAAAAAAGAAAGAAAGAAAGAGAGGGAGGGAAGGGAAGGAAGGAAGGAAAAGAAAGAGGGAGAGAGGGGAAGGCAGGAAGGAAGGGAGAGAAGGTAGGAAAAAAGAAAGAAAGAAAGAGAGAGAGGGAGGGAGGAAGGACAAAAGGAAGGAAGGAAGGAAGGAAGGAAGGAAGGAAGGAGAAGAGGGAAGGAGGGGAAAGCAGGAAGGCAAGAAGGGAGAAAGGAAGGTAGGGAAGGAGGGAGGGAGGGAGGGAGGAAGGAAGGAAGGAAGGAAAGAAGGAAGGAAGGAGAAGAAAGAAAGAGAAAGAAAGAAGAAAAGAAAATATTCTACTTCTCTACATTATATTTACTTCTGAAAAGAATTTCATGCAATTTATACTGTCAAAGAAAAGGAAAGGGGAGAGAAAACATAAAGAAAACTTTGAAATTAAGAAAAACTATTGAATCTAAGTTTCCTGGCAGCCAAGACAAAGAGAAGAACCTAACAGTGTATTGAAACGAAGCAAATTAGGCCGGGTGCGGTGGCTCATGCCTGTAATCCCAGCACTTTGGGAGGCCAAGGTGGGCGGATCGCGAGGTCAGGAGATTGAGACCATCCTGGCTAACACGGTGAAACCCCGTCTCTACTAAAAAAAAAAAAATTAGCTGGTCGTGGTGGCACACACCTGTAGTCCCAGCTACTCAGGGGGCTGATGCAGGAGAATCGCTTGAACCCAGGAGGTGGAGCTTGCAATGGGCGGAGATCACGCCACTGCACTCCAGCCTGGTGACAGAATGAGACTCCATCTCAAAAAACAAATAAATAAAATAGAAAGGAAGCAAATTAAATTACGCTTCTGAAAGAAAGTAATTTATTGGAAGCCAAGAGAAAAAAGGGATGTGATAAGAAGTGAAAAAGGACAAGAAGACAGCAGTGGACTAAGAAAGGAAAAGGACGACAATAAGCGTAAGAAAGAAGAGGAATTGTGCGGTGGTCAGAAGAGGTATTGTAGAAAGGAGGGAATCGAATCAGCAGTTACGTGAAACGTGAAGCCGCCACCCCAGTCAATACAGGTGGGATGATGGAAACATTCCCCACATCCTAAAATACTCCCACAATGAGCTGACTGTTTGAACATTCTAGGGCTCTTTTCTGGTGTGTGTGCATGTTGCTTGTATAAGGCATATGCCCCTGACAGAAGTAATGTATTCAAATTTTAAGTCACTTAGTCTTTGAAGAAGCACTTTCAAAAGAGGATTATTATTATTATTATTATTATTTTCCCTGGAGAGAGGCTGACGGCACTAAAACTGAGGAAGAGTGTGGAAGTATGTCATAGCCATGGGCAACAGGTGCTGGCAATGTCAGAGATGAACTCTGCCTATTCACAAGACTGTCAAAGTATAATTTTGAAAAAGCTAAAGCCATAATTCCCAGATAATTATCTAGACACTCTTTCAAAGTGACGCTGTGTTAACTTGACTCATAAGAAATCAAATGTGTTAATGAAAAAAGAAAGGAGATATTTAGAGCTATTTCAGGCAGGGGGTGAGAAAATGGGGTAACAGACAGGGGAAGAAAAGTGGGGGAAGAGGCGTTCCTGGAGGCGAGAGAGCCTGACAAGGTGTGGGAAACTTCGGGCTGGTGGGGGTGCATCAGGGAGCTGCTGCTGAAGTAGCAGGCCCTGACGGCTGGACGAGGAAGCCAGGGAGTGAGGAGTCGGGGGGAAGACACACCTCCAAATTCAGCATTTCGGACTCTGAGGACTCCTCGGATCCCGCCTCGCCCTCGCTCTGGTCTTCGTCTCCGTCCACGTCCAGCTCCTGATCCGGGTGCATGAGCTGCTGGAGCAGGTGGGAGGAGGCTCTGTTAGACCTGCCTTTCGTCTTCTGCCCCATGGGAAAAGAAGGCCAGCAAGGCTGACGCTCTTTTTCTGAACGAAACTGTAACGATCGGGCTCCATTTCGGGATCTGCCCAAGCCTCTCAGGAGAGAGGAAGCTCTGGTCCTCACGAGAGCCCTCTTGGGGGTCGCCATCTTGTTTAGCGGGGTTGCCTAGGAGACTGACCCCCGGCAAGGGGAACCGCGGGGGATTCTGGGGCCTGTAGTTTCCTCCGCGCGAGCTCGCCTTCTGCAGGCGGGGCATTGGGAGCTCCACTTGACTTTTCTTTTTCTCAGCCTCTTCTGTTATTTTTCTCTCTTTGGTCCGTTCTGTTCGCTTCTCTTTCTTGTTTTCACCTCTTTTCGCTATACCCCCTTTCTTTGTCTCCCGCCGTTTCCTCCCTACCCTGAGACCCCTCTTAGAGTTTTGTCATCCCACGCTAGGATCGCAGGTGCGCCACGTTCCCGCTTCATTCTCAAAGGGCCGCAGAGTCGTACTTTGGAAGTGTCTAATGTGTCTAAAGCTGACTGTAGGAAAGCTAGTACCGTTGAAATTTATGCAGAGCGCGATGCTAGGAGATGAGGGTGCATACAAGTGAAATAGAAGGCATGGTTCCTGTCCTTATGATTTAATTGCAGATAATAAAGAGAAACTACCGGACGACGCCTGAGAGCTGATTTCCAATTAATTTACATTCCCCACCCCCACCCCCCAGTGATAAGCCTTGTCCTTGGGGAGAAAAACTGGCAGTGGTCTAACAATCCAAACAGAGAGAGAAAAAACTGCTGTCAAATTGACACTGTATCTGAAAGCGTCTGAAAAGCTATTAGCATCCCATAAATAATTATATTAGTCAAGTGACCTGCATTGGCAATTATTTTAATATTGTTGCATAGGCTTTCTTTGCAGTTAAAAAAATACTCTTGCAAGATAACAAAGCGTGATTTTATGCTAGTGTGATTTTATGTGACCCGAATCCCATAGCCTTAAGCTCCACAAAGTCGACACTCTATAGAAAAGCAGAATGAAAATTATAGTAACTATTATTGCCATAGTGATGACAATAGAGATCCTTGCAGGGAAGTAACCCTCATCCTCCTGGCCTTACAGGGCCTTTTCTGCACGCTTCAGTGACAGCAGTTGCAAATACAAAATGATCCTGTCAATGGCTGTCAGGGGAGAAGGAGAAAAAATCCTTATGGACACCATCCATTGACTATTATCTTTCTCAGTGCTTGAGGGGCCGTTAAAACTGACATAAAGCTTTCAGAATTACCTTCCTTCATTATCTTGCTAGTCATAAACGTAAAGGCCATAAGCAAAGTATCTCTTTCTGCCAGGCTCATCTTGCTTTTTGCTTATTTCTTTTTCCAATAAGTAGAGATTCCTCCAAGGGAATTTGTAGGGCTTAACCCTTGTAGGGCTTGGCTTTGGCTAAGTGACATAGGGAAGAATCAGGCAGAAAGTGTAAAAATGTAAATCTCGATCGTTTTTCTTTTTTTCAGTAACTTAATCAGCATTTCTAGTGAGTTTCACCAATGTCGGTCTACTGAGGAGAGTGTCTGAAGGCAGTCAAAGAATAATTTTCAAAAAGTTAAAAACAGCATTCTTATATAAAAAATAGAATGAAGCACATGTGAAAGATTCTATTCGACTCACTAATTAATGAAGAAATCAGGAAGATAGTAATTAGGTATTCAGAGTCCATGAGAAAAGACATTCTGAAATAAGTTTGCCAAGTTGTAGACAAAACTGGTTAATGTCCCACAGGGCAATCAAACTATAGCCTTCGAGGTCATATGGTCTAAGAATTCTGCCTCCTTTCATCTTCATATCCACCTTCTGTCTATCCTCATTAGACAGATGAGACCACTGAGCCTCAGAGAAGTTAAATAACTCAGAGAGGTCAAAAGCCAAGTGGTGGTACTGAAGTCCAGACCTAGAATGACCAACTCCACAGTCCACCTTCAACTACCACTTTTGCGTGTGGAAAAAAAATGTGAGTCAAGATAAAGCTATGCAATAAGAGGTCTCAGAAGAAAAAATACATCAGTCGAGGTTTTTTAAGTATTAATGAAAGAATTCATTCAAAGAAAAACCTTTTTATATATAACCATAAAATATAAAAATCAGAATGAAACTACAAGTCCATCTTATCCCAATTCTTTTTACAGAAGAAATTAATAGCCTTCAGGGGCTAATGACTTGCCCCAAACTGCCTGGCTTGTAAGCCCCAGAGCAGGAATTGGAGTCTAGACCTCTTGTTGCTCAGTTTTTGCTCATGCTAGTTCACCAAACTGCTCACTAGGCTGGACTTTTACTAATAGAATCCCTACTTTGGGATTCTGGGCATCGAATTACAAGGCATTGTATCCATAAAACAAGTTATTTTATCAGGCAGAGAAGACAGAATTAGACAGAGGGAGAGGAGGTGAGGGGAGGAGCTATTTACTCTAAACTCTTCTGATTAGTACAAAAACATCAATAATCACTTCCATTTATTCATTGTTTACTGTAAACCAGGCCTGTTCTAAGTGCTGTACGCATATCTCGTTTAATTATTCCAACGACCCTCTGAAATAGGATTGATATCCCTATTTTCAAAGGAGAAGAAAGAGGCCCAAAGATGGTAAGCAATTGCCCAGTTACAAAATTTGTGTCTAAAGTGGCATTCCAACTCAGGTCTTCCTGGATCCAAAGCTCCTAAAATTAACCATTAATACTCTTCTTTCTCCAAAAGTATGAATTAGTTGCTCAGGGACTTATCATAAGGCATAGAGAACCTGGCCCTGGTGAGACTCTAAAAATGGGAGAAAGAGAGAGTGAGAATGGGGTGCGTGTGTGCGTGCGTGCGTGCGTGTGTGTGCGTGTGTGTGTGTGTTGGAGCAGGCAGGAAGACCTCAGGTTTCTCTGACCAGGGAATTAAGTGAGGTGGGCAAAGACAGTGGGATATGATTGTTCTGGAGAGCAGGGTCTTTTGTGATAGCACTGGATCCTTGCCACCTTGGGTGAGAGGAAGGAGAAAGTAGAGGAGTGACATGATGATACTCAAGAGTGCCTTTTTTGAGAAGGCATCCAGGATAGGCTGTCCTGGAGGGAGAACCAAAGGGGTAAAGAGCTTAAGTTGGAAAGAGGGTGCTGACTCCAGCTTCAACTTCATGATATCTTTGCGTTGGTGTTATTATTAACTCTTATTTACCTCAAACTCTTCTGTGTGCAACTGAGTTGTTCCCCCAGTCTGGAGCCAGCACCTAACCTCATTCAGAATGGAAAGAGGAGGCCAGGTACACCTTCTGTTGCCTATATTTGGAAAGAATGCCTTTCTAGGAGTGTGGACCTTGGGCAAGGCAAAGAATGTGCGTCCCCTTCCCCTGTACATACTTATACCCCTTTTGTGCAAGGACAAACAGTGCTTCTCAGACAAGTTGAGATGGCAACACTTCAAACTCATGGTGATTTTTTATGGAACACTGAAATTTTTACAGAACACCTTGAAATGAAGAGAGAAGATAGACAATAGAAGGCACCATTAGTATTAGCATAATAATAACAATTAAAACACAACCACATTCATATTTATGAGTAATTGCTAAATGCCAACTAAGTGCTTTACATATATAAACTCACTTAATCCCTAGAGATTAATATTATTATTCCCATATTATAGATGAGGAAGAATAGGCATAGAGAGGTCATGTAACTTTCAATCCACTGTGTCAAATAGTGACAAAACTAGGACTCGGATACAAAGTCTGGTTTCCCAGCCTACATCCTTAATCAAAACGCTGTGCTTCCACTCAACTGCTTCAGTAAAACTTTATGGAGGAGAACCTTAAATTTGAGATAATTTGATGAATTAACTTATTATCCTTTGATGGTCTCTTATCCCTGTCTAGGAAGAAGAAAAGAAAGCTTATTATCTCATAAAAGCCTAGTGGGTATATAGACATTAAGCAAACAATTACACCAATAATCGTGTCGTTTTATTTGTCATAAGGGCTAAGGAGGGAAAACATAGGAGCTATGAGAATTTCACCTGGAGCCTTGACCCAGTATGGTGGAGAGGGGCCCTTTAAAATGTTAGACAAACACTTAGAGCCTCATGATTATAAAGTTGGGAAAAGCCAACAACGGATGAGGAATGCAGGTGTTACCTTTGCAGAAATCAGCTACATTCAGAATATAATTGTCATAAGTAATTGCGCTAATAAGATCTGATAAAATCTAGGCAGAATTCGACTGAGCCAAATAATATCCATCCTAACAGATTATCAAAGACGCTTTGGAGGTTGCCCCAATAATAGAAAACCCAGATCAGATACTGGTGTTGAGATCAAAGATAAAAATTGCAGTCCAAGAAAAGATAATCTTAAAAGCTCAGAGACCAAGGCAAAAAAAAGTTAAGCCAATGAAGAATTGTTGCAAAGGAATTGCAAGCATCATGTTGTGAATAAAATCTGAACACAGGACTAGATAAGGATTACTGAGAATTTCTAGCTCGGATTATCTTAGCAGACACAAAACTGGATATCATCAGGGAAGTCACAAAGACTTAAAATCAAAATGATTAAAATGATGACCAGAAGGGACTGTGTGAAATCTTTTGGGGATGAAGATATGAGAACTTGAGAATGTTACACTAGGACAGTTGGGAGATCAAAGACGACCAGGAGAAATTCAGGAAGAAATTTATGAGTAATTGCTAAGGTCTGACTCTAAATGAGTCCTGTTAGCCCCTCTGAGTGCTAGTTTGTGTCTTTTTAATTCTTGGGAGCCTTCAGAGTCTAGGCACTCCTGTGATTACAGGAGGTGGTAAAAGGAAGAAGTGCTTGAGAGACACAAGTTTTAATAACTAAAGCGTCCCAGTGGCGCTGAATAATAAAAACCGAAAGAAGAGCAAATAGAAGACAGACACATGAAAGGTTCGAGAAATCCTGCCAGAGCACATACACTTCAAAAGTAGCAACACAATTCATCTAGTTAAGAACAAGTGTGGAACAGTGCTGCTTTACGGAAAAGCAAATCATGCAGGCTCTGATATAAAGCACAGGTAACACCCAAGTCACCACTATCACCGACTGGTCATACAATCTATAAGGCCCTACTACACAGAGAGGGCTGTTTCAGGCACTGGGGATACAGAAAAAGTTAAAGTCTTGGTCTCTTTATTCAAGGGATTTGCATTACGGTTGGAGCAGCAGGACACCTACATCAAACATATAAGTTAAAAGTATACAAGAGGAGAGAGGTTCCACCTGATTGGTCTGGAGTTATGTTACAGGTCTTCACGGAGGGACTGAATTGGAGGCAGCAGTGGCCATCACTTTCCCCTTACCACTGTTGGCAGACGGGGCTCACTCCTGGACTCAGATAATGCAATGCTCGAGCCAGTCCAGGGGAGTTAAGAGAAAAATCTCAGTTGGGGTCAAATCTGTCCCAAGACAGCATTGCTCAGGAGCTTTAGGGAAGAGGTAAGAATTGAGCGAGACCCTGAAAGAGGAGAAGCAAGTGGGCATTCTGGGAAGGGGAAGCAATAGAGATAAAGGGGAGGAGGCTGGCTGTGCTGTGCTGCAGGAAGTCTCTGAGAAGTAATTATTAATAATATAGAAATAAACTCTGCTCACAGCAAGTCGGAAGAAGGACGAGGGTACTGCCTTCCTGTAAGAAAAGGGACATGAGTGAGGAAAAGGAGGAAATCGTGTCAAATGTCTAAGCAGAATCTAGAGATGAGAGTTAAAACAAAGGAAGAAAAGATGGGCACAGCTAGAGGTCCTGACAGCAGTGAGGAGAAGGCAGGAGCCTTATAACTCCTGGTCTTAGGTGACGTCTATTACACACAGATGATGCTCTCCCATGAGGTTAATAGGAGACTCTGTTGCCTGTGATCTACCATACCTTTTAGGCACCTTATAGAACTTTTATTTATACCTTGTTTCCAAACTTCCTCAGTTACTTTTCTCCCACAAGCGTGTTTCTCTTTCTTGCTGAAAGTCTCCTGCACATAGTGGTATGCTTTATAAACATGTATAACTGCTCACAAACTTATCTTTATGGTGATTATGCCAAATGCATCTGCCACTTCATTCCTCCTAAGTGAAATGACATCTGTGCAGATGAGTGTTTGGAATGAAATGATCAGGATGCTTGTCTCAGAGAGGAGTGCCTAGACTCTGCAGCCTCCAAAGAATTAAAAAGACACAAACTAGCATTCAGAGGGGCTAACAGGACTCATTTAGAGTCAGACCTGAGATCTAATCCAAACTAGCCCGAATGCCTACCTTCCAAGGTTACAGGAAAAGTTAAAGGAGATGAGTATAAAATTGGCTGATTCAGCATGCTAGATTGCGAAGACAGCTACCAATTCTTCCCATCCCTGCACGCACAACCCTTGCAAGGTGACTTTTGTAGTTCTCCAATTAAGAGGTGGAGTCTATTTCTCTACCCCTTGAATCTGGGCTTGACCATGAAACTTGCTTTGGCCAAAAAACAGTAGCAAATGTGGTACAAATGCTTGGCCATTGGCTACTCGTTCTTGTTGCTCTTGGGAATGCTGTGACCACCCTGTGAAGAAGCTTAGGCTAGCCTGCGGGATAACAAGAGATGCTGGGGCCACTTTCCCTTGTGGGCCTGGCCAACCATATCCCATTGCCAGACATGAGAATGAAGCTAGCCCAGATTATTTGGTACCAGCTGCCTTGCCAACTGATTTTTGAGGGAGCACAGTAAAAATCGGTCGAGATGACTCAGGCCAGAAGAACTGCTCAGGCAACCAAAAGAATCATAAGCCAAATCAATGGCTATTTTAAGCCACTAATATTTGGGATAGTTTGAAAGGCAGTAAAAGTTAACTTATACATACAGTACCTGGATGTATATAGGATGTGAGATGCCTACAGTCTCACTCAACTGGTTAGTAAAAGACTTTATTTTCTGACTCTCACTGAAGTGATTAGTTTCATATTAGTCTTTGCTACTGTGAGTACTATCTTCCGTATTAAACAAATCTTTGCTGCTATAAAGGCCAAAAAAGAAGCTACAAATCTTTCCCACAGTGCAAGTGTATTCCTAGTCAGGGTTCTCTAGAGAAAGAGAACCAATAGGATGGAAGATGTTTCTTCAGAGAAACAGAATGAATAGAATAGGCTATAGATATATACATACATATTATAAGGAATTGACTCATGCAATTATGAGGATTAAGAATTCCATGATCTTCAGTTTGCAAGCTGGAGACTCAGGAGAGCAGGTGGTAAAATTCCAGTACAAGTCCAAGCACCTGAGAACCAGGAGAACTAATGGTGTAAATGCCAGTCTGAAGGCAGCGGAGGACCAAAGTCTCAGCTCAGGAAGCCAGGCAGACAAAGTTTCCTCCTATTCAGCTTTTTTGTTCTATTCAGGTCTTTAATTAACTGGATGAAGCACACCACATTAGGGAAGGCAATCTGCTTTCCTCAGTCCGCCCATTTGTATGTTAATCTCATCTAGAAACACCCTCACGGACACACCCAGAATAAAACTTGACCAAATATCTAGGCACCTCCTATCCCACTCAAATTGACAAAATTAACTATCACAGCATGTAACACTTAGAGAAGTTTCTAAGTAAAGAACAGTGTCTTAGTCTTTTTTCTGCTGCTATAACAGAATATCAAAGACAGTAATTTATAAGGAAAAGAATTTTATTTCTTACCATGCTGGAGGCTGGGAAGTTCAAGAGCGTGGTGCCACATCTGGCAAGGGTCATCTCACAGTAAAAGGGCAGAAGACAGAAGGGCAAGAGAGGGTGAGAGGGCACAAGACAGAGACGAAAGGGGGCCAAATTCCCAAAATAACCCACTCCCATGAAACACACATAATCCATTCATGAAGACAGAGTCCTCATGGCCCAACCACCTCCCAAAGGCCCCACCTCTTGACACCTCACAATGGCAACCAAGTTTCAGCATGTGTTTTGGAGGAGATGTTCAAACCACAGCAAACAGAAAGTCCTTTAGAATCTCTTAAAGGGAAAGAACAAACCTTACATCTTTGAATGTTGCTGTACCAGCCTTCCCATCCAGCCAAGTGGGCCTCATGGGTGCTCTGCATGAACATCCTCACCCATTTCGTGCACCACTGTCTGCAAAGTGCTCCAGCCTTCCTTAAAGTTTGTGACGATGCAAACCATTAAGAATACTACAAAGTCTAGGATGCACATAGAAATAATATGATAATAATAGTGAAAAGAGCCACACTTGAATGAAAAAGTACAAGTAGACAAGAAGTGGCTTTGAAATTCCTTCCCCTTCAAATCAAACTTTAAATGTTTAAAATGGAAAGAGTATCATAAAAAGAGAATCACACCCTGAGTCATTTCACACAGGGCCTTCTGGTGAGGCGTAGGACATCAGCAACGTGCATTTCTGGAGGACAAAAATCCATTGCCTTGTGAGGAATAAGACAGAAGCCTGACCTTTGTCCGTCATTGCATTTAGATATCAAGGTGAGTGATTTCGTGTTTGAATTATTTACTGATACATATACAGTCTTGCACATACAAACAGCTTTGAATAGGCTTGGTATTTCTATTATAAATAAATTGAGACGTAGGGCATTTTTCAAAGTCATTCGTTATTGAGGCGTCCTCAAGAAGTTCTCACTTTGTCACGTTCTGACTTTCATTCCTGAGCAAATCAAGCTACTCAAAAGTCCGTCTTGACTGGAAAGTCATTCTGAAAGTGATTTATGGACTTTTACAAAATTCTTTTGAAGAAAAACCATTTTAGAGAAATTTGATTTTAACTCTTTAGGTATTGAGTTTCTCTTAATACTACAGCCTTTAAAAACATTGTGGTAAAATACACATAACATAAAATTTACCTTTTAACTATGTCTAAGTGTATAGTCCACTGGCATTAAATACATTCACATTGCAGTGCAATCCACCTGTCTCGAGATCTTTCACCTTCCAAAATTGAAAGTCCGTTGCTACTAAATGATAACTCCCTATTTCTTTCTCCCCTGTTCCCTGGCAAACACCATTCTATTTTCTGCCTCTATGAATTTGACTACTCGAAATACCTCATATAAGTGGAATCATACAGTATGTGCCTTTTTGTTACTGGCTTATTTCACTTTGCATAACGCGGTTAACGTTCATCTATGTTGTAGCCTCTGTCTGAATTTCCTTCCTTTTTAAGGCTGAATAATATTCCATTGTATGGATAGAGCACATTTTGCTTGCCTACTCCTCTGTCAATGGACGCTTAGGTTGCTTCCACCTTTTGGCTATTATGAATAATATTGCCATCAACTTGGGTGTCCAAATATCCCTTCAAGAACCTTCTTTCAATTATCTGAGGTATATACCCATAAGTCAAGCTGCTAGATCATATGGTAATACACTGGCTTTAGAAAATGCCATATAGTTTTTCACACTGGTTGCACCATTTTACATTCTTACCAACACTGCACAAGGGTTTCAGTTTTGCTACATTCTCATCAACACTTATTTTCTGTTTTTTATAGCAGCCATCCTAAAGGGTGCAAAATTATTTCTCATTGTGGTTTCCATTTACATTTCCCTAATTATTGATGATGTTGACCATCTTTTCATATTTTCATGTGCTTGTTTGACATTTGTATATCTTCTTTGGAGTAATGTCTATTCAAGTCCTTTGCCCATTTTTAAATTGGGTTATTTGTTTTGTTATTATTGAGCTGTAGGAGTTTTTGTTTTGTCTTTTTGTTTGTTTGTTTGTTTGAGATGGAGTTTCACTCTGTCATCCAGGCTGGAGTGCAATGTCAAGATCTTGGCTCACTGCAACCTCCACCTCCTGGGTTCAAGCAATTCTCCTGCCTCAGCCTCCTGAGTAGCTAGGATTACAGGCGTGCACCACCACGCCCAGCTAATTTTTGTATTTTTAGTAGAGACAGGGTTTCACCATGTTGGTCAGGTTTGTCTTAAACTCCTGACCTTGTGATCCGCCCACCTCAGCCTCCCAAAGTGCTGGGATACAGGCGTGAGCCACCGCACCCAGCCAGGAGTTCTTTATATATTTTGGATATTAACCTCTTATCAGATCCATGGTTGGCAAGTAGTTTTTTCTCCCATTCTATGGGTTGTGTTTTCACTTTGTTGATTGTGACTTCTGATGCAAAGAAGTTTTTAATTTTGATGTAGTCCAGTTTATCTATTTTTACTTTTGTTGCCTATGCTTTTGCTGTCATGTCCAAAAAGTCATTGCCAAATCCAATATCATTAAGCCTTTCCCCTCTTTTTCTTCAGCTTCACTGAGGTATAATTGACAAATAAAAATTATATATATTTAAGGTATACAATCTGATGTTTTGATATAAGTACACATTGTAAAATGATCACTACAATCAAGCTGATTAACATATCATTGGCTTGTATAGTTATCATTTTCTTTCTTGTGTGTGTGTGCGTGTGTGGTGAGAACACTTAAGATCTACTCTACTAGCAAATTTTAGTATACAATACAATACTGTATTGTTCATTATAGTCACTATGCTGTACACTAGATCTCCAGAACTTAGTCATTTTGCATAACTGAAACTTCGTACCCTTTACTAAAATCTCCTTATTTTGTCCTCTCTCAGGCCCCTGGGAACCACCATTCTACTCTCTGTTGCTATGAGTTTCACTTTTTAAAGATTGTACATATACAGGAGATCATGCACTATTTGCTTTTCAGTATTTGGCTTACTTCACTTAGCATAATGTCTTCCAGGTTCATCTATGTTGTTGCAAATGACAGGATTTCTTTCCCTTTTAAGACTGAATAATATTTCATTTTATATATATGTTTGTTGTATATAAATGTATATGTGTATATATATAAAATACATATGATTGGATATGACATAAAAGTACAGGAAACAAAAGCAAAGATGACAAGTAGCAAGACGACATCAAAATTGAAAACTTATGTGCATCAAAAATCAAAATCAACAATGTTTTATACTGTCCAGGAGTGGTGGCTCATTCCTGTAATCCAGCACTTTGGGAGGCCAAGGTGGGCAGATCACCTGAGGTCAGGAGTTTGAGGCCAGCCTGGTCAACATGGCATAACCCCATCTCTACTTAAAATACAACAATTAGCCAGGTGTGGTGGTGCACACCTGTAGTCCCAGCTACTCAGGAGGCTGAGGCAGGAGAATTGCTTGAACCCAGGAGGTGGAGGTTGCAGTCAGCCAAGATCATATCACTGCACTCCAGCCTGGGTGACAGAGCAAGACTCCATCTCAAAACACACACACACACAATGTTATATACATACACACACACACACACACATATATACATGTATCTGACATTTTCTTTACACATCCAACTGCCAATGGGCATTTATGTTCTTTTCATGTTTTGGTTATTGTGAATAATGTTACAATGAACATAGCAATGTAGCTATTCCTTCAAAATCCTGATTTCATTTCCTTTGGCTATGTGCCCACAAGTGGAGTTGCCAGATCACAGGATAGCTCTATTTTTAATTTAAGAAAATCCTATACTGTTTTTCATAATGACTGTATCAATTTACATTACTACCAACGATGTACAAGCATTCAATTTTCTCCACATCCTCACTGTATTAATCCATTCTCACAATGCTATAAAGACATACCTGAGACTGGGTAACTTATAAAGAAGAGAGGCTTAATTGGCTCCTGGTTCTGTGGGTTGTACAGGCTTCTGTTTCTGAGGAGGCCTCAGGAAACTGACAATCGTGGTGGAGGTTGAAGGGGAAGTAAGCACGTGGCTGGCATGAGAGAGAGCAAAGGGGGAGGTGCTACACACTTGTAAAAAAAAACCAGATCTCACAGGAACTCTATCATGAGACAGCACTAGGGAGATGGTGCCGAACCATTAGAAACCACCCCCATGATCAAATCACCTCCCACCAGGCTCCACCTTCAACACTGTGGATCACAATTCAACATGAGATTTTGGTGGGGAAATGGAGCCAAACCGTATCACTCACCAACCCTTGTTTCCCTTGATAGTGATGTTGAGCATCTTTTCATATACCTATGGCCATTTGTATGTCCTCTTTGAAAAAATATCTACCCAGGTCCTTTGCTCCTTTTTTAATTAGGTTATTTGTGTTCTTTGATATTGAGTTATACAAGTTCCTTGTATATTTTGGATGTTATCACCTTATTAGATATGTGGTTTGCAAACATTTTCTCTCATTCACTCTGTTGATTGTTTCCTTTGTGGTGCAGAAGCTTTTCATTTTGATGCAATGCCACTTGTTTATCCTTGCTTTTGTTGCCTGCGCTTTTCTGTCATATGCAAAAAATTGTTGCCAAGACCAGTGTCAACAAAGAGTCAAAGAGTCAAACTGTAAAATATTTAAAAAGGTTTAATATCTGAGCCAAATATAAGTCACCAAGGCCCATGACACATTCTCCAGGAGGGTCTGAGAACATGTACCCAAGGTGGTTGGTTACAGCTTGATTTTATACATTTTAGGGGGACAGAAGTTTCAATCAGACATCAATCAATATATGTAAGGTGTTCAGTCTGAAAAGATGGAACAACTCAAAGTGCAGGCTTCAAGGTCATAAGTGGATTCAAAGATTTTCTGATTGACAATTGGTTGAAAGAGTTAAGTAATTATCTAAAGACCTAGAATCGATAGAAAGGAGTGTCTGGGTTAAGATAAAGGGTTGTGGAGACCATAGTTTTTATTATGTAGATGAAGCCTCCAGGTAGCAGGCTTCAGAGAGGATGGATGGTAAATGTCTCTTATCAGACCTAAAAAGGTGCCAGACTCTTAGTTAGTTCTCTCCTGGATCAGGAAGTGAACTGGAAATGGAAGGGGATTCTCTCCAGAATGTAAATTTTCCTTGCAAGAAACAGTTTTGCAGGGTCATTTCAAAATATGTCAAAGAAATATATTTTGGAGTAAAACACTTTGATTTCTTTCAGGGCCTGCTACCTGTCATGTGATGGTATACTAGAGTCAGATTGGAATTCAGTATCTTATTGTTACAAGAGTCTGTTTTGTCAGTCTTAAGATCTCTGTTTTAATGTTAATGTTGGTCAGCTGTGTTTGTATTCCAAAGGGAGGAGGGTATAATTTCTGACCCCCCATGGCCTGAACTAGTTTTTCAGGTTTACTTTGGAATGTCCTTGGCTGAGAGAGTAGTCATTCAGTCAGTTGGGGATCAGGGGTAGAGCTTAGAGTTTTATTTTTGGCTTACACCAAGATCAACATTAAGAATCATTTTTTTCCTGTGCTTTCTTCTAGTAGTTTTACAGTTTGAAGTCTCATGTTTAAGTTTTTAATCGCTATTTTTTTTTTTTTTTTTTTGAGATGGAGTCTTGCTCTGTCACCCAGGCTGGAGTGCGGTGGTGCGATCTGGGGCTCACTGCAACCTCTGCTCCCAGGTTCAAGCGATTCTCCTGCCTCAGCCTCCCGAGCAGCTGGGACTATGGGCGTGTGCCACTGCACCCAGATAATTTTTGTATTTTTAGTAGATACGGGGTTTCACCATGTTGGCCAGGCTGAGCCCAAACTCCTGACCTCAGGTGATCCACCTGCCCTGGCCCTGCAAAGTGCCGGGATTACAGGCATGAGCCACCATGCCTGGCCAAGTTTTTAATCCATTTTGAGTCGATTTTTATACATGGTGTGAGATAAGGGTGCAATTTCATTCTTTTACCTGTGGATATCCAGTGGTCCCAACATCATCTGTTGAAAAGACCCTACTGCTTTTTAAAAATATACTGTTTGCTTCTCTTCATCCTTCAGCTTCCTGCTGTGGCTAGGCCCCAGGGACCTCAGCATCCTTTGTTGGTTTCCTTAACCTTGCCCATACCTCTGTACATCGACTCTTTATTAAATTCTCTTCAGAATTTTGAGTGGGTCAAATGTTTCCTGCTGGGCTCCTGCCCAATAAGAATGGTATGTGAACATCAAGACAACCATTTGAAAGGAGCCAACAAAACTAATTAGTCTAGAGAGATATTCACTATGGTACTTACATCCTGTTTGGAAGTTGACGGTTAAGTGAGAGAGACCCAGGAGTCATGTCTCCTGTGCTTTTTATTTTTCTTTTTTCTTTTCTTTTCTTTCTTATTTTTCTTTTCTTTCCTTTTTTTTTTTTTTTCTCTGTATGGGGGTGGGGAACTGTGAGGGAAAAAAGGAAAGGGAAATTCTGAGGTGAGGGGTGTGTGTGTGTGTGTTTTAAAGGCTAGGATTCCAAAGGGAAAACTTGACGTAAGAGACCAACATCTCTTACTGAGTAGTGATTCGTATAGTTATTATACGCAGACAAGTAATAGGATTTTACACTACCAGCAGCTTAAAGGATCCAGGAGGGTTTCTTCAGTCTCCCTAAACCCAGACAAGACGTTAAGCATTGTTTATGTATCACTCAGCCACAGAAATACATTTATAATTTGGACATAACAAGTGAATGCAGGACTGGATTACATTAACCAAAATTTATCATATCAGAAGTGAATGAGAGCTATGACACCAATCTGGGACTACCAAAGTGTTCTATTTCTCTTGTTCTTGTTCCTTTAGTCCTCTTTCAAAGGGATTGTATCCTCTTGTTACAGTAGGTAGCCAGTCAGGCATGAGCGTTGTAAACCCAACCTATTTCAAGGATAATAACCATCACAATTTACACAGTTACACGACTACTTCCTAATCCTTTGTTGTCTCAAAAATTACTCTTTATGTTAAACTTTTTAAAATAAATAAGTGGACATGGATCACAGTTAAACTATAGATAGAGAGATCTTCTCCCCATCGAATCAGCTCATATGTATTGAAATAATGACTTAAGGCTAGGAGAGACAACTTCTAAATTTGATACATATTTCTTTTTTTTTTTTTTTTTTTGAGACAGAGTCTTGCTCTGTCACCCAGGCTGGAGTGCAGTGGCCGGATCTCAGCTCACTGCAAGCTCCGCCTCCCGGGTTCACGCCATTCTCCTGCCTCAGCCTCCCGAGTAGCTGGGACTACAGGCGCCCGCCACCTCGCCCGGCTATTTTTTTGTATTTTTTAGTAGAGACGGGGTTTCACCGTGTTAGCCGGGATCGTCTCTCGATCTCCTGACCTCGTGATCCGCCCGTCTCGGCCTCCCAAAGTGCTGGGATTACAGGCTTGAGCCACCGCGCCCGGCCTGATACATATTTCTTTATCTCAACATTTCTCAAAGAAGCTGCCAAATCTTCTTAGATAAATCCTAAACGATATTTTATATTTTCATTATGCTTGTTTTTAAAAATGAAAATATAAAGACAAAGTATTTTTCACCCTGGCAATAAACCTGCACAGGCAGAGAATTAGATGTCAGAATCTTTAGCAGAAGCCACATTATTTAGCTGATGAATTAATAGGAATTTGTGGAAGAGGAGGTAGGATGGAAAGTTAAAGCTGAATAACAATTAGGTTGCTTTGTCATTAAAATTCCACTTTTAGCTGCTACTAATTTTCTTTTGACCACAAAAGACATTCGTTTTTCTGAGTGAAGAAGAAAAAGATCTATATTGTTTTACAACAGTATCTACCAGACAGGCTGCCATTGTAGGAAGAGGTTGTCATTTGAATTGCTTAGGAAGAAATAGATGAACAGAGGGGAAAGATAGGGAGAGAAAGGAATACACCATGGTCTATGTCGAGTCTTGATTGCATAAGCAGACTCAGATGGGAAGCAGCAATACTGTTTCCAGGGGTAAGGGAACGAATGAGGGAGGGCAAGAAGAAAGAGCAGAGGCAAGCTCCTCAACCCAGGGGAAGAGAGCGCTGAACACCAACGTGGGCATGGGCCAGGTACTGTCCAGAAAAGGATCAGGTGCTTTAGCAGGGAAAGTCATGTTATTCAAGATCAAAGACAAGTCCACTTACCTTCAAGTGACACTGTGGCTATTGGCTTTAAGCCTTTAGCAAACTTCCATCATTGAGATATTAGTTGGTGCCCAGAACTTACCTGGGGATGATGGGGTTTGAGAAATGCTACCCCAAAATGTCACCTTGAGGTACTGAATATTTCACACCAAAAGAATTTGAGAAAACTACAGAAGCAGAAAGGTCACTCTGACTGCCATCCACCCTCCCCAACCTCCTGAAGCAGATCATAAAACCTAAAAAGGATTTGCCGACCTTCCCCTGAAGCAGGTCAAAAGACTCTAATGTGGGAGGTGCCCACCTGCATGTGAAAGAAATAACATTCTTATCTTTGAAGACACGAGATGGCAAGAAGAATCTGAACAGGGCTTGCTAAGTTTCCCTCAGTTTATTACCATTAGATCATTCCTTTTTTGCCCTATCATATTTCTCCACAATTTTCTGCTCTTCATCAAACCTACTGTTAAAAAATGCTCAGGGCCAGGTGCGGTGGCTCACGCCTATAATCCCAACACTTTGGGAGGCCGAGGCGGGCGGATTGCCTGAGCTCAGGAGTTTGAAACAAGCCTGGGCAACACGGTGAAACCTCGTCTCTACTAAAATCCAAAAAGAAAAAAAAAAGAAAAAATTAGCTGGGTGTGGTGGCATGTGTCTGTAGTCCCAGCTACTCAGGAGGCTGAGGCAGGAGAATTGCTTGAACCCGGGAGGTGGAGGTTGCAGTGAGCCGAGGGAGCGTCACTCCACTCCAGACTGGGTGACAGAGCGAGACTCCATCTCCAAAAAAAAGAGAAAATACTCAGGTTTAACCACTTCAGGTCTTCTTTATGAAGGCTCCTGTATCACATAAAACTTATATTAAATAAGTTTGCCTGTCTTTTGGGGCCCCGGCCAATGCACCTAAGATGGGTAGAAGGAGACAATTTCCTCTCCTATAGGGCATAGGACTTGGGTTTGCAGCCTGATTACCCCTTCCCATCCTAGTCTGCCTTCCCTTCCCAAAACAAATGCTGGTCTACTATTAAGATCACCAGGGCTATCCACCTACCTTGTTCATGATTTCAGATAATAAATACAGAAACTGGATACATTTCATTGTTAAGCAGGCCCGTTGATATATTAATTGAGGGCAAAAGAGCACAGGCATTTTAATTATGTGACAAACTGTAGAATTTTGGCTATAGACTGTCAAAGCTACAATTCTGAGCTCAACCACTCAAAGACCAAAGTGTCTAAGGTGAAGAAGTATCACTGTATGAGTAATATGTAGAAATGCAAAACAAGGATGAAGCCACCACTGCTCAAGTCAAGACTATTACTAGAAAATCAAACATTCTTCTTAAAGCAGCTCTGGTAAGCACACAACTTCTAGAGGAACAACAGCAAATCAAAGAAAGCTGATTCCATAAACTTGGAGCCACTCTACTAGAATAGAGGAACAAGAACTCCCCCTCAAAGACCAACAGTTAGAGAGCTGCCATGAGAGGCTGAGATTAACGAAGAAGAAAAAAAAAGAAAGAAAAAAGAAAATAAAGGAATAAGGCCAGGCACAGTGGCTCATGCCTGTAATCCCAGCACTTTCAGCACTTTGGGAGGCCGAGGCAGGCAGATCACCTGAGGTCAGGAGTTCGAGACCAGCCTGGCCATCATGGTGAAACCCCATCTCTACTAAAAGTACAAAAATTAGCTGGGAGTGGGGGAGGGTGCCTGTAATCCCAGCTACTCAGGAGGTGGAGGCAGGAGAATAACTTGAACCTGGGAGGTGAGGTTACATTGAGGTGAGATTGTGCTGTGGCACTCCAGCCTGCGCAACAAAGCCAGACTCTGTCTCAAAAAAAAAAAAAAAAAAGGAATGACTCAGCAAGAAGATGGCAGACCCTTACAAAAATGAAATGTGGGTCAGAGCCTCAGCCCTCCCTTGCCTTCCTAATGGCTCCTCTGAAAGTAGCTCTGTTAACTTTGCGGCTATCCCTTAAAGACATGAGGAAATGAACATCCCGTGACCTCATCACAGCACTAAAAGGGGTCATATTTCAGTTGGAAGACGGCAGTCTTTCTCTGTAATTTACATACTACACAGAAGCTTCTAGATTCCTGGAATTTCCCTTAGGAAGATAAGAAAAGTTTTTTAAAAAGTGCCTAGGCTAACCTGTGGTCTAGCAGGAGAAAGTGAACTAAGTCCAGATGACTCATAAAGCTGGGTGGCTGTGGTAATACAATGCGATTATGTACTAATGGAGCTATGGACCAGGGGCTAACAGAAAGCAGCAGAAATGGGGGCCAGTGGAGCTCTTTTTGTACCCACCAGTTCTCACTTCATAGACTAGTGAACAAGTGGAGTACCAAGTTCTAGTGAGGAGAGAAAACATGCCAATGTTTTCGTTTTCAGTTTGAGCCTCCTAATTTACTTGACTGGCTCTAGGTGCCTCCCTTCCTCAATATTTTACGAAGATACGCAATCCTACCAGTTTTCTCTGTGGACGCTGTGGAACTGTAAATTATTTATTGCATTTCCTCTGAAAACAAATCTAGGATGTCAACCCGCTAGCAAATTAATAAGCAGCTGGCCCACCAGGTACTGCCACCATTTTGGACATATATAGAATAAAGGGATTTCACAGTAAGGGCACCTTCTATAATCCGGGCATTATACTGAGTTCTTCACACACTTTCTGTTTCTTAATATTTATAATGGTGGGAATTATTATGCCCATTTTGCAGAGGAACAAACATAGTTCAGGAGTTTAGGTGACTTGCCTAAGACTGAGAGCACATAAGCTACTCGGTGGTGCCGCAAAAAATGTCAACCCAGATCTTCCCATCCCTAAACCCATGCTCTTTCTACCACATTCTGTGCATCCCACAGAAAACCAGCTTGGACCTTTCATTATTTCCCTTGATGATGGTAACTGCCTTTGGATGTTTCCAATGGCTAAATGGCTACTTAAACTATGTTGCCTTTTTTTTTTTTTTTTTTTGAGAATCTGGGGCAATTAATTACTACACATTCATTTCTTTTCTTGTAATTTACAGAGCTTTCTTTCTGAAATGCAGAGCAATTACACAGGAAGGCAGAGGAAACTTCTCTCCCCATGTTCTTTTGTAAGATCAAACAGGTATCTGTCAATAAAAAGCAGTCATTCAGGCTGGAGCTCTTTAATGTGATAATGAGATAATGCTAGGTCTCAGATTTCTCCAGGGCTTTTCAAGGGTCTGCAGACTGCACCCCACTTGTACCTCTGGTCCCAATTTGGTCCCTCTCTGTATCCTCCTCCCACTCCTCTCTCTCAGAGGCAAACGAATGTCTCAATATTCTCTGTCTTTTTACTCTTAACCCCTTTACAATCTTAAATTCACAGGGCACCCCAGATCTTCATCACTAAATTCACCAAATAGTGTGGATTGCCTACTATGTGCAAAGCACTGTGGTAAGTGTGATGCAAGATATAAACTCCAGTAAAGTCAAGTCTCTGCCCTCAGCTTATACTCTTGAAAGGGAAATAAATCAGGGTAAAGTAAGCAGAGAGTACAAATCAGGGTACCATTTTTTACCAGCTGAGGAAGAAAGGGCAGGTGAGCCTTGGGGGTGAGCAGACAGGGGGAGGGGGGCAGAAGAGGGGAGTCAGCTCCTGCCTCCTTCACTTTGCAGATCAACTGCAGGACACTGCAGGTTCCAGGCCCCCCACTATTTTTCCACCTCACCCTTTTCTTGACTCTCTTCTTAACTAGCCCATTGCCCCTTGTTGTGCACTGCTGCCTTCCCTCTGCAATAAGGAGCTCTCTTCAACCACTTTTTAAAATGTAGTATTGAGGCAGGAGAATAGGATCTGGAGGCAGGGAACGTAAGGCCAATTCATGCTGACTTCCTAGAACTAAATCAAATGGAAACATTTCAGCTATGACAGGAAATATCCTTTCCATTTACACAGGGCATACACCAAGTAAATGAGTTTGTAACTTTATTTCATCCTCCTCATTTACATAGGGCATACACCAAGTAACCAGTAGAAACCTCTGGAGGGTATTTAAATGGCAGAAAATTCTGTAACCGGCTCTTGAGCCCCTGTGCTTGGCCTGCTCCTACTCTGTGGAGTATACTTTCGTTTTCAAAAAATCTCTGCGTTTGTTGCTTCATTCTTTCCTTGATTCGTCTGTGCGTTTTGTCCAATTCTTTGTTCAAGATGCCAAGAACTGGCTGGCCATCGTGGTTCATGCCTTTAATCCCAGCACTTTGGGAGGCTGAGGTGGGCGGATCATGAGGTCAGGAGTTCGAGACCAGCCTAACAAGGTGAAACCCTGTCTCTATGAAAAATACAAAAATTAGCCAGGCATGGTGGCACACACCTGTAATCCCAGTTACTTGGGAGGCTGAGGCAGAAGAATCACTTGAACCAGGGAGGTGGAGGTTGCAGTGAGCCGAGATCGCGCCACTACACTACACACAGCCTGGGAAACAGAGTGACACTCAGTCTCCAAAAAAAATATGCCAAGAACCTGGACACCCTCCACCAGTAACATATTTTATTACTGCTAGCTGCCACCCCTTCTCCTTGGGATCTTCTAAGGCTGGGCATGAGGAAGAGCCAGCTCCAGGATGTTGAGTAAAATCTCATCCCTCAGCATCACTTGAGGGAACAAGAGTTTAACAGGAGAGGGGCTGGGGCTTCCCAGGGTAGACAGTGGGCAGATGCCTTGGCTTCTGTCTGTGAATAAGGTTCCCTGTCTGCCCTACCCTATCAGTAGGTGTACGTGGCTTCAGTGTTGGGTTGAGTGAGATCTGCTGGTACTGTTGTGGGCTGGGATGGGGGCAGTGGGATGGGCTGCATCCAATGAGCCATATACCTTGATGAGAATGTGAGACAGGCTTGGACACCACATGGCTTGCATTTGATACAGGAGGGGGGCAGGAAAGTGCTGGGTAGAGAAGGGCATGGTTCCTGGCTAGGGCTCCACCCTCAGGCCTGTGCCCACAGACCTAAGTGAGGACAGGCGTTACTGTTTTCATACCCAAATGCTGCATTTTGCAAAACCACCCAGGCCTGCCACACCCCTATCCTGTGCCCATGAACACCCCAAAACCCTACCGGGCACAGGCACAAGTGGTTGGATGTCAAGAGGAACACACTGGCAGAAGAGCACACCGGCAGGCACCAGAGACACTGGCAGGTCATGTACAACAGGACAATGTGGAGTTCAGTCAAGGGTGGTTGGAAGAGAACCTGGCCACTGAGGGGCGTGACTCCAGGGAAAGACCACCCCGCTTCTGGCTCCTGTCCATCTGCTAAGAGTTACTTTGACCACTCAATAAAACCTTGCCCTCATTCTCCAAGCCCATGTGTGATTCAATTTTTCCAGTACAGTAAGGCAAGAACCCCCGAATACAGAAAGCCCTCTGTCTTTGTGATAAGGCACAGGGTCTAATTGAGCTGATTAACACAAGCCACCTACAGATGGCAAAACTAAAAGAGCACATTGTAACACATGCCATGTGACTTGTTCAATGACAGAGATACGAAAATCTATCAAGTACTGCCAGTAGAGTTGGCTTCTGTCCTTACGATGCTTACAGTAAAAAGGACCAGTAATACTGAAAATAACGGCCTTTACTGGTAACACCAGCTGTTACTGGTAATATGTACTTGGGCAAGGCATTTATCCTCTTATATCCTCAGTTTTCCCAACAGAAAAATGGTGTTAATCTATGTGTTGCTCAGCTGAATGTAAGAATTACCTGAAATAGTGTAAATGCAGTGCCTAGCATGGTATGTGGCACATAGTAAAAACACTGGGTAAATGTTCTCCTTCTCCCCAGTTCCTTTCCATTAAAATTTGAGATTCAAGCTTGCCTTTGCACTGTAGGGGAACAAAAACATCTTTTCCTCATCCATTGTTAGCTTCATGGCTAAAGCCCCTATAACAAAAGACAGATTAATAAGAGAAAAAGCATACAAATTTATTTAGTAAGTTTTACACACATGGAGCCTTTATAAAAAAATAACCCAAAGAAATACTTTAAGTATAATTTAATGCTAAGTTTAGTGAAGAATGGACAGTCGTGGAGAAATATGACTGGATAAAGGGGGGATGATTTGATGGTAATAAACTAGGGAGATCTTAGCAAGGTCTATTTGTTCAGATTCTTCTCTGTGTCTTTGTATCCTCAAAGATAAGAATGTTCCTTTCCTGCAGGTGTAGAGAGGGCACCTCTTGAATAAGGGTCTTATAACCTGCTGCAGGGGAAGGTCAGAAAATCCTTCCTAGGTTTTATGCTTCAGAAGAGAAGTGTGAAAGAAAGTCAGAAAGTGACCCTCCTGCTTCTTTGGTTTTCTCAAATTCTTTCAGCCTACAATATTCAATATGTCAAGATAGCCATATTTTGGAGTAGCAAATCCCGAACCCCATCAGCACAAAATAATATCTGTAAACTGAGTCCTGTGGCTTTTATTTATTTATTTATTTATTTGAGATGGAGTCTCACTCTGTTGCCCAGGCTAGAGTGCAGTGGCACAATTCAGCTTACTGCAACCTCCACCTCCCTGGTTCGAGCCATTCTCATGCTTCAGCCTCCCTAGTAGCTAGGACTACAGGTGCATGCCTCCATGAATGGCTAATTTTTGTATTTTTAGTAGAGACTGGGTTTTGCCCTATTGACCAGGCTGGTCTCAAACTCCTGAACTGAAGTGATCCGCCTGCCTTGGCCTCCCAAAGTGCTGGGATTATAGGCATGAGCCACCACCTACAGCTCGGAGTCCTATAGCTTTCAAACAGGAGGAAATACCTTATAATTTTGAAGAAATCTCTAGAAAATTAATTGGTCACCCATTTTGAAGTGTTAAAAAAATCTGGGAATGGGGAATCATTAGACTGGGGTGACTCCAACATTTTAACTTTCTACGTAAGCAGACCAAAGCCTGATGTAAATGACAAAACAAAACTAAAAACTTCACCAACCAGAAACTGCCAATAAACCTCCAACTAAGATCTTTCTACTGTAAGCAATGAAATAGATTTTCTTTGTGTTACTTCCATGCCAGCCTATAAAAGCTCACTGCTCATGCTCCTACAGCTACAGAGCTCTCTGAACCTTTCCTGCTTTGGACTGTTGCCCAGTTCATGAATTGTTCTTTGCTCAAACCAATTCTGTTAAATGTATCTTGTCTAAAGTTTTTTTTCAATCAGAAGAAAGATCATCCATTGTGAAAATGAGGTGTGATGCCATAACTAGATAATGAGTTTGTATAAATAGCAAAGACTGAAGTCTTCTGTTCAGAAGAGAGGGTGCTGTGCTTCCCAATAAGTGGGCCACCAGCCACATAGGACCCTCAAACACTTAAAACTGAGATATGTGGCCAGGCGCAGTGGCTCACACCTGTAATCCCAGCACTTCGGGAGGCCGAGGCGGGCGGATCACGAGGTCAGGAGATCAAGACCATCCTGGCTAACACAGTGAAATCCTGTCTCTACTAAAAATATAAAAAATTAGCCAAGCATGGTGGCGGGCGCCTGTAGTCCCAGCTACTCAGGAGGCTGAGGCAGTAGAATAGCGAGAACCTGGGAGGCGGAGCTTGCAGTGAGCCGAGATCGCGCCACTGTACTCCAGCCTGGGTGACAGAGCAAGACTCCATCTCAAAAAACAAAACAAAACAAAACAAAAAACTGAGATACACTTTAAGTGTAAAGTATATGCTGGATTTTGAAGACTTCACACACACACACAAAAAAAGTAAAATACTTCAATAATTTTAAAATATGGATTACATGCTGAAATGGTAATATTTTGGACACACTGAGTTAAATAATATATATTATTAAAATTAACTTTGCTTGTTTCTTTTTACTTTTTTAAATGTGGCTACAAAAATGTTTAAAATTATTGGCTGGGTGCTGTGGCTCATGCCTGTAATCCCAGCACTTTGGGAGGCAGAGGTGGGTGGATCACCTGAGGTCAGGAGTTTGAGACCAGCCTGGCCAACATGGCAAAACCCTGTCCCTACTAAAAATACAAAAAAGCAGCCAGGTGTAGTCGTGGGCTCCTGTAATCCCAGCTACTTGGGAAGCTGAGGCAGGAGAATTGCTTGAAACCAATTGGGAGGTGGAAGTTGCAGTGAGCTGAGATCGCACCACTGCACTCCAGCCTGGGCAACAAAAGCAAAACTGTCTCTAAAAGAAAAAAAAAAAAAAAAAAGGAAGTTTAAAGTTATATGTGGCTTGTATTCTATTTTTATTGGAGACTGCTGAAGTAGTAAGTAGTTTGTTTGCTTGTTTGTTTATTTGTTTGTTTGAGATGGAGTCTTGCTCTGTCACCCAGGCTGGAGTGCAGTGGTGCAATCTTGGCTCACTGCAACCTCCGCCTCCCGGGTTGAAGTGATTCTCCCGCCTCAGCTTCCTGAGTAGCTGGGATTACAGGCACCCACCACCACGCCCAGCTATTTTTTGTATTTTTAGTAGAGATGGGTTTTCGCCATGTTGGCCAGGCTGGTCTTGAACTCCTTGCCTCAGGTGACCCACCTGCCTCAGCCACCGAAAGCGCTGGGATTACAGACATGAGCCATGGCACCCGGCCTGAAGTAGTAAGTAGTTCCCACGGCAAGCCATCCTGTGTGATCTTATTCAATATTATTTGTCTTAATGAGTTTTGGTGACAACAGATCACATGTGGTATTTGTCACTTGTACCAGGCTTAATAAATACTTAAGAATAGAAGGTGTTAAGTAGGGTTGAGTGTGAGTTAGATTCTACTACCCCTCACTGTTTTGCTGAACCAGGCTTTTCTTACTGTACTTTAAGGAAAGGCCTTTCTTCCATTCTGGCGCTAAAAGCATCCAAGCTCTATCCAGATGGGGCTGCGTCTCTCTTTCTCCAGATGCATCAATTAATAATACTTTGATAACCCGAGCTTCCTCTCTGTGGGAGAACTCAGTCTTCACCAGCTAATTAACACTACAAAGAAAGCAGAGCTGCCATCATCTCAAATGTTTCCACTTGTGCTTCCTGAGACAGCCAGGAGAACAAAGCCAGAGATGACCCCTGTGGGCTGCGGGGACCTCGGGCTGGAGTTCCTGCATCTGTCTTTCTAGTTGAGAGGGACCTTCCTTGACAAACAAGAGTACTTCATCCTTCTGAAGAGAGGGATGACTTCGCTAAAAGCAGTGTTCAAGTAGTTTTTGCCACTGACCAGACCTTTCCTTTGTTAAGAGCACACACACACACACACACACACACATTTGACTAGATGAGAACAACCTCTGAATGGATTAATTTATTTTGTTTTTTGCTTTTATGTGTATTTTTTTTTAACCATTTCACTTCATTTCTTGCAGAGTAGAACCATTATTTTTTAGCTGCCTTCAAAACCTCAATTCTCTTGTTTGGATGAAAAATGGTGCATTTTCTCCTAAGTCCAACTGCCTGCTGGACCCCTCCACCACCTCATAGTCAATGTGTGCAAAACAAACTCCTCCACCTCCCCCACGTGATGCTTCCTCCTAAATCTGCAAATGGCACCACTGTCCTCACAGTCACCAGGCTCAAATGTTGAAACCACGTTCCATTCAATTCCTCTCTCTCCCTTCCTCCCACATGCAAGCATTTGCCAGGTCAACCTATCATTTCACCTCTTGTCTTTATCCCCTCTTCTCTGACCTGCTGCCCTTTTCCTAGTTCAGACCTGCTTTGCGTAGTTTTCAGATGATGGCCACAGCTTCTCACCTAGGCTGCTGCTTGGCTCTGTTTCTCCAAGGAGTTGCATCCGAGATTATCTTCCTGTGCAGGTGCTGATCAAGTCACTTTCTGGCCCACAATCTGTTTTGCCATGATCTACATGCTAAGGTCAGCCACCTCAAATCATTTTAGGCCAAGATAGATAGAAATAAATATTAACACAAAACAAGCAAACTCCGCTAGATAAAAATGTAGATGTCTTTTTTTTTATTTTTATTTTTTATTTCAGATAGAGTCTTGCTCTGTCGCCAGGCTGGAGTGCAGTGGCACAATCTTGGCTCACCACAACCTCTACCTCCTGGGCTCAAGCAGTTCTCCTGCCTCAGCCTCCCAAGTAGCTGGGACTACAGGGGCCCGCCACCACGCCCAGCTAATTTTTGTATTTTTAGTAGAGATGGAGTTTCGCCATGTTGGCCAGGATGGTCTCGATCTCTTGACCTCGTGATCTACCCACCTCGGTCTTCCAAAGTGCTGGGATTACAGGCATGAGCCACCGTGCCTGGCCCCAAAATTTAGATGTCTTTTTCAGCATTCAAAGCCTCTGTTACTTGGCCACAATAACCTTCCCATGCTCCTTTACAGACCTTGGTTCCAGTAGAACCAAACTGCTGAATGCTCTCAACATATTCTTACCCCAGGAAGCTCATGCTCCTCTATCCACTTGAGGTTCTCCTTCCCATTTCTAAAAATACAGTCCTACAAACCTGTATTCGTTTCCCAGGGCTGCTGTAACCAAGTGCCACAAGCTGGGTGACTTAAAACAACAGAAATATATTGTCTCGCAGTTCTGGAGGCGAGGAGTTCAAAATCAGTATGTTGGTAGAGCCTTGCTCCCTCGGAAGGTGCTGGGGAAGGAGCTGTTCAAGGCCTCTCTCCTGGCTTCTAATGGTTCCTAGGCTTGTGGCAGCAGAACTCAAGACTTCACACGGCATCTTCCCATGTATGTGTCTGTCTCCAAATTTCCCCCTGTAGGGAGAAAAAGGTATTTTCCTCACCCATTAACAACGTTCATGGCTGAGACCACTATAACAAAAGACATATCAGCAAGAAAAATGCATATGTTTATTTAAGTTTTATGTGACATGGAAGACTTTAGAAATAAAAATCCAGCCGGGCACAGAGGCTCACGCCTGTAATCCCAGCACTTTGGGAGGCTGAGGCGGGCAGATCACGAGGTCAGGGGCTCGAGACCAGCCTGACCAACATTGTGAAACCCCATCTCTACTAAAAATACAAAAATTAGCCGGGCGTGGTAATCCCAGCTACTCAGGAGGCTGAGGCAGGAGAATCGCTTGAACCTGGGAGGCGGAGTTTGCAGTGAGCAGAGATTGCACCGCTGCACTCCAGCCTGGGCGACAGAGTGAGGCTCCGTCTCAATAAATAAATAAATAAATAAAGACCCAAAGAACCAGGAAAACCTGTGCAGAAGTGTTATGGGAGGGCTGGGTGCAGTGGCTCATGCCTGTAATCCCAGCACTTTGGGAGGCCAAAGCGGGTGGGTCACCTGAGGTCAGAAGTTCGAGACCAGCCTGGCCAACATGGTGAAACCCTGTATCTACTAAAAATACAAAAATTAGCCGGGTGTTGTGGCGGGCACCTGTAATCGCAGCTACTTGGGAGACTGAGGCAGGAGAATCACTTGAATCCAGGAGGTGGAGGTGAGCTGAGATTGCTCCATTGCACTCCAGCCTGGGCGACAAGAGCAAAACTCCATCTCAAAAAAAAAAAAAAGAAGTGTGATGGGAGGAGCAAAGGGAACCATCTAATGATAATACACTGGGGGGAGCTAGAAGGCCTGTTTGTCTAGCTCCTTCTTGGTGTCCCTGTATGACTTTCCTTCCCTCTAGGTATAAGACAGGACAGCTGTCACATGAGCATCTCCAGGAGAGAAGCGAGGGAGGTCAGAGAGTGACCTTCCTAGGTTTTATGGCCTGCTTCAGGGACAAAGGGTGAGGGGGACGGTGAAAATGACCTTCCTGCTTCTGCTGTTTTCTCAAATGCCAAAGTGCCACAATTTCGGTAGCATGTCCTGAGTCCCATCACCCTTTTTACAAGGACACCACTTATGGGATTAGAGGCTCGCCTTACTCCAGTATGACCTCATCTTAACTAATTACATCTACAATAACCCTAATTGCAAATAAGGTCACATTCTGAGGTACTGGGGGTTAAGACTTAAAATACGCATTTTGGCTCAGGACAGAGTTCAGCTCATAACACCATCCTTTAGGTGAAGCCCAAACGCCGTCTCCTTCTGGAAACAACCTTGACCCTTTCCCCACCTCCTTACCCCAAGCTTGACATAAACTCTATCCCTCCTTGAATGCCTCTGGCCTAAGAAACTCTTACATCTTTATCATACGTGATGGCACAAAACACTGGCTTTGCATTTGAGTCAGGCACTGTGTTGGACGTGGCTCCAAGCTATTTTCTAAAGGGCTTCTCTTTCTCACACCCATGTCTCATCTCCCTTGGAGGATGGAGGACAAGAAGCATAAACACTTCAGTAAGAGCTCTCGTTGGCCCTGGGAACTGGCTGAATGTGTGTCCCTGCCATGACAGTTGTCCCCAGAACCAGAGGTAGAGTTCTGAAGACAGCTGTGAGGATTTCTTCACTTCCACCTGCTAGAGAGGCACTACCTCCAACTGCCACCCCTGAAGTACTGATGTTCTCAGCTGTCCCCACCCCTCCACCCCAGCAACTTTCCCACGCAGAGCAGTTAATCTGCTATTTAAGATGCAGACCTAGCTTTCTTTTCACAGGTTGCTCAGTCACATTTTGCAGTTTTGATTAGGAGATAGTACTCCGTGTGCAAGAATTGGGTCGGGTTACACCATTTAATAAAGCTATCATGACTGATGTGAGCACTACTCACAAAAGGGAACAGGAGTCACACAGCTGTACTCTTTGTGGCATGAAATCATGCAGCTTGCACTTGGGTAAGGACCTTTCTGATGTCACCGGGTGAGGGATTAAGTCATAATTATGTAGATCTAAATTACCTTCCAGCAAACCCACTGGTGGTTCTTCATTAACATCACAGCAGGCTTTAATTCCAGCAGAAGACTGATCACCCTTCAGCTGCCCGACATCCAGCCTGAAGAATATGTTTGGAATTAAGCAGGGGTCTTAGTTGAAAAGAACATCAGGTGCTATTTCTTGGCTTTAGTCTGAGACTTTATGTTGGTATGTGTGAATCCTCCTTTCGTGACAGTGCTTGGGATGTGTGTGTGCCAGGTTCTACCCATTTGCCTTCATCGTCTCATGCTCACACACTGGAATCTGAGAATCCAGTAGTTATTAGGGACCTTGGATATCTGATCATCTGAGTTTTGATCAGAAGGCAGTACTGATCCAAGTCGGATTTCCAGGACCATTTATGACTGAGGTGGCCAGTTGATGCCACCATGAACATCTTCCAGGCCCTGGAAAACTCTTTGTGCAATGGACCAGAGCTATAACACCTTAGTGTCTATCCCTAGGGAGGCTGAAATAACCAGGAGAAGGGTCTTATGGATAAATGGGATTTTCTGGAAACTTGGGTGTTTCCCTCCCACGTCAACTTGTGGGGGTAGATTTCCAGTCAATGTGTAGGAAGCCTTGGGATTGGTTAGTTGATTTTTGTTTTGGGTCACTTAGAGGCTTCTCTCAGCAAGAATAGTCGATAAACCATTTTCTCTTCCATTTTCCATTAGAGTGAACCAAAGAGAATGCCTCCCAAGTTAGGCAGGATAAAACAACTTTGCTTTATGGAACTACAAAGCAGTCCCTGTGAATAATGAATGGTGAGATTTGCTTTTCTCCATTAGGAAGGGAGCTAGGCATTTCATACCCACCTTCTGGGAACTGCTGCCCATGAACTTTTTTCTTCTATCTGTAACAGGAATACTCTTAAGCTTACCTTAAATTGGGTAACGTTTAGCCCCTGACAAAATCATGGAGGAGATGACCAAGGGCTGGGAGAGACAGTCTGAGACAGTCGATCTCTAACCAGAATTAGATAACAGGCTTAAAAAAAGAATATATTACCCGGTTCCACTCCAGATGTACTAAATCAACATCTCCAATGGTTGGGAGTTGAATTTTCTTCTTTGAACTTCCATAAGCTCAAATTTTTAATTTTAATTGTTGCTACTCTCCTAAGTCTTCCATGTGGTTTCTGATCTCTGTTTTTTAAAATTTTTATCTTTTTAATGTGTATATATCATAATTCCATACTACTTCATATTTTTTCTGTAAAAAAATTGGTGGTGGTGGTGGATGTCAAGTTATAAGTCAACTTGAAAACAGAGTTGTGATGGTTAAGATTGAGTGTCAACTTGACTGGATTGAAGGATGCAAGGTATTGTTCCTGGTTGTGTCTGTGAGGGTGTTACAAAAGGAGATTAACATTTGAGTCAGTGGATGGGAGAGGCAGACCCACCCTCAGTCTGGGTGGGCACCATCTAATCAGCTGCCAGGGAGGCTAGAATAAAGCAGGCAGAAGGATGTGGGAGGACTTGATTTGCTGAGTCTTCCAGCCTACATCTTTCTCCCGTGCTGAATACTTCCTTCCCATGAACATTAGACTCCAAATTCTTCAGTTTTTGGACTCTTGGACTTACACCAGTGGTTTGTCAGGGGTTCTTGGGCCTTTGGCCATGGTCTGAAGGCTGCACTGTCGGCTTCCTGACATCTGAGGTTTTGGGATGGACTCCCTTCCCTGCTCAGCTTGCAAATGGCCTATTGTGGGACTTACACCTTGTGATTGTATGAGTCAATACACCTTAATAAATTCCCCTTCATATATACACCTATATCCTATTAGTTCTGTCCCTTTAGAGAATCCTGACTAATACAAGAGGTCTTCTAAAAAATCCCCTACCCAGTAGAGAAGAAAATCACATTCAACATTGTGATAAATGGCCCTCTATCTTGGATTGAAGTATTTAAGTGAAAAGCAGCACACCACTTTAAAATGTGACTTATTCTATTGTGGGCTAGTCTTCCTAGGTAAAGTTCTTCCTTTTATTAAAACTCATTGTGCTTTTGATTTGCACCTCTCTGATGATTAGTGATGTTGAACATTTTTTCATATATTGTTTGTATGTCTCCTTTTGAGAAGTGTCTGTTCATGTCTTTTGCCCACTTTTCAATGTTTTTTGTTTGTTCGTTCAATTATTTAAGTTCCTTATAAATTCTGGAAATTAGACCTTTGTTGGATGCATAGTTTGCAAATATTTTCTCTCATTCTGTGGGTTGTCTGTTCACTCTGTTGATAGTTTCTTTTTCTATGAAGAAACTCTTTAATTAGGTCACACTTGTCACTTTTTGTTTTTATTGGAATTGCTTTTGAAGACTTAGTCATACATTATTTCCCAGAGTCCATGTCCAAAATGGTGTTTCCTAGGTTTTCTTCTAAGATTCTTAAAGTTTGGGGTCTTACATTTACTTTAATGCCTCTTGGGTTATTTTTTTATAAGGTGAAATATGGGGGTCCAGTTTCATTTCTCTACATATGGCTATCAAGTTATCCCAGCAAGATTTATTGAATAGAAAGTCTTTTCCCCATTGCTTATTTTTGCCAACTTTGTAGAAGATTAGATGGCCGCAGGTGTGTAGCTTTATTTCTGGGTTCTCTATTCTGTTTCATTGGTGTATGTGTTTGGTTTTGAGCCAGTATCATGTAGTTTTCATGACCGTAGCCTTATAGTATGATTTGAAGTTGGGTAATGTGATGCTTCTGGCTTTGTTCTTTTTGCTTTGGATTGTTTTGGCTACTTGGGCTCTTTTATGGTTCCATACGAATTTTAGAATAGTTTTTTCTAAATCTGTGAAAAATGAAGTTGGCAGTTTGATAGGAATAGCACTGAGTCTGTAGATTGCTTTGGAAAGTATGGCCATTTAAATAACATAGATTCTTCTAATCTATGAGCATGGAGTATTTACCGATTTGTTTGTGCCATCTATGATTTCTTTTTTGCAGTGTTTTGTAGTCCTCCTTGTAGAGATCTTTCATCTTCTCGGTTATATGTATTCCTAGGATTTTTTTGTTGGTGTTTTGTTTTTGGTGTGGCTATTATAAATGGAATTGTGTTCTGATTTGGCTCTCAGCTTGAATATTATTGTTGGTGTGTAGAAATTACGTATTTGATTTTGTACACTGATTTTGTAGCCTGAAACTTTGCTGAAGTCATGTATTAGTTCCAGGAGCCTTTCGGTGGAGTGTTTAGGGTTTTCAAGGTATAGAATCCTATCATCCACGAAGAGAGATAGTTTAACTTTTCCTATTTGGATGCCTTTTATTTCTTTCTCTTGCTTGATTGCTGTGGCTTGGACTTCTAGTACTATCTTGAACAGGAGTAGTGAGAGTAGGTATCCTTGTCTTGTTCCCCTTCTCAAGAGAAATGGTTTTAGCTTTTGCCCATTCAGTATGATGTTTGCTGTAGGTTTGTCATAGATATGTTCCTTTGATGCCTAGTTTGTTGAGGATTTTTATTATGAATGGATGTTGGATTTTATTGAAAGTTTTTTCTGTATTTATTGAGATGATCATATGGTTTTTGTTTTTAATTCTGTCTATGTGGTGAATCACATTTATTGATTTGCATTTAATGATTGGCATTTGAGGATTTTTGCATCTATATTCATCAAGGATCTTGGCCTGTAGTTTTCCTTTTATGTTGTGTCTTTGCCAGGTTTTGTTATCAAAACTGATGCTGGCTTCACAGAATGAGTTAGGGAGGAGTCTCTCCTCCCTGATTTTTTAAAACAGTGTCAGCAGAATTGGTACCAGCTCTTGTTTGTATGTCTGGTAGAATTTGCCTATGAATCCACCCAGTCTGGGACATTTTTTGGTTGGTAGTTTTTAAATTGCTGATTCAATTTCAGAACTCGATATGGGTCTGCTCAGTATTTCAATTTCTTCCTGATTCAGTTTTAGGAGATTGTGTGTTTCCAGGAATTTATCCATTTCCTTCAGATTTTCTAGTCTGTGTGTGTAGAGGTGTTCATAATAGTCTCTTAGGATCTTTTGTATCTCTGTGGAATCAGTTATAATGTCATCTTTGTCATTTCTGATTGTGCTTATTTGGATCTTTTCTGTTAACCTAGCTAGCAGATTATTAATCTTGTTCATCCTTTCAAATAATCAACTTTTGGTTTTGTTGATTCTTTGTATGGATTTTTGGGACTCAATTTTTTTCAGTTATGCTTTGATTTTAGTTATTTCTTTTCTTCTGCTAGATCTGAGGTTCATTTGCTCTTATTTTTCTAGTTCCTCTGGGTGTGATGTTAGATTGCTAATTTGAGATCTTTATAACTTTTTGAGGTAGACATTCAGTGTTATAAACTTTCCTCTTAACACTGCTTTTGCTGCATGCCAGAGATTTTGATATGTCACATCTCTGTTTTCATTTATTTCAAATAATTTTATTTCTGTCTTGATTTTGTTGTTTACCCAAAAGTCATTCAGGAGCAAGTCATTAAATTTCCATGTAATTATGTGGTTTTGAAGAGTCTTCTTGGTATTGATTTCTATTTTTATTCCACTGTAGTCTGAGAGTATGGTTGGTATAATTTCGAGTTTTAAAAATTTATTGATACTTGCTTTATGAATGAGCATCTGATCAATCTTGGAGTATGTTCCATATATAGATGAGAAAAATGTATATTCTGTGGTTGATGAGTAGAGTATTCTGCATATATCTAATAGGTCCAATTGGTGACGTGTTGAGTTTAAGTCCAGGATTTCTGTGTTAGTTTTTTGCCTCGATGACCTGTCTAATACTGTTAGTGGGTTGTTGAAGCCCCCCGCTATTATTGTGTGGCAGTCTAAAATCTTTTTGTAGATCTAGAAATACTTGTTTCAATAATCTGGGTGCTTCAATGTTGGGTGCATATATATTTAGAATAATGAACTCTTCTTGTTGAATTGGATTATCATTATGTAATGCCCTTCTTTGTCCTTTATTCCTGTTGTTGGTTTTAACTCTGTTTTATCTGTTATAAGAAGAGTGACCCCCTGCTTTTTGTTTTGTTTTGTTTTGTTTTCCATTTGCATGGCAGATCTTTCCTCAATCCTTTACTTTGAGCCGTTGGGCACCATTATGTGTGAGATGGGTCTCTTAAACACAGCACATGGAAGGAAGGGTCTTGTTTTTTTAATCCAACTTGCGACTCTATGCCTTTTACATTCAAGGCTAATATTTATGTGTGAGGTTTTGATCCTATAGTGAAGTTGTTAGCTTTTTGCTTTGTAATTTCTATTGTGTTTTTGCTCCATTGGGTCTGTAGTCTATGTACTTAAGTATGTATTTCTGGCAGTAGGTATCGTTCTTTGGTTTATTTTATTTATTTTATTTTTTTTTATTTTTTGAGATGGAGTCTCACTCTGTCACCCAGGCCGGAGTGCAGTGGTGCAATGTTGACTCACTGTAACGTCCACCTCCTGGGTTCAAGCAATTCTCCTGCTTCAGCCTCCCAAGTAGCTGGGATTACAGGCGTGTACCACTACACCTGGCTAATATTTGTATTTTTAGTAGAGATGGGGTTTCACCATGTTGGCCAGGTGGTTTCAATGTATATAACTCCCTTCAGGATCTCTTGTAAGGCTAGTATAGTGGTAAAGAAGTCCCTTAGCATTTTTGTGTCTGGAAAAGATTTTATTTCTCCTTTGCTTATGAAGATTAGTTTGGTGGGATATGAAATTCTTGTTTGGAATTTCTTTTCTTTGAGAATGCTGAAAATAGGCCCCAAGTCTCTTCTGGCTTATAAGGTTTTTGCTGAGTAGATACTATTATTATGCAGTCCTTTAACTCTTTAGACATGATTTCCTTTAATTCTTTGAAAATATTCATATTGGATGATTAAAAGTATCTGTATAATGAGTCCAGTATCTGGATTTCCTCAATTTCTATTGACTCATCTTTTCCTGTGTACGTCTTTTTCTGATTTCTCTGTGCATCTCATAAGTTTTTTTGTTAAAAACTGGACTTTTTTTCTTTAAAATTTTTTAATTGAAATATGTCTTATAATATTGACCCTTTTAAAATGTTCATATAATTCAGTGGATTTTAGCACATTCACAAGGTTCTGGAAGCATCACCACTAATTCCAGCACACTTTCATCAACCCAAAAAGAAACCCCTTACCTAGTAATTCAAAACTGGACATTTAAAATAATGTAATGTAGTAACTCTGGAAATCAGACCAAGTCACATAACCCTTATTCAAAATGCTTAAGAACAAAGGTGTTTTGGATTTTGGATTTATTTTGGATTATTTGCATATATACAATGAGATATATTGGGGATGGGACCCAAGTCTAAATATTAAATTCATTTGTGTTTCATATACAGCTGAAGGAAACAAAAATATTCCTCTCTAAAGTACTGGGGATTTTAGTTAAGTCTTATAAAAGGTTTAAACACAGGGGCACACTCTGACCCTGCTCTCTGCCTTTCCCACCTAAAGATGGGCCCCTTTATAATGCTTGCTTATAAACTGAGAAACAGAAGTCGGAAACAGTGCTGCTAGATCATCTAGAGCAGACTTTACTCTTCTCATAAATTTACCTTTCCACATTTTCCTGCCTTTTGGAAGCCTTCTTTGTCTTGTTACTATATAAGATTTATGGGTCTTTGTGAAAATACTGTCAGAGGCATTGAACCTGAGCAACTCCATCTTGAATAAGGGCTGGGTAAAATGAGGCTGGGACCTACTGGGCTGCATTCCTAGATGATTAAGTCATTCTAAGTCACAAGATGAAACAGAAGTTCAGCACAAGATACAGGTCATAAAGACCTTGTTGATAAAATAGGTTGCAGTAAAGAAGCCGACTAAAACCTACTAAAACCAAGACAGCCATGAAGAGTGACCTTTGGTCATTCTTACTGCTACACTCTCAACAGTGCCATGACAGTTTACAAATTCCATGGCAATGACAGGAAGTTCCCCTATATGGTCTAAAAAGGGGAGGCATGAATAATCAAGCCTTGTTTAACATATCATCAAGAAATAACCATAAAAATAGATAACCAGCAGCCCTTGTGGCTGCTCCATCTATGGAGTAGCCATTCCTTTATTCCTCTACTTTCTTAACAAACTTGTTTTTGCTTTGCACTGTGGACTCGCCCTGAATTTTTTCTTGCCCAAGATCCAGGAACCCCCTCTTGAGGTCTGCATCAGGACCACTTTCCTGTAACATCTTTCTGGCAACCATGAAGGGATGATACTGAAGAGACCCCTAATCCCAACTAAAAATCATCTGCTCGCACCAATTTTGGCTGACTTTGGGTAAGTGGGGTGCATATACCTGGGTAAAGAATGGGATTGGGTTAGAGGCTCAACTTTGGGGAGTTAGAGTCTCTCCTAAGACAAAGTGGGTTAGAGGCCCCTCTTGGTAAAGTCTCTTTTGGCTAAGGATGGGTTTGGCACTATGGGATGCTAACTGCTGTTCTCTTTGGATTAATCTACCTTGCACTCATTGCTGATGGCTGTGGGTGACAGGATTAGGCATGTACAGGATCATGGGACATGGGGAGTGTCTTCCTCCCTAAAAGGGAAAACCTAAGAGCTGATGAAACTGCTGGAAAAGATCCCTTCATGACCAACAAGCAGCTGCCTGAACATTTGAGCAATGGGTGGATCTTTCTCTGGTCTCCCCGAGCTCTTCGCCTTCCCCACCCTGCCTCAGGCAATGCTTTCTTTCTCTTTCTCTCTCTCTTTCTATGCTAACCAGTTGAATTAATGGTAAAAATCACATTTATCTCCTCTGTAAAGTTATGATTAATGGAAAAAGGATTTGAGAGACTAGTGTTAAGCTGTAGTGAATCTGGTGCGCTTTGTGTGTTTTTCTGTATTGTTCTGTCATAAAGAGGGGTACCTTAGGATAGTTCTGTCATAAAGAGGGGTACCTTAGGATAGGGCTTTTCAAAATGGCCCAACAAACTGGTCAGCTACAAACTTTGCTGCAGGTCCCTGAAAAAAACTGGATGAGGTTTCCTTCTTGTCTAGTATGTCCTTGGGAGCTTGACCTTGTAACCATGTGGCTGTGCTTTCTCCTTTCACAATGGTGGCCTGGGTTCAGGGTCCAATTCCTGGCTTAGAGAATGAGTCCTTTATCTTCTGTCTGTCTGTGTATTTATATGTGTTGTGTGTGTGATTATATATGAAAGAGCTTTGATTAATTGGCTTAAAAATAAGTGCTTAAATCAAATATTTTGTCAAAAAAGTAGAAAGTGTAATGCCTTTTACTTCATGTGACTTTAATACTCTTTGGAAAATAGAGATGGTTTTTTAAATTATTGGTAAAATAAAAATATCCTCCAAAATGTAAACATCTGGTCTAAATTATGCACGTCAGATATTAAGTTTACTAAATGCTTTAAGGTCATAAACTGCTTCTTTGACTTTTAAAAATTGTTCAGTCTACCTACTTTGAAGCACTAGATTCTAGATAAGGCCTGGAGACATGTGGAATTAGCCATACCCCATAGCTATGCAAAGAAGTTTATAAAGAAAAGAGACTTCATTTAAGAAAGGATCTTATATGGTAAATTCTTGTCCTAAACTGAAATAACTGGTTGTTTAAAAAAAGGGATGTTTAGGATAAGTCACAAAGTCAAAGTATGTCGTAGATAGTCTGTGTAGGTCACGAAATTCCCATAACAGGGAATTTATGCAAGAAATGTAAAATTTAAAGGTGATTAGGCCTCCTAAATGCTTCATAGAATACTACTGTGATGCTTAACTGTACAACTTGCCTGCTTTACAGCTAGGTAAGGCTTGGGACATGTGAAGTTAGATGTTGAAAAGAGTAAGGACTTATCTGCACTTCTGTCTGGGTCCTAGGCTCCACACTAGTACATAATTAAAATGGCTTACTAACCAGGCTTTTCACCAGAAGTAAGAGTTGCTAAGAGTTAACAGTGTAACATGTATTTGAGACTAAAAAACAGTTTTATGTGCAAGGTGTGTAAAGAAAGTGAAATGTGTTTTTGGTAAAAGATTATAAGAAGTCATAGGAATGTGGATTTTTTATGCCTAAAGTGTTAAAGGATTGTTTTAAGTTAGATAAGGTAAAGCTGAAGATTTAAGCAAGTTGTGGAAGGTTTGTGAAAAATTAGTTGTAAAAGAGATTCTGTGTGTGAACATATTGGCTGAAGTTAAAGGGGTATCATTCAGTTTTTCCATAAATTGAACAGTGGAATAAAAGAACAACAAGTTTTTCTTAAAGCAAAAATCTGCTTATAATCTGCTCTTAATAAAAATTTGTAAAGGGTTATACAAGATTTATGAAAATCTTATCTTATGGTCAAATGGATTAAGATTGGACAGATTTATGTATAAGGTTTTATTAAGAATTGGGTTTAACAGTACACTAATGCAAAGGTAAAATTTGCCTTGCTTGGTATAGTAAAATCATACAAGAAGCACTGACAAATATAATAAAACTTATTGTAGGTTATTAATAATTATAATTGTTACATAAAATCATTGTATGCCACAGAGGTAACCAAACTTCTTTTTCAATCATGTTTTTGGCTGTTGTTGTCCCAAAACACTTTGTCATCCACAAACAATTGTTGTCTTGTTTTAATCCTCTTCAAAAGGTGGTTTATAGTCAGCTATACAACTCTAACAGGTGTTCTTAAATGCAGGTTTCTGATAACTTTGGAAATTGTGACATTAGAATAGAAGAAACAACTTTCAGAACTCTCATGGAGAACTGAAATGTTCATGAATATCAAACAGAAGAGAAATTAACTGCATGGAGTAAACTAAAAGAAGTCTAAAGTAATCTTTTTAACTTTTTGCTTAAAACGTTGCTGATGCCTTGTTTTGTTTTTCAAAGTCAAGAAAACAAATTTTAAGCTATTTACGGCTTTTATCAATTAGGTAAAGTATACTCCTATGAACCCAATTTGGAGCATATTTGTTTCTCTCTACCTTGTTTCTCCAGAATTTGGAAACTACATGTGAATAATCTTAATTTATGGCAATATAGTTATTTGCATAAGTTATTTGCAATAAGAATCTGTTTTCTTTTGTAACAGGACACAATTGGAAAAACTAGTTATTTTACCAAGGCTTTGACTGGAATGGTGTGTTTTCCTTTAAGGAATTAAATTTGACTTACAGGGCCAATAAAAGTCCCTTGGGAAAACTGGCTTCATAACTTGTCTACACAGTCCCTGTACAGGGTTCCTGACATGTCGTAAGTAAAGAATGTCACTTTCTATCAGGCCTGGAGAGCTAAGTTATCTTGAAACCTCAAGAGGAGAGGAATTTATTCAACTTACAGGTATTTGAGGGTACAAACCCATGGCAGGGCTCAGCTCTAAAAAAGTCTTATCTAAGATTCCTTTTATGGAACAGAGTTCCATCAATGGCAATTTAAAGACAGCTTATGTGAAAAATAATTATTCTTGCTGCACTTTATACAAATAATCAGGCCAAGTAAAATAAAACAAATCAGTCTTACCATGATTTATCTTAATAAAAATGGGAAACTGCAGAGAGAAAAATTATGTTTCAAGAACTATGGTACACTTGTTATTAAATTCTAGTCTCATTAGTTGTTTATCAGTTTATTTCCTGCAATTAAGACTGATCCTGCTTATTCCTGTGAACCAACCAATGATCTCTGGCTGCTGCTCAGAAGAAACAAGAGGCATGGGTAATGTAAAAATCTGGATCAATATTCTAATTCTAGGCACATATTGAAATCATCTAGCAACCCCATATCAGCTTGGTTCCAACAGCTGCCCAGTTCATGGAAAGCCTTCTAATTTAGTTTACTTGGGATAATTTTACTTATTTTGCCTTACTTTTGTGTAATATATTGCTGTTGTACTCTTTGTGTAGGAATGAGGATGAGGTTACTCAATGTTTTCTTAAATTGAACACTTATTAATATTCCAGATATCACCTTTTGTTGGAACTCAAAAGTTATGAATGGCCCTCATCATACCAATGCTTTCTGACTGAGCTGTTCTCTACCCCAAATACAAGAGACTCTAATAGTTAGGCAGGAACATCATTGCCCCTATTCTGCCTGAAGAAGTTACAGAAGATAGATCTTCATTCCTCTGCAAACCTTGAAATTAGGGTTGTCTTTTAAAAGAAGGGGTGGGGGGAAATGTCAGAGGCATTTGAAACAGACCAAATCAATCTTGGATAGGGGCTGGGCAAAATGAGGCTGAGACCTACTGGGATGCATTTCCAGATGGTTAAGGCATTCTAAGTCACGGGATGAAATAGGAGGTCAGAATAAGATACAAGTCATAAAGACCTTGTTGATAAAACAGTTTGCAGTAAGGAATCCGGCTAAAATCCACCAAAACCAAGATGGCCATGAAGAGTGACTTCTGGTTGTCTTCACTGCTACACTCCCACCAGTGTCATAACAGTTTACAAGTGCCATGGCAACAACAGGAAGTTCCCCTATATGGTCTAAAAAGGGGAGGCATGAATAATCTACCCCTTGTTTAGCATATCATCAATAAATAACCATAAAAATGGGTAACTAGCAGTCCTTGTGGCTGCGTTGTCTATGGAGTAGCCATTCTTTTATTCCTCTACTTTCTTAATAAACTTGCTTTTGCTTTGTACTGTGGACTCGCCCTGAACTTTCTCTTGCCCAAGATCCAACAATCCTCTCTTGGGGTCTGGATCAGGACCCCTCTCTTGTTAACAATACTATTTAAGCAAGGCCCCAGTACCACTGCCTTGAGAGGGAAATACTTTTGAACTGAGGGCTTTCCCTGCAATGGGTACAGCATGCATTACTAAACTTCTACTTGTTTTTCTTCTGTTAATCTTCCTTTTGTTTTCAGGAGGGTGTCTTAATTAAGAACTTAAAAAAGAAAGGAAAAGAAATTATGTTTGCTCCCCTACATACTTTATGCACAGAGCCTGAAAGTAATTGTTTATAATACTTTTAATAATTTCGTGCATGAAACAAAGTTCTGACTGAGACCTGTCATATGAGGTCAGCTGTGGAATTTTCCACTCATGGCATCATGTCAGTGCTCAACTTTCAAATTTTGGAACATTTCAAATTTCAGATTTTTATATTATGGATGCTGAACCTGTACCCTCTGTATCCAGGGTTTGTTGTTGCTGTTTTGTTGTTTTTACTGTTTGTTTAGTAACTTTCCTGGACAAATTCTGTAAATAAGTATTTCCTATTATGATTGAAGTCCTACTCAGTTAACTTAGTGGTCAGCTAATAATTGAACAGAGGTTTTCTTAAGTTCTTTGAACTAATAAGTCTCTAACCTTAGCCAAGGGGTACTGTTAGCTATGTGTTGGCACACACTTTCAATGCTCTGGTATGACTTCCTGCTTGCAAGGTCAGCCAGAGGTGAGAAGTTAGGTTCCACTTAGGTCTTTCCTGAGCACACACAGCTCTGCCATGTGTATGGCCTTCCAGATCCCCTGTGATATGCTGGAGCTTTTCAAAGCCCCCTGTGAATATCCCCTTCCCAAGATCTTCCTTTTAAATGTTTTGCCAGGCTCCCATTTGCCCCAACTGGTATTGCAGCCTCAGGCAGCCACATGTTAAATCATTGCTATTGGTTGTTTTTGACAAACACCCTAGGGATAAGTTCTACTCCCCAGATCCCAAGCAATGAGTTGTGAATCAGATCAAATAATTGCAATAACATCCTGTGAATGGAGCTTTTCCAGGGAGCTGAAAGACAGGTAACATAGTGACAAATCTAAGGAGATGTGCTTTTGGGGGAGCTCTAAACCCAGGTTATACCTCCGGTGGCAGTAAGGCTGCTCATATTCATAGCTTCCATAATTGCAGAGCTGCTGTTTTCAAGGTTTCTGCAGAGTGGGAGTGAGGAGTACAGGAATAGTGCAAGTTATCATGTTACAACATTTTGCTATTCTTACCAAGATTCAGCAGTTTTTCTTGCATAAATGTTCCTTGGATTTTTTGCAAGCCTTTGGTTAATTGCAGAGTTTTTAAAAAGTTTATTATTATTATTATTATTATTATTATTTTGGCCAGGTATTCTTAGGAGTGGATTTTGGGAAGGTTATTACTTCACCATTCTGGAAGTTTCCAACCTCTCAACCTGACCTAGAGCTGCAATGAACAGTTATGAGGTATTAAAGCAAACTAAACATGGTCTGAGAAGGACTCCATACTTCTATATTTGAGTCCTTGTGGATGAACTGTAACCTAACTGGATAGGTAGACAAGATTAAAAATCTCATTTAGGAGTATGCACCTGTAACAATAGCTGAGTCTTGGCCAGTCCCAGCAGCCATACTTCAACCACTCATATACTGCTGAGTGTTCAAAATGTGTTCAAAAAAGGCAAATGCCCAGCTGTAACCAACCCAGCTGTTTTTATGCCTTACTTCCGATTTCTGTATGTCACTTCCCTTTCTTTGTCTATAAATTTGTTCTGACCACCAGGCATCACTGTAGTCTCTCTGAATCTGCTGTGATTCTGAAGGCTGCACAATTCGTGAATCATTCATTGCTCAATTAAACTCCTTTAAATTTAATTTGGCTGAAGTTTTTCTTTTAACAGAGGCTTAGCAATGGAATTAAGGGGATGGGAAGACTGTCCTTTTGGTGAATTTTTATTTTTATTTTTTATTTTTTTTTAATTTTTTACAGCTGCACCAAATGCTTTTCCAGAAGTTTCTGTCCTTTCCCTCTTTTTTTTTAATTGAGACAGAGTCTCGCCCTGTCACCCAGGCTAGAGTGCAGTGGCGCGATCTCGGTTCACTGCAAGCTCTGCCTCCCGGGTTCACGCCATTCTCCTGCCTCAGCCTTCTGCGTAGCTGGGACTACAGGTGCCCGCCGCCACGCCTGGCTAGTTTTTTGTAGTTTTATTAGAGATGGGGTTTCACTGTGTTAGCCAGGATGATCTCGATCTCCTGACCTCGTGATCTGCCCGCCTTGGCCTCCCAAAGTGCTGGGATTACAGGCATGAACCACCTGTCCTCTCTTTGAGCACTTGGAAAGCCTGTGCCCTTTGTAACCACCTGCCAGCCTTGCAAGGTAGAAAGGTATCCACATTCAGAGAAACCTTCCTGAGGCCCTACTGATACAAAGATAATCCAAGGGGAGTCCTAATGTCAGCCTGAGATGAGAGGATCTTCCAGCCTCTTGGGACCTTCTCTCCGATCAGCTTTCTCAGCGAGGTTTCCCAGTGCCACTAGTCGCTCTTCTCCTTGCCTTGATGGTGCCTCACCAATTTGTAGCTATCTTCTCACTTTTGGCCACCCCTCAGGCACTTTTTGTGTACTGCGTGATGCCCTAAGAGATTTTAAACTGTCTGTAACACTGGCAAGAGCTATGTCTCTTCACTATTGGGAAATAAGGAAGTCTCAATGACTTTCACAAGAATATTCCGAATTATAACCAAGGTCTGCACGTCTGGCTTAGCAGGAGCTGCCTTCAGAATGGCCAGTTATTGCCAGTGACCGGTGTGATAACTGATCAGTAGAAACTCCACACCCTTGGATGAGTCATGTTTCCAGGCTGATTATATCTCTTTCACAGCAAATGGCCTTCTCGGGAGAGCCAGCTTAGCATCTCACTGGAGCCAGACAGCCTTGGTATTAGAGTGATAGCATAAGGGATCCTTTTTGTTTGCTATAATAAGCCTCATTTCCTATGAAGAAGGAAGTGGAGAGATTTTGACTTTGCAAGACACTTCTAGAGAGAAATTGGCCCACACAGTAAGAGAAGCAGAAGGAGAACAACTTGGATGTATGCGTCAGACCTTGCCCCCTTGAAAATCCTGAACCAGACAGTGTGGCAGATTACAGATGGCTGCAAATTCATTGATATTCCTCATGTTGAGAGGTTGGATCTATGACTGGCCTATTACATTTTGACCTTTAGAGTATGGTCAAAGTGATGCTATGCTCATTTTAGGACTAGCATTTAAAAGGACTGGTCACATCTGTTTTGGTTTTTTTAAGAGCCTTGAGTCACGAAGTTCAACTACCCTGCTGAAGAGATCACATGGATAGGCTCTGAGACTACAGCCTGAGAGCTGTTCCCACCAAGGTGTCAGGCTTGTGAATGAAGCCATCTTGGATGTTCCAAACTGGCCCAGGTATGAGCTTAGTACCATCAGGTGACTAAGTCTTGGATTAGTTTGTTTTGCAGAGACAAATAATGAGAACAGGGAGCCAGTTGCCCTTCTGTGAGAGTCTGCCTTAGACATGAGCAAGGGACCAGAGATAGACCCTTACATTTCTGCAGCTGCATCTAGATGGGGCCCATATAACCTCTCTTAGGGTGTCCTGCTGGTGCATCATTGAATGGGGCTCCTAGGTGTCTGCTTAGTACACTAGCTGGTCATACCCTCCCTTGTCCTCTTGGCGAATAGCAAATCTTGTGCTTATGACTAGCAAATTTATATATCTAGAAGGAAAATTGCTGAGTCACAGATATGTAAATTTCTAAACTTTTTGATACACACTGTCAAATTGTATTCCAGAAAGATTCCACCCTTTTCCAGTTGCTTCCAAAGTCTATGAGAGTGCTTACTTACTGCCCCCTCAGTAACACTGGCTGTTATCAACTGTGTGGTAACTGTGACTTTATATGTAATGTCATCCATTTGCATGACCTTGTCAGAGGCCTTTGCCAGAGCAACTTCATCTTGAATATGAGCTGGGTAAAATGAGGCTGAGACCTAGGGGGCTGCATTCCCAGACGGTTAAGGCATTCTAAGTCACAGGATGAGATAGGAGGTCAGCACATGATACAAGTCATAAAGAACTTGCTGATAAAAGAGGTTGCAGTAGGCTGGGTGTGGTGGGTCATGCCTATAATCCCTGCACTTTGGGAGGCCGAGGCGGGTGGATCACGAGGCCAGGAGATTGAGACCATCCTGGCCAACATGGTGAAACCCCGTCTCTACTAAAAATACAAAAATTAGCTGGGCCTGGTGGCATGTGCCTGTAGTCTCAGATACTCTGGAGGATGAGGCAGGAGAATCACTTGAACCCGGGAGGCAGAGGTTGCAGTGAGCAGAGATCACACCACTGCACTTCAGCCTGGTGACAGAGCGAGACTCAGTATCAAACAACAACAACAACAACAATAAAAACTAGGTTGCAGTAAAGAAGCTGGCTAAAACCAACCAAAACCAAGATGGCCATGTGAGTGACCTCAGGCCATCCTCACTGCTACACTCCTATCAGTGCCATGACAGTTTACAAATGCCATGGCAACACCAGGAAGTTACCCTATATGGTATAAAAAAGGGAGGAACCCTCAGTTCCCAGAATTGCCCACCTTTTCCAAGAAAATTCATGAATAGTCTACTCCTTGTTTAGCGTATAATCAAGAAATAACCAAAAAAATGGTCAACTAGCAGCCCTCAGGGCTGCTGTGCCTATGGAGTAGCCATTCTTTTATTCCTTTACTTTCTTAATAAACTTGCTTTCACTTTACTTTATGGACTCTCCCTGAATTCTTTCTTGTGTGAGATCCGAAAACCCTCTCTTGGGGCCTGGATCAGGACCCCTTTCTGGTAACAACCTGTTTACTCATCTGTGTATCCAACATGCTTGTTGTAGGGTCTGGAACCAAGTGGGTTCACAACAATTTTTTTTTTAATGTATAAGTACTCCAAAGGCTGCACAATCTATTCTTTCAGGCCAAAGTCCTGTTGCCTCTACATCTTTCTGTACACGGCCCACAAGTGCCTCAAGTTTATTATCACCTCCTTCACCTCCAACCCTTTACCTCCAAACCTGCTTCTCCCCATCCTGCCTGGTGTTCCTTATCTCACTGAATAGCAGGCTATCCCCTCAGTTAACCTAGCTAGAAACCGGGGAACCTACCTTTGCTCCTTTACCACTTCCTCTTACCCCTTCCCATTCAACCAATTATCATGTCCTGTCAATTCTGTCATCTTTCACCTATTCATTCATTCTAAAAATATTTATTGACCATCTATTGTGTGCCAGGGATTGTTCTAAGTATTGGAGCCACAGAGAACAAAAGATATAAAAGCCTCTGCCCTCAAAGAGTGCATACTTTAGTTGGGGAAGACAAACAATAATCAAATTAATGATTGAGTTGTACAGAATGTCAGATGGCAATAAAAACCATGGAGAAAAATTAAGCAGAGAAAGTATATGGTGTGGGGAAGGGGCTGCTGTTTTATTTATTTATTTATTTATTTATTTATTTAATTTTTTGAGATGGAGTCTCGCTCTGTCACCCAGGCTGGAGTGCAGTGGTGCAATCTCAGCTCACTGCAACTTCCACCTCCTGGGCTCAAGTGATTCTCCCACCTCAGTCTCCTGAGTAGCTGGGATTGCAGGCATGTGCCAATAAACCCAGCTAATTTTTGTATTTTTAGTAGAGGTGGGGTTCTGCCATGTTGGCCAGGCTGGTCTCAAACCCCTCACCTCAGGTGATTCACCTGCCTCAGCCTCCCAAAGTGCCAGGATTACGGGCGTGAGCCACCACGCCCAGCCAGGGCTGCTGTTTTAAATAGGTGGTCAAGAAAGGAATCATTTAGAAGGTAAAATTAAAGCAGAGACCTAAAGGAGGTGAGGGAGCAATCACACTTTTATTTACGTATTTACAATTTTTTAAAGGCAGGGTCTCATTTCTGTTGCCCAGGCTGGAATGCAATAGCCTACAATCGTAGCTCAATTCAACCTCGAACTTCTGGACTCAAGCAATCCTTCTGCCTCAGCTTCCCAAGTAGCTGAGACTATAGGTGGGTACTACCATGCCTGACTAATTTTTAGATTTTTTTTTTTTTTTTTTAAAGATGGGGTCTTGCTACGTTGCCTGGGCTGGTCTGGAACTGCTGGGCTCAAGCAATCCTGTCTTGGCCTCCCAAAGGAATGGGATTATGGGCATGAGACACTGCACCTGGCCATTGTGTTTTTAAGTATTTCCTGAATCTGTCCACCTCCCTCCATCTGTATTACTACCACCCTAGTTGAAGCCACTACCGTCATTCTCCTTGACCACTGACTAGTCTTCCTGCCATCTGCCTTCCAATCCATTATCCATCTTCCAGGGTGATATCTGTAAAGTCAAAACCCAATACTACTTACTTGCTTAAAACTCCTTAGTGGTTACACCAGATCCCTCAAGATAAAAAAATATATACTTATTAATATCTCCTACTGGCCACTGAATTATTCTCCAACCTTATCTCTCCAAGTCCCCAGTTGTAGTCACAACTACTTTTAGTCCTTTCAGTAAGCATGGAGCTGAACTTTTAAAAACCTTCTGAAGCTCTTTTTTTTCTCATTCCATAAAGAAAATAGTGGAATTTTGTTTCTGTTGTAGATTCTTTTTTATTTGGGTTTGAGATGTGTTTTAGAGAACTTGGCTGCCTGTAGAAGAGCCATTCATTCAGAAAGGGTAGGCTTTGTGGCAGGATGACGCTTTCTAATCAGTAAGAAAGGAGCTAATCATGCAGGTGAGGAATGTTTATAGCTAAACTAAGTCAGGGGCTGCAGCTATACATTGTTAATAAGCTATGGTCTGGTAGCACGGCCCCAGCTATTAACAGCATAAGCTGGATGAACTCTAGATCTTGGCGTGATCAGAGTCCAAGGCTCTGTATCCTTGGAGAGGGAGCCTGTTTGGACTAGCATCAGGGGTTAGGTTTTGCGGGCAAGATGGTATTTCTGGTGAATGTGTTTAGCATCCCTTGTGCTCTGAGGCAGGCTAGGACTGCACCCTGGGTCCTGCCTTGAAAATTTGCATTGAAGTTTCCAAGCACATGTGGATGGCTCAGTGCAAACTCATGCCCATAACTAGGAAAGTCATGGTTAGTAGATGTCCTATTGTGGAGGACCAGAGGAACTGACACTGCATCTGAAGGGCACGGCATTTATTAAGGAGGGACAGGATAGCCCAAACTGGGCAGCTCCCTGAGAAATGACATCCTTAAAGACCAGACTCAGGCGCCTCCTTCCAGAACACACTTCCCAGAAGTGGCTGTGGCAAAGTTTTCAAGGACTGCCATCTAAACAGGAATAGTACTGGAGGGTTGGTTAATCAGCATAAAAGGGGTAAGAAATGAGTGCTGAAATTGTTCAAGACGTGGTGGGCTGGTAAGACTTTATGGGCTTTAGCAACTTTTTGTGAATGAATTAAAAAAATAAGTAAACCTAGTACCTGACGGCTATGAAACAGCACTCTGGGTCCTCAAGCACCCAGAACGCATGCAGAACTCTGTTTCTAGATAAAACTAGAAGGTGGGTCTGATCCTGCTGACAGAACATCATTGTGCTTGCCTCAGAGGAAACTTTCCAATAAGGTGCTGGACAGAGAATAGGGACAGAGAGTGCTTCCTGAGCAGGCTGGAAGACGATGTTTGTGCTCGCTTGCTAATGAATGTTGTCTGTGGACTGCTTATTTTGTAGCATACTACCTGCTAGCAAAGTTGTGAGGAGGAGCCACATTGCTTCCATCTCTGCTTATGGCAGAAGGCTACTGATGTTTACTGCAGGAATTTGGACAGCAGGAATGTCAAATTGCCCTAGATCAGTCCTCGATGGAGGGTGGGATGTGGGGCGAATGGTGTAACTACTCTTACTTCCCTTCTGAACTCTGTAGGGTCTGGAACAGTGTGTAAGCACCTCAGGGGCATCCAGGAAATATGGAAATGAAAATACAAGAAAACGATGACAGTTAATACAACTGCAAGATGCAAGAATTTCTATATCCCCTATGAAAACACTTTAATGTTTGCTGTTATCATAGATGATGAATTGCTCTTTAACTGCCAAGAGGCTAGTACCTTGTGCTTTATTAGTCTCTTAAAGCGAGCTGAGTTAACAGCATTTAAGTGTTATGTTTCCTCATTTTAAGATTGCAACTTCAAATCTCATTCAAAACCATTAGCATTTACATCCATTGGGATATCAGAGAAATACAAGGAACTCTAAGCTGTTGGGGAGGAGGGTAGAAAAATATATTCTTTTCCTGAATCTTTTTCATGTTTTGGTGATTGGGCCTTTATTGTTAGAAGGTAAACACTTACTGCTGAGGATGGGTAATAAACGATACTGAAATAGAAAGTTCCTAAGGAAAAAGGGACTGGTCCAGTGAGATAATTAGACATCAGGATTTTGGAGCAGGGATGTGTGGCATCTTGTAGGGGGTTTTAAGCTTCGATAACAGCTAATTATTATGGATAGCAGATTTATATCTATCTATAATATTATAATATTATACATAGTTAACTATTATAGTTTTATTCTGTTTGTTGGATTTACATAGAGGCTTTCCTATGAATACTCAGAGACACTGAATTAAGACCTATGTATTTGAGCTCACTAATACTATAGGAGTTCAAATAAAGGAAAAAGGTGGATAAAGCAAAAGACACAAATAAACTAGGGGGATCCAGGGTTGCTTGTTGTGATGGTTGAGGCAGGAAATTAAAGAAAAATAAATTAAAAAGAAAGAGAAATAAGTTTTCCTGTATTAGTCTGACTTACCCCAGAGGCAGCAACAGGCACAGCCCAGACCCAGGAAAAGTCTTGGTAATATTATGTAATGTGCTCTGGAGACTCTCCCAGCACTCCTTCAACATAAGGAGAAGAAAAACAAATTTTCCTTTGCTTTATGGAATGAGTTTATAGATTCCTGTTCTCTGTAACGAGTGACTTAAAGAATTCTGTTTTACCTAAGAAGTACAACGAAGGTCATGAGAAGCCTGAGTAGGCCTGAACTACAGCTGCCTGGGCACCAGAATGAAGGTTATAGGATAAGTCCGTTCCCAGACAAACCTAGGGAATGGATATCTAGGTTGCCTGGCAACAGTCATGTGCAATCCTGTCTTTGTCCTGCATCTGTATCCCTGCTTTCATGACGCTGTGAGCTTGCTTCAAGCTAGCCCACCCACTTTTGTGAAGTGTGTATAAAAGTCAAGTGCAGTCTCTGTTCCAAGTCCAGTTTTTTGGAGATGAGTCAGCTGGGCCTGAGTGCACTCAATAAAGATTCTCCTGTTTCAACCCGAGGTCTCTCTTGTCCTCCTGAATCCTGCAACAAGGGTTAGTTTTTTATGTCAACTTGACTGAGCTAAGGGATGCCCAGATCACTGGTAATAAATTATTTCTGGGTCTGTCTGTGAGGGTGTTTCTGGAAGGGCTTAGCATTTGAAGCAGCAGGCTGTGTAAAGATCTGTCCTTACCAATGTGGGTAAGCATCATCCAACTTGTTGAAGGCCCTGTTAGAATAAAAAGGTGGAGCAGGGACAAGTCTTTCCCTCTTTCTTTGAGTTGGGACATCCATATTCTTCTGCCTGTAAACATTGTAGCTCTTGGTTCTTGAGCCTTTGTACTCTGAGACTTAGACCAGTCCCCCACTTTCAACTCCCCAACTGAGAGTTACACCACTGGCTCTACTAGTTTTCAGGCCTCCAGACCTGGCCTGAATTACACCACCAGCTTTCCTGATTCTTCAGCTTGCAGATGGCAGATTATGGAACTTTTCAGTCTCCATAATCATGTGAGCCAACTCCCATAATAATTCTGTCTCCTCGTCTCTCTCTCTCTGTCTTGCTCTGCTCTCTCTTCTATACACACACACACATATATGCAGGTCTTCAACTTACGATGTGTTTAACAGGATGTAAGTGAAGGAGTGTTACTGAATGAGTATTGCTTTTGAACCATTGTAAAGCCAAAAAATTTTACATCAAAACATTGTAAGTCATGGATCATCTGTATATGTAATTCTAGGGGTGCAAAGATTCCATGTATCTGCTGAGTTCTAACAAGGTAAGAACAAAAAAGAATTATCTGTTGTTCTTCATTTATTGTTTGAGATATACATATATGTATATATATAAAATTATAGACAATAGTTTTTTCTGTTTATATGTTAGACATATATTTATATATTTTTGTTTATATGTTGGATATATATATCTTAAAGATACATATATATATCCTATTGGTTCTATTTCTCCGGAAAACCCTGGCTAATACACTCCTTGAGTGAACAACACATACTTGTTGCTTCTATCTTTAGGACAGACATATACCGACTGAGGACTTATTGGGAAAGTAATATCTTTTCTCCCCCTTCAGCCTCTAAATTTGGCTCTTATTCTCAATCCTCCACTCAACTAGTTCTCTTTAAAGTCAAAATTTCATCCCTCATTAAAATTCTCTTGCTCTTTCTGCTCTCCTCACCATGATCAGCCTCTTTGTTGTGTGTATCAGTCAGGATAGGAATGGTTATGCTGCAATAACAAACAATCTCAAAATGTCAATGGCTTTAAACAACAAAGATGTATTTCTTACTTACCTCATGTGTCCACTGCAGGTCAGCTGGGGCTCTGGTCTGCATCTTCCTCCCTCTGGAACCCTAGCTGAGTGAGTGGTCACTATCTGGAACATTGCTGGTCATTGTGACAGAGGGGGCACTGAGCTCTGGAGGGTTTCACACAGGTAATTAAATGGCTTTGGTTGGGAAGTGACACCCTTCTACTCATAACTTATTGGCCAAATAATCACATGGTACCACCCAAACACAGAAGGGCCTTGATATGGTTTGGCTGTGTCCCCACCCAAATCTCATCTTGAATTGTAGCCCCCATAATTCCCACATGTGGTGGGAAGGACCCAGTAGGAGATGACTGAATCATGGGGGCAGTTTCCCCCACAATGCTCTGCGGTAGTGAATAAGTCTCATGAGATCTGATGGTTTTCTAAGGGGTTTTCCCTTCCACTTGGCTCTCATTCTGTCTTACCTGCTGCCATCTAAGACATGCCTTCTGCCTTCCACCATGATTGTGAGGCCTCCCCAGCCACGTGGAACTGTGAGTCCATTAAACCTCTTTTTCCTTATAAACTACTCAGTCTTGGGTATGTCTTTATCAGCAGTGTGAAAATGGACCAATACAGGCTCAGAAATGCAATCCTACTATACTCCTGGAAGAGGAAGAGCAAGATATATTGAGAACCTAATGAAAACCTCAGACCTGATTTCATATAATGCACTTATACACCATCACCTCCAATCACCCATGCTGTATGCATGTAATTCTAGAGGGTTCAAAGATCCCATGTATCTGCTGACTGCCTGTGGAGGTTGACAAAATGCATACCTCCATCTCAGCCCTCACATTGATTCTGTAGCTCCACTTGTTTCTCAAGACCATGGTCCAGTTCCATTTTCCCAATTAAGTTGTATTTGACTAACGATAGTCTACAATCATTATTCATTTTTCTGAGTTCCTCAGAAACCACTCAGTGAGCTTTCAGTGGTACACTGGCTTACGATACTCCATAGTGGATTCATGTGTGTTGCCCTGTTCTTTCCATGCAACAGTCATGTCTCTTAAGGCAGGACCTTCCCTTCTATCCCTCTACTTGGCAGTCTAACAGCGTGATTCACATGGGGGCTCCCAAATGCAGGACCCTGGGAATGGTAGTCGAGACCTGGATGCTGGTCCTGGCTCAGACATGAACTAGGCATCCCCACTCTCTTCTCTTGGGCCTGCTCCCTTTGCTCCTCTGGCTCCTTTGAAAAATGAGATGGTTGGGATGGAAGCTCTCTCAAGTTATATCCAGTTCTCTGAATCCAAACAGGGTAAGTTATTGTGAAAGTAATTGATGCCAACCCCCCATCCCAAATTAGGATAAAAGATTCCCACTGCCACCCTGTAGGGTTACTTGGGGATTGCTCTTGAGTCCAGGCTCTCTTTTATCCTCAGAGGTCTGGTTAACAAACTTCTTGTTTCAGGGCAGAAGAAAAAAAAAAGGGGAGAATAAGAGAGGGGAGGGGAGAGAGAAAACTTATCTTCACTCAGATACTCCCTCCAGCAGCCTATTGTTTTGAAAGGTATAGATCCAGGGAAGGAGGCTTTGCTCTCCCAGTGGCAGAAAGGAAAAGAGGCTTTGGCGTTGGGAGGAAAGAGGAGAGAACTGCCCAACCTGGTGTTGGATCCCCCAAAGCTGGGAAGAGACAAGGGCTGTAGCGTGCACAGGAGCTCCACGGCATCTAGCTCACAGTGCCCACGCAGGCAGGCCCTCGTGTCGGGCAGCTGTGAGGGATGCCTGTGGTGGATGGACACTGAGGCTTGGAGGTCCCCGGAACAAAGCCTGGTCACACTGGAAAGGACTCTGCGTGTGGAGCACAGGGCCTGAGGACAGCACCAGACAGTGTTTAGAGCCTTCGCTGTGTCGCAGAAGGAGCACGGGGACAGAGTGATCAGGATGCCCTGATGATGTAGTGCTCACCCCGCTCTCCTGACCTGCTTCAGCAGCAGGGTGTTGGTGCAACCCGATGAAGGGGAGGCCTCTCCCCAAAACCCCCATCCGCGGCCCGTGAGGAATTCACAATGACTGGAGTCGGACTTCTGCTGAGAATGGTAAGCGGGGGCTCAGAGCCAGATTTGATTTTTAAAAATTAAAAAAAAAAAAGAATGTGACATTTTTCTCACCTCAATTTCATAGAGCAATTTGTGAACTTATTAGAAATCCAGGGGCTGACATTCCTCAGCAGAGGTAGAAAGAGTAACAGCAAACTCAAACCCCAGGCAGAAGGCCATTACGTCTGTGAAGGTCTGGTCCCTAAAGGGTACTGGAGCCTTGAGTTAATGAGATGCTCATAATACGCTGGCAGGCAATGAGAGGCAAAACCCTCGCTAATAGCTACAATGGAAGCAGGCTTAAGGAGCCAGACACTGAGGGCAGTCGGCCTGTGTGGGGAGGGGGCTGAAACAATTGTGTAAGATCAGAACATCTAGTTCCTATGATGAGGACATCCGGTTCCGGGGGCCTTCAGGTGTCCACATACAGCAAGTAACAGTCTTGGGTCCACCCTGCCATAGCCTGGGCCTTCCTTTGTTTTTGTTTGTTTTGTTGGTTTTTTTTTTTTTTTTTTGAGACTAAGTCTCACTCTGTCACCCAGGCTGGAGTGCAATGGCACGATCTTGGCTCATTGCAACCTCCGTCTCCCAGGTTCAAGCGATTCTCCTGTCTCAGCCTCCTGAATAGCTGGGATTACAAGCACCCACCACTATGCCTGGCTAACTTTTTGTATTTTTAGTAGAGACAGGGTTTCACCATGTTGGCCAGGCTGGTCTCGAACTCCTGACCTCAAGTGATCCACTCGCCTCGGCCTCCCAAAGTTCTGGGATTACAGGCATGAGCCACCATGCCCAGCCTAGCCTGGGCTTTTCTAACCAAGAAGCGTGGGAAGCGGGGTTGCACTCTTACTACACTTCAACACAGCAGGCTTTCTTGACAGTGTGTCTGAAACTCCTCAAATAAACAGACAAGATAATATTATTTGTTATGTATATATAATATTTATGACATGCCAGGCCCTGAACGCCTCTGTTGGACAGGAGCTATTAGTACCACTGTTATCCCATTTCAAAGATGAGGCAACTGAGGGCATTTTTAAGCACGTGTAACCACATCAAAAAAACAGCATGTACAGGAAGGTTTCTCTGACCTCCCCCTGCCATCCCACTTCTTTCCCCTCTGAAGCAGGTCATAAAACCTAGGAAGACTTTTCTGACCTTCCCCTGAAGCAGGCCTAAGACCTTCCTGTGAGAGACCAGACTGGGCGATACAGCAAGACCCTGCCTCTAAAATACCACCACCACCACCGTAAACAACAACAAAACCCCACCCAGGTTTAACTACTTCTTTGGGTCTTTTTTTTTCCATGTATAAGTTATATTAAATTAGCATGCTTTCTTCTTTTTTTTTTTTTTTTTTTTGAGACAGAGTCTCGCTCTGTCGCCCAGGCTGGAGTGCAGTGGCCGGGTCTCAGCTCACTGCAAGCTCCGCCTCCCGGGTTCACGCCATTCTCCTGCCTCAGCCTCCGGAGTAGCTGGGACTACAGGCGCCCGCCACCTCGCCCGGCTAGTTTTTTGTATTTTTAGTAGAGACGGGGTTTCACCATGTTAGCCAGGATGGTCTCGATCTCCTGACCTTGTGATCCGCCCGTCTCGGCCTCCCAAAGTGCTGGGATTACAGGCTTGAGCCACCGCGCCCGGCCGCTTTCTTCTTCTTAACCTGTCTTTTGTTACAGAGGTTCCAGTCAATGAACCTAAGATGGATAGAAGGAACAGATAAGTTGCCTTCCCTACAAAGGCTAAGGCAATATGTTGAACCAAGATACACCAGATTCTAGAACCTGAGCATTTAGCCTCAGCCTCTTGGGGTTATCTCCAGTCTCCAACTGGCTGGGGTCAGTCCCCGAACCAAAGGTTTGTGCTTCCAAGATTTCTGTCAAGGTACTGGCTACAGGGATGGGCTTGGGCAGCTGGGGGTGGAAGAGAAGCAGAGAGGAGAGTGGGCAATGGTGGCCCCAAATGTGGTCCAGAAATGGTTCCTGCTGGAGGTTACAGGAGAGGACAGAGTGAATGGATGAGTCAGACTACCAAACAGTGTCACTTGGGGCTCAAGTATAGCATGTGAGAGTCCCTGCCTTTGCCACACTGGACAAGGGGGTTTGGCTCAAAATAAGAGCAGAGGGGGTTTCCGTAGCAGTGAGAGAAATTTAGCGTAGTTGACTCCATCTTGCTTCTAACCCCCAAGCAAACTGCCTTTGCTCATTCCTGTGTGTAGCCCCAACTAACTATGGGAGGAATTTAGTGTGTAGCTTAACTTCAAAGCAAGGATGATAACAGGGCCTTCCCCAAAGTAACCCCCAAGGAGATAAGGAGGGCATACAACCAAGTAACAATGTTATGCTAAAGACCTATAGGAGCGCTGTGACCTGACCAAGGATATGAAACTCCCTCAGACTCTTGCTGACACCCAGATGTCTGTGGTCACCTGTCACCTCCTGACCGTAACCCCCTCCTTGTTCCCTTTACCCAATATAAAAAGCAGCTTGGGATTCATACCTTTCAAGATGGTTCTTTAGGACACCAGTCCGCCATCTTGGTTTGCCAGCTTCCTGAAATAAAGTCACTTTCCTTTATTTGGAAAAAATAGTTGAGTATGTCTTGTCTTATTGGCTGTTGTGAGACAAGTGGTATGAGCTTTGGATTTGGTTATGGTTCCAAGCATGAACTCTGGTGTTGGGCAGAACTGGCACACTTACCAGATCTGGTGCAAAGCCCTTAACCTGAGCCTTAGTTTCCTCTGTAAAGTGGGGATGATAATAGTATACATCTTGTCAGATTATTGTGAGGATTAAATGAAATAATGTGGTAAAGCATTTAGCACAGAACCTGATACACATGAAGGGTTCCATAAATGTGTCTAGAATAACATAGCAGCAATCATAAAATAAAAACAACCACAAAAACCAGCTACTAATGGTTTCCTGATCTCTCACACACAGTACATAAATCCTTGTGTGAAAGCAAACTTGAGCTGGTGATAATTAAATCAGTTTGGGATGAGGAGATTGCCGGGTTTTCTGTTTGGAATCAGGTTCCTGCGAGTATCTATTGCAAAGTCAGCAGGAATCTGAGGTCATTTTTCTAAAGGGGATCAAGCACTCACCTGAAAACACCTAACCTCCTTTTTTTTTTTTTTGGGTTATTTGCACACACATAAGCGGTCACATACATCTTAATAGTATGCATGTGGCTTTTACAAGTTATTGTGTTCTTAAGTTCCCGGGGACTCTTGCTCCAGGTGTGTGAATGTCCTGGCAATATTTTTAATTACAGACGCGTCTTTGGCCCAGACATATGAAAACGGCCCCTCCCCACATCGTGTAGTTTCATCACACTCACACCTACCTCCATTGGCAGAAATTCTCTCCTGGTGTTTGTGTCTTAGTTCACTTTTAAAGAAATTTCCAGCTCAGTTCCAATGGCTTTTGCATCTCATTACACTCTTGATAATTAGCTCTATCTCATTACACCCCAGCCCAGTTGGAATAGGATTAGTTGTTTTCAGGTGTAAACCTGTGGTGTGCATCTTACTACACCTCTTCAAAATTCCAGGCAGGCCTTCTGCCTCCGCCAAATTAGGACAACTACTTCCAGCTGCGCACAGTTCATTACCCACCCCGCCCCCCCTCCATTTCAGGAAAAACCTCTGCTGTATTCCACATCTGGTCACATGCTTATTAATTATGTACTTCTTATAACAACTGTGCCTAATTAGGACAGGGTTGACACCTTGCCGAGCCTAGCGATTCTTTATGTTTTCTTGTTTTTGGTACCTCATTACACTCCCTCCAAACTATGTCCAATTTGTTTTACATTCCTGCCACATTAAGACAATCACTCCCAGGTGTGTGTATTTCAGCATTCACTTTGCTTTGGAAAGCAAAATTGTGTTGACCAGGACTCTCCTTATTTTCACATCCTGCTAGAGGGACAGCCCCTTGGCTGGTCTTCTGATCACATCTGCCCTGAATGAAATGACTCTGGCTTGGAGCTGACCTCTTGTCTCCTTCATGGTTACTGTGAAATTTCTGTGCCCTGGTCCTAGGGAGGCAGCCACAGCTACACACCAGAGCAAGAATCCTGAATTCAATGACCTCGGTCCGTTCATAAAGGCTGTGGGGGTGGGGATCCATTAGTTCCATCAAGAAATGGTAAAGCGGCCAGGTGTGGTGGCTCACGCCTGCAGTCCCAGCACTTTGGGAGGCTGAGCTCCAGGGGTTTGAGACCAGCCTGGACAACATGGTAAAACCCCATCTGTACTAAAAATACAAAAATTATCTGGGCGTGGTCTGTAGTTCCAGCTACTCGAGAGGCTGAGGCATGAGCATTGCTTGAACCCAGGAGGCAGAGGTTGCAGTGAGCTGAGATGGTGCCACTGCACTCCAGCCTGGGCAAAAGAGTGAGACCCTGTCTCAAAGAAGAAGAAGGAAGAAAGAAGAAAGAAGGAGAAGGAAGAGGAGAAGGAGGAGACGAGGAGGAGGGAGGAGGAACGAGGAGAGGAAGAAAAAATGGTAAAGGGTGAACTGCTAGGTGTGCTAGCCAGTGGGGCACAGTAGATCGTGAGCGTCTTAAGCTTCCAGAGAAGGAAAGCTCAGAAGAGAGTGCACAGAGTCAGGCTGAAGATTCGAGTTGTCTTCCGAAATGAAAGGGTGGTCTCAGAGAATCGAGGTGGGAAATAAGGACTCTGGGAAGGGTGTATCAGAGAGGAGTTGTAAGAAGCCAGTGGAAGTATAAGCTTTGTGTCACAAGGGGCTGTCTCTTTTGCCTGCCATTGCTTGACTCCCGTATCAACCTGAGCTGTAACAGGCAATTCTATCTATTTGACTGACTGAATGCAAGCATTAATGCTATGAAATTCATGGATATGACTTGACAGTAAGTAGCATCAGGGTTTGGTTGCCAATTCAACTTGTCTGTATTGGAGTTTTTCCTCCCAAGCTATTTGAAACATAAATAAGGACTGTCAGGCTCAGAAAACATTCAGGCAAGAATAAAGTCTTGGAGAGAGGCTGGGGCTTCTTGGAATGGGGTTACTCTGCAGAGGGCAGTAATTGCCAGAAGAGGGTCCTACCAGATTAGTAGTAATGTAGTAGAAGTAATAGTACCTAAGGATGGGCAAGACACAACCCCTATGTTAGTCCATTTTCATACTGCTATGAAGAAATACCTGAGACTGGGTAATTTATAATGAAAAAGAGGTTTAATGGACTCACACTTCCACATGGCTGGGGAGGCCTCACAATCATGGCGAAAGGTGAAGGAGGAGCAAAATCACATCTTACGTGGCGGCAGGCAAGAAGTGTGTGGGAGAACTGCCTTTTAAAAAACCATCGGATCCCGTGAGACTAATTCACTATCACATGAACAGCACTGGAAAAACTCACCCCCAAGATTCATTAATCTCCTACCAGGTCCCTCCCATGACACGTGGGGATTATGGGAGCTACAATTCAAGATGAGATATGGGTGGGGACACAGCCAAACCATATCAGCCCCTTTCTTCAAGTAGGTCAGAAACAAGCATGAAAGCTCATGAAAAGCCTCTGCTTTTTCCAGTGCGGTGTCACTGGCTGTTTCAAGAGTAAGGGCTGTAATGGCTCAGGCCTGGTTGTACCACGAAACTTGAGCTGATCTGGACATACTAAAAAATAAACTTGTCTTTCAGAGCGTGGAAGCAGGGCTTGTCCTCTTACAGCAAGGGCAACCTGAGGAACCAATCCTTGTCTAATCATTGGGATGAAATCAGTGTGGAGGGGAAAACGTTCTAGTAGGGCAGTAAGATAACAAAACCCTACTGTGAGGCGGGAATAAAAACACTGTCCTAGGATAAGACCCTGAAAGAAACTGTATTAATAGAGCAGGTAGAAAGAAGTGCCTGTGGGGTAAGGGGCACAATATCATCCAAAGAGTAGTTTCATTTATAAATTAAAAGGTATACTGACAGGCAATAATATGATAGCTAAAAGTAACCACAAAATGTAGAAGAAACCACTACCTGCACGTCTGAGAACACAATTTGCCTGTGCGTGTGCATACATATGTATATATATATAAAATAGTTGGATCCCAGTTGATGAACTAGTACTTCTTTTTCAAGGAATTTATTCCAAGGATGGCTAACTTGGAAGAGATTCTTTCAGTAGTTTCGGGGCCCTTGGGTATGGAAGAAAGGAAAGTAATATTTATGACATGGGTTGCTGTGAGGACAAAATGGGAAGACATGCTAAGTACCAGAGAGTAGATAACAGTGTTAGCAGAAGGAAGTGCTCTCTGGGAGCTGCTGTACTGATAACCAAGTCAGATGACATCACTCCAAAGCCTTCCTTCTTCATGGTCATGTTGATTTCCCATCTCAGGATCCCTCCTACTCCTGTGGGCCTTCTCCACGGTGCAGTGACTAGTGATGCGGGCAGCAGTCCACATGTCCCTCCCGTTTGTACCTCTGTATAAGAATGAGAAAATGGTTTGCTTTGTTTCCAGCACCCCTTCTGGTAAGGCCTATTTCACTGGCTTTTTTGTTGAGACGCAGTCTTGCTCTGTCGCCTAGGCTGGAGTGCAGTGGGGCAATCTTGGCTCACTGCAACTTCCACCTCCCGGGTTCAAGTGATTCTCCTGCCTCAGCCTACTGAGTAGCTGGGATTACAGGTGCGCACCACCACACCCAGCTAATTTTTGTATTTTTAGTAGAGGTGGGATTTCACTATGTTGGCCAGGCTGGTCTAGAACTCCTGACCTCCTGATCCGCCCGCCTTGGCCTCCCAAAGTGTTGGGATTACAGGCGTGAGTCCTGCACCCAGTCTTTGTTGGCCTTGTTATCTGCAATAGCACACTTAGGGAGAGGTCTTCATGCAAGAACATTATGTAACTCTGTATGTGTTTGGTGGGCCCTGTCCTTGGCAGACCCTGGCTCTCTCTAGCTCTTTCTGGTTGGTCAAGGCTGTAAACAGCACAACAGTCTCACAAAATTCCCCTAAGTAGGATCAAAATGTGGAAATATTCACTGTGTTTCAAAGGCATGTAGGTTCTGAGGTAGCCGTTGACTATCCACTGAGTGTGTCACCGGCTGTTCTTTACCTGTGGAAGAATAAAGACTGATGTGCCAACCTTCAAAGAAACTTGGATGTCCTAAATGTCTCGGAAGAGTCCTAGAGCTCCTTTTCTGTGCAGAATTACCATGTTCAGTCCCGTCATTGTAAGCAAAGCAGGGATTTCACTTTCCTAAATGTTGCCCCTGAAGCAGCTCATCTGTCATTTTTAGGTTGGTTCTCAGGGCTCTTGACATTCTGCTCAATCCAAACCCATGTCTCTTTCCACACCCCAAAAAAACTAGTCTGAGCACTCTCAGTCCCACCCTGGCTCTGCTGCCATCACTGTCACCACTCGGGGTTCTCCACCTGGAGTGGACAGGAAGAAAAAGAAAAGGTACAGAATCAATGCTGGGGGTCGTGGCCATGAAGAAGCAGCTTAGGCAACCCTAATCTCCTCTCATCCCCCTTCTCCCACTACTGCTTCTAGGGTAGACTATTTCTCATGATATTGTTTAGGGCAGTATGTTTTCCCACAGTTGTCTCCTACAGAGATTCTTCTTCCCAGTTAGGCCCTTGGAGCCAGATTGACTACATTCCTTCCCACCAGAATCCCCTGGAACCTCCAGCTGGCCAGTGAATCCCCTTCACGGCAGCCCCACTGCCTGACCTGATTCTGACCCAGCCCTGAGTTTGAGCTGTTGGGATTTTTGACTCCAGTCCAGTTTCCACACTCTTAGATAATAAGGGTGTCCTCTTCATGTATCCATTTGCTCCTGTGTGTGGCAGCATGGAGCACATATTATGCTTCTGGGGAATATTTGCTGAATAAAGAATACAAGAAAAATAACATGAAACATTTAAGCTTCTCAAAACACTTTTTAATATTCCATTTCCCATCAAGACCAAGGTTGTACAAACAGGTATAAAATCCCCCACCTTCAGGGTGTGAGGCATCACTGTGTGTGGTCAAAGTCCCTCCTCCTCCTCTTTCCACGAGTTTTCAAGATGTGGCCCAGTCAGTGCTTTGCTGCCTTCTGTGACCTATGAACCATGTCCAGCAAGAGGACTGGGGACATGGTGAGGTCCAGTGTGCCAGGAACACGGTAAATGCCCACAATGCGGGGGAGAGGACAATCCAGGGACAGGCCCAGCTGGAGGCCACACAGAGGAGAAATGTTACTCTGTCCCATCTTCCCTGCATTCAGCTGAGCTCAGACCAAGTGAGCACCTAAGAATAATTTACTCCCAAAGGATGTTTCAAGTGAGATGAAATGTTCTCTAACCATTATTCTCTCCAAAATTAGGGCGGCGGGCGGGGGCGGGGGTTGGAAATCAAGCAGATGGTTGAATTGCCTTTCATTCCTCCATATTTGTCTAATTGTATGGCTCTTGGTTTTTATATAGCAGAAATAAAACAAAATGGCAATAAACCAACCTACAACCTGTGTACAAGATATAGCATACAAAACTGTCCCGGGGACTGGAACCAAAAGACTTCGATTCCCAGCCCTAAATTAGAGGTTCTGTTTTGTTAGGGAAGTTTGTTGTAAACAGCAGCTGAGAAGCCATTTATTTGACTTTGCCAATAGAGACAGACAGCAATGCACAGACACTTATTTCATTGAACTGTAAATGGATAAGGTCAGGAGAGGAAAAAATCCTACTGTTTATGTAATAGAACCCTACTAAATGGTTTTAGGAAGGGACCAAAACTTAGGTAGCAGTCTACTTTCCAAGGCTGGAATTTTATATATATATATATAGAGAGAGAGTAATAAATGAAATATTAGTAATCCATCCACTCGTTTTTCAGAGTCCAGCAATTTGATACCACCTTCCTCCCTATCCCACCCTAGTCCCGTTAGACTTGACTGCATTAAAGTAGTTGTTCAACCAAAACAGTCAGTACTGTTGCCTTCCTTTAGCATTTATATGAAAAGTCAAACTAGAGAGAAAAAATCCTTATACCTCCTCTCCACTAAAGCAACAGTGTAGAGAAAACTAAGCTCAGAATATACCAATAACATACCAAGGGAAAAAGTGAGTGTGACTGAAGGGACCCCAGCTACCAACCGAAGTAGGCTCTGCTAAACGGTAGTTATCTTCTTGTCCTTGGTGGCTTGCTTGATGGCAGCCTGCTCGCAGATGATCTCTTTGAGCCGCTGCAGCCTCATGTTCTGGGTGGTCAGTTCCCCCACCCCTGTCTGGCTGCGGTGCAGCAGGGTCAGGGCATGGATGTACTCCAGCTCCGTGTACTTCACACCCTGGTCCACCACCAGGTTCAGGAGCTCGTCAGCTGTGTTGTAAAGCATCTCGTAGTACTGCCTGAGAAAGCAAGAGAGAACACTGCTCACCAGCTCCACCATTGGAAACATCTGTCTCGAGGGGACAAATATGCTGTCTATACATTGATTCCTCTACTTACTTCATAAAAATTGATCAGCAGGCAGTGTTCTAGGCCCCACCAATAGAATAAAGAACATGACAGCCACAAGCTCTGTCCTTTGGAGCTCACAGGAGCTCTCTTCAGAAGAAGTCTAAGTGAGGACCCAGGGAGGCTGCATACCTTTCAGTGGCTCAGTTCATTCTACATTGTTTGCTAATTTTGCATTTACCGTGGGAGAGAGGAAAGAAAAGTAGGGGCATAGCCTGAAGAAGGAGAGAAGGCATTGTTAACAGGTTTTTGTCTCATTCAATCCCTCATTCATTCATTATTCATTGGAGGTTTTGTGAAATACTGAACATGGTTTTCTGCTCCATAAAGTGGGTTAATAATAGTACCTACCTCTTGGGGTTATTGAAATAGTTGAGTTAATTAATACATACAAAGCACTCAGAGTGGTGGTGCTTCACAAAGATTAACTATTAGTATTAGAACTATAATGATGCTAATGTGTGATAGTAATGTGATAAAATTAATAGTAGTACATAAGGATGGGCAAGACACAGCCCCTTTCCTCAAGTAGCTCAGAGACAAGGAGGAAAGGTCCTGGAAAGCAGAGACAGAAGGATTTCAGTGCTGTTGACCAAATTCATTCCCATGCACTGTGCCACTTACCCCTCACTCCACCCAGGGGCTATGCCTGCCTTTTCCCAGACACAAAGACCAGAGCATGGAGAAGTTAGAGGGCTTGCCCATGGCACAAAGACAGGGGCTGACTATGCCAGGATCTGAATCCAGGTTTTCTGACTCTAAGTTCAAGAATGTTTTTTCATGGACATTTGACAACTCCCAAGAATATTCTATGTGCCGTAAGTGAGGTCCTAGTACCGTGAATTAATAGCAGAAGAGGAGAAATTGCACCATGCTGAAAGGATGGTATGGGACTGAGGAAGACGTCCTATGGGTAAGATTCTGTCAGGCAGGGCTTCCATAAAGGAAATTCTAGTTGGAGGGAAGAGCATGAGAAAAGACATGGATGAGTAATCTGGTTAGACTGGGGAGTGCAGAGCAAGAGCAGAAAATCCTGGGATAAGGCAGTTGAAGCCTCTGAACATCAGGCTATGACTTTAGACCTAGTTAAGCCAATAAAGGACTTCCTTTTTCCAGAGATCAGAGGTGCCATTCAAAGTTGTGCTTCTGGAAGACTAATGTGACAACGGGATGCAGAATGGTCTGGGAGGGCATTGGTTACAATTCTAGCAGAAAGAGGAGACTTGACAGCCACTTAATGGCAAGGCCATTGGCCTGGGTGGTGGAGAAAGACTTGTGCCTGTAACAGAAATACGCAATAGAGTGATTCTTCAATGCAGCGAGAAGATGAAGGTGGGAGTCAGGAAGTGGAGAAGACAACCACTCACCATTCTTTAAACCAATACCGTGCCACTGCTCTCTCTCAGAGTCTACTGGACTCTGAGGCTGTGACTTGCACAGCCACTCCAAATTACCCAGGAGGTCAAGTTCAACACAGACTCTGAGCCAGCAAGGCTTATCACAGCTTGTCAGCGAAATGAAGAGTGTTACTCACTTCTCTCTGACGTGAAGGGTAACTTTGCCAAGATTGAGGGGACAGAATGAGGCAGTGTGCTCAAGGCAACTCTTGGGGGTGAAAGAATCTTCCAGACCAAACAGGATCAGTGGCTCAGAAATCCTGTATTATTAGACTCAGGGCCGTGAATTTGTTTCTTTCTCATCACGAACATTTTGAAGAAAAAGAGACTCCTATGGGGAAATGAAGCTATCCTTGTGGTAAGAAATACATTCTAGGAGCTCCATAATTTCAGGCCTGTTTTACTGAATTGCTAGTGCAAGGGGAATGTGGTCAGGAAGAGCTGCAGTGTCTTTTCACACGGTTAGCTTCTTTTCCTCCTGCTAAGCCTCCTTTTCTAACTAACACACTCTTTTAAAAAATAGGGGAAAGAATAATCTTTTGTGACTATTCCCCAAATAGTGGCAGAAATTCAAAGGGCTCTTTGTAGATTGGTAAGTTAATGAGGATCTCCTGGGAGCAAATCGGTCAGCATCCTTGTGTACAGTGGGCTAATTTTTCTTTTTTTTTTTTGAGATGTAGTCTCACTCTGTTGCCCAGGCTGGAGTGCAGTGGCACAATCTCGGCTCACTCCAAGCTCTGCCTCCCGGGTTCACACCATTCTCCTGCCTCAGCCTCCTGAGTAGCTAGGACTACAGGCGCCCACCAACACGCCTGACTAATTTTTTTGTATTTTTAGTAGAGACGGGGTTTCACTGTGTTAGCCAGGATGGTCTCGATCTCCTGACCTCGTGATCCGCCCGCCTTGGCCTCCCAAAGTGCTGGGATTACAGGTGTGAGCCACCGCACCCGGCACAGGGGGCTAATTTTCTACAGTGGTTTCAAACGATGTTCATTTTGGCATCACAGAACCAGATATATAGCAATCACTGGTCGAGGGCGACCCTGAATATAGACAGAAATGCTTGGTAGAAGAGGAGAAAAAACTCCACTTCCAGAGGTGTGAGACCCCAGTATCAGCTACAATCAGTAAATCTTTTGAAGTTTCACGTTTAGCATAAAACTCACATGAACTTTGCATTCTACTCCTCAATGTATCTGCAGTAATTTAAATACAGTTTCTAAGAAAAACTTGATGCTGCAGGAAGATGCATCATATTAATATTTATCCTACAGCTTTGCATGTCCCCTGGCTCTCACTGATATTGGCCCCTATTTTGAGAAATGATGCCCTATGTCATCTAACTCTGTTTCCTGTAGATGCACAGGTGAAGGAGAGTTATCTATTAATGAAACTTCCTAAGAGTATACATTTTTAAAAATTGCCCAAGAAGAGCTCATGCATGCATCGAGATTCACCAAATGAAATGAGAGCGAATCTGGGGCTCACGATTTTTTTAAAGCTAGAAGGAACGTGAAAGCTGTGGTTTCAAGACTAGCAGTTCTTGAACTTCAGGGTACCTAACTAAGAATTACCTTGGGGTGCTTATGAAAAGTGCAGATTCCTGAGGCCCCATCCCCAGATACATGCTTTTTAAAGGTTCTGAACCAGCCACGACTCAGCCAGACTCTGTTTGGTAGACGAACAGTTACAGAACTACTGTCTCCTCCAGCCAAGGACCTAAACACATCAGGGAAGGCTACAGAAGCAATAAAAGGTTTGTGATGCTTTTCACTGAGATTAAACCAAAATAACTGGATTTCTTTGTATTAGGATGTTGGTATTTTTATCATTTATCTTAAGAAGCAACACTGAACCCATCATGCCAGATGAAATTGGATTTCTTTTGAAAAATCTGATGAATTGTTTCCAGGGATACTGGCTGCTTTTCTACAGAGGCTGTTGTTCCACGCTGGGAGCAAACAACAAAACAAAGATGCCTGCATTTCTACTCCTGGCTCGTCCAGTGTGATGAGTGATAAAGGGCATGCTGCTTAAGTCCTTAATGTTTCAATATCCTCTGTGCAATGAAGACCTTTATAAATCCCAGAATGACAGTCTGAAGTGGACTGAGAGACTAAGAGTCCTCAAGAGCCTCAGATGAACAGTGCCCCTGAATTGCAAAGCGAGTTATTCAACAAAATTGACAGGTAACTGATGGTGTATTTTCTATAGTTATGGAGAAAAAATTCCTCCATAACCATGATGATATATTAGATCATAAAGAATCATAAATATTTAAAGACAGAACAAAATTCATTTATCTTTCAGAATGGTACCCAGGGGCAAAGATGACTAAACTGACATAGCAACAGTTTCACTTGGAGGTGGGGAAAAGATGCTACCAGGTGCCCTGAAGAGAAAATAGAAAAATGCCCCAAACTATACCATTAGAATGAGCTTCCATGATGAACACTGACAGACCGAAATGAAATCATGTCACCCAATAGGGATAAGTAATTTATCAACACTTATTGAGGCCCCAGGAAATTGAAAGCTTGGTCTTCATTATTGAGCATTAAAATAGCAGTCATGGCTTCCAGGGCAACACGTTTTCCATTTGATGACACTTTGCTCGGGCTGCCTGGATGGGATCAGTGAATGCACATTTGATTGAGACATTTTCTGGCTCAGGGCTTGTAGCCCTTCACAGCCTCTTCATAGCCTACAATATTCAGCAGCCAATTGCTAGATGTACACCAAATATCTTATTCTGGAGACCAAAGAGTTTCATGTCACCCTGGTGTATGGAACGTTCTGGAAGGAGATGTGTGCCTTGCTGTGGTTTCTCCTACCCTTTGCTGTGTGCCTTTGAGCAGCAGTTCCCAAAGTATTATGAGCAGAGAGGGTGAGGGAGTGGAGCGACAAAGAAATGGAGGTGTGACTTCACAGACTGGTCTTATGTGCAGAGTCTAGAACATGACAATGTTTATGCTTTGTTCTGGTGCAAACAGATCATTTTCTCTTATCTTCCTCATGTTTGCTTTATCAACAGACTGTTCTCTGTGGCTTTTTCTTTTGTGCTTTATTTTAACGGTATAGCACTGCGACTCTTTCTCCCCCATACATTCTGTTTGAAAGCATTTCTACCAGGAAGGAAATGCAAGGTATTTTGGAAAGGTGGGCAGATATTTTTAAAGTTTTAAAATAAAATTTTATCTTCCTCTGATTGGAAAGTTAATACATGTGCCATATAGAATATATGGGCCACAGAAAAAGATTTCTCAGAATTCCATCATAAAGATAAACCACAGTTTGGCATATTTTCTTGTAGTTTGCCCCCACCACATGTAGGGTTCTAGCCAATTTTTTTCTTATAGTTGAAATATTTAGGTTGAAACACAATTGGATACTTCAATTGTTTCCAATTATAAAGACTTACTTTCTCAGGGATAGATTTCTAAAAACAGAATTAGTTAAAAGATAAGTATATTATTGAGGACACTCGACAATGCTGCCAAGTTGCTTTCTAAAAAAGCTCTATCGATTTATCCTCCTATCAACAACATATGGGCAGCATCTAACTCACATTCTTTTGAATTTGCATGAGGTTGAACAATTTTTCATCGACTTGTTTTTAATGTATGTAGGTATGTGTGTATGTACAAATGAACTGTTGGTATCTTTCGATCTTTAAGTATTAGTGCTTTTCTGACTTCTCTTTAAGAGCTTTTCATAAATTTTCATAGACAAGAGGCCAGGGAGTTTTCTCATCCCTGGTTCTACCTCCCACGTTGGCATACTCAGTGCAAAAATTAGTACTGTGTCTCTGAAAGTGATTAGAAAGTTTCAGTTCCCTGCTTAGCAAATTGAGGGAAGAAATATTCACTAACAGAAACTATTCCCACCCATGGCAACTCTTGTTCCTGTATTTGTAGGCGTTCAATAAACTTTGCCTGTAGGGGTGACAGCAAGGCCCTGACTGGGGAACTGTCCAAGGTGACTGGGGAACTGTCCAAGGTCCCTGAGGAAAGCTTCGCCTGTTGCCTTCCTTTACTTTGTAGAATTCAGGTCCTAGATCCCGGGATGGAAACTGTGTTTTAAAATATATAGCTACATCTCATGCTGGGTTTTGGAATCTGTCTTGATTGTAGAATATTAATAATAATGTCTAGCTTTTAGGTGCATTTAAATCCTTTTAAATAGGTACTACAATTATCTACATTATACATATGAGAAAACTGAGCTCTACAGAGTATGAGTGATTTGTCTAAGGCCTCAAAATGAAAGACTTTGAGCCCTGTATTTACTCTAAAACCACCTTAATACAAAAATATTTGAAACTATAAACAGCAAAAGAACTGAAAAGAATATTTTTATCGCTGACTCATTTGAGTCTTGAGTATACAAATATGAATTAAATAAAATTCCCATACTCAGCTCTGCCTTTCATTGTAATGCAATGAGCCAGTATTGTGGCGATTCAAATTTGTTTGTACAAACTTTGTGGTTATATTTGAACAACACTGGATTTCATCTGGGAATTCGGTGCTCTAAACCAAGTAATGCAGTCATGTTGTAAATTTAACACTTAATTTGGGAGTTTACAGGAAAGATTTTTTGGCTTTTTATTTCTTTTTATTTCTTTTATTTCTTCCTTTTTAGCCCCTTCAAGCTGGTAATGGATGAAGTAACCTTTCTTTCCAAAAGTTGACTGTCCCTCTGATTCAGTACATTTTTGGGGAAGGGAGACAATTATTTTCATTGTAAAGACTTTCTCTTGTAGTCCTTCCCAAGATAAACTTCCAGTATTAATGTCAACAAATGAATTATGTGCTGAATCTGACTTTTGAAATACAAATTTAAGAGGGAGAAAAATTGAGCTGAATAAAACTTAGTATTGACCATAGCTCCCAACATTATTTTTAGCCAATATCTATAGCATTTTGAGCACTTTAATAAAAACCCAATGGTAGACAGGTCACTAAGTTGTCAAGTGAAGCAGTGAACTCCTGTATTCTCCACCCACTCAGTGGTACCTATGATAACAACAGGGAAATGACAAGAGAAAAAAGAGTAATCCATAAACCAGATAATCATCCATAAATAATTGAGAGGTCATGGTTATAACATAACAACTTAGTGAGGTAAATATTTAAGAGATCAACTAAACTCAGATCCTGGATAAGTCTTTCATTCCTCACTACTAACTAGCCATGTGACCTTGGGCAAATACCGTCAGCTCTCTGGATCTATTTCTCAGGTCCAGAGCAGAAAGGTTACAGCAGATGCTATATAAGCACTGGCATTTTTGGATTTTAAACCTTTACAGCATCCCCTGCTTGGTTCTTTAAAATCATGGGGCTCCCATCAGAATTAGCTGATGCTGTTTTTCTTCAAGCAATGGTAGACAAGAGGCAGTAGCAATTTATTTGAAAACTCTGAACAAGTGTAATCTCAGCTCAAATGGACTTTCCAGACCAATAATAAAATGGATGGTAATCTGTGTGTCAGAAGAATAAATTAGTTTATTAAAAAGTGTTATCTAATTGCTCTTATTTGTATTCCCCTTCGAAGAGCTTAGAGTTTATTACAAACATGATTGAAAATTCTAATTTAAAATGAGCTAAAGTTATTTTCATTTTAGGAATGAGAAAACTAAGGTAGAGAAAAGCTAAATAATTTTCAGACAGTTCATGGCACAATTAGGTGTATATTCTATATCGGGGTAGTGTTTTTTTTTTTTCTCCCACTTCTCACAACAGATTGTACAGGTTTTTGCTGTGATCAGGACATGCTAGAAGTAAAGAATGGTCTTTAGAAAAGATATTGCCTATATTCCCTCAGCTGGTGGCAGCAGAAAATCATTCAAGAGGTAAAGATAGCCTGGGAGTCTGTTGCTTTAAGGCTTGCTTGGGCTTCTTTGATCGGTCATGTACCTATCTGTTTTTTATATATAGTGACACATGCACGCATCCACCCTTTGTCAATGGTGCTATCCTTAAATGGCAGTTACCAGTTACCTCTTGGCCTTGTTCTGATAACCATCACGCCTCGGCAGTACTGCAGGGGTTGGGCTCTCCTGGGAGGCGCTGAAAGTTAAAATCAGCTGTTTCACTCCTCTCAGGAATGTATCCTGACATTTTTGATAGACAGCAGCAGCTACAGCCTTGCTTTATTTCTCGTCAGAAAATAAAACCACTTGAAACAAAGAAACTCCTCCAGGACATCCCCATCAGCATCGAGATGATGACACACTCCCAGGCTCGGTTACAGTCATTGAAATGGGGCTAAAATTTCTTTTTGTTTCCTTAGCTAGCTAGGAACTTTGCTCCCCGCGTTTGGAACACATTATAAATTCATAAACATCTATGGTTGAAATGTTCTCTTCAACAACTTAAGGATTCATATGTCACTCTCCACTACATCAGATAATTTTTTAAATTAAGTTTTCTACAACAGGGCTGGAGAAAGATCTGCATTTGAAATTCAGTACAATTAAAACTGTGTCTCTTTGGTCTGGCACTGCCTTTGGTCAAACCCTATTTGTATGAAAAATTATTCAGTCCATTAAGAAGTCTGCTCAACTCCTTCTCCCATTTTGAAGGTTTTAATAAATATTGATCAGGCACATTTCTGTTTGCACTTGCCAAGACAATTCTGATGTATTCATCTTCTGATGTTATCAAATAATGAAATATGAAAGAGTGAATAGAATTACCCTCTTGTTCTGTGATTTTTTATTTAGGGCCTTCATTTTACTTTCATAATTGTGTTTGTCTCATACTTCTGTAAATGTTCTTTTGATTATCAAAAGGTGAGTCCAGGTTAAGGAATGCTATTCTGGGCTGAATATCACTTTAGAGTCTTTTCAATTTAAGAAAATAGTTAATCAAATATCACTTTAGAGAGTCTTTCTGATTTTTAAAGACAATTTATCTAATATCATAGGTTGATAAAAAGGACATTGTATTATATACTTTGGTGACCACAAAGCTACATATCATTTAACCCAATTAGCACAAGACTCTTGTAGTGTGTATTAGCTACACTTTTCAGATTAGCAATCCGGGAAACAACTGCTGAGAGGCCCTACGGCTTTTTCAATTTTTAGTAATAAAATCACATCATTAATTTTTCAATAAATAATGCAAAGGATTTCTTCAAAGCAAAACCTAATGTTATTACTTATGCTTAGGAAACTCCAATAACATTTTAAATGTTAATATGATATAGAAAGGTATAGTCCTTAGCTCCAAGAAGCTTTATTTATTTATTTTTAAAATCCAATCCAGGCCCAGATCAAAAATACCCAAGGCATGAAGCAAACATTTTAATTTAAAGTAAAGGAAATCTACGGCTTGGCAGTCTGCCTGCCTGCCCTTGTCTGCTGGTACATAAGAAGGGCACAAAGAGTTGGAGTGCCCTAGACAAGGGATAAAAACAACGCTTCTGCTCCAAATGACGACCAGGGTTGGAAATGAGATGGTGAAGTGAATGGGTAAGGGGCTTCCTGTATTTATAATACTGGATCTTGCCCTACCTGTGGGTGTGTGAGGAGAATGGTCAGTGGCAACAGGCATGGCCTGCATGGCTTTGATGGGAACATATGCTCCCATCAACGAGAGCATGATGAACATAATGCCAGCGAGGCCAAGGTGATGGTTGATTCTGGCAGGTGCCAATTCGTTCTATTTTTTGGCCACCGACTCTGCCCCTAGCCAGCTACCTCACAATGATGTTAAGACAGGGCTGGGGGAGGCTGAATGGAGAGTTCACTGCAACCTACTACAGCTGCTGGGAGTCTTAAGACGCAAGGACTGATATTCAGCCATCACTTGGCTGAGTCAGTCAAACCCTGATTCCTGACCTTCTGGTCCTGGTTAGTGACTCTAGCATAGTTCTTGAAATTGTAGATCTCTCTGCCTTGCTGAGACACAAGACCACTTCTTACAGGACTGAAGGGCCACAAAGGAAAATGATTTCGTAGAAGAACCAAAAACTCTGGAATATTTGAGAAGTGTGAGCATATGCAAATCAGCAGGTCCCACTGGCAAACACTTGAGGGTGTATTAACTAAGCCCTTAGGTAATTTATGAAAGACAGAAAAGCTAAATAAACCAAAGCTACAAAATGGGCCACCTGAGATTCAAGGACATGTGACTCAGAACAGATGTCAATTAGAAAAATAATAGACTAACTAGAAAGGAGCTAATGGAAATATGAACAGTATCCAGCAGGTTTAATTAAAGACCCAAATACTCTGACAAACGTGATGGATAGCTTTGGATAACAATGTGAATTTGGTGGATGAAAAGACTACCGTGGCTGATATATATTTGAATGTCAGTGAACCATTTGATGCAGTGCCTCTAGAAAAATATAACTAGCAAAATGAATTTATTCTGAATGGCTACCCTCGATAGGACACAGGCTGAAAAACAAACAGAGGGTAATGATAATGGCAAGTCAACAAATGCAGAAGAGAAGCATCTAGTGAATGCTAAGGATGCTGGCTTTAGAACTGATCTCACTTAATACCTTCATTAATGCAAAGGAAGATACAGAGTGGTGAAAGGGGCCAATGTTAGTGAATGGGGAAGGGCTGTGAACGGCAACAAAAAAGGAAAAATCACATCAAGGACCCCAGGGAATCTGGAATTATGGGAAGCAAGTAATGAAAGGGGATTCATCTTAGAAAAACACAAGTGAATTTGTTTGGGAGAAATTCTAACCTCCTATATTTATTCAATAGTTGGGAGAAACCTTAGAACAGGTGGGTGAATGGTCACTGGGTGGGGGGGAGGAGGAGGTGGGTGTGTTGGGGTGGGTGGTAAGGGCCATGGAACCAGAGCATTTCTTATTTTCTATTTAAAAAGTACAATTTCTGTAATCCCAGCACTTTGGGAGGCCAAGGTAGGTGGATCACCTGAGGTCAGGAGTTTGAGGCCAGCCTGGCCAACATGGCACAACTATGTCTTTACCAAAAATATAAAAAATTAGCTGGGCGTGGTAGTGTGCACCTGTAGTCCCACCTACTTGGGAGGCAGAGGCAGGAGAATCGCTTGAACCTGGGAGGTGGAGGTTGCAGTGAGCCAAGATCATGCCATTGCACTCCAGCCTGAGTGACAGAGCGGGACTCCATCTTAGAAAAAATAATTAAAAAATAAAGTAGAAGAAAAAGTACCAGCTATAGAGCAAGGAAGTGACAATGATTTGTCTTTGTTGTACTTCATAGTTCTTCTTTTGCTTTATACTGTAAGCCAATTGAAAGAAAATCAGAAAAGAGGCTCAGATGGGATTAAAGGGACAGGAGGTTGGGGGAAAACAGAAGATTAAAAGAGATTCAGGTCAATTTTTGCTCAAATGTCTGCTTGTCAATAAGCGAGGTTTTCCCTGACCACCTTTATTTTAAATGATACTTGCTCCATCCTCATCAAGCTTTGTCCTTTAAATAAGCTTTAATTTTCTTTTTAGCATTCATCTCCATCTAAAAATGTATTTCCAAAATATATTTAAAATTATATATTTAAATATAAAATCAGAGATACTTTGATCAGCATATACAATGGTTAAGATCATGGACTCAGGAGCCAGTGGCCTGGGATTTCAACCCAATTCTGCCTCTTCCTATTTGTATGACTTTGGACAAGTTATTAATCTCTCTGTGCCTTGTTCTCTTCATCTGAGAAAAGGAAATAGTAACATAGGATTGCTCCAAGGCTTAAATGATTAAGAACAGTGGCTACACAGAGCAAGAATGTAGAAGCATTTAGTACATAAACAAGTATCTGCTTCCCCCTCCTCCAGTGCAGGTTCTATTAGAGCGGGGCTGAATTCTTTTTTTTCTTTCTTTTTCTTTTTGAGATGGAGTCTCGCTCTGTCGCCCAGGCTGGGGTGCAGTGGCGTGATCTCTGCTCACTGCAAGCTCCGTCTCCCGGGTTCACGCCATTCTTTAGAGCAGGGCTGAATTCTATATTCAACTTGCTCTTACCCCTTGGTCTAAGGAGACAGTAACTAGTGAGTGCTGAGTAAATGAAAAAGAATGAATGAATGAATGAGAGAGCTGATAGTCTATACATGTCATTAAGTATGGCATACGATCTAAAAAGCAGTCTATGATTCTCTGACACTGGGAAGAGAGGAACTATGAATGAAATAATTGATCCATATAAAACACAAAACGTTATTCTGATGTAACTCCAGGGGGAGATGGTCAGGATAATGGTCGCTAATGGAAAAGGGGGTGACACAGAGATCCATGTTTTGGCTAGTGATCTGTAATCCTTCTCAGCTTTTCATTCTCTGGCAGATTTAGACATGAATCCTACATCTTTTACCTAAAATGCATGACTGGAAATTTCTGAACCTGTCTCAACTTCAGTTTTTTCATTTAGGCATGGGATAAATAATATTACATCACAGTAGGTTTGAAGACTAATCAAATGATATGATAGAACACCTGCTATGTAATATAATACAAATGATAAAAATAATTGCTAACTTTGGTTGCATACTCCTCTGTAGTCTGTACTGGCCAACGTTCATGTATACATTATCTCTAAGGGTCTCACAGTTGTATGAGGTATCACATCCTCCGTACCGAAATACATTTTAAAAAACATTCCCTCGACTCAGAAGAAGAGGGGTTTCTTTTCTTTCTGTAAGATTAACCCTATGCCTTTGATCCTCACCCCTCCCAATGCTTTCAAGACTCTGCTGGGTTTTTGTTTTGTTTTTAATTCTTGTATCCAGTATCTTCCCTTTTCACTGGTTCTTTCATGTCTGCTTCAAACATCCTTCTGCTTCTCACATTTTGGAAAAACAAATCAAGAAACAAACCCCAAACCCTTTACGTGATCCCATGTCCACTCCATCTCTCTTTTTGTGTCTTTTCTCCCTTTCATTGTTGAATTTCTGGAACAAATCATTTGTATTCACTGCCTGTCCTTTCTATGCCTCCACTGCATCTATGAAAAGGGTCATCAACGACGTCCTCATGGACACACACAGCGGCTTTTCCTAAGTCCTCTTTTCCTTGACAGTTTTCCATCCTAAACCCAACTGTCATGGAGCCACATTTCTTTTTTCTTTTTCTTTTCTTTTTTTTTTTTTTTTTGAGATGGAGTCTCACTCTGTCGCCCAGGCTGGAGTGCAGTGGCGTGATCTCGGCTTGCTGCAAGCTCTGCCTCCGGGGTTCATGCCATTCTCCTGCCTCAGCCTCCCGAGTAGCTGGGACTACAGGTACCCACCACCACAACCGGCTAATTGTTTTGTATTTTTAGTATAGAAGGGGTTTCACCGTGTTAGCCAGGATGGTCTCGATCTCCTGACCTCATGATTCACCCGCCTTGGCCTTCCAAAGTGCTGGGAATACAGGTGTGAACCACTGCGCCAGCCCATGGAGCCACTTTTTTTTTTTTTTTTTTTTTTTTTTTTTGAGACGGAGTCTCGCTCTGTCTCCCAGGCTGGAGTGCAGTGGCACGATCTCAGCTCACTGCAACCTCTGCCCCACCAGGTTTAAGCAATTCTCTGCCTCAGCCTCCGGAGTAGCTGGGATTACAGGTGCGTGCCACCACGCCCGGCTAATTTTTTGTATTTTTAGTAGAGATGGGGTTTCACATCTTGGCCAGGCTGGTCTTGAACTCCTGACCGTGATCCACCTGCCTCGGCCTCCCAAAGTGCTGGGATTATAGGCATGAGCCACCATGCCCGGCCCTATGGAGCCACATTTTTAAGGCACTTCTCCCAGCTCCCTCCGAGTTTCTTCTCTGATTCTGCTATTGGCTCTGTGTCTGCTTGCTGCAGGTGTTCCTGCCAGTTGGGTGGGGGGTGGCCCTCCATTCTTCTCCCTCTGCTTCTGAAAGTCTTATCTGTGCATGTAATGCTCAGATGTCTCTCTCAAGATCTGGTCTCTCAATAGATTAAAGCTTCATTTTCACTTGTCTGCAGACATTTCTATCAGCTGCCCTTGTCAGGTGGCCTCCCTAGCCTCTGAATTTTGCTTAACGGTACTAGCTTGCAAAACCTCAAAATCTCAGTGTCACCTGGAATCTTCGCTCACCTTCATTTCTTTTGTTCAATTGTTACCAGGTCTATCACTGCAACATCTTTCATGTTCATTTCTTCTTTCCAATCTCACTATCACATGTCCTACACACTTTTCATTGGATTGCTACGGTTGCCTCTTAACTGGCCACCTCACTCACTCACTCCTCCTAGACTAACCCCCAGTTCTTAGTTGGATCATATCACTATTCTGTATTTAATAATAATAAAAAAACATTGTGTGTTCACTAGTGCTAACAGAATCAAGTCCAAACTTCCAACACTGACATCCAAGGCCTTTTAAAGACTTGACCTGTATTCCACCTTTTCTCCCAATTCTTCCCTGCTTCAACCTGCCATTCAAGCCAAATTGAGCTACTCACTGTCCCCTGAATAATACTTAGTACTTTTTGGCTCTAAGTATCCAGAGCCTACTTCATGTTCAAAATTGTTAAATCCTCTACCCTCTCTGAAGCTATCCTGAGCAATTTATTTCTTCTCTGTCACTTACTGCATGGGTCACCCACTTAACATTTATCATGTAGAATCAAACCTTTTATTAAAAAACAACTCTTAATATTCTTTTTGAGCTGATGATACAATAAAAAAGGTTGCTAGGGTATTTACTTACTAGTTGTGTGAATTTGGGTAAGTTATTTGACCTTTACAGGCTTCAGTTTCCTCATCTGTTAAAGGAGGATATTGATAGTACCTAGCTCATAGGATTGTTAAGAAGACTAAGCAAGTTAATATTTGTAAAGTGCTTAGAACAGTGCCTGGCATGTAACATTCTTGTTACATAAAAAGATAAAGGTACAAAATAAGCATATAGTGCAAAGCCTCTCTCCCACCATTTCCTTTCCTAGAGACAATTACTGTTACTAGTTTCCAGGGTATCCTTCCAAATATATTTTATACATATACAAGCAGTCTTTCTTGAGTGTGTGTGTACATATAGACACGCAAATATATTTAAAGATAAATGGTGTTTACATACTGTTCTGCACCTTACTTTTTCTACTAAACAATGGAGCTTGGAGAAGGTTCCATTTCAGTTCATATCAACCTGCCTCATTCTTCTTAATGGTGGCAGAGTACTCAATTGTGTGGATGTACCATTATACGTATTTATTATCCTCACCTAGACTGCAGGCTACTTGATGTCAAAGACTGTGTCTTACGACTTTTGTATCATCCTCACTGCTTATATAGTGCCTTTCAAAGTCCTTTTTAAATCTGTTTACTTGCTCAACAAATATTTCAGCATCAATGACACATCAGGCAGTATACAGTAGACACTGTGGATGCAGAGGTAAGTAAAACATAGTCCTTGTTCTCTGGCAATGCAGAGTCTGGTGTGAAAGTAGCCAGGCACTGTATGTACTTATAGCAATGTGACTGTGGCTATAATAAAGGTACGGAGGAGATTCTCTAAGATCACAGGCAGGAAGGGTTGTAGGCTTCTGAGAGCAGCCAGGGAAGGCTTAATAGAGAAGGAGAAGTTATCAATAATGAGACAAATATGAAGGAAAGAAAATCCTCCACAAGCAAAGGAAACAGAATGTGTGAACTGGGTGGGAGAGTAGGAAGAATACGGTATTTGGGGAAAACGACAAGTGGTTTATTGCTCACTGGAGTGCATGGAGCGTGGGGAAGGGCAAAGAAGGGGAAAGGTGGGCAAGGAAGGGGAAAGGTGGGCAAGGCCCAGAGCATAACAGACCTGTGGGCCATGCTAAGACTTTGGACTTTCATGGGTGAGTGGAAGGAGGAAGGTGAATTAACCTTTATTTTGCCCAGATTATTCAAACAAAACAATTACCATCTATTATTACCAGGATTTGATAAAAGAAGGTATGTTAACACACCTTAAGTGGAAAGAAAATAATCTCAGAACAAAAAGGTTAAATGTTTTGTTGCGTGGGAAACTCAGAAACTTTTAGTCATTATTTATGAGAAACTCACAAAGTACAGTCATTATTTTTCTAATTTTCCCATGGATAAGGACAATCAGCTTCAGTTTACATACACCCTGGCATTTGGAACCAATGACAGGGAGGAATCTGGAAACAATTTTAGAAAGAAGTCACACGTGATGACAACTGTGTTTCAGAAAGACCTTTTTAGCTGCAGCATGGTGGATGGACCTGAGGGTAAGAAAGCCTTCAGACGGTTGGGCAACTTGGTTATTTTGTTTTCTAGTATCAGACCACGCCAATCTTCTAGAAGGTTTCCTCACAACTCCACATCCCCAAGCTTGTAGCTAAACAAAATCAACCTCAAAGAGGGAAGGATGCCAGCACCTCAGTAAAGAACAACACATCACGTTCTCACCTCTAGTATGTCTCCTTCAGGTCAACAGTGACCTGGGGCCATTAACATACACACAACTGTACTGAGATGAGGCCAGTATCTGAGAGGAAAGAGAAGGCTAGCAGTGAGAATATAAGAAATAAGAGGACACCTTTTACTCAAAGGTTCCTCCTAACCTACTCCTCAACTGGTCTGGTTGAAATGTGAGGGAGGGGGACTGAAACTGCCTTTGCAAAAATTATAACTGAGAAAGTTATTAGTGAAAGAGACCCTGACTTAACAGACTCCATCTTGCCTCTAACCTCCAAGCTGTCCTTGCTTATTCCTGGGCATATGCTGAACTAACTTTGAGAGAAACTTAGCTTATAGTTAAACTTTGATGACAACAGCACTTTCTCAAAACAAACCCCTTCCTGCCTGGGGACTAGACTGTCTTTGCAGGACTACAAAATTACCTACAAGATTCAAAATTATGGATTAGGAGTCATGCAGCTGGAGGCTGCAAAATTCTGAACCTCCCCAAATTGCTCTCGGGGATAACACCACTATTGTTAAAACTAAGAGCAGTGCTTGAGATATTTTGCAGACCCTGTACTCAGTGGATCTGCTGGCACCACCAAAATTAATAAACTGGCTCATCTGGTCTTGTGGCCCCCACCCAGGAAATGACTCAGTGCAAGAGAACAGCTTCAACTCCCGATGATTTCATCTCTGACCCAACCAATCAGCACTCCCCACTTTCTGATCCCTTGCCTACCAAATTATCCTTAAAAACTCTGATCCCTGAATTTCTGGGGAGATTGATTTGAGTAACAACTCCATCCACTGTGTGGCATGGCCAGCCTCACGTCAATTAGACTCCTTCTTTACTGCAATGCCATGGTCTTTATTTGTGCAGCAGGCAGGAAGAACCTGTCCAGTTAGGTTACAGGACCTAAAAGCACAGAGTATAAATTAGGAGTACAAATATGATCTCATTTAAACTCTTGACAAACATACAAGAAACGCTTGATAACCTTAATTTGGCAGATAAAGGGTCAGAGAAGAAGGTCACGAAACCTCCTTGTGATGAACACGACTCAAACTCTAGTTCATCCAATTCAAAAGCTCAAGCTCTGATTCTACTAAAGTTATGGGGATTTGCTGGGGGCACTGGGAACTCCTGGAGTCACTGTTACACAGCAGGAGTTTACATTAGATTCTTAGTTGTAGAATTGGGATTTGTGCCTTGGGGGGGTGTCTGGAGTGGAATGACATACAATAGGATAAAATTAACCACAGGAAAATACATCCTGAGAGTCAGCAGAGAAAATCAGGCATTGCAGGAGAGAATAGCAATTTTCTTTAAGTGGCCCTTTCCATACAAAAAGACTAATACTGAGGCTGCTCCATGATGTGGCTCTCTTAAGCCTATATATAAAGAAAAAAGGCCTTTGATGGGAAAAATATAGAGAGCATTTGCATTCATTTTTTAGGACGAAAAACTATCTGATTTGAAAAAACCTCTCAGAAAGGGCAACATTAAGAGAGGAAGGTCTTCAGGCAAGTTTAATGCCTCTATTTAAATGCTAATGCTAACCTATAGCTCTGGACCACACAAAAACTAAAGTTTTTCAAAGACTATAAAGTGAATTTAAAATGAAACCTTAATTTCTTTAAGAAAAGATATTTTATTTCTGAAGAGCCAGCTAACACACATAATTTCATAAGAGCAGTACCGATTTGATCGCATCAGTGAGGAGGCAGGTGAGTTAATGGCAGAGGCTGGCCGGCATCCAGTGTGCAGGGGCTGCCTCTGTCACAATTAGGAGTCCTCCTCAAAACACCTGCCTTTGGAGCTCAACATTTGCCCCCAGCTGTCCCTGATGGGGATTAATGCTGCCCCCCACAGTCCGCCCCACTGCCCTGAATTGTTTTTTGCAATGACCTGTGCTGAGAGCTCGCTGGTGTTTAGAAGCAAAGCTGGGGACAAAAGTGAGGAGAAAATACAAAGGCATGGGAGTCCCTGGGTTCAGAAGAGGAGGCTGTGGGTCCTGAGTGCTTGATGCTGCTTGTTTTCCCTGGGAACCAACATTAACGAACTCAGGTAACCGGGGCCTGGAGTACTGGGGAAAGGTCTCCCAGGCTCGAGGGACCCCACACTTACTGCCTGTATTAACAGATATACAGGGAAACAAACTCAGAAAAAAAAAAAAATCAAACAAAATTAGGAAATGCCTGTGGTGAGGGCAATGACTAGGAGGGGGGCAATCTGAGCTGGTTTTGTTTTTTTTTGTTTTTTTTTTTTGAGACAGAGTCTTACTCTGTTGCCCAGGCTGGGATGCAGTGGTGTGATCTTGGCTCACTGCAACCTCTGCCTCCCAGGTTCAAGCGATTCTCCTGCCTCAGCCTCCTAGGTAGCTAGGACTATCCTCATCTGGCTAATTTTTGTATTTTTATTAGAGACGGAGTTTTACCCTGTTGGCCAGGCTGGTCTCGAATTCCTGGCCTCAAGCGATCCGCCTGCCTCAGCCTCCCAACGTGGTGGAATTATAGGCCTGAGCCATTGTGCCCGGCCCTGAGGTGGTTTTGAAAGGAGCTGGGCACATTCCTCAGCCCCGGGCTCAAAACTCCCTGAGCCTAGCACAAACACATCCCATCCTCCCATCCCACCACCATATATCTCTCAAACTCCCTGAGCTCAGTACAAACACCACCTGGAAAGTCTCCGATAAGGAGACAGCCGTACAAGGTTACTGAAAGCGCAGGAATTTCTTTGTTCCCCTACAACTTTCGGGCTATAAAAAGCAAACGCTCGCATTGTTCGGGGCCCTCTTGTATACTGTGTAAAGGAGGGACCAAGTTCGAACTTGTAGTAAAGATCCTTGCCGCTTGGCTTTGACTCTGGACTCTGGTGGTCTTCTTTGGGGAACAAACAGTCTGGGCATAACATCTGGGGGCCCGTCCGGGATTCCCCAAGCCCACCAGACCCCTGGTCAACGGATCTGCTAGGATCGATCTACTGATAGGTGAGCTGGCTCGTCTCCGTTTGTCTGTCTGTGTCTGTGTGTCTGTTCTGAATCTGAATCTCTGACTCGCGAGGTCTGAAACTGAGGCTGGCACAGTCCTGGCGGACGCGCTATAGGACAGCCAGTGGAGACCGGTGGGAGACGTCCCCTGGCTCTCTTCTGATTTAAATTGCGATCTGAGTTGCCGGAGCGGGTTCGCGATCCGGGCAACAGTCTGAATTGCCCCGGTCCCCGGGTGCGCGCCTGCCGTCTGAATTGCCCCGGTCCCCGGGTGCGCGCCTGCCGTCTGAATTGCCCCGGTCCCCGGGTGCGCGCCTGCCGTCTGAATTGCCCCGGTCCCCGGGTGCGCGCCTGCCGTCTGAATTGCCCCGGTCCCCGGGTGCGCGCCTGCCGTCTGAATTGCCCCGGTCCCCGGGTGCGCGCCTGCCGTCTGAATTGCCCCGGTCCCCGGGTGCGCGCCTGCTGTCTGAATTGCCCCGGTCCCCGGGTGCGCGCCTGCTGTCTGAATTGCCCCGGTCCCCGGGCTCCCGGCTTCCGGCGCGCGCTCGCGGCCCCGGTCCCCGGGCTCCCGGCTTCCGGCGCGCGCTCGCGGCCCCGGTCCCCGGGCTCCCGGCTTCCGGCGCGCGCTCGCGGCCCCGGTCCCCGGGCTCCCGGCTTCCGGCGCGCGCTCGCGGCCCCGGTCCCCGGGCTCCCGGCTTCCGGCGCGCGCTCCCGGCCCCGGTCCCCGGGCTCCCGGCTTCCGGCGCGCGCTCGCGGCCCCGGTCCCCGGGCTCCCGGCTTCCGGCGCGCGCTCGCGGCCCCGGTCCCCGGGCTCCCGGCTTCCGGTGCCACACTTCCGGCCCCGGTCCCGGGGCTCCCCAGCTTCCGGTGCCACACTTCCGGCCCCGGTCCCGGGGCTCCCCAGCTTCCGGTGCCACACTTCCGGCCCCGGTCCCCGGGCTCCCGGCTTCCGGTGCCACACTTCCGGCCCCGGTCCCGGGGCTCCCCAGCTTCCGGTGCCACACTTCCGGCCCCGGTCCCGGGGCTCCCCAGCTTCCGGTGCCACACTTCCGGCCCCGGTCCCCGGGCTCCCGGCTTCCGGTGCCACACTTCCGGCCCCGGTCCCCCGGCTCCCGGCTTCCGGCGCCGCACTCCCGGCTAGCTATCAGTAATAAGTCAGATCAGATTTCCTCTATTGGGATTCTAACCCACATTCCTTTACAGGAAAGGACTACAAATCATTACAGGATGGGCAATACCCAGAGTACTCCTCTATCTCTCCTTACAAATAATTTCAAAGAAGTTAGAGCAAGGGGCCATGATCTTGGTATGGAAATCAGGAAAGGAAAGCTAATTACTCTGTGTCGCTCCGAGTGGCCTGCCTTTGATGTGGGGTGGCCACCCGAAGGGACCTTCCGACTTGCTGTCATCACTAGGGTAAAATCCAAGATTTTCCTACCTGGACATGCGGGCCACTTAGACCAAATCCCATACATCCTCATATGGCAGGACCTTGTTGAAAACCCGCCTCCTTGGCTGTCCCCTTTCCAATTAGCCTCTGAACCCTCTAAGGCACTGGTTGCTCGACCACTAAAAACCAAGCAACCAACTGCCCCCTCCCATCCTGTTCTACCTGATAGCGGGGACCCACTGTTCACAGAACCCCCTCCGTACCCCTCCGGGCCCCAGGTTCCGGCCCCTCGGGCTGAGTCGCGGGAGAGAGCAGGCGGAGAGGAGGCGGCCGCCACTCACGGGCCTGCTGAAAGAGAAAGTAACTTTGAGGGGCCGGCGGGGCGGACGCGAGGGCGCACTTTGCGGACTAGCCCCCCCCAGCCGCCTGACTCCACGGTGGCTTTACCCCTCCGGGAAATAGGACCCCCAGATGACACAGGAATCCCCAGGCTCCAGTACTGGCCATTCTCCACCAGTGATCTGTATAACTGGAAGACTCAGAGTGCTCAGTTTTCAGACAACCCCAAAGATTTACTGTCTTTACTGGATAGTGTCATGTTCACCCACCAGCCCACTTGGGACGATTGTCAGCAGCTCCTCCGAATCTTGTTTACCACGGAAGAGCGAGAGAGAATACAGGTAGAAGCTAGAAAGCTGGTCCCGGGGGACGACGGTCAACCGACTGCCAACCCCGACCTCATAAACGCGACCTTTCCTCTGACCAGGCCGGCATGGGACTACAATACGGCAGAAGGTAGGGGACGGCTACGCCTTTATCGCCAGACTCTAATGGCAGGTCTCCGGGCAGCTGCTCGCAAGCCCACTAATTTGGCTAAAGTATATTCTATTCTGCAAGAAAAGACAGAGAGCCCAGCCACCTACTTAGAAAGATTAATGGAAGCTTTTAGACAGTACACCCCCATAGATCCAGAGGCTCCAGGAAGTCAGGCAGCTATTGTAATGTCATTCGTAAATCAGGCAGCCCCAGATATTAAAAGAAAACTCCAGAAATTAGAAGACTTGGAAGGAAAGCGGATTCAGGACCTCCTTCAGATAGCCCAGCGGGTTTACAATAACAGAGATACTCCAGAAGAAAGGCAATTTAAGGCCACTGAAAAAATGACCAAGGTCCTGGCAGCAGTAGTACAGAAAGAGCATCTACAGCCAGAGTACACCCAACCCAGGCGGCCCCCCAGGCATGATAATCTGAAAAAAGACCAATGTGCCTACTGCAAGGAGGCTGGCCACTGGGTAAGAGACTGCCCCAAAAAGAAACAACGAGGACAGGGACCCCCTAGGTCTACACCCGTACTAGTCACTCAAAATGAAGACTAGGGAAGACGGGGTTCGGATCCCCTCCCCGAACCTAGGGTAACTTTGCAAGTGGAGGGGTCCCCAGTCCAGTTCTTGGTCGATACGGGAGCACAGCACTCAGTCTTAGTTAAAACTAATGGAAAATTATCCTCCAAGTCCTCGTGGGTACAAGGGGCCACAGGAGTTAAGAAATACCCATGGACAACACAAAGAACAGTAAACCTCGGAGCCAAGAATGTAACCCATTCTTTCCTGGTTATCCCTGAGAGCCCCTGTCCCCTATTAGGGAGAGACCTGCTAACTAAAATGGGAGCACAGATCCATTTCCTCCCTGAGGGGCCCATCGTGACCAACTCCCACAATCAACCCGTGTCCGTCCTAACTATAACACTAGAAGATGAGTACCGGCCCCTGACCAGGACATAGCAACCTGGCTCCAGCAATATCCAGAAGCTTGGGCGGAAACGGGGGGCTTAGGACTAGCAAAACACCGTCCTGCTTTATTTGTTGAACTTAAACCTGGGGCAGACCCCGTGCGGGTACGCCAATACCCGATGCCCCTAGAGGCCAAGAAAGGAATTGCCCCGCATATCCGCCGGCTCCTTGACCAAGGAATCATCTGCTCATGTCACTCACCCTGGAATACTCCATTGTTGCCGGTACGAAAACCTAATAGTGGAGAATACAGACCTGTACAAGACTTAAGAGAAATCAATAAGAGAGTTGTGGACATACACCCAACTGTGCCTAACCCATATACCCTCCTAAGCACCCTAAACCCTAAACATCAATGGTACACTGTTTTAGATTTAAAAGATGCTTTCTTCAGTTTGCCTTTAGCCCCTCAGAGCCAAAAGCTCTTCGCCTTCGAGTGGAATGACCCTGATAGAGGCATAAGTGGCCAACTGACATGGACCAGACTGCCGCAAGGATTCAAAAACTCTCCTACCCTGTTCGATGAGGCCCTCCATGAAGACCTGGGTGAGTACCGACGCAAACACCCTGAAATAACCTTACTACAGTATGTTGATGACCTCCTGATTGCTGCTGAGACCCAAGAAGCTTGCATCCAAGGGACCAAAGGTCTCTTACAAGCTCTGGGAAATCTAGGATACCGAGCCTCAGCAAAGAAAGCTCAAATCTGTAAATCAGAGGTAACATACCTAGGATACCTGCTTAAAGAAGGGCAGCGCTGGTTAACAGACGCCCGAAAACAAACTGTTCTGCAGATCCCCAGGCCGCAATCCACCCGACAAGTGAGGGAATTCCTGGGGTCAGCGGGGTTTTGCAGACTATGGATACTTGGGTTCGCAGAACTGGCTAAACCCCTATATCAGGCAACACGGGGGCAGCAGCCATTTAAGTGGACAGACGAAGCCGAGTCGGCTTTCCAACAGATTAAAACTGCCCTACTCTCCGCGCCTGCACTGGGACTACCTGATGTTACCAAGCCCTTCCACTTATACATAGATGAAAATAAAGGTATCGCTAAGGCAGTAATAACTCAAAACTTAGGCCCCTGGCGGAGGCCAGTTGCCTACCTGTCAAAGAAGTTAGACCCAGTGGCTGCCGGGTGGCCCCCTTGTCTCCGAATGATTGCAGCCACGGCTCTGATGGTGCAGGATGCTGATAAGCTTGTCATGGGGCAAGAATTGCGGGTCGTTACCCCACATGCCATCGAAGGTGTACTCAAACAGCCACCCAATCGATGGATGAGTAACGCCCGACTCACCCACTACCAAGGATTACTACTAAATCCTCTCAGGATAACTTTCCTGCCCCCAACGACCTTAAACCCTGCCTCATTGCTGCCCAACCCGGACCTGGACGCCCCACTCCATGACTGCACCGAGATACTAGCTCAGGTGCACGGAGTTCGAGAAGACCTGCAGGATCGCCCACTTCCTGACGCCGACCTCGTCTGGTTCACTGATGGGAGCAGCTTCATGCATCAGGGCCAGAGGTACGCTGGAGCGGCAGTGACTTCAGAGACTAAGGTAATCTGGGCGGAACCCCTGCCCCCGGGGACATCGGCCCAGAAGGCCGAATTAATAGCGCTCACCCAAGCTCTTACCTTAGGGGCGGGGAAAAAGCTGACGGTATATACAGACAGCCGATATGCTTTTGCAACAGCGCATATACATGGGGCCATTTACAGGGAGCGGGGGTTACTAACGGCTGAAGGAAAAGAAATAAAAAACAAGCAAGAAATCCTAGCCCTGCTAACAGCCCTATGGAGGCCAGAAAAGTTAGCCATTGTGCATTGCCCAGGGCATCAGAAACTAACTACTCCAACTGCTCAAGGCAACTTTCTAGCGGACCAAACTGCAAGAAAGGTGGCGAAGGCTCCCAGCCAACTCCTTGCACTCCAGCTCCCTGACCCGGGCCCCCGGGACTTGCCATATTTCCCTGATTATTCAGAACAAGATCTCCAGTGGATTGACAAGCTTCCCCTGAAACAGATCCAGAATGGGTGGTGGACTGATACTAATGACCAAACCATCCTGCCAGAAAAATTAGGACAACAAGTGTTAGAACACATCCACCGAACCACCCACCTGGGTGCTCGGCGGATGATAGACCTGATCAGACGCTCTAAGCTCAAATTCAGACATACAGCCGAGATGGCCAGCAACATCGTGACAAGTTGCAAAGTCTGCCAGCTTAACAACGCCTACCCCCAATCCCAGGCTGCAACGGGAACAAGGCTCAGGGGAACCAGGCCCGGTATCTACTGGGAAGTAGATTTTACTGAGATAAAGCCAGGAAAATACGGGTATCGGTACTTACTTGTCTTTGTAGACACTTTTTCAGGGTGGACTGAAGCATTCCCCACCAAGAAAGAGACTGCTCAGGTTGTAGCAAAGAAAATCCTGGAAGATATCCTCCCCAGGTATGGCTTCCCCGTCCAGATAGGGTCAGATAATGGGCCGGCCTTCGTCGCTAAGGTAAGTCAGGATTTGGCTTCCATCCTTGGGGCAAATTGGAAACTACACTGCGCTTACAGGCCCCAGAGTTCAGGACAGGTAGAGAGAATGAATCGGACCTTAAAAGAGACCTTAACTAAATTGACTATGGAGACTGGCGCTAATTGGGTGGTCCTTCTCCCCTACGCTCTGTTCCGGGCCCGTAACACCCCTTACAGACTAGGCCTTACTCCTTATGAAATTATGTATGGCAGACCCCCACCCTTAGTTCCCGGCCTAAAAGATGATCTGCTCAAGTCCGAAACAGAAAATGTCTCTGAACTCTTGTTTTCCCTACAAGCCTTGCAGAAAATTCATCAAGAAATCTGGCCCAAGCTGAAAGAACTATATGAGACCGGTCCCCCGCCGACACCCCATCCGTACCAGCCGGGAGACTGGGTCCTGGTCAAGCGACACCGACAAGAGACCCTAGAACCCAGGTGGAAAGGACCACTCCAGGTACTCCTAACCACACCCACCGCCCTGAAGATAGAAGGCATCGCATCGTGGATCCACTACACCCACGTCAAGCCAGTGGACCCAACCTCTGATCTTCTGGGACCAATCACGGCGGCGGCTGAAACACCGGACACGTGGACTGTGGACAGAGCTAAGAACAACCCCTTAAAACTCACCCTGCGCCGACAACATAGCTCACTGCAAACATGCAGTTAGATAGTCTAACCCTAATGTTAGTCGCCCTAGTGGCCGCTGGAGAAATCACAAAACCAGCTCATAATCCCTTTGTCTGGAGATTCTGGCTTTATGAAAACCGAACCCACCCTGGGCAACCTCATAAGCCCGGAAAATTATTGGCCAGTGCTGATTGCCCTTCCTCAGGGTGCAACAGCCCAATTCTACTAAATTTTACCGGTTTTCAAATAGCCAAACCTATGACACCAATAATATGCTTTGAGTTTGATCAGACTAAATACAATTGTAAACACTATTGGTGGCACCAAAATGCTGGCTGTCCTTATAACTATTGTAACATCCACAGGCCCCGTTATTGGGGAGAGAGAAAACAGTTAGACCCTAAATGGCCCTTCTATCGTAGACGGGATAAAGACTTTCCATATACATGGATAGTTAGAGACCCCTGGAACTCCCGCTGGACCACACCTCAACATGGGGCTGTATACTACTCCCCCTCCTCCACATGGCCTAGCAGTCACCTCTATCTGTGGCGAGGCCTAGTGCAAGTACTGCCCCTGGTCCACGGGAATATCCAACGACAGGAAAACAGACTAACACAAGACTTACGTCCTTTCTCCTGGTTAAAGTTATTACAAGAAGGACTAGAACTTGCTAACCTTACAGGACTTCATAGCCTGTCTGGCTGCTTCCTGTGCGCCACTCTAGGGCGTCCACCGCTAACAGCTGTCCCTCTGCCATGGGGACCCTCTACCTTTGCCCAAGCTAACAACCTCCGAAACCACTCGTATGCTCCTATCCTGAACGTGCCCCTATACCTAAACCCCAGTCAGGAGAAGTTTCCCTACTGTTTCTCAGGAACCAATTCCAGCCTCTGCAGCATCACTGCAACGCCCCCTAATATTACCTTAAGAGCTCCATCAGGCATATTCTTCTGGTGTAATGGAACCTTATCTAAGAACCTACCTAGTCCTTCTGTTAATAACCTACTATGTCTCCCTGTCACATTAGTTCCCCGGTTGACTCTACTAACTGCTGGCGAGTTCTTAGGGTATACCGGTAACTGGACTAGTGCTATTATTCACCCAGACCCTAGACCAAGACCTGCACGAGCCATATTTCTCCCCCTCATTGCAGGAATCTCCCTCACCGCATCCTTCATTGCGGCCGGACTGGCGGGGGGAGCCCTAGGTCACACCCTCATAGAAAGTAACAGGTTATACCAACAATTTGCCGTTGCTATGGAAGAGTCGGCTGAGTCCCTTGCCTCCCTTCAGCGGCAGCTCACGTCCCTAGCTCAGGTAACCTTGCAAAACCGGAGGGCCCTAGACCTACTCACTGCAGAAAAAGGTGGTACATGTATATTTCTAAAAGAAGACTGTTGTTTCTACATAAATGAATCAGGACTTGTAGAGGACCGGGTCCAACAGTTACGCAAGTTAAGCACTGAAGTAAAAACACGGCAGTTTGCTTCAGCTGCAGACCAATGGTGGAATTCCTCTATGTTTTCTCTGTTAGCCCCCTTCCTTGGACCCCTGCTAAGTCTACTATTTCTGCTTACCGTAGGACCTTGTGCTGTTAACAGAATTTTACAATTTATTAGGGAGAAATTTGACACCATACAACTCATGGTCCTCAGAGCCCAATACCAACCTGTAAACGCTGAAACAGAATCAGACTTATGAGACCCAAGATTGGCTCTGAAGATACCTGAAAAGAAGGGGGGAATGAAAGGAGCTGGGCACATTCCTCAGCCCCGGGCTCAAAACTCCCTGAGCCTAGCACAAACACATCCCATCCTCCCATCCCACCACCATATATCTCTCAAACTCCCTGAGCTCAGTACAAACACCACCTGGAAAGTCTCCGATAAGGAGACAGCCGTACAAGGTTACTGAAAGCGCAGGAATTTCTTTGTTCCCCTACAACTTTCGGGCTATAAAAAGCAAACGCTCGCATTGTTCGGGGCCCTCTTGTATACTGTGTAAAGGAGGGACCAAGTTCGAACTTGTAGTAAAGATCCTTGCCGCTTGGCTTTGACTCTGGACTCTGGTGGTCTTCTTTGGGGAACAAACAGTCTGGGCATAACAGTTTCAACATTCTGTATTTTTACAGGAGTGATGGTTATAAGGGTGTATTCTCTTTGTCAAGAGGAATCCAGTTGTGTACTTAAGATCTGTGCAGTTTAATGTGTGTATGCCATACTCGCTATAAACACCTTAGCTTCCTTCTCCCCACCCCTACAGAAAAAGGAAATGAAACGGACAGCAGGCTGTAGGCCAGGTGTTGGGATGTGTACATGAGTACATTTTTAACTATGTCATACCTGTGCTAATTTTATAAATCTTGAACGTATTCTGCTAATTGAAACAAGCTAGCCACAAAAGACTAAATATTGTGTAATTGCACTTCTATGATCTATCCAGAAGAGGCAAACCCACGGAGAGAGAAAGTAGATGTATGGTTGCCAGGGGTAGCGTTTAGGGGAAATGAGGTGTGATTGCTAATGGATACGGGCGTTTCTTTTGGGGGAGATGAAAATGTTCTAAAACTAGCTGGTGATGATGGCTGTACAACTCTGTGACTATACTAAAAACCAATGAATTGCACACGTTAGAAGGGTTAATGTTTATGGTATGTAAATTATATCTTGATAAAACTATTATAAAAATGCAAATCCTATAAACTAGAACCCTGACTTCTTAACTATACAGAAGACATCTGTCCACAGCCAATACTGTTGTGAGGACTGATCCATTGAGACGTTTGCTGCAGTTCCACGTTCTCCTGTGATAATTGCAGAGAAGATTCTGTAAGCTGACAGATATGGCAACATCTTCGCCAGCTCACATTTTCACTAAGTGCCCCAGAAATGTACTACAGTCATGTCTCAGGGCTCTACACTTTTGTAAGTTAACTGACCACCAGCATCTTTGTACTAAATGCCTTTGAACTCTCTCCGTCCCTACACACTATTCTCAAGAAACATTGGTAACAACTAGTAATGAGTAACCCTTACGAGAAATACAGGTTAGAATTGGGAACAACTCTATGTACGATAGAAATATAATTCAGCCAAAGATTCACTAAAGATTCTATTAATGTTTACTATTAAGAAGGACCATAATTATAGGGAACAATTAGCATTTAACACTTACTATATACCAGGTCCTTTCATATACACCTGATTTAGTCCTCACAACCTGAGGCTCCAAAGGCAAAACACCTGCCTAAGGTCACCTGGCTGGCACCAGGATTGAATTCTTTTATTCTTTCAGGGTTAAAGTTTGACTATATAGCAAGACACTATCATACCCTACCTCCCACACATCATTCCAGGAAAACTGCTGAGTTAGGCTGTGAGAAAACAGTTCAAATCAGAAAATGCTTGGGGAGACAAAAATATTTACTCATCAAGAGACCCACTGAAATCATATTTGTGAAAGCTCTATGTTGATTGTAAAGTGCTATGTGAATATAAGTATCTAGCAAGAACATATTAACAGCACTGGATGGGGGGAGCTGGAAACTGGGGTGCGGCTCACTGCTCCAAGTGTGCATGTTGTGCTAACTTGTGCTACATTAAAGTGAAGGGGGAGATGCCTTGCAATTGTCTGCTCTTTCACAGATCAGACCTTCAGATCTTTATTTGTGGTAATGGATGACTGACTGTTCACAGTTGAGTTGAGGCTGTTCTAGACAGCAAGGTGGCAACCAGGATGGCCTGTGATCTCAGCAGATACAGATGTCAAAGAAAATACATGCTGATCCCTAGTAGAAAAAGTAGACACTGTTCAAAAGGCAGCAAAAGTAGCCTGGAAACCTGAACCTAGTTTTTCACAAATCCTGCAGAAGATGGTGGTAGGCATGATGCAGCAGAGGTTCCATTTCCGTCACACTTGCTACCCTCAGAATTAGTCTTGTAATTTCCAGTGCTTTCAAAAATCTCATGGCCTTCCACAGGTGCTTCACCTGTTTCAGTGGGGATGTCAGTGAGCGGGCTGTGGCCTTATTGATTACTTCCCTGTGGCTCAGAGGAACGGCTGCTCTCATGACCTGGATATCAGTGGAGAAAACAAAATGGGAGGAAGGTGGTGACAAGGACTCCCTTGGGCAAACTCTGGACAGGCTCCTTTGAGCTCTTCTCCACTAGGCTTCACCCAGTGCAAGGTGGATTAGTTGAGATTATCCATGAGTCAGAAATAGAGTTAGGATTCTGCCCATTCTGCCTGGACTCTGAACTGCTGATCCAGTTCCTAGACCATGCTCCATCACTGATCAGGCCAGCACTACAAACCAAGGTTATTTTAAAGACCCCACTTCCAATCAGCACAACTGTGTTGGAGCTGCAGAGGCTGTGCTGGGAAGTGAGGGAAAAAATGAGGAAGAATCAAGTAAGCCTCAGCCTGTCCTTCTCTACAGGGAGATTGCCCTGGCCATTCACAGCTGCATGAGAGAACTCACTTGCCACCGCCAAACCTCCCCCAAAACCACCGCACTCCTCAAGGTACCCCTAATAGTTTACACCCGAGAAAAGTCAAAGTCTAAGGTGATGCTGGGAGGTGTCACACATTCCTAGGGGCCAGGAAGAAACTGCTATCCCTGGAGGACCCTGAATGCCCCAAACCAGGTGGCTGTGGGTGTCCCTCCCTTTCCAGATTTATACTTCTGTTGAGAATCTGTTTTACTGACAAACATTCTAATGTTTTCAAAGAGAAATCTTTCAAATGTGGTGGCGATACAAACATTGGTTTGTGACCCAAATGTTTCTGCGAATGTTTTCTCAGGCTGGGGGATGTAAATGTTTACAAACCATTTGAGCAGGAAAACAGCAGTGATGTGTTTCAGTAATCGTTGCTTGGGGGAAAAAATCCCACCCCTACCAAATGCCAGGGTGTCAAATGCCAGGGTGTCATTAAGAAAATTATTATCTGCTCCGTTATGTGCTGTGTGACAGCGCAGACATGACATGACATCTCTGAGGCATCTATTCCAGTCCTTGCCCCAGCACCAGCTCACTAGTGATCATGATCATGCCACGCAATCCCACGGTACCTCAGTTTCCATATCTGGGAAAAAAATGGAGTAGACTAGAATATATCACATCTAAAAACCATCCAAACCTATGAGGGAAACTGCAGTGGGGGAAGGGGCAGCATTATATTGATTGATTGATTGAGATGGAGTCTTGATCTGTCACCCAGGCTGGAGTGCAGTGGTACAATCTTGGCTAACTGCAACCTCCGCCTCCCAGGCTCAAGCAATTCTCCTGCCTCGGCCCCCTGCGCCAGTAGCTGAGATCACAGGCATGCCACCACCATGGCCAGCTAATTTTTGTATGTTTAGTATACACGGGGTTTTGCCATGTTGGCCAGGCTGGTCTTGAACTCCTGACCTCCGGTGATCCACCTCAGCCTCCCAAAGTGCTGGGATTACAGGCATGAGCCACCGTGCCTGGCCAGGCAGCATTATTAATATTATTTCCATTTTCCAGGAAATGAGATTTAGGTGCGGAAAGACGAGGTCCAGATCACACAGCTAATCAGTGGCAGGGCTCTCACTTAAATCTGCATATCCTGAGCCCAAAGCCTGTAACTTTCTACTACACCACACAGGCTCTTGACAATTTATCCAGTTCCCTGGCTTCCTCAGGCCTCTGTCATAATCAACAGTGTGCCCAGTCGTAGATGGCCCACATTTGTCATGTGTCCTTTCACTTTCCTTTTTTTTTTTTTTTCATAGCATGCATTGTGTCACTCAATCTGCAATGAAGAAAAAGTGCTTTTGACAAGAGCATTGAGCACACTGGGAAATGCGGTTGATGCAGCTTTATTTCCAGGCATATTCAATTGAAAGTAATAGAGGCTTTATTGTATTAAAAAGCTTTATTGCGCTTTGTAATGAAGACACAAAGCACTTAGTTGAAATAATAGTCTTTTAAATTAATCTGCTTTATACTCTATAGCAGAGATGCAGATACAAGGGAATTCAAAAGTGATTTCTGCAAAATGATTCACTCAAAGTCACTGTATCTTTTGAGTAGAAGCCTCAGTTTTTCCCAGGTATCCTCCTGGGCCAGGGTTTCTTTCTTTTCTCTTTTCCTAAGACATTTATGGCAGTGCTCGCTGATCTTTCTCAATGTTTATTCTGCTTGGGAGGACTAGATAGACTTCCCCACAAATGCCGCTACATATTATATGATTGCAATCAGGGTACACAAACCCTGTACTGCCTACCTGCACATACGCCCAGCAGAATGTAACACAGCTGGCTCAGTGGGAGAAGAGGGAAATGAGGATTTGAAAGCCTTTAAATAAAGATTGTAACTGTTGTTGGACTGCACAAAGATACAGAGTAATTAAAAAGCTCTTCAAAGAATGGAATAAGCCCATTAAATCCAGTTAAATAATTTTTCAGAAACACTGCAAGAAGCATTCTTGCTGTTTCCTTCTCTCACAATGAACTGAAGGAAGAATATCTCATTTTCCAAATGGAACTTTATGGAGTTTTCAATAAGCCCCCTCAGCACTTATCTAAATCTTTAATTAGTTCTATAATATACTGATGATATCAAGCCTAATTAAATTTATATAGATAAGGTGCAATGAAATTCTAACCAAGTGATCTGGAAAGCATATATTAAATAGTAAATTTAATGGTTCAAGCTGATAACCACAATTTTATATCAAAAAATTAAATTCAATTTACATGTTGTATTCAAATTGATTTTGAGTGTGCAAATTATTGGAAAAATCTCTTAAATATATCAGTAAAATTGCTAATCCAGCCTGTTTAAATATCAGTTATTAATGTCTACATTTGCAAATAAGCCACACACATTTGCATTTTTACTGCATATAGTAAAAAATTATGTAAACCTTATGCCGTTTTTATTAAGAATATGAAGTAATTTTTCTTTGGGCTTCCTGCATAAATTAAGGAGGTAAAGAAATGACTACTGGGTCTAAAGAAGAGAGAGTCAGCAATTCAGTATCTACCAAGGCAAAGATGATATATATATTTTGCTGACTAAAGCAGTTTATGTTATCCTTTGGGAATAGCAGTTACAATGGTGAAAGTTTCCCTTATTTAGGATCAACTCAAACAGAACTATCTATAAACATCTGATGTCATAATCACGGGGAGAGGTGGCTATATGCAAATTTGGTGGGTTTTTACCATCAGTTTAGGGAGGGGAAGGAAAATGCATAGTTTGGCTTTATTAGAGGGCAAAGGTACACACCAGCTGATCGCGTGTCACAGTTCAGCCAAGGATTAGACCTGGGAAGTTATATTAAATATTCATCTGATTAAAGAGAAGGCTCGACCACCGATACCACATATGCTGACCAATAATAGTACCATTGATGATAGTACCACAGTTGATTGACTATCCTTTAGAAGTATCATCCTGAAACATGCTTACATATTTTTCTTTGCTGACAAACAATATTACAAATATTAACTGAGCTTTAGTTACCTCAGAATTAGCTACATATTGCTAAAAATTTGTGCACTCATTACTTTGCCATTATCATTACCTGCTTTCCCCAAGACATGCCTTTATTGCTCTTCAATTTCATTGGTTGGAAAATTATCTTTGAAATGATCAAATATTATTAAATATCTGTTTTATGCCTTGTGCTTCATTATGGAGGTTTCACGTAACATGCCAATGACTTTGGAAAATCGAAAAATGAGGGTCAACTGGAGCAGTCAATTATTCCAGAGGAGGGGTGCGAGTGTGATGTGTTCTGAAGGCTGGGAGTTGAAGAATGAATCAAAACAGCCAGAATAAAGAAGGCCTGGAGGATGGACCGTGAGTCACACGTAAAGAAGACTCTTAAATCAGTGGGAACATAAGGTTAAATAATGAGAGAAGATGCTGGCCAATTAAGAAAGAACAGTTATCAGGCAAATTTTTCTTTAACCCTGACAAGTTTGGGCCAAATAGTATATTTATAAAAAAGTCACTCTAAGGATTGGGCAAAAAATTAAGAGAAGCAATATCTTGGGATGATTAGTCTATCTACATCACAAAGGATGGCTGAAGGGAAGAGACCAAGAGATATAAACATCAGCTGTGGGACTGTTGCTTTATTCCAGATGTGATATGGTGGCAATGGTGGGAACAGTAAAACAGGTATTGAACTGAGAACCATTTGGAGGGAGAAAGAGTCAACAAGTCTATGTGTTTAACAGGATATAAAGGGTTGACAGGACATACGGGTGAGTCACAGAGAGGTGTTGGCAATTTGTATAACGTGAAATGTAAGGTTACGGGATGGAAAACGGGACTAAGATTCAGATTTGGCAGATCTGGAGGCTACTTTCACAGAGAACCCAAATCCAAGTTAATGAAGCTATTAGTTTGTTACCAACATCTGGAAACTTGGAAGTAGAACTGCTAGGACCAGATACAGATGATGAAAGAGAAACAGGATGAACAACCATCCAAGACTTCCCTCCTGAATGAGAATGCTATCAAGGTTAGAAATGGGAACCTGCTGTATGAGAGAAGATGATGAGCTTTGCATGTAAACTCTTCAGTATGGTGAAAACCTGGGTATCCTGAGACTCTGTTCCCATGGTTGCTCATTATACTGCAGCAGCAAGGAAAAGCAATATGACCAGCTGGGGGTAGAGGTCAGTTCTGAATGGAGGACTATGATGGAGGGCAGCAGAGAAGAGATGACACTAGCAGGCCTGGAAAGATGATTTCATTTCAGCATTAGTACGATTGCCTGTTCTGATTCCTAATGTTTTGTTCAGAATTCCAAGAACAAGAAAGCAAATATAGCCATCCAAAGAGAATGGATTTAGAATATCACAGCACTTTTTGAGAATTTGGGAAAATCATGGACTATCCTGCCAGAAAAAATACACATCTATATAAACATAGATTTTGCATACAATTTTGGGGGTTTATGGACTCCCTGAAGCTTTATCATGCACTCCAAGTTAGGAGTATACGGTTTATACTCCTATACTCCTCGTGTAGGTATATACCATACCTACGTGAGTACATATACATTTATCTATTATCTATATCTATTGATCATTAAGGCCTCATGTAGCAATCTTTCACTCATTTCTATCTCTGATTAAGCAAGATGTCTACCCACACCATACACAGAAGCAGGAGAGGGGAGCAACGTAAAGGTGGGTGACCCTTTCCATGTTGCACCAAGAAAAATGAAGGCAGAAACCTCAGTATCTCCAGAAGCGGGAACACAGGCTATGAGATTTACCATGTAGACACACATGGGTATCTCTTTACATGTGCATTTGGAGTGCTTTGAGACTGCTAGGTAAGCAAATGTCCATTCATCTTGATTCTCAGCATCCTGACTTAGACCTAGTCAAGCCCTAGGAAGATCTCGTTTCCAACTGATAGCTCAGGGATGTTCCAAGAGCCCCTAGTTATTGCCAATGGTGAGTGACACAGACTGGGAGCAGCCTGTGGTGTGGCTGTTCTGCTTGTTCTAGGCTTCCCAGCACTCTCTGGGAAGATAAGGGCATGGGGCCATGGAGGACAGTGAAGGAACATAAGGCAATAAACAGGAGAAGTAAAATCAAAATGAGAATGAGGGCCGGGCGCGGTGGCTCAAGCCTGTAATCCCAGCACTTTGGGAGGCCGAGACGGGTGGATCACGAGGTCAGGAGATCGAGACCATCCTGGTTAACACGGTGAAACCCCGTCTCTACTAAAAAATACAAAAAATTAGCCGGGCGCGGTGGTGGGCGCCTGTAGTCCCAGCTACTCGGGAGGCTGAGGCAGGAGAATGGCGTGAACCCGGGAGGCGGAGCTTGCAGTGAGCTGAGATCCGGCCACTGCACTCCAGCCCGGGCGACAGAGCGAGACTCTGTCTCAAAAAACAAAAAAAACACAAAAAAACAAAATGAGAATGAGTTACAGGGTGAAGACTGGGAAAGATATGAGGAATCAGAAGGAAGCAATAGAGAATAAAATTAGTGTGTTACAAGTGATTTCTCAAAAAAGACTAATTGACCCACATAATGAAGCTCAGCAGTCTAAGGCAATTAAAGGATATATAAAACGAGAGTTCAACAATCCCTGAATATCTGACTACACGGAGGGGTTCCCGAAGAACATAAACGTAAATATATGCCTAGAGTATTAATACAGCACTTGGGAAATATTTTTATTTTGTAACGCCTAATATATCCAGGAATTTATAAAAACTGAAATCTTTTTATGTGTTCACTGGATCTCCACGGGAGAAGTAGGGCTGCATGTTAAAATCCTCAATTTGCTGTGTGAAAGTTCAGCAATGCCAATCTGCCTGGTGCAGATGCCTCTCAGTTGAACGAGTTCAGACAGTTCCCATCTGCCAGATATGCTAATCCTTATACAATCGATACTGCGACTCCTTAGCCCATGCTTCTCAGACTGGCCTCAGGAAATGGGATGTCTGTTCTACTGAGTGGTCCATAGTGGGTATAGGGGGCCTACATGGCACTGGGTCTTGACCTTTTAAAGGTAAATAGTGGAAGACAAGTTATCTATGTTAGTACCTGTTATCTGTAGTTCTAGGCCTTCTGAAAAGAATTCCCTGGGTTCAGAATCAGAGAACACTTGAGCTGGTGAGTAGCAAGATGCTGAGGATCGCTATCTTATAATTGGAATGCTAGAAAGAAAAAAGGTCCTTTTTATCAAAAACTCCTGGGACATCAGTGGGAAACAAGAACTTGTAAAAACTCATAGGAAGTCTTCAGTTTTATTGTGGCATTCTGTTTCATGAACTGTTTGAACCTAGAGCAATTGCTCAAAGGGGATTCAAAAGAAACTGGAAAGATGATGCTTCTACTCAAGGACTCTCCCTGAGGAGGAAAACTGAAAAATGAGGGTCAACTGGAGCAGTCAGTTATTCCAGAGGAGGGCTGGGAGTATGATGTGTTTTGAAGGCTGGGAGTTGAAGAATGAATCAGAACAGCCAGAATAAAGGCATGGAGGTTGGACTGTGAGTCACACGTAAAGAAGAACACTTCTTCTACATTGTGCCTAAAATGTTCATGTTCATGTTTATAAAGCCATGGGTACCAAAGCTACAGGAACATTGCTCCGGTCTCATGGCCTTGGTAGGGTGTGAAGAATGGAAAGCCTACCACAGGGCCCCTCTCCATCGATGTATGCCAAAACGAATTCAGATAATACATCTGAACTTCTTTCAGCCTCCCACAAGGGAAAAATGCTAGAGAAATTCAATTATTATTGAATTATAATCCTATAACATATTTCACCTATCATCTCATGCTTTTTGATCATCTGATTTCTTTTTATAATCAAAGTGTTTCAGCGAAGAAATAAAGTCACCCTGGTCTCCTTCTGTGAGGAAACCATTTCACTGAAATCCCCTTCAATGGGGCTCTGTAGGATCCGGCTCTGGGCAATGTGGGAGCAGCTTGCAGTCTTTGATTGAGAAAACTTGGTCAAAACCACTGATATCTTGTCCCTTCGGTCTTTATCCTTGCTGCCTTTCATCTCTCCTCTTGTTACTATATTCCTGTTTAAAATGAGAATTAAATTCCTCTGCCTTGCCCCCTAATTTGACTCACTTTTCAATAACATCAAGCTACTACCAAAAATATAAAAACGGGGAAACCAAGTGCTAGATATCCTCTTACACATTACAATAGGAAGAATAAGAATGAACAATCGCAAATCTCCCCCTTCTATTTGTACTGGGTATTTTACTTGCAGTTTCATTTAATCTACAACCACCCTAAAGTGTAAAGAAATCATCTCCATTTTATAGATAAGGTAACCGAAGTATTAAAAGGTTAGAAAGCTACTGGGGGTTAAGCAGCTACAAGTAAAAGGTGGGATTCAAGCTCTAGCTTGCATTTGGTTTCCACCTCACCAAGGAAACTTTGAGAAGCGACACAGAAACCTTCTGTCTCTATAGAATCTCTACATATGTAAATGTAAAATCTATAGATTTACAGAGATGAAGAAACTTCTAGAATCTATGAATTATATAAGGCTGTTTAATCCAAGAAAAAATTCATTCAGCAGTTCTGAGGATTCTCTCTTTTTTTCTTTTGAGACAGGATCCTGCTCTCCCTCCCAGGCTAGAGTTCAGTGGCATGAACATGGCTCACTGCAGCCTCAACCTCCCAGGTTCAAGGGATCCTCCCACCTCAGCCTCCTGAGCAGCTGGGACAACAGGTGTGCACCACCACACCCATAATTTTTGTATTTTTGGTAGAGATGGAGTTCCCTTATGTTTCCTGGGCTGGTCTTGAATTCCTGAGCTCAAATGATCCACCCACCTTGGCCTCCCAAAGTGCTGGGATTACAGGCTTGAGCCACTGTGTGCCCAGGCAGGTCTGAGGATTTTGATATGATACATAAGCTGGAGAGAAGGATGCTCTCTTTCTGTATCTCAACGGAAAATTATTGATCAAGGAAACTAGAAAGTCACCATGGCCTTTTTTTTTTTTCTGAATTATGTGTCATTAAACTCATACAGGGACAGCATAGACAACCTGTCTGTAATAGGTCTACTGCTATGAACACTTACCAATTAAGGGAAAAGGTGAGAAGAACAGTTGTCACACTTCAGTCTTAGGTTCATGCTGAGATACAAATTGCTATTTCTAGGGACTTCCACCAAATTAAATCTGCTGAAGAATGGCTGTAAGAAAGCAGCTTTCCATTTCCGTTGTCAGTTACTAGCTTAGGGGGAATGTGTGATCAAGTTCTGGCCAACAGAACATGGGAGGAAGTCAGCTGAGGGACTGCTAGGAAATGTTTCCCTGCTGATGAAGATAAAGCCCAGAAGGAAGCACTCTTCTTCCAACGTGTCTCTGTGATGACTGGAAACTCAGCATGCAACCTGTACCACAGGAGCAGCTTCAGAGGATGAAGCCAACAAACTTTAAGGAAGGAAGAGCAGAGAGATGGCAAGAACCTGGGTTCTTCACGACATCAGTGGGCTACTGAATTAGCCCACCCACAAGTCACCCCCTTGGGACCTCACATTAGATGACAGAAAACTTTAAAAAAAGAAGTTTAAAGTCACTATTTAAAGTCAGTGTTTTCTGTTACATGTGGTTAAAAGTGTCCTAAAAGATAAATCTCCTGATGTGGAAGACAAAGATATGGCTCATCTGTAGTACTGTTCTCCTTCTTCCAGTATTTTATGGTTATATTTTATCATTTTTGTGCAAAAATGTTGTTCTTTGTAATTTAACTACCTAAACCACTATTTTTACTTCTACAAATCTCCTGCCTGCCCCCACTTTTACGATGACACTATTAATGACCCTTTTAAAAAACCTTTTTGGCTAGGCGCAGTGGCTCATGCCTATAATCCCAACACTTTGGGAGGCTGAGGCAGGCGGATCACCTGAGGTCGGGAGTTCGAGACCAGCCTGACCAACAGGGAGAAACCCTGTCTCTACTAAAAATACAAAATTAGCCGGGCATGGTGGCGCATGCTTGTAATCCCAGCTACTCCAGAGGCTGAGGCAGGAGAACGGCTTGAACCCAGGAGGTGAAGATTGCAGTGAGCCGAGATCATGCCACTGCACTCTAGTCTGGCTGACAGCTAGACTCTGTCTCAAAAAAAAAAAAAAAAAAAAAAAAAAAAAAAAAAAGAAAAAAAAGAAAAGAAAAGAAAAGAAAAGAAAAAAACCCTTTTTTTCCTCCTTCTTTCCCCCAAAACTTATTTCTGTGTCTCACCTTCTATTTTCTCTCAGCTACATTCTTGCTTTTGCTGGGAGAAGATAAACATTTACATACTCTCCTGCAAACACAATGGAGTCTTTCATGCTTTGTTTGCATGATGACTCATGAAAAACAATAAAAAGCATTTAGGCCATGCATATACGCAAATAGTGCTTGGCCAGTGCTGCTAAGGATTATATTTCCTTCTCTATCAGTCACTTACAACCTGCATTAGTCCGTTTTCATATTGCTATAAGGAACTGTCCAAGGCTGAGTAATTTACAAAGGAAATAGGTTTAATTGACTCACAGTTCAACATGGCTGGGGAGGCCCCAGGAAACTTACAATCATGGCAGAAGGTGAAGGGTAAGCAAGGCACTGTATTCACAAAGCTGCAGGAAGGAGAAGTGCTGAGCAAAGGGGGAAGAGCCTCTCATAAAACCATCAGATTTCATGAGAACTCACTGACTATCATGAGAACAACATGGGGGAAATTGCCCCCATGATTCAATTACCTCCACCTGGTCTCTCCCTTGACACGGGATTATGCGGATTACAATTCAAGATGAGATTTGGGTGGGGACACAAAGCCTAACTATATCACAGCCCTGAGGCCTCTCAAAGAGGGTGCTTCTAGAAGTTCACTTTGTATGCAGGCCACACATTTTCTGTATAGTTGCTTTTTTTCCTAAAGATTTCCAATTGCCTTTCCTTTTTCTTGTACTACTTGAGTTTTTCACATCATAGGCTCTTTTTCAATCTCTCAATCATACTACCTATTATCTTGAGTCTTTTCCCCACCCAGAGACCTTTCCCCAGAACAGCTGTATCTCATTATCCCAATTTGGACTGGTTCCTCTCTAAGCCTGCTTCATGGTTACCTTTTCACTGTTCTGAGTTGGATCAAGTGTTTTTTAGACATGATGTTTTCTAATTTTTGTGGTTTATTTACTTGCTTTGCTTAAATGCATTCTCAAAAAGTTCCCCTGAAAGAAGAGCATGAAAAGTAAACTTTCCAACTCTTTATGAATCTGAAGATGCCCTTATTGCACCCTCAGAATTGGCCGATACACTGTTTGGATGTCTAATTCTAGGTTGAAATCATTCTTCCTTGGAGCTAAAAAAGCATTGCTTCATTATTTCTTAGCACTTAGTGCTACCGATCACAAGTCTGATACCAGTTGACATTTTTTTATGCCCCTCTCTCTGGAGCTTTTATATGTTTACTTTTGGCATTCTGGAAATTCACGAGGCTGTGTTTTAGGTGCTATTTCTTCATTCACTGTGCTGGGCACCCAACAGGCTCTTAATATGAAGACTTGGGACCTTTCTGAGTTCTAGAAAAGCATTTTTACTAGTTCTTCAGTAATTCCCCCTTCCCTTCATTTTCTGTTGTCTTTTCCACGGACTCCAATTGAATCCTGGGCCTCTAAGTATAGGCAAGATCATGTTTCTAAAAAGGCTCTTAGTGGGAGGGAGTTCCTGGGAGTGTTATGTGGGGTGGTGCAGAAGGTGCTAACAGGTGGGTTTCTCTTTAGGATGAGCAGGTGGGATGCCAACTGTCAGGCTGGGGACCTCTTCCTCCAATGCTAGAATGAAGAAGGTTTTATTCTGGTTCTCCAACATCCACACCAGAAGTCTTGACTTTCCCTAAATATTTCCTAGGATGGCTCTTTCAAGAACAACTTCTGGATACCAACATTTTGGAGGGATGAAGAAAATAGTGCTGTAGGATATATATTTTTATGTCTAGAAAATTTTCATTAATCTCTATTTTCAGTATCTCTTGGCACTCCTATTTTTTTTTTTTTTTTGAACTTCTGATTATGAGCCTGGAACTTCTCCGAGGTCCTCATTGCACATTCCAGACTGAGGGTTTCCTTTTCCCCCACTACTTTATCCATTAACAATGTTCCATCTTCGTCCTATCATCCAGAAAGTTGCCGTCATCATTTGCTTATTGGTAAATCCTCCTATTCTTTCTCAGTTGTGGATTTATTCCTTTTTGTTTCTCTGTGAAAGTACAGTAATGAAGTCTGTCATCTTATACCCTACGCATTACCTAAACCTTACAAGCTTTGTTAAAAATGTCAGAGCTAATGGAGGACATTTAAAAATAATTTTCAATGCATGGCATTAATCTTTGCCTAATGGTCAGGGAGGGGCAGAATATTGCTTATTTCTGTTACCTATGCAGGCACATGGTGAGGAGAAAGCTGTTGGTGCTGTCCACTCTCCTAGACAGAATAATTCTCTAATTGCTTTTATCTCCAGTAACCAGTACAGAAGAGACATGCTGGGGCTCTGATGTGCTGACCCCTAAAAGTACAGAATTCTTTGAGTCCCCAGGTCCAGTCTCACCGAGAGGCCGAGCTGCTTCTGCAGGCAGAAAGGTGGCCACCACACTCCCTTCACCAGTGAGGCCCCCCCAGCTCAGGACTGGGCTAGTTCCTGTTGGCTTCACTGCTGTGAGGGTGATAACGAATGGTGGCAGTAAGAGGTGTCAGATGGCTCTGAGCCTGGCAGGGGAAATAGCTCCTGCACCTTGATGTGGTATGGAGAGGTGCCAATCAGTCCCATTAGCAGCAGGAAGATGGTGGCAGGGGCAACAGCTTGTGTGTGATGGTGATGACAAAAGCAACAGTGAGAACAGGCTGGCAGCTGTTCAGACACCAGAGTAGCAGCCACTGGACAGTGACAGTAGCGACAACTGCAGGAGAAAGTGTTCATAGACCTAGGGCAATACACACCGAACGCTTTGGTGTAATATATTGAAAATCACTTTCAATATGGAGGATGTTGCTGAAACTAGGCCTCATAAAATTTAGAAACTAGGCCTCATATAAAAAAAATTAACACCAGGTGGCTCTGGATAGGGTCCCACCCTGCCTCGATAGGGTCCCACCCTGATAGGGTCCCACCCTGCCGATTCCGGGAAACAACCTCATGGGGTCCCACCCTGCCAATTCCGGGGGTCCCACCCTGCCTCGAAGTTCCCGGAATCAGCAACTCCAAGAAAAAACCTCATAAGGTCCTGCTCTAACCAATTAGAACAAGACACCTTGCTCAGGCCATAGCTAGACCCAATTACCACGCGCCTAAAGCTTTGTTTGAATTTCGCGCCTTAAGCTGTGTTTGAACTTGTGTTTGCCTATATATAAACAACCTGTAACAAGCACTCGGGGTCCCAGGGCCAACTTAGAGCTTGGGACCCTAGCGCGCTAGTAATAAATAACTCTCTGCTGTGAATCTCGTGTCGGTGATCCTTCGCGGCGACCCCTGCCCAGGAGGGAATCGACAGTTCGGTTCCAACATTGCTTTCTAGGTAATGTACTTATAAGAAAAAACTTCAGTATGCATCAAGATGCCTATGACAAGGGGCCTCTTTCTCATATCAAGGTCAAGGACCTTATAAAAAGCCTTTGTCACCATCTCTGAATCACTGATTCCTAATTTCATCTTTCAAGAAATTAATTTGTTTCTAGAAAGGCTAGTATTTCCAGAAGGGGTGTACTCTGTTGTCATCAGGTGGCAACAAAGAGTCATAATTTATAATCCCAGATGCTTGGGGTTACTAGGGAGATTAGACATTTAGTATTTTAAATCAGGACTTTATAAACTCACTGCTTATTAAAATAACAACAACTGAGAGAGATTCAGCAACAAATGAAACTTAGAAAAAAAACTTAGTTACATGTATAAAACAAAATAATTCTGTATGCTTCTTTAGCTCTTCACTTCATGGGTATATACTGGAAACTTAGATTCATTTGCATAGAAGTTTCCTTCCCTTCTTTGGATGCATCTATTCTAACTTTGGAATTGCTATTTCTTCAGTAGCTCAAGCAGCACAGTTCCCTTTCTAGCATAAGCAAGTCTTCTTCCAGCTGGATGGAGGTGTCAGATTCTGAACTAGTAAGACTTCTCTCTACCCTCCCAAGTGTAATCTGCTCCTCCTCTACCTGAAAGTTCCTTAGTCCTAGTTAGCTCCACAATCAACTCTTAATAACAATAATGATGATAGTAATCATACTAAAATCACCAGGACCACTAAAACCGTTTCCTTACTTCCAGGCACGGTTATAAACCTTGTGTCTGTCTTTTCATAATCCATAAAAATGTCTTCCCTTTTAGAGAGACAGAGAGAACAAAAACAAAACAAAACAAAAACCTCTCTGCTATTCCCTACCACTGCTCTCAGTTTTTGCTCTTATTCGTTTCTTTCTTCAAAAAACAGCTTTATTGAGATATAATTCACATACCATACAAATCACCAATTTAAAGTATACAATTCAATGATTTTTAACCTATTTACAGATACGTGCAACCATGACCATAATGAATTTCAGAACATTTCTTCACCTGAAAAAGAAACCCTGTATCCTTTAGCTCTCATCCCCTTCCCCGCTACTCTCCATCCAGCCCTAAAGTGAACACTAATCTACTTCTGTCTCTATAGATTTCCCTATTCTGGACCTTCATATGAATGACATTATAAAGTGTGTGGTTTCTTTTGACTGCCTTCTTTCATTTAGTGCAATGTTTTTGAGGTTTACCCATGTTGTATATTGTAGGAGAGCGGCCAGGGTGGTGGTAAAAGGTTAAAAGTTATAGGGAAAGATGCAAACCTTCTTGGAAAGCTGGGAGGTTGTGCAAAAGCTTCAAAAGAAAATTTGGCTGAAGGCGGCCAAATTCTCTTATCCAGAGCCTGACAGCAAAGGGTAGATAACAAGGGAATGTAAAGGGTCTTACCTAGATGAATTTGTTTACTCTTGTCTCCAGAAACCAACCTTTGATCAATCATGTGCAGGACTGCTCTCTACTTGCGGGGTCAACAATGTTTATTACCCACAAATTGTGTTAGCTTCAAGCCTTTGTCATTAAATCTGTACTAAATAAATGCGAGTGTCTCTGGCTTATGGGGGCTGCTGTGGCTGCACTGCACTCTCATCAGCAGTGCTAAGCTGTGGGGTCCTCTAGCCCCGCTGTCAGGCAACATACCTGTGTCAGTGAACTTCTTCCATCCATTGCTCGGCCAGAGTCTGCGGGACAGGCTTGGCAACATGTAGCATGTATCTGTACTTCAAGTCCACTATGGTCACATAATATTCTGCTGCGTGGATATACCACATTTTGTTTATCCACTCATCATTGATGGACACATGAATTGTTTCTACCTTTTGGCTATTATGAATACTGCCGCTATAAACATTTGTGTGTAAGTCTCTGTGTGGACACATGCTTTTCATTTCTCTTGGGTATATACCTATGAGGGAGTCTTACGAGGTTTTAACCTCCTTTCTTACCTTAATCCTCTCCCTCTCTTAATTCTTATCACAAGGTTCTGCTCACATTACTGAGGTCTACTGTGCTATACTGTGTACAAATAGGAATCATATTTGTATCTTTGTAGCTCCAGGAATGATTAGCTCTCACATTTATTCAATAATATTTGATGTACGAATGGAATGATTGACCCCTTGCCAATCTGTCATAACCTCAAGCAAGTGACTTCTTTAAGAAACGTTCCAGATATTTAAACAGTTTAAATCATATGCTTGTACATGGCTATTCTCATTTCAGAAAGTAGTGGAGAGAAGCTCTCAATGGTGGATGGTTCCAAAGATATGTAAGAGCCTAAGAAGAGCTACTTTAAAAGGGCCACCAGCCAGGCATGGTGGCTCATGCCTGTAATCCCAACACTTTGGGAGGCCGACACTGGAGGACTGGTTGAGTATAGGAGTTTAAGACCAGCCTAGGTAACATGGTGAAATCTTATCTCCTCAAAAATTTAAAAAAACCAGCTGAGCACGATTGTCTGTGCCTGTGGTCCTACATACTCAGGAGGCTGAGGTGGGAGGATCACTTGAGCCCAGGAGGGTGAGGCTGCAGTTAGCTGTGTTCACACCACTGCACTCCAGCCTGGGCAACAGAGTAAAACCCTGCCATTCATGAAGTAATAAAATAAAACCAATCAATCAATCAATTAATAGATAAGACCACCAAGGCCCTACAGTGAGGAGGAGGCATAATGTAAACAGACAAGGGAGACATTAGAATGTTTTGGATACTGAGGGTACGTCATCTCTCCACATAAGAAAGATAACCCACTGGGTGAATATCTTGGCCTCGACAAGGTCAGTTTCCTTTATGAAGCTAAGAGAAAACCACCTGGGTGGGTGTCCTATGGTCACAATGGCTGGTTCCCTCTGGTCCCTCCTAACTCCTCAGAAAGACCCCTGAAGAGGCCAGCCACCTGAGGATCCTTTCATACCTCTTTGCTAGATATGCCAGTACAGCTGAGAATGTTCTTTCAAGGCAGCCAGTAGGTGTCTAGATTACACCACATTCCTCTCAGTGAAAAAGTGAGAAAAAGAAGATTATGTGTAAGTGGCCCCAACACTAAATCTCTGCTCTCCTCCAAATCGGTCAGAGGTACGAGATTCTCTCTTATCACTCCACATGTTAAGGGCACATGATGACCCTAAACTCTGGGCTTAGGAGAAGAACCTGTGCACCCTAAGGAGAAATCTTCATTGGAGGCAGAAGACTAGTTGGCACTTAACAAGTTAGGTGAAGACACTCTTCTTCCAGGCTTGGGCAATGGCACCATGCCCACTGCTAGTGAAAGAGGAGTCCAGCCACCCTCCACACTGCGGCTACCTAGGAACTCCATGCCTTTTTCCAAAGATTTCACTTTCCTCATCTTAGCAGCAGGAACAGTCTCCCACATGTTATTCTCACGTAATCGCAGTTCTTATATTTTGTTTTGACTTATAGTTTAGTAGAATTCTGATTGTAATTGTGTTATAGTTTCTACTTTAATTTCCTTTCGAAAAAATAACCAAGTTGATGTGGGCAGAGCAGGTCTTTATAGCTAAGAGAGAATATGACAATTTCAATACCAAAGGCTAATGAAACTAATCATCTTTCTGCATTTACTTAGTAACAAGGACATGAGTATGTGAACAGAAGTCATAATTACGGTCACATAGTAATTTTTGTTTGTAAAGATGTGTTCACAGCAATGTTACTCTAGTATTAGAGAAGGCGGATATTATGGTTAATGGGGTTAACATGATACTCTTAGGATAGTGTGAGAAACACCTCACAAGATGACCCTCCTCCTCCAGAGGATTCTAGTAATCATCTTCCTGGGTTGCCTGTTGCTGCCCTAGGGCATCACTCTTCCCGGGAAGAATGTGAATAAGGCTGAGAACTCCTGACATGAGTCTGCAGGGGGTGGTCAGAGCTCCAGGAGGGAGCCCAGAACAAGCAGTTCAGAAATCTGGGTTCTAGCCCTATCTGGATCATTTGTGCCCAGTTACTCCATCTCTCAGAGCGAGTCTCCAGCCTGATAAATGAAGGGGCTAGAAGACACCATCTCTAAGGTCCTACTCAATTAAGACTTTCTGAGTTTCAGACAGTACGATCTAGTGATCTGAGTCAACCAGGACTCTCTTCTTAGCAAATTCAAATCTTGTCAGATTTCTGCTTCTTTCTCCTTCACTAACCCCATGAGAACTGTAAAGTCAGCTCAATCAATTCTTTCTTTTTTTTTTTTTGAGATGGAGTCTCTCTCTGTCACCAGGCTGGAGTGCAGTGGCGTGATCTTGGCTAACTGCAACCTCTGCCTCCTGGGTTCAAGCGATTCTCCTGCCTCAGCCTCCCGAGTAGCTGGGATTCTAGGCACGCACCACCACGCCCAGCTAATTTTTCTATTTTTAGTAGAGATGGGGTTTCACCACATTGGCCAGGACGGTCTTGATCTCCTGACCTTGCGATCTGCCCGCTTCGGCCTCCCAGAGTGCTGGGGTTACAGGTATGAGCCATCGTGCCCTGCCAGCCAATTCAGTTTTTGCTGCTTTTCTCCTCATATTCTCAGTCCTCTTTCACTGTCTTTCTCAGACAGAGGTACGGGTGGGGTGGTTGGGAGTATTTTGCTTCTGTTTCCTCCTGAGTTCATGAGAGTGGAACCAAATTAATTTACATTTATGGAAACCTTCAGGTTCACAGGAGGACTATAAATACAGATGACTGTTATTTCTGGTAATTTCAGCATCTATTGTTAATCAAAGTGACAAAGGACAACAAAAATGCATATATTGTACACTTTTAAAAGAGTTTTCTTTTCCTTGATAGCAATCACCTTGATAGTTTTATTTTTGTGTGAGCCCCCCACCTCCCCTTAATCACTAAAACATCTATTTGTCATATCTAGGTTAAAAAAATTCTTTTTGGAACCAACTAAATCTGTAACTATATAGTTCAACATACTATAATAACCAAACTCCTGATTTTCTTACAGGTATAATTTCAGAGGATCAGAAACATCCTGAAATTATACTCTGCAACCTTCTCTCTTATTAACAGCATTTGTTTTTTAAGAAAGCAACGTTTCCTCTGCCTATAAAATCGTCCTTCCTTCTAAATCTTACCTTTTGCAAAGTACAGCTCAAAAACTGCTTCTACAACATTTTCTCTAAAGATTTCAACCCACTTTGAGTAATGTTCCAGCAGCACTTTTACCTCTTTCCATAAAAATGTCTTTCCATAACAGCATTGTTTTTAAATGTCTATCTTCTTTGACACCTAATAAACTCAGTGCAGTAGTGTCTGCACCACTCAGTTATAACCTACATTTTATTCATTCAGCAAACTGCCACTGGGCTTAGGGATGATCTTGTTTTTGTTTATCCAGTATCTATCCCCCTTCTTTTTGGTAGCCAAACCTTCCCTTTCTGCAGAAAATGTTCTTCTAGGTCCAGATTAGACTGAGCAACTTTTCACCACAGGTGCAGATGGGTGATCTGAAATTGTCCAATCAGAATGCAGCATTCCTCTTGACCACAGGAATTGGCTCAGAAATGGACAGAGCCCATCAAGAGGCCTTCCATGGATTTTTCCCTAGGATTTCCAGCTATGAGTATAAGCCCGGGCTACCACTTTGCCATCATGGGGAAGCAGGCTATGTAGTAATAAAGAGAAGCAGATGCAAATAGAAGCAGGAGTTGGAGGAAGAAAAGCGATCCTGCTGATATGGTTTGAATCCTTGGATAAAGCAAGCCTAAAACCAACCGGCCCTTGAAAATCTTAGCTTCATGATTCAAGAAATTTCCTTTACTGGCTTAATCATTTGAATTAAGTTTCTGCTCCTTGCGCTGAAAGCATTCTGACAAATAGATGGAAGGTCTACTGTATGAGGCACTGTGTTGGGTGCATATAACTGGAGGCTGAAGTTTAAGTATAGTGGTAACTAAATTCCAAAGATAACTCCTAATGAACCATGCCTCCTGCTATTCATGCCTCTGTTTAGTCCTCTCCTACATTAAACCTGGGCTAGCCCTGTGACTTGCTTTAAGAAAGTGACAGAAGTGATACTATGCTCGTCCTGGGTCTAGGCCTTAAAAAGGCCTGATAGCTTCTATTTTCATGTTTTTGGGAGCCCCAAGTAACCATGCAAGAGGTATGCCTACCCTGATGAAGGAATCATATGGAAAAACTACATGGAGAGGGGGAAATCTCTGAGAGTACACAGAAACAGAGAGAGGAACCGAGCCATGCCCATCTCCCAGCTGAGTCCAGGCTTCCAGTTGGCTCCACCAAATCACTAGACAGATGAGACAAGCCATTTTGGATGTTCCAGCCCTAGCTGCCATCCCACTGCAGCCACAGGAGAGAATACAAGGCAGTCCAGAGAAGAACCTTACAGCTGGGCCCCAGTCAATCTGCTCAACTAAGAGAACCCATATAATGCTTGTCGTTTTAGGTACTGCGCTTTGGGATGATTTATTGGAAACAAATGTGTAGATCCAATAACTACCTTTTCCCAGATCTGGGTAGGCTTGCTTCAGGGCATGCCATCCAGTCAATTTTGCTTTTTCTTTAAAAAATAAAAATGCTTGATAGACATTTAAGTTTGTTAAATAACTGACCAAGATAAAGTGATACAATGTGGGTTGAAACTTCAATACTACTAATAATAATGCAAGATTCCAAACTTCACTGTGGGCTGTCAGAATTAAAAGCTAAGATTAACAATTATGACTAGATTTTACTACAAATATATGTATGTAACAATCAGGGTTCAAAGTTGCAGAGAAGGAATTATTGAAAGGGTACTGGGCAACTCCAAGATGAGCCAGGAAGGCTGGAGAATGAGACTTGGAAAGGGAACAGGAATAAACAAAGCTAGACAGCAGCTGGGATTGTGGCCAAAATCTCTCCAGAATCACTCTTCAAAGATAGTTTTGTGAAGATACCACCACAGCTGCTGCTAAACACAGAACACCAGGTCTTGCTCTGCTGCCAGCAGAAGTGGATGTTGGCCATACCACTGCCACTACTACTGCCGCCACCTTAGGTAACCAGAAGTTACCACTGCTGCTGAGACAGCCTTCCGTGGTGCTCTGTCACCCTTGTGCTTGGAGTCCTTAGCCCCCTGATCAGAGTTCAGAGTGCGTGCATCTGATGGTGCAGCCGAGGTTGTCCCCCACACAGTAAGCAAGTGGGCTTTTGTGTGTTTATGGTGAAAGATGCGCTTTGTTTCACTCCAAGACCAGGTTGTGGGGAATTCCTTAAACATAGATTTTAGAGGAGAGGTAGCCAAAAATGGACAAGTGTCAATAATATATCACTACTTTTTCTTTTAAAATGACTAGATTTTTTTATTGAAATAACAAAAGACAGAGCTTCTTGATTTCTCCTCCTTTGTGAATATTTTAAAGTAATTAAAAACATACTAACTTCTAGCCAGGCGTGGTGGCGGGTGCCTGTAGTCCCAGCTACTTGGGAGGTTGAGGCAGGAGAATGGCATGAACCCGGGAGGCAGAGTTTGCAGTGAGCCAAGATCGTGCCACTGCACTTCAGCCTGGGCAACAGAGCAAGACTTTGTCTCAAAAAAAAAAAAAAAAAAAAAAAAAAGAAAAGTCAAAAAAAATACTAACTTTTTTTTTTTTGAGATGGAGTCTCAGTCTGTTGCCTAGGCTGGAGTGCGGTGGCGCGATCTCGGCTCACTGCAAGCTCCACCTCCCGGGTTCACACCATCCTCCTGAGTAGCTGAGACTACGGGCACCCACCACCACGCCCAGTTAATTTTTTGTATTTTATAGTAGAGATGGGGTTTCACCATGTTAGCCAGGATGGTCTCGATGTCCTGACCTCGTGATCCGCCCCCCTCGGCCTCCCAAAGTGCTGGGATTACAGGCGTGAGCCACCGCGCCCAGCCACTAACTTCTTAAGGGCTATTTTAAGACACTTACATCAGTCACTGGGATACCACCCTAGGTAGGAACTCTACTGATACTGTGGGAACTGAGGTTTATACTTGGTGGACTCATTCTCCCTGGAAGGTGTGGTCCAGCCTTCCTCCTGGATTTGGGCACCCCTAACGCTGCTGCCATGCCAGGTCTCTCTGAGGTCTTACACCCCCTTCATGAAGCCTGTGGTCAATTCCTAGACAGGCCTTAGGGGCTGCGCTGCAATCCTGCCTCATCATCTTCTTAGGTCTTCTTTTGTTTTTCCCTGCAGGTCTACGATACAACATCTCCTTTCAGCTCCTCTCTGTGAAGATAAAACACTGCCATCCCTCCTTTAAGTTCTTTTGACTAGGAATACTGTGCAATACAGTTAATAAGAATATTGAGGCTGTGGTACATTTTCCTGAAATACTGATATATTACACTGTCATAAGCTGTATAGCGCAACGGCTAAACTGCAGATAGACCTGACTTTGAATCATGGTCTTGTCATTTACTACAGTGTAGAACCCGGGTTACTTAATCCTTCAGAGATTGAGTTTTCCCATTTGCAAAATGAAAAAGTTAATTCGTAAACACACTAGGTTAGTATAAGGATTAAATAAGATAATGTGTGCAAATCACATAAGTTACACGAAGTACTCAATTCATAGTAGTTATTAATAATACTAAAAATAACAAAGTAATATAAAATTATTTTAAGCAGTTTGTCATTACTACCTAGTCTTATGGAAGAAATGAAATGCTATGACAATTACAGAGATACGAATACTCTATGATGCAGGATGAAAAAAAAATGAGGGCTTATTTTTAATCAGATATTCTTGCTTATTCTCAGATACATCATATTGAGTCACTGATTTTTCAGAGACAGAATACAGCAAAATGTATATAATGCTAACTATACTAAATTGTAGTAGTATTCTTCTTTGGTAATGGATGGGATATTCTAGACTCAGGCAAGCATCATGAATCCCAATTATCATTGCAATGTAAAAGCACAGAGTCCTAGTTTAGCACAATTTTCCATACAGAGGAATTACTGATAACCAGTTCTTACTGTTCTTATATTTGGTTCTAAATATAAATAATAGTTCAAAGAAAGAGGTTAACATCGAACGGGGAAAACATTGTTTTAAGAGGGACAGCTTGGTATGGGAAATTAAGCAAACCTTTGAAATGCAGACTTAGGATACTTCAGTGATCAGGAATGAACAAGAGAGATTAGACAGAATAAAGAAGCAAGATTAATATGAATTATTTGAGTTGAAAATACATGTGAACAATTCCTATTTTGAGGAGTGAGTTAGCCTTAGTGCAGATAGAAGGAAATTGATGTGTGATAATACGCCATGCTGGCCAGTATACAGGCCTCACTATTCTATCTGCCAGGGCAAGGGTACCTGTTCAAATAGCTGCCAAAAGGAAATTTCTCTCGCTTTGTCCAGGTGAGTCAACACAGAGGTTGGTATTATCCAAGTAGATCTTTACAGATCTTACTGCAAGGCAAGAACCCCAGGCAAGGAGCTGCAGCTTTTATATATTATATTATATATATATATATATATATATATATATTTTAATTTGAAAAAGGGGAAAGAGCTATTACAGACTCTTTGGCTTGAGGGTCCATAATGTAAACATATGCTACTGGTGGAAGGAGACTTAAAATGCCTGAAAGCCAATTCTTCCCCTCTGTACAACAGACAGTAAATATTTAAGGCCCATTAGAGAACTGGCAAATAGCTGATAGCCAATAGCTACGAAACTTAACTAAAGCAATGAGCTTCCTCACACACATATGCTTCCCTTGTTCAAATGCTGGTTATGTGTCATTATCGTTTCAATACCTATGTCCCTGGAGAACTATGCACCAAGAAATGAAAAAAGCAAAATTTCTGAAAACTGAAAAATAAAAATTCTCATACGCTATATAATTAAAGTTAACAAAAGAAACAGCCGGACTGCCACACACATAAAACAGAGAGAAGCTGAAGCTTCAAATGACTGATTTACCACAGCAAGTAATTACTTTATGTTTTTCACAAACATTTGAAACCTATTATTACTTTCACAGCGGCACACATCAACAGAAGACTGTCACCTAAGGGAGAAATGGGGAACTGGGCTGTAATTAATTTCTGGTCAAATATATCATGAAGCCTTTAATGTTGTCAATAAAAGGCTCTGGCCACTAAAAATCCCCAACCTCTCCCTCCCTCCCTCTGTCCCCAATACCCCAAAATGTTTAATCAGCGTCTCTGCAAAACAGATTGCCTGAAGGAGAATGAGATGCAGTGTTAATGCCTGCTGAAAAGTTGAGGCCATTGATCCGTTCCTTCCCCTGACTGTGTGTGTCAAGAGAGAGAAGTCAATCAAGAGCTGGCCTCTCCTACTCCACTCTTTTTTTTTTTTTTTTTCTGCTTTGACTCCATCTGCAACTGAGAAAAACAGAAGGTGCACAATTCTTTGGAGGAGTTTAAACATGCAGATTCCAGGCAATGGAAATCATTACACGGCAACCGAAGTCTATATCGTTAAAGGTTAGAACACAGAGATTAAGAATGCCTCCAGGAAAAAGAGAAATGGCTGATCTGAATAAAACCTTTCCATCAATTGGAAAACTACAGCACAGCAAAGGAGATGAAGAGCTAAAGCAGATGTGACATTTATGTTTTTGAGTACCTATACGTTTATGTTTTGAATTACTGTTCAGAGCCTTATAAGACCTTTATAGGTCATGCAAAAGCAGTAGCCAGCATCTATCTCTGTTTTACTTTCCTGTATTTGTGGTAAGCAAATGCTATAAGCACGATCTTGACTATGAAAATGAACAGGCCTACAGTCCTTCCTTCCTCATTAATTCATCCATACACACATGCATTAGTTTATCCAGTCAACAAATATTAAAATGCCTATTATATACTGCATATCTCAGAAATCTTTACAGTATCTTTATAGATTGGATGGGAGCTAATTTCCTTCCTCTTAGATAGTTTTCCTGTGATAGTCTCTTCTGAGAGCTAGGAGTTGAGGCAGGGCTCTAGATCTCTCAAACCCCTCTCTGGCTTTATGTCATGGAACTCTAGGCAAGTCCAATCTGCAAGAGACCCTATGGTTGATCTTCTAATCAAACCCTTCATTTTTTTTTTTTTTTTGAGACAGAGTCTCGCTCTGTTGCCCAGGCTAGAGTGCAGTGGCGCAATCTCGGCTCACTGCAGTCTCCCCCTCCCAGGTTCAAGTGATTCTCCTGCTTCGGCCTCCCAAGTAGCTGGGACTACAGGCACCTGCTACCACGCCTGGCTAATTTTTGTATTTTTAGTAGAGACAGCGTTTCACCATGTTGGCCAGGCTGGTCTCAGACTCCTGACCTCAAGTGCTCCACCTGCCTCAGCCTCCCAAAGTGCTGGCATTATAGGCACAAACGCTTTATTTTATAGATGAGGAAACTTCAGCCAAGAGAGCTGAAGTGACTTACTCAAATTCATGCAACAATTAAAGGTTGATTTATTAGCCAACTACTAGGTGAATGAAATGCTATTTACTCCCAAATTTCCAAGAATACAACCCGACCCTGCCTCAGTGTCTACACATGTTAACTGAGAGTAATAATGGTGACCACCTTGCGGGTCCTTTTAATGATAAGATAATACAGAAAAGTGCTTTCAAGTTATTTTTACTTTCAGTGCCTGCAGTAGGAGATAAGAGTCAGGGGGACTGAAGGAGAAACATGAGGCTGAAAGACAATGGTCTGGATATTGCATGACTCTCAAAGAAAACAGGTCAGGCCAGTATTTCTGCATGGGGATAATCTCTTGAGCACTTGTTAAACTACAGATGCCCAAGCCCTACCCTCAGCCTTCTGAATCAGAACTTTTAGGGATGGAGTCAAAGAGTTTCCACTTAAAGCAATTTCCCTGGAAGAGACCCTATAGCTGATCAGGAAATTCTTATACCTTCTAGTCTTTGGGAAGCACTTGGTTGAGCTGCTGACTGTCTTAAAAGCACAGGTGTGTGCATTTGGATTAATGACAGGGCTGCTCAGTGCCGTGGACGATGTGCTAGTTTGTGGTGAGGTTCTGAGATAGCGGTCTTGGGTCTAAGTGTTGCTTCCCCAGGACAGTTGTTTGGAAGGCCAGCAGAAGACCCATAAGCAGCACGAACACCTGACAGCTGAGCAAAACCAACCCCATAACACCTACCAAGGTAGGAAGAGTCTGCAGACCCCTCTGCCGTCAGACTGCCCATTAAAGTGGATTAAAACGGATAGCAATCAGAGCTCAGTGGAAATCAAGGGGGAAAGACACCCAACCAGAGAAATAAAGGGAAAGAAAATGTTTGATAGCTAAGAGACTAACTGAAAAATCAAATCATATTTTAATATAAGCAAAAGAGAGACCCAACATTGACCAAAATGGTAGCCTCACTTCACGTAGTTAAGAGCATACATAGACTTTGGGATTGGATTGACCTAAGTTTGAATCTTGCCTCTCTTCTTATGTAAACTAGGAATTTACTTAACTTCCTTAAGCTTTAGTTTTCTCATCTATTTGCAGCAATAGCTACATACCGAGTTTCAGGGACATTCAGTGAACCAATGTAGGTAAAGCATTTACTAAAATTCATGTCATGTGCTGAGATCATTATATAATAGTAATTATAAGTACTCGTATTATGATGGGAACATATCATCATCATCATCATCACTGAGAAAAAGTCACCAATATAGGCCTTTAGGATGGTTTGTAAAAAAAAAAAAATCACATGTCTTGCAGGAGCTTTCCTTGTTTTAGAGAAAGTAGTTTAAAGTTAAAGGTCTGTAAAGCTAGGTACAAAAACTCTTTCTTGGTAACTTATTTGTATTTAGCTATAGATGCTCTCTAAAACATACATCACGGCCGGGCGCCATGCCTCATGCCTGTAATCCCAGCACTTTGGGAGGCTGAGGTGGGTGAATCACTTGAGGTCAGGAGTTTGTGACCAGTCTCGCTAACATAGTGAAATCCCATCTCTACTAAAAATACAAAAATTAGCCGGGTGTGGTGGCACATGCCTGTAGTCTCAGCTACTTGGGAGGCTGAGGCAGAATCGCTTAAACCTGGGAGGCGGAGGTTGCATGGGGCGAGATCACACCACTGCACTCCAGCCTGGGTGACAGAGCAAGACTCCGTCTCAAAGAAAAAACAAAAACAAAAACAAAAACAAACATACATCGAAAGCAATACATATGAAACATACTTTGAAACCCAAATTATTTTCATAAATACTTTAGATTGCTGACAATTAGTCTATTACAGAGAAGCAAAACGGGGAAAACCAGCCAGAAACCAAACAAAATACAATCATGGTAACTAGTCACAACAACTTTATAACTCAGTAGAGAGAGAGAGAGAGAGAACATGCTAATAAAAATTAGAGGAATAAAATATTAAAAGATGGGAACAAATGAAGAACAATATAGCACATAATGAGGTATTAATTTTAGAGTACAGAAAATTAAAAAAAAAAAAAGGATTACAAAAAGAGTAGCTGATATGGGCCAGGCACATTGCAGAAGGTTTCAGGGAACAAAAGGTCCCTGAGCTGAGTGCTGGCCACAGAATTCACTGTGGCCATGTGACCTTCCTTCAGTACTCCGATCTTTTTCTCTTTGGATCAGCAAAGGGTGTTCAGCAAAGCAGGAGGTGGGAATGAAGAGAAGGGCTTTCTTTCTGTATATGCCAAAGCAGGTAAAGGGAGGGGCAGGATAGAAAGTCGGCCATGATACCGTTTGCAAGGGACTGTAGCTCTGCTTTTACAACAGCAATTGTGCCAGTTTCCTACTTTTAAGCATCACAATTTAAACACTACATCTTTATTTACAAAACAAGAAAGGTCAGCTTCCAGCCTCAATTTTTTCAGTGAGAATTCTAATAGAGTTGGTAAATGATCATTCTTGGGCTTCAGTCACAGAACAAGCTTAATATCTTTTCAGTACAATGCAACCCTTCCCTGGCAGAAAAATAGCCTCCCTGGGTGGGTTAATTTAATTTACTAACTATGATAAATACAAAGGTACTGCAGGATATATAAATAGCAGGATTCGATGAGAGATTTTGGACAAGTCACTTCTTATTTCTGTTCCTTGGGATCGTTATTGGATAACAATAACACTCGCTATCTATGCTAATCTCTGAATCATTCCAATTCCAGCACATGTGCTACAAAGGGAAGACTGTCACTGTCTGCCAGTAATCTCGAGGAACCCTAAATTATACATTGACAATATATACATACAAAATATGGTGACACTAATTGAGCATAATCAAAAGAAATCTTACTTAACCAAAGCCTCACACATGAGATATGTTTATGGGGAATCAAACATCAGTTACTGAGAGAGATTTTTGTGAGAGGCTTAGAAGTATTTATTGCTCTGAAGTGCTCTGTGAAGGATATGCAGACCAGTAAGGTATGCTCACCTGTATTCAAGGAGTCCGAATTAAATGATTAATTAGAGATCAATTAATTAATTGTTACAATGCACGGGACCTAATGTAAATGTAAAAAAAAAAGGGAGATCAGAAAAAAGCGACATGGTCAGAAACGGGACAGCAAGGTCAAATGAGGGTTAATGAGAGAGATGTAATATTCTTTAAATCTATTTATATGAAGATCTTTAAGAAAGTCCATCAGATCAGGCCATACAAGATTTTGTTTTATTATTGAATTTTATCAACTGGTATATTTCCTTCTGTCTGGCAGCGGGAGCCATGTAAACCATCGCATTTCCCAATTTACTCTGGTCCCTAGGAAAATCGAGACTAGCTTTTTATCACTATTAAATTTAAGAGATTTCACAGCATTTTAAGGGGCATCATCATTAAAAAAAGAATTTTTTTTGGCAGCAGACTAGTCTTTTCTACAAAATTAATCCCAAATCTACATGGCTAATAATCTTGAGTCAAAAATCTGGAGTATTAAAGGTAAATCTTGGGAAAAGGATAGGTGCCCCTAGAATTGGGAAGGTGAACAAGACCAATGGCAGAATAAAGCTGGCAAACGCAAACAGAAAAAAGGATGTGACAAATACTGTGCTTCTTTCTCAGAAACAAAATTGTTCTTCTAGCAAAGCAGTCAGATGCAATTTTATTTGATAGGGTGGGGCATTTCATGTTTTCAAGGCAAGTCACCTTTGAAGTCTACTTCAGGGGCAGTACCCTCTCTTGATTCAGAAGAGTCAGGGGAGATTTAGGAGACCACAGACATTCTCAGTAAGGCTGTCTGTGGGCATTTCCAGTAGGTGGCAGCATGTCATTGCTAATCCCCTTCTATCAAATTACACTTCAGTCATTCCAAAAGGGAAAATTCATAACCTTTCCTGCAGAAAACAAAAAGTAATGTTCCTGGTGCAATAGGTTTGTAGGAAACAAATTTATGTAAACAGCTCCTCTGGGAAGAATTCAACATTCTCAGCTATGCCAGAGATCATTCCCCGCCTTAGTGAAGGTACAAGGTCAAGGAAGAAGCAGGGGTCTGAATCTGTATGTTTAGTTGCTAGGCTGGCTTTGTCACTCCATCACTTGAGGAAAGTATCTGGACAGTTTAATTAAAAGAGTTGGAGAAGTTAACATGAGAAAATGCTTCCATTTATTGGGAAGAAGGATGCTCTATCAATTTATGGGGAAAGTGGCATTTCTGTGCAGGCAGCTACGTGATCATGCACTCTGTTTGGTCTACATGAGCTGTGTTCTGCCCTTGTCCTATGAGACCATTCCTTCCCTATCTTCTTCAGGGGCTCCTTTTCCTTCTCAAGCCTTTTACTCTGGGTCTTCCCCAGGGGATTGCTCTCCATCTACCTACAGCCTTGATCTCCATTAATGGTTTTAAACAGCTCCATGATGATGATTCCCCATATCTGTTGGTTCACTCCCGGCCTCTCCCTCAAGCTTCCAGTTCACATGTCCAGTTGCATGTTAGATGTCTCCACTTGGAAGTCCTACATCCATCTTACACTCACCACAGCCACTGATGATCTTCCCTCCATCAAACCTACTCCTCTCTCCTCCTGTATCCTTATCTTACTTGACCGTGGTGTAATCTGGCTAGACACTCATGTTAGAAATTGGAGAGTCATCCTTGACTCCTTCCCTTTACCCTCACTATTCAGTCACTCCCCAAGACCTGCCGATTTTAGCTCCTTCACACTTCTCAAATATGTCTCCTCCATTCCCCCTCCCCACACCGCCAAGCACTGATATTGTTGAAGCCCTACACATCACTTACTTTTTTTTTTGAGACGGACTCTTGCTGTGTCACTAGGCTGGAGTGCAGTGGCGTGATTTCAGCTCACTCCAACCTCTGCCTCCCAGGTTCAAGCGATTCCCCTGCCTCAGCCTACCAAGTAGCTGGGATTACAGGCACGTGCCACCACGCCTGGCTTTTTGAATTTTAGTAGAGATGGGGTTTCACCATGTTGGCCAAGATGGTCTCGATTTCCTGACCTCGTGATCCACCTGTCTCGGCCTCCCAAAGTGCTGGGATTACAGGCGTGAGCCGCTGTGCCCGGCCCCTACACGTCACTTTCTTAGCAATCACCTTCCAATCGATTGGACGGTATCCAGTTTTATCTTCCTCAAATCCAAGTCCTATACTGCTGCTGAAATGATGTACTTAGAATATAAATCTGACCATCTCACTCCTCTGCTTAAAATCCTTCAGTTACTTACAGGATAAAGTCCAAATAACTTTAACACCCACAAGCATTTACTGAATGTCTACTATATGCCAGGTACTGGTTTAGGTCCTGGGGCTACAGCAGCGAACAAAAAAGGATCCCTGCCTATGGAACTTACATTCTATTCAGGGTAGACAGATGAGGAACAAATAAGTAAATACAAAATATGTCAGATACTTGCTTTTTAAAATCATCGTAAGGAGAATAGGGAGTGCTGGTGGGGGAGGAAGGCATGTTTTCAAAGTGCAGGAGAGAAGGCCTTAATAAGGTGGCATTTGTGGCTTATCCTAAGCCAGCCCTGACTTCAGGACTGATGATGACTCAGGTCTCTTCTTTCACCATCTCCTTCCTTGAACGTCTTCTCCAGTTCCCGGAACTACCCTTTCTCTTCCATATGACTTTCTCCCTATTCCGGATAATTCCTATCAAGACTAATATGAAGCATCACCTCCTTCTCCAAAAATTCTTCCTTTATCTTCTACCTCTCAGGATGGATTAGGGAAACTAAAAAATGAGCCAAATATTTCCTTTTAAAAGTTTCCCCACTAATGAGAGGATAAAACTTGGGCTCCTCATTTCCTATGGCAAATCATTTGATTTTCAAGTCTTAAAGCTCAACCTCTTTCGTTTGTTTTTAAAACAGCTTCATCGAGATCTAATTCACACACCACATAATTTTCAGACTTAGAGGGTACAACTCAAGGACTTTTAGAATAGTCACAGGGCTGTACAAACATCAGCACAATCTAGTTTAGCACATTTTCATCACCCCCCAAAGACTCCTCTATCCATTTCCCCATTTCCTTTCAACTCCCACTTATCTTTCTATCCTATGCATTTGCCTATTTTGGACATTTCATATGAATAGTATCATACAAAATGGCTTTTTGTTACTAGCTTCCTAAATTTAACATAATGTTTCAAGATTAAGCTGACCTCTTTCTGTGGCCAAATAAAGTCCATTGTATGGATGTACCACATTCTATACATCCATATGTTGATGGATATCTGGTTCTTTGTACTTTTTTTTTTGAGATGGAGTCTCGCTCTCTTGCCCAGGCTGGAGTGCAGTGGCACGATCTCGGCTCACTGCAAGCTCCGCCTCCTGGGTTCAAGTGTTCTCCTGCCTCAGCCTCCCGAGTAGCTGCGACTACAGGCGTCTGCCACCATACCCGGCTAATTTTTTTTTGTATTTTTAGTACAGACAGGGTTTTACCGTGTTAGCCAGGATGGTCTTGATCTCCTGACCTCGTGATCTGCCCACCTCAGCCTCCCAAAGTGCTCGGATTACAGGTGTGAGCCACCACGCCCAGCCTGTTTATACTTTTTGGCTATTATAGATAATGCTTGCTATGAACATTTGTGTACGTATTTGTGTATGCATGTATGTTTTCATTTATTTGTGTATATACCTAGGAGTGAAATTCCTAGGTCATACCATAACTCTATGTTTAACTTTTTGAGGAACTGATGCAGCTGTGCCATTTTACATTTCTACCAGCGGCAAAAGAGGGTTCCAGTTTCTCCATAACCTTGCCAACATTTTCATTGTCTTTTAAAAATTATTATTATTGTTATAGCAATCCTGGTGGGCACAGAGTAGTGTCTCATTGTGGTTTTAATTTGCATTTCCCTAAAAACAAATGAATTTGAGCCTCTTTTCATGCTCAATGTGAATTAGCCACCTGTATACCTTCATTGGATAAATGTTCTCTGAAATACTTTGTCTAATATTTTTATTAATAGACTTTATTTTTTAGAATAGTTTTGGATTCACAGAAAAATTGAGAAGATAGTACAGAGTTCACATATAATCTGTACCCAGTTTCCCTATTATTAACATGTTACATTAGTATGATACATTTGTTACAGTGAATGAACCAATATTAACACATTATTTTAACTAAAATCTATAGTTCATTCAGGGCCTCTTAGTTTTTACCTAGTGTTGTTTTTGTTCCAGGGCGCCATCCAGGAGGTCACAGTACATTTTAGTCATCATATCTCCTAGGCTCCTGTTGACTGTGATAGTTTTTTAGACTTTCCTTGTTTCTGATGGCTTTGACAGTTTGGATGAGTACTGATCAGGTATTTCACAGTACGTATCTCTATTGGAATCTTTCTGATGTCTTTCTTATGATTAGACTGAGGTAATAGGTTTTGGTAAAGTGCCATTTTCATCACATCATGTCAAGGGCACATAGACATACTGTCAACATGATTTATACATGTTGATATTGACCTCGAGAAAAGAGAGGCTGCCAATTTGGTCTTTTATACATCGCACTAAAAATAATTGCATTTTTGTTTTGCCCTGATCACATCAAACCCTACAGTAGACTCAAGGAGTGAGGAACTTCTTCCCAAATATATACATCTGAAGCATACTCCTACTTTAGGTGAGTTGTGTATGGAAGATAAAGGAATGCAGACCAAAGCATTTCAGGGCTCTTGTCAAGCCCACCAGTAGCCAGTTCTCTGTCTTGAGCTAATTTAACCTATCAACAGCATTTGACACAGATGAAGACACACTCCTCTGAAAACACCTCCCTTGACTTCTGGGACAACACCCTTTCTTAGTTACCTTCCTATTCTGTTGGCTACCTCCTCAACTTCCTCTGCTGGTTCTTCTTCAGCATCTCAACAGCGGGGTACCCAAGGTCCAATTCTTGGACAGATTCTCTTTTTTCTCTACTTGTGCTCCCATTGAGATCTCACCTCCCAGCCTTTCTCATGACTTTAAATCCCACATATAAGCTGATGACTCCAAAACTCCCATCTCCTCAACTCCAGGTTGTATAGCCAGCTCCCTTTTTATGTCTATTCTGGTCCCTAATAGGCATCTCAAACTAACATTTCTTGTTATCCACTCTCTATCTGAACCCCTGCTCCGCCCTCTACACACTTCAATAGCCTCTCCTATGGTCTGGTTCACTTTCATTACAGTAAATAAAAACTTCATGCTTTGAATTGTTCAGATCAAAACCTTTGGAGTCTCTGGTTCATTTCTGATTCCTCAGCAAATCCTGTTAGCTTAACTTTTAAAATATATCTTAATCTGACCATATCTCATCCTCTCCAGTGCCACCATCTTGCTTTGAATCACCACTACCTTTCACCTAGAAGATTATTGCCACAGTTTTCTAACAGAGTCTCCTGCTTCTGCCTTTGCCTACAATACCCCTCCACAACTAACAACTGCGATGTCAGTTTCAACATCGCGGCCAGACTGATTCACATTATGTAGCATCCTTCTGCGCCAAACCTTCTAATAGCTTCCAACCTCATGCAAAGTAAAACTCAGTGTCATTACAATGACTTTCCAGATCTCAGCTCCTTAGATCAAACCTCAGACTTCATCTCTTACTCTTCCCCTGCTCACTCACTTCATCCATGCTGGCCTTTCTGCTTTGTTCTTCAGATGTTAAGTGTCCGCCTCCCTCTGGCTCTTCACCCTTACATGTTCTTTCCTGGTATGCTCTTTCCCTAGATAGCTGCATGGCTTGCTCCTACTCTTCCTTTAGGTTTTTCCTCAAATGTTACCATCTCATTAAGGACTTCCATGAACACTCTAAAATTTCAGATTACCTCCATTATACTCTGGCATCCTCTGGTCCCCTCCCCATGCCTACTCTTTTTTTTTTTTTTTTTTAAACTACAGCATATATTATCATCTGAAATACTTTATATGTATTTTACTTATTTATTACTTTGCATCTTGCCCCACAGTAATGCAAGTTTCATGAGGCCGGGACCTACAGAGAACATACACTGAATAAATATTTGATGAAGGAATGAAGAAATGAAGGAATAACAGGGCGAGGAATCTGTCTTGGGTGTTACAATTTTTTGCCCTACTACTTCCTGAACTGCAGCTTTTGTTGCCTTATCTTGCACAGGTTTAAGAATGAAAGATACCAGTCCAAAGAAAACCAAAATCAGGGGAAAAACTGAGGAGCAATGAAACCTTGAAGGAGGACAGCAGGAAGTAGAGTTATTGGAGAAATAAAGGAGAAAAAAGAGACAGTCGAAGAGGTAGAGAAAGAGACAAAATGGGGTAAAGAGGGGAGAACTGGGAAGAAAACTCTGGGATATTCTTTTTGAACGATGGCGTCACTCAAGCTAGAAGCGTTGTTAGACACACCCTGGGGACTCCAACCACCAATCATTTGGACCTCTCTTGTTATGCTCCCACCATCTGGACTCCTAGGAGGCTTCTGTGACTCACATGTGGAAGGGTGCATGACAGCTCAAGTTAAGATGCTCTGTGATGAAAGGAACTAAAAAAGCACACTCATAAACCCTTCCACCTTCTCACTCATCTGCACTGATTTTCCTGGATAAAGCATCTTTTTGACTCTGAAAATTAACAGTGGGGTCAAAACTGTAAAACAGCTTAAATGATCATTACCATAGAGGACAGAGGCTCCCTGTACTTCTAGTAATGTTACAGGTTGTCTGGTTCCTTTGCTCACCCAAGATCTACCCTTCTATTAGAGATCAGTTAGAGGAAAGGTGTACATGAAGAGAGAGACAAGAAAAAATACTATGAGTAGAAGAATCAACATCAATGGAATTGCTCCAGATCCCTCATTTCTTTATTATAGAAAGGTGTTATATTTTCCACTGGCCAGGAAGGCTGAGAAGGTAAGAAAACTACAAGCACTTTGCAACTTCTTGTTAAATAAGTTTTCTGACACATGGCAACTAGTGATTAATTACTGTGTGAGCAGATAACATTCCTATAGAGATTTGCTGGAAGTACAGATGCTGTCCATGCTTGATTAGACACTGCTTAAGGAATGCTGAGGTATACTGCTGCAGTCTATTATTTCTGGCTATTTTGGTATTGCTGTTTTATTTATTTTACATAGCTTCAAATATGGTAGAATTGATGGAGCCCCTTTCACAAAACCTGTCCCTATCAAAAACAAGAAGGGGGGCAAAAAGAAGGCTATAAAGTATGTCTGTATGAAAGCAAGAAAAAATGAGAGGGAAAGAGACTCTGAATAGTAGGGCTACACTATTTCTTTTTGTAATGCTTTTTGTTTTACAAAGAATGAACTGCAAGGAAAATGTTTTTTCTTACAAGCTTATAAGAAAACTGACCCATGCCGGCTAGTTTAAACCTTCAGGGAATTAAACATAAACTAACCTGTCAATATCCAAGGCCTTCATCCACACCAAAATTAGCCTTGATTTGATATCTCTTCATTCATTCAGCACATACAATGAACACTTACTTTGGTACAGGCACTGAGAAAAAAGTCTCAGCCTCTTGGAGCTTATAGTCTTAGAAAGGAGATGTCTTCTGAAGCAGGAACAGAAGAACAGATTCAGCCAGTACTGTGTGTTTATGCTAGCCTATTTCCTGTCAAAAATCCATGTCAGAATAAAGAATAATAGTAGCAGTACATCTCCCAAGTGGTCCACATGCCACTTGTACCTACTTCCTGGGACATAATTCACCAATCCAACTGTAAAAGGCGTGGCGTGGTTGGGACTCAGTTCCTGAAGAAATGCTTCATCGGCACATGACCTGCTGATGCCAACTTCAATCCTGCCCAGTCAGCATTGCATTATTCAGATGCCAGGTTTTTCAGGCCCCATACTGTCTGCCAAAAACTGTGTTAATTTACTTATTTCAGCTAAATAAAAAAAAAAAAAATCATTTAAAATAGGATGATTGAATTTAGGAATTGTATTCCTTAGAGCATTAGTAATGGGTTTCTGTATCCCTCAGGCCTCTATGTTCTTAACTTCCCCTTGTCAATGTTATTATGACTAGACTAATTCAATAATGAGATCATTCCCCATAAGAGCGACCAAATAAATGCAGCATTCTGTCACACCTGGTTTCCCTAATCTGAGCAAGGAAGGCTTTCCACCAAATTTAGCCTAGAACAGGGAATTTAATGAAAACACACTCTCTCTCTCTCTCTCTCTCTCTCTCTCTCTCTCTCTCTCTGTCTCTCTCACTTTCCCACAAATAGAAAAAGAAAGGGAAGGAGAAGGACAGAAAGGCAGAGGAACAGGGTAGCAATGGAACAAATGTAGTAACAGATTGAGGAAGAAAGGTTAAAAATGAACATATATGGTTCATAACCAAAACAAAGATCACAGCATATTTGTCTTTATAATTGTTAAAGTAATATAATATTTCATCACCTCCGTAAATGCCTCAAGAATTGTTTCAAATTTTCCTGCACTTCTCAAGGGATCAAAAAAATCAAGTGATTTCACCCTGTTAGCCAGGATGGTCTCAATCTCCTGACCTCGTGATCTACCTGCCTCGACCTCCCAAAGTGATGGGATTACAGGTGTGAGCCACTGCACCCGGCCAACCCCGTCTCTACTAAAAATACAAAAAAAAGTAGCCTGTAGTCCCAGCTACTCAGGAGGCTGAGGCAGGAGAATGGCGTGAACCCGGGAGGCAGAGCTTGCAGTGAGCCGAGGTCACACCACTGCACACCAGCCTGGGCGACAGAGCGAGACTCCATCTCAAAAAAAAAAAAAAAAAAAAATTAAGTGAAAAGACACAGAAATACTAAATGTCAGGCAGAAACATTGGGGATTATTAAAAACAAGTGACTTCCTAGCCATGAAGGCTTCTGGAAAATAAGGGAGTTTACAGAATAATCCACTCAGGTATAAACGGCAATACAGCATGAAAATAACATATTTCTCATCTTCAAATTGCTTAAGCTTTTATTAAAGCACCAAAGGTTTGATATTCTAATTAAGGTTTAGATGGTGTTAAAACAAATGAAGAGAGAAGAAAACTAACTCTCAAATTTTGAAAAAGTGTGTTATACAAAAACATTAAAAATTGAGATCAAGGCCAGATGCAGTGACTTATGCCTGTAATTCCAGTGCTTTGGGAGGCTGGGGCAGGAGGATTGCTTGAGGCCAGGAGTTCAAGACCAGCCTAGGCAACATAGTGAGACCCTGTCTCTATAAAAAAAAAATATAAAAATTAGCCAGGCGTGGTGGTGTGCGCCTTTAGTCCCAGCTCCTCAGAGGATCCCTTGAGCCTAGGAATTCAAGGCTACAGTGAGCCATGTTCACACCACTGCACTCCAGTCTAGGTAACAGAGCAGTAGCCTGTCACTTAAAAAAAAATTAAGATCAGAAAACTTAGAGAAAGGATAGTGATGAGTTCTCACTTTCCTCCCAGTGAGAACAAGAAGAGATGGGTTTCAATCGGAACAAGATGGAAGAAATGAGAAGTAGGTTTCTGTAAAAATACAGTAGATACATGTTATTTACAATAAGAGAAAAAAAGGGAAAAATTCAAATATTCAAAAATTTGCAAGTGATTAAAAATAAATATGGCTCATTTATGCCATGAAATATTTGTTCAGGCATCATTAAAAGTAATGTTTTCAAGGAGTATTAGTGAATGTGGAAAAATTATGTTTTCAAACAACGTCATAGATATGGGAAAACAAAATTAAATTAATATAAAATTGCATTAACGTAGTTCCAATTTTGGAAAAAGGGAAATCATATGCTCGAGTATGTGTGAAAAGTCACATAAACAACACAGCACATGCAAGAAAGTCAGGAGAAAATATACCAAATATCTTAGCCTCTGGATCAAAGGTTTATATTCTTCTTTGTATTTTATCTTATGTATTTTTAAGCATGTATACTTTTATACGCAGAAAAAAACGTTATTCAAGCATTGTAATAAGAACAACTTCAGTTAGACATCAGGAAAAACTACCTGCCAAAGTAACAAAATTCAACAGAATTCTGTGAAATTACCTTCTCTATAGGACCTAAAAACACCTACCTGTGCTTCTTTCTTTCTTTTTTTAAACTAAGCTTTTTCTGCATCAAGAGTCCATTTTTAAAAATGACTTTGCAGGCAATGAGGTCTTGGCTTTGGCACGAGAAACTAAGCCCAGTTTTCCCTCCTACCTTGCGAAGTCCAGGTCTGCCTCCCGTGACATGGTGATGTTGGTCAAATTCTGCTGAAGAACAAAAATGTTCCTACACATTTTCTTGATGCCAGACTCACTGATGCGCCTGAAGTACTGGGCACCATTAATGAGGATGCAGGAGATCAGGTGGCCCAGGCCTGAGGGGTCAGCACAGTGTGGGGCAAAGAAAATGGAAGACAGATTAGAGGCATTCCTACAGAAACCTGCACACAGAATTGCTGTCTTCGAATCCTACATTTAAATGACCAAAGAAAATCTACCTCTGATGGTTGCATCTGCTGATCTGACAATAATTTTAGGGTATTTCTACATCGCCCTAGTAGTTACAAATGGGTGGACTTCATGTTGGCGGCCAAGCCTGGTAACAGTCCCATGTCCAGCATTGCCATGTACACCTACTGCCACCATGCCAAGGCCTCAGAGAAGAGGCCAGCTTATCACAAACCGTTGAAGTGCACGGGAAATCCTGCTTTTCTTTACAGACAATTGGGAAGCAGAGAAGAACACAGGCATATAAAATGACCTGTTTGGCCTCTCCTTCCTCCTGAAAAGTAGAGGAGGACACTTTTGGCTCAAAAGTTGACTGGGAAGCTACATAAATAAAATCAACAGGAAACTGGGCCTTGGCAATAATGTTAATATATTTCAACACTGTCAAGTAAAAAATAAATCAATAAGAAAACTGGGTTATTGGCAATAATGCTAATACAACTTAAAAATGGCAATGGGTGTATTTCTAAAGTAGTAATTGGAGAAAATGTAATTAGAAACAAAGGGTGAAGGCAAAGCAGATAATACATTAACTGTTGACTTCCCGTGAGACATCTTTGGACATTTTGAGGCCCCCTAAGTGGTTTGTTCTTACATCTGGAGGGTCGTTTTGTGGTCTGTGAAATGTAGCAAAGGACAGCTCAGGACATCAGCAAACTAACAAGTCCTCCTCAGGATACCCCATGTAATTAAGTTGAGAAACGCTGGTTCAGAACAACGTGAGGCACATATGGGTTACTATTTTTAAAAGCTGGATTTTAATTCTAAATGGAATTCAGTAAACGTTTCTTCCTTCTTTCTTATTCTTGGATGCTAGCAGGACATTTTCCTCGGAACCGTAAAGCTGGTCTGACTAGTCGCAAGCCATTTGCTATTGGTTGTTTTCCTGTTCTGAAGTCTAGTCCCTTCCCCGAGACTCTGAGGTTTAGATCAGAGAGCAGGGCTTATCTTTAGGTCCATGGCTCCCCATGTCTTCAAAATGAGTTTTCCCTTGATTAAAGTGAAAGTAGAAATGAGGGAGGAGATGCATTCAGGTCTTACTTCAGCTACACTCACACAACATTGCTTCAAGACCACAAACTTGTACGTGCTACTATTTGAATGTGAAGAAAAGTTTTTATTCAAAGAAAAACACAACTGCAGATTCTACATTTAAAGCTAGACAACTTATTTATATGAAAAATCTCTGTAGGCCAAGTTTTGGTGTCATTCTCTCACGTCCATAACTTTAGGTACAGTTTTTTTTTTTTCCCTGCCACAATATAACATGGTCTGCAAGTCTGGGTAATGAAGGGGTATGCTGTTTGTAGAGAATAAGAAATAATAATACATTATAATAAATACATTAAATGCATTTTGTCATAGGAATAAAACAAATGTTGATATGCAGGGGCTGGGAAGAGCCACAGTCAAGAGCAAAGAGGAAACTCAGTGTAATAACAGAAAAGTGAATTCTCAGGTAGGCACTGCAGCTCAAAGCTGCAGAATATTCCAGGTGCCGCCAAACTCATAGTGCCATGGGGTTAACTGACAGCTAACCCTTTAATCACTTACACTTTTTGGCTCAAGTCTTTGAGAGATATACCCCAAGAGAACACATCTCTTTATAACTCCATATATATTTAAGGACTGGATTTTGGGGGGGTCCAAATTTGCAGGAATATAACTTTCATAAAGCAAACATTGGCCATGTATTGTCAGTTTGCCACAATCCTTTGGACAATGTACCTTCTTAGTTGTTTTAAAAAATACTAGTTTAATTCTGTGAGAGAACACAGATACAAGTTTTCACATAAACAAACCAAAACATGGACCAAGGGAACATAATGTGAAATCCTAACAGGGGTCCTCCGGGTGAAATTCATCATGAAAAATTATTTGGGTGCCATCACATTTTTTCAAAATTGTGAAGCATAATGTCTTTAGATGGTACTTCCTGTCTCTCACACCCTTCCTTGCCTGCCCCCTTGGAGGCATTTATGGACATATCCTTCCTAAAAATTGCTGCTAATCAGAGGCTTCTGTTCTTTCCAGATGATTATAACATTCTGTGAGAAAACTTCCCGTTCCAGTGATAATTTTAGCCAATGAGTGATCTTTCAGGATTCTCTCCTCATTGTGTATGTGTGCTTTTTTTTTTTCTTTCATAAGCTCCTCTTGAGTTAATTTGTGGCCCAGTCTGCACATTCTCTCAAATCTCATGAGTGGCATGTCAGGGAGGCAGCCATCTGCCTTATCTTGGATTAAATCTCCTTATCAACCAGGAGCAGATGGTGGCCATATTGTTGTCTACCTAGTCACACACAAAGAGGCTAGGTATTGCAGATTTAGTTCAAACAAGCAAGCAAACAAACAACTCTTTTCTACAAGTCTTCAACTTCAGTAATACAGAAAACCAGGAAAACCTTTGTCCTTTCTTCCTCCCCAACTCCCGGAGACAGAAGCAGGGCCTGACCTTCAAAGATATACTGGAACTTGTGCTGCTGAAGGCTGGCACTCATGGCCTCTTCAATGGCGCTGATATCTTTGTTGAGCTTGACCACCAGGGGGTCATAATCCATACTTTCCACATTAGCCACAATGGCATAGTTCCCCTCCTTTGCAAGAGGGATGAGATAGTGGAAACAGTGAACCCTGAAAAAGAGAGAGATGGGGAGAGCAGTTACTAATAAATCTTTCCAGGGAGGGCAGTGATCTTGGGACACAGCACCAAAATAACTACTAAATTATCATTAATAAATGTAAGACTAGCGATGATAGCCAACGCTTAACTCTGTACTCTATTTGTGCCAGACATTTTGCTCTACACTTAATATGAAGCAGCTGTGGCCTTGTATGTTTTAATGTAAACACCCTCCCCTCTTTTAACCAGAAAGCCATCTTAGTTATTCTATAGAACAACTGAGTGATCTGGGGCAAGCTGGCTGCTATGATCATTGCTTGTTTAATCCATACAGTGTTGGTAAGGAGTTCTAAAATTCTTTTCAATGCCAGGGTTGTAGGCATAGTGTGAAAAGCATTGTAATTTTCAACAGATACTGTTGCAATGAAGATGAGAGGCAGAGTTTACAGATCTTAAAAGTGTAAGGAGACTACATTGGCTTCAGTCACCAGCTATATAACTTTAGGCAAGTTACTTTATTTCTCTATCCCTCGGTTTCCTCATCCATTAAATGGGGGTAAAAACAACAGCTGCCTCATAGGGTGCTGTGATTACACTACTACTACATATTAAGTGTTATGTATAGCAGTGTCTGGCACAAATGGCGTGCATAGTAAGTATTGGCTGTCATCACTAGTCTTATATTTATTAATGATAACGTATTAGTTAAGTAAATCACGTACGTAACCTCTATGAATTTGTAAGAAATTGTGCTAGGCCCTGGAAATATAAGACAGTTTATATCCTTAAAGACCCACAGCCTAGTGGGGCAGATTAAGAAAATGACTAAGAGAGAACAGCACCTCACTCCAAGCACATCTACACAGTGTGCCATGGAAACGTGCCACAGGGTATCAGGAAAGGGTCCTGACGGAAGGTGATGTTTGAGTCTCACAGAATCTATCTGACAGCTTGAGGAAGGAGGGCATTTCTGTGTGAAAATGGCCTGTGTCAGTCTGGTCACACACAAGTCTCAGGTTCTTTTTGGCAGATATTAGTAGCTGCTGAAGAAGTCTGAGGTGGGTATGGATTGGCTGCACCAACACAGCCTTTTAAAGTTGTAATCAGAGTGTGTTTCAGTCCAAATTCTGCCCTACATGCAGGTATTTATTTTGAATCCCCCACCCTAGAAACAAAACAAAACAAAACAACCCAAACCAACAGTATCCCTTGGCAGGCAGAGTTCAGACAGGCTGTTTTGTAAGCCCAGTCTAGTCCTAACTGTCATTTTAGGTGCTCTGTCTGACCTTGCATGGAAGGTTCACTGGAGGTAAGACATGATGACATAATCCAGGGTCCATGTTCTGTTACCTTTACAATTGGCATCAAGTAATAAGAAATATTCCTAAATGAATGGCTGCAAAAGCCTAGGGCATTATTATCTCTAATGATGCGACCATGCTTTGCCTGTCATCTTTCTTTACTTATAGTCAGGTTTATTGAGAAATAATTTACAAACAGTAAAACTCCCCCCTTCTAGTGTACAGTTCTATTAGTTTTAACAAACATGTAAAATTGTATAACCACCACCAGAACCAAATTATAGAACACAAACATCTCCAAAATTCTCTGTGTCCCTTTATAGTCAATCCCTACTCAACCCCCAAACCTTTGGCAACCACTGATCTATTTTTCTGCCTCTACAGTTGTCTTTTCCAGGATGCCATATAAATGGAATCATACAGTATGTAGCCTTTTGAGTTTGGCTTTTTCACTTAGCACAAAGCATTTGAGATTCATCTATGTTGTTCATTACTTTTTTTTGCTGGGTAGCCTTCCACTGAATTGGATGTCCCACAGATTATCTATTCACCCACTGATATTTAGATTCTTTCCAGATTTAGGTGGTTGTGGATAAAGCTACTTCATGTACACATTTTTGTGTGCATATAACTTTGCATTTATTTCTCTTGGATAAATACCTAGAAGTGAGACTGCTGGATCATATGGTAAGCGTATGTTTACTTTTGTAAGAAACTACCAAATTGCTTTCCAAAGGAGCTGTGCCATTTTGCTTTCTTACTGGCAGTATACAAAAGTTCCAGTTGTTCCACATCCTCATCAGTACTTGGTGTTGTCAGTTTTAAAGAAAAATTTTTGGTCATCCCAATAGATGTAGAGCAGTATCTCACTGTGGTTTTAATCTGCATTTTCCTAATGACGAATGATGTTGAGCATATTCTCATGTCCTTATTTTCTGTACATATATTTTTGATGAAATATCTGTTCAAATCATTTGCCCTGTTTTAAAAATTGGGTTTTTTGTTTTCTTAAGTTTTGAGAGTTCATTATATATTCTGGATACAAGTCCTTTATCAGATACGCATTTTGCAAATATTTTCTCCTGGTCTTTTGCTTGTATTTTAATCTTGACAATGTCTATCAAAAATGGTTTTAATTTTGATGAAGTTCAACTTATAACTTTTTTCTTTTTGGATGGTACTTTCAGTGTCATATTTCAGAAATCTCTGCCTAAATAAAATGATAAAAATTTTTTCCTATGTTTTCTTCTAGAAGTTTTAGAGTTTTAGATTTTACATTTAGTTGAATGATCCATTTTAAGCTAACTTTTATATGGGATGTGTTATATTCTTAAAAGCAGTTCATCCAAGAGAATCCAAATATCTTGACTACTGCTCATTTTTACTGATAGATGCTTATCTTAACAGTTACTAATTAACTAATAACTAATTTCACCAATAAAAACTCATTCTGACATTCATGTACTAATTGGCACAAATGTATAATTTTGATAAGAACACCAGTAATGGCACTGGTTGCAGCCTCCTCTGGAACGTGATCTTTCTGACAGAATGAAAGTTGACCAACTCTGGAATGGGATTCATGACTAGGGCAATGATTGCTACTGTGGTTGAAATTTAAATAAAGTTTAAATTTTATTTTTAACTTTATTTTCAAAGAAGTTGAATAAAATTAAAGCATCTACGCTAAAGTATTTTTAAAGTAAATGACAGATATTATGACTCCAGGCAATGAGAAGACCATGTAAAATAGCATGAGACTATAAATGCAGGATGGTCTGAGGACTGGTGAGTAGTTCTTTTCAGATGCACACAGATCCGACATTACAGGCATGCCACGAGCTTGGGGAGATGGGCACGGGCCAGGTCAGCAAGGCTCTGAAGGCCACGTAGGGAATCAGGCCTTTATCCTAGAAGCCACAGGGAGCCTTAGGAGGATTTTAAGAGGTGAATAATATAATCAGACCTAAGCTTTGGCAAGATCACTCTGGCACAGTATACGAGTGGATTAATAGCAGAGAATGGAAGCAACTGGAAGTAGAGCGACTAGTTAGGAAATTCTTAGGAACTGGAGGTGAGCGCTTATGAGATCCTGAAGCTATTGGGAGAGAAGACATACAACCTTTCTTTAAGGTATTATCTTCTTCCCAAGTGATTAGAGATTAAAAAAAAAGAAAGAAATTAAAATAGTCATCAGCTAATGCCAAATTCAAATCAAGTATTTTTTTAAATTTAAATTCTGGCCTGTTGTTGCTGACCTTAGTATGACTTTGACATTAATGTATTCTGCAAACACTGCTGATTACACAGTGGGGTGGATGATTTTCAGAGAGTGCACACTTAGGATCCCAACAGTGATAGACAGTTGCTGTTGAACCTACTTAGAGCCCTCCTGATGGTGAGAAAAATCAGCTGATAAAGGTGACATTCTTGGCATCTTGGACTCAAATGGCAACTTAATTTTCTTCTTCTAAAGTTCAAATAGAAAAAACAAACCTCAACAGTTTTTAATGGGCTCACCATGTCTTTCGTCTCTTGGGGGTACCATTTGCTTTATGCTTTGTACTGTGGAAAGGGGCTGCCTGGTGGTTAAAATGTGAACCACAATGACACAGGTAAAATGTCAAACACTCCTTAGATGGATCATTCAACACAGACTGCGTGGGATTTGAAAACAGTTTTTTGGTTTGAACTTTAATAATGTCAAAGAAAAATATGTGCTATGGATATAAAGATATTTTGGGGAACAAGACCAGTTTTTGGCATCTGAAGTTGTTCTGGACTTTTTGCTGGCATATCTCATTACTTTTTTCCATGAATTTTTTTCTTCTATCTGTACTCTTATCTCAGTGATTTCTTGGCTAAAAGTGCCAGAGACAGGAGCTAATCAGCCACTTTTTCACCACACCAGCTGCTGGACAACTGGGCCTAAGCTCTAATTCCTTTTTTACAGCAGGATGGGAACAAAACAAATATTAGTTGATGAGAATGATGTTGGCCACACAGCCTCTGTACCTCTTAAGATAATTCAGTGGACTTACAAGTGGACTACTGTGTAAAAACAGAAACTGCAAACCAATTCGTTTCTTTAAAGACAACAGGTTTTGTTTGGTAAAGTAGCACTTACTGTATCTGGGTTTGGTTTCCAACCAGCTAATTCTTAATCACATTTTTACTGAGCACCTAATATACAGCACGATATTAGGTTTCGGGGCCAGCCATCACAATGAATAAGCCACACCTGGAAGAGCTGTTTGATGGTCTCTTCCACAGTCATGCCCCCAGAGCACTTAGCAGACAGCTCTATTCTAGCGTTATTATACTAGAGTGGCATGAAATCTGTCTTACTCATTTTGTATCATCACTGTGCAAACTGAAAAAAATTGTTAACATGACCGGGACACAGTAAGTGTGTCTACATTCACTATCCGAGCCTTATGTGGCATATTCTGCTAGTTGTATGTACCTTACTTTAAAAGGAACAAAGACGAAATGAAGCACACTTACAAGAAAGCAACCTGAGTGTTGGAACCATGTTATACAAGGAAGTGGGGAAATTTAATTTTAAAAAATCCCATGTTTTGTGTTCTGAGTTAAATTCAAGGAAAGATAATTCTACATCCAGGGCTCTAAAATTCAGTCTTTTAAAATATTCATTATTAAAAATGACGTTTTTCTGTTTTTAGACTAATGTTGAAGAAGATACAGCAACCGGTGTTATAGCACTGTATAGTTTCTTGTAAATTAATGACTAAAGCATGTTCAGTATTAAGAAGAGTATTGCCAAGATGTATCAAAAGGGCAGAAATAGGGGTTAAGGACTTAAAAGATCTTACTCAAATGTGTTACAAATATCCCACTTGGAATTAACTACACATAAGTAGACAATTCTGAATGTAGAACACACATAAGCACACAATCAATAGTATAAATACCAGGAGTTGTGATAGTAACTAATTTGGTATTCCCTTGTTTTCCTTTGTAACTCAGGTAACAGCAGCACTAGAATATTACTTTGTGTTTTTCATTTCCTTCCATCTATTGCATATATTTATTCACAGAAGACACCTGATTTATTTCACTGTCCACTTGTAAATAAAGAGATACCAAATCTGTAAATTATTGTAAAACAAATCAGAAAATATATAGAAAGAGCTTTATTTCTGGACAGATTAATGTGAGAAATAACATCAGGAATAAAGCTGAGTAGCAGATTCTAAATCTGCAATGTTAACTTTTCTTGTTCCACTCACAAGGCTCTCACAAGCAATAAGGAGGTAACTCACTGGGCAATGGTAATGAAGAAGGATAAAAAGCAAGTAGCACACACAAGGAGTCACCATGGAAATAAATTCAAGTTCTAACTGGAGTCCAAACATATTCCCAATGGTCACCTATCAAACAAAGTCCTATTTACATTTTTAAACCCTAAATCTAGTAAAGACTTCAAATGAAAAGAAAAATAGTCTATCAATGTTAATCATATTCCAAAGCAATACAGAACAGAATGTGTTACCACACCATGCACTTTCTGGTCCTGATGTTTGGACATTGCTACCTAGTTGTTTAATAAGCATCTCAAACTGAACATCTCTACATGGCAGGCTTGATTGCCGCCATTCTCCTCAACCCTTCTCCTCTCTCAGTCTTTCTCCCCTCAGTTAATGGCACCAGCATCCACACAGTTGCTCTGGCCCCAAACTAGTGGTTTTCCTTGAGTCTTTCCTCTCATTGCACCAGCCCCTGTTTCCAATACAATCTATCAACAAACTTCATTAGCTCTACCTTCAGCATGTGTCCCAAATCCTACACTTCTCATACCTCCACCTCTGTCACCTTGATGCTCAGAGCTGGTCTCAACTGGTCACCCTGCTTCCATTCGTATTTTTCCCTGCAATCCCTTTTCCATACAACAGCCAGAGTGACCTTTAAAAAATGTTAATTAATTGGTATCTCTCCCTTTCTTAAAACCCTTCCATGGCTTCTGTGACATCTGAATGATTCACTTGGTCTGTAAGACCCTGTAATGTGTCAGGCTTCATGACTCCACAGGACTGGGCTCTAGCCTGTCTCCTGTGCCTTATTTTTTCAGTCCTCCCCACCCAGCTTGTTCATCAGCCTACAAGCATATCAGCCTCCTCTCTGCTCTTGAGACAAAAACCAAGCTTGATTTTTGTCTCAAGACCTTTGTTAGTGTACCTCCCTCTGTCTGAAACTCTCTTCCTCCGGGTCTTTGCACAGATGGATCATTCTTGTTACTTTGTCACATTTCTTTTGACCATTTCATCTTAAAGAAAAAAAATCCCATTCCTAGTCAGCCCCAGCCACTCTTGGCAACTGCCCAGTATGCTAGTACTGGGTACATGTAGCTACCAGGCACTTAAAATGTGGCCAGTCCACATTGTGATGTGCTGTAAGTATAAATGGGCACTTTCAAAAGCTTAGCGCAAAGGAAAATGCTGAATACCTCAGTCAGTTCTGTTGATTGCCTATTGAAATGCTGTTTTACATATACTGGGTTAACTAAAATGTATTAGTATAATTCTTTTACTTCTTTCCGTCTACTTTTTCCAGCGTGACTCCCTTCTTGACTAGCAGAGCACTTTAGTAAAAATATGAATCACAATAAAGTCACCACAATAGCAAAGCTACCATATTTTGAGCACTTACTTTGTGTCTGGCATTGTGCTAATTATTATTCCATTTATAAAATCTCTATAAGTTAGAAACTACTGTTTCCATTTTTAAAATAAGGAAACCGTGGTTTGTAAAGTTAATTAACTGGCCAACAATCGCCTAGCCAGCTGATAGTGACATTTCAATCCAGGTGACCTGATTTCATAGACCATGCCAGCTCTGAATTACCACACTCAAAATACACCATGCCCTCAAACAGTCACTGAATATGGCTAAAAATAACTTTCAGCGTAAAAAGGGATAACATCAATAATATGAGCCAGAAATTATGGTGATACTCCCTGGAAATAAGTAAGTGATTTATGAACCACAGTGCATTCAAATTGCAAGGTCCTGGGCTTGGCTGTATCATACCTCACTTCCAGATGTAAGACCAGCAAGCAGCGGTCAGCCATATCCTGGAACGATTTGGCAAGTTCACTGAGAGTCTGCATGATCTGCTCTGACACTGGGGGGAGATCCGTGTTCGTGTGGCTGTCTTGAGCAGGAGAAAGCACTGAAAGGTAAGGATAAAACACCAGTCATTTCATTAGATGCCTACAGATTTTTTTGAAATGACATTATTTTGCTGTTCATCTTTTTGTTTTTACTAGTTTGGGTAACACTAGTGTTGGCAGCATTAGAAGTCCAAGACATGATAGACTGTTTCTATATTTGATTACACATAGAAGCTCAGTGGCTTATCTTGAATCAACTCATAGAATAATATTTAGGTTGGTGCAAAAGTAATTGAGGCTTTTGCCATTACTTTCAATGGCAAAAACCCTAATTACTTTTGCACCAACCTACAGAAAGAGAACCTCAGAGCTGGAAGAGGCCTCCACTATCATGTGGCCCAACCACCTGCTCTGTGCCTCCGTCTTCTGTGCACCTTCAAGTGGCTGTCCACATTCTGGTTGCACACTTACACAAATGCTGGTGAAGGGAAACTTAATACCTTTCGAGGCAGCCTGTTCCATCTCCGAAAGATTTGACCATCTTACATCAAGCCAATATCTGCCTCCATTAACTTCTAATCATTGGCTCTAATTTTACCTAACTTTGCAATCCCACATGTGTCAGTACTACAAGTATTGAAGATACCTCTTTTGGCTTCCCTGAAGTCTTCCCTTTTGTAGGTGGAATGTCCACAGTTCTTTACCCCTTCTTCTAATGATTGAATTAAATCATTTTATAATCTCAAAATTTACCTACCAAAACATTCGAATTTTCCTCTATTTCCCTTGAAATGTAGGACTCAGGACAAAACAGAATAAATACTACAGAAAGGGCTGACCAGTCTAGACAGAATGATCAGTTCCCTTTTTCTAGATGCCATGATGCTTTACACTTCCCTAAATTCTGGGAGGTGGAAGTGGTAGTGTGCTATATTCCACTTCAGCTCATATATAGCTTATGGCCAACTAAAAGTCCTAAAAAGGTCTTTCTGGAAAATTTGATAAAGCTACCTTCTATATATTTCCAAACCAATTTATTAAAATATTTAGCACCACTTAGACATTTTCTTCAAAGAAATGCTGAACAAAAATAAAAAACATTTGTTTATCTCTAAACTTCTATTGTATCCCCATTTCCCCACAATTTCTCAAAGATTACCAACCAACAATTTGGTAATCTCATTCAAAGGTTTTCTTAGCTCTCTGGAGCCTCAAAGTTTGGCTTTAAGTCCTGGCTCCAACATTTCCTTTATGTGACCAAGAGCTAATTATTCAAATTTTCTCTGCCTTATTCTTTTATTTTATAAAGTGAGGGTAATAGTATCTATATCATGGGGTTAAATGAATTAATGTAGGTGAAACACTTAGAATAACAACGTATAAAACTTAATATAAGCAAGAAACATAAGAAATCATTATTCTTCTTTAGCAAGTGATTTTTTCAGGTTAGGTCTTTGATTTATTACAGCAACAGTAGACTTACAAAATAATTCCATCCATCCTTATTCAATTTCTGATATGTTTGGCTTTTCTGTATGAAAATCCTTCTCTTTTTCAGAGAGTCCTTTGGAAGAAAGAGGCGCTCTGGACTTAGGGAACATGGGAATTGGTGAGGCATCACTAACTCAGAAGGTCATTCACCTTATAGGGTAGAGAGCCAACGTCTTGCTATAGTGTGTAGTGTCTGCACTTATGACCTTTCAGCACTGTATCCATTCCTAAACTTTGCTAAGTCCAGAAAACGGCTTGGATAGACAATCCAGGCTTATAATATGTAAGGCTAAGTTCTCCTCTGTGGAACAAGATCGTAATAAGTAAAAATAACACGGCAAACATGAAAAAAAAAAAAGAATGTTGTTCAAGGGAACTGATGGGTGAGGAGGAAGGGAATGTAGCAATGCAGATTTTAAATTATTGCCAGCCTTGGTATCATTCTAGATGTTTACTAACTTGATCTGCTGAAGCTTAGATGTATGACATTGCATCTCTTCTCTAACGTTAGCATTAATCATGTTGTTTGATTGCAAGGCAAGGTCACTGCTTTTGCAATGTTTTCATGGAACAGGCTAGAGGAAAGCAACTATACAACTGTAATATTTAAAAACATTTCAGGGCTTTTCAGCCCTTCAATTCCTCTATGGGGTGACAGTGACTATAGCATGGAGAGTTATCTTGTATCAATGAGAAGAGGCAGAAATTGGACTTTGAAGTCTCACTCCTAGTCTGAGGTCCAAAGATATACTCATCAACCAAATTCCATCAAAGGCATTCTGGACAAATCCCGCCAAGAAACTTTAAAAATTCCCCTTTCCTATTTTATAAATACGTAATTTTATCATGTGGCAATTAACCACTGTCAAATTACAAATTAAGAAATATCTAAGTTGAGTAAGTCTATAGCAGATTAGCTGCTGAGGTAAAACTTAGAATGAGTGAGGTAAAAAGTAGTTTCAGGTAACAGCACACTGTACATTTCTCTTGACTGTAATCTATGGCAAAAATATAACATTTTATTAAAGTAACATGAAAAATTATGCCCAGAGCTCTACTAGAAAGCTGGCTTGTGAGCTCCTCAGGGCTTACTGAAATTTACACAGTTTTCTTAACAAGAAGGAATATACTGAGCAAAGAAATACTAAGCATGGCAAACAAAGACAACACAAAAGCCATTAACTAGATCTTCAGTGTCAAATGAAAATCTATAAAAAAGCAATGCTAACACAATCTGCTTGGGAGGTTACAGTTAAGGTATGAGATTACTAGACACACACACACACACACACACACACACACACACACACCCCCTCGTACATACCCTTTAAGAGGCTACATTGTATATTTATCTCCAGTATTGCTCTTCATATCAGCAGAGACCACACATATTGGACTTTAAATATGTTAGTGCTTGATCGCTTTATGAAGATATGCACTCTGAGCTGTTTTTCTAATACTAGGGATGGGTGACATCAGATCATTCTTAGTATCTTTGTTCCTCCTATGACCACTGCATAAAGCATGCCATCTTTTATTTTTATTTTACTTTAAGTTTACTTTAAGTTCTGGGATACATGTGCTGAACGTGCAGGTTTGTTACATAGGTATACATGTGCCATGGTGGTTTGCTGCACCTATCAACCCGTCATCTAGATTTTAAGCCTCTACATGCATTAGGTATTTCTCCCGATGCTCTCCCTTCCCTTGCCCTCCTCCCCTCGACAGGCATGGCACATATACGCCACAGAATACTATGCAGCCATAAAAAAGAATGAGTTCATGTCCTTTGCAGGGACATCAACGAAGCTGGAAACCATCATCCTCAGCAAACTAACACAGTAACATAAAACCAAATACCTCATGTTCTCACTCAGAAGTGGGAGTTGAACAATGAGAACACATGGACACAGGGAGGGGAACATCATAAAGCATGAATCTTTAAGTCGCCTAGTTAGCTGTTTGTGGCAGGATGATTTTGGCTTTCTGTACTACATAAACATTATTCCATAAAAGGAAGCCGAACATTGGTCTTTGGAGCAGACACTGCTTTTTTGGTGAACCAGCAGCTACTTCCAATTTCATTCTCTCCTTTGCTCACTCCACTACAGATTCTGGAAAGCTAAATATTTATAATCCCAGCCCTGTTTGTTGCTAGAGGTGACCATGTATCATATCTGTCCACTGGCCCCCTAAGTAGAGTCTTTTGTGGCTATTGGGAAGTCTTTTGTTTTCCCCGATAAAAGGAGAATTGAGGCTGGTGCCACCACTTGCTCCCACTTTCCCCACTTTTCTGATTTGACTGAAGTACCTGAAGTTGCATCACCTTGCTATTGAGAGGAAAAGACCAAGAATCAGAGACGTGCTGGACTAAGTATTGTTGAACCATTGGCCAAAAGAAGCTATTGCTTGACTTCAGACTTTTTGCTATATTAGAAAAACAAACACCTCTTTAAATCACTGCAAATCAAAAAAAAAATTAATAACTTGCTACAAAATTAAATCCTGTTTTCAGCCTCTGAAATTTTAAATTCTAATATCATATTCTCAGATCAAAAACTTTTCTTCTTTCAACTCTCTCCCACCCTCATTGCCATTATAACTTTAATGCTGTAATCCCCTCATTTTCTCCTGGTAGAAAAAGTCCCTCTTAGGACCCTCAGCATGAATTGCATGGTTGATCCCCTGAGCTACTCTTTGACCATAAACCTCAACTCCCTTGAATACTTTTCTTTCACTATAATTGCCCTAAAACTCACGTAACATTGAGCCAATTCTACAACTCATAATTTGACAGGAAAACAAAAGAACATATTGTTCACTGATACCAAAACTAGACAAAGCGAAACAACAAAAAAGAAAACTACAGGCCAATATCCCTGATGAATATAAATGCAAAAATCCTCAACAAAGTGCTAGCAAATAGAATTTGACAACACATTAAAAATATCATTCACAGTGATCAAGTGGGATTCATCCTAGGGATGAAAAGATGGTTCAACATATGCAAATCAATAAATGTGATATATCACATCAACAGAATAAAGGACAAAAATCATATGATCATTTCAATAGATGCCAGAAAAAGCTCTTGATAAAATTCAACATCCCTTCATGATCAAAACTCTCAAGAAACTGGGTATAGAAGGAACATAACTCAACATGATAAAGGCCATCTATGACAGGCCCAGAGCTAGTATCATACTGAATGGGGAAAAATTGAAAGCCTTACACTAAGTTCTGGAATAAGACAATAATGCCCACTTTCACCACTTTTATTCAACAAAGTACTGGAATCCTAGCTAGAGCAATTAGGTAAGATAAAGAAAGAAACAGCATCCAAGCTAGAAAGGAAGAAATCAAATTATCCTTGTTTGCAAATGACATGATCTTATATTTAGAAAATCCTAAAGACTCCACCCAAAAACTCTTAGGACAGGTAAATGAATTTAGTACAGTTGCAGGATACAAAATCCACATACAAAAATCAGTCCGGGCACGGTGGCCCATGCCTGGAATCCCAGCACTTTGGGAGCCCGAGGCGTGCAGATCACTTGAGACCAGGGGTTAGAGACCAACCTGGCTAACAAGGTGAAACACTGTCTTTACTAAAAATATAAAAATTATCCAGGCATGGTGGCAGGTGCCTGTAATCTCAGCTACTCAGGAGGCTGAGGTGGGAGGATCACTTGAGCCTGGGAGGCAGAGGTTGTGGTGAGCCAAGATTGCATCACTGCATTCTAGCCTGGGCAACAGCACTAGACCCTGTATCAAAAAAACAAAACAAAACAAAACAAAATAAAAATCCAGTAGCATTTCTAGATGCTAACAGCAATCGATCCACCAAAGAAATCAAGAAAAAAATCCAATTTACAATAAGAAAAACCTAGGAATAAATTTAATCAAAGTAAAAGACAACTACAAGGAAAACTATAAATCACTGATGAAAGAAATTGAAGACACACACACAAAATGGAAAGATATCTACACTCCTGGATTGAAACAATTAATATTATTGAAATGTCTGTAGTACCCAAAGCAACCTACAGATTCAATGTAATCCCTATCAAAATACCAATGACGTTCTTCACAGAAATAGAAAGAAAAAATCGTAAAATTCAAATGGAACCACAAACAACCCAGAATAGTTAAAGCAATCCTGAGCAAAAAGGAAGAAAGCTGAAGGCATCACACTACTTTGATTTCAAATTGCACTACAAAGCTATGGTAACCCAAACAGCATGGTATTGGTATAAAAAACAGTCACACAGACCAATGAAACAGAATAGAGAACCCAGAAGTAAACTCACACACTTAACAGCCAATTCATTTTGACAAAGGCACCAAGAACACACATTAGGGAAAAGACAGTTTCTTTAATAAATGGCACTGGGAAAACTGGCTATCTGTATGCCTAAGAATGAAACTAGATGCTCATTTTTTAACTTATTTAAAAAACAACTGAAAATAGATTAAAGATTTAAATGTAAGACCTAAAAACTATGAAACTACTAGAAAAAAGTATTGGAGAAATGCTACAGGACATTGGTATGAGCAAAGATTTTTGGGTAAGACCTCAAAAGTACAGGCAACAAAAGCAAAAATAAACAAATGGGATTATACCAAGCCAAAAAAGCTTCTACAAAGCAAAGGAAACAATCAACAAAGTGAAGAGACAACCTATATAATAAAGCAAATTATTTTCCAACTATATACCTGGCAAGGGATTAATAACCAGAATATATAAGGGACTCAAACAGCTTCAATAGCAAAAACAAAACAAAAAAAAAATAAACAATCTGATTTTAAAAATGGGCAAAAGACCTGAATAGACATTTCTCAAAAGAAGACATACAAATGGCCAACAGGTATATGAAAAAAAAAATGCTTAACATCACTAATCATTAGGGAACTGCAAATCAAAACCACAATGGGGCATCATTTCACACCAGTGAGAATGACTATTATAAAAAAGTCAAAACAAAGCTAGTGAGGATGTGGAGAAAGAAGAACGCTCATACATTGCTGGTGGGAATGTAAATTAGTACAACCATTATGGAAAACAGCATCGAGTTTCCTCAAAAACTAAAAATAGTACTACTATATGAGCCAGCAATCTCACTTCTGGGTATATCCAAAAGAGAGGAAATCAGTGTATCAAAGAGATACCTGCACTCCCATGTTTATTACAGCACTATTTACCATAGCCAAAATACGGAACTAGTCTAAATATTCACCAACTGATGAATGGAGGAAGAAAATGTGGTAGATATACACAATGGAATATTATTCACCCATAAAAAGAATAAAATCCTGGCAGGGCGCGGTAGCTCATGCCTGTAATCCCAGCACTTCAGGAGGTCGAGGCGGGTGGATCATGAGGTCAGGAGTTCAAGACCAGCCTGGCCAACATGGTGAAACACTGTCTCTATTAAAAATACAAAAATTAGCTGGGCATGGTGGCAAGTGGCTGTAATCCTAGCTATTTAGGAGGCTAAAGCAGGAGAATTGCTTGAACCAGGACCCAGGAGGTGGAGGTTGCAGTGAGCCGAGACTGCATCACTAGGCTATAGAGTGAGATTCCATCTTAAAAAAAAAAAAAAAAGAATAAAATCTTGTCAGTCAAGCAACATGGATGGAACTGAAGGTCATCATGTTAAGTGAAATAAGCTAGCATAGAAAGACAAATATCACACATTCTCACTCGAATGTGGGACCTGAACAGGGAATTTCAAGGAGGCTGAATGGTGATTACCAGAGGCTGAGAAAAAAAAGGGGGTGGAGGGGGAGAGGAAAGTTAGTTAATGGGCACAAAAATACACTTAGGAGACACAAGTTCTAGTATTTGATAGTACCATAGGGTAAGTGTACTTAACAATAATTTATCGTATACTTCACAATAGATGGAAGAGAATTGTAATGTTCTCAACATAAAGAAAAGATAAATGTTTGAGGTGAGGGATATCCCAGTCACCTGGATTTGATCATTACACATTGTATACATTTATCAAAATATCACATGTACCCCCCAAATATGTACAGCTATAATATATTAATTTAAAAAGACAAAAATGTATAGATTGTTGCCACTAAAATGTTCTGGATTTTAATTTCAAAAAAAGCTTTCAGTACCACTTGCCAATCCTTTCCCTGGTGCTTGGCTAGCTCCTTCCCTTTCTCAGCAACTTTTCCAGATTCACGCTGTTCTCCTCAGGCCCTTTGTACTACCTGCTCCCTATTAGTCCTCAACAAAGACGTCAAAAGAATCTTAGCACTGACTTTCTCCAGTCCCACCTCCTATTAACGATTCAGTGTGCCACAATCTGACTCTGCCCTCACCTTTTTATTCAAAACTTTTCTGGTAATAGCCATCGATGATACTGTAATTGCCAAATCTACTGGCTGCTCTTCAGTCCTCATCTCATGCAGGCTCTCTGCTATCTCTGAATTCACTGGCCCTTTACTTCTTGAAATCATCTTCTTTTGGCTTATGTGGCGTACTCTTCTGGGTGTTGTTTTCTCCCTCTGGCATTTCTTCCATAGTTTCCTTCACTGAATCCCCTTCCTTTAGTCCGTCCACAATGCCGGTGTTTCTGGGGACTTTTTCTTCTAGTGGTCTTCCTTACTTGCCAATATGTTCTGAGTGAGCTCATCCCTTTTCATTGTTTGCACTATTATACATGAAATGATGACTCCTAAATCTTATTTGATTAATGATTTGCAAGACATTGCTACCTGTATATCCCATAGGCATCTCAAATGCAATGTGTTCAAAACTAAACTCATTATCTTTCTTTAGCATCTGTTCTCTATCCTGAATTCTCTTTTTATAGGTGATACATCAATCTGGGAGTCCAAACTGCAAACATGAGTTTTTTTTTGACTTTCTCCAGAAAAGACTAATTTCTACCAATTTTATTTACAAATATTTTCTTAATATTTATTTTTTCTTTTCTGTATCTACTGCCACTTTCTTGGTTTGGACCCCATCTCTTCCATGGACTACTGCAATAGTTTCCCGACTGGTGTCTCTATTTCTTACCTGGCCCCCTTTTATCTAATTAAATATGAGTTAGATAAAATTATTTACCCAAAACACAAATTTGACTATGTTAATTTCTTGTATAAATAACATCAGTGTTTCCCACTGCTTATATGATCAAGTCTAAGCTCCTTAGCAAGGCTTTCCAAGATTTTTTATTTCTGTCCAACCCTCCAGATTTTCTCCATCTCTCCATTCCTTTTTTCTCTCCAGCATATCCCCTCTCCAACCCTGGCCCTTTGATTTACCACCCTTTTAAAGCAAATTTCCTAAATATATCATGCTGTCGCATGATTCTACGCCTTTGATGGCTCTTACTCCTCTTACAAAACTATTTATGCCTTGTCTGGCTTAGAAAGTCTTTTCTGATTCCCCAGGAAGGGTCAGTGGCTCTTCTGGATGTTCCCCCACCCCTCTCAATTCTAGAAGTTATATTCCATTAACTATGTCTCCCTTCCGGATCATTAACTACTTCAGTGAAAGAATTATGTATTATATGTATTTTCCCCCGTTCAAGGCCAGCAGAATAACTAGAGGCATTACAGAAGCTCAATCAATGCCTTTTTAATTAAACTGACCAATGCAATATGACGAAGAACATAACAACAGATTGTTAAAGAAAGATTAGAAAAAAGAAGAAACAACTTGCCATTTACTACTCGAAATTTCTCCTTAGTTTTTCTGAGTATAATCTAGAGAGAGAGTAGGGATGGGGAAGTAGTTCATTATAGCTGGTTTCTGGGGATTCAGGAATCTAACAGAAATATAGTTTAAAGCAATTCTGGTGAATCCCTATACCCCAAGTTCTTTCCCTATAAATCATGCTGCTGTTAGAAGCCACTTTAATTTCATGAGTTGTCAGTGCGCTTTGCTGCATCCACGACTTGGGGTCTCTCTTTACTATTGACATAAAAATGCCTGGCATTAAATACCCAGCATCTATCAAGGAAAGCCAACATAAGAACTGTCATCGAGAAGTAATCAGACTAGGACATTAGGATGTCTCAAGTGGTTCCACATCCTAATATTAACCAGACTGAAATCTGTTTAGGTCTTAAAATTAGTTAAAATTGGACTCATTCAGACCCAGAAGAGCATCTGCTTTCAAGGATGCAGCTGCTACACTTTCAATGGCAACTTACTGTGACTTCTTTAATTGATTCATATGAGGATGTCCTTGTGCATCTGCAATATTATCTAAAATTGTTCCAGTATTAGCTTAGACTGGTATCAGCTGTCAGGAAAGCGAGAAAATGAAAAGGGAAACATGGTTATCTCGGCAGGAAAGGAAAGGTTAACACTGTGAATTCAAACTTTTTAGAAGATAGAAAAAGACAGTGAAGAATGATCCCATGAGATTTTCTCACTGAAAACATTTTAGAAGATCAAATTTTAGTATAATAATGATTTCCGAATCCTCTTCCTATTTGTACAGAGGTGAAAGACACCACACAGTTTTCTACTCTAACTTGGGGTAAAATAAGTTCGTTCCTTCTTTTCTTCTTCCTTCCTCTCTCTCTCCCCTCTTCCCTCCTTTCTTTCTCTCCTTCCTTCCTTCCTCTTCCTGCCCTATCTTTTCTCCCTCCCTCCCTCCCTTCCTTCTTTTTTCTCTCTCTCACTTTTTCCTTCTTTCTAAGACAGTAATCTTCCCACCTCATCTCCCAAGTAGCTGGGATTATAGGCGAGCATCACCACGCCTGGCTAATTTTTTAATTCTTTTGTACAGAAAGAGTCTGGCTATGTTGCCTAGGCTGGTCTCAAACTCTTGGGCTCAAATGATTTTCTCACCTCAGCTTCCCAAAGTGCTGGGATTACAGTGTGAGGAACCTTGCCCAGCCTCAAAATATTTAATTTTTAATCTTCAGTTTTCCTATTTAGAAAACTATTAAGAGTACCTTCCTAACTCCTATAGCAATATGTGACTAGGTCTTAAGACAACTCTGAAATCCTTTGATGTTGTTGCCTGGACAAAACTAAATACTTTAAAAAAAATAGGAATGCTCATTAGGTCTGTGATATTAAGAATTCACAGGGCCTACAAAGTCAATGGGGACAGTGACAGGACCCCTTCATCTAACTTCTTTCCTCTCCTTAAATGCCTAAGGGATATGCTGCTATCATGCCTAACACTGGGGTCACATTTGAGTGTCAGACACCATAATACTCCAGCTCCAAGCTAGAGATTTAATGCCAGCTAATTCTACTCCCAGTCTTCATAATTTCTCTGTACTACTGTCCCTGCATTTTATTTATTGCCTTGAATTATTTGGAAACCTATACAAACTAATCTTTCCTTACCCCAGTGCTTTGTACACTGTAGGCACTAAATACGTGTTTAAGAAATAAATTATGTACTTATGAAGCCTACTGGCTTTTGGAACGGAGGGGTGATCTTCACATGCTAAAGTAACTTTGAACTTTCTTGGAATAGAGATGTCCCTTTTTCTTGAACTAAGTCATTACACCAAACTGAAATTTCATGGTAACTGTTTTTGATCACTCTTCCCTGAGTCCCATTTTCCAAAGCTACTACTCTTTTCCCAACAGTACTTGGCTTCTGCCACTATTAGCAATTCATGTATTTACTTGTTCGTTCCCATCTTCCAAACCATCTATAATCTAGTTTTAAGTTCTTTTGCTATGTTTCTACATCAGGATGGGCCTTATCTAAGAAACATGTTTGGAAAGTTCTCTTCATTTTGCTTCCTATTTCAGAAACAATAGTTCTTCTGCCTCCAAATAATAACTACCTCTTTTCACGGACCCCAGATATTTTAGGTTTGAACTACTAATAGCAAAATAAATTGATTTTGAAAACCACCATGCTCATTGATACTGTTCCTTCTGATTGCACAGGATGGGGACATAATGCACATTAGTCAGATTAGGTACTAAGCATGCATACACGTGTGTATAGCCAGCAGTGGAAATAAAGCCTACGCTCTGAGGCACAACATGCAACCAATGAATCCTTTCACATCTCGATTAAGGAGCAATCATTCCTGCCTTTTCACTGCTCTCTCTCTTTTGCCCACTTTTACAGGAAGGGCAGATGAAAGGGATTTATTAAGAACTGGGATGGAGAAAAGTGAAAGAAATCATCAGGAAGGATAAAAGGGATAAGAATGAGGGGAACTGGAGGATCGGCGGAAGGTGTCTTAATTATGTGCTTTTCTATGGTCTAGTCACATAATTGGTAATATATTTATATTTAAAAAATGTTTCCTGAATATGGAGGTGTTGAAGTCAGATAAAATATAGAGATGAATGTCTAAATTTAAAATTTTTTATTTGGAAAGTAAGAATTGCAATTTGGGGCATACACAGAGAATGGATGGTCTGTGACATATCCAAAGAACAAAGAGAAGGTTAGGAGTCTTGTGAGAAAGACGAACACTACATATTGTTTTAAAAGAAAGCTCATTGGCCCTAGTAGCTGTCAAGCTCTGACTGGGAGTGATGGTGGTAGATAAAAGCAACTTTAGAGTCACAGCAGGTTGTTTCAGCAGCTACTAGGTAAAACTGGTCTTAGAGTTACAGCAGGCCATTTCAGCAGCTGGCCTTGTAGAAAATTTAATTCTTGGAGCAGGTGTAATGTACACAGAGTGATTTTACCTCTGGCCTCCTGAGTTGGATTTAGTTGGGGATGACAAGAATGACCCAATTTGTATAATGAACTTTCACAGAGGGGACGTTTTATATTTGGGTATAGGAGGCAGAGACTTACTTTCTTTTATGCGGTACCATTTGTTATTTAAATGATCATTTGTTACACCTTCCCCCAACCACTGGTCATGAGACTATGGGCAATATAACTTCTTAGTGTTTCTCAGAATGCTTCCTCCGAAATATCTTATATGACCCTAGCTACAAACAGTAACTCTTTGGGGAAGCAAAGACATACCTGTTCCATTCACTGCCCTGCTTAATGTTTTAGATGTCTCTACACTTGTTTGAGAATATATTATTATGAGCCTCCCCAAAAATAGTAAAAACCAAACTCTGCTGCTTAAGAGAAATTTTCATCTCTATGAAACCATACTCTTTGCTGCTGCTTCCCAGAGGAATATAATTTATTCTTTCGCCTTTTATTACCTCTAGAACAAATTTCTTAACAACTCTAAGTCTCGTTTTCCTCAAATACACAACTTAGGGAGTTGTTGAGAGGACCAAATGGAAGATGTGGCACCTTGCACTGTGTCTGCAACAAAGTTAAGGGCCATCCTTTGAGCCCTGGTAACACTCTGCCTCTCTCCTATGGACTTAGCACATTTCATCTTGCACTGTATTTGCCCACAGCATTCCTAGTAGATTGTGAGATCTGTGATAACAAAAACAGTAACTACTTCTTCCTGGCATCTCTCAGTGTATAGCTCTTCCTTACTCTCAGTAGACTGCTGATAATGCTTGTTGAATTTTATCTTCAAGTTAAGGACAAATCAAAGAGTTTTATAACAATTTTTTTCATTATATTTTCACAATGCCTTTAACTTAATGTCTTCCAAATAGTTCATTCGCCTGGAACATTATTCTGTTTCAGGGTGAGAAACTAAAGTTCCAGGAAGGATATGAGCATCTGAAATGGAAGAATTACCCCAAATATCAAACTATATAGAAAGAACAAAGGAGATTCATGGAAGGCCCATTCTGATGAGCAAAACAAAAATAAGAGCCAAAGTAGAAATGGATAGTCGTTCCCTTAGGCTACCACAGGATAAGAGGCCAGTTCTGAGCCAACAGTACACACTACACACTGCACAGCTCTGCAGAGAGAAAATTGCATCTGGTTACTCCGGAAACAGTGCTTGATGGTAACAAGTCTGAGCAAGCCCTAGGTCCCCCAGGACATTTAGCTTTGGGGTCCTATCTGCATACAGTGCAAACCAGCATGGACACATGATTTTTATACCTTGTGATTGATAGTACAGACCTCAGTGTCTTTCAGTCCTGGGGAGAAACATTAAGATTGATTTTTCCTTTATTCCAAATAATCCTCCCTAAGGCTCGGTAAAAAAAACTCATCATTTGCTAAAAAGGCGTATGGTGTGGCCAATTCAGCTCTTGCCGGATATGAAAGAGAAACAGGATGGGTAGGGGAGTGGAGGCTAATGAACAGCTCCTGTTCTTCTGTTGAAAAGCACTATTGTGGTGCTATATTAGATTTCCATGGACTTTGTAAGCCTTTTGTATTTCTGTAAAACCCTGCATCAAAGAGCATCTAAAAGCGTTAACCAATACTTAATCAGGTATTTTGGATGAATAAGGGACACAGATTTAAGCTTTGCAGAATTCTAGAGGCAAAAATATTACATGGCAGAGAGATAACATTTGTCTCTGTGTTCAAATAGGATCCTTCTAGCTTAAGCATTTGTAAATCTTCCAAAGAGCCTTAGGGAATGGCTTATTCACGGGTAAACTGGAAACATTAGGACCATTTACAAATGATGAAACTGAACCAAACAGAAATAAAGCACACTTCCCAATATGACACAGCAAGTAAGTAGAAACAGAACTAAAGAAGTTGCATTGGAAGTCCCATATGGAGTTCCTCTTCAACTTAACTTTTTCCAGTTGCTTTATTTCATGGGTTTCTTTTTGAGGCATCTGCATCACTCGTAAATTTGGATCTAAGTTGAAATACTCATTACTTTCTTGATATAGTTTGGATGTGTCCTCTCTAAACCTCATGTTGAAATATAATTCCCGATGTTGGAGGTGGGGCCTAGTGGGAGGTGTTTGAATAATGGGGGAGGATCCCTTAGGGCTTGGTGCCATCCTCACAATAGTGAATGAGTTCTCGCAAGATCTGGTTGTTTGAAGTGTGTGAATCTCCCGCCTCTTTCTCCTGCCACGTTTGGTACCTGCTCCCTTTCTCCTTCTGCCATGACTGGAAGCTTCCTAGAGAGGCCTCCCCAGAAGCAGATGCTGGCACTGTCCTTTCTGTACAGCCTGCAGAAACATGAGCCAATTAAACCTGTTTTCTTACAAATTACTCAGTCTCGGGTATTTCTTGATAGCAGTGCAAGAACAGACTACCATACCTCTTAACCAATAGCAGGTACAATCTCAGTTTTATCTTTGTACCCCCAACACATAATGTGTTTTCTGAAACCAGCAGGTAAGTACCAAGTATAGTGAACAGGAAGGTGGTCCTCTGGAGGTGGACTGACCTGAGTTCATATTTCTGACTTTCTCATATATTATACTATTTGGAAGAAGTTCTCTGTAACAGATTCCCCACCTGTGAAAGGAGGATCATCCTACCTAACTCACAGGATTCTGATGATTAAATGAAAAAATATATAAAGGTTTAGAACAGTGTTTGACACACAACTGCTAATACATGGCAATTCCTCCTCCTCCTCTTCCTCCTCAATAAAGGTGTTGAATAAATAACAAAAACTCAGTATCTTTTTAATTTAAACCTTTATTTTAGCTTGAGGGGTGCATGTGCAAGTTTGTTATATAGGTAAACTTGTGTCACAGGGGTTTGTTGTATAGATTATTTTGTCACCCAGGCATAAACCTAATACCCAAGAGTTATTTTTTCTGATCCTCTCCCTCCTCTCACCCTCAAGTAGGGCCCAGAGTCTGTTGTTCCCTTCTGTGTCCAGGAGGTCTCATCATTTAGCTTCCACTCATAAGAAAGAACGTGTGGTATTTGGTTTTCTGTTCCCGCATTAGTTTACTAAAGATAATGGCCTCCAGATCCATCCATGTTCCCGCAAAAGACATGATCTTGTTCTTCTTTATGACTGCATGGTCTACCACGGTATATATGCACCGCATTTTCTTTATCCAATCGGCCATGGATGGGCATTTAAGTTGATTCCATGTCTTTGCTATTGGGAACAGTGCTGCAGTGAACATTTGCATGCATATATATGTCTTTATAGTAGAACTATTTATATTCCTTTGGGCATATACCCAGTAATGGGATTACTGGGTAGAATGGTAGTTCTGTTTTTAGCCCTTTGAGGAATTGCCACCTTGCTTTCCACAATGGTTGAACTGATTTACACTCCCACCAAGAAAGTATAAGTGTTCCCTTTTCTCTGCAACCTTGCCAGCATTTGTTATTTTTTCTACTTTTTAATAATAGCTATTCTGACTGGTGTGAGATGGTATTTCATTGTGGTTTTCATTTGCATTTCTCTAAAGATCAGTGACATTTAGCTTTTGTTCCTGTTGCCTGCATGTATGTCTTCTTTCAAAAAATATCTGTTCATGTCCTTTGCCCACTTTTTAATGGGGTTGTTTTTTCTTATAAATTAAAAACCCAGTATTTTTCATTCCATCTACAGTGTTATGTGGGCATTGGAAAAATGACTCTAGCTTTACACATTTGATGGCAAAATCTGAGAGCCACCAAGACTGCAGAGGAAAATAGGCAGAATCTCAGAAGGCATGGCCACTCTGACTGCCATGTGGATAACACCTGGACAACTGATTTATCTGGAAGAAGAAGCTGACCCTGCCACCAAATACATAGATCATCACCGTGACTAGCTGTGTAATTGGTGGGGGCTCCTCTGAAGCATGTGAGAAGTGAAAAACACAGAATTAACTTGCTGACACACGGTAGACTTTGCAGGTGTAAATCTTGCTAAGACAATTTCTACTCAGTGAGGACAAGTGTGGCCACTTCTCAGCATGTGGTGAAGATAACAGTTAAGTACCTCCCCTTTAATCTCTTTAGGGTCAGACAGTCCCTGTGCAGGCTGATTGACGAGGTGGTGTGATACACATATTGACTAATGCTTTGTGAAGGTTAATAATATATGACTATATTTCTGTCTTTATACATTAGTAACACATGAATACTATTCACACATCCATTCCAGTTCTGCCATGTAATCCCTAGAATAATTAACAGTTCATATAGATGCTTCCAGAATCAATTTTTTTAAAAAGTAAAAGATAATCAATCTGTGTTTATGCCAGTTGAGAGTACATAGAGAATGAATTCAAGCTACATAGAGAAGCAATCTTCTATCCGTTGTTTACACAATTTCAGAATATTACCTCAAAATCTAAATATCTTTCTCCAAGTAAAAGGATATGAGTATTCTTCTATTAACTAAGAACCAAATTCCTACGTACATTTCTTTTGAATTGACAACCATTTATTTTTGATTGGCCCAGAAAGTAGTAGTTACATTATGATTTAACCAGTTACTAACTGGATAACCTTGGGGAAATCATTAAACCTGTTTATCCAAGTGACTATTTTTAGCCTCAAAGGGTCATCGTAAGGATTCAATGATATAAAACACATAAAATATTTAGAACAATAATCAGCACATAGTAAGTGCTCAGCAAATCGAAGTGATCACTGTTGAACCCCCTGGTGAAGATCCTAAAAGAGTGAGATTCCTAGACTCATACTCTTACTCCTCGAAAAACCTTGCAAAAACTCTGACAGCTGTGGGTCTAGTTGTTCATGGCGCTAATGGCCAGAAAGAAAATGATACATTAATATATTAAACATATACACTGGATAAGATCATGACATTTTGAACTTAAAATAAGGAATCACAGAAGTATGAGAACAACATAGGATTCTGGCAATGTTCAAATCAGTGAAAACACACAGGAGAGAAAAGGGATAAAGGCAGAGGGCAGGTTCAAATTTATCTTTTCATACATAAAAAGGGGAGAATGCCTTTCTCCAGTCGCCAGTTCATCCGTAGAGATGGCCTTCTTCAGGCATGAGGTAGGTGGTAGATGGGTAGGAAAGCCAGGAACGATGTTGAGGAGCAGCATGGGAGGAGATAAAGCAGTGTTTTTAACATTACTTTGAGGAATGACAGGGATCTCTCTTTCCGAGGAAAGGATGTCTGCCAAGCTAGGTTCTTTAACAAAGGCAACTTAGGGGTTATTTTTTTTTCTTTTCTTTTTTTTTTTTTTTTTTTTTTTTGAGACGGAGTCTCGTTCCATTGCCCAGGCTGGAGTGCAATGGCGTGATCTTGGCTCACGGCAAGCTCTGTCTCCCGGGTTCATGCCATTCTCCTGCCTCAGCCTCCCCAGCAGCTGGGACTACAGGCGCCCGTCACCATGCCTGGCTAATTTTTTTGTATTTTTAGTAGAGATGGGTTTCACCGTGTTAGCCGGGATGGTCTCGATCTCCTGACCGCGTGATCTGCCCACCTCAGCCTCCCAAACTGCTGGGATTACAGGTGTGAGCCACTGCACCTGGCCACAATTTAGGAGTTATTTTAGGAATTCAAAGAATATTCACCAAAGCCTTGAAATTGTTCATGTGATTGAGAGATCATGTCTGCCTTACTCAAACAGGGCCTGGAATCAGCATTTCTTTCCTGACCACAGTTTATTTCCTTTCTGTCAAAGAGGCACTATGAGAAGGGAAGAGGATTACGTGAGTGTGATTGCTGGTGGTAAAGGTAAGACAGTAATGATTCTGAATCTAAAGAGCCATTATGATACCTATGAAGTTTTGACGTGAAATGATAGAAATTGTGTTATTTTCACCTGAAGAGACAGAAATTGGGTTATAAATTATGTTAATATGTACATAAAAACACTGAAAATCAGGTTTTCCATGAAGGCTTAAAACAGCTGAATCAGGATGATTTTGGAAAGATGCTTTTTATATTTTCTACCACAGGAGACTTGTTATTTTATCTGCTTTCTTGGAAATATGTTCATCTTCCTGTTACTCTAGATTAAATTTACTGTACAAGTGAAATGGGAAAACACCCTTGTGCCTTGTCTGTTGTCAACTCAGCGTCACCTCTAGCCAATTTCCTGGAAGCACAGGAACATTTACAACTTCTTGCCAGAAGGGGTTTTGGGTTTGGATTCTGCCACTGAGAGGTACTCCCAGAAGATGTGCAAGGCAAAAAGAAAGGGAAGGCAGGATTCTCTTCTTACAGCGGCAGAAAGATGCTCAGGCAGCTGGCAAATCAGAAGCTTGCCGCAGCTTCCAGAAGAGCTCCTGCAGACAGCTGCTTCCTCGCAGCAGGAAGCTGAAATCCCCGGCTGCATTTCCTGATTATCCTCAAAGGCAGCAGCTAGATTCCTTGCTTTTTGTATCCTTCCAACTGCTGTCTAAGCCCTTTCAGCGATTTCTAAAACATCTTATTCCCTATATTAAATTCCTTCTTGCTTGAAATATCTAAAATGATTTCTGTTTTCCCAACTGAGCCTTGATGAATGGATGTAACCTTCTACTCTTGAGATATTTTTGAACCGTGGCACTTTGAATCTCAGAGAAGACCGGAGCAGGAAGGAGTGAGGTGGAAGCATCACCAAAGATCTCTGGTCTACCTTTAATGCCATGCTGCAACCTCTAAGGCAAGGATTTTTAAAAAGTGCCCTGCAGAGTTCCTAATCTCTGTTAAAAGACCAAATTATAACAAACGTAGATCTTAACTGGCTTTTATTTGTGATTCTAGAATAGTGCAGCAGCCCAGACCAAAAATGGTTCAGAATGCTCTGCTCTACCACATGTGTAGATTATATTTATAGCCAGAGAAAAGGATGTGACATGTAACGCAAGGGATGTACAAAGGATGCATACTTAGTTAAAGCTCAGTGTTTGCCTCATTTGAACCTGGGTTGAAGAGTTGGCTGCCTATCACTCACTGAAGCTTGGGCTGCTGTGATTGGCTGAGACTCAGCTACCTGTTACAAGAGTAGGTTCCAGTCTGTTTACACATCAAGTTAGGTTAGGGTTCACTATGTACAAAGAACCCCTTAGGTCAAACTTAAAACATGTACAGAGGGCCGGGCGCAGTGGCTCACGCCTGTAATCCCAGCACTCTGGGAGGCCGAGGTGGGCGGATCACAAGGTCAGGAGATCGTGACCATCCTGGCTAACACGGTGAAACCCTGTCTCTACTAAAAATACAAAAAATTAGCCGGGCATGGTGGCGGGCTCCTGTAGTCCCAGCTACTTGGGAGGCTGAGGCAGGAGAATGGCGTGAACCTGGGAGGCGGAGCTTGCAGTGAGCTGAGATCGCGCCACTGCACTCCAGCCTGGGCGACAGAGCGAGACTCCGTCTCAAAAAACAAACAAACAAACAAAAAAATGCACATAGGCATTTTCATTTTAACATTCCTTAATCTCCGTTCTCTCCATCTTGCCTTCTCTGCTTCCTTCGTCAGAGAGGCTCCACTTTGATGTGTTACCCAATTCGGATTTTATAGTAAAATTATGCTGGAAGAAAGGATTCCGCTGCTAAAACAAACAAAGAAACAAACAAACAAACACACACACACACAAAACAAACAAAACCAACCCAAAGCAAACAAAAAAACCACACACACAAAAACAAACAACAACGACGAAAAAACCAACCAACCCAAAGCAAACAAAAAACCAGCTGCTCACAAACCACTGTCTTTGAAAAGGAAGGATTTGGTCACAGCAAACAAGTTCCTACCGCACTCCACTCTCTAGTTGTGAGCGAAGGCAGGGATAAAAGTCAAACATTTAAATTATGGCACCGTTCCTATAGGTTGAGGACGAGGGGGGAGGAAAATCTATATAAATAATATTTATTTGGAAGCAAGTGATTTGCTTTCTCCTTTCTCTTCATTATGTTCGCTATATAAACTCTAGTATCTTTTTTTTTTTTTATTTAGTGAATACCGAACACATTATGAATTGCTCTTATTCTCAGTAACATACACAAGATTCCCTTGCAAAGCAGATTCAGCCTTCCCTTCAGAAAATGTTTCACAGGACTATTTTACTTTCTAACTTTTTAGAAAAGTATGCCACGGGTTTCTACTATTTTCTAGAATCCCAGGTTAAAGATGTAGACCCCATCAAAACAGACTTCTTAGCAGGGTCACTCAATTTGGAGCTGCTTTCAATTACTCTGTAAAAGCTTCAGCTTAAGACTGAATGTATCTTCCAAACAAAGTCCGTGCCTATGAGTACACTTAGTGTGTTACAACTTCTGGGCTCCACAGGTTAGACCACCAAGGCTCAAGCAAGTCTTTGGCAATTAGGTTAAAGGTATGAAATTGAGAAGGAACCACCTATCGAGGCAGAAAAGCTTAGCTCTCTTTGTTCCAAGGCTCATTCATCAGAACATTCACTTTTAAAAAGTAAAACTTAAAAGTTTTGCATGTTCCCTTGCTGGATTAAGTCAAATTTGATTTTCAGAGAAACACTGGGCTGATCCTGGTAAACCTTGATTTGTTAGGACATAAGAGCTAATTTAAAAATATATATATTCATACCGATTTATAAACCAAACAAAGGTGTTTGAGACTGTGGCAAGCCTTGGTCTCTGATTGGTAACTACAAGGACATATGCATAATGCCCCTGTTCCTTCCATGGTAAGGCCTGTCCATTTTCTTTCAGTAGCCCTTGGACACCTATGATACTTTTTCTCCCTCTTGTGAACCATGTTGGCTTCTGGCACTCATATTCTTTTCCATGTGCTAACTATCATATTGGATCATTGTCTAACATTAGTCTGTAGTTTCTGGAATTTCTTCTTCACTCTATTTTAAGAATAGGAATATCTGCTGTAATCTGGGTGTTCTGTCACTTTTTACATGCTCTACAATTTCTCAAATTCAGCAAATGTCCTTAACACCCTCGGATTTGATCTATTTAAGTTCTACTCTAAAGAAGCCAGATGCCATCTGACACTTTCCTCACCTTTCTTTCTTATCACTTGTCTTACCCTTACATTTGAAGAGCAGGCCCCTTTCTAAATAAGACAGAAACAAAAGAGAAGTTAGAGTAGTTCCGCATTTTCTTTTTGTTTTTTTTTGAGACGGAGTCTTGGTCTGTTGCCCAGGCTGGAGTGCAGTGGTGCGATCTCGGCTCACTGCAAGTTCCGCCTCCCGGGTTCATGCCATTCTCCTGCCTCAACCTCCCAAGTAGCTGGGACTACAGGCACCCGCCACCACGCCCGGCTAATTTTTTGTAGTTTTAGTAGAGACAGGGTTTCACTGTTTTAGCCAGGATCATCTCCATCTCCTGACCTGCTTTTTCTTAACATTACATTCACTACTTCACCAATCTGTGGACCTGTTTCATGTTCTCTTTGTGCCTAAACATAGCCACACACTGCATTTTGTGGTCCTTAGCATCTCTGATGACCATTAAGTCATTCTAGGCTTTAGCCTCCCCAACACTGTACCTACAGGTCCCCCGAACATTTTGTGTGCTTGCTATATGCACTCATCTGTGATTGACTGCAGGACTTTTCTTTCATTTTTTAAATATATCTTCTTCTATGTGACCTCATCAGAGAGTTCTCTGAATGCTACACAATAGTGTGGTGGTTAAAAGCACAGGCTGTGAAGGCATACTAAATAGGTTCAAATTTTGGCTCCACCATGTAATAGCTGTGTGTCCTTGAGTTATTTTAATCTGTGACTCAGTTTCCCAATTTGTAAAAATGAAGACTATGATATCTACTTCTTGGGTTATTGTGAAAGTGAATAGTTGTCTGTGTGTGTGTGTGTGTGTGTGTGTGTGTATTTTAGAATACACCTTGTCACTGAATGTTTGCTATTACTTTTTGTTAAAATTACTTAGCATTTTATAGTTCAAATGTTACATTGTATAATCTCCCACCCCTCATCATAAATTACATTCCCTTTGACAGGTTTCTATTCATGAGATCATACCTACATTTTCTCCAAATGCTTAAAAATTTAACTTTCTGAAAACTAAACATCTAGCTATGCCTAGTGTTTACTTTCTTTGCTGTGTAAATTCCAGTATGATATGAAAATATTCTCTAAAGATTATTGATTTTTACTTTCCCATGAATTCTTCCTTTTGGTCAGAATTATGCACAAAATGGTGGGTCTCCACATGTTTCTCTCTTGAGAAGAAAGATCATCTAAAAGATGAGTCAAGAACTTACCATTCTAGTTTGGCTGAATTTGACTTCTGGAAATATCAAGCTAATTGAAACCATCCCTACCATCCCCATATCAGTGTCATCATTTATGTCAAGAAAGCATGATCCAGACCCTATATTTCACTGAGTTAATAGTATACTTTTATGAAAATATCACTTGCTTCTTCCTTCTTCATTTATTTTAATCTTCATTTGAATATTTTTTCTAATTTCTCAGAGAGGTGAATTTCCAAAAGATATTTTCCACACTGTACTTATAAACAAGCATAATGGATAAATATTTGTGCTTTCCTCCATATGAGATACAGAACTCAAAAAATAAAAATAAAAATAAAAAAAGGTACAGGAATTTATAGAAGGCTTGAATTTATTTGGTTGCTGCAAATGGTCCATCTGGTACTTCACCATAATTTTGGGTGAAAGCATTATACATAGAGCAAAGATGTTGATAAGTACTTGCAAAATCAATAGATTCAATTCTCAGTGAAACTTATACAGAATTCCGTAATTTTGTTTTAGTTAGTACCATCAACTTTTACTTTCATTAAACCATTCACAAGGACTACTAATGAGCTGAGTTACTTTAGGGACATTCAAAAGCTTATTGCTCAGGGTGAGAATTACCTTCTTTGCCTTTGTGTTTTGAACTCTTTCAGGTTGTTTAGCTGCTTATAATTCTTCCTGTTAACCCCAAAACAGAACTCTTGTTTCACTCTATCTCCCAAATGGAACAAATACAGGGCACGAACAAAATGCTATTCAAGTGAGTCCATGTTGCTGCTTCTAGTAGGTATGTCTGGAGAATAATCTAAGATTAGATTTGTGTATTACAGACCAAATAATATGACTACAAATATCTTTATACTGGAAGAGATTTCTATGAATCAACAGTATATCCTAAGGAAAACTTTATAAGGGTTCTAGTTCAACTAAATAATTTGGACAGTTTTCTTTTGTTGTTTGTATTTAGAATTAAGCTGTAATACACATCTGTGATGTGCAGGTCAAGTTTCATTTTAATAAATGTCATTTTAACATATGGTTCTATTTGGCATAGATGATTCTGCATCCTAGCACAGTGCTTAATATAGCCATAGTGTGACTAGTTGTACAGACAAAGAACTTGGTAATACTTTTGATGCCCCTGTTTCCTGTACTCCCTGTAATTCTTTCTTAGTATCTCTTGAATCCAACCCCACTATCTCTGCCTTGGTATAGTCTGCTATGGTTTAAATGTGTCCCTCAAAAAGTACGGGCTGAAAACTTAATCCCAATGCAACGATGTTAAGAGGTGGGACCTTAAAGAGGTGAGGGTTCTATCCTCATGAATGGATTAAGGCCATCATAGCAGGAGTGGGTTAGTTATGAAAAGGCTGAGTTTGCAGCCCTGCCCCCTTTTCTCTTGCCTTTTCATCTTCTGCCTTCCACCTTCCACCACGGGATAATGCAACAGGAGGGCACCTGCCAGATACAGGCCCCTCAATTTGGGACTTCCCATCCTCCAGAACTATAAGAAATAAATCTTTGCTCTTTATAAACTAGTCAGCCTCAGGTATTATGTTATAGCAGCACAAAACAGACTAAGACAAATCCTTTGCCATCTATCATTCATATTAATGCCTCAGGTTTCTAAATAATCTCTTGCCTCAAGGATTATTCTTTTCCAATTCATTCCCCTATATTCTTACTGGAGACATAATTCCAAAACACCATCTGATCATGTCTCTTTTATGTCTAAAATCTTTCAATAGCTTGACATTGTCCTCCACATAAAATCTCAACTGACCTTGCCTACATCTCTAGCTTCGTTACTTCTTGCTGCTCCCCTATAGTAAGTCCTGCAATGTAGCCCTACTGAATATGTGAAATACCCTGAACTCACCATATTTGCTTCCACTTCATAGCCTTTTCTTTCCTTTCACTTAGTTTACCCTCCATAATATGACTTCTATAATGTAATAACAATATAACATATTAAATAACCCCTCTTTGTCTGGCTAATTACTACTTATCCTTCAAGACACAGATCAGGTGCCATCTTCTCCAGAAAGCCTTCCTTGATACTTACATCCCCCTTAAGATGTATACGTCATATATTCCAATTATATGTTGTGGTTTTTCCACAGTCGCCAAATCACATTATGAGGTTATTACTTTCATGCCTGTATCTTCCATGACTTTTAAATTCCCCGTAGGCAGAGGCTGGGTCTTGTTTATCCATGCCCCTCTAGCCTAGAGACATAGCTGGTACTGCGTTATTTGTTAAACTGAACTGATCCAAAAATACTTACTGAATCAATGAATATCTTCTCTAATGTCCCCATAAGATAGTGCACCACTGATTTAATTTCTGTTGGAAAAATCCCCCAGACCACATGATGTATGAATCCCTGTCTATGTGTGTAACAGTTGTGGCTACTCGGCTGATTGACTATGTATCTGTCTGTTCCCCCAGCAGGCGATGCCTACTGGAGAAGATGGAGAGTGAGGGAGGGGACAGACCCAGGGAATACAATAGCAAAGTCAGAAATCAAAAGCAAAAACAGGGAAGCCAAATTTCCTTTTCCAAGTAAGATCACTTTCAGCACTTCCTCATGCTCTACAACTCAAAAAACCCACAACACACAAAGTGACCAAAAATTCTCTAATGTAGATAGTGAATATTTCTGGGTTTTTGCATTTGCAATATTTATCTAAGCATTGCTTTATTTCGATTTAAAGACATGTAAATGATCCTCTCTTTGCACATTGCTACCACACTGTATTTTCAAATTTACTTTGAACTTAATAAAGCAATTCTGATATTTCGAGTTTGTGAAAATGTCATTATACCTATTTTTATAGTTAAGAAAACAACTTAAATAATAAGGAAGATAAGTAAAGAACTTTCTAATCCAGAAGGTTAAAGTATGTCCAAGAATCACCGAAACAGATTTTCAGAAGAAAAGACACCTTTGCTTTATACTTCAGCTGACGGATCGGTAAAATTTTTTCTGTCACATGAGAAAGTAGAAATCATAAATATAGTGGACAGACTAAGCATTTACATGAGGGGTACTGAAAAAATGGAAAATAATGAATGTAAGAAGGAGAAAAAGAAGCAGGGTAAAATTTCTTGTTAGTTTAATAAAAAGTAATGTAGCTCTTGGGTCAATATCCCAGCTCTCTCATTGGCTAAAGATAGTTCATACCTTTTATACTTCGGTTTTTCCATCTGTAAAATGGTAGTAAAGCTGTTAATTTTCTAATTAGCTCAGAAAGTGGCTGTGGGATGACTACAGTGTAAGGTACAAATGTATAGGGCTAGAGAGTTTTTGCTTGGGACGTATCAGAAAATCAAAGAGAATGGGAAGAAAATTTTAAAATGGACACAATAATTTCATAGCTTCCTTGAGACCCCTGGATTCCTCATTTCAAAGAAGTTCAGAGCCCAATGAAGCTCTGAAAGTGATGTAAAGTCATCTAAGATGAGCTGTGATAAGCAGGCCTGACTGCGGTCTCCATCAGCTCAGTAAACACTAATGATGGAGAGACAGTGCAGACTGCCACTGGTGATAAAGAGTCAGCTAAACACTCTATTAGTTTTTCATTTTGTGAATTAATGTCCTTCATAGTGTGTGTACACTAACCAGTAATGAATTGTCTCCTTCGAACTGCCTGGGGTACTCCTCACTGCCTCTGCAAGAAGGCATAAATTTCACATGGAAATTAGCACTTTTAAGGAGGCAATTACTCCTTTAAAAAAGGTTTGTTTTCCATTAGTTTCTGCAAACATCCTGCCTTTAGAAAATTCGCCTTTAGATAGAAAAATCTATCTATTTAATAAAAAATAAGAGGCAAGACAATCTTCTATAAGAAAAAATATACTTATGTATATATGTGTATATATATTCATATATTCTTATAAGAATACATAATACCTATTCTTATATAGAATACATATTCTCATATATATATATATATATATATATATATATATATAAAAATATAATTTTTTCCCACATTTCTTATAAGAGCCCAGGTTCAAGGAGCTGGAAATATTTTTTTAAAAAACCAACAACTCTGAAGCCCTACTGGTCTTTGTAACAAAGAGAAATCAATCTCTTACTCGTCAAGTCCTGCACATTAACCCTGATGATTAGGTTTTTTTCCATTTGCCAAGGTTCTCTAAACCTTCTGTACCCCTACAGAATCAGAAAGTCAAGCCTGGGCCTCTGATGCACATAATGGTATTTCATTTCTCTGGAGTTTACTGTAACCTCTGTATCTCATGAAGGCACTACAGTTAGGGCTGAGGTTCTCTCTTTAGTCTTTAACCAGCTTCCCTGGGGGTTTTTAACCAAGAAGCCATTTCTCAAAGACTTAGAAGCAATTTGGGAATCATTTTTCAGGGCTGAGAAGTCAGCAGATGAAGAAAAGGAAGGCAGGTCAGGGGAAAGCCATTTGGAACCTGCAGTTTCCTGGTGGCTCTATAGCTCACCATCTTGAAGCAGTGAAATTTAAAAACCCAAGAGAAGGGTAGCTGGCAAGATGGCCGAATAGGAACAGCTCGGGTCTGTAGCGCCCAGTGAGATTGACGCAGAAGGTGGGTGATTTCTGAATTCCCAACTGCAGTAACCAGCTCACCTCATCGGGACTGGTTAGACAGTGGATGCAGCCCACGGAGGGTGAGTAGAAGCAGCATGGGGCATTGCCTCACCCAGGAAGCCAAGGGGTCGGGGAACTCCCTCCGCTAGCCAAGGGAAGCTGTGAGGGACTGTGCTGTGAGACATGGTGAATTCCGGCCCAGATACTATGCTTTTCCCACAGGCTTCGCAACCTGCAGACGAGGAGATTCCCTCCGGAGTCTACACCACCAGGGCCCTGGGTTTCAAGCACAAAACTGGGCAGCCATTTGGGCAGACACTGAGCTAGCTACAGCAGTTTTTTTTCATACCCCAGTGGCACCTGGAACGCCAGCGAGACAAAACCATTCACCCGGCCGGGCGCGGTGGCTCACACCTGTAATCCCAGCACTTTGGGAGGCCGAGGCAGGCGAATCACAAGGTCAGGAGATCGAGACCACGGTGAAACCCTGTCTCTACTAAAAATACAAAAAATGAGCCGGGCAAGGTGGCGGGCGCCTGTAGTCCCAGCTACTCGGGAGGCTGGGGCAGGAGAATGGCATGAACCCGGGAGGCGGAGCTTGCAGTGAGCCAGGATTGCGCCACTGCACTCCAGCTTGGGCGACAGAGCAAGACTCCGTCTCAAAAAAAAAAAAAAAAAAACCATTTACCCCCTGGAAAGGGGGCTGAAGCCAGGGAGCCAAATGGTCTAGCGCAGCAGATCCCACCCCCACGGAGCCCAGCAAGCTAAGATCCACTGGCTTGAAATTCTCACTGCCAGCACAGCCGTCTGAAGTTGACCTGGGACACTTGAGCTTGGTAGGGGGAGGGGCGTCTGCCATTTCTGAGGCGTAAGTAGGCAGTTTTCCCCTCACAGTGTAAACAAAGCCACGGGGAAGTTTGAACTGGGTGGAGCCCACCACAGACCCCAGAGCCTCTGTAGCTAGAGTGCCTCTCTAGGTTCCTCCTCCCTGGGCAGGGTATCTCTGAAATAAAGGCAGCAGCCCCACTTAGGGGCTTATGGATAAAACTCCCATTTCCCTGGGACAGGGCACCTGGGGAAAGGGGCAGCTGTGGGCACAGCTTCAGCAGACATAAACATTCCTGCCTGCCAGCTCTGAAGACAGCAGCAGATCTCCCAGCTCAGCACTCAAGCTCTGCTAAGGGTCAGACTACCTCCTCAACTGGGTCCCTGACCCCTGTGTCTCCTGACTGGGAGACACCTCCCAGCAGGGGTCGACAGACACCTCATACAGGAGAGCTCCAGCTGGCATCTGGTGAGTACCCCTCTGGGACAAAACTTTCAGAGGAAGGAACAGGCAACAATCTTTGCTGTTCTGCAGCCTCTGCTGGTGATACCCAGGCAAACAGGGTCTGGAGTGGAATTCCAGCAAACTCCAGCAGACCTACAGCAGAGGGGCCTGTTAGAAGGAAAACTAACAAACAGAAAAGAATAGCATCAACATCAACAAAAAGGATATCCACACAGAAACACCACCAGAAGGTCACCAACATCAAAGACCAAAAGTAGATAAATCCATGAAGATGAGGAAAAACCAGCACAAAAAGGCTGAAAATTCCCAAAACAAGAATGCCTCTTGTATTCCAAAGGATCACAACTCATTGCCAGCAAGGGAACAAAACTGGATGGAGAATGAGTTTGACGAATTGACAGAAGTAGGCTTCAGAAGGTGGGTAATAACAAACTCCTCGAAGGTAAAGAAGCATGTTCTAACCAAATGCAAGGAAGCTAAGAACCTTGAAAAAAGGTTAGAGGAATTGCTAACTAGAATAACCACTTTAGAGAAGAACAGAAATGACCTGATGGAGCTGAAAAACACAGCATGAGAACTTCGTGAAGAAAACACAAGTATCAACAGCTAAATTGATCAAGTGGAAGAAAGGATATCAGAGATTGAAGATCAACTTAATGAAAGAAAGCGTGAAGACAAGATTAGAGGGGAAAAAATGAAAAGGAACAATCAAAGCCTCCAAGAAATATGGGACTATGTGAAAACTCCTAACCTACGTTTGGTTGGTGTACCTGAAAATGACAGGGAGAATGGAACCAAGTTGGAAAACACTCCTAAGGATATCCAGGGGAACTTCCCCAGCCTAGCAAGAGAGGCCAACATTCAAATTCAGAAAATACAGAGAATACCACAAAGATACTCCTCGAGATGGCCAACCCCAAGACACATAATCGTCAGATTCACCAAGGTTGAAATGAAGGAAAAAACGTTAAGGGTAGCCAGAAAGAAAGGTCGGGTTACCCACAAAGGGAAGCCCATCAGATTAACAGCGGATCTCTCCAGAGAAACCCTACAAGCCAGAGGAGAGTGGGGGCCAATATTCAACATTCTTAAAGAAAAGAATTTTCAACCCAGAATTTCATATCCGCCAAACTAAGCTCATAAGCGAAGGAGAAATAAAATCGTTTACAGACAAGCAAACGTTAAGAGATTTTGTCACCACCAAGCCTGCCTTACAAGAGCTCCTGAAGGAAGCACTAAACATGGAAAGGAAAAACTGGTACCAGTCATTGCAAAAACATACCAAATTGTAAAGATCATCGACACTACGAAGAAACTGCATCAACTAATGGGCAAAATAACCAGCTAGCATCATAATGACAGGATCAAAGTCACACATAACAATGTTAACCTTAAATTTAATGGGCTAAATGCCCCAGTTAAAAGACACAGACTGGCAAACTGCATAAAGAGTCAAGACCCGTTGGTGTGCTGTATTCAGGAGACCCATCTCACACGCAAAGACACACATAGGCTCAAAATAGAGGAATGGAGGAATATTTACCAAGCAAATGGAAAGCAAAAAAAGAAAAAAACAAAGCAGGGGTTGCAACTGTAGTCTCAGTTAAAACAGACTTTAAACCAACAGAGATCAAGAAAGACAAAGAAATTACATAATGGTTAAAGGGATCAATGCAACAAGAAGAGCTAACTATCCTAAATATATATGCACCCAATTCATAAAGCAAGTTCTTACAGACCTAAGGGACTTAGACTCCCACACAATAATACTGGGAGACTTTAACATCCCACTATCAATATCAGACAGATCAACAACACAGAAAATTAACAAGGATATCCAGGACTTGAACTCAGCTCTGGACCAAGTGGACCTAATAGACATCTACAGAATGCTCTACCCCAAGTCAACAGAATATACATTATTCTCAGCACCACATCACACTTATTCTAAAAACTGACCACATAATTGGAAGTAAAACACACTTCAGCAAATGCAAAGGAACGGAAATCATAACAAACAGTCTCTCAGACCACAGTGCAACCAAATTAGAACTCAGGATTAAGAAATGTACTCAAAACCACACATCTTCTTGGAAACTAAACAACCTGCTCCTGAATGACTACTGCGTAAATAACAAAATGAAGGCAGAAATAAGTTATTTGAAACCAATGAGAACAAAGACACAACATACCAGAATCTCTCGGACACAGCTAAAGCAGTATTTAGAGGGAAATTCGTAGCACTAAATGTCCACAGGAGAAAGCGGGAAAGATCTAAAATCGAGACCCTAACATCACAATTAAAAGAACTAGAGAAGCAAGGGCAAACAAATTCAAAAGCTAGCAGAAGACGAGAAATAACTAAGATCAGAGCAGAGCAGAACTGAAAGAGACAGAGACATGAAAAACACCTCAAAAAAAAAAAAATCAATGAATCCAGGAGCTGGTTTTTTAAAAAGATTAACAAAATAGATAGACCGCTAGCCAGACTAATAAAGAAGAAAACAGAGAAGAATCAAATAGATGCAATAAAAAAATGATAAAGGGGAGATCACCACTGATCCCACAGAAATACAAATTACCATCAGAGAATACTATAAACACCTCTATGCAAATAAACTAGAAAATCTAGAAGAAATGAATAAATTCCTGGACACGTACACCCTCCCAAGACTAAACCAGGAAGAAGTCAAATCCCTGAACAGACCTATAACAAGTTCTGAAATTGAGGCAGTAATTAATATCCTACCAACCAAAAAAGCCAAAGACCAGATGAATTAACAGCTGAATTCTACCAGAGGTACAAAGAGGAGCTGGTGCCATTCCTTATGAAACTATTCCGAAGAATAAAAAAGAGGGACTCCTCCCTAACTCATTTTATTAGGCCAGCATCATCCTGATACCCAAACTTGACAGAGACACAACAACAACAACAACAACAACAACAACAACAACAACAAAAATTCAGTGCAATATCACTGATGAACATCGATGTGAAAATCCTCAATAAAATACTGGCAAACTGAATCCAGCAGCACATCAAAAGGCTTATCCACCTTGATCAAGTTGACTTCATCCCTGGGATGCAAGGCTGGTTCAACATACGCAGATCAATAAACATAATCCATCACATAAACAGAACCAATGACCAAAACCACATGATTATCTCAATAGATGTAGGAAAGCCTTCGATAAAATTCAACACCCCTTCATGCTAAAAACTCTCAATAAACTAGGTATTGATGGAATGTAGCTCAAAATAATTAAGAGCTATTTATGACAAACCCACAGCCAGTATTGGTAATGGTATATTGAATAGGCAAAAGCTGGAAGCATTCCCTTTGAAAATGGCACATCATCTCAGCCCAGAATCTCCTTCAGCTGATAAGCAATTTCAGCAAAGTCTCAGGATATAAAAATCAATGTGCAAAAATCACGAGCATTCCTATACACCAATAATAGAGAGCCAAATCATGAGTGAATTTCCATTCACAATTGCTACAAAGAGAATAAAATACCTAGGAATCCAACTTACAAGGGATGTGAAGGAACTCTTGAAGGAGAACTACAAACCACTGCTCAAGAAAATAAGAGAAGACACAAACAAACGGAAAAACATTCCATGCTCATGGACAGGAAGAATCAATATTGTGAAAATGGCCATACTGCCCAAAGTAATTCATAGATTCAATGCTATCCTCATCAAACTACCATTGGCTTTCTTCATGGAATTAGAAAAAACTACTTTAAATTCAATATGGAACCAAAAAAGAGCCCATATAGCCAAGACAATCCTATGCAAAAAGAACAAAGCTGGAGGCATCTTGCTACCTGAATTCAAACTATACTACAAGGCTACAGTAAACAAAACAGCATGGTACCGGTACCAAAACAGATATATAGACCAATGCAACAGAACAGAGGACTCAGAAATAACACCACACATCTACAACCATCTGATCTTTGACCAACCTGACAAAAACAAGCAATGGGGAAAGGATTCCCTATTTAATAAATGGTGTTGGGAAAACTGGCAGTCATATGCAGAAAACTGAAACTGGACCTCTTCCTTACACCTTACACAAAAATTAAGTCAAGATGGATTAAAGACTTAAACATAAGACCTAAAAGCATAAAAACCCTAGAAGAAAACCTAGGCAATACTGTTCAGGACATAGGCATTGGCAAAGACTTCATGACTAAAACACCAAAAGCAATGGCAACAAAAGCCAAAATTGACAAATGAGATCTAATTAAACTAAAGAGCACAGTAAAATAAACTATCATCAGAGTGAACAGGCAACCTACAGAATGGGAGACAATTTTTGCAATCTATCCATCTGACAAAAAGGGCTAATATCCAGAATCTACAAAGAACTTCAACAAATTTACAACAAAAAAAAAACTATCTCAACAAAATGTGGGCGAAGGATATGAACAGACACTTCTCAAAAGAAGACATTTATGCGGCCAACAAACATGAAAAAAAGCTCATCATCACTGGTCATTAGAGATATGCAAATCAAAACCACAATGAGATATCATCTCACGTCAGTTAGAATGGCAATCATTAAAAAGTCAGGAAACAACAGATGCTAGAGGGGATGTGGAGAAATACGAATGCTTTTACAGTGTTGGTGGGAGTGTAAATTAGTTCAACCATTGTGGAAGACAGTGTGGCGATTCCTCAAGGATCTAGAACCAGAAATACCATTTGATCCAGTAATCCCATTACTGGGTAGATACCCAAAGGATTTTAACCCATTCTACTATAAAGACGCATGCACATGTATGTTTATGGCAGCACTGTTCACAATAGCAAAGGCTTGGAACCAACCCAAATGCCCATCAATGATAGATTGGATAAAGAAAATGTGGCACATATACACCATGGAATCCTATGTAGACATAAAAAAGGATGAGTTCATGTCCTTTGCAGGGACATGGATGAAGCTGGAAACCATCATTCTCAGCAAACTAACACAGGAACAGAAAACCAAACACCGTATGTTCTCACTCATAAGTGGGAGTTGAACAATGAGAACACATGGACACAGGGAGGGGAACATCACACACCAGGGCCTGTCGTTGGGTGGGGGTTAGGGGAGGGATAGCATTAGGAGAAATACCTAATGTAGATGACGGGTTGATGGGTGCAGCAAACCACCATGACAGGTGTATACCTATGTAACAAACCTGTACATTCTGCACATGTATCCCAGAACTTAAAGTATATAGAAAGAAAAAAAAAAAAAAGAGAAAAATATGGTTGGTTCTTCAACTTAGCTGGCTTTGTTTTGTAATATAAAGTTGTGACTCTGACATAACGAACTGGACAAGGAGCCAGGAGGTCTGAGTTCTATGACTGGTTCTTTTGCTGATTTTTCTAAGGAGGTTTGGGATTTACTTTCTTCCCCAAAGACTTATATACTGCCTATTTTCAAAGAACTTGAAGTTCTTTCTCATATATTACCTCATATTAGCTTTGCAGATTTTAATTAAAAAGATTTCACAGGGGCATACATACATAATAAAAACATTCTCATAAAATATATAAGACAAGTCCCTATTTCCGTACTTAACATTCTTAACAGTCATCCTTTCAAGACGAACTACTCCTTTCTTCTTTTTTTCCATAATTGTCTGTATTTCCTAGGTAACCACATTAAAAATATAACAGAAGCCTCTGCGTTAATTTAACTCATGTCTTATGTAGATAATGGCCCCACTAGGTTGTAATCCCCAAAGTGACACCATATCTAATGGTCACCGCTGAATGCCCCATGCCTAACGGTCCTGGGCACAGAGCAGGCTTGAAGGATTGAAGTAACAGAATGAATGAAAAAACAATATGCTTTCTTGCTCAGTGCCAATTTCACGTTCTTCTCTCCTTTCATGGCAATTCTCATTTCTTTCCTTTTTGACACTTTAATATCATGGATTACTCTCTAATAATTTAAGCATAAAACCTGTCTTCCCCCAAATCCTTCACGCTGCAGTTATTTCATGGGGTTCTGGGGCCCACAACATCTACTTGTCACTTTCCTTTCACTCCTTGCCTTGTCAGAAACACCTCCGGGTGCTGGCATTTCTTTTGCCTCCGGGCTGTCTTTAGTCTAAAGAGAAATTCCTGAGGGTTCAAAATGTCTGTGTTGCACTGTGGAATAGATTTTCTAGGGTATTACATTACAACAGTACTTAAGCGAGGCTGATGTGTACCCTAAACCCTTAATGTATACCCTAAAATGTACTCTACAACTAAAAAGCATTCACAGAGGTTTTAATTTATGAGCATTTTTACAGTTCTGAGTACTATAGATGCCTCCCCTCTCCCTCACCAAAACAAAAATGGGAGCACCCCAACAACCTTTCTGTGATACCTGATCTATGGGAGTGGGAAGAGGCACAACTGCGGTGAGTGATTAGCAAGGGCTACCTGGTGAAGTGGGGGGACAGGGAAGGCAGCCACAGGCTGCAGTATTCCCTTCCCTTGCTTGGGATCAACTCCTGTTTTTACCATGCTGCCACCCTGTATCTCAGAGCCCTTCCTACATGTGCGGCATGTGAAAACATATTGAAATCCTCTTTGGATCACAATACATCTGTTCTAAGAGGCTGAATGAGAGATGCCAGGGGAACATTAACTCAGAATCTCCTAACTTGAGTGCAATTAAAATCTCAGCCACAGTGTGGAATTAATGTAGCCCTTTGCATTTTAAATACATATTTTAATTAAATGACACCCATCTGTAGAATATGAGACTGCATTTTTATTGAGGATTTCAAATGATATAATCTGTTCCTATGAAGCGTAAATGGCTTGGTTCATGTTTCCAAAAACCTCAAAAGAATTATACATATCTGGTATAAGCACATGTGGTGACACTCAATTTTGCTTAAATTTAAATCTGTTTAACTTGTATGCTAAATGTTGTTTGTGTGGTAAGATTTAGATAGTACATAAAGAGTGACAGAAAATAAGAGCACAGCCTTTTAAATGTCTTGGGGTACATCTCCATAGAGGCTGTCAAAGGGAACCAGAGGATCAAAGGTGGCACATCTCTGCTCGGGCTGAAGCTATGTAGCCATGATGATCATCTTTTAATTAATTTAACCTAATGAGAAGTGTCATCTAAGGTAAAGGGTATGTTAATGAGCCCAACTAACAAAACATAGGCAGGACAGCTACTTGGGAGTTGCACAATTAGCTCTGACAGAAAAGATTTGAGGTATGTGTAAAGCTTCTCAAGAAATTAAACTACACTAACAAGAAGGAGAGAGCAAATGCATTATTGTCTATTTAGAGCTGTTATTTGGTATCTTTGTTTGATGTGGAATTTTCACCTGTATTTCCACAGTAAGTATGTTCTTTAAGAAGACAAGGCCCTAGATGAGACAGAAGTTAACCTGGGTTCTAGACCTGGCTGTGGCAGCACCTTGGGAGAGAGTCAGACATCTTGGTTCAGTTTTCGCATTCATAAACTGCTAGGAGATAGCAAAGAGGTGTTGAGATTAAGTGTGCGGGCACTGGAGTCTGACTGCACAGCTTTAAATCCTGTTTCCACTAAGCTTGGCCTCAATTTCCTCCTCTAAAAAAATGAGGGCAGCCACCACCTTCCCCCATAGGCTGCTGTAAGGACTAGATCAGGTACCACATTAGAATGCATAGACCAGAGCCTGCTTTCTACCTGGTTGGTGATCTATAAATGCCAGCTATTACTGCTGTTGAAAGAGTCTGGTCTGAGAGTCACACTGGCCTAGGTTCCAGTCCTGGCTGTGCCAATTACTTAGTCATGGTTTTTGTAAAGTTACTCAATCTTTGAAACTTAGTTTTGTCATCAGAAAAATGGAGACATTAATACCTACTGTGTTTGCTTCCCAGTGCTGCTGTGACATTACCATGTACCTTATGGCTTAAAACAACATCCATTTATTATCTCACAATTCTGGAGATTAGAAGTTGGATATGAGACTGGGCGCGGTGGCTGATGCCTGTAGTTCCCAGCACTTTGGGAGGCCAAGGCGGGTGGCGGATCACCTGAGGTCAGGATTTCAAGAGCAACATGGCAAAACCCCGTCTCTACTAAAAATACAAAATTAGTGGGGTGCAGTGGCATGCGCCTGTAGTCCCAGCTACTTGGGAGGCTGAGGCATGAGAATTGCTTGAACCTGGGAGGCAGAGGTTGCAGTGAGCTGAGATCATGCCACTGCACTCCAGCCTGGGCAACAGAGCAACACTCCGTCTCAAAAAAGAAAAAAAAAAAAGAAAAAAGTTTCACATGAGTCTCAATGGCTTAAGTAAGTGTCAGAGGCTCTAGGGGTGAATCCATTTACTTCCCTCTTCCAGCTTTGGGAGGCTGCCTGGCTCCCTCCTCATCTTCAAAGCCAGCAATGAGGGTTGAGTCTTTCTCGCATTGCATTACTCTAATCTACTCTTCTGTCTCCCTCTTCCACTTTTAAGAGCCCTTGTAATTACACTGGGCTCACCTGCATAACCCAAGATAATCTGCCTATTCTCAGGTGAGCTGAGAACCTTAGTTGTCATTTGCCTCACATTTTTGTACGTTCTGGGGATTAGGATGTGGACATCTTTGGGCAGCCATTTATTCTGCCTGCCAAACTTACATAGGTTGTGAAAATTAGAGATGATATCCTAAAATCTTCAGTATAGCATCTCATGTATCATAAATTGTCAACATATGGCAGTGCTTGTCATTGGAGCAGACTACTGGCTGAGGTTCTGTCAAACTTGCAAGTTCTGTGATCTTATAATCCATCATACAGCAATATCCCTGATGAGCCCAGATGCTAAAATCCTTAACAAAATACTAGCTAACCGAATCCAGTAAGATATCAAAAAACCCGCCATGATCAAGTGGGTTTCATACCAAGGATGCATAAAGGGATGCTGGATTTTGTCAAATGCTTTTTCTGCATTTATTGAGACGATCATGTGATTTTGGTTTTTTAATTCTGTTTATGTGGTGTATCACATTTATTGACTTGTATATGTTAAATAACAAGCAGCGAGATTGAAATGGTAATTTAAAAATTACTACCAAAAAAAAGTCAAGGACCAGATGGATTCACAAAATTCTGCCAGACATTCAAAGAATTGGTACTAATCCTATTGACACTATTCCACAAGATGGAGAGAGAGAGAACTCTCCCTAAATCGTTCTATGAAGCTAGTATCTATCACCCTTATACCAAAACCAGGAAAGGACATAACCAAAAAAGAAAAACTACAGACCAATATCCCAGATGAACATGGATGCTAAATTCCTTGTAAGTTTTAATCATTGTTTAGTTTTAAGTACTCAACTCCAAACTCTCTTCTGATGGACAAATTTTTTTTTCAATAAATCTAAACATATTAGGTATTCTAATCAAAATCCTCCTCCTCCAAGAAGCTCTCCTGAGAGCTCAGCTATTCCTCTCCTGGCTAGTTACTTCCCAAGCCTGTGGCAGAGCTGTTATCTTGGCATATCCTGTCATGATTATTCTGGAGATAACTTTCTCTTTCTGTAACTACTCTAGAATCCCCATTTCTTGTAGCAGCGCATGTTTTCCTATTTTTATGTAAACTCCTTCAGTTTGGTAGATTCTATGGAAGACTGCATGGAAGATAAGTTTTCTGAGAACTTGTGTGTCTGAAAATGTCTGTATTCTTCCCTTACATGGAACTGGTAGTGTGGTTAGATACACAATTCTAGGTTGAAAACCAATTTTCTTAGAATCTTATAGTTTTTTCCTTTTTGTCATCTAGCTGCTTCTGCCCCTTTTGAGAAATCATTGCTTTTCTGCTTCTTTTCTAGATGTCCTTTCTAGAAAAACTTTCATTTTTTTTTTTTTCTTATGACAGTTGTAGGGTTTTCTTTTCAACTTGAGGGTTCTGCAATTTTGTGATGACTGCCTTAGTGAGGATGTAGGTCTGTTTTCATCCGCTGGGTCCTTTCGTTTTGAAAATTCCTGTTTTCCATTTGGGGAAGTTTTCTTAATTTTGTCTATTTTCTCTCTTTTCTTTCTCTGTGGACCTATAATTCAGTTATGGACTATCCTGCTGTTCCATAGGGTCCTTTTTCTGTTTTGCCTTTTTCTTCCACCTTCCTGGATATTTCAATTCTATCTTCTGGTCTTTCTTCTGAGATTTTTATTTCACTTTATTTTTCATTTGTAAGAGTTCTTGTTTTCTGAACGTTCCTTTCATATAGTATACTATGCTTGTTTCATGAATACAATATCTTCTCTTATTTCTTCTAGGGATATTAACTTTCATTTTTTAAAGATTTTCTTAATTTCTGGATAATCCCTGTTTCCTCTAAGTTGCTTTTTCTGTTTGTTTTGGTCTCTGTTTCCTATAATAAGGTCTCCTCAAACATCTACTCTTCTTGGCTGTCTGCTCATATTTACATGGGGCTGACTGAAGTTTGGTGTCTGGAGGTAAGGCTGATGCACTGTAGTCATCTTTGCAGGTGATCTGGCTGGTCTCTTTTAATGGAGAACCACTGATGTTAGCGTCTATCTCCTGCCTCCACCTGCCCCATCCTGGTGCTTATCAGATTTTTCAGAAAAAAAGACTTTCTCGTCTTTTGTCTGAAGTTATATTCCTGGATGCCAGCCAGTAGGAAAAAGAACAGAAGTGTCACAGTCATTAATGTAAACTTTGCCTAATTTCAGAATAACAGCCCTCACACTCAGCTATGACTTATGTCCCTCATTCCAAGGAATCTCTATTTTACCATTTTCAGAAACTTAACCTCCAGTGCTCAGCTGCAATTCGGATAGGAGCAGTGGCACAGGTATATGAAGTAAGAGAGAAAAATCTGAGGGTAAATATCTCCTAAACAGACTTTTAACAAGTCCTCCTGTTTTTAGCCTTATCTTCATTTCCTCTTTCAATGTCAGTAGCTATGCCAATTCTCTACTTTTTGGGTTAAAAAAGAACTTCTGGAATACAACAAATATATTATTCAGTGAGTGATATTTGTGTCAGAGTAGGTACTATAGGAAAGATTGTTTAAGAAAAAGTAAGAGAAGTCAAAGTAGAAGGTCAGAGAGAACAGTTTCAGTAAAGAAAATCCACATTTAGCAAGGGATAAAATAGGCATATAATTAAATATATTGCTTTAAATGTGTACATTAATGACAAAAATACTGTGGAAATACTAATCATACCATTTAATCCTAAGAGAAATTCTTAACAGAAATAAATGGATGACTAGAGAGGAACATCCCAGTGTTATAAGACATTAATAATTGTTACTATCAGTGTTTGAAATGTGAGGGAGAAAAAAAAAAGGAAAAGGAATGATAGTACTCGCAAAAATAAGAAAAATGGTTGATTCATTTGAATAAGTAGCCAATTTGGCAAATAAAAGCAGGGTAGAAGATTTCAGGCCCTCACTGAAGCCATTTTGTTAATTTAATTCAATTTGATAAAACATTTATTAAGTGCCTGCTATGTTCAAGGAGTTGTGCCCTGAACTAATTTTATTACTGATACTGACCCTGTCAACATCTAAATCAACAGGAAGTATCACGAGGCACCATGCAGCACACTCAGATTGGCTGTGATTTCTACCTGGTGCTCTGGTTTACAATCTAAGTCACAATATGAAGCACTGCTGAGGAAAAGGAATCGTAGTGCTAACTGATCTGGCAGTGGTGACTGGGTTAAGTAATACACATGACTAATTCAGTGTGGAAAGTAGAAAATTAAGTGGACTGCAGCATGGCTAATTAACCCACAATGAATTTGAGCTAAATAGCTATTTTCACTATTCTTGTTTCCTAGCTCCTCTGAGTATATTACTGGGATGCATTTCTCAACTGTTTAGATGTTTCAAATGGTTCTGCTGAAGCGAATAGAAGATCCTGACAATGAAGCCTTTTGTTGTTTCATGATGTATGTGAAACCTTAAGAAATAATCCTTATAAAGGGTGGGTATACAAAAGAAATGATGGAGGAATCCATTATTCAAAGAGTGAACACAGGAAATGCCACATTAACATTTAAAAATCTTGACTTTCCAAAGACCAGAGTGGCTTGAACTCCATAGATTCTATAAGGAAAATCCTAATTTCGACTAAGTTATACTTTGCATCAGGATTTTACTGAAGACTAAAGACTACAGTTATTCAAAAGTAAGTCCTCGAAAGTTATGGCAGATATTTTAATTAATGCATACTTACTCTAAAACTTCCAGCATATAGGGCATTAAGGAAGTATCAGTATTCTGTACACCTTCCTAGAACTATTCAGGGTCACTCAGACATTTAACAGTCTATAATTATTCTGCCTTTCCAAAATAAAACTATTTCTCAGAGGTCTAACTGAAAATAAAAAAAAATCACTGTGAACAATCCATTCAATGAGACATGTTACAAATTAATCTCTAATGAAGAAAGGAAGAAAAGCTTTGACTTTAGGGAACACTTGCATTGAAAACTTAATTTAGTTAATTTTAAGCCACGAATATAAAGATCATTTTGAGTATGCCATTGAGGAACACTGAAAAGATGCATCATTTCAATTGCACATTTTAGCCTCTCTATATAGTCCTCCCATTGACAAAAAAGAAAAAAAAAAGAAAAAAAAAAAAGAAAAAAAATCAACTGTATTATCACTTGGAAAATACACTTTTTATAAGGAAATGCATAGAAAACATGCTCTCTGTACAGGCCAAAGTGATTAATTATAAATATCTTTTTCAGTATTGTTTCTTCATAATTCACCAGTGCGGTGGAATAAGTATGATCACAATTCTTTGCAGCTTTTCCCATTAAGAAGTAGAGTCTTTTCCTCACCTCTGAAATCTCGATTGGCTTTATAGCTTACACTGACTGATAGGATATGGCTGAAGTTCTGTTATGTGACTTTCAGAATCTGGGCCTTAGCTATTCCAGCTTCAGTCTTTGCCTTCTTGGAGCTCCCCTGAGACCTGTGTGCATTGAAGCAGCCCAGACTAGAGGACCACATGGAGAGAGGCCCCCAGTTTTCCCACATGATGCAGCCCTGACTTAGCTGCCAGCTGAGCACAGCTACTTGAGGAGCTCTGGCTAGAAAAGTTGCTCAGTCAACTCACTGAATTGCGAGAAGTATCTGGGCTGGTTTGTTCTAAATACCAGGTACAGATAACGGAAAGGCCAAGTTTCTGTACACTCCAGCATCGGCCATGATACGCTTCACTTTGCAATGATTAAAACAGACAAAAAGCTTCCATGGAGGAAGAACTGTTGTTAGTCTGCTTGTCTGTCAGAAAATCCCATCCTATTTGAGCCACCTGTATCTTTTGCCACTTACTTTAAGTTCTATGGAAAGAATCTGGAGACTGCTAAAGTCCTAATTATGTCATATTATCAGCTACAATTCACAGTGTTCATCTAAAAACAAAACAAAGAAGAAAAAAAAAAGAACACAAAAAGCAATGGTACTACTGTCCCTGTGGTCCCATAACAACTTCATTTGGAGACAACAGTATCTAAAGCAATTGATGGCCCCCAGCCACAGCTGCAGACCCAGGCCTCCCTGTGGTCTTGGGGGCCAGAAGCAGGCAGGAGCCCTGCCCTCCCAGGGGCAGCTGCTGCCACCCAAACTGGAGCTGCAGACCTGGGCATCTCTGGACTCAGGGACCTGGGAAGCCCCTCAACTGCCCCTGAAGGCTCAGAAGTGCCTACTGTCACTGCCTGGCTTCTCCCTGCTCCCAGTCCCCACTCTGATCTCAGAGCAAAGTTGAGGCTAAGCCTGGGCACTGTTGCAACCTGGTCATGTATGCATGCACTCAGGGCAGTGCTGATATGCCAGCCCCTTCTTGCCTTTGGGTGCTGGCTTGTCAGGAGGGGGGCTGATGGGGTGCCGAGGGCAGCTTGGTGCAGGCCTGTAGGTGCCCCTTGGCATGAACAGCCTGGGTACCATGAACAGCAGCAGGAGGCAGACAGGCCTCCTGACAAGGCCAGGTTTCCAGTGAAGCCCCACCTTTAGGCAAGGGAAGGTCTGAAGCCTGGGGGCCAGGCTGCCAGTCCCATGGACAAGAATGGGACCTTATGTTGCTTTTTCCAGGCCCACCCATGGACCAATCAACACACACTTCCTCCCCTCTGAAGCCCAGAAAAGCCCCAGACTCAGCCAGACTTAAGCAATCAACAGGATGACTTGCCTGCAGAGAGGAGCTACCCACTCCAGGGTCTCCTCTCTGCCGAGAGCTGAACACTTGACAGGACAACCAGCTGCAGAGAGGAGCTACCCACCCCAGGGTCTCCTCTATGCTGAGAGCTGAACACTCATTGGGATGCCTTTGCTACACAAAGGAGTTACCCACCGCCTGTCTCCACTGAGCTGTTTTGTTGCTCAGTAAAGCTCCTCTTCACTCTGCTCACCCAATACTTGAACATGTAACTCATTCTTCCTGGATGCAGGACAAGAAATCAGGACCCGCTGAATGGCAAGGTTAAAAGAGGCATAAGCTGGGTGCGGTGGCTCACGCCTGTAATCCCAGCACTTTGGGAGGCCGAGACAGGCAGATCACGAGGTCAGGAGATCAAGACCATCCTGGCTAACACAGTGAAACCCCGTCTCTACTAAAAACACAAAAAATTAGCCGGGTGCAGTGGCGGGCACCTGTAGTCCCAGCTACACGGGAGGCTGAGGCAGCAGAATGGTGTAAACCCAGGAGGCGGAGCTTGCAGTGAGCCAAGATCGCGCCACTGCACTCCAGCCTGGGTGACACTCAAAAAAAAAAGAGGCATAACATAAATAGGGCTGAGACACTCCCCTTGCTCACCAAGTTGCAAGCAACAAGAAGGAGAGAAGAGCTGCAGCCCCTTGGGGAGCCCAGATGTAGGAGCTCCCCAAGCCAGGGTTCTGACACCCTCTTTGGGGCTCTGCAGTTCCTGGCATCTCCAAGCTTCCGTGTGCCACCGTGCTCCCTGGTGCTAGCTGTGGAAGCTGCCTGTGGTATGCCTGGTCCAGCTGCAGCCTCGCAGGCAGTTGGCGCCCATGCTGGGACCTGGAGTTGCCCATCCCACTGTAGTCAGTGTATCTGGCTGTGAGCAGTGGCTGCAGCTCACGGTCACTTGCTCACACCCCGCTTGCTGCTCTGCTTGCTCTTGGCAGGCGTGGGATCCAGGCCGGTAGCGCAAGCCAAGCTGAGCACAGCCTGCCAGGTCAAGTGAGGCCAGTGGTCCTGAGCAAAACTCAAAGGCACCAGTGGCCACAGAGGCTTCTGCCTGGTGAAGGGACACCCCAAGGATCCCGTAACACAATGATCTCCAAACCTCTTTGATTATATATTCCAACAGTGAAAAATATTTCTGTCCAGATTAATAGTAAATATATATTTAGTTATTTATATATACTGGTACTAATACATTATATAAGTTTAAAAATATAACCAGAAAAGAAATCAATAAGAAGTAAGCTAAAGATGAAACAAGATATTCTTAAATGTCTTCCTAATGATTACAGCTTCAACATGTAATAGCTAGTATTTCAAGGCACACATACACTTAGAGCAAGGTTCATGTTAATAATTGTAGATGTAAATCCGTATTCCAAATAATATCCTTGACAAGTTCTTTTGCCAGTTTCCAGTCATCTGATTAGATTATTACTGCTTAGATAATTATAATGTGACTGATGAAGATCCCCGCCAGGAACAATGACAATGCCAGCTCTGCCATTTTCTCATCGTTCAGTTTTGCTTATAGTGTCAATCCAAAGTTTTCCTTTGAAGTCACTTATCTATTTGGGGAAGGTGAGTTTAGTAAAAACTAGAAAACGTAATCCATAAATTTACTTCACCTGGAACATATTACAAAATGATGAAAATTTTAAAAAATGGCCGAAGATGCCAAAGTGAGCCTCTCTCTACTGAGGAATCCTTGGGGTTCCTGCAGGACTCCTTCCGTATAGTACTTCACATATGGCTCAAATGAGGGCTATCATGTCATCTCTTATGTTAAATATTAGTAAAACTTGCATCGTTTCTGACTGTTTTACTTTTAAAAAGTATACATAAATAGTCTCATGTTTCCTTCCCATGCTTCAATGTATTGTTTTACACAATTCTTGGGGGGCATATAGCCAACATTGTAAACAGCTGATCTAGAGAACAAGCCAGTAAGCTTAAATTTCCATTGTCAATGTTGAATTCTCTAGGAGTGAAAGGAGGATACTCTCTAGGGCTTTTAAATTTTTTTCTTTTCTTTTCCTTTTTGAGACAGGGTCTTTCTCTGTTGCCGGACTGGAGGGCAGTGGTGCAATCACACCTCACTGCAGCCTTGACATCCCAGGCTCAAGTGGTCCTCCCACCTTAGCCTCCCTAGCAGCTGGGACCACATGTGTACATGACCATGCCCAGCTAACTAAAAAAAAAAATTTTTTTGTAGAAATGGGGCCACACCTGGCTAATAATTATTATTTTTTTTTGTAGAGATGAGGTCTCCCTGTCTTGCCTAGTATGGTCTCAAACTCCTGGGCTCAAGAGATCTTCCCACCTCAGTCTCCCAAAGTGCTGAGATTACAGGCATGAGCCACTGTGCCTGGCCACCGCCTGGCCAAATTTTTTATTTTCTATTTCAAGAGGTGGTAAGAAGTAATGATTGATTTGAAGGCGGCAAACTCTTGACCTCAAGTGATCCACCCACCTTGGCTTCCCAAAGTGCTGGTATTACAGGCGTGAGCCACCATGCCTGACCTATATATTATTATCATATCTGAGAAACATACTGAACTTTCCTTCAGAAGACGTCACATATATAAACAATCAGAGAGTTGAGAAGAAGTAGAAAAACATGTGAAGTACATCTAATCTCAAATGACTAATTTCCACAATTTCACTTCTGGGTATATACCCAAACGATCTGAAAACCAGGACTCAAACAGATATTTGTCCTCCCATGTTACAGCAGCATTACTCACAATAGGCAAAAGGTGGAAGCACCCTAAGCATCCATTGATGGATGAATGGAGAAATGAAGTGTGGTACAGTCATTCAATAGAGTATCTGCAGCTTTCAAAAAAGAAGGGAATGCTAACACGTGTTTCAACATGGATGGACCTTAAAGACATCATGCTAAACAAAACAAGTCAGTCACAAAAGGACAAATATTATATGATTCCACTTATATGGGCCACCTAGGGTAGTTATATTCATAGAGATGGGAAGTAGAATGCAGGTTGCTAAGGGCTGGAGGGAAGGAGAAATGAGGGATTATTGTTTCACGAATATGGAGTTTTAGTTTGGGAAGATGAGAAAAGTTCTGCAGATGGATGATGGTGATGGTTACTCAATAATGTGAATGTACTGAATGCCACCAAACTGGACATTTGAAAATGGCTGAAATGATAATAAAAAAGAACACAAATTTCCCTTCCTAGCTAACACTCCTAAGATCCTAGCAGAACTGAGACTCCCAGAACTCCTGTAAGTGTGTTATTAGGCAGCAGAGAGGCGTAAGCAGCTAACCAGATTATTGTCACCCCTGTGGAAGAGGCCCAGCTGAAGCTTGGATAGATCTTAACTAGAGCTATTCCAAAGCCCACTTCAACACAGATAGAATCATTCCGTTGATGTTAAAAGGCCTGAGTCCCAGAGCTACTGTGGGCTCTGAAATTAGCTGGTCTGCCATTTTTGTAATAGTTTTTACTGAAGTCACAATTCAGCAGTTTCTTTCTTTCTTTCTTTTTTATTTTTCTGAGACAGAGTCTTGCTGTTGTCGGCTTGCGCTGGAGTGCAAAGTTACGATCTTGGCTCACTGCAACCTCTGCCTCCTGGGTTCCAGCAATTCTCCTGCCTCAGCCTCCTGAGTAGCTGAGATTACAGGTGCCTGCCACCACGCTTGGCTAATTTTTGTATTTTTAGTAGAGATGGGGCTTCACCATGTTGGCCAGGCTAGTAACTCCTGGCCTCAGGTGATCCACCCTCCTCGGCCTCCCAAAGTGGTAGGATTCAGGCGTGAGCCACTGCGCCCGGCCAATTCAGCAGCTTCTTCATTGCCTATTTCTTGATATGCTGACATACAAGTTCACAGAGGAAGTAATTTAATGAGAGCTCGAGGTTTAACCTTAAGTTTCACTCATTGTGGCCCTGAATAAATACGACCTTACCCTATGCCTATGTTCCAAGGCCACGTGGATTTTGGAAGGCTGTTAAGAGCTCAAAATCTAATTTCAACTGCAATACAGCAAAGATCTTTTGAGATGAAATGAAACTATCAAGCAGAATGGGCAGAATAACCCAGTTATCAATAGGAAGGACAGGAGCAGGGGGAAATAAACAGAGGGCGGACTTGGGCATTTCACGATGAGTACCACTTTTGGCAAATATTGGTAGCTAAATGAGAAAGACAGAAATAAAATATTCTCGGGAAGAATAAGAATGAGGAAAAGAGTTTAAGAAAGAGGAAGCAGAAGAAACTACTATTTATCATGTGATCATTGTTTGTAGGCATTGTACCAGGTGTTGTGTATACATTAGTTGAGCTGATCCTCCAAACAACCTATGAGGGATTTATAATGCAAATGACACCATCAGCAATGTCAAGTACCTTGTCCAAGGACAAGCCCATACTCTTCTATTGAGTTACGCTGATGCTGAGGACTAGAATTAAGGCAGGAGTGTAACAGATGTTGAGGTGGCCTCGGTATTCCATGGGTAGGGCTGGGTCAAGGGAGAGAAAGTCCAGGCACAGCATTCAAGAAAAGCACCCCTTCCCATTTGTTTTGTGGGAATGGGAGCTGGTGGGAGGGGTTTCCGGCCGCTGGTGGTGCTTGTGGCAGCCATCTGTCTGTCAGTGACCCATGCTCTGCTTCCTGGAGAGAGGCAGATACAGCAGCATATGCAAAACTCTTTTGTGGGGGTGTTTCTCTAGCACACTTCCAAGATTTCTGTGAAAAGCTAAAAGGCTGTTGGCTTGAACAAATGCGTTAATTGGACTTGTGGTACCATTAAACAAGTAATACGATGGTGGATTTTTAGTCACAGTCCCTCTTTTAGAAGCAGACGTGACCGGCATCTCCTGTCTCTGGGTAAAGTTTGAGCAAACATTTTTCATCGTAAAGCCAATCCTAAAGGGCAGCCCTTATTATTAATGTGTGAAGACAGACTACAATGCTGTTTCTGTTTCATGCTTACAACAATAATCCATAAATCTTAAAATGAATATTTTGGTGAGATTTTCTAACACAATCTTTTTCAGCATTCTGGTATCACTATTGAAAGACTGTACCCATAAAAGGTCAAAATCTTATCATCAAACTTCTTGAATGAAGTTCTATATGTCCCTGAAAATTGGGAGAGACTCTCTTGGACAGAGAAGCAGGCCCTGAGGCCTAAGGAGAGAGTTCCCAGTGACAGAAGATGTGTGGCTGTCTTACTGGGGTCCAAAGCTTGGGTAAAGTATACAGATCTTTTCCAATCCTTTTAGAACCACAGGGAGTAGAATTTTTTCAGGCTTAAAAGAGTTAAAAATTTCAATAATGAGCTATACATAGAAAGATGTTGTTTGAAGTGGCATGTATCCCTTGGGTGTCAGGCTAATGACTTTATCATTTTCCTTTCAGGAAGTTTCTCATATAAAGACAGTCTATATTTACTGAAAGATCTACTTATATCGTTTATCACCACCTTTTGGAGGTTCTATAATATAATAATTCTGATAATACTCTCCTCGCCTTGTCTTCTAACTACATCAGGCTTCATAATACCTCATCTTTGCCATACACTGTGTGTTTTAGCAGAATGGGGGAATCCAAAGAGATAGAGAATACACATGTATTAGAAAATAAAAAGAATAAAAAAGAAGGGAAGACCCCAGTCGCAATTAAAATGCAACAGGCCTTACTGCACATCCCAATGCTAGTTAATACAGACATTTCCAATAAATTTAATCTTTTAAGTGGTGATTGTTAAAAAAAAAAAAAAAAAAAAGAAATCAGGTTTGCGTTTCTTAAAAGACAAGAGACACGAAAATGACTTGTCATATCTGGCTGGTTTGGAAATATAAAATCCAATTCTGAAGAAGTAGAGATAAGAAAAGTGTGGTGGAAGTGCCATCAGCTTAGCAAACACTAAATAATGAACAATGCAGAGACTGTCCGGTATGATAAAATACTCTATTAGAGGGACTGTTTTTAAATTAGTGATAATTGTGGCACATCCACAGTGAAAGGTTATTGAATTTTTATCTGTAGCAAGAAGCTTTTGACAGACTTGCTGAAAAGTCACCTACAAATAGTACCTTCTTTAGATGAATTTGACCAAAGGGGTTTTCCAGCATGTAACATCTTTCTGACATTTACAGGATTTTTGCTTCCCTGAAGAATCTGATCAGATATTCTTGGCTTCTATAAAGACACTTACTTAGGTTTTTCATCAGTCTTACAGAAAAGTCCTCATTACTCTTCCTTTCATAAAAATTGGATTAAGATGTTGGTTAAGAACTCTAGTCAAATCCACCTAGGATTCAACAACCAGAGCTCAAAGATGTTAGTACACAGAATTAACTGCTATTAATAAGGAACACTGTGCCTTAGAGACCTATACGTGATCTACCTCCGTACCCATATGAAGAAGGAAATCTTTTATTGTATAATTTACAATATTTAATATAAATCACAGTATTGAATTTAAGATAATAAGACAACCTCTCCCTGAATGCATGACTACCAAATTTGGTTCCAAAATAGGTCCTTTGGGGGCAGGAGGTACAGCTTTTACATCTCAGCTTCTGAAAGAGACTAAAATAATGTCAAGCTCACTTTTCCCCACTCCTTCTTTTAAAGTGTATTATTCAATACCCATTTATACTAAACGTTTTATTCAATACCATTTATACAAGGCACACAGCATTGCACTCGCCTTGCTGCTGTAGCTTTGGGAGATGGCTGAACAACAGCATTGCCTCCGTGGGGAAACAAAGGCACACTGGTTTGGTGTGCTTGTAGCTCTGTCACTCATAACTCATCATAGGTGATTATATTGTTTTTCCAGACACTCTGGTCTGCACTCTGAGAACAGACAGATGTGGTCTAGATTTTTGTCACTGACTGATTTTGACCTTGGGCAACTGCCAAACTTTTGCATTTCATGATCATGCCTTGTAAAACTGAGAATATAAAGGCTGGTTTGTCAACTACAGCTTGACGGAGGGATAAGAGATTAAGAATGAGTGGTTATAAAGGTCCCTGAAAGTCTGAAACGTAATCTGAAAGTTGAATCCATTATCATTACCGTAGTATCCTTTGGGGCCGTTGCACGCATACGATTCGCACATCCTGCCCCTTTGCTACATTTTCCTGGGCAGTCTGGAAAAAGTCTTTATGCACTATTGATTAATAAGGCAGCGTTTGAAAAAACAGCACGTCCAGTTCACATTTAGAACATTTTTCTAAATTCAATCCCATGAAGTAATGGAGAATTCTTCTATGTCACTTCGGCCAGCCCTCCATCTTCTTTCTGATTTCCCTGTCAGGATTTGTCTCCCCTCACCCACTGCATTTTGTAGGAGACCTAAACTTAGTTTCAAGGGTGAAGAATGGAAAGACACACTCTCTGGTGAGGAGTTCATTAAGTCATGATTTCACACTGGTTCCTGGGCTTATCTCAGGTTTTAAAGCACCCAAGTGTCTAAGGGTTTTTCTAGATAAGAGGCCAGATTGAATAGCACAATCAGTGCCTTCAGGTACAATCTTCCACTGCTCCTCATTGGAACGCATGGTTCTGCTTGGCAACCAAATCAGTCCCCTCAGATGTCTTGTTCAAGTCACTGTGCTGCAGCAGCCGCTCCTCCTCTCTGCTGTGCGGGGTGTCGGCTCAGGCTCTGGTGACTCTGCATTTCCACCATCTTCTCTGTCTGGCTCTGCAATTTCAGCATGCCATTTTAGAGCCTTCTCTTGCTTTCTAACTCCTTCTGTCTCTCCTCTTTCCCAGAGATTTTTGTCATTTATGTTTCTTCTGGTTGTTTCCATTTTATAGTTTTGCTTGAAGATACAATCATTCAGCTGGCAGCTCCCAGCCACCAAACTTAAGCATCCATGATATTATCATATTTTAATAAAATATTTCCCTTATGGATACAAATGTTGGCATTTCCAAAGAAACAGCCACATCATTTTTTATGGGCAAGTACTTAGAACTCCATAATTACATTGAAACGCCCACAGCACGAGCCTTCTGTAGCTCCACAGTTGATAATCACCTCCTTACGGAGGGAGGTGGGGTACTGCTTTCTAATCCGCACAGGACAGTGAACTCTACTAACGACCAGCTGATTGACAGAAGGGAATTGTGGTTGGATTTGGCATGTTTTTCAATATAGCTGAGCCTTGTTTTCACAGTTTTGAAGAACAAAAGGTGCCTTTTTCAAATTCAACCCTGGCTTCTCAGATGAGCACTTGTAGGCCCTCAGATGCAGGCCCATTCTCAGACACACTTCCATGACCTCAGAAACACTTTGGGAGCTCTGGTGAGTGACAGCCATGATTTACTAGAAATGATTTAGGAGCATACATAGTAACAGTTTTGAAAGCAACCATACAACTTGAGAGAAAAAAGAAGCCTGAAGGGGCAGGAGGAAGGGGAAGACCCAGAACAGTGAATGAGAGCTCCAGGGATAAGATTTACGTAGGAAGCCCAGAAACCCCATAGTGAGCCCCACTGTGTATCAGATACTGCTGAGAACTTCGAGTTCATCAGATCATTTAATAGTTGGAGCACTCCAATGAGTATGCATCATTATTTCGATTTAACAGGTGAGAAGACCGATTTAGGTCAGACAGGCTAGTTTCTCCGGTTATATACTAACTTGCCTGATTTGTCCTTAAGTGTGTCAGACTTCAAAGTCAAATATGTGCTCTATGTCTCCTAGACTAAGGGAGAAGAATGACAAAGATTCTATGAATTAAAAGGAGAATTTCATGAATTGTGAGGGGAGTCAAAAGTCACCATGATTGGGGAGCAGAGGGAAGACATTCAAGACACTCAATCACAGGAGAGGGAAAACAAGACAGTAGAGATGTTTCACAAAGGGGGTAACCCTTGTGTATCAGCAATTTAAAATGTGTTCAAAACCAAGAAACACGGGGAACCCCACTGAGGTCAGTCTGAAGCTTGCATGATAAACAGAAGGAGACAGAGAGGTCTAGATGGTAGTCCTTAGAAAATAAAAGAATAAGCAGCATCTCCATTCCTAGTAACAATGTGGGTTTCAGAAGAGGGCTAAGAAGAATCAGGTGAACACGCTAAGCACAGGGGCTTTCCACACACTTCTTTCTTCATTATGATAAGTTTCAATGAGTTTGTAAATATAAACAGAGTACAATTAAGACTGAAAATGAACAAAACTGGATCATCATACAATTATCAGTTAGTGCTTTTGTTCCTACAAAAGATTAGTTGAGACATTGAGCACAACATGGAAATATATTTGGACATTATTTTTAAAAGGGAGAAAGGCTCATACAGAAGTACAAGTAATGTTAATTAGATAAGGTCAAAATATATTTAGAGTCAGGCAGGGGGTGGGAAGCTCATGAACAAAATACAATACCAGTGGTAAATTAATTTTCTTAGTCAATAGCATCATCATGAAATCAACCAATGGCAATGAATTTGGAAGGTATCATCAATAAAAGAAGAACAACAGAAATGAAGCCACGATATGAGAGTCAGCTTAGGAAAATGACAATTACTAAGACTGAAAAACGATGAAGGGCGTGGAAAGTCTAACCACAGAAATGTGATTAGACAAACTAAACATGTACGGTGGGCTGAGGAGGAGCTGTCTGATAACAGTCAACAAATATTTGAAACTTGTAAATACTGAGGCGGGAGAGGAATTACCATGCATAGAGTTCTAATTAAAAAGAATCAGATGAAATTATGACAAGGAAAACTCTGGCTTAATGGTTTGACAAACGCAAACCTGAAACATGACAGATTCCCATGAGATCTTGCGTAGGGAAATTCTTATTCTCATTTGTGCCAGGGCAGAAAAACAAACAGCTGGGGGATTTGCATTTTATTTTTCATTTACTATTAAGGCACAAAGAGTCCATGATAGTGAGCTCTAGCATGAGAAAATTCACATTCCATCTCATAGAAAATATTAAGTCACCATAGGGAATGCATAAAAACATGCTGGAATATTGTACAACTGTGCACTTGGGGGATGGGGGTGGACTGACACCTAGGCCTTTTCCATTTATTTTCAATGACATAATTTCAATGACATATCTACATTCATTCCATTGGTTTGGCAATTGCAGCCTTTTGTGTTGAGAGACACAGATTCCTTATGCCCTTCTCATGTAGCTGGCTTGAAAAGTTTAAGAGGAACATTTTTGTTTTTAATCAGATTTTGGTGACAGTTTAGCTAACAACTGCTAAGCAAGGCTGTGGTCCTGACTCTGGCATGGACACAAAGTACAGTATCTCCATGCATACTGTTCTTGTCTGTAAAATGGGAAATCACGTTAATCTCAAGCTTCAGAGGATAGAAGAACTGGCAAAATAATTACAAAGCATTTCCCAAATATAGAGAGTGAGAGAAATTGGAGAATCAATTTTTAGGGGCTCTAAATTGGTGGTTCTCAACCTTGGCTGTTTGTTAAAATTGCCTGGGGATATGTTAAAAAGCACAGGCATTTCTAACGAGATGAGGCTGAAAACCACTCCTTTACAACATGGGTTCTCTGCCTCTGATTTGATTGGTCTGGGGTGTAGCCTGTTGTTGCCCATGTCATACCTAGGAACAATTACATCAAAATCTCTGCATCAGTATTTTTAAAGCTCTCTAACTGATTGTAACTGATGTGCAGCTCAGTATGAGGTATCCTACTCTAAAAGGACTTCTCAGGAAGTGAGTTCCACTTGTGAATGGGTTTTGAGTCAACATTGCACATTACAGTTTAATTACAATGGATTAAAATAAGACTTTATTTTTAGTGCAGAAATTTAGTTAAACTCTTTCAATGTCAGCATGGTTTTGTTGGAAATTAATATGGTTGTATATATTTACTAAGGGATATTTAGCACATGTAGCAACCAAAAAGTAGCTACAGGCCTTAGTCAAGTGGCTCAGGGTATTAAAAAACAGTTCCTCCCACAGAGTCTTTCAGACCCACAAGATTATAATTCATATCAACTGCATAATTGTTTAAGGTAGACAACCATTTTTCTTAGCAAGTATTCAACTCATTCAAACATTGGGCTTATAATAAGATGCTTCTATCATGTTAAAAAAATAGCTGCTAGAAAGATAAGCAATTTGTAGTAGGAAAGTGGAGAATCAATCCAAAATTCAGAAGAAACTGTCAAGAGAGGACTACACAAATTGGAGGCACAAAACCAATCCCAGACATCATCAGTAATAAGTTACATTGATGATATGCACCCTTGATGTGATTTCATGAGAATGGTACCTCGTCTCTGCAGTTTTCCTTTTGAAAACCCACAAGCCCAGTCTAATGAGGAAAAGACACCAGATGTAGCCAAATTGAAGAAGATTCTACAAATACCCAACCAGAATTCCTATAAACTCTCGAGGTCATAAAAAACAAGGAAAGTCTAGGAAACTGTCACAGTGTAAATGAGCCTAAGGAGACATCATTATGTGATATATGTGGTAACTGTGATATGGGAAACTACGGTGTATATGTGATACATCCTGGATGAGATCCTAGAACAGAAAAAGAAGATCAGGGAAAAACTAAGAAAATCTGAACTAACTACAGACTTTCATTAATAATAAAATATCAATATTGATACATTAGTTGCAACATATGTATCATACTCATATATTAACAATGGGGAAAACTGGATGAGAGAGATAAGGAGATTATCTGTAATATCTTTGCAACTTAATCTAAAAATATTTTACAACAAAATTTTTACCATAAATCGATCCCAGGAGCCCCACAATGGATATATTGACATTATTCCATAAATTGGGGTGTGTTATAAAACTGTAGCTAGAATCTTTGAGAATTGTGAGAAAAGCACCATGACTGGAAAAGGGTCAGTATAGCAGTAGCCAAGCCTGAAACAGGTGGAAAGGGAAACCATGGTTATTTTATATTGGTTGACTTGAACATTTCTAAAAATCACTAAATGAATCAAATAATCAATTAACCAAACTGCAAAATAAGTCATCTGATAGTATGCAAATTTGCCAATAATATGAAATTAAGTTCCCGCAACAGTGGAACATCTGCCCTGAGCCTGATGGTGCTGGGAGAAATAAAATATTCTAAACAAATTATATAAATATAGCATCGGGCAGTGTCACCTGGAAGTTGTTTCATGGACAAAAAGCCCTGTGAGATACGCTGGGAGAAAAGAATTCCACTGAAAAGTAAGTTTAAGAAACATTCCACTGCTGTAATTATCTGGTTAATACAGTAAATATTTTAGAGGTTTTCTGGTATTGAATTATATTTAATGTACTTTAATATTTTCCCAGTCTATTTGATCATGAAACCTTTTCCCTTTTAGCATTAGTTAACATCAACAGGAGAAATTTTGATAATGCAGAGCCAAAAACATCAACCTTCATCAGGAGAGTACATGTGATCTGAGGCTGGACAATTAAAGTAGTTCACCATGTTTTGATAGAACTAGGTAGGCATTTCAAGTATCTTTCAAAGCCTAAGTATATGGACTGGAATTATTTTTAACCTTTATCAATGACCTCAGTGATGATCTACAGCATTAGCCAACAGAACTTTCTGTGATGATGAAAATGTTCTATACCTACACTGTCCAATATAACAGCCACTGAGCATTTGAGACATGGCTAGTATGACAGAGGAACTACATTTTTAATTTTAATTAATTTAAATTTAAATAGCCACACAAGGCTAGTGGCTACTGTGTAGGACAAAGCAATATCTAGAATATATTACATGGCATGATAACAAGACAGATGGAGTTTCTAACTTAGAAAACACGTGCAAAACAAAAATAGAGAGTGGCAAATTAGAGAAATGTTTTGTTGCAACTAAGATGAAATTTAAGAGGGGTTTGTACAATAATTCCACGTATTTAGGTGCAGAAATTCTGTTTAGGCACAAGAAAATGATCAGAAATGATCACAAGTTACTTGTAAGCATTAAAGTGCTTCCATTAAAATAAAATATGTCCACACTGCTGGAGTGGTTTAATAGGAATATGGCATGAAAGGTCCCATTAGTGGCTCTAACTGACGTAGTAGAAAGAAAATTAAACTGGGAATCTGAAGACCTGCTCCATCTCAGTTTGGCACAGACAGGTGATATAACCACTCTGAGACCTTAATTTCCTCATGTGCAAAATGACTGAGTTAGACCAGATGATTTGTAAGATGCCTAACAATAATTTACTTTTAAGAAAGAAGTATAAAAATAATTGTATAACTAATACTGCAATTCACAAACCAATTCTGGCAACCAAAATTATGAGATTTATTTGCCCGAAAAATTAGAAGAATGTTTAACTTTGTGGTTGCTCAGACTGAAAACGACTAGGGCATGGTTTTTCTTACTCTTATTATTCATGTATGTGGGCTTAGCAAGAACTTCGGCAACGGGAACTCAGAGAGCTGGAGTGGGTAAGCCTGGTGTCAAAGATCCTACCCTAAGCCCCACATTCACAAAAGCCAACAGCCAAATCATCGTCCAAGAGACTGAACTTGCGCCTGATCGGGGTTCCTGATCCTACTAGATTTGGGTGTCCTTGACTCACAGACTGGAATTGTCACAGGCCCAATAATCTTTAAAATCCAGTGATAGGGAAGTACAAGGCCACGGAAATGTTTTTGGAAGCATTACAATATTTTATAGAGAAAATAGTCGTTAATAGTCATTATTTAATTTCTGAAGAGAGTATAAAAGAAGAGTGAGGTTTAGACTGAAGCACAGGGGTTTCACTTAAAAAAAAAAAAAGACTTCCTAGCTGGTAAGGACCAGAATATATAATCAAGGAGGTTGTAGAATCTCTAATCCCAGAGATTTTTACAGAATTCAAGATAGAGAGAAGGGCCTCCTTAAGGAAGCCATGGAGACAAAATAAGCCCTTGAGCCTCCTTCAAATTCTGTGTAGTCTATTTTTAAAAACAATCTATCTTTAAAACAAAAGGATAAGATGCAAAAGAAAATCACTAATGTTAAACTGAAAAATAGTCTAACAATTTTTATGTAGGTCATATTTTGTTCTGAGAATTTTCTTAATGATAACAATTTCGGAGTCTTTATTTAGGGATCTTACAAACAGCAGGCATTACAAAAAGCCAGCATTATTTGTGCCTTTATTACAAGGTAGAAATTGTGATTGATGCAGGAAAATAAGTAGAAACTTACATCCTGAATGCTGAAGGCTAAATATGCTCCTGCTCACCTTCCTTGCACTGAAAGCACATCTGTTAAAGCAGGTCCTGAATGTAAGGGTCTTCTAGGGGTAGGGATGGGAGGCTGAGACTGGGGTGGGTTGTGGGGGAAAAAGAGAGAGAGAGAGAGAGCAGGTGTATAAGCATGCCTGGAACCTGACAATATTTGGAGAACCTCTGGATCCAGCCACTCTTAAAGTCCTTTGATTTACCAGTTGTATGAGTCAATGCATTCTTTTTCCTTCAGTTAAGTCTGTGACTTTCAACTGAAAGAATCTTAAGTAGAACCAGTGTCAGAAAGACTGAGGGGAGAATACCAGAGAAGATGGAACAGGGAACTGTGGACTGTGTGGTAGGGCAAATACAAGAGTTGTACCTTTGGTGTGGTCAGGAGTTAGATACAACCAGGAGACCCTTTTATGTCTAAAGGAGTTAGAGAAACATTTAGGCAAATACGAAAAGAAATGAAAAAATTACCTTAGAAAAAAAATAATCGGTTTTAACCTGCTGAACAATGTATAGCCAGCCATGCTCCGCCATTAAAATGTGGAATTTTTTTTCTCTACTTTCTTCAAAATGTAATACCTGACATGAAATGTTCAGATGGATGAGAATCCTACTGTCCTATCTGAAGAGATACTCTACTATGAAAATAATTTTTGGCCGGGGGCGGTGGCTCATGCCTGTAATCCCAGCACTTTGGGAGGCTGAGGTTGGCGGATCACGAGGTCAGGAGTTCGAGACCAGCCTGGCTAACATAGTGAAACCCCGCCTCTATTAAAAATACAAAAAATTAGCTGGGTGTGGTGGCACACGCCTGTAATCCCAGCTACTCGGGAGGCTGAGGCAGGAGAATCGCTTGAACCCGGGAGGCAGAGCTTGCAGTGAGTGGAGATCGCACCACTGCATGAATCCGTCTCAAAAAAAAGAAAGAAAATAATTTTCTGCAAACTTTTTCCACCCTATCACAGTAATAGCTTCTTAAGCTTAATAAAACATGGCCTTTACCATACCAAATAGTTAACAGAATGTGGAACAAGAAATAAACCGAACATCTTCTTATCTTGATTTCTTCCCATCCTGCTGAGCATTTTCCTCAAGTTCTCTAGTCTCCAGACTTGGAAACACTTTTGTTGCAGTAATCATTTGGTTCACTTTTCAAAAAAATAAAAAATAAAAAGCTGTCCCCTTGTTCCCTTTCTAGAGTCACACTGACATAGGGCAATCAAAGTAAGCCATTATCAGAGGATCCCCCGTTTTGTTCAAATTATAAACATCAATGGGCATCTCTCCTGGGAATTCAAAGAGCACGTAAGGGGGGGTGAGCCAGGCTTGCTGTTAGCAGGATAAACCAGGCTTGCTTGATGCTTTGTTTTAGCAAATACACCATAAGTAGTGATTATAGTTCACTTGGGTTTTGCACTGATCCTCAAAATGCTGACAGTTACTTAAATCACTCACTGGGTGGAATAATCACCTTGGAAGGAACTGAGAGGGTACAACTTATGTTATAAAATGGAACTGAGAACATAAGGCAAAGGATTAACAGGCGTGGTAGATGAGATCTTTGTCAGAATAACAGAGATGATTATAGGCACGAATTAGACATCAACTTTACGGGGTACTTTCAGTGACATGAACACAACAGCTAAATTGTGCAATTACAAAGTTAAGCATAACTCAGAATGCATCTTTCTCCTTTTGAAAACAGTTGATGCCAGGTTAGCCTGTGTGAATCACTCAGTGGCTTGCTACAGAGGTTATATACTATCTTGCTTTGTGAAGCCCTTTTAGAATGGGCAGAATAGAAGTCTAGAATGCTGTGTCATTAGAAACAAGAGATTGTAGCATTAAATATTAGATGCTAATGACATACTAAATGACAGCACTCCTTCCAAACACTACTAAATAAACTACCTAAGCAGCTCTGTATTTCCAAGTCAAAGAAAACCAGGAAAAGAGGCAAGTGGCCCCTTTTTTTTAGAGCTGTTCATTTTGCAACTAGCAAAGAAAAATTAGTTCTTTCTGACTTTTTCTAGAGGGGAGAAGGGAGCAGAGTGGGTTTGGCAGAAAAAATGGATAATTTAAACTGCTGCTTGTAATAGAACTGCCTGATACTATGGGATTATAAACTTAAAGGGGCCTTTAAGGATACATCCGTATGTAGAATCTGGTCAAAAGTAATAGTGTGCCCAAACTATCCTTAATTGCTAGACACATTTTCTATTCTTATAGATTTCTGAGAATAAACTTGTATAATTTTGTCATCAGATAAAAAGCAGTCTTTTAGAGTTGGGCATGGTGATGCATGCTTGTAGTCCCAGCTACTTGGGAGGCTGAGATGGGAGGATCACCTAAGGCCAGAAGTTCAAGACTAGCCTGGGTAATACAGCAAGACTGACTCAAAAATAAGTAGTATTTTCAATAAAAGACATAAGAATAAAAGTATAAATATACAGTAATATTTTAAGAAGATTTCTAGTGAAGATTCTATGATCTCCCTCCAAAGCCCACAGATTCAGTGCCTTCTTCCCACCCTGCATTGGCCCTTGGGATAGGCAGAGAATCAGCATGAGGCCATACAAGCAGTGAGCACTTAAGGGGCTCCTTAGACTCTGAGAGGATAAGGGAATAATTCACCCTGTGAATTTAATCCACACCTTTCTATCTCTAGGCTGGAAACAAGGCTAATCAAGTAATAATACCTTCTCAAATGACGGTGATTAAAAAAAAACTCACTCTGCTGTGCACAGTGCAAATAATGTTTTCTTTCAAATCATTGTCTAATAGCCCGAATATTAAATTCAGAGGTGATTTTGCTTCCTTCTCCTTCCTGTTGTTTTTTTGCTTTTTCTATCCTGTTTCTATCTCTCCATTCATGCATCTAAATCTGCCTTTTGGGCTGGATGTGGTGGGATTACATACTTGTAATCCCAGCACTTTGGGAGGCCAAGGCAGGTGGATCGCTTGAGCCCAGGAGTTTGAGACCAGCCTGGCCGACATGGCGAAACCCCATCTCTACTAAAAACACAAAGCCAGGTGTGGTGGTGCACACTTGTAATCCCAGCTACTCAGGAAGCTGAAGCATGAGAATCGCTTGAACCCAGAAGGCAGATGTTGCTGTGAGCTGAGATTGTGCCACTGCACTCCAGCCTGGGCAACAGAGTGAGACTGTCTCAATAAATAAATAATAAATCTGCCTTTTCCTTTATGCCTTCTTCATGTCATGTTTTCTTTGTCTCTATTTTAATTGTGTTATACATACTCCTGAAGTAATGCTTTAAGTACAATTGTATAGCTATTAAAGTTTATGTGCCCTAAAGTTTTCAAATCATTTTTTTCAAATCATTTTTCTCTAAGTCATTGGTCCTTGACAGAAAAAGAGGTTCCCCCTAATTTCATGTTCTGTTCCTTAATTTCCTTGAAATCTGTAATTGCTATCTCTTAGCCATCTTTTTTTCCAGAATAATTGTTGTCTTCATTGACTCTATTTTCTAGCACCTTAATCACTTCTATGACTCCAATAAAAAAATTAGCTTTACGCCAAGTAAAATGAGAATGTCAGCCGTGCACACAGCCCTGAGCTCTGAGACAGTTTCTGCCCTTGAGAAGTTGCTGTAAGGAGGAAAAAAGGTATTGCTTTCTGTTCTTGAGACATAGTGGCTCAATCCTAGATGAACTGATGTTTCTAAGGCTATGTTAATATCAAGCTGTGTTAACATGGGCCTTTCTTGGCTTCCCACATTCCACACAGGGAAACCAAGATTAGTTCCTTTCCCATTATCACAAAGTACGAGAGGTGCAACACAAGCAGAATTCTAACCAGGATCTTCTGACAACTTGAGATGCGCCCCGACATGGGGACCAGTGTATACTCTCATCTTTCAATGAACGCATTCAGTCTAGTTCCTCAACTGTCCCCACAACAGCTTCCTACTAGATACTTACTCTGGGATGTAGAAAGATTGGAGAAAGCTGACTTTGTTCGACTTGCCAACCATTCCAGGCTTTCATGCATGTTGGCCAAGGCTTTGAGGTCACTGACGTCTCGAAGGATGTCTTGTGGAGGGATTAATTTATCACCCAGGTTTCCAATAAGAACTTCAGACTCCTTGCCAAAAGCTGCCCTGAAAAGCAAATTGGAAACACACTTCATATACACAGCATGGGAAAGGTAGGACCGGGCAACACTGTTTTAGGCACACCTAGCACAAGGACTGACATGATCACTATTTTACAGCGTGCTCTTTTCCCTAGGTTTCACTTTGTGAGACAACTATCACATGCCGGCTTAACATGATTCTGGTAGGGGAAAAAGTTCTTAGAAGAAGAAGTAAGTGACTCCAATGATTGTGCCTTCAACAGGGACGAGCATGGGCCTGGGGTGATGGTTCCTGGGGATGGCGTCTATACTGCTCTCCTGTAGGTGTTTTCCTTGTCTCTTCTCATGCTATAGAAGTTGGCAAACAGCTTAGGGTGTTAAATATGTACATGGTTTAAAGTTTATTGTAGTGAAAATAAAACCACCAAGTTAATCTGACACCTAGAAAATACTGAATAATATTCAAAAGCAAAGACCCAGCCTCTTTAAAAGAGTAGGTTACAACTGAGATGGATGACAGGCTTCATTTATTCATTTACTAAGTTGTTCTAAAAAGGATCCAACACACATAAAGTATAAGTATTAAGGCATTTAGCATTTGGAAAGAGAAACCAATTAAAAAAAAAATCAATGCTGGGATCCTTTTACTGCCTGGAAAAATATAATCGAGTGGGTTGCAAGCAGAGCCCGATGTCTTCAAAACGTTTTGCAGGGTCAGGGAGGGGTTGAAAAATCAAGTTATAGGGGTTACAAAGGATGAAGCTGGAAGGGGCCTGAGATCACAGAGCTCAGCCACTGCGGAGATGAAGAACTGGAGGCTCCGACAGTTAACTGTTCTGCCTACATGACACATGAGTGGCAAAGCTGGGACTCAGGCTGCCTAATTTCCACAGCTCTCTTTCCTTTTAAAAATGAAAAGGGCTAAAATTAGAAAAGATGACTGAGGGCTGGGCACAGTGGCTCATGTCTGTAATCCTAGCACTTTGGGAGGCCAGGGCAGGCGGATTACCAGAGCTCAGGAGTTCGAGACCAGCCTGGGCAACAACAGTGAAACCCCATCTCCACTAAAATGCAAAAAATTAGCCAGCTGTGCCGGCGTGCACCTGTAGTCCCAGCTACTCGGAAGGCTGAGGCAGGAGAATTGCTTGAACCCGGGAGGCAGAGGTTGCAGTGAGCTGAGATCGTGCCACTGCACTTCAGCCTGACCAACAGAGCATGAGATTCTGTCTCCAAAAAAAAAAAAAAAAAATGACTGAGAATGTTAGGGGAAAAAATCAAGAAAGTTACACACAGGTGGGTAAGCAAAGCTGATGCTGGAGGAGGTTGAAATAGGCACCTGGAGAGTTTTCTGTAAGACCCAAGGCTTTTAAAATCTAACACACCTTAAGTGAGAAGAAGCAAGGGCTTAATTTAACTAGAACAAGTCAAATTAAGTTTCGAGCATGCAGTGATTAATAAAAATGGTTGACACCTAGTCAGAAAGATGCTTAATTGACCCACAGGCGTTTAGCGCCCAGCACTACAGCAGATGCCCAATGTTGAAAGAAACAACTGCTGTGAATCAAATGGTTATCTAAAATGTTTATAGTGAGTCACGACTAGCCTCCTTATTTTAGCCGAGGGTTATCTTTTCTAAAGGAAACGCCACAGTTGATGTTGAGGCAATGAAGGGCAGTGAACCCAGTACATGGAATGTGGGTGTGCACCAATCTGATCTAAGGGGTGTGGAAAAGGTCTTGGGGTGGGGCCCTGAATTCTGCATTTCTAACTGATTTCCAGGTGATGCCCAGGCTGCTTGTCTGAAAAGTGTTTTCCTTCAGTGGCAAGGGTGGGACACAGACTTCAAAGCGAGATAAACCCAGGTTTGAATATTGAATCTGCCACTTGCTTATTGTGTGACACTCCTTAACTCCAAGCATTCTTATCCAGGGGTAAAAGAACTGACCTGATATGAAGGAATGTGAGGATTAAATGTGACTTTTAAAGCTTTTCATTGGGAAAATTTCAATAATTATAAAAGTAGAAAGAAGAGTATAACAACTCCCCAGTAACTGTCTTCCAGCTTCAACTATTAGCAACTCATGGAAGTCTTATTCCATTTATCCTTATTTACGCCTCCCCATCACCACTTTAGAAAATTTTAAAGCAAACCATTCAGGTGATGCTTTTATGTGCATAACACAGTGCAAACAGTTTTTACCTGGTAAAAACTACTGTTGTTATTATTATTCTCAGGTCTGTTGAGATGGCTAGTTTATTTAGTGGGATGATGAATGAATTTAAGTAGATGAGAGTGAGCAGGAGGAAATATGTTACATATCAAGGGCGAGTTTTACAAATACCAACCACAGCGTCTTACAGTCCCGACTTTCATCAGAATTTTCAAGATGTTAATTATTGTGACAGAAGCCATTAGCTGCCTACCAAGTATCCATTATCCCATGTGTTCTTGGTAAAAGTACCCTGATGTTGTTGGGGTCAGCAATGTGCCCAACTTAAGGTGAAACAAAACAAAAAACCCCAGTAAATTTTCCTGCCCTTCTTGCAGATGCGGTGGCCAGTGAGATGTAAACTGAAATCAGTAGAGGGGCTTCAAGGAAGCTCTCTTAAGCAATCTTAGTTAGCAGAGACCTCTTTTGCCTTCTCTCTTTCTGGAATGAAGCCATGGCAACTGGGGCTGAAGCAGCTCTTCTCAAACATCAGGTGACCTAGAGTATGGAAGCCAGTGCTGCATAATGGAGCCCAAAGACAGTGGGGCAATGGCGCACTGATGCCCTCATGGGGCACCAGTGCAGTCCCAGACAATAAAAATGCTTTTGAGCTTCATGTCATAGCAGAGAAAAGTGAAACCCTACTTGTTTAAGCCACTGCTATTTCAAGTTTCTGTTAGTAGCTGCTAAATGCAATTTCTAGCTGACTCATTTATCTAATTAGCATATGAGATGTCATCCCAAGGAAGCTTTCTCTGAATTTGGATAGCTCTAAAATCCACTTACTAGGAAAAGCAAAACAATGTCTCCTCCGTGATTCGAGCCCAGAAGACATTTATAGTATTTCCCTTGGCTGTCACTCAGTCAGGTTGTAAATATTTAGTTTTCTTAATCTGCCCTTATATATCAACTCTTCGAGCCCCTTAATCATCTGTGATAGGTGTAACACAAAAAATGCCTCTGAGCTGGGTAGTGAAAAAGCAACGGGGGGGGGGGGGGTGGGGGGCAAATGGCTTTGAAAACCAGGCTTGGAGCTATTTTTATGCATATTAGGTATAGCCCTAGGTGGAATGTGACAATCAAGACAAATGTGTTTATGTAAGAAGTCTAATCTCCTAGAGTGGGGATCTTGGGGCCTGGGCATGTTTGCCGTGTGCTGCCAGGGCTTGATGCCTATCCCATTTCCCTCTGGCTCACTGAGATTTGCTTAACCTCCTCAGACAGAAGAGCAATAGACTGAGAAAAATACAAACTGCCTCATGTTGAATACATAGCAGACATCTCATTTGACAGGAATCCATAATCACCCCCTAACAACCTGAAAAGAGCACAGAAACCATGACACAGAGAATAAGTGATTGACAGCTATAACCATTTCACACAAAAAATCATTCCTTCGAGGATTTGTGTGTGTCAAAGAGCTTGGTGGAAGGTTTTTATGTGTTAGAATAACCTTAAAGGGATGGCTTTAGCTGTCTGACTACAGATTTTTTTCCCACACCCTCTGATTTATTAAATTATGATCTATCTATACTGTGGAAAACCATGAATTCATTAGGAATTATGTATACAAAAAACTTGATAACATGGAAAACTGGTATAGCTTACTTTTCATTATGATGTGCAGTTGTGTAAAATAAACTTATACAACTGTAGGTACTGTATGATATTAAGAAAATAAATAAATACATGAACCAAAAAAAGGTTGGATGTCTATATGCTAAAATGTCAACTGCAGAAACTTATCACGCTTTTCTATACTGTCCATATGTTCTCCAGAAAAACAAGTTCACGCTTTAGTGAAGAGAAAAATGGAACATCTCACCACATATGAGAGAACTTTCAAATGGGCATGTCAGGAATCCCAGCACATAAAACTGGAGGACACGGGTATTAGTTACTTGTGCCAAGGTGGGAGGCAGTGGGCCCACTGGCCTGAAGCTGGTCTGGACTGGTGCCTCCAGGCTTGCGGAAGACACAGTCACTTGTCCCCTGGAGAAGACCTCACAGCCAGAATGACTGCTGCCTGGCAACTGGACAGTATTATTTCCGCTTTACATACCCTTCATCTTCTGCTTATTATGATAACACATTATTTAATGAAGACACTATGTATTTTTGAGTGAAAGCGGCAGCAAATTAACATTGTCTTCAGAAGGTGAAGTAACAGAAACTCAGAGGCAACAGGCACTCAGCAATTGCTCAAAATGATGCGACACAGCAGGAGCGGGAATCAGAACTCAAAACATGAGTGTTTGGGTACCGGATCCCATCTCAAGACTTGCCTTCCAAATCTGTTGGCCAACAGGCTCACATAGAAGCCTATGAAACTAAAGAAGAATGTTAAACCTGTGAAGTTTAATTTTTACCACACAATTATTTATAATCTTTAAAGAGCTCTGACAAGAATTCATTTAAGATAATTTTGCCAGGAGTGTTAAACCCATTTAACTTAATTTTACCACACAATTACAATCTTTAAAAAGGTCTATCTGACAAGAATTCATTTAAGGAAATTTTGCCAAAGATGCTCAAAATTGTCTCCATTTAGTCTTTAAAGAATTCTGTTATCTACTGAAAGGAAAGCGAAAAAGAAAAAAAAAATCTGCGCTTTCAGCAGACCTGATGCAATTATGAACAAAACATCACAAATGGTTTCAGGGATTGGTCTGCAGACCTGTGCTGTATCTGATCACATTTACACACACACACACACACACACTCACACACACACTCACACACACACTCAGGCCCATCTCTCTCTCTCCTAGCCATGTTCCCCAAATCTTTCATTGCCACTTCCTATCGCTGAGCCCAGACCTGAGATAACTGCCCCAAGATCCTAGGAAATGCTGCCTGCAAAGTCAGTTCCCCTGTGACAAAGAACAGAGCAGGGGAAAGGCCAGGACAGACTCAAATGGCCAAGCCTATTGACAACAGTGGTAATTTGTTACAAGGCCGCAACATAAAACTAATACATACGGTAATGATATGGGTACATAAGAGAATGTCTTCGTTCTTGGCAAATGCAGGCTAAAGAGTGCAAGAATAAAGGTCATTATGTCTGTAGCCTACTTTTGAACGGCTTGGCAAGGAAGTGTGTGTATATATTTGGAGAGAGCATAGAGTGAGTATAGCAAGATGTCAGTGGTCAGGAAATCTCAGTCAGTATATGGTACATATGCATTCACTGCACTGTTAACTTTTCTGTGGGTTTACTGTTTTTCAAATTTCTAAAATAACAACAAAGAGTTAAGCTCAGGGAACAAATAAGAAGTGAGAAAAAGCATTTTTTGTTGGGCTTTTCAAAATCAGTATCTCTCCTACTCCTGTTCAAAATAGTTCCTAAGATGGTGAACTCCTGGGAATCACTTCCTACATAGATCCCTTGACAGTGCTCTTTAAGTTTCTTCCCAGCGTGCCGAGTTTCTGGAAATGAAGGTTTTATACAAAATATAACATGTACGATGAGAAGTGAATGCACCAATTACAAACTTAAGCAATATTACGAAAGCAATCAGAATCCCTGCAAACTGTCTCTGCCGTTTTAATTTCAGATCTGGAGAGAGAAAATTTAGAATGACAGTCAGTTACGTTTTGACATGTTCAATCCAGGAACGCATAAATGCATGGTTTCTTCTGTCAGTCTATCTTTCTGTCCTTGTGTAAGTATTTTTGAGTGGTTTATGTGTTGTGTTCTTAAGGGTGAGCACAGAAAAACTATTATGCATAATTTAGCCTCTTCTAGAAGAAGCAAGGTTAGAGTTATCAAAGCTATGGCAGAGGCAAAGGTCTAGAGAGTACATTGCAGACACCATTCTGCTAAGGCAGCTTTGCCACCATGCAGGCTCCCAGTCTAAAAGAAAGATACAAACACATCATCCTTATGGAGGCTAGATTGGTAGCAAAACACCAGGATTCCAACAGCTTCTCCAATTAGAGGCCAAGATCTTAATCACAGGTCCAGGTGTGTGATAAGTCCAAATGCATTAGTATGAGAGATTTATTATGTTTTAAAAAAACCTGTTCCTATTTGACTCAGATCTATATAATGTGTATGAGAAGAAATTCTTTAAAATTTCTCTATAATTATACTTTTAGTTTAAGTTACAGTTTTTCTTTCCTAGCAGCATAATTGTTGTTCTTTTGCCTATATTATTAAAAATATATTCTGTATATTAAATAGATAACTTTTTTATTTCTGAGTAATTTTCAATTGCCAATATAAAACTACAGCTCAGAATTTGGGCAAACTTGTACTCCATATTCTGAGATTCCTCCTATACTATCCTTTCTCTTATTTGAATCCATTACTTATATATCAAGTAGCACATGAATACAGACATACATTCATTCAACAAGTATTTATTGAGCCACTCCTGTGTGACTCATTTGATGCCTGTCATTAAACACTTAAATTCTAGAACAATAAAACTGGCTAGGCACTCTGGTCATTAACCTTACATCTTTGATATCAGTGTTGAATCCTGAGTTTATCTAAGAACTGGATCCTTCAAAAGTAATTACAGGCAGCTTTTGGTTGTATGATACTGTTTTTCTGGAAACCTCATTGGAAAATAGTAATTATCAAAAAATTGACACAATTTTCTTTTAAAACAGCTTTACAATTGAGGTTCTGTTTCTGAGACATCAAATAAATGACGAATGTTTGAAAAAAAAAAAAAGCCATAAATGTAAACTAGAACCCAAAGTAGTAACTAAAAATAGTACGATTATATTCAAAGTTCCACAAAATGGGTAGAAATACATTAGGTGACTACACAAGGGGTTCCAACTTACTCTGAAGCATAAATATCTGACTTAAAAACATAGCTTTACGGGATGTTAAATATGACCTAATAAGCTAGTTAAAACAAATAAATACACATAAACACATACACACACACACACAAACATCACTTAAAAAAAAACAGCCAGTAAGTTGGAGACTCACAGGTTGTCGTTTACAGAGGAAGAGCTGGAGGTGCAGAGGAGGAAGGGACACACGGGGAGTTAGCGGCACAGGGGGTCAGGAACCCCAGGCTCAGTCTCAGCGTTTCTCCACGTTTTGTATCCCCGTTTTTGGTACCAAGCAGAAGAGTACACTGATGTATCAGTGGGTAAAGACAGTGAAAAAATTCCGTGAAAACTGATACTAGAAACTAAGCAAAAAGCTAACTGTAAAGCAGCATGTAGTACTTTGATGCTGACAGCACTAGCTCAGAGTTATGATATGTAGACTTGGAACACAATTGCATGGAAATGCTCTACGAGCTTGGAAAAAGAATGCATCTTTCTTTAGCTAAGACACTCAAATAAGCTTGGCCACTAGCTTTGCTTCATAGAAATTGTCAAGCAACACTAGGTATAAACAATTAGGTTCATGTTTTTTCTTTAGGTGCTAGGACTTCTGTAGGTATGCAGTTTTTCTGCCAGGAGTCACTGTATAATATGCATTATACAGTGCATAATTATAACAATAACTTTCCACAAAGAATTCCTGAACTTCAAAATAGATTACCAGGTGATAGGAGCAAAATAACCAATAATCACTTATTATAAGTTGAACACATAATACTCTGGTTTTTCCACTACTGAGAATGAGTATGGGTTTAAAAGCCATACTTTACACAGCATTGAACTCCTTCCCCTGAGGATACCAGCTTATTGACTGTCTTGGTTATCTGTCAAATTGCCACATGATTTCCTCTTGAAGAACTGATATCTGTTCAGAGCAGAGATATTAAACAATTGACCTCAGGCAAAAGAAACGAAGTATCAGGTAAGGTTTCTTTTCTCTTGGAACAGAGAAGAGAAGGGATGAGGAATGAGTAGGGAAGGGGGTTTTAGGAGGAAGGAAGAGAGAGATGTGAACCTTGGCAGGGGCAAAATGAGATACACACTGATACAAAGAAGGGAGCAGTAGACATGTGCCTACTTGAAGGTGAAGGGTAGAAGGAGGGTTAGAATCAAAACACTACCCATAGGGTACTATATTTCTTAACTGGGTGATAAAATATTCTGTACACTAAATCCCCATGACACGCAATTTACCCATGTAACAAACCTGCATACATATCCCTGAATCTAAAATAAAAGTTGGAAAGAAAAAAAAAAAACAGATACTATACAGAAGAGTAAATGCTTTGTGTAAAATTGGCAAAAAAGTGAAAATGGCTTAAGATGATCCATTTTTTTCTCTGGGATAGAAGTGTTAGAACAACAATGTATTTGGGAGCAGCAGGGAACTATCAGAGCAGTCACAGGGTTTGAGGATATGTAGAGAATTATTTTTAAAGCAAATAACAATTCTAAACCAAAGGAATAATTACCCATGGTTAAATAACCTACATGAATCAGTAGTGACCCCACTGTCCTACCACTCCCCAGTCTCAGTCTTGTGCCCCAGAAACAACCACATATAACTGTTTAAAAAGGTACTACTGTAACCAGGTGTGGTGGCTCACACCTACAATCCCAGCATGTTGGCAGGCAAGGCGGATGGATCACGAGGTCAGGAGTTCAAGATCAGCCTGGTCAATATGGTGAAACCCCATCACTACTAAAAATACAAAACTTAGCCGGGCATGGTGGTGAGTGCCTGTAGTCCCAGTGACTTGGGAGACTGAGGCAGAAGAATCGCTTGAACCCAGGAGGCGAAGGTTGCAGGGAGCCAAGATCGCGCCAATGCACTCCAGCCTAAGCGACAGATGGAGACGCTTTCTCAAAAAAAAAAAAAAAAAAAAAAAGGTACTGCTCTTTCTAAAATTCTTTCAGTGACTTTCGCCATCTCTCTGAAGAATCTGTTGAAACGGCTACTTGTTGATGTTAATTTTAGACATTGTGTTCTGACCTCTTGCTTGATGGATGGGTGAGGACCACCTTCCCTGAGCTCCAATTCCATCCCCTTTGTCTTTCTAATGTAGTTATAGTATGCTTTTTAGTTCTCTGGCCTCTTCTGTGTAGGTTTATCCATATTTTTCCCTCCAGCAGTAGTACTCACCACACTACTAAGAGTCTGCTTACTTGTTTGACTCACCCACAGACTGTGAGCGAGGGGAGCAGGGTGGATTGTGGAGCAGGAGGAGGGTTTCTGGGAGGAGATGCTGGAGGAGTTGATACCAGAGCTGAATCTTGATGGCAAAGGTGAGTATGAAAGAGGATGGTGGACTAGGAAGTGGAAACAATTCAACAAGGAGAGAACGACAGATGTAAGGAGGTAAATGGTCCTTCACCCCCGGGCAGGGAATTTCAGCTTGCAGCAGAGAACAGGCATCAGCAGAGACAGAGCGGGGCAAAGCCTACAGCAGGCACGGGCTTTTGGTAGTGCTTCTAGACCGTCTCACCACTTGCCCTTGTCTTCGGAACACTTCTGCCTGCAACCTACCCAAGGCTTGATCACAGGCATCCTGCGCCCACCACCACAACAGCACAGGTGACCACTGCCAGCCTGTCTTTCTCAAGGGCTAAGTGGGACTACCTTGGGAGAATTGCATTTTTTTTCTTTTATTAAGCCTCAAATGAAAGAGGAATGGAATTAAATGTCCACTTGAATGGAAAAAAATTAAATAATTATATCTGAAATTAAATAAAAAATGAAATGTAGAAAATAAATTAGTAACACTTTAATGATACTAACAGATAATTATAATTCTCAAATAATTGTCCAAATACACTAGCATTAATGTGATGTGTAGAGGAGATTTTACATTTTGTTTTTTTCCATTTACTGCCAATCTTATGCTAACAAGAATGGTATCATTTTCATATAATAACAGAATGCCTAATTCAATCATCTTGAACATTAATTGATATGTTTGCAGCTGAGTCTCCAGTTAATGACCTGTCTTTTTTGTTTAGTTTTGAGATTTAAGTCAGCTTCTCATCCAGACTTGCCTGGCAGCATCCTATATCCATCTACGACCTTCACCTCATTTAACTGCGGCAAAGAAAATATTTTAGTAAAGCATTTTCTACTCTTGCACTTATTTAATATATTCATGTTTTCTGATTTGTCTTTCCTTTTATAATTATATTTTAAAAGTTATATTAAGCATCCAGATATAATGAAATAAATGTCTCCAATTTATGAACATAAATATGAACATTTTGTTCAAGACAGCTAAAGTCTTTTTTTTTCCTGCTGCACTCCTTTCATTTACTCCTTCAAACTTATCTAAAGATTCTTTGGTAGTTATAGTTAGCTGGAACCTTTTAACAGCTGTGGCTTATATTACGTTGAGAACCTTTCAAATTTCCAACAGGAACTTTTCTGAGAATCATTTGTGTTCTACTTTATTCATATAATTTCCTCATCTAAACACATTCCTAGCCCTGCTAGAGTTCTGCTTCTCTTAGAATTGTGTAATCTGAATTGGATGAAAAAATTGAAGAGGTATAAAGAACTACTAAGGACAAACACAAAACAAACTAGTTAATGATGTTGTTGAGGACCGAATGTAGGCCAGTGACTTTCCAAAGGGAATTTCTTACTATGCATGTAACTTTTAGAGAGTTCACTGAAGCCTGAGGCCTCCTCATTTTTTTTGTTTTTACATTTTATTCCTTTCATTTGAGGACTAGCTGATCCTTCTCATTCATTCAACATTTACTGAGGACCTATGGTATGAGGACCTATACTAAAAGGATTCCACAGAAGAAAAGTAAAAGTGCAAACCTGCTTTCTGCTTTTATTCCTTTTTCACTGAACACTTAACATATGACTCACGTCAAATAATAACTTAAGATCAACCATCTTGCTTGCTGGAAACGAATATTTTGCTGTTAATCATGTTGACTTCCTAATTTCATAAAACCCCAAAAGGTAGTCATAATAAACATACCACTCATCTGATTCTCCAGACAAAATAGAAAAGTTGTTTTCTGAATAACTCAATAACTACAAATAGCTACAAAATGTCCTTTAGTCTCTCTTCCCTATTCAGGACTGCATCACCCTCCATCCAAAACCTATATAATTTATTTTATATCATTTTTATATTTCATTCCCCCATCTTCTTTTCAACAATGATTATTATTTTTTCTTTGCATTGATTAGTCAGACATATAACTCAGAGGAAAATAAGACAAGCAGTTTTAAAGCACCTAGATTCAATGTATTGTTTTTCCTCCAAATACAGCTGGATGTTCTGTTTAACAACCTGTTATTGGAAGGGAGAGAACCTATAACAATATAATACATTGTAACACATTCGGTAACAATATAATACATTAGGTATAATATAATGAATACCATAGAAAACAAAATCTAGAGTCAAAATGCTTATATGATAAATGTCTCTGACATTAGCATAAAATGAATCAAATATCAGTCAAGATTGTGATGATCAATGAAAATGAAGGAATAATTCAAATGTCAAAATCCGCAAATTCCTGATCCATTTTTAGGCTGGTCAGTCATAGTGTGGTGGCTCTGGAAGTCAGATTACCTAGAGTCAAATTCTAGCTCTGTCACTTAGTGGCTGTGTTTTTGGGGAAGTCATTTACTTCTTCTGCACCTCAATTTCCTCATATGTTGAGTAGGAAGAATAATTCCTGAAACTTTGTACTGCTGCTGTACAGTGCCAGGCACTGACAACTCTTATTGCTGTGACTGTTGGAATAGACTGAACAATCTTAATTCTTTTTTTTTTTTTTTTTTGAGACGGAGTCTCGCTCTGTCACATAGGCTGGAGTGCAGTGGCCCAATCTCAGCTCACTGCAACTTCCGTCTCCTGAGTTCAAGCAATTCTCTTGCCTCAGCCTCCTGAGTAGCTGGGACTACAGGCATGTGCCACTACTCCAGGCTAATTTTGTTTCTATTTTAGTAGAGACGGGGTTTCACCATGTTGGTCAGGCTGGTCTCGAACTCCTGACCTCGTGATCCACCCACCTCAGCCTCCCAAAGTGCTGGGATTACATGCACAATCTTAATTATTTATTGTGCATCTTTTAAGACTAATCTGTAGGTTTTATATCTTGCTTGACATTTAGCACCTGAAAATTCTGCTCCAGGTCCTGCCAATCACACCTATCCACTTAAGGATTTTCAAACCCGGCTCTAGAGAACTGATTCTTCTTCTTTCATTCAGGGTATGAATGAAATGGGGGTAACAATTTTGGGGGGACGGGGCGGCTGCTGTTTTTCTAATACACATGGCCTCCCTAGCTCCTTCCCTGTCCCCTTTGCTTCCCCCAACACCTTATCCCTTCTGTTAATTACATCTCCAGAAAGCAGGAATGCCTTTTACCAGCAGATACTCATTGATCTCAAAAGGATAAATATATACATATATATGGCAGGTGCAAAGACAATGGGCTAGAAAGCCTGCTTTCAGCTTCTTTGGGAATAAAAGGATATTTGCTATTTTCCTTTTTTCTATGAAAGCCCTTGCTTGACCTATTTTTCCTCCCTCCATTCAAAGTTAAGCCTGGAAAGAATACATTTTATTTTTTAGTTAAAAAACAAGAATAGAAAAGAGCCTCATTTAGTAATGAAGGGAACATAACCTTTATTCAATGCAAAGGGCACTGGATTCTATATTCATCTATGTGCCAAGCAACCCTCTGAGCTTTAAAAACTAATTACAGGGGGAAATTGTGACTTTTCAGTCTTTTTGGCTCATGCCATATTCTATGGCACTCTAAAGTGCTAAATCAAGGCACTCTGTCAAGTCCACCGCATTGGAATACCAATGAAGAGTGTCCTCTTCTACTTACCTTTGCTTTAAACTTCTAATTGGGATAGAGAATGTAACAGGTTAAAAGGAAAGAGTCAATCATATAACAAATAGACCTAAAAGTTACTTTTCTTTTGTTAAGGCAAATATAGTTTTGTTTTTCAAGCCATGTCTATAAGCAAAAACGTGGATAAATCCTTTAGGCATAATATTGAACAAAATAAATCAGATGCTATGATTAAATTTATATAAAATTAAAAGACAAGTAAATCTAAACTATGGTGATGAAAGTCAGACTAGTGGTTACTCTGAGAGCAAGACTTTTGGGGATACTAGAAAAATTGTATATTTTGATCTGGGATGGTATATAATGAGATATAACATTACATTTGGTTATACACTTAAGATTACATTTTACTTCACGCATTAAAAAATATACATTTAATTTGTTTTGCCTTCAAATTTAAGATGGAAAGTGATATAACTCAGTGAGCAAAATGAGAATAAAGAAAGCCAGGACCTTGATTCTAGCTTTTCTAAATCAGAAGCATGAGGTGGTAAAAGCTCATTTCTTTGGATCAGTATTCTCTCTTCTGGAATGAGGCTAGAAAGCATTCCCTTCAATTTAAACTACTGAAGATACCTAATAAGACTGATGGAAAATCCCATTGCTAAGCATCGAATACAATTAAGGAGTTACACAAAAATAGGCTGAGGGACAAGAAGAAGAAGATATTTAGTCATTTAAAATAATCTGCAAAGTTGGGAAAAAATATTTTTTCTTCCAGAAACTGCTTGTAGTGCAACTATTAAGGTTGACAGCTGTAGTTAGGTGAGTATGCTTACAGAGAACGAGTGGGGACATGTTCACCCAGGTGTCTTCAAAATCTGGCAGTGGGAAAATATTATGGCAATACTGTGAAAGAGTGGAGCCTTGTGGCTTGACCTCTGTCCTAAGGTCAGTTTAATTATTTCTACTCAGGGCTCTAACGATCTCTCAATCATTCTTTACCTGTCTTGATAGAAAAAAACCCCTCAAGTTACTCTCTACATTATAGTCATGACAACATGATGCAGATGAAGGGAAGAGAACAGGCAGAGGAAATAAAAATGTAAGAGCTTATCATTTCTATCAGATGCAGGGAAAATAGGTTCAGCACGATAAAAGTTTTAGAAGAAAACATCTCTGTGACTTTGGTATATCACAGGTTTCTTAAATAGACTCAAAATGTCCTGTCCATAAATAATAACAAATTCAATTCATTAAAACTTTAAAAAGTCTGTTTAGTAAAAGACACCATTAAGAGAGTAAAAACGGCAACCTGTACAGTGGGAGAAGATCTGTTGGTCGGTCGATCTATCTATCTATCTCAAATATGTTACATCCAGATATGCAAAGAACTCTTAAAAGTCACTAAAGACAGGCAAGCTAATTAAAATGGGCAATAGATTTGAACAAATATGTTACCAAAGAGGATATTCAAATGGCCAATAAATATGTAAGTGCACATAAAAAAGTATTCAAGTTCATTGTTCAAGAGATAAATGCATATTAAACGACAACGAGATACCCTTATAAACCTACTGGGCTGGCTAAAATAAAAAATTAAGTGCTGGTGAGATATGGGGCAACTAGAACTCTCATACAACACTATAAGGGAAGCCGAGGTGGGCAGATCACAAGGTCAAGAGTTCGAGATAAGCCTGGCCAATATGGTGAAACCGACTCTACTAAAAACACAAAAATCAGCTGGGCATTGTGGTGGGCGCCTGTAATCCCAGCTACTTGGGAGGCTGAGGCAGGAGAATCTCTTGAAACCAGAAGGCGGCAGTTGCAGTGGGCTGAGATTGCACCACTGCACTGCAGCCTAGGCGAAGGGCGAAACTCTGTCTCAAAGAAAAAAAAAAGTATAAACTCTTACTACCACTTTGGAAAATTATTTGGCAGTGTATACTAAAACTCAACATATGCATACTCTATTACCCAGAAATTCTACTCCTAGGATATACCCAACCAAAATGCATATATATGGTTATCACAAACCCCCAGGATATTCACAACAGCACTATCTGAAATAGTTCCAAGTGCCCATCAGAATGATGTCTGTATGAATACACAATCACATGTACATACATACACACACATAGACACACACACGTATAAATTGTTTAAAAACTTTGTTGCAGTAACATAATGAAATACAATATAGACTATGGAGTAATGAGAACCTATATACAACAATATGGATGAATCTTGCTCACATAATGTGCAACATAAGAAGACTGTCATAAAAATAAAAACGTATATAATTGCATGATTCCATTTATATAAGGTCCAAAAATAGATTAAACTAGTCTAGTAGTTACGAGTCAGCTAGGGTAACTTTTCAAGAGGCAGGCAGTAACTAGAAGGAAGGAGGACAAGAAGGCCCTTTGTTGCTATGTTCTATTTCTTATTGCTAATCTTCTATTTCTTGATCTGAGGATTGGTTATGAAAGAGAAAAGTGTAAAAATTGGCACAGTTGTGACTTTGATATGTGCACCTTCTCACATATTTATTATGCTTCATTAAAAGTATGTATATATAATAAATAGATATCCAATAAAAAGCAAACTACAGGTAATGCAAGAAGAGATGAAAACTCTAAGAAAGAATCAAGAGGAAATGTTAGAAATAAAAAACACTGGGTAACAAAAACGAAGAATGCCTCCAATGGGCTCAGCAATAGACTGGATATGGCCAAGGAAAGAACTGGAGACACTGAAGAAATGTCAATAGAAACCTTCAAAACTGAGCCAGAAAGAGAAAAGAAGAACAAAACAACAGAATATCTAAGAACTCTGAGACAGTTAAAAAACATGTGATCCAAGAACTATAAGACAGTTTAAAAAGGTATAACATATGCATAATGGGAATATCAGAAGGAGAAGAAAGAGAAAAAGGAACAGAAGAAATATTTGAAGCAAGAGTAACTGAAAATTACCCCAAATCAATTAGAGATACCAAACCACAGATTCAGGAGGCTCAGAAAGCACCAAGCAGGATATACACCATAAATTCTACACTTTGGCATATCATATTCAAAGTACACAAAATCAAAGACGAAAAAAATCTTTAAAGAAACCAGAGGCAGAAAAAACCTATAGAGGAACAAGGGCAAGAATTATATCAGATTTCTCTTCAGAAATCATGCAGGCAAGAAGAGAGTGGAATGAAACATTTAATTGTTAAAACAAAAAAACAACAACAATCAATTGTGATGTTTAATTTTATATGTCAACTTGACTGGGCTAAGAGATGCTCAGATAACTGGTATAACATTTCTGGTGTGTCTGTGAGGGTGTTTCTAGAAGAGATTAGCATTTTAATCAGTAGACTTAGTAAAGAAGATCCTCCCCCACCAACATGGATGGGTATCATCCAATCCACTGAGGGCCTGGATAGAACAGAAAGGTGGAGATGGGTGAAGTCCTTCTCTGCATGCTAGAGCAGGACATCCATTTTCTCTTGTCCTCATACACTGAAGCTCCTGGTTCTCAGGCCTTCAGACTCCATGACTTACACTAGCCCCACCCTCCACGCCTGTTCTCAGGTCTTTGGACTTGGAATAAATTACACCACTGACTTTCCTTGTTCTCCAGCTTGCAAATGGTGGATGGTGGAACTTCTTGGCCTCATAATTTAATGAGCTAATTCCTATAATCAGTCAATCAATCTATCTGTCTATCCATTCCTCCATCCTATTAGGTCTGTTTCTTTGCAAAACCTTGACTAATACATCAGTCTAGATTTCTGTACCCAGTGAAATTATCCTTTCAGTGAAGAAAAAATAAACACTTTCTCAGACAAATAAGAACTGAAGGAATTTGCTGCCAGTAGATCTGTCTTGCAAGAAATGTCAAAAGAAGTTCTTCAGAGAGAAGAAAATTGATACAGATCAGAAACCTGGATCTACACTGAGAAAGGAGGAGCATTAGGGAAGGAATAAACGAAGGTAAAAATAAACCTTTCTAATTCTTACTTGTAGTGTATAGTGTAGTGTGTAGTGGTACAGTGTTATTGAAAGCAGACTTGGATTAGTTATAAATGTATACTACGAATGCAAGGAGTAAAAAAAGAAGTATAACTAATATGGTAAAAGACAAGAAAAATGGGATCATATAAAATAATTAAAACAAGAGAAAACAGAAAAGCACAATTCACAAAAAAATATGTAGGACTTAATTAAAAGTTCTCCTCTGCAAAAGACATCGTGAAGAGAATGAAAAGGCAAACCACAGGCTGGGAGAAAATCTTTGCAAAATACTTATCAGATAAAGGACTGCTACCCAAAATATACAAATAACTCTTAAAACTGGACAAGAATATCCATAACCCAATTAAAAAGTAGGCAAAAGATCTGAATAAACACTTCACCAAAGATATACAGACAGCAAATAGCATATGAAAAGATGTTCAACATCATGTCATTAGGAAATTGCTAATTAATACAATGAGATATCACTAGACATTCATAAGAATGGCTAAAATCCAAAACACTGACAGCATCAAATGTTGACAAGGATGTGGAGAAACAGGAGCTCTTGTTCCTTGCTGTTAGGAATGTCAAATGATACAACCACTTCGGAATACATTTTGGCAGTTTCTTATACAACTAAACATACTTTACCCTTATGATCCAGCAATCACAATCTTTGGTATTTACTCAAATGAGTTAAAAACTTGCATCCACACACAAACCAGTACACAAATTATTTACAGCACCTTTGTTCATAATTGCCAAAACTTGAAAGCAACTAAGATATCCTTCAATAGATGAGTGAATAAAGTAGTACATCTATGAAATGGAACATAATTCAGAGTTAAAAAGAAATGAGCAATAATACCATAAAAAAACATGGAGGAAACTTAAATGCATATTGCTAAGCAAAAGGAGTCATTCCCAAGAGGAAACATGCTGTATGATTTCAACTGTATAACGTTCTGCAAAAGACGAAACTATGGAGGTAATAAAAAGATCAGTGGTTGCCAGGGGTTCAGGGTGTCGAGGGAGGGAGGGATGAATAGGAGAACACAGGAAGTTTTTAGGGCAGCAAAATTATTATTCTGCATAATACTATAATGGTGGATGTATTCCTTATACATGTGTCAAAACACATATATTTAGAATACGAAGAATGATCCTTAATGTAAACTACAGACTTTAGTCATTAATATTGTATCAGTATTAGCTCATCAATTATAACAAATATACCACATGAATGCAAGATGTTAAAAACAGAGGAAATGGTTGGTGGAGGTGTAAGGGGATCTATGGCAACTCTGTACTTTTTGTCCAAGTTTTTCTGTAAACCTAAAATTGCTCCTTCAAAAAATGAAGGTGGTGAGAGAGAGAGTTTTCTTATATAATTAACTAGCTAACAAGTTTCTTTCAGATACTGTAAAAAATAAGGAAGAAAAACATAAACAGGAAGAATTTAGGTTAAATTACACATGCACTTTTGCGTGTCATGGTTTTGAAAAAGTTTAACATGACGCTATAGAAAATTTTCATATTAAAATGTTGGTAAAAATATGACACTACAGTGTATGATTATAGGTTAACTTTGTGAGCAGTAAAGATTTGTCTACAGTTACACAGTTTGAGAGAGAGAGAGAAAGACAAGAACACAGTTCTGTGATGAATTAAAACATGGGCCATTACTCCTTTTATTCCTCTTCTAGTCTTTGTTTCCTTAAAATGCTTTTATTTTATTTTTACCACTTATTCAATTCACTTAGGCAAAAGAAAATAATATTAAACCTAACTTTGATGTGACAAAGTATTACCACCATTGTTTTTCTACTTTACACAGCTCTAAAGTGACAGAGGTGAAAATGTTTCACTGTGGCAAGCCAGCCATATGGAAATGAGTAGCTTCATCAAATGAGGCCACATTTTCATGGCTAAGTAAATAATTTAAATTGAACAAAGGCGAATGTTGAGTGACAAAGTTAAAAGAAAGACTCTACTTTTGTTAAAACACAGAAAACAATCACAGATGATACAAAGTACGTGAACACACACACAGGAAGCACATTTGTGTTTTCCAGAAAGCCCAACAAACAGTTTTATGGACTGAAGAACATGTTAAGAACAATCATAACATATTCTGTATGGACACAAATTTATCTTACTCTCATGTTTGAAAGGGTATGGCCCATATGGGGGCGATAAACAGCTTTGCTGAATGAATGAATGAATGAATTCTATTTTTCCTCTAAGAGGAAAGAAGAACCTATAAATTAAGAGGTATTTTAACCCAATTTAGCAATGTTCCAAATTTGACTCACATTAATGTTTTTCCTTCTGAAGTTTTGAGCTCAAGGCACACTTGCATGGGAAATGAGGTGAGGCAGGAGGAAAATAGATTTTACTAAGTTCAAGTAATTGCTGTTTGATTTTTAGAACTGGCCGAAATCTCATGTAAGAAAAGATTGGTTAAACAGATGTGCTTCCTCCCCATGTTTAGTACAACTTAGAAAATGGACCCTTTACCTTATGAAATCTTCTTCCTCCTCTCTTTTTGGCCTCAGCTGTTTGGGTTGAGCCATATTCATCCAGTTTGGTAGAGATTTCAAGAGTCTGCTGATATCATCATCTTTTGCCCAGGATGCACTGATAACAAGTTTTTCTTCTGACTGGACAATACCCCTAAACACAGCCAATAGAAAAGAGACACTGTAGCATGATGCCTGGTATTCAGTTAGTATTTCCATCTACCTTTGCTGCAAAAAAGAGATCACACTCATCTCTCTTTTGAACATAATCCATTATCTAAGTTGGAGTCCGTGATACCCATTAATAAGTCACATTACTGGGAAACAGCATTTCTAGATTTCATTCTTAGTTTCTTAGTTCTTGAGTAATTGTGACAGTTGAAAACACTAACTAGGTCCTCTTACTGTATTTGATCCCTTAGGATAAATAAAAGTGTATGGTACGTTTTGGGGGAATCTTTTAAGAAAAAGTGGGATCTTTGAATAAAAAGTGGGATAACCATGTTAAACAATGCTATTAAGTGACAACATAACTAGTACCTGAAAGGTGACAGAAGTGTTACAAAAGGTTGTACTCTGACTTCTTGGTTTAAATTATCAATTAGTTCTAGTTGAGGGTATTGTTTGAATTATGGACGCCCCTCTCTTCACAGCCAATCTACCATCATTAAGAAACCCTGAGCCCCAGATGTCAGGCAGAAAAAGCCTTTGATTGCTGCCATCTCCAGCGGGCTCTGACTAGTGACCTAGAGCTGACAGGCTTCAAGTCTTTTAATAGGGCCCAGGGGTTAGCTATTAACGCTGCTCTTACCAGAATGTTACCTGTAAATTCATCTTAAATGTTCAAGTTCAATTTAATTAAAAAGCTTTTCTTTCTGTTCAACATTTGTCACTATAACTAATTTTAATGATCTAAATATCCTCGTCAGCAATACTAGGTGACAGAAGTGACAGAGTCTCTGAGACTGACCAAGACTCCAGGAGACTGCCCTCATCATAGGCAGGAATCTCTTTTGGTACTGGGGGACATTCTGCACTTCCAAATACACAATATATATGGCATGTATGTATGATACCTTCTTGACCCAGCAGACAATTAATGTTTGTAGACAAAAGAAGGTGGAGCCTGGGCCAGATGCAGTGGCTCACATCTATGACTGCAGCACTTTGGCAGGCTGAGGCAGGAGGACTGCTTGAGGCCAGCAGTTCAAGACTGGCCTGGGCAACATAGATTGACCCTCTCTACAATACAAAAACAAAAACAAAAAGCTGAAGCCTATAAACCTTGATTCATGACAGATTGACTTAAGTTAACATAGTTTCGTGTCGTAGGGCAGGGGTCCCTAAGCCCTGGGGCACAGACTGGTCCTGGTCCGTGGCCTGTTAAGACCTGGGCGGCACAGCAGGAGGTAAGCAGCAGGCCAGTGAGCATTACTACCTAAGCTCCCCTCCCGCCAGATCAGCAGAGGCATCAGTGTCTCATAGGAGTGCAAATTCTATTGTGAACTGCACATGCGAGGGATCTAGATCACATGCTCCTTACGAGAAACTAATGTCTTATCATCTGAGGTGGAACAGTTACATCTCGAAACCATCCCATCCCCTTTTCTCCCCCCAAACCCCACCCCAGTCCCTGGTGACAAAAAGGTTGGGGAACACTGTTGTAGGGAGCAATATTACCCTGGTTCTTTTAAAATAACTGGAATAAATAAGACAGCTCTTTATTTGCTCTCTTATTCTAAAGTTATGAGCTCAAGGCACACTTGCATGGGAAATTAGGTGAGGCAGGAGGAAAACAGATTCTAGAATTCTTTTAATTCACTATAAGCAAACGTTTTCTCGTAGTAACCATGGTCAGACACAAAAATTGGATTACAGAAACTTCTTCCCTCCAATCTCTCAAATTACTTTCTTACTGCTATTTTCTATTCCCTCTTTTGTTATTTCCTTGCATCTTTTCTGCAATATTTATGGACTAATCCAACAATTTAACTTTTACCATCTTACACTCCCACTGCTAGGTGCAATCTTACAGCGTGGTACCACCTCAGATATGAGATTCTGTTGCAGGCGTACTCTCAATGTTCTCTGACTTCTTTATACCTGTCTCTGATCAGGCTCATCTCCCCATTTATCTTAGTAGCTATTTCTTTAAAAAACATTTGCCCTTTCTGTATCTGCTCATTGCTTATTCCCCCATATCCTCCTTATCTGACAGAGAAAGGAAGGGATCTACTTACATACTTTCAAATATTTGACCTCCTATCCCAAACAAAGATATGTTCAAATCTGTTTCACCCTCATTCATTTCCAGTAATTCCTCTACTTAGGCTCTTGGGGATCTTTTTTCCCCGACCTATCTCCCCTTTTCCCTGTATTTTTACTCTTTCCATTATATAGTCCCTAATCCTCTGTTATTTTAAAAATGACTGGATGAATGAATCTCTTCTCTGCATTCCTCTCTAACAAAGCTGCTCCCTCTCCTTCAAAGGCATTCATCAAAGGAGCAGCCTGCACTAATTGACTTCCCTGCCTCACCTCTCATTCATGAAATCTCTCTCCAAGGTCTACTTTATGACGTAACCCATCTACTGCTTTTTGAAAAATTTTTAGTTATTATATTTTTCATTTCTAGATTTTCTATTTGCCTCTTTTACAAATCTACTGGCTTTTCCCTCCCACACTGCCCTGTTCTTGCATCATGGAAACTGCCCTTTTCTTTATCTCCTTGAATGTTTTAGAAAACAACAATTTTTAAGTTCCTTTTATGAAGTGGCTTTATATTCTTTATATTCTTTGGTAGTTCTTATAGATGTCAAGTGTCCTGTTTGTTGCATTTGCCTTCTTTTCTAATGATGCTGCATTTCCTCATGTGGTCTGCTACTTTCGTCTGGAAGCTCTACTTCAGTGCGACATCCTCTTTAGGACTCTTGCATTTGCCCTGAATTTTCAAGATATCACTGTGAGGTAGTCTGCATTTCCCTCTTCTGGGTCCTTTGAGTTTCACTGGTTCCAAACAGGGTTTTAATTTTTTTTGCCTTTTTTTATTTTTTACTTTTGGCTTAAGGCTTTTTCGCCCTATGTAGGTAGTACAGATTGAGGTTCTTACTCGCACATATCACATGAAGTGTGGGATTCTGATTTCTTTTAGGGGCTACTTTTCTACTCTAGGTTGGGTAGCTCCTTCTTAAGTCCCAAGTTTTCTTGGTTCCATTCATGAATGAACTAAGAAATACGAATGAAACAGTTATTTGCATAACTTCTGCACGGATAAAGCTCCCTCACTGCCTGGAGGATGTCAAGATGCTAGCCTCTATTTGACCTCTAAATGTGGTCCTGAAACCTTTGTAGCCCACTCAACTTCCACATTTGTCTGTTTCTGGCTTTTAATTCCTCTTTCATTGATGGCATCTGGAGAATTCTCTTTCATCTGTCTGAGTTTGGTTACATATTTAAAATGCTTTTAAAGTTATAATTTTTTAATCCAGAATTTCTACAAGTTAGAAACAAGAAAAGGGCTTTTTAAATCTATTCGTACCAAACTTTTGACAGGAAATCAAAATCCAGTCTTAAATCAACTGCAATCAGGGTTCTAGAACCATTATTCCATTGAAATTGCTCTGCCAACCCACGAGCACTTTTTATTTTATTCTTTGTACTCTTTGACTGTTCTAAAGCATCCAACACTTTTGATTACTCTCTTCTTGAAATATTACTCTTTTGCTTTCCATATCATGTTCTTTACCTACCATCCTAACCTTTCTTAGCCAGACTGACGGCTCTTTTTCTCCATCCGTACTTCAAATGCTGTGTTCCACAGAATTCTGTATCGCCCACTTGGGCAGTCATCTTCTTGCCCAACTTGAACCACCTATATTCTGATGACTCTGAAATTATTATCTCTAGGGTGGCCCTCTCTTCTAAGTTTCCAGTCTGCATATCCAAAGGCTTACTGTAGAACTCTACTTGAAAGTTCCATCCACATTTCAAGTTAAAATGAGTCAACAGGAACTCAATTTACTAACTACTTCTCTCTCTCTCCCACTGAGCATCTAATGTGCCCTATTCAAGCCATCCTGTTGTTCAAGTCAGGAACGAACGCAGAGTCATCCTAATTACCCAGTCACCACATCCTGCCAATTCCACCGCCTTAATATCTTAATAAATATGTCATTTCCTGTCCAGATTCACTGCTATTAACCTATATTTTAACCCTCATCTGTTTTCACCTGGACTTGGCAATAACCTTGTAACTGGGCTTCTCGCCTGCAGCTACAAGACCATCAGTTCACTCACCACATCAGTCAGAAGAGTCATTTTTCTAAACTACAAATCCAATCATGTTATAACCCTTCCTACAAGTCTTCAGTGACTTCTAATTCCAGGTAAGACCAAGGCTAGACTTAGCAAGCCATGAACATCTATCTTTTCAGCTTCATCTCCTGCTATTCCTTTTCTCCTTTGTGTCTGTTCACTATTCCTAGCCAACCCCTTGCCTATGCTGGTTGAACATATTACCCATAATGAGTATTCCAAAGTTTTCCAAATGGGATCTATTATTTCCTGCTTCTGTGTGTCATCTCTGCCTAGAAAGCCTTTTTCTCATCCTCCTTGTTTGCCTCTACTTGTCAAGCATTGCCCCAGTTCCTCCCTTGGTACATCTGAGTCCTCTTTTTTTGTGCCTCACCACCCCCATACCAGAGGTTTTCAATCTCGACTAAACATTAGAATCACTTGGGGAAGCTATTTTAAAAACCAGATGCCCAAGCCATACCCAAGACCAAGTAAATCACAATCTCTTGGCTGTGGGACCCAGGCAACAGAAATTTTTATAGTTTCCCATGTGATTTAAATGTGCACTCAAGGGCCATAACCTTTGCGTTTGCCAACCTCTATTTTAACTGGTCCTTCTACACTTTTTTGCAAGCTGGAATCCCACACTGGATGATGAGTTCTCTGAGGGCAATGAGTTCTCTGAGGGCAGAGCTGATTTCTTATTAGTTTTTGTGTCCCTAGTGCCTAGCACGATACTTGGTATATGGAAGGCATATAAGAACTGAAATACAGATAAAAATAAGCCCTCTTCAATTTCAAAAGTCGAGATAACTTATTGCACTAAAAGCATCTTAATGGTTTCAGTTTTCTTCTCTGCACTAAACAACTTTGATGAGCTGTCAAGTCATTTGGCATTTAACCAAATCACAGATCACTCTGTGCCATGCCCTTCTCCATGCCTCTCTGGATTCAATGCAAATCAGGATAATGAATACAGGTGTGTCCCCCTCTGAAAAATTCCAACATAAAATAGTCCTGACTCGTAAAACAAATGAACCAAGGAGAGATTATTAACAAGCCTTTCCCGTCTACGCTACTTATTCCTAGGTGGCCTATTATTGGAAAGTCTCCTCAAAAACTCACTTTCTCTGTGAAGAATTTGTTGACTATGTCAGCCTACAATGATCTGTCCCTTTGGAAACAAAACAAACAAAACCCCTCCTTTTACACTTATCCATAACTTCCCAGTTAGCACTCTGTCTGATACAATGGGGTGGGCAAACCATGAGCTGCGGGCCACCCTACCCATCGGTGGTCTTTGTATGTCCTGTAGGTTAACAGTGGTGTTGGCATTTTAAAATGGTTTTTAAAAAACTAAAAGAACAATATTTTGTGACATGTGGAAATTATATAAAATTTCAATTTCACCATTCATATCTAGAAAGAATCTTGGCTGTGTGAGATTTCACTGTTCATATCCAGAGAGAATCTTGGCTATATGGCTCAATTCCTCTTAGACCCACACTACAGGTCAAATTCTGTTTCACAGAGTGAGAAGCCCAAGCCCAACTCATTTTGTCAACATCTACGTCTTTGAGCCCATCCGTGCTGGCCTGTATCTGCCCTCAGGTTCAGGAAATAGTCGGAGCTGTAGGTGTAAGATGGTATTGTACATTTTGAAGGGCTAGAATTTTCCATTTTAGCATTAGCTGAACTAAAAAAATTAGGTTAGGTTGGAGGACATTAAAGGTACCCACATTATTTACTTACATGTTTTCAAAGGACTGGATTAATTCAGTAATTCAAGATTATGTTATCTCTAATATGCATCGATCCCATTTTATTAAAAAATGGTCATCCCAATGAATGAAAATGCTACTAACATACTGCCCTCAACAATATATATATTAGTACATACTAGAACGAACATCAATCCCCAAAGTAATCCCAAATATTCTAATTTGAAATACTGGCATTGATCAGCAATATACAATTACCGTAAAGAAATTTTTTCACTCAAGTGGCAAGTCCACCCTGACTAATTGCATTTATTTGTTTTTGATTTTCTGATAAATCAGATCATGTGGGTTACAGAAGTCCAGGACATATCCAAATAGCCTCAAAAAAGAAGAGCTATACCTCCAACAATTATTCCATAGGAGAAGCAAGGTTAATCATCCCTACCAGAACCATAATGTACTCATTAATTCACAGCTCAATGGGCCACAGACACAGCCATCTGTGTAACTATTTGTATCTGTTCCCAAGAGGAGGAGGAAAATAGGTGTACCTTTTGGTACAGGTGATGAGGCTGCCAAGAGAAAGGTCCACCCTCGAGATACGGCTGAGTGAATTTCATTCAGAAAACATCTGCTGGTGTCGCCTGGCTCTGATGTGTACCGCTTCCTCTCTGGAACGGTTGGGAAGTGCGAGTGTGCATGGTCCCTGGACACAGCTGGGGTGCTGAGTCTTTCATTAGGTAAACAACCAGGGGCAGGTGGGGCTAATTGGATTCAACTGTTTGGTGACAGCCAAGGCATGATGTTTACTTTCCCAGACTGAATCTTTCAAGATACTTCAAAAACTAGGAGCCAAGCTCAACAAATGAACCCTGGACAAGGCTGGTCCAAATTAAAGTGCCGTCGTCCAGTTTAGACTGTGAATAACTGGACCTGCAGCAGATGAAACCGCAGTGAAATGTCTGGCAGCACAAGTGATAATGATAATTAGGGATGCAAAGATAATAGTATTGTGCTGCCAAATAAAACAAAACGAACACAAAACCAAAACCAAAAAGTCAGTTAAGATGGAGCAGGATACATAGGAAAAGAGGAGAGGAACATCAGAACATCTTTGACACCATACTCAATGCTGGTCAGAGAGCTTTATGATAATGTGTATGTCTACCTGAGAATGACAACTTCTGATAACTCTGGAGGGCGCCCATGGAAAACAGAAACCATCCAAGGGGACCTCGGGAAAAAAGCTTTGGAATGACACTTTACAGAAGGTAACTCTTGGGGATAATTTAATAACAACCTTTAAACAGACAAGTTCTCATATGAAGGGTCATAGCTGATACTTAAAAGATCAAGAAGAAAAAAATTATACTGTAACACAGGTAGTGGACCAAGAATTCATATAAAATCTGTATCAGGTGGGCGCAGTGGTTCACGCCTCTAATTCCAACACTTTGGGAGGCCGAGATGGGTGGATCACCTGAGGTCAGGAGTTTAAGACCAGCCTGGCCAACGTGGTGAAACCCTGTCTCTACTAAAAACACAAAATTAGCTGGGTGTGGTGGCACTGTGATCCCAGTTACTTGGGAGGCTGAGGCAGGAGAATTGCTTGAACCTGGGAGGTGGAGGTTGCAGAGAGCCAAGATCACGCTATTGCATTCCAGCCAGGGCAACAAGAGCAAAATTCCTCAAAAAAAAAAAAAAAAAAAAAAAAAGAACTGTCTCAACCGTCAATGTTCAGATTTTTCTCATAATAAAGCAAATTTAAATATAGTCTGTGTTTGAATATCATTAAGATCTTTATAAGCAGATCTCAGATCAGATAACTCCCTATTTAAACTTTGCATGTCTTCCCATTTAACTGAGAATAAAATTCAAATTCTCTAGCCTCAAGATCCTTTATTAATGGTTCTTAATCCTGACTGCACATGAAAACACCTGGGAAGCATTTTAAAAATACATCAATTCACAGTCTGAAGTGGGGCTCAGTCTGGATATGTTTTCATCTCCCATGTGATTCTCATGTGCAGTCAGAAATGATCCAAATGATCCGACCCCTGTACCTGTCTAATGTCACTCAGTATTCATTCTCTTTGCTCACTAACCTGAATTCATGCTACTTCCCATCTTCGGACTTGCTCCTTTCTCCACCTGGAGTTTTCTTCCCCACATTTCCACATGGCTCCTTCTCATCCTTCAGAACTGAGCTCAAACACCGTATCCTCCACGACGGCTTCCCTGATCTTACTCCTCACTTGAACTTCTTGTTTTATTTAATCACATCATCCTTATTAATGAGAAATTTATTGTTTATTTCCACTTGATTATTATCTAGCTCCCTCCATTAAGGTGTAAAATCCACAAAAGCAAGGACCTTACCTAGTCAAATCACTTCTCTACCTTTAGCCCTAGAATAATGCTGGCTCCCAGAAGTGCTCAATGAATGATTTTTGAATGAGTAACAGATTGAAGCAATGAATGATACAACTGAAGCACCAAACACCAGGAAAATAACAAATGACCTAAAAATATCTTTCTGAACCACACACCGCATGTTCTCACTCATGAGTGGGAGTTGAACAATGAGAACACACGGACACAGGGAGGGGAACATCACACACTGAGGCCTGTTGTGGGTTGGGGGACTAGGGGAGGGATAGCATTAGGAGAAACACCTAATGTAGATGACAGGATGATGGGTGCAGTAAACCACCGTGGCACGGTGGTATACATTGTATACCGATGCAACAAACTTGCATGTTCTGCACCTGTAGCCCAGAACTTAAAGTACAATAATAGCTGGGCGCCGTGGCTCACGCCTGTAATCCCAGCACTTTGGGAGACCCAGACGGGTGGATCTCGAGGTCAGGAGATGGAGACCATCCTGGCTAACACGGTGAAACCCCGTCTCTACTAACGGTACAAAAAAATTAGTCAGGCGTAGTGGCGGGCGCCTGTAGTCCCAGCTACTCTGGAGGCTGAGGCAGGAGAATGGCGTGAACCTGGGAGGCGGAGCTTGCAGTGAGCTGAGATCGCACTACTGCACTCCAGCCTGGATGACAGAGCGAGACTCCGTCTCAAAAAAAAAAAACTTAAAGTATAATAATAATAAAAATAAAAAAACTTTCTTGTACCGTCCTATTATTGAATATCAACAATATCATCAATGAATTTAAAAGTAAATAATACAAAACAGCATCAAATGCAGCAACAATAAATAATCATATTGGCTGACAATTTAGCCTTTACCATGAGCTGTGCATTCTTCTGAGCATTTGGCATATATTAACTTTTAATCCCCACAACCACCCTGTGTGGTAGGTACTAACATTACTTCCATTCTATAAGTGAAATACAGAGGCATAGAAGGTTGGGAACTTGATGGTGGTCAGCCAACTAGCAAGCTAGAACCTGAACTGAACCAGACCCGCTGTTCTGCAGTCTGTTTTCCTAGTTATTACACTGTCTCTCTAAAGCATTGGAAACATTTTTCAGGTTTCCTGTTTCCTCTTTAATTCCATTGCCTCTCCTTTGGGCTGAAGACTGAGATAGAGCTAGTGCTTTTCACACACATACTACCACTTCATGCTCTGCGGCCTTTGCCACGTTATTAACTTTTCTGAACCTCTGTTTCCTCATCTGAAAAGCAGAGAGAATCTAATTTAACAGAATTGTTGCGACTGACTAGATGAGCTATGACTATAAAGTCCCTGGCACAGAGACTATGTATTAATACTTTATTATTTATTTTCATTCCAGTCGAGGTCCTTGTTACTTTATGTCAAGGTCACTGCAACAGACTCCTATCTGATTATGGTAGACTTGGGTAGGAGAAATGAGGACTGGCTGCTTGCTAGAGAATTTGTAGGGCAACTGGTTAGGTGGGTAGCATCTGTATTTGGTCAGAAGGGCAGCTGATATGTACTGGAAAGGATGAGTGAAGGGATTCACTTGATCAAAAACAAAGAGTGCAAGCCCCATACAGAGACACCATGCAAGATATTGCAGACAGGTGTGTAGAAAATGACATAATAAGTTACTTCTGGAAGCTAAGAGTTCAGACCAGTGATTTCTTGATTTCTCTCTCTCTCTCTTTCTTTTTTTTTTGACCAAGTCTCACTCTGCACCCAGGCTGGAGTGCAGTGGCATGATCTCGGCTCACTGTAACCTCTGTCTCCCAGGTTTGAGTGATTCTCTTACCTCAGCCTCCTGAATAGCTGGGATTACAGGCACCCACCACCATGCCCAGCTAATTTTTGCATTTTTAGTAGAGACAGTGTTTCACCATGTTGGCCAGGCTGGTCTCGAACCCCTGACCTCAGGTGATCCACCCACCTCGGCCTCCCAAAGTGCTGAGGTTACAGGCGTGAGCCACCGTGCCTGGCCCAGACCAGTGATTTCTAACCAGTAACACATGAAAATCACTTTGAGGATATTTTTAAACTAAACTGGCCCAGGTCTAACTCTCAGTCGGCCTAGTATGGAGAACCCAAGATGTGTGTTTTGAAATTTCCCTAAATAACTCTGTGTGAAGCTACAATTGAAAAACAATGTGTTTTTTTTTTTTTTTTAAAGAAAAACAGTTAAACCAATAACTAATGAAATAATATATTTTAAAAGTTTAAATTACAATACAATGGAATAAATACTAGTATAAAGTTTTGCATAATAAATTATAGGAGCACATAATAAAAGCTCATTTGCTGAATGCCCTCTATGAAACAGATACTGTATATAGGTCATAATGTTTTTGTAGCTATTTAATGTTTAATATAAATGAATATATATATCAGTGTTAGGAGACAACATAGCTTTGAGAGACAGGTCACAAGCTGGAGCTTGCAGAGCGTTTCCCTGGTGTATGCCCTTGGCTGTTCTGAGGTTGGAAGTTAAGTTAGATTGGCAAAAGCTCCAAGGCCAGCTCAAGGAGAGTCTCATTCCTATAGAACCCTGGCCTCTGGCTACATAGGAAACCTGAAGGGCTTCAGAAGCAACCAGAGCCCCTAGTGTCTAGTCTCTGCTATTGAGCACAGTGGGGCCAGTGAGATGGTAAAACACCACTTTGATCATGTCATCCTCCTTACCAAGACCTATGTGTCAGGCCTCTGAGCCCAAGCTAAGCCACCGCATCCCCTGTGACCTGCACGTATACGCCCAGATGGCCTGAAGTAACTGAAGAATCACAAAGGAAGTGAAAATGGCCTGTTCCTACCTTAACTGAAGACATTCCACCACAAAAGAAGTGAAAATGCCGGTCCTTGCCTTAAGTCATGACATTACCTTGTGAAACTCCTTTTCCTGGCTCATCCTGGCTCAAAGAAGTTCCCCCACTGAGCACCTTGTGACTCCCCACTCCTGCCCGCCAGAGAACAACCCCTCTTTGACTGTAATTTTCCTTTACCTACCCAAATCCTATAAACAGCCCCATCCCCATCTCCCTTCACTGACTCTTTTCGGACTCAGCGCGCCTGCACCCAGGTGATTAAAAAGCTTTACCACTCACACAAAGCCTGTTTGGTGGTCTCTTCACACAGACGCGCATGACACTACGATAGTACTCTTTTACCTAATACAGGATGTTAAAAAAATCCCCTTTCCTGCCCATTTCTACCCAACCACACTGTCCACCCTAGTCACTGTGATTTCTCAGCCTTTCTCCCATGCACCATGGTCATCCATCCTGCTCCACTGCTTGCTTGTCCTGTTCAGTCTGGCAGAAATGTCCTCATTCATTCAGTGAGCATACCAAGGGTCAACAAGGTACCTAGCCCAGTGCCAGCTCTGATGTCTGCCATTAGCCGCTGCAGGTTTCTCCTCCTCACTCTTTCTTCATGTCCAGCATGAGTTCTAGCTCCTCTCTGAAGTGGTGAAAGGGGTGAGCTGAAAGTAACATGCTTGTGTCTTAAATCAACTCAAACCAACTGAGCCTCTAACACGAGGGAAGAGGTTTTATTTGTATTCTCTACCAGGCCCAACACAAGGCAGAGAGCCCCCTTATCCCCCACCTCCAAGGAAAAAAATTGATTAATGAACTGATGATGCTAAATTGGAACAGAGAGAAAATTCCGAAAACTGATTTCCAATCTTTACATTATAATTTTGGGACACATGAGCTGCTGGCTGGATCTCATGACAGAGGACAGGCAAGGGGAGGGAAGCACTCTGCTTAGACGTAGGCGACTCACAGGCCAAGTGCCTGATTGCTAATGTCGAGCAGTACAGAATTCACAGCTGAGTTTCCCGTTAAGCCCCAAGGGGTGTGGAGAATTAGGGAAAAGACTTCTAGCCCCATTTCCCTTTTTAGGAAAGCCCTCTTAATCCAAAGCATGTAACCTGACATCATTACCTGCGGCACAGTCCACAGTCTTTCTCTCCAGAATGAGGCACTCATAGAAAGGTGGTATGTTTTTCACCTTTCCTCAGATCTCTAAGCTCCCAGGAGCTGCCCCGGTTCTCATGGGAAGCTTGGAAGACAAGCCAACCCTCAGCAGAGGGCATTGTGAGCTTCTAGATTTTATGATTTCTCTGAAGGATATCTGCTGAGGATCACATGGGAGAAAATCAGACTGCAGTGTCTTCCTGCTCCCTTCCTCCTTCCCCAGTGTTATACCATTTTGGATCATTTGAATTGTATATGGCTTTCTATTTAAGTCAGTCATTTGCTGGCAGCAAAACTAGAACATTTCCTGTTTTTCCCCTCACTGTAATCAGGATTTGGCCGTCCAAATTAGGACTGCCCTAATTACTCCTCAGCAGGTGCCAATCTGGGGGAGGGCAATAAATAGGAAGAGAGGAAGTAAGGACACTTTGCATCTTCAGAGTCATATAATAAGAAAACACTGTCTCCAGAAACCTGAGTATGCTGATTAACCAGCAGGCAACAGCACCGTGGGGGCATGTGTTGTGCCTTTGAGTGTGCATTGTTGTATAACAACTAGAAAGATGATTTTCTATTTATTCCCTTTCAAAGCCTCACAGAGTACTTTTCCCAATCCTGAGAAAAATTTAACATAGGTCCATCATTCAGCACTATGGTAGATTCCTCCCAGATAATCCCCTGTGATGTGACAGTGGGCAGCAACAGGTGGCCACCATTTCAGAGACTATGGGTAGCAGAGATGCCACAGCAGTAGAGTTTCTTACGGGAAGGAATCAAAATGCTCCTGACGACCAGAATATGCCAAAAACCAAAAGCAATGGCCATGTTCCAGAAGTAGTAGTCCAAGGGAGACAGAGTTCTGCTGTTTGGACAAAGCAGTAAAATATGAATGACAGAGAAATAACTCAATTCCTGTAGAACAGACAGACAGCATGGGCAAAACTATCCATGTTCCCGCCTAAACCAATCACTCCAGTTGCGCACCCCTCCTCTACCCTTACTTCCCTGGCCAAAAACATAATTTCAGGGATTTTCTCCTTTTTCTCTTACATCACCAAATTTCCCTTCTTCCCAAGTCCATTTCTTCAAATACAAGTATGTACTTATTTCTTCTATTTAAAAAACTGTGACTTCACTTCTCCAGCCACTATGCCATTTCTCCGTACCCCTTTGCAGCAAAACTCAGTGTAAAAGTTTTGCCTCTATTTACCCTTCCTCTACTCTTAGTTTGTTTAAGGCCATGCCTGTCCAGTTTTCATCCCTGCTACTCCACAAAAACATTCACATTTATCGCTCAGTCCATGCTGAGCTCTAATGCTGGCAACACTACAACACTACATTTTCTAGATTTTCCCCCTCCTTCTCTGGCTGCTGCTTGTCAATGTCCTTTGATGGTTTCTCCTCATCTTGCAAAATTCATAAAGTCCATGGTCCTCTTCTTTGTCTCATGAAGTCCATGGTCCTCTTCTTTGCCATGAGTATACTCCCTCTTGTGAAGATTTCATCTAGTCCCATAGTTTTAAATTCCATTTAGCTATACTATTTATATGTCGATGGCTGCCAAATATCTATCTCCAGGCCAGACCTCTCCTATTTTGATGCATATGTCCAACTCTGTCCCCCATGTGGCTAAGAGACACTCCAAATTTAAGCCCTGATCGGCTTGCCCAGACCTGCAGCATCCTCCGTCACAATAGCTGGCAACTCCATCCATCTTTTCACTGCTCAAATATAAAACCCTGAGAGTTATTTTTGATACCTTTCTTTATCTCATACCCCATCTTCAATCTGGCAGGGAATTCAGCTGGCTGGTTCTTCAAATACATTCAGAGTTCACTCAGTTCCCTCCATCTCTGCTGCTACCAACAGTGCAAAGAGTCCTCATTTCTCACCTGGGTTACCACTCTAGCCTTTAGTTGGTCTCATTGCTTCCATCCTTGTCTCCCTAAAGCCTATTTGCAATACTTAAATTTTAAAATACATGTAAGATCATGCTGCTCCTACGCACAATCCTTGTAATGGCTTCCCATTTCACTCACAGTAGAACTCAGCATCCCCAGAGTGGCCTACCAGGCCCTCCATCCCCCCTTGGTGATCCTCCAATACCCTTCCTCCTCTTGTTCACTTTACTCCAACCATGCTGGCCTCCCTGCTGTTCCTTAAAAGTGTCCCGGAGAGCCCTGCCTCCTGGCCTTTGCCCTGTGCCAGTGCACTCTTCCCAGATGGCTGGTCAAACTCTTTCAACTCCTTGGAGCCTTTCCTCTAAGCTCAACATGACAGAGCCTCCCTGGGGCATCCTATTTAAAACTACAACCTGCTCCTCCCACACTCCTGAGTCTATCTACTTTACACCATTTCTTTTTTCCACAGTACTTACTATCTTCGAAAATTCTTTTTTTGTTTTGTTTTGTTTTTTGAGACAGAGTCTCACTCTGTCACCAGGCTGGAGTGCAGTAGCGCAATCTCGGTTCACTGCAACCTCCATCTCCCAAGTTCAAGCGATTCTCCTGCCTCAGCCTCCTGAGTAATTGGGACTACAGGTGTGTGTCACCACACCCAGCTAATTTTTTTGCATTTTTAGTAGAGACGGGGTTTCACCATGTTGGCCAAGATGGTCTCAATCTCTTGACCTCATGATCCACCCACCTCAGCCTCCCAAAGTGCTGGAATTACAGGCATGAGCCACTGCGCCTGGCCCTAAAATTCTTCATGTTTTATGTTTTACATTCATTTATTGTCTATCTCCCCTCTCCCATCCACAACAGAACATAAACTCCATGAAAGCAGATATTTAATCTGTTTAGTTCACTGTTATATCTACAAACTCTTGTACAAGCACTCAATAAATATTTGTTAGATAAATGGAATTCTAGAAACCAAGTGAATGAATTGTTTTAAGGATGCAGTGATCCACTGTGCTTGTTAATGGTTATTGAGATCAAAAAAATTCCTGAGAGGTTTAACAAATTTAGGGAAGGATCTTGTGGTGCCAAAATAATTCAAAGCATGGAATCACAGAACCACTGCTGAACATTTTGAAGGTATCCTGACACACAGGAAAAAGTGCCTGGGAGCAAATCCCTGATGTTCATAAAAGAAAAGGAACATAAATTACAGAAATGGGGTGAATTTGGAATTGTAGGCAAAATTCTGAACAGATAATTAAAAAGTAGTTCATGAATAATTTGAAAGTGGTACTCACTAGAAGCTAGAAGGATCTCACAAAGAATAGGTCAAATGATCCTTTCCTAACTGACTTGGGGCAGCGGTAAATTCGGCTCTTGGTTGTCTTGATCTTGTTTCCAAAGGTAATTTGAAAGCTGCCCAAGAAGAGAGTTCCTAAGGAATGGTTTAGTTGGGACAAGTGGGTCCTAACAGTAAAGGGATGGGAGGATTCCTGAACAAATATCTAGTATTGTCCATAACAGGTTTGCATGCCCATCTTGGGTGGACATGAGGAAGGGTTGGCTGCATTAAAAGAATTAGGCTGGGAAGACACCAGCAAGAAACCTGATCAATCTTTTACAGGGTAGATTATGAAATATGTGGAATGACTGTTATGGGAACTGGTAAAGGTAATTACTGTCATTACCATTATCATCATTATCAAAATAGCAGCAAATCATTTCGGGGGGAGCATATTATTTTGCGAAAACCGGTTACAAAAGATTGACATTTTTTGAGACAACCCTTTGAGAAAAGGACTATTATTACCTTTTTGCAGATGAGGAAATCAAGGCAGAGAGGCTGAGTAGCTTTTTAGGGTCATATAAGTAGTAGGTAGAAAAGCTGGCATTTAAACTGAAGCTGTAGGGCCTGCTCTTGAGCTAAAGCCCAGGTTCCTAGTTAGAAAAACATATGAACTCCTGAGGCACTAAGTAATATATACGTCAACATACAAGGAAGTGTCAGGAGGTATAGCTCCCAAATTCTCAACTTAGTCCTAAGCTGTTGGACATTTTTTCAATGACATGCGTAAAAAAATGACTGCTTATGTAATCAAGGAAGACATGGAACTTACAGGAATAGCTAAGATTTTTTGATGACAGAATGAAGATTCAAAAATATCTCAATAGGCTGAAATGATGACTTAAAAATAACATTAAATTTGGCCAGGCATGGTGGCTCATGCCTGTAATCCCAGCACTTTGGGAGGCCGAGGTGAGTGGATCACCTGAGGTCAGGAGTTTGAGACCAGCCTGGCCAACATGGTGAAATCCCGTCTCTACTAAAACTACAAAAATTAGCCAGGCATGGTGGCGCATGCCTGTAATCCCAGCTACTTAGGAGGCTGAGGCAGGAGAATTGCGTGAATCTGGGAGGTGGAGGCTGCAGTGAGCTGAGATCGTGCCACTGTACTCTAGCCTGGGTGACAGAGCGAGAATCTCTCTAAATAAATAAATGACATTAAATGTAATGGGTAAATGTGAGATCCTGAATTTGTGTTTTACAGAAATCACCACAAATACAGCATAGAAAAGATAATACTAATTTCAATCAGTATTTCTTCTATAGCCAATCAGTGGCCAAGTCTTATCAAGTTTACCTCTTTACTATCTCTTAACCTGTTCCTTCCTCTCCATTTTCCTTCCCTGTCCCCTAATTCAGACACTTAATGTCTCTCTCCCCTCTATCTCTATACTCTTGCTTTTCAAATCCATCTTACACAAAACTCAGAAAAATTTCCCTAAAGCACAGGTCTCCACATGGCACTCCATGCTTACCGCCCACTCAGTGGCTCCTTGCTACTTAATTTAAAAAGGCAAAGGTCCTGGAGTCTGACATTCGCGATCCTCCAGTCTGACCCAAGCCTTCCTTTCCACATCCCAGACATTTATCACTTGTTCTTGCTCTTCTTCAAGCCTCCGTCTAAATCCTCTTTATTCTTCATAAAGTCTAGTTCATATCCTTCACCAAGCCTTCCCAGTTCTCCTTCGTAATTTCTTCCTCCCACAGCAAGGCATTTTTACCTATCCTGCCATATTTTCTGTCATGAATTAATGCTGTGGATATATGCTATTTCTTTGTCCCGTATTTCCCTTTCTATTCTTCACCAAGAATATAAGCACATGAAAGGTAGAATCTTGACTGATTCATTTCTTTATCCCCACACACCCACACAGCATCCTGGTAAATGCTCAGTAAATACCTGACAAGTGCAATGATAGGACACACTAAGAAGCATTGTGTCCAGCACTGGTGCTGCTCAACACCCAGAGTGCATCTGGTCACGTGGGGAAGCCGAGGCGGTGGGAGGATTGCTTGAGGCCAGGAATTAGAGACCAGCCTGGCCAACATGGTGAAACTCCATCTCTACTATAAATAGATTAGATAGATAGATAGATAGATAGATAGATAGATAGATAGTTGGGCATGGTGGCTTGCGCCTGTAGTCCCAGCTACTCAGGAGGCTGAGGCAAGAGAATCACTTGAATCCGGGAGGCAGACGCTGCAGTGAGCCAAGATTGCACCACTGCACTCCAGCTTGGGCAACAGACTCTATCTCAAAAAAAAAAAAAAAAAAAAAAGAAAGAAAGAAAGAGTACATCTGGAACACTGGGCATAGTCTGGGGCATTCCTTTTTAAGATGGACACTGCCAAGCTAATGGGTAATGGAGAAAGAGGACTGGGATAGTTCGTAGACCAGGGCATGCCAGAAACTGGGAATGTTCAGTTTAAGGAGGAAAAACAAGACTAAGTGGACTATGATAGCTATCTTCATATATTTGAAGGGTGTTCATAAAAGGATTAAACTGATGAATTATCACTCAGAGAAAAGAACTATGTCCAATGGATAGGAGAGTATCACATCAAACTAAGAGAAAACTTCCAGATGAAAACTATTCAACAATGATCAGTCTGCTTTGCAGATGCAGTGGCTTCCAGCCACTTGACCTCTTGAGAGGCAGGAACATAAATGATTGGAGAAAAATCACGCATGATGAATATGGTGCCAAGCTACAAGAACTTACAACATGTCTTTCAAGACAACAACATCAATAATGCTATATAAATGGCCATCAGTGGGATTTGCATTCTAGAGACAACTTGACCTTATCGTGGTCAGGTTATGCAACATCTCTACTATAATTACTATTTATCAACATTATTATTTGTGAGAAAGTAACTGGGTGCCCATAATCAGGTAACTTACTAGAAAAAGAGGGCATGCCCTACTTAAAAAAAAAAGCTTTAAATTTAATGGAGGTTAAACATAAATTTAAAATGTGATATTATTAAAATGCAATTATTTTTAAAATTTTTAATTTTTTAATATTTAGGTTTTTATTTTTTATTTTTTGAGATAGAGTCTCACTCTGTGACCCAGTCCAGAGTGCAGGGGTGCGATCTCGACTCACTGCAACCTCCACCTCCCGGGTTCAAGCGATTCTCCTGCCTCAGCCTCCCGAATAGCTGGGATTATAGGCATGCACCACCACACCTGGCTAATTTTTGTACTTTTGGTAGAGACGGCCTTTCACCATGTTGGCCAGGCTGGTATTGAACTCTTGACCTCAGGTGATCCACCCGCCTCGGCCTCCCAAAGTGCTGGGATTACTAGCGTGAGCTACTGCACTGGGACTAAGTGTTAATAGTTAAAATATTTTATTCAATTCTCTTTTGGTAGATGAGACGTTGGTACTACCACTTTGGAGTATGGTTCTGTAAAACTGAAAATCCAAGACTCTATGGCCCAGAAATTCCAATCTCAGACAATTAACCTAGAATAGTGGCTTTTACAATTGTTATTGGTGTATCCCTTAAAATAATTTTGGAAAACTATATTCTCCTTCCTTTTTTAAGTTGACATTTAATTTTTTTTAGCATGCTTTTAAATAGATGCAAAAGACATAAATTTTGGCATATCCTAAAGACTGACAATGTTAAAAATCACTATTTTAAATGTATCAAATGGCCAGGCACAGAAAGACAAATATTGCATGATTTCACTTACATGGGGACTCTAAAAAAGTCTACAGAAGACTCACAGAAGTAGAGGGAGAACAGTGGCTGCCGGAGGCTGGGGGCCAGCGGAGTGGGATGGGTGTGGGGTGAGGTGGGGAGATGTTGCTCAAACCATACAAAGTTTCAGTTAGGAGGAATGGCATTTTGAGAATGATTGAACATCATGATGACTATAATTAATAATAACGTAACATATATTTCAAAATGCTGAGAGTAGATTTTAAATGTTTGCAGCACAAAGACACACAAAAACAAGTATGAGAGGTAATGGATATATGAATTGGATTGAATGTAATCATTTCATAATGTATTCATATATCAGACCATCGCATTGTACTCATTATATAATTATTATCTGTCAATTAAAATTTTAAAAACAGTATCCAATGGAATCTCAATGCCACAGGGATTTGATACCCTCCATTATATATTTAAAATACATATGAACAAGCTCTTCTTTAACAGTTGGATATTTTTCACTTTTCCTTTTCCTCTTTGAATTATTATTTCTATTTCATTTCCTCACTGAAATTTATCCTAATGAAATATATTTTATGCTTGAAATTATTTTATTATTCCATTGTAGCTTTTTACAAAAGACTATCTGTATAAATTAAAATCCAAAAACTTTAAAGTTTCTGTTACCACAAGACTAAATTTTAACTTTCTTTTGTTTGAATTACCATTATAATTATTATTTAGTATACAACCAATTGACAGAATTGTTAATTATATGTATGATTTTAACCTAAATATAAGTTTTGATAAATAATTATTGAACACAAAAAGTTATTGGGACAGCATCTCAATGAGATGGTTGTTGATTAATTTGTCCATGTAACTGTGGATAATTCTTATTGCTGGAATCAGGAAGGTTAAGCATTAATCTATGTTGTATTCCTCTGCCAAATCAATCTTCTGTGAACATTGCTTCCTTGCTCACTTATTATAAGTGATTCCCTATCTGCTATCCAACATCTACATTTTCAGGATCTTATTTTTTATGACCCCTTTTTAGTTGGTCTTATTCTTCCTATTCAACATTATCTCCTGCTAGATTCTCCTAGGAACTCTATCCCAGTCAAACTTCCTCCTCAATGTCCCCTTTAAATAGTGGGCAACTGGGTTGGGTGCGGTGGCTCAGGCCTATAATCCCAGCACTTTGGGAGGCCAAGATGGGCGGATCATGAGGTTAGGAGTTTGAGACCAGCCTGGCCAACATGGTGAAAGCTTGCCTCTACTAAAAACAGAAAAATTAGCCAGACGTGGTGGTGCACACCTGTAGTCCCAGCTACTCGGGAGGCTGAGGCAGTGGAATTACTTGAACCCAGGAGGCAGAGGTTGCAGTGAGCTGAGATTGTGCCACTGCACTCCAGCCTGGCGATAGAGCGAGACTTTATCTCAAAAAATAAAATAAAATAAATAAAGTAAAATAGTGGGCAACTGTCTCATTGCTTCCTCCATCCTCGCCTTTGTGTATTCTTTCTACCTCTGTAAATTTCATCAGTCCAGCACATATCTCACCTGCGAAACCATTCCCGATTACAACCCTTTCTCTTTCTTGTGTTTTGATCCCTCTGCCCTCACAGTCCATATTATACAAGCAGCGCCTGATTACGTAGTGCACTTCACCTATCTAGTCTTCAATATAGAGCACACAAAATTTAGTATTTTATTATACATTCTTTTCTTCCCTAATTGTTTCATGTATTGTGAACCAGATCGTAATTTGTTCCTATTATAAGCTTTCTTAGAGAATTGCTATGATCTTTTCCACAAGCCCAGAGAGATTTTTTTGAACCTAGGGAAGGAAATCAGAGGGATAACGGGATAACTAATGGTTTTCAAGTTCATAACAATGGTTTTTCATTGCTACTGATGCTGAAAACAGGGGTAACTGTTTTGTGACAGTAGGAATGCTACAAATTAAATGTCAGGAAGAATATATATATATATATATATATATATATTTTTTTTTTTTTTGAGACGGAGTCTCGCTCTGTCGCCCAGACTGGAATGCAGTGGCGCGATCTCAGCTCACTGCAAGCTCTGCCTCCCAGGTTCACGCCATTCTCCTGCCTCAGCCTCCAGAGTAGCTGGGACTACAAGCGCCCGCCGCCTCGCCCGGCTAATTTTTTGTATTTTTAGTAGAGACGGGGTTTCACCATGTTAGCCAGGATGGTCTCGATCTCCTGACCTCGTGATCCACCTGCCTCGGCCTCCCAAAGTGCTGGGATTACAGGCGTGAGCCACCGCGCCCAGCCAGAATATATTTTTAATTAAAAAGAAATCCTATTAAAGATTAAGAGTTTCAAATTGCTCTATTTTAAGGATCTTTTTAACCATAAGATAGACTAACCAAGATCTGGAATTTCCGTGAGGAACATGATCTTATCATTCCAGGTTTTCATGAACATCAAGGCTGACACATAATCCGAGCCACTCAATGGCAGTCCTAGTGGCTCTGTCCCTTCATCACTTTCATTCTCTCTGTTGTTCCGACTACACAAAGGTCTAGGAGACTATTTCCATGATGGATGTTCTCATCTCTTGACAAACTCAGAGATGATCCTTTTGAAAATTAGGCTATTAAGGCAATTTCACCAATCAGAACCACCCTCAGGCTCAAACGTTACTTTGCTTAGCTCCTAACAGAAGCTATACCTGTAAGCTGCAGTGCAGGTGTCCTTGTACTCCTGGAGCTTCACGCACACCATGTTGAGGAATTGATCTGAATATGCACTCAAGTCATGCATCAGGTTCAGGAGGTCTTGCACTGTCTTCTCCACAATGATTGTGCTCTGGAAATGAACAACAAAGAGAGGATATGAGATTTCTGTAGTCAAGTAATGTGTAGGACAAGGAAGGACAACTCCAAGTATGTCATAATTTAAGGTATCTGAGCTTTCCTGGAAGAATGTGACATTTTGAAATATGAACTCAAAACAACAACCAAATAAGAATCTTACACAGCACCGGTCTTCCCAAGACCTGAGCAAGTGTTTTCTCTGGAAGGACACAGAATAGGGATTTTCAAGTTGATATCATGGAATTCTTGACACTCACAAGATAACTCTGGCTTTTAAGACAGAAAATGCATATTCAGCTGGAGCCTGATTCATCACTCCAAGGCTCTTTGAGATTAGGAACCTATGACAGGCAGCACAAAGAAAAAACCTTCCATGATTTATTTTAAAAGTTTCAAAACCATCAATCTATTCAGAATAACAATTAACATTTGTATTGTGTTTTACAGCTTGTAGAATGTTTTCACATACACAGCATATGTTATCTCACTTGAGACTCACATAATAATCATGATAATCATGAACATTTATAGAGTTCTTACAAGTGCAAAGTACAATGATAAGCACTTTGTATATTTTATTTCCTTTAATTCTCTCAACACCCCTACCTATCAGGTGTATCCTATAATCATCCCCAGTTTAAAGATGAGGAAACAAGCTTCGGAAGATGAAGTAAACAAAGAAGGAGCTCCAGGCTTTGCTCTTCTAACTATACCACTCTGCCTCAGAGCCAGACCAGAGTTCTGCTGCCCACAGTGCATTTTCTCACGAGATTACAGTGTTTCATATTGCTGTCACCACTGTAGGCGCAGGGTCTAAACACACTCAGACATATTTTAAAACTGAATTAAAAAACTATCCAAAAGGAAAAATAAGCCCATCTTAAAGCTGGACGCCAACAGAATTGTGTAGCAAATCAGTGTTATATCTGAAAAAGACACATAGTCAACAAATTCTAAATCTTTGATTAAGAAAAGACTTAGTTGTTTAAACCATTAGTTCATGCCTCTTTCAAGAGAAGCAGAATTACACTGGGGTAAATATTAATCGCATGCTTAGCAGCTTGGAATCCTTCAGTCAGTAACTGGCTTGTTGATTTTATATTTATATAAAATTACATAGGCTATGATAAGCTTAGCCATAAAAGTAGGCTTAAAAAAATACTCTTCCAGTCTTGACAGTGAACTATGAAGAAATCAAATGCATTTTTATTATGCTTAAATACAGATGATGGGGTACAAGGTTCTGGCTAATTATTTTCTAAAAATCAAAAGATTAAACAAAGGTGTATAGCTCTTCTCAACACAGTGGTGGATTAGCTTGAATTATGAGTTACACTTGCATGCTTATTCAAGATTTGGTGGTAGAAGTTTCTTGTCATCTTTCCCCTTCCTCTCATTTTTCCCACCCCAGTAAAATAATCAGAAGGTGAAAAGCAAGGAGCACTTATATTCTGTAAGGCAAACCTCATAGGAAGCCAAATTACAGTCTCTATAGAATCCCCACAAGTTCAACTTCCTTTTCTGTATTGATTTTAAGATTAAAGCACTGCAGCTTCACCCTGATCCATAATCCCATTCCTCTGTATTTGTGTGTGAGTGACAGGAATTGATTCTGCCTGGCTACACGTCCTTACACTAGGAAGAATTTAAAATCCTCATCCTGATTCAGAACACAAGATATCCTACAACATGTGGGCAGCAATTAACAAAGGAGACTGAAGTTCAGCCATCCTAACAAAGCCTGTTTAAAATCTAAAACATTGCAGGGAAGACGAGCATGAGGAGATCCCTCTGATTATTGGGAGAAAGAGCCTGGTTCTACTCCCAAGTATGCTATTGATGACGATCTCTGGGGTAGGTTTGGGTAGCCCTTTCCTTTCTTATGACTCAATTTAGTTCTCTAATAACCAAGGATAATTGGATTGCTCCTTTACTCTGTTGGCCCCCATGACTCATGCATTCAATTTGTGTACTGGCGCTTTCACACTGGACGAATACTGTGTAACGGCCCTCAAGGCATCTCAGGTGTATTTCGTCTTCCTGAATAGATTATCAGCCTCTCAAGAGGGATCAGCATTCCTCTTTTCTTTTTGTCCATCTCCCATCCTTCTCTTCCCTCAGTTGTTTATAATCTCTCAGGATTTTCAGGACAATACTATTAATAAAAGAAACTAGACTAATAATGTTAATACACAGAATAAATCTCCGAATGCCATATATGTGAGGGATGTTAGACACAGACACCTTTGCATTTTGAAATCTCCTTGGGTGGTTTGGGTTTGGTTTGTATTTATTGCAGAGCTTTCAGCTGACTAGAATTGTGCTGACAGCATTTGGAGGGGAAGGGATGACTGCGAACACCTCTGCATATCCACTGGAGGTCAAGGTTTTGGGGATGAACAGGAAGTACCAGCAGGGAATGATTAGATGCCATGGTTTAATTCTAATGGTTGTGCTCAACACAGAGCCTCTGTGATGCTATATGATTACATACAATTTTCCAGCTATTTGGTTGGTTTACCTTGTCATGGTAGCACTCTGGATAATCAATCACTACATTCTCTTCAAGAAAAATGACACTGTATTTTGCCAAATGATGGGTATTTTTACAGGGAAAAAAGTTTCCATTTTTCAAGAATTTATAACAATTTCCAAATCAGTGGCTTTGACAGATAAATGTTGAAAATATCAAATTTCTAACAAGGTCAATCCTGTTTTTATTTATTTGATCTCTTTAGCAATGCAAATGATTTACTGACACATTATTAATTTTGGGATTTGCTAATGTTGACTATAATGACTTCATAATAAGCAAAACCCTGATTTTCTTCATTATAATTTCTATTAAACAAATCATAAATGATTGATATTTGCTTAGAAACAACTCAATTCACATTTCTTGCAACTTATTACCAGGTAATAAAGTCTATGCATGACATGAAAAATAAGAAAAGAAAAGATAAATCCCAGGACAGTTGATGTAATAAAAAAAATATTGCTGTGGAAAATAAACACCTAAAGTTTATTACAGGGATACGCTGGTAATCTAAAGTATAAAGTGAACCCGTTGTTTGGTTCTGCACTTAAAAAAATTTAATTAGTGAATGAATAAAGATGATTGTACTTTTGAGAACTAGTCCACTGTTTGCCAGAATGGGGCTCTGCCTCATGATACTAATATCCTGTTACAGAAAATCGGCTCCCAGTCCACATAATTTGGAAAATACTGAATTAAAGAAAACTGAAGTGGTGTTTTTACTGGATGACTTCAGAAACCTTTAATATGCTAGAGTCATGAGGAGTCTTAAAGAGGCCAATGCAGTATTCAGTCTTCCCTTAACTATCAAAGTAATGAAACCATTGTTCATAGTCCATCTTTTCCCATCTACTGGAACAGTGTTTCACGGTTTGGGAATAACTCTCCCTAATTCTCTGGTCATACTAATCAGGACCCTAAGGCCCAATGACATGTTTGAGGACACATGAGGAGTACCACTGTGAACGGGGTGAGCTTGATCAGGCCTCTTAATTCTCGATCTTTCCTTCTCAGCCCTTTCATGAACACCAATCATCTTCAGTTCTGCCTCCAGCCTACCCCTCTAGGCTTCTCTCTCTCTTTTTAAAAGTGTTTTTGTCCATTAAAATTATTATTATTATTACTATTTTTTCCTCTATGCTTCTCTCCAGTTCCTCTGAACATGCCCATCTTTTGCTCCAATCACACTAAATTACTAGTGACTCCTTGCCTACAGCAGGCTACTTTTTGCCTCTGTGCCTTTGTGCCTCCTCATCTTAGTGTCTGGAATACTATTCCTAGCTCATGACTCTCATCTTTGGAGATTACCTGCTCTGATTTAAATGCCCCTTCTGTGCCACCAGAGGACCCTGGCATTTTGGCCCATGCTCTAATTGGAGTCTGGTAATCACTGGTTCAATTGACCATGTCTTCCACTACGCTGCTAATTCCTGTTGATCAGTGACTGTACCTTCACACTTCTAACACCTCACAAGGTATCTGGCATATTGCAGGTGCTCAATAAACATGTATTGATTTAATGCACATGCACAACACATTCAGAATAGGGTGAAAAGAGCGAGTTAGAGTATAATTGTAGTAGTGGATAAGAGCCTGATTTGGTAAGGTGAAATCAGACCACTGCTTCCTTATTACTACACTGTATCTTTTTTTTTTTTTTTTTTTTTTTTGAGACCGAGTCTCACTTTGTCGCCCAGGCTGGAGTGCTTGGCTCACTGCAACCTCCGTCTCCCAGGTTCAAGTGATTCTCCTGCCTCAGCCTCCCAAGTAGCTGGGACTACAGGTGCGTGCCACCACAACTGGCTAATTTTTGTATTTTTAGTAGAGAGGGGGTTTCACCATGTTAGTCAGGCTGGTCTCGATCTCCTGACCTCATGATCCGACTGCCTCGGCCTCCCAAAGTGCTGGGATTACAGGCATGAGCCACTGCGCCCGGCCACTACACTGTATCTTAATTTCCATGGTTCTAAGGAGTGAACATTTATTGTGGCTGAAAGTCTTGGGTATTTCCACAACAGCACTCTTAACTTCACCTGATTGTATTATTTTCTATAATGGCAATTCATTATATATGTATATATAACTGAATGTGCTCATTTTAATGTTTTAAGACATAAATTCCCAATTCAAAATGTGCTGATTTTAAAGTTTTAAGACACAAATAAATTCACAATTCAGAAACAAAACCAACACCAAAACAACTTTAGTTTGGCGAATGGAGTCTCTGTATCTGTGTTGTTTTACTTCCTGAGAGGATAGATCAGAGATGCTGCTAAGAATCTAAGGTTCTGTATGGTCAGAGAAATATGTCTATCGCTTCAGACACACATCTCCAGCACCATCACACACGTGCGTGCGCACGCATGCACGCACACACACACACACACGGAGTGTAGGGCAAGCACACCTGAGAGCAATAATTTAAGCATCTCCTTAGAATGATCCTGTGTGGCAATGCACCTGAATGTGTGTTCCGAGCTAGGTAATTTGGGAGTGGTTAACCTGGAGATTCCTTCCTTATCTATGATAAACATCTGAGGCCCCTGGCTGATTTCATGGAACACCAGCCATACGGGGATCGAGGCCCTGAGTTTTGGGTTACATTAAAGTTGCCAAGTGGAGGTGGTTGGTGGGAGGGTGGTAAGTGGAAATGCTCTATAAACTGCATGACGTTTGTGGGTGGTTGTGGTTTTCCTGCCCAGCCCGTCCCCACTGGACTCTCTCCCCTGTATTAAGCCCATAATAAAACCCCCTCTCTCCTCTGCTGGCTCTGGGTCTCTTCTTCCACCTCTTGAACCTGATGCGTTTCCTACTGAGGTTAACAAGGGTTTGGCACAACAAGAAGCTCGTAAAAACGGGGCTTCACAAACGTTTGATGACAATAATGGTTTTGTTTATTGGGGCATATTCAATGACAAGTCACTAAAACTTGTATATCATATTGTCTTTGCAGTTACTATCAGCTCTAAGCTGTAGCTGGCTGTAAACAATGATAATAACTATGAAAACGACAGTAATGATAGAAGCCAAAAGGAAATATGCTTTCCATTTTTTAATCTACGCTTTGATTTGTGTGATGTTTAAACTGTTTTGAATGTGTCCTCTCTTTACTAAGATGACTTGCAAAAGGCTGTACATCCAAGAGCTGGCGCCTGAGGAACTGCCACCTCTGTGCCTTCCAAATCAGCCTCCACCCTGAACGCAGAGTCATCTTTTTGAAAATTCTACCTCCCACAGAAATGAGTGTTCATGTCAATCAAAAGACATGAACACAAATCTTCACAATGATTTTATTTATTTATTGCAGCTCTAGCTTAATTTTTTCTTTTTCCTGAGATGGGGTCAGACTGGAGCTCAGTAGTGTGATCATAGCTCATTGCAATCTCAAGCTCCTGGGCTCCAGCGATCCTCCCACCTCACTCTCCAGTAGCTGGGACTACAGGCAGAGGGCACCATACGAGGCTAATTTCTTTTTTTTGGTAGAGATGGAGTCTTGCTATGCTGCCCAGGCTGGTGTTAAACTCCTGGCCTCAAATGATCCTCCCACCCCAGCCTCCCAAAGTGCTGGTATTACAGACATGAGCCACTCTGCCTGGCCTAATCGTTTTATTTATAACAGCCAAAAAAAAAAAAAAAAAAGCAATTCTCATGTCAATCAATACAGTGGGCAAATAAATTGTGGTATACTCATACAATGGAAAACTACAGAGTCATGAAAGAGACAGGCTACTGCTACAGGCAACACATGGATGAACTGTGCAGATCTTAGGTTAAGTCAAAGTAGCCTGACCCAAAGGTGTGCAACTGGACAATTTTGTTATTATTGTAGTTCAAAATCAGGGAAAAGTAACCTCTGGTGATAGAAGTCAGAATAGCGGCTACCCTTAAGAGAGGGTCCTAACTGCGAAGGAGAGGACATTCTAGGTGCTGGCATTATACTGATGGAATAGCTGTTGTGTTAGTAAAAATGTATATAAAAATTCTTTGTGCTTAAGATTTGTGCACTTCAGAATTTGTAAGGTTAACATCAAAGGAAACAAATTTAAAGTTATGTCCATTCATGGGATTAAAACTCTTTAATGGATGAGGACTCACGTTGCTCAGATAACTCATAAGGCCCTTCATGACATGGCTTCTGTCTACCCTTCCAGCCCCACCTCCTACCATTTTCTACTTTCCTCTCTATGATTCAGCTACATGGGGGTTCTTTCAATTCTTCATTACCATTTCTGGACCTTGTACCTTCCAGCAATGCTGTTCCTTGTCTTCCTTCCAGACAGTACTTTTGTTTCTCCTTCGGGTCTCAGCTAACATACCCTTTCTGTGGGAAGATTCTCCCTAACCCTCATGCCAGATTACGTTTTCCTGTTATAAACACCTAGAACACCTTCTATGTCTTAGTTACAACATTTAGCACACTTGTAATGGCTTGTTTAGGGTCTGCCTTCCCCAGTAGTCTGTGAGATTCCAGAAGGGAGGGACACTTATTCAGGACCTGGCACACAACAGGTACTCAATAAATCTTTCTTAACTGAATGAGTAAAGTTAAGTACATCCTATATTAAGATCAATTTGTTGCCTATTAGAAGGCAGAGAAAGGACAAAAAGCAGGTCTAATGCTATGCTCTGTAGTTTGGTTCTCAAATAAAACTTTATGTTCAAGGCCAAGTCTGGAAATAACCCAAATGTCCATCAACAGTAGAGTAGATAAATAAAACTGTGACATATTCATACAATGAGATGCTACAGAGCAATGAAAAAGAGCAAAGCTAGTAGTTAACATAAGAATTCACATGGAGCCGGGCGCGGTGGCTCACGCCTGTAATCCCAGCACTTTGGGAGGCCGAGGCGGGCGGATCACAAGGTCAGGAGATCGAGACCACGGTGAAACCCCGTCTCTACTAAAAATACAAAAAATTAGCCGGGCGCGGTTGTGGGCACCTGTAGTCCCAGCTACTCGGGAGGCTGAGGCAGGAGAATGGCGTGAACCCGGGAGGCGGAGCTTGCAGTGAGCCGAGATCGCGCCACTGCACTCCAGCCTGGGCGACAGAGCGAGACTCCGTCTCAAAAAAAAAAAAAAAAAAAAAAAAAAAAAAAAAAAAGAATTCACATGGAAAAATATCACAGACATAATGCCGAATGAAAGTAGCCAGTCACAAAAAGATATATACTGTTCGATCTCATTTATATGAAGGTCAAGATCCGGCATAGCTAATATAGGGTGAGACAAATCAGAATAGTGGTTATTTGTTTTTAGAGCGGGGTGGGGAGGATATTGACTGGGAAAGGCATCTGGTTGGTTGTTACATGAATGCATGTTAAGCCTCAATTTTAAACAATTTATTTACAACCATTGTTACAAATAGGTACCTCTTCAAAAACCTTTGAGAATACAATCCTTAGGTATATTGGTATTCTGATACAATGGTTTTTACTTATGATATATTTTAAAAATGTGAACACATAGAAGTATTGTTGGCAGTACTGCTACTGACTACCAGATGAAAACTGTTCTGGAGAGGATGCGAAGTTGTTTGGGGAAACAGCAGGGAACTTAGCTAATTGATTAAATAGATAAATAAGTACCTTCTCTATGCCAAACACTAGCCTAACTGCAGGAGATACAAAGCCAGACAAGATTCTTGCCCTCCAACAATCTTAGATACTAGCAGGATAAGAAAGTAAGTTCACACAATGAGAACACTTGGACACAGGGCGGGGAACATCACACACTGGGGCCTGTCGTGGGGTGGGGGGATGGGAGAGGGATAGCATTAAAAAAAATACTTAATGTCAATGATGAGTTAATGGGGCAGCAAACCAACCCATGTATACATATGTAACAAACCTGCATGTTGTGCACATGTACCCTAGAACTTAAAGTATAATAAATAAATAAATAAATAAGAAATTCTTGATGAAGATAAAAAAGGAAAGAAAATAAGCTCACAAATAAGGACAATAAAATGTCCTAGGTGCTGATGGGCATCTGCATATTGTACGGTAGAGGCACAGAGGAAGAAAGAGTTAATTGGACTGGGGTGAAAGACAGGGAGAGAGAGGTGAGAAAGAAGAGTGTACAACTGAACTGACTCCTGCAAGATAAATAATTGCGATTTGTAGAATGAACAAAGATGGAAAAAGAGCACTTCAAGAAGATGGAGCAGTATGAACATGAAACAGCATGGGATTCAGGGAACTGTAAGCGGTTGTTCAGGGCTGGGGTGAAGGGGGTGTGTAGGGGAGCGGGGGTTGGGGGGGTATGTATGCATGATCAGGTGGGAGGGCTCAGAGAGGCAGTCAGAAGCCAAGTCATGAATGTCCTTTTACGACATACATACATACATACACACACAGAGTACTTGAACATTTGGAATATCACTCATTTCCAGCAAAAAAAAATAAATAATTCAATCTGATGACACTAATCACTAGATGATCCACTTCAAGTACAGAAGATAATTTCAAAAAGTTTCACTGTTCAGAAAACATGAATATACTTACATAACAAACAAACTCTGAAGCTCTGTTTGTCAGGCTAACAAGGCAGAATTTAGAAATAGGCTTACACAAAAAATATGAGGTCAAATTTTAGACAATCAAAAAAACTATATGCCTTTAGAATTCACATAAGTTATTCTTATTAAGTTTATTTGCCAATAAAAACATGGAAAATGTATATGATATAAATTATCAATAATATATATTTTTAACATTTTGGGTAGAAATCATTTATGGTTGAATAAAATCTGTGACGAACATAATCTTATAAGCACAGCTGTCTCTTTATGAGGCTTATTTGGGGGTTTGTGATTTCATATTCAAAACAAAACAAAACATAACAGCAGGAAAGGGAGAAAAAGTCTACAACAGTTGTGCTTAATTAGATCGTATGAACCCAGGGGCCATCTTTCTTTCCCCCGCTAATATTACATAATAAGGCAGTAATTGTTGACTTATGTATTTCAAATCAACGCAACTCTACAGGTAAGTTGTCAATACCTCTTGATATGCAATGGGTTCCATTACATATGGGTAGAAATAGATCGATGAATAGGAAAGTATTAGCATTTATAAGAAATATCCGCAACACCCTCCTTCCCCAACACACACACACACACACACACACACACACACACACACACCCATGCACACTTCAAAAGCACCTTAAGGCTGTTATTCAGCAAAACAAAAGGTGTTACATGTTAGAAAAGATATAGAAATATAACAATGACATTAGCAGATACTGTACTTCTACTGGGCCTAGCAATGTTCTTGGTAAAAAGCATGGACTTTTTTTTTCAGGGTGATGATAATCTGCTCGGGAAAACATCAATTAGAACAGGAAACAGTGATATTCCAAGAGAAGAGGGAAATGAGTATAAAAGACAAGGTAAGGGAACAGGAATAAAAAGGTGGGGGAGCCTGAACTGGGATCTGGAGTATGGGGAGGTTTGGATACTTACAGAGGCAGAGGCAGGGTATTCAGGCAAGGGAAAAGGTGTAAGTAAAGGCTGGGGATAAAGGAGGAGCTGGTCATGTGTAGCAGTTAGGAGACAAGTGTGGCTGGAGGAGGGAATTTCTGCCAAGGAGTCTGGAGAAAGGGTTGAGTGGATGGGGGAGCCAGCTTGTGAAAGGCCTGAATGACAGACAGGCTGAGGGTCTTCTGCAGCTGGACAGAGGCAGGGCAGTATTTGGTAGCAGAGCTCAGGATCCTAATTCTAGAGCTGAAAGCAAACCTTGTTATCTAGTCTAATTCTCTGGCTTAAAAAAGAACCATTACAAATATTAAAGGGCCTGTCAAAGATATTAAATATATAGATAGTTTGTGATATTTCAAAATCTAGAATCCAGCTCTGTGAGTCCCTCTGGCCAAAGCTGATGATTAGTGCATCAAGAAGAATAAATTATTACAGGTGATTACGCATACTGAAAAATCAACGAAGAGAGAAAGTCAGAAAAAACTCATTTGTCACCATTTAAGGTGGCTATTAAAACAAAACTGTCTTTGAAATTTGGTAAATAAAAATTATGCATTTGTGCTATCTTGTCAGTAGGAACTATATTTCAGCATTACCAAATTCAAAAAGTCCTATTTTAAGGAAGAATACCAGCTAATAAATGTAGAAAAAATAATATAATTACAAAATAAGGCAGGATGTGGTGGCTCACACTTGTAATCCCAGCACTTAGGGAGGCCGGCACAGAATTGCTTGAGCCCAGGAGTTTGAGACCAGCCTAGGCAACACAGCAAGACCCTATCTCTACAAAAAATAGAAAAATTAGCTGGGTGTGGTGATGTGTACCTGTAACCCCTGCTACACTTGAGGCTGATGTGGGAGAATCACTTGAGTCCAGATGTTTCAGGTAAGCTATGATTGCATCACTACTCAAGCCTGGCGACAGAGTGAGATTCCATCTCAAAAAAAAAAATAATACAAATAAAAAAATCATTTTGTGGCCCCTAATAAAACAACTGATTCAGGTAAAGGTTATCTATTGGTACTAAGACAAAATGAAAGTTGAGGCCAGGCGTGGTGGCTCACCCCTGTAATCACAGCACTTTGGGAGGCCAAGGCAGGTGGACGGCCTGAGGTCAGGAATTTGAGACCAGTCTGGCCAACATGATGAAACCCTATCTCTACTAAAAATACAAAAATTAGCCAGACAAGGTGGAACACACCTGTAGTCCCAGCTACTCAGGAGGCTGAGGCAGGAGAATCACTTGAACCCGGGAGGCGGAGGTTGCAGTGAGCCGAGATCATGCCACTGCACTCCAGACTGGGTGGCACAGCGAGACTCCGTCTCAAAAACAAACAAACAAACAAACAAACAAACACAAAAAACCAAAATGAAAGTTAACCAGAAATTGTGGAAATGAACATCCACATAGGGTCAATGTTATAGAACATCAATTACTTCCCCACAACAAAAATCAAATTACACAATGGAGGGATTAAAAGGTCACAAGCCTCATCCAGGGGTTGAGCTTGGCCTAATTAATGTAAGGAAACCAGTTCTTACAGGTTTATGGATGAGACAGAATATGAATATAACATCATCTATGATATATTCTCACTAAAAACATTTAACTTCAATCTAATCAAGCTTTCAGACCTAACTTCTAGTAACAGGAAATAGAGGAAGCAATCAAATACAGAAGATGGAATGTTCCACAGCATGGCTGGCTGGTTCCGTTCACTGTATCAGTGTCAAGAAAAAAATGTGACTGTTTGGGATTACAGAGACTTAAGCCACATAACAATTATGGTCCTAGATGGAATCCTAGTTTGAACAAACCAGCTGAAAAGGACATTTCTGGGACAATGCATCTGGGAAAATGCAAAATTGACTACATATTAGAAACATGGAGATATTAGAAACTTTTTCTAATTGTGACAGTGATCATGCTATCTTGATAATGCATTAATGATAATGAAGAAAATGCTCTTGTTCTGCAGGGAAGTAAAATTAAAGTATCTCAGTATAAAATAGCTTGAAATCCTGCCTTAAAGCAATTAGAAAACCAGACAAAATATGGGAAACAGTAGTTTCAGACACCAGAGATGAAAAACGAATGACGTGAGCCCTCTGAGTGCCCCAGCTGAAGAGTTTCTGGGTCATAATGCAGGAAGAAGGGACCTGGACAGAGCCTGGAAGTCTTGTTAGGTTGAGGAGACAGAATTTGGAGTTTTAGAAGACCAAGGCAGCTACAGTTCACTGTGGCAAAATACTGAAGAGTGGAGAGCTTCACAAAGAGAGGGGAGGGTGGGGAGAGAAAGAGAGCACGTGTGTGCAAAAAGGAGCACGTGTGAGCACAAGATCTCTGTAGATCTTCTGTGTAGAACCTTTGGCTAAGTACTGGTCTGTGTGAAGGACACTACTGAGGCCAGAGAGGACTACCTCAATGGAGCAGGCAGAATAATCCAATTTGTGAACTCACAAATCCTGTGAGTTCACACAGGGCAATGAATGGTCCATGTTCCTTCCCACTAGCTAGAGTGGAAGAACCTCCTAATAAATAGGGTGTCAGGTAGTCTTCAAAACAATATTGCCTCAACAGTGGGGCCAAATTAGCCTCAGAGTAAAAGCTGCCCTGGACCTGTCTGATAAAGCCTAGAAGCAAGGCTGACATGATGAAAATAATTCTAAATAACTTAAATGTGTTCCCAAAGTTCAACAATATTTAAAGAACTATAACAAAATCCAGCACTTAACAAAGTAAAAAAAACCTTGCATGTCTAGCATCCAATAAAAAAATTACCGGGCATATGGAAATAAGTTGGAAAATATATGAGGAGAAGTAAAAATCAGTTAAGGGAAACAGACCCAGGGATGACACAGATAATAGACAAGGAGGTTAAAACAGCTATTAGGAATAGGGTCCTATGTCTAAAAACATAATGGAAAATATAAACATGGCAGAAACAGAAATGGAAGACACAGCAATAGAAACTATCCAAAATAAAACACACAGAGAAAAAAGGATTAAAAAAAAATAGGACAGAGAGTCAGCAAACTGAGAAACAATATCAGGCAGCTTAATATACATGCAACTGGGGGTGGGGGGGTGCAGAGAAAATGTAACAAGATATAGTGGCTGGAAATTTTCCAAATTTGATGAAAAATATAAGCCCACAGATTCAAGCAGCTCGATACATCTCAAATGGAAGATAACAAAAACTACAGAAAGTCACAAATAATCGAATTGCTCAAAATCAGTGATAAATAGAAACATCTTAAAAACAACCACCAGAAAAACAACACAAAACAAAACAGAAAGAAAGAAATGAGATTTCAAAGGAAAAAGAAGAATCTAGGCCTTTTGAGTCCCAGTTTGATGTTCTCTTTACCACCCTATACTGTGCCCCCTCCCCGGGAAAATGGTATTCGATGAAGACTTGGCAGATACACTGGGGTGGCCTGGAGAAGTGAGAGTTCACAGTAAGGCATCTGACTAAAGCCCTGGAAGTGGTCTAGGGTGGCTTGCACTGTGGTACCATGAGAAAAAAGAAGATTTAACAGAGAAAAAAAGAAGTAGAAAATAGACCAAAAAAAGAAAGAAGAAGGAAGAAGAAGGAAGAAGAAGAAGAAGAAGGAAGAAGAAGATTTAACAGAGAAAAAAAGAAGTAGAAAATAGACCAAAAAAAGAAAGAAGGAAGAAGAAGAAGAAGAAGAGGAGGAGGAGGAGGAGGAGGAGGAGGAAGAGGAAGAGGAAGAGGAAGAAGAAGAAGAAGAAGAAGAAGAAGAAGAAGAAGAAGAAGAAGAAGAAGAAGAAGAAGAAGAAGAAGAAGAAGAAGGAGGAGGAGGAGGAGGAGGAGATGACTTAGTATGATAAAAGCTAAGCTAAGAAAAATAAGAGCTCCTTGGATCATGTATGGACATTTGACCTTTAAGAAACAAACCACCTACTCACATCCTCTAGTGAAGAAAGAACAACTCAGGAAGACTCGCTCGAGGTAATGATGTCCCCAGAAATTTTACTTCCCAGTTGTATATTTCCAAATATTCTTTTCCTGCTCAAAAGGCCCAATGATTCCCTGCTCTACAGTCTACACACACACACACACCCCTTCACTCTGTTCCTTAACCTAAGCAATATGAGTTGTTTTTTAAATGTAATTTGTTCAAGGAAAAATATTAATAGCAAGAAGCAATATAAAAGTTAAAGGACATGAAAAGCCACAAATACAGATGAGCTTATAGCAAACAGATATATATTCAAAGATAACCAATTCTAGCCCCTACAAGGTAAAATACCCAAGCACTCTTGTTTCCTTTCTCTTGTTTTGGGTATACCTGTAGATATTATATCAACAGCATTTATATTATAATATAAATGTGAATGTTAGAATGAGCCTGCTTACCTATCTGCGAATCCATCCAATATTTATTGACCACCTACTATGTGCCAGGCACTGCTACTATGCTATGCTCTCGAATACAACAGCAAAACAGTTTATACTGTTATGACTGAAACCCAGGCAGACTGAATCCAGAGCCCATATCTTAACCACTATTTTTTGTTACTTCCAGTAAAGATGAAAAGCAGTAAGTTCAATCTTTTCAGGTAGTCCATGATGCCAGGTGTAGTGTGGTAAAGATGAATGAAGACTGCTTGTGGAAGAAGGTTATTGTGACCTTCCTCAGATGACAGTTCCAATGGTGGGATTGGTGAGGCCAAAACTAGGTTTACAGGAAGCTGTGAAGGTAGTGTGTGGTGTAGGAAGACAGACTGTCATTGGAGATATTCACCAGTGAAAAAAAAGGTGTGAAGTAACTCAGTAAGTAGATAGGATGGCGTCAGGACAGCAAATGAAGACGGGACCTTCCTGATCATCAGTAGACCATTCTATGTGACCAGCCTCAGGAGGCACAGACCACTCCAATGCCAGCAGCCAAGAGACAATTCGTGGGCAGTTTTGGGCCAGCAAGATCTCTTCTCTCATCCCACATTCCTCAAACCCTGACCTCTAAATTCACTCAGAACTGATACCTAAGACAAAAGGACAGACCAGAAGGACATATGATTGTCATACAGGTAGAGGCCAGTAATCCAACCTGTCTTCAAACTTAACATTCTGAAATTATTTTAGCATAGGTTTCCACGCCCTGCTAAAAACATCATCACAGCATTTCCTAACACCCTTCTTCCTCAGAACTCAGAGTACTTGCAAATATCTCAATCAATATCCAAACAGATTGTGAGAAAGTAGAGCAGTCATTATCATCCCTATTTTATCACGAGTCTAACACTTAAAGCCGTTTCAAGGAACAAGTACAACACCAGAAAAAGGTTTTCAAAGAACTCCAGAATATCAAGCTGCCACCAAAGGTGGTCTGAAATGCTTTCATTTCTTCACGTATCTCAGATTCGCATTCCACACCAACTAGTTTGTCATGCTGCAAAGCATCTGTAGTGACAGAAGCCCCTTTTGATGTAGCAATGTTATTTAGACATTTTATGTGATTATTTTGTCCTTTTAAAGATTACATGTCCTCAGCCACTCCTTTAGAGCCAATAAACCCCCAAAATTCACAGAGGAGAACATTTACTATTCCTTTTACTAGCAAAGGTAAGGTCTATTCAGCAGGAGGCTCGAATGACCCATAATGGGGCATGATTCATTAGGGAAGAGCTACAAATATATCAATCACCATGTCAGAGGAGAAGTCCAGTTACATGCAGTGGGAGATGCATACCACATATACATTTGTTCCGCTCTGTGCAGGCTCACCTGTCTTTGGTGGTTCACACCATATAATAATCAATTTTGCTGACAAGTTTCCCTACAAATTGTTTTAGCCTCAGTTACACGTGCACCTCAGAGGTGAGATCTGCGGCCCTCTAAGGAGGAGAATGAGCAGGGAGCTTGGCTTCCAGTAAAACAGAACATATGGAACCGTTTGAGGGAGAGAGTGTGCAAGCAAGCGTGCCAGTGTACACACACAAGGGAAAATTTGTTCAGGAGTGGAGATTCAGCTTGGATATGCCTCCTACGGGGAGGGACAATAACACTTGAGAAGAACTAATGAATTTTCAGAGCAGTTCTTGATTTTAACGAAACTGGTTGTTGTGAACCCAGCATTCTAGCTCATTCCAAAAATAAATTTAACTGCTTTATATAACTTTTCCATGCTGAGTAAAACAAAATGCACTACTGGGCAAAAATCAAATAGCTAGCCAACAGGAGACCTGGGCTCCAAACATAATTTTAACATTGACTGACTTTGAGATGTTGAACAAGTTGCTCTCCTTTTCTTCATTTGCAAGGGTTATGATAATCTTTATGAACCATGGTGATATCTCCAGCCTTCCCACCATAAAGTAACCTTAGGCTTTAATTTAACTGTCTCCCTGAGTTTAGGAGATGAGTCATTGTATTTCCTAGATTTTAGTTATCAAAGCACATAATTTGTCAAGAGAGAGGCCAATATGATATTGGAACTCACTAGAATGCATTCTAATTAAACTCAGTGGCATCCTGCCCAAGTTTATATGAAAGGAACAGTAACAGTACCACCCACGTATTGCCCAGGGAAGCAGCTTTTCTCCCAAGTCCAAGAACAGTTAGTGGTTAAAAATCAGAATGTCAAATCTTTGCTAAGTTTCCCTCTGAGACAATCACTTCACACAGGAAACACCTACACCCTGGGAAGGAGACAGCCAACACTTAGAATGTACAATAGTTTTCAAACTCAGATTTCACCAACCAGGAAAAAAAAAATGGACCAATAGAGATCCAATTTTTCATTTTATCAAGTTAGAATACTTAAAGCGGGATTATCTATACTACCACTCTTTTCATAAAATAATGGCAATGTTTTAACACCAAATAGGAGGAAAATAATATCAGAAAAAAGGACAGTCTCTTCTAAGAAAATCAACTTAAAATCTTCACACTTAGCCCACCTCCCACACATCCACCCTACCCACTACTTTGACCTTACTTTCCTCATTTTCTGTGGATCCCATGCTGGACTGGCTGCCCCAGGTTAGTGAACAGGCTTTTGTGTACCTTCCTCTAGGAGAGAGGTGTGAGGTATCATTAACAGTGTGCATGTTTCACAGATGACTATGGCTGATGAGACATATGCCAAAAGACAACGTTTGGCTATTGTGATCGTTTTCAACTTTAGGTGAGGCAGAGGAACTTTTGCTTTTATTTTTATTCATTTACTTTTAGAGACAGGGTCGGCCTCTGTCACCTAGGCCGGAGCGCAGTAGTATAATCAGGTGCACACCACCACAAATGGCTACATTTTTTTGTAGAGATGGGGTCTCACTATGTTGCCCAGGCTGATCTCAAACTCCTGCCTCAAATAATCCTCATACCTGGGGCGTCCAAAACGCTGGGATTATAGGCGTGAGCCACTGTGCCCAACCGAGCTTTTGCTTTTGACTGAGAAGTCATCATTCTACCAAACCAGGTTTTGTATTTTCTCAAGTCTGTCACTAGACTGGGGAGGAGAACAGAGATAGGGTCATATGTTTTAAAAAGCAAAGGAAAGAAAACATACAAAGACTCAGTTATCATGATTTATCTTTGGGCTATTTAGTATGCATTTTTTAAAATATAAAATTAATATGAAACTCAAAAGTGTTAAATGAAATTGTTCAACAGCCTCTTACTGTGGGTTACTTAGGAGGGATTTTAAGAACATGCAGTTATAATTTGGAAAAACATTCTAATGATTCATAAATTTACCACAGTTCCCATGTAACTGAAAACAATAGCGCTCACCGCAAAACATAGACAGAGCATTCAAATCATTTTAATGGTTTCTCATTTTTTTCTTTTAAACTCTCTGCTCCTTTTATCACTAAGATTTTTTAAAATGAAAAGTAAAATGTCCCTGCTGCCCATTTTCTTCTCTTATTGTTTCCCTTTTGCTCTAACAATGAGGGTAAAATTAAGTGCCTGGACCACTAGAGATTTCCAGATGGTCAGACAAATGAGTACTTCAGCTCCCGGCTTGCGTTTTTGATAGATATGGACACACATCTCTCACTCTGTCCCTGTGGCTCTTGTTCAATACACAGTTGATTTAGCCTAAGTGCCTTAAATATGTGGCTACCACATTCCTGCCTTGGGTGAAGACCAAAACTGAATTAACTGCTAACATCAAAATGGGAACTTTCTATGCATTTATAAAAAAATCCCTTTATTTTCCTGGGGCTTATACTTGAAATAAAATACTAAAAGCTAATATTATGTATATTTTAATCTTTGCAGATTATTTTGAAATGTAATTTTTTTATTTGTCTCCCTTCCTGATTCCCACCTTTCCTCCAGTTCATTTCATTGACTCTTTTCCTAGTTCCCTAGAACTGTCACACCACTCCTGTGATACAACCCCAGGCCATTTTGTCTCTTCTTTTATTCTCATGTGTTCCATTGCTGTTATCCTTCTGGCCTTGAACATTAGCACCTAAGGAAGGGCTGGATGACAAATGCAAGTGTTTATTTTATTAAGTAAATATGCACATATTGCTTACTATAAGCCACCCATTATTCTAGGTGCTTTTAAATTAACTCATTTGGTCCTCATAATAACTGTGCTAGGTGGATACTGTTATTATCTCCACTTTACAGATGATAAAACTGAGGCACAAAAAGTTCAGTAACAACCCCAAGGTAACATAACCAGCTGATGATGAAGCCCAGATTCAAAGCCAGTCAGTCTGTCTCCAGAGCCCTTGCTCTTAACCATTGGTAGAGGAAGAATGTGAAGAAGCAGGAAGGAGAAGAGGATGGGAAGCAGAAATAGAGGGAGAAAGAGAGAAATTAATGACTGAATCATTGGGGATGAGAAAGATGGAGGGAGAGGCAGCCTAGGAGTAACCATGGATCCAGAGTAAAAATCTGGGCTTGGTGTTCATACGGCTGTGGGGCAAAAATGCGTAAGGTTGGTATAACCACCTTGGAGGAAGAGTTTTGCCATCTTGAAGACGAATGGTAATTGGTGCGGCTCACAATCACTCATGACTGGCAGAATAGAAGAGCATGACTAGCGGTGTGCTGGTAAATGTTTTGACAACCAGGGAAATGGAGGGGTCCTGGTTTGTGGTGTTTGGTGGTTTTCGTGGTGTAAATAGTCCCACCATGGCCGATTTCAAGCTACCACTGAGATGTCACTGAACTTAAAGATGTCACTGAACTCAGAGTTGGGAAGAGATGAAAAGCAACACAAATAGTAATAAGGTATAATAACTCTACTATCAGCAATAGATGCAGATGCCCTCAAGAACATAGATAATCCTGAAATGTTATAAAATAATTGAGAAGTGATGAGTCTTGGCACTTATTACCTTTGTCATATTATGGAATTTGCTTTTTAATAATGGCTGTATTTAACAACCAGCTCACAAAATTTCAGAAAGTTTGACAACCAGCTCTCTGGAGCACAGAGAATGTGAGTATGACTACCCGAGTACCTCTGTTCTCAGGTAAGTGCATGGAGAGTGAGCTGAGACTTGATCTTCACAACACCCCAAATTTACCCTAGCTAGGAAATAAATGCAGAAAGAGGGAAAACAAAAATGACAGAGCTTATGAAAAACGGAATACCCACCCTAACTTCAAGACTGGAGAAAGAGGTCAAGTGTGAAAGAGTTTGAGAAGGCAAGTCTAGAGAAGGGCTGAGTGTGTGTTCTCTACCAGGCTATAGGCCATGAGTGGCAAACAAAACAACCTTACCACCTACCCTGAACTCCCTAAGCGAGGTCTTGTGTCTTCTTTCTCTGTTCTACCGAGATTCGTACTCACAGGAAACAGAGGTCAAGAAGGAGTAGAGACATTTCATAAAATGACCCTCTTTAGATGAGCCACAATAATCAACTGTGTAAAAAGAAAATACAACTCAGGAGTTTAATGGAAACCATTTACGCACAAAGCTGGATGTAGCACTGAGAAAAAATTTGCACAGACAGCTCTGGTAGAGAAGAAAAAGTCAAATATCAAAGGCAGCTAGAAATCTTTGGAGGGCAACAATCAGTCTCACTCAAGTTTTCCTGAGAATCAAGCAGAGAGTCTATAGTACAATCATACTCGGGAAGAATTTTCCACTAAATGGATTTCCATGGTATCTGTTCCATGAGGTAACCGTTTTAAAAATTTTTGTCACTTGAGTACAAAGGGAGGTAGCGAGATGTGTGTGAGAAAAAAAAGTTTTTCACGGAAAACCCGCTGCCTTTTTCTTTATTGCTTAAGATATTTGAAAATTCATGAGCTCAAAAAGGGATGCACACTTAATCTTTTACCTCTAGCTCTGCCTGCAACCTTTACTAGATATAGCACAGTAAAGAATTTTACGTATAAAGTACTTACCAAATGCTTGCTGAATTGAAAGATTAGTGCAAGATCCATCTCATTACACCAAACTGCCAAATAATAGACTGTTCTGCTAATTGACATTTGAATATATAATTATAACTAGCAACCCTACCTAGCAGGGCACCTTGGGTCAAACAATCAGCTAGCTGCCAGATCCCAAGTGGCAAGCTGTGGATTGAATTGGAAGTTAGCTAACACACTTCTCACTTGTAACTGGAAATAGGAGGCACAGCTGAAAGCCTCAGGTTGGCTTTGGTGAAGCCAACACTGAGACTGAGGCCCTTTCAGTTTTACTGAACACTGTGTTTCTGTTCCCTCGTGCCCCTTAAGTGATAAGAACTTCCTGCCACATGATTCTAGTTTAGAGAAGGGATTCTACTTTCCTGCCATAGTTGATATGGTACAGCTGGATACAAATAGAGTATGTCTAATGAAGAACCTCTACCAAGTTCTTTTTCCAGAACAATCATTTAGTGAATATTTCTTGAGCACCTACTACAAGGAACGCACTGTGCTATGGAGATGCGTGGATAGAAGGGGCAGGAGACTAATGTTTATTAAATAGCTCCTCCATGCCAGGGATTATGCTAAGCAGGGACAAGGCTTCATCTCATTTAGTCCTCACACGCCTCATTTTACAGATGAAGACAGGGAGCTACAGAAAGGTTAAGTTCTTTGCCCAACAGAACACAGCTAGTAAGTGGTGAAGCCCAGAGCTGCCCCCAGGCTGCTCCTACCCCAAGGCCTGCTCTACTATACCACATTGCAACTTATTTCAAGAATTATCAGGCAAAGCCCTGGAGCGAGAACAAATGCAGTCTAGTTGATCTAGTCTGAGTCTTCTTGAAGAGGATAGAAAATATGCATACACAGGAATTCAGCTGCCCACAGGAGGTACATATGAGTGCTGTTCATCACGACCCTGAGTGCTCTAGAATGGCTTTCTAGACGACTTAGAATCTCGGCTGCGCCTTCAGGGAAGGTAACTAGAAAGGCTGGACTTGCAGTGCATGCATAGGAAGAAAAGAAGCGGGGTGGGCGTTCCATATTCCTCCAAGCGCCTGCTGGGAGAGGCAGGGCAGGGCCTTCTAAGTAAAGGCACAGGGAGCAGGAAGGAGAGATGTTATCGAGGGGAGAATTTACTTCTAGGTAAAGAAAGCAGATTCAAAATACACATTTATTCTCCCTCCCTCTTGAAACCCCACTGAAATGAGGATAAAGAGATTATTTTTTCCCAAGACATAAACCTATAAGGGTAAGGAGAACAAGAGGCAGAAAACAAAAGCAACAATTTTGGAAGCTGAAAGGCATATTAGAGAGATCAGTTCCTCTAACAGACTCAAGAAAATGGAATCCTGTGTGAATAGGAGGGAAGGCTGGGAAACAACCTAATCTTTATTTTGAATTCCTGGCAGCCCCAGGTACATCTGGACATGGGGGCAAAAGGGAGGGAGTGGTTCATAAAAGGATTACTTGAAAGTCTACTGAAGAAGTAGTCAGACCCCTAGATCCCTTAGGCCCTCCCTGGGCAACTGTCTCTTCACCCCAGCAAAAACTTGAAGGTTTATTTTTTGGAAGGAATAAAATAGAGGGTCACTGGACTGGCAGACTGCATGAACAATTAAGGGTGGAAGAAATATTAAGTGAATTCACATATACTGGACGCCAGAAATTCCCACCTCTCTTCTACCCTCTTCCCATTTGGTTTCCTGGATACTGGCAGCCAGGCCTTTGATCCCCAGAAAGCAGATTAGAGAATCTTTCTCTGTGGAATCTGGTCTAAGACAAAAGACCTAAAGATACTGACATTGGAGGTTTCGCAAATAAATGGCCCAGTCAAATCTTTATGGTTCTATGACCCTACCTCAAGCCAAGAGGTAAGATGAGAAGAATAAATAAAAGCTAAAGAACTCCGTTCCTTAGTATTTGAAAAATAAAAAGGATCTCTTTGAACCAAACTCCATATAAAACTATTACTAAAAAACAGTTTAAAGTATTTTAATTTATTTACAGAAGAAAATGCTTTTTACCTTCTGTGTTCTTGGCAATTATTTGCTTACCACATTAATGGAATAACCTCAGATTCATGCTGGTTGAAAAGAGAAGGCCATTAGCACATATGCCTGAAAGATCCCCTAAACCATACAGTAAGATAACACACAGTGCAGTGCACAAGTCATAATCTTCCTTTAATTAAGTTAATCAATACACATTTGCTCAAGGTTCTACGGAAAGGACCTGGTCTCTTTTAATATGCACACCCACCTCTGAGACTTCTAAAAATTAGTCTGTGGCAGGTTTAAGTAAGTGATTAGGGTTTTCCATTGTTATCCTACAGGTCATACTATGCATCACATTTAAGTGAATGTGGCAGGATAATCTTCTGAGAGACTACTTTCTGTTCTAACTGCTGCAGGAAACTGGACGGGATGGGGGGTGGGGAGAGAAACACCCCAAAGATATTTTTCTCCTTCTCTGCCCTCACTTGAAAAGAATGGCTCCCCGGGAAAGGATTAACAGCTTCCTTTGCTCCAAGAAATATCCCCCTAAAAATCTACCAGCCAGGTGTCTGAGAGAGGAAGCTGAGACTGCCCTCAATGGGAAGGGGTAAGAGGTTTTATACACTTCGTAAAGATTGATGCCATAATGGTAATGAGAACAAACTTGAACATTTACTGAATGGTGACTACTGTGTTTGAAAGTTTTCATAGTAATATGCAAATTAGAGATTTACATACTAATTTATTTAATCCTTGCAACAATCCTGTGAAGAGGGTATCATTACTGCCATTTTGCAAAAGAGAAAACTGAGGCACAGGGAGGATAAATAATGTGCCTAATGCCATACAGCTAGTGAATGGGAGGGCCAGGATTTGAACCCCGGCAGTCTGGCTGCAGAGCCCACTGGCTTATTTACTCATAGCAGATCCCTGGCCTGGGAATGCCTGGACTGAGGAGCGCTAGTTTCCACACAGGCTCCAGTGGTTGAGTTCGACTGGCATGAGTGGTGAGATCACAGGGCACGGCAGAGCCAAAAGTTTTCAAATCTCCTGAAGGGACTTGCAAGTGACCCTCTCAGCAAAGACGACAATGGACAGAATGCATTTTAGGAGAGAGGGCATGCACATTTCTCTTTTCAGTAGAACAAGTTGTACAACTCTTATAAAGCTCTCCAAAAAAGGTTTTAAATGGGAAGTGTTAGTTAGCTTGATTGTGGGCATCACTTCACAATGGATGCATAGATCAAATTGGCACATTGTACACCTTATATATAAGTAATTTTTATTTTTATTGTCTCAGTAAAGCTGGAACTTTTTTTAAAACTCAACGCTTTAGAGCACATAGGCTCTCGGATCCAGGGATGAATCAAAATGAGTTTTATTTTGGAAGAAGGCAAGTAGATAAATAAATTAAAAGGTACTTGTTAGAGCTGAGGTTTAGTGTAAGAAGAAAGTGGTGATGCCTCAAATTAACCAATCCCATTGCCCAGCCTACATGACTAGCTATCCCTTATTCAAAACGGGACAGCAGCCTCACCAGTAGAGCCTCTCTAGCTAGCATTATCTCTTGCTACCTCCCCTATGTTCCACAGCTGTAATGAAGAGCACACCTGTGCCCCTATTCCTTAGTTCCCTGCCCCCAAACATCTCATACCAACTAGGCCTTGACACACATAAGGCCCGGTGCATCCTGAGCATCTAGTCAATGTCTGGTACCCAGTAAGCCAAGTACCTGAGCCACGTAGTGTGTAGTAGGGACAGAAGAGCTTGAATGCACTTCCATCTCTGTCAGTGACTCACTCTGTGACCTTGAGAAGTTGCTCGATTTCCCTTAATCTCATATTTAAAGTATTTGCAGTATAGTATTGTTGCAAAGATTAAATGAGATCATATATATGAAAAGCAAGTTATTCAACAGTAATGTGTCTATTATTAGTAATTGTTAGCTATTAATAGTTTCCCATCATAAATGTTACTTGTCAGTCCCAGAGTTATTATATGTCCCCCTTCATAAATATTAGTTGAAAGAAGGTAATTTCTCTGAGAAAATATTGATAAATGACTATAATCTTTATTAAGAAAATATGCACAGCAAAATAGATGTCTCCAAGTTCACAATGATTGGTAATATGATTTGGCTCTCTGTCCCCGCTCAAATTTCATGTTGAATTATGATCTTCAGTGTTGGAGGAGGGGTTTGGTGAGAGGTGACTGGATCATGGGGGTGGATTTCCCCCTTGATGTTCTCGTGATAGTGAGTTCTCACAAGATCTGGTTGTTTAAAAGTGGGAAATAATATCAATTTCCAAATATAAATGAGTGGGCCTAGTCAAATCAAGTTTCAGTACCTGTAAACAAAAACTACAGTGGACACACAAAGCTCTGTGCTATTTTATTTTAGCACAGTTATTTATGCAAATTAGCCATCAGAGATTACAGCAGAGACATGGTCAGCAATCAACAAAAGAACTGATGATGATGATGAGAATAAGCCGACAAATAACAAATTCCAGAATCAACATCGGAAGATATACTTATTACTGCTGCTAATGTCACCCTAAGCAGATACAAGCAGAAAACAAACAACCCAATGGCCACCCACTGCCTTTTGTGAAATCTGTTTGCTCAAAGCTCTGTTTGGTCAGTAGGTTGTAATAGAACTACTGAATGTCACAACTGTCAGTCACTAGTGCAGAGCTGCAAAGCAGGAAGTTTTTCTAAGCAAGAAAGCCATTCCAAACTAAACAGCATCCTCTAATACAGCCTTGATTTTCTTGGCAATATGTTTAAGTGAAAGAAAATATATAAATAGAAAAGTGCAAAGTGCATAAATTGTAAGTATAGAGCACAATAAACTTTTACAAAGTGAAATCACCCATATAACCACCACCTAAATCAAGATGGAGAACACTGCCAGCACTCCAGAAGCCTCTCTCCCTGGACTCTCCCAGTCACTATTCCTGCCCAAAGGTAACCCCTGCTCTGACTTCTATCCCTGTGATTCCTTTGACCTGTTCTTGAACTTTATATAATGAAATGCCACAGTATATGGTTACTGCATCTCCTTTTTTTTTTTTTTTTTTGGTTTATTATTATGTCTATGAGATTTCTCCACATTGTGGCATTTAGTCATAGTTTATTATTTTTCATTGTTATAATATTCCATTGCATATTTGCCTAATTGCAAGTCATAAATATATTCTATTTTATCTTTCCAAATTTTTACAATTCATTTGGATATCTAGTTGATCCAGCACCCATATGGAAAGACTACCGTTCCCCCATAGCCCTGCAATGGCAGTGTTCATAGTCAGAGCTTGGTCTGGTTTTCATTTTCTGTTATGCTCCAATGATTTCTTTTTAATGAAAAAAATTGTGCGGATCTCCCCATGATGGCATCTGTATGTTCAATATTTTTTGATAAAGAATATATTTAATTACCCAAAGATATTATAACATCAGTAAGGTTTATAATTATTTTATAGTTATCATTATAGCTTTTACCCATGTTAACAAATAGTACACTTACGTACGAACCCTAATAATTCTGATTAATGGATCCATGTGATAACTCAGAGATTCTCACACTGATAATTATGCTTTAGATGTTAATTTTCAAATGGTTTTACTCACATATATTTGCTCTGGTATAATTTCTGACTGTAAACATAAATCTGTCACATAACCAAATGTAAACATAACAAAAAAATTTTAGAAAAATGTTTTCCCTACATAATAACTACCTCAGTTTTAAAAAGAAATATGTATGTATGCACATATATGTATGTAGTATGTATGTATCTATAGCTTAAAGAGCAACTTTGACTTCTTGTAGACATCCTAAAAATCTTAGCAATGGCCATCAGTTTCACAGCTGGAAAGCAATGATTTTTGTTTAACTAAAGGCCATCCTTTCTGTTGTAACTAGTACTTTAGTCAGTCAATCAATCGCTCAAACCCCAAAATAAAATGCCTTAATTAATGAAGCCTCTGGGAATGAGGTTCTTTTTATTCCCCCCTGCCCCCTGAGACGGAGTCTTGTTCTGTCACTGAGGCTGGAGTGCAATGGCGTGATCTCAGCTCACTGCAACCTCCGCCTCCTGGGTTCAAGTGATTCTCCTGCCTCAGCCTCCTGAGTAGCTGGGATTACAGGTGTGCCACCAACTTGGCTAATTTTTTTGTATTTTTAGTAGACACGGGGTTTCACCATGTTGGCCAGGCTAGTCTCGAACTCCTGGCGTGATCCACCCACCTCAGCCTCCCAAAGTGCTGGGATTACAGGTGTGAGCCACCGTGCCTGACCTCGAATAAAGCTCTTTTTAATGAAAAATGTAAAATCAAAAAAAAAAAAAAAACTAAAGATATGAACCATATGAGCCAGTGCTGATATAAATCTTTATGGGATTGCTTCTAAAGCTACATACACAACTGCTAAGTACCTTGTCTCATGACTTTTATGTGTAATCACCAGAGAAAAATGGGCTTGATCTCACATGAAACTGTGAAAGCATCCCTTTAACATTCCCAGCTTTACCTTCTGTACCATGCCTTACCTCGGTATGAAAGGCACCTGTCCTCTAAACCAGTGTTTCTCAAAGCAAGTCCAGGAAACACCTTCAGCGGAATCACCCTGGGTGCTTGTTAACACTGGGGATTCCTAGCCAGACAAGGTGGCTTACGCCTGTAATCCCAGCACTCTGGGAGGCCCACGCAGGTGAATCACTTGAGATCAGGAGTTCGAGACCAGCCTGGCCAATATGGTGAAACCCTGTCTCTACTAAAAATACAAAAATTAGCCAGGCCTGGTGGCGGGCTCCTGTAATCCCAGCTACTCAGGAGGCTGAGGCAGGAGAATCACTTGAACCCAGGAGGCAGAGGTTGCAGTGAGCTGAGATCACACCACTGCACTCCAGCCTGGACGACAGAGGAAGTCTCTGTCGCAAAAAAAAAAAAAAAAAAAAAAAGGTGGATTCCTGATCCCCGCTCCAGATGTAGAGAATCAGAATCTGTGGGGTGGTGCCCCGGAGTTTCCGTTTTTGTTTTTATTTTTAAATTGTATTTATTTCTTAAACGTTTATTCTAGGTTCAGGGGCACATGTGCAGGTGTGTCATGTAGGGAAACTGCATGTCACAGGGGTCTGGTGTACAGATTATTTTACCACCCAGATAATTAGCATAGTACCTAATAGGTAGTTTTTCCATTTTTAAACAAGGTCTGCAGGCAATTCTCATGCACCCAAATTTAAGAACCACTGTTTCTGGCCCTATTGTAGCTTCTCCTCATTTCCTGAAAACCCTTGGGGTTCTCTTCTCTGACTTAGTTAAAGCACAGGTCAGCGTTGACTGTTAAAGCACAGGTCAGTGTTGAAGGAATCTTCTCTTCACATGCCTCTCTTCCCTTTTGACTTGAGAACAGTTTAGTTACTTTCAGCTGATTGAGGTTGTTTTGTGAAGGAGGTGGCAGCTGAGTCAGTAGTATTTGGATATATCTGGATGGGTAGAAGGGCATTCTCAACAGAGAAAAGTGAAGGGGTAAGAATGTAAAAGCAAGCATTCTCTCAGAATGTGAGGGGAAAGGTAGCAGTTGGGTTTGGCCTAAGTGCTTGGATTATTTCTAGTCATATATAGAGAAACAAACAAATACATGTTGAGATTATACATATTAATTTAGGATTAAGGTAGGATTAGGTAGACCATGACATCATGCATGTATGTGGAAGTGCTTTTAAAGGTTTAGAGGGTTTTGCAAAGGGTATTATTATTATTATTATTATTTCATGGGTTTAAATTAAAGCATTTAAACCCCATGTTTGAAAACTGAAAGTAAAGAGGAAAAAGAAGTAACATCTATTAAGCACTTATGTGTGTGTTGGCTGTATATGTGGTATTTAGCTATTTGATTCTCTTCAATTCAACAACATTTCTCTAAAATAAATCAGAACTAGTAGATATGAAAATATTTGCCCAAAGTCACACAGCAGCTGTAAGGGGGGAAAAGATTTCTTTTTCTTTTCCATAGTCCTTTCTTCCCTTTCACACACTGCCATCTCTGGAGTCACCAGTGTTAAAGTTTTTCCTTGTCAGTGGCACTTTGTAGGCATGAGGAATTGCTTGCACTTGTACTTTCTTCCTCGGAACTTTTAGTTTGATGTTCTCTCATGCTCTGTTAGCTTGACAGTGTAATATGTAGAAATGCTGTGGAAAACCAGGCGGAGAAAGGCAGACCGAGCTGTCCGACATTAGCCAGTCTGTGTGACCAGATGTTCCCCTAGCATAGCAATTCTGAGGCACATTTCAGATTCACAGTTAACAGCTTAGAACTGGGCTCCTCTCAAGGACACACAGGCATTGGCCCACAGGCTTCGGATTTTTTCAGAGACAGGAAACATACCTATGGTGCTCTCTTGGCTTTCAGAATTTCATCTAAAAACAAAACTGCATAGGTCGAATAGTAGGAAATTGCCACCATTTGACCTTGTTTGACCTACAAAGGTGGCAATTTCATAATGAATAGAAACAAACATTCCAGATGTTCTATGAGTTGGAGTTTTCTGGTCTGCAGCTGGCTCTGCTTTATAGAAGACAGCACAAATCTTTGTGACAAAATTTCCCGCACTGTAAAGAGCTTCAGCATACCAAACAATAGCAGCCCTATTACACCTACAAGTGCTCAGAGCAATTTTTAACCAGCATCTTATTTTATCTTCACCATTCTGTACACTGAAGACATTAAAAAAAAAAACTTGTTTTTTTTCTAACTCTTAAAAGTCAGAAATAAACGTTTTATGTTAGGCCTTTTGTTCTATCTCTAGAAGGATTTTGTGAATTTGCTCTCTAAAAAAGCCAAAACCAATCAACCAACCAACCAAACTGTCCTAAGTGTTCAAGGATGGCATGAAAGCAGCTCTCTAGTCCTTGTCTTCAATATGATTTCCTCCCAGTGCTAATGACTGTAAGCCACTATTCCGTGAATAAATCCATTTAGGTCTCCTAACACCAGCTGCAAGTAGGAAATTAAAGCAAATGGAAAGCCAGGCGCTGCAGTAGTTCCAGTGTGGGTACCAGGATCCAAGAGACACTCATCCATTAACCAAACAGCAGCACTTTCCAGCCCAGCGGGAACCAGTGGCTCCCTGCTGAGAAACAGAAATTAACTTTGCGAGGAGATAATTCGTCTTCAGATGGTTGTCATATTCAGAAAAGCTCTCTAGGTGAGGTAGTGGGAAGAGAGGGCGTGAAGCTACTGACAACATAGCCACACATGAAACAAAAGGCTTATCAGGGAGCCAGGTGGCACTGAAGATTGATGTTCTGTCTTGCCACCTCTGGGACATGAGCTTGAAATGTAGCAGGAGCCGTGGTGCCATTTGCCTCTAATGGCTGCTTGGAAAAACGAAGATGCACAAGCAGTGGTTGTAGATTTAACTCTACCGAAAAGAAACAATGAGACAAGTAGAATAAGGTTTTTGAAAAACAAATTGGTGCCACTGGGTGGGGTTCTGCAAAGTTTTGAGGGAGGGGAGAAAAGTCAAATACCAAGAGGATGCTACAAAAGATGGCAAAAAAGAGACCTGCCAGGGTGGACGGCTGTCACAGAACAGGCACCTGGAATTTGAAATGCATCTTGGGATTGGATAGCAAACTGCAACAAGATGCCACTTGCTGTTCAGAACAGATGAAGCATAGAAGTACCTCAGACTGTAACACTGATTTGACTAATTTGAAAATAATTTGATACTATAGGGTTTGGATTAACTACCATGGGGTAAAAGCACAGGAAAAGTCTGACGTTTGGAAACTGAACAGAACACCATTCCATTTCAGAATCAACATTTGATGAGCACCTGCACACCACCAGGTCTCCATCCTCAACAAGTTTCCAATAAAATTATGTCTGTTTAGTCCAAGGTTACTAATGATAGCAGCAGGAGGCAAATTCCTAGGCAAGAAGGGGCAGGTCCCTGGTGATACCTGACCTTCAAGCCAAATACAGCGGGAAGCCTGAAAACCAGGCTGCCAGTCTCGGGGAGAATCCATTACCCAGAGTGAGAACTAACTTAATGCCTTCGGGTCAATCCAAAGGTGCTTTTTCCAGGTCCACCCATGGACCAATCAGCACACACTTCCTCCCACCCATGAGCCAATCAGCACACACTTCCTCTATTCTGAGTCCATAAAAAACCCCAGACTCACCCATATGTGAAGACTGCCCGCCTGCAGGTAAGGGCTACTCACTTTGGGTCTCCTCTCTGCTGAGAGCTGTTCTGTGGCTCAATAAAATTCTTCTCTGCCTTGCTTACCCTCCAGTTGTTTGTGGAAACTCATTCTTCCTGGATGCTGGACAAGAATTCAGAACACACCGAATGGTGGGCTCGAAAAGGGCTGTAACACTTTCCTGGCCAGATCGCTGAGCTGCGGGCAATGACATGCTCCTGTTCATGAGACTGTGGGAGTAAACACTGGCGACCCTTCTGGAGGCCCAGACCTCAGGATTCCCCAAGCCAGAGCTGTAACACTATAGCCTTCCTACCCTTCGCTGGTGTTGGGTGGCTACCCCATGTGACGGGAAGCAGCAATGGGGCCAGGGCAGCCTGGGAGCCGTGGGCCAGAGTGAGGCAGTGGGACTGAATGAGGCAAAAACACGCCTCCCTCCTACCCCCCATTCGCCAAGCTGTGGGTGGTGGAAACCAGAGAGCTGCAGAGTGCCCCCACACCCACCCCTTGGGGCTCTGCAGTTGCTGGCATCTCCGAGTTTTCAGGTGTCACCGCATTCCCCTCATCCAGATGCTGGCACCCACAGGAGAAGCTTGTGGTATGCCTAGTCCAGCTGTAGGCTTGCACGGAGCCTGGAGCTGCCTGCCCTGCCGCAGTAGCTGGTGTGTCTGGCTTTGCGCACTGGCTGGACTCCACGCTCACTCGTGCACACACCCCTTGCTGCTCCATGCCTGGCTTGCCCTCAGTGGGCATGGGTCTGGGTTGGGAGCATAAGCCAAGCACAGCCTGGCAGGCCAAGGGGGACAGAACAAGCCCGACGGGCATGAGTGAAACTCAAGCAGAGGCGCCGCCGGCCACAGAGGGTTCCGGTTGGTGAAGTGACACTAAGAGAATCATCCAGGGAGGTTAAGTGGAGGTAATATTTTTTAAAGGGTTCTGTTTCTCCATTGCATTTACGGCTTTAGATAAGAACCTATCAAGCAGTGCCCAAGAGGCATCAAGAAACCTAGAGATGCAGAATGAAGCATCTGGATCTCCTATGAGCTACACTAATTGGCCATTGCCCTACCAATTCCAATTCATAGTTATTTTTATAAGTATAAATGATATCTAAGAGGTACCATAGTATAAAAGGTATGGAAGATGATAAAAATCACACATTTATTCATTCAACACACTTTCTCTATCTACTACATGTTGGATACTCCACTAGGAAGGAGCTGCATACACAGTGAGAAGACAATCTCTCTATACTCAAGGAATTCAGACTTGTGAGTGACAGAGAAGTAAATAAACAATTTCAAAAAATGTGACACCACAATGTTAGTAAATAGCAGTGTCAGGGATCACGCCCAGGCAGTGTGCTCCAGGTGCTTAGCCATTTGGATGCTCCCTCACAACTCACTAAAGCATCACACATATTATTTTCCCACTTACAATGGCACCAATAACCTAAATCTATGTAGGACTTACCTTCTTTTAAACACGTTACTGACTGAATCCCCATATTGGTGTTGTAAATTGGTATTACTTCCGTTTTATAGCTAAGGCTCGAGGAAGTTAGGCTTCCTGTGAAAGGCCACATAGCTAGTGAGGAGCAGGTCTGGAATCTGATCCCACGTCTAATTCTAAAGTCCATGCTCTTTTAATGACACAGGGCAGTTTCTTACAATTAATATGCATGTAGTGTTTGACAAAGTGCTTTTACGTGTTCTAGATCTTTTAACCTTCCTGGCAATTCTGTGAAGTAACTATCTCAGATGACAGGTAAGAAAATCAAGGCTCAGGATGGTGAGGGATACGACCTGTTTATATGGGTGACAACCTATGTACATGGTTGATAAAGCCAAAGGCTTAAAACCAGGTGCCAAACCAGGCTTAAAATCAGTGCCTTCCCTGTAGACAGACACAGTCTACATCTGTAGATATAACACTTACAGATAATTATTGCAGCCATGTAATAACTGTTCACTAACTTTCTTGAGTGGGAAGGGGTATATAAGGTTAACTGCTTTGACTGGCAGATGGATTGTGGAGAGCTGGCTAAGGCTTACTTTCTTATCAGTAGTTGCTTTTACCCTCCTCCCAAAGAGAAAGGTACACACTATGTTTTTCAAAATCATTGATCATTCTATTATTATGTTAACAGTGCTATTACGTCACTATATAGGCACTTAGGGTGGAGAAAATGAATCTGGAGATTTGAAGGTTATAGGCTAAAATATGAATCCCAGGGTCCTAGAATAAAAGCCACGTACCTCCAAATGTGCTGATATCTTTTGAATTGAGATAGTCAATCCTGCCTGCCTGATAAATGGAAGACATACAGACATGGGCGTGTGTACATCTTTTCATTTCTCGATAGAAGAAATCTGACAGGGTACCTGCTGTAGTGTAGAGGAACAGCTGAAATCCGCTGTGGAACTAAGTTGGTTTTCCGGTTTAGATTATTAGATTATTCCAGGAAGGTTGGTTCCAGAGGACTGAGAGAGTATAAAGCAGCAGAGGTGCTCTACTCATTGTCTGGGGTAAGCCATACATGAAAAACAACTGTCCACTTCTCTGCTGATTAAAAAAAAAAAAAAAAAAGCCTTAGGAATAGAGAAGTCATTATAATCCCATAATCAGCTAGAGGACAGCACTGTGTCATCTACTTGCTGCAAATGGGAAAGACATGAAGACAATAAGAGAATCATAAAAAGTAGGGAAAATATACTGCACAAGTCTCTAGCTGATGATCTAGATCATAAGGTGTCTTCCCTTTAATTAATGCCAACAGCCAAGTTCTTTTTTTTTTTTTTTTTTTTTTAATTGGTTTCTGGGGAGTAAGGAAAAGGGATGGTGAGAAGGATACACCCAAGCAGATGAAATGGCGAAGAGGGGGCTATTTGAAGGTAGGGCTAGAGTGGGAGTTAAGAGGGCTCAAAAGTCTAAAGTGCCTTGAGGTCCCACACAGTCTCTCAATTTTGCTGATGGCTGCACTTGTGTTTTAAAAATAAAATATCTGCTGAGTGGATTAAAGGAGTGAATTGAATTCCCGAGGCTCCGATTACTTTTCCCTTTGCCAGTTTTTATCAGCAACGATCAGTAAGACTGTCAGATCTGATGTAAGCTGCTTTCCTCTTGCACTCTTCTTTAGCTTCACAGCATGTGAAGCACAGGATTAAAATTGTGTGTGTGTGTGTGTGTGTGGGTGGGTGCGCACGCGCGCGCGCTCTTTTAACAGCTGAGCCCAGTTGAGAAGAATGCTAAAGAAAATTCCCTAGGAATCGGGAGACCAATAAGAGGTGGCAAGCACATGCGAGGGAACACCATCCTCGGTCTCGAAGGTAGGGCCCTGGAGTCCGTCATTCTCATTCCCAGCTCTACCCCAGCCTCACCCTGAGGAACAGGGAGCTGGACAACTAGCGTCTGCAGAGGCACATGTAAAGTGATGCTACTGATGTGTTATTATGAGGCCTCTTCCCGCAGCCAAATGGGCTGGACCTTTTGACACACTCCCTCTCCCTGTGCACACTGATGCCCCGATGAGGCAGCTGCCTGCCAGCTCCTGGCTGAGGCTGTTTCCTCCGGGCACCACATCCACTTGGAGGTTAAACACTCTGCCTCCAGAAGGCAAATGGAAACAGAATCAATGTTTTTGACTCACCCCCCACCCCAGGGACTGTAAACTGCTGAAACCTTGTTCATGAATACTCTGTGCCCACAAATATGCCAGTCAAAGAATGCACTTGGAATGAGGGCACAGTACAAACAGGCTGCTCAGTTCACAGGAACCAGCAAGTTCTTCTCGGTTTTAATCTGTCCAGAAGAGAAGGGAAATGATTCTAGAATAGGATCACTATAGAGACACTCCTCAGAGATGAATACAAACATGAGCATGGGGAAGGACTCAATAAACACTGGCTAACTGTATCAAACTGAAGCAGGATGTCTCCCCACTGGCAATGGTTGGGAATAGTTCCCCAGTTCTCAGGTGTGCCTAAGCGACTTAGATATTAGGGCAAAGAAAGATTTTCTTTCCCCATAAAATAGACAGAGGTGGCGACGGTCAAAAACATGGATGAGATATTGACAATATGAATATTGAAACCAGCTGCAGTGGTGCATCCCTGTAGTCTCAGCTACTCAAGAGGTTGAGGTGGGAGGATTGCTTGAGCCTACAAGTTCAAGAGTAGCCTGGGCAACATAATGAGACCCTCTCTCCATCTCTCTAAAAAGTGTGTGTGTGTGTGTGTGTGTGAGAGAGAGAGAGAGAGAGAGACAAAGAGGGAGAAAGAGGGAGAGAGAGAGACAGAAAGAAACAAAGAAACAGATGGTAACAGAGCCCAGCCAGCTACACAAAGCAGGTGTTCCATCTAGTGAATAAGCACATAGTTATCCTCCATGTCATGCTAAAGAATGGCATTGTTCCAAAGAAGCCGGAGACGACCTCGATTGCTTAAACCACAGTCAAAATGCACTTAACTGGTACTTCTCTACCTTAGGCTACAGCCATTTACTGGATTCTGAACATTAGAAGCAAAAAGACAGGTAATTGACTAAATCCAGCTTCCAGTAACTTAATCCATGTCAGATTCTGCCAGGCCTTCAAGGAATACTTGAGAGCAGAGATGCCCGATTGTGTATTTATTTATTGTTTTGTTTTTTGTTACTCTGGTCCCTAGATCATTGTGAAAGTACTCAATAAATGTGCTTTGTGTGATTTTAAGGATGGATTTTAAGTGGCAGCAAATGTTGCTATTCCTTTCCCTTAGAAAAAAATGTGTTTTTTTTTTTTTTTTTTTTAATCAAACAAGACTCTATAAGCTTTTACTTGTTCCCCAATCTCCATCCCAAAGACAGGAGTCAGGGAAATGCTATGGTTATTTTTTAAAAGCGGGGGAAAGGATTTTAGAAATTATTGATTAAATTTCAATCATCCCTTGGGTTATGAATATTTAGACAAAGAAATGTTAACTAAGAGCCATTATACATTCACCTAGATATTATGTTAATTTTCTTTTCTTTTCCTATAGGATTAGCAGACTAAGCAGTCTATATGTGTTGAATTATCTCATGGGCTATCCTTGCAGAAAAATATGGGGAAATGAAAATTCATGTAGTCAAATATTAGCAGGTGGTTGAAAAGCTATATTGAGAAAAGGTTGCTTAATGGATTCTTTCAACTAAAGGGATGCTTGTAACAGACTACAGTCCTTAGAAATGACCTATACATGTAATCCCAGCTACTCGGGAGGCTGAGGCAGAAGAATGGCTTGAACTCGGGAGGCAGAGGTTGCAGTGAGCAGAGATCGCACCATTGCACTCCAGCCTGGGCGACAGAGCAAGACTCCGTCTCCAGAAAAAAAAAAAAAAAGGCTCTATACAATGACTTTATTGCCAACTTTGAATAAAAAATTTATTTATTAAACTTAATAAAACCCAAAAGCTGAGAATGCCCTAGTATTACTAATAACAAAGTCAGTATTGACCATTATTCTGACAAGGCATGAGAACAAAATTATAAAATTTAAGAGCAACAAATGTTTTTCACTGAGATTCCAAATTACTGGCTTTGTCAAGATTATAAGAAAATCTTAAAAGATCTGGGGATTTTAATTCGCCAATAATAAGTTTGTATGAGAAGTTTGACTAGGTTCTTAGAAAAACAATGGCAACAACCAAAAATCTTGGGTTGGACTAACAGCAGTATAATGTAGCATGATGACTCATGGGAAGATCAAATCAACTGGAATGAACTGTTGAAGTTTCTGACACTCTCCTGCTTAAAATCTTCCAATGGCCACCTACTATGCTTACAACCTATACTTACCTGAGCCATGGTAACACAGCTTTGATGCCTTAAATATGCTGGCTGCTGCCTTCCTCTCCAATGTTGCTGAAGTGACTCTTCCCTTCTCTTGCTCTACTTTGCACATGACCTCTCTTTCTTTGACAAGACTCATGTTCACCATAGAGCCTGCCATGTACCACTCCCTCTGGCTGGAATGCGCTGTCCACAGACCTTCATTCGCTTCCTGGTTCCTTTGTATTATTCAGGAACAGTTCAAATGGCACGTTCTGAGATGCCTTCCCTCACCACTAATCAAAACACGCCACCCTGGCCGGGCCAGTGGCTCACACTTGTAGTCCCAGCACTCTGGGAGGCCAAGACAGGAAGATGGGTTGAGCCCAGGAGTTTGAGACCAGCTGGGCCCTGTCTCTATTTATAAACAAAATAAAAAAATACCACCTCTCTGCAAATATTTTCTATCATATTATCTGGTCTTATTTTCTTTGTAACATTTTTGACTACCAGAGACCATCTTGCTTATTTCTGTGTTTCCTGCCATTTACTTGATTTTTCCACTACAAGACTAGAAGCTCCATGAAATATCCGACCTTGCCTGTCTTCTTGTCTGCCGTATTCCCAGACTCTAGAATAGTGGCCAAAGGAGAACAGTGGCTCCAGAAGTATTTGTTGAATAAAAAGTTAAACATGTGTGCTTGACAGATCATAGCAGACTGTGTTTAATTCTAGTTATCTTGTTTTGAGAGGGACACTGGACGTTTTCCAGGGGAAAGTAACCAGGATGTTGAGAATTCTAGAAACTTCCTCATATGAGGAAGAGTTGAATAAGCTAGGAATAGTCAATCTGAAGAAGAGAAGGTGAACAGGAAACATTATAGTCATCTTGCAGAAAAGAAAGCAAACTTGTTTTGCCAATATTCCAGATGGCAAAACTAGAAGGAACGAGTAAGTTACAGGGAAACAGATTTTTGGTTCAATTATAAGGAAAATCTTTGTTAAAAAAGGAAAGGAGGCCAGCCATGGATTGGAATGACTTTTGGGATGGGAAGTTTCCTGCTATGGTCTGTATTCAGCAGAGGCTGGATGACCATCTGTCGGAGTGATATAAAATGGATTTTGACATGGGTGTGTGTGGGGGGTAACCTAGATAACCTTTAAGCCCTCTCATGTCTGAACGTATGATTCTATAAGACTGTTCATACATAAATACAGCATTTGTCAAAGAGAAATGGAATATTAGGTCCCTGTGACATTCTTGTGGAAAAAAAAAATCATTTGGGAAATACTATATACTATATCCCCTTTGGTGATGTGCTACCATTAAAAAAAAAAAAGGAAAGAAAAAACAAAAAACAAACTTATTTAATACTGAACCAATTTTTTCCAAACCTATTTGGAAATGATTCAGTTTTCATACAGTACCTATTAACATCCCACAGGGCTGGATCCCAAGGAATATATTTTGGGAAATGGTAGCCTATACTAGAGGGAGATAATTTCTTTTCTCCTTAGAATGCCCTAAAATGCAAAAATACTAGAATTCCTATTTCTACATTCAGGTCAGTGCCAAAGCTCTAGGCTAAAAATGTGGAAAAGATACAGCACCCAGAGAAAAATTTTCAATTTTCTGCAATGTTATAAAGACAAATAATCTACATATCACAGGAATTGGCAGTGTTTTGTTGGTTTAGAAGAACACACGCAGCTGAAAGAAATTGACATTCTACTGAAAAATAGTTCCTGAACATATTTACATTGAGAGTTGTTTCTGTGAACATTATGGCCATGAATAACTCAGATACACTTACTGGATGATATTGAAAACATTAATATTTCATATGCTGAAGTGCTTAGGGATGAACGTTTATAGTATATTGTTAAAGCTGACCAAAAGAAAGAAAATGAAATGTGATTTTTAGACAAGAAATCTTTTTCCTTTGTTTTAAGTTGTATTAATTTGGTAAGAATGCAAACGATTGGATTGATTCAGTCAGCTAATACCTGAGTACCTCCTACTACGTGTTAGGCATTAGAGATTCAATGGTGAGCAAAAAGACATCGCTGCTTTCAGGAAGTTCATTATTTAGGGAAAGAGAGAGAAAATGAAATCAGCCACTATAATAAATTGTGGTAAGAATAGCGATGTGCTGGAGCTGGCTCTTTTGGCTCCTAAGCGTGGACTGTTAAAGTTTTAGGACTTTCACGAGTCAGTTATTAAACACAGCCATCATTAAAAACTATATAAGTGTACAATTAAATAAAATTTATTAAAAACAATGGTAATACTCAAAATGTTTCACTTCCCAGTTATCTTATTATATATTTCACTACTCCTTAAACTTTTTTTATTTTTTAATTTAAGAGACAGGATCTTGATCTATCACCAGGCTGGAGCACAATGGCACAATCATAGCTCACTGTAATCTCAAACTCTTGGGTTCAAACAATCCTCCCACCTCAACCTCCCGAGTAGCTCAGACTGTAGGCGTGTGCCACCATGCCCAGCTAATTTATTTTCTTTGTAGAGATGGAGGTCTTGTTATGCTGCCCAGGCTGGTCTCAAACTCCTGGCCTCAAGCAGTCCTACCACCTCCCATATCACTGGGATTACAGGGGTGAGTCACTGCACCCAGTCTCTTTATGCTCTTGGGGTTATTAGCATCTATTATAGCTGTATGATGAAAATTATATATAATGAATTTTCTTAGAAAAACTGTACATTTCTTCCAAAGTCTCAAGGCATCAGGTTAAAACAGATGAGGCCTCCATTAACATGTAAAAGCTATCAAACAAGATTTCTGTATTCTAGTATTCTTGGATTAAGAAGGGCTCTCCTATAACAAAACTGTATATACTTTTGCTTAAACATATTATTACTCAACAAATATGTACTGAACAACCTACCACATGCGAGGTTCTGAGAGAGATGCAGAACTGAACTAGAAATGTCCTGATGTCCCCAAATTTCTAATCTCATTGAGAAGATGTGAAAAGATAATAATAAAATGAGTAAACTGTAATTTTAAATGATGCTCCAGACAAGCTATTAAAATTTAGAAAATGAGAACATTTTAGATCCCAGAGAAGGGATGAGATGTATTTATGGATAAGATCTGACAGCTGAAGGAAAGTATGAAAGATATTTCAGGTAGAGGGGGAAGAGTTGTGGAACAGTAAGGGGCCAAGAAAATACCATGTATGCATTCAGGGACAATAACTAGACCAGTGAGAAGGTCTGCGCTATACAGAATATACCATTCTATCTAAGATACAATTACCTTCCACAGTTGTCCTTATAGACATGTTTGCCTGCTAGCTTCATTAGTGTTAAAGATTCAGAGACTGGGAAAGTCATAATATGATGTCCCTTGAGTGTATCAAATCTTGGCAAGTTGAACATTTTCACATGGGAACACTTAGATGGGAGGGAAACCAGCTATAATACCTATCACCTCGTTGACTGCTGGAGTTGATATAAAAATATTACAGACCCTGGGGGCATCCTCCTCTTCCCCTACGTGTTCTTCCTGAAGCTGTACACGCAGGCAAAAAGGCTCCTTTCACATTTGTTCCCTTTCCTAGGTGATCTGTTGCTGAATCACATTCACACGCACATTTCCAGGTGCAGTGTACCGCCCAGTGTGGGGCTCTCACAGGGCTTGTTGTGGCTGTGTCACTAAATCCTGTGTTCAAAGATATTCTGGGATAGCTGTGACTCCTGGGCCAGGTGCGGTGGCTCATGCCTGTAATCCCAGACTTTGAGAGGCCAAAGCAGGCGGATCACCTGAGGTCAGGAGTTTGAGACCAGCCTGGCCAACATGGTGAAACTGCGTCTCTACTAAAAATCAAAAAAAAAAAAAAAAAAAAAAAAAAAAAAGTTAGCTGGGTGTGGTGGCGGGCGCCTATAATCCCCAACTACTTAGGAGGCTGAGGCAGGAGAATTGCTTGAATCTGGGAGGAGGAAGTTGCAGTGAGCCGAGATCATGCCATTGCACTTCAGCCTGGGCGACAAGAGCGAAACTCCATCCCCCACCCCCAACTCCAAAAAAGAAAGAAAGACAGAAAGGAAATAAAGGAAAGAAAGAAAGAATCCTAACCCAGCCAGGCACAGTGACTCACACACCTGTAATCCCAACACTTTGGGAGCCCGAGGCGGGCCGATAACCTGAGGTCAGGAGTCCGAGACCAGCCTGGCTAACATGGTGAAACCTCATCTTTACTAAAAATACCAAAAAAATCCCACAAAAAATTAGCTGGGCATAGTGGCACGGGCATGTCGTCTCAGCTACTTGAGAGGCAAGAGAATCGCCTGAACTCAGAAGGTGGAAGTTGCAGTGAGCAGAGACCATGCCACTACACTCCAGTTTGGGGAACAGAGCGAGACTCAGTCTAAAAAATCAACAGAAATTAAAAAAATAAAAGAAGTGAATCCTAATCCTCTTCTCCCCTAGAAAAATTGCCCTTGCTGCTGCTAATAATACTTATTAGGGGAAAAGTCTATGTTTACATAGTACATCATAGTGAATACATCTTCTTTATCTAAATTATGCTCTTTATTCTATTGCACAGTAGGGTGACTATGGTTAACAGTAAGGTATTGTATATGGCAAAATAGCCAGAAGAGAAGCTTTTGAATATTCTCACCACAGAGAAATGATAAATGCATGAGGTGATGGGTATGCTAACTACCTTAATCATTATGTAACATAATGATTATATAGCTAAGCATCAAATTGCACTCCATCAATATGTATAATGTGTTAAATAAAAAAATTTTTAAGTCTATAGAATGTTAACAAAAATTAAAAATTAAATTATCCCATGCCATGTGACTTTCTAAGGAAGGCATGGCAAGTGCTATTACCATGAACTTTACAAATACATACAAAAGTATGAGACCCATTTGAGAACACACTGTGATTATACGGGTCTCAAGCCCCATGTGAAACCTCAGCTTGAAACCCAGCAATCTCATCCGCATACCAGGAGTCAGCAAAGTACGGCCTGAGGGCCAAATGTGGCCTGCCACCCACTTTTGTAAATGAAGTTTACTGGAACACAGTCACATGCATTCACATATATATATGTTGTCTACAGCTACTTCCCCACTACAAAGGCAGAGACGAGTGACTGCAACACAGACTGCAGAGCCCAAGAAGAAAAAGATTGCTTGTCCCTGCATTATACCATATTATCTTAGTTGAATGGTCCTAAATTCCTAGAAACAAAAGTATGGAATCTTTTAGCCCAGCATATAGAGAACAATCTATATCTGACTGGGTACTGGAAAGGGACTCCCTAACCCACTACAGGATGAACGCCACCCACATAGCATGCAAGGACTCTCTAAGCCCAGAGTACCAACTGTGGGATGCATGCCACCTACACACAGCTCACTTAAGGGTGGTAAAAGGCTGTGGTTACAAGGTACTGGATTAACTTCAGGTTGGCCTGTGATGTCTATTAGCATTTTTGAAGGTTACAAGAAACTGAAGAAAAATAACTGTGTAGAAAGATTGAACTAAATACTTAAAAGATTATATGAAAGCCTAAGGTAATGAGGCAGGCAGCTGACAGGGCTAGAAATGGATTTTATGAAATTCTAGTCTCAGCTTGCTTCTTGCAGCGTCTTTTCTCAAATTTCCTTTCACTTTATCCCCTATTTTTTTGCTTGATTGAAGACCAACTTCAGAGATATAAAATAAGTGTGACGTTTAACTTTTTTTTTGGGGGGCATAAAATTCTTGTGTGTGGGAAGGGTAGTGAGGACTAAAAGGCAGTTATTACAGAATTCATTGCAAAGTCCATTGTTTTATTATAGTAAGCAAATGCCTGCCTTTTATGTTCTTTCAAATCCTGTAAGATTGAAGAGTTTATCCAGTCAACCAGACACACAACATTCTCCCTGAAAAAGGAGAGTGTGCTATCAGTGGTCTAATGACACTGCAGCAAAGAATCAGATTACTCTGACTTGTGTTCACAGCATGATTATAAAATAAACCTGTAATCTGTGAAAGTGAGCAAAGCTTCCTTTAGCTCACTGCATGCAACATGAAGTATATAGAGTTTTGTTTATACTAAGTTCCAAGCAGGTATCAAGATAGACTCCACTAGCTGAGAGGTAGATGCCCATGGCTGAGACATGTGGCAGGAATGACGTGCTACAGTAGGCATATGTGAAATGCTTCTGTCAGGGAGAAAGCCTACCAAGTTACATGAAAAGCTTTTGGACTTTCTAAGAGAACCAAATACTGGACAGTTTGGGATGAGTCTAACTCACAAACATCTTCAGTTAGTATAATGGGCAAACATTGTATTTCTTTTATATATCTTATATATCTAGTATATATAAGAATATATATAAATATAGTAAATATATATGATATTATATATAATATTGTATTTTACACACACACACACACACACACACACACACACACACACACACACACACTCCTAACTTGCATATCATGCTAGTTGGCCCATGCTGGGTGCTCAGTACCTCTTAACTGAAGGGAGTATTCCCAGTGGGCCATTTGTAGTAAAACAAAACAGGCAATGGTATGTGCATGGATCATGCAACTGCAGCTCTTGCACTAGAAAAGTAACATAAAGCACATGTTTACCTAGTCAGAGTAGGCTTCCATATCATCTTTCTAAATAGGCAATAGTTTATTCACTCTATTTCATACAAAGAGAAAACACATAAGCAATACAACCCAAAGTTCCCAGGATGTAGAGTCTACTTATACATACAAATTTCAATGTTAAGATATAACTTTGGATCTTCAGGCTTGAGTTAATCAAAGGCCCTTTCAAATAAAATTCATATTAGATACAATGAAATTTGCTATAAAGTAGAAAATCTAGTGTGGTTTTAATGTGGACACGGGTGTTTTCAGGTCATGTTTCAGAGTGCCTGAAATGACCTCCTTTTTAGTCAGAAATGGGCTGGTGAAGGGAATTCTAAGCTTGGTTACAAACACCTGAGTAGAGTTTGAGGCATATGATACTTTGATGCTGTTCTACCTATAGAAGCATGGTAGGGAGGTATGGCCAATGAGAAGAACAATGAGCAGTAGGTACTCCATTGTCAAGCAGGTGCAATCCCAGCACTTTGGGAGGCCAAGGCAGGCAGATCACAAGATCAAGAGATCGAGACCATCCTGGCCAACAAGGTGAAACCACATCTCTACTAAACATACAAAAATTAGCTGGGTGTGGTGGTGCCTGCCTGTAGTCTCAGCTACTTGGGAGGCTGAGGCAGGAGAATCCCTTGAACGTGGGAGGCAAAGGTTGCTGTGAGCCGAGATCACGCCACTGCACCCCAGCCTGGTGACAGAGCAAGACTCTGTCTCAAAAAAAAAAAGGAATGTGTGGTAGTAGTGAAGAATCCAAGAAATTAAATAGGTTGGGTACAAATGTAAAAGAGATTAGAAATAATTTCAGGTAGTCATTGGATTTTGACAGAGCTGAATTCTACCAGACATATAAAGAAGAGCTGGTACCATTTCTACTGAAACTATTCCAAAAAATTGAGAAGGAGGGACTCCTCCCTAACTCATTTTGTGAGGCCAGAATCATTCTGATACCAAAACCTGGCAGAGACACAACAACAAAAAAACTTAAGGCCAATATCCTTAATAAAATATAGATGCCAAGGTCCTCAACAAAATACTAGCAAACTGAATCCAGCAGCACATCAAAATACTACTCCACCATGATCAAGCAGGTTTCATCCCTGGGATCCAGGGTTGGTTCAACTTATACAAATAAATAAATGTGAGCTCATCACATAAACAGAACTAAAAACAAAAACCACATGATTAGCTCAATTGATGCAGAAAAGGCTGTCAATAAAATTCAACATCTCTTCAGGTTAAAAACCCTCAAGAAAGTAGGCAGTGAAGGAACATAATTCAAAATATTATGAACCATCTATGACATACCCACAGCCAATATCATACTGAATGAGCAAAGCTAGAAGCCTTCCCCTTGAAAACTGAAGCAAGAAAAGAATGCCTTCTCTCACCGCTCCAACTGCCTTTTCTCAGCACTCTAATTCAACATATTACCAGAAGTCCTGGACAAAGCAATCGTACAAAAAAAAAAAAAAAAAAAAAAAAAAAGATATCCAAATAGGAAGACAGGAAGTCAAACTATTCCTGTTTTCAGATGCTATGATTCTATTCCTAGAAAATTCTAGTCTCTGCCCAAAAGCTCCTTGATCTGATAAGCAACTCTGGAAAAGTTTCAGGATACAAAATCAATGTACAAAAATCAGTAGCATTCCTATACACCAACAATATCCAAGGTGAGAGCCAAATCAAGAACGCAATTCCATTCACAATAGCCACAAAAAGAATACAATACCTAGGAATACAGCTAACTAGGGAGGTAAAGGATCTCTACGATGAGAGTCACAAAACACTGCACAAAGAAATCAGAGATGACATAAACAAACAGAAAAACATTCCATGCTCATGGATAGGAAGAATCAATATTGTTGAAATGCCATACTGCCCAAAGCAATTTACAGATTCAGTGCTATTCCTATCAAACTACCAATGACATTTTCCACAGAATTAGAAAAAAAAAAACTATTTAAAAATTCATATGAAACCACAAAAGAGCCCAAATAGTCAAGGCAATCCTAAGCAAAAGGAACAAAGCTGGATGCATCACATTACCCAACTTCAAACTATACTACAAGACTATAGGAACCAAAACAGCATGGTACTGGTACAAAAACAGACACACAGATGAATAGAACAGAATGAGAGCCCTATTAGAGAGCAGAAATAATGCTGCAAATCTACAACCATCTGATTGATTGACAAAATCCACAAAAATGAGCAATGAAGAAATTTGTTCATTTATTGAATGGACTCCCTATTCAATAAATGGTGCTGGGATAACTGGCTAGCCATGTGTATTAGATTGAAACTGGACCCCTTCCTTATTTATACCATACACAAAAATCAACTCAAGATGGATTAAAGACTTAAATATAAAACCTAAAACTATAAAAACCCTGGAAAATAACCTAGGAAATACCATTCTGGACATAGGACCTGGAAAAGATTTCATGACGAAGCAATTGTGATGAAAACAAAAATCAACAAATGGAACCTAATTAAACTAAAGAGATTCTGCATAGCAAAAGAAACTATCAACAGAGTAAACAGACAACCTACATTATGGGAAAAAATATTTGCAAACTATGCATTCAACAAAGGTCTAATATCTAGCATCTATTAGGAACTGAAACAAATTTACAAGCAAAAATCAACCCCATTAAGAAGTGGGCAAAGGACATGAACAGATACTTTTTTGAAATAACATATACATGTGGCCAAGAAGCATATGAAAAAATGCTAAGCATGACTGATCATTAAAGGAAAACAAATCAGGCGGCGCACCCAAGATGGCCAAATAGGAACAGCTCCAGCCTCCAGCTCCCAGTGTGAGCAACACAGAAGACAGGTGATTTCTGCATTTTCAACTCAGGTACCAGGTTCATCTCACTGGGGCGTGTCGGACAGATGGCGCTGGTCCGTGGGTGCAGCCCAACTAGGGAGAGCTGAAGCAGGGCAAGGCATCGCCTAACCTGGGAAGCATAAGGGGGAAGGGAATTCCTTTTCCTAGGCAAAGGAAATTGAGACACACAACAGCTGGAAAATCGGGTAACTCTCATCCTAATACTGTGCTTTACCAAGGGTCTTAGCAAATGGCACACCAGGAGATTATATCCCACACCTGGCCCAGAGGGTCCCATGCCCACGGAGCCTCCCTCATTGCTAGCACAGCAGTCTGAGATCTAACTGCAAGGCAGCAGCGAGGCTGGGGGAGGGGAGCCCGCCATTGTTGAGGCTTAAGTAGGTAAACAAAGCCACCAGGAAGCTCGAATTGGGTGGAGCCCACCACAGCTCAAGGAGGCTGGCCTGCCTCTGTAGACTTCTCCTATGGGGACAGGGCATAGCTAAAAAAAAGGCAGCAGAAACCTTGGGAGAGGAAAATGCCCCTGTCTGACAGCTTTGAAGACAGCAGTGGATCTCCCAGCACGGAGGTTGAGATCCGAGAACAGACAGACTGCCTGCTCAAGTGGGTCCCTGACCCCTGAGTAGCCTAACTGGGAGACATTCCCCACTAGGTACAGACCAACACCTCACACCTCACATGGCAGGGTACACCCTGAGACGAAGCTTCCAGAGCAAGAATCAGACAGCAACACTCGCTGTTCAGCAATATTCTATCTTCTGCAGCCTCTGCTGCTGATACCCAGGCAAACAGGGTTTGGAGTGGACCTCAAGCAAACTCCAACAGACCTACAGCTGACGGTCCTGACTGTTAGAAGGAAAACTAACAAATAGAAAGGACACCCACACCAAAACCCCATCAGTATGTCACCATCATCAAAGACCAGAGGCAGATAAAATCACAAAGATGGGAAAAAAGCAGTGCAGAAAAGCTGGAAATTCAAAAAATCAGAGCACATGTCCCCCTCCAAAGAAACGCACCTCATCGCCAGCAACAGAACAAAGCTGGACGGAGAATGACTTTGACAAGTTGAGAGAAGAAGGCTTCAGTCGATCAAACTTCCAGAGCTAAAGGGGGAACTACATAACCAGTGCAAAGAAACTAAAAACCTTGAAAAAAGAATGGATGAATGGATAACTAGAATAATCAATGCAGAGAAGACCTTAAAAGAACTGACAGAGATGAAAACCATAACACAAGAACTACGTGACAAATGCACAAACTTCAGTAACCGACTCGATCAACTGGAAGAAAGAGTATCAGCGACTGAAGATCAAATGAATGAAATGAAGCAAGAAGACAAGTGTAGAGAAAAAAGAGTAAAAAGAAACGAACAAAGCCTCCAAGAAATATGGGATTATGTGAAAAGACCAAATCTATGTCTGATTGGTGTGCCTGAAAGTGACTGGGAAAATGGAACCAAGTTGGAAAACACTCTGCAGGATATCATCCAGGAGAACCCCCCCAACCTAGTAAGGCAGGCCAACATTCAAATTCAGGAAATACAGAGAACGCCACAAAGATACTCTGCCAGAAGAGCAACTCCAAGACACATAATTGTCAGATTTACCAAAGTTGAAATGAAGGAAAAAATGTTAAGGGCAGCCAGAGAGAAAGGCTGGGTTACACACAAAGGGAAGTCCATCAGACTAACAGCAGATCTCTCGGCAGAAACTCTCCAAGCCAGAAGAGAGTGGGGGCCAATATTCAACATTCCGAAAGACAAGAATTTTCAACCCAGAATTTCATATCCAGCGAAACTAAGTTTCATAAGTGAAGGAGAAATAAAATCCTTTACAGACAAGCAAATGCTTAGAGATTTTGTCACCACTAGGCCTGCCCTACAAGAGATCCTGAAGGAAGTACTAAACATGGAAAGGAACAACAGGTACCAGCCACTGCAAAAACATGTCAAAATGTAAAGTCCATCGATGCTAGGAAGAAACTGCATCAACTAGTGAGCAAAATAACCAGCTAATATCATAATGACAGGATCAGGTTCACACATAACAATATTAACCTTAAATGTAAATGGACTAAATGGTCCATTTAAAAGACACAGACTGGCAAATTGGATAATGAGTCAATACCCATCAGTTTGCTGTATTCAGGAGACCCATCTCACATGCAGAGACACACATAGGCTCAAAATAAAGGGATGGAGGAAGATCTACCAAGCAAATGGAAAACAAACAAAAAGTAGGGGTTGCAATCCCAGTCTCTGATAAAACACACTTTAAACCATCATAGATCAAAAGAGACAAAAAAGGCCATTACATAATGGTAAAGGGATCAATTTATCAGGAAGAGCTAACTATCCTAAATATATATGTGCCCAATACAGGAGCACTCAGATTCATAAAGCAAGTCCTCAGAGACCTACAAAGAGACTTAGACTCCCATACAATAATAATGGGAGACTTTAACACCCCACTGTCAACATTAGACAGATCAATGAGGCAGAAAGTCAACAAGGATATCCAGGAATTGAACTCAACTCTGCACCAAGCGGACCTAATAGACATCTACAGAACTCTCCACCCCAAAACAACAGAATATATATTCTTCTCAGCACCACATCACACTTATTCCAAAATTGACCATATAGTTGGAAGTAAAGCACTCCTCAGCAAATGTAAAAGAACGGAAATTATAACAAAGTATCTCTCAGACCACAGTGCAATCAAACTAGAACTCAGGACTAAGAAACTCAATCAAAACCGCTCAACTACATGGAAACTGAACAACCTGCTCCCAAATGACTACTGGGTACACAACGAAAAGAAGGCAGAAATAAAGATGTTCTCTGAAACCAATGAGAACAAAGATACAACATACCAGAATCTCTGGGACACATTTAAAGCAGTGTGTAGAGGGAAATTTATAGCACTAAATGCCCATAAGAGAAAGCACGAAAGATCTAAAATTGACACCCTAACATCACAATTAAAAGAGCTAAAGAAGCAAGAGCAAACACATTCAAGAGCTAGCAGAAGGCAAGAAATAACTAAGATCAGAGCAGAACTGAAGGAGATAGAGACATAAAAAACCCTCCAAAAAAATCAATGAATCCAGGAGCTGGTTTTTTGAAAAGATCAACAAGATTGATAGACTGCTAGCAAGACTAATAAAGAAGAAAAGAGAGAAGAATCAAATAGACGCAATAAAAAATGATAAAGGGGATATCACCACCAACCCCACAGAAATACAAACTACCATCAGAGAATACTATAAACACCTCTATGCAAATAAACTAGAAAACCTAGAAGAAATGGATAATTTCCTGGACACTTACACTCTCCCAAGACTAAACCAGGAAGAAGTTGAATCCCTGAACAGACCAATAGCAGGCTCTGAAATTGAGGCAATAATTAATAGCCTACCAACCAAAAAAAGTCCAGGACCAGAAGGATTCACAGCCGAATTCCACCAGAGATACAAGGAGGAGTTGGTACCATTCCTTCTGAAAGTATTCCAATCAATAGAAAAACAGGGAATCCTCCCTAACTCATTTTACGAGGCCAACATCATCCTGATACCAAAGCCTGACAGAGATACAAAAAAAAAAAAAAAAGAGAGAGAATTTTAGACCAATATCCCTGATGAACATCGGTGCAAAAATCCTCAATAAAATACTGGCAAACCGAATCCAGCAGCACATCAAAAAGCTTATCCACCATGATCAAGTGGGCTTCATCCCTGGGATGCAAGGCTGGTTCCACATAACGCAAATCAATAAATGTAATCCAGCATATAAACAGCCATAAGTAGAAAGCTGAAACTGGATCCTTTCCTTACTCCTTATATGAAAATTAATTCAAGATGGATTAGAGACTTAAATGTTAGACCTAATACCATAAAACCTTAGAAGAAAACCTAGGAATATCATTCAGGACATAGGCATGGGCAAGGACTTCATGTCTAAAACACCAAAAGCAATGGCAACAAAAGCCAAAATTGACAAATGGGACCTAATTAAACTAAAGAGCTTCTGCACAGCAAAAGAAACTACCATCAGAGTGAACAGGCAACCTACAGAATGGGAGAAAATTTTTGCAATCTACTCATCTGACAAAGGGCTAATATCTAGAACCTATAAAGAACTCAATCAAATTTACAAGAAAAAAACAAACAACCTCATCAAAAAGTGGGCAAAGGATATGAACAGACACTTCTCAAAAGAAGACATTCATACAGCCAACAGACACATGAAAAAATGCTCGTCATCACTCACCATCAGAGAAATGCAAATCAAAACCACAATGAGATACCATCTCACACCAGTTAGAATGGCAATCATTAAAAAATCAGGAAACAACAGGTGCTGGAGAGGATGTGGAGAAATAGGAACACTTTACACTGTTGGTGGGACTGTAAACTAGTTCAACCATTGTGGAAAACAGTGTGGCGATTCCTCAAGGATCTAGAACTAGAAATACCATTTGACCCAGCCATCCCATTACTGGGGATATACCCAAAGGATTATAAGTCATGCTGCTATAAAGACACATGCACATGTATGTTTATTGTGGCACTATTCACAATAGCAAAGACTTGGAACCAACCCAAATGTCCATCAGTGACAGACTGGATTAAGAAAATGTGGCACATATACACCATGGAATATTGTGCAGCCATAAAAAAAGGATGAGTTTGTGTCCTTTGTAGGGACATGGATGCAGCTGGAAACCATCATTCTCAGCAAACTATCGCAAGAACAGAAAATCAAATATCTCATGTTCTTACTCATAGGTGGGAATTGAGCAATAAGATCACTTGGACACAGGAAGGGGATCATCACACACCGGATCCTATTGTGGGAAGGGGTCGGAGGTAGGGATAGCATTAGGAGATATACCTAATGTAAATGACGAGTTAATGGGTGCAGCACACCAACATGGCACACGTATACATATGTAACAAACCTTCACGTCGTGCACATGTACCCTAGAACTTAAAGTATAATAATAATAATAATAATAATAATAATAATAGAAGGAAAGCAAATCAAAATCACAATGAAACACCTCTTCACACCAGTCAGAATGGCTATTACTAAAAGTCAAAAAAAAACCAGATGCTGGTGAGGTTGTGGAAAAAGGGAAAACTTATACACTGCTGGTGAAAATGTAAAATAGTTCTTCCATTATGGAAAACAGTTTGAGGATTTCTCAAAGAACTTAAAACAGAATTACCATTTGACCCAGCAATCCCGTTATTGAGTATATACCCAAAGGAATATAAATCATTCTATCATAAAGACACAAGCACACATAGGTTCACTGCAGCACTGTTCACAATAGCAAAGACACGGAATCAATCTAAATGACCATCAATGGTAAACTGGATAAAGAAAATGTGGTACATGTACACCGTGGAATACTAAAAAAGAATGAACTCATGTTCTTTGCAGCAACATGGATGGAGCTAGATGCCACCATCCTAAGCAACCTAATGCAGAAACAGAAAATCAAAACTGCATGTTCTCACTTATAAGTGGGAGCTAAACATGGAGCACATATGAACACAAAGAAGGGAACAACAGACACAGGGACCTACTTGAGGGTGGTGGGTGGGAGGAGGGTGAGGACTGAGAAACTACCTATTGGGTACTATGCTTATTATGTGGGTGATGAAATAATCTGTATCCCAAACCCCTGCAACATGCAATTTACCTATATAATGAACCTGCACATGTACCCCTGAACCTAAAATAACAGTTTAAAAGAACTTTCTGGAAATAAATACATAAAGATGGGGAATTGAGTAGTTTTCTCATCAGGACTGTGGCGGAAATGATACTGATTTATACCTAACTGAAGAAGTAGGCAGGAAAAATAACCTTTTTGTAGAATAAGAATGGACCTAAAAGGAAAAAAAAAAAGCTGCAGCAGAAAAAGCCTTGCCCATTGTGGATACTATATTCCCCATCTCAGCACATGCCATCTTCCTAGTCAACAAATTAAAAAACCTGGGAACCATGGTAGACCCTGGCTTCCCATGTCCTATCAGTGGCCAGGTGATTCTAATATTAACACCCTTCACATCGTCAGTGGACTGAATGTTTACGAACCACTTCCCAAATTCATATGTTGAAATCTTAACCCCCAAGTTGACAGTATGAGGAGGTGAGGACTTTGGGAGGTGACTAGGTTATCAAAGCAGAGCCCTTGTGAATGGGATTAGTGTCCTTATGGAATGGGATTGGTGCCCTCAGAGAGATCCCTCACCCCTTCCACACTGTGAGGTTCCAGAGAAAAGGTAGCCAACTATGAATGAAAATATAGGCCCTCACCAGACACCGAATCTGCCGGCACTTTGATCTTGGACTTCCCCACCTCCAGAACGGTGAGAATTAAGTTTCTGTTGTTTATGAGCTACCCATTTTGTGGTATTTTGTTATGGCAGCCCCAATGGCCTATGACAATACCCACTCTTCCATTTCCTACTGCCTTATTCAGGCTCTCATTGTCTTTTAAAAAATCTCTGTTATTGTGAAATGTAACCTAACATATTTATGACAAAGTTTATAATAGGAATGCACATCTTAATAATCATAAAGGTAATACCCAACAAAACCACAAACTTGGTAAAGAAAAGAAAGTGTCCAGCCAGGTGCAGTGGCTCACGCCTGCAGTCCCAGCACTTTGGGAGGCCGAGGCGGGTGGTCTCCTGGCCTTGTGATGGCCAGGAGATCAAGACCATCCTGTCCAACATGGTGAAACTCTGTCTTTACTAAAAATACAAAAATTAGCCGGGTGTGGTGGAGCGTGCCTGTAGTCCCAGCTACTCAGGAAGCTGAGGCAGGAGAATCGCTTGAACCCAGGAGGCAGAGGTTGCAGTGGGCTCACATTGCGCCACTGCGCTCCAGCCTGGGCGACAGAGCAAGCCTCCATCTCAAAAAAAATAAAAAAATAAAAAAAATAAAACTTTCCATTATCCCAAGTGCTCTCCTGCCCAATCAAAATCTTTCCTTCCTATCTGAGGTAACCTTTGTAATAGTTTTTTGTTGTTGTAGCTATCCTTTATGATTTTACCACTTAGATATGCATCCCTACACTATATAGCTTAATTTTGCCTGTTATGAATAGAATCAAATTTTACATATTCTTTTGTGTCTTGTTTCTTTCAACATTGTTAGATTAATGCAGGCTATGTATGACATGCGGTACATCCATTCACTCTCACTCCTGTATCGGATTCCATTATAGGTATATATGACAATGTATCTATTCCCCTCAATGAGGTATGCCACTATATCTTTGTTAATACTTTTTCCTCTATTTGGAATCTATCTACCTTTCTAGAATCAGCTTAAGCATCGTCTTCTTTACGAAATCTTTTTAAAATGACCTTCAAGGTAGAATTGACCACTGTCTCCTGAACTCCCAATATGTCATACACAAGTGTAGATCATGGCCAATATGACATTAATTTATTAGTATATCTGCCCTTCCCTAATAAACCTGAGGGCAGGACTCAGGTTTCCTTCACCTCTGTTGCTCCAGTGTCTGAGACTGTGGTATGGATTGAGTATATACACGATACATGTTGGCTAAATAAGAGCATGGACTGTTAGAAAACTTTCAAGTGTAATACTTAGAACTTCAAAGAAATGAAATATATGTGATCTATAGTAATGAACAAATTAAAAAGACGAACCTAATATAGTGGCCTGAGGTTCTGGATTTTAATATTCCTATAAAGCACCTGTCGCTATAGGATTTGGGTCTTGGTACAAGTCCTCCATGGCTGATATCATAAAGCTCAATAGAATTCTTACCTGAGTATCAACTTTGGTCTTCATTCTTTATTGACTGCCAACTCATATGACCATTTCCCTATTACTGATAGGCAAATAGGCAAATGCTAAACAACCTTGCTAAGGAAAATACGGTGAAAATGAATTTATTAAGAGCATACATTTTTCACCAGAGCACAATCTTCAAAGCAATATGCTACACTGTCATTATCTCATTACAGTAATTTCAAGACTTGCTCCTGTTAACTTATTAAAAAACATTTAAAATCATTTTCTTCATTGCAGGCACAACAAACTATCTCATTATCCAAATAGGATCAGAGCCAAATGATATGGCAAGGGATGGGATAAAAGAAATGCACATACGCAGAAAAAAGTCAGAGTTCGGAGAAAGGCAGGCACACAGCAATATACAAGTGTAAACGACTGTTTGCCAAAGAAGTGATTTTTCAAAATGCTGGCACTATTATGCCACAATAGAGCTAAGCCATTATGCCTCTCACCTTACTCTAAGTTCTCTAGAGAAAACAAGATACCTTGTTAATTGACTAAAAATTTTTCTTGCATAATACCCAGGTATAGCATGAATGAACCTCTACTCGTATATATGCCTAACATCACTATAAAACAATCCCATGTAGATACATGGATGACAACCTTTACATTAAAAATAACAACAAACCACTTCAAATACATTGCCTAAGCAGGGGTTGGCAAACTACAGCCTGCAAGCCAAATCCAGCTGCCACATTTTTTTGTAAATAAAATTGTAATTGAAATGCAGCCATGCTCATTCATTTACATATTATCTACGATTGCTCTTATACTACGATGGCACAATCAAACAGAGATGATATAAACCACAGGCTGAAAATATTAACTTTCTGGCTCTCTTCAGAAAAACTCTGCTGACCCCTGGTCGACAGCCTTGCTACCGTAAAGTAGTACCCTGGACCTAAAGCGTAGGCATTACCTAAGGGCTTATTCAAAATGAATGAGGCTGCAACCAGACTGACCGGATCAGAATGTGCATTTTAAGTTTCCCTGGTGATGAAAGTGAATATTAAAAGTTTAGAAGCACTGGTACAAAAAGAAATAAACTCACCAAAAAGGGGGTGGGTAAATTATTACTAGACTCACAATATTTTATTATTAGACAGCAGAGAAGAGGGCTGCTTGCGAAGATTTTCATAAAGACGAGAGAAAAGGAGGTGGATTGCAAATTAGGGAACACATTAATATTGCAGATGAAGGGGAGAGATTTCTATTAAACAGCATCAATTTATACCCCTAGAGACTACGGGACATGTGAAAACTACTTTAACTCAGATGGCTAGGTATTTTGTTTTCTTTCTTTCATAAAAAAACCATTACCACCGAGAGCTGGTCTGGGCCCCGTATCATTCTCCCTAGTACAAACACAACGAGTAAGTAAGAAACAAATTTGCTGATTTCAACCAAGTCCATTTGGTTGTCGTATTCATTTCCTTTTTAAATACTCCATTCTCCCTGTGTAACATGAAAATTGTTTTTCCAATAAGGCAAATGGGTTATGATTTGCTCCCTGAAAATAAACATGTTATAAAATCCACTCTAAATCTCTATTTTATCATGTGTTATTTGTGTTCCACTTGTAACAGGCTATATGCTGTCATTTGGGGTTGACTTTATCCAGCGCTATAAGGGTCTGGCAGAGATGAAAAGCATTTCCTCTTAAAGTTGCAAAGCCTGCTCTATTTGTATTTACACTTAAGATCCTTAAGTTTTCTAGGTTTTCGAGTTAGGAAGTTTTACCTTATCCAACTTAGACACCTCCAAAAAGAAAAGCATAACATATAAAAAAGCACAAAACCCATTTTGTGACTTTCTCTTCTAACCAATACATAGTGAAGCTCAGGCTTGTGAAAACCACATTAGAATTAGAATCCTCACTGGAAAAACAGCTTCACGAGCTAAGAAGACATCAGGCAATAATTTGAAAGAGAAAGTTATTGTTGCTTTGATAACTTTCAGTTACTCAGAGATTGTTACCTTCTGCCTCCAAACACACCCTGTTTTGGGCATGCAGGACTTAGCAGGAAGAAAATGTATTCAAGATAAAGGAATCCCTTGTCAAAGAGCTGAAATCAGAGATGACAAAATGACTTCTGCCACAGAAAATTTAAACCTTTTACCACTCCCTATTCTTCCAGTTAAATCTGACTGCTGCTGCTATTGTATGATCTTTTTTTGGAGCACTGCCCAATATTATAGCTAGGAGAAAATTCAGAAGAGGGCCAATACGCTCTGTTTAGAGATGAGAAAACTGAGGCCCAGACAGATTAAGTGTACTGTGTAAAGTCATGCCGCAAGTTAGTAGGAGATCACCAGGATGAACACTCCTAGAGGACAGGCCTTTTCTTTAAATTTTTGCACTTCCTAATTGTTAGTACTGTCCCTAGCACACAGTAGGCATTCAAAAATTGTTAGTTCAACTGAATTCCAGGCCAAAGTTTTCTCCATTGTACCATGCTTATTCATGTTTAACAATGGATTCGTCTTTTTTATCTTCCAAAAGAATCATAAGTCAGATTTCAAATTATGCTTTTACACAGGTATAATTAAATCTTTAAAAGGTGGGATGGCAAAAAAATTAGAGGCTAGAGTGTAACAGACATTTTACAACCTGCAGATGCCAGCAGCAGGCAGCTCCCATCCTACTTCACTCCCACATCCCCCACAGTATAACGGCAATTATATTCCAGGGTGAATAATATAATTATCTAAATGAAACCAGGAAGGGAAAAATAAAGCATCCAACATAAAAGGATTAGCTGCTCAAGGACTTGTGGTTTAGGGAGGCAGGAGGATGGATCCAGGCTGACAATTTCATAAAGTAGCCATCAATTATTTAAATCATTGTGACTTTTCAGACAGCACTCTGGACAGCAACGGGGGAAAAAAAACTCTGAAATTTTGAAAACCATAAATTAGGAGAGAGATGTGTGTTATTTGGTTTTGGAGTGAAACGTGTTCTGCCTTTAGAGAGAGGAGCAAAAGGAAAGGCAAAGTCACCCTAAGTAGGAGGTGGTTTAAGATGTTCCTTTACTGGAACTTCAGCAGAACAAAATATTTCTTTTACAGTACAAGTGTCAGTGCTGTTAGAATCCAATATAAATAAATCATCCAGCACATGAAAGGTTAACAGGTAGAATAGAAATAGAATTGGGCCAGAAGGAGAAGGGCCTGAATTCTACTATTGGATCTGCTATTTACCAGATATGCCATCTTAGACAAAGCACTTAATGTGTTGAACTTGACTCCAGTAAAGAAATTAATTTCTAAGGTATACCTTCCAGTCTTAACATTCTATTGAAGTCTAGCCTTTATATGATAGAGAATACCAATGCTAGCTGGGGAAAATTAATAATGTAGGCTAACTATACACAATCAGGCTTTTATTGAAAAGATTTATGACTCAGAATAATTATCCCATGTATATGAGTTTGGTTAAAACTTGCCTGACTGCTATATTATATTTCCATCATGTAAGTAAACTAGCCTGTGCCTGTATGTCCAGAACCTGAAAGAAATAAGGAAACAGAATTGAAATAAGCATAGAATTTTTGCTATTACTTGAGGTATTTGCATTTGCTAAGCTAGCACTAAGGCAATTAATTATTTCTATCCAGGCACAAGGTCTATAATTGGGTTAGTAATCATGAAGTTAATCTGGTCAACAGTTTCATGAGCCAGTTAGCTTCGTTTTCCCTAGATAAAGCTGGTTGACAAAGAGTAAAGATAGCTTCCATTCCATTCATTTATGATGATTTCTATAAAACGACTCCATAAAAAGGCGATATTATAAATATATAATCACATAAATATTTAATGCATTTTAGACAAATATATGAACTATAACATGATTTTTAAAAACATACTTACCCAGGGACTAATTTAAAACATTCACCAACTATGTGAAAGGAAAATAAATCTTGGGACCCCCCAATTCATTAAACTAAAGGGGAAAAGTGAAGCTGGAAATTGCTTAGGGCAAACCTGCCTCCTATTCTATTCAAAGTCATCCCTCTGCTCACTGAGATAGATGCATATCTGATTGCTTCCTTTGGAAAGGCTAAACAGAAACTCAAAAGAATGCAATCCCGTGTCTCTTACCTACCTACGAACAGGAAGTCCTATCCCCACTTCGAATTGTCCCATCTTTCTGGACCAAATCAATGTACATCTTACATGTATTGATTGATGTCGCATGTGTCCTTAAAATGTATAAAACAAGGCTGTGCCCTGACCACCTTGGGCACATGTTGTCAGAACCTCCTGAGGCTGCATCATGGGCATGCGTCCTTAACTTTGGCAAAATAAACTTCCTAGATTTACTGAGACTTGTCTCAGATATTTGGGCTTCACAACTGTAACATAAATTATAACTTATCTCTGACTTTTTTTTCACTATATTATTTCATTTTCACACTGCTGATAAAGGCACACCCAAGACTGGGAAATTTATACATGCAAGAGGTTTAATGGATTTACAGTCCCACCTGGCTGGGGAGGTCTCAAAATCATGGCAGAAGGCAAGGAGGTGCAAGTCATGTCTTACATGGATGGCAGCAGGCAAAAAAAGAGAGCTTGTGCAGGGAAATTCTCATTTTTAAAACTATCAGATCTCGTGAGACTCATTCACTATCATGAGAACAGTGCAGGAAAGACTCCCCCCGCCCCTTAATTCAATCACCTCCCACCGGGTTCCTCCCATGACACGTGGGAATTGTGGGAGTTACAATTCAAGATGAGATTTGGGTGGGGACACAGCCAAACCATATCATTCACTTAAAGAGAAATCTTAAATTTTCTATTATTTACGTCCTATGTATCAAAACACTTCTGATCACTGCTGTTTACAAATTTCTTGTCATGTTGGCTGTTGGAGAAAGTTCTTTCTGCACTTATACTTTGGCTCCTCTGCTCATATTCCTTCCACCCTATTAATTCTTGTTAGGAATAATGCTCAAAATCCTAAGGAAATTGAACACTGGAACAAAGGATTCTTAGAAAAACAATTTTACTTCTGCGCAGAGGGGTGCCTCCTTGGCCAGCTGGCATGAGAGCACACTTCAACAAAGGGACACGAGAGCCTTTATTCCTGACACAAGTCCTGCCCCTGTACCCTTTCCCCAATGGCCGGGGTCGGGTCGTACAATCTAAACCAATCCCGGTTGGCTAAACATTTGATTTTTTTAGATAAGGTGGGCACTTAAAAGAAAGTGGAGGGGAAGGGGAAGGGGTGTCTGTAATGAGCTAGATAGTCCTCTTTCCAAATAAGGAAATGAATGTGAGCCGGTACTGAGAACACCTGGTACTGTGGCGTGCCTGGGCATCTAACAAAGGCAAAAAGGAAAAAAAGGAGAAAAAGGGAAAAGGTGGGGTGTACTATGAATTAAAGAATAAAAGATTGATCAGAGTTTTTGAAGAGAAACCTCATCATATCCCACAATTCTGCTTCAAATGAGGAGAGCTTGTTAATCTAGTCAAGCCTCTGAGATTATGTTATATCTTACTAACATGCAGGGTCACTGTGCATTCAAGGTGGGAGGTGTGCTTGGTACCCCTTCCTGTGTGTTCCATCTGCTAGGCAGTAAATATACTTCTCTTTCTCTATTCTACCTTCTTCACCAGTAACTGGTTTATAAGTCAGGTTCTAACTGGCCCAGCTGAATGGTCACCTAATACTGAAAGCTGTGCAAGGGTCAGGTACGGTGACTCGTACCTATAAATCCAACACGTTGGGAGGCTGAGACAAGCTGATCGCTTGAGCCCAGGAGTTTGAAACCAGCCTGGCCAACATGGCAAAACCCCATCTCTATAAAATATACAAAAAAATTAGGTGGGTGTGGTGGCACATGCCTGTGGTCCCAGCTACCTGGGAGGCTGAGTTGGGAGGATCACCTGAGTCCAGGAGATCAAGGCTTCAGTGAGCCATGACTGTACTACTGCTCTCCAGCCTGGGTGACAGAGTGAGACCCTGTTTCAAAAACAAACCAAACAAACAAACAAAGGTGTGTAGGCTGGAAGCAAGAGGCTTCTGAAAGGCCTCCTGGTCAAAGCCATCTCTTCCTGGAAGCTTAACAAAAACAACTCCTAGTTAGCTCTTGACAAAGGAAGATTTCATTTACCATTTGGTGAGCTCCTTCGGGTTTAGCTCCCTCTATAAGAAATATCTGGGAGGAACTCCAAATCCCAGAAAAAATGACTTGTTGCTATCTCTAAATGACTTGGTAAAATAATTATATTTGTTCTTTTGTCTTATTAATCAATTCCAGGTTTCCAGATACCTAAACATCTCTAGGCCTTTTTTTTTTTTCCTTCTTAGGGGCAAGAACTGATTATTCACCTTTACATGAAATTTCTCTCCTGTTCTTTGAGTTGGAAGAAGAAAAATCATTGTGTTAAGTTTTGCAGGAGTCTACCACCCGACTTGTGGTCTTTGCTAGAGCTTTAACAGTGTGTCTTCAGCAAGTTAGGTTGGTTTGGGGGTGTGTGTGTGTGTGCATATGTGTGCATCTATGTGTGTTAAGGGTGTGTTTTTCCTGGAAAGAACTGCTAAATATTATCTTTTCTATAAGAGAGCCTAAGAATGATTTAAGTATTTTTACTTTTGCCTTTTTCTTAGATTCAACAGTTTACATGTTACATTTATAGTTTTATGAAAGCACTTACCACTGATATACTTGTTTACTTGTAAATCTCCCTCTACTACACCACAAGCCCACTGACCCCTACAATTTCAATACATTAAAAAAATCCAACTGATTAGAAAGCTTATATACACACAAAACCTAAACATAAGTGTTTATAACAGTTTTATTCATAATCACTCTAAATGGAAGCAACCAAGATGTCCTTCAAAAGGTGAATGTATTTTAGAATCTATGGTATATCAATACAATGCAATATTATTCAATGATAAGAAGAAATGAGTTATCAAGTCGTGAAAATCCATGAATGAATCTTAAGCATATTGCTGAGTGTAAGAAGCCAGTCTGAAAAAGGCACTTCTTGTATGATTCCAATGATATGAATTCTGGAAAAGGCAAAACTATGGAGACAGTAAAAAAATCAGTGACTGCCAGAGTCTTAGGGAGAAGGGAGAAATGTTGAATAGGTGAAGTATGGGAATTTTTTAGGGTAGTAAAAACCATTCTGTGTGGTATCATAATGGTAGATACATGACATATTGCATTGTCAAACCTCACAGAACTTTAAAGCACAAAGAATGAACGTTAATGTATGCAAATTAAAAACATCATTTGGGTTATCATAGAATCCTAGGATTTAGTGCAGAATGTGACAAAACTATCTAACTATTACAAACGTATAAAACAATGTCTTTGAAGAGGGTAAGGAGAAAAGGTACTGACCCAAGTAACACCAGAAATGCGTATAGTCTATAAGACTAAAGGCAAAAGAAACTATAAAAGTACTGTATACTAGCTGATAAAGTTGTTTCCCACAAGGGTATGCGTTAACAATTCTGACACTGCTATACGTATATATTGGAATTGAATGACTGTGTTATTGTTACACATGTATACTAGACTCCATGTATACAGTTAAGTAAACTAATGGCAGATGGTGGGAACCAGGTTTCTCACTGAGGGAGAGGTAGGTCACACCTAACCGAGAAGAGGCTAGAATGCTCCACGTAGTAATGGATTAGTGTTGCAGACATCATTCTGAACTCGTTTTTAGCTTAATATAGATATAAATGGTTACATATAGAAATATATAAAGATATGAATATATTCAAGGGTTAGTATACACACATATATTTTTCCTTTCAATGTCAGCTGAGTGGGCCTAGAAATAATGATACTCAAGTAACAAGAAACATTCTAAAACCCCAGATCTTGTTTTCCAATACTAGTCTCTAATAAAGGAACTAGGATTCCTAGAAAAATGGCTGATTCTAGGCCTGGGGCAGGCAATATACAAGATGAGCCAGGAGCACCTTATAGTGCCAGAAAGTAAGGAGGTGCCTTAAAAAAAAAAAATCACGAAGATGGGAACTTAGGAGATAACAGAAGACAATCAAAGAAGCTCCTGATGTCCAAAGCTAGACATCAGCAGCAAAATAAAGTGGATTATAACTCCAAGAATAAAACACAAATCTGTAAGTCTATACTGACAAATAAATAACCAAATAATTACATAAATGAAGGAGAACAGACAGATCTCTCATGTAGAAGCATTCTAAATCAAATCATTTATACTGATACTCCACCGTCAAGGAAGTGGAGAATAACTCCCTGCACGTTAAGTGTGTGGGCTGGGCAAAGCGGCTTCCTTCCAAAGAATACACTGTGGAAAGGGAGTAAAAGTAACTCAGTAGTGAAAAAACCTGACAAGTACTGCCTCAGGCAAGTAATCAAGGTTAACATCAACAGTGCTAAGTCATATTGATAGTGTATACCCTGGTAAGATGTGATGAAAATGTCTCCCAGAAACACATAATCCCAGTGAAATCATGAGAAAAATAGCAGACAGACACATATTGCAGGACATTCTACTAAATACCTAACCAGCACTCCTCAAAACTGTCATGGTCATTAGAAGAAAGGAAAGTAAGAAAACTGTCACATTTAAGACAGCCTAAGAAGCCATAACAACTAAATGTATTGTGGTATCCTGAACAGCAAGAGGGCATTAAGTTTAAAAAATACACACATACATATACACAAAACAAGGCAGTATGAATAAGGTATTATTAGTTAATAATAATGTGTCAATACTGGCTCATTAATTGCAATAAATGCACCATAGGAATACAGGCGTAAGATATTCATATAATAGGGAAAGTGGGGGTATATGGGAACTCTTTGCACTGTCTTTGCAACACTGATAAATCTATAACTTTTCTGAAATAAAGTTTATTTTTTTAAAAACACAAATATTTGACACTCCTTTCCTTGGCAAACAACAGAGGTTTGCTTTTACACACCCTACCCCTAACCAAGTAAGCCAGAGGCCACACTTTAACATAGCTGTTGGCAATTTTCATTTTATTCATTTAGCAAATAAGTACCTACTATGTGTTAAAGATTTCTTTTGGCTCTAAAGCAAACTTTGAGAGGTTGGAAGAAAAGCATACTCCTCCTGTTCAAGAGGCAAGAAATTGACTGACAGGCCAGCCTTCTCTCTGCTCGGGCAGGCTGCTCACTCCGGTAAAGCCTCAGAAGCCATGGGCAAACACAGCAAGCAAGGTCACCGGAGCACTTCTGCAAGTGCCTGATAGGCAGCCTTGACCTTGAAATGACCAAGGGCACAACAAATTCCGAAATGCTTTGTGGAATAAAAAGGAAGAAGCAATTAAGCTCCTGCAGCTGAAATGGGGCAAAGAGAAGTAGTGTGTGTGCAGTGAGAAGAGGTGGAGAATAGCTCTCATTTAAGTGTAGTTATCTGTATTTGACTTTGTAGCTATTTGCAAGTGAATACTCAGGGTATTCTGGACTCCACAGATACGACCATCCATCATGGGAATAGCTGTAACTATAAAGGGGAAAAAAGGAGATAAGAATGAAGAAGAAAAAGAAAGGGAAACTAGAAGGCTAGATAGCTTTTTTTTTTCCTCCTCAAAAGACTCTATTTCCAATATGCACAATCCAGAAAGGACATAACGACATAGATAACCTGTTAATGAACTGGCGGCATGTTGCCTTTTCCCCAAAGCAGGAGTTTAACTGACAGAGCTCCTGTGTGTCTAAAAAAGTAACAAATGAGAAATGTACAGCTTAATCTTTAAACAAATGTGAGTGTGCTAAAGCCAAGATGGCTGCTCCTGTGGACACGGAGGTGACGATGAACCCCATTTGGTCATGCCTTTGAGGGCTCAGGAGGGAACACCCTCACGGAGATTCATGAGTGCAATATTTACCCCAGAAAGTCAGACTGTTGGGTGGTTTGGTCAACTAGGACAATAATTCAAGAGACTGATGACAAATGCTAAGCTTGGCACAATGCTGGGGCTCACCGGATCTCAGGCAGCCATGACGCCATCACCTAAAACTTTGGTCTGGAGAGAAACACATACAACTTTCTGTCTCCCCTTCAGAGCTGAACTTAGTGGATCTCTGCCTCAGCTGCCTCTGGGACCCCAGGCTCTCTGCCCCTTAATCCTGTCTGAACTGCCAAGGCCCACTGTTCCTTAAAAGTGCATCCATTTGAACACATCCCTTCTCTAAAAACTGCCACCATTCTGTATCAGTTCCACTTCAAAAGTAAACTGGTGTGTTCAGAGTTTGAGACTTCCCTGGTAGAGTTTTGTGTCCCCGTTAACCTTATTTCTTATTCTCCTTTCATTCCTTCACTCATTTAGACCCTCACTGTCTGATGAACACGCAATGGTCAGTTTTACCTTTTGTGTCTTTGCTTACGTTGTGTCTGCTGTTCAGGTCACTTTTCTCCTCTGCCTTTTTCATTTCTACACATCCTACAATGACTTTTCTCCTCTGCCTTTTTCATTTCTACACATCCTACAATGACTTTTCTCCTCTGCCTTTTTCATTTCTACACATCCTACAATGACCCAGGGCCCACTTCTTGCCGAAGGTCTCTCTTGAATCCTCCAGCCTTCTGTGTCTCTCTCTTCAGCTCTTATAGTGAAAATCTTCTAAACCATCACATTCAGTACTCAACTATAAAGTGTCCTTTACTGTTCTTGGATTTGTAGGTGTGAGAAATTCCAGTTTCCTAATTAATTGATCCCTACTAAATTCCTGAGAAGAAGGAGTCTTGCTTTAAATTTATTCTGTATCCCCACAATCACCTTGTCCAGTGATAGCACAAAGCAGGTGTTTAATAAATACATATTAATCATTTCATTTTATTAAAATTTCAGTGGTGAAAATTCTTTCACTGTGTCATGTCACTCTTGTTTTAAGAGATGTGTCAGGTTTCACCAGTCCATCTGAGATTGTCTATGCTAAGATTAAGTACACACAAGTTTTTGAGTAGGGCAGCATCCTTGAAAAGCATGAAGAAAAGCAGCTGCTTTATTTGAACAGTTAATCTTAAAGGGCCATTAAACTTTGAAGCTGAGATAGTCTTGTTTCTCTCCATTTTCTCACTAGAACATCTCTAAGCCAGAGCTGCAACATCCACATAGGGCAAAAATTGCTTAGAATAAGAACCTCAAATATTTCCTAAGTACAGCAGTTCTCTGTCCACACTCATCTGGCTCCTACTAGCAATCTCGCACTATCAGCAATTCTGCTGCTCCCAAGAATGATAACTATCAGTTGCTTGGGCTGTTGAGCCAGGCTTTTCTCTTCCTAGTATCTTTCAATGGGATGCTCTTCCTCTTCTCTAACATTTAAGGAAAAGAAATAAATCTGAAGATGCCTTTGTTAGCAAGTAAAGTCAAATATATTTCAGGCAAAGGCAGCCCTCTAAAGATCTGAGTGACAGAGTGTTAATGTATTTCAGTCCCTGTCAGCAGATCTGTCATAAGTCATTACCTTCTCTCCTGCTTAGCTACCAACGAGTGGGCTGAGGCAAGATCAAAATGGACAGCAGCCAATCAAAACCTCAAAATGCTTACCCCAAATAAGTCCTGTTTCAGAGAACAGTCTAGGTGACAACTAAGACGACCATCAGTGGGGCTTCTTTACTCATGATAGAAAGTAATCTCAGAGTCCTACTTTAAAACCCAGGGGTTATCCCTATATTGATGTCATTCTGAAACAGCCGCGTGCTCAGGCAAGTTTCTTAGCACCAAGCAAAGCTAGTAAACAAGTGTCACTGACTATAATTACTTTCTCATTCAGTAGTCCCTCATGACTCCTCTACCTAAGGGGATAAAGGCTTCCAGTTTATTCTTTTTAAACTGACCTCATAACCCAGATGTAGTAGATGAATTCTTTAAAAGTTGCATCTAAACTAAAATCTGTTCCAAATACATTAAGAGAGATTATAGATTGTTGAAGAAAACATTCAGAATAATGGTTGACCTCAAAAATAAAAAATGTTGAGATAATTAAGGATCCTTATAAAATGTGTAAGGTTGGTTGCAGATGATTTTTCTGAAGACAAAAGAAAATAATGTTTATCTCTAGTCCCTGTGGTATTATTCCAAAACCCTAGCTGGCTATATTATATAGAAGCGAGTTTAAATATAGTTAAATATTTTTTTCTGTCATTGCTTTGCAGAAAGTTACTTACAGAAGTCTAGTTAACCAGGAACGTCTCTAAGAAAACCAGCCAGTCAGAGGAGATCCTGTTTCTTTTTCATTCGAAGGTAAGACAATAAGTTAATGATATTTATAGAAATTCAATTTGATCATATAATGGGCCTGTTCTGCCTGTATATTAAAAAAATCGTCTCTGAGTGGCTCGACTCACAGCCTTCTTCATCAACAGTTATGAGGACAAGTTCCTTTGTAATATTATATCAATAAAGGCACTACTTATAGATTAATCATAAGCATGAGCTGGTCAATTTCCTTTTCCATGGAACTATGTGAAGGAAATGTTTGGACGAGTACTTTTAGAAAATAAATACTCTTTCGAAGCAACTACTTTCTTACTTAATGTATCTCTCTGTATGTTCAGATTTTCTAAGATTAAAATACTGGGAACAGCACCATGGTAAGGTACTCATGGAATGATGGGGAATTCATTTCTGTGAAGGCTGAAGAGGAATCAAAATGACCAGGTTTGGTCATGCTATAAAACAAATATAGAAAAATGTCAATGGTAGAATCTGGGTGGTGAGTATGTGGGTGTTCAGTGGACATTTTTTTCTAGATTTTTTGTATATTTAAAACATCTTTGTGATAAACTGGGGAAAAAATGGTTGTCTAATCATGTATGAAACAAACCAGTAAATATTAGTGAAGCTTTCCACTTAGTAGAAAATATTTTTATTCATGTAGGCGTTTTCTTAGCACCATTCCCTTTAACACTAGTGGATTTTTTTTTTTTTTTTCTGAATGGAGCAATCATGTGGGCATGTGGACCACTAATAATAATTATGAAACAGATCAATATGTAGAAGACTTCATAAATCCCTGCTGAATCCATGATCCCATGGTACTTCTCATCCTAGTCTTTGGAGGTAGTCTATGGTCTGGGCAAGTGTCATTCTCGTTTTATACATGAGAGAGGAGAAGCTCAGAGAAGGCAAGTGGCTTGGACTTGTCTAAGGTCATTGAGCTGATGATTATGGAGACCAAATCTATGTTTTATATCTATTTCCCACCTCACCATGATGAAACGTAGCAGTAAGCACTTTCAAAGATGGCTATGAAGAATCACAACAAAACTTCTACAAAATTAAAATGTACTAAACCAGTAATAGAATTAACAATACATAAGTAACACAACTTGATAAAAATGATCTGAAAACACGGACGAATGTTATCAGATCCCAAAAGTCTCTATTAGTAATAAAAGATTTAATTTGCTCTGGTGTCTTGGAAGTGAACAGGTGAGTGCTGGACAATCTAAATAAAGACAAGAACAAAGGCATCTTCCACTCCATCTTCCTCGATAAAGTCTTAGGTAGCCACAAGTGGTTATTTCTTGACATGAAGAGGCAAAATAATAGTTGGTGAATAAATAAAATAACAAAAGTAAAATGCAAAGAAAATCAAACCTCTGAGTGGTAAGTTAGTGTTTCTTTAGGTATCGATAAACACTGAAGAATCAGATTAGACCCCAAGGCATCTTGGTTCTAAGACTTATTTTTAGCACAGTGAGACCATTAGCACCATCTCTCTGCGCTTACAGGGGGAAAGAAAATCAATTGATCAGTTCTCTTCAGCCTAATGATTTTCATAATGACTTCCAGCAGACCTTAAATGGGACTAATCTATTTACACTAATAAAAGCTGAATCTATTCTGTACCAGAGAGTGGAAGGGCAACAACTGGCTGTGATGCAAACACCGCTCAAATGCAACGTTCTTCATATGAACATAATGTGATATGATGAGAACAATATGCTACTGCTGCTGGCCACACTTCCTCGGGAAACCAGAATAAGTCACTGGCAGTGCCTTAGCTTGGCTGGGGAGATAATAGGTTTGGGCAGCAGTATAATTATCTCTAGCAAATTATTATACTGTAAGCAGCTGTGTCCACCAACTTTCAGTAAGAGCTCCAGCAATCACTCAGCCTACCAAACACTTTCACTTTGAACCTGGTTGACATCTAGAATTTAGACCATCCTGGGCCTACTGCCTTAACAGAATACTTATTTATTTATTTTTTCTTTTTTAGAGACAGAGTCTCACTCTGTCATTCAGGCTGGAGTGCAGTGGCATGATCATTGTTCATTGCAACCTCAAACTCCTGAGCTTAAGTGATCCAACCCTCCTGCCTCAGCCTCTCGAGTAGCTGGGACTACAGGCATATATCATGACATCTGGCTAATTTTCTTTTTCTTTTCTTTCTTTTTCTTTTTTCTTTTTTTTGGGGGCGGGGGGGGGGGGACAGTTGCTTGCTATGTTGCCTGGGCTGATCTCAAATTCCTGACCTCAAGCAATACCCTGACCTTGACCTCCCAAAGTACTGAGATTACAGGTGTGTACCACCCAGACTGGCCAATAGCAATACTTCCACACTGCTTCCTGCCAGAGTCTTCAAGGAAAACATAGACAATTGAATTGACTGCATTCTAGTTATGAGCTGTAGTGGACTAAACAGTGTCTCCCTCCAAAATTGTACATGGAACTTCATAATGTGACTTAACTTGGAAATCTTCTTAGATGTAACTAAGGTAAGGATTGAGATGAGATCGTCCTGGATTAAGAGAAACGCTAAATCCAATGAAAGTATCCTTACAAGAGCCAGTAAAGAAAACATGGAGACACAGGGGAGAAGGCCATGTTACGATAGAGACAGATATTGCAGTTATGCTGCCAAAGCCAAATATCAATGGGAGTCACCAGAAGCTGAAAGAGGCAAGGAAGGATCCTCCTCCAGAGCTTTGGAGGGAATGTGGCTCCCAGGCCTCCAGAACTGTGCAAGAATACATTTGTGTTGTTTTAAGGCACTAAGTTTATGGTAATTTGTCATGGCAGCCCTAGGAAACTAATCCCCTAGCTTTAATGGACAAAAACAGTGCATGCTGCTTCAGCTGCTAATAAATGACCAGCTGACAAACCAGGAAAAGGAGAAAGCACGTGAAACAATATCTTCTCTTGCTGTCACACCAGGGTTAGGAGAAGACAGGAAAGAAGTTACTAGCTGGGTGCTAGAGCAGAAAGAACAGAAGGTGGGTAAACAGCAAGCTGGTGATGAGAAGATGCAGGTTGAAAATCTGGGCAGAGAGGGGAGGAGTTGGGGAGCAGTCAGTAGAGTTCAGGAAGGAAGGCGGGTGTTAAGGGGCAGGCAGGAAACATACCAGAGCAGTCAATGCAGAGACCTGCTCTCAGGTGACCTGGGGTAGGAAGGAGAGGGCACGTTTTAACTCATTACTCCATTTCACCACTAGAGTGTTGCTATGACACAGATTTTATGATTCCCATTTTATAGGGGAAGAAATAGGTACAGAGAAGTTAAGCAATTTGGTGACAGCCACAAAGCTATCAAATGAAATGGCTGGGATTTAAATCCATTTGCATCTGATTCCAAGGCTTATGTACAAGGCTTGGTTCAAAGTATCCTACAGAGCAGTCTTTTATAAACCTGGCTGCATTAAAGAAAGCCTCAACTATATATAGATAATATATATGTAATATTATGTATTATATATATTTTATGTGTGTGTGTATATATGTATTTTTGAGACAGGGTCTTGCTTTACTGCCCAGGCTGGAGTGCACTGGCGCTATCTTGGCTCACTACAACCTCAACCTCCCGGGTTCAAGTGATTCTCCTGCCTCAGCCTCCGGAGTAGCTGGGACTACAGGTACGTGCCATCACACCCAGCTAACTGCTTTATTTTTAGTATAGACAGGGTTTCGCCATGTTGGCCAGGCTGGTCTCAAACTGCTGACCTCAAATGATTCACGTGCCTCGGCCTCCCAAAGTGCTGGGATTACAGGTGTCAGCCACCACGCCTGGCCTTCAACAGTGATTTTTGATGTGCTATCTCTCCCAGCAATAACTGATACTAGGGAGTAGAAAGATCGAGGCTGGTGGTACAAATTCCGGCTGCATGTTGGGATCACCTGGGCATCATACCAAACACTGATGCCCATGCACGCCCCACCTCTGACCAACCAATGGGATCTGGGAAGTGGTATTTTTAGGAAGTTCCTGGGTGATTCTAATGGGTGGCGTTGGTGAGAATCACGCTGTAAGCCTACAGATATAAGTGGAAAGTGCAGCTGGCAGAGGAAGAGATGACAGCGTGGTGTTTGCAGGCAGATTCTAGCCATTTCACTTCTCAAAAGTTACTTTGATAAATACTGGGGCAGAGAAGAAAATGAAAATACGCTCTAAACATTTCAAGATTGCCCAGAATTTGTACTTGCACAGCTTATGTTCGTTCCTCCGATGATGTGGGAGTTTAAGCCTGAGCATTAGAAAAGCTGCCTCTGTCTCACATTGCCCTGCATGAGCCAGAAAATGTACGCTCATCCTGTACTTGGAAACAACTTTGCAAAATCAATGTGCTAGACTAGGAAGCAGCTTCTGCTGCTGCTGCAAATATTGCTTTTACAATTGCTGGGCCTGCATGAAACAAAGCTGAATACTTTTAAAAAAATGACTACTGTTGTGCACCACAAAGCTAAGACCCCACAACATTAGATACCATTTCCTAACCTCACGCTGGGTATCATGATGACGTTATGTTAAGAGAATGCTTCTTAAACTTCAGCGAGTATCAATATCACCTGGAGAGCTGGTCTGAACAAAGATATCCAGGGTGGAGTGAGGTTCAGGAATCTGCATTTCTCATAAGTTCCCGGGTCACATTGATGCTCTCAGTGCACGGGCCTCGCTTGCTTTTGCACTGGTATAAGGCAATGCTGCTCAAACTCTACTGTGTAAACAAATCACCTTGCGATTCTGTACAAATGCAGACTGATCAGAGGGTGATGTTCTTGGCCACAGAACACTCTCTAAGTAGCAAGGGTATGGGATATTCCATTGGGGATAGAGAAAGAAAGTTTGCTTGTACCGCTTGTTCAAATAGATAGTTGCCCATTCAGCAATTTGATAGATAAGGGGTTAAAAACTTTAAGCACTAGTCCCCTCACTCTTTCTTCAGATGGAGACACCAAAGAAGAAATACATTAAATGGCATCTCCAAATCATTGATAAACCAGGGAAACAGAGTAAATCAGTTTAGTCTGTCTCCTCATTTTTAAGGAGTGAATAACTTGTACTCTGGGAGACATATAAAGCACGAGATGGTATCCACTTCAATGGACTGTTTCCAGAACTCCACGTTCAGAATCTGACTCAAGCGAAATGAGTAATTTCTCTTAAGAGAGTTCCTTAGTTTGAATCAACATGCTTTGCCTTGCAACAGGTGGAGGCCATTCTGCAGAAAAAGTGATGGCAACGGAGGGATCTCAGATGGTAAGACCATGAGATGCATCCAATCCTGCCCTCATCCTGGGAGCATTAGAGGCATAAGAGCTGTGACTTTTTAATTTTAGCACCATTAACAATCTTAAACCCAAGATCATGAGTCTTATACTGTGAGCAGAAAACACAGCCATGTCCCTGTACTAAGGAATTCATAACTCATTCATTCATTTTCATTCACTCATTCATTTATCCATTTATTAAATAGTGAGTGTTTCCTCCATGCAGACACTATTCTAGGAGCTGGTGATTTAGGAGAGACCCAACTGAAACACATATCCGCGCTTTTCTGTCTATCTATTGTAAAATGCTTGAGGCACTGGGGCAAAAAAGATGGTTCCATGCTTTACCTCTCTGTGAGGCAGTACCAAAGAGTAAGGGATTTAAAAAGTTCCTTCTCTAACTATGGAGAGCCCAGTTTTAATCCCCAATCAGGTGCACATTGATACTTTTATAAAACATAAAAATGAATTGCTAGAAAAAAGAAATTTTAAAACCCACAAAGATATACAAGAGGACCAATTTTTTATTATTGGATTCAACAGACAATGTCAAAATGCTAAAAAAAATTAAGTGTCTAAATGCTCACTCCTAAATTCTCCAAGTCTCATAGCAGACTGGTGACAAACAGCTTGCAGACAAGCATAATCCTCAGAATCCACTTTGGGTAGAACTGGCCGGGAGCACAGACTCCAAGGTTACATTGCCTGGGTTTGTATTACAGTTCTACTACTTGGCAGCTATGTGACTGTGGGCAAGTTATTTAATTTCATTGTTTCTCAGTTTCCTCCCCATAAAAAGAATACCACTCAGAATTGCTGCCATGCATTTTAAACACTTGCAATCAATATAGACAAAGCACTCAGAATAGTGTCTGACACATAGTAAATGCTACTAAAGTGTTAGCTGCTATCATTACTACTATCCACTATTATAACTGCTATCATTACTGTTTTTACTTCTTCTATTATTACTACTAGTGTTACTCTGCTGTATCAGCTTGGGCCAACACTTGCACAGTTGTTTTATGTATAAAATGCTGCTTGTCATCTCTTCCTTCCTACTGACTTCCTTCCCTCCTATGGAATCTGTGACTAGAAAATGAAATCACTTAGAACACATGTTGGCACCCACGGAAATGCCTCTAATAACCCAAGTGTCTGTACTGCCCAGATGCCACTTCAGAGAGACAAGGACAAAGTGTCCTGGGGTTCTCTCCACAGGGCTCCTAGGCACTGTGTCTGTCCGTTCTCAAACGAGTGGAAGCATCACTGAGACAGCTGTCCTCCCACCCTCCCTGGAGAATCTGGCTGGGCTGATGCTGTGTGACACTGGGTGTTGCCTCAGGGAAAGGCACGTCCTCTCTTCTACTCTGTGACCAAACAACAGTTTAGCAAAGGGAAGAATTTTAAAGGACACTTTTATACTTCCTGTAATTGAATACTTAACCCACATGCATCTTTCACACATACACATATTTCTCCAAGCTCCTTCTTAACATTTGTTTTCGATTCTCAGTCAAAGTTTTTGAGAATTATTTCTTACTCTTTCTTCAGATTACCCACCTACAATTAGCTGGAAATAAAATATTGAGGAAACATAGAAACACATCCGAGAATAAAATTCACCTTGTGCGTGTAGAGGGAGACAAAAAAAGAATGAAGCTTGAGTATGGGGAATTATTAGAAAACAATTTACAATCACTATAAGGCAGGAAAATACCCAAGATAGGAAAAAAAAAAAAATAACCATCTCCTTGTTTGCTTTTTAAACTGCATAACTCTCTCTGAGAATATTAAACAACCTTATTGATATGGTTTAAACAATTTGCATTTTCATAAAATAAAATTTTTATGAAAGAGAGTAACATAATCACACAAAAAATTAAGCAGGTGTGTTAGCTCTAGAAAAAAAAATTTGCAGGTTAATAGCGTGAATGGTCTTAGTCTCAAGATTTATTCACTTATATATAATTACATCTTGACAAGGTCAAAGAGAGAACAGGTAAAGCTGGAGTTCTTACCTAGCCTCACAATGACTTAAAGGGCAAGAGGCACAGTAACGTGTACAAAATGGCTGGTGATGAGGTTGGGAGTGATCTGACAGGCACATGGATAGACTGCCCAGATATGTCATTTTGCTGGTAGCATATGGCCTTGACATGGCCCAGATTGTAGCTAAGGAGTTACGAGTTTTAATGCATCTTTGCTACTGAAGCTGCAAATTATCACATTTAATAGTATTATTGGTTCACAGATTCACTCTGTAGTGTACTGTTGCCTTTTTTTTTTCCTTTTAAATTCAGTATACTAAACATGTTCAGGTTGCTCTGTATGGCATATAGCGTGACATTTCAGATAAATACTGAAAGGTTTTCTGATGGAAATGAGGCTAATGATATGGTCAGACAACACATAAAAGTAAGCATATTTTTGTCACTATTTCTCATCTCCCCATTCTGACTCTGCGAGTATTCATGACTCTCAAAATTTACTCACTGTATCCATGCTTCCACCTTTCCTTCCTTCTTTCCATCCATCCATCCATCCATACATCCATCCATCCATCCATCCATCCCTCCCTCCCTCCCTCCCTCTCTCCTCCCTCCCTCCCTCTCTCCTCCCTCCCTCTCTCCTCCCTCCCTCCCTCCATCATGCATTCATTCAGTAAGTTATTCATTGAGCACCTTCCTGCTGCCTGGCATTATAATATGTGTTTGGAACTTACCCTCTAGTGGGAAAAGACAGAAAATATACAAGTTAGTGAAATTAATTAATAATTAGAGTTGTGATAAGTGTCAGGAAGAAAAAACCCAAAGTATTAAAATACTGATTAACTGGGGAGATCTACCTGGGATCCTGACCAAAAAAAAAAAAAAAAAAAAAAAAGGTATTCTATTCAGATGATGCAAATAAATAAATATGAATGAAGAAATAACTTACAGAGGTATAGGCAGGGTTGAAAACAGCAACAAGGGATACTGAGGCACCCAGAGGCTTGTAACAGCAGAAAGTTGAAATGAAGAGGCAAGAAGAAATGACCTTGCTAGAGTCCAGTGAGAGCTGGAGCTATGGAGGATGTGTCACCTGGCAGGATCTCCGGTGATAGAGGGAGGCACGCACAGTCAGGGCCATGATCCAAAGTGAAGAGGAAGGGGAGAAGAAATCACCCACCCTCCTTCTTCTCCCACTTTCCAATCTTCTACTTGTGCTGCCTATTGGCAGAACCTGATCAGAAGCTATCTGGCAAGGGGGCCTCCATGACCCAGTTCACAGACACAGTCCATAGGTTGTGGCCTCAGTATTGATAATGGATGGGGGTGGTGGTGAGGGAAAAGGGAGAATGGAGAATAACCAGGAAAGGGGACCTACTTAGCTAGGACAGTCAGGAAAAGCCTTCCAGTGGACATGACATTTGAAGTGACACCCAGAGAAGACCCCAGCCACGCAAAGAGCTGGAGGAGAAATCCAGCAGAAGGAAGAGCGAGCACGTGCCTTTGGCATTCCCCCTTCTCTGCACCCCACACTCAGTACAGATCCCTCACCAGGCATATGGTTATCAGAGACCCAGACCATCCAAATGAACACCTTCCTATTCTATTTTACCAACATAATAAAAAAGCTTGTTCATAAAAAAAATACTCAAAAGTAGGACACTTCTCTAAGAAAGGTCCAGCACTTCTGTAAATTCTAACGTACAAAGAAAAATCAAGGCAGACATATGTAAAGGCAGGAAAGGGAAGGCAACTGGAGCAAGCATAACTCCCTTCCATTTATACAACTTCTCTTTGAAAAGCCCAAGCCTTCCACATATTGAATAGTCTCATATTGTACAATTTACTAAAAGTGTGAGACTGTGCCCATCCTACTCTTAAATGAAGAAACACAGTAAGGATTCAATTCCAGTGTAATAATAGTTAATGTATAACTAATTTAAACTCCTACTAATTTTCTTTTAGTTTTATATTTATTTAACTCCAAGTCACCAGCTAAAATGTATATAAAATATATGCCTCAAGCCTATTAATCAAAAATATGTACTGACAGGTGATTTTATTTTTTCTGATACTAAGAAACCATTTTTTAAAATATAAAGTAAAATTTCCAATACTAACAAGTTCATCATGTGAATTCAGTGATTTGACTTTTAAAGGCCAGTTTACTAGTTCAAATTCCCAGTGAGGTAGCCAAGTCATTGAAAGGTAAGTCTGCCCTTAAAAGGCACAGAGGGTTTCCTGCTGGTAATTGAGGTTGGGCGTCATAACTTCCTTCCTGTTAATCCTTCATACTCAGGGATGCATTCACCAATGGAAAAACAGTTCCTTTCAAGGACAAATTCCAGTCAAAATAATGAGGAACTGCCTGCATGTTAATGAGATTCACCATCTCTCATATCCAAAGGTGTTTTTTTTTTTTTTCTTAAAGATCTTAAGGAACTTCCATCATCCAACTACATTAAATCTAAATTTCCCTAGTGCCTATTTAATTTATTTTCTTTTGTTTTGTCCCTGATGAATATGGAAACAGATGGTAATTCTTCTTCTTTTTTAAATTTATGATGGTTGCCAAGTCAATGAAAATTGCTGATAAAAATAAGCTCAAAGTGTATTATTACCTGTAGGAGAGGCCGCTGCACTCCCAGCACCTTCATGGTGTCTGCATTAGCCAGAATCTTCAAAGGGTCAGATGTTTTAGTGACTCCTTCAATCTCCTTGTTGATCTCAGCCAAGACTTGATTGAGAAAGATGTTTTTGATGTACACGGTGAGAAACTCTCGAAGAGGACACTGTTTGGCTGGGCCAAGACCCAGGGCATGCTCAATCTCCTGAATAAATCTGGAAGACAAACAGTAAGAAGGTTACTAAATTTACGAGGAAAGTGTTATATAAATATGTCATGATGACATGAGAATATCTAGCGTTGGCTATTTCCATGAAGAGGGCAAGTCATCGTAATACTCATCTCTGTATAATTTTTAATCTTTTAAAAATATAAATTATTCCACTAATTGAACAGAAATAGGATGAAACAGAGAACATGACTTCTAAAAATGGGGGGAAAAGGAGAAGACAAAAACCATTTTTAATTCAAGAAGGAGATAAGAATACAAGAAACAATGGGAAAACATGAAAAACAAAAAACACAAATTATCGTGCAAATTAAAAAGCACATTCCCGAAGAGTACATATTTCCCACTGAAACCTTTACATCACGGGTCCCTCTACCCCCGCACCGGGCCATGAACCAGTACTGGTCTGTGGCCTGTCAGGAACCAGACCATACAGCGGGAGGTGAGCGGCCAGCTGGGCGAGCATTACCCCCTGAGCTCCGCCTGCTGTCAGTTCAGCAATCACATTAGATTGTCACAGAAGCATGAACCCTACTGTGAGCTATGCATGTGAGGGATCTAGGCTGCATGCTCCTTCTGACAGTCTAATGTCTGACCTTTGGTGGAACAGTTTCATTCTGAAACCATCTCTCCCGCAACCCCTGTCCATGGAAACATTGTCTTCCACAAAGCTGGTACTTGTGCAAAAAAAATTTTGGGGACTGCTGCTTTACAAGTACATATATAAATGTCGAAAAGAGAGAAACAGAGAGAGAATGAAGGACACTCTAAAATTCATGATGATATGTGAGTTCAGAGGTTAAGAAAGGGAACGGGATGGGAGTTGGAGGACAAAGGAGAACTTCAATCTTACTTGCAATGATCTATTTCCTTTATTAAAAACACTTAAAGAATACATAACAGAATGTTAATGATTGTCAAGTCTCAGAGATGAGTATATAGATATTTATTAAAATTCTAATTTTAATAACAAACAAAATAAATTTATTATTATAATTCTTTTTAATTTTCTATTCAGGCAGCCCCTACTTATATGAACAAATTGAAGTTACTACTATTTTTTAGTTAAATAACATCAGTCCTTCAATTACATAGTTTAAATATCTCAATACCACAGTATAGTCACCACAGTACATTAAATTTAAGTAACTAAAGTATAAACTTTGTTGCTAGCTCCTCTGAAATCCCTATGTAAATAACTGATGTGTGTTCATCATGATTAGTGACCAATCATATCCCTTCTTCCAACGTCTATTGGCAACTGGTCACTGTGCATTTGTTATTCGCTTCATGTACAGGCAGCAAAGCATGCAGCTGTGGTGCCTCCCTGTCTCCCACTGATAAACCCATGTGGCATTTTATAAAAATGGATAATTGAAAGAGGGAGGGAATTGGCCAACAAAGATAAAAGTACCACAAAGTGGTAACACTGGAAGTGAAATTTGAATTGAATGTAAAGGGAGTGACAGGAGAAAGAGCTGCCCCGGGAATGTTGACACTGCTACCATTGGAGAGGCATAGCCAGACTGAAGGCGAGAACGAACCAGGAAGGTGGCTGTGACCAAAGGGATGCAGAGGATGAAGAGAGATGAGACGCCAGAGGAAGTGATGTTGGCAACAAATTTCATACTTAAAAACCTCTTGGAGATATTTCATAACACAGAAAAAATAAAGGATAAAATGCTGGCAACTGAGCCAAACTTAGAAGTATGACAGTTCGCCGAGGCCCAGAAAAGATGCTTGCTGTATACTGTAAAGTATATAAGGCAGCGGCAAGCACTGCTATACTAATCTTGATAAGATTTTAACAAAAAATAAAACACTTTAATTCTCAATGTTTTCTAATGTTACAGTGTACTAAATACATATTGGTTTTCTTATTTTTCATTTCTGTATATATTTATGAATGCCAGGAATAGAGTTTTTAATCTTTTTTTTTTTTGAGACAGAGTCTTACTCCACCACCCAGGATGGTATGATCTTGGCTCACCTCCATATCCTGGGTTCAAGAGATTCTCCTGCCTCAGCCTCCCTAGTAGCTGGGATTACAGGTGTGTGCCACCATGCCCGGCTAACTTTTTTCTATTTTTAGTAGAGATGGAGTTTCACCATGTTGGCCAGGCTGGTCTTGAACTGTTGGCCTCATGTGATCTGCCTGCTTTGGCCTCCCAAAGGTTTTTTAATGTTTTGACAAAAAATTGTAAAGTCATGAAACAATTGTGACTATCCTCATTGATTGCGATTGCTTTGCGTGGTTTCAGCTTGCATGGTCATTTTTACAGTTCCACAATGCTATGGAAAGCAAGAGCTGTATTGTACTTCAATTTCTTCTCAAAAAGGGGGAGAAGAAAAGTAAATGAAAACATAAAATGGATAACCAATTGGGAAGGTATATTTGCAGTTTGAATCACAGATGATGGCTGGAACTCAACAAGAAAAGAAACCAAATAACTTAGTAAAAAAAATGATCAAAACACATGAAAAGACTGTTTATAGTCAATACAATGACTAATACATTAAACATTAAAAAATTATTCATTCATAAGAAAAATGCAAAGTAAACTATACTGAGATACCAATTTTTACACCAATGCAATTGGCCAAGTTCCAAAAGTTTGAAAACACACTCTGTTGCCGTAAGTGCGAAGAAAGAGGCATTCTCCTGTATTACTGATATGAGTGAAAAATGGTACAACCCTTGTGGAAAGCAGGTTGGCACTATTATTCAAAAATCCAGATGCATTTCTCTATGGCCCAGAAATCTCATTCCTGGGAAATTCTTCTGAGAGCTATATCTAAATATGGATGTGATGATCTACATACAGAATATACAGATCATTACAGCATTGTTTTTAGGCAAAAGACTGGGAACATCCTAAAAGTTCATCAGTTAGGGAATAATTACATAAACTATGGTATATTTACATTTTGGAATACTGTACAGCTCCCTCTACCCCCAAATGTGGAAACTTTTGGTGTACTAATGTGAAAAGACCTCCAGGATATATTGTTACAAGGAAAAAAACAAGCTCAGATCAATCTACAGTTAGTAGTATTTACTACAGTAACCCCTATATAACAATTATATATCCTCATTTGTTTATTTTAGCATAAAGACACCCTGGGAAGTCTCAAAAAAACAACTAACTACCCATAGGAGGCAGGGGTGGGGGTCAGGTCTGGGAGAGGAGTGGAAATTAGACTTCTGAATTTTAACTTTTAATAATCATTTGATTGTTAAAAACTGTTAATGTATTAGCTACTCAAATAACATTAAATCAGAGAATTTAAAAATTGGCTATATGTATCGAAGACTGTATTTCATAAATTGCTATCTAATTGGGACACATTTAAAGTGTGGTGTATAAACAGTTCCTTAAGTTTAGCTGTTTAACCTAATAAAGAGTTTTCTTTACTTACTAAATCAATACATTGCAGTTAATCTTACATATTACCAGTTAAACACTCTATTAATCCCTGGGGTGTATGTGTGGTGGGGGATGAAGATAGTGTATATATAGGATTGTCACAATGAAAAAAGTAGCTTTCCTTCAAAGAAAGATGAAATTGAGAAGGCACAAGAAAGAGCACTGAGGCTTCTTAACTGATGTTATCACTGTGAAAGAAAAATAAAATATGACCAAAACCAAAATATAATGGATCTTAAGGAGAGGGTAAGTGAAAGAAGGCAGGGAAAAATGAAGAAATAAAAGTAGATGGTTAACCATGGCCACAATTTGAAGATCTCCAAATACCACATCCTGCTACGATGACCCCTTCTGATCTCATCTAACTCTCAAAAAGATGCCCTACTCAGGTGCATCCTAGTCTACTTGGTTGCCTTCCAAAAGAAAACCACTGTTATTAATTTCCTAATGAGTAAATATACCGAAACTCTTTTTATTATTTTTTAATATTATGAGAATTAATCATCAAAATCTCTATTTTCTTCAAAGGGACTTTGGAAAAGAGTTTTCTGAGTGTAAGTACTTCTGACATTTTCAAAATATTTAACATTTATTAGAACAAAATTTTTACTAGTCAATCTGCTGCTAAACAGACGGGCAGAAGACTCTAAATTAGCCTCATTTTCTTTTTTTCTAGTCTCATATTTGCCTTTGGTGCTCCTAAAATACGAACTGTGCTGAGCAGCACAGACAGAGGGGCCGCCATTGCTTTTGGCTGAGTGATTTCTTTTCAATTCAGATCATTTATTCCCTAAAGCATACATATCCATCTCACATGACACATACAGGTTGATGTTGTCAGCGCTAACTGGAGGGGACTCATTCAACATGTTTCCAAATCTGCTTTCAGAGCTGCAAGGGACCTCCCTGTGCAGAAGCACAAAACACGTGGGTGAGAATGAAAGAGAAAAATTAAGGCTGTTTCACCAGTCCCTTCTTTACCTTAGTGAAAAATGGGTAGAATGGGGGCTAAGGGATGTAGGAGGGGAGGAGATGTTGGTCAAAGGATACAAAATTTCCAGGAGGAGTAAATTCAAGAGATCAACAGATCTAATCTACAACATGGTGACTACAGTTAGTAACAATGTGTGGATACTAGAAACCACTGAGAGAGCAGAGTTTATGTGTTCTCACCACAAAAAATAAACATGTGAAGTAATACATGTTACTTAGCTCAATGTAGCCATCCCACAACGTATACATATTTCAAAACATGTATATCATAAATGCATATAATTTCTATTTTTCAATTAAAAATAAATAAAAATGAAAAAAAGTAGTTACATTAAATGGGCAACCTACCCTTCATGGGCAGGAAGGACACAGCAAAATGAGCCTTCCTAGCCATCCAGGAGATGAACCTCACTCACTGTCACTCTGCAGAGGGGAGTGACTTAGAGAAGGAGAGTGGTCAAGAGAGGAACACTTACAGTAGGGCTTCCAGAGTTTGGACCTGGAACGCACAGTCTTGAGTAGGTACTTAGCCTCTCTTAGCTTTACTTGTGTCTTCTGTAAAATGGCTATAATAACACTACCTACCTCACAGGATTGTTCTGATGGTTTAATGAAGAAATTAAAATTAAGCACTCAAAACAGAGACTGGCACACAATAACTGCTTAGTAAATGGTGCTGCAGTGGTGTTTAGAATTACTATCTTACATAAACCCTGATGAGGCTGGAGATTAGAGGAAAGCGTGAAGTATTGTATTTTTTTTTTTTCACTTTGCTACCTTATTTTCCCATCTAATCATCCCTAGTTGGCAATTCAGACCATTAGGTTAATACTTGGAATATTTCACTAATAAATGGATGTAGGAATGAGCAAGAAACCCCATGTGGCCAGGGGCAAAGTGTAAATTGCCAACTGCTGAATCCTTCGTGCCTAGTAGTGCTACTCTATGGCTGGCACACAGTAGACGTGTAGGAAATGCTTATTGAATAAAATATTGGATAAAATAATTAAAAGGTCCTTCGATCATAACCCATAGTTCCTGAAACTAGGACATAATCTATCTGGCATGTAATGCCCTTCTCCTAAGAATTTGGACTACAGATTTCAATACAAAATTTTATTTTATTTTATTTTTTATTTTTATTTTTTTTTGAGACGGAGTCTCGCTCTGTCGCCCAGGCTGGAGTGCAGTGGCCGGATCTCAGCTCACTGCAAGCTCCGCCTCCCGGGTTCACGCCATTCTCCGGCCTCAGCCTCCCGAGTAGCTGGGACTACAGGCGCCCGCCACCTCGCCCGGCTAGTTTTTTGTATTTCTTAATAGAGACGGGGTTTCACCGTGTTAGCCAGGATGGTTTCGATCTCCTGACCTCGTGATCCGCCCGTCTCGGCCTCCCAAAGTGCTGGGATTACAGGCTTGAGCCACCGCGCCCGGCCTCAATACAAAATTTTAAAAAAATCATCCCATATCTCCACCATCCAATGTAAACCAGTAATTCTTATTGACAGAAGATTCTCTCATTCTTATGCACATCCCACACTGTTTTATATTTTGTGCAATATGGCTGTTCACACTACTTTGTATTCTGCTCTTTCACAGAGTATTACAGACTCATTCTATCAAGCTAATGAACACAGTATTATTAACCAAACCTCTACTAGGGAACATCTTCATTTTGCTTCTGTTGAATTATTTCCACAAATTAAAATATTGCAAGTAGCTCTTCAACATTTTTGGTGAGTCTTTTTTATTTTCCCTGATTTGCCACAGTGTACTGGATGAGTCCTTTCATCTAGCAAGTGTTTAAAAATGATCTGTTGAATGGGAGACAGGAGGGAGAGTCAAGGGTATAGAAGAAAATAATCAGAAAGCCCAATTTTCCCAACAATGCTCCTCATTAGCTCTATGGAAGTATGAAAACATTGAATTTTTAACAGCGAAAAGAATCTCATTAGAAAAGAAAATATTTCACTTCAAAGTTAAGTTAGAACACAGATGGAGCCCTGTCAAAAGAGTATTATTTAATCTCATGAAGTGCTTTTACACCAGGGATTTCCTATCTCTGTAAATGATGAGCAGGCAAACACAACGTACAGGTATATCTGTGTATATGGAAAAAGAGACTATGAGAGTAAAAGAAAAAGGTATACATAATGCTGTATGGAGAGCATCACATTACAGGATTTTGAGAACCCTTATTCAGAACAGCCTCCTAAACTTAAGGCTGTAAAATAGGAGAAACCAAAAAACAAATAATGCTAGTATGCAACTGACTCTTGTTGCTTTCGAATGTTTAAAGCACGGATCTGGTAGGGCGTGGTGGCTCACACCTGTAATCCCAGCACTTTGGGAGGTCGAGACGGGCGGATCACGAGGTCAGGAGATTGAGACCATCCTGGCTAACATGGTGAAACCCTGTCTCCACTAAAAATACAAAAAATTAGCGGCCGGGCATGGTGGCAGGCGCCTGTAGTCCCAGCTACTCAGGAAACAGGCAGGAGAATCACTTGAACCTGGGAGGCGGAGGTTGCAGTGAGCCAAGATTGTGCCACTGCACTCCAGCCTGAGCGACAGAGCAAGACTCCCTCTAAAAAATAAAATAAAATAAAATAAGATAAAATAAAATAAAATAAAAGCATGGATCTTATTGTCTAAATTCTAATATTTATAAATATTTAATTGAAGCTTTCCCTTTCAGATTCTCAACTAAGGGCCCTCTAAATGTACGCACATAAGCAATACCTGTGTTGTTGAATTTACTTTCTTACAGCAAGTTATGTGTCCTTTGAAATGCACACATGAGCACACACTACCAACATTTCACCCAATATTTTCAAATTTTTAATCTTGATTTGATTGCTATCGAGGGAAATTATAAACTAATTAAAATTTCACTCAAGCATCCCTCACTTAGCCCAGCCTTATCACAAATTCTGTTTCACTGTACAGCTCCATTTCTTCCATTTCATCTCAGCCAAGAATTGTGGCTGCTACCAGCTGGAAATATCCTTGAACAGAGAGGTCCTATATCGTATTGTAGAAGCTGCAATATGAGCAGTGATATGTTATTTATTTGAATAAAAATGATTGCTTATTCGATAAGTATTCCTTATATTCATACCCTAAAAAGCTTTTAAATTCGACGGCCAACATCACTAATAATGGGACAAAATGGACATCATGTACCTCCTGACATGATATAAAGAAGAACACAGTATTGTTCTCTGTTATTCTTGCTAAAAAATGCATAACTTGAATCTATATCACAACAGCACATCATCTTTCATAAAACCAAAATATAAAAAATTTCAGGCCAGGCGCGGTGGCTCAAGCCTGTAATCCCAGCACTTTGGGAGGCCGAGACGGGCGGATCACGAGGTCAGGAGATCGAGACCATCCTGGCTAACACAGTGAAACCCCGTCTCTACTAAAAATACAAAAACTTAGCCGGGCGAGGTGGCAGGCGCCTGTAGTCCCAGCTACTCGGGAGGCTGAGGCAGGAGAATGGCGTGAACCTGGGAGGCGGAGCTTGCAGTGAGCTGAGATCAGGCCACTGCACTCCAGCCTGGGTGACAGAGCGAGACTCCGTCTCAAAAAAAAAAAAAAAAAAAAATTCAGAATATTCAAATTTAGGATTCTGGTTTCACAGCACAAGTAATTCATGCATGACTCTGTCATAAACAGTGAATCACTGTTTATTGCTCATTATGTTTTATAATATATACATTTATATATACTTTGTATCATACAACATAAACTTTTCATTTGGCTATTTCCTGACTTTGCTGTGTATCATTACATTTAATTTGGTAGTTTAGGATGAATAACATACACATTAATATAGATATCTGGGAGGCCTGGGAAGTTTTCTACTGATTCCATGTATCACAACCAATAGAAACATGTGATTTATCCTTTGCGACTTCTGCATTTTGCAGGATCTCTCAACATATCATTTCCTCTTACATGTTTTCTAATCTAGTCTTCACTCTGCAGAGATGTACCATCCTTACTGAGAAGCTCTGAATCTCTCCTACTAATAATTTTAAAGACTAAAAAAAGAATCTGAATTCTCTTATCTCCATTTTAGTCCAAGATTTCTATGTGAAAAGTTGCATGACATTTACAGGTCTGCAGAAGCCTTTGCATAATCAAAGGTAAGTCCACACGATCCCATCCTCATTGTGTCCATCCTCTACTGTCACATTTAATATTGTTGTATGACACATATTGTGTATAAAAGCATACATTAAAATTTTAATTAGCAATAAACGGTGATATACTGTTTGTGACACCATCATGAATGAATTACGTGTCCTAAAAAAGCCACAGTTCTGCATCAGAATTCTGAACCTTTGATTTCGAAGTTTGGTTTTATGTAAAGAATGCAAACAGCAGTAATAACAAGCCTGTAGCATGAATGATACATGAGTTACAAAGAGAAAATAAAATGCACATTTCCCTCTAAATCCAGCGAACTGAAATAATCTTTGAACCCAGAATGAGAATGAAACACTAACTGTCAAATGCAGAACTTTTCAGGAGAGATATGGGCCCATGTACAAAGATGGCAAACAGCACTAATAACACAGTTCTGCATTCTGATAATACTTTCTGCACACCACTCTAAGGGAAATCATGGACTTTTATGAGAACACAGTATAATCAAAATCTCTACCCTGCTAGATTTATATGGGAAAAAAAAAATCAACCTACAACTCATAATAAAATTCACCCCCAGACACGGGCCCATCCTTGTACAAAGAACTGTGACCAGTTAGCTATACTCAGATGATAAATGGGCCTTGGGAATCAAAGCCAAGCGAGGCCATGCCAAAGACTGGAAACAACTCCGTCTGCAGAAAGAAGGCGTCCCCAGCAAACAGGGCTCCTTTAAGATATATTTCTTACTTTCTCAACTGCTCTCAGGTATGACATTTAAGACACAGAACAAACTGGAAAACAACTCAGGCAAAGGAAAGAAGCCTCAGAGGAATTGATTTGAGATATATTCAACTCACTAGTATTATCTGAGTCGAAAAAGATCATTTAGAAATGATTTACCAGGGACTCATTCAGAAACAGCAGCAACAGGCATATTTAAGACCATAAATCAGTGGAACATGAAAACCGAAGAAAAATCCATAAAGGTTAATGCACTTTGGAGCACATTTGCCTCTTAATTCATGGGAGTAAGCCATTGGCACATCAGGAAGAGGTTCTCCCCCAAAAAGCTGTAATTGTTCATGCTGAGTGTAACTACTATCTGTGCCTTTTGTATATAAAGATTTTCTGTGTAAAAGTGCTAAATAAGCTCATCACTGCAGGGCCCAATCATGTCCTCAGTCCATACCCGTAGGAGACAATTTGCTGAACTAATCAAATAAAAAGGGATTTGGGTGCTCTTATTTGTAATGGGTGAAATTCATGTCTGGGAGTAGAGGAGAAAAGGGGTAAAAATCGTTAAATAAAGGGAGAAAGAATATCATCTACAAAATTTGGATTCTGCAGGTTTATAAACAAATTTAACTTAAAAAAATCTTACCATGAGTATATTGCAAGTGATTTGTGACTGCAGTTAAGTGTTCCCTCTAGACTGAAAAGCACTTTAGGTAAAATGAAGTAAGCCTCTCTAAAAATGACAGCTGTTAAATTTTTTTAACCATATAATTTGGAAATTGAAGTGACTTAAACTCTAACCCTTAATATCAAACAATCTTTTTAAACCAAAAATTGCATAAATAAATAAGGGATGCTGACACAAAACTCAGAGAACGAAATAATAATCCTGCTTTTCCGATAGGTCTGGAATTTTGTTTTTATCCTTTCAGTTTATCTCACAGTAAAATAACCTCTTCTTTATTTTTTTTTCAGAAGGTAAAGCTTTCAGAAAATTTTCCAACAAAAACTGTAATTTATTACAAAATGTCTATCATACACCTGGAAACTGATGTGTCACATATTAAATATACTCTGTTTTAGGCGCCCCATATCAGTTTGGCCTTCAGACTCTGTAATGCAGGACACAGAAGAATCTGGGAAAGCTTCTACCTGTTGCTATGCCAGTAGGAGCTGTATTAATAATTGCTTACACCCATGGAGCGCTTACCATGTCCTGATCAAAGAGCTTTATATGGATTCTTTTTTATGTGATTTTCACAGACACTCTATGAGGACTGTGCTTTTACTATCTCCATTTTACATGTGATAAAACTGAGCAGCTGAAAAAATGGCAGTAACATTAACAGCTGACAGTTCTTATTGTTCTTATTATAGTCATCTTTCAGTATCCCTGGGGGACTGGTTACAAGACCATCTGGGTGTGTGCACACTCCAGTCCGGCAGTTGGCCCTGCAGAACCTGCGTATATGAAAAGTCGGCCCTCCATATCTTCTCATTTCAAAAGCTGTGAATGCTGTATTTTCGATCTGCATTTGGTTATGGATGCACAGCCCTCCGATATGAGGGCCAACTATATTTATTTAAGAAAACCAGCATAGAAGTGGACCTCAAACCAGTGTTGTCTGAGGGCCAACTGTATAGGCCAGCACTCTTTTAAGTAATCACCATGCTTTACTTCACATATTCCTTACAACACGATGAAGTTAGGTACTTTTATAATTGCCATTTGGAAGAAGACATGAAGGCACAGAAAGGTGAAGTTACTTTCCCAAGGTCATATAGCTAGCAAGGGATGGGGCCAAAATTTGACCTTGGACAGTTTGTCTCCAGAGACCATGCCAGACTTCATCACTCTATCCAACATACTTCTTTAACATCACTGCATCTCAAAGGTTCACCTGTAGGGTTAGAACTCCAGAGGTGGGCAGGTAAGGGGATGACAATCAATAGACTTAAGTCCATGTTGAAAACCCTAAAGTGTGTGTGGAGGTACTGGGACCTTGTGTGGATGCAGAGAACCATAACATTACTAAACATAAGCATTTGAATATATCAAAGACCGAATTATTTCTCTTAAAATACAACAAATATTATCTCTAGCCCTGACTTCTTGCTCCTGACCTGTGTTCCCAATCACTTGATAGATACTTTCAAGTGATGTCCTCCTGATAACTCAAACTATGTCCAACATGGAGCTCTTCGCTGCTGCACTCCCATTATCATTTCCATTCTCTCCTCCTGTGTTCTCTATTTTTGTGTCATCATCATTCCAGTTACCTAAGCTCAAGCTTAAAAATCATCTTTCACTTTTTCTTCAGCCTTGCTACTCATGCAAGAAGCTTCTAGATGTATAGACATTCTCTTTATATTAAATCTTAAGTTCATACATTTATCTACTTGTTTACCCCTTCACTTATTTATTACTCCTTATGCTGAAAGGTAGGCACTATGTTAGCGTTCTAGGCCTAAGGCACCCACAGTGAAAGAATTATCACCCAGGAGCTATCACCCACTTAGCATATGATATGAATAGTGTTCAAGTTGTTTTAATGTTTGCCTGAGTGCCTTCAACTTATGTAATATATGACTATTTGGTTAATCTCACTAAAGCAAAGAATCTAGAACTCCTCGCAGTTTCATAAAACATGCCTTGCTCTCTCTTGCCTCCAGCATGGTCTCTGTACATGCTGGTTCGTTTATCTAGAACAGTGTCACCATATATCTGTCCTGACTGTCACTTGTCCGGTAGCCACCAGCTTAGATGTCACTTCCTCTAGAGGCCCTTCTCCCTTAAGTGTATGTTGAACGCCCTTTGACTATGTCACCACACCACCCTAAGTCCACAGAATTCTGCTGCTATGGAGGTATCTGTCTTCCCTACTAGTTTTTAAACATCTTGAAAAGAGGGAACATGGCTTTTTCATTGTAGACAATGTTTGGCATCCAGTAGGAACTCAAGAAGTAAGTCTAACATTATTTCTACTTCTACTCATTAGCAAACTTTGAGTCCCATGTACTCTCTGTATTTTTTTAAGTTCATGCCTTTTCTTATAATGATCCTGTGGTCTACTTCTAGTGTTCCCTTGCATTTTCTAAATTGTAGCAAATCAGCTAAAGAGGAGTTTCGAAAATGTATCATTTTCACAATAGCCTTTCTTCAAGGACCACTTCAAAACTAAGTCACTCACAAAGTTTTCCCTGATGCCTGTAAAACTGTTTCACGTATTTGAACTATTTTACTTCATAGCATTAGTCTTTTTTTCTACCTGTTTTTCTCTTTTAGAATTAAGTTCCTTCTGAGCAGCAACTGTGTTTTGTACATCTTTGAGTCATACCTGAAACACTTAACACTATATCAAGTACAGTGGACATAATTAATGTTTTAATAAATAATATTGTTATTTTTACAGCTTGTTTAGGCTTGTCTTTAAAGGCAAGTCCTTCTTGAAGGGGATACAATATACAGATTATTTTAAAGCTATGTTTTAGGAAAGAAATATGGCTGGCTAAGCAAGATAAAGAATAGAGATGGTGAAAGAAAAAAAGAAAGTTGTGAAGTTAAATGATGCATGTAGTATGTTAAACATATCAATATGAGGCATTTTTAAGGCAAACTATCAGCAAATTAAAACCTAGTCCTTTTCTCAAACGTGAAATTTAGTGAAGCTGGCCTAAACTGAACATTACTCAGGTATCAATAACAGAAGTCAAAGTCTGGGTATTTCATATGTCGAAAACGTGACTGACTTGTGTACCTACCAGGATAAAATTATATACTGTCTGGAAGAAACACACTGGCTCCATGGTTCTTCCACTCTTTTCCAACAGGATGGATTGCACTACATTTAATAAATGAAAGCTTTGGAAAACTTAGTCTGAATGATCTCTAATGAGCCTATTTGGCAACCACCCTTATTGCTGAACTTAGTTTATTATTATTTCTTATCGCACTCTTACGTTTACTATCACTTGATTAACTGGCAAAGTGTTCTGAATGCACAGCGCCCTAAGAAAAAAGTAGTCACTAATGATATGAGTCACAGACAGGCAATAACAATTACGAGTCTTGTCCCTTAAACTTTTCTATTTTTGTTTTCCTGTATTCACACACTTGATCATTAATTCAGGTAACCCAGGATCATCTTCTCATATCACTGTTGGTTTCTTTCTCTGTTTCCACATCTACACTTTGCCTGAAAAATATCTACAATTATCTTGCAACAGTATTCACAAAGTTATTTTTCTACGGTGGTTCAAAGTTCTTCTCAAATTTACCTCCTCCAGAGCCCTTTCCTACTTAGAAGAGATTATTGCCTTTTAGAGTCTCACTTTGGGTCATCTATGGAAACATCACACTATCAGGATTTCAACATAACAAAATGGACTGGAGTAACATCAAATTTACATCAAAAGTGAACTAACAGTAAACCAAGCTAAATATTTTAAGCCATCTCAGCCAGCATTCCATTCTTACAGTTCTTTGTTCCTTCAAGAGGCACCAGTGTTAAATTCTTCTTTATAGTTAATTTCATAAATAGGTCCACTTATTACGTAGGAATTAAATACTTTAGTATTTCCACCTTTCTATTTTATTTATGTTTTCATATCCCCTGTAAGGCTAAATCAGAGTTAAAAATTCTGCTTACAAATCTGAGATATAGAAAAGTATAGATTATTACATCTCTATACAGGATAATAAAGAAAAGGTATCTTCCTGTCTAACTGATTACTTGCAAGTGAATATCTATCAATTGTATATAGGCATTAAAATGATAGAATATGCATCATTTTCTAAGAAAAACTAGACTCTGTAGAAGAATTTTGATTACAATATTATCAGTTCCTGCAGAACTGATATTCTTTTGGATTATGTTGATGACAAATTCCTAAAACTCACAGAAGATAAAACAGCTGTCCAAGCAAGAGTCAATGTCTGCAATCAGGTGACTCTGCCCAGTGTGTTATACTCAGCAGAATATGCAAGAGACAGAAAAAGCCTGTAGAAATAGTTTGTACATTTAAAAAAATAAAACAACAAAACTCCAGTATAAGCCCTGGTTTCATCTGAGAAATGTTTCCTGTTTTCAAAGTAATGGAAAAATACAAGAAATATATGCTTTATCGTAACACAAACACAAAATACATCTTAATGGAAAAAATTATTTCAGAAAACTACTTTGGCTCAGATAAAACTTGTGAGAAAATTTCTAGCCATCATATTGGCAGCGAGGTCTAACACAGTTGATTTTAAATATGATAGTATTCATAAAATTGTTCATTGTTATAAGGCTGACAATAAAAAATTATGGCAACAGGCATGATAGCCACAAGCACAAAAGTTAGTTTTGCACTTACCATTTATGTATTCAGTTCATTACTTCAATGCGTTCACACTTATTCATGTCTTTAGAAGTGTTTTTTTGTTGTTGTCATTTCGACATGCATATCTTGTTTTGGAAGCAATATAATAAGCCCTTCTTGGACAGGAGGTATTCACTGTCTTTTCTCTCTCTCTCTCTCTCTTTTTTTTTTTTTTCTGTTGAGATGGAGTTTTGCTCTTGTTGCCCAGGCTGGAAGTGCAGTAGCCTGATCTTGGCTCACTGCAACCTCTGCCTCCCGGGTCCAAGCAATTCTCCTGCCTCAGCCTCCCAAGTAGCTGGGATTACAAGTGCCAGCCACCACATCCGGCTAATTTTTTGTATTTTTAGTAGAAATAGGCTTTCATCATGTTGGGCAGGCTGGTCTCAAATTCCTGACCTCAGGTGATCTGTCTGTCTCGGCCTCCCAAAGTGCTGAAATTACAGGTGTGAGCCACCGTGCCTGGCCTATTTGCTCTTTTTAAAAAATATGGAGCAGCATCCATTTTACTGTTTGGTTTTGACAAATTCTCAGCAATAGTTATTCATGTAAGATCCCAGCAACAACCTGAAACATGACAGTAAGCCTACCAAATATCTAAGTATTAATTCAACTAACATTTCCTGACCATATGTAAGCTGGGCCCTAGAAGCTAGGAATGCCAAGTCATGTAAGTCAAGTGGATGCATGATTATTGCTCATATCTATAGTGCATGTTAGTGCTTACAATAGACTTTCACATACTTGAACCTCATTCTGCTTTGGGGGCTGTTTTGACAGTGATAATTATTTCCATTTTACATATGAGGAAATTATAGTTCAGACAAGATAAGTAATTTACTGAAGGTCACACTGTTATCAAGCTTTCAGACTGTATCTTGAAGCCAGATCTGGTTCCTAATTAGTCCACCATTCTTTCTTCTATACCACATCCTAAAAATGGCAAAGCCCATAATGCCTGTAAATCCAGAGGTATGTAAAATACATGGCCCACAGGTTCAAAGATTCTAGAAAATTTCCCAAGGAGCAGAAATATGGAAAGGCTCATTTTTCATAACTAAGTTTTAGATATTTTGGTAGTTTTAGAACTTTCTGATGCACAACTATATCCTGAAGAGTTTTAAAACACTAGCAAAGTCTGATGTGTATAACCTTGTTGGAAAAGTGGGTGGGCAAAATGCGTATATAAAAAGGAGCAACATGACAGGAACTTGCACTATTGGTGTGTTATTTCATATAGGAAAAGATCCCAAAATGGGTAGGACATGATCAATGCTATACACAGGTTCTGGCAACTGTGAAAGATCTGAGATTTTTCTAAGACTTAACCACAAGAGTAGGCTGAGCACAAAATCTGCATCTTTTGCCTCTGAGTTCTCCAATGACAGAAGTCAAAGAATAATTAGACTATGTGGGTTTCTCTGTAACCTGGTTGGCCATTTCCCCTAACAGCACAATTACCCTGCTAATGAGATTAAATTTGGTTTAACTAGAGGATTATTTCACTGCAGAGCCCCCCGCCGACTCGGGTTCCCACAGGATCCATCCCTGTGTTGATGCACCCATCTAACATTCATCTGCCTTAATGAAGGCCAGACACGAGAATCAGGCCTGCACCGTAGCGAAAAACACAAGGGCTTTTGTTTATATTGAAGAAGAGCCTCGTTTAGTCAATCTGAATCTTTCTAATACCCAGTGAAATATTTATTAATGAGTATCAGCACAGCAAGCCAGAAAGTCTTATTTGCATTCATTTAAACCATAAATAATTGAAGGTAGAGTTCATTCCTTCTGTCATGGTTTCAGGAAAATCCTCAATAGCATGCTGAATAAAAAGAGACCATTAGTGAGAGAAAATGAATTAAAAGTTGAGGGTGGTAGATGTTTTGCCTACCCTTGCACTACATGGATCGTTTCCTGATAATATATAATTCATTATCTTGCTATAGGCATCTCAGTGGAGGTGACAGAATGAGATACTAACACTTTTTTTCTTATTTCTTTAGGTCATTATAGAGGACATATCTGTGCTATTCATAAGGTCGGATCAAAGATGGTTCTGAGCAGACATGGGTATCCCTTTATTCGCTTACTCACTCATCAAAAGAAGGACTTGATCAACTTCAACCGCAAGCTTGAGCCACTGTATTCCCCAAGATAATTTATGTAAGTTAAAACATTGGAATGGAACAGAAGCATGAGATTATCTTTAAAAAAATTGTATCTCATGCTCAGATTTGAGAATTTATGTATGCTTGACACTCTGTAATACCATTATTAGAGAACAGAAGATGCCTGCCTACCCACACTGAAGTTATGACTAGACGTCAACGCTGTCCATTACTTGGGTCATCTAAACTTTGAAAGCAATGACCAGGGGATCTTTGTGAAATGTTTCCCTAAATGAATTATTTTTGACTATTGTTCCTAAGATTGCTTCAACTTTTGAAACAAAAGAAAGAAAATCTATCATCAGAGGACAGTGCAGAAATTCTACTTAATAATGTGACGATTACTTAATACTGCTTTATGAGGACAATAAAAGGAATGTTATTAAAACAAAACTGGAAAACTTACTTTTCAGAAGGAATCAGAATAGTTAAAAACTATTAGAATGATTGAAGGATATATTTATTTCCAAAAATACAAGTAATACATAACTCTACCTACTTTAAATGTGACTTTACGAGACTCCAAAAGGATGACACTGGATAATAACATTTCAAATTTGTTTTCAGAATTTTTTAGTCATTTTCACATTCATTACCTAATTTAATGCCACCAGCATTTTAGAGTGCTAAGCTGAGACTCTCATCTGGGGAAGTGATATGTTTGACTGTAAGTATAAATGTAGAGAGGGAGGAAAGAAAATATGATGGGTGGATGGATGGGTAGATAGATGGATGGATGGATGGATGGATGGATGGATGGATGGATGGATGAAAGGATGGATGAAAAAAGTGCATTCTAAAAAGCGACAGCTACCTGACTCACTAAGTTCTTGGTATTTAACCTGCTCCTTTGAGTGTGCATTATTTCCTTTAAATCACATTAATGAGATTAAGGTGAAAAGTAACCTCCAAACAAGTCCCATCTCTAGAAATGATCTAACTCTAGTCCATACCTTCTTCTAGATTGTAAGTGTCTCTGGTCTGGTCTTTTCCATTCCTACTTCACTACCTGCCCTACATTTCACCACTAGACTAATTTGCATCAAGTTTTCACAGTATATTTCATTTCTCTAAAACTTTCAATGGTTTTTACTTCCATCTCATGAATCTCTAATTTTCTCTCTGGTTTTCATGGCCCTCTTAGGATCAGGCTGCGTTACTTTCCCATATCTCTGCATAAAGGCCATTTGATGATTTCAGAAGAATCCAAAATTATTTCTGCCCCAGTTCTTTCGCTTATGTTTTTCTACTTGTTTAGAACATACTCCACTTCAGTGAGGTTTAAGAATACCCATATTTAATATACATGAAATCAGTGGCGCATGGGCTGAGAGGGACAGGGGCAATGCAAATACAACAAGGTATTTGGCCTGCCATTCCACTCGATGAGAATGTGTCCCACAGTAAGCAGGTCAGGGAGGCACCAATCCAGGTCCCTCAATCAGACTCAGCTCCTGGATGTCTTTCATGGTGTTAGACTCTAGTCACCCTGAGTGTGACTGTGTGATCTAGTACTTAAAATGTGTATTTTTTATGTGACATAATTATTCACAGGGGGAATACTTCTTTTGGAGTTTAACCAAAGGGGTATAAAATTGGAGGAAAATGTAGCTGGGTTATATTTACCATATTGAGAGACAGTAGTTCATCTCTTGCTAAGCAATTTTCACAGGTAATCATGATGATATCTGATTTTCATCCTAGGTACAGAAGTAGATTCCAACATCCATATATAATTGGAACTCTATGACAGAGGTCACCTGAATTTTACCTGTCTCTCAAAATTACAGCTTAAGGCTTATTTTCTGTAGTCTACACTAATCTCTTTCTGTTCCCTAGCTTTCATAGTCCAAGGAATGCAATGATGTGTTTATAACTCTTCTTTCACTGCCCTCTGTTATTTCTCTTAAAATTACCTCTCCCCAACTATATTTTCATGTCTCTGAGTACAGGGTTTGTGCTTTTATTTTTTTTTCTGTCTTTCTCATGGTTCCTAACACAGTGTGCCACTCATAATAAGAACTCAATGGTATGATCGTTTGAGCAACATAATATACAGGAGAGGCCACAGGATTTGAGGTCAGACAGGCCTGGGTTGGAATTTCGGCTCTCCCAGATATCTAACTGTGGCACTTTTCCGACCACTCAGGCTCCTAATCTGTAAAATGAGGAAATAATACCTGTCTTGCAGGGTTATTATAAGATTGGCAGTGATGTGTGTATTACAGTTATACCTTAAATTCACCTAGTGCCTATAAACAGTGTCTGAAATATGGTAGTACTCATTATATGGCAGGTAATATTACTAACAAGTAATTCCTTTGTTTATTTATTTGTAAATATGCCAAGAAAATTACTGCTAAAAGGTTTGTGTGATAAAAGTGATATCACCACAGAGTTGGTCTCTTTAAGTGGGAATTCCCTCAAAGCTTTTAATGACTCAGATTATAATGATAGAGATCTCTAAAGCTTATTTGGAGCTTACTAACAATATCCTACATTTATGTATTATTTATAGATTACAGTACCTTCTCATGCATATTTTCTGTATTCCCTAACTTACAAATAAGAAATGTTGAGGACTAACTCTAATATTATCAGGCAAAGGAATGTGGAAGCAGCTGGTTTCTTGGTGGTAGGACTGACAAAAATACTTCTAATTTGCTTGGGCCTCTGAAAGTCCTGGTCCCTCTGCCTGGGCTGCTCTTCCTCCAGACAGTTACACAACTCACTTGCTGACTTCAGTAGGGTGCCAAGACATACATCACCTTCTTAAGATCATTCTCCATCTCCCTTCACTGCTTTTTTTTTTCTTTACAGCACTTATAATATGATACCACATGCACTGACTTCGTTTACTTTTCATTTTCCTTACTGGAAAGCAGGCCCCATGAGGGCAGGGTCTTAGGTGGATTCATGGCTGCATACCTAGAACCTAGGAAAGTGCCTAGCACACTGCAAGTGCTACTTAGATACTTGCTGAATAAATGTAAGCTTGTGAAACTGTCTAGCTCTTTGCATAAACTCCAAGGACTAGAGATTCTAGGAATCCTATAGAGCAGGGCTGTGACTCTCACTGAATCAATAGTGAATGAATAGAGATGATGTCTTTACTACTTCTTCCCCACCAGACACATGCAACCACAGTTTTTCAAAGGAGAATAAAGCTCATAACCCAGTTCTGCTTCCAAACCCTTATATTTAGCCCATCCATTGTGTTCCCTGACCTCTAGCGGTCCCAGGAAGTAAAACTAGAATCTGTGAACTTAAAAAAGTGGTTATGTAGCACTGCTTGTCACCTGTCCTTAATGCCTCATTAAGATTGATCTTTGATAATCACACCTGAAAAGAGAAGAGTACCAGTCTAATGATATTACTTGGGCAGAATAGCTTTAATTTTTTTTGAATTATCACCAGTAGCACATTCTTCCATGTTCAAATCCTGCGGCTCTCAATCTGGCCCCCTGTAAAAAGTAACATATGCTCACAATAAATCTTTAAAATGGCTCTATTAATAGAGTGGCTGTGGTGACAGTTTTATAAATGGGCCCCATCTTTATGCAAACTGTGTTTTATTCGATTGCATTATAATGATTTGTAATAAGAATACAGAGATGAATTCTGAGAGAAGGAACTCCAAACGTTCCTAAGCTGGTCAGGGGTTTCAAAGCCCATGCATTCTGTGTGGTGGATTCTGCATTCCCAGAACAACAGACATCATCAGATTAGTTTTTGCTACAGTTGTATGCTTCTCTGGCTGCTTTTTTCCAATCAGATAATAACAGTCTAATAACCGACTTTGTGTCTGTCAATCCAATTACTTCCTATTTGGGATATGCTGACACTCCATTAAGTCGGCAGACAGATGGCAGGGTCTTTCATTACCCCCCGACTGAATAATTAGTTTCCCAGGCACGTAACTGGGGAAGGAGCCTTCGATGAAGTCAGGTGTCTTCCAAATAAACCCAAAGACATAGATTACTACGAATAATCTTTTTTATTTAGAAATGGAGTCTCGCTCTGTCAACAGGATGGAATGCAGTGGCACGATCTCAGCTCACTGCAACCTCTGCCTCCCAGGTTCAAGCGATTCTCCTGCCTCAGCCTCCAGAGTAGCTGGGACTACAGGTGCGTGCCACCATGCCCAGCTAATTTTTATATTTTTTGTAGAGACGGCGTTTCACCATGTTGGCCAGGATGGTCTCCATCTCTTGATCTTGTGATCCACCCACCTCGGCCTCCCAAAGTGCTGGGATTACAGGGGTGAGCCACCGCCGCACCCGGCCAAAATAATCTTGTTAACCCACTATTACATCAATGCCATGCCTGTCATAGGCAAAGCTATCCAGTTCATCTGAACGGAGGAACCTTTCTGAGCAGCCTTGATCAGGAGGAGTGGTCCTCTGGCCCTATTTCCACCAGAGTCTTCCCCCCACAACCCGTATATCTGATTGGTATTCACTCAAGGAAAAAGGCAGCCTCGGTCTGGGATCCAAATGATGTCACGTTGGGAAAGAAAAACAGTTATTTCATCAGATCTGAGCTTATTAAGAATTTAAAGAAGTACCACACTGACTAAAAGAAGTTGCCTATAGAGAAAGTTAAGTAGAATTTAACTGAAAACTTTTAAGGCTTAAATGTCTATAGTAAATTAAGACCTAATCATAAGAATTTTAATGAAGTTACCTTAACTTCATAGGATGTTCATAATACAATTAGGAAAAAAGAAGTAAAAGGAAGCATCATCATACGTCTTCCTTATTCTCGACTGTATCTACCATAGTGATCAATTTTTATTGTTCTAAGAAGGGTAAATATGATTTAACAGGTGTTTCATAGACTCTCTGAATAAGCTTAAGGATGTTTTTAAAACGTGAATAATGATAATTTTTAAAAAGAAAAATATGTGATATAGTTGGTGAAATTAATACCCCCAAATATAACTGGAATTTACTTCTAAGAAACTACACGGTTGATAGAGATGCTTTTCTATTCCTCTACCCTCCTTGAATAACTTTGTCACGTAAGTTCTACCATCATGGTCAAATTCTAATTTTAGATACTTGGCGTTTTGTTTTTTTCATGGGTTAGAACCTCAGGAATGGAAAAGGCGAATTCTTATGGAGATAATATGATGTCACAGAAAGAATCTGGACTGCGAGTTGAAAGACCTGGATTCTGGCCTGGCTGTGCTATTCATAACTGGGTAGCCCTAGGCTTCAGTTTCCTCACCAGGTCCTTTGCAATACAGCCTCGCATTCCATGATTCAATATGGGATGCTGGCATGATTTGCCTTTTTCTCAGTTTTCTGAGTTGCTGAGAGTAATTCTCTTGGGGCCTTAAAAAGGCTCTGAAACATCACTGTTATCTCATTATGAATATTCATTCCCAAAGGCCACAAAGACTAATAAACTCCCAGCTGCAGGGAACAGAGGGTCGACATACTAAAACAGCACTAAAAGCAAGGAGACATTAGTGTGCTGAACCGAGAAAGCAGACAACTTTATAGCCCTTTAATGAGGATTATACTTTTGTGGTTGTGGTTAGAGGGAAAAACAGACCCATTACCTATTGTTCTCTCTTTTCTAGGTGTCATCATTTCTTATTTATTGAGGGTAATAGTTCTATTCAACAATGGTTATATATGAGCTTGCTTGTGCAATACTTGAGTTTTTAAAAAAGCTTTTTTGAATAAATAGTGTCTTCAATGTACCAGTTAAGAAAAACATGCATAATGGGTAGTTGCTTTGAAAACTATCCATTGTGATTCGATTGGGAGATGCTCACTCAATGGGGCAAGAGTTCTGCTACTGAAGAGACAATGGTAAGCGCCAGTGGGTTGTGACACACTCAAGCTATTAGCAGCAGCCTGGATAGCTTCCAAGGGAACTAATATAATGATAGAAGGAACATCTGGGCTGAAGGAATTGAAACCTGAATAAATTGAACTGAGGGTAATGCCTCTTAGGTACTAAGAGAAGAGATGGAATAGCCTAGTAACTAAAGTTCAAAATCAGGAAAACAGGTAACTTAATTTTGAGATTTCACAAACGCTGAAAATAAAGTAAGAACTCCAAAGTAGAAGAATAAGGTTCTTCTCCTGGGCTCACTAAGGAGGCCAGATAGCTTCCACGTTACTAGGACAGTCGCCAAGGGGTTAGTCCGTCAGTGGCTTTCTGAAGGAATTCACCACTTAAACCAGGAGAGAGACACAGTCTATGACTCATCTAGACAGTAAAGATGAAAATATCACCCAAATTACTGATGTCTCCCGAATGTACATGAAAAGGTATCTTCAAAGAGTTATTTTTCCAACCAGGGATAAAGAACACGAGAAGCATCACAGAGGATTCAAAGCTGATTATAGTAACTGGAAAGTGTATCAAAAAAGCCCAAACCAAAAAATGAACTAGACAGTTCAGGTTTTAAAAAACTAAACCTAAACTTTTTTTAGTTTTTGCTACTAGATAGTAGCAAAAAAAAAATGAACTAGATATATGAGGAGAAGTTCAAGGTCCTTGAATCTACCTCTTCAGTCAGTTTCTCACTGTATCAGGACTGCATATGAAGGGAAAGACCTACCAAATCTAAGGGGGCATTTTTATTGTTCTTAGAAGGGTAATGTAAAGCTGAAAGTCCTCTTGGAGTTGTATATTTGAGACCCACAGTTCAACAGTTATGTGAAGTACCTGATAAATACAGTCAGAATTAACTTTATCCTGCTGTTTTAGAGCTATTTATTTATTTTTATTTTTACTTTTTTTTGAGATGGAGTGTTGCTCTGTCCCCAGGTTGGAGTGCAGAGGTGATCTCAGCTCACTGCAGCCTCTACCTCCTGGTACCAGAGATTCTCCTGCCTCAGCCTCTTGGGTAGCTGGGGTTACAGGCATGTGTCACCATGCCCAGCTAACTTTTGTATTTTTAGTAGAGACGTGGTTTCACCATGTTGGCCAGGCTGGTCTCCAATTCCTGACCTCAGGTGATCCACCTTGGCTTCCCAAAGTGTTAGGGTTACAGGCACGAGCCACTGCACTCAGCCTTGTTTTACGGCATTTTAAATGATGAAACAGTGCGAGCTGTTTAATCTGAGTTGAAACAAATGTGAAAACTCATCAGGTCCGAAAGGAACGTCCAAACCACAAGAGCCAAACAGAATGGTGGTAGATCCTCCAAATCAGGATCCTTACCGTGGGGTCTGTGAATTGCCCAATGCTATGAGTAAACTGCCTGGGTCTGGGCACATAAGTGTTAGTCCACAGTCCACAGCTGTCATCAGAGTCTTAAATATAGCTGTAGCCCCCCCAAACTTCCCTAATCTTGTATTAATATAGTCAAGATTAACAAGTACTATTGCGTCTATTAACATCTCTTCAAATCACCAGAATTAAAAGTATTAATGAAGATAAAAGGAGTTGAAAGTCCTCCCTGTTCACTCTGCCCTTTCAAGATTTTGGGGCTTCATTTTTACTAAGTATCTTCATTTGCTAATTGGATACATTGGGTTTGCTTTCCTAGTAATTGGCTTATTTTCACAGGTAAAGAAAATGGGTGGGGTTACGGGGAGAACGGCAAAAAAAAGCCAAGGTGATTGTCCACGTGCATCTTCCTTTCCTCACCAGGGTCTTGCTGATGTTCTGAAGGTAAGGAGAGCAGCCTGAGAGGATGACTCACCATTTGGTTCTCTCTACACTAATGAGCCTCCAAATCCACACAGACAACCTACCATTGACTATTCTATTATTTGGTACCTTTTCTTGAAGAACTCTAAATGTATGCTATTTTTATACACTTTTTCAGAACATTAAAGTTGTCTCCATTTTTACAGTGCCATTTCCATTTTGGGATAAAAATGCATACTTTACAATAGCTCCACTTAAGGCTTCAATATAACATAGTGATTTAGATTTTTGTTCATTGTGAACAATTTTCTTCTACAACAGGTTTTTTATATTCCATATTTTTCAAAAATGAAAATGCCTCAGTTGTAAAGTAATCACCTTCTACGGACAATGTAAAAAGTACCTTTTAGGGTTTCTTTTTTTTTTGGAGACAGGGTCTCACTCTGTTACCCAGGCTGGAGTGCAGTGGTGTGATTGATCTCAGCTCATTGCAACCTCAACCTTCCAGGCTCAAGCAATCTTCCCACTTCAGCCTTCCGAGTAGCTGGGTCTACAGGTGCCTCCCACACCACTTGACTAATTTTTCAATTTTTGGTAGAGACGAGGTCTCACTACATTGCTCAGGCTGGTCTTGAACTCCTGGGCTCAAGCAGTCCTTTCACCTCGGCCTCCCGAAGTGCTGAGATTACAGGTCTGAGCCATCGCAGCTGGCCATTTTAAGGCATTTTAAATGATGAAACAATGTGAGCTGTTTGATCGGAGTAGAAGCAAATGTGAAAGCTCATCAATTCTGAAAGGAACATCCAAACCAAAAGAGGGCCAAACAGAATGGTGGCAGAGCCCCCAAATCAGGATCCTCACCGTGGAGTCTGTGAACTGCCCGATGCCACGAGTAGAACCGCCTGCGTCTGGGCATACACGTGTTTGTCCATGGTACACAGCTGTCATCAGATTCTCAAAGGTACCGGTAACCTGCCAAACTTCCCTAAACCACAAAACTCCCTTGAACAGAGTCTCAACTGCATGTGAAAAACAATGTTCAGTGATGTTTCCACACCCTTCAGACGTAAGAATAAAAGTGAGAAGTAACTGTAGAGGCAAGTTTTATTTAGAGCTGTAAATGTTTGATTTCCAAATCTTAGGCAGCATTTTCATTCATAAAGGTTAAACACCTAAAGGAACCTGATCTGTTTTCAATAACATAGTTCGTGGTGGGAAGACGGTGGGCCAATAGCTCTGGATTCTAATCCTGGTTTTGCCATCATCCCCCTGCTCAACTTAAGACACTTAAGTTTTCTGGGCCCTAGTTTACAACTGTGCAAAGTCATTTTCACACCATTATATTACTAATTTGCTCTCATGGAGATTTTGTTTGAAATATTTTTACTAACCAAACTGTGCTTATTAAACAGTAATTGATTCCTTCTTTAAGAAAATTAATCCAAGTGTCTATAACTGCCAAAAGAATTTCTGATTAGTTCTTCTTCCACTCATTTGTTCAACCGTCCAACTAACAAATATTAAAATTCCTACCAGGTGTGAAGTCCTATTCATGAGAGCTACGGACACAGAACTCAACTAGGTAGACCCAGCCCCTATTTCTATGGAGCATACAATACACGCTACACTTTGAGTTGATATAACTCCCACCCAAATATAAATAAATCGATTTGTAGTTTTGTGGTCTTATCATGCATGCATTCATATTCATAAATATACTAAAAATAACTTGTAAACCCTATCACCAACTTCTCAGACTTCTAGGGATTGGGTAGCCTGAACAGGCAGCTGCTGAATGAGATCAGTTGCCAGCTTCCTCTTAGTTCTAAAATGTGAAGATTCCACCATTCTCAGTGGAAAAGAGTGGATCCATTGTTCAATATCAGTCCCTAATATCCAGCTGTAATAAAAATGGTATTCCAGTGATTAAAACCTTCCACATCCCCCAATCTACATAAATGTCTTCTTTTTTTAAACCTAATTACGCCTACAACTAAAGTAGATATTTGTAATGATAATTCAATCGATGTAATGTACATCTCCTTCCATGCTTCAGAGAGTTGAGTTTAAATGCTTTTTTTGATTACTAATTATTTTCTAAGTGAGTTTAATGCTTGTGAAAGCTATTGGGACCACATGCCTGAGAATGAATGTTCTCTGTTTATTTGACAAGCAGGTTCCAGAGAGCCCCCAGCCGCGTGCAGCATGAAACTCTACCTGCAAATCTCACTCTAGAAAGGCTTCTTTAATGGAACTGAAGAATATTTCAGTCATATGTTGCCTTCAGTTACTGGCTAGTTGTAAATCTTAAATAGAAGGACAACCTAGCTCTAGTAACAGGAGATGAATTATATGAAGAATTTGCCTAATTATTTCAAATGAAATGCATGTGGTCACCCACAAAATACAAATTGGGTAAATAAGGTTAACATGTGAACTTCTGATAGCAGCAAATTATTTCCTCATATTTCCATCCAGTTGCCTAAGTTCCATCACTTTGATGCAACTTGAGGTGTTATGGTCATCGCCCCCACAGCTCCAGGAAATGGAGGCATGATTTTCCATGATTTGTTTCAGCCTACTCAGTGCTTCACAACATGAAAGTGCCTCAGTGGGCTAGACAGAGACTCAGCAGCAGCTTAAAGCTTTAAGACTATTAAGCAATCTCAGGTGAAGAATCTGAGACTTTTCCAGTGAAAATCAATTCATCACATTCCTTTCCTGTCTACATCCTATTGCATGCTCTATCGCTCCTAAAAAAGCTTGTTTCTCCTCCAGCTGGGGGAAGTGCGGTTCACTCAGCAACCACTGATACTTGGACCATACTGCATACTGTGAAGTAGGCTGACGTATTTCCGCTGGGAAGATCAGGTTCTGTTAGTTATGTGCTCATTATTTACGAGGCTGGAAGCAGCTTCTGACTCCCCAAGGAGCTGCCTAACACGACCGACGTCAGGTTTGTTACAAGAGAATATATATTTCATCTAATTATGTGGTCAACAGGTTGAAGATCTCCCTATCCAGAAAGAGGGGCAAGTCTTTGGATACTTTAAAACATATGATCAAAATGTTGACTACATCTAAGATGGAGAATTAGAAAGTAAGTCAGTATAATATGGCTGTGATGGTTAAAATGCACACCTTGTATATCAAGTTTATCAGTACTTTTAACAGTGTATTCTTAGAAACTGAAATTGAACAGAGAAAGTCTTTCCCCATCATACCCTGCAAATGACACCAAAATAACAATTTCCCTTTGAAATGGATAGGCAGGCTGATTAGTAAACCTGCAATTATTATAACAGTAACACAGTCTTATAACCAAATATAGTCACTGAGATAGATATACAGTCAAAGTAGACCAAAAATACACCTAGGATCAGCAACGGGCCTAGAATCCACAGCTTTCAAATCCTCAGCCAATCTTCTTTCTAATACATCATACTGCTTTTATTCTACCATCAAATGGTAATGCTGTATCATTAGTGGGAAACTATAGTCAGAAGCTTGCTGGAAATCAACAACTGCACAAGTCATCAAAAGCAAAATATACGCCCTTTGGTCCTGGGGAAGGGCAGGGAGTAGTGGCATAGAATTCAAGAAACATCAGCAAAATGCAAAGTCGCACTAAATGGAGAGCTTCTGTGTGGCTGTAATCTTTTCCTCAAGTATTTTCTGGAGACCTGTGTTCTAGAACTTTTCAGATAAAGAATAAACTAAGACTTTCATCACATTTCTGGAATAGATGCTGGTCCAGAAAATGCTCTGGCCCCTAGTTTTCCTTTCCTCCTTCCTTCTTGCTTTATAGGGCATGGTGAAGAATTGGAACTTTACCCTAACAAAGTGCCACAATCTACCCTGTGTTTTAATAGGATCACTCTGGTTGCCATGTGAAAACCAGACTATATGGCAAGAAAAGTAGTAAAAAGTGTCCGATAGGAGACATTGCAAAATAATGGAGATGAGACATGATGGTGGCCTGATTCAGTGGGGTAGCAGTAGAGAAAGTGTAGGATGTCAAGTTCGCTTTATGAGAAAACATATATTTCATGAATTATATGGTGAAAGAGCAGAAGATCTTGCTATCTAGAAAAGGTCAGATTCTCCATACAGCCTGAAGGTAGAGCACACAAGGTTTGTTGAGGGCCTATTGCATGTGGAGTATAAAAAAAAGAGAAGTGTTTCTGGGTGTGGTGGCTCACGCCCGTAATCCCAGCACTTTGGGAGGCTGAGGCAGGTGGATCACCTGAGGTCAGGAGTTCGAGACCAGCCTGGCCAACTTGGTGAAACCACGTCTCTACTAAAAACATAAAAATTAGCCAGGCGTAGTGGTGGGCACTTGTAATCCCAGCTACTAGGCAGGCTGAGGCAGAAGAATTGCTTGAACCCGGGAAGTGGAGGTTGCAGTGAGCCAAGATCACACCACTGCACTCGCACTCTCCAGCCTGGGTGACAGACTGAGACTCTGTCACCAAAAAAAAAAAAAAAAAAAAAAAAAGAGAAGTGTTGAGCATGACATAAAGAACTTTTGTCTGAGCAAATAGGAGGGTGAAGCATTTACTGAGATGACCAAGATAGTAGGAGGAGCAGTTCTGGAAAAAAAAAAAAAATTGGTGAGTTTTGTTTTGGACAAGTGGAGTTTAAGATGCTGATTAGACATCTAAGTGGAGACATGAAGTGGGCAGTGGATATATGAACTGAGAGTTGAGAGTAGAGACTGGCACTGCAATAAAAGTTTAGATGCTATTTTTATATAGTTGTTATTTAAAGCTGTAAGCCTAGGCAGTGGATCTGATAGAAAAGAGGAGAGAAGAGGTCTAAAACTGAGCCCTGAGATACTCCAATTTAGATAGAGAAGATGAGGAGGGGCCAGCAAAGGAAAAGTAACAGCATGTAAAGCAGAAGAACCAACCAAGAAACCAGCAAGTGCGGTGTTTAGAAGCTCTATGAACCTTATTCAAGCTCCCTTTCCTGTAGAAAATTCCATATATATATATATGCACGCACAGAGAAGTATCTAGATTGCTACCTGTGTGACCTTGAATAAGTTACTTAACCTCCAGGAGTGCTATGGATTGAAGTGGGTCTCCATCCCTATCCTCACAAATTCATAGGTTGAAACTCAAACCCCCAATGTGAGAGTATATGGTGGTGGGGTATCTGGGAGTCAATTAGGTTTACATAAGATCATGAGGATGGAGCCCTCATAACAGGATGAGTGCACTTATGAGAAGAAACAGCAGGGAGCTTGCTCTTGCTCTCTCCCTGCACCCTTTGTGAAGACACAGCAAGGAGGAGGCCATCTGTAAGCCAGCAAGAGCCTCTGCCAGAACTGGACCACACTGACATTCTGATCTTGGACTTCTAGCTTCCAGAACTGTCTGTTGTTTGAGCCACCCAGTCTACAATATTTTATTATAGCAGGTCAAAGTGACTAAGACAGTAAGCCTGTCTCTTTAATTATAAAGCACTACCACCTATATGTTAAGGGATTAAATGATTTAACCCATAAAAAGTGCTTTGTATAAGTAGTTGACACAGCCTGGGCAATATAGAGAGACCTCATCTCACCAAAAAAAAAAAAAAAAAAAAAATTAGCCTGTTGTGGTGGCGCATGCTTGTAGTGCCAGCTACTTGGGAGGCTGAGGTGGGAGAATCACTTCAGCCAAGGAGTTGGAGGCTGCAGTGAGCTATGATGCTGCCACTGCACTCCATCTTTGGCAAGAGAGCAAGACACTGATTTAAAAAAAAAAAAAAAAAAAAAAAGGTACCTTACAGAAAATGCTCAGTAAATATTGCTTATCATTATTTTTGTTATTCATGAATCTTTTATGCCTAAGGCACTTTGCATCTACAGACTGATCGTTTGGAATTTACTTAAAACTGAAGAATAGTTGTAACTACTTCTCTGTTTATATCTTATATTGATAACTTAAGTATAAGCAATTTGAATTCAGCAACTGGTTCAACTTCCTTATGTTTTCTACAATTCTAGCACAATACTCTGAGCATAGCAGATACTGAACATCCATTAGTGGACTAATATATTCGGACTTCTTTGTTTGTCTGGATGATTAGGAGGAAACATTTAATATGAGATACTTAATTAAACCATAAGTCTTCCAATAGCCAGGATGGTGAAATCATCACTGTTGGATCTTACATGGCCTTTGGTTAGATGGGGGAGACGAGGAAAACAATTGAATAAAGGTCAGTAAAATGTAAAGTGACACAAAGTGCAGACCTTCAATGTGGCCTTAAGCCTGAGGAAAAATGCTTCTCTTGACCTGGAGTTCCAAACTTCTCAGGTACTGAATATGCTTTGAGAGCTTTCCTCATATTTCTGTAACAGATGCTGGTCTGGAAAACTCTTTGACACCTGTTTTGTGATATTCTGAATTATGTTCTGGACCCTGCCTTAACCCTGGATCCACCAACATGGATAGTTCTTGGGTAGCACACCCAGTCTCCTTTCTCAGAGAAGGATCCAGTCTCCAGCAGGGTGGACTCTGAAACCACGTTTTCTGTCTCATGGCCTTGCCTTTGCTCTAGATGATGTGCACAGTATCAGTAGACCCCCGGCCGAAGCGAGAGACCTGGGGCTTAGGAGTTAGTGATAACTGGGTCACGCAATGACCCAGAGGGAAGATTCGCAGACGACTCCTGCTGAGGCCCCCAGTGCTGCCCTGGTTTTTGTCCTTCCAAAGGGTTCAATTCCATGAGACATTCTAGTGTCCTCCAAAAAAGTACCTCTTTTGCTTAAAACTTCTGTTTTTGTATTGGTTTCTTTTATGTACCAAATAGAACCCTTTATCGATATATTTGGTATATTGGAAAGAAGGTGAAGTGTGAAGTAAGAATATTAACTAAAGTTTCTAAAGTAAAACCAAGGAAATAAAACATGTGCCCACTTCTGGCCAGGTGCAGTGGCCCACGCCTATGATCCCAGCACTTTGGGAGGCCAAGGCGGGCGGATCACAAGGTCAGAAGATCCAGACCACCCTGGCTACGGTGAAACCCATCTCTACTAAAAATATAAAAAATTAGCCGGCCGTGGTGGCTGGCATCTGCAGTCCCAGCTACTCAGGAGGCTGAGGCAGGAGAATGGCATGAACCCGGGAGGTGGAGCTTGCAGTGAGTCAAGATTGTGCCACTGCACTCTAGCCTGGGTGACAGAGCAAGACTCCATCTCAAAAAACAAAACAAAACAAACAAAAAAAACCCAAAACATGTGACCATTTCTGTCTTCCATCTCTTCCTCTGGCCTCGGTTTGGTGAGTAGAAATAATGACATTCTTGGGGGCTGATGATGAAAGAAGTCAGGCAATTTAGAGAAAGTAAGTATGTGCTTAGTGAAAAAGGAGGGAATATGTGGTGGTTTTTGTCCAAGTCACCTCACTTCCTCCTTGTCTCTTCACTCTATCCCTAAATTATACAGTCATCAAAAGACAAAACTCCTAAGTTATGATACAGTACAGTAAATCAGACACACATGGGAAGGAAAAAAAAGTCAACTGAAAAAATTTCTCAATTCTATGGAAGTGTCAAAGAAAATGGGTATTGAAAATACTCAGATTTGATCAAATGCCTATATTGTTATTTTTTATATTTAAAAGGGGATATCACAACTAGCAACTGAAAAATTAATAGTGCTTTAATTCTAGAAATTACCCATGTAGGCAAATAGACCTGGAGAACATAATTTTCAGGTATTATTCCAATGGCGGGGGCGCTTGGGCTGATTAACAGAAGTTCCTTTTTCCAGACCCGTTTTGCTATGAGGCAGTAATCTGGGAGATGGGTAAGTAAGGCTGGGAATATATTAACCGGTGATTGAACTTAGTGAAGTTAGCCCCTACGGAAACTAAACTCGTGGTCTTGATCTCACGCAAACCATGCTCTAATTAACTACAATGCACTGTTCTGTGGTCATGTAGCTGCAGATATCTTCTGGAGGTCCCGAAACAGCACAGCTGTTCGGAGTAAAAACCAGCAGTCAAGCAGTTAATTGCATTTGGGAAAGCAAAATAAATTTTTTAATGGCTTCTTTTTTTAAACTTTAGCCTGGGTGCAGCTGTGATTCTTGAACAGCTTGTTCTGAACCACATGGCCTTCCAGCCTCCCAATCTTCCCACTATGTTCCATGCTCAACTGGCTTTCAACAGCCTTCCCGAAGCAACTCCTCAGCATACTAAACTTGGGATTCTGTAACACCAAGTAACACTTTTCTCTCTTTAATGGGATAATTTAGCCTTCTGACTTTCACAGCAGATGCATTTAAGACTCAGTGATGTCATTTAATTACAGACTTTGAAGAAATCTGAAGGCATCATTATCACTAGCCCGGACTGTCAGCTCCCTGATGGAGCTCACCAGAAATGCCACACACGAGAAGAACAGACCCCAGAGAGGAAGAAAGGCCTGTGCTGCATCCCTTGAATACTCATGTCCAGGGTGCTTCATATATCACCTAGTTAAATGGAGATAAACTTAGAAGGGCCAAGACCAAAGGTCCAAATTAGAAGGCAAATGAATGATCAGGTCAATATACCTACTGAATAATTATTAAGGTGTATTTTCTCAATTACAGTGATCAGATTAAGATATCAAAGGTGCATTTTTCTGTCCTCTTAATGAACTCTTGAAGTCTTAACCACAAGAGTTCAATAACTGCAATGGACTATTACAAGCATTTCTACTTGGCCTTTGCCTAGTAAGAAAGAGATGATGATAAAGAAAAAAAATATGAGCAAAGAGAAGACTATATGTTAATCAAATGATAAAGCACTTTAAAAAAATTAAGTGGCTTTTTTTATTGATTAGAATTATTAACATAATTAGTAATATTATCATTGAAAATGGAAAGATAGTTAAAACACCCTTTTTTGTTTTTTGTTTTTTCTGAGACGGAGTCTCGCTCTGTCACCCAGGCTGGAGTGCAGTAGCGCGATCTCAGCTCACTGCAAGCTCCGCCTCTCAGGTTCACGCCATTCTCCTGCCTCAGCCTCCTGGGTAGCTGGGACTACAGGCGTCCGCCACCGCACCTGGCTAATTTTTTTGTATTTTTAGTAGAGACAGGGTTTCACCGTGTTAGCCAAGATGGTCTTGATCTCCTGACCTTGTGATCTGCCTGCCTCAGCCTCCCAAAATGCTGGGATTACAGGCGTGAGCCACCATGCCCGGCCAAAACAGACATTTTTAAACTAATGATTCCTATTATTTAAGAGTGGAAGGATGGGGGTATGAGGAATATATTACATGCATAAGTTGTCCAAAGAAAGCAAACCAACCCACATCAAAAATAAACATGCATTTCATCTACTGTATAAAGCTTTCTCTTCATGCCATCGACTAAGGGCCTATGCAATTAAACTGTATGAAAGAGTCTGGTAAAGTTTGAAAGCATCACAGCCCCAAATCTGTACTACCTCCTGTTATTGAGAACATGTATCTCTGGTATACTGTACATAAAGTAAGAAGGAACTGAGCTATCTTTGTGAGTCTATCAAAGTCTAAACCTTCTTCCTTTCCAAATCATCTGCAGTTTTTAAAACTACCAACAAGCAATGATCCCATACACTAACGCTCCACACAGTTCACTGAACACACACTTTATTACACTACCTAAATGTAACAGAGTTCAAGAGAATATAGATGGATGAGTAATTCTGCATGGCAAGGGATATGAATATTCTGGCCCTCTGCCACTAGGAATCATATGAAATTCATTGCTCATAAAAGCAGTTACATCCTAAGGGAACCACAAATAGGACGAAGGCTAGGCCATTACTTGATATCATGATGTCACACACAGTAGTGCTTCATATGTAAGCATCAAAGTCCATATGGGTATGAAATTATGATCTACTCTTTCAATAACCAACCCCTGATCCCAGGACATGTCCAACTAGAGCTGGCCTTGGCAACACGGGCAACAATGAGACTTAAGGATGCTATGAAGATAACTTCACATACTTAAGTCCCCTGTGACAGGAAAGGGACTAAAAAAGTAAAGTTTTCAAGGGATGCAAAGGCTTATATTCATAGTAGCAGATACAAGTTATAAGAGGTTCCTTAAAAAATAATGTATTAATGCTACCATGTATCAGGCATTATATGAATTTCTATATATATTTTATTACCCTTCTTCAAAATATTCCCATTTTCCCCATTTTAAAGATGAGGCACAGTGATGTTAAGTAACTTGTCCAAAGTCACCAGGCAAATAAATGGCATAGATGGGATTCAGACCCTAGTCTGTCTTGACATTTGGGTCTTCCCACTCTGACACCCTGCTTTCCAATGGCCTGGGCGAGGAACCATACAGAATCCACCAGTGGGTGGTCTTGAAGCCAGAGGGAAGGTCTATGGAGACTAATTTTGTCTTTCTATACATACCTCACAATACCATTTGCCTTTCCTATGGTGTCCCTCTCTCCACATGCATAGTATAATTGTAGTTATGTACCCAGGTCCGAGGAACATTTAATAGAAGGTGACAGTCATTCCTGGCATTCATTTAACCAGATTTTATCTATAAAAGGAAGTGTTTCAGGGGACCTATTAGAGTGTGATTTGCTCCAGGCTCCACTCCTACTATGAATGACTGTGAAGAAGGCTCCCATGTCGGGTTCATTTTTCTGCCCTTATGTGAAACTTATCCTTTGACAGCTTTCAGCCTGCCTGATCTCAGTTTCATCTGTTCAAGCAGATTATTGCAAAAGAGACTCCTTGCCTAGTAAAATCAACATGCAGGGAGCATCAGATAATTTCTAATTGAATTTTGCATCACTTTGATTAATGTTAATGCCCTCAAGGCCCCAAGGATGGGTACATTTATGTGATCTGAAGTAATCCAAGAACTTTATAAAACCAAGGAGGGATACTTGCTTTATTTGTGAGCCTAGAGGCCCAAGTATCTAGCTAGTCTGGATCCCTGAATGACTGCATGCCCTCAGAGGTTACATTTACTTTAGTAAACCTATGGATATGGATAAATATAACATTTCCTAATTCCTCTGAGCTAAGGAAGTCAATATGGTCTTAACAAAAGCTTCAAAGATACTAGTTGCAGACAATACTGCAACACAAGCAGCAGTGACACTTGGCAGCCTTTTGATACTGACCCCACTTGGTTGTATTCATCTCCCAAAACGATTCATATAGGTTAGGATTACAAAAAAATGATTATGAAAATTAGAAGCCACAAAGTAATAATTAAAATTAGAAGAGATTGGTTCTGACATAATAAAAGCTTTTTTTGTGTTATCACTGATTATGTGGCAGGTCTGGAAGTACACATTATTTGTGCTTTGCAGCTGGTGAAACTAAAGATAAGTTAGATAACTTGGCCAAAGGCATTAAGAGTTGTAAGTCCAGAACACAATTGGGAGTTGAGGCTCTGAGCCCCCTGCCACTCCATTGATCATGATGAGTCACTGCTGAGCCTCACATGGGAGACTCACAGAGGTGAAGAAGGCCCAGAGCAAGGCAGACTCTCTGGAGACATATCAATCTCTCCCACGAGCTTTAAGTGTGTGGGCAGCTGGGCTTTGAGGACTGCAACCATCTAGAATTACTTAGCCCTGACACTGACAGAATTACTAAGTTTTAGGATTGTACAGGGCCTCTGCACTCACTGCCATTCCAATTCTTGCACTCTGCAAACAAAGAAACAAACCCAGAGACTAACTGATATCTTCAAGGAAACACAACTAGTAAGTGGCTCTGCCAGATTCCAAACTCAGATCTACAAACTCCAGGCCCACTGTTCTTTTAATGGCACCTCAGTGTGGACAAACCGTCTTTAGATTTTATAGCCTACAGAAAGCCAGTTTATTTTTTACGGTGACTCCAGGAACCCCAAGAGATCTCGTCTGATCTTGAGTTTCATGGCCACCCTAGGGTGTGAAGAAATGGACGAGAAAACCCAGAATGGCCTTCAAAAGTTTTCTGCTTCCAAAAGCCTTCTTAACAAATGGTTTTGAATTCAGCACTTAGAAGGGAATTTTGCTTCTTGATACTTTTTGTTTCCGTTACATAGAAAGATATAATATCCAAGAGTCAGCATATTCTTTCAGAACCAAAGTGTTGGCAGGAATACAGACAGCATATTCTACTCCTGTCGGGGCTGCTGACTCACTGGCCAGTGCCTCATGCTTCCAAAGGCTAATAAAAGGTTATCTACCCAGTTTTGTGATGTCACCCTATTCTTTGTGTTTTATAGTATCATAAATCCATACTTCTCAACACGGAGGCAAAAATAAGAGTAGTAGTATTGAGAAAGCCATTAAAAAAAAAACCCTCATTTTTATAGACAGGGGCATTAAATACATAGCATTTAAACCTCTCATTTATACAATGAAGATGGCAAGTAGATATAAATTTTATAGTATCAGAAAGCAAAACCCCATGGCCTACCAAAACAAAATTACCTTTCCAATACAACTTTGCAATGACATTTAAACTCCAAAGGTAATTTTGCATCCAAGGTACTCACTGATGTATAAATGATACTCACCAAGGTGAATCAATAGATTTTGTTTGATTGCTTCGTCATCCCTCCATTATCTCAAATCTTCTAAGGCAGCAGGAGAGATCATAAGGATGTTTGAGTATTGCTTATTTGAAGATACAGAGAAGGCCAAATCATATCATCTCTATTAAAGGAGTGGAGCCTGACCATGAAATTCTAATTAACACTGTAACAATTTACTTAAAAGTCTCTGATGCAGCCCATGTGAGGCTAAATCAGAAGGGAAACAGTGTTAGCATTTTAGTAGAATTAAATTAAAAGAAAAAAATGACATATCAGAGACCACATTATAGACTAATAAGGGATTAGATAAAGCAATTATTGCTTGGGTATTGTTTCTGCTGTGTGATAGAATGAAGAGGACGCAGCTCTGAAACTTCGGTTAGAAGATGCTAACTTTCCGAATGAGTAATGGTGGGACACAGTCAGTGGTCACAAACTTCTGACCTATCTGCATCTTAGAATAGTAGAGAAGTCTTTGTTTTTTTGAGACAGAGCCTCACTCTCTTGCCTAAGCTGGAGTGCAGTGGTGTGATCACAGCTCACTGCAACCTCCACCTCCTGGGCCCAAGTCATCCTCCTGCCTCAACCTTCCCAGTAGCTGGGACTACAGGCACACGCCAAGCCCAGCTAATTTTTTATTATTTGTAGAGAGAGAGTCTCCTGATGTTGCGTAGGCTGGTCTCGAACTCCTGGGCTCAAGTGATCCTCCTGCCTCTCTCCTGGTCTTGGATTACAGGTGTGAGCCACCATGCCCGACCCAAGAAGTCTTAAATGAGATAATATCTCAGATTGAGTCCTGTTCAAAGTTAATAAGGGATTCATGAGGAACTTGGTTTACATTTTTCTTTTCTCATTAATTATCCCCTAAGATAAGCATCAAGAGATGGAGTAGGATGGATGGCAACTTGGGTCAAAACTCTTAATACTTTGGACCTTTCCTTTGTCTTAATCATGGCACAGTCCTGGTTAAAATGTAAATATTCTTGGGAGAATGTCTGTAATTCTCAATCAAGTATATTTTTATAAATCTTTCAGAGAAATTTTTTTAAAAAACGGAAGACAGAGAATGAATGTTACTAGATATCTAGGCTTCAATTAGCACAGAGATGCAGAGATGATGTAATTCCAGAAAGCACAGACTATTACCTGGGTAAGGTATGCACCAAGACAAACTTCAGAACGACTCATGATAATAGTCATTCACAGATACTAGCTATATGCCAGAGACTTTTCTAATAACTTTACATGTATTAACAAGCTTAATCCTTACAACAACCTTATAAAAGGTGGTACTGATCATTATCATCCCCATATATCACATGAGGAAACCAAAGTACAGAGAGGTTTAGCGACTTGCTCAAGGTCACAAAGCTAATTAGTGACTGGGTCAGAATATGAACCCAGATAGTCTGCATTCCCACCAATGTGCTGCCATCTCGCATCTATATTACTCATCTACTTTCTACTATAATTCCAAATCAGTGCTTCCTTATTCCACCAATAATCATAATACCATCCTATTCCTTAGAATAAATGCACTAAGAATGCGAAAGCCCTTTTCAGCTCTAGAGTAGCACCTTCTCACATAATCCTCTGCAGGAAGTATTTTTCTCTACATTGTGTTCCAAAAGGTGATCCTCAGATTGTCTGAATCAGACCTGGATATAGAATTCAGTAATAATGTTTCCTGATAATTTCTTCTGAAAATATGTCTAATACAATCACACTTGATATATACATATTCTCTCTCTCTCTCTCTCTTTCTCTCTCTCTCAGACTAGAAGAAAGTGTACATGATCTTCAATCTCAGGAGAAGTTCTGATAAATACTATGCTCAAAGAATTCTGCTTGATAGGGAACAAAAATCAATAAAGATCGTGGTAAAACTCACCATTTTAAATCTATAATCTTAGCAGACTAAATATAAAAAATCAACAACAAAATATATTTATAAAATAATATTTAAAAATATAAATTAATTCTCCTGGCCCTCAAACGGTCCTGTATTTAGAACAAATTTAAAGCTCCTGCTCCTTTTTGTTTTCATTTTTGTTACTTTCCAGAATGCTAAATGGGCCTTGTTGTTACAGGACAGCTTTGTTTCGTATTTTTAATATGGCAGCGAATTACAGATAAGTATTCTTAGATACCAAGCAATTAGGAGGGCATCAGTAAAGCAGGGAACAAATTCATGGCCCATGACATGCAACAAAGAAACATAGAGAATCATACTTTGTTAAGATCATCCATTTGAAGACCCAAAGCAATAGGTTTCTGTACTTCATCCAAATTATTTGGCATATGAATAGGCTAACTCTAAGCCAAATGTTAGCTCTTGAACACTTGATAACTCTTAAAAAATAATATGTTGATGATTTAAGAGGGTACAAATCAAACATGGATTGAATTTTTCATAAATTACCCATGATCTAAAAAATTAGACAGGAGAGTAAATGACTCATGTCCACAATGACAATGGATCCCAATCCATCATTCACATTCTGGAGTCCTTCATTCACAAGAAGGTAAATTAGCCTTCTTTGGCAGTCCCTTTTTCCACATAAAGGAATTGGGCTTGGGGCAACACGTGCCAAATGTCTGGAACAAGAGACAAGACGTTCAATTAACTCCTGAAAGATGACTGAATAAATTAATATAGAACTGAAATTAACATACAAAACATGTCATTTCAGTTGGCAGCATCAGAAAAGGAGAGAGAGTAGCCTTTAAGGAGGATGCTGCATTGTTGCTTTATTTTGCAACAACATAAAGACAACACCATTTGTATTCCTAGAACCGAGGGTGGAATTAGAAAACAGACTTATGACAATTAATAAAGAAATGGTGGAAAAAGAAACTGAAAAACTCAGTATCTTTAAGTTGCTAACCTATTCTTTAAAATCATGGTTGCAACTTGAAGTCCCTACTTGCTTTAGCTTTCTAGCCCAGCTAGAATTAGATATCCCACCTTATTTCTCTCTATTTCTTTAAGAGTGCTTTTTATCTACAGAATACCCAGTAATGTCCAATAAACCCTAAGTCTATTAAGACTATAAGTAGAAAGAAGATAGATGCAATTCCTTCTAGATGATGTGGTTTCCTTCTAGCATCGAGCCTAGTCTTATGTCTCCTAGAAATCCTTTCCTGAAATGAAGAAAAGTAGAGAACATTAAAGTTCAATTCTTCTAATGTAGACACAAGAATATCCCACATGGTCTATAAGCCATGACTTTCTCCATTGCAAGTGCAAAATCAGTCCTACTGTCTCTAAGGATGCACGATAGAAAAGTGAATGAAAGGCTTACTGATGCCCCACGGGAGACACGGATAGGGAAAAAATCTTGTATATTTTCTTAGACATTTTGATGCTTTAACTGTGCCACAGTTCTCCCTATGTACTTAATACAAAGAAAAACTATAGGGAGAATATATCCCAGATAGCTTTAGTGTAGTTATAGACATGCCTGCTGATGCACCTGTTATGTATTTGGCAGATAAAACTAATTTATCCTCTTGCCTAACTTTATTAAAGACAATAAACTAAAAGACAAGAATATATAAACAGAGCTACATTGTGTACCCAGATTAAGAAGGTCACGTGTTTGCAGATCACCCTGTGAGACCGTCAAACTGACTGCTTAAATGAATGGCCTCACCGGTGGCTTGACATCATTTCTCCATGCTACAAGCTGCAAATGATCCACGTACACTCTTCTAACTGAGACAAAGCCTAACACATGAAGGCTGTACATTTCATGCATGTTGATTTCTACTCCTTTTCCCCCAAAGATTAGGCATACTACAGATTAAAGACGTTAAGAAGTCCTGGCACGTGGCACAACCTAGTAAAGAGTTCAGGAGGGAAATGCAATTCCTCACTTCTGAAAAGACAAACTAAGGGGAAAAAAATCATGTAAAATGCTGTCTACCTTTTTGAAAAACTGCCACAATTATAGCTCCATAGAGTTAATGTTATTTAAAATCCCCAGACCTGGAGTCCCAGGGGTAAAGATGGTGCTCTATTCCACTGCCCTATATCTGAGCCACTGCTAGAGAAAACAGGCTTTCGTCAGGTTAGCCATGTGTTCATCCTAATTTATTCAACTAATAAAGTGGTGGTGGGGGTGGGGGAGCAAGCTGGGTGGAGGATTGAGCCTTTAGGGAAAAATAATCATAAACTTTGAATTGACAATGTGAATTATCCATAAGCCTCAGTGATTCTTGAAATTATTCCAGAGATGAGCTTCATACAGCCCATTTAGTTCACCTAAAAACATCCAATGCACTAAACCCAGTGGAAACATGAATTCAGAACTAATGTACATAAGTTAAGGACCATATACTATAATATGCACAAATAGGGTAAGACGTTAGGCTTGAACAAAGTAGATTGTTTAAACTGCTGTTTTCTAGAAAATCAAGTTAAATGTCTTGAACTTTCTATGCTTCACATCCATAGTCAATATGCCACTGATTATCAGTAATAACTTGAGTTAAACAATGATGGCACAAGAATAATAGTAATAACCTCCACTGAAGTTAACATTTATTGAAAGCTTATTATGTGCTGGGCTCTGGCTAAACTAACTGTAATATATATTATCTCGTCATCTTTGGTTGCATTATTTTTTTCAACATCTTTATTCAATGTCATTCTACCTCCTATGGGGCATCTTCAAACCTTTACAAACATTTAAGAGTCCACAGCTGGTAAGGAGACTGCATTCATTTAGAAAGCAAGTGAACCATTATAGTAACATATGGAACTGGCTATTGCATACACTCTCTGCTCATGCCTGAGAATAATTCAAGAGATCAGCCTGGCTCTTTGGGGATGTTAATGGCCTACAATCCTGCAGCCTTCCCAACTCTGCCCTGGCTGGTTAGCTCATTGGGTAGAGACTCATAAAAGGTTAGGCCTTGTTTTATGGCTTAATATGCTTTCTGATCCCAGTCTATTTTGCACAGAGAATAATCAGTACCACACACCACATCCTTAATCCCAGCTACGTGTTTTGAAAATCTGTATCACTGATTATGAGGAAACCAGATGTAAGAAAGAATGGCCTAATACAAACCCAGCCATATCATTCGGATGGTGGGTATGAAGGGATTAAAACCACTACCACCATAAAATAAAATGAAACAAATCTCAAACATGTTTTCTACTGGTAGCAGACAGCAGGCTTATCTTACAGACAATAGCAGCTATCTACTATATAATCCATTTAGACTAGAAGGGTTGTAGACCAAGTGGTGATAGTGGGTGCAGGGTAGCTTTGTGCACGAATGAGTACATAAGCGCAAGGAAAGAAATGCCAGTGTGTCCAAAAATTTATATTATCAGTTCACTGCTGATATTTCAACCCCCAACATGTGAAAGTTAATTACAACCCACAAAAAGTACCCAGAGATTTTAGCAGCTGTTGAAGCTAGCATATTTTGGGTATGGTATGATCTGCTCTGATAGAACTAGGCGCTCGAAAACCTGGCTGGTCTTCACAATTATCCAGGGAGCTCAAAAAGAAAATAATAATAACAATAAAACAAAACCTAGCAAATACAGAGATTAACAGGCTCTTCTCCAAACTTCCTCTACTAAAGGTTTTCCTTCGAGGGGAATTGACAGAAGGGCATTGAGTGGGTCAGGGAACGAGAATCTGTACTTTTAAAACATTCTCCAGGTAATTCTTCCTCTGGCATGTGTGGGAAGCATGTGTGGGAAGCACTGTCCTAGAGACAGCAGTTATGATAACTTGGGTTGAAAAAGCTTGAATGGCAGCACACGGCTCGAATGGGCATGTCTCTAAAATAAGAAACAAAGGTACTGGGTGGCCCATATAAGAGTATGGCTTTCAATCACAAAGGCACTGAGAGCCTTCTTATGCCCCTGAGAAGGCACTTACAAGCTCCAGGCATGCTCTGGGATGACAGCAATGACCTAGGGACACCTAAGGATAAAGGCAATCAGAAGGCAACATAAGGTTGCTTGGAGTCTTACTGAAGGCTTCAGAGTGGCTTCCCCACTGACGCTCACTGTAATTCTATGAGGTACATATTATTCCTATGTCCATTTTACAGACTAGGACTCTCAAATTCAGAAACATCCAGGGCTTCGCCCAAAGTCACTCAGGTAATGTCACTAGCTAGAGCCCTTAAGGGGAAAGAGTAACAGCCTAGAACTCAGGAGAATGGAATTCCAAGTCAGGCTTGCCCAGAAACTGCATAATCTTGGCAAATTACTTTAGCATTCTGGGACTCAAATGTCCTTGTTTGCAGAGCAAAACGAGTGGACTAGAAAATTTCCAAGAATGCTTAAAATGTTAACAATCTATGATTTCAACATGGTTTCTACCTCATGGCTTAGTTTTTAAGAAATATTATACTTCATTGTCATGCTATTATGATGTTCGGTAAAAGGGAGCATGAAAAATTTAGGTTAAGTACTACTGCAGGAATTATTCAAATGTAAGGTTTTAACATATGTGAGAATAGATGACTTTAATTAATGCATTGCAAGTTGTGTTTTAGAAAAGAGGGAAGCCTGGTAGTTTGAATTTAACAGTGTGAAAGATTCTTTTTGTTCTAATGCATAAGTTGCAATGACAAGAGGCATCTTCCACTTGAGACCAGGTGTTAGACTGCTGTGTGAGATGTTCCTAAATATTACCAGGGCTGCAGTAACATCTCTGTCTGCAAAATGCATGCCCAGCCCAGCCTGGGATGCAGAGTACATACTAAGTAGGAAACATAAATGTGCAGAACGGCTGTATAATTGTTGAACTCGTGCCTCATGTATTCACAGTTAATTTTGGCAACCGATTTCAGTTACGGGAAGGGGGAATATGAGGAGGGGGTGACTTCTCCTGTCCTTCAACTTCCCAGAAATGTATTAAAAATGACAGCCTATGATTGCTGCAGACAGTATCTAATTAACTGTCATTATAAAACACATGTCAGAGCCTGGGGCCTATGAGGGATCTGATGTCTAATTTCTTTCCAGAATAATAAGAGTCTCCTTTGAAACAAGCTGGTGAATGAATTTTGTTGTCTTATTAATCAACTGATTTCAATCTGACCCCCTGTTTCCCTCCCATACCTCATTCTTTCCTGCTGCATACCCTCCCCTAACTACTTTGGAACTCATATTTTAGACAAGTGATGGATTTAAAACAACTTCTTGTCATCTTCTGCCGAGGCAATCTCAATAAAGAGCGACTGTAGCAATATGATATGGAAATGGAAGCTGTTTGTAAAAACTATTAACTCAATAATGAAACAATTATTCCTAAACAACCATGAAAATTACTTACAAGCCTTATTTTCTCTCATTTTGCCATACCACGGATTGCAATTCTATTTTCATTTCTATTAATTAGAACAAAGAATTTAATCCTTTTCTCCTTCTATTATGCAAAAACAAGCATGGTTATTAGGGAGCTATCTAGTTTCCAATTAATTTTATTTAGGAATGAGTTGCAGAGACTGAATCATTACTGATGTCCTCTAACTAGGGGGTTAAGATGAAATGAGGCCTGAATCAACATAGAAAGTAAGCAATTTCCTTCACTTCATTTTTTCATCCACAAGATGACTCATCAGCTTCTCCAAATGGATCTATGACACACTGCAACAAAGCAAGGCACATCAGCAAATGAGGCTGAATGAAATTGGAAAAAAGGCTGTCGGTTGATAGAAAAAGAATGCATTCTCCTGTGACATGGGAGGCCTTCCATAATCTGCTGCCAACTTGCCTTTCTAGTCCTGTCTCCCATGTATACCCTCCCCAGATTCTCTATAAGTCTACGTCTTTGGCTGTGACTTCAGTTCTGCCTAGGTTGCCAAAACAACTTTGGTAAATTCCAGTTTCACTGCCTGCAGCCTCTTTTGTGAATCCTTACTCAATCAGGGGAAGTGAATCATTCCTTTCACTGGGCTACAACATGTCCATTCATGTATGACCACAATCCCTTCTGCTAAACTCTTAGGACCAGATATATTTCAGAATTCAAAAAGTTCAGATTTTAGAAAGGTTTTCAGGGCATTTACTATGTATTATATGTATTATGCAACAATGCCAGGAGAGCTTGGGGTAGCACCTCATAATCAAACACACGTACGAAAAATTCTATTAAGAGGTACAAACAAAGGCTATATACAATGTGGCCGCATATGAATTCAGGCATTAGTGCTAAATGAATCTACACATTTTTAAAATTTCATTTCTTAGTGCATTTTGGAATTTAGAATTGTGGATAATGGATTATGTACAATTAGTAAGTTGCCCCAGCTAGAGGTGACCTTCTCAAGGTCGGGACATATACATATGTATATGTATGTTTACCCTGATGCCTGATACAATGTCTGGCTCACTATTAGCAAAAGCACATTTGCTGAATACAAATCTTATTAAGTATGCATTGGTTAAAGCTTGCTTTCAACATTTACAAACAAAACTACCAATAAGCTAATAAGTGCTATCATAAGAGATCAATGACAGCAACGACTGTCATGTCTTTTTTTAAGATCACAGAAGGATTAAAAGGATGAGGTACAGCATAGCATTTAAGAGCATGGGTTCTGGAACCAGACAGGCCTGGGTATGAATCCAGCACCGTTAGCTGTAGGATAATGGGCATGTTGCTTAATTTCTTGTGCCTTAGCTTCCTCACAATAAACAGGATAACACTCTAGTATCTACCTGAGAGAACTATTGTACAGGTAAATTGGGTAATACAAGCTAAATGCTTAGCATGAGTTAAGTGATAAAACGTAATAGTTAACTAATATTATGATTATAAAATGATTACGAGAACATTTATGACGTTACTGAAATAGCTACAAGAGGGACCAAAGTGACATTCCACATGTATAGGCGGCTACACATGTTGATTTTGGCAAGTTTATTGAAGCAATGACCTACTCTTTCCTAATACATAATTTGATTACTTTCACGAGGTTTCAGCTTGGCAGAGGTGGACATTTAAAAACAGCAGATGAGGCTAGCAAAACAGAGGCACTTGCTATAACTACACAGAAAATGATTCCGATTCAGGAAAAAGGATGGGAAATAGAATTGGAGTGTGAGGCTCCCTGTGGTGATTGCTAATAGTCTCCAAACCTGGAAGCTAATTCTCAACAAAAATTGGCTCCTTTGGATATTAAACATTCATGATAAAGGGAATAAGGAAAAAAGTTCAAAACTGTTTTAGATTTGCTTTGTTATCTAGGAAACAAGATTGACATACTGCATTTAGAGCTTTTTTTCCCCTCACTAGAAAATAACCAAAAGTTTCTCTCAAGTCAGTCTTTTTTTTTTTTTATTAAATAAATGTTAACTATTCCCCTCAGTTGTTAATAAAAAGAATAATAAGAAGAAATCATTTGTCCTTCTGTGTGCTACATGGCTCAAGGCACAGCATGTTCAGACAGACCTTAATATTGGAATAAAAACCAAACACAACCCCAGGACAGAGAGATTTGATGGATCAAAAACATGTCTGTTCAAAGTCTCTGAGAAAAATGGTGCATTAATTGGGAATGAAACTTTCCATTTTAGTAGCCTAACCACTGGGTAGGTGGTTGGCAAATTCAGCTGCTATGAAACACCAACATTTGCCTTCTTTGGCAATGGAAGCCCAGCTTTCAACATTTAAAAAGAAACCAATCTATTTATTTTTATTTTTTGTTTTAAGTTCCAGATACAAGTACAGAACGTGTGGGTTTACATAGTATAACGTGTGCCATGGTGGAAACCAACCTATTTTTAAACGACTACGCGCCAGGCTTGAGTAGCTTCTTTACCTGCATTCGCACGTGCAATTCTCACAATGTTTTGTGGTAAACACTAAATGCAGATGTGGAAAGTTACGTTCAGAGACGTTGCATGACTGGCCCAAGTATCGGACATCCAAGTATATGTGATTTGCACTTTAACAGAAAGCGCATAGGACATCCTTCCCTGTGTCTTCATCTGCCTAATTTCTCATTCATTCTGAAAGACTCAGTTGAAGAGTCGTGGCCTCTGATATGACATCCTCTTTTCTATAACCTGCTCTTTAGGTTTCTTCCGTAGCACTTACCACAATATTTCGTAATTATCTACTTACTCATCTGACTCCTTCACTAGACCATGGGCTCTCTGAGAAAAGGGGCCGTGCCTTTTCACTCTTGCACTTAATACAGTGCCTGATATCCGACAGTCAATCTCAAAGAGTGTTGAATTGAACTGAACATCTCTCCCAAATTCAGCAACAAATTTTAGGGAATTCATCAAGGTGTGGCTAATAAATAACACTTTACTATGAACCAGATACAAATTTCATATTATAACTGAGAATCCTCAAAAAACAATGCAGCATTTTCGTTTTGCCAATTAAGGTTCGTTATCTAACCTTGGTGACAGTTTGAACGTGAAAAGAAGTTTTGACTATTTTTAGGTTCCTAGAGAACCCAGTTGCTGTTGTAGACACAGTAGATTTATCTGTAGTATTTTACATACCCTAGGGCCTCTCTCTCCTAGACAGCAGCCTGATTGACCATTCCCAGTTGACACTGGGGAAGAGTTGTGGGGGAGACAATAAAAACTTTAAGATGGACAATAACATTCTTTCGTTTTGTTTTGTTTTTTGTTGAGACAGAATCTCACTGTGTCGCCCAGACTGGAGTGCAGTGGCCGGATCTCAGCTCACTGCAAGCTCCGCCTCCCGGGTTCACGCCATTCTCCTGCCTCAGCCTCCCGAGTAGCTGGGACTACAGGCGTCCGCCACCTCGCCTGGCTAGTTTTTGTATTTTTCAGTAGAGACGGGGTTTCACCGTGTTAGCCAGGATGGTCTCGATCTCCTGACCTTGTGATCCGCCCGTCTCGGCCTCCCAAAGTGCTGGGATTACAGGCTTGAGCCACCGCGCCCGGCCAATAACATTCTTTCTAAATTGCACTTTTTCTTAATTTAAAAAAATCTATATTCCTCATATTAATAAAAAATGTTTATTTCAAATCATCAAACAACTCGTCCCTTTTCTTTACTTCTACCTCATTTCCAGCTTCTTAGTTCGGTTTTTCCCATTTAGGAGGATAAATGTGATTTGTTGTTTCCTACCAGGGTTTCTTAGTCTTCTGTCTTAGTCCTTGAGAGTCTTGCAGAGGTTTTTGTTTACATAAGGATTCATTTCCGCTGCTGGCAATCAAGGCGCAAACTGTTTAAATCATCAGAAAGCCTTCTCAGATGAGTTCATGGATAAGCACAGCTTTCTATGCCCTAGGTACTTACACATCCCATTTATGCCATGCATATTGCCTTAAAACTACTTTCTTTAACTGAATCTAGAATTGCTGAATCTAAGAGTTCAAAGAGGTTGTCTCCCAGCCTATGAACTCCTTCACGGGAAGGACCATGTCTTAATTTGTCTTTGTGTCTCGTCCTAGCAAAGTGTCTACCACGTAGTGGGCACTCATTAATGTGAGTGAATTCAAAATAACGGTTCAGTACTTCAGACTATCTGATTTTGCAGGGTCTGACTTAGAACACAAAAGGACCTTGTATTTCATGGACAGCAGTTACCCCTTTCTCTGTTTCACATAAGTTTCTTATGGTTTCATGTAAGATTGCAGTTGAAAAGATTTTTCACTACTAAGAAAGCTTGAAAAGCACTGACTTTAGTAGCTTCTGTCTCATTGGTTGGTGTATTTTGTCTCTTGAAATAGAGTGTGAGCATATGACAAAAGGAACTCAGTGGTGTGTACATGGTACGTATGATATCACATATATAAGCGGTAGGGGTGTGTGTGTGTGTGTTTGTGTGTGTGTGTGTGTGTACTAAAGGCCACTGTTTATAATTGGAGCCTACTATGAATTAGATGCTTTACATATGTTACATCATTTCACCTTCTCTCTAGCCCTAGATGGCTGTCATCATTGAGCACCCCATTTTACAAACAAGGACTCTGAGGCTCAGAAAATTAGCAACTTACTTGAAGAGGCATGTTTTAAACTCATTTCTGTCTGGAGCCAAAGATCAAGCTCTTGTGATAGAAAAGAAAGTTTTTGATGTAAATTAGGGAGAGTGACTAGGTAGAAGAAATTGCAAATTTTTTTAGATTGGCATTTCAGAGAGAGGAAGTAGTTTTAAATTGAAGGAAAAAAACCCAGATAAGAGTCAAATGCTCTGAAAAGATGCAAGTATGCATGCAAAAAGAGGGAGCAGCTATGGAAATCAGAGTTTCCCGCTTATCACTTGGATAAGTAGGGGAAATTTTAAAAAATATCTACTGTCTGACAAAGGGTAGGAGGAAGAAGACATGTGTAGAGGTAGAAGAATTTTGAAACAGAGAGGATGAAGTGAATGAAATGGAAAACACTCAACTCCACTGGGAATCCCATTTTAACTCGAATAGATTTGCAACCCTGGAAAAGCTTACACATATGCTAAGTACCGGGGTGAGTGATCATAACCAAGTGACCTGGGCAATGTGACTTTAAACAAATGCTTCAGAGAATATATTAGACCCACTTCTAATTAGGTCTTTGAGAATCACTGTCAAGTATAATTCCCTCCCTCTCTCTTTTATAGAAGGTGATCCGGAAGTCTGGAAGAACAGTCAAGGTTTTCCTTAAAGGATGAAAATGTTTCCTTCAGCAGATGAACCACGTGCAGCATCAGCTGGTGGTTTGGCCATGTTAACCATTTTACTTTAAAACTTGAAGATCCCTAATTACAATCTGATATTAAAACAACTCTGTTAAATTTTAGCGAGTCTAAATTCCATTGAGGTAGATAAAGATTTTTCAACTACTATTCTAATGAAATGCCACTACTATTATTTTAGGAAGCATATTAAATTGAAGTTTAATTTAAATAGAAAGTGAGTTGCTTTCCTTTAAAGAATTACACTGTTACCAGTGTTAGGCAAATAATAATTAACACAAGTACATACAGTTATAATTAGCAGGGAATTTAATTAAACAAATATGCCAACATAACCAGATGCATGACAAAGTAATTGTAATATGTCTTGCCAGTGTGTTCTTTCCCACTTCATAGTTCTTACATAGCAATTAGAAAGCTATCTCTTTTTTCATAAGCACAGAAACTCTAAATACACGCCTCCTAAAAGCCATATTCAAGTAAAAGAAAACAAATAACAGAAATCTTATTGAAGGAGGGGCGTTGGAGAACGCAATCAATGACTTCACTGAGGACTCCTGGTAAAAGTTCAGTTGATTTTGATTCTTTAGCTCCATCTGAACTTTACCAGATAGCATCCTCACTTTCGTTTTATGGAGCTGTATCTCTAAGCTAGGAGAGACAAAGTCATATTTTAAAAAGACTGATTTTACATAATCTCCTAGTAGTAAGTACTCTTGTCCTTTGAAAGGAAAGCAAGTCATCTAGAAGTCATATACTACTTTGAGTAGCAAAAGAGAGAGTAGGGAAATAAATTACCGAAGAGAGAGGAATATGATTCACAGGTAAAGTTTAAAATACGTACTCTTATTTAACACTGAGGAAAGAAAAATGATGGGTCAGTCTGCTAGTTTCCTTATAGGAAAGATTACAATACAAAGGAAGGTGATTAATGCAGAAAAAAGAAAGACTTAATCAGATCACTTCTAAAATAAGCCCAAGTATAAACTTTAACATCACAATGCTATGCTACACAAAGATCTTAAAATACCATACTCCCTTTTTATTTTTATCCTAAACATACAAAAACTATGATGTTTTTAGTGATCGAGAAATAAGCGATCTGCCCATGTTAACAGGGCACATCTGGAGACACACATACAGCTTTCAATTCCCAAGCCTGCCATCCTTATAGGTATTCTATTCGCCTTGGGTTTTTTAAATGAGAACAAGCCATTTGAAAATATGATCTACTCTGCATTCAAAAAGAATCAGCTATTCAGCTTTTTAAATTTTGTGTCACACATGTTATTCTAAACCAGTGATAAATTCAATCCAAAGGCAGGCAGGGATCACTTTCATTTAAATGTTAAATCCTGAAATCAAGGAGAAAAAAACAGCAATCCTCACTAGATGCAATATCCAGTTCAATGAAAGTGTAAACCCTCCCTAAGCAATGAAGGCATGCTTACTTTATAGAAAAGAAAACTTATTTTCATAAACAATATAACATAAAGATAGCGACAGCCTACCTCTATGGAGGACTAGAGGTCCCATCTACCTCTATGTAGGGCTTCAGTGGTTGTAGAAATTATCTCACAGTTTAACTTAGCTGGTGGTCACAACCTAGTGACCGTATCTGTATTTAATGACGTGGTAATTGAGACTGCAGAGGTTAAATATCTTGTTCGGGATCACCTCACTAATAAGTGGCACAACTGGGGCTCAAAACCAGTCTTTGTATTTTGAATTTACTCTTTCCCACCACCTTCCAGATGTCAAAGAGAACACAGATCTGTCCATATGTATAATAGACATCATCATTCTCCAGATGAGCAAATGCTTGGTCAATATTAAGCACCTCCCAGCTGGGTTAGCTGATGGCGAAACAACTTATCTAGAAAAGTTAACCAATATACTTAAAACTACAAACTTTCTCAGTATTTCAAATATTACCTAAAAAGAAAATTAAAAGCAAATGTGCATATATGAGATATAAAGTTTGTTTCCTAATCCTCACAGGAAATTAATTCACTCTTCCGGGATTAGAAAGGTTTTGAACTGAACGCCTCAAACCAAACAATTTCCAGTGGCACCTTTGCCTCAGTAAAACATCATACTCCTGGGCTAAGTCCTGGCAGCCCACAGCATGCTGGAGCTCTTCTAGGAGGGGGAATGGATTCATCCCTAAATAGAGATGCCATCATAAAATATTCATGAAGCCTTCTTGTCCTAGAAGAGAAAGGAGGACTTCATATTTTGATGATTTGGATTAACTCTTAGAGAATATGTTTTTTAACGGGAGTATCAGAAAAATTATTAGATTGTCAACTTTTAGGGCAGTTCTTGAAAAAGTTTGCCAATCCTAGAGACAACACAATCTTCACTTCTGTACATTTGAAAACGACAGGAATGTGGGCTGCAGGATGAGCAGAAGGCAAAGTGGGGAGGAAAAATGAAATGAATTAACATTGAAGCTGAATCAGCTGTGTGCCTGGCACCTTGCTAATTCCTCACCTCATCTTCACAACTGACCTGTAAGGGAGTGAGTACTGTCACCATTCACAGAGAGACAAAGGCAAAATCACAAGGTTAAAGAATTCTACTAAGGTCAAAGAGAAAACTTTCCATGCTTCTTTGTGGTTTATTTTTTATGGCTGCAAAAATCAAAACAAGACTAAGAAACTTTCATACGCTTTTGGTAGGTCTCCTAGTTGGTAAATCCTGGGACTGTTAGAGCCACTAAAAGCAGAAATGTCCAGTAAAACCTGCCATATTACTTTCAGAGAATTCTATTTTCTCTATAGTCCTTTCCCCAAGTTTCCCTAGTAAATTAAAAAACAAACAAACAAAAAAACAACAGCAACAAAACTATAATTTCCCCCTCTTGAAAGTGTTTGCTGTTGCAATTTTTTTTTTTCGCTAGGTATTCAAATAACTCTTCTTTTTTGAAAAGGATTAAAAATGCAAGCAATCCTATACGACAGTAACAACAGCTGCTGACATTGACTAAGTGCTGTTCTAAAACTTGTGCATTAACTCATTTACTTCTCCCAACAACCTCATGAAGTTATTTTACAGACGAGCAAACTGGGGGAGCAAGAGGTTACGTAATCTGGCCAACAGCACATCAGGGTAAGTTTATGGAGCCAAGATTCCAATTCATTTTTTATGATTTCAAAACCGTACTCTTTACCACTTATTCCATTCCATAAACCAACCAACACAACTGAACATTTTTTCCTAAGTCATGGACTGTGCTAGGTGAAAGGGATACAAACAGGAATTTTAATTTGTTACAGCTTGGTGACTTCGAGACAGCATTTATACTTGGTACTCAGCCCTGTTTTAACGAAATCCAACGACCAGTGATAAGAGTTTCTGACCCCTGGAAGCAGAGGCTGTGGCAGGGGGAGCAGCAGTGGATACATGTTGACACCAGGAACTTATTTTCTCACTAGGGATATATATCTCCATATGGTGATTCTCTACATTAGTAATTCTCAAAGTGTGGTCCCCAGACTTACAGCATCAACACTATTTGGGAACTTAATAGAAACGCATTATGTGCATGTTGCCATGTGAACATGCTAACCTTTGGCTAGGGAGCATATTGACTTTATAAATTGGTATACAACAATTGTAAGTATGTAATTATTAATATATAAATGATGTAAAACAATAGATGTTAATTGCATAACAAAATTAAAACAGCAAAGAAAAAATATTTCTTTCTCAAAAGTCAAAACATTATCAATGTTTTGGTATATTTTCTTGTTCTTTTCAATGTTTACAGCTTTCTACACAATTATCATATTGTATATACTATTCTGAAATTACTTTATTCACTTACTATATTCTACATGTTTTCCAGTGTCATTAAAAACACTTGGTAAATATCATTTTAATTACATATTATGCAATTTTAATTATATAACACTACATAATATGGATACACTATGATTAATTTACCTTCCCTATTGCTAGATATTTAGTTTGTTTTCAATTTTCTGCTGTTATAAACAAATTGTGAAGAACATATTTGTGCAAAAATATTTATACTTGTATCAATCTAGCACCTTGGTATAAATATCTAGCAGTGAAAAACACTGAGTTTAAATATTTGCATACTTACTGGTTGTATTAACCAATGCTCAAACCAGGAAAGTATAAGACTAATTGTTGGTTTATTATTTAATGAAGTAAAAGGAAAATGGTTTCTTATTTTAATTTTCAATTTTTGGCTCTTAGTAATGTTGAACTTCTTATATATTCACCAGCCATTTATGACATTTTTGCACATAACTGATGTCATTTGATTTTTACTTTTTAGGTTAAGCCATATGAACTTGCCCTTTTCTAGATATAATATAGTTGAAACCAGCAATTTCATATTCTTCAAACCAAATAGCTTAGCCTTTAGGATTCTGAAGCTGTATCACTTACAGTGATAGAATTCTCAAATGGGGATATAAGACATATATACATGAAAAGAAAGAAATACATATCACTAGTCTCAGGACCATCATGGATTCCACTCAGAGCTCTGCCTTCTCCTATAACCAAGTAGCCAATGACATTTAAACATTTATATTAAAGGGCACAGACGGAACAGATTAAGCATGACAGAGCTGAGTTTGAGGCAGAGAAGAGCATCCACATGACTCTCCATGTGCCACCTTCTCATTTCTTCTTGGCAAGTCACTTCAGTGAAGTCTCATGTCAGGAGGGAGAAGCACCACTTCACTCGCAAAAGCCAGCCTAAGTTGTTCATTTGGTCAGTACAGGTAAAAATCATTGGGCCCAGGTGAAAGTATTTGCTTAAAATTAGTATTGTTCATAAACTGGACAGGGACATGGTTAGAAATGAACACAATCATAAAGATAAATCACTTATAAGTTATTACCTCAATCAACAACTTGACTGTCCATGGAAAAGCTAATCAAACACTAGCCAGGCAATATGGTGGGATGGGAAGAGCAGTGAACACTTCTTTATCTTTCAGTCAGCATGGAGTCTAGCCCTAGGTCTGTTGCCAAAGCCAGCTGTGGGACCTTCACTGAGTCAACAGTCAACACATCAGTTCACCCTTTCGTAAAAAGAGTCAGATATGAAGAGTTCTAAAGTCTCTCTCCAGTTCTAAATTCTATGATGACACTGACAATTGAAGAATACTATAGACTGACTCTTTTCCATATAACTCTGGCAATAATTTTTACCGAGAGACTCAGCAAACCTTTCATAGCAGGCTCTTAAGCACCCTTAAACTCTCATGTATGCTAGAAAATACAACGCTTTTTATGAGTTTCATGAGTCTGTTTCGGATACTTTAGAAGAAATAGTGTTATCCAAGCTAATTAAATCATTTCATCTGTGTGGCTCTATGCAATTGTTGGGATTTTTCCAAAAATGCTCCTTAGGGTATCTTCTGCTTACAATGTTTTGTTCAAAATTTCAAAGGTAAACATCAACAGAGAATGCTAATCTCCCTCTAAGACTTCTTAATTAGGGAAGGTTGAAGCCCCAGTAGATTTATTGTTAATACTACATTCTTAGTTTATCGGTTTGTTTGCCCTCTCACTTATCATCAATAGGCTGAACATGTGATAATTTTGGTGGAGGGTTGTGAATTTGCCATCTTGTTTTTTTGCCATCAAGCTGTAAAACTGGGTGTTATGGGTCAAATAATGATAAACAGAAATACAAAAGGTGATATGTATCTGTTTACTTGCTTAGAATGTTGCCATATCAAATATTGCTTGAAATAAGAGCATTTCCTAGGCCTTAGAAATACTTTTGTTACACAGAACTTTCTGTTGTCCAGATAAAAGGCCCCTTTTAAATCAACCTGATAGGACATTAAGCATGCTGGGCTACATTTAAACTTTTTTTTTTTTTTTTTTTAAAGTAAAGAAGGTTTTATAATATAGTGAAAACAATAGGGAGATGAAAACCAGAAGACCTGGGTCCCGCCTTTGCTACAAATGCCTTTCCTAAAAGCCTCAGAATGGTGTGAGGTCAAAACATACGGGCAGAAAGGAAGTGGTCATCAGAGCAAAAGAAAGTGCAGGTGCCAGACACTCACATGTGCAGTCCTATCAGGTAGAGATGATGAGTAGAGATCTGCCCTAGAAGACACTGGATTCTGAGATTCAAAGGGGACAAGGTGATTTGATAGCCAGTGATTTTACAGCCCACTTTCCCTGCCCCACCCCTACTCTAAGAACTGACATTCTATTAGAAGAAAATATTAAGATGGTGTCTATCCTTCCATATCACATTCCATGAACCAAGACAATATTTTAGAAGTTTCTGGGTTTATTGAAAGCATTAAACATTATATTCCAATACAGTCACTATACATAAACACTACACTCAAAATGTTACTTTCTTCATTAAAAGAACAAAAAATGGACAAGGTCTTCTGAATGGCTCTGTTATACAAATTGGCTTTGACTCTACAACTTGCTGTATCCCTATCAGGAAGGCAGTGTTTACAATGGCTGTCCCAAGAGAGTAGCCTGATTACACAGAACTGAGCAGCGCAACGGTACCCCTAAAAACAGAATTTACTTTCTGGTGATTTTGCCAGTAAAGGATTTTCACTCGTCACGCCATTTCATCATTGGTCAAACTCGTGCTGACGTGGAGAGTCAAAGCTGAATTCTCACCTGCACACTGTTTCTTCTCAGTCCTTTCCTGTAGCCCTTTTGTGTTCTTTTCTCATACCTGAGACTACTTGTAGCCCAAATTGGAAAGCAGGTGAGTCGGCCGCTGCCTTCCCATCTTACTTTTCTTCTACTGTACTCCTTCCTATACTCGGACCACCCCCACCCCCCCAACATCCAAGGACTGATAACCTTTCCCCTTCTTCCTTTCCCTCAACCTCCATCAGAACCCCAATTAAGCAGGGACCTTCTCTCAGTTTACTGTCATAGAGGATAGAGGAAAAGAGTCAATACGTGATTCCAGGTGGCAAATATCTAATGACAACTTTATATGCAGTGGGGGTAGAGTCATACTACCAGGGTTTGAATCCTGGCTCTGCCATTGACTAGTCATGTAACCATGAAAAAGTTACGTAAATCTGTTAAGTCAAAATCTCTTCATCTGCAAAATGAGGTAGCTCATAGGACAGTCATACTTAAGTGAGATAATACTTGTACATGGAAAGCCACTGTAGATCTGTGCCTGAGACACAGTGCAGTTATGTACCATTTTAAAACATCATAATGTTACCATCATCATCTCATCATCATTTACTAGGCTCTCCCAGATCCATTTCAGTTTTAAATGATGACTGCTCAGAGAAATATCTTAGTTTAATATTCCACGAGAAAAAGGATTCTGGACAGGTGCAGTGGCTCATCCCTGTAATCCCAAAACTTTGGGAGATGAAGGCAGGAGGACTGCTTGAAGCCAGTAGTTCAAGACCAGACTGGGCAACAAAGTGAGATCCCATCTCTAACAAAATAAATTAAAAAAAAAAATCATTTGCTTTTGTTGTTGTGGTTTTTTTTTATTTTTTGGTTGAGAGGGAGTCTCGCTCGGTTGCCCAGGCTGGAGTGCAGTGGCCGGATCTCAGCTCACTGCAAGCTCCACCTCCCGGGTTTACGCCATTCTCCTGCCTCAGCCTCCCGAGTAGTGGGGACTACAGGCGCCCGCCACCTCGCCTGGCTAGTTTTTTGTATTTTTTTTAGTAGAGACAGGGTTTCACCGTGTTAGCCAGGATGGTCTCCATCTCCTGACCTCGTGATCCGCCCGTCTCGGCCTCCCAAAGTGCTGGGACTACAGGCTTCAGCCACCACGCCCGGCCTGTGGTTGTTGTTTTTAATTAGCTGGGCTAGGAGGTGTGCCCTTAGGGGTTTTTTGACATGGGGAGCAATCCCTAAATCCAAAAAAATTCATCACAGTTAAAACTGTCTACTCTGTCAACATGATAGCGGTCCCTCTCCTTATTCCTCCTTACCCTCTAGGAAACGCCTCAACATTTCAGCATTTTTTCCTTAAGCACTTGAAACTGCCAAAGCACTTGAATTCTTTATTTCCCCTTATGAATAACATGATCTTTGTCGTCTGTAATCTACAGACTAAAAAGGCATGCTGTAGCTCTGGGGCACAGGGGAAGAGCTATATCTTAGTAAAGTTATTAAACTTCAAAGATTAATAAAGAATCATCTGGTTGGCAAGAAAAATTAATGAAACTATTATATACACATACACACTTTCAGTGTATAACTATATAGCCTGTGTCTATTTTACTTATCAAAAGTATATATGCATTCTTGAAGTATGAGTGAAACAAAGAACACATGTTCATCCCCAGTGCCCTCACTGCATCTGTATATGTGACTCTGTGCACCTGTTGATTTGTGTATCTGCTTCTCTCAGACACAGAGCTCCTCAGGGATTGAGACCTAGCCTCTAATCATCTTTCTGTCCCTAGGGCCTGGGATATCATAAGCATTCAATAAGTAACCATTCAATTCAAGGAATAAACTATGGGCCGGGCATGGTGGCTCATGCCTGTAATCCCAGCACTTTGGGAAGCAGAAGCGGGAGGATCACTTGCGGTCAGGAATTCGACACCACTCTGGCCAACATGGTGAAACCCCGTTTCTATTAAAAATACAAAAAGTAGCTGGGCATGGTGGCGCGTGCCTCTAATCCTAGCTACTCGGGAAGCTGAGGCAGGAGAATCACTTGAATCCGGGAGGCAGATGTTGCAGTGAGCTGAGACATGCCACTGCACTCCAGCCTGGGCAACAGAGCGAGACTCCATCTCAAAAACAAAAATAAAAATAAATAAACTATGCATTGATTTCATTATATCATGTTAGCTTCATGACTTTCTGCCTGGATCGCAGTCACTAATAATCCCACTGAAGATGTTTCCTAAATAGTCTAGCAATTCAAAATTCCCCCAACTGAACAAAAAACAAAAGCAACCATTAATGTGATCCTTCTTCAAGCCCTCTGTATAAGAAAACAGGTTCTGCAGCTCGACGTCCTGAGTTCAAAGCTCCGTTTTCCCATTTACTTGTTGTGTCAACTTAAGCAAACTGTGTAAAAATTTTAAGACTGTCTCCTTATCTGTTTAAAAATGAGGGATAATAATAGTACAGGTAACTACCTCATAGGGGTGTTACAGGGATTAAATGAGTTTATAAACACAGACGCACTCACACAGTATTTTTCATACGAATAGCCCTCAGGGCTGAGGAGAAACCAATGGGGTCACTGAACAAACATAATTTAGTTGAAACCAGATATATGAATACCTTGTCTTTATCCAGCTCCGCAGTATTCCAAGAATGTTAATATAAAAGGGTTTTGCAGAGACAATGGAACATATCCCACTGTGGGATTATAGTCCTTTTTTCACTGTAGTTTAGTCCAATTTGGGATTCCCTGGCATAGGCCTCTCTCAGAAGAATCCACCTAGTAGTTGTGACTTCAAAATCCCTCAGGAAAAGGGCTGTCTGACATTTTTCTCTCTCATCTCAACCTGGACACTTCCAAAGCTGAAGCACACTCATGACCTTATTCATGACACTCCTTTAAACATCAAAATCACAAAGCAAACACAATCTGCATTTTTAAAAAAATAAGATGCTTCATATTTTTTCCTAAAACTACTTCCTCCCACCTCCCTTAACTCAGCAGAACAATCTTGAGCCATTTAACTAAAGCCATAAAATGCAATTTGTGTTCAATGGCTCACATTCAAGATTAGATCATTTCCCCACTATAATCGCATTTTGAAGTAGGATCCAGTATCTTCCCATGTAAGAAGAGGGCCCTGGAAAAACGGGTGGCATCTTCAGCATTAAGACAGCGTGTAAGCATCTGAACAGTCACTTACACACAGAAAACGAAACTCGAACGGCCAATTTCACAGATATATTATTAGAAAATGTAATAATATACAGTGAAGCTAGGAAACATATTCAAGTCTTTAATACATATTTTTAAAAAGCAGCTAGACCATCGTGACCTTGTCCATTTCCCCCTTCTCATTCTAGAAGCCTGAGATTAGCATTTCCAGAGTCACCATCTTTGACAACAGCGATTCTCCTAAGCTAAATACTCAGATCAGATCCAGATATATTGAACTCATTTTAGTCACTATTTTATGTAACCTTGCAATGTATTTTATACATGCTTTTCAGAATATCTTCCAATTTTCTACTTTCCTGGTTGCATAATATCAGAGTAAAATAAGCCACATAATTTCTCCTACCTCTTAGATAGGGAATACTTTCTGAATTCTACGTCATTTCCATAAATTTTTCTTTCCTGTGCTTAGGGCAAAAGATTCTTGATCCCCAGATGGTATTGCATGAAACATTATATATGTTTGTGCAAAGTGGCAATTTTAAATGGAGGGAGGATTCAAAACTTTCACCGTATTCTCAGTGGGGTGTATGACACAAAAAAGGTGAAGAATCACCAACATTATAGAGGATTATAACATTCAGAGGGTCATCGAGTCACAGACTAGTTAGAGCTTAACAGGACTTTTGAGATCATCTTAACAGATGATCAAGCTCAACACTCTTCTACAGGTGAGATAATGAAAGATCAGAGAGGTTAAGTGAATCTGAAATAACTCTTGTGAAAAAGTAACATTATCAAAATTAAAAGTGACAGTCTAGGCTTCCTCAGCTAAACACCCCCACCCCTTACCTTATATTGTAACACAAGTACTTCGGGGAAAAAAAGCAGGAAGTGTCATCAAGATAGTAATTATGGTTGATTTATTTTCTTTAATGGGTTAACATTGTTTTTATGATGAAAATGATACTTACGAAAATTATATAGAAATATGAAAAAATATGCTGTGTAAGAGAAAAGCAGAATACAAAACAGTACAAGTGGTTTTATAAGAATACACATGCATGAGGAAAAGAGCTGGAGGGTATGGAACTAAAATGAGTTATGCTGGGATAGAATATGATGTTTTTTCTTCATTCGAATATTTCATTAGTATCAGACTATTTTCCCAATGATCTTATTCAGAGTACAGCCACCATGCAGACTCTGGTAACATCAGCTAAGTCATGGAGGATGAAGAGGTAACACAGAGAAGGAAAAGCAAGTTATTTAGGTCAAAGATTCCACCTTGACAAGAGACACAAAGAAATTAAAAACAGGAATATCTTGGAAATGGTTTAAGAAGTTCAGGGTGTTTGAGCACATAGTTCTGTGGATAAGAGGAGACATGTACTGTACCTATTTGCACAGAGCCTAGTATGCTAAGCATTCGCAAATGGAATTAGGTGTCACTGTTTTTATTCTATAGACCCTTTAAAAATTAAAAACAAGGCTGGGCGCAGTGGCTCACACCTGTAATCCCAGCACTTTGGGAGGCCGAGGTGGGCGGATCACTAGGTCAGGATATCAAGACCATCCTGGCCGACATGGTGAAACCCTGTCTCTACTAAAAATACAAAAATTAGCTGGGCATGGTGGTGTGCACCTGTAGTCCCAGCTACTTGGGAGGCTGAGGCAGGAGAATCACTTGAACCTGGGAGGCAGAGGTTGCAGTGGGCTGAGATCGCACCACTATACTCCAGCCTGGCAACAGAGTGAGACTCAGTCTCAAAAAAAAAAAAAAAAAAGAAAAAAAAAAATATATATATGTATATATATATATTTATTTTTTATATATATTTTTATTATATATATATAAATGAATGGTTTACTGTTTCATTGTGTGAAGAATTTATGCAACATCAAGTAAGTCTTGTGGAAATAAAACTGGTAAATGAAGGATTTGTTAGCACTTATTTTCTGTTGATCTTTAGCCTGTTTCTCAGCTTTTCATTATATTTTAAATAGGCTAAGAGTTGATAGAGAAAGGTATGTTGGAAAAAATGTGGGGTCAATGTTTCTGGCAAGATTTTTGTTTTAAGTAGGGAAAAGAACATCATCAATATGCATTCATTGACCAGCAACTATAATACTGTATTTACAGATCTGTGGGAAAATGCAAACAATCCCTCCTCATTAAGAGCAAGGGTAAGTATGTAGAGAAAAAGAAAACATCAATTTAGTCCCTTTGAAGAGCTTTCGACCACATCTTAGAAATAATACTTCTTAGCCCTTCTAAATTCTAAGAAAGAAAGAAAATTATTATTAACTAAATATGTGATGTTTGTTCTATTTGTTAGCATTAAATTTAAAGTAAAATCAAGTTGGACTTTAAAATAGTACATATGCATAGCTCATAGTACATCAGAGCATCTCATATAATCAATCCATACTGTACATTTATGATGGCTAATGATTTTATCACAGCAAAAATGTTAACAGTATACAGTAGTAGAATCTTCACTTTAGTCCCCATCCTCTGACCATTCCTGAAATGGTTATGTTCCCTAAGGTGTCACCCAGTTCTCTTCTTATTTAACAAACTACATAGTTCATTTCAACTACTGACATGGTCCCAGCTAGCACCCAAGTACCAATAACTCTCTTTCATAAACCTTTTACTGATAACCCTTTGAGCTCTTGAGAGGCATTCCTAATGAACGAATATATTCCTTCTCAGTATTTGTTTGGGACCTCAAATGCCACAAATTCGAATCTAAATTTAACATCTTTCTCCAGAAACCTGCTTCTGCTTTTAGTCTCTAGCTCAGAGAAAAGCACTGCCATCGCAAGCTGCCCAGGGCAGAACTGGGGGGTCACCATGGCCTTCTCCCTCCCCTTTACCTCCAACAGGCTAAGACCTGTCAATTCTTGCGACAAAACCCCTTATCTCAGTCTTACTGAAACCATCTGATTTCAAGGACCCATCATTTCTCAACCAGGGTATTATAATAAACTACTCCCATTGCCTTTAGTTTTGCCCCCATTCAAAACATCCTCTACGTGACTGACACATTATTCTGGGCATCGAAGATGTGAAGATTAAATGAGTTAATATATATAAAGAATGTGAATTTTTGCCTGGCACATTAGAAGAATTATAATCATCTTCTCTTCCCTTTTTTCCACCTTCTTCAAGTTCAAATCTGATCAAATCATTTTGACTTACACTCCTTCAACATTCCCCAACCCATAAAGTCTACCTGAGTCCTCTATAAATCAGGCCTCTATACATCAGTGAGGTTCCAGCCTTGCTCCACCCTTCCAGCCTCAAGTTCACGCCACTAAATACACTCAGCATGCCAGGTACAGTAAGAAACTTGTAGCTGTGCAAAAATGTGAGACTCTTTCCAATTCTATGCTTTCTACAGATTGACTCCTCAGGCAAGAATGTGCTTCCTTCCTTGTTCACCTGGAGAAATTCTTGCCATCCTTTAACATAAATAGTATAACATTCATCGAGCTTTTCTGTACCTCCCCTGGTAGGGTGATTTAACGTCTTCAGTATATCTCTGTAGTAATAATTATTTCTAATTACCTATTAGATATTTACACGGCTGATTTCTAGAGTTTTGGGTTGTTGTTTAGATATAATCTAAGCTCAACCCTAAATGTTTGTTAATATATTCCTTTACTTAAGTAACATTTTATCAAGTGTCTATCATTCTTGGGTGTCCATGCTAATAATACAAAGGTGAATAAATTGTAATCCTGCCTCACTGAGACCACAATAAGGTAGCAGATTCAGAAAACAAACAGTTACAATGAGGACTACAAAGTTGGTCTTTGGAAAGAACAGTTACCTCAGCTTCTTCCCATTCCTATTCCTAATGGATCAAGTTTTCTATATTTATACATTTAAGCTGAAAAGGCACAGAACATAATTTATATATAAAGCACATTTTTAAAAGATTGAGTTCTTTGATCTTTAAAAGAGTTGGTCAATATGGTGAAGAAAAATATCAAGAATATTCCTCAGGATAAGGATAAAAAGAATGATGTTGCAGAAGCAGAAATGATCAAATAACAGAGAAAGGAAGACAGATGAACCAGCTTCGCCTAAGCAGGATGGCATTAGCAAAACATGGCGTTGGAGGTTGGGCATCTTTGTGGGATGATGTCTGACAGAGCCAGGGGAGCAGTCAAAGGTTGAGAAGAACTGGGAAACTGAGACTGGTGAAACACTTGCAAGTTTTGCTAAGGGCAGCAAAACAAGGCCTATTTTTCCTCATCTTTCATGAAGACATTTATTAAGTTAACATTTACATGCTGAGGAAAGTTGCTTGTGCCCACCAAAAAAGAAAGACTGATGGTTTCCCCTTGCTTCTTCTGTTTTATGCTCCCATGGCATCCTGTACTCACTCTTTTTTGTTGTTGTTTTGTTTTTAAACAGTGATCACACTTATAACCACATTTTTAATATTCATTTTCCCTAATGGATGGTGGGTTTTATGACAGCATAGACTATGTCCTTCCTGACATTCTGGTGTTAGCATAGGGCTTCACACAAGGTAAATGCTCAATACATATCCTGAATGAATGAAAGAACAAATGAGCAAATGAGAAAACATCATCCTGGAAAGGTGGGTACCATCAGTCCCATTTTACGATGAGAATATTGTGGACTGGGAAATTAACTGATGTGACCAAATTCACAGAGATAGAAAGCAGCAAAGGCAGATCAAGTCCAAAAATGTTAGGACTCTGCCACCCATGCTTTTTCCTTCTGATCACAGAGCTTCCCTTTTAAAGCAAGTAAAATTAAATTCTTAAGTGCTGAGGAAACATAAATGAGTCCTCCAGAAAAGGAAGACGTACCAGAGGAAGAAATTTTAGATAATGGTCTTTTTGTTTGTTCTTTTAAGAGAAAGGGTCTCACTCTGCTGCCCAGGCTGGAGTGCAGTGGCATGATCATAGCTCACTGTACCTGCAAACTCCTGGGCTCCTGAGATCCTCCTGCCTTTGTCTCCCAAGTAGCTAGGACTATAGCCATACCATGATGCCCAGATAATTTATTTATTTATTTATTTGATAGAGAGATAGTCTCACAATGTTGTGCAGGCTGGTCTTAAACTCCCGGCCTCCAGCAATTCTCCCACCTTGGCCGCCCAAAGTTCTGAAAGTAAAAGTAGGGGCCACAGTACCTGGCTAATGCTGGTCTTGAAGAAAATAAATTAGAAAATTCAGAGAATAGAAAAGAGTAGCCGTTCCAAGTGAAGAAAAATAGTATGTAAAAGGATAGTTTCAAGGGCTCTTGAATCAAGTTAAAAAGGAAAAGTAGATGTAACTGTTTCACAGCTTTAAGACGACGTAAAAACCCATGTGACAAAAAGAGCTACATAGGAAGCTGTGGTTTTGACAGAAATAAAAGAACAACAAAGAACAAACACCCAAATCAAGATGCTGCTATATATGGAGATTTGCTCACTTACATCATCTACCTAACTTCTGCCTTCCTGCTTCAATTCAGTCCATGAAAACCAATTAAACTTGAATGAAAAGAAAGCCAAGCAGTTTCTGAGAAGATGTAACACCCCCTTACATGCTGACAAATCAACTTTGGGTGGAGGCAAAGCAGCAAGGAAATTTCAAACTATTTTGGGCTATGCGTTTTCTCAGGTCTTTCCCTGGCTAACCCTTCCCAACCCCAAAATTTTACTAATTGGATCTCTAGATTTCAAGCACAAGTCTTGAGCTGTAATTTGGTACATCTGCTTAGAAATGTGACTAGACTCCCAAATGATTGAATTGTAACATTTGGGAATGGTGAACACTAGTGCAATTCCAAATAACTACCAGAGAAATGCTAATAAATGTCACTTTGTTGGAAAAGGAGAAAGACAGGCTCCAACTTTACGCAAGCAATTAAAGCTGCCTTTGTGACCATGAAATAAGCTGGCCTTCCAAATATTTTGATGGTCTTCCATAAAACATGCAACTCAAAGGATTCAGGAAACCAGTTCAGGGGAAAAAGTACTTTCTTCCAAAATGGTCCTCCTCCACTAACACACGTGTGTGGGCGTGAAATACAAACAACGTCTGTCCAAGTGGTGTGATTCTTGTATTTCAGGAAACTTCATGCTTTTCCAAAAATGGGTCTTCGTAAGTTTTCCCACCAAAAAAGTTCAAGGCTGGGCACAGTGGCTCATACCTGTAAGCCCAACACTTTGGGAGGCCGAGGTAGGAAGACAGCTTGAGCTCAAGAGTTTGAGACCAGCTTGGGCAACATAGGGAGACCCCGTATCTATAGAAAGTAAACAATATTATCTGGGCATGGTACTGTGAGCTTGTGGTCCCAGCTACTTGAGAGGCTAAGGTGAGAGGGTCACTCGAACCCAGGAGATTTGGGCTGCAGTGAGCCATGATTGTACCACTGTGCTCCAGCCTGGGAGACAGAATGAGACTCTATTTCAAAAAAAACCAAAAAGGTTAAAAACAAGTCCATAATCCCCTCACACAACAGTTACGTTCTCCAGCAGCACACTACCTTGACCATAGTTTCAAAGCTGGATTCCTCACAGCATGAAGCACTACAGGCATTCTGCTTTACATATATATTCACTACGGAAGAAACCAGTGAGCTACCAATGGTGCTCTGAACCTCCAATTAGGGAATATCATATAAAACCAAAAGAGCATAAGACCTCTTAAGGAAATGGAGTTCAATGAATACCTTGAAAAGTGTTTTAGGTCAATGATCCTTACACACATCGAGATCTAAATATCCTTGAAATATAAAGCACATTTCCATCCATGATCATGACAATGGCTCACTATTAAGGACACACAGAATCCAGAGTCTTGGGGGAAAGGAGACAATGGGAAGCAGATGCAGTGGAGAAACAGAAGCCCATGTAATCTGAGTCCTCAGATAATTCTAATATACAACCTCCCTTCTCTGCTTATGACCAAGAGAAACATATTAGGCCTTGGACCATTCCTTCACTTCTGCTACATTTCCAGCAATCTCATTTTGGTCTCAGTGGCTTATCTGCTTAGAGTTCATGGCACCAAAATCCACTAGTAAAAACAAACAAACAAACAAACAAACAAACAAACAAAAAACACCAACCACCTTTAGGAAGCCCAACAAGGGAGAGCAAAATGTCTTAAACAAGTGTTAGGGTTCGTCTTCTACTGAACCTCAAGGTACTATAAAAGTAAAAGCAATTTAGCTTAGAAAAATAATTGACCATTGGTTTGATGTTAAGATACTAATTCATATCATGCTCAGTGCTTGAATTGAAATTTTAAACACAATATTATCCCTTTGAAGTTTAATAAGATTAGATTTACTTATGACATAGACTGAACAAGCTCAAAACAGGCCAGGCCTGGTGGCTTATGCCTGTAATCCCAGCACTTTGGGAGGCCAAGGTGGGTGGATCACCTTAGGTCAGGAGTTCAAGATCAGCCTGGTCAACATGGCGAAACCCCATCTCTATTAAAAATACAAAAAATTATCTGGGTGTGGTAGGGTGCCCCTGTAGTCCCAGCTACTCAGGTAGCTGAGGTATGAGAATCGCTCGAACCCAGGAGGTAGAGGTTGCAGTGAGCCAAGATCATGCTGCTACAATCCAGACTGGGAGACAGAGTGAGACTCTATCTCCAAAAAAAAGACTCAAAACAATTAAGTCACATTTTCAGAGTTCTTCAGACTGATTATGCGGAAAGCTTTTAAATATGGGCCACTATCCATCAGGACCCAGAGACATGGGTAAAATTGTAAAGTAGGCCATATGGGGGACTCTCTCTCCTTTCCATCACCCCTTCAGGCTCCAGTGAAAAGTCTATCACAGAGAGCAGTGATTCTCAAACAAAAGAGCAGGGCGCCAGAATCTCCTGAATTTAATTTCCAAGTAATGAAGTTCCCTTAGATTACTAATAGTGAGTTATATGTACTAATGAAAGCATAAAAGTATTTATCTCTCATGTATGAAAACAGGCACCAACTGCCCAGGCTCCTGAGCCTAGTGCCTATCCACTAAAATCATTGAAGCCACGTATTTATCTTTGTGCAGGCTGAGACTGCTATCTTAAAAAGGGCGTGTTTGCAAGGTTGGCCTTGGAATAGCATTTGGGAACTTGGGTTTTGGAAGTGAGCTTACCTTTCCCTGACTGATAAGGGTAGTTTCCTGTCTAGACTGTGCAAACGACATGGTTTATGCCAAATACCTGATTTCCTTCTGGAAGTCTAAAATTTTGGTTTATGCTAGTGGGAGAGTTGCCGACGTGACCGAGTGACAAGTCCCTGATCATAGGCACTGAATCTCTCACAAATGTTGCATTTTTGTCTCCTGGGGAAGAGTGTGCTCTATATGACCCTCTCATGGAAGGGAGACAGCATAGGAAGCCTGTACATGGATTCCTCTAGACATCAACACCTATGCTTTTCTGCCTTATTATCCAGTTGAGTAACCTTACTACCTCAATGTAATAAATCATAGCCATAAATACAATTATACGCTAAGGTTCCATAAGTCCTTCTAGTGAATCTCCAAACACGGGAGTGATTTGGGGGACCCCAGTGCAGCTCTGGAATGCCTAGCCAATCTGGGCCTTCACGTGGTTCCTCTCATCCCTGGGGCTCATTGATATGATAGGCTTCACTTTCCCCCTGTTGAAACCTGCCTAGCTCTTACTCTCCTAGATTATTGATAAAGTGTGTTAGTGAAGAAGGGTCACTGCAGAGTTCTAAGATGTAAGGTCTTCCTTCAAAACTGTATCATGTTTGAAAAAAAATCCTCAGGTTCATTTTCTGAGCCAAAGTATTAACTATGATGGGAGAAATCTAAGGTCAGGTAGAAAGATGATAGGTCAATAATTGATCAGTGAAAAAAAAACCTGGGGGCAATACAGGCTTTGCAGTGTCTCCAGTCATAACACACCAGCAGCTCTTAGATCTGCAAATAGGGCTGGTCTAGCACGAAGATTGAGGTATATGCCCACAGGAAGAGAAAACCTACTGCTCTGCTAGTCTTTGTGACTGTTTAGATTCTCCTTTTTCAGTATGAGATGGGCAGCAAAAAGCTAATGAGACATTCTAAGTCTGAAAGATCAAATCTTCAATCAGGATGTAGATGTTGCAATTATGTGATGGTGACTGATAGGCAAGAAAATAATTAATATTCTCCCTGACTGTTGTTTTTTTCTTGCTGAATAACACAGATTTAAAACACTGTCTCAGAATAGGAACAGTTATGTTGGCGTGGGGATGGAGGAGCGGGCAGCAACAGAGCAGCTAGGAAGTCAGGTTATACGTTCAGGTGGATCCTCTGAGGGGCAAAACAGCTCAAATCACCTTTATTTTTTGACAAACGTAATACACCAAGGTCAGAAAAATACATTACCATCACCATTTTAGCAACATACACTTCAATGTATGTGCATTTCAAAGTCAATTCACAAATTATTTCATTTGATACTCACAGTGTATCAATTTATATGACTATTTCTGGTGTGATTTTAAATAAATGTTACTATAGTACTATAATGTTAGTCTTCTTGGAGTTCTAACCACAAGTTAAACATGCCAAGTTTATTTCCTGTAAGAAAAATAACAGTGATAGTGACCAACAGTACTACCACTGCCATAAGATCAATTCAAACGTACCATTTATTCCTTCTATTTAGCATACAGTTGTCTTTAATCTGGACTACATTACTTTCAATAGTAACTGCTTTTAGGTGTGTTTGCTGCAATGCTTTCCAATATTATATTAAACAACAGATCTTAATATAGAGCAGTAAGAGTAGATGGTATTTCAGAAAACTGAATACGCCACCAACTTGGAGTTAAGGGCTCAGAAAAGTCTCAGACCTTCAGAGTAAACAAATGCTACTGGAAGATTCATCACGCACATCTAATTACATCACTTCAACCAAAGATTTAGAGAAGTGGATGCTTTTCTAAGTGCTGCTTCAAACAACATACTTTTTGTCTGGACCTAATTCTTAACATTCCCCAGGTGTAGTTGTACTACTAGTATTGCCAGTCAATAAATACCCGTCTGAGCCTCTGACTTTCTCTCCTCAAGTTGTTTCCTTCTCTCTCTCATCTCCTGTTTTTGCTTTCTCTAAAGTCCTTCAGTGAGACCCTCTTTAGAAAAGAGAAAACTCTGCCCTGACTCATAAGAACCATGGTAGAATTTCCTGCTGTCAATCTGGCAGTTGAATGAGGAATCACAGGAAAGATGGGCTGCATCTCTGGCTTTGAAATTTGTTAGTAACAGATGAGAAGGTTTCTGCATTCTGTTTGAATTCTCTCTGTATGAACCTGTGTGTATCGTTACAATCCTATTTCACTGAAGTTTCATCTTTAAAAATGAGCACTGAATTACAGAAAACCTTATGAACCTCAACAACGAATGCCAAGGCCAAGTTTCACTGGAAAGCAAAGTCTCTGGCAAAGAAACATGTATCCTCTCACTGGTATATCTGCAGGTAACTTACAGGTAACCTAGCTGTAGGCAGAAACGCACCATGGCTCAGTGAGTCAAAGCATGCTAGGTAGAAACTCTGGCACTGGGAAAATTAATACAGAGTAAACCACTAATGGAATCTGTGAGTTCAATAACTATGCTACAATTTTTGGAATTAAAAACGGGGATATTTTCTCAACTACAACAAGGCTTTAAGGTAACATTTAACTAGCAAAGTAATGAAAGTTCTTTATGTCACTTGGAACTAACTATCCTAATCAAAAAAGAAGAGCTTTAGTCGGTATACAACAGAATAGTGGAAAATTAATATACCTAGGATTTTCTCAGACTGATTAAAAGCTAACAACAAAAACATCAAAAAGTTAAAATAAATAAAGGCTGTGAGTTGGAATGGCCACTTCTAAAAACAAAACAAGTGAACATGTAATACAAGAATCTTTTTCTTCTTCCTTGATACTTTACCATGAACTGTGGGGTAATACTTTTAAGTATTACCTATTTTAAGCCCTTAAGAAAGCTGAGTTAATGTTTTAAAAATAGTCTTTTTAAAAAATGTTATAACATTTAGGGATTTTCTGTTAACAAGACTGGAAAACATAGAAAAGTAAGAAGCAAATATATTCACTCAACACGTGCTTATTGAAGAGATGTCCTGTGCCAGACACTTGGCATCAGACACAATATATAATAGTAGAAAAAGATTGACTTGAGTCCTTTCTCATTTAAAACATACATGCTACAAGGAGAGACAATCAAAACCAACTAAATAGATTGTGATAAGTAACCCAAACAGGAAAAAAAAAAAAAAAAAAAAAAAAAAAGAGTAACAGAAGGCAATAATTCTAAACTAAACTATAATTAATATTTTGTTCTATTTTATTCCAGTCCTTTTAAAAATGTTTAAATGTTTAATAGTTGTGATCATATGTCACTTTATATCCTCTTTCTTAAAGTTCTCTCATGAACATTTTCTGTATCATTACACATACCTTATAGACATAATTTAATAAGTTTTTGTTATTAAATAGGTTAACATATATTTATAGAGTGCTGTGTACACAATACTTCCTATATGTTAGTCATTTAATATTGATAACAATGCTAGAAGATACTTCTACAGTTCTCATTTTATAGAATATAAAATTAGACAGTAAGTTTAAAGAACTTACTGAAGATTATATAATTAATTAAAAGAACAGTTGAGATTCAAACCAGGCAGTTGTACTCGACTGTAAGCTCTTATTACATAACTACATTCTACTGCCTTAGTGCTTGCACAATATTCCACCATTCTTATTTGGTATTTGGCACACAAACTTCCTATAGGGTGAAAATCAAAACAATAAAGACAAAAAATATGGAGAGACAATGGAAGCAACAAATATGAAAGAAAAAAGGCAGAGCAGTAGAAAGAACATTTCCTGGGAATGATGAAATAAAAAGGAACAAGAAAGGGGAGAAAAAGTGAATTTCAAAAATTATCTCCTTGGCAGATTTCTAGACATTGCTGATCCAGAAGTGATTATGCACTTGGAATAACTTTATTTTTTTAAGTAAAAAAACAAATGTTTATTATGTACTAGTTTCACCATGAAATCATCAGCTAGAACCTTCTATACACTTGGGATCATGAGCAAAAAGCAGCAAAAACAGGTTTGGCTGCATGTGCAATTCACTGGCCTCAGCAAAAGGGTGTATAGAATCAAGCATTTTCTGCAAGCCTTGGTAGTTTTATAAAAATGACAGAGCCAAGTCACCAATCAGCAAAGGTTTTACGTTCTGTAGGTTTTACAGACAGCAGGGATTCACACATGCAAGCTTAACCAGTGGTGGAATAATATAAAGCCATTTACAGCATTAAAAATAATTAACAATAGTTCTCATCAAAGCTCTAGTTCTATCTATGCCTCCTCCTCTTTACTTTTCAATGCCTTTGGGCGTGTATGTTTAATTCAATACTCTTCTATCTCACTCTCCCAAACCAACATCTCTATCATCAGTTAGATTTTGGGTTCACTGAGTAAATATCAGCTTCATACATATCTTCTTCCCCCAGAGAGGCTTTCTTTTAAACATCAAGTAAAAATTGTAATGAAAGGTTTGTGCTTTTAAATCAGACTCTCCTGGATTCAAATCCTGGCTCCATCACTCACTTTTGATTAACAAACTTGCGAGGGCAGGAGGGGAGGTTCAGGGGGACAGCGGTGGTGAGGGGCAGAGTTAAGAGTTTGCTATAGTTCCTGTATAGAAGATGTCTTCGATAATGCCTTGTACATAGGCGCTCAATAAATATCTTCATATAATATGCCCCGTATCTACATTTTCTCTGTACATTTAACAAGATCTAATTCTCTTCCACATTTTTTTTTTCTGCCTCTAGGAAATGTGTACCTGGCAGATGTTTAACAGCTATATATCAGCAATGAATGAAATGATGTTGGTACATAATTTGGTTGTAAAGTTTATAAAGTGCTTTGAGCTGACAGAAATAGTGCAAATGAAGACTGTAAATGAACATAAAAAATGAAATATCTCTCTCAGCAGCCTATCCTTCCTCCTTAGAGTTCTCTCTCCAAAACTAGGAATTCCTCTGGTTTTCTCCTTCCCCTAGGAGGCAGAGACACCAACCTAAGAAGTAGCAGTGAGAAGCAGGGTGGCTCTGATTTACCTAGAAGACTTCACAGCATCAGGGCACGAAAACACCCAAGTAGCTTCTTCACCTAATGTGTATGGCTTTTTGATTAAGCCTCACTAAATGGACAGTGATTTCTAGCAATTATGTCCATAAAGAACAATGGCCCAAGTATGGCCCACAATGGCAACCATGGGGGTTTTTGACTTATTTCATGGTTTTGTAAAGGATGGCATCTAGTTTCCAAAAATATCCCCATGTTTTGGGGAGAAATCCATCCACTATCTTCCTCTGGAGCTTTAATATATGACATGTCATAGTGCTTTTGAGTGGGCTACTGCCAGTAGTACAGAAACTGATGACATGAAACAGGTACCAACAATGGCACAGCTGCTAAGGGGCACATTTAAATCAACATCTATTCTTCCCATGCCATCATGCAAAGCCCCTTTTACTGCTCTAAAACAAATACAGCTTAATTTTATTTCCTGCTTGGCTTTGTATAATTTTGACATGTCCTCAGTCAAACACGACCCAGACCCTTCAATCAGGGCCTTCAATCAGGCCCTATTTTTCTGGAGATGGGAAAACAAGAGGAAGCTAAAGTAATTATTGAAAACTCATAAGCAGCAGCTTTAGCCTAATTACCTTGACTTTTCTTTTTAATTTTTCTATCGATTGTCTCTTGTTAATATACAAGTATTGACTGAGCTGGTAGAGCCTGGTGCTACTATGATAAGAAGAGATGCCGCTGGGAAGTGAAACGTGATTACAAGACCCAATATTCTGTTCTTCTTTTTCAGAAGCACGCATGTGCAGCACAGACTTTGATTTAAGACCCTAATAAGAACCACCAGCAGCACCTACACAGCCAAGAAGCTTTGTTAAACGTCTTTGCTGTCTGTTGTGCCTTTGCCACCAGAGGGCAGTTGGGAAAAGCAAAAACAATCCCTTTTTCTTTGTTACTCCTTCGATGTTAAAATAATGTTTCCCCTATTTTTAACACATATTCTATTAGAACTCCCAGGTCCACAACTCCAGGGGAATGCACAACCCAGGAATGAAGGTGATTCCTTTGGAGCTACATGTGTTCCCTTTTAACTGCTGTTGTATTTAAAGTGTCAACTTGGGGGGAAAAACAAACCAAAAACTAAGCAATATTGCAAGAGCTATCCTGAATATTAATGTATCACTGACAAATGCTTTTAACAGATTCTGATTCCTTTGTCAGAGAGAAATGTATGGTTTTCTTGCTGCGGGATATGAAACTAGCTTTAAAAATACTTCTAAAATACTTTAAACTTTTTGGGTTTTCATAAATCCAAGTTTTATGGAATACTAATACTATCTTATATGTTGGGAATCTTAAATTGCTATCAAGGTGTAGCTCACGTTAAGCAAACATAAATCAGTAAAGTTGTCCCAAATCCATTTTCTAGGAGCCAAGATGATCTTGGTAAACCAGGGTATCATGTTGCATTCTGTTTTACTGTATCTTTTAAAGCAGAACTCTAAGAAGAAATAAATGAAGCAGGAGCAGTTCTCAATGCTAAAAGTAACCAGAAATCTCTAAAAAGGGGACTTTCTCAAGGGCTAGCTAGCAACAGCCCTAAAAACGGTGTTAGTGTTGTCTAATCCAAGAAGCATGGGGAAAGGGACAGGAGAAGGAATCCAATCATTCAAAGGAAAAAAGAATTAAAAAAGCATTAGACTAAAAAAGAGGGCTAATGACTGGTATTCAACACAGATGGTGCGATAAGCAGTAGAAGCAGCCGCAGAAGTAGCTTAGTACTTACAAAGTGTATTATAATAACAACAACAGCACATTCATTACAACATGACAATTCTACAGACTTTGGGGGCATTCATTTCATGAAAGGGCAAATGGATTTCTATTAAAATAACTCCATTGGTCCCTGAGAGCACTGTAATCAGCTAGTCTCAGGAATGAGTCTATCACCAGTCCAGATCAGCAAATGGCAAACAATTCATTGGAAGGTACTGAGAAACGAAGTCATACTACAATCTGTACAACAGTATGAAAAGCATCAGACAAAGTCATAGATACTCATCCATAATATAGGTTTCAAACATGCCTTAGTGAAATGTTAGTTCAGGTACCCTAAATTTAAGGTTCAGAAATGAAAGCTGAAAAATATCTTTAGGATTTTGAATTACCTAATTCTGAAAAGTAATACCATACTATGCACATAGTTCAACTAGAGGACTCAATGTTTCAGAAGTTCAGGAAACATTTTCTGAGTGCCAACTATGTCCCAGGTGGTAGAATACAGGACCAGATATGACCGAGGCTTTCTTTCTAGGTCTTTCCCTAGTGGAGAGAAACACCCAAATAATTACGATACAATGTGATAGGAACAATAATTACGACAGGAGCAAGGTGTTATGTTAACTAAAGAAAGAAAACAGGAGGTTTCATATTTTTTAGAAGGTTACATTTAAGTTATATCTTGAAATATAATTGAAATGATCAGCGGGAGAGCAGCAGGGCTGGAACAGTGGGTAGAAAGAGGCCCTGGCATGCTCAGGTCAGCTCAGGCATGCTGGCGAGAGACAAGCTGATACAAATAAGAACAGACCTGTGTTTAGAGGCAAGAATGGGAAGATAGATGAAGATACCTGTTGGGGAGCTACTTTAGGAGACGAAGTGAAGAGTAAAGAAAGATGAAATAAAAAAGTAGACGGTCATCTTCCAGAAATTGAACTCTAGTTTTTACCAACTTTCTAGGCATGTGATAATTGAAAGAGCTTTGAATTTATTGTTGGATGGGCTGGATTTAAGTTCTAGCTCCAGTATTTACTCTGTATGTGACTGTTTCCACCAGGGTTAACTGAGCTGCAAACAACAGGAAACTGACTACAGGTGGCAAATAGGGTTTCACTGTAACAGACAGAAACCACTCTAGTTATATTACCTCCAACTCACAGGGTCTTCCTTTCCTGAATTCTAACATGAGGATGTTAATATCTGCCTACTCATCAAACAGGGTCATCATTCCCAAGAGAACGAACCTATGCCTACTATCTAACGGGGCCATCATTCCTAGAGGATCACATTAAATGACATATGTAAACTCTCTGTATACAAGCAGATGCAATTATTATTATAAGGGGGAGTGAGAAAGGGGACTGTGTTTCTCAGAAAGTATCACCAGTCTTGGAATAGTGTTAATTAGAAGGACAAATAATTGTCATGAGGAAAAGCAATTTGCTGAGATGTGTGTTTCTGAAGCATTTTATATTGTCATCATGGGAAAGAAGGTTAGACCATATCTAATGAAAGACAACCAGCAAACCATGAAACTGCCCAACAATGTTGGAGTGTTTCCAGATAATTTTTTTTAACAGAGACTCTCCTGAGCAGTGTCAGTATGTAAATGAAGGTGGACTACATTTATGAAGCAATTCCACTATCCCAGCAGGTAATAATAGATCAAGAACCTCAAGTTTAAGAGACAGGTCTTAGTATTAATGTACATGCTAACATTCACGCAGACTCTTATATATAAGACAGAGCAAGACTCCGTCTCAAAAAAAAAAATTAAAAAAAAAAATAAAATAAAAAAAATGTGTGAAAAATTGGAAATTTTATGGTCCTACAGTTTTCAAAGGGTCATATGCTCACTTGTTGCTTCCAGTGCACAAGCTAATGCATAAAGTCTTCCTGTCAAGTCCTAACATTATTTTTTTTACACTCAGTAGAATTTTATTTCATATAGTTCTATGAGGGTAGCAAGCATTACTATTATCATGCTTGTAGTATCTTTCTGCTTGCTAAAGTTAACTCACCGAATTAAACTATAACATGAAATATTATAAAACTGGATGTCATAAATTGATGATGAAACTTTTCAAAGAAATTTCCTCTAATATCTTCATTTCTTTACTCTTAATTTTGCTACATTAGAATCCTTTACCCTTAAATACAATGAGCCATGCTATAGGACTCTCAGCCCCACAGTAACAATAATGATGCAAGGAAATACACTGGTTATGCCTCAAATTTCATCATCCAGATATTATGAGAAGGTTGGAAAAAGCCTTGGTTGCAGAATATTAGACAAGTTATGCAGAAGGCTTATTTGTTATGACGGCTTTGTAATGTGCAACTTGGCCAGGCTGAACTGCATTTCCCAGAATTCTCTTCCTTGTGTGTTCAGGGGTCAGGTGGGCTAAAAGAGACATTTTTGCTTGAGCTGTGAAGGGTGGAAGTAAAGCAGTAGCCAGTCTGTTTTAGACAATCAGCAGCTGCAGCCTTAATGTTGCTGCTTAGCAACTTTTCATAAGGCAGCTGCTCCAGCTTTCCTGGATCCCCTTTCTGCTTCATCCATGTGTAAACCAACTGTTTCTCTAGCTCCATGATGCTTCTCCTACAGGACATCATTAGGACTGGAAACAGGGAGAACTGACATGAATTCCAGCCCATTCTCGCAGTTCCAGCTTGTCACTGCTCTCCCTGACTTTATATCCCTCTCTGTCTTCTGATGGCCTGCCTTGTGAACTTCAAGCTCCATTATGAGTTGTGAAGACAAAAATCTTACAGAGACTGTTTCCACAATTAAATGAGGTCAAGTTCCTGCAACAAATCTCTTTTTATACACACACGCGTGCGCGCGCGCACACACACACACACCTCTACATGTGCTTCTGTAAGGTAGGTAGATGTCATGATAAAGTTCAATGCCATCCTTTCCTAAAATGTCTTTTGTTGTTCTATTAGAAAACAGTATAGTCCTATACTATGGTGAGTATTCATAAAAGGCACCAGAAGTAAGAGTATCAGGTCTAAACCACAACAAATAATTTACATTCATATTACATTTTATAGCTAAGAGTACACTTTTGGGTCTCAAGCTATGTTTCAGTCTCCATTGCGCAGGTTGGTTTCGCTCTCTTCCACAGCTACAAACTGTTAAAATAATCCATCCATTTTATAAGTGTATTCCATATATAAAAAGGAACACTAGCCTAGAGCATATTCATTTCAGGTGCTGAAAACAATCTGAACAGAATGGAAGTACCAACACAACTTGGAGCTGACAGGAAACTCACAGGCATGCTGGTTCACATGGTACCCAAGCTCCTTTTGGCAGTGTCCTTGGAGATGTAACACTATCTTCAAATTAGAAGAAGCTAATAGTTTAGATAATTTCTAATAATTACCACTTTATACAATATTTTAAATCATGTTCCCTGAAAATGATGTTTTCAAAACTCCAAAAATACATGTCAAAATTATCTATGAAAAACAGGTCACAATGACTGGAACAACTGAGCTTCTTCATACATGCAGAGTCTGATAGTGAATCCTAAAGAATGTCTCATAGAATGCAGCTCAGAGAATAAGAAGTTATCATTTTGTTATTCCATTATCCACATTCTCAACTATAAAGCTCTTCTCCAAAGGAATTCTTCTTGTCTTTTAAAATGTTGCACTAAGTAAGCACCATGCTATTTCCGAGCAAAGATAACCACAAAGGTAATGAGGCTGCACATTTAATTTTTCTAGCCTTCGTGTGACTGCTGACATTATAAATGAGTCATTAATTGTCTCAAATAGATTGACATTGTCTGCTACTACTGAGAAATTTCATTTCTTTCAAGGTAGCAGAAGGACAATTTGGATTTAATAATCAAGCAGGGCTGGGCACTGATGGTTCACACCTCAAATCCCAGCACTTTGGGAGTCCGAAGCAGGAGGATCACTAGAGGTCAGGGGTTTGAGATCAGCCTGGCTCACATGGTGAAACCAGGTCTCTACTAAAAATACAAAAACTAGCCTCGCATGACAGCATGCACCTATAATCCCAGCTACTCGGGAGGCTGAGGGAGCAGAATCACTTGAATCCAAGAGGTAGAGGCTGCAGTGAAATGAGATTGCACCACTGCACTCTAACCTAAGCAACAGAGCAAGACCCTGTCACCAAAAAAAAAAAAAAAAAAAAAAAAAAAAAAAAAAAAAGCAAGAGGAACAAAAAGTAGGCGAAGTTAGAAGAATCTAAAAGTATATGGGTCCAACTTTCTAGGGTATTTATTTTGTCATTTAACTCCAAGTCTGAATGGCATATTCCACAAATCATGGAGGCTGTGAAGATAGCCTCTGGTCTACAAAAACATGGTAATTAAAAAACAAAACACACCTGAAAAACCTCTTCTTTGCCATGTATAGTTTGAAGGAAAAAAAAATCTGCTACACAAAGGTCCCAGGATGTCACATACATCACAGTCAGCCACAAGCCATCTTCTAATGTACAAACACATCCTAGTTAAATGAGATCCAAACAACTAGAAACGGTAAGCTACTAGTTCTATACTGAATTTGGAAGTCTAATATAACATGAAGTAGATGCATATAGCCTAGAACAAGGCAAAAATTTTCCTTTCTAAGGGATGCAGAAAAAAAAATTAATAAGCTTAATAAGAAAAAAGAACATTTATGCTAGAAAAGAAATGTCAAAAAAAAAAAAAAAGTTTAAAGGCTAGGGAGCACCAAGCAGCCCAGTTTAGCTGAAGCAGAGAGTCTCTGCAGAAGGGTGATGGAGATGGATTGAAAATGCTGGCAGAGAACTATTACCAAGTGCCTAGAATTTCATCCTAATTGTTTGGATTCAATTATAGTCAATAAGGAGCCATAGAACAGATTAAAAGACAGTGAAAAGAGTGGGGCTTTGCCTGAAAATATGACAGCATTGTGTGGTACATAGTAAAGACCAGCTACTAGGTTATTATAATTGTACATGTGCAGCCAGAATAAGATTAATGACTATAGGAATATTAAAAGAATAGCAAATTAAGAAGCTGTTCATAGGATGGAATCTACAGGTTTTAGCTAAGAACTGTTAGTGACAAAAAGTAAGAAAAAATTTAAATATGATGTTTATGTCACAGGTGGCTGAAAAAACAGGAGCTAGAAAAAAAAACAAAAACAAAAACAATTCCAGCAAGACAATAAGCTCTTCTCTGGACAAGAATGCCAATGATATATGTAAAAAGGTACCCAGAAGGCAGTTTGTTTTGAGGATTCTGGGTTTGGGAAAAGAGTAGGGTGATATTACACAAACATAATGGAAAAGTAAGGAAATAAGATCATTACTCTAGACTATATAGATTAGAACAACTACCTAGGTTAATAATTGGGGCAGAAACAGTATTTTTGGAATAGGCAAGGGGAAGATCAGTCAAAAGAAGACAAAGACAATGAGCAGTCAGAAAGGTGGGAGGATAAATATGGTGCACTATTTCAACCATCAATATTCATGGACACAGGGAATGTTATATCCTGCTTTGAAAGAATAAACCTAGAAGGGTAAATATTGGGAAGGAAATCTGTTGAATTTAACCTTTAGGAGGTATTATAAAGATCGGTTAGAGCAATGGTCCTCAACCCAAAGCACATTAGAATCTTCTGGGGAAATTTTTAAAGTTATCAATGGGAAGACTTATCACTGACCAACGAAATCAGAATTTTTCAGGATGGAACCAAAGGATTAGAAGTTTCTAAAAGCAACCCAGATGATTATAATACAACCAGGGCTGAAAACACTGTTCTACACAGAATGATGAGGTAAAAAATATTCAAAAGAGAAAGATTAGAGTCAGCGGGTGGTTAAAATAGAGAAAAGGAACACAGCCTACTGTTTGGATAAACGTGGGGTAGAAGAGTATCTTGAGAGGATCTCAGGTTAGGGGAAGGTTTGTTTAGGATAAGGAGAGAATGAGCATGCTTGTAAGTAGAAAGAACGAGATCAGTGGACATAGAGAAAATACCTTTTTTTTTTTTTTTTTGAGACAGGGTATCCCTCCCAGGTTGGAGTGTAGTGGTGCGATGTAGGCTCACTGCAACCTCCGCCTCGCAGGCTCCAGCAATCCTCCACCTCAGCCTCTCAAGTCACTGAGACTATAGGCATGCACCACCACACCAGGCTAATTTTTATATTATTATTATTATTATTATTATTATTATTATTATTTGTAGAGATGGAATTTCGCCCTGTTGCCCAGGCTGGTCTCGAATTCCTAACCTCAAGTGATCTGCCTGCCTCGGGCTCCCAGGGTGCTGAGATTACAGGGATAATCCACCATGCCCGGGCAGAAAATAAGTATCTTACAGTAATAGTGGGCTGGATTGGATTAGGTGGGGGATAATGTCGCAAGATTCTAGAAAATTTGGAGAGTTTATAATCAAAAACACAAATGGGGAGTTTCGCTTGATATAGCAGAAGACAACTGTTCTGAGGAAAGAGAGAAATAAAGAACAGAGGAGAAAGATAAAAAGAAATTTTTGAGTAGAGTAGGGGCATGCTAGAAGGCGGCTCTTCAGAGGGTCTCAAATGGAAAAAGTGGAGGACTATAATACCTATAAAAATAAAGAATGTAAGATCCCATTTAACTGAGGCAGGTATATAATCTTCTAATGGAACTAATCAGATTTCCTAATAAGAAAAGATCAGGAAGATGAGTGGTGTGCATGGAGATGACTCAGATAAACTTGTAAGTCATCTAGTAGAGGTTTATAAACAACATGCTAAGATTAAAAGTTGGATCCCAGCTGCTTTATAAAAAAGAGAAAGGGCTGCTTAAACTGATGTTTCAACATATACATTAACTCTAAAGAAAGTTAAAGATCTGATCAAAGTTGTGAGTAAGGAATGGCTTTAAAATAGTTGACAAACACCAAACTGTACTTTAACTTATTTTATTTTATTTTATTTTTTGAGACAGGGTCTTGCTCTGTTGCCCAGGCTGGAGTGCAGTGGCTTGGCTCACTGCAACCTCCACCTCCAAGGTTCAAGCAATTCTCCTGCCTCAGCCTCCTGAGTAGCTGGGATTATAGGCACACGCACCATGCCCGGCTAATTTTTTTTTTTTTTAGTAGAGACGGGTTTTCACCATGTTGGACAGGCTGGTCTCGAACTCCTGACCTTGTGATCCACCTGCCTTGGTCTCCCAAAGTGCTGTGATTACAGGCTTGAGCCACCACACCTGGCCTTTAACATTTATGATATACAGACAATGAAGTGAGGGTCATGACTTGTTAAATCTCTAATATTTCAAAAAGTTGCATGAAACTAATACAGGTTGAGTATCTCTTATCCAAAATGCTTGGGACCAGAAGTATTTTGGATTTTGGACTTTTTCAGGTTTTAAAATATTTGCATTACATATTCTTATCAGTTTAGCATATCTAATCCAGAAATCCAAAATCCAAAATACTCCAATGAGCATTTCCTTTGAATGTCATGTTGGTGCTCAAAAATTGTCAAACTTGGAGCATTTCAGATTTTGAATTTTCTACTTCAAAATTAGGGAGATTCAACCTGTACAGGAAAACCAGAATGTCAAGAAATCCCTGGGTTTCTGGAAGGCATACAGAAACTGGAGGAAAAATCTTTGAAATATAATTTTTCCAGTAAATGGAATCTAACAGAAACAATTAGAGATCTAAAGTTTCAACCTCATAACCATCTTGAAAAAAAAAAAAGGAGTGAAGAATTGTCATGAGATAAGTGAACTTCAAAGATTCCATTTACATTCTGCCAGGTCCTGTTTAAGTAAAATGGAAAACCAATTTATGACCCATCGCCATCCCCCTGCTTAACGTGATAATGACTGCACAGGCTTAAAAGGTTTAATTTTAAATTCTTCCTAGTACTTGGGATGTTCTCATCAATAATTTGAGCTTGTGAGTGTCACCAACTCTCACTCTGTGCTGCTAACGGAAGCTGTCCCAAGGACGCAATGAAGCTCTCCGGTGGATAACAAACAACTTACCTGTACAAATTTGATCTGCCACAGGTGCTATTGTCCAGTGGTTGGTAAATGGCTTGTATAAAAATCCATATATTGAGGTGAGCAGGAATGAAATAAAGTCTGAGCAGTGACAGGATGTCAATTATGGAGTTGGTAAAATAGCCCTTTTAAAAAGTTGTTAACTTAGGCACTTTTTTGATTCTAAGGATTTTATTTAAATATCATATTTCTCTGCCACGAGCCACCTTTTTGTCACTTGCATAATATCATGAGGAATTAGAAGTGAAGGGTGAAGAATCTCAATACATCACCCTAAGATTTCTACAGAGATGTGGTAGGTTACAAACACTGAAGAGAAAGTTACCATAGACTTGTAAAAATTAAAGTTCAGGGAGAATGAAAATTAAAGAGTGACACCTAGATGTGTCAAGTGTAATGACAAAACTAATAGTTAAGAATTGGCAAGGAAAGACAATAAGAGGAAAACATTTATGCCATATATCTGTATATGTCAAATGCCATGTACATTAACATTTGAGGCACTTTCTGCCCTTTTGGCTCTCTCAGTAGCAGGACGGCAGCTGCCAAGAACAAGTGCCTTACAAAAGGTGGCCAAAAGGAAGCCAAGAAAGTGGTTGATTCATTTTCCTTTTTTTCTTTTTTCTTTCCTTTGTTCTTTTTTTTGAGACAGAGTCTCTCTCTGTCGCCCAGGCTGGAGTGCGGTAGTGTGATCCTGGCTCACTGCAGCCTCCACCTCCCGGGTTCAAGAGTTTCTCCTGCCTCAGCCTCCCGACTAGCTGGGATTACAGGCATGCGCCATCATGCCTGGCTAATTTTGTATTTTTAGTAGAGATGGGGTTTCACCATGTTGGCCAGGATGGTCTCAATCTCCTGACCTCGTGATCTGCCTGCCTCGGCTTCCCAAAGTGCTGGGATTACAGGTGTGAGCCACTGCGCCCAGCTGGTTGATCCATTTTCTAAGAGTGACTAGTGTGATGTGAAAGCATCTGCTATGTTCAATGTAAGAAATATCATAAAGACTCTAGTCACCAGGACTCAAGGAACCGAAATTGCATGAGACGGCCTCAAGAGTTTGTGTGTTTGAAGTGAGCCTTGCTGATCTGCAGTCAAGTTGCATTTAGAAAATTCAAGCTGATTACTAAAGACGAATAAGGTAAAAACTGCCTAACTTTCACGGCATGGATCTTACCATGGCCAAAAAATGGCAGACCATAATTGAAGTTCATGTTGATGTCAAGACTACTGATGTTTATTTGCTTCATCTGTTCTGTGTGGGTTTTACTAAATAGTAAACAATCAGATATGAATGACTTCTTACGCTCAGCACCAACAGGTCCGCCAAATCCAGGAAATGATGATAAAACCCTGACCCAAAAAGCATAAGACAAATGACCTGAAAGAAGTGGCCAGTAAATTGACTTCGGACAGCATTGGAAAATATATCAAAATGGGTTGCCAATCTATTTATCCTTTCCATGATGTCTTTGTTAGAAAAGTAAAAATGCTAAGCCTAAGTCTGAATTGGGAAAAGGCATGAAGCTTCATGGTGAAGGTAGTAGTTCTGGAAAAGCTACTACCCAGACAGTTGCTGAAGTTGAACAAGCTGATGGGTGTGAACCACTAGTTCAGTAATCTGTTTAAAATTCAGTCTTTTTTTAAAAAAAAAATTTAAGTTCTGGGATTCATGTGCAGGATGTGCAGGTTTGTTACATAGGTAAATGTGTGCCATGGTGGTTTGCTACACCTATACACCCATTAGCTAGGTAGTAAGCCCCGCATGCTTAGCTATTTATCCTGATGCTCTCCCTCCCTCCACACCCCTGACAGGCCCCAGTGTGTGTTGTTCCTGGGTCCATGTGTTCTCATTGTTTAACTCCCACTTGTAAGTGAAAACGTAGTGTTTGGTTTTCTGTTCCTGTGTTAGTATGCTGAGGACAATGGCTTTCAGCTCCATCCACGTCCCCGCAAACGACATGATCTTGTTTCTTTTTATGACTGCACAGTATTCCATGGCATATATGTACCACATTTTCTTTGTCCAGTCTATCATTGATGGGCATTACAGTTGATTCTGTGTCTTTGCTACTGTGAATAGTGCTGCAATGAACATACACGTGCATGCACCTTTATAACAGAATGATTTACATTCCTTTGGGTACATACCTCATAATGGAATTGCTGGGTCAAATGGTATTTCTGGTTCTAGGTCTTTGAGGAGTCGTCACACTGTCTTCCATAATGCTTGAACTAATTTACATTCCCATCATTTGATTTGTTTAAATTTCTTTTTGAAATGTGAGTTACGATTTTCAGAATACTTTGATATAATTAAATTTTTGGTTCCTCACAACATCCATGTGAGACTGAAAAAGCAAGCTTTTATTATGCTCATTCTACAGCTGAGGCAACTAAGACAGGTTAGCAACTTGCCTAGAAGCAACCATTTAGGCTAAATGGTAGAGTCAGGATTCAAACTGAGGTCTCATGCCAAATTCCATGCTACTCCATTGTACTAGTGAGTGTTTTACTTGGCCAGACACATTACTATTTTATTTAACTCTTTACTCTTTCTCTGCTGTTTTGCAATAGCATAGTAGTAGTTCTAGAAGTCTAGTAGTTCTACAGGTTAATTTTTTTTTTTTTTTTAATCATATCCCAGTAACAAATGGAGAGTCTTCGGTTAGTATCTATTACTTTTTTAAAAAAGCCAAAGATATGGGATATTCATTTATACACGTCTCACATAGAAGAAAGCAAGCAATAAAAGGGAAATGAGACGTTATTAGTTAATGGGTAGCATTTCAGTTTGGGGAGATGAAGAGCTCCTAGAGATAGATGGTGTTCATGGTTGTTTAACAATGTGAATGTATTTAATGTCACTGAATCATACACTTAAATGGTTAAAACAGTAAATCTGATGTTATGTTTTATTATTTTATTGCAATGATCAAAGGGAATAAAACATTTAAAAACACATCAAATTTTCATCGAAATATTGTCCAAAACATAAATTAGGGTGAAATCTAATATTTTTGAAAATCTGTTAAATATGCTGCTTTTTAATTTAAACATAATCTATATTTTTAAGTAAAATCTAAAGTCAAAAATACCTAAGTCCTATCTTCCATTTGAAGAGCTGGATTCACTTTGTAATGATTATCAAGTGAGTCTTGTGCAATCAAATGAGATCTGATAGAGGAAAGTAGAATATTTAACTGTACTAAAGACCTGTCTTCCACAGCATTCACCAAAAAATGACCAAAGCGCACCATACTTGTGTTTATCTGTTGTTGTGAGTTAATTCATACAAAACTGAAAAATCAAACCAATAAAGCACATAGTTTCAAATAGTTTGACATTCAGTATTGGTATTTTTGAACTCTTCTTTCAATATGCTTTGGATTGTAAGCTCCATGAGGACAGAGACTTGTCTTACGCTTTGCTGTATGTCCAGAATTCAGCAAGTGATAGAGGAAGGAAGGCAGGAAGAGAGGAGAGATGGAAGACTAATGACTTCATAAACATATTCAAACAGGCATCCCAAAGCGAATGCACAATCTGCCAAATCTGAAACAACTGGTAGCTCACCAAGTTGACTTTCATTATATCAGAAAGCTAGTTTTTTTTTAACAACTGTGCTCAGCAGATAGGGCAGGACCATTAATACCATCTTACTAATCTATAATCTGTTTGAAAGGAATAATGAGAATTTAGAACATTTCAGTTAAGTGCCATCATAAACAATGAATCCTAACGTTCCATACATGAGGATCTTGTTACCTCTAAGATCTCCCCTATAAGGTCCCTGTCCAGGTAGAGAATGTAATTTCAAGTCTATTTAACAAGATTGTCATATTGTCACAATCAATTATTATCCTGTTTCCAATCACCTCATTTATACAATGTAGGTCAGAAAGAAGGTCACTAAGAAGCTGTTTTAGCTGCCTTTGGGATCTAGTGGGTGGTTTTGTTTGTTTGTTATCCTTGATTTGTGGTTATTAGAAAGAGTAGCAATGTTGGAATAACAGGAAATTAAAGCCACGCTCTTATTTGGTCAAAAGCCCACATCTTTTATTTCCTTCACCTAAATCCAAGAAAAGTAATCACAATAGCCAATGATTATTTATCCGGATGCTATAACATTTAATTTCTAAAGGTCAATTACTTTATCTTCCTCTGGGAGGTTTTCAGATAAAGATTTAATTTATCATATACCTTCGACCAAGAGACTAGGCTATTTTAGACCTAGAAAAGGAAGTTTTCTTAGTCTTCTGTAGTGAGGAGAGAATCTATCTTTTGAATACATGGAAGCATTTAGAAAAGGAGAAATATAAAAGCTGATAATGACTATTTCAATTCTTTTTAAAAAGTTACCATCAAAATAATGAAGTTTGAAAAATACTCTAAAAGAAAAATCTATAATTAAAAATAAAATAACAAGAAAGCTTGAGAAGTCTTACCATCTTTGAAAAGAAGTTATTCTGTAAGTAAGCACTCCCTTCCAATCATGCCAGATAACATCATTTCAATCATAGGAGGCACAATGAGGCCTTTTTATTGCTCCCTAATATGCAGTGAACTAATCTGACAGTGCTGACTCTTCCTGGTTAAATATATATTTACCTAGCAGTATCTTTTATGTATTTCTCTCTTCCCCAATCCCCTAAAAGAGCAGTTTGCAAGATTTGTATATTAGGTCAATGTGAGTCCAAACCCATTGATTAAAGACAAATAAGCAAATAGCAATGCTTTAACAATTATACAACAGACTAGTGCAATTACTGTCTTCTCAAAAAAAAAAAAAACAACAAAAAACAGTTTTTTAAAATGGCATAATTATATATTTACTCAATAGAAGGTAACCAAGCCAGCTATCAATCATTACCACGTTTCTTCTCACAACTTGCCTCAAGTTTTTAGTTTGCAACTAAGTTTTTGTATCTGTTCTTCTTAGCTTTTCTTGAAACTAATTCTAAGGAAATATAAAGGAAGAAAATTCATCAATAACCAACATTATCGGAGAACCAACAGAGTCTACAGAATAGAACTATGAATCTGTCATTCAAATATATGAAGCACTGTTTTGTGGAAGAGAGATTAGACTATTTCCATAGAAACCCAAAGGCTAGAAGTGCAATGGAAATTTCCCCAGTATACACTGTCAAACAAATAATCCTTTCAAGGACAGGTGAGGCTGGGAGGAGACTGTGTTTTGTATTAAGGGAAGGCTTTCCAATAGGTAATTTCATTGAGAGATGAAATGGGTTTCCTCAAAAGGTGGGGAGTTCTGTATTACTAACAGCCTAAATGTTAGGGTGGACAAAATTCAAAATGAAGGGATGCTAGAGAAAAGATCATGTGTTAGAGAGTGGCTGGGCTAGAAAACCTTCAAGGTCTTAGTATAATGACTTGTACATAGAAGTCCTTCTTGTTAATGCTATTGGCCAGCTAATAATGAAATGGGGTAACAGCCCAAAAGAAGTTTGTAGAATAGATGAATTTTACATCATGTTATAGTGGCACATACTGTAAATTACAAATAGCTAGGTGGCAATGAAGTAAAGGAAGTTTGCACTAAATGTCAAGACAAATTACCGGCAAATACAACCATTTTCCAAGGGAAGGACAGAAAATCCAACTTAAATCTAACAAGGAAAGACACGAAAGACACTCTTTGATTCATTCGATAGGGTCAGAAAAGCTTGAGACAGTCTATAACTCTCAATGTTATCTACAGTTCTGAAATAAAAAGCTGTCTACAGTAAACATTATGTGACAACATCAATAGAAAGTCTCAATAAAAAATTCCCCAGTACATACTGTCACAGAAATAATCCTTTCAAGAGGGCTCCCTAGCAAATAGTTACTTTCATGAAACAGCAACTGTTTCTTACTAGCCAAGTTTCACAAAGCTATTAAGCAGAGGTTTAGCTTCCCATGGAACTTTCTCTCTCTCCACCTGATGCACTACCATAAATTTTTAACAGAAGATTTTAAGGTCTAATGATAAAGTTATAAATATTGACTTCGGCTGTTGCTCGTTTTCACTCAGTGATGCTGTTGATCAACAAGAAAAGTGGCAATTTGGGGTAAAGGAAGAATCAGACACTCATTTGTTGTTATCAAGGCAATAAACTGCCAAGTCGGCAATGATTTAAAAGAATTTTAACAAAGAGTGTAGAATGAAAAATAAAAAAGAAAGAAATTCAACTGTAATTAACTTAAAACATAAAAGTTAATGCTTAATCCTTTCAATGTAAATAATTTAAGAATAAGCATGTGTTCACAAGGGAAAATGGTAAACACTATAAAAAATATAAAACATGAATAAAAATGGGAGTAATCTTGTTATAACTTTTCCTTGCACACACTTGTTTATTAAATTATCTACCCCGAGGTGCTGCTGCTTGTTGTGGGTGTGATGGCTTCGAGGTTACTTTCCGGAGCTGGAGCACTGACTGTGCAGGCCCGCAGTCCCAATGGGGCGACCGCAGTGTGCTCCATGGCATCTGGAGGTGGTGCCCTAATGATGGCAAGCAGGTGACCGGGTTGGAGAGAGAGGTCATGATGGCTGCCCTGAAGGGACTGGACCCTACAATATACTGACCCCAAAGGCAGCCTCCAAGGCAGGAATCAAGGAGGAGCCTAATTTAGTCCTGTCCATCACCAACAAGCATATAGGGGGCTGTGTCTGTGAAGAGGACAACAGCATCATCATCTGGTTTTGGCTGCGCAAAGGCAAGACCCAGCAATACCTTAATTGTAGAACCCATTACAAGGTGGTGTCACAGCAGGTGGCCCACTAAGTCAATGCACTAAGTTACTCAAAATGTGCTGTAAAGTTTCTTCTTTCTGATAAAAATTAGCCATTGCATTGGCACTTTCTCTCATAAGTGGCTGGTCTTATTTCTTTCTGATATTTTTGGATAGGCATGGAATATTCTTATGCTGGGAATAGCTATCTGTTAACACTAGCCTGCCATCCACTTACTTAAAGTATCTAATCAGTGTACAGTGCTTAGATCAATAACAAAAATAGGTTGACAATCTATTAAAAATAAATTATTTAAATTGAAAACACTTAGCTTGAATCTGACAGGCAATAAGTGCAATATTTGAATAAACTTAATGTAACTATCTCAACTAATTCCATGACACCTTATTTGTCTTCATTTACAAGTGAAGAAATGGAGCCTTCAGGAGTTTAGGTTACTTAGGAAAGTCACGGGCTCGTAAATGAAAGAACTAGTATTTGAAAACAGGTCTGTTTATACCATTCTCCATGCTCATAATCATTCCACTATGGTGTCATGCACCTGCTCACAGGGATCCCAAAATATCATGTGCAAAACAAAATGAACAACTGGAACCAAATGGCAAGTGGGATGCACGTCAGTAGAGCCATGACAAGGGTTTAAGGACAGGTTAGAAAAGAAGTGGAGGGAAGGGGAAGTACTCATGAAGGAGAGAGCATTTGAAATGGCCCCTAGTAGAGGGATAAGATTTCAACAGGTAAAGAAGGACAGAATGGCATTTCATACATGAAGGAATTTGCACAGAATGAGTAAATAAATGCAAAATTGCAGAGCCTATTGGAGGCCTATGAAGAGGTGCTGCAGTTCAACTCAGTCATATATTAAAATACAAATTACTGGTCAAGGAGTTGGTAATGGGGAGCTATTAAAGGCCTCTGAATGGGGTAAGGGGGTGTTGTATATTAGAACTCAACAGAAGTCACTATAGAATAGTGCATGCCCAGTCATCCATTGACACAGCACACATACGTGTGCCTATGATGTACCAGGCAGCATTTGATACGTGCTGATGAAGTCTTCCTTGACACACTTGCACTTGGCTGCTAAAACATCACTTTCTGGTTTCTTTCACCCTTCTGCAGTCTTCTTTTCTCAGTTTTCCTCATGTGTTTTACCACATACTGAAGTATGCCAAGGATTAGTCCTCAGACCTTTTTCTCAACTTTGTCAAATTCTCACTCTAGGAGATCTTATTCCTACCCATGGTTTTAATACCATTTTTTATAACTATCAAGTATATATAGCTGCAGTCCAGATCTCAGTCCTCACCTCCAAACTCCCCTTGGATAACTGACAGACATCTTAAACTTCAAGCGAAATTTAATAGTTTCTCTCAAATCTGCTTCTATCCAAGTATTTCCCATCACAGTAAATAGCAACTCCATTTTGTCAAATGCGGAGGCCAAACACTTTTAAGTTATTTGTTTGAATTTCCTCGTCTTTTACACTGCACATGCAATCCACCAATAAATCCTATCAACTCTGCCTTTGAAATAAGCCTGGTCATCGCCACCTCTCATTCCGACACCAGGAGTTGGTAAACAACCACCTATGGGCCAAATCTGACTGATGAATGAATAAGCTTTCATTGAAACACAACCATGCTAGTTTATTTACATATTGTCAATAGCATACTTCAGTAGTTGTCAGAGTCCATATAAAATGTCAACCCTGGCCAGATGTGGTGGTTCACACCTATAATCCCAGCACTTTGGATGGCCGAGGCAGGTGGATAGCCTGAGGTCAGGAGTTTGATACCAGTCTGGCAAACATGGTGAAACTATGTCTCTACTAAAAATACAAAAATTAGCTGGATGTGGTGGTGGGGGCTTGTAGTCCCAGTGACTCAGGAGGCTGAGGCAGGAGAATAACTTGAATCCAGGAGGCGCAGATTGCGGTGAGCTGAGATCGCGCCATTACACTCCAGCCTGGGTGATAAGAGCGAAACTCCATCTCAAAAAAAAAAAAAAAAAAGAAAGAAAGAAAGAAAGAAACATAAACTCTAATATAGTTACCAGCTAGCCTTTAATTAAAAAAATTTTTTTTTTTGGCTAAGCCTTGATCCGCATTCCTAAGGCTTCTCCCTGCTTTTGTCTCTTTGCTTCCACATACTATTCTCCATAAAGCAACCTGTGAAAATGTATAAAATTTTTCTGACCAATATGCTAGCCATATGTTGCTGCTTAAATTAAAATTCTATTAAATTAAAAAATTCAGTTCCTCAGGTGCACCAGCATCACTTCAAGTGTTCAATAACGACAAAGGGTTAGAGGGCACTGCAGATTTTAGAATATTTCCATCATCACAGAAAGTGCTATTGTTCAGGACCACTTTAAAACCAAAGTCACATCATTTTCCTCTACTTCTCTAAATCCTCCAATAGCTCTTTAATTCAATGTAAACATCTTTGCTATGGCCTATGATGTGATCACCCTCCATCCCCAGTTCCACAACACTTCTCCGACCTCATCTCCCTTCATTTCTCACTCATCATATTCTAATCCTACCAGTCCCCTCACAGTTCCTCAAAATGCCAAGCACAAGCTTTTTTCAGGTACTTTGTACTTGCTGTTCCCTGTTGCTAGAACATCTGTCTCCAAATATCTGCATGAACCATTCCCATACTTCTTTTGGCCTCTGCTCAAATATCACTTTCAGAGATCCCTTTCTTAATTAGCCCTTCAGTCCACTTTACTTTCATGGTGCTCGTCACCAAATGATCTATTATCTGTATTTTATGATTCATTAATAAAATAATAGATATGATGTTATTAACATCTGTATTTCCCTACAAGTTCCAAAAGAACAGAATTTTTTTCTGTTTTGTCACTAATACAACTCCAGAGCCTAGAACAATATCATGTACACAGTAGATGCTCAGTAAATATTTGTTGAAACAAATAAAAAATATTTGTTGAATGAGTGCTGAGTAAATGAACTTATGAATGAAAACACCCAGCAAATAAGTCTCCAGAAGAATTAAGGTGTATGAGGTAATGCTTCAGAATGTGCTTTTGCTGCACTGACCTAGCTTCCAGATATGGTTTAAATCTTATCTTGACCTCCATCAAACTTTGGTCTGACTGAGGTCTCCTTTGGAGTAACTGGAAAAGTGAAGGATTCTCAACAAAAGAAGACTGTAAGACTTTTGAAATATCAGCCTGGGAAAACCACATCTGACTTAGCAACTCAAGACCTCAGACTTAACTTACCATTGATTAGTCTGACAGCCTAGGTTTAATTATAATCAATAATCTATCATCATTAAACTGTTAATAATTATGTAAGATTTTTGACTCTCACATAAGTTAAACTGGTCTGACTAGCAAATGCATGTATGTTTTTTGTTGTTGTTTATATAACTCAGGGCTTCACTTTTAATTTTAAATAAGTCACTATGGAAATAAATTCTATTTATTTAGTAGATCAAGATAATATTCTTAGCTGGGCATGGTGGCACATCTATAATTCCAACTACTCAGGAGTCTGAGGTGGTAGGACTGTTGGAGCCCAGGAGTTCAAGACCAGACTAGGCAACACAGTGAGGCCCTGTCTCATTAAAATGAAAAAAATAAGTAAGTTGGGCATGGTGACTCACGCCTATAGTCCCAGCACTTTGGGAGGCTGAGGAGTGCACATTACCTGAGGCCAGGGGTCTAAGTACATCCTGACCAACATGGTGAAACCCTGTTTCTACTAAAAATACAAAAAATTAGCTGAGCATGATGTCACATGCCTGTAATCCGAGCTACTCGGGAGGCTTAGGCACAAGAATCGCTGAACCCAGAAGGCAGAGGTTGCAGTGAGACAAGATCACACCACTGCACTCCAGCCTAGGCAACAGAGTGAGACTGTCCCAAACAAACAAACAAGAAAGAAAAAGAAAAAAATACGTGTTCTCTCATCAAGTACAAAAGGTAATGTCTTACCTGCATTCTCTGCCAGAGATGGATAGACCATTTCTCTTGTTTTAAATAGCGTTCTATTTCTCCACTCTAACCAAACCCATCGAAGACTGAATGAATGAAACAACATGGGAGGTGGAAGAGTAAAAGCAATTGTTCAAGGTTTAGCAGAAACTGCCCAAAGGCGCCAGTCAGTGCCAGCTGCAGCACAGCAGACTTTGTTATAAACTGCCTGACCTCTTCTTCCCTCTTTTCTGCCCCTTATAACACTTTTTATTTTTGCTGTGAACCAAGCCAGCTACTTTAATGAGCAACAGACAAGTAGCATAAATATATTCACTCATCTGGCAGCTTTCATTTGGCAAATGTGTAACATATGAATTCCAAAGCAGGTAAATAATTTAAGATTACTAATGTAAATGGATAAGTAACACTTAACTCATAAATAATACTCATAGAAGAATTTTTCTTCTCTGAGGCATATAAAAGCAAATCTGTATGATGATCACTGACCTAAGAAAAGGTTAAGAGTAGTTTAATAAATGCACAAGTAGAATTCAGACTGACACAAATTTATTTTTCCTGTTACTACATCCATATGGCAACAATCCAATCTGTGAAGCTGAATTTATGAGGTAAGGGCATAACTCAAAACCTGCTTGTTTAAAAATGCAACAATTTAGGGCAGTTTGGAGTAGTGATATTATACACCACTTTGCATTTTGAATGGCAGTGAAATTTTACATTGATTTTCACAGCAGAAGACACTTAAATGAACACTCTAGTAAAAATTAATGGATTATTTTCCCTTCCCCAATGACCTTTAAAATGCCTAAAATTCAAGGTGAAGTACCTAACAGTTATCACCTCTGCTTACTACACGAGTTGTATTACACCAAAGACAGGGTTTCAATATTTCCAAATTGGCTACTGATAGAGACATGCAATTGCCAAAGACAGGGTTTAACAATAGCCGGTTTCCCTTTCCCTGTGGAAAGAAAAAAAAAATATTGCTTCCTTAGCACTCCTCATTCCGTAGAATCTTGATTTCTAAAGGAGAAAGAAATTAACTATTTTCTCCAATTAAAGAGACTGTACTCTAGATAAATGCAAAGGCAACAAGAATGTAATGAACTCAGGTAAAGCAGCTGAATACGTGTGGCCAGAGATACCCGTTTTCTCTGGTTTTATGTCTTAACACTCTCAAAATCAAAGTGCATTATCAGTAGACTTCTAACATTTCATTGCAACGAAAGAATAGTTTTCAGGCATCCAAGTCCCAAATGGGATAAGGGGCAAAGCCTATTTAGCAAGAAATCATAAAGCCACATTTTTATGTCTTTAGTTCTGACCTCCTGTTTGCGTGCCAGAATTTATATGCAGCTGCAAATTGCATCAGATATATAACCTCATCTCTGTCCCTTACTTTAAATTCAGTATGTTCAAACTCAATTCTGCCAGAAACTGTGAAGAATCTCAGGTTTTACTCTACTTGCAAGCTAACAAGTTGGCCTGCCATCATTTCACGAATGCTGGTAGAAGTTAAAAACGAACAAACAAACAAGAAAAAACTTCCTGGGTCAAGGACAAGGATATTTTATTACTCCCCACAAAAATAGTAGCCAGAGTATCATCATTTAGTGGGAGGCATTGTCTCTTTCTTACAAGGCTGTTCACTAACCAACCATCCTTCAGTTCACAACCAAAAGGATATCACTGTGCCTCTGTTCATGAGACATGTACACAAGCAATCCATGGAGCACTGTCTCCAACAAATTCCTTCTTACCGTGTAAACCTGCCCCATGGTTACATGAAAAGAGACACCTGATTTATTAGGAAGTCATGAAAAAGACCTGGTGCTTTTGGTTGACCACAAAGATTCAAAAACTTACTGCATCATACGCCAAGCATCATATTTTATCTGGATTTTTCTTTTTCTAAATCTTAAAACTGGCCTATGTCTAATGTGATAAAATCTGGCCTCTGACAATATTAGGAATAGGAATGCGACTCCTTGGCTTCCAAGCATATCGTTTTTCTGACACACCACCCTGGCTTCAAATTATAAGAGAGTCTCTCTCTTATTAATGGTTCCAATTACCAGTTTTGATTTGTAGCTCTTTCCCTAAGGGATACCATATGAACCTCAAACAGGTAACACTCAAAAGGTATGTCTGATAATGTTTTGAGGTATTTTTCTTTATAATAAGTTCCTATGAGTATGGGAAATAGTAAATTGCAAGGTAATGCCATTGCTGATAAATGTGCAAAATACAGATTTTTTTTCATAATCTTAATGAAAAAAATCAAAATGAAGTTCCATATTTTCTCATCTTCACCCAAAACCAAGGCCAGCCAATTAATTTAGTGATAGGAAGAAAGAGTTCTCTGAATTTCAAGTTCTTTATTTTCCCTTAATTGGATACAGATAGTAAATTCAAGAGCAAGTCTGCCAGAAGCAAAAGGAATAGAGCAAAACTACCATTTCAACATCAAATACCACTAAGCTACATATTTACTGTAGGAAAATTGAAGGCTCCTATTTAAGCTATAAAGTTATATTCTAGCTCAAAAGATTTTCTTCTCAAAATTATCAGATAAATTTAAGTCCTAAATAACTATTCACTGTTTTTGTGGTGGCATGCTTAGGATAGCAGTCAGGTCAGTTTGAAGTTATCTATCCTCTTGCAGGAGTGTTCATTTTCCACATCTCCAAATAGTCTATGTTCTGTTTATCTACCATGGAAATATTATTGTTTGCTAAATACAATAGCAGGTTGCCGTTAAGTACCATCAACAAGTTAAGCAAAATGTTGTCCTGACTCTCTTGAAATTTATTTTTCTTTGGTATTTTAACAGAAAACAACTGAGGCAGGCATGCAAAATCCACCACACTATCAGAAATTTCTAGTTGTATAACTTGATATATTCCAAAAGGGGCTATTTTATTTTCTTTAACATGAATAAAAAATAAAATACCCCCAAAATAAGATCCTGTGGTCGACTGTTCTGTGCATTATGGTTTCCTCGGGTAAACAGGTTATTTCCTTACCGGTGGTTATGCCTTGCAGCCTCCTATTATGAAGGTTTATGCGCAACACTCATTAAATAAGTCCCTTGATTAGTTGCATATATAGCAGATTTAATTATTATTACTCTAAGGAATTATTACATTTTAACCTATTATGTATTGGCAAAATAGGTACTATACATATTTTTTTAGATAAGGAAACCAAGGCTCAGAGATCTTAAGTGAATGGCTTAAGGCCCAAGGCCGGAACATAATCCTTTATTGGTGATAATACTCTCCCAGAACTGCATGCTTAGCATTATTTCGGGGGTAAATTCACTTACTCACTTAATGAAAGAGTATTCTAGTTAACAAGCTAGGAACTGGAAATACAGTAAGAAAAACAGAGACACAGACCTTGCCCCAAGAGGTCCACAGCCAAAGGTGGTGATGGCGAAGACATATTAGACAATCATATACAATTAATCACAATCAGTGGGATAAGGTCCAATGATTCTGAACTCCTCTGCATACCTTCAATTCATCCATCTATCCATCCATCCATCCATCCATCCATCCATCCATCCATCCATCCATCCATCCTTTCCTGAGAAGAAGTTAGTTTGTTACAAGCATTATGCTAGACAGGGTTAGAAGACACAATGCTGAACAAGACACTGCAAACTTTTATAGAACTCTGGCTCGCTACATTAAAAACAATTACTATTTCTTGCAATGAGAAAGTATTGTTTCTGAGTTTCTGCCAATTCAATTTAATGAGAAATCACCAAAACTCACTTCAGACAAATGCCATTTATGTTGTTTTTGTCACTATGCCTTATTAAAAATAATTTTGATTACTTCTTAACTCTTTTTTGCAATGCTAAGCCTCAAACCATGCACAATGAAGAAAAGCAGCAGACAGACAAAGGTCTGAGGCATACAGCAAATAAGGGCATAACTAAAGGAATGAAGGCTGATAGAAGACGAGATGGAAGTCGAAATTTAAAAAACTCAAACCCACGACTTCCTGGAAAATAAATTACTTCTAGCCTAAAAGGTCTTCCTGCTCTTGTTTACTTTTTAATCTACGTGGAATGCCTACCACCACATTACTTTTCCTAAAAATTCTTCTATGTGTCATGGTGTATTAGTTCGTTTTCATGCTGCTGATAAAGACATAACGAAGACTGGGCAGTTTTAAAAAGAGGTTTAATCGACTTACAGTTTCACATAGCTGGAGAGGCCTCACAATCATGGTGGAAGGCAAGGACGAGCAAGTCACATCTTATGTGGATGGTGGAAGGCAAAGAGAGAGAGTTTGTGCAGGGAAACTGCTCTTTTTAAAACCATCAGATCTTGTTACACTTATTCGCTATTGAGAGAACAGCACAAGAAAGACCCGCCCCCATGATTCAATTACCTCCTACTGGGACCCTCCCACAAAACATAGGAATTGTGGGAGTTACAATTCAAGATGAGATTTGGGCGGGGACACAGCCAAACCGTTTCACATGGTTCGACATGAAAATCATGAATGGCTCCAAATGGACTGGAAGATGACTCTTTGGTCTTACATTAAGGGCCCTCCACAAATCCAGTCTATTCTCCCTAGAATGAGCCCTTTCCCTAATGAGACTGGGAAAGTGGGTCCACCCACTATCCCCAAGCATGCCTATGGCCCATAAAAATGTTCTCACCACTCACTTTCTCAGAGGATCCTTCCTTTTCAGCTAATGTTTACTAAACATTCACCATGTGTTACATGGCTATTTTATTTAATCCTCACTTCATGCCTGGACAATGGGCTGGCTTGGGTAGGTAAACACCTTCCTCCCAAATCGGTTATCCTCAGCACTGGTGGCTTCCCTGAAAAGAGAAAACTGCCAATTCACATCGGTCTAAAGGCATCTAAGTACTAGGCAAGCAGCTGACATTCTCAGACAACTTCTGTAGGCAGCTGGGGCCCTAAATTGAACCGCTGGGTCCTAAGTAGCCTCTGTATTCTCCACCAATAAGAACGCTTCCTCATTCTTGCCCTGTGGTAAGGCGGAATACCACTCAAATCCACAGAGTAGGTTCAGCAGAATCCAAACCTACTATACCTAGTACGCCCTCTTTTCTCTTGCTGACTTAGCCTTCTAAATTGTCCCTTTCAGCAGTAAAATCTATTCCTTAACCCACGCTGGGTGAGGTGGGCAATCAGTGTTGAACTCTGGTGTGTGATGAATGGAGACTTAAGATGGAATCTAGTGAATGAAACCACCACCACCACGACAGTGCCTTTCGGCATGTGTCTCACTCACTCTTTTAAGGCTGAACTAAAGTCCCATTCCCTCTGTGAAGAAGTCCCTGATTCTCCTTATTAAAGGGAGTTCTTTAGCCTCTGTTGATAAGAGAGGTGATCCTTTAGCCTGTGAATAAAGCAAGGCTTTGAGATATATACCATCTTTAGTTAAGGCAACGTTTTCACAAATGTTAATTTTGGTTCCAATGAAACTGTAAGCTCCCCAAGGGTAAGACAAGAGCCCTATATTTAGCAACTTCAACAGGACCAGATATAAACATGTAAAAAATAGGCATTTAATGTATATTTGCTGGTTTTGTGTGTATAAGTATATTCTGTCCTTCACAAGACCACACACTTCATCTACTCATTATTTACATATGCACATCTAATACACGAAGTACTGTGTTGGGCACTGGGTTCACAAAGATACTGTCTTGGTGCAAGAAGCTCCCAAGCTGGCAATAAGATGAATATACAAACAATATATTCAAAAAATTTATGCAGAACCGTGAGGTAGTGTGGAGGGCACATCATGGAGGACCTCACGGGTTGGGGGAGGCAAGCATGTGCACAGCCAGAACAGTTACATTCTAGTAGTGCTCTGATGGATCAGACTAAAAGGGAGAAAATATCTACAACTGAATGAAAAATACATCAACTCTTAAGTTATTAAATGAATAATACTAACCTAATAGATTATTCCTATCATTTATAAAATTATAAAGCTCATTTAATGATCAAAAGTTCTCCCACAAGTTATTAACTTTGAATTACACACAAAAAGTAATTTCACTGATTTCATTCTTCAGCAGTAGCCACCTTAAAGGATAAGAAAATAGTGAATCTTTCAGAAGTTTTCACAGTTCATCTTTGGAGTTTTTTTTATTGGAATCTATTCAGGATACCAATTTTTTAAAAATGTAACAATGAAAGAAAAACTAAATTTCTTGCTTCTTATAGTTGAGCCCAAGGAACACAGAACTGGTATGAATTATGGCCAATTGAAGAAATGTACTTTTAAAGAATTTTTTTTTTTTTTTTGGTTGAGATGGAGTCTCGTTCTGTCGCCAGGCTGGAGTGCAGGGGGGGCATGATCTCAGCTCACTGCAATCTCTGCCTCCCAGGTTCAAGTGATTCCCCTGCCTCAGACTCCCGAGTAGCTGGAACTACAGGTGCGCACCACCACGCCCAGCTAATTTTTTGTATTTTAGTAAAGACGGGGTTTCACCATGTTGGCCAGGATGGTCTTGATCTCCTGACCTTGTGATCTGCCTGCTTCGGCCTCCCAAAGTGCTGGGATTACAGGCATGAGCCACCGCACCCGGCCAAAGAATATTTTCTAACTAATGTAAAACAAATAAATCCTATCATTACAAAAATATTCTAGAAGTAAGCTCTTTTTTTGGGGCATTTTCATTTCTATATGTCATGACAGGAGACCATAATCTATATTAAAAACCATTTTATGTTTTCAAGTCTAACAGGCAAGATTAGACATAGAAAGTACACACTATTCTGTGAAGAGGCAGAATGTCTCTTCCAGATCCTTCTAAAGTAGTATTTTTGCTCTTACATTTTTCTAAATCCTTATCTGTATACATAGGTTGCATTCACCCAAGACTCGCTCCCATATACAAGTATTCAGTTCTATAACAAGCCCTTACATTTTTCAATTTGTTTTCTCCCACACAGTGAAAGCCACTTAAAGACAGAGTCCCATGTCAACTTTTCATTGCTACATGCCCAGCACTCTGCAGTGCCTGCACATTGTAAGTATTCAATAAACATTTGCTGAACGGATGCCTAAATGAATGAAATGCATCTAGAAAAAGAATACTTAAGTATCATGCCAGAATAAACCTTTTTGAAAGCAGTGTTGTAGCATACAGTCTTTAAGAATTTGACTTTAATAATTTAAAGAAGCAGGAAAAGAATGTCTCGATTGAGATACCATGTGCCTTCCATATTCTCTGGCAGAGTTAAGTGCTTTAATGATTCTGCATCACCTGTAAATGGTTCTCCCCATTTGAACAGGATGATATAGCAATCTGACAGTAACCTTCCAATGAAAAAATATGCTTTCTAGACTTAGAGTTAACATGGGAAGTAAACTGCTTAGCCTCATGTGTCTATAGTACAGACTCATGAGAATTAAAGAATCAAAGGACATTGGTACCCTAGCATCCTCCCTTCTCTTCCCTTCCTTTCTCTCTCTGAATGCCTCTAACAGTGAAAAGAAAACAATGTCTGCTGAAACAATACACAAAATGCAGAAGAGGTAGAAAGTGGTCAGCTTTGAATTCAGCAGACAAGAGCAGAGATAAGTCTCTCAAAAAAAGAAAAAAGAAAGAAAGAAAAGAAAATGTCCTATATTCACTCAAAATATAAAGATTTTTATACCGTACGACTGAATTACTATAACTTTTAACTTGCATCTCTCCCACTGGTTGCATTCCGAATTTCTCCCTCTTCCAAAAAAAAAAAAAAAAATTAGAAAATGTGAAAGATCTAATGGCTACTTTGAGAGTGGCAGAGAAAGGAGCTAGAGACCAGATCTGTTTTTGTAGTCTGTAGTCAGGTTACACCTTTTCTGGCTAACGTGTTCAGTGGTAGTCACAAGAAATTAAAGGATAATGAAAACACTGAAGTCTCAAAAATAACTGATTTGGGCAGAACTGTAGTCCCAGCTACTTAGGAGGCTAAGGCAGGGGAATTACTTTACCCCAAGCGTTTGAGGCCAGCCTGGGCAACATAGCAAGACTCTGTCTCTAAAAGAAATTTTTAAAAAACGTATACTAGTTTGGAATTAGAGACACTGGAACACTCAGTACAAGGTTGCCCACAGTTTCCATTCTTTGCTGTCTAGGCTCCTTTATTTATACAACACAGGAAAAAAAAACTGCTGCTCTTTTGTGATGATCATGACAATTTTGAGGAGTAAAGAAAAAACAGAAGACAAGAAGAAATATTAATGGAATCAGGTATCAGAACCATAAGAAAAGCTGGAGACCAACACATATAACCTATCCCATACCACAGATAAAAACGAAGCCCAGAGATGTGATGTCTTTCTCAAGGTCACACAGTAGCAGAGTAGAGGCTAAAGTCCAAATCTGCTTGCTCTTTTATAGTCTACTGCAGTCATTCCTGGTATCTGTATGGGGACTGGTTCCAGGAAGAACCCCAGTCCGCTGCCCACGGATGCTCAGGTACCTGATATAAAATGATGTAATACTGGCATATAACCTATGCACATCCTCCCACATACTTGAAATCATCTCTAGGTTACTTATAATACCTAATACAATGTAAATACTAAGTAAATAGTTGTGCAAAAAAAAGTCTGTACATGCTCAATACAGATGCAACGATATTTTGATTTACACTCAGTTGAAATGGATGCAGAACCCAGGAATATGGGGGGCCAACTGTATTACTTTTATTATATTATGACAATGATTATAATATGAATGGAAAAGACAGCTAGATTTGAGTTCTAAAGATCAGGACTTGAATCCTGGCTGAGTCTTAGGCAAGTCACTACACTACTAGAGGCTTTGTTCCCACTCTGGTAAAATGGGGATGACTTACTAACTAACTAATTGGTTCCTAAAATTCCTAAACATGCAATACAGACTATGGAAGAAACATCCAATGTGACCTCTCCGTCAGCACGCTTTCAGCAGCAAGAGGATGCAACAGTTAGTCAGAAGGTGGGGAGGGTTCCAGGACGGTGAACTGTGGCTCCAGCTGTCTGTCACTCCCTTGGCTTTTGCCTAGTCTATGGTCAGCCTGCCCTCAGGTTATCTTCCCTTTAAACTGCAAAAGAGGGAAGACCTCTCTCTCCCAACTCTAGAAAGCTTCTACCTAGTACTGGCACTTATTGTTGGTGTGAGGGTGGGCCTGACGGTGGTTGTGCCCGCATCCAAGGCTCTGTGTATCCTATCAAGCAGGATAGACCAAGTCCTGGATCCACCATATTTCTATGTCTCAGTTGCCTATTGGCTTCCATTATAGCTCTTATGTTCTATGATACTGTATCAGTCCATTTTCATACTGCTGTAGAGAACTGCCCAAAACTGGGTAATTTATAAAGGAAAGAGGTTTAATTGACTCAGAGTTCAGCATGTTTGGGGGCGGGGGGAGGCTCAGAAAACTTACAATCATGGCAGAAGGGGAAGGGGAAGCAAGGCATCTTCTTCACAAAGAGGCAGGAAGGAGAAGTGCCAAGCGAAGGGGAAACAGCCCCTTATAAAACCATCAGATCTTCTGAGAACTCATTCACTGTCACAAGAACAGCATAAGGGAAACCACCCCCATGGTTCAGTTACCTCTACCTGGTCTCTCCCTCGACACATGGTGATTATGAGGATTATAACTCAAGAGGGGATGTGGGTGGGGACACATAGCCTAACCATATCAAATACCTTTCTTGTGTTTGTTTACTTATTTTTTGGTCTTTCTACTCAAACAGAACCTTAAATCTAGATGATATCTTACTCACATTTATATCCCCAAGACTAACATAATGCCTACAGCACAGCAAGCATTCTGAATATTTCAGAATGATGAGATCAATGAATGTTATGTAACTTTGTGAAAAAAATAATTGGTAAGTCAAAGAATAATCCCCATTCTGAGGGAGGTCACAATCTAGTCGGTAGGAATGAACATAGTTCATATTTCTTCCACTATAAATTAAATTATCTTTTCTTACTTAGGCAACTCTGTAGAAGAGGAGATGAGTTGGTTATTCTTATAAAACCTACTGCATACGAGGACTTGTCTTTATTAGCCCTTTACTTTCTCTTCCCAGATAAGAATTCTTAGTTGTTTTATTGTTTTTTCCTCAGGAATAAATTATTAAGGTGAATTTCATATAACACAAAATTAGCCATATTAAAATGAACAGTTCAGGGGCACCTAGTACAATAAATATTTTGCTATCACCATCTCTCTGTATTTCCAAAACATTTCCATCACCCCAAAGTAAGAGCCCTTACCTGGTAAGCACTTCCTCCCAATTGTCCCCTTTCCCTAACCCTTGGCAACCACCAATCTGCATTCTGTTTCTATAAATTTATCTATTCTGGATATTCATATAGATTGAACCATATAATACGTGGCCTTTGGGGCCTGGCCTCTTTCACTTGGTATAATGTTTTGGAGGAGTATCCATGTTGTAGCATGTATTGGTAGTTCATTCCTTTTTATCACTGAGTAATACTCCACTGTATGGATATACCATAGTTTATCCATATATTTGCTGATGGCTATTTGGGCTATATCTATCTTTCAGTTATTGTGAATAGAGCTTTATTAATGTGTGTATATGTACTTGTTTGAGTCCCCTGTTTAATTTTTTTTTTTTTTGGTATATGTATCTAGGAGTGAATAGTGAAGTTATATGCTAATTCTATGTTTAACTTTTTGAGGCACAGTCAAACCTGCCATCATGGTGGAACCCTTTTGTATTCCTACCAGCAGGGTAGGAGGGCTCCTTTTTTTTTTTTTTTTTTTTTTTTTTTTTGAGACGGAGTTTCATTCTTGTTGTCCAGGCGGGAATGCAATGGCATGATCTTGGCTCACCGCAAACTCCGCCTCCTGGGTTCAAGTGATTCTCCTGCCTCAGCCTCCTGAGTAGCTGGAATTACAGGCATGCACCACCACGCCCGGCTAATTTTGTGTAGAGATGGAGTTTCTCCATGTTGGTCAGGCTGCTCTCAAACTCCCAACATCAGGTGATCCGCCCACCTCGGCCTCCCAAAGTGCTGGGATTACAGGTGCGAGCCACTGCACCCGGCCAGAGGGCTCCATTTTTTTTAATGTCCTGGCAAGCCTTGTTATTTTGCATTCTTATGTTACAGTCATCCTAGTGGGTGTGAAGTAACACCTTATTGTGGTACTTCAGTCTTTTTTAAGGCTCTAATTGTTAATACTTGCATTTTCTAATGACTACTTCTGAATGTTCTTGATGTTTGTCAAATCCACTTTATTTCATGGAGCTCAAATTTAGGCAAGGTAGTGAAATTTTTAGAGCATCTTGATAGTCAAAGAGAACAATAAATCCAAAATGGGCATAAATGAATAAATAAACAGGAAGGCATGGTAAGATAGTAAGTACTACAGTCAGTCAAGAACTATGGGCAAAAGTCAGGAAATGACAATAATAAGATGCACCCATAAGAAATGAACTCTCTCCCCCAACCAGGAAATCTCCTAAATGATTCCTGCTAGGAAAAGACTAAATGCTGGGGTTGGCCAGAAAATAATTTGGACTTTATCCTGTTCTTTGCTCGCTCACCTCTCTTAAGTGCACCTAAATAAGTATGGCTTTACAAATACTGTATTCAAGGGCTATGATAATGGCATTGACTATACACAACTACATCCCAGACTGACGGAGTCTGAGTTCCTCTAATTGCCGGGGGTCTTATCAGTCTCCATCTCACTGAGTCTATTTTCCCTAAAAACATCCATGAATTGCTTAATACCATGTACTTTTATGAGACACTCAAAAGTGATCATGTGTATTTTTATCAGTGGGTTTCAGTTTGTGCATCCTTCCACAAAAATCCATGAAACTCTCTCTATTTTGAGTTTCACTAAATCCATTTCTTTCTCATTTCAGTCTGAGCATTGCAATCTAGCTCTACAGGTAGCAAATTGAAATGTTTAGTGGCCCATTGCAGACAGATTGAATCTGAAAAGAATACAGCAATAAGAAAGAAGCCAGGCATCAATATCATATAGTAAAGCTCTCACCAATGACAGCGATGATGTAGGGTGAATGATTGAGCATTTGTTAAACTTCTACCATTGTGAAAGTAACCTATTATTTTCCTGGTTGTGCACTGAAATGCTTCAATCACCAACAGAACAAGTCAGTAAAAAATGATATAGTTCATTTTCTATTGCTGTTTTTCCATGGGGACAGTGTGGTGTATCACACCTCTCACCCCTTGAACTCTACTTTACCAATACTGTGCTCAAAATCTCTTCCTTCATTCATTTTGTAAAATGTTTTATATCTTGGTGGCAATTTTTTTTTTTGGGCTGTTAAAATTAAGCCTGATGCCATGACATGGTTTTCTGATTTAGGATTACTCTAAAGAAAAGAACAGTATCTGGCAAAAAGTATCATGTCAAAACAAAACAACAACAACAAAAAAGAAATTAGTGGCAGCTGCCCTGAAATACATTTCTGTCTCTCTGACTGCATACTAAAAACAGTTGAAGCTACTGGACAGATCTTATGCAGTAGCATTTTGTATCTGCAACTACCAATTTATATCACAACTAGTTTCTGTGTCCAAATCATCTCACCACTGAGTGAAATCCCCATACAAACTGAGCCATTAAAGATGCACTGACCCAGGCCTTCGAGCCAGAGGGAAGACTGTGGACGGCACTTGAAAGATCAAGTACAGAGGAGACAGCATATCTCCGAGGTCGGTCCCACCCTGTGATGGAAGCCCAGACCATCACCAGTGCTGCTTCTGCTGCACTTCCTCCCAAGTATTCTGTTCTAAATGCCTGGCTACTATGGCATATGATATTTCATTAAACTCATAAGTTATTTTATGGCTGATAAAAATTTGACAACACTCATAGGCAAAGTGCCAGGAATCTAAAAGTAAATGCTGTTATTCATCTGCCATTTGATGCTAAGAGGATAATGGTGACCGATTTAAGTATGGTGTGATAACACATGTGTAATAATAATTACAGCAATAACAACAATCACAGTAATAGCAGTCTAGCTAATGCCTACAGCATTTACCATGTGCCAAGCACTCTTCGAAGTGCTTTACTCACAAAAATGCTAGCAAGTAGGTTCTACTGCTATCCCCATATTACACAGGAGGAAACTGAGACAAGAGATTAAGTCATTTGTCCAAGGTTTCACAAGGGGTAAGGGATTGGCATTAAGGCGATTTGGCTAAAAAGCCACAGAGTCTTCACCATGACACTGAAACTGCACACTGCTTTGGAAAAAAAAAAAAAGAAAACAGATTATGATAGTGAAGAGTCTATCAGAGGATATTTTAAAACAATGCTAAACTGCTAAACTCACTATAGGAAATGAATACCCATAATCTTCCAGCTATGTAGTCTGAGGTCTGGCCAAAACCACATTAAATATGATTATGTCCCCTTCTCTTGGATCAGATGTAATCAAAACCTTAATCTAATAACAAACAAGGTGTCTAAACAAATTGGCAGGTAGCAAGTCTCACCTGCTGGAGCAGAGCCTGGTGACAGCCACTGCTGATAATCAGTTTGCAGGACGCTTCACCGTAGCTGACTGGTCTGTGCATGGAATTGTCTTGCCTCCTTTTTATCTTTTCTTCCTCCTTGATGTCATCTCCTACGTCCTATTCCTCCACAGAATCTATACTCTACAGCACCTCCATCAATGTCCACCTTGGCAGACACTGCCTGGTGATAACTTGTTGTCCTTTGCAATTACACAGACTACACTAGTAAAGAGGAAGCTGCTTATCAGAACCTTTCTGAACACAGTGTCCATTACGAATCTTCCTGCTGTTATTGACGAGAAGCAGCCATTTGTGTGACCAGATCAGAACAGCCACATCAGATGTCATTTATTTGAAGACATTACCAAGCCTAATACTTCAAAGTAACTGCTCTGAAAAAATGCAACTGAATGATGAACAAACTCATATACTCTAAAATTACTAAATGTGGACATTTGGTAAGGAATTCTTATAAAGAGTGTGACCATGGAAGGAGACAGTACAGTAGTGGAGCTATGGATCCATGGGGTCAGACCAACTGAGATTTTTGTTTCTTGAAACCACTTTATTAGGCTATGACTGACAAGATGCTGTACATATTTAATGCATGTAACTTGATGAACTTGTAAATAAGTATACACCAATTACCTTTCCAGTTACTTACAAGCTGTGTAATCTTGAGCAACTTTCTGAGACTCAGTTTGGTCATCTTTAAATGGGAAATAATGATAATGCCACAAATTGCTGCAGAACTTAAATGAGAGAATGAACATGAAGAACTCAGCACAGGGCCCACAACAAAATGGAAACTTCTCTCTCATCAGAATTTAATCTCTACAACGGCAGGGAATCCTGTCTGTTCTGCAGCACATAATAAATGTCCAACAAATATTTATTGAATAAATAAATGAATAAATGTGTTGATTGACTTCTTCCAATCCATTCAATACCAATTAATGTTGATCTCCGTTTTTCCATGCTGTGGAACGGAATTCTTTTATTAGGACTAGGTAACTTACTGAATTCTTTTGTATCAATGTTCCCCATCTAGCCAACTAAACTGTTTGTTCTTTCCCAAACTCAGTATCACAAACTCAACAACAGACTATTAAAAATGCCTCCAATTCTTCATTTATTTTAGTTTATTAAGTCACATATGAAGAATTCCTATTTTTCTGTATTGACCACATATTCTTCCTTTTTGTGTCTTTTTCTCCTTGCAATAAGGTGTCATATACTTCTGCTTCACCTTATACTAAGAAGTCAGTACTCCTACTTCCCACTTCTGAGTCTGAAAGTTTTTATTAGATTCTATCTTGAAGATTTCAAAACAGCGCATTATAAATAATATGAACCACAGAGCACCTTAAAAATTTCTAGTAGTTTTATCATTCCATTATCTAAGTAATTGTTCACCGCCACTCATGATAACCAGAACTTCAGAATTTCAAAATCCAGGAATTCCATTCCATCAAAACCCAAAGTGAGGCCAGGCACAGTGACTCATGTCCATAATCCCAGCATTTTGGGAGGCCAAGGCGGGTGGATCACTTGAGGTCAGGAGTTCGAGACCAGCCTGCCCAACATGACAAAACCCCGTCTCTACTAAAAATACAAAAACTAGCCGGGCGTGGTGGTGTGTGCCTGTAGTCCCAGCTACTCAGGAGGCTGAGGCAGGAGAATCGCTTGAACCTAGGAGGTGGAGGTTGCAGTGAGCCGAGATCATGCCACTGCACTCCAGTCTGGGCGATGGAGTGAAGCTCTGTCTCCAAAAAAAAAAAAAAAAAAAAAAAAAAAGATAGCAAATATTGTTCAGAAATAAGCACCTGGGAGGTGAGCAAGAACTGGGAAGATACCTAAAATCTATACTAAAATAGAAAACTTAATTAATTGGTATTTCATTTTCAACTTTGCCTTTGCTTCTTTTAAACAATGGCTTTTTTTTTGAGTTGACTCTTGTGGAGGAAAAACAACAACAACAACGGCTTTTCTGTCATCTTTTATTTTCTTTGTATATGTCGATACAGAGTCTCGCTCTGTCACCCAGGTTGGAGTGCAGTGGCATGATCTTGGCTCACTGCAACCTCCACCTCCTGGGTTCCAGTGATTCTCATGCCTCAGCCTCCAGAGTAGCTGGGATTATAGACATACATCACCACATTTTCTGTCATTTTCTTGACTAATTATGGATCTATGTTAAATTCTATACTTTTACCTGTAAATGCTTCAATACAGATCCTTCAAAGAACCTTACAATGAATTATGTCCTAAATTAGTCTCTTAGCTTCAATTCTATATTGGTTTTTTGAAAGCACAGGCAAAAAAAAGGCCACTTAATGTGTACACACCTATGTCTTATAAGAGCTCTGGTTCACTGGGATAGAGACAGTGAAAGCTTGAGGTTATAAATGTCTGTGTTTCCCCAAATTCACACGCTGAAGCCCTAATCCCAAGTGTGACAATATTAGGAGGTGGGGCCTTTGGGAGGTACTTAGATTTAGATGGGGTCATAAGGGTGGGGCCTCATGACGGTGTTAGTGCCCTTATGCAAACAAGAAGAGAGACAGGTGCTCTTCCCTCCCTGCTTTTCCCCTTGCTCCAACCATAAGCCATGCGGGGATATTAAGCACTTCAAATGTGGCTAGTCTAAAAGGAGATGTGCTCTAAGTGTAAAATACATGCTGGGTTTCTAAGACCTAACATGAAAAAAAGAATGTAAAATATCTCCTTAAAATGTTTATATTGATTACAGATTGAAAAGAATATTTTGGATGTATTGGGTACAATAAAATGTATTATTAAAATTTATTTCATTTATTTCTTTATACTTTTTAAATGTGGCTCATATTATTTCTATTGGAAATAAAATTATATTTGTGACTTGCATTATATTTCTGCTATCAGAGAGGGCTCTTAGTCAACCAAAAGCCATGTCTAATGATGACTTGGGGGTTTCCACGTATGTGTGTATAAATGTAAACGTAAGTACAAATACTAATATGTTTGTGCACCTCTCCTTTGTTGTATCCTTTTGTAACTGATAAACCTATTTTGTAAATTCTTATAAAGTAAAATCATAGTAGCATGCTGGAAATTACTTATCTGGATATTTTTGGTACAATAATTTAATTATATTGAGGCTAATGGAACTAATAAAAAAATTCATATACAATTTTTCACACACACAGATACAGACTTGCACATACACATACATATGGTGGTCGTCAAAATGACATTAATTCAAACTTGTTGGGAGGGAAGTTTACACACAACCTGGCAGAAAAGTCAGGTGGATACTATACTTTTTTAAAAATTAAGAGAGATTATTTCTAAAGTTATAATTGCACTGGAACTGCTAGTTAAATGCTGTCTGCTTCTAGTAGAAACTAAGTTTAAAAAACAAATAAAAATACAGTAGTTCCTCCTTATCTACAGTTTTGCTTTCTGTGGCTTCAGTTACCTGCAGTCAATTGTGTTTCAAAAATATAAAATGAAAAATTTCAGAAATAAACAACTCATGCATTTTAAATTGCACACCATTCTGAATAGTGTGATGATATCTTATGCTGTCCCACTCTGTCTCATCCAGGATATGAATCATTCCTTTGTCTAGTGTATCCATGAGTTTTATGCTACCTGTCCGTTAGTCACTTCGTAGCCATCTCGATTACAAAGTCAACTCTCAGATGGGTATTGCAGTGCTTCTGTTCAAGTAATCTTTATTTTACTTAATAATGGCCCCAGAGTCCAAAAGTAGTGATGCTGGCAATTTGGATACACCAAAAATAGGCCATAAAATTCTTTCTTAATATTTAATATTTTTGGACCACAATTGACCACGGGTAACTGTAGCCACAGATAGCAAAATTGTGGATAAGGAGAAACTACTATATTTTTATTTGTTTAGTAACTATAGTTTCTACTAGAAGCAGACAGAATTTAACTAGCAGTTCCAGTACATTTATAATTTTAGAAATAATCTCTCTTAATTATTCTTCTTATTTTTTTGAGATGGAGTCTTCCTCTGACACTGAGGCTGGAGTGCAGTGGCATGATCTCAGCTCACTCCAGCCTCTGTCTCCCAGGTTCAAGTGATTCTCCTGCCTTAGCCTCCTGAATTGCTGGGATTACAGGCACGTACCACCACACCTGGCTAATTTGTGTATTTTTAGTAAGAGATGGAGTTTCATCATGTTGGCCAGGCTGGTCTTGAGAACTCCTGACCTCAAGTGATCCACCAGCCTCAGCCTCCCAAAGTGCTGGGTCTATAGGCGTGAGCTACCATGCCTGCTTCTCTCTCAATTTTTAAAAAGTACAGTATCTACCTGGCTTTTCTGCTAAGTGAAAGGTGAAAGTTCTTAACTTAGGGAAATAAAATAAAATCATATGCGGAGGTTACTAAGATCTAAGGTAAGAACAAATTTTCTAGCTGTGAAATTGTGGACAGCAGATTCTTATAATTGTTCACCATGTTGAGCAACCCCAATTCAAAAGTCTGAAATCTGAAATGCTCCAAAAGCTGAAACATTCTGAGAATCACATGATGCCACAAGTGGAAAATTCACATGTGACCTCACGTGACAAGTCACAGTCCAACTGCAGGTGCACAACACCGTTTATTCAGCACTCCCAAGGAACAAAAGACCCTCCCAGGAAGGATATCTTTCTTCCCTTCAGCTGCAATGTATCTTCCACACACACCCAGATTCCCCCCATAAAAGCACGCTCACAAAGTGTAATACAATGCCACACGTACAGGCCAGATGCAGCAAGGACAGGTTCCCCAGGATGGGGCTAAGACCTATGTGCATTAGTCACTGTGTTTGTGTGCTTATTCTCTGCTCTGTGGTGAAAGATATTGTTGAAAATGTCAAGAAGGCTATGAAAAACAGTGATCAGCAAAAGAGAAAGCATTTATGTTTCTCTATAGCACTGAAAGTCAGGCTGTTGGAGAAACTGAATAGCAGTGTAAGTATGAAACATGTCACAGAAGACTATGGTGTTACAATGACCTCCATATACGACCTGAAGAAAACAAGGATAAACAGTTGAAGTTCCATGCTGAAAGTGATAAACAAAGTTAATGAAACAAAGAAAAACACTGCAGAAAGCCAAAAATACAGATCTTAGGGATGGCCATGGCAGCTCACACCTGTAATACCAGCACTTTGGGAGGTCAAGACAGGAGGATCACCTAACTGCAAGAGGTCAAGACCAGCCTGGGCAATATGGCAAGTCCTCACCACTATTTAAAAAATAATTTATTAATTTTAAAATCTTAGGTGTTGAAAGAGGGGATTCATCAGTGTCACAGTGAACACATGCCACTTAATGGTATGCTGATGATGAAACAAGCAAAGCTCTATCAAGATGAACTGAAAATTGAAGGGAACTGTAAATATTCAACAGGCTACTTATAGAAACTTAAGACATGGAATTCAATTTGTTTTAAAGATTTATACAGTGAGAAAGCATCTGCTGACCATGAAGCAGCAGAGCAATTCACTGACGAATTTGCCAAGGTCATTGCTGATGGAAATCTGATGCCTGAACAAGTCTATAATGCTGTTAAAACATCACTGTTTTGGTGTATGGTCCCAGAAAGACACTGGCTACAGCTGATGAGACAGCTCCTACAGGAACTAAGGATGCCAATGACGGAATAACTGTGCTGGGATGTTCCAATGCAGTAGGCACGCAAAAGGATAAATTTGTTATGATAGGCAAAGGCTATGATCTCACTGTTTTCAAGGAGTGAATTTCTTACTAGTCTATTATTAAATGAACAAAAAGGCATTTATCACCAGGGACATCTCTTCTGATTGGTTTCACAAACATTTTGTACCAGTGACTTGTGCTCACTGAAAGGAAGCTGGCCGGGATGACAAATGCACGACTTTATTATTCCTTGACCACTGTTCTGCTCATCCTCCAGCAGAAATTCTCATCAAAAATCATGTTCATGCCACATATACTCCCCCTAAGTGTGAATTTATTAATTCATCCATGTGACGAAGGTATCCTTACATCAGTGCAGAATGAATATAAAAATGCATTCTTGAACAACATGCTAGCAGCATGAACATTGGTGTGGTTGTGGAAGATATTCAAAAGGAGTTTAGCACAAATAATGCTACATATGCTGTTGCCGACACCTAGAACACTGTGACTAAAGACATAGTGGTGCATGCCTGACACGGCTGCTAACCTGTGACTATGTTCAGTGATAATGATAAACAAAATGCTGACTTTGAAGGATTTCACATGCCGTGTGAGAAAACAAATGTTTGATCTCCTTACATATGCAAAAGCTGTTATCTTCAGAATCCATCAGTATGCTGGAAGAAGTGGATGTTAAAGAAATTTAACATTGATAATGAGGCTTCAGTTATTTCATTCATTGACTGATAACAAAATAACCAAAATGGTTCTGAATAAAGGTGATTGTGATAATAGTGATGATAAAGATGGCATTGTTAACACTGCAAAATTACTATCTACAGACAACATGGTGCAAATATGTGATGAGCTTATTGAAGGACTAGAGCAGTGCACATTCATAACAGAACATGACAGTTTGTAAAATTAAAGACTTCTAAGACAAAAATCATTATGGAGCCGCAGATGACTCTGCTGGAAGCATTTTTAAAAGCCACCCAGCAGAATGCTTCCTCATCCCTAGGGGATCCGCTTCCTGGACCCTCAACTGCTTCTGATGTTTCTTCTCACCTAAATAAATAAAATATAGGCTGGGTGCAGTGGCTCATGTCTGTAATCCCAGTGAGTTGGGAGGCCAAGGCAGGAGGATCACTTGAACCTAGGTGTTTGAGACTGGCCTCGGCAACGAAGCAAAATTTTTTTAAAAAATTGGCTGGAGGTCATGATGCCCACTTGCAATCCAGGCTACTCAAGAGGCTAAGGTGAGAGAATTGCTTGAGCCCATGGTTTCAAGGTTGTAGTGAGATGTGATCATGCCACTGCACTCCAGCTTGGGCAACAGCGTGAGATCCTGTCAAGACAGACGGAAGAAAGGAAGGAAGGGGGGGGAGGGAAGGAAGGAACTAAGGAAGGAAGGAAGGAAGGAAGGAAGGAAGGAAGGAAGGAAGGAAGGAAGGAAGCAAGGAAGGATCACTGGTGGCGATAAAGCCAGCTGTGGTTCAGCAGCTGATGTGGGTGTTCTGGTGATGCTGCTGTGCTGCTTAGATACCCTGAACACATTATTTTTTCACTATGTTAATGGTATGTTATATATTTTGCTATCAACTATTTATGTGTGAATAAGTGAAGCATAAGAAAATGATTGCTTATCAGTAGCATATATATTCAGAGTCAGAAATGATGATCGCTTGAGCCTGGGAGGTCGAGGCTGCAGTGAGTCAAGATCACCACACTGCACTCCAGCCTGGGCGACAGAGGGAGATACTGTCTCGAAAAGGGGAAGGAGAAGGGGAAGGAGAAGGGGAAGGGGAAGGGGAGGAAAAGGGAAGGGGAGGAAAAGGAGAGGGGAGGGGAGGGGAAGGGAGGGGAGGGGAGGAAAAGGGAGGGGAGGGGAGGGGAAGGGAGGGGAGGGGAGGGAAGGGGAGGGGAGGGGAGGGGAGGGGAGGGGAGGGGAGGGGAGGGAAGGGGAGGGGAGGGGAGGGGAGGGGAGGGGAGGGGAGGGGAGGGGAGGGGAGGGAAGGGGAGGGGAGGGGAGGGAAGGGAAGGGAAGGGAAGGGAAGGGAAGGGAAGGGAAGGGAAGGGAAGGGAAGGGAAATGACAGTGATTCCAAACAACCACAGATTGTCCCCATGGGTGGCTGAGATACTGACACCTTTGTTTCCTGATGGTTTAATGTACACAAATTTTATTACATGCACAAAATTATCACAAATAATATATAAAGTTATCTTCAGGATATGTACATAAGGTGTATATGAAAATAAATGAATTTTTTATTTAGACCTGGGTCCCATCCTTAAGAGATCTCATTTTATATATATGCAAATATTCCAAAATCTGAAAAAAATCAGAAATGCAAAACATTTCTGGTCCCAAGAATTTCAGATAAGGGATATTCAACCTGCATTTTATTATTAGTTATGGTTGGTAACCTGTGACTGTGCCTAATTTATAAATTAAATCTTATCCCAGGTATGTACATATAGGAAAAAACACAGTGTATATGGGGCTTGGCACTATCTATGGATTCAGGTATCCACTGGAGGTCCTGGAATGTCTTCCCCATGGATAAGGCGGGGAGTCACTCTAACCAACAACCAGCATAACAAGGCCCCAGTGTAGGCAAAATCCTTAACAGTGTCTAAAACACTGTTGCTTAAGCAGGCAAATGTTTCCCTTTTCAGCTTGTTGATCTTGTTTAATCAGGTCCTTCATTAAAATCTTTAAGGTAATACTATGCTTCAACTCAGTTCCAATTCAGATTAATGCTGAACAATAAAGTCTCTTGCACTCTGTGGAGATCTTTTTGGGGCATGTAAGAGCTATTTGGACAATAAAAAAATTCTCAAGTCTAGGACATTTTACTTTGAATTATCTATGGTGAAATTCAAGTTGGAAAAGTAAGACTTCATAGATGTTCTTAACTCTGGTGGAATACCACTTGCAAGTTCAAAGTAATGTTTATTTTCATTAACATACGTATCTGTATTTTTATTCTCATACTGCTTACCTGGTCTTTTCTATTTATTATACCAGGTAAGAATACAGTATAATTTTTTTTTTCTTGGTAGAGACAGGGTCTGGCTATGTTACTCTGGCTGACCTTGAACTCCTGAGCTCATAGTAACCCTAATATTTGAATTTGATCAAGTTAAATTAACTTACAACAGACATTACTAAACTAAGTTAATATTGACTATCAGAGAAGCCCTCTTTTTTCCCTTTACTAACTAAAAATAAGGGCCACAGACAAGGGTCCCTGTAGTGTTCCTTAGACTATATTTGATACTTAAGTCTCCATATAAAAAACAATTACCAAGCCAACCTCCTTCAGCTAATAAAAACATAAATCCAGTAAAATAAACGAATGTGGATTGTCTATTATTTGTTATAATATAATCTAATATAATCTGACATATACATCTTAACTAAGACCTATTAGCACAACAATGACTACAAGCTGAAATTCACAAATCCAAAAGCTGAGTATTTGCCCATGAGTCTCCTCAGATAGCCCCCTTGCTAACGAACAAATGGAAACAATTTCCTGCAATTTGGGAATTTGTCAAAACTCATAGAGCATATCAGAGTTGAATATAAGAAAAGAGCCCACAACCAATATATTTTCAATTTCTTTTGTTAACATACAAAGTTGAGATGACTTTGATATAAAGAACTTGATATCAACATCTTACAGAATAGATTAGTGCAGCTCCTCCAAATTACATCCTGAAAAAAAAAATAGTCCCTCAAGAAAAAATAAGAGTAATTTTGAAGAGGATTGTGTTAACAGATAACTGTAAAATATTGCGTGTTACAGCAGTCTCTTTGGCACTATGCACTTTAGCCCATTATACTTGAGAAAAGTCCTGGAGTCAAAAGCAAAAAATACCATTAACTTTTACTTGAGGTTTTTCCAAAATCCTTCTTCCCCTCCACTGGCCATGATTCCAGTTACGTTTCTTGGAAGCAACAGTGTCACGTGGACTGTAGCTGGGCAAAAGCTAGTTTTTTGAACAGTATATGGGATTGACCAACAAATGAGCATAATGTCAGACTAAATCTAAGGGACAATCTGTATGACTTCAGCAAGCTATGTAGCTACCTCAGACCTTGGTTTTTCTAAAAATAAGAATCATAACATATGTCACAATTATATAATGTGAAATCAGTTGTTCTGCTACATTTTCTATTGCAAACAATAAATTTTATTCATTAAATCAAAATCAAACAATTAGTGAATGCTCAATGTTTCAGACTCTATGGGAGCTCCCAGAGATGGTCCTTAAATGAAGGAGCTCACATGTACTTGAGAGGACTGTGAAAGTTGTCCACGTCAAAATAGAGTCACTTATGTCAAACTCCAACAAAATGGAGCCAGGATGCAATGAAAGACAGGCCCTCATGCACATTTGCTTGACAAAAGGAATTATCATAGGAGACTGCCAAAACCACAATGTTATATAAAGCCTACTGCAACCCTACATACAGATTAGTTCTACGAGGAGACCTGCCCAGCAACTGCCTGTTCCACTAATGAACTGATGCCAAACAGCTACTGTAACCTCCCTCATTTTGCCTTTACAGACTCTTACCTTCCCTTGCCTCTCTGGAAGCGCCTATGACCCATCATAGCAGGAATATCCTGGATCGCTCCCCTGCTATTCCTGAAGAAACTCTTTGGAGAGTCGGTCTTTCTGTTGCTTATTTTAGGTTGATAAGACATACACTTAAAAAAACCATTGCAGGTGCAGACTGGGGGAAAAAACACTGACTCAGTCTAGAAAAGTGTCAGGCGGAGAAGGCTCTTTTAAGAATGGACCTGAGGGGATGCATACCAATTTGCTCCAGGAGCAGCAAAGGGAAAGAGAATTCCAAAGAGAGAGAAGAGTGTAAGAACATGCATTTTAAACCCTCTAAATTAAATACATCCCTCTCTTGAGATTTCAGACTAGCCTCTTTACTGTGTATTTTAATTTCACCTGTGCAAATATTTATATCTTATCAATGTGATTCTAAAAAAAGTGAATGCTGATACTAAACAATAACATTACTTCTAGAAAGCAACCTCAAGTTAGTGCAGTTTTACAAGAAATACAATATACATGCTACAGAACTTCAAAGCACACGCCTATTTTATTCCCTACTTTTTCATTTTCATAATTTATTGTTACAGTCAGCTTTTAATTTCCATATTGCAGACACACATCATACACAAATAAATTAACCATCAACTTCTAAACTTTAACATTCTATGCAAAATCACAGTACAAGGCCTCAAAGCCACCAAGACAGAAAAACAATAGCCAACATACTTGCCGTAAGAAAAAAACAAGGCACAGTGTTAAAGTAATGTGCACACTGAATATAGGTTGCTGTTTTTATAAGTTTAAGAAATAGTTATATAGTCTGTAGTGTGAAAAAATAGCTGTATATCTACATGTATCACATCTTCTTCTTTTTTTTTTTTTTTTTTTGACACCACTCTGTTGTCTGTGCTGGAGCGCAGTGGCATGATTTTGGCTCACTGCAACCTCAACCTCGTATATACAGGTGAATCTCCCACCTCAGCCTCCCAAGTAGCTGGGACTAAGGGCGGGCGCCACCACAACCGGCTAATTTTTGTGTCTTTTGTAGAGATACAGGCTGGTCTCAAACTCCTGGGCTCAAGCGATCATCTTACCTTAGCCTCCCAAAGTGCTGGGATGACAGGCATGAGTCACTGCAACCGGCCTGCATCTTCTTTAAGAATAACAGTCTCAACACAGAAGTGAAGGCACTATTTAAACTATACACAATGTTTTTTTAAAAAACGATAGCCTAGGATTTCCACGCCCCCCCCCGCCCCCCATGGAAAGGCACTGATACAGAGAGCAGGGGTAAACAAAACACAACACAACCAAGGTCACAAATATAAACCAACATAATTTTTTTCATAAATTATTTTAATTTGTTAATGGAATAACTTATTCACTTTCTTCTGTTTTTCAAAACAGAACACATATGCAGTTAGTGCAACACATTTATAAACCAGCTAAATTTGGTTTTACTATAGAGCTGGTGATAGACTCTCTTCATTGACCAAAACTTGAGTCAGCCTCCTCTGAGTCCTTTCTGAGTAAGCAGACATTGGGCTTCCCTCTCTGCTCCTGTAGAATCCAGTTAGAGCAAGAATCCTGCTAAGTCAGTTTAGGGAAAATCGCCCACCTTGGGTATCTGACCACCATGGATAACTTATCATCTGGCCTGCCTTCAACAAGGGTCCTATCAGGTCAGGTTAGCCAGAAACCCCTGCAGCTGATGCTTCCACTTAGGGACTTTCCACCCAATCCTGCACCATGCTCTTCGGTTATAAATCCCCACTTGTCCTTGTTGGAGTCAGGGTAGAGCCCCATCTCTCTCCCCCACTGAAAGACCCCATCGCAGTGGTCCCCATACCTATGGCCACAACCCCTTGAATAAAGCCTCCCTCACCATCTTTAATAAGTGCCAAGAATAATTTTTTTTTTTAACACTGCTGTTATTAGGAGAAAAGAATATGAGCTCTGGAGTTACACACCTCTGGGTTCCAAGCCATATTCTACCATTAACTAGTTTTGTGGCTTTCTGTAAGTTTTAAAAACCTTCAGTGCTCAATGAAAAAAAGGGAAATAATAACATTTGCTTTACAAAATTATTCTGAGTGAAATAAGATAATCTATATTGAAGTGCCTTCCCCTTCCTTAAACTTGAAAATAAGCTACTTAGTCTCCCAATTCCTATTTTTTCCTGTGAATAGAAATAAAAATTTTAAAAAAACAGAGACAAGGATATTAATCAAAGAAAAGGAAAAAGACGATATATCCAGTCTAGTGAAAGGACAACCTCTTTATATTGAAGCATGACAGAACACTAGTATCACTATCAGAGCTTTGAAAAAAAAAAAGAAAGACTTCTCCAGTCCCAAGCCTTACCCTATAGTATCAGAATCACCAGGGATGGAGTGTAGGAGTAAGAACTACTTTCAAAGTTCCCTAAATAACATGATGCAGCCAGCCCTATGCTTAAAACAAATTTGTTACAACAGGTAACAGTCCTAACACAAAGTTTGTGCTCAAAACATGTTTATTAAATGAATTATTGCATGATTGACTAATTGAGCCACTTGTAAAATCATTAAAAAGAAAAACTACACTAATGATGTTGCCAGGGACAAGAGATGTAGTGAAAAATAAGACATTTTGCCCTCACGACTTAGTAAGGGAGAGGCTGATATATAAACAAAGAAATTAAATAAAATTGTGGTAAATGCAACAACAGAAACATAGTAAAGAGGAAAGTGGGATTAATGTGCTGCTCTAAAGCAGCTATAAGAAATCAATAATTATGTTATTCTGTTGTCAATACCAATAACAACAACCAAAATTATACAGAAAAAGAGACCAGAATTTGAGTGGAAACATTCATTTGTTTTGCATTTAAAATATTGTTAACATAAGACCATGAGGTACATGGGAGAAAAAAAAAGGCGCTTTATTTTCTATAAGCAATATGCAGATTGGGGACTGGCAGCCTACAGTGCAAACTGAAAATGTGTTGGCTCTGAGGATAGGTTGGAGAGTCAGAGATTATGAAGGCAAAAACTGGAGGACAGAGGAGGGGAGTCAGGGGAGTGAGGAATAGTCTTGATTGGATGACCTTTAAGCCCTAAATCACCAGTCTCTCTTAACTGGCTGGTTCAGCGGTTAGTTGGTTGGTGTCAGGTGGTCTGTTGGTGGTCAGATGGGGGATTTCCAGCTACAGCCAATCTCTGCATTGACAACAGAAACTGGTTTGGCATGATTGTAAAAAGGGAGGTCCTGTGACACTTTAACAGCATCTCTGCAAAACACAGAGTACATGACTACCCCTCACACAGCCATGGCCACCTGATCTGTTTAACAAGCACCTCAGTTAGCCACAGGAAGTCCACTTTGCCAGCCAGGGGCATACTTTAACAATGTCATGCTTTAAATGCCCCTTGATCAGTAAAATGTTTTATTTTTTAATGACCTAAGAAGCAGTACAAATAACCTCTAAAACATGAAAAATGTTTGAACCATATTTATATGTTAATCTTCATATAATAAAACATTATTTCAAGCAATCCCTACATACAGTTGTGTTTCAGTATAACAAATGAATTTGGATGGTCCCTTGGCTTTTACTGTAATAGGATTTGATTCATACAACGTAATTGTTAGGATAAGCATAACTCAGATGCCTCTGGAATTCCATTTCAAATTTGTAAAATGCTGAGACAACTCAATGAACATCAATGATAATGGACTAGAAAAGGTGCTATCTCTATGTCACTGCAACAATTATCAATACAGACTTATTTAAGCTGATGATGGTTTGGTTTTACCCCAATATTTAAATAATAAGTCATTAGTTAATTATAACATTGTTAAATGATATGAAGTCTCTTAAAAGTAAGAGGCTAGTTGGGAAGGGATTCAACTATTGAGAAAGTGAAGGTGAAATGTGGAAACCTGCTGTCCACAAAGTCTACTTTCTTATTAAAAAAATGCTAGACATATAATCAAAAAAAAGGAAATCAATATATCAAAGATACCTATATGTTCATATTTATTGCAATACTATTCATAATAACCACGATATGGAATCAACCTAAGTGTCTGTCAACAGATAAATGGATAAAGAAACTACAATACACATACACATTGGAATATTATTCAGTCATTAAAAAGAATGGGAAGCTGTCATTTGCAACAATATAGATAGAACTGCAAGTCCTTACGTCAAATGAAAAAACCTAGGCACAGAAAGACAAATGTTGCATGTTCTCACACATACGTGGTAAGGTAAAAAAATGAATCTCATGGAGATAGGGAGTAGATTGTTGATTACCATAGTTAGAAAGGGTAGTGGGGGCCGGGAGCGGCGGCTCAAACCTGTGACTCCAGCACTTTGGGAGGCCGAGGTGGGTGGATCACCTGTGGTTGGGAGTTCGAGACCAGCCTGACCAACATGGAGAAACTCCATTTCTAATAAAAATACAAAATTAGCCGGGCGTGGTGGCGCATGCCTGTAATCCCAGCTACTTGGGAGGCTGAGGCAGGAGAATCGCTTGAACCCGGGAGGCGGAGGTCGCAGTGAGCTGAGATTGCACCATTGCACAAAGAAAAGGTAGTGGGAAGGGAAGATGATGGAAGGTTGATTAATAGGTACAAAAAAGCAGTTAAAAGGAATAAGATCTAGAGTATGATAGTGCAAATAGGGTGACTATAGTTAATAATGTATTGCATATTTCAAAGTAGCTAGAAGAATTTGAATTTTCCCAACATAAAGAAAACTGTTACAGTGACAGATATCCCAATTACCTTGATTTGATCATTACACATTGTAAGCATCAAATGTAAGTATCAAAATTTCAGAAAAAACCCCAAAATATGCACAACTGTTATGTAACAATTAAAAAAATAAAAATAAATGAAACAAGAATACATCTTTAATTCCTTTTCTTTATACACACTGTTAGACCAAAAGTAGACAATTTCAGTACGATAAACAACTCTGTTTCTTTTAGGTTGCAAGGGAGAGGAATGGAAATAATATTGTAATTCTTGAAATAAGTCACATTCGCTCATCTTCTGAGCATTTACAGCGGTTCTCAAGTTTGAGCATACCTAAGGATAACCTGTAAAGGCTTTAAAAATGCAGATTTCAGGGCCCAATAGTGTTTCTACTTCCATAGGTCTGAGACTTAGCATTTCTAACTTTTTTTTTTTTTTTTTTTTGAGAAGGAATCTTGTTCTGTTGCCAGGCTGGAGTGCATCAGCCTGATCTTGGCTCACTGCAATCTCTGCCTCCCGGGTTCAAGCGATTCTCCTGCCTCAGCCTCCCAAGTAGCTGGGACTATAGGCATGCACCACCACACCCGGCTAATTTTTGTATTTTTAGTAGAGGCGGGGTTTCACTATGTTGGCCAGGATGGTCTCAATCTCTTGACCTTGTGATCTGCCCACCTTGGCCTCCCAAAGTGCTGGGATTACAGGCGTGAGCCACTGCACCCGGCCAGCATTTCTAACAATCTTAAGAGATGTTCATCCAAGGGTTACTCTGTGAGACTCCCTGGTAAGCATTATCTCTTCAGCCTTGAACACCACTAAACAACCTGGCCATATCCACTGAAGTTTAGGTCATAAATAATCTCTTTTCTGAAGCCTCATCTGAGACCTTAGTGGTGTCTTCCTATCCTGCTTCCCCTTCCTCTTATAGAAAAGACATTTCCCTTACAGCCCTTCTCTGCCAGGGACTGCACTGAGGCTAGGTTTATCTACATGGCTATTTTTTCTATCACCCGTGCCTACAATATAGACAGCATTTTATTTATTTTTTACTGATTTAAATGCATGTGATTATCAAGAGAGTGGGCCCTGGAATCAGATTGCCTGGGTTTGAATCATGGCTACATGACTTTCTAACTGTGTAACTAGGAGTGTGATGGTTAATACTGGATGTCAACTGGATTGGCCTGAAGGATGCAAAGTATTGTTCCTGGGTGTGTCTGCGAGGGTGTTGCCAAAGGAGATTAACATTTGAGTCAGTGAACTGGGAGAGGCAGACCCACCCTCAAGCTGGGTGGGCCCCATCTAATCAGCTGCCAGCAGGGCTAGAATAAAGCAGGCAGGGGAAGGTGGAAGAATTTTGACTTGCTGAATCTTTCGGCTACATCCCTCTCCGACGTTGGATGCTTCCTGCCCTCTAACATCAGACTGCAAGTTCTTTGGCTTTCGGACTCTTGGACTCACACCAGTGGTTTGCCAGGGGCTACTGGACCTTCAGCCGCAGACTGAGGGGTGCACTGTTGGCTTCCCTACTTTTGAGGTTTTGGAAGTCAGACTGGCTTCCTTGCTCCTCAGCTTGCAGACAGCTTACTGTGAGACTTCACTTTATGATCGTGTGACTCAGTACTCCTTACTACACTCCCCTTCATATATACATCTATCCTATTAGTTCTGTCCCTCTAGAGAACCCTAATACAAGGGCATGCTACTTAAATTCTCTGGACCTCAGTTTCCCTATGCAAAACAAGGAGGAGGATATCAACAGGACACACTTCACAGGACCAAGCTACAAATGGAATAAAATAACATGTGAAGTGCTTAGCACAGTAACGAACATGTGGAAAATAATTAATTTCTATTTCGTTGACAATATTATTAAGAAATACTAAGGAGGAGGAGGAAGGTTAAGGTGCTGTTGGAAACTCTTGAATAAAAAGGTACATGAACATACACTGATTTTTACACATAGACTGATACTTATTGCTTCTGGACACAGACTGAGTACTAAGTTTAAAAAGGACTAAGAACTCTGTTGATTTTTTAAATATTTTCTTTTCCAGTTTCTCACAACTGGCAATCCAGAGGGATTCTGATTTGCTGGAAGGGGAGATTATGGAAGTGGAATCTCTCAAATATGGGTAAGATGGAAGTGCTTAACAAGTATCTGGGATTTCTTCCATCTTCCCATTCACACAACAACAATTTCCTTAGATTTCCCATAAAAGGTCCACAGACCCTGTGAGTGTCCCAGGGTGGGAGGTAAGTGTTAAGAGTTGTACACCATCGATCTGAGCTCAGTTAGGGGAGACACTGTGACGCTGTAAAAAGAAAAGGACAGAATGAGTAATTCCTAGATTGGTAGAGAAAAGACTTTAGTAAAAACTATTTTTTTTTTACAACTAATAACATGTATATTTTGCAATCACATTTGGAGAGTATGCCAGGAAATTCTACTGCTCATAGCTGGACTCTAGAAATACTCTCTTGAGGATTACTTTTGGCTTGATTGTTTTTTCTACTTAGGTATATTGGCGCTAAGGTAGTTTTTTTGTTACTACTGCTTCACAAATTTTGCAGGTTAAAACTACCACAGACATACTCCATAGCCTAATTATTTATGCATAGGTGAGAAGCGAATGTCTTCCAAAGATACTCTTGACCCAGCCCTATCATTATTTCCTCTATATTATTTTGCCTCCCATCAGAGATGAGGTGGTCTCTCCAACAGCAGATTGAACCATCAGCCATGAGATTATGACGCACACAGTGGAGGTGGTCAAAGGATAGTATCTTTTCCATGTGAAGGCTTCCTGTAATTTTAAGCACAGCCTTATTCTAAGCACACTGGCTGCTTTTCGATTTCTCAAATGTGCCAAGCTCTTCCTCACCTCAGAAACATCCATTCTCAACTTGAATACACCTCCCCAGGAGGCAATTTTGGCTGAAACTTCTTAAAGTGGCCACCAAATTTTATTCTTTACTGTACTACTCCCTGGGGATTTCCTGACAGCCACTTACTGGATTTCATAATTATCTGATATTTTTGCTTGCTTACTTCTTGTTTATTATCTGTCTCTCCCCATTATATTTATAAGCTCCTTGAAGACACAGGTCATGTCTGTCCGGTTCACTATTACATATCCAGCATACATAATATGTTTCTGGCATACAGAATATACTCAGTAAATATCTATTATTAATATTTTATTTGCTCTGTTGTACTGCATTTACTTCATTGTTAAAAATACATGCATTACATTACAAAGTATTATCTTCAAGAGAATCTCTAGAAGCTATCCCATTTTCAGGAACACATAATTCTTCTGAGCAAATGGTTTATTTTATATGACAGACCCAAGGAATCAAATGAGATATATCTATGTGCATCTCTGTGCTGACTGCTGGAAAGCTCAAGACAGTCACAGTCCATCTCCAACCACTAACATCAATGGCTGCTTCTGACTTTTTGAGCCATCATTTCCTTAGTTTCATATTTCTCATATATCATTAAGTTTAACTTACTTAATTACATCTGTAAAAGCCACCTTAAATCTTTCGTGAATGAGGGAGATGAGCATATACTACCCTAAAATATGCTGCTCAAACACAAGGATTATTTTGAGCTGAAGGCAAGTGAGAAAGAACAGACGCAAAAGAGTTCTCTGCCCTCCCTTATCTGCTTAAAAGCAGGGCGGAAATTTCCCTTGTGAGGGTGTTCCCTACTTCTGGACCAGAGAAAGGAGAGCAACTCTTATCACAAGTTATCACAAGATGAGGAGTCGGCACCGAGATGAGACTGTATAAGCAACCCTTACTAAAATAATCCTATCTTCCATTAGTTTCCCCCATATTCCTAGTCACTTCCCCACAATTTATGGCTCCTTGAAGCCCAACCCACCCTGTCCTGCGTTTGAATGATATAAGACCCTGAGACTAACTACTTTTTGATTTTCTCTTCTGTGAACTCCCATGTATATAAATATTAATAAAAACTGTGTAGCTTTTATCCTGTTAATGTCTTTTGTTATTCTAATTCAGTGGTCCCCAGACACTGAAATAAACAATGTAGTGAAAAAGTTTCTCCTCCCACCACATGGAAAAGGGGAGAATATAAACAAATCTAACTGTTTGTTGAGATGAAGCATTTGATTCGCCAGAATCCCAGGAGAGCTGCCCCTCTCAGGAAAAAGCCTACAGCAGGAATGATCCTGTATCCAAGGAGGCATTGCTGCATCAGCAGGGAGGGAAGAAAGAAGAAGGCAAAGGTAACAGGGAGATAGCATGGTGACATGCGGCCTGTGAGCACAATTTTAGCTGCTCCCATCACTGCAAACTTTGGGCTGAGGAGGAGGTATCTGAAGAGGGCTTTTACAAAGTTTTGCTGTGAGGTGAATCTTAAAAAGTGACTTTCTCCTCTTCAAGAAAATTAAGAGTAAGTATCTTTATTCTGACAAGACTCTGTTAAAATTTATAGAAGGCTATGGGTTTGGACTCAGATCCTACACTGAGACCAAACCAAAATGGAGTGACTCATGCTGAAGTAGCAAGCCAGCAAGCTGAAAGTATGTTATTTATCTGACCTTCTGGAAAACCAGGAGAGAGATGATAGCCGAAACTCCAAACAGGCCAGTTTTACCTGGCATGATAAAGAAGTTCCCTGTGCTTCAACTTCCATAAAGAAAATAGCTTTGAAATGACCAATCCAATTACTGCAGTCTGTTTTTGTTTTCCACAGTCATTTTTAGTCTATAAAGCCAAACTCATCTGCTCAGCTCATCAAAACACTCATTCTGTTTTATAGGATGAGGCGTTGCTTGATTCTAAAATTGCAAATAAAGGTCAATTAAGATGTTTAAGCTAAATTTGTTGTAATTTTGTCTTTTGACAGTTCTTTCCCTTGACCAAACTTGAGTCAGGCTTCTCTGAGCCCTCCTTCTGATGAGGTCCCTGACCTTGGGTTCTGTCCTTGGCTCCTTCAGTCCAGTTTTAGCAACAATCCTACTGGGTCAGTTGAGGAAAAGTCCCTCACCCTGAATATCTGATCAAATTCCACCTCCCCACCCTTGATATCTGACTACCTTTGATATCTGATCAAATTCTTTATCCCCTGCCTTCCATGTTTTACCACCTTGGCCTGCCTTCAGCAATAATCCTATCAAGTTGGTTTAGCCAGAACACTGTTACCCCTGATGTTTCTTCTTAGTAATTTTCCATACAGTGAGCCACATCCATATCCTTGGCTATAAATCTCTACTTCTCTTTAATATATTCTCAGTTGAAACTGATCTTTCTACCCCACTACAAAACTCCATTGTAGTAGCCCCCCCTTGAATAAATTCTGTCTTTAACAAGAATCATGAAATAATTGATTTCTTTTTTTTTTTTTTTAACAATTCCTTCATAGCCCTCATTGTTAGATTGGTTTGTTAAATTAGGCCACGAGACTGCTCAGCTTTCTGTATTTTATATGTGTTAGAGTAGATAAATGTAAGAGGAACTATGAAAACACTAAAGGACGAAGCTTAAGCTGGTCAGGGGCATTATTTCATCATGATCATGAATAATCACCTCTACTATGACAGCCATTCACCGAGAAATTGCTGGATGTGTTGGTTATTCTACTTAAGAGACCAAAGCACAGTTTCCAGACTGTTTCTTTTCCAAACTATTCGACTAAAGCAACACATTTGGGGAAGGAGGGTGGCTACAAGGGAATGAAGACTGGGCCTGTATGAAAGAAACTATATAGATAAATAGTCACATTAACAAAATATATCTATGGAAAGAAGACAGCACAAATTCAGCATGTGCACAGAATGTTGTGAATGCCTGACTAGTAGATGAGATCCCATTGGTTAATTCCAAAAGAACTAGAATCCTTTGATTTCTTTTTTTTTTTTTTTTTTTTTTTTTTTTTGAGACGGAGTCTCGCTCTGTCGCCCGGGCTGGAGTGCAGTGGCCGGATCTCAGCTCACTGCAAGCTCCGCCTCCCGGGTTTACGCCATTCTCCTGCCTCAGCCTCCCGAATAGCTGGGACTACAGGCGCCCGCCACCTCGCCCGGCTAGTTTTTTGTATTTTTTTTAGTAGAGACGGGGTTTCACCGTGTTAGCCAGGATGGTCTCGATCTCCTGACCTCGTGATCCGCCCGCCTCAGCCTCCCAGAGTGCTGGGATTACAGGCTTGAGCCACCGCGCCCGGCCAAATCCTTTGATTTCTTAAGTATTCAGAGTGTGATATAAATGTCAGCACTTTCACATAGGAACCGATGAAGCACTTCTTGACCAAAAAAAAAAAAAAAGGGCCCAGACCACGGGGCTATGCCTTCTGAAATGTTTAAAATGACGGACAAGCTAAATTGTGTATGAACATTTTCTTTTCCTAAGGCAGACAAACTACATTTTTTGCCAACACTGAAAGATAATTTACTTGTTTAAAAATACATTCAGGCCACGTTCTTCCAGCTCTACAAGCTTCCCATACTACTTATAACAAAGAATACTAATGACTAATATAATTGGGCACCATTTCTGTTCTTATCAGTCCCAAAGGAATGATAATCATCACTGTACTGTCATTTCTAAAGTAAAGTAAAATCGCTAATCCATTGGGACTCAAAGTAAAAAGCTGCAAGATATTGCTTTACTGCTGTTACTTTTTTCAATACATATTTTCACTTCTGTAGATTTTCATTGTTTAATCAAACATATGCATTGATCAAAGGAAAAATACAGGTAGATATGAACATAATGAAATGTCTATTCCATGCACTGTGTGCCTACACAGAGAGGCACATTTCAACCTACTTCACATAAAGGCCACCTATCATGCTATAAAACTTACTGCCTTCTTCCTTGCTTTGGTGAAGACCACTATAAAATTATGCAATGACCTCAGGACATTTCTATTTGCATTACAGGGTGTCTCAATCATGATTTTAACTCTGAGCTCAATGGCATGGAAAGTGATGCTAAACGGTTCTCTAAACTAACTATTTTAAGGGAGCTTGCAGGCAAATATAGATGTTCTCTAATCCTAAAAAAAGTAAATTTCACACATGCCTGTATATACAGTTTGTTAGATTTCTATACTAGTATTTTAAGATGCAATGAAAATATTTATGTTAAATAAATATCTTTTATCTAACAGGTTTTTTTTTTTTATGGCAACTGATTTAAAAGCTAGTTAAGCTAAAATAATGACCAATTGTTTGAATTATTTTTTAAGGACAGATTGAAGAATGTAACTAGTTAGGAGAAAAAGTAACACTTGTATTAACGTTACAGAAACACCAGAAGTTCAGTATAGGTCCTGCTGCTCACTGTGCAGAAAGCCAATCACTGAGATGGTGACTATCGCCAAGGAAGACTTTAATCAGGTGCTACAGCCAAGGAGGCAGGAACTCAGTCTCAAATCAATCTCCTTGACTGATCAAAACTAAGGGTTTATATAGCAGAGAAGAAATGAAACAATGTGTCAAGAAAACCGGAATTAGGGATAGGCAAGGAAGCAATCATGGTGAATGAGGGGTCCAGCATCTTATTGTCTGGATTTAGTGATCTGGTGAGTTTCAGTTCTTTTTTCTTTAATTTTAAATATAATATTTTAATTTTTTATTTCCATAAGTTTTTGGGGAACAGGTAGTATTTGGTTACATGAGTAAGTTATTTGGTGGTGATTTGGAAGATTTTGGTGCACCCATCACCCTAGTGTACACTAAACCCAATTTGTAGTCTTGTATCCCTCACTTGCCTCCCACCCTTTCCCGAGTGCCTAAAGTCCACTGTATCATTCTTATGCCTCTGCATCCTCATAGCTTAGCTCCCAGTTTTGAGTAAGAACTTCATACAATGTTTGGTTTTCCACTCCTGAGTTACTTCACTTAGAATAATAGTCTCCAGTTTCATGAAGGTTGCTGCAAATGCCATTAATTCGTTCCTTTTTATGGCTGAGTAGTATTCCATCACACATACACACACACACACACACACACACACCCCCCACAATTCTTTATCCACTCATTGATTGATCGGCATTTGGGCTGGTTCTCTATTTTTGCAATTGTGAATTGTGCTGCTACAAACACGCATGGGCAAGTATCTTTTTTGTATAACGACTTTTTTCGGTCTGGGTAGATACCCAGTAGTGGGATTGCTGGAGCAAAAGGTACTTCTAGTTTTAGTTCTTTAAGGAATCTCCACACTGTTTTCCATAGTGGTTGTAACAGTTCCCTTTTCACCACATCCATACTCACATATATTATTTTTCTATTATGGCCATTCTTGCAGGTGTAAGGTGGTATCGCACTGTGCTTTTGATTTGCATTTCCCTGATCATTAGTGATGTTGAGCATTTTTTCATATGTTTCTTGGCCATTTGTATATATTCTTTTGAGAACTGTCTATTCATGTCCTTAGTCTACTTTTTGATTCTTAGATACTTTTTTGGGAGGCCTGAAAGTCCATTCCTGAGGAATGTACTCAGACAAAACAAATGTTAAGTTTCAAGCTTTAGGGCCAGAAGGACCAATTGCTGTGTTTATCCAAAAACAACTGTCTATAGGACTACTGAGTTTTCATCAACAGTGGAGTCCTATGGCGGGGGGAAAAATGCTAAGAGGCAACAGAGAGGAGGGAAATGCCAATACAGAAATTCTGAACTCAAAATACATGTTTTGATCCATTTTCTGTTGCTTATAATACCTAAAACTGGGTAATTTACAAAGAAAAGGAATTTATCCTTATAGTTATGGAGGCTGGGAAGTCCAAGGTCAAGGGGCCAAATCTGGTGAGGACTTTCTGCAGAGTCATGAGGTGGTAATGAGCATCACATGGACAGGGGGCCGACTGTGCCAGCTCAGGTTTTGCTTCCTCTTCTTACATAGCTATCAGTCCCACTCTCATGATAACCCATTAATCCACGAAAAAGATTAAAATCATGTCTATTGCAGCAACATGGAGAGAATTAGAGGCGGTTATCTTATATGAAACAAGAAAGCCAAATACTCATGTTTTCACTTATAAGTGGAAGCTAAATAATGTGTACACATGGACATGGAGTGAGCAATAATAGAAACTGGAGACTTGGAGAGGTGGGAGGTAGGTAAGGGATGAGAAATTAATAGCATTAATTAATAATAACATTATCCAGGTGATCACTACACTAAAAGACCAGACTGCACCACTACGCAATATGTCTATGTAACAAAACTGCACTTGTGTACCTTAAATTTATAGAAATTTTAAAATGTTTAACATTTTCATTTTTAGAGGTCTACTTGTTCTTTCTCAAGTCAGCCTAATCTTCTCTGGCAGCATCTTAATCTTTTACTACTTTTACTATGTTTTGATTTCTATTTCTCAAATGTTTAAAACATAGCCATTTGATATTCTGTAATCAGAAATCTCATTTATAAAGTTATTGGGAACTAACTGAACTGCTGTATTAGTCCATTTTCATACTACTATAAAAAAACTGCCCAAGACTGGGTAATTTATAAAGGAAAGAGGTTTAACTGACTCACAGTTCACCATGGCTGGCGAGGTCTCGGGAAACTTACAATCATGGAAGAAGGTGAAGGGGAAGCAAGCCACCTTCTTCACAAGGCATCAGGAAGGATAAGTGCTGAGCAAAGGGGGAAGAGCCCTTTAGAAAACCATCCGATCTCGTGAGAACTCACTACCACAAGAACAGCATGGGGGAAACCACCCCATGACTAAATGACCTCCACCTGGTTTCTCCCTTAACACGTGGGATTATGGGGATTACAATTCAAAATGAGATTTGGGTGGGGATACAAGGCCTGACCATACCAACTGCTTATTGTTTCTGCTGACTCCAGTTTATGGTTACATATTCCTTGTATATTTCTATGATTGGGGATTGTGAACTCATGTTTTAGAAGATTTTATCCATGGGAAGAACAAAGGCCTAAACTGAAGGCAAATTCCTCAAGAACTGCTTGCTTTTGCCAAGACAAGTTTCCTTGCCATCTCTCTTTGCTGATTAGATTTTTTTCTATTCTACCCTTTAACTGATGATGTAACCCTTCAAAAATTACATGCTTTATAAAAAGGAGGTTTCAATTCTCCATACCATTTTGTATAGGCCAAAGGCCCTGTCTTCAATAGTGATCCAGCTGTTAAAACTTGGACCTCTAGGTTACAGAGGCTGAAAAATGCCCCATGGCAGCTGAAATTTCAGTGTCCGTTTACTGCTCTGGATTTTAGTTTTCTCTTTATTTGCATCCCCAGGAGACCTCTAACTCTCTAAACAAGGTCAACAATGCTTTTAAAAGGAAGTTTATTGCATTTTACCCAGCATTTCTAACTGCTTTGTACTGGGAAATTTACCAGACATTTTAGCACTCAACCTTGCCAGGAATCAAAGTCCTTTCATTTTCTTTTTATGGGGTCCTTTCTAATATATTTTCTTCACCATTTTTTCTTTCTTTCTCTGTGAGATGAGGTATTGCTATGTTGCCCAGGTTGACCCTGAATTTCTGGGCTCAAGCCATCCTCCCACCTCAGCTTCCTGAGTAGCTGGGACTACAGGTCCATGCCCCCATGTTTGGCTCTTTTGCATTTTCTTAGACATAGAATCCACAAATCTATCAGATATCATGGAAAAGCCATCTACCTTATCACACCAAATTATTAAAAAGTCAAAGAAATTTAGTATTTTTAAATTACCAACCCAAAATATGGTAATTTGTACTATAACTGTCTTTAGAAGCATAACAAGTTTACACATAATAAACCATCAATTTTGAATCTTTTACAAAGTTAGGAGTGTATTACAACTCAAAGAATAAAGAATTCTGATATTTTAAATAACCTTTTCATCATGAAGGATGAACGCTTTGATTTGTAAAGCAAGAATGATATGATATCCTGAGGCATCTTTTCTAAGTGATATGATCAGTTCTCACTCAAGTTCCTTGTATCTGTGCTAAGTAGGATCTACAAGTTATAGTTTATTAAAGTAGAGGTGTCTAAATAATTTGGATAAACAGTGTATGCTATAGCAGAACAATAAATATTTAAAACAGCAAATGTGATTCCATAGCTTTCTAAATCATATAGGACAGATTGCTAAACATGTATAAACTAACTTGGATGTACATTGTGACCATTTGCTCAATAGGCTATGTTTAATTTTGAAAAAACAAAAAAATATACTTTCTAGGACTTTTATTTTGCAGCCTTATATTCTTTGCATTTAGATCTATAGGAAAGATATTTACCAGCTCATTGTATTTTGATGTTAATAAATACTATCTTGTTTATCCCCACGTTACAAAAGTGGCAATTTTAACAGAGTTGGTAAAGTTGTTTCTTGGTTGAAGAATGCCTACAATCTCATATGAGTGCCACAAAATTGGAAAAAAGAGACAATGTGCTATGTAGAGACCATACAACTGTAAGAATAGTACGAATTTTTTATTTTTCCTTGCTTTTCCTTTTGTTTTGTCTTATTTTTAGGGGTAGGGCTTTTAAATATGGGCTTTACTAAAAATTATTTTCATAATTCTAAGCTTAAAATAACACTTAACATTCAGTGAAAGAATAATTATCACAGTATATTTTCATTTGATTCAAAAGATACAGATATTATTTCAAATGGCTCAGATGATCAAATTATAAAGCATTCATTCTCCTATTGCCAGAGTCTTGACAGTTTAATATATATGTTAGATACTGAGCCCCAAGATATGAACCAACGCTGCATATAAAATCAGTACACTGTGAGTTAAATTAACAAGTCAGATGTAGAATAAACTGCAAACTTGATACTGATCAATTATGCCCCAAGCAGAGCAATCAAGGAGTGCTATCTTTGAAAGTAAGTCTGTTGACCTGGAAGAATGAGAAACAACATTCTCAGTGATTTTACTCCTTCTAATCTCTCTGATAACACTAACAAAATGTGTCAGCTAGAATGAGCTATGCAATATAAACACAAGGGGAAGGAGAAGTCAGGTCCCACAAAGAAAGACGGGGTAAAAGATGAGGAGGAGAGATGACATTCAAAAGAGTCATAGTGCTCAGATAATCAAGGTGAGAAGGGTGGTCTTTTAAATGAGCCTTCACAGTTTTCCCCCTTTCCCAGAATGACAACATCTCTGTAAGATCAGAAAACCAACTTGTTTAAAGAAAAGCATTTCATGGTGTTCAGCCCAAGAGGGTAAATCCATATATCTCTTTGCCATGTCTGCACCACCTCCTTTCCTTCAAAAGCATGTATTGGTACTTGAGAAAATCACAATGGGCTCTGGGACCCAGCAGGTGCGGCATTTGAGTCATTTTGACTGAGAGCCTCAAACTCTATGTGGTGGTAAAAGCATCTGATCTTTACCACTACTTTACATGTGGTAGGTGACTAGCAGGTAGTGAAATTATAATGTGTGCATGAGAAACGTGGCTTAAGAAAGTGCTCAGGGTTTGCCCTTCCTCCATAATGCCATACACAGTTATCTGAGTGTTACCCCAATAAACTTAATGGTATAAACCTGGTAGGAGAATTCCAGATACGGGGTGTATTAGTTTGTTTTCATGCTGCTGATAAAGACATACCCGAAACTGGAAACAAAAAGAGGTTTAATTGGACTTACAGTTCCACATGGCTGGGGAGGCCTCAGAAGCCGGGCAGGAGGTGATAATGGCGGCAGCAAAAAAAAAGGGAGGAAGAAGCAAAAGCAGAAACCGCTGATAAACCCATCAGATCTCGTGAGACTTATTCACTACCACGAGAATAGCACATAACATACACTTTTCAAATTACTATGGGTGAAGAATTTTATATCAAAATAGTTGAGAATGGAACCTTTTTTAAAATACAAAAATTGGCCGGGCGCGGTGGCTCACGCCTGTAATCCCAGCACTTTGGGAGGCCAAGGCGGGTGGATCACGAGGTCAGGAGATCAAGATCATTCTGGCTAACACAGTGAAACCCCGTCTCTACTAAAAAAAAATACAAAAAAATTAGCCGGGCATGGTGGCGAGCGTCTGTGGTCCCAGCTACTTGGGAGGCTGAGGCAGGAGAATGGCGTGAACCCGGGAGGCGCAGCTTGCAGTTGGCCGAGATCGCGCCACTGCACTCCAGCCTGGGCATAGCGAGACTCTGTCTCAAAAAAAAAAAAAAAAAAAAAAAAAAAAAAAATTACAACTTTGGTAAATAATATAAAAGTCAGAAAATCAGTAAATCTATTTAGGTAATAAAGATAATAGCTGCCTGGACGTGGTGGATCACTCCTGTAATCCCAGCACTTTGGGAGGCCAAGGCGCCAGATCAGTTGAGTTCACGAGTTTGAGACAAGCCTGGGCAATAGGGCAAGATCCCATCTCTTAAAAAAAAAAAAAAAAAAAAAACATAGCTGGGCATGGTTACACGTGCCTGTGGTCCCAGCTCGGGAGACTAAGGCCAGATGATTGATGGAACCTGGGAGTTCGAGGCTGCAGTGAACTATGATCATGCCACTGCACTCCATCCTGGGCTAGAGAGTGTGATACTGTCTCTAATAATAACAATGGCTAGCAATTATGGAATATTATAAATCAGGTGCTGTTTTAAGCATTTCACATTTATTAATTTATTTAATCCTTACAACTAAAACGTATAACTGATGAAGCAGGCACTTCCTTATCTCATAGTGAGATAACTCAGACACAGAGAAAAGGCCAAATTCACACAATATGCAAGCTAATCATTTTGCTCCATGATACGGTTTGCCTGTGTGCCCACCCAAATCTCAACTTGAACTGTATCTCCCAGAATTCCCACATGTTGTGGGGGGGATCCAAAGGGAGGTCATTGAATCATGCTGTTATAAAGTCCTTCAAAAACTTTTCTCTAAACTATGGTAGGAAGACTGAAGTCCACATACTAACAACATTGAATGTAAGCTGGGCCCAGTGACTGAGGAATTGGCTTTGCTTCGCTACTTACTCGAAATATTATGCGAATAAGTAGGTGTCCTATTTTGTCACGACTACAGACCTTTCTCACTATAGATACAGAGAGAACATTTATTTTTAAATAAAAACAAATTTGCCCTTGAAGCAAATTTTCATCATTCAAAAAGATATCTGGTGCTGAAATGTCCTTTACCTTGCTTTATTTACATGAAAAACACGACAGAAAGAGACTTTATGCTCTCTACTACCTAATTTCTCTAAGTCACAGCCATTGATTCTTTGTAAGTTTATTTATTCAAAACAACAGCACAAACAATTCTTTTTTTCTTGGGTCAGCAGCTTACTGAATTAACATCAATCATCAAAGGAGACAGGGCTGAAAGGAAGATGGAAGCCCATTTTCTCAGAGATTGATTTTTTTAAGCCAAAACACACAGGCATAAGCAGGAGGCTATTCACCATCAAAAAGGTTCAACTTGAAAGTCACAGCCAAAAACTGAGCCCTCACAGTACTGACCAGGTTCCCTGAAATCTTAAACAAGGAAAATGTTTTTTGTAAAAATCATTTAAATTTCTTTTTTAATGGCCTGTGAGAGTTTGATTACTTTACTATATAAAGTCCAACTAAAAGACTTAAAACAAGGAAAGGGGAGGCTCCAAAGGAGAGAGAAGAAGTAGATCAATGTTGGTATTTATTATAATGATTTTCTAATGGCTTTCTCCACTCTCTTTGCTTTGTTTGATGTATTTAAAGTGGGAAAAGTTCATCAAAAGACTTCTGTGATTAGGGGCTTAAATGTATTCAAATAACTACCTTTGGCATGTTTGAAAGGTGATTTGCTCCATAGGTTCTAGCGAAATTATTTTTTGAAAATCTTGATTCGCTTCTTGCTAGAAATTCAGCTCAATTATTTTTCCTTACAAGATGGGGGTGGAGAGTTCTTGCTTGAAAATGAAGTCAGAAGGGTCAGTATTCCTGAGACTCTGGGAACTGCAAAAAGTAATTGGTTTATATCCATTTTACATCCTGTCGTGTCAGGGGAATGTGTTTCCTTCCTATAGCTTTTCTGGAGATTTATGTAAGGTGAGGAATGTATTAGACTAAACGTGTATAAACTGCTAGTTGCCTATTTCAGTAGAATGTGCTATATTCTTTATTTTAGATATTTTAAAATGTTAACTATATTGTTAAATCTACTTTAAAAGAAAATGTGAGATTTTTTCAATTTAGAATTGTAGTGAATGAAAAAAGATAAAAAAATAAAAGGCCCATATGCCTGAGTTGGTTGGCCGAAAGGATTTGTATTATCACTATTTTCTCTTAAATTGAGACAAAATTTATTTCATTTCAGAATCTGATATCAAAGCTATCAATCACTTGCTTGTCTGAGAATGAGGCAGGAACATCCATTTGTTCTCCAGATGTAAAACAAAGATTTTTAGCCTCTAATTCACAGGGATTATGATGAAGAATAAAGGTCACTCCTTGGAAGGGAGAAAACATACAAATTACTTAAACAAAAAAAAGTAAAAAGCATGAAGGACTTTCACCCAATTTAAAAAAACAACAAAGCCCCCACTATTTAATATTGAGATAGTATCATTTGTTGGCCAGTGTAAACCTTCTTTTCCACTTACTCTCATAATTAAATCACAAACAAATGAGCAAATTAATGTACTGCATGTTATCACATATGGCCACTCAAGAGCAATCTTTTAGCTTTACCATTCTACAGAATGTTTTGCGTGAGAATATGCAAATTCTAGAAGAACAAACGCCTGTCTCAAATAATGACTGGCAAAGTCAACTGATTATAATAGTATTATAGTGAATATGATGTCCATACCATTCTATGAGATGAAGGTGGAATTCCAGTGAAGCTAAAACCACTCCCCAGGGCCAGCTCTGAGGCATGATAGATGATAGCTATCATTCATGGATGGATGGATGGATGGATGGATGGATGGATGGATGGATGGATGGATAGATGGGGCAGTAGTAGGAGCTCCTGGACAATTAGGCCAAAGGCTCTGCTCTCAGCAGCTATGTAGTGGACTTCCACCACGAGGAGAACTCTCAGAGGCCTCCAGAGCATTAACATCACGGGGAGAGGAAGTAATTTTTCACAATGAGTTACAAGAGGGAGAACTGAAAAGTATTGTTAATAGAAATGCTTTCGGAGAGAGATTGTTTCAAAAACATGATTTGGAACAAAGGTAGCGAAAGGGGAAAAAAGGCCTTATAAAATTCTAAAAATATAATTTGCTAAGATTTTCAAAATGGCACATGCACTTTCAGCAAGATGCTTCATTCCCAAAACAACAAGTTATGGGAAAGAAGCATCACACTTAGAGGAATAGCAACTGGAAGTGCTTTAAACTATCTCTCTGTGAGTGAACACGTAGTGCAACACGCTGTGAAGAGCGTAATTCCACACTCACATTGTGTTCTGCAAGCAAAGTGGGAAACTGAGAATTACTGACCCATGCTCAAGTTCTTATCCAAATGACTGTTTCAATTAGTTAACTAAGATTTCCCCATGTTTTAGAACTGTAGTATGTGGAAAAAAGCAGTCAATCTATGGTGCTGCAAAATGCCCCAGCAAATTTGTTACATGTGGGATTAAATCTAACAAGAGAAGGCTATTTGTGTTTTAACACACAACAATATAATTTAGATATTTTAGGTTATTCTTTTTTATATAGCAGCTTTACTGAGGTATAATTTACATATCATAAAGTTCATACTTTTAAAAAGGTTATTATTGATTTCAACAAATACAGGAGGCAATGAAGACATTAAAAATCGCAAGTTTTGCAGTACAATTATAATGATGCTTTTTAAAAACAGTACAATGTTGAACACATTATAGGACATTCAATAAACATCCTAATTCACTATGTGATGTAAGGTCTCTCAAATATATCTACCAATAATAACTACTTAAAACATAAAAAAAAAATCCTTCAGTTACAACTAATACACACACACAAAAAAGCCATCAAAGTGATGCTTCCTAATGCTATTTAGCAGAAAGAGAAGGATTTAAGATTGATTAGCAGGTCTGGGTGGTCTTGGGGTAGGAGAATGTAGAAATGAGCTTTTACTTATCTTTGTAACTATTAAAGTGCTTAAAACAATTCTTTGCACATAGCCAACATTTAAGAAATATTTGTGAAATTAAACTAGAGAAAGAAGGAAGCTGAAATGTATAAAGAAAAAGCCAAATTAAAAATGGGAGCAAAAGAAACTTTAAGACACAAGCTTGTAATTGCAAACTGAAGCTATGGAATTTTACTTTTATTATTGATAACTCAGATGACAATCTTTTTTTTTTAAGTGTACATAATATATTTGACATTTGAGAAATTCTAGTATACATTCCCTGTGGTGAGATTAGCATGGCCTTGACAAAGATGGAAGTGTCTAAAGATGAAATCATGGAACAAATCAAGCACAGTAAATCACCTGCATACGGCACTTTGACCCATGGATTTGGTAGAAGCCTTATGGAATGACAAAGACATGGGATTTGTCATTTGTTCCTACAAACAACAATACATCTTAACAGTAACAAAGATGTTAACAAGAATCTTCTGTTCTTTTTTTCTAAAACTAAAAAAATGAGAGACAAGGGAGACACTAAGAATTACTAAACCACTAAGTTTTTTTCTCATGTATATGCAACAGGGAGCTCAAATAAAACAGAATAATATCTTATAAGGATAAGACAGATGTTATCAGCATAAATAAGAATGACTGTCAGAATAAAGGAGGCAAGAACTCCAAAGCCTTGGTGATTCATCACTTTGTTCTCAACACACACACACACACACACACACACACACACACAGAGTTTACTACATACCCCCCAATAATTTATTTTTTGAATAAATGAATATAACTTTTTGAATAGCTTTCTATAATATACATAAGAACCTCCTACTGTAAATAAGAGATTTAAGAACAGACTTTTAACTAGTGAAAATGACCAGAAAAATAGGAAAATAAATAGCTCAAGGGTATACACAGTTAGATACCACATGGATATCCTATTAATTAATTAATTTACTTACTTAAAGAGAGAAAAGACTGCCTTGGGGAAAAAAAGAATAGGGTGGTAGCTAATAAAACATCTTATGGGAAATTACTAAATCACAGAAGTATAATACCCTTCCTTCCACTTTGTATATGCTAGATCCTCTCACAATTACTGTCTTCAGTCCTGGTTCCTACACATGAAAAGAGACAAGAATCAAGTAGAAAAGACTCACAGAAGGGCAGCCAAACTATTTAGAAGAAGAACTGCTGCTACTCAGTCTAGACTTGAGGCCAATGTGATTGAAATATTTAATGGCTGTCATAAAGTGATTAGAACTACTCTATGTTGCTCTTCAAAACAGGCATAGTTGGTCCCATTCCAGCAGTTGCAGCTAAAACAAAATAGGCATACTTGGTATTTTACTTGTTTAAAATAAAATTTTGAGCCCATTCTAAATGTAATGTACTTTGTTGGGTGAAATAGAAGGTAAAAGGTGATCAGACAAGAATCCTGTTCTCATACACTATATGGTCTAGAAATAAAAGGAAGATACAGAGGATGAGTACCATCTAGTATCTATAACAGTGCCTGATACATAACGGGCACTCCATAAATATTTTTTGAATGAATGAATGAATGACTGCAACTCTCACGCCATTAATTTTGTGACCACCTGCTTGACTGAGTTGCATGAACACATCTGACTGTCTCATGTTCCTCTTCAAAACTGTCAGCTCATGAAGCAGATGACGTTGCCACATAGAGATGAGACATCCTTTATTCATGGTATAAGCATAAATAATACACAAGGCAGAAACTAACATTTGCCTGAGAAGAGAACCAAAGAGTGCACTGGGAATTTTGAGGTTGAATAAATTAGTATTAAAAATTATAAGAAGGCATATTTCATCTCAATTTAATAATTAAAGCTGTCCAACAAAGGAACAACTTCCAACTACCCAAATCAAGATTGTGCTTTTTGAAGCCTCTCTTTAGAAGGATACGGTACACGGTTCCTCACTCCTACACCGTTATCTGGAGATGTAGTGAGGGGCTAATTCATCTTGGCAGAGCCATCAGGAATGCAGTCTGCTCTAAATCAAATAATCTACAAAGTGGAATGATTTGTCCACATAGAAGTAGACAACTAGTAAATCAGACCTCAAAATCTTCCAGAATAAAGTCAATTCTTCCCTGATACAGAACTATGGCCTATATTGTTTCTATAACACCCTACCTGGTTTCAAATTTTAAGCATTCAAATTTGTGACCATTTATTTAAAGGAACAAATATCTAGAAAAGCAAATCATATCAAATAAAAACAAAGACAATACAAAAATAAACCAAATAATCTTAGAATATAATCAGGCATACATTGATCTAGAAAGACTTTTGAACACTCATATATGACTGTTTCTGGACTTCAACCATAAAACAGAATGACCCTACGGACCAAACGCCACACAGACGTTCTGGCTTGTAGATGTTGCATTTATGGATAGCTGACAGCTGGGGTCGCCTTGAAAATTCCAAATGGAATTGACAGAGAAGAGATTTTGAAGCAATCCCCTGCCCCCTCTCACCCCCTCACCAAAAACACAACCCCCCAAAACTAAGGGCTTTCCAAGGGTGAAGAAAGTGGAAAACACTAACTTACTGTGTATTTAGCGTAAGAAATTAAGCATTATATGCTTTTGAAGAACACTTTCTTATTTGAATTGCCGATTTAGAGTTGGTATCACCTTCTAAGATGTTGCTAATGTGACTCAGTCTCCTCCCTCCCTGAGTCTCACTGAATTCAGATGCTAGTAGTGAGCACAATGTCAAGCACTATAATTCTGCCTTTATCAGATTCAGGTATATAAATGACATCCCAGCGAGCATGGTGAATTTTGATCGTTACTTCTCCACTCAGGTTGTGTTCATCTTCCTGCTGAGAGGATGATCAGTGAGTTTTACCATAGGCCCAAGGGACCTATTATTTATTACAGTACATTTTATGCTGTGGAGTAAATAAATAGCGTTAAAGTGCTAAATTCATTCACAAGAGATGAACTGTATTCATAAACTGGAGAAGTTCTTTAAATCAAGCCTATGCTGCTAATAGGCTCTTCATAAATATGCAGAAAACATTCATTGTAATATGGCAGCAATAAAGGGAGGCAGCTGGAGTAACACACAGAAACATTACAAAGCAAACATTCTAGGCAAGGCACATTATCGGCATATAAGTGAATCATGAGGTTAAACACAACAAAACTCATTTAGTAACCTATCATGTTTATATACCTGAATTGCAAAAATTCAAACCTTAAAATAATGTAATTATCCTGATAGAATTTCAAATAAATTAAGTATATGAATGTATTTAAAAATCCAGCAACTCTGACCTCTTCTAAGATGTTCCTAATTACTGTGCATTTTGTCTTAATTGGCTTGTTTTATAGTAAAGCCCATTGGGTGGGGAATGTGTCTGTATCTGTCTTTTGTACTGTATATAATCCACTCTCATTTCCATTTGTGGTTTCTAGGGTTTCGAGCAATTGCTTTTGGTATAGCTTTTGACTATAAAATACTTTCTAGCCATCACTCCTTTGGGATTTTCTTTCCGCATTCCTCATGTGACTTTTAATCATTCAAGGCAAGCTCCAGCTCTGCATTTTTTCCTTGGCAGGTTTAAAATCTGGAGGGTTTGGGAGTGATGCAAATTCCTCGCCTTACTTGAACTCCACTATAGAAAGTCACAGTGGGTCTTCAGAATAGGGCACCATACAACCCTAGCATCTGCTCTTCCTCATACAGTGCTGTACCAACACTTCCTACAGGACTGTGAGTGGCTTTAACAATAGGAATGAGGATGCATGTTCTGTGTCAATAACAATATTTATTCAGTATTATGAGCTGGTACAACACAGATATAAGGAACAAGAAAAATAAGTAACAGAGTGCCATAGTAATTATTGAAAAACATACTTAACAGAATTCCCACAAGACCTATAATCAACATATTAAAAATGGCAAGGAAAAAAAGCATGCATGTTGCCTTCTTGTTTTTTCAGATTTATCTCCATGCCAATGTAATAGCTCAGAGAGCACAGGAAACAGTATATCAAATACAGACTGGAAGCTAAGGCAGAGCCAGGTGCACGGAATACAACCAGAGGTTGGGACATGCAGGAGAGATTCCAAAGGCAGGCTTGTTAGAGTACTTCAAGACAAAGCAAGGATGTGTGTGGTGAGACCAAGAAAGACTCTGAATCGGGGCATACACAGGAACAATGAATGGAACTTCATTCAAGGGGAAAAGAGAAAGACAGGACATGCAAGGTTAACTCTCTACACTTGAAGTCCAGAAGAGGAATTAAAAGAGAAGATGATAAAAATAATGGAAAGATAATCAGATCTAGCTATCAGAGATTTGGAGTCAAATCTACTTTTCAACCATATACAATAACTTCCTACAAGTTGCCACAGGCCAAGTATACATACAGATTCTAGCTTCCCCATCTAGGAACTAACTCCCTTTAAGTACTCCTTTAAGGAACCACAGAAGAGTAAAGTAAGGGAGAAAGGAAAAGTCCAGGGCTAGGCAGATGTTTGGCTCTTTAAACTCAACTGCTGAAATAAGAAATACTGAGGCTATCTCCAATCCAGCTCCTCTAAAAATAAGCCCTGGAAGAACTGGGGAGGGGTGATGGTGGGTGGCTGATGAGTAAGAGGCCATGAACAGAATTTGGGATTTCCAACAGGTAGCAGTTATAAGATGGCAGTGCTTGGACCTCAAAGAAGAGAGCATATTTCCTGAAAAAAAAGTTTTAAAGGCTAATCGAGTAAGCCATTAATTTGTTCAGCATTGTTCATTTTAGAAGTGATTATAAAGCAGTAACTATTTGCTAGGGCCTGGGATAAGAATGGGTTTCAAAGAGAGAAATCCGTACATGACTTGCTCTATAATGAAGGTGATGAACAGATCAACAGCATTTATACATTTGATTATTCTCATTAAAACACTGTCTTCACTTGGCTTCTTGGAAACTGTTTTCTTTTGGTCTTCCCCTTCCTCACCATCTATTGCTTTCTGAATACCTTTTGCTGGTAGCTTTGCATTTTCCTAACCTCTACACTGGAGATCTCAGTCCTCAGATGTCTTTTCTTCTTTACCTATGCTTCCCCCAGGTGGACTTACCCAGTCTCATGACCTTACAAAACACTGGAATGTTGATGGCTTTCAAGTTTATATCCATAGTCTTCCATGACAAGCAATAAGTAATCACTACACACATATGACTATTTAAATTCTAATTAAGATTAAATAAGATAAACAATCGATTTCTCAGTTGTACTAGGTACATTTTAAGTGCTCAATATCCACGCATGACTAGTGGCTATTATATTGAACAGTGAAGATATAAAACATTTCTATCATGGTAGAAAGTTCTTTTGGACAGTGCTAGTCTAGTTCTCATTTCCGAACTTTAGTGTCATGTATTTCAACTAGCTACTCAACATATGCACTTGACTATCTAATAGATATGTCAAATTTAGCACGTCCCAAACCAAACTCACAATCTTACTATCCAGCTAGCTTCTTCCTGTAGTCTTCCTATGGTCTTCTGAAATTACATTTCCATTGTGCTGTTACTTAAGTGAAAAACCTTTGCACTATGCTTGACTCCTCTTTTTCTTACATGCACATTAAACCAATTGGCAAATCTTCACACTTCATCCAGAATGTGACCACTTCTCCCCTCCACCGTTACCATCTCTTACCATTAATTATTACAATGGTTTTCTGCTCTCTGTTACTACTATTATTCCCCTACAGCATATTCTTCATATGGCAGCCAAATCCATCCTATTTATTTATGTATTTATTTATTTAAGATGGAGTCTTGCTCTATTGCCTAGGCTGGAGTGCTGTGGTGTGACCTTAGCTCAATGCAACCTCTGACTCCCCGGTTCAAGTGATTCTCCTACCTCAGTCTCCCAAGTAACTGGGATTACAGGCACCCCCACCACGCCCAGCTAATTTTTGTATTTTTTAGTAGAGATGGGGTTTCGCCATGTTGGCCAGGCTGGTCTTGAACTCCTGACCTCAAGTGATCCGCCTGCCTCGGCCTCCCAAAGTGCTGTGATTACAGACATGAGCCACCATGTCTGGCCTAAATCTGTCCTTTAAAAAGGTGAAAGCAGATTATGACAGCCCTCTAGTCAAAACTCTCCAATAGCTCCCCATCTCACTCTGGATAAAATTCAAAGTCCTTATTACCATCTAAAAGACCTTTATAATCTTGCGCTAGCACCTCTCTGATGTCATCTTTGACACACTCGCTTCCTTGCTCGCTTGTCTTCAGGTGTACGGGTCTGAGGGCTTTTGTCCTCCACTAGGAATGCATCTCTCCCAGGTATCTCAGGGTTTGTTCCCTGAATTCACTGAAGTCTTTGCTTGACCACGTGCCCTGAGCACCCTATGGCAAGCAGCTTCCTATCTGACTCCTCCTTAGCCTGCTTCATTTTTCTTCACAGTACTTAACACACCTGAGGCATTTGACATTTGCTTATTGTCTGCCCTTCCCATTAGAATGTACACTCCACGAAAGCAGGTTTTTTTCATTACTTGATACATAACAGGAGCTAAATAAATATTGTTAAATACAAACACTTATTACACCATGGTGGTAAATGCTCAAACAGCATGTTATAAGAATGTTCTCCAAATCTGTCACCTCAGCCCTCCAGTTGGGATTACCTCAGTCAAGCAAATACTGTCACAGAAAATAGAGAGATACAGACACAAACAAACATTCAGGAGAGATTCCCAGGATAACATGTTACACAGTGAAGAAGAAGAAATACAATGAGGGCATCTAGGAAAGAGTCTCTGGAGGCTCATGCCCCTGACAAAGAGGCAAAGTAGTCTTCCAGGCTGCCCCTCAATGTTTGGCGGCTCAACAGACGCCCTGCAGCCAGGCTGTACTGCTGCTGTTTCTCTGCCTGCTCGCTAGCAATAGTCCAAGAGCATGCAGTCACACATGGAACCAAACTGAAACAAACCATGTATTGGCTGGGCAGCTAGGAAATGCCAGAATCTTTCACATGTATCATTTCAGTTGAACAGAACGGTGAGCTAGGTAGTATTTGCTCCATCGTACAGGTGAGGAAACAAGTTCAGATGATTAAAGAACTCGCCCTAAGTCACAAAGCTGCATGGCTAGAATTTTAACGCAAGCACCACCCCAAAGACTCTGCAACCTGAGATAAGTTAAAATAGCTACTGAGGGTACATTAGCAATGTACGCACCAATCTTTAAACGAGACACTTTAAATTCACAAAGAAACACCCTCCCCACAGCAGTTATTTGCAATCTTAATGTTCAACATGAAAACTAATCATGACTTTGTAATACCAAAAGTTGAAATGACTAACCTTCAGGAAATCTACTAAAAGTTCATTAAAAACTTCAATTTTAAAAAGAAAATGAACTTCCTAACACCCCACCGCCCCGCCAAATCACAGCTACAGTGCCAGATTAGGTAAAGAAAATAACTGTGGAAATGTTTTGATATAAAAATATAATAAGGGAAACAATACTCCTTAGCGTCCTTGTGAGTGTCCTCAGAAATGGGAATATTATCTCCGACGCCATTCAAGAAGCTTTATGGGAGTGGAAGGGATTCTGAAGGAATTCATCTCATGTTTCAGCCCATCTAGCTTCCCTCTCTTTCCAAACACCCTCTCTTACCCCAAATACACACAAATGCATTTTACTGCAACTTTCTGTCTTTGAAAACTGTGCATATTTTGAAGATTCAGGGTCAAGGGACATATCTTCTCATGTGTTAAACACAGTCAGGCATTTAGAGAACATAGTTCTTTATTCACTGCTGTGTTTGAATATCACTTAATTGGTTTCTAAAATTAAAAAGTTTCCATTCTAAACTTTCCATGATTTGCCACTAAATCAGAAATTCTGATTCCAAAGAAAAGTACTGAGCACTCTCTTCAACTGTCCTCCCCACACGCACACAGGTGCCCTGGCCAGGCCACAGAGCTAGCATTGTTTACCCTCCCCACCTCAGCAATGGCTTCCCCCACCGTGTGACGTGTGGATCTCACCCTGCATTGAGGCAACCTCATCCGTTGCACATGCCAGCCAGGCCATAGGAGCTCCTTTTCCTTACAACTGACAGAAACATCCCGCTGTTCCTCCTCTCACCACTGCAGGCGCTGCATCCGCCAAAGACAGCTCGATTTGGTTTCTTATCCCTCCCTCCAGTCATGGCCTCCCTGAATGAGGGGGAAAATCTGTGTTGGTGTGCTGGCAGTGGCAATGGGGAAGAGAAAGGTAAATGTCTTTTTGCCAAAAAGGGGGAGTCCACCCAACATGCCTTACTAACTAGGAAGGTAAGTAAATAGAATAGAGTATGAAGTGACAGGCAAAACAATAAATAAAATAGGGAGAACAATCTGTTGTGCATAACACAAGGGGCCCACATATTCACTCCTATCCTCAGACCCCCATCACCTCCTCCCCTTTCCATGCCTCACTCCAAAGCTGTTACCTGACCCAGGCCACATCCTGCCTCTTATACCAGTGACCCCTGGAGGCTGCCCCTCACCACCTAACTCTCTCCAGAACCATAAGTTGGGAATGTTGGAGGTGATGTTTTCATTCTCAAAACAAAGGAAGGTGGACTAATAAGCTTTAACGTCCCCTCTGTTGACCATGTCCTAACATTGCATAAGCTTGTGATCCCATGCACAGCATTCAGTAGGAAGAAATGTGCTCCTAGAATCTCAAGTCAAACTCTAAATCCATTCCCAGGACACATGCTTAACACTTTAGTTAACGTTCAGAAAGCCATAAGAAGATACTAGAAATACATTATGGATAAGCCTGTGTTGCAGAGGGTTGCACCAATCAAGGTAATACAAGATTATGTCTATGAGAAAATGCATTCTGAATTGCAAACAACTGACTTACAAGTGAACCAGATGTATGAACTAAAATCTATTTACAAATAAAAAACTATATTGTTATGATTATAATGGGGTGCCCTGCTTATAGAAAAGCTTCAGAAAACAGGCGATTAGGCAAATGACTGTGAACACGACCTAAAGATGACCACTGAATATTCTGTATGTATACATTTTTATTGAACTTACACGTTTCTGGAATATATTTATGAGAAAAATAAGGCCTTATTATAAAATATTTTCCATTCATACATTTAATGGTTTTACTTCCTTGCCTATATTCATTGCACTTCCCTTGACATAAGAAACCATTCAGAATATAAACCATACAGTGCTTCTGCAGTGTATCAGGTTTTAACACTGAGTCACTTTATATTTGTCTGTAGAGCATGAAGGAGAGAGGCCCACCAGGGCCTAAAACATGATATGGCTATTAAGGAAAAAACATCCTAAATCTTCGGACAGGCAGCAAATGAGACAATTAGAAAGAAAAAAAGAACAGCAGACAAATTCAGGTAACTTTGTGGGAAAACAGCAAAAAGTGTTTGGCCGTACAGTCTATTTTTTGTCTATTTGATTGTAAAGGCTATTTATGTAAGAGTTATTACCAAACGCACTAGTTGTTGGAGTTCCAACAACTGAGTAACTGTTGGAACAATTTAAAGTTCTGAAACTAAGTGAGTGAGCCTGGAAATACAGCAAAAATTCCTGTTATTAAGTCTTGCATAGCAAAGATAAAAAAACAAAATGTTTGAAGAAAATGCAAATGTAATTGTGAAATGTGCAACAACAAAACAATAACCTTCTGTGAAGACAAAAGAGTAAATTCAAACCAAGAAGATCCATGGAATACTTCCGTCAAGTACAAGGTGGAAAACTAGAAACAAAATACACTACACAGGGCTTAGGACAGTATTACACTCCACAAGGGCTCAATAAACATTAGCTAATGCTTCCCAGCAGTGTCCATAACTTATTTATCTATCCACTTATGTTCTCAATGCCTCAATTTCCCTGTCTAGAAAATAAATAAATACTTACTATAAAATAAAACAGCCATCTATACTCACTGAGGGGATGGGAGGCTTCATTTCAGTTTCAGAAGCATTTGGAAGAAGGCAAATGATGGATGTGAGTGTCAGTCATCATCACTGCTCATAACTGCTCTTGCGGCAAGCAGGTTAGAAAGCCAGCACACCAGCTCTCCTGGCTCCTGTGTTTTCTGTCAGGAGAGGTTAGAAAAGGAGAGGTGTCCTTTTTCTAAAGCCACACTCTTCTCGATTAGTTAGGGTATGGAGGAAAGATGAGAATTGCTAAGGCAATAAAACTGGATATAGCCAAGTTCCAATGCTTTACATCAATGAAGATTTCCCTCAATGTATGACAAGTATTTGTGCCTACAAAATATATATAAATTATTTCCTAGGAAATGCTAAGAGAGAATGGAAGAAAAGGAAAGAGAAAGAAGGAAGGAGGAAAAAAGAAGACACTCATCTGGAAAAGTCCAGACTTCACCACTATGCAATATACGCATGTAAGAATCTGTACTTGTACCCCCTAAATATACAAAAACTTTTTAAAAAAGAGAGAGATGATACTTATCTGGGCTTTGAACAGAGTTGAAGAAGGAAAAAATATTTGATTAGGACCTTCATTGTATACTACTGGTTCCTAATCTATCAGTCTATACATTACGTCGAAGCAGGTATTGTGGCAATCACTCTTACATTGACTGGCATAGTGTCTGGAATACATTAAGCACTGAGGAAAGGCTGAATGAATAAATGGATGAATATCTGTGTCTCAATGTCTTATTAAGCAATAGTCAAAGCCTAACCAGCTACCAAAAAGCTGACAGTAATGGTTCTAGTTGCTTATGAACTGCTTCAAAGTAAGATTTTGAATGTTTCCATCCCCATTAGCATAACCCTTAAAGGCAGGAGAGAAGAGGGAGGGGGGAACAAGACAGCATCTCTATACACTATAAAATGTCCACCACCTTAATATGTGACATGGCTATCAATCTGTACACCAGTCACCCCAATCCATTCTGGAGAAAAATCACTGCTTCCAACATAATACACTAAAACAAATTTATAAATGTTAATAAAAATTTTAAAAGGTCAGGTCACTACTTCCTACAACATATGTCAGGGGAACCTAATATATCTCAGTATCAGGTCATTGGCAGGACAGCTATGACATTAAAGGATGGAGAAAATGGAATTTTTTCGTTTTTAAAATTAGTTAACCAGCACATCCGTCTGTTTCCCTCTTGGATGCCTGGTATGGAGCAAGAACTGTAACAGGGGAAATTTATTGAAACATACCATTAAATCAATATGGCAGAGCACTCTACTTTATGCCATGCTATAAAAGTCATGCATGTGGGAAAGCGGAAGGAAACAAATTGGTACTGAAAATAAGAACAGAAATGTTTTAAAAAGTAAATGGATTCCTAGAATTTATAAATTTAGTAGATGAGGTAGCAAAACCAGGGTCCTGAAATAGGCCTTGAAACTCTTTTGCTCTTAGGCTAAAATTGTAGTAAGTTCTGTTACTTCACAATCTAGCTTGAAAATGACAAAACAAAAATGAAGGTTCTGGCTGGATTAACACAAATTACTTTGGAAGAAGGCAATAAAACTGGATTTATAGAAGAGAATCAAACTAGAGCTTTATATTGTCACAAATGGAGATGCTATATTTTTGTAAATCATCCAGGGAGATTCAGAGGGCAGGAAGGAAATGTGTTGTCAAATAATTCTGCCATAGGGTAAAAAGTGTTCTGAATGTCTGAGAAGCAAATACTGAAAATATAGTATGTGCGTCACAGTGACATTCAGAATAGACTATAAAAAAATCCTAGGCCACTTCAGATCATTCAATAGTTCATGGTCAACTCATAGAAACCCCAAATTTTATGTATGTATGTATGTATATACATCCCAATTACCTTAATTTTATAGAATTTACTAGAAGGATTACTTTCAGAAGTCTTAGAACGATTCAAGTCTACAAATCAACTGGTCTAATATCCACATAAGCGCCATTAACTTAAATGTTTACAGCAATTTATGAAGCATATGTGTACACATTTGATCCCCACAACAACCATGCACAATATGAAAAGTTAACTGATCAACTTGAGACCACCAGTTAAGCATGTAAAGGTCAAATAGGAAGGGGAATGACCACATGCTTCTCACTTAAATTAATAATGGAAACAAATGCATGGAAAGTGAAAGAAATCAGTATAGATTCCTGTGATCCTGCTGTAAGTGTCTACAAGTGAAAATAACAAGGAACTAAACAATTCAACATAACAATTTGCAAGACATGTGAATACCACAGGAAAAGGAATGAATGAACTATACCAGGTTGGAAATAAAGAACATCGCATGTTTGCCTGATATGGTAGAGATTCCGCCACCACTGTAAAAGGGTGCATGTATCTTTTTCAGCCAAGGTGCATGTACTTACAAAAACAAAGAAAAGAAAAACAAAAAGATACCATGAAAATCACCTGGGCCAGCAGATTGTTTCATTGCATCTTTGGATGAGTTTTTTTTTTCTTTTTTCATTACCTTACCAAAAACAGGAAAAAATCCCCACCTTGCATGGCTGCTCAGCCTACAGAGACCCATTTTGTCACAGGCCATTAGTGTTCATCATTACACAGCTTAATGCAGTTGTCTGTTCCCTTTAGTGAACTCTGCATAGATTTATCTTCAGCTAATGCAGCAGAGGCTAAGGGAAACTACAAAGGTCTCTGGATTTGTTTGCCTTGATGGGAGAGCGTTTTGAAGTCATTCTGGGCCAAAAGGACTAAAGAATTGGAGATGGTAATATGTGTTTCTCTTATTTGGCTCTAATAGGCAGTTCTTGTTCAGAGACATAAAGATCTGGGTACTCAGAGGCACCTCTGTTCAGAGGTGGAAAACTGTTGTCTTCAGACTGCAGTTCAGAGATCAGTAGAAAAACTGTACTCACAGACAAATATACACGACATAACCCTGACTCAACCACTCTATTTTAGGCTCTGAAACTTCATTCATTCATTCAACAAACATTAATTGAGGGTCTACTGTATGTCGGGAACCATTCTAAGTGGTAGGAAAACTACAGTGAACAAAACAGACAAAAATTCCTGCCCATTTGGAACTTATATTCTAGTGGGAGAATACAGACAATAAGCCAGATAACAGATAAAGTATGTACATGGTAATAAGGGCAACAGAAAAATATTACAAAGTAGGGCATGCTGGAAGAAGATATCACAGTTTTCAACAGGATGGCCTAGGTAGGCTTCACTAGGAAGGTAACGTTTGAGAAAAGCCATAAAGGTATTAAGGGAGCAAGTTACTTAGATGTTTGGTGGAAGAAAAGTAGTGCAAATGATTAAGGTTCAAGGAATAGCTGAGAGGCCAGTGTGGCTGGAGGAGTGTGATCCACAGAGAAGATTGTAGAAAATACATTCAGTGTCAACCAGTAGGGGCAGCTTATTTAGGGCCCTGTAAATCACTGACAAGAATTCTGGCTTTTACTCTGCAAGAATTGCAGTTGAAAAGTTCTGTGCCAAAAAGTTCTTGTAATGTGACTTACATTTTAATAGCATCATTATGGTTAAAAGGGAGAGGAGCAAGAGATAAAGTATAAGACCATTCGGGAGCCTAATCCAGGCAAGAGATATTGACAGATTAGACCAGGGTAGGAGTTATGAAAGTGGTGAGCAATGGTTAGATTCTGGGTATGTTTTGAAAAGTCAGTAGGACATGCTGATGGATTGCTTCTGAGGTGTGTGAGAAAAGGGATACTCCTGGGATTCTGGCCTGGGCAACCGGAAGGATGGCATGCCACTCATTGAAATGCAAAGACTAAGGGAAAGCAGGTGTTGAGCAGACAGTGTGGAATATTGGGATCTCAGTTTTGGATTTTTTTTTTTTTTTTTTTTTTTTTTTGAGACGGAGTCTCGCTCTGTCACCCAGGCTGGAGTGCGGTGGCCGGATCTCAGCTCACTGCAAGCTCGGCCTCCCGGGTTCACGCCATTCTCCTGCCTCAGCCTCCGGAGTAGCTGGGACTACAGGCGCCCGCCACCTCGCCCGGCTAGTTTTTTTTTGTATTTTTTAGTAGAGACGGGGTTTCACCGTGTTAGCCAGGATGGTCTCGATCTCCTGACCTCGTGATCTGCCCGTCTCGGCCTCCCAAAGTGCTGGGATTACAGGCGTGAGCCACCGCGCCCGGCCCAGTTTTGGATATTTTAAATCTAAGGTTCTAATATAACAAGGAAGTGGACATGTTAAGTAAGCCAAAAGGCATTTAAGGCTGGGGTTCAGTGAAGTGGTCCAGGCTGGAGATATAAATTTGGAAGTGATCAGCTTGAGATGGTATTAAAAGCCTTAGGATTGGATCAGATTACCAGGGAAGTGAGTGTACATGAAAGAAGAAAAGGTGGCCAACGACTAACCCCTGGGTACTACAGGCTAATAAGAGGTCAGGCAGATGAAGGGGACAGAGTTGGGAGAAGACAGTGAGGCAGGAGAAAAATCAGAAGAGCGCGTATCCTGGGAGCAAAGTGAAGGGAGTCTTTCAAGGAGAAGATACCAGTGAGCCACATCAAATACTATAGATGGATTTAGTAACATGTCAGACTGGCTGGTCACAATGGTGGTGACACTTTGTTCTGATGAGCAGGAAAAACGCAGACTGGGAGACATTGCACAGAAAAGGAAAACTGGGGGTTGCAATTGTCCCACACCACTCCTTTCTGTTTCAATTTCTCCACTGCAAAAGGGAAAACAAAGAAATTCAACAGCCATATCCTTTGCACAATACATATTTAAAAAATGAAGCAAGTCTGTGAGATGTTTTGAGTACCTTAGTAAAAAGTATAGGAAATTCCACTTTCAATTGAGTCCACTAACACATTTACCCTATTACCTACTGCCATCTTCCATCGACTTCTTCTTAGTAAAATATTTCCTAGGCAAAATAGAGAAAAATAGCTAATTCTGCTTTCTCAGTAAAGCAGATACTATCTCACACTTTTTTTTCTTGTTTTATACACATATTTATTTTAGAAAAGAGAAGGAATGGGACAAAGAAGTAAAGGAAGTGTCACATGTGCTACTTTTTTTGTTGTTGTTAAAAAACATTCAGAACTGCTACCCTAGATTAAATAATGCTCTTAAACTAGCCATACATGACAGGTGAGGATAATCACTGAATAAACTAATTCAAAGCTTCAAAATGAATGGTATATTGAGATATGACTAAATGTTATACTCAAAACTGTTCTTGTCAAAGTCCCTAAAGACACATAATCTCTATATCCAATAATTTCCCTCCCATTCTCCTTGAGTTCTTTGTAGTTTTTAATAACTCCCTTCTTCTCTAAATACTCTTGCGTGGTTTCCCGAAACTGGCTTTCTTTCAGTGTCGTTTGCTAGCTCTTCACGTGCTATCTCAACACTTCTCTCACCCTTAATAAGGGCATGTTCTAAGATTAAGTTGAACCCTGCTTTCAACTATATTCGAGGTTCCAAAATCACCTGTATGCAGACTACCATAGGAATGAAGAGTTTAGATTTAAACATCACAAAGGTTTGCCTTTGAATCTCGCTCTAACAATTGCAGTTGTGTGACCTGAGACAAGTTACAAAAACCTTTCCTGCGCTATGTTCCTCATCTGTAAACTATGGATTTTAATACTACCTTCGTGGAGTTTTTTGTGAAGATTTAATGAGCTCATCCACGTAAAAGGCTCAACACAGAGACCGGCACATATTAAGCATCTTAAAAATGCTGGCTATTATTGTGGCTCCCAAATACAAATTCCTAGCTCCAGCCTTTCTTAATTTCAAGTTTATTTTTTAACTACTCTGTAAGTACTAAGGAGTTTGATGTGACACCATACTTTACAGGACAATATATGCTTTATAGGACTACCAATATAGTTCTGTAAAGCACGGTACCACATCAAACTCCTGCTGGACACCCAGCTCACTGGTTATAATCTATTTTAAAATATAGAGTCTGACTGCGAACAAAATTCTTTTTTTTTTAAATTTAGTTTTAAGGAGTGGAGAATTTAATAGGCAAAGAAGAAAGCAGAAGGAAGAAGTTCCTCTATATAGAGACAAAGGGAGGGGGCTCCAAGGCCGAGAGAGGGAACCCCCAAAATTCTTTTATTTTACAAAGATACAGCTCCTAATGATGAGCAGTTAATACGATATATCCAGAGGGCCAGCTAAATGTGTATTTTAGCATTTCTTTGTGAGTTTTCTGTATTCTTTATGGCAGCAAACTTTTCACTTTTGCCCAGAGGAAGGGGACAGAATACAACTATAGCTCAGGTTTTGAAGACAATTGCTGAAACGTAAAAAAATCCCTCCTGTATTGCTCAATGACCTCGCACAGTAAGATGTGAATGTGGTTAATTGTGACCTTGTGTTCGTCTCCCTCCAGAAGACAGCTTTTTAAGCGGTTAATTCCCAGAGCCTCAGCAAACACACGGTGGCTTTGCCAGCATGCAGCAAGAGACTGCCGAGCAGCGGGCATGGAGGGTGGGTTCCCATCCTTGACCCCTCTCAGGCGTGATGCTACCCTGTCATTTCAGGTATCTCAAGTGCATTATGAAAATGCCCTGCCTGGCATTTTCGTGGAGTACCCTGGCAAGCAAATGAAACTTAAAATCAGACAAATGTGAATTAAAATCTGAAATACAACACATGGTAGTATGTTCTATAACCTTGAGCAAATCACTTTATCTCTTTCTCCAGTTTCTGGGTTTTTTTTAAATATCCCATAACTGTTATGAGAATTAACATAAGACATGAAAAGTAGTTGGTACACAGCAAGTGCTTAATCAATGAATAAACAGCAGTTCTCTCCCTCCAGGCAATGTGTGGACTTCTGAAGGTGGAAGTACATCCCACACATCCACACTTGTCATCGAATTCTGTACTCAACTTTAATGAAGCATTTACTATGTATCCCCAAGGAATAAAACTACCATTGGGTCTCCCCAACAAGTAATCGGAGGCAAAAAAGTGAAGAATAATTTTTTTAAAAAGATAAGGAAAGCCCTAAATTTCACTCAAAGGTTCAATATTCTTCTGACTGGATGCTTTTGAACTTTGCAGAGTTCCACTAAGGCCATTCAGCAGGGAATAAATTCTTTTCCATGACTTATAGAGATCAGCCCAAAACAAAAACAAGACACGGTGTGCTATACTCCAGTAATCAAGAAGTGTTCCACACAGTGTGGCCGAAGTAATACCTTAGAGCGGGTAGGCATCTTCACCACCACTCTTTTCTCTTGCTTATTCTTTTAAAAACTCCCGCAGGAAACGCAGGCAGACAGCTATTTATGCCTCAACATTTCCCCTTACTCTAGCTCACGGTTTCCTAACTCACCTTTGCTTGGAAAATACTCAGTAAAGAAATGAGTGGAAACAAATTAATCATTCTGCAGTCTATTGATCAAGTCACACTAAATCAGAGTCTCAGTAGGTATGCTTGGGGAAAGGGAAGCAATCAATTCAAGGCTGAAAAAAAAAATAATGAAAACACACAGAAGTTCCAGTCTGTTTTTAGCTTGTTATTAACATTCAGGTTGTGAATCCTAAATGTACTGCTCCAGGGCAATAACAAACCCCAGGATGGGGAAAGGGAAAGGGCATTGGTAGCTCCATGACACTGCAGGTTGGTGGCTGATGGTGCCAGCCTCTGCTTCTGGTTTCAGAGAAATGGATGCTAGTAAGAGAAGACTTACCTAGAAAGGAAGTGAGTTCAGTCATATCTTACTTATCTCTGGGAATTATCCATGTAATGAAGCCTACTTAAGAAGCAAATTGCTCAGTTTCTCCACCCAAAGTAAAGCAAAGAAGGTTTGTCAGGATTCACAGCTGTAGAAAATCTGACTAAGTAATAGAAAGAAGAGGAAAGTGACTGTAAGGCTTTCCTTAGTGGAGCACCAAACGGGAGGTCAGGGAGACAATGTGACCCTAACAGGTTGTAAACTTCAATACGTATAGAAATCACCTAAGAGCCTGTTCAAAATGCTGATTCTCCATGCTCTGCCCAGAGGTTCTGATTCAGTAGGTCTGACGTAAGGACCAGGAATCCACACTTACAATAAGAACCCCCGCTGATTTTGATGCAGGCAGTTTTTATAACACACTTTGACAAACACTGCAAAAGTATAAATTAAACCAAAATAAGCAAACATTTGCTTTTGCCAAAAAAAGGGAGGAAATGCAAATAACAATATAAAACCAGTCATTTTTCCCCAGAACCGAGGTACATGACAAGGCCCTTAGAGCATCCGTAGTACATATTTGCTTAGTGAATCAATGAGTGAGGGAATGAACACGTTCATCATTAGCAAACACAGGCAGACAACTGTCACCATAGTTATCACTTATGGGATACTTAACATAATCTTCAGCAACACTATGAAATAGCTGCTGGTGGTGCTGCTACTACTACTATCCACATTAGAAAGGTGAAGATAGATTAAACAACCGATCAAATATCACACAGCCAAGAAATCATGGAGCTAAACTGCCCTTACATTACAGTCTATGTCTCTATTCCCTATGGATAGTCAATGACTAATGCTTTGAGGGCATTTTACCTGAGAGGGGACACCACAGCTACTTCTGTCTTAGAGAAACCAGCCCTAAAACGAGCCCCTTTTCTCATTTATATGAACCACAAAAAGAAAAGAAAAGAAAAGAAAAGAAAAGAAAAGAAAAGAAAAGAAAAGAAAGAAGGAAGGAAGGAAGGAAAGAAGGAAAGAAGAAGGAAAGAAGGAAAGAAAGAAAGAAAGAAAGAGAAAGAAAAAAGAAAGAAAGAAAGAAAGAAAGAAAGAAAGAAAGAAAGAAAGAAAGAAAGAAAGAAAGAAAGAAAGAAAGAAAGCAAGCAAGCAAGCAAGCAAGCAAGCAAGCAAGCAAGCAAGCAAGCAAGCTTCTCTGAAGTCTCACCAAATCAATGATTGGCTGAGTTTTTTGTTTTTGTTTTTGTTTTATCTGAAACTAAACCAAAAGGTCATTTCTTTCCTATGCAATATCATTTGCAACAACATCAACATGCAGTCACTGTTCCAGGTACACTACTCTCTCCATCAACTATGCATTGAGATTAAACAGGATTATTCAACACTGCATCTTTACTCCTTATTGCAACAATATTCTTTTCCCGTACCTTTACTCAAGATCTCACTTGATTCCTACCTTCCTAGGAAACCTCTCCAGTTGATCACGTGTCCATCCCTCATATCCTTTCCTGTTGGAATTTTCTGTCTTGCTTGCAACTTACTTCAATGTCATACTAAGTCTGTAGAAGCAGTGACTGTAAACTGCAGAGTTAGCCCAAAGACATAGTCAATCTCATGATTTCAGTTAGCACAGGCTGGGAACAGACAGCACCCCCCAGGCTGGCGGCAATCATGTACTTTTGGGGTATAGGCAGCATGAGCCCCATAGCAGCCTGGCCATACAGAGGCTATTTGGCAGGGGCAGTCACACTAACAGCAGATGTGGACCTCCTTATTTGGGCACAGGGTAGATGTAAGTAGATTTTAACCTGCTAGGATCCTTAAAGGCCCTAAAACATACTGGCAGAAGGGTCATGTGGCCTACAATCAACTAGTTGCATTTTCAAACCATAGGTGAGAAAGTGCAAGAGCTAATGGACAAACAAGTTCATATTGGCATAATCTGGTAGATCTTAGACTCAAACAGTCCTCACAGATGTTTAGGGATCTCTCTCACTCTCTCTTTTCTGACCGCCTCGGCACATGTACTTTCTGATAGAAAAGGTCTTCCCCATATCCCTAACTAAATATTAGTCATCCTCTAGGTCTCAGTTTAGACATCTCTTATTTTAGGAGGATTTCCCTGTCCCTCAAAGGTAGAGTTAGATTACTCTACTATACTCTCCCATCCTTTTGGTAACTAACTGCTTTCTCTAAGATTGCCTATATTCCCCGCTAACCTGTGAGCACCATGAGGGTTGGAATGACTCATGTCTATTTTATTCCTATTGGCTAGCACAGAGCCAACCACACAGTGGGTGTTCAGTAAATGATTGCTGAATGAATCAATGAATAAACCAATGAACAAATAAGCAAGCAAACTAAGCCTTGACAAAGTCCAAGGACCCACAGTAGGTTCATGGCAGAGCCAATTCTGTAAGATTTATTTCAAGTGCTGGGTTCCTTGCAGCAGTATAAAGTACCAAAGAGCAAAACCCATGCATATCATTACAAGAAGCACAGAGAAACTATATCTCCAGTTCCAAGTTTCTCCACACAGTCTTTGGAACCAACTCAATTATCCCCCAATGCTGAGCCCACACTCAGCCAAGGCAGGATCCACACTGATTTCTAATGTAACACTGCAACTCTGGTGAGATGAGAAGAAACTCAAAAAGCACACACCACACTTACAAAATGCTGTCCTTGGGAAACTAAAGATCATTTCTGCTTAGAATTACAGCTTATACTAAACATAGAATGACCCTCCTTAGTAAAATACCAACGTTAGTAAAATTTAATTGTATCTATCAAGGGAGTTGGGATAGAACTAATACAGAACTGTTGATGGTGTTTAACATTCATGCTAAAGAAAAAAAAAAAGCTCGGAAGTAAAATTTTGATATTTAAAATTTTATTTCTTTATGCTCAGTAACAAAACTCTAAAGCTTTCTTAATAGTAGCTGTGAATGGCCATCCCTTCTTGGGCTGAATATTAACTAGGAATGGAAAGAAACCGATGTCCATGCTTCTCATTTGCTGAACTTCATTCACATCATTAATTTAATATGAAACCGGAGGGGACCAGCAACTGTCACCATGCATTTAGCAAAACTTGTTTCTCTTAGCCACGCCTCAATTCCTAGAGGAAATACCATTTTACCTTTCCAGACTAAGAACAAAAAGACAAGAGATAATATCTGCCACTTCTGATATTCTCCTTGGCTGTCTCCACATCTTCATAGCATATGCTAAATTAGATAAATGAGCTTTTGTTCCCCCAAGTGTCATTTGTTATTTGAAATGCTGTTCTGAATTATTCTCATTTCAAGTGCCAAAATCATAACAATTCCTAAACCATCAAAAGTAAAATTCAGGCAAGTATATACAACTTTACACAAATCCCTTCAAAGCTATACTATATCATTTCACAATATTCAAATTTATGTTAGTATTCTGGCACAAATCCTACGTGGTAAGTCAGACCTTATCCGTTTAGTACAAATAACTGCAACTCTACTATTTCTGGCAATATTTTCTGCTTAAGATGGAAACAATTTAAAATAGGTAGGCACTTGTGTTTTTATTCGGTAAGGATTCACTAAAGTCCTCACAATTAATTTAACACATACGTGTCTGTGATGGGTCATTTCATCAGTAGTTGGCTGTCATCTCATTTGCACTATTACTTAATAGGATCACTCACCATTTTACTAGCACTTTTTCTATATTTGAGGGAATTATTACCTCCTTAATATTTTCAGAATTCAAAAATAGTGATTCTCACTGTTCCAGTTATATATATATATATATATATATATATATATATATACACACATACATACATACATACTCTGGATGCTTTACAAGATGAAATTCATTTTCTATTTCTTCCAGTATTCAAACTTGTGAATTCATTTTCACAGGCAGAAAAGAAAGTAGTACATTCTATGTGTTTTATGAATTCCCCCTTGCCAACTGGTATCTTTGCCACTAAAGCTTCAAATTTAGCCCTTAATAATTTAAGTGTACGTGATCTTTCTCCAAGTCCTTCTATACTACAAATACTGTGGTGAGGCAATATATCCTATTACAGTCATGCACCACATGATGACATTTTGGTCAAGAATGGACTGCTTATATATACCATGGTGATCCAGTAAGATTCCAGTGGAACCGAGAAAGTCATATCTCCTAGTGATGTCACAGCCATGATAAGGTCACAGCACAATGCATTACTCATGTACTGTGCTGATGCTGGTGTAAACAAACCTACTGTACTGTCAGTCTTATAGAAGTACAGCATATACAATTATGTAAAGTTCATAATACCAGATAAGAATAACAACAATGTCACTGGTTTACATATTTACTATAGTCAGCTTTTATCATTATTTGAGAGTGTATTCCTCCTTATTAAAATAAACAAATAAAAAAGTTAACGGTAAAACAGCCTCAGGCAGGTCCTTCAACAGGTATTCCAGAAGAAAGTATTGTTATCCTAGGAGGAGGTACCTCCATGTGTGTTACTGCCCCTGAAGACCTTCCAGTGGGACAAGATGTGGAGGTGGAAGACAGTGATATGGATGATGCTGACCCTGTGTAGGCCTACGCTAATGTGTGGGTTTGTATCTTAGTTTTTAACAAAAATTTTAAAAAGTAAAAAAAAGAAAAATTTCCAAAACAGAAAAACGTCTATAGAATAAGGATGTAAAAAAGAAAATATTTTTGTACCACTGTACAATGTGTGTTTTAAGCCAAATGTTATTAGGAAAGAATCAAAAAGTTAAAAGGAATATGTTCAGGTGTTCTATTACACAGCAGGGAGACTATAGCTAACAACAATGTATTGTATATTTCAAGATAGCTTAGAAAAGACAACAGTAACCACCACATAGAAATGATAAAGGTTTGGGGTGATGGATATGCTAACTACCCTAATTTAACCATTATAAAATATATACATGTATTGAAACATCACACTGTACCCCAATGTGTACAATATGTCAATTATAAACAAAAATATCCAAAGTTTATAAAGTTGAAAAAATTATAGTAAGCTAAGGTTAATGTATTATTGAAGAAAGAAAAATATTTTTAAATAAATTTAGTGTAACTCAAGTGTACAGTGTTTATGAAGTTGCAATACTGTTCAGTAATATCCTAGACCTTCACATTTACGTACCACTCACTGACTCACCCAGAGCAACTTTAGTCCTGCAAGCAACATTCATAGGGTAAAGGACCTATACGGCTGCATTATTTTTTATCTTTTATATGTATTTTTGCTCTGCCTTTTCTATTTAAATATGTTTAAATACAGAAGTACTTACCACTGTGTTGCAACTGCCTATAATGTTCAGAACGGCAACCTGCTGTTCAGGTTTGTAGCCTGGGAGCAATGGGCTATACCATAGAGCCTAGGGGTGTTGTGGTTATAACATCCAGTGTTTGCAGAACGATGAAATCACCTAATGGCGCATTTCTCAGAACACATCCCCATGGTTAAGTGATATGTGACTATACTTTAATATGAATGACGCCTGAGCAACAGGGAAAAGAAAGAAAGAGAACTGCTGAGCCCAGTACTGAGATAAGAGGGAAGGAGCAGATAATACTCCCATACCCTTCAGTTTGCTCTATCTATAACCAACACCCCGAAATGCTAAGGCCTCTCAGATCCTCTAAAAGTGTTAATCCATTTAACCAACCATTTTCAGTTTCTATAATAACTACCTGTACAAATATCATTTAACAAGACCTGTGTTTCAAGTACAATTCTAATTAATTTAGGTATAATGGCTCATCTTCTCCTAACAATCCCATAAAACTTAATGATATTATTGCCATTTTAAAGATGAAGGAACTGAGGCTTAGGGAAGTTCAGTGACTAAAACAAGAATGGAACTTAGATTAGTTTGACTCTAAAACCTGAACCTCAACTGTATTTCTGCTTTCAGGGCTAAACAGTTTCACTCACAGCTCTCAGAATACTAATGAATTTAAGGTCCTCCTTTAAATTCCTACTAAGGTATTTTCTTTCATGCAGGATTGATTTGGATAAGCCCTAATTCACAGATGCATAGAACTGGTGCTGTAATGACAGAGACCACCCAGCGCACTACTCGATTTCTTATTAAGGCAAAACTCCATCTATTAGAAAGCCTATTTTATTAGTCCCAAAGGGGGAAACATTTCTAGAGGAAACACTTCTTCCATGACTATCCCTACCTTTCCCGACTAGGTTTCTTAATTATAATTAGACTTTCTTGTGTATTATTCACCTTGGCCAACAGAAATGGAATTTCTCTAGCCCTGAATTCTCTGCTGCCCTGGGCACTCTCCTGCCCTTTTCCTGTTCTCACACTCATGAAAGGTAGCTATGGACAGAGAGTACACCATTCTCAATATCTCTCATTTGCTCACTTCAAATTCTGCTGTGCAGTTCAGAAACAGGAAAGTTGTTTAGAGAGTGACAACTCGGAAAAAGGTTCACAAAGTCAGGCTTACTTGTTCTTATCTGTCAAAAGGGAGGAAATTGGAGCTACAAGGGAAAGAATATTCAGCTATCTAGGGAAAGGTATTTTATGAGCTTTGGACAGTTTACAAGGAATGAGGGGATATTTGCAGAGCTGAAGACCCAGAGAAAAAAAGATTAGAGAAGGTTTTTACCCTATCAACTTGCCAGAGAGAAGTGAAATTTCTGAAAGATAAATGTACTGCTGCATTTGTGTGCAAACACAAAATAGTGCAAAAATAGTACAGAGAGGTCCTGTACATGTTAACAAATTACTCCTGAAACACGGTTTTACAAATAAAGGGGTATCTTAGAACAGTGAGTATTCTCAACAGTTCTAGGTAGATATGTTGAGAGCATTTTATCATGGCAATTGGCCTTTAGGGCAAAAAAGCTAGTGAAAGCTAAGTTTTGGTTTTAGATTCCAAACCAATTCAAAGTAATAGAGAATCTGAAAATATAGTATCTACTTACTAATATAGCATATTAATATTAATAATGATCTTCTTCCTCCTGAAGTTTCATTAGAAGGCCCCCCCAGGCCCACCATGTAGTATGTAGAAAAACATTACATACAACTGTTCTATTACAGATGCAAACACATAACCTCAGGTTTCAAAATTCTTCAAGGCCCAATCTCACTCATTTACTGATGTTGCTCTCTTCCTAGGAGTTAACCTAATTAAAAAAATTGTAAGCATTGCCAAAATAGGTCACTGAGAGTTTTAAATTCCTACAATTCCTATGTCCTAAAGACTTTTACTCTTCCAAACAAGAGAAAGCAGGCTGATATTTTAAGTCCAAAAGGGGTCTACTTTAGTATAGTATGCAGTCTGCAAGCTTTTAGGATATTGCCACAAAAGCATTAAAGCTATTTTCATTTTCTTATCTGTAAGTAAAACTGATGATGATGAGGAGGGTTTGGAATGGAGAAACAGTTGAAATTCATCAAAACAGTAAAACCGACTGCTTGCTCAGAGGCAGAAACGTCAAGGGGGCCACCTAAGGCCCTTTGACCTGTGACTGCTTCTCCCTTCCCAGCCACCCTACAATCTCCATTTCTCTCCAAGTCTCCTTCTTGAACCAGGACTCTGTCTTGCCCCTCCCCCATCAGTCCTCTTTGGACCCTGGTCTGTCTTTGTCTTTCTTCTTTCTATGGCTTCCCTTTGTCACTGGGCAAGGGGGAAACTCCTGTCTTCACTCCTTTCCTCTGCTAAGTGGCTTTTATGGAACTGAGGTTTGGTTGTTTGTTTAAAAAAAAAATCACTGTGTTTAGTAAATAAAGCACTATAATCTCTACATTATGCTAAAGAAAATTAAATCACTTCTATTTCTTGAAGAATAACAACAACAAACTGTATTTTACCAGTATTTCGCTTTCAAATTAAAATCTCTCCTCCAACTCCCACTTACATTCATTCAAAGATACTATATGTCTAGGCTGCATGTGAAAGTAATAACAGTTCATATTTTTTCATACGTAAATCTTTTAAAATGTGTATCCTTCTATTGTAAGTATTAATACTTATACTGGTAGCTTTTCATCTACATGGAAAATATTTACTGTTAGTGTCACGGGGAGAAAGGCAGTTATAAACCATCCACATCACAGCCGAATTACTTGGAAAAGAAAATCAACCAGGTTTCCCGTTTATTTCTAAGCCAATAATGAGAATCAATCTACCAAGTCACACCTGCCTTATAGAGTTTGAGTTATGGCAGGGTGCGGTGGCTCACGCCTGTAATCCCAGTGCTTTGGGAGGCTGAGGCGGGCAGATCACCTGAGGTCAGCAAGACCAGCCTGGCCAACATGGTAATACCCCGTCTCGGCTAAAAATACAAAAATTAGTCAGGTGTGGTGGTGCACACCTGTAATCCCAGTTATTTGGGAGGCTGAGGTGTGAGAATCCCTTGAACCTGGGAGGCAGAGGTTGTGAGTTGAGATTGTGCCACTGCACTCTAGCCTGGGCAACAGAGCGAGACTCTGTCTCAAAAACATGTATATATAAAAAAAATACAGTTTGAGTTACAAGGTGTGATCCTTCTGGGAAACTCTAACATCAGATAAAAGTCCTCAAAATAATTTTTAAAATCTTTCTATGCAATGAACAAACAATCTATATCTTGGAATCCTGGTTTAATGCTATGAGGCAAAGCACTTACTCATACCATAAGTGATCCAAAGCCTATTTCCATTATAGTCAACAATCCTTTTCTTATGATAATGTGATAATTTTTCAGACTAATGAATCGTGATGTTTTTCTGAAAATGTGCAATTCAAAACAAACACAGAATCTGTAGTGCTGAGGATACCATAGGTGTTGGGGTTTTTTCACATTTTGTTTTGGTTTTTAATTTTTTGAAGCTACAACGTCCTTTTCCTTTAGATTTATTCAAGTTTGAATGAAAAGTTCCTGCTTCGGTTCTGAGTTTTGATTTCCTTAGCTATGATGTCTTCCTTGACCTAGACCCTAATGAGCAGAAGGCACTACACATGCTGTCAATCACTTATGTCAAATGCTGGGAGTGAGTAGAAAGGGACTTTTTATTACAGAACACTGAGGTGTTATTTCGACAAAAACTGGGGGATATGTGGTGTATGACTTCTTTCGCATTTTCTTCCTTCTCATATGGGGAGTGCTTTGAACATATTCAAAGACACTTGCACAATCATAATCATTAAATCACTAAGGAAACTCCCTCCTGCTTTCTTTCTTTGACAACACACAATAAATGTCCATTCAAAAAAAAACCAAAAAACAAAAAACAAAACCTGACCAATCTCAGTATGTACTAAGAATGCTTTATTTATAATCCTAAATGAACAGTTTCTCTCTATTATGGGATAAAATAACCTAAAAGTTAGGAATACGTCTCCTGGCTTTACTTCTGCTTTGTATTTCTTCCACTGCAGTTATTGTACAGTTAGTATCCAGACAGTGAATATCCAGCAGGGTAGGTTGCTGATTACATCTTATGATGAGACCACTCCTCCAGATTTGGGCTTCAATATGAAGTCAGCCAGGATTATTAGTGTAAAGTCTTAACATAAGATTCACTTCCTCATTCCAAGGAATAACTACTATAGTTAGGGACCTTGAAACAAGTACTCCGTTAGTTTGAAGTGGCATGAATTAGGGCTTATAATTTAGATCCTTTGTATAATAATATACAGACATAAACACACACCATGTAAACTTCTGGCTTTTATTATTTTAAAAAAAACCACCAATTTGAAGATTAAACATTGACAAAGTATTCTTAAAAGGGCATAATTTTCATTCTGGAAAGGAAATGCACAATCTCAACTTGCTACCAGTGGGAGGAACAATTGAGTTTAGAGCTCCATTTCACAATTTAAATTCTGGCTGCATTTTATCATCAAGTCTTTTTTTTTTTTTTTTTCCCCCTTCTCGGTGCCAGATATACATTCCAAAACCAATGTTCTCAAGTGAAAACATACAGTATTTAGACTAGTTGTAATTCACTAGTAATGTTGCCACATAATCATTTCACACACAATTGCTAATCGTGCCATGTGACAGAACTCTCTAGACTAGGGAACATACATATGACAGTAAAATTAAATTACCAAGCTGAAAAATAAAGGAAAAATGATCAAATAAAAGAGTGTATTCCAAGCTGGTTCAGACTATTAACCAAGTCTGTTTTGAATAGTTTTGTATATTTATAAAGGGATTAAAAACCTAGAAAATAACTCAATCTTAAGAATATAAACTTTTTCTTACTTCTGAAATACTTAGCTAAAATTATTTTTCCCCAAAGTAGTGACGTAACATTAAATAGGTTCTTATTCAGTCATTTATCATCATAACTTCTAAGAATTTTGCTCTTAAAATCATTTACTGAAGCTCATTCCAGTAACAGCAACAACAAAAACAATGAATGAAGTATATTCCTACCAAGCCTTCCTCTCCCTCTAACCACTTCAAGCCACTATCAGGCAGCCATAGAAATAAGGTGTTGGAACTACACCAGAGCTTCTGAGAGCACTCTCCTGTGAAAAGCAAAGCATGGCCTTGAACCGAACTCCACTTCTTCTCCTTTCACTCAAAAGGAACAACACAGAAGGTGGTGACTGAAAGTATTAGTGAGGTTTACATAGAAGAAAGCCAAGAGAAACACTCTGATAGGGCACACCCTTGCCTCCCTTCTTCAGGAACACACATGAGCATGAAAGAAATCAAAGTTATAAATAATCTTCACTGGTAAAAAAAAAAGTAGTAATGCTTCACACATGGTAGGGTCTGGCAGAATATGTTACAGAGCCAGCCTGTGAAATGCTTAGCTATCAAATTCATTCCAGTTGGCTGGGCTATGAACCCTATCATGTGTATTGAAAACTAGATGAAACATAACCAAATGCAATGATAAAGAGCAAAGAAAGTGGTGCTGGAAAAGTAATCATGAAGCTCAGCATGTTTAATGATTCTGTCAATATCTGGAGAAGAGGAATTTCATAGAACCGTAAGTATCCTCAGGGGGATTTTGCAAACATTAGGAAGAAATTATTAAAAAGGGATTGCAACACCAGTAATTTTTAAAAGAGGAGGAGGCATTATTATTTTAAAATAATAAGCTCAAGAAAATGCCCAACTAAATTTAAAAGCCAAGGTGACTTTTCCCTTTATGAGTGGTATACCCAGACTTATGAAACTACCAAAAAAGTCTACTCAAGCTTCAGTGTAATCCACCACAGACAAAATTCATCCCTTTCATCTCTTTGTGATATTAAAGGCACTACATGGAAAAGCACAGGTATTTCAAGAGAAATGGGTAAGAAAAACTAAATATGTCCAATGCTTTCCTTTCATAAATTGTTGCTGACATTGTTTTCCCACAACAGTTTTTAACTGCCCCTCAAACGAAATATTCAGGCAACTGTTTCACAGTCTTTTCAGAAAGGGATAAGCAAGTAAATAAATTTTAAAAATTAATGACATTTCTGAATCAAATTGCAAATCTTTTATTCAACCTTTCCAAATAAATATGTAAATGTATCTATTCCTTCTCATGTAAGACTAAGGTTCAAAGGCGGCACTAACAAACAGTCTGTTTAAGTCACAGTTGTCTTCCTCCCCTTTAATGGCACCCACTGTATCATCCTACTATAAAATAAGGACTAAGGAATATGTCATACATTGGGGGATATATGTGTTTACAGACGATTCACAACAGTATCATGAAGACTAAAATATTTGAGAACAGTATTATATTGCACATATCTCACAGAAAAAAGAAGATGATTCTACAAAGGCAGAAGTCATTTGAGAAACAATGTAATACCACAAAATGTAGGGAAGTGTATGCTCTCCAGAAGACAGTGCCAACAGAGAATGTTTATAAAGGAGACAGTCCCGTAGGCAGCACGTGAGGTTGCTGAAAGTTTTCCTTTCACTTCAGACCAAGACCTAAAGCTAACAGGGAAATCACAATGTTCACTTCTAAAAATATTTAAGTGCTCCTCTTCGGCAATAGAGGCATCCCTAATCTGTGCAGATCAATGTTTTTTAAAATAAATTAAATTATATTTTAAATGGGCTTGAAAATTTACCTTGGGTTAATGTATTTAATAAAAGTCCTTAAGTTATGCAAATAATTAGACCTATATTAGCCCATCAAATACATAATCTTTTCTTCTAAATTGGCCTAACTCTTTCTAGATTCTTATCTTTTAGAAGTAAAACTAATAGAAGGGCATAGTAACTGGGCTAGACCAACATAGCGAAGTGTTCTGAGCTCATCTTGACCTGGCCTGGAAGTCTCTGGGACACAGGGCTGGTCATATTTTATCTTTTCATCTTAGTTTTGTTTTTTTTTTTTAACAGAAAAATCATGTATTTCAACCTAACAGGAGAACTGTTTATGAACCAGACATCTTCCATGATGGCTCTACTTAGGCTGTTTGATAATCCAGAGTTGAACTGGATTATCTGTTTGACTGTGGATTATCAGAGTGGATTATCTACTCTGTTTGACTGTGGATAAACTCTTTGACTGGATTATCAGAGTCAAACAGCCTAATTAGAGCCACTATGGAAGAGTCCTCGAGCCTGAGAGCCTCCTCTGGTAAGGGTTTTAAATGGAGGCACACACCTGAGGCATAGAGTAAAAGGTACGAGCTGGGGCTCTAGGGTCCTTCTGTCTAGGCTTGATCCTAGCCCCCTATTTACAATCGCCTGACCTTGGGTCAAGCTACTTCATCTCTCCATGCATGCCTCAGGTTCCTTAGCTATAAAATGGGGGTGATACTATTTCCTACTTCATAGAGTTGCTAGGAACACTAAACTAGATAATACATGCAAACTGTTTATAACATAGCTGAGCTCATCACTAGGGCTCAATCATTGTAGCTCCTCTTATTATTTATTTGAGTTGACTGTGACCTTTGCAATACATATGCAAATTTCAAATGACCCAGAATGTACCCTTAGATAATTAGTTCTATGTCATATTATCCTAACATGCACAGACTTCAGAATATTTGAAAACTTTTGCTTTCTTGTATATAATCCAAAATAAAAGGATTCAAGATGTATGCTAATTACCATTTCTAGGGACAAGTAGGAAATGGCATTAATGTTTGTGAAATTCAGTGTTTGCATGCCGTCAAACACTTCGTGGCAAACTGGATGTGAGCAATGCAAGCAAAATCATTAGGATTGCATCAGTAATCTGACTCCTTATGGCTTCAGTGATGGGTTTCCTGGAGTTGGCCATGAAAATGCATATTGATAATGCTGATCCATTAAGGGCCATGTGTGCTGTTTCAATGTGTTCCAAGTAATTTAATCATGCTTGTTTGGGAAAGGCTTTGAGCTGTCTTAGGAACATTTAAATACCTGGGTTTCTTAGAATATGCTAATACATTTAAATTATAGAGGGGTTTCCTGATTGCATTAGAAATGCATCCATCTTCTCCTTCTCTTCTTTGCAGAGGGCATGCTACTAGCTTTGTCACAACCAAATGTAAACTTCTCCAGGGCTGGTGTTGTTAATTACATTTTGAAGAGCAATTGGTTTCTCTCTTAGTAGTTATTCAACATCCATCAAACACAGTAATATCTGAAATATGCATACCACACATACATATATTTCATCCAACTCCCAAGTAAGTACACATGTGGATATTTCCCAGAAGTGGGTTTGGTGGAAAGCATCTAGAAGACTGGGAAGAAACTAAAAGGAAAAATAAACAGAAATTGTAGAAATATCAAGGTCATTTGAAAAAGCTTACACTTTCATTTTCAGAGAAAGCAGGAAAAAAAAAAAAACATGAGATATAAGTAATACTTAGAAGAAAAAATATCTAGCCTCTTGTAGTGTAGTAAACTATAAAGTTCACACAAAATATTGGAAAGATTGCAAATGTGTCAGCAGAGGCCTCCTTCCTCTTTTCCAAACTACGAAAAAAACTTCCTGCAGAAGCTCCAAAGCGTATGACAAAATTTCTCTAACATTTACATCTGTAATGGTTTTTCTTCTGGAGAGAAGAAAAAATATCAGGACATGAAATTTTTGACAGCGTTTGTGATGTTCAGTAAGGTGGAAGTATGTTTGCAAACTCCAAACCTGACTGACTTGTTGTAGCACCTTTTCTGACAGGCAACGTTAAACAAATGTCTCACATAGAAGGCTCCTCTGATATGTGTGCTTGGGTTTGGGGAGGGGAGGAGAGGAGAAGCTTCATGTGCTGTCATGGGAAATTAATGGTCTAACTTAAGGAGTTTACAGACTATCATTTTTAATCAAACACAGGCAGTCTGTCAGCTAACATAAAGCAATAAAGATTGCAAAACAAAAGACCTTCTTTCTCTGCTTCATCCTCATCTTTACAATGACCTAAGTAAAAACTAGTCCTCTTTAAATACTTTACCACAAAATACATTTGGAAGTGCATATTTGTAATTTGTCTATTTGGATATCAAAAGCAACTCCAAGAAGAAACACTGGATGCAAATCTGTTTTAGGGGGGCAATGGTCCGAAGGCACACAGGAGCACAAAACCTGAACCATGAACTGTGTGTGGTTTCCTAACAACCAGTTGTCTGTTCTTGATATCCTGGTTCTGACAGTGATAACTATATGACCTTAATTTCCATGAAAAAGTCACATTACTGATTCACTCACCAAATATTTACTGAGAATCTAGTGTGTGCTAAAATTCATTCAAGTTCTAGTTATGCAAAGCTAATCAAATAATGGTCCCTAGCATCTTCTTAATGAGGGAGAAGAAATACTCAGGAAGTAATGTGCTAGGTCCCACAAGGGCACAGAGGAAAAGGAAAGGGACCACTGAGACATGAGGAGCAGTAAGAGAGGTGGTAGAGGGCTGGGCGCAGTGGCTCATGCCTGTAATCCTAGCACTTTGGGAAGTCGAGGCAGGTTAATCACGAGGTCAGGAGATAGAGACCATCCTGGCTAACACAGTGAAACCCTGACTCTACTGAAAATACAAAAAATTAGCCGGTCGTGGTGGCACGCACGTGTAGTCCCAGCTACTTGGGAGGCTGAGGCAGGAGAATCATTTGAACCTGGGAGGCGGAGCTTGCAGTGAGCTGAGATCACGCCACTGCACTCCAGCGTGGGAGACAGAGCTAGACTCCGTCTCAAGAAAAAAAAAAAGGGTGGCAGAAGGCTCCCCAGAAAAGATGTTGCTGAGGGATGAGTAGAAATTCATCAGGTGAAGGAGGAGGGAAAGGGCATCAAGTAGAGAGAAAGAAAACACATACAAAGATTCAAAGGGATATAGCTACGGCCGAGCACTGTGGCTCACAAAACTTTAAATAGTTTGCACTACAGGAAGAATACAGAAAAATGAAGGAAATGATGCTTAAAAGAGAGTTCTACAATCCCGTCTTTCTCATGCACTTACTAAATGAAAAGACTCTGAGGGCCTAGGCATGAGAGGGGCCACCAAATGAAGGTGGCCTGGATCCCTGAATCACCTTGTGGTACATCCCATGGAGTACCTGGGAATGGCTCTCTTCAGGCCTAGGCTCCAGATCCAACAAAGTGCAGAAAACACAGGATTTATAATCAGATTCACAGATTTTTAAGTTTTGCCTCTAATACTATGTTACTTTAAACAAGAAACTGTCCAAGCCTCAACTATAAAACAGAAATAATATGTCTCCTTCAAACTATTTCTTAGGGTTGGTATGAGGACCAAAAAAGACAATGTATTTTCAAGTATTTTGCAAACTGTATTTAAATGTTAGCTATTAATGCTCGTATATACTTTACATATTTAAGTAAACATCATAATCATAGTAATAAAGTTATAACAGATCTAACCATGGGAACCACAGTCACTCAACCACAAAATTTAAATACAATGGGAATAATTGCATCCCAAGATGGCAGGGGCCAAGTGACGGCACTCAACCATCAAAGGCAAAGAAGGCATAGCTACAGTAATGGACAGCAGGGGCAGAGCAGCAATCAGAATAGTCTGACTTCTGTAGAGCTCTGGCATTGGCTAATTAACCACAGTGTTCCTAGAAGTGAAATTGACAGGAAGCCTACTGCATTCCTACTTCATTGATATAAACAGAAAACTTCTAGGTCAAATAGACAAAAGACTAATTTGAATTATAAAAACAGGAATCACAGCCCCTCAATCAATTTTCAGACTTGAGCCAGTTTATAGACCCAGAACTCCTTGAATGAAGGGGAGGCCAGGTCCCCTTGAGGAAGGAGCCCACTGCATTACTGACAATTTATGCAGTGAATCTTTCTCCCATCCTTCCCCAAGGAGACCTCTGGCCTTCTACCATGGTAACTGTACACTGGGGAAAGGGAAATGATCAGTAGAGGAAGTAGTCATCAATACCTATGATCAACAACAGCTATGACCACGTGACCAGTTGCAGCAATAAGGACAGTAATTACAATGAGTAGTTCCTCTTCCTTTTGTTAAAAACATGTTTGTGTACGTATACATTTGCATTAAGAAAATTGCTTCATTTCATTTCCTTTTTCCTTCATTATGTGACATAAGATTTATTGACTTCATATCAGCATTTAAGTATTGTTAACTTCATGTAACAGCATTTGGGTTGAGGACTGGTGTGTTTCTGGTTGTAAAAAGGACAGTTGTATTATGTTAAGTGTAATGACCTTATTATTGTCTTTAACATTATACATGATCTCAGGAGATGTATATGGGTTCCAGTTGACAAGGGGTGGACTTGGGATGGTTAATAGTGAGTGTCAACGTGACTGGATTAAAAGATACAAAGTATTGATTCTGCGTGTGTCTGTGAGGGTGTTACCAAAGATTAACATCTGAGTCAGTGGGCTGGTAAAGGCAGACCCACTCTTAATTTGGGTGGGCACATTCTAATCAGCTGCCAGCATGGCTAGAATAAAGCAGGCAGAAAAACGTGAAAAGGGCCTTCCAGCCTACATCTTTCTCCCATGCTAGATACTTCCTGCCCTCAAACATTGGACTCTAAGTTCTTCAGTTTTGGAACTTGAACTGGCTTTTCATGCTCCTCAGCCTGCAAACGGTCTATTGCGGGACCTTGCGATCATTTGAGGTTCTAGAGAACCCTGACTAATACACCAAATAACACCTGTGTTCTATCCTGAGTCATCTCCAGACAATGTGCTCAGTGCTATAATAAAAATATAGCAAAATCACAATAATTTTTAAAAAGCAGACAATGATCCACTTACATTATGCAAGTGTGGGTAGAAGTAGGCCCAGGAAAAAGTTGGAAGAAAAGGGGATACATGAGCTGATTCCTGAAGGATAAAATGTCTTTCAGATAATGAAGGAGGTCAAAGGTCAGTGTTGGTAGATGCCTTTTTGGTAGAAAGAAAAAAAAATTGAAAATAGCATGACAGACCTGGAAAAAGAAAGGGTTCATGCCTTTGAAGTGTACAAGGGGGGCCTGAGAGCAGTGCGCATAAAGTCAGAAAGTCAGGCCTTCTATACTACAACAAGGAGTTCCACTTCAAGGGCTGGGGATAAGAAAACACAAAGAAGGAGGGGAATGACACGGATCCCTCTGGAAGAACTGTAGAAGATGGATTACAGAAGTTTAGGTTTGGAGTAGCAGAAACCAATTAGGACTGAAGCGATGGCAACAAGTATCGAAGGGGGGATTGGATAAATTTGAGACATATTTATAAAGTAGGACTGGTAGAAATTAGCAACATTAGATGTGTGGGGTAAGAGGGTCTTACCCCACACAAGGGTCTTCTAAGTGGAACTTCAAGATTTTTTGGTCTGGATCCCAAAGGGGATGGAGGGAAGTGGGATGAAGACCAGAGGTGAAACTACCTCTGAAAAAGAAATGGCATGAAAAGAGCTGTGCCTCTGCAACAGATAATCTTCTAAGCGTAAAAAAGGAAACCGGAAGAAATTTAGCACTAGTGGAATGATGGGCTCCTTTGTCACAGATTTTCTGTTATTCTCAAATTACCACAATACCCTCGTTAGGAACACAGTCTCCACAAAGCCAAGGACAGTGTCTGGCACAGAGTAAGCACTCAGTGAGTATTTGCTGGAAAAAAAAGAATGAATTAAAAATAACTGAAAAACATGACTATGTTGAAGAATTTTGCCCCAAAATTCAGTTTAAATACTGTCAACTCCCACTGAATGTTGAAGTTGCATTTTTAAAATCAACATGTCAATCAAAAATATGTAGAAAAGAAAATGTAATGAGTTGAGGCTTATAAAGCAGACAGACCTCCAACATTCAGAGAAGGATGTTGGTTTCTTTTTAGTCTTCATGAAATCCTCATATCAATTTTCTTAAAAGCTTCAAAGAAAGAAAGAACTGTAGATTCACTTAGAGGCATTTCTGAGCATTGATGCACCTCTGTCAACCCTGTTCAGCATTTATAATTTCATGCTAAAGAATGAATTTAGTGGCCTATTTTTGTACAATGTTCTTTACTATTCTTATTTCCACTCTTACATTGAGAAGATGTTCTACCATTTTTCACAGATGCAAAAAGCAAAACTAAATAGAATACGCAAAAAAAGATATTGATGGATGCCAGCACCCTCAGCACACTGGACAGAGTAAGAGAGCTTCAGGTGGTTGGCAAAGCACTGCAGGTGACACTGATACTAGCAGCCACCAGGAGAGGCTGCAGATGTACAAAAACTTGAAAACAAAAGTGGCTGGAACAAATGTGACTGTATAAAATATATTCTAATAATCAACTAGCTAAAGTGAAGGCAATGAGTGTGTGTGTTTATATGTATGTATACGTATGTGTGTGTATGTATGTATGTATATATGTGCTCAGGACAGTATAAAGAGGTTAAAAAAGTATCTTTTAATATTCAAGAATTACAATGAAAGGTTCTGCAGACATACTAAAAGAATATTCAATATCCATCCAGTTTGCCTTATACATTTAAAACTGCCCCCACTACTTTTACCTTCAATTAATTTGCTCATTTGCTCAAAACATTTTTTAGTGACTGCCTGCTAGGGACCAGAACCATGTGATTTACGATCAATAAAAGTAAATTCCCAACTCACTACAACTATGTTAGGGTCTCTCAATTGGGTCCACACCTGATCATGGTTTCCTGTGATAATTCTGCATCTGGCTCTTGGCTAATCCCTCATGTCAAGCTTCTCTCCTCCCTCTTTGACCGAATTTACTGTCCCCAAAAACTAGCCTACATATTAATGTTGGTTTAAGAACACTGACTTAAGCTGGGTATGGAGGCTATGGTGGGAGGATCGCTTGAGCCCAGGCATTCTGCAGCGTGCTATTATTGCACCTCTGAACAGCCACTGCACTCCAGCCTGGGCAACACAGCAACATCCTATCTCTTAAGAAAAAAAAAAGAGAATGTCGATTTTAAATTGCCAATTATCTTTCCTTAAAAAGGATGGATCTTAATTCTAAGAAAAATCCCTTTTATTTAATAAAAGTAGCAACTCGTGTTAACTGCCAATTATCTCTTCACTGACTGATCAGAAAACCCAAAGTCTAGGAAACATGTCAACTAATTTTTGCTTTCCTAGCTTTTACTACCAAAGCTGTAGGAAACAGTCTACGTCCATCACGGAGAGAATGTGGCTTCCAGCTACACTGGCTCACTGCCCTGCTGGACACTGCGCCACCGCAAGATCTCTTACTCTCCTGAGAACCTCCTTGAACCCACGAGATAGGAAATCAAAAGATTTCTTGGAAAGTTGTTTAGAAGAAGTTTAATTTGTGAACAGTTTTTAGGACTGTAGGATTCTAAAAGTTCTTTTATTCCAAAATAATGATTGAATATTATATTTTATAATTGCTAATTTCAGTAGTATACTGACACAATGACTAACATAAAGAAATCAATGTTAGTCTATGGATGACTAACATAGACATCATGTCACACAAAAGAAGTCAGGCACCAAAGAGTATATACTATATGATTCCATTTATATCAAGTTAAACCACAGGCAAAACCAATCTATCTGTAGGGACAGAATTCACAATAACAGTTATCTCTCAGGGAAGGAGATTGACTGTCAACATAAGCAAGTCTTCTAGGGTACTGAAAATGATCGATGTCAATGTCTTATATCTTGATTTGTGTCATGGTTATACTTGTGTATACATATGTAAAAATTCATACAAACATACAAATATATAAAAATATGTGTACAGATTTATACATTTGAATGTATGTATGTGTATCTCAATAAAAATTTTAAAAGACTTTTAAACATGTATAGATTCTGAATTTACGGAGTCCAATTAAGTAACATACTTCCATATTTTTTCACTAAAGAGTGATATGGTAGAAACTTGTTAGCATTACAGTTTTTTTTTTTTTCTTCTCGACATTATTGAATACTTTCTCCCTATTTACAATGTGGTATTTTACAGAAATAGGCTTTGAAGAATGCTCACCGAGTTTAAAAACAGTATGATTGTCAAAATTACTATTCTTTCCCAACTAGTAAAAACAACATAAAAACATCAAACATTCCAGCAACTATTTCAAGTGCAACATGAAAGTCAGACCCAGCCCTTCCCAGGTTCATAACCACCACTCTTACCAAAAAATGAAATTAAGGTAATTCAAAACTAAAACTTCCTTTATGATGCTTCCACCTTTCTTCTCCTTTCTAGCTGGCTGTTCTCACTTATCTTGCTGAATCAAAGAAGGTTCCTTTCTCAGTTATTAAATAATAAAATCCTGAGAAAATATCATTGCTTATTTTGGGGTTTATTTTTGTTTAACTACAAAAAGGAAAATAAAAAAGATCTCATGACCATGAAAAGAAAAATACTTCACTTGCAGTATGACACATTTTTTAAAAACACGGTAGGCAATATTAACGATCAAATGTTCAAATGACAATTATGACCAAAGAAGAGTATTTAGTATTATATAGAAGGCTCAGTAACAAAGAATGCAAAACAGAAAGAGAACAAAGTAAACAGGAAAGAGGTTGTGTGTGTGTCTTTCTGTTTTCTGAGGAGCGAGAGGAATGATAAAATAATTTTTTCCCAATCATATAAAGAAACAATGCATAGCCAACACTCAAAGGAATATATGTTATTAAAGGGAGAGACTGTATTTTCCCCCTAGGTATGCCTATGTTATTTTTAACACTAAATTACATTATCAATTCAGATTTCAAAATCAGATGTAAATGGCCCTGTGGCTGGACATAAACATATTTCATCGAATGCTGAATAAGCATATTTTGTATATTGCAGTCCAAAAGGCGAATACATGTTCAGAATACATAAAAAGCAGCCTACAAATTATGCAAGCATCTTGTTCTGAATAGTCTTTTCTACTGTCTTTTATATGTAAGCTGCTAATAAGGTTAATTAATAACAAAATGTAATTGATAAAGAGACGAAAACCTGCATCTAAAATATCAGCTTAAATCTACGTCAAAATCACAGCAGCAAAGTAATGCTGATTTTAGGGTTATTTGGAAATACAGCGTTGGTCCCAAATTAGCTTTTACAACAAAAGAAAGCTGGTTTTCTTTTTCCTTTAACAGTCACTGGAAGAGTTAAGTTATACTCGTATGTACCAGTTAGTGGACATGAAAAAGAAAAAGAAAAATACAAAAACAAAAGCAGAGAAGAAAAAAAGAGGATAGAAGGAACTATATGGTAGGGAGTGGTGGCGTTTGTCTAACAACCCTTCCATGAGTCTCCTTGTGTTCGACAGAAGAAAGTCAATGCTGAAGTGACACAGAAGTCAACTATACTCCCTTGACCCTGCCAATGATAATCATCAGCATTAAGCTGAAGCATAAAAAAGTAACTCAAATGAGCAAGATCGGAAGAAACATATCTCCCCAGAGCTCTGAAGTTGCACAGTATGCTAGAAAGGCTTATAATCAGAGATTTAAAGAATGTAGACCTGGAAATTCAACAGCCAGTTAACTGCATCATAAATTCAGCTTCTGGTTAATCATCTCCATGAAAAATATTATCTCCCAAGAAAAGCTTTCCTATTTCTGCTGCCTTATTCATTTGAAAATTTTCATTGTGTAGAGCAGAATCTCTTGAAACATACAACCAACTAGTTATAATCCATATGTACGAAGCAACAAATAACAAAATGACTTTATCTCTTTAAGTGATTTCAATATGAAGTGATCTCTTTATATACGTAAATAGGTAAAAAATATTGTTTCTCCCCTGTTTTTCACTAACATTTCCAGTTTTTCCTACTGTTTCTCATGAGAAATGGCCTATTCTTTCGTGCTAAGTAGATTGGGATGCCTCACCTCTTTAGAAATTGCTGAAATGTGCATATACACATGGGTTGAAACCTTGACTGGCTCTCCATTTTACTCAGTAGTACAAAACTGCCCATTTAGTTGCAATCAGTGTTTAGCCATATGACATACATTTTGAAAATATAAAAGTAAAAAAAGTTTAGAATGAAATTTTTTAATCTCCAAAAGTTAGGTGGTTTGAAGGTTTATAGCATTTAACATTTACAATATTAAATCAAAAGAAGTTACTCAAATATAGGGCTTGAAATCTATGTATATCAACCACTCAGCACTTCACAGGCCTTACAGGTCAGGCAGACCGAAAACTAGCAATACTTTTTCATAATTCTGAGCAGAGGGGAAAAAATGGCTGTGTTTCATAAAAATGCAATAAGGTGTCCACATTTCCGCCCATGCATGAATAATGTATGATCTACAACATTATTTGCTAGGCTGTCTAATCACTAACATCTTTCAAAATGTCTACATAAGCTTTAGCTCATTAAGAACAAACATGCATCTGTATAAAAATATCAAATACCTGTGAACACTGAGAATAATATTCTGCTAAATAAGTATCAATGTACACATCAAATTGACATGGGTAGAACAATGTCACTGCATTTTTCAAAGATAAAAATATTAGGGAAAATGTGCTTAATTATAACAGTAAATTATATATGCCTTTGATCTGAAAATATTGGCAATATGTGATAAGTACTATAATTATTAAAACAAAAAGTATAAAATAAAAATGCTAATCACAATTCTTTTTTACTTTGAAATGTCATTTTTGGAAACAGAAATTACTGGTTAATAGCATAATCACCTTTGGAGCCTTTCACTGCTCCAGGTTTGGTTTCAGTTACTTCCTGTCCTAACTTTAAGCATCTCCTAATCACAGGCATTTCAAAGCTATTTCACAAACAGGCCACAAAACAGTACCCTATACTGCTGCAATATAGCGATTTCTATGTGTAACATCTACATCTCAGAGTAATTTTTAGAAATTCTTCTCTATGCATTAGATATGACTACAACTACTTGTTTTGACTGTTATTAGTCTTAAGGATGGAACACAGCAAACCAAACCGTCCATCACCAAAAGCCCAAGTTGCCAAGAGAGTTTCATCTTCTTAACTGACCTAGATGCCAGGACTTTCCTCACTGACCAATAAATATTTCATTTTTTGCTCTACCTAGAAAGACATAAATTGATGTCTGATCTTAATGAGGTGTGGATGATAATTACTAGTAAAAAATGCTTATAGCCCAGATATTCAATATTCCAGCAGTGTTCAACAGAACTAGAATCAGTAACACTTTGCAACTTGAATGGCATCATCAACCCCATGTCCCCAGCCTCCTGCCTCTGCCATGTCACAAGATTACAGACAACTGTTCTTCAGTTGTCCCGTAAGAAATACATCACTTCATGCATGGCAAGTATTCATTACCCTAAAGAGCCAAATGCCTTTTAAAAGCCAGTTGAAGCAAATAAGCAACAATTCTCCAACACACTATAAAACTCACTTGCTACATAAACTTTTAAATTTCAAAATGCCAGGCCTTCAGATTCCCTAAATATTATAAAAGCACTGCCCAGTCACAGAATCACAAAACTTAACGGGTAGAAAGCAACATCCAAACCAACCAACTCGTTTATTTAATGCTTTTCCTTACTGTTTTCTCTTTCTGGTTAAGCGCATCTGTTAAAGATTAAATTTCTAGAAAGAAACGAGGTATAGTATTATCTTGCTTTTACTCTTTACCTACCAAGACATTGTCTGTCATTAAACACTTACTGAATGTTTTTCCTTCCTTTACAGATAAGGGAAATGAAGGCTCACAGTGATTTGGCAGACATCAAAACTTAGAATGTGTTCACTTCTATCCAGCCCCAACACTTCACTTCTTCACTTTTAGTGGTCTAATCTCTCTCTCATACAATGTACAAAACTCTTTTCCAGTTAAAATAGGGCTCCAATGCTAAAAGGATGATTAAATACCACTTTAATTAATAGTCTGTTCTGACAGTGAATTTTAATATATATTCTCTGAAAGAGGTAATTAAGGTCAAATGAGGTCACAATGGCAGGGCCCTGATCCCATAGAGCTGATATTCTTGTAAGAGGAAGGGACACCAGGAAGCTCTGTCCCAGTGCACAGGGAAGAGGCCATGTGAGGACTCAGAAGGTTTCCTTGGGCCAGTGTGTCCTTGTTTTTGAGTCATGTCCTAGCTAACCACTGTTTCTAAAGCAGTGATGGGCTGCATTAAATGTTGCCATCCTTCTTTGACAATTCCACCTATTTAACTGGGACTCTGTGGTTATGAGGTGCTAAGTGCACCTGTCAAAGGCATGACTTTGTTTCGATTTAGCAACGCTCCCACCAATACGCCTTATTGGTCCAGGAAGAAAAAATGGCATTAGAGTATTTTCTGAATGATACTTCTAGTTAGGTGCAAGCATTCAGATTTTCTAAGAAATAACTTGTGTTCTCACCTGTGTTTGCTAAGTGAAAGAACTGTACTAACAAATCTAAGGCACAATAAATTACCTGTTTTTAGACTTGCAGAGAATAAAGAATAATAAGAAATGAATGAAAAAAAACAAAGAGAAAAGTAAATTCTCACTCCTTCTCCCCACAAATCCCACAAATAACAGCTACAAAGTAATTTCAAATTTCCTGAAAAGACATTATATATTAATTGTAATAAAAAGTGTCACCCTGATTTAAATTGTGATTGATACTATAATAAAATGTACTTCATTGCCAAAGGTTTCTTTATATTCAGATCATGGTTAATAATTACCATGATGTAATTATTCAAAAATAATTATTTTTGGAAAGAAACCTAAATGCACATCAGAACTACACAAAAGAAGAGAAATAATGTCACTCAAATTCCAACATTAACATATCTTCCTTCTGTTTCCCAAAATCAAGGCCCATAACATAAATTCCATTTATAAGAATGAACTCATTCATTTGTCTTAAAGCCTTCTAGAGAAAGCTGAAAGACAGGAAACATGTCAATGGAAGAAAAAAAGGCATCAGTTATATCACTTTCAGAGTCTACATTTTAGGGAAAGTATTTCAGAATCTATCTGGGCATGGCTAGAAACCGTTGTTTTACTATGGTTTTGTTCATTTAGACCCACAGGCAGAAATACTGATTAGATGACCTGTTATTGGCTGGGCACAGTGGCTCACACCTGTAATCTCAGCATTTTGGAAGGCCGAGGTGGGCGGATCACCTGTCAGGAGGTTGAGACCAGCCTGGCCAACATGGCAAAACCCCATATCTACTAAAATACATTAGCCGGGCATGGTGGCACATCCCTGTAATCCCAGCTATTTGGAAGGCTGAGGCACAAGAATTGCTTGAACCCAGGAGGCAGAGGTTGCAGTGAGCCGAGATCACACCATTGCACTCCAGCCTGGACAACAGAATGAGTTAAAAAAAAAAAAAAAAAAAAAAAGACCTATCATTAAAAACATTCATTAAAGGTTTAATTACAGACAATGTCTTGGTAGGCTAAGAGTAAAGCAAGTAAGATAATATGCTATACCCCATTTCTTTCTAGAAATTTACTCTCTAAGAGACATGCTTGACTGTAAAGAGAAAACAATAAGGAAAGCATTAAATAAGCAAGTAAAGGGACAAGCAGAGTTAATGGGCAGTGAACAAATTAGAAGTCAGTATATTTGACTCTCACATCCTGTGAGATTTCCTAGTGATAGAACTGCAGTAGCTATGAGAACAGTATAAAAATAAGTTAGCAAGATTACCAGAATTGAGGACCCAGTATAATAATTTTATGAAAGGAGAGTAAAAGCAACTGCTGAGAATACACAAACCAGCATAACGGGAAATTGTGCTGTGGTATTCTTAGAAGGGTGGTTGGAATTGTCAACATAGAAACTCTCCAAGCTGCAAAGAATGCACTGCTAGAATAAAACTATGAAATGAATGATTTTAATAAATGAAGTGTATAGAATAGTCATATGCAAAGTTTCAGGAAGACACAGTACCAATGACACCAGACATAGGGAAAAAGTAGCAAAGGAAAGTGAAGGACCTACACACTTGAAAGGGATGGATCTCCCTCCACTGAAAACAAATGTGAGTTTGCCAAGAGACCATGTAAGAAAAAAAAAGATATAATGTTTAAATAGGTCCTGACTTTTGATAAAAGTCAACTTGTGATAAGTTCCTCTAGAACTTATTTCATTTTATTTTTGAGATGGAATTTTGCTCTTGTTACCCAGGCTGGAGTGCAGTGGCGCAATCTCAGCTCACTGCAACCTCTGCCTCCTGGGTTCAAGTGATTCTCCTGCCTCAGCCTCCCAAGTAGCTGAGATTACAGGCACATTCCACCACGCCTGGCTAATTTTTGTATTTTTAGTAGAGATGGGTTTTCACCATGTTGTCCAGGCTGGTCTCAAACTCCTGACCTCAGGTGATCCACTCGTCTCGGCCTCCCAAGGTGCTGGGATTACAGGTGTGAGCCACCGTGCCCAGCCAAACTTATTTTTAATATGAGCTAAGTTATAAATAAAGAATAATTATTGTAATCAATTAGAAAAAGAGTTTGGCAAATTGGCATGGAAAAATAATATGAGTCAGTTGATAACAAGCAGAAACACATTCAAGAGCATTAGGATAGGGAACTGCTGGGTAACAGGAAATGTGATTTCTCAATAATGTCAAACCGGTTGAGAGAGGCTGAACCAATTTACATCCTCCTACAAGGTATAAGACATCCCACTGATCCATGTCCTCACCAATATGTGGTGTTTTCAGGCTTCTTTGTTTTTTGCAACCCATGCGGCTACAAAGAGAGGAGCTTGCAGGTAAGGATATGATCTTATTTTTTTCTTTCCCCAGGACGTGGCATAATCAGAGTCTAATAACAAGCACTGCGTAAAACTGAAGTGAAGAAGCCTAGACCTGAACCAAGATCACTTGTCATGTTTTCCATTTGAAATTTGCAATCCTGTACATTTTTTCCACCTTTCATTCTTCTACACTGCCCCTCCCATTTTGCTACACTATCTTTCAAATAACAGAATGCTAACTCATGTTCACTTAAACTAGCATAGAATAAAAGCAATGACCATTTTAAAGAACAGAAAACATATCTACACAATTTTTGTTTACATAATCTCATAAAAATAAGAGCAACTACGTCTGAACAAGAGACCACATCTAACTTGGAGATAGGAAAATATGCATCATAAGTATTCAATAAATATTTGTTGAATATAAAAGAAAATTTTTAAATTATAATAGTACTAATAAAATACACAGGTATGATAATGCACACTGGTTCATTTAATTACAAAAATGAAACTTCTAAATTTTAGAAGAAATAATAAATCCAACACTCAGGAAATGCTGAAGCGTAAAAACTCAAATAAAAAAAGTAAAAAACCACTAAAAGATCTTAATCATTTCAAGTTCCACAAGTCAATCAGGAGTTTTCGACAAGGTTGCAATTTTGGGCCAAGGGCTAATTTAAACTCTATCACAGTCATCTGTTCATCGAAGAATGAACTTACCTTTCAGACCACACAATATTTTTGGAATTTCCATTAAGAGATACAGAGAGAAAGAATGAATGATAAACTATATCAGGCAACAAACTTTTTTCACTTTTAATCAATAATAAGTTAAAATTCTGAATGAAAGTAGAAATCAAGCGAGTAAAACCACTGGGAGTACTACCAAGCCTTGAAACAGCTTTCTAGCAAAGCAGCATTTATAAAGACTTAACAAGTAACTGTCAAGAACTGTAATACATTAAGTTTCACCAGAATCTTCTACAAAAAAAAAAAATGCATTTTATTAAGTGTAAAATAAGTACTAACATATATATTTACATATATGTGTGTGTATATATATATTTCATTCTTCTAACTTCACATTTAAAAAGAAAAAAAAAAACAGAGGAAAAATTTCTTGAGAAGTGGTTACTGACAACACTGTTAATGGCTTCTAAAGGATTTCTTTTCTACTTGGGAATAAATGTAAGCACAAGAGTTCCACTTATCCAAACTACAGTGGAACTTAGCAGTAAATTATGGCACTAAATCTAGGTTAGAAGATGCCTACCATGATTAAGGTATTTTCCAATTTCTAACAATTAGCAACATTAACTAAGTAGAAATCAATTGTAATTGAGGAAGACAGTGAAAACTAAACTAATTACCAAAGTCAATTGATATATATAATCAATGTTATTTAATCTATAAATTCTGTATGTTATAATTTACTTATACACATATAGTACTTATCAACTAAACCTACAGAGAAATAGCTTTAATTTTCTTAATCTCTTAATAGTCTTAGTTTTCTTAATCCCATGCTTCTTAAATGAATTTACTTGCTACAAATCTCTGCTAAAACAGACTTTTTTTTTTTTTTCTCAGTGTTTTTATTTATTGATGAAATTTTAGACAAGAATTAAATTTGATAGTCTGTAAAGTACCTAGCTCCTTGGCTTGTAGGCAGGCAATAAATATTAGATCTTTTTTTCCCATTTGCTAACCAGATTCCCTTGTGTTCTCTATCCTTTACATTTGTTTGAATGCTAGCATACCTATAATTATGTTAGATCACCTTGAGAAGCACACCACAATATACTGCTTGCTTTCTTCCTACAGTGTATTATCTAATTTTGATGTAAAACAGACTTCTTAAAGTCAATAAAATTTCTTTAAAAACTTTTTATTGTGTGAAAGTCAAGTTTTCGATATTTAATTTACATATTTATGTTTTTGTATTTAAAATCAATTGAGGAAACTAATCCAGTACAATTTAGAACACTGGTTACCCATATAAGAGATTAGAATGTAATTAGTTCTAATGGTATCAATTTAGTAAGTCTCGGTTAATGAGAAGGTAGGACAATTATAGTAATAAACTGTTTATGCTTGGAGAAAATATTCATAATATTATCTCTGGCCAGTTCAACAGCATTTGTTTAACTGTTATTTCAAATGCCTCAAATATTACAGAAGTGATCTGAGAAAGGTAAGGTGATATTCTGAAGTACCTAACATTTAGTAAATTCAGGAGTTTCTGGTCTATTATATGAAAATGCCACAGATATATACTCTGGTTCTTTACAGAGAAAACATACAATTGATAATATATTAGATATCTGGATCCCAAAAGATGCATTTAAAAAATTGTGGTTAAAAAAATACATAACATTAAATTTACCATCAACCTTTTTTAAAGGTACCGTACAGTAGTGTCAACTATGTGCACATGGTTATGTAACAGATCTCTAAAACTTTCCTATCATAAACTGAAACTTTTTATCTACTCAAACTTTTTATCTACTCAACAATTGCCTCTGACTAACTTTGATAGTGAAGCCCTAAAATTAGAACAAATTTCTTTTATGACTTGTTTCAATGCTGACGCAACAACTGGCATTCAGTAGAGCAGCACAAATAATGAAAATATTGATCTTCAGTAAGTACATCATAGCACTTGACTTACCTTAGTAATGGGTGGAATATGACGGTAATGTTTCTGGCTCCAGGTTTGCAGACAAATTTTGTTCCTCCACCTTCAATTAAGTTGTCATCAGGACCCCCTTTCAGAAGAAAGAAAAAAAAGAGACTTAGCTCATTGAAACGTTTATAAATAAACAAACCAAGCATATCTAGATGAGTCCTATACTGTCATAATTAGGACCGTCTTTGCAAGCAATAACCTTCGGTATGTACAAAATTATTTTGAACGACTTCATCCAATCTTCCTCACTTGAATAAACAATAGATTAGAATTTTCACTCTGGCCGGGCAAGGTGGCTCACAGCTGTGGTCCCACCAGTTTGGGAGGCTGAGGAGGGTTGAGCACTTGAGGAGTTCGAGATCAGCCTGGCCAATATGGTGAAACCCTGTCTCTATTAAAAATTTTTTAAAAATAGCCAGGCGTGGTCGCATGTGCCTGTACTCCCAGCTTCTCGGGAGGTTGAGGCAGGAGAATTGCTGGAACCCGGGAGGCGGAGGTTGCAGTGAACCAAGATTGCACCACTGCACTAAAGCCTGGGCGACAGAGCGAGACTCCATCTCAAAACAAACAAACAAACAAACAAACAAACAAACACCCAGCATTTTTACTCTGAGTAAGAACATGGAATCACAGTAAGAACAAATGCTACATTTAAAGGAACAGTGCAAGGCTACAATTCCGTTAAGGTGAAAATTTTGATCTCTAATGACCAGGGTCCATCTTGGACAGTATGGGACGTAAAGCTTTCAGAGAAAGGATGAAGTGCCTGCCATTCTAAGTTGCTGCACATTGTAAAGACTGGAGCAGAGATTCATATAAGCCTAACTTACCATAGTTTATCAAATCTGAGACCCCAATGATTATAAGACACACTATTATTTTACATATCACCAAGAAAAAAAAAAAAGTCCTGCTATTTAAACTATATAATGCTTTCTTGGAATGTTTCCTTTTCCTTGTTGAATAGCTCCTTTGGCTTTTTACATAAACAAATGGTTACCATAAACCTCTCAGGCACATTCAATAAGGAAATATAAGAAAAATAAGTTTGTTAAGGTATTCTTAACACTAAGTAATATTTGAAGTCTAGCTCTTTCGAATCACTCTGACTCAGAGTTTTCAATGTCCTTGTTTTCTAAACATTGTCATCCACTGTCACCAAGAGCGTGTGTTTCATAAAAGAGTGCTCCATGCTGCATCCTATATTTTATTCCACGCTGCTGATATACATCCTGCAAAGTTTAAAGTTGATGCTTTCTTGATGCTATCAGAAGGTTTAAACAGAAGGCTTTCCTATCCCGACCAGGACTCATACTCTTTCCTCAAATGGTCCTTAATTGCTTCATTAACGGAAACACGGAAGGGTCATGGTGCAAACAGTAACGCAGGCTCACACACACCGCACCGGTGACAATTCACCGTGACTGGTTTCCAGTAGGCAGCCATTAAGATGCCACTGATTTCAGATACATCCTCATTTCAGAGAATTTAGAATGTGAAAAGATGTATCACTTTGGATGTTGGGAAAAATGCTCTCCCCCTACTTGTGTTTCTTGCCACTATAATGAAGTTCACCTAATGTAATCTCTGACCTCTCTCCACCTTTTACCCACTCCAGGGACAGTGATATAATGACTCTGACTGATAAAAATTGAGAAGAAAAGGCTGGGCATGTATGGCTTAGCAACTCCCATATTCCACTTTAGAAACTAGAGTGCCTGAAGACAGTTAAGTGGTGTCTGGTGTAAGTTTAGCTATAAAGGCCCTGCTTTGTCAGAGAACGCCTGAAGTGGGCCAACATCTTTTCTAAATGGGTGAGTAAATCTGTTTAATTGTGATGTTCAGTTAGCAAGCTTTGTTTGATTCTCAAACTGGGTTACATCCTGCAATCTGGCTTAAATCAATATAAAAGTGACATTTCACTTACTATCTACCTTACTTATTTCTCAATAGTTTCAAAACTCTGGCAGGAAAGATAGCTACTCTTTAGTGGGCTTCCTCAAAACCCTAGCAATCTACACTTACAACATTTGGTTTCCTTCTTCTAAATTAAACATTTTCTTTCTGAGTATCGTTCTTTGCATGTTACCAAACACAGCTAAATCTCCCTTGATTTATTATCTATCTAAATGGTCTCTAGGCATCTTGGAAATTGCCTGATAAAAACATGTGAAGCTTCAGAAATCCATACCCTGGATCATCAGGACGTCCCAGAGGCATCAGAGTCTAGACATTTGGATCAGTTGTTTCTACCAACTAATCAGTGCATACTTTTTCTTAAGAATAACCAAAAATACAATGGCATAGTCAACCCTTAATTAAAAATCATGGACTGTTTTTTCTCATTAAAAAAAATCAATCTTGTACAAGGTTTGCATCAGAGATATGAACGTGCTGCTAAATTTTGCTGAGTTAAGGAAAGCATGAAGACTAAAAAAAACACTATACTTCTAATAAAATCCTCCTTGAAAGGTCACATGGTATAGTTACAAAAATGATAGAATAAGTATAACTTCTTTAACAACATATTTCCTTTTAAGATTATAAAATCTAGTCAGAATTCATTCACGAAGGAGATGTGTATAGAAGAAACCGGGATATATTCTACACTTCAGGAACAGGTAAATAAGTCTACATAAAAATAATGTAATAATCGACCCAATATGAACATGTCTTTTGATAACCTATATGAGATAGACTAGATGATTTCCAACAGTTTATAAATATTCTGAAGTGCTACGATATTAGGCACTCAATAATTAAATTCAGACCTGACTAACCCGGCTTCATTCAAATGAAAACCTTCACGTATGGTAAATGCGCTGTATGCATGTGTACCTCTATGCCTTAGCCACACTGCGCTACCATCTGGAGGTCTCTCTCCCCTCGTACCATTTCTTTAGGTCCCACATCTATTCCCAAACTGACAAATGCCCCTCTCTCAAAGTCCACAATTCCATTAACAGTGACTATGTATAAAATAACCCATAAGAACCTTAACACAAGTCACTTCTGTTACTATGTGTTTTCTTCCTTATGTCACTTTTTCCCACCTGGAATGTAACTTCCTGGAAAGTGATTAAACAAGAATACATTTGCTGAATGAAAGGAAAAAAGACCTAACTTGCTAAAATATTATAGCAATTAGATGAGACAGTATGTGTGAAAGCTTAATAAATGTAAACTGTCAAAACCTGAATAAATGTAAGCAACTGTCAAAAACTAATAAAGGTAAGCAAATCTCACTGTATCATCAAAGCTGTATAGGGAGTAGGTGTGCTTAATAAACATTTGTTGATGACCATATTACAGAGAACAAAGATAACAAAAGATAAGCTACAATACCAAAAATAAAGCGTAAGAGTCACTAGAAATGTCAGTGAGAGGAAGATATGGCTGTGAAAATATAGGCACAATGACAGGGTATGAGGTTAGAAACTAAATAATACTTTCATTAGTTCTAAACCCCTGCTAGCTACAAAAAGATGATTACTGATTCACATAATGCAGTTAAGCTAAATAAAAAGTAAAGTTCAGAGAGAAATATGAAAAAAGAGACTCTCCTCCCTACTCCAAGCCCTAACCAGACTTCCACCTACAGGAACCTCACATACTCTTCCAGCTCCATTACCAAATGCCATCTATACTGCACTTGTCACGATTTCCTCTTGAAGATGAGAAGTCAAATGTTTCTTACTACATTACCAATAAACAGAGCCAACCCAATGAAAATTTTCTTGAAAATAAAGCTGTCAGAAACAAAAGTAAAGGTCTTGGCCAAAAATCATAAGGTCTGAGTCCTGACCCCCTGAAATCTGCTTTAGCATTTCAGTATTCTTAGTGAAAAACAAAACTCACTTTTCCTCATGTGCCTTCTCATCTTCTCATGATCAAATAACCTGGGATCTACTGTCAGGAATCTTTTTTTTTTTTTGAGATGGAGTCTCGCTGTGTCCCCCAGGCTGGTGTACACTGGTGAGATCTCGGTTTACTGCAACCTCCACCTCCCAGGTTCAAGTGATTCTCCTGCCTCAGCCTCCTGAGCAGCTGGGATTACAGGCACGCACCACCATGCCTGGCTAATTTTTGTATTTTCAGTAGAGACGGGGCTTCACCATGTTGGCCAGGCTAGTCTCGATCTCCTGACCTCAAGTGATCCTCTCGCCTCAGTCTCCCAAAGTGCTGGGATTACAGGTGTAGGCCACCATGCCTGGCCAGGAGCCTTCTTAAGGAACATGTTGTTCAATCCTGGTTAAAGCACTGGACAGGTCAGAGCACTCCTTCCCTTCATTATATTTATGGTCTAATTGCAGCTGTGAGAAGCCAAGTGACAGGTACCATAGAAAATGTTGAATGATGATGGATAGCTGGAATGCAAGGGAACCCGACAATAGTATTACAAGTGGAATATACTATGCAAAAGGAGAAGAAAGGCCCCAGATTATTTCCTATTTTTAACAATGAGGACGATGATTTGACACGCTGTCCCAGACAGATGGCAACAGGCACCGAGGCCACCTGATAACTGCTGGAATGACAACATCTTAGTGTTCACAGGCTGGCCCCTTCTTTTAGAATTCATTTGCTTTTAAGTAATAAGATTCCACATTTATTTATTCCTTGATTCTACCCAACTAGAGTTTAATGTGGTTTGTAATAAACATTGTCATATTAATAAAACACAAACAGAAACCAAAGCCTCAGAAAGAAATGGTAACAGGATTCTCACCGAAATAACTATGGAACAGAGGGAAGAATCAAAATGATCTTGCGTCAAACATCAGACCACTATTCATTATTAGCATAAGTGTGATAAAATTATTTAAATTCTCTGAGTCTCAGCCTTCCCATTTATAAAATAAGGATTGCGATAATCTCTTTCAAAGACTTGTGATGTTTAAGGGAAGTAACGTAGATAAGGGCATTCAGCAGTGTTCTGTGCGGAGTACATCGCCAATGCTCTTTTCCTTTTCCATTAGAATTACCAGACACTGAAGGATCTAACTGATTTCACAAACTAGGGAGAAAGAAAGTCCAAATTCAAAAAATGTTGTTCTTGTTACTTTAGGAAACACAATACTAGCCAGTATCATTAATGAGACCAACTTTACAACAAATGTGTGAAACATGCTTGCCTTATTTTTGTGGAAATATTACTGTAGCGAAAGATTTAGAAATTTGCTGGGAACACTTAGCAGGACAGAAAGAAAAAAGGCATTCTCTAGTCTTAATTTTTCCTTTTTTAAAAAATTTATAAAAACATTAGATAGTGTTAGCCATTGTTCCCCCTACTCTTTTTTTTTTTTTTTTTTTAAGCGATGAGGTCAGGCTTGGCGCGGTGGCTCACACCTGTAATCCCAGCACTTTGGGAGGCTGAGGTGGGCAGATTACCTGAGGTGAGGAGTTCAAAACCAGCCTGGCCAACATGGTAAAACCCTGTCTCTACTAAAAATACAAAAATTAACCAGGCGTGGTGGTGCATGCCTGCAATCCCAGCTACTCGGGAGGCTGAGGCAGGAGAATTGCTTGAGCCTGGGAGGCAGAGGTTGCAGTGGGCCAAGATCATGCCACTGCACTCCAGAATGACCGACACAGTCAGACTCTGTCTCAAAAAGAAAGGAAAAAAAGAGAGAGAGAGAGAGAGAGAGAGAGAGAGAAAGAGAGATGGGGTCTCACTCTGATGCCCAGGCTGGAGTGCAGTGGCGCGATCACAGGGTTCAAGTTCCTGAGTAGCTGAGACTACAGGTGCATGCCCACATACCTGGTTCATCTTTTATTTTTTGTAGAAACAGGGTCTCAACATGTTGCCCAGGATGGTCTTGAACTCCTAAACTCAAGCAATCCTCCCACCTTGGCCTCCCAAAGTAGTAGGAAGTGCCTAGCCCTACTCTTTATTTTTCAATTAAAAATAATGAATATTAAATGTATAGATGTTGAAATTATAACCATCTTGTACCAAGTGCTCAAGTGAAAATAGCATAAAATTGATCATGACTTTTTGAGCCACAGGAAGTCGCATGCCCCATCTGACCTTTTTAATGTGTCCTGATTTTTAAATTGGCCTTTCCACGTAGAAAAGAACCACAGTGAAGGTGAATTCTTTTATAGCAAATTTTTTGCTTCACAACTACTTTCTAAGGATTATGAAATAGTATACAGTATAATAAATATGGAATTCCTGACTGCATCAATAAATGGGGTCTTTAATTGGCTCTAAGAGCCAGTTGAATGGTTCAAGAGTTCCCTGAATTCACAGCTGTCACCCTGCCAGAGGGGTTCTTTTAGATTACATTTCTTAGCAAGTGCTTATTCTTAAAGCACATGTGATCATTATGGCTTAATGCTATTGCTGCTCCTACCACCACCACTAAACTTGTCAGAAGGGTAACCTTGTTACAAGTATGTGACCTTGGGGTTTGTTGCTACATCAAGAAGAAACAAAGGTAAAATACTTATCCTTACCCTCAAATGATTTACTCTCACAGCAAAGTCAAGTAAATCAGGATTAGTGATGGTACTGTGTTACCCAAGAGTGAGATGCTGCTGGACACAGGAAGAAAATCCAGGCAACAAGCCCCTTCAAGCGAAGAATTACCTTTTGCACTCAACTCTTAGGTAGTGTGTCATTATTATTAATAACAACAATACTATTTTGTTCATAATTGTATTATTTGTGCCTAAGACGGTTTCTACCAGGGAATAAGCACTCAGTATATTTGTTGAATGAACATATGCACAAACAAAAAATGAGAAAGAATGTCTTTTTTAGAACAAGTGAATTCTACCTACAAACCAACTAGGAGCAAATAGTACTTATGTTTTTACATAAAGTTTGCTCAGTGAGAAATCCATGTTTCAAGAAAGGGCTGAAAAAGTATATTGATTACAGTATTATTTATAAAAGATAATCTCACAAATAGAAATAAATTCATTATTCTCATCATAAGACAAGTAAATGTCTTGCCAATATTGTGTTCAATTATATTTTATTCTTGTGTAGCTCTCGTGTTGTACTTTAGGTTAAGACAGGTGCCAAGTATTATCCTGGATATGTAGAAAAAAGATAAAAGAAGGGCAAGGGGCAATTCTGATTTATCAAACATCCACTATGAAACTGGCACTATGCTGAATCCTTTACATAAAAATACTCACTTCATCCTAATAATATTCCTGTCATATTATTATCTACCATAGAGATGAAAAAATGGAGGCTCATGGCAGGGGATTAAGGGGCATGAAGGGTCTTGCTCAAGGTCACACATAGAGTAGGTTCATTATTCAAACTTCAGTCTGTTTCTCCAAGAACAATTTTTTCAACTATATATCCTACAATGTGCTTAATATCATTTTATGTTTCCAAGGAATTTGCAGGTTGAATAAAAGGATGCAGATAATAGTAGTGCAGGAAACGTTTAAAACAGGGACCACTGAACACTGATATTGTGATGGAGTTTGACACACAAAATGTTTTCCATGGAATCAACATTAAATAAAGCAGCTGGTTATTCCAGCCAAAACACAAAAAGCCTCATTATAAATGTAGGTGAAGCTTAAGAGAAACAATATATAGGTTATGTCCTATATATATAAATATAATGATCATGTATGCAAGGTTTGGGTGGTCCAACTGAAGCTAGAAATACTCTCCTCTCTAATACAGTCCCAGTAGCAAGAACTAGAGCTCTGCGTTTTTCTGTCTCTCCTGACTAGTAGTGGCTATGATGCTACTTATCCCATCTTCACCTTCAAACTGCTGGTGAGAGCTCCCTGGGTGTCAAAAACATGAAGGCAGGAACGAAAAAAAAGGGGGGTTTGCAACCTTCAAGAAAAGAACTGTGGAGAGTCCGCCTGTCATCCCAGAAATACTGATAGAAATCCATCTATTCTGTTTCTCCTTCAAAAGGAGAAAAAGAAAATCAGCCAGGTGCGATGGCTCATGCCCTTAATTCCAGTGCTGTGGGAGGCCAAGATGGGAAGATCACTTGAGGCCAGGAGTTAGAGACCAGCCTGGGCAATGTAACGAGACCTACTGCTACACAAAATTAAAAAATGAGCCCAGCGTGGTGAGGAGCAACTGTAGTTCCAGGTACTTGAGAGGCTGAGGCACGAAGATAGCTTGAGTCCAAGAGTACAAGGTTGCAGTGAACCATGATTGCACCACTGCTCACCAGCCTGGGTAACAGAGTGAGACCCTATCTTTATTGGATGGACGGATGGATAGACAGACAGACAGACAGACAAAAGAAAAATAGTCAACAGACCTTTCTTGCTTCTGTTACTATCACCGCAGACCATTTCCACACTTCTAATCATCCGAGACCCAAATAATGTCTTGCAGTTTCCTCACGACACAGAAAAAAGCTATGGTTTAAACGTCCCCTCCAAAACTCACATTGAAATTTAATTGCCATGCAACAGTATTAAGAGGTAGGGCCTTAAAAAGGTGGCCATAAGGCTCCAGAGAAATGAAGGAAATAAGGCAAATTCCAAGAATCTCAACTCAGAGGAGAAAGGACAGATCCTTTTGGTTCTCCCTAGAGTCACTCACAGGAATAGGCATAATGTCAAGAAAGAGAATCTAAATGTGGGACTGCCTAATGATGGATCATTGTGAGAAGGACATCTCTCATATGTGCTGAAGTAAAAAGAACAGCATGTCATGTGTATGTGCAGTATCTTATGTGTGCTGGAAATGTCCATGCCAGTAGACTGCTAGAATGGAAATAACTAATCGAAGTTTTGCTTCAAGTACGATTCTCTCTTAGATTTTTGGCTAACGACCATAAAATAATCCTCATAAAGAAATAAAAATCATATTTTTTGCAGTTCAACAACTGAGTACATTCTAGCTCTGAAATAACAACGAATTCTATAATAATCTACTATTTATTTCGAGGTAGTCTCTTGGTTTAGAACACAAAACAAGAGAAAAAAAAGCAGCTTTCTCAATTATCTCCTTACAATACATTAAAAGAGGAGTGAAAGGACAAGATAACAGGGGAGGAAACAAAAATGAAGCAACAAATTTGAAGGTTAATAATAGCTCATCCTGAGCCATCAGTAAAATGTGTTCACCTGGAGCTCTTCCCTGAGCATAAGTCAAAGGAGGGTCCATTAGCAGCAGTGCCCAGTGTTTCTACAATAGAGTCTGAAAACGGCATGTTCTAGGAAGAGCAAAATGTAAGATATGAGCCAATTACCAAAGGATCCACAGTGACTCCATGCATATTTTTAAACGGCTGATCAACAAGGCACAAGGGAGTTTTCACTGACAACCCAGTGAGGAGCATTCCTATCCTTGTGACATTATCCTACAACTCACTTTATTTTAAGGTTACCTTGGAAGATTGCAGTAATTCTCTTTCCACTCTAACTGATTCTCTAGATTTAATTATCTTGAATCTATTAGATATGTTTCAGTGGCTATTTGGGTATATCTAGCTCAGAGATTCTCATGTGTGTGAGCCGGGGAACTGTACTTCTAATTACATTTCATTTTTTTTTTTCACTAAGCATAATGTTTTCAAGGTTCATCAGTGGTGTAGCAGGCATCAGTACTTCATTTCCTTTTATGGAAGAATAATATTCCAATGCATGTATATGCCACATTTAATTTATCCATTTATCAGCAGATGAACATTTGGGCATCTCTACTGTTTGGATTAAATAATGCTGCTAGAAACACCCAGGTACAAGTTTTGTGTGGATGCATGTTTCAATTCTCCTCAGTATATACTGTATCTAGAACTGAAATTGCTAAGTCATATGGTAACTCTGTGTTAAACATCTTCAGAAACTGCCAGATTGCTTTTCAGAGAGGCTGAACCCTAATGCTAGGTTTTTTGTTTTTAAGTAACTAGTTGCTTAACAGAAAATGGCAGGGACCAGTGGCTCATGCCTGTAATTCCACTACTTTGGGAGGCTGAGGCGGGTGGATCACTTGAGGCCAGGAGTTCGAAACCAGCCTGGCCAACATGGTGAAACCTGGTCTCTATTAAAGATAAAAAAAAATTAGCCAGGTGTGGTGATGCACATTTGCAGTCCCAGCTATGTGGGAGGCTGAGTCAGGAGAATTGCTTGAACTTGGGAGGTGAAAGTTGCAGTGAGCCAAGATCAGGCCACTGCACTCCAGCCTGGGTAACAGAGGGAGACTTTCTCTCAAAAACAAACAAACAAACAAAAACAGAAAAAGGGGAGATAGGGAGACAGAGAAGGTAGGCAGCACGCAGAGAAAGTATGAATATTTTCTTCTCTAGGCTCTGTCACCTGGCTCTTGTAGGAGTGGTCTTGTGTATGTCAAAGAATCATTGAGAAGGCATTACCAGGCATAACAGATGATGGCTAGAGCAGAAGCACTGGGGAACTGGGCCAACTAGGAAATTATCTGTGCCATTTGCATTCTTTGAACGGTCTATTCTGTTTTATCACTCACAATTAAAACAGACAATAAGGTTTCTCTTCTCACTCAACTTTCAGATTGCAGAAGACTTTACTGTTTGCTCTGTAATTCTTGTTACAGCAAGAATGATATGAAGGACAACAGAATGCCATGAAGTTCTCTAATCAGGTGAGTCCATCTCATTGCTGACCTAAAGTGTACGGTTGGCTAGCTGAGAATCCTCTGATGACAGCTTGCCAGTTGAGCAGTAGATTTATGATGCAAATAAGCCTCAAACTGAAAACAGGTTGACCTATCAATCTTATTTTGTCTGTAAAAGGGTCCACAAAAGAGCTCAGGCCACTGGAAATGATTAGTGCTAGTTCACAAAGAAGAAACAGTGCTGTTTAAACGCTGTCATTGTCTTCACTCACAGAGGTGTGCTTAAATCTAAGTACTCCCAAATTTGGAAAGAAATTATTTTGAAGGGATTGGCATAACAAGTATAACTCAAAATGACTAAGAGAAGTGGGAGAGATAGAGTGCTCTGTAAATACAAAATCAGAGTCAAAATACAGGTTGCAAAACATGGTGCCATTTAGCTTACTGACAAAGATAATCAGAGCTGGCATCTAAACAGAAACAGCATTATTTCATGGCTCATTAGAAGCATCTGGATTACTGAGGCACAGGTGGTTTTAAATAACTTTACCAGCAAACCTTTAGGTTTCACTGGCAACAGTCAACTTTCCAGGCACTCTAGGCAGCAATTTTTGTAATATTCTAACAAAATCAAAATCGGTCTTCCAAGCCAGGGAAATGTGAGACATGACAAGATCAATATTCAAAATTACAATTGCTAGAGTCGTTTTTCCTGTTTTCACACAGAGAATGTTACATATTATTATGATATATAATATTACTTGTTGTACATTTATTATGTTCAACAAATAATTGACAAAAAATAATCATCATTTTACAGTCTATCCAGACTCAGACTATTTCTCAGATCTCCAAGGTAGAATACAGTTTAAATTTTTGCTCTGATGGAGTACTATATTGATAACAAAAGGAAATACAGCACTCCTACATATCTTCAATCAAAGTAATGACACCAACCAATAGAAAAAAGGTAAGTATTCTGTTTGAAGTACTGACCTCTGTCCTTCACTGAATTTAGTAAATTCAATGTTGACCATTCACCAAAGCAAAAAGTGGTGAATTTTTCCAATCTTATTTGCTCCACATTTGTCTAGCACACTTACATGAAAACTCAAAATTTTTATTATCCATTTGATCGGTCTTGATTGTTATAACATTTTGAATATTATCTGATCTCAAAATTTCAGTTCTAGGAATTTACTCCCAGCCGCAATAAAAAATAATAGCATGGGTGAAATTCAGATTTGACAACAAAGATGTTCCTCACAGAATGGTATATTGAACTTTAAAAAAACAACTCTCAAAATGCAAAACAGAGACTAGATTAAATAAACATAAATATAGATATACACACACACATATATAACTAGAATATCATGCATCCATTAAAAATAAACACTGCAATAAAGCAAGAAAAAGATATAAAACGCAGGTGTCATTAAGGTGAAAGGTTATTAACTAAAATCATATTACAAAATGAGCCTGTATCATGTGTCTGATAATTACAATACTGGAAGTCTCTGTTGATCTGGTTCTTCTCCTTTCACCTCTACTGAAACCTGATTAACTTTTTCCTGTGTATCATGTGTGTATATGTTTGTATGTTTTATACTCTCATCTTCCTTAGATCTTTATCTACAGTGATTCTTTAAGGCCCGGTCTGAAAGTAGGTCCCATCCCAAACATTAGCAACAGTTCTGCTAATCCACTTAAGGGCACTACCAACCTGGAACACATTTGGAACTCAATTCTCACTTTAAACTTTCCTCACACTATCCAGAGGATGTATATTTTGACAAGACATCTAGTTAAGAATTCTTTAGGGATGTTTTTCTCCTCTCAGCCTGTGTCAAGGTGACCAACTTTCTTTTAGTCTCTTACAGGAGGTGGGGTATTATGGGAAAGAGATGATATTTTTAGATGATCTATATGCTTTATGTAGAAGATGGGGATGCTTCTGTCAGACTCCCCAGGTTGCACAGGTCCTGGGCTTTGTTCTGTTTCTCCTGTGCCATGCTAGTTCACTTGGGTTTAGTAAATACCCTTAGGGTGAAAACTGGCTTTAGCGGCATTTTGTCTAATATCTCCCTGCAGCTCGTTGGTGTTATTTTGTTTATGTGAATCCTATCTTTCTTCAGTTCATCAAAGCAATTCAACACATTTTTGAATGTTTTATCTGGCATTTTTAGTTTTTTCATGAAATGATCAATGAAGGTACTAGTTATGCTGGAGAGAGAAGTCTCCACGCAACTCTCTCTTTATGCAACAGTCTACAAATAACTTCACCTCACCATTCAGTTGTTCCAGCGTGAGTGTCTTTGGATTCTACTCAGATAAACTGTTACTGTTTTTATGGTTTTAGCCCATTTTCTTGTAATCCTAACTAAGGCAATCACTATAAATAATCCAAAAATAATTAATATAGAGCAGGATATAGCTTTTGCCTTAAATGTTATGTTAACTGGATATAGTGAAATATAATGATATATAATACAACGCAATTCATAGATTACAAAATCAGATATTAGGAAAACAAAGTTCTCTAACTTTGACATAAAGTATATGGCGTTAAGTAAGCTACTTAACCTATCTGGGACTTCTATTTCTTGTCAATAAAATAAGGCAACCAGATGTGCTCATGAGCAATCTCCAGTCTATGAATTTTGATTTTTTAGATGATAAAATTTCCTTTACAATAGATTCTGTCCATTGGTTTTATTTACATTTTTCTGATACTGCATAAAATGGCATAGTAGCACCTTTTTCGAGTAGAAAGGGAGTCCAATTATTATAATCGTTGATATAGATGATAATTCTAGTAGATTTTAAAGGACAATGAACTGTATGTTTTGCTTTGGGATATTAGTAAAGCTTCAGGAATAAATGACTGGTATCATTTGCAGCTGACAGTTTTACATGATTTAGTTATGATTATTTGATACTCTCTTTCTTTTCTAAGACGCATCTTAGATCCTGCCATGATTGTCACAAAAATTCTCCAATGCAGAGAAAAAAAATGGGCAAAATTCATGACAGGTCTGTGCAATTTTGGTCTAAAAATTTTCTCAATTATTTACCACAAAACAAGTATCTGAACTTTAAGCAAGTCACTATAGTCAATGGTTTTCAAAAGTGTATTTCCTTCAGAATTGCTTTAATAGGGAACATTATTTCATTTCATTCAAAAACGCATGATTAGTAATCTATAATCAGCATCTTTGTGACTAGAAGTGGGTTCATGGTGAAATAAACATAAGCAATAGCCATAATCCATGACCTCATGAAGTTCACATGATGATGTATTAAAAGGGTATAAAAAAGAACACACCCAAAAATTACAAGCAAAGCTATTACAAGATAAACCAAAGGAATAAAAAAGCCTTCCAACAAGACAAAACTATTGCTCTTGAGTTTGGAAACCAACTTATATATGCACAATAAAATCCAGGGAGAAACACGAAGTTACCATTGTTTGGTAGAGAAAACAGGACACTGTTCCTCTACAACAGAGGCCAATATTAATAATATAGGTAAACAGACTGGCAATGGTAACATATCACACAGAACTCCTAATATTGGTATTCAATACATACTACATTTAACTGATCAAAAACAGTGACTCAATCACACAACAAATAACTACTTATCAACAGTTTCTAAACACATCACATAAAATTACTGCTACAACCTCTTCCTGGAAAAACACTTTTTCTTTGTATTTCTTTAATGATTGGTTGCCAGGCGCGGTGGCTCACACCTATAATCCCAGCACTTTGCGAGGCCGAGGCCGGCAGATCACGAGGTCAGCAGATCGAGAGCATCCGGGGCTAACACGGTGAAACCCCATCTCTACTAAAAACATAAAAAAATTAGCCAGGCATGTGGCAGGCACCTATAATCCCAGCTACTCGGGAGGCTGAGGCAGGAGAATGGCGTGAACCCGGGAGGCGGAGCTTGCAGTGAGCCAAGATCGGGCCACTGCACTGCAGTCTGGGGGACAAAGCGACACTCCATCTCAAAAAAAAAAAAAAAATGGTGATTCTGCTTTTTAAATGTTTTCAAAAGTCTAAAATACAGACAAAGCTTTTTTAAAATAAAATGTACTAAAGCTCAGGAGAGAACAGAGACAGGTAGAGGTTACCAACGAAAAGGCTCTGATAATACTAGACAAAGCAACTTAAGCCTAAAAACTAACAGTCCATGGAATACAACTCAGCGTAAACATCTTTATCTCAGTCGCCAAGCACCACTCCACCAACAGAGAACTGAGAAATTAAAACAGAAAGACTGGAGGCAGATGAAATTTGAATATAGCTAATCCTTCAACAAAGCAGGAGTTAGTTAGGGTTGCTCCTCCCATTCCAGTCAAAAATTGCTATATAACTTTTGACTTCCTAAAAACTTAACTGTTAATAGCCTATTGTTGACCAGCAGCCATACGATAACATGAATAGAAAAATTAACATATATTTTGGATGTGTGTTATACTGTACTGTTATACTAAAGTAAGCTAGAGATAAGGAAATCATAAGGAAGAGAGAATTTTACTATTCACTAAGTAAAAGTCAATTGTTGTAAAAATGAATCACCCTCATTTTCTTCATTTTGAGTAGATGGGGGGGAGGAGGAGGAGGAGGGAGAAGAGGAGGGGTTGGTCTTGCTGTCTCAGGAGTGGAAGAGACAAGTAAGTGAGGAGGTGGAGAACGTAGAAGGGGAGGCAGGAGAGGCCGGCACACTCAGTGTAACTTTACAGATGCTTTTTCATTTCTCTAACAATGTTTCTACATGGTACCAATCCTTTTACAACTGTTTGCTTTAGTTTCAGTAACTATATCATAGAAGGCTCCATGTCATAAAAGAAGTCAAATGCAGTCTTGGATAATCTGAACCCTTCTGCCAGATTACCTCATGTCAATTTGTTTTCTGGCAGTGCTTCTTCTAGATCTTCTTCCTTATCATCTGGCACTGTTTTGAAAGGACTCAACTCCATCAAGTTGTTTTCTGTTAATTCCTCTGGTATGCTGTCTGCTAGCCCTTGAATTTCTCCAAGATCTGTATCTTGAAACCCTTCACAACCACCATCTTTTTTTTTTTTTTTTTTTTTTGGCCATATGCAATTCTTTCATGACTTGTTTGATCAGCTCTCTAGTAAATCCTCAAAAGTCATGCACAATATCTGAACACAGTTTTCTCCAACAATTCATTATGGGTTTGGTGGTTTTCAAGGCATTTTCTATAACAATGGCATCTTCAATGGTGTAATCCTTTCAGACTTTCATGATGTTCTCCCTGTCAGGATTCTCTTACATAATGCTGACAATCCTTTTCACAGAGTATCATGTGCAATGAGCCTTAAAAGTGTTCATGATTCCCTGATTAGAGACATTCTGTTTGGGGGCAAGTAGACTATTTCTCCTTCAGTGTTGAACTGATGGAGTTCTGAGTGGCCAGGAGTATTGCACAATTAAAAGGCAGTCCCTTACTGATTCCTGACTTTAGGGACAAAGTATCAATGGAACCACTCCAGAAAAAGGTTCTTGTTATTCGAGCCTTCTTACTGTACACACCAAAAGACTGGCAACTGCTGTGTGTCTTTTCCCTTCCAGACTCGGTGGTTACAGACAATGGCAGTCCCAATCATAAACCTGATTGCATTTGCACAAAAGAGTAGAGTTAGTCTCTCTCTTCCTGCCTTAAATCCTGGCGTTTGCTTCTTCTCCTAATAAATATCCTTTGTGGTATTTTTTCCCCCAGTGTAGGGCACTTTCATCTGCATTAAAATCTGTTCAGGCCGACATCCTTTTTCCTCAATGGGTTTCTTAACGATGTTTGGGAACTCATCTGCTGTCTCTTGGTTGGCAGAAGCTGCTTCTCCTATTAACTGGACACTTTTTAGACCAAACTTCTTTCTAAAATTATCAAACCATCCTTTGCATCCTTTCAATTTGCATTAAATTGTCCAGCTTTACATCCTTCACCTTCCTTTTGCTTTAGGTTACCATATAATGACTTCCCCATATCTGGAATCATATTAGAGTCTGTAGGTAAGACTTTCTTAGAGCAGTCCTACACCCACATAAAAGCTGCATTTTCAAGACCAGATAAAAAGATATTTCGCAAAAAGAACAAGGTTTTCATGCCTGCTGATGCAGCTTCAATGACAGCTCCACAAATTTCCTTTTCTTTTTACAATAGCCCTTACACTGAATTCATTTATCTTGAAATGGCAGGAAACCACGGCTGCAGACCTCAATCTATAGTACATATCAAGCAATTCAACATTATTTTTTTGTAATGTCATGACTTTCCCCTGCTTCTTGGGAGCACTTCCAGTGTGACTAATGGTGCTTTGTATGGGTTCCATAGAGTTATTCAAGGCTTACAGTATTGCACTAAACACGATGGAAAATACGTGAGAACTGCCAAAGATCACTTCTCACTGCCATACGAAATTTACTGGAGAGATGGACTGCTCACAAGGAGAAGATTAGTATCACACAGCATTTTAAGCAAATACTCGCAGCACTTGAGCTCACGGTAACAGCAACAGGAGGTGACTATGAAATGACTGCAATAGTACAGTATGCACTATAGCTAATTTTATGCAGTTATGATTTAACACTGCATCTTCATGTCTCTTTACATTTCTTTCTACTGTGAATGGCACCATGTAAGGTCTGTATTTGTGTAAAAGTTCTGATATATTTTAAGTTTTATAATAGAGTCATAGACTTTCTAATAAATGATAAAAATAGACTATCAACATATACTTTGTGCATTCATGACATATCTAACATTTTCTTAATTTTTCTGCTATTTCTAGACTACACACTGTCTCTTGAGTTTTTTCAAACTATAGGCAATGTCCAAAAATTTGTTCAATATATTTATTTTTTAAAATCCACACACAAATGGACCTATACAGTTCAAACCCATGTTGTTCTGGGCCAACTACACATCCAAAAAGTATTTATGAAGTACCAGCCATGTACAGGTACAGTACAAGATTCTGGTGATGGTAAGAACAACCACCTTTAGTTGCTCATGTCTAAAACTTTGGAGTCATCTTTACTCTTGTATTTTTGTCTACCTCTCATCCAATCCATCAGTAAGTGCTTTCCATTTTGTCATCAAAACAAAAAGAATCCCAGTACCTCTCACCACCCTCACTACTACTACCTTCCAAGCCACCACCATCTGTCTTCTGGATTACTGGCCTCCTAACTGGTCTCTCTTCATCCATCCTTGCCCCCTGTAAGTGGATTGTCATATATGCCAGAGTGATACTGTTAAAATACATGCCTAATCCAGTTACTCTTCTCCCCAAAATGTGCCAAAGGTTCACATCTCATTTGAAGTAAAAGCCAAACTCCTTAAAATGACCTGTAAGACCTGTGTTCATCTTGTTCCCTCTACTATGTTAACACTCTTTCCCCAAAACTGCAGACCTCACTCCCTTACCTTCTTCAGATCTTTAATCAACTACCTCCTTCTCAGTAAGCCCTTCCTTGGCATATAAAGTAAGAGTAAAATCCAATATAAATAAGATCATTTAAATATTAAATCTAGTCAGTAGAAAATGTATACTTCTATATACCAGCAAGTAAGAGCAAGTTTCAGAAATCTGCCCATGATGATATAATTGTGAGAGAGATTACCTGGGAATGCCCACTAAAAGGAAACATTTGCACAAGCTCACAACTCACATAAAAATTGAAACCATATCTATATAAATGTCTGAGTCAGCTTTTTCCTCCTAATATCTATCCTAAGTGTTTTCCCATGTCATTAAATATTCTTAAGAACATGAATACTAAAGATTACAAATACTGTAGGGAAGCACCAAACATTCACCCGTCAATAGTTGTTATTAGACAGCTTGCTGCACACCAGGCACTATGGTAGGTGCGACACGGTCCCTGCCCTCATGGAGTTGACCATATTGTAAATAAGATTATTTACATGTAGTAAATGATATTCAGTAATAGTGCAAATAAAGATGCAATTACAAATTGTCTTCTGTGTTATGAAAGATTAGAAGAGAACAGCAGACCCTAATATCTCTATAGTACTTAACAATAATCTCTATAATATCTATTAGGGGCTAATTTATGTCAAGGCCAAGGAAACCCGTTTCAGGCTTCATTTCATGGAAATGACACACAGAGACCTGAAAACAGGTGGGAGTTGGTCTGTAAAGAACAGAGGAAGGTGTGTTCTGGGCAGAGGAAGAGCATGTGTGAAGGCCCTGGCTACATTCAAGGCACTGAAAAAAGTTGAGTGTAGAAGACTAGGGAGGAAGGAGAATGAATGAAGAAGGGAGGTAGGTAGACCAGATCAACAGGGTGTGGTAGGTCCTATGAAGGAAAAGACATTTTTTCATCCTAAGTAAAATGGGAAGCTATTAAAGATTTAGAGCAGGCGAGTGATACAATGAAAATGTCAGAAGATCATGTTGTTAAAAACTCAGAGTAACCTCTGACACAATCTTTTCCTTAATTTTTACCCTGATATAAAGTCTAGCTTCAAAATGCTTTTCCTATCTGCTCCAAAGCAAAGTATCTGAAATGTCTCCTGTTCTCCCTACCAAGCAGCACACAAGGTCTGTACCTTCTGAGACCATCATCAGTCACGCTAAAGTGACAAAACCTCTGGCCACTACCAAAGCCCATCACACCTCTCACTCCTATTTCATTGGCTTATTTTCTTGGCTAGTAACAATCTAACCATTACCACTCTATAATCTCTCTCATAATCCTCTCATTAAATGAACAAATAAAAGCCAGGCATGATGCTCATGCCTGTAATCCCAGCCTTTGGGAGGCTGAGGCAGGCAGATCATTTGAGCCCAGGAGTTCAAGACCAGCCTAGGAAACATGGTGAAACTCCATCTCCACAAAAAAAAAAAAAAAAAAATAGAGAAAACAGCCAGGCATAGTGGTGCACTCCTGTGATCCCAGCTCCTTGGGAGGCTGAGGTGGGAGGATTGCTTGAGCCCAGGAGGTCATGGCTGCAGTGGGTCATAATCACGTCACTGCATGGCAACCTGGGTGACTGAGATCCTGTCTAAACAAACAAACAAACAAACAAACAATCAAACAAAATATATATATATATATTTAAGTTCTTTGTAAAATTTTTAAGTTCTTTGTAAAATTTTTATAAAGGACATCATAAACTTAAAAATTTTAAGTTCTGCCGGGCGCGGTGGCTCAAGCCTGTAATCCCAGCACTTTGGGAGGCCAAGGCGGGCGGATCACGAGGTCAGGAGATCGAGACCATCCTGGCTAACACGGTGAAACCCCGTCTCTACTAAAAATACAAAAAGAAATTAGCCGGGCGTGGTGGCGGGCGCCTGTAGTCCCAGCTACTCCGGAGGCTGAGGCAGGAGAATGGCGTGAACCCGGGAGGCGGAGCTTGCAGTGAGCCGAGATCGCGCCACTGCACTCCAGTCTGGGCGACAGAGCGAGACTCCGTCTCAAAAAAAAAAAAAAAAAAAAAAAAATTTTAAGTTCTTTGTAAAATTTTTATAAAGGACATTATAAATGCTAGTTACTGTAACACAGAAACAATTGTGTGTTTTGCTAATCCCTGCTGTGAGGCAATCACAAGAGTTGAATCCTCAGAGGAAAGCATGCTTAAGTTTTAGAGTTTTATTCAAGAATATAAAAAAAAAGTGGAAGAAATGGGGAATGTTTAGGTGAGAGAAGTGGAGGTGTGGGGAGGAATATGATTAGTGTCTTGTGACATGTGAAAAGCTACATGGTGAAAAAGGAGTTAAAATTATATTCCGTGGTCCTAGAAGACAGTATTAAAATAAACAGGCTGGAACTTTCAAAAAGGCAGATCTGACTTTATAAAAGCAAAAACTTACTAAGAAGGGCATGAAAAAGTAATGGCTTTCTTAGGAGACAGTTTATTCTCTGCAACTTCAGTCTTTTGTTTGTTTCTCCTAAGAGAAGTTGAAGGTCCACTTGTTGTGGTCTCATAAAGGAGATTTAAAACATTGATTAGAATGTTAAGAATCAATTCCAACAGCGAGATTCTGGGAATTCATCAAAATATCCTGGGATTACATCCATAAATATTAAGTCAGGAACCATCACCAAGGTTTCTGCAGCAGGTGTCAACTTCCCTGAAGAATTCAGTGTAATTCTCTGTCACAGTCATGGAGGATCATGGAAAGGAAATTAAATTTATAACAAGTTTAATTACATCTAGTTATGTCTATCAAGAACAAAAAGGAATATTGCACACATCAAGGAACAGGTGATTATGAAACAATGAGAATAGTGTTTAAGAAGACTAAGATTACAGAACAATAAAGCAGCATTCTAGCCTCTCTTCCTATGGGTAAAAAGTTGTTCATGGACTGTAATTACTGATGTGTTGGGCAATGTTTAATAAGCAGCTCTGTGAGAGAGGCTAGAGTCCTGTTGTAGCATTTGCTGATTTCTGTTGTGTAACTACACTCACCGTGGCCAATTCTAAGCTACCAACATGATGTCACTGAATGCAGAATGTTCAGTGGGAAGAGATGTGCACCACTGGCTCTGGTGAGTCAGCTCGACCCCACCTGGCCCACCGAGTCTATCACTGTTCTCATGATTCTTATAATTTTATCACTCCCCAATCCCCAGGATAAAACCACATGTAAGGCAATGATGTTTAAATACAGATTTTTCCCAGTTTAGTTGTAACTATGCTTTACATATATAACTTTTTTATTTATGTGTCAATATGAGAGTTGCAGTGGATGGGAAATATTCCCCTATTAACATTTCTTCTCAGCTGACTTCTACGTATTCCCTGTGCTTATTACACAATCAAGAGAAAAGGGCAATTGCTACAGAGCTATTATGAATTAGTAATATCAGAAAATTATTATTTTTCAACTCACTGCAGGCACAATGTACATGTAATTAGAATATGCTATATTCACAATAGCCAAAAACTCACTTGGCATAAACATCTGAATCAAGACCTGGAACAGCCACAAGTTCAATTTAAGTATGGAAACAGCCCACACATACAATAATAGGAGGAAGTTCTGCACTGTCATACTGGATTCCATATAACAAAACTTATTTCTTTTTTATTACCTCCTTTTAATCAGTAAACCCTAAATGGAGGCAAAATGTGTAATTACAGTTCCCCACACTTAGATATCCCAATTGATGGATTTGTGGATATCTTAGAAGGTGCTCTTCGGTTTTAAAGATGTGAATTCAGGCAACCAGGGGTCAAATGACATAATGTCTGGAAGTTGCTTTAAAATACTTCCAAAAAGAAAAAAAATAAAACAAAATAGATGAACCCGGTATGGTAAAATCTGGATAACAATATGACACTTAAATATGAGAAATGAACACATAAGTTATATTTAAACTATTTCCCCAAATTGTGTGTTTATTTGAAATTCTTCCAAAATAAATAAATAAAGCTACCAGATATACAGCGGTTAAGGTTAGGGGCGGTGGCTCACGCCTGTAATCCCAACACTTTGGGAGGCCGAGGCAGGCAGATCACGAGGTCAGGAGATGGAGACCATCCTGGCCAACATGATGAAACCCTGTCTCTACTAAAAATAGAAAACTTAGCTGGGCGTGGTGGCGCATGCCTGTAATCCCAGCTACTTGGGAGCTGGGGCAGGAAAATCACTTGAACCAGGGAGTTAGAGGTTGCAGTAAGCCAAGATTGCCACTGCACTCTTGCCTGGCAACAGAGTGAGACTCCGTCTCCAAAAAAAAAAGAAAAGAAAAGGAAAAAAGAAATACAGCATATTTACTACAGATAACAACCATTTATTAATTTTCCCCACATCCACTAGGGTCTTTAGTATGATGTACTCCTAAACACTGTTGCAGCAAGTTTGAATACTACATTCTTTTTTAACTCCTATTTCAGTATAATGCCTAAATCTCTAATAATGTTCAGTAGCTGATGATCATAACAAATATAGATCTATTCTGAGAAGGCAGAAAGAAATTACCACAAACTCCAATGGGGTAATCAAACAAACTGTTAATCTAGATACCTTTAAGGAATATAAAAGAAAATATTCACTAGACTCATCATCCTGTTTGTTCAAGGGAAAATGTATTTCCATTGCTGTTTTCCATTTACCTAACAAAAAATAAGTCCCAAACTCAGATTAAAGTGTTCTATACTAAACTAATATTCCAGAATCTAGCTTAAGAATAAACCCCCAGGAAAATTCTATTATGAAAGTCTGAACATCTTTGAGTTGAAGCATATTCTACTAACAAATGCCAGATTTCAAAAACAATTTTCAAAAGAAAATTTTCTAACTCTATTTACAACTGAAAAAGTCAATAAAGAATGACTTAAAAATGACTTACTGATACCAATTTTGGCTTGCTCCCCCCACTACCCCTTCACTTGGTGAAGATGAAATTCAAATTTCAGAGCCATGCTTGTTTACTTTTCTGAAATCTGTTGTTCTAGTTAAGGGGTATGTAGTTTTATGCAATGGTCCATTTCATATCACATAGCACATAGCAGGCACTAATGCAAATTTCTCCATTATAATAATCTGCACTTCTACTTTTAGTGTTTCTTATGAGAAGTCTATAAATCGATTACAGTCTTCTGATCTTGTTAAAGCACAAGAGAGATGGAGAAATTAGAATGATCACAGAATGCTTGTGATAGTGCCATTTCACTCTGATCTCTTTTATGTCAACTCTGTGGAGATCTTGAAGGCTCTTTTTGGTGCCCTATAATTATTTATTTGCTACATATCAGAGCTTGATGCCATGAAATGCATTTAAATATTGTTATGCAGATAATGCTTAGGTACAACGTCCTTCTGATGCTGCCGAATCTGTTTATATTTCCAATACTAGCTTGTCTGACATCCAACACCATATGCATTGAAATAAGTTGTTCTTCAATGTTTCAAAACCTGATTTATTAGTTGTTCACATTCCATCTGCCTCGGAAAACTGCAATGTGCCTTTTACTTTCACTGGCTGCCCAAAAGGTTGAGGCTCAATTTTCCTTCACTTCATCATTTGATCAGCTTGTCAGACACATGTGTTAAGTTCTCCTTTCAACTACACGAACCATTTAAAAATTCATGCATTTTTTTAAAAATCAGGGCCGTATGGCAGGAGCCTGATTAATGCATTTGTCATCTTCCATATTTACTAATGTCTCAGAAAAACCGCTCTAGAAACGTATCCTCACTATTGTAAACCACATAGAAGCCAGGCTGTAATAATGATGCTTGCCAAAACTCGGAAAATAAATTACTATTAGCAAATACACTTTGTAGGATCTACAGCTAGGAAAAGGTGGAACAATCCCAGGGTCTATAAATGAGTACAAGAAACAATAACAGATGGAATAATCTGAAAGTATGGGAATTTTTAGGGAGAAGAGAAAGAAAATGATCTGGAAGAGACAAGGAAGACACCTATCACACAAATGTGCTGGAGACAAGCCACGATTTAAAACAGTAGCAAAGGGCCAGGCGCGGTGGCTCACACCTGTAATCCCAGCACTTTGGGAGGCTAAGGTGGGCAGATCACCTGAGGTCGGGAGTTCGAGACCAGCCTGGCCAACATGGTGAAACCCAGTCCATACTAAAAACACAAAAAATTAGCCAGGCAAGGTGGCGCATACCTGTAATCCTGGCTACTCAGGAGGCTAAGGAAGGACAACTGCTTGAACCTGGGAGGCGAAGATTTCAGTGAGCCAAGAATGCACCACTGCACTCCGGCTTGGGCAAGAGAGTGAGACTCTGCCAATAATAATAATAATAATAATAATAAACAGTAGCAAAGGAAGCAGGTTCTCAAGAGGGAGAGTGTGTGTAATTCTAACTGCTCTAGGAAGTAGGTTAAAAGAGTATTCAGTGAAGATATTCAGGATATAAGGGATTTGCAATGATGAAACAGAGAAGTTCAAGTAATGCATACTGCAAGGAAATAGAGATGTATAGAGCAATACTGGGGAAAGGGGGCCTGAAAATGGCAGATAACTAGAGAACCCTGGACTCTGTGGTAGCTGACAGGAATGAGGTACAGGGCATGATGAGATGGAACAGACTGTAAAGGCGAGGCCAAAAGACTTGCAGGGGATTAGGAGCTTGGGAATGGTCAGGAATATGCACAGCTCTCAGGCCCTCACCTTCACTCTTGCCATTGCTAGTGTGGAAACTACCTTCTTAAAATGGTCTTAGTCAATGAACAATTCCCTGTCCTTATCTTTCTTATTTTCTTATTGGATCTAGCAGCATCACTTGACACAATTAACCATTCCTTTCTAGAAACACTTTCTCACTTAGCTTCCAGGACCCTATACTGTCTTGATTCTCCTCCTGACACACTAGCTAGAAACCTTCTGAGGTTTCCTGGCTAATTCCACCTCCTTTTTCTGACCTTTTAGCATTTAAATGCCCCCAGGCTCAACTCCCGAACCTTTCTCTGCTCCACCTATACTCCCTAGCAGATTTCATTTAACCTGGTGGCTTTAAGTATCATCTATAAGCTAATGACTCCTCAACTCATATCTCCAGCCCAGACCTCTCTCCAGAACTTCAGACTTCTGTTTTCAACTTAACAACTCAACATCTTCACTAGAATTCCATTAAGCATGTCTCTAATTTAATATGTCCAAAAAACAAACTCTGACCACCTGCAATCCCCGGCTTGCTCCTTCAATAGTCACCCTTACTTCAGGAAAAACAAATAAAGTACTGACTCATGCTATACCATGGATGAGCCTTAAAAACATTATGCTAAGTGGTGGAAACCAGACATAAAGGCCACACATTGTATGGTTCCGTTATACTTCGTGTCCAAAACAGGCAAATCCACAGAGACAGAAAATAGATCAGTGGTTGCTAGCGGCTGGGGGAAAGAGGAATGCAGAGTGACTATTAATGAATAGCGGTTTCCTATAGGGGTGATAAAAATGATATAATTAGATAGTAGTGATAATTGTACAATTCTATAAAATATTATATAAATTTTATCTCAATAAAATATTCAAAAAAACAAAAGATTGCAGGAACTTTGTTTTGTTTGCTCTTGTATCTCAAGCATTAAAGCAGAGTCTGACAATAGTGTGTACTAAGAAAACATTTGCTGAATAATTGATGAATTCGTCTGTAACGTTCATACATAGACACACCTACTATTTTGCTGCTCTCTTTCCTTCCTACATGAATACCTAACAACCTATGAAAGACGAGAAGAGGTTAGACCAGAAGTTCATTGTTTCATCTTGACATCAGCACTAGAGGCTGGGTGCAGAGGCTCACGCCTGTAATCCCAGCACTTTGGGAGGCCGAGGTGGGTGGATCATCTGAGGTTAGGAGTTCAAGATCAGCCTGGACAGCATAGTGAAACCCCATTTCTACAAAAAATACTAAAATATGAGCTGGGTGTGGTAGCGCATGCCTGTATTCCCAGCTACTCAGGAGGCTGAGGTAGGAGAATCACTTAAACCCAGGAGGCGGGGGTTGCAGTGAGCTGAGATTGCACCACTGTACTCCAGCCTGGACAACAGAGAGAGACTCTGTTTCAAAAAAAAAAAAGAAAAGAAAAGAAAAGAAATCAGCGCTGTGAGTTAATGCAAAAATGAAACCAGAGCTGAAGGAGCAGTACCAAGTGTGTCAAGTTCAGAACTCACTCAAAGAAAAGATCATTTTAATTACAGTCATGTGCCATACATACAGTGATGTTTCAGACAATGATGGACAGCATATACCATGATGGCCCTGTAACATTCTAATGGAGCAGAAAAATTCCTGTCGCCTAGTGATGGTGTAGCTATCCTAACATCTCACAATGCAATGCAATACTTACATATTGTAGTGAGGCTGGTATAAATGAACCTACCGAACCACCAGTCATATAAAAGTATAGCACATACAATTATAAACGTTATACAATACTTACTAATGATAACAAATGACTATGATATGGTTTATGTATTTACTATACTATACTTTTATCATTATTTTGGTGTGTACTCCTATCACTTATAAACAAAGATAACTGGAATGCAGCCTCAGGCAGGTCGTTTAGGAGGTATTCCAGAAGAAGGCACTGTTATCATAAGAGCTGACAGCTCCATGCATGATATTGTCCCTGAAGACCTTCTAGTGGGACAAGATGTGGAGGTGGAAGACAGTGATACTGATGATCCTGACCCTGTGGAGGCCTGGGCTCACATGTGTGTTTATATCCTAGTTTTTAACAAAAAAGTTTAAAAAGTCAAAATAAATAAATAAATAAACAATTCTAAAATTAGAAAAACAGCTTACAGAATAAGGATATAATGAAAATATTTTTGTACAGCTGTACATTGTGTTTGTGTTTTAAGCTGGGTTATTACAAGAGTAAAAAATTTGAAAAATAAAAATTTATAAAGTAAAAAAGTTACAGTAAGCTAAGTTTATTAATAAAGAAAAATATTTTATATAAATTAAGTGTAGCCTAAGTGCACGATATTTATAACATCTACAGTAGAATACAGGAATGCCCTAGGCCTTCATATTCACTCATCACTCACTCACTCGAGAACTTCCAGTCTTGCCAGCTCCATTCATAGGGTAAAGGCCCCCATACAGACGGACCATTTTTACCTTTATACTGTATTTTTACTGTAAAAGATAAAACATATCTTTTCTATGTTTACATGTTTAGATACACAAATACCCCTTTGTTACAACTGCCTACATGTTGTACACATAGTACAGTAACATGTTGTACAGGTTTATAAAGCAACAGGCATATCATAAACTATACCAGGAGCAACAGGCTATACCATATAAGCTAGGTGTGTGGTAGGCTATACCATCCATGTTTGTGGAAGTACACTCTATCATGTGCACAAAATGATGAAATCACCTAATGATGCATTTCTCAAAAGATACCCACATCATTAAGTGAGAAATGACTGTATTTAGGTATCTGCATGAAGCTGCATTTGAGTTTAAAAATTATTTTTTGTAGAGCACAAAGAGGAAGTTCTAAATCAAGCCAGACAGGCATTACAAAACTATTTTGAGTATGGCACCTAGAGAGAAAACAGAGTCTAAAATATAGTGCTCTACCTCAAGCACTTCACAACCTACAAAGGCACAGAATCGACACCAAGCCCTAGAATTTCCAAGGTAAAAGACCAGCAGGTGAAAGAGTAAAATTATGTAAAGTTTAAATTTGGTAGCAACTAAAAAAAACCACCTCGTATATTCTTGATTTCTAAAATCCTGCATATTTTTTCAATGTGGAAAAGAGCATATCCTTAGCAGGGGTAGTAGACACGAAATAATTGTTTTTAGACAAACATAATTCCACAATACATCTTAACATCTAGGGAGCCACCCAACACACATAACACTTATTTTTTTCCTACATATTGTATAAGAAAGGAGTTCATTTTCCATTGCCCATTGGCAGGCAAAGAGATCGTTCCTAACAGCACGGGCTTTCCCAAGTGAGCTGCTGCCTGAGCTGCTCATGCCAAGGCACAGAACACACCTGTCAAGAAGAAAGGCCCAGCTGAAGCTGAAATATATGATTGTCTAGACTCTGCCCTGCCATATCATGTTCCTCAATCTGTTCATCCAGAATCTCTTTTAGATGGGTTTCTCTACCTTCTCATCATGGCAGCTTTGTTTAGTCTGAAATTCAATCACAGATGAATTAGGCTTTAGGAAACATTCCCATTCTAGTTTTGTAGTCACATCAGAAACCCTAGACCCCGTGTTAATTTTGTTACAGCTTTTAGTTCTCGCATTTCAATGTGAAATCACTTCCCCTTGGAGAATGCCACTGATACTGGCAAGAAAGCACAAGGGGCTGCCACACAACTCAATCGCCAATAACAACCTGGGAAACTCAACCCTCCGCAGACATTAGTAATCATGGGAAAACAGCCAGAACTTTAATCACAATTCTTTCAAAAACAGCCAGGGATTTGGAAATGCTGTTATTCTAGGATATGACCCTACTACACTGTTTAATCAAAGCCATTGCCAGTACAAGAACAACCTGCAGATTTTAATAAAAACCAATTTCATAAAAGTCAGTGTGTATCATGCTGGACTCAATTTAGCAAAATTCCAAAATCTTTACATATATGCACCTTCTACAGATACAAATTTGCTTATTATATCGCATACAACCTCTCTGTTTGGAGTTGCAAATTTTTACAAAAAAACACACACATACACCGCCATTTCGGCATGCAGTCACCCAACTGAGGTTATATAGTCAACAAAACTACTGAAAAATACGAACCTGTAAAATTGGTGACCAGCTGGGTGGGCAGGTGCAGGATCTGGATTGGATTGCCTCCATGCCCCAGAGATGGTCTGGAGGCTTTCTTCAAAACAGAAATTTGGGAGAGAGTATTTTCAGTGCCAAGCTGGCAATAGCCACACATCCCTGATGTTCAGGAAGCCATGTGGCTTGACTTCACTCCACCAGTAGCTCTATTTTTAGGCAACATCCTGGTGAAATGGCAAAGGCCGCAAGCACACCTTAAGATACAGCAGCTGCCGCCACTGCTACTGTGGCTGGTGAGAGCACAGGGGAGTTGTTCTCTGTCATCATGGAGGAGAGAGAAGGAAGGCAGAAAACTGCTAGCTCATCCTGTCTGCTCCACTCCCACTTCTAGGGGATTTCTATTCTTCCAACTAGGAGAGAAGTAGGGAAAGTAGCAGTGGGAAAGGAACATGAAGATGGGGACGGAGAGGCTGGATTGAAATGTTTTCTTCATTTATAAAGATCATGTCCACCAAGAAATGTGAATATAATGGTGGGATAGATACACAACAATTCAGAGTGATTTATGGCCTATTAGAATTGAAGGGAATGAACTAACCTTAATTTTTGAAAAATACGTATCCCCCTCAAAAAAAAAAAAAAAAAAAAAATATATATATATATATATGCACACACACACACACACACACACACACACACACACACACAGAGACATACATACAGGCCTCCAAAGATTTTCACTGTATCTTTCCACTAATAATGGGAAAGATATTTCTCCAAATAAAAATAACAGGACTATAAAAAAGTATGCCAAGCCAAAGGACACCAGTAAAACAACAAAATTCAGCATTTCAATGAATTTGAAAAGCAATCAGATTTTTACCTCCGAAAAACACCCCCTTAACAATGAGGTCTATGAAAAGAATATGCCAAACAACCTATTCCTCAATTTTTTAAAAAGCAGCATATAAACAAAGGGGAGGATGGGCAATGCAGTGTACATCTGTTGCATTTCTAGGTACTCTTACAGGACAATCCAGGATTATTCCCTGGATAGGTGATTCACTGCAAACCTGCTTTCAAACGTACATTGACAGTATTTAATTACATACTTTCTTAGTATAATCTATACGTAGTTGGTACTGCTATAGAAGCTGAGAAAACAAGATGCTTCACACAAGTCAGTTACTGTCTGACTAAAGGTTTGAAATGTTAAAAAATAAAAATAAAAAGAAGCCAACAATGCTGTAAGCTAGAACTCTGCACTGGTTAGAGACATAGATACGTATCTGTCCCACAAAAGGCTGCTGGGAACAAAGGGCAAAGATGGCAAGTTGCAACGTTTATTTTCTTCTGAGTCAGACTTATTTATTTACTTATTTGCTTTTGTTTTCTGAATTATGAATTCTTGGAACACAAGAGAGACCCATATGTAAATGTAAATGCTGAATTATTTTCTGAATGATTTTCTAATTATATGGCTTTTTGGAAAATTTGCAACATCGATTCTCTCCATTAGTGCAAATAATAGAGGGTACACTGCACCTAGGTGATTGGGAAAGTGGAAAACTACACCACTCTCATTTCACTGAAGAAGAAAATAGGTCTATGTAAATAATATCTTGTAATAACGTAGCTACTAAGTGTCCAAATTACCTTTGCAATCATATTCTCCTCTGAGTCTCAAAGTATTATGAGGTAAAGCAAATATTACTGAAGCAACCAATGAGAAAACCAAGATCCCAAAAGCTGAAGCATCTTGCCCAAGATCCTCACAGATGGCTGGCAGTTGAAAATAAATAAAAATGCTAGGCAATGCAAGCAACATTCAAAGACCTCAAAAGTCAGGGGAGAGTGGCTTACGCCTGTAATCCAGCACTTTGGGAGGCCAAGGCCAACAGATTGCTTGAGCCCAGGAGTTCGAGAATCTCCTGGGCAACATGGTGAAACCCCATCTTTACTAAAAATACAAAAAAATTATGCAGGCACAGCGGCACCCACCTGTAGTCCCAGCTACCTGGGAGGCTGAGGTGGGAGGATTACCTGAGCCAAGGAGGTTTAGGATGCAGTGAGCCATGATTGTACCACTGCACTCCAGCCTGGGCAACAGGAGTGAGACCCTGTCTCAAAAAAAAAAAAAAAAAATTCAGGAATCTGTTCAATTTTTAATACTTGCTTATAGTTAACATCTAGTGTGATATTTTGGGGTAATAATGTCAAGGTAGACATGAGTTTGTACTTTATAGAATAAGAGTCACACCACTTTACCTCCCCCAGGAGATACCAAAAGAAATGAAATAGTAAATAAACAGTATGCTCTGGACACAATATACTCCACACAATTTCAAAAAATAAAAAGTTTGGTCTCTGCTCATTTATCATCTAAGAAATGATGAATGTCCAGAAAAGGTCCATCTAGCTATGGAAATTATTGTCTGAAAGGCTAATTTGGTAACTGTCATCAAAGAAGCAATGATACATCATATTCAGCAAAGTATGCCACATGAAGATTACACAGTATGGTCATCTTCTGTTAAACAGCCATTAGAGAAGTCCTATTTCTGGCAGAAGCAGGGTTAAGGGGAAGGCTGAGGAAAGGATCATGATAAAGTGAAAGAAGTAAAGAAACACAGGAACATAAAGAAGAAGACAGTAGCATTCAGCAAGGACATTATGACAAAAAGATAAGGCCCAGCTGTATTCATCTTGGAAATTTGTTTCTTCTGAAATCAGAAGATATTAAGAAGCCTCATCATTTGTACAGAGTCATGTCCTCTATTGAGAGATGAGGCTTTATAACAGTGCCAACCAATGGAACTATAATGTGGGTCACATATGTAATTCTTTGTTTTCCAGTAGCCATATTAAGAAGGTAAAATGAAACAAGTGAAATTAGTTGCATTAATATTTTCATTTAACCTAACATAGCCAAAATAACATGCAAACATTTAGTCACATTTAAAAATTGAGATATTTTATTCATACTGAAAGTCTTTGAAATCCAGTTGGTATTTTATTTTATTTTATTTATTTATTTATTCATTCATTTATTTATTTATTTGAGATGGAGTCTCGCTCTGTCACCCAGGCTGGAGTGCAGTGGCATGATCTTGGCTCACTGCAACCTGTGCCTAGCGGGTTCAAGCAATTATCCTGCCTCAGTCCCAGTCTCCAGCTGGGACTACAGGCACCTGCCACCACGCCCAGCTAATTTTTTGTATTTTTTAGTAGAGACAAGGTTTAACCATGTTGGTCAGGCTGGTCACAAACTCTTGACCCCAGGTAATCCACCCTCCTCGGCCTCCCAAAGTGCTGGAAGGAGCCTAACTTTCCAAGGATTCTTTTTATTTATTTATTTTTTTTGAGACAGAGTTTTGCTCTTGTTGCCCAGGCTGGAGTGCAATGGCGCGATCTCGGCTCACCGCAATGTCTGCCTCCTGGGTTCAAGCGATTCGCCTGCCTCAGTCTGTTGAGCAGCTGAGATTAAAGGCATGTGCCACCACGCCTGGCTTATTTTGTATTTTTAGTAGAGACGGGGTTTCTCCATGTTGGTTCAGGCTGGTCTCGAACTCCCAATCTCAGGTGATCTGCTCGCGTTGGCCTCCCAAAGTGCTGGGATTACAGGCGTGAGCCACCGCGCCCGGCCTCCAAGGATTCTATGCAACAAGGCGGTCCTATCAGCCCTGAACTACATCTGACTTGTAAGTACGAAGGGGAAATGTCCATCTTGTGGAGGCCATTGTTATTTTAGGTCTTTGCTACCTGTAGCAGAATCTAATCCACACTGATAAAGGTAAGGAGGGGGCTGCTTCAGTGACATGAATTATCTTTGTGCTATTCACCAAACTTGATCTGGACAATCTGGCTGGATGAGGAGATACTCCACATATACTGAAGAAGACAAACTAAAAATTTGGCTGTCAACCTAAATTCATATCCTTCCTGATTGCTTCCTCTAAAAAGAACCCTAATTCTGTCCTTCTGGACAGCTGGATGCTTCATGGGAGACTGACCCAAAGTCCTTGGCCATAAATAGATATAGGCAAGGTCCACAATTCAGGCTAATGAGACATGGGGTCTTCCAGTAAAGGTTCACTTGCTTTATAAAGGAGAGTCAGAAAGAGATGAGCCTTTGTTGGCTCTAAAGGTCCTGAGTGGATTTTATAGCTATGAGAGCTATGATGCTGGGCACACTAGTGCCCATCTTGGACCTAAGTTGAAGATGAAGTTTGTACTTGGAAAAGGGAAAAACCATGGTATTGGCAGGGAAAAGAAGCTGGAACCCACCTGCTGTAATGAGACTAAAGCTCACCCTATTTGAGAGATGTCTTGTTGCATTTACGGGTGAGCCACATTATTGGGGGGAAGAGTGAATTTCTCTACAAAATCATTTCATTCTTTTACCAAGCTCCAAACACAACAAACAAATGATTATAAACAAACAAACAAAAATACATAGCTGAGTTATGGAAACAGAGGATAAAGAATGGGAGTTTAAAGCAGGAAAATCTAATTTTAAGTAGTTCTACTATTAATTCATTCTGCAAATATGAACAATTCTCTGCACATGTTCCCTAGTTTTAAAACAAAGTTAGCCTATTTTTATCTTTTCTCCAAAATGAGGCAGCACATTATGAAACATAAAAAAACAGCCAGAAATCACAGAAATTCTCAAAAATCCATGGAACATTTTCTTTTTCCAATGTGAAATAAAATAACAAAATACAGTTTTCACTAAATAGCAAGAAAGAACTCTAGATTAGGTCAAGGATTGAGACACCAAGACATGTAACATTTAGGCTGTGAGATGAGAGAAAGAAATTACACAGATGAAAGGCATATGAAGACAAGGGCAGAGGTGGAAGTCACGTGAATAACATTGTACAAAGAGAGCATGTTGGAGCAAAGCAAATGGGAGTGTGGGAAAAGGGCAGGGCTGGTTGGGAGCCACACTTAGCCAAGACAGAAACAGGCAGACAGGGGTGCCAGAATCTGGGGTTTGGCTCTGTAGGAGAATCCAGAGAAGACAGAGGCATGGTAGGTAGGTACAGGGGGAGATACTACAATCTAAGCCTTTCCATTAGCTTCTAGAAAAACTCTAAGAGTAGAGATATTTGGTGATAAGACAGTGCGAGGTATAGGAAGGAACTTCTTGTTGCTAAGAGTGTAAATTTTAGAATGAGAAAGACAGAAGTCTTAAAAAACAATTCTGCCACTGACTAATTATGTGACCTTGCACTGATTTCTAAACCTCTCTGATCACTAGTTTCCATTATCAGTAAAATAGGGATAAAGGTAGTTATAGCTCATAAGGCTGTAACAAGGATTAAATGAGATCATGCACATAAAGTGCTCAGTACAATGCCTGATACACAGAAAGAACTAAAAAATGTTTTTCTGACATACAAACACACAAAACAAGTATATCAGAAATAATTCATCCCATAAAAGTAGACGCTAATCTCATGACGTATGCAAAACAGACATTTGTGGGAAAAGTCTTAAGAAAGGCATATGCAACAAAAGCAAATTACTTATAGAAACTAAAGACTTCGTAGCAAGGGACAAAGGACAGAGGAAAGGTAGAGACAGACTTTCTAGGCTGTAGGACCAAGAACTTTGTTCACCACTTCTAAGGGTATCAGCAGCATTTGATACATACTATTGATCACCTCCCTTCTTCTCTTGGCCTCCAGGATACCACCTGCTCTGATTCTCCTGCGTGCTACTGCACAGTCTACTGGGTTCCATCCTCCTTCTCTTCCTTTACTCTATGGGGAAAAAGTCCTCTCTGATCTCACCCACCTACTCTCCCCATTACCTACACTCCTCCATCCACACTGGTTTCCTTGCCAGTCCTCAAGGACTTCCTCCACCCCCACCTCTACATCTGCATGATTCTTTGACTTCCTTCAGCTCCTGCTCAAACACCACCTTATCAGGGAAGCATTCCCTGACCATTGGATCTGAAATAGCAACTGACACCTACTCCCATTATTACTCTGACCCCTGAACTGCTTCATTTTCTCATTATACTTCCCATAATCAGATCTGCTTATTCATTTATGTTTATTTTTTTATTCTGGCAGGCTCTTGAGCCAGAGTAGGCTTAAAAAGACTGAAGCTTGGCCGGGTGCAGGGGTTCACACCTGTAATCCCAGCACTTTGGGAGGCCGATGCGGGGGTATCACAAGGTCAAGAGATTGAGACCATCCTTGCCAACATGGTGAAACTCCATCTCTATTAAAAATACAAAACTTAGCTGGGTATGGTGGCATGCACCTGTAATCCCAGCTACTCAGAAGGCTAAGGCAGGAGAACTGCTTGAACCAGGAGGCAGAGGGTGCAATGAGCCAAGATCGTGCCATTGCACTCCAGCCTAGTGAAAGAGCAAGACTCCACCTCAAAAAAAAAAAAAAAAAAAAAAAAAGAATCCAGCTTATTTATTTCTTGTGTCACCCACTCTCCATAACAAATGTAAGCTCCATGAAAGCAGAGACCTTGTGTGTTTTATTCACTGCCTATACCCCTTGCCCAAAACACTGTCTAACACATGGTAGGATCTCAACAATATTTGCCAAAGGAAAAGAGAGAAAGGTTTTCAAATGAAAATATTATTCATTCTTTTTTTACTCTATCTCTCATTACCTGAATTTATTTCCTTCCAGTTACTTTTTAGCCACTGTCTCTCTAATATACAAAGACTCACACATCAACTCTCTTTTTGGTTAATGGGAAGCAACAGATACTGTGCATCAAAGTGGTTCACATTTAAGGGTTCTGACAAATCTTAGATTCTAAGATTACTGTCTCAGTTCAACTTACAGTTTTGCCTCAATAACACTCAGGATGGTCAATATGACTATTTCAGTTTGAGGACAGTCTCTTAATTACTGTGCTTCAATTCTACTTGTTAGAAGAACATTATTTTTATCTAATCTACAGTTAGGCACAGGCATCTTTTTTGATAAATTCATTCTTTAAAAATCATTAAACTTTCCACATTGTTACATAACCATATAAATGTGTGTTCCAATACACAATTAGAAAGCATTTATTCTTGTTTTAATATTTAATCAGAATAAAACACAAAACTGGTCTACTTCTGTTTGCTTAAAAATTTTGCATATTATTCGTAAGAATATTGTCTATTTTACTGTATTTGCTCAAAATATGTGTGTGCTCATCTATTATAGAAACACTCTTCCAAATATTTAGAAAAGCGAGTGCAGGAGTGGTGCCAAGCGGAGGAAAGCATTGTCTTTGAAAGTCTTTTGATGTGTGGGAAACGGAACTGAAAACCAGAATCAGGAGAGATTTCTATAATTCAAGAGCTTTCATCCATAAACATCCCCTATGATAATTTACCATATAGATCTGACAACTGAACTTCATCAGTTTTTCTTCTCAATCCAGACTCCCCAAAACACATTGATTCCCATTTTATAATCACATACATTATAATTACACATTAGTGATTCAGGGAGCAAGATGGCCTAGGGCTTAAAGATTTCTAGCTGGATTCTGTTTGACTCTGAAGGTTATGCCTGCTGGGTAAGGATTACCAGAGTTAATTTCAGATAGTGAACAAGAGATACCAAGAACTAATGAAGAAACATCAGACTCCACAACCAAAACAAGGAAGCAGCGTCTCCCATCTTGCCTTAACAAATCTCCTCTTGCTGATGATATGTGATTCATTCTCCTGTTTCACTTGTAAAAACAAAATGAAACAATAGCATCACAGTGCTTACTACGGTACAGAATTAACGACTGTTCACACCACTTTTTCTCTCCAATGTTTCACAAAAACTCAAGAACAACAAGAATTACTGACACTAAAACAAAAGACTTGCCTAATTTTGAAAGTATAAGCTTTCATATCTACCAAGTTAGGCCAGGCACGGTGGCTCACGCCTGTAATCCTGGGACATTGAGAGGCCAAGGTGGGCAGATCACCTGAGATCAGGAGTTTGAGATCAATCAGGCCAATATGGTGAAACTCAGTCTCTACTGAAAATACAAAAAATAGCTGGGCATGGGCTGGGCATGGTGGCTCATGCCTGTAATCCCAACACTTTGGAAGGCTGAAGCGGATGGATCATGAGGTCAGGAGATCAAGACCATCCTGGCTAACATGGTGAAACCCTGTCTCTACTAAAATTACAAACATTAGCTGGGCATGGTGGTGCATGCCTGTAATCCCAGCTACTCGGGAGGCTAAGGCAGGAGAATCGCTTGAACCCAGTAGTCAGAGGCTGCAGTGAGCTAAGATCGTGCTACTACACTCCAGCTAGCAACAGAGACTCCGTCTCAAAAAAAAAAAAAAAAAAAAAAAAAAAAAAAAAAAAAAAAAAAAAAAAAAAAAAGCCGGATATGGTGGCACACACCTGTAATTCCTGCTACTCAAGAGGCTGAGGCACTTGAATCACTTTAACCCAGGAGGCGGAGGTTGCAGTGAGCCGAGATTGCACCACTGCAGTCTAGCCTGGATGATGAAGTAAGACTTGTCTCAAAAATAAAATTTAAAAAAAGTCATATCTACCAATTTAGTTGCTGGGTAGATCTTTCAAGGACTCTCCAGATATTCCCAGGCACTAAAGTAGCCAAATGAAAATGTTTTCTATATTGTGGGAGGCCAAGGCAGGAGGACTGCTTGAGCCCAAATTCAAGACCAGCCTAGGCAACATGGCAAGACCCCACCTATTCAGAATTTTTTTTAAAAAAAATTCACTGGATGTGGTGGCACACACCTGTAGTCTCAACTTCCCATGGGGCTGAAGCAGGAAGATCACTTGAGCACAGGAGTTTGAAGCTACAGTAAGTTCTGATCATGTCACTGCCCTCCAGTCTGGGCAACAGAGCAAAGACCCTGTCTCAAAAAACAAGAAAAAAGAAAAAAAATAAATGTTTCAAAGAACTCACATCCAGATTTTGCCACACTTTGGCATACTTTTCTATAGCCAAAGAATAACCCCAGGAGGTGAATTTTAGAGTACTGAGTGGAAAAAAATTCAAAAACTGTTTAGCTCAGCAGACTCAAAGGGCAGCTCAGAATCACAACACGCATCACTGCTCCATGTGTATCTACCTGTATCCACCTTGTTGCCACAGCATGGAGAAAATGAAAGTGTTTTTAATTGATTCCCCAACCTACACGCATTCAGTCCCACAGACCCAAGTGTCACCTTTTACAGAGCGGTCCATTCTGACCAGCAGTGCACAGACCTGAGAAAACTCACTTCTGCAGAAAAACTGTTAGTCTCAACAAATTCAAGTCGGCCACTCAGATCCAAAGATGTATTTTTTACAAAAATATACAGAGTGCAAAATGAAAGAAAAGAAACAGTGTTGCTAGAAAATACACACACACACACACATACAAGGTCTTTTAAAAGTTCACAGAAAATGCATATGAAAAAACTATGCCATGGGTTTCAAAAATATTTTTGTATCAAACTAAGCTTGCTATAGATCCATGCCTGAACAGGATCTAGTTTGAGGCACTAAAAAGGATAAAACATCAGTCACATGAATTCTGTTAAAATTGAGGCAAGAATGAACATCAAAATTATGGCGAAGGCTGGGAGCCAAGGCTCACCCTATAATCAGTAGCACTTTGGGAGGCTGAAGTGGGAAGACAGTTTGAGTCTAGGGGTATGAGACCAACATGGGGAACATAGTGAGATTCCATCTCCACAAAAAAATTGTAAAAGTTAGCCAGGTGTGGTGGTACATGCCTATACTCTCAGCAACTCGGGAGATGCTACAATTGAAATGGGATAGTTCCCTTGGCCCTTTCGTGGGACTCCCGAAGAGGGTGGCTTTTTTACTCAGCCCACAGCCCTCAACCCCTCACAGGAAGGGGAGCACACAGGTGAGCAGGTACAGGGGCTGGGGCAAGTACCTTTGGACACCAGCAGGGCCGAGCCTTGTATCAGCCGCGTGGCAGTGTCTAGGGAGGTGCCCTGCCCATGATCTGTGATGCCCCAGAGGGAATGTTATACTGTGCTCTCTTAGCTTTGTTGTCTATCGATGGCTACGTGTTTAACAGCTCAGTGTGACATTCCTCTGTATCCCAAGCTCTCGTTTGGCATCCAGGAAGAATCAAGTCACAGGAACAAACTGAAGACGGTAGATGCAAGGGATTTTATTACTGATGAAAGAGGCTCTCAGAGGGATGGAGAGCTGGAAAGGGGATGAAGTGGAAAGCTGGTCTTCCCCAGAGGTTCGGCCATCCCTAGCCAAACTCTTCCCCGAAGTCCCGCCGTCGAGCCGTCCTTCTGAAGTCAAGCTGCTTTTCCCCGAAATATGGTTGCTTCTTCTCTCCTTCTCTGCCACTCTGCCCCGCTCCTTTACCAGCGGAGCCTGGGGTTTTTATGGGTACAGGATGGGGGCAGGGCAAGCTAGGATGATTTCAGAAAGGGCAGCATTTGGGAGAGAAAACAGGAATGTATGTTCTCACTTTGGGCTGCGGGTTCAGGCTTGAGGGTGGAGCCCTTGCCAGGGACCCTGCCCTTTTCTATCCAGTGTTTCCCTGCCTCCTGTCCATATCAAAAGGAGCTATGATTGTTACACTGCATTCCATTCTAGGTGTCTGGGTGAGACCCCATCTCTAAAAATAAAAATAATAATCACATTTTTAAAAATAGAAAAACAATATGGTGAAGCTTGGATGGAAAAGTGGCGAAACTGATAGATACAGGAGGCAGAGAAAGGAATCTGCACAGGGTCTTGCCTGAGCATGCCCACAATGGACCAGGGGCCTGCATGTGTACTGGGAAAACGGGCTGGAGGCGTCAGAAATCTGAGCCTTAGACGAGGAGCCGGGGGTCTTCAGCTTGTGTGTGGTGGCCTGTTATTCAATCTGTGAGGTGGGAGCCTATGAGCAGAACCCCCCTCTTTTCTGCGGACAGATTTCTTGCAGGATTTTAGCTGAACTAAGGAATAAGAAATCCTGCATCAAAATTATTGATTCTTTATATAAAGATGATAGAGATAATGTCCCAAAGAAATCAGCAGTTTATAAATAGATGACTTGTTTTCAGAAGGGACAGGACAATCTTGAGGATGATGCCTATAGCAGCAGACCATCCACATCAATTTGTGAGGAAAAACTCAATCTTGTTCTTGTTCATGCCCTAATTAAAGAAGGCCAACAATTAACAGTACAAACAATAACCAACATGATAGACATCCCATCTGGTTCAGCTTACCTACACTCCTGACTGGAAAATTAAAGTTCAGCAAACTTTCCACTCAAACTTTCCACTCTGCGTGGCAAAACTGTTATGCTCAGATCTGCTGCAGACAAGAGCAGAGTATCCAATGGAAATTTTAAACAAGAAAGATCAAGATCCTGAAGCACTTCGCTGAAGAACTGTGACAGAAGACAGAACATGGCTTTACCAGTGTGATCCTGAAGACAAAGCACAAAGCAATGCCTCCCAAGAGCTGGAAGGGGTCCAGTCAAAGCAAAAATGGACAGGTGAAGAGCAAAGATCATGGCAACAGTTTTTTGAGATGCTCAGGGCATTCTCCTTATCGGCTTTCTAGAAGGCCAAAGAATGATACCATCTGCTTATTATGACAGAGTTATGAGAAAGTTAGCCAAAGTTTTAGCAGAAAAATGTCCAGATGATCTTGAAAAATCTTTAAAGGCCACCCATTTGTCTGCAGTTAGTAATGTAAAAAAGATGGCACTGACATGGTTAGGTTCCCAGTAGCCTCAGTTCTTTAGGGAAGGACTAAATGGCTGATGCCATCATTTATAAAAGTGACCTTGATGGAGCTTATGTTGAGAAATAAAGTTTATATTTTTATTTTGTATCTTTTAATTCCTTTTATCCAAGACCTTTTGAAGTCCCCCTTGTGTGTGTGTATACACATCTATATACACACACACATATATGTACAGACACATATCTACACACACACATATACACACATATATATACACACACACATATCTACACATACATACATACACACACACACACACAAACACATTTTTTTGAGACAGAGTTTCACTCTTGTCACCCAGGCTAGCATGCAATGGTGCAATTGCGGCTCACTGCAACCTCCAGCTCCTGGGTTCAAGTGATTCTCGTGCCTCAGCCTCCCGAGTAGCTGGGACTGCAGGCACAAGCCACCATGCCCAGCTAATTTTTGTATTTTTAGTAGAGACAGGGTTTCACCATGTTGGTCAAGCTGGTCTCGAACTCCTGACCTCAGGTAATCCACCCGCCAGCACCTCCCAAGGTGTTGCGATTACAGGCATGAGCCACCGCACCTGGCCATATATTTATTAATTAAAATAGAATTACATCCAAAAAGTTGAAAAGAAGGCAAAAAAGTGGTAAGTCTTCATTTCCCTTTTATATGGACATCACATTTTTATAGAGTAAATAGAGAATAGTGGCAAAAAAAATCTGCTAATATTTTTTCTTAATGATAAGTAAATTATTAACCACAAAAAAGAAAACCACAAATAAGCAAACCGTAAATACTGAAACAGAAAGCATTTGGTTTGTATTTAGGATATCACTTAATATTTCTAAAGGGTGAAATGGGAAACCCTGGGGAGAAAGAAGGGAGGAAAGAAAATCATTCATTTTATGTCCACGGTATTTAATTTCTTTCTTGGAATGAACTGAGAATCTGGGTCTCATGAATCTAAATGCTGCCACATGGCCCAGTTCCTAATGATTGGTCTATTACACTATAGTTGAATTTATTTGAACAATTAAATGGCTTGTCCAAAACAGAAGGCATTCCTGCCTTCCAGTAGATAAAATACACAATTTCCCTTAGGGGATGAATATAGGGCAAGAATACAAAGAAGTATGTCTAACAATGGTAAAAATGTCAGGAAACAGAAAATGTCAAATCCTCCAGGGAAAAACAAACTCAAACTTTGCTTAGAGCTCAGGCACCATGTTTTTTGTGATGAAATTACACTCTACAGTCTCCCCTAAGGGGGAAAAAAACCTGCTAGAACTAATCAAAGTATAGTGTTTGGTGAATTTTTTTTTCTTTTTGCAAAGTTCAAAACAAAAGCAATAGCAACCATATAGTTTTCATGTCATCACTGGCAGGAAATTTAACTCTTGTCTGGATAAGTTCTTTGGAAAAAAACTGAACCAGAAATGAGAGTTTCACATTCTGAGTTCTTCTTTCTAATTTCAATTTCCTGCCTGGTACGCTAGAAGCTAAAAAAAATCTGGAGGACAAATTTAACTGTTAATTACATATTCAAGCCATCTGATTTTGTTGATAGGTTCAAACAATGATGCTAAAACTTGGGCATTTTACTTGATTTTTGCTCAATCTGACATGCAAACACCTTTTATAAAAGACAAATATAGTGAATAAAATTGGCTGCTCACTCCCCACCTGTCCAAGGCCAGTCTAGTTTAGTTTCACTCTGAGCACTGGAGCTTCAGTTAGTTCTGAGATGAAGCAATGTCTCCCCATAGTTCCAGTTTTCATTATGAAACTCAAAGACACTAACATCCTCATTTAAAATCTCCAAAGGGCAATTAATAATGCCTGGCAGAGGCAGGTAGTCTTTATTCTTCTGGTTTTCATTTTGCAAGTGTCTGGACTAATAAAAATCAGACAAAACAAGTATTAAATATTTAACTTTCATAGATTTCCACCAGTCTCATCCTAGAGGTGAAGGTCTTGCCTCTTCCATTATCTCTGTTCTATTTTGATACCATACCAATTCCTTGTCCCTATACTTCTACTACAATGAAAATGGGATCAGGGCCAGGCATGGTGGCTCACTGCTGTAATCCTAGCACTTTTGGAGGCCAAGGAAGGTGGATCACACAAGGTCCGGAGTTTGAGACCAGCCAATATGATGAAATCCTGTCTCTACTAAAAATACAAAAAAAAAATTAGCCAGGCATGGTGGTGTGCACTTGTAATCCCAGCTATTCAGGAGGCTGAGGCAGAGAGAATCACTTGAACCCAGGAGGCAGAGATTGTAGTGAGCTGAGACCGCACCATTGCACTCCAGCCTAGGCGATGAAGTGAGACTCTGCCTCAAAAAACAAACAAAAAAAATGGGATGGGGAATACAAAGAGCCCATAACAGAGGTGAGGGCACAGCTGACAGAATGAGTATATCTAGATAAATGACCGCAGGTCAAAGACTGTGTACTATGAGTATGTCATGTGTTTCCCAATTTCTGCAGAGAAAACTTCTGAGAAGCCTTTCCCATTCAATCTATCTATTCAACCCAGCAATCCCATTATTGGGTATATACCCAAAAGAATATAAATCATTCCACCATAGAGATACATGCACATACATGTATGTGCATCAGAGCACTATTCACAATAGCAAAGACATTCCTGGAATCAACATATATGTTCATCAGTGGTAGACTGGATAAAGGAAATGTGGTACATATACACGACCATGGAATACTATGCAGACATTAAAAATAAAAAAAGTAAGATCACATCCTTTGTAGCAACATGGATGGGGCTGGAGGTCACTATCCTAATAATGGAGGATATTATCCTAAGTAAACTAACACAGGAACAGGAAACCGAATACTGCATGATCTCACTTGTAAATGGGAGCTAAACATTAAGCACATATGGACACAAGGAAGAGAACAACAGACACCAGGGCCTACTTGAGGGTGGAGGAAAGGAGGAAGGTGAAGATCAAAAAACCACCTATCAGGTACTCTATTTGTTATCTAGGTGGAGAAAAAATCTGTACACGAAACACCCATGACACACAATTTACCTATCTAACAAACCTGCATATGTACCCCTGAATCTAAAATTTAAAAAATAAATAAAATTTCTACCACCCCTCTTGATACTTCATATCTCCCTTTCCTCCTTTTTCTCCTTAGCACTTATCATTATTAAAACTGTATATATTTCTAGGCCAGGTGCGGTGGCTCACACTTGTAATCCCAGCACCCTGGGAGGCCAAGGCAGGCAGATCACTTGAGGTCAGGAGTTCGAGACCAGCCTAGCCAACATGGTGAAACACCGTCTCTACTAAAAATACAAAAAATTAGGTTGGCGTGATGGTGCGCAACTGTAGTCCCAGTTAAAAGGGAGGCAGAGGCAGGAGACTCACTTGAACCTGGGAGGCAAAGGTTACGGTGAGCTGTGATCTCACCACTGCACTGCAGCCTGGGTGACAGAACAAAAATCCATCTCAAAAAAAAAAGTATATATTTCTTAGCATTTATCTCCTCTTCTAGAACATAAGCTCCATGCTGACAGCTACTTTTTATCTATTTATTTATTTTATTTATTATATTTTTTTTAAGACAGGGTCTCGCTCTGTTACTTAGACTCTGGCATATAGTGGTGTGGTCACAGCTCACTGTAGTGTCAACCTTCCAGGCTCAAGTGACCCTTTCACCCAGCCTTCCGAGCAGCTGGGACCACAGGTGTGCGCCACCACCCCTGACCGATGACAGTGATTCTTGTTCATTTTGTTCACTGCTATATCACCACTGCCCAGAGTAATGCCGAAGTAAATACTTCTTAAATGAATAAATAAATGACTGAGGGTGCACAAAGGGACCGAGATCAGAAAAAGTAACCATGTGCTATACACTTCACTTTATTAATTTAACCTACACATGGTCTATTTTACACATAAGAAACCTAAAGTTTAGGAAAGTCCGTCATTTGAAGTTACACAGATAACACAAGGATTTGCATGAAGCTTTATAAAATACCACACTGCTTTCTCTTCGAAGAGGAAATGAGACTTGAATTATTGAATTTGACCTTTGCATGTGTGAGGAGTAAAGAAAGTAATGGAAACAGCATTTTAAAAGGCAGACATAAAAATTCAGGAGTATTGAATATCACAGAATGACAGAAGCCTAAGGTTTATGCTGAGATTTACATTTGAAAAAATAAATTAGATAGGGAGAGACTCCAAAGAGCCTTGAATGCCAGGATCTGTATTTTTATAAATGAATACTTTCAAACTTTTTTTTTCACAGCAGAACTCTTCTTTGTCATTGGAAATCTTATATAGAACTCTGACATATTACAGAGATAAAAGTCTGGAACAGGCGCGATGGCTCACGCCTGTAATCCCAGCACGGGGTGCCAAGACGGGCGGATCGCCTAAGGTCAGGAGTTCTAGACCAGCATGGCCAACATGGCAAAACCCCATCTCTACCAGAAATACAAAAATTAGCTGGGTGTGGTGGAGTGCATCTGTAATCCCAGCTACTCTGGAGGCTAAGGTAGTAGAGTCACTTGAACCCAGGAGGCAGAGGTTTCGGTAAGCCAAGATCACACCACTGCATTCCAACCTGGGCAACAAAGCAAGACTCTGTCAAAAAAAAAAAACAAAACCGAAATAGGTAAAAAACAAAGCCCTGAAAAATAGTGATACACGTGAGAAAAAATCAGAAAGGGCAGATCTAAAAGGTACTGCACAGGAAAAAAGCAAAATCATGATGACTAAGTGATGAGAGATTACACAGTTAATTGTCAGAGAAGACTCCCAACTCTGGCTTCCAACTACATTGAGAATGATACAATTTTGAGTGAACAAGACAATTTAGTAAGAAAAGGGTTTTGAGCAGATAATGATGACTATCTCCTCCACCTTCAAAATCCCTCACCTGCTGGGGTCCCCAAGATTCTTTTCAAGTCTTTTCTCTTCTTACTGTATCTCTGATCAAATACACAAACATGATATCCAGTCAACGAGAACCTCAATGCTAATGATACTCAAAGCCATGTGTGGCCCAGACCTCTCTCTCAAACTCCAGATTTCACCTAAATAGTCCATACATCCCAAATTCAACAAGTTCAAATCCAAATCTGAGCTCTTGTTCCCTACATCCTGCCCTTCTTCCACCAAAGTTAAACCCTCCAGCATGCAATTTTCTGAGCCACAGTCATCTCACACTCCTCCTTGTCCTTTATAACCCTTCTTCTTCCCCAACCCACACAGTCACTATCCTCCAGACACAGCCACAGTTCATTATCTCTAACTAAAGCAACCACAATCACCTCATAGACATCCTGTCTCCTTGCCTTGGCTTACCAAATTTACCTTCAGACCTCCTGCTAACATCTCGTCATACCAGTCCTCTGCTTAAAATCCATCATCGGCTTTATCATTTCTTCCTCCATGTAAAATCTTTCAAAGGCTATCTCTGCCTTCAGGATAATGATGATATTCCTTAGTATGGCATTCAAGGCTTTTCAAATATCAGGCCCTTCCCCATCTCTCCCTCTCATTTTTTTCTCTCCTAGACATGCCACTGAATGAACTGGTTGCTTTCCTCTAAATACAACTGGTTCTTTCGAATCTTAGAAGCTTCATATACGATAATCCATTTGCTTGGCATTCTCTGTCTTGTACATCTGGCTAACTCTTACCCACTCTTTGAGACTCAGCTCAAGAGTTCTTTCTCCTGCAAAATCGTGCCTGCACCTCTCAAGTGTCCTTCTATGTTCCCAGAGCATCCAGAACAGCGTTTCAGTCCCTGGAGTGCCGCCATTACTTGTTTACATAACTGTCCTCCCAGCTAGACCAACATTCTTCAGTGCCCAGCACACAACAGGCTCTCAACAAATGCTGAATGAATGCATAAAATAGCAGGACACGTAAGAGATTACCAGAGTAATATTAAGGAAGTGAGAAAAACAAGTTGGAGTGTAGGACTAGTGTTTCCGTATTAACAGTTGAAACAGCCAAAAAAAGTAGGCAAGATCTCAAAGAAATCAAATGTAAATAAAGAATAATAGAGGCTGTTGGTGAGAATATGAAGAAACAAAGAAAAAAAACCACACTTTAAAAGAAAAATAGTCTATTGTAAAATTAGAACGGAGCAATGGCTATACAACTCAGTGAATATACTAAAACCACTAAATAGTATACTTTAAATGTGTAGCTTACACGGCATGTGAATTATTTCTCAAAAAAGCTGCTAAACAACACTAAAGAATGTGTAATACTGATGTTTCTTAACTTCTACATATACTGTTATTTCCCAAAGGATGCAATTCATCTGCAAAGAATGAAACTTTTCAAAACCCCCATGAACTCTTTTGTATTTCTTAAGACTCCACTTCTTTTTTCTTTTAACATGTTAATTATTGTTTGGAAAATTTTCTGATTGCTTGAGAAACAGGGTAATTCTGGTCCTTGTGATTTGTTTCTGTTGCAATTTAAAATGCTTTTTTCTTAATTTTTTTATTTTTAATCATTAACCCAATGATCATTATTCATATTTATACTAAAATGGCAAGCTATCTAATCATTCTGCACATGTAAACAACATTAGGAAAAACTTACATTTACATTTCTCCTTATTTAAAATAGAAAAAATACAGAGCGATTGTGACCCCATAAGGACTATGGAAATATCATTAGGTAAATTTTATTTGATTAATTATGTTTGAAAAACCTGATTTTAACAATCCTGCAAAGCAGTCTCTTTTATCTTGGATATGGAGGCTTTAGTAACATCCATAAGGACACTTTTAACAATTAGGCTTTGAAACATAAAGTAGAGAAGTCCTTAAATGACCTGATGGGGCTGAAAACCGTGGCACAAGAACTACGTGATGCATGCACAAGCTTCAGTAGCCGATTCGATCGAGTGGAAGAAAGGGTATCAGTGATTGAAGACCAAACGAATGAAACGAAGTGAGAAGAGAAGTTTAGAGAAAAAAGAGTAAAAAGAAACGAACAAAGCCTCTGAGAAATATGGTACTATGTGAAAAGACCAAATCTACGTCTGATTGGTGTACCTGAAAGTGACGGGGAGAATGGAACCAAGTTGGAAAACACTCTGCAGGACATTATCCAGGAGAACTTCCCCAACCTTATAGTAAGACATGCCAACATTCAAATTCATGATATATCGAGAATGCCACAAAGATACTCCTCAAGAAGAGCAACTCCAAGACACATAATTGTCAGATTCACCAAAGTTGAAATGAAGAGCATTGTTTAAAAGTGCTGTTCTTCAGTAGACTGGATAAAGAAAATGTGGTCATATCCACCATTGAATACCACACAGCCATAAGAAAGAACAAGATCATGTCCTCTGCAGCAACATGGATAGAGCTGGAGGCCATTATCCTAAGTGGAACTAACATAGGAACAGAAAACCAAATACCACATTATGTTCTTGCTTATCAGTGGGAGCTAAACACTGAGTACATGTGGAAAAAAGAAGGGCACAAGAGACACCGGGGGCTACTTGAGGGTAGAGGGAGGGAGGAAGGTAATATGGTTTGACTCTGTATCCCCAAACAAATCTCATCTCAAATTGCAATCCCCACATGTCAGGGGAGGGGCCTGGTGGGAGGTGATTAAATCATGGGGGCAGATTTCCCCATGCTGTTCTCACGATAGTGAGGGAGTTCTCACGAGATCTGATGGTTTGTTTAAAAGTGGCAGTTTCCCCTGCGCTCCTTCTCTCCTGCTGCCATGAAAAGACGTGCCAAAAGACGTGCCTTCTTTACCCTTCGCCTTCTGCCATGATTATACGTTTCCTGAGGCCTCTCCAGTCACGCAGAACTGAGTGTCAATTAAACCTTTTTCCTTTATAAATTACCCAGTCTCAGGACATTCTTTATAGCACTGTGAAAACAAACTAATACAGAGAGTGAAGATCAAAACATACTATATTTATCTCCTGAGTGATGAAATAATCTGTACACCTGTGGCAAGCAATTTAAGCAATTTACCTATCTAGCAAACCTGCACATGTACCCCCGACCTAAAATAAAGGTTAAAACAAGTGCTGTTCCTAGCAACAGTAGAAGTCTTTGACTATGTCAGTCTCTTCAGTTATTAAATAAGGTTCTCACTGAATCATCTCATAGCTTCCAGCCAACTTCAAACTTCCATAATTCTGAGCCAGTGTTAACAAATCAGAGAACAGTTGGTGGGTCCAAACATTTTCTGGTCCTGTATCAAAAGCAGCAGGAAACAAAGGCCCAGTCTTCATAGGCCCAGTGTGTGCCTTAAAGCAATATTATATTATACAACATGGAAAATGCATGCTCAAAGCAACACCAGCGTGAGACTGCTTATACTGCACTGGAAAGGAAAGAGGCCTATGTTAGTTACTTCCTGAAAAGTTCCTCCCAGACTGGACCTGTGTATTCATGTATCATATGTATTTTGAACACCTATGACTTGCCAGGCACTATGACTTCGGTACTGCTGATGCTATAAAGTTGAAAACTATGTGGATAGTACAATGTCTGACACAAACCCACGTTCAGTAGCATTCACTAAATGGAATTCACTGTACTAAGATGCAGTACCTTAAAAGAGAAGCTCAAAAGAGAAGACAATTATCTACAGATATGTGTGGGAGGGTGTTAAAAAGCTTTCTTGGGAAGATTTTTAGAGGAATTTGAAACTTCATCTTGGATCTGATTCAATCAGCGTTAATCAATGTTTCTAGAGTCAGAGAGAAAATAAAGAAGGATTTTCAAGTTTACTTCACACCTCTCTGAATCGTTTGAATCTCTACAATAAGAATATGCAAACTTTTATAACTTAAAAATCAATATATTAAATAGAAATGTAGGCGTGTCGGCGAGGTTGTAGAGAAATTGGAACCTACGGGCTCTACTGATGGAAAAGTCAAATGCTGTAGTCGTATGGAAAACAGTAGGGAGATCCCTCAAAAAAAATAACAATAAAATTACCACGAGATCCAACAATTCCAGTTCTGAGTAAACATCCAAAAGAATTAAAAGCAGGGTCTCAAAAAAATATTTGTATACCCATGTTCGTGGAGCAGCATTATTCACAAAAGCCAAAAGCTGAAAGCAACCCAAATAATGTACATGCCATGTAAGTCACACATTTAAAGTACACGTCCATCAACAGGAGAATGAATAAACAAAATGTGATGTATACATACTTTGGAATATTCTGCAGCCTTAAAAAGTAAGGGAATTCTGACACATACTGCCACGTGGATAAACTTTGAGAACATTACGCTAAGTGAAATAAGCCAGTCACAAAGAGGCAAACACTGCATTATTTCACTTATATGAATCAATGGAGTCAAGTTCATAGAAAATAAAACTGTGGGCGGGTGCTGTGGCTCACGCCTGTAATCCCAGCACTTTGGGAGGCCAAGGCAGGCAGACCACAAGGTCAAGAGATCAAGACCATCCTGGCCAACGTGGTGAAACCCCGTCTCTACTAAAAATACAAAAAATTAGCTGGGCATGGTGGCGCATGCCTGTAGTCCCAGCTACTCAGGAAGCTGACGCAGGAGGATCACTTGAACCCGGGAGGCAGAGGTTGCAGAGAGCCGAGATCATGCCGCTGCACTCCAGCCTGGCAACAGAGTGAGACTCCGACTCAAAAAAAAAAGTAAAATTGTGATTATTAGGGAATTAGGGACTTGAGGAAGGGGAGAATGGGGAATTATTGTTTAATGGATATGGCTTCAGTTTTGTAAGATGAAAAAGAGTTCTGGAGACGGATGGTGGTGATGGTTGAACAACAATGTGGATGGAGTAACACTGTATGTACACTTTACACTTACAAATTTTTTTAAGTCTAAAAGTCAATTGAAGCAACTAAATGAAACTCTAACTACATAATAAAGATAAATACTAGTGCTTAAAAAAATTACAGTACTTCAACACCAAAATACATATATGCACTGTGTCCCTGTTTTAGTCTATACAAGAAGAGAATATTTTCTTATCAAAAGAAATGATGAATTACATGAGTAAGCAAATTATTTACTCATGTCAGGTACTATATTTTCATTTCAGAGACAAAATGCCAATATATTATACACTATGCTGAAGTATCCCTTCACTGTTAGTCAAGTTTAAATGAAACTCTTTATGGATGGCTAAAGACCTGAAACTAAAGTATCAGTATACCATTAATATTTTAATTGATCATGAATATTCATAGTCATTTATTGCTTTAAAGAAAAAGGATAACTAAATTATTCTAATATGCAAATTACAGTTCTGACAGGACATCTTACCTTCATCTACATTACAAAAACCAATGCATTTTGCATCCATTCATTATTTATGTAATTCTAGAGTTTTTCAGGTTAACAAGAGCTACTGAGCACAAGAAGCATTTTCTCAGACAGGGGCAGAACAGTCGTGACGCTGCAAAGTCATTTTGCCCTAGCTACCTCAAGGACTTGTATTTTATTTTTTCATGATTCCAAACTAATTTCAACACCACCTCAACACTCGTTCTTCAATACAAGCCCAAGAGAACAAGCAGAATGCAACACTATCAAAGATTTGTTTCTTTGTTTTTTCTTTCAATGCCCTGGGAAATTCTAGCCCTAACACTGCAAAGAACATTAAGAACTTTGACAGGTATGCCAACTGTTTTATAAAACTAATAGTGCATTACTTCAACTCTCAAGCATAAATATATTTATGCAAATTAATTGATAATCCTCTGAAGTGAGGCAACTCTTTTTGATACAGCTGTACAAATCACTAGCTAATACAAGGAGCTTTCAAAAGTACATCACCATGTCAGGGTTATATATATTTTTAAATCATGTTATTATATTCAAGTTAGCCATAGTGATAAGAAATACAATGGCTGGAAATTCTACGATCACTCATACGAGATATAAAAATATATCTTAAGATCCAAAAATCACATATGTGACTGGAGAACAAGACGCTGGATTTTTAGTCACCAAATAAATAATTAGCCATCTGGGAACTACACTCAAAATTTTGTAGGATTAAGTAAAGTGAAAAGAGTCTTCTTTTTATGTACTAAGGACAGTCAGGTACATTCATAAAAATCCCAATAAGTCTAAGATGAGAGGTGAAACTGATTTAAAAGGGACAAACAGGACCAAAAGGGGATACAGAATCATAAATCTCCTCTTCCTGAAAAGCAATGTGGCAATCACATTACAAAAATACTACAATTTCAACAAATTAAGACAATAATATGAGTAATAATTCAAAGGTATGTTCAGTTGGAAAACTATTTGCTTCTATTTATTGGGGGGTTATTAAAAGAATCCCTATGCTATTCTGAAAATCTATCACCTTTACCATGCTGATTTGTCTGTGATAATGAACACTGACTTATATAATGTGACTGTGTTGGTATTTCATTATGCAATAATGTCCTTCCAAATAAGTCAGATGGATCCATTTTGGTTTCTTTTCTGATTTTAACTTTTTTTTTTTTGAAAGTCAGAAAAAGTGCATAAACAAAACTACCAGTTTCATTCACTCAGTTAATAAATATGTATTGAGCATTTTTTACAAAGATGGCCTATGGAAAACAAATTTTAATTCTATAATTCTATTATTAAAACATGGATGACAACATTGATCATAATTGCTAAATTAGACTGCAAACAGCATACCCTTGACATTTTGCAGCCAACCCAGCCAGACTGAGAATGTGATAGAAGGCAACATTAGAGTCAAAAGGACTGAACAAGGATGAGAGGATCTAGGTTTCTCTCCATACTCTGACTTAACTTGTTGTGTAATCTTAAACATGTAACTTAACTTTTGGGGAACTTAGTTATCTCTGCTGTAAATCACACTAATGCTATTTAAGAGATCTTCTAATTTTAAAGTAATCATTGGAATAATTTGTAAAAAATAGTTTTCTTAGAAACAGTTATTAGAAGAGAATGAAAACTGAGAACGAGGTGATACAGGACATTGGCACACAGTGGCATTTTTAGATTTTAAATGTTTTTCCATAAAGGAAAATATTACTAAATATTACTTACAAAGAAAATACAAATTTGTAACCTCAGAATATACTTGCAAGCTTCTTGAGGTCTGATGAATACATTAAATAGAGTGAATGTTTAAAGATAAGTAGAGGTGACACATTTTACTTTTCTAATCTACAATAGTACCCAAAATTTAATAAAGGTATGTCCCGGCCCTATCACTTGTATAATTTACTCTTAGATTATGTCTATCATAACTCACACTGTGAAAGACTGCTATGTTGAAGCCTCTGTACCTATAAGTATGTGAGCATCTTCTTCTACTTAATAATCAATGAAAATAGATATCCAACCCGGGGCATATTATCTTTCTCACTCTCACTCACATACTCACATACACACATGCAGTGAATAAGAGATCTGGAAAGCAAGAACAAACAAGTTAATTTAATCTTAAAACAGATTACCCAGATGAATTCATCTTAAAACAGATGAATTAATTGGCCCTAAATCTCGAGGAGTTCAGTAAAGACTTGCGGTGGACAGAAGGGCTGTCTGGGTGTAAAGGCCTCACAGTTACCTCTCCAACAGTACCCTGTAGACCAATATCTTCTATCTCCACGTTGGCAACAAGTCTTCACTGGTTTCATGGCTCCTATTGCTCACTTCTGATTGTTTCTTTTTCAACTGAGTGAGATCACATTTAGCAATAGCTAGGTGGTTATCTCTACCCCCTTGAGAAATCCACTTTACAGATCTGGGATTATTGGGATCCTCTCCTTTGCTCATTTTGGTTTTGCTTGCCGTTACTAAATTGGCCATGTAAGAAAATATTTTAAATAATTCAAATGCAACTGACAGATGCCCTCTATAAATGGGTTAAATAATTTTTTAAGTGTAGTAACATACTACATAATGCTAATTTGACTGTGACGGAGACAACAGATTAAAATGAAAGAAACAAGCCAACCAATCACTTTTCTTAAGGTGTGATCTGCCAATTATCCCAACCAACACAGATCCTAATATTATCATTCTAGGCCATATGTGTAACTCTCAGGCAAAAAATAAATCTTTTAACAAGTCTGTAAGGACTGTTGGCACCCATTCATGCCAGCCTGCACTAACATCTTGAGAATTTTCTCTATTCCAAAAAATACATAACGGGGGGGTAGAAGAGGTGGGAAAGAACCTAGCCATACATGTGATTTAGTTATAGGTCCAAAAAGATGTAAAGATCCAAGCAATTCTTTTAAAATTTGCTAATGGATAATAAGAAAAATGCTGGCAGTGCTCATGAGCTGAAGGAGTAAGAGGAGGTCCAGAACACTTTCAATATTCACTGTGCCCATCTGTCAGCAACACAGTCGCTGAAGAGAACGAGCAATTACCAAAGCCCTTTTCAGATATAATCTGTCAACCACATCTAGTCCTCCTGCCAAAAGAAATCAGAACTGAGGAATGCAAAAACAGACTGGCCTTATGGGACCAAGGAGAGGTTCATTTAAGATGAACCTGGAGATGAAGAAAAGAAAGGGGAAAATCAGAGAAATGTTATAACTGCTCATCAGATATTTTTGAATTGTATACCACTGGGCATCAGGGAAGCCAGGGAGGAGAGAGGCACCACTATGATTTAAACCTTCTTTGCTGCATTGTGCTTATTACAATGTTAATTTCAAAAATGCTCTACTCATTCCCAGAAATAGTCCTCTTTGGACAATGAACATGCTACATACCGGATTTGCTCCTCTCTAGAATCGTCCCATTACCATATCCTACCGTCATAGAAGAATTTTTAAATCAACAAACTACTTCAATTCAGTAAATATATTAAACGTTTTCACCATCTAAAGTGGTACTGTATATGTTATAGGTCCACAATTATTTTTTAATTGGGTGGGGGGCAATTTTGAAGTTAGTGCTTTAAAAATTACAAACCAATACCTCTCTTGTGCACTTTTTGATGAATTATGCCCTCTAGTCTAGAACTCAAATCTTATCACCACTATCACCACCATGGTAAATAAATGTCTGCTGAAGTATACAGTATATAGAATGAACCAGAAACAGGAGAGACAAGCATTAAGTGTACAGTAACTCAGGCCTGAGGTGATGAAGACTCGGACAATGTGGTAGCAATGAAATTAGGAAGCCATAATGGGTAACTCTAAGCTAAGAAGGAAATGACAAGAAAAAATGAATACATTCTGACTTCTTTGGGGGGAAAAATCACTTTAAAACTTCCATAGCTGTGAATTGAATGCATCTCTTTTCAACACATGTGTATACTCATAATTATCTGATCCTGTGGAGCAAATTACCAATATAGATAATATAAACGCACATGAAACAATCAGGTCATCTGTTTCACCAACAGTTTCATTTGTATTACAATATCCCATCCAAAAATTTGTTTCTAACAGGTTTATCATCAACGCTGAAGATAAAGGATCATTCTTAACTCTTAAGAGGTTTCACATCTTCACCAAATAGCATCTCTGCAGGTGACAACTTTTCGGATATATCTGGGTACAATGGACAGAGACAAAGTTATAATGAGAAAAAAACAAAAAGAAGAAGAGGAGAGCAGCCAGCATGAGGTGTAGGTACAATATTCACAAGAGTGAGAAAATTTGCATTTCTGAGAAGCAGTGGTCACACTGATCACGAGCTTCATTCTTCATTCACGTAAAGAGCAGATACTTCAGGGTCAAGGCAGCTATCAGTGGTTGCAGCTCACCAATCCTCTAGACAAAGTGACTGGCTTATACACACACAAAGCACCCTGATCTTAATTATTCTTTAGAGAAATGTAACAATTTACCCAATCCCAAAATCAGGGCAAGCAACAAATATTTCATTCAGTGTCTATAAAGTAAAAAAACAAGAGAAAATGTCTACCCTCAAGAAGCAAACCCCTTAGTGAAGAAGCTTATAATCTAGATTCAATCTAATTCACTCCCTAAATATCGAAGAAAGCAAGTAAGTGTGTGCATTTTAGCGTATGTGTAAACATATATGTATACAGAGTTCATATTTGTATAAATCATATATAATTATACATGACTATATGATTATGCATGTATACAAACACATGCATGTACACAAATACATGTGCACAAACATACACACACACTCTCTTTTCAAGAGCCAGAGCTACTTCTTATATATATTACACTCTTTATACTTACATCAGATATCACTTACAAATAATTTATAATCACAAACTATTAATAGGCACAGCAACTTATTAGCAGTCTTACTTAATAACTCATGGTACTAAGAAGCACTGTGAGAATACAAAATGTTTCAAATATCCTAAATAATAACTGGAAAAAATAACATGTAACCAAAGGTATTTTAAGATTTCACAAAGCTGAAGAATCTCTCTACACAGTAGAAATGCATGAAGTCCCCAACATCGTTAATTTGTACTTAACACAGGAACCTACACTGCTGACAGCAATGAATCAAACCGTAGGCTGGCAGTTAAAGACCTGGTTTGGCAAGGTGCAATGGCTCATGCCTCTAATCCCAGCACTTTGTGAGGCCAAGGTAGGAGGATCACTTGGGGCCAGGGGTGGAAGGCTGTAGTGAGCTATGACCATGCCACTGCCCAACAGAGCCTGGACAATAGAGAGAAACCTTGTCTCAAAAGAAGAAAAGCAGGGAGGGGAGTTGAGGGAGTTCTGCAGGACTGTATACTTTAGGGTGTATTATCATAGCTTTCCAGGTACCTGATTCCCCCTTACAGAAGCGCCTCAACTAGATGGGCCTAAGTAGAGGACCAGAGATGATGACTTACCAGAGAGGGCAATGAGGTGAGTGAAGGGCTATCCTAAGTATACTATATGGCGCTGAAACTGGTTCTTCCTCTATTCTTCTAAGTAGCATCATGGTTTATCTACACTGGTGCCCAAAAGATCTGGTGCTTATTTATCTCTGTCAATAACAAGTCAATTCACCTCTCCAGAACTAAGTTTTGTCATTGTGTAAAAATGGGGTTCCTTCCATCTCTAACAATATATATAAAGTTGTAAGTATCCTATATATTACAGATAAGTATTTTTTGTTATTAACTGGATAACTCCACAGTCAACATATTAACTATACTCAAGATCTAAGTGTTCATGTATTACCACTGCTATATATGACCACATCCTTTCATTTGTTTGTTTTAGAACTGGTATAATTTCATATTACCTACATATAGTAAGTGCTTTGCCATATGGTCGTATCCTGAAATATTATCTTACAATCTGGATAGTGCTTTCTGGTGAATGGAAGATGTCTAACTCAAAAATTCAAAAATAATAGACTCTTACCCCCAAGCAATCCTCATTTTCATAGTGGGAAACTAAGATTATTAAATTGAAAATTGTCTAGTAGTTTCAAATGAGAAGCTGGTCATAAGCCTTTTTAAATCACTATAGACCATATTCAGAGATCATTATTCTTGGATTATTAATCAGCAATCACAATCATGCTGTTTCAGTGGAATGACATTTAGGGACCCCAAAAGCTTCCCTGGAATGCCAACAGCTCTTCAATTCAATAATATATCTACATTAAAGTTTATCATTTCACTAAAGCGATTTTTGTTATGCTGGAAGGAATTCTTTTTATGTATTTTTTTGCTTGTACTTCCTTTATTCTGCTGTAACCTTTCAAATGCTAGAAATCTTTCATGTACACACAAGAAGACTATCAATTTTTTTAAAAAAATTTATATTGTTCAAAGTAAAACGATTATAGAAGCAACTTGGATATTTATTATTCTTGATTTATTCTTTTTTTTATATTGAATAAGCTTTTACAAGTTTTTTTTCCCTAAGCTTATTGATTTTTCAGTTCCAGTCATCTTTTCCAGTTCATGTTTTAGCCTGTTCAATTATTCACTGCTACAATTCAGATGTACTGTTTGCCTTGGTGCAAATTTGGAGGAATTTACAAAGCATTTCAGACAAGAATCTGAGTTATTTAAATAAGCTGTAACAATGCAGAAACAAAAGAAAACAGACTGGGGTGGTGTAGTAAAGAACCTCTAAGCACAAGTATGACCATCCAAATAATTGCTTCCTTTCTTTGATACCTATTGACACTTAAATTCCTTATTCACAAACACTACCACTCTTTCATTACAGTCATTGCATATTTTGTATACATCATTGTATATTTTCACCCAGTAACTCACTAACAAAGAAAATTCCCGTGCATACCTTCCCAGCAAATACTAATTTTTCATTAACCTTCTGCTATAGTTTCAACGTATCCCTTTTAAAATTCCAGTGCTGCCAATGTGATGGTAATTAAGAGCTGGTGCCTTTCAGAGGTGATCAGGCCATGACGGTCCTCCCTTATGAATGAGATTATGTTACTTAGAAAAATAGAATTCTTGTAGCTTTCAGCTCTCTTACTCTTCTGCTTTCCACCACATCAGGACCCTGAGTGTCCTCCTCACTGGAGGATGCAGCTCTCACCAGACAGCCAAACAGCCAAACTTGCCAGCACCTTGGTCTCAGACTTTCCAGCCTCTGGAACTGTGAGAAAACTAATTTTATTTTATTATTTTTTTTGCTTTGAGGCAAAGTCTCACTCTGTCACCTAGGCTGGTGTGCGGTGGCACAATCTTGGCTCACTGCAACCACTGACTCCTGGGTTCAAGTAATTCTCATGCCTGGCCTCAGCCTCCCAAGGACCTTGGACTACAGGCGTGTGCCACCATGCCTGGCTAAGTTTTTGTATATTTAGTAGAGATTCACCACGTTGGCTAGGATGGTCTCAGACTCCTGACTTCATGTGATCTACCTGTCTCAGCCTCCCAAAATGCTGGGATTATAGGCATGAGCCACTGGGCCTGGCCTAAATCTCTCTTTTTTACAAATTACTCAATCTGTGGTATTTTGCTAAATTGGCACAAAAAGGCGAAGACACCTTTCTTCATTTTTATTAGTAATTTCCACACTCACTGGCTCCCTTCTGTCTGGTGACTTTTGATCAGACAAGGGCTCCCTTTCAGATTAAGCCCCATCAAAGGGGCTTATCCCAACACAGTTCTGACTGAAACTTGTCTCTCCTCCTCTAAACCATTACATGATCGAGAGCTACACAAGTGATCATTTAATAATCACTTTTTAAAATACCATTCTTTAAATCTGTGTATAAGTTGTATCTTCTGCAAGATTCTAAGTTACTTAAAGGCAGAGTTTGAAATAATTTTAAATTTCACTGTCATGGAAGATAAGGCCACCCAGGTTGCTCAGCAGGAGTGAAGATGGGATACCAAAACTTAAATTACCATTGATAATCAGTTCCAAATTAAATCAATTTTCAAATATTAGGTAGCACAGTCTTACTTCTTTAAAATGCCTAATTAAAGCTGGCCCATGCTGGGTAATTTTACTTCTTATTAATAAGCATACATCACCCTAAGAACTGGCATCATGTTGATTTTAGATGCTTTTAAATCTTGTTCCAAACCTCTAGGTAGAGTGAGTCACTTCAATTTCTAGAATGTGAAAAAACATACATCAAAAAAAAAATACTGAGGAGTGGATAGGAGTCCTGGTTTCCCCATTTCCTACATGTGTGACCTTGGATATATAACTTCTATGTATTTCAGTTTCACGCATGACATGGTCTAGCCTTCTCAAAGTGTGCCTGCCACAAGAGCCATCTGCATCTGAGATTCTTGGGCCCACATCCCAGACCAGCTAAATCAAAATCTCTGAGGTTGGAGATCAGGAATCTGCACTTTTACCACGAATCACACGTGGTACACTGAGAGTTGAAAACCACGATGGTGAAAGACCAACATGTGCTGAAAGAAAAGCAATGAAACAAGACAGAAAACCTGTTAATCTCTACTACCAAATTTGCTTCGTACACACAGAAAAATTACTTCTTCAGGTTTCACTCTCCTACTATAAAATAATGTGACTAAACTGGATGATCACTAACTGGTGAGAGTGTAGGACCTCCAGTTCCCAATCTTCAGTCTAAAAACTCTCCCGACAACATTAAAAGTGTACAGAGGCTCTACATGCATGAGGTCATCAACATTCACAGTGCCATCTATTATAAATTATATATTGACACTGCTAACTTTTATATACCAAATTTGAACTTTCAAATATTTGCTATTAATCCACTGCAGCCTTTCCGGCCAGCTCACAATTCAATTTCAGCAGGACTGACATCTTGGTATAGAAACGGCTAGGTAACTATGTGATATTTTATTGTGTTCCACCATTATCTTATAAAATTTAGTGGTGAACAGAAAGACAAGTGTGTACACTCGTGATAAGCACAGACCTCATAAACATATTCCAAAGGTGACAGAGATGTAAAATATTAGGTAAAATATAGAATCTGTAAAATACAGAATCTCTAGCAGAAGCCACACATTCACTGGAAGCAGCCTGGAAACTTGGGCATTTGATTATGAAGGAAAAGAATAATATTCATCTTCATGAATGAAAGGCAAAATACTGTGTGAAAATTTGAAGAATAATTAAATATTCTGTATTTCTTTTGGCTCTCTGGAAACAAAATCCAACACTCCATCATTATGTCTTTCACACACACACACACGTATATACATTTGAAATATAATCCACACATCCTTCCTCAATATTGTCTTCCTAATTCTTTACTCTCTTAATAACACTGAGTTAATGCATGTTTAATAATAAAGTTATATATCTATACTCAGTTTTTAAAAGACTTTCATATCTTTCTAGTTGAAAACAACTGCCTGCTTGTGCCTAACATGAGAACTATATTCACTTTCCTTAAGATTATGTCAACTTATACATTTTATCTTACTTTCAAAACTGAAGCTCTTCTCTTATTAGTCAAGTCCTTTGGGTATGTCTAACATATTTGTTGTCGCTTGCATTAAAGTCCTATAGAGTGACTGAAAATTCTTACTTGCTTTTATTGGCTGTACAAAGTATTATACATTTAATATTATTACCTCGCAGTTTATACGCTCACCTTTCAAGTTATCTGAGGCTTTTGTTGTTTATTATTAATCTGGCCTTTTAAAACATCTTTATTAATTATTCTTTTTTTTTCTCAAAGGGAGTTCCAAAATCACATAGTTGGGAAGTTAGTGTTCTTATATTACTACCCTCTCCAACATCTTGAAAACTCTCTCAAATTGGTTTTCTTAGTCCTATTTATTTGCTTACTTATTTATTTTTACCTTGCTAAAAAATATCAGTAGAAAGCTGCCAGTCTTATAAACATGAATCCTATCAGTTGGTCTATTCATACTGTACATCAACATTCTTATAATTCAGACTGTATCTGTTCTTCTAAATAAATCCTTTAGTTTCATAAAACTAAACTGTTTTAAGATATTTCTGACTTCAAAGATGAGTATGGTATAAATATTTCCTTATTCTGAGTCCTGTTCTTTCCTATACAAAGAAAGCATGAATCACTCCTGTCTATGCATTCCCAAACATCTCTACCATAACACTTCATATGATTTTTCATTCATTATTTGTTTTGGAAATCCTAGTCATCCAACTAAGTTTTAATATGCTCTATGAGGGACACCCACCAAATTTCCTGATACATAAATGATACTCAATGAAAACTGGTGGAAATCGTGAAGTCATAAATAAAACAAAGTCAAGGCAGAAGTCGAATGATTTCCTCATAACCTATACCTAGATAACTGCCAAACGAATTGAAAATTTAAATGAAAAACAAACTACAAAAGTTACTTTAAAAGTATGACAAAATTCCTTATTTATAACCTCAGCTGGTGGAAGTCTTTTATAACTGTGTCACAAATGTAGAATATGTCGAAGAAAAGTTTGTTATATTAAATAAAATAAAGATTAAACATTTCTGCATGGCAAAAATTATGCTAAGGAAAGCCAAGGTATAAATGGGAAAAAACTGGAATCTCATATCTCAAATTGCTACATTCCCAGATTAAAAAAAAAAAAAAAAAATCCTACGAATCAGTAAGGGGGAAAAAAGAGGCAACTGAAAATTATTCAAAATAATATGAGGATACAGGTCACAGAAAAGGAAATGTAAAAAGTTCTTAAATATATGAAAACATGTGCAATCTCACAAGAGAAATATAAATTCAAACTAAAACAAAACATTCTTACATATCAGAATGGGAATGAGTCAAGAGTGTGTTAACACAATATATTGATAATAATGTAAAGAATGAAGAACGTTACTTGGTAAAAGTGTAAAATAGTACAACCACTATGGTGGGCAGGATGGCAATGCTACGGCTTGAACATCTGCACCATAACTCATGTTGAAATTTAATTGCCATTGTAACTGGGTTGACACGTAGAACCTTGAAGAGGCAGAGTCCTCATGAATGAACTAGTATTCTTATCATGGGAATAAATTAGTTATCACAGGAGTGAGCTCAGAATAAAAGTATAAATTCAGGCCCATATTTCTGTCTCTTGTGTTCATTTCTGCCTTTTGCCCTTCTGTTATGGAATGCCCCTCACCAGATGCCAGTGCCATGCTCTGGGACTTTCCAGTCTCTAGAAGCATGAGCCAAATATACTTTTGTTCTTTATAAATTATCTAGTCTATGATATTCTGTTATAGCAGCAGAAAATGAACTAAGACAGGCAGCATCCATCAAAACTACAAATGCACAAACCCTGGAATATAAGGGTTTGACCCGCAAATGCCACTTCCAGGAATTTATCTTACAGACATATTAGCACATGCATGCAAGGATGGTTATACTGTAGCATTACTTGTGATAGTAAAGGATTAGAAACAACATGAATGCATATTAACAGAGGACTGGTTATATAAATTATGGTGTAACAATACAATGTTAATACTCTTGCCATAACAAAGAATGAAGAAATAAAACTCCATGATATACAAAATGAAAAAAAGTTGATGTTCAGAACAGTGTTCATACTGTTACCATCTGTGTAAAACAGGAAAAAAAGTACATATATAAATATATATATATATATATTCGCTTATATATGCCAAAAAAATTCTAGAATGACATATAAGGAACTAATGATATAACTTAACCCATGGGAAAGATAACAGGGTATCTATTGGACAGGAGTTTTAAGGAGATGTTTAACATATACACTTTTATACTTTTAAATTCTGAAGCATGGGAATGTATTGCCTATTTAAATTTACTTTTGTTGTTGTTGTTGTTGTTGTTTTTGAGATGGAGTGTTGGTCTGTCGCCCAGGCTGGAGTGCAATGGCACAATCTTGGCTCACTGCAACCTCCGCCTCCTGGGTTCACGCCATTCTCCTGCCTCAGCCTCCTGAGTAGCTGGGACTATAGGCGCTCACCACTACGCCCGGCTAATTTTTTTTTTTTTTTGTATTCTTTAGTAGAGATGGGGTTTCACTGTGTTAGCCAGGATGGTCTCGATCTCCTGACCTCATGATCCGCCCGCCTCGGCCTCCCAAAGTGCTGGGATTACAGGCATGAGCCACCGTGCCCGGCCTAAATTTACTTTTAAGAATAATAAAGGTGGTTTTCTTAAGCCAGCATAGTATATCAAAAGGTTAAAAAAGAGAAGAAAAACCAAGTGACTGTTCTTATATCAGACATTTAAAACATTTCCATTTTTCTTGACATTCTGTATGATTGTGTATATGTGTCCAGGTTCATTGTTTGAGGTATTGTGAACCTTTAGTCTAATGTTATATCCACGGGAACATAATCTTCTGATACAACAACTTCATCTACACCTAACCATAGTATCCTTTAAACACAGTTTATTGAAAGCATTTACCAGTGTTAGTCATTTTTTGTTTTTTTTCCACAAATATTTATTATCTATTATACAAAAGGTACTGTTTTAGACATTAAGGAAAAAACAAACAACAAAGCAAGAATAGTCTCTTCTATTGTAGTGGATAGTAGACCAACTAACCAAGTTCTAATATGTACCTTCCTGTCTACGCATGAATCCGTGATGTTTCTTAGTCAAAAAAAAAACCAACCAGACTCAGAGGATTTGTTAACAATGTCTTAAAAACTTACCTACTAAATTGAGGATTTGAGTTTTATTAATTCTAATCCTACTCTAGTCTGCACTTAAGTGCTCACTGTATGCTAAACCATGTTCTTTTTTTCTTTTTTGAGAGGGAGTCTAGCTCTGTTGCCCAGGCTGGAGTGCAGTGGCGCAATCTCGGTTCACTGCAAGCTCTGCCTCCTGGGTTCAAGCGATTCTCCTGCCTCAGCCTCCCAAGTAGCTGGGATTACAAGCGCCCGCCACCACGTCCAGGTAATTTTTTGTATTTTTAGTAGAGACAGGGTTTTAACATGTTGGTCAGGCTGGTCTCAACTCCTGACCTCATGATACGCCCACCTCAGCCTTCGAAAGTGCTGGAATTACAAGTGTAAGCCACTGCGTCCAGCAAGCTACACCATGTTCTATGTGTACCCTTGCACATCATGCTCACAACAATCCTATGAGATAGGTACTATGATTATTTCCACTACACAAATGAGAAATAGCTCTAAAGCCCATGAAATAATCTCTCTACACTGCCTCCTGTATGACTCTAATTACTGGCTTCTGACTTAAAGGGATTATAAAGTACAGATGAGTTTAAGGTTTCATCCTGGGCTCTATCATTCCCAACTCCAAAAATAATTCCTGGCATTAAAAAGCTATAAATTTGAAGTTCATGAAAGTATAGATCAATTAAAATGAGCCCAAAAAGATGGAACCTATATTTTCATTTAGGCCAATGCACTTAGTTACATACCTTTACAAATGATCTCAAACTCATGTTCCTTATTTTAAAGACTTAACCACAAATATATAACCCCCACTAAAGTGCAACTATTTTGACACTAACATTATTGCCTTATATCTTGCATACATTTTGAACTCCCAGGGAATGTGATGCCTTCTGCTGCAGTTATTTGTAAATGATCGTCAACATACTCCTCAGATCCATCCAGCTGCGGGTATCGAGAAGTTCTCAAAGCGTTGTCCTGAACCACCAGTAGGATCACCTGGGAAGGAACACATTCGACATGCCAATTCAAACTGCCCCACCCCAGACTCAGTTTTCCAGATTTAGTCAAAACAAAACCGAAAACAAAAACAAAAACCCAGAAGATTCAAATTTGAGATAAACAATGAATTTAGCACAGTTAAATTAAAATTTCAGATAAACAGTGAATTATTTTAGTATAAGTATGTTCCAAATATTTCATGGGACATATTTAAAAGACTGGTTACCATATATCTGAAATTCAAACTTAATTAGGCATCTTGTATTTTATCTGGCAACTCTACCCTAAGGCTACTGAATCAAGAAAACTCGGAAGGCCATTTCCAATAATCTGTATTTTAATGAGTACTCAAGGCGATCTCCAAACAACTCTGGGGCCTAAGGTAAAAACCCATTCCTTTGAGTAGGTAGTATCTGTAATTGCCAACATATTTACTGAACACTCACTATGTCAAGGCAGTATTTTACGTGTTATTTATGGATTTTCTTTTTAATCATCATCAACAACCCCATGAGGTGACTATAATTATTGACTACTGTCATTTCACCGATGAGAAAACTAAGAGTAGAGGAGGTTAAGCTCAGGATTTAGCATGCTTCGGAGAGCAAACTAAGTCTATGGTCTTCCCTACCAAGCCTGCCAGGCATTTCCAATCCTTGGGAATTAGTTTCTCCCTTGGCTCCTAATTAGGTTACAGTTCCCCTGAACCTCAATCCATTTTGCCATGGTTCTGAAAATGGAAGAAGTATTTACGAAGGCCACTAATTGGGATTCTAATTCTAACTAAAACCAAACATCCCAACACCACTATTCATCAAATTCGATTTCTATCACAATTCCACTCTCACCATGTTAGACCCCGAGGTCGTCTATACTTGGCTGGGTTAGGTTTGAGTTCCTGGAATCCCTGGAACACTGTGATTCAGACTACTGGCCCTGGCCTTAGCAACCTTAGTTCACAGGCCTCAAGGTTCAGTTCCAGGACAATTTGCAGCAAACTCTAAGGTTAGAAAATATTTCCACTCATTAAGAGTAGAATTAAGATGTCTCCTTTTTGTCTCTCACATTACATTTCAAAAGCTCATACATTACAAATCTTAAAAAATATTAAGTGAACAGTGAAAAATCTGGTCTGCCTTGTACTGGTCATCAAAATTCAGCATTTGACTGGGCCTTACCTTCAAAATTGATCACTAAAAGAGGTTAGTTGGGTTTAAGGTATGGTGTAGTTGGTTTGGTAAAGGTATTTCATAAAGACTAAAACATCTTATATTCTATCTTTTAATTTCCAATTTAAAATAAGTGGAGAAGGAGAACAAAAAAAAAAAAAGGAGCTTGAATTTGACCTGTGATATGGTTTGGATCTGTGTCCCCGTCCAAATCTCAGGTAGAATTTTACTCCCCAATATTAGAGGTGGAGCCTGGTAGGAGGTGACTGGATCATAGGGGTAGATTTCTCCTGTGCTGCTGTTCTCATGACAGTGACTGAGTTCTCATGAGATGTGGTTGTTTAAAAGTGTGTGGCACCTTCCCCTTCTCTCTCTTGTTCCTACCATGGCCATGTAAGATAGGCCTGCTTCCCTTTCGCCTTCTGCCATGATTGTAGGTTTCCTGAGGACTTCCAGAAACAGAAGCTGCTATGCTTCCCATACAGCCTGCAGAACCGTGAGCCAATTAAATCTCTTTTTCTTTATAAATCACACAGTCTCAGGTATTACTTTATAACAGTGCGAGAATGGACTAATACAACCTACTACTGAGTAGGTAAAATAAAAGAATTTCTATGAAGTAAGTGATCTTTCCATAAAACTCAATTTGAATCATATTCATATGTCAACAAGAATAAAACATTCTCAGCACCTTCATTTATCTTTAAAGACTTCCATTCTGCAGAATTATGCCCAAAAGAGTAACTCAGCAGGAAAATTCAAATGGACAAAGTGACCAGTGTCAAAAGTCAGTGGTCTCAATGTGTAATATAATTCCTGGCAATTCTGTAGAAACAAATTTCTATCTTTACACAATTTGTAATTCACGTAAAAGTATAAGCAAGTATATTTGAATTGTTACATTTTAAAGCCCTATTTTGAAAGGTCTTCATTTAATCTAAGACATATCTCAATTTTCCCTACTAACTTATGCTGCCTAGTTTTACCAAATCCACTTCAATGAAAACAGAAAAGACAATGTATCAGACACCTCCTACTCAAGCTACACATAACTAGGCTACAGCTGGTGTAGATTAAATTCAACTCTTAACAGGTGCTTAGAGGAAAAGGCTTTAACAGATAAGCATCCTTGTCTTTAGGATCTTAAAAATAACTAAGTCATCTTACTTTTTTGACACAAGCAAATGCATGTGACCCAGGCAACAGTAGGGAAGAGGAAATAAAGTGACATGTAAGATGGAGGAGAAACGAACAAAACTAGAAACCTCACAGCCAACAGCAGCTGCAGGGCAATTAAACTCAATGCTTTACAGATGTTCTTGAGCAAAAGCTCATTTGCCCAATTTTGACTGACTTTTTTAACACATACATTTCTTGAGACATTCTTTAAAATTCCATTTTTTGGGGGGATACTTTAATAATTAAAAAAACCTAACTTTCCTTCTTTCCAACACTTCAGTCTCTTTCAATTTCATATGCCATTAAAATGGCCATTAAAAAATGACCACTAATGCCAGAGTGTGACAACCCACTAGTACAAATCAAACAAATGAAATATAAAACAGTTTACAACAGAACACTCAGCCTCCCAAATGCTGACCACAAATAGTGCTCCTGGGCCTGAAATACCCATTTTAAATAAAAAATGTCACTGAAATGCCCAAAATGATTTCATCCTCCTTTCAAGACTTCATGCATCACCAGTCATCCCAGCAGACCAGTGCATTCCTAATGAGTCTTTCTATTATTAAAATTAATTAGGAAAGTATTCAGTTTGGCCACAGGAGGGCTAGCAATACCAAAATGTGATGACTCAGGGACTAAAAATTAAAAGCTCTTATTAAGAGGCATGAGGATTACTAAAGACACATTAAGATCCTTTTACTTTAGATTTTATAAGTAACAAGGTCCCAGTGTGATACACGAACCCAATAACGTATTCCTTGTATCGTTAGAAACTACAATGACTCAATGCCCTCAATCTTTCTTTCAATTTGTTGCCTTAGAACAAAACAAGAATATTTCAGCTGTGCTTATCTGAAACTAATTGCAATTTTCCAGCTCTTCACACACTTGTGAAAACAGCTCTAGTTAAAATAAAGCTAATATTTTTCCTAGGTAAGAAAGAACTGTATTTGTCAGGAGAATGGCATAACTGCTGAAGCAATGAGACCTAATAAAAATGACAAGTCTGGAAGTGTCAGGTGAATGGGATTGAGAGAACCACATTAACCAGAAGCACAAGGCGGCAAGGTCAGGCAAGCCGGAAAACCGAGCATTGCAGAAACCAGGAACCAGAGCAACACCACGAGAACCTAATCCAGAGGTCAGGCTAGGGACCTGTAAGAATGCTCATACTGCCTTCATATCATAGGAGCAGAAACCAACCCTTGGGCTTGGACAGTCTAGAGCAGCACACAGTGGACTAAAAGCAAATGCACCCTTCACAGAAGTTCAACTATTTCTTCATGGTAAAAGCGAATATATAAGCAGAAATGCAACAAGTTCTTCACTTAACATCGTCTGTAAGTTCTTAGAAACTTCAACGTTAAACAAAATGATGTACCACAAAACCAATTTCCCCACTGGCTAACTGACGTAAACAAGAGTTGAGTTGTTATGGCATATTTCTGGTTGCGAAAACATCACCAAACCTCTAAATGAAGACAAAAACACTAATATTAAATACTGAAATAAATGTGAGCTATGCATACATTTGAGATAAATGACAACAAGTAAGATATTTACCCGTTTAATCCAGTTCAGGCGGCGGGTAGCAGGAGCCTATCTCAGCAGTTCAGGGTGCAAAGCGGGCACTAGCCCTGAACAGGACACCATTCCATCTCGGGGCACGCGCACCCACATTCAGACTGGGATAATTTAGACATGACAATTCAAAGAACATGCACAGCTTTGGCATGTGGGAGGAAACTGGAGTATCCGGAGAAAACCCACAGACATGGGGAGAATGTGCTAACTTCACACAGACAGTGGGGCCCTCCAAGAATCAATTCCTTTTTCTTATCAACGTTACAGCAAAGCGATGTTATTCAAGAACCTGCTGTGAAATCAGCATTCCAGCTCAGTGAGGAATGCCCAAGGCAATTCAGTCTTAGGCAATCAAGAAATGGCATTTTAAAATGATGGAAAACACACTATAAATGATTTTTTGGGTTTTGAGGACCCTTTTCTGCACTGTATAAGTGCCAGGCAAACAGTGGTAATGGCTTCCTAGAAATCACTGAGGGAAATAAATGAATAAATTAAGAAGCTTAGAGAAACACTGATTTAAGAAGATGTGGAAGAACTTATTTATCCACTGTCTAAAAAATTGGCTTGTACAATTTAAGATCAAGAGTAATTTTGGCCTTATTTGCAAAGGCAGATGGTGTTGACTGGCTACCCAAAGGCCATTCCAATCCCACTTCCCACAATAGAGATTAAAAAGCCATGTGCTTGCTTCTCAACCTTACCTGCATGGAGAAGAGTTCATGTGACCAGGCAGAAACAGAGGTACCCTAAGACAGCTTTCGTTTTACTGACAACAAGGGAACAAACTAACATCAAACATTCTGTCACCCTCTTGCCTCAAACATAATAACTGTGCTGGTAGCAGTCATCTTGTGGCTACCAGAGAAAGGCCAAAAGAACTGTACAGAATCGTCTTTGACTTTACTGAGTCACTAAACCAGTATCTTCAAACCTCTTTGATTATGAATAATAAAATCATACTCTTAGCAGGTTTCTTTTTACTTAAATGGGAAAGCATTCCTGATACAAATGCCAATTTATTGTATCCTAAACATTTAACCTCTGTGGAAGATACAGCACCATGATATGCCTAAATGTATATACAGTTATCCCTAAATGGCAAGATTATAAGAAAACTTTTTCTTCTTTTACTCATCTTTGCTTTCTAAATTATCATTATTCAATGAAGTCTTATTTGCTTAAGCAGAGATTAGTAATGGGCATTCATTTGACAGTAATATAGCCACACCCACCCACTTTACCGTAAAAGAAAGATTTTTTTTAAATGGAAAAGCATACCATGATTCTGGAAAAAAAAACCTTGGCCCAGCACAGTGGCTCACTCCTGTAATCCCATCACTCTGGGAGGCAAGGCGGGAGAATCTCTTGAGGTGAGGAGTTCCAGACCAGTAGAGACAATAAGATGAAACCCCATCTCTACTAAAACTATAAAAATTAGCTAGGCATGGTGGCACACACCTGTAACCCCAGCTACTCAAGTGGCTGAAGCATGAGAATCACTTGAACCCAGGGGGTGGAGGTTGCAGTGAGCCGAGGTTGCGCCACTGCACTCCAGCCTGGGCAACAGACAGAGACTCTGTCTAAAAACAAAAACAAAAAAATCTCAAAATAAGAAGGCAAATTTCCACTCAGAAAGCTATAAATTCAATATATTCCCATCAAAAAACATGGGATATGTACTGGAACTTGACATACTGATTCTAAATTTCATTGGGAAGAATAAATACCAGCCAATAATATTCTGAAAAGTTAAAAAAAATGAGAAAGTACTTGTCCTACAGTTTTATAAGCCAAACAAAACTACAGTAATTGACACAGCACTGAACTGAAAGAGGCATGGATAAACAGATATAACTTCTAGAGAGTCCAGAACGAGACCTATGTACCTAAGCTGCCTAATTTTTCTAAGGAAGAATTAGCCTTTCATCCCCATGGTTATGGTCAGGGCTGGCTATGTTTTTAATGACTTCATTTCCAGAACACAGTGAAGGGCCGCTGACCCAAATCTGAGATTTTTCGACTGGTAACCAAAAAAGTAGTTTCTGAGTAGATGAAACACTCAGGAAGCACTCAGAAAAAGTGTACAGTGAGAAAGAAGAATGAAGCCAATATATGAAAAAGAGAAGAAATGAGAAATGAAGACAAAGGAAAAAAGAAAGAGAATGAAACCTGACGGGATTTGAGTTCCTGTACATAGCTGTTGCCAAGGCACAGCCACCCGCTCTGTAGTCACGAGGAAAAGCCTGCTCTCCTTAAAAATTACCCAACTTTGTTTATGCTCATTAAGCTGAGTCCTTTACACCCGAAATCAAGAAATTCTAATTACGCATTTGGAAATGGGAAACACAGTGTATTTCAAATCACTGGGAATGGGCAGAACTGACCAACAAAAGATTCTGAGACCCTTTTTTTTTTAACATCAGGAAAAATTAAATCAATATCTTACAAAGAAATAAATTCTATATGGATTAAAGGCCTGGATGTAACACAGAAAAATTAAACAATCAAGTCTAGAAAAAAAAAGAGTGTGTGTTTTCAATATTAGTGTAGAGAAAGCTTAACTAAAGAAAATTTAAAAACCAAGAAGCTATAAAGAAAAAAGAATTCATGACACAAACATTATACATTTGCATAATAATAGATACTATAAAAGTTTAAAATATAAGCAACAAACTAGGAGAAAACAATTTGCCACACTTGGAAAAGGATACCCAAAATATATGCAAATATATACAAATCAATAAGAAGTATGGAAATACGGTAAAGGGATAAGAACAGGTCATTTGGAAAGACAAACAAACACCAAATGTACACCAAAGTGGAAGTTCACAGTTTGCAGTATTTGGTTTAACTGCTTAAAATCATAAACCTGAGAGGCATTTTACGTAGACCCTGTATATTATCAAGAATTTCTCCTCCTATGCCTTTTATTCGTAAAATAGAAAGGCTACTATGGTTGATCATATGATTGATGACCCTGGAGGATAGGTGGGCACAGGGTTTCCTCCTTCTGCCCCTCGGGCTTCTCTTGAAGGCAGTCATCAGTAGCATTTCTCTTCTGAGCAAATGAAAGTGTATTAAATGATTTGAAATGTTAACGGTGGTATCTTAGATGATCAGGGTTCCATGGAACACAGTTTATATCTATCTCACATCCTTTCAGTGAGCAAAGTCACAGCCTATGGGAAAAAACTAACAAAAGAAAAATACAATCTATATTCTTAAAATTAAAAAAAAAAAAGACATTTGAAGAATACGTACATTTGTTTGTAACCAAAATTATTGTTCTACATTAAAAGAGGGAGTAGATTAAACACGTTTCTCATTAAATTAGTCAATGTTTAACACACCCCTCTCCCCAGTGCCTCAGGTACTTCATGAACTTAAACTATTATTTATGCACTGAATTAAAGAAATCTATTATTGTGGTGTTATACATACAGAATGAATATAAAGCAACATATGTAACTCAATAAATTCCAAGTTATAGCTGAATTCCAAGAAGCCATAATTCTGATACTTTATTAGATTTCCTTCTTATATATCTCACAGGATTTACATTTATAACAGATTACAGGGCAAAAAGTGTTTTTATTTAAAAAAAAAAAAAAAAAAGAAAGAAAGAAAGAAAGAAAGAAAAGAAAAGGAACCAAAACGCCAGCTAGCATTTCCTTTCAGGAAGTATTTCACCATGGGAGTTTTAATAGGTATGTTTTTTGATCAAGGAATAAAAAAGCAGATGAATTAACAAACATACGACACAGGTCAGAAACCATGCATGAGGGGAAAACACTTATCATACTAATTTCCTGTATTTGCTGTTTGTTTGTGTTTGTTTTTGAGAAGGAGTCTTGCTCTGTTACCCAGGCTGGAGTGCAGTGGCGATCTTGGCTCACTGCAACCTCTGCCTCCCGCGTTCAAATGATTCTCCTGCCTCAGCCTCTCAAGTAGCTGCGATTTCAGGTGCCTGCCACCATGCCTGGCCAATTTTTGTATTTTTAGTGGAGATAGGGTTTCACCATGTTGGCCAGGCTGGTCTAGAACTCCTGACCTCAAGTGATCCATCTGCCTAGGCCTCCCAAAGTGCTGGGATTACAGGCATGAGTCACCACAACCCACCATTTGTGCTGTTTTAAGTACAACAGAAAATAAAATGTTGGATTTGCGCATTTAGGATCAGAAAGACTTTTACTATTCCGAATGCCATAAAAATCACATATGTTTTATTCACCACACATCTGTGATTCCAGCATCCTGACAAGACCTAACACTATGAATCTATTGACTCTATTTATTCAAAATAAAACAATTTTAAGTTCATGAGAAATTGAACGTTTTGATTTCAAAATCAAAGCACTAACCTTGGGCCCGTGAAATCCCCAGGCCATTAACAGAATGCATATGGCATATACCATTTAACTGACAGAGAATCAATATGCAACTTAACAAATATTAGGTGTCAATTATATGCCAAATAATTACAAAATAAAAGTGAAATATAGAGAATAGTGAATGAAAAAAAAAATGCAAGACTTTTGTGTTTGGTTTATTTGAAGGGAAACGTGGGAAAGGAAGGGGCTTTGGGGGAGGGAGGAGAAACCAGGTGGTATTTAAGAGTTTAATGACTACAACATTCTGGATAAGTCAGGTGGAACAAAAGCTCTAACAGCTAGTTAAAGAAAAGGGTACCTGTCTCCTTGGTCCAACATTCCAGTTAAGTACTTTAGGTTAACTGCTCTTTTCTGAAGAGCTCAGTGAACACAATGACTCTGAGGTGAGAGGCACTTAGAATTTCTAAAGGAGGTCCATCCTCTATCTGTCCAATAACATTTTCTTTCTTTGACTTATCCTTTCATATCCACTCACTCATTCACTCACTGTAACAAAAGGACGCGACGCGGAAAGGATTCAAGAACGCCCCTGGCACTGACCCGTCCTTGGGTATCAGGAAGGTCTCCTTGCTAGCAGGGCTCCAGCTCTTTTCACACCTACATCAAAGTACACATTCCCTGAAGATCAAGTCCTTAATCCTGATACTGAACCCTCCCACTCCTTCAGCAAGTCATCCATCATTTCCAACAACACCCACAGAAAAATATTCCATTAGTGCCTTATCTCCCTCATGTCCAGCCCCATAATTCTTCCCAAAGTGGTTAATTCCTATCATAACACTTCCTGTGTAGGTCTCTAGCAACTAAGCAGAAATGCTTATCATACACACTGAAACTAGATCCCATCCTCACCGTGGAACACCATTTTTGTTTCTTCAAAAATCTGACATGGTATATTTTATGAAAGTCGGTGCTTTACTGTTTCTTTTTGGACAGTGTGGGAATTACGAATTTGGCAGGGACGTAGGATTTGAAGATGGATAAGAAACAATAAGGAACTGAACACTAAAATAAGCTAATCTTAATAAAATGAGATGAAAAAAGGTAGGGCAAAAAATCTCCTTTCAAAAGAAGAAGAATTAACTCTAGATATGTATGGAAATTCCATTTAGGATAAGAATCAGCGACAGGAAACAGCCAGAAGGGACTATTTGTACTGAAATACAAGCCATTAACTTGAGCCAAGCTAACAGCAAATGACTGCAGCGGCAACTACTGGCTACAGATAATTAGTTTAGAACCTATTTAAACATGAATATTTTATCATGCAGCCCAAAACTCGTTATGGAGAAGAATTAAAGAGCCAGGACGTCTGAAGGCTCTGGAGAGGTGATCTGTCAGGTCCCAATAAACAGCCTTCTAGGAGAGAACAGGTTTAGTGATTCAGCAAGACTAGATTTCATTAAAGTTACAACAATCCATGAAGAACATAGCTGGTGACAAGTTAAAGACTGTAGGTACCAAGTTGCACTGCAACAACTTAACTACAGGCAACAAATACAGGTAAAACGAAGTTTATGAAAAATCACGTCAAGTGGTTATAATTTTCTAAGTGATGCAAACATCCTATTTCTATCAGAAACAACCTAATATATCTGGCCAACCCTCTCACAAAAGCAGAACGGCCTTACATATACAAGGTACAGAAATTCAAAGTGTTGAAAATTCAAAATTGTATTTGGCATGCTACGTAGGAGTGTGCCGAACTGGAATTTTTATTTTAAAAATACTTGTCTATCAAGCATATGTTATAATAGCTAACAATCCTATGGGCATTATCTTATTTAACTCTCAGAATTACCCCAGAATGAGGTGAGTACCACTACTGCCATTATTTCGTAGATGCCAAAATAGCAAAAAGATGCTAATGTAAATATTTCTAAAATCATACAGCTGGAGTAGCAAAGCCAACATTTCAACCCATGCAATTTGATTATAAAGTCTGTGATCTTTCTGTCTGTGTGTCTTTCAAATAGTCTCTAGAGCTTCTGAATATAAACCTAGGTTCTTAGAGGAATAACTTAAATGACTTTCAATTTTATTAAAGAAATAAAAACAGGAACATATACATATTACTCAAAAACTTACTATTATAAAGAAAAAATATAGCTAACAAGAATAAAGTTCTAGGTAATCTTTGAAATTGAAACATAAAATGTCTTACCTGTGAAAATAGTTAACACACGCTCACATATTACCATCTTCTTAACCATTACATGCTCAGTGACCAGCCAATAAAAAAAAAAGGTATATTACTAGTTTTTCAATCTATTTAGATGCCTTGGTCTATACAAAGAAGAGTCAAGTCTAGCACAGTCCTTTAGGCTGAGGGGGACTCAATATAGTTCATTGCTATTTAGATAAATAACTTGCCCAGGCCACTCCCTGTTACAGGAATTAATCCACACCTCAGGAGGAATTACAGGCTAGATTCAATTTTTCCAATCATTTCTAATCCACTGCTTTCCCCGATATTTTCTATCCATAGAAATCATGACATACTGCTATACCTAAGGGAAACTACAAGATGAGGCATCTTACAATCATCAATCCATCTTTTAATTCCACATTTACTACATGTAATGTGCAAGGCATAGGATTACAGAAAATTAATAAATCATGATCCCTTGCCCATAAGGATCTCACAGTCTAGTTGGAGAGATAAACATATAAATGCAAAATCATAATACAATGTGCCGATTGTTACATATAAGGAGCTACTGGGATAGGAAAGGGAAGATGAACTCTAAAAGGTCAGGTGGGGCTCCATGGATGAAAAGTGACCTGCAGGAGGCTACAAGACGTGTGAAGCAGCAGGCCTAGGAAAGGACGGGTTTCAAATAATGAGGAGGACATGACAATGGCCACAAAACCTAAAACTCAAAGGGGTCCTGTGATTGGCATTCTGATTCATGGTGATTTTGTCAAAGAAAAGGCATCAATTTAGTAGCATTTTGAAACACAGATCAGGCAGATAGGTACAGACACTGCCCCAGCGCTAGATGAAGGTTGGCAAGCAGAGCAATAAACAACTCTTCCAGACCTCAATTTATTTTTAAATTGAGAAAATGTATAACAACAATTCTATTTTTCGTATAAAGAACTTAGGAACTTAGAATTTAAACATATACGGCTGTTCTGTTGACATTTACAAGATTTTTGATACTCATATAATATTAAGAATGATTTCTAGAGAATAGTATTAAATTACTGAGAGATAAAATAAAACATTTCACCAATCTATAGTAGTACAGTCTATGAAGATTTTAATAGTCTCAGGAGTAGGCCTGGGCTGTAAAGTTACTATTTTCCTAAAGATCCACCTGAGATAAAGCACGACTTAAGAAAAGCTAATATAAAAGAGTCTACATAACAGATAAACTGTGAGGTTTTTCAACGTAAAAACTGGTTCTTTGCTTTCTAGATAGCTCACCTCTTCATTCCTCTAAGCAGCTATTTCCTATGGAATTTACGTTACAAAATGTATTAAAAATTTATTATCTATATTACATAAAATAAGAATGCTTATAGATCTACATAAACTCCCCTTATCAGTAAAGTACAAATGTAAGCACCAAAGAATAGACATGGGTGGAGGCGGGAGAAACTGGTAACATGCTACAGGAGCGATAAAAACCTACCACAATTTTAAATTCTCCAACAGCAAAATAAAACGTAGGATCACCTCTCACTTTGTTGGGAACAACAGAAAGTCTAATTCGTTAATACTTTCTATCCCCTGGCTGCCATCCCCATTCCTACCATTATCTATCCCATTTTTATAAAAGAAACATTGGGCCTGGCAAAGGAGGAAAAAAATTAAGGGACAAAGTCATATCTGAGATGAGTCTTGAGAGACAAATCAGATTTTGTTGAGTAGAAACATTATGAGGTTAGAAAGGAGAAAGGATTTTGGGTAGAAATAACAGCACGTGCACAGGCATGTAGGTGGCAAGTATAAAGAGCTCGGGATAGCAAGCAGTTCAGAGGATGAAATGGGAGGAAGGAGTATAAAGAGAAGATAAGGGCTAGAAGAGTAGACAGGTGGCACAGCAAAAAGTCTTGAAAAGGAAAGTAACATATTTAGAACATTATTTCAGGACTACTCAACACATCCTATTAAAGCAAGAGACAGGGAACTGATTTAGCAGAAGATAGGTACAATACAAGTGTGAGATAGCAAAAGGCCTGAATTAGCTGGGGCAGTCAGAATAAACAAAGATGTAAATTACAGACACACTGTGATTAGTAATACCCTTTATATGTATATCACACTTTATAAAACACTTCATATCCATTATCTTATTTGATTCTCATAATCATCCTATAAAGTGGGATATATAATACCAACCCTAGCTTATCAATAAAGAATCAATCAGTGCCTGAGATGTTGTAAGTTGCCCACTGTCACACACCCACTAGTAAATGGCAAGGATAGTACTGGAGCTCACTACATGTTAACCCAGTCAATGATCCTTCAATTACACCAAAAGCAAATGGATCAGCCTTTACAAAAGTAAGTTCTCCTCCTTCCTTTATTAATTCACCAAACTCATTTTATTCAAATATTTAATAAAACTTTAAGAGGAGGCCAAAAACAACAGTAAATATACACATTAATGGGTAAAATACACCTTAACGACAAACATTTAAGTGTGAAAAAAATAACAAAAAATGATTTGTTATTATCAGGAAAATATGGTGTTTTGTACTTTGCACCAGATACTGTGCCAGATGCCATGAATACAGTGGCAGATACTTCCATGTAGCCTGACTGTACTGATTATACATGCATGATCATTTCTGTCACTAGTTAAGGACACCGTCCCTCCTCATTACCCCGATTCTAAGTCACCACTGAGTTTCAGCAGAGTCTGCAGAAACAGTCCAATTTGCCATATCTCCCTAGAGGTGGCTATGGTTGAAAGGAGGTAATGCCTAATATAGATGGCTTTTGAAGTAATTTCAAATATCAATAATTATGGCTCAATTTCTCTCACATGTTGGGTATTAATAAAACACCTGCAGCTAAAAATCTCAAATGTCTGCTAGACTGTAAACAAGTAGTACCTTTTTGTTTTTATGTGACAGCAGTAACACAAATACATCTTCAGCGATTTCTACCCTGTCTATTAAAACAGCTGCTTTGAAGAGAGCCTAAAATATTTAAGATGCAATGTAAAACAATGCTAGCTGACACATAAACCAATAACTCTGCCTCAAGCTTAGAGAAGCATTTTTATGAGGTCTGAATACCATGGTTCAATTGAGCCATGTTTTTTTTTCTCTGTTTCTGAAATCAAAGGTTCTTAATGATATAAAACAACTGCAATATCATGCAGTCAGAATGCAACCAGTTTTATTACTTTTTATATTCAATCAAAATGCCAAGTGCCATTCACAATATCATTATTCCTGAACCATGAAAACATATTTATATTCATTACTATTACTTTTAAAAATGTCCAAAATGATCTAACTCCATCTTCTCATGAAGACTCAATAAAATAAAAAAAATTAATTTCCCTCTCCACTCCACAAGTCAGAAATGGATACACTGTTCCCTGCTGTTAATGAGGTGATAGAAACACTACTGCTATATTACTAATGCACTCCTTTAATGAACCATTCTTTTTTTCTTGGTAATCACTGTAACAACAGTAACTCATCCCAAACTTCGGCATTTTAACATAGGCATATTATTTTCATTTCCTTATTTAGTTTGCTTACCTCTTGGACAAATTTAAATGAATGAAAATCGGCTAGATTACAGGTGGTATAAACCCCAAAAGTAGCACCATATGGAGATCCATATGCTTTGGCACTATATCAGCATGTGACAGAATCCTGGAATTTAACTTCAGAGCAACTGACATCCCCCTTTGTATCAACTCTCTGTACTCGTGCTCTAGAATATTCACATTTTAATCTTGGAGCTAACATGTTATACATTTAACTACTGACTATAGTAAAATGCACAGCAGTTACGTTTCTCCTTCCAAAAAACAGAGCAATTTTGAAACAACTAAAATTATCAAAATATTATTTCTCTGTCCTCTAGACCAGAAAAATAACATGATGAAACTATCCTTAGAAAGAATAAACCTAGAAATTAAAAAAAATCAAATGACAAAATCGTCAAGTATACAATAGTATGGTTTGTGGCAGCCGTGCAAGTGAAAAGTATGTTTAGTCCAAGAACTTAACATGCAGCAAGGGTCTTTTTTTGATATGTAGCATAGGAATAGGGTGATTAATTACGAATCATGCTTAGCATCACACTATTTCTTATAAAATTATCAGGAGCCATCATTCTGATAGGGTAATATATCAGCCAGGGTTCAACTAGAGGAGGAGAACCAATGGAGATACACGTTAAGAAATATACTGCAGGGTATTGGCTTAGAATAGTGTGGGAGCTATCTGGCCGAGTACGAAATCATCAGGACAGGCTGTCAGGAAGGTGGGGCCTAAGTCCCAGAAATCAGCTGAAGATGCTGTCCACAAATGAAATTTCTTTTTCAGGGAAAGCCACAACTCTTCTTGTAAGAACTTTTTGCTGACTCAATCAGGCCCACCTAGAGTATCTAGTATAATCTCCCATACATGAAGTCAACTGGTTATGGACTTTAATCATATCTACAAAATACCTTTGCAGCAGCACTTAAATTAGTGTTTTGCTGAATAACTGGGGGTGGTAGTCCAGAAATGTTAACATGTCAAAAAGGCCATTACAAGTTCTAATGTGGAAGCTAGGAACATGCCCTCATTTGTGAGGTTAGGAAACTCTGGACAGTATTCTTGACTGGATCTTGGTTAAAGTTGAATGCTTATGCTTATCTTTTATTTTCTGAAATTAATAAAAATCAGTGATAAAGGAAAGTGTAAAAAGCCTTATACTTATAATACTGTTGGTGGTAATAAAACACTATAAGGCCGTTACTTCTGAGCAAAAGCTAGATGTCATTAAATGCTAGATTGGCTCTGAGATACAGATTTTATAGTCTCCAACTTAGAGTTACATTTTTCAAGAAAATCTTTATTATTTAAATTCCTGCAGGAAGAATAACTCTGTTATTGTGAGTAATAGCCATAAATATATAATAAAACAAGTCTAAACAGGGCCTGATTTTTTCTTTTTATTATACTTTAAGTTCTAGGGTACATGTGCACAATGTGCAGATTTGTTACATATGTATACTTGTGCCATGTGGGTGTGCTGCACCCATCAACTCGTCAGCACCCATCAACTCGTCATCTACATCAGGTATAACTCCCAATGCAATCCCTCCCCCTTCCCCACTTCCCATAACAGGCCCCGGTGTGTGCTGTTCCCCTTTCCGAGTCCAAGTGATCTCATTGTTCAGTTCCCACCTATGAGTGAGAATATGCGGTGTTTGGTTTTCTGTTCTTGTGATAGTTTGCTGAGAATGATGGTTTCCAGCTGCATCCATGTCCCTACAAAGGACACAAACTCAACCTTTTTTATGGTTGCATAGTATTCCATGGTATATATGTGCCACATTTTCTTAATCCAGTCTGTCATTGATGGACATTTGGGTTGATTCCAAGTCTTTGCTATTGTGAATAGTGTCGCAATGAACATACGTGTGTATGTGTCTTTATAGCAGCATGATTTATAATCCTTTGGGTATATACCCAGTAATGGGATGGCTGGGCCATATGGTACTTCTAGTTCTAGATCCTTGAGGAATCGCCATACGGTTTTCCATAATGGTTGAACTAGTTTACAATCCCACCAACAGTGTAAAAGTGTTCCTATTTCTCCACATCCTCTCCAGCACCTGTTGTTTCCTGACTTTTTAATGACTGCCATTCTAACTGGTGTGAGATGCTATCTCATTGTGGTTTTGATTTGCATTTCTCTGATGGCCAGTGATGATGAGCATTTTTTCATGTGTCTGTTGGCTGTATGCATGTCTTCTTTTGAGAAATGTCTGTTCATATCCTTTGCCCACTTTTTGATGGGGTTATTTGTTTTTCTTCTTGTAAATTTGTTTTGAGTTCTTTGTAGGTTCTAGATATTAGCCCTTTGTCAGATGAGTAGATTGCAAACATTTTCTCCCATTCTGTAGGTTGCCTGTTCACTCTGATGGTAGTTTCTTCTGCTGTGCAGAAGCTCTTTAGTTTCATTAGATCCCATTTGTCAATTTTGGCTTTTGTTGCCGTTGCTTTTGGTGTTTTAGACATGAAGTCCTTGCCCATACCTATGTCCTGAATGGTATTACCTAGGTTTTCTTCTAGGGTTTTTATGGCATTAGGTCTAACATTTAAGTCTCTAATCCATCTTGAATTAATTTTCATATAAGGAGTAAGGAAAGGATCCAGTTTCAGCTTTCTACTTATGGCTAGCCAATTTTCCCAGCACCATTTATTAAATAGGGAATCTTTTCCCCATTTCTTGTTTTTCTCAGGTGTGTCAAAGATCAGATGGCTGTAGATGTGTAGTATTATTTCTGAGGACTCTGTTCTGTTCCGTTGGTCTATATCTCTGTTTTGGTACCAGTACCATGCTGTTTTGGTTACTGTAGCCTTGTAGTATAGTTTGAAGTCAGGTAGCATGATGCCTCCAGCTTTGTTCTTTTGACTGAGGATTGTCTTGGCAATGTGGGCTCTTTTTTGGTTCCATATGAACTTAAAAGCAGTTTTTTCCAATTCTGTGAAGAAATTCATTGGTAGCTTGATGGGGATGGCACTGAATCTACAAATTACCTTGGGCAGTATGGCCATTTTCATGATACTGATTCTTCCTATCCATGAGCATGGTATGTTCTTCCATTTGTTTGTGTCCTCTTTTATTTCACTGAGCAGTGGTTTGTAGTTCTCCTTGAAGAGTTCCTTTACATCCCTTGTCAGTTGGATTCCTAGGTATTTTATTCTCTTTGAAGCAATTGTGAATGGAAGTTCATTCATGATTTGGCTCTTTGTTTGTCTGTTACTGGTGTATAAGAATGCTTGTGATTTTTGCACATTGATTTTGTATCCTGAGACTTTGCTGAAGTTGCTTATCAGCTTAAGGAGATTTTGGACTGAGATGATGGGGTTTTCTAAATATACAATCATGTCATCTGCAAACAGGGCCTGATATTTACTACAACAGAATACAGTACATTCGGCTATGAAAGAGGTTTAGGCTAGAGTTAGAGATTCTGATTTGAGAATCCCTACTATGTACTAGGCATTGTGCTTGATTCTGGGATCACATTAGTACACAAAAGAGACATGGTGCCTGCCCTCAGAGGGCTCATTTAGTAAATATAAATTATTTACTACATAACACCTCTCCCTGCCAGTGTAGGGCTGTTTAATACCTAATGAAGGCAACAAGGGCTTTGTAACAAAAAGCATGGCTTCAATTCAAATATAAAAACATACTTTAGAGAAGATTTCATTCATAAGAAATAGTCAATTGAGAAACAAAAATCCACTGGTTTTGTACAACTTATGGTTATGGAAAGTATCAGCCACATAAATTTCAAACTTAAAAATGTGAAAGAACAGGCCGGGCACAGTGGCTCAAGCCTGTAATCCCAGCACTTTGGGAGGCCGAGACGGGCGGATCACAAGGTCAGGAGATCGAGACCAGCCTGGCTAAATACGGTGAAACCCCGTCTCTACTAAAAAATACAAAAAACTAGCCGGGTGAGGTGGCGGGCGCCTGTAGTCCCAGCTACTCGGGAGGCTGAGGCAGGAGAATGGCATAGACCCGGGAGTTGGAGCTTGCAGTGAGCTGAGATGCGGCCACTGCACTCCAGCCTAGGCGACAGAGCGAGACTCCGTCTCAAAAAAAAAAAAAAAAAAAAAAAATGTGAAAGAACAAAAATGACAAAGAAAAATGTGAATTTCAATAAACAATGTGCCAGATGATACTTTCAAAGTCACATTAGTAGCCAGAAAAGGTTACTAGACTTTTATGTAACGGAAATCTAGGCTTAAAGGCATGCTCCAGATTTCAACATGACATCTGCCAAGATTTCTTGTGCTGTCCTTGGTTAAAACACATGTACCAGCACATGTTTTTTGAAGTATGCTTTGCTTTATTGCATTTTTTACAAATTGAAGGTTTGTAGCAACACTGTACCCAGAACGTTTATAGGTGCCATTTTTCCAACAGCCTGTGTCCACTTTGTGTCTCTATGTCACATTTTGATAATTCTTCCAACATTTCAAACTTTTTCATTATTACTATATCTATCATGGTGATCTTTGATGTTACTACTGTAATTGGGGCACCACGAACCACACTCATACAAGACTGCAAACTTAATCAATGCATGTGTGCGTTCTGACTGCTCCACTCACTGGCCATTCCCTCATCTCTCTCTCACTCCTCCAGCTTCCCAATTCACAGAGATAGATCAATTTCGTAAAATATACAAATTAATAACCCTACAATGGCCTCTAAGTGTTCAAGTGAAAGGAAAAGTCACACGTCTCTCATTTTAAAAGCTAGAGGCTGGGCGTGGTTGCTCACGCCTGTAATCCCAGCACTTTGGGAGGCCAAGGCGGGCAGATCACTTGAGGGCAGGAGTTCGAGACCAGCCTAACGACACAGTGAAACCCATCTCTACTAAAAATACAAAAATGGTGACGCATGCCTGTAATCCCAGCTACTCAGGAGGCTGAGGCATGAGAATCACTTGAACCTGGGAGGTGGAGGTTACAGTGAGCTGAGATCATGCCACTGCACTCCGGCCTGGGTGATAAAGCGAGACTCTGTCTCAAGAAAATGTATTAATTAATTAACTAATGAAAAGCTAGAAATAATTAAGTTTAGTGAGGAAGGCACATGGAAAGCCAAGACAGGCCTCTTGCACCAAACAGCCACGTTGTGAATGCAAAGAAAAGTTCTTGAAGGAAATTACAAGTGCTACTCTAGTGAACCAAGAAAAAAGGATAAGAAAGTGAAACAGCCTCATTTCTTATATGGGGAAAGCTTTAGTGGTCTGGATAGAAGATCAAACTAATCAAAACATTCCCTTAAGCGAACGCCTAATCCAGAACAAGGCTCTACTCTCTTCAGTTCTATGAAGGGTGAGAGAGGTGAGAAAGCTGCAGAAGAAAAGCTTGATGCTAACAGAGACTGGTTCATTAGGTTTAAGGAAAGAAGCCATCTATATAACATAAAAGGGCAAGGTGAAGCAGCAAGTGCCAATGTAGAAGCTACAGCAAGTTATTCAAAAGATCTAGCAAAGAACATTGATGAAGGCATTGATTTTCAGTGTGATGAAACAGCCTTCTATTGGAAAAAGATGCCATCTAGAACTTTTCAGAGCTAGAGAGGAGAAGTCAATGGCTGGCTTCAAAGCTTCAAAGGACAGGCTGATTCTCTTGTTAGAGGCTAATGCAACTGGTGACTTAAAGTTGAAGCTAATGCTCATTTACCGTTCTAAAAATCCTAGGGCCCCCAAGAATTATGCTAAATCTACTCTGCTTGTTCTCTATAAATAGAAGTGGAGCTGAAAGATGGACTAAATTGCTGGAATCTCAGGATAAAATTTGAATGGACAAAGAGTCCTTACAGTCGAGCAAAGAAAGTGGTTTCTTGAGATGGAATCTACTCTGGTGAAGATGCTGTAAACACTAGTGAAATGTCAACACTGTTGACACAAAAACAAGGAGATTGTTTTCATGTCTGCTAATATAACATCTGTTCTGCAGCCCGTGCATCAAGGAGTCATTTGGATTCTTAAGTCCTATTATTTAAAAAACACATTTCATAAGACTATAGCTGCTATAAATAGTGATTCTTCTGATGGATCTGGGCAAAGTAAATTGAAAACCTTTTGGAAGGATTCACCATGCTAGATGCCATTACAAACATTTCTGGTTCATGGGAAGAGTTCAAAATATCAACATTAACAGGAGTTTGGAAGTTGGTTCCAAACCTCGTCGATGATTCGGAGGGGTTCAAGACTCCAGTGGAGGAAGTAACTACAAATATGGTTGAAACAGCAAGCGAATTAGAAGTGGAGCCTAAAGATGAAATTGCTACAATCTCATGATAAAACTTGAATGAGCGAGGAGTTCTTATAGTCAAGCAAAGACAGTGATTTCTTGAGATGTAATCTACTCTTGAAGATGCTATGAACACTGTTGAAATGACAACAAAGGATTTAGAATTACATAAACTTAACTGATAAAGCAGTGACAGCGTTTGAGGGGCTTGACTCCAATGTTAAGAGACGTTGTACTGGGAGTAAAATGCTATCAAACAGCATTGCATGCTACAGAGAAGTTTTTCATAAGAGGAAGAGTCAATCCATAGGGCAAGCTTCATTGTTATCTTATCTCCAGAAACTGGCACAGTTACCCCAACATTCAACAACCACCATCCCGATCAGTTAGCAGCCACCAACATCAAGGCAAGACCCGCCACCAGCAAAAAGATAACAACTTGCTGACGGCTCAGATGATCGTCAGTACTTTTTATCAATAAAGCTTATCAATAAATTAAGATATATATTTTGTTTTTCAGACATAATGCTATCCCACACTTTACAAACTACAGTATAGTGTAAAGGTAACTTTTATATGCACTGAGAAACTAAAAAATTCATGTGACTTGGTATATGGTGATTTTTCACTTTATTCTGGTGGTCTGGAACTGAACCTGGAATATCTCCAAAGTATGCCTATATAAGTACAAATTGAACAATAATAAAGTTTAGTGGATTAAAGTAAAATATCAAAAGAGAATGATTAATGAATAAATGTCACCTTAGATAATGTTGTCTAGTGTCAAATAAGGAATTTTTGTGGGGTTTTTTCCCCCTTGGCTCTTATCTTTGGTTGGCCTTTTATCCCCAATAACATGGAGGATCAGCTAAAATGCATATCAAATGTATGCATGGTATGAGATAGGGAAGAAAATAAAAACAGAATTGGGATTAAAAATATCTTGACAGTCTAGAGCTACGTATCCAAACTAAGATGAAGAAATTTTACATAAATAAAGTATTATACCAGAGCAGAGAAGCCAACCATATAAGAATAGAATGGTATCTACAAAATACAAAATTATATGGACAGGAATCAGGTTGCCAGAGGCTGGGGGTAGGGAAATGAACTGGCTGCAAAAGGATACTAGGGAACTTTTGAAAAGGAAGGAAACAATTTATATCTCAATTTTGGTGATAGTTATATGACTGTATACATTTGTCAAAACTCTTCAAGTTTTCCAGCTAAGGCCGGGTAAAGTGGCTCACTCCTGCAATCCCAGCACACTGGGAGGCCGAGGCATGCAGGTAGCTTGAGGTGAGAAGTTTGAGACCAGCCTGGCCAACATGGTAAACCTCATCTCAAACAAAAAATACAAAAATTAGCTGGGTGTGGTGGCATATGCCTGTAATCCCAGCTACAGAGGCAGGAGAATCACTTGAGCCCAGGAGGAAGAGGCTGCAGTGAACCAAAACTGTGCCACTGCACTCCAGCCTGGGTGACAGAGCAAGACTCCATCTCAAAAAAAAACAGAAGTTTTCCAGCTATTATAAAAAGGGTGAAATTTTGCTGTATGTAAACTATATCTCAATAAATCTGATCTTAAAAAAAATAAAATAGATATAGTTTAAAAACAGTAGCCATAAGAAAGAATTCTTAGAAGTTATTATGAATCAACAGAGTGACTGGCTATAAAACATACCTAGAGTGATATAAGGCTACATTAACAGAAGTATCTAGAAGAGAAGTAATCATCTCACTCTCCTCTGGATTGGTTAAATCATATCTAGACTAGAATCCATTCCAATCCAAGAGCAAGTTAAACCAACTGAAATAGCAGGATATAGCAACCCCAGTGTCAAGGCACTGGAAACCCCAAAGTATAAATTGGTAAGTAGGGGTTTTCATTTGGAAAAGGGGAGGCTCAGTGAGAACATGCCAACCATCCTCATGTATTGAAGGGTGCCACATGAGACTGAGATCTGACATTTTTTGTGGTTGGACAGGGTCAAACTAGGACCAGCACATTTAAGCAACAGATATAGACTGCAAAGTAACTTGAAGAAAGGATGCAAATAGAATTCAACTATTGGGACAGTAGTCAAACTAGATTGCTTTTAAGAATCTTTAACACTGAAAACGGTTCAAGTGAATGATAAAGAGAATGTAAACTGGAGAATCTGTAATAAATATAGAAAGGAAATTTTTTTAAAATTTGAATGTAAAATCTAAATGATTTTATGACTACGAGTGTATGAAGAAATAAGAAAGAGATAATTTAAATCTAGATATCGCATTTAATGGGAAAAGGGAAAGAATCTAGTATCTATCAATCGGCTATAAGGTATCCAGTTTTCTTGATATCTCAAAAATACTAAGTTTTTTGCGGTTCTAGGCATTTTACACTTATTTCATCCTCTGAACAAATCATTAAAATAGGTATTACATGTCCATCTTTAGAAAAGAAGAAATGGAGGTTCAGTGAAATTTATAACTTGTTCAACATCTAAATATGGAGGAGCTAGTATGATTCCCAGAGGTAGGATTTAGTTATCTGGAAAATTAACTTTTGAGAGACACTTCGTTTCTTAATGATACTAGCAAATGAGGCATTACTATACTTTTTTCTTCTACAATGCAAGAATCTTGAACCTAAAGTGGGGGAGGAAAAGAATAACTCATTATGAGTATTTGGCAGAGAAACAGCTACCACATAGACAAGGGAATTGTTGAAGTAACCTTTTCATCCCTCACAAATTTCCAAATACTAAACACATAAATACACACACACATACATATGTACACACACATATGCTTTTAAAGGCCCAAAGTGAAATGAAATTTAAAAACGAAATAATTGAAACAAAAAGTGAAGAGTTATCCTCCCATTCATTCAAATCTTCTTTTCATATTATTTCATGTGCAAGATACAAAGAGCGCTGAAATACACTGACCGGGAAAAAAAAAAAAAAAAAAAAAAAAAAAGGGTGGGGGGGAGGGGAAGGAAACCTACAAGTGGAAGACAACAAGGTTTTTCAAAAAAATCAACCCACACAGCAATGTCCTCTTGCTTTAGAAACAGAACATAAAAAGGTTACTGCTTTAATTCCCTCGATTTGGTTAAAAATCACATTTGACAAAATATCTAACAAACTTACTAACATGGTCCTAGAGATCAAGAAGACAGGAAAGAAAAAAAATTGACAGTATTGGAGTTCTAAAATGTCAGTTAAAATGCAGAAGAAAAAGGCATTCAACACCGTTAGGTGACCTCATTTCGTTTCTTATAGGAGCTGATACAAACAGGTTCTGAAGTCCTAGATCCTGACTGACAAAGAAAAGACAATTTCAGAATAAAGATACCAGAAACACATGTGGAAGTAAGGTAAATCAGTTTCCTACTGAGAAAACAAATAAATGGCGAAGTTACTATAAAAGTCACTTTACCAGCAGAAATTATACCAGATTTCAATTTAATTTGATCTTTAAATGATTAGGCAACTAAAAGGAAGACAGATAAAACAATGAAGACATTAGTCCTAAACATGCTGTGATTATCAAGATTTGGAACTTTATTTTAGATCTGAAAAAAAAAAATCAAAGAACAAATATTCAGTAAAATTTACTTTGAACATATATTTCTCAGTTCGGCTGCAAGTATAGATGGTGAGGAATCTTTGTTCTGTTTAGAAAATATATGCTGATTTCTTAGTACTTGAATTTTCCCAATGCACCATTATTTGCTGATAAAAGGCAAAAAAATATGTATGTAATAATAATCAAAATTTAGCCCCTAGCCTTGGCCATTTAACTTTGTTCAGAAAGAAATAATTCAAAATTTTCTAAGTAATGCTATTTCTGGAAGAAATAAGATAAACCTAATTTCATTTACAGGCAAACTAAAGACTGAGGGTCCATTTATCATTTTTAAAACGCTAGCCAGCAGATAAGATTAGTTTCTGTCACTCACAGCACTGTCAAGATGACTCAGTATGATTGCAAAGTCGATTTTTATGGCCATATTTGAACAATAATAAATGTTCCCATGAATGCTTCAGTTTGAGGATCTCAAAGAATTTGACTGCTATACAGGAGAAGTGACAAGCACACTGCTAGCAGTAGGTCCGTTTTATAATCTCATACTACTCTTTTCTAAAGAAGATCTAGAAGAAGCTGCTAAAATATTAAAGGCTGGATAAAAGCAGGATAAAAATAAAGCTTAAGGAACTGGGATTATTGTGGCTGAAGAAAAGACAGCATAAGGATAACCTAATAACAGTTATTAAATATATGAAAGCTTATTGTATGAAGGATGGATGAGGCTGTTCAAGGGAGCAGCAACTCAGGACAAATGGAATTAAGGGACCAGGTAAAATGAGGGGAAAAAAATGCCCACAGTATAACCGTAGAGATGAAAATATAAAAATACTCCTCTGAGACTCAACACTAGGGAAAATCAACTGATAAGATCTTGGGTGAAATAAACAGAATTAATTAAATTATATCGTCGATGCCTGAGTTAGCTCAAATAAATATTGAATAGAAACCTAAAAATTTGCCTTAGGGGAAAATCTTAGGCTATTGAGATTATGTCAGGACACTCAATTTATACGCAAAGTATATTTTGCAAGGATTATATTTAAAAAGTTCTCATTACCTTTTAAAATCAATACCAAAGGGTATTAAATCCTTTACCACACCATCCAGAAAACAAACAGCAAAGCCAATCAAGAGTTCAAGGAGAAATCTGAAAAGCTCAAGTTTCTCAATATATTCAAGCTGTTATGTTTATGGTATAACTGAAAATAAGCAAAACATTCTTTTGATAGCTGTGGTCATCTTAGGGCACTCCATTAGCATATTTCTAGTCTAAACACACTTAATATTATTAATATTTATAACCTCTAAGTTTTTATTCTGAATCCAACAATTCTAAAAAAAAAATTCAAAATTTTTTTTTACATAGAAGAAAAACTAAAATGGTACTGACAATCAAACATAGAATTAAATGCCATTCCTTAGATCAGCTTCAAACCATTTCAAATCATTTTCTGAACACCTTTAAGTAGGCTTTCTCCAAGTGACATATATTGGGGCTCAGAAGACACTACCCCCAAAATGAAGGCTTCAGAAGTGGCCTCAGAAGTTGAAGTTTTTCTCTGATCTTCTCTCCTCCTCAGTCCTATTCTCCCCCAAGGCTACCCACAGAAACTAGAATCCCTCTTGCCCAAGGCTGGTCACAGAAGCCAGAACCTTTACCTCAAGGCCAGCCATAAAACCTAAAAATATTACCCTAACTTTCTCTCCACATTTCAATGTAAATACTGGCCAAAAGGAACTTATCTGACCAACTTTGTTTCACTATAGGTCATAAGAGCCCCCACTCCCCCCGCCCAGTTCCAGAAAGGGTCCTGCCCTCTACCCAGAAGGAAGGCATGCATGCTCAGAGAGGCCAGGAAGAATCTAGACGGACAGGCCTTGCGGGATTTCCCTACTCCTTCTGTGAGAATTATGATCATGCTCTTTTGTCCAATCATAATTCTACATGATTGTCCATGCTTTGTTGAACCTAAACATAAAAATGGACAATTTCCTCTGTTTCTTTGGGTCTTCATTCTGAAGACACACACACACACACACACACACACACACATACAAACTAGACAAAATTTGTCTGCCTTTTCTCCAATTAATCTGCCTTTTGCCAGTTGAATTTTCAGTGAATCTTCAGAAGGCCAAGGATGTTGGCCTGTACACACATTGCTTCAAAATAATTTTTAAAATAAGTTCTTAAAATGCACTTATACTGTGTCCTAAAGCAAGATTCCTAACAAGAACCCTGGAACCTTGAATCTACCAGAAAGCAAAAGTGCATGACCACCACAAATGAGACTTCAGCCTCTGCTGGAATTCCTCACTGGACACCCACCCCTCACTCATGACACAGGATACAGTGCCTGGGGAAAACTTCTTTCCCCAAAAATTAGTCCCAATATTACCCAGAATTTTTAAATCTATTACTCTGCTTATTCATTCACCAAATAGAGGCCAATATCCACTAAGAATTTTCCTCCAATATGCAAATATACTTGAGCCCAGGAGTCAAGACCAGTTTAGGCAACATGGCGAGACCCCCATGTCTATAAAAAAAAAAAACAAAAAATTAGCCATGCATGGTGGTGCCCGCCTGTAGTCCCAGCTACTTGTGAGGCTGAGATGGGAGGATCATTTGTGCCCAGAAGGTTGAGGCTGCAGTGAGTCATGATCACACCACTGTACTCCAGCGTGGGCAACAAAGTGAGATGCTCTCTCAAAAAATAACGTAACATAACGTAACGTAACATAACATAAAAACAAATATACCTCGGTTGATAATTCATGCCTGAAAGTAGTTATTTATGAGGCAACTATTTAATGAGAAATCATGCATCATTATTCCCAAGTGTTTATAGCCAACAGTTTCTAAGGCTATCAGGGAGATTCTAACCAGAGTGCCCCAGAATGGATAGGTAACAGTGACCAATATTCAAACATGAAAAATTAAGCTGAAGGCCATTTGGGCATAGGTTCTCAGAGACGGTATATCTAACTGATACTTCCTGCATAGTGCACAACTTCTCAAATGGTTTGAAAAATATGGGGAATCATTTTCAATATGAAAATGGTAAATAATGACTATAATTAGCTTAATCAGACCTAAGGACACTATGTTACAAATAACTCAAAAACATTCTGTCTCAAAAATTATTTCACGTAGACATAAATATTTAGGAGATGTGTCACGGTTTTCCTTATTATTGCGTATCTTCACGTAAAATCTTTCCTTTTCCTAGAATTAAAGAAACAAAATTGTTAATAATGTCAAAAAAGGGGAAAGAGCTAGCAAGAAGTGCTTCGATTCATTGTGTAAAAATATTACAAGGCCGGGTGCGGTGGCTCACGCCTGTAATCCCAGCACTTTGGGAGGCCGAGGCGGGCGAATCACAAGGTCAGGAGATCGAGACCACGGTGAAACCCCGTCTCTACTAAAAATACAAAAAATTAGCCAGGCGCGGTGGCGGGTGCCTGTAGTCCCAGCTACTCAGGAGGCTGAGGCAGGAGAATGGCTTAAACCCAGGAGGCGGAGCTTGCAGTGAGCCAAGATCGCGCCACTGCACTCCAGCCTGGGCGACAGAGCGAGACTCCGTCTCAAAAAAAAAAAAAAAAAAATATTCCAAACATCAAGATTCCAAATTTCAAAACAAAAATTTTTTTTAGTCTTTTGAGGAGCAGTAAATAGAGAATTAATAAATGTGTCTGTGTAACAAAGCCTTTCTCTACCATATAATGGGAAGCTATTAGCTTTGCAAGTAAAACTGGCAAAGTCTATCAGGTCAATACGTTGTTCCATAACATGCAAATTGATAACTGCTGGCAGGAATGTTTCAGAATAAGAGACCCAAAGCTATTGAATAAGGAAGGCATGACAATTTACCAGGAAACACACACATACATATATATATATGCAAAGAGCTTTGCATTAGTAAATGAAAGCACAGACTTGGAAATTGTTTGTAAATTTGAAAGTGAATAAAACGGCAACTTAGCAATTTAGCAATTGGTTATAAAAATGAAGCCATGCATGGAAAACTTATTAATGTTCTTTTAACAGTTTTCTGAAGTACTAAGAACTCTGATGGGGTGATCAGGTGGAGTTATGCTAGTTTTTAATATATTTTCTTTTCCTGGGCATCTAGTATGCTATGTTCCTAAGAAATTTCTATTAGTGGTTCATTGACAAATAGAACAGAAACAGTATTCCAGGGCTGGAGTTTGAAGAAGAAAGAAATCCAGTGGCAACATTTAGATGGTATGTGGTTTACCACAGATTACATAATGACAAAAAGTGGCCATCAGGAGTAAAATTGCAGCTCCTGTAAGCAACTGCATTAGTGAAGCAGGTGCTACATAAATGATAACAAGTAATGGCAATAGTAATAACAAAAAATGCCTTATGTTTATCTAGTGCCTTCCTTCTAAAGTCCTCAAAAATACTACCAGGAAATAGCTAACTGCTGCTCCCAGGTTTTAGAGGTTGCTGGTAGTAATTTTTTTTTTCATACTTGAATTGTAGAATTATCAAAAAATCATCAAGCAAGAAGGGATTGTGAGATTACCTCCAGTGAACTCATTACCTCTACAGAAGATGTGCCCCTAGGGCATGCCTCCTTCGAATCTTCTGGGAGAGCATCCATACACTTCCTTAGTAAGATTAGTGTTAGAAATTCTCGGGTCTAGGGATTCATAAACTTCACAGAGCAATGATCTCCTTTGCAAAGACCAACTAAAAAATTCAGGCCCCATTAATGATGGGATCTTGAACAGGTTTCATTTTCATAAAACCGTATTATAATTTCCTTTCCTATACTTAAAAACTGCTAAGTCACACACAAAAAAGGAAAAATTCTCCAAGTCATTAAATCATCCAAGCTACTACACCGATTTTATAGTTAGCTTTTAGAGAGAATGTATATCTGGGGCAAACAAACTTTCCTATTCTTGATTAACAGGTACTAAGCCTGTCTTTACTTAAATCAACATGGAACTGAATGCAACTGAGATCTAGAACTCTGTTAAATCAGTCTTGCCAAAGGAAGTTCATTTCAAAGTGCATAATTTGAGTTCAATTTAAGGTTCAGACATTGCAGTTATGCAATAGGAAAAAAATCTAACCCAGCAGAAAAGGTTAAGGGCAAAAAGAGATACAGGAGAGAGAGCTGTTTTTGTCAGACAACAAAATAATAGCACAATAAAAAGAAGACAATACAAGAAAAAAAAAGTCTCATACCCAATCAAAGCCTCACATTGCTTAAGTAGGACAGAAAGAATGCTGCGCTGTCCATTCCCAGGGAGGACAGGACACTCTGTCACTGCCTTCTGTCTCACTCTCTGTAATATAATGGCAATATTACACATGCATGTGTGTGTCTAAGTATAAAATTGTTCTTCCTAGAAGCAATGAGGTAGAGCAGAGGCTTAAGCATACCACAGATACAAGACACCTGGGTAAAAGATAAAGACAGACAATGAAGTAAACATTTCCAGAATAGAGAATGACAGATCAGCAGCAGTTTATATTAAAAATGTACCAGGCCGGGCGCGGTGGCTCAAGCCTGTAATCCCAGCACTTTGGGAGGCCGAGATGGGCGGATCACGAGGTCAGGAGATCGAGACCATCCTGGCTAACACGGTGAAACCCCGTCTCTACTAAGAAATACAAAAAATTAGCCGGGCGAGGTGGCAGCGCCTGTAGTCCCAGCTACTCGGGAGGCTGAGGCCGGAGAATGGCGTGAACCCGGGAGGCGGAGCTTGCAGTGAGCTGAGATCCGGCCACTGCACTCCAGCCCGGGCGACAGAGCGAGACTCCGTCTCAAAAAAAAAAAAAAAAAAAAATGTACCAATAAAGAAGACTAAGACAAAAAAAAAAGGCAGCAATTTCACAGGGACAATTTTCTTTTCCTTCCCTTCTCCTCCTCCCCTTCCCCCTTTCTCCCCTTCTCCCCTTTCCTCCGCCTCCGCCGCCGCCTCCTCCTCCTCCTCCTCCTCCACCTCCTCCACAGCAATTTCACAGGGACAATTTTCTTTTTCTTCCCTTCTCCCCTTCTCCCCTTTCCTCCTCCTCCCCTTTCCTCCTCCTCCTCCTCCTCCACCTCCTCCACCTCCTCCACAGCAATTTCACAGGGACAATTTTATTTTCCTTCCCTTCTCCCCTTCTCCCCTTTCCTCCTCCTCCCCTTTCCTCCTCCTCCCCCTTTCTTCCTCCTCCTCCTCTCCTCCTCCTCCTCCTCCTCCCCCTCCTCCTCCTCCTCTCCTTTCTTGGCACAGCATCTTGCTCTGTAGCCCAAGCTGCAGTGCAGTGGCAGCATCACAGCTCACTGCAGCCTCTAACTCCTGGGCTCAAATGATTCTCCTCCCTCAGCCTCCCGGGTATCTAGGGGGTACAGGCACATGTTACCTCACCTGGCTGAGTTTTTTATTTTTTTATTTTTATTTTTTGTAGAAACAAAGGTCTCACTTTCTTGCCTAGGTTGGTCTCACACTCCCAGACTCAACTGATCCTCCAGCCTCAGCCTCCCATAGTCCTGAGATTAGAGGCATGAGTTGCCACTCCTTTCCTATCAATCCTTTTTCATACATATATTATGTGTCCCTGAAGAGATTTAAAGTACCTTGAGAGCATATATATGACTGTTAAAAAATATTATGCATTCAATTAGAGAAGAAAGGGGGAAAGGTCTAAGAGTAAAATATTTTAAGAACCAGAAAGGAGATGTTTGTCAAGCTATGGATGAAAAGGAAACCATTTAACAGGAAATACAGGGAAATAATTCTATCCCAGCTGAATAATACAGTATAGAGATGAGGGTTCTGCCATGAAGGATGACCCACCCATTCTGAAGTAAAAGCAATAAAGAATTTTGAGAATTCAGTCTATAATATGCAAAAGAATGCTCGTATTTTCCATTCTTGTACCACGTGAAAAAGGAAGTGAATTTGAGTTCAAACGACCTGGCTTTGATTCTGGGATCTGCTGCTTGCCTGTTATAGGGCCTTGGACAAGTTATCCAACCTCTGAACTCAGTTGCCTCATCTTTAAAATAAAAATACTCTTATGGCCTCAGATACCTGTCAGTCACAAGAAAGTATATGAAAAAAAAAAAAAAAAAAAAAAAAACCAGGGAAAGCTCTTGTAATTGTTCCTACTAAAGAAAGGAAACATTTATTTATAAAAGAAAACAAAATGAACCACAAATATGTGTTACTGTGATCAACATGTAAAACTTTTTACAACCCCATCTTCAATACAGTTTGGTTAAATGTTCTTTCATTACACTTGAGCACTGATATATTTCCACAGATTCTTTGATAAAAATAAATGAACGAGTGTTATACTACCATTATTTGGGTTTAAAACAACAGTAAAATCCACGTTAGACTACTTTCAGAGGAATGTGGGGGAAAAAATCCAATATGGCATTCTGCTATATTTGCCTGCTAAGACTACAGTCACTGACCATGGTGGGTGGTTCAGGAGAAAACAAAGAATCTGACTAGAAGAAACACTTTTCTCTTGGCAAGAAAATGAACAAAATACAAGTGGTATTCTATTTCCATAGATAGTGTGGACTTAGAAAGATAAAGCATGGGATAACAATAGATAGCTATATAGTGTGAAATTAGGCCAGGCGCAGTGGCTCATGCCTGTAATCCCAGCACTTTGGGAGGCCAAGGCAGGCAGATCACTTGAGGTCAGGAGTTCAAAACCAGGTTGATCAATATTCTGAAACCCCATCTCTACTAAAAATACAAAAAAAAATGAGTCAGATGTGGTGGGGGGTGCCCATAATCCCAACTACTCAGGAGGCTGAGGCATGAGAATCACTTGAGCCTGGGACGCAGAGGTTGCAGTGAGTTGAGATCATGCCACTGAACTCCAGCTTGGGCAACAGAGTGAGATTTCATCTTTAAAAAAAAAAAAAAAAATCTACAGTGTGAAATTAGAGGATTTGGTTTCCTGAAACCTTGGCTAAGGATATGGCACATCTTACACATACCAACAAGGCAGACACTGCCAGTTGTCCTCAAATATCCATTATCTCCTTCTTTTAGGCATGTGGATAATTGAAACAGGATACATTTCTGAGTCTTTGCTGTATCTAGACATAGTCAGGTAATACAGTTCTGGCCAAATGTAAGAGGAAGTCAGTGTGGGCAACTTCCAACTAGAAGGATATGTCTTACTTTTGCCCCGTCTACTTCCTGCTGCCTAATATGTAGATACAATAGTAAGAGTTCAAGTATCCACCTTGGACCAGGAGGGGACCTTAGGAATGGAGCACGCATGTGGTGAAGCATAGAAAGAGCCTGGGTCCTTGAGGACTTCGCAGATCAAAGTCCCCACACAAGTACTTGACTCCCACACTTTTATGTGAGAAATAAAGTTCTGTCTTGTGACATCACTATTATGCTGAGTCTCTGTTATTCACAACCAAACCTACTCCTATAGCCAGGATAAAGGAAGCCTGTCAACTAGATAAGGAGGCCTTTAAAATGGACTGACAAGAGGCCAGGCACGGTGGCTCATGCCTGTAATCCCAGCACTTTGGGAGGCTGAGGCGGGTGGATCACAAGGTCAGGAGATCAAGACCATCCTGGAGAACACGGTGAAACCCCGTCTCTACTAAAAATACAAAAAAACAGCCAGGCGTGGTGGCAGGCGCCTGTAGTCTCAGCTACTCAGGAGACTGAGGCAGGAGGATGGCGTGAATCCGGGAGGTGGAGCTTTCAGTGAGCCAAGATCATGCCACTGCACTCCAGCCTGGGTGACAAAGCGAGACTCCATCTCAAAAAAAAAAATTAAAAAAAAAATGGACTGACAAAAAAGAAGGAAACAAGAACAGATAAAATAGATAATGGGGGAGACAATGGCTATCACTGGAAAAAGTAGTGTGATAAAAATTGCTACCAAGAATATTTTGAAGAAGGCTGGCTGGAAACTATTCGTATGATCAGAGCATGGTCAAAGTAAACTTCAAAGTGGATGTGCGTGATCTCATAAGAATTTGGGGCTGTAAACTGAGAGAGAAGGAGAAAAAGAGGAGGAGGGAGAGGCGAACAGAGGGAGCAAAATATCTAATTAAAAAGCATGAGAAACAGTACTGCATATAAAGGAGAATTGTAATTTGTTGAACATTTATTCTGAGTAAGGGACCATGGTAGGCATTTCTCTCAGGCTGCCCTATCAAATCCTCACAACAGCACAACTAACCCCTATTTTACTAACAGGATTGGGTGTGACTGGGAGTATTTGAGTAATTCAATAAAGCTAGTAAGTGGAACAGCAAAAATCCAAATTCAGGTCTTTGTCTCAAAAGCCTACACTTTTTCCATTACCTGATGCTGCTGCCTCAAAGTTCCATTTCTGAACAAAAACTACTAAACTCAGAATAAAAGTGAAGTTTTAAAACTCAGACTGTCATAAAAGACAAAAGAAACAAATGTGTTAGCACTGCCTGCATTAATGTGAGCCATCAGAAAAGACAAAGATGATGCGATAGTGACAGAAATCTTGGAAGAAAATGAAGATGCTTATTCGAGTTTATAACAGCAACAAAATGTATGCTGGAAATACTTAAACGTGTACCACTAGCCTTGAGAGGAAGAAAATGACATGTCTGGAAGATAGATATGTATAATTCCAGGGCTGAAATCTATAAAAGAAAATTAAAATGTATAAGCTAGAAACCATTTTTAATCATATAAAAGAGTTGATATTGCTTTAAAAACATGCATTAAATTGCTTTCCATAAAACAGTACCAGAGTTCTGATTACCCAGGCTGCCCTTGGTCTGCATGCAAATCCTATAATCCTCCCACAGAATGCTGGTAGACACTGTGATGCCATCCTTGCTTTCTACAGTATTTCCAATATTACTGCTTATCTTGACTGAAGTTAGGATTCACGCGGCCATGGTCATTCAGGTATGATTATAAATTTCCAGGTATGAGAAATTCTTTTAAATGAAATTCTTCTCATAATTATCTAGCATCATGTTAGCCACATAAACAAGGCAGCTGTTAATGGCTGAAAGACAAAATTACTGTAGCTGGAGTCACAAGGCCTTCATTCAAGGTCTGGCTTTTACTTACAGAGAGGGTAACTTTGGACAACTCACTTACCTGCTCAGAACTTCATGAGTAAAATCAGGATAATGACTCTTAACCTCCCACAATGAGGCATTATAAAAATATCATCTCAAAAGTCAAGTGCCACAAAGACATTCAGTTTTATAGTGGGCTCTCAACCGATAAGCATTTGACACTCAAAAAGGTTGTTTTCAAAAAATAAAATATGGTTGTTCCATGTGCTCACGCAGAGATATTGTGAGCACAATATGAGGGCCCATCTCGTCTCCAAGTAATGACTCTCATGACCTTTTAAGTATTCTGCCTCATAGGCACAAAACTTCAAATCTGTTGACACATCTATACAAGTACCACTGAGAAGTAAGCAACAGATACCACATGGGATAATAACAGCTCCAAACATAAAATTCACCCCATTTACCCCATACTTTTTCAGTCCATGTCACCAAAGACAGTATATTATTAATCAAGCAGTTCTTCAGCTGGATATGAGGAAATCAATGAGACCAAAGGAAAATGTGCTGTTTAAGTTTGCTGACTAAAATCACAAGAAAAGTCATCTTCAAAATCTATTTCCTTCTTTTGTCTGATTTGGCCTGATTGACTTTGAACACTGATGTAACACTACTGTGTATGTGTATGCAAGTGTATATACATGTTAATGTAATTCAATACTGCCAGGTTAAACTGCAGAGAAAATATTTCCTAGCCCTTGATTACGGCCTGCATTAAACCATCAGGCCCCATCACAAGCTTTGCTGATGAGTAGCTATTTGGACACACACAGAGCTGTGATTTCCATCTACTTTACTAATCAGCAAGTTCAGATTTGCTGCTAATGTGACAGTGATGAACAGGAACGATGTTGATGTGACAGTGATGAACAGGAATGACAGCTCAGGGCTGACTGAAATTAGCTAAGGATCTTCAACCTATGACAAAATGGAAACAACTACAACCAAACATGCATCTCGGAAACAGAAAGAACAAAAACATCTGTTTACTGATTATACATAAATCTGAGCAAATGTACATTTCAATGTGACATCGTTTAAAATGTATGCAGTCATTAATCAAATCCTACACTAAATCAAAAATGGCAACAAAAACGTGAATACACAGAACCAAAGTGCTGAGCAAAACAAAACGTCAAAAGGCAGAGGCTACGGTTTGATTATGAAAACACAGGGAACACTAGAAACAAATCAAGTTCTTATGTGAGCTGAAACAAAATTCTCTGACCTAAACTGAGTAATTTAGAAGAGGTATTCTCAAATGCCATGTGAACTTCCCCCATTTTATCATTTGCAAAGACTTGAAGATCATTTGCAAAGATCTTTTATCCCAGGACAATTCAGGACAATTACCTCATCTTCCTTCCCTTCCTTTTTCTCACCAGCTACTCCCATACCATCAAGGCCAAATCATTAGATTAGCACATCAGGGAAACAGAAGAGTCAAACTGTACTCCCGTCAAGCAGGTAACACATTTCTCTTTTCCAACATACTGTACTTAATCCACCCAGTTTCTGACATCATACTATAGTTTCTATAAAACAAAATTATAAAACAAATAAACAGAAAATCCATACAGAGATGGCACAGTCAGCCATGGCACTACCATAGCTTTTTTAAAGAAGACCTGTGGCCAGGAGCGGACCATAAATAATCCACACTGTACACGCTATCCCTAGAGCTAGGTATAGAATAGCGTATGATATCAATGTCCCTTTTTTAAAAAAACTGAAGTCCACTAATACATTCTGCCTCTGTTAAGCTCTACATAAACTGGCCAGATTCTCATTGTTGACAGTACTGAATTTAATTCCTAAAGATTTACTCAAAATATTAACCTGCACCACCGAGTCATCTGAAAAGAGTAGGCATCCACAAGCTACGATGTCCTGGCATAGGCCGTCATTCCATCACTTAAGACCAAAAAGCATTTCAACACAAACATTTATAGAGATGAGGTTCTACAAAGAATAAATTAGAAAAGTTTATTATATACCAGAAATAACAATCTCAGAATCCTAGTACACTTTAATTCAGGTTTTCTTCATTACTATTCAAATTGATTGAACTGGTAAATACTAACAGAAATGGTTAAGTGGCCTTCTAAGAATCCAAAAATCTATAGATAAACCAGACACATTTTACAAACATTTCTGAAAGGAGACAACAAAGGAGATAAAAGAACAAGATACATTGCTCAGAGCTTCTGTAATCAGATACTGAAAGTCAATCAACACAGGCAAATCTTCAATTACTGTATTCCCAGTGGCAATCAATGACAGCGCTGTTTCTGGGTCATGCTCTAGTCATGCAATTTTCACCCTGAAATCTCAAAGAAAACACTACATTCAAAGCAAATCTCTAGTTTTAAACTCTAACCATCTACAGTAACCCTATTTCCTGTTTAGTAAATCGTTATTTCTCATGCATAATTGTTTAAATTATCCTTCATTAGAACTCTTCCTCAAAAATAAATTTTCTAAAATTATCTGAATTGCTTTATTGCTGCTAAATAAGTCAACTACTGACACCTCCAAACAAATTTATACTGGAGAAAATAATTCATTTATTTTTCTTGGGCTAAGATTCAAAATTAAACACAGATTCCAAGCTTAAAACCTGATGTGGCCAACTTTTAAACTGTCCACACCAAAGTCCTATTCACTTCTAGAAGAAACAGGTATTAAAAGCGGGCTTTCTCCTAGAACTATGTTTTCTTTTAGCATTATGCTTCATTTCTTGGTCATTAAGTTAAATAGCACTGTATATAAAAAGCACTTGGCACCCAGGAAAACAAATTACCTATAAAATGAAGCACCAACTCTTGACCGGTGTGGTTACTCTGCTCCTGTTTACAGTGGAAGAGTGCAATTAATACTCATTTCCTAAGAGGAGTTTCACTGAAGAAATTTATTATAATTCTTGTCTTTTTGAGCCCATCCCTCCTTTTATGTTTCTAAAATATTACTAAATGATGGGTCATATATTGATGAATGACAATAAAAGAGTTAAGTTCAAGCTAATGAAGAAAGAAGAGGTTTAGAATATTTTTGGAATTACTGGCTTTGCCAACATTAGAAATAGTAAGTATTGGGTACAGGTTGAACATTCCTTATCAAAAAATTCAAAATCTAAAGTGCTCCAAAATCCAAAACTTTTTGAGCATCATTACGACACCACAAGTAGAAAATTCTACACAAGTATTTAACATAAACCTCATTTCATGTATAAAATTACTTAAAATATTGTATAAAACTTTCTTCAGTCTACATATATAAAAACAAATGAATTTCATGTTTACACTTGGGTTACACTCCCAAGGTATCTCATTATGTATACGCAAATATTCCAGAATCTGAAAAAGTCCAAATCCCAAACGCTTCTGGTCCAAAGCATTTTGGATATGGGATATTCAATCTGTGCTTGTAGGTCTACCAGGCCTCTAGTCCCCAAAACTAATTTCTAAAAACAATTCTAAAGGAAGATTTTTTGAAAATAAAAAAGCTATCACATTATTAAAAGTAAGGTTCACTGCAAAGAAGCAGTACAACTGAATTCTCAATCACAAATCCAAGGAGGATTTATGTACCTAAGGACTACTATACTTTTCACATATGAAGAACTTTTCTCATGTCTTTTTTCTTCCTAACTTTGAACCCTGACTTGGGTAAATCTGCTCGCAAGTCTTGCCTGGGTCTCAAATAAGTGGTAGTGCCACAGTCCCTGACTAAAGACAAGTCTTTCTTGGTTTCACTAAAATGTTCCTTTGTCGCTCCTCCAGTTTTCACCTACTTGTCAAAATTTTTAAATTGGATATAAATTCAGTCAATGATCTGTAGTTAGAAGCCAACTAGACCATATTATACATCTAAAATGCTAAACATGAAATGGTTTATTATATCAGAACTAATTAAAGCAGCACAGACACTCTTCAACTTGGATGGTTGGGTTCTGTGCAATAGCAGTGTTAGAATCTGTGTTTCAAGAGTTAACTTAGGAAAGATTTCACAAGTACATTTATAGTCAATAAAATAAAGACACCATCTCTTATAAAGATAATATCATCTATATTTTAAAGGAAATGAATAATAATGGGTACTATAATATTATTTCCATTAAAATATATTCCTTACTAAAAACTTCATTTTATCCTTTTCCTACAGTCTGGATTCCTTACAGAAAATATGTATCTTAAGAAGTATTTGTATGTATGTGTATACTAATGATTTTAGCTTCCATTAAGTCCTGCCTCTATGAGTCTGGCCATGATGTCAGAAAGGCCAACCTTAGAGACACTTTAACTAGAAAAAAAGAGTAGGATAAGCCCCTTGACTACATTCAAGGTTATGCAGTTAATTTGCCAAAGCATGTGACATCACTCTCTCCATCATCACAGATGCCTTGGCATGTAAAGTGAACTAGAATCCTTCATATTCCCTTTGACAAAGCTGAATATGTGCCAAACCCATCTAGCCTTTCTCTGCCACTGCTTTAACTTTCCTTTTTTACTCTCAAAACCCCTAGATTCCACTTGTACCCAACAAGAGTGATTTAGAAATCACATAACTAACTTTCTTGGATTAATAGAAAGTTGCCAAGTAACTCTACATGTGCTTTCATTTCTCTTTAGGAGATTAGCATTTGAGGATGGATAAATGTATAGTTGCATGCCGCATAACAACATTTCCATCAACATCACACTGTATATACAATGATGGTTCCATGGGATTATGGTATTTTTACTGTACCTTTTCTATGTTTATATACACCAATACCACTATGTTACAAAGACCCTATTCAGTACAGTAACATGCTGTACAGGTGTGTAGTCTAGGAGCAACAGGCCAAACCATGTAGCCTATGTGTGTAGTAGGCTATGCCATCTGGGTTTGTGTAAGTGCACTCTATGATGTTTGCACAACTATGAAAATGACTAGTAACACACTTCTGGGAGTATGTCTCCATCATTAAGTGATACATGACTGTATATCCATTTTCTCAATATTTCTTCCTGTTTGATGGAAAAAGAAAATGTCCAGGTGTTCAAATAACTTACCTTTCTTTTTCTAGGTTACTATGTCACACCACTTCCACCTCTGAAACTGCCATTCCTTGGCAGTGTAGTGTAGTGATTGAGAGCTCGAGCTCTGGAATCAGATGGCAGCGCTAGCCCCAGCTGTACGCTTGCAGGCTATGTGACCTTGGGCATATTATTTAAATGCTTTGGACCTCATTTTCTACATCTACTCTTACACCTCCTAGAGGATTAAATAAAATAACGCATGTATGTGCCTGGCACATAGTAAACTCCCGATACACATTAGCGGAGAGGTTGATATTTTCTTCTCTCCAGTTACAAAGAAAGCACCTGGTTGGTTGCTATTCCTGAACATCCCTGCCTATTTCATTTGCAAAGCCTGAATAACTCTCCAAATAGAAAAATGATGACCTAGATATAAATCTGAATCTTCGGATAAAAGTAATATTTTTAACATGGTTCCTCTTATCTTTCTTTTGTCCTAAATAATCATGCCACATAAGCAAACAATGACGCCACATAAAAAATGAATACAGACATCTATATTTATATGTAACTCAGTAAAAGGTTGCATACATAGTACAGAGAGATGACGGAGCCAGACACAGATATGAATCCCTGCTTCACAATTTACTAATTGGGTTTTAGATCTTTCTGATGCTTAGGGCCCCATCTACAAAATGAGATAATAATTCCTATATCTTTATGTCTCATAGATTTATTGCTAAAATCGAATGAAGTAATAGGACTAAGCACCTGATACAAAATAAAAAATCATAAGCTCCTTCGCCTGATAAGTATGAGAAACTTAAACCTGCAACCCTCTCTCCAGCAAAGTTGCTTTTTATACCAAAGGGAACAGGGATGTCTGAATGATAGGGGTTTATTGTGAAAATCTGTCCTTAATATTCTTCTGGTTACATAAACAAGTGATATGTACTAATTACACTAGGGTTTTATTTTTTTAAATACAAGGCACAGCACACACCATAAACATAATAAAAAGGCAAAGAAGAAGGAGAAAGGATTAAGAAAAGGAACAGCTGGCATAAACTGTGCACATCATTCAAAGAGGCAATGGGGCCAATAGAGTTTTTCAATAAAAGGAAGAGAACACTAGGTGGTAATGAAATGGATACTTTAGATCTCAGGAAGCAAAACATATTCGCTACTCTTCAGGATGCCAGGGGAGGCTTGGATAACATCTCCTGTCTTAATGAGCTATATTCCATTCCCAGCTGTTCAGAACAATGACAGAGTTCACTGCAGCAGAGTATCCATATACAAAACTCCATGGTCCCTAGAGCCAGAGGTGCAGGGCAAATGCTAAATCATACATCTGTTGATGTGTGGATGTATAAATGAACAGAGATTTAAGAAGAAGAAGAAAAAAAACCCTTGCACATTCAGGATCTTTCTTCTCCAAACTTATGTACATTTTCTCATCTCTTCTTTTGTTCAGACGAATGTGTTGGCTCTGAGTACATTTTTTTTTAATTAATTTAAATTTTAGAGCAGTTTTAGGTTTATAGAAAATTAAGCAGGTGATACGGGGAGTACTCATATACTCTCTCACTCTGAGCACTTTCACATGTCCTGGCTAACTTAAAATATTACATTGTCACTCGGTATCTGAATGAATCAACATATAAAAGGCCATAGAAGATAATTTGAAAGGCTCTTCCCCATTTAGGTTTGCAGAAACCAACTGACAGTGACAACAATCTGAAGAGAATACAATGATCAGCCACCAGAAAGAATATATATAGCTGTAGATCTCTATAGTTCCTATCAAGGAATCACTACTGCCAAATTAAAAAATCACAACCACTGATGTCGAACTCAAGTTTATTTGTAACATCAGAACTTTCACAGACAATTAAAAATATTAACATCTCATTGACCCCTATATTTCCTAAGACTATAAGGAAATCTCTCTCCAATCTAAAGGACTTTGAATGTTCCTGAGATCAAGGCTCAGAACTCCATTTAGTTTTATTATACACCTTCTTTCAACTGTGAAACTGCTCCCTCTTGTTTTTAATATGATGAGGTGTTCTATCATGTCACATAGATACCATCTGTCATTAAGCCAAAGATCATCAGGTGAGTCTTCACTACAGCTAGGAAAAATTAAATGGACAATATAGTGGTTATCAAAGTGTGGTAATTAGAAATGCACATCATTGGGTCCCACTCTTGACCTAATGAATCAGAAATCTGGGGATGGTACACAGCAGTCTGTGTTTTAACAAGCCCTCCAGGTGATTCTGATGCAAACAAAGTTCGAGAATGACTGATACATTCAAAGATGTCTGACCAAGTACAAAAAGGAAGTGAGCATGAACAGTAAATATCTCCCCACTATATCATACCCTCACACACAGTTTTGGCTAAAAACAAGAATGATTCTTGAAGATCAATGTTGTATTTTATTTGGGAATGCTGATGACTGTTTTGTAGGGCTTCATATAGTGGCCTACTGAGCAGAACTCTTTCAACTACAGCCATTTTTTGAATGTAATTCAAATTTTCCATGCATCGCAAAATGAACTGAAACCTACTGTTTTAACTAAACACAATTTTTCTCTTCTACACAACTTGAAATTTATTCTAACTAGTTTTTAATCAAAATTTTTAAATTATTATTCCTTTATCTATTGCTCAGAGTGTAGTAACAGTAGACTTACCATAGGAAGATCCCATGTTCAGATAAATCAGATGAAAGTTTCTAACCGTATGCTCTAGTCTTTAGTTAACCAACATAGAAGGCCCATCAACTGGATGACTAAAATACATATATTTATTTATTTTATTTTATTTTTTGGAGATGGAATTTCGTTCCTGTAGCCCAGGCTAGAGTGCAGTGGCGTGATCTCAGCTCACTGCAACCTCCGCCTCCCAGGTTCACACGATTCTCCTACCTCAGCCTCCCAAGCAGCTGGGATTACAGGCCCCCAACACCATGCTCGGCTAATTTTTGTATTTTCAGTAGAGACAGGGTTTCACCATGTTGGCCAGGCTGGTCTCGAACTCCTGACCTCAGGTGGTCCACCCACCTCAGCCTCCCAAAGTGCTGGGATTACAGGCATGAACCACTGGGCCCGGCTAAATACACATTATTTTAAAAGAACTACAGTTTGATGTAAGAAAAATCCAGTTAACAGGGGTGGTATTAAGGTTATTGTCCCTTTGTAATTTTGCCCCCTTTAATATTATCATCTATATCTACTTTTTGTTTTTGTTTTGTTTTGTTTTGTTTTTTTGAGACAGGGTCTCGCTCTGTCAGCAGGCTGGAGTGCAGTGGCACAATCTTGGCTCACGGCAACCTCTGCCTCCTGGGTTCAAGCGATTCTCCTGCCTCAGCCTCCCAAGTAGCTGGGACTACAGGCGCGTGCCACCATGCCTGGCTAATTTTTTTGTATTTTTAGTAGAGACGTGGTTTCACCATGTTAGCCAGGATGGTCCCGATCTGCTGACCTTGTGATCCGCCTGCCTCGGTCTCCCAAAGTGCTGGGTTTACAGGTGTGAGCCACCACACCCAGCCCCATTTCAGTTCTATTTTATATATATGTTTGTAACTTTAACAATATAATAATAATGGTGGGGGTTCAGTTTTTTTTTTTAAACTGGATGTGAGTTATTTATTTCATGACTCCTGTTTATAAATCAAAATCAGCAAAAGTATTTCATCAATATTTGTCCTCTTCAAACATTTTAGTAAATTGTAAGAAGTGAAAGTGGAGTTGAATACCAGTCATAAAGCTAGTTAAACCTCTTCCAAAACAAACATACAAACAAACCCCTAAACTACAGGTGTGGACCTTCATTATCTTTTCTTAGAAAAGATAATGTGCCTTTAATGTGTTTGAGTCTCTCTGAGATGCATAATACGTGTTGTTTGTTTGAGTTTCAGCCATAACTTAGTAGTGATTTTTCTCCATTATAGACTTTGCACATAATGAATTTCAGGAAATACACAACAGCTTCTTCCGCTTGTAGACAAAGACAGTAATATGATGGAGTGATCAAATACAAATGCTCCTTTAATTTATTTTACCAAGACATTTATCCATGTTTTATTTATAAGGCAATTGAAGTCATTCATTTTGTATGGAACTCTTCCTCTTCTGAATAACAAATAATATATTATCATATATAGCGCATTGGGGGAGGGAGTGATGAAAGCCAAACTTGAAAATAAAAGTTTAATATTTTGGGCTCATTGGGCACAATTATAGTGGTACTATCTTTGTTTTCAACTGAATCATAATTGTGTGTGCAGATTTTTTAAAAACCGGGATGGCATACGGCACAGAGTAGTATGGAAAACAGAAAATCCTTTGTTCGAAGAGAGGGTTTTTTTTCCCTCCAGTTGAAGAGCATTTTAAATGCACAAAATCTGTCTCAGAAATATCCCTTTGAAAGATTTTTGCATACACAAGATTTAAAATGCTTTCATTCTGTGAGTGACTTGAATGAAATGGAAGCCTACATTCCCAAGAATCTCTGATATGACCATATAAAAACCATGACCAACTGGTTTGTTTTTAACTCTTACCATGTACGAGCCCATTTGAAGGGCATGGGCAATACTTCATTTCCGAACCAAGTCAAGTTGACCACTGGCATTTAACACACCACCTAGTGTTTGCTGTTGCCTGATGCCAGTAAGAAATACATTGAAAGCTATAGTATAATGATAACCATTATTTGCCCTCAGTTAAAATTCTAGCTAATGGGTATGAGGTGCCCGCAGCTTCATATTGCTTGAGACTGCCCACTTTTAGGATATTTTAGAATAAAAGATCAGACCAGAAAGAAAAGTTTAAAGCTCAGAATCTCATAGAATAAATGGAAGATAACCAGCTAGTTCTGTTAAATCAGATTCTATATTTTAAATTCAGTAAGGATTTAAGTACATTAATGGTTACCAGTTTCCTATAAATTAGTTTGGGGACATCCATGTAACACTGAAGTCATAGTTTACTGCCATGTTTTTCCAAAGTATGGTCACAGGTGTTTGGAATACGTATGATCTCATCTGAAAATAAAGAGTATATATGCCTTTCAATTCTTACTATATCTTTCAACAGTGAGCTGTTCCTTAGCAGTTCCTTTGAGTGTATCTGGCTTATAAAGTACTATTTCAAGAATATCTCTTATAGAGAGATCCAAGCATACCTGATGATTATAAAGACACGAGGTTGTGATTGTTTTAATATCCAGTTTGAAGGGTATTAAAACAATATTAAGAATAACTAGGTTATCCTTCATTTCTCCTATTTTGCTAAAATACATCGGGGGAGAATACAAATTTCAAAGGCTACAGAAATAAATAAGTGTTAACAAATAAATACTTTCTGATTTTATAAAGTAACAGCCTTAGAGCCACTTTTATTGTTTAAAAGAAGGTATTTTTAAGTAGATAAGACAAATTATCCTCAGTGAGAAAATCATGGAAGAAAAATCTGATTTTTTTCTCCTGTGCTTTTGGGAAGTGACTTACAAACAGAAAATTATAATTACAACTAATACAAAAGATAACGTAAAATAAAAATCATCTAATGTCTAGGGTTTTCAATTGCCAACTAGTGTTTCCCACAGCATAAAGCAGCTCTAGAAAAATATTAAAATATAGTGAGTGTATTCAATACAATAAAAGCTAAAGCCTGACTGATACAAATGTCATTTTGAAAATTTATAAACACTGTCATTTCCAGTAGCTAATATTAAACTCACTCAGTTTACCATCCAGACCACGTAATGTGGACTTATAAGCCCTGAAGGGTCAACAGTCCACATAACATCCTTCCCTTTATTTTATACATCATCACCAACAGTAATCATTCTGCAGTGAAAGCTTATTTCCCTCATCATACTGGTACTACATGAAAGCATCCTTGGTTGATTTTTATGGCAAAACAGGCAAAGGCATAAATGAAACTCAAAAACTTCACTCTTTCACTGAGCTGTTGTGGGGAAGGCAATAGAGAAAGGAAAAGAAAGAAAGGGAGAATAGAGAAAAAAAGAGGTAAAGAGAATGGGGGTGGGAAAATTAAGACAGGAGGAATTAAGGTAAAGCTTCAGCAACTGGAAGGAGGGAAAATTAAAAATGGCACCATAAAGATCTCCCTGTAATTGATTCACATAAACAATGTGTGCTAGTTGCATTTTGTAATGTGACTTCAATAGCCACCAAATATTTTACTGAAACGTATATTTCATCTTTTAAAATATTTTGCACCAAGAAAGTTAACGTATGCTGCATTTGCACCGTAACTTAACTGAACATTTTTCTACCCCCTTCTCAAATCTGCTTCATCGATTGACAAATGCATTTGTCAGCATTTCAGACCTCAGTAAAATAATAGCCCCAGAATCCAATTTGTTCATACTCAGACATTTACAAAATGCCTTCTGGACTAGACTTTGTGTTTGTCCCTGAAAATACCAAGATGTGAAAGGTACACACACATACATATCCCACCCCAAGTGAGACTGATACAAAAACAGTAATTATACAATAATGTGGCAAGAACAGGAATAAGATACATGCTCAGGTTTTCACCCAAAAGAGGATTTTACCTGGTAAGAACTTTAGCCTTTCTGTCATATTTTTGGCAACATTATTCAATTAAATTTTTTGGCTTTTAATTTTATATGTTTGGATTATAAAAAGTTTTACATTTTTATGTGGCAATATTAAGTTATCATTTCCTCTTAAAGTTCTTTCATTATTATTACGCAAGAAGTATTTGTATATCCAAACATTAAATATCTACTTTTACCTTCTAACTTTTTGTGTCATTTGTTATATTTTACTACTTATCTATCTGTAATTAATTTTGTCAGATAATGTGAGGTGAATTAAACCACACATTATCTGTGAGATTTTTCCAAATTTCTGTAGCACCATTTACTGACTACATCCTTTCCACACTGAATGATCATATACAGTAGGTTCCTATAGAAACTGAGACGTGTATTCATTTCCATTGATCTGGCAATCTGCTTTACACTGGGAACTTCATCTGAAAACTCACCTTGACTTGTAGCTCCCACAATTACCACATGTTGTGGGAGGAATCCAGTGGGAAGTAATCGAATCATGGAGACAGGTCTTCCCCGTGCTATTCTTATGATAGTGAATAAGTCTCGCAAGATCTGATGGTTTCATAAAGGGCAGTTTCCCTGCACAAGCTCTCTTCTCTCATCTGTGGCCATGTGAGATGTCCCTTTCACCTTCGGCCATGATTGTGAGGCCTCCCCAGCCAGGTGGAACTATGAGTCCACTAAATCTCTTTGTTTTGTAAATTGCCCAGTCTCCGGTATGTCTCTATCAGCAGCATGAAAATGAGCTAACACACATGGAGCGGGGTAAGGAACTCAAGAGAACAAAACTTATATATTATCTTTGTTAATATCTTCGAATGATTAATAGATTTGTAGGTTTCATTTTCCCATTTCAACAGACAATTGATAATAGCAGGCACTACCTTTTTCTTGATTTTTCTGTTACTCCCTGCATACTGCCTTTAAACCCTCTCTCCAGACTCATTGTGGAACTGCCATAACTAATCCTCCTTCCCAACCCTATACTTTCTATTAATCACACTGCCTCCCATGCAGTTTCAAACATGTCTTCCAACTGTCTTGATATTATTTTTACAAATCAAATAATGGTCTTTTAAATAAATGTATAGAATTCCTTTTGCTCGGTGAAGGACCCATTTACTCTCATTGTCCAAATTAGTATCAATATCATTATGGTTATGGCATACTTATGTCCCTTGGTGCATCAGAAGGATACTTAAATAGATAAATACATTTTAGAAAGAATAGATTTAGGTGGATGTGCATAAATGGTGTATTTACATGTACTATTTGTGATGTAATGACTAATCTACATCACAAATGGACACATTCACACATCAAAGAGGGAAGAATAAACAACTCACCTTGAAGATGATGGCCTAAAGCAAAAATATTTTAATTGAATGTTTTCTACTGTAAATGAATGGTATAAATTCTGTAAAAAAAAAAAAAAAAAAGAGCAGCTAGCTTGTCAGTTTCCCCAAAGAATAAACCCCGAATGACCATATGATCCAGACTTTCCACTTCTAGGTGTTTACCCAAGCAGGATGAAAACATGTGCATATAAAATCCTGCACATGAATGTTATTCATAGTACCCCAAAATTGGAAAAAAATACAAATGTCCATCAACAGTTCATGAAGAGATATATAAAATGTCCATACAACAGAATAGTATTCAGCAATAAAGTAGAGACCAATGCCACACATGCATGAACTTGAAAACCTAAGTGAAAGAAGCCAGTCACAAAAGACCACATCTTTTAAGATTCCATTACATGAAATGTCCAGAAAAGACAATTTTTTAGAGATACAATAATTTTTGTCTGCCTAGGATTAGAGGAGAAAAGAAAGAAGAGACAGTGACTGTTAACAGGTACAGAAATTCTCTTAAGGATGACGTAAATGTCCTTAAATTGACTGTGGTGTGGTTATATACTTTGTGAACATCCTAAAAACCACTAAATTATACATATGAAATGGGCGAATAGTATGGTATGTGAATAGTATGGTAAGTATTTCCATACAGCTGCTTTTTAAAATGTAAAAGCAAAATAATAAAACAAAAGTCCCCCAAACCTTGTAGTGGTGATATAGTTGCTAAGACTGTCATATTACCCACCTTAGAGACTGTAATTTCAATAGTGATGCATCGATATTCTTCCAGTATCTTAAAGCACTGCCACTGAGCAATGGTTCAATTCGCAGCATATAGCTAATAAGTCATTTAACATTGAAGAGCAACTAGATGACAAATTTTCTATTCAGATTGATGAAACCACAATTACAGACAATAAAGCTCTTCAATACATTTGTACACAATTTTGATAATGACTATAAACTGTAAGAAGAGACGTTGTTGGTGAATTCTTTAGAAACTGGCTATAGTGAAGCATCTGTTTTTACTTCTGTAAAAACTTGATTTGATTTTTTAAAAAAGTGCTAGTCAGGAACTCTGGCTCACCCCTGGAATCCGGGCACTTTGGGAGGCCAAGGCAGGAGAATCGTTTGAGGCCAGGAGTTTGAGACCAGCCTAGACAATGTAGCAAGAGCTCGCCACTATAAAAAATTTGAAAATTAGCCAGACATGTTGGAACCTGCCTATAGAGCCAGCTACTGGGAAGGCTCAGGTGGGAGGATCACTTGAGCCCAGGAATTCCACCCTGCAGTAAGCTATGACCTTGTAGTGACATTCTACAATGTTGTCCAGCCTGGGTAACAGAATGAAACAGTCTCTCTCAATCTCTCTCTCTCTATATATATATATGTATATATGTATATATATGTATGTAAAATACACATACACATATATATGTATATATGTGCATATATTTATATATAATTACACATATAATTATGTATGTGTAATATATAATTATGTGTGTGTGTGTTTGTGTGTGTGTGTGTGTATACACACTTGGGCTACTGATTGGAGTAACCTCCATGGTTGGAAGCTATAAAGGTTTTACAAACCCACCTAAAAAAGTATGTCCTGAAGTTCTTGCAATATACTGCACCGTGCATCAGCATTAACTAATTGCACAAACAATGTTGGTCCAGTTCTTTATCCCTCTCTCAGTACAATAGTCTAAAAATAATCAAGTAAATCCATATTCCACACATATAAAAAAGTTGAGCAGCTAGTAAACAAAATAAACTATCTTGTAGAGATGTATACAAAAAAATGCTCTAAAAATTTGTTAGACATTATTAAGAACTATAGTTTAATATTACTTTATCAATCTGAGCTTCTCATTAATAATAAAGACTCAAGTGGTGGTAGCAACAAAAACACTGACTCTCCTTAGTCTAATGCATCAGATTAAAATGCCCTTATATGAAATGATATCATTTATCATAGTAATGAGCATAAAGTACTGGATCAAAAATAATTCACATTCTCCTACAGGGTCCAGATTTTTCTTGGGCTTTCCGTGCCATGTAATCGACTCAAAAAATATTAACCTATTCTTCTGCACAAATGTTTATATTTTCATTAGTCTCCTTTCAAGAACTTTGGTGCATCTTGCTGCCTGTATGGAAAGTCTCTAAATCTAGATTAAGGAGTCTCTCATCAATCATTTAGATACTGAAGGGGTTATCCGTTATTTAGATACTGAAGGGGATGCTGCTCAAAGGCACCTCTTTGCCAAATTTTCTAGAACATTCATTCCAGGAGTGGATTTATCAGAAATTACATGGATAAAAGGGAAGTTACTTGTTTTAAGTATAAAGATGTTCCAGGCCATATGCAGTGGCTCACGCCTGTAATCCCAGCACTTAGGAAGGCCAAGAAAGGCAGATCATGAGGTCAGGAGATCAAGACCATCCTGGCTAACACGGTGAAACTCCGTCTTTACTAAAAATACAAAATTAGCCAGGCACAGTGGCACACGCCTGTAGTCCCAGCTACTCAGGAGGCCGAGGGAGGAGAATCCCTTGAACCCAGGAGGTGGAGTTTGCAGTGAGCCGAGATCGTGTCACTGCACTCCAGCCTGGGCAACAGAGGGAGACTCCCATCTCAAAAGAAAAAAAAAAGATGTTCCAACAAGATGGATATTAGAACTAAATTAATCAAATTGATTACACAATAGAAACAAAATTTTATCAATACCATTAATACATGTAAAGCACCTAGAACAATGTCTGCATATAACAAACAATAAATGTTAAGTATCGCGCTACATACATAAATTAATAAGCATGATATGGCGCCCTGAGCCAGCCAGCCACAATGTGCTAGGAAAACACTACCCAATGGAACAGCCAGTTTTCTCCTCTGTCCAATTACTGTCCAGCAAATTGAAGAGCAGATACAGCTCACATATCCAGCAATTTCATGAATCTTCATAATAACCAAGAACTGAAAGTAAACAAAAATGGCCTCTCAAGGGACAAGACAGATGTTAAAATTTCACAAACCTTATTACTCACCTCAGGTCTATTTACTTTTACTTTACACAGAGCAACGCATTCTTATGTCCGATTTCTAACTCCAAAAGAAAGAAGGAAACAAAGACTACTAGAAGACAGTAAGCTATGAGCAGGAAGAAAATGCCTGAAACAGAGAAATAACAAATTAAATACAAATCAGACCCAAGAACACAAAAAGATAGGATGCTGGATCACTTACATCAAGGACAATCAAACTGAAACTTTAGTATAGTATGCTGTTTGGAGCTGATAATGACAACCTGAAGTTATCAATAAAAAGGTGTATCATGTTTAAAATATTATGTTCAAAAAGACAGAAAAGTATGTAAAATATCTTAGAATGCTTTTCCTAGAAAACAAGTAAAACTTTTGATGATAAAAATAATATCAAGCTGGGTGTGGTGGCTTGTGCCTGTAATCCCAGCACTTTCGGAAGCCAATGCAATGGATCGCTTGAGTTCAGGAGTTTGAGACCAGCCTGAGCAATGTGGTGAAACACTGTCTCTACCAAAAATACAAAAATTAGCCAGTCTCATAACTCAGTAAGTCTCAAAAATAGGTAAATAAAAATTTAAAAATAAAATAAATAAAAATACTAGACATACAGTTAAAAGTTTCATATACTTTATTTATTTATAAATATTTTTGAGATGGAGTCTTGCTCTATTGCCCAGGCTGGAGTGCAGTGGTGCACTCTCGGCTCACTGCAGCCACCGCCTCCCGGGTTCAAGTGATTCTCCTGCCTCAGCCTCCCAAGTAGCTGAAACTATAGGTGCACGCCACCACGCCCAGCTAGTTTTGTATTTTCAGTAGAGACGGGGTTTCACCACATTGGCCAGACTAGTCTCGAACTTCTGGACTCAAGGGATCTGCCTGACTCGACCTCCCAAGGTGCTGGGATTACAAGCGTGAGCTACCACACCTGGCCAGTTTCATATAATTTATTTTCCATTTTAACTGCCTCCCTGAGGATGAGAATGATCAACCTTAATGTAATAGATTGAGGCTTAGAAAGAGTAACTTGCCAAAAATCAGATGACTAAGACCACGCTTAACCACAGCGCAGCATGACCTAAACTCAGTTAACTGTCCAGTTTGTTTGTTTGTTTGTGTGTTTGTTTTTGAGCTAAGCTCTCCCTCACTACACTAACTTCTTTGAATGTCTTGTGCACATTGATCTTCTTCCTCACTGGGAGCCTTCACAACTATCTTCCCTATGTTTGGCATTCCCTTTCTTGCCTCTGCTCCATCTCCCTGATGCTAGGATCCTTCAGAGATCTTCCCCAGAGAAGATTTCTGACTCTGTAGACTAGGCTAGATCCTGTACTATGCATTTTCTTTTTTCTTTCTTTCTTTTTTGAGACGGAGTCTCGCTCTATCGCCCAGGCTGGAGTGCAGTAGCGCAACCTCGGCTCACTGCAACCTCCTCCTCTTGGGTTCTAGCAATTCTACTACCTCAATTCCCGAGTAGCTGGGATTATATGCACGTGCCACCATGCCTGGCTAATTTTTGTATTTTTAACAGAGACAGGGTTTCCCCATGTTGACCAGGCTGGTCTTGAACACCTGCCCTCAGGTGATCCACCTGCCTCGGTCTCCCAAAGTGCTGGGATTGCAGGTGTGAGCCACAGCGCCAGCCCATTTTCAAAGCACTGTATACCTTCCTTTCACAGCAGTTATCACAACTTAACAACTATCTGTGTGATATTTGCTTAATATACGTTTCCCCTGCTAGACTGTAATCTCCAGCAGAGTAGGATCCATTTTGTCTCATTGATATCTGAATCCTCCAACCTGAGCAGGTGGAGAAAAGTAAGAATGCTGTGCTCTGGCTAAGCGTGAAGTGGTGGGAAGGAATGGGAAGGGCGGGGAGGTGAAGATTTCACACAGGACTACCATTCACTAAATATTTACATCACAGGTACTGTTTCTGCATTTGCTTTACAATGATTATACTCAAGGGAACCAGAATATGTCACCCCAAAAAGAAAGAATGCTGCACTGTGGTTAAGCATGAAGCGGTGGGAAGGAATGAGAAGGGAGGGGAGGGAGGATTTCGCGCAGGACTAAATTCATTCACTAATATTTACATCACAGGTACTGTGCCTGCATTTGCTCTACAATGATTATACTTAAGGGAACCAAAATATGTCACCCCGAAATATGCCACTTTGGCATAAAGATGATTCTGAACTGAAGGCAACTGAGAAAAAGCAGAAACAGGAATAGCTCTCCGCCCTCCCCCATCTGCCTAAAAGCAGGCATTAATTCTCCCTTGCGAAGGCCCATTCCGACCCCCGTGCCAGGAAATGAAGAACAATCCTTATCACCAGAGACAGAGAGAGCACTGAGATGAGTTTGCATAATCAACCCTCACAAAATAAACCTTATCTACCATGAGTCTCCCCCATATATTTTATCTTCCCACAATTTTTTTTTGCCCCCAGAAACCCAAACCATCTTTGCCTAGTCAATTCTCAACAATTTAGTACCCTTTGTTAAAATTGTATATAAGCCCCCCAATCTAACTACTTCTTTGAGATTTCAGTTCCTTTCTGATTCCACACATGTAAAATTTAAAATAAAACTGGTATGCTTTTTATTTTGTTAATCTTGTTAATTTGTCTTTTTTATTGTTTAATTCACAGACCTCAAGCACACACCTAAGAGGGTATAATAGAAAATTATGTAGCCAGGATGTCTGGAGCCTAGATGTTCTGGATTAATATTTCCAAAATTCAGGTATTTTGCCTACCAGTAAAGAAAAGAGAAAGAAAAATGATGCAGATCTCGTGGATATACTCTTTCGGCTTTCCTTTCTTTTATAAATAAGTTATAAGAGCATATTAAAATTATGTACCGGACACTACAATTCTGAACTTTAAGATGGTTCTTACTTGCCAAACCATATGAGCAATGAAAAAGTCACAACTTGTGCATTACCAGGACTATCACAATACAGTCACTACAGCTTCTGGTGTGATGTGTACCACTCTGTCCTTAATGAGTGAATAAACTATCAAGACAATACGAAGTAGTCATTTGAAGCCCTGTGGGTCCCACTATCACCACCCACAGTGCATTACTGAAAATCACTATAATGGTGTGGGTTGTTTTAATACATGCTTTTGAAACAATTCTATTGCTCGTATGCTTTCAGTGTTTAGATTGCTAAACAAATGATCTCGTAAGGTATTTCATTTAATCCTCACAACAACTGCATGAGGAAGTCTGTATTATCACCTTTTAGAGATAAGAAAATCACATGTTTTAGAGACAAAGAGTAGTTAGGCAATTTGCCAAAGGTCACTAGCCTATTAAGCAGAGCTAAGATTCAAAGTCACATGTGTTAAGGACTTGAAGAGCAATGTTCAGAGCAGCATACTCACAATAGTCAAAAAGTAGATGCAACCCAATGTCCATCAACTGATTAATGGATAAACAAAATACAGTATACTCATTCAATAAAATACTATTCAATAATAAAAAGGAATGAACTACGGATATGTGCTAAATTATAAATAAACCTCCAAACATTATGCTCACTAAAACAAGGTCATACAAAAGACCACATCACGATTCTATTTATATGAAATGTCCCAAAAGGTAAATATACAGAGACAGAAATTAGATTGGTGATCTTCTGAGGCTGAGGTGGGGATTTACTGTAAACAGGCACAAGGGATAACATAAATGGGTTGACATGCTCTAAAACTGAATTGTGGTAATGTTTGTAAACCAGTAAATTCACTAAAAATTACTGAATTGTACATTTAAAAGGGGCGAATTTTATGTTCTGTAATTACGCCTCCATAAACTTGTTAAAAATAAAACAGGTGTATCTGACTCCAAAAGATAAACCATTTCACTAGGTGAAAAGAAGAAGAAAGAAAAGATGTAAGATGATGGGGACCCAGTGACACATGTGGAATAATTTACAATGAACTTACAAAGTCATCTGTAAAAACACCTCATAGGTTTTAAAGAGATACCCTTCATTAACAAAGACAGACAATGCCATCTTCAATACAAACAGCAAGGTTTGCTTACAAGTAACAGAACATCCAAATAAACTGGTTAAACAAGACAGACATGTATTTCTCTCTCCAATCTGACAGTACACAGTCCAGGGCTGGAAATATTGGTCTGTGATCATGTGGCATCAAGGCTCCTTCCTGCTCTACTAGTGCTTGGCTTCCAATTTCAAAGTGGCCTCAGAGTCCGAGATGGCCACTAAAACATCCAAATGCCAGGGAGAGAGGAAGAGGAAGGGTTATAAAAGAGTACCTTCCAGCTGAGCCTTCTTTAAGGAATTTTCTCCGAAGTCCTATCCAACTACCTCTGCTTGTATTTCAATGGTTGCACCCAACTGCAAAAGACACTGAGAAATGTATCACTGGCAACACTGCCACCTTAAATACAATCAGAAGGGGTAAAAAAAGGAGGAGAAAGGGGTGAGTAATTGGATACTAAGCAACCAGCAGTTTCTACTATGTGCCTTCTAAAATTGCTCGGGACCAAAAATAATCCAAAGAAAGTGTGGAATAAAAACTCAACAGTAACGTACAACAAACATGTAGCACAATGATAATATCTCTCTACAGCATTTTATTATTTTTCAATAGTGTGGTATGCCTTATAAGCATCTAAACTGACTAGTCATTTTCAATTCACAATTAGTACAAAATCTCTATTGGAGTAACAGTTTGGATGCTACTCCTTCATCCTCTTCCTGCTTTCCCATCTCTAGTTTTATAATTCACGCATAAAACCCAAATGGAGGAGACTGGTACAAACACCCTGATAATTGTTAATTTGTGACTGTAGCTACAGGTTTTATGTCATTTGATGGAAATGTCTCTTTTCAAATTGCTCTAGGCCCAAGGGAAAAGGTGTAAGGTTGATGATCTCTTACAGTGCACGCATAATTCTATTAGGTTTGATCTTCTCCAGGGGAAATAAGATAATTCCTAAGTGCTACAATGTCAAAGAGGAAACAAAAGTAGTTGGTCATGGGCAATAAAGCTATCCTGATTAGCACCACCTTTCATCATTTTTATTACCAGGTTTAGAGTAGTGCTTCTCAAAGTGTGTTCCCTCCATCAGCATCATAAAAGGACTTGTTAGAAATGCAAATTTTCAGACCCCATCTCAGACCTACTGTGTCAGAAACTCAAGTAATGGGGCCCTGCAAGCTGTGTTCACAAGACTTCCAGGTATTTGATGCACCCCAAAGTTAGAGAACACCGTCTCACGAAATACTTCGTATTTCATTTCTTTCACTGAAAAGACATAAGTTCTCAAGGACAATGATATAAGAAATATCATGATGTATTATTCAGTTGGGTACCTTCGTAGCCATGGATTAAAAAAAAAACAATCTGTGTATTTGTTACTGATTTTTCTTTTCTTTTCTTTTCTTTTTTGCTCTTGTTGCCCAAGGCTGAGAGAGTGCAGTGGCGCAATCTCAGTTCACAACAACCTCTGCCTCCCAGGTTCAAGTGATTCTCCTGCCTCAGCCTCCCGAGTAGCTGGGATTACAGGCATGCACCGCTATGCCCAGCTAATTTTGTATTTTCGGTAGAGACAGTGTTTCACCATGCTGGCACGGCTGGTTTTGAACTCCTGACCTCAGGTGATCCACCCGCCTCGGTCTCCCAAAGTGCTGGGATTACAGTACTGATTTTTCATGTTACCAGAAGAGGAATTATAATGCTGCAGTTTATAACTTAACACTTTACACTTCAGAACTAGCCAGTGGTGACAGGGAAAAAAGTCAACTGGTCATGCTAAAATTCTTTCAGTCATGTTCGGCTATGGTCATCAACATAGGAGTGATTCTCATGCTTTCTACAAGGAAATATATGTTGGGTCACATACTGGGCCAACCATTGCTAGACAAGAAAGCTATGCCCTATTTGCATGGCACATGTATTTTACCTTGAGAGCACATCTCAACAGACTGAGATTCTAATTTCGGATTCCGCAACGGTACTACCTTCAGTAAACTGTTAAATATCTATTCTTCCCTTCTGAAAAGTACAGATGCTGCCCACTCACAATTGATCCAGAAGGATACTATGATGCTGACAGTTTATAAAACAGACTGATTTTAAGAAGAAATGCAGTCATGTTGCTACTTAGTAACAAAATATTTGAGATTTAATTTAAAAACTTAGTGAAATCTTGAAACTTCATGTTCATAGGAAATTTTTTTAGACTACTAAATGAGCTAGATAGGTATATCGACTAATGTTAATTAACAGATTTTTATATATATATATATTTTTTTTTTTTTAAGTTGAGAAACAATAAGGACTGTGAGACACTAGAAGTGATTCCCCAAGGAAAACTGTAATATCTACTTACTTTATGGTCTTTTAAAAACATCCATCTGAAAGACATCATACTATCAAAAAATACTACTACTATAATAGGTTTGAAATTATTTTTAGACATCCTGGCTAACCCGGTGAAACCCCGTCTCTACTAAAAAATACAAAAAACTAGCCGGGCGAGGTGGCGGGCGCCTGTAGTCCCAGCTACTCCGGAGGCTGAGGCAGGAGAATGGCGTGAACCCGGGAGGCGGAGCTTGCAGTGAGCTGAGATCCGGCCACTGCACTCCAGCCTGGGTGACAGAGCGAGACCCCGTCTCAAAAAAAAAAAAAAAAAGAAATTATTTTTAGAAAAATCATCTTTGTCCCCAAATTAAATCTTATCTAAATGTCTGACTAGGAGGAAAAGTATTTGTAATACATTTGTATCTAGAATATATAGAGTATCTAAAAATCAGTAATAAAAAAAAAAACTCCAATAAAAATAGGAAAGAGGTGTTAGGGATTATTTTTAGACTCGATAATAATTAAGTGAAAAACTACAAATGTCAAATAAATGCAAAAAATATGCTAAACCTGGTTAGTAATCAGGTACACACTCTAATCAAGTTGGTAAAATTTCAAATTTTTAAGACCTAAAATTTACATTTAAACAATTTGGTAATATTCAGTGATGTCAAGGATGAAAAGAAATGATGTTTCCATAGATTCTGAAAGAAGTATAAACTAGGAAACACTGGAAAGTAATTTGTTAGTCTATCAAATGTTAGATAAGACTATCTTTTTTATCCAATGATTCATCTTCTAGGTACCTACATTAAAGGAGTATCACAAATGTTCATAAAAGCCTGTATTGCAACATTTTTTGAAAGAGCCAACTTTAGAAAATATGTCTGTGTGAAATCCCAACATACAAAACCAAAAAAATTAAGCATCCCTGGATGAAGCTTTCAAGAGGAAATTGAGAATTCTGATCGCCTAATTTCTTATACCTTTCCAGACCTCTAAGTGTTCTAGGGAACATAGTGTTTTAAAACTGCTAGAGTAGATAAACTCAGAAAATGCTTCCTAGCCCCAGGGAAGAATGTAATTTTTTGAGGGGTTTAATATCACTAATGATTATCCGAACTTTAATTACAGACATGAGTACATTTAGATTACCAGAACATTACCATGAGTGCCATCTACAACCTAAAACAATCATATTAAAGAAATATATCCTCTCTAATTTATTTAGGTATTCTAAAACGTATCCTGTCATCCAATTACCAAATATAATACAACTAACAAGCCAACCACTAAATAGGGTATGAATATTTTTCAAAGTATTTTTCCAGCATATATATCTCTCATTTAAAAAAAAAAAATCTAGTTGAAGAAGGCCATTTGAAAGTATTTACATATTCCATTGAACATAACAAAAAGGAACTGTTCATTCATCCTGTACTAAATGCTGCTGATGGACACTGCCTGCACAGTGAGTAAGCAGGAGACTTCAGCAGTAGCTAATGGCAATTAAGCTGAACACAACCACAACATCATAGCAATTGAAACTCCCAGAGAGAAATGTAAAAAGTCATCCAAGCTACTAATCATTTATAACTTTTTTTTACATTATTTAAAAGAATCTAACTACAGAACATCAAGCTTTTGTTATTATACTATCAAGCTTGTGTTACATTATCAAGCAATTAGAGAAAAATCTGAAAACCTTAATGTGATCTAAGATAGTACTACATTCTTAGAAGACTCAGAATGGGTATGAGATCTGTAACTTAGGAGGTATTGCAATTAGCTGGACCTCACAGAAGGTTCATATAAGATACAAAGAGAAGTTCTCGATGTTACATTAGAAAAATTTTCATTGCTATAGTTAGTTTCATGCCATTAAAACAAAATATTTCTATTAAATACAGGATGTCATAGTTAACCAAAAATTCTTTTTCACTGACCATTTTCTTATGGGCTGCAAAAATCATACAATTCGAACTCTGGAAATTGCAGACAAGAGCAGACTATTAAACAATTAAAATGAACCCATAATTTTGGAAAAATTAGGCTCAGAGACAAAGGTGCAGTTATCAAAACTGGCAGGAGGGCACAGGAAACAAAAGCCAAAATCAGACTGTGGTTCTTGGGAATCATTAAGAACTCATCTAAATGTGTTTTTCAAAAAGTGGATAGAAGATTTTCACACTATAAACCTTAAGTGTCCATTTGCCTGCCTTTCTCCTAACTTATTCAAGACACTGCTCGAGTCTCACAGCCTACTCTTCTTCAACAAACTAGCAGCCTTTTCCTTAGGCAGAGTCTGGAGTTTTTCTTTCCATCTATTACTGTTTTAAAAGCTCAACTCCAGCGTTTCCATCTATCTCATAGATGACTCATAACATTTCAGTCTCCGACCTGACTCTCTGCCAACCCATTGCTTTGAACCCTGAGGTTTCCATATTTCATTTCGCTGGCCTACACTCACTTTCATGCTCACAAAAATCTAATTTCATAAATTAGATTGACTACTATCCTAAGAAAATGGGGTTCTTTGTACCTACACTACTTCTGCTAGAGTAGGAAATTCTCATGAAAGCAAGTATTTAGATGAGAAGTGGAAAAGAGTTCCAGAGACTCAATAATAACACAGTTATCCCAACAGAAATATCAATCATAGATATTTAATAAATATCTCTTCAGATATAATCATATAAACACACATTAGTTTATCACTATTAAAGATGAATTATGTCATACTAAAAACTAAAGGCATTCTTTTCCACCCATCACCAGCAATGATTTTTAAATATTCTTCCACATCCATCATCTACCATGATATAAACTGAGCATAAGCAAATCAAGCAAAGCAAAAATGAGCCAGTAGAACAGGTGACACCCTCACCTCACCACTGGGAATTCAACATGATAATATGATTATTATCAACTCTTAAAGCCTCTTAAAGCAAATCAAGTTCCTTAATTAAATGATCAATTGAGCTATAACAAACTGTACTTTTAAAAAAACTTCACATTAAAGGAGAAAAAAAAAACAAACAAACCTAGAATAGCTATGCTTTTCTGCTTTTCTACTCCATTAAATAATCCTTGCTTTCTTTCAAATGATTCACACTTAATTACTATGCCTCTCTTGATTAATTTTCTCAATTTTTATAAATTCAATTTCTCTGCCTACCTGTGATGTTAATATAATTAATATTAAATGTTACTAAGCATTTAAATATAGGTTAGATGTATTTAATTTACATTTATTACAAAAGGATATCATTTTATGTGCTTTCACTAAAGTTGTTATATTGTTTTCTTCTGTTGATAATAAGGCTCTCCAAGTTGGGAACTGTATTTGTATATGTATTTATGAATATGTGTGTGTGTGTATACGTGTGTATACATATATACACACATCTATACATATCTACATGTGTATATATACACACATCTACACGTGTGTATATATACGTATATATACACATATATATACACACACATGTAACAATAGCATTTTGTAAACCTAATGAAAACTTGGTAACTTCTTCCTGCTCCCCACCCCTCTAATCTGAAGATACTGCTGGGTATCACAGACTCCCTGAAGGCTACCCATGTACCCTCCCCCAAACCACCCAACACAAAACACACATAGACTAAGAATCCCTAATTCATATGCTTAGGCTCCCTTTGTTATGGACCTGGTAGAAACATTTCCCAACAAAGAAAATATCCATAAATATAACTATAAATTCTTTCCACAAATGTTTATTGGATGCCGAAAGGCATGTAATCATAATCATCAATATCTAAAAACATGAAGATCAGCATTGATAACTGATGACTACAAATCTGACAAGATCAACTCTTCAGCCTGACTGGCAGTTTTCTTCCTTTTTCCCCCAAGATTAAACTGCAGCCAATTTTCATCCAGGCAGTGATAGATACTCTTCATCAACAAAGGAAGGAGGATTAAGCAAGACTGACAAACAAAGCTGAGAATCCACAGTAGGATTGCAAGAATGATAGGCTAGATCAATGGATCATATTCCTAAATCAGAGGGGCTTTAGAGAGAAAAATGCAATACCAAAAATCTCTGATTATATAAATGACATATGGCCTCTTCCATTCATTTTTGGTGTAGTCTGGAATCTGCTTATGAAGATGTTTTTTAAAACAACTTCCCAGATTCTAACAAAAAGTCCTATCCCTTATTTGAATAGAGAAACCAACGCTAGGAGAATATGAGAGAAACCAGATTCACACGAGACTATCAATCAGTTCTCAGTCCCTCTCCCACCCTGGGCCAAAGACGCATTGTTCACTTGTGTTTCCTCTTAGAACTGGATGCCAACGAGTTTCCTAACATCAATAGGCAAGTAATCCATAAATAGTACATATTACTAATTTTAATATTTATAGTGTACCATTTTTATACTATTTATAGATAGGCAATTCATCATACATGCAAATATGAAAACAAGGTAATGAAGAGAAGGTTGGATGATTCAAAAATACTGACAAGGTCTCTTAAAAATCTTAGAACCTATTGAATAAAGAACAGAGGCATATGAGTTTTAACTTGGCAGAATGAATTAAAACAAAGGATACACTGCTCCTCTATTTCTCTGTGAAAATTAGATGTCCAAATTAAGAGGAGACAAGATGAAAAATATTTTCCAGAACAAATGCATTTTTCATTATGTTGCATTCCTCAGGGAACACCAATTACACTGATGACAGAATACACTTTGTTTTACAGCAAACCTGGGATTGTCTTACTTCCTATCTCAGCCACCTAAGCTTGACAAGGCCACTTATCAATAAGTGGTCATCTATGGCTTCACATAACCCACAACCTAAACTGTGTTTTGAGTGACTTAAAAAAGTTAAAAACACCAATGAAAAGAAACAGACCCCCTGCCCACCGTCAAAAAAAAAAGCAAGAAGCTCCCTTTTCCAACAAGAGAAATTTTGGCCTCTCTCCAACATATATAAACATTTTAAATATTTGTTCAGCCACTGAATATCCAAGAGAAATTTATGAGAGAAAAACTGAATAATAAGTAACAATGAAGGAACAAAACAATATTGCTGTGCTCCTAAAACATACTTGCAGCAAACATTTACAACAGGTATTTTGCATAGCAAATAGGCCACTACAGAATCAGTCCTTTCAGGTTCTTCCATTTCAGACTTGTTGTTCTTTCCCTCCTCTGAATTTCCCACTGCCGTAACAGCAATCTCAGTATCAAAATCAAAAGACTCTTTTTTTTTTACATATAATTTCACACTCCCCCACTCCCGCTTTGCTGTCAAGTGTCTGACCCTGGTTTGATAATCTCATTTCCTGAGAATCAAAAAGCTGGAAATTTAAGCTTCCTCGAGTGTTAATTGCGGCCCTGCTCCACTGCTAATCAAAAAATTGGATGTTTTGCATGAAAATGCTTCTCTAATTAATTCTCAGTCATAAATCGCCCTGGTTTTAATAACCCCTCCTTGATTGGATAGCCTTTGAAGAGACAGTGCAGCTAATCCGCTAAACCAGAAAAAACACACGCAGAGGAAATAATAAGTGGGCTTACAAGGTATGAACTAGATGATTGCATTAATACTGTCAAACCAAAAAAGTGAGTTTCCTTTCCAGGTCTTCCAGACCTCACCCTGTACCCCAATAAAATAAACCACGAAACTAGGAATCATGAACAAAGGCAACTGTCAAAGAGGTCATGCATCAGAAGTCAAATCTTTTCACCCTGCTTCCTCATAAAACAGCCATTCCCATCATTTTTAAAAAAAGAAGTTTCCCTTGACATTTTTTCCCCTAGAAACCAGAGATCCAGCAATGTCCACTTGTCACAATGTCTATTTTAATAAGACAAGGTTTGTGCTTCTCCCCTTCTCTCTGTTTCTGACTGACAATATATTATCACACATATCTCTAAGAGGTGCTGAACTGAATTTTCATTATCTAAAATGTCAAGATTCATTTTTGTCATCAGAGAACACAGCTGGTCTACACCAGCAGCCCTCTGATTAATTCAAATAGAACAAGTCACCTATACATAACTTCATTTTCCCTAGACTAGTCCTTGCATTCTGAAAGTTTTAATTTACAGCTTCTCAGTTTAAGATACCATTTGCTGCCATGGTGGCACTCAAAGAAAAACATAAAGTCTTAATTATCAGAGCTTTGCATTAGCCCTGTGATTACTAATAAAGCAACAATTGGGAATTTTTATCTTCAAAGCAGTACTTATTCAGAACTTACCCACAAACTTCCAGAAGATGCTGGAAATATAGATATATACAAAAATGAGCATTTTATGAGTATTTTTAGTAAGCATTATTTTTAATGTGTAATTATATATATACATATATGTCATACACACACAAACATATACATACATGTATGGCTTTCCAGTTGACTCGTAAAATAGTTACATGTATTTTCTCTGTATTTAAAAACTTCATGGAGGTAGACACAAGTTATTCCAAAAGACATGACCTATAATAAGAGGTTTAGATGAATTCTCACAAGAGAAAAAGGATTTGAGGTTGATTCTAACTTGGATATAGAAGGCCTGAATCCACATTTGTGTGGACTCCTACATCAATAAGATGTTCTATTAAAAATAAACCACCATAATGAGATACAACTACACACCCACCACAATGTCTAAAATTAAAAGAACGGACAATACCAAGTGCTGACACACATTGTTGCTGGGAACATAAAATAATACATTTATTTTAGAAAACTGAGAATTTCTTTAAAAGTTAAACATACACTAATCATATGACTTAAGAATCCCACTCTTACATGTTCCTCAGGGAATACTGTCCCACACAGACACCTGCACACAAATGTTCACAGCAGCATTATTCACAATAACTAAAAACTAGAAACAACCCAAACGTACATCAACAACTGCAGGGATAAGCAATAAATGGTATCTCCATACAATAGAGTACTACTCAGCAGTGAAAGGAACAACTACTGAAGAATGCAACACTGATGATGAATGTCAACATCATCATGTGGAGTGAAAGAAGATGGTCACAAAATTGTCTATTCTATGATTCCAGTTACATCAAATTCTAGAAGTCAAAAGCTCATCTATTATGCCATAAAACATTTTAACAGTTACCAAGGGCTTGAAATCGAGGGAGAAACACTGAAAAGGACACAAAGAAACTTCTAGGTAATGAAAATGTTCTATATCTTAATAGTGGTATTATTTTCACAGGTGTATACATCCACCAAAACTTATCAAATTGTTCATTTTAAATAAATGTGGATTATATAGAAAATATCTCAATAAAGTGGAAAATACACAAGCCATTTCAAATGCAAGTTATTTTGCAAACTCTATATAACAAAACTATTATGTAACAACTTTGTCCTTCATTGGTTTTGTGACTTTGGTCAAGTTACTTAATCTCCATGAGCCATGTTTTTTTTCCTTAAGCTATAAAAGAAATGAAATAACAAGGCATATTAGTTCATTCTCACACTGCTATGAAGAAATACCTGAGACTGGGTAATTTACAAATAAAAGAGGTTTAACTGGCTCACAGTTCTGTAGGCTGTACAGGAAGCATAGTGGTTTCTGCTTCTGGGGAGGCCTCAGGAAATGTATAATTATGGCAGAAGGTAAAAGGGAAACAGAAGGTAAAGGCACGTCTTACATGGCAGGAGCAAGAGAAAAATCTCAGGAGAACCCTGTCACAAGAACGGCACAGAGGTGATTGATGGTGCTAAACCTTACATGAGAACTCCGTCCCCGTGATCCAATCACCCCCATCACGCCCCACCTCCCACACTGGAGATGACAATTTGACATGAGATTTGAGTGGGGACACATATCTAAACCATATCAAAAGGCCTACTTGACAAAATGATTATGAGAACAAAATAATTATGTATATACCCTAAATAATTCCATCTCAGTCACTTCATGCTCTTCTCTCAAATAACATTAGTTTCTCTTAGCTTCCTTCTTAATATAATCTAATCTGTGATATATTCCTGTATATCTCCAAGTATTATCCGCTTATGGAAAAAACCTCTAAACTTGAAGGGAAAATACCTAAGCTACTGTCTCATTCAGGCATTTGTTTAATAATATTGAACTTCTTTTACTTTTAATAAGCATGATTATGTATTAGGTGCTTACTATACTAGTGATTGGTATATACTGACTTGGTCCCTGACTGCAAGGAACTTAAAATGAATGATAAATACACATTTCAAACAACAGCAAATAATTAAATAACTAAGTATGCCAATTGAATAATGTAAGTATGCCATGTGCTACAAAGAAGGAAGCTGACCTGGTCTGGGGTAATTTTTTTTTTTTTCCGAAAAGTTTCCCGAAGGAAATAATGGTTAAGAGAATAAAAGAAGAAGATATACTACCTGTAAAATGTTTCAGAATACTGATTGACACATGGTAAGTACTTAATAAGCATTATATAAAACTCTTATTATACAGAGAAGATTAGCTTAAAGATGGCATTAATTATCAAGAATATGGAAGGAAGCCAATTCCATGTACAGACAGCAGCATGCAAGGAGGCTCCAAGGCCTGAACAAGCACAGCATGTTCTGGGAAGTCCGCAATGCTATGATTTTCAAAAGGGGCCAAGAAGCTGCTGCAGATAGTGGTGGCTAAATCATGCAGAACTTTATTAGGCATATTGAGGACATGGGGCTTAGTACTAAGTACATAAGAAATTATTAACCACCTTTAACTCACTGTAGTTCTGGTACAAAGAATGGTTTGGAGGGATAAGAGATAGAAGCAAGAATAACCAAGAGATGATGGCAGTTAGAACCTGTGTAGAAGCAAGGGACATTTTATGTTTGTTTGTTTGTTTTTGAGACGGAGTCTCGCTCTGTCACCTAGATTGGAGTGCAGTGGTATGATCTCAGCTCACTGCAAGCTCCACCTCCCAGGTTCACGCCACTCTCCTGCCTCAGCCTCCCGAGTAGCTGGGACTACAGGGGCCCACCACCACGTCCGGCTAATTTTTTGTATTATTAGTAGAGATGGCGTTTCACCATGTTAGCCAGGAGGGTCTTGATCTCCTGACCTCATGATCCACCCATCTCAGCCTCCCAAAGTGCTGGGATTACAGGCATGAGCCACTGTGCCTGGCCGCTAGGGACATTTAAAAAAGAAACAGTTTTGATTTGCATTTCTCTGATGGCCAGTAATGACGAGCATTTTTTCATGTGTCTGTTGGCTATACACGTCTTCTTTTGAGAAATGTCTGTTCATATCCCTTGCCCACTTTTTGATGGGGTTGTTTATTTTTTTCTTGTAAATTTGTTTGAGTTCTTTAGGTTCTGGATATTAGCCCTTTGTCAGATGAGCAGATTGCAAAAATTTTCTCCCATTCTGTATGAGATACCATCTCACACCAGTTAGAATGGCAATCATTAAAAAGTCAGGAAACAACAGGTGCTGGAGAGGATGTGGAGAAATAGGAACACTTTTACACTGTTGGTGGGATTGTAAACTAGTTCAACCATTATGGAAAACAGTATGGCGATTTCTCAAGGATCTAGAACTAGAAGTACCATATGACCCAGCTATTCCATTACTGGGTATATACCCAAAGGATTATAAATAATGCTGCTATAAAGACACATGCACACGTATGTTCACTGCAGCACTGTTCACAATAGCAAAGACTTGGAATCAACCCAAATGTCCATCAGTGACAGACTGGATTAAGAAAATGTGGCACATATACACCATGGAATACTATGCAGCCATAAAAAAGGATGAGTTTGTGTCCTTTGTAGGGACATGGATGCAGCTGGAAACCATCATTCTCAGCAAACTATCGCAAGAACAGAAAACCAAACACCGCATGTTCTCACTCATAGGTGGGAACTGAACAATGAGATCACTTGGACTAGGAAAGGGGAACATGACACACCAGGGCCTATTATGGGGAGGGGGGCGGGGGGAAGGATTGCATTGGGAGTTATACCTGAAGTAAATGACGAGTTGATGGGTGCTGACAAGTTGATGGGTGCAGCACACCAACATGGCACAAGTATACATATGTAACAAACCTGCACGTTGTGCACATGTACCTAGAACTTAAAATATAATAAAAATAAAGTAATTAATAAATAAAAAAAAAAAAAAAGAAACAGTAAGTGGGTTTGTAAGGCACTTAGGAGGCAGCATCAGTAGGATCTGGTGACAGATTAACTGTCTAGGGTAAAGGAGGACGAGTCAAGGATGCCTTTCAGGTTTACCAACAGTGCCATTTAACAAAATTAGGTGCACTGAAAGAAAAGCAGGTTTGAGAGTGGTAGGGAGAAGGAAGAATCATGAGTTTCATTTGGGTATGTTCAGTGCCGGGTGCTCATAAGACAGCCCAGGAAGGTAACATGATAATCTGTGCTGCCTTCCTCAGGGGCTATCATCACAATGATGTCTTTACTGTATCTATAACTACAAACATTTTCAAAATGGGTATCTCATACTATAAAGCCCACAGTAACAGAGAAAACCTGTAAGACTTCCATCCTTTCCCAAAGCCCCTTTCAGCTTCCAAATTAAATAAAAGCCATAGAGAACTGGAGGGGCAAGGAGATATTTCAAGGCTGACAGATGTGTCTTCCTCATTAGTATAGCGGTATCCCTGCCTGTCACGTGGGAGACCGGGGCTTGATTCCATGACAGGGAGGCAAAGGTGTTACTTTGGCCAGGGCGTGGTGGCTCACCCCTGTAATCCCAACACTTTGGGAGGCTGAGGTGGGTGGATCACGAGGTCAGGGGTTTGAGACCAGCCTGGCCAGCATGGTGAAACGCCATATCTACTAAAAATACAAAAGTTAGCCAGGCTTGTTGGCAGGCATCTGTAGTCCCAGCTACTCAGGAGGCTGAGGCAGAAGAATTGCTTGAACCTGGGAGGCAGAGGTTGCAGTGAGTGAGCCGCAATCAGAACCACTGCACTCCAGTCTGGGCGACAGAGCAAGACTCCGTCTCAAAAAGAAAAAAAAAAAAAAGACTGACAGACATTTGGAGTAAATTTAGGGTAGGGTAGGGTAGGGTATTTTCCTTTCTTACAACAAGAGAGCTAGTCTAGCAACTTTCATCCATCAGTCTTACGAACTACATGGGAGTCTCAAAGGGACAATTTCACAAATTTAGCAGCTTAGAAAAACAAAAATTGACGATCTCACAATTTCTGTGGGTCAGAAGTCCAGGCATGGGTTAGCTGAGTCCTGTGTTTAGGGTTTTACTATGCTGAAATCAAGGTGTCAGGCAGGGTCACAATCTTATCCAAGGCTTAGGGCCCTCCTCCTAGCTCATTCTGATTGTTGGGAGAATTCTGTTCCTTTCGGTTATAGGATGGGGCCCCTATTTTTCTGTTGGCTGTTAGACAGATGACCCCAGGTCCTTACAACATGGCCTAATCTATTCACAAGAATTACTACTTTGAGGCTAACAGAAGAGCACCTTCTGCTGCTTTTTGTCTCTTGTAAGCGTTCAAATGAATGTGTGAGGCCAAAGCAGGGTAATCTCCCTTTTGATTCACTCAAATTTAAATTATTAGGGATTTTAATCACACTTGCAAAATCCATTCAGTGCTGCCATATAAAAAAACTAACCCTGAGAGTGACAGTCCATCAGAATCATGGATACCACCCACACTAAGGGGAAAAATTATAAATACATGGGCATGGGTCTGGTCACTGGGGTCATTCTAGAATTCTGCCTACTACCAGTGGGAATATCAGTAATAAAGATGCAATAAAAAGACCATTCCAACTAGAAAACCATTGACCAAAAAATTACAAAAAGTTGAAAGAGAGGAGATATCTTTATCTTCCACCTTGAAGGTGCTAAGAAATATGGTAGGTGATTTCTAGTAAGAAAGGCCACTAAAGAATTCTGGGCAGAATCTGTATGAACATGATCAGGACTTCTTCTAGAAAGAATACAAGATCACTGAACTATGAAAAACTATACTGGCTGGGTGCAGTGGCTCAAGCCTGTAACCCCAGTGCTTTGGGAAGTTGAGGCAGGAAGACTATTTGAGGTCAGGAGCTTGAGACCAGCCTCAGCAAAAAGGTGAGACCTTGTCTCAACAAAAAAGTTAAAAAACTGGCCAGGTGTGATGGCACATGCAGTGGTGCACACCTGTGGCCCTAGCTACTTGGGAGGCTAAGGCAGGAGTATCACCTGATGTCCAGGAGGTCAAGGCTGCAGTGAGCTATGATCACACTGGTGCACTGCACTCCAGCCTGGGGGACAAGCAAGACTCCATCTCAAAAAAAACCAACAACAACAACAAAAAAGCTGTACTGTAAATCAGTAAACTGGCAGACAGCCTGAATAGCAAATAATCAAATCCAGAAATTCCTGCCAGTATGGGGGCAGGGGAAGGGTGCAGAAGTAAGGAAAGCTTAGACTCTTTTATTTTGTCTTAAAAAAAAAAAAAAGTATACTCTTAAAAAAAAAAAAAGAAGGTATACTACACACTCAAGAGGATGGTAAAAATTTGAGCCCATAAAAATACATTAGTGAGAATGTAGAGCAACTGATAATGTCATACAATTTCTTATCAATTTCTATAAAGGTAAAATGCTTGTATCTCCTAAAGCCAAACACATGCCGATGTCATGAACCAACAATTCCATTCCTAGGTATATTCCCATGAGAAATTAGTGCATTTGTAACACAACTGTTCATAGGATAATTATCTATAGTAGCCCCAAAGTGGAAACAATGAAAGTCCATTAAAAGATGAATGAATGAATTGTCCTATAGTCATAGAATAAAATACTATGCAATAATAAAAACTGATATGCAAATCAGGAAGAATGAATGTGCCAGACATTTTGTTGAGTTACAGAAGCCAGACACACAAAACGCAGTATGATTCTATTTATTTAGAGTTAAAGAACAGGCAAAACTAAGAGATAGAGTTAGAAATCAGAATAGTGTTGACCCTCAGGGAGTGGTAAGAAGTATGGGAAATCTTCTGGGTGGTAGTTATATGGGAATATATGTGTGCAAGAATTCAGCTGTACATCTAAGATGAGTGCATGTTACACACTTCACTGCAGGTACATTCACCTCAATAATAAGTGAAATCTAATCAAAGTATAATAATAATATTAATAAATAAACTAAGGTTTAAAAAAGGGAGAAAGAACAGAAAAGATTCAGTATACAGGCATCTAAAACTCCAGTGTTAGAGACACAAATTTTTTTTTTTTTTTGAAGACAGAGTTTCACTTTTGTCACCCAGGCTGGAGTGCAATGGCGTGATCTCAGCTCACTGCAATCTCCACTTCCCAGCCACAAGCGATTCTCCTGCCTCAGCCTCCCAAGTAGCTGGGATTACAGGTATGTGCCACTATACCCAGCTAATTTTGTATTCACCATATTGGCCAGGTCAGTCTTGAACTCCTGACCTTGTGTGATCCACCCACCTCGGGCTCCCAATGTTCTGGGATTACAGGCGTGAGCCACCATGCCACACTCAATTTTCTTTAATATAAAGTATATTATTATTACTTCTAAAAGTATTTATAGGAACTACAAATTTCAAAGTGTAAAATGCAACAAATATGGCTAATAACTAAACAGAAACCAACTAAAATAGATAGAAAAGTAGCAGTTACTTAAAAAGAGTTAATTATTCCTCTTGGGCATTATAATTGCCAAAAAAAAATGTCCTGGAAGTGACAGTAAAAAGAAGACCATACTGAGTATCATTTGGGGATGACAAAGGATTTCAATTGGTTAGAATAAGTTAGACCAAATTCTGTATCTATTTTAAGGCAACTGCATCTATTGTGTTAGGGGAAACACCATAATTTAGGAATGATAGTCAACCACTCAATTTACATGTTAAAGAATTCTTATGGAAAAAGTTCCTGTCTTGAGGAATTTTAAAAAATGATTCACGACATATCTAAGTGGATATGGAGTTAATGGTTCTCAATAACAGTCCTGTAATCTAGAAATGGTAGATAATCATAAATGAGTGAATGATTCATCCCACCAATAGCCTTGTTTTTAAGTCCTCTTTCAGCAGACATGCTGTGGGGAATGATATCCATAAACAATTCATTGCTTGCTTTCCAAGCCAAGTCAAAAATTTCCCTTTCAGATCAGCTGTAACTTTTTTTTTTCAAACTTTGTTTCTGTGATGGTTACCTTTATATGTCAATTTGACTGGGCTAAGGGAAGCCCACAGAGCTAGTAAAGCATTATTTCTGAGTGTGTCTATAAGGGTACTTCTGGAAGAGGTCAGCTTTCCAATCTGTAGACTTGAAGAAAGAAGCTCTCCCTCACCAATGTATTGCCCAATCCGTTAAAGGATTACAACTGCATTTTTATTTTTGTTTTCACAAGCGGCAAGAAAGTGATGTCAAGCTGGAGGCAAGAGGAAGGCAAAACAATAATGTACATAAAACAATGCCAAATTTTCAGCTGCCATTAATTCATATATAGAAGGGCTGTCCTTTCCATTTTAACTTCTTTACTAGCCATATTCCTATCGTCCTAAATTATTTGTGTAGTAAAATTTTGAGTTCGTGCCTCTGCAGATCAAATGGTTTTGAAGAAAAATGGCCACGTTCATTATGGCCATTAATATTTATCTCTGGGGTGGATATAGGCCGGAAAGACGAATTCACTAAAGGTCACCAAGTGTGGCCCTCTTAGTTAGAGGTATATGTGAATCACACCTACGTTCTCAAAATGGATATCACTTAACATTACAAGATTGGGACAATCTCTGAGGTAAACACATTTTCTCAACACTCTAGAAAGACTTCTGTCAGAGAAGAAAACAGGAAAAACGGGGGTGGGGGGAGGAGTTTCTAGAGACCCTTGTAGGAGATACTACTAGAACTTACTTGTCCATTAACAGGCTTATTGGTGCATTAATTTAAAAAAAAAATTTACTGAGTGCCTCCTATGTGTGAAGAATGATGCCAGGTGCTACAGATTATGGGTAAAATAAGAGTTGCTAACATTTATCAGTACTTAACATGTGCCAGGCACAGTTTTTGGTTTTGTTTTGCTTTGAGACGGAGTGTCGCTTTGTCACCCAGGCTGGAGTGCAGTGGTGCGATCTTGGCTCACTGCAACCTCTGCCTCCTGGGTTCACGTAATTCTCCTGCCTCAGCCTCCTGAGTAGCTGGGACTAGAGGTGTGTGCAACCATGTCCAGCTAATTTTTGTATTTTTAGTAGAGCCAGGACTTCACCATGTTGGCCAGGCTGGTCTCAAACTCCTGACCTCGGGTGATCCACCTACCTTGGCCTCCCAAAGTGCTGGGATTACAGGCATGAGCCACTGTGCCAGGCCCCAGGCACAGTTTTAAACATTTTTCATGTGTTAACTCATTTCATCATCACTATGGCCCTATGAGGTTAGGTATATTATATTCACAGTTTAAGAAAATGAAAGTGACACACAGAAGGAGTTCATGTGCCCAAGTCACCTAGGTAGTAAGTCACATTCCACAGACCACACTCTGAACCTTAACTAGTCCCCAGACTCTGCCCTGAGGAACAGACAGTGGGCAAGTGACTGAGAATCCAAGAACCTAGAGCTTTGGAGATAAATGAGATTCAAAACAAAACAAAACAAAAAAATCATTTACCTTCTTCCCTTTGCAACTGAGAAAACTGGTTAAGTGACTTGCACAAAGTCAGAGCAAGTTATCAACAAACATCTCTAGTAGTTTGATTTTAATAATAAAAATACAGGGTACATCAAGGAATAAAAATTAAAGAATTCATATTCGTAAGAGACTAGAGTGGGCACTAAAACTAATATATCAATGAAAGCCTAGAAAAAAAGAGAAAGTAGTATTTGCAATTAAAAAATAAAAAGAGGAAAAGGGATGGAAGAAAACCGTAACTCCATTACTCTGAACTTGGGAAGAGTAATGGTTATGAGTAATCACACACTGCTGAAAGCCTTACACTTGAAGGAAAAATAGAAGATTAGACTATGTAATAAAATTATATTAGGCTAGATTAGACAGATCTAAACACAACTAAAAGCATATACAATGAAACGCTATCTTTACCCCTAACGCTCCATAAAAACTACTCCTCTTTTTATATTTCCTATCTTAATAAATAACATCATTACCTACCCAAGACACCAAAACACATCCCTCCTGCTGAAACACCACACAGAATGAGTCACCACGTCCAACTGATTTTACCTCCAAAATAGGTTCTGGGTCACTTCCCACCTCACCTCAATATTCTTCTATAAGCTCTCACCTGAAATAACACCACAACTTGCCTCTGTGTACACTCTCATTCCACTCAATTCATTCTCCACACAGTCATCAGAAAACATTTTCCAAACTGCACGTTTCATTATGCGACTCTCCTACTTTAAACCCTTGGAGGACTCCTTATCACCCACAGGACAAAACCGGAACCTTCCTGCTATGGTATACCAGGTCTTTTGAGATCTGCCTACCAGTCTTCCCTGTCTATATTCAATCTTCCCCATACACTTGATGCTTAACCACAACAAATTATTTCCAGTTCCATGAAATTCTCACACATCTGTGTGTTCATTCACATCTTCTCCCTACTTGCAGCGAGTTCTCCCTTCCCTTGTTCAGTGTCAACTCATCTTACCAGTTCCGCGTAAGGATTCCACCTTTGTAATACTTCCTATGACTTCCCTTGAAAATGCTGAGTGTTTTCTCTTCTGTACTCCCCAAAGTACTTCTAATATTCACTGAAGCTGTGACTGTTTGCATGTCTTATCTTCTACAGCATCTAGAACTCCTCTAAAACTCTCTCTAGTACACAGAAAATGTTCCAGGAACAGGCCCCAGAATATAGTTGGCCTAGAAATGTTGACTGTACACCATAACCTCCAGTGTGTCAACTGATATGACAGCCCTAAGAACTAACCAGCATTAACTTCATTACACAGATGAATAACCTAGAGCTCAGAAAAGTAAAATGCCTTGCCTAGAAAAGCTAGGATGAGTAATAGGTGATCATTCAGCTAAACCATAACACTCCCCAAGCTACTCAAAGCCCAAACGGAGCTGCACCAATATTCCACAGATGAACATCACTAACCAACTGAACAGGGATATGTAAATGAGTTAGCTGGTGCTGAAATCAGACATTAATGTGCAAACAAACAGGGACTTATTTGAGCTAAGTGGGCATGAATATGCAAATTACTGGCTGCAATTCAGTAGATGTCATCACAATTCTAGGAATGAACATCCTATATTATGACTATTACAATATTCATGTTGCATTCATACATACTATCATATATTACCGTAATATGGGCTTCTCCAGTTTAAAATTGTGGGGAAGCCAGAAGTAACTTAATGCATGTTTTCATCCACACCAAAATGACAAGCTGGAAATCAGATGTGAGCACACAGAGCTCTGCAATCTCTATATAGAACCAGGCAGCCATCATGATCGCTTGCAGTTCAAGCTGAACATTCTATTTTTAACTCAAGGTAGTTTAGAAATAGGTTGTGCTGGGAGCTCTACCAATATGTCCAGCCTCAGCTACCACGCACAGTCTAATATAATATGCTATAGTAAGTGCATTTAACACAAAGTTATTAATGCACTATATCACCAGTACACCATTGGTTCTTATCAATTCTTAATCTCTTATTAGGATGAACAATGGCCAAAGCCATTCACAATAGCTTTGATGTACTTTCATCTCTGACTCCTGAAAGTAACAAATTACAATCAGTAAAAATCTGTATACATAAACTGAGTTCCTTAATTAGTAGAAAAATATCCGATTCATGTTGTGAAATTCTGATGAGAGAAGAGCCTATACTCTCACACTTTCATACACTCACCTGTACTGTGCCTGGTGCCTGAAATGCCTGCCTCAATTTCTTTACCTGGAAAACTTCTCTTCATCTGTTATAACCAAGTTTAAGCTTTAAATATTTATAGATGCCTCCCTGCCTTTCCCAGAACTTCTATATGCATCCCAGTTGTCCATATACATACACACAGCTCCGTGATAGTGTGCATCACAGAGCTGTGATCACTCGTGTTCCTGCTGAATTAACTGAGATATAAGTAGGGCTGCATGTAACATGAATCAAAACACTAGTGAATTAACAAGTCAGACAACTACTCCTCTCCCATGCAGAAGTCTGGGATGATGTGGTGACTCTGGTCCAGGAAGTTCTTGAGGTATGGCACTGCACAGTATCAGAAACCCAGGCTCCCTCTGTCTTGTTGCTGTAGCTTCCCTTCAGTGCTGCCTCACCTGCATGGTGGAGGAGGACTTACCACATTCCATTCATATTCATACCTTCACACACATGCTGGGCTGGGAGAGAAAGACAGTCCCTTTCTTCCCATTAAGAGCATGACCCAAAGTTACACACATTACTTTCAATCACATCCTATTAGTCAGAATTAAATTACATGTCCATGTTGGCTGCAAGGAAAGTTAGAAATGTTCCTATTTTGGGTGGCTCTGTGACTAGCAAAATATCAGGGACTCTATGATTTGGAGGAAAAGGAGAACAAATGCTGGGAGGCAGGTGACCATCTGAGTGACACATTTATAGTCCCTTTCTTTTCTTTTGGCCTTCAAAGACAGTCCTGTTCATTATTTTATTCTGAGGGCCTAGTGAAGTATCCAGCACAAGTAAACATACAATAAATCTACACAGGATTAATAAATAAACAGAAGGTCATTTAACACAGAAAACAAAAGTATAATCGCTGCTGACTCCAATTAATATTGGGTGTCTGCCATCCCAGATGGAGGATGATGGAGGGAACAGGTAAGTTGGGAGGAAACTCCTCTAACCACAAAGATGTCTCCTCATAATGACTTAAGGTACAGTACTAGTTCAGGGGTAGTTGATAGCTTTGGCACGTACCAGGAGTTGCGACGGAAGTGCTGCTGTCCAGAAAACCCCACATTTGGCCTGGATTTCTAAATGGGAACATAAAACTACATACATGGTTTTGTCTCTAAAGCTTTAAGAGACTTCTTTAAAAACTGTTTATATCTGCACATTTTATGAAATGTATGAGCACATATGACATTTGTACAGTTTTTAAAAGAATAAAACAACAATATTTCTATAACAGCTTAAGAAACAGAACATTACTAGTATCTTTGAATCCCCACAAGCTCCTCTCTTTGGTTACATCCCTTCTCCATCCTCTCCAGAGGTGATCTCTTCCTTGAGTTTTATATTTATGCCCTTACCTTCTTCACTTTTTTATCACACAGGATATATTCCTATGAAACAGGTTATTCAGTCCTGTCTGCTTCTGACCTTCATACAAATGACATTAGATTTTACATATATTAAATATATTAGATATTATATACTAGATTCATATATATATTACATATTAAGTTTACATGTGTAAGATATGAGATTTATATATTATATATTAGACTTTATAGAGATTTTATATATATTACATTATAAATGTTTACATATTTTTATATATAATCTAATTTCTAATATATAATCTAATATTTTCTTATATGACTACTTTTGAGATTCAACCAACTCAATGTATAGCATAGTTCATTTCATTTTCATTGCTACATAGTATTCTACTTTGTGGCTCTAGGACAACTTACATATCCATCCTTCTTTCTATGGGTATTTGAGCTGTTTCTCAGTTTTTGCTACTAAAATAATGTTGTTATGAATAGGTTTGTCTTTCACATTTATCAACCTATTGAAAATTTATTTCCGGCCAGGCACGGTGGCTCACGCCTGTAATCCCAGCACTTTGGGAGGCCGAGGCGGGAGGCTCATGAGGTCAGGAGATCGAGAACATCCTGGCTAACACAGTGAAATTCCATCTCTACTAAAAATACAAAAAATTAGCTGGGCGTGGTGGTGGACGCCTGTAGTCCCAGCTATTCAGGAGGCTGAGGTAGGAGGATGGCGAGAACCTGGGAGGTGGAACTTGCAGTGAGCCAAGATAGCGCCACTGTACTCCAGCCTGGACGACAGAGAGAGACTCCGTCTCAAAAAACAAACAAACAAACAAACAAAACAAAACAAAACAACAGAAAATTCATTTCCCTAAATGATATGAGGTACAAATCCGATTTCTTTTTTTTTTTTTTTTCCTGTATGCATGATCAATTGTCTCACCATTCTTTATTGGCTGGTCTGTTCTCTTCCTAAACTTTATAACGTCATTTCGCCCTCATATAATATTTCCATAAGTCTGCTTCTGAGTCTTCAGTGTTTTCAATAGTACTCTGGGTGCCCACACAGAGGAAGGAAAAAGAAAAATATGAAGTGGGGGCTGGGGCAGATGGGGCTCTGAATCCTCAACCCCACTTTGTTAAACTATCTCCACTTCTACCTGTTGTCTACCTTGAACTGTGAAATAAGATGAAACAGAAGAAGAGTTCTATAACTAAAAATGAATTTAAAAAGCACTAGACTATGAGTTCTAAAGCACTGTCTAACACTAAAATCTATTGTTTGATTTTCCAGATATCACACTATCTGCAACTTTACATAAATTTCCTCTGAAATTTGGTAATTAATAGCTCCCTTCAGAAAGGAAAATTTCTATTAATACTATTAGTATTCTTAAAAGGATCCAAACTTCATTTTCAAATATAAAATTATCTCACGAATTGTGTTTATTGGGACAATAATAAATTCATTATTCAGCATTTTCACCCGTTTCTAATAATTACTTTCTTTACTATATGCCATAAATGTTGGTGGTCTTCTCTGTACTTTAACAAGGCTTAACTCATAATGAGTGGTATTACATAAACTATTAAAATTGCTAAAAATATACCTTCTTGTGGGCCTAAAAAAGGTCTAATAAGATGAGCAAAGCTGTTATTTCTACCTTATTAAAAAAACTAATGTGAATCAAATAATTAAAAATATGAGATATAAGTTAACTTTTAAATTTCCCTGTTGCATCGTTTCAGAAGTTTTTGTTCTGAAAACAAAAACTTTTTACACAAATTTAGTGTTTTTTGTTTGTTTTTTTTTTTTTTTTTTTGAGACGGAGTCTCACTCTGTCGCCCAGGCTGGAGCACAGTGGCACGATCTCGGCTCACTGCAACCTCCACCTCCCAGGTTCAAGCAATTCTCCTATCTCAGCCTCCCGACTAGCTAGGACTACAGGTACACACCACCAAGCCCAGCTAATTTTTCTATTTTTAGTAGAGACAGGGTTTCACCATATTGGTCAGGCTGGTCACAAACTACTGACCTCAGGTGATCCACCTGCCTTGGCCTCCCAAAGAGATGGGATTGCAGGAGCGAGCCACCATCCCCCGGCCGTAAATTTGGCTTTTTAAAAAAACCTTATAATTGAAGTATAATACAAATATAGAGAAATGCATTTGTTCAACTTTTAAAACTCAAATACATTATATTTCATTTACCAGCATTCCCTCTTTTCTCACATCTGTATGAATGAATAGAATCCTTTTAGAAATAAGGTTAGATGTCATCAACTAGTTCTGTGTGATGACCAAGTATCATTATCTCAAGAGTGAGGTTCTTAGGCTTTACTAAGCAATGGGCTTTGTGATTGTTATTTTGTACTCTCAAAGATCCATGTTATCGTAAATTCCAGGCTCTTCCACATGGTTCAGCTACCCATGGTTTGTCTACTGGCTAGACAAAATAATGCATGGATCAGATTTATTCAGAAAACAAATCTAATTTGTATAAACTAAATTCATAACTAAAGAATATTTTTAAATAAAATAAATTTCTACATCATATCAATTAAGGCTAAAAAGTAATACACTTGATAACAATCTTGGCATAAGAATAATTTTATTTCCTAAATGATTTGAAATAAGGCAATCTGTTCATGACCTGAGGAAAGTATATTTATTAGTTACAACGTCTTAGGGATAGAGAAAGAAATTAGCATTTGTAAAAATTCTATTATAACTTTATTATAAGACAAATCATACATATAAGTAAGTCAAGGTCATTCTTCTAAAAAGCAAGAATATAAATCTACGAAGAAAAGGGGAATCAATTTTTAAACACTATTTTAGAGGCTAAGACAGAAAAGATAACTATGAAAGATTAAAAGTTATTTTGCGATAATTATATGCAATTTTCAGAAGAAAAAATGTACTTTTTTTTCATGTTGCCTGCATACTGTTACATAGTTATTATTAACGAAGTCATTAAGCAAATTCTAGAAGGCTACAAAGAATTTTCTAATCAAACTTCAGGGTATAAAGTTTTGAAAGTGCTTCTTATATTTAAGGCTGCAGAACAAATATACGTCATGAGCGTAATATTGCTATACAAAATAACGCACCTCACTTCAATCAAAATGACCCCAAAAATGTGTGCGAAAGTGAACTATTGCCTTAAACGCTCCATTATAGAACAGCTTGCTATATAAGAGACTCCTATTATAAATCCTTTTAGTAAAAATGGATAATCAACTCAGAGTGAATCTATCTAAAATACTATCTCAAACCTTTTCTTAAGGCAAGACACCCCCGAACAGATTAATTACATACAATATCATTAAGCATTCACAATCCTAGTCACCAACAACCCATTAGAGAGAAAAACTCAGAAAATTCAAGTCAGGTCAGTATAAGAGCTCAGTTTTTCCTTATGCTAGTATGTCCATATTTACTATGTAATACAAATTATCTTAAAGAAGTGAAGTCTCAAGTGGTTGGAGATTTACAGAACATTTTAATGTCAGGGCTATAGAAAGGCCACTCATTAAACTAATGGAAATAAAAATGGCACTCTAAAGGTAATATCATTGAATAAAAACAGAAGTATTAAGCAGTCCCGAGATAGAAAAGAAAATATAATGGAAATTGAGTATATATTTCTATTTGAATCAATGGCAATTAATATACTCTTACTCATTCATGAGCTTTAATGTCCTTAAAAATGAGAAAAGATAAATCACAGGACTCCCAGTCTGTTTATTTAAACAGCTACTAGGTTTCTCAAATAAGTAGGCTTGTACCTACAAATAAGGAGATATTAAAGACAGAATCATATGTGTTCATCATATATGTCTTTAAGTGCCTAATTCAAGCCAAGCATTATCCTAGGTACTGAAATGTACCCGTGAATAAGGCTTGCATTCTGGGTCAAGGGAAGTGAAGGAAGTTAAGAAATTAATAAGACATGTACATATTAAGAAAAGTATAATGAGAAAAATGTTTTAAATATTGTGATAAAGAATTATAATGTGGAGAGACAGGATGCGAGAAAAGGTCAGAAAATAATGAGAAAAGGGCAGAAGACACAGATATGGAGGTCAGCTGTGCTCAGGCACCAAGTGAAGCTTGGTCTTGGCTGAGATCATCTGGGGAAAGTCTACAAAGTGAGCACAGAAGAAATCCCAGGACCAAATCATGAGATACTCCAACAGACTTTTGACAAGACTCAGAAAGAACGTGAGGATAAGAAAAAAAAAAAAACAGCAGTAAGATCAGGTGAAATCAATACCAGAAAAAGCTAATACTAAGTCTGCCAAGCAGAGACCACTGGTGACTCGGAGAAGAGCTAACTCAGTGGACTGCAGTTGAAGAGAAAATGGGAAGTAAAGAAGTAGATGGAGCACTCTTAACTCCATGATGATAATTTTTTAATTTTTATTTATTTATTTACTGACTTATTTATTTAATTACTTATTGTGAGATGGAGTCTCACTCTGTCACCCAGGTTGGAGTGCAGTGGTATGATCTCAGGTCACTGCAACCTCCACTTTCCAGGTTCAGGCAATTCTCCTGCCTCAGCCTCCCAAGTAGCTGGGGTTACAGGCATCTGACACCTCACCAGGCTAATTTTCTTATTTTTAGTAGAGACAGGGTTTCACCATTTTGGCCATGCTGGTCTCGAACTCCTGACCTCAAGTGATCTGCCCACCTGGGCCTCCCAAAGTGCTGGGATTACAGCTATAAGACACTGTGTCTGGCCCAAGATGATTTTTTAAAACACCACTTTATCATTTAAATCAACATTGCTAATCTAATGTTTCTAATGTAGAAATTTTTAATATTAATAATTTAATATTTAAGTTAATAGTCACAACATTCCCCTAAAGTAGTCAGGACTGATAACAGTTCTAATTTTTTCCTATGAGAAATCTGAGGCAGAATGTCACTGATAAACCCGTGACCTTATTTTGGTCATGACTGGCAGTCTTTAGATTGTTTTTTGTTTTTTTTGTGTTTAACCCTCACCAGATAATGTGTTCATCAATTAGCTATTCCCCTGAAGAATTATACATTAAACCTGAGAAGCTATATTCAAATTAAATGTTCATTAAAACTTGTATCTTTCTTCACTCCCAACACTGCTGTCTAAGTACAATGAAACAGCAGAGGCTAAAACCACAGGAAGCCCATGATTAACACTGACACATCCACAAGTTAGATTTCCACCTGGTATCTCACACATTTTGAAGCAGCACCCGCATCTCTGCAGCCCAACTGCCAACAGCAGACTATATAATGAACCATCTGTACCATAACAGTTAGAGCCTATTGAGATGGGTTGATAACACCAAAGAAATCTCATTTTTTTAATCCTTTTATCCCCTTGGGTGTTGTTAGACTGAGTAACATTTCTAATTGTATGATAAATTGAAAATGTTGGCAGGAACTTAACTTTTGTAAAATTTGAGCTTTTTAATGTTACTTTGTCTTTCTGGTGGATTTCTTTGCCGCTCCCCTGCGATGGAAGGAACAGTTGACCTATGAACCGAAACTACTGGGAAGCAAACCTGCCGCTATATGGTGTTAACAGAAGAAACAAAAATCTTCCCCTAGTCTCTTATGGTTTCACTGAATTATTCAATTATGATGCCTTTTCAGGGATAAGTTGAAATGCAAATCTCATTGTGGTCCTTGGACCAGTCAGATTAATGGAATAATTGAAAAAGGACAGTAGTTTTTAATGGAAGACAGGTATGATTTTCTTCTCTTTTTTTCCTGTTGAAATGTTAAAAGCATTCATCAGAGAAACTTTCCCTCCTGAATGAATCATCATCAGACTTTTACAAAAACTGGTCCACTGATTCATTCTCTCACCAAGTGTGTAATATGTCAGTTCACCTAAAGTATTTTTAATGGTTATTAGGAACATAATGTGCTTGCTAACTATTACTTTTTTTCTATTGTAACCAGAAATATTCCTTGCTGAAAACTGGTAAGTTCAATTGATTTGTGCTTGGAAGCCCATATTTCAATTAATTTTTTGAAGGATGGGAAAATTCCTAGTTAGATTATAGTGATTTCTCCATTAACCATCCTCACAGAGTAAAATTTCTCTGTCACTTAGATTTTAAAATGTTTTTCAATTACATACAGTAGTTTTGTCCTGGGCCAGAGAGCTCAAGGGCAATATTTCTACTTAATAAAGCTTATAACTGCAAAGGACAAAACCATAGATGTATACCCTCTACTTTGCCTTCAACTTAAAGACTAATGGAAAACTATAAAGCTGAAAGTGGCTCCTTTCAGGCCCTTCCTGCCTCTCCATGGTGCTCTCTATCCTATTTTAGATCCTAACTGTCCTCATTCATTCTGTCACTAAGTCAACCAGTATTTATCAAACATTTCTTGTACCAGGTGCTGTGCAAAGCACAGGAAATAAAATAGTATTTTACCCTTGGAGCTTATAGTTTTGTGGCAAACTCAAACAAGAGAGCATTGTTCCACAATGCAGTATGGAAAGTACTCAGCAGAACATCATTAAAGATGTGGCAGTAACACACAGCAGGGGCCACAACCCCAGAATGTGTGTGTATTTGTGACAGGCTGAGAGAGGAGGGACAAGCAGGGAAGCCCATCTGAATGAGTGACACCTAAATTTAACTTGGAAAGCTCAGGAGGGCTTAGCCATATACAGATGACAGAAAGGACAAACAGAATGTGTGTGAAAACTCTGAGTCACACCACAGTACTAGAAATAGAGGAGAAGAAGAAAGGCATAGCATCCAGTGTATGTCAGACACCTTTTGAAACACTTCCTAGCTTAACTCACCTAATTTTCATGACCACCTCATGAAGTTGGGAGTGTTACTTTTATTCCCATTTAGAGAAAAGGAAAAAGAGGCACAGAGACCATGGAACTTGCCGGAGGTTACAAAGAGAGTGCTGGGGAGCCAGGTTCCTAAACGGAAGCGACCTGGGCCCAGAGCCACCTACTCTGCACTGCCACCCTACACTGTCTCTCAAGAGAGCGTGGACCACTGGGGCGGGGCTGAAAAGCCTTCCCATGCCTGCCGCACAGAGTGCTCTCCATTCTCACTCACACAAGCAGAAAGAATCTGCCACCAGTGTTGTGCCCTTGTTGACTAATTATGCTTGAGTGTGAGTGAGCGATGAGAGGTCCTTGGTCCCTATGTAACCACAGGGACATGTTCTGCCTGTTCATCTGGAAGGGTCAAATGGAAGGCTGCACTGTGCTGCCGGATGTCGACACTGGAAGAAGGTGGGCATGTGTGGGGACAAGAACACACAGAACTCTACTTTCCACTCAATTTAGCTGGGACCTTATAACTGCTCTAACAGATAATGCTTATCAATTTTTAAGAAAGAAAATAATCAGGACTCAACCTAAAAAAGAAGAAAGGAGACGCTTTGTCACCATCAAATAAATGTATGTGTATTAGAAGACAGGTGGAGAGAAAATATGGAGGCAAATGTAAACTGTTCCTTAAGGCAACTCTGAAGAGAAATTAAAATTAGGACACCGTGAATGTGAAGATACACTAACCTTAGATAAGCTGCTAAGGGCAGTTCAAGCACAATCCTACCTCCTGCAAGAATGTATGTTCTGTTATCATCATTTCCTTTCACTGTCGGCAGCCTAGCCTCTTCTCCTGGGAGGCAGCAGCCTGCCAGAGCATGGGTCACCCTCTCCTTCACTCCTTTCTGTCCTTTCACTTGTTCCAGGTCTAATGACTGTCTGTACTCCTCTTCATCAAGACTCTCGACATGCACGCTGCACGTCTTCCAGAATGCATGACAACCCTTTCATATTAAATAAAATGTTGGTAGGCTAATCTCCTCTTCCTAATACCCTAAACATACTTCTAGGCTTGTACTTCTGGTGACCACATATATGGGCTGTAGAACTATCACTGTGATGTAACTATGAGAGAGTACAGCAGCATCTCTGAAAAAACTTAGAGGTTATTCTATTAATAACAAAGGTGAAGTTAGGAATGACAAGGCAATAGTCTTTAAATCAAGAAAGGTTCAGTGGTTACTTCATAGTCTTGTGGTATAGAATAATGAGTCTTAAAAACTAAATATTTAATTACACAGGCCAGTCACTGCAAAATGCTAATGTATCAAAGACAGTAAAAGTATTTGTTCCCATCCCTCATGGAGAAAAGCCCAGAGTTATAAAATAATTTGTGTAATCACTCCTTTCTTGTAATTTCTCTAGCAATTTATCCATACCACACACTCAGTTGTTAGTATTTACTTCCTGATATTGTTATTGACGTGTGTGTGTATGTATTTATGCACACACACATATGTATACTTTACTTTCATAACTAGATCTTTAGGCTTTATATTTCTTTGTACCCAACTTCTATTACTTCCAACACCTAAGATGTCTTACACTTAGCAGGCCCTCACCAAATTTTTTTTTTTTTTTTTGAACCGTGGTCTCATTTTGTCACCCAGGTTGAAGTGCCGTGGCATGATCTCAGCTCACTGCAACCTCTGCCTCTCAGGCTCAAGCAATCTCACCTCAGCCTGCTGAGTAGCTGGGAATACGCACATGCCACCATGCCCAACTAATTTTTGTATCTTTTTATAGAAACAGAGCTTCACCATGTCATCCAGGCTGGTCTTGAACTCCTGGACTCAAGTGATCTGCCCACCTCAGTCTCCCAAAGTGCTGGGATTACAGGTGTTAGTCACCACACCTGACCTCTAAATCTTTCGTAACTCATTACATTTACTATGATCAGCATCTTTTTGTCACAGAAGGAAATGTTATCAGTCTAATATATTTATTTATATTGCATTTATTTTCTAAATATTTTCTTCCTCAGCTTACAACTCTTTGGTAACCACACATGGGTATCAAAGATCCTGTGTATCACAGTTATGTCGATTATAACATACTATTTAGAGGAATCTTTTTCCCTTTCAATAATGACAGTGGTTGCGTTTTCCCTTTCCCAAATCTCAGGTACTCCTGTAATATTCTAGAAGGTGTCAAAAACAGCAATTAGAAGTAACAGTGGCAGTCGCAGAAGACCAGCATTCTCCTAGACTCTGACTGGATTCGGGTCTTCTGTTTAAGCAAGACAAGCCTGGCCTCATCTCTCTTTGCTTTGAATTCCCACTTGAACAGTCGCAGGTTTATGAGTCCTATGGCCACAGTAATGTTTTACCTGCTTGGCAGCAGATGCTGGGAAATTATAGACGAAACAAATTATTAAGTCATTAAATGTTTGTTATCTTGAAAGGATCTTGTGAATTCAGGAAACAAACTCACACGCAATAAAGGAGATATTCCTCCAGAAAATTAATTTTTCCAGAGAAAAATCAATCACCCACCTTGCAGTTCTCCACTCCGACTATAGAGTTCCCTTCTCTGTTCTCGCAGATAGGCGCTCATACTGATGGCATGGGAGGACGATTCGAACCTGCAGAGAAACATAGGGGAAACAGACAAGCAAGTATAAAATGAGTAAGGGCTGACCAGCTCTGTATTCCACAAGTATTCTACTCTGGTCTGTGTGGTGCTCCCCGATGTTCTGTGATGAAGACACTTTGGCTATACCATGACAGGGCCAGGGCCAGCTGCCACAGACCTTGATTTATGAATGATATTCCTGGCTAAGGCTCCATTACAACCGTATTTGGATCTTTTGCTAATTCTCCATTTCAACTGGTACAACTCTGATCTGCCCCAGCTTCCTTTTGCTTTCAGACCCCCATCTGCCTTTGCCAGGATCCTTATACATACAGCAATGAGAGCATCCTATGAAGTCATTCTAATTACGTTACCATCCAGCTCAAAAGTCACCAGTGACTGCCATCTGCCAACACAGACACACTGGCTCCTCAGAGCAGAACTCGCGCCTAACTCCCATAGGTAGAGGACTAGACAAAGGACATACTAGAAATGTGGCTGAAAAACGGCACCAGAAAAGCAAGGCAGCTATGGTCTCTCCCTAAATGGCCTAAAAAACAGTTTCTTCTCTAAATGGCTGCTAGTTTTTTGACCTGCTGCCTACCATATAAAATACTCTCAAAAATACCAAGCTACGCAATATTGTTCACACCTACCCAGGAACTATTTCAGAGGTTAGAAACACTGGTGAAGGAAGGAGAACGAGAGACTCATGACAAAGAACAGGTTTCTAAAACCTAAAATAATAACTATAAAAAGAAATAACAAAAACAAATCAGTCTTAAGAGAAACGTGCAAGTAAGAAAAAAACAGATAAAATTATGACATATCAAACAGTAAATCCTTTGATGTGCTAAGAGATTCCATTTCAAACTGAGATTTCAAAGGCAGGATAACAACCTGCCAGACGGAGGAATCCTTCTATGAATGACTGCCACTAAGGGGTAAGCAGCAACATAGTACAAGCAACAGTGCTAATGGGATAGGTTTCTGGCAACAAGGCAGGCACACCATCATTTTCTCAATTATGTCTTCTTTATCCTTTCCTTGACAAGGAAGATGAATACCAAGATGAATGTCAGTCTGTGAGGGAAACACTTGGGTTACTTGATCCCCTCTCTGCACCCTGCCAAGAACTAAGAGGGTACTAACAGCCGGAAAGCAGGCAAAGTGTGCAGTACTTCAAACATGCCACCTGCCAGTCAAGGGCAGAAAAGAAGCCACTGACCTCCAAAAAGCATGCTGACAGCTATTGATCAGATATGACAAAGAAAAAAAAATAAACTCTTAAGCAAAGAATAGAGAGGCACACATAGCACAATAAGGCAGGACTTAAACAAACTTAATTAACCTTAGCTAAGGGCAATTAAAGAGGGTAATAAAGTCCTTCACATATGTGATAAAAACAGATTGCAGCTCGCCAAAATCTTAATCCTTTATGACTTGATGTATTTTTGCTACTCAGGAATTCTTTTTATGTCTGCGACAAGTCACAGATTGATATAATTTTGCAGTAAAAGAGGCACTAGAGATTGAGTCTCACCTCCTTATTTTATAGCCAGAGGCACTGAGACCTGCCCAGACTCACATGGGCTCAATGATAGAACCAAGACTGGAAACAAGTACATCTGTAATAATGGCCTAATTCTGTGTCTCTGTGATAAGTTTCATTACTGCCCAATAATAATAAATGTGTAATAATTATTTAAGACAATTTGTTCATTTCCAACAATTTCTATTTTTTTTTTCCAATACCACAACTTCAGAAGCACTGGCTAAATGTTTGAAAATGTGTATGCCGTCTGACTGAGGCTGAAAGTCAGAGTGATGGTTGAGAGCATGAACTCTAAAAACCCTAAAGCCTGCTTTCTGCAATGATTCCATATTTAGAAGGTTCAATTGAGCTAGAAATAGAGAAAAGAAAAAAGAGAAGAGGAGAGGAGAGGAGAGAAGAAGAGAAAAGAAGAGAAGAGAAAAGAAAAGAAAAGACAAGACAAGAAAAGAGCCTGGTGAAGCGCATTTGAGACAGTGTCAGTTGCCTCTACCAACTACCTTTTCCTTCTACTATCTTTGTGCTTGCTGGTATAGCTCTGATTCCATCTGGGCATTCTACTTCCTTGCTCTTTACTCAGTCATGTGCTCAGAAAAAGTGGCTTCCTCTCCAGCTGGAAACCTAGCACCAGAGAGGAACCTGACTAGTTTAAGACAACCACTGAGATCTGCTTCCCCTTGCCAGTGACTAATTTAGTAATGGGCTTATGACCCAATCCTAGAGCTTAATAGGAACTTACCAAAGAGTTTTGTCACTAGCAGAAATGACTAATAAATTGATAATTAATAAGTACTAATTTAAAAATATTTAAAATGGTACAGCCACTTTAGAAGACAGTTTGACAGTGTCTTATGAAGCTAAACATAGTATTACCAAATGATCCAGCAATGTTGCTCCCAGGTATTTACAAAAATGAGTTGAAAAGTTATGTCACACCAAAACCTGCACATGAGTGTTTAGAGCAGCTTTATTCATGATTGCCAGAAGTTGGAAGCAACCAAAATGTCCTTCCATAGGTAAATAAGCAAGCTATGGCATATCCACACAAACGAATGTTACTCAGCAACACAAAGAGACACCTATCAAGCCACAAAAAGATGTGGAAGAAATTTAAATGCATCCTGCTAAGTGAAAGAAGCCATTCTGAAAAGGCTAAACACTGATTCTGACTATACGACATTCTGGAAGAAGCAAAACCTGTGGAGATAGTCAAAAGATCAGAGGTTGCCAGGGGTTAGGGAGGGTGGAGGGATGAATATGTGGTGAATGGAAGATGTTTAGGGCAGTGAAACTGTTCTGCATGACACTGTAATGGTGGATACATGACCTTATGCCTTTGTGAAGACCCATTGGAACTGTGCAACGCAAAGAGTAAACCCTAATGTAAACTATGGAATTTAGTTAATAATGACATGTCAATACTGGTTCATCAATTCTAACAAACAGACCATGCTAATACCAGATGTTAATAGGGTAAAACGAGAACGGGGAAATATAAAGGAACTCTCTGTGTTTCCTGCTCTACTTTTCTATAAAGCTAAAACTGTTCTAAAAATAAAGTCTATATGTTTTTTTAAAGAGACAGATTCACAGGGAGAATCACATGCTATTTTCTTGCCCACACTGTCTTTAGTGGACTGGACACACCTCGTGATCACAATAGAAAACATTACTAATGTGTTGAGAATGGCAATACAGAGAGATGGAAAGGGCTGAGTCCTTTACGATACTGTACAGTTGAATTAAGGAAACATCCACATTCATCCCTGTTATGTGAGATGGTAACTTTCCTATAGTTCAACCTGTTGTACTTAAGGTTTTATGTTACTTGCAGCCTAAAGCATTTTAACTGATATTGCAGCTACTCTCTGAATAAAACTATTTAAAAAGGAATGCATTCAATAAACGGAATAGATTTCATTTCTGGCAGGGACATACTAAATAAATCTCTCTGCTAGATCACAAAATAAATAAACTGTTGAAGCTTTCTTTAATTATTAAAAACACTACAAATCTAAGACAAAAACAAGCCTCAAATGTGAATCAATAGAAGGTATTAGAGCTCCAACTAGTGAAAAAGAACAAATTCAATATACTGGGATACTTCTGTGGTGGTCACTTTACATGCTTATATTTACAGACACAACTTCTTAAATATCTACTAAACCCTCAAAAGAAATAGATCTAAAGTAAGACTGCCAGGATTTAAATCCTCCTTCTACCACATGTTAGCTATGCGACCTTATATAAATTCCTTAACCATTCATGTCTCAATTTTTTTTATGTATACAAAGTATACAACCCTTGCCTATAAGGTTGTTGTAATTAGTAAATAAAATAATCTATGAAAATAATGTAATGCCTTGATTAGCACTTAGTAAGAACTCAATAAACGTTAGCTACTACTGCTGCTGCTGAAATTTAGTATAATCCAATTTAAAGTATGTTTAATTGAGATTATTTTGGGAAACTCACCCAGTATACTGCCTGATACCTAGGAAACAATCAATGGTAGCTGTTATTATTGAAGTTATTATCAATATTATTAACTATTAGCTGTTGCCAAGAGATACACACTTTGGGCACATGGCTTGTTGGAGTTAACGAAAGTAATAATTAGGAAAAAAAAAAAAACCTAGATTGTTCTTTTATTAAACAAGTAACCACATAAGGCCCAATACTGCTTAGCTAGAAACATTTGCATAACTTTATTAACAAAGGTTGTTTCTTGGCTCTTGGGGCTTTTTCAAGGCTGACATATTTCATTTCCTTTCATTTCATATAAAATTCCCCAGAAACAATTGGGGAGTTTCATTTCTCTTAATTTTAAATAAAACTTCCCTGAAACAAGTTCCAGAAATTTTTATTAGGAGTTCCAGGTAGTCCAGTCACCATACCCAAAACAGCCACTTCACCTGACAGAAAACAAAAATAAATAAAACTCAACATATATTTACTTCCTCTAAATTACTTCAATCAACTTAAGCTAGAGAAAGTTATGGCTATCAATAAAGTAGGAAGTCATCTTACTTCAGTCTAAGAATTCTTAACACCTATTATCTTACCAGCAGAATAATACTTACTTGAAAAGAGAATTTTTTGGCCTTTGAGGTTTCTTCTTGGCAAAAAAGGCTGCAAACTCTCGTCCAGTGCTGGCATAGCTTAGTTGAGCTGATGGTTCAGAAGCCGTACGAGTATTTTTCATATCCAAGTACTCAGTTAACAGCATCTGTGCAACCAGATAAACAAGTTAATGTTAATATACACATTTTTAATGTGCTATTAAGAAAAACTATTTTAAAACCATGCAAATCTAATTCTAAAACCTCATGCTTGACATTCAGGAATATATTAACCTGGTCATTAATTTTCCTAGTTGGGGATCTAAGAAAAGATTCATTATAGCTGGTAAGTCATTTACTTGTTACCTATTCATATAGGGAAGAGGTGTGGTGGGCATCTGAACATGGGAGTAAAAGGAACGTTTTTATTGAGTATCTACTATGTGCTAGATATTGTGCTGAGTGAGTGAATCAACATTCCTCTTTAATCACAATTTAATCCTCACTATTCTGAACTACAGCAGCATTAGCAGCAATGCCATAACATTTACTCAGGGCTTACTATGATGCAGGCAACATGTTAATCCATGTAAAATGTATTATCTCTTTTAAAGCACGGAATTTTATCAGATAAATTCACAGATTATAAACAAAGAAATGGAGCTTACAGAGGTTCAAGAGCTGTAAAGTGATCCCTAGTGGACTAGGAAGTCCATGCTCTTACCACTCACTATTACACATAGTGGATAAACACTACAACAAACCTGCCAATAAGAGATACAGAAAGGCCACAGGAAGCTAAGAAGTCCTGACCTACAAAGAATTTCCATAGCCACTACTCATTTGAGAGCTTCAACAGAAGAAAAGCAATTGCCTTTTAAAAAATCGACTACTAGGTAGGCAAAGTGGCTCATGCCTGTAATCCCAGCACTTTGGGAGGCTGAGGTAGGAGTATCACTTGAGGCCAGAAATTCAAGACCAGCCTGACCAACATAGTGAAACCTTATCTCTACTTAAAAAAAAAAAAAAAAAAAATTGACTGGGTATGATGGTGCACAAGTGTAGTCCCAGCTACTTGGGAGGCTGAAGCACAAGAATCACTTGAAGCAGAGGTTGCAATGGGCTGAGATCACGCCACTGCACTCCAGCCTGGGTGACAGAGTGAGACTCCGTCTCAAAAAAATTAAAAAATTAAAAAATTGACTACTGCCAACAGGTTCTACTTATAAAATCAATCCAATTTAAAATCTAAGAATTATCACAAAGCAAAAACCCATAACAAATACACTAAAAACAAAAGGCAGCAAATTTAAACATGCTACCAGAGAGATCATGTAACCACAAAGACAATAAGAAGGAAGAGTTACAAAATGACTAGAAAACAAGTAACAAAATATCAGCAGTAAGTCCTTACCTATCAATAATAACACAATGTAAACGAACTAAATTCCCTGATTAGATACACAGTAGCTGAATGAATTAAAAAACAAGACCCAGGCTGGGTGCGGTGGCTCACACCTGTAATCCCAGCACTTTGGGACTTTGGGAGGCAGAGGAGGGCAGATCACGAGATCAGGAGATCAAGAGCATCCTGGCTAACACGGTGAAACCCTGTCTCTACTAAAAATACAAAAAATTAGCTGGGTGTGGTAGTGGGCGCCTATACTCCCAGCTACTAGGGAGGCTGAGGCAGGAGGATGGCATGAACCCGGGAGGCAGAGCTTGCAGTGAGCCGAGATCACGCCACTGCACTCCAGCCTCGGCAACAGAGTGAGACTCTGTCTAATAAATAACAAATAAATAAATACATAAATAAGACCCAGTAATGTGGTGCATGCAAGAAACTCACTTTGCCTATAAAGACACATGGACTAAAAGTAAAGATATGGAAAAAGTTATTCCATACAAATGGAAAACACAACAGAGTAGGATTTGCTATACCAATACCAGACAAAATAGACTTTAAGTCAAAAACTGTAAAAAAGATTTAAAAAAAGGACATTAATTAAGGGATCAATTCTGCAAGAGAATATAACAATAGTAAATATATATGCACCCAACACAAGAGCACACAGGTCTATAGGTGGCAGTAAATGGACTTTATTTCATTTTCTTATTTCAATCCAATAAGGATTGCACCTGGAAAGTATAAAACATGTCAATAGACTGGTAAATATTTTTTATTTATTTATGAAGCCACTAGAGTATTATTCAGTATGTGAATGAAATAATATAATGATAAATACTATCTCTGTTAATACATCACCCAAACTATCCAATGATCAGGGAGAATATTGAGTTGGGTCTCTAGGAACAACTCAACTCAGGGACTAAATTATATTGTATATTTGTCACTGCTACTAATAAGATTTTCAGCAATCTGTGATCAAAAAGACCAGTAAACCAGAAAAGAATTTCAAATTAAAATAACACAGAAAGATGTATAGAAATGCATTGTTTCACTCATATTTCAGATGGTTAACACCAACATGACAGAGCGATGTTTCTACTAAAGCGTGAAAATGCATTAATCCAAGTAACTCTTTTGAGGACTTGCTGTCCTAGAATCCAATGATTAAGGCCTTGTGTAATAAAATACTGACCTCAAAACACAGGTATTTTAAGATCATTTTGCTTTTTCTCATCATCAGTAAAGTCCCTTTAATTGTTACCACTCAGCATTGTTAGTCTATTCCTATCCACCCACTTCTGCTTTCAATCTGCAAACACATACTTATCCTACTTTCTCAAAAAAATCTTGCATTGGTCCTCATGCTATATCTATAATCTTATTTTCCTTTTGTCTTTGGGTTCCAAACTTTAAAAAGTAGCCTTTACATCTACTGTTTCCTTTATCACAATGTGATTTATTCCTCATTTCTCTCCTGAGCTCTAGTCCCACATCTGTGACTGCATGCTTGATATATATTCACATATTTCACTAATAAAATCAACTTCTCTGAAACCTAAATCATCTTCCCACAAAAGCATTAATTCCTTCTGTCTTCTTTTTGTTGGTAGTTTCTTATTTTCAGTACTTTTCAGGTTTAAAACTTCAGGACCATCTTTTGATACATTTCCATACCCTTTGTGCCCATAAAGGAATTAGTCCTCAAGATCATTAATGACTGTTCCTCAACTCTCTCCTAGTTTGCCCATTTCTGTCCATTTTGACAGCCACCAACTTAGTTCAATTAGTATTCACTGAATTTTCTGTCTCTCATCTCTTACCCTTCCAGTCCTCCTCACATACTATCAACAGACAGTCCTAAAACACTGCTGCTATCATCAGAAGGCTACTCCTTTCATCGTCTACAATATTCTGACTTCAATACATATTTCCAAGTGTATCTTATTCTCTCAAATGTGAACCCAACACTGCAATCAAAATTACTTAACTCTTCCCTTAATATATGTGGGCATTCTCATTTCTAAAAGGCCTAATCTAGATTACCTTCTCTCCTAAATAAATACCAACAAACCCTTCCAAGAACAATTCCAATGTTTTTTCTTCAATGAGCCCTTCCCAGGCCACTGTAGTTGGCCATACCCTTTCCTGAACTCTTAAAACACCCATTTTCTACATCATTCAATAAGTATTCATCAAAAACTGCCTGATATTATTAGTCCTTATTTAATAAAAAAGACACCTGACTACCCCCAATTTATATGTTCCTTAAAGCATTACATTTCTTTACTTCCACCATAGAGCCATGCAACAGACCAGCAAATCAAAAAAATACAACTGCTGAACATTTTTTTTAAAGTATATAAGAAGCCTTAATGAATATGTTGTTATATGCAAATTAAAAATAGTCTCCAAAGTAGAATGAACTCTGTAAATTAATCCTCAGTACAAAAATCTACAATACAAATAAAATTTAAAAGAAAAGGAATAGTTGTGATTTTTAACCACAGATAAAATGTCTTTGGAGCATCTAATATATCTTCTTAGCTTAAATGAGTATTTGTTCCTTCACTAAGATACCTATAGATTGATATGTGTGTGTGTGTGTGTGTGTGTGTATATATATATATATATATATTTTTTTTTTTTTTTTTTTTTTTTTGAGACAGAGTCTCGCTCTGCCGCCCAGGCTGGAGTGCAGTGGCCTGATCTCGGCTCACTGCAAGCTCCGCCTCCCGGGTTCACGCCATTCTCCTGCTTCAGCCTCCCGAGTAGCTGGGACTACAGGCGCCCACCACCTCGCCCGGCTAGTTTTTTGTATTTTTTAGTAGAGACGGGGTTTCACCGTGTTAGCCAGGATGGTCTCGATCTCCTGACCTCGTGATCCGCCTGTCTTGGCCTCCCAAAGTGCTGGAATTACAGGCTTGAGCCACCGTGCCCGGCCAATGAGTATATATTAACATGCATCTATCGACATTTATACCAAAATTACTATCTTTGCAGAATACTGGTATCTCATAAAAACAGGAGTAGTGGTTTGCACAGATTTCAGTCTGTACAACTATGAACCCCATTTTCCTTGCTTTTTTTTTCTTGCCTTTTTTTTAAGATGGAGTCTCGCTCTGTTGCCCAGGCTGGAGTGCAGTGGCACGATCTCGGCTCACTGAATCCATCGCCTCCCAGGTTCAAGCGATTCTCCTGCCTCACTCTCCTGAGTAGCAGGGATTACAGGTGCATGCCACCACACCAGGCTAATTTCTGTATTTTTAGTAGAGACGGGGTTTCACCGTGTTAGCCAGGACGGTCTCGATCTCCTGACCTCGTGATCCGCCCGCCTCAGCCTCCCAAAGTGCTGGGATTACAGGCGTGAACCACTACGTCCTGCCCCAATTTTCTTGACTACTAACTTCACATATTCAGTGATTTACATTAAGCCATAGTATATTGGTCCTCCTTGATGAATCTGATAATAGACATGAGAAATAGTAACACGAAAACATCACCTCAAGCTCCCAACATGAACTAAGACTCAATTTCTCTTGGACAATATTTTAAATGTGCCTATATTAAATACTGGAATTTTCAATAACTTGCTCTTTTAAAATGCAAGTGCCCAAGAGTTTGTATTCTGGGTACAGCAAAGCAGTTCTCATTGAACTGGTCCTCTTGCTGATAATTGTAAAAGCCAAAAAAATACTAAAAAATAAGAATTTGAAGACCCTAGAGAGGAATCTAGTTAGGCAGAAACTGACAGCTATGATCCCTGGAAGAAACAAGGAAGCACAGTAGGTGAATCCCTCTGGCTTTCTTCCAGAAGGCACCTCCCGGTTTTCATGGAGCAAGGGAAGAGCCCAAGCAGAAAGTATAGTGTTACCCGATACAGGATGTCTCAAAGGCACTTGAAAAGGATGAGAGACAAAATCAGGCTAATACATCCACCAAATTATAACCTTGATTCCTGAAAACATTATAGCCAAGAGACTGAAATAATACAATAATATTTTTAAGGTAGGATGTCCATTTTAAATTACCAAAAATTATCGGGTTTTCCTCATAGATTTACTATGAATAGAGTGTTAATAACAGAAAAAGTTATTTTTTTCAATATAGCAGTCTAATTTCCCCATTGTATAAAGTCTTAAATATTCTGCAGTAAGGAAAGCAAAGGAAAAATCATCGTTTTGAAAACAAAGTGGATGCCTGCTCAATTATACTCATTGTCAGTGGCAGTTGTACAATTAAAACCACTAATGCTATGGTCTTGTGAATGGTTCATTAGTGTTCAGAATAAAACAAATCAAAAACTTCCAAGAGTACACAGGTATTTTGGGTCCTGTGTCAAACATCTGATCAAACTACTCATGTTTTGTTTTTTTTTGTTTTTCCCAAGAGAATAGCTCTTAGCAAAGAAAGCCCAGTTTTAATAGCTTCCAAACGCTTTCATTCATTTTAAATATATATTTATTTAACACATAAAATATGCAAAGTATTATGCTAGATATAAAACCAGGACTCAAAAATAAGTCCTTCCCTCAGTGTACTTATCTAGTAATAGAGACACACATGAATGACTACAATAAAAAGGAGAAAGTGGTAAAACATCAGGACAAAAATATGGCTAAGTGCATTTGTAGGAGGACAAGATGGCTCCTACCTAGGGCAACAAAAAAAGCATTCAAGATCATGGAACTATAGAAGGACATAAATTGAATCTTAGAATGTATGGGAAAAAAAAAAAGGCACAGAACAGAATAAGCAAAGAAATAGTGCTGGAACCATTTAGGGCGTCTTCAGTAACTAACAAATATTTCAGGTGACATTAAAATGACCAACGAGAGGTAAGCCTGGAAAGGGAGTACACTGACAAACTTCCAAGAATCTTTCAAAAAAAAAAAAAAAGAAAAAAAAAAAAGAATCTGTAATAACAAACTTACAAACTGAAGCCAAATGCAAAATGAGGCAATGAAAAAAGAGTTTTAAACAGGCAAATGAAATGGTGATAAACATGCTGTATGTAAATTGATCTGACAGCATACAAAATTATTGACTGGAAGGAAATGGGATTGGAGGCAAAAAGAATGATCAGGAAAATCCTATAAAGGAAGGAGAGCAAGAAGAGACAACCTACCAAGACAGCTCAATTTAGAAAATTGAAAGGTTTTAAACTAAAGCAGTGGCAATAAGATTAGACAATTAGGACAAATTTAAGAGTCAAGGCAGAGAAAAAAAATGAACAAAATTTAATCAGTCATTCTGAAAAAAAAGGAGAAAAAAGAAAAAAGGAGAAATAAAAGCAATGGCTAAAAGATTGCTATTTGAGGGATTTAAAAAATTATGGTTCTATGAACAATAATTAAGAATGCACGAAAAATGGGTTTCATGGCACATGGCGGCAATAAATTTTGTTTGGAATATACTCCCTTGAACTTGAAGTAAATAATGTGAATAGGTTAAGATTGATGGTATTTCCATGTTCTATAAGTTAATAAATTTGCATTAGGTCAAAAAGTTCCTTGGTGATGCTAGCTGCAGGTTTTTCACAAGTGTCTTTTATGAGGTTGAGTTTCATTTTTTAATGAATAATCAGTGGAGGTCAAGTGCTTTTCCATATCTATTGAGATGATTATGTGACTTTGGCTCTTTATTAATATGATAATACATTAATTGACTTTTAAAATAAATCCCAATGAATCACGGTATAATACAGTTTATATGTCGATACATTCAGTTTGTTAATATTTTGTTCAACATATTATACTTATGTTTGTAAGTCTACAGTTTCCTATAATACTTTGGCTTTGTTACTGAGTAAGACTGGCCTACTAGGATGCATTAGAAACTGTTTCTCTATTTTCTGAAAGAGTTTGCAAAGAACTGGTATTATTTCATCTTTAAATGTTTGACAGAATATTTGTGTGAATTACATAATATGCAGGAAAATTTTTAATTACTAATTTATTTGTTATAGGACAATTCAGATTTTCTATTTCTTCTTGAGTCAGTTTTGGTACTTTGTGTCTTTGTAGAAATTTGTCTGTTTCATCTACATTGTCTGACTGGCATATCATAGTATCAGAATCCTTTTAATTTCTGTATAGAGTCTGTAGTTACATCTCCTCTTTCATTTCCTGATTTTGGTATTCTTTAGATCTCCTTCTTTTTTAATTGGTTGGTTAAGATATATCAATTTTTGATCTTTACAAAAGACCTCTATTTGGTTCCATTGTTTTTCTCTACAGTTGTCCTGATTTTTATTTCATTGATTGTCACTTTACCTTTATTATTTCCTAACCTCTGCTTGCTTTGGCTTTGAGTTTTCTCCTTTTTTTTTTTTTTGTTTTGAGATGGAATTTCACTCTTGTTGCCCAGGCTGGAGTACAATGGTGTGATCTCGGCTCACTGCAACCTCCACTTCCTGGGTTAAAGTGATTCTCCTGCCTCAATCTCCTGAGTAGTTAGGATTACAGACCCCCACTACCAAGCCCAGCTACTTTTTTGTATTTTTAGTAGAGATACGATTTCACCATGTTGGCCAGGCTGGTCTTGAACTCCTGACCTCAGGTGATCCACCCACCTCAGCCTCCCAAAGTGTTGAGATTACAGGTGTGAGCCACTGCCCCTGGCTGAGTTTTCTCCTTTTTCTAGCTCTTGGGATGAAAACATATGATTATTCATTTTAGGTCTTTCTTTTTTTACCCATAGTTTATTCAGAAGTTTGTTGTCTTATTTTCAAATATTTGGGGACCTCCAAATTTCTTCCCTTTTTTTGTTTAATTCTGTTGTGGTCAGAGAATATACTTTGTGTGATTTCAATTCTTTTAAATATATTGAGATTTACTTGGTGATCTAGTATATAGATTCACATGGAGAATATTCTATATGACCTTGAGATCATCTGAATTCTGATGGTGTTGACTGTACCATACATGTCAGTTTAAATCAGGGTGGTTAATAGTGTTGCTCAAGTCTTCTCTGTATTTTCTTCTAGTTGTTCTATTAATTGTTGAAAAAGAGTATTCATTATTTTTAAAAATCACCAACCATAATTACTGAATTTTCCACTACTCCTTTCAGTCAATTTTTCCTCCACGTATTTTGGATCTCATGGTATTTCAATAGTTTGTTATTTCTATTTTCACTCTTAAAAAGCGAAGACAAGTTGGCCAGGCGCGGTGGCTCATGCCTGCAATCCCAGCACTTTGGGAGGTTGAGGCGGGCGGATCACGAGGTCAGGAGCTCAAGACCATACTGGCTAACACGGTGAAACCCTGACTCTACTAAAAAAATACAAAAAATCAGCCAGGTGTGGTGGCAGGTGCCTGTAGTCCCGGCAACTCGGGAGGCTGAGGCAGGAGAATGGCGTGATCCTGGGAAGCTGAGCTGCAGTGAGCCAAGATGGTGCCACTGCACTCCAGCCTGGGCGACAGAGCGAGACTCCATTAAAAAAAACAAACAACAAAAAAAAGACAAATAAAAGAGATAATGCTAGGGGACGGCACAAAAATGGTCTCAACATTCAAAGGTATATTCCTAACTATAGCTTCAATATATTCTCTGCCCATTTCATTTAAACATACTTTAAAGTTCATTCTACCTATTTACATTGCTTTCTCCCCTTTTCTCTTCAACTTTGACTACCAAACTCTAGAACTGTCTTACCCCATTACAAAAACTTCAGGCTGGGTGCAGTGGCACATGCCTATAATCCTAACACTTTGGGAGGCCAAGGCAGGAGGAATGCTTGAGGCCAGGAATTCAAGACCAGCCTGGGTAACAGTAGTGAGGTCCTGTCTCTACCAAAAAAAAAAAAAAATTAAAAACTAGCCAGGTGTGTATGTGCCTGTAGTCCCAGCTTCTTGGGAGGCTGACCCAAGAAGATCCTTTGAGCCCAGGAGTTCGAGACTACCGTGAGTTATGACTGCACTACTGCACTCCAGTCTGGATGACAGAGTGAGACCCTAACTCCAAAAAAAAAAAAAAACTTCAGCTACTGGTTAATTGTTAATTAGCTAATTAGCACAATTTTACTCTGTTGTAAGACTAATATGTTTCATCAAAATATATTGACTCCTTCTATCATCACAGAGTCTTTCTCAGTCTCCTAGATTCCAATAACCTCCACTCTACTATTCTTTAGGATTCTGTGTCCTTAGGAAATACTCCATCTATAAGGTCACCAACTCTGAGTTCTCTTTGTCCACAATGTTTTATCTCCTCCCAAAAACTATAGACCTCTTCCTTCTCAGTTTGTGCTAAAATTCTGGGAAGACTGGTCTGCACATAGGAATCACTTGGAGAACTCTTTTAAAATAGAAACTCATGTGCCTGCCTTAGAACTACAAAATGAGAGGGTCATATAAAAACGCAGAAAGTCTGTGCTTGAAATCAACTCTACTACTTATTAGTTATGTGACCTGGTCAAGTTACTTAATCTTTCTAAGCCTCACTTCTCACATCTGTGAAATAAAAACAATAATAAAAGATAATAAAAGAACTATTTCATAGAAGCACACGTTTACCTGTGTAACAAACCTGCACATCCTGCAAATGTACCATTGAACTTAAAAGTTGGAAACAGAAAAAGAACTATTTCATAGAATTAATATGAAAAAAATTTTAACAATGCATATAAAATGCTTAGCACATAACAGACTATTACTGTCTTTCAGGATAAGGCTCAGAAATCTGTTTCCTTTCTAATATATTCCAGTAACTATATATCTATGATATTACCTCTCAGAACCTCAGTTTCTTCATCTGTAAAACAGAAATAATATCATCTATTCCACAGTACTATCATCAGGGTCAAATGAATATTCCACTTAGAACACTGCCTGAAGCACAGTAATCAATTTATACGTGTAAATGAGTTCATGAATGGGTAAATGAAATTATCTGTGTATCTTCATCATCTCCTCACAATTATCATTCTTCTCCTTCTTTCCTCTTCCCCTTTGCTCTACAATAAAGGTCTCAATCACCAAATCCAGGCTTTTGCTAATACTCATTCTCTAAACTTTTGGAATGTTTTCTTTCACTTCGATGAGTTTGATTACCGTATTTTACAACCTAACTACTTGAGCATTAGTAGTTAGGTTGTAAGAACTAACACTAATACTTAAGACTATTACTTGAGTATTAGTAGTTAGGCTGTAAAATGCGGTAGTCAAACCATGGAAGTAAAATATCCTAACCCTTGCTCCTGCTCTCTTCCATTTTTATTATTTCCACATTTTGAATGATTCCCAATTATCCCTCTTACATCATACTTTCTCCCAAGCTCCAAAGATACACTGCCATTGCCTGCAAGAATGTCTGGGTTCTCACATCCATATCACAGTAAGCAGGTCAAAACAATGCAGCAGACGTTTAGGAAATGCTAAAGCATGGGTCCAACAAACTCAGCCTGACCAGGTAAACTCTCTACTACCGCCTCTCCTCAAAGGGAGGAAGGGGACCAAAGGGGAGGAACTCCTTAATGTCATCATTCTTCTGATCACCTCGAATCAAAATGTGTAGTTAGTTGTGGCTCTTCTCAGTCTCGTTCTCCAAATCACCTACCAAATCCTACAAACTTCACAGTACACATTTCACGTCCAGTTCCTCTTCTAAATATTTTCATTCCCATACTCATCTTTCTAAATCAAGCCCTCATTATCTTTCATGCAGATTATTAAAACAGTCTCCCACTGGCCATATCCTGCCTAATGCATCTCATGACAGTCTATCCCACAACCTGCTACCAGATTAAACTCAATGTTTTCATTCCCCTGACAAGTCCTTCAATGGCTTCCTCCATGCCTTCAAAATAAATAAACCTCTATCTTCTCATTATTATTCAGCACTTCTCACAACACAGCTCCAATCAACCTCTGTAGGATTAGATCCTATTGGTTCCTTTTACATCATTACCAGTTGATTAAACTAAAATTTTATTTCCTGTTTCCTAAATAACTCCCAAAGGCTTTCCACCAAGTCTAAATTTATCTAATTTTTTTTCCTGCCATTAACTACTCTTCCATTTATCAAGTAAAGGGAATGTTAGCTGTATATCAGGTATCAGGGAAAAATAATTTTTTTTTTTTAAGCTTGGGGTATGAGATCAAGAAAGTGAATCTAAGTAGAATTTAATGGATTTTAGCAAGCTACTTCTGCTCCATTCAGATGTTACTAATCAGAGTTACATGCATGGAGATGAAGCCAACCCCATGCATGAGGAAACAGAGGTAGGGGCTCATAGCTTTGAAGCTTTATCTTCTCATGGAGCTGCTACCTCTACCTTCTTCTTTTGAAAGTTCTTTTTGCACTGGTCTTTTTACATAACTTCCCCTTGGTCTTATGATGACAACTACGTGCCTCTATCTTCCCATCAGATGTAAATGTGTAGCATGCTGGTGGGTAGAATAAATCATTCTTATATTCTTTTCTAGCTAAAGGTCAACATCTCACCAGTAGACTGACACTCAAGTTGAGGTTACAGGGAACCAGTGAGTGGCGTATATCTCTAAAAGATGCTGTGTTTTTTTTCCTGGTTTTCACCTACTTACTATAGTCACTTTAGATCAATGCCAGACATTAATATTTCATATTCTCAAGAGGAAAAAAAGCACATATATGAAAATTGTAAAATATGTTTATGATTTATTCAACTCATATTTACAAATATATTTGTTCATATTAATATTTATACATATCTATATACTGAGAATAAACATAAATGAGCATATTGTGTAAAAAAGCCATGATTCCGGTCTTCTGGGAGATTACCATCTATCTCGACTGTCAACTATGATATCTCTAATTAAAACCCACACAGCAGTTTGTATCTCTCAAGGATATCATCTTGCAGTTATTTGCCTTCTCTGCTGCCTGTCAGCCAGGTCTTTTCTTTGTATCTCTGTCAACATCTAGGCACAGTGTCTTAAAGTAGGGACTCTCTAGTAGGTTACCTAAATTGAAAGTTAGATGCTCCAAACAGTAGCTACTTATTGCTGTTTCACATTCATAGATGAGCTCCTCGGAGTACAACTACAACACCCATGGTGAAACTTCAGGCTTTTTGAGGCACATTAATTTACTTACATTATAGGAATACCATTTATTACATTTCTGCTCCAATGAGATAAGTGCCACCCTAACGACCTGAAAGAGTTAATGCATCTTGGAAAAGACCCAAATTACTCTCTGGAGACAGTTTATTCAATTAAGTGTCTAAGATCCAGCATTTTCAATTAGCAGTTCAGTTACTAAAGATGCTTTTATATTGGTTATCTGTAATATGTAAATAGTGACACACTTATAAAAAAGATTTGCCTATAGTTCATTCAAAATAGAATTTTTAGAGATAACAATTGCGAATTCAGATTCAGCCAGCATTTACTTTGTACTTACCAAGTGCCAGGAACTGTGTCAAGTACCTTCTAATTGGAATTTAAGGGGAACATTGTAAAGACCAGGAGATAAGGGGGTTTGGAAGCACTGAGAATACAAGGCACCAGAATGCAGAGACAAATAAAGTGGTTCTGTTCTTTAAGGAGTCCACAAAGAACATCTCAACCGAATTCATTGAAGCCTCTTCAGAATCTAGTTAAATTCAGTAAGGTGCTCACTGTTCTGAATATATGCATATTACCCCTATCTAAAATGATCTTTCCAAAATACCTAAATCCTAGCCTTCTTTCAAGGACCAGTTCAGCTTCTAACCCATGCGCAAAACCTTCTCTGGCCAATCTATCTGAAGTTATCTTTTAAATTCCTAGAGGATCCACAGATGATATTTGGACTTGGCAATTAATCACACACTGCTGTATATTTAACTTTTCCTGTATTTCTCTCTTAACCTCTCAACATGACTTGAGGAAAAGGCGTTTTGTCTAATATCAGCATGTATTAGACAAAATTCATGTCTAATGATATTTCCACTGAAGTATCTTATTAAAATGCTTTATGACTGAAAGAACAACTTAATATCACTAATTTCTGTACTTTGTCAACTCTTGTACCTACAAGAAAGATTGTGCCTATGAAATAAGCAAAATTCTTCTGTCTGAAGGTGATGGTGTGTGTGTGTGGTGTGGAGGGTGTAACCCTTGAGCAAGCTACTAAACTAATGAAAAATACCTGTCAACAGCTTGGTTAAACAAAAAGTAATACTATTTTATCACTTTGTTGCCAAAAAAAAATTTCCACATCTACAATAGGTATTTGATTATTATACATTATTTATACTGAATGTTATGTGTTAATTCAAAACATGGAATTAAACTATTTTATTTATGCACTACACTTGAGGACAGCCTAAAATTTAAAAGGTTACTCAAATGAACTGCACTGCTGGTTTAAGTAAGCTTACGGTAAATGTGAAAACTCTAGTGCAAGGGTTCCTGTGCACTAGAGTTACCGGTCTATGGGCCTTTACCAGCACCAGCCCATGGCCTGTTAGGAACCAGGCTGCAGAGCAGACAGTGAGGGGCAGGGGAGCAAGTATTACCACCTGAGCTCCACCTTCTGTCAGCAGCATTAGATTCTCATAGGAGCGTGAACCCTATTGTGAGCTGCACATGCAAAGGATCTAGGTCGTGCGCTCCTTACGAGAATCTAATATCTGATGATGTGAGGTGGAACAGTTTCATTCCAAAACCATCACCCACCACCCCCCATACATGGAAAAACCCTCTTCCATGAAACTGGTCCCTGATGCCAGAAAAGGTTGGGGACCACTGCCCTAGTGTACAAAAATGGAGAACTATTTCACTGATATTTCTGGCATCCAATTTAATTCTTTTGCATTGGCTTTCCTATTTCTTTCTTCCCAAATAATTATTTATTTTGATCTTTGATTTAAAAGCAATATACACTCATAAAAATTTCAAAGAGGACAGAAACATGTAGATTCCAGTATTCTTTAACAGTACAATCATATGCAATGTATTTAAATGATATGTCTTTGTTGATTTATCATTTCATTATTTTTCTCATCATCCCTCAAATTCTAATAAGCACAGTGTCCTGCATACATAAAGTACCTAAGAAATGCATTATATACATCCATCAAACAGTCCATTTCTATCAGTAAATGAAAAACACACTATGTGACTGGCAGTATATAATCCAATAAGATCCTTTCTTTCAACTATTTACTCCCCATTTTCCATTTATCACAGCACATCTCAGTTTGTAAATTATACTACGTACGTCTGCCCCAACAAACTTATCCCCTACTTCTGCCCCCATGATCCAAGGGCAACGGCTGAACAGCTCACATGCCTGATACCAGAAATTAGTTGTATACCTGGATCATTTCTCTCCAATAACTACATCTTTTAATTTTAACTCTCAAAAAGACAACCACAGCCAGGAGATGGATACAATAAATTCAACACAGTAGGATGATTAGCCTTGACTCCATATGACATGAGAGTGAGTGTTTGTAAACATAACTAGAGAACATCCAATAGGATGAGGAACTGTGCCTAACTCTGGTATTTATGAAAACCACCACAGCTCTTCCTAATTATTCTCAGCTCTATCCTACCATTCAGTAACAAGTTCATACCATAAAACAAGCTACAGAAAAGAAAAAAAGACAGCATGCTATTTAAATACCAACCATGTTAACGCAGAAGCAATACCATACAATTCATGTACCTCATGTTCTCTGCTAATTGCTTAAGATATCCTGCAACAGAGAAGACAGCAACAGTAGCCAGGCCCTAGTCTTCTTTAAATGCCAGCTCTTAATAACAAACTCCAAAAAGGTCTTAATTGCATTTACCAGGAGCTCATGAACTTTAAAAGTTGTTAATCAGATTTCCATGTAAATGGAGTGACAATTAAAGGTTAAGTACAGGTTTCTGAAATTTCAGAAGTTGAGAATATATTGCCCTTCACAGGGCGGGGGGTGCAGGGGTGGGGAGAGGGCTACCAGCCTTGACAGGAACTAAACATCTTAATTAAACATGCAGAAGTACCATGCTTATTTTTACATGAAGTTCCATTTCCAAATGTCAAAGTTAATCATGCACTTGACTAAAAATGTGCAATATCCTCTCTGCCAGCAAAATGTCTTAGTATTCTTTTCTGAGAAGACACCAGCAGGTCTTCAAAAATTTCTCTGGAGTCCCCTCAGACCTGATCTCTGCCTATGCTACAAGAAAACCTGAGAAGCAGAGTGAAATGCCTTTACAGAGAGATCTTAATTGCTCTCCACCTGAGGAGTAATCTAAAACCACACGTTTTCAATCAATTCTGCTTCATATTTATGTGACTCAGGAGAAACACGAGGTGCTTCCTCCATAAATTTGCTGCACCTGTGTCCCTGGAGTGACATGTTGACAAATGAACACGACATCTCCTCAAACTCCAATAAGAATTTATGAATCTTTGAAAGAATATATTTGATCAATTATAGTGTCATCACAGTTGAAAGCAAAACCATGTCTTTGGAGTGCACTTCACAAAATGTGCGAGGGCTTGCATCCTACAATAGGATAAATGACAATCCCAACCCCCAGAGTCAGGTCCTTATTCCAGCTCTAATACTTAATCTCAGATTCCCCAGCTTAAGAGGAGCTAGGTACAACAACCGGTAAGTGCAATAATGAATGAGATGAATAGCTGTGTAGGGCTCTAGACAAAATAACTACAGAACTCAAAATCAGAAAATATTTGTAGTGTGACATCTAGTCAGTAAAAATAATTATTCTTTAGGTATACATTTATTAAGAAAAACACCCCTTCTGTCAACTCCACTATTGGTCTCTGATTATACTTCTAATTCTTCCTTATTTTATTTCTTCTAAAAGTCTGAGAAAAATTCAGTGTCTGCTAAATTCAAGTACCTACAGCACACTTTAAAAGAAAAGCATAGATTCTTAGCATCATTACTGAAGCTACACCTACTACCGTACCATTATGATTAAATTTGGCCACAGAACTAACCAAAATACCTGAGGTTTAAAGGAATCCGTAAGTGAAAAAGTAATAAAATATATTGGTTATCCAATTTACAGTGAAAAAAGAAGAGGAAGCAGAGAAGGGAAGAATTTTTAAATAATTATTTTTAGCAACTGTCTCTGCCAGATTGTGAAGTCCTTCTGGCAGAGTCTCTGGTTGCCTCTCAAGGACAATGGGATATACCAACTGTAAGGAGGTTCCCTCTTCCTGAGAATAGCATTTCAGAGTTTTAAATTTGATTCAATCCAACAAGTATCAGATTTTGATAAGCAACCTAATGGAGAAAATGATCCCACTCAGTATGGCGAGTTACCTGAGGAAGACGGGTGCGCTGAGCTATATACTGCACTTGCTTCTTGCTGGTGCCCATTTGAGACCAACAGCCTATAGTAAGCCTATTGATCAGCAGTTATGAGACTAGTCTGTGAGACAGAATTTCTCAGTAGAAAAATGTCTCATCCCTTTGTATTTCCCCAAAGAAGCTTGCACTGAGTCTTTTTGTGTGTGTGCAATCAATATCAACCTCTTATCAACCATTACCACCACGACATACACCATGGGCCTCTCATCAGACTGACCTCTCCTGTGTCTCACAAAATCAAATAAGCTCATTCCAACATCTGTGTCTTTGTTCACTGAGTCCTACTATCCTGAAAAGCCATGTCATTTTCCTTCATTAAATCAAATTCAACCACCATTCGAGGCCCAACATAAATACGAACGTTTCACTAAAGTTTCTGTTCATTCAATGAGCATTTATTGAATGGAATGCAGGGTACTATGTTAGGTATTGCCCATGAAAAGATGAAGAAGACAGTTTATGCTCTGAAGGAGCTCTCAGTGTTCTTCAGTGCTCTTCCATTTCATTGAACTACATTTAGTTTCTCTGCTGGCTTATACAAATAATCCTGCAAATAAAATTAACCTGAAGTGTTATCTCTGTTCTTCACATGCTATGGCCTATCCCTGTAATTTCCTTTATTAGCTTAAACAGCATTTATGAGTGCTTTCTGTGTGCTACACACCACAAGTATCTTCGTCACCTAGGTGATCTGTAGAGTGACTCAATTCTCCAAACCACCTATCATGTCCTTCATCCTGGGCTCTGTGAAACCTGATTCCATACTGGTGGTAGCTGCAGCCCAAAAGTGAGCTCAGAGAACTTCGGAAGGTACACCTGCCTTCAAGTTCAAGATGATTATCCACACCATTCAGGGGAGTTTGCAAAGTTCAATTCATGATGTTTCCTAAGTTTTATTATATCAGACATTGATTAGATAGTACAGAATGTGGTTTACTGTTATTTACCAAACTACCAGGGGAGTTTCATCTCAAGTTCCTCTCCCTCCTAAGTCAATTCAATTATACGATCACATGAATGTGAATTATGGCAGTGTGCTCCATAAAGGCAACAAAGTTTACAATTCCTGACACTGTGGCACTTTCACACAGTGGAGACATAATTATTGCCCATTTTGCTGACCTTGGTGCAGCCATTCTTTCTTCTGGGCACATAAAACTAAAACTCAAATAGTTTCCAGCCACATGGTGACCTCTCTAGAATCTGGTGATCCATATAAACACAGTGATTCTAGGATTCAGTTACAATAACTTACAAGAAGACATTCGAATGATTAATGATAATATATAGGCTGGAATAGAGGTGCTTTCCCTTCCTTTGCATTTACCTTCGACTGATAAAAATGTACTTATCTTTACATAGTAGCCTCCATGAATAAAAGCAGAATACATGTATATTGATTACAGAATGAAGCATATTAAGCAAAGATATTCTGGCTTATTCCAAGGTGGAAGGAGACAAACGGCTCACATAATTTATTCCTTATAATTTATTTTCTCAGAGGGTAAACCTATTGCAATAATTCTCAGTTAATAAATAATAAAGGTGTATGATTTGGGATACAATAGACATGGCAAGAGCTGCACTGCTTATGTTGCAAGAAATTCTGTTACTTTTGATGTTTGAAACATCATTATCACTAGATAGATCATTCAATCTTTCAGTCATAATAGCAGTAACTTAAAACCCATAAATCCATGGGATGCCAATTATGCATATTGTATATGCGGTTTTAAAGCTCCAGTAAGCACTTATTCACTGGACAACCACTAGCTCAGCCTTGTCCATGATATTGGTTCACCTACTTAGCGACCACTTGAATTTTCAGATTTATCAATTCTAGAACAGCTTTCAAAGAAGCCTAAAACTCTCTATAATAAACAGGTTCTACAAGTAACAAATTTAGAAAATAAACTCATTTTGTCTCAATGTCAACCATGACACTTTAACTGAAAATCTACAATTAAAATCTAGATGGTGGTATTTTTAAACTTTGTCAGATAAAATTTGATAAGAAAATACTACTACTAAATAATACAGTGGTCCCATCCCCACCTCCCCTAACCCCTGGGCCCATGGTTTTGCTTTCCATGGTTTTAGTTACCCATAGTCAACCACAGTTCAAAAATTTAAATGAAAAATTCCAGAAATAATTAATAAGTTTTAAATTGAGTGCTGCTCTCAGTAATGTGACGAAATCTTATACCGGCCCACTTCGTCCCTTCCTCAAATATCTTAAGAAAGAGAAGTTATGCGAGTTTTACTCATGTAACTTTTACTACAGTATATTGCTATCATTGTTCCATTATTGGTTATTGTTGTTAATTTCTCACTCTAATTTATAACTTAAACTTTTTATTTATTTCATATATATATATTTTGGAGACAAGGTCTCACTCTGTTGCCCAGGCTGGAGTGCAATGGCGAAATCTTGACTCACTGCAGCCTCAACCTCCCAGCCTCAAGCAATCCTCCCACCTCAGCTTCCCAAGCATGGCTAATTTTTATAATTTTTTATAGAGATAGTGTTTCACCACATTGCTCAGGCTTACCTTGAACTCCAGAGCTCAAGTGATCCACCTGTCTCAGCATCCCAAAGTGCTAGGATTACAGACATGTGCCACTGTGCCTGGCCTATAACTTAAACTTTATCATAGTATATAGAGTGGTTCTGTACGAGCTTCAGTTTCAGGCCTGCACTGGAGGTCCTGGCACATATATCCTCCACGGATAAGGGAGGATTACTGTAATCACATATTGCCATCTTAGAAATAAGTTCTATTATTTGCAAGGAAGAAATTTTGTTTTATAAACTTTGGCCTAACAAGAAACAAAGCTCCTCAAAAGAAATGAAGGCAGTGGCCAGGCATGGTGGCTCAAGCCTATAATCCCAGCACTTTGGGAAGCCAAGACGGGCAGATGACTTGAGGCCAGGAGTTTCAGACCTGCCTGGACAACATGGCAAAACCCCATGTCCACTACATATACAAAAATTAGCCAGGTGTGGTGGCGCACAACTGTAATCCCAGGTACTCGGGAGGCTGAGACACAAGAACTGCTTCGCCAGGAGGCGATGGCTGCAATGAGCTAAGATCACACCATTGCACCTCAACCTGGGCAACACAGTGACACTTTGTCTCAAAAAAATGTAAATAAATAAAATAAATGAAAGCAGTGTTGGAGAAATTATTTAATATGTAATACAAAACAAAAGGTTCTTTTAGTACGAAAGAAATGTCCTTTCAGAAATGAATTAAGGAAAAGATTTCCTTATCTACTGGAAACTGAATTTTTATAATGTTTTCAGTCTAGTTATGTGTGAGTAGGGGTGAAACTGTAATAGTAGCATGTCTTTAATTTTCTTTAAGATTGGCATTTAAAAGCAATCTGAATCACAGAATTTAAAACTTAATCATAAATTGTCTTGAAATGCCAGTGCTGTTAAAATTATATTAGTTTGATCTCAACTAGGAAGCAATCTAAGAACAGCATTGTGTCTTACACTTCTTCTTTATCTCTTGTATTATGTATAGAGGTGACTTAATTCTAGTGACATGAATGAAGCATTTTTTATATACAAAGAAAATCATCTGGCTGTCACAATAAAGTTATGTACTTACCATGCAACATATAATTCTTAACTGTGTAAGAGTTACATATTATAAAGAAAACTTTCTTCAGCAAAGAATAATCTGTTTATTAATTAATTAACTAAGAGACGATACCTTTAGTAAAAAGAATACTCTCTTTAATACATGTTTAAAAGGAATACATAAGTTTATGCAAACTTACATAAATGTATATGTTTATGATTAATTTTCCCTAGAAAATATTGTTAAAGTAGATACAATATGGAAAAAAAAATTAAGGAGATTATCTGGATGCTTTATAAAAAAGTAGTCTAAAAGTTAATCACTAATTAAAGAGAAATGACATTTTAAATAAGTTAAAACAAAATGTTTAAATTTTTCAATACAGATTTTCATTCTTTAAATGATTACAAATCTGCATGCTATTATCCAAGAGCAAATATAGAGGGAAAATGTAAAATTTCTTTTGATAATTTGATAACAATATAAAGCAAATGCAATCTCCAACAGAAAGTATCACTGTTCCATGTTACCAATGATCTCCCAGAATTTTCACTATGGAACTTTCTACTATATTCCACCCCTATATTCCTACTATAGAAGCTGGTCAACCAATGATATTAAAATCATTGGGACTTATTGGGAGAAGTAGAAATATATGTCTGCCTTTACATAAAATGATTTCTATAACCTTGCTGTATTATTTATAATTCACCATGATTTTTATATTCTCAAGTCTACAGATTTTTCTCAGTGATTTATGCTAAGCTCTTTTAATGCCTCGTTCATATTTATGGTTTATTCTCCTCCCAGAAAAGGTAACAATCCATTCCATGTATAAATGTCATGACAAACTTACAGACTGGCAGAGGGAGGACAAAAGGAGACTTTACATAAGGGAAAGGAGATTAACGAACAACTGGTAATGACATTATAAGGCTCTTTTCACATGGAAACAAATACAAAATGGACTATCGAATTCCACAACTAACCTCACATGACAGAATTTTAAACACACATATATTTCAAATGTCCATATGTTGTTCATTTGCCCAGAGTGAACACAAAGCTGAGTAGTTTACATATGTAACATTCTGTTGGCTATTCCGTCATCATGGCTAAGCACATGTTCCACAGGGTACATTTGTCAGGCTGTCAGTTGCTCTCAACAATCCATAATGGTAGAGAATCAAACAACTTAGTTAAAAATAACATTTATAGAAAAAAATAAAACTGCTATCTAGAATGGATGAGCATTAGCTATTCTGGACATACGAGATGCACAGAGAGCTAAAGGTTGGGTGGGGCATGAGGATGGCAGAGGCTATTGAGGGAACATGGCTTGTGACCTTCTAGATGCCAGTGCTGTGGCACTGTTCTACTCTGGTCACCAACTTCCTCCTCAGACACAACATTTGCTGCTTCCTATCACCATGTGGGAGACTTCCTGGTATTTCTCAGATTCTAAGGTACACATTTGCTCACATTTTTTCATGTATCTAAAAATCAATAGTTATCTTATGATAGATGTATACACATTTAAGGTAGTTTTACTTTTTTGTCCTAATGTTATACTTCTTAGGGTCTTGTAATCAAGGAAAGGAGACATTTACTAATAATGCTGTAGGGACCATTTATAATCTAAGCTATATTCCTCTTCCCTCCTCTCTGCTTTTATTCTCTCATTTTGTCTTTGGTTCCTTCCATGAGAAAAGTTGGACTGTTCAACAATTCACAGTGCATCAGGCTAATTATCAGAGCCTCAGCTCTTCAGAGTAGGACAAAAAGCTTTCAAAGATAAAGGCAATAAAAGATAACACTAATGTGAATATAGTTAACACTACTGAACTGTACAATTAAAAATGGTTAAGATGGTAAATTTTATGGTTTTTACTACAATTAAAATTTTTTTTAAAAAAGGTAATAACAAGGCAACAGGTTTCTCTGTAATTATCCTGACATACAGTTGTGTTTCCAACTCAAAATCATTGACCTCCTTCCATCATATCAATTAGCTATGGGCTGAGCAGGTCTACCCTACCGACACACTGGAAACTAGCATCATGCTGGAGACCTTAGGGATGAAACAACAGAATTGAGAATTCATTTCATCCTGTTCCTAGCTCAGCTGATGGGTGGCTATTAGCTCAAATCCCCAAATAAGTCTTTGTAACTCTTTCTCTGACTCAAGGTTTTTAAATAATATATGCCTGGGGATGAGAGAGGAAAATATACAAATAAAAGAGAAAGTAAAACATTTTAAATATTGAGTCTATCAAACAAATGAAAGAAAGAAAATTCATTCAGGAATACAAGAGAAATAATTTTCTCTTAAATATTAACAAATAAAATATTAGTAAGTTACCTGAATTAATAAACATTTATGTTAATCTGCTAACTAAAACACATTTAAATTTGAAATCCCATTTAGAGCTAAAGAAAATAAGATCAAAAGAGGATATCGCCCTAAATTACAAGTCATTAGGAAACCTACGAGTAGAAATGAGGAACAAATGTCAGACTTCCAAGTTAAAATGGTATTTGGCTAGTAATACCCCACATGATCTCTCCCACATACCCATTCAAATATCTATGAATGCAAAAGATTAAAAAAAAAAAAAAAAGCTTCATAATGTCAAAAAAAAAAATCTGGACCCACACACAATACAGCCAGAATCTTTAAACAATCTCCACTAAATACAAGGTCAACGGAAGAGAGTTAACACGTACACTGAATGGTTTGTGTTGCAAGTAAGAAGGAAAGTAATCTTACTTGGAAGTAGGTACAAAAAGCCTTTCGCACTCTTACATTGTCTGTACTCTCCAAACCAAAGGGAGCAACCGTTCACGACCGTATAGTTGCTGGCCTGAGAAGCAGCTAGCCCTCCCGCTCACCATCCCACCCGAACACTTCTTGTCCTGCATCCATTAGAAATAGTACTTCAAATTACACAGTCTACTAGGAAGTAGAGAGGACTAACAATGGAGTTGACAAAGTGAATTATCTTTTGTAAAATACTGTAGATAAATACAAAAATAATCATGGAAAATGATTTACGTTTACCTTAGTAATTCATTTATTATTTTCTGTGTTTCCGGAAGCCAGATAGTGATACAGGTTGAAGTACCATCTCAGAAAAACAGATTTGCATTATATGTTAACAAGGAGTTGAGCTAGCATATGTATACGTGAAATTGACTACTAGCAGTAAAACTCAGAAAAAGATTTCATTAGCACACATTTAAATAACAGGCTAAAAGGCAGTCTTCATATTCCAAGAGTCAGCAAACATGAGGTCTAGGTAGATTTCCTCTCATTTGAGAATGAGTAAACAGGGAAAAGAAAAAGTGAGGAAAAGATACATTTCAAGAAATTAGAGGCCTGACACGGTGGCTCATGCCTGTAATCCCAGTACTTTGGGAGGCCAAAACAGGAGGATGACTTGAGGCCAGGAGTTCAAGATCAGCCTGGGCAAGAAAGCAAAACCCCATCTCTACAAAAAATAAAAATTAAATGGGTGTGGTGCCACACCCCTGTAGTCCTAACTACTCAGGAGACTGGGGCAGGAGGATCACTGGAGTCAAAGAGTTTGAGACTACTGTGAGCTGCACTGTACTGCAGCCTGGGCAACAGAGTGAGAGTCTGTCTCAAAAAAAAAAAAAAAAAAAAAAAACCAAAAACTAGAAACAAGAAATTTTCAGTAAATCCTGGCATCCTCAGTAGCATACAAGAACACATAGCCACTTGCAACAGTAAAAGAAATCTTTAAAGAGAAAACAGGTTACGAGGAAAAGATACCAGGATAAGATTTTTTTTTAAGGGGGACAAGGGAAAGATAAGAATTGTAAGGAAGGTTAAAATGCTATAAGTTTACAAGAGAAAGCCATAATAAAGGAACTAGGAAATAACAATTGATATTCCAGAAAATAAAATCAGAAATGCAAAAAACAAATTGAGAAATACTCCCAAATAAAGATGGGAAATACAGCAACAACAAAGATTGAAAAAGTTGAGGAGAGATGATAGACACAAAAATTTTAGAACAGGGATTCAATCTAAGAATTACAGAAATAACTTTTGTAAAAAGAGGTATGTGTATACACACACACACAAATATGTATTTTCTTGCTTTAAAGAAAAAAATACCATGAGTAAGACAAACGAGTTTACCACATTTTGCAGGGAAAACAATGAAATTATACTTATCTAGATACAGGTAGAATAAGGAACTTATAAAAAGAACAAAAATCACGATAGCTATATACTTCCTGTAACACTAAATGACAGAAGACTAAGGAGCAATATTGATAGATTTGTAAAGAAAAAACAGTGTCTTAAAAAAATTATCCTTGCATTTAAGAAAGCTCAGAAAACAACTTGAGCGAGTTCAGACACAGGTGTTCATGAGACGTGACACAGGTGTTCATGAGACGTGTGTTAGTTTCTCAGGGCTACAGTAACAAAATGACCACATACTGGGTGGCTTAAAACAACAGAAATGTATTCTCTTGCAGTTCTAGAAGCTGCAGATCTTAAATCAAGGTACCGGCAGGGTCATGCTCCCTCTGGGGTCTCTAGGGGAGGAGTCTTCCTTACTTCTTCCTAGCTTCTGGTGGTGGCCAGTAATCCTTGGCGTTCCATGGCATGTACAAGTTTTACTCTAATCTCTGCCTCCATCATTACATGACATTCCCAGTGTATCTTCTCTGTAACCAAATTTCCACATTCTTCTTTTTTTTTTTGAGACAGAGTCTCACTGTCACCCAGGCTGGAGTACAGTGGCATGATCTCGGCTCACTGCAACCTCCACCTCCCAGATCCAAGCAATTCTCATGCCTCAGCGTCCTACTGAGTACCTGGGATTACAGGCATGTGCCATCAAACCCAGCTAATTTTTATATTTTTAGAAGAGACAGGGTTTCACCATGTTGGCCAGCTGGTCTCAAACTCTCGACCTCAAGTGATCCATCCACCTCGGCCTCCCAAAGTGCTGGGATTACAGGTGTGAATCACCACACGTGGCCTAAATTTCCATCTTCCTATAAGGGCACTAGTCATTAGACTGGGACCCAATTTAATTCAGTATGACCTCATCTTAATTTGACTGCATCTGCAAAGACCCTCTCTTTAAAAAAGGTCACATTCACATATACCAGACGTCAGGATTTGAACATACCTTTTGGGGTGATACAATTCTATCCACCGTAAGCAGAGGAAGGAGGCTTAAGATCTGCTCTAGGTTGGGCATGGTGGCTCATGCCTATAACCCCAGCACTTTGGGATGGGTGAAGTGGCAAGATCACTTGAGGCCAGGAGTTTGAGACCAGCCTGGGCAACATAGTGAGACCCTGTCTCTACAAAACAAAAAAAAAAATTAAAAATTAGACAGCCATGGTGGTGTGTGGCCTGTGATCCTGGCTGCTAAGGTAGCTGAGGTGAGAGGATTGCTCAAGCCCAGGAGGTCAAGGCTGCAGTAAGCCATGATCGCACCACTGTATTCCAGTCTGGGTGACACAGCAAGACCATGTCTCAAAAAAAAAAAAAAAAAAAGACATATGAGAAATGAGTAAAAATTGGTATTGAAAGCATAAAGAAGTCACAATATATAGGACTGGTGGGGTTTCCCAGCTCCAATGTTAGTTATCTAACTAGACTGAGTGCAGTGGGGCATACTCCACAGTCCAAGGGCAAAGGGAGGCCCAGAAATGCTTCACTGAACTGTACTTTTTCCTGCTCTGTCCCTCACCTAGAGCCACTTTTTAACCCATAGTCACAGTATTTTAGTTGAACACTTAAGACAACAGCAGTGTTGTTCTTTCTAGCACTTACTAATAGTGGCTCAACTATTTTAAACACATTTGGGACAATATTCCTTGACAACTACTAAATAAAAAGTACATCTTTCTCTCTAAAGGGAAGAGTTACATATCACAACATAAATAGATACTTTTTCCTTAGGAACTTCAGAAATAATTTTTCACATCTTTGAAACTCAAACTGAATGACCTGAGTCATTAGTATTTTTATTAACTCTTCTCTCATCCGTAACCTGTGACAATGCCTGTATTAGGTACACTTAAAAATAATTATGATATGAATCCAATTAAAAAAGTAAGTAAATATAAGTGAAGGTTAAAAATTGTCCCTGGGATATAGGATTCTGGGTGATTTTTAAACCTTCTTTGTAGGTTTTCTCTATTTCCTTAACATTTTTATGATATACATATCTACATTTATTGATAACAGAAAAAATAGCTTATTTAAATAAGCACATAGAATTTTGTACTCCCAATATGTTGAAAATTTTGTAATTTTTAATGAAGCAAAATTTGAAGAAGAAAATGCATAAAAATGTGAATTCTCTAAGTGCTAGGAATATAAAAAAGTTAACTCTCCTGTTTCACTTTTCTGTATTTCCCAAATATTCTATAATAAGCATGCATTATTCTTATAGTAAGAATAATAATATACAAAAAGGGAGTGGAGGAACTGCTTGGTAGACTCTACAGAAGGCGAGAGAGTGAAGCAATGTTCATTTCTCATCTGTAAGAGGATCTATACATCCTAGTTAGGAAGAAGCAAGCAGAAGTCTTTGATTGCCTAAAACAACGTGTAACAGAAAAGGATTAACACTGATGTTTTCATGCCTCAATGTACTTTAGAAAATGATGTACTTTATAGAACATACTAGTATACAGCCAAAATACAAGTGACTATATACAATGATGAACTGTAGAGTTGACTTGGTCAGAATCACTCAAAAATGAAAACAAAAGCTGCCAAAGCAAACTGAAATCTATCTATCCCCTTTATAACTTCACTTATGGTTAAAAACCAACCAAAATGTTCCTGAGTCTTCAAACGGTTGTAGAAACATCTGCAAATGTAAACTGCAGCCTAGAGAGGACAGGTGGAAAGTATCAGAAGCAGGTTGAGAAATGTATATCGTAGATTAAGGCTAAGCTCTAGGCTAATGCCCAGTGCCAGAACTTGAAATTTACCACTTACAGTGTGTTACTCTACATCCTCAAAACAGTCACAAATCAAGAATATTATTTCTACTTGTGAAAAGAGCAGGGGTAGTTATTAGTCCTCTCAGTGACTACTGGATTCAGAGATCTAGTCCATGGCTTCTGAAATTATCTATCATCAGTTTTTGATACTGTACAAAACATTAAAAGTGTATTTTTTAAAAAGACAAAGATGAACAAAATCTAAAGTTATGTTTTCCAAATCACTAGGAGTTTCTAATGGCTTCATCGCAATTTCTGTACTTATTTCATCAAGGATGGGTAATAGTGAGCAGACTGGTCGCTGAACTGAGGACCGTGCCCTGAGTAGCTCAGAGTAATCTTGCCAAGTTATAAGCCGGCATGTTTTCACTAGCTAACAGTGAGCAAACTAGAGAAGAAGCTATCTTCATTTTACAGACAGCCCTGTGTTAAAAGCTAGGAATAACCTTCAAAAACACTATCGAATCTCCAGAGATAATTTTATAGCACAGAGGAGAGCAAAAAATAAAAAGCATCTCTCTCTATCCAAAAAATGGAATAAAGTCTCCCTCGTAAATAAGAAAACAGTTTTATTCACAGGTTTTGGTTGTCATTAAATTGGGCTGTGGGAAGAAAGGAGTTAGTCCAGTTTCACTGGTCTCATGTACAGGCAGAGAGAATACCGATACCAGAGAAAGAATGTGTGATACCCGCAAACTCACAACCAGAAACAGAAACAGTCACAAGAAAGAGGAAGGACTCTGCTTGAGACTTAAAGAAAAGAGAGAACTTCCTTAACAAGGTCATTAGAAGTATCCCAGTTGGTTCAGTCTTTTTTTTTTTTTTTAAGACAGGGTTCCATTCTGTCACCCAGGCTGAAGTGCAGTAGTGCAATCTCGGCTCACTACAATCTTGACCTTCTGGGCTCAGTTGATTCTCCTACCTCAGCCTTTTGAGTAGCTGGGACTGCAGGCATGCACCACCATGCCTGGCTAATTGTTCTGTGTATTTTTTGTAGGGCTGGGGTCTTGCTATGTTGCCCAGGCTGTTCTTAAACTCCTGGGCTGAGTTTAGGCAATCCTCCCACCTCAGCCTCCCAAAGTGCTGGGATTACAGGGTAACAACACACCAGATAACGCAGCTCCTGGTAAGGCAATGTGGAATAGAGCAGGGGCTCACAGCTACCACTGCACATCAGAATCACCAGGAGAGGCTGATTTGTTTGTTTGTTTGTTTGTTTGAAGTAACTGTCCAGGTCTCTGAGGTGGAGGCACAGTTGCTGGGCTTTTTGTTTTATTTTATTTTGTAACTTCCCAAGACGAAGCTAATATGGGGCCAAGGCTGAGAACCACTGAAGGAGTGGAAAGACCCTGGCATATAAATTAAAGCCTTGGATTCTAAGATTGGTCCTAACAATGTTTAGTTGTGTTTTCCCGTCAGAGTCACTTTATAGTCCAAAGTCCTACCCCACACAATTGCAAAGGAAAGAGTACAACATCTTTCTACCTCACACAGGTTTTGGAACCTCAGATGTGTGTTACCTATAAAGCACTTGACACACGTTCCAGCCATCTCTTTCAAATACAGTATTTACTAAGAGAGATTTCTGGGACTCTTAATAAATCTGAAGATCAGAAACCTATGACTGCATATGCACACTTGAGTAGATTCTATAATGAGTTTAGAAAATTTTCCATTTGTCAGGATATAAGCTGAAAACTTTGAGAACTGCTTTCTTTTAGCCATCAAGTACATGACAGGAGGAACTTGTCAATCAGTACACATACGGTCCAGAAACATGAAAAAAACATAGATACACAAAATCATATTCATGCCCTCAAAGTTCTGCCTCATTCAACAAAAAATCTGTTCTATTTAAAATAAGAATCTTACGTGTTGTTAATCTCCAGGCAAATACACATGATTAAAAAGAGCTCCAAAAAAGTGTGAAAATGCCATCTCATCCAGTCCTGTGACTTTAAAATACAATCTATCTGGTAAGGCCCTGCAATCTGTCATCCCAGACCTCTGACCTGAGCACCGACAAGCTGACACCACCAACCTACCTGCTCATGATCTCAGGTACCACAGGAAACCGACGTTTAACACAGCCAAAATACAAGACCCAATTTTCTTCTCCCTTCCCTCAATCTTAATGTGGCACTCCTTCTCACCACTCAGGACTCAACCCAAATGCCACCTCTTCAAAGAAGGTTTGCTGACCGCACTAGCTTTAACACCTATAGAACAAATCACACCCTACAGCGCTGGTTCTCTAATTGTATCTTTTTCATAGGAAGTCATCAGTAAGGAATTACCCTATGTGTATAGGAGTTTACCATTTCCACCTGTCCACTAAGACATAAGATCCACGGGGCAGGAAACGGGGGTATAAGACTGTCTTGTTCTATCTTGTTCATTGCTGTGGCCCCAACACATAAAACAATATCTGGTACAAAGTCAATCCTTAATAAATGTTAGTCTCCACCTCGCTAAGTATGTGTCCAAATTGAAGCATATGGAAGGAGGGAGATTCAGGAAGAATAAAGAGCCTGAAGGAAATGCCAAGCCCCACTTGCTACCCACTGCTCCGATTCTTCATTTGCTGGTCTCCTTGGTCCATTCTGCTGGCTCTCATCCAGAATCTCTCTTGCCCCTTTGGACTAAAACTCCTTTGGTCAGCCAGCCTGACTTTATAATTTGGCTTCTCCTGAAGAAACACTCAGACTGAACCCATGGCTATACACAATCAGAAAGTGAGCTACACTCCACTCTTATGAAGACCTGGTTTTCAGCATCTCTTTTGGGCCCGGATATCAGTATACCCAGGTCTCCTGACCCAAGAGAACAGGAAATGCTCGTAATTCCCTGAACCACATAGTTCCTGGGGTTTGTCATTTGTCCCTGGTCCTGCCTGGCACAATGGCCAAAATAAAGGCCACACTCCCAGCTTTCCTTATCTGGGCATCATCTTCCAATACAGGTGCTTCTTACACAGTTTGAGCTTTTTGTGTATAGAAGACAACGCTTAAACACTACATGCCCCTATGAGAGGGGGTGTTTTCCAAATGACTTTTCTCGAAATATAACTTTGAGACAGAGGGATGGAGCTCTGGGGTCCTCAGATACTGTAACTAGTTCTGGCTCCTCATCACAGCCAGGAAAATGGGAGAACCTTTGTTAAAGGCCACTCATACCACCCACTGACGCCCCCAGAGAGGTCAAGACAACCTGTATGGAAGTGAATCTGTACAGCAGCAGAGACAAACACTCACCCAAAGCATCTGCTGGATTCTGCACCCTGGTGCGTGACCGTGGAAAAGGTCACAGAGGAGTTTTTGGTATTTGAGTTTCTATCACCAGACTGAAGTGACAACAGACTCAGGAACAACTAATAGGCATTTCATAGACCTAGAGGTTGATTTCTAACTCCATCCAAGGCTATCCAGCTGCTCTCTGGTGGAGAAAGCAGAGATGGGCCTAGGGTCTCCTGAGAACCCACCCCAGCCTTGAAAAGGGCATTTCTGTGTCTAACAGTGCTTCTACTGCCCATGCGAGGTCGAGCCTCCACAACCATGCCTGTGCCTGAGATCCTGGACAAATGTGACTCCGGAAGAAGATGTGAAGACGAAGCAGTTATACACCACCCCTACAGGAAAATAAATTGTTCTAAATCTCACCCACTGGTTCCTGTCACAGCAACCGGAGCTTCTCACTCTACTACTTCACAAACACCCAAGTCCTGAAGAGAGGCACTTTGTATTGTAGATTACGTTGTCATTACACTCCTCTGTAATCAACGGTGTTCACCCTTATCTTTCACAGGTCAACCCTATCAACCTTCAGTACAAGCCTCCTCTGGACTCCCATTATCTCAAACTCAAATGTATTTAAAAACAGATTCATCTCTTTATTACAAATGGGACCACCATTCTTTCAGTCACACACAACTGATTCCTTGGTCATCTTTGATTCATTCCTTTCTTCAGTATCCAGCAAATCTTCAATTCCTTCAAATGCCTTCTCCTAGTGGTCAAAATCCTTCTACTCTCACCTCCTCCATAATTCACTTTATTAATCTCCTCTTCTCTCTCCCAGATCATCTTTTTCTCTACTAGGTTGTTTCTTTTTGCTTATAAATAGGCTCAAATACCACCCTACAAGTTCCTCTCTAGTCCGTTCCCCATCCCCAGTAGCCTGAGGCATCACTTCATGCCTCAAGGGCGCTTCAGCCTGTTTCATCCTGAAGCACAGCGTACCATTACTACTTAGCTACTGGGGGCTCTCTGAAGTGGGGTCCAGCTTTTTCAGCTTTAAATCTCCACAGTGTAATAAATTTCAATAAACGTTTACTAAATGAATAAATTATCCCTCTAATCATTCTCTAATTCATCCTTTCTACTGTCTAATAACCACCTCTCTCTATTCTCATTGTCCTTATTCTGTTCCCCTCATCTCATGCTAGACTTTCAAAAGGGTCTTTTTAATGTGGCTTAAGATTTTATCACCTCCAATTCATCAACTATGTCCAGTACATCCTTTCTAAAATAATAATTTCAAACTATCCATTGCAGGTATTAAAAAACACACACGAAAATAAACATAATATGCAAAAAATAAGCTCACAAAAAAACCTCTAATGGTTTGCCATTGCTTATTGGCAAGCCTTGTAAGTGGGTCAATCATTAGTTATCAGCAGATCTGAATGACCACGTGGTCAGAATTTCATTTCATAGTATTCCAGGATTATTCACCGGAGAAGAACTCAGCCAGCAGCAATGCACTGTCCCCCACTCTGCTCAAGGACTCCCATCTTAGGAATAAGCACCAGTAGGGATGTTGTATTTACATAGGTATGCGTGCACACACACACACACACACACACACACACCACAGAGGCTCAACAGTGTGAGTCAAAATTAGCCCCACTGTATCATTTGCAAGCCACATCTCTTAGAAGATGATTGGAACCTTAGAGGAAGTGATAAATGCCTCTTCAAGATAACTAGAGGCGGGGCATGGTGGCGCGTGGTGGTTCATGCCTGTAATCCCAGCACTTTGGGAGGCCAAGGTGGGTGAATCGCTTGAGGCCAGGAGCTCAAGACCAGCCTAGTCACATGGTGAAACCACATCTCTACAAAAAAAAAAATACAAAAATTAGCCAGGCGTGGAGGCACACATCTGTAATCCCAGGTACTAGGGAGGCTGAGGCATGAGAATCACTTGAATCTGGGAGACGGAGGTTGCAGTGAGCTGAAATTGCACCAGTGCTCTCCAGACTTGGTGACAGAGTGAGACTATGTCTCAAAAACAAGGCAAAAAGACAATTAGAAACCCTTGCTCCATAAAATACGCAACTGAAAATCTTCAGGTGGAATTTCTAGGCCCTCTATGAGCCAGTCCCAACCTACCTGACCAGGATTTTCTTTCACACGTCTTACATGCATACCTTCTGTCTAGTCCCTTCATTATATTCCTTCCGTCCACACATTCCATATACTTTCCTAACTCTCTTTCTGGTACTGCTTCTCCAGATCTTACTTGCTGTAAATATCTCTTCCATCTTTTGCACTTTCCAACAACTCAGTGATCTCTACTTTCCTGTAACTCCCCTGGTACTTACAGTCTATCATTTATTTGGCATTTGCCACTGGCTGTTGATGTTACAATCTGAAATAGAAGACCTCAGCCAAAATCTCGCAATAGTACTAAAATGTTTCTGTTTCCAGAAAGGGGTCCTGATCCAGACCCCAAGAGAGGGTTCTTGAATCTCACACAAGAAAGAATTCAGGGTGAGTCCACAGAGTAAAGTGAAAGCAAGTTTTATTAAGAAAGTAAAGGAATAAAAGAATGGCTACTTCACAGAGCAGCCCCAAGGACTGATAGCTACCCACTTCTATGGTTATTTCTCGATTATATGCTAAACAAGGGGTAGATTATTCACCTCTCCCCTTTTTAGGGTAACTTCCATATATGGTAACTTCATCTATGGAAGTTACAATGCATTGCCATGGCATTTGTAAACTGTCACATTGCTGGTGGGAGTGTAGCAGTGAGGACCACCAGAGGTCACGCCCATTGCCATCTTGGTTTTAGTGGGTTTGGCTAGCTTCTTTACTGCAACCTATTTTATCAGCAAGGTCTTTATGACCTGTATCTTATGCTGACCTCCTATCACATCCTGTAACTTAAAACCATCTGGATTATGCAGCCCAGTAAATCTGAGCCTTATTTTACCCAGCCCTTAACCAATATGGAGTTGCTCTGGTTTAAATGTCTCTGACATTTCCAGCCACATCATGAACACTGATGACCAACTATAGCACGAGAAGTTAATTCTAAGGCTAAAAGTACTTGGAAGGAAGACAGAATTGAATGGATAATGGGGGATGGAGATAAAGGTGGGAAAAATAACAGAATGAGAGCTTTTATAAAAATGCAGAATTGATTCCAATACTGTACTTTCCTCTGTATCCCTGAATAAGTCACTGTCCCTCCCAGGAAGACTCAGATCCAGTGAAAACATGAAGAGAGAAAAGAAAGCCATTGCAGTGTGCAAGAACTATGACAACTTCCTGAAGAGTGTAAACAGTAGTTAATGTCACCTATGCAAGGCCTCGACTCAGAAATGGTTAAACTGTGTGTCCCTGTAGGGGTGGGAGAGGGTTGCCGTAAGTGATTATTCAATTTAATCACTAAATTTATTTTTTAATGCTTTCAAATGAATATATTGAATTAAAAAGTAAAAAAAATAAAGAAAGAAGCTATAACTCATAATAAGAATTGTGCTCATCTGAGTTTGGTTTCCTGGAGATGTCAGAGGTGAGTGATAGATGGAAGAGTTACCCACTGAGTTATAGTCCCACTGATGGCTTGGTTGTTAGGAATCTTTACACACTACACAATTCGACAGTGAGGCAGGTCCAGAGAAAACATGGGAAGGGTCATCTGGGCTGAGAGACTGGTAATCTCCTCCTACATCTTTGCTTCTTTTGTGTTATAGGCTTTATGTCTCTTAATAAATCCTGAGTCTTTCAGGAGTGTCAGACCAGTGATACAGCTTTTTTGGTCCCAAGTAACCATGTGTCAGTAGTCAGAAGGTAGCTTTGTGTGGTATCATTATCCTCACAACTACAAACACACTCACACACAAATACGTACACTATACTTCATGGATCATATGATACCTATTATTTCACATTTTAACATCTCTGAAGTTGGGAGGGATCTGGTAAGTGATGATACATTAGAACTGATGAAATATGGGCCGGGTGTGGTGGCTCACGCCTGTAATCCCAGTGCTTTGGGAAGCCGAGGCAGGCAGATCATGAGGTCAAGAGATCGAGACCATCCTGGCCAACATGATGAAACTCTGTCTGTACTAAAAATACAAAAATTAGCTGGGCGTGGTGGTGGGGGCCTGTAATCCCAGCTACTCGGGAGGCTGAGGCAGGAGAATTGCTTGAACCCAGGAGGCAGAGGTTGCAGTGAGCTGAGATCACCCCACTGTACTCCAGCCTGGAGAGAGAGTGACACTCTGTCTCCAAAAAAAAAAAAGAACTGATGAAATAAGGTACATTTCCTTTAAATAACTGTAACATATTGAAGATGGAAACCGAAACTGAGGTTCAAATACTGACTGAAAGAAACAGTGGTAATCCAGCCTAATCTCCTTCATTTTACAAGTGAAACACACACATACATATACACACATACACAAAAACATATGTGTACAGAGGCAGAAGTAAAACCAAACCTGTAAGTCAAATTTCCTGATTCCCAGTCATTGTTCTTACGTTCTATCAGCACCTCAGCAAAATACTAATGAACTGACCTACTGTCATCTGTAAGCAACAGGTAATCAAATAAGTTTTTAAGATGAAGAAAGCAATTCAACATACTATAAGAACTGCAAGATCAGGAACAATGTCCATTTTGCTCACTGTGATATTCTGAGTGCCTAACAGAGAGCAGGCATTTTATAAATGTTCTGAGATGAAAAATCTGGCTGCTGCGTTTAAGATAAAGGATGGCAGTTAGCAGGTGGTAGCCGTAGTGGACCGCCTCAGTAGACCACCTCAATAAAACTTCTTGGGATGTTTGGCTCTTCATATCTAGGCTCTTCACAAATCAAATGAATTAGAATGTCTGGGGCTAAGACTCAGAAATCTGGACTTTTAACAAGCATTCCAGGTGATTCTCATGGCATTAAAGCTTGAAAACCAGAGTATATTAGATAATAACAATCCCCACTGGAGGCAACAGAAAGGAAGAAACTAATGTCATAATATTTACATCAAAAGAACATAGGGCATTAGAGAAATAAGAGACAAAATCAAGATGACAAGGAAAAACCAGGGGAAAGTTACTTAAAAACTAATATAAGACTATTTAAATATAAAAGTATAAACATTAAGGAATCAGGAACTCTGAGGAGCCCTGGGATAAGGAATTAATTCCATCAGTGTGCAAGAGGCCAGGGGTACCATATGAGACATCATTAGGATAATTAAATAATTAACACACATAGGATTAAAATTCCTCTTGGGGAAAATGATAATGAACAAGAAACACCTAATGTAGTTTCACAAATGACTCTTCAAATATCTACAAAGACAGATGTGAACTAAATATGGAGAAAAGTGAAAAAGTATCTTGTTACAGTCAGCTAAAACTTACAGAAAAGAGTCAGAGGTAGCAAATTAATTCATGCTACTCAAATAAGTCAGACACGAGAAGAGGAGCTTTTAAAATTACCAAGAGCGGGAGAAAGACTAGGAAAAGGAAAATGCTGCTAAAAATGGAGTGGGGTTTGGAATTAATGAAGACTAAACTAGCTAAGAAACTGAACTAATTCTTTTTAATTTGTCTTTGACAAGAAAAATGAAGAAGACATATTTGTATAATTAGAGAGAATGAAGACTTTGCAAAAATAGCGACTGACAAAAAGCAGATGGGGAACACTTGACAATACGGAACTCATACCAATCAGCAGGCCTGGATGATGGGACGCAGAGGATCTTACGGGAATTCACGCACGCACTTGTGGAGTCATTTACGATCATTACGGAACATCACAGAAAAATGGGGAAATAAAAGATCTGAAGTGGAAAAAATATTAGATAATAAAATATCCTATTGATCTTAAAATGGAAACAAAGAAATACTGTGGAAAATTTTAGTGGGGAAACCAGTAGCACTGTTTTCCCATCCAGATGTGAGCTCCACAAAGTCAGAGGCATTCTTCTTCATTGTCCAGCATTAGTCTGGAGTTTAGAGCAAATAGTAAGTGATCACCAGATAACTGAAAATGGGAAAAGACCGTGAGCTACAAAATGAATGCCACCACACTTTTGCATTTCTTCTGAACAGAAAATTGTACCACAGGGAGCTTACAGTTCATTTTTTTCTCTCGTAAATAACAGAAAAAGGTAAAATACTTAAACATCTGGTGGATAATTACATCATAAGCCATAATCAGAATAAATATCTAAAAACTCTAGTAACACAAATATAGGTAAATTTGAGAAACTATAAAAGCAAAAAAAAAAAAAGTAGAACACAAATATTAATTTGGGCAAATATTTTCAGTACTTTAAAATGAAACCCTCTAACAAATTTGGATAACATGCAAAATTTAAAAAGAAATCAAAAATAAAGAGAAATTTTTAAATTAGCCTTTACTATGAGCACTATATATCTCAAAGAATCACGGAAGATCCTCGCATCCTCACACACTCCAACACAAACCCATCCATAGTCACTCAGATGTATTATTTTTTAATCAATTCATCCTCAATTTATAGACAGGGCCAACAGGCAAATTTATATAAAAGTATATGCCTCCAGGAAATTGACACAAAGCTCATGGGAAAAGATAATAAGTTACTCTAAAGTAGTTTTCAACACAAGGAAAATAGAAGAAATGCATTTCCTACAAGCTAAAATAAAGGGGGTGGGCGTGGGGGTGAAGATTTCATTTTTGGATTTTTTTTTTTTTTTTGCATAGAGCACAGTGCATTCCATAATAGTGCACATTAATAACCATATACTGATTAAATCCAATTGAAAGCCACTGGCTCGTATATAGGAAGGGTATATGATGATACTTAAAGAGGCTGATTATTTCATAGGTCTATCTTATTTCTTTTGTCAGGTCTCCAAAACTGAACTCTATGGTTCTAGGCTTTAGTAAAGAAGTATTAGAAGTATTATGCCAGTAGAGTATCCCATAAGATATGAATAATACTAGGGTTTTGGTTTTTTTTGTTTTTTTTTTTTAACACCACACTGCCTTCACTGAGGAAAAGAGAGACAAAAAAGAGAAAAAGAGAAAGGTTCTCATTACTGGAAAGGAAGTTAGTTTCATCATTTATTAGTTTTGATGCCAAATGAAGAGGAAAGGAGAAAGCTATCTCAAAAAAGAGTATCATTTACATGAGTAATGATAGCTCTGGCCTAAAGAGGACAGTCAAATTCTAGATCTTCTCAGTCAGAGGGCAGAGCTCAGGGCACATAGAAGGGTAAGTACAGACACAGCAGCTGAAACAGTCAGAAGGCAGCACAAGGAAGGCCCACACCACTCTGGGTTTGATACAGTTCATATCATTAGTTTGTATGGATGCCAAGAAAAACATCTTTCAAAAACAAGCAGGCTGATGCAAGAGCACCAGTTTTTTGAAATGAATAGCAAGAGCAAATTCTATCTATTTAAAAAAAAAAAACAAAAAAAAACCTGAGATAATTCAAATTCTTTCACCCTGTCCTTCCTTATGTGGCTCTAAGGAATAAAGGACAAGAACAAATTAAGAGGAAAAAAAAGTAACCAAATATTTAATCACACACACAAAAAAGAAAAAACCCACTTCCTTTAGTACCAAAAGAAGCATATTTATTCATTCACTTATCCATTCAGCACAATCCAGGTGGCAAAATAAACAGCAATAACTTTACCCCCAACCTAGATACTTCTAGAAATTAACAGATCACTAGATAATGGAGCATTTTTCCCAGAAATGGATCTTCATGGAATAGCTAAAATTTAAGGAACACAAATACAGATGGATGGGACTAGGATAAAGAATTCTACAATAAAAGTGTTTTAGGTATCATTTCATTGCCATTGTTAGCAGAATAATACCTAATTTACCTGGCAATCTGGACTAATAAGAATAGCAGAAACTAAAGAAGAGAAAATTAAGAAAAAAAGGACATTTCCAGGGGCAAAATTTCCTTATGTTATACAATCCATAGCTGAGAATTCACGCGCATATTGCCACAGAGTGCTCTCTGGTCGCTTATTCTACACACAATTCTAACCACCTTGGTTCTCTGCCTTTGTAGCTCATACTACAATAGTTGAGCAACTTAGCAAGAGGAGCTTGTCTGAAACAGACACAATCAATAGCTAGACATGATAACCTACCCCCAAAAAGCAAGGGAAAGACAGAGGGCATGAAGAGTCAACAAGGAAGATTTTTTTTTTTTTTTAAATGGAAGTCCGGGACTGGTTCAGCACGGTGGAACATTGTCCGTGCCTTCACAAGTGACAAGATGACCTCTGACATATCACAATACATTCAATAAAGGGTAGTGTGCAAAAGTGCAACCAAAGCATCCATTAACCAGGTTCAAAATGACAGCCCTTCAGTTACCAGAAAAGGTCTGAATGTGCTCAGTATATTGTGACAAAAGGACCAAATCTGAGAAACGTATTTTATAAAATTTCCATTAAAGATGTTAAAATACAACCTTTAATGCTTAAATGGGAGAAACTTTATTTTCTGGAAAATTAAGCCATATTGAAAATCAGATTTCAAATGATGCTAATAAATTAGGCATCACCAGTCTTCTTTTTAAAGAAACTATCACACAATAGTTAGGAGTTTACTTACAATAAAGCAATCAGTCTCTATCAGAACAAAGATAGCCATTGAAAACAAAAAAAAAGAGGAAGAATAAAGCTTTAATTACAAAAACAAACAGATACATGGATTTATCTATTATGACATCACAATCCTGAAGTCTGTGTAAAAGGCACCTCATTTCAGTCCTGGCACACAAGCTTTAAAAAATGGTTAAACAAGCTCAAAGTATCTTTGAAGCAACATCAATGGTGTATGGTACTTGGTTTCCGATTTTTTCTGCACCAAATTAAAAGTTAATAAATGTTGCCAGCAATTCCTCTACATTTCTCAATCCACCCCCACCACAAACTCTGGGAAATAAAAGCAGCCCCTATCATTACTTTACAGTCTAGAGGGTTTGCAAAATGACTTGGAGGGGGAGCTTTGAAGTTTGTAGTATTAGAAAGAGAAATATACCATGAATGCCAGAGGGGGGAGCTCAGAGCAAAGGGAAAGATCATGTTTATAATGGGCAAAAAAGGGAAATTCTGAAAACCTTCTGAGCTTTTACACAATATCCTTTTTTCTCTTTTTTCGGTATTCTCTTTTGAAGAATGGGTTCTAATACCCTTTGAAATAAACAACCTTCTTTTTTCCCCCCATGTAGAGAGAAAATAAATAAAAGTAGTACTGAGGGTAACCAGTTTAAACAATGTGCAGGTTTCGGAAACCTCTGCTTTAGGGAAGTCTCATGCACACAGCCTCCAGTCTCTAATCAGTTTTGTTTGCAAATGAACCTACACAGTAGGATTGGCATCTAATGATGCTGAAGGCACAGTAAAGGAATTAGCCCAAGACAATCATTATTTTAAAGAGGCGTTTGGCCTCCTCCAGATTCCTTTATATGTTTACTTCTTAAGACAAAATGGAATTTTAATAGGCTCTTTCCATAATTAAAGACACTATCTTTGTGTATTCACTGCCCTTTGTACCACTAAGGACATACAACTAGCTGATCCAACAACAAAAAAAAGAGCCACTGGCCATTATACTTTCCTAGAAACAACTTCCAAGTACAGACACGTTTGTGGAGATAGACAGGGTCAACCAGCACTCTTCTTCCCATCTGAATTGTAAGCATTTCTTTAAACTGAGCTTTCAATCCTGAACAGTTTTGCCAGTAACCAGAGACAAAATTGGCATTAAAATAGGTGCCATTGAACAGTAAAGTTCTTGATGCTACATGGAAAGCTATAGCTTTCACAACAGTGCCCAAAGAAAGTCTTTAAAAGAAATGAATATCCTTTTGTATTTGTTGGCTACCGCCACAATACTGAGTAACAAACCACCTCAAAACTCAGCAGTATATAACAAGTATATCTTCCTTGCTCATATATATGCTCGTTATCGGGGACTTGGCTGTAGGCTGGACTACACTGGGCTTGGTACCAACCTGCAGATCAGGTCCAGAGCCAGTGCTTTTCATCCTCCTTGAATTAGCAGCTACTAGAAGCATGCTCTTCTCACGGCAAACAATAGAGGTACAAAGACCAAGTCCAACTGCACAAGCATATTTGAAGCCTTTGCTAGTGGCATATTTGCTAACATTCCATTGGTTATAGCAAGTCACACGACCAAGCCCAATAGCAATTGGACGAGGAAACAGACCGCTCTCACTGGTTGGGTGGGGGGCTGCTGGGGGTGGGGTGGGTTAGGGAATGAATATTTGCAGAACAATAATCTAACCTACCGCATCCTTCCATTCAGGCTGCTAGAGGTTATTTGTTTACCACATCTGGTATCCTGCTGCTTATGTATAACAAGATCTCATCATCTAAGTAAATAAGTCCTAGTTTTACATAAGTCTGCCGTTTATAGTACCATTAGAAGAATGAGAATTAAGCAGAAAAAACTGTAAAATTGGTATTATATTGTATAAATGGACATGATTAGGAGTTTCATTGATGCCTCAGAAATCTGTTGACAAAGGGTAATACATTACAGCTATAGAGTACTGCTTAGTATACTCTAGTGTTTCAAGTCCATGTACTTGCTAAGCTGTCTACCTTACATCGGCATCAATCATATTTTATGAAGTATTAGTTTTGCATAGAAATAGCCTGCTAGACAGCAGAATTACAAAGAAAAGAGAAAGCAGGAAAGATCACACCAAGGTTTCCAACTTGGATAATGTAGTAAGCAATAGTAGTGGCATTAGCAGAAACTGCAAGAGAGTGGAAAGCACTTGACAAACAGATTTAGAGCAGCTATTAACAAAGCTTTACAGTGAAAATTTTAAGATAACTTTAAAAGGCTCTGGCTATTACATACATTTAAAAGTTAACTTGTCAACCACATGCCAGTTAAATCCTACTGGAAACAAGACATGGAATGCAGATATAAAGGGGGGAGAAGAATATGTATATTATATAAATATGACACATATTTATATATCTATTTACCAAAATTTTCTTAAGAAGGTCCAATGAACCCCAGGTTCAGATTTCACTATCAGCTATTAAATGCCTACTGTGTGTCCCATACATTAGCTCACAAAGTACAAAGCTATGTTGTAATGTAGGAATTATTATTATTGTCCACATTTTACAAATGAGTAAAGTGAGCCTTGGTAAAGTTAATAAGGTTATATAACTAATTAGATGTAGAGCCAGAATTTGAACACGAATCTTCTAAATAAAAGCCTGTTTTGTTTTTTCCTGACTGTCCCATGCTAATTCTCTAAAAATGCCTTTTTTACCTGAACCAAAAGGATTCTTTTATATTCTCCCATTCTCAACTCCCAACACTAAAGGGATAGAGTAGACCAGAAACACAATTATGATCATAATAGACTTATGATCCTCCTAGAATATCTCTCACAGATACAACAAAATTCAGGAATCTTTTAAACGTGTTACTTTAAATACCAGGTATCAATCAGTTGATCAAAAGTTACAACAGGGAAATCTCAGTACTTTCAAGTAATATTCTAACAGTCTGCTTCCTGGAATGAGTTTTAAGTAAGGTAATTGAACACACTGTTTCGCATAAAGCCTTATAAAATAAAGTCTTTGTCAAAAGGAAATGAAATATATGCTCTCTGCATTCAAAGGCTCTAGATGTCGACCTGTAGTCTACAGCTTTTGCACAACGATTCTCAACTTCATTAGGGGTCCAGTCTATAAACCTATCCCTCATGGCACACAACTCCACTTAACATGCAAATGTGGTTCTAAGAACACTGCCTCAGATACAGGGTAATCTATGCTTACTTAAGCTATGCTACATTTAATTTACACATATATTACTCTGGAAGAGCAGAATAAGGAGGAAAGGCTGATAAAATGGATTCCTCCATCCGCAAGGGTGATTAGGAAAGAAAAGAATACCAGTAGATAGCAAACCTGTAGTAACCTGTCTCACTTTCAGATAATTAGTTGTGAAATTTTTAAGGCAAGTGACTCACAAGGGAGGGTACAAATTTATTGCCTTCCACAATCTAATAATCTTGGCAGCAATGAAAGTTATCTATTTATTGATAGGCAACGGTAATTTATCTTCCCTGGGTAAAATGCAGTCATTTAAATGTTTTTTTCTTGTTATGAATGCTAGCCTCAGCAGTAAACATGAAAATGACTTCACAAGAACAAAAACACTCATTAAATGTCAATAAACCCCCAAAGCACAGCTATAAAACTGTCAGAAAATTCTGTATCAGGTCAGCAATGGACCACGAAGTTCAGGAAGAACAGTGAATTCAAGATGACTATGATGGCAAGAATTTGGCAAGGAAATCAGGACCAGAATTCTAGTCCTTGTTCTACCACTAAATTTTTTAGTGACCTTTAGAAAGTTACCTGACATCTCTGGGCATCATTTTTCTCATTATGAAACAGAGGAGTTTGATTAGATTCATTTATTCAGTAAAATTGGCTGAGCACCTAGTATTTACAGTGCTGACATAGGTGGAGTAGATACAGAAGTGAACAAAACGGACAAGGCACCTGACCTCAGGGATTTTCCATTCCAGCAGAAAGATGGATTCATTAGAACCTCTCAAGTTCTACAATTTTAGGGCCTTTCAAAGTATCAGACAATAACTAATTCCAGTATATATGATGTCCAAAAGGCAAGACAGAAAGGGTAAACCTATTTTGTGTTAGTATATCAGTTACATTTCAAATAATATGCCCAATATGTGTGGTGGAATATAAAATGATACAGCTGATTTGGAAAACAGTTTGGCAGTTCCTCAGAAAGATAAACACAAAGTTACGATATGACCCAACAATTCCATTCCTAGGTATAGCAAAATTGTAAACAAATATTCACAAAAAGACTTGCATGCAAATTTTTATAGCAGCATTATTAATAACAGCAAAAATGTGGAATCAACCCAGATGTCCACCAACTGATGAATGGATAAACAAAATGTCCATATAATGGAATATTATTGATATGGACAGGAGGCAGGGAAATATTAGATAGAAGAAGGCAGTTCCCCAGCAAAGGCCCCACCCACAAGCCTGGAAACCACTGCCCTAAATGGGAAGAGTTATCCTTGTTTTCCCGCTCAAATGTTGCTTTTTCCAAAATCACCCTGGCCCGCCAGCCCCCCATCCTTTACCCATAAAAACCCCAAACTACACTGGCAGAGGAACAGAGCAGTGCAGGAGAGAAGGAGAAAAGAGAAGAAGCATCTGAAGGTCAACAGGAGTTCAGCCAGGGATGGCTGGAGATGAGGGAAGATCCTCTTCCCACTCCACCTCCTTTCCATCTCCCCATCCTGCTGACAGCCACTTCCACTCAATAAAATCTCTACATCCTTCAAGTCCATGTGACCTGATTGTTCCTGGATGCTAGACAAGAAGTCAGGTACCAAGAAGGCAGGGTGTAAAAGGCTGTCACCCTGACTCTCCACTGAGCTGGTTAACACTTAGCTGTACACAGATGACAACTGCTAAAAGAGCATTAATTTTAACACACCCCTAGACACTGCCATGGGGCTGGAGCCCAAAAGCGCTTGTCCCAGCCCTGACCTGCTCACCTGCGTGTTCCCCATTCCTCAAGAGGTTTGAGCACAGCAGTGGCCCAGTAAGCGGGCCACACCCCCATCACAAGTCCCATGAGGGGGTCAAGGGAATTCTCCTGTCTTATTATTAAGCAATAAAAAGAAATTAGGTACTGCCATCCTATAACATGGATAAACCTTGAAAACATTATGCTAAATGAAAGCTAGTCAGAAAGGCCATATACTGTATGATTCCATTTACATGAAATGTCCACAACAGACAAATCTACAGAGATAGAAAGTAGATTGGTGACTGCCAAAGGCTGAAGAGAAGCGGGAATGGGAGTGACTGGTAATGGTGAGTGATTGCTAATGGACAGTTTTCTTTCTGGAGTGACAAACATGATCTGGAATTAGACAGTGGTGATAGTTGCACAACCTTGTGAATATACTAAAACCTATTGAGTTACATTCTTTAAAATGGTGACTTGTATGTGAATTATATCGCAATATTTTTAATTTTAAAAAATTAAAAATTATGGAAAAAATTTAGGTCCTAATACGTAACCGAATCAATTATCTTAGCAAAGTTAGAAAACAGCATAGTAAAACACAAAGCAGATGATTTGCTAGTGAAATGTTTAAAATAATGTTCAGATTGTGATTTCAAAGCAGTCTTACACTTGGTTCATTATTTTAGATCCAAAATAAACATCATTAAGATTGATTCAAACAAAATATGAAAAGTCATGTTTCCATCAATTCTTTCTCTAATATTCTAAGACTTCGTTGTTTCAGTGCCCTTTCATTTTACTAAATCAATATCCTCACTTCTCCTTCATCATTTTCTTCCAACCCATGCTGTTAATCACCTCAATCCCTTTTCTCAAACCATGCCTCTCTTGCTTAATACTTTCCCTGCAACTTCAGCCTTTCCAAGACATCAATATTTCCACAATCCTCCTCTAGTCAATGTTTGACTCATTATAAGAATTTCTAATCTACACATCTGTATAACACTCATAAGGTAACTTTTGATCAGGTAAAAAGGGAAAAAGAAAATGCAAAAAAAAAAATTAAGAAAAATGATGATACTTACTGAAAGCAATTTTACCAAAATTAACTTTAATAAGTCCTGGTATACCGTGGCTCAAAATTTAATATCTACAATAAGTACCAATAGATGTTTGTGGCATAAAAGAAAGCAAGTGGCATACCAGAAAACACAATGATGTAGAATATAACTGAAGGAACCCGAATATTATACTAAACAAGTCTTCAAGCCTCAACTATTGAATCCGTTTCCTGATTTATAAATTCTACAAGAGCACATTTCTAAGCATCGAGTTTGTGCATAACTAGCCAAAGCTGGACATGCTCTAAGGATTACAATAAAATAAGAACAGAGTAGAGCAGAACAGAACAGAATAGAATAGAATATTAGCACAGAGTGATGACCATTTGTTTTGACATTGTTTATTCCTGATCACTCTAAGGCATGTGCTCTACTTGGTGGCAAATGCTTATGGCTACTAGAATAACAAATGGCATTTAGATGTCAATAGTGAACAAAGTCAAAGGTGAAATGTTAGCAATTCTCTGATTGAGAAATCCAAGGGAGAAAGAACTCCTTAACACTCAGTGTGGTTGGCCTTGACCAGAAATTTAACTGTAGCTGAGAAATTTACATTGGACTATGCAAGACAACAGGAAGGATGGCTGCTCCTCACATCAGACCAAGTGAATAAAATTGAATAATTTTAAATCAGGACATTCTCTATGCTGAGGTTTAATAAGCTGTAGACATACAAATCACTGTCAAGTGTGATCCAGCAATTCTGAGAGCTGCATTTTTAAGCTTCCATTAGGCTGCAGCACTTTTACCATGATCCTATCAGTCATAAGTTGAGAAGTTAAATACCCTATTTCTCAAACTCTTGGAAGTATCACAGACTGAAGCAAATAATTTGCAAACACAAGTAGTTATGTCTCTCATCTTTTTTGTAATAAGGAAATTGATTCTCTCCTCAAAACCTACCAATTTATTTTTCTCCTTCTGTTAATCAGATTATCAAAGCACAGTAGAATTTTTCTACACGGGAATCTCAAACTGAAAGGAAGAAAAATGGAATACCCAAGGTGTGTGTGGTACCACCCCTTACCCACTGGAAATACAATAAGAAAATATTTGGCCACCAGCCTCCCAAACTCTCATCTCTGCCATGGCAACTGATGGAGAAAACTGGCAAAGAGAGCCCATGCAAAAGCAAGATGTTAATTTATAGAGTACAGAGTTTGGTGATTGAACCTTCCTGTGCCAACCCCACATCTCCCTGCACCGCAACGCACTTGTAGATGGCAGAAATGAGGTTACAGAGTAGCTGATAAAAGCTAATCCAAGATACAAATTGCTGTTTTCCTTTCTGACTAGATGTTAAAATTCCTGCTCTACCAAAAATTAAAACAAAAATCCATTTCCATTCTACTTCCTGTTTTGTGAACAACAGATGATGGTGTCGGGCATTCCATAAAGATAATAGTTTCAAGCTTGTCATGTCAAAATGTCAGAGGTGCTGATGAAAATGCATAGAGGTAATGTCAATGCTTGAGCCTTAGCATATAGACAGCAAACAAATAAAATAGTAACCCAGTACAACTGTGGCTCACAAAGGCTGGGAGTGGAGAAGCACAGCCTATAAAGTTGGATACAAAAAAAAACACTCTTCATCCCAACTAAAGACTCATTCCCATACTCATCCCCTAGCTTATGAGGTGACTGACATACAATCCAACTTAATGAACTGCAAAAAAAATGATTATCTTGAAAAAAATAAAACAACTCATCAAATCACCTTTGATATACCTCAAAAAAAAAATATATGGGAACATCAAGAGAGTCACATTGGATGCTAAGGTTCCTTTAGAGTATATGGAGCACCAGGCAGAGTTTAGAGCCATCTTTTCAATGTGAATCCAATTACTCATTAATGAAAAAGACAGAGACCATGGATCACGCTGTCAATATAAACTGCTCAATTCCCTGTTTTACCTTAAGAGAGGAAATGTCTGAAGCTCAGCAAGAAGCTGACATCAAAAGATGTTCATGAAAAAGATCAACAGGAAGTCAACTGAACTATTGAATGTTGATATTCAATAATAAGAACCTCTGTATTATTTAATGATGTTGGTGATGACAACCATCTGTTTACAGCAGAAAGAACCTACATTCATTAATAGTTCTTTCTTCACCATGTATTTACAAATACTGTCTTTAAAATTGCCCTTGGCAAAGCAAAGATAGCAAGACACGGTAACAGTTTTCATAATTTCAAGGAAGTGTTTCTAAAAGAAAGGCAAAAGGAACCAATATTTATTATTTTCCACAGGAAAATTAGCAGAAAATTGAGCCATGTAAATAAATTTGCCATAAACATCCAAGCAGATACTATTATTATCCCACACTTCATGAGCAACTTATTTGCATGTAATTAATTTGCTTATTTCTGGGGCCGCAGACAATATAATATGCTTATCAGCTTGGTTTCCAAACAATAAGTGTTTAACTCTTCCTTTTATATTTGTAAGAAAATATTTACTTGCTCTTTCCTTGACAGATTCATAGCCAGCTGCAGGCATGAACACACAGGGTTGCTTCTGTGGCAATTACAGACACGTAACCCCCAACTGGGGCATGAAGTTACTAACCTTAAAATGAACACAGAATAATAGCCAAGGCTGAATTCCCTAACACGAAAAACATGATCACCAGAAACAGAAAACATCTATGGGAAAGGGGTGCTCATATCTCCTTCCTGTAGACAAAAAGAGTCAAACTCTGTAAAATATTTGAAGAGATATATTCTGAGTCAAATATTAGTGACCACGGCCCGTGGCACAACCCTCAGGAGATCCTGAGAACATGTGCCCAATGTGGTTGAGGTGCAGTTTGGTTTTATACATTTCAGGGAGGCATGAGACATCAATCAAATACATTTAGGAAATATAATGGTCTGGTCCAGAAAGGTAGGACACCTCAAAGCAGAGTGTTCCAGATTATAGGTAGATTTTAAAATTTTTCTGGTTGACAATCGGTTGAGTTTATCTAAAGACCTGGGATCAAGAGAAAGGAATGGCTGGGTTAAGAGAAAGGACTGTGGAGATCAAAGCTCTTATTTGCAGAGGAAGCCTTCAGGTAGTAGGCTTCACAGAATAGGCTGTAAAATGTTTCTCCTCAGACTTAAAGTCTGTGTTGATGTTAATCCTAGAGAGGTATAATGGGGCATGTCCAACTCCCCATGTTCCCGTCATGACCTAAGCCAGTCTTTCAGATTAAATGTTAAGAGTGTATTGAGCCAGACGTGATGGCTCACACCTGTAATCCCAGCACTTTGGGACGCTGAGGCACGTGGATTGCCTGAGCTTAGGAGTTCGAGACCAGCCTGGGCAACATGGTGATACCCCGTCTCTACTAAAACACAAAAAATTAGCCGGGTGTGGCAGCGTGCACCTGTAATCCCAGCTACTCAGGAGGCTGAGACAGGAGAATCGCTTGAACCCAGTAGGCAGAGGTTGCAGTAAGCCAAGATTGCGCCACTGCACTCCAGCCTAGTTGACAGATCGAGACTCCGTCTCAAACAAACAAAAAACAAAAGAGTATCTTGGCTGAGGAGGAAGTCCATTCAAATGACTGGGGGGCCTCAGAATTTTATTTTTGGTTTACATTCCCCAGACTACCGACTTCTAAATTCTGTCCTCCCTTGAAAAAGCAACTCCCTACCAACATCTCCCTATCCCCTGAAGCTTCCATGGCTGTTCAGCTCATTGTCTTTAAAGTTCTTCTCCCTGCCAACTGTAACTGGAGTCCATGGAGCCCATGCCTTCCCCCCGCCAGGGTACTATGGCAGTGTCTCCCCATCCTGAGCTCTGGCCCTAGGAAAATACTGTTATTTCCTCACTGAACTGATTGCCATCACTAATATAGTCTGAAGCTTTGGGAACTCCCTTAATGTTTTCTGTGTGCTAGCCAACCTACTTTCTAGAGGCTTTGCCTCCAGAGAATTTTGGTAGTCATTTGTCAAGTTACAGGCTAAAGATTTTAAATGTCCCATCTATTGATCTCCCTCTCTCTTTTCTTAAGTTTAGCTTCTCTCTGAGAGAATATAAGAAACAAGAGTTAAGCTGATCACATTTTTAGGGATTGTTTCTATTCATAGTGCTAAACTTCACATCGAATATACAACATTATGACTCTAAACATAATGTTACCTCTAAATATTCCAGGCATATCTTTTTATGAGTAATGCTTGTGGGGTACAAGCTTATGAGAAATATTCATTTATTCATTCAGTAGTTACTAAACACCTATTATGTACAAGAACAGCACTAGGTACGGGGTACATAATAATAAGCTAATCACATGATTCTTAAAATTTAGCAGGAAGGAAACTGACAAAAGTCTACACACGTGCACATATTCACATCTACACAATCACCAAATGAGCAAAGTGATGTAAAGTAAGATAGAGAGTGTTATGACTTACATATGGCTTACCTAAAGTGAGGACAAAAGATGACACAGAATATCTAAGCAGTAATATTAGTTTTGCCATATATTATGAACTCTCTAGAAGAATTCTAGAATTAATCTCTAAAAGAATTCTCACAAAGAAACTTATTTAGCTCATTTTGGATTGCTCCGTTAATTCTATTACTTTACCTAGTGATAATTTTCTTTTTTTTTTTTTTTTTTTTTTTTTTGAGACGGAGTCTCGCTCTGTAGCCCAGGCTGGAGTGCAGTGGCCGGATCTCAGCTCACTGCAAGCTCCGCCTCCCGGGTTCACGCCATTCTCCGGCCTCAGTCTCCCGAGTAGCTGGGACTACAGGCGCTGCCACCTCGCCCGGCTATTTTTTGTATTTCTTAGTAGAGACGGGGTTTCACCGTGTTAGCCAGGATGGTCTCGATCTCCTGACCTCGTGATCCGCCCATCTCGGCCTCCCAAAGTGCTGGGATTACAGGCTTGAGCCACCACGATAATTTTCAACATGAGATTCTTTCCCTTTCTCCTTTTAAAAAGTAAGCATTTCCCACAATTTCTGCAGTAAGATAAAACCTTCGCATACTTCTCTAAAATTCTAACTACATATTTTTTTTCTATTATTAAAAAGAATGAGATTCCTAGTTTTTTTTTTTTTTAATTGCTCCATAAATCCCCAAGGGATTTTCCACCAATGCCCATTTCAATCAGCTCTAAGTTGAATGTCATTCTGAACTGGGTCATTTTGAAGAGCTGCATGAGCCAGTAAAACATGTAACCTACATAACCTCCATGTTAAGAAAATGTGGTTCTAAAATCAGCTTCATGCAGTTTGACTATAATTTCACTGGCTCCCATCTAATTTAAGCACCGATTTTATTATGTAATGCGAACTACAGGAAACACACAACTCTTATGTTAGGCACCCTTTTTATCAAGCAATGCAAGCAATATCAGTACCCTCTTTATTGTATAATATAAGATATATAAGTACCCTTTTTATACATGATGCAAGCTATAAGGAAAACAAAACCTCTAAAGCCAACCTTAAACATGAAAATCACCCAGAGCTAAAGGACGACTTAACCAAGAAATCAACAACTTCACTAAGCAAGTTTTTCTAAAATCTCCGATTTGAACTTCTGTTTTGTTTTCAGTTTTGCCTACCTCAGTGTATTGTCCTCTGCCTACTTAATGAAGAAAGGTATATAGGCCAAACTGCCCAGCCTACTTCCAATGTTCAGAGACACAAGCAAAAATGATGGGTCCAAACGCATGTCAGGACCTTATCATCAATCAGCGAACAAAAGGGCTCCATTTTTTGCAAAAAATGAAATTTTTAATGACCTTCAATAAGGTTACTGGGCATAACATAAAAATTACCTCAAATGAATTGCACATAGCTCTTATTTCTTTATTCTGCCTAGTATTATAGGTTGTCATTTAAATGTCCATTTCTCTTAGTAAATTAAAAAACTGCTTCAGGGCAAGGATCATATTCTTCATTTTGGCATTTCTAAAGTATCCTGAAAAAATGCTCAATGACTATTCAATGAATGAAGAAATATAATTGGCTTTTAAAAGCAAATTATATAGGCACTGGGGGGAAAATAAATGAGTAGTTAGGAGATTTTTTAAAAATTTTAAGTACACACTTATTGGCTCACATTTCAGCTCTCTAGTTGTAAGTAACAGAAAACAACTCCAAATAGCCTGAACAAAAGAGGGAAATTATTACTAATACATAGATTTAGAGTTATGTGTTATACAACTTAAAGGCAAAAATGCTGCCAGGACCCAGAAAAGCAAGCAGGAAATGAAAAGCAGACTGGCCCCCAGCAGTAAGCCCTCTTTCTCTATAACTTTTCTTGTCTCTTCAGATCTGAGCTGCCTCTGTCCTCTGCAAGGAGCATTCTCTGCCACTCATACAGTAGAAGTCAGCTGTACCACAGCTTCCTCGGTTTCTAATCTCTTTATGTTAGATCAGCAAGGACTAAACTGTCATCATTTGGTCCCAAATCCAAATTCCCAAGACGGAGAATCTGTGTGACCCAGTTTGGATCAGCCATCTATGCCTTCCCTGAAGGTCTGTCATCAGACTAATTCAAGGAAAAATCATGACTTTTGGGTACACACTACTATTGGTAGGAAGGGGGCAGCCCTGTGAATAAGGCAATACAACAAAATGAGTCCACTACAACATTATATAATGCTTTACACTTTACCAAGAACTTTCACTTCTTTAACTCATTCAATTCACGCAACAGCCCTGTAAGAGAAGAATGACAGAACTTACATATAAAAGAATTGATGCTAAGGATAGTTCAATGTCTTTCCCAAGATAGTTCTGCTATTAGGGCAGAGCGTGTCCATTACTTTACACCAACCCCTATCACCAAAATGGAATAGTAAAAGAGAAAGGAACAACTTTTTTTTTTTTTTAAGCCCAAGTTAGGATGTTACAAACTCTCTCGGAGAGTTCAACAGCACTACAAACGTGAAAAACACTATACTCAAGCAGAAGTGGCAGGGAGAAAGAATACCAAAAATTCCCTGATGTGAATAAGCTTTTACATAACAAATTATTTTGCTGACCATAAAACAATTCACCTGGCCAGGTCAAGCCCAAAGAACTTTCTTCTCCCTCTAAATCAACCTTCTTTGGCACCTACCATCTGTAAAAATTTCTTAAAATGTAATCGTCTAAGGAGTGTTGCTGAAATGTAGATTCTGATTCAGTAGTTGCCGCAGACAAGACTTTACAGTGAACCCATGATCCCTACCTCCTACTGTCCATGCTTTTGTGTGTTTACCTCCCCTTCAGTGTGGGAGGGAACTGTGACTTGCTTTTAACCAACAGAATATGGCAAAGATGACAGGCTGTCACATGACACTATGCAAGACTCTGAAGCTAGTAGAACCCCTCCCACCAACCCCACTGCTGGCTTTGAAGAAGCAAGTTGTCATGAATCCTGGAGCAGCAAGGAAAAGAACTCAGCCAACAACTGGAGATTAGAATCAGACTCTTCCTCAGTTGAGTCTCTGAGGTGAACCCAGCGCTGGCTAACACCTTGACTGCAGCATGGTGACAGACCCCGAAGCAGAGGAACCATCTTAGCAACTCAGACTCCTGACCCACAGAAACTGTGAGATAATAAGTGTGTGCTGTTTAAAATCACTAAGTTTGTGGTAACTTGTAGGCAGCCATAGGAAAATAATAAGAGTTGGTTTGGATTGGGGCCTGGGATCTGCGATTCACACTTCAAACAGCACTAACATTCATTTGACACACCAACATTTGCTGTCTTCCGTTTAGGTTGGCCTTTGATGTTATCCCTCTGCCAATCAGACTATGATTCCCTTAAAACACAAAAACCATATCCTCCATGGCTCCCCAGGACAATACTCAAACAAATACTTGAGTGTTGGCTGTGCATGAATGCACCATTGTTGCCTTCCTGATCTCCCATCATACAGATTTTATCCCTTTAACTCTGCTTCACATCAAAACACCAGTCAGGTGATCAACTGCTTTACTGTTAGTTCTCAAAACTGACTTCTTAATTCTTTTAATCATGAGTACCAACTTGAAGAACTGGAGAATTTCAAACGTGTTCCTTCAGTGGATCTGTAAATAAGTCCTTAATCTGTTCCATACCATGAGTCTCCTTTCCTCCTCTTCCTTGACATTTTTTCAGACCTACTAATCATACATCAGCTCATATGCTGCTGATGGAGCTACAAGTCCATAACCACCCCAAATCCTTATTACATGATTCATCTAACTTCTCTCAAATTGAAACCACCTTGCTATTTTCTTGAAATTCGCTCTCCACTTCTACCTTCTTTAATTCTGCCTATACCCAGCCTCTTGAAATAACAGTTATTCAGAGGATGTCTCCCGTTTCCTCTGCTGTACAACACTCCTTGAATTCACTTACACCAGGAATATCATGCTGAACCACTTTATGACTTTGAAACACAGTCAGAGATGACCTTTTTCTCACCACTGAAATTATCTGTCATCCTTACAATATATTCCCATAAATCTCCATTTATTTTTTCATTTTTAATTTAAATTCTGAAAGCTTACTGTATATGAAGGCTTCATCTAATCCTATATCCTGCATAGAAGTTTGCTATAAAATACCTGACCAATCAATTACAATGGTCTCCCAGCCTCAGAGTATATGCACCAATTCATCTTATATCTAACAATATTCACAATAACCCTAAAAGTAACTACTAGTAGTGAGAAGACAGAGTGATGCAAAGCAGAATAAAGGAAAACGACAAACCCTGGGGATGACAGCTACAGCAGAATCTCAGGAGGTGGGTTGTGTATATTTAGAAATGTTTTAACTAGAGCTTCTGTTATCACCCCTTAAAGAATGTGGTCCCCACCCTTACCCCAAGAGAATCAACGCACTGACCCATTTTTTTCTCTCCAGCACTTCATAACCCGTGCACATTTCAGACATTATTCTTAGTAACTTCTGACATTATTTTCCATGAACACTTCGTGACTTTAATTCAACAGTATCTGAGCAGTACAACGTGAAAGTAACTCTGAAACTGATTATTCAGTCTTCTCCAAAACCAGTGTACAACCTCAGTAAGCAAAAAGAGCTAACTGGCCAACATTACGAACCAAGCTACTTTGCCATTCCTTTCACATTCAGATGAGGCAAGAGAAACTACAGTAATCAATACTAAATTTCTGGGCACTAATGTGCCACAGCAACAAAAAAAGTGTCGAGTCTGGGATTCTCCAAGATTGCAGCCTATTGTCTAAACATGTAAAGCACTGAACCAAGAAAGGAATCAATACATACAGTTGTCTCTTGTCCTGAACTATGTTCATAACATGTTTGATGACATTATCTTTATGAGATGAGTGAAACTGATAAATCTGCTATGTTCTTTCTATTACTAAGTAGAGATGAAACTGGAAAGAAAGGGTAGAAAGGAATTACTTGAAAATTCTTTTTTAGTAAAAATGGAAGAGACATTGTTATTAATACTATGACTTTCACTTAAAATCAAATATCCATCTATTGATTGATGCCAGAAGTTAAAAATCATGCAAAAACTGGAAACCTATAAAGAATTCTAATGTTTCACATGCACAGTCTACAAATAAATTTAATACTCCTTGGTTTTTTACTTTAAAGAAGCCAATTATAATGACTTCTTCTCAAATGAAATTTTAAACGAGGGTAAAAAAAACACGGTACCTAAAGGTACTGATGAGGTTGACTGATCAAGGATCACAGCAAGCAAGAGGGGATATTACTGATATGATCAGTCCTTGATGTCACTAGTATAGAGGCAGAAAAAAAGGATGTAAACTATGGCAAAGATATTCCCCAAATGTCTTAGATCCTTGGCTCCATTCGGTGTATAAGTAGAACCTAACCTTGATTCTTGTAGTCACTCTATGTATTCTAACCTAGCCTGGATTCTTATAGTCACTACGTTTATTCTGCTTTTAATTATAAATGAGATTTTTTTTACCCCATCAATGTTCTGATTATAAAGCCATTTAACACCTTAAGTGTAAAAAAGGCTTTCAGTTGACACGCAGTCAGAACTTCCATCTTCACATCCTAGCTTCTCTCTGAATCCTTCCCTTGTTAGGAAACTACCTACCTCTAAAGACAGTGTATTCTAAGAATAGATAGCTCTAATTACTGGTGATTTCTTTTGACTGGGCAGGAACCTGCCTTTCTTTGACTCTTTAGTGCCTGAGTTCTGTCCTATGATAAAACAGAATTAAAAGAATTACTTAACCATAAAAGAACTGTTAAAACATTAAGGGAAATTGCCACGTCTCCACCAAATCTGTCCTTGCAGTCCTGCAAATCCCTTCCATTACACACCCTGTATGCTCTTCTTCATTCCCAGTTTCCAAAGTATAAAAATCATATAATCACATAGACCTCATCATTCGTACTATCTAAATCCATGTGAATCCTCAATGTTGTCAGATAATGCATTTAGACATCTGTCTTTCATGTCTTCACTCATCCAAAGATGTTCCAAATGTTGTTCCTTCCCTGTAATGCCCCATATTGCTACCTTCATCACCACCAGGCCCTCTTCCTACCAACTGGAGGGCACTCACCATGCATTCCTTCAGCTCCTCCTCTACTCCAACATCAGCTTAGCTTCCCTCCCTGCAAGCAAAGAGTCATCCATCCACCCATCCTTTTTTAAAAAATGTACTGTTGCCCTTTCTCTCCATTCCTTTCAGAGTGTTCTGAAACTGTTTTCCTCAATTATTTCTTCTCAAATATCTAGTGGAGGAGACATGAGGAAATACTAAAGATTGACTGATCATGAGTGAGGCAGTGTTGATGGCACTTGGTACACATTGTTTCATCTTCCCAGGTTTTTCACGGCTTTCCCACATACAAAGTCTCTCCATGCTGGATAAAGTTCTTTTTCAAGATATATTTACTTATGCATCTGACTATACTCTGTGGTTGGCAGTGGTATTATAGAAACCATTATTCCTGGCCGGGCGCGGTGGCTCAAGCCTGTAATCCCAGCACTTTGGGAGGCCGAGGCGGGTGGATCACGAGGTCAGGAGATCGAGACTATCCTGGCTAACATGGTGAAACCCCGTCTCTACTAAAAATACAAAAAACTAGCCGGGCGTGGTGGCGGGCGCCTGTAGTCTCAGCTACTTGGGAGGCTGAGGCGGGAGAATGGCATGAACCTGGGAGGCGGAGCTTGCAGTGAGCCGAGATCATGCCACTGCACTCCAGCCTGGGAGACACAGCGAGACTCCGTCTCAAAAAAAAAAAAAAAAAAAAAGAAACCATTATTCCTTACTCAAAGGATCTTTGAGCGCTAGAAAGAGAAACAACCCTATATGCACATAACATGTTTTTAAAAGAGAGAAGGTATGAATAAAAAACTTGTCACTCTAGGTATCTAAATCAGAATTATGTTGCTGTGGTACCACTTGGAAATTTCAAACTGTTCACACGAGTGATGGTCAAGTACTACAGCAAATCTGATGCACAAGGCAAACTTTGTAGCTCCATCTTTCCTTTCAAGCCCTATTTCTCTCCTTCAATTCACTGACAACCTTTTTAATGTGTTTTACACCACAGTCTTTTTTTCTCATAGGGTATATATTGTATACTCCCTACAATCTGATTTTGAATCTTGCTTCTAAAATGAAAACTGCATCCTAGGAGGATATCAATAAGCTAATTGCCAAATATGAAGTTTTGTTGTTTTTATTTAACTACATTCACTCCCTCTCTGTACCATCTGACATTGTTGACAACCTTTCCTTAGTATCTGTACTAATAAATGATTCTCCAACTTATACCTTTATGACCAAATTTTATTTCCTGTTTGTCAGATCTCAACAAAATGTAAGTATGCACCAAAGCATTTCTGCAACTTGTATTATGTTTTAATTCTTCCTTGGCAAAATTTTCTACTCTCATCACAATGACTATTATTTTGAGGTTGTTGACTACATCTGTACATATCTATATTTTAGAAAATGATATAACAGCTATGTATCTAGCACCCCAGCTTTAACAAATGCTAATATTTTGCCTTATTTGTTTAATGCCTTTTGTTATTTAAGAAATAAAATGACACAAATATAGCTAAAGCTTCACTCACCATCTCTTCCCATTTTTTTATACTTTGATCATACATGTGTGTATCGAGAAACAATATATGCCAATGTTTTATATGCTTTAAAAATCTATATACAGTCAATATGCACATGAAAAAGATGATCAACATCATCAGAGAAATGCAAATCAAAACTACAATGAGATACTACCTCACACCCACTAAAATGTTTATAATCAAAGACGAACAGTAACAAGTATCAACAAGGATGTGGAGAAACTGGAGCCCTCAGATGCTGCTGGTGGGAACGTAAAAGCATGCAGCCACTTTAGAAACCAATTTGGCTATTCCAACATAGAGTTACCAGGAATCCAGTGATTCCACTCCTAGGTATATACCCAAGAGAAATGAAAACACAGGTCTACACAAAAACTTAAACATAAATGCTCATAGAAACATTATTCATAATAGCTACAAAGTGAAAACAACCCAAATGTTCAACTAATGAATGGATACACAGAATGTGGTATATCTATACAATTAAATATTACCCAGCAATAAAAAAAAATGAAGTACTGATACATGCTACAACACTGATGAACCTCGAAAACATTATCTAACTGAAAGAAGTCTGTCATTAAAGACCACACATTATATGATTTCATTTATATGAAATGTCAACAGGCAAATATACAGAGAAAGAAAGTAGATTTGTGGTTGCCTAGGGCTGGAGAATATGAGAGACTGGCAGGGTTTGGGGGTGGGGACTGATGGCTAAGAGAACGGAGTTTCTTTGTGGAGTAATGATAATTTTCTAAAATTAACTGCAGTGATAGATACACAACTCTGTGAACATGTTTAAAGCCATTGAATTGTGTACTTTGAATTGGTAAACTGTATGGTATCAAAATTATATCTCAAAAAAGGTTTACTTATAATAGAGAATATGGACAATCACTGTATCACATACATAATAGTTACATTACATATATACTCTTTTACAGCTTACATTACCCTTAGCATGTTTCTGAGATGTATCCATGTGGATACATGTGCAACTAGTTTATTTTAACTGCTCTGCTGTATGGAGGAAACATCACCCTACATTTATCCATTCCTCCACTTTCTTTCTATTTGAAGTAGACAGTGCTAAAATGAACATCCTTGTACATGTCTCTTTGTTTTCTATGTGTGACAATTTTCTAGGCTAACACATAAAGGCAGAATGGCTGAGTTGCAGAATATGGACATCTTCAACTTTACCAGATATTTCTAGATTGCTTGCTTAAAAGATTGTAGTAATTTATTCTCATCAGTAATATACAAGAGTTCCTGTTTCTTCTCATCCGTGCCAACACTTGGTGTTATCAAGCTTATTAGGTATTGTCGATCAATAGTTGTAAAATGGAATCTCACCAGGGTTTTACTTTTCATTTCCCCAACTATTAGCAAAGTTAAGCATCTTTTATAATTGGCCATTCAAGCATTTACCTATGTGAATTGCCTAGTCATATTCTTTATCCATTTTCCACTGAGTACTTTATCTTTTTCTTATTGATTTTGTATGATTTATTTCAAATTCTGAATATTCTCTTTGGCCACTTAGAAGAGTTACAAATACATACTACCAGTCTATGGTCTGGCATTTTGTTTTGTTTTAATGTCTTTTGTTATATTTAAGATTTTTAAGTTAATGTATTTTTTTAAGTCAGTCTTTTAGGGCTTGTGATTTTTATATCTGCTTTAAGTGTCTTCTCTATTACAGTGTCATGAAAGTATAGTCCTTCAAAGTTATTCAGAGTTTGTCTGAAATGGCCTGGCCTTTATACCTCCTTCATTGATCAGTCACTATGGGCCAAACCAGGAAGGTATATGATCTTGGACAACATAGCTCTCAGCAGCTTTGGCAATCTCTAAACGAGGTGACAGCTGAAGTTCTGGGTACCAAGATCTTTGGTTTGACCCATAGTGCAAATATGAATGATCTTCTATTTAAAACCCTTCGAAGACTCTTCTGCCCTTCCAGCAAAGTCCAAGCTGATTAAACACGGCTATAAGTCCCCAAAAGGAATCTGAGGTTTATAAAAATTAAGTCACTTGCACAATATCCCAGAGCTATCCAAAGTAGCAAGACCGAAAGTCAAGCCTAAATCTGACACCAAAGTCGCTGCAGTTCTATGACATCATCAATAAAATCCCAATGTGAGTATATGAAAGGGGATTCAAGCTAGGGAAGACTAAAGAAAGACCATCTACGGCAACATTTTCTTAAGAGCAGTCTTACTACCTACAATGGTCCCAAGAAAACCTGACTATTAAATAGAGTTAATTAAGAATGCCCCCTGGTAAGTCCTTTGGATTTAGGCACTAAGCAAAATGACAAGGAATTTAGTTTTGAAATGACCAAACTGCCAGTTTCATCATAACTTTCACTGGAGCTCATAAATCAGAAAAAAATTCAATGAGCTGTGCAAACGGAAAATCACTGAACTCAACAGAAGAAATCATTCTGAAATAGGTCTTCAGTAGATGGAGCTCTCCCCTTTGAATTGGTGCTGAACCAGAACTGAGAAATCTGAACAGTTGGAAATACAGTCGTTCAGACAAAGGTTCTGAACATTTCCACTGATTAAAATGCCAATCACCCTTCTCCTTAAAGCACCAGCATTAACCCTAGTATACTAGCCACATTTCAATCCAGAATAACATTATTATTAAACATGAACTGAGCACCAACAATGCCTTCAGCACCTCTAAGAAAGATAGAGAGTCCTTGCCGAGAGGTTTGCCATTAAACCACTATTTTGAGAAAGATAGCAGAACAATTGTCAACATCTTCTGAATTTTATTTTCATGGGAAAAAAAGAAAACCTCAAACTTCATTTCTCCCATTAGATTTTAATATGATTCAGAATTTACTTATGAAAAACTTCTCTATGATTACTACTTTTTTCTGATGCTTGATGTTGTCATATTAGGCTTATGGCCCGGTCCTGTTGTTTCGTTTTGTTCTGATTTTTTTAGAGATAGAGTCTCACTATGTTGCCCAAGCTGGACTCAAACTCCTGGACTCAGCAATTCTCCTGCCTCAGTCTCCAGCATAATTGGGACCACCACTAAAGAGGATATTTGATTTTTCATGGTGGTTTGGGATTAATTGTGAGGTTGCAGAGCTGGGCTACCATTAGACAAATGCTCAAGAAAAACAAAACATTTTATACCTGAATGCGGAAAAAAAATAATTGGACATTATCCGAAAAAAATATGGAAATATTAAAATACCCAAATATACTCAAATAAAAGTATGTCTAATCCTCCCACAATGCCCACCACAACATACCACTTTTATCAGCTAACTAATGCCCGTCAGCCAAATATTGGCAAAAAATTTAAAAAAGCTGAATTCTGAAGGTACTGACCCGATACAAATCAGAAATTCTGCACAGTCTAGACGCTCTTCAAGGCTTAAATTTAGATAGACCAAAACAGAGCAAAATTAACTTTGGCCCAGCAGTCAGGTAATAGCCCATCAAAAGCAACACACCTTATAACAAGCTCACTGATAGACAAGTGATTATTATTTAGTGATGCACTCGAAGGTCTGACCTCTTCCTATCAAAGCCACACTTAGAAGTAAACTGCATTATTAGAGAGAAACAAAAACTTGCAATGCAAAATCAAAAAAAATTGCTTTGTTATAATGATGTACTCCAAAACTTTTAAAAGGCAGAAGAAAAACAGCAGGTGAGCACATATATTCAAGTATTTCAGTATAAACAACGCTGCGTGAGTACCAAATAAACGAGCATGTTCCACTTGACACTATGACACAGCTTCCCCCAAAGCCAGCATACTTTTGTGACCTTGAAGATAAATCTCCCATAATCTGATCATAATTTGCACCTGGAGATGCCCTGTCTGGAGTATTTGATGTTGGGATTTTTGTTCAAATGACTTTCTTGAGAATGTCAATACATGTTTAGATGGAATATAAAGACTAAAACAACTGCCCCAATTTTGCTGATGCTAAGTCCTGAAAAGATTAAATGTACAGATACACAATCTGTGATGACATCTAGTTAGAATTCTGCCAGTGTACAAATGTGCTAATGTAGTGGCTGAGGTCAGGAAAAGCACAGGAAATGGGAAATGTCTTTTCAACGCATAAATGACTAAGAATATTTCTATTCTTATTAATAGCATGTTTATTCTATAGTAATAATAAGAATTATTGCGTTTACTTCTAATGACATTATAAACTATTAAAGACTACACTATGGTAAAATGATTCAGTGAGGATCTATTTGATGTTGGGATTTTTGTTCAAATGACTTTCTTGAGAATGTCAATACATGTTTAGATGGAATATAAAGACTAAAACAACTGCCCCAATTTTGCTGATGCTAAGTCCTGAAAAGATTAAATGTACAGATACACAATCTGTGATGACATCTAGTTAGAATTCTGCCAGTGTACAAATGTGCTAATGTAGTGGCTGAGGTCAGGAAAAGCACAGGAAATGGGAAATGTCTTTTCAACGCATAAATGACTAAGAATATTTCTATTCTTATTAATAGCATGTTTATTCTATAGTAATAATAAGAATTATTGCGTTTACTTCTAATGACATTATAAACTATTAAAGACTACACTATGGTAAAATGATTCAGTGAGGATCTATTTGATGTTGGGATTTTTGTTCAAATGACTTTCTTGAGAATGTCAATACATGTTTAGATGGAATATAAAGACTAAAACAACTGCCCCAATTTTGCTGATGCTAAGTCCTGAAAAGATTAAATGTACAGATACACAATCTGTGATGACATCTAGTTAGAATTCTGCCAGTGTACAAATGTGCTAATGTAGTGGCTGAGGTCAGGAAAAGCACAGGAAATGGGAAATGTCTTTTCAACGCATAAATGACTAAGAATATTTCTATTCTTATTAATAGCATGTTTATTCTATAGTAATAATAAGAATTATTGCGTTTACTTCTAATGACATTATAAACTATTAAAGACTACACTATGGTAAAATGATTCAGTGAGGATCTATGATCTACGGAATATACAAAGATGTTTCAATTTCTTTATATTTGGCTAACACAAACTATTTAAGACTTTGTATCCAAAAATGAGGCTACAGATTTAAGACATCAAGTTTAACTATTTGTTTACAAAAGTGAGAATGAGTGTGCACTAATCTACATACATCTTTTTGCTAAATTCCTTTTGATACAAAAGATGGAAACTTTTAAGATGGCTGGCCATAATTTGGGGTATAGTATATGAATTAAAAAAAAAACAGCCCAAGTTAACTAATCCAAAGATAGTTAGCCTTTGTAACGTTAGCCTCGTAAGAGACTCTTAAAATCATAGTCCCATCCAATGTAGTGCCTATCCTAAACTTTAGTAAAATAAGATCAGAGAGGTTGACTTAGCACAATTTAAATGGTCCATATTTATTGATGCTAATGTAGATTACAAACAATATATTTCACTGTCATCTTTTGGTGACCTTTGATGTATTATTCAAATAGAATATAAAACAAGGTGATACATCAATTATATCTTCAAATAGTTTTAATAACTTTGGGAAATTATCAACATGTGACATTATTTTTAAAGTTAGGATGCGGAACTGTATACATGCATAATCTCAACTATATAAGCATATATAGAAAAGAAACTCACAGCTAACAGTATTTCTACATAGGATAGTTATAGAGTAAATTTCATTTTCTCCATATTCTATAACTTTCTCAATGAACATTTATTACAAGGAAAAATAAAAATATTTCTTTCTCCCCCTGTCATCCCCAACATGCCCCCACCCCAACACACAATCCTGAAGGTAAAAATCCAAGGTTTGAATCAAAATAGACCTAACATAGAAGCGGACAACATGCTGATAACCAAATAAACCCTCAGGTGAGTCAAATTAAATGATTGTGTTGTAAAAAAAATAATAAATAAGATAAAATAAGGCAACAGACAGATGCCCATGCATGCACAATGTGAATGCATGTAGTAGAGCCATACATGGAGGAAAAAAAACCACACATATAGATATAGATTCGTCAACATTAATGTTCATTTGATAACCCTGCACAAAACTCTAATTTCCCTAATGTAATGCTTTTTACCCTAATATAATGCTTTATTCCCTCCCTCCTCTGATATCCTGTGAGATATAAGTCTTGATAAGAAGACAGAGCTATCTTGAAACACATGTCCGAGACATTATTATGATTCCTGCAGACTAACCATGTGGTGCTCACAGACATAAAACCATTTCAAAAGTACATTCACTGTGTACTGGCTCAGCAGGATGGGTTGTCTGGAGGAGGGAAAAAATGAAAAGACGATAAGCAGGGAGGCCTGGGTAAAATATAACTTCATTTCTTAGCATGAAAAAGAGACTCCCAGCAAATCTGTAGACTCAGTCTCTAATCTTTATTGGTAAAACCAAGCTAGTAATTCTGAATATTCTTTTAAGAAGATCATACAGATAGCCTAATTAAGTATTGAAAAACAAAAAAAAAAAAAGCAAAATTATTTTTAAATGTTAGCTAAAAAGAGGTTTCCCTTGTAAGAAAGATCTAGTAATTTCTAGTTCTTCCATTCAACTGTTCTTCCTAGTCCTGTAAGGCTAACTAACCCAGAGCTATGAAGATGAAAGTATTTCCAAAACTTACCAAGCTAGCCAATAGTAACATTCTTCAGAATACCAGATCCCTAGGGCAATTAAAATGTATAGAAAAGAAAGAAGGAATGAATTGAATGACCACAGCCTGCCAAATGTCTGAATAAGGTCAATTGTTAATACTTTCCACGTAAGAAAAGTTTAGGCAGGGGTCAGGACGATGACAGCAGACAGTCATATGAACTGCTCTGAGTTAGCGAGCTCTAAAGGTAACAGTGAAAATACTCATGGCAACAAAAGAAAATCAACTCCTGTGGCCATTTTTGGATACACTTTAAAGAGAAACAAAGCAATTCAGCCTCCAGCATATTCTGTCTCTCATAGCTGGTGATACTTCACATGACTGCTTTGAGAAGATGGGGGATGGAGGTGGGTATCACTGTGCATACAGCATGTAGCACAGACATTTATACATGGATTTCTCCTGTCACTTGTGCTATAGGAACATTCTGTAACGGCAATGAATTAAGAGTAAATCTAATACAGCTGAAATTCTGGTATTTTTAGTAGACTATCAAATGGTAGCTTTCTAACAGGAAAACAAAGCCTCAATAAAGTGGCAATAAAACTTGATCATTCTGTTATTGAATTTTAGCTAAACATTTACCAATTTGCTAGTTAATGTAAAATCCCTTATGAGAAACAGGGAGGTACAGCCTATAAGTAAGAACAACGGTGATTTATCTGTTGACTAACCTACTGGGAGGTTTATCTGATTTTGATTATACTTCTTTTTTATGCAGTCACTCCAGATAGTTCCAGCAAGAAAAAATTGTTTATATGAGATTGTCCTAACACAGGCTATCTATGATAGTTCAGAAAGGTCTTTTGGTCTTATAAATAAAGTGGTGGATATTGAAATATGCAAAGGTAAGAGAATAGAATTATTGATGGCAGTTTGACCATCTTATACTAGTCCCACAGTCCCAGAATACAGGTGTCGTTAGTCTGTGAAAATACACAGAATTCACATATGGTGGACTGAAAATAATGTGAGGAGCAACGTAACATTTCTGTGAAGTATGTGGACTTTGGTGTCAGACAAACTTAGGTTCAAATCCAAGCTCTTCCACTTAATAGGCATGTAGTAAATTACGGATGCAGAGGTGTACGTGAAATGAGATCATTCCAGAGGTTAGGACAAAAGAAATACTAAGTAAGTGGCAGCTGCCACCACCAAAACACCATCACCCCCATCATTACCATCAACATCTTCACCATCACCGCCCCTCCTCAACTCCATCATCACTACCAATCCCTCCATCATCCCTACCACCCTACCATGACCTCCGTCATCATCACCACCATCACCTCCACCATCACCACTCCCACTCCACCATCACCAACCCCTCTCCACCTCCATCATCACTACCAATCCCTCCATCATCACCACCATCACCTCCACCATCACCAGTCCCATCCCACCATCACCACCCCCTCCTCACCTCCATCATCACCACCAATACCTCCATCATCACTACCACCCTACCATGACCTCCGTCATCATCACCACCATCACCTCTACCATCACCACTCCCACTCCACCATCACCAACCGCTCTCCACCTCCATCATCACTACCAATCCCTCCATCATTACCACCATCACCTCCACCATCACCAGTCCCATCCCACCATTACCACCCCCACCTCACCTCCATCATCACCACCAATACCTCCATCATCACTACCACCCTACCATGACCCCCATCATCACCACCATCACCAGTCCCACCCCACCAACACCATTCCCTCCCCACCTCCATCATCACCATCAATTAATCATCACCAATATCTCCATCATGACCACTACCCTAACATGACCTCCATGATCACTACCACGTCCTCCACTACCTGCACCACCATTTCCATTATCACCACCACCATCACCTATAACACCGTCAACACCTCCACCATCACCACTAACTTCCCCCCAGTCCCCCTTCTCCTTCATCTTTACCACCACCATTATTTTACAGGTTTTGGAGTTAGGTTTAAGTTCTAGTTGACTTCAAATAAATTATTTGACCATTTTTAACCTCAAGTTTATCATCTAAAAGTGAAAAATAATTAATGGTCCCGGCTTTGCATAATTATTGAGAGGATAAAAGAAAAAAAAAAGTCCAACCAGGTGTGCATCTAGAAATCTAGGAGCTCAATATGAACCTCATGGTTAACTAAATTCTTATTTTGCTTATTCCAGCTTGACTTTAAATGTTTTTACAACCTCCTTCAAGGAGAAATGGTCCATAGGTTGGTAATACTGGTATTTATTATCAGCATTTTATTTAAATTAATCTTACTCCTAGAATTTACGGCCACCCTTTTCAGTTTGCTGGGGACTACATCTTACATACGCCTTGTCTTACTCTAGATTGCTATTCTCCGTAGCTTATTTAAACATTATATATTTGAATATGGCTGATATCCCTTTCTTTTACCTTTAAGCCACAGGGACCTTAACCTCTAAACCCAATCGTAGACTTGATTACATGAATTGCTTTTGCTGCTGAGAATCTGTTAAAGAAAAAAAAGTCACTCTCAACCATGTTAAAAATGGTAAGAAAGATTTTATTCAAGACCACAACAATAGAGATATTGCAACAGGGGAGAAAAGCTGGGCTCAACTTCGTATTAAGCTAAGATATTTGGGATTTATAGCCAACAAGCAGAGTAAGAGGACAGTGGATGGAAAAGTACTAAGAGGAAACACACCAAGAGGAGGGGGATTCTTATTAAACTAACCTAACAGGATTGTTGCTAAAGGCAGGTCAAGGACTTACAGATCAAAGGTGGGGAATGTGGAACTTGATCAGATATCAAGGGTGATCAGGTATCAAGGGGAGAGTGGATTCTCATTAAACTGACACAACAGGATTCTTGCTAAAACTGGATTTAGCAAGGACAAACACAGAAACCCAAGGTTGACCCCAAGTTGAGAAGAGGGCTCAGAGGAACCTAACTGAAGTTTGTCCCTTAGGAAACAGTCTTTGTCAAATCCAAGAGTAAACGAGCCCTGAGTGCAGGCCAGAGTGGCCTTCCTAATAAAGAACATAAGGTTCTTGGCACACATTTTAGGACATCAATACCAGTGGCAATGGACTGTCCCCTCTCACTCTCTGTCCAAGTGGAGGACTATAATAATACCACCTTACATTCATACATCACATTGCATTTAATAAACCACAGTTACATTCATTTTTGTCAACTGATACTGTCAATATAAATGACTGTTGCCTAAATGAAAACTTTCTGCAGAAGTAGACACAAAAAATAATTTAAACTGAAGTGAACTATGATATTTTATTTATGTGTTGTAATTCCAATAATATATTTCTTTCTCTAAAGTTCCTTCTAGCTGTAAGAATTTCACCCTTTGTATTTTATCAAGATAGCAAGGAAATTGCAAAAGGCAGAGAGAAAGAATCTAAAGAAATTTCAAAAAATACATACTTTCCCTTTACTGCTAATTTTAAAAAAAGTACAATTCCAGAAAACATTAGGGGTAAAACCAGGTTTTTAACGTTTTACAGTGACAGAGACCCAATAGTAACACAATGGATATAAGTTAGGTTGTGCTCATCCCCAAGGCTCAAAAATTATTAAGCATTTGCATCATAAATACAAAAAAAAGTGCTTCTCAAACCATATTCTTAAAAACTTGATATGATTCTGTAAGACATGCCACAATTGACCATGGATGTAGTACAGTATGGTGTGAGGAAATGGCACGGGATTTGGAATTGGAGCCCAGCCGAGGTTCAAGTTTACTTTCTCCATCACACAGCAATGTCACTTTGTACAAATTACTCTCAGTCTCTGTTTCCCTCATCTGTGATGTGGAATTAAAGGCAATAAGACGCACGAAAGAGCTCTATGAGCAGTACATCACTATACACATGTTCGTTATCTACAGACAGCAAAGAACACTCACAAGTAAGTTGTTTTTGCAAATAATGAACATAGTTTATCTTTCAGATCATATATATCTTGCTTATAATCCCAGTACCTAACACAGTGTCTCACAGTAGGCACTCAAATATTTACTAACTGAGGTAAACGGATAATCCCCCCGCCTTATCCACAGTTTCAATTTCCATGTTTTCAGTTACCCACGGTATAGTACATACCTTCAATATAGTAAAATAAGATATTCTGAGAGAGAGCAAGAGAGTGTGTGCATGAAAGAGTTCACAAGTGCACATTCATGTAACTATTATGGCATACTACTATCATTGTTCTTTTTTATTATTGTTGTTAATCTCTTACTGTGCCTAATTTATAAGTTAAAGTTTATCATAGTTATGTATAGGAAAAAATATGGTGTATATAAGGTTTGGTACAAACTTCAGTTTCTGGCATTCACTGGGGAGCCTGGAAATTATCCCCACAAATAAAGGAAGACTACTGTATATTTGGATGGAGGCAATTCCTTCCTGTTTTCTAGCCCTAAATTAGAATCCAATTACCACCTTAAGGTGGTACATTTGCTACCAAAGACAAATAAAAATAATATTCAGAAAACAAAAAAAATCAATTTTTTTATAATACTTATATCAGTTTACCATGATCTAAATAGAGAAACCACAAAAATGGAAAAATTTAACATTTCACAATTGCTACAACATCTACAACATCTCTATCTTTATTCAAATATTTATTATTGGTTTTATGATTATTATTCCAGATATTTTCCCTCCTCTTCCATATTTAATATGAATCACTGCCTACATACTAAAATTACAAATTTTGTTTTATTGATATTTGCTCTACATACATCATTAAAGCTTTATTACTCAATCAATGTGTATGAATTTAATATAAACTTTCCATAGCCTCAACATTGTAAATTCTACCTCACACAAAAAAAACTGTACTTATCTAAGTTTTAATTTTCTTTTTTTAAAAATGGTTTTTAGAGACAGGGTCTTGCCCTATCACTCAAGCTGGAGTATAGTAGCATGATCATACCTCATTGCAGCCTTGAACTCCTGAACTCAAGGGATCGATCCTCCCTCTTCAGCAACCCAAGTAGCTAGGACTACAGGTGTAGGTTATCACACCCAACTAATATGTGTGTGTGTGTGTGTGTGTGTGTGTGTGTTGGAGGGGCAGGGGGTAGAGGCGCAGTCTCACTATGTTGCCTGGACTGGTCTTGAATTCCTGGCCTTCAAGCAATCCTCCCACCCCAGCCTCCCAAAGTGCTGGGATTACAGGCATGAGCCACTGCACGCAGCCTTTTCTTTTCATTTCACCTCTTATTCAATAAATATTTCTAATGTGACAGGCACTAAGACAGCTGTGCACAGGTCACAGTCATGGCCCCAAGAAAGTTCCCAGTTGAGTCAAGAAAAGGCAATGACAACATAAGATGAAAACTGCGAGAAAGAAATGTGCACAGCGCTTTAGGGAATTCTACAACAAAGGGTACAGTATGTGCAAAAGATTGGAGGCAAGAAAGAAAAGGACCCCACCAAGAAACTAATGTGAGACGCACAGCTCCCACGGCCAGACTCAAGGAAGGCCTTGTGTGCCATGTCAAGGAATTTGGACTTAACTTTCAGAGTTTAAATGTTAAGGAGGGATTTGTCATTCAGAAAGCTGATCCCAGCTGCACTATGGAGAGTATATCAGAATAGGGCCAGAAGATCAGTTAATAGGATGGTATAGTGAGCTGGGGAGAGAGACCAGTGCCCTGAACTAAAGCTGTGGTCTTAGAGAGAGACAGACAGACTTAAGAGGATTTTAGAGACAGGAAGAGGTAGAATTGTTAGACTTTTAGTGACTGATGTGGGACCTTTCTGATAGCAAACTCCTGGGCTCAAGCTACCTTCCTACCTCAGCCTCCCAAGCAGCAAGGACTACAGGTGTACACCATCATACCTGGCTAATTTTTAAAAAAATTTTGGAGATGGAGATCTTGCTATGTTGCCCAGGCTAGTCTTGAACTCCTAGGCTCAAGCAATCCTCCTGCCTTGGCCTCCCAAAGAGATGGGATTACAGGTGTGAGCCACAAAACTCAGCCAATGTGGGGCTTTTTGATGCAGAGCACCTGAATGGTAGTATTCAGAAGTTACTGAAATGGAGAACACAGCCGCCTTAGCACCCAAAACTGAGTTAAGCAAACAGACAGGATTTAACTGACAATGTTGGTACCATTGTAACTGCCAATCACTATAATGGACTAAATTCATTCCTACTAACACTGGTAATCAACAAGGAAGTTCAGAACTTCAGCTCTGGGTCAAACATGATACCCTACCAGCAGTCGATCCATAAATGCACTAGGATCACAGTGATAAAAGGGGAAAGGGATACTGAAAAGACAGGAGTCATGACTACAATCCCTTAAGGGTCTCCAACAGCCCCCACCATCTGAAAGATGACAAATGCTTACGGAGAGTAGGCATGCTTGTGCATACGTGTGAGCACGTGTGTACAGTTCCTGTCAGTAAAGGATTTCTCCCCTTCTTCTAAGAAATACTAGGCTCTTGCGGCCGGGCGCGGTGGCTCACACCTGTAATCCCAGCATTTTGGGAGGCCGAGGCAGGCAGATCATGAGGTCAGGAGATCAAGACCATCCTGGCCAACATGGTGAAACCCTGTCTCTACTAAAAATACAAAAATTAGCTGGGCATGGTGGCGTGTGCCTGTAATCCCAGCTACTCGGGAGGCTGAGGCAGGATAAACGTTTGAATCAGGGAGTTAGAGGTTGCAGTGAGCCGAGATTGTGCCACTGCTCTCTAGCCTGGTGACAGAGTGAGACTCCGTCTCCAAAAAAAAAAGAAAGAAAGAAATATTAGGCTCTTGCTACTCAATGTGTGGTCTATGCACCACTGGTATCATCTGATAGCTTGTTAAAAATTCAAATTCTCCACCAGGCACGGTGGCTAATGCCTGTAATCCCAGCACTTTGGGAGGCCAAGGCAGGTGGATTGCTTGAGGTCAGGAGTTCAAGACCAGTCTGACCAACATGTTGAAACCTCTTCTCTACTACAAACACAAAAACAAAATTAGCTGGGTGTGGTAGTGCATGCCAATAATCCCAGCTACTTGGGAGGCTAAGGCAGGAGAATTGCTTGAACCTGGAAGGCGGAGGTTGCAGTGAGCCAAGATGGTGCCACTGCACTCCAGCCTGGGCAACAGAGCAAGACTCCATCTCAAAAAATAAATAAATGAATGAATGAAATGCAAATTCTCTAGTCCCACCCCAGAAATCCTGAATTAAAGTCTACATTTTAAGAAGATCCCCCAGTGATTGTGATTCATATGCTTGTTAAAGCTTGAGAAGCACCGAATTAGGAGACTTGTCCACAACTTATTCCCTATAGATAAAACAAAAACATAAGCACTGCTTACTTCATACCTGTTTGAAACAGTTACTCAACAACAGCCTTCAAAGTATACCACTTACAAAGCAGTATACGTGGGTACTTAATGGCAATTAGCCATCAAAAAGTAACTTCAGGATTTCCTATAGGCCAGAATACTTAGACAAACTAATATACTTACAGTTTGTCCTTGTTTTAAATACTTTCCAGAGGAAAATTTTCATTTCCACCACACATTTATTTACTAGAGCACTAGAAAACTTATATACATTTAACTCATTCCCAGTCTTCCAGCTTCCCCAAGGGCTCTGCAAAGCCCTTAATTACATAGTAGTCCAGAACAACTATTTCATTAGCTAATTTTCTGCCCACCCTCTTTTGTCAGGTGCAAATGTGTTACCAAGGTTCTTAGTGAAGGCACAGTTAATGTGTTTTGGATAGTGATTTGCCTTAAAAGGGGTAATTAATATTCTAGTTCCAAAATATTAATAAATAGCACATCTATTAAAATAATGCATTCAGGAATAGATTAAAAGGTTGAAGAAGGTAAACTTATGTCAAGATTTAGACAAAAAAAACAAGGAAAATCATGCAGAAATCAGTGTATAGACTACTTAGTATCTTAAGCTATTTAAACAAATTCTCAATGAAAAAGATTCAGAGTGATGATTTATCTTTTTTTTTTTTTTTTTTTTTTTTTTTTGGAGACAGGGTTACCCAGGCTGGAGTGCAGTGGCAGCAACATAGTTCACTGCAGCCTTAACCTCCTGCACTCAAGCAATCCTTCCACCTTATATTCCCAAGTAGCTGGGACTATAGGCCCATGCAACCACACCCAGCTAATGTTCTTATTTTTTGTAGAGAAGGGGGTCTCACTATATTGCACAGGCTGGTCTTGAATTCCTGAGCTCATGATCCTCCTATCTCAAGCCTCCCAAAGTGCTGGGATTACGGGCATGAAACCAGTCATCCTCTAACTATTAAAGAACATAAAATAAACTATCCTTGCTAAGAAAGACCAAATTGCAGGACAACTAAAATCATTGAGAGGTTAAATACTTGACTGAATAGGAAAGAGAAGAAAACAGGTGCTGAAACTAAATTTGGATCAATATTAGCACAAAACCACTACAAAGAGGCCTAATCTCTTCAGACTGCCAAGTTTAAAAAAAAAAGGGGGGGGGGCCTCTGGAATTATTCCCAAGGAATAATATTGTATACAAATGGTAATGGTAACTAAGATTCTTAGGCACACCCCAGCGTGGAAATTAAAAATCCTGGCAACTCTTCTAGTTGGTTAAAAGAGAACTAGAAAGACATCTGAATAACCTTTACTACTTCCTGTACAACTCAGAGTTTAGGAACCTGAGTTCAACCAGAAACCTCTGGCTACAAACAGCAACTCGTGCCCCCACTCTGAGGTCTCATACCTTTTCATTTTCTGTCCTTCTGTTTTCAACTTCTATCTTCTCTTAAACAATTCATTTTCCAAAATATCCACTAATCTACCAATCTATATGTTTGACCTACCTCTACATTCATCTCCTCATTACCTTGTTTATTAACCTATCACGTAACACAAAACAGGGCACAAGAGCCCCTCAAAGGGGGATGGAAAGAAAGGAGGGCCCAAAACAAACCTTAGATAGTTGTTATGGCCAAGTGCTAAAATTGGGAGAAAAAGTCAAAACTACTTCTTCAAAGAGATGTGGCTTTTGTTTCTAAAATGATGGAATACAGAGAAAAAAAAATGAAAAACTATAAACTAGATTCAGTGATGCGACACAGTAGGCTGTTGTAAAAAAGAAAAGCCAAAAAAAAAAAAAAAATCCTAAGAAAAGAATAAAGGAGACAACACTGTAAAAACACAGTCTTTGTTCAATCAGGTGACTCCCAAATAACTGGTCATTACAAATACTAGGAAGTAACTTATTACATGGTTGTCCCCCAAAGTAACTAACATCAGGTGGGCAGAGGGACAGAGTGAGCAGCCCATCAAATCTAACGAAGAGATGTATGTAGAGTAGGTGATTGATAAATATCCGCCAACTAAATACTCGTCATTGCAAGTTCTTATTACATTAGATGATATGTAGAATAACCAAGAAAATATGAAGTTTCAGTCGTCTAGAACCAGGTCTTCAGTAGCTGAATTTAGAAATTTTAGGACCAACCATAACCCAAGGGGTTGTCAACTCTAACAGCCTTCTGCTATTTCTATCTCTGGTCTCTCCATGTTTACCCAGGTTGCTCATATATCTCAGTGCCATTAACTCTTGCCCCCGCAGTCCAAGTGTCTTGAGCATAAATTCAAAATGCATATAAAAGTGCTGAGCATTGTGCCTAACACATAGATGGTATTCAGTAAGTGTTAGTTCACTATGAGTCCTTAGCTAGCATTCAAAGTCCTTAGAGATCTGACCTCTATTTAACTCTCAAATTTGAATGGTGACTAAACCCATACATGAACCCTTACTCCAAACAAACTGGAAATCTCCCTGCATCAAAACATGTAATATGCAAGACATAGCTATCTTCCCTGCTTGGGATACGTGCCACCACTACTCCCTCTTTTTTGTTTCTCTTACCAAAGCCTACACTGATGTCTAAGCCCTCTATCCCCAGTGGCAGTTCAGTTCTAATTCCACCTCCATGTGAAGCATTTCTAAAAAGGTACAACTTTGCTCCTGTGATGTCCAACAGTAGATCTTGTCTACACCACTCATGAGACACAACTTGTGGGCATCTCTTACTGTGACTACTCAGTGTTACTTTAATCCAGTAAGATAACACTTCTGGAACATACAGAAATGAGTTTTATAATGGAAGAAACATCTGAGCATGAAAACTCATTGTGTCCATAATTCCAACCACGCTGATGTTTAGACAGATTCAGTCTGTAAGACAGAATCACACACTCAAATCGAGATTCAACAAACGAGTGATGCTGGTAGTGTGTTTTTTCCTGACCCAAGTGTTAAGTGGGTAGGTTTAGTTCATGAAAATTTGTGAAAAATATACAATGTGTGCACATTCCTGTATGAATAAAAAATACCAAATAAACAGGGAAGAAGAAGAAAGTCAAAGATATATAATCTGTACAAAAAAATAAATTCTCCAACATTGGCTTGGCAGCCATGTCGGCAATTCCGGCATCTCCTTAACTTCAAGGGTATTTAAAAATGTTTACCTTTAGTGGTTTTAAAGCTATTAATCACTTTCACCCTTTTAACAAGGTGTAGTTGTCTGAAATAAAAATAAGAACTATAAACTGAAAATGGCAACATTTCAAAGGATAATATTGACATAATTTATAGAAATGCCAGGAGGACCAGCTAATTTACATGAACAAAGCACTTTGGAATTGTAAATGGTATACACATTCTAAATGATGATAATAATAATGGTTATCTATATTTTAACCTTTATAAATGTAATTTAAAAATAATAAGCACTTAAACATCACTTTACATTCTCTAATCAGTGCAGAGATACTAATTAAGCCAGAGGGCATCCTCTGAAATACATGTAAATATTTCCACTTAGAGAAATGGAAGTCAAGTCACTAAGTTAGAGTGGCACTGAAAGGAACTAAAGGTAATCTAAAGGTAATCGGGTTCTCTTTCATCCCTAAAAATTCAGTTGAGAATGTGGAACTTATGGAAATAAAGCAGAACAATACAAACTCAAATTTCTTGTTCTGCTTTTAGCTCCCTCTCTAAACCTGGCTTTAAAAAAGAAAGGATTACTGAGTGCCTGGAAAGGAAAGTTATTAAAATGAAGATCCAGCCCTACTGTGTGATCTAATCCACATTAGAAATTCAATACAACTGAATAAAGCAAATGCAAAGAGGGAGCATGAAATAGGAAAAAGGTTCACATGCAAAATACGAAGTCACTAAGATCCTGGATTGAAAGGAATTGAAATACCGGAAGGAAGTAACTAAACTAGAAAAATGCTGATACAGCCCTATTTCATAATAGGACTGTGTGTGCATCCTTGTCCTTACCTTATACTGGTATAAATATTTATTAAAAATGGCATCTAAGCTTAGTTTTGAACATATATACTAACTGTGTCATTGCTAGAGTGAGGAGATAGCTTGAGTCATGTGAAATAAGTCTTAACCTGGGAGGCTGTAGCCCATCACAGCCCCGTATGACATTCAGTTCCCTCTAGCAGAAAATCCTTATTCCAGGTGTAGGTAGGTGCCTGTCGGCCTAGAGGTCTCTGCATATTTTTTTCCCAGATTATGATAAGCAGGTTAAGCCTAATACATGGGTAAGAAAGATGTCATACTAAAGCAAAGCACACAAAGCCATAAAGGTTTTTATGTCTTCTGAAAACAATGGAGGCAATATACTATAGTGGTTAAAAGTTTAACTGGAACGAAGATACAGCTGAATTTGAATCTCAGTTTCGCCACTTAATAGCTGGGGCGAGGCACTTAACCTCTCCAAATTTCATTTTTATCACCTACAAACTAAGAATAATAATGGCATTATAAATGTGGGGGTTAAATGAGATAATGCATATAAAGTACTAAGCACAGCGGTATGTGGCAAATGCTCATCAAATGTTAGCTGTAATTTTTTAATTTTTTGTTATTAATGGAGAGAATAAAGAGAGAGAGAAGAAAACAATGATGCATCTGCAGTAGTGGAACGGTGAGTAAAAACGCTCAGAGGGAACAGGCGAAAAAACTCACAAAGAGAAAAGATACACGGAATAATATACAGAAGATAGGCTGGAAAATAATAGGAAGGGACAATAAAATAAGGAAGAGGCAAAATATTAATTCTTTATGACATTATTGAGCACATACTGTGAAAATGACACAGTAATAGTTTCCAGACAAAAAGCAAAGAAGCTGTCCTCAATGCCCAAGAACTAATAATTCAGTTAAAGAGACTGCAACTTTAGGTGACAGGTAAGAAAACCAAATGAAACAAAAACAAACAAGACGATATCGAAAGGCCTAGATATAATGACCAGATGGGATATGTCTGGACCAGATCCAGGCTGTTTCAAATCAAGGCTTGAGATGGAAGAACCATGACTATTGTTGTGACAAACAGCAAAGGTACACGTCAGTGAAATACTTCAGGTTTGCAAATGAACCCCTAAATAAAATGCAGGTAAAAGCAAACTTCAGCATCTGGTTGGTTTGTATTTCTTTTGCCATCACAACAGGATGGTACTGCATAGAAGCAAACTATAGCTCTCCCATTGAAAGGGGATAATGATCTTGAAAAAGACACTCCACTATGCTTATTTTTCCAGTTCGAAGTGGAAAGCCTCACTGTAAAATAGGCAGTGTCACAGGGAAAGTACAGTCATCTAAGGAATCAAGTCTCCCAGGAAGAAGCCTGTTCAGAGGATATTAGGCCAACGAAGTGAATGAGAGAGAGTAAAGGCAGAGTCAGGACTAGAGCTGAGTTCTAGATTATACTCTGGTTTGCTCTTGGCACCCAACTTGCCACTCAATCTCTCAGGCACTTTCCTAATTGATGACATACTTAGTTGTAAAAAGTCACAAGAATAGCCACTTCAAAATCATTCTTTTTTAAATCTTCCTATTCTACAGCAGTTAAGAAAATAAACTTTGAAACCAGACCAAGATTCAAAGCCTGCTTTACTGCTTACCAATCAAATGAGCATAAACAGAGTGTCATCATCTGAACGGAAGAATAATGACGGCAGGCTCTCGGAAGTGTTATGAGGGTGGAAGGAAATAAGATATTTAAGGTTTGGCCCAGGTCATATTCATCAGCATAAGTGAGTCTGAGTGTTGATGTTTCTTGAAATAACATTAGCGTTTCATTATTACAGTCTGTGTCTAATTCCATGGTTCTCCTGCATATCAGAATAACCAGGAGGGCTTACTAAACACAGACTGCAGAGTTCCACCCTCCAAGTTTCTCAATCAGTACATCTGGGATACAGCACTAGAATCTGCATTTCTAACTAGTTCCTAAGTGATGCTGATACTGCTGGTCTAGGAATTACTCTCTGAAAACCACTAGTCTATCAAAGATCATTCCTGATGCTATTGTCTATCCTGAGAAATTTTCATGCTAAGACAAAGGAATGAACCTCTCCTATAGAATCAGAAAAGGCTAACATAAAAAAAAAATTTTTTTTGAAACAATCATCATATTGCCATGTTCGTATGCTGTAAAGAAGAAAAAGAAAAAGAAAAAAAAAAAAAAAAGCATCTGCTGACTTGAGAGCTAAACAATTCCTAAACAGAAATTTGGTTGTCCTCCTCCCCTTTTTCATAAAATGTTAGCACAAGTTGATTCTGTACAAATCCCAAGTGATTCACTGTCAGATTAAATCCCCACAGAAATACAGACCAGAATGAACAGATGGTCTTTTTCTTTCTAAATACAGTGTGTGTGTGTATTTTATATATACAGCATATATATATAATTTTCTACTGAGCAGTAAAACTCACTTCCTCCAGAATCACATAGGGCCTAAATGTAATAATCTCAACACTTTCATAACAATCACAGTTCTGGGGTCCCATTCACCTGCTCCTTCGATATTGTGAACTTCCTGTGCTGTATTTGCATCCCAGCTGGCCACAGATCAGGGAGATATAGTAGATGTAAAATCAAGAGCATAATAGATACAAAATACGAGAAGTTTCCCAAGCTCTTCTGGCGGCCTCCAGATTTTTATTTTAAAGAAAAGGGAATCATTCTTCACTGTATATACTTCCTCATCGCTTTAATCCTCTGATTAGTGATCCCAGAAGATGAACAACAGCTCTTCACACATATTGGAATGGTGTTTATATGTGGGTAGAGAAACATTTTAAGACTACTTTATATTTAAAATGCAAACTTTCCTTAATGTGAGTGCTTCGAACGTCCCTATTTCACATCAGGAAGTTGCATTTACCCTTTCACGAGTAAATGGATTTTTCATCATCTTCAATTGCGACCAAGGGGAAAAAAAAAAAAAAAAAAAAAAAGGCAAAAGTACTGCTGTTTGACCAGCAAAAAATAATATAAAGCTTTGGTGACCGCAGCAAAATTACACTAATTACCACCAGACTAGCTGGTGATCTTCAAATTGAGGCTCTCAAAAGTAATTTGCTACCATAAACTGACTCAAATACAGCAACTTTAATTTCATATTTTTATAGCTTCTTTTTTCCATTTTTTTTTTCTTTTTTATATTTTCCCCTTTTAAACATTGCTGATCTTTAAAAAAGACACTGTCAGGCACTTTTGGTAGTGTCTTCTTTATGCTAGGTTATTTGTAACATTCACTTGAAGCTTGAAATTAAAATTCTTTCTCCTACCAATTTAGTGCCTTCCCATTTGGCAAACATCTCTTTTGATTCTTGCATCTCTAATGAAGCTGAAAATTAATATGACTTTTATGTTTAATTCTTTGATTATGCAAAATCATCAATGATGTTAGCATGGTTCTGTATAGTAGGTCAGGAGTTGTAATAAAAGCCTTATATTTCTATAGCACCTCAACTCCCAGAGGATCACAAAACACTTCATAACTGTTGCCATTTCTCAGAGGAAACACCTTCATATCACTCACTGGAAGCTGCCCCTCCAGTGAAATGCATGCTCTAGGGTTTACTCCAAAGAATTACATAATAGAAGCTCTGATGATTCTAAAGACAGACTTAACACTTAAAGAAGGTAATTACAAACCAAACCTATCATTGAAAGAAATGGATTTAATTTGCAGCAAGTACATTTCACTTATAGCAAGATATGAAGGAAAAATTTTTAAATACGAATAAGAAAATTAAAATGAAAAATCAAAAATTTAAATTGTTTTCAAAGAATAAAGGACAAGTTTGTATAGTTTAATTTCACTTAACCTATTATCAGATTTTTCACCATTCTTCCAAATCTATTATTGTCTTGCCCATGATAGAAATGATACTATCTATGCATGAGCATTGGCTATATAATAGTATACTATGACCGTTCCAATTATTAATGGTTTATCTTGCCAACAATATTTCATGCCCCTTATTTCATGACATCATTTCATATCTAGAAACCTGAGCTAACAATCTGCCTGGCCAACAGAAACTCTTCATATAGGAATGATTTAATTGCAGGCCGGTCTAAGAGAAAGCAGGAGGAACTGGTCTCCTGGGAATATAGCAAACCTTCGTAGTTTTATGAGTCCTCTGCTACATGATTTTTAAACCTACAAAGTTCATCACATTTACAAAGCATTTAAAATTCAACCTTGTCTTAGTTCAAACCACTACAACAAAATGCCACAGACTGGGTAGCTTATAAATAACAGAAATTTATTCCTCACATTTCCAGAGGCTGGGAAGTCCAAGATAAAGGCGTCGGCAAATCTAATGTCTAGTGAGGACCCCGTCCTGTTTCACAGATGGCCATATTCTTGCTGTAACCCCACATGGCAGAACTGTCGAGGGAGCTCTCTGGGGCCTCTTTTATAAGGGCACTAATTCCATTCATGAGGGCTCTGCCATCATGACTTAATTACTTCCCAAAGGCTCTATCTCCAAATACCATCACATTGGGGATTGGCTTTCAACATATGAATATGGGGGTGAGGGAGACATAAACATTCAGTCTATAGCAAATCTTAAATCAATCAATCAATAGATACGTATAGAGTATCTACTACTCATTTGCTCAAAACATAAGTGCATACTGCCAAACTCTGTGAGTGGAGGGCAGGAGACAGGCACGATAAATAAACCATAGTCCTTCTCTCCAAAGGCTTAAAGACTAGTTGAAAATTGAATTTAAAAATGGAAGGCAAAAGCACAGTGAGAAATTTAAAGACATGTAAGAAATGGTCCTCAAGAGAGCCTTTTTAATCTGATTAAAAAGGAAAGATGTGGATTCGGGAGATGAAGAAAAATATAACTGTTAGATATGTCAAATGAGTAGTAAAAACAAGGAGTACAATAAGTTCTTGAAGAGAAATGATCAACGAATGCTTCATAGATAAGACAGAGGACTGGAGCTATCAGAGAAGGTATTCAGAGATGAGGGCAAGGACAGTAGGAAAGACGTATGGAATAAACAAAACTACTACCTTAGGAAAGGACAGTCATTTTTAGAGGACAGAAAGAAAGGCTGATTTAAATGGACTACAGCATTTCTATAGAAAAGTGGTAAAGCTAAGCCTGGAAAAGCAGAGACTTTGTCCGAATTATAGAGGTATTTGAATGCCAAGCTAAGAAAACAATCTCATCCAAAAGACTTAAGATTGGATAACAATCTATCTAACAATCTTATCCAACAGACTAGTTTATAACAAGGAAATACAGACCATTTGTAATGAACCTGAAATTTAGTTTGCATTTTCAGTTTACTTCTTTGATTATACAATAATACTACTACAGGCAAAGACCGGCATACACACCACTGCCACACCATAAGGAGTCAAGCTCTTCTCCAGTGGCCCTTTCCCATCTAGGAACCTGAAATTTTCACATTTCTACAGGACACAGTAAAAGTCTGTGGTCTCCTACTCTGCTAAACATCCTTTTTCTTCAAAGTAAAGTCCTGGGGGAAGAGGGGGAAATAAAACCATCATTCACTCCCAAAACACCCAAAGAGGCCAGCTTGCAGCCCTGTTGGGTTATCAGATATATTTGAAGAAGACACTGACCCCATACACATGGCTCCATTCTATATTACATGTATTCACCTTAGGTAAAGGACCCTAACACTGCCTCCCAAATAGAAAGGAGAAATTCTACAACACCAGGAGGGATGGTGCCAGGTCAACCTCAGGGCAATGAAGCTCCACTTTTAGCCTATGTCAATCAGGAAAGCATCTACAATGTGCCTGGGTGTAGAAAAACAAGAGATAAAATTTCTTCCTGATCACAGCAGGTGAAGAGACCATCAACAGGACCCAGAATCAGAGAAGACAGAAATGAAAAATGCCTACAAGGATATTCAGTCTATTTCCCTACTGATACACATTCAGTTCTGTCAGGATCAAATGTCCAATGAAATTCAACCCAATCTTCCTAGGGGAATATCCTATGGTCCAATAGTTGTCACTGCAGAAATGCTCCCTGACATTCAGTTTATACTCTGTATTTCTTAAATTATTTCTTTCTTAAATTATTTCTTTCTGTTGTGCTTGCCTATACTATTGTGGAAAGTAAGTATAAAGTCTCACTCCCATTGTTCCCAGGTTTAATATTTGCATTTGAATTTCCAATCAAAAGCACCTGACTTACGTAATCTATTATTTTCTATTCCTTCTCACATTATAGCAAGCACTGCCAATGTTAATCTCTTGATTAAAACACAGTTGACCATAAATAAGTCTTTGCTTAATTTTGCTTTAGAGCCCCTTTTTGCTGATATGCTGTCTGTGAAAGTATTTGGGTAATTCCTCTAAAGTGCACTGTACTAAACTAATGCCAACTATGAGAAGTCTATGATGTATTTCCTCAACATCATCCTATCTCTGAAAAGGTTAACGTCTCTTTACTTCTATGCTCATTCCTAAATATGCCACTTCTAAAACTTGTCTCATCTAAAGTCCTTAGTCACGGCAGATGCTCTGCTTGGGACTCCTACCCATTTGTCTATCCTTCCAGTATGCACGTGTCCTACACTCAAGACAGCATCCCAGATGCTGCCTCACAAGTACTGGGTAGAAAGGAATGATCAGCCCCAGCTTGGTGATGAGATGCTGTTTTGTGCAGCACAGCCAAAAATAGCGTTGGCTTTTTTCACTGCCATATCACGTTGCTAACACATATTTAATGTGCTGTCGTTTATCACCCCAATGAGACTGGCTAATTCGTGCTGAGCTTTCGTCATTTGCTGTAGTTGAATTGGCGACAGCCGTCATCTTCCTGTGGAATCATATCCAAAGCAGTGAATTTTGTTGACGGTGGTGGTGCTCACTTTGTATTTTACTTTATATTTTCAAGACCCTTCAAGACTTTCAGGTGGCTAGTCAAAAAAGGTTTGTGCCACTCACTTATGTGACACAACTCTTTGGCAACACCAACAAAAGTTTCTGGAAAGCCCAGAACTATTACAGAAAAATATAATCTGCACCTTTGAGAGATATAAGATTTTCTTTATGATATTACTGAGGATAAAAAATTAAAATGATTTTGAACACAATTCCCCTGTGAAGAAGGGCACATCACCTGTGTTCAATGCCTCACTGAATTACAGGCATAGATTTGATAGCAAACATTTATTTTGCCATCCTTCTGCAACTAGGGAAAAGTATTCATAAAACACAGATGAGTAAATAAGATGCTGTTATACAGGTTAAGGGATATTTCCGAATAGCATATTTTCTTAAAATCCTTTCAGCTAGGGAGGACTTTTGAAATGATTACATATAAGTTTTGTAGTTTCCCATTAACCACATTCTCTGTAGTCTCAGGGGATATAAGACAGAAACAGCAGGAGAGGACACAAGGGAACTCTTGGTGCCCCACCTTCATTAACCAGTTCTCTTATGATGTATAAGGTCAGGCTGGGCTTCCGAAGGAACTGAAAGAGACTAACACAAGTCTATCAAATCCTTTCAACTCCAAGGTCTTTCCCTACAGCTGGCCCCACACACTTTGTCCTGCTTGCTCTGCTTCTTCACTCCTTCCAGGCTCACTTATGGACTTGGCTTTTATTTCCTCCCAAGGTGTCTACATCCCCAATGGAATCACCAGCTTCAGAAAGTCAACACTCCTGACGTGAACAGCAGCTGGATCCTGCTCAAAAATCTGCTACCATATCACCTATAAATGATGAAAAGCCACAGAAGCAAGGAACCGCAAAATGTGGCATCATCATGAGAAACTCCAGTCTCTAAAAACCGTGTAATATTTTGCTGTGACAACTACAGAGAGCTGATTAAGCTGACGAACTACTTAAGGAAAGTGCTCCTCACTTCACTCATAAGTTTCTGAGCTGTTCCATTTGTATGACTTCAGCTATTCCCAGGCAGATAGAGAATCCCTAAATTTCTATCTCCTGCCCTTACCTCTTCCCTAGTCCCCTATGATCAATCTAGCTGCCTGATATGGTTTGGCTGTGTCCCCACCCAGATCTCATCTTGAATTCCCACATGTTGTGGGAAGGACCCAGTGGGAGGTGACTAAATCATAGGAGTGGGTCTTTCCTGTGCTGTTCTCGTGATAGTGGTAAGTCTCATGAGATCTGATGGTTTTAAAAATGGGAGTTTCCCTACCATCAGAGTGAACAGGCAACCTACAGAATGGGAGAAAATTTTTACAATCTACCCATCTGACAAAGGGCTAATATCCAGAATCTATAAATAACTCAAACAAGTTTACAAGAAAAAATCAAACAACCCCATGAAAAAGTGGGTGAAGGATATGAACAGACACTTTACAATACAGAAGACATTTATGCAGCCAACAGACACATGAAAAAATGCTCATCATCACTCGCCATCAGAGAAATGCAAATCAAAACCACAACGAGATACCATCTCACATCAGGTAGAATGGTGATCATTAAAAAGTAAGGAAACAACAGGTGCTGGAGAAGATGTGGAGAAGTAGGGACGCTTTTACACTGTGGGTGGGACTGTAAACTAGTTCAACTATGAAGACAGTGTGGCGATTCCTCAAGGATCTAGAACTAGAAATACCATTTGACCCAGTCATCCCATTACTGGGTATACACCCAAAGGATTATAAATCATGATGCTGTAAAGACACATGCACACGTATGTTTATTGTGGCACTATTCACAATAGCAAAGACTTGGAACCAGCCTAAATGTCCATCAATGACAGACTGGATTAAGAAAATGTGGCACATATACACCATGGAATACTATGCAGCCATGAAAAAGGATGAGTTCATGGCCTTTATAGGGGCATGGATGAAGGTGGAAACCATCATTCTGAGCAAACTATCACAAGGACAGAAAACCAAACACCATATGTTCTCACGCTCAGGTGGGAATTGAACAATGAGAACACAAGGACACAGGGTGGAGAACATCAAACACTGAGACCTGCCTGGCAGGTTGGGGGAGGTGGGAAGGGATAGCATTAGGAGAAATACCTAATGTAAATGATGAGTTAACAGGTGTAGCACACCAACACGGCACATGCACACATATGTTAACAAACCTGCATGTTGTGCACATGTACCCTAGAACTTAAAGTAAAATCATAAAAAATAAATAAATAAATAAATAATAAAAAATAAAAATGGGAGTTTCCCTGCACTTGATTTTTTTTTTTTTTTTTTTTGGCCTGCTGCCATCCATGTAAGATGTGACTTACTCCTCCTTGCCTTCCACCATGATTGTGAAGCTTCCCAGCCACATGGAACTGTGATTCCAATTAAACCTCTTTCTTTTGTAAATTGCCCAGTTTGGGGTATGTCTTTATCAGCAGCGTGAAAACAGACTAATACACTTTCTGTAACACAATTCTGCAAGGATAGTCTACCAATACTCAGACCTTCAATTCAACATGCACAAAGCACCATCTTCCTGACCCTATTTCCCAATCACTCAGGTTCACAACTTCAACCTGACTTATGACTCTCCTTTTTTTTTTTTTTTTTTTTTTTTTGAGCAGGAGTTTTACTCTTGTTGCCCAGACTGGAGTGCAATGGTGCAATCTTAGCCCACTGCAAGCTCCGCCTTCTGGGTTCAAGTGAATCTCCTGCCTCAGTCTCCCAATCAGCTGGGATTACAGGCACCCGCCACCACACCTGGCTAGTTTTTTTTTTTTTTTTTTTTTTTTTGTATTTTTAGTAGAGACAGGGTTTCACCATGTTGGCCAGGCAGGTCTCGAACTCCTGACCTCAGGTGATCCACCTGGCGCCTTGGCCTTCCAACGTTCTGGGATTATAGGTGTGAGCCACCACGCCCAGCCAACTCTCCATTTCTTGTAGTTAAACCTAAAAGGTTTTGAAATTTCCTTCTTCTTTCAAAATCTCTCTCATCTCTATTGCCTATCTTTTCCCTGCTGCTGCCTTACTGTAGCCTTTCCCTCCCGCATTGATTGAACCTGCCTTCTAATTGGAATCTCTCTATTTCCTCCTTTACCAATTCATTTTGCACAGTGCTGCCAGACAAACCATCCTAAAAACATTACTTTCACTACTTTACTTCTCTATCCAAAAAAGCATAATACCTATGAAGTAATCATGTTACCACAAATCAACTTAAATCTGATCAAGGCTCTAGATCCAAGTTACAGGACAAAAATAAATAGCAAATGACGCCAGCAATCAGCCAAAGCCAGCCATGCTGTGGAAAATTTTACAAACCAAATGATATAGTTTCTTCAATAAATAAATTTCAAGGGATAAAAATAAAATGACAGATAAAATGACAGATGGAGCAGGAACTTACAGATTAAAAGAATCTTAAGAAACTTAATCAAATTGCAATATTTAAACCTTATTTGGATCCTGATTCAAACAAAATGTAAAAAAACATAATTATAATATTTGAGACAACTGGAAATGTGAACACTGACTGGATATTTGATGATAAAGAAATTATGTTTTTAGGTACTATTTTATGTTATTTTTGAGACAGAGTCTCACTCTGTCACCCATGCTGGAGTGCAGTGGCACAATATCGGCTCGCTGCAGCCTCCACCTCCCGGGTTGAAGCAATTCTCCTGCCTCAACCTCCCAAGTAGCTGGGACTACAGGCCACCACTCCTGGGTAATTTTTGTGTTTTTAGTAAAAACAGGGTTTCACCACGTTGGCCGGGAAGGTCTCAAAATCCTGACCTCAAGTGATCTGCCCACCCCGGCCTCCCAAAGTGCTGGGATTACAGACGTGAGCCACCACGCCCGGCCAATTTTTAGGTATAATTTTAAAAAGAAGAGTTCTTATTTTTTAGAGATACATATTAAAATATAGACAAAACAGTATAATTTCTAGGATTGTTTCAAAATAATAAAGGAGAGGGAAACAGGGAGGGGTAGAAAACAATATCACATAAATTGATAATGCTGAAACTGATCAAACTGGATAACGAATATGGGAAACCATTCTACTGGTTCAATTTCTGAACATGTTTGAAATTTTCCATAGTAATAACAAAACAGAACTATAATTGCAGCCCATGGCTTAAAAGGCAAAGTCCAAGCCACCCAACCTCTTCTTCAAAGGTCTCTCTATCACCCAAAAGTATTCAACCTTTTTTTTTTTTTTTTTTGGTAACATGCTCTAAGAAAACAAACCAACCCCCCAAAACTCATCCTCCCCAGTTCTGTATAGTGCTATTCACATTATGCATTTATACTTAACTGTGTGAAAACATGCCAAGTCCTCCTTCGCCCATGAACTCAACTACTTTAACCCACTCTGACCTCAGCCTCCCAAGGTCTTCTCTAGCACTTGTGTTCAGACTGACCATTTGTCCATGGGACCATAAACTGTTCTGCTGTGTTTTTGTTTTGTGTTTTGTCTTAGCTCCCAGCAAGATTAAAATAATTTCCTAAATTCCTTTTACATGAACTTGTTAAAAAGGAAAAAATGTCTCTCTTCCATTCCATAAAAATCTCATCAATATAAGCCTTAAAAATTTATACAAGCAATAAATGGAGGTGGGGGGAGAACCTAGAAAACCCCCTTCTCAATAACAGACAATTAACATGACGATATAATTGTTTCCAGTCCAAAAAATTATTGGATGAAGTAATGCATTTGTCAACATTCTCAACTGTTCAAGTCAGAAATAGGAATTATCTATGTTTGCCAACTTTGGGCTGCTACTCTAAATAAAACTGACCAAAATCTGTAAATGGAGATCAGTTAGAGCACAGATGCCTAGTTTTTCTTTTCCCTTTATAGTAATGTACATTAAATCACATTCCCATATTTATGAAGTTTCATAATTCTATCTTCATTTGCTATATGTTGCAGAACACAAACACTCTCCTAAACGTGACATATCTTTCAAAACGAATCAAAATTTGCCTCTGTAAACCTCTTCAACCCCTTAAGACTTTAATGGATTTGATTTTAATATGACCAATCCTGTATCATTTACTAATCCTGCCTCTTAACCAGGAGTGTGCATTAGAATCAGTTAGAATCCTACTGAAGCATGCTCTAGAGATGTGGGGTCCACAGGCCGTTCTGATTGTGCATCCCCACAGAGATTTGCTGCTTTAAGATAGTAAAGATACCAAAACTAAGACTGACCATGACTAGGATAACAGAATCCAGAAGACTTCATTGACCAGATTATACATACATTTAAAATAGACCAAATAATGGGGTTCAATACATTATAGTGCACTGTGTGACTTCTGCACTGGTGTTTCTTGCCACCCTCTTTACCAGAACAACTGGGTCTTGCCCAGTACAGCAAAGATTCACACACACACAAAAAACTCTTCTTTCATTATGTCTTTTCATTTGCAGAATTCCAACTAATGGAGATCTTACAGGCCAAGATTAGAAGAAATGGTGCAATAACAGGTTCTACGTCACCTTTTACCACAGAGGGTTTAAAGTCAAGGGCATAAAATATCAATATCCTACAATATCACTTCCACTCAATTTTTAAATTAAGCTTTGCATACATATTATGGTACACATGTCAGTAATATTCCTCCATTCTATATTCCAGCCTTCACCCCTGAACAAGAGTATAAGTAGCACAAACTAAAGTGGTGAAGGACTGCTCCCTTCACTACCAGAATGCAGTCCTCACTGGAGTGACAAACAGGCAAAAGAAGTACGCTCTCAAAGGAACAGCAACTGCCAGAGAGCCTCTTTGTGCTCCCTGCTGACAGCCACTTCATAAAAGCAAGATATACGAGAGAAAACAACACATTCTAAAAAGAGGGACGGAGGAAGTCACAGCTATTGCAGTTACCATTGGCTCTGGAGAGGAATGGGGGGAGGCCCAGTGACCACTGGAATAGCAAAATGTTCAGAATGTTCAGTTGATCTAATCTGAAGCCACTGCCAAAAACAAAACAGACATAGCCTTACCTTTCTTGACTGTATAGGGTAATGCAAAGGCTTAAACCAATCTCAGTGCCTTTATCAAAATCTTTGATATTTTAAAACAGGAAAAGACAAATCTCTATGCAGAGATGGTTATTCTTTTAAACTTGAAATCCACAGAGTAATTATGTACAATTTTATCTGTCAATGTAAAAAAAATAAACTTGAAATCCTGAATCTTCACAATTGGAAAACAATCATGCATGAATACATGTATACATGTATAGTGGTAAACACACTTGCATATATACAAACAGTAAAATCCTTGGTTGGACAAATTCCTCAACACAAAGCCTTGATTTTAAAAATATGTGAACTGAAATCATTTTAACTAAATGAATCAGCTGAAAGAGTTATCACGAATTCTCTTAAGTAAAATGTCAAGATGGCAAAGTATAAGCCAAAGTAGGCTTTTAAATCAATGACTTAAACATTGTAAAAGAAAGCTAGGGCAAGCTGACTCCATATTTGACTCTTTGGTGCTAAAAAACATGATTTAAAACCCATCACAGTTTCTCCACCTCTAAAATGGCGCACAATATGTATGACACATTGTAACAACAGAAAGATCAAAAGGATTAATAACATATAAAAAATCATTTCAGTGCTTGAGTGTAAAGTGACAAAGTGTAAGAATTAACTCACTTGAACAAAGGAGTTCTGTGAAAGACTTGTATTTTCCTAAATGTATCTTGAATGGTCTTTAATATGATCAAACTGGTGAAATGTTGCTGAATCTGGTAATCATTTAAATATTCTCTAACAAATTAAGAGCAGTAAACAATGAAATACTGGCCTCTATCTTGTGATACAAACCCAAAGACAATAACCTCATGCCAGTGTCTGACTGGTGGGTCTACAAAGGCAAACTTACAAAGTCCACAGCGAAGTGGTAGAAAAAAAATAGCTTCAAATTCCTTGCCACTCTTCACACTAAATAAATTCTATTTTCCCTCCACTTAAATCTGAGCTACCCAATTGACCAAAAGAACACGGTAGACGTGATACCAAGTAATGCCCAAGGCCAGGCTTTAAAAAACCTGCAGCCTTCCCCCTTTAGAATGCTCTCTAGTTAAAGCTAGCCATCATGTATGAAGTCCAACCACCCTGAGACAACCCTGCTGCAAGGTCATGTGGTGAAACAGAAGCCACGTGGAGAAAAATGATGGTGCCAGATACATAATAAAGTCTTCTTGGACCTCCTAACCAGTCCATGCTGCAGATGCGCAGCCAAGTGAATGTTCTTAGCCAATGCCATGTCAAGTAGAAGCACTGTGCATCGGAGCCTTCACGAATTCCTGACTCACAAAACTATGAGAAATAAAATGGTTGATGTCTTAAACCACCAAGTTTCTGAAGAATTTGCTATACAAAAAAAAAAAAAAAAAAAAAATTCAGAAGAACTATCGCTATACGCAAGGATTCAGACATATTCATTGCTTCCACAATCAGAATACGTTTTTTTAAAAAATACGCTTAAAAAAAAAAAAAGACCAATTCAGGAAAATGTAATTATTGTTGCTCCAAAACCTTCTCAAGTAAGCAAGAGCAATATGTCAGTGAAGATCATGCCAGTAGCTATAATTTCACTCAAATCACAGAATGATACTTTCTACATCATACTATTTCACTTCATGCTATTAATCACCACTACTTATTATGGCCTCTTGGTTCCTAGCAACATTCTTGCCTTGGCCCAGGTGCACCAAATCTTGATGAGGACACTTAAAGGAGCAATGGCAGCATGAGTCTGACGGACACTTGGCTTTTAACAGTTCACCCTCTAAAATAGCAGACAAAACCAGACAGAGATAAGCTTTGGAGGCCTTGAGGGAGAAGGAAGAGCTGCCATTTCTACACTTGTGTTCTCTAGACCAAGACGTAATGAGGCCCGAGCAGGCCCATCCTGGGTATGTGAAAATTTAAGGAGAATAGCCTTCCTACCAGATCAACCTATTCTGGGGTATCCCCAGCAAAGCTACTATTTTCTAAAGTTTGCCATAGTGTATTAAGATGTCCACGACATTGACATCACACTTCACTAGGCATTAGACACCCTAGCACTCTGATGTGGGCATCTGCTACGTCTGTACTAGAAGCCAGAGGAATCTCCCTGGCTGCTCATCAGTTCCTGCTTGAAGAATTAGTAGTGAACATAAAACAACACAGGGAGAGTCCTGGTGCTATAGAAACAAACTCGAATTTAGAAGATTTTTAATTTAACTTGCAAATGTTAATTATATTTTGTTCACTTGGCAGCATACTATCCATTGACAAGACAGAAGAAATATTCTAGGAGCAAGCACTTTTGTGGAGACTCAATAGCCTGGCCAACAACATGACTTCATGATGCCACCCAAAATAGAGGTTATCAAAAAGTTTTACAGGCTTAGAAATAAAGAAAAACTATTTCTGCAAGAAAGTTCTCATACGTTTTCTGGCCTGAAATACTAAAGTAGGCTAGTTTTACTTTGGTATAGAATCTTCAGCTAACCAAAATATCAAATTCGACAAAACCTAAGAATAACTTAGTTTCAGATGTGGATTCAAAATAGAAATTGCATGTGTCTCCTTGAAAATCCACTCCAGGTCAAGGATCAGTGCTAATAATTTGGTGGATTCTCTTACCTGACAGCAAACGTCAAGCTCTCTCCGCAAGAGGTTAATTTTATCACTATTTAAACATTTATACAGCAGTGAACAAAAGTAAAATGATTTTACCATCTGTCTCCGTTAATTTCCAGAAAAAGAAATCAAGGCACTAAAAAAAGTAAAGTGACTTGTTCTAGGTGTCACTAATAGTGGTAAACCGTATAATCAGAACCCACTGTCCCCATCTGTAGACACTGCTTAGCATGCCAAGGGGTTACACATTTAAGTCAACAATGGCTAAATAGACAGTTTTGTTTTGAAATGAGATGTGAAAAAAAAATTATTATTTTTTACAGAATCAAAACATCTGGAGGATGGGTTTGTTGAAACTGATCCTCTTCCTTTGCTATACAGAATTCAACAAGACTAAATATTTTGTGTTTCTAGTGTACCTCAGTCTTTTACACACTTGAAAACACACAGCCAGGGGCAGTTCCAAGAAGGCCGAATAGCAACAGCTCCAGTCTACAGCTCCCAGCGTGAGGGATGCAGAAGACGGGTGATTTCTGCATTTCCAACTGAGGTACTGGGTTCATCTCACTGGGGCTTGTCAGACAGGGGGTGCAGGACAGTGGGTACAGCATACTGAGCGTGAGCCAAAGCAGGGTGAGGCATTGCCTCACCCGGGAAGCACAGGGGGTCAGGGAATTCAGTTTCCCAGCCAAGCGAAGCTGTGACAGACGGCATCTGGAAAACAGGGTCACTCCCACCTTAATACTGTGCTTTTCCAAGGGTCTTAGCAAACAGCACACCAGGAGATTATATCCCATGCATGGCTCTGAGGGTCCCACGACCACAGAGCCTCGCTCATTGCTACCACAGCAGTCTGAGATCGAATTGCAAGGGGGGAGCAAGGCTGGGAGAGGGGCGTCCATCATTGCTGAGGCTTGAGTAGGTAAACAAAGCAGCCAGGAAGCTCAAACTGGGTGGAGCACACCTCAGCTCAAGAAGGCCTGCCTGCCTCTGTAGACTCCACCTCTGGGGGCAGGGCACAGCCAAACAAAACACAGCAGAAACCCCTACAAACTTAAATGTCCCGTCTGACAGCTTTGAAGAGAGTAGTGGTTCTCCCAGCAAGGAGTTTGAGATCTGAGAACGGACAGACTGCCTCCTCAAGTGGGTCCCTGACCTCCGAGTAGCCTAACTAGGAGGCACCCTCCAGTAGGGACAGACTGACACCTCACACGGCACAGTACACCTCTGAGACAAAACTTCCAGAGGAACGATCAGGCAGCAACATTTGCTGTTCAGCAATATTTACTGTTATGCAGCCTCCGCTGCTGATACCCAGGCAAACAGGGTCTGGAGTGGACCTCCAGCACACGCCAACAGACCTGCAGCTGAGGGTCCTGACTGTTACAAGGAAAACTAACAAACAGAAAGGACATCCACACGAAAACCCCAACTGTACGTCACCATCATCAAAGACCAAAGGTAGATAAAACCACAAAGATGGGGAAAAAACAGAGCAGAAAAGCTGAAAATTCTAAAAATCAGAGCACCTCTCGCCCTCCAAAGGAACGCAGCTCCTCGCCAGCAGTGGAACAAAGCTGGACAGAGAATGACTTGGATGAACTGAGAGAAGAAGGCTTCAGACCATCAAACTTCTCCGAGCTAAAGGAGGAAGTTCGAACCCATCGCAAAGAAGCTAAAAACCTTGAAAACAGATCAGACAAATGGCTAACTAGAATAACCAGTGTAGGCAAGTCCTTAAATGACATGATGGAGCTGAAAACCGTGGCACAAGAATGACGTGATTAATGCACAAGCTTCAGTAGCTGATTCGATCAACTGGAAGAAAGAGTACCAGTGATTGAAGATGAAATGAATGAAATGAAGCAAGAAGAGAAGTTTAGAGAAAAAAGAATAAAAAGAAACAAACAAAGCATCCAAGAAATATGGGAATACGTGAAAAGACCAAATCTACATGTGATTGGTGTACCTGAAAGTGAGGGGGAGAATGGAACCAAGTTGGAAAACGCTGCAGGATATTATCCAGGAGAATGTCCCCAACCTAGAAAGGCACACCAAAATCCAAATTCAGGAAATACAGAGAACGCCACAAAGATACTCCTCAAGAAGAGCAACTCCAAGACACATAATTGTCAGATTCACCAAAGTTGACATGAAGGAAAAAATGTTAAGGGTAGCCAGACAGAAAGGTCAGGCTACCCACAAAGGGAAGCCCATCAGACTAACAGCAGATCTCTGGGAAGAAACTCTACAAGCCAAAAGAGAGTGGGGGGCCAATATTCAACATTCTTAAAGAAAAGAATTTTCAACCCAGAATTTCATATCCAGCCAAACTAAGTTTCATAAGTGAAGGAGAAATAAAATCCTTTATACACAAGCAAATGCTGAGAGATACTGTCACCACCAGGCCTGCCCTACAAGAGCTCCTACAAGGAAGCACTAAACATGGAAAGGAACAACCAGTACCAGACACTGCAAAAATATGCCAAATTGTAAAGATCATTGATGCTAGGAAGAAACTGCATGAACTAATGAGCAAAATAACCAGCTAATATAATAATGACAGGATCAAATTCACACATAACAATATTAACCTTAAATGTAAATGGGCTAAATGCTCCAATTAAAAGACACAGACTGGCAAACTGGATAAAGAGTCAAGATCCATCAGTGCACTGTATTCAGGAGACCCATCTCATGTGCAGAGACACTTATACCCTCAAAATAAAGGGATGGAGGAAGATCTACCAAGCAAATGGAAAACAAAAAAAGGCAGGGGTTGCAATCCTAGTCTCTGATAAAACACACTTTAAACCAACAAAGATCAAAAGAGACAAAGAAGGCCATTATATAATGGTAAAGGGATCAATTCAACAAGAAGAGTTAACTATCCTAAATATATATGCACTCAATACAGGAGCACCCAGATTCATAAAGCAAGTCCTTAGAGACCTACAAAGAGACTTAGACACCCACAAAAAAATAATGGGAGACTTTAACACCCCACTGTCAACAGTAGACATACCAACAAGACAGAAAGTTAACAAGGATATCCAGGAATTGAACTCAGCTCTGCACCAAGCGGACCTAATAGACATCTACAGAACTCTCCACCCCAAAGCAACAGAATATACATTCTTCTCAGTACCACATCGCACTTATTCCAAAATTGACCACATAGTTGGAAGTAAAGCACTCCTCAGCAAATGTAAAAGAACAGAAATTATAACAAACTGTCTCTCAGACCACAGTACAATCAAACTAGAACTCAGGATTAAGAAACTCACTCAAAACCATTCAACTACATGGAAACTTAACAATCTGCTCATGAATGACTACTGGGTACATAACGAAATGAAGGCAGACATAAAGATGTTCTTTGAAACCAATGAGAACAAAGACACAACATACCAGAATCTCTGGGACACATTTAAAGCAGTGTGTAGAGGGAAATTTATAGCACTAAATGCCCACAAGAGAAAGCAGGAAAGATCTGAAATTGACACTCTAACATCACAATTAAAAGAACTAGAGAAGCAAGAGCAAACAAATTCAAAAGCTAGCAGAAGGCAAGAAATAACTAAGATCAGAGCAGAACTGGAGGAGACAGAGACACAAAAACACCCTTCAAAAAAATCAATGAATCCAGGAGCTGGTTTTTTGAAAAGATTAACAAAATTGATAGACTGCTAGCAAGACTAATAAAGAAGAAAAAAGAGAAGAATCAAATAGACGCAATAAAAAATGATAAAGGGAATATCACCACCAATCCCACAGAAATACAAACTACCATCAGAGAATACTATAAACACCTCTACGCAAATAAACTAGAAAATCTAGAAGAAATGGATAAATTCCGGGACACACACACCCTCCCAAGACTAAACCAGGAAGAAGTTGAATCTCTGAATAGAACGATAACAGGCTCTGAAATTGAGGCAATAATTAATAGCTTACCAACCAAAAAAAAGTCCAGGACCAGATGGATTCACAGCTGAATTCTACCAGAGGTACAAGGAGGAGCTGGTACCATTCCTTCTGAAACTACTGCAATCAACAGAAAAAGAGGGAATCCTCCCTAACTCATTTTATGAGGCCAACATCATCCTGATACCAAAGCCTGGCAGAGACACAACAAAAAAAGAGAATTTTAGACCAATATCCCTGATGAACACTGATGCAAAAATCCTCAATAAAATACTGGCAAACCGAATCCAGCAGCACATCAAAAAGCTTATGCACCACGATCAAATGGGCTTCATCCCTGGGATGCAAGGTTGGTTCAACATACGCAAATCAATAAATGTAATTCAACATATAAACAGAACCAAAGACAAAAACCACATGATTATTTCAGTAGATGCAGAAAAGGCCTTTGACAAAATTCAACAGCCCTACATGCCAAAAATTCTCAATAAAATAGGTATTGATGGGACGTATCTCAAAATAATAAGAGCTATTTATGAAAAACCCACAGCCAATATCATACTGAATGGGCAAAAACTGGAAGCATTCCCTTTGAAAACTGGCACAAGGCAGGGATGCGCTCTCTCACCACTCCTATTCAACATAGTGTTGGAAGTTCTGGCTAGGGCAATCAGGCAAGAGAAAGAAATAAAGGGTATTCAATTAGGAAAAGAGGAAGTCAAATTGTCCCTGTTTCCAGATGACATGATTGTATATTTAGAAAACCCCATCATCTCAGCCCAAAATCTCCTTGAGCTGATAAGCAACTTCAGCAAAGTCTCAGGATACAAAATCAATGTACAAAAATCACAAGCATTCTTATACACCAATAACAGACAAACAGAGAGCCAAGTCATGAGTGAACTCCCATTCACAATTGCTTCAAAGAGAATAAAATACGTAGGAATCCAACTTACAAGGAATGTGAAGGACCTCTTCGAGGAGAACTACAAACCACTGCTCAGTGAAATCAAAGAGGACACAAACAAATGGAAGAACATTTCATGCTCATGGATAGGAAGAATCAATATTGTGAAAATGGCCATACTGCCCAAGGTAATTTATAGATTCAATGCCATCCCCATCAAGCTACCAATGACTTTCTTCACAGAATTGGAAAAAACTACTTTAAAGTTCATATGGAACCAAAAAAAGAGCCCGCATTGTGAAGTCAATCCTAAGCCAAAATAACGAAGCTGGAGGCATCATGCTACCTGACTTCAAACTATACTACAGGGCTACAGTAACCAAAACAGCATGGCACTGGTACCAAAACAGAGATATAGACCAATGGAACAGAACAGAGCCCTCAGAAATAATACCACACATTTACCACCATCTGATCTTGGACAAACCTGACAAAAACAAGAAATGGGGAAAGGATTCCCTATTTAATAAATGATGCTGGGAAAACTGGCTGGCCATATGTAGAAAGCTGAAACTGGATCCCTTCCTTACACCTTATACACAAATTAATTTGAGATGGATTAAAGACTTAAATGTTAGACCTAAAACCATAAAAACCCTAGAAGAAAACCTAGGCAATACCATTCAAGACATAGGCATGGGCAAGGACTTCATGTCCAAAACACCAAAAGCAATGGCAACAAAAGCCAAAATTGACAAATGGGATCTAATTAAACTAAAGAGCTTCTGCACAGCAAAAGAAGCTACCATCACAGTGAACAGGTAACCTACAGAATGGGAAAAAATTTTTGCAATCTACTCATCTGACAAAGGGCTAATATCCAGAATCTACAAAGAACTTAAACAGTTTACAAGAAAAAATCAAACAACCCCATCAAACAGTTGGCAAAGGATATGAACAGACACTTTACAAAATAAGACATTTATGCAGCCAACAGACACATGAATAAATGCTCATCATCACTGGCCATTAGAGAAATGCAAATCAAAACCACAATGAGATACCATCTCACACCAGTTAGAATGGCAATCATTAAAAAGTCAGGAAACAACAGGTGCTGGAGAAGATGTGGAGAAATAGGAACACTTTTACACTGTTGGTGGGACTGTAAACTACTTCAACCATTGTGGAAGACAGTGTAGTGATTCCTCAAGGATCTAGAACTAGAAATACCATTTGACTCAGCCATCCCATTACTGGGGATATACCCAAGGATTATAAATCATGCTGCTATAAAGACACATGCACACATAAGTTTACTGCAGCACTATTCACAATAGCAAAGACTTGGAACCAGCCCAAATGTCCATCAATGTTAGACTGGATTAAGAAAATATGGCACATATACACCCAGGAATACTATGCAGCCATAAAAAAGGATGAGTTCATGTCCTTTGTAGGGACATGGATGAAGGTGGAAACCATCATTCTCAGCAAACTATCGCAAGGACAAAAAACCAAACACCACATTGTTCTCACTCATAGGCGAGAACTGAAAAATGAGAACACTTGGACACAGGAAGGGGAACATCACACACTGGGGCCTGTTGTGGGTGGGGGGAGGAGGGAGGGATAGCATTAGGAGATATACCTAATGTAAATGACAAGTTAATGGGTACAGCACATCAACATGTATACATACATAACAAACCTGCACGTTGTGCACATGTATCCTAGAACTTAAAGTATAATAAAAAATAAAAGCAAAAGAAAAAAAAACACACAGCCAACAATATGACACACTTGTCACCAAGCAGGTGTCATTTTGGAAGGTGCTGCTGCTGCTCAAAAGGGCAAAAACATGTATTTCTATTATCACAGTTTCAAAAAGAGTGTAAAACTGAAAAAGGAGTGCAATGGTGTGTGGTCACAGGGCTGACACCAGGGAAAAACTATGACACCCCGTTACTATCACAGCTATAGCCTTGTCTCCTCACTGTCTGTCTTCAGACAAACACACTGAGACAAATGAGCCTTCCAACTAAAGGATGGGTTCTGGCTGCTAGGGGAAGCCCAAGTTCCAGTGGGAAAAAACTGTTGAAGTCATTAAAAGATCAAAAATTAGGGCCGGGCGCGGTGGCTCAAGCCTGTAATCCCAGCACTTTGGGAGGCCGAGATGGGCGGATCACGAGGTCAGGAGATCGAGACCATCCTGGCTAACACGGTGAAACCCCGTCTCTACTAAGAAATACAAAAAATAGCCGGGCGAGGTGGCAGCGCCTGTAGTCCCAGCTACTCGGGAGGCTGAGGCCGGAGAATGGCATGAACCCGGGAGGCGGAGCTTGCAGTGAGCTGAGATCCGGCCACTGCACTCCAGCCTGGGCTACAGAGCGAGACTCCGTCTCAAAAAAAAAAAAAAAAAAGATCAAAAATTATTCTCTCCTCCAAGAATTAACTTACTATACAAAGAATTTAATATATAAGGAACATTTCAACTTTTCAGCAGGAAATGTTTTCCATTCAAAGAAATGCAGAAATTTGAACTCTAAACACTTATAACTCTATTCATCATAATATCCCATCACCTTCATTCATGCTGTTACATACTTAACTAAAGGCTTCTAGTATTCTGTTCAATTATTTTGTTCTCCAGGAATGATTTCTAACCTAAAGAACATTCCTCCAACAAGTATATGAAAACTAAATCGGCCCCATGTGTAAAACTGTACATAGAAGCTTAACCAAAAATTTTCGTCCTAAACCCTCCATATAAGTGAACATTAAATATTTCCTAGCCAGGGTTCTCCTGCGTTCAATGTATTTTTTTCTGTTCCCCAGTACTCAGCACATAGTTGATCACAATAATATAACACTAAACCATCATTAAAATATCTGTCATACTGGAAACTAGGCTGGCAGATGGACCATATCATCTTACAGATTTTCTAAAAGACTCTGAAAAGGTTTAGAAATCTTCTCCCTTCTTTGTATTCCTTGACCATACACCAAAGCCTGCCTTGTTTACTTCACTATTAAACAATACCTCAAGTAATTTATGCATAGACTCTCCATTGCCTACTAAATAGTTTGCCTGCCTTAGTCTCCACCCTCTCTACTCAGTCCTTTTCACTCAGTCCTTTTCATTACTACTACACTAATCTTCCTTCATCTCATCACATTCCAATACAAATCTCCAAAAGTCCCATATTACCTACAGCAAAGGTCCTCAAACTTGAGTGTGCCTAAGGATCACCTGAAGGTCCCGCCCCCAGAGTTCTTGTTTCAGTCAATCAAAGGTGGGGATAAAAATTTGCATTTTTTAATATGTTCCCATATAATGCTGATGATGGTCCAAGAGATATATATTGAGAATCACTTACCCAACACAATGACTTCCAAATACAAGATCCTAAACAAATATATCAGAATCACCTTAGGTGCTAAAAAACAGAATGTAGTCCTTATCCACAGCAACTGTCATTCATAGGGTGTAGGATGGAGCTAAGAATCAATCCCTAGATAAGTCAAATGTGTAACCAGGTTCAGAAACTATTACTCTAAAGATAAATCACAAACCACTTAGATAACCCTAACAGCTTTTCACAACCTGCACCCAAATCTACCTAACCAAGCTTATAGTCAGATCCACAAAGTAAACCTTCAGTTAGGCTACACTCTTCTTCTTACCTATCCCTGAATATCCTTGTCTATTCTTTCCTCTTTTGCCGCTTGCAAATATTATCTCATTAGCCTTTCCACCTACCTGGAGTGCCATTTCCCATCTCCTCTACCTCTGCCAATCCTCCAAGGATCGACTCATCATCAATCTCCAAAGCCTTTCTTGGGCCATTCAACATGTCTCAGAATAATAACATTACATATTACATCTACTACTCTTCTTACATTCAGCAGCATTAGTCCATCTGTGTGTCTGTGCCATTGGCCATCCAGTTATTGATAGGTATATAGCCTAATATTACTCAGTACTGTATAACCTGAAAGAATTCTGAGAGAACTAGAAAACATGGAAACCTAAAAATAATTTAAAAGTTACATAACAATTTTGATTGCATAGCAATTACCATTTAAAATATTTATATGAACCTCTTATTCAAAAATGCTCTGTGCTCAAATTTATAGGACAATAATAAAGATGAGTAGAATAGACAGTTAAGAAACAATCAACAACAGATTAACTCAAGTCATGACTAAGGCCATTCTTCCACAACATGCTTAAGAAAAAAGGGCAGAAAAGTAGATAGTTAAAGAGGAGAAGAAAAATGGGGAAACAGAAAGCAAGCAAAAATGCAAAGAACACTGCCATATCTTGGCCTCAGAGCAATTAAACAAAATACATGAAATGAAATGTTATTTCTATGTCAGACCTCTCACCTTTCACTAGAACAGTTTCAGTTCTATGTTCCTTCTCTGTCAAATAGCTTATGCCATTGGTACATGTATGCATTAACATGGAATAGCAACAGCACTGCCAAATGTATAATTAATTTGGAGACTACAAGTTTCTGACAGATATAACACATAATTGATACCTCTTTTAGTGTCTTAAATTCATCTTGTCTACTTTCTCTTAAACTATAAAATTTCCAAGGATCCATATTTTAGAAAAATAACAAAATAAAGATCATGGATCCACGATAAAAATAAGTCATTTCCAAAAAGTAGATCGGTACCCCCAGGCTAGGCCTAGAGGTAAGTGGGATATGAGGAGTGACTGCTAATAGATACAAGATTTATTTTGGCATAGATGAAAATGTTCTAAAATGATATGATTGTGATGGTTGTACAACTCCATAAACATACTACAAAACCACTGAACTCTATACTTTAAATAGGTAAACTTTAGAGCATGTAAATTATATTTCAATAAAGCTGTTTAAATAAACAACTAACTCATTCCATAACTTAAGACAGAATCCCCAAATCACTCATTTTAAACTATATGTATGAAACTATAACTCATTTAATAAAACAGAAATACCTATTTTTAATCTGTAAATTTCACCTGTTAATTTCTGACGGAATTTAAAGTTGCTTAGTTCATTACAATCATTTTTATCATGAAATAATGGGTTTCGTTTTCAGTTGTACAGGAATTATATACATCTGACAATTACAAAGTAAGCAGAGTTAGGGAAGACATGATATCTTACTTTGTTCATAATCACAGCTAATTCCTCATGGTAGTATTCTAAATAGGATTCTAACAGATTTAATAATTGTTTTCAGTTTAGAACATAAGTAAAAGCCAAAGATGGGGGGTCATAAAAAGTTATTCAGAAACTATTTTATGACCTTGCCATAAGTAAAATTACATAGTCCATAACATACTTTCTAGGCCTTGATGTATTCAAGTTCTAAATGTCTAAGTACTATAATACAAATAATTACATTTATATATTCTCATAATGTCTGATGTATTTGTGTAATACTAGCTATTTTTATTAGTATTTCATGGTATATCTCTTTCTATTCTTATATGTTTAATCTTATGTTTAAAGTGTATCTTTTAAACCCAAAATGACAAACTTGCATTAAAAGGGGAGAGATACATATTTTTCAAAAGTACCACTATCATAAAAGAGAAAAAAAAAAAGACTATAAATATTCAAGTTTAAAGACAACTAAATGAAATACCTGATCCTAAACTGGTTTCTCTAATGGAGGGGCAAAAATACTGCTGTAGAGAACATTACTGGGTCCGTTGACAAAACAAGAATATAGACAGTAGAGTATATAACTTGCTGTCAATTTTTCAAAGAGAAATGCATGTGTGTGTCCATATATACACAGAGAAAACAGGAAAAAAGTGGTAAAATGTTAAGAACAGCTGAATCCAAACAAAGAGGTATATGGCTCTTTGTACTATTCTTATTCTCACAACTTTTCTACAATTTTAAAATAATTAAAAATTTTTTAAAGTAATGAAATACCATAAAATGCATCTCTTGAAACAGCATGGTTGGGTCTTGGTTTTTTTAAATCCAGTATGATCTCTGTCTTTCAACTGGAGTATCTTGTCAATTTATATCTAATGTAATTATTGATATGGTTGGTGCTAAGTCTATCACCTTGCTTTTGGGTTCTATTCATCCTATCTTTGCTTTTTTATTGTTTCTTTCTTCCTTGTTCTTTTTCCTCCTTTCCTTTCCTCTGAATTAATCAAAAATATATTCACTGTTCAATTTTATCCCCTCTACTGGCTTCTTAGCTATGTATCTATCTCAGAATTTTAATGTTTGCTCCAGGGATTGAAATAGGCATCCTGAACTTATCATAGGCTACCCTAAACATTATACCACTTCATGTATTATATAAGAAATTCACAACAGCATGGTATCATTTACTCCCATCTTTTGTGTAATTATTGTCATATACTGCCTTCCAAAATATATTATAAAACCCACATATACCATGATTGTTTTTGACTTAGACAGAAATTTTAAAAATTCTTTAAATAAAAATAAATCAAGAAATGTGGAGGGAGGAAGCATTTTATTTTTTTGTCTACATATTCGCCATTTCTGGCCCTATTTACTTTTTTCTGTAGATCTAAGTTACCATCTGGTATTATTTTCCTTCAGCTTGAAAAATGTTTTTTTTTTTTTTGAGATGGAGTCTCGCCCTGCCGCCCAGGCTGGAGTGCAGCGGCGCGATCGCGGCTCACTGCAACGTCTGCCTCCCGGGTTCAAGCAATTCTCTGCCTCAGCTTCCGAAGTAGCTGGGATTACAGGTGCCAGTCACCACACCCGGTTAATTTTTTTGTATTTTTAGTAGAGACAGGGTTTCACCATCTTGGCCAGGCTGGTCTTGGACTCCTGACCTCATGATCCACCCGCCTCGGCCTCGCAAAGTGCTGAGATTATAGGCCTGAGCCACCGCACCTGGCCGAAAAACTTTCTATAACGTTTATTTAAGTGTAAGTCTAGTGGTGACAAAGTCTTTAAGTTTTAGTTCATTTGAAAATGTCTCTATTTCAGCTTCATTTTAAAGAATATTTTTGGCAATACAAAATCCTAGATTGACAATTTTTGTTTCTTTTCAACACTTTTGGAATGACATACATTGACTTCTGGCTTGCATTGTTTCTGATGAGATGTCACTGATAATTTTCATCACTGTTTGCTTGTAGGCAATATGTTTTTCTTCCTCTGGCTATTTTTAAGATTATTTTCTTTGGTTTTCATAATGTGTACATGTATGTTGATTTTCTTTGTGTTTATCTTGCTTGGGATTTGTTACGTTTCTTGCATCTGTGCGTTTATGTTTCTCAACAAATTTCAAAACTTTTCAGTCATTATTTCCCCTGATATTTTTCTACCCCAATCTCTCTGTCCTCTCTCCTTCTGTACCTATAAACCACATAATTGTTAAGCTGCATAATATCCTTGAAGATATTATAGCTTTGTTCATTTTTCTTTTGCCCATTTTTTTCTCTGTGCTTTGATTTGGATGGTTTACATTGATCTATCTTCAAATTCACTGATCCTTTCTTCTACAGTATGTTATCTCAGCTAAATCCATCTGGTGAATTTTTCATTTTATTATTTATTTATTTATTTATTTGAGATTGAGCCTCACACTGTCACCCAGGCTGGAGTGCAGAGGCATAATCTCGGCTCACTGCAACCTCCACCTCCTGGGTTCAACCAATTCTCCTGCCTCAGCTTCCTGAGTAGCTGGGATTACAGGCGCCTGCCACCACGCCTGGCTAATTTTTTTGTATTTTTAGTAGAGACAGGGTTTCACCATGTTGGCCAGGCTGGTCTTGAACTCCTGACCTCAAATGATCCGCCTACCTTGGCCTCCCAAAGTGCTGAGATTACAGGCATGAGCCACTCCTGGTGGGTTTTTCATTTTAGATATTAATTTCTATCAACTTTTTCATTCTGGTTAAGAGTCACATTTTCCTGCTTTTTAACAAGCATAATAATTCTACGCCAGACATTGCGGGTGCTTTGTTATTGAGAAACTGAATTATGTTGTCTTACTTTAGAGAGAGTTTTCTTCTATCAGACAATAAATCTACAGGTGGATCAAGATGCTGAAATAGAGGCTTGGTTTGGGGCTTTGTTGTATGAGATCTATAGTAGCCTGTCTTCTACTCCTAGAATGGCCCTACTCTTAAGGTGTGACCTTTCTGAGGTCACAGCTGAAAGCACAGTATGTTCAGCAAGCTCTCCCCACACTGGCTGGTCTGAGCTCCAACACTGCTGAGAAGCTTCCAACTTCTAAAATCTTCATTCAGCTCACAGTCCCACAGTAGCTGTTTTCTGCCAAGCCTTGTGGTGTACACAGCTTCATATCTGACCAACAGGCTAAGAGTCTGGAAAGTATTCACGAAGAAGATGCAGGGATGAAGGCAGAGCTCACCTAGTATGTTCTTTTTTCTCAGTTGACTGTGCTGACTACCTAATTACAGCAAAAGGTAACTTCATCAAGAAGAAAAACAGAAGTCCTTAATTCTAATTATTTCTAATCCAGCTTTAAAATCTATTATCTTATTTCATACTTAAACAGGGATATGAAAGGCACACATTATTTACATAGGACGGATGAGCAAATCAACATGCAAAATGTTAAATAACCAGCCTCCAACCCATAAAGATATTTTATTCAATACACAAATATTCACCAAGTACCTACTACAGGCATGGTAACTGACAAAGCAGTAAAAAGAACTTAGAGAATATAGTTTCAACCAATATTATTTCTACTGAACCACCAGTAAAGCATATACACTGTACCAAAAGTTGTCTAACGAATGAGAAACCAGGAATCAATCATGCAATCCACCAAGAACATGCCTACATTCTAAAAAATGACTATAATTTACATTCATGATTTACTTTTTTCTGCAAAGGCTCCTATTTGCCATGGAAGTAATTTCATTCCTACACAATTACGTTTTCCAATTCCCTACATATACTTAATTTTTTTCATATTAGCAGATACTATCTAATAAGTTACCTCTATTTAGTTATGTCAAACTTGCTTCAGCTAACTCTTAATTATATTTCTAATTTCCATCTGGCCAAATCAAATATATTTTGCTCACACATGGAGAAAAAATATAATACAATTTCTAAATATCATTTCAGCAGCATCATACCAGAGAGTAATATCATTCCTTTAATCTTCAACGAATCAAGCAAAGTGATACATTTATACTTCACAGATCTATTCTCATCTCTCAAAATAAGCTCTTGTTCTGTCATGTAACCCAATATATGCACAAGTTGACTCTAAGGAAATAGTCAACAAAATTAAGCTATATACATGTTTATAAAATAATGCTTAAGAACATTTTAATATTTTTTACCTTAATATATGACTAATTCCAGTGAAGTAAAGTATACTACAACAGAAAGACAGATACTATACATATTGAGAATATGCTTCTGTTTTTAAAGTCTGCCAAAAAAAAAAAAAAGAAGTCTGTTAAAAGGTTTTTTGTTGTTGTTGTTTAGATGGAGTCTCACTCTGTTTCCCAGGCTGGAGTGCAGTGGTACAATGGCTCACTGCAACCTCTGCCTCCCAAGTTCAAGCGATTCTCCTTCCTCACCCTCCTGAGTAACTGGGATTACAGGTGCCCGCCACCACACCCAGCTAATCTTTGTATTTTTAGTAGAGACAAGGTTTCACCATGTTGGCCAGGCTGGTCTCAGGCTCCTGACCTCAGGTGATCCGCCCACCGTGGCCTCCCAAAGTACTGGGATTACAGGCATGAGCTACTGCACACAGCCTGTTAAAAAGTTTTTTGAAGATGGTAGAAGTTAATGCCATCAGCAACATCACATTCAAATGCAAGCATTACTTTCTCACCCTGTTTATGACTCTCAAGGTAATGTTTTAGGTGGCTTGTTGTTGCTGTTGCTGTTGTTATTCTAAACTGTTACTCTGAATCAAGACGACACCCTTTGTAAAAGGCTCTTACCTGTAGAACATCTTGGATCTTCACCCATACATCTGCCATGTCATACAGTTTGATATCTTCCTGCTGAGTCAGTGGAGTCACTACAGTGTCCTGCAGGTATCCCAGGACCACAGAGTGTGCAGTGGCTACAGCATTAAACTTGTCAAACAGTAACTCCAGCAGTTCTAGAAGCAACCTAGTGACATAAACAAATAAATAACATTGACACATACATACATGCAGATAAATGGCTTACAGTGACCTGCAAGAAAAACATCAAACTAAAGTAGCACTCTCACTCTACAATGTAAACAGCATAAACGTTAGATTTCAGCAGATGTGAATTCAAACAACTGTATTTTCTTAAGCAACTCTTAAAAACTTATCTAAGCCTCAGTTTCCTCTGCTATAAAATGGAAATGATGTAAGAATTTTAAAACCAATTATAAAGCCCCTAAACCAGCAACAGCATCTCAATAAACATATGTTGCCTCTTTAACGTAGCTCACTGATTACAATACTACTACTATGTATTCATATAGGCAGCTTCTCCAAGGAATTCACGCATTTCAGACAACAGCTCAGATGTAACACAGAATATGCTATTCCCCAGCAATAAATTAGGAACTTTGATAAGCATATTAATCCATTTAGTCAGGGAAAGCTGCACTTACTACAATCCAAACGCATGGCCCGAGTTGCCTGAAAAAAATATATACACCTGCCAAGCAATCTGACTTTCACCACAGGGAGAAGCTCAGGCATCCACATTATCTCATTCATCATAGTGAGATATGCTGGACACATATTATTACATCAGTTTTATATACTCAAGGACACAAAATAAGGTTGCAGTGCAGCTAGGCCTAGAACAAAAGCTGATTTCCATGTCAGTACATTTAGCCACCTACCTCTCACTACAGTTCTAGAATGTAGATGTATCTTTAGAAATAGCACAAAGATTTATGTCAGAGATGCAAAGTAATTACTCTACCACTGAGACTTACAGTTTCAATGATCACATAGGCCTGGAATCATCTTTTCCTCCTCTGAACCTGTATACTATTTTGTCCTGCTTTTAAGGAACTTATCACGTGAGCCTCACATATGTGGCTCAATAAATGTCGGTCATATTTCTTTATATATAGATATTTTACCTCACTTCTCCATTATTAATCTTTCAGAGTAGGCACTGCTTTATACATCTCTGAATACTTAGGAGCACTTAGAACAATAATTAGCAAATACTGTTGAATGAATTTAACGTGTATAGGATGAACAAGTACAGAAAACATTGCAATGTGAGCTTTATTGTATATTTTGTGGCTCTCAGCTTGTAATTCCTAAATATACTGACAAACCAACTTGGAAAGTTGAAAAGGAAAGCAAAAGAGCTTGTCAGCAGTGTCAATTAACAAGGTTTTATTACCATAAATAAGGGGTTATAACTACAATCTCATCAAAACGTACAGCACATTATCTATTCTATGGCTTCTTTACTGCCCAATTATTGTAATTAATGTGCCAATGTGACAGCCCATAACTATCTTCTGGTAAAACCATAATATCTATTTGACACTGTAATTCGGATGAGACAAAATCAATAGAATTTATGTAGTACTCCCAGCCTAGAATATACATACATAATCCAGACGTTACACATTGTAGTTATAAATAGAAGTCATTCTACCTTTTGATTGATGATTCTTTTTAATCCTTTAAAGGTCAAATTCATATTTATACTCACGTATATCTAAAATAATTCTTCTTTCTCATCTGTGTTATTGAAGAACTACTCAAATATTAGCAGAGATACATACAAGATACAGAAACATGTGTCTAAACATACCAACTGAAACACTTAATGTGGTGCAGGGAAATAAGCCGTATAAAACTGGTATCTGGCAACATACAGATCAGTAACTTAATCAGTAAATACCTGATTAAGTGAAAGTTCTCCTTTTCCAACAAAGATTTATTCTAGGTATGTAAGACTGTGGTTCTCAAATATGAATCTACAGACTTAGTATGTTTTTGAGTGGTGGATAGCAAAGTATGAATAATATATGGACTTTTCACAAAGGTAAATTTATTTAACATTACATCTTTTGTACTCTCTTGATAGGAAAATCTTAGTTATTTTCTGCCATGAATGGCAGTTATGTTGCCAAATGTCCTTACTGGAGAAAATTAAAACTTAATGTATGTTAACGTAAATGTTGAGGTATTCAAAACATGGTTTGAAATCATATTGATCCATGACATTCAGATGCCTGAGGTACACTGGTGTCTAATGTCCCAGTGGCATGAAGTTCTAGATACAGGATTGTGAACCAGCAGCAAAGTTTTAATGGAAAAGTGGCTCCTCTTGTTAGGGGTGCTGTTATCTGGTTATCTGCAGAGCCGATGAGTTCCACAACTGCATACCTTGCCTGTCAGTCAAGGACAAGAGCTGCTCAGCAGCCAGGAGCAGTGCTACATTTAGGAAAAAAAAAAACCCAGTAGAGAATAGAGGTGTAAGATGAGATTCACAGTATCTATTAACATCTTGGAAATAGCCATCTCTTAATAAAATGCTGACACAGTTCCAGCTTCTGCCACTCCTGGAGGCTCAAAGCCAAAACAGGCCTGTTCCTATAGTGTGGCCATCACAGCCACAGGACGGGCTACATAGGGAGAAAGGAAAGGAAATGTAATAGTAGCTAGGAGACAGATCACAAGTGGTGACACTCCACTTGCAGCTCTACCTATTTTGAGACCTCCAGCCATTTTAACAGGAGGAAAGCTCTCTTCCACCTTACCAAAGCACAATGGTGTCATGTTATTTAATAAAACCCACAGCTCTCACACCAAAATTTAAAATGTTTGTGCTTCAAATGATACCATCAAGAAAGTAAAAAGGCAATACACAAAATGAGAGAAAATATCTGTGAATCATTAATCTGATAAAAGACAAATCTAAAATCTTACACTCGTAATAAAAAGACAACTGAACTTAAAAATGGACAAAGGATTTAAATATCCATTGCTCCAAAGAATATATATGAATGGCCAATAAGCAAACAAAAAGATGCTTAACATCATTTAGCCATCAGAGACATGCAAATCAAAATCACAATGAGCTAGAACTTCAGTCCACTAGGATGGCTATAATCAAAAAGCAAAGCAATAAAAGTATGAGTAAGGATGCAGAAAAATTGGAACTCTCATACAGTGCCAGTGGGAATGTAAAATGGTACAGCCGCTTCGGAAAACACTTTGGCAGTTCCTCGGGACATTAAGCATAGTTACCATATGGAGCCAGTGATTCCATTCCTAGCTCTATACCCAAGAGAAATGAAAACATACGTGCACATAAAATCTTGTACACAAATGTCCTTAGCAGTGTTATGCATAAAAACGCAAAGGTAGAAACAATCCAAATATCCATCAACTGATAAATGGGTAAATAAAATGCAATATATTCATACAATGGAATATTATTTGGCCATAAAAAGGAATAAAGTACTGATACATGGTACAATCGGAATGAACCTTGAAATTACTATGGTAAGTGAAAAAAAGTCACAGAAGACCATATATTATATGATTATGGTAATATAAAATATTCAGGATAGGCAAATTTATAGAGACACAAAATATATTAGTGGTTACTTAGGCTGGGGGTGGGTGGGAACTGACTGATAAAGTATATGGGATTTGTTTTAGGGAGGACATAAACTTGCTGGAACCAGATAGTGGTGACGGTTGCAAAACTCTATGAATGTACTAAAAACCACTGAATTGTATACTTTCAATAGGTGAATTGTGCAGCAGTGAATTATACCTCAATATAGCTGTTCAAAGAACAGCAGCTGTGGCTCTGAGTGGGGAGAGGGAAGATCCAACACCTCTCTAACAGTGAAGAGGAAATACATAAAATAGTGAAAAATGAAACTTGGCATCTCAAAAACCGAGGTGTTGTGAAAGCTGATTCCTTTATATTCTTACTACCAGGAGGACATCAACTTTTCTCTTTTAGCTCACTTGGTTTTTTGTTTGTTTCTCCTTCTTAAATAACATGTAAGAAACAACAGATTTCCATTCTTTCCCAGCACTGACACTTCCTACATCTTTCATTATGAAAAAACTCTCCCAACTTCTCCAAGTATCCCCATCTGCAAAGCAAAAGTATTAATTAATAACTGTTCTAAGAGACAACACTGCTGGAAAAATCGAATTAGAAAATAGAACTAGCTGAGGTAATGGTACAATTCTAAAGAGAGGGGAAGGTTCAGGTTTCCTTTGTCTGAAATTCTGGCTTGAGCAACACTGAGGAGAATGGTTAACCTTTCCTGTGTGAAAGCAAAATAAATCTTGGGACCCCAAAATCACTAAGACAAAGGGAAAAGTCAAGCTGGGAACGCCTTAGGGCAAACCTGCTTCCTGTTCTATTCCTTAAAAAAATAGCTACTAAGATTTTTTTTAAAAGCTACATACCTCCCTCACGGTTTGTCCACACGGAAATTCCTTGTGGACAAAGAACAGACAGAACTCAACGTCATGTCTCTGGTCACTGAGATAAATTTGTATCTGATTGCTTCCTTTGGAAAGGCTAATCAGAAACTCAAAAGAATGCAACTGTTTGTCTCTATCTATGACCTGGAAGCCCCTCCTCGCTTCGACTTGCCCCACCTTTAGGGATGAAACCAATGTATATTTTACATATATTGGTTGATGTCTCATGTCTCCCTAAAATGTATGAAATTCAAAATAAAAATAAACAAGCTGTGCCCTGACCAGTGTGGGCACATTTCATAAGGACCTGAGTCTATGTCATGGCTACGTCCTTAACCTTGGTAAAATAAACTTCCTAAATGGTTGAGACCTGCCTCAGACACTCTTTGGTTTATGCTTGAGAGAGGTGGGGGGAGAAAGAATTAAAGTGAAACCAGAAATCTGGAAGGACGCCGGGTGCGGTGGCTCACGCCTGTAATCCCAGCACTTTGGGAGGCCGAGGTGGCGGATCACCTGAGGTCGGGAACTGGACCAACATGGAGAAACCCCGTCTCTACTAAAAATACAAAATTAGCTGGGCGTGGTGGCGCATGCCTGTAATCCCAGCTACTCGGGAGGCTGAGGCAGGAGAATCGCTTGAACCCAGGAGGCGAAGGCTGGGTGAGCCAAGATTGCGCCATTGTACTCCAGCCTGGGCAACAAGAACGAAACTCCATCTCAAAAAAAAAAAAAAAAGAAATCTAGAAGGAGAGATGTTGGGTTTTTATCTGGATATGTTAAGTTTAAGGTGTATATCCTTAGGTAGTCAGATATGCAAGTCTGGAGCTCAGCAGAGAGAATGATACTGGAAATTTTAAAAGTGAAAAATATTTGAGGAGATGAGATCACTCGGGGATAATATGCAGAATAAGAAAAGCAAGTGAGGTCCAGGACCAACACTCCAGGAAAGCGTATCATTAAAAAGATGGTTAGAAAGTAACTAAAGAGGAAGAAGGAAGCCAGGGAACATTGCAGAGGACAAAAGAGGAGAGAATACCAGCAGAGTCAAAGGCTATGGTAAGGCTAAGAGAGAGAAATTTACAACTTAAGGTCCCCAGTGACCTTGACAAGAAGGGTTTCAATGGATCATTGAGTGGAACTCAGTAGTGGGATAAGCAGTGAATGACTAATAAGGAAAAAGAAACCAAAGTCAACCATACGTTGTCCCTCACCAGCATGTACACTCCTTTAAAAAGAAAAGGAGAAAGGAAGACAACGCTCCCCTGATGCAGCAAAGAATAAAAGACATTAGGAATCATTCACATAAACAGGATGTAAATCTGCACTAGCTTGGCCCAATTTAAAGCTACCAGAAATAAACTGAAATATGTTGTTAATATTTATATACACTCTCTGACTGCCCACAAGATTGAGAAAGAGCTGTTTGCCTTTAGCTGGAGACACACTGAGGATGAAAACACAACACCCCATTGAAATCATTCCCTGCCCCACTCCCACCACAAAATATTAAATAAAAGAAACAAAACATTATGTTGCAGCTAGCTCAGTTGCTTACATCCTGCTAGGATCAAGGTTTTCACCACTGATCTAAAAAAGACAAAAGAGTGGCAAGATCATGAAATTATCTCATGATTCCTTAAACTGAATTGAATTAGTAAAGGCCCAAGAACCTTAGAGATTTTAATTTCAATTAATTGCGATTTCTACCCTTCAGAAAAAAATAACACACATACCCCTCTCTCCAAGTTATTTCTAAAGTCACAAAACAGTATGTAGTAATACTCAATACAGCATCACAGTTGGTGAAAGAAAATATTAATCCTGGATGGCAATGTGGTATAAATGCCAGTTAGAAACCTGGACTTGAATACCAGCTCTCTAGACTTCTCCAAATTTCAGCTTCCTCAGAAATTGACTGTGAGAGCTACATGCAAAAATATATATGAATGTAACACTTAAAACAACAGCAAATTAAAAGTAACAATGAATTAATTCCTGTATCTTTAACATTTACCATCTAGAGGGAAAGGAGATAAGAGATACTCTGGATGTTCCTAAGGCCTAGCGCATCTCTCTCCTTCTTACAGCTTGGTTAGTAAAGTCCTGCTTATATTCCACAATGGTAATTCTGTATCATTCTAATAAAAAGCTCCTCTTTGATTAAGTTAGGTGATTTCAATTTCTGGCACTTATAACCAAAAGAGGCCTAATCCATAGAGTAAGAGCTAATTCTCTCTTTCCTCTGTGATTCTACAATCCCTCCAAACAAACAATTACAATGAACTGAGAGAAGTGACAAAACAGGCATGCGTGGCCTCCTGGGCCAGACAGTGAAGGCAGAATTCCTATTTTACGGTTCTTTGTAAACACATCTCTCCTATAACACATGGACCAATGTCCAGAATGGAGAAAACAGTCAAATTTTGAGGGCAAATGAGTTCATGAATAAAAGAATGAGCAATGCATGATGGCAATATGAGCAGAAGTCTAGGATGAAAGATGATGACCTGGGGTCCTTCTTCTACAAGGGGCAGGTAGTTAGCTACGTGTCATAATGGAGGAGATCCCTAAGAAAGTAAGACTGAAATGAAGTATCAGTGACAATGACAATGAAATCATGACAGCAACAAAAAGGAGACCTATGCTCATAATAGCCACTCTTCCCTAATTATTCACAACACTCTGAGCACTTTACTTGGATTATCTCATTTCATCCTTAGGACAGCCCTATGAGGAAGGTACTACTTTATCCCCATTTTATAGACAAGGAAACTGAAGTTCAGAGATAAGAAGAGAACAAAGGACACAGTTTTGGAGAATGTCCCTTTTTAGGGGTGTTAGAAAGCAAGGAAACTATTTTAGAAGAGAGGCCAAAGTAAGTACTCTATGATGCTAGGGAAGCCAAGGCTAGAAAGAGAACCAACCGTCTATACCGCCTCTTCCTTCTCACCACAAACAGGTTTTCACCCCTGGGACTCGACTAAAACATCTGTTGCTAAAAGTCCCTAATAATTATTTTGCTCCATCCAAGAAACCCACTTTGCCCTTTAATCAAACAGCCACAGCACTTGTTTCTACTGCCCACTCTTGCCTTCTTGAAACACTGGCTTCCACTGGCTCCACAGCCCTCCACTCTTCTGCTTTCCTGCCACTTCTCCAGTTGCTCCTTCTCAGGAACCTCATCCTCAGCCTGTTCCTTAAATGCGGTCAACTCTTCTCAACCCTCAAACTCTCTCTAGCTGAGCTCATTCGCCCCTAATCTTCAATTATCTACCTGCTATCAACTCTCACACATATCTCTTGGCCAGATTACTCCCCTGAGCTATAGACCTCAAACTTAATATGACTTAAATGGAACTCATCATTTCTTCCCCAAACCTACTTCTTCATGTTCTCTACGTCAGTAAATGGCAATGCTTGCCCCAGCAAAAAATCCTTACCTGCCCTCCTCCCTCATACCCAACGCATCACCAAGTCTCTTTACTGCTACCTCTTTACTCTCTCTCAAATAGGCCTCCTTCACTCCATTGTCACAGTTACCTTGCTCATGCAGGCCATGCTGCCTTTTGCCAGGATTATTAAAACTGTCCTCAAAGTAGTCTCTCCTTCCCTGCAGTCCTTTCCTCTTCCCCCCTACTGCAAGCTCACTATGGCTATGAGTTTCTGATTTATTACTGTATTCCAATATTTGGCATGACACCAGTTGGCAAAATAACATACGATAGGCAATAAATGAGTATTTGTTGATGAAGGAATGAAAAAGTGGGCTCCAGCAGAATGGGAGAGAGGCCTGATTACAGATGAGGTGGTAAGAAAAAAAGTGTTATAGATTATAACCTCCTGATTTTAGAAGCCCACTATAAAAAATATTTCACCCAAAACTAGGCTCTCAAAAAGGTAACCTTATAAAGCTAAACATGAGAACATGAAGTAGAGTTACGAGCTGAAAGATACACACTTTAAGAGCCAACTTTAATAATATAGCAATAAAATATATTTTACATTTAAAAAACAGAAAAGTATCAGGATGAAGAAAGTGTTAATTCCTTAAACACATATCCAATTACCCAGCGGTTTTTAAAACCAGACTTCCTAGAGAAGTAAAATGTTACTTATTCTCCAGATCATCTACTAACTTAGCAATCCCTGGGTATCTCATCTTCAAGTGCTACCATGAAAAAAGGCAGAAGGCTAAGAAGAGGCACATGTTAAGAAACAGTCACAGTTGCAGAAGGCAAGAAGCATCAACAGTGTAAAGCTACATCATCAAGCTGTGAAAAATGTTCAATATTTAAGGTGAGATAAGACTATCTGAATCTAAATTTAACATCCAGGGAACCTTGAATTAGTCATTTGGCTGGAAAACCCATGTTTGCAGCCAAGAAGCTGCCTTACTTGATCACGAAGCAAAGACACACACAAGGTAGAAGAATTAGTTCTGTTCTACTACTTATCTGCTGAGACTTTAATATCAGGGTTCTGCATTTCCCCACTGACAAAGGCAATAACCACAGAATGTTTATTTCCCTATCACTATGCTCTAAAAGGTAAGAAAGTAGTGAACTCAGAGCATAGATTTTATATGAAAACTTTATAATTTTATAAAAAGAAATGTATAATCAATTAGCTAAAAATGGTCTTTGTTTTACCTGCCCATATCTCTCATACACATTTCCTTAATAAGCCTGGCTGAGTTACTATTTTTCATTTCAAATAGGACATGCAGCCCATTTAATCTTCAAGGTTATCTAATACTTACTTTTAAGGGATAGAAATACGTTTTACCACTTATTAATAAGTCTTCATGTAAAAAGGGGTTACTATTTAAAGAGTGCTGACTAATTCTCCATCTGCTCTATGAAAAGAGCAAGAAAAAATTAGTAGTAATATAGAATGAAACACAGTAAAAATAACAAGCATACTGAAGTGGGGCCTGGCACTAGTCACTTCCTTCCTGTGTTACTCCCTCCTTGTCAAGTCAGGTTTCTGAGCTCTGGAGAGATGACCTCAAACATCGAATCCTGATGTACGCCAAATTAGTGGCTCAAATTAGAAAATAAACCCAGGCCCTCTTTCTTTGAATTAAAGTATCAGTATCATTCTTTTGAAATCCTTTCCCCCATTCCAAAAATAACATTTCATCATAGTGGAATATTAGAAAAATGATCCATAAATTCACTTCCCAGGGATAACAAAAGTTAAGATTTTAGGTGCATATTCTTAGTGCTTTGTTGTATATTGTTCTTAGTACAAGAATGGCCCTAGAGGAATGATTTAGATAATAAAATTTGATTCTCAAGTGACCTAATTAGAATCCAGGCACTCTGTGGCTGCTTTTCACGCTTCTCAACATGTCCAGCTATCTCTGAGGCCTGTCACTGACCACAGTGTGAGGTATGGGTAGGAAAATGGATATTTAGTACAGAGATCATCCTTCTGAGGACAAACAAAATCAGGCCCACGACATGGGTTGGAAACATCATCTTTATATAAGCCAGAAAGCAAACTTACATGGTGGAAAAAGACTACTTCTAATCTTAATTGCACCACGAACAAGCTTTGTGAACTGTCAAATTATTTCAGCTTTCACATTTCTCTGGGTAAATCTGGGATTAATAATAATGCCCCTGCCTGTGAGGAGGCAAGTGGTGAGGCTCACTCAGGTGAGATACCAGATGGCAGACAGCTTTGCAAAGCGTGAATACTACAAAACTGCAAAATTCGATGACGTTTGTGATGTTATCTAAAGAGTCTTCTCAAACTTCAGTGTGCATAAGAATCAACCACGGCATAGAGTCCTGTGGGCCCTGCACCCAAACATTCCAATTTAATAACCACTGCTTCTTGGAGAAATTTGCATTTCCAACTCTCGAGTGACACTGGTGATGTGGGTCCACAGACCCACTGTGAGTAGTGCTAAAAATATATAGTAACAATAACTTCCACTAAATTACCTTATTTGCATCTTTTTCTTATTCGTTCATTCATTAAAACTGGCCAGGTATGGTGGCTCACACCTGTAATCCCAGTATTTTGAGAGGCTAAAGTGGAAGGACTGCTTGAGACTAGGAGTCCAAGGTCAGCCTAGGCAATCACAGTGAGACACTATCTCTACAAAAAAAATAAAATAAAATAAAATAAAATAATAACTTTAAATAGCCAGGCATCGTGTCACATACCTGCAGTCCCAACTACTCAGGAGGCTAAAGCAGGAGGATCTCTTGAGCCCAGTGGGGTCAAGGCTACAGTGAGCAATGATGATTGGGCCCCTACATTCCAGCCTCGGCAACAGAGTGAGATCACATCTCCAGAAAAATAAACTCGTAGGCATTTAATATGTGCCCAGCCCTAAATCAGGCTGCAAACACAAAGTTAAACACTCCCCCTCCCCTTATAAACTCACAGTCCAATCTGATTAGAGACTATGACAAGAGGATGGGGCAGGAGATAGAAGAGCCCAGACAATATGAAATCAGCCTGAGAAACACATGAAGGTGCTTTAATCATATATGACACCACCCCTACACATCATCAATGGAAGAATTTCCTTTGATGTAGGTTTGTTTGTTTGTTTTTGCAATGAAAAGATCCAGTATTAGTCTGAGCTTGGAGTGCCTTTCCTATTACAACACTAGCAAGTGCACAAAAATGACAAAACCTAAGGCAGCTCCTATTCTAGCAAACAGAGAAGTGGCCTTGATATAGCACGATGGCTGACATCTAAATAAAGTTATGACAGTCCATGAAACAGATTGTATCTATTCCTCTGACTGGTCGGATCTTTAATTTGAACCTGCTATAATATGTAAAACAAGAGAAATCGAGAGTAGGTTTTTTTTTTTTTTAAACTTTGCCACATAAAAAAACAAAGGTTTAAGAAATGTAATATGGAGTAACATCTCTGGCTTATTCAGCCAAGAAGCCTTTTTCTAATGACTATAACCAAAGAACAATACACAATCAGAATGATAGCTGTCCAACCTCATGTTTACAAAAGAACTATGAACATTATCGACATTTCTCAGTCACTGTATATGTGATGGAGCTATTATCAATTAATTTATTTAAGTCTTACTAGCAAGTATATAGACTTGGGACCTTTCATGGTAATGATTATATATTTTAGTTAACAATTGAGTAATAAGTCCCATATGTAAAAAAAATTAATTCATTTGTTCTAAAAATATTTCAGTTAAGCTGCAGGGGACATATCCTAGTTGAAGAATAGTGGAATTTCTTCTATATGTCCCTGGTTCATCCTATTCATCCCCTTCAATATTTAATAGTTGGGTATATTTAAAGCATGTTCTCACTGATACGTGTAATCAAAAGTAGAGATTTAATCAAATGGAATCACAATCACTGAAGTTAAATTTACTTGCTTCCCGCTTGCTTTGATTCGAATTAACTACTCATCTAAATTACACGGAGGCCCTTCCTGATTCCAAGCATGTCCAGGTGCTACATGCGGTGCTTGGGAATGGCTATAAGAAGCCACAAGGACAAATGTCTGACCTTGCTTCAAAGCTGCTCTTAAATGACTTTTCTGTAAAATAAAATGACCAATTCCACCATGTCCTGCATTTCGGATACTTAGAAGACAGGTAACTAATATAGAAAGAAGAGATAAAAGGAAATGTTATTTATATGAAAAAGAAACTCATGCCTGAATCTAGCCACAGGTCTAAAACAAAAATCATGATCAATATTTCATTTATTTCTCTTTCCATAAACATGGTATTTATACTACAAAACTATCCTTGAGGCCTGAGCCTTTAGTCTTCCTCACAGATAAAAACATTTTATAAGAATGTTCTATTACATCAGTATGCCTTCATTCTGAATTCTGGCCTCCAAATTATAAAAAATATTTCAAAAGTTTATTTTTTCAATTTTAGAGCAATAATTCAATGTATTTCTGAAAATCTCAGTCTTCACAGACTGAAAAACCACGAGGGAATAAAGAGTTTTAGAAAATGAGGCAAATACCAACCTTGAGAAGAACCATGGCTATATTATAAACGATTCAATGTTAGAATTATTCAGCAATTACACAGCTAACATGGACAATCAATTACATGACAGATACATGGGTGACAGAAATGAAAAAGGTGTACAACCCCTTACAATACAGTGTAGTACGTGTCAAGTGTGCTCAAAAGTTGTTTGGCCACTCCTTCAGGTTCCAGATGTATCAAAGATAATAATATTAAGAATGAGACTGTGTAAGTACTAGAAAAGTGTTGAAAATTTTATTTATAATCTAAGAGTAAGGAAGCTCTAAGTATGACACAAAACCCAGAAGCTATAAAACCTGATAAATATAGCCTCATAAAAAACTAAAACAAATGTCTACGTGCCCAGAAACATCATGAAGTCAAAAGAGAAACTGGCAGAAAGTTACAAAATAAATTCCAAAGAACCAATTTCCTAGATATGTAAAGAGTTCATACAAATCAATAAAAGACAAACATACTAGAAAAATGTAAAGACTTCCTACAAATCAAGAAAAGACAAACATATTAGAAAAATAATTCATTGAAAAGGAAATAAACACTATTTAAATATTGTACTGTTGAAAATTTCAAACATTAAAAAAGTGAAGATAATAGGATAATGAACCACCTTGTACCTATCACCCTGCTTCAGTATCATTTCATGGCTTGTTGTAAGTGTATCCTCACTCACAACCTATTTTATTTTGAAGTAATATATCCATATATGACCCAGATATCATGACAAGTTACTTTTATACAAACGAAAAGAAGTGTAACCGTACTTATAATAAAAATGCAAATCCAAATCACCTTGGAAATACCATTTTTCACCTCTCAGATTGGCAAGGATAAAAGTATTTGATAATACAATCTGTTGGAAAGGGGATATAGGAACTCTCAAACATTATCCATGACATGAAAAACTGGTATCATCTCTAAAAGCACGCTTGGCAACAGTTAAAATTCAATCAACACAGAGGTAAGCAAAATCAGTGAAAATGGCATATCAAGAATCTGGCTGCTTTCATTCTCACATCTTAGGGTTCTTTGAGTAATGCCTTTCTTCCCCCTTTAAACTCCAGGAGGACAGGGACCACACATAATTTATTGGGCATTTTAGCCCAGTGTCTGGTCCATGGCAGATATTTCATAAATGTGGAATTTATTCTTGCAATCAACGATAAATTTCTTATGGGTCAGGTGGGCACTGTGCTAGATTCTGGAGATACACCAGTGCTGAACAAGACAAACTAGTGCTCTCTTCTCTTCCATTCTAGAGGCAGCCAATAAATAACCAAACATATATAAAGTTACACATAATAATAAAATTAATGAATGATATCAAGTTGGTTTAAAAACAGGTATCATATTTTTCTATATTAAAATTTAGTTTTATGAACTTTCATACCCCCATAGGCATTTTAATTTCTAATAATTTCTTGTGATTAAAATAACCTAAGTAATAATGTAATTTCTTGATTATGAATTATTTTCACTATAACTTGAGGTGCAAAATAGGAAAAAGCAAAGACTACAAGCCTACTAACCAAACACAACTACTTTTAGCATTAAGCGTATTTCTTTCCCATGTTTTCCATGAAGCTTTCTTCAATATCACAACAAGCCCAAAACACACAAAGTTCTCTGCTTTTCACATCTGATATTTAATCCTCTTTCTTCATAACAGAGGTCAATGAAGCTTTTAAAATGGTTTCCTTCCAAAAGAGAGCAATGTCTCCCTGGAAGCAATGGCTTCAACTCACTCAACGCTTTCTGCCCTCTCTAGGACCAACAGCTCTACCTAAGTGAAGCTGACCTCCACCAGCCCTTCGTGCAATGAATTTTTGCCTTCGCATTTAAACAGGTCCATTTCCCTCCCACATGCCAACCATTCTCTTTTCCCATATTCTTTTCTTCCATATTCTTGACAAGATACCACATCTTTGATAAGTTTTTCTTCCATCTCTTCCTTATGCTTTTCTTATTTGTTAAGTATAGAACTCCTTCCAGCTTCTTTGAAATAAAAATAATATAAAAATACTCATGAATTGGATTTTGGGAAAGAATCAACAATCAGGCAGCAGGAGTTGAAGAAATCGATTCTGAAATGCAGAGGCTTCAGGCTACAGTCACCATCTGAAGTTGAAGACACTGCCTGTCTTTCTAGAGAAATAACGGGTAGCAGGTGGTTCTGGTAAATTAGCAAGGCAAATGTTACCCTAATGTTTATCAAGTTGGCAATAATTGTATTTGAATATTTTCCTTTAATAGTAAGTGGAGGCTTAAAGACACTGATAGATTATGAATGAACAGAAAAGACAAAATATTTCTCCTATAAATAGACAACAGATAGTTTGGGAGATCAAAAACAAAATAAAATAAAATAATATGTAGGTCACCAAAGTGATTTTCTAAAAAACTGGCTGGGAAAGCATCCTGGCTCTGTAGGAATTAAAAGCAAGAAAGAATTCACTAGCTTGTTTCCTTCTACATTTCTAGCAAAATAGCACACAACATTAATTCTCTTTACATAAAGACAAATGAAAACAAGCCTGCAATGCATCACAACCAGAATATATTTAATAAGATGATGAAACTTTCAGGGAAAGTTACAGTATGGGTATCTTGTCTCAGAATAGCTAATGTTTTAGAACAGGATATTTCATTGGAGGGTGGGGGAGAAAATATGCATGTTGGGGAACAGGATTTATGGATTTTTTGGTCTATGTTCCAACTTTCTTTAAAAAAATAAATTCATGGATCTTTAACCATAAAATTTCATGAATGGTAAACAATAATAAAAAATAATGCCAAGTATTGCGATTTTACTTCTCTCTGAAATAAATGCCACTAATACCTTCCTAAGTAAAATTCAATGCACAAAAGCACCACAAGCTTCAAGTGATAATTTGACAATATTGCTTCTAAAATTCCAATCCTTTAGAAGCAACAGTGCTGATCATTTTTGAATGACTGTGCTTAATTCAAGAGAATTAATTCCTGAAAAGTTTTAAAGCATTTGATAGCACACAACAACTAGAGACTAGCTCAAAATTATCAGTCATTTGGAATCCCAACCCCCAAATTTAATCTTTGATCTTCTAACAAACTGGTTTACTCCAAATATTTGCTTTCTCTGTACTATTTTGTCTCATAATAAACAGTTTGGGTACCAAATATTGAATTTGTATGTTTTATAAAATGGGATTATATTATAGACATAAAGCCAAGGCAAACAGCTCATTCACTTGTTAGTGTCCAATATATCCTGCCTACAAAAGCTTTCTAAAATACGACCAAAAAAAAGACACTTAACAGGGAAAAAAACCCTGCTGCTGACTCATTCCTCATAGAGAAACATTTAGTATTTCCCAGGGCAGTGTGCTGAATTTCCATTATACTTCTAGTGCTATAATTTCCACTCATGAATTCTGGAAGGAGTTTAGGCAAGGGGGAAAAAAAAGATGAAACTCCTATGAAAGACACAGTGCTTTTAAAGGAACTATAATGAGATCTGCAGAAAAGTTATTAATCCATGCCCTTTTGTTTTATTTCTGATATATACTATAGTAATGCTATTTCCCTAGGAAAGTTCACTGTATTCATCTAGGAACTTGCAGCAACAGGGCAAAGAGCAAACCAGAATTTTAGAGTATCATCAGTAAGGAGTCAAAAGGTCTTCACGAAAATCCAGGTACCAGGCGAAGAAAGAAGAAAGGCAAAGCTCAAAGAACCACTCTCCACTTTCTCTGGATCATGATGTAAGTGATCAAAGAACATGGAATTTGAGGAAGGCACCAATAATAAACATGTATTCATATGCACATGCGTACATGCATGTTATAGTACTTACTGGTGCTATTCCACTAACCACCACAACCATATAACCTTATCTAAAGCAAGCAACTCTGTAAGACAGGTATTTTTTGCAAATCACAAAATGGGGATACAAAGTCAGGTCTGTTCTCCAAAACCCATCAAATATTTACTTTTGGTGTTTTTGTTTGTTTTTTGTGTTTTGTTTTTGTTTTTTGTTTTTGTTTTTGTTTTTGTTTGAGATGAAGTTTCACTCTGTCAACCAGGCTGGAGTGCAGTGGTGTGATCTCGGCTCACTGCAACCTTTGTCTCCCTGGTTCAAGCAATTCTTGTGCCTCAGACTCCCAAGTAGCTGGGACTACAGGGATGCGCCACCACGCACAGCTAATTTTTGTATTTTTAGTAGAGTCAGCATTTCGCTATGTTGGCCAGGCTGGTCTCAAACTCCTGACCTCAAGCAATCTGCCCACCTCAGCCTCCCAAAGTGCTGGGATTACAGGCATGAGCCACTGAGCCTGGCCAGATACATACTTTGAAACATTCTGTGGCAGGAGAAGGATAAAGGATAGTACTTCACCAAGCATAATACTTTTGAATCAAGTTTACAAGGAAATTAATTTCTGAAATGTTAAAGTATAACTGAAATCAATGTTATTTAGATATGCAAAAGAACATAGAAATACAGAACATATTTTTTCCAAAAAATTTAAATAAGTCTACAGAGAACTCTATACTAAATAAGTTATTATTTCTGCTTAATTTTATCTTCTTTTAAAAAAATTTTAAGCACTAAGTATAAACAGTAGATATTTCCTTAACAACATATCTACAAGATTATGATTTCTTGTTTGTCACACATGATCCCTTAGCATATGATAGTCACAAAGTCAGAATCTGAATTGAATTTCAGTACTCTCCATATGAAACAAGTATTATGAAATTCAAATCTTATTGTTTTAAAAATTCCTGAGACTGATTTGTCTATTGGAAAATATCATTACACATTAAAGAAGAAAGCATAAGACACAGGAAAGACCGTGGATTTTAGAATCAAATGGACTAGTATTCAACACCAAGACAAGCCACCTGTTCTAAGAGCTTGCTAATTATTCAATCTCTGAGCTCCAGTTCTTCTCACTGCAATATGTGGATACTAATAATTAGCTCATACAGTTGTAGTGATAATTAAGTGAGATAATATACATAAATTGCCTTGAACATTGCTGAGTACTTAGTATGTGTACAATAGCTACTACATTATTTGATTCAACTTATTTATTCTTTAAATATGTTTAAATATCGACAATCTTTACTATAAATACGTCCATATTTTTCACTCAGTGATAATATGCTTTAAATTTTTCAACAACATCAAAAAACAGACAGCTGAATTATGCCTAGTCAAGCTGTTTTTACCAATCTAAGTTTGTATGGGCTACAGTATCCTTTTTTTTTTTCTTTTAGAGACGGAGTCTCGCTCTGTCACCCAGGCTGGAGAACAGTGGTGTGATCTCGGCTCACTGCAACCTCCGCCTCCTGCATTCAAGCAACTCTCCTGCCTCAGCCTCCAGAATAGCTGGGATTACAGGCATGCACTACCATGTCCAGCTAATTTTTGTATTTTTAGTAGAGACGGGGTTTCACTACCAGTACAGGTTGGTCTCAAACTCCTGACCTCAAGTGATCCTCCTGCCTCAGCCTCCCAAAGTGCTGGGATAACAGGTGTGAGCCACTGCACCTGGCCTCTATGGGCTATAGTATCCTAAATTCAGGAAAATAACATCAACAGAAGATAAGTTACTTACGCTCCGCCTAGAAAATGTACAATAAATAGAGTTATCAAAAATACAAACTACACTCCCACCTACCTCGGTTGGTTCTCCACAGTAAGGCTCTCCCCCCGCTGATAGCCACTGTCCGCCACTTGGGTTGTAGACCTCTTCACAATTTGCTTCAGCTCCTGCTCCAAGCGCTCTATGATTGCCTTAACTGTCTCTGGGATCTTCTTCAGTTTGGCCAGACCCTTAATGAGGATACCCATAAAAAGGGTGCTGTTTTCCTCTGGATCCAATTCTAAATCTTCCTTGATGTCCTGCAGGTTTATCTCCCTCACTGAAAAATTAAATAATAACAATAACAGATACAGACTCCACTCAAAAACCCCAAAAAAGAGCAGTCTAATAAATGAAATCACTGCCTTGATTACTCTCTTAAGAAATTAAAGAGGATTTTTCAATTAAATTATATTTGCCCAATAACCATCCAAGAGTCACAAAATAACATTTATATTCCTCAAATCATACCCATCAGTTAGTAATAAGAGGCAGATGCAATAAAAATTAGTAAACAAATCACCGTGGGAAGTTTTCCACAGACTACTACTTCTGCCATGAGTCCGCTGGCCCATGACATTTATTAGGCACTCGCTGTTTATAAAATGCCATATGTGGTGCTGCAAGAGAATTCTAAAGAGCTGGATCCTAGCCTCAGGTTTGTATTTGTTAGTTAAAAGTGGTAAGTCACTGGAGAAAAAGACATCATAAATACACACAGGGGAAAGGGTGGTAAATAAATTAAAATTGTAATAAATTTTTTAAAAAGATTAAGGAAAAACAGTACATACAAGTGAGACAAGACTTTGAGGAAATAGAGTAACGAAGAGGTATTTCATAAATACAAAAGAACAACCTATTTTTCTTTAAACATAGTCTGCTACAACATCATTATCTATAGGAGACAGATCTTGCTAATAATCCATGAAAGGTTTCTGAGAAGTAATGTTATATGTCAAAAGCCTCTGTAGATCTTTAGAATACAGCATTCATTCAAACAATTTGGCATTGAAATTGAAGAAATAACCAAAACTTTAGTTCTCAACCCCTGTGGCAAGTTGGGGAGAGGGGAGAACTGCTGATAGGAGATCTCTGTTATCTACTGAAAGCCACAGGCCTTGCTCTCCAAAGAATGAATATACATATGCAAAACCTCACATAGGAATTCCGGGTTTCCACAACTGCCAAAAAAACAGGTTACAAATCTCTGACTTAAAAGTAACTGCCTCACTTTACAAATGGCTGGATTAAGATATACAAAAGCAAAAGTGGGTATAAGCCTGAAGATGGAGACTAATAGTCAAAAGTTTGCCCCATCCACCTCTGTCCTCCAACCCTGGAAACAAATGTGAGATTTTAACAATACGCAACATCTTGCAAGAATGAATACATTCTTCCTTAGTAGATTTAAACTCAATTAGACTACAAGTCATTCTAAGTTATTCAGCACTACTGGAATGGTACTGAAATCTACTAGGGAAGAAAGAAAACATCCCAGTAAATGGAATGAGTTCTTGTAACTGCTGCATAAAGTCCGTAAAACCTCTATTTCAGATGATCTGAAATCCACTGTAGGGCATTCTCCTCAGTCCCTATTTTGGGGGTTCCCAACTTATAAAATGCACTTAAGGAGGATTCTGGGAAGGTTGCAGAGTAGGAAGCACCAAGAATCTCCCCACCAACAGGACTGTACTGGCAGAATCTCTCTGATGTAACTATTTTGTAACTCTGGAGTCTATGTAAGGCTTGCAACTTCCAAGGGAAGGCTTAGATGGTAAATTGTGGTTAATTTCGGTCAATTACAGCTCTTATCACAGTAGCTACCCAGCACTGTGGCAGATATCCCTGTACCTATTCCTGGAGTAGCTTGCACACACCTGGTGGAGACACGATGGGCAAAAAGAACCCTGCCCACCAAGTATCAAGAACCTATGCTCCAATCGCTGATTGCTTCCTCTAATCACAGAGGTACAAAGAGGTGGGTGACCATTGCTGTTGCACCTCCTCCAATTTTTCAAGCCTCTCCTACTCTTGCTGAAGTAAATTCCAGGGAATTTAAAGAGCCAACAGCCTTCCCCCACCACCTTTATTTTTCTCTTGCTCCCTTTTTAAACCCAAACATTGGGACTAGGACATTCAAAAACAACTGAATGTATTCAAAAAATTATAAAGTGACCGTGCATGCTCATGTAAAGGTGCAGGCTTAGAAAAGCTTAATTTGAGGAGATCTTAAATTAACACCCAGGCTGATCCTTGGGATAGACACTGGCTACAGTAATTTATAAAACAATAACAACATCAAAACCCAGCAAACCCTGGAAAAGAGGGAGAATCCGATTTGCAGAGTCACCACATCATTAAACTGAAATACCCAGTTCTCAACAACAACAAAAAAATCACAAAGCATACAAATAGAGAGGAAAATATGGCCCAGTCAAAGGAAAAAAAATAAATCAACAGAACCTGTCCCTGAAAAAGACTTAATGGTAGATACATTAAGAAAAAAACTTTCAAAAAGTTTTTTTTTTAAGTTTTAACTATTTTAAAGATGCTCAAATAACAAAAAATATAGAGAAAATCAAGAAAATGATATATAAACAAACTGGCAATATCAATAAAGAGATATAAAAACTAAAAAAAAAGAGTAAGAAATTCTTGAGTTGAAAAGTATACTTGGAATGAAAAATTCACTAGAGGGATTCAAAGGCAGATATGAGCAGAGAGAAGGAAAAAATCAGCAAACATCAAGATAAGACAATGGAAATTATCATCTGAAGAACAGAATGAAAAAAGATTGAAGAGAAGTGAAGAGAGCCCACAGGATACAATCAAATGCACTAATTTAGACATTGTGAGAGTTTTGAAAGGAGAAGAAAAAGAGAAAAGAGCAGAGAATATTTAAAGAAATAATAGCAGAAAGCATCTCAAATTTGATGAAATACATGAATATAAATATCCAAGAAGTTCAACAAACTCCAAGTGAGAGGAACTCAAAGAGACCCACACCACGACACACTAGAATCAAACTTTCAAAAGACAAAGAGAGAATCTTGAGAGAAGTTACTCATCACATACAGGATCCCCAATAAGATTATCCACAGATTTCTCATCAGAAACTTCAGGGGCCAGAGGGCAGTGGATTCATTCAAAGTGCCAAAACAAACAAACAAACAAATAAAAAACTGTCAACCAAGAATTCTGTATCTCGCAAAACTGTCCTTCAAAAGTGATTGAGAAAAATTAAGACATTGCCAGGTAAACAAAAGCTACAGGATTTCAGTACCATCAGGACTGCCATGCAAGAAATGCTTTAGAAAGTCCTGCATGTTAAAAAGAAAGGACATTAGACAGTAACTAGAAGGCATATGAAGACATAAATATCTCAATAAAGATAAATGTCTAGGCAATTATAAAAATTAGTAGTGTTACAAGACAATTATTTCTAACTGTAACTTTGTTTTCTACATAATTTAAAATATTAAAAGATTTTAAAAATAATTAGTCTAAAAGCTAGTATTACTGTTAACTTCGGTTTGTAAATTCACATTTTGTTTTCTACATCATATAAGAGGCTACTGCATTTAAAAGATTTATTAGCTTATGTTTTTGAGCACACAATGTATAAAAATATAATTTTGTGACATCAATAATCAAAAGTTTTAGGGACAGATCCATTAAAGGAGTGGATGTTTTGTATTTTATTGAAGTTAAACTGGTATAAATTCAAGTTAGAGAGTTATAACTTTAGAATGTTAAACGTAAGTCCTATGGTAAGCACAAAGAAAAATGCTACAGAATGTATACCATCAGGAAATGAGAAAGGAATTTAAACATTTCACTATAAAAAGTCAACTAAACACAATACAGTAATGTAGAATATGAAGGGCAAAAAAATAATAATGCATATGGAAAAAAATAGCAAAATGTCTGAAATAAGTCACTCCTTATCAGTAATTACTTTAAACGTAAATGGGGTAAACTGTCCAACCAAAAGACAGAGACTAGCAGAATGAATAAAAATTCATGACCCAATGATATGCTGTCTACAAAGGCACAAATCGATTCAAAGGCACAAATAGACTGAAAGTAAAAGGCTGGAAAAAGATATTCCATGAAAATAGTAGCAAAAAAAGAGCAGGGGTAACTATACTAATATCAGAAAAAAATAGACTTCAAATCAAAAAAGATTACAAGAGACAAAGAAGGACATTATATATTAATAAAAGGCTCAACACAGTAAGAAGATATAACCGTTATAAACATTTATACACCTAATGACAGACTATCAAAATATATGAAGCAAAAACTGACAGAATTGAAGGCAGAAATGCGCAGTTCTATAACAGTTGAAGACTTCAATACCCTACTCTTGATAATTGATAGAACAACCAGAGAGAAATAAGGAAATAGAAGACTTAACACAATCAACCAACTAGATCTAACAGACACATACAGAACACTCTACCCCAAAACAGCAACATACACACTCTTCTCAAGTACACATGGGACATTTTCCAGAACAAACCATATATTAGGCTGCCAATTAAGTCTCAATAGATTTAAGCAGAATGTATCACACAAAGTATCTTCTCTAACTAAATAGGGATACAGTTAGAAATCAATACCAAAGTTAAAAAGGGAAAATTCACAACTTTGTGTCAATTAACACACTCTTTAAAAACCAATGTATCAAAGAAGAAACCTCAAAGGAAATTAGAAAAATACCTAGAGATTAAGGAAAATGAAAACAGAACATATGAAAATACAATTTACAGGATGCAGGAAAAACAGCAAAAAAAAAGAAGAAATTTATAGTTATAAATGCTTACGGTAAAAAACAAAAAAGATCTCAAAACAACAGCTTAATTTTACAGCTTAAGGAATTTGAAAACAAAGAACAAACTAAACCAAAGCTAGCAGAAAAAATATAAAGATTAGAGCAGAGATAAAACAGAGAATAGAAAAACAATACCAAAAACTGATGAAACCAAAGTTGGTTCTTTGAAAACATCATCAAAAATAACTGTTGGGAAGAGGCCCCCCAAAATCTGGCCATAAACTGGCCCCAAAACTGGCCATAAACAAAATCTCTGCAGCACTGTAACATGTTCATGATGGCCATAACACCCACGCTGGAAGGTTGTGGGTTTACAGGAATGAGGGCAAGGAACACCTGGCCTGCCCAGGGTGGAAAACCATTTAAAGGCGTTCTTAAACCACAAACAATAGCATGAGCGATCTGTGCCTTAAGGACATGCTCCTGCTACAGATAACTAGCCAGACCCACCCCTTTATTTCAGCCCATCCCTTCGTTTCTCATAACGGATACTTTTAGTTAATCAAATATCTATAGAAACAATGCTAATGACTGGCTTGCTATTAATAAATACGTGGGTAAATCTCTGTTCGGGGCTCTCAGTTCTGAAGGCTGTGAGACCCCTGATTTCCCACTTCACATCTCTATATTTCTGTGTGTGTGTCTTTAATTCCTGTAGCACCGCTGGGTTATGGTCTCCCCGACCGAGCTAGTCTCAGCAAATAACAAACCTTTAGCCAGGTGAACTAAGAAAAAAATAGAGAAGACTCAAATGACTAAATTCAGAAATAGAAGTTACATTACCATTGATTTTAGATAAATAAATTGATAATAACAGAGTACTGTGAATAATTGTACAACACTAAGTTATATAACATAGATGAAACATATAATTTCCTGGAAGCATAAAACCTATCAACACTAAATCACAAAGAAATAGAAAATCCAAATCGATCTATAACTAGTAAGGAGATTAAATAAGTAGTCTAAAATCTCCCAACAAAGAAAAGCTCTAGACCCGATGGCTTCACTGGTCAATTCTACCAAACATTTAAAGAAAACCAAACTTTTCCAAAAAATTCTAGAAGAAGGAAGAAAACTTCCTAAGTTATTCTATGAGGCCAGAATTGCCCTGATACCAAAGCCAGACAAAAGCACTATAAGAAAACTACGGACCAATATCCCTTATGAATACAGATGTAAAAATTCTCAACAAAACACTAACAAACTGAATTCAGCAGCATACTTATAGGACTAAACACCATGATCAAGTCAGTTGCATTTCTATACACTAACAGTGAACAATCTCAAAAGGAAATTATAAAAATAATTCAATTTACATTTAAAAGAATAATCAGGAATTAACGAAAAAGGTGAAAAACTTATATAATGAAAGCTACTATATATATATATAAAAGCTATATAACGAAAGCTATAAAACACTGCTAAAGTAATAAATTATAATTAATGAATAGAAACACATCACATGTCATGGACTGGAAGATTTACTACTGTTAAGATGTCAATATTATTATACCTAAAGCAATCTACAAAGTCAATGCAACCCCCATCAAATTCCCAATGACATTTTTTTGCAGAGAGAGACCATCCTAAAATTCATGTAGAATCTTATGGGATCCAAAATAGCCAATATCATCTTAAAAAAGAAGAACAAATCTAGAAGACTCACACTTCCTAATTTCAAAACTTACTTCCTAATTTCAAACTTACTTAGAAGCTACAGTAATCAAAACACTGTGGTGCTGGCACACAGACAAATATATAGACCAATGGAATAGAAAAGAGACCCTAGGCAAAAAAACTTCACATATGCAGTCAAATGATTTTTGGCGAGAATGCCAAGACCATTCAATGGGGAAAGGACAACCTTTCAACAAATGTGGTACGGGGAAACAATATCTACATACAAAAGTGAAGTTGGATCCTTATCTAACACCATATACAAAAGTTAACTCAAAATAGATCAAAGTTCTAAATATAAGACCTAAAACAATAAAACTCTCAGAAGAAAACACAGGGCAAAAGCTTTATGACATTGGATTTGGTAATGATTTCTTGGATATGATACCAAAAACAAAAGCAATAAAAGAAAAAATAATCAAATTGGACTGCATGAAAATTTTAAAATTTTTGTGCACCAAAAGACACGAAGAATGGAGTAAAAAGGCAACCAAAAGATTGGAGAAAAAATTCAAAATCTCCTATTGGATAAGGGATTAATATACAAAATACATACAGAACTCCTAAATTCAACAAAAAAGTCAACTTGAATATGTGCAAGGGACTTGAATAGACATTTTTCCAAAGAAGATATACAAATGGCCAATATGCACTTAAAATGATGCCTAACATCACTAATCATTAGGAAAATGCAAATCAAAGCTAAAATGAGATGCCGCCCTACACTCATTGGGATGGCTACTGTTAATATCACCACCATTTCCCCCCAAAAAAACAGGAAATAGCAAGAGTTGGCAAGGATGTGGAGAAATTGGAACGTTTGTGCACTGTTGTTGGGAACGTAAAATGGTACAGTCACTATGAAAACCCGTATTGCAGTTCCTCAAAAAATTAAAAATGAAATTACTATATATCCAGCAATTCTAATTGAGTATATACTTAATTGCAAGCAAGGTCTTGAAGAGATATCAGGGTCTTGAAGACTACACTCATTTTCACAGCAGCATTATTCACAATCACTAAAATGTGGAAGCAACTCAAGCGTTCATCAACACATGAATGGATAAGCAAAATGTGTATATACATACAATGGAATATTATTCAGCTTTAAAAAGGAAATTTGGATGCGTGCTACAACATGGATGAACCTTGAGTATATTATGCTAAATGAAATAACTCAGTCAAAAAAAAGACAAATACTGTATGATTCTACTTATATGCAGTACTTAGATTAGTCAAATTCATAGAAACAGAAAGTAGAATGGTGGTTGCCAAGAGCTGGGAGAAGAGGGGTATGGGGAATTGGTCTTTAATGAGTAGAGTTTCAGTTTTATAAGATGAAAAGAGTTACGGAAATGGATGCTGGTGATGGTTGCACAACACTATCAGTGTATTTAATACTGTGGACCTGTACATTCCAAAATGGTTAAAATGGTAGGTTTTATGGTATGTGACTTTACCACAATTAAAAAAAAAAAAAGCATTTAAATCTGAATCAAAACCATTTTAATTACATACATGATATAATCACTTACACAAGTTTTTTATTCTTATAAGTCCTCTAATTATCCATGATGCAAATCTTACTAGACTCATTAGATCCCTGAAATCTATGAGGAGAGAGAGGTATAATGACCAGATTCATGTGGTTTTACTTGCAATGTGGAGGGCATTTGATGATATGGGATTTAACAAATAAACTTTTTGAATATTAGTAAAACTTGGAATAAAACCAAGAAGTCTTAAGCTTATAAAGATGACAACGCAACGCTGAAGGCAGATCAAAAAAAAAAAGACATTAATATTTCCAAATCTGAAATTTCAGTTACTGGTTTTGTTTTACACATGAAGAAGCTAGATGAGAAGTACTCCATCCAGCAAAACCAACACCACAGCAAGGAGAGAAAAGTATTTAGCAGTCAACAAGCCAACTAAATTCAGCATGTTTGGGGACTGGGGGTAGAAACACGCAAAACTGTAAGCAGAGCTTCAAGAAGGACAAAAAAGTAATAGGAATTTAGGTGAGACAAAATGCTCTTCACAAAAGAGCACATGAGTCACAAACGGACACATACAAAGTGCCCCCTGAACACTGCAGCTACCTTCCACAAAGGTGATTAGTGATGAGGTAAATGCAGTTTAAATCAATAAGGCCTGAGATTATGTCACATGTAGCCTCTTATATACACACTAATATGATAGATAGCCCATTAAAAAACAGCAAATAAGCAAGGTATGAGTAATAAAATGACACAGCCCCAAATGGCACTTGTTTAGAATCTTATCTTCCTGTTTGTTTCCTGAAATCTCCTAGAGCATAAACACTGAACAGATCCAATATTAATTAATTTATATTATCTATTTCACTTACATCAGCTGAAAATTAAAAGGCAATTTAAAAGGATAATATAATCAACCATGACTAGTCTAATATCACAAAACCCTGTGAGGTCAGGTAGAATTATTGGTGCTTTATGAAAAAAGCCCTGTACAAAAATAAGTTAACAGGAATTCAGTAAAGTCTCACACCAGAATTATAACAAAATATACATATTTCCAAACGACTAAACTCCTAGTCATTCCCTAGTATCTATATTGCTACGATATGTACTCAGCATGTAGGTTTTAGAACACTTTAAAATTAGAAATACTTTACTTCCTTTCCCCAAATCTCTTACCCTTGATTATTCTGCTCTGAGGGTCTTAAAGAGTGAAGATTTCTCAAACCTAGTTTTGAAGACTTTCACAGACTGATAAGATAATGCTAAATATTAAAAGATTTGAATGTCCTTTAACCAATTATTTCTACTAAAATTCTCTTGGTCCCAAGTGCTTGTGATCACAGCCCCCTACACACACACACACACACACACACACACACATTATATATAGAGATATGGATATATTGGTATATATGTCTAAATGGCTATAAATCATCTCTGTGATTGAAGCTAAGAATGGAATCATGAAAGGAGGGCTTAGCTAAAACTCTCTGGGACTCATGAAAGGATTGACTACATGAGTCCTTTCATTCTCTACAATTCCATGATTCCACTAAGTACAGTTTACAGGCTGGGCGTGGTGGTTCATGCCTGTAATCCCAATACTTTGGGAGGCCAAGGCAGGCGGATCACAAGTTCAAGAGATTGAGATCGAGACAATCCTGGTCAATATGGTGAAACCCCGTCTCTACTAAAAATACAAAAAGTAGCTGGGTGTGGTGGTGCACACCTGTAATCCCAGCTACTCAGGAGACTGAGGCAGGAGAATTGCTCGAACCCAGGAGACAGAAGTTGCAGTGAGCCGAGATCGCGCCACTGCACTCTAGCCTGGGCAAGAGAGCAAGACTGTGTCTCAAAAAAAAAGGAGAGTTTACATCTATATATCCTTGGTTACATAGCCTACAGCTACTTACATGTATACCTATATTATAGATGGCTCATTTAAAAAATAACATAAAAAAGCTAAATAGACTATTTATACAGTTAAATATTTTAAAAAATGACTTCATGTCCTAGCAAGTACAGAAAGCAATCTAGACCACCAGTTCATCATGACTGCTTCCTTTGCTCAGTATATTTGGTGGGACAAGATCAGTAACATATGCCATACCATACATATACATCACCAAACCCCAGAAGGTAAGGGCCCTGGTGATATACTTCACCTTTTTACTTAATAAACTAAATTATTTCATTTATATTTGTACATGTTAACTAAGATATAGGACAATAATAGTGTTTACTATAGAAACTCTTGGTAGATGTCATTCCTTATACTATACATGATACACAAATTACACAAAAATCACATATATGATTTCAATCTACATAACTTAAATCACATGTATTCAAGAATATTATCCCTCTATCACATGAGAATTGTCTGCCACTACTGAATAGAATTCAATATAAAAAGAAGTGTTCAAAAACATTACCCAGTCTAATTAGATCACTAGAGTATCAAAAAAGTTACTTATCTACAAGCCCTACAGAAAGTTACCATTTAAAAATAATGTGAGTGCTTCTGATCAAAATGGCACTATAAATTCACACTTAACATATCCAATATGCTCAAAATATAATTAAATGTAAAAATATAAATTAAGAAATTAAAAAGAAATCATCTGACTCAAGATTGAGAGTAACATCTCTGTGGACAAGCAATGCAAACATGGAGAGGAGCTGGAGTACAGGTCCAATGAGCACTGGGTGGAGAAGTAGACAGAAGCAGACCGGATTTGGCCCATGCAGGGTAATACAGAATGCGCTCCACAGGCCAGGTGAGCCAATCAAACCAATCCTCCATCAAAAGCAGCAAGCACAGGACCAAATCAAGGGCCTACCTAGGTTGGAAGGCTGTTGCCCTTGCCAAATCTGTATCCTTAGCCTCCACTCATGTCTTATCTCTGTGTGGAAACTGGACAACTACACATCTTAAATAGCATTCCCTTCACCAGTGAAAAATTACTTCTTACATTTTTTATTCTAATTAATGCACCCACTGGTGCAGGTTGAGAGCAATATCTGAGGCACTGGCTGCCTCTGGAGTACTGAATTTTGATTAGGGTCTTTCAAATGTTAACTAACTACCCCTGGAGTGTAGATTCATGATTAAGGTACTTCAAAAATGTTAACTAAGCACCCCTAAGGTGCAAATTAAATTACTTTAAAGAAAACTACAGACAATATAACACCCACTCCAGAAAGGAGGCGGCCAAAAGTTGTTGCCAACTGCTACTTGGGGCTATCCTTTCCATTAAGTGCGGAGTTTGCACAGGGAGGGCAGTGAGTTTTGAAAGCCAGGTGAGTGTGCACGGGTCCTCCCATAAGTGAAAGTGAGCCAAGAGGGAAATGATAGTAGGTCTGCTTTAAGGGGAGATAGAGTAGAAAGCTCTATTAGGAAAATAAATAAATAAAATAAACAAAATTGACATCTGTTGAATCATTTTTCTCAAGAGACAGCACTTATTGTACATGATCTCATTTATAGGAAAGAAAATGTACCTTAGAAGGTCAAGGAGTAGCAGCCAGTGGAGAAGAGGCAGGAATACAAGATAACAGAAGGGATAAGGAACAGATGAATAAATTGACAGTTTATAATCACTAAAATGTTTTAGGTTGCAGTATTTCGTTAATGCATGGGTTTTCTAACTTCAGTTACTCAGAGAGATGGCAAGATGCAGAGAAAGAACAAGAGCTTGGCATCATACAATTTCAGAGTTGATTAGAATCTCTATCATTTCTAGTTGTGTGATCTCCCTTGAGTCATTTAATCTTGCTGGACCTTGATTTCTTCATCTGTGAAATGGAGATAATATGTGTAGCTCAGAGGTGTGCAAATTTAATGAGATAATGTGATTAAATGTAATATCAAAACTCAAAATTAAGAAAAATAGTTAAAAAGGCACTTTTAAAACGTTTGGCTTTAGAAACTCCCAGGCTGACAATGGTGGTTGCTTATATCTCCATCTTTCAATCTTTCCTCCAGAAGCAACAGAGAACAAGAAAAAGAAGAAGCAAAGCTACACAAAAACCATGTCCTCAGGATCACTAGAAAACAGAAACTGGCCAAAATCCAAAACAACTGTAAATAAAAATAAGAAAAAAAAACACCTAATCCCAGCAAGTGATCTCTCATGCTCCTCCTCTGCCCCTGATCTGCCAGAAGGCTTTATTGCAAACAAAGGTAGAATGTGAAAAACTGTAACAAAGAGAGAAGGGAATTACTGATGAACTTAAGGTTGATCTAAAACCATCAGAGGAAAGACAAAGTCAACCCTAAGTTTCAAAATACTTAAAAGGCATCCAGACAGATAATAGAGCTGACTATAGGGATGGGCTGTAAAAGTAGACACAATCTTAAGGACCAGTTTTTGAAACACGTACCTCCTGGGAAACAAATAAGAAAAAAATAAGTAGAGAGAAATGCCCTTTGGCTATTGGATGGCTAAAAGAGAAACAGGAAAAAAGGGGAAATTTTGGAATCCTACCAATGACAAGAGAGCTAAAATTCAGAGACCATACAACCTTCCACTGCCACCAAAACAAACAAAAATCTGGACTTTGCTATAGTGACAGAAGAGGGAGCCAATGAGCTAAAAATCCTATAAAACACCCCAATATCATAAAAATGAACAGAAAAAAATGATGAACAGACTCACACTGAAGTATTATTTTAAAAAGACAGAATATCCAACACACAGCAACAGGGGTAAATTCCCTTCAACAAAACAACCATGAACCACAAGAAAACTAGAAGGCAACATTCCAGAAGGAACCAATATACTCAAACAAGAATTTGGGATGGGAAAAGCCAGAAATTCAAAAACTAAGAAAAGATATGGACAAAAAACAGGAAAGTGTGAAGAGAAAATGATGACCCTCAGAAAAGAAATGGAAGAAAAAGACGAATTTAGGCCGGGTGCTCTGACTCACGCCTGTAATCCCAGTATATTAGGAGGTCAAAATAGGAGAACTTCTTGAAGCCAGGAGTTTGAGACCATCCTGGGCAACATAGTGAGACCCCATCTCTACAAAAAAACAAAAATAAAAAAGTTGGCCAAATGTGGTTGCTCACGTCTGTAGTGCTATTTGGGAGGCTAAGGCAGAAGGATCCCTTTGAGCCTAGGTTCAAGGCTGTAGAGAGGTATGATTGCACCACTGCTCTCCAGCCTGGGTAACCGAGCAAGACCCTGTCTCAAAAAAAAAAAAAAAAAACTCAAAGATAAATAATAAATTATTAAATGTCCAAGAGAGGGGCTCAAATGAATAATTCATAGGAAACACTGAGGAAATACAAGACACCAAAACAGAGAACAAAGTACAGATAAAGAAATAGGCAGGATGAGGGATATGAAAAGCCACCTTGAGCCAGAAATTCCAAAACTAAGAAAAGACATGGACAAAAAACATGAACGAGTGAGAAGGAAGTGATGAAACTCAGAAAAAAATAACGGAAGGAAAAGACAAGATTAAGTCCAGTGCCTGGCTCATGTCTGTAATCCCATCACATTGGGAGGCCAAGGTGGGAGGATCACTTGAGCCCAGGAGCTCGAGTTCAGCATAGGCAACATAGGGAGACCCCTTTTCTACAAAAAATACAAAAATTAGCCAAGTGTGGTGGTGGTAACTGGAGCAAGTGCTGGCTGAGAGACCAGCTGAGAGACCTGAAGACAGATCACATCACAGGACTCTTTGAAGACACCCCCAAGTACCAGCCCATAGCCTGGTAGCTCTGCTGGGTGGCTAGACCCAGAAGAGCAATAACAATCACAGCAGTCCAGCAGTCAGGAAGCCCCAACCACAGGGGAATGCAGAGAGCACCACATCAACGGATCATGCTGTGGGACAAAAAAATCTAAACAGCAGTCCTTGAGTCCCAGATCCTTTCTCTGACATAGTCTATCCAAATGAGAAGAAACCAGAAAAACAATTCTGGTAATATGACAAAACAAGGTTCTGTAACACCCCCAAAAGATCACAGTAGCTCACTAGTGATGGATCCAAACCAAGCAGAAATCACTGAATTGACAGAAAAAGAATTCAGAAGGTCAATTATTAAGCTACTCAAGGAGGCACCAGAGAAAGGTGAAAAACAAATTTAAAAATTAATGCAAGCTATGGATGTAACAATCTTGAGAGAAATAGATATCATAAATAAAAAACAATCACAACCTCTGGAAATAAAAGACACTCAGAGACATGCAAAATACACTGGAAAGTTTCAACAATAGAATTAAACAAGTAGAAGAAAGAACTTCAGAGCTCAAAGACAAGGCTTTTGAATTAACCCAATCTGACAGAGACAAAGAATCAAAAAAAAAAAAAAAATGAACAAAGCTTCCAAGAAATCTGGAATTATGTTAAACAACCAAACCTAAAATTAATTGGTGTTCCTGAGGAAGAAGAGAAATCTAAAAGTTTGGAAAACTTACTTGAGGGAATAATCAAGGAAAACTTCCCTGGCCTAGCTAGAGATCTAGACATCCAAATATAAGAAACTCAAAGAACACACGGTAAATTCATTGCAAAGAGATCACCACTCAGGCACATAGTCATTAGGTTATCTAAAGTCAAGACGAAGGAAAGAATCTTAACAGCTGTGAGGCAAAAGCATCAGGTAACCTATCAGATTAACAGGAGATTTCTCAGCAGAAACCTACAAGCTGGAAGGGATTGAGGTCCTATATTTAGCCTCCTTAAACAAAACAATTATCAGCCAAGAATTTCATATCCAGCAAAACTAAGCTTCATAAATGAAGGAAAGATACAGTCTTTTTCAGACAAACAAATGCTAAGAGAATTCGCCACTACTAAGCCACCACAAGAACTGCTAAAAGGAGCTCTAAATCTGGAAGCAAATACTGAAAATACAACAAAACAAAACCTTCTTAAATCATAAATTTCACAGGACCTATAAAACAATAACACAATGAAAAAAAAAAAAAGGTTTTCAGGCAACAAATAGCATGATGAATAGAACAGTACCTCACATCTCAATACTAATGTTGAATGTAAATTGCCTAAATGCTCCACGTAAAAGATACAGAATGGCAGAATGGATAAGAACTCACCAACCAAGTAAGTATCTGCCATCTTCAAGAGACTCACCTGACACATAAGAACTCACATAAATCTAACGTAAAAGGGTAGAAAAAGAGATTCCATGCACGTGGACAGGAAATGTGAGCAAGAATAGCTATTTTTATATCAGACAAAACAAACTTTAAAGCAACAGCAGCTAAAACAGACAAAGAGGGACATTAGATAATGATAAAAGGACTAATCCAACAGGAAAATACCACAATCCTAAATCATATGTACCTAACACTGGAGCTCCCAAATTTATAAAATATTTACTACTAGACTTAAGAAATGAGATAGACAGCAACATGATAGTAGTGGTGGACTTCAATACTCCACTGACAGCACTAGACAGGTCATCAAGACAGAAAGTCAACAAAGAATCAATGGACTTAACCATATCATAGAACAAATGGACAAACAGATATTTACGTTCTCATTCTATCCAACAATTGCAGAATATACATTCTATTCAGTGGCACATGGAACATTCTCCAAGACAGACCTTATGATAGGCCACAGAGCAAGTCTCAACAAGTTTAAGAAAATCAAAATTATAACAAGTACTCTCAGACCACAGTGGAATAAAATTGGAAATCAACTCCAAAAGGAACCCTCAAAACAATACAAATACAGAGAAATTAAATAACCTGCTCCTGAATGGTCTTTGCATCAAGGAAATCAAGACGGAAATCTGAAAATTCTTTGAACTAAACAGTAACAGTGACACAACCTATCAAAACTTCTGGGATATAGCAAAAGTGGTGCTAAGAGCAAAGTTCATAGCATTGAACACCTACCTCAAAAAGTCTGAAAGAGCACAATCTAAGGTCACACCTTAAGGAACCAGAGAATCAAGAACAAACTCAACCCAAACCCAGCTGCAGAAAAGAACCAAGATCACCACAGAACTAAATGAAATTGAAACAAACAACAATAAAAAATAAATAAATAAAATACAAAAAAAAAAAAGCTGGTTCCTTGAAAAGATAAATAAAATTGATAGAACATTAGCAAGATTAATCAAGAAAAGAAGAAGATCGAAATAAGCTGAATTAGACATGAAATGGGAGATATTACAACCATTACCAAAGAAATACAAAAGATCTTTCAAGGCTATGAACACCTTTATGAGCAGTAACTAGAAAACCTAGAGGAGATGGAAAAGTTCCTGGAAATATACAATCCTCCTAGATTAAACCAGAAAGAAATGAAAACTCTAAACAAACCAATAACAAGCAGCGAGACTGAAATGGTAATTAAAAAACTGCCAACAAAAAAAAAGTCCAGGACCAGACAGATTCACAGCAAATTCTATCCGACATTCAAAGAAGAATTGGTATCAATCCTATAGACATTATTCCACAAGACAGAAAAAGAGGGAATCTTCCTTAAATCATTCTATGAAGCCAGTATCACCCTATTACCAAAACCAGGAAAGGGCATAACAGAAAAAGAAGTACATACCAATACCCCCAATGAACATAGACACAAAAATCCTCAAAAAAAAAAAAATTACTAGCTAACTGAATTCCAACAGCATATCAAAGAGATAATCCACTGTGATCTAGGAGATAAATAACATGCATGTGTGTTTTCATGTTGTTGGAGGTGTATCATTAAATTTCTAGAAGAGGGATAGCTCAATCAAAAGGTAAGCCCATATGTATGGAATCTTTTTATAGCTTAAAATTTTTTTTAATGTTTTAAAAAAACTCATGAAATTTACTGTCAACCATTTCAAAGTAGACAGTTCAGTGGTGTTAAGTATATTCACATTGTTGTGCAGCCAGTCTCCAGAACTGTTTCATCTCGCAAAGCTGGAACTGTGTGCCCATTAAACAACTCCTTTTTGTCCGTCCCCACCAACCCCTGGTGGCCACCATTCTACTTTCTGTTTCTATGAATCCGACTACTGTGGATACCTCATATAAGTGCAATCATGTAGTATTTGTCTTTTGTAACTAGTTATTTCACTTAGCGTAATATTTTTAGCATTCATCCATGTTGTACCCTATATCAGAATTTCCTTCCTTTTCAAGGCTGAATAATACTCCATTGTATATATACTATATTTTTTTTATCCATTCGTGTGTCAATGAACATTTGGCTATTGTGATAGTGGTGCTGTGAACACGAGTGTGCCAATATTTCCTTGAGATCCTACTTTCAATTCTTCTGAATATATACCTAGAATTGAATTGCTAGATCATATGGTAATTCTATATTTAATTTTCTGGGCATCTGCCATGCTGTTTTCACAGCAGGTATACCGTTTTATATTCTCAACAACAGTGTACAAAGGTTCTACTTCTCTGTATCCTTGTCAACACTTGCCATTTTCTGTATTTTTTTCTTTTGATAGTAGCCATCCTAATGGGTATGAGGATATATCGGATTATTGTTTTGATTTGCATTTCTGTAATGATACTGATGCTGGACATTTTTTCACGTGCTTGTTGCTCATTTGTAGGTCATCTTTGGAGAAATACCTACTCAAGTCCTTTGCCCATTTTAAAATTGGATTATTTGTTTTTGTTTCCGTTGAGTGGCAGAGGCTCTTTATATATTCTGTATATTAACATGTTTTCAGATGTGTGATTTTCAAATATTTTCTTCCATTTCATAGGTTGCCTTTTTGCTCTGTTGACTATGTACACTGATGCACAGAAGTTTTAAATTTTGATGTAGTCTAGTTTTACTTTTGTTGTCTGTGCTTTTTATGTCGTATCTTGGAAATCTTTGCCAAATCCGATGTTATGAGGCCTACCCCCTGTGTTTTCTTCTGAGAGTTTTATAGTTTTAGGTCATGTTTAGGTCTTTGATCCACTTTGGGTTACTTTTTGTATATGGTATAAGGTCAGCATCTATGCTCATGTATAGTTTTATTAGGTCTTGCCAAATTCTCCCCCAAAGAGAGTAGTACCAGTCTGCATTCCCACCACCTGTGCATCACAGTACCTGTTTCCGCACAGCCTTCCCAACAGAATGTGTTTTCATTTTACAATTTTTGCCAATTTGAGAAGTAAATAATGTTATCACAGTGTTGTTTAATTTTCATTTCTATAATTATGTATAACATTTGAACAATTTCTGATGTTTAAGGTTTATTTTTATATATTTTGGTGAATTATGTATTTTTTTTCAATCTTTCTGTTTTAATTAATTAATTAATTAATTAAGAGATGAAGTCTTGCTCTGTTGCCAGGCTGGAGTGCAGTGGCGCGATCTTGGCTCACTCCAACCTCTGCCTCCCGGGTTCAAGCGATTCTCCTGCCTCAGCCTCCAGAGTAGCTGGGACTACAGGCACATGCCACCATGCCTAGCTAATTTTTGTATTCTTTAGTAGAGACAGAGTTTCACTATGTTGGCTACGGTTGTCTCGAGCTCCTGACCTCGTGATCCACGAGGTCTAGGAGCTTTTTGGATGAATCTTTGGTGTTTTCTAGGTATATGATCATCATATCATCAGTGAACAGGGACAGTTTGATTTCCTCTTTACTAATTTGGATGCCCTTTATTTCTTTTTCTTGTCTAATTGCTAGGACTTCCAGTAGTATGTTGAACCGAAAAGCTGAAACTGGGTGTCCTTGTCTTGTTCTAGTTCTCAGGGGGAGTGCTTTCAACTTTTTCCCATTCAGAATTATGTTGGCTGTGGGTTTGTCATAGATGGCTTTTATTACGTTAAGGTATTTCCTTTCTATGCCAATTTTGCAGAGAGTTTTAATCATAAAGTGATGCTGGATTTTGTCAAATGTTTTTTTCTGCATCTATTGAGATGATCCTGTGATCTATATAGAAATACATACAGAAATAGATACATACAGATGTATATGTATATGTTTCTGTCCATACATGTGTATGGTGTACACACATATACACACGTAATATACATAAGCATGCACCTACATTATCTCCTAGCTCTATCAACTAAGAGGGACTACAGCAACATTACACCAACAGCAATGTATTCAACTAGAATACAAATCTAGGTTTCAAAATATCATTCTCCAATTAAAAAAAAAAACAGATCTCCTTAGAGAAATGGTTAATTCCAAGGCAAAGGGAGAGGGAGTACAAGGTGAGTCTGAAATGTCTCGTGGTACCAGAATGTAAGGAAGTTTTCAAAAATGGATAGGGACATGTTGGAACAACCTAGGAACCAACCTGAAGGAGCTACCAGTGGCCAAATTTGGGACAATTTGAGCAACAATATAAATAATGACAGCACCTGATTACAAGTCATAGAACAAAGTAAATATCCATAAATTTTTACTGATTTAAACAATTAATGAATATGGAAATACATGAAGACACAGCTCTTCATCACAGTAGAATTCTATTAGTAAATGAAAAAAGAATGACAGAAAAAGAAAATCATAATTTGACCAACACCTGATAATTGCTATAGGCAAGAATAATAATCATACCTTGGAATGTGTACTGCATTTGAAATATTAAAGAAAAATAGATATTTGATAACTTTAAAATATCTCTGTAGCACAGTAGGTGTCAAAAATTAAGGTTAAAATCTAAAAGAACAAAAATATAATCTATAGCTTCCCACTCAGAAGGGTAAATAACCAGTCAAAAATGAAAAGGAAATATGATACTTGATGACATTTTAGAACCATTTCCATTAAGGGCAAGACTCACGCTATTGCCTCCCAGCTATGCAAAAATTAAATTTTTCCCAGCTATGCAAAAATTAAAAACAAATAAACAAAAAGGGGAATCTTTAAGAAAAGGAGACAGCACTGCCCTTACCTGCAGACACTTACTGTTTACATACAAAATCCAGGAAAATCTACAAATATATTTTTTAAATATTCTATTAGAATTTTGAAAATAATTCAACAAAATTGGTAGATACAAGACCTAGGCTCACTAAACCTCTGCCTCCCAGGTTCAAGCAATTCTCCTGCCTCAGCCTCCCAAGTAGCTGGGATTACAGGCACTCACCACCATGCCCAGCTAATTTTTATATTTTGGTCATCATGTTGGCCAGGATGGTCTCGATCTCCTGACCTCGTGATCTGCCCGCCTCGGCCTCTCAAAGGGCTGGGATTACAGGCATGAGCCACGGCACCCGGCATCCAAATTCTTAAGATATATATTAAGACTCAGAACAAAACTTTATGAAATAAAATGCACATCAAGAAAATAGCAGCAAAAAAATCATTTAATTTGTGTTCTCTTTAGGTTTTTATTGCTTAACCTATGCTTGTACCAAAAAGAAAAGAACTAAGAAGTCCAGTTTCATTATAGTCATATTCATGCAATCCCAGCAGAGGCATGAATAAAATGAATAAAGAGGCCACAAATGAAATACCTGTGTTCCCTGGGAGTAACTGCTCAGTCGAAATGTTCCAAAGGCAGTTTGCCAAATGAAAAGACATACTGGGAGTCCAAAAGCTTAAACCAACATTTTACTACAATTATTGGCTTTTCTCCACACTTCTCCCATTCTTCTACCTAAGTTATAGTTGAACTACTACATCTAAATTAGACATTAGTTTCTCTGTGCATTACAAAATACTGTGACTGAGGAGAAAAAGAGAAAGGCTTGCAAAATACATGCCCTACATATTTAGTCTGGGAACAGCATGAGGCCAGGCTCCAACAATTACCATCTTGGTTGAACCTGGCCAAACCGCTCAACCTACCTGCATTCAGTTTCCATATCTGTAAAGTGATTATAAAGATAATACCTGATTAAGTAGAATATAAGTGGTTTTTCATATATTTATTAGCATTGGATTCCCCTTATGCAAACTGTTCATAATTTTGCCTATTATTCTATTAGTTTGTTTTATTGATTTATAGAGGTTCTTAACATATTCTAGATACTTAAATCTCCATCAGATAAATGCCAATTTTTCCATGGAAAGGGACTCTTCATTGAATTGTCCATTATTTGCTCAGTTCTTTATTATGTCATTTCTTTTCTTCATTAATATGTAGGAAAGCTAAGCGGATGCTAATCATTTTTCTTTTAATGGGTTACTTGCTTTTGCCAACCTGTGCCTTGACTTTGCATTTTGTAAGTAAATGTTTTATATCTGATCACACACTTAAACTTAATGATCTAAATATAATAATTGTAATAGTAATCACATAGTACCTGCCCTAACTACGTCATAGGACTGTTGCATCATTTAAATGACATATTTTGCAAACTATAACTTACAAACTATGATTTTAAAAAAAAAAATCTCTCACAGAAAAGTCACCCACAGATTGCTGGCAAGACGGCCAAATAGGAACAGCTCCAGTTTGCAGCTCCCAGTGACATCGACACAGAAGAAGGCGGATTTCTGCATTTCCATCTGAGGTACCTGGTTCATCTGACTGAGACTGGTTGGACAGTGGGGCCGCCCACGGAGGGCGAGTTGAAGCAGGGTGGAATGTCGCCTCACCCGGGAAGCACAGGAGTAGAGGAATTCTCTCCCATACTCAAGAGAAGCTGTGAGGGACTGTGCCATGCCATGAGGAACAGTGCACTCCGGACCAGATACTGAACTTTTCCCACGGTCTTCGCAACCCACAGACTAGGAGATTCCCTCCGGTGCCTACACCACCAGGGTCCTGGGTTTCAAGCACAAAACTGGGCGGCCATTTGGGCAGACACGGAGCTAGCTGCAGTTTTTTTTTTCCAAACCCCAGTGATGCTTGGAACACCAGCAAGACAGAACTGTTCATTCCCCTGGAAAGGGGTGCTGAAGACAGGGAGCCAAGTGGTCTGGCTCGGTGGGTCCCACCCCACGGAGCACAGGAAATTTAAGATCCACTGGTTTGAAATTCTCGGTGCCAGCATAGCAGCAGTCTGAGATTAACCTGGGACACTTGAGCTTGGTGGGGAGAGGGGTGTCTGCCATTGCTGAGGCTTGAGTAGGAGGTTTTACCCTCACAGAGTAAATAAAGCCACCGCGAAGTTCCAAATGGGCGGAGTGCATGGCTCAGCAAGGCCACTGTGGCCAGACTGCCTCTCTAGATTCCTCCTCCCTGGGCAGGGCATCTCTGAAAGAAAGGCAGCAGCCCCAGTCAGGGGCTTACAGATGAAACCCCATCTCCCTGGAACAGAGCACCTGGGGGAAGGGGCAGCTGCGGGCACAGCTTCAGCAGACTTAAACGTCCCTGCCTGACGGCTCTGAAGAGAGCAGCGGATCTCCCAGCACAGCGTTCGAGCTCTGCTAAGGGTCAGACTGCCTCCTCAAGTGGGTGTCTGATCCCCGTATCTCCTGACTGGGAGACTCCTCCCAGTAGGGGCCGATAGACACCTCATACAGGAGGGCTCTGGCTGGCATCTGGCTGGTGCCCCTCTGGTATGAAGCCTCCAGAGGAAGGAACAGGCAGCAATCTTCGCTGTTCTGTAGGCTCTGCTGGTGACACCCAGGCAATCAGGGTCTGGACTAGCCCTCCAGCAAACTCCAGCAGACCTACAGCAGAGGGTCCTGACTGTTAGAAGGAAAACTAACACACAGAAATAGTATCGACATCAACAAAAAGGATGTCCACTCAGAGACCCTATCCGAAGGTCACCGACTTCAAAGACGAAAGGGAGATAAATCCACAAAGATGGGGAGAAACCAGTGCAAAACAGCTGAAAATTCCAAAAACCAGAGTACCTCCTCTCCTAAGGATCACAACTCCTCAGGAGCAAGGGACAAAACTGGACGGCGAATGAGTTTGACAAGTTGACAAAAGCAGGCTTCAGAAGGTCGGTAATAACAAACTTCTCCAAGTTAAAGGAGCATATTCTAACCCATTGCAAGGAAGCTAAAAACCTTGAAAAAAGGTTAGACAAATGGCTAACTAAAAGAACCAGTGTAGAGAAGAGCTTCAATGAACAGACAGAGCTGAAAATCACAGTACGAGAACTTTGTGAAGCATACACAAGTTTCAACAGCTGATTCGATCTAGCGGAAGAAAGGGTATCATTGAAGATCAAATTAATGAAATAAAGCAAGAAGACAAGATTAGAGAAAAAAGAGTGAAAAGAAATGAACAAAGCCTCCAAGAAATATGGGACCATGTGAAAAGACCAAATCTACGTTTGATTGGTGTAGCTGAAAGTGACGGGGAGAATGGAACCAACTGAGAAAACACTCTTCAGGATATTATCCAGAAGAACTTCCCCAACCTAGCAAGGCAGGCCAACATTCAAATTCAGGAAATACAGAGAGCACCACAAAGATACTCCTCAAGAAGAGCAACCCCAAGACACATAATCGTCAGATTCACCAAGGTTGAAATGAAATAAAAAATACTATCGGCAGCCAGAGACAAAGGCTGAGTTACCCACAAAGGGAAGCCCATCAGGCTAACAGCAGATCTCTGCAAAACCCATAAGCCAGAAAATAGTGGGGGCCGATATTCAATGTTCTTAAAGAAAAGAATTTTCAACCCAGAATTTCATATCTAGCCAAAGTAAGTTTCATAAACGAAGGCGAAATAAAATCCCTTACAGACAAGCAAATGCTGAGAGATTTTGTCACCACCAGGCCTGCCTTACAAGAGCTCCAGAAGGAAGCACTAAACATGGAAAGGAATAACCAGTACCAACCACTGCAAAAACATACCAAATTAACAATATTAACCTTAAATGTAAACAGGCTAAATGCCCCAATTAAAAGACACAGTCTGGCAAATTGGATAAAAAGTCAAGACCCAGCGAGTGGTGTGCTGTATTCAGGAAACCCATCTCATGTGCAAAGACACACACAGGCTCAAAATAAAAGGATGGAGGAATATCTACCAAGCAAATGGAAAGCGGAAAAAAAGCAGGGGTTGCAATCCTAGTCTCAGATAAAACAGACTTTAAACCAACAAAGATCAAACGAGACAAAGAAGGCCATTACATAATGGTAAAGGGATCAATTCAACAAGAAGAGCTAACTATCCTAAATATATACGGACCCAATACAGGAGCACTCAGATTCACAAAGCAAGTTCTTACGAAGAGACTTAGACTCCCACACAATAATAGTGGGAGACTTTAATACTCCACTATAAATAATTAGATCAACGAAACAGAAAATTAACAAGGATATTCAGGACTTGAACTCAGCTCTGGAACAAGCAGACCTAACAGACCTCTACAGAACTCTCCACCCCAAATCAACAGAATATACATTCTTCTCAGCACCTCACAGCACTTATTCTGAAATTGACCACACAATTGGAAGTGAAACACTCCTCAGTAAACGCAAAAGAATGGAAATCATAACAAACAGTATCTCAGACCACAGTGCAATCAAATTAGAACTCAGGATTAAGAAACTCACTTAAAACTGCACAACTACATGGAAACTGAAAAACCTGCTCCTGAATAACTACTGCGTAAGTAACAAAATTAAGGCAGAAAAAATTCTTTGAAACCAATGAGAACAAAGACACAATGTACCAGAATCTCTGGGATACATTTAAAGCAGAGTTTGGAGGGAAATTTATAGCACTAAATGCCCGCAAGAGAAAGCAGGAAAGATCAAAAATTGACAGTCTAACATCACAATTAAAAGAACTAGAGAAGCAAGAGCAAGCAAATTCAAAAGCTAGCAGAAGACAAGAAACAACTAAGATCCGAGCAGAACTAAAGGAGATAAAGGCACAAAAAACCCTTCAAAAAAATCAATGAATCCAGGAGCTGGTTTTTTGAAAAGATTAACAAAATAGATAGACCGCTAGCCAGGCTAATAAAGAAGAAAAGAGAGAAGAATCAAATATATGCAATAAAAAATCATAAAGGGGATATCACCACTGATCCCACAGAAATACAAACTACCATCAGAGAATACTATAAACACCTCTACGCAAATAAACTAGAATATCTAGAAGAAATGGATCAATTCCTGGACACATACACTCTCCTAAGTCTAAATCAAAAAGAAGTTGAGTCCCTGAAGAGACTAATAACCAGTTCTGAATTTGAGGCAGTAATAGCCTACCAACCAAAAAATGGCCAGGACCAGACGGATTCACAGCCAAATTCTACCAGAGGTACAAAGAGGAGCTGCTACCATTCCTTCTGAAACTATTCCAAACAATAGAAAAGAGGGAATCCTCCCTAACTCATTATGAGGCCAGCATCATCCTGATACCAAAACCTAGCAGAGACACAACAAAAAAAGAAAATTTCAGGCCAATATCCCTGATGAACATCAGTATGAAAATCCTCAATAAAATACTGGCAAACCAAGTCCGGCAGCACATCAAAAAGCTTATTCACCATGATCAAGTGGCCTTCATACCTGGGATGCAACGCTGGTTCAACATACGCAAATCAATAAATGTAATCCATCACATAAACAGAACCAATGACAAAAACCACATGATTATCTCAACAGATGCAAAAAAGGCCTTCAATAAAATTAAACACCCCTTCATGTTAAAAACTCTCAAGAAACAAGGTACTGATGGAACATATCTCAAAATAACAAGAGCTATTTATGACAAACCCACAGCCAGTATCCTACTGAATGGGCAAAAACTGGAAGCATTCCCTTTGAAAATCGGCACAAGACAAGGATGCCCTCTCTCACCACTCCTATTCAACATGGTGTTGGAAGTTCTGGCCAGGGCAATCAGGCAAGAGAAAGAAATAAAGGGTATTCAATTAGAAAAAGAGGAAGTACAAATTGTCTCTGTTTGCAGATGACATGACTGTATATTTACAAAACCCCACTGTCGCAGCCCAAGATCTCCTTAAGCTGATAAGCAACTTCAGCAAAGTCCCAGGATACAAAATCAATGTGCAAAAATCACAAGCATTTCTGTACACCAATAACAGACAAACAGCGAGCCAAATCATGAGTGAACTCCCATTCACAATTGCTACAAAGAGAATAAAATACTTAGGAATACAACTTAAAAAGGATGTGAAGGACCTCTTTGAGGAGAACTACAAACCACTGCTCAAGGAAATAAGAGAGGACACAAACAAATGGAAAAACATTCCATGCTCATGGATAGGAAGAATCAATATCGTGAAAATGGTCATACTGCCCCAAGTCATTTACAGATTCAATGCCATCCCCATCAAGCTACCATTGACTTTCTTCACAGAATTGGAAAAAAAAATTACTTTAAATTTCATATGGAACCAAAAAAGAGCCTGCATAGCCAAGACAATCCTAAGCAAAAAGAACAAAGCTGGAGGCATCACACTACCTGACTTCAAACTATACTACAAGGCTACACTAACCAAAACAGCATGGTACTGATACCAAAATAAGATATATAGACCAATGGAACAACAGAAGGCTCAGAAATAACACCACACATCTACAACCATCTGACCTTTCACAAATCTGACCACAACAAGCAATGGGGAAAGGATTCCCTATTTAATAAATGGTGCTGGGAAAACTGACTAGCCGTATGCAGAAAATTGAAACTGGATGCCTTCCTTACACCTTATACAAAAATTAACAAGGTGGATTAAAGACTTAAACATAAGACCTAAAACCATAAAAACCCTAGAAGAAAACCTGGGCAATACCATTCAGGACATAGGCATGGGTAAAGACTTCATGTCTAAAACATAAAAATCAAAGGCAACAAAAGCCAAAATTGATAAATGGGATCTAATTAAACTAAAGAGCTTCTGCACAGCAAAAGAAACTTTCATCATAGTGAACAGGCAACCTACAGAATGGGAGAAAATTTTTGCAATCTATTCATCTGACAAAGGGCTAATAACCAGAATCTACAAAGAACTTAAACAAATGTACAAGAAAAAAAAAAAAAAACCCCATCAAAAAGTGGGTGAAGGATATGAGCAGACACTTCTCAAAAGACATTTATGCAGCCAAAAGACCCATGAAAAAATGCTCATCATCACTGGTCATCAGAGAAATGCAAATCAAAACCACAATGAGATACCAACTCATGCCAGTTAGAATGGTGATCATTAACAATTCAGAAAACAACAGATGCTGGAGCAGATCTGGAGAAATAGGAACGCTTTTACATTGTTGGTGGGAGTGTAAATTAGTTCAACCATTGTGGAAGACAGTGTGGTGATTCCTCAAGGATCTGGAGCCAAAAATACCATTTGACCCTGCAATCCCATTACTGGGTATATACCCAAAGGATTATAAATCATTTCACCATAAAGACACATGCACATATATGTTTACTGCAGCACTATTCACAATAGCAAAGACTTGGAACCAACCCAAATGTCCATCAGTGATAGACTGGATAAAGAAAATGTGGCACATATACACCATGGAATACTATGCAGCCATAAAATAGGATGGATTCAGGTCTTCTAACACAAGAACAGAAAACCGAACACCTCATGTTCTCACTCATAAGTGGGAATTGAACAGTGAGAACATATGGACACGGGAGGGGAACACCACACACCGGGGCCTGTCGGAGTGAGGGGCTAGGGGAGGGATAGCATTAGAAGAAATACCTAATGTAGATGATGGGTTGATGGGTACAGCAAACCACTAGGGCACAGGTATACCTATGTAACAAAACTACACGTTCTGCACATGTACCCCAGAACATAAAGTATGATTTTAAAAAAATAGTCACCCACAACTCTACCTCAAAATAGGACTTGTGAAAAACGATTTGTTTAAAAGCAATCAGAATTCTCATTTAATTAATAATAACCTGAAAGTTCTTAGGAATCACTTCCAATCTTATTTTATGGTACCCCAATGGGAGAGCCATACTACCCAGGGATTCCCTACTGGAACTTCCTCTATAAAAGTGTCAATTCTAATGGATTACACCCTCAATCTTACTGTTTCACAAAATGAGAGAGGAGCTTTAAGAGCCTATGTTAAATTTCCTGCTGAAAACGGCTATTACTTTCTAGGCGGACTTGCAGAGCACTTCACAAATAGACTCTTAGGACTTACAGTTTATTATTAAGAATAAGACAAAATTCTTGCTTTTTATTATAGTATATTTCATCAGTCCCATAATTTTATATGTATTTAGTAACATTTTGTGCAGTTCTCTACATAATTTATATCTTCCTCATTTATACAATTCCCTTTAATAATGTGATCCAGATTAATAGAGTCCTAAAGACTAGACTGCAATGACTGAAAAAGATTTTGCTACATAATTTGAAGAAAGTCAAATTTTTACACTTGCTCCTAAAGATAATTTAAGTCACAAAATGGGCAGTGCAGAGTGTGGTAAGCAGAATTATGGTTGCCCAAAGACATCCATGCCCTAATCCCTAGAACCTGTGATTAGTCACATTGCAAAGGAGACTGCAGATGTGATTAAGGTTAAGGACCTTGAGATGGGAAGAGTAGCCAGAATTATCCAGGTGGAATCAATCTAATCACATGAGTCCTTAAAAAGAGGAAGGAAGCACAGACGAGTGGGTCAGAGAGAGGCAACGTGAGAAGAATGTGACCCATCGTTGCTGGTTTTGAAGATGGAGGAAGGAGACCATGAACCAAGGAATATGGTGGCCTCTAGGAGCCGGAAAGGCAAGGAAACAGGTTTTCCCCTAGAGCCTCCAAAAAGGAACACAGCCCTGCCAACACCTTGATTTTACTGCAATCAGATTTGTGTTAGACTTCTCACCTACAAAACTGTAAGATAATAAATGTATGTTGTTTAAGCCACTAAGTTTGCGTGAGTGGAAAATTAATACACAGAGGATACCTAGCTTGTTTTCAGCAAAACAAACTGGTTAGATGAGCATAGTCGAACCTGGCTCTGAGCTGAAATCACAACTACTTGTCAACTGTGTAAACTTTTATCAATTATTAACTTCCCTGTGCCTCAGTTTTCTCATCTGTAAAATGGGACTGACAATAAATTGTTATAAAATTGTTGTAAAGCACTTAAGACATGGCTTCACCATATACTAGGCACTAAACACATATTAACCTCTGCTATTATTGATTTTAATCAATAATATTTTTACCTTTTTTTGGTCATGCACAAAAAAAAAAAAAAAAGAACAAGATCAAGTCTTCAGAATAGTCAAGGAAATGAACTCATCTAAAAAGAAAGGTCTGGCCGGGCGCAGTGGCTCATGACTATAATCCAAACACTTTGGGAGGCCACGGTGGGCGATCACCTGAGGTCAGGAGTTTGAGACCAGCCCGGCTGACATAGTGAAACCCTGTCTCTACAGAAATTAGCAGGGCATGGTGATGCATGCCTGTAATCCCAGCTACTCAGGAGGCTGAGGCAGGAGAATCGCTTGAGCCCAGGAGGAGGAGGTTGCAGTGAGTCGAGATTGCACCACTCACTGCACTCCAGCTTGGGCCACAAGAGTGAAACACCGTCTCAAATAAATAAATAAATAAATAAAAGAAAGGTTTATACACATCTCTACCAGCAGTCCCCATAATGCTCCTAGCCCCAGTCAACTACCAAGCAGTCCTTCAACAGTAATTCCTAATAATACCAAAGTCAGAGTGTCACCATGAACTCCACTAGGTGATGAACGCAAACTCCAGACGCTGACAGATAAAGTGCCTATCAAAAAGTAAGGCCTATCATAGTAAAAATAACAGATGTAGCAAAATTAGCTTCTACTGAAATTTGCCATAATTGGTATATATCAGCTTATTTTATATTTATACAACACTTATTTGCAAAGCCTGCCCTGTCATTTCTTCATAAATAATTAAATTTTTTATTTCACTTGGCCACTGACTTGGCAACATTTACATAAATTAATATAACCAGGCTAAGCAGTAAGATTCACATTATAAAAAAGTAAAGATGTAACAATTGGTAATTTCCATGAAAGGCAGAGACAAAATACAAATCAAAGGTACAAATACATTTAGTTTCATATTTCAACAGTCTACAACACCTCAGAGCAGTGTTAAAACTCAAAAGCAACATTACATCAGAAAGAGGGAGAAAACAAAACCTTTCTAGCTCCAAGAAGAGACTGGAGTACAATCTATTGTATTTATTGTATAATAAAAATAAATGTTTGCAATTTTTAAAAATTTGGCTACTAATTAAACAAAGGAAAATTTATTATCAAATTCGATACTTCCCTGTAAGTTAAAGTAATAAACTTCAAGATTCCATGCCTAAATAACCCTAAAATAATTTTAAGTGGCATTTTAAAGGTAGCAAAATATGCTCCAACAATATATTAAGCTCTCAACAGAAATATTTCCAATTAGTTATACAAAATGTACTGACTTAATCCAAATTGTTTTTCTATTTTTTTCTACCTTTTCATTATTTCAAGCTCTACAGAACTAATAAGAACTATAAGAACTAATTTTTATCTGAAAAGACAATGATAATAAACACTACAATTTTGTTAAAATGCAATGAAGATTTTGGCTGCCACAAGAAGGCACTTGTGGGGCATCCCACAAAAGACATCCAGTCTTCTCCCCCAACCCAAAGTTATAAGAGCAGAGAAACTCTCTGCAGAGGTCCAGAAGGTCTCCAAGCCCAGTTGAGCTGAACCCTCTGCAAAAGCAAGTCTAAGACAATCCACAAGATTCCCCTAAATCTTTACATTCAAAGTATACCCTCCTGCCCTCAACCCTAAACATAACCCCAAAATGGCTTTGTCTTGTTCAATAAGATATTGGGTGTCTTCAAAGAAGAAAAAATAAGTTTATGGATATTTCCTCAAAGTGTGTTACAGGTATGACTATGTATGCACACGTGGATGTGTGCACATTTAGGAGTGGAGACGGCATAGGACAGAGGTCACACACTCAAAAGCTCCCAGGACCAGACATTGAATGTAATACATGAGATAACTGAGTAAAAGCTACTAGGAGTAATAAATATTATAGCACAAAGGAAAGCATATGCTCTATCAAAAAGCATTCAAACTCAACTTTAGAAAAACAGTGCTGGTCGCCCAGGTGTGGTGGCTCACGCCTGTAACGCCAGCACTTTGGGAGGCCAGGAGTTTGAGACCAGCCTGGCCAACATGGTGAAACCCTGTCCGTACTAAAAACACAAAAATCAGCTGGGCGTGGTGGCAGGCACCTGTTATCCCAGCTTCTTGTGAGGCCGAGGCAGGAGAATCCCTTGAACCCAGGAGATGGAGGTTGCAGAGAGCCAAAATTGTGCCACCGCACTCCAACCTGGCCAACAAAGCAAGATGAAAGAAAGGGGAGGGGAGAGGAGGGGACGGAGGAAGGGAGACGAAAGAGAGGGGAGACAAAAGAGAGGGGAGGGGAGGGGAGGGGAGGGGAGGGGAGGGGAGGGGAGGGGAGGGGAGGGGAGGGGAGGGGAGGGGAGGGAGGGAGGGGAGGGGAGGGAGGGAGGGAGGGAGGGAGGGAGGGAGGGAGGAAGGAAGGAAGGAAGGAAGGAAGGAAGGAAGGAAGGAAGGAAGGAAGGAAGGAAGGAAGGGAGGGCTGGTCCAATAAAACACAGATGCAGTTGGATTCAGCAGGCAGGCCAGGTTCAGCTGCCACTTTTCAACCCTGATAATGCAACAGACCAATGAATCACTGTACATCTTATTTGCTCTGAAGGTTGCAAAGGGCTCATCACAGGTTCCAGCACACTTACCTCAGGCCCACCCAGCCCAGCTTAGCCCCCAAAAAGCTCCTCCAGGTCTTTGCCTAGGAACTGAGGCATACTAAAAAGCTTAGTGGCTGAAGAATTAAATACTTACCACTTGAGCTTCCAGCAGTAGAATACTGAGAGGTATCAAGGAATTTTCGAGGAGTAGGGAGGTTTGTAACATCAATCAGAGGAACAGAAGCATCTTTCACAAGGGAGCTGAACGGGAAAAGAAGCACTAGTTACCACTTTCTCCAAAACCAACTGAAGTCCTCCCACTACATGCCCCACCCTTACCACTTTTGTTTTTATCATGAGTCCTCTTTACACTAGAACTTGAAACATCTGGATCTCCCCAGTATATTTTCAATAAAGAGGTGATTGTCACAGACAGGGGTATAAAAATGTATTGTAAGAGTTCTAAGTCCTTAAATTTTTATTTTGTCATTTCATTCAATGCTGTTTAAAAAATTAGCGTAGTGAATTCTGGATCACTGGATAACCACCTTGTAATAACACTATGCCAGGCAATTTCATTATCCTCCTTTGTATCTGTATTAAATATTAATTTATCAACAAAGAAAGATCAAATGACAACATGCCATGATACTGAATAAAGGTTTAACTAGTGTTTACGTATGTTTTTCAGGCTACAGTTTTTGACATATTCCAGAAGTTTACTACATTTAGTTTTCTTCAAAAGAGACTCATAAATTTCATGACGTTGATAATCACAATTAAAATGATTTAAGGATCTCAAACAGGTTAATTCAGTATTTGATTACCCATTTCACCTTTCCTAAGAAGGCCAAGCTCCTCATCTTAATAATTAACTTTAAATAAACTAATAAACTTTAAATAAACTAATAAATCAACTTCCTTCAAAATAAACACATTAATTTTAAATCACGAAAACTATAAAAATCAAAATTTCAAATTAATTCCCATCTCAAAGTACCTGTTAAGTGCAAGAATACAGGCAATGCCAAGCCAACTAAACTGTATGCCCTACTCTCAAGAAATGGAATCGTCTCGCCACACTATCTACAACAGAAGAGCCCCTCAGAGCCAAATCCAAGGGTAGGGAAGTCAAAGCCGTAATTCTCACTTTTTAGTACTGAAATACATCATCAGTAGCACTGGCTACGGAGAGCAGGCAAAGGAAGAGCAGGAAGAGACCACGCCCATAGGAAAGATTTCCTCAAATGGAAGGAAGGATTTGTGCAATTGGGAACAACATCTGCCCCCACCACAGCGATATATCCCCATCTCCCACCTACACTCCTTTTGGAACAAATGTGCTAGGTATGTGTGTATTTATAATCCAATAAAAAACAAACATGTTCTCTCAGAGAACTTTGAAAAATAAAGTTTGTTAGGTTCAAGTGATAATTTCGCACTGTGTTAAAGAGCGAAATTATCACTTAAGGTTTTATTCTTTTCATTGAGTGCAAATAATGTGGGAGCCACTGTCTTAGGCCTTGAGGATTGCTATGACAGTCATTAACTTCTCCCTTTTCACTTGTTACAAGGAACAAGGGAATCATTACTCAAACAATTCTTCAGCATCCATTATGTGCTTGGCACTGCGCTCAGTTCTGAGGATGTGAGTATGACTAAGATATGAACTAAACCAAACAGCATTATTTCCAAATGAGCTAAACCAAACAGCATATTTCCAATTGTTAAAATCACCCACAGGCTAATGTGAAAAGTGAAGTATGAGACATTAAAGTAACAGAAAGCATTTACCAGGAATTGAACTGGCATCCTCCCAACAACTCTTTTCCACCAATATAAACCTGTAAGTTCCCAGCCTAAACTATCTTAAGAAAATCCAACAGTCCTCAAATCCAATAACTTTTCATAATGGTTTATCTGTTTATAAAATAGATAATCGATTTGTCCGTTCTTTCATGTTTTATGACTTCTTGTGTCTTCTCTTTTTTCTCCACTTAATGACGTCATCCTCTTTCACCTGCATTCTACTCACAATTAGAAAACACTTCACAGGCTCCCCTAGGCCCTGGATACAGATGCCCAAAGACACAGAGAGCTCTTTCCACCATCTTTCCATGCCACCGTAATGGTGTGCATAAATGTCCTGTCTGCTGCTTTCAAGAGCATCGACAACGCCGAAAAGAGAGGCAAACACCTGGTTCTTACTAGACCTTGTTCCAAAGTCATTGTCTGGTGTCTTCATCAACTGTGACGACAAAGTATGGGTACGTGGGTGAATCTGAAATCACTGATGATCACAGAGCTGGAAAAATTGTTGTGAACCTCACAGTGTGACCAAGTTGTTGTGAACAAGTGTGATCAGCCCCAGATTTGACGTTCAACTCAAAGATCTAGAAAAATCTAGAAAAATCACAGAATAATCTGCTCCCATACCACCAGTTTGGTTTCATTGTACTGATTTAGCTCACATCATGGACCAAGAAGCAGCAACACAAAAACACACAGGAGAGAAAATCCTGGGGTTCTTCATCTAGCGATGTAATACATATTTACAAATAAAATGCTTCAATGGACAAATGAATAAAGTAAAATAAATGTTTTTTTTTTTTTTGAAACAGAGTCTCGCTCGGTCGCCCAGGCTGGAGGGCAATGGCCGGATCTCAGCTCACTGCAAGCTCCGCCTCCCGGGTTTACGCCATTCTCCTGCCTCAGCCTCCCGAGTAGCTGGGACTACAGGCGCCCGCCACCTCGCCCGGCTAGTTTTTTGTATTTTTTTAGTAGAGACGGGGTTTCACCATGTTAGCCAGGATGGTCTCGATTTCCTGACCTCGTGATCTGCCTGTCTCGGCCTCCCAAAGTGCTGGGACAATAAAATTTTTTTTAATTAAAAAAAAAGACACAGGTTTATGGTACTGCTGCAGAGTAAAAAAACTTCAACTTTAAATGACAGGAAAAATATAATACATTGTCTAAATATTTAAATATTTCTATAACAAAGTGGAGGAATTATTTTCAAAGCATAAACAAAAGTATCAATCAGCGGAGAAATTCAGTTATATAGCTGGAATACTGCCTGCCACACCTAATGATGAAAGAGTGCACACTGATATTTTTCAGTGCACACTGATATTTTTACATGTATTTATAACAGTACATACTTCTATGAACACAGATGTACATGCGAATCACTTTAGATTAAATCCTACAATTATTTTCTCAGTTTTAACCTAAAAACATATTTCAGTTAAATTTAGAGTGATAAACGACTTGCCATTTCAACTCTGAAAAACATAACCTGCTGATTTTATTATCAGAGCCAGAAGGGCCCTTGAACTCCATCAATAAACTTTTAGAAAGTCAATTTACTGCAAAACTATTTTCATACACTCATCTCTCTCTCTAAAATGTTCCCTTAGGCTTCAATTTTCTCCTTTGTGAGCACTAACCCAAAGGCAAGTAGCTCTGGAAATGACTTTAGATTTGCTCCTGCTGTTTTATGAAAGGACTTAGTCTCCAAAGTTCCAGAGAAAGGGGCACACCCACTCACTTTGTGACTACAGACATGAATGAAGCTCAGCAGAAGGTAGGCGCTATTGTAGAATATCGCATTAAATAGTATGGACCTCAGTTTCCATTTCACAACAGAGAAAAAGACCTCTTCTCACCACATATCAGAGATTAAGCTGAGAAGGGATTAATTAATACCTTCAAAGGGTTTTTAATCTCTCAGAGAAAGCATTTTTTGAAAACAAAAAATAAAATAAAAATTAGACTGTTCTTTTGGAAATATTGATAGTTATTTTTCATTTTAAATACATGATTACAATTTTTTAAATCCATTCAGAATCATTCATAACTGAGATCAAAAGACAGCTGATATACAGTAAATCCCTGCCAGTATAAAACAGTCCACCCAAAATTACCAATTATATATTGTGACCGAATGCATTTTGCCATTTAATAGCAACATGGTAGAGGACAAGAAAAGTATACAACAAATTAAACCAAAAACAAGCAACAACAACCACTGCCACTGTAACCTCAAGAACTTCCTGGCCATGAACCAACCATCCAACTAGTAAAGATCTGCTTCTAAATGTTAGATTTCAAAATTTCACGACATGGAAACAGTTTTTTAAGAGGGGTTAGAAGTGCTGACAGCTTATTAAACATCTACTTTTTAATTATAACATATTTCTGTTCCTTCATTTAGCAATAAATGGGTTCAACTACGTACAAAATTTACAACTGCGACTCATTTGGTTGATTTTGTGAAACTAAAAAATGACAGAGATGAGTTGAACTTTAAGTTGTAAATCGAATTAACTGACATATTCAATTCTTAACCAGAACAGCTGGCACAGTACCTGTCAAAGAGCAAGTGCTCATAAAATTTTGTTAAATCAAACTGAGCTGAGAAATATCTGTCAAAAATAATGTGCCCTTAGTAAGAAGATTTAACTAAATAATGAAACAGGAATGGCTGGCATAGTAATTCTCAATAGTTCTAAGATCTGGTGGAACACTCAGAAAGAATAATGAATGATTTAGAGGGTATAAAAGTAAAAATGAGCCATCGTTTCAAATGACAGACCAAGGGTGAAGACATGGTAACAGAAAATAAAGTGAAGCTAAAAATTTAAAATCTAAGCAAAGAGGGAAAAAAAAAAAAACAAACACTGAAAGATAAAAGGAAAACCAACATATGTGAACAGAAAAAAAAAATCTTTAGAAGACAAAATAGGGAACAAATACAATGGAGTCAAGAACGTTCTTTACATGCCCAGAGACAAATACGGACACCAAATTTTCTCTTCCATGAGCTAGAGGATGTCCAGGATGGCTGAGGAAGCAAGGTTAAACCAAGTATTAATCCAAGAGATCATGCAATAAATAAAAGAATTACTTTTAAACAACTTTTTAATTTTATCTGATTATAAGGGTGTAAATTCTTTCTAGAAAATATAAAAAAAAAAAAATCCATTCACATCATTTTGGTATATTGCCTTCCAAAACATCTTATAGAAAGGAGCATCAAGGCCAAGCACAGTGGTACGCCTGTTACTTAAGAGGCTGAGGTGCAAGGATTGCCTGAAAAAAAATTTAAAAATGAGTCTCTGTCTCTCCATCCACCCCCAACATCGCACACCACAAAAATGGCACACATGCTCCTTTTTCAACATTCTTTGATCATCCTGCATAGTTTTGAATTCTAGTTTTTCCCTTCAAGCATATAGCCTAAGCATTTTCCCATTTCATTTTTAAAAATCTTCAAAAGGATCATCAGTAATTGTATTATTTTTTAAAAACATGCTCATGATGTACACAGGAAATAAAAGAATTTCAACTTCCCTATTCCCCACCTCACATTTCCATTTCTCACAAGTAATTCCTTTTGCCAGTGTTTTGACATTATCTGTCTGGACATTTTCTATACACATACAAATATTTATACCAACATATAAAGTATACATATTTAAGTTTCTATCCTTTCAATCTTTCACAAATAGGTTCATACTATCTATGCTATTTTTCAATTTGCTTTTGGGACCCAAAAATGCACCTTAGAAACCTTTCCATATCAGCACATAGAGACTATCATCATTCAAGTTCTATAATTACATGGTATCAATATACCATACTCCTCTTGATGAACATTTAAGCTGCATATTTTTGTTGTTCTTACCAACAATGTCACAATGAATATCTTGTTACATATATTTTTATGAAATGGTACTGTTTTTGTAGGAGGTAGATCTAGAAACAAAATTCCCTGGACAAAGAATATGCAAATTTATTTTCCAAAAAGGCATACTGGTTATTCCACCATCAAGAGAAAGGTATGCATTTCCGCCATCTTTGCCATTATAACATGCTATCAATGTCTTTGAACAAAAAATTGCATTTAATTTTTCAAGTGTATTTCTCTGACTACTCATGATATGGAACAATCTTATGTTTATTAGCCATTTGTATTTTTAATCTATGAACAGTCTATATCCCTTTTTACTAAGCTTACAAATATCTGCATGCTTTAGATATTAAAGCATTATATGACATACATATATTTTCTCAGAGTGTAGTTTATCCTCTGACTCCGTTTTACTAAAGGTAAGTTTTGGGTTTTTAAATGGCTAAACCATTTAATATATTTCTTTATGTCTTCTGATATGCTTGGAAAAGGCTCCTCCACACATATCCTTCTATAAGTTTTTCTAATGCTAATACAGTGTTATGTGATTTTTACATCTGGCTGAATTATTTGTACATAAGAGGTAGGCATCTAAATTTATTTTCTTCAAATCAACAGTCAATTGTCTGAACACTATATATTAAATAGCCTTCATTACCCCCAGCTGACTTGAACTATTGTTCAAAAATACCAAAGTCCATAGATCCTGGGGTCTATTTCTCAACTCTACTTTGTCTCACCCATCTGATTTTCTATTTGCATGTCTGTACTGTTTGCTTTTTGAAAAAAAATTTGTTTTTGCATGTCTGTGCTGTTTTGACTAAAACAGTTTTACAATATGCTTTGATATCACATAAGAAATGCCCCCCTCATAACCTCCCTTCACAATTCTTTTAAACAATTCTTACGCATGTATTCATCCATGTGAACTGTAGATTTCATTTGACAGTTTCAAAATTTTCAACTGGAATTTAACTGGAACTGACATCTTCATGAGCTAAGAACAAGGACAGTCTCACCATTTATTTGTTTCATTTCCTCCAAATAAAATATTTATTATTTTTTGTATGTGAGCATGTACCTTTCTTTCATTTGTCAATTCTACTGCCTATTTTCTACTTCGAAAATGTCTAGTAGTCTTTATACGTAAGTGCCTTCATGTGATTTCCTTTGTTTTCTCCCGCAGTAGAAATTTGTTGGGTGTTTGTTTTGGGTACCAAATAGCTGAACAGTCCATCCCCACTGACTGCATCAAAGCAAAAAGAAGGCCCCACTTCCTACTATGGAAGCTGAAGGAGGCCAGGCATTACCAGGCTCAGCAAATTGGATGCTTGAATCCAGAACTTTGAATCTTGAAGAGATAAAGGAAAGATGCAGGGACATTTAGAGATCATTTACAGAAGAGTTTAAAATCCAGCTATTGTGGGCAGGGTGCCAGCAAAAATAGCAACCCAAACAGACCCTTCCTGTGGCTTGTCTAAGACTGTGTGTGCTCAGCTGCTTAATCTCCGTTGGTTCCTACTGGGTTTTAGAGCCTGATTATACAGACTTCCCATCGATTCCGTGAACAACCTGATAACTTTCCAATAAATTCTTTTCCTATTTTAGTTACCCAGACTGATTTCCTCTATTTGCAATCAAGAATCTTGGCATATAATGAAACCATTTAACCATTTTTTGTTTTTCTGTCATCAACAGAGGACCTTGAAGGACACAATGTTATTCTAGGACCTTCTGCACATCATTTCACTTAAAGTTACAGCTTCATTTCACTTAAAGTCACAGTTTCCAAGTACCTATTGAGAGCATTAAGTGAGAATTTACTGTGCAGGCAGATTCAGGGTTCAGTACTATCTGTAGGTACCTACTGTGGGTCTTGGAACATATCCCCCGCTGACAAAGTAGGGCAGCAGTACAATATCCTTTGTAATACAAAACATTTTTACTTGTCTTCTCTATTCATTTTTAAATATAAAAATCTTTAAATATACATATCTAGATCAATAAAAACAAAATTAAACATTTTCTCTAACTATTAAAGTCCAAAACAAAACTTCACCCCTCATCTTAAGCAAGAATTCAGCATTCTTTTCTCCTACCTATCCAAATTTCCTAGTCACTATTAACTGAGTAAAAAGGGATATAAATTCTGTTTACTATTAGAGAGTACTCCTTGACTACATAGACCTTTTTTTGTTTGTTTTTTGAGATAGAGTCTTGTTCTGTCACCCAGGCTGGAATATAGTGGCGTAATCTCGGCTCAATGCAACCTCCACTTCCTGGGTTCAAGTGATTCTCCTGCCTCAGCCTCCCAAGTAGCTGGGACGACAGGCACGTACCACCATGCCTGGCTAACTTATATTTTTAGTAGAGATGGGGTTTTACCATGTTGACCAGGCTGGTCTCAAACTCCTGACCTCAAGTGATCCTCCCGCCTCGGACTCCCAAAGTTTATTACAGGCATGAGCCATCACGCCTGGCCAACATTTTTTTCAACAATGGTTTTTAGCTGATATTCTCAATCTTGCAAAAATATATTTTTCAGTTACTTACAAATATACATGTACATATTTAACGGTATGTGGCCCTCAAAGTTGTTTCAAACTACTTACAACTTTATTGTTCTCTGGTTGTAATTTTGACGTATGTCTTACAGTTTACCTCTGAGAATTTTGCTCAGAAAAAGAATATTAATGATTTTTTTATTATAAATTCATATCTGAGAATGTCTCTCTGTCACCTACACATATCAATGTCCCCTTGGCTGGGCAGAGAAGTCTTTGATCCCAACTCTTCTCCATTCAGCTTTATAGACTTTGTTCTATTGTCTTCTGGCATTAGTATTCAGCAAATCCTGGTGAGCCTGATTTTTGCTCCTTTCTGTGTAACTGAACTGGTTTTAAGTGTATAAAAAGAATACCAAATAATAGTGGTCTGGGTAAAACAAAACTTCCTCTCATATTAAAGAAGTACCCCATCCAGGGCTAGAAAAGAGGTTCAAGGTGATCATGGAATTTCGGATGTGGCTTCTATCCTCAAGGTCACCTTGTGTCTAGGATGGCTTGATGGCACCAATCTATGTCCCAGATACAAAGTAAAGAAAGGCAAATGAGGGGTAAAAGAGTGAGCATACCAGTTTAATTGGTATCTTTGAAAAACTAATGACCTCCCCATTCAACAGCTTGCAAACTGAAGTCCCACTAATCGCCCTCTAGCTATATGGTAGGATGGAAAATGCAGCCTTTTAGCTGGGCCTATAGCCACCAGGAATGAAATAAAGATTGTCATTAAAAATGAAGGGAAGGATGGATATTGGGTGGGCAAATAATTATCTCTATCACTTCAGATCACATAATATTTCTTCCTGGTGCTTATAAAATTTGTTTTTGAAAATCATAAAAATTTCCAGATTATATCAAAGAGTAACTTTTTTTATTAAGTTTTTTATTAATTTTACCTTAAATTCTTTCAACTTGCAGACTTGTTTTTCTGTTTAAGTGGGTTTCTTTATTTATACTCTAATTATTGCTTCTGATCCCCTGAGTTCACTCCTACTGCCATAATAAAGTAACACAGACTGGATAGCTTAGACAACAGAAATTTACTTTCTCACAGTTCTGCAGGCTGGAAGTCTGTGATCAAGGTGCGGGCGTGGTTGGTTTCTTCTGAGACCTCTCTCCTTTGCTTGTAGGTAACCATCTTCTCCCTGTGTCTTCACATGGTCTTCCCTCCAAGTGTGTCAAATTTCCTTTTTATAAGGACATCAGTCCAACTGGATTAGGGCCCACACTAATGACCTCATTTCAACTTAAGTTACTTCCTAAAAGACCCTATTTCCAAATACAGTCATATTCTGAGGTACTGGGGGATTAGGATTTCAATATATGAATTTTAGGGGGAATATAATTCAGCCCCAAACACTATCATTTTAGTGTGATCCTCTGGAAACCCTAAAATCACTGGATTGGCCACTGTTCATCTTCCATATTTATCATCTTCCTTTTGGCATCTTGTCTTTTTCCTCTTCATCATGAGAAAAGTTTTCCCTTCACATCAGTTATTCAGATCTTCTCTCTAAAGTTTTAAAGACTTAAATTTCCCTACTTCATTTTGGTTTCCTTACATGTTTTTCATGTTTTAGTTAGCTCTGTTAGCACCTCTCCTTACTCTGTTCTTGTAACTCCTGGTTACTGTTTTCATATAAGCTATGCGCCTGCTGCATACAACCACAAAATCTCAATAACGTTCAACAATAAGCATATATTTTGGTGGTTGGTTGATGCAGGCTAGGCAGGTCTGCTGATCTTCAGTAAGTTTCATGTGTCTCTCGCCCTTCTCCTGGGACCAACAGCAAGACAATGGCAGAAGCATGAGAGGCCACACTCAACAGCATAAGCACGTTTGAAGCCCCTGCTTGTGTCATGTACCCTAATGATGGCAAAAGCCAAAGCCCCAAAACCAAAGGGTAGGAAATACTCCTCTCCTACTAAAGTAAAGGGGAAAGGAGTGATTATTCTGAATAGTCTACTACATCGTGTTTCTTGTATTTTTTGAGAAACTTTGAGCTTAAGTCTCTTAAATGTTTCTTGCTTGCTTTACATAAATTTTTTTTAAATAAATGTTCTTCCTCTGAGACCTCAAAATAATGCTCATGTTCCCTTATAATATAGAATATTTTCACAGGACTCATAGTGATTCTATTACTTAACCTTGTATGGGAAGAAATCTCTTCAGATCTGCTATTTATCACCAGGCATTGTAGAAAGAATTCCTTAGCACTTCCCCTACCCACCACTTCACTCTCTGCTGAGGTACTGACAGATACCGTACTCAGAGCTAGCCTTGAAGTTATGTCTCAGGTACATATCAAATCTGTGTGCCTGGCAGAAGTTTTTCTAGTGCCCATCTGCAGAAAAGAGGTAGAAACTTCTCTTTCTCTGTCAGGGTCTCTGATTAAACTGAAGCATCACACGCAAATTTGGCATTTTTTGTTCAAACAGGGTAAGAAAGACTTCATTCCCAGCGTGCACTGATTCCAGTACTCTTCTTGTCTATATCTGAATGAAAAAGCGTCAACATGTATATTTCAGTAGACAGTGCTAAAATGCCCTCTGAAAAGATCTATTCTAAAGAAATGTTGGAAGGACATGTACTATGCACAGCTGTCTAACATGTTAAAAACTCCAATGTTCTATCATCTTAAGATCTAGTCTTATTCCCTACCAGGCCTCTACTAACCTAATGAATTTCTTGAGACTACCCAGGCCATTAAATATAAGGCTATGCTACAGCTAACCAAGGAATAAAGGTGTTCTCTCTGAACCTTTCCTTAACTATTCCAGAAAAAGGACAACCTAAAGCTGAACATAACCCTAAGTAACAAAGAATCTTATTCAATCAATACATCTATATTTCTTTTTGTCATTTTTTTTTTAAGAGACAGGGTCTCTGTCTCTGTCACCCAGGCTAGAATACAGTGGAGAAATCAGAGCTCACTGCAGCTCAAACTCCTGGGCTCAAGCCATCCTCTCATCTCAGCCTCTGGAGTAGCTGGGATTACAGGTGCACACCACTATACCCAGCTAATTTTGGCCTTTTTTTTGTAGAGACAGGGTCTTGCTCTGTTGTCCAGGCTGGTCTTGAACTCCTGGGCACAAGCAATCCTTCCACCTCGGCCTTTCAAAGTGCTGGGATTACAAGCGTAAGCCACTGCACCCAGCCAATATATCCACATTTCTTAATTAGGCTGACTTCACAGTCCAATTTAAGAATTTTTCAACTTCCTTCTGAGATGTACCAATGTCTCTGATCCAGAATATGAGACCCACAGTAAATTATTCTTATATATCCTCACAGAAAAGGACCATAATGAATGTAGAATGAATGAATGAACAAACTTCAAATGTCAGCCTCTCAGAACAGGGAATATTTGCTATTATAAAACCATCCTGAAGTTTCAGAGACAGTACACTAAAGGAAAAATAAACTACAACAACATTCTGGAAAACAAAAAATATTCCTTGTAATCCTGCACTGCCACAAGACACTTATAGCAAAGAGCCTCTTTAACCTCATTTTCCCCTTTTCCTTGTTACGCTGCACAACTCGGCTAGTCGATTTGATGTACAGGTGCCGGTGTAGTTCATCTATGAGAACCAAATGGAGGTTCATCTTCTTGCTGTGAAGCTCTAGTCGAAGGTCACTCAGTCCTTCCACCTGGAGCAGGGGGCCCTCCAAAGACTCAACTGCTGACACCTGAAAAGAGAAAAAAAAAGAAAGACAATTAAGTACAACTTAATAACCTGGCAATATTATAAATAAGAAAGACGTCTTAAAAAGATACTAACAAAAGGGAGCTTACGAGAACTTTATCAGCATATCCAAGACTTTGCAGAGTATAATGTGGCTAGGGGAGAGTTTTTCTCACCTTAGATAATGATAAAACAGTCTTGACAAAGATAAACATGAAAGCATACACAGCACCACAGCAAACTATTTATGCCCACACACGCCCATCAATGGACACATGTAAAGAGACCTCCCTATTTAAATGATACTATCATTCACATTCTCACAGGAATCCCATGTACTAATGGTTTAATCAACTTTTACTCAAAGTTAGCTTTTTTAAACTAAGGCTTTAAAAAAAGCACACTATATAAATGTTTTAAAAAGAACTTGTTCTCACAGCAATCATGACTCTTTATGCTTACCAAGAGTCGGGCTCTCTCTCACTCTTTTTCAAATACACATCACACAGAGGTAAATACATTTTTTTACATGAATGCTACAAGTGGACAATAGTAGTCATCACTTCTCCTTGTCCTGAGTCAGTTTAATAGAAGAAATGGGAAATGAACGGTGACTGGAAGACATAACATAAAGAGGAAGATACTCCTGGTGCAAAGTGGTTTGGGAGATTTTCAAGGCAAAAGGACTGGATAAATCAAACTGGTATAGGAATGCCTACAATAAATGGAGAACATGAAGGCTTCAGGGAACCTGGAACAACCAACTCACTTTGAAACGCAAAGTGACATCTGCAAAGGGGAAAAAAAAAAAAAAAAGACAGCATGCATGATATGATCCCATTTATTCATGTACACAAAATTATGTTTGTTTTTATGTATAAAGATCTTGTATCTTTTCAAAGAAAAAAACTTAAAGAGCACACTCTAGGTGCTATTCTTTGAGAGAAAATAGAAATGACAGGATGAGCTTAGAGGGAAAGAACACAAGTGAGCTCCCTCAGGGATGAAATGCTATGTGTGTTACTCCCTGCGTAGGTTATACTAAATATCTGTAACAAGTACAGATAAAGGAAGTAACTAATGATACTTCAGGGTAAAGCCCTTAAACATAATTCTGGATGCAAACACGCTCCTAAAGAATGAACCATTTACACTAAAACAATAGGTAATTAAAGCCGTGAAACACACTGGTGATCAAAAATGTTGATCACACATCTACAGCAGTCTAAGGAGTCATTTAGGAGTTTGTGGACAGTGAAGAAAGAAATCTTTGTAGCTGCCCAATATAAACCAGCCTGAAATGGTAAAGAAAATGTGATGGCTTACCCACAACCACATCACTTGTTTTGTGATGTGCTATAATCAAATGTCAGTAGCAAATAAGTTTCCTTAAGTTAACCAAGAGAGAATCAAGGAATGTAAGAGTGACAAGCCCTGGGCCAGCTCTGCCCTCTGAAGCCTGCCAGTTCATTTTCACGCTGACTTGCAACTGCCCTGCTATGAGAGCCCCTGGGCCCAGAGCAAGCTGCCAGCAATTCCAAATGGAAAGGCAGCCTCACAAAATGACCACAGTGTCCCCAAGGAGGAAAAAACAACAACAAATTCATTTACACTTATGCCCTAAAATGGATTTTAACTCGGGTCTCTAGCAGAGAAAAGAGGATGCATTAACCTCCAGTGACACTGAGATCCAGAAAATGAAAAATAATTTGGTAAACCACTGGCCCATCATGTAGCCTTATCCCTTAAGGTAATTAAATCCAGCTGAGATATTTAAGCTTAAAAACCACCCACTGCACATCCACACTTGATTTGTTTGTAGGAATTTACATGAAGATTTTTAACCCAAACAGTACATGTTCCAAATACAGAATTTTATGACAAGTGTCAACTTTCAAAGCCACCTAATTAAATTAAAAGTAAAAATTCAGGTAAAACACTTAGCGCAGTGCCTGGTACCTCCTCAATGCTTACTGAAATTATTTTTAAGAGTACCTATTTATTCCATGAGTAAAGAAACCTCAGAGGGTATTCCCAACATGTTTTAGTGAAGCAATTTCAGTAAGTGTTCCTTCCTTCTTTGAGCCATTGTAACCATTTAAATGACAAACTTTGAATATATTTCCTTGACCCAAAATACAAGTAAAATTAACATACATGTTATCAAAGGTAGTCTCAGAACTTCAAAAATTTGAAAACCTTACCACAAAAGAGAAAAGAGAATAGTCTCTTATTTCTATAAGAAAACACTGTTTTATTTTCTGGCCTTCACTTATTAATAGTCTCTTTATAAAGCTATAATTATGGAAGCTGGACAAGGCCACTGTCTTCCCTTACTCTAACCATACTAAGTGGTACTCAAACCAATTTAAAGAAAATAGTTGTCAATGCAACATTTGCTCTCTAGAATATATACTTAGAAACCTAACATTTACCTTTTTTTGTTTTTATGACTTGGAGTCGCCCTGTCGCCGATGCTGGAGTGCAATGGCGCAATCTCGGCTCACTGCAACCTCCGCCTCCTGGGTTCAAGCAATTCTCCTGCCTCAGCCTCCCAAGTAGCTGGGATTACAGAAGCCTGACACCATGCCCAACTAATTTTTTGTATCTTTAGTAGAGACAGAGTTTCACCATGTTGAACAGGCTGGTCTCAAACTCCTGACCTCATGATCCACCCACCTCAGCCTCCCAAAGTGCTAGGATTACAGGCGTGAGCCACTGCGTCCAGCCCTAACATTTATCTTATCTGGTTTTAAGGAGTTTGAAACATAAAGTTCACCCACAAAGGAACAGTTGGCGAGGTAGCAGTCAACCCAACAGACTACCACCTCTGACCGTCAATTCTGTTGTACTGGGGAGGTGCAGTTTCCAGGTATTTACTAAGACTTGAGATTTACTAGAAATAATAATCATCTGTATTTACGAATGTGCATAATTAATTATAAAAAGATTGTTTTAATATATAGGAAGTGGTCATTGTATAAATTACTGCACTTTTCCAAATGTAATGACTGCAGAGTACCTTTTAAATAACACACTGATGAAAGATTAACAGAAATTTAAGAGACGCAGTTGGATTAATGTAGACAGCAATAAAATAATTTCACAGGGCAGTTACTATAAGAAATTATTTAAAAAGGGGGGACGGTTCCAAGATGGCTGAATAGGAACAGCCCCAGGTTACAACTCCCAGCATGAGTGACGCAGAAGACGGGGGATTTCTGCATTTCCAACTGAGGTACCGGGTACATCTCACTAGGGCGTGTCGGACGATGGATGCAGGACAGTGGGTGCAGCCTACGGAGCGAGAGCTAAAGCAGGGCAAGGCATCACCTCACCTAGGAAGTGCAAGGGATAAGGGAATTCCATTTCCTAGCCAGGGGAAACCATGACACACAGCACCTGGAAAATCGGGTCACCTCCACCCTAATACCACATTTTTCCAAGGGTCTTAGCAAACGGCACACCAGGAGTTTATATCCGGGGCCTGGCTCGGAGGGTCTCAAGCCCATGGGGCCTCCCTCATTGCTAGCACAGCAGTGAGATCTAACTGCAAGGCGGCAGCTAGGCTGGGGGAGGGGTGCCCGCCATTGCAGAGGCTTGAGTAGGTAAACAAAGCAGCCAGGAAGCTCAAACTGGGTGGAGTCCACCTCAGCTCAAGGAGGCCTGCCTGCCTCTGTAGACTCCACCTCTGGGGACAAAGCATAGCCGAACAAAAGGCAGCAGAAACCTCTGCAGATTTTAGTGTCCCTGACAGCTTTTAAGACAGTAGTGGTTCTCCCAGTACAGAGTTTGAGATATGAGAACCAACAGACTGCCTCCTCAAATGGGTCCCTGACCCCCAAGTAGCCAAACCAGGAGGCACCTCCCAGTAGGGTCAGACTGACACCTCACATGGCCGGGTACCCCTCTGAGACAAAACTTCCAGAGGAACGATCAGGCAGCAACATTTGCTGTTCAGCAGTATTCGCTCTTCTGCAGCCTCTGCTGCTGATACCCAGGTAAACAGGGTCTGGAGTGGACCTCCAGCAAACTCCAACAGACCCGCAGCTGAAGGTCCTGACTGTTAGAAGGAAAACTAACAAACAGAAAGGACATTTCACACCAAAACCCCATCCATACGTCACCATCACCAAAGACCAAAGGTAGATAAAACCACAAAGATGGGGAAAAAAAGAGAGCAGAAAAGCTGAAAATTCTAAAATCCAGAGTGCCTCTCCCCCTCCAAAGGAAAGCAGCTCCTCGCCAGCAAGGGAACAAAGCAGGATGGAGCATGACTTTGATGAGTTGAGAGAAGAAGTCTTCAGACTATCAAACTTCTCCAAGCTAAAGGAAGAAGTTCAAACCCATCGCAAAGAAGCTAAAAACCTTGAAAAAAGATTAGACAAATGGCTAACTAGAATAACCAGTGTAGAGAACTCCTTAAATGACCTGACAGAGCTGAAAACCATGGCACAAGAACTATGTGACAAATGCACAAGCTTCCGTAACCAATTCGATCAACTGGAAGAAAGGGTATCAGTGATTGAAGATCTAATGAATGAAATGAAGCAAGAAGAGAAGTTTAGAGAAAAAAGAGTAAAAAGAAACAAACAAAGACTCCAAGAAATATGGGACTATGTGAAAAGACCAAATCTAAATCTGATTGGTGTACCTAAAAGTGAAGAGGAGAATGGAACTAAGTTGGAAAACACTCTGCAGGATATTATCCAGGAGAACTTCCCCAACCTAGCAAGGCAGGCCAACATTCAAATTCAGGAAATACAGAGAGCACCACAAAGATATTCCTCAAGAAGAAAAACTCCAAGACACATAATTGTCAGATTCACCAAAGTTGACATGAAGGAAAAAATGTTAAGGGCAGCCAGAGAGAAAGGTTGGGTAACCCACAAAGGGAAGCCCATCAGACTAACAGCACATCTCTGGGAAGAAGCTCTACAAGCCAGAAGAGACTGGGGGCCAATATTCAACATTCTTAAAGAAAATAATTTACAAACCAGAATTTCATATCCAGCCAAACTATGTTTCATAAGTGAAGGAGAAATAAAATCCTTTACAGACAAGCAAATGCTGAGAGATTTTGTCACCACCAGGACTGCCCTACAAGAGCTCCTGAAGGAAGCACTAAACATGGAAAGGAACAACCAGTACCAGACACTGCAAAAATATGCCAAAATGTAAAGACCATCGATGCTAGGAAGAAATTGCATCAACTAATGAGCAAAATAACCAGCTAACATCATAATGACAGGATTAAGTTCACACATAACAATGTTAACCATAAATGTAAATGGGTTAAATGCTCCAATTAAAAGACACAGACTGGCAAATTGGATGAAGAATCAAGACCCACCATTGCGCTGTATTCAGGAGACTCATCTCATATGCAGAGACACACGTAGGCTCAAAACAAAGGGATAGAGGAAGATCTACCAAGCAAATGGAAAACAAAAAAAAGGCAGGGGTTGCAATCCTAGTCTCCGACAAAACAAACTTTAAACCAACAAAGATCAAGAGACAAGGCCGGCCATTAGATAATCGTAAAGGGATCAATTCAACAAGAAGAGCTAACTATCCTAAATATATAGGCACCCAATACAGGAGCACCCAGATTCATAAAGCAAGTCCTTGGAGACCTACATAGAGATTAGACTCCCACACAATAATAACGGGAGACTTTAACACCCCACTGTCAACAGTAGACAGATCAAGAAGACAGAAAGTTAACAAGGATATCCAGGAATTGAACTCAGTTCTGCACCAAGGGACCTCATAGACATCTAAAGAACTCTCCATGCCAAATCAACAGAATATACATTCTTCTCAGCACCACATTGCACTTATTCCAAAATTGACCACATAGTTGGAAGTAAAGCACTCCTCAGCAAAAGTAAAAGAACAGAAATTATAACAAACGGTCTCTCAGACCACAGCACAGTCAAACTAGAACTCAGGATTAAGAAACTCACTCAAAACCGCTCAACTACATGGAGACTGAATAACCTGCTCCTGAATGACTACTGGGTACATAACAAAATGTAGGCAGAAATAAAGATGTTCCTTGAAACCAATGAAAACAAAGATACAACATACCAGAATCTCTAGGACACGACACATTTAAAGTAGTGTGTAGTGGGAAATTTATAGCATTAAATGCCCACAAGAGAAAGCAGGAAAGATCTAAAATTGACACCATTACATCACAATTAAAAGAACTAGAGAAGCAAGAGAAACACATTCCAAAGCTAGCAGAAGGCAAGAAATAACAGATCAGAGCAGAAATGAAGGAGATAGAGACACAAAAAACCCTTCAAATAATCAATGAATCGAGGAGCTGGTTTTTTGAAAAGATCAACAAAATTGATACACCACTAGCAAGACTAATAAAGAAAAAAAGGGAGAAGAATCAAATAGACGCAATAAAAAATGAAAAAGGGGACCCCACAGAAATACAAACTACCATCAGAGAATACTATAAACACCTCTACGCAAATAAACTAGAAAACCTAGAAGAAACGGATAAATTCCTGGACACTTAACACTCTCCCAAGACTAAACCAGGAAGAAGTTGAATCCCTGAATAGACCAATAATAGGCTCTGAAACTGAGGCAATAATTAGTAGCTTACCAACCAAAAAAAGTTCAGGACCAGATGGATTCACAGCCGAATTCTACCAGAGGTACAAAGAGGAGCTGGTATCATTCCTTCTGAAACTACTCCAATCAATAGAAAAAGAGGGAATCCTCCCTAACTCATTTTATGAGGCCAGCATCATCCTGATACCAAAGCCTCACAGAGACAGAACAAAAAAAGAGAATTTTAGACCAATATCCCTGATGAACATTGATGCAACAATCCTCAATAAAACATTGGCAAACCGAATCCAGCAGCGTATCAAAAAGCTTATCCAACACGATCAAGTGGGCTTCATCCCTGGGATGCAAGGCTGGTTCAACATACGCAAATCAATAAACGTAATCCAGCATATAAACAGAACCAAAGACAAAAACCACATGATTATCTCAATAGATGCAGAAAAGGCCTTTGACAAAATTCAACAGCCCTTCATGCTAAAAACTCTCAATAAATTTGGTATTGATGGTATGTATCTCAAAATAATAAGAGCTATTTATGAAAAATCCACAGCCAATATCCTACTGAATGCGCAAAAACTGGAAGCATTCCCTTTGAAAACTGGCACAAGGCAGGGATGCGCTCTCTCACCACTCCTATTCAACATAGTGTTGGAAGTTCTGGCTAGGGCAATCAGGCAGGAGAAAGAAATAAAGGTATTCAGTTAGGAAAAGAGGAAGTCAAATTGTCCCTGTGTGCAGATGACAGGACTGTATATCTAGAAAACCCCATCGTCTCAGCCCAAAATCCCCGTAAGCTGATAAGCAACTTCAGCAAAGTCTCAGGATACAAAATTAATGTGCAAAAATCACAAGCATTCTTATACACCAGTAACAGACAAACAGAGAGCCAAGTCATGAGTGAACTTCCATTCACAATTGCTTCAAAGAGAATAAAATACCTAGGAATCCAACTTACAAGGGATGTAAAGGACCTCTTCAAGGAGAACTACAAACCACTGCTCAATGAAATAAAAGAGGACACAAACAAATGGAAGAACATTCCATGCCCATGGATAGGAAGAATCAGTATCGTGAAAATGGCCATACTGCCCAAGGTAATTTATAGATTCAATGCCATCCCTATCAAGCTACCAATGACTTTCTTCACAGAACTGGAAAAAACTACTTTAAAGTTCATATGGAACCAAAAAAGAGCCCACATTGCCAAGTCAATCCTAAGCCAAAACAACAAAGCTGGAGGCATCACACTACCTAACTTCAAATTATACTACAAGGTTACAGTAACCAAAACAGCACAGTACAGGTAACAAAACAGAGATATAGACCAATGGAACAGAACAGAGCCCTCAGAAATAATACCACACACCTACAACCATCTGATCTTTGAAAAACTTGACAAAAACAAGAAATGGGGAAAGGATTCCCTATTTAATAAACGGTGCTGGGAAAACTGGCTAGTCATATGTAGAAAGCTGAAACTGGATCCCTTCCTTACACCTTATATGAAAATTAATTCAAGATGGATTAGAGACTTAAATGTAAGACCTAAAACCATAAAAACCCTAGAAGAAAACACCTAGGCAATACCATTCAGGACATAGGCATGGGCAAGGACTTCATGTCCAAAACACCAAAAGCAATGGCAACAAAAGCCAAAATTGACAAATGGGATCTAATTAAACTAAAGAGCTTCTGCACAGCAAAAGAAACTACCATCACAGTGAACAGGCAACCTACAGAATGGGAGAAAATTTTTGCAATCTACTCATCTGACAAAGGGCTAATATCCAGAACCTACAAAGAACTCAAACAAAGTTACAAGAAAAAAACAACCAACCCCATCCAAAAGTGGGCAAAGGATATGAACAGACACTTCTCAAAAGAAGACATTTATGCAGCCAACAGACACATGAAAAAATGCTCATCACTCACCATCAGAGAAATGCAAATCAAAACCACAATGAGATACCATCTCACACCAGTTAGAATGGTGATCATTAAAAAGTCAGGAAACAACAGGTGCTGGAGAGGATGTGGAGAAACAGGAACACTTCTACACCGTTGGTGGGACTGTAAACTAGTTCAACCGTTGTGGAAGACAGTGTGGCAATTCCTCCAGGATCTAGAACTAGAAATACCATTTGACCCAGCCATCCCATTACTGGGGATATACCCAAAGGATTATATGAATCATGGTGCTATAAAAACACATGCACATGTATGTTTATTGCAGCACTATTTCCAATAGCAAAGACTTGGAACCAACCCAAATGTCCATCGATGACAGACTGGATTAAGAAAATGTGGCACATATACACCATGGAATACTATGCAGTCATAAAAAAGGATGAGTTTGTGTCCTTTGTAGGGACATGGATGCAGCTGGAAGCAAACTATCTCAAGAACAGAAAACCAAACACCGCATGTTCTCACTCATAGGTGGGAATTGAACAATGAGATCACTTGGACACAGGAAGGGGAACATCACCTATTGTGGGGAGGGGGGAGGAGGGAGGGATAGCATTAGGAGATATACCTAATGTAAATGATGAGTTAATGGGTGCAGCACACCAACATGGCACATGTATACATATGTAACAAACCTGCACGTTGTGCACATGTACCCTAGAACTTAAAGTATAATAAAAAATAAATCAATCAAAAAATTATGAGAAAAATAGTAAAAAAAAAAGAAATTATAAAAAAAACAGGCTTATAAGTGTGACACACAACACTGAATAATGTCACAAATATATATTAAAATTACAAGATAAAGGCCGGGCGCGGTGGCTCAAGCCTGTAATCCCAGCACTTTGGGAGGCCGAGGCGGGCGGATCACAAGGTCAGGAGATCGAGACCACAGTGAAACCCCGTCTCTACTAAAAATACAAAAAATTAGCCGGGCGCGGTGGCGGGCGCCTGTAGTCCTAGCTACTCAGGAGGCTGAGGCAGGAGAATGGCCTGAACCCAGGAGGCGGAGCTTGCAGTGAGCCGAGATCGCGCCACTGCACTCCAGCCTGGGCAACAGCGTGAGACTCCGTCTCAAAAAAAAAAAAAAAAATTACAAGATAAAACATAGCAGATGAAAGACCAAACAGACAACATCCACAGTACAGTGAATTGGTAAATAATGTCTATTCCTCCATTCACAAATCGAACACCATGCATTCATGTGCCAAATGATCTGTAATATGACGTCCTAGAATTATCAAGTATATCTCACAGTGTCTTAAAGTTAGATTACTATATAATAATGATTCACCTAAATGTATTTAATTATTCATATATATAGATAGATATAGGTATTTTTACACGCATTTTGGAGGAAAAAAGATATCACTACAAGTGAATTTTTTCACAGAACACCTATTACCATCTAATAGAATATTAATGTTCTAGTCAACACAGTTGGAAACTGCTCAGATAGATAATAGAAATCTGTTTTAGAGCTGAAAACAAATATTTCCTTTAGGATTATGAAGATAAGCAAACATTTTCCAAATTTTTTTTTTTTTTTTTTTTTTTGAGACGGAGTCTGGCTCTGTCACCCAGGCTGGAGTGCAGTGGCGCGATCTCGGCTCACTGCAAGCTCCGCCTCCCGGGTTTACGCCATTCTCCTGCCTCAGCCTCCCGAGTAGCTGGGACTACAGGCGCCCGCCACCTCGCCCGGCTAGTTTTTTGTATTTTTTAGTAGAGACGGGGTTTCACCGTGTTAGCCAGGATGGTCTCGATCTCCTGACCTCGTGATCCGCCCGTCTCGGCCTCCCAAAGTGCTGGGATTACAGGCTTGAGCCACCGCGCCCGGCCCCAAATGTTTTATCACATGATATTGAACAGGAAAGCATGTTTTGCTATTAGAAACCTATGCATGTAAGAAAACAAAAATTCTAAAAATGTTTCTATAACTAAAAGAATAGGTCAAATACACAGTTAAAATGTATATAATCAAGAATTCAAAAAAATTTCCCTGAGTTGAGATATAAGTCTACAACAAAAGAAAATATTTGCCATTAGGAACCACCATACCCTTAAATTTTCTTTCCCAATGTCTATTTCTCAACTTCATTTTAGTGTAAAACATAGGAAATAATTATTTCATAGTTAAATGCTTGTCTTTAGCCAATCTTAATCATGCTTATCAGGTAAAAAGATCTAGTTTTGTGTTCTGACATGAACCACTCTAAATATTTGGGAGAAACACTAAACTTGGCCATTCTCAGCAGCTGCTTTGTTGAAGAACTGTTGTAAAAGAAACTACTGATCTTTTAATTTTTCTAGTTGAGGTGAGTAAGACACACAAAGGTAAATGACATGAGTAACTGTTTCTGAATAGAAATAAGGTTCAAGCCAAAAAAAGAAGAAAAACTTGTGTATAAACAAAAAACACAACTGATAACTAAACCATCTGGTAGCTAATGAATATGCTTATTTTGGCAACACTGTTTCCTAAGGAAAGCAAATGTACTGCCATTGTTGAATCCAAAACAAATATTTCCTTGAGGACTCTGAAAATTATATGGTTCCAAATGTTTTATCATTTTTCACTAGGTCAGTAAATCTCCCTTAAGGAAGCATTTTTCTAGTAAGACAACATAACCATTCTGAATATGTTGCCATGGTCTACCTTGGAGTTGCAGTAAAAAAGATATGAAATTAGGCTACTCCAGAGAACTGATACCTTCCCCCTTCTTACATATATATAAGACACAGTTAAACAAACTTTTTGAGCAGTCTCAACTATTTAATAAATAAGAACACCACAAAATCTCTGGCTATGAACAAAAGAAACATGCCCTGAAGCCCTAGATTTACTTAGTGCCCAGGTCACCCTCCTGCTGCTGCCTGCCCCTGCACTGCTGGAAGGCAACCTCCAGTGGTTTTAGGCCCTGCTCCCCTAGACGGCCCTCCACCTCCAAGTGTCCACCTTCAGGATCAGGGAGTCCTGGGTGGGCACAAGAAGCCTCCAGGTCTCCCAGTGAATGCGGAATGATTCCAACTCAGGTCTAAGCAAGCAGCGAAGATATTTATCACACAGGAGCCAAGAATCCCAGATCATTCACTCACCAACTATTTCTACTTTGCTACATGTTATTCTTCCCAAGGCAGAAATTTTTATCTTTATCAGGCAGAAACTAGTAAAACAAACAATGCAGGTTAGAGAAAAAAAAAAAAAAAAAATATATATATATATATATATATGGTATCTATCACATTATTAACTTGAACCATAAGAAAATACTGTTTTTACAAGTTAAAAATGATCAAATACTGGTTATTTCCTACGGTCCAACCTAACAGCTGTAGCAGCAAGTCTGAAAGCTTTGATACATCTGGGACATCACAGCACTTTTTGCAGAACATTGTAGCCTTTATAGAACTCTATGTATTTAACTGCAGCAGATAAACTAGGAACAATTTTACTAGTAGAATATACCACAATATACATGTATGTGACATAAATGTGCAAGCAAGTGAACCCAAAAATCCCAACTGTTAATATAAACCTAATAACATCATCCACATAACTTTTGTTTACAGCATGACACCAGTAGACTGGTCTTCATGTAAAAATGGTGGTCAGGGGGAATAAGAGTATGAGACATGCAAGGGAAAATAAAGGGGATTCATTCAAGGGTCAGGGCTATTGTGAAGGTTTCAGGGACTCTTGCGGGATCTATGGGAAAAACAATCTCTGATTTCAGCTTCACTGGAGAAGACTAAGATGAAGTTTCTGGCTCCCTATGGCCAAGCTTTGCCACTGCCTGAATGCCTCAGGGTTATTGACAATCTGGTACTGAAGGCAGACTTCCAAAAATAGCTGCATCAGGAGCAAAGCCAAGTGCCTGGAGCAAGAACACCTTTTTCCCCTAGCTCCTCAGCCTATATGCTAATCAACAGTGATCAAGTAAGACGATCAAAAATGCCCATTCTTAAATCAGCCTGACAAAATAATATCGATCAGACCCATTCAGATGCCCTATCTCCCTTAGGAAACCCAATACCTATAAAGCAGACTTGGTGTACTCTCACCATTAAAAGGATGCTGTCTACCTCCCTTCTCCCTTCATTACTGCCAGGTTATTGCATGTTTTTATTTAATAAACCTTCATCAGCTCAAATGAAGGGTTGTTATTAGTTGAGCTAACAGCAAATGATAATGCTCCAGAGAGATATCAGTGCTTGTTGGTGCATTAACAAAGAGAGGAGAAGGACTGAGGTCAAGCATGTGTCAATGTAAATGAGGCGATATCAGGTACTAAGGGCTTAATGCAATAGACTGCCAGGGAGATAATGGAATTTACAGGATAAGGCAAATTAGATGAAGTTATTGATAAGTGAATGAAGGGAGGGGGGCCTGCAAGATAAAGTGCTGTCAAAGAAAAGGCCCTTTACTTGTGAATTTCTTCTTTAAAGTATCTTCAGATCTAGCTTGGAAAATAAAACTCAGAAACAGGATCAAATGTGACTTCTTCCTTCATGAAAGATCTCATCTCATTACTACTATGAAATGCAGACTTGTTCTAAAAGCATACCACCTTACTAAGTTATTCTTAAGCATTCTTCGGGGTTCCCTGTTTTGCTGTTGGTTTTTTTTGTTTTTCCCCCTTAAACATCAGGGCATTCTGCCACAAATAATTCCCATATTTTATTAAAGAAAAAGTAATCTTTTTTTTTCCCCTCCTAAAGTAGGGACAGACAAGTCTTCTAAGATACTCTATCAGCCTGAGCCTCACAGAACGGCAGTATCTGAGAGATGAAAAGTAAGAACTTTCTATTGAAAAAGACCTTTAAAGGTTGTCAAGACTGAGGTCCCACCCTAATTTCACAGATTAAAAAAAAGTGAGGCCTAGAATGGTATTTTTTTTTCTTAAGCTTTGCATTTCTCCCAAATTACAAAAATAATACCTACTCAACCAAGACAATTTGAAAAGCACAGAAAATTACAAAAGAAAAAGATCATCATATTGTCACTCATCTGTTGCAATAATATATAATATTTTAACCTAATTCCTTCCAATCATTTTTCCATGCAAAGTGTTTGCAAAAATACTTGTTTCTAAACATGCTTTTTCCATTTGGCAATACACTGGGAGCATGTGCCTATCCCTAAACATTATATTTAGTATTTTCTTTTGTTTTTTTTTCTTTTTGAGACGGAGTCTCACTCCGTCCCCCAGGCTGGAGTGCTGTGGCACAATCTCTTCTCACTGCAAACTCCACCTCCCGGGTTCATGCCATTCTCCTGCCTCAGCCTTCTGAGTAGCTGGGACTACAAGCGCCCGCCACCACACCCAGCTAATTTTTTGTATTTTTAGTAAGACGGAGTTTCACAGTGTTAGCCAGAATGGTCTCGATCTCCTGACCTCATAATCCGCCCGCCTCGGCCTCCCAAAGTGCTGGGATTACAGGCGCGAGCCACCGCGCCCGGCCCTATTTAGTATTTTCATACTAGTCCATGAGTATGAATATACAATGACTTAAACCAATTCCCTACATTTAAGTCATTACTAATCTTTTTACTTTCATAGATCTTACTGTGATAAGTATTCTTGTATACATATTTGTGACACAAAACAGTTACAATTCTTAATTCTTTCCTTAAAATACAATTCTAGAAGTAGATCCCAAGTCCTAAGCTATGCACAGTTCTAGGGGTTCTGATGCATAATTCCACATTAAGAGCCTTATTTCTTCTAAAAGGCCTTGTAACGGATCTGTTCACAATTACTTTCCTGATGAAATTAAACTATACTTAACATGGTAAGAGAAATATAACTGTAAACTGCTCATAGGAAAACCTAGAAAAAAAACCTCTTTTGTTCCTAACCTCATGGTCCCTTCAATTCCCAGTTCCCATGGGTGCTCTGTAAGAGAGCATTAAAACCTAGGTTTCTACTACAAAATGCAATAGAAGAGACCACTAGAAAAGCCATTCTTTTTTAACAAGCGTCCTAAAGTCACTCACCCCGTCATGTTATGTGTTACTCTGGGACAAGAAAAAGTTACAGAACTCTCTTTTTAAGAGTTGGCAAAGGAGGTCTCAGAATCACTTCAGGCTCACACTTCAATCAAGACAATTTCGCCCACACTCTGCAAGAGCCCCAAATCCATTAGAAATGCTCAGCACTTACACAGCTCTTTACTAACATGAACTATTAAAATCCCACAAAGGATGATAGAGGAATATGGCTTTTTTCATTTCAAGAGCTAGGCAACCACAAGTAATTAGTATTGGGATGAATCTCAGAGAAAATAGACTTCTTTAACAAGCTCCTCCTATCTTGTCAAGCCAAGCAAAAGCTACTGATTAGCATTCTCAGACCATCATCAAGTTGAGACTGAAGTCCCCCATCAACAACATGGTTGTCATCAGCTGCAATTTACACAAATATCTAGTTCCCATCTGGCCACAAACTGACCAATCAAAAATCTGTTCAAGAAAGGTCATATGTGAGGTTGAAACCACAAATATGATGGAGGATGGCAGCAAATGACTTAGGCATTATTCTTTTTTTTTTTTTTTTTTTTTTTGAGACGGAGTCTCGCTCTGTCACCCAGGCTGGGGTGCAGTGGCCAGATCTCGGCTCACTGCAAGCTCCGCCTCCCGGGTTCACGCCATTCTCCTGCCTCAGCCTCCCGAGTAGCTGGGACTACAGGCGCCCGCCGCCTCGCCCGGCTAGTTTTTTGTATTTTTTAGTAGAGACGGGGTTTCACCGTGTTAGCCAGGATGGTCTCGATCTCCTGACCTCGTGATCCGCCCGTCTCGGCCTCCCAAAGTGCTGGGATTACAGGCGTGAGCCACCGCGCCCGGCGACTTAGGCATTATTCTTGACTTAGAACAGTCTTCCTGTAGACTCAAGTGTGCAAACACAGTCACACTTGGTTTATCTGATTAAAACAGGTATGCATTAATGATGGTAGCACCAGAATAGAAATGCTGCTCAGTGTAAACAAGCCCAGATTCCTGCATTTTCGTTTTACCTGGCACTAGGAAGTGACGACGATGATACCTACATCGTTTTAAGTTTTTATACTACTTTGTATTCTACAAAGCACTTTTCCTGTACTATATTTCACTTTTATTCTTATAACCATTCTATAATGTAGACAGGTAAGTATCTGTTTATCTGTTCTACAGATAAGGATACTAAAACAGAGAGATAAGTAATTTATTTATCTAAGCTCAAGGAACTGGTAAGTCATTGAATCAGGACTAGAACTAAGAATTCTTGCTTTTAAATCCACTTTGCTTTCACTATGACACACTATACACAGCCACCACTTGTCAATTAATAAATATATTCTCTAATTTCAATCCATTAAATCCCTGCAGTAGGTCATATCAGGACCCATAGCAAAGATACACAAATCAGAGCATCAAAGATGACAGCTCTGAAGAGTGCAAGTCAGTCCAAACCTGGAGAATCATCTTATTTAAAAACTAAGTGAGTTAACTACTGAATCATCTCATTTAACTACTAAATCTATTTGACCAAATAATCAGACTATAAAATCAGAATAAAAGCCAAATACTCATCAGCTCTATCCCAAAACTACAATAAAGTATGGCAACAAAGCAACTTCAAACAATAAACTTCTACATAAAAGTGCATATCACCATGTGATGTGTGTCTTACATAAATACTTGGTTTTCAACTACTTACCGCTGTCGCTAAATGAAGACAAGAAAAATAAGTTTTGCTGAATTCCACAGAACAAGCTACACTCTACACCAATAGTTCCAATTCTGTCTGCATATTGGCATTACCTGGAGAGTGTCAATAACTGAAGTCAGTGGCCCACCCCTAGAGATTTTTATTTAACTGGTCTGGGATGTCACCTGAGTGTAGAATTCTTGCAAGATCCCCTAATATGCAGTGTGGGAATCATTGCCCCACAGCAAGCAAGCCAAATGGAAACTGCTGAACCTCGTAGGCTTTAGTGCAATAAAACAGAATTTCCATTGGCTTTAAAATAAAAGAGGCAAATGAATAGCAGATTAAAAAAGCAAATTTTTTAAAAAAAGGAAAACTAACACAATAACCAGGTGCCTATCAAACAATCTGGTTTCCAAAAACCCCAACCTTCAAAAACAAACATAAATAAAAAGGGCCTTGAGCAGCATGAAAAATAGCTACTAAAAAGCCCTGCACTTTTACTCTATAAGAGAAAAATAAAGCTGTCACAAACTTACTCACTTAATTGTAGATATAAAAAAAACAAAGTTACTCGTTTTATTTTCAGCTTTTCCTAAATCTTTTTGAAGGGAAGAATGAAGGGGGGTCCCAAATGTGGCTAAAAGCAGCTACAGCTGACCACCCCTATTTAAATAGCAAACCACACTACCCCTACCCCAACTCCCAGTCTCCCTGTCTTACTGTATTTTTCTCCATAGTACTTAATATAATATGAGAGACACTATTTGGTCACCATCTGTCTCTACCTACTAGCTAGTAATATCCTCCACGGTTAAGGCCACCTTCACACAAACACATACCAACAACAGAAGTTATCAACAATGGCATTATCACATGTTAAAGACCCAATCATTTGTCTCTTTATCAAAATATGTGCCAGATTCTTTCCTGATAAATTATTAGCATAGAATATTGGCCTCAGTCTTTCAAGCTGCTCTTCTACACTAGGAACAGATGGGCTTTAGTAATGGCTATTTCATTATTGATCACTGATATATTTTTATCATGTTGTGGAAAATCCATATGGAATATTGGAACATTGTTGTACAGTCGCTGAACCACTTTCAGGTTTAGTCCAATAAGCTCACTAGAATATTCCAGCTCCTGTTATCTACAGAGCTTTCACGTCGATACTTTTCCCAGAGTAATAAGAAAAAACAATTCTGTGAGATCTCAGAAACTTTCAAGCCAGATAAAAGGGATGTATGTATGTTTTGGTCCCCTTTTTTCTTGCTTGCACATTAATCATTTCACAGTGGATGCATGATCACCCATTCCTTGTGCATAAAGAAGAGAAAATAAGATCAGTCTATTTGCTAATGACACAGTTTTATTGACACAAATAGAAGCAACCTCACTGGTCCACTGGTCCTGCTATCTAAGCACTCACAGAAACAATAGCTTAACACCAACTCTTCTAACACTAAAATGTTCTGATGACAAACACCTTCCAGTAGTGACCTGGCTTATATCTAGTGATGATACCCAGTGGATTAACATATTTACTTACCTAAAAGCAGATTTTACAAGCTCATCTTGGATACTTTACCAACAAATTACATCGCTCATGATTATACAATCAATGGGTACCCTATGAACATATTTTTAATGTAAGCCGAGTAGGTAACTGATGACACAGAATCTGAAATTTGTCCATGCCGAATCCTAGAAATATAACAGAGAATTGTGGGTCTTGGTGGCCCATCTGTGCATATGTTAGAGCAGACTAGAATTGCTTTCTGAGAAAAGCCCTATCCACCCACAAGAGTTCCTTTAACTTTAAAAAAGGTGGGCTGGTCTTTCATTTAGGTATATCCATGTTGGGCCAAGAAGAAAAGGAAGCTAAACTGCTTAACCCAACCCTACTTCAACTTTTACTAGCTCAAAAGAAGTCCACCTCCAAGACAGTTCTTGAGATTATAACATGGAAGCAATCATCATATCATTTCCTACAATGTCAGTAAAATTTATCGATTTATTGTAAATAACATTTCAAAAACTTTATACTGCATATACTTTATGTACACAGTTTAATATCTCACTTAATCCATTCAACAACCCTTGGAGATATATTTATTATTCTTAACTCCAGCTTTTAGCAAAGATAAATTACTAACCACAAGTCATCCAGCTACTAAGAGCCAAAGCTGGGATTCCAGCATCAGACAACCTAATCCAAATTAAGACCCATGCTGACATTCACAACCCACCATGTTATCCAAATCCAAAGGATCTTGTTAACTAAAAATACTACAAATATACTTATTTTATTACATAAAGTCTTAGAAAACTATTTGATTAAATAGCCGCCCTACTCTCTCTATCCCAGATATGGCCACATTTTCACAGTGTAAGTGAAATAATTCCATTACACCATTCTCTCAGCAAAGCACTCTGGGATCCTCTGGGAAGAAGGCAGCTATATAAATATAAGTTGTTATTATAATTATCATAATAATCCTTATCTGACTATACAGCTATGGATTCTTTTTAAAAGGCTTATAAATAAAGACAGACAAAATGATTAAGAGACATTCAAAATCTCTACAATCTCAGGAAGGCTTAGAAATGAAAAAATTATTTTAGTCACAAGCCTTGTGACTGTCAGCTAAAGTGCTTCAAAACTATTTGCACTGGCTTGGTTTCCACTGATTGAATGCAATTATGAATTGACTTCTATGGGATGATAAATCAGAACTTGTGTAAGTGGTTTTCAAAGCTCATCTGTGCAATTTTAGTTTGATGCAGACTTCTACACAAATTTTCCCTTTAAAAAAAAAGTTTATGAAAATATTAACTATCATGAAATACCTTCCTGGTTAGCTCATGCCACTGGGAAGAAGCTGCTATTCTTATATTCATAATTCTTCCCAGAATTAATCACTCTTTGTACATTAGAACCAGCAGCTGGAGTGTTCTGAGTGATAATGAAACCTGTAACAAGGCATCTTCAGCCGTCTTTTCAAGACAATAAGGGAATTAAAATTTCAATTTAAATGCAGAGGTTTGAAACACGCTTCACTGGCAAAATTACTTCAATTAATGTGAGTGGAATACAAAGGACAGACTGCAGAAATGTGATGCTGCAACCAGAAATTATGTCATTAATGTGCTTGCATCAACCCAGCACAATGACTGCAAAGGTCTAATTTAAACCGTACATATCACAAAGCTACAGGCTACAATATTAATCAAGTCTCTGATTTCAATGTGACGGATACAGGCTTCTCGTTGGATCACTTTTAGCTTTTCATAAGCCAACAGCAGCTGTTTACCTTGAAGAAAGAAACAAAAGGCCAGACCTATTTGCAGACATTCCCTGTCATGACAATTTAATTATTTTATGCAATACTCGGGTTATCACATCAAAAGAAGAAACAAATATCTCACCTAGAAGCCAAGCCTATAGCTACCAGACCAGTCTGATGGTGAAGTAGGAACAGCAGGAGCTGCCAAGAGCAATGGGTCACCACAGAGTTATTTACTCTGGATTTATTAATCTATTCTGAGTAGGGATTAAATTACTAAGCATCTGCATCTGCCTTAAAATGGAAATGCAAAATCTTCTGACAAACAAATCCAAGGAAATCGGGGGTTTTGAGGACTAGATTGTTTTGTCTTCACTTTCCTCTGATGTCTTTTAGCAAAGATTTCTACTTGGACCCTTGAGATGCCTTAAGTAGATTTTACTTCTAATAGTACAGAACCATGGGGAAAGAAAATGTGATTGCTTTCCACATGAAGTCCAATGAAAGAGCAATTATAGAGCTTACTACTCAATCTTATATACCACAGACCAAGTTGAAGATATCTCCAACCTTTTAAGTGCACTTTAAATCCTACCTTCATGAAATTTTTGCATATTGGGATATACAAATCATTGTTTTTTGGGATATGCCAACTCCCCAGAACATGCAAAGTTATAAAATGGTAATATCAGAAGTGGAGTTGTTGAGAGAAATAAGTTAACAAATATAACATATTTCAGATAGTACCAGGACATAGTAAGTGCTCAATACATATTAGCTATTGTTATCATTGTCATTCATTTAATTACTACAAAAAGGAAAGGTTAGACACTAGAGAACCTTGCCATTAAAAAATAAATAAATAAATAAATAACCAGAGAAGAAAAAACAGAACAAAGCTCCCACAAAAGAAACACCTTTTTCTTTCTGTAGTGGTATTAAAGTCTTCCACATAGTCACCCATTTAGCTAATGATTTGTGAACTCTGACTATATGAGCTATGCTATGCTGGGAACAGGGCAGACAAAAATAGGTAAGAAACAACCCCCACCCTCAATGACCTACTACACCAACAAAAGGAATTATATATATTAAAATGAAACATACGAGCTTATGGAAACATAAAGAAAAGCACCTAGCTATCTGAATATCCGGGACATTCAAAGAGTTGATGAAATTTGAGCCAGGTCTTAAAAAATAAGTCATCACTTTTCAGGCAGACAGTATTGGGAATCAGTTCAGGGAAATATAAGGTCAATTAAAAAAGAAAAATACATCACATCCTTATGCACCAGCAACCAGTAACTAGAAACCTTAATAAATAAACAGCTACTGTTTTAAAAGACAACAGCAAAAAAATGTAATACCCAGAAATACATCTAACAAAATACATGCGAACCTCTAAGGACTATATCGCTAAGCATTATTAAAGGACACAAACAAAGATTTTAATAAATGAAAGGAATATGTTCACAGATAAGGAGACTTAACATTGCAAAGATAATTCTCTTAAATTCTATCTATTAGCTATTGAAGGTTCAAGTGATTCTCCAGCCTCAGCCTCCTGAGCTAGCTGGGATTACAGGCATGTAATCCCACCTAATTTTGTATTTTTAGTAGAGATGGAGTTTCACCATGTTTGGCCATGATGGTCTCGAACTCCTGACCTCAAGTGACCTGCCCACCTCAGCCTCCCAAACTGCTGGGATTACAGGTGTGGGCCACCATGCCTGGCCACAAAGACAATTTTGAATAGCAACAGACAATCTCTTCACTTCCTATCAAGATGTATTATAAAGTTATAGGAGTTAAAACAGCATGGTTTGGGTGCAGGTACAAATAATACCATTAAACAAAATAAAGAGCTCAGAAACAGATCCATGCATACGTGAAAAGTTGCTGTGTAACCAAAATAGCATCATAAAATCAGTAGAAAAAGGATTCAATAAACAGCCTGAGCCAACCGACTATATAGAAGAAAGATAAAATCAGATCCTCAGTTGATACCATATATAAAAATGGACTTTTGATGGGTTAAAGAAGAAAACATAGGAGATTCTCTTATGACATTGGGATGGAAAAAAGATTTCTTACATCAAAAATCACGTAACAGGCTGGGCACTGTGGCTCACAGCTGTAATCCCAGCACTTTGGGAGGCCAAGGCAGGCAGATCACTTGAGGTCAGGAATTCCAGACGAGCCTGACTCAACACAGTGAAAACCCATCTCTACTAAAAATACAAAAATTAGCTAGGCGTGGTGGCACACGCCTGTAATCCCAGGTACTTGGAAGGCTGAGGCAGGAGACACCCTTGAACCTGGGAGGCAAAGGTTATGGTGAGCTGAGGTCACGCCACTGCACTCCAGCCTGGGCAACAGAGTGAGACTGTCTCAAAAAAAAAAAAAAAAAAAAAAATCACATAACAAAAAATACTGAGAAATTGTTTTGCATTAAAATTTTTAATTTCTTTATAACAAAGACACTGTAAACAAAGGAAAAAGATAAATCCCCAATTGGGAGAAGATATTTGCAATCCATCTCTCAGACAAGAAGAATTAGTATCTAGAATATATAAACAACCAAACGGAAAACAAAACAAAACCTCCAGAAAATGTGTCTTACACACTCACTCTTTTCTGGACATGACTGTTCTTCCTCCCCATTCCACCCCCACTGCCCCAACCAGATAGTTTTATTGATGATTATCATACCCAACCTGGCTCAATCTAGCTCCTAACCCTAGAATTCTGAATTATGGGAAAAAAAAAAAAAGAGCATTTTCTTCTGTAAAGGTGGAAAGATGTAGACATAGCCTATGCCCCCTGTTTTCTCTCAATACCCAACCTCCTCCCTCACACATGAAGAGACCAGTCTTCAGTAGAACAATGAAGAGGGTATGCAGAGAAAACACACAGGTGACATTCCACATACACTCCTGTTCCTTTGGCAGACTGGTTACATGAGTCAAACAATTATTTTCACTTAAGCTAGCTAGAGGTGAATTTCTGTAACTTGCAACCAAGAATTTAAAGAAGTTATTCAATGAGTCTTGAGGAAAATATGTTAGAAAAAAAGGAACAGTATTCATTATTGATTAGCCTTTAAGTAAATAAATTGATTAGCCCTTAGGTAAATAAATTAGCCCTACAAAGACCATTACACAAAAATCTGAAATCCTAAATGAACATAATTAACAAATAAATTCTAACAACCTATTTTAATCTGTGGCACTTACTTAAAAGCAAGCCCACTCCAAAAAATCGTGATTCAAATAGATGTATATTTGCTACACAAATATATACATGCTTATCTGATTGCTGAATCTTGATGATTTAACACAAGTATGCATTCATAATGCATAAATCAACACTAAAGGTGAAAAGTAATTTTTTTCTACCAGACACCCTATAGTCATTATTACTAAAGAAGAAGCCACTTTGAATAAGATGCTGAAAATAACCAATTCTTTTGTCACTCCCAAGAGTCAATCTTTTTTTGTTGCTTTTTGGGATTCTTTTTGAGACAGAGTCTTGCTCTATCACCCAGGCTGGAGTACAGTGGCACGATCATGACTCACTGCCGCCTCAAACTCCCAGCCAAGGGCCAACCATTATTAATCTCCTTCCACTGTGGAAACTGACCACTCAGTCTTATCACATAACCAGGTTTTAATATCTCATAGAATATCATGGCACTTCTCACTCCTTGGTTACCAAATTTCCTTAAAAAGCTTCTTATGAAGGACTTTTAGCCAAATTCTTCTTGGAAGTCTGAATGAATTAGAACCACTTAGAGCATTTAATCTGTGTCTCTACCAATTCCCCTCAGTGTTTTTTCCAGTGTTAAAGCCAATCTAATTTGGTGAAACAACAGTAAAGGTGAAACACCTACTGTGAGGAAGAAAAAAACAACAATTCAAATACAGCCCATCTGCTGCTGAGAGCTCCTATAGAGAGCTTCCTTAGCCAACTCTGAATGAGATGGAAGTGGGACCGGGTGGGTAGAAGGGAAGGGGGAAAGAGCAGCCCTCTCTAAGAGCCACAGGCCCTGGGAAAGTTAGGATTATTAGGGAGCAAACTCTGTGTTTCTATTTTTTATTCATCTTCTTGACACTCAGCCACATGAACCACCAACTGCATCCTTCTGGGAACTTTCAGCAATTCAAAAAGGAGCATACACAAAGGACTAAGACAGAAGCTAAAGGCTAGATTGTGGAGTACTCTTGCTCAATAAAGTTGCTTCCAGCATTAGTCTCCCAAAATTTTATTTCTTATCAATTTCAAGGAAAAGAACAAAGCCCTAATGTAAAAATTTCTTCAAAAAATGTGTGGAACACTAGTCTATAAATCTTCAGAAGTTCTGTATTATATAGATTTCATTTAAAATTGGATTCATTAACTATTTTCCTCTGAAGTTAAAAAACACCTCTCATTACCATTCTAACCTGATTTAAGTACTGGTTTCTTACTATTATATTTCTTCCCATTGTTACAAAGGCAGATAATACATAAATAATAATCACCTACCATTTCAAACACTGGAATTAGAAAGAGAACCAGCCAGGCTTCACCTGCAAGGGCTCATGCATCCCAAGAGGGCAGTTTGTAATGTGCTACACGCATTACAGGATTCAGAGAGAACAAAAGAGAGTGCTTTTACATCTTAACAAAAATGACCCTTAGCACAGGCTGTTCTCTTACCAGCATGTCAGTGGCACTGAGATAGTGCTTGCTGGCCATGCACTGTTCCAGTTTTTGAGGCACTTGCTTGATATTCTCAATTTCATCCAGCAAGTTCAGGACATGCTTATGCTCAATTCCTTCAATCCATAGTTTCCGAAGCTCATCCCGTTTGCAGTGCAGCAGCATCTTGCATGAAAGCAGGTTCTCTTTTACCTACAATAAAACAGATTCAGTCTTGGGTCAGTCCAAAGTCTTGCCAGTCTAAACCTATAATCTGGTTAGTAGTCTTCACTGGTACTACTGTATGTAGCAGTTCCTAATTCCCACTGCCACTTACTCTCCTTGGTCTGCCTCCAAAATTCTAATCCTGGTTCTGACATAGCCTCACTTGGGCACATCTCCACCTCTCTCTAATTTCTCTCCCATGAAATGAGAAAACTACTCCCAACCTACCTTTTCTAGATTACCTTTGAGTAATCTAGAAAAAATTACTAAAGAGAAAGCACTCTGAAAACATGAAGTACCTCATAAATATTAATATACCTAAAAGGGGAGTGATCAGTGTAAGAGTCCATGCTACTATACCTTCCCCAATCCCTGCAAATCTCCTATCCAGCTGATAGGTCACTTGGTCCATGCTTCTAGCTCTAGAACTCCAGCTGAAGTTTAAAACCAAGAAACTGGGTGCTCAACTTAACTGACTAAAATAAAAATAACCCCAGCTTCCAAAAGAGAGTAGGCACATCCAGAGATAATCTCAAAATAAAAGGACGTACCAAGGCTTTTTTGCCTTGCATTCTGATTATTAGATATTAAATAAGACAACCTCCACCACCTGTAGATCTGCACGGTATAGCGACTAGCATACGCAAAACATGACAAAATAAAAGGGAGAACAGAGGAATGGAGGAGGTAGTTGTGATGCACGTGATAGAAGTAAGTTTTTATTTGCTCCTCTAATTGAAAATTTTCCATTTTTGGAAAATGGAAATGACAGCCATGACAGAATGGAATGACAGCCATTTTCCAGAAACATGGAAAAATTTTAAAAACCATGATCTTTCAAAATTCACAGAACTACTTTCATATATTTTTGATAGTCCTCACATGTATGTTATTTAAATTTGAGTTTAAATATTTCTTTACAGTTTTGTGTCTGGTTTATGTTTGAGGTAAAATTTATCCATGAATGCATCTCAAGTGTACCACATGGTAAGTTTTGGCAAATGCGCCCACCTGTATAATCCAAACCTTCATCAATACATGGGACATGTCCATCAGCGCAGAGTCTACCATACTTTTGATAACTGAAAATCTGTATTGTTCTTCTACAAGATTTGATGTGGTGATGAAAATATTCACTGACACTATGCCTCTGGTGATTACAAAACTAAATTTCAACATTCATCCAACAAGTATGGAAAATATGAGGACAAAATACCAAGATTAAAAGGTTTCTTGAGAAAGCACCTAATCCCTTCCTACAACTTCATGACAACACCTAAATCATGTTTCTATGAAACTCTCCCATGTTAAAAAAAAAAAAAAAAGTCTTGAATAAGAAGACCTTGTAACCTCTCTTAATAAATATAATAGACTGATTATTAATTTGGGGGGTCATAGAACTCTTTGAAAATCTGATGAAGATAATTCCAATTATTTCTACTCCCTCCTGCAATCCCACCAAAGTAATAGCAAAGAAATTTTTTTAAGCATAAAAAGAGAGAACAGAGAAGAACAGCAGCAAATAAGAGATGATAACAAAACTGTGGAAGTTAGCAAGAAGATGGACAGTAGGCAACTAAATTAGCAGGCCAGAGAAATCTGAAAACCTTAGCCTGGAGCAGGATTTGCTAATATCAAAAAGGAGGCACCAAGTATACTAAAGGCAGGGGTACTGGGTTAAAAGTTTCCATAGGAGTATTTTGAGCCCCAAATCTCCATCAAGCCACACACATAGGCAATTCCCTCCCCACAGCATTGGCCAAATTGGGAGCAACTGAATTGGAAAGGATCTAGACAAGGAAATGTCAGGTATGGTTGAGCGGAGGGCATGAGACACTACACAGAAAACAGGAGGATGAAGACAAAGTAGGACCTATTAAACAGTTAGATCCTCAGCCCCCATGGACCCTCGGTCTCTGTCAACAGTTAGGCTCCAAAACACTGGCAGCTTGACTTTTCACCCCAACACAGGAGACGTATGGCTTCTCCCTTGGGAAAGTCAACTGGTCCAAGTGAAAAGGCTTATACAGATAGTGACATCTGACGATTCAAGGAAGAAACTGATGAGTCCCTACCCAACAATCATTATGGACAAGCTCCATAATATGTTCTGAGCTTCCAATCAGCTTTGTAGTGCCTGCCTCTTACATACAAACGGTTAGCCAAGGATCACCAGACATTCACAGAAAGCCTGCAGAATGGAATGACGGGCATCAAAACAAAAAGAGAAAATTACTGAAGCAGGACATGAGGGAACAGAAACTGCAGGAAAGATAATTTTGTTAAACGATAATTAACATCCTTAGGAAAAATAAAAGAAGCTATTACATCAATTAACCAAGGACAGAATGATACAAACATGAAAAACAACTCTTAGAAATTAAAACAGAAATTTTAAAAATCAAATTGAAAGGTTAGAAGGTATCCTTGAGGAAATCTCCAAATAGGAAAACACCAAAAAATGAGATAGGAGGTAAAACAAAACAATGGGATTGATCCAAAAGGTCCAACACTTACCAGATAGGAGTTCCAAGGAAGGAAAAGTGAAAAAAATGGAGTCGAGAAAAAAAGTTTTAAAATAATTAAATAATTAAATAATTTTTTTAAAAAACTGCCTGCCCGGGGCAGTATCTTACTATAATCCCAGCACTTTGGGAGGCTAAGGTAGAGGGCTGCTGGAGCTCAGGAGTTCAAGACCAACTCTGGCAACACAGGGAGACCCTGCTTCTACAATAAATTTAAAAATCAGCCGGATATGGTGGCACATGCCTGTAGTTCCAGCTATTCAGGAGGCTGAGTTAGGAGATCACTGGAGCCCGGGAGGTTGAGACTGCAGAGAGCCATGATCGTGCCACTGCATCCAGCCTAGGCAACAAAGCAAGACTCCAGCTCTTTTTTTTTTTTTTTTTTTAAATAAAAAAAGAAGAAAGAAAAAAAAATGCCAGAACATGCCAAGACATAAGTTTTCAGATTGAAAAGGCACACCAAGTACTCAAGAAAATGGAAGGCAAAAAGGCCCAAGTCAGGACACATTATTCTGACATATAAGAACACAAGGGATAGAGAGACAATCACAAAAGCTGTCAAAGAAAAAAAGGAAAAACCAGGACCTATACAAAGGCTTGTGAATCAGAATGACATCAGATTTCTCTCAGCAGCAACATTAAAAGCTACAAGACAAAGGAACGATAAACCTTCAAAATTTTAAGAAAGAATTATTTCCCAGAAGAACTATCAATCAAATATAAGGAAAGAATAAAGACATTTTCAGGCTTGCAAGCTCTCAAAAACTCAACTTTGTATGCACCATATCTCAGCAAACTACTGAAGAATGTGTTCCACCACTACAAGAGAAAACAGAAGAGAAGAAACAAGGGATCCAGGAAACACAATACAGAAGAAAGGTAACAGGACTATCCAATCAGCAACTCCAGAAAAACAACAACACGCGCACACAAGAAAAAACATAATCATAGTATGCTGTATGGCTTAGATGTACATGTTAGTGTAGTTATAAAAAGGCAAGCACTGATCATCTATTTAACCAAAACTAGAATACAACTATATAGAGAGGATGAAGGAAGAGGATGTGGTAGGATGGGGAGAGACTGGGAAGCGGGCTAAGGCCTCATCTTCCGTAATTGGAAGTTAATACATAACATTTAAGAAAAAAACACACACAGCACAAGCATACTATTAGAAATAGAAATACCTAAAAAAGAAAAACTAAAAAAGTCGGCACCTCTGAGATGTTAGAACTGGGACTGGGGTTGGATGAGGTAGGAGAGTCCAGTCTTTTATCATCATTTGCGGCTTTATTTGACTTTTAAACATATCTCTCCGGCCGGCCGCGGTGGCTCACACCTGTAATCCCAGGGCTTTGGCAGGCCAACGCGGGCAGATCACGAGGTCAGGAGATAGAGACCATCCTGGCTAACAAGGTGAAACCCCCTCTGTACTAAAAATACAAAAATAAAATTAGCTGGGCGTGGTGGCGGGCGCCTGTAGTCCCAGCTACTCCGGAGGCTGATGTGGGAGAATAGCATGAACCAGGGAGGCGGAGCTTGCAGTGAGCTGAGATCGCACCACTGCACTCCAGCCTGGGTGACAGAGCAAGACTCCGTCTCAAAAAAAAAAAAAAGCACATCTCTAAAAGCCATTCCTAGATTCTACTGTAGTTCTTAGTCTCTAGGTTAAGGACTCCAGCTATTAAATCATTCCATTTTAAATCTTAGTTCAAATCTGTTAGAATCTTGATTTCTGATATCCTGCTCATAGCACCTTGCTAATATAGTTCTCAGCTTTTTCCTCTATGTGTAATGGTTACCATGGAAACAATTAAAAATAAATTTTATGTCATACAACACCCAACTAGGCTCTTGATCGAGAGTGGGGGACAAACTTACAGAGTGTCAGTAAAGCTTGGCAAACTCCTATCTGATTGGAAAAAGACAATTGTGTCATTTCACACTCGGATATGTACAATGTAATCAGCTCACTCATTTTTGCTTACTACATGGAAAGAAAAGTGAAGTAGAATTTGTTGGGGGTAAACAATTGGCATCAGTCTGTGTAGAAAATGACCACACCAAGATTCTCTAAACTGAGGTAACAAAGCTACAGACCAAAAAAACTACAGGAACTTTTAATACTAAATTGCCCTGAGGTTTTTGCTTTATGATTAGAAAGTCACAGTCGTAAAAAATGTTATTTTAGAAGTTGCGGGATAGGGTCAGTCAGCCACAAAAAGGAAGAAATAATGAAGAATCACAAAAACATTATGCCAAGCAAAAGAAGCTAGACACAAAAGAGGGCATAACATACAAAGTTCCAGAACAGGCGAAACTAATCCATAGCGCCAGAATTCAAATCAGTAGTTGCTTGGAGCAGGATGTGAGAGAGAACCGACTGCAAAGAGGCAGGAGAGAACTCTGGGGTGATGGTAACACATTCAGTGATATATACGTTTGCCAAAACTCATTGCACTGCACTCTGAAAATATGGCATTTTACTGTACGTAAACTATACCTCAATAAAGATGGAAAATACAGCCACTGTGGAAAATAGTATGGAGTTTCCTCAAAAAATAAAAAAATAGAACTACCATATGATCCAACAATCTCACTACAGGGTCTATATCCAAAGGAATTGAAGTCAATATGTCAAAGAGATATCTGCACTCCCATGATCACTGCAGCCTAAGTGTCCATCAACAGATGAATGAAAAAAGAAATATGGTATAAGCACAATGGAACGCCATTCAGCATTTAAAAAGAAGGAAATCTGTTCGGGCATGGTGGCTCACACCTGTAATCCCACCACTTTGGGAGCCTAAGGTGGGTAGATCACTTGAGCCCAGGAGTTTGAAACCAGCCTGGGCAACCTGGTGAAAACCCATCTCCACAAAAAATTAGCTGGGCATAGTGGCATGCACCTGTGGTCCCAGATAGCGGAGGAACTGAGGTGGGAGGATCGCCTGAGCTCAGTAAGTCGAGGCTATAGTGAGCCCCAAGATCGCGTCATTTACTCCAGCCTGGACAACAGAGTGCGACCCTGTCTCAAAAACAAAAGGAACTCTTGTCATTTGCAACAACACGGATGAACCTGGAGGACATTATGTTAAGTGAAATCAGCCAGACACAGAAAGATGAATATTGCATCATCTCCCTTACACGTAGAATCTAAAATAGTCAAACTCATAGAAGCAGAAAGTAGAGCAGTAGTTACCAGGGGCTCGGAGTGAGAGGACGGGTTGAGAAGATGTTGGTCAAGAGATACAATACTTCAGTTAGACAACAGAAGTAAGTTCAAGAAACCCATTGTACAACACGGTGACTACAGTTAATAACAATGTATTGTATGCTTGAAAATTGATGAAAAGGTAGATTCTAAGTATTCTCACCACAAATAACTGACAAGCATGTGAGGTGATGTGTATGTTAATTAGCTTGGTTTAGCCATTCCACAATGTATATGTATTTCAAAACATCATGCTGTCTACTACAAACATATGTAATTTTTGTCAATTTTTTTAAATTAAAAAATAAAGTTTTTTTTTTAATGGGAAGAAACAGGGCTATACCCATCAATGAATAATAACATTCACATGTTAGAAAAGTATCAAATAACACTGAATCATTTATTTCTCAAAACTCTGTTCTACTTTTATAAATGTGATGACAGTATTTTCATTTCATTCTATTGAATGTATAAGTATAATTAAGATTGAAAAATTATGTTACTCCATTTCTTCCTTAAACAAATGCATGAAAAGTCAGGTTGTTCAAACCACGACATCAAGTCAGAGACAAATTTCCTTTGCTTTCTCAGAGTTTTAGTAACTTCACAGTTGCTCATAATCACCTGTTCAGCAATAGCTAGAATTTCACAAAAACTACAAGTCACCCTAACTAGAGACTATTAGAAAAAGAGAAAAGAAGGAAAACAGGGCTCAAGAGGCTATTGTGAATAGAAATGTGAGATGACACAGACGGCAGCGAAGTTGAGATTTTTGCAGCCCTCTCTTGGAAAAGATAAAGGGGTGAGAAAAGCAAAGTGGGGCTTTGAATAAAACTGCCTTAGCATTTGTGAGAGGAAGACCAGAGAGATATATAGAGAGAGAGGGGCTGATACACACAGGCCTGGGGAAGGTCATAACTTTTAACTCATAAAATCAGAAAAGTACTGAATTTGGCTGGGCGTGATCGCTCTTGCCTGTAACCCCAGAACTTTGGGAGGCCAAGTTGGGCAGATTACCTGAGGTCAGGAGTTCAAGACCAGCCTGGCCAACATGGTGAAACACCACCTCTACTAAAAAATATAAATATTAGCTAGGTGTGGTGGTGGGTGCCTATAATTCCAGCTACTTTGGAAGGTGAGGCAGGAGAATCACTTGAACCTGGGAGGCGGAGGTTGCAGTGAGCCGAGATCGCACCATTGCACTCCAGCTTGGGCAACAGAGCGAGACTCTGTTTCCAAAAAAAACAAAAGAAAAGAAAAGTACTGAATTTGGATCAAGAAAAACAAAGAAGTGAGGGAATGCCTCTGCGTATGCATATTATCTGTAATAAAATACAACAATGTGCAAACAGCTCATTGAAACTATAGACTAGAAATATCCTGAAAAATTCTCTATGAGGCAAGGATAGTAAATGAAAATTAATGTGTTGACATCATTCTTAATTTTAAAAGTATAAAATATTGAGATGTGTTCTTTGTTTTTGTTGAATTTTGTTGGCAAAAGTAAATCTACATATAAGCACTATCATAGGTTTTCTCCTGCCATAAGAGACCAACCCAATTTTTTCCATGGAGTCTTACAGAAAGCACCTAGAAAGAACAAACCTTGGAAATACCATTCATTGTTCTGTTTAAAAGCCTTTTAGAACTATAGATCATTTTTAAATTACCTTCAAACTTGTATTGCCTGTGCTTTCTTTCCCCGGGTTTTTTCAGTTGCCATTCTAAGGTCTGAAATTCTGAGAGGCTCCCCTCAACGCTTTCCAATACGTTCCTTTGAGCTGCAGAGCCTAAATACAGTACACAAATACACATACCTGAACTTAATGGAAAGATCACCTCATGGTTCCTGTGACTGCATTAATGTGCTCTAGAGTGCTGCACACATTTAAAATTATATCTCATTATTACCCACTGTTTAGCATGTCCATTTCTAGAAACCAAAGGCCTTCTCCCTTTCTCATACAAGTGGCTAGAATTTTCCATCTTATATTTGGGCTGTAAATAACTTCCTACCAAACCTTGTTGTTCTACTAGGACATTTTTAATATTAAGGCTATTCCTCGTTCCAATTCTACCTTTCAAGGTATAATCTCATTTAAAAGCCAGAATTATTTTAGGTATATATTAAATAATAAATGTTTCATTACTCAATGATTAAGCCCTAACAACTTCACTTGAATAATCGTGTACAGTTATTTCTCATTATAGGCAAGAAAAATGAGATTCAAAACTTGATCTAGTACCAACAAGGTGGTCAAAATTGGGATGAAATGTTAAGTGTTTGTTTGCACATCACAACAAAGCCAGGTATCTCCCTTCAACCTACCCTGCTGCAGCGATAAGCATTAGACTACTCTGTAACTTTAAAGAAATCTGAGGTCATCTCATTCACCTAGTACACCATAGAGAAACACACCAATCCATTTGGCCCAAATCCCCAATTTGTCTCAACTCATATCCATCTATTTTGGTGCTGCTGCTATAATAAGCCGGTCGGTCATTATTATGAGAGAACTGGCAAGACCTATGGAATTGGAGGTTTATCAATGCAATAACATCTCATTTTAAGAAATTTTACAATGCATTCAAAAGTAATAGAACTGCCCATTTATTTTGCTTATCGTCCACATTACTTGACCTGATCAATTGTACATGGTATCAAGGCTGAGCCTATGAGCCTTCTGTTGAGATCTCGACTCTACAAAAACAATTTTAAAATTAGCTAGGCATGGTGGTGAGTGCCTGTAATCCCAGCTACTCAAGAGGCTGAGGCAGGAGGATCCCCTGAGCTCAGGAGTTTGAGGCTGCAGTGAGCTATGATGGCACCACTGCACTCCAGCCTGGACAACAGAGTGAAACCCTATCTCTAAAATAAATCAATAATTAATTTTTTTTAAAAAAAAGCTTGGACCATCAGGGAAGAAAGTTAAATCCATCTGTCAGCTCATTTTTATACTCAAAAACATAGAATCTACCAATATAATATAAATCAATATATGAAAGTAATGTCAAAAAATGAGACGTGTAGGCCACGCACAGTGGCTCACACCTCTAATCCCAGCACTTTAGGAGACCAAAGCAGAAGGATCACTTGATGGAGTATGAGACCATCCTGGGCAACATGATGAGACCCAGTCTCTGCAAAAAAATCAAATATTAGCCAGGCATGGTGGAATGCACCTATGGTCCCAACTACTCAGAAGGCTGAGGCAAGAGGATCACCTGAGTCTGGGAGGTCGAGGCATCGGTGACTCATGATGGTGCTACTGCACACCAGCCCGGGTGATGGAGAGAGACTCTGTCTCAAATGGGAAGCATAAACAGTTCTGTGGTCTCAAGCTTTAAAAGGTGGCAATGGACAAATATGAACATCTTCATTTGCCTTGGTCCCCACTGAAATCTATTCCCAGCACAGCAGCTAGAGTGGGCCTTTTAAAATGTTAGCCACACCATGTTATTCCTGTGCTCAAAGCCTTACAATCAATACTGACAGTTAAAATCAATGTCTTTCCAGTGACCTACAAGACCCTACATGACTTCTATCCACCCACCCACCACACCACATGCCCTAGCTCTCTCATCTCTCTCCTGCCACTCTCCCCATGCCTCATTTTGCTTCAGCCTCACCAACCACCTTGCTGCTGCTCCCAACCTCCAATCATGCCCCTGCCTTAGGATCTGGGCACCTGCTTCCTTTCTTCCTGGAATGCTCTTCCTGACACTCTCCTTAACCTCCTTCAGATGTTGGCTCATACAGGACCTCAGTGAAGCCCTGTCTGGCCAACCCAGCTAAAACAGCAACTCCCTAGTCTCCTCTCCTTGGTGGGGGGGTGGGGGTGTGTGCAGCACTTCTCACCATCTGCTATACCACACTTTACTCATATATTCACTTATAGTCTATAGTCTGTCTCCCCCAAGTAGAATGTAAACTCCACAAGGACAGAAATATTTGTGTTTTCCCAGTTAGAATGGCAATCATTAAAAAGTCAGGAAACAACAGGTGCTGGAGAGGATGTGGAGAAATAGGAACACTTTTAACACTGCTGGTGGGACTGTAAACTACTTCAACCATTGTGGAAAACAGTGTGGCAGTTCCTCAAGGATCTAGAACTAGAAATACCATTTGACTCAGCCATCCCATTACTGGGGATATACCCAAAGGATTACAAATCATGCTGCTATAAAGACACATGCACACATATGTTTATTGCGGCACTATTCACGATAGCAAAGACTTGGAACCAACCCAAATGTCCATCAGTGACAGACTGGATTAAGAAAATGTGGCACATATACACCATGGAATACTATGCAGCCATGAAAAAGGATGAGTTCATGGCCTTTATAGGGGCATGGATGAAGGTGGAAACCATCATTCTGAGCAAACTATCACAAGGACAGAAAACCAAACACCATATGTTCTCACGCTCAGGTGGGAATTGAACAATGAGAACACAAGGACACAGGGTGGAGAACATCAAACACTGAGACCTGCCTGGCAGGTTGGGGGAGGTGGGAAGGGATAGCATTAGGAGAAATACCTAATGTAAATGATGAGTTAACAGGTGTAGCACACCAACACGGCACATGCACACATATGTAACAAACCTGCATGTTGTGCACATGTACCCTAGAACTTAAAGTATAATAAAAAATAAAAAAAAGAAACATTTGTGTTTTCTTCGCTTCTATACCTGAAAATCTAGAACAATCCTCAACACAAAGTAGACACTCAATACATAGAGACTACATAAATGTTGTTCAACATTATCTATTTGTTCGTTTTCTGTCCTCTCCTTTGCACATAAGCTCCATGAGGACAGGAACTGGTGTTTCCCATTTGTACAGCTCTAGCACCTAAAACAGAACCAGCAACGTAGCGGGCACTCAACAGATATTTGCTACATGAATCCTTATTATTTTGGCAGAGAACACAAAGAAAATTTCAACTCAGATCTATACATTCTCAGCATCTTGCTTGGCTCTGAGATAACATAGCCCAAACGTTACTGAATCATCCATGTTTTCACTTTAAAAAAATACATACCTATATTTCATATATAATCCAAAGTGCAATTAAAAGCCAAAAATGACAAGAAAAGATTAGTGAGAAAACATCAGTGTTTCCTTGGTGATAAGAAATGGACTGTCATGGTACAAAATTGTCAAAAACAAATTCATTTTCATTTTCCCCCAACACTTTTATTTTCCCATTAATCAATTATTAAAGGCTCTTTTGAAAAGAGCTTTGACCCTTTATTTCTCTTCCCAATACTGAAGTTAATTCATAACCCAGAATAGTATGACATTTACTTTCTTCACAACTATCAGATATAATAAAGTTTTGTTATTTTCTTTTGCTCAAAACTCAAGCATACTGAAAATGAGGACGGTCAGAAATGTGGCCACTAAAACAAATGTGAAATGATCAAGACGAGGCTCTTTTTCAATATCAGGAGAACATTGTTTGTTTGCAGCAAAGATGCTATTGACTCAGAGTGATGGGAAGCAAAGCAGAAATCACTGGTGGTGCTTCCTGTGAGATAAGGACAATGTCTTTTCAGTCAATCAGACTAATCAGAAAACACAAATACCATGAGGTCCTTCACCTTTGCTGTGATTACCCGAGGCAAAGCCAGAAGGTCAGCAGCTCTATACATTCATTGACCCCTCCTGAGCTTAGTATATTAGGTCAAAATGGACTACAGTTTACTTTAAATCTAGAGCAAGTGATCTATAACTTTACCTAGTTTCACAGATAAATCCATAGGATGAACTCAGCACTTGTAAAGGCAAACATTTATAGTATCCCTTTCAAAAATGCCCAGTTATAGCCAGGCGTGGTGACGCATGCCTGTAATCCCAGCTACTCGGGAGGCTGAGGCAAGAGAATCACTTGAACCCGGGAGGTGGAGGTAGAGGTGAGCTGAGATCGCACAAATGCACTCCAGTCTGGGCAACAAGAATGAAACTCCGTCTCAGAAGAAAAAAAAAAAAAGCCCAGTTAATTTTAAAATGTAGAGAGGTCAACATGTGGCTTCCAAAAAGGTTAAGAGTATACTGATTCTGGAGCTAGAGCTACACTCTTAGACATTGAAAGTCATATATCATCAGTATTTGTAGAAGCATAATTTATATATCTGCTTACAAAATCATAATGTAAGATCTAATGCACACAAAACAAAACATGAAGATGCCATATGCACAGCTGTTACTGGGCAGATACAGGCCAGACAGTCCCCTAACCAATCTGATAGCATAGGGCAGTGAATTTTAAATCACGGTCTATGCATCCCTCAGTCCCACAGTGGTGGGGAGAACCAAGCATGATGCTTTGGACCTCTCACCCCAAAACCAAATAAGAGGAGAGCATTGCCTCTCCTAATGATTGATATGTTGGTATTCTGCAAAATATCACCCAAAAAAAAAAGTTTCTGCTGCTTTAAAAATGCCTGAAAATCAGCATCAAAGGCCTTAGAATCAGGGAGATAAGAGTTCAAATTCTAAATTCATTGAGATGATTGGACATAATCATCCCTTGCAAAGACTCAGTGTTCATTCAGTAAGTGGTGGCAATTATTGTTATTTATCACAGAGTAGTACTGAGCGGTATTAAAGGAGTGATCTCAAAATACACAGTTAAAAACCATATAACTATAATGTTATACTACATAACCCTTATTTGATCAGTTCATCCTTTGGCCAATTATGAAAATACTCCTTACAAAACCATTTTATCCTTTAGATACAAAAGACATAGTACCCAAGAACCAAGATTTTTCTCTAGGACCTAATGCAAAAGGAAGAAAGTGGGGGTGGGGAGCAAGATGGGGTAGGAGAAGAGAGAGAAGGGGAGAAAGAACGTGGGGGAAGAAAGAAAGGAAGGAGGAGAAAAAGGGAGAAAAACAACAAATAAAAGAAAAATTGTTCCAAAACATGAAAATAAAACTACAAAATAAAAATTAATGGCAGGGTGCAGTGGCTCACGCCTGTAATCCCAGCACTTTGGGAGGCCCAGGCAGGAGGATCACGAGGTCAGGAGATCGAGACCATCCTGGCTAACACAGTGAAACCCCGTCTCTACTAAAAATACGAAAAAAACATTAGCCAGGCGTGGTGGCGGGCACCTGCAGTCCCAGCTGCTCGGGAGGCAGAGGCAGAAGAATGGTGTGAACCCGGGAGGCAGAGCTTGCAGTGAGCCAAGATCACGCCACTGCATTCACTCCAGCCTGAGCGACAGAGTGAGACTCCGTCTCAAAAACTAAAAAAAAAAAAAAAAAAAAAAAAATTAATACACATTAATCACAACTAAAGCATGATATTCAAGAATTTTGGTTTTCTGCCAGGCATGGTGGGTCACACCTATAATCCCAGCACTTTGGGAGACTGAGGCAGGAGGATTGCTTGAGCCCAGGAGTTCAAGGCTTCAGTGAGGCACTACTGCACTCTAGCCTGGGCAACACAGCAAGGCTCCATCTCCAAAAAAAAAAAAAATTGTTTTCATAAACATTTCATTTTATGTTTAAATAATCTGTAGGTTAAATTTTCTTCACTTCACAAAAAATACCAAGAATGCACAATAAATGCAGGCAAATCACAACCAACTTCAATGTAGGAAACATACTCTCTTCTGTGGTTTAGATTCCGATAAAAGGGTATTCAGCTGGCTGCCCTCCAACTCATGTGAGTGTAAATAGGTCGGCCACTAAGATGCAGAATAGGCACTGACTCAATGGTCCAAATATTAGGCTTTGTTGTTTAGATGTGTGAAGTACAGGAATAACTGCTAGAATGAGAATGGAGAATACAAGGGCCAGTACACCTACTAGTTTGTTAGGGATGGACCGTAAGACACAAGCAAATGGAGGCCATCTTGCTTGTCTCATTCCACACTGCAGTGAGAAATAATGGCAGAACCAAGGATAAGACACAGGGGAGGGGAGAAATCAGCCGAGGATGTCTTCTGTGGTCTTTCCCAGCAAGCCTTTCCAGACACCTGCAGAACTCCTGAAAAGCGGAATTTTGAATCACTTATTAAGGACCATTTGCCACTACCATGGCTCCTCTCCAAGCTGCAACGCCTATACTGACAGGAAGTGCTGCCATCACCGGACAAGAAGGGAGGAATACCTGCTTTATTTTATTTCGGGAGTTAGTGATGCGCTCTGTGATGCTCTGGTATGTGCGAATGGCTGTCGTCAATTCTGTGTAGTGCTGCACAATCAATTCATCCAGGTCACGGTCACATTTTTCGTAGGCTTCTTCAAGGCGACCCTTCTCATTTTCCCTGTCTTCGACATCGTCACTAGTAGACAGAGTCCTGGTGAAGGCAGAGAGTATATTAAGCTGAGTAAAACTTGAAAGTAAAATGCAAAAGAAAGGTGAAGCACGTTCATCTTACTAACTAGGAAATGAAATAAGTTACAAACACAAAACACAAAACTTCCTTCACAGTAAATTCCAATAGCCCATCTAAGTGGATTTGTTGTTGCCTATCCAAGGGGCCCTTCTCTTCTGTCACTGGCATTAGAACTGATTTTAATCAGCTAGCAGGCAGGCATGAACGGTTCAAGAGACTGGGTAACTCTTGATTTAAGTGAACTGTTCCATTCTCCTTATCAGTGACAAGTCTGGTCAATGAGACAGACCTAAGGAAGTACTAGGAACAATTTTCTGCAAGAAGAATAACAAGAAAAGGTCCCTTTCCCAACCCTAGGTATCACTATACAAAGATAAGATACTCGACACTTCAGCCAGGTGTCTGAGTAACCGTGGAAGGAAAAACCAGGAGGAATGCCAAGCTACCACTATGTCCTTGGCCACCAAAGCAGCCCTGCAGCGGCCTTACCTCAGGACTTCTTGTTGGAGGAGATAATAAATATCCATTGTTTAAGTCACTTTCAGCTGGTCTTTTTCATACATAGCTGAAAGCACAGTAATGGATACAATTACTTATACACTGAGGAACCACCTTCCAAAAAGCTCATTTGAATGACCTGAATTTGGTATGGAGCCCCCAGCAGTCTGGAAATAAGGTCATATTAATTCTAAAATCTCTTACAACAGCAGTCATCTAAGGTATCCTACAGGACAGTTCCTGCACTTACTAGTCTTCAAACAGCACTAACAAGATTGATACAAATCAACAATAACCAGGGAATGAGATAGATATACTTATTAAAAATATTTCAATAACTTCGTTTGATACATGGACCACAGATCTTTGTTTCCTCCACTATCTTTCTCGGATAATTTTTTTTAATTTAGTATTATAATCAGTCACAAAGGAACCTTTTCCTCTTATCTGTTGGCTGTGGTAATTTAGAGTTTCATTAAATTCCCTCAGATTTGTCAGCTTATACATTCAGCCTAGTTTATTTCATTTATCTTTTTTAATTTAGGGAGGGGGATATTTTAGGTTCTCAATGATGGATACCATCAATTATAAGTCCATCATTAGAACTGCTTTCAGAGATGGTCTGTCAGCAAATTAATCACATATCCACTCTAGATATTTGCAAGCAAAATACTGTACAATAGTCTGCTCTGAACTGTCATTTACAGAAAAGGATCTTAATTCATGAGCCACACAATATATAAAACTCCTTTTTCAATTTATAGGGAAATTCAGGCCAGTCTTTGACTTCAATCTAACCTCCAAAAAGAATTTTGTAATTCTTTTTGTTAGGTGTTAGGGATGCCAAAAGATCAGCTATATCATGAATACGGGTAGGGGGATGGCAGGAACGAAGGCAAAGAAGGGAAGTGCAAAAGCCACTAAGGACAGTGTGGGATGCTCCAGAAAGGAACACTACTGGGAACCGCAAGACTTGATTTAAAGCCTTTACATGAGAGATCCTGTTTCCTCATCTGTAAACTGGTGATCCTAAACCAGACTACTTCCAAGGTTTCTTGCAGGTAGAGAATACCACCCAAGTGTTTGACTATTAAAGTAAATCAGAGTGGAGAATGTAGGCTAAACTGGGCTTCAAAAATAGAGCTACCAAGATTACTTGCAATATTTGGGTACAGAGCAGCTTAGCATGTATCATGTCTTCTTGTTGTTTTAATGATACACAACTTTGCTCTTTAAATCTGAAACTTCCAGGCTGTTAATCTAAAGTAAAGCACAATCAGAAAATGCCTTCAATTTATCAACTGTCCCAAAGGTAAGGGTTCCTAGATGTTTAACTCCATTATTTCCCCTTGTAACAGCAGTCACAGAATTGTCAAAGCTACACTAGATCAGTTTGCCATCTTTACAAGGCTTTTCATGATTTCTGCTCCACTACCATTTGTGGAAAAAATATAACATTTCACATTGTTTACCTTAACTAGTTAGAATTACCATTAAGGAAAATGTCAGGCCCAGAGAGGACACCTTCTCTGGCATCAGCTGTCACTATGAACACATTACTGGATCATTAGGAGTTATTTAGGGAATAGAAAGGGTTACTAAAATGAAGATTAGAGAGTAAATTGGGTCTACTGGGGGGTTTGCCTCCTATTTTCCTTTTTCAAGAAAATATTTATGTAAGAAATACCCTGTGCCAGCTTTGCCCCATATTTGAAATGTATCCTCTTGATGTAAACTGGGATGAATAATATTTTGTCTTTAGTGAAAAATATTTACATTACAGAACTCAGAGTGCAAAACTATTAAAGGTTTTTTTTTTTTAATTAGAGAAAAGGCAGCAAGGATAATAAAAATAATAATAGCCTCTAATATTTAGAGAGGCTTACTAGCTGCCAGGAGCCAGCTGTGTTGCACATTTTATAGAATGTATGTTTAATCCTCATAACAGGCCTTTGGAGTAGGTCCTATTATTATTCCCTCCCCTCTTTTTACAGATGAAATAGCTGAGATTTAAAGAGGTTACATTAATTTACACCACCTCACACAATGAAGGTTAGGAATAGTATGGGGATTTAAAACCCAGGTTGGTCTGCTTTCAGATTGCACTCCTAACAGCTACAGAGTGGTGTCTCTTCAGGCAGAGTAAAGCTGCCTGGGTTAGAATCGGGGCTCCACCATACTGACGACTCATGACCTTAGTAATAGCATCTCATTTTGCTCATCTATAAAGTGAAAATACTAAGATATCTTCCACATAGGGTTGTTAGTGAGAATTAAATGAGATCAAACAAGGCCTGGTATGTCATTAGCACTCAACAAATGTTGGTTGTTGTCATTAGCTATTATTGTTCTAGTAAAAACAGTAGTAATAGCAGCAGCAAAGGCAGTAGCGTTTTTCCACAATACAATAAAAAGTACACCCTCTGAAGACAAAAGTTAAAATCCCACCGCCCCCAAATACTAGATCACTTAACTCTAGGCATCAGGTTTAAACTCTCTGGTTCTCACTTTATTCCTCCTTAATGTCAAGAATGGTGAAGGCTGAGATTTTATCCTACTTGCAAGCTAAGAGGTTAGCCACAGTTTCACAGGCGCTGGCAGAAGACACAAAACTCCTGGAGCTCCTCAAATCCAGAAGACTTGATCATACTCATAGCACAGCAAGCGGCGTAAGTGCAGCATGTTCACATCGGTTCCCCTCGCCCCCGAGTCCCACAGGGGTTAGGCAGATGGGCCCAAGGAGAAGTTTGCCCACATAGGCAGCTCCTGGAGAAGAACTCCGAGCCCCAAAAACCGAATCTAAGCCCCGAGACTGGACTGGAAACACACCTGCCCCTTGCTCTGGAGTGAGAGACCATCTCTATCTTCCAACGCTGTCTGCTAAACAAACATCCTTGGCAAAATAACCTAAAACAAAGGGCAATCAGTGCTTGGCTCACAAGAACTTCAGAAACATACGAGACCTGAGGAGAATGGTCTCCCAACAATAATAAAATCTAAGTCATTGGGTTCCTTCAAGGATTGAATGCATGGTGCCAAGCAACAGCAGGCAGTGAATATTTATTTCCAAGCTCTGTTTTCTTTTCTGCAATATGAGAGCAGAAATACAATGTCTCAGACAATAAATATTTGTCTGAGATAAATAGTCAATAAAAATGATAGACCATAAAAGCATGAGAGGCCAGGTGCGGTGGTTCACACCTGTAATCCCAGCAATTTGGGAGGTCCAGGAGGGCGGATCACAAGGTCAGGAATTCGAGACCAGCCTGGCCAATATGGTGAAACCCTGTCTCTACTAAAAATATAAAAAATCAGCCAGGCACAATGGCCTGTGCCTGTTGTCCCAGTTACTCTGGAGGCTGAGGCAGGAGAATCACTTGAACCCAGGAGACGGCGGTTGCAGTGAGCCGAGATCGCACCATTGCACTTCAGCCTGGGCAACAGAGTGAGACTCCGTCTCAAAAAGAAAAAGAAAGAAAAGCATGAAAGAGCTGACTAATTCTAGGGAGAAAGTTCTCATGCACGCTAGCAAATCCCAGCAAATTTCAGTGTGGGATTATCTCTAGTCCCTTAACCTGAACAGACAGCAGTGCAGAAAAGAACACTTGTCATTGAGCTCCCTCCATCAGCCAGGTCATGAACCTCTCTTCAGCCTTCTAAGCCTCTGTGCAATGCAGAGCTCTACCAGCTCACAAAGCAATTCACTGCAATTTGGAACAGCTTTACTTATTATAAAGCCTTCCATCAAAATAAAATAAAATCAGCCTCTTTATAATTTCTACCCATTGATCCTAGTCCCATCTTTTTCTGTAACACAAAAAATGTCTATTCCTTCTTCCATAAAATTTCCCTTTAAATGGTGAAGGACTTTCGATAGTTCTTTCTTGGGTTACACACCTCCAATTTCTTCAACTGTTTCTTCCATATCATGACTTCCAACAGCCCACCATCCTTTTTGCTTTCATCTGAAGTCCCCTCGGAAACAGGTAACACTCATATAGAACTTACTAGTGCCAGGCATTAATCTAAGTGGTTTACACATACTAATTAATTTATTGCAAAAACATCCTTATGAGGTAGGTACCTGTATTAATCTGTTTTCATGCTGCTGATAAAAACACACCTGAGACTGGGCAATTTACAAAAGAAAGAGGTGTACTGGACTTACAATTCCACGTGGCTGGGGAGGCCTCATGGTGCAAGGTGAAGGTGAAAGGCACATCTCACGTGGCAGCAGACAAGAGAACAGGGCTTGTGCAGGGACTCCCCTTTTTAAAGCCATCAGATCTCGTGAAACTCATTCACTATCACAAGAACAGTGCAGCGAGGAGAGACCCCCTCAATTCAATCAACCCCTACTGAGTTGCTCCCACGACACATTGTGGGAGTTAAAATTCAAGATGAGATGTCGATGGGGACACAGCCAAACCATATCAGTACCATACTTATCCCTCTTTGTAGAGATAAAGAGATTGAGTTTTTTATTCAAGGCACAGTCTTTAAGGAGCAGAGTCTGGCCTCAAACCTGGGCCATATGGCTCTTAATGGCTTCAGTAACCTGCCTCTCAGATGTGCTGAGAAGTGAACACAACATACTTCCAAACGGAAAGAGGTTTTATATCCCACAACATGAACACTATATTTCTAATAATATAGCCCAAAACTACATTGCATTTTTTAAAAATATAGTCCAAAAATTATCCAAGATCCCTTTGACAGTAAGTGTTGACAAGTCAACTCTCATTCATCCTCCACTTGTGAAATTTTAAAACTAAATGCAGAAATGTACATGCATGACAAATTTAGGACATCCCTGTGTCCTACATGTTTGGAAAGGAAGGTGAAAGTGAGGCACAGGATACAAACTACTGAGTGTCTATAACACACCAGGCAATACAGTGGTTATTCTGCATACCTAGTCTAAGACAATCCTCAAAGCAGTCTAGTATAATAAAATATTATCACCAGCCTTTTTACAGATAAGGAATCAGAGGCTCAGAGAGGTAAAGTAACTTATACACGTGCACATAGTTAATAACAGAGTTGAAATTAAAGCTAAGTATATTTGACTCCAAAATCCATGCTCCTTCTACTATACATGTTACAAAATCCTATCTTTCCTGCCTTCAACTCCTGAGCTGCAGGACACGTACTCTCATCAAGCCACAGTTCATAGGTAAAGAGAACAGCAGACAGCTAGGGATGGAAAGAGAGCAACAAGCAGCTTTTTTAGTAATAACAGTCTTGAATCTGGGCAAGATTTAAAAGCATGAGCTAAATAAAAGACATGATCAAAGGACCAATGGTATAAAGTTGCCAACCCAAGATGTATTCAAGTTATTGAATCACTCTAGATTTTTTTTTGCATTCCTATTCTCAAAACGATTATGACTTATAAACTATTGTCAAGTTCATGGAGGAACATAAAAGAATAAACAAGATTCCAGTTAAGCTGGACACAAAGACATTTCTGGATCATTAAGAATTTTTCACTAAGACAGCTCTGCTATTTTGCATGATGAATTACATCTTAACCATGACTAATTAATCCCCAGGAAGGCATTTATTTACCTAAAGGGCTAAAAGGACCACGGTACACATGTTAAGCTACTGTTAACGACATCTAGTAGGAACAAATACGTTATTAAGTTCTAGGTGATTCACAACCATGAGCTCCAAGTGAGTCCCATAAACAAGCAATAAAACCCAGGGTAAATAATGGGAGATCTAAAACTAAATTTGTCTGCTTCCCATTTTCATACTAGCTTCTATATTTCAGTGTAGCCGATCAAATGTTTTGAAAGGAAAATAACCAGTCACCATCACTGGTTCCTTCTGTGGAGCAATTTTGCTTTCACTTTGGACTTAATAGAGTAATGGAGTCCAGACAGGAGAAAATACATAAAAGTCGGTATTGTTCTTAAAGACAAAAGAAAGATCCAATAAAGGAAAAAGCACACCTGTGAAAATAAGGCCAGTCACCAAAAGTGACTCATTACTCAAGTGGAATAAAAGGATGCAAAAAGAAAAACCCAAATCTAGAATACTACCATTAGGAATACACCAAGAAAGTCTCTTACTACCTCATCAAGTATGTCAGACAAGAGCCATCCACATACGCATTAAAGGAACACAGGTTCTGGAATTTTAAAAAACCCAGATTCAAACAGAGCTCTGCAACTTTCAAGCTGCTTGACCTTTGGTAAGTGACTTAACTTTTCTGGGTCTGTTTTTTTCTTTGTAAAACAGGTAAGATAATAAGAATACCTGCCTCACCAGGATACTGTTAGGACTGGAGAAGTGTGTGAATGTGCTCTGAAAATATAAAGTGTGACAGAAGTGTTGGCTGACATATTATTAGGAACAAAATAAATAATCTATGAATCACAACATTGTTAGCCCAAATCCCCTAAAGTCCACCCCTTTCTAAAGTTCCTGAGGATATTTATTTCTGAATTGAGATCAGACCTTTTCTCTATACTCTGACAGTGCCTGGTACATTGAGTGCTTAGTAAAAGCTAAGTAATGAGCAGCAGTGCGATGCAGGATCTACAGAGGTCATGGAGGACAGTTCCCAGCCTTAAGAAACAATTGTAACTAAATTGTCTCACATGAAATGCATGCTCAAAACTCTGTAGAAAAGAACAAATAATAGTTGCTAGTGACCCTATTTAATTCACTTATTCATTCAACAAATATTCACTAAGTATCTACTACTTACCAGGCACAGTTCTGAGGGCCTAGAGATACATACAGCAATGAACAAAACCAATCCCTCCCTCATGAAGCTTATGTTTTAGTAAAGGGAGCTGGGAGGTAACAGCTACGCAAAAGCCAAGACAGGCAGGGAGGAAGGAGGCTACTTCATTTATAAGGAGGCCAGGGAGGGCCTCTGGATAAAGATGGCATTTGAATACAGCTTACTGGAAAGTGAAAGAGAAAGGGCACTATCTGGGAAGCTGATTCCAGAGAACAGACCCTGAAACAAGATGTGTTTAGCCTGCTCAAGGAACATGGAATGACAAGGAGGTCAGTGTGGCTTTAGAGACTTGAGGAAGAGTGACAATGACAGGAAATGAATCAAGGAGAAAATTAGGAGTCAGACCAGTCCCAACTTTGTGAGCTTTTACTCTGAGTGTTCTATGAAGCTTCTTGGGGGTGAGCACCCAGTCAAAGACTGATAACCATTCAACCAGTATTTAATGGTGAAACTGAGTAACAATATCTACAGTCAAGTTTCATTTTAATTATATCCCACCTCTTCCCAAAAAAGATGTGAGATGGCTTGCACAAGAGTATAAACAATAAAAAGTAAAATACAAATGAGAAAGTGGGACTAAAGAGATGCAGAGCTAAACAATACCAAATAGATGTAAAAGACAACTATGCAGATCATACGGGCAAGCAGAGTGAATATGAAGTGAGCCCCCAAACTAAATCTGAGCTTCCTAGCAGCCCAGGCAAAAGGAGACACATCACATGATATAATTCTCATTGTCAAAAATATGGACTCCAGTTCCTCTAAGGAAGCAAATTTTGAACTAGTCCTAAATTCTAAAAGAAATCTTTCACTTAAAAAACACGGAAGACCTAATATAGTAAAAGATGTCCTTAACAATCTTCTAAAAGCAGACAAAGTCACAAATCTTACATGGCCATTTCTTGTAAGCTCCTTCAAGAACATAACATTAAAACTCAATTCAGGCCTAGAGATTTTGAAAGATCTGAATATAGCCCAGGTATAAAGTTTTCCAACAATTCATTTTAATTTAAGGCTAGAGGCCGGGCGCGGTGGCTCAAGCCTGTAATCCCAGCACTTTGGGAGGCCGAGACGGGCGGATCACGAGGTCAGGAGATCGAGACCATCCTGGCTAACACGGTGAAACCCCGTCTCTACTAAAAAATACAAAAAACTAGCCGGGCGAGGTGGCGGGCGCCTGTAGTCCCAGCTACTCGGGAGGCGGAGGCAGGAGAATGGCGTGAACCCGGGAGGCGGAGCTTGCAGTGAGCTGAGATCCGGCCACTGCACTCCAGCCTGGGTGACAGCGCGAGACTCCGTCTCAAAAAAAAAAAAAAAAAAAAAAAAAATTTAAGGCTAGAATTTCAGGAACTTACAGGACTAAATAGATCAACTTATGTTTTATTAATTTTAATACAAACCAGAAAAGCATGCAGTAAGATTGACAAACAATTGTGAAAAATTAGCAGCCTGATCAGAGCTCTTGCCTGAGCCTCAAGACTACTTGTAGGTGATGAGAGACTGTCACTCTAGAAGCAGTTTAGGATATTTTATCAAAGTAATAAGAGTCCCCAGGGTACCACCTGTTATGAACTTCAGTTCATAACTGTGTCCCTCCCAAATTCGGAAGTTGAATCTCTGACTCTCAATGTTATTGTATTTGGATACACAGTCTACAAAGAAGGTAATAAAGGTTAAGTGAGGTTATAAGGGTGGGCCTTAATCCAAAAGGACTGATGTCCTTAGAAGAAAGGAAGCGGAAGGAGAAGCCCTCTCTACATATTTACACAGCAAAGGCCATGTGACAGTAGAGTAAGGGAGCCATTTACAAGCAGAGTGAGAGGCTTCCCTAGAAACCAGCCCGATGGGTTGACCTTGATCTTGAACTTGTAGCCTCCCGAACTGTGAGAAAATACATTTCTATTGGTTTAGCCACCTAGTATTTGGTGTTTTGTTATGGCAGCCCAACTAGACTAATACACCACACTTTAAAACACAAGCAGTGTTATTTTGGTTGGCTAATTTCTCAAGATAGATGTTATCAGTCACTCTCAGTCATAAGCAACACAGAGTCTTGGCAAATTCACAAGAATTAGCTGACTAATACAGGCCCTGATAACTAAACTAATTAACCAACTATAAGAAATAGTTAATGTAATACACCTGAATTTTGGCGACACCTGCAGAATAATTAGCATTAAGTCATGCTTTCTGCAAACAGTTAATGGGCTTAATTGTCTACTAAGGACATTCTTTGTTGGCATCCAGTGACCTCTCCTCCAGGAATAATAAAGATTAACAAAACAATTAATGGAAACCCCTTCAAGCAACTCAGAAAAACTAATTACAAGTAGAGCTTCACATATCCAAAAATCACTTATCAGGAAGCAACAGCTCTACAGAGCACAATCTATAATAAGAATCAAATCTCAGTGACCCTTCTTAAAAGTACTCAAAATGGGCCCCTAAGTGAATAAACTGTATCACCGAATCCCTGCCTTTTCTACTCATCAAGCACCTGAACCGCCCAATCAGTGCTACCTTCTCTCTTGTTGGGACAATTCCAGTGAAATTTTTTTTTTTTAGACAGAGTCTAACTCTGTCGCTCAGGTTGGAGTGCAGAGGCACGATCTTGGCCCCCATGAAATTTCTTAAACTGCGTAATGGAAAGAGTACTAGAGAAGGAGTCATCCTGATTTAGTTACAAAATATTCTAACACATAAAGCAAAAACTAAGCATAAATACCCAACAAATGCTGAAGAGTTCACTAGTTTCAGAACCTCACTCCAAGATGAAAAAAAAAGGAATTATTAGCTTACTGATCTTTCCAGAACATAATATTCCTGTTGCTACTAATCCCAATGCCAAAAAAAAAAGTCTAGAGCTGATGTGATTCTTTACAACACAAATCCTGTTTTCTCTCCCAAACTGCTTTTAACCAGAAGACATTAGGTTAAGTTACTGTATCTATTCAGCCCTAATTTCACAGTGTGACAGTCAGGTTCTCTTTGCCTTTAAAATTCTAAAGAGCCAATCTAAGAAATGGCTGACAGCACCATATACCTATAATGTCATCAGGAAACAAAAGCCAGTCCCAAGTATGAATAGAATGAAAGTACAAACTGAAGAGGAAAAGAGATAGTTAAGAATATAAACACTAAAGAAACAAGTTAAGAAATAAGTCTTCCAAGCCTCTTATTCTAAGCAGAACAGTTTGTATAAGACAAATAGTCTATAAATGCTCCCAGTGAATTATAAAAATAAGAGACCCTCATCATATCCTTTCTGAGTTACTCAGAATTATGAGTTTAATGTGTAAAAAATTACACATTAAAGAAATGTTCAAGATGTGCACCACTATATAATCATATAAGATACGGCTTCACTCAAAGCATAACCAAATCTACACTACACTTTTCAATCGGATTTTATTATATTCAATTATACATTGTGATTGCTTGTTTCTTAATTATGTCTTATTAGAGCACACAAAATACAAGATAATCCTATCCCAACTGATAGCAATTCACAATGACAAGTCCCTCTGAAAAAGTTTTCTGATGCATAAAAACAACATCCCCTAACAGTACAAAGAGATGTATTTAATCTAAAGTGACAGTAAACAATTTTTGCTTAAAGTCAATTGAAAATTCGTTGATGTCTTGCTTCAGACAGCACTTAGGGCCAATGACTACACCCAACACATACAGTTTTTCAACATTTCAATTAACTCAGTTATAGAACACTTCTGGGGACCAAAGGCTATAAATCTCTTAGGCAACAAAGAAGGTCATTATCTAATATTAAGTAAAATCACCCCACTAATGCATAAAACTGAGCCCAAGGTTGACAAAGTCAACTTCAAATCTCCCCCCTACTCTTACGTCACTGAACTCTACCTCTTTTTCTACTTCTATTGCAGCCCCACATCCTTCTTCAAGCATCATCCAGTGATCTTGTTTTCTGGTGCGTTCCTCGGAAACAATGTTTTACAAAAAATTAAGAGGTGTTATGTGGTCAAATTTTGGAAATTCTGGGCTACACAAATTGAAGCAGATTTCTTAAATGCAGAAATCAGGGACATTTAAATATGTTATCGTTCAAAGTGTCTAGGGCAGAGAGAACAGGACATAAAGAATATATAGCATTTCTGTAATATACTAATCTATTAAAACATCAATCAATTAACTTTGTTTCTCACTATCTTCCCTCCCCGACAACATATACATATGTAAACACGCACACACATAAAAATTTTTATGGAATTTTCAACCATGTACAAAAATTAAAAGATCTGTCAAATAGGTCAGGCACGGTGGCTCATATAATCCCAGCACTTTGGGAGGCCAAAGCAGGCAGACCACTTGAGGACAGGAGTTCAAGACCAGCCTAACCAACATAGTGAAACTCCAGTTCTACTAAAAAAAAAAAAAAAAATTAAAAAAAAGAAGATCTGTCAGATAAATCCAACTTCAACAATTATCAACACATTCCAGTCTTCTTCATTGACAACCCCAGTTACTCTAACCCGTCTCTCATTATTTTGAAGCAAATCCTGGACATGATATCATTTTTGTTGGTATATATTTCAGTATATACACTGCTTAAGAATAATGTTTTTGGCTGGGTCTGGTGGCTTACACCTGTTATCCTAGCACTTTGGGAGGCCAAGGCAGACAGATTGCTTGAGGCCAGGGGTTTGAGACCAGCCTGGCCAACATGGTGAAACTCCCTCTCTACAAAAAATACAAAAACTAGCTGAGCTTGGTGGCACACACCTGTAGTCCCAGCTACTCAGCAGGCTGAGGTACAAAAATTGCTTGAGCTTGGGAGGCAGAGGATGAAGTGAGCTGAGATCACGCCACTGCACTCTAGCTTGGTGACAGAGTGAGACCCTGTCTCAAAATAAGAAAAGAATGCTTTTTCAAAAAACATATCTATGTAACGTTTATCTCAGAAAAAAATTTTTAACAATTGCAATTGGCTTCTTGTATCTCTTTTAATTAATGCAAAATATTTGTACATATTTATGGCACACATGTGATTTTGTAATATTCATAGACTGTGTAATGACCAAGGCAGGTGTATTAGTCTGTTCTCAAGATGCCAATAAAGACATATCTGAGACTAGGTAATTTATAAAGAGAAGAGGTTTAACTGACTCACAGTTCATCATGGCTGAGGAGGCCTCACAATCATGACAGAAGGCGAATGAGGAGCAAAGTCACATCTTACATGGCAGCAGGCAAGAGAGAGCTTGTGCAGGGGAACTCTCATTTATAAAACCATCAGATCTCATGAGACTTATTCACTATCATGAGAAGAGCACAGGAAAGACCCACCCCTATGATTCAATTACCCCCCACCAGGTCCCTCCCATGACACATGGGAATTATGGGAGCTACAATTCAAGATGAGATTTGGGTGGGGACACAGCCAAACCATCAGGTGTTTAGGATATCCATCGTCACCAGCATTTATCATTTCTATGTGTAGAGAACATTTCAAGCCTGGGGTTTCTTGTTCTAAGGGCTACCTAAACTTTATCGTGCTTTCAAATCACATGGGATTCTTGTTTAAATGCAGATTCAGCTCAGGTAGGTCAGGTAGGACCTGAGATTCTGCATTTCTAAAAGTGATATTTTTAGTATAATTCTCCCATAATATTCAGCACAATTATAGATTTTAAACGGAAAAACACTTTTTAATTATATTCTACTTTATTTTTGACAAAGAGTTTATACTTTTAAAAGAATAAAAAAAAGTCAGAAAAGGGTCTCCTAAGAATCTCCTAACTATTTTATTTTCTTCTTTTTTTTTTTTTTTTTCTTTTTTGAGACAGAGTCTCACTCTGCCGCCCAGGCTGGAGGTGCAGTATCTCGGCTCACTGCAAGCTCTGCCTCCAGGGTTCATGCCATTCTCCTGCCTCAGCCTCCCGAGTAGCAGGGACTACATGCACCTGCCACCACACCCAGCTAATTTTTTGTAATTTTTTGTATTTGAGATGGGGTTTCACCATGTTAGCCAGGATGGTCTCGATCTCCTGACTTCGTGATCCGCCCACCTCAGCCTCCCAAAGTGCTGGGATTACAGGTGTGAGCCACCACACCCAGCCAAAATATTTTATTTTCTTACCAGGTGTCAAATGTAATACAAGAATTTTCCCTTATTACTTCCTATTAAACTGTACACACCTATGTTTTTCAAAGCTAAACCCCTAGCACATAAAAAAACTGGCCACTATAAGGACAAAGGTCATAATTTATTTCATGGCTTACTATGCTGCCCCAATGAGAGTTGAACTCCTGAGCTCAAGCAATCCTCCCACCTCAGCCTCTAGAGCAGTTGGGACTACAGGCACATATCACTGCACACAGCCGCCATCATTTTAAATAGCACATTTGAGTATCTTATTCTTCCACTCTGAGAAGACGCAATCCAAAATAGTACCTTTAGAGCTATTTTTTAAAATAAGAAGTGCTGATGGACTTCTACTTCAGGCCCAGAAGAAATAACAGGGACTAACAAAGTAATGAACAAACAAACAAAACGGGTTTCAAAACACTGCATATTAAGGTGGTTAGAATCTGCAGGGCAGTAATGGAGATGGGAAAGAGCATCACAGGGAAGTCTGCAGATCTGTAGAGGGTCATCAGCTGGGTATTGATCAGCACACATGTGACAGGTAACTACCCAAGGTCAGGAAAACAACCTGAAAGGATTAGAGGGACTAATGATCTGAACTCACACAGGGCTGGAAATAGTGCCTATCGCCCTAGGCCAGAGTGAAAAAATTTCACAATTCTTACAGTATTGAGTGGAATACTCAAAACAATTTTGTCACAGTAGTGAGACAATCTTAGCCCTAGACTAAATGTTGCTCTGCTTCTAACTAGCAAAACATAAAACAAGGCCTGAAAAGAGCAAATTGTTTCTAAGTAACTTAACCACATCTCAGAACAAAGCTCAAGAATAGTGGAGTACAAAAATATCCAAAACCAACAGCCATCAAGATAAAACTGACAATGTCTAGCATCAACTCAAAAAGTACAAGATGCCTGGGTGTGGTGGTTCACAGGCTGAGGCCTGCAGATTGCTTGAGGCCAGGAATTCAAGACCAGCCTGAGCAACATAGCAAAACCTAAAAAAAAATATGAAAATTAGCTGGGTGCAGTGGCACACACACCTATAGTCTCAGCTACTTCAGAGACTGAGGTGGGAGGATCACTTGAGCCTGGGAGGTGGAGGTTGTAGTGAGCAAAGATTGCGCTACTGTGCTGCGGCCTGGGCAAGAAAGCTAGCGAGACTCTGTCTCAGAAAGAAAGAAAAAAAAAAAACTACAAGGCATGTAAAGGAAGAGGGAAAATTAATCAATGGAAACTAACCCAGAAATGGCACAGATGATAAAATTAGTAGACAAGGACATTAAAACTCTTATAATACCAGTATTTCGTTTGTTCACAAAGCTACAGGAAAAGTTAAACATGTAAGCAGAGACATGAAAAAGACCCAAATCAAACTTCCAGATAAAGAAGATAAGCTTCTATATCTTAGATTGAAAAGTACAATCTAAGATAAACAATAACATTAGATGGGATTAACAAGAGATTAGGAGTAGCAGAAAAGACTAGTGAACGAGCATAGCAACACAAACTATATAAAACAAAACATCAAGAGAAAAAAAAATGCATTTTTTAATGAACATCAACATTCCATGAACTGTAGGACAACTTGAAGTGGCCTAAAATAGAGATAAATCTGACCAAAGACATATAAACCTAGACACTAAAATCTACATACACACATACATACACACACACACAAATTGCTGAGATAAACTGAAGAAGAATTAAATGGAGATATATAACCCCCATCCATAGATCAGAAGACTCAATATTAAGATGTCAATTTCATATATTAATCCCAATCAAAATCCCAGCAGGTTTTATTGTAGAAACAGACTACCTTATTTTAAAATTTGTAAGAAAATGCAAACAACCTAGAAGACCCAAAACTACTTTGAAAAAGTAGAATAAAGTAAAAGGGGCCGGGCACGGTGCCTCACGCCTGTAATCCCTGCATTTACTTTGGGAGGCCGAGGCAGGTGGGTCACTTGAGGTCAGGAGTTCAAGACCAGCCTGACCAACATGGTGAAACCCCGTCTCCACAAAAAATACAAAAATTAGCCAGGCATGGTGGCGCACGCCTATAATCCCAGCTACTCAGGAGGCTGAGGCAGGAGAATCGTTAGAACCCGGGAGTCGGAAGTTGCAGTGAGTTGAGATCGTGCCACTGCACTCCAGCCTGGGCGACAAAGCGAGACTCTGTCTCAAAAAAAAAAAAAAAAGTTGAAGGGCTTACACTATGTCTTCAGAACTTAAAAAAGCAGTAATCAAGACAGTGCAGTATTGTTATTAATATAAACATGAATAGAACAGACTAGAAAGTCAAGAAATAAACCCACACATATAAAGTAAATTGGTTTTTGATAAAGTTGCAAAAGAAAGCAAATAAAGACAGCATAGTCTTTTTAACAAGTGGTGTTGGAAATGGATATCCTTACACACACACACAAAAAAAGGTACTGGAAAAAAATGGTAGAGAAGGATCATTCTAGTATGCTGGAAGTGTTCTATATCTTCAGCTGGACAGTGGTTACACAGGTAAAAATTCATCAAGCCATATACTTAAGATTTGTGCACTCTAGCATATACATGTGTACCTCAAAAAGGAGGACAAATAAAATTAGTATATAGAGTAAGATCCCATATTTAATAAAAAATTATTTCTGGCCATCAACATTTCATATACACACATACATTCACACAGAAAAGGGAGGGGTCTGGAATTCAGTTCATCTAATATCAATGATAATAACTTATAGATGACAAAATTTGAAATAATTTTTTTATTTTCATCTTCACATTTTTCTGCATTTTCATTGCTTGAATTATTTATCATGAGAGTACTATTTTTATAACAATAGAGTGATTTTTTTTCTTAAACTGGAAGCAAAAGTATTAATAGTGGATAATGCTAGTGAAGAAAATACAAGTGGGCCGGGCACGGTGGCTCACGCGTGTAATCCCAGCACTTTGGAAGGCCAAAGCAGGTCAATCACCTGAGGTCAGGAGTTTGAGACCAGCCTGGCCACCATGGTGAAACCCTATCTCTACTAAAAATACAAAAACTAGCCAGGCATGGTGGCATGTGCCTGTAATCCCAGCTACTCGGGAGGCTGAGGCAGAAGAATCACTTGAACCCAGGAGGCGGAGGTTGCAGTGAACTGAGATGGCGCTACTGCACTCCAGCCTGGGTGACAAGGCGAGACTCTGCCTCAAAAAAAAAGAAAAGAAAAGAAACTATGGGTGATTTTTTCTTCCCTATTGTTCTGTATATGTTTAATTCCTCCACTCAAAAAACTTTTATAACTATGAAGACTGTATAGCAATATTTTAAAAAATGTATATACACGGACAAGATCCACACAAAAACCTGAAAAACAGGTAGTATTTTGGGAAATGAGATTGCTGGACAATGTTTCTATGACTCTAGTCTTTACAAATTTGTACAATACACAATATTGTTGTCTCAACAGAGTATGGGCCCCTTGACTTACATCTTTTCAGTCTTTTAATCTAATAAATGTTTTATACTTTATGTGAGTTTATATTTTACATGTTTTACACACCCACAAAACTATACATATATTTAAATCTAGCTTCTTTAACTGACTCTCAAATTACCAAATAATTACTATCTTAATTTAGCTGTACAAGATTCCCTGGTTACAAAGACAACATCTTGACGAATGGAATCAAACACTCTAGTCAACGCATCAAGGTTACTTCTGGTGAAAAATTAACCTTATAGCCTGGTTACTATCTGGCAAATTTATTAAAATCAAAAGAATCTTCTTAACAAAAGAGGCTACAGATCTAGAAAGGAGGAAATGAACATCTGAGTGCCTACTGTGTGCCAAACTGTGCTAGGCACTTTTATATACTCTCCTCTCGTGTGATGTTCCAAAAAAACACAGATCGTATTAGCCCATTTTCCAAATGAAGGAACTAAGACACGGTGGTTTCAAGGAACTGGTCTAAGGTTACCCAGGTAATACAGCAAGTTTCAACTACAACACACCACCACAGCACTTCTCACCACAGGCTGTGACCACATCTGTCTACAAGTAATGGCTTGAAAAAACCTGACCATACCACCCACCATCAATACCACAGGCCTCATTGCCTTCAGGAAATCCCAGTGTTAACAATTACACAAGGTACATTAAGACATGGGTCCACAAGACACTAATTCTGAGCCAAAGTATGGGAATTGTGTTGCCCCTTACATTCACACACGCTGCCAGACATCCCAGGACTTCCGGGAAGCACTGTTTCTGGGAATTCTAGTAGTAATTTTCAAACAACACAGCATGGGTAGGGCCAAGATGTCCCAGGGTACAAAGAGAGCTAGAAACCAAAAAACCATTATATGATGGGTTCAAATGAAGAGAAGAGATGGCGATGCAAAGAACATTAACACCTAACCCAACTTCCAGGACTCGGCTCAGAACAGGGGAACAGACTGACTGCTTTCCTTTCCTTTCCTGCCACAAACTGTGTTACGAACCTCAAAGCTGTTTGTTCAAAGCCCTGGTAAAGCCTGGACCCCTTCAACAAAGTTTACTTTGAATTAAACACAGGGCTGACCAAAATACTCTCCAAGGAGGAAGGGAATTTAACAGGTGTCTACAATAAAGGATTTTCTACGTTTTTGAAATTTCAACTTTTGTGAAGACATAAGAGTTGATGAAAACGTGAGCCTTCCACTGCCTTCAAACCTCCTTGACATCTGTAACCAGAGTGTGTCTTCAAAAGCTCTGCTCCAAGGTTCCGATAAGGTCTCCTGAAGTCGCAACCAAAGTTTGTCTTCCCAATTAAACTGGCTATTACAGGCCAAGTTATAAAGAGAGACAACATTTAATTGGAAAGCAAATCACCTAACAGTAAGTGGCAGACACATTTCCCAATTAAAAATCTGACAAGAACTCACAGAAATAAAATATCTCCAAAATGCCATCTTATTTCCCATCTAGAGAGGCTGCCTCCTCTGACTTCCCACCAAACAAAAGGTTGGCAAGGGAAATCAACAGAAAAGTAGAAAAATTGTATGTGTATATGCTTGTGTGTGTGTGTGCACGTGTATGTGTATGTATAAAACATCCAAATCTTACATCAGCAGGTCAATAGAAAAGTAGGTGTGTGTGTGTAAAACTGTCCAAATCGTACCTCACACATCAGCAGGTAATCAGGATTCTGTACCCCCAGTTAGTTCAATTTTAAAGGGCTAGTGGTAAGACTTAAAACCAAAAGCTGCAGTTGGCCGTGGCCTCCAACAAACTGAATTCCAAGCACTATCTGTCCCCTCACCAAAGTCCCACCTCACAGGCCTGAGGTCCTCTTCTGTAAAGCCCTGGAAGTCTGCCCTTTGAAACATCTGACTGCCCTGAAATATTTTTACCTGATAATTTTTAAATAATTAAGCATTTTTATTTGAGTCTCAAGGCACTTAAAAATTATCATATAATACTTACATTACAATTACACTATACTTCATCTTTATTTTCGGCTTTTAAATGCTTTAAAGTTTAAATACTTTGTACTAGCAAAATACTTTATACTAGCAAAATAGAGTCATTATTTAACTATTTAGTACAAGAGCTGGAAATAGCGATGAGATTTGGATATTCCCCACGTCTACACCCACTCTGTCCTTAAGTCAAACCCTTATCCACCTGTAGTTTTTTGAATACAATATTAAAAATGACTGTAACAATAAAAGCTACCCCAACTATTAGGAAAAGCATTGAAAAAATACAAAACTTTATGATACATAATGTATCATAATGTAGTATAGAAATGACATTTTCACACATGTGAGCAAGAGAATTAAAGGAGCATTTTTAACATTCACTATTTAAAAAAGAAAAACTACTACTCAGTGATACAAAAAGATATTTTTTAAAAAGCTAAACTGATCGAACTTTTCAAAAGACAGTACACTAACAGGTAATTTATTTTGTGACAAAATAAGTCCATGGAAACATGAAAGGAGCTAGCAGGTACCCGGTATATGTTAGGAATGCTCAGACCTTATAAACACGAGCCTAACATGGGTTTTTCTTTTTTGTGGCTTGTTGCCAAAGCAACTAGAAAAGCTACAGTCTTTGGGAGAGAATTTGAAAAAAAAGTTAAAAGATAGGAGGAGATAAGCAAAGTTTTATATGAGGAATTAAGAATAATGAATACAATGTTGCAAGAAGGAAAACACAAAGGACAGAGATTGAACAGAAATACAAGAAGCAACTTCCAAGTCACAGCACAATTTACTAACAAGAAATATACATTCCTGGTTCTATTACCCACAGGACTCTCCCCCCATTCCCCATCCCAAACACCAGAGTAATACAACCATTGTCCTCTCATTCACTACCACTGTTTATAAAATTTAAACCACTGGGTATGTTCAAAAGCATATTAGGAAGGAAATAACAGGAAGTTATAGCTACCAACATCCTCACTCCAACACCAAAATCTCCCTGTGACTCAAAGAAATGTTGAAATACACCAACACCATTCGGTCTCAAGGTCATATGTAACAATGTATCCCAAGCCTTACTAAACTTGCCCAGGATACTAAGTATAGACCTTCCCTTACACCAGGCTTATAAAAAATATACAACAGAAGTGTTATTCAGTGATCTGAGGTGATCAAGGATAAAGTAGAAAAATGAGAGCTGGGTGCGGTGGTTCATGCCTGTAATCCCAGCACTTTGGGAGGCCAAGGCAGGCGGATCACAAGGTCAAGAGATCGAGACCATCCCGGCCAACATGATGAAACCCTGTCTCTACCAAAAATACAAAAATTAGCTGGGTGTGGTGGCACACACCTGTAATCCCTGCTATGCAGGAGGCCGAAGCAGGAGAATCACTTGAACCCGGGAGGCGGAGGTTGCAGTGAGCTGAGATCGCGCCACTGCACTCCAGCCTGAAGACAGAGCAAGACTCTATCTCAAAAAATAAAGAAAGAAAGAAAAGAAAAGCAATAATGCACAACAGAGATCAAAGTAAAAAATGCCTAGGCCTAATAAAGTGCAGGGCATATATTAATAAACTGGCATAAGAGATGGATGACCACAAAATCTTTGCCATCAAGCAGTACGGGGTTCCTCCTGGAGAACATGAAGGAATGGTCAACCAAAGGCAATGTATGTTCTGAATTAGCATTAGTAAAAAATGCTTTAGGTTGGCTTTCATGCTGTTTTCAAAAATATGACATTTAGAGTAAATTCAACTGGCACTGAAGAAAGCACAAATAGCATAAAAGAAATGGGAAGAGCTTGGAGAATCAAAAGTAAACAGACGAGATGGCACATTTCACTTTCATTAGAAAAGGCTACTCCTCCTGGATTTCCATAACATTTCATGTCTCTCTCGTAGTCTTACGTCATCATTTTTACTGACATGTTTTATCCCCCAGGTAAACTATACTCTCCTCAAGGGTAACACTGTGGCTGCTTCATTTTTGCAAAACTCAGGGCATTTATTCATTCAGTCAACAAATGCTATTAAATATAACATGTGCCAGACACCATACTACAAACTGGCACTAAATACCTATTGTTTAAATGAATGTTGACTATAAGGTAGAAAAAACAAACAAGTTCAAAAAAGGATCCAAATGTCCAGGAATTCTAATTCCACAGGAAATTCAGATGGGAAACAACAAACATTCTAATTGGAATTTTAGTATCATGAGATACATCTACACTACCTGTATATTGTCGTGGCGAGAATGTGGGCCTATCGATTCACAATAGAACAGCACTTCCTCTGTATGGCCTACCAAGTATATTAAGCATTTCCACGCAGAGATTTTTTCTCTTAAGCCCAAAAGAAAATTAACAGTAATGATTTAACAGGCTATAATCTTAAAGCCCCCTAAATAAGACCCATAAGATGTGTCTTTGTCAGTGAGTGGTAATCTGTTTTAATGGTTTGATATATTCATTCATTGAAGTGCTTAGTACCTATCAGATAATGTTGGGCCCTGGGTTTTGAAAAGATGATCAACACATTCCAGGAGGCTTGCAAGAATTCAAACAAAAGTTTAGCATTGGTGGGGAAAAATAGGAGTGTTTACGAAAAACAAATGAGTTGAAATTCAAATGCCAACAACGTAAAAAACGTGCCATAATAAATTTTATTTAGATTGGTTTTAGTCAGTACCTGTATCATCTCCAAGGTTCTTGAAAGGGTTTCCCCATCCTCAATATATTTCACTTTTTTAAAAAAAGCTCGTAAAAGGTCCACCACTCCCAGTCCACCCACACCCTAATCTTCTGGGAGGTGCAGAGCGGGAGTGCATGGAAGATAATCTGAAATTGGTTTGGTTTTGTTTTTTTAAGGAATGGACCAGAATGGGAAGGCAGGAAAAGGCAGAGCAAAAATCGAAAACCAATGTGTGCCTTCAAACCCCGTCCTCCTACCAGCTCACTGCAGATTCTTGTATTTGTGGCTGTGGCCACGCACAGGTGGTTGAAAGTATCCAGAGTGTGAAAACACAATCTGCAACTCATCACAGGAGTCTCCGGACTCCAAGGCCTTACATCCCAAAGTCCAGGAAACAAGACGCCTTTCTCAGTGAGTGCTGCTACAGGCAAACAATAAATAGGCATTTTAGGAATCAATAAACACACCTTCATTTGGTCTTCTCTACCAAACCCAAATAGCGTGCTTTGGGGCCCCGAGGCTGTAATAGAAGGTGCTGCCCCTAAAGAAAAGACTGAGGCGGGGCTCCTCTCTCTATAGCTAACCCCAGAAAAAAAAGTGGGGGGAGAATTGCTGGGGCCCTGGGGAGGGGTTAGGGCCCTGGGGAGGGGCTGCGGGAGGCAAGGAGGAAAGGGAAGGGAGAGCAGGGTGGGACCCAGCTAACCCTTCTCCCTTCCAAAGCGGAGGTTAAGCCACTGCCCCCAGTCCCCAGACCCTGCCTCCTGCCTCCCTCACCTGATCACAGAGATGAGCAGCCCCGAGGGGTCTTTGCTTTTGCTGACTGTGCTTCTGTATTTCCCACCAGCTGCTTCTGCCGCCATCTTGGACGCGGGGAGAGCCGCTAGGCTCCAAGGAAGCCAAGAGTGCGTAAATTCTGCATTTGACCTAGCTGGAGTCTCCACCAATGGGTGAGGAGAATTCCAGAGGCGCGGAAGTGGAAAATCCAATCACTGAAGTGAGGAGGCGGGACTAACGGAACAGGTTTTGAGGCAACGACGCGTGTGTTCGCTCTAAGCACTCTGGGAGTCGTAGTTTTCCTTCTCCGTCTCCTGGGCGCGCAGGAAAGCTAAACCAGCTGCAACTTCGTGAGTCTTGTAATGAGTGTCTTCATTTATCTTTATTCTGACTTCGAGCTTTTTTCGGCTTCCTTGCTTTTAGAATTTTGTCAGGCTTTAAATCAAATTTATCCGATGATGCCAAAATTTGTTAGGGTGTGCATTTAAATGAAAGAGGGGTTCTCTGCTGGATGCCTATGTGCGAAGTTTTTGCCTTAAGCGCAAGTGTTTTTTTTAAAAATCCAATAAAATACGAAAATGAATACAAGCAGAAATGCTTTTCTTTAGTGTTCTGTAAAACTAATGTTTCTACATTAGGTTTATGTGTGAGTTCAATTTTCCCCAGTGTTCTTATATTTCCAGATAGCCCTAAAAACACATGCACAGGAATAAACAAATGAATATTGATGAAGAAAAGACAGTATAAGCGAAAAACAAACAGACCACACTGCAGATTCCTGTTTTTCAAGCTAAATGAAATAGTTAGTAGTAATGCACATTTGTGTTAATACTTTTACCAGTAAGCTATTAGTATTTCCTGCAGTTGGTTCCGTTGGCTTAGTCGTTAATTCATAAGACCACGTGAACAAAAGAAGACCAGAATGTGTGTGGAAAGTGGTTAGACTGAGGAACAAGAATAATAAAAATTAAAAGTAAGGAAGGAGGCGGCTTGCTCAGTAACAATAAAGATTGAAGAACTTAAATGAATAGAAAGCAAACTAACTCAGAGGTCCTGGAGTTGTGGAGCAGCAAACTCAGAATGCATCAACTACTTTTATAAATAGACATCGAGCTGGTAGAAGTTCACATTTTTAAAAATTAGTTGAAGATAACACACACACATATATGACATGATAACTTAAAAGTATTCATAACCTTTGGCCCAATAATTCCAGTTCTAGGGACTTTGTTCCTAAAGAAATAAAGATAGGGTACTGACATTTTTGAAATAACACAGAAGTATTAAATAAATTATGTAAGATTCAAATGAGTAAATAACATATAGCTTCTGGGAATCTTAATTTTAATGGCTCTTAAAGAAAATAAGATTTTTGGGACAAGTGCGATGGCTCACACCTGTAATCCCAACACTTTGAGAGGCCGAACCAGGCAGACCACTTGAGGCCAGGAATTTAAGACAAGCCTGGCCAACATGGTGATACTCTGTCTCTACTAAAATACAAAAGTTAGTCGGACCATGGTGGTGCATGCCTGTAATCCCAGCTGCTTGGGAGGCTGAGGCAGGAGAATTGCTTGAACCTGGAAGGTGGAGGTTGCAGTCAGCCAAGATCGTTCCAGTGCATACTGCACTGCAGCCTGGGCAACAGAGGGAAACTCTGTCTCAAAAAAAAAAAAAAAAGATTTTTATGGTATAAGTACAAAAACTGGACTATAAAATTAAATAATTCATAGAGAAAGGGAGAGGCAGTTGGGCCTACTGGTTAAGAATGCAGGACATAGGATAGAAAGTGTGATCATCTCAACTGATGCAGAAAAAAGCTTTGTCAAAATCCAAAACACTCTCACAATAAAAACACTCAGAAAACTAGGGATAAAAGGAAACTTCTTATAGACTATAAAGGGTACTTATGAACAACCCACAGCAATCATCATAGTCAATGAAAAACTGAAAGCCTTCCCACTAATATTAGACACAAAAAAAAGATAACCATTTTTTGCCACTTCTATTCAACAAGTTTTAGCCAGAGCAATGAGGCAAGAACATGAGTAAGTCATCCAGATTGGAAAGGAAGAAATAAAACAATATCTACTTTTGGATGATATGATCTTATATATAGAATATCCTAGATAATACACACACAAAAACTATTAGAGCTAATAAAATACTCAACAAAGTTGCAGAATGCAAATTCAACAGCAACAGAAAATCAGTGGTATTTCTGTAAACTGGCAATAAACAATCCAAAAAGGAAATTTACACAACAATTCCATTTCCAATAGAAGCAAAAAGAATAAAATGCCTACGAATAAACTTAGCCATGGAAGTGAAAGACTACTACACTGAAAGCTACAAAACATTGCTGCAAGAAATAAAAGAAGACTCAAATAAACGGAAAGACATCCCTGTTCATGGGTTGAAAAACTTAATATTGTTGAGATGGCCAAACTCCCCAAAGCTATCTACAAATTCAATGTAATTCCAGTCAAAATTCACTAGGCTTTTTGTGCAGAAATAGAAAAACTGATCCTGAAATTCATATGGAAATTAAAAGAGCCCCAAATAGCCAAAGCAATCTTGGGGAAAAAAAAAAATCAATGTGGAGGTCTCACACTTCCTGATTTCAAAACTTACTAAAAATCCACAGTAATCAAAATAGTATGGCACTTGCCTAAAAATAAACACATAGATAAATAGAATAAGCCATACAGAAATAAGCCTATTCATCCATGATCAATTGATTTTTTTTTTTCTTTTTTTTTTTTTAGACAGAGTCTCTTTCTGTCACCCAGGCTGGAGCGCAGTGGCTCAATCTCAGCTCACTGTAACCTCTGCCTCCCAGGTTTTCAAGCAGTTCTCGTGCCTCAGCCTTCCAAGTAGCTGAGATTACAGGCGCCCACCACCACACCCAGCTAATTTTTGTATTTTTAGTAGACACGGGGTTTTGCCACGTTGACCAGTCTGTTCTTGAACTCCTGACCTCAGGTGATCTGCCCACCTCGGCCTCCCAAAGTGCTGGGATTACAGGTGTGAGCCACCACACCCGACCGGTCAATTGATTTTCAACAAGGGTGACAGTACCATTCAATAAGGAAAAAATACTCTCCTCGACATGGTGTTGAAAACTGGATAAGCATAAGCAAAAAATTGAGGATGGACCCTACCTCATACAATATGCAAAAATTAACTAAAAGTGGATCAAATACCTAAATATAAGAGATAAAACTCTTAGAACAAAATATAAGGGTAAATTTTCATGATTCTTAGCTACGACATCAAAAGCATAAGCAACAAAAGAAAAAATAGATATATTGGGCTTTATTAAAATTAAAAACCCTCGTACATCAAAGTACACTACAAGAAAGTGAAAATACAGGCACAGGATGGGAGACAATAAAAGCAAATCACATACAGTATCTGATAAGAGTCCTGTGTCTAGACAGTGTAAAGAACTCTTACAACTCAACACAAAAGGAAATAAAAATTAAAACCTGGGCAATGGATGTGAATAGACATTTCTCCAAAGAAGATGCACAAATGGCCAAAAAACACATAAAAAGATGCTCGACATCATTAGTCATTATAGGAAAATGCAAAACCATAATGAGATACCACTTCACACCCACTAGGTTGTTGATAATTTTTTTAATGGAAAATAAATGTTGGCAAGTATGTGGAGAAACTGGAACCCTTGTACATTTCTTTTGGGAATGTGAAATGGTTCAGCCATTGCGGAAACCAATTTGGTGGTTCCTTAAAAAATTAAACACAAAGTTACCATATGACCCAGCAAGTCCACTCATAGGTATATACACAAGAGAATTGAAAACAAGTGTTCAGAAAATAACTTGTACACAAACATTCATAAAAACACCGTTCAAAATAGCCTAAAGGTGGAAGCAATCCAAATGTTTAACAATCGATGAACTGCAACAATATGACTGTATGAGTGTAGTATAAACAAAATGTGCTATATCCATACAATGTAATATTATTCACACATAAAAATGAAAAAAGTACTGATACATGCTGCAATATTGATAAATCTTGAAAACATGCTAACTGAGAAAAGCCAGACACAAAAGGCCATATTGTGTATAACCCCATTTATCTGAAATATCCAGAATAGGCAAATTCATACAGACAGAAAGCAGATCAGTGGTTGCCAAGGGCTGCAGGGCAGGAAGAAATGGGGAATGACTGCTTAATGGATACAGAGTTTCCTTTTGGAGTGATGAAATGTTCTGGAACTACAGTCGATGGTTGCATAACTTGTGAATGTATTAAAGGTCAGTGAATTATAAACTTTAAAGTAGTCCAAAGTCATAAATTTTATTATGTGTTTTTCACCAAACCTTTAAAAAAAAAAAAAAAAAAGAATGCAGTTTGTGTAGCAGGATGGCCTAGATTCAATCCCAGCTTTCCACTTCCTGGCTAGATTACCTAGGGCAAGTTCCTTAACTTTACTCTGCCTCAGTTTCCTTATCTGTAAAGTGGGTGATCACTGTATGTCACGTAGAGAATGTTAGTAAGAATATGTGAGTTATACATTATCAGCACTTGGTAAATATCAGCTATTATTACTAAAGTATGGTACTAATTTGGTTGAAAGTACATCTCTGGGGGTATCGCAAAGTTGTTTTGAGCGTCAATAACATGGGTAATTTTTTTTTTTTTACACTTTTCTGTGTTTTACAAAGTTTCCGGGACAGGCACGGTGGCTTATGCCTGTAATCCCAGCACTTTGGGAGGCCGAGGCAGGCAGATCATCTGGGGTTAGAAGTTCAAGACCAGCCTGGCCAACATGGCGAAACCTCGTCTCTGCTAAAAACATAAAAACTAGCCAGGCATGTTGGCAAGCTCCTGTAATCCTAGCTGCTCTGGGGGCTGAGGCAGGAGAACTGCTTAAACCAGGGAGGCAGGGGTTGCAGTGAGCCAAGATTGTGCCACTGCACTCCAGGCTGGGTGACAGAGGGAGACTCCATCTCAAAAAAAAAAAAAAGTTTCCAGGTGTTGCTTTTTGTAAACAGAAATACACAAAAGTACTTCCTTTAAAGGAGAATTGGATAAGTGTCAAAAACGATGGCCTACTTTCATCACAAAATGGAAATACAATTAAGTAATAAATAAATTAGCACACCCAAATTAATTAATTTGTTTTATTTTATTTTTTTGAGACTGAGTTTTGCTCTTGTTGCCCAGGCTGGAGTGATGTGATCTCAACTCACTGCAGCCTTCGCCTTCCAGGTTCAAGTGATTCTCCTGCCTCAGCCTCCTGAATAGCTGGGATTGCAGGCACATGCCACCATGCCTGGCTAAAACCAGTATATATGCAGGTCTTGTTTTATGTTGTCTAAACCAGGGCAGACCATTTCCTAATATTACATTTGTAAATATACCTAGGGGCTCTTAAAGCCACGGGAACATCCAATTAAATTAAAATGCTTTGACCTCTTCGGATGAATGGCTCTATATAAATCCAAGGTATTGATATTCTTATTATTGTGGATAAATGAAATGTGTGCGTGAGGCCAGCTCAGCAGCAGAGTGGCTCCCTGAGATTCATAAAAAATGCCCATGCTTGGGTGTCTACAGGACACCCAACACAGACACAGGAGATTTGAAAACAAACAAACAAACAAAAAAATGAAGTGTCTCATAATATCAGCTATGTGGCCAGAACCCTGGAAAGGAGCTACTTCCCTGACCCCATCAATATTGCCTGCTTAAAAGCCAGCTCAGCTAAGATATTAAAGATGTGCTTTAGCCAAGGCTGAGTAAATGAAGGTATAGGATATAGATTATAAACTGAAGGGAAAAGTCAGTGACTCTGTCACCATATAAAAAGCAACTTTTATTTCATTCAGGAATTAAATTGTATGTTAGCTTTTTCAATTACATTGAATTAAATATAAGCTTAGTTAAACATATACACATAGTATATTCTATTTGGAGGAAAATGTTATAAGTAGATTACAATAAGCTGTTAATTTTCTTGTCCATATTCTCAATACCTTGTTCAGCCTATGTTGTCTAATGGGGGAATTGTGATTTAATCTTCATGTTGCCTTTGAGTTTCTGAGTGTTTTAGGAAGTTGGTCAAGGATATTATTTTCCATAATAAAGGACAGCTTCATTGAGAGAGGAATGTTTTTTGTTTCTGTGAGATGCAAGCCTGATCGCTGTTGAGCTCAGACTGCAATGGCCCCCCAGTTTCTCTCCCAAATTCCATCATTTAATAAACGCTGAATGCATAGAATGCACAAGTGAAAATGTTCTGGAACTAAATAGAGTTGATGGTTGCATACTATTGTGAATGTACTAAATGTCACCAAATTGTATACTTTCAAATGGTTTCTTTCATGTTATAAACTCTACTTAAAAAGAAAAATCTTTTGAGTCCCCAAGTTGGGATCCATTAAGTCATCTTTCTTTTTTTTTTTTTTGAGACGGAGTCTCGCTCTGTTGCCCAGGCTGCAGTGCAGTGGCTGTATCTCGGCTCACTGCAAGCGCCACCTCCCGGGTTCATGCCATTCTCCTGCCTCAGCCTCCCGAGTAGCTGGGACTACAGGCACCCGCCACCACACCCAGCTAATTTTTTTGTATTTTTAGTACAGACGGGGTTTCACCATGTTAGCCAGGATGGTCTCGATCTCCTGACCTTGTGATCTGCCTGCCTCAGCCTCCCAAAGTGCTGGGATTACAGGCATGAGCCACCACGCCTGACCATTAAGTCATCTTTCAATTAGTCACCAAGTTCCATCAGTTTGACTTGCACAGTGGTTCTTTTTTTTTTTTTTTAGACTGGGTTTTGCTCTTGTTGCCCAGGCTGGAGTGTAGTGGTGTGATGTCGGCTCACAGCTCACTGCAACCTTCACCTCCCAGGTTCAAGCAATTCTCCTGCCCCAGCCTCCTGAGTAGCTGGGATTACAGGTGTTGGCCACCACGCCCGACTAATTTTGTATTTTTAGTAGAGATGGTGTTTCACCATGTTGGCCAGGCTGGTCTCGAATTCCTGACCTCAGGTGATCCACCCGCCTCAGCCTCCCAAAGTGCTGGGATTACAGGCGTAATCCACCACACCCTGCCAGTGGTTCTTAAATTCATCTTCTTCTCCACATTCCCACTCCCATTGCCTTGACTAGGCCTCATCTTCTTTTCCATCAACTACTGCAATGGTTTCTCAGTTGTTACTCCTTTTTCTTATAGAAAAAAGAGATTGGTTCTCATTCTAGTCTACCCACCACACTTCTTCCAGATTATAGTGAAGCATGAATCCGATCCTTATAGCCCAGCTTTAAAAAATTCCAAGGACTCCACTTCCCGTATAATTGTTTTACAAACTGTTCACTAGAGAACCAGCTCCAAACTACCTTTTCAGCTTCTTTATTGATTACTCCTGCCATTGTACCCCAGTCTCTAACCATGTGCCAAGTGGGTCAGGATTCTTATATTTCCCTTCTTCCTACATACTTTTGCTCAACCTAAAATGTCTCTGAGTCCCGGATCATACATCTGTTAAAATGTAGCTGCCTATCTTCAGCGTTGTTGAGAAACTTGGAGAAAATAAGATATGTACATAGGACACTCAGCATTGGGTTCTTTTTTAAGAAAAGTTTCTTTCAATTCATCAGGTTAAAACTTTGTTTATTCTTCAAGGCCAAAGTTCAGTAGCTCACCTAAGCATTCACACACATTTACATACCGTAACTCTTTTAATTCTTGATTAGTACTGGTATGACAACATAATATGACTGTTGGCTGGATGTGGTGGCTCACGCCTGTAATCCCAGCACTTTGGGAGGCCAGAGCGAGTGGATCATCTGAGGTCAGGAGTTTGAGACCAACCTGGTCAACATAGCAAAACCCAGGCGCTACCAAAAATATAAAAATTAGCCAGGGGTGATGGTACATACCTGTAATCCCAGCTACTGGAGAACCTGAGGCATGAGAATCACTTGAACCCAGGAGGTGGAGGTTGCAGTGAGGCGAGATCGTGCTACTGTACTCCAACTTGTGTGACAGAGAGAGACTCAGTCTAAAAAAAAAAAAAAAAGATAACATGACTGTTACAGAGGATGTGTTTGTTCCCTTTAGTCGAGTTCATTGTAAACTTGAACACAAAATCATTGTTGTATTCATTTTCATACTCAATGCTTTCAATGGAGCAGGGCTCTCAGTGTTTGTCGAATTGTAACATCCTCTATCCTACTTTAATATCTAACGGGGCCAAGACTGAACCTTTCAAAAATACTTCATTTTAGCCCAGGCGCAGTGGCTCATGCCTGTAATCCTAGCACTTTGGCGGGGGGGGCCGAAGCGGGCAGATTACAAGGTCAGGAGTTCAAGACCAGCCTGGCCAATAGAGTGGAACCCCATTTCTACTAAAAATACAAAAATTAGCCAGGCATGGTGGTGGGTGCCTGTGGTCCCAGCTACTCAGGAGGCTGAGGCAGGAGAATCACTTGAACCTGGGAGGCGGAGCTTGCAGTGAGCCGAGATTGCGCCACTGCACTCCAGCCTAGGCGACAGCGGGAGACTCAGTCTCGAAAAAAAAAAAAAGAAAGAAACACTTCATTTTAAGGAAAATTACACCATAGAGGCTGGTAAAAGTCATCACAGTTGTCAAACTAATGATAAGTGACTTAAACACAGTATTTCCTTTATATATTTTTTTAAAACTTCACTGTTTAGATGAATTAATGCAAACTTAAGTTGTCTTTTGGGAACAATAACAAAAATAGAAACCATTTTTGACTGATTTATAGCTCGTAAACTTATTTTAATACATAAAACTGGGAGGAATATTAAAACAGAATCAGCAACATAATTTCATATCTAAAATTTCTCATACTCTCTGGAGTAAAATCACGTTGTGTTTACGTTTTTCCCATATATGAATAAAACTGTAGATGATACAAAAATCCATGTACTTATTCTGTAAAAATACTTATAGATATTTCGTGTGGGATGAAACACTATCCAAAATACAAAAGCTTTTGAAATTTATTTATTTATTTTTGTTTATTTATTTTTCTTTTTCGAAATGGAGTCTTGCTCTGTCACCCAGGCTAGAGGGCAGTGGTGTGATTTAGGCGCACTGCAACCTCCACCTCCCAGGTTCAAGCAATTCTCCTGCGTCAGCCTCCTGATTAGCTGGGATTGTAGGCACGTGCCACCAGGCCCAGCTAATTTTTATACTTTTACTAGAGACGGGGGTTTCACCATGCGGGCCAGGCTGGTCTCGAACTCCTGACCTCGTGATCTGCCTGCCTCGTAATATTTATTTGATGCCTATTTTGGTCCTTCATTGATTCATCAGTGATACAAAAACAAAACAAAACACCCAACAAGGTTGTACCAGACATTAAGAAGTTCAATTATGTTAAAATCACAGTTCACATTGCAACAGGCACTAGCTTCAACAGCATGACCACTATTCCTGTTTGACTCCTTGGAGAGGATTATCAGCCATCCACAGAGATCATTTTATTTATTATAACAAATGTCCCATAGATATCCAGAGGTTAGGGAGGTATCACAGGGGAAATCCAGTTAGCAGATGATTTCAACTGCTCTGCATGGATTGGTGGATGAATTGGTGGACTCATAGTATGCAGGATATCTCCTATAGCAATGGCTACTCAACAAAGTTCCCTAGTTCCCTTAGTACCCAGAACAGACAAGGAAGAAAGAGGAGAGAGAGAGAGAGAGAGAGAGAGACAGACAGAGAGAAAGACAGAGAGAGAGACAGAGAGAGAGAACATGAGAGGATATTAAAGAAAAATCAAGTGAGATTCCAGAAAGTCATTAGAGAGTCATATAGAGAGAGAAAATTAAAAATAGTCATGGCAGAATGGGGTATAGCACCACAAATTCTCCAGATGTTCATCACTGTCTAAGTGAACAAATCATTGAGCCTACACCTCCACTTTTCTGAGTAACTTTTAAAATAATATGAAAGTAATACTTATTATAGAAAAAAATAACATGGAGCAACAAAATGAATGAAATAATCCCATATAATTCTACTACCTGCTACTCAGATATAACCACTATTAACATTTTATTTTGTATTCTAAGATTTCATTTATGTGTATGCCAATACATATTATCTTGTTACTTGCTTTATTTAAAATAATAAACAGTTTTCTGTATCATTACATAATCTACTACTAATTGTTTTTTTAAAAATAGCTGAAAAATATAGCTTTGAACAGTTATGTGATTATTTTATCAACCTCCTACTTCTGGGCATTTGAGTATTTTGTGCTATTTAAAAATCGTGTGAAGAGTACTAAAATGAACATCCATTGAACAGAGATTATCAAGGTGAGTTGGTTTACCTTATAGTTGAAAAACAGCTACCCCATAATTTAATGAACTCCCCAAAACTCACTTGCCTCTATTAGTCCTTCACAAAATAAAAGCCCTTGTGAAGAAAAGCCATTGTGTGTGGAGGGAGTGATAACACATTATAACTTATTTACGTTTTACACACACACGTGTGTGTGTATGTGTGCATGCTTCTTCTCCAGATATATGGGTACATGTACACAAAGGAACATAAAAAATGTATTTGTGGCAGGGCGTCATGGTGCACACCTGTAATCCCAGGACTTTGGGAGGCCGAGGCAGGCAGATCACTTGAGGGCAGAAGTTGAAGACCAGCCTGGGTAACATGGCAAAAACCCGTCTCTACTAAAAATACCAACCTTAGCCAGGCATGGTGGCACGTGACTGTAATCCCAGCTACTCGGGAGGCTGAGGCACAAGAATCACTTGAACCCAGGAGGTGGAGGCTGCAGTGAGCTGAGATAGTGTGCCACTGCACACCAGCCTGGGAAACTGAGTGAGATTCCATCTCAAAAAAAAAAAAAAAGATATTTGCAGTATTGCTGAGCATTGCAAGAGAAATGCGCCAAAACAGTAGAATGCATAAACAGTTCCACAGTCATACAATAGAAAATACTAGAGCAATGAACAAGAAACCAACTTTTGTTACACAAAACAACATGAATGAATCTTGAAAATATAAAATGAGATCGGGCATGGTGGCTCACACCTATAGTCCCAACACTTAGGGAGGTTGAGGTGGAAGGATTACTTGAGCCCAGGAGTTTGAGACCAGCCTGGGCAACACAGCAAGATCCTGTTTCTACAAAAAACTTCTTTTAAAAATTAGCCAGGTATGGTGGCATTTGCCTGTGGTCCTAGCTACTTGGGAGGCTGAGGTGGGAGGATAGCTTGAGCCCAGAAGGTTAAGGCTGCAGTGAGCTGTGTTCACACTATAGCACTCCAGCCTGGGTGACAGAACATGTCAGTGTCTCAAAAATAAAAAAAATAAAATAAAATAAAATGGAATGAACAAATAAACAAAAATAATGTGAACTGTATAATTTCATCTATATAAAATTCAAAAACAGGCAAACATAATGGTTGCCTTCCAGGTAGGAGAGACAGGGTAGAAATTGGGGAGTGCTGGTAGTGTTTTCTTTCTTGATTAGGTGCTGATTACATAGATACTAACTTTATTTATTTTTGTATTTTATATTTTGTGCTTTATGGTGGTCATATTTTACTAACTTTTCTGAAATTGACAACAATATATTGCCATATGTATTGTTCACTTTTCTGAATGTGAATATATACACTGAATATATATTCTGATTATACATATGTATATACATTATATGAATCATATATTCTTATAAGAATATAAGAAATAGATAACATGATCATCTTGGTTGTCTCTTGGGAGAAAACACATGGCTGAGGGATAGGGGTGCATTTTCTTTTTTTTTTTTTTGAGACGGAGTTTCACTCTTGTTGCCCAGGCTGGAGTGCAATGGCACAATCTCGGCTCACGGCAACCTCCGCCTTCTGGGTTCAAGCGATTCTCCTGGCTCAACCTCCCGAGTAGCTGGGACTACAGGGATGTGCTACCACGCCCGGCTAATTTTGCATTTTTAGTAGAGACAGGGTTTCTCCTGTTGGTCAGGCTGGTCTCAAACTCCCAACCTCAGGTGATCCGCTAGCCTGGGCATCCCTAAGTGCTGGGATTACAGGCATGAGCCACTCTGCCCAGCCAGGGGTGCATTTTCTTCCATTTTGAAACATATAAATTAGTATTTGCTCAAAAAATAGATAAATTACTACAACAAGATTTATACAGTATAACATGCATTGTTCTGACAGATCCTTATAGTTTCAGTATTCTTGCTTTTACTTAAGGTGTTTTCCTTTTGGCACTTAATATTGTGAATTGCACAGGGCTCACATCTGTGGTCTAAGGTGATGAACCACTCTTTGCATTTCCAGTCATTCTCTTTCTTCAGCATTCTGTCTATGTCCAATGTCAGTTTCAAAAAAAAAAAAAAAACCTCTTCCAATTTCATTGGCATTTCTGATGCAGGTTCCCAGAATTCATACATAACCATTCAGTCACTTTTACACATTCTAAAACTTTTTAAACTTTAATGAAATTATTGCTCCAAATCTCATCAAATTCTTTGATTATGTAAATAGCCGCTCAGAAACACCACTTCTGTAAACACTTGTATGTACTGAGTAAATGCAAAATAGATGACATTTGTTTAGCTTTACAGGTTTATGAAATTTTTACGCTTAATTTCAAAAATATTAAGTAAATAAATGCTCGGATATGCACACAATTCTTAAGAAACAGTCACTACCACCTGTTATCTGTTCAGTGCCAACATTTATAAAATAATAAATATGGTTTTTATTTGAACACCGAATGCTGGGTTCTTTGGCTGGAGTAAACATGTAGAAAATGTGCTCTACCTTGGGGAAATATGATATTTATACATAGATATGTTTGAAATTTTTATATATGATTCATAGGAGTGTAATGAAAAGGAAAATGCAGAAAATTTTAAGAGTAACAGGAAGACCTTAAGTAGTAAAAACTGTTTAATCCTAAATCTATGAGTGACTTGGTAAAATATAAATTCTAAAACCATTTTTAAAAACCATAATCCCTGTTAATAGACAGGAGGACTGAAATAGGCAGAGTACTCATGAATGTGTCTATTCAAGGTTTTCATTGTTTTTCATCCTGGAGGGATATTTTTTAAATTAAGAGTATGACACAGATACTGACCAATTAGAACAGACATCTCAGTCGTGGTCCTGGAGGTCATCTGGGGTGCCAGGAATTAAGGCCTTGATGCCATAGTGTGCCAATAGTAAATAGCATTTTGACATTAACAATCATGCAATTATATAAGTGCATATCACCAGAATGTCAGCCTTGCTCTAATCCTAGCTATTCCCAGTAACAAGTGTCTGATATGTTGACTACATCCTGTTCTATATGTTCTATACTTATTATTCCTAGTCCCTCTATCATCTTTGTAGGTAGCAATATTCATCTCAGATTCTACCAGGAAGAACTGTGGGACAGAAACAGTAAATGAATGACTCTTCCACATTTGTTCAAAGGGAGTTAACATGAAAAACTGCTTTTCTAGCTTATCCTGAAATATTAGAAGATCTTACAAGATAGCACACATTCCTGGATGAAAACAATTTGTCTGAATTTAGAAATAATAATTGGCAGCATGCAATTCATGAATATTTATAAAGTCCTATATTTTTATAAAAGCAATAATAACAACAACTCTTTAAAATGTTTGAAATGACTATGGAATTTTTTTTTTTTTTTTTTTTTTTTTTTTGAGACAAGGTCTCACTATGTTGCCCAGGCTAGTCTCAAACTCCTGGCCTGAAGCAATCCTCTTTTTTTTTTTTTTTTTTTTTTTTTTTTTTTTTTTTTTTTTTTGCGTATGGGAGACAGAGTCTTACTCTGTTGCCGAGGCTGGAGTGCAGTGGCATGATCTCGGCTCACTGCAAGCTCTGCCTCCTGGGTTCACGCCATTCTCCTGCCTCAGCCTCCCGAGTAGCTGGGATACAGGTGCCTGCCACCACACCTGGCTAAGTTTTTGTATTTTTGGTGGAGACAGGGTTTCACCTTGTTAGCCAGCATGGTCTCGGTCTCCTGACCTCATGATCCGCCCGCCTCAGCCTCCCAAAGTGCTGGGATTACAGGCATGAGCCACCATGCCCAGCCCTGAAGCAATCCTCTTACCAGCCTCCTTAGTTATTATGGAATTTAAAATATGAACTGTATTTTTTTCTTATGTGTCATTACAATATTGTAGTTATATGTATTTTTTGTTTTTATCTTTAGGAAATGTGTGTTGAAATATTTGCAAATGAAATGTCATGTTTTCTGCAGCTTATTTTCAAATATTTTAGAAAAAAACTAAGGTATATACGAACAGACAAAGCAAATGTGGCCAAATATTAACAACTGGTAAGTCTAGGTAAATGTATACAAGTTTTCTCTGTTCTACTCTTCCAACTTTTCTGTATGTAGCTTTGAGCATTTTCATAATAAGATGTTGATGGATTAACCTGGAGGACATTATGTTAAGTGAATGAAATAAGCGAGGCACAGAAAGATAAATACCCCATGTTCTCACTCATATGTGGAAGCTAAGAAAGTTGAGCTCATAGAAGTGGAGAGTAGAACCGTGGTTGCTAGAGTCTGGGAAGGGGAGCAGGGAGAGGTGGATAGGGAAAGGTTGGTTAACAGAGACATAATTAAAGCTAGATAGGAGGAATGACTTACAGTGTTCTATAGCACTACAGAGTGATTATAGTTATTAATTTATTTCTTAGTTTTTGTTACGTTTTTTAAGAGACAGAGTCTCACTCTGTTTTACAGGCTGGAATGCAGTGATAGGATCATAGTTCACTGAAGCTTGAACTCCTGGGCTCAAGCAATCCTTCCACCTCAGCCTCCTGAGTAGCTGGGACTACAGGCATGTACCACCATGCCTGGCTAATTTTTTTTTTTTTTTTTTTTTGAGACAGGGTCTTGGTCTGTTACCCAACTGTCACCCACGCTGGAGTACAGTGGCATAATCATGGCTCACTGCAGCCTGAACTTCCAGGGTTCAAGCAATCCTCCCACCTCAGCCTCCTGAGGAGTTGGGTCTACAGCCACATGCCACCACACCCAGCTAATGTCTTCTAATTTTTGTAGAGATGAGATCTCGCTATGTTGCCCAGGCTGGTCTTGAATTCCAGCTTCAAGTGATCCTCCCACCTCAACCTCCCAAAATTCTGGGATTTCGAATGTGAGCCACTGCACCTGGCCTATTGTATATTTTCAAATAGCTAAAGGAGAGAATTTTGAATGTTCCAAACACAAAGAAATAGTCAATGTTCGATGTGGTGGGTATGCTAGTTACCCTGATCTCATCATTACACATTGTATACACGTATGGAAATAACACTCTGTATACAAGTATCGAAATAGCATTTACACATTGTATACATGTAGTGAAATAACACTCTGTAACCCCATAAAGGTATACAATTATGTCTCAAAACTTTGTGAAAACATGAGAAAATGAAAAAATATAAATGGTGTATATATATAGAAAATGGCCAATAAATATTCTTTATATATATATTATTTATATAAGCTATTCAATAAATATACTTTTTTCTCCATGTCTATCTCATTGCTCTCTCTCTCTCCCTCCCTCTCTCTCTCTATATATATACACACACACACATACATGTATATGGATATATATATGGCATATATATATATATATATGGCAATGAGCCAGACATGGAGAAAAATTAAGAAAATGTGAAAGTCGTGTCCACCCTGTAGAAACATACCAGCAAGGTGGGAACAAATAACTGCACTGTACATGATTATAATCTGATGTTACTATGCAGTTTTAGATATGAAGTGTTTAAACAATAACACCTAGAGTCACTGGCATAGAAGGGAAGAGAATACTTAATGCTGTTACCCAGAAATTGCCATGGTGTAGCTCAAAGTACAACCTTTTAGTGTAGCTGCCAGGCAGGGAGCAATACTTCCCACTAAAGAGGATCAACCAGCCCTGGGATTTCACCACACAGGAAACACGCATTGTGCCAAAGCAAGAACAGAGACTGAAGAGACCAAGGATGCAGCATGCTCTGAGGACCCTGAGAGGGGAGCTTTCTTTCTCACCAAGCACCCATTTACATTAACAAGTAGAGCAGGCAACTAGCAAATAATTCTTAGAATCCATAGCACATAGGCAAATCTCCCACAGAAAATACATAATATGGCTGGGCGTGGTGGCTCATGCCTATAATTCCAGCACTTTGGGAAGCCAAGGCAGACAGATCACTTGAAGTCAGGAGTCTGAGACCAGCCTGGCCAACATGGCAAAACCCCATCTCTACTAAAAGTACAAAAATTAGCCGGGCATGGTAGCATGTGCCTGTAGTCCCAGCTACTTAGGAGGCTGAAGTTCACTGCTTGAACCGGCTGCAGGGAGCTGAGATGGTGCCACTGCACTCCAGCCTAGGCAACAGAGCAAGACTCTGTCTCTAAAAAAAAAAAAAAGAAAAGAAAAGGAAAGAAAAAGAAAATACATAATATTCAGTCCTTTGAACTGATGCTTTGACAGGCAAATGCGTCTACATTTGCAGCAAGAACGACATGGAACACATAAAGGAGGGCACAAGCTAGACCAGAACCATTCTCGTCAACACATGGGTTAAGGGTTTTTGCCAGGGCATTAGAAGATATACTTTAGGGTATGTTTAATGTAAGTGCCTGGAGAAAAATAGACAGTACATGCAGTCTTTCTCAGCAAATCTTTGCTGCCATTTTCATAGAATTCTGAGATAAATTTTGCTAAGTGTTATTACACTGAGATTGGACCCAGTGAATCCCATATGACTGTTAAGTCTGCATTGTCCTCTCCTGGGCCTTATTTCTGTCTAGTATGCTGTGCTATATTAACATGAGGAATACCAGGAGTAATTGTTACAGGAGTCTGGAGGTTTTAAAAGATTGAAGGCTGCGCATGGGACTGGAAGAAACAAAAGAGAACATGAGTGGGAAATCCCACAAAATGATATGGGGTTATGGGGAAAGGATTTCCTGACTATAAGACTTATGAATCACACAGGAATGAGTGACTGTGGAGAATGAAACACACATACACACACACACACACACACACACACACACACACACACACACACGCACAATTTTCACAAAAACCTTTAGGCCATGAATATTCTATTCTCCTCCACCAAGTCGGAATTGTTCTTCCTACAATAGGAAGTGCTCCCTGGCTGACCTCTCCTTCACAGTCATCAACCCTACCTTCTATAACCTCCCATATCACTAAACTAAGAAAACATAATCATCAGCCGGCAGCAAATTCTAAAAGGCCTTTGGCATATCACACTGGCTTTGCATCAAATTTATTGCTGAATTTCACTGGCTTCTCTCGATCTGCTTTATTGCTGATTTTAATCTTGTTTGTTTTAGGCTTCTGAGCCCCACTGCAAAATACCTAATATACCCTTTGTAGCTAGAGACTGTCTAAATTAAATGTATCACATTCCCATTATAACAATACTATATCATGCACATTATGTAGCACCCATAGGTGGCCTACATTTTTAATTATTTCCCTCCCCCAAACTCTAAATTAATACAATGAATTTAGAAACCCCTCCAACTCTCATCAGAGCAAGTAATTGAATACTCCATTATGATAATAAACCATTTTTCATTGTAAGTGCTTGTTCCCAGAGGGCTTTGCTCTGTGCAGTAAGTCTACAGGCAATAGTTTTGAAAGGGCAGTGTGTGCTATGTACTCAGATAATAACACTTTGTTATTTTGCCTTAGATCTTAAACCACTTTCACTCTAACAAACCATCCAGTATTCTATGTCAAAAAAATCAATCAAGGAAGCTACATTTTTTAGGTAGAAAAGGAGATGCATGAAGGTGGTCGCTTTTCCATAGCACCCCAGTGATTCAGAGATTGAGTAAGAGAAATAAAGCATGTAGCCAAACAGGGCTGGAGGTGAGTATTCCTTTTTTTGTTTTTGTTTTTGTTTTTGTTTTTGTTGTTTTTGAGATGGAGTTTCGCTCTCATTGCTCAGGCTGGAGTGCAATGGCATGATCTCGGCTCACTGCAACCTCTGCCTCCCAGGTTCAAGTGATTCTCCTGCCTCAGCCTCCCAAGTAGCAGGGATTACAGGCATGCGCCACCATGCCAGGCTAATTTTTTAGAGATGGGGTTTCTTCATGTTGGTCAGGATGGTCTCAAACTCCTAACCTCAGGTGATCCACTCGCCTCGGCTTCCCAAAGTGCTGGGATTACAGATGTGAGCCACCTTGCCTTGCCAAGTATTCATGTTTTTAATGATCTCCTGGCCTGTCCATCTTCTTCTCCTGTAAATGCCCCTGGATCCAGATGAGATGTAAGAGCCTCCAGGCCAAGGATTATGTCATGTGTAGCATGAATCCTTTCAGTGCTTTGCCTGAGATGGGCAATCAATGAGTGTTGAATAACTGGGCAAGAAATGATGCAGGCTGCCCTATGTTTGTCCTCTGGAGCACAGGTGAGGAGGAGCAGAAGACAGCCCTACCTCTAAGCAATTGCCCAGGGCCCAGATGAGAAGGGACAGAAAAAAAACAAAACCTCATCCCACATTTGCAATAGCAGCATACAGATGTGCAAAAACAATTGAGCATTTAAGGCAGCGTTGATGTAGATAAAATATCTTCAGGTTGAGAATTAGTCTAGAGTAGATTAAGGTAAGAATATAGCCTCTAGAGTCAGGCCACTTGGCTGTGAATCCTTTTTCTGCCACTTACTGTCTAGTGGTGACATTGGGTGAACTACTTGGCGTCTCTGTGCTTCAGTTTCTTCATTTGTAAAATGGGGATAATGATAGTACTGACTTTGAGGGTTGCTGTGAAGATAAAAAAGATTAAAAATTACTTAGAACAGTGGCAGACACATTATAAATACTGTTACCTATTATTATGGTTGCTATGGATCACATGCCCATCATCACTCAAGAAGTACAAGGCCAAGTAGGTGGTCATCTCCATGGTAAGGATAGAAGCTGATAAAAGGTCTGTGTGAACAGATTCATCGCTCCCAAGAAGTCACATGTGTGAAAATTCACTCATCAGTCCTACTCTTTATGGCAGAAGCCCCCTCTGAACAGAAAAATGATATAGGAGAGGACGGTGATTCGCCCCTGATGGGTTTCCCTTCACAAACCTCCAGTGATTCCTGCTTGCCTCACAACACATTCCTGCCCTAGCTTTTGAAGCTCTGTACTGTATGGTCCCCGACTATTTTCCTCACCAGAACTCTTAACTGCTTTCTGCATTCACCTTAGCTCTGGGCTTTCTGTTCATCTAGCTGATGCTATTAAAGTCTGTTCTGGCTAGACATAATTCTTCCCAAGGCATCCTGGTCTGGCCACAGGAACCCTTGACAGCATGTGCCATTAAAGTCCATTGAATTTCCCTGTCTACATCTGGAAATACCTAAAGGATTTTCATAACAAAAGGATTAATTAGGCCGAGCGAGGTGGCTCACGCTGGTAACCCCAGCACTTTGGGAGATCAAGGAAGGCGGATCACCTGAGGCCAGGAGTTCAAGAACAGCCTGGCCAACATGGCGAAACCCCATCTCTACTAAAAATACAAAAAAATTAGCCAGGCATGGTGACAGGCGCCACTAATCCCAGCTACTCAGGCAGCTGAGGCAGGAGGACCACTTGAACCTGGGAGGCGGAAGCTGCAGTGAGCCAAGATTGCACCATTGCACTACAGCCTGGACAACAAGGGCAAAACTCTGTCTCAAAAAAAAAATGTTTTTTTAATAAAATAAAAAAGGATTCTTTGGGAAGCCAAGGCAGGTAGATCACCTGAGGTTGGGAGTTTGAGACCAGCCTGACCAACATGGAGAAACCCTGTCTCTAATAAAAATACAAAATTACCCAGATGTGGTGGCACATGCCTGTAATCCCAGCTACTCTGGAGGCTGAGGCAGGAGAATCGCTTGAACCCGGGGAGGCAGAGGTTGCAGTGAGCCGAGATTGTGCCGTTGCATTCAAGCCTGGGCAACAAGAGCGAAACTCCATCTCAAAAAAAAGGATTAATTGCCCATAAAACTGTAGGAAATGTATATACAGCAACTAGCAGTGGATCTTCAGCATAAACTGAGTTATAATTGAGATAGTGTCATTCTCTTCTATTTCCAATTCCTGCACACTAAAGGGCAATGTGTGCCACGTACTCAGCACAAAGGGACGGATCTGTGGGCAGAGGGTTCTGAGGGGGTGTTAGAGGATGCCAAAGCCACAAGACCAACAGGGAGCTTCTTTCTGAATCATGTCTTTGGCAGCCTGCAGCCATTTCTGTTAAGGTAGACAAGCGGCTAGCAAATAATTTGTAGAACATTTGGTAGATAAGTATTTCTTCCACAGAAAAGCATACAGATTCAGGACTTAAAGATGGTTCTTTCACAGGAAAATACAAAGGGCCACCGGGACTCTCTGCAATGCTGGTCATGTTCTTCCACTTGGTCTGGTTGGTAGCTATATAGGCATGTTCATTTTGTGAAAATTCATGCAACTGCACACTGAGGAATTGTGTACTTTTCTATATGTCTGTTATACTTCAATTAAAAAGTCTATTAAAGAAAATTGAACATGTTAAATGTATATATACTATTTGAAATTTTAAAGGGCTTTAATTAACTGTGTCAATGGACTAAATATTAATCAGTCAATAAAAGCTATCATTCAAAATTTGCTAATTCCATGAAATAGAATAATAAGATTTGTAAGCTGAACTAAAAAACTTAAGGAAAATATCATTCAGCCATAAAAGAAATGAAGTACTGATTCATGCTACAATGTGGATGAACCTCCAAAATATTATGGTACATGAAAGAAGCTGGACACAAAAGGCCACATAGCATATGATTCAATTTATGTGAAATATCTGAATAGGCAAATTTATAGAGATAGCAAACAGGTTAGTGATTGACGAGGTTGAGGAGGAAGGTGGGAATGGGGAATGATTGTTTAACGAGAAGGGAGTTTACTTTGGAGCAATGGAAATGTTTGGAACTAAACGCCACTGCATTGTCCACTTTAAAATGCCTAATCTTAAGTGAATTTCACCTCAAGAAAAGACTTACAATGAGATTTATATTTTCATAGTTAACATGTAATACATTCAATAGGAATATTTAGACTGCTGAATGGTTTCTGTGCACCAAAACCACCTCAAGGGCACACAAAGCAATCTTAATTTCTTTCGGCTTTTACTGTGGGGGCTATAAAAAGGGTCAGGTTCACGGTCAGATGCAGGGATGGGAGTATCGCTCGACACTGTTTGGAAGAGATGGTTCACCATCTTTGCAAATCCAGTTTCATATGTTCTCCCTAGCAAAGTGGAGAATGAGATATAACAAACAAAAACGTAATTGATGGAGTCTGAGGAGTCACTGTTTCTTCCCCCCTGCCATTTGATACATCTGAATTTGATCCATCTGAGATGGCCTCTCTCAAGTTAACCAACTCCCAGGAAGGGAGGTTCTACAAAATGTTTGTAATAGATCTCATATCCAATGAGTAGGATTTGTAGGGAAAATTATGACATAGATGATTATGTCTTTGTAATGTGTCCATAGGAGGTCAACATTAAGTTCAATTTATCATTAACTGGACATGTTTGTTACTTTGGCATAGGAAGTAATGTGTAATATGTACACATTAATGGTATATGTAATGTGTAATGCATCCATGGGAGGCCGACATTCAGTTCAATTTATGATTGAACTGGACATGTTTGCTAGTCTGGCAAAGGAAGTTATCTTGGTGATAGTGGAAGGGGTTGAGCATCTCTGGAATTTGGGGAAGGAGAGAACAAATTTCAAAAGAGACCTACTTGAAAAACTTGTTTCAGCATCTACAGAGTGGAAAGTGCACTTAAGCACAAACTTTGAGTAGCTACAGACAGAAATCAAGAATTATTTGCAACTAATATGCATGTCTCAAAACAAGAAAATGACTGTTCCAACAGAGTCCAACAGGGGGCAGTAGTGATTTCCTCAGCTCCATTCAGTGACAGCAAGTTGACCTCAAGTTTCATTAGGTTTCGGTTGCCAGATCTAGTAAATAAAAATACATGGCACCAAATTAACTTGAATTTCAGATAAAGAAGCCAATTTTTTAGTATGTTTCATATATTTCATATGAAACTGGGGCATACTTAGACTAAAAAAGCATTTATCTTTTAGTATGATATCCATATTTAACTGGGTATCTGGTATTTTATTTGGCCTTCCTAACGTGTGTGTGTGTGTGTGTGTGTGTGTGTGTGTGTGTGTGTTTAGGAGAGAGAGAAACAGGCCCAGAGAATACATGTGGCTCATCTAGTTTACACAGTCTAACATACTGAAACAGGGTTTCTGTTCATTTCCTCCTAAGATGCTATGAAAAGGTGAAATCATGGTCTGAAAATTTGGGCGTTTTCCTGATTCCTGCCTTTTTTCTGATCTTCCTCTACTAGCTCTATCTTTCCTGCTTTATAGCCAAACAGATTTCTAGTTAACCTTGTCTGTCCCCATATTGGCAATCATCTTCATGGTTTATGTCTTCCAATGAACCTGTCTCCTTCTCCCAATTTTCTTATCCTGCCCCTAAGGTTTAATTTTGTTCAAGAGTCTTCTGAAAACAAGCAGAAAGTAAATGAAGACTGTCAGCTCACCTCAACCTGGACCAGATGGAGTTAGGGAGGTAGTGAAAACATGAAGTAAAAGAGAAGGAAAAACATGTTTTATTTGTCTCTTTTTGTCATGTGTCACAGAACAGGGGACCTGCTATATCTGTGATATTTACCTTAGAAACAAGGTTTGTTTAAACTGGGTAAGCCACATGGCCGCAGTTTTTCTCAATGGTAAATAAAAATAATCTCAACCTAGCACTGCAGGTAGGCTTCAATGAGAAAAGGATATACAAGTACTTTGTAAGATGTTAAAGGCTATGGTTATAACAATTTATTATGTGTTTCTACTTTTGGAATACTATAACTAATATAGGCTTTGATCTCTTGAAAATAAACATTGTCAATATATATTCTTCGCCATTACCCTAACCGCAGCACTAGTCAAAGGTGTTATAACAGTGATAACAAAGCTGAACTAAGGTAGGCTAAATAATCGGTACCTTCCAATTTCCTGGGGTTGAGCTCTCCCTTGGAGAGCAGGTGACAGTTGGGGACAGAGTGATACTCTTTTTTTAAAACCACATTAGAGTCTCCAAGAAATGGCAATGTTTCAAATGCATAAAAGGAAACATTCTGTAGCTAAACACCAGGAAACATCTATCAAAACACAAAAGAAGTCAAAAATTACTTTATAATATGCAGAAAAATATGCATTTGAATGATCACCTTAAAAGAGTTTTGGGTGGGGGATGGAGGAATAACACATTTATTGATGTTATGCCAGAGGATGGGTGACTGCCGTATTCTTCTATTAAATCTTCCCAGGAAAGGAAACTTTAGGGACTCAAAAGATGCTTGTGATGAGTTTATCTTACTTGCTTTTCTAGACTTTTGCTTTCAGCAAAGCACTGTAGCTCTGACCGTTATATTCATCACCCTGTTAGGTGTCGGCTGCTATTTTTGTTTATTTCTCACACATTCTTCTTGTGTTCTCGTCTTTCCAACTCCAGAGATAGCTAAGCATTTCCAAACTTATCCCTTGTGTACTTACATCCCCTGCATTCAATCCAGTTTTCTAAACCCCAGGTACAGTGATTCCCTACCACTTACCAAAGGGGATGTGCCTTTCAGGGGCCCTTGTGGAGGTCCTATGTGACCACTTAACACCATTTGTCAGCATTAGTTTCCAGCAAAGGATTAGACCACAGGTCTCTAAAGTGGGAGCTGGGGGTGAGATATTCCTCCTCATTCCTGAATGTGATGTTCTAGGGTTTGGGTAAAATGACCTATTGGTGTATGAGGAAAAAATAATAAAACAGTTATCTCTTTCTCTTAAAAGTGAAAGGAATTCAACTTTAGTATTTACTGTATGGATACACAAAGACACTCTACTGGTATGCCAAGTGTCCTAGGGAGAGTGAGAATTCCATAGTGAGTTGGGATTGACAGTGACCCCTGCTATAATTTGGATTTTTGACTCCTCCAAATCTCATGGTGTTATTTAATCCTAATGTTGGAGTTGGGGCTTAATGGGAAGTGTTTGGGTCATGGGAGTGGATCCCTCATGAAGAGATTAATGCCCTCCCTGTAGGGGGAGTGGGTGCAGTAAGTGAGTTCTCACTTTTCGTTCCCAGGAGAACTGGTTATTTTATTTTTATTTTTTGAGATGGAGTTTTGCTCTGTCGCCAGGCTGGAGTGCAGTGGCATGATCTCGGCTCACTGCAACTTCTGCCTCCCGGGTTCAAGCGATTCTGCCGCCTCAGCCTCCCGAGTAGTTGGGACTACAGGTGCGCACCACCACACCCAGCTAATTTTTGTATTTTTAGTAGAGACGGGGTTTCACCATGTTGGCTAGGATTGTCTCCATCTCTTGACCTCGTGATCCGCCCACCTCAGCCTCCCAATGTGCTGGGATTACAGGCGTGAGCCACCACGCCCAGCCGAGAACTGGTTATTAGAAAGAGCCTGGTACCTCCCCCATCTGGCTCTCTTGATTTGCTCTCACTGTGTGATCTCTGCACACATGGGTTCCCCTTGACTTTCCCTGTTCTTGGACGCAGCATGAGGAACTCACCAGAAGCCAAGCAGATGCCGGGGCCATGTTTCTTGTACAGCCTGTAGAACTGTGAGCCAAGCAAACCTCTTTTCTTTATAAATTACCCAGCCTCAGATATTCCTTTGTGGCAACACAGACTCCTCCATTCTCATTCATTCTATTTCCTAGAATTGTGAAATATTGCAATTTGCATGTAAAAAGTTATATGGTTTTACCGATGAGGTTATTTAGTTTTAAAATATTCCTGCAGAGAGAGCATGAATTGAATTGAGTTTTAATAACACAAGCAAAAGGAAACAACAAGAAATTGGCAGAGCTGATAACTTTTTCTCCTTCTGGCATGAGCTCTCATTCAGCCATATTACGGGTGAAAACAGTGGTCATGTAATAGAGCTGACACATCTCTCTTGCTTATGAAAAGTTTGTTCCTGTTAAAAATAAAAAGGTTTAGATCACAAACAAATGAAATAAAATGTATTTTAAAATATTGTTTATTTTCCCCTCTAAAATTTTATAACCATATTAATAGAGTAGTGTGTGTATATAATATAAAGCTAACTACAAATCTTTTGCAATGATATGCTCAAAGAATTGTTACTGATAGGTGGATGCAAACAAAAAAGTCAGACAACCACTAAATGAGAGTCAGTGCTGTGCTAGAACTTGCCCCTACAGGCTTATGAGTGCCGGCTATTAAATTTTCAGGAATTTTTTTAAAACTACCTGTTATACACAACTGATATGGTTTCGCTGTGTCCCCACTCAAATTTCATCTTGAATTGTAGCTCCCATAATTCCCACGTGTTGTGGGAGGGACCCAGTGGGAGGTAATTGAATCATGGGGCGGGTCTTTCTTGTGATGATCTTGTGATAGTGAATAAGTCTCATGAGATCTGATAATTTTATGAAGGGCAGTTCCCCTGCCCTTGCCTGCCGCCATGTAAGACTTGACTTTGTTCCTCCTTCACCCTCCAGCATGATTGTGAGGCCTCCCCAGCCAGGTGGAGCTGTGAGTCCATTAAACCTCTTTTCCTTCATAAATTACCCAGTCTAAGGTATGTCTTTATTACCAGCATGAGAACTAATACAACAAATATTATTAAATTTTTAATTACATAAACTTATAATTACATATGTTAAAAACAAAGGTAGTAAATATCCAAAGCTTGGCATTTCCTAATTACTCTTCTTATTTTACTAATTCTATGCTCTTTAGGGTATTTATATCTATTTTATCTTTATGATGGTGTATTCATTATCTATTGCTGTAAAACAAATTATCCCAAAATTTAGCAGTTTAAAATAACAAACATTAATTAGCTTACATAGTTTCTAAGTCAGGAATCTGAGAGTAGCTTCACTCAGTGGCTTTGGCTCAGGATTTCTCGTGAAACTGCAGTCAAGGTGTCAGTGGGGGATGCAGTCATCTCAAGGCTTGACTGGAGTTAAAGGTATGACTTCCACGAATATTAACTCATATGACTGTGGCTGGAGGCCACAGTTCCTTGCTACGTGAGCTTCTCCGTCAGGTAACTCAGAGCATGGCAGCTAATCTACCTCAAAGTGAGAGATCTGAGAGAGAGAGAAAGACCAAGATAGAAGCTACAGTGTCTTTTATAGCCTAACCTTGGAAGTAACATACAACCACTTCCACTATATCCTACTGATTATACAAAACAACCCTGGAACTATATGAGAGGGAAATAAACATTGAATACCAGGGCGCACATCTTAGAGGTTAACTAACATAGGTAAACATACAATAAAATGATGTGCTACTATGCATCTCTTTCCAACTCTACATTCAGTGACATCACATTGATTGCCTGAACTTGGCCATGGTACAAGTATTTACACCACAGAAATCAGAAATTGCTACAAATCAAGCGATTTTTCTTGTTTCTTTGTGCATTATTCATGTGCTTGTTTTTTTGCCTGGGGAGCTGTTTGTGAAACACTTAGCAGCACCTCACTGATTAGAGTGCACCACCATGCTGCATTTGGTAAGGGGAGAGATGGGGATACCCATAGGTGAGTGTGTGGTATGGAGAATGAGCTGGAAGTTAGTTTGGATGGGGGAGTGAAAGGTCCAACACAGAAGCAGCAAACCAAAATTGAGGTGGTAAGGGTGTGATTAAGTGCGGGATTGGTTCCCCAGTGATTCTGAAAGAGGGCAAGGCAGACTGCACATTGCCTCATTCTCATCATGAAAGTCTAGGATGAGGCCAGACACTTCTTAACTACGTAGGACATGGTGTGCACCCACCCTATAAGGAGCTAACAAATTGTATCTGAATTTTGACCTTGAGCTCATATTAGTGCACTAATCTGAGACTGACAGGAGTGATTTAAGATTGGGAAAGTGGCCGGGCACGGTGGCTCACACCTGTAATCCCAACACTTTGGGAGGCCGATGGGGGCAGATCACAAGGTCAGGAGATCAAAACCAGCCTGGCCAATATGGTGAAACCCTGTCTCTTCTAAAAATACAAAAATTAGCTGGTTGTGGTGACACACACCTGTAGTCCCAGCTACTCGGGAGGCTGAGGCAGGAGAACCACTTGAACCCGGGAGGCAGAAGTTGCAACAAGCCAAGGTCACGCCACTGCACTCTAGCCTGGGTGACACAGCAAGACTCCATCTCAAAAAAACAAACAAACAAAAAAGATTGGGAAAGCAAAACTCTGAAGCAATGATTAAAGAAACAAGAAGAGAAGTACGGTAGAGGAACAAGAGGTGATAGAAATGAATTTCTAGATAAAAGGCTCATGCACAGAAAAGTAAGCAGGATAGTGACTGTAATGTTTATGAGGTAATATCTATTTCAATCTGTTTTTACTACTAACTGATGAATGTAGACTTGTTTCGTCATCAATATGACACTCAAAATTCAATTAATAAGTGCTTACTCAGGGCCCCCCATGTTCCACAAACTGGGCTGGGCTCCTGGAAATGCAGGTTGGCATGGGGGTAGGGTGTAGGGTAAGAGAACTATGCTAAACAGTCTCTACTCTAGATGATATTACAGACTTTCAGGTCTAGTTTACAACATTTTAGGAAACTTCCTAGTTTTTTTCTGATAACAAAGATGTTGAAACTTAAAATTTTTTTATTGTGATAAAATACATATAAAACTTACATATAACATAAAACATAAAAAAATCTAAACCATTTTTAAGTGTGGAATTCAGTGGCATTAAGATATGCACAATGTTGTACAACCATCATATCCATTTTCAGAACTTGTTCTCATCCCAAATAGAACTTCTGCACCCATTAATACCTCCTGCTGAAGGGATGTTGAAACTTCGTATTTTGGATTGCTTTATTTTTCTATTTATTAATTTCTTCAGAGCCAGGACACTAGGCATTAAATATGAAGTCATCAAACCATTAGCTAGTGTTAGTGAGCCCAAGATGGATTAAAATATTTTAAAACCAAAAAAAAAACCAAGGCTTTGACCTACATAGTATAACTGCTGATAAAACTGAAAAGGTAAAGATCAATGAAAGAATGATGATATGGTTTGGCTGTGTCCCCACTCAAATCTCATCTTGAATAGTAGCTCCCATTATCCCCATGTGGGACCTGGTGGGAAGTAATTGAGTCATGGGGGCAGGTTTTTCCAGTGCTGTTCTCATGATAGTGAATAAGTCTCATGAGGTCTGATGGTTTTACAAAGGGCAGTTCCCCCGCATATGCTTTCTTGCCTGCCGCCATGTAAGATGTGCCTTTGCTCCTACTTCGTCTTCTGTCATGATTGTGAGGCCTCCCTAGCCATGTGGAACTGTGAGTTCATTAAAGCTCTTTTTCTTTATAAATTACCCAGTATTGGGTAATTTTGAAAATGGACTATACAAATGGGTTGATCAATTTAGTTGCAGAATTTGGGAACAACTGAGTGCAACTGGTCCAGTAACAAAGACCAATCAGTTTTTGAACCAAAAAATTAGGTGGGCTGAAAGAAACTATGAATCATAGCTGTAGCTTTCAGAATGTGGCCATCAAACAGAGAAACTAATTAGAAGATATTTGAATTCCTAATTGGGGCAAGAGATTAGGGGAGATCAGGACTGGGTCGTGGCTGCACAGATTGAGAGAAGTGGCATGAATCAAAATGTATTTTGAGGGTAGAATCAATGAAAACTCAATGGTGATTCTTAGGTTTTTGACTGGAACAATTGGGAAAGTGGCAGTGCTATTGCTAATTCTGGAAAGGCTGGGGAGGCATACATCTGGGGGTAAAAATCAAGAATTCTGTTTTGAACATGTTCTGTTCAAGATGTCAGTTATATATTCGAGTGAAGCTATTAAGTAGGCAGCTGGAGCTATAAATCTAGATTTTAAAAGAGAAGTCTGGTTTGAGATATAAATTGAGGCCTTAATAACATCAATTTAGGTGTCAAATAAGAGATAACATTTAAGCCAGGATATCAGACTTCCAGTTTTAAAATAGGTGCAGAAGAGATTTCTACCCCTGTGCCAGATATCTTCTGTGTAACCCTCCAGACCCATTTTCTTCCTCTTTCTACCCTGTTTTCTTCCTCAAGGAGATTGATGTGTATGTGCAGAGCTGTCAGTGGGCCCCTTTGCCCTCTGGCTCCTGACTGAGTTGCAGTCTGGGCACCCTTCCACCCCCACCCCCAACTTCACTCACAGGAGATGAAAGGGAGGAAGCATGATGAGGAAGCATGATGAGATCTTCCTCCCTTTGGAGTCAAAGGTCACTCGACTCTTTCAAAATGGCTTCCTCTGATTAATTCTCTCTTCTGGGTCCCACTTATCCCTTTTCTCCCTATCGGGCTAGAGGCTAGGTGAGTAAGAGCTCTGCTACAGCCCCTGGCACTACAGTCTCCCTGTAGTTCCCCTACATCTAGCTCATACATTTGTAAACATTTCATTAACTGAACATTTCTCAAATTATTCTAAATTTAGCATGTCATGTGTTTCCTCTTGGGACTGTGAAAAATACACCCCTTTCTCCTCTTGAGAGTCATCCCAAAACAATAATGACAAGTGACCAAAAACACAAACTCTATCTGGTTATGTACTACCCCAAGCAACACTATGTAAAGATGGAAAAGTTACTCACACCCAATCATGCAGGAGATTACAGATTTATTTTTCGGAGAAATTGAACCAGAGAGGGTCCAGATTGGAACAGGAAGGTGGAGGCTCTAAAAGGAATATTTCCAGGAAATAAGTATTAGGATGAATCAATTTCCTGACAAGTTTGACTATGTAGAAAATTCTTTGCAGTAGCATTTTTACATGTCTCTGTAATTGTATGGGATAGCTTAACTGTAGGTTCAAAGACTACTAAGTGAATGAAAATATGAGTATATTTTTAACTCCAGGCAAAACAAAAATTTGTGCAAGAAAATAAATATAATTATGGCACATTGGTTGGCTCAGCAGTAAACAAAACTTATATATTCATAATACTGAAAACAGATTTAACATATTACTATGTTGGGAAGAAAATGGGGTACCTATCAAAAATGCACATGCCCTATGATCCAGCAATTAAAATAATAAAACGTGTATTGGCTTGAAGCTCCAGGACAATGTTGAATAGCTGAGATGATACAGATACCCTCCCCTTGTCCTGATGTCAGTGAAAATGTTTCTAATGTTCCCTCTGAAGTTTCATTGCTTATGCTGAAGTTATGGCAGACAGTCTGTATCAAGTTAAGACTGTTTTCTCCCTCTACTGTTTTAGTAGGAGGGTTTTTTTTTTTTAAATGTTAATCAGAAATAATTGAATAGAGTTCAATTTTAGCAGATTTTTTTTTTTTTTTTTTTTTTTTTTTTTTTTTTTTTTTTTGAGATAGAGTTTCGCTCTTGTTGCCCAGGCTGAAGTGCAATGGTGTGATCTAGGCTCACTGCAACCTCCACCTCCTGGGCTCAACTGATTATCCTGCCTTAGCCTCCCGAGTAACTGGGATTACAGGCATGCGCCACCACACCTGGCTAATTTTGTGTTATTAGTAGAGACAGAGTTTCTCCATATTGGTCAGACTGGTCTGAAACTCCTGACCTCAGGTGATCCACCCACCTTGGCCTCCCAAAATGCTGGGATTACAGGTATGAGCCACTGCGCCCAGCCGAATTTGAGCAGATTTTTAAAGCATATAGCCATGTCAACTCCTTCATTTGTTAATGTAGAAAATTACGAGATTTGCTGACATTGCAATATCCTTATATTCATGGGATTAAATAATACTCGGGTAGGGTGTGATTATGCGAGATATATATATATCTTTATTTTGTATTATTTAGGATATATGCATTTATGACCATGTAATTTTTCATTCCATCTACGTCTGTATAACAAGTTGAAGTGCTTTACAACTTTTCCTATTACTGGAATAATTTATATAAAACAAGAATTATCTGTTTCTTGAAAGTTTGTTAGAACTTGCCTATAAATTGTCTGGGACTGAGTCTTTTAAAGGATAGGTATTTGATTACCTATTAAATTACTTTTATGGTTATTGAATTATTCAGTATTCTACCACTTATTTCTCCCTAAGTCAATATGAAAACTTGATATTTTTTCTAGAAAACCATCCATTCTGTCTACCTTTTCAAACATAATGGTACAAAACTTACATACTCTCTTGGAAGGAGAAGCACTGCTGTAATTTTCATTTGTTCACTTTCATTTGTTCTAAGGCTTATCATTTTTCTTTTTTCTCTTTATAAAAATTGGCAAAAAATTACTTACTATTCTTTTAAGATAATTCATTTATGTTTATATTGACCAAGTCTAGTATATTTTTTTGTTTCATCTATTTCTGTTTTTATTTTTACAACACTTCCTCTGTACTTTTTTGTTCTTTTCAAAGGTTCATGTGATGAATGACTAGTTCATTGATTTTTAATTTTTTCTTATTTTCTAATAAATATATTTAAGGCTTTAAATTTTCCTTGGACACACCCAACAAGTTTTAATATGTAGGGCCTTTATGGTCCTTCATTTTTCAATAACATGTAATTTCATTATTTATTTTTTAAACCAAGAAATATTAGAAAGGTGTTTTGAATATTCAAGTGATATTTTAAATGGACTTGAATTTCCTTTTTAACACAAGAATTATCTAAAAGGCACAACAATGTACTTAACACTACTAAGCTGTACACTTAAAAATGGTTAAGATTTTTGTTTTGTTTAAGAGACAGGTTCTGGCTGTGTTGCCCAGGTTGTTCTCAAATTCCTGAGCTGAAGCAATCCTCCCATCTCAGACTCTCAAGTAGCTGGGACAATAGGCACATGTCACTACCCCTAGCTTAAGAAAGATCTAAATTTTTTGTTATGTGTATTTTAGCGCAATGTTTTAAATTTTTAATTAAAAAAATAGGTGGATTATCTGGGTGGGCCCAATGTAATTGCAAGGGTCCTGTCTTAGTCCGTTTTCTGTTGCTGCATTAAAATACCTGAGACTGGATAATTTGTAAAGAAAAGAGGTTCATGTCTGACAGTTCTGGAGGCTGGGAAGTCCAAGACTGGGCAGTTGCATCTCATGACCTTTTAGTAAGAGCCTTGTTCTTTGTCATAACATGGCAGAAGGCATCACAAAGTGAGTGTGTGCACTGAGAACCAAGCTATTTTTCACAATAGACTCACTCTAATGATAACTAACTAATCCACACCTATGATAACCAATGAATCCATTAATTCATGAATGGACTAATCCATTCATGAAGGAAGAGCTGATCCAATTGCTTCCTAGAGGCCCCATGTCATAATATTGTACATAGAAGATTAAGTTCCAACATGAGTTTTGGAAGAGACAAACATTCAAACCTTAAAAGGTAAGTGGAAGAGGGAGGCAGAAGAATGAACCAGAGAGATGGCAGTGTCAGAAGGACTTGGCCTGACATTGCTGACTTTGGAGATGAAGAAAAGGGGCCTGAGCCAACCAATATGGTGGCCTCTGGAAGCTGGATAAGACAAGGAAACAGATTCTCCCCTAGAGCCTCCAGAAGGAGCACAGGACTTTAGCCCAGTAAGACCCACTTTGGACTTCCAACCTCTGGAACTGAAAGATAATAAATTGGTATTGTCTTAAGGCAAAAAAAAAAAAAAAAAAAAAGGAAAAATTATTGAAAACGGTATTTTTTAAAAATTCAATTGAACAGATTTTAAGAGGGGCTGTAATTATGCTAATTCTAATGAATGATACAGTATTTGCCACAGTTAATTAACCCCTGAAGTTTATATGAGATATAGCATTAATATTAGCTACTTTCTGTATTTGATCTAAAAGTAATCTAAGTGCAGCCATAAAAAAGAATAAAATTATGTAATTTGCAGCAACGTGGATGTAGCTGGAGGCCATTATCCTAAGCAAATTAATGCAGGAACAGAAAACCAAATACTGCATGTTCTCACTTATAAGTGAGAGCTAAACATTGGCTACTCAGAGACATAAAGATGAGAACAATAGACACTAGGAACTACTAGAGGGAGGAGGGAGGAAGTGGGGCAAAGGTTGAAAATCTAACTATTGGGTACTATGCTCACTACCTGGGTGATGGCATGAATCGTACCTCAAACCTCAGTATCATGCACTATTCCCATGTAACGAACCTGCTCATGTACCCCCAAATCTAAAATAAAAGTTGAAATTATCTTTTTAAAAAAGTAATCTAAACTTAGTGATATGTCTGGCATGGCATATAAGCCATAGGAAATTCTTCCTATAAGACATTCAAAGCTTCTTGTCCTCTTGTCATCTTTTGACACAACCTTAGTGCAGACAGCACCATCTAAGTTTTTCTTTTTTTTTTTTTTTTTTTTTGAGATGGAGTCTTGCCCTGTCACCCAGGCTGGAGTGCAGGGTCGTGATCTCAGCTCACTGTAAACTTTGCCTCCCAGGTTCAAGCGATTCTCCTGCCTCAGCCTCTCGAGTAGCTGGGACTACAGGCGCGCACCACCATGCTCAGCTAATTTTTTGTATTTTTAGTAGAGATGGGATTTCACCATGTTGGCCAGGATGGTCTCAATCTCTTGACCTCGTGATCCACCCACCTTGGCCTCCCAAAGTGCTGGGATTACAGGCGTGAGCCACTGTGCCCAGCCCAAAGATTTTCAGTGTGAAAGTAGAGGCAGAAAGAAGCTAAGCTGCTAGAACTTAGGATCAGTGATGGAGGATGATGTAGAACTTTTTAGGTTAGGGTTATTTCCACCATCCTAACTAAGCTCCTTCCAGAATTCACTCCACATAGCCAGGATCAAAATACTGAGACCCTGTCACACAGTCCCAGTGAGGTCCACAGAGTCAGAGCTTGGGAAATATTAAACTGAAACACTATCAAAACTGCCAGTGTTTGAATGGCAGTGAGAGAGAAGCCAGGCAGTGAGAGAGAAAGGCCACCGCTCATCAGGCGCTTCCGCTCTCAAGGCTTAAGGGAATTTCATTCCTGGAAATGTGTACAGAGCCCTTGCCACTGTGTCCCAGATGTGTTCTCCTTGCTTATCCTTTGAACTTTAGATTGCATTAGAAGAGCTAACATTTACTTATTTGGAAGGAGGCTGAGCCTCTTCTCGACCCTTCTCCCTGGCCATTTGAGAAAGGTCTGGGAGTGAGAACGATGCCTTTAATAAATGGAGACAGAGCCTCATCTTGCCAACAATATTTTTATCAATCTTTCATTTTACTATTTTACAAAACAGAATTCAAGGAAATGTTCAGATCTGGCATAACTTCTCTGATCTATGATTCTCTAAGTTCGTAGATTAGTGCAGGACTTTTTGGCCCATAAAGTGGCAAAACTGAGGCAGGAAGTAGGGGAGTGATGGAGTCAAAGATATTCCAGATTGTAAGAAGAGCAATCTGAAAATCCATGATGGCATAATGAATTAATTAGAAACTCAACCAGAGGCTTTCCAATTTTTTTCCCCTTCTTCCCCTCCTTCCCCTCAGTGATTCTTCAGCATCTCAGAATAAATTATGTCCTAGGTTTCACCTATAACTCTGTTTCCCTAATGCAGAAAATGGAGGTGAAAATGGACTCTGCATGTTTAAAGCTGAAGAAACACTTTATCTCCCCTACACCCCCACTTCCAATCATCCAAATAATTCATATAATTACTGCAGCCATTGAGTCTTGAAAAACATTTAAAATCTCCTTTAAACAGGTTTGTTTTAGTGCTAAAATGCTATTCCAAATATGAATTCTGTAAGCAAAAACACAATTTGCTCATAATAATTTTTATTAGCACTCTTTTACAACTTATAATCTTTACAAACTATTTTCTTATGTAATCTTTCTCAGAAAGCAGTTTACTTAAGAAGGCAGTTTATAAAAGTTGTAAGTTGCTGAGAAGTTGCTAAGGAAAATCATTTATGTGCAAAATAAAATATTGATCAAATGGTTATTACTTGGAGTGAGCTCTCACATAAAAGAAAAATAAAACGCAAAGATGTAAAAGCACTCAAGTGAAGAGGGACCTAGAAATAGAATTAATTACCAAGACGTTTCTGCTGAAGGGCTGAAATGCCTTACCTGCTCATAATCGCCTCCTTTCCTGCTGTGTGGGAAGAATCGATGATCAGACCTGAAACTTAAGAAAAACAACTTCAGCAGAAGCTGTGAAGAAAGGGAGTCACTGAAACAATTCTTTAAGTTAAAGCGATAGCCAATAGTTGATGGAAGCTACGAAAACAACTTTTCACCCTAAGGCAGACTACAGAGCCCATCTGACATGTTGTCTGACTTTAAAATAAGAATTAAAGAGAAATTACAAAGACATTTTTGAATCAAGTCTTGGGAAGATATGTCATGCTATGAATGATAGTGTTCAGAATTTGTAAGAAGTGAAGTGTGGTTTACCACATACCAGGGTGTTTTCCAACTATTGACAATGGATTAGTGGATCTGAAATAAAGGGCATAAAAGCCATGGAATGCTAGTGCTCACCAATGTCCACGCCTTTTCTGTTCTACCTGATCATATCATGAGATTACATTCCCCTTCCCAATTTATAGCTAGACGTGACCTCCAGATTAAGTTCAGCTCTGGACATAATAGGGCCACTACCATGATAGCCTATAAAACCTCTCAGTGAAACTCCGTCTCTACTAAAAATACAAAAAATTAGCCGGTCATGGTGGCACATGCCTGTAGTCCCAGCTACTTGGAGACTGAGGCAGGAGAATCACTTGAACCCAGGAGGCAGAGAGCGAGACTCTGTCTCAAAAAAACAAAACAAAACAAACAAAAACAAAACTCTCAAACCTCTCACATAGTATATGCATCACATTCTCAGTCTTCCTTCATTTTTTGGTTGGAGACAGAGTTTTTCCATGTAGTACTTCAAGTCCCAAGAAAATGACATAACCTTAAAATGTAAGAAGCCTAGGTCCCTGAACTTCTGCATGGAAGGCTGCCAATCCATTTGGATTGGGATATAAGCAAGAAATGAACCTTTTGTTGTGTTCACCACCTGAGGTTAGGGGGGCAGGGTTGTTATGGCAACCAGGACGCCTTGATTAATACAATGCTTACGAAAAGTGTAGACTTCTTGCCCCATTCCCAGATATGCTGAAGCAGAAACTCCAGGAACAGCACCCAGGAATCTGGAATTCTCAGAAGTTCTCCACGTTATTCTGTGCACACCAAAAATGTAAGAAGTGCTGGGTTAGATTTTGATTTCTTTAAAAGTACTTCATGTATATCAAAAGTAAACATTTTCAGCCAGGTGTGTTGGCTCATGCTTGTAATCCCAGAACTTTGGAAGGCTGAGGTGGGTGGATTACCTGAGGTCAGGAGTTGGAGACCAGCCTGGCCAACATGGTGAAACCACGCCTGGTTTCACCAGGCGTGATGGTGGGTACCTGTAATCCCAGCTACTTGGGAGGCTGAGGCAGGGGAATCGCTTGAACCCTGGAGGCAGAGGTTGCATTGAGCTGAGACCACGCCATTGCACTCCAACCTGGGCAACAAGATCGAAACTCTGTTAAAAACAACAACAACAACAACAACAACAAAGAAAACATTTTCAAAGGTCTTAAGTTGGACATTCAAGAGTTGTAAATCTGCTAATACAGAAAAATACATTTGAAATAATGTAAATCTTTCGAATACTCATGTAGTTAGAATCATCAGGGTCAGAGTATGCAACATTTATTCAACAGATACTTCTTAAGCACCCGCCCCACTAGGTGCCAGGAACTGCTGTAGATACAAGGATCGAGATAGTAGCATTCCCCACGGCTACAGAGCCCTCTGTGGATATGGATAACTATAATATGCTGTGATAGGTGGAAATACCTGGCACACTGAGCACAATTGTGAAAAACATTTAACCCAGGTGTGGTGAATTCAGGGAAGACATCTCAGCTGAAACATGAGGATGAGTAGGCATTAACTTGATGGAAAGAAAGAGGAGATAGGTAGAGTAAAACATTGGTACAAGTAAGCAAACAGTATGAGTGAAGATCAAAAGGTGAAAGAGGATATGGAACGTCAGGTTAAAGATGGATGTGATGAGAATTGGGGATAAGGAACTAAGTATGGGCCAGGTCAAAAGAGTGGTGAAAATCAATCTAAGAAATTTGGATACTATCTTCAGGGTCATGAGGAGCCATTGAAGGGGTTTTATTTTATTTATTTATTTATTTATTTTAAATTTTAAGGTCTTCTTCTTTTTTTTCCAATTATACTTTAAGTTCTGGGTTACATGTGCAGAACGTGCAGGTTTGTTACCTAGGTATATATGTGCCATGGTGGTTTGCTAGCTAGGTATACACGTGCCATGATGGTTTGCTGCACCCATCAACCCATCACCTACATTAGGTATTTCTCCTAATGCTATCCCTCCCCTAGTCTCCCACCCCCTACAGGCGCCAGTGTGTGATGATCCCCTCCCTGTGTCCATGTGATCTCATTGTTCAACTCCCACTTATGAGTGAGAACATGCAGTGTTTGGTTTTCTGATCTTGTGATAGTTTGCTGAGAGTGATGATTTCCAGCTTCATCCATGTCCCTGCAAAGGACATGAACTCATCCTTTTTCATGGCTGCATATTATCCCATGGTATATATGTGCCACATTTTCTTACTCCAGTCTATCATTGGTAGACATTTGGGTTGGTTCCAAGTCTTTGCTATTGTGAATAGTGCCACAATAAACATACGTGTGCATGTGTCTTTATCATAGAATGATTTATAATCCTTTGGGTATATGGCCAGTAATGGTATTGCTGGGTCAAATGGTATTTCTAGTTCTAGATCCCTGAGGAATTGCCATACTACATTCCACAATGGTTGAACTAATTTACACTCCTACCAACATTCCTATTTTTCCACAACCACTCCAGCATCTTTTTTTGCATGACCTTTTAATGATTGCCATTGTAACTGGCGTGAGATGGTACCTCATTGTGGTTTTGATTTGAATTTCTCTAATGACCAATGATAATGAGCATTTCTTCATATGTCTGTCGGCTGCATAAATGTCTTCTTTTGAGGAGTGTCTGCTCATGTCCTTTGCCCATTTTTTGATGGCGTTGTTTGCTTTTTTCTTGTAAATTTGTATAAGTTATTTGTAGTTTCTGGATATTAGCCCTTTCTCAGATGCATAGATTACAAAAATTTTCTCCCATTCTGTAGGTTGCCTGTTCACTCTGCTGCTCGTTTCTTTTGCTTTGCAGAAGCTCTTTAGTTTAATTAGATCCCATTTGTCAATTTTGGCTTATGTTCCCATTGCTTTTGGTGTTTTAGACATGAAGTCTTTGCCCATGTCTATGTCTTGAATGGTATTGCCCAGGTTTTCTTTTAGGATTTTTATGGTCCTAGGTCATACATTTAAGTCTTTGATCCATCTTGAGTTGATTTTTGTATAAGGTGTAAGGAAGGGGTCCAGTTTCAGTTTTCCGCATATGGCTAGCCAGTTTTCCCAACACCATTTGTTAAATAGGGAATACTTTCCCCATTTCTTGTTTTTGTCAGATTTGTGAAAGATCAGATGGTTGTAGACGTGTGGTGTTATTTCTGAGGCTCCTGTTCTGTTCCATTATTCTGTATATCTGTTTTGTTACCAGTACCATGCTGTTTTGGTTACTATAGCCTTGTAGTATAGTTGGAAGTCAGGTAGTGTGATGCCTCCAGCTTTGTTCTTTTTGCTTAGGATTGTCTTGGCTATGCAGGCTCTTTTTCGGTTCCATATGAAATTTAAAGTAGTTTTTTTCCAATTCTGTGAAGACAGTCAATGGTGATGGGGAAAGCATTGAATCTGTAAATTACTTTGGGCAGCATGGCCATTTTCACAATATTGATTCTTCGTATCCATGAGCATGGAATGTTTTTCCATTTGTTTGTGTCCTCCCTTATTTCCTTGAGCAGTGGTTTGTAGTTCTCCTTGAAGAGGTCCTTCACATCCTTTGTAAGTTGTATTCCTAAGTATTTTATTCTCTTTGTAGCAATTGTGAATGGGAGTTCATTCATGATTTGGCTTGCTGTTTGTTATTGGTGTATATAAATGCTTGTGATTTTTGCACATTGATTTTGTATCCTGAGACTTTGCTGAAGTTGCTTATCAGCTTAAGGAGATCTTGGGCTGAGACGATGGGGTTTTCTAAATATACAATCATGTCATCTGCAGAGACAATTTGACTTCCTCTCTTCCTATTTGAATACACTTTATTGCTTTATCTTGCCTGATTGCCCTGGCCAGAACTTCCAATACTGTGATGAATAGTAGTGATGAGAGAGGGCATCCTTGTCTTGTGCTGGTTTCCAAAAGGAATGCTTCCAGTTTTTGCCCATTCAGTATGATATTGGCTGTGGGTTTGTCATAAATAGCTCTTATTATGTTGAGATACATCCCATTGATACCTAGTTTATTGAGAGTTTTTAGCATGAAAGGCTGTTGAATTTTGTCAATGACCTTTTCTGCATCTATTGATATTATCATGTGGTTTTTGTCATTGGTTCTGTTTATGTGATGGATTACATTTATTGATTTGCGTATGTTGAACCAGGCTTGCATCCCAGGGAGGAAGCCGACTTGATCATGGTGGATAAGCTTTTTGATGTGCTGCTGGATTTGGTTTGCCAGTATTTTATTGAGAATTTTTGCACGATGTCCATCAGGGATATTGGTCTAAAATTCTATTTTTTGTGTTGTGTCTCTGCCAGGTTTTGGTATCAGGATGATGCTGGCCTCATAAAATGAGTTAGGGAGGATTCCCTCTTTTTCTATTGATTGGAATAGTTTCAGAAGGAATGGTACCAGCTCCTCCTCGTACCTCTGGTAGAATTTGGCTATGAATCCGTCTGGTCCTGGACTTTTTTTGGTTGGTAGGCTATTAATTATTGCCTCAATTTCAGAACCTGTTATTGGTCTATTCAGAGATTCAACTTCTTCCTTGTTTAGTCTTGGGAGGGTGTATGTGTCCAGGAATATGTCCATTTCTTCTAGATTTTCTAGTTTATTTGCGTAGAGGTGTTTATAGTATTCTCTGATGGTAGTTTGTATTTCTGTGGGATTAGTGGTGATATTTCCTTTATCAGTTTTTATTGTATCTATTTGATTCTTCTTTTTTTTCTTCTTTATCAGTCTGGCTAGTGATCTATCTATTTTGTTGATCTTTTCCAAAAACCAGCTCCTGGATAGATTGATTTTTTGAAGGATTTTTTGCGTCTCTATCTCCTTCAGTTCTGCTCTGATCTTAGTCATTTCTTGTCTTCTGCTAGCTCTTGAATTGGTTTGCTCTTGCTTCTCTAGTTCTTCTAATTGTGATGTTAGGATATTGATTTTAGATCTCTTCTGCTTTCTCTTTTGGGCATTTAGTGCTATAAATTTCCCTCTACACACTGCTTTAAATGTGTCCCAGAGATTCTGGTACATTGTATCTTTGTTCTCATTGGTTTCAAGGTACATCTTTATTTCTGCCTTCATTTCATTATTTACCCAGTTGTCATTCAGGAGCAGGTTGTTCAGTTTCCCTGTAGTTGTACAGTTTTGAGTGAGATTCTTAATCCTGAGTTCTAATTTTATTGTAGTGTGTGGTCTGAGAGACAGTTTGTTGTGATTTCTGTTCTTTTACATTTGCTGAGGAGTGTTTTACTTCCAATTATGTGGTCAATTTTAGAGTAAGTGTGATGTGGTACTGAGAAGAATGTATATTCTGTTAATTTGTGGTAGAGAGTTCTGCAGATGTCTATTAGGTCTGCTTGGTCCAGAGCTGGGTTCAAGTCCTGGATATCCTTATTATTTTTCTGTCTTATTGATCTGACTAATATTGACAGTGGGATGTTAAAGTCTCCCATTATTATTGTGTGGGAGTCTAAGTCTCTTTGTAGGTCTCTAAGAACTTGCTTTATGAATCTGGGTGCTCCTGTATTGGGTGCATATATGTTTAGGATAGTTAGCTCTTCTTGTTGAATTGATCACTTTACCATTATGTAATGGCCTTCTTTGTCTCTTTGTTGGTTTAAAGTCTGTTTTATCAGAGACCAGGATTACAACCCCATTGAAGGGGTTTTAAAAGGAAATGCATTTAGTCAGATTTTCTTAGAAAAATTATTCCAGCTGTATTGTGGGGAATGTATTGGATGATCCAAGACTGGAGAAAACCAGTTAAAATACTTATATGTACATGTGGCAGAAATCCAGGTGATAAGTTAACTAATTAACTAGTTCACTCAACCAACATTTATTGAGCCCCACAAAAGCTTGGTGAGGGAGAGAGAGAGAGAGAAAGAGAGAGAGAGTGAGATTGAATGTGTAATAAAAAAGTAGCTCAGAGTAGTCACAATAAGGGTGGAGAAAAGTAAGTACTGGTTATTGATGAAATGTAGGAGGTGAAGAAGTCCAAGATGATGCTGGGCTTCTGGCATGAATGGCACCACCATTCATTGAGATAAAGACAGGAATAAGACTAAAAAGATAGTATATTCGCTTTTGGACTTACACTACACCTAATTTCAAGACTTGTGATAAAGATACAGTAATCAAGACGGTGTGATATTGGCAAAAAAATAGAAAAATAGATCAATGAAATAGAGTAGAGAGTCAGAAATATATGCACACATATGTGGCCAATTGATTTTCCACCAAGATAAAAAGCAATTCAATGGCATAGAGATAGTCTCTTCAACAAAATATTGGAACAATTGGACAACAATATGCAAAAAAATAAACTTTGATCCATACCTTATATCATATGAAAAACTAACTCAAAATGGATTTTAGATCTAATTGTAAAACTTCTAGAAGTAAGCACAGAAGAAAACATCTGTGACTTTAGATAAAGATTTCTTATGAAAAATACCCAAAACACAATGCATAAATAGATAAAATGAATACATTGGATTTCATCAAAATTAAGAACTTAGAAAGACGTTGTTAAGAAAATTAAAAAACAAACCACAGACTGCGAAAAAATATTTTAAAATCACATATCTGGTAAAGAACTCAAATATACAATATATGAAGAATTCTCAAAAGTCTATAAGAAAATTAACAATTGTATTTAAAAATAGGAAAAAGAGATTTGAGAAGTCTCTTCACCAAAGGAGATATTTAGATGGCAAATAATCACATGAAAATGCTTAACATCAATCATTAGGAAAATGCAAGTTAAAACAACAGTGAGATGCCACTGCACTCCTATTATAATGGCTAAAATTAAGGGACTAATCATACCACATGTTGGAGAGCATGTGAAGTAACTGGCACTTTCATATATTACATACACTAGTGGTGGGAGTGTAAAATGGTACAACTCCCTTGGAAGACAGTTTGGCATCTTTTACAAAAATTAAATTTATCTATCATGTGACCCAACCATTGGTTGCTAATTATTTATTTTTTAAAAATGAAAATGTATGTCTATCCAAATACTTTAGATGCATGTAGATAGGAGGCTTATTTGTCATAGTCCCAAGCTGGAAACAACCCCAATGTTCATCAACAGATGAGTGATTAAACACATTGTAGTGTATCTATACAATGGCACACTTCTCAGCAACATAAAGGAGTTAACTATTGAGACATGCACCCAGCCTAGTATTTATTTTTTATCCAGAATCCAACCAAGATTCACACCTTGCATTTGGCAGTTATGTCTCTTTAGTTTCCACCAATATTCCCCTCCATTTTTCATCTTACTGAACCCTTTGAAGAGTCTAGGCTAGTTGTTCAATGGAGTATCTCACGATCTGGGTTTATCTGTTTCCTTGCCATAAATTTCGGGTCATGTATGTCTTGTAAGAACTCCACAAAAGTGAGGCTATGTTTCTCCAATTCTATTACCTTAGGAGGCACATCAGTCATATCAGACCACCCCACTTTGGGGGATGCCAAGCTTGACCACTTAGTTAAGATGATTATTGCCAAGTCTGAAGTAGAGAATTTTCTTAAAGATTAGAGAACTGTGTTAAGAAGTAGAGTAGGAGAGATTGATGCTGCTGGAAGAGAAAGCGTAGTAATTGAAGTGAGGTTCCCCAAGGAGGTTGGAGGGAATGAGACCCAGAAGAAAGGAGGAGAAATTACCCTTACACAAAGGAGAAGCCTCTTTTCAACTTGTCAGATTCAAGAGAAGTTCCTCTTCAAAGGTTTAGTTTTCTTAGTTTCTTTGTTCTCTACTTTCAAGGTCCAACTTCCTTATCCTTTGTGCCTCCCTGCTCCTAGTTCCAGTAAACAACTCTCCCATTGGTCCTTATCTACAGAGCCCACATCTGCTACTCACTCTGTAATTTACCCCTCCCACTGTGATGGCTCTTCCGGCCAAAGCTGTCTTTCAAGTTAGCCAGTTGGGTTCAGTTTAGATTGTTCAGTCCAACTCCAGCCAACGGAGACAGAACACAGTAGTAGGGACAAGCTGCATTAGGAATAAAAAAACCCTTTCCCTCTTTTGTTCTGTGTGCTTTCATGGGAACCAGTCCTGTGAGAAGCACCCTTCTGCAGAAGTAAATTTGCCTTGCTAAGAAATCTTTTGTTGACCGGGCGCAGTGGCTCACGCCTGTAATCCCAGCACTTTGGGAGGCTGAGGCAGGCGGATCACAAGGTCAGGAGATCGAGACCATCCTGGCTAACTCAGTGAAACCCCGTCTCTACTAAAAATACAAAAATTAGCCAGGCATGGTGGCGGGCACCTGTAGTCCCAGCTACTCGGGAGGCTGAGGCAGGAGAATGGAGGGAACCTGGGAGGTGGAGCTTGCAGTGAGCGGAGATCGCGCCACTACACTCCAGCCTGGGTGACAGAGCGAAACTCCATCTCAAAAAAAAAAAAAAAAGAAATCTTTTGTTTGAGTGCTCGTTTTCTTTGTGACTCCAAGCTTTACTTCCAGCCAACTGAACCAGAATGAAAGGAGGAGAACTCAGTGCAGATGCAGGAAGTTGCTAAATGTTCAGTCTGATGACCTTTATTTTCTCTGTATAGTAAGAGATAATGTCATCTGTTGAAATGTAGGGGGCAGTGGTGAGGTTAAAGAGTTAAGAGACTTGAGGCCTTCTCTGTCCTTATACAATGCTTTTAGCCTTGCAAGCTATTGGACTTAAAAAAAAAAAGAAAAGAAAGAAAGAAAAGAAAACTCATTAGAAAAGTTTCTTTTCTGCAATTGATCTTTCCTAATCCCTCACCTGGCAGCTCTGCTTGATTTAGTTTTGATTGGATGGTCTCTAGGAAATTAGGGCATTGGATCGAATCAGTGAGAGGTTCTGGACCGTTTTTCGATTGTTGGCCTCTGAAAATGTGATGATGAAAATATAACTCCTTTTTCCAGAAGGATGAACATTTGCACATACCCACGCAATATTGCATTCAGTTTTTAAAAGTTTCATTAATTGTCACTTAATATAACCTGAATTTGATTACTGTGGGTATCTTTACAGTTATATGATATTATAATCATACCACAAAGTTGGTTTGTTAGCCAAAATTTAAAAAATTTTTGTTGTAATATTTTTCCCTGAACTTGTATGTGTGTGGTTTTTGTTTGTTCGTTTTTGTTTTGTTTTTGAGATGGAGTCTTGCTCTGTCGCCCAGGCTGGAGTGCAATGGCACGATCTGGGCTCACTGCCACCTCCGTCTCTTAGGTTCAACCAATTCTCATGCCTCAGCCTCTGGAGTAGCTGGAACTACAGGCGTGCGCAACCATGCCCAGCTAATTTTTTGTACTTTTAGTAGAGACGGGGTTTCGTCATATTGGCCAGGCTGATCTCAAACTCCTGACCTCAAGTGATCTGCCCACCTCGGCCTCCCAAAGTGCTGGGATCACAGGTGTGAGCCACCGTGCCCGGCCCCTAAACTTGTATTTGAGATCGCTTTCTGTAGTCAGTGAGGTCTAAAGCTGCCAGCATATACATTTCCCTTCTGACTGATCAGATTTTTCTCTCCCGGTGTGACCCTTCCCTGTTAGAGCGCCTGAAAGTCTTGTGCTAGTCACCCCATCAGATTTTATTTAAACAGGATCAATCTCTTCAGCTTAAACAGCTGACCCTGACACCCTGTTTGTTGACTGGCAAGAGCCCAGCCCTGCAGCTGAAGTTGTTGAGGGGACGTCAGAGATACTTGCCACCCAGCCAATTCACTCTGACCTGGGAATCATAAGACAGAGAGAGGAGTTTTGGCACAGAAGGCAGTGCAGGGGACTGATGGGCTGATGAGGGGGTCTCTGCTGAACACATCTGAGCTCGTGATCTCTAGAGTACTTGGAAATGACAGGCCTAGGAACAAACCATGGAATGAAAGGAGGAAAGAGAAAAGAAAACATTTCCCCCAAATAAGCAGGCAAGCAGCAAACATACACCATTAAAAGTTTCGTGTACAGGCCAGGCATGGTGGCTCATGCCTGTAATCCCAGCACTTTGGGAGGCTGAGGGAGGTGAATCACTTGAGCTTGGGAGTTTGAGACCAGCCTGGGCAACTGGCAAAAACCCATGTCTAGAAAAATTAGCCAGGCATGGTGGTGCATGCCTGCAGTCCCAGCTACTTGGAAAGCCCATGTCTACAAAAATTAGCCAGGCATGGTGGTGCATGCCTGCAGTCCCAGCTACTTGGGAGGCCGAGGCAGGAGCATCACCTGAACCCGAGGAGGCTGAGGCTGCAGTGAGCCATGATCGTGCCACTGCATTCCAGCTTGGGTGACAGAGTGAGACCCTGTCTTAAAGAAAAAAAAGAAATTCACATACAGAGGTAGCCTTTTTATTATTCTTAAATTAAAATAAATCACATCTTATCTCCCTCTCTGTCTGTTAAAAGGTTACTAACAGTTTGTCCAAAGGAGCAGTAGATCTGCTCAGTATCCAGAGAGGGTACAAACCCTAATCCATTTCAGGAAATAAGTGGGCTGCATAGGTCAGATGATTTCTTCCCACTTTTCCTCTAAAACAGAAGTTTCCTTTACTCTCTATCTGTGCTTTCCCCTTTTCTGTGGCAGTTCATTTTCTCACCACTACTAACTATACTCTACCAAATTCCTAGAATAATGGTATAAAAATTACATGTGATTTATTTCCTTTTTTTTTTTTTTTTTTTTTTTTTGAGACAGAGCTTCACACTGTCATCCAGGCTGGGGTTCAGTGGCACGATACCAGCTCACTGCAACCTCCACCCCCCAGGTTCAAGCGATTTTCCTGCCTCAGCCTCCCAAGTAGCTGGGATTGTAGGCACCTGCCACCACGCTCAGCTAATTTTTGTAATTTTAGTAGAGATAGGGTTTCACCATGTTGGCCAGGCTGGTCTCGAACTCTTGACCTCAGGTGATCCACCCACCTTGGCCTCCCAAAGTGCTGGGATTACAGGCGTGAGCCACTGCGCCCAACCTTGTTTTGATTTTATCTACAGCTCAAGAGGATTTGAAATGACTTACAATAAAGACTAAAATGCTGGGTAACCACTAAAAGATAGCAGAAGAATATGAGCCAACCAATAGGTGGATTATAGCTGTGTCATAAAACTTAGGTTTAGCAAAACCACGCAACTGATCCCCAAACATAGTTCTGAGCACCCTGGAAGCCAGGATAAAAAAGAGAAAATATAATAACTGAACTAGGCTTTATTATCTGTGAAATTAAATATACCAACTTTAAAAATGCCTTTCCTATTATTAAATTCTAAACTGAATTTATCTGTCACAGAGATATTCAGCTAATATGGTAGATTTATTATATTTAATTTCGAGATATCAGAACACTTTTATATGAAAATTTCTCAAATATATCCGTGAAAAGTGCCAAAGGAAGACAGTTAAGCCATTGATTTGTTAAGGTCTTCTCATAGGTAGTATAAAGAAGTCTATCACAGGTGTGTTATTTGTTAGTTTTTTTTGACTCAGCATGAGGATAGAACTTAGGCTAGAGGAGAATTTCAGCTGGAAGGATGTATCTTTGGCCATGCTTTTCTGAAAATTCTTCTCAATTAATCAGTGGTCTCAGGTGAGTAATTAACAGACAATGAATAGTAGGTAATTTGAGACCTAGAGCATAGATCTTCCACATTGTTGATAGGAAATTCATGTGCTGGCCAGGCGCCGTGGCTCACACCTGTAATCCCAGCGCTTTGGGAAGCCAAGGGGGCCGGATGGCTTGAGCCCAGAAATTTGATACCAGCCTGGGCAACATGGCAAAACCCCATCTCCACAAAAAATAAAAAAGTTAGCTGGGTGTAGTGGCACAGGCCTGTAGTCCCAGCTACTCAGGAGGCTGAGGTGGGAGGATCTCTTGGGCCCTGGAAGTTTGGAAGGTGCCTTGGCCTCCCAAAGTGCTGAGATTATAAGCATGAGTGACCATGCCCAGTCAGGCTTCCCTTTTTGATAGGAGTTTGTCAATGAGATTATCTGCTTTTTAGAATGATTGCTAATGAAAGTAAGACTATGGCCAGGCACCTGTAGTTCTAGCACTTTGGGAGGCCAAGGCAGGTGGATCACTTGAGGTCAGGAATTCAAGACCATCCTGGCCAACATGGTAAAACCCCATCTCTACTAAAAATACAAAAATTAGCTGGGCATGGTGGCACACACCTGTAATCCCAGCTACTCGGGAGGCTGAGGCAGGAGAATCGTTTGAACCCAGGAGGCGGAGGTTGCAGTGAACCAAGATTGTGGGCTGCTGCACTCAGCATGGACAATGGAGAGAGACTCTGTCTGAAAAATAAAAAGTAAGACTATGCCATCATTAAAGAAAAGAATGCTTATCCATTAGTTTGTCCTGGAAAGACAGAATGCATCCAGCTCATCTAAAGGTTGTACCAATATATTTGGTATGAGTTCCAGGAAATGGTGAGGAAGTTATAAAGTTGCTACAAAGAGGACACAGGATTTCTGATTCTGTTCCTCAGGACTTTCATTTAAGTGGGCTGATGAAGTTAGAGTAGGATCAGATTTACATTATCCATTTCAGTAAGGACAAAAGGGGACGTGGTACAAGCTACGAGAAGCAAAAGACTGATGATATCAGCGTGGTTGTTGAAGCAAGAGGAAATTTGCATTACAGTTTTCCGTATTATTAAAATAAAATGATTTCCTTTACATCCAAAGTCCACTCAAGTACCTTATCCTTAAAGAGTTAGTCTGTAAAAGACTCCTTTGGGAGTTATTTCTCCTCTGGGAATTTGACTATCATGTAAATCGATAAATAAAAGGATGTCCTAAGAAGAATAAAGTAATAAAAGCCCTTCTTTGAGGTCTTGTTTTTCTTTATGGAGAAAGAGTCTTGCTCTGTTGGCCAGGCTGTAGTGCAGTGGTGCAATCATAGCTCACTGAAGCCTCCAACTCCTGGGCTCAAATGATCCTCCCACCTCAGCCTCTCGAGTAGCTAAGACTAGAGCTACCTTCCCCGGCTAATTAAAAAAAAAATGTTTTTTTTTAGGCCGGGTGCGGTGGCTCAAGCCTGTAATCCCAGCACTTTGGGAGGCCGAGACAGGCAGATCACGAGGTCAGGAGATCGAGACCATCCTGGCTGACACAGTGAAACCCCATCTCTACTAAAAAATACAAAAAACTAGCTGGGCGAGGTGGCGGGCGCCTGTAGTCCCAGCTACTCGGGAGGCTGAGGCAGGAGAATGGTGTAAACCCGGGAGGCGGAGCTTGCAGTGAGCTGAGATCCGGCCACTGCACTCCAGCCTGGGCGACAGAGCGAGACTCCGTCTCAAAAAAAAAAAAAAAAAAAAAAATGTTTTTTTTTTGTAATGATGAGATCTCACTATGCTTTCCAGGCTGGTCTCAAAATCTAGGCCTCAAGCAATCCTCCCTTCTTAGCCTCCCAAAGTGCTAGGATTACAGGTGTAAGCCACTGTACCCAGTCTTGAGTTTTAAGATTTGGAAAACAAGTCTAACTGATGTTGACAGTGTGCCATGAACAGAGAAGTATGATAATAAAATTACTTGGACCTGAGGTTCAAATAAACAACAGCAACAACAACATGTCTAGGTCATAACTTGAGAACTGATTTTGACACACACACACACACACACACACAGAAACAGAGACAGAGAAAACAAAAATTCCATTTAAATAGATCAACATTCCCTGAATTATTTCCCCAGAATATGAACTCCATACTAGTTCCGTAGCAGTTCCATATTTAGCCAAAAGAAAAAGGGGTTTCCTTAGTTAAGTAACTTTGGGAATCTACATACTGCCTCCTGATTCCTGGTGAGTCACGATGTACATTAGCACAGGCAGAACAGTATATTTTGTTCAACCTAGTTTTCTGAACTTGTTTCACCAGGGTATTCTTTTCATGTGACATTTATTAATTTCCTACTAAACTTTGCTAAACAGAAGAGTAAATGAAATGCTGGCCATGTTTCTATGCAGAGTACTACGTAATAGCTTTATGCTTATGTTACAAATGGAGAATCCACGGGCAAAGGACTTCATCTTCATGAATTTGCCATACTTCACTCAAGGCAAACTTCTGAAAAATTAAGATAAGTGCACACCAGTTAATTTTTTTTTCTTATTGGTGCAATTGGTCCCAGAAGGGTCTGGCTTCTTTCTTGATGTCTACAGGCCTTGTTCCTTCTGCATCTATGGAAGAAACTACTCTGCTGGTGGAGATGCAGGTGTTGTAGACAGCTACCATACAATAGGTACCTGGAGTTAAAATTATAAAAAATTTGTTATAAAAACTAGATTTATCTGGTTTAATGTAGATGAGAAAAAGTTTTATGTACATGTGATATTTCCCTATAATTGATAAACTTTAAAATTATTATCTGTTAAATGTTGTTTCAACATGTAGTCTACATTTTAAAAATTATTAATGAGACAGTTTATATTCCTTTTGTAAGAAATCATCAAAATCCATTGTGAATTTTAAACTTACTTCATAATTCAACCTGAACTAGCCACATTTCAAGTGATAAAAGCCATGTGTAGCTAGTGGCTACCATATTGGACGGCATAGCTTTAGCCTATGTAATTTCCTATCTAGTAAAACAGAAATTGCCATAACCTGCCTCTCAAGGTTGTCTTAAATATTACATGCGATAATTTATCTAAAAACATTGCTGAAAAAAATATTGGGTGTGGTAGGCCGAATAATAGATGACTCTCCCCACTCAGATGTCCGCATCGGAATTCCTGCAACCTGCAAGTATGTTACCTTAAATGGTAAAGGGGCCTTTGAAGATGTGATGAAGCTCAGGATCTTGAGATAGGGAGATTATTTTGGATTATCTGAGTGGGCCTGATGTAATCACAGGTGTCTTTTTTGTGTGTGTGTGAGATGGAGTTTCGCACAGTCACCTGGGCTGGAGTGCAACGGCACGATCTCGGCTCACTGCAACCTCCGCCTCCCAGGTTCACACAATTCTCCTGCCTCAGCCTCCCGAGTAGCTGGGATTACAGGTGCACACCATCACGCCTGGCTAATTTTTGTATTTTTAGTAGAGACTGGGTTTCACTATGTTGACCAGACTGGTCTCGAACTCCTGACCTCCTGATCCGCCTGCCTCAGCCTCCCAAAGTGCTGGGATTACAGGCGTGAGCCACCGCGCCTGGCTACAAGTGTCTTTTTAGGAGCTCTGGAGGCAGGATATTGCAGTGATTAGTTGGAGATGTGGTGATGGGGACAAGAGGTTAGAGTGATGTGAAGAGGACATCGTGAGACGAAGGGTGCAGGAAGCCTCTAGAAGCTGAAAAAGATAAGGAAACTTCACCCCTCACAGTCTCCAGAAGCGGCCAGCTCTGTAGACACCTTGGCTTTAGCCCAGTGAGACTTTGGACTTCTGACCTACAGAACTGTAAGATAATAAAAATCCTAAGTTCTTGTTCTAAGTTCTTGGTGGTGGTAATTTATTACAATAGCAATGTGTAACTAATACAAAGGGCCATGTAAATGAGATATATCACTGTCATCATATGTGGCTATAAAAGACCATTTTAGGGCAGGGAGTGGTGGCTCACACATGTAATCTTGGCACTTCAGGAGGCTGAGGTGGATGGATCACCTGAGGTCAGGAGTTTGAGACCAGCCTGGCCAACATGGTGAAACCTGGTCTCTGCTGAAGATACAAAAAATCAGCTGGGTGTAGTGGCACATGCCTGATATCCCAGCTATTCGGGAGGCTAAGGCAAGATAATTGCTTGAACCCGGGAGGCAGAGGTTGCAGTGAGCTGAGATCACGCCATTGCGCTCCAGCCTGGGTGACAAGAGCGAAACTCTGTCTCAAAAAAATAAAAACAAAAATTTAAAAGACCATTTTAAGCTTGGCTTTCGCAAGAATCAAGGCTGAGGTGTTGTGAGGGTGGGAGGATTAGGTGTGGGTCTTGGCTGTTTCCAGGTAGAAAGGTAATTTCCCACTTCAGTCTTCATCAATTTGCACTCAGAAATAAGAGGCAGAAAAGCCACCTAAGGAACATATATTAGACCCTATCCCTTTTCCTCTGAGTGTGAAAGACATACAAGTATTATGATAGACCAGTGCTCCAGCCTAAGGCCAGATTGCAAAACGGAACATGCAGGTCCCTGAGAAGAGACCACCACAAAAGAGGACAAAATCTGGGCTGGTGGCCTGGACTCAGCCTGACCAGCTTGGCTGTCAGAAAACACCTGCTGGTTTGGGACACAGCCCATGGACTAAAACTTCTCACTCAGCCTTCCCAGTGCTGTGAGACCTCCATGGTAAAAATGGCTGTCAACTCAAAGAGCTGTACCCCTCTGAGACCAGGCAGTTGTGTGACTGGCTGCCACTGCCTGACATTCCATTTGGACTGATGGCAGGGGTTTGGGGTGGGGACTCCAGGCCAGCAGGAGGCCCAGCAGATCTCATTGCTGCAGGCTGGCTGGCTGGCCTCAAGGACATCTGAGTTGTCTCTCTCCTGCTGCGGGCAGCTGGCAAGCAGTGAAGGGGACTCCCAGGAGGAACCAGGGGGAGCTTGAGGAGGTCTGGCAAGTGGAGCTCAAGGGGATGGTGATCTGCGGTAATGTGAGTGCCTTGGTTTTTGCCATAAGCTTGCGGGCTATGGATATCTAGGTTACTTTAGGGAGCTTTTCAGTCCTCCGTTTACTTCAAGAACAAAGAAATGACCACGTGGCCAGGCGAGGTGGCTCATGCCTATAATCCCAGTGCTTTGAGAGGCCGAGGCAGAAGGATCTCTTGAGGCCAGGAGTTTGAGACCAATCTGGGAAATACAGCGAGACCCCATTTCCACACACACACAAATTAGCAGGGCATGGTGGTGTGCACCTGTAGCCCCAGCTACCCAGGAGGCCAAGGCAGGAAGATCACTTGAGCCCAGGAGGCTGAGGCTACAGTGAGCCATGACGGTGCCACTGCACTCTAGACTCGGCGACAGAGCAAGGCCCTGTCTTGAAAATATTAAAAAACAAAACGAAGATGGCCATGTGCAAGAGATATTCTGGGAACAGTGTGCCTAGCAAGATAGAGATTAGAGGATTAGACAGTGTCCGTTGACAGTGGGGCTTCAAATGACACCTTTCCTTGGGAGACTGTTCTCATCTTATCAAGGAAGAGTGACTTGAGCTGACCACCTGCAAATTTAAGAGAGGGGCCACCTGTAGCTGTGAGGCAGGGTGGCAAGGCCACTCACAGTCAGTACATTTTAGTATAAATGCTGGTCTCAGCTGGATGCAGTGGCTCACGCCTGTAATCCCAACACTTTGGGAGGCCCAGGCAGGTGGATCACCTGAGGTCAGGAATTCAAGACCAGCCTGGCCAACATGGCAAAACCCTGTCTCTACTAAAAATACAAAAATTAGTTGGATTAGTTGGCTGTAGTGGTGCATGCCTGTAATTCCAGCTATTCAGGAAGCTGAGGCAGGAGAATCACTTGAACCTGGGAGGTGGGGGTTGCAGTGAGCTGAGATCGCACCACTGCACTCCAGCCTGGGTGACAGAGTGAGACTCTGTCTCATAAATAAATACATAAATGCTGGTCTCTGAGGAAAGGATGGACCAACTGACAGAGACACAAGACTGCCCTGAAAGGTAAACACCTGGGGAAGGGTAGAGGAGGAACGAAAGGATTGTGGAAGAAGGACTGGCTCTAACACAATGAAAGACTGGAAACACCATCAGATCTCAGTCCTGGGCAATGGCGGGCTGGTAAACTGGCTCTCCGGAAGAACCATCACCACCATCCCCAATACACCCTCCCTAGAAATTAAGCCTTTAGCATCTAGTAACAATTCAAGGTATTGGGGTGGACCTCAGCCGAGAAATCCTGGGCTTTCTGCCAATAGGTGCTTGGGAAAGTTTTGCTGCAGGGCAAACAATAATGAGAAAAGCAAAAGAACTGTGAACATATTTGCACTGTGAGTTTGTGGAATAAACAGTTTATACTATTGATATAAATCATGTTCTACTTCCGGAAGCATTCAGCATTCAATGAGACAGTCACCCTCACCATCTCATTCCTGATTAGACTTTGTATGGCCTTGTCGTCTAAAACCTCAAATGGGAGTAGTCTTAGGAGAAAAGGTTATGAAATACTCACATGACCCATTGGCTGCCATCCTTTGCAAACAGGCCTCTAGACAAGCATCACTGGGTTTGTCTGACATTTGCCAAATTCCTACATAAATAACCATTACCTGAATCTCTAGCAGCTGGGAAATAAATAAGATTTAATAGGTTCAGACTGATAAGGTGGCCCAATCCAGCTGACTTTGCTTTGAAACGAGATTAGATGCCCATCTAGAAGCTGTGAGAGTTTAAATATGTGCTAAACGTGGCCCCGAAAGCCTGTTAGCCACAGCTCTGGGCTTCATGGAGGTGTGAGGGAAAAGAAATTTCCTCGGTGCTCAACTGTAGAACATTTTAACACCCTCTGTCTCTGCGGATGAAATACTGTCATCCTGTGTGGTCTAAAGCCTCTCTCTGTGTTCTTCTTTAATATTCAGTTTCATCAGAGAAAATGATACACAGTAATTTTAAGAGAGAGCTATTGCTAGAAGAGGTCAGGCTGGAAAAATGAACTGCTCAAGGCTGCTGCAGTTCTTATTAAGGAGAAAAAGTGTATGCAGATGAAGACAGAGATGTGCTTCGAGATGGAGGGGAATGCTGACAGCAGGTTGGTAGAGAGACTCTAAAAGCGTTTTCTGATTGGAAAATGACCACTATGAGGCTTCCATCGTGCTGACCTGCAGCTGTGATGGGGTTATAAATCTCTCTTCCCAGCAGCACTGAGTTTAGTCCAGGACTCCCCGTGCAATTAAGGAAGTTCCACACGTACTCGTTTGCATAAATCAAGGAGAACGAAGTAACAGGAGAAAGAGGGGAGAAGAAGGGAACTGGTGATTGAGAAGGCTTATAGGAGTGGGTTTTTCATCAGCTTCTAAAATGTCTTCCAACTGTTTGCTGATAGCCGTAATTAACAATTCAAAGCAGCTTTGGATCTCAGTTGTCAAGTTCTGCCCCCGTTCTGTTACCGGGCAAGGTGGGTATGTTCTACCCATAGGAGAGTGACGTGGCTCGCAGCACGGACAGCAGGAGTCCCTACTCTTACATTTTCTGTTGTCTCAAGATTTATAATGGGTGGGTTCATCTTGTGGCTTGTGGGTGGAGGCAAAGCCTGGAACACTGGCACATATCCAGTCAGGACCACTCATAACTCAGGTGGCAAAGTCACAAGTTTCAGGGACAAAGCCAGAGGTGTCTCTTTTTTTGTCAGAAAAGACAAAAGACACAAGAATAGGCCATGTAGTGCAGGGGTCCCCAACCGGTCCGTGCTCTATAAGGAACGAGGCTGCACAGCACGTAGTGTTTTTACAGCCGCTCCCCATGGCTCATTATGGCCTGCGCTCTGCCCCCTGTTAGATCAGCAGCGGCAATACATTCACATAGGAGTGTGAACCCTATTGTGAACTGCGCATGCGAGGATCTAGGTTGCACGCTTCTTGTGTGAATCTAATGCTTGATGACCTGTCACCTGACAACCCCAGATGGGGCTGTCTAGTTGCAGGAAAACAAGCTCGGGGCTCCCACTGATTCTACATTATGGTGAGTTGTGTAATTATTTCATTATATATGGCAACATAATAATAATAGAAATAAAGTGCGCAATAAATATAATGTGCTTGAATCATCCTGAAACCATCCCCCTCCCCAAGTCTGTGGAAAAGTTGTCTTCCACAAAACTAGTCCCTGGTGCCAGAAATATTGGGGACCACTGGCGTAGTGAATATAGGCAAGTTTGTTCCATGACATCTGTGGGAGGTACAAGAGAGGGATATGGAAATAATTCTGTGTTCAAGTGTGACATGTTGCAACCAACCCCAGAGCCTGTGGATTTTAACATGCGTAAAACTCCAGAGCCTGACCCTCAGTATAGAGCCGGGTTCTATATTTGGTTGGCTGATGGAGCCTGTGGATTTTAACACGCCTAAGACTCCAGATCCTGTCCCTCAGTAAGAGCTGGGTTCTATATTTGGTTGGTTGATGGGCTGAAACCCATCAATTTCAATATCTCTAGATTATGGCAAAATCGTTTAGAGGCTCCTCTGACTGATGGACTATTCTTTTTCTCTTCCATCATCACAGCATGCCGAGTATGTGCTTGCCATAATTAACTAACTTAATGTTAATAGCAAACTTCAATGATGTATATCAGCCCTCAAACTCACTAAGATGAAGGAAAAAAAGAGTAATTTTTTTCTTGCTTAACACACAATCCCCTGGGGAAATCAGAAGCTAAGGAAATTTCCAGCAATGAAATTAAAAACTATCCTCTCAGTGTCTTAAATTAAATAATAGGGAACAAGAGTGGCTGTAACTTAACTGTAAGGGACATGTTAGTGTCATTTCTGAATCAACAATACTGACACACAATGCACCTTCAATAAATGTTGACAGAAAAAGAGAGAGAGAGGCTAACAGCATGAGGGAGGGAGGAGGAAAACAGACTGCAAAACAAAGAGCTGACTCAAGTTTAGCTGTGATTTTTGAGGAAGCCAGTGAAAATGGAGAATAGATAACTTAATGTATATATGTTGGAAAGATCTTTTAATTGCTTCCAAACACTTTTGATGTGTCAATAGTTACAGTGACATATAACTATCAAGAGGATCCTTAAATGTTTTACTAGAGTAGAAGGAGTCTCCTAATATTGCCTTCAGTTGTGATGATGAGCACCAATCGAAAGTGGAATTAATAAGGTTTACCTGAGTCAGGTAAAGAACAAGCACACAAGGAAAAGTGTTCTCCTGAAACTTTTGGGTTAAAATGAGAAAAAAATGGTATCCCATATTCTCAACCTTTTTATATATGTATATGTATATACGTGTGTGTGCGTGTGTGCGCGCGCGTGCGCATGTGCTGGTGCACACGTGTGTGTGTTATGGTTTTCAATTAAAAGATTCAGTTGTGGGAAATCAGGATCTCAAAGAGATATTTGCACCCCTATGTCCATTGCAGCACTAGTCACAACAGCTAGATGCAGAAACAACCTAAATGTCCATTGACAGAGGAACCGATAAAGAAAATGTGGTATATATAATGTATTAGTCAGCGTTCTCCAGAGGGACAGAACCAATAGGATATATGTGTATATGAAAGAGAGTATATTACGGAGAATTGGCTCACACAGATAGGCCATCTGCAAGCTGGAGAGAGAGAGAAGCCAGTAGTCCAGGTCCCAAAACTTAAACCAGGGAAGCTACAATGCAGCAGACAAAAGCTACAGTGCAGCTGTCAGTCTGCTGCTGAAGGCCTAAGAGCCCTTGAGAAGCTGCTGATTTAAGTCCCAGAGTTCAAAGGCCAAAATACCTGGAGTCTGGTGTCCAAGGGCAGGAGGGGAAGAAGCAAGCAGCTGGCATGGGAAAAAAAAAGAGAGCTAGAAGATTCAGTGAGCAAGTCTATTCCCCTTTCCGTCTCTGGCTTCGTTTCAGCTGCACTGGCAGCCAACTGGATGGCACACACACATTGAGCATGGGTCTTCCTCTTCCAGTTCACTGATTCAAATGTCAGTCTCCTCTGGCAATACCCTCACACCCAGAAACAATACTTTACCAGCCACCTAGGCATCCCTCAGTTCAGTCAAGTTGACACTTAGTATTAACCATCACATATACACAATGGAATATTATTCAGCCATAAAAAAGAAGAAAATCCTGCCATATGCAACAACATGGATAAACCTGAGGACATTATGCTAAGCGAAATAAGCTGGCCACAGAAAGGTAATGACCATGCAATTCCACTTACATGACATTGATGGCAGCAGTGACCCATCTGGAGCAGCCACGGTGAAAATACTGGCTGCACAAAAGCTAGCAGAAGGCAAGAAATAACTAAGATCAGAGTAGAACTGAAGGAGATAGAGACACACAAAACCCTCCAAAAAATCAATGAATCCAGGAGTTGGCTTTTTGAAAAGATCAACAAAATTGATAGACTGCTAGCAAAACTAATAAAGAAGAAAAGAGAGAAGAATCAAATAGATGCAATAAAAAATGATAAAGGGGATATCACCACCGACCCCACAGAAATACAAACTACCATCAGAGAATACTATAAACACCTCTACGCAAATAAACTAGAAAATCTAGAAGAAATGGATAATTTCCTGGACACTTACACTCTCCCAAGACTAAACCAGAAAGAAGTTGAATCCCTGAATAGACCAACAGCAGGCTCTGAAATTGAGGCAATAATTAATTGCCTACCAACCAAAAAAAGTCCAGGATCAGATGGATTCACAGCTAAATTCTACCAGAGGTACAGGGAGGAGCTGGTACCATTCCTTCTGAAACTATTCGAATCAATAGAAAAAGAGGGAATCCTCCCTAACTCATTTTATGAGGCCAACATCATCCTGATACCAAAGCCTGGCAGAGACAAAACAAAAAAAAGAGAATTTTAGACCAATATCCCTGATGAATATCGATGCAAAAATCCTCAATAAAATACTGGCAAACCGAATCCAGCAGCACATCAAAAAGCTTATCCACCATGATCAAGTGGGCTTCATCCCTGGGATGCAAGGCTGGTTCAACATATGCAAATCAATAAACGTAATCCAGCATATAAACGGAACCAAAGACAAAAACCACATGATTATCTCAATAGATGTAGAAAAGACTTTGACGAAATTCAACAGCCCTTCATGCTAAAAACTCTCAATAAATTTGGTATTGATGGAACGTATCTCACCATAATGAGAACTATTTATGACAAACCCACAGCCAATGTCATACTGAATGGGCAAAAACTGGAAGCATTCCCTTTGAAAACTGGCACAAGACAGGGATGCCCTCTCTCACCACTCCTATTCAACATAGTGTTGGAAGTTCTGGCTAGGGCAATCGGGCAAGAGAAAGAAATCAAGGGTATTCAGTTAGGAAAAGAAGAAGTCAAATTGTCCCTGTTTGCAGATGACAAGATTGTATATTTAGAAAACCCCATCATCTCAGCCCAAAATCTCCTTAAGCTAATAAGCGACTTCAGCAAAGTCTCAGGATACAAAATTAATGTGCAAAAATCACAAGCATTCTTATACACCAGTAACAGACAAACAGAGAGCCAAATCATGAATGAACTCCCATTCACAATTGCTTAAAAGAGAATAAAATACCTAGGAATCCAACTTACAAGGGATGTAAAGGACCTCTTCAAAGAGAACTACAAACCACTGCTCAGTGAAATAAAAGAGGACACAAACAAATGGAAGAACGTACCATGCTCATGGATAGGAAGAATCAGTATCGTGAAAATGGCCATACTGCCCAAGGTAATTTGTCATCAAGCTATCCCCATCAAGCTACCAATGAGTTTCTTCACAGAATTGGAAAAAACTGCTTTAAAGTTCATATGGAACCAAAAAAGAGCCCACATTGCCAAGACAATCCTAAGTCAAAAGAACAAAGCTGGAGGCATCACGCTACCTGACTTCAAACTATACTACAAGGCCACAGTAACCAAAACAGCATGGTACCAAAACAGACATATAGACCAATGGAACAGAACAGAGCCCTCAAAAATAATACCACACATCTACGCCATCTGATCTTTGACAAACCTGAGAAAAACAAGAAATGGGGAAAGGATTCCCTATTTAATAAATGGTGCTGGGAAAATTGGCTAGCCATAAGTAGAAAGCTGAAACTGGATCCTTTCCTTACTCCTTATATGAAAATTAATTCAAGATGGATTAGAGACTTAAATGTTAGACCTAATACCATAAAAGCCCTAGAAGAAAACCTAGGTAATACCATTCAGGACATAGGCATGGGCAAGGACTTCATGGCTAAAACACCAAAAGCAACGGCAACAAAAGCCAAAATTGACAAATGGGATCTAATTAAACTAAAGAGCTTCTGCACAGCAAAAGAAACTACCATCAGAGTGAACAGGCAACCTACAGAATGGAAGAAAATTTTTGCAATCTACTCATCTGACTAAGGGCTAATATCCAGAACCTACAAAGAACTCAAACAAATTTACAAGAAAAAAACAAACCACCCCATCAAAAAGTGGGCAAAGGATATGAACAGACATTTCTCAAAAGAGGACATTCATATAGCCAACAGACACATGAAAAAATGCTCGTCATCACTGGCCATCAGAGAAATGCAAATCAAAACCACAATGAGATACCATCTCACACCAGTTAGAATGGCAATCATTAAAAAGTCAGGAAACAACAGGTGCTGGAGAGGATGTGGAGAAATAGGAACACTTTTACACTGTTGGTGGGATTGTAAACTAGTTCAACCATTATGGAAAACAGTATGGCGATTCCTCAAGGATCTAGAACTAGAAGTACCATATGACCCAGCCATCCCATTACTGGGTATATACCCAAAGGATTATAAATCATGCTGCTATAAAGACACACGCACACATATGTTCATTGCGGCACTATTCACAATAGCAAAGACTTGGAATCAACCCAAATGTCCATCAGTGACAGACTGGATTAAGAAAATGTGGCACATATACACCATGGAATACTATGCAGCCATAAAAAAGGTTGAGTTTGTGTCCTTTGTAGGGACATGGATGCAGCTGGAAACCATCATTCTCAGCAAACTATCGCAAGAACAGAAAACCAAACACCGCATGTTCTCACTCATAGGTGGAAACTGAACAATGAGATCACTTGGACCCAGGAAGGGGAACATCACACACCATTGGGAGTGATACCTGATGTAAATGATGAGTTGATGGGTGCTGACAAGTTGATGGATGCAGCACACCAACATGGCACAAGTATCCATATGTAACAAACCTGCACGTTATGCACATGTACCCTAGAACTTAAAGTATAATAATAATTTAAAAAGAAATAAAAAGAAATTTTAAAAAAAAAAGAAAGAAAATACTGGCTGCAGCAGGGGAGGCCCAGCCAGGGCTGCAGCTCCATAGAGCCTGCGGGAGCCAGGAACAGGTGGGAGCCCTGACCTCTTCTGAGTTGGCAGGGCTCCTTCCCTGCCCTCTTTTGAGTTGGCAGGGCTCTTGCCCTGCCCTCCCAGGCACAGCTGCAGCCACCCAGCTGTGGCTGTGGTCCAGACATTCCTGGATTCTTGGGGACCTGGGAACTTCCTCTCCCCTCAACAGACTCAGAAGGGACTGTTCCTACTGCCTGGCCTCTCCCCACTCCCAGCACCCACTCCAACTTTGGAACAAAGTTGTGGCAGAGGCTGGGTGCTGTTGCAACCCGGCTGGGTGTGCACCCACTCAGGGCAGTGCTAACATGCCAGCTCCCTGCTGCCTTGGCCTTCTCTGGACTTTGGGTGCTGATGAGCATGGGAGGGACCCCGAGGGAGTGCTGAGGGCAGGTTGGCACAGGCCTGCAGGCATCCCTTGGCACAAACAGCCTGGGCACTGTGGGCACCATGGATGGCAGATTGATGGTGGCAGGAGGCAGACAGGCTCCTGGGTGGAAAAGGGCAGTCCCTGGTGAAGCTCCACCTTCAAGCCAGGATGGACTGAAGCATGGGGGCTGGGCTGCTAGTTCCACAGACTGGAGTGACAACTTATGGTGCTTTTTCTTGGCCCACCCTTGGCTGCCCACAGACTAATCAGCAGGCATTTCCTCCACTCTGAAACCCTAAAACCCCCAGACTCAGCCAGACTTGGGCAGACACTGGGACGACTTGCCTGCAGGTAAGAGCTACCCACTCTGGGTCACCTCTCTCCTGAGGGCTGCAGATGACGGGACAACCTGCCTGTGGATAGAAGTTACCCATTCCTGGTCTTCTCTCCACTGAGAGCTGCACTCACTGGGACAACCTGCCTGTGGAAAGGAGCTACCCACTTCGAGTCTCCTGAGAGCTGTACTGTTACTCAGTAAAGCACCTCTTCACCTGGCTCACCCTCCAGTTGTCCAGGAAGACCTGTTCATACTTCATTCTTCCTGGACACAGGACAAGAACTCGAGACCCACCAAATGGCAGGACTGAAAGGGCTGTAACATAAACATGGCTGAAACATGCCCCCTGACTCATCTTGTTGTGGGTGATGAGAAGGAGAGGAGAAAGAAGACAGAAAGCAAGAAGAGCTGTGGCCCTTCAGGGAGTCCAGACGTAGGAGCTACATGAGCCAGGGCTGTGACACCCTCTTTGGGGCTCTGTAGTTCCTGGTGTCTCCAAGCTTCTGGGTGCCACCATGTTCCCCAATGTCCTCAGTGAAAGCTGCTTGCAGTATACCTTGTCCAGCTGCAGCCTCGCAGGGAGCCATCACCCTTGCTGGCTCCTGGAGCTGTCCACCCTGTGGCAGCAGGTGTGCCTGGCTGTGCATAGTGGCTGGACCCTGTGCTTGCTTTCTCACACACTCCTTGCTGCTCTGCCCCTGGCTCACCCTTGGCAGGTATGAGATCCAGGCTTGTAGTGCAAGCTGAGAGCTGCCTGCCAGGCCTAGTGGGCAGAACAAGCCCAGTGGGCCCAAGCAAAACTTGGGCAAAGGTGCCACCAGCCACAGAGGTTTCCAGCTGGCCAAGTGATTCCCCAAGGATCCTGTGACAACATGTCTAAAATAATCAAACACATGGAAACAGTAGAACTGTGGTTGCCAGAGGCTGAGGCAATGGGAAGATGGGGAGTTGTTCAATGGGAATAAAGTTTCAGTTATGCAAGCTGATTAAGTTCTAAGAGATCTGCTGTATGACATTGTGCCTATGGTTTAAAACCGGTACTGTACTGTCTTAAAAATTTAAGATAGTACATCTCATGTTTAGTGTTTTTATCACAATTAAAAAGAATGATTCAGTCATAGAAATCAGTGCTCACTTAAGGATAGCCCTGGTGATGAAATTAACACTATCTGTAACACTTGAGAAACTTGTCTTATGATTTGGGAGCTGGACATTAACAAAATGTTGACAGGTAATCTGTCCTAGCCCACAGTATTTTAGTTTGGGGCTCAGGGTTAGAATTATATACACCTTCACTACTCTGCCAGAAATTCCAAGAAAGGATGTGACCTTAATCCACAGATATTAGTGAAAACCCAATTAAATACCAAATGATTAATGACAATCTGAAGTTCTTTTGAACTCTCAAGGAAGAGATGATTTTTGCAACAACAAAAAATATCTTTGTTCGTTTATACTTAGATTCTAATCTAAAACTGTAAGACTAAGCCATGATAAAATATAAACTCTTAAAAATTAAGAGAGAAAGAAAAAGAGAGAGACATAGCCAGTACAGAATAAAAGGAGAGAGGGTGTGTCTAAGTATGTGTACCCCAGAACTGTCCAGAGAAAAGTGGAGTTGGGAAAGAAAACTAGAAGGGCTGCTGGTACCTTCTTGGTGTGTGAAAGCAGCTTGAGCTTTCACATACCAACCAAATGTAAAAAGAAAAATGGAGTAGAAAGAAATTCAGCTCAAAGGATGGAGAAGGTGAGAAGAGAAAAATGACAGAAAAGTAAAAGAAATCCGAAGAAAAGTCGTTGGCTACATGGGCCCGAGCATAAAAAGAAGGAAATCCTGCCATATGTGACAACATGGATACATCTGGAGGATGTTATACTAAGTGAAATAAGCCAGTCACAGAAGGGCATTTGCCGTATGATTCTACTTACATAACATATCTAAAATAATCAAACACATGGAAACAGAGTGTAGAATTATGATTGCCAGGGGCTGGGGGAACGTGGAAATGAGGAGTTGTTCAGTGGGAATAAAGTTTCCATTATGCCAGCTAATTGATTGCATAACTGAGCCCCAGCCCCAGCATTCTGCCACTGACTGGACTTCTACTAGCAGCAACGGGTAAATCAGCTCAGCTTGGAGTCCACCTGTGGCTTTCAGTAGCCATGGAAGGCCCAATCCCCATCCACCACCCTCCCCAAACCCAGAAGATTGCTGACCTGAAACCAGCAGAAATGTGTTCACCATCTTCCAGAGATGCAAAGCGCTTGTGTCTAAAGCATGAGATCTTAGTCCAGAGCCATTTGCATTCTCTCTCCCTGGAGCTCTTTCTCAGACACATTTTCCAAATCCCACAGACTCGGCCCTCCAGTTTGTAGGGACATGAGCAGGGTGCAAACACCATGGCTCATCCGGCCCAACCTGCTTTCACATACCAACAAGGTACCAGCAACCCTTCTAGTTTTCTTCCCCAACTCCACTTTTCTCTGGACAGTTCTGGGGTACACATACTTAGATACACCCTCTCTCCTTTTATTCTGTACTAGCTATGTCTCTGGTTTTCTTTCTCTCTTAATTTTTAAGAGTTTATATTTTATCATGGCTTAGGTTTACAGTTTTAGATTACAATCTAAGTATAAAAGAACAAATAAAGATATTTTTTGTTGTTGCAAGCAACAGAACTCTAACTCAGACTGAGTTTAGCACAAAAGGAAACCTATTGGTTCTCAGGATGGAAAGGTTCAGAGCTTCAGGTATGACTGGGTCCAGAGGCTTGAACCACGTCAAATCAATAGAACTCCGTTTTCTTCTCTCTCATCTGTATTAGCATCATTTTCAAGTTGTTCTCCTTATAGGAGCTCCCAGCAGCTTCAAGCATCTACCATTCTTTTATTAATAGCTAGAAATATCTGCAAGAGCTTACCTGTCCTAGTAATTCCAGTGCAAGTTACAGGATTGAATTATATCGCCCAGCTTAGATGGCACTCACGTCATTGAACCAATCAGTGTAGCCAGCAGAATGGAATCTTCTGACTGGCCATGGTTGGGCCACATACCAATTTCTGGAGCCGTGGGTGGGGTCAGTTCTCTCAGAATGACACTGACTGGGAGTAGTGTTATAACCAAGAAGGGGAAATAAGTCCTGGGTAAGCAAAAGCAATCAATGTCCACTACATAGCCTTTCTCCTCTTTTTTTTTTTTCTCTGCATCCCTAGAAAGTTAAGGTCCTTTTCTCTGCTTTTCAGGAACAACTTCTCTTACCTACAGTTCCAATTGGAAAATGAGTTTCTCAGTTGCTTGTCAATCTAAATGGTGTGCTCCTCATTCCCTGCCCTCCTTTCTCTGCTCAGAGCTTTCGACCTAAGTGAAAATATTCCCTTCAGCATTGGTTCCCTGCTTTCAAGATGCTTCTGGGCTCTCCTCAGTTCATTTTCTCAGATTCTGGTTACTTCTGCTTTTCTTCACTTACATCACAGCATTCTGCACAATTCTGCTGCCCATTCCTGTATCTCTCTCCCTTTTTTGAGATAGGATCTTGCACTGTTGCCCAGGTTGAAGTACAGTGGCATGAACATGACTCACTGTAACCTCAGACCTCCAGGGCTGAAGAATCCTCACAACTCAGTCTTCCTTCAAGTATCTAGGACCTCAGGTGTACATAACTACACCCAGCTAATTTTTATATTTATTATTATGTAGAGACAGGGTCTCACTATAGTGCCCAGGCTAATCTCGAACTCCCAGGCTCAAGTGATCCTTACCTTGGCCTCCCAAACTGCTGAGATTACAGGTGTGAGCCACCCCACCTGGCCTCCCATGTCTCTTAATGCTTCCCTTTGCACTATTCTACAAGTATATTTGAGATAACAGGCCTACAGGGCCTCTAACCTGCAAAACATTGCTGACTTCAACATATGGAAACACAAATTACTTGTGAAACTACTGCCATCAAATAAACAGTTTTTTAAAAAATCCACAGGAAGTTGGGAGGTGGGAAATTCACTATGATGGGTGATAGTAAGAATTACTAAATTCTTGCACATGGATAAATGTATGGAATTTGCTTTGAGTTCTAGGGGTCAGCAATTTGGTGGTATGAAAAGTATCCTGAGAGGTTATGGCAAAAATCCTAAATTTATATGCTGGGCTTTCTTTCCCTCGTTAAATATGTGATGCCGAGGTTGCAAATTTGGATGTCTACAGAAACCTAGCAGGTTGACATAAATGAAGGCAGCACTAGGTGGCAGACGATGGAGATGGATGGAGACTGTGGTGAACTGGAGCATGCATAGCACTGCTACTGGTGGTGTGCAGTGGCTAACAGCACAGATCCTGGAACCAGACAGACTGAGTTCAAATCCAGCTTCTGTTATTTCTCACTGTGTGATCATGGTCTAAATACGTGATGTCTCTGCACCTCAGCCTCCCATCTGTAAAATGGGCTCATCACAAGCACCTGCCTTCTAAGGTTATTGTGAGTACTAAATGCTCAATATATAGAAGGCATCCGGAAGAGTTTCCGGCATATAGTAGGAATGGTATAAATGCTGGCAATTATTATTTCTAAATTCAGACACTTGTTTTCATCCAGGAATGTGTGCTATCTTGTAAGATCGTCTAATATTTCAGGATAAGCTAGAAATGCAATTTTTCATGTTAAGTTCCCTGAATGTGTTTGAGCTAATTGAAAAAGAAAAATTAAATCACCAAGAAGGGTATATTGGTTAGGAATGCATTCAGCTTCAAGTTATTGAAAACCTACCTTACAGTGGCTTAAACATATATATATATATATATTTTTTTTTTTTTTTTTTGCTTAAAGAGATTTCTGACATAACCACTTTGGAAAACTACTTGGCAGTGCATATCCTATGACCCAGTAATCCCATTCCTAGGTATATACCCAACAGAAATGTGCACATGTGTTTATATCAGACTGTTTACGAATGTCTGTTGGGCCGGGCACAGTGGCTCACACCTGTAATCCCAGCACGTTGGGAGGCCAAGGCAGGCGGATTACGAGGTCAGGAGATTGAGATCATCCTGGCTAACACAGTGAAACCCTGTCTTTACTAAAAATACAAAAGAAAGCCAGGCGTGGTGGTGGGTGCCTGTAGTCCCAGCTACTCGGGAGGCTGAGGCAGGAGAATGGCGGGAACCTGGGAGGCGGAGCTTGCAGTGAGCAAAGATGGCGCCACTGCACTCCAACCTGGGAGACAGGTTTTCCGTCTCAAAAAAAGAAAAGAAAAGAAAAAAACCAGAATGTCTATTGATAACCAAACACTGAATAACACACAAATGCTCATCACAGGTAGAATGGATAAGCAAATTGTGATGTATACACACATGGGTTACACATGGGATAAAGTAAAGACAATGAATAAACCACAACTACCCACACCAGTATGAAAGACTCTCACAAGCATAATATTGAGCAAATAGAGACAGACACACAAAAATACACACCCTACACTTCCACTTACATAAAGCACAAAAATCAAGCCAAACTCATCAATGATTTTAGAAGCAGAAAGGGGCTGTCCTTGTGGAGGTAAAGACTGCAAGAGACCACATTAGGGGGACACTGGGGTGCTGGCCATGTTCTCTTCATCTGAGTTCTGCTTACCTTGCTGTGTGCAGTTGGTGAGATTTCACTGAGCTGTGCGTTTATGGTAGTGGTCTTTTCTGCATGCATATTATAGTTCAGTAAAAATATTTAGAAGGAAGAGGAAGAAGTCCAAAAGCAATGGATCTGGTATTGACTCAGGGCCCAGCTCTTTAAATATCTGTGTTCTACAACCTTTGGTTATTGGCTTTCATCCTTAAGCCTTTCACTGCATGTGACGATGACCATACTCCTGGTCATGTTCACCTTCATGGCATGAAGAAGGGGCCATCTCCCTTTTTATCAGGAAAGCAACCTCCTCTTTAGAATTTCCCCTCACCCTAACCCAACAGTCTTTCACTTACATCTCAAAGGCCCAAACTGGATCATGGGGCCCCTCTTAGTTGCAAGAGGGCCCTGTATAGTGGGAGGGGCCAAGGAAGAGATGTTTGAGAAAGGTGTCTGCATAATCTATCAACAGTGTCTGCCACACAGGCCAAAGGAGATATATTAGCAAGTCAGGTGTAATGGTTGTTACTTCTTCCTAGATCCATATATAAGGGTGTTTCCTTGTGTGTATTCATGGGTAGAACATATCAGATTAAATTTAAGACATGCTTTTGTGATTAACATGGCTGATTGCTGAACTGCCTGACCTGATGAATCAGGCTCAGCCAAAGTGTTAAGTCAGAGAGGAGACTGGGTTTGAAGGTGGTTCACAGTGATACGAACTTTGTGAGATTTTCCTTTGGTTAAATAAACAATGAAATGCAGGACTACTCTTCTTAAAAACATTTGTGACTAGTCAGATTTCTGATTATAAAAGAAGTTTGTGCCTACGTAAAGGCAGGCCTATTCTTGATTTGAACACTGAACACCCCTCCCCCAAATCCTAACTGGGTCAAACTTTTCACAGTAAAATCTAGTGAACCAGCGACATGAGGAGGAACATCAAAAACGACGAAACAGAGGGGTGTCTGGTGGCTTTTGAGGAATAACATAAGGGGTTAAATGGTTAAATCTTTTTTTTTTTTTTTTTTTTTTTTTTTGAGACAGTCTGCTCTGTTGCCCAGGCTAGAGTGCAGTGGCGTGATCCCAGCTCACCGCAACCTCTGCCCCCTGGATTCAAGGGATTTTTGTGCCTCAGCCTCCCGAGTAGCTGGGACTACAGAGGTGCACCACCATGCCTGGCTAATTCTTGTATTTTTAAAGTAGAGACTGGGTTTCACTATATTGGTCAGGCTGGTCTCAAACTCCTGGCCTTAAGTGATCCGCCTGCCTTGGCCTCCCAAAGTGCTGAGATTACAGTCGTGAGTCACCATGCCCAGCCTAGGGGTTAAATCTTGGTATTTGGGGTCTGTAATTAAGGTTGTTGAGCTGCTAAACCAATTGGAAATAATTATGTCCACCAGGCCTAGACTGTCCTCCAGGAAGAACTTCTTTTATTGCTGAAGCCAATTCACAACATATGGCTTTTTCTTTTCTTTTTATTCAATCTTGTTACCCTCAGAGGCTTTGATGTGCAAGGCTTGATCACACGGCCTAGTCGTTTAGGTATTTTATCCACGTGGTACTTGGCCCCCAAATGGATCGCAAGGTTATAGAGTCTGGGGTTCCCTTTCTTTTCCTTCCTTCCTTTTTCCTCCTCCTCCTTCTTCTCCCTCTTCCTCTTCATCTTCCTCTCCTCCTCCTTCTCCTCCTTCTCTCTCTTTGAATATTCTCTGTACAGTGTTATATACCCAACAAATACTTAGCCATTGACTGGTTGTCTGGGAAACTGGCTTGATAGATGAATGAATGAATTCATTTTTCATGCTCTTGGGATACTTGCATTCTGGAAGATGAAAATGGCATGAGTGAATGCTTGCAGACCCTACACAGCCCAACATCAGTTTTCTGATACTGTGCAGTGACACTGTGGTTAAAATCATGGCTCTGAGATCTGTCTGAGGCCAGAGATTTGTGGACTTGTGGGCTTATATCCCAGTTCTGATACTCTGAAGCTGCGAGACTTTAGGCAAGTTCCTTCTGAAACCTGAAAACTTCATATATTATTTCAGTTTAGTGGTCACCAGTAACGTCACTGAGTCTGGCTAGTTAAATAACAGAAGGAAACTTATTCTCATAATACTGAGTCATTTCAATTAAACAGCCAAGTGAGGAGCCTAGGCAGAGAGGGCTGCACTGGGGAGCTAGCAGTAGAAGGCTGTGTCTTTGTTTACTTTTTTAATGGGGTAAAAGATACATAACATAAAATGTTGCCGTTGTAACCATTTGTAAGTGTACAATTCAGTAGCATGAATTACATTTACAATGTTGTGTAACCATCACCACCATCTTTCCCTAAAACTTTAAAAATCATCCTAAACAGAAACTCTGTATCCATTAAGCAATAATTCCCCATATTCCTTTTCTCCCAGTCCCTGGTAATTTCTAACCTACTTTCTGTCTCTATGAATTTGCATATTCTAGATATTTCACATAAGTGGAATAATCCATTATCTGTCTTTTTGTGTCTAGCCGATTTCACTTAGCACAATGTTTTCAAGGTTCATCCGTGTTGTAGCATGTATCAGAATTTCATTCCTTTTTATAGCCAAATAATATTCCATTGTCTAGATAGGCCACATTTATTTCTGTATTCATCTGTTGGTAGATACTGGGGTTGTTTCCAGCTTTGGGCTATTGGGAATAATGCTGTCATGAACGTTAGTGTGTAAGTATCTAAGTCCTTGTTTTCCGTTATTTTGGATGCATACATAGTAGTAGAATGGCTGGGTCTTGTGGTAGTTCTGTGTTTAGCTTTTTCAAGAACCACCAAATTGTTTGCCACAGTGGCTGCACCATTTTACATTCCCACCATCAAGGTACAAGGGTTACAGTTTCTCTGGGGACATGTTCTTCATCTGGATTTCTGCCATCAGTGGGTACAGCCCCACATCTCTGCACTTCCACTTCACATTTCTTGGAGACAGAATGTGTCTGACTCACCTTGGGTTGGGTCAGGGGTTTGCCCATGTATCAGTTGGCAATGGGGGGAGGGGAGCAGGATCACAAGATCCAGATGTGGTCGCATGGGGGGAGAGACTGTCAGAGTTGAGCACTCAACCCAGGAGGTTTGTGCAATACTCAGTTTCCTCTTTTCTGAAATGGGAACCATCATACCTGATACAGTGTACCTGTGAGGATTAAACAAGAGAATGCACGTACGGTTCTTAGCAAGTCCCTTGCACTCAAAAAGCAAAGGGCAGTAGTAGCAGCCGTGGTTTTGAGAGTAGCAAAAAGGACGATTTGTATCAAGCACAGCTATTCTGTCAAGTGTCAAGTAGACCTAGCTTTCCTATTACAAAGGAAACCTCTGTTGTAGATTTATAGGTCTTGAATTTATCCAAAGCAATTTTTGAACCTATTTCTATTTTCAGCCTGTATTGCCTTCAGGGGCAACATGTTTCATTTCTTTACTACCTACTTTGTCGAGTAGTAATTTGTTGTATTTGTCCTAAAACCACCCCTTTCAAGCTCCTAAGACAGCTTCTTGGGTCTACCTCTGTAGTCCCTGAGACCTTCACCAAGAGAACCTGTTCACATTTCTGAATTCAAGTGAATGGGAGCATTTGTACAGAGTCCAGGCTTTCTTCAGAGTTGCATTCCAAATCACGTATTTCCTTTGCATATCTTCATAGACAAGTTTTAGCCTTTTAAGCTTTATTGAAGTGTCCAAGTGAAACACTTCTTTACAGTGTTTGCATGTGTTGCTGCCTATGAGGACAAGGCTGAGGTGCTGCATGGCTATCTTGAGACTGGGTTGGTGTCATCACTGTCTGTAGCTCTTTTTCTTGTCACCTGTCACCTACCACAGGTGATTCAAGCTCATGCCTCAATAAAGTGACACATTATGTTACCTGCCTTTGGAGTCACTTTGATCGCAAACCAAAATTTATGAATGCAAGAGTTTACTGATTCAGAATTTAGTTAACACATGCATTTTCTTACCCTCTTTATTCCTTTTATAATCAGGGGTACACTTAGGGACATCTGAAAAGACAATTTTCTGTATATAAAACTGCAGAGATCTGACTCATGGTCTTCCTTGGACTCCACCAACTGAGTTAATCACATTAACCCCAACTCTGAGAAATGCTATTGTGATGTGACCCATATGGGACAACTGTACATCTGCCCCACATAGAGCCACCTTCCAATTATCTGCACAAATGCAGGGGTGCGGTGGTGCAGATAATTCAAAACAGCACACAACTCAAATGCCATTTCTGCTTGGCTTGAGAATACATTATGCAAATTTGGGGCAGCAAATTTACCTTCTTTATTACATTTTGCTTGTATTCATATTAAAAATTGTTTGCATTCTTTATGAGTATGTATATATTTGGGGGAGGGGTAGAAATGGCATCCCCAGAGTTCAAGGGAATCATAAAACCTTGGCACTCAAAGAAGTCTTAGAAATCATAATGCAAATTCTTCCTTCATTTTTTTAAGAAAAAGCAACCAAGATCTAGAGAGGTGATGTGATTTATGGGAAACCCCAGAGTAAACTAGTGGCAGAAGAAAGACCAGATCCAGCCCTCTGACTCCCTCATTCCAAGGGAAGATCATGCACTATCAATCAGAAGCTGACTGAGTGCTCTGGCATCATCAGTACAAATTTGTTAGTGCCTCTAAGGGTGAAGCCATATGCAGTCTAACTTTTGGAGGCACAGAACTTCCTAAGAAGGCTGGATCAGGAACCTCCACCTCCCTGTGGACTAGACAACAGCCATTCCCCTAAGGCTACCTAACAGCCCTGGTGGGCTCTGAGCCTTCTTGCCATGTGTTGTTGGGATTTGAATTTCTTGGCACCAGCCCAGAGCTCTCATGGAGGTTCACCTGAGTTCTGAGTGAGCTGGGCGTAAGGAATTGCTGGGAGGCCACAAACACTGGAATTAGTAAATCTGTCCCTCGGGGAGTGGGGCAAGGGAGAGCACTTATAGGCACCATGCTTCAAATAGGACACCAGACGCATATGCCAGGCTGATGGGTAATCTGGGACCTGGCTGCCAGGGAGTTAAGATGACCTCGAAATAACAGCTAAAGAGCAAACATGAAGCAAATAGGCAGGCCTCCACCTCTGGCTCACCTCCCCGAGAAGCACGGAGCTGAGGTTGCAACAAAGACATTCAGGAGATCAGACAGCCAGCAAACGTCAGCTCAGGCATGTCTGGGGAGCTGGGCAGCTAGTGGGGATGGTAATGCCGGGTTGCTACAATCTGCATCAACTTTCACTCCAGCCTGTAGCAGCCATGCCAGGGGTCACAAGCTGCTAATGACTTTTTGTGGCCTGGAGCCGGCTGGCAGGCATTTCTTGAGCATTCCTGTGTGGAAGGATGTTGGTGCCTTGAGTCCTCCTGGGGCGATTCAGCAGACGTTGCTGGAGCACCTGGAGGTGCTCAGAGGCTGGCATGGCCTTGGAGGCTGAAAATGGAACCCAAAGATTGAGGAGGTGCTCTGGACGGGGATACAGGAAGGGTTTGCTTTGAGCTCCCAGGACTGACAACTCGGATCCATCAACACCACTCACATGTTCCGAACACTCTTCTTTTCTGCCAAGGATGAAGATAAATATTTACCTTTGAATGCAGAATAATGTCTGAAGCTATATAATGGGTGAAAGGCCTTCCTTTTAATCAGGGACTGATTTCATTAATGTTTATTCTTTCTGGGCAAAGCCTTTTTCTCTGCTGATAGCAACTTCCACTTGGAACTGCTGGGGTTACCAATAATAGCAATGTTCCAACAATACAATAGACTACTAATGATAATACATAATTTAACTTTATGAAATGTTAACACTGATGAAGTAGTTTGCATAAAATTTCCCATTTAATTCTCACAATAGCCGTGGAAAGTAGGGAAGAGTTTTTGAGTTTTCTGTTTTTGTTTTTATTTTTTTGAGACAGAGTTTCGTTCTTGTTGCCCAGGCTGGGGTGCAATGGCACGATCTCGGCTCACCACAACCTCTGCCTCCCAGGTTCAAGTGATTCTCCTGCCTCAGCCTCCTGAGTAGCTGGGATTACAGGCACGCGCCACTACGCCCGGCTAATTTTGTATTTTTAGTAGAGATGGGGTTTCACCATGTTGGTCAGGCTGGTCTCGAACGCCTGACATCAGGTGATCTGCCCGGCTCGGCCTCTCAAAGTGCTGGGATTACAGGCGTGAGCCACTGTGCCTGGCCTGGAAGAGTATTCTATTATCTCCAGGGTGTCAGAGGTAAACTGACTTACACAAGCACACAGTGCAGTAGAAACTTGAATCCAGTTCTTAACATTCTTTTCCAGGTTCTGTGGCTCTCCCTCCAGATGCCTGGGAAGAAAGATGAAGTGTCTCACTTAAAAGACAAAGTGGGAGCTGTGAGCTCAACCCTATGGCTCAGCAGAATGCTCAGTGCGTGGAAGGCACAGCAATGCTGTTTTGAACTCTGCTCTAAATGCACCTAGATGTGGATTGAGGAGCCTCTGTAACCAGCTCACAGAAGTCATAGAACAGGCAGTCACCTCCACAGGGCAATTTGGAGGTCATGAGACTGAAGTAGAAAAGCAAAATTTTCAGCCGTATCCAGACCGACTGAATCAGAAACCCTGAAGGTAGATGCCGCAATCTGTGTCTTAACAGATTCTTCAAGTAGTTCTGATGCACGCTAAAGTTCCAGATCCACTGGCTTAGACCGGGGGCTCAGCAAACTTTTCTGTAAAGGACCAAATAGTAACTATTTTAGGCGTTGTGCATCACACATACTCTGTCAAGATTATTAAACTCTGCCATGGTAGTGTGAAAGCAGTTGTAGAGAATATGTAGATGAATAGCTGAGGCTGTGTTCCAATAAAACTTTATTTAGGCTGATCAGGGCTCACTTAGTTAATAATATACACACCAATGTGAGTATACCTATAGAGTAAATTTCTGCAAGCAAAATTGATTTTTTTCACAATGCAATATGCTATTTTGTGAAACTTTAGGAAGTCATTTATTTTATGACTTATCCCTGGTCAAAAATATCTAGTAGTAGAAAGACACCTAGGTGAGCTGTTCCCCCCGCCCTTTTATGTTTTTACAAAAGTATGTTCTTTTTCATGTTGTATCAGTTAGGTTCTGCTACATGACAAAGTACTTCAAAGCTTAGTGACTTAAAACAACAACCATGTATTATTGTTTTTCTTTCTGTGGGTCAGCTGGATAACCCAGCTCATCTGGGCCAAGCTTGGCTGAACGTGACTGGGTGCTAATGTGTCTGTGGCCAGCCCATGGATTTGCTGGAGGTTCCTGGTGTAGGATGGCCTCACTCACACGTCTGGAAGTTGGCAAGCTATTAGCTGTGGTGACAAGGTGACTGGTCAGATTTCTCCCATAGAGACCAGCTTGGGATCTTTCTGGGTAGCTCGTCTGGGCTCTAAGTGGACTCATGAAAGGCCACAGGTCTCTCGAGGCCTATGCTCACAACTGGCACAAAGTCACCTCCACCATATTTGGTTGGTAATACAATTCAGAAAGTCAGCCCAGAGTCGCGGGGTGGAGAACTAGACTCTTCCTCTTGAGGGAAAGGGCTGCAAAAGCATATTGCAAATTAATGTGGGTTCAAGGAGAGTAATAATTACAGCTGTTTTCAAAATCTACTGTAGAGATGTTTTTATTGTGTAACATTTGGCTTGTAGAAAATTCTGAGAAAAACTGTGTTGATCATGAAGCTAATATAGACTCCTGCATGACACTTTGGGGCTTCCTATCCCAACTGGTACATCTGGGAAAGAAGGTCTTATGGGGTCTTCATGATACACCCAGTACAGTGAGAAGAGGCCCAAGGAGGTGGGATATTTTTTAGTTTCATTCGACAATCTGTAAAGCTAAAACTACTTTGGAAGCCATATCTTTCCTTTCTCTCTCTCTCTGAGAGATAATGTACATAAAATAAAATTCATCCCTTTTACCATACAGTTCTATGAGTTGACAAATGTATAGTTGTTCCACCCCCAGCACAACTGAGAAATAGACTTATTCCATCACCTTAAAAACTTTTTCCAGAGCCCCTTCAGAGTCAACCGCACACTCTACCTCCAGTCCCTGGCAGCCACTGATCTGTTTCCTATCCCTATAGTTTTGCCTTTTCTAGAATGTCGTATAAATAGAATCACACATTATACAGTCTTATGGAGCTGGCGTCTTTCCCTTAGCCTAATTCATTGAAGATTCATCCATGTTGTGGCAGGTATCAGAAATGTGTTCCCTTTTATTGCCGAGTAGTTCTTCTGTTTGTGTTCTTTCAAATTACTCTTCAGGAAGTTAACCTAGGCCCAGTGCAGATGTAGGTTCTAATGACACAAACATTTTCTTTTCCAGTCTACAGCTACTGTACAAACAGTTTCTTTTCTAGTCCAAAGTTTATGGAATTAGCATAAGAGCAGAAAAAAAAGAAGCATATTCAGAAAAAAGCATTTATTTCTTTAACCTGCTAGTTACTTTTCATACTTTTCTATTTCAAGAGGTTTCTTTCATTTGAAATTTTCAATAGTCCTTTTTTTTTTTTTTAGAACAAACTTTTTATTTTTTATAGGAGACAGGGTCTTGCTTTGTCACCCAGGCTGGAGTGCAGTAGTGTGATTTTGGCTCACTGCAACCTCCACCTCCTGGGCTCAAGCAATCCTCCCACTTCAGCCTCCCGAATAGCTGGGACCACAGGTGTGCACCACCACGTTCAGCTAATTTTTCTTTGTATTTTTAGTAGAGATAGGGTCTCACCATGTTGCCCAGGTTGGTCTCAAGCTCCTGAACTCAACTCATCCTCTTGCCTTAGCCTCCCAAAGCGCTAGGATTATAGGTGTGAGCCACTGCACACAGCCAATAGTGTCTTTTATAGCTAAGAAAAACATTTAAAGATCATATCATATAATCCCATTATTATTTTTAAACAAGTGCTATATTTTATCAAATTATCATAGGTAGACAATTTTTAAAAATCAAATAGGGCTATAAACCTTATAACTAAAAACCACAGTCCCCTGTCCCACTATTTCTTGATTTCCCACATGCCAGTTCCTTCACTTTCAACCCTTTCATTTGTTTCTTCTGGTTTTCACCATATTTCTATGTCATGTGCTCCTACCGTTAATATTCATTTTATCCATTCTGACGTTTTCTATTGATTTCATTTTATGTGAAAATATCTAGGTTTCTTACATACCCCTTCCCCTTCCCTCCAGACTCCCAGCGTGGTTGAACCACAGTTTAAGGTTAAATGTACATGCATATTTACATTACATTATTATGACTGTGCAAAGTTTGTTCATTGGTGTGCCAAGTAGTATACTATGGTTGTTTCCTTTCTTAGACATTTTATTCCCCTGGTGTTAGTGATTGCCTTATATTTTTCATTTTCTGTTTTTATTTTTTGGGATGGGGGGCTAAATATCTAATTTTTCTTCCAACAACATTTCAATCCAGTTTTCTATGCTGTTTTTCATGCCATCACGCTCATCAGATAATCAATCTGTTTCTTCTTTCCCCGAGAACCTCCCACTCTCTTGCTCCAGCTTGACAGTTTCTCTCTGGACTTGCTGCTCTCTGGGCTACCTGGCCTTTACCATCATTCTAATAATTCTCCTTATCTCTCTCTCCCCTGTTTGACCCCCAATTTCCTGCTCCCTATATTTTTTGTTCTTGTTTTAATCTTTTCTGTGGAGTACATTTTCTAGTAGCTTCCTGAAAATGGTAATGAGGAATAAAATGTGTAGGTTCTTTTCTACAGGCAGATATCTTTATTTTACTCTCATAGTTGGTAGTCTGGCTCGATATAGGTAGAGCATGATTTTCCTTAGAATTGTAAAGACATTTCCCCACCTATCTTTTAATTTCCAATAATGCTTTTAAGAAGTCCAGTGCCATTCTGACCACTGATGCCATTCTGATCTGCACAAGGTCTTTCTGATGTATTGAAATTTCACAATGATGTCCTTTGGTGGGGGTGCTTTTTATACCAACATTTTGGGCTCCTTTAATCTGGAGACTCATGTTCTATACTTTTCTTGAATTATTTCTTTGATAATTTCCTCTCCGTGACTTACTTTCCTTGTTCTCTCTGGAACATTCATTAATCAGATGTTGAATCTCTTGGTTCAAACCTCTAAGTTTCTCCTAAGGTTTATCTCCTTGTTTCTTTGTTATACTCTGTGGGAGATTTCTTCTTTTTCTGTCTTTTTTTTTTTTTTTTTTTTTTTTTTTGAGACAGGGTCTCACTCTGTCAGTCACCTAGGCTGGAGTGCAGTGGCATGATCTCATCTCACTGCAACCTCTGCCTCCTGGGATCAAGTGATACTCCCATCTCAGCCTCCAGAGTAGCTGGAACCACAGATGCACACCACCATGCCAGGCTTTTTTTTTTTTTTTTAAAGTAGATATGGGGTCTCACCATGTAGCCCAGGGTAGTCTTGAACTCCTGAGCTCTAGGGATCCCCCTGCCTTGGCCTTCTAAAGAGCTGGGATTATAGGCATGAACCATGGATTATGGGATCTTGGACCTAGTCAGTGTGGGAGATTTCTTAAACTCTTTCTTCTACCCCTTTATTGAAAAAACATTTAAAAGTTTTTGTTTTAATATTTAAAAATTTTTTTGAGACAGGGTCTCTTTCTGCTGCCCAGGCTGGAGTACAGTGGTACAATGTGATAGCCTTGACCTCCTGGGCTCAAGCAATCCTCCTGCCTCAGCCTCCCAAGAACCTGGAACCAGAGACATGCACCACCATACCCAGCTAACTTTTTTATTTTTATTTTTATTTTTATTTTTTGAGACAGAGTCTCACTCTGTCGCCTAGGCTGGAGTGCAGTGGCACGATCTCAGCTCATTGCAAGCTCCGCCTCCCAGGTTCACACCATTCTCCTGCCTCAGCCTCCCAAGTAGCTGGGACTACAGGCACCCGCCACCACGCCCGGCTAATTTTTTGTATTTTTAGTAGAGATGGGGTTTCACCCTGGTCTCGATCTCCTGACCTCGTGATCCGCCCGGCTCGGCCTCCCAAAGTGCTGGGATTACAGTTGTGAGCCACCGCACCCAGCCTACCCAGCTAACTTTTAAAAAATTTTTGTAGAGATGGGGTCTCCCTATGTTGCCCAGACTGATCTTGAACTCCTGGGCTCCAGCAATCCTCCTGCCTCAACCTCCCTGGGATTACAGGTGTGAGCCACCGCGCCCGGCCAATATCTATAATTTTTAAGAGCTCCATTTCTCTTGTTATTCTTTATATAGTACCCGATTTTTTCCTATTGAGGTAATATTTTCATTATTTCTAAGAATATCAATTAGATTTAATTTTTGAAAAATTTTTTTGCTACCTACCTTGTCTTTGTTTCTTCCTAGTTCCTTTTTTTCTGTGTGTGCATACATATGCACACATTTGTGTGTGTTTTAGAGTCTTTCATATTGGAAAATCTTTCTTAAATGTCAAGTGATCCCTGGTTGTCAGTTCATATTTAAAAAGGAGCCATCAAAGAGCTGATTGAAAATTCCATTTGTACGGTTGAGCTTGTTGGTTTCATTGTAGATGAGTGGAGTAGCGGGCTGCTTGATTTTTATTGGTAGAGTTCACAACTATCTGTATCTCTAGGTATTTTCTCTGGGATATTCCGTTATTCTAGAGAAGAATTCGACAATTTGCTCTCTTTGGGTAGAGGGTGGTGGGAAAAGGAGGAGGCCATGGCCATAAGGCTGGTTCCCAGTGTTCTGGAAGCTGAGCATGCAGTGAGGGTCTCACTATTCACTTTACACTTGATCTTTTTTAGCCTTGTGCCTGTTACCTACCTTTCACTGGACTGGGGTTCCTGAGCCTGGAGCTACGCTGGTTTAATTTCTTCCTGGTATGGATTACGTGAGGGGTAGTCTCCTGGCCACTCAGGAGAGGGTGGGATATTCTCTGCTCCTTATACAGACTTTTAATAAATCTCCCAACTTTTAGCCCTTATCTTTTTTTTTTAACGCTTTAAAATCAGTTTTACTGAGGCATAATTTACACACAGGAAAATAAATATGTTCATTTTAAGTGCTCTGTACAATTCAGTGAGTTTTAACGCATGTGTACGTACCTGTGATCACCACCTTGGTCAAAATAGAGACTATATCCATCATCCCCCAAAAGATCCCGTGTGTCCTTTGCCAGTGAATTCCCCACCCCTTACTCCAGGCAATCACTAATCTGATTTCTATTACTCTAGATGAATTTACCTATTCTAAAACTACCTGTAAGTAGAATCATACAGCATCTCCTCCTGAGTATGGCTTCTCTTGTTCAGCTAATGTCTCTGAGATGCACTGACACTGCAGGTTCTAATAGTTTCTTAGTACTGCTGAGTAGTACTGCATAGTAGGGATATACCACATTTTTTTCATCCATTCCACTGTTGATGGACATATTTCCAGTCTTTAGTGATTTCAGATAAAGCTCCATGAACATTCCTATATAGGTCTTTTTTGTGCATACATATTTTCTTTTTTTTATTATTATACTTTATGTTCTAGGGTACATGCGCACAACATGCAGGTTTGTTACATATGTACACTTGTGCCATGTTGGTGTGCTGCACCCATTAACTCGTCATTTACATTAGGTATATCTCCTAATGCTATCCCTCCCCCCTCCCCCCACCCCACAACAGGCCCCAGTGTGTGATGTTCCCCTTCCTGTGTCCAAGTGATCTCATTGTTCAATTCCCACCTATGAGTGAGAACATGCGGTGTTTGGTTTCCTGTTCTTGCGATAGTTTGCTGCGAATGATGGTTTCCAGCTGCATCCATGTCCCTACAAAGGACACAAACTCATCCTTTTTTATGGCTGCATAGTATTCCATGGTGTATATGTGCCACGTTTTCTTAATCCAGTCTGTCACTGATGGACATTTGGGTTGATTCCAAGTCTTTGCTATTGTGAATAGTGCCGCAATAAACATACATGTGCATGTGTCTTTATAGCAGCATGATTTATAATCCTTTGGGTATATCCCCAGTAATAGGATGGCTGGGTCAAATGGTATTTCTAGTTCTAGATCCTTGAAGAATCGCCACACTACCTTCACTTTTAGCCCTTTTCTTAACCCTCACTTCCTGTGGCATTTAGTATCTTAAAAATCCTGTCATTGGCCAGGCACAGTGGCTTACTCCTGTAATTCCAGCACTTTGGGAGGCCGAGCTGGGCGGATCACCGGAGGTCAGGAGTTCGAGATCAGCCTGGGCAACATGGTGAAACCCTGTCTCTTCTAAAAATACAAAAATTAACCAGGCATGGTGGTGCACATCTGTAATCCCAGCTACTTGGGAGACTGAGGTAGGAGAATTGCTTGAATCTGGGAGGTAGAGGTGGCAGTGAGCTGAAATCGTGCTACTGCACTCCAGCCTAGGGAAAAGAGCAAGACTCCATCTCAAAACAAAACAAAACAAAACAAAACCCAAATCTTGTCATTTGTTGGACGCAGTAGCTCATGCTTATAATTCCAGTACTTTGGAAGGCCAATGCAGGTAGATCACTTGAGCCCAAAAGTCCAAGACCAGCCTGAGCAACTCGGTATAACCCTGTCTCTACAAAAAAAAATACAAAAATTATCCAGGCATGGTGGCATGGTGCCTGTAGTCCCAGCCTCTCGGGAGGCAAAAGTGGGAGGATCACCTGAGTCTGGGAGGTCGAGGCTGCAGTGAGCTGTGATCATACCACCGCACTCCAGCCTGGGTGACAGAATGAGACTCTGTCTCAAAAAAAAGAAAAAAAAAATCCTGTCACTAATTAACAATACAGGCTACCTCCACTCTGCTACATCATTTTTTAAACTCCTTCATTCATTTTCATATGAATATTTCCTAATTTCATGGATTATGAAATTTGCAGGTTTTTTCTCATCACCCTTGTTGGTTTGGGGTAATTTCCTAAAAGGAGCAGGGGCAGAAAAAAATCTTTTCACTACCATCTTAAAATGGAAAAATCTCTGATTGCACATTTTATTTATTTTTATTTATTTATTTATTTTTATTTTTATTTTTTTGAGATGGAGTCTCACTCTGTCACCCAGGCTGGAGTGCAGTGGCATGATCTTGGCTTACCACAACCTCTGCCTCCCAGATTCAAGCAATTCTCCTACCTCAGCCTTCCAAGCAGCTAGGATTACAGGCACCCACCACAAAACCTAGCTGATTTTTATATTTTTAGTAGACACAGAATTTCACTATGCTAGCCAGGCTGGTCTCGAATTCCTGACCTCAGGTGACCCGCCCAGCTCGGCTTCCCAAAGTGCTAGGATTACAGGCGTGAGCCACCGTGCCCAGCCTCACATCTTAATTTTGACAAATGTTCTCATACTGCCCTCCATAGAGTTTGCACAACTTATGTATAACAACGTAAAAAAGCATGCACTCCCCATGTCTTAACCATCTTAATTATTAGCTTTTAAATTTCATCAATCTTAGGGAAAAATGGAGGTAGCATAATTTTAACTATAGCTTTTGTAAACGGTGCTAAGATCCCATTAATCCTAAATGTAGTTGTTCAGTAAATACGTGTCTTTGCATACAAATGTTAGTAGATAAATTACTATAGATAACTCTTGGGAAATATCTCAAAGGGCTCACCTTTCTTACAGTGTCAGAAAAGTAGTATTTGTATGTAAGAGATTGCCCATGAGTGGGCTTGTTCATATTCAGTAAAAGGGCCCAGGGAAGTGAAATCTCAAGAACTCTGGATTCTGTGCCTTATTCTCTAGTTTGCCCTCTCGGAGTTTTTCCCCAGGGAGACAAGTAGAGGTGATGGGAAGGTATTGGGAGACTTATCCTGAATTATGCTTTCTTCTCATGTTCCTGACTTCTTAGTGCTTAGATTTACACAGTGTGTGTCCTCTAAGCTGTTCAAGGTGCTATATAATCTCTTTGACTGAACAGTTCATAAACAGCACAACATCTCAGCTGTCAGCCGCCATGCTAAAGGGAAGAATTTGGCACAGAAGTTAATCCAAATCTCTGGGCCACAGTCACAGAGGATTGTGGAAGGAGATGTTCAGAAGGGAAGAACTGATTAGTTATCTGTTCTCATGTTTGAGAAATGGGAGGAGATTGGACTTTCCACTGAATGACCAATTCTCCTCCATCCAGGGTCCTTGTCTAGCTAGGAAGATAAAGCACCAAAGACACCAGTGGAAGATATATAAGGGAGATCTGCTATATTTCAGCCAACTGAGAACACTAAATTGTGAAGACATTTTGCTAATATGTGGGAGACCTGCTCCCGCTTCTTTCACCTTTACTGACATTTTTGTGGCAGCTTTTCCACCTAATTCACATCTGTGGGTAGCTCAAGTCTATGGCTGGGTTGAGGAAGCAATCTCAGTCCAGAAGACAGGTTAAGGGATTAGCTACACAAACAGCATGACAACAGCTATTGCTTTAATTTTATTTTATTTATTATTATTATTACTTTAGAGATGAGGTCTCATTATGTTGCCCAGGTTGGTCTCGAACTCTTGGGCTCAAGAGATCCTCCCATCTCAGCCTCCCAAAGTGCTGGGATTACAGGCATGAGCCACTGCTCCCTATCATATTTTATTTTAGAGGCTTAACAACTCTATCTTGTATTCTAAGGGTTACTCTCCTCAAAGATTTAAATGGGTCTGAAAAATTATAAAAACAAACAAAAGATAAGGCTGGTCGCATTTAAAGTTGATTTATCATTCTGAATCTACTTCAGTGCATTTCATCACCCTTATCAAAAGGCAAAATGAAAATAAACCTTTCTTCCTTGACACCAGATGAGAAAACACAACTGTGGACTCTGCCAGATTTTTCCAGGCGGAGCATAGGTAGGGATATCTGCCTTGTATCTCAGTGAAGCTTCCAGGCATGATTTTTAGTTGCCCTGCTGAAAGCCTAGCGCCTGTGGGTCTCCAATGCCATACTGAGTTTCCACCTTATTTAGGAGACACCACCAATTTCATTAATAAAGTTTTTTGTTGTCACTTGACAGAGGAACAATACACTGACAGACTAAGCCCATGATAGCTTCTATCAATCAAGCACTTAGGGAAATCAGAAATGACAATGAAACCCACTGCATTAAATAACCCATGGTGCTGGGAGTTAATCAGAAATCTGGTGTTGTCGAAAATAAATGAGTTTTTAATAAATTAGATTTGAGAAATGCAAGTTGTGGATTAGGGGTCTGTGCGGAGGCGGCTTCTGATTCATTGGGAAATCCACAGGGGGCAGCTGCTACTAAAGTCGACAGGAAAATATGCTTGTTCCTCGGGAGAGAAGAGAGAGAAGGTTGTTCAACTATGTACTTCTCTCTTGCCCATTCCTGCATTGGCCAGGCCAGATCATTCCTGGAGGCCCTTTGATATCCAACAAAGAAAACTTTGTCCTTTATAGGCTCTTACATTCTCCACCTGCTTTCCATCTTAGATTTAAATTGCCTGAAGTTTTAGAGTAAATTATTTAAAGTAGGATGGCACGCAATTTCATGATTAAATTAATCAATTTACTTTGTTTGGAGGCATTCAATTAATAATCTACAATAGGCATTGTACCTATTCTGCTTTACCTGGTCTGGTGTACCTGGCCCCTGCGACCCTAACAGTCAATCAGATTTAATTAAAGGTAACACACCAAGTGACTACTATGTGTGAGATGTTATGCTGAGTATGGGGAATACAAAATTGCCAAAGCTCCCCCGGGATCTTAGAATCTTGTAGGGGAAACTGTATTTGATTGCAAAGCAAGGTGTTCTGAGTGCTCAGGTGAAGTTATAAATTGCTCTAGAAAAGCAGAGGAGGGCCAGAAAATTCTAGTTTAAGGGGTTTGGGAAGACTTTGCAAATAAAGTGGAATTTAGTGGATGCTGGAGGACTACTAACTAAATCACAGTTGCTGAGGGAACTTCTAGAGATAGGACTTCTAGTGATAGATATCCCAATTATCCTGCTGTAATGTATACATTGTATACATGTACTTCTACAACAGATCTGTTGTAGAAGAACTAAGAAGAACAGCATTTTAAGCTGATGGAACAGTAGGGACAAACACTAAGAGGGAGTCTTGAAAGTGAAGGACATGTTTGAAAATTGCAATTCATTCATTTACCCCACAAGCATTGAGTGCCTACTCTAATTTAGCGAGTACATAATGTAGTCACTGACCTGAAGTGCAATGTCGAGGTGGGAATATCGGAGCGGGTGAGGCAAGGGAAAAGTGTAGGACTAGAGTCTGAAGGCCCATGTGTTCATAAGAGTTTATATAAAATGTATAGTTTTATTTTGTTTAACGTTGTTTTCATAGATGGGGTTATACTGAGCCTATTCTTCTGTCACTTTATTTTTTTTCACTAAATGTTTCTTAAATATATTTCTATGTCCATACCTGTAAGATTGTCTCTCTCTCTCTTTTTTTTTTTTTTTTTTTTTTTTTTTTTTTTTGAGATGGAGTATAGCTCTTGTCACCCAGGCTGGAGTGCGGTGGCGTGATCTCAGCTCACTGCAACCTCCACCTCCCAGGTTCAAGAAGTTCTCCTGCCTCAGCCTCCTGAGTAGCTGGGATTATAGGCACGCAGCACCACACCTAGCTACTTTTTTGTATTTTTAGTAGAGACAGGGTTTCACCATGTTGGCCAGGCTGGTCGCAAACTCCTGACCTCAGGTGATCCGCCCACCTCAGTCTCCCAAAGTACTGGGATCACAGGCATGAGCCGCCGTGCCTGGCCAATTGTCTCATTAAAAAAAAAAAAAAAAATTCAGTATCACATAGAGAGATGGATCATAATTTATTTAATCATTTTCCTATTAATATTTAAATTAGAGAAAACTATCTTAAGTACTTTCTTTCATGAAAACAGATCAGCCCAAGTGTGATTACTATGTTGTAGAACTTTTTAAAGGAAGATATATTAGAACCAAGATCGGATAATATCGTCAATCAATCAATCAATATTTGCAGAAGACTCTTTCACAGTCATGTCACAAAAGACACAGTGCATTCAAACTAGGTAATTGAGAAGAGTTTCATTAAGTTAAGCTAATGAAGCTTACCAAAAGCACGGTTTAAAAAGAATAGGCGGGCGAGGTGGCGGGCGCCTGTAGTCCCAGCTACTCCGGAGGCTGAGGCAGGAGGATGGCATGAACCCGGGAGGCGGAGCTTGCAGTGAGCCGAGATCCGGCCACTGCACTCCAGCCTGGGTGACAGAGTGAGACTTCATCTCAAAAAAAAAAAGAATAGGCAGAGTGTAGGGAAACTCACAAGGGATAGTGTCAGTTCCCACAGGCTAACAGCAGGAGCTGTCACCACCTCTAGGCCAGACTGGGAAGTAGGGAGAGTGCTGACTGCAACCTAAAGCAAGTGGCTGTACAGAGAAGCAGCCAGTTCGTCATGACCAGGCGAAGAGGGATTCACAATAAATGTGCACCTTGAGCTCACTCCCCTCCAGGTGATTGTGTCTCATTTGTGTCTCCCGTTGGCCAAACCATTCAGCAGCCAGTGGGCAAGGTGATGCAGTTCACAGAGCTCAGCCTCCCAGGGCAAAAGCAGGAAGGAGAAGAATGGAGAGAGGATGTGGAGGTGCAACCAGAAAATCTCTAGTACAAGGACCAATTAGGAGTTATCAACATGTTTCTATCCAAACATTATACTGAAGGCTGGCGAGTGTCCATTGAGAATTTCAGAATGGGTACCTATCAGGAAAGAAATTAACTATTTTTGAGAGTCAAAAACAGGACTTCTAGTGATAGATATCCCAATTATCCTGCTGTCATGTATACATTGTATACATGTACTTCTACAACAGATCTGAGTAGAAGAATTAAGTTTGGAATTGTTATATTAAAGATAGATTCCTGTTGTGTCAGGGCTCCCAATGGGAAAATCGCTTTCAGTTCAGCCAGCATTTAACTGCTTTTTCAACTGACATGCATATGCAAAGGCAAAAAAGGCCACCGACAGATTCTGGTGTGGTCTAGTGATTAGGCATTAACGGACAATCACAGTTTGGACAGACTGAATTTTCAAGTGCTCCAGGTATTAAAACAGATATTTAAAAATAGGACATTCTACAACATATCTGACCAGTCCTCCAAAAAAAGCAAGACCTCTACATCTCTAACCTTTTTTTTCTTTTTCTTTTTTTTTTTTTTTGAGATGGAGTCTCACTCTGTCACTCAGGCTGGAGTGCAATGGGGCAATCTCAGCTCACTGCAGCCTCCGCCTCCTGGATTCAAGCAATTCTCCTGCCTCAGCCTCCTGAGTAGCTGGGATTACAGGCACCCATCACCGTGCCGGGCTAATTTTTTTGTATTTTCAGTAGAGACTGGGTTTCACCATATTGGCCAGGCTGGTCTTGAACTCCTGAACTCAGGTGATCCACCCACCTCAGTCTCCCAAAGTGCTGGGATTACAGGCGTGAGTCACCATGCTCGGCCTACATCTTTGTCTTTATTCTTGACTTTTCTCCTGAGTTCCAGACTCAGATTTTAATTGACTGTTGAGCGCCATTTCTATGGCAAATTTAGTATGTCTCACTCATGCCTCTCTAAACCTGTCCCTGACTCCAGCACCCCTCAAACTATGCTCTCCTTCCCCTGCCCCTGAATTTCTTTCTTTCTCTCACCTTATGCTATCAGCCATTACTTGAAATTTTTTCCTCAACCAAGTTGTTAGATCCTTCTGTACCTTCCACAATGTCCCATGCAGAGCCTCTCCACCTCTATCTAGCAGAGAAATAGGAATCTTTTCTCCAAAAGCAGATCCATTGTTGAGACTGACCCTAATTTGTTTCCACTTAGTTATTCTCAAACCATTCAAATTTTTATCTACTTCCTTACTACATTGTAAGTTATCTGAGGGCAGGGACCATGTTTATTTGTCTTGATGTGTCTCCTGGTGTCTCATATTCTGAGGAAAGAACTTAATATCCAGTGGGAGTCCAGTGGCTACTGTTTGTGTTTTTTGCTCTCGTTGTTAATTGTGTCTGGAGAGTAAACCATGTGTCAGCTTGGGCACCATCTAAGCTTACTAGACAAAACCTTCGTGGAAGAACTAAGTTTGGAGCTGTTATATTGACGATGGATTCCTGTTGTGTCAGGGCTCCCAAGCGGGAAAATTGCTTTCAGTTCAGCCAGCATTTAACTGCTTTTTCAACTGACATGAATATGCAAAGGAAAAAAAAGGCCACCGACAGATCCCGGTGCGGCTTGGTGATTAGGCATTAACAGACAATCACAGTTTGGACAGACTGAATTTTTAAGTGCTGCAGGTATTAAGAAAAGGTACTAAATCGTTCTGATTTCATTGAAATGGCTGTTAGACAAGACTGAAAAATACATGATTATAACTATCCCTTGGTGGGTCTTTTCCACCTTCATTTGAAAGAAGTATAGCAGCTCATAAAGAACAGCACCTTCCTTGCAAGCCAGAGGGCTTAATGAAGAATTAAGTATATGGCGACCTCGTATGTGAAATAATAGAAAGAAAATTGAATTATTCTTCCCATATTAAATGCATATATTCCTGCCAAAATGACTTTGCTAACCCATGGAGTGAAATATACTTTGTTTTCACATGAGTGCACTAAACAAAGCTGTGGGCTCCACTACAACTGCTTTGAAGGGAACGGAAGGCATCAGAATGAAAAAGCACTCTCGATGTACGGTTATATCAGCCCTAAATTGTATCACAGCTGCTTCTGGCACCATTAGACAGAGCCCCAGATAATTTATAGAAGTCATTTTTAACAATTTGATTGTTGGTATATATCTGCTGAATTGATTGGTTGTGGAGACAGATCTTTATTTTTATAATGCAATAACATCCTTTGCAGATTACTGCTCAATTTATTTCTGATGCTAACATAACCAACTAGAATCTATCAATTTATATCAGAAAAATATGTTCTTATTTCTTAATTATCTGTTTAATTGTAGGGAGACTAGAGTCCCGTGATGCCCTGATTTGTCAACACTAGGGAGCCTGCCAGAGTCGCTGGAAGTCTTATGATTTGGTTTCTAGGCAACCTTTGTGATACTCACAACTTTTTTTTTTTTCTTTTTTTTTGAGATGGAATCTTGCTCTGTTGCCCAGGCTGGAGTGCAGTGGCACGATCTCTGCTCACTGCAACCTCCACCTCCTGGGTTCAACCGATTCTCCTGCCTCAGCCTCCCGAGTAGCTGGGATTCCAGGCGGGTGCCATCATGCCCGACTAATTTTTTGTATTTTTGGTAGAGACAGGGTTTCACTATGTTAGCCAGGATGGTCTCAATCTCCTGATCTTGTGATCTGCCCACCTCAGCCTCCCAAAGTGCTGGGATTACAGATGTGAGCCACCACGCCCTGCTGAAACTCACAACTTTTGCTGGTGCATAAGAAGGCGCTTGTGTCCCGATACACGGCTAGCAGCACCGCCTGCTCTTCTGCACCCCAGCCGAAGTCTCTGCAAGCCGTTGAGTGGCTTCTCCTCTAACCTACCTCCCTGCTGATCTAAGCGCACCAGCTCCAGTCATCCAGGATCCTGGTGATGACCCTCCAGCAGGTGTCCCCTGGCCACCATGGTCTCTTCTGGAGTGTGGTTGGTGGGGGAAGGCAGGGCTGCCGACCAATTGACTTTTATGAGCACCATCGAGAAATGGTGCTCAACAGTCAATTAAAATAACTCCAGCCGGAGTTACTTTGTGGTAGTTCCCTGGAATAAATGATAGGCCCCATTTCTGACCAGTGGGTTGATTCAGTTGGCAAAAATGGAAATTCTACACATTTAGCCAGTTTCCTCTTCGCCCCAGCCACCACTGGTGAATATATAAACATAAATCTATGTAACAGATGTGCATTAAATAGCGACTGTTATAGTTAAGTCATGTCATTCATATTTGCCCTCTCTTTTTCTATTGTGAGATTTTATTTATTATATTTAATGTGTTAAAATACACATAGTATAAAGTTTACTGTTTTAACCATTTTTAAAAATATATAGTTTAGTGACATTAAGTGCATTCCCACTGTTGGGCAACCGTCACCTCCACCATCCATGTCCAGGAGTTTTTCATCTTCACAAACTGAAACTGTACCTGTTAAACAGGGGTCCCCAAACCCCAGGCCACAGACTGGTCCGTGGCCTGTTAGGAGCTGGGCCAGGACTGCCTGAGATCCGCCTCCTGTCAGATCAGCGGCCGCATTAGATTCTCATGGGAGCGTGAACCCTATTGTGAACTGCACATGCCAGGGGTCTAGGTTGTGAGCTCCTTATAAGACTCTAAGTAATGCCTGATGATCTGAGGTGGAAGAGTTTCATCCCAAATCCACTTCCCCAATCCCCTCACCCCTGCTGTCTTCTATGAAACCAATCCCTGGTGCCAAGAAGGTTGGGGACCGTGACATTAAACAATAACTCCACATATCCCCTCCCCCCAGCCGCTGGCAATCACCATCCTACTTTCTGTCTCTGTGATTTTGACTACTCTGAATATCTCATACAAGTGGAATCATAGTATTTGCCCTTTTGTGTCTGGCTGATTTCACTTAGCATAATGTCCTCAAGACTCATTCATTTTGTAGCATGTGTCAGAATTTCCTCCTTTATAAGGCTGGATACATATTCCATTATGTACCTATAACATCTTGTTGATCCACTCATCGGCTGATCCATTCATCTGCTGACGTGGCGATACTGCAGCCACATCCATCAATACCTTTCCTGGAGTCCAGTGTCTCTGGGAGTGAGAAAAGCATTGACCTCAATCTTTTGTGAATGGGCATTTGGGTTGTGTTCACCTCTTGGCTTTCGTGAGTAATCCTGCTGTGAACATGAGTGTACAAATATCTGTTCAAGTCCTGGTTTTCGATTCTTCTGGTCTTTCCTACTCTTCAGAAGTATGGTGATCTCCTTTGCTATGTGATCCTGTGCCAACTTTCATCTCCTCTGACTCACAGTTCCTGCCAAAGCCTTTCTTTGTCACCGCCTGGATCCTATCTCTTCTCCTTACTGGCTCTCCCTGCCTCCCCTTCTTCAACTCACAGATTCTGGTTTCTCTCCCAAGGCCCTTTTTCACCATTTGCCTACTAGGGCCAACACAGAAGTCCACCTGAATACATGAGAATCATCCCTGATTTTGAGATTGGCAAAAGACAAAGGCTGAACACAAGCCCAGTAGTCAAAGACCAAAAACCAGAACTATGATGTGATAGTAGCCTCAGCTACTTTGAACTTCATCAACACTGTGGTATGAGCAGATAATATTTGTCCCAAGTCAAATCTATGCACAAATTAAGAAATCCCTCTCTCTCGTAGGAGAATAGTTTGCTTGGGGCCAGAAGCCCTTTCAAGGATTATAATAATGTATTTTCTAAATAGCCTTTTTTTATTTTTAATTCTTAATTTTATATATATATATTATATAATATATAATATATATATATTTTTATATATACATATATATATTTGAGACAGAGTCTCACTTTGTCGCTCAGGCTGGAGTGCAGTGGCGTGATCTCAGCTCACTGCAACCTCCACCTCCTGGGTTCAAACGATTCTCATGCCTCAGCCTCCTGAGTAGCTGGGACTACAGGCGCATGCCACCATGTCCCACTAGTTTTTGTATTTTTAGTAGAGACAGGGTTTCGCAATGTTAGCCAAGCTGTTCTCAAACTCCTGTCTTCAAGTGATCCACCACCTCCAGGTCCCAAAGTGCTGGGATTACAGTCGTGAGCCTCTGCACTTAGCATAGTCACCCTGTTTTTTATTATTCTTTTTATCACAGTCATCATCACTATTATGTAGATTATTACCATTTGTTACATGCTTACTATATACAAAGAATATAATAAAAATGTTCTTCAATTTTTCTTTTTATATTTTTAACAATCTTATTACTAGTAAGAGGTAGAACAAACTTTGGAGCCAGACTGCCAAGTTCAACTCTAGCTTTACCTCTTAAAATGACTTGAACCACTTTATCCCTCAGTCTCCTCATGCAAGGAGGCATCATAATATAGTATGGACCTGGCCCGGCACGGTGGCTCACGCCTGTAATCCCAGCACTTTGGGAGGCTGAGGTGGGCAGATCACTTAAGGTCAGGAGTTCGAGACCATCCTGGCCAACATGGTGAAGCCCCATCTCTACTAAAAATACAAAAATTAGCTGGATGTGATGGCGGTTGCCTGTAATCCCAGCTACTCAGGAAACTGAGGCAGGAGAATCAACTGAACCCAGGAGGCGGAGGTTGTAGTGAGCCGAGATTGCCGAGATTGCACCACTGCACTACAGCCGGGGCAACAGAGCAAGATTCTATCTGGGAAAAAAATATATAGATAGATAGATAGATAGATAGATAGATAGATAGATAGATGTGTAATAAATAAAATATATAAATATATATTATATAAATAAAATATATACATATATAATATATATTATATATATATGAACCTTAAGCAGTTGTGAAATGGAATGAGAAAATGCATGGAAACATTTACAGTCATTCCTGGCACACAGGCAGTTGTTGACAAAGATTAGCTCTTGTTAAAGATCAGAAAACTAGACAGAGCAGGTTAAGAAACTTGGCCAAGTTCACATATTCTAGGTCTGCTGACTCTAAGGTGGTAATATTTCGTAGGAAGTTTATAAATGCTTATTCCATCTTGGGGCAAGGAAATAGAATGAGGTGTATTTCAGCCTTTTATACAAATTACAAGTATGTATCCACCCCAATAATATTTTGTGTTAAGTAGCCTATGTCTACTTCAGGTTGCAAAGAGGAGATAACGCAGAGTTAAATAAAATGTCTGCCTCTAATTTTTACTGACCTAAGGCAAGTGGCTATCTGAAAGGCTGATATATTGATAATATCTTCCATGTACAGACACATGAAGTGTGGAGATTCCTTATCTCACCCTCTGCTAAATATCTATTCTCAACATTCGCAGTGACTAGAAAGCAGACTATTAATCCTTTCTCCTATCTTACCACCCTCATCACTCTTCCCAAATTGGTACATGAGAGATAGTGAATGCAGAATGGCAATTCACAGAGCCAGAAATAATCTCTACAGGTATTCCTTAGGTAGAAAGCTGCCCATTCCCCAGGAGGAAGGACCCGATGAATCCAGTTCAAGGGCATTTCAAAGTCATTGCAGCAGCAGCGAAACTCTTAACGTACAGACCATTTCAAAATCGCCTTTTATAGACTTACTGTATTTTCTTGGGTTTTACTAAAAAAAAAGGTCACCTTTTTTTTTTTTCCTTCTCTTCTCCCACTTTTGAAGTGCCACAACCATGTCGTTGATATTGATTGGTTATTTGCAACTGGGCATGGGCCATCTGACCATGTGGCGGTAATAGGGAAAGTTTCTGAATATAGCTTTATATTGAAACGTCATTGTGCCTCAATTGTGACTGGGTCTCTGGATATAGATGTGAGCTTTTCTTCAAAAGATAATACCATATCATATGGACATTACATAATGCAGGTGAACTTCTCTTTGGAAGTGGTTAAGGTTGGTGGAGCACATATCTAGATTTTATGGAAACTGCTTTTGCAGAAAATATCATGTTAGACTAGAAAGTGAGATGTAAAGTCACTTTCAATAGCCAGTTTTTCCTGATTCTATAGGACAGAGTGAGCATGTGTGTTGGGGAATAGGGTTGATAAACATTTTCTGTAAATGGGATAGATAGTAAATATTTTAAGACTTGCAGACCATATGATCTCTGTCACAGCTATTCATCCCTACCATTGAGGCAGGAAAGCAGCCACAGATAATACATAAATGAATATGTTTGTATGCTGGTAAAACTTTATTTGTAGTTTGCGAGCTGGATTTGGCCTGTAGGCCATAATTTGGTGACCCCATACTGGATTCTGTGCTGAGCATTTTATGAACATCAATTTTTTATATACATGATCTCAACCACTCAGATCACTGAACTTCAAGATCCAGTCTAGCTAAGCTAAGCTAGTTATATGAACACAGATACACAGAGATTTTTTTCCCCAGCATACAGTCAATAACAATAAAGAAGGCTGCCCCAGACTTTTCCACAAGATCATTCAATGCCAGAAAAAGGCAAAGGGGGAACATCATCAAAGTTCTAAGGGAAAGTATATATGACCGTGAGCATGACATTCTCTAAGAAACCTTCAAGCAAAAAGCTACAGACATGAAAATCACTCAAACACATGAAATAAATCAGAGAATACAGACACATAAGCACTTCTGAAAAAACTGCTGATAAAATTCCACATGGAGACAAATCAAAACAAAGTACTCTGGAATGGATATTCCATGACAAAAAAAACCTCATATAAGCATAAAATACATTGGAATATAGAGCCAAAACCAGATTCCAGGCAACCATGGGAATTATGTGAACAGAAATTAAACTGAAATGTTAAACATATAAAAACAGGCTGGGCGTGATGGCTCACACCAGTAACCCCAGCACCTTGGGAGGCCAAGGTGGGTGGATCTCTTGAGGCCGGGAGTTTGAGACCAGCTTGACCAACATGGTGAAACCCCGTGTCTACTAAATATACAAAAATTAGCCTGGCATGGTGGTGGGCACCTATAATTTCAGCTACTCGGGAGGCTGAGACAGGCAAATCACTTGAACCTGGTAGGCAGGGGTTGCAGTGAGCTGAGATTGTGCCACTGCACTCTAGCCTAGATGACAGAGCGAGACTCCATCTCAAAACAAGCAAACAACAAACAAAATACCAATAATGCAACACAAATCAAGAAGTGGGGGAAGGAAGACTGTAGAAATTGTAGGAGTGCCAGTGTCTTAAATAGAAATGTAGTAACTGTACCCTCCTATTTTTTTTAGTTTCTTTTTTTCTGTTATTGACATATAGGTTATTGATATATACAATATATACATATGAGTATCTTACATGCATAGAATGTGTAATGAGCAATTCAGGACATTAAGGGTAGCTATCACCATGAATATTTATCATTTCTATGTGTTGGTTCCATTTCAAGTCTTCTCTTCTAGCTACTTTGAAATATACAGTGTATTGATGCTAACTATAGTTCCCCTAGCCTGCTATCCAGCATTAGAACTTATTTCTTCTGTTTCTTATCTAATTGTAAGTTTGTACTCACTCACCAACCTCTCTTCATCTCCCCCTCCTACCCTCACACACTTTGAGCCTTTTTTTTTTTCTTTTCTTTTTTTTTTTTTTTGACACTCACTCTGTTGCCCAGGCTGGAGTGCAGTGGCACAATCTCGGCTTACTGCAACCTCTGTCTCCCAGATTCAAGCAATTCTTCTGCCTCAGACTCCTGAGTAGCTGGGATTACAGGTGCCCACCACCACACCCAGCTAATTTTTTTTTTTTTAATTTTTTATTTTTAGAGACAGGGCTTCACCATGTTGGCCAGGCTGGTTTCAAACTCCTGACCTCAAGTGATCTGCCCAACTTGGCATCCCAAAGTGCTAGGATTACAGGTGTGAGCCTATATTCACCTGCAAATAGGATTACAGGCATGAGCCACCTGTATATTATAGAATAAATGAAAAGTGAAGAAATAAAAATTCTGTATTTAGATGATTCTTTCCAAAATGGGTCATTATCCTCAAAATCAGCTTCTGGTATAGATACTATTTCCCCTATTCTTACGGAGAAATTGAGGTTTACCCTCCTTAATCAAGGCCATAAACCTAGTATTTACAAAGCCAGTATTAGGAACCAAGTCTGTCTCCCAAGCCTATTTCTCTTCCACTATCCCATGGTTTGTGTGGCATCTAGTTTGGAAGAGAGGATGGCGGATGTGATTAGAGTGGAGAGAAAATAGACATGACAACGATGCCTTGGAGGTGCATGTCCAGCCCACAGTCCCGTTTCCGGAGAACCTTCCACAGGGACAGGAGTGGATGAGGACAGCTGTGTGTGCACTGCATGGCCATACCATCCAGGCCAGACTGGGCAACTTGGGCGGACGATCAGAGGACAATACCGATTGCAATGGAGTAGACCCAATGTGAACCAAAGCTTCTGGGACTGTGTAATTGGAACTATAGAATATGAGTGCTTTTTTCAGCCAGTCACTTGAACTGACAGAATTAAAATGGACTTAGGTAGCCACATTTATTTATGTGCACAAGAAGAGGCAGAGAGAGCCAGTTAAGAGAGTTGGACATACCGAAAAAGACAGAGTTGAAGGGAGAGGGACAGAGAGAGGAAGATATCACAGGGAAAGTAGAGGTGAGAAGCCACGTGGCTGCTGACAGAGAAAGACCAAGTGCAGTGGAAGAGAAGCTGGTTTGACTCAGTGGCTTGCCAGATCTGGTAAGGTCTAGCTGCACTTTATTTTACTTATTTATTTATTTTTTTTTAAAGAGACTGGGTCTCACTCTGTCACCCAGGATGGAGTGCAGTGTCATGATCCTAGCTCACTGCAGCTTCCAACTCCTGGGCTCAAGCAATCTTCCTGCCTCAGTCTCCTGACTAGCTGGGACCAAACCCAAGTAATTTTTTTTTGGTAGAGACAGGGGTCTTGCTGTATTGCCCAGGCTCATCTCCAACTCCTGGCCTCCAGTAATCCTCCTGCCTCAGCCTCCCAAAGTGCTGGGATTACAGGCGTGGGCCACCGTGCCTGGCCTGGCTGTACTTTTTTGATTGAGCTAGGTTAAGTGGATTTCTGTTACTGCCAACCAAATAGTCTCAACTAAGGAGAAAGGTACAAATTTAGTCCCATCAGGAGAGGCTGGCAGGGGGTTTTGGGCTAAGAGGTTACCTGACATCACCATGGCTCTGGGCCTCCTACTTACCCCCAGTCATTGGGCAGGCCTCTTGTCCATTGGAAGGTTCCAATTCTACTTTATAAAAACACTCTCCTGAGAAACAGAGCCTGACCCTCCTTTCCTGATGCTTTCCTTGCTCTCTGACTGGGCCAAGAGTACCTCAGAACATGACATTTTCAAAACGGATGTAATAGAAAGCTCCTGTTAATCTAAAGGGAAGCCATGAGCTCTTGAAGCCCTCCTGAAATTGCAGCAAATCCCTCTTTCATACGAGGAAACTGTGAGGATTCCAAGCCAGCTGACAAACTAACGGCTTGGGCCATCTGCCAATGCTTCTTAGTCTTTGAGGGCTGGCTGCCCCATTATTGCTCCTTGAGTTGGGTTTGGAGAGCATGAGGCTTCCCTTGAGTATCAGAGCCTGGGCCTTCAAGGAGTGACTGGAGAAGAAGATTGTAGAATGCTGGTGCCAAACCTTTATTTGTAGTGAAGGGTGGCTTTCGAACCTTAAGACATTCATTCATTCATCACTCATCATCACAGCTCTCTTGAAAAGTCCCATGTATATCAATCTACTGGTTAGAAGAAGGATAATAAACAGATCGTATTTTTTTCCAGCTTTTATCTTATGTTCAGTGGGTATATGTGCCAGTTTGTCACATGGGTAAATTGAGTGTTGCTGGGGTTTGGTGTACAAATGATTTCATCACCCAGGTAGTGAGTATAGTACTTGACAGGTAGTTTTTTGACCCTCACCCTCCTCCCACCCCCCACCTTTAAGTAGGCCCTAGTGTCTATGATTCCCCTCTTTGTATCCCCTCTCCAGTGTCTATTATTCCCCTCTTTGTGTCCGTGTGTTCTCGGTGTTTAGCCCCCACTTGTGAGTGAAAACATGTGGTATGTGGTTTTTTGTTCCTTCATTAATTCCCTTAGGACAATGGCCTGTAGCTATATCCATGTTGCTGCAAAGGACATGATCTCATTCTTTTTGATGGCTGCATAGTATTCCAAAGATTCTAAGTTTAAACTCCAAGTAAATCAGTTAGTATTACTCTAAGTGGAGGTGCCAGCTGTCATCCAGTCACATGCTTCAGAAACCGTCTTACTACTCATCAGCATCAATACTTGAAGGTCTCTGCACAGGGCATGATTCTCCCCACAGTGCACTGGAGGCATCGTCTTCTTTCCAAAAGTTTTGAATATTTTGTTTATCAGATCCTCTCTCATAAGGACTTGGTGGTTGTGGAGTTTTCCAGTGGAGAAATGGGAATTCAATGTAGTGGATGAACTTTGGCTCTCAGATGGAGTGTGACATACATGCTCTCCCTGGGTGCGTTTTATACCCTCAGCCAGCCGTCCCTGCACATTAGATCACATTCTCTGAATAATGAGCATCTCGTGTCCAAGCTGATGTGTGCAGCTTGGCCAATGTAGATTTAAATGCTACGATGCATTACAAAGCACTACATGTCACCCCAGGTTGTGTTTGCCTCCATCATGGCTTAGGCTGATGGGATGCAACATAACAGGATGTGGCAAGCTGGGAGATGTATAACACAACGTTATGTGTCCTGCCTACAAAGCAGCGTGTTCTCAGTAGGAGCAGCACGTCACAACAGAAAGCTCAGCTCTCAACTGATCCTGCATCTGTCAGTGGTCTGGGGGGAACTGGCTCGCTTCTGCAATGAGCTCTCTCAACACCTTAGGAACCACTGCTGAGTTCTTAGTTGTGTTCTATTGGCAACTGCTTTCAAAAACTCCACATTGTATCCGCAAACGCTTTCAAAAGTGAAGCCCATCAGTTTCAACCTACCACCACCTCAGGGAAGAGATGAGCCTGGAATTGCATGTGTGTGGTTAGAAATTAGGTGCGCTTGAGATATTGGCATTTGCCTTGACTTTTGAAGGCTCTCGTGAGGGCAACTTCCCATGTAGCCCCTGCAGGTTTTTGCCAGGTTTGCATTTCACTGTGAATATGATCAAGTTGCTGATACCAAAGAGCCTGCCTGCACAGGGCTATTGTTAGCCTGGAAATGGACTTTTTGTAAATTAAGGCACCACTTTTCCTACCAGGTACCTATGAGGCTGCACATTTTGACGATAGGCTACCTGCTTCTTGCTCATGGGCACTGCCCCTCCTGAACATGCCTCCTCCACACAGGGCCCTCTGCAGAGAAAACTTACACGGGAAGTGAAGGGGATCTGTGAAATTCCGTACTGACCTAGAACATCCACTCCCTGAAGGCAGGACCAAAGCACACACTGTGTGTATGCAACAGCGAAGATGATATTACGGGCTTTCACTGAATACAACATACTGAATCTCTATTAATAAATGAAGTACCAGTGTTTATCAATATTTGGCCTTTCCAATTATAGTACAGAAAGCTTAAAGCAGAAAACTAAAATCATCTATAACCCTGCTACTTAGAGATAATCACTATATATTTTCTAATTTTTTCAATAAATGTACGTATGCATTAAAAAAACTCTTCAGAATAGACCAGGCATGGTGGCTCACACCTGTAATCCCAGGATTTTGGGAGGCCAAGGTGGGTGGGTCACTTGAGGTCAGGTGTTTGAGACCAGCCTGGCCAACATGGTGAAACCCTGTCTCTACTAAAAATACAAAAAATTAGCTGGGCATGGTGGCGTGTGCCTGTAATCCCAGCTACTTAGGAGTCTGAGTCAGGAGAATCACTTGAACCTGGGAGACAGAGGTTGCAATGAGCCAAGATCATGCCACTGCACTCCAGCCTGGGCAACAGGGCAAAACTCTGTCTGAGACAACCAACCAACCAACCAAAAAACCCCACAAAAATCTTGAGATTTTATATGTGTTTAAATATATGGTCAGGGGTGGTGGCTTACGCCTGTAATCCCAATACTCTGGGAGTCTGGGGCAGGCAGATCACTTGAGTCCAGTTTGAGACCAGACTGGGCAACATGGTGAAACTCTGTCTTTACTAAAAATACAAAACTAGCCAGGTGTGGTGGCGTGTGTCTATTGTCCCAGCTACTTGGGAGGCTGAGGTGGGAGGATCACCTGAGCCTGGGATGTTGAGGCTGTAGTGAGCCATCATGATGTCACTGCACTCCAACCTGGTTGACAAAGTGAGGCCCTATCTAAAAAAAAAAAAAAAAAAAAAAAATTATATATATATATATACACACACACACACACACACACACACACACAGATAATTTTGTTACTTATTTTTCCACTTAATTTCAACATTATTCACATTTCCCCATGATTTACTTCAGATAAATTACTAGTACAAGAATCACTAGGTCAGAGGGGCATTTGTAAATCATGGGATACATATGGTCAAATTACAATGATATTGTCTTGTTTTGAAATCTCAGCGACCTCACAGGCCAGAGAAAAACAATCCATCATCTTCCCGGGAAGGACACAGGCGCAGTACAGGAAGGAGCTCACGGTGGCTAGAGGCTGAGAGTGCTAGCACCATGTCATTCACCAAGTCACTGGGACGAACATATTTCCACCCCAAGCCTCAGTTTCCCCTCCTATAAGATGAACTTGAATATGACTGCCTCCAGAATTCCTAAGATCTTGTTGAGGGGACACAAGACACCCAGGATGGGTTTTTGTTTTGTTTTGTTTGTTTTTTGAGACAGTCTCTCTCACCCAGGCTGGAGTGCAATGGTACAATCTCGGCTCACTGCAGCCTTCGCCTCCTGGGTTCAAGCAAGTCTCATGCCTCAGCCTCCCGAGTGGCTGGGATTACAGGTGTGTGCCACCACGCCTGGCTAATTTTTGTACTTTTAGTAGAGATGGGGTTTTGCCATGTTGGCCAGGTAGGTCTCGAACTCTTGATGTCAAGTAATCCACCTGCCTTGGCCTCCCAAAGTGCTGGGATTACAAGTGTGAGCCACCGTGTCCGGCCAAGGATGGGTTCTTTCTCACACTCCCTCTTCCTCATTCTTGGCTTTCCAGAGAAGCAGGTCTTACTTTCTACTGCATGCTCGTTCTTTCTGCAGACTGGAAAAGGGGCTCTCGGGTAAGGAAAGGGTTGAGAACAGAAGTGAAGGATGACCAACAGAGGGAAAACGCTGCCGATGCCTCTTGCTTGGCTCCATTTCCTAAATTCTTCCTTCATTCCCAAAGACTTCTCAGGAGACGTTGGGACTAAAATGTAAACTTTTCCTTTAAACTTGCCCCATGCAGTAGCTGCTAGCTGCATGTGGCTATTTAAATTTAAATTAATTAAAATAGAATACAATTAAAAATTCAGTTCCTCAGTCTCACCAGCCACATTTCAAGGGCTCAGTAGCGTATGTGTCTATACAGAACATTTCTTTGGTCAAAGAAAGTTCTCGGAACAGCGCTGCTCTGAACAATCCTTAGAGGAGAGTAAGTGCATAGTCCTGGGGTTCTGGAGCCTCTAACAGAACATTATTAGGGCAGAAATTTCTTTGAAGTATCTCTCTCTCTTTTTGTTTAAAGATGTGATTTTTCATTCTATAAGATAATATGTATACCTTGTTTTTTTATTTTTTATTTTTGAGACAGGGTCTCACTCTGTCACCCAGGCTGGAGTGCAGTGGTGGGATCTCAGCTCACTGCAACCTCCACCTCCTGGGTTCAAGTGATTCTCCCGCCTCAGCCTCCTGAGTGGCTGGGATTACAGGCGTGCACCACCACACAGGGCTAGTTTTTGTATTTTTAGTAGAGATGGGGTTTCACCATGTTGGCCAGGCTGGTCTCTAACTTCTGACCTCAGGTGATCCGCCTGCTTTGGCCTCCCAAAGTGCTGAGATGATAGGCATGAGCCACCGTGCCTGGCCTACCACCTTGGTTTTAATGTTAAAAAAAATTGTTTTTAGTTACCGAACACCGAATAAAATTGACAAACTGGGAAGGTGTTAGATGTCTCCTGTGGTTTCTCACATCATGGCTGAAGGAACATGGCTTTTGGAGCACCGAGGGTCTTGTGCGCCTCTGTTACCAGTGATGTGCCTTCCTGCCTGGCCAAACCCCTGCAGAAGTGAAGGGGGCTGCTGGAACAAACTGATTCATAATTAGGCCCTGAGAGCAATGCATTTGTCAACTTCTCACAGAACCTCCGCACATACCCAGTGAGGCGTTGTGCAGCACGGGAAACATCTAGGGTCATTTCAGCAGGTCTTTCTGTTTTTGTCTCTGTGCATGACAACCTGGCTGGCTGAGTAGATACAGCTTGAATTTGTTAACCAGATAAGAGCTTCTCCCTCTCATCACTGAAATCCTAGCATTTTCTCCCAGGATGCTGTTCCCAGGAAGATTACTTCAAGCCCAGTGCTGAAGTTTGGTTGCCCTAGGCCAGGAGTTTTCAAAATCACTGGGAGACGTTATTTAAAATGTAAATTTCCTGAGATTCTGATTTCATCTGCATTTTAAACAAGAACACTGAGGATTTATATTACATGTGATCTCTGGTAGCAGTGTTTATTGAGCACCTACTATGGGTTGAGCACAGTAGCAGTCACTGCCGATAGAAAGAAAGTGGTCATTTCTAGAATCCTAAGGTTGGAAGCCACCTCCAACGAACGTAGAATCCATGCCTAAGCCTTAAGTGGATTCAGTTATAAGCTACAAACTGACCCCACTTCTGATGCATGAGATCCAGTCCTTTGTTAATGATTTGGCCTATATTGTTTTTTACCAAAGTAGTACTTTCATCTAACAAAGGCGGTTTAATGATTTCCAACCAAGAAGATGTCTAGAATAATACGAAGCAAAATGAAAGTTTGTGCAGAACACGGAGGGACCTGTGTTGGGATTTATAGCCTCTCTGCAGTTCTAAAAAGTGTTCACGGGAATTAGATCAAATATCTGTGTAGTCTCCTATTTTTGAATCTAAAACATCAAAATTTTTGCTTAGTTCAAATTGCTCATTCTGCAGTTGATGTTGATACCTTCTTTGTGCTCAGAGGAGATGGACATGGCTAATTTCTATTCTTGGAAAGGAAAACTTCTTGTCATTTTGAAAAGTCTTTATTAATGTGTTATGCAGACATTGTCCAGACTACATTAACTTTTTCCTCACCTTCCTCCTAGGTGCTATTTTCCAACTGAAATCACTCTTGTTAGTTTCTGGAATTTCTCCAGTTTAGCCCTGCCCATTCTACAGTAAATATGCTAGATAAAATAAGGTCCAAACCAGTGCTACAGAGTTGGATTCAACTAAAACTGCACCAAGGCCATCCAATTTCAACCAGCCCATTTGTTTTCTCTAACCTGGGGACTACCACCTGTTTTTCTATTACGTTCACCCCTGATCAGACCTCTCTATCAAGATTCTCTCAGCATTCAACTGTTGCAAATATATCATCTATAGGAAATGTTATTGCAAATATTTGTTTCAATTAATTAGCAATGGCCCTATGATGCAGCCTGACTGCATTTTCTATTGTAACCATGTGGTAGCTCTAGCCCCAGGGTGATGCACAGCCCAGCAACATTCCTTAACGATCCTCTTAATTACACAGTTGGGGTAACCATTCTGTCTAAAAAATCTGCTTCGTAATTACAAAATCACCAGCCCAGCCAGCCGTGTTGACCCATCAATTGCTTGCAATCTACTGTGTCCTTAAAATGTGTGCTGTCTTCTCTCCAAATGAGAGGGAAGCTTTGGAAACTGGTGAGTGTGGGGTGCAGCTGCTCCTGTAATAAATGTCTCTGCTTCTCTCTGCCCAGGGCTGCTCTACCACTGGACTTCTTCCTTTGCCCCCTGCCACCCTTTCCTCCACAATAGCCTCAAAAACACAAGGGAATTCATCCCCTCCTTCAAATCCATCTAAACAAATCTCCTGGCAGTAATTTAGCACAAGTCTGAAGAAGTTATTATGGCCCCTCAGGTTGACTGGCCAGGTTCCTTGGATGCAAAGGCTGTTGTTGAAATGGCCAGTGAACTTGTTCTCTTTTCCTAACCAGATCTGTATCATCAGCTCCAAAGTCAATGTGTGTTTCTTTGATATTACATGTACCACATCGGATACTGATGATCTGGGGACATGCCGGGCTCCTCCGTTGTACTTTGAGTTCTGGAATGCTAGCATCTTGCACGTGACTGGCACATAGCACAGGCTCAATGGATCTCTGAGGTTGAGCATTGGTAAATGAAAAAGCTAGCAAGTTCTTAATTGCTCTGCTATGTCACATGTTCATACTTTAAAGGCTCCCACTGGTTAATTTGTCCCGACTATCATGTATGTGGGGAAATTTGGGACCTAGGTTACATATGTTCATCTTGAGTGTTGATTAATGAAGTTCCTTTTTGATATCACAAAACTACTGTCTGACTGTGTAATGAGAAGTTCAACTATCTTGAGTATCCTCTACATCTTATTCTCTTATTTCATTCAGGGAATCATCACTTCCCCTCATACTGCAAAAATATGGGAGTCCCAGGTATTTGCTATGAACTCATGACTCCTCAAGTTACGGACATGGTGGATCCTGAGGACTTGTGCCCCAGTCATTACCTCTTCTTATGGAAACTCTGCCTTCTGTAGGAAGGGAATTGGCTAGGAACTTTTCTTCATGTTGTGAGAGATATGATTTGAATTAAAAGGGAAGGCTCAGAGCAACAGGAGCCCTCATTCATTGCTGATGGGGATGCAAAATGGTACAGTCACTTTGGAAGACAGTTTGGCAGTTTCTTGCAATGCTAAACACAGTCTTTTAACATAATCTTAGAATCACACTCCTGGGTACTTACCCAGTGGATATAAAAACTTATGTTCACACAGAAACCTGCACATCCATGTTTTTAGCAACTTCATTCAAAATGGTCAAAAACTGGAAGCAGCCAAGATGTCCTTCAATAGGTAAATGAATCAACAAACTACACTAACTCATACTCTGGAATATTATTCAGTGATAAAAAGAAATGAGCTCTCTATCAAGTCACAAAAATACGTGATGGAAATAAAGTTTCTAAGAAAGTCTTAAAAAGTTATATATTGTATGATTCCAGTGACATGACATTCTGGAAAAGGAAAATCTATACAGCCAATAAAATGATCAGTGGTTTCCAGGTATCCAAAGGGATGAGGGGAGGAATGAATATGTGAAGTACAGAGGTGTTTAAGCAGTAAAATTATTCCATATTGCACTGTATAGGTGCATGACATTATGCATATATGTTATTATCTATTTGTCAAAACCCATAGAACTTTTGCGGCACAAAAAGTGAAGCTTAATGTATGTACATTTTAAAAAATCATTGAGGAAGTTGACGAGTCCCAGGAAGGAGTGCAGAGTATGACAGGAGAATCTAACTGTGTTACAAATATATGAAACAACCTCACTGAAGGGGACAAGAGAAATAATGCTGACCCAGGTAACTGGTAATTAGTGAAATCTCTGACTGAAGACAAAAGAAACAGCACCTAAGCACTGTGCTCTAGTTGATAAAGCACTGCGTTTATACAAGTTGGTAGGTTGTAAACCACAGGGGTATGGGTCAACAGTTCTGATACTGCTATACATGTATGTTGGAAGTGAACAATTAAGTGAATGAATAGCAGATGTGGGAGCTGGGTTTATCATGATCAGAGTGGAAATTTACAGATCGGCAAGGATCAGAACCTGGGTGGATTCATGTGGTGAAAGATTAGAGTTGGACACATCCTATGAACTCATGTTTAGCTTAATATAGATACATATGGTAACATATAGAAGTGTGTATAGACAGCCGGGCACGGTGGCTCACGCCTGTAATCTCAGCACTTTGGGAGACTAAGGCGGGCGTATCACCCGAGGTCAAGAGGTCGAGACCAGCCTGGCCAATATGGTGAAACCCCATCTCTACTAAAAATGCAAAAATTTACATCAGGTATAACTCCCAATGCACACCAACATGGCACAAGTATACATATGTAACAAACCTGCATGTTATGCACATGTACCCTAGAATGTAAAGTATAATAATAATAAATAAATAAATAAATTAATTAATTAAACAACACACACACACAAAAATGCAAAAATTAGCTGGGTATTGTGGTGGGCACCTGTAGTCCCAGCTACTCGGGAGGCTGAGGCAGGAGAATTACTTAAACCTGAGAGGCAGAGGTTGCAGTGACCGAGACCGCACCATTGCACCACAGCCTGGGCAACAGAGTGAGACTTCGTCTCAAAAAAAAAAAAAAAAAAAAAAAAAGAAGCATGTATAGATATGGATATCAGTTAGCATACACAAGTATATAGTTTTTTGCTGTCAGCTCAGAGGGCTGACAAAAAACAATACCTTGATGACAACAAACATACCTAACATCCAGATCTTGGTTTCAAATATCCTTTTCCAATAACAGGAACTAGGCATCCTTGGAGAAATGACAGATTCTAGGACTAGGGCAAGAAATACATAAGATAAGCCTGGAGCATCCTGTAGTGCCAGAAGATGAGAAACACACACACACACACACACACACACACACACAGAAGCATTGATAGAGGTGTGTCAAAGGAACACAGGAGGCAACTGAAGAAGCTCCCAGTGGTCAATCCGGAACAATTTGAGCAACATGATAAAGTAGTATTGGATTATAACGCAAAGTACAAAATATTTATGAGTCCACACTGATATAAAGAAAGTATTAAATAAATCAATAAACAGGAAAGAGGAGAGAAATCTCCTGTGCAGAATAATCCCAAATAATGTATGTAGATATTCCACCCTCTAGGAGGGGCACATAATTCCTCAGTCCCTAGGAATGGACCATGCATAGTGATTTCCTTCCCAAAAGTATAATACTGAGAAGAGGGAAAAAGAGTAACTTTACATACAGAAACCTGACGAACATTGCCCCAGCTGGGTGATCAAGATCAACATCAACAGTCACAAATCAAGCTGATAGTGTGTACCCTTGATATGAAGTGATGTAATGGCACTTTACCTCCGTAGCTTTCCTCCCAATAACCCAACACCCCAGGATTATCATGAGAAGAACATCAGACAAATTCCAGTAGAGTACCCATCAAAACTGTCAAAGACCTCAAAAACAAGGGACGTCTAAGAAACCAGCCCAGTTAAAACGAGCCGAAGGAGACATGACAGCGGAATGTGATGTGGTATCCTGGAATAAAAACAGAGAATTGCAGAAAAAGTAAGGACACCTGAAAAAACAATGGAATCTAAAAATAGTCATATGTCAATCTTGGCTCATTGATTGTAGCAAATGTTCAATACTGATATAAGATGTTCATAATAGGGGAAACTTGGTGAAGGGTATATGAGAAGTTTCTGCACTACCTTTAAAAATTTTCTATAACTCTAATACTGTTCTAAAAAATAGTCTATTTTAAAAAAGAGGGCCAGGCACGGTGGCTCATGCCTATAATCCCATCACTTTGGGAGGCCGAGGTGGGAGGATCACTTGAGGTCAGGAGTTCGAGACCAGCCTAGCCAACGTGGTAAAACCTTGTCTTTACAAAAAATACAAAAATTAGCCAGGTATGGTGGCGCACGTCTTAATCCCAGCTACTCGGGAGGCTTAGGCAGGGGAATTGCTTAAACCCGGGAGGTGGAAGTTGCAGTGAGCTGAGATTGCACCACTGCACTCCAGCCTGGGTGACAGAGTGAAACTCTGTCTTAATAAAATAAAAATAAAAATAAAATAAAATAAAATAAAATAAAATAAAATAAAGAGGGGACAGGCTCTGGGGTCATTAGAACTACCATCCTGGTCCCCTTCTCTCATGCCCCACTTCCTGGGAGATTGACAGCTCTTCTTTTTGCCCTCTTTTCTCTTTGGCTAGGACTGCAGGGCGATACTGGCTATATTCGCATCACCCTTCTCTGTGCCTATAGAAGCTGACCGCTACGAATTGCACCAACTGGGCTCCCTTATCTCCCTTCCCTGACTTCTGGTTGGGTTCTGCAAATGGTAGGTACTGGCAGGAGTTGAAAGTGGAAGAGAGGTTGGGCTATCTGTTCCCCTACCACCCGTGCTGCTGAGCTGTGGACCTGCAATGACTATAATGTATTATCTAAGGCCAGAGCTCTGACTGGGGGTCCCTCTCTGTAGCTGTCCCTCAAGGTTTCCCTAACTCCCCATTCCTCTTGCTCCTTCAGACCTAGGCTGGTAACTGTTGCCATTGCTACCCTGGATATTTTACCATCACTTGTTTTTTCTTTTCTTTTCTTTTTCTTTTTTCTTTCTTTCTCTTTTTTTTTTTTTTTTTGAAATGGAGTTTCACTCTTGTTGCCCAGGCTGGAGTGCAATAGCACGATCTCGGGTCACTGCAACTTCTGCCTCCCATGCTCGAGCGATTCTCCTCAACCTTCCAAGTAGCTGGGATTACAGATGCACACCACCACACCTGGCTATTTTTTGTATTTTTTTAGTAGAGACAGGGTTTCACCATGTTGACCAGGCTGGTCTCGAACTCCTGACCTCATGTGATCCACCCGCCTAGGCCTCCCAAAGTGCTGGGATTACAGGCGTGAGCCACCAAGCCCGGCCCGCTTATTGGTTTCTTTTAGCCTTGCCCACACCCTTGTAAGTAGCTCTTTCATTAAACAAGTGCCAATTTCTCTGCTTGACTGGACCAGCTTAATCCTACTGTGATCCTAGTGATCCTCAGGGTTTCAAGATCTTCATCACCACCAATATTTCCTTATGTGCTTGATCTATCCCCAAAGCCCTGCAACCCACCAGGCTGTAACTCACACTGCCTCTCCAGGAGACACAAGAGAAGCTTGTTTCCCCTTGGCACCACTGAAGCCCACCCTGACTGCCCTAGTATTGGGAGACCGAGTAGAAGCAGGAGGATGAGAGATGTGCTGAATCTCTCAACATAAACCAATGGCGAAGAGCACTCTACCCGGGAGACTGAGGCAGGAGAATCAGTTGAATCTAAGAGGCGGAGATTGCAGTGAGCCGAGATTGAGCCACTGCACTCCATTGCAAAAAAAAAAAAAAAAAAAAAAAAAAAAAAAAAAAAGCACTCTCACTACTTACCAGGGCCTTTATTTGAAAAATGGGGGTATTGCCCCATTTCTCTCTTTAAGAATTGCTAGTGATAACAAGAATGAAGACATCAGTAAACCTAAAGAACCTATAATATCTTTTCCTCAGCATAAAAGTAATGTAACTTCTAAAGTAGTAAGTTTTTTACAATAAGCATGCATTCATGTATTACTTTCATAATAAAAAGACTATAAAAATACAAATAAAAATTATATATGCTTATTATTGAAAATCTGAATATTTTTTAAAATTTAAAGGAGACAATAATAATGACTCACAATTCTAGAACAACAAAACTGCATGTTCAAAAACTTAAAAATTCTCAGTGCAGATAACAGCTCTGTCACGTTTTAGCTGTAACCTTGAACAAGTCACTAGTTCCTCTGAACCTCATTTGTCACAGCTATAAAAAAGGGCCACTAATACCTCCCTTGCAGTATTGTGGCAAGAATTAGAGATAATATAAGCATGGCCTTTAGCATAGTACATATGAATAACGACAGACCTGAGTTTGAATCTCTGCCTTGCTAGTTATAAGCTATTTGAACCCTGGGTAAGTTAGATAACCTCTGTAAGTGTGTAAAACAGGGAGATAAAAATGACAGCTATTTCTAGGATTACATTGGGTAATTAATTTTTAAAAAGAGCTTTTATTTATTTATTTGTTTGTTTGTTTGTTTTGTTTGTTTTTTTGAGACTGAGTCTCGTTTTGTCGCTCAGGCTGGAGTGTAGTGGCACGATCTCGGCTCACTGCAACCTCCGCCTCCCGGGTTCAAGCAATTCTCCTGCCTCAGCCTCCTGAGTAACTGGGATTACAGGTGCCCACCACCATGCCCAGCTAATTTTTGTATTTTTAGTAGAGATGGGTTTCACCATGTTGGCCAGGCTGGTCTCAAACTCCTGACCTCAAGGGATCTGCCTGGCATGGCCTCCCAAAGTTTTGGGATTGCAGGTGTGAGCCACCGCGCCCGGCCAAAAAAATAACTTCTTAGTACAGTGAATAGAATGTGTCAAGCACATTGAATTGAAGCCATTGTCTTCATCTTCTTCGTCATCATCTTCATATCTTCATTATCAAAAACAATCATGATCTCAAAGAAGGAAAGCAATGCTGAACTGACCCACCAGGTCTGATCTTACAAATGGGCTATTTACATATTCAGTGAGACCTAAGGGGCCGAGTTGAACCCGTTCAGTATCCCCGAAGTTACACCTTCACAGAGGTATTTCTTGAGTTCCAGACTATTAAAATGCGGCTGGGGTATCACAGGAGCTTATTCATTGCTGGGCTTTTAGAAGGACTTCTCCCTAAGGGTATAGGAGCAGGGGGCCCTTCCCAACCTCTAACATTCCCAGACCAAATACAAGCAGGTAAGAATAAACAGCAGCAATAGCCTTAAATCGGAAAAACACAAAGTGCAATTTGGTTGGATTAAGAGGGAAGGAGGAGAGAAATGGGGTTAGAATGTGAGATGAAGAGGTGATGGAGGAGGAGTGTTAGGAGGGGCTGTCTTTTTATTTTTATTTCTTTTATTTGAGATGGAGTCTCACTCTGTCACCCAGGCTGGAGTGCAGTCACGCAATCTTGGCTCACTGCAAACTCTGCCTCCTGGGTTCAAACGATTCTCCTGCCTCAGCCTTTTGAGTAGCTGGGATTACAGGCATGTGCCACCATGCCTGGCTAATTCTTATTTTATTTTTACTTTATTTTATTTATTTATTATTTTTGTATTTTTAGTAGAGATAAGGGTTCACCATGTTGGGCAGGCTAGTCTCGAACTCCTGACCTCAAGTCATCAGTCTGCCTTGTCCTCCCAAGGTGCTGGGATTACAGGCGTGAGCCACTATGCCTGGGTGGGGCTATCCTTTAAAATTTCTCTCAGCAATGGGAGAAGGTTGACCAGGTTTTTACTTATATTATTTATGTATGTTTGCTTGCTTGCTTAAGACCCTCACATATTGTTTTCTATGAGCTGGACACCGTTCTAAGCACTTTACAAATATTTAATTTCTTCGACCCATACACATTTACAAGTATAATCATTTGGGTATATTTAGGTCTAGGAGTCCCAAGCCTTTTTTTTTTTTTTTAAGCCATGGGCATATCTTTTCTTCTCTCTTTTTCATCCTTCTTCTTTTCTGGGGGTCAGTGAGATAGCATTTCCATGCTCAAGTATATGCCCTTTATTCATTAATTCTTTCAAAAAAGATGTATTGGGGCCTGGTGCGGTGGCTCACACCTGTAATCCCAGAACTTTGGGAGGCCGAGGCGGGTGGATCACTTGAGGTCAGGAGTTCGAGACCAGCCTGGCCAACATGGTGAAACCTTATCTCTACTAAAAATACAAAAATTAGCCAGGTGTGGTGGCGTGTGCCTGTAGTCCAGCTACCCAGGAGGCTGAGGTGGGAGAATCACTGGACCCCAGAAGGCAGAGGTTGCAGTGAGCCAAGATCATGCCACTGCACTCTAGCCTGGGAGACAGAGGGAGGCTCCATCTCAAAATAAATAAATAAAAATAAAACAAAAAAGTTGTATTGATAATCTGTTAAGTAAAGGTAGAAGCAGGCACTGGTCTTCTGGAGCTTATATTCCAATGTAAAGAGATAGGCAATGAACAGTTAGTGATAAGTATTCTAGGGAAGTCAGCATTTCAGTATGAATAAGTTCATCAGACATGCTTATCAAAACAAGTTTTGATAGAGGAGAGGGCAGCAAAGACACAAGGCCTGGCTTAGGCAAATCGGGGTGTTTGGAGCACATTAATTAGAGGGGGACTCAGATGAGGCTGTCAGAAGCCTGGATGGATGTGCCCATCCTACCTTTGCCTGGGGTCAGCTCAGGGTCCCTGCGCCACACCACAGGAGCATTGATGTCCCTGGGTCAGTCTTTTCCCAACCTCACTTACGTTTCTTTGGGAGCTCTTGGATATGGCGTGTGCCCACACAGCCACAAAGCTTGATGCAAGAATCAGGGTAGGGCTGAGCCTAAAGGCCATGCTGTTTCAGAACTTCCTTATCTCTTATCTCCTGTGGGGACTGTTTCAACAAGCCAGAGGGAAATCGGGGATGATAAATTTTCTTAGGAAAATCATATTAAAGTTCAATTTGTTAAATCAGCCTCCTGATCTTATCGACAGTGGGCACTTGTTCTAGCAGCAGAACCAGGAGGTGATAAATCCTTTAGGCTGAGTCTGCAGATGGCTATCCTAACGATGCGGATGAAATCAATGGGGATGTCATCTAAGGGAATGTACTTGGGGCTTATATAATGCCAGTCTGGTAATATTGCTTGATCAGATTGTAATCATTATTTTCCCGTGGTGTGTGTGTCATTTTAATAACAAAGATTTCAGCATGGTTGAAATTTTCCTCTTTTCCTGGCCAGAGCAGCAGAAGCACCTGTTACCTATGTTCCTGTTTTCAACACCCAAATTCAGATGATTTGGGCGCTAAACTGTTTCCTGGAAATTGTTGGAAACAAGACTGGGAAAGAGGTTTTATGCTGCTGGCAGTGAACACAAATTCATATAATGTAAGTGGTTTTCAGAGAGCCATTGGTGCTAAGGAAAATATCCCAGCTGACTGAGGAACATCAAGTTGGGGAAGCAGCTGCCTTTTGAGAGACTTCCCGAGCAGATGGAATATGAGGTTGAGCAGGTGAATGTTGTTTAGGAAGCAATCTAGGGGCTGGCATTTGCCCCGTTTATTTAGCCATCCAGTGACTGCTGAGCACATTCTGGGTCCCACGCTCTGTGCTAAACAGAGGACAGGCTGCCTGAACAAGTCATTTCCTCTCTCAAGTAGCTCAAGACCAAGGGCAAGGGCAGGCAGAAGCAGCCATTTCTATACAGCCCAAGAGCTAAGAAAGGTCTTTGCATTTTTTTAATGGTTGAAAACATAAAAGAATGTTTCATGACATGAAAATTATATGAAACACAGATCAGTGTCTATAAGTAAAGTTCTACACAGCCCTGCTTATGTGTTTATATATGGTCTATGATTGCTTTCTCACAGTAATAGCAGAGTTGAGTAGTTGCAACAGAGATTTAATGACCAGCAAAACCTAAAATATTTGCTATCTGGCCCCTTAAAGAAAAATTTTGCCAGCCATGGTCTTGGGGGATGCACATGTAAGAGGAAGCTACCTCATAACGTGATGCATGCCAAGAGAGTTGTAAATACTGCCAGCTACTCCTTGCCCTCAAGACTCCAGGACAGCAAAGATGGTGAACCGGCCATTAGCAACTGTTAATGGTGTTACAAAGAAGACAGACTGAGCAATGAAGTGGGAGGGGAGGGTGGTTCAAAGAAAGAGAAGGTGGGGCTGGCTGGTCATGATTAATAAGAAGACATCAAAACAGTGAGAGTTGCAGGGGAAGTGGATTAAGGAGGAGACTGACTTTGGTTTGGGTTTCTTTGAAGGCAAAGCCTGAGATAAGAGCTTGAGTATAGGAAGGTTATTTGGGAGGTGAGCTCAGGAGCCAGGAAGGAGGGAGTGAAAAGAGTAAAACAGAAAGGGAGAAAAGCTAATAAAGGGTCTGTTAATGATTGGTTACTGCCTTGGGCAACTGGGGCTCAGTCCTGGGAACCCTCAGAGGAACAGCGCAGAACTAGGACAGGGGATCTGGGGTGTTTACCCACGGATCTTTTACCATTGGTTAAGCCCTCATTACCTCCTTTTCTGCACTTCCAGGTTGCACCTACAGGTGGCTGCTGAGTGCCTTTTGAACTTCAGAGGAAGGCTTGTGTGAGCAAGGCAGAGACCTGATGTTGGTGGTGGGATGCTGCAAAATGCATGGAACTGTCCACCACCGCTGTGCTGAAATCAAGTGGGTCAAGGAGATGTGTCACGTTGCATCATGACCACCTGCTGCAGAGATGTCCATGCAGCTGAGTAGGAGTAGGATTGAGCTTTGGCCCCAGGCCGTGATGCATGCTGCTGGACTGATCCCTCCTGCTGCTGCTACTCACATCCCCTGACTGGCTTTGCAGTTCCTGGGGGAACAAATGCCTCATGTGCTGGAAAGAACACAGTTCTGGAGTCAGAGGCCCCATTTCATCTGGGCTTACTGTGTCTTAGTCCCTGACTAATACTGATAAGCCATGTACCTTTTCCAACTAGAAAAGAACTGTCCTTCTTAACTCATACATTTGTGATGAGGATTAAACATGTTTCAAGCTTTATAAAAGAACAGAGTACCATATAAATACATTATTATTATTATTATTATTATTATTATTACTCTATTCCCCAGGTTGGAGTGCAGTGGCGTGATCTCAGCTCACTACAACCTCCACCTCCCGGGTTCAAGTGATTCTCCTGACTCAGCCTTCCGAGTTGCTGTGATTACAGGTGTGCACCACCACACCCAGATAATTTTTTGTGTTTTCAGTAGAGACAGGGTTTCACCATGTTGTCCAGGCTGGTCTCAAACTACTGGCCTCAGGTGATCCACCTGCCTTGGCTTCCCAAAGTTTTGGGATTACAGGCATGAGCCACCGTGCCCAGTCTATTATTATTTTTTTATTTCTGTCAGATGCCCCCTCACATTTCTTCTCTGTAATACAGAAGACTTTTCTGAGAGTGTTAATCACCCATCAGCAACTTGCCTAGAGCCACGATCCGTGTACATTTAGTGCTTCTCAGCAGTTGAAGTTTGCCTCTGTGGATTAGATGAGTTTGCTTGGCTCCTGGATGTTTCATGACATGGAGTGATGACCCACTGGATACGTTAGCATTTCCCCACCTCTTTTTCAATCAGTCCAGCTTGCAGGCATCAAGTGCAAGCATCATGAAAAATTGTAGGATGGTTGCTGTCTTCAAGAAAAGCAGTTAATTAGCCAGGCGTGGTGGTGGGCGCCTGTAGTCCCAGCTACTCAGGAGGTTGAGGCAGGAGAATGGTGTGAACCCGGGAGGCAGAGCTTGCAGTGAGCCGAGATCACGCCACTGCACTCCAGCCTGGGCAACAGTGCGAGACTCTGTCTCAAAAAAAAAAAAAAAAGAAAGGAAAAGAAAAGAAAAGTAGTTAAACCATTAGCAAGGATTTTTCCTTAAAATTAAAAAAAAGAAAAGAAAAGAAAAGAAAGAATGGGACCTCCCTGAGCCCAGCACCTCATTGTTTCCTGAGAAAAGAACATGTTTGGGTGGCAGATGGTAAACCTCTTCACATTACAGGCATCTCACTTCCCTGGCACCATTGAAAAGACACTTTTCATATTTCTAAGCAGTTGATTTGTTATTGTGTTTGCTACTTGTGCAATATCTGGGGAGAAAAGAATATTTTTTTTCCTTTAAATATATGCAAAGTTTTTTACTCTGATAGATGGCAGTGTTCATCAAAGGGAGAAATAAACAGGGAGGGGGGAAGGGAAGGGACGGAAGGGAGAGGGAGGAAGGGAGGGGAACAGACAGAGCAGTGAGCCATCTCAGGATACCATCCATACCCTGGGCTGTCAAAAAACAGGCAGGAGCAGAGAGAAATGATAGCAATAGAGGATCGTCAACATCTGGAATTCAACGCTCATCACTTCTTGGTTCAGTCTAGGTGAAAATGTTGTGGAAAGATCTATTTTGCTTAAATCTACTTTTACAACAGCTGAGAGGCACTGTGTATAACCAATTTCATTTTAGAGATAGGGGAAGTGAGTACCTAGTGTCTTATGACAGTGGTGCTGGAGTAAGAATTTAGGCATGTCCACTCTCTGAGCCAACTTTGCCTTGAAACAGTTTGGTTTCCTGAGGTCCCTTTCTGTCCCTTCTTTGCCAGTTCATCCCTCCACCTCCAACAGCATTTCCTTCTTCAAGGAAATGATGAGCAGTAGTGCTCAGGTTTTGCATTTAGAAAAAGAACTTTTATAAAAAAACAATCCCTCACATTCTGGAGTTAATCCTTCAAGTTGCCCTCTTGTTTTAAACACTGAAGGGCAGGGATATTCACTATTCTTAAAGAAAAGCATAGATCAAAGGCAATAACTAAACCCACAGTTGCAGATCTGCTGTTTGAAAGATTTTTCCCACCATTGCTGTATTTGGAATTTGCAGTAAGCCACATGTCTTATGTCAGTTACTTCATATTTCTTTCATGCTCTGTATTCGTGAGAATTTGACTATCTAACAGATATGTTTCTGCCCAATCACAGAAGTCAGTTTGATATCCTTATTTCTCCTTAATAAAGGCCCTAAAACAGAGAAAGTGCAAATGACTTTTCTTATTCTTTTATCAAAGTCATCATAAGAGTATTTGGAGATGTAACTTTGGAGTTCCCTCTTCTATTTAGGCCTACTAACATACATAGTCTAGTCCCGGGTATACATGATTTAAAAAACAACATATTTTAAATACCCTCAATCCCACCTTCCAGAGGTACCTTTGCCTTTCCTCTCTCTAACTTGCACTACTTTTTTTTTCAGAGGCAATGAATGCAGAGTATAACTCAGCCCCATCCTGGTTGAGAAATTTCAAACATACCAGGAAAGCAAAAGATACGAGAGCCGTAACAAGGTTGTAAATATACACAAAGTCATCCTCTGCCTTTCTTCTCTCCTTGAGGCTATGATCCTTGCTACATGGGCTACCATCTGAGTGTGGAGTGCTAATTGCCAAATTGACTTTACTGAGAAACAAAACAAAAGAAAAGAGAACTTAATTTTCAAATGTCAGTTAAAAACCCGTATTAGGTGCAAGCAATGTAAAAGACAAAGAAAACAAAAAGGGAACATTGAACCCCACTGAAATATACTTGGTAGAGAAAAGCATTGCCTCAACTTTTCCCTGCTCAGATTTTCTGGCCTCTTCAAGAGGACTCTTGGATGACTCTGAAATTAAAGTAGAAACCAATTTAGCCCATCCAAGGAGAACAGAGAATAAACAATTGGAGTGAGAAAGTCTCAAGGTCTTAGGTACTTCTGGAGATCTCTTCTACCACTCCTCAACTCTGGAGCACACTCTGACAGTGACTCATCTGCAACTAGTCCATGTAGGTAAGCCTTAACTTTTCTACCCTCCAAGCCCACACCTGCAAGTTCAAGGCCTGGAGTGTGAGAGTTGTCACAGGATGGGCTCTTCAGGAATTAGGGGATTCACTGGGAGGGCTCTTAGGATTGATACAAATGAAACAGAAGAGACTTCCAGTAGCAAGATTGGGCCAAGAGAGAAGTAGAGCTGTGAGGCAAGCTCAACAATGGTTTTGGCCAACACTATGGGGAGCTTCAGAACTTCCCCTGTTGGGGCAAGAGGACTTGACTTTTAAGCTCTCTGTGGATCAATCATTGGATGCTGATTGCTGTGGGAAGGAAGCATGACCTTGAGCAAGGTGGCTCTCCAGCAATCTATAAAAGGGGCTGACAGCTGCCTATAGCCCTTAGCAGCCGGGGCAACAATTCCTCCTTTCTTAAAGGAGGATCTAAGTGATATATCACAGCATCCATCACAAGGACACTAAGACAGACCCTGATAATTCCAGCAAAAGAATAGAAATCAGATGAGAAAGGGGAGCCCATCTGACCCAGATTGCCTAGTGCCTCCAGCCCTTCCGGATGGTCCATTGGCAGGAAGCTTGCTATACAAATCCATCAGGCTCTGGAAGATGCAAGACAAAAGCTGAGAGGTAAGCTTAAATCTTCTTGTTGCTGGTGGCTGCACAGCCCGACTCTGATACAAAGGGGATGTCCACTAGCAACAGGGAAGCCAGAAACAGCTTCAAAGATTGATTCTACAAAGGAAGGACATGACCCAGGGTAAGCTGTTGTCTTCATTGTCTCTAAGGAACCTGTGCTTGCAGAACTCAGATTGGTTTAACTCAACTACCTTGGAATGTGGTAAGCAGCAAAGGCAAGTTCACCAAGATTTCAGTCATGTTATAAGGGCTGAGCCATGCTGGGCATTGCTCTCCCAGTGACTCTTATCAAAATAAGGATGACTCAGGTTCTTGAGTTAGCTTCTCTGAAAGCCTCTACTTGCAGCATCTGGAGCCTGGATTCCAGTATCAACAAGACAATAGATGCTCATGAAATGGGGCTAACCCTAGAATGAGAAACAGATCCACAGAGAGAAAGTCTGACCGTTCCCAGGTTTGGCTATCCTTTTCCAGCTCTTCACTCCAGCATTTTAAGCTTGGCCTGCATAAGGAGACATGGGGCCTAGAATGAAGCTCTGGTCTCAGGGAGCTCCAAGTGGGATGATCATGGTTGAAGAAGGTCCAAATGAAGTCAAGTGTGGAGGACTGACCTGCTATTTTCAGTGATGACCTTTTGAGTCATGAAAAACCAGGGAGTTATGAGCCAAATGACAGGCCTGATCTGTTTGGATCATCTTGATTTTAGAAGGTAAGTTTCTATATCATATCCCTGTATAGAATCTTCCCATTCATTTTTTCAACAGTCAACAGACATTCTTGAGGACCTCCTTGAAACTAGGCATTGCATTAGAAAGTGCAGTGTATGGAAGGTTAATGTATGGCTCTTTCCCTTGAGGAAATCACAGTGAGCTTTACAGTGGTATTTCCTGGAATCATTATGTCAACCACAGTGTGGGTGGGGCAAGATTAGGTTAGAGTAGAAAGGATAATCAGGGACCAGTCTCAAGCCCAAATGACCTTGACTACTTGATATGAACTCCCAGGGTTTCTGCTGAGCCAAGAGGCTTGCCCTGAACCTCAGACTTTTTGCCTGGGGTCTCATCCTATTTGGCACTTGTGAAATCCCCCTGCTGGCCTCACACAGTGGGAGATCTAAGCAATCCACCTGCCTTGGCCTCCCAAAGTGCTGGGATTACAGGCATGACCTGCTGTGCCTGGTTTATTTTTAACTGTGATGTTTTTATTATTTATATGGCTTCTTCCAACTGAAATACTTTTTTTTAGACAGGATCTCCCTCTGTTGCCCAAGCTGGATCAGAGTTCACTGCAACCTCTGCTTCCCAGGCTCAAGCAATTTTCCCATCTCAGCCTCCTGAATAGTTGGGCCACCACGCCCAGCTAATTTTTTTTTTTTTTCTTTTGGAGATGGGGTTTCGGCATTTTGCCCAGGCTGGTTTTGAACCCCTGGGCTCAAGCAGTCCTCCCTGCTTGGCCTCCCAAAGTGCTGGGATGACAGGTGTGAGCCACTGTGCCCAGCCCAACTGAAATCTTAAAAGGGACCCAATACTGTATTTGCAGTTACGGTTCTAAGCCATGACTCAGAAAGGCCTGGAGGAACGCCTGCAAGGGACACCATGCAGATGAAATGGCACAGCCACCCAGGCTCAGTCATATCTTGTCATAGGGCAAAATACGCTTTTCCTTTTAAGGATTCCTTTCTAGAGTCTCTCTCTCTCTCTCCTTTTTGCTATGGATACTTTCAAATGTACAAAATAAATAAATAAATAAAATAAAGAAGAAGAAGAACAAAGAAAAGAAAAGAAAAAAGAAAACACAGAGGGGATGCTCTAATCAACCTCCTGCGTACCCATTACGCGTATCCAACAATTATCAATATTTTGCTAACTACATGAAACTTGCTTTTGGTGCCTAACTTCTCCCATATGTAGAAATTAATCACCAACATCTATTCTTGCTAACAGCAGGTGGTGATACTAGTGAAGACCTTGCTCTTTACCCCCAAAATACCTTCTATGAGAGCCTCAAAACACATCATTTCATCATTGTCGGTACAAGAGATTCATCAAAACATTGAAATTTTCCAGTCTGGCATTCCCATCTCCAAGCTTGCCCACAAATCCAAATGTGATAAGGCATAACCATATCACACTTCTTTCTTTCCCCCCAAATCCTGTCATATTATGTAGTATGAAACAATTTGAGATTAAAATGACAAATTAACTGTTAACTGCTAAATATTTAATGACAAGAAAAAGCTGTTTAAAACCCATAAAAATTCAGTCTATAAATCTCAATAGGATCGTGGGGAAATGTTATACTAACTTAGATTCTGCAGTATCTTAATACTGTCTTATATCAGGCATTTGCCAATTGGAGAATGCATGGCGCATTTCCTGCACAAATTTATGAACATGTTCCCGTAACCCCATTCATTTTCTCTCTATTGTTTTCTCTTGGCATTTATAGCAACTTCAGTTTGTCACTGTGCAAGGATAAGTTACTTTAATTTTTTTCTTCCAGCTTCGACCCTTGTTTGGTGGAGTGTACTCATGGCCAGCTTGCTTTTTTCCCCATCATCCTCAAAAAAGTCAGGTTGATTTTTAAACATGTAAGTGACAGAATTTGAGGCAGGACCGGAGAGGAGCTAGAGCCCAGGGGTGGGAAATTCTCACTCCCCAACTCTAGCCAATAATTCACTCTCAGAATCCAAGTGGCTACTCTTAATGTATTCTACTCGAGATGCTGTGAGGGTAATAATGCTTTCCACAAAGCAATTCTCGAGATATAGAGGGAGTTAATGAAGTAATAATGAGGTGAAAATGCCTGTGAGTTATAGAATGTTCCTTGGATTACAGTGGTAATAAATGAATGTGGACCAAATGAGAGCTTCTGGGCCTTTGCTCATGTTGTCTTCACTTCCTGGACTACTTAATCCCCTTCTTCTTTGCTTATTTACAGGGATGCCGTATACAGTTACACAGTTTGTGCACTGCACAGCTCCAGGGCTCTATTTACACAGACCACAATGTGATCAGCTATCTAATCCCTCACATGGTACCTCTGGGAGGCCTTTTCTGATCCTCTCAGAGTCCTCAGGACTCTCCCTTCAGTGGACACTCAAAGATGCTACCAGACACACCTCTGACCCCAGTCTCCAGAAGGGACCATGTCCTCCAGGAGAATTCTCACTAGTGAAATCTGAAGACCCTAGATGAGCTGCCAAGGGTGAACCAAGAAGGGGGCTTTAACCCCCCAAGTAAAACCCAGTCCCCTCAGTGATGTTGAACTACCCATAGAAGAACCACATCAAGGCCAGTTGTGGTGACTCAAGACTGTAATCCCAGCACTTTGGGAGACCGAGGCAGGTGGATCACTTGAGGTCAGGAGTTTGAGACCAGCCTGGCCATCATGGTGAAACCCTGTCTCTACTAAAAATACAAAAATTGGCCTGCCATGGTGGTGTGCGTCCATAGTTCCAGCTGCTCAGGAGGCTGAGGCAGGAGAATCACTTGAACCTGGGAGGCAGAGGTTGTAGGGAGCTGAGATTGCACCACTGCACTCCCAGCCTGGGCGACAGAATGAGACTGTGTTTCAAAAAAGAAAAAAGAAGAGAAAAACCACATCAAGGTGGGCCAGGAAGGACCCAGCCATTGCCACAGGGGTGTTCAAATGCAACCTCCCCTTTCATATAAAGGGAGATCAGCTGACAGTTTAGCTTGAATCTCTCAGGATACCAGAATTCCCTACTTAGGAGCTGGGGGCAAGAGCCAGCCATGTGCATCTGTTCAGGCTTCAGACATCCTTCCTTAGGAGCCATCAGGAACTGGATTTAGTTAAGCTGTAACTAAACTTCATCTTGCTTCGAACAAGAGACTGCAACCTTCCCATTAACATCTACTCAGGCCTGAGCCAGAATCCCCCTGTAGCCATGACCTGTCCACTTGATTACCTGCTCAGCCTGGTTGGTACAACAGCCCACCCCACCCCCATCACTGCTCCTGGCCCACCCTCTAGGATCATAGGCAACCCAGGACAAAGCAGCTGTACTAATAGTATGACACCTGTCATATGTTACCTGTGAAATCTAGTATAGACCACACTCTACCACCTCAGTCTGGAGGACAGAGACAAGCTTGCTTTGATCTTTCCATCCCCAGGGGCCAGTGCAGTGATGAACACATAGTGGGAATTCAAAAAGCATTTGTTAATACTGCCATGCATATAAAACAAAGTTTAAAATTTCCTAATAAAAGGAGCATAGCTCTAGTATCATCTATTTTTTATTACATTGTGTTTACATGCCTCTGGTTAGTAACCCAAACCTGTTTCCATGGTGAATGTGACAAGACTGTGTGATTATGGGTCTGTAACTTTTTCTTTTTCTCTTTCTTTGGAAAAAGCTACATGATTGCAGGACTATAACTCTATCTTCCTTTGTAAACTATTCCTAAATATTATCTTATAACTAACCTGTCACAGCCGACGGCCTCCTAGAGTTGGCTTCTCTTGCCAGAAAGTTGGCTGTTTCGTGGAAAGTTCTTATAAATGTTTAAGGAGAACTAAGGCAGAAAAATTAAAGGCCAGAATGAGAAAAAGGGAAATAACATTTTTGTGGAGCTAACTTATGCCAGGATCTATATGGCTTCATTTAATCCTCAGAACCCCTGTGTTACAGATGAGAAAACTAAGGCTCAGAGAGGTTGCCTGAAGAGATGCCCCCATTGAATCCCCTGTGTTCCAGACACGCTCCTCCCTACTTTATTTTTATTTATTTATTTATCTTGAGATGGAGTTTCACTCTCGTTGCCGAGGCTGGAGTGCAATGGTGTGATCTCGGCTTACCACAACCTCTGCCTCCCAGGTTCAAGTGATTCTCCTTCCTCAGCTTCCTGAGTAGCTGGGTTTACAGGCATATGTCATCACACCCAGCTGATTTTGTATTTTTAGTAGAGATGGGGTTTCTCCATGTTGGTGAGGCTGGTCTTGAACTCCCAACCTTGGGTGATCCACCTGCCTTGGCCTCCCAAAGTGCTTTGATTACAGGTGTGAGCCACTGCACCTGGCCTCTCCTCCCTACTTTAATCGTGTAGTAGCAGTAGCTCCTTGTGGCAATCAGGGTCCTTTACCCTTGCTAGTGTAATAATTCCTTTCTTAGTTATCTTTTCCTTCAGTATGAGGAACCCAGAGTGATCCGGTGGTAGTGGCCACTTCAAGTTCAACGACAAAGTCCCATGGCATTCATTCATCCACCCCGCACTCTACCATGGATACTAGCTGTTGGGGAGATAGCACCACATGCCTTCTTTTGGCTCAATACATTTCTATATCCTAGAGCAAATCCAGCAGTGTTATCTCTGAAATGGAACCTTCCTGGGGATGACACTGTATTAGTCCGTTTTCACACTGCCATAAAGAATACTTGAGACTGGATAATGTATAAACAAAAGAGGTTTAATTGACTCACAGTTCTGTGTGGTTGGGGAAGCCTCAGGAAACTTATAATCATGGTGGAAGGTGAAGGGGAATCAAGGCACATCTTACATGGCAGCGAGAGAGAGGGAGCACACGCACAGGGGAAACCACAACTTTTAAACCATCAGATCTCATAAGAACTCCCTCACTATCATGCAAACAGCATGGGGGAAACTGCCCCCATGATCCAGTCACCTCCCACCAGCTTCCTCCCTCAAAATATGGGTACTACAGTTCAAGATGAGATTTGGGTGGGGACACAGAGCCAAGAGCCAAACCATATCAGACACTCCTTAATAAAGTGTTCTATTAAGTGGGTTGCTATTGAATAATGGGGTACACTATCAGACCAGAGGATCCTGGGTTATGTGTCCATTCTTGCACTGTCTGCACTCTCCTGCCTTTTTTTTTTTTTTTTTTTGAGAAAGAGCCTCACTCTGTTGCCCAGGCTGGAGTGCAGTGGTACAATCTCAGCTCACTGCAACCTCCACCTCCCAGGTTCAAGGGATTCTTGTGCATCAGCCTCCCAAGTAGCTGGGATTACATGTGCGCACTACCACACCCGGCTAATTTTTGTATTTTTAGTAGAGATGGGGTTTTACCACATTGGCCAGGCTAGTCTCAAACTCCTGGCCTCAAGTGATCTGCCTGCCTCAGACTCCCAAAGTGCTGGGATTACAGGCGTGAGCCACTATACCCAGCCTGTTGTGCCCCTTTGTCATAAAAATAGGCCCTTTCTTCTGAGACAGTGCTGTGACGTGTACCATGCTAAGAGGCCAGGCATCCTGTAGACCAATAATAGTAGCTCTTACGGAGGCATGGTAGGCTGGAAAGGAAAACATATCTGGAGTAAGCATCAGTTTTGTTAAGGGACAATTTCTACTTCCTCTGGCATAAAAGAGTCTGAGATAATCAACCTGCCACAAATGTCCTTGAGGAATGGTGTGATATCAATGTCTTAAGGTCAGTTCTTGCTGTGGGTTAACCTTGGTGAGAGGGAACCCGTGTTGTTGAGCCCATGCATAGCTTCCATCCCTGCCACCACAGACACTCTGTGTATTCATTATGCCACCACTGGAGTGGCTTAGGAGACAGGTTGGCTGACATCCATAGGGTAAGTCATCCTGTCCATCCACCTGGCTGTTGAGAGCCTTCTCTGCAAGGGATGTTCCCTGGTGGGCATCAATGTGAGATACAAAGATCTACATGCTTTTTACTTATTCCCAGAAGTCCATCCACATGCCCTTTCCCTAGACATCCTTGTCCCAGTCTTACTCCTTTCAAGTTCCTGGCCAACCAGCCAAAGCATTCATTGCTGCCCCCAGAATCCTTGTTAATCCACACCTTAAGCTAGTTTTCCTTCCATAAAAAAATGAAATAATTAAATTTACGGCCGGGCGCGGTGGCTCAAGCCTGTAATCCCAGCACTTTGGGAGGCCAAGGTGGGCGGATCACAAGGTCAGGAGATCAAGACCATCCTGGCTAACACCGTGAAACCCCGTCTCTACTAAAAAAATACAAAAAAAAAAAAAAAACTAGTCGGGCGTGGTGGCGGGCGCCTGTAGTCCCAGTTACTCCAGAGGCTGAGGCAGGAGAATGGTGTGAACCCCGAGGGCGGAGCTTACAGTGAGCCGAGATCGCGCCACTGCACTCCAGCCTGGGGCACAGAGCAAGACTCCGTCTCAAAAACAAACAAACAAACAAAAACAATTATTACTGTTCTCTGCTTTACCTACCGGGAAAATGTTCCTTTAACCACTGTACTTTATAAAATAAATGTTTGGCCAACACCAATAGTTAATGCCAACTCATCTATGAGAAAATTTTCTCTCCCTTTATTAGATATAGGATGAAAGGGACTAGGACCCCTCTCCCCCACCAGTAAAGCCAGTGGTGTGAGTTGAGAGACATATTGTTGCAACAAGGGTATTGAGTTGGGGGCAGGGCCAACGGATCATAGAATGAGCCTGTGCATTCTAGACCTGCTTTGCCATGATCCTGTTATTGTTTGGAATGTGTAGTGGAACACTGCTGGGCCCACCTGACTTTATGACTTGGTGGTTCTGGTAATAGCGAGCTTAGGATAGACAGTTTGGGTCTCAACATCACCTTGTGTCCCAGGTATTAGATCTCTACTAGGGCCAAGGAGCACACCAGGAACTACTTCTCAAAAGGAGAGTAATTACCTGCTTGGAGGATATGATCCTGCTATAGAAACCTACCATAATCCTTATGTTGGGGCTTGCCAGAAACTTCACACGGCATACTTTTTTTTTTTTTGAGACAGAGCCTCGCCCTGTCGCCTAGGTTGGAGTGCAGTGGCGCGATCTTGGCTCATCGCAATCTTTGCCTCCCAGGTTCAAGCGATTCTCCTGCCTCGGCCTCCCGAGTATCTGGGATTATGCCTGGCTAATTTTTGTACTTTTAGTAGAGACAGGTTTCACCATGTTGGCCAGGCTTGTCTCAAACTCCTGACCTCAGGTGATCCACCCAACTCAGCCTTCCAAGGTGCCAGGATTACAGGTGTGAGCCACCGTGCCCGGCCTCATGCAGCATTCTTATCCACCAGGGATCTCCCTAGGACTATTGGATCTGCTGGGTGGCAGAGGCCTAAGTGGCAGGGCAGTTTGCAACACAACTTGGATCTGTTGCTGAGTTCTTTTTGTATTCTGAATCCCACTTGAAAATGGAAGCCTTTCTGATCACCTGATAAACTGGTTCAAGTACAGTGTACACTGCTTCCAAAATCTAAGAAGATTAATCAACCATGTGTCTCCTTCTTAACCGTACAAGACGCAAGGTACAAAAACTTGTTCTCTACCTTAAAGGTGTATATCCTAGGACATCCTAGACTCCAGGGGCCACTAAAAATGTCATCACCAACTACGTATTTACAAAAAACATAGAGGAATATGTCAAAAGACACCGTAGGGATGCAACTAGCAAAATCTACCCTGCAGGAAAAATGATCCAGTTTCTTTAACAAATAAATTGCAAAAAATAAAACCAGAGAGATGGAAGGAGAACTAATAAACTAGAGGAGACTATTAAAGCATATCAACCAGTTGCAATGTTGAGGTTTTATTTGTATCTTTTTTCAAACAACCAACTTTTAAAAATTATGACATTTAGGAAACAACTGGAAATTTCAACAATGACTGAATATTTGATGGTATTAAAGAATTATTAAGTATCTTAGATTTGATAATGATATGATAGTTATGTTATAAAAGAGGTTTTATTTTTTGAGCCGGGTATGGTGGCTTATGCCTATAATCTCAGCACTTTGGGAGGCCAAGGTGGGAGGATCACTTGAGCCCAGGAGTTCGAGACCAGTTTGAGCAACATAGTGAAACCCTGTCTCTAAAAAAAAAAAAAAAGCCGAGCATGGTGGTTCGTGCCTGTAGTCCCAACTACTTCGGAGGCTGAGGGTGACCCTGGAAGGTTGAGCCTGCAGTGAGCTATGATGGCACCAATGCACCCTAGCCTGGGTGACAGAGCGAGACCCTGTCTTTAAAAAAACAACAAAAAAAAGTATCCTACCCTAGATGTGATGATGACATGACAGTCCTATCCTAGATGTGATAATGATATGACAGTTATGTTATAAAAGAAGTTTTATTTTTTAGAAGTCCCTATGGAATATTTATGAATGAAAAGATGTGGGATTTGTTTCAGGATAACATGGGAAGAGGAAAGGAATGAGGTTATGGATGAAACAAAACTGGCTTTAAATTGGTAATTGCTGGAGCTGGTTATTTGTTATATTACTTATAACAAATATATTATGTGTTTTATTTTTTTCCCTAATTTTTTATGTGTCTGATATTTTCTATAAGAAAAGTTTTTAAATGTTTTAATTCAAATAACTTTAAATTTTCAGTAAATAAGTGCATTAGGAGTGCTTGCCACTTGAGTCTTCATAGGATTTATCTTCACAAACGGGCTCACTTACAAGGGCATCCAACATACCTGCCATCCCATTCTCACCAGAGCCCATTCGTATGACGTCATTAAGTTCTGGTAGAACATTGAGGCAATCAAGTCCCTGCAGATTCTACTGGGGCAGGGAACAGGAACATTAACATAGCCCCGGAGCAAGACAGTAAATAATGCACTTCTATCCCTCTCACGTAAAATCAAACAGATTCTGATTGTCTCTGTACTGATCTGGATGGGGAAGAAGGCATTTGCCAGATCAATAGCCACATACCAAGAGCTAGACTCTGTGCTGATCTGCCTTAGTAAAGCTACAACGGCTGACATGGTAGTTGCTATTGGGGTTACCATCTAATTAAATTTACAATTGTCATCTACCATGAGCTATATTGTTGTTGTTGCTGTTTGATGCATCCAGGCAGGTGCATTGAATGGAATAATTGTGGGGACTGCTACTCTTATATCTTTTAAACTTTTAATGGTAGAATTAATCTCTGTAATCCCTTCTGGGATGCATGATTGCTTTATTATCTCCAGTAAGGTGGAGTAGAAAACTCTCTACAGGTCAGAGAAATAATGTGAAGATTCTTCCAATTTCCAAGTACATCTATCCCAATGACATACTCTGGGAGTCTTTCTCCTAGGATTCCAAGTTGCAGCATCAATAAAGAAGCTTCGGGGCAGGAAGCAAGAGGTGTGTGGCATAGGATTGGGAACAAGTGTCACCAGGTTGCATCTGCGTAGGACAGGCCACTGTTAAATTAGCAGATAGGCAATGCTGAGGGGATTTGAAGTGGTGTACAGATGGTGTCCTACATGGTATCTTTATCAAAGGATTGCTGGGAAGATTAAATGAGAAAACCATAAAAAACTGCATTGTACATTACATAATTAAGTGCCCAAAAACCATAAGCTACTCTGTCATTACTGTCATTGTTATTATTATTATTATTTCCCTAAGGAAAGACTTCTTAATTTAGAGAAAGAGCAAGATGCAGAAAGCTTTTTTTTGAGACCAAGTCTCACTCTGTCGCCCAGGCTGGAGTGCAGTGGTATGATCTCGGCTCACTGCAGCCTCCGCCTCCTAGGTTCAAGCGATTCTCCTGCCTCAGCCTCCTGAGCAGCTGGGATTACAGGTGCCCACCAGCATGCCTGGCTAATTTTTGTATTTTTAATAGAGAGGGGTTTCGTTATGTTGACCAGGCTGGTCTTGAACTCCTGACCTCAAGTGATCTGCCCTCATCGGCCTCCCAAAGTGCTGGGATTACAGGTGTGAGCCACCATGCCCGGCCAGAAAGTTTAGATTATACCACCCATCTCCCACCATCTCTGAAATCTTCAGGATTCATTTGCTCTCTTGGCCCCATAATGCATGTAAGTATGATTAAAAGTACTGCAGCAATAGCCATTTTACCTCTGCCACCAGAATCTGTGTTGATAATAACAAGTTATTCTCTTTCAGCTATCTCCCCTTCCATTATTAATTAATTTTCTACTCAGTAGCCATGCTGGATACTTCACATTCCTTAAACTGTCTTTTCAGAGTCCTGTTGTGATTTCATTACAGCACCTGGATTCTGGTCTACTCGTGATTCTGAATCTTGTTGACTATATTATCAGGTTTACAAAACTTGCTTCTTTAAAGTATAATAGACTAGTAACTTCCAAAGTAGTTCAGATGGAACATATGAAAAAAACCAATAGTAATCAATTTAAAAGAAAGCCAAAAGGAAAATAAGAAGTAAACGTTTTTTAAAGTGATGTATATATTTTAGAGACAGGGTCTCTGTGGTCCAGGCTGGAGTACAGGGGCATGATTATAGCTCCCTGCAGCCTCAATTTCCCTGTGCTCAAGTGATCCTCCGACCTCAGCCTCCTGAGTAGCTAAGACTACAGGCATGTGCCATTGCATCTGGCTAATATTTTATTTTATTTTTGTAGAGATGGGTTCTTGCCATGTTGCCCAGGCTGGTCTCAAGCTCCTGGCCTCAAGTAATCTTCCCACCTCAGCCTCCCAAAGCACTGAAATTAGAGGAACTCACCACTTCACTCACCCTAGAAAAAATTTGGAAATGTGAGCAGAGAGAAATAATATAAAGATGAGGTAGTAGATGTAAACCTAAACATATCAGCAATTGCTTAATAAAAGTGTACTAATGCTTCAGTTAAAACACAAAGACTTTGCAATTAGATTTAAAAGGTCCAAATATACATTATTTACAAAAACCACACATAAAACCTGAGTCAATAGAAAGATTAAAAGTAAAAGGATGCAGCCAGGCACAGTGGCTCACGCCTGTAATCCCAGCACTTTGGGAGGCCAAGGCAGGTGGATCACTTGAGGTCAGGAGTTTGAGACCAGTCTGGGCAACATGGTGAAACCCCATCTCTACTAAAAATATAAAAGTTAGCTGGGCATGGTGGTGTGCGCCTGTAATCCCAGCTACTTGGGAGGCTGAGGCAGAGGAATCACTTGAACTCAAGAGGTGAAGTTTGCAGCGAGCCAAGATTGAACCACTGCACTCCAGCCTGGGCAACAGAGTGAGACTCTGTCTCAAAAAAAAAAAAAAAAAAAAAAGAAAAAAAAGAAATAAATAAATAAAAAGGAATATGATCTATTGATACATATAACAAGGATACAGTTTAAAATAATTACACTGAATGACAGAGCTAGATTTTTTTTTAAGTATCTCATGATGACTCCATTTATATAAGTTCTAGACAAAGCTAACTATCCTATAGTGACAGAGGAAACCTCAGTGGTTGCCTGGGAAGTGGTGGCGGAGGATGCAGGGAGAGTTAGGGAAAGAGAAGGGGGACAAGGAGACTTTCAGGGAGGATGAACATGTCCATTATTTTGATTGTGCTGATAATCTCATGTGTGTTATGTTAATACTTTTTCTTCTGTACATTTTAATTCTGTATTTTTTAGTGTATGTTAGTTATATTTCAGTAAAGCTGAAAAGAAAAAAAAAGTAAAAATATGGGTTGGGTGCAGTGGCTAATGCCTGTAATCCCAGCACTTTGGGAGGCCGAGGCAGGTGAATTGCAAGGTCAGGAGATCGAGACCATCCTGGCTAACACAGTGAAACCCCATCTCTACTACAAATACAAAAGGTTAGCCAGGCGTCGTGGTAGGAGCCTGTAGTCCTAGTGACTCAGGAGGCCGAGGCAGGAGAATTGCGTGAACCTGGGAGGCGGAGCTTGCAGTGTGCCGAGACTGAGCCACTGTGCTCCAGCCTGGGCGACAGAGCGAGACTCTGTCTCAAAAAAAAAAAAAACAAGTAAAAATACGCACAAAGTTATAATGGACAAATACTACTGAAAAGCAAGCTGATTTAATTATACTGATATCTGGCGAAATAGACTTTTAGTTTAAAAAATTACTAGTGGTAGGCCAGGTATGGTGGCTCACACTTGTAATCCCAGCACTTTGGGAGGTTGAGGCGGATGGATAGCCTGAGCTCAGGAGTTCGAGACCCAGCCTGGGCAACATGGCGAAACCCTGTCTCTACCAAAAATACAAAAGAAAAAATATTAGCCTGGCATGGTGGTGCATGCCTGTGATCCCAGCTACTCTAGAGGCTAAGGTGAGAGGATCGCTTGAGCCTGGGAGGTGGAGGTTGCAGTGAGAGGAGATCACACCACTGCACTCTAATCTGGGCGACAGAGGGAGACACCATCTCAAAACAAAACAAAACAAAATAACTACTAGTGGTAAAGATGATCACTTCTTAATAAAACTGCAATCTCCAAAAAAAATAGTAAATTTAAATTAATATATATCTAATAAAATCATCTCAAAGTATAGAAAGCAAATATGGACATAACTAACAAGAAAAATGGATCAATTCACAATCTTAGCATGATATTTTATTTATTTATTTGTATATTTTTCTTGAGATGTGACCTGGCTCTGTTGCCCAGGCTGGAGTAAAATGGTATCATCATGGCTCACTGCATGTTCTACCTCCTAGGCTCAAGTGATCCTCCTGCCTCAGCCTCCTGAGTAGCTGGGACTATAGGCACGCACCGCCACAACCTGGCTAATGAAAACATTTTTTAGTGGAGACAAAGTCTCACTATGTTTCCCAGGCTGGTCTCGAACTCCTGAACTCATGTGATCCTCCTGCCTTGGCCTCCCAAAGTGCTGGGTTTACAGCTATGAGCCACTGCACCTGGCTAGCAAGAAATTTTAACCACTTTTCTCAGAAATTCATAGAAAGGGCAGGCAAAAATCCCTAAGACTATAGATGATTAGAACCAGCAACAATTTAATTAACCAACTTGGCCTAATGGCACCCAATAGCACAGCACCAGCATCTTTAGCCTGATGATGCTTTTCAAGTACTCATGGAAAATTTGTAAAAACTGACTACATGATAGGACCAAAGAAGAAGTCACACCTTTCAAGAGTATTGAAGTCATATAGCAATAGCATTAGCAATAGCATTACAAGTTGCGTTCTCCAGGAACATACTCTGAAATGGAATTTTTTTTTTTTTTTTTTTTTTTTTTTTTTTTTTGAGGCAGTGTCTCGCTCTGTCGCCCAGGCTGGAGTGCAGTGGCGCGATCTCGGCTCACTGCAAGCTCCGCCTCCCGGGTTCACGCCATTCTCCTGCCTCAGCCTCCCGAGTAGCTGGGACTACAGGCGCCCACAACCACGCCCGGCTAATTTTTTATATTTTTAGTAGAGACGGGGTTTCACCGTGGTCTCGATCTCCTGACCTTGTGATCCGCCCGCCTCGGCCTCCCAAAGTGCTGGGATTACAGGCGTGAGCCACCGCGCCCGGCCTTGAAATGGAATTTTAAGGTAACTTGGGCAAATCTCTACTCTTTGAAACTCAGATTCTAATTAAAATACATATATGTTGGCAAATAGGGTGTTAATTACAGGAGTGAGAAGGGATAGTAGTTTAAAAATCTTTGGAAAGTACTGGAGCATTAGTGATATTTGAGGCATATGGCACGAGTTCTTTTGTTATTTCTCAAAGGGTAAAATACATTTTAGTAAGAAAGGAAATCTTCTAAATGCTGGAGTTGATTGTGATCTGTACTCTGTAACGTATCCATCTGTGCAACAGCTCTCTGCCCCCGGAAGCTCAAGTTCTACGCGTGATCCTCCCACGTACCCAAGTAAATAGTTCAGATCAACTTTCCATCTTGAGTCCAAAACCAAAAAGTTGGAGAGATCTTTTTCACAATCTGTTCAAGCATCAACAGACCAGAGCAACTTAATCCCCAGAAATGTTGGGCAAAAACAATGCTGCCACTTCCCACTAAGAGCTCGCACAATTTCCATCCAAAAGTCTTACCTCTTGGGGTTGAGCAGTTGATTCTTTCTTTGCAATGTCTCTCAGATACATCCCTCCATTCTCAATTTCTGCCTTCTTAGATAAGGATTCCATATGGCCAATATAAACTATAGTCTTCTGAAAGGCTTCCTTCCCCCCTGGATATCTCCACCGCTATATACTCTGTTTGCAGAGTAGGCCATTTAGACTGTCACATTCATCATTTCATTCTCTTGCTCAGTATCTGATCAGGCTCTAATTTTTTATCCAAGGCTCCATACTGGCTTTCAAACGTCTGGCCCTTCCTTATCTGTCTGCAATCCTCTGTCCTTGATTCCCACCATGTAGCCTGCACCCTCCCTTAATCTGATTTGCTTTCTCACTGTTGTCCAAACACATAATGTTTTTTCTTGCTCTTAAATAGAACATGATGGGCAAATCTCTATTTACCACCCACTCCTAACATATCCAAATATTACTCAATGAGATTATATGCATGGAAGAATGAGGTCCTCTGCCTGACATAGTCAATTCTCACATACTGGTCCCATCCCCATAAACTTCACTGATTACAATTTGGGGTGCACCAGTCACGAGACCTTGACCTCTGCAGAATGCGGAAGGAGGGAAACTGATTTCAAACTTTAATCAGTGGAGTCTTCTAAACCAATCAACCTAAAAGCCCTCACTTCCACTACTCTTTCATTCTGTTTTAATTTCTTCCTAGTATTTATCATAATTTGAAATTGTCTTATTTATGTACTTTTTTTGGGGGGGGGCAGGGTCTTCACTCTGTCGCCTAGGCTGGAATGCAAAGGCGCGATCTCGGCTCACTGCAAACTCTGCCTCCTGGGTTCAAGTGATTCTCATGCCTCAACCTCTTGAGTAGCTGGGATTACAAGCCCCTGCCACCATGCCCGGCTATTTTTTGTATTTTCAGTAGAGTCGGGGTTTTGCCTTGTTGGCCAAACTGGTCTCGAACTCCTGGCCGCAAGTGATCTGCCTGCCTTGGCTTCCCAAAGGATTACAGGTGTGAGCCACCATGCCCAGCCTCATGTACTTTTTGATTGTCAATCCCTCCCCACTAGAATGTGAGTTCCACTGCAACAGTACCCTGTTTTGTCTTGTCTAACACTTTTTTATATATATATATATATATCTTATGTAGAAGCTTGCTGAAATTATTTGCCTGAACTTGTTTCATGCATGTATTTCTCATTTTCCCACCTAGATATCCTTTTTGTTGGCAGGAATTAAAGGTTGGCAATGGAGATCACTGGTTTTGGAATAAGACAGAACTAGATTTTAATTTCCTTTATTAGCTGGCTGACTTTGAATAAGTTACCCAACGTTTCTGAGCTACAGAGGAACAAGGAAAGCACAGTACTTCCCTCAGAGGACTGGTGGGAAGATTTAGTGAGATATTCCTGCAAAGTACTCATTAGAGTGCCTTAGACAGAGTCATTATGTTAGATTCTTTTAATTTGGAAAAAATTACCTTTAGAAAATATAACGTATTTTTATGGCCGGACCCAGTGGCTCATGCCTGTAATCCCAGCACATTGGGAGGCCGAGGCAGGCGCTTTGCTTGAGGTCAGGAGTTCAACACCAGCCTGGCCACCACGGCAAAACCCCGTCTGTACCCAAAAAACTTCAAAAATTAGCCGGGCATGGCAGTGTGTGCCTGTAGTCCCAGCTACTCGGGAGGCTGAGGCACAGGAATTGCTTGAACCCAGGAGGTGGAGGTTGCAGTGAGCCGAGATCACACCATTGAACTCCAGCCTGGGTGACAGAATAAGACTCTGTCTCAAAAAAAAAAAAAAAAAAGAAAATATAATGCATTTTTAATGTACATTATAATATATATTCTAAAAATATATGTTTTAATATAGTTATAAAGTATATACTATTAAAATATAGTGTATATTTGTAAAAAGAAAATAATATAACAACCTTGAGGTCACCATTCAGGATCAACAACTGCTAACATTTCATTCTTTTTCAGATCATTTTAAATAAATAAAATATTATAGATAAACATAGATAAGTCCCTTTTGCTAAATGTTATTATGATAATGATTATTATTTCCATCCATAAATGTTCCTTGAGAATAATAATCACGTCATTTTTTTCCCCACTTGTGCCTTCTTCCATTCTAACCCTTCTAGAACAAATAATGGTATAAGTGCTTTAGGAATATTTGTTGAATTACATTGAAATGATGGTTTGTTTACACTGCAGAAATCTGATTTAAAGAGGATATGAGGCTTCCTGATTTTCAGAGCCAGAAATAAATCTGCAGTGTTTCTAGATCATCATGTAGAAAAGATTTTATTAAGTTTATCCACCCTGTGACAAAGCTGGAGATAAATTCTCTCCCTGCAAGATCTCAGAGAAACAATACAATTTAAAAAAGAAGCAAATAGGGGGATGGGACTTCCATTCCACCCCATCTAGAAAGCCTTGGAAAGCAGCATCCAGTGAGCTAACAGGAGTTAGAATGGCTTCCAGCAGGGAAGAGATGATTAAGAAGAGCTGGTCTGTTCAAGGCAATCTTCTTTTGTGAAGCAAACGAGAGGTAGCAGGATTCTGACAACCAGGTACAGCCTGAAAATCTGGGCGCTGGGGTTGCCAATCTGGGCAGCAGCACTGAAGACAACCAGCACCGAAGCAGGAGTCAGCAGACCCGGGGCACAGTCTAGCAGTGGCTAACGAGCTACAGCACGAGGTGCTTGGCCTCCCCTGGGCTCAGGCTCCTCACCTGTCAAATGAATGGAGTGGAACAGTTGATCTCTTGGGTTCCTGTTAACTGTAAAGTGCTCTTCTCAGTCCAGTCCGTTTCAGAACTGAGTCTTGCTTCTTCACAGTTTAAAACTGTTTTGGTTCTTTACTTCCATGTGGTTTAAAACAACATACGTTGATCATCTTACAGCTTCTGTGTGTCAGGAATCCAGGCATGACTAGATGGGTGCCCTGACTTGGGGCCTTTCACAAGGTTGCAAACAAGGTGACAGAAGAGGCTGTAGTCATCTTGAGGCTGGAGAGAGGGAGGAGCTGCATCCAAGCTCACTCTGGGGTCTATTGGCAGGCTTCGGGTTGTTTCTGCATCCAAGCTCAATCAGGGGGCTATTGGCAGGTCTCCAGCTGTTGGCTGGAGACATCAGTTCCTTGCCACATGGGCTTCTCCATGAGGCTGTTTGCAACATGGTAGTTGGTTACCATCAGAGGGAGAAGGAAAAAACGGTAGGGGCTTGAGTGTTGGGGAAGGGAAGAAAAGAAAAAATGGAGTGCCCAAGATGGACACCATAGTCTTTTTTCCTAAGATAATCTCAGAAGTGACGTCTCTTCACTTCTGCCCTTCTTAGAAGTAAGTGAATAAGTCCAGCCCACTCTCTAGTGGAAGGGATTAGGCAAGGGTATGAATGCCAAGAAGTGGGGATCACTGAGGCCATTTCAGATCCTTACCATAAAAGTGGAAGTAAAACAAGGTTGGATGAAGACACAAGACAAGGAGGAATATACTAGTGGGGACTGGGATGGGGACACAGGGTAGGGTGGTCAACTCATTCTAGTTCTTTGACTTTCTCGTTTTTAGCACTGAAAGTCCTATGTCCCAGGAAACCCTTCGGTCCCTAGCACACCAAGACCATGGGTCACCCTAGGGGGTGTTCTAACAATTGATAGTTCTCCTCTCCAGAGTGTGTTCTGTCAGTACCACGGAGTGGCTGCTGAAGATAGAATTGTTCTCTATCATCGTAGCTCCACATAGACAGAGCTAATGTGACCCATGGGACAGGGTCTGTACTGGAATGGGCCATGCATGACTTGTCATAATGAGCAGCATGCCTCTCACTTGGCAGCTCATGGCTTCCCTGGGAAGACCTTCTTGCTGAATCGGTACACAGTTTATTGTGTCATGCAGGGCATTGTTGTTAATGCCACATTGGCTGGCACTGGGGCTGGTGGCTATTGGCATGTCATCCTACAGAAAGGGCACCATGCCATTGTGACAGATGGATTCGTGTGCTGGCATGTCGTGGAATCAACAGGTCCATTAAGTATGAAAGTGATAAGCTGGGAAGGGATTTCAGAACTCATACCGAATCCTAGGACATTTAGCGTACTGTCGAGGTAGTGCTAAGAGCTTCCAACTTTTTTGTTTGTTTCGGTTTTGATTTTTTTTTGTGAGATGGAGTCTCGCTCTGTCACCCAGGCTGGAGTGCGATGGTGTGGTCTCTGCTCCTGCAACCTCTGCCTCCCAGGTTCAAGCAATTCTCCTGCCTCAGCCTCCTGAGTAGCAGGGATTATACGCACATGCCACCACGCCTGGCTAATTTTTGCATTTTTAATAGAGGCGGGGTTTCACCACATTGCCCAGGTGGGTCTTGAACTCCTGACCTCAGGTGATCTGCCTGCGTTGGCCTCCCAAAGTGCTGGGATTACAGGCATGAGCCACCGCACCCGGCCCCAAGTTTTTTGAGATGAGTTTTTTGAAAATGAAATGAAGTATACTAATGTTTTTATGAGAGACTGTGCAATAGAATTTGGCATCAAAGAAAAATTCCACCCACTGCTGGTGTTTTCTTCCTCTTAATGGCAACAAATGTCCAGACGGAAGATCATCTCCTTCTTGCCATCAGTACAGGGAATTATGGCAAAACTGAGAAAGAGAGGGAAAAAAGATCTCAATCTAATTTGATTTTAAATTTCTCCTCTGTTTTGCCTTGTGTATGTGTATGTGTATGTGTATGTGTGTGTGTGTGTATGTGTGTGTGTGTATATGTGTGTGTGTGTTTATGTGTATGTGTGTGTGTGTGTGTTTATGTGTATGTGTGTGCGCATGCGTGTGGCTAAATTGGGTGTCAAGTTAACAGAAAAATCCTTGGGTGAAATCTCCTTTAAGAAATACTTTTGCTAAAAATAATAAAAGATATCTCATACATCGTTACTTTTTTTTAACCTGAGAGTCCACCTCATCCCACTACAATGTGATTCGATTTACTATTGTGACTATTATTCCCTGCACTTTCCCTGGAAACCTTTGGAAATAAACACTCAGTGAAGAACATGCATATCAGGACTAGAAAAGGGATAATTTTTAGTTTCAGTGCAATGTTTTTCTTAGGAACAAGAAGGGTGTGGGGAAAAGAGCTAGTAAGGCAAGCATTACGCTAGACAGATGTGATGTGCTAACAGTTCGGGAAGCTCTAGAGGTTTTATTTGGCCTTCTTTAGCCCCTGTGGGGAAAGGAGACAGAAAGAATAATTACAGATAGAAACCACTAAAAGTTGTAAGACTGGGAAGGTAATCACAGAATCTGTGGCCAGGGCAAAGCAATTTCACATAATCTGTTAATTATTCTCTCCTGTGCTTTCTCATCTAGAATCCCACCTTGCAGAGGAAGTAGGGAAGGTATTATTAATCCCACTTTATGAGGAAACAAAGGGGTGAAGCACGTATTAGTCTGTTCTTGCATTGCTGTAAAGAACTACCTGAGATTGGGAAATTTGTAAAGAGGAGAGGTTTAATTGGCTCACAGTTCCTCGGGCTGTATAGGAAGCATAGCTGGGGAGGCCTCAGGAAACGTACCATCGTGGTGGAAAGCAAAGAGGAAGCAGGCGGAAGAGAGAACAAAGGGAGGTGATACACGCTTTTAAACAATCAGATCTCTTGAGAACTCACTCAGTATCATGAGAACAGCAAGGGGCAAATCTGACCCCATGATCCATTCACCTCTCACCAGGCCCCTCCTCCAACATTGGGGATCACAATTTGACATGAGATTTGAGCAGGGACACAAATCCAAACCATATCAGCACCTTCTGCTGAACATCTCAACTCCCAGCCAGTGCCTCCAGCCAGGCCCAGAGCCCTCACTGGAACACTGCCCTAACCAGAGCTGAGCCACGTGTCATTCAGCACCCAAGTACCCCTTATCTCAGCCCTTAACACCCACTTAACCCCCTTCACTTAATGTGACAAAGGAAAAAATATTTTTTTTCTCTCTTCTGAGGATAATGAAGGAAGAAGTTCTTTGTGAGGAGGCAAATTGAAGATGCTGAGAGAAGCTCTAAATGGCCTCACAGACAAAAAAGGGAGCTGGAGAGGGGGTGATGCTGAACTATCGGGAAGAGTCATTTCAGGTGCAAAAGGCCCTTGGATAGTGTATCCCAGGAGTTGGAATAAATAGAGCAGCATTTTGAAAGGTTGTCATTGGGGAGTCGACCCTGATTGACCTCAGACAGAAGAACAGGGCAGTGTTCAAGATCCCTTTCAATCCAGAGCAGCCGGGTAAATGTCCCCATGTGAGGAACTGGATGACCTTGTGACTAATTTTTCCTCCTTTCTCTATTCCTTTTCCTAATGAAATGCCAGTTGCATAAAGTGAAATGATAAAACCTTACCCCTACCGGTGCAATGATCTAGCCACTTCTGACCCTAGATTCTAGTGAGCTAACACTTACATCACCAAAGCTTAAAAACTCCAGCTAGCATTAACCTATACTTCCAAATCAAGCAAGTCAAACCTATCAGCAACAGAAACTTGAAGTAAGAGTCTTCGTGCCAATCTCTGACTGAGAAAATAACCTGTTGTAGTTGCTGGCAATTAATCAATGTGTTATTTTGTGTGGAATGCAGGGGCTCTCGTGGTTTCCATAGGTGGTAGCACACTACATTTATTCTGAATAGACAATCAGCTCTCCATCAACCTTCTGCCACAGCTAAAGTAGATATGAAGGGACAGTGCAGTGCCCAGAAAAGAGAATGTGTGCTTAGTAATGTGGGGCCAGGGGGACTGCATGCTGCAGCCCCTCCCCCATGGACTGGCGCTAGCTCTGAGTCGCAGAGAAAAATTGGGCTCCCAAATGCCAATGAAGCATCTGTGCCCACTGCAGAAAAACCCTGCACTCCTTCCCTCTGCTTTTTGACTCATTGCAGGAATCTCATTATGAACTCATTTCATCTCTCCAGGGAGCAAGCTGATGGAAGACACTGTTCAAATTGTATTTCGGTGTCTTGAACCTATTTAAAGCAGACTGCTGGGAGGCTATTATCATTTCTGTCATTAAAAGTGGAAATAATGCTAACAATAATATTTTTATTGAGCACTCAAACCATGAATATTTATTGAATAAGTATTATGCCTACCTAGCACTGTATCAGGCACTATGGGAGATTTTAAAGCAGCTTGGTGTTTTGCCCCCATCTCAAGAAATTTGCAACATAATTGGAAGCCAAGATAGACTTTAAACTATTTTCAGTAGAGCTGGGTGGGACAGTGGAGAGATATCAGCCCAGGGATACAGAAGACCTGGCTTCTAGCTTTGACCTCACCATTTCCTCACTGTGTGGTGTGGAGCAAGATCTGTGGCCTCTGTGTTCTTATTGGTGGAGTGATAGATTTATCCTATTTTATTTATTCCACAAATATTGATTGAGCATGTATGTGTCAGGCATCAGACGGCAGTTATAGAAATCAAATAATCCACATTGTAGTGTGAGCAACAGAAAAGTCAGTAGATAATTGACTATTCTGTGCAAGTTAATAAAACAGATTCATTCTTTCAATCTTCCATGCATTCACTAAGCACTACTGTGTGCTATGCACCCAGGGTGTGCTTTAGGGATGCATCAGTGAACAAAATGGATGAAAGTTCCCTACCTTCACAGATCTTATATTCCAGTAGGAGGGAGACAGAAAGTAAATAATAAATAAAAATAAATAGACAAATTGTATAACATGTTAGAAGGTGATAAGCACAAGGAAAACAAGCTAAAAGCAGGGTAGATTGGTAAGTGTGAGGATCAGGTGGAGTGAGTGATACAGTTTGGCTGCATCCCCACCCAAATTTCATCTTGAATTGTAGCTCCCATAATTCCCACATGTTGTGGGAGGGACCCAGTGGAAGGTAACTGAGTCATGGGGGCGGGTCTTTGCTGTGCTGTTCTTGTGATAGTGAATAAATCTCATGAGATCTGACGGTTTTATAAAGGGGAGTTCCCTTTCACATGTCTTTGTCCCTGCTGCCATCCATGTAAGATGTGACTTTGCTCCTCCTTGCCTTCCACAATGATTATGAGGCCTCCCCAGTCATGTGGAACTGTGAGTCCATTAAACTTCTTTCCTTTATAAATTACCCAGTCTCGGGTATGTCTTTATTAGTAGCATGAGAACAGACTAATACAGTGAGGAAAGCTAAAAAGGGGACCTTTGAGCAGAGGCTTGAAGAAAACGATAGTCAATCCTGCAAAGAACTGGAGAAAGAAGATTCCAGGCAAAGGATTCAGCCAATACAAGTCCCTATGATGGTGGGGCCTGCAGTATTTGAAGGATGCTGAGGAGGTCGGTGTGGTTGGAGCAAGATGGACAAGGAGCAGAGGAGTAAGTAAAGGCAGAGAAGTAATAGGAGGTGGCAGATTGAGTCGGATCCTGTGAGATGTTGGAAAAATACTGGCTTTTAACTCTGTATGAAATGAGGAGCCATGGGAAGGTTCAGAGCAGAGGAGGACACATTCTGACTTATGGAGTATATAGGAGCAGCACCTGACCCCACACCCCCAAGGAGCTCCGATCGTGGACCGAAAGCAGTGGAGTATTTTAGGCACTGGGGAGACATGAGTGCAATTTGAATTTTAGGGGGTTACTTCTGCCAGCAGAGTAGATAGTGAATGGGAGCCAGAAGGCTGGAAGGAAAAAGAGAGCCTCTTTTAATACCCCAGGACAGAAGCAAGGTGGGCTGAAACTAAGACCATATTAGAGATGGAGTGGGAAGGCTAAACCAAAACCTGTTAGGATAACAGGATTAAAAAGACTTTATGAACAATTGTATTAGAGATAGGGGAGAAGGTGGCCACCAGCTTTGGGCCTGGGCAACTGGATGGATGGTGTCAATCTCCAAACAAGCACAGGCTTGGGATGGGGTGGGGTGGCATGGAGTGGGGAAGATGACTTTTTCAGTCTGAAACTTGTTGAATGTGAGGTGCCTGTGGACCATTGTGACAGAGATGTTTGGTCGGTAGCTGTTGACAGGCATTGCTGGCGCTTGTCAATACCTGCTTTTCCTCTCCTTCCAGGTTCATGAAAGACTACACTTCACAGCCTCCTTGCAGATGAACAGGGCCGTGTGATTTGTTCTTACCAATGGGATGTACATGACAATGACATGTGCCATGTCTGGGCTGAAGCACTGAATCTTTGGGCAGACCCTGCAGTTCTCTCTCCCCTGGCTCACCCCCACTAAGAAAGGCTCCATGTTCCAGAGAGTGCCTTACCATGCTAGAGCCTCTGTCAACACAGGCGCCTGTTATGGGCTGAACTGTAGCCCTCCAAAATTCCTATGTGGAAGTGACCTCAGAATGTGGCTGTATTTGGAGACAGGGTCTTTAAAGAAGTGGTTAAGGTGAAACGAGTTCATAGGGTGGACCCTAATCTGATAAGACTGCTGTGCTTCTAAGAAGGGGAGGTTAGGACACAGACATGCAGAGGGAAGGCCATATGAAAACAGAGGGAGAAGACAGCCATCTACAAGCCAAGGAGAGAGGCCTCAGAAGACACCAACCCTGCCCATACTTTGAGCTCCGATTTCCAGCCTCCACAGGTGTGAGGAAGTTAATTTCTGTTGTGTAAGCCACCCAATCTGTGGAACTCTGTTATGGCAGCCCTTATTGACTAATACAGTCCCTGAGTAACAGGGTGGAGGAACACCCCTCCCTCCACCTCCCACTGCTGGTCCATATTGTACCATGTGGGGGGAAAAAACTTTGATTAGCAAAAAATGGGTCAAAGCACTGAATTTGGGGCCTTGTTTGTTATGCAGTATAAACTAGCTAATTGTTTAGTATGCAAGGCTGGAATTCAAGAGGGAAAGTTGGGCTGGAGATAGAGCTTTGGGAATTATACACATATAGGTGATATTTGAAGATACAGATGAGAGACTGTTGCCATGGGACTGCAAGAAGGGTGGTGAGGTTGGAAAATCTGTGTGATGTCATTAGGGCTCCATTCTAAGCAATGGTTAAAGCATATTGATACCAATAATTTCCCTGAAGTACAGTAGATGAATCAATCTTTTTCAGTGTTTCTGGTGGACAATCTGGAAAAATTATCTAAATATTTTAAACTATATGTCTTCATTGGCCAAGCAAGCCTACCTTTTGGGATTGTTTTTTCCTAAATGGAGATAGCTGCAAATATTTAGCTGCCAGGGTGTTTGTACAGTTCTGTTTATACCAAGGAAAAACTAGAAGCAATCTGTATAGTTAAAAAAAAAGTTTTTTTTTTTTTTTTTTTTTTTTTTTTTAATTATAGTGTATCTGCAAATATAATACTATGGTCATTAAAAACAATGTTTAGGGGATTTTAAAAGTTTGAGGTGAAATTCACATGCCATAAAAATAACCATTTTAGGCTGGGTGCAGTGGCTCCCAGAATTTTGGGAGGCCGAGGCAGGCAGATCACGAGATCAGGAGATCGAGACCATCCTGGCTAACACGGTGAAACCCCATCTCTACTAAACATACAAAAAAATTAGCCAGGCATGGTGGTGGGTGCCTGTAGTCCCAGGTACTTGGGAGGCTGAGGCAGGAGAATGGCGTGAACCCAGGAGGCAGAGCTTGCAGTGAGCCAAGATTGTGCCACTGCACTCCAGCAGTCTGGGTGACAGAGAGACACATTTTATTCTGTCTCAAAAAAAAAAAAAAAAAAAAAAAAAAAATTTAAGGTGAACAACCTAGTGGCAGTTAGCACATTTACACTTTGCACAACTAATACCTTAATCTAGTTTCAAAACATTTTTATCACCCCAAAAGGAAACCCACAAACATTAAGCCATTACTTCTCATTTCCCCATCCCTCCAGCTCCTGACAACCACTTACCTTGATTTCTGTCTCTATGGATTTGCTTATCATGGATATGTCAAATCAATGGAACCATATGATATTTGAGCTTTTGTGCCTCACTTCAGAGTGTTTTATAGGTTTATTCATGTTGTAGAGGATGTATTAGTTTATTTCTTAATACAGCTGAAAAATATTCCATTGTATGTATATACCACAATTTGTTTATCCATTCATCCATTGATGAACATGTGGGTTGTTTCCACCTTTTGGCTATTGTGAATAGTGCTGCGAACATAGATGTACATGTATTTGAGTACCTGTTTTTAATTCATGTGAGTGTATACCTAGGAGCGGAATTGCTAGGTCATACATTAACTTTTTGAGGAACCAAAAAGAAACTGTTTTCTGCAGCAGCTGAACCATTTTACATTCCCAAAACCAATGTATGAGGGCTCCAATCTCTCCACATTCTTACCAACACGTATTTTCTCTGTTTAATTTTATTTTATTTTTGAGATAGGGTCTTGCTCTGTCACCCAGGCTGGAGTGTAGTGGTGTGATCATAGTTCACTGCAAACTCAAACTCCTGAGCTCAAGCAATCCTCCAGCCTCAACCTCCCAAGTAGCAGGGACTACAGATGTGCACCACCATGCCTGGCTAATTTTTCAAATTTTTTGTAGAGACAGGGTCTCACTATATTGCTCAGGCTTGTCTCAAACTTCTGGCCTTATGAAATGATCGTCCCACCTTGGCTTCCCGAAATGTTGAGATTACAGGCATGAGTCATCATGTCCAGCCTATTTTCTATCTTTTTAAAAAAAGATTTATTATAGCCATTCTAGTAGGTGTGAAGTGGTATCATCTTGTGGTTTTGATTTGCATTTCCCTAATGACTAATGCTACTGAGCATCTTTTTATGTGCTTCTTGGCCATTTGTATAGCTTCTTTAGAGAAATCTCTATTCGAGTCCTGTCTCCATTTTTTAGTGTCACTGTTTTACCTTTTGTTGTTGAGTTGTAGGAGTTCTTTACATATTCTGGATACTAGACACATGATTTGCAAATATTTTCTCCCATTTTTGTGTGCTGTCTTTTTACTTTCTTTTGCAGGTAGATATCTATTCAGTTGTCTCAGTAGGGGAATTTTTAATAATGTGAAAGTCATTCACAATATATTTAGTGGAAAAAAACATGATATATAAGTGCCCAGTATAAAAATGGTCCCATTTTTCCTAAAATCTACATATATGTTTATGTAAACTAAATATCACCTTTTTCCACATGTAATACTTGTTCTCATGCTGAATTGTACAGATGACTAAGTAGCTCTTGAATTTTCTGAGAAAGAGCCTCCTAATTTAGGTATCATCGAACAATACAATAAAGTGTGTTTACACTTCACATCCTTAAGCAAGCACTGATCCATCAGTCAGGTCTAGTTTTGAAACTCCTTTTTTTCTTTTTTCCTACCTTGATGTCAATAGGATTTTTTTTTTGCCATTCATCTTTAATACAACACTCAACATCCCTGGCCTCTGTACACTTTCTCCTGGCTTTCCCTCTAGCCCCAAATGCATTGCTATCCCCTTTAATTATGTAGAATAATCCTCTGTTTCAGCTTCTAGCTCCAAATTTGCATTACCCCTCCCATTATAGTGTTTCACAAAGGGATCTCCTGTTACCAGCATTCTTTCTCCCACCCCTTAATAGGGATAGCAGTGGGTAACAATAGCAATGACAACTTTTTTTATGTGACATACAGTAAAAAGTGCTGGAAAAATCTATAGTCACCATTGCTTTCTCTAGGCAGTGGGATCACAGGTGATACAATTTTCCTGCTTTTGCTTATTTGTGTTTTATTCAATAAACATATATTAACTTTGAAATAAGGAAATGTTATTTAAAAACAAATCCCCAATGGAAAAACAGTAACCAGAAGTAATGTCTTTCCTCTGTTTCTTAAAACTCTACTAAATAATAAATAAATTTTTTAAAAAGGGATAAACTCACAAAGACCAAAAAAAATGGAGATGAAGCAAGAATAAACAGATTTCAGGATATTTTTGGGAAATGGCAGGAAGATGGAAGAGTAGCAGCTGATTAGCAAAGAAGGCCACACCACAGTGCCTGTGGGAGTAGGAGGACTGATTCATTCCATGGAGCCTTCAAAGCTCTGAGTGAAAATTAATACTCATTCTAGAATTCTCTACCTACCCCAAATTATCAATCAATAATGGGGTGGTATAATAAAGATCTTTTTAGACACACAACCACTCCCCAAAAACGACCTTTCCCAGGAAGGTAATCAAGGATATGCTCCATAGGAACAAGGTGGTAATCCAAAAAAGGGGAAACATGGGATCAAGAAAAAAAGAACACAAGAGAGCAGTAAAGGGAATTCCCAGATGAGGTGAGGGAGGTAGAGATGGGAACAGAAGGACAGAGGGCTTCAGGAGGTCAATCCAGAGTCCTCCTAAATGGGAGAGAAAATGGGACTGACATGTTTGAGTATATGAGAATGGAATGAAAGCATATGTGACAGTAATGCTGGGACATTTGGGAACTACTAATGGGAGGTTCCTAGAAAACTAAGCAAATTCTACATAAGAATCAAACTGCATCATAACAAACTGTGCAGTTCAAGAGGAATCAGAATTTGCATATTCATTTAACAGTTCTTCATTGAGCTCTGTGTGCTTTACCCAGCCTGCAGCAGTGAAGAAAACAAGTGCTTGCTTTTATGGATCTGATATTCTAGTGTGTAGGGAAGGGGGACTGACAAGACATTTTTTTACATGTTGCTATTTCTGAAACTGGGATGCAATATATAATTGATGGTATGTCATGCTTAATTGGAAACATTTTGTCTTCTTAGTAGTATATAAAATAATAGTACAGGTTACCAGAGGCTAGGAGAGGTAGCGGGTGGGCAGGGGTGGGGGGTGGGTGGAAGGGGAAGTTTGTTAAGGGGTACCAAAAACAGTAGAAAGAATGAATAGATCTAGTATTTGATAGCACAAGAGGGTCATGATAGTCAATAATAGTTTGATTATACACTTAAAAAGAACTAAAAGAATGACTGGGCATGGTGGCTCACGTCTGTAATCCCAGCACTTTGGGAAGCCGAAGCCGGTGGATCACCTGAGGTCGGGAGTTCTAGACCAGCCTGACCAACATGTAGAAACCCCATTTCTGCTAAAGATACAAAATTAGCCAAGCATGGCGCACATGCCTGTAATCCCAGCTACTTGGGAGGCTGAGGCAGGAGAATTGCTTGAACCCGGGAGGCAGAGGTTTCAGTGAGCCAAGATCACACCACTGCACTCTAGCCTGGGCAACAAGAGCAAAACTCTGTCTCACACACACACACACACACAAAAATACAGTAACAACAAAAAACTAAAAGAGCATAATTAGATTGTTCATAATACAAAGAATAAATGCTTGAGGGGGGATGGATACCCATTTTCCATGATGTGCTTACTTCACATTGTATGCCTCAATCAAAACTTTATCTGACATACCCCATAAATATATACACCTATTATGTACCCACAAAATAATATATCTTTTTTTTTTTAGAAGGAGTCTCGCTGTGTCGCCCAGACTGGAATGCAGTGGCCAGATCTCAGCTCACTGCAAGCTCCGCCTCCCGGGTTTACGCCATTCTCCTGCCTCAGCCTCCAAGTAGCTGGGATTACAGGCACCCGCCACCTCGCCCGGCTAGTTTTTTGTATTTTTTAGTAGAGACGGGGTCTCACCGGGTTAGCCAGGATGGTCTCAATCTCCTGACCTTGTGATCCACCCGTCTCGGCCTCCCAAAGTGCTGGGATTACAGGCTTGAGCCACCACGCCCGGCCTAATATATCTTACAATTGATGACAATCTTACATTTGATGAAATATGGTTATAGGTTATAATAGTCACAATAATATAAAAAATAACTATTGGCTGGGCACAGTGGTTCATGCCTCCCAGCACTTTGAGAGGCCAAAGTGGGTGAATCGCCTCAGCTCAGGAGTTCGAGATCAACATGGTGAAACTCCATCTCTACAAAAAAATACAAAAATCAGCCAGGTGTGGTGGCGTATGCCTGTAGTGCCAGCTACTCAGGAGGCTGAGATGGGAAGATGGTTTCAGACCGGGAGGTTGAGACTGCACTGAGCGGGAATCAGGCCACTATACTCCAGCCTGGGTGACAGAGCAAGACCCTGTCTCAAACAAACAAACAACTATTAATTGAAGCAAAACTTCTGATACATGATGATGGTGGGGGATGGGGAGAATGAGAGCAAAGGCAGTATAAATGAGCAAATTTCTCCTCCGCCCTTGGGGGACGTCAGCAGATAATGCTGAAAATGGAAATAATGTATGCTTGCTATTCAAATCATTGACATAGGTAATAGGGAATTAGAAGAGTCAAGATTAATTCCCCCTCAACTGGGGGTGGAGAAGGGTTGAGCAGGAGACTGCTGTTTACCAGCAAAAGCCTCTTCATACCTTCTTGCTTGTTAACCATGTAATACATTTATTTGATTAAAATGAGAATGAATTTAAAAAAAGACTATGTGTCTTAGATTGTATTCCCTAAAAGCAGAGGCCAAGGCAGGAATTCAGGTGCTGAGAAATGTACCGAGGGCGCCGGGCACAGTGGCTCATGCCAATAATCCCAGCACTTTGGGAGGCTGAGGCAGGTGGATCACTTGAGGTCAAGAGTTCGGGACCAGCCTGGCCAACATGGTGAAACCCCGTCTCTACTAAAAATACAAAAATTAGCCTGGCGTGATGGTGTGCACATGTAATCCCAGCTACAGGGGAGGCTGAGACAGGAGAGTTGCTCGAACCCGGGAGGCAGAGTTTGCAGTGAGCCGAGATTGCGCCATTGCACTCCAGCCTGGGTGACAGAGCAAGAGTCCATAAAAAAAAAAAAAAAAAGGAATATACTGAGTGAAGGCTCTTCAGGAAAATTATAAGGGGGCAAGAAAAGCAGATATGGAAGGGGAAGAGCTGAGCACTGTGTGGCCTCAGGTAAACACTAGCCTTGGCGGATCTCTGGGGAGCCTGAGCTCAGAAGTTGCTCTGCAGAGCTGTCCTACCTTGTGGCAGAAGTGTATCAGTTAGTGCATGCCTGACTCCAGGGTGGGATGTAACTTCCCAAGCATTTCAGGGTGAAGGTGCTTTGTCATTCAAGGGCAATCCTCCAGGACTGTCGCAGGTATAAGTCATTAGATATCACTCACAGCAGCTGGGAGATGAGGCCACTGGCTGCATCAGTGGCATCCACTCCACCATGCCATAAATCTCAAGGACAAATGTACAATCTGTATCACTCAGGCTTCTTTTGGTTGCAAGTGACAGAGAACCACCCTCAACTAACCTAAGGGCAAACAGTCTATGGAGGAGTTTTATTTTATTTGAGACAGGGTCTCACTCTGTCACCCAGGCTGGAGTGCAGTGGCACAAACATGGCTCACTGCAGTCTCATCCTCCAGGGCTCAAGCGATCCTCCCACCTCAGCCTCCCAAGTAGGTGGAACCACAGGTGCATGACACCATGCCCAGCTCATTTTAAATTTTGATTGAAGAGGGAAGGGTCTACTATATTGCCCAGGCTGATCTCAAACTCCTGGCCTCAAGTGATGGGAGGGTTTTTATGGACTCAGGTAATTAAAAATCAGACTTAGCTGCAGTCAGGGCTCAAATAATGTCACCTGAGGTCCATCTATCTTTTCCTAGCTCAGGTAGGCTCTTTCATCATGATGATAATGATGACACCCCACAGCCCAACATTCCCCTTCTGCTGGTTTAGCAATCCCAGTGGAAAGAGAAGGTTTCTCGTACCTCTGGCAGAAAAGTACCAGGGAGGTTATCGACCGACCCCTTCAAGGCATATGTCTGTATGCCTATCTCATAGCCAACTACTCTAGGGCTGGGGATTGGGGCGGGGCGGTGGGGAGGTGTGGAGGGGTTAAGAAGAGGAACCCAAGTACTCTGATTGTGGTAATGGGCAGGGGCAACTCTATCCAAACCACACATAAAGAATTTCCCATAGAAAAGAGGGATTCAATTACCAGAAGGAGAAAGGGATGTCAAATGGACAAAACAAACAAACACACAAACAAAACAATAATCATCCAGTACCACTCATTTTTCTAATTCTTCTTCTTCTTCTCCTGTGGTCAGACCCTTAATTATCAGAGGAGAGGAGACTTCACAACTTTATTCACTCTATCCACACAGTTCAGGAGTAATCTCCACTCTCCTAACCTTGGTGACCATCTTTAAGAAGCCCAGGGAACAGATGGGAAGTACTATTTGTGACTCTGCTTAGTTGGTCTCAATTCTGTTTTATGCCGAGGAGCCTTAGGGAGAGAAGGGGGTTTATGGAAGGTCAAAACAGAAGTAACGATTTTTTTGACCCAATGATAAGATGATAAATTCTTTAGCTATGAGGTCTTGAATCAGGATGTGATGACCTTTTCAGTGTTCAAGATGTGTGTCCTGCCAACCTGACTATTAACACGAATTGAGGGAAGCCTGGGGGCTGGGAGAATGAAATGTCCTATCATGATACTTTCAGCAATTACAGTTTAGCTAAACAGGACACATGCCTTTTTTTCTTTAGCGTTAAAACTGTTTTAATGAAATAGAGGATGACATTTCTGAAAAGAATGTATAATTCACTTCTACAATAGATTTTTTTCTTATTCACATGAATATTTCTTAGCTCAGAATCCCTAAGCTGCTTTTAGTAAGTGAACACTACACCTTGCATCAAAATTAGATTCTGATTTAGACTTTAAACATCCACTTCCCTGTAATCTTGCTCCTCCAAACTTATTTTATTATTATGATTCTTTTGAGACAGAGTCTCACCCTGTGGCCCAGGCTAGAGTGCAGTGGTGCGATCTTGGTTCGCTCAATCTCGGCCTCCTGGGTTCGAGTGATTCTCCTGCCTCAGCTTCCCAAGTAGCTGGGATTACAGGTGCACGCCACCACACCCCGCTAATTTTTTTTTTATCTTTAGTAGAGATGAGGTTTCATCATGTTGGCCAGGCTGGTCTCAAACACCTGACCTCATGATCTGCCCGCCTCAGCCTCCCAAAGTGTTGGGATTACAGGTGTCAGCCACAGCGCCCGGTCCCAAACCTATTTCTATCTCAAGTCTGTACCTTGCAGGACAAACAGGAAAAAGTAAAACTTGAGTTTTAATAAAGTCATTACATAAAAAGTCAATTCTGAAAAGCAAAACGACAGAGAAGTGTCAAATGCTGCACAACGGCACTTTCTAGTGTAGGCAGACAGGAAGGCCGTGGAGATTTTCACCTCTGGAGGGGTGGTGTAGGCTGAAGGCTACTCTCAACGGAATCACCTGGGATGCTTGTTTAAAAGGCAGATGCCAGGGGACACACGCCAGACCTAATGAAACACAACCTCTGGGGATGGGCCCGGGTATTTACACGTCTAAAAAGTGTCCCAGGCTGGGCATGCTGGCTCGTGCCTGTAATCCCAGCACTTTGGGATTACTGAGGCAGGTGGATCATTTGAGGTCAGGAGCTCGAGACCAGCCCGGCCAATGTGGTGAGACCCCTGTCTCTACTGAAAATACAAAAATTAGCCAGGCATGGTGGCAGGCACCTGTAATCCCAGCTACTCGGGAGGCTGAGGCAGGAGAATTGGGTGAACCCAGGAGGCGGAGGTTGCAGTAAACCAAGATCAGGCCACTGCACTCCAGCTTGGGCAATAGAGCCAGACTCTGTCTCAAAATAAATAAATAAATAAATAAATAAATAAATAAATAAATAGTATCCCAGACCAGGTGTGGTGGCTCATGGCTATAATCTCAGCACTTTGGGAGGCCAAGATGGGTAGATCACTTGAGCCCAGGAATTGGAGACCAGCCTGGGCAACATGGCAAAACCCTGTCTCTCAAAAAAAAAAAAAAAAAAAAAAAAAAAAAATTAGCTGAGCATGGTGGTGCATATCTGTAGTAGTAGCTATCTGGAGGCTAAGGTGGGAGGATCGCCTGAGCCTGGGGAAGTCAAGGTTACAGCGAGCTGAGATCGCACCACTGTACTCCAACCTGAGCGCCAGAGTAAGACTCTGCCTCAAAAAAAAAAAAAAAAAAAAAATGTACCTCAGATCGTTCTGGTGCACATTAATACATTAATGCTTAGAACTGCCACCCCAAACAGAAAGCCATTGCAGGTAGAACTGTAGCTTTGGTACCTGACTGCACATGGCATCTTATAGGTACTTAAATTTTAAAGCTGCTTTGGAAAGCTAAACCTTTGTAAGGACAGATAAAGAAATTAGCAATACAGTTGCAGTGTCATTCTTCCTAATCTGATCATTTTGTAAAAAGAGGGCAAGGAATGCTTAGCATGTGATTAGTATATTTAAAGAGAATGTACTGTTTGATGAGGAAACACCTCGAGTTTCAAAGGATAAAAGAAATGAAAGAATTGAGGGGTACTTAAAAACGCTTTCCTTTGAAAAGTATATTTAAAGTATCACTTGAGTATTCAAACTTTCTGCTAGCCAGCATCACAAGATTGTGTATATAACCACACTAAATCTATTATGGAACAGCTCCATCTCAGAGCAGTGCCAAATCGAAGAAACATTCACAATTAAAACGCTACCTGCTCCCCAGTGCCACTCCACTGAAATCTTGTGGAGGTAAGCTCTCAGACGTCTCACTGGTTGGCAGTGCTCTCCTGTACTGCTGGCTGATTGATAGGAAAGTGTGTTTTATTTGTGTCTCATGGAGGTTTATAATTTCTAACCCAGCCTCAGTACCCTTTTGCAGTCTGGATTCACTTTCGGTAAATTCCAGCTAGCATGAAAAGAGAGCTGTTGGTCAGCTTTGTATTTCTGATTCTGCCACTGCCGTTCCCTGGGGAACCTGATAAAATGTCACTCTCGGTAGCCATGGCTTAAGTTACATATGGCCTGGCCAAGGCACATCCAAGGTAAAAGGCAATACTTTTGCATTTACAAGCCACTCATATGCTGTCTGCTGGCTGTTCATTTTACTAAGGATGGAACATTCTGGTACAAGTGGGAGCTCAGTTGAGTGTTACAGGGGTGAATAAAAGAGAAGTTGAGCCATTTGCCTCTGTTTGCTTAGTAAATAAAGTATAAGAATGTATTGCATTCTGGCGCCATGTCCGTTCACAAGATTAGCTGTATCCACTTCAAAATGACCGACTTCTGTTGTTACTGGATCTGAACCATGAATTCAGTCTCTATCTCTCCCAATGTCACCAGCTACTCATAACCAACATCTCCCAAAATTGAGCCCAGTGGCTGTCAGAGAAACCTGGCAAGTGTTCGTCAGTAGTTCTTTGAGTAAATTATTCCCATTTTTAGACAAACAACTCAAGGTGCATTATTAACTGATGGTATGGCTTTAAAAGCTTTGTGCTAAAAAAGAAAAGTAAAGAAACAGCTTCATCCTCACATTCAAATGAAAGAAACAGCATCTGGGTATCAGACTTTCTTAGAAATCCTGAGAGGGAGGCTGCTTGGTGCTGCTTAGATTTGATGTTTGCTAATCATCCCAGGACCTTATGGGCCACAGGTGTCCTGTACTTGACCAGACCTGCCCTGCGTGGGAAAGGGGAAGAAGTCTAACGGGAGATTCCCCATCACCGTCCCTTTTGCCAACATCCAGAAAGGAACCAAGTGCTCCAGAAAGAGCCCGGGGATGGCAAGACATGTCCGTTCTATCTTTTCAATTCTAAGTCAATCAACAAGCAAGACATTTACTTATTAATTGGCTAGTTGGTTGGTTTTAGAATTTCAGAAATTATAATACTTGTTTGCATTCTTTTCAAATAATACAGAGGTATATACAGCAAAAAACGAAAGTCTGCAATTTATCACCTCACATTCCATTCTCCTCCTCAAAAATGACCAATTTAACGTCGGTTGTTCTAGACCTTTTTCTTTACAGTAAAACTATCAAGCCTTTTATTTGTACTAGTGCTTTTGAAAAAATGATTTTATTTTATTTTTGAGACAGGGTCTCATTATGTTGCCCAGGTTGGTCTTGAATGCCTGGGCTCAAGCTATTCCTCCTCCCTCAAGCCTCCGATTTAGTACTACAGCTGGTACCACTGCACCTGGCTTGTACCAGTGCTTTTTCACAAAGCTTGTTGACTTCAGCAAAGCACTGGTATTTTCTTTAAAAAAAATTTTAAAATATATATATAATTTTTGAGACACAGTTTCACTCTATTGCCCAAACTCGAATGCAGTGGTATGATCTTGGCTCACTGCAACCTTCACCTCCTGGCTTCAAGTAATTATTATGCCTCAGCCTCCTGAGTAACTGTGACTACAGGTGCATGCCACCATGCCCAGCTAATTTTTGTATTTTTAGTAAAGATGGAGTTTTGCCATGTTGGCCAGACTGGTCTCGAACTCCTGACCTCAAGTGATCCGCCTGCCTCGGTCTCCCAAAAAAACATTGAATTGTCAAATAAAGAGAGACTGTATTCAGGTGTACAATGTGATGATTTGACATATATGTACATTGTTTAATTGTTACTACAGTCAAATTAATTAACACATCCATCACCACCCGTGCTATTCATTAGATCCCAGAACTTGTTCATGTTATAACTGAAAATTCGTACCCTTTGGCCAACATCTCCCATTTTCCCCACTCCCCATCCCCTGGCAACTTCTGTTCAACTCTCTGCCTCTGTGAGTTCAACTTTTTTAGATTCCACTTGTAAGTGAGATCATGCAGTGTTTGGCTTTCTGGGCCTGGCTTGAGATTGACCTGACTCAGTGAGTGAGAAGCGCAGTAGTCTTTTCAGGCTTCTAGATTCCAGAGCTAGAAGAGTCATTATTCCAGTTGCTATGCCTGTTGCAACAAAACTACCCTATAACTTTATGGCTTGAAACAATAGGGCATTAATTTTGCTCACGAATTGCTGTTTGGGGAGGGCTGAGCAGGGGTAGCTCATCTGTGCTCCACCCACACACGTTGGGGTGTGTCAAAGCTGGAATCATCTGAAGTCTCACTCACTCCCAGGTCTGGTGGGTGCTGCCAGCTGGAAGCTGGGACCTTAGCAGGGACTGTCAGCTGGAACAACCACACACGGCCTCTCTATGTGGCCTGGGGTTCCCCACAGCGTGGTGGCTGGGCTCCAAAGCTTGGCATCTTGAGAAAGAGAGAACCAGGCAGAAGCAATATTGCTTTTTATAACCCAGCCTTGCAGAAGCCGTACAGGATCTCATCTGCTGCGCTCTATTCACTGAAGCTGTCAGAAAGCCCAACCAGGTTCGGAGGAAGGGGAAAGCAGACTCCACTCCTTAATAGGGAGTGAAAAGTTCAGGAAAGAACATGGGACCAGAAATATTGGAAATATGACTCTGGCCATTTTTTGAAAATATGATTTACCATATTTGTGATATTAAATCAGGGCTATAAAAGTTGATGCACTTCCTCTCTGTCGAATGGCTCTAGCACTCTGGAATCTACTTAAACCTGGGAGGGGACTGTGGCCAGGCTAAAAAGGTGAGGACCGAATTTCATCACCACACCAGATCCCTAAGAGGCTGGGGAAGGCAGGGCAGAAGAAATGAAGTAGGGTGAGGGGTGGAGGGAGCTGACAATAGCTTTTCCTTCTGCGCTTACAGCTACAGTGACCATTTAACATTCTAATAGGAGAAGGCTGGCATTTGTTGCAGGCATTTTGTTCATAATCGAATCCCTCTGTCTGAACACACAGGCAGCACAGTTCCAAGTATGGTACCAATATCGAGATGGATAAGGCTCATCACAGCTCAAGATTAACTATAAATTCCTAATGTGTTCAGGTAAGATGCATCTCTACCTCCCGGCAGACAAAGAGGCAAACACAATGATCCATGAAAGAAAGCAACAGAGATGCTGCCCAAGTGAAATGAGCCTTGATATGTCACCTTCCTCACCTTGTGTTTTTGTAGCCATACCTCCAGACTTCCAGATCTCTGCCTGAGGTTTACTGATGGTTTCTTTCAGGGATCATTAAAAGTGATTTGTGGGCCGGCAAAGCTTTTGTTTTCCATGCTGGGGATTCAGTTTATAGCACGCAGCTTGGGAAGGGGTGTCTGGAGGACGGCATCCGCATCCAGGAAATCTACTCCGGGAAGGCCAAGAGGGCTTCAACGGTCCACGGATGATCCGTGATGCTTCAGTGGGGATGGGGTGAGGGTAGTTGGGGGCCCAGGAAGTGGCTGCCTCTTTTTCCTCCTGTCAGGCTGCCCTGTCTATAGAAGAGGCCCTGGGGCCAGGTGCGGTGGCTCACGCCTGTAATCCCAGCACTTTGGGAGCTGAGGCGGGTGGCTCATGAGGTCAGGAGTTCAAGACCAGCCTGGCCAACATAGTGAAACCCCATCTCTACTAAAAATACAAAAATAAATAAATAAATAAATAAAATAAAATGAAAAAAATACAAAATACAAAAATACAAAAAATTAGCCAGGTGTAGTGGTGGGCACCTGTAATCCCAGCTACTCGGGAGGCTGAGGCAGGAGAGTCACTTGAACCCTGGAGGTGGAGGTTGCAGTGAGTGGAGATTGCGCCACTGCACCCCAGCCTGGGCAACAGTGCGAGACACTGTCTCAAAAAAAAAGAAAGAAAGAAAAAGAAAAAAGAAGAGGCCCTGAGACACAGGGCTTTGAGCAGCCTGCATTCGGGACCCAAAGAAGCCAATGCTGCAGGAAGGCGAGTTCTTCCTCAGAGGACCCGGCTACGGGCTACCCAAGGAGCCTTTGGAGCATTTTCTTTCTTCCATTGCTGGAGTCAGCTTGCTTCTCTGTGTCCCTCCTGGCCTTCTCTTTCCTCTTGGGAGGTATTATCATTTACAAATGAATAGATCACTTGGACTTTGCAGATGCTTGGACTTTGCAGATGCTTGGACTAAGTTACTACACACACGTCAAGCACCAAAGTGCTCTCTGAAGACGCCAGTGCTCCCTTCAGGCCAGCTTTGCACGCCGGGACGTACACTTTTAGATTGCCCACCCTCAGAGAGAAGGCTCTCTCCCCAGAATCCTCTAAGGGCAGAGCCAGAAGGCCCAGCTGCCCAATTACTTTCTCTTCCTCTTCTCACTCTATAATTTTAATCAGCAAAAATATTGAAGAAGAGTAATTGGGGTGGAAAATAATGGCAAACACTGCAATTACCTTTGCACCAACCTAATACTTGCACAGCACCTCCTTAATCCATAGAGTGATGCTGGTCCTTGTATTTGTTTTTATTTTATTTACTTTTGTTTATTGGTTTTTTGAGGCAGTATCTCACTCTGTTGCCCAGGCTATAGTGCAGTGGCACGATCTTGGCTCACTGCAACCCCCACCCCTCAGGTTCAAGTAATTCTCATGCCTCAGCCTCCTGAGTGCCTGGGACTACAGGCACACACCACCATGCCCAGCTAATTTTTGTAGTTTTTAGTAAAGACGGGGTTTCACCATGTTGACCAGGCTGGTCTCGAACTCCTGATCTCAGGTGATCCGCCTGCCTCGGACTCCCAAAGTGCTGGGATTACAGGCGTGAGCCACCATGCCCAGCACACATCTACCTCTCTACCTCTATCTCTGTCATCTATATCTCCTACTGGTTCAATTTCTCTGGAGAGCCCTGACAGATAAAACTGGCATCTACTGAAAAAGAATGAAGTGGAGCCAGTTCACAGTCCACAGAAAGGTTGACTGAATTTCCCTATCTCTCTTGTCACTCTGTTCTCCAACCCCTAACCCCTGGGACCTTCTCTGCAGCCTTCCTCCATCACATCTTCCCTGCCCCTGAGGCCTTTCTTACCCTCTTCCCTCCTCCCCTCTGCTAGTCTCTCTTGGAGTCAGCCTAGGCCTTTCCCACAGAGATTCACCCAGCCTGGTGCCTCTGCCTCCACTGAGTAGCTCCATCTGCCCAGGTGTAGGATGGAGACAAAGGACAATTGGACTGAGACAGCCAATAAAAAGGGCTCCCTGGAAAATTTCCAACCAGCCTGCGCACTGGGAGGATGGGGTGGGGCCTCAGGAAGTTTGTGCCATTTGCAGTGGGGAGGAGCCTGGCCTCTCCTGTTCCTGGGTGGTGACCTGAAATGCAATCTGTAAGACGGGGGCCTGTTAACAGGAACCCCTCTTGCTTTGCTGAGAGTCTTTTTCCTTTTCCCTCAATAAATTCTATAACTCCTCACCCTTCAAAGTGTCTGCATGCCTGATCTTTCCTGGTTGCGTGACAAGAACCTACAACAGGACCTGCTGAGTGGACCAGACACACCTGAGTATCGGGCAAGAGTGAGGGAAAAGGACACTCATCTCTTCGTTATTGTGTATTCTAATTAAACTTTCCCAAACAACTTTTACATTTAAATGACTTTTACATTTAAACTGCCTTGGCCTCCCAAAGCGCTGGGATGTTCCTTGACTTTAATAATCACCATTCTGACTGGCATAAGATGGTATCTCATGTGGTTTTGATTTACATTTCTGTAATGATCAATGATGTTGAGCTTTTTTTCATATGTTTCTTGGCCACATAAGTGTCTTCTTTTGAGAAGCGTCTTCTGAAATCTCTATAACAACCTATACAGTTGTCCTTATTTTACCCTTATAAAGTAGATTGGTTAGATGTTATCCTTTTTTTTTTTTTAGAGATGAGAAAGCCAACAATTAGAGAAATTAAACATTATATCCATGATCTCGCTATAGGTCTTACTTTACTAATTAGAAAGCTGGAGTTACAACCTAAGGTTTCTGACCCCACCACATGATGCTGGCTCTTTAGAAAAGGGAACATACTTGGTTCACATTAACTCATTCATTTAACAAACATGCACGCATAGACTAGGGATCCAGTACGGACTGAATATAAAAGTTGAAGAAGACACAGTCCCTGCCTTCAAGGAGCTCACAGTACAAGGAAGGAGAGTGGGAGCTGTTCTGGAGATGCGACACCCCTTGGTTTTCTCTCCACAGTTAGGAGGAAGGCAATTTGCACAGTGCCCTTCCCTAGGTGTCTTCTTCCACCCACCCTCCCCTCCTTTCTCCTGGAATATTGTTGGCACAGCTTGCCCCAAATCTAGCGGCTGTGTGTGTCAGGGACCCCGCTGATCATCTCATAGCTCTCCATGAACGGTGTGGAGGCAGAGGTCCAGAGACAATGGCATTCCTACAGACACATACACAGGCTGTGGTCAGGAGGATTGCTCTGTGGGTCCCTGAGGACAGGGAAACCAGCCTTGGAAGGAAAGGAAGTCCAGTGGAAGAATAGCCTCAGGGCAGCTAGGGAAAGAAGGCTCCCAAACTCTCTAGAACATCATGGACTCTCCCCACACTTACTGTTTCTCTTACCACTTTTTCTCCTATTAGTTTAAAAGTCATTAAAAGAGATAATTAAAAACAGAGGAGATGATTTTCAAGAGAAATAAGAAGGGGATAAAAAAATATAAGGCAATAAAATGATTGAAAAAAGTATTTCGAAAGGCTCAAATTAGATAACAGCAATTATAAAAAATGAGAACAAATTTGAAAGATTAACAATTAAAAATAGATATAAAATGGCTTAAAGTATAAAGTCATAACTAGTAATATAAAACAAAATTGTAAGTAATGTTATAAATTAAAATGATAATTATACATTTTAAAGATGAATAATTAAAAAGTAAAGATAAATAGTATTAAGTTAAAAACCATAATTAATTAAAATAATATTTTAGAAAAGATGAGTATACCCATAGAAAAATGGACGAAGAACATGAATTGACATATGATGAAATACAAATAAAAATATGTATGTAAAAAATGTTCAACCTTGCTAATAATAAAATAAATGCATATTAAAATTTGAGCTATTGATCTCTGCTTACCAAATTGGCAATGGTTTGAAAAATGATGTATTCAGCGTCATTAGGGATACAGGAAACAACTGTTGTACGTCCCTGAACCATAAATTGTTTCAGCATACAGACGCAAGACACATGAGAGAGCTGACACTGTGCATACTCTTGTCCCCAGTAATTTCATTGCTAGGAACTTATCCTAGGGGATAATCATAAATATGCACAGTGAGTTGCCTGCAAGAATCTTCATCAACATAATTGTTAATAATGTTAATGTTTTAGGCCGGGCGCGGTGGCTCACTCCTACAATCCTAACACTTTGGGAGGCTGAGGTGGGCCGAACACTTGAGAAGAGGAGATGGAGACCATCCTGGCCAACATGGCGAACCCCATCTCTACTAAAAATACAAAAAATTAGCCTGGCGTAGTGGCACATGCCTGTAGTCCCAGCTACTCGCGAGGCTGAGGTGGAAGAATCACTAGAACCTGGGAAGTGGAGCTTGCAGTGAGCTGAGATCATGCCACTGCACTCCAGCCTGGGTGACAGAGCAAGACCCTGTCTCAAAATAGATAAATAAATAAATAAAGGGCTGGGTGTGGTGGCTCACACCTGTGATCCCAGCACTTTGGGAGGCTGAGGCAGGAGGATCACCGGGTCAGGAGTTCGAGACCAGCCTGGCCAATATGGTGAAACTCCGTCTCTAATAAAAATACAAAAATTAACCAGGTGTGGTGGCGCTCGCCTGTTGTCCCAGCTACTAGGGAGGCTGAAGCAGAAGAATCGCTTGAACCCAGGAGGCAGAGGTTGCAGTGAGCCGAGATTACACCACTGCACTCTAGCCTGGGTGACAGAGCGAGAGTCTGTCTCCAAAAAAAAAAAAAAAAAAAAGTTAATATTTTAAAACTTAGAGAAAAAAATTCCTAAATGCCCAATAGTAGGAAATTGGATTAATAAATAAGATTTTTTACACAAAGAAACACTATACAATGATTAAAAATACTATTGTAAAAGAACATTTAGCCAGGCATGGTGGCTCACGCCTGTAATCGCAGCACTTCGGGAGGCTGAGGTGGGCGGATCACGAGGTCAGCAGTTCGAGACCATCCTGGCCAACATGGTGAAACCCCGTCTCTACTAAAAATACAAAAATTATCCAGGAATGGTGGTGCATGCCTGTAATCCCAGCTACTTGGGAGGCTGAGGCAGGATAATCGCTTGAACCGGGGAGGCGGAGGTTGCAGTGAGCCAAGACTGTGCCATTGCACTCCAGCCTGGGTGACAGAGCAAGACTCCGTCTCAAAAACAAAAAAACAAAAAACAAAAAAAACAAAAAAACCATTTTAATAACATGGAAAAGTGAATCACAATGTATTAAGCTAAAGACCCAGCAGGTTAAGAACAATTTATACTATATGGTCCCATATTTCTTGGAGAAAAAAAGGTTATGTGTGCATATTATTAATATATTAGAAGTAGTCTTTATGGGTAGTTATTTATAGGTGATTTTCATTTCTATTTTTTGAGACAGGGTCTTGCTCTTCACCCAGGCTGAAGTACAGTGGTGTGATCATGGCTCACTGCAGCCTTGAACTCCCAGGCTCAAGTGATCTTCCCACCTCAGCCTCCCAAGTAGCTGGGATTGCAGATGTGTGCCACCACGCTCACCTAATTTTTGTATTTTTAGCAGAGATGGGGTTTCACTATGTTGGCCAGGCTAGTCTTGAACTCCTGACCTCAGGTGATCCACCTGCTTCAGCCTCCCAAAGTGCTGGGATTATAGGCGTGAGCCACCATGCCCGGCCAAACAGCCAAGTCTTGGGAGTAAATGATTTTCCTTCTGCCATTCAGCAGCCATCAAGACCCAATACATTCAAATAATTCCTCAGGCTCCAACCCATTCTCTATAGTTTTTGTTCCTGGTCAGTGCCCTCAGAGACCCCCATAACCCCTGAGCCAGTCTCTACCTCCTACCCCAGAAACCGAAGGGACCAAGTATTCCTGGCCTTGTGCAATGACCACCCTATGCTACCCTAAAGACTGGGAAAATGTGGGTGACTTTGGTACACAGGGGAGGTGTACACAGTTTATCAGTAAGATTGCTTTATGTGGCAACATGCAGAAAACAATGCTCAAAGGCAACCACTTCTCTGATATTTATCACCAAATATTAATTTTGCCTGTTCCTTCCTCTTTAGTGTAGTGGTGAGTATAATAATAATAATAATAATAATAATAATAATAATTTTGCCTGTTCTTAAAGACCATGTAAATGGTCTTACGCAGGCTGTATTCTTCTATGTTGGGCTTCTTTTGTTTAACATTATGCCTATGATACTCACCTATGTTGTTGAGTATAGCGATAGTTTATTTTAATTTTAATTTTTTTATTGTTGTAGTATAGCATTCCATTCTGTGAATATATAATTTATCTATTCTAAAGCTGATGACATTTGGGCTATTTTCTGCTTGGGGCTCTTGTAAATAAAGCTGTAATAAATATTCCTGCATGTGTCTGTTGGTAGAAATAAACATTCATTTCTATTATGTGTATCCCCGGGAGTAGAATTGCTGGGTCATTAGCTAATGAATTGAATGAAGCCAGTACTCCTTCCCCAGTATTCCCATGGGGAAGGTGTATTGATTCACGCCAGGCCCAAGTCACCCCTGTACCAGAGGCCTGCATTGCCACCTCACAACTGTGCACCATCCCTCCACTTAGCAATCACGTTCGCCACAGCTCCAGTAGCTGCTGCAGTATCCTTTATCCAGCACCAAAGTCCTGCACATAGGGCTCATGAGGGCAGTTTCCCACGAGAGACAACATAGCTGGCAGCAGAGTACCAGATGGAATGCTTGGAGATATGGACTCTTGCCAGGCCCTGATGTAACCAGGCTGTGTGGCCTTGGGCAACTCACTCAGCCTCTCTGAGTCTTGATTCTTTCACGTGTGACATAAAGAGGAAGGTTAGATGGTTTTTAAGGTTGCTTCCACTTGAAAGTCTCATGAGTTTTTGTTTTTGAGACAGGATCTCACTATGTTGCCCAGGCTGGAGTGCAGTGGTGCTCACTGCAACCTCAACCTCCCAGGCTCAAGTGATTCTCCTGCCTCAACCTCCCAAGGCTGCACCACTACACCCCCCTAATTTTTTTTTGTGGAGAGGAGGGCTCGCTTTGTTGTTTAGGCTGGTCTCAAACTCCTGGGCTCCAGTGATCCTCTTGCTTCAGCCTTTCAAAGTGCTGGGATTACAGGTATGAGCCACTGTGACTGGCTCCATGAGTTTTTTTGTTTGTTTGTTTGTTTTGAGACTAGAATCTGGCTCTGTTGCCCAGGCTGGAGTACAGTGGCACAATCTTGGCTCACTACAACTTCTACCTCTCAGTTCAAGCAATTGTCCTGCCTCAGTCTCCTGAGTAGCTGGGATTACAGGTGTGCACCACCACACCTGGCTAATTTTTGTATTTTCAGTAGAGAGGGAGTTTCACCATGTTGGCCAGGCTGTCTCAAACTCCTGAACTCAACTGATCTGCCTGCCTTGGCCTTCCAAAGTGCTGGGAGCCACCAAGCCCAGGCTCGGCTCCTTGAGTTCTAATAAAAGAATTGCATGTTATCAACTCTTGTTCTAGGCCAAAGGTTGGAATCCATTATGCTTTGGAACATGTGAGTAAACCGCAGTTTCACTGGAGTTGAGAGGCTTAGGATGTGCCCATCTTGGGTGCCTCCTTGAGCTGCTGCAAAAGTGGAACCAAACAAGGCAGCACACTTGGGTGAGGACCAGCTGTGTAGAATGTGTACTTAGGGACATTTCTACACTATTACCATCAATAAACAGGCATTTCTCTGCCTGTCCAACATCACAGCAGAAGTGCCCATATAACCTTGATGCATTTCAAGCATTTGTTATTTGGAAGTAAAGAGGCTAACAGCTTGCATTTCTGAAATCTCTCAAGCTCCATGACAGGTAGACATTGTTAAAAGGTTAGGAGAATGTCCCTGTGCTCTCAAATAAAAATGGCTTGAAAATTCACCAAGGCCAGAGGAGCCATCCAGGAGAGATGACAGATGGAATGTTTGTGCTTGTTTAAGGCATGGAGATGAGAAATGAGTCTCTTCTGGCTCGGTCGCTGTTCATCAGAGATGATCACTCTAAATCCAACACAAAGGAAATCAAAAGACCTTGGAACTCTGGCAGGGCTTGAGTTTAGAAGATGCAGGAGCCGGGCTGAGTTTGCTTCTTACTCCGCGCACACTTCTCCCCACTCACTGCCACCCCTCCTTCTGTGCCCTTAGACTCAGTATTTCAGCCACTGTATGTTGATGAATGTAAGATGAGGAGAAAATAAATAAGGTGTCAGAGAAAAAAAAGTAAAAATGACAAAAGCAAAGCAGAAGAACGTCCAGGAAAGGACAGAGAGTGGCCTTTTAGAAACCTGCTGTTCATTTGGTGAGGCTTTACTCTAGAATAAACTTTATGCCAGAGGTACCAAAAAAATCTTCCTGGTGAACTGCAAAGTTAGGCCCTGTGTATAAGATTTACTTTAGCTATCGAGCATTAAGTGATGTCTGTTAAACTGAATGGTCACCAGAGCCCATCCTAAGACATGGCATGGCATAGCATATACAATTTACCATGAACAAGGACTTAGTAGCAAAGTGTATTAATCTGTTCTTACACTGTTAATAAAGACATACTCAAGAGTGGGTAATTATTGACTCACAGTTCAGCATGGCTGGGGAGGCCTCAGGCAACTTACGATCACGGTGGAAGGGGAAGCAAACGCATTCTTCTTCACAGGGCAGCAGCAAGAAGAATTGCCGAGCTGAAGGGGAAAAAGCCCCTTATAAGACCATCAGATCTCCTGAGAACTCACTCACTATCACGAGAATAGTACGGGGGAAACCGCCCCCGTGATTCAATTATCACCACCTGGTCCCACCCTTGACTCGTGGGGATTATTACAATTCAAGGTGAGATTTGGATGGGGACACAGCCAAACCTTAACTGTTAGTTGAAAATCAAAGATAGATGGCGTGGTTTCTGAAACATGGGGAATCTCTGTCTCATGATTTTATGACACACAGGCAGTACAGTAAATCAGTTCTACTTGATCAATGCATGAAATCACTTGATCATTATGGCTACTAAAGGGAGACTATGTGAGTCATGCCATAACTGTGGGTATTTTCAAAGTTGCATAGTTATACTGTACTTGTAAATGCTTTCTAATTATTGATGACTTGTTTTATGCCATTTTGAGTTTTTAATCTTTTCAAGCGTGCTGCTCAAAATTCTTAAAATATGTCACATAAGCACATATGCATGCACACCCACATGTGCGTGTGCACACAAACACACACACACACAATGCTGTTTTAGGGCTTCGTTGTTTTATATGATTCTACAAACAATAATTGGTGGAAAAAGTTTTAAAGCTGATGTTCTATTATGGCTTGTCAAATACGTCTTAGTCCATATTTTCAGAATGTCTCTGTATTGATTGCACTACACATGAAGCACTTTTCAGTGATTTTAATTGGTTTGCTATAACTATGGCAACTATATGTCCTAGATTTTGCAGGATAATCCTGATTTCAAGGACTGATTTCATTGTCTCTTTAAGTTCACAAATAATAGAGCAATTGCTTCAATTTTTGGCTCAGAAAACACCATCATTAGATCCATATTCTATTTCAGCACAGGTCATAGAATCCAAGTGCTCTACTGTGCAGCTAGCATGCTACTCAGAATTGCTGGGGAGGGGGCCGTGATGAACAGCACAATGATTAGCTTTTCTAGCTGGGGACCAAGAACAGGTCTCTCTCCTCCTTAGCCCTCATTATCATTATCCCATGTCACGTTCTTTCTGTTTTTACCTTTGCTTCTCATCCATATCTTTCTACACTTCCACCAAGTACAGCAGGGACAGTCAAGCAGTGTGCGAAGGAGTGGCAGAAGTGAGGTCACCAGGATTAGGCCTTTTTCTACTTTTTGTTTAAAGTTGGGATTGAAAAATTGGCGTATATAGAGCAAACCTTCTGTAATTTTTGTCTGTTCGAGTCATTTGAAAGTTCATTTTTGTGTATTTATTTATTTTGAGACAGGGTCTCACTCTGCCACCCAGGCTGGAGTGCAGTGGCATGATCATGGCTCGCCGCAGTGTAGACCTCCTGGTTTCAGATGATCCTTGGACTTCAGCTTCCTCAGTAGGTGAGATGACAGGTGCACATCACCAAGTAAATTTTGTGTTTTTTGTAGAGATGGGGTCTTGCCAGGTTGCCCAGGCTGGTCTTGAAGTTGCCCAGGCTGGTTGTGAACTCCTGCGCTCAAGTGATCCTGCCATTTCGGCCTCCCAAAGTGTTACAGTTGTGAGCAACTGTACCTGGCTGATTTGGAAGTTTAGGTATACATATATTTTTCTTTTTAGGGGAAGGAGATCATCAGGGATGACTGGATTTTTCCTTTCTTCCCTCTCTCCTTCTTTTCCTTCTTTCTCTTTTTTCCAGCATTCATTCCAAAGATTTGACGTGGTGGGAAAGGGAAAAATCACAAAGGACAGAGGAGTTGGCAGGTAATATTGCTTAGTGATCAAGCTAAGATTTGTGAAAAACCAAATTGCTGCTCAGTGCTCGGCTCTGCATCAAAGTAAACTGCTGACATTCAATACTTAGAGTGCTGGTTTCCTGGGCAGAGACGGAAGAAAATGTGTTGCATTATTGTTGTTGATATTTGGGAAGGCTCATATGATGGGAAGATCCTCTGGTAAGGCTGTATGTGCCCCAGAACCTAGGAAGTGTTGTACGGCTGGGCCTCCAGAAGCCCAGCAGCTTAGACAGAGCCGGCCATTATAAAGACTACAGTTGCAAGGACTTTCTGAATTCTAGACATCCCTAGAAGCTTCTGGAGTCCTGGGTCTTCACATCAGTGCTCTGTATTTGTGAGGCTAAACTAATTTTTTTTTTTTTTTTAGAGACAAAGTCTAACTCTGTTGCCCAGGCTAGAGTGTAGTAGTGCAATCTCAGCTCACTGCAATCTCCGCCTCCCAGGTTCAAGCGATTCTCCTGCCTCAGCCTCCCAAGTAGCTGGGATTATAGGTGCCTGCCACCAGGCCTGGCTAATTTTTGTATTTTTAGTAGAGACAGGGTTTCACCATGTTCTCCCGGCTGGTCTCAAACTCCTGATCTCAGGTGATCTGCCCACCTCAGCTTCCCAAAGTGCTGGGATTACAGGCATGAGCCACCGCGCCCGACCAAGACTAAACTAATTTTTAAGGGCTTGCTTTATGTTAGTCTCCCATTTAAACTGGCTTGTATTTCACTATTACAAAGCTGCTCATGGTTTTCTTCTTTTTTTTTTCTCGTTTAAAATAAAAAAACAAACAATTTGGACTTTAATGATAAATAATTTCTATCATGTTTAAATAACTATAAATTATTTTTCAAAAAAATTTTTCATACGTTATCTTAATAACTATACATTCTTTAACAGCTTTGCTTATTTATTTAGAGACAGGGTCTTGCTCTGTTGCCCAGGCTGGAGAGCAGGGGTGCATTTATAGCTCATGGTGGCCTCCAAGTCCTGGGTTCAAGTGATCCTCCCATGTCAGCTTCCAGAATACATAAGACTACATGTGCAAACCACTATGCCTAGCTAATGCTTTTTAATAGTGTTATTAATACGTAATTTACATGTCATAAAGATCATCCGTTTAAAGTGTACAATTGAATAAATTTCAGTATACTTATAGCATTGTGCAACCATCACAATCTAATTTTAGGCATTTTTATCACTCCTTCAAAAGAAACCATGTATCAATTAGAAGTTACTTTACATCTCACCCCCTCCTACCCTCTCTAAGCCTAATCTTCTTTTGTTTTCCATAGACTTGCCTATTTTGAACATTTCATTTAAATGGAATTATGCAATATGTGGCCTCTTGTGTCTGGCTTCTTTCACTTGGCATAATGATTTAGAGGTTCATCCATACTGTAGTATATATCAGTACTTTCTCCCTTTTTATTACCCAGTAATATTCCATTTTCTAGATATATTACATTTTGTTTTTCCATTCATCAATTAATGGACATTTGAGTTGTTTTTCATACTATTATAAATGGAATTGCTCTCTTTGTTTCATTTTTGGCTTGTTAATTGCCAGTGTATAGAAATACAATTAATTTTTTTTTTTTTTCGTGATGGAGTCTCACCTGGGCTGGAGTGCAGTGGTGCCATCTCCGCTCACTGTGACCTCTGCCTCCCGGGTTCAAGCAATTCTCCTGCCTCAGCCTTCCCAGTAGCTGGGATTACAGGTGCCCACCACCATGCCTAGCTAATTCTTGCATTTTTAGTAGAGACGGGGTTTCACTATTTTGGCCAGGCTGGTCTCGAACTCCTGACCTCAGGTGATCTGCCCGACTCGGCCTCCCAAAGTGCTGAAATTACAGATGTGAGCCACTGTGCCCGGCTACAATTGATTTTTGTATGTTGATTTTGTATCCTGAAAACTTGCTGAAATTTTTTTTTATTATTTCTAATTAGTTTTGCAGTGGATTCTGTAAGATTTTTCTATTTGTAAGATCATGTCATCTTTGAATAGAGGTAGTTTTACTTCTTCCTTTCCAGTCTGCATGCCTTTTATTTTTCTTGCAGTTTCTTCTTCCACCTATCTTTAGTTTGCCATCATTCTTCATGGAACAGACTCAGTGTTATAACTTCTCTTATTGGTATCTTTTTGTATACTCTGAATTTTCTAGTTTAAATTTGAGAAAGTGAATACAGAGACAGAGAAAAGGGAGAAAGACACAGAGAATCTGAGTAGCTCAAGTGTTAGCTATTATTTTTCTTAGGGCAAAGCTTTGCATTCTTTTCTCTTTTCTTTCTTTCTTTTTTTTTTTTTTTTGAGATGGAGTCTCGCTCTGTCACCCAGGCTTGATTGCAGTGGTGCGATCTCAGCTCATAGCAAGCTGCGCCTCCCGGGTTCATGCCATTCTCCTGCCTTGGCCTCCAAAGTAGCTGGGACTACAGGCACCCGCCACCACGCCCGGCTAATTTTTTGTATTTTTAGTAGAGACGAGGTTTCACCATGTTAGCCGAGATGGTCTCGATGTCCTGATCTCGTGATCCGCCTGCCTTGGCCTCCCAAAGTGCAGGGATTACAGGCATGAGACACCGCGCCCGGCCAAAGCTTTGCATTCTAGTTCATAGGTATCTGGCTAGTAAATGCTGCATTTGGATTAGATGACCATTAATAAGCTGTAGCCAGAAAGAAAGGAGGTCACAGGTTCGCGTAGCTCAAGAAGGGATTGCATAGACATGACTGGCCTGGAAATTGACATGGATAGAACAATATTGGTAGAGAAGGCTTTTTTTTTTTTTTTTTTTTTTTTTTTTAAAGATTGCATTGAATTTTTTTTTTTTTAAACTCAGAAGGCATCTTTGTAATGTTGGTTAAAATGCATTAGGATGTCTAAAATATTTTTGGATTGTCTGTTTGATAAGACCACTTATATGTTTTTGTATCATAAACAGTGAAGGCACTCACCTATCTTCTCATGCTTAGTATTCATCATCTTTAATATATTTGGTTGAAAGAATTCTATTTAATATTCTAAGGAGATAAATATATTTAAGACAACTAGTGGTTCCTTCATCTCTCTATTCTCTCCAAGAAACACTTTCTTTGTACTTGGTTATTTTGGCAAGTGCTTGTTGAGCATATATTTTATATGGAACCTCCGATATGCCCTATATATTGGGGTAATAAGTGAGAGTGTGTTTGTGGAGGGGAGGGTCCCCCAAAAATGAAAGTCATAATTCCTGGGAGCTCTAGTTCCCAGTAGAAGAAAGAGTTAGGCTGGGCATGGTGGCACATGCCTGTAATCCCAGCACTTTGGGAGGCTGAGGCAGGAAGGTTGCTTGAGTTCAGGAGTTTGAGACCAGCCTGGGCAACATAGTGAGACTGCAGCCAAGTGTGATGGCACACACCTGTAGTCACAGCTACTGGGGAGGCTGAACTGGGAGGGATTGCTTGAACCTGGGAGGTTGAGGCTGCAGTAAGTGGTGCTTGGGTCACTGCACTCTAGCCTAGGCAACAGAGCAAGACCCTCTCTCAAAAAAACCCAAACAACAACAACAAAACAAACAAACAAACACAAAGAAACTTGAGAACAAGTACGAAGTAGCACGTAGTCTCATAACTGCAAAGTAACATAGTAAAATTTGAAAATAATATAATGATGAGATGTAATCAACACTCTGCTACTGACCAGGGATATAGAGATTAAAAAGACATAGTTTCTGCTCTAAAGATTCATACAGTAAGGTTGGGCGCGGTAGCTCACGCCTGTAATCCCAGCACTTTGGGAGGCTGAGGTGAGCAGATCACAAGATCAGGAGATCGAGACTGTCCTGGCCAACATGGTGAAACCCTGTCTCTACTAAAAATACAAAAAAAATTAGCTGGGCGTGATGACACGCGCCTATAGTTCCAGCTACTCCGGAGGTTGAGGCAGGAGAATCGCTTGAACCTGGGAGGCGGAGGTTGTAGTGAGCCGAGATTGTGCCACTGAACTCCAGTCTGGCGACAGAACGAGACTCTATCTCAGGGAAAAAAAAAAAAAAAGATTAATACAGGACTAGATCAGCACATAATTGGATTCATACAGTAACAGATCAGCACATAATTGAAGCTCAAAAATGTGACTCCACTGTAGATGTCTTTGGCGTAAGAGAATGCCACAGTGTGTTGTGGCCCACTGCTTTTAATGTTGAGAGGGGTTAATAGAAGAACAGTACCATCATTAACCTGATTTCTACTGAGAATCATCTGCCTCTGTAAAACTAAGGTCATATGGCTAAACTTATATGTAACAGTGTGTTTAGCAAAAAATAAATATGTAAATGGATAACCTAATAACTACGTACTGGTCTTGTAGAGGTGAAATGTTGAACTATTAATAGAAACTTTCCACAACAGATCATCTCAACTTTTCTGACGTAGTTTTAATTCCTCCACTAATTTATGCTGTCTTTGTCAATCACTTACTTTTCTCTGCCTAACTCTATTATGGCCTAACTTATGTAACTGAACTAGTAATAGGAGACACAAAAGTGGAAAGTAAATCCTCTGCATATTTGGTGCAAATAATTTATTCTCTGAAGAAATGTATTTTCTCATTGGTTTGAAAACCACAGCACTTACAATTTTACTTTACAAAAAGAAAAAAAATACAGATACATAGTTCATGAGATAAGGGACAAGGACCAAACATACGTTCACTTTTTTTATTTTATGGCTACGACTAAAATGTCACCATTCATGTACTGCATAACAGTGTTTCAGTGAAAGAAAAACCTCATTTCTGACGGCAGAATCGTAAGATTATAACGGAGCTGGAAAATTCCTGTCGCCTAGTATTTACTACACTATGCTTTTTATCATTAGGTTAAAGTGCATTCTTTCTACTTATTAAAAAAAAGCTAACTGTAAAACAGCCTCAGGCAGGTCCTTCAGGAGGTATTACAGAAGGTGCTGTTATCACAGGAGATAGCTCCATACGTGTTATTGCCTCTGAAGACCTTTCAGTGGGACAAGATGTGAAGGTAGAAGACAGTGATACTGATGATCCTGACCCTGTGTAGGTCTTGGCTAATGCGTGTGTTTTGGTCTTAATTTTTAACAAAAATGTTTAAAAAGTAAAAAAAAATTTCAAAAATAGAAAAAAGCTTATAGAATAAGTATATAAAGAAATATTTTTGTGCAGCTATATAGTGTCTTTGTGTTTTAAGCTGTTACTAAAGAGTCAAAAAGTCACCAAAACGAGAAGTTTATAAATTTAAGAAGTTCCAGTAAGCTAAGGTTATTCTTGAAGAATGAAAATATTTGAAAATAAATTTAGCGTTGCCTAAGTGTACAGTGTTGATAAAAGGTACAGTACTGTATAGCCATGTCCCAGGCCTTCACATTCAACTCACCACTCACTCACTGACTCACCCAGGGCAACTTCCAGTCCTGTAAGCTCCATTCATGGTAAGTGCCCTATAGAAGAGTACCATTTTTTATCTTTGATTTTTTTTTTTTAAATGAACTGCTTTAGAAATTCATGTGTCATCCTTGCTCTGGGGCCATGCTAATCTCTGTATTGTTCAAACTGTCCTAGATGTGTTGCCAAAGCGAGCACTTTTACACTGTTTTTTACTGTACCTTTCCTATGTTTAGATGTATTTGGATACACAAATACCACTACAGTATTTACTACAGTAACATGCTGCACATCTTTGTAGCCTAGGAGCAATAGGTTACACCAAGTAGCCCAGGTGTGTAGAAGGCTACACCATCTGGGTTTGTGTAAGTACACTCTATGATGTTTGCACAACCACAGACATCACAAAGTCACCTGACGAGGCATTTCTCAGAAGTAGTCTTCATTAAGCGACCCCATGACTGTAATGAAATGCTAAGTTTTGAGCCAGGAATTTGTGTATAGAACACTAGGAATGGCTTAATTAGGATCATGCATCTTTCTCATTAAACTGTGAGTCCCTTTGAAAGACAGATTATGTCTCTGAATTCAGTGGCCTAAATTTCTAGAATTATGTCTTCCAAAAGTTGCCCAGTTAGGCGTCTGGGGAGTCAAAACCACAACTCCCAGAATGCCGTGCTCCCTTAGCGCGCTCAGGCGCGGGGAGAGAATGTCCCAGCACCCATCGCGCCAGATCGGGACCACAGTTCCCACTACACCTAGGGACTCCGGGGAAAGCTTATCACACACCACCTGTTGCCATAGCATCCGGGTCGGGTGAACCAATCCGGGCGCCCTCGCCGAACAGAGGCGGGCAGTTCGCATCTCCGACCAACCTGAGGTGTCTTTGTTGTAGCGCGTGACCGGAGGAGGCGGGAGCTCAGGACCGGCGCCTTCTCCTTGCTTCTGGGGTCGTGGCCTTGCTCCCGCTGTGCGGGAAAAGAATCCAGGCCCTTCCACGCGCGTGTGGGCGCGGGGGCCCCGAAGTGCTCGTGGTTCCGCGCTAGGTCTCCGCTGGGTCAGGAACCGGAGCCATGGGTGGGACCACCAGCACCCGCCGGGTCACCTTCGAGGCGGACGAGAATGAGAACATCACCGTGGTGAAGGGCATCCGGGTGAGTGCCCGTGGACGGGCGGAGGGCCAGTGCTCGGACTCGGACCCCAAAGCCCCATCTTCCCCGGACCTGCTCAGCCTGGTTTCTCCCGTCCCGGCCCCTAGTGTTGTACGGCCAGAAGGCCAGATGTCTGGGAAGAAGCCCAGAGTTTCAAGACGTGGGACATTCATTCAGAGATAGTTGCTGGTTGTGTGCCAAGTGCTAGGCACTGCTGGGGCGGGCGGGGAATGCCAGGTTGAATTATACCCTGCAAGGGCTCACGGTCTACTCGTAACTGTACTGCTCACTTGTTGCAGGACCGTATTTGAAACTTAGTGGCTCAGTGTACCTGTCTGTGAAATGGTTCTCCAAACTCTGCTTTCCCAGTGTTCACACCCTGTCTCCCAGGGTGAATTGGCATTTTAAGGATTGCCTTTGTTTTGTGTCATTTAGTGCTCTCCGTCTGATAACACCCCCTCCTCCCACCCGCACCCCACACCCTGTAATCCTCCCTCCCACCTCCGCAGTCTTTTCTGGCCTGCCTGGGGTGGCTTCTGGCTTCTCCCTGCTTCACTTTCTCTGATATCTCCTCTTTCCCAGGCGCCTCCTCTGTGACCTGCTGCGCCGAAGTTTTGGACTAGGCCCAGTTGCTTCAGGACTAGTGTCTGCCAGTCTGATAGGGGCTGAGATAGGTTTGCAGTTTTTCAGACCAGTAGAAGTAATGTAGTCATTTCTGACCAACGTTGCAGAGTACTTTTTTTTAATGCCCTTTGCATGCATCTGATACATAAACTGAAAACCTGGATTTTCTCTAGGGTGTCAGTATACCAGCACTAACTTCATTAACACACTCTCCGCTGCGCCTGAATTTGGAGCCTCACATTTTTGGACGTGTGATGCCTGAACCTAGTAAATAAAGCAATTTTGACTTCAGAAAGTTTTATAATAATTTATATATTTTTTTCTGTTATCAACCGGCGTAAATAAATTACATTTGTAAATTATTTTTAACAGTTGTTACCAGGAAATAAAACTTCTTAAATATTTAAAATGTTTTAAAACTTTTTCTTCTGAAACTATTACCTTGAGAATAATTTATTAAACTTTTCTTTATAGAAACTCAGACTGAACTCAGTTTTTGGTTTGTGACCAGTCTTTCTTTCTATCATACTAATTAATGGTAGTACTACATTTTGTAATAAAATATCTGGGGCTGCATTCTTTGAGTTACTGTGGTTCAGTTAGTACTCTTTGGAGTAAAAAATTACTGTAAACTTTTAAGTTCTATGCAGAGATTTTAAGACTTGCCATTAGGCCTTCGGTATGCCACTCAGGGTGAAAAATAATTCAAAGACAAAGCAAAATAAGTTTTGGGTGAGAAGACATTGGTTAGAAAAAAATGTATAAATCCATATTCTTATGCTTTAGTACAGACACAGTGCTAACAGCAAACAAAATTGAAAGAATGTGGCCACAGCACAGAGATTCATATCAAACATTAGATAAGGTTGGATGGAATAACTGTGACAGCAGGGATATGTATTCTATTAAAATGGGAAAATTGTCTAAAAAACCTTTTTAAGATTTTTGTTTTTTAAAAAGAAATGTCCTTTGGTCATATAACTTGATAGCATTCTTCATTTGTTTTTCTTTCTCATATAGTACATTTTATCTGTATTGCTACAGTTCAGGCATGCTCATTTTGACCTCTGTGCTTTTCTTCAGAATATACCCTTCACCTGGAATGCCCTTGCGCTGGTCTCCATTGCTTCAGATCTCCTTTTACATGAATGTTTTGCAATCTCCCTGAGCTTCAGTTTTCTCATCTGCAAAATAACGGGACTGAGTACATCTCTCAGATCTCTGTTGTTTTCCAGTCCTGAAATCCTGTGAGTCTGGTGGCACTGTAAGTTTCTTGTAGCCATACTTAGCCTGTTGCAGTTTCCTGTAGAAGTGACATCCATTGAAGTATTGGGTACACAGAGGTCATTCTGATTTCTTTGAGCTCATGATAGAAAGAGTGTCAACTTATAATTAAACAGACAGTTTAAATCTCAGGTTAGATATTTATTACTTAACTTGATTGCCTGTGTGGGTTTTGTCTTGGTCTTTTGTAAATGTTTTCAGTTGATCTTAGTATTTTTCTTGGCTTGAGTTAAGCAGACATCCGTTTAAATCGCAGGTTAGGTATTTAGTAGCCTGTGGCCTTTGACAACTGACTTCTTCTCGAATTATTTCCTTATGCATAAAGGGTAATACCATCACTTCCCTTGACTGGTTGTAAGAAGATGAGGTAAGGTATGTAAAGCACCTGGCACATTGTAGGTTTTCATTAAAAAGGCAGCCATTATTATGATAGGGTTCCTTTCACACGCAAAGTTATAAGAGTCTTTGAAAATGCTGTGCCGTGTAGTGGAAAGAGCATGTGCCTTGGAACCAAGCAGACCTGAGTTGGATTCTGTCTCTGCCTCTCACTAGCCCTGTGGCTCTGGACAAGTCACTTTTCATCGTGTTTCCGTATTTAGTATTTCTGGATAAAGCAGCCTACTTTGAGAATTTGACATAATGTGTATCTAGCACAGTGTCTAGTACTTTGACAGTGTTTGCACTTGTGAGTAGTAGCTGTTATTAGAGCTGTTCAAAAGAATGGACACGTGAACTTATGTGAACTTCAAATTTTAAAAAAAATAAGAGCATGTTGTGCCCCAACAGGTGTACCTAAAAGGGTATGGACTGGGAAATGGGAGTCTTGCATTACGTCCTAATTGAGGGTGTTTTTTTGTCTAGGTCTGTTGTAGATGGTTTTTATTTCTTTATATTTTTCTTGGCTTTAAACAGTCACATTGTTTCCTTCTGAGACTTGGGGAAGGATAAGAAACTGCATTCTCAGTATGTACATAAGTCATTGTTTTTAGCTTAGTTTGTTAGAACATGGTGCCGATGAGGCACCAAACTTCAGTTTTGAACTACAGTTGGGTTAGTTCAACTTGGCTGAAGAAAACTTTCCAACTTTGCCCAGTTGTCTAGCATTTATGTCATTGGTTGTAAGAAATGAACGTTTACCAAGCTTATTAATTCAACAGAGTCAGTCACTACTGGAAAACTAATTCTGTGTTCTGTTACACCGTTAAAGATAGTACAGATGGTCTCCTATTAGGATGGTTCGACTTAGAATTTTTTGACAGTGGTGTGGAAGTGACAAGCGTTCAGTAAACTCAGCTTCTGGCATTACCTTCAGCAAAATCCATTGTAAACCAAGGAGCGTCTATAATTTCATCTTCATTTTTTTTTTTTTTTCATATAATGACTTGGGTTCATTCCCTTAATATAAATATGTTGGCATTTATGAGCTTTCTTTGAGTTGGAGTCTCCCTGTGTTGCCCAAGCTGGTCTCAACTCCTGGGCTCAAGTTATCCTCCTGCCCCACTCTCTGGGACTACAGGCATGTGCCGCTCCACCAGGCTCAGTCATCACTTACCTTAATGTATAAAGAATAACATTTAGTGAACAACATAAGGCTTTTGGTAACTATGCTGAATATTTATTTATTTGAGATGAGTCTTGCTCTGTCGCCCAGGCTGGAGGGCAGTGGCACGATCTCAGCTCACTGCAACCTCCGCCTCCTGGGTTCAAGTGATTCCCCTACTTCAGCCTCCTGATTAGCCGGGATTACAGGCATGTGCCACCATGCCCTGCTAACTTTTTTGTATGTTTAGTAGAGGGGGGTTTCACCATGTTGGCCGGGCTGGTCTCAAACTCCTGACCTCAAGTGATCTGCCCACTTTGGCCTCCCAAAGTGCTGGGATTACAGCTGTGAGCCTCTACACCTGGCTGAATTTATTAATAGATTGTGTTTCTCTATATTGTTGAGGTCCTTAATTATCTATGAAAGGACCTACTTCAAATTTTAAGTTTAAAGTTTCTTCTCACCTACCAGGTGTTATTTTTCATGGTATTTGTAGGGTCTTGTTTTTTCCTTTTATCCTTAGCAACTGATAGCTTTTCTTTCCTCTTCCGTAAAAATAACCTGTATTTTTGTGCCTGATTCCAACTTTGAATCTGAAACTACTCATATGGATTGGATGAAAGGTCAGTCTTTTGCCTTGCCCTCTTCCCAAGGCTAAACGAAATTCCTAGAGATGGAAAGACGAAGCATTTTCATTACTCGTATTACATGTGGTTGATAGGATTTTTGTGGGCACCTGCCGTGCCTGCTTGGAAAGTGTGCTTACAACTCAATCTTTCGCAAGTTTATCTGAAACATCAAAGCTGTGAGTGAACTCTTCTAGAGCAAATGTCAACTTCAGTGAGTATCATTTTCAAAGATATATTTATGCTTTCCAGACATAAACGAATGTCAGCAGCTGGGCCTTAAAGTTGCAAGCTGAAATTAACAGGAGCCAGTTATGGCAGTATGGATACTTAATATGGAACATAACTCATGCTTTGGGAAGTGTTGGCAGTTGAGAGACTGTAAATGAAGAGATTACTTAATATGGGGTATTATTGAGGATTCTGAAAAGTATGTTATCAGAGACTACAAATTGGGTCAGCCATTGGGAGTGTTGAGGAATATTGTATAAATAATTTAGTTAAGTAGTAGATGATTCGTTTCTTTCAGCTTTAGATTCTATGAAGTTTTTGGGCTGAGTACCATCTTAAGTTGTCTAGGATTTTATAAAGGTAGAGATAATGGTTTCTACTAATGACAAATGTAAAGAAACACAAACCTAAGCTAAGAATTACATATTTCATATATATCTATGAACATGTGTATGGGTTCCCTCTCCTCCTTTCCCTTAAGTAACTATTTGGGAGTAATTTCTCCCACATAATAGTAGCAGTTTTTGGAGCCTGTGTCTTAAAAAGGTAATGGTAAAGCAAACTAATACAGAAAATGACTTATGCTAAGTGGAAGGAGGATCAAGAGAGAAAAATGGGTCTGAGTTCTTGAATCAATTTGCTAGGACATATCTGGAAGAAGATAAGAGAAACTTTTGGAGGCAGGAAGCTGATTTGTTTGTCTCATGTGGCTCGTAACTTTACCTCTTAGAAGGGCCACTGGAGAGTTCCTCTTTTTTTACTCTCTTCCCTGGGAGTAGAAATACTTTCTGTTTGTCCATCTCACCCAATCTCCTGTTTCTGAGAAAATTCTGTCTTCTGGATTGGTGGGTGGTGTTTCTGGCATGGATTTTGGATAAGACCAAACAAGTTGGGTAGGAAGAGATGAGTGGGAAGACTGTAGGAGATGACACTTGCCCTTTCCCCCTCTGTGGAGCACGTTGGGGTGGTGAGTACTACAAATTTAAACTTGGCAAGCTCTGTTTGCCTAAATTTGTCTTTAGGAGCAGTAGAGAATAGGGTGGACAGTCAAGTTCAGTGGGCTGAATATCGGCAGACGTGCTTCTCTTGGTTGCCTCTTATATTAGAATGGTGGTTCTTTTAGTTTGTAGAGCACTGTGGATCTGTGAGCTGTGGATTCTGGCCAGAACCATGCAATAAACCGACAATTTTGCGTACAGTTGAGTAATTGATCCACGGACTACTCAGTCTGTGGACCTCAGGGTGTAATTCCCAGTGTCAATGTGTGTGGGGGTTATGTTATTTCACTATTCTTTGCTACAAATAATTTCTGTAAATTGCCCTTGGTATTTGCCTTGATGCAGATTCCAGAGATGTCTGGAAAGCAAGTATAATAGGTATAGGTTATTATATAGGAAAAGGCTTTTTCTAAAACAAGTGCCCTGTTCAGGAAAAGATGTGTTTCCTGAAGATACTTTTTTTTTTTTTTGAGACAGAATCTCGCTCTGTTGCCCAGGCTGGAGCGCAGTGGTGCGATCTTGGCTCACTGCAACCTCTGCCTCTTGGGTTCAAGGGATTTTCCTGCCTCAGCTTCCCAAGTAGCTGGGACTACAGGCGCGTGCCACCACGCCTGGCTAATTTTTTGTATTTTTAGTAGAGACGGAGTTTTACCATGTTAGCCAGGATGGCCTCGATCTCCTGACCTCATGATCTGCCTGCCTCGGCCTCCCAAAGTACTGGGATTACAGGCGTGAGCCACCGCACCCAACTGCAAGTTACTTACACAGAGGCTGCCATTGCAGAAGCTTATGTTGTACCATCAACCCCCATTTTGGGTCATTTTTCATCACAAAGATGAGTTGTTCTACAGCTACAGATTGTGTGTATAACCCGGGTCAGCATCTCTAAAGCTTGTCAGCTGCTTCACGAGTGAGTACCCCTGTTCACAGAGGAGATGAGGTGAGTGTGCAGGTCTGAACTTACTACTGCAACGGGAAGGTCAGCTCAGAGAGCATTGACTTTGAATACAGATGATAACACAGCAAGACTATTGCCTCATAACTACATTGCTGTGAGCAGACTGGGAATAGGGTAATAGTGCTTGGAGCTGGCAGAGGTGCAACTGTAGATGGCCATGGGTGCTGCTTTGGAAGGGCCTAAGGATACAGTTGTTGAATGATTGTAAGAACAAGAGAAAGGTGGACTCTCAATAAGGCAACCCTACAGTATGTTTATGAAGCCTACAGTAGGTTTAGTGTATACTCCTTTGGCGCATGCTTATAAATTGACTGAACAATAACCAAACACCCCACTGGGAAATGTTTTGAATTGATGTGAGAATTTGACATTAAGTAGCAACTTGGGACATCAGAGAAGCCTCAAAAAGAAAAAAAAGTTAACAAGAAATTAGTGATTAGGTTGAAAGAGACATTCTACTTCCACTACCCAGAGAACATAGATAGAGAAAAATGAGCACCTTCTCCACCCATACCAGGACTTAGGCAGCTGCTGCCTGCAATAGCTGTAGGCCTAGTCCTCATGCACCTTACAGAGGAGGAGTCAGTACAAGCTCAGACCTAGTTGATAAGAATGAACCAAAATGAAATAAAAAGTCCCTGTGGCTGGAGCTATATGGGTAATAGCTGTAGCAAATATTTGTGTAGTCAATTATAGTTTATGGTGCAAAAGACTAAAATCCCTCCACAAAATCTCTCGGGATAAATATTTTCACTTTTTCAGATGAAAATAGTAACTTTTCAGATGAAAGCTTATTGCTAACACTTGATTTTTGAGATTTATATATATTATATATCAGTTAAAATAGCTTTAAGATTCTAAAAATGAAAGCTCATTTTTTTCTCTTTAAGAGGAAGTGATATATTTTTATTACATGCATGGGATTGAAGGAGTATGTTATTTAATAGTAGAGCATTGGACTAGAGATTGGGAATTACTGCTTCTGGTCTTGATGCTGCCAGTAACTGAATGTTACTCAGGGTCTCTTTTTTTTTCAAGTGTAAATTGAGTCAGTCTTAGAGGGATTTTCCTAGGATGTATCTCAGCTTCGCACATGAGTTTCAGCAACATACCCAGTGGCTGTCAGTTGTTGGAAAGATGCAGCTGGCCCTGGCATTTTCAAATAGAAAGTCTTTGTGTCTTCCCAGAAGGGAGTTGTAGTTTTTTCCTTCAAAGAGCACACACAGCATTTGATCTGTAGCCTTTCTCTTTTCCATCTCACTTCCATTCTGGTTTGGGCCCTGAGATAGAAGTAACAGTTCAGGTATAGGCTATGTAGTTTATTGATGTATGACAGGGCCTTGATTAGTACCTGGCCTGGGAGACATCTGTTGAATGAATGACTTAGTATATAGGAGCTTGCAGTCTAGTGGAAAGGGAGAAAGGTGAATGTGGAAAGGCTAATACCTGTTCTTTCATTGAGACTGTATTGGAAGTTTGAGAAAGGAACAGTGGGTACAAGGAATGGTAGCTTTAGGTAGGCAGGGTTGGGATGGAGTGGACAACTGGTTTGATCAGTGAAGGCTTGGATGTTTAGACTGGGTCTTGAAAGGTGACTCCCTCTCAAGGGGCCAGGAGAGAAGGCAATGTAGGCATGTGCAAAGGCAAGGAGATGGGTGTAGAACAGGATATGAAATATTAAGGAAAAAAAACTAGAATTTGAGGTTGGAGAGTTTGGCCATCACCAAATGATGAAGTCTTGAATGCTGTACAAAGAATTTGAATTTTTCTGTAAACAGACAGTAGCTATTGAAGAATTTGAAGTAGAGAGTTACCATCATCACATTTGCATTTTAGGCAGATGGTAGCAGGAATTAGGGCAGGAGAAATGGGATGAGAGAAGAGAGGAATTTATTAAATATTTAGGGATTGATGAAGTCATGGCTAAGAATGAGAGAGAAAGAAGAGTTGAGAACAAGCCCTATGTTCGAATTTAGGAAGCTGGGTGTTTGTGGTGTCATTAATGAGGTAAGGAAGGCAGGAGAAAGAAGAGATTTGTGGCAAACGTGAGTTCAATTTTGGACACTGGGTGTGAGGTGCTTCTGGATTGCCGGAAGGAAGTTTTCATTAGACAGTTCATTGTGGAGACCGGGCTTCTGGGATATAGGTCTCAAGCTCGAGCGAATGCATTTATTAATGGAATTTATTAGTTTATCAACAGCAGTTAGAAATCAAGAGATTGGATGAGAGTACCAGTACAAGAGCACATAGAATAAGAAGAGAATAAGGGCAAAAGACAGAATGTTGGGCCCTTCAGCATTGAAGTGTAGGCAGGATAGGGGAAGCTGCAAAAGAGATAAGATGTGGCCAGAGTCCTCGGAGAACCAGGACAGCAGGATGTCAGAAAAGCCAAGGGAGGACTTTCCAGAAGAGGGGAATGGCCAGAGGTGTTAGATGTTAAAGGTAAGCCATATAAATAAGATGTTTTATAAATATGAAATACTTAATTACGTAAATATCAAAAGTTATTTATTTGGTCATTGGTGACTTCTACCAGAGGATGTTCACTGTTGCACTGAGGGTAAAAACCAGATAGTGGTGAGTTCAGGAAGTGGCACATAATAAGCACTCAGTGAATGTTAGTATTTTAAATCCTAAATACCTTTTAAGTGTGTTCTCCCTTGGATTACCATAATAGCTTTTTTTTTTTTTTTTTAAAGCTTATTAAATTACTGTAGAGTAATTTACATGCCATGAAATTCACCTATTTTAAGTTTACATTCCAACACTTTTTTTTTTTTTTTTTCTAGATAGGATCTTGCTCTGTTGCCCAAGCTGGAGCACAGTGAGTGTCATGATCACAGCTCATTGCAGCCTTGACCTCCTGGGCTCAAGCGATCCTCCCTCCTCAGCCTCCCAAGTAGCAATTCAACACTTGATAAATTTACTGAGTTGTGCAAACATCACTACAAGCCAATTTTAGAATATTTTTATCATCCCAATAAGATCTCTTGTGCCCATTTACAGTTAATCCCTATTCCCACCCCAGCTCTAGGCAACTACTTATCTCCTCTATAGGGATGCTTTTTCTGGATGTTTCATGTATTTCATATAAATAGAATCATTCAATGTAGGCCCTTGTGTTTGCTTCTTTCACTTAGTTTAATGATTTTTGGGTCTATCTGTGCTGTAGCATATGTCAGAACTTCACTGCTCTTTACTGCTGAGTTGTGTTCTGTTGTATGGACATGTAAGATTTTGTTTATCCATTCACCGTAGATAGACATGTGTTTATTTCCACTCTTGCTCTTATGAATAATGCTGCTATGAACATTCCTGTGCAAGTCTTTGTGTGGACATATGCTTAATAGCTTCTTAATTGGTCCTTTAGCCTCCTTCAGGGATCCTGCTTCTGTTCTTGTCCCCCTCCAATCTGTTCTCTACACTGTAGCCAGAGTGATTTTCCTAAAGTGTTAATCTGATTGTGCCATTCCCGTGCTTCAAATCCTTCAGTAGTGCTCAGGTACCCTCAGGATCAAGTTCAAACCGTTTCAACTGAAGAGTTCACTAAGAATCCTCAAAATCCTGGAATCTATACCTTCCCTCCCCACCTTCTCTTTCACTATGCCCCCTTCCACTTTCTTGCTTCAGCCATTTATTCATATTGTTTCGTTGATTCATTCAATTAACTAGGCTTAGTGAGGCTCTGGGAATATAGCGATACGACAGCCAAATCCATGCTTTCACGGAGCTTTCTTTCTAGTGAAAGGCAAATATCAGATAGTGGTAAGTGCTATAAAGAAAATAAAAAAGGATGACGCGATAGTAACTGTGGGAATGATGACTCTCAAATCCGCAGGCCTGGGTGTTCCTCAGAGCCTCTGCTCTATTGCCAGCTGCCTACTTGATATCTCCACTTATATGTCTGACGGTGGCAAATTCTGGTTTTCATCTGTACTTTAATGTGATTTTTCTCGCCCAGGAGCACTTTTATCCCACTGCATCTTTTCCTAACTTTTACGCATCCTTACCTTGTAAATCTGCCCTAATCCTCTGCTCCAGCCCTGTCTTCAAAGCCTGGCTACATGTGCTGCCCATTATGGTTTCTGTATACTTCCATTACATGCTGACTCACTCAGGTAGCAGTCTTCGTGTTATATTTAAATGCCTGCTGGTTGTTTATTCTATTATGCTTTAAGCACTTGATAATTTTGAATACTCAGAATCTAGCCTAGTTTCTGGCACATAGTCGATGCATCATGAAATCTGTTGAAAGAGCGATTGTATGTGGTTAGCTTTGAACGGGAGGGAGGGGAGGGGGAAGGAACACTTTCCTTTGGGACTAGAGGGAGAGAAGGAGCTAAGGCCCATTAATGCATAAATAAGTGTGTAGGATTAGGGGAGGAAAGTTGAAGTTTAGATAGCATACATTTCCTCAGAGATTACAATTTCGTGCACAGTATAAAATGAACAGTGTAGTTATTTATAATGAACAATTAGCCGTGCATTAGAGAAAATAAAGGAGCAGTGCTGTGGGGTGCATCTTGAAATCTTAAAATTATTCTTCCTTCTGGTTTTATGGCTGTTAGATTTAGCCTAATTTCTTTAGGCCATTCGTTGTATGTATGGATATGGATGACTAAATTACTTGGATGTTACTGCATTGGTTTTCATTCTTGCTCTTTTATAATTGATTTTATTTTGATGTTGCTTTTCCAGCTTTCGGAAAATGTGATTGATCGAATGAAGGAATCCTCTCCATCTGGTTCGAAGTCTCAGCGGTATTCTGGTGCTTATGGTGCCTCAGGTATTGCTAAATTTTAATTTTAGAGTTTTTAGGAGAAAAATTATAAATGGAAAAAGTTGACTCAATAGTCAAGTTCTCTAGCATTCTGTCTTTCATTATTTGGATGTTTAGCTTTTTATAAGGAATATTAGAAGTCAATATTGGGGTTTCTTTTAAAATGTTTTGTACTAAGAATGAAACTATTTTCAAATAGTCTTTGAACATTTTGTTTTCTCTTCCCACTCCTGAATCCTCTACTAGGCTTTGGAAAATTACTTTATATCTTTTTGTATAAAATGGATTGCTTATAGGGATATTAGAGATTTAGGAATAAATATTTATTAAAAAAATTGAACTTAGAAAATATTGATTTGCTATTTTCAAATTGTGAAGTATTCCAAATGATTTTATTTTCTAATAAATTTCTTCTAAGTTTATAAAAGATTTAGTTTGTCGTAGTCAGTCTTAGTTATTGATGGAAGTATGGTGGCAAATGGAATCCATAAAGAATTATTAAGCCTAATTTTATCTGTAGGTCCTGCTGATAAGAGACTTAATGCTGTTTCTTCTCCCTTTTCTCTCTCCTGCCACACTCATCTTTATCCAATATTTTATCCAATATTTTACTAAGCACCAGCTATGTGTCCAGCACTGTTCTTGATACTGCCCAGTTGATGGATAGATATGCTATTTATTGTGAAATGGCAACAAGAAAATAATTGGGATAATTAATTTTGGATTAAGTGAGATTTTCCTGTACTTATCAGAAAGGGGAAATCTGTCTCTAGACTGTGAAATTGAGAAAGATGAGATCCTGCCCAAATGACATTCACTTGGGCCAGTTGTGACCCCCCCACCGCCTGCTTACTAATCGTTAAGTCAGTAAACATGAATTGAGCTTCTGGTATGTTTAGAGGAGAGGGTACCAAGGTGAATAAGAAATAGTTCTTACCCCTTTGAAGCTTCTTGTTTAGTACTAGAGTTGAGGATTCACAGTTAATTAATGCTAGATAGAAAGTGAGCATGCCTTCCTTGTTAGAAACCCTTTTTTTGGCTTCTGGACCACACTCTTGGTTTTCCTTCCACCCTACTTGCAATCCTCAGTCCAGGGTTCTTTGCTGATTTCTACTAAGTAATCTTGTCCCAATGTACGGTTTTGAAATCTTTATCTAGATGCCTGTGACTCCCAAAATTATATCTCTAGCCCTGACCTTTCTCTGAAATTCCAGACATTATAATAGACAACTGCCTACTTGAAATCTCCCCTTACCGATTTCTCAACTTAACATATCCAAAATCAACCTTTATTTTCACCCCCAGACTTGCTTTTCTTCTCTGTCTTTCCCAGTAGATGGCACAGGTAGTCAAGCCCCTTCTTGGGGATTCATCCTTGTTTTCTTTTTTCCTTACTCCTTACATCAGACTGTTAGCTAGTCTTGTCAACTCCATTTCTAAAACATGTCTAAATATGTTCCTTTTGTATCCATCTCCTCTGCTATAGCTCCAATCCAGATAGATAACCACTGTCTTCTGCAGAAGTCTCTTAACTGGCCCCCTGCTTCCACTCCTCCGCCCTGTGCCGTGCACACAGAAGTCCTCACAATCTATTGAAGAAAAGCAAATCAGGTCAAGTTGTGTCCCAGAGGTGGCTCTCCATGGTACGTAGAATATAGTCTGAGCTGCTTCCCTGGGCTTCCATCATATATCATGACTGGTCCCTGTCTGCCTTCCAACATCATCACATTATTCATCATCTCTTATCACCCTTCCTCTACTTATTCACTGTGACTGCTATCTTCCCTAGAAGATAAGCTCCAGGGAACTTGTCCCTCATCTCTTTGTTCACAGCTGAATTCTCAGCTCCTAGGATAGTGTACCTGCTTCTTGGTAAGTGCTTATTGTTTGTTGAATTAATTTAAGGGCATTATCCATTTTAAAAGTAGCTACTTTTGTTCATTTTGGAGAGTTCTATACGTTTAATTCAGGTGACATTTATTGAATGTTTCTGTTATGCAAATAAGTAAGCCAGGTATTTTGAAAAGATGCAAAAATAGGAAAAAGTTCTTTTTTTGGCAGATAAACTACATATATAACAAGACTATAAGGGAGGTAGAAACATAGTATAAAAGAAACCTAGGAGATACTGAAATTAAGTTTATCAAATATTTTGGCTTAAGAAGATGCCTTGTCATGCAGAAACAAATGGCTGTCCAGTTTATTAAAATGCCCAACAACTGCACTTCCGGTCACTCGGGCCTTGCATATAAATACCATTGCGTACAGTGAGCACATCTCGCTGACGATAAATGTACCCTTGCTTCCTCCCCTTCCTCAAAATGGTGAATCTGTTCATATCTACATGTATGAACTTAAAATATGGAAAATGTTAAGGAAGCAAATGGTTTGTAACTTTGTAAGTACTTATGACGTGGTGTATCTTTTTGCTTATGAATATTCTATGCTATACCCATTGTTTCTGTAGTTTAATTAAAACATTTTCTTGGTGTTAAAAAAAGAATGATGATGTATGGATACATTTAAAATCGGAATTTGTTCTAAAGTATGATTCGTTGTAGGTAGATTTTTTTTCCTACCTCCTATATTAAGGAGTGAGGGTGATGATGATGATGATTCATTCAATATACTGAAGTAATGACAGATGACACTTAAACAAAATTTATTACGTGGTAGGTACTCTTCTAAATCCTGTGTATGTCTTATCTCATTTCATCGTTATAACCCTAGGAAGAAGGACCTGTGATAACCCATTTTACGTAGAAGGAAACTGACACTTGGAGTGATTAATTATTTTGCCCAAAGTCACACAGCTGGTGAGCAAAGGAGATGAGAGTTACATTCAAGTTTGTCTGACTCCAGAGCAAATGCTGTTAACCACTTTGTCTTATTTTAATTTGAATGACATCTTGCTTTAGAAAGGATATGACAGAAACTAGTTGGAACAAAGGAGCTGCTTTTTAGTTATGTTCTGCTTGAATTAAGGAAAGAACCTGTTGTCTATAAGTGATTGTTGGTTGTTCTCAATTTTTCCCATATTGACTCTCAAATAGTGAGTGGAAGGAGAGAAAATGTTTTCTTTCTTGGGTTGTTTTGACACCTTGAGAGAGTGGGGATGGGTCAGGAGGTTTTCTGTGAGTTCTGTGGTGTGTCTGGCCCGAAGAGCATGACACCGATGTGAAGAGCTCTGGCTTTGCTGAGGGACCCATCCCTTCTCACTCCCCATTTGAAATGACTGATGAATTCTGTGGTCCATGACCAGCTGTGACCAGCCTGGGCACTGAAAGCTCTTAGAATGCCATCTTGTGGGCTGGGTTTGGTGGCTCATGCCTGTAATCCCATCACTTTGGGAGGTCGAAGTGGGCGGATCACCTGAGGTCAGGAGTTTGGGACCAGCCTGCCTAACATGGTGAATCCCTATCTCTACTAAAAATACAAAAAATAGCTGGGCGTGGTTGCACATGCCTGTAATCCCAGCTACTCGGGAGACAGGCATGAGAATCAATTGAATCTGGGAGGTGTAGGTTGCAGTGAGCCGAGATTGCTCCGTTGCACTTCAGCCTGGGCAACAGAGTGAGACTCCATCTCAAAAAAAAAAAAAGTATGCCATCTTGTGTTTTAGTGGTCAGGCTAGAACTATACTCTCCAAATGGAAGCCACTAGTCACGTGTGGCTCTTAAAAGTTAAGTGAAAATTAAGTCAATGATCAAATGAAAACTTCAGCTCCCAAGTTGCACTCATCACACTTTATGCTCAGTAACCGCATGTGGCTTGTGACTACCATATTGGACAGTGCAGATATAGGACATTTCTGTTATTGCAGACAGTTGTGTTGCATAGCTCTGATCTAGAATACACCAGTGCTTTTTATTTTCTGTCTGCACCATGATGTGAAAAGGACTCAACAAGGGTCATAGGACAGGTTCTTTGAGTACATGGTTTCTCTCACCCATTCCAACCTAACCCAAAAAAGAATTAAGATTTAGCATGCTATTTTGAAATGATCTTGCTTTAGGTTAAGAATGCAATTCGACTATGTGTAAATTAACAAAGATTTATTCTTCTTAGAATTAAAAAAATTGATTTATAAAAGCAGGAAGCCTGAAAATTTATGTTCTGTTCTGAGTTTGTCTCATTTAGGGGTTTTGGTTAGTACTCAATAATAGATTTCTTACGATTTAAAATTTAGATGTGTTATGAAATAATTTTTCAAGCCTACAAAAATGTATTGATAAAAGTGTCACTCGCCTTTTTTACATTTTTCAGTATGAAGTAAATTATATATTAAATGTGAGTTGAATTTTAAGTATTTATTACAAAGCCTTCTTTCTCACAGGACTCTTAGTCATACCAGCCCTAGGCTATTCGTATGTGTGAATATAGGGCAGTGTATTTGATGAACTGAGAGCCCTAGGATTTCTGTATATAGGAACTCAATTTTGTCATAAAAATAGTTTTGAGAATACATTTTATACTGTAAGAAGGTGGGTTCCTCTAAAGACTTTACTGAAACTTTTTTTCATAAAAAATATAATTTTTTTGCTAAACCTTGAACCAGATCAATGGCTCGTTGCAATAAGTATTTGCATGTAAAGCTGTTTGGGTAAAATAATACACTGTGTGACACACAGCAGATTGTAATGCCACTTTAATAAATGAATGTGCTCTAAAGAACTTAACTGTGTCCTTGCTGCCTCAAATTTTCTGCTGCGTTATCTCAACTATATTGGTTTGCTTTTACACCAGATAATTTTCTTCTTAGGCTGACATAAGGAGATGTCATTGCATGTAGTTATAAACTTACCTTTTCATTAACATCTTGCATCTTTTGATTTTAAAAAATCAATTTTGGGTATTGATTGTTTCCTTTCCAACCTGATCTTTTAGTTTTTTTGGCTTATAATGAGGTCAGACCTCTCATGGTTGACCCTACCGCTGAAGAAACTGTCCCCAAATCAATACGAAGAAACAGACAGGAAATGATATTAGGAGACATTTTGTTGTTTTCGTAAACTACTGGCAACCAGATAAAAATGATGAATCTGGAAAAAAACAAGACAAATGACCTAACTTTTATTATTGTCCTCACTGTAGAAGTTTCTCTAAATTTCTCGTCATTGTGAAAAATAACAAAGATTTGCCAGTTTGTGTTAAGTATATCACTGAGATCACTAAGTATTTGGCAGCCTTAACAAATTGCAGGAAACCAATTTGAGCAGGAAATAGCACAGCCTAAACTAAACAGCCAATTTTGGGAAATAGATTCATCTATAAGTTCTGTGTATTTTTCTCCCGGAATCTGGCCCTCCTAGTTATTTTAAAACAGCTCTTTAAGGCTCATTTAGAGATAACACTGTAGGGAGAGTTCAGAGAAAATAAGCTTATTCCTTTGACTCGAGTTACAAGAACTGAACGTCTAGGTTTCCAACTTTTAATATGTGAAACTTTGTCGATGCCTGTGTCTCAATTCTGTACTTTTTTTGTGGGCCATAAAGGATGATTTGCCTGACTGTTCCTAATGGTAAGAAACGTAATTGCTGTTGAATTAAAGGCATTAAATCTAATTCTCTAAGTCATCATATTCTGCTCTGAAAAAGAAATCTGCCAACAGTCTAGGGTTGAAGAACTTCATGGTTAGTCCCATCAGTCAACAAGTGGTAGCATTGCCACCATCTTTGACCTTCAAGGAATTACTAGTTTGGTCTAAGCATATTTAATGTTACAGTGTAGTGAATGAGTACTAGTTTAGTTGCCTTCTCTGTTAGAATGAATACGTGAGTGAGATAGAATGTATAAGAGTTGTGGAAAGTGCTTTAGAAATTCAGACAAAGAGCATCAGGAGCTTTGGCAGGCAGGCCTGGCATCAGGGGAAGTGAACTTGAGCCAAACTTGAGGCTAAGGAGGACGGGAGGGGAGTTAGAGTAGAAGGTAATCCTGGTAGAGTTAGCACACAGACCAGATTAATTCAGATAAAGGTTTCTTGTAGGGTCTCATGGGTGGGTAGGTTGAAGTCAATCAGTTTAATTCTATCCTATAGGGCCTGGGCAGCTACGGAGGTGTTCCATCTCATTTTAGGATGCAAGACTGGAAAGTTACATTAGTTGTGCCTTCAGATATACCCAGATATTAGTAACATTTTTATTCTTAAAAATATAGTGCTGGTTTTCTTATTGATATTTTTATATCCAATAAACAAATCAGAGTGGTAAGAATATGTATTTTCTGCGATAGTACTAAATAAAGTCATTTTCATCTTCGGTTTAGTAAAGAAGCAGCCCCATAAGCATTTTTGTTTGACCGTAATTGGCCCTATTGCAAAAATAAATAAATAAATAAATAAATAAAGTTGCCCTCAACTGCGTGAGACGGCGTGGCAGTCTAGGGTGTAACGGATGAGTTCTGAGCAGGGAAGGTGAATGAAGCAAGTGGATCCTTGGAAGGATAAGGTAAAGAAAGGATGTTAGTTGGAAACTAGCAATCAGGAAGGTCAGCTGCTGCCTGGTCTAGGAAGAGTGGCAGGGCAGAGGAGGACTTGGCTGGACATGGTAACTACGGCTCCATGGATGGGTAGTGGCAGTCCTGGACTCATGCTTCAGTACTTTCTCCCCAGGCCGAGGGCACCTTTTCTCTGTGCTACTTGATTCCTCTCTATGTTGGATTTATTTTTAAGAATCCAGAAAACCTTTAGGCTGACTTTATTTCAAAATTGAGAGGAGGGCATAGAAAACTTCCTTTCTTGTCATTAGCAATGTGGTTTGTATTCCGTGGTATTTTGGAATGGTCAAAAGGGAGTCACATGAAGAAAGTGCTTCAGTGGGAGAGGGAATGAACTAGAGATAAAGCTTGGTAGGTTCTGAAATGTCAGTGAGTCACACCTTCCGATCGTTTTCTGTGACTAGGAACTTCCGCCCATTGATTTCCTAGTTAATGGATTAACCACTGGCTTCAGCTGCTTTATATTGTGTCTTCAGAGGTCCCTGCCCTTGTGACTGCAGCAGCATAATTTACTTTGCATTGGTGCTTCTAGGTGGTATGAAGTCAGGTGGGCTGGACACTCCCTACTTGCCCCTAAGTTACTAGAAAGAAGCAGCTGTTTTGTTAGGTATGTTGTATAATGTAGATTAGAAATATAGTAATGTCGTAGAGTCACAGTACTCAGGAGCTGGAAATTAACTCAGGAGTTACGACCCAGTAATTTCAATGACAGCAGGGAAAAAAGATGCTGTTTTAAAGAAGCTCCCCAGTTTTGCTGCCGTAGATCCTGGACACTAACTTTAAATGCAATTACGGGCTGGTGGATTGTATTTTCTCACAGAACAAGTGTTGTTACTTGGCATAACCAAGCAAATCATGGGTGTCACCAAAACTATATTAAGAAAACTAGGTAAAACAGTGATATAAATTTTGTAATCACGCTTCAAGATTTATAAAATAAAATACGGCATTGGTTATTCAAGCAAAACTAATAGAATATAAAGCATAGGACATATACATAGAAATACTATTTTTGATTTACATTTCATACATTTGTTGTAAACAATATTAACAATATTTTTGCCTTTCTTGTAATTTGACAGACTTGAGAGCATCATCTGGATGGCCCATATCTCTTGTAATAAGTTGTCCAAGGGAGTTTCAAGTGTGCATTTTCCTATTGCAAGCAGAGAGATTCAAAATCAATCCATTGACTTTCCAGCTGTCAGCCAAATAGTAGATTATTGTTGATGATGATGATGTTTTCCCTTGTTAAGAAAAAAAAAAAACATTCTAAAAAGTAAGGTCTGATCCAGCATTTCACTTCTTCCCTTTACCCTCTTCTGCCTGCCTGGTTTATTCAGAGTCACTCCTATAGTGCTCTGTATTAGGCCAAATCAGTGCTACCAGAGAACAGTAAGTGCTTTTAAGTCCCCCTTTTAAACCTTCTCTGCCCCCAGGGCTACTTGACACTTTGTTGACAGCTGTCACTGTACTTGAGTGTTCCTTGAAAAGCCTGGGGAACCCATGTGGATCATTATAGTAAGGATCTCCATGTCACCCAATTGCTATGGCATGCTTATGACAATATTCTGGTTCTGTATGCCCTGCTTCCCCTGAATGAGCGGTTAATTGAAATATGGGTTTTAATTAGCCAGCATCAAATGATTGGAGCTTGAAATTACTTTCAGTTCCAGGGTAGTCATGATAACTCACATTACTATAAAGATACAAGGTGTTTGGAACATCTCACAGCTTGCATGGCAGGCAAGTACACGGCTGCCAGCAATCAGCTCCTGTGTACTCACTGTGTTGGCAGGACTTCTTTCCTTTGTCAGCTGAGTGAGTGCTGCTGCTTTCTTCCTCACTTTGTGCACTTGCACCTTGCTCTTTTCTCTTAGGGCTTTTTTTTTTTTTTTTTTGCTTGTCCACACCCATCGTTGCTATAGTCCTGCAAGGGTCACTCGCAGACCTTGTCTGTATTTGATGAGCAGTACAGCCTTGCTCTGCATTTCCCATTTTATGATGTTAAGTTTTTCAGTTTCTTCCATCCCTGGCGTCATTGCCCTAGTCTGGCCACTATCATCTTTTTCTTGCATTGCCCTGACAGACTCTTGCTTGGGGTGCCTGCCTTTAGTCTTTCATTCCCTGGTTTATTCTCACTACAGCCCTAGTTTCTTTCCAAAGCATGAAACTAATGCCATTCCTCTGTTAGAAACTTGAGCCCTCCACCCCGCCCTGGCCTTTCTGTTAGGATGCAGCCCAGATCTCTTACATAGCCAGCAAGGTGCTGTACAGTCCGTCTCCTGCTCTAGTCTTCTCTGGGAATTTCATGGGATTGAGCCCATATACTGCTTTTGTACAGGACCTTGCTGGCAGACAGACCTTTGTCTGTCATGTTGAACTTCTTTGTCTAGTCATATTGAAGTTCTTGCATATCCTCAGACTTATCCTTTTGAGCTTTTTAATTTTGATACAGAGTTTTGCTGTTGTTGCCCAGGGTGGAGTGCAATGCCTCAATCTTGGCTCACTGTAACCTCTGCCTCCCGGGTTCAAGTGATTCTCCTGCCTCAGCCTCCCTAGTAGCTGGGATTACAGGTGCCCGCCACCACGCCCGGCTAATTTTTTGTATTTTTAGTAGACACGGGGTTTCACCATGTTGGCCAGGCTGGTCTCAAACTCCTGACGCCAGGTGATCCACCCATCTCAGCCTCCCAAAGTGCTGGAATTACAGGCCTGAGCCATCACTCCCGGCCTCCTTTTGGGTTTTTGACCATGTTGTTCCTTCTGTCTGAACACTGTTCCAACTTCTAGCCCTGCCCCAACTGTATCTCATCTCTTACCTGCCTTTCATCTGGCAAACTCCTGCTCATTGTTCAGATTCCTGCCTAGAAACCTGTTACCCCAGGAAGCTTTTCCTGAGACCCAGTCCTGGTGAGATGCCCCTCCTGTGTGGGCCTGTGGCACCCTGTGCACGTCTCTTGTACCACGCGTCACGTGGTGCTGCCACTGCCCGTCACACACCCCTCTCCTCCAGATCCCACAGCTTCTGTTTTCTCATTGGTCCTCCCAGGACCTCCTCTTCTGGCACTTCCTGCAGCACTCCCCCTTGCTTTGGTGCTGACCTTTCTTTGCCTAGGTGAGAAGCCGTTATAGGACTGTGTGTCTTCGCTGCAGGTAATCGTTGACCTGTTGAGGCCAGGCAATTAGGCAAAGCAGGAAAAGAGGAAGTCTCAGAGGGTCAAGGAGATTTCCTTCAAGAGCCATTTCTTTATCTTCTCAGTGTGGACCTTCCAAGTTGATACCATTTTGAAGAATTTCCTTTTCTTGTGTTACTAATTCTCTTTAGTACTGATCCTTGTAATCGTATGTACTTCATTGTGTTGTAATTACATGTTTACTTGTCTGTTTTTCCCATTTAATTATGAGCCTTTGAAAGAAGTGACTGTTCGCTTCCCATGGTCTGTACACTCAGCCACAGTGACTGTATTATAGAGTTAGGTGCCTCATAAATGTTTGTGGAATGCGTGAGCTAAAGCAAATCAGATAATGAAGCCTGATATGTACAAGTGCCTGTGTCACTAAGAGGCAAGCAGGAAAAGAGATCTTTCTCTTAGGTTGGTTCTACTGGGCATGGATGTGAGTGTCTTCACCAGGCTCCTGATGGTGCCTATATAATGCCAGTCTCAGGTCTCAATCATAGTGGGACCCAAGGAAGCCCTTTTGGAAGAGGCACTTTCTTGAGTACCATCTGGGGAAAACTATGAGTTTGTGGAGGAGTAGCTAGGGAGCGGGGCTCTGGATTTGGAAACATTGATGTGGAGGTTCATGTCCTCCTCCTAGTTATTAATTTAATTTAGAAAGGAAATCATCTGTGTAGACTTGCCAAGTTTTGGTGAGTGCTGAAGTGAGTTGGGATTTTCCCTTCTTGGACCCTCCCACTCTCAGTTCCTGCTACCCTCCTCATTTTCCTCCTCCATTGGGTCGAAGTTAATCTGACATTAGTACCTTTGCCCCCTGGAATTTTAGGTTAGGAGTTTCAGGTGAGGTTTGGTTAGGGTGTCTAGAGGTAGGTCCCTAACTTGGAAAAACAGGTCTTACCCCGGCTCCCTTTTCTAGTAGAATCCCCTGCTCTCTTCCTGTTGTCAAAACTCTGGGACACTTGAGAGTTGGGCTTCTCTTCACTGTATCTTCTCTTGTGCAGCTGTTCTCGTGCTGGATATCAGCTTCTCACTTGAGGATCATAGCTTATTTTCTTCTTGAAAGAGTGGTCTTTCTGCCATCACTCATTTCCTCAAGCCTCTGAGGCCCGCTCTTTGAAGTCTGGGGGCTTTGGTGTCTGGAAGCCCAGGAGGGTTGCGGTTTGGTTTGGCTTCTGGGTAGGGGTTGGAAGGAAGGCCCAATGCTTGGGCCAGTCTCCCAGTGTGGGGACGACTGGGAGACCAGGGAGCTAGCTCAGGGAGCTCCCTGTGTGCTCAAACACACAGAAGCATCTGAGGAGCGCTAAAAAAGATCCAAGAAAACCTCTAGAATTTGCTTTAGCTCATATGGGCTTTTACCCAGTGCTTCCTTTTTACCTCATCACTGTGTGCTACAGTCACAGGGAATGCGAATAACAATGTCCTGTTGGCTTCATTTGGTAGTTACACTAAATTCTTCAGATGCAATTTGTTTTTTTGTTGACATAGTGGTCATCTCATGACTTTAAACAACAAGATAAAATATTGATTGCTGTGTGTCAGTTTTGAGAATGGACCTGAGGAATGAAATGAAAATCAGTTACTAAAATCAGGACACATTTGATTTAAATAAAAAATATTAAAGCAGCATTTAAGGTCAACAGCTCCCCCAAAAACATTGTTTTGTTATGCAACTAGCTAGGTTACGGATTCTGAATATCATCCTTATAATTATTTAAACAAATTATTTTAACAAAATACCTCTAGCAGCCCTCAATTCATTTCCCTTCTTGAAACTTGTGCTTTTCAGTGCTATGGCTCAGGCCTGTAATCCCAGCACTTTGGGAGGCTGAGGCAGGAGGATCGCTTGAGTCCAGGAGGTCGAGCTTGGAAGTGTAGTATGTTTGCATCCCTGCACTCCAGCATGGGTGACAGAGTGACACCCCATCTCAAAAAAAAAAAAAAAAAAAAAAAAGAAAGTTGTGCTTTTAGCAAGAAGAGATGGCTTTAACTGTGCCTGCACACTTACAGTAAAAAATAAGGCCAATCACCTGTTTTCTTTTTCCTTAGTAGGAAAAATGAGGCCAGCTAAGCAACTTTTGTTTAATTTTGTGGAACAGCAAAAGATATTCATTGAGTGCAATATGTTTCTTTAATTTTTCTTAATAACATGTTATCTTCTCTGGGAATCTTACGGGATTGAGCCCATTCACTGCTTTTGTGACATCTTTTAAAAACTTTTCTAAAAAATGTTGCTTTACTATTCCATCTCAGAAACTTTTGAGGGTGGATATTATAAGATTATGGAAAGTTATACTCCTGTTTTCATGATTCTTTGACCTTTGACATATTTTATTGTTTTTTTGATAAAAAATCTTTAATGAAAATTAAATATGTATGTATATGTATAATGAAAAAATATTAATGCTCAAGCTTGATAAACATAAAAATAATAAATTATTTCCTCTAATTCTTTTTTCCTGTCCTATTAAACATACCTCTACTGACATAGCCAGTATTTTATAACTCTTGTTCATCTTTTTTGCAAAAATGACATTTGCACAAGTGATGACGTAAAACTTGTTAAAAACAGTGATTTTTAAAATTGTTCATGATTGTTTACAGGACTTTGAGCTGAAACTTTTTTTCTTTTTTTTTTTTTTTTGAGACGAGGTCTTACTGTATCACCCTAGCTGGAGTGCTATGGTACGGTAATGGCTCACTATGGAACTCCTGGGCTCAAGGGGATTCTCCCATGTCAACCTCCTGAGTAGCTGGGACTACAGGCAGGTGCCCCCACACTGCCAATTTTTAATTTTTTTTTGTAGAGACAGGATCTTGCTATGTTGCCCAGGCTGGTCTCAAACTCCTGGCTGAATTCCATCCTTCTGTCTCAGCTTCAAAAAGTGCTGGGACTATAGGCATGAGCCATTGAGCCTGGCCTGAACTGAACCTTTTTGAGGCTATGTTATATTTTGATTGAGAACTACTTTTTCTCTCCATCCAAGTAAAATTCTGTAAGTTGAACAAAGACCTCCCTATTCCCAGCCCTGCAGCATCATCTGTGATGTGCCTCAATAGGTGTGACTTGAACCAGCCAAACCAGACCCAATTGCAAAGGCCAACTGAAATCACCATCTGTGCTTTACTGGCAGTGATGTAATGTGATTGTGTGCTTTCAGAAATAGGGTTACAGAGGAAATGAACCTCAGTTCTTCAAATGGGAAACGGAAAGGTGGTAGTTAAATCCCCACTGAGTAGAGGAGAGAGAGAGCACATGTGTATGTATAGTGTTCAAAGGGCTTTTGCCATTTAATAGTTGTGTGATCACGGACAAGTTGTCTCATTTTTCTTCAGAATAAAATGGGGAGACTAATGCCAATTTCACATGGTTGTCATGGAGACTAAATGAGAAAATATACAGATGCTGAGTGAAATATAGCAGGTGATCAATAAGTATCCCTTTCTTTTTTTCTTCTTTAACATAGCAGCATCCAGGGCCATAACTTCACTGCCACCTTTCACCTGGTCCACATTGACTCTTGCAAAGGGAACTGCTTTCTATCTACCCTCTTTGGCTTTCATTTGGTTTTCTGTGCCCTTGCTCTACCAAACATTTATTTATTACTGACTATGTGCCAGATACTGTACTAATGGCAGAGTTTCAAAGATGAATAGTTCAGAGATGTAATGGAGATACGCAGGCAGCATATAGGATTGACTGCCGGCTAACTGCATAGGGCGGTCAGGGCAGACTTCAGGAAACAGGTGGTGATGTTTGAGCTGAATATTGAAGGAGGAATAATAGGAGTTTACCAGTCAGACATGATGGAATTGGTGGTGGGGGTGAGGAGGAGAAAGGGCATTTCTTGGGAGAAGGATGGTGTGTGATGATGGGTGCATTGGTTACAATCAAAAAGCGCTTGGTGATTTCTGTGAATTATAACTAGTTATATTTATTTGAAGTGCACGTACTCGGTGGGAAATGAGGTTACAAGGAGTAAATCCAAATAGACTAACAAAGCTAGGGAGTGGGGATTTGCTTCTATAGTAAATGGCTCTAACCCTACACCTTTTTTTTTTTTGAGGCATAGTCTTGCTCTGTTACCCAGGCTGAATGCAGTGGTGCGATCATAGATCACTGCAGCCTTGACCTTCTGGGTGCAAGCAATCCTCCCTCCTCAGTTTCCTGAGTAGTTTGGGTTACAAGTGTGTGGCACCACCACACTTGGCAGACTTTTTTCTTTTTGTAGAGACGGGGTCTCACTCTGTTGCCCAGGCTGGTCTCTAACTCTTGGGCTAAAGTGATTCTTCTGATCGGCCTCCCAAAGTACAGGCGTGATTACAGGTGTGAGCCACTGCCCTGGCTCTAACCTTACATCTTTATACTATTTTTAATTAGTGTATATGTGTGAGTATGGCGGGGGAGGAGTGAGGGAGAGATGTCACCTCCAAAGTTGCCTCAACAGAACTTTTCTTGATCCTATTTGCCTTCCTCTAAACTCACATGGCATTTTATCTGTATTTTTCTCTTGGCAGTCAGTATTTTGTGTATATACACACATATAATTATGTATAATTAATTATAATATTTATGTTATAGTTAATTGTAATTTGATATATAACACAATTGTAATTATAATAAATACATAGCAATTATAAACAATTATAATTGAATATAACATAATTATATAATTATAATAAATACATAACAATTATAAGCAATTATAACTAGATATATAACATAATTATATAATTATATAGCAATTATAATTATAATCAAATATATAGTACAACTATAATAAATATATAACAATTATATATACTATATTCAACTATTTAATTATTCTAATTAAAGAGATAATATAATAATTATATAAGTATATTATACACATATATTTATATGCAAAATTATGTGTATATTTTATATACATATCATTATATATTAAGAATATGTAATTTTTGTTTTTTTAAAGAGATGAGGTCTCACTATTTTTCCCAGGCTGAACTCAAACTCCTGGGTTCAAGTGATACTCCCACCTCAGCCTTCCAAGTAGCTGGGATTAAAGGCAAGTGCCACCATGCCAGGCTCCTCTACATTTTAAAAACAGTTACTTATTTATAACTGTGTTAGCACCTTTACTGTACATTAAGCTCCTTGTGGGCAGAAGGCATACCTGAGAGCCCCTGGTTCCTTTGTGACCCAGATGGCATCTGCCTCACCTGTAGAAGGTGCTTAAGAAACACTTGACAATGTAATGAATGAGTTGATGGGCCTGTGAGCATCCCCAGCTTCTTCAGAATACTTTTGACTGCAGAAACATGTTTGATGAAAGCAGTCAGTCACAAAAGACCACATACTAAATGATCCCATTTATAGGAAATGTCCAGTATAGGCAAATCTATAAAGAGCGGAAGTGGTGGTTGCGTAGGGCTGGGGTGGTGGTGGTGGTAACAAGGATAGGGAGTCACTGCTGATTGTTGCACAACTCTGAGGATATACTAAACACCATTGCATGGTACACTTTAAATGGGTAATTTTTTTTTTTTTTTTTGAGACGGAGTCTCGCTCTGTCACCCAAGCTGGAGTACTGTGGCGTGCTCAGGGCTCACTGCAAACTCTGCCTCCCGGGTTCATGCCGTTCTCCTGCCTCAGCCTCCCGAGTAGCTGGGACTACAGGCGCCCACCACCACGCCCGGCTAATTTTTCTTTTTTGTATTATTAGTAGAGACAAGAGTTTTACCATGTTAGCCAGGATGGTCTCGATCTCCTGACCTCATGATCCTCCTGCCTCGCCTCCTGCCTCGGCCTCCCAAAGTGCTGGGATTACAGGCGTGAGCCACCGCACCCGGCTAAATGGGTAAATGTTATATTATGCACATTTTGTCTCAATAAAGCTTTTGAAATACTTTTGAAATTTTGTCAAATTTTTTAAAAAGTATCTTTAAATACATTTTTTTCCTGTTTTTATGTTTACCATATGCCCATAGGGACTTGTATTATATAATATTTATTGTTATTTTTTGAAGTTTGGACTGGGAGCTCGTAGCATGAGCTTTGGGACTTCATTAACCATTTCAGAGATGCAAGGGAGTGTGAGAGGGAATTCTTGTGAACCTATGCAGAATGACCTCATTCTCTCTGTCAGAGAAATACTGCACTAAGTTATTTTAGTATTAGCAGAGTGACATTGTTGGATATATTTGGATAGTATATTTTTGTTTCAAGTCATTGAAGGAGTTTGTCTTCAGGGAGTAATATACTGCTTTATCTTAATAAAAAAGCATAACATTGGCAGAAGTGCAAGGAATGGTGCTATTTTTTGTCACCTTCAGAATGAAGACGTAGTTATACTTTGTTTTTTAGCCTATTGATCTTGTACTTCTCATCAACAGGTGCTTTATTTTTAAAAGTGTGTTTTATATTAAAATAGCATTTATGCACTTACGAAGCAGTACTTATTAATAAAACATGCCCTCAGATAAATTGTTTAATGCGGTTTTCTTTTTTCTTCCACATTGTGGGAACTAGTGGTTTCTGTGTTGATGGAAGAGCAGGGAGCATCTTTTCTTGTGTGTTCTTTTATGTAAAATTTTGCCCTCTTGAAAAATGAACAAAGATCATAGCCAGAAGGTATTTATCATGCAGTCTAATCACAAGAAACCTTGAATGAGATCATCATCAAGTAACTTAAATAAAACAGTTATTTTCTGACACTTGATCACCAGAGTCATTCTTTAGGACACTTAGCATTATTATGTGTGTATTTTTCTTTTTCATATGATTGCCAACTATTTTGAAGAACGGAATGCTTCAGATTAACGTCTTGGGAGGGAGACACAATCTACTTGACCCTGATTTAAAGGGATAGTGGAAGTGGGTGGTTCTTCACCACAGATGTGATTGTTACTAGGGATTCTTCATAGACTCTGTCATAGCAAAAGTATTATATTTGGCTCCTCATGACGTGTCCCGTGACTAGCAGAGTGTTGCTCAGTGCATTGACTTGGGCTGAATCGTAGGTCTTTCCAAGTATAAATTTGAGGGCTTACTAGACCAGAGAGAGGCAGAGGCCTTAGGATTTGGCAGGAGATTCTCTGAGTTGTTGACAATAGTCCCCATCTCTCCTGTGCATGACCCAAGAGTTTGCTCGGAGACACCTGTTGAATAAATGGCCAGCCAGCACTGTGGTTAGGTGGAAGGAGCACAAATATTGATAAATGTTTAAGCCCTAACGTGGCTGAGCCTGGCCTTCAGCTTTGCCTCTTACTGTATTTGTGATGTCCAAGAGTGACAGGGGCTAACATAGCTATAAATAAGCAACTATTAAGAAATTGTAAAAAGTAGTTACTGCCAAGAGAAAAATACAGAGAAATGCCGTGTGAATTTGGAGGAAGTTTAGGGTGATAGGAGCTATGGGCTAAAGCCACTACTCTTTCTTGGGCAATCCCCGTTATGGAACAAAGGGATCCAGAATACATTTTCCCAAAGAAAGAATGAGTACAGATGAAATATTGTTGTTAGAATAATTCTTCAGGCTTATCATGGGTTTTTGGGTTAACTTGGAAACCCAAATAGCATTTCACTTTTTAATGATGAATATGCAGATGAGCTATGGCACTCCTGAAGAGCTGGCATGGCTTTCCATAGCTGCGGTCAAGCTTGGCTCCTCTCTGTACAGGTTTTCCGTATGTCTCGTGAGAGGGTTTGAAATATCAGCTTTGGATTCCAACATTTGAGTTCAATTACAGTCTCTATGTAGTTTTGATTACAAGCAAACATTTGTATACATACAAATGTGTGTCTGTGTACGTGTGTTTGTCACTTACGAAAATAACGTGTCAACCACAGATGTGTTAGTATGAGCATTTTAACAGTTCGTTAGTCACTGAAGTTTTTTTGCAGTACAGGCTAATGCCAAAGGCAGGCTTTTTCCTGCTTGCTGTTTTGCCCAGGGCTGGCGTGGCTGGACAGTGACATGAAGGGATTGTAACAATTCACTTTTGTAATTGTTGATACAATTTTGGTTGGCTTTTGTTTATTAACTATTTCAAGTATGATGGTGGTGGTTTTTTGTTTTTGCTTTTTTCTGCTTCAAAATTATCAATGATTGCATTCCTCTCCTCCACTAAACTTTATGTAGGAGGGAGGGAGGATTTAGTACTTGCACATGAAAATACTTTGATGCTGTGTCTGGTCATTTTTCGGGGAGAGAGAGGCCAGAGTCTGTGAAGGTCTATTGCTGCAGAATGGTTAGCACAGAGGCAATTGGTACAATGAGGGGTGCTCAGGCTTTGGGACCAGCCAGCCCTGAATCACCATGGGGCTCTTTATAACATTGGAATAATACTTACCTCAAGGCTAACCTAATGCCTAGAACATTGTTGAATCAGTAGAGACTAAATTGGCATGGTATTGGATTGCTGACTAGAAATGCTTCTATCTCAACCTTATAATCAGTTGGCTATTTTACTTTGGGTACATTTCTTTATTTCTCTGGGCCTTAGTGTTCTTATCTGTCAGATGGTGGAATGGACTGTTATCTCTAAGATTCCCTTGATAGATTCTGAGCTTTTTAGATAAGAACCATTTTCATTCGTCTTTGTTTCCTAACTGCTATTATACTTGGACAAAATATTTTTTTGAACAAATGATTGGATTTGCAACTATGGTTATATAGCTACATATAGTTATAATTATGAGCTTATTTATATATGTCTGTGAACATTTATAAATGAGAATTGTCTTTTTTTGAAGTTTATCCTCAAGCAGCCTGAAATACACCTTTATCTCTTAAGTATTCATTCATACATATACATATGTTTGTATGCCTAGATCTAATATATAAAATTTAAAAATTAGAAAAAAAAATGATCAAGGTGCAAGAGTATGCATTTAAAAAAAATCTATTGCTTTGGAAGAATTTATTTATGTTTCATTATTTGGATATGATGCTTAGAATAACTTGGCTATCAGAAAAGTGCTGTTGGCACCTTCTAGGTTTAAAAAAAACACTCCAGAGAATTAGAGAAAAAATAGTAATTAAAAGGGTACTGTCAAGGTTGGTAGGTCTAAATTTAACAGAGCAGCTGTGTTTTGGTTTGGAGGGGTGTGTGTCTCATGCTGTCTCCCCACGCTGTTTGCTTGCCCTGTTATGAGGCAGAAACATGTTATAATGGAGATAGAGATCCTGCCTTTTGAAATGCAGCCTCAAGAAGTGGCTGCTTGAATATTGCGGTGCCCCCACTGGCTTACAAGAACCTTGTCAGGGTTTGGAGAAGTTTAAAGCTAGCAGGTATAATTGTTGTTAGGCTTTCTGGCTTGGCTGTGGTCTTTTTCTGAAGGAATTCTTCAAGAACATTGGACAGTATTCTCTGTGCTTGAAATATTGTGTTTTATGGCATTTAAGATGCCAGTAATTATAAGATTTTATTTTATTTTTTGAGACGGAGTCTTGCTCTGTCACCCAGCCTGGAGAGCAGTGGTTCAATCTCGGCTCACTGCAGCCTTTGCCTCCTGGGTTCAAGTGATTCTCCTACCCCAGCCTCCTGAGTGGCTGGGATTACAGGCACATGCCACCACGCCTGGCTAATTTTTTTGTATTTTTAGCGGAGATGGGGTTTTGCCATGTTGGTCAGGCTGGTGGTAAACTCCTGACCTCAAATGATCTACCACCTTCAGCCTCCCAAAGTGCTGGGATTACAGTCATGAGCCACTGTGCCTGGCCTATTTTTAAGATTTTATGTTCCACTAAGAAATAACCTCGACAGTTAAGCTGTGATAAAGTGCTTTCCTGTCCATTAGAATATTCATTTTATGTTTATTGGAGTTGTTCTATCTATGTTCATAGATAAAAAGGAAAATTTAAGTGAAATGAATTGTTAGCAATATTCTTGAAACTTGCATTCAGAGTCCAAGTCTTCTGAATAATTTTCTGCCTCCATGTTTTCCATGTGAGTGTTTTTTCCCATACTATCACCTTGCGTGCCATTAAGAGTGCTAGTAATGTAGCAGTTGTTAAAAAGAGTGCTCTACTGTCTGCCCTGGAATTTTCTTCCACGCTGCTGACTCTCATTCTGCATTTTTTTTTTTTTTTAAAGACACAGTCTTCTCTGTGGCTCAGGCTGGGTACAGTGGCAAGATCTTGGCTCACTGTAACCTCCACCTTTCGGGTTCAAGCAATTCTTGTGCCTCAGTCTCCTGAGTAGCTGGGATTACAGGCATGCAGCACCACGCTAATTTTTTGTATTTTTAGTAGAGACAGGGTTTTACCATGTCGGCCAGGCTGATGTTGAACTCCTGGCCTCAAGCGATCTTCCCGCCTCAGCCTCCCAAAGTGCTGGGATTACAGGCGTGAGCCACCATGCCTGGCCCTTCATTCTGCATGTTTTGATGCTACTGCCTTCTTGATCTCACATAGATAATGTCTTGAATGATGTTATGACTACCACCTGGCCCACAGTGACAGGAAGATACCGTCAATATCAGAGACGAATAAATGTGCACCTTAGAAGCAGTGGCATAGGACTTTGACCAAGGAGTCATTGTTCAGAGGTTCACAGTAGAAGTGTGGATTATGGAGTATTTTCTTTATTCTAAATGGTTAATATCACAAGACATTGTTTCATGTTCAGACACTGTTATTCTCTAATTGTATTAATGTACAGTTCCCTTTTCTCTTTCATGGAGAATCTTAATGGAGAGTTTAACCTGAAAAGAACAGCCCTGCTATTTCTGTTTTTTTGAAACATCTTTCAAACATCAAACATACTTTGCTTCTCAAGCATTCATAGTATGTATAAATTATGAGGAATACAAAGATGAGTAAGGCTTGTTGCCCTCAAGGTATTGGTGGTTAAATGAGAAATGGTAATAAACATCACTAACAAGAGCACATTATAGTCTTCAAAGTAGGATAAAATTATTGGATACTGTTTACCTTGAATTTATTAAGTTTAATTAAGTCTGCCTACAATAAATTAAAAAATCACATGTCTAAAAATATGTGTATGATCTTGAATTGGATCTGAATCGGATTTCTTTCCCTTTAGAAGCTCTATGTGGATAATTGATTCAAAAGAATACGATCTGTAGATTGTAGTATTTATGGTTGTTAATGTCCTAATTTGATCATGGTGCTGTAGTTATATAACAGATTGTCCTTGTGTTTTGGAAATTACGTTGGAATATTTAGGGGTAAATACATCATGTGTGCAATTTATTGTAATGTGTTTCAGAAGAAGATATTTGTGTGTGTATGTATGTGTTATGTTTGTATAGAGAGAATGATCAAATATATGGTGAAACGTTAATTGGGAAGTTTGGGTGAAGGGTACATGCGGATTTTTTATGGCATTCTTACAACTTTTCTGTGGTTTGAAATGATTTTAAAATAGGAGGTTATGGAATTGAAAAGCTATTGCTAAGATATCAGATGCCTAGTACTTTTAAAGCAACATTTTTTTATGTGATTTTAGGGCAGATGTGTGCATACTTTAAGAAAAATTCCATTCTCTTGGCGGAAACTTGCAGAATGTCTTCAACTCTGGTTCCTTGCTTTCAGACACCCCAAAGTGCTTGCTCTCTCACTTTGTGGATTTACATATCTTTTGCGGCCCGTTTGGGGGGAGTATTTGCACATATATTTCTGTGTTACTGCTGTTCTCCAAACACTCTATTATTATTGTGTCTGAGAGGTTTTCAACTCTTTTTAGTGGGGAGTTTCCTGTGTTTAACCTTTGGTAGTGATTTTCCAATTGTCTATGACTAGCTATTTTGATGACTTAATTTAGAAAGGTGGTCCCTTTTGTTTATTTCTAAACTAGCCCCTATGATCCCTGCCTCCCTTCTGCCTCTTTACCCCTCCCTTATTTGTCACCCTTCTCCTCACTTCTCTATAAGGCACGATTCATCTTTGGAATTAGTAAAAATTCTGCCTCTTCCAGGAAGCCTATCCTGATTATCCCTATGGAACTCTGATTGCGTCTTAATTTGCCACTTACTACACTCAGTTTTGTATATATTTTATTGTTTTATATTGTTCTCCATGATGGATTAAAATTATGGTTTTGTAGTCACTTAAAGTTATATGTACATATTATTTTCCCAGCCCAGTGTCAGAGTACTAGCAGATATAAGCAGATATAAACAATTTTTTCCCTCTCCCACTGACTTTATCCCCACAGCTCATGGCTGTCTCCACGAAGTAAGTGATTCTATCTGAGGAGGTATTTTTTAGTGGATCCAAAACTGAAGCCACTGTCTGACTTTTGGGATTATCTGTATCTCTCCTTTCTTCCTTTTTACCTCCAATCTCTGAGGATTAAAGTTTTTTTTTTTTTTTTTGTCTGCATTAACTGAGATATTAGTTTCATAATGTAGCCAATTCATTTACTATTTTAAATTCAGAATGACAAATAAACTGGAATTTTTTCACCTGTTATTAGATCTGTGATTGTTGAAACACGTAAAACATAGTTGAACAAAAAACCTTCCAACACAGTTTATAAATGTGTTATCCTCTGGTAAGGATAAAGTCATGAGACTGGTTTTTGCTCAAGGATATACCACATTTGCATTTTAAATACAACTGTTAATATTCTCTTCTTGTTGATTCAGGCAGGGTAGCTTTTCCTAAGTGATAGAAATGTAGATGATTATGTGAAATAATGAGTTGTAACTCTGAGTTTGGTTCATATCTGAATTGTCATTTTGGCTTTTTGGATTGTCTTATGAAAATTTTCTGAGGGCAGTACTCTTTTATAGAGTTGGGATTATAAAACTGGAAAATGTTCTGTTTTACCTTTGTCTTGTCTCTGAAACATTTTTTGGGTTAAATTCTTTAAGAAAAAGAAAAAGTCCCATTGACTGTGTATGTGCTATTAACTCTAGCATCATTTCCATGATCTAGCGTCATCTAACATTTGATTTGTCCTCTTTCACACATTAGCATATCCCAGCAGCTCGTGGAAGCATTTGTGAATGAGGAAACTGAGGCTATGAGGGATTAACTGATTTACTTTAGACCACAGGTGACAATGTCTGATGTAAGTTTGGGTCTTCACTCCAAACCTGTACATTCTACTGGATTAAAGATTCTTAACCTGCTTTGTGCCAAGTTGCACTTTGGCATTCTGGTGAAGCCTGTGGATCCATTTTACTTTTAAATACAAAAAATACATAGCATTACAAAAGAAACCAATTATATATATTTAAAAAACCCCAAGTTTGTAATATACACTGACTTACTAGCACATTACATAAAATGGCCTGGTGTTGGGTGTATTAACTACCATTATTTCAAAGTAGTGATGAGCATGAATATTTGGAATGTCTGAAACTATTGTAATGTGTTACGAAAATGTGTGATTTCTATTGGTGACAAATCACAGGTACTGTGGCTAATACTACTTGGTTTTAGGGTATCATTCATATTTGAAGGAAATGCATACTGTATTTAGAAGTTAGTGAAAATAAAGATGCATTTTTTCCTATCCAAGTTTACAGATCTCTTGAATTCCCAGGTTAAGAACCACTTCATTAGACTATACCGGTCTCTCATGTTTATAAACATTTGTGCCACCTGCTGGATCTGCTCTTAAAAAACAGAATAAACAATTAGAAAAGCAAAAATATGTGCAAACAATATAAGACTTCACCAAAAAAAGTAAGATTCAGGCATATGTATTAGTTCTTGCACTGCTAAAAAGAAATACCTGAGACTGAAAAGAGGTTTAATTGGCTCATGATTCTGCAGGCTGTGTAGGCTCATGACTCTGCATGGCGGTATCTGCTGGCTTCTGGGGAGACTTCAGGAAACTTACAATCATGGCAGAAGATGAAAGGGAAGGGGGTGCATCACATGGCTGGAGGAGGAGGAGGGGCAGGGAGAGGTGCCACGCACTTTTAAATGACCAGATCTCATGAGAACTCACTATAAGAATAGCACCCAGAGGGAAATCAGCTCCCATGATCCAGTCACCTCCCACTAGGCCTCGCCTCCAACACTGGCGATTACAATTTGACATGAGATTTGGGCAGGGACACATATCCAAACTATATCAGCATATACATATGTTGTGAGATCCTGGAGGGTAAAAATTAAAATTTACTTAATTAAAAATGGTTAGAAACTATAAGTTTAAATTGTGTTTCTTAGTGTTCTAGTCAGTTCTCTGCCTACCTCTCCCCTAAAGATAAAATGATCATATTGAAGTTTGTTATTTTCTTCATTAAAAAGCCTTTGCCTTCTGTATTTCAGCTTCTTTTGGGCAATTTGTTTTAATGAGGGTGACTGTCAGAGAGAGTTTCAGTTCTCCATTAGTGATGACTGGTAGGTAGAGCAGAGACAGGACCTGAAATAGAATGTTAGAGTGCGCTGAAATGGCATGGCTCTCCTGCGCGTCGTGTAAGCCTGAAAAGGTTTGTTTTATTGCTTTTCACCAGGTGAGTCTGAACCTCTTCATCAGTTGTCAGGCCTGACAGCTTAAGTGTATTGTAGTTGCTTCCATCCTTACCTAAAATATAGTTCTACTCTTTCTCTTGTTAATTAAATGAGAGGCATTCACTTAAACGCATTTTATTTCCTCTCTTAGGTGGGGAATTGGTAAGCTGTTTCTTCTAAACTGTTAAGCCCCTCTGTCTGAGTTGCTCCAGAGATACTAATTTGGATGATGTTGACAGGAAAAGCTTTAGGTAGAGGGAAAAAACCGACTGAGCACATTTACCGCTCAGCAGGGTTGCCATGCTCCCCTAACCCCGCAGCATGCAATAAGTATGTGCGTTGCTTTCCCCAGGCCAGCGTCCTGGGTCAGAGCTGCAGGGCTTGGGAGGCTGTGCCTTGGCCCTGCTGTCAGCCTCATCTCCCGCCTGGGGAGGAGGGCTGCAGGCTTGTGTGAGCTTCCATGCAGCTTCCTGGATTCCCTCTCCCAAGTCTGCCCTGCAGACCCATCCAGTGGACTGCTCTTCTGCCTTATACATTCTTGCCCTGGACTCTTTCCAACCTTGGGTTTTCTAATCATTACCAACACTTTACAGTCTTTTTGTATTTCACAAAAATAGCTTGCAAAAGCTTTTGGCCTGAATTTTTGTAACAGTCTTTTGATTACAATAGGGCTGCAGAATACTGTTAACTTCTGATTATCTGAGGACAGATTATTTTAAATTTGGCTTGTAAGTTGAATGATACTTTATTTTCCTTTAGTACTTCTTGTATTATTATTATTGTTATTGTTTTGGGGTAACTATTCTCCCCACACTCATTAACTTTTATTTTGCTGCATCCCATCAGGAAACTTGCAAAACCTAAAAACGTAAGTGTTTATTCAATTTTAGGTAATGTTTGAAAGAATACAGGTCTGCCTAGGTTGGTATTCTGTACCATTCCCAACTGGGGATTTAAATGACAATGTTTTGGAGAGCACGTGCTGTTAAAAGCGCTAATGGAGAACATTTTAATTTCTATTAGCAAATCAACCAATAAACAATTATTTAAGTATTTTCTTTGAGTGTCTGATGAGTTTTGTGATTGTTAGTAGAGATCAGGCAAATGGGTTTCAGCCCTTCAGTTGCTTTATCCACAGTTGGTTTATCACACATGCTGCTACCTGCCATGGTGATTAGACATTTACATAGTTTAAAATTTTTATTCATAGTCATGCAGTGTTTAATTTATGCCCATAATAGATTATTGGTAGAAATCTGGAAACATAAGGGACACTGATGCTGAAAAGCAGGTTAATGAGCATCATAAATGTGATCATGCCTCTGAAAATTAGCATCAGGATGCTTTTCACTAGATTGCTAAAATGTATTCATTTGCTAAAATGCTCATATAGCACATTGGGGTGTGTCTCATATTTTAATACTTAATCTTAGAAAGATTGCTCTTCATTTATTAGGAATAAAAACTATTCTCCCCCAATTGTATTTGCATTTGCAAATAGTTCCCTGAAATCTTTTATCTTGTCGTAAATAAAGCACAGAAGTTCTAAAATCAAACCAGTTAACTTCCTTAAGTGCAAAATGTAAGAATTCTGAACAGTAGAGCGTGAAAGGGGATTTTGTCTATTTCTTTTTTTTTTTTTTTGAGATGGAATCTCACCCTGTCACCCAGGCTGGAGTGCAGTTGCGCCATCTTGGCTCACTGCAACCTCCGCCTCCTGGGTTCAAGCGATTCTCCTGCCTCAGGCTCCCAAGTAGCTGGGTGGGAGTACAGATGTGTGCCACCATGCCCAGCTAATTTTTATATTTTTAGTAGACATGGGGTTTCGCCATGTTGGCCAGGCTGGTCTCAGACTCCTGACGTCAGGTAATCTGCCTGCCTTGGCCTCCCAAAGTGCTGGGGTTACAGGTGTGAGCCACTGTGTCCAGTTGATTTTGTCTATTTTTGAAACTGTAACAGTTAAGTCAGTTTTGTCTACATTAAAAAATACAGTTGGTCCCCAAATGAAATATAATATACTGTCATATTTGAATTTTTTTCAAAAAGGCTGCAACAAGTTGAATTTTATCTTGATACATTATAAATGGTATAAAAAGACTATTACAATAAACTTTGTGATGGTTCACGCTTGTAATCCCAGCACTTTGGGAAGCTGAGGCAGGGGGATTTCTTGAGCTCAGAAGTTTGAGACCAGCCTGGACAACATAATGAAACCTCCGTCTCTACAAAAAATACAAAAATCAGCTGGGCATGGTAGTGCACACCTGTGGTCCAGCTACTTGGTGGGGCTGAGGTGGGAGAATCACTTGAGCCCCGGCCGTTGGTGCTGCAGCGTGCCGTGTTTGTGCTGCTACCCTCCAGCCTGGGTGGCAGAGCGGACCCTGCATCAAAAAATAAAACACCCACCCCCAAAACAAACAAACAAACAAACAAAAAACTTTGTGGTGATCTTTATTAATAATATTAGTTATTTAAAATAAAATGTTTTAAGTAAAAATCACTTATGTAACATATAAATTACAGATGTTTAAAAATATTACCAAAGGTTTCTTAAGATTGTGTTATTATGAGAAATGCAGTTATCTGTTGGAATGTGTAGCAGAGAGAAGAGCCTTGGGGTAGGGACATGGAACATCTTCCCGGTTTCTGCATCAGAGAGTATGAAAATATGTACACATTGGCACAGACTAGAGCCAGTTTTGAATGATTTCTACAGTATATTGGCCTTGCCTGGTCCCCTGTGTCATTGCAGAGTAGATTGTAATGATGTGTATCACCTAGCAGGGATGCCAAGCTCCCTACATCTTTCTGGGATAAGGATGGTTTGAGTAAAAGGTTGCCATGGTTATCTGGAGGCAGCAAGCAATATAAGACTGTCTCAGAACGTGTTCTGTTGGTGTTAAGCCTTGGAGGTGTGTCTTTGTGAGTATTCAAAGGGAAACATAAATAGTTGGAGAGAATCTTAGGGACATGCAGAAATACTACTGCAGTGTGATGAAGAGAAGCCTTTTTAAGATTGTGAAAGTATAAATATTGCTTATAAAAAATAGATGTGTTTCAACCAAGCTTGCTTTTAAGTGAATATGTATTAGTAGATTATAGTTCTCCATTTACATCTTTTATAAAATTGGCCATGCTATACTGGGAAAAAAGGGCCCTTGGATATAATTTGCATTTCTTAAGAATGTGGCAGTTCTGTCATTGCATGCTTAAAAATAATTATTTTCTTATAGAACTTTAATGCCAAAAACCTTGCCAGCACCTCTTATATATTTGTATTTTACCTAACTTATGCCCAGGCAGACTGTTTTAGACCTGAACTATGTTTATTTTTTAGCCGATAGTTGAAGTTCTCATAGGACTATTAGCATATCAAAGGCAGTATTGAATTAGAGCAGTTGTTTGTTTTAGGTCTTAGAAATTCCCAGAGTTTAGCAGCAGAACATAGAATAGTGGAAGTGGGTTCTTAGATGGGTTCAGCCAGGACAAGGGTGTTCTAAATCACATTCAAGTTTTGTGTATATGACTGGAGTGGGTGGAGATGGGGGAAAAACGAACTTATGACTCAATCGGTGTTTTCATTTCAAATTCTGCTTAGTGAATTTTGAATAAAAGAAAACCTGTGAAAAAGGAAGATTCAGGAGAATTTGTGTTGGACCCTTGCTGCTATTATGTGGAATGCCACATGAGAAAAAAGATGGAAAAGTAAATCAAGAGCATTGCTTCACTTAGGTTTTCAGCAAACATTGGGATAGCTGAGACATTTTTTCATTAAGGTTTAGCTTGCCAGAAAGGTGGTTGAGAGTGAGTGAATTATTAGTATGTAGGTACTATGATTGTATGTAGGTACTATGATTGTTAGATTAACATTAAACAGGAAGTAGATGACTGGATGGAGCCTTGAAGAATTACCAGAGTAGGAAAGGTAATTTAGTCATTGAAGTGCCATCTATAAATTCCTTGTTATTTGAAATTTGAGTGTTATTTTTATAGGGATTTGGGTAAAGTAGGTTTATGGGAACTAAAATGTAATCTAATGAGGTATTGGTATTTATCAGAAGGTGATATAATTCTCACAACAATCCTATTACCTGGATACTTGTATAATTTCCACTATACAAGCAAGGAAACTGAGTTACGGGGAGGCTAATAAACTTGGCCAACAATGTACATAAACACATGGCATGGCAGGGTTTTAAATTGAGGCATTCTGATTCTACAGGTGACCTTCTTAGCTGCTCTGCTGTGATGACATGGGCAGAGAACCACAGTTTCAGAAATATGTTTACCGGCAGGGACACTCGAGGTGATCTAACTCGTGGTCCTCGTTTTAGAAATAATAAAATGGCTCTTCGACTGCGATTGAATGACTTGTTTTATGGCTTACTTACCCTGGGGTGGACAAAGCATTTTAATGACTTTTTAATTTCCTCTTATTATGCATAGCTGGATAGTATAGGGGAGTGAGAGATCTGACCCCCCTTTTTGCTCTTGCTTAAGTAGGCTCTTTGGCTGGATCTGCAAACTAAATTGACACCAGGCATATTAACAAGTGAAAAGCATGTACATCATCTACATGTTCATGGGGATCTTCACAACAGAGTGAATCCGAGGAAGTAACCACAGCAAGATACTTGTATACTTTTTTGACAAAGAATAATGAATTTGAGAAGAAATGACAGGACAAGTAAAATTTGGTGAGGGACAGTAAATTTCCTAGGGGAGTTACTGAGATATATATAGGGGTGTGTAAAACTAGTGGAAGATAAGGGTTCCTTCATTAAGTATATTTATTCAGGTCCGTTGCAGCCCCAATTCTCAATGTCTGGTGGTAAGGGCTGTTTTCTCGCCCCAGTACTGGAAGGGTACCCCTCTTGATGGCTTACTGCATGCAGGAAGAGACAGGTCAGCTAGCCCCTTCTGAAACTACAATTGCTCCAGTGTTTTCAACTTGAAATAGTCAATATGCCATTCCGCCATATTTTGGGATGGCGTGCTCTTCACTCCTTCAATAGGGATAATGAAAAAAGAGACTTTCCTGGGGCAGTTATAGGCTTCTGCCCTGAGGTCTCTTCCAGCTCTTGCAAGTATACCCAACATAGCTGATTTTTAGCTTTTCTTTCTAAGTTTGCATGTTTTTGAGGCTATTCTTTGATTCTTCTAGGTCTGACAAAGGGTAGAGTTGCACATATGTTTTTGTAAGATATGTGGGGTCGAATATAGGTTCCACTGTCCTAATGGAGATCCTAAGTTACAGTGGCTCAAAAAGTTAAAATTTTATTTTTCTCTCATGTAACGTTTTGGATAATTTGATGATTTCCTAATGTTGGGACCCAGTCTTTTCTGTATTAGGCTCACAGCTGTCCTTGAGCCTGTGTCATGGGGAATGACTGAAGCTGCATACACCCTGTTCATTCAATTTTCTTGGCCTGAACTTAGTCACTAGGCTATTCCTAACTGCAGGAGAAGCTGGAAGATGTAGTCTTCCTTCGGACCAGCCATGTGCTCAACCACAAATTGGGTTTCAGTTATTGGAGGTCAGAGAGAATAGATATGGTGATGCTTCGTAGGCTGCTGATGGGGGCAGCCTCTGCTGTGTTATGTGAGATTTATAATTTTCCTTGGGTTCCCAGATGAGAGTGGAAAAAGGCATAGTCAAGACTTCAAGTGCTGAAAATGTTGGCAACTCTGATGTGCAAGTTCTTTTCAAAATAGAGCTGAGTTATGCTGGAGTATTTTGGTTACAAAGACTTCATTTTCTCACCTGTCTGAATTCCTGTTTGAATTTTTGTTACTCGATTTAGCAGCATGGATGAAAAATTGAAAAGACTTGATATTTTAAAATTATATCCGAAATGGCAGAGACAGCATCTGAGGATTCCTCTTGCTACTATAAGGAATGAGTAATTTAGTTTGATTTTTCTTGAAATCCAAATAAATAAGATGATTAAACTCAAGATAAAGCTGCAATATCTCTTATTGTGTCCTGTCATTTGTCATTGCTACCCTGTCTTGAAAGCTTTGTGGAAAAGTAGTGGTTTTGATATTTGTTACTGAGATACAATTCCCACAAATAGGCATTTAAAATATTTTTGTCATAGCCAGTTGATTGTGGCATGTGCATGAACTAAGCCACTTAAAAAAAAGAAGTTGGTTTGTTGAATAACAGCTTTCACTAGAGGCACTAAAGTCCACAAAACCTCAGTGAGTAGTTGTCAGATTCCATTTTAAGGAGGCAAAGCTAAACTTTTTATGCATTTCCTACCATGTATAAATCCAGTCAGCAAGCAAGGACTATTGAATGTTTTATTTTGCTAGTGGCAGCAAAGAATGTAATGTTGGATATAATATAGTTTACATTTACAGTTGAACTTATGTTTTCAATTGTATGGACTAAAATGAATAGGTCTCTATTTCGTAGTCAAAATGGGCAATTTGTAGAGTGATTTTCTAGAACACCCCAATATGTAGTGACTTTTTGTAGCAGTGACTGCCACATGTAGGAAATGGATCTCTATAGAACTTTGCTATTAATGTTGCAGGGTATTTGTTGCATGATGTAGAAAATGCTATCCCGGGTTACCTTTCATTCCTTGTAGCTGACTTAGCTTAACCTCAGCTGGTGGCTTACGTCAGTGGCCAAGAATTTTCATCAGCTGTCCTTGGTAACATACATCATTCATCATACTAGGATGATTGGTGTTATCAATTGAAAAATCTAAATGGAAGAAAAAAAATTAAATGCTACTTGAGAAGCAAGAGTGAAAAGAGAATATCTTGGCTGCCTACGATTTCCTCTCTTTTCTACCTTTATTCAGTATGGCTGTGAATATCCTTTTGGAGACACTTTGAATCTCATTGTTTTCAATTACAGAGGAACTCTTCAGCAAAAAGCCCTTATTGTATGGTGTGCTTCTAGAGAGCGTATATAAGAAACTGTGTGCTGTAAATTCTGCTTACCCAAACGTTGTTATAAAGGTATATGATTGTATTTTTCTACAGTATATCATATAATATAATATAGGTGTTTGATTGTAATTTACCTTTTAAGAACACATAGTCTTATAATGGTATATTGGCAGGACACCTGTGGGGTCAAAGGAAAAGAACATGAACCAATTTTGTTTTCTTAGAGCCTGTGCTACCTACTTTTAGGTGCTTTAATTCCAGCCAACTCTCTTTTGGTATAAGTATGGTTTGAACTTCTGTTAGCTAAACTGATATACTATGTAATGTTCATGATTGAATTGATAAAGGTGTTTTTTAAAAACTGGAATTATGCCTCTTTATGCATTGTTTAAAAATAACTTTTAAATGATTATGAAAGTAAAAATGTGTTTTTGGTAAAAACTACAACTAAGTATAAAGAGAAAAAGGAAAATGGTCCATTTTTCCTAAATATAAAGGTAATCATTAATATCATTTTGGCATATATATGTATGTATTTTTTTTTTTTTTTTCTCGGCTCCTTGCCACCTCTGCTTCCTGGATTTGAGCAATTCTCCTGCCTCAGCCTCCCGAGTAGCTGGGAATACAGGTGTGTACCACCATGCCTGGCTAATTTTTGTACTTTTAGTAGAGATGTGGTTTCACCATGTTGGCCAGGTTGGTCTTGAACTGCTGACCTCAGGTGATCTGCCTGCCTCGGCTTCCCAAAGTGCTGGGATTACAGGCGTGAGCCACCACACCTGGCCATATGTATGTATTTCTTTGTGATGGTGTCCTTAGGCTTTTTTCAGTACTATACGTATAGAAAACAAAATGAAGAACAAACAATGTGTTCAGTCTGGTATCTTTTCACTTGTGAGAAATTTTTCATGGGGTTTAAAGCATGATTTTTAATGTTAGCGTTGTATTCTTTGACCATTTCACTGTTTTTGGACATTGAATTTGCTTCTAGGCTTTCATTGTTTTATATATAAAATGTATATTGCTCTCGCTCATTGTCTAAATCTTTCTCTTTGCCACACTACACTTCATGTTTCTTAGGAGGAAGATTTAATAGTCTTTTAAGCTTGTCATGAAAATGAATTTTTAGAAAATGCTTGATCAACATCAATTTTACTTTACCCTTTGGTGTCATCATCATTTATCATATTCTGTTACTTTAGCAGCATTCAAAGATAATGAAAGAGATTCAAATAAATTCTTGTTACTGTCAGATCAAATTCATTTACAATAAATATGTGAATCTTGATGATCAGAAGCTAAAATACTTATTGAACCTGGAGATCAAGCCAGATCCTAAATTTTTATGAAAATGCACCACAAATTCTTCTTGTTATATACTCTTTTCTGTAGGTTAAAAAAATGACAAATTTTAGCATGTCGACATTCTGAAGAATGTATGGCTTTCAACAGTCTCTTGCAAACTATAGTACTGGCTCAATGAAATGTTATACAGCATCAGTCGGGATTTTTAAAACAAAATGCTGTTGGTTCTCCTATTGAATAGAGTTTCATTCCGTTTATGTAATGACGTTCATGTTTAACCTGAAAATACCTCCTCATTCTACGGCATTTCAACTTCAAGAGAAACCTTATTAGTAATTTATAGATTAGAAATAAAGTCTCAGAGGGTAGTCAGGAGAACACAGGTCTCTGTAAACCTGACTCTTTTATTCACCTACTTTGCCATGAATACTTTTCATTCAGCTGTTCTCTACCTATTTAAGATGAACCAGATATGACATATTTCTGTGTTTTATTTCACAATTCTATGGTGTATACCCCCAACATCCAAACAGTGGTTTTAACTATAAAATGAAAGTTTTGCATGGGTAACATTCTTATTATTTCACTGCCTTGTTTGAAATGCATGTAAATTTAAATGTGAACATTTTATACTATTAAAGATTTTTAATATTATATATGTATAATGCTTTATTAGATTAATTTCTTCCTGTTAACTTCCCTATAAACTATGTAACTTGAGATAAAAATGATAGTCATTTAAAAGTGTTAAAACATGCAGTAAAATCTTACTCATTTGGATTCATTTAATTTACAATTTATCAAAAAGTTAGAGAAGAATTATGTTTACTTACACTAACAGGGTGGGAAAGGGGTCAGGGGGTGAGAGTTGAGGAGGGTTTGGTAAGAAAATTCCCTTAGGGGAAATCTCAGTTACCTAGCAAATTATTTTATGAAATCATCATGTATGTTGGATGTTACTGTTTATGGAGAATAATTTGGTATTCTAATTATTAGTTTCATTAAAACAGTTCCCCTAAGGACCCCTACCTGATAACACTTGTAAGACTGGATCCAATTGCTGAAAGAAATTGAAAAGAATGATAGATGCATTTCTTTAAAAGTAGCATATATGTTTAGATTTTACTCATTCTTGTTGCCTTCTTACCATTTATTCTAGAGAGTTTCATAATATATGCTTTAGGGAAAGCTAACTTATTTTTGCTGTTTATAGATAATTATTTCTTACTACACCCTCACTTCCTTAATTTCAAAAAGGAATCTCTGGGAATTATAAGTTCATTCAGGATGAGTGGCTTTAAATCCTTTTTCATTTTCCTTCATTATAAAAATGATATGACCTTATTGAACTGTTTTTTTCAGTATTAATTCTGATATTGTCACATAGAAAACATAGAGTTTTAAATGGTCAAGCGCTATCCTATGTAGATAGTTCTGTTGGGAAGTGTGTCAGCTTGAAATAAATTGATGTTTGGGGAATTGTTCTCTTAAAGACGGTAATCTGAAAATGTGAATGCTAAATAACGAAAACATTTGTAGTTTGGGAGTAGATGAGTTTTAATCTATATCTCTCTGATGTCTGTGCATTCTTATGATACCATCACAGAGACTTGGAGTGTTTAGGTTGCAATTTGTACCCACCTTTTCCATTTCTATCGAATTAGTAATGGAGCCTTCATCCCTCTAGGACATCAGGAGAGAAAAAAAAAATAGACAATTTGATGATTAGCAGAGAATAATTTTGATTACTCTAAGGAAAATTAAGATGATCTTTATAAGTGGACCAGGCAAAATGTGGTTTTGGTGAGTATGGAGCTAGAGAAAGCTAGTAATGTTTGGGCACCTTAAGGCAGAGATCATGTTGGGGGAAGATATCTTGGTGTCATTCAAATGTTTATCTGTTTGAAAAATCCATATCAATATTAGTAGATTCTTTGTGACTGTCTATCTATGATCATACAAACCATAAAATAGCGATATTTCCCACTTTTTTTCATTTATCAGGATGAATATTTTAGCCCTGTCTAAAACAGTGGTGCACAGTGGTGGGGCAGTACTGTGTCACTTTGGAAAGTGTTTTGCGTATTACCCCACTTGAGGAGTACGACACCACTTTAGGCACTTCAGGAATTAGAGGGAAGCTGTGGTGCGTAGTGGCACGGGGAAGGATCTTCATGGCTGGCTGTGCCTGGGGGTAGTTTCCCATCTCCAAGAATTGTCCTGTGCCCTCCAACTTCTGAATGTCCCATCAGAAATTCATGGAGCTGAAAACCTATGTACCTGGCCCAGGACTTAGTTGTTTTATACATAAACAGAAAGTATGTTTTGCATGGTTTTAAAGTATACTGAATTTTCCAGGAGTGCAACTACTGCGTAACAATAGCTTTTGCATTTGTGATGATTTAGCACACAAACTCAAGATTCAGACTTTATTATGTCTACTAGGGTAGTTATGTTTGAACGTTTACATAATGAGATGCCAGATTTTTTAATAAATTAGTTTACTTTATTTCTTTTTAAATATTACACTTAGGGCATTCTATTGATTCCTTTTTTTGGTCAGATTATAATCAGTTTCATTTCAAGATAGTGAAGGGAGCATTGCAAAATAGATGTGCTATAAAAAAGCAGAGTTGGGTCTGATAAGAATGAGAACCACTGGTCTGAATGCAGACACATCTTTTTCATTGCTATTTTGTGTAGTCCCAGGTATTCTGAAGGATTTACACCCTGAAACCTTACATAGCACATGGTGTGAATTATAAAAAGGAAATGCTAGATAAGAAGAAATTCCATCACTTTTCTCCATATAGTACTGGTATTAAGGAGATCGTTAGGAATGTAATAATAATAAATGTATTTTTACTGTTCCTTTCAGGCTAACTTTACCACGAATAGTTTATTTTACTTTTAGAAAAAAGGTTAAGTACATTCTTGAATTTAAGTTAAAGACAGCACAATGTTTTGGTCTTGAAATCCTTGTGCACAATCTTGTGTTTTAAAGATGGTAAAATGAGCTGTGATGGGCTAAGTTACAGAGCTTCCACAGTGCTTCACACAGAATTGTTTTTGTTTTATTAGAGATTCTATGACTACTTAGGAATACATTGAAATGATGTTTTCTAGCATTGAATGGAGATTTGTTACTTTAGGTGAAGGGAAAAATAACAGCTATAGGTATAATCTGACTTCACAAACAAAGCTGATCTAATTATCACAATGTGAATTAAATAAAAAACAAAGCTCAGGATATTGCACTATAGTTTAATGAAATATACCAATATGTCTTATGCTGCCTCATTGTTTTAATATATTTGAACTCTCATAAATAAAATATGAATTAAGCATGGGTGTAAAATCTGAATTGCTTTATTTAAAACTTCCCAGGAGAGGCCATTGTTTTGTAGTGGTTAGCTAGTATCTTAAATAGGTCCTTTTCTGCATCCTCATTCTTAATGGGCTGTAAATGAAGCCACTGAAGCCCAGAGGTTTGACTATATGTGATTCTCTCACTATTTCTACTGTCTAGTAGTAGGCCAGTGTCTAGGAATAGGACCCTACTTTTCTTCCTTATAAAAAGGACTGTAATTGGGTCATGAATTTTATTTTCATTCAGAAGAAGAAAAGTCTTGAGGTTGGGGTTAGCTGAGTTCCCAGGGCTGTAGAAAGTTAGGTGGATTAGAAGATAGATTTTATTTTCAGACTTTTAAATCTTTTATTTTCCTTGTGCTTTGATTACATGCAAAGATAAAGTCTCGCTTAGAAAATAGTGTTGGTCAGAGTTTGAAGAATTAAATATCTTAGTTGAATTTAGGAAGGTTTATTAGTGCATAATGAATTTGGGGATTAAAAACAGTTACATTGCTAAAAAGTACATTCTACTTCATAACAATGAGAAGAGGGAAGATTGGGCTGGGCGCGGTGGCACGGTGGCTCACGCCTGTAATCCCAGCCTTTGGGAGGCCAAGGTGGGTGGATCACCTGAGGTCAGGAGTTCAAGACCAGCCTGGTCAACATGGTGAAACCCTGTCTCTACTAAAAATACAAAAAAATTAGCCAGGTGTGGTGGCGGGCGCCTATAATCCCAGCTACTAGGGAGGCTGAGACAGGGGAATCGCTTGAACCCGGGAGGCGGAGGTTGCAGTGAGCCCAGATCGCGCCACTGCACTCAATCCTGGGGAACAAAGAGCAAAATTCCGTCTCAGTAAAAAGAAGAGGGAAGATTGATTTATGAACCTAAGTATCGGAGTGGTATTTGACTTTCTGATACCAAAGCAATCTCTTTAGGTAAGGACATTAGTCTTGGTTAAAGCTTTTTTAGCACATGAAAAGGCTTGTCCACTCTTCTTTTACTGTTGTGAAATATTCTTTTTATAAAAATGTACTATGAGCCCCACATCAGGATGGTAATTAGGAAAGTAGACTAGAGTATAATATATATTAATTGGTCTGCGTTACTGTGTATTAAACAAGCCGATCTTCCTGAGTAATTGTATGTTTTATTCTCTAAATTCCTTTTGAGAAACAACAACTACCATTCGTCAGTATAAGTTAGTTACAGATTATTGATTATGGCTGCCCTTTAAATATGTACAGAATACACTATTTGTGAAAAATGTCTTTTATTTATAATTCTTCCTCTTCTTTCCTTCTTGTTTCATTTCTGAAATGTGTTGAAGGGAGGCCTGTAATTGCTGCCTTCCATTGTTCTCCTCCCACTGATTGGAGGCTCACGCCGTCTGATTTGCATGCACTCCATGGGATGATAGGTAATTGTAAGCCATGCTGCCAGATCTCCCTCCTGTGCCCAGGGTAGACATTAATTCACTGAACCTGGGCTTGGCCTCAGAGTCCTCCATACAGCAACTCAGGCAGCTACTGCCAGTTGATCGGAATTGGCACGTAAGATGAAATCTATTTATCATTACTACACTTGCTATCTTGGTTTATTTTTTCCTTTCCATTCCATTCCATTTCTTCTTTGCCCCTAATGATGTTCCTCTTTCACTCCCTTCCCTCATCTGATGAATTTTTAAGGCCTATCCCTTAACCTTTTGCTTTTTTTTTCCTTTATGTGTATTTTTGACGCATATATATATATGGAGATATATATATTTTTTCCAGGAGAATTCACTGAGCTCAAATCTGTAATAGTCATTCCCAAATCAGCATGTCGAGCCAAGTCTCAAATCAAATATGAGTTTCAGGTTCAAGTATCTAATTGCCTACAATTCCATGTGGTGGTTCTGCCATTACCTTCAATTGAATATGCCTTAACTCATTATCTTTCTTCTCCAAACAGCCTCTCCTTCTTTACTTAATTGACCATCATGGGTATTAATTTTCTGTCATGGGTGCACCTTTGACTTTTTCTTTCATCTCTCAGTCAGTCTCAGATGATCATTTTTTCCCCATGAAAAATCTTGAATCTTAGACTGTATCTTCGCAGCCAGTCTCCTACTTTAAGCCCTCTTAACCTTTTGCCAGTGGCTGTCAAACTTTAGTGTGCATCAGCATCACCCGGAGGCTTGATGACACACAGATGGTTGGACCTCATCCCCATGGTGTTGGATTCCCTAAGTCTGAGGTGGGGCTGAAGAATTTGCATCTCTAGCAAGTTCCCAGAAGAGGCTGCTGCATTGAGGGGAAGGTGAGGTTACACTTTGAGAACCACTGATTGCCTTCTGCTTTCCCTCCCAGTTTACCTGCAAATCTTTACCAGGTTAAATTTCCTGTCCTAACACTCTATTTCATTGTATTATTGCCATTTTTTCCCCCAACTGTCCAGGATGCCGTATTTCTTGATATTTCTTATCCAAAATCCTTCATAGTTTCCAAGACTCACAGCAATTTAGCCTAATTTACTCTTCTGTTTTTACAAACAAGTTTTGTTTGGTAACAATTTTTTTTGGTTTCCTTTTCATCTACCTGCTCAAGTTCCATATCCTTAACTATAGCTGACCTTGATAATTTTCCTTAATACTGAACCTCAATAGTATAACTTTACTGACTCAGACTGTAATCACCTTAATGGTAGAGATCATCTTATATGTCTTCATCTCTCATGAAGCCTAGTGTAGGATTACGTCAGTGTGGATGTACAAATTGATTGATTCACCTAATTTGGAATCAAACTTGATTCAGACTTGATTTGGAAAAAAACAATTAGAGAAAACAAAAATAACTTCATATCGTTGATCAGAGCACAGAAAACTGAGCTTCAGCATTGAAACCAAGACTTCATAGCCAGTGCATTAAAGTTGTAATGAATACCTGCTCTTCTCTCCTTTGTAAACAACACACTGTCATTAGCGATGGCTCCAGATGTTTTGTAAAGGAGGTTCCAGGAGCGGAAGCTTAATGGCTGTGGTGGCCACTACCTTTCATTTCCAGCTTGGTCCTCTATGCATTTCATGACTCCTGAAGAAACCTTTAAATTTGGCCACACAGGACCATTTGCATGAAATGGAAAAGGGCTTGGGTCGTTTCTGTACTTCATTTAGTTTGGAGAGTTAACACTGTGTTACAGTTTTATCTCCAGTGAACAAAATATAATCATTTTTGAAACAAAAAAAATTAAGCTATGTATCAGAAAGCAATATTCAAAGGTAATTATCATTTTTTAATTTAAATTATAGATTTTATTTTCCTGGAGGCCTTGTGAGATCTTACAACTATTATTCAGAATATTAAGACATGAAATACTAGATATATCTGATTCTCAATACTGGTTTTATGAATTGTCTATTTAAGAGGTCTAAACTGTAGTATATGAATTAGGAGCTTGTCTTTTGCTATACGGCTATAGCCCAGTATGGATGTGTTTTTTTTCCACATGGAATGGAACATGGAGTTAGTTTCTATGGGTGCTAATTGTGAAGCAAACAATAAAATGAACATTATTTGCATAATATGCCATTCAGATTAGAAATTTGCAAAGGTATATAAATCCTGATGGAGTGATAATGCTACAAAATAAGCCATTAACTTGATGCTGTTAATGTTCAGGTTGCCAAACTCTTCCTAACACTGTGCCTTCTGGTACAATATTTATGATTATGAATGTGCAGTGAGGAGTTTTCTTTCTACCGTCTTCATTAACTTTAATGTGTAAGTAGCCACAGTTACCCCTGCCAGGTAGTAGACAGATGGCATTTGTTTTGAAGGCACTCTTAAGATACATTCCCCTTACAAGATGGTGAAGGTAATTTTCAGCTGAATATACCTATATACTCTCTGCATGTGTGGTTTAAATCAGGTTTATTTGTCTGCCAACTAAATGGTGCCGCAAATGGATAATGGCAAACCATTACTTGTTTATTTCTTACCGTTGAGATTTATCCTAGTCATCTTTTGGTTCTTCTTCCAGTCAAACCCTGTACTTTTTAGAAGATAAGGAGCAGGACAAGATTTATCCTGTAATCTATGCTGCGAGTCATTTAGCTCTAATATACTTTGGGTTGTATTTCATTGATTACATGGATGCTTTGATTATTATTTTCCTAAACAATAAATGCTCTTCATTTGAATGAATTTATTGAAATATAAGATTAATGAGTATTTCTATAGAGCTGAAAATTTAATTTGGCTACGTCTTATGGTATAACCTTTTGCTCAACTATCTCAATCCTGGGAGAATCAGAGTCTTTATCCAAAATCTGCTGCTTATGTTATGCAGGTACATAATACTTATTTTGTTCTCTTGGAAGATCTTCATGGTTTCTCTTTAGTGTGTTTAAACTAGCACATGAAAATAATAGACTTTACAAAATTGGCCATGATCTATATCAGCAAATGGTAAAACCAGAAAGAAAAATACATTAAAGGAAAAATCCCAAAGGAACTGATATTTCTCTAAGAAGCAAGGTATAATTTTTATTAAGCAACTTAAAGAGATTGTTTAAGGAATACTGTAATTGGGGAGGGAATTATAGTGTAAGGATTATGCAAAGAAAATGAAGTAAAGGAGAATTACAAGTGGGAAAAGTTGCAAAGGAAATTAGTATGTTCCTTGAGGTTCAGGGAATCTATATATGTTTCAAATCATGGTTGCATTTTCAGTCTTCTGTTTTTCATAGTTGATCAGTTCATCAAGTCCTTCCATCTTTTGGAGTCATTTCTATTCATTCAAGGATCTATCTAAAAAGTATAATTATGTCTCCCCCTACCATTCCCTCCCTTCATATCTTTAGTTTAACCAGTTTTGGTAAACACAGGAATTTGGGCATCACCTGTCACATAGAAGATAGGTGAGGTGTATTGAATTTATGCTACACTTTCTATGAGGAATTAGAATTTCCTCACATTTCCTAAGAATACTTAGAATCAAGTATAAGTTTAGGAATCTTGAACTTTCTTATTTGATCCTGAAGTCAAATTTATAGCCCAGAAATTTTGGTGGCTAAGCAGGTCAAAAGATTCCTAGGCAATCCATAAAGAAGACCCTTGGACTAGCCAAAACATTTGTTTAGAATATTGTTTAGTAAAGACAAACAAAAATTTGTTAGGAAGCCAGAGCTGCTTTCAACCATCCAAGTATTTATAATGGTTTCAAGTAAATGGTTTAGAGCCACACTTGCTAGAACTAAGCAATTGCAATGCTTGGCTTTTTCTCATGTTTTACGGTCAGTGTTTATATCTATAACTAATTGACAAAATGCCAGTGTTTGTGTTCGTTAAGATACATTCACCATTGAAAAAGAAATTAAAATGGTTTCTGAGAAGAATTTTAAAAAGTACAGGCTATACAAGTATGGGAAGAAAACATTCTTTTGTCTTAACACATTTCTAAAAGGAGAGTATATGTGTATGTAAAAGCCATGGAACCATACTTACTGAACTTGAAATAGTTTTGCAGATTTCCGTGGCAAATGGGATTTATATGGCTTGAACATTTTTTTTGTTTTGTTTTGTTTTTATTTTTACTCCTTTTCTCATTTCACAAACTTTGCCAGTTCCCAAAGATTTGCTTGGAAACTCACTGTGCTAATAGGCAAAGTTGGCCTTTCTTGTGCTTCTCTTAAGCTAGCCCATCCTGAAACACTGACCTTTTAGTTTAATAACAGTTTTGAGAAAATGTTCAGATCCTGGGAGCTGAAAAGAGTGTTTTCAGAAAGGCCATTTTAAATAGTGGTCTCCAAATGCTGTATCTTTTTCCCTCATGCACTTTGGGTCAGACCCATCAGAAGAAATACAGTATTGCTTTATATATTCTATTGATTTAAAAACAAATACCATGAAGCTTAGATGTGCTCAGAACCCATCACCACACGGGTTTATTTTCCTGGCTGTGCTTTGATTTGCTGTTTTAGATTTTAAACTCTTTATGCTAGGTCATGTTTTTATCTTCTGTTATTTTAACTTCTCGTTTGTAGCTAAGGTAATTACTTTCTCAGTTGTGACCTTGGACTTGACCCAAAAGTTGTGATTTTTTTTCCCCCTTTTCTGGAAATAGGTAGGGCATTAGAAAGAGCTGTGCTTTGGTTCCTTTATGGACCAAATTGATGTCAAGCAGCTGGTCACTTGGACGTGTCTTTTTCAGTGGCCACGGGAGCGTTCCTGTCCCTTTCATTGCTGTTGTTGTCCTCTTCCCATGTTTTTCTTTCCCCTCATGGCCTACCTGTACGATGCCACCTGTAACCTGCATCTCTTTCTCACCTCACCCCATAGCAGGTGGCAGCGCTGATGATAGTAGGGAGAAGGGGATAGGGAAGGAAATGGCAAGCCTCCAAACTGCATTTTCTTCCCCCAAACCACTTCCTCTCCACATTCTCACCCGCATGGCTTTGTGCCTACCCACCCAGCTGGTAACTGTTTGATCACACTGGAATAAACGGCTCGCTGCTGATTTGAGCTTTTCCTCTGGTAGGAAGACACCCCTATGTCATAGGCAGAAAGTGCATTATGACGATATGACATTGTACCAAGTGACGTAAGCCAGACACAGAAAGACAAATACTGTACATTCTTACCTATATGTGGAATCTAAAAAAGTTGAGCTCTAGGAAGCAGAGTACAAGAGTGATTATGAGGGGATGTGGGATGGGGAAATAGGGAGATGTTGATCAGAGAGTACAAGCTTTCAGTTATAAGGTGGTGACTTTAGTTAATAATATTTTTTACTTGAAATTTCATGAGAGAACGGATTTTAAATGTCCCCAGTGTTCCCCACCCTGATGGTAACTGTGTGGTGCTCGATGTATTTGTGGTAATCATTACATGATTCATACCACATCATCACATAGTTCACCTTGAATATATATGATTTTATTTGTCATTTATACCTTAACAAAGCTGGAAAAACCAAACTGCTTAATCTGTTTTCTGTTGCTTATAACAGAATACGTAAAACTGGGTAATTTATGAGGAAAAGAAATTTGTTACTTAATGTTATGGAGGCTTTGAAGTCCAAGGTGGAAGGGCTGCATATGGCGCAGGTCTTCTCACTGGTGGGGGCTACTGTAGAATCCCTAGATCGTGCGGGGGATCACATGGTGAGGGGGGCTCAGTATGCTAGTCCAGCTCTCTCTTCTTTTTCTTTTTTCTTTCTTTTTTTTTTTTTTTGAGATGAAGTCTTGCTCTGTCTCCCAGGCTGGAGTGCAGTGGTGTGATCTTGGCTCACTGCAACCTCAGCCTCCTGAGTTCAAGCGATTCTCCTGCCTCAGCCTCCTGAATAGCTGGAATTACAGGTGTGCACCATCATGCCCTGTATTTTTAGTAGAGATGGGGTTTCACCATGTTGGTTAGGCTGGTCTTGAACTCCTGACCTCGTGATCTGCCTGCCTTGGCCTCTCCAAGTGTTGGGATTACAAGCGTGAGCCACCATACCCAGCCTTCTTTTTCTTTTTAAGGTACCAGGCCCACTCCCATGATAAACCATTAGTCCATGCATAGATTAACCCATTCATGAACCCTCATGACCCAGTCTCACCTCTTAAGGGCCCCACCTCTCAGTAGTACTGCCACAGTGGGGATAAAGTTTCAACATGAGTTTTGAAGGGGACAAACATTCAAACCATAAGCACAAACAAACAAAAAACCCAAGACAACAACAGAAAAGATATGATACAGTTTTATCGTTTACTTAGAACACTGACATCAGTGCATCATAGTTACACTCTGAGGTTTTACAGAAGCCTAGTTTTAATTTGAATTAAAGTAAATTGAATTTTGATTGAGAATCTGATTGAATTTTGCCTGAGAAATATCTTGCTGTTGTAACTTGAAGTAGTCTAGGAGAGGCAGCATGATTTTACATGTACCATTTGACTGTGAGTTGATACTAACTGGTATGATCAGTCATACTAATTATGTTAAATATTTGTTTCAGTTTTTGCTACTAATGGAGCTACTGGTTGTATGCAATTTGAAAAATTTTAGTGTCACATTGTTTTACTTGCTTATGAGAAGTAGATGAAAGTATGAAAATCATTACCTTGTGGAGTCTCGTCTAGAATTTCATAGCTGACAGGTGCACCCATGTGTCATATTTTTAGATGGGGAAACTAAAATTCAGTTAGATTAACTGATTTATCCAAAATTTGTTTAGTAGAAAAGCAGACTATTTGGACCTTTTGTGGAGCTCTTACTGCCTGAAATTTCTCTGCTTTTATTTGGATCGTTTAAAAATCTTCCATACTGAAAGAGCTTTAATACTTGCCTGAATGCAAACAGAATTCTATTCTAGGGGTTTTCTAGGTTTTGTTTGACCCCTTCTAAGTAGAGACTTGTATTTTTCTCATGTTATAGACTATGAAGTAAGAGAGAGACAAAACAGAAGCATAGTATACAGTTGGAAGGGTCTGTAAACACCCATTTCAGAAAATGTTATTCTCTTGCTGCCCAGAGAGGTTAATACCTTTCCCAGGGTTCCCCCAGATTGTTGATGGCCATGGTGGGATTAGACCTTAAATAGTTTTTCCTCTATTTCCTGATTCCCTGTGCAGTGTTCTTTTTATTCTTTTCTTTTCTTCTTTTCTTTTTTCTTTTCCTTTTTCTTTATTGCTTTCCCTTTCCCTTTCCTCCTCTCCCCTCCCCTCCCCGCCTCTCCCCTCTTCTCCCCTCCCCTCCCCTCCCCTCCCTTCCCCTCCCTCCCTCCCTCCCTCCCTCCCTTCCTTCCTTCCTTCCTTCCTCTCACAACTTATTAAGGTACATTTAGCATATCATAAAATTCATTCAGAGTGTACAGTTCGGTGGTTTATAGTATATTTATAGAGTTGTGCAACCATCACACAATCTAGTTTTAGAATGTTTTTGGCTGGGCGCAGTGGCTCACACCTGTAATCCCAGCACTTTGGGTGGTCGAGGCAGGCAGATCAGCTGAGGTCAGGAGTTCGAGACCAGCCTGGCCAACATGGTGAAACTCTGTCCCTACCAAAAATGCAAAAATTAGCACATGCCTGTAATCCCAGCTACTTGTGAGACTGAGGCGGGAGAATCACTTGAACCTGGGAGGCGGAGGTTGCAGTGAGCCATGATCGCAGCACTGCACTCCAGACTGGGCAACAGAGCAAGACTCAGTCTCAAAAATAAATAAATAAATAAAATAAAAATATTTTCAACATCTTGAAATTTCATACCCATTAACTGTCATGCCCTATTTTCTGCTTTCTTCTATCCCAGGGAACTACTAATCTACTTTGTGTGTCTATGGATTTTTCTATTCTGGACATTTCATATGAATGGATATAGTAGGTGACTTTTCATGTCTGACTTCTTTCACTTAGCATAATTTTTTCAAGATTCATCATGCTGTCGCATGTATCAGTACTTCATTACTTTTTATGACTGAATAATATGTGGAATGGATACACCACAGTTTGTCCATTCATCCGTTGCTAGGCACTTAGGTTGTGTTTAGTTTTGGGATATTGTGAATAATGTCGCTATAAATACTCATGTACGAGTTTTTGTATAGATATGTTTTCAAATTTTGAGTATACATAGTACCTAAAATTAGAATTGCTGGGTTATATGGTGACTCCTTAGCATTTTGAGAAACTGCCAAAGTGTTTTCCACAGTGGCTGAGCTGTTTTGCATTCCCACAAGCAATGTGTGAGGGTTCCAATTTCTTTACATCTTCACCAACACTTGTTATTGTTTGTCTTTTTTATTATAGTGGGTTTGAAATGGTATATCATTACGATTTTGATTTGCATTTTCCTAATGACTAATGCTGTTGAACAACTTTTTATGTACTTGTTGGCTTTTTGTATATCTTCTTTGGAGAAATGCCTTTTTATAGCCTTTGCCCATTTTAATTGTCTTTTTATTATTTGTCTGTAAGAGTTCTTTATATATTGTATACTCTACATACGTGCATACTCTGGATATGAGTCCCTTGTCAGCTATATGACTCGCAGATATTTTCTCCCATTCTGAGGGCTTTTTATGTTCTTGATAGTGTCATTGGATGCTGCTGTTGCACTCTGATAGTCCACAACTAAGAGAAATCGTCCTTCTGATCTTTCTTTTTTTTTTTTTTTTTCTGAGACGGAGTCTTGCTCTGTCGCCCAGGCTGGAGCGCAGTGGCCGGATCTCAGCTCACTGCAAGCTCCACCTCCCGGGTTTACGGTATTCTCCTGCCTCAGCCTCCCGAGTAGGTGAGACTACAGGTGCCCGCCACCACGCCCGGCTAGTTTTTTGAATTTTTTAGTAGAGACGGGGTTTCACCGTGTTGGCCAGGATGGTCTCGATCTCCTGACCTTGTGATCCACCCGTCTCGGCCTCCCAAAGTGCTGGGATTACAGACTTGAGCCACCGCGCCCGGCCCTGATCTTTCATATATCTTCTTTGTTATTGCCTCATGTCAATGAAATATTTAAAAGGGCTTTTGCATATCCTATTATAAATAATATTTTTGCATATGGTGTGGGACTAAGCATTTATAATGTCGAGATTATCAAAAGGGACACTGCTGTCTAATTTTCCATCTAATAGGCTCAACCATTTGAAATAAAACTTAGGTCCTGGCCGGGCGCGGTGGCTCACGCCTGTCATCCTAGCACTTTGAGAGACCAAGTGGGTGGATCACGAGGTCAGGAGATTGAGACCATCCTGGCTAACATGATGAAACCCCGTCTCTAATAAAAATACAAAGAATTAGCCAGGCATGGTGGCACACGCCTGTAGTCCCAGCTACTCGGGAAGCTGAGGCAGGAGAATCGCTTGGACCCAGGAGGCAGAGGTCTCAGTGAGCTAAAATCGTGCCACTGCACTCCAGCCTGGGCAACAGAGTGAGACTCTGTCTCAACAAACAAACCAAGAAAAAAAAAACCAAAAATAACCTTAGGTCCTGTGCATGTTCCTAGATCCTCCTAAGTGCTTCTGGTGCTTTCTTGTTCATAATTTTGGGTAGTAGGTCTCTAGTGAAGAGGAGTTACTCTTCGTTTACTTCTTGTGGAAGGCTCTTAAAGAAGCCTGTGAAATTTGTCCATTTTATGTACCATCATAGCTGTAAGAAACTTTACAAAACATACCATACACAATCTTCTAATTGGAAAGACCAGATGTTTCAAATCAAGTCACCAGGTATTTAGAAAGCTCCAGCTGTGTTCTCAGTACTCTTTGGTGTCTCTCTCCAGTTGCTGGCACTTGAATTTGAATGACATGTATTCCAAAAAATAGGGTTTCAAAATTTTCGTAAATTACAAATGCCTTTTTTCATAAATAATGGAAAAATGAATGTAACTGCAAATGATTTGCTCTGTAATACTTGATTTTGTTAGAGGTTTAATTATTGAAACGAGAAGTTTTTTTTTTGTCATATTGCTCTCCGAAGTCCCTTCCTTACAGCCTCCCCTCTCCTTACACACCATTGTCAGACTTTAATGTTAGGACATCATCTTAAAGAATTAGTCCTTACTGACTCAGTCCCCACTGTACAGTAAGCAGTTCCTTGAGTTTGTTATAAATTTTGGCAGGAGTGGAAATCTAGGTCACCAGGGAACTCTTGATTGAATTACTCCTGAAGTGCACTAATTGGCCTTTTCCACAGTGCTTGAGAAGTTCCACGGAGATGCTGGCCACTTGGCAGAACTTTGTCCATTCAAATCTAGTCTCAGCCGGGCTTTCCTGAGTATTTTCTCGCTTTTATTTTTAAGAAGTCACCTATTTTATCTCCTTCTGCTCTTTGTTGATTCTAGTTTCTGATGAAGAATTGAAAAGAAGAGTAGCTGAGGAACTGGCATTGGAGCAAGCCAAGAAAGAATCTGAAGATCAGAAACGGTGAGTTTTGTGGTATCAGAGAAAGGTTTTGGTGTACTTGTTGTATTGACCAGTATTTTTAGAGAAGAATGATTGTAATAAATCTCATTATTTGTGTATGACTGAACTTCAGAATGTGCTGAATACATGAACTTGGCCATTTTTGGTTTTAGATTGTGCCTCTTAGAGCCTTGGGTTAGCTGCTTCCCAAAGCTGACTGTGAATTACCATTATATCTCTTGTACTGGTTGCTTGAATATTGAGCCCTGTTTTCTCAATATGTGAGAACGAATTTTTGAGGATTCTCCAGGAATTTCCCAGTCGATCAGCGAATGTACTCATGATTGAAAATTACATTGCTTGCTACAGGCACTAAAGTAAATATTTTGGCTCATGATGAATATCATGTGTGATACATAGTGCCTGGATTAACAAATAGCACTAATTATTATTTTGTTCACTTAAAAGAATTAGGATGTTACAGATATAAGTAAGGTTGGAAATAAAAATCCTATTTCCATCTTCTAAAGTTAACCGCTTTTTAACATTTTATTGCTGGAGATTTTTTCTTCTGCACACACTTCCATCTGATTGTTGCCATTATTAATACTACTAATAACAACAGCTAAAAGAATGTTCATTGAAGTGTTTTTATAACAGTAGAAAATTGGAAGCAATCCAAACCGACCATCCTGGAGGACTGGCTGAATTAATTACAGTACATGCCTGCGATGGAACACTAGACCGTCAGTTATAGCCCTATGTGCTGATTCAAAAAGATGTTGACGAACTACCCACTGAAAAAAAACACCATGAAATGATTTTAAAAAAACATTTTTTTAAAATACTACTTTTTGAAGTTTTAGAGTATGTACTTATTCATAAAAAGATGGGAAAACATTTTAATCTAAGATAAAGTGCTTCCCATCTGTACTATTTCTGGAGTTTGCATATAGCTTAGAGAATTATGATTACATGATCATGTGAATGTCTTTTTACTGTGAGCACCAAACACATGCTTGCCACCGAGCAGATGCTTAGTTTGTATTTGTTTTGTTTTGAACTGCCCAACTATTTTGCTTGAGAGATCTGGAGGTAAGGAATCTTTGAATTGGATTGTAGTCCTCACTGGCCGTAGGACCTTCACCGTATAATTTAACCTCTTTGAGCCTTAAGTATTTCATCTTTAAAATGAGGGTTGTGAAAAATTATTCTTTAATATTTCTTTTGACAAACTGCTAAGCTAACTCAATTTGCACAAAATATACAGAACAGAATGTGAATTTTAGATTAAGACTGCCATTTTCTCAGGAAATAGAGAAGGCTTATGACTTACGATTTAAAAAATCAAGACGTAATTAGTACTGCCAGAAAGGTCTGCGTATATTTCCACAGTTTCCCATGCAGTGCTTTATAATTATTTAATTGGGTTAGGTTGATAGACTATATAATTAGATAGTGATGTTTAAATATTCAAAAAAAATTCAGATTACTTTCATTAAGAAGCAAAGAGAATCAATATGTTATGGTAGAATTTCTTGTCTTTGAAATTTTGTTATTTTTAATTGTTTTATTTTAATAGGGATTTTTTGGTTAGATTCTCATTTACTTTGCTTATTATATTTCACATAGGTTTTTTTTTTTTTTTTTTTGGTCTTCCCTTCTCTCCATATGGTGCAGGCTTTCTGTTAAAATAACTCTCACTGTGTTTTTTTCTCCTTCTTCTTCTTCTTCTTCTTCTTCTTCTTCTTCTTCTTCTTCTTCTTCTTCTTCTTCTTCTTCTTCTTCTTTCTTCTTCTTTCTTCTTCTTTCTTCTTCTTTCTTCTTTCTTCTTCTTTCTTCTTCTTTCTTCTTCTTCTTCTTTCTTCTTCTTTCTTCTTCTTTCTTCTTTCTTCTTTCTTCTTTCTTCTTCTTTCTTCTTCTTTCTTCTTCTTTCTTCTTCTTTCTTCATCTTCATTATTCAGCTTCCATTTGCTCTGCCTTGGCTCATGAAAGGGAAAGGGCAGATGAGATGAGTAAAAGGCGCCAGTGAAAGCCAATTTCATATCTCAGTTGGAAGGGGGTTGGCAACCTAGCTGTAACCTGGACAAATGACTATTGATAAAGAATTTATTTTCTGTCACCTTTAAGGAGAGCAGAGGATGGTGTGGCCTTTATATTATTTTTTCTTTTTAAACAATGTTTAGTTTGAAGCCTCCTTCATGAAAACTTCCAGCTGTCAAATCTTGGCAAAAAATGTGTGTTCATCTATATGATAGTTCTTGGAAGAATCAATAGCTATTTTTTTCTTTCTTTTTTTCTACCAGAGAAGAAACTTCAGAAACAGCATTAAGAAGGTTTTGTGTGCAGTCTTTTAGCAGCAAGACTTTTTTGGAGTCACAGAGCATGTATATGTTATTGTATGTGTTACCTGAATTGAATCGAGATTTGTAGGCAGTTTTAAAAAATGGCTCCTCTTGCCTTTGTACTGTTACTCATACGGTATGTGTCCTGTGTGCCAGGTTTTCTCTTTTTTTCCTCCAAATGCACACAAACCTGTTGACCAGTTCTCAAACACTTAATATCTGGACATAGGCATCTACGTATGTTTTGAAGAAACTTGTTCGACAAGGACTTTGGAATTAATTTCGATTGTGATATTTTTCTTTATAGAATAGCTATTATCGTTGTAACCCTTTTTAAATGGAAATTTTAAAGTTCCATGAAAAATGGAGTATAGTCAATCTCCATACCCCATGACACAGTTTTAACAATTCTTTTTTCATGTACACCTCTAGTCGCTCTACACATGTGATGAGTGATGAGGAAAAGTAGTACAATTTTAAACAGGCCTGTGAATTTTATGGCAGGGAAATATTCCAAAATGTCTTCTATCAGCATAGTTGAAATAAGCACTTTGGCCGGGCGTGGTGGCTCAAGCCTGTAATCCCAGCACTATGGGAGGCCGAGATGGGCGGATCACGAGGTCAGGAGATCGAGACCATCCTGGCTAACCCGGTGAAACCCCGTCTCTACTAAAAAAATACAAAAAACTAGCCCGGCGAGGTGGCGGGCGCCTGTAGTCCCAGCTACTCCGGAGGCTGAGGCAGGAGAATGGCGTAAACCCGGGAGGCGGAGCTTGCAGTGAGCTGAGATCTGGCCATTGCACTCCAGCCTGGGCAACAGAGCGAGACTCTGTCTCAAAAAAAAAGAAAAAAAAAGAAAAAAAAAAGAAATAAGCACTTTGTTTCAGTTAGATTTATTTAGTTGGAAGACTGAAACTTAACTCTGATTAGCTTAGAAAGCAAGGAAATTTTTAGGAGCGTAAAGGATATATAGCTCAAAAGAAACAAATGGAAGACTTAGAGAACCGTTAGCAAGGGGAAGACTGGATATTTCTAAAACTGTGTGTGGTGAGGAAATAGTTCCCCACCAGAAAATCATGACGAGCATCCCATAAGGAGGGGCAACGGATGTTGGGTGGCTGAATTTCTTTGCATGCCACTGATTTTAAGATTTTAGTGTATTTGATGTACCCTATGAAAAATACTGCTGCAAGTTTTAACACAGTACTTTATCTCTTAGGATTTTCTTATTGAAACAGTTCATTAACACTAATTTTGAATTTTTGAAAACATATGTGTGTGTGTATGTGTGTGTGTATATATATATATATATATTTTTTTTTTTTTTTTTTTTTTTTTGAGATGGAGTCTTGCTCTGTTGTCCAGGCTGGAGTGCAGGGGCGCGATCTTGGCTCACTGCAAGCTCCGCCTCCCGGGTTCATGCCATTCTCCTGCCTCAGCCTCCCGAGTAGCTGGGACTACAGACGCCCGCCACCACGCCCGGCTAATTTTTTGTATTTTTAGTAGAGACAGGGTTTCACTGTGTTAGTGAGGATGGTCTCGATCTCCTGACCTTGTGATCCACCCGCCTCGGCCTCCCAAAGTGCTGGGATTACAGGCTTGAGCCACTGCGCCTGGCCAACATATGTATATTCATAAGAAGGAAAAAGTAAGCAGAATAAATTGATTAAGGCAGTGGTTCTCAGCTGGGAGAGCATTTGGTCCCCAGGCGACATTTTACCATGTTTGGAGACATTTTTGGTTGTTACAACTTGTCAAGTGTTATTGGCATCTAGTGGATGGAGGCCAGGGATGCTGTTTAACATTCTGTAATGCACATGACAGTCCTTACCTCTTGCCGCTGCCCGCCCCCCCATTCATTCTCTCCCCACCAAAAAAGAATTGTTTGGCTCAAAATGTCAGTTGTACCAATAGTGAGAAACCCAGGGCTAAGGTATTTGGCTCAAAATGTCAGTTGTACCAATAGTGAGAAACCCAGGGCTAAGGTATTCTTCAAACCAGCCTACATTGAATTTAATTGTTCTGGATCGCTTTTGGACTCAGGGTTTAATGTCTTTGTTTTTATACACAATATCATATTCTATGCCATCAAAACCTCGGTGACACAACATTCCTTAAAAGATTACTCCACTCTTGTTCCTGGAATTTTTCCAAGCTGTTGACATCAGTTCTGCAAATTTTGATGCTTCTGTGCAAGCTATGACAACAGCAGCAGGACTGCCGCCTGGCAGATAGCAATTTTCAGATGCTTTTAGGTTTGTGAAAACGTGAAAAAATATGCATTCTAGAATTGATAAAATGCAGTCCATATACACTCCAGACCATAAAATCTGTCAACTTGGAATGACTTCTTGAATGTCTTGCTTTACCTTCTACTTAATGCGGAAGCCCTTTTTAGGCATCTGTGACTGTTAGGGCCACATACATTTAGATTCCATTCAAAATCATTGAAACTGACCATATTTCATTAGGTCATCTAAAATTTACCCCAACCCCTTTAAATCTCCACTCCTAAATCTATGCAGACTTCCATACTTAAAAGTTGCCTTAGAGGAGGTTTCTCACTAAGGCCATAGTGACAGTACAGTTGCTAATTATCAGCATGTTGACTATATAGGTTATATTTTCATTTTCACAAAACATTTACATATGGACTCCCAATTCATTTTATCATAGATTTATCCTGTTTTATGGGGATCTTAAGTGATTTGCTTCCACAAATCATGCCCCCCAGAAATCACTGACAGATTAGTTCACACACTAAAATTTTTGGGTCTAATTTGAAATCATGGTTTTGCTTATCAAAACATCTAGTAGACAGAATAGTTACTCAGTGTACCGAGAATCCAGAGTAAATGCCTCTTGTCAGCAGTCTGTTTTTGCTGTGATACTCAATGGTGTGTTTGGATTATAGCTGACCATATTGTGTTGTAACTGTGTAGGCCAATATAGCAAGATATAATATGCTATAGTTTGAGTATAGACTTTTAAAATGTGATTTACTTCTCCCCTGTGCCCTACCTCCAAAAGTCAGTCTTTGACAGCAAGAAAAATGTGACTACTTCTGACCTCTGACCTTTGGCATTTGAATTTCACCTCTTTACCTATAAAGGCAAGTGAAAGTGTTTCAGTTATAATAACATTTTTTTTTTCAAGAAACCAAGAAGAAAGGGAATAACTGCTTAATGTTGGAACTAACTGTATGTCAACCAAGATTACTTGCTTGCTATTTTTCAGTATACATTAGTTGAGATTTTTCCCTCACTTTTAGTTATTTGGAAAGTTACGTTAGATTTGTAAGACTTAAAATAATCAATTTGGTTTAATGAGTGGTTTAATAAGTTAGTCATAAATTTTATCAACCATCTGGGTTAGAGTATAGTGTAGTTCATTTATTTTTCCATTGATAGCATTGTTGATACCATCAAACAAGGGCTTAAAACTCATTTGTACCTTTTAGTTTCTCATGGTAATGGTGAAATTTATAGGGATGGTACCATCTGTTTAAGTTCATTATATATGATAATTTATCTTGATTTTATTATTACATATGTTCTGCCTTTTTCAAAGGCAGAAAAAGGCAAAAGAAAAAGCAGAAAAAAGGAGGAGGAAGGAGTCCTGAAACAAACAGGGTTTTGTGGGTAACATCATGTTTAAAATGCATAATATAAGAAATCATGTGACTGGGCATGGTGGCTCATGCCTGTAATCCCAGCACTTTGGGAGGCTGAGGTGGGCAGATCACCTGAGGTCAGGAGTTTGAGACCAGCCTGACCAACATGGTGAAACCCCATCTCTACTAAAAATACAAAATTAGCCGGGTGTGGTGGCACATGCTTGTAATCCCAGCTACTCGGGAAGCTGAGGCAGAAGAATCGCTTGAACCCGGGAGGCGGAGGTTGCAGTGACCCCAGATCGCGCCACTGTACTCCAGCCTGGGCAATAAGAGCGAAACTCCGTCTCCAAAAAAAAAAAAAAAAGAAATCATGCACCTAGCATGGCTCTTTTCACATAGTAAAGTCTCACAAGTATTTGTTCAGTTGAAAGAATCACTGGGTCTGGAAAATCATGATAGCCTTTTTTTCTAGAAGGTGCAGTTCTATATTATGTATGTGGGCATATATCTATTCTATATTAAAATAAAAACTTAAATTATGTCTTTGAAATTGGCTACTGACCAGAGACTGTAGATACTTGTCTTATAAATCTTTCTTTTAATTTAGTATAGTGTTGTACACTCGTTTTCCTGTCATAGATGCAAATTACACAGTTATGAAAATTACATACCTTCAACCTGCATGTAATTTCTAGGTATATAGTAATTAAAAAAATTTTTCAAGGAATGAGTACTATTGATAATTAGTATTGATCAAGGCTTATAAAGGCATAGTTTTGAAATGATCTTATGAGCTCAGTTAGCAATCAGTATATTCTCAATGCAGTCACAACTGACATAGGCAAATGAATTTCACTTCTTGTAATTTATAAATAGTTGCAAAGAAGGTTATTGCAGAAATTTGAGTTGTAACTCTTCAGCGACACACAACTGATGTCCAGGTGTTACCTATACCATCCTGCTGTGATGTGAGCATATTTCCCAGGCTCATTAGGCTTCAGTGGAGGTAGTAGACAGTTTGTTGGCATTATTTCCAAAATATTCCTTTATATACTCCAACATTTAAGAGATCCTTCTGTAGTACAGAAGTCCCACTATTTTAGATTATTTTTCTTATTAATCCTATTTTTCCTGTTTTTTTAATGCTTTGTTGTGTTGCTGTTTGTTATACTCATACTTTTCCATTTTATTCTGTTTACCAGTTGATAAAAAGACCTAACCAGTTCTGAATGTAGTAGGAAGAACATGTCCTAGCCACCCAGTATTTTTCACTGGAAGATGATTGGAAGTGCTGTGTATGTACTAGGTATTGGAATCTTGTGCCATCTGCTGCTTTCATTGTTTTTCTTCAAGTGGCACTTTTCTATTTTTAATAGTCGACTGCTTTTTTATAACCAACAATGATAGAAGTTTGGATTTTCCAGCTCTGTTTTATTCTCATTGTTTTCTTTCTTTTTCCAAATCCAATTTTCTTTCCTACTGATGCTACACTGTTGTAAATCCTGTTTGAGAAGATATTGTTACATGTTAATATCAAACCTGGAAAACCAGAGTCAATTAAGCATGCCATAGACATCTAACTTTTTTACTGGTTGTAATAGCAGCAGTGATATTTGACCACTTCTTGTTCACATGTTTCTTTTGACAGTAATTATAGTGCTTTCTCTCGTGAAGTGCGGTGTTTGAAATCGTTTGTGCCAAAGTTGATTTCTGCATTTGGAAGTTTCCAGGAAATGGTTTCTCAGTGTTCTATAGCTGTAATAGTCTTGTTGAAGTGTCTCCATTACTTTTTGGCCTGGGCATGTGGAGTTGTAATGTATTCAGTCATTTATTATTCCTTGCATAAATGATTAATGTTTATTGTTAGCATTATCACTGATTTATAAAAACAGATGACTGAGTTAGACACAGGTAATGTTTTTCAGTTAGCAGCAGAACTAGATTAAAATTGGCCTGCTGCATAGCTCTACCCAGTCTTTTGCTGAAGTGATAGAATCATATAGGCTCTCATCTTTACGTAAACATTTTTCAAAGGGAATGCAACATGGAACCCAAAGTAAAGCTGATTTAAGTGCTGATTGGTTAAAGCTAGGACTAGGGACTTAGTACCGTGTCAGACCATTTTCTTCTTTTTCCTTCCTAAAGACCCAGGCCCTTGTGCTAACTGGCGCTTTCTTCAAGAAAACTTTGATCAAGATCATTTTCTCTCAAATTTGGACACTTTTTGTCTGAGGAGTGTACTTTCCTTACCCAAAGAGCATTTGTTTAATAGACTCGATTCTGTTTCTGTTTTAAAAGGTGGGTGGACAGTGGGCTGTTGTTGATTTCCTTAATCCGGAAGTCCGTATTTGTGGGCAGTGGCCCACATAGGCTGGGCCTAGCCCTGGCTGTTTCTTATTCCTGGGCCTTCTGGAAGCCATCTGTTGATCCTGTTGGTAATGATGTGTTAGGAACACTGGAGAAGAGTGTGAGGTCCTTCTGTGCAGTATCTGGAAATACTGGAGAATATTCAGAGAGAGTCCCTGTTTCCCCTCCTGACCTTCATAGCTTTGCCAATATAGCCTCAAGCTAAAAAGGAACGTGGGCAACATAGTTGTAAATCCAGTGTAAATTTTCTCTCCGGATTATAATACTTCCAAACATTGGCACTTTCTCCTGTTTAAGTAATAACCTTACCCTGCTTCTTTTCTTGGTTGGAGCAAACTGTTAAACAGGAGTAGCCCATCTTAAATTTCTGTTTAATACTTTATTGAGAGAACCATGTTCTTTTGTGTCCCATTCTTATTCAGAAGCAGTTGTCATTTGTCTTTGAAAACTTTCCTTGCGGTTTGATACAGATGTACACATAGAACATGCACACTGGAGTCACATCTAATCTGTGAAAACGATTTCAGAGTATAGGACCCATATGCCTAACTACAATGTACAAACATTAACAAACACAGGTGTCATCTCTTACTTACTGTGTGCTGAGTACTGCTCTAAGCATTTTATATATTTTCATTCATTTCAACTATATAACACCTGTATTGGGTCGGCATTACTGTTATCCTCATTTTATAAATGAGGAAACAGGGTGAGAAACTTACCAAGTGATATGGTTTGGTTCTGTGTCCCCACCCACATCTCATGTTGAAATGTAATCCCCAATGCTGGAAATGGGGCCTGTAGGTGGTGATTGGATCATGGGTGTGGTTTCTAATGGTTTAGCACCATCCCCCTAAGGCTGTTCTTGTGATAGATTTCTCATGAGATCTGGTTGTTTAAAAGTATGTAGTCCCTCTCCCCTTTCTCTCTTCCTCCTACTCTGGCCATAAAAGATGTGCCTACTTCGTCTTGCCCTTCTGCCGTAATTGAAAGTTTCCTGAGGCCTCCCCAAATGCTGCCATGCTTCTTGTACAGCCTGCAGAACCGTGAGCCAATTAAACACCTTTTCTTTACCAATTATACAGCCTCATGTATTTCTTTATAGTGATGCAAGAACAGAGTAATACACCAAGGTCATATCTATCAAGTAAGTGGTGGGGCTCGGATTTGAATCCAAGTGTTTGCATTGAAACACCCTACAGTATTACTTTCTGTATGAACAGGGAATACCTTCTTTAAAGTCTTTCATTTACAATTGTGGGAAGAAGTATCAAACAGTTATTGGATTTTCTCTTCTAAACCTTTAGTAAATAAAAGATCTCTTAAAAATGACCTCTGTTTTGTGTTACTGGTTATTAGATCTAGACAGCTACTCTGTACAGTATTTAAAAAAATTCTTGTATCTTAGGACCAAGACAAGCTGTCTTGAGAACCTGTCTTTACAGCTAATATTCTTTTTGTTATGTATGCTATCCCTGACTTTATTTATGTATTTATGTATGTATGTATGTATGTATGTATGTATTTATTGAGACGTCACTGGCTCTGTCGCCCAGATTGGAGTGCCGTGGCACAATCTCAGCTCATTGCAACCTCCACATCCTGGATTCAAGTGATTCAAGTGATTCTCCTGCCTCAGCCTCCCAAGTAGCTGGGATTACAGGTGTGTGCCACCACGCCCAGCTAATTTTTTGTATTTTTAACAGAGACAGTGTTTCACCATGTTAGACAGGCTGGTCTCAAACTCCTGACCTCGAGTGATCCACCTGCCTCAGCCTCCAAAAGTGTTGGGATTACAGGCTTGAGTGACTCACTGCTCCTGGCCCTATACCTGACTTTTAAATGCTTGTTTGTGCACATTTTCAGTGACAGTGGCAGTTTAAATTTCTCATGAGTTCAGTTCTTGTTAGCTTAAGATTGGGACATTTTTCTTAATGGCACAGTGGGGAGTATGTGGAGCAGCTGGTACTCTGCCTTATGAACTTTAGAGTTGAGGATCTGCTGCTGGTCAGTGAGACACATGTGTGCTCACTAGCAATTTCCTGAGTTCAGTGGAGCAACTTGGGCACCTTTCACGGTGGGGGAATTTGTTAACCTCTTTCTTGGAGTTAGGAAGCAATAAAGAAGTGCAGGAATTACTTTAATTAATGGTTGCAGAGGGGAAAAATTTTTACATTTCTCCCTATATTCATTCTTAGACTTTTGTTTTTTTAAAATGGAAGACTGGCTCATTCTGTTATTTTATGTATTTGTATTGCTTGATATGCTGGGTTTTTGGCTTGTAGTGTCTGTTGTTAGTATTTATTAGCCTTTTGTATGATAGTCAAAGTCATCTCATTTGGTCTACAAACTTAGATGTTTTGAAATCAATTAAAAACTTAGCTGCTGGGACAGTTTGCCATTGGAAATAGAATATTGAATTTCTCTGTCAAAATATTCAGCCACGATGGGAGCAATTGTTACTTATATGCTATTTACAATTGCTTCCTTACATAAAAACAATCTGAATCCTCGAGGCTGCAACCATTTCATTTGAAAGGTTTTTTTTTTCTTCTTTCTTTTTTTGAGTTATCCCCCAAACAATTTTAGTGTGATTTAGGTGTCAGGTATAAAGCATTAAAACACAGATTAACCATGTAAATGTTTCAATCATGATTTAAATCCAAGTTTCTTCACAACTTCTCAGAATAGATCTTTTAAATTCCTGTTTCTTGGTGCCATTTTGTCAATACTGATTTAGATTAAAACAAAAATCTCACAAAAATCTGTAAATTACAGTGCATTTTGACTTCCTGATGGGTTTGATGGATTAAAACCAAATGATACCAAAAAAGTACCCCACCAAAGTCAACTGAAATCACTGATGTGACAAGTGTCTACTGGTTAAGAAACCCTTATCCAAGAGTTTCTGCAACTGTTTCATTATTTCTACAGAACCAGGTAGGTTTGACATGGATAGGTCATTCCTCAAACAACTGAAAACATGGATATTGTGTTGGTTTGTTTTAAAAAAAAAAGAAAAGAAAAGAAAATTACCAGGGAAATACATACCTATTAAAGGAATTCAGTAAATACAGATGAATAGTTTTCTTTCTCCCTCTTTTCCCTTATTCTTGCCCTCTCCAAAATCATTTATACATTCATACCCTAGATTATTTATCATTTTTTTTAAAACAAAATGAGCATATTATGTAATGTGCTTTTTTCTATTCAGTCATATATTGTGATCTCTCTTCCCATGTCAGCATGTATAGTTTCAAGTAGACTGTCTATCTGATAATAAATGCCATTTAAGAAGATTTTGCCTAAGAAAAGTAATATTACTAATAGTAATAATATGTAATAGTAAGTAATCATTTGTAATAGTAATAGCTAACAGTTTTGAATACTTCCTTTGTCCTAAGCACTGGTCCAAGCCCTTTGCACATGTGATTATTTAACCTTCATAGCAGCCCTATGGGGCAGGTTCTGACCTGCTGGTCTCCTCACTTTGTAGATGAGGTAGCTGAAATCCAGAGGTCACTTGCTTATAGCCACATAGCCAGAAAGCAGAGGAGTTGGAATTTGAACGCAGGCAGTCTGCATCTGGAGCCACCCATACTTACCATCACTCGATTAGATTGTGTTTCAGAGGCTAAATTATTTTCTGATCCAGCAGTAATGTTATCTATTATATGTCTGTCTGAATGCTCTTTTTTTTTTTTTTTGAGATGGAGTCTTGTTCTGTTGCCCAGGCTGGAGTGCAGTGGCGTGATCTTGGCTTACTGCAACCTCTGCCTTCCGGGTTCAAGCGATTCTCCTGCCTTAGCCTCCTGAGTACTTGGGATTACAGGCACCCACCACCACACCCATATGATTTTTGTATTTTTAGTAGAGACGGGGTTTCGCTGTGTTGGCCAGGCTGGTCTCAAACTCCTGACCTCAGGTGATCCACCCACCTTGACCTCCCAAAGTGGTGGGATTGCAGGCGTTAGCCACCATGCCTGGCCCTGACCTTCTTTTGATGTGGTTACTGAAGGTAACCCCTCCCCTCCCCTCCCCTCCCCTCCCCTCCCCTCCCCTCTCCTCCACTCCCCTCCCCTTTCCTCCTTTCTTTTCTTTCTTAGTTTTGAGACAGGGTTTGGCTCTGTCGCCCATGCTGGAGTGCAGTGGAGCAATCTCAGCCCATTGCACCCTCTGTCTCCCAGACTCAAGCCATCCTCTCACCTTAGCCTCCTGATTAGCTGGGACTACAGGTGCATGCCATCATGTCTGCCTAATTTTCGTATTTTTGTTAGAGGCAGGAATTCACCTTGTTACCCAGGCTGGTCTGGAACTCTTAGGCTCAAGCCATCTGCCTGCCTTGGCTTCCCAAAGTGTTAGGATTACAGACGTGAGCCATCGTGCCTGGCCTGTAGATTTATGTTTTATGGGTTTTACCGGTAGACTGTGCCTTAATTATGGAGCTCAATAAATAAGGAATTTAGATTGAAAAGAATTTCACAAATGAAAGGACTTTTTGTGTTTTGTTTTTTAACTCACATGACTATGTTTTGAAATAAAACTGTCAAAATACTGTCAAATGGTGGGTAAAAATTAATATTACTCTAGATTTAGCTGTAATATGTTGGAAATTGTGCATTTCTTTATGAATATATCTGTCAGCGGTACAATTCAGTTTTTATAGAATTAAAGAAAAGGAGCCCAAGTGAGTTTCTGTAACTTACGTTATTTAGCCCTACATAGGTTTGCCTTACATAGTTTGCCTTAGAAAAGCCCTCTCCTCAAACTACTGAAAATGTGGCTAATGCTAGTCTAACAGAAAATTGAGGGTGACAGAAAGTTGAAGGTAACATCAACTTTCTGTAACCCTCATCAACTTTCTGAGGTTACAGTGAGCTGAGATCACGCCACTGCACTCCAGCCTGGGTGACAAAGCAATACTCTGTCTCAATCAATCAATCAATCAATGTCAGGTATAAATAAGTAGATAAATAAATAAATGTCAGTGTTTCTACGTAACAGAAAGAATATTAACTGTAAAGACAGATTCTCAACAGAGCTTGGTCCTAAGATAAAATAATTTTTCAAATAATTTTTATTATTAATGATTCCAAATTCATTCTTCCTGCCTTTATGTCCCTATTTTCCCCTTTCCAGTGAATTGGTCCTAGTGTCTCTGCTTTTAAAATATATTAGAAATTAATTGCCTCTCACCTTTGCCACCCCTGCCTTAGGCTAAGCCAATGGTTCTCAGCTGCAGGAGATTTTGCTCCCTTCCCCATGGGACTTCTGGCCATGTCTGGAGACCTTTTAGGTTTCCCAACATTGTGGGTACCACTGGCATCTGATAGGCAGAGGCCAGTGAGGCTGTTAAACATACTACAGTGCACTGGACAGCCCCTCTACGACAAAGAATTGTTCAGTTCAAAATGTTGCTGTTGCTCCGAGGCTGAGAAGCCCTGGTGTAAGCCATTACCATTTCTCAGGTGTAGTATTAAAAAGTCACCTCTATGGGGTTATTCTTGTCCGCCAGATTCTATTTTTCACAAAGCAGCATTAGTCAGCTTTAAAAAATGTATTTTGAATCATGTCACTTTCTTTGCTTAAAACCCTCTAATGGCTTCATTAGATTTAGCGTAAAGTCCAAGTCTTTTTCTCTGACTTTCAAGTCCTCTACCTATTGTTACACATTTACACCCTCTGATACTTGGACCTCCTATCTTACCACCCTCTCATTGAACACTTCAGCCACTTCAGCCGCCAAACCTGTTTGTGTCTATAGCTCCTTGTCCAGAATATTTGCGCTTCATATTTTGCATGGTTGACTCCCTCTTACTGTCAGTTTTTCCCAAATAACCCTACAGAGAGGATTTCCCCGGTCATTTTGCCTAAAATAACACTTCTTTCTTTCCTGTTCTCTCTTCCTAGCTGTCCTTTTCCTGATTTGTGTTTCTTTATAGTATTTTTTTTTTCCTGTTTTTTGTCTGTCTCCTGCACTGGAATATAAAAGTCTATGAGGGCTAGGCGCGGTGGCTCATGCCTGTTATCCCAGCACTTTGGGAGGCCGAGGCGGGCAGATCACCTGAGGTCACGAGTTCAAGACCAGCTTGGCCAACATGACAAAACCCTCTCTCTACTAAAAATACAAAAATTAGTCAGGCATGATGGCAGGCACCTGCAGTCCCAGCTACTCAGGAAGCTGAGGCACGAGAATCGCTTAAACCTGGGAAGCAGAGGTTGTGGTAGCCGAGATCGCATCATTGCACTTTAGCCTGGGCAACAAGAGTGAGACCCTGTCTCAAAATTTTAAAAAGTCTATGAGGGCAAAATTCATTGCCTGTCATATAGTAGGTACCAAAAAGGGATTTTATACTAAATTACGATAATATTTTACTGTTATGGCTAAATACATTAAAATGGGATAGAATTTGTCCAAAAGTCAAAAGAGACAGAATCATCATATGAGAGTGGCAACTGCCATTTGATGATTGTCCACTGTGTACTGTGTGCTGTGCCTATGTTTGTATATATTAGCTCTGAACTCCCCAAGAGCCCTCTGATGAAGCCTGCTTTGGCCTGTGTTGTGGCCTATAAGATGATGCTCCTCATATTCCCCTCCAGGATCCAAGGCCAGGTGACCCCTGCTCTGCCATCAAACTGGGGAGCAATTGGATGTGGTAGCTCTGCTTTCTACAGGTTTATTTTACAAAAGTAGCTTGGAGCGGATAAGTACCTTGCCCTGACAAGAGGCAGCATCAGGTTCAAATCCAGTTCTCTTTTACGCCAAGCCCGTTCCCAACACTTCAGATTTTCATAGTGCTTAGGAAGTGACTGTGATTCATATCTTCCTGTTGCGTAGGCTTAATTGGCTTTCATTTTCTGATACGAGGACTGCATTTATAACTCCAGAAGCAGTGGTTTTTTGGTTTCAGGTCCTGTCCTGAGACAGTTGCTCAGTTTCCTTCATTTTTAGTGAGCATTGTCTAAAAGTGGAAACTTGACAGTGTATGAATATCATCTAAGCTTTCAGAGTATTTTTATTGTTGGCTAACAACATAATCAAAATTTGAAACTACATGAACAACATGTACTGTAGTTTACACTTACATCTTACACGAGACTGAACCAGAGCGTGTGTTGTATAATCTTTAAGCCTTGTCTGTTGGGACAGAAGTCAGGAAGGCTCTTGTGTCTCTCGACATATATTTCTGCTCCCATGAACCTTGTCAAAGGGATTCCAGATGTTCTTTGAATATTTGGTGCGTTAGATTCAAGAGGTGCCTGGCGTAACATGGATTTATATCTTGAAACTTTGCACTCTTTCCCTGGTTTTGTGACAGAGTGGTTTTTTTTGTCATAACCTGAGAGAGCATCTCGTCTCTCCTCGTGCCCCCCTTGGCCTCCCTGGCTCCTGGGAATCGGGGCTCTCTCCAGGCACCAGGGAAGGTAAAAGCCCAGAGCTTCCTGGGATGGCAAATTGTTCTGAGTTTCAGTGTGTTCCTGTACTTTTTTTTTTTTTTTGGAGACAGAGTCTCTCACTGTCACCCAGGTTGGAGTGCAGTGGCGTGATCTCGGCTCACTGCAACCTTTGCCTCCTGGGTTCAAGCGATTCTCCTGCCTCAGCCTCCCAATTAGCTGGGCTTACAGGCGCGCACCACTACGCCCGGCCAATTTTTGTATTTTTTAGTAGAGACGGGGTGTCGCATGTTGGCCAGGCTGGTCTCAAGCTCCTGACCTCAGGTAATCCACCCGCCTTGGTCTCCCAAAGTGCTGGGATTACAGGCGTGAGCCACCGTGGCCAGCCCTTGTATGTTTGAGTTGAAGATGATCTCTTGCTTCTTGGCCTCTTATATCTATCCTCCCACTCACTACCTGTGTGTTCTGGTTTTTGTTGTTGTTGTTTTGGTCTTTTTTGTTTTTTCATTTGCCAGCAGCTTGTCATAGGAATGACACATACTCAGCAGAGTCCGCTTTGGACAGCTTTTTGCAGACAAGAACAACAAATTCACCAGTCAGGGAACAAAGTGAGAGAAAAATGAAGAACAATATTAGAAAAGAATCCTTTGGGAAGCTGCACAAAAAATGTTATATTAAAATCGATACCAGGGCTTGACCTTTTGTGGTAGTGTATATTTTAAAGCCTCCTATTGATTCTCTTTTAATAACATGTTTATTCTAGTTTACTGACATAAGCCTACAGAGAATACAAAAAGAAAAGATCAAATTCTTTATTACAGTGGTCATTTAAATTTGTCTCAGACATTTCATATGGCTAGTGTTATATATGTATATACTTAACATGTTCTTATGCATTGTAAGACTTTGAGATGTTATGAAGGTGACAAAGGGGATTTTTATTTTTGTTGAAAATACTCTTGGCCTTGCTGTGACATATATCTCCTTCCCTCCTTCCTTCACTATGAAATTGCTTTTTTTTTTTTTTTTTTGCTTTTCTGCATGTGTGTAGAATACAGAAAAGTCTCATTTTGATTGATTTTTTTTTTCTTCTCTTGAAAACCATTGATAGCTTAATCTGCTGAGTCTGGGAACATTTGGTGACAGTTCTATGCATAAAGACAGCTGTCTTTCACTGTAAAACTAATGGCAAAATGTCGAAGAATAGGAAATCTTCTTACCTGACCCCTTGATCACTCAATCTTGTCATTTCAAAGACAGAAATATTTATTGCTTTTCACCGTGTGGGGCCATGCACATTTCACTTAGGAAGATAGCCATCTTAAGGATGTTGTCCAGTCATGAATTGGTTGCACTATTCTTATCTCCTCCAGTTTTTTCCATTAGGAAAGAAACAGAATCAATTTTCTTACTTCATTCAGATGATTTCCCCCAACATAATGGATATTAAGAGGTATCCAGAATAACAGGAAGGACTTGAGAGATATACCTGGAAAGGTTATCCTGTAAATGGCAAATTAAATGAGATTCAACCTGTAGAACATCTTGTTAATAGGCTTGGGGAGAAATAGGATGCTCAGATCTAATTCATGGTTTTAATGTAATAGTCCTGTTGTTTATGGGACATCTAATATCAAATGTTGAGAAGCCAGACAGTAATTCCAGGAAGGCTGTAATGAATTAGAGGACATTTTGAAAGGGCAAGTAAATTAATCAAGAAGCTAAAGCATCAGAAAGTTGGGACACGTGTATTGGAGCATGGGAGGAGACAGGGAGGCTCAGCAGAGATGTAGCAGGGCATCCCTAAGGGGGTCCAGAGAGTGGCTAGTTTCTCTCTGCCCTTGTGTCTTTAAATGTTGCAGGGACCTGGAGTCAGCAGCCGTAGTGATGATACTGCTGCCTTTCTGCACACTGCTGGTGGGGGGCCAGCCATTCTGTTAGGATTGGTTCCTGGACACTGACCGGCTTGCTAGGGTCGCAAAAGGTGAGTGTCAGAAAAGCTAGCTTATAAGTAAAGGTAAAATTTAAATGAAACTAAGATTTAAAACTGTCCAGCTTAGCGATCAGGTTAACTAATCCCTCGGTAGAAATTGAGTTATGATATATGTCCAAAAAGAGACTGAGAACGAGACAATAACTAAAGACACAGGCACAATCAAGTGGGTCTCTTCGAGGGTCTGTCCCTGCTTGCTTCTCTCCTACCTTGTCCCATTGTCAATTCTTTATTAGCCTGGTCTGCCCTTCTGTGTTTTATCATTACCCCACCCATAACAGCTTCCTAGTACCTATCAATATAGATCAAAGTGAAAATCACAAGGCACATGATAGTAATAAGTATTTTTTCTAGTTACAAAAATAACTCACACTGTTTAGAAAATTAGAGAAATGGAGCCAAACAAAGTTAAGAAAATGAAAATCACCTATAATCCCACTATTCACACAAAACCACTGTAAATATTTTGGTATACAGGCTTATACATACAGGGAAAAAAAAATAACAGAAGTGGTATTATAGTGTCCTTACTGTTTTTATGAGCTGCTTTATTTTTGCTCATAATATATCATAAAAATATTTTGTCAGTACATATATAAATAACTTCATTGTAGTTCACTCTTAGACATTTACAGTTCTAAATAAATGGTTCAGAGTGTTTCACTTTTATGAACACTCTGCATTGGATATCCTTATTATTAAATTTACACATATCCAGTGTTATTTCCTTAGGGTAAATCCCTAGAAATGGAATTACTAGGTCAAAGGTTATACTAAATATTATTATTGTCAAATTGCCCTCAAGAAATTGTGTTACTTAATTCACCACCAATATGAATCCTTGTTTTTTTCTCACTGTTGCAAACTTTGGGAACATAGTAGTTAAACCAGTGTTGTGTTATGCCCATACAACCATGGCTGCTCATATATGTTTATTTGGCTAGTATTTTCATTAATTTTATTTATTTATTTATTTATTTATTTATTTATGAGACAGAGTCTTGCTCTGTTGCCCAGGCTGGAGTGCAGCCGCGCAATCTCAGCTCACTTCAACCTCTGCCTTCCCAGGTTCAAGCGATTCTCGTGTCTCAGGCTCCCAAATAGGTGGGATTACAGGTGTGCGCCACCATGCCTGGCTAATTTTTGTATTTTTAGTAGAGACAGGGTTTCACCATGTTGGTCAGGCTGGTCTCTAACTCCTGACCCCAGGTGATCTGCCTGCCTTGCCTTGCAAACTGCTGGGATTACAGGTGTGAGCCACTGCGCCCAGCCTATTTTCATTTATTTTAGATGGGATTACTGGTGGGATAGAATAGTCTTTTTGTGTTAGTACTGTGAGAGTTTAGATGCTTTAATTCTTGCCAGATCATTTTAGGTTAATGTTAAGTTAATATAGTTTAAGAAATCTGTAACTTAATAATGTTCTTTGTTAGCTGTCAGTACATAACAAAATCCTGTCACTGAGACCTATATGTGGCTGGCGAGATACCATAGTTGTGCAATAGGTGAGATACGATATAACTGGGAAGACTCTAATTGCCCTGGAGCGGACTCAGTATTTCTAAAATTGCTACAGCAGATCTAGCCTCAATGTGATTTAGTTAGCTGGTCAGTATTACAACATATCTATAAATGTATAATTGTGCCGTAAGATCAAATGTCACAGAAGAAATAAAACAGCTTTGTGACATTTCTAGCTTTATAAGTAAAACAATACCCTCTATATAGTAGATACTATATATTTGTTGATTATTGAATTTGACCATTCCTTCATTTTTTTGAAGGATAACTTGATGTTTGCCTTTTGCTCGTTATATACAAAAAGAGGAAAATCAGATAAATTTGTAGATTGAAATGAAAACTCCATGAGAAGCAAAAATCAGTGACTGAGCTTTGGGCTTAAAAAATTACATAGCTTATACTTTTGTGCTTTCTGTTTCTTGATTCTGTATGCTGACCTGATTTTTAAATTCCTTTTTAAAAATGAGCACATTAAACAAAATGAATGTTGATCTTAATTCTGAGAAAATAAGGAAATATGTTTGTTGGATCTTTTCTTGATCCCACACTAATAAGAGATGCATAGGTCTAGTTCGTTGTTCAGGTTCACCCTCGAGTGAGGTTGAGCCTAGAGAGACAAATGCACTTCACCCTTAAACCACATATGCTGATTTAATATAATGAATACATCTAAGCGATTTAGAGATGGAAGAGATTTTAGGTTTGTTTTTTGTTTGTTTAATTACAAAAATAACCCAGAATTGGGAATCGGAAGACCAGAGTCTGGTCCTGCCTCTCTACTTATTAACTGAGCAGAGATTAATCACAGTTTCTTTAAGCTCAGTTTTCTCGTACTTAAAAATAGAAACAATTTTAAAAGCACTAAATACTGCTTCTATTCTACTTTTTTGTAAAGATCAATATACTGAAATATATTGAAATTGCATTGAACCTATGTACTTTTATATAATGGTATTTTTAATAACAAAAATAAGAATGATTATTATTACCACAAATACTTCTACTATAACTATAATCTCTGGAATAAACTCCCTCATTATTACAAATATGATAGCAGTGGTTTGATACAAATGTTAAATCAACAGTATCCCAAACACACTTTTTTCAGTTTGCCGTGCCGTGGTAACCAGATCATTGAACTCAAATAAAAAGTACCAACATTTGAAAATTGTCTTCATTGCAAAGTGTTATGCTATTTGAAAAAGTTTGCCCACTCCCCTTGCCTACTGCAGTTTCCCTTTCACGTTGCCTTTCTCCTCTCTTATCCTTCATCTGCTACTTAATTGTTTCAGTGTCTTCAGTTATTGTCCTGTTCTCATTCTCTTTGGATATACAACTCCTGGGCTCAAGTGATCCTCCTGCTCCAGCCTCTCAGATAAGTGAGTTTCTACATGGCATTAGTTAACCTGACCTCTAGGCTAGATTGTTTTAAATCCCTCTTTCATTTGAATGTTACCTTTACTTACAAGCTAGCTGTGCTGTCACTTACCATTTGCTTTTACAGCTCACCTTTACAATCAGTCCTATCTTTTGCGAACTCGGAAGCCACTCTGGTATTCTCCTGCTTGGATAGATGACTGATAAGATATATGGAAAAACTGATGAATCTGGTTTTGTTTTGGTAATTCTTACCCAGGAACACATTAATTCTCATATTAAATCTTTAAGGTCTGCTGGTTGTAGTGGCTCATACCTGTAATCCCAGCACTTTGGGAAGCTGAGGTGGGCAGATCACCTGAGGTCAGGAGTTCGAGACCAGCCTGGCCAATATGGTGAAACCCTGTCTCTACTCAAAAACAAAAATTAGCTGGGTGTGGTGGTGGGCGCCGGTAATCCCAGCTACTCAGGAGGCTAAGGCAGAAGAATTGCTCCATGGTGGTGGTTGCAGTGAACCGAGATTGTGCCATTGCACTGCAGCCTGGGTGACAAGAGCAAAACTCCATCTAAAAAAAAAAAAAAAAAAAAAAAACCTTTAAGGTATCTTTCTGGTTCAGAATTCTAAATGTTAAATGTTGACTTTCTAATGGAAATTATTTTCATCAGGACTCTTTGAAGTTTTCAAAAGGGTTAATGTTAGGGTTAAATTGATTTATAAAGATGATGTCATTCTTTTCAATCTATTTTTATCCTCAGTGTATTTTTATCTCAGCAGGTATGTTTGTAGTAATAGAACAGGTGGGCTGGGAAGTAGCTAGTCAAAGGTGGCAGATCACTTTGGGCAAGAGCTTGAGTCAGCATTGAGCCTCAGCAAGTGTAAAACAGAACATTCTGTAAATTTGAACATGGCAACTATAAATTGCGATGCATTGTCATAGTAAGAAAAAAGAAGTAAAATTGGTATTTACAGCCAAATAGTGCTTTTCCACTGTCATATATGATGGACAGTGACAAAATTATCATCTCCTCAGCTATCATAGTTTTGAGTCATGCCAGATCTTTAAGTTTTCTGTGTCTCATACAGATAAAAATAAAATCTTGATTGTGGTATTTGCTATTCTTGTTTGCTTTTAAAAACTAGTTGTCTATCTGCTTGTCTTCTCCTGGGATTGACCCCAAACCCAATGAGGTTAATTTACTATTGGAAGCCCATTTTTACAGCACACAGGCCTCAATTTATTTTAAGAGCATGTTTGCTAACTCTGTGCTGCTTTAGCCCTGTAAACATGAGTCTTAAGGGAATTTTTAAGAATTGGCAATAGTGGGAGTTTCACATTCTGCTAGCATTCTTCTGCAAGTCGTGTTTCACATTGTCTCTGAAACATTTATCTGAGACACAGCCTTCTGAGGTTCATCTTGATTAATTATATATATATGTATATAGATCCTTAATGCTTTCAGGATTTATTTTTCATAAACTATCCGAATTGACCTCCTTGGTACATTGTTTTCCACCCCATTTCCTTCCTCATAGGCATATATACATACTGCAACTCCTAGAAATTCAAATACATGTTTTATTTTTCAATAACTTGGGCATTTCATTTCACCCTGGAAAATGTAATCAAACTGTATAACAATGTCATTCATTTTCATTTTCTTCCTCAATCCCTATTTAAACCAATGGAAAGTTAGTATCATTGCAACATTTACTATGATATGAGTGTATTGTACGTGGAGGTTTCAGGAGGTGGTCATTACTGTGTGACATTAAATGGAAGAGCAATTTTAGTAATGGTTCTATAGATATTTGATAAGAAAAAGAATTTGTAAATGTGTTTCTATTTAAATAGCACTCCCATTCTGAGTTAATTCTATTAAGGGAAGCTAAAAATGAATTAGAAATTGAAGCTATGTTGTAGCCCCAAATTGTCTTTTTACGTGAGTGGTCTTTTTTTTTTTTTTTTTTTTTTTTTTAAATAGTGCTTACCTTCACCTAGGTTATCTCTATAAGGAATGCTGTTTGTACACTGTTATGAACTACAAATAAAATTATTTTTGTACTATGAAAACCTAATTATCATGGATTTCTACCATTAGCAAATATCAAATCCACTTAAATTATCAGGAAAAAACCCAGAGGCCAAAAGTTAATGTCTTTTGGAGTTGGAGAGATCTGATTTGAATGCTTTGTCTCTTAGTAATCTGTGATCTCAAGTCAGTGATTTACCTTTCCAGGCTTTACTTTCTTCAGTTAGGAAGCCGAGTTAATAAGAATACCTATCAGATAAGCATGTGTTTCAAATGAAGATTAAATAAGATAACATATGTAAAGCGCCTGGCACATATTAAACTTTTGACACAAAATGCTTATTCTTACAGATAACTCTCTTCTCTCTTTGAGGTGAAGATCAGTAGAGTGTGATGGTTAAGAGTGTGGTCCTAGGAGTCAGACCACTTGGGTTTGAATTCCAGGTTCATGGGTTACTAGTTCTGAGACCACTTAGTAAATTACTTAACTTGTTGAGGGCTCAGATACCTCCTCTGTCAGATGGAGGACACTAAATAACTCTAGATGCCTCATCTGTAAGGTGGAGGACGATAATAACTCTTACCTCAGGGTTACGTTCAGGATTGTTTGGAGGATCTGATGGTTCATTCCAGGTAGAGTTCTTAGTACAGCACAGTGACTCACACAGAATCAAAGTAAATGCTCTGTAAAAATGATTCTCTATCGTATCCATCTGTGTATTCATTCATTTCAGAGAATTGTTTCCTAGTTGTCTAGTGTTAAAAATCTGTCTGCTCTCTTCTGCATGTACCCTTTTTCATTTCCTCTTGCCTTTATAATTTCTAAAGATTGTAAAAGATGTCTTTGTTGACGAAAATGGAAGAAAAAGTAGCTAAGTGGAGCTAGATGAGCTTTTTCTCTTTTGTAGGAGCCATTGCTCCTTTCTGGAAAACTATGCCATGTGTAATTAATTCCACAAGTGCTAAGTGAGAGAAATAAGAAGACTTTTTTTCTTACCACATTTACAAGTTTTTAAAAAGAAAAACCAACTTAGTTTTTAGTTTGAAAAATATTCCTTTTAGTTGACGTAAATTTTCACTTTGCTATTGGTGCTAAATGGTTGATTGTTGTGTATTGCTTTTTTCCTTGCTCAGATAATCATTTTCAAGGGCTTGGAGACCCCCTGTAAAATCCAAGGATCTCTGCTGCTGGAATGTTGCAGTGTTACATGCGAGAGAAAGGGATAACATTGTGTTTGGCTTTCAAAAAGACATTCTGAAAGGAGATCCAGAGGGTTAGCAGTGCCCGACTCTACTAATGTAGTTAAAGCCCTGAAATGAAGGTAGTCAGTGGCTTTGCACACAAATATGTAATTTTAAGAATTCTCATTTATATGCCAGAAGGTAACATGCAAGGGTTGAGGGCATTGAATAGTAGGTTAAACACAGGCCTTGCAGAGAAAAATTAAATCATTTTTGGTGAGGAAGATGCCATCTAAAGCTATGCCTTGATAACGATCTTAGAAATTAACAGTCACACAGCTGTGTGTTATGAGGTGAGAACTGATGAGAAGTTGTAACATGTACCTCTATATTGCTTTGAAATTTTGGAAGAGAAATACCTAACTTGCGCCTAGCTATGATGTTGAGACTTACTGTAGCTCTGTGCTGTCCTGTGGCCACAGGTGACTGTTAAACACTTGAAATATGGTTGGTCCAAACAAATACGCTCTAAAATGTATACCAAATTCCGGAGACTCAGTGTGACAAATGTAACAATCTCTTTACTAGTTTATTGTATTGATTACATGTTAAAATGATAATATTTTGGATGTATTGGGCTAAACAGAATACGTGGTTAAAATTAATTTGGCCTGATTCTTTTTAGTTTTCTAATGTGGCTTCTAGATGTAGTCTCCATTGTATTTGCATTAGTCAGTGTTGCTGTAATATATTTAAGCATAAGACAATTGCGTGAAAGTGACAACATCACAAAAGTGAAAAAAGCTAAAGCCCAGTACCCCATCTCACTCCCCAGTGGTAACCATCATTAACAATTTTTTGTGTTCTTGTAGTCATTTTTTAGGTATTCTCTTCTTCCCTTAAGTATGTTGTAAATTATAGAATAATCATAAATCTACTGTAATTTAGTAGAGATTTCTGGATTGGGCTGGGTAAAAATGTTCTAAATGAACATCTATATGCCCTTTTGTCTCAGTTACTCATACTTGAGAAAAGCCTTATTACTGAATCTTTGTACCTTTACAGAGATACCACTGTTACCTGATAGGATTGGGACTGGTGCTCAGGATGAATTATTTTTCATTGAAATTGTAGCATCAATTCTTTCAAATGATTTAACAGAAGAAATGGACTCTCGATGACTCTGGTGGCAATTAAGGTCTCATATTGAACGAAGAGTATTACCTGTCATTGGCAAATGTATCACGTTTTCTGCAGTGTAAATTTTAAAGCAGTTTTGTTTCTCTTTGTCACTTTTTGAAATAATTGTTGATAAAATTGCTGATCTGATAAAAGTGGGATAGGTGAATTTAGTAGCATTACATAATGTCATGATATAAAAAGGAATGATACTATATTTGATGAGAGAATCCATCTGATTTTTAAAACATAATGCTTTGTACAATGTTCTAAGCACATAATAAATGCTAAATAAATACTTTAATCAATGCTTAAAACATGTAATGTCAAATTGAATAATAGAGCATTGAGTGTCACCGACAATTTCCTTTTCTAAATTAAGATAATTTGTGAACTATCAAAATATGACAGTAATGAAAGTTTAGACATTAGAAAATGTTTAACCCACATATTTGTGCTTATTTTCCTCCTTTATAGAAACAGAATAAGGCAATATACAAATGGCCATTTCCTTTTCTTTTTATTATAATAACCATAATGAAAATTTCAATAAAGAAAATATAACTAAAGCAGTACCTTCCTGAAACATTGTAGGTGCTCAATAAACAGACTTCTTTGTCTGTTCATATTGGTTTCTGCATAACCAATATGCTTAACAGTATCGTTAATTGGATTCCACAATAATCATTTGACATAGAGTGTACTATTAACCATCTTCATGTGAGAATACCAATGGTTTGAAGATGTTATAATGATAAATTCAGTATGTGGCAAAGTAGAGTCTAAAATCCAGATATTCTAACTCTAGGTTATATTTTAGTGATTGTTGAAATGGCCATTGCAAACTGGAAATGCAGATAAATATTGGAAATTGGGCCTTATTCTTTGAATAGTGTTGTTTGTCTTGAGACAGAGTCTCTCTTTAGCCCAGGCTACAGTGCAGTGGAGATCATGGTTCACTGCAGCCTCAACCTCCTGGGCTCAAACATGAATAGTGGTTTATTTTTAAAACGCTAACATTCCTAACATTCCAGTTAGGAACACTTTAAAGTCCTTTCTTCAGAGCACTGTGATTTTGGGTATTACTTAATTGATTTGTCAATAAATCCTATTCTCCTTGCTGTTTTAATGCTAATTTTTAAGACAGGATTGTTTGCAAATGAGGCAAATCCAATAATGTGTGCAAATTACCCATTGATTTGATTAAATTGACTCATTGAACAACTTTGCTGTGTGATATTTTAGATTAGGTACTTCCCTTAGTAGAAGATGTGGAGGCAAGTCATTATTTGATCTGAACTTGCTACTTTATTACAGTTTCACGCATTTTTAAAAAGAGGAGTAATCAAAATGATATGTTGATACAACTGGCAGAATTGATTCCTAAATGCATTTGAAGCTAGACTACCCAATGTTATTTTTTACTCTAACCTTATTATTATTTTTTCCACCTTTGGCATAACATGTGAGCTTCTAGTAATTTAAAATTTCTGATGAATGACATTTGATAAATGGTGTGATCCTGTGAATAATGATAAGCACTTGAAATTCAGTTGGTGAAGCATCAATTTCACACCTGAGACCCCAGCTCCAAGTTTAGGTTAAAGGTTTGCCTGGCGTCCGCAGTCTTTTTCTCAGGTCCCTTGGTAAGTGCAGTCATTCCAAACCACATTTTTCTTCTGCATCAAATTCAGGCAGGACTCTGAATCATTAAATATTAAACCTTATATTCAGGAACATTATTCATTCATTAATATTGCATTGCAGCCTAAACTGTATTGTTCAAAACATTTTAGGATGTTATGCAACTCTGTCAAAGTACATTAACAAATTTAAGTCATGTTGAACTAAGCAAAAAATGACAGACTGCATCACATACGTGTTATAGTTGAATTTTTGTATAGGAAGCATTTTGTGTTGGGATATTTGGAAATCACCGTAAAGATAAAATGGATTGCAGAGGAAGCCAGATATAATGAATATTCACCTTCTGTGTAACATCTGCTATACGTCCTAATGAAATTTGTAGTTATCCCTGAAATGTTTCTTCCTTGACAGTATTTATTTATTTTTAAAATTATTTTAACTGGGAGTTGACTATGAGTTGATACCATTCTAGCTGCATATAAAATGACAGCATTGGATGCAGGGACCATTTTTCAGATCTCCATGATAGCCATCATCTCCACAGAATTGAACTTAGACCTCCCGTGAGCCATAGAGTGACTGGGAAACTTTTGATATTCGCAGAGTATAAGAGAGTGATCGAGTTCAAGCATTGGTCTCGGTCTCTGACAAAATTTATTCTGGAATGCTGTGAACACATTTGGTCTCTTGCTGGTTTTTTTTTTTTCGTTTTTAAAAAACCCTGTTAGTTACAGTGAGAAGCCGTAAAATTCTTCCCATGCAGGAAAGTGGTAGAAACATTTTTTTGTGCGTCTAAAATTGTTCTTTCTTAAAAAAAAAAAAAGAAAAATATTTTTCTGGTGTGGTAACAAAAAATTGAAATAGGAAATTCAAATAGAAAGTGTAAAAATTCACAATTGATGAGGTGATAGCATACTTTTTTTGGTACAGTGACAGTAATATAGCTTATGAGCTTTATCTGAAGTAGGTGAAATACTGATTATATTTTACTTGAGCGATCATTGACACTTAATGGATTAGAACTTAATGAGGGAGAGGTAGTTGGATTTTAAAACATCCTTGATTACACAGATTTTTGGAATGGAGGACAGATTAATCTTCCTGTGATATGTAGATCAAAAACTGTATAGGCAGCCAGTGGGCTCTTCTTGAACACCTACAGCCGTTCTTTCAAAAATGATAGAAATGGATATTGTGAAGTAAATAATGAAGGTGGCATAGTGAATTCCTGCTGGCAGAGAGTTAAATTATTCATTTTGTTAGTTTAGCTAACATGGTTCATGCTGCGTGGGATTTGAGCGCTATGTCAATGACTAATATTGCATAATTAAAAAGCCTCAGTTCCTTGGGCTTAGAATGTAGCTGAAATTTAGAAATGGTTGTTAACATCGTGGAAATACAGTTTTATTTGTGTAAGTAGATGCTGTTTACCTAGCCATTTTGAAGTTTTGACTTTATGAAACATTTGTGTAGCACGTAGGCATATGCGGAAGATGTTTTTAACGATAGTTAATCTTGCAGTTCCTTCCCCTTGCTTTGCGTCCCACCCCACGGTGTTTTTCTTCTTGAAAGGCTGCTCTGTAGTAAATGGTCCGTTTCGAAAGCCTGGTGAGCACACTCCTTCAGCATCGCACTGCTGCTTCTTCCCTTTGCTTCTCTCTTCCACATTAGGTTGCTGATTAGCGACAGGGCTTGGAAGGATTGCTACCTCTGTACTATTCAATCTGGGGGACTGCATAGGCACTGATACCTTTACAAAGCAACGCCGACGTTAGTTTATTACCTTCTCAATTTTAGCAACTCTAAAGGGAAAGAGACCTAACATAAACCTCTTTTCGTTTTTGTACGGTATAATCTTATACATAGTATTTCATAGTCAGTCAATTGGACTATTTTGTTCTATGTTTCTTCACAGAATGTAATTTTACATGCATATTTGTACCTTTGGGATAACTTTTTAGTAGTATTTTTGAAGCTCAGGACTCTGAGAATGGGGTAAAACAGAGTGGAAACACGTTCTGGGTCACCTGGTAGCCACTTGTTGCCTTGTGATGTCAATACCTATATGTGCTTTTGCAGTTGCCTTAGGGCCAGTTGGATGGAGAACATGTAACAGTGCCCTGCACAAAAGGACCACAGAAGGGTGGGCTTCGTTAGGGGAAAGAAGAAAGACGAGACATGTACATCAATGTTTGAATCAGAACATGGAGCATTTTACTTTGAGGGTCTGTTTTGGTTCACATAATCAAGATGTAGCATAGTAACTAGCTATTTGGTTTTTTCACCATAAATCTAGAATACACCTTCCACCTTATGTTTTCCTGTGTGATTTTGAGTAATCTATTGAACTTCTCTCAGCTGTGGTTTCTTTAGCTCTGAATGGGGAATAGCAACTACTATGTGGGATTTTTGTGAGGAGTAAATGAAATAACATACATAAAACACCTGTTAAAATACCTGGCACAAGGAGGTACTTCACAAATGGTAGCTATTATAATATCATTGGTAGTGGAATATTATGCATAATTTTTAGTTAAAATGGTATAATTTGTATGTTAAAATTGTTAATACTAAAAATAACCAAATGAATGGGTGAAAAAATGAAGGAGCACATAGGCCTTTTGTTAGAATGAGTTGGAATTGCGTGTTATTGTAGACACCTTAAGAGCAAAGCCTAGGTTTTACGCTCTGTCTCCTGCCGGCCGATTCCACAGCTTCACACTATGGCCTGTACATTAGATTCACAAAAAGTGCTTTTAAATGCACTTCAATTTCAGGTTACTTCATTTGTTTGTTTTTGTCTTGGATGTGGATTCTGAATGGTAATTTTTCTTGAAGTATGTCTATGATTTCACTTTTGAGTCAAAGATGGAAAATACCAAGTGAGGATACAGCATAGTGCCTATAACTAACAATATTGTATTATAGGCTTAAATTTTAGGAGGGTGGACTATATATTAAGTGGTCTTAAGGGGGCGGAAGGAAACTCTGGGAGGTGATGGACTTGTTAATGGCCTTGATGGTAGTGAATGGCTTCATGGGTGTTTACTTATTCCTAGACTCATCAAGATGTGTAAGTATGTGCAGCTTTCTGTATGTCAATCATACCTCAATAAAATGGTTTTAAAAAAGAAAATACCAAGTAAGGAAATGAACAGGAGTTATCTTAAAATGACAGTAAAGAAAATCCTACCAAATTTCACATTTTTTTTCCTCTTTCTATACATGTTTCTACCATTTTGAGGTGAAAATTAAAATCTAGTATACTGCCTAGTATGGCTTTCAAATCAATGTATTTGTGTTTGAATTTTTTTAGCGTGATTTCATAGGGAATACTAGAAATAAAACATCTGTCAAGGAATGAATTTTTTTGCAGATAAGTAGTGTCAGAGAGGCACGAAATTGATTGCTGTGATCTAAGGAGAATGCGCTGTGGAGCAGGCGTGGTGGGTGCTCATGTTGTCTGTTGGTCTCTCTGTGTATGCCAAGGTGACTTTCAACAGAGAGATGAGCTTGGTCTAAGGGATAAGGCCCCTTCAACTCTTGATATTTCTTTTGAGGTTGTAAGGAGTTGAGGTAAAAAATATAGGGCCATCTTTATTCAGAAGTAAGACTGTTGGAAATCGTTTTCTAAGGCCTATGTTTAACTAGCTAATAATAACAATTGTGGTTGTGTTCAATGATACAAAATTTGATTCTTAAGAGACGATTTATCCTTTTGCTGGACTGGGTTTTAAACAGTTTTTGAGAATAAAATTGGTTTTGCAGCATATATTCCTTTGGAGAGGGGTGGTTGTGTTTTCTCATAGAACTTCATTAGACTCCTAGCTTTCAAAAACGGGTATCACTCTTCCCTCAGATTGGCTGACCTTTACAGTAATTGGCGGTGTCCCTTTTCGCTAACATTATAGAATAGGTGCTGGCCATGAAGTTTAATCTTGAACTTACTTCTGTGTAATGTTTACTCAAAGCTGTGCTCTGAAATATAGGCAATCCATCTGTTTCTTGATTGTCTAAGACCTGCCTTTTCATTATGTTTGATGATTGTTAGTGAGCTGCAAAACTGGACCATGTTGTTCTGTCTGTCTATATCAAATTTCTCTTATTTGATTGTTTTGGTGTTCAGTTTTCATCCTATGTATATAGAAAGACCTTGTATAGTACTTGCAGTGAGTGGGGGAGGGGGCTATGTGAAACCTCAAGGTTTCTTTTTAGAAAAATGTAGCCTATAGTGAAAAGATGGTACGAGGAAATTATTTCCGTAAGAACTAATGTACAGTGCCCCAGGTTGCCCTATCTTGAACTTTTTACTTATTAACTCTGCCCTAAAATTCTTTAACCCTTTAATGTTAAAACATTAAGATGAAACAGACATTTTAAAAATGGAGAGGATTCTAGGGGGTTGGAGGCTTGAAGCATCTCTGCACCTTCTGCTATCAGTTTCAGTCTCGCCACTAGCTCTGTTTCTCAGAAGCACATCTGACGATGGATGTGAGCCATTGGGCTAGTTCTGGCAAAGTGCAGGGATCAACAGAGTTGGCCCGTTGGCCCCAGTCTCTGTGACTGTTCCTGAGAGAATCTTTTGGTTTCATGTCCCCGTCAAGTGGTTTGGGTGGGTGAGGGATGGGGAGAGACTTTCTCCAGGTTTTCTTAACAGGGGGCTGCAAACTCATCAGCTGGTGGCATACCACTGGGCCTCAGCAGCAGAGGCTGCCTCATCCCCCACCACTTAGTGGATCCTTCCACCTAAGGCAGCCCAACAGTGGGACCTGAGCTCTGGTGCGTAGGCAGATGAAAAAGAAGGGGTCATCTATAGGACACAGTAGGCAGAGAGAAAGAGACAAATGAGAGCTTAGAAGAGGTGTATCTTGGAAGAACTCTTGGAATAGTTCAGTGGCGCTTTGATGTTTGTGGCTTTGACAACGATTGCTACTTGATTTTAATACACCCTCAATTTTAAGTTGCATTTTGATATCATAGATAGTGAAGAGCGGAGGAAAGTAACTTCATGCATGTTATATTTGATGAATTAGACCAAAATTCTAGAAGGAGATAAAGGGAAGAGTTTGAGAGGAGGTGATAATTATATGATATAAAACATTTCACTGAGCTGAAGAAAAACTGGAGTCTGCAAATTGAAAGGACTCTTTATTCTAGGAGGCACTGAGGAGAAAACATGCATACCTAGTCATAGACTGCTAAAATTTCAAAACTCTAAGGGTAAAGAGAAAGCGTTATGAGCTTCCAGAGAGAAAGAACACTAATTTATAAAGGAAATGGGATCAGCCTGGGTTTAGGCTTTTCTTCTGCCAGAGTGGAAGCTAGAAGATGGAATGACACCTAAAAGGACTGCAAGCCCAGAATTCTCTGTTGAGCTCTCACTCAGCTGTTAGGGTGAAAAAGAGGACCATGGATATGCAAGGGTTCAGAAAATTTATTAATTTTAACTCTAGCAGACAGAGTCCATTAAGGAGATCAAACACACCAGTTATTTTCTAGAGAGAATTTAATGTAAGAATTGTTAATGAGGCATTTAAGAGCTGAAAAGGCAAAAACAAACAAAAAAAGTAACTCTAAAGCAGTACTGTTTAACAGAAATATTATGTGAACCATCATTGTAGTTAATTTTCTACTAGTTCTATCACAAGTAAAAAAGGTAGAAATAATTCTATTTTTTCTCAGTATATCTAAAATCATAACATATAATGAGTATAAAGTTTATTTTCATAGCAAGTGTTCAAAATCCAGTGTTTATTTTATGATTAAGCAAGTCTTGGATTGGACTAGCCACTTTTCTGGGCTCAGTAGCCGCATGTGGCTAATGGGGACTGTATTGGACATTGCAGCTCCAAGGTATCTCAGATGTAGCACTGGGGGAGCAATGGGAAGAGGTAGTTGTTAAAACATTAAAGCTTGGAGGAGAGGCTCTGTGGGATGTAGCTCAGACCTCCGAGGAAGGGGCATTTCCTAGCTGGTAGATTGCTGTCTCTGAACTCTTAGGAGAGAGACCTGTGGTTCTGGGACTGAGATTTTCAAGAGTGTGCCAGTAGGTAGGGTCAATGTTTCCAGAATGGGGTGCACTGAGGCTGATTTTGCAAGCAGACTCAGCGCGAACAAAGTGCAGACTCGACTCAACTGCTGCTGCTGCAGGAGCAAGTGCTGCTGCTGCTGGGAAGCAGTGAGGCCCGAGTGACGCGATAGGAAGCAAACGGGAAACAGTTCCTTGTTCTTCCACCAGCCTTGCAGTTTCCCTCTGGCTTCCCTTGTTGGGTCCTAGTAGGGCCCCAGTTATGTAGCAGAAATGTGTTTAGAGACCTTGCCCTCCCCGCCAGCCCCAACATCATGAAGCAGAGAGCAGAAGAGGGCTGAGAAGCTGAGAGTCATAGCCAAATGTTGAACACAGTAGTCCATCTTAGGATAATACTTAAAAAATAATTCTAACCAAATTAATTACAACAGAGACGTCCATGTAGGGGAAGATGAAGAGGAGGGGAAGCACCCCTGAACCCCTGAGGATCAGTCTTTGCCTTGTGTACGTGAAAGATAGACTGGGATTGTCTCATAAAGTGCTAATAAAGATTCTCGAAATTGAAGAAAAATTTTTGAGGAAAAAAAAAAAACTAAGAGCTTTATGAGTTTCAAAGCACTGAACTCTTAGCTCAGAACTGGGCTGGGGGAAAGTCAAAGTATTCAAATGATTTCATCTTACTGGGTTTGCAGGAGTAGTGTTTGAGGAAAACTTATAACTGTGTTTTTAAACGATAGTAGAGAAAAGAGTATGAAATTTTTTTTGTGAGAGTTAGGGGGAGGGTATGGTAACTTGATACAACCAGGAAAATGAGGAAAAGGAAAAAAGTAAAATTAGTATTAAACATGATATAAAATGGAAGAAATAAATATATCAGTTATACTGTTAATAATTGTGACTGAGCACAATTACCTATTTAAACATCAAGGCCACCACATGCATAATAAGAGCTATGTATTTATGTGAAATGCAGTTAAAACAAAGTAATTTGTTTTAACCTTAATAAAGGTTAAAAATTAATGGATTGGCAAAGTTGTGCCAAACAGAAAGAAACACGAAAAAAGGTACAATCAAAGGTTATAAACACTAAACAGAATAAAGAAACAAATCATGTAATAACAAGCACAGTTTATAAAGACAGCAGCCATTAACCTTTATGCATCAATCAAATTAGCAGCTCAATGTATGAATCAAAAATGATTAGAAATTCAAAGTTCAGTTGATTTACAAAAATAATAAGGGTCTTAGCATAATTATTTTTTCCTTGAAAATGTTTACTCTGGCTTCGTGGAGAAGCATGCTAAGCTTTAACATTTAGCACATCTAGTATAAAAAGAGACAGAGTGGGTTAGGTTGTGTGCGTGTGTGTGTGTGTATGTGTGTGTCTGCGTAGGGGAGCAGAAAGGCCATTCACATCCACCTCTCTCAGCCCCACATCTGAGAAGCTAAATGCAGGTACAGGGTGAGAGGTTGCAGTTTGGTTCAAGCTGGAAGGTCTTTTGAAATCAGAAAGAAGAGGAGAATTATTGATTGTTTTCCTCCATAGGGCTTACAATGGTAATGTCATCTCTTTGTCTGGCCTAAGGTTTCCCTAGCCTTATCAATGAACATAATTTCAAAATTCGAGTCCTGGCAAAAATGTGTCCCTTATGAAAAAGAAATGTAAGTGCAAAACAATATAAAAGACTTGATGTATATTTTGTCTACGTAAGTGTACTGAGATTCTTACATTATTTCATAGCTTACGGTCCTCTTTATGAGACTCAACCCGTGTCTCTCAGGTCATGGAACCAGGATTATTGTCCTAGTTTCTGTTTTCAGGACGAAGCCATTTCACATTGTCATCTGTCCAGGGCTCAAGCTGCCCATCTTGGATGGGGCCGCTGCTTGCAGGAGGAGTTGATAGTTTGCCTAGCAGGGCTCATGAAAGGGATTTGCCCGGGGATGTCTGTGTTTGACCTCAGTTCCTTTTTCTTCCAACTGACTTCACGATTGTCTATCTCCAGCATCTTAGTAAATACACAGCAGCAGTGCCCATTCCAGTGAAGGATGCTACAGGGGAGGATCCTTGAGGAGGGGTATAAATACTTTCTAAACAATAGTAACAGGTCATGCATGACCCTCACATAACTTCTGTGAAACAGGTTATTTATTTATTTATTTTTTGAGATGGAGTTTTGCTTTTGTCGCCCAGGCTGGAGTGCAACGGTGTGATCTTGGCTCACTGCAACCTCCACCTCCCGGGTTCAAGAGATTCTCCTGCCTCAACCTCTCCAGTAGCTGGGATTACAGGCACCTGCCACCACACCAGGATAATTTTTGTATTTTTAGTATAGTGGGAGTTCACCACGTTGGCCATTAAGCCCTGCTGATAAGACACGGTTTAATGGTGGTGTCTTTACCTCCCCATTCCCACCATTATTCACCCGTATATTGAATATTATGACGTTTGATGTGTACTTTGAGGTAAAAAGCTGATGGTCTCAGTTTAAGATGCCTCTAAATATTCAGTTCAAGTTAGACAAAGAAGTGGCTATAGGTCATTTCAGTAGAGGAAGACTAGGATGCTTTGTGGTGTTGTGTAATTTCCTCTTAGGTAGTTTTGATTGTGAATTTCTGAGAGAGAGTGGGTGCAGGAGCCATGGATATAGTAACATTAACTTATGAACTAAAATCAGAATACTTTTCAAATATAAATGTATTTTTCAGTACAGTAGGAGAAAATATTTAAGAAGGTTGAAGAGCATCTGGGACAGGTGGTACTTGTTCCCAAATGAGAACTGAAATAGGGACTTTAGGTATAAAGTAATGTACAATGTGTAAATGGGAGGCAATCATCTGGAAGGGGGAGATGAAAGCTATTTAGGATTATGTCTGTAGGTAATCCATAATTATAGTCCTGGGCTTTCAGTTATGGGTTGAGTTTTTTTTTTTCCTCTTGCATCATTTTGAAGCTATGCAGACATATTTTCAGATAGTGACAAAATTTTATTGTGAATTAAAATAAAATCACCTTTTCTATGTTCCTGTGGAAAGGAAGGAAACCTTGACTTAAATTCTGAGTGCCATTTTCAATGGTATTTACACAGAAATGTAGATGACCAAAATAAATGTCCTCTTGGTTTTGTTCAGAACCAGGACTTAATGATGGTTAAATACAGTCCTCCCTTAATATGCAGGGAGGATTGGTTCCAGGATCCCTAAGGACTCTAAAACCCTCAGATGCTCAAGGACCTTATATAAAATAGTATAGTACTTGCATATAATTGGTGCACTTCCTCCCATATACTTTACATCATCTCTAGATGTACTTACAATACAATGTAAGCACTATGTAAATAGTTGTTAGACTGTATATTAAAAAATTGTATTATTATTTTTTATTTTCTTGCTTTTTTTTTTAGAGATAGGGTCTCATTCTGTTGCTCAGACTGGAGTGCAGTGGTGTGATCATAGCTCAGTGCAGCCTCCAGCTCCTGCAGTCAAGCGATTCTCCTGCTGTAGCCTCACTAGTAGCTGGGACTTACATGCAGTTGCCACCACACCTGACTGATTAAATAAAAATTTTCTTAGAGATGGGGGCTCACTGTGTTGCCCAGGCTGGTTCTGAACTCCTGGCTTCAAGTGATCCTCCCACCTCATCCTCCTGAGTAACTGGGATTACAGGCGTGAGCCACCGAGCCTGGCTTTTATTATTTTTTTTTCCCTAAATATTTTTGATTCCCAATTGGTTAAATCTGTGGATGAGGAACCCATTTTATTTAATGTATTGCTAAATTACCATTATGTAAAATATATATTGCTAAATAATCATTAAATAAAGAGTACCTATGTTCCATGATATTTATAAAAATATGCCCACATTCTGTATTCATTCTTTCAAAATATATTTTGAATGCTTACCAAGTGCCAGGTATTATTTTGTGTGGGGATTACAGTGGTACGTAAGAGAAAGTTCTACCCCCATGCCACTTATTTTAATGGATTTTAATGGTATCTCTATATTTGTGTGTGTGTGTGTGTGTGTGTGTGCGCGCGCACGTGTGGGTGTGGGTGTGGGTGTTTTCTGTAAGAATGCAGGCTCTGAACTTGGCTGAGTTTCATTCTGGCTATACCTCTCACTGGTTTTATTTTGGGTCAATTTGACTTTGAGTAAGTTTCTTATAACCCTTGAATGATGTGAGTGTTAGGAACACTGATCCCTTGTGCAGTTGAAAATCTGTATATAACTTTTGGCTCCCTAAAAACTGAAATGCTAATAGTCATCTATTGACCGGAAGCCTTACCAATAGCAGAGTAGATTAACACATATTTTGTATGTTATATGTATTACAAACTGTATTCTTATGATAAAGTAAGCTAGAGAATAGAAAATGTTAGTAAGAAAATCATAAGCAAGAAAAATATATTATTTTTAAGCAAGAAAAAATATATCTATTATTTATTAAGTATAAGTAGATAATCATAAAGGTCTTCATCCTCCTTGTCTTCAGGTTGGATAGGCGGAGGGAGAGGAAGGTTGGCTAGTCTTGCTGTCTCTGGTGGTAGAGGCAGAAAAGATGAAAGGACAGGCAGGCATATTATGGAAATGCCTTATAATTTCTGTCTGATTTTTTTTTGGCTTTTTCTGGTTTCTCTAAAAATGTTTCTACGTGGTACCAATTCTCCTCCCACTGTTTGCTTTAGTTTCAGTGACTATATTTTAGAAGGGTTCCTGTCATAAAAGAAGTCATTTGTAGTCTTGGATAATCTGAACCCTTCTGCCAGGTTGTCTCATGTCAGTTGTGTTCTGGCACTGCTGCTTCTACATCTTCTCATCGTCTGGCGGTGTTTCGAAAACACTCATCTCCATCATGTCGTCCATCTTCTGTTAATTGCTCTGGTGTGGTGTCTGTTAGTTCTGGAATTTCTCCAAGGTCCATCTTGAAACCCTTCATCCCCCACCTTTTTTTGGTTATATTCACAATCTCTTTCATGATTTCCCTGGCTGGCTCTGTTGTAAATCATGTACAATATCTGGACACAGTTTCCTCTGGTAGGAATTTGTTGTTTTGGGCTTGATGACTTTCACGGCTTTTTCTGGAACAACATTGGCGTCTTCAGTGATGTAATTCTTTCAGACTTCATGATGTTTTCTCTGTCTGGGTTCTCTTACATAGCGTTGACAGTCCTTTTCATAGATTATCATGTCTGATGAAGAAAGGTCCTTATGACCCCCTAATCTACAGGCTGATATAAAAACATTCTGTTTGCGGGTAAGTCACCACTTTGATGTGTTCAGTATTGAACGCATGGGGTTCTGGGTGGCTAGAGGCTTCATCCAATATCAAAAGAACTTTAAAGGGTAGTCCTTTACTGGCAAAGTATTTTCTGATTTCAGAAAAAATCATCGATGATAAATCATCAGTGGAACCTATCCAGAAAATAGGTTTCTATTGTGAGGATCTTCTTGCACAACCAAAAGATTGGCAGCTGGTGTTTGTCTTTTCCTTTCAAGGCTCAGGGGTTAGCATCTCTATAGATAAGGACAATCGTGCCATAAACTCAACTGCATTTGCACAAAACTAATAGAGATAGCCTATCCCTTCCTGTCTTAAATCTTGGTACTTGCTTCTCTTCTTTACTCATATATGTCTTTTGTGCCATTTATTTTCTAGAATATGGCACTTTTGTCTGCATTAAAAATCTGTTCAGGCAGTTATCCTTTCTTAATGATTTTTAATGGCATCTGGGAACTGGTTTGCTGTTTCTTGGTCAGCTGCTTCTCCTATTATCTCCTATTTTCTTGACATTTTAAAGTAAAACCTCTTTCTCAAATTATCAAACCATCCTTTGCTGGTATTAAATTCGCCTTTAAGCTGTCGCATAATGGAGACTTGACTTTTCCTCAAATCTCATTAGAGTCTATAGGGTAAGCCTTTCTTAGCAATCCAGCACTCACATAAAAGTTGCATTTTCAATACAAGATTAAAAGATATTTCTCAAAACATGCATGGTTTTTGCGCCTGCTGGCATAGCCACATTGAAGGCTTTGCGAATTTTCTTTTCTTTTTCTACCACAGTCCTTATGCTGGATTCACTTATCTCAAAATGGCAGGAAACTGCAGCTGCAGACCTCAATCTATGGTACTTATCAAGCAATTCAACTTTTTTTTTTTCTCCTGTAATGTCTTGACTTTTCTCTGCTTCTTGGGAGCACTTCTAGCATCACTGGTGACACTTTGTATGGGTCCCATGATGTGATGCAAAGTTATGGTATTGCAATAAACACAATGAAAAAGACATGAGAACCTCAAGAGATCACTTTTTACTGCAGCCTGCAATTTACTGGAGAGACTAACTGCTCACTCGGAGATGATTAGCATCACATAGTGTGTTAAGCAGATACTCTAACTCCTGAGCTCACTACAATAGCAACAGGAGGTCCCTACTGAATTATAGCAATACAGTATGTACTATAGTTAATTTTATGCAGTTATGACTTAATACTGCATCTTTACGTCTGTTTACATTTCCCTTCACTGCAGATGGTGCCATGTACAGTCTGTTTGTGTGCATACATTTTGATAAATTTTAACTTTTTGTTTGAGATAGAGTCTCGCTCTGTCACCCAGGCTGGAGGGTGCAATGGCGTGATCTCAGCTCACTGCAACCTCTGCCTCCGGGGTTCAAGCAGTTCTCCTTGCCTCAGCCCCCCGAGTAGCTCGGATTACAGGCGCTGCCACCACGCCTGGCTAATTTTTTGTATTTTTAGTAGAGACGGGGTTTCGCCATGTTGGCCAGGCTGGTCTTGAACTCCGACCTCAGGTGATCCACCTGCCTCGGCCTCCCAAATTGCTGGGATTACAGACATGAACCACCGTGCCTGGCCAATTTCAACTTTTTAATAATAGATTTGTGTGTATTTTATGATAGAGAATGATAAAACTGACCAGAATTAACATATTTTATGCATTCATGACATACTTTAAAATTTTATTTATATTTATAGATAGGTGGTTCATCTGTGAGTTTTATCAAATTGCTACAAATCTTCAAAAAATTTTCAATATACTTATTGAAAAAAATGCACATACGTGGTTCTACACAGTCTAAACCTGTGTTATTGAAGGTTCAGCTGTACTTATAAGTTCTGTAAGCCTCAATTTTGCATAATTTCTCTGTGCCTCAGCTTTTCATCTGAAATATAATTGATTTAATAGGGTTGTTGTGAGGATTAAATGAGTGACACGTGTCAAATGCTTACATTTGTACCTGGCACAAGTAAGCATAATAAATGCTAATTCTTTTTCTGTCACACATGCAGATATTATATATGAATTTAGGCTAGGTGTGGTGGCTTTTACCTGTAATTCTAGCACTCTGGGAGGCTGAGGTGGGCAGATCACCTGAGGTCAGGAGTTCAAGACCAGCCTGGCCAACATGGTGAAACCTTGTCTCTACTAAAAATATGAAAATTAGCCAGGCATGGTGGCATATGCCTGTAATCCCAGCTACTCGGGAGACTGAGGCAGGAGAATCGCTTGAATCCCGGAGATGGTGGTTGCTGTGAGCCACGATCACACCACTGCACCACTGCACTGTAGCCTGGGCAACAGAGTGAGACTCCGTCTCAAAAAAAAAAAAAAAAAAAAAAAAAAAGAAAAAAGAAAATTTAAGATGGCCATATTCATGTGTATGTATTTATTTTAGATTTTCAGTCCACATATATTTTCTTCCAGGATTTGAAACAATTTGAGCTGAGAAGTGTTAAGCGTCTCTATTCCCTTATTTATGTCAAGCCTTACTAATCAAAAGCTGTGTATTTGTTTTGTCATGATTTTTAGTAGTCTAATAATTACTTCATTGAATTACCCAGCTCAGCTCTTCTGTTTAAAAATAGATGGTAAACAGTATTTTGAATGCTAGTTCACCAGGTTCTGACAAAATATGATGCATGAAAATAAAATTCATCATTAGCATTAAAATGACCTTTGAGGTTGTAGTCACTCATTTTTCTCTTTCAGTGTTTGAAACAGTCTTTCTGCGTCAGGTGCATTGCAGTATCTCCTAGATACTGCCTGTGTATAATGGTCATGGTTCAACTTTAGATAAGTCATTTAGTCAAATCACTTTTATCTCTAGCAATCTCCATTTCCCATTTATTCTTTCCCATTATCTGAAGTTCTTATCAACTTTCTCTCCATAGTATAATGGCCTTATATATTAAATTATAAAGTAATTTTCTAAGCTAGAATTGTATAGAATTACTTATGTGTCAGCCTATATGAAGATAAGTCTAAGTATTTGTGGATGGCTAAATGAGCAGTATCTAAATTCAGAAAAACATTTAGGGCCATTGAAAGCCAAACCAGTTTGGGAAAGGGGTGGTAATAATTTAGACTCTGGCAAACTCTGACTTAGTGTAGTATAAACAAATTTTGAAAGAGCTTATTTTAAAATAACCGTGAATAATGTGAGATTTAAAACTGTCCTTACATGACCACAAAGGTGAGTAATATAATGGAAACTAATTCCTATAGGAAAGTTCACTCTTTAGGAGGTTGAAGAAGCTTGGCTTTGGAAGTCAGATCAGCATCTTTCACGCCTCTGTTGTACTTCTCAGTTTTTCTCATGTTAAAAATGGAGATAGTAGCTGGTGTGGTGGCTTGTGCTTGTAATCTCAGCACTTTGGGAGGCTGAGGTGGGTGAATCACTTGAGCCCAGTTCAAGGCCAGCCTGGACAACATGCTAAAACCTCGTCTCTATAAAAAAAACCCCAAAATCAGCTAGGCTTGGTGGCATGCACCTGTGGTCCCAACTGCTTGGGGGGCTTAAGGCAGGAGGATTGCTTGAGCCTGGGAGGCAGAGGTTGCAGTGAGCTGAGATCATGCCACTGTGCTCCAGCCTGGGCACCAGAGCATGGCCGTGTTTAAAAAACAAAAAACAAAAAAACTAGAGCAAGTAATGCCTCCCTTATGGAGGTGAATGAAGTTCAATATGTTAATGCCCTGCTAAAGTTATCTTTAAAATTCTCTTTCTACTTTCTTAAAAACTTGAGTTTCTTTGGAGTAAAGTCAAACTGGCTAGTTTTTACCCTGGGACTGAAATATAGAGAACTAGATTTTATACCAGCTGTCCATGAAAGTTGAATATTTTATAAGTAGTTTATTTTTTTCCCATTTAAAAGGACGTGTAATAATATTCATGATAGGAGATTTGGCTGGCTTTTAGGAATTCATTTTGCTGGTGTACCTTAAGTCCCTCGCCTGATTGACAATATACTGAGGAAAAGAGCTAAGTTGCCGGGGCTTGAGGTCTAAGGGCAGCACTGACTGGTATTTGTTTCATTAAGCTTAGGCAAGCTATCCAATTACTTAATGCAAACAAGAAAAGTTTACACTAAACTCCTACTTCTTTGCTTGAAACTCTAGAGAATTTAAATGAGGAGAGATATGTATTTAAAAGAAAGAAATTTACATGAAACTTAAATCAGGGGCTTAATGTAGAATATATTAGAGTAGGAGATCTAAAATATTAAGTGGGAAATGCCAATAAATAAAAAAGGAATGTATTCTCTAAGATACTTGGCCTGTTTAGTTTTGTTTTGAGATAATTCTTAAATCTTTGGAAACCCAAGTTAATAATGAGAGACTTACTTTATCTCCTGCCTTTACATATAAAGTCCTGCCTTCCCTTGGTCAGTGAGAGCCTCGGCCTTCTCTCCTTAGTGAAGTGTTTCCAGAACAACATGGCCTCTGGTGTTATAGCTCCACTGTCTGGGCAGCAGTATTCAGAGAGGCCCAGATGGCACGACCGTCTCATTTGGTTCAAAAAGAGAAACGTTGGTTGACAACTCATCCACCTTTCGCAGACGGCCATTGAATAGTATAGCTCCATGCGATATAAAACCAAAGGGCCAGAGGGGAAGCTTTGACAAGAATTGGGGGCTTCTGAAAACATAAGCATTTTTTCTTTGCAGAATTGACAGGAACCAGTGAAGTGGGAAACTTAGAAGAAAATAATTGCCATGCAGTATTTTGGAGGGGAGAGCGGGGGAAATGGAGAATGGTACAATTTTGAAGTTTCAAATCTATTGCTTTTAATTGGGAAATGGTACAACTTAGGAGCTTCTTATCTTTGGGCACTGGACAAAACTGAACCTCAGTCAGTATACCATTGAAACTCTGTCCTCCAAAAGAATCTGAAGGCAAGTAAAATTCTTTGCAGAGGTGATTTCAAGCCTCAGAAACCCTTCTAAGGCTGTCACAGGAATCTCGCTGAAGGAAATCCTTTCTTGGTGCTTCTGGACCACTGGTGTTTCCTCTGCCTAAGACACTGTCTTCTTCCCCATGTTGCTCAGTTAATGTCCTGTAGAGCCCAAGTTAAATACCAGTCCCACCCATGCAGTGTCATAGATATCTACCTACCTTTTTTAAAATAATGCATCTGTTGTTTGTAATCGTGGCTCACGAAAGTAGGGACTGTGTCTCTTGTTCACTACTTTATTCTTAGTAACCAGAGTAGTCCCTCTCACCTACTAATTATATACTGAATAAATTTATGAATTCCAGTATGTAGTTTTTGTTGAGTACTGTAGTGAGAAATCTCAGGATTACAGTACTATATCTGCCCATCGAGTAGAAATTATAACAGTATCAACCTGAGAGATAATATAATGCCCCTCTGTTTCATTTATCCCCTGCCACCACCTTTTTCAATATTTTTTATGGAATGAGGAATAATATGTTTAAGGTATAGAGTTTTTAGAATGTTTACATGCAAGGGACCATAAGATTATATAGTAGTTCAATCTTCAAATTTTAAACCTGATGAAACTGAGGCTTATTAAATTGTACAGCTAAGTTGTTGATAGGAAATGAGAATTTGTTCAAAGTCCTACTGCCAAACTCCCTGATGACAAAAAATTTAGTTTCTTAAATAGTCACTGTATAGACCTTTAAAAAAGTTTTTAAAAATTTATAGACATTCCTTTAAAAACATTTGAGAATTTGTGCAGTTCTATTTATAAGGATGAATGAAAGTATAAGAATTTATTAAGAAAGGAAAATGATATTCTTTTTGGTCAGTTTGCACCACTGCCAATCCTTTTTCAATCCAGGTGTCAAATATAGTTAGGTGTTGATGTTGGAGGGGCTCTGGACTGCTGTGGCACCTCCTGTTGTAGGCTATTTAATGTAGCCTGGGATTATATCACAGATGTGCCACATCTAACATGGTGGCTAGGCCCTTAGAGGATACGGTTTGCCTCTCTAGTTGTTTCTTATATACCATAGCGTTCATTATATCACAGATGTGCCACATCTAACATGGTGGCTAGGCCCTTGGAGTATACAGTTTGTCTCTCTAGTTGTTTCTTATATACCATCGCCTTCTGTTCTTTTGCAGTTTGTTTTCCTTGTTTTGTTTGTGGTTGGAAATATGCCATTTATTTGTTTATTCATTCATTCATACATGCATACATCAAAAGTTTTTCTTGCGTGTTTAGTATGTGGCAGGCACTTTTATAAGTACGGGGGATATAGCAGTGAACAAAAATGGGGCAAATCCTTGTCCTTATGGAGCTATGGACAAGAGGGAAAGGAAGCAGCTTGTGAAAGGGTCAGGCTCCTGGAGTTAGTAGAGTCAATTTGTGATATTAGAAGTCCTTAGATATCATAAAAATAAAGCAAAACTTATTGGTGAAAAATTGGAAAAGATGATGGAGACGACGTTGTAGTTAGTGAATTCGGAGATTGTCTTCCTCATTTCGGAAAATCACTGCTTTCTCTGTATTCCTACCTGCGTAGTGGGTACTGTTATTATTACTGCTACTTACCTAACATTTACTGAGTGTGTACTATGTTATGGGCATTGTGCTAAGTGCCTTGTTTATATAGAACCCTGTAAGTTAGGTATTACATTATTTCATTTTACCCATGAGAATAACGGGACTCAGTGGAGGTTAAATAAAGTACTTACTCAGATAGGAAGTGTAGAGTCTTGATTTGGACCCAGAGTTTGCGTATCTGTATCAGTCATGGCAAGCTAAATATGTTTATTTTTATTATCACGTTGAAGACTTTTGTGCTCCTGTTTTGCTTCTTTTTCATTAACTTACCAAAATCCTTATGATCCTGTATTTCTTAAAGTTAAACCAGGTAGAACTCCATATATAATTAAAATCTAAGCCGTACATAAGTAAACTAAAATGGAAAAAAAAGTAGTAATTGTTAAAATAAACAGTACTTTAAAATTAGATACACCAAATGTGGTAGATACGATAATCCAGTTGTACAGAATTCATTTTATGTTCATAAACTAATAGTAGCATTTTAATAAACATTTTATATATGTTTGTAAAGTGCCTAGCACAGTGCTTAGTAGTTGATCCGTAAATGATAGTAATTTTATTATTTTATTTTAGTTTCCACCTCACATGTAAAAATAGGTAATGCTTTTTTACTTATGGGTAAGATGTCCATAAAAATGCTTTAAATACAGTGTTGTATATGATAACCTCAGCAGTTATTTGCACAATATTCTCCTGTGGACCACTTCATTTTCGATGTTCCAGGATTTATTTGAGTACAAGTGTATTTTGGTAATTAAGGGCTGTGGTCTTACACTTTAGCGTGCATCAGAATTCTGGAGGGCTTATGAAAAGACAGTTTGCTAGGCACTATCCCCAGAGTTTCTGACTCAGCAAGTGTGGGGTGGTATCCGAGAAGGGGCATTTCTGACAGACTCCCAGTTGATGCTACTGCAGCTGGTTTGTGGACTGTACTTTTAGAACTGCTGTTCTAGGGAAGTGGTGTGACTTCTAATTATTGCTGTTCTCTTACAATTACACATATCTAGTGATGTTAATGTATTGATATCATTGATATTGCTGAATTTATTGTATGGTCCTTGTGAAATAATTTAGAGAAATTTGGTTTGTATGAGTGTCATTGTGCTTATTGCTTAGGAAGTTTCCCAAAGGTTACTTTTGCATTAGAGAATTTTGAAGTACAGATTTTAATTTGTTTCTATTCCTCTTTTTTTATTCAAGACACAAAGCTACACAGCTTTGATTTTTAGGGGGAAAGAATTATAACTTTGTAATATATCTTGCAAGGTTATTTTTTTTTCTGTTATAGTTGATTTCTGAGAATTTCAGAGTATCAGGATGATGTAGCAATTTAAAAATAGTAACAAAAAATTTTATCTCTAGTTTTTTTCAAAAATCTTTTTAAAACTAAAATTTGACAGGCTAGTCTTGAGTAGAATTTGCTGCTCATGATTCACACGTGTAAAGTAGATTTCACTCAGAATTTCACTTACACCAACATAACAATTTTACTTTTCCTTTTTAAAGCATAGCTATACCTTTAGGGATATGATGGTATAGTAGGGTTATTCTCTGAAAGAAGAAAAGGCAATCAGAAAATCTTTGTCCATGAGATTAGACTGAAATCTTCAGTGATTCAGTGATTACTGAATGCCTCTATGTGCCAGGCACTATGGCAAAAATCAGTGCCAAAGTAATTTATCTTTATCATGTACAATGAGGGGTTTTAGTGGGTTGTAACTTAATATGATCTAATTGTGTGATGAGGCTACTGACAAATCTAATGCAATCCTGTGCTTCATTAATAGAACTAGTATTATGTACAGATCCAGGGAAGTAAGATTCTTCTGTCTTATTTTGCTAGAGTATGCCTGGAGGGTTAGGTTTAGTTTGGAGCTAACAGATAGACTGGAGTCATTCTAGAAGTGAGGAGCCCTGCATTTGAAAGGTGTGGTCATATTTGCATATGAGAATTGTTGGAAAATAGGGATAATATACTGAGAGGAAAGGTGTCCTCATTAGTTCCCTAATGTCTGGCTTCTCTGCTGTGATGTAACATTCACAAGGACAGTGACCCGTCCATCTTGTTTATCGCTGTGTCCTCAATGCCTAGCACAGTGCCTGGTGTGCATTCAGTAAATAGATGAGTTAAGTTTGGAGAAAGAGATGATGGTTACTTTCAAATATTTGTCATGTAGATGGCCTTTTTTTTTTTGAGACGGAGTCTCATTCTGTTGCCCAGGCTAGAATGTAGTGGCATGATCTCAGCTCACTGCATCCTCTACCTCCCAGGCTCAAGCAGTTCTCCTGCCTCAGCCTCCCAGGTAGCTGGGATTACAGGCATGCACCACCACGCCCAGCGAATTTTTGTATTTTTAGTACAGACGGGGTTTCACCATGTTGTCCATGCTGGTCTCGAACTCCTGACCTCAAGTGGTCCACTCGCCTTGGCCTCCCAAAGTGTTGGGATTACAGGCGTGAGCTACCATCATGCCTGGCCTAGATAGTTTGTTAATTACTTAAATTTTCAGAGGCCAAATGGAAGTACCAGGGATGGAATTTTTTTGGTGGGCAGATTTTAATTTTACATAAGAAGAACTTTGTAAAACTTCGTTATATTTGGCAGCCAAATTAATAAGCCTCGTCATGTATTTGAATTTGGTTATTTTAAATGCTTGGGTGGATGCTACATGGGGATTTACTTCTATACCTGCTTTTTTGATAGATTATGGGCCAAGATGATTTCAGCTGTTGACCCTTTTGGCTATGTGCTTCTATTTTTTAATTATTTCATTTGATAGAAAATGTCAACTAATAAAATATTTTTTCTAACTTAGACAATTCTTGTCATTTTAGACTAAAGCAAGCCAAAGAGCTGGACCGAGAGAGGGCTGCTGCCAATGAGCAGTTAACCAGAGCCATCCTTCGGGAGAGGATATCAAGCGAGGAGGAACGCGCTAAGGCAAAGCACCTGGTGAGTATTAAAAATGTAGGAGAAATTTTCTTGCCTACAAGGAAATCTCTGATGTTTGGGAAGAGCTAAGTACTCTGTGCCAGCTCTTAGTGTTGATAATATTATTCATGTTCTCTTTGCTCAGATTTTGATTTTTGCCTTTTACAAGTCGCTTACAGTTTAGGTTTAACCATCAAGGACTTTAAAGGCAGGTAACTCTGGAAGTATTGAAGTAAAGACCAACATGTGGACATATGTACATGTTTCATGCCTGAAGGATTGTTGTGTGCTTTTTTTTCGTTTTCTGTCTTGTCTTTTTTTTTTTTTTAATTCTTTTTTTTTTTTTTTTTGAGATGGAATCTTGATCTGTCGCCTAGGCTAGAGTGCAGTGGTGTGATCTTGGCTCACTGCAGCATCTGCCTCTGGGGTTCAAGCAATTCTCTAGCCTCAGCCTCCCAAGTAGCTGAGATTTACAGGCGCCTGCCATTATGCCTGGCTAATTTTTGTATTTTTACTAAAGGCGAGGTTTCACCATCTTGACCAGGCTGGTCTTGAACTCCTGACCGTGTGATCCACCTGCCTTGGCCTCCCAAAGTGCTGGAATTACAGGCGTAAGCCACCGCGCCCGGCCTGCCTGCTTTTTTTCTCCTTTGCCTTTGGTTTTATTGTCTTTGAAACCTCAGGGGTCAGCAGTCTAGGCTTCTTTCTCTCGCTGCTGGTAACTACCAGGTGTTAGTCTGGAAGACTCTGGCAAAGATGAGTAAGATTTGATCAATCACTCTCTGGGGTTTAGGGAAGAGAAAATGTAGAGCCAGGGCCTTGGGGGAACAGTCTTTTCTAAGATAATTTTTTTTTTAAAGAAAATATTTTTTAGTCTTTTAAAAGATTACATAGACATGTTTTTGTTGTTGTTGTCTTTAAAAGTATTACTAACAGACAGAAGAAGGTTTAAAAGGCCCCCATCAATCTGTCTTTCTGATATAACCGTGGTTTACACTGGTGTGTGTTTTCCTCTAGATTATTTTTTTCTAGGCTTTTTAACATATTGAAGCATTTAGATAATGCCATAGATGGTGTTAAGCCTCATGAACATTTTCCTGTGTCACTGAACATTTTTCTGAAATGTAGTTTTTAATGGCTGAATAATATTCTGTCTTTCGTATTCAACATAATTTATTAAGCAATTTCTTATTGTTATTTAATAGATAAAAGTGGAGCTGCTTTGGGTGAAACCTGGAGTGTTCACTGCTTAGCCTCCACTTCAGCCTTCCTAGAAACCCAGATGTAACTCCTTGGAACCTTTAATCCTCAATGGAGCACAGTTGGGAACTCACTGGACAGGGAAAATGGGACCACAGAATGGAAAACTTTGGATGCAAGAGTGAGGGGGATTTTCCTAGTTCAGTAGGCAATTGGGAAACATTAAAACTTTATAAGAAGAAGGCCAGTTTCTAGTCTCTCCCATCCTTTACCTTGGTCACTTCTCTGAAAGACTAACCCATGAATAGCTGCCATCAGAGAACATGAAAGGAAGTCCATGCCTAAGGAATCAGTTCCTTCAGTGACAAATCTGGGGTCCAGGTTGCATGGGCAAATAGTGAAGCCAGAAAGAATAGAGGTGGTAGACGAAGAAAGAAATGTCAGTGGACTGACTGGCAGCTGCCCTGAGAACAGTACATGTATTGACTAGAACAAAGCGAATAAGAGAGTTGGAAGCAAAGTCAGTCATTCTGAAAGGGGAATAATTTCAGAATTAAAGACAGTAAGTTTTAAGTAACTCAACTGAAAATTAAATTTGTTGTATGTCTAAGCTGAAGGATATTTTGAGGAAGTTGAAAAAATGTCAGGTCAGTGGGTTGAAAGGTCATTTCCATGCATATTAAAGTCTCCAAATTTGGAAGCTAAGGATGTAGTGGAGGAGGTTAATAGCACTCATGTTTGAGGAAGGTACGAGAGCAAAACTCTTAGTTTTCAGTGGGCAGAATACCTTGGTTGACATTTCTCTTTGCCTCCGAGCATTTACTGTTTTGAATCTTATGTTTGAAGCACTCTTTCTCTATCTCTTTTTGTCTGAATTTGGATATACTGTCTTGTTCTCTTAGTTTATAGAGACCAGCAAGATTCAAAAACTCAAAAAACTCATTAAATGTATACACACACTCAGCAAGACACAAAAAGAGATTTCACAAAAAAAGTGAAAGTATCGAAAGATTTGTTACTCAGCATAACTAAAATATTAAGCAACATGTTTTGATTGGAATAGTGTATCTGTAGTCTGTTCTCTTTTACCTATTGAATCTTGTCTGTTGTTGTCTTTACTGTTTTATGTAGCTGGTGAAACATGAACAACTGGCCTCGTACATTCTGATTTGTAGATCTCTTCTTTACAGATTCTGGTTGTGTGGTATAGATGACAAATTGTAGTACTCACAACCTCTATAGAGCCCTCAAAGCACTTAGGGAATAAAAGTGGAATTTATACCACAGGATGACAACTGATTCAGAGGGTCCCTTCCTTCCTTCCCAGAGTGTTATCAGACATTTGCATGGTCTGCCATGACCACAGCAACATGGCTGCCTATGACATTTAGTTATTGGGCAATTCCCAATTTATTTACCAGATTTCTCCCTTTATTATTGTTATTTGTTATTATGGAAGACATACATATTCATTGGATCAAGATTAGAAAATAAATACAAAGAGATACTAAAATCACTCAATGTACTACAATTCAGAGATAGTTACTGTTAATATTTTGGTTTATTGTTTTTATATTCCTTTTTACTTCCTACTAAGTTGGTATAAAACATTTGATTTTATGTGTATTACTGTATTTCTCCAAACATAGATAATAGTACACACACTTTTATATAACTCTTAACAATAGCCTTCACATTAAAACATTTAGGCCATGTGGTAGAAGTTTTTATAGCAATAAATATGTTTTTGTATGGTCACATTTTAATAGTTGTGTTTCACTGAGTTTTTCACTAATTACTAAATTAATACAAGAATATTATAGAACATTTGGAAAAATTACAAAGAAAATCAGTATTATTATAATTCTGTCATCTGTCATTAATGTTCAGAGGTATAAAGTTCTTTCTGCCTTCCCCATACGTATATATTTTATACATGCTTTAGGATTTCAGATTTTGCATCCCACCACCCTCCAGACCAGTACTGTGTGGTGTGGACAGTGATCGCAAGCCTGCTGTTGTATGTTAGTTCCTTGATCCCCAGCTGGAGAGGTGGGCATCTTCAGAACTCGTAATTGATGTGGGAGTAACCCCAAGAAGGTTAGCATTGCTCCACTGTGTGTGGAGGGCCCCTATTGCTGCCATTCTTAATTCTAATATGTGGGACTCTTTGAGTGGTGGCCAAGCATTGCTTCATTCCTCTTTATTTAGAACTCAAATGTTGCAGCCTGCAGGAAAGTAAAGATTGGGTTTCACACATGTGAAGTAATTAAAAAGTTGTCTTTCAGGAGAACGGGGGTGAAAGCACAGGAGCTGATGTGATGTTGGGACTGTGAAATAAAACGATTCCCACCCCTTACCCTACACCCCCCGCATCTTTCTGTCTCACTAACAGCTGACATTTAGGTTTCTGTCTCCTTAGATGTGAGTCCAGGCTTTTTCTTCCCACAGTTGTTTTAGCGGCTAGCTTTACTGAGGCTCTTTGAAGGGCAAAGTCATGATGGCCGTGTTGTTGAAGTTTTAAAACAGGATCAGATCAAAACTTTCCCCTTTGGAAGAATTGCTTTCACTGGGGAAGCTGTTAATCCCACTCTAGATTCTGGAAGAGTATACCAGCCTCTTCCTCTACTCAGCGCTGAGTGGTGCCAGCATGTTAATCAGTTGACTTTATCCAGAGGCTTTGGAAGAGGCAGTCTACTGATAATGATTTTACCCGCAAGAAAATGTTAAAAGCAGCTCATATTCAAAATATGCTTCTTAGGAGCAGGAAAGCACCTCTGTGTAAAGAATGAAGACTGACTAGAAAGACAAGACCAGGGAATTTGTAAAGTGAACGCAACTTGATATGTGTATTGTAAAGATCTTATATATGTGATCTCGTATTTGCTGTCATTAGATTCTTTGTTGAAATTGAACAGTAGCAGGTTGGTTTTTTTGACTTTGCAATTATAGTTTCTTTTTAAAATACCAATTAAAATTTTGACTCACTGTTTTTTATGTCTTACTACATTATGCTGGTTTAATGTTAGATTTTTTTAATTTTTAATTTTTTATTGTTTTTAAAAATTTAAGTAGAGACAGAGTCTTGCTATGGATCTTGAACTCCTGGCTCAAGTGATCTTCTGCCTTGGTCTCCCGGAGTGTTGGGATTATAGACGTGAGCCACCGTGCCCAGCCACATATTTCTTGTTACCATCACAGAACTATGTAGTATTTTCTTTTCTTTTCTTTCCTTTTTTTTAATCTAAACGTTAAAAGAAGTCTCAATTTACTTAAGGCAATATTTACTTCAGTATTCTTCCATTACTCTTTGGACAGATGTTTTATTGAGTGCTTACTGTATGAAATGTACAATGTTAGGTACTAATAATCTATAAATAAAAGACAAAATCTTGCCCTTGAGGAATAAAAGGTAGAGTTTAAAAATGCTAAGTCTGTTATAGAGCCATGCTACTTATAGTCTTGTGAGGATTCTCACTTTTGGGAAGGCCAGGACTTTGTCTTTCTTTTAACTAATTGCTGTGTCTGCATTTATTTATTCAACACATAATTGAGTGCTTAATATATGCCAGTGCTGAGCAAACAGTAAGCAGTCAATAAATATTTGTTGATTGAATAAATGACTAATTGCATCTACTGAAGCCCTGGAAATAGGATGAGAGGAAATGGGGAAGAATAGAAAAGATTTTCTGGGGAAAGGACCCCTGAGCTGAATCTTGAAGTATGAGTAGGATTTGCTCCCAAGGTTGAGGAGTGGGATGAAACAGCCTCAGGTATTGCAGGCAAAAGCATGGAAACATGGGGACAGGGGGACACTAGTAGAAGTTGCTGAGAGGGAATCCTTGTGGCAGTTAGAACATAGTCTATTCTTTAATTGTATGTGTGTGCTGGGGGTTCACAACTTAACCCGTCTGGCATGGCCCTAGGTCCTGTTTATAATTGGTACGTGATTGCCACAAAAAGTCTGTTTTGCCAGTCTTATGGTCTCTATTTTAACATTAATGTTGGTCAGTGGTTGTGTCTAAACTGCAAAAGAGAGGGTGTATAAAGAGATATGTCCAACCTCCTATCCCTTTATGGTCAAGATCTCAGTTTTTTAGTTTCTCTGAGGTCCCCTTGGCTAAGAGGGGGTCCATTTAGTCAGTCATGGGGCTTAGGGTTTGATTTTTAGCTTACACTCCATAATGAAGTATGAAGGGAAGGGCAGAGGAGGAAATGGCAGGAAGCCCGAAGACCAGTTAGAAAGCCCTGTGTTAATCCAGGTGAGAACAGGTGGTACCCAAGTTAGGGCATGGTAGCAGGGATGCAGAGAAAAGAAGAGGCATAGGAACTATTTGGAAGGTAGTATTACTAGGATTTTAGGTTTGAAGGGTTGAAAGAAACGTCAAGACTAACTACAAGCAAGGTTTCTAGTATCAGCAACTTCATATCATTTTAAATACAAAAATTAGCAATCAGTGTAAAAAATGTCCTGGGCTAAGCATAGTGTGAAATTTGACTTCAGTGTAGCATTGAGGAGGGTCCTGGCCTCAGATACTGCACCAGTTGTTTATTCAGCGCTTGGCAAGAACATTAGTCAGATCATTAGGTAATTTCTGTCCCTTTCTGCATTGTCCTTCATCACATATTTATTAAACACCTACTGTGTACTAAGCACTATTTGCCAGGGTTGCAAAGATGAATTAGATCTGGTTGCTTTTCTTCAGAGTCTGCAGTTAAGTGTCAGGTTTGTGGGGAAGGTTATTCTTGCCTTGTATATTTTGTCCCAACTTAAGTTATAATTTTTGAATTTGTAAAACCTTATACTGTAGAAAAAAAAATACAGTTAAAAAAAAAAGGGTGGGTGAATGCATAAATTTAGTTTTTGCAAATTTAAGCGACTGTTTCTCAAAATGTCACTTTTCATCCCCAGTTTGCCTTTTGTCTGAAATGCACCAGTGAAGCAATCAAGAAGAAGAATTGATTAATTTTGTGCTGTGTGCCTTTCAGTTCTGTGTTTTGTTTGTGCTTCAAACTGTGACAGTTGAAATTTCATGGTAAAAAAGAAAAAGGTTTTGAATTTGGGGTATAGAGAAAAATGACTAAATTAAAGGAAGCAGATGAGAACACTACTGCTGTCCAAGTGAGGTTCTATCCAAGGGGGAAAGGATACAACTGGGGTTGTAATTTTGAAATGATCGACATGCTTCATGCTCAAAAGTTCTGTGTAAGAGAAGAGTAAGAGTGATCACTTGGGATTTTTAGTATCACTGGAATTAGCCAGGTGAATGAAGTTGCAGTGTAAGCAGTGGTTTCCCGGGTTCTTTTATTGGGCATTTAAAGATAATTTTAAAAATAAATCTGTTGTTTTTGGGTGCAATTTAGACTTGGATTATAACCTCTGTTAAAACTCTCTCTCTGGTTATGTATGTTGTGTACTGGTTTTCTTGCCCTAGACACTAACCTCCAATTATTTGGATATCAGTTTGCTTTGAATTCCAAAAATGAAGTTAATGAATTTGAGCTTTTGCTTTTGACAACTATTGAAATATGGCATTTCCACGTTATATTGGAAGGATTTGGGCCATTTAGGTGTTAGACATTTTCCTCAGTGTTATTGGTGAGAATGGGCTCTGGGATCCATCTGCAAATCCTGTTCTTTCTGACTCTTGCTCTCTTAATAGCTTACCAGGAAATTCAAAGGGAAGTATCCCTCACAACAGGTGAGAGCCTCCTGTGCCTTTGGATTTAGCAGGCTGTTAGGGCTTCTGAGGCAAAGCATTCAGATTCTGTTTTCTCCTTTGTGTTCTTTGTTATCATGTGTGGCCTCTACCTCCTGTGTATTATGGCAGCATTATTATTATCAGCTGGAATGCACACACAACCTTATGAAGAGATTGTGAACCAAATTTTCTGTGGAGTAGCAGGGCAGCTTTAGGTATGTCTGCCACTGCACTGCAGTGAAAAAGGAGAAATGCCTTTTGTTTCAGTTTGCCCGCCTGGGCTGTACGTTAAGATCCCAAAGAATGAATAGGACTGCAATTACAGATTTAAACTTTGCTTGTATCCTGAAAACTTGCCCAGATTAATATATTTCTCAAATTTACATTGTCAGACCCCCTTTCCTCATCCAGGTTGGCAGAAATGCCTAGGTTCTTTTTTTTTTTTTTTTTTTTTTAATAAAGGGTCTTGCTTGTTGCCCAGGCTGGAGTGCAGTGCATCATCACAGCTTATTGCAGCCTTGACCTCCCAGGCTCAAGCGATCTTCTCACCTCAACTTCCTGAGTAGCTGGGACTGGAGGCACATTCCACCATGTCTGGCTAATTTTATTTTATTTTATTTTGTGTGTGTGTGTGTGTGTGTGTGTGTGTGTGTTTAATTAAGAAACAGAGTTTTGCCATGTTGCCCAGGCTGGTCTCAAACTCCTGTGCTCAGGAGATCCTCCCTCCTTCACCTCCCAAAGTGCTGGGATTACAGGCGTCAGCCACCGCACCCGACCAGAAATACCTAGGATCTTAACATCACCAAATAGCCTCCGAGAAGCGCAACATTATGCTGACTAGATATCGAGGGACCTGGAGGTGGAGAAGAGTGGAGTATTCTGGTCCTGGAGATCTCACTGCCAAGACTCAGGGGGCCGATCACGTAAACACGGTGTCGCCATTCTCCAAGGAACTGTGTCAGATTGTGTGACCTTCTTGACAGTGATTAGAAAAGAAGACAGCACAGTTGAGTAGAATGCCATTGATGTTCTTGGCAGCAATTAGTCATATTTAAAGACAGCTAGGGAAAATAACTCTGCTTAGAATGTGTTCTGATATTTTCTAAGTGTGCTTTTGAAAATTCATCAAGTTACTTGCAAACCAGTTGGATCAGGGCAGCTCTTGTTGAGTGGTGTCCTAAGTGTTAGCTGTGATAACTTATTGACATCCTGTCACTTGGGTCATTATGGGTGTCCAGGTGAGATATGGAGAGCACTGTGTAAAAGTCCATAGGCAACTGCGGTGCAAAGGGCTGGTTATAATTCCATCTATTTATGATGACCTGGCATTCATTGTGAACATATTTACTTCATTGCCTGGTCTGTTGGAATTGTATTGAACTGACATCATAATCTCGTTTCCTACTAAAGAGGCTAAGAAATACGGCCCTTGGTATTTGCTTTAACCTGCAACAAATTAAAAGTTAAGCATAATCAAGTCTGTCAGTCCTTAAGAATCCCAAGTACATGTTTTGCACATTGTGTTTTGAATGAGAATGTAAGGCAGATGAACTCCTTATATTCTTACAGCAATCTTTCCACATTGTCTTCATGGCTAGTCATACAACTGTCAGTTCTGATACAGTTGTTGTGACTCGTTTTCATCCTATTGTGCAGGGACCTGAGGTTTAGCAAATTCATATTAAATCGAACAGCAATATTGTTTACCATGTGATATACTATGTGATGTACCATGTGCAGTAAGGCCTGCTTCATTTTTATTGCATATTAAATTTTTCACAGTGTTGAATATCCCAGCTCTATATTCCTTTTGTGTATCCTTGCTTTTATTGCTTTGATGTAATTCCTAATTGGCACTGAGTTATGCTTTTTCTGTGTTTCTTGATGCTCTGACCTGTGCCCTGATTTGGGGGTGGGAGCAGGCAGCAGCTATCTTCATGTACCCTGTAACTATTCCCTTAACCATAAAGACATTGGACATTTTCTTGCTCACTGTACTCTTCTGTTTACTAACTGTAGTTTAAGGATGACTTCTCTTGAAAATACCAAAGGGCAGAATTACCAAATGAAGAAAGGCTTCCATTCTCTCGAGAGCAGGAATCTGTTTACAAACCTGCAGTATTTATTACATACCTCATTTAGTCCATTCATCATTTTAATAGAAAAATGAGTCATTTTAGATGATTCTGAAATAATTCGAGGTAAGCTACATTGCTGCAGGCAGAATATGATTTACACAGACAGCACCATGCTATTTTCAAAAAAATACAGTAGAATGATCAGCACCAATAATTTATGATTACTTGTGGTAAACTTATCAAATGTCTTCATTGTCATAGAAATTTGTTGATTAAATAAAGCATTTAGAGTTTTCTAGCTAGCTTTTCCCCCTTCTTCCATCTTTTATGACAAATGGTTACAGAGTTCCATACTTACCCGCTGCCTGTTTCAAACATTGACTGTAAATTTAATTCCAGACTTGTGTTTAATATTTTCTTGTTAAGAAAGAACACCAGTCAGTGTCATGGGCCAGTTTTATTGGAGATGATAAAACCTACTCATATACATTTTCTGCTTAGAAATTAAACTTCATCCATTTACAGTTTCTTTAGCCCAGTGTATGCACATATTTTAAATCCTATCTTACCTATCCATAGGTTACATATTTGACTCTCAGGAACACAGCTAACTCATTGCCTGGAACCATAGCTGTGAACCCCAAAGGCATCACAAAGTGATTCTAGCTAGTGTCTTGAAGCTTATGAGCTTTGTTGATAAGCAGCATCACAGTAAAAACCATATTTGCTTTTAGATTTAGTTTTTTTTTTTTTTTCTTTTTTTCATTTAACTAAGAGCCTTCAACTCTAGTATCTCCTTGGGTGTTTGATATGGGTAGACATCTATCATTCATTCTTATTAGAGATGATAAAAGAAACATTCAAAGAGACTGTGAAACTAAAGGTTGCACAGAGATAGAGCCAGGGTTACAACTCTGATCTTCTCTGCCGAGGTGATCTTATTTTGGGCACAATTTAGCAAGTTTAGTTTTGTTGTTGTTTTTTTTTTTAACGTGTAATGGATTTGATTTATTACATTAGAAAGGGTGAGTGGACATTTAGGTACATGGACAAAGCAGAAATCACTGCAGCTAAAAGTAGAAAAGGCAACTAATTGTCATGCATGTGATACACTCACAGGAAATAAAACACACACACAGACACACACACACACGAAACCCATAGCATTATGAGCCTACTTAGCATAGAGGCAGGCAGCCTTAACTACTTGAATAGGCTTTGTGTGTTCTTGCTTAGTAAAATAGTGTATGCACAATCATAATACTATCAGGGATTGAGAATAATCTGTTTACCAGCATGGGTGAGAAATATTAGCACTACCATTTCCATCTAAACCATTTTGCATTTAAAAAGTTCTGGCACGTCAACCTGTAAATTTCAGTATTAAAAGACATTCTCTTATGTGAATCCCTGTATTGCAAAAGATACTAGTCAAAGGAAGTGCTATTTGTACACTTTCATCAAGTCATTTTTGAATGTTCTTATTTAAAGAAAGTTTTCTATGGCCTGTTACACTTTGGGAGAAGTGATTGATATAGACACAAAAGGACCTGGTTTCTAGTGATTATACATTCCCTTGGCCTCAGAGGAATACTAGTATATAAAGGCAGAAACTTTCTCTCTTTTTTTTTTTTTTGAGACAGAGTCTCACTGTGTTGTCCAGGCTGGAGTGCTGTGGTGTAGTCTTGGCTCACTGCAGCCTTCTGCCTCCCGGGTTCAAGTCATTCTCCTGCCTCAGCCTCCTGAGTAACTGGGATTACAGGTGTGCACCTCCACGCCTGGCTAATTTTTGTATTTTTAGTAGAGATGGGGTTTCACCATGTTGGTCAGGCTAGTCTTGAACTCGTGACCTCGTGATCCACCCACCTTGGCCTCCCAAAGTGCTGGGTTTACAGGTGTGAGCCACTGCACTCGGCCTTCTCTTTTTTATGTCTAACATAAAGTCTTCATTTGTGGGGAGGTAAGAGATGATCCAATTATTTTTGTCAATTATTTTGTCAGTTATTCAATTTTGGATAATAAAGACGCATTAATCTGGGAGAATGCTTGTTGAGAGTAGAGGTAGGCTTGCTGCAATAGAGTATTTTTAGGAATAAATGTGATATACATTAGCAGTGTCTACTCATTAGTGAATTCAATCACTTTTGTATTTTCATTGAGTTTTATGAGAAATTTAAAGGAAGATATTCTACAGTTTGTTTCTAAAGCCACGCTCTGAATAGAGTTTGAAAAACTATGCCATTGACCATTTTGGATATTTGTTAAGTTTAAACAAACAAACAAACAAAAAAGGAAACAAAAAATTGGGGATGTAGTTGTATAATTGTTAATGTAGTTTTCAATTATATTTTCCAATTCCAAGAATAATTCTCTCAACAGCAGGTGAACTAATGTATTAAAAATTAGTTTATTTCCAAAAAATAAGCTCTTTTCTCATAGCTCTGATAGAATGATAGGAAAGAGCTGGTAACTGATCTTACTACTATTGCAAAAACTAACAACTGAGTATTAACATTGCTAGATTATGTGTGCGTGTGTGTGTGTGCGTGTGTGTATCATCATTTGTGTTGCACAGGGTAAAGGTAGAGACACTAAGAAATTAGAATTTTAAAATTCCTTTCTTAAACTTTTTACTTTGAAATAATTTTTAGCTTATGGTAAAGTTGTAAGAATAGTAGCAAAGAGCTTAACTCTGATTCATCTATTTTTAGACATTTAACTCACTTTATCATTCTATTTCTGCCTACATATATTTTATATATATATATTTTATATATATATTATATATGGGGGAGGGGATCATTTGAGCATGGGTAGAAGACATGCTTATTTACCTCTTAATACTTCTGCCTCTTAAAAATCAGTGTTTCTTACATAATCAAGTATAGTTGTCAAAATCAAGAAATTTAACATTGATGACTATTTTAATATTTAGCCCAGATTTCAATTTTGTCAATTATTTCAATAATGTTCTTTATAGCAACTGTTCCTCTGGATACAGGATGTATTCTAGGATCATATATTGCAACCATTGTAATTGTTGTGTCTTAAAATTCCATTTTTTTTTTTTTTTTTGAGATGGAGTCTCGCTCTGTCGCCCAGGCTGGAGTGCAGTGGCGCGATCTCGGCTCACTGCAAGCTCCGCCTCCTGGGTTTACGCCATTCTCCTGCCTCAGCCTCCTGAGTAGCTGGGACTACAGGCGCCCGCCACCGCGCCGGGCTAATTTTTTGTATTTTTAGTAGAGACGGGGTTTCACCGTGGTCTCGATCTCCTGAGCTTGTGATCCGCCCGCCTCGGCCTCCCAAAGTGCTGGGATTACAGGCGTGAGCCACCGCGCCCGGCCTTAAAATTCCATTTTAAACATGATTTGCAAACAGTATTAAGATGAATACTGTTAACTTCAATTTATGAATTACTGCTGTCATTGCTAGAGTTTTAGTAAGAAGAAAGTGGAATGGGCAAAAAAGAGGTGAAGAGTTTCATTCAGACCTATAGCTTAATATTCTGTATTGTGGGTGAGTGGAGGAAAAATCATTGTTTTGGAAATTTTCTTTTCATGAACTAAAAATGCTTTCACCAGCATCTGTATAGATCCTGTATCTTCAAAGTCCAGCAGGCATCCATGTTGCATCATTAAAAACTGTTAGAGAATAAACTCTTCCTATATTTTGACAATTTTTGAAGAGTAATATCATCTGAAATAGCCTTCTCTCTGTCCCTCCACCCTCCCCTTCCAGGTACGACTCCATGTAATTTTAGGCAAATTGCTTCCTTTTCTTTATGCCCTTTGTTTCCGTCTTTTTAAAATGAGGACAAGGTCGTTAATGTAGTTTTTTTTCAAGTCTCTTACCTTGAATAAATATCTAAATATAGGAGTTCTTACAGAATGCTAAGTTCTATATACGTATAAACTGAGTTTTTATAAAGTAATTTTGTTTTATGAATAGGTTACCAATTCCAAGAGTCACATTTATTTTAATTTTCTTTGGTTATTAAAAAAGTCCATTTTAGAAAAAGAAAAACAGTTAAAGTTGAAAGCCTCTATTTTCTTGGTTAAATTGGATTTTTGTTATTGAATACTTATTCTGATTAGTAGAAGTGGTTTAGTCACAGGCCAGGCATAAATGCTTTTAGACAGTCACTGAATTGGAAGTGTCAACATGAGAGAGGGATCCTTTTCTTGGAAATGGGAGCATGGGATCTTTCTGCTAATAGTGTTTGTTGGCTGAGAATGAAAACTCAGAGCTTTGTTAGGAAAATAAACTTAAATTGGCAACAACCTGAGTGTGAACCTGGAGGGCATTATACTAAGTGAAATAAATGAGATACAGAAAAACAAACACTATGTTCTAACTTGTATGTGGAAACTAGAAAAGTTGAACTCTTAGAAGCAAAGAATAGAAAGGTGGTTGCCAGAGGTTGGGGGCGGGAGAAGTGGGGAGATTTGGTTAAAGGGTACAAAGTTTCAGTTATAAGATAGATGAATAAGTTCTGTGGATCGAATGTACAGCATTGTAACTATAGTTCTACAGTATTTTTAATAATACTCTATTGTGTACTTGAAATTTGCCAAGAGAATGGATCTTAAATGTTCTTAACTGCATGCATGCATCGTGTGTGTACACACACACACAGGTGTGAGATGATCGATGTGTTAATTAACTTGATTGTGGTAGTCATTTTATATTGTATATGTATATAAAGTCATCTTGCTGCATAACTAAAAATACGTAATTTTTACTTGTCAATTATACCTCAGTAAAACTGGGGAAAAATACAGAACTGGTGGGAAAAATATAATTAAGTGACCCAAATTTTTGTATCATAGTGGATGAAACCCCTTTGCTATCTCTAAGCTTAAACAAAGATTCATCTTTTTGAATGCTTGCTTGTTTTCCATGTCTTTCTTCAGTTCATTAAAAATTAATATATTTGTGAGACAGGGTCTTTCTCTGTTACCCAGGCTGGAGTACAGTGGTGCAATCATAGCTCATTGTAGCCTCAACCTCCTGGGCTCAAGTGATCCTCCTGCTTCAGCCCCTCAAACAGCTGGGATTACAGGTGTGTATTACCACACCTGGCTAATTTATTTTTTATCTTTTGTAGAGATGGGGTCTCACTATGTTGTCTAGGCTGATTTTAAACTCGTGGGCTCAATCGAGCCTCCTTTCTAGGCCTCCCAAAGTGCTGGGATGACAGGTGTGAGATGCTGCACCTGAGCCCCTTTTTTTGTTTGGTTTTTTGTTTTGGCGATAGAGTCTGTCACACAGGCTGGAGTGCAGTGGCACCATATTGGCTCACTGCTACCTCTGCTTCCGGTGTTCAGGCAATTCTTGTGCTGCCTCCTGAGTAGTTGGGACTACAGATGCATGCCACCATACCTGGCGATCTTTTTGTATTTTTGGTAGAGACAGGGTTTCACCATGTTGGCCAGGCTGGTCTTGAGCTCTTGACCTCAGTGTTCTGCATGCCTCGGCCTCCCAAAGTGCTAGGATTACAGGCATGAGCCACCATGCCTGGCCCTGTTTGTTAATTTTTAATGTGACCATTGGATCTTCCACCTTGCTAATTTCTGACATTGTTTTTCTTCCTTTCTAAACACCTCCTTGCTCCATGTTGAATTTTAAGCATATGGACAGTGGCATCATTAGAAAGTTTCCCATCATTCCCTGTCATGCACAGGTGATAGAAGAATGTATTGGTGCTTCAAACTGATTATTACTTTTTACCTCCTTGATGAACTCAATATATTATAGAGAGAGTGACTCAGTTCCAACCCTGGAGGCATCAAAAAGAACAAGTTCTAAATAACATCCTCCTTTAGAATGCAGCATATTTTAACTGTGTCTCTCCATCTTGCACATCACCACTTCCAAGCTCCGTCTCTAACTATACATATGCTCTCTGTGTGTATGATAATACTGCTTTCTCCGTCCTCTCTTCTCCTCTCTCCTCTCTTTGAATTTTTTTTTTTTGTGAGCCTTAGGAACATGTACACAGAGTGACACAACAAAAGCAGGCTCTTGATGTAGTCAGGTTTTGTCCTTGTAAATGACATGGTACAAATGCATGCGGTGGATTAAAATATGTTCACCCTGACAGAAATCTTTCAGTTGAAGTGAAAAAGCGTCCGTCAATTCTGATTGCAACAAAGGTTGCTGCTGCGAGTGTGAGGGACTTGCCAAGACTGCAAGTTTTTCAAGCTCTATTCTGGAGATACATTTGTTACTTGGTTCTCAGCTTTGATTTGGTTATAATCTTGTCTTGGCATGTTCTCTTTCCAGAATATACCATTTTCATTTTTCTTTGGCCTTTTCTCAAGATTTATGAAGGGGGATATTTAGCTTTTTGTCTGGCAAATAGCAGAGGTTGTTTGAATTCCCTAATCAATAATTGTAAAATAACTAGAAATTGATCTATGCCAGTTGTAAACCCATCCATACATTTATTTTTTCTTTTTCTTCTTCTTTTTTTTGAGACAGAGTTTTTGCTCTGTCTCCCAGGCTGGAGTGCAATGGCACGATCTCGGCTCACTGCAACCTCTGTCTCCAGGGTTCAAGTGATTCTCCTGCCTCAGCCTCCTGAGTAGCTAGGATTACAGGCGCCTGCCACCATGCCTTGCTAATTTTTGTGTTTTCATTGGAGACAGAGTTTTACTATGTTGGCCAGGCTGGTCTTGAACTCCAGACCTCAAATGATCTACCCGCCTCAGCCTCCCAAAGTGCTGGGATTACAGGCGTGAGCCACTGTGCCTAGCCCCATCCATGCATTTCTGTTAATGTCTGCTATCCGTTAGAAACTGTACATAAAACATTTTTGTCCCCACATCACTGAAGATAGGACAGAGGCAAGTGACAGACAACTGTGTATTAAGGGAATGCTCTTAGAGTGCTCACAGTTTGATACATGGCTGTGGGGCTGTTTCTCTAGATTTGTAATACGTGCTTTGCAGGTGAAAGTTTCTGGAATGTGAATATAGCCTCATTTGGGAGTTAGAGCTCATCCCAGGTATAGGCAGAATAATGTTGTGATTTGAGGCTACTGCCAGGTTATGCCTTTTCAAAAATAGACTTTTCACTCATTTGGCATGGCCTCCCCTTTCTTCTCTATTTGGCCTGAAATTCTTAATTTCTCTCTCTCTCATGATAGAATTAAGGGCAAGCATGCTGGAAGTGCTGGAAGTGTTTAATTTGGCAAGACCACCATTGATAGACATGTATGTTGCCCGGGCAAAAAAGATGCTGGTTAATACTTGGGTTAGAAGGACACATGTTCTCTTCCTCTCCCCGTTATGGTGATACCTGTCAGTTTGTCAGATGTTATTTTGCTGCCTTGTGACTGTGGAGATTTCATAAGACCTAAGCTTCTCACTGGCCAGGGCACTATTATTTTGGGAGGACTTACCTGTGCTCACAGATTGTAGTAAGACACTTACTCTTAAATAACTTAGAAGTGAGAGAGAAATGGTGGTCTTGGGATAAAGCTGGAAATGGACCGAGTGGCTTCAGAACAAGAATGGCCCATTGCTGATGGACTATATTAATACATCTTAGGAAAGGATATGCCAATCTTTATTTTTCAGTCTTTAAAGTTCTAAATAAAAACCAAGTAACAGATGTATCTCCAGAGTATTTAATACCACGAGACATATTTACAATATGATGTTTAATGGAGTAAAAATCAGGATACTCTTTAATAGCTGTACATCTCTATGGATGGAAAGCTTCATAGTAAGATTGTTTTTTCTTTTTCTTTTTTTCTCATACTTGTATTTTTTTAAATTATCACAGCAAAGTGTGAGTTTTTTCCTTATACTTTAATACTGCTTTTCTGTGTTTGCTGAAGTCTCTGAAATGAGTAAGTGTTAATTTACAAAATACATTTTCAGCCATTAATTGTATTTAGAAAAGAGTACAATGCATAGAAAGAAAGAAGAGATTGTAAAAGACAAGCAATGGTTATATTCTTCTCCTCTGCCCTGGTGTAACAACTCTGGCCCTTGTAGGCCTCTGCCTTTTGTGGAGATGTTTATAATAAGCCCTCTTAGCCTCATGCCTGTCATACATTCAGGCTGTAAAGCTTATCAAATAGACATCCTATTATGATGTAGCTTCCCAGATACTTGGTCTGCAGAAAGAGCATGTCTTAGCAGGAGGTCCCACATATCTGTTCTTTTGGGCAGATTTAATTTTTATTTTAAAGCAATAATTTGGCCCGTTGGTTGATTCATAAGTCTGTGTAAATTTCTCAGCCTGTTGACAAACTAGTCTTTCAAATGTGCAATACTAAGTTCACCCAAAGTAATTATTCACCTTTTGATAGGTGGCCTGAAGTTGTTTCTAGTAATAGCTCCTGTACCACGTGCCACCTGGGCTTTTCATTTTCAAAACTTTATTGAAGAAAGAAAATTGAGGGCTGGGCATGGTGATTCATGTCTGTAATCCTAGCACTTTGGGAGGCTGAGGTGGGTGGATCACCTGAGGTCGGGAGCTTGAGACAGCCTGACCAACATGAGGTCACACCACTGCACTCCAGCCTGGGTGACAGAGTGAAGCTGAAAGAGAGAGAGAGAGAGAGAGAGAGGACGGAGGGAAGGCGTGTGCCCCAGAGGGTGTGTGCCCAGGGATGCCCAGTGAGGTGAGACCCTCATCAGATTGGAGTGGCACAGCCATTTCCCAGTTTGGCCCCACCATGTTATTGCTATTTTAGGGCCCTAGTTCCTCCTTTTGTTTTCTTGGAGGCTGGGCTTGCTTGGAGTAGACGGGGTCAACTTACCTTGCACAATCACTGTACTTCTTGTTAGACCTTGAAGAGATATTAGTAATCACCCTATCTAATCTCTACCTTTTCTTCATGAAGAAAGAGGCCCAGGGCTTTTGGGAATAAACCAACAGAGTCAGAACCAGCCTCCAAGTCTCCAGGTTCCCTGTCTAGGGTGTATTTCAGTCTTTGTGGTGGTTTTTCAGAGAGGCTCTCAGGATTGCTGCACAGAGAACAAGAAGGCAGGGATCTTTCTAAGCATTTGGGCTGACTTGGGATTCGTAGTTACACTGAGGGTGGGGAAGCTCTCTCCCTCTGCTGGGTAAGCCAGACACACAGAGGAGATTTGGGGTAAATCATTCATCGGAAGAGGCATGGAGATGTATGTTTGTTTTTGTATTATCTCCTATTTTCTGCCTAATATGTTGCAGTTTTCTTAGCAGCCCTTTCCACCATTTACCTACCTCCTCAGCCTAAGTGGCTGGGCAAAGATTAATGTCATAACTTCCTAGATAGTGAAACTGGTGTCTTATGCCATCATCTCTCTTGAATGATGAGGAAAAGGCCTAGACTATCAGTTATCTTCAAGACCACTATTATAATGAGTGAGACAGTGAGTAAATATCTCCAGCCTCTGTGTGTTCTTACTTGAAACAAAGAGGCAGAAATATGGTCACTGAATACAGAGAATGATGATCATTGATAGACCTCATTCTATGATTGTAATGACATTATATTGTACTTATGTGGAATTATAGTAAAGCTTTTACAATTTATAACATGACTTGCCTATCATAACAATGCCCATTGTTTTAGCAAGAGTGGACTTTTTCTTCTCAGTCTTCTTTATGTCTGTACTGATGTGTGTTTGTGTATGTATTTGACTAACACTTCCATTGATTGAAGAGTTATTTGTATAGGACCTACTATATGCTAGGCATTGTGGTCTATATGTATACATCAAAATATATGTATCAAAAATCTTTGCCTTAATAGAGCTTACATTTCGGTAAGAGGAATTGGTATACACCATGCGTAATGGATTTTAAGAAATTGGCTTATGTGATTGTTGGGACTCTCAAGTCTGTAATCTTCAGGGCAGGCCAACAGGCTTCAGATTCAGGGAAGCCTTAATGTTGCAGTCTTGAGTCTGAATGCTATCTGGAGGCAGAATCCTCTTCCTTAGAGAACCTCAGCCTTTCTCTCTTATGGATTCAACTGACTGGATGAAGCCTGACAAAGATTCTCTTCGAGCAAAACTTTAGTCAGGCTCTGTTGAATCCTTTCTGAATAGACTGACCTTGGGTTTCCTTCTTGTAGAATCCACTTTGAGCAAGAATCCTGCTAAGTCAGTTTTGGGAAAATCCCCCACCCTTTATTATCTGACCACCCTGGATATTATCACCCTGGCCTTGACTTCAGCAATGATCCTATTAAGTCACCTCCTTATCCTTGATGTTTCCTCTTGGTACTTTCCTATTTGCTGACCCCCCACCCTGCTCCTTGGTTATAAATCTTGGCTCTTCCTTGTTAGAGTCAGAATTGAGCCAATCTCTCCCCATCACTGCAAGACCTCATTGCATTAGTTCCTACACCTATTGCCATGGGCCCTATTGAATAAAGTCTGCTGTGCCTTCTTAACAAGTATCATGAACAGTTTTTTCTTTAACAGGCCCATTCACATTATAAAAGGTAATGTTTTATTCAAAGTCTGAAGATTTAAATGTTAATCACATTTAAAAAAGAAAACCCCAAAAAACAAACAAACAAAACCCAGCTAGACTGGTGTTTGACCAAACATCTGGATATCATAGTCTAGTTGATGAACATTAAATTAACTGTGAAAGCAATTGTCTCCACTTTCTAGATGAAACGAACTAACAAGTACTTTTTGCCCTGCATTCCAAATGATGTAGAAAGCTAGGCAATCATGTTGGTGATATGCATACCAATGGCTGTAGAGTGTAGAGGTGTTTGCTTTGTTCAGGACCATGGTTGTAGGTCTTTCCTGCATAGGTAGGGAAGAACAACAGTTGATTGAGGAATGTCTTCCAGCCCACCCCACACCACACACAAGCGTGTGCACACACACACACCCCGACACCCTCTGAGGGAAAAAGCCTCCTTTCTACCTTGATATTGTTGGTGATGTGCCCAGCCACACAGTGTGATCGTTTGGGACCCTATGACTTCCCTGGGCTAAGGGCCATTTAGAGAAGGGCCTGCGCTGACTCTTCCTCAGTTGCGGTTACCGTTTTCGATGGCTTCCTACTTTGCAGTTCCTTGATGTTTTTGCTCAGAGAGGAAAGCCATGTCTGTAGTACATGGTGTGGCCTCCACTTTTGAGGAATTTTGTGGAGGACAAGGGCATGGAGCTTGAGGTACATGCAGTCTGTGATCAGGCCTCTGCTTTATCTAAGTAGGACCACAGTGAGCCTCCGTCAGGGCCAGCTGTATGGATGTCTATGTTATGCCCAGACCGTTTATTCCCCGAAGAAGACCACCAGAGTCCAGAGTCAAAGCTAAGCAGCAAGGATCTTTATTACAGGTTCGAACCTGGAACTCTCCCTCGCTCGTGAAACGAGACGGGCAGGAGAGCTCCCCCACTGAGCTCCGAGCAGTGTTATATAGTCTAAGAAAAGTGGGCATAGAGTTATTATACAAATCAGATATATGATTGGCTAGTGTTTGAACAAGGCGATTTGGCTAACTATGATTGGTTCCTGCCATTTCTGATATTTTGGTTCAAACTTTGAGGCGGGAGAGCAGGTTTATGGCAGCAAGAGTTTATCTTACTTAAACACGTCTTGTGACCTTGCCTCAGAACTTACAAAATCTCTGGTATGTGCAAAACAAAATCTCTGGTACGTGCAGAAAACCAGGTACTCACAGAACTTACGAAATCTCTGGTATGTGCAAAGATTAGAGAGCAGAACAAGGGTGTAGCGGGTGGGGGGCGGGTACACATCTAGCTTTGTGTCCTTTCATCTAGAGGTGCAGGCAGATGGCAAGGGATGTCCAGTGCTACAGAGTGGAGATTTCTGCTCTACTCAGCCCCTCAGTGGGACTGCTGCTGTCCTGGTGGCTTTTCTGGGCCAGATTTTGAGAATGTTGGGGATTGTACCCTCTGAGGAATTGGGCCTGCTGCTGTGGGGTCCCCTTGTCTCTGAACATCGTAGAGTCAGTATTTTGTTGAGATGCTGAAGACAGCATAGGTGAGGGCTGTGGTGGCCCCATGTTGGCATTGTCACGTGCCTTTACCTCTCAACCACTCCTCCAAAATTTGTCTCTGGATTGTTGCCTGAGGATAATTCCTGACCCTGTCTCCACAAAGGACATGGATTCTGCCAGCTCTGGCAGTCTCTTCCACATTCTCCTAAACTGTCAGGCCAGCAAAATGTCTAGTGTCATGGCCATAAGCTTCCTCTTGTAACAGAGCCATGTAATCGGACATCGGTGACAAAATGTTGCCATGCTATTCAGTAGAATAGCAGCCCATGGGTTTTGTGCTCCTCTGCACCAGGTGCTGTGTCAGAAGATAGGGACACAAGATGGAGCATAGTCCTTGCTCTCAAGAAGCTTAGAGTATCTGTCATATACACCAAAGCAAGACAACCCCCACGTGCCTTGGAAGCACGCGCAGGCCTGCTGCTGCCCTAACCCTCTTCCTGCCTGTCCCTCTGCCTGGGACATCCTCCCCTGCTTTCTGCCACACCTCTCAGCCCTCTTTTAAACTTTGCCTTTCATTTCATCCCATAGCATAAATATCTCCTTCTTCAAAAAGCCTTCCTGATTTCCTAACACAGAAATGATCACAGTCTTTTCCGTATTTCCAAACTCTTTTATGACTCTTTTATAGCTAGGGCAACCCGATAATTTGTCATCCAAACTGGAAAAGTGAAAGGAGGCACTGTTAATTATACGGGGACAACACACATAAACTGGGATGCTCCAGGCAAACCAAGACATGTGATCACCCTACTTATGACCTTTACTCCTGTTTGAGTAAAATACAGTCTGGCCAAGTATGGCCATGTTCAAATCTGAAGTCCATCATTGGGATGGGGGAGGCAGAAGTATTTATACTTGCATTTCCATACTGGGATTTACATGCAACAGGAGCTCACTAATGCTTCCTGAATGGAATTTATGCAGTTCACTATACGTGTCCTAAGCTGAGCAGACCTGCTGGAACCTCCAGGATAGCTGGCGGAGAGAAGAGAATCAGTTTGAATAGGCAGAGCTGGGGCCAGGGAGTTTCAGTTGTGGAGTGGCTCCTTTGAGTTGTCCAGTAGTCCAGTCTTGGTGTAATGGCAATCTGGTGTCATGCTGGGCTGCATTTGGTCAACCTAAGGTCAGATCTGTTTTGTTATGTGAGCACGAAGTCAGGGTGTCCCTCAGCGCAGTCTGGAAGGTGGTGGAGCTGTGGTTCCTGGGTGGACATAGGAGCCTCGTTGTGAGGAGAAATAGAGCCTCCCCAAAGGTAGACAGGTGACAGGCTCTGTTTCTCCATGCTGTGGCTGGCACCTTCAGTCTTCATTACATCTCAATACCTCCTGGCAGTATATTAAATTCACAGCATTGGAGAAGGTTATAATCACTTAGTAAGGCCGCGGAAAGTTATGTAGAGTGAAGGACTCTATAAGGCTCATTTTATAGACTAGTTGTCACTGAGGAATTTCCTTGATGAAGAGTCTGGATGACATTAGTTCATGGACTTCTACATATAAATGAAGGACTTGCCATTTAAACAGTCCTTTCACTGGCTAGAGTAGGCAGCTATTGGCATAATGAAGTGAGGTATTGAATATAATATTGAGTTTATTACCACATGGTTCTGAAATAAGTAAATAATGGATACATTGACTTCTACTTTATAGATGGCTGTTAGAGACCTCTTTAGAACGGTTTAGAACGCTTCAAAGGTCTTTTGAAAAGTGCAGTATTTTACTGCCACCTCCCCTGTTGTCATAATTCTTTAATGCCTTGGGGCCAACTCCCATTGGAAAGGTGGACACTTAAAATCCTTTTGTGGGTAATGAGCATTTGGTTTTACTGCAGCCAATAATTTGGGACTCCAGTGGAAAGTTGTTAGCACAGACTTTTGAGCCTACAATATTATAACACTTTTAATCAGACACCTATGACCAGGAAACTCTATATGGCCTACATTTATAGTATTTGGTATGAAAGTGAACTTCTCATCTCTCCATTCAGGACTGGCTTGAGTACTTTCCTTTCTTTGGTTAAAATACCTTAGGCTTGATATTAGCTCCTTAGACAAGATTGTTTACTGTTTGATTCTTTCATACACTTCTTGTCCTTCACTGGCTCTTGTGAAATCTGTAGCCAACTTTTAAAGTTGCGAGTTTTGTGCCAACCTCATTTTCTCCATCATTTGTGGATGCAGGTGCAAAAGAAAGAGCTGTGAAGTTCCAGCATCGAGAGAGGCTCAAGTCTGGCTGGTCATTGAAGTCCCCTTGCCAAACTGTTAGAGAGTATAAATGCCCTAGTGGATTCAGACTTACAGGGTGGGACCTGGGCATGGGTATTTTTAAAATATACCATTCTGATGCTTAACCCTTGATGTGAAAAATGGATCAAGGACATGAAAGAGGCAAGGTGTCACTCTCCTCTTGCTGCTGGTTGACAACCCAGTGATTGGGACGGCTTTGGTCTTAGGCTAGCAAACTCATTGGTTGGTGCCAAAGCGTCTGTGCCCATATGCACTTTCAAGCTTCCTCGACATTGCATGACAGTGAAATCTGTGTTAAGCATATATGTAGCAGTCATGCTCTTCATACTTTTTTAAGGAAAATATTTCTATTCATCTTTCCTCTTGGGTCTCTCCCTTGATGCCACCTCCTTCCTATTAGGTCTTAGAGAAGAGAGCACTGGCTTTAGAGACAAAGGACGTGATTTAGGGGCTCTTCAACTAATGAGCTTGTGATGTTTAGCTAGTCACCTCACTTACATGAGCTTCAGTTTCCTCTACTCTAAAATCAAGGTGATATTTTCATCATAGCTTTTTTGGTAGGATCAAATGAGGCAATGTATTAATATAAGCAAGCACTTTGTAAAACTGCAAATTCTATATTTCTTAATAAATGTATTTTTGATATCCAGTCATACAGCTTAGCGACAGGGATATGTTCTGGGAAATACATCATTAGGCAATTTTGTTGTTGTGTCAACATCATATAATGTACTTACACAAACATAGATGGTACAGCCTACTACATACCTGGGCTATATGGTATAACCATGCACAGTCACCATTCAATATGCAGTCTGTCACTGACCAAAGTGTAGTTATATGGCTTCGTATATGTGTTTCCCACAGTGGCTGGATCGGTACACCTCATCCAAATGGTTGATTGACAGATATTCCCAACAGGTTATAGAAAGAAGTTTCTCAGAGTAATGATGTGTTTCTATTGCCTCTTTCTAAATACTTCCCTTCTCCTCGCACCCCTCCCTGTAAAGCTAGGGGCTCTGTTTCTTCACTCATTCCTAGGAAATAGGATTTCTTTTGCCTACAGTTAGTATCTAGTTTTGGAGACCCACCAGTTGATGTGTGGAGTTTCCTCCTTGGCCTTTTCAGCAGTTTAATTCTGATCACGTTCTTAAAACAATATTTCACTACTTCTGATTTTCCTAATTATCATGCAGACAAACAGTGGGGATCATGACATTAGAATTAGTGAGTGGCTTATGATTTTTGCCTCAGAAAGAGAAACTCTTGCTGTTTTTCTCTCCCCTTGAGCAACACAGCAGTAATGAATGAGCAGGTCCAGAGTACTTTATGATAGATGGTTAATGGTGCTGTGCCTCAGCCAACAGGCCTGTTTCCCCAGCATCTGTCACAATTCAGAGTCATTAGCATACCTTTAATGGTTTCTTTTCAAAATAATTTCTACTAGGGCATTTAGAATGCATCAAGGAAAAATATTGAGTTGTAGAGATGAGGAATTTTAAATGTAGACAAATGGTTTTCATTCCCTCAGATGTAATTTTGATAAAATCAAGAAACCACATAGCAACATACTATAGAGTATAACATAATTCACAGCACTTAATGTGCTATCCTGGAATTACTTTTTCAGGCTTTCTAAAATAGTTAATGAAAAAAACCTTCTTAAAAAATTTTTTAAGATTGCTGTTTACCAGCACCCTTAACTCCACAACAGTCTTCCTCCTGGTGTGTGTGGACGGCTCGTTGACTGTCTTACACACTCTGTCTTATGATCAATCAGGGAATCAATGTGATTTGCATCTTATAAGATGACAGATGTTTTGTAGGGTATATGCCATTTTTACTTGTACTGGTGAATATTAGGCTCGTTATTTATTTAGTTGTGAGGGGGAGATCTTCAGAGAAGCAAATTAAGCCACATCTTTTTCCTAAAATGTCAAGGATGAGTGAGAAAAGGTCTCTATTAGATTTTTTATAATGCATTTACTATGATTTATTTATTTATTAATTATAATTTCAACTTTTATTTTGGATTTGGGGATACACTGTACATGTTTCTTATGTGGGTATTTTGCATGATGCTGAGGTTTAGCGTGTAGTCGATCCCGTCACCCAAGTATTGAATGTAGTATCCAATAGTTAGTTTTTCACTATGACTTATTTCTTTAAAAAAGCTAAATGACCTCTTTACTTTTGAAACATGCAAATCAATGTGTACTTTTCTCATACTTATTTGAATAATAGTTTCTTATATTTGCCAAGGATGCTGTTTTTTAATATCTACTTAATGTATTTTTTTCATATTTAATGTTTTACAACAGAATCATGAAGAGAGCAGGACACAAAGTATCCCATATTCCTAAACACAGCTGAGAACTTCCTGGAGGAAAGTTGATGTGGTCAGGTTTATACAGCTGACCATTGGAAGGGCCAGAGCTTTAACTTGTGTCTGCTTTTTGTGTCTAGAGTAGCCATTGTGTGCTACTCTAGAATGATCTTTGTAGCCTTTCCAATATTATAATTTTCATGCTGAACTCCTAACTCCTTTGTGGAGAGATGGTATTTTTTTATTCTGTATTTTTTTTCTTGGTGATTGGAAAACAAATAATTTGATTTTCACAAGTCTTAAGACAAGTCTTATTAATTTTAGGGTCTGAATATTGGTTTCTTTTATTTGTTTGAAATATTGACACTATATGAGGTCATTTATTCTTTGCTGTGTGTGTTACTTTTAAAAATTATTGGGTTGTTTAAAATTCAGAATCTCTTCATTGAATTGAAGAAAAGCATTTTTCCGTTGCCAGAGTACATCTTGTACGCTTTTGCATTCTGGAACAATTACTGTTATGCTACTTAGGCAAATAAACATAGGCTCATTAGAAGATGAAACTTGTGATTTTAAACTTCATTAGTATGTGTTTTTGTTCATTTCTCATCCACAGGGCCCAAGAAAGCTCAGTATCTTCTTGTTCCAGGCAGTGGGATTGAGTGGGGGAGCAGGAAATAGGTGTTTGTCCCCTCTCTTTTAATATGAGTCCTGGGAGGCGTGCTTATCACTTTCCTTCACATTCTATTGGTCAGAACTTAGTTGCCTATACATATCCAGCATCAAGGGAAGCTAGGACATATCTTGTTTTTCCTTAGGATGATATGAGCCATGCAAAAATTCAGAGGCCCTGTTATAGATGGATATATGAAGAGTTAATATCTACCACAGTTATATGGTCTTCAAAAATGATATTTGAGCTTTCTGATGCAAAGCCAATTTTCAAAAGTATTTAGATATTTTAACATTTCTTGACAACTCCTTTGCGATTGTAAATCACATTGACGTTTTGATTATATATATTCATTTGAAAGCACCAAATACTATTATTTTCCTAGTTATTGTGGTGCTAAAGAGTTGTCAGTAAAATCTAGAATCTTTAAATAAATTTTGAAAAGGGATGACGGACCAAATGGAATTCTAATTACTTGATTTCAACACATTTCTCTTTCATTTGAATCTTTTAAGAGAAAAGTGAAAAGCAGCATTATCCTTGAGAATTTCTCTCTCAGCATCTAAGCAGCCGTTTTAATTACAGAAAATGTCTTCAAAATCTGTTTTGCCATTTTAAAGTTTTGGCTGTGAAAAAGTCAATTGTCAGTGTGTAATGGAGGAAAAAATATCTTAAAAAGCCATTGATATAGTATGTTCAGTAGACACGTGTTATTTGAACACTAGTAGTTGATTTTCCATAGAAACTCTTTCCTCTTGAGTTTGGGTATCATTGTTGGTAATAAACATCCCTGCAGAACTGACTGCGATTTCACATGAATTTTTTAAAAATAAACCAAAATCATGCATTATATATTCCTTCTCCCAAAGGAATCTCCTTGGGAAGCTGTTATGTTTTCTACTAGAGCTGCCCTTCTCAAAGTTTCGGTCCTACCCTCCCTTCTTCTTCTCTGTCCCTCACACTTCCACCATTTTCTTCTCCTCTTTCTTTTCTTTCTGTCTGTCTGTCAGGAGTTGCACTAAAAAGCACATCTCTTTGACCAGCCTCCAAGGTGATAAATCTTCATCAGCTGAGAATAAATTTGATTTTTGGAAACAGCAGTCATTTAGAGTCAAGATCAGTGGGTAATAAAACTGTAGTAACATTTTGAGTTAGAGATAGGGAGTGACTATAAAGTAGTGAGCCCATTTTTCTTGAGTTTTTGGAAGGCAAAGAAGGAAATCCCGAAATAGGAAATCTCAGTTTATTGTGTGTATTTGTTAAAAATGAAACAAAACAAAAAACTAGTCTTGTTTTATAATGACATTGTAAGTTTTGTATATTATTTATTTATTTTTGTATTTGTGCCCACTTTTTTTTCCCCAATGGCTGTGTCTTTCAACTGACTGCGGGATCCTTGTCACACTTTTATTTTATGTTGATAATCCTTTTGGCGTTTTAAATGATATCTGTATGTCATATTGAAATACAGTAATTAAAGTGACACAACATAGGAGGAAATCAAATTTTTTTTTTTTTTTGGAGACGGAGTCTCGCTCTGTCGCCCAGGCTGGAGTGCAGTGGCCGGATCTCAGCTCACTGCAAGCTCCGCCTCCCGGGTCTACTCCATTCTCCTGCCTCAGCCTCCCGAGTAGCTGGGACTACAGGCGCCCGCCACCTCGCCCGGCTAGTTTTTTGTATTTTTTTTAGTAGAGGCGGGGTTTCACTGTGTTAGCCAGGATGGTCTCGATCTCCTGACCTCGTGATCCGCCCGTCTCGGCCTCCCAAAGTGCTGGGATTACAGGCTTGAGCCACCGCGCCCGGCCGAGGAAATCAAATTTCATTTAATGTTTAATTACATAAATTAACTACCTGATAGATTTTTTTTAAATTTGGAGTTTAACATTTGAAAATTGGCAGGAAGGTTTTAATGCTTGTTTAAATATAATCATCGTCTAGATCTGTACTATCATATGCAATGATATTACTTATTGTGACATTTTCAAATGTTATATGTAGTGCCATCAATTTATATTGCTTCGAAAGTGTAACTTTTAAAAAGAGATATTCAGCAGTTATACTAAACATTTGAGTCTTTCAATGTCTGTTAAATTTAAAACTTGATATTTATTAAAAGAGAATTTTAAACTTAGAAAAACAGTGTTTTTCGTTTCTGTATTTCCTTTGAACTTGTGTGGTATCTCATTTTTTTCAGGCTATAATTTAGAAACTTTTTATTTTACATGCTTACTGACCATCAGAAGTTTTTTTTCTTTCCTCCAACTTCATGTGTAAAGTTTTAAAATAAAGTGAAGATGTTAGTGAATTTGTTTTGAAAGGAAGGAAGGAAGGAAAAGAAATTAGTACAAAAGCTAAATATGTATGCTTAGCTATTGAGATAAAGTGCCTCCTGTTTCTGGTTATTTGTACTACATGGCTTATTTCATTCAATTTTTGTTTAATAAAATTATGCCTTCAACTATGATAATACATAATAAATTTAAAGCATTAACAGTAGTGATTAGCTATATATAAGAAAGTTATTTTATTAAGATATCCGATTGTCTACTGGCTTTAAAAATAACCATTTATTTTCCATAAAAAGCAGTAATCTTCATTAGATTTTCTAGTATCTGTCTTGTAAATAAGTACTCAGTAGTCCACTTTTTGAGAATGAGGAAAGGTTTATAACCATTTAGCAGAAAAGTATGTTGGTTTATATGTATTTTCTGGTAGAAGAGACAACTGTTGAACCTCAGCAGCTTGGCAAATGTTTTAGGGTGGTATAAAAGTCACTGTGGATTTGAATATTAAGAAACAATAAGAATAAATACAAAATTTAGATATTTCTTCTAATTAAAAACATTAAACACATTGTAATATAATTTGCTCATTTATTTATTCATCCATTCATTTGGTAAACTATCACATATTTCAGGGTATAACCTCAGTAATAAAGATGCAAGTTTGCATAAAAATAGAATCTATCACTTTGGAACTCAGTCTGATATATACCAGGTTTTACTCCATATTTATAAAATTATAAACTGGAATATATTTGTACTCTAATTAAGAATGGAATATATTTTTATAAAATTAGGAGACTCATCATTTTTGGATAGAAATTTTTGGAGTTAATTCTTAATGACCTATAACAATAGAAGTTTAATGTTTGGCATTCTCTACTGAGTGGAGCTCCAAATGACATGAAATTCCAGTTTTAACTCAGATCTTGAGCAAACTGAGCAACGCCATAGAAGAGCTCTCAGTTATGTTCCTGCCCTAGTAGTTTAAAACTGGCTGATTTTTATTCTATAGTATTTATTGAGCACCTACTATATACCAGGCACTGCTTGGTGCTTATTTTTACATGTCAGGTACATTTCAGAGGTATTAAAATAATTTTGAATTTCTCACTGTTCTCTTTCTCTTTCTGTGTGTGTGTATAACAGTGAGAAATGTGTGTGTACACTATATGTATATGTGTGTGTGTATATATATACACACACATAATATATATTGTATATTAATATATTTTGGTTTTATATATAATATATAAAATATAAAATATAATATATATTATATATAACATATATATTATATATATATAAAGGCCAAGTACATTTTTAGTTAAATTGAATTATTCCTTAATGGTTACATGAGAATATCTTATCAAGGCTAAATATAGTAATCATCAGCATGATTTTTTATGTTTGATGTAATAAGAATGTGTCTAATTTTATGCATTATATAATTATTGAATGAATTTTTGGACAGTGTGCATACAGATGGTTCTGGTTATCATTTTCAATAAAAATGTTTATCTGACCTTTCGTAACTCTGCCCTCTGAAGATTATGCTTCATAGAATTTCTAATGTTCATGAGCATAATTGCTAACTGGTGTTTATGTAGATTGCATTGAACAATCTTTAGGAAAAAAAAAGCACATTATACCCTTTTCTTTTCAAATTTATTTGAGAAAATCTTGTGAGCACTTCTTCTGTGCCTAGTGTCAATGCCTACATTTTAGTTGAGCTTCAAGATTTATCTAAGCGTCTTAGTTTTTCTTTTTATAAGTTCTTTTAAAACTTTTATTAAAGCAAGATGAGAGTTCTTAAATGGGTTGCGCAAATGACCGCTAAGTCATAGTAATGTTACCTTATCAGCTTACTCTCATATGTGTTTTCTTCACACCTCTCTTTTGCCCTTTTCCATTCTCTTGCTTCCTACCTATCACTTGTAAAGAAGTTTGAGATCATTTAATCACATCTAAATCATTTTAACTTTTAATTGAGAATAGGAACTCATTCTGGTGCTTGGCAACCCCAGTGATAGGTACTTGTGTGAGTACGTTTATAAATATACATACAATATTAAAGAAATCTCATCTATTCTTTTATATTTATTTACCATAAAAATAAAGTTCTGGAATGCCACGCCTTACTTGAAAAGCATTATTTCTGAGTATTTTCACATTTATTTAATTAATTGTTTTAATGTTAGGTGGTGCTGGCTTAAGAGGAACCTTTTTGAAAGTCGAATTTTTAAAACAGTGAAAACGCAAGAAGTCTTCATGGTTTTTAATGGCAATTTTAAAAAAGCACTCTCATTAATGTCAGGAACATATACATTCTTTGTATTTTTCAGGAAGTACTAACCAATGCCATTAGACAAGAGAAAAAAGTAGCAGGGAAAACATGGAAAGGAGGAAGTGAAATTTCCATTATTTTAAGATTGTATACCTGGAAAATGAAGAAAGCCAGCTGACAAACTTTTATAAGCTGAGAGAATTCAGTTAGGTAACTGCCTATAAAGTCAATAAAGAAGTTGTTTATGTACTCATTAGTAATGAGAACAAGGAGAGTTTAGAGTAGGCTTTCATTTTGGAATAACAATTTTGTAACGTATTGACAGTTATATTGAAATAAATGCAAATGTTTATTGTACAAAATGTTTATTGTACAAAAATTTGCACCACTAGATTTGAAAACGTAAAACATCCATAATCCTACCACTCCTGATGACTAGTGTTAATATTTGCTGTTTGATTCCTGGTTTTACCATCCATATATACTTTTGGGGAGTGTATGGATAGGATGGAGGAGGTACAGATTTTGGCTCATATTTTACTACTATTTATACATTTTTTTTACAGCAATGTAATTATTTTATTACAACAATATTTTTATAGCAATAAAAATGTAATATTTCTATTACAGCAATGTATTGTGACTATTTTTTCATATTACTAATGTTCTAGGTATTCTTTTAATGTATATTTTGGATATTTGACCATTTCTCCATTTTTGGATATTTGTGATGTATTCTTTTTTCTTTTTTTTTAATTTTTAATTTTTTACTATCCCCAACAATGCCAAGAAGAATGACTTCTTGGCTAAATCTTAGCCAGTCTGCACTCCTGCCCTGTCAGATCACCCAGCCATCCCAGAGTCTTAGCAGAGGAGCAGTTGGAGAAGCAAGGGAGATCATGCTATTAAAACCAACAGTATTGGGTTCCTAATTTTTGGGTTGCCAGCAATGTAAGGCACCCTGTGTCACCAAGAAGTCGGCAATTGATTGGTTAAAGGGGAGAGTTTGAGAATTGTACATTAGTTGCTAAGGCGCAATCAATGACTTGATGTTAATGACTTATTTTCTGTTTTTGATAAATTTCTAAAAGCAAATTTGCTGTTTAAAAAGTGTATTTTAATGTTTTCTTTCTGTACATGCATGCTAGTAGGAGCTCATGCCCACACAGAGAAAATTTTCTCCCTTTAAAGTTTGTATCAATTTATATTCCTACCAGCAACATGTGGTGGGAATTACTTGCCTACTTACTAGCATTGGGTGTTATAAGTTCTGTTATTATTTATCAATTTGAAAGTGAGGAAGATTTCATTTTTATCTGTGGTTCTTAGATGAAGAGACAGATAGTGAAATAGACATCGCCAGACATGCGTGGCTAACCTGAATTGCTCATTCGTAACTTTCCTTTTCAGTAATGTCTTAACATATTTTTTTATCAGACCCCCTCATTTGCATATGTAAGTTTTATTTTAGATAGTCAAATCTATCAGTCTTTTCCTTTTATAGTAACTATATGCTTAAAATGGTTTGTCTCCCTTTAAAATTTATTTAAATTGTCACTGCTTTATTTGTACTTTTGTTTTTAATTTTTTTACTCATGAAATTTTAATTCAGTCTTGTGTTTATTTTGGCATGTGGTATCTCACCAGGTCTTTCTAAACAGTTTAGCTTTTTGAATAAGTAATTTATCTATTCTCCTTAGAGTTGTCTTGGCTATTTTATATTAAGTTCTCATGTAGAATTAAGGCTGTTTCTGGTCTTTGAATTCTGTCCAATTTGTATATTTACCAATTCTTGAACCAGCACAACATTATTATTTATTGTATATTTATACTCAAAAAATATTTGTCAAGGCAATTCCCCAGTCATGACCATTAATTTTCAACATTTCTTTGCTAGTATGATTTATCTCTTCTTGAAAATGAACATTAGTCTCTTTTCATTAAGTATTTTAAATACTCAAGTCTCTTTGTTCTTCTTTGTGCATTTAGATACCTTTATGCAGTATCTGGAATGTATGTATAAATTATATCTAATATTTAGACATAATAGGTAGTTTATTCATTAAAAGGTCTATTTATTAGAGTATGCTTAAGACAAAAAATATGATCTATTAATGCTTATTTTTTGTCCTTTATTTTTTCTTCTCATTGTTTGCTTGGGTTCCTTTCTCTCTGTTTGCAGCCAGACCCTTTATTACTTGTGCATGGTTGGACATGTTGTAAGCAATAGAGACCTCTTGCAGCAAACCAGATACCTAGTGGTAGGCTGCACATGGGATGTGGCTTTTCTTATTAAGAACCATATTATTTTATTCACCTGTGAATTTATTGTAGCCAACTCTTCCTCATTTCATTATGAACAAAGATAATTACTTGTGTGCTTTTTCAGAGGACATTTGTGTTACATGTTTTTCTCCATGTTTATAAAACATAGAGCATCTTCATGTCCGTAATACCAGTCTAGATCCCATCATATTACTTTTAGCTTTTCAGTGTATTTCTTATGGATATCTTCTTTTAATATAAAAACACAGGAGAAACAGAAAATTCTTCCAATGTATAAAGCCGCAGGATTCAATAATGTGAAATTACAGTGGGTTCTTTTAGAATCTTCAGAGAATTGCAATTATTAACACTATGAGTAATTTTCTTCTTTCTTAACTTGTAGTTGTTAGAGAACAATTTAGAAAATTGATGCTTCTGTCAAAAGTCTAGATGGGTAGGATACATGCTCAGTGTGGATATGACAACATTAAGAACTCCACAACTTTTACTATGAAAAAAAGAATATATTTTATACTCCATTAAACTGTTAGATATCATCAATAATTACATCAACCCGTGTTCTTGTCTGTATCAAGGATGATAAACTAGTCACTGTAGAGTTTTTCTAATGACTGTAACAGTATTCCCCTTTCCTCCTGCCCCTGTGATTTCTGCCCCTTGTCTGTCTCCACCTCTTTTTCTCATTAGAAGTGTGTGTCTCCTGAATGTTTCCAGCCGATGAATATAGGTCTAGAATTGTATAGGGACCCAGCAAGGGTAGTTCAGGAAGTCACGTGACTTAGATTGATTTGCTTTCTAGCTCTACTACTTTGTGAATATATTCCTTTGGGCATAGTCCAGTCTTTGTATCTCAGTTTTCTCATCTTTCAAATGAGCACAGGTACTTATTTCAGAGAACTGTTTTGAGAGTTTGAAGAGGTATGTGAAAGTGCTTTGAAACTGTGATTATTATGTTACATTCCTATTGCTATGATTATTTTTGACAGTGTTAATCAGGACTGCAGACCCACAGACAGATTCCACGAGTGGACTTGAACCCAAGAGCTGTTGTTGGTGATCTCCCATCCTGTCCTGTGCTTTTCAGAAATGGCTCCATGCCTCCCTGACTGCACTGCTGCCCTATCAGATCACTCAGCCATCCCAGGCTGTTAGCAGAGGAGCAGTTGGAGAAGCAGGGGAGATGATGGTATTAAAACACAACGGTATTGTGTTCCTAAGTTTTGGTGTTGCCAATAATGTAAGGAACCCAGTATAACCAGGAAGTGGACAAATAATTGGTAAACGTGGAGGGTTTGAGAATTAAACATTGACTGCAAAGGAGGATAGAAATATCAGAAATAAAGAGGTGGTGTTTGAAGGGTCAGAATTTCACGTTACAAATCTACATAGTGGGGCAGAGCCTTACAGTCCTGCAGTATAGGCATGGCTGTTATGGCGGGTGGCTGATGGTCTCAGTGGGGGTGGTTTGAAGAGGACAAGGAAAGCCATCGTTGTGAGCTGAAGTGTGGGTCTGTTGAGAAGTAGGGAGCACCTCAGTGTCACGCAGCTGCGGATGGCCTGAGGATTATAGCATCCATGCGGGGCCTAGGCAGTAACTGCACCCTTGCAGGGAACTAGCCTGTCATGAAGCTGTAAGATATCAAGTGCCTTGTTTTAAGTACTCTCTTCAGGGATAACTATGAATCCAAGAACTGTTGTCATCAATATTTAGCTATTTCTTAACATTGGGTATAGTCCCAAATTTTAGGAGAGAATGCAAAGAACTGTTGCCCCACCGTAACCTTTTTGTTACAATTGAACACATAGATCATAATGCTTTAGTGGGTAGAACTGTGTAAGAATGAATATAAACAGGCACATATAAGATCAGAAAGCAACAGTTTTACAGTATTTTAAGAGGAAACTGACCACTGAGAAAGTGGCTTCTTGGGTTATATTGGAATTTGGATCTTGTATGCAGAGTCCGAGGTCTAAGGTTTCCCCTGGACTCTTCTACTAAAAATGAAAACTGACGGGGCAGGTGGAACAATACCTTAACTCATCCATTCCTGTGTGGTAATAAAACTTGTTCAGGAAAGCCATGTCCTTTCCATCTGATGCCCCATGCCTAGCTTTATTGACACCTGTCAAGGATGTATTTCTTAACAAGCTCACTTATTTCCATCCAAGTCAATGGAATAGACTCTAAGACTGAAGTGAATAATGGAGGCTTGTGACTGTTAGAAGCCATCGCAGCAGTAGTGGAAGAAATGACTGCTGAAAGCCAGACGTTGAAGGAAGAGAGAAAATATAAAAAGTAGAAACTCTGTTAAAGTGCTCCAGTGGTGAATATTCCTAAGGACCGCCATGGTTTATTCCTACAACAAAACCAAACCCATGAGCCACTCCACCACTTTCAATCCAATTGTCTGTAAGGATGCAGGGAATGAAATACTCTGAGGAAAGAGTTCCCTTCCAGATGGCCACAAAATTTAATCAGGGATTCACGGTGTATCAAGGGATAGGCCTCGGTTATATAGAAAATGCACTTAAATGGAACACCTTATTTCCCAGGGATGCCAGATAATTGAGTTATACCTAAAATCTTGAACTGTCTGACTAGCACACATGCGTACACATTTAGCTTCTGTGTGCTGAGAGTTGTTAAATGGTTTGGAAACTGTAATTAAATAGCTGAAATTGTGCTGCAAAACCACTATAAGCATCGCCTCATGTAGTATTTCAACCTTAAGTGCTAAAATTTCATCTGAGTAACTGTGACTAATCTAGTCTTTATTTGTCACACATTCAAATTAGGAGGTGTATGTTCTTGTTCATGTACTTTCTCATTAGCACTAATATTGCTAATGGGAGTGACAAATGTATCATGTTTTTGCCTTCGATCACTCATGCCTTTTAGATACTAGCTCTTTAGAGGAGGTAATTTTCCATGTGATACATTTATGGAGCTCTGTGTTTAATAGATTTACTCAAAAGAATATGTCCATAGGGACTGTTTATTAGTTGATAGGCTCTGAGGAAAACAAGTTTGGATTAATCAGTTTGAATCATAGAAGAAATTGTGATGGCAATTAATATAAATGGGAATAGCACATACTCATTTGTTCCTAGATGTTTTTCCAGCATTTCCCCCCCTGGTTTATATGAACTTGGAAGTTTCTTTCCCAGGCTCTTGACTTTGACACTTGAACACACACCCTCTTCATTCTTCCTTTCCAAATTTTCGTTTGTTCAAAGGACTCCTTAGTGTTTAGAGAGTCACTGAACTCTTGTTTGGTACAGTCATAAATAACGAAGAAGATACATTCTGAAAAATGCATCATTGTGTGAATACTAGAGAGTGTACTTACACAACCCTAGGTGGTATCGGCTACTACACACCTAGGCTAAATAGTATAGCCTGTGGCTCCTAGGCTACAAACCTGTGTAGCAGATTCTGGTACTTAATACAGTTATAACATAATGGTAACTTGTGTGTGTATCTAAACATATTTATAAAGGTACAGGAAAAATATAGCATAAAAGATAAAAACGGTACACTTGTATAGGGCACTTACCATGAACGGAGCTTGCAGGACTGGAGGTTGCTCTGGGCGAGTCAGTGAGTGATGAGTAAACATGAAGGCCTGAGACATTGTTGTATACTACTACTATAGAATTTGTAAACATTGTATACTTACATTATGCTAAATTAAATTTATTTTACATATTATGCTACAATGCTGCAACAGCTGTGAGTCACTGTGTGATAGGAAATGTTCAGCTCCGTTGTAATCTGGGACCACTGTCACACATGCGCCCCATCGTTGACTGAGACCAGTTTTATGTGGCGTAACTGTATTTAAAAGTGTAAAGCCATCTTATTCTTTTAAAGAATGCTGATTTCATTAAGGGCCAGTACATTCAGCTATTGTTTTCTCTCCACCTTCTTAGCAGGTACTGTTTCCTTGTGTGAGATCAAGAATGACACTTACCAAGGATAGACTACCTGCTGCTATCCGCTGTTCCCTGCTGCCAAACATGCATTCAACCTCACACCCATTGGGGTCAATGGGCTTTGTAGACCTCGCAGCCGCGTCTCCTCTTGGGGCACTCTTCTCCACGTCTCCCCAGGGCTCAGATATCTAAACGTCCTGGGAGCCTTCTTTCCTGTTTCCTTGCTGCTGGTGTGGGGGACACACTGCAGGTTTAAAGTGTGAGCCCAGTGGAGGAGCGCTGTCAGTTTGGACTGTGGCTTGTGGGGATAGCTTTCTTGCATTCCGATTTCCATCGGAAATGCATTTTTCCTTAGACAATATTATAAGGAGTAGTTAGTTTACCTGGGACTCCTGAGTTTTGATGGTGATATACTTTAGCTGTGTATTGAATTAAATAAGAACTTGCCTGGGCTGCCTGTGTTGATTTCCAAAATTAAATTTCAAGTGACTCTGGAACCACCTATTTCCAAGTTGTGTACTGTTTCAGTCTTTTCTTGGTGAGTTACTTAAAATTTTCACTCCAGCTATGGGAATAGATGTATTACGTCTTCAGTTGGGTACAGAGGAAAGAATATTGACTCTGGAATCAAGAAACTAGAGTACAAATCCTTATTCTCATTTGCCTTACTTTGACCAAGTCATTTAACCTCCATGAGCCCTAGTATTTCCATCTGTTAAATAGAGAATGATTCATAGCTACAATATGTACCACACAACATGATTTTGAGCATTATATGGTATAATGTAGATGAAAGTGCCGTGTAAGTTGTTAGGAAGGGATATAAATGAAAGATACAGTTATTTAGTATTTAATAATTAGAACAATAGCTGTGTTTGGCAGGTCTTTAAAATATCATAAATTTTCATAAGTTGTTGAAGGCATTTGCTGGGATTTTAAAATTCCTGCCATTTTATAGAAACACTTCATGTATAATTTTTAAGTAATACAGGTTTTTAATGAATTAATTTTCTTAATGACTGTATGTTTGTAAGTAAAACACCTTACAGTAATAAGGTACTGTGAAAAGGAAATGTCTTTTAACAAATGAAAGATCAGTTCAGTCTCTTTATGTAGCACAGGCTGAAATACCAGCCGTCATATTAAATCTTAATCAGTAACAATGTGTCACTAATTACAAGAGCTGGTTTATATATTGGGTAAATTGCTGTTTGTAAACGTTGGATTATATTAACTAGCACTGCTAATTGCCAGCCACAGCCTAAGTGTAAGCTTTTCTGAAAGCTTCCATTAGTAGCTTGAAGTAGGCACTGCTGCCTAATATTTCAGTCAGTGAGGAAAGGCAGGTAATGACATTATGAATACATTTATAATGCAGGCCAATTTCTTCTAAAATGCGTGTAAGTATTATTACTTTACCAGGAGTCTGTGAAATATGATTTATTTAATGCATTCCAGCCCCCATAATATTAAGATATAATTGAGATGTGAAGTTTAAAAAATTGTATGCAGTCAGTATGGTACATGAATCATAGACTAAATTGCTTATAATTTTAAAGGCACTTGGGGGAATTGTGAAATTTATATAATGCATTCTTATGTTTGGAAAAGGTTATAAGAACAGTAGTCCAGTTATTTTAGTATTTCAGTCCCCAAAATAGGACTTTTTGAGTTGCTGTTATACCTAAGATAGCCATATACATGAGCAAATCCAAATCTTTCTATGTCCAGTTCTCATTCACTACTTTTTGTGAATTTTTTCTTTAAACCTCTCATATTTATCAAAGCAGTTGAGTGGTATATAATTTCTATAAAGGCCATAATCTAGTTTTTATAAACTGTACAACTGAATGAATGACAACAACATAAATGTTGCCAGCATGTTTAAGAAGGGAATCACTTAAATGGTACTTGGAATTTTGATGATTATTGCTTTGAAAAGACTGAAAATCACAGGTCTTGGCTTTATAGTTTAATTACTTGCTTAACAATTGCTAGTGATTCACTAAATCACAAGGCTTCCAAACAAATAACATCAGTGAACTCTGCCATGCCTGAGCAACTCCAATTGTCTTGACGATGGCTACCAAACTGTGTTTAGCCTAATATAAACTGTTAGTTTAACTGCAAGCAATGGGGGCTTCAAGCGTGCTATTGATGAGATGGCAGCAAATTGAGCCCTTTGCCACTGGTGACACTTGTGTTAAGAATAACTTTAGCATGTTTTATCAAGACCAGTTGGAGAAGCAAATATAGTAATTATCCACATCCTTTTTTGATATTAGGTTTAATAATAATGAGTGCTGTCCAGCTTTCCAGAGTTTCTAATTAATAATTGGTTCTTAAGAACACAGCATGTGGTTTCTCACAGTTTGAATAAGATTGGGAAACAGGGCAAGCTTAAGGTCCTATGTACTTTTATGGGCCTGATAGAAAAGGCAGCTTAAAAGAAGAGCAAGTTGTAGGAAGACATTCAGGTGTGCTGGTGTGAAAATTTAATTTGTGCCTTTATTGACCTGTGCTCCCTGTCCTTGCTGTGTCTTAACTTTGTGGCATTTCCGTGAGTACACCGCTCTTCCTTCTTGTCCTTTTGTAATGGCAAGCTTTTGATTTCAAATGGACTCTTCCAGAATTAGATGAATTCCGCAGTTTTTACTTTGGTAGCAGCCACAGTCTTTTGCTCACTTGAAAATGATCTTATCCCCTGTTCTTTAGTACTTTATTGTTGACATAATGGAAAATAAGCATGTCAGACCTGCATTTAAGAGGGGACAATAATGCCTGTTATTTATTGGGCGCTTGCTCATACCGGGCACTATACTAACTCCATGTACATTCTTAAATTGTTAAATTGTTAAAGCATGAGGTGGTTGTATTCTTGTGCCTATGCAATGGTTAGAATGTCCCTTCTAAAACTCACCTCAAAATTTAATTGCCATTGTGAGAGTGGTCCTCTCAGAGCACTCATGAATGGAGTACTGCTCTTATCTCAGGTGTGAGCAGTTGTCCAGGCAATGGCCTCCTGATGAAAGGATAAGTTTGGCCCCCATCCTCTCTCTGTTTTGTGTGTTCACATGCTCTTCTGCCTTCTGCCATGGGATGATGCAGCAAGAAAGTCCTCACCAAATGCCAAGCAGATGCTGGCGCTATGCCCTTGGACTTTGCAACCTCCAGAACCATGAGCTAAACAAACTTCTTTTCTTTACAAATTACCCAGTCTTTGGTATTCTGTTATAGCAGCAGAAATGGACTAAACACCCTATGATAGAAAGGAGACTTAGAAAAGTGAAGTGATTTGTCTAGAGTCACCAGTCAGTTTGGCTCCAGACTCATGCTCTAGGCTTCTATGCCAAACCACCTCTTTAGTATAAATGTGTTCTCTTAGTGTAATTGTGAACATTACCAGTTCAGATATAGGCACTATATGAAATACGACCCTTCTTGGTATAGATGGATATTTGTAAAATTTTTTAAAATTACAGCCTACAAGAATATATTTTACATCCTGACCCAGAGTACACACAGATTTTAATTCTTACATATGAAGTAATGCTACTTGTGATTTATTGTTTTCTTCCTTCTTAAAGTTTCTATTTTATTGTGTTTTCATATTAAAAATGCTAGTATGATATGCTAAAATGGTATAATAGTCCAATAATAGGTAGTAACCTCCAGTTTGAAAAATCACTGAGAGTCAGTGCTGGCCTTGTGGGGTTCATGCGGCTGAGTGAAATCTGTGTTCCATTGGTTTTAGTTTTGCTCATGTGCTGCCTCAGGTACTTGTACTTCTAATTTTGTTAGTTTTCTAATTTTGTGAAGCCTTGAATAGTTTGCCAGTAGGCATTTGTGAGTGATTGGATTCTGAGGCAGGATTAATACTTTTCCTGAGGCTGTGAGAGTTTCTCTTTTGCCATTTCATCATGGTCCTTTGGGGTTTCAGTGGAGTTTGGATTACACGAGTATACTCAGAACTAGAGGCTGCCTCCTTTTTTTTTCTAAAGCTCTTTTATGCCAGGCATGTTCATTATGGCAACTGAAGGAAACTGAAGTACAAAAATGTTCTTTCTCCACTTGTATCTTTTCCATGATGTGCTGGAGATAGTATAAGAAATGTGTTGTAAATAGAAATTGAGAAGATGCAGAATAGTCTCATCTTTATCATCTTGTACCCCTTGTCAGACCTACCAAAGTATTGGCTAAAAGGCTAGACTAAGGTTATTGCCCCACGTGTCTTTGCGTAGAATGAACTAGTGGTGTAGGAGCGGCATCACCTAGCACTGTCTTGAAATAAGGTGTCCGTGTCATCTCATTCAATCCTTTTTGAGGAAGCAAACATTTGTTGAGTATCTACTGCATCATGGCCCTGTTTCAGGCTCTAGAGTTACAGTAGGGAATGTGATACACAGGCCACTGCTCTCTTGGAGCGTGTATTCTGGTGGGAAAGACAGTCGTTAAATATGAAAGCAACTAGGTATGTAACTATATATTTGGTTTCAGAATCAGGTAAGCGTATGAAGAACAGCAACGTGAGGTAAGGTCATAGAGAACTGTGGACTGCAGCATTTCTCCTCTTATCTGTGTCCCACCCCATGGATTGTGAATTTCTCTAGGATATAGAAATCCTCCAAAGAGATCCTCAATGTGTGAGCCCAGGACCGTGATAGGATTTTGATTTGTGAAAGTCCTGTAACTCAGTGAGAGGGTGTTTCAAGGAATAGAACCAAATGCGGTGTGTAGAGCAGTGGCATTGGCATCACCTGGAAACTTATCACAAGTGGGACTTTCCAGCCTATCTTGGACCTACTGAAGCAGAATCTGCAATTTAACAAGATCACCAGGTGAATCCTTAGGCAAATCAGAGTTTGGGAAGTACTCTTCTAGAGTAGTAGTTCTCAGCCTTGGCTGCTGTAGAGAGGGAGAGTTAGGTCCAGTAAGTCCCTCCCAGTGAAATGGCATTTAGCTAGACCTTTAATCTGCCAGGGTGGAAATCGTCAAGTGCCCCAGCTTTATTTACTTCTGCAGTGCCCATTAAGTTTAGGCTGAAGGCAAGGCAACTTATTCTGTGCCTTTGACATCCACCCACAACCCAGATGGGCTACCTGAAACGAGTCCTCCACCCATCATTATTAAGAAATCCCACTGGCGCACTCTGGTCCTGTATGTGTGTCCCCAGGACCTGGCACATTGTCTCTTCTTCTGCCAGACATGAGAGCCCTTTTGCCAGTGAGCCCCTTTGCCCAGGGATTCTTTTCACCTTTCCTGTGCCCGAGTGTGTAATAAACCTTTCTGTTATGTACTATCATTGGATCAGGTGACATCTAGTTTTTTTAATGGTGTGTTTTGTTATTGAGTACATTTATGGGATTAGGGGTACCCAGGTGTGGGCTAAATCAGGTCTTTAACAGAAATCCTGGTTCTCAGACATCACTCCCAACCAGTGAAATCAACATCTCTGCAAATTGGGACCCAGTATTTTTCAAAACTCTCCAGTGATTTCAAAAGGCAGCTGAGATTCTAGAGGGAAAATCTATTTTATGTTATTAGGGCCATAGAACATTTTAGAAGAGCCTTATGATAACGTCTGGCTGATGTTTTGCACATCGTCACTGAAATACATACTTCTCTTGATGTGTATGGCATGCTGAGCACGCCATCAGAAATCACGTGGCCCCTTCTTATAAACCTATGGCAGAATTGACAGCAGCAGAGCAGAGTAACCAGAGTTAAATTTGAGTCACTATAGTGGGATTACCATTAGATTCTGTGGAAAATATGTTACAACAAATGTGACTCAGTTGATAAGTGAAAATTACATTTTGCCCTTGATGAAAAATAACTGTTCCGTTTAACGTTCAGGATGTTTTTGCCTGTTGTTTTCATCTAACTCAGGATGGATTCTCCTTAACAAATGTATGAAACTGGTCAAGACCTCGGTTTTCCATCTGAATCTGAAAGTGACCCTTGTTGTTTAAAACTTCATACTCTGGACAGTCTTTTTGTGTCAGCCTTGCTTTTTGCCATTTGCTTTTTCAGATGACACAAAACAGACAAGATCAGCTGGGAGCCCTTCAAATGGAATTAAGAGAAGGTATTCTGAGGCAGGAAATAGTTGCTAGATGAAGGGCCTCACAGGGAATGATTTTGAGGTCCTTAGATTTTATGACGTTGGGTAAGTCAGGGCTCTGAGTCATGGTTTAGAAGAGAAGCTCAGGTGAAAAAATTTAAAGGAGGTCCCTACAATTTTGTAGGATGTAAAAACGAGAAAATTTAGCAAAAAAGGTGTATGTGCTAATAATGAGCCTGATTGGAAATATTGTCCTTCCAGCACTTTGATATGTGTCTATCAGTGGTCTGCCTTTGACGTGAGGGCCTGACGTGAAGGCCCTGTGTGCAGCGGCTTAACTTGTGAATCCTCACTAAAGGGGAACAGTGGGAGACGGCAGCCTCAGCGTGCATGGATGGCAGTGATTGGCTGGCAAGTTGCGGAGGCCAATAAACAGTGCCTTCCAGGGTAGAGACCTAGGGAAGCGCCTTGTTTTTGCTTTGTCTTAGTGTCTGCATGTGTTTGACAAGTGAACAATAAAATGTGCTGTTTGATTCCACACTGTCTTGATTCTTTTCTGTGTCCCTCCTGCAATTTTTCTTTTTCATGTCACATTACATGCGGCTCTTTTCACCTCTCTCTCCTGACCCTAAGTGCTAGCATTCATTGGTCCCTCTCACCCGGGATGTGCTCTAATTGGCAAAACTATAACCTGGTAGCAGCAGTTCACTATTTTAGTTTCCTAATTGGTGTCAGGGGCTACTGGCAGAGCCCAGCCATGTTGGATTGATTGATAGATCGGCTGCTGTGAGTGTCAGGCTTCCGTCTGACCAACAGGTTTATTGCTTTTGAAACTAAAAATTAATATGTTAAATATATCCTGCAGTGTCCATCGTGAGTCTGAAAAAAAAAATCAGCTATTCATCATTCAGGAGCACTTTCAATGTTACCTGAAGGTCCCTTGGGTTTGCAACTCAAAATTTTGTGCTATTTCTGCCTCACAGCTGGCTGTTTTCTTGCTTTCATGATGCAGTGTAAAGCTGCATTATATTTCCCACCGCCTGCTGCACAGTGGGTTTCTTCTTTTCAGAAGTAATGCAGACAGGGTGTTAAATGTGTGTGTCAGTGGGGGGAGGGGAGGCAGCATCGAACCCATTCTTCCTACAGAACTTAAAATTTACAAGGTCATTTACAATAGTCAGTGAGAGTGTAGATAGTTATATTAATGTTGAATCAGAAAGAAAAACAATATAACTTCTTTTTCAAGAGCTGTTTCATTTAATTGACATTTGTATTGAAGATGTAACTTAGCATTTAGGCATCTGAGTAATCATCATCTAATATAATGATTAGTTTACCCATATTAATGCCTAAAGTTATACAGAAGGCTAAAAAATACTGCATTTTAAAGTCTAGTTTTAATACTTTGATTAGCATCTTATGTTCTAGTATAAGAAAACAATACGGTGACCTTAATGAGATCAGCTATTACCAGTGAGCAAACCACTTTCATGTTTTTGTTGCTTCTAGTTCCTGTAGAAAAGTACTTAATCATTTATAGCAATTTTTCTTCTGTAGAAAGATAAGTTTGGGTCAGTCTTCAACAAACATTATGCAAAATATCTTGATAATAATACTGTCTTATATTTGTTTGCATTGTAGTGGTTTTCCAAATAACTTTTATATATGTTATCTCATGTGGTCCTTAGAAAAATCCAAAGTTAATAATTATTATTTAACATTTATTGATGAGGGGAATGCGAATCAAAACGTTAAGTAACTAGATGGAAATCACTGCCGCAACATACGTGAGGAGATCGTGACTCGATCCCTGCTTGTCACTCGATCCCTGCTTGTCACTCGATCCCTGCTTGTCACTCGATCCCTGCTTGTCACTCTTGTTTCTCCACTTCTGGAGTTTTCCCACAATGGTATGCTGCCGTCTGTGTGGTGACTGCTGTATTAGTGCTTCTGGGGTTACAAAGCAACCTCAAAACTTTAACTCTCTTGGGTCTTAAATTCTAGTTAGAAGACTGATACCTGCATAGAGATAGAAACACAAAGTGCTAAAGGGCTGAGTAATTCAAGCCCTGGACATGGGACTGGGCCATGGGGTGAATGAGGAAAAAAACCTGGTACAGTGTCTTAGAAGAGTGAGTGTCGGAGCTGCAGGGGGCATAGGGATTTGAAATGTGTCTGGCATTCAGCCTGAGAGAACAGCTGGATCGAAAAGGTATAGCGATGGGAGAACATGGGTTCAACTTTAGGATGCTGAGTAACTTAATGTTGCTAGAACGTAGGGTGCTGGGGTGAGGAAGGGCTGATAACAGGATAGGAGTGGAGGGTAGAGAACAGCTAAACTGCCTCTGGTGGAAGTGTTGCTGGGAAAAAGGGTAGGGGAGAAGAAAGGGTGAAATATGTTAGAAATGTGGTACAGCCTTCCAAACAAGTGGAAACACTCTGCATTCGGGGATTGTTCATGGGAATTCAAATGATGGATTATATGTGAGAGACATTGCTGAGGTTGGAATAAAATTTAGAGTGGGGGCCGGAGGCAGTGGCTCATGCCTGTAATCCCAGCACTTTGGGAGGCTGAGGTGGGCGGATTGCCTGAGGTCAGGAGTTCGAGACCAGTCTGGCCAACATGGTGAAAGCCACTCTCTACTAAAAACGCAAAAAAAAATTAGCCAGACTTGGTGGCGTGACCCTGTAATCCCAGCTACTCAGGAGGCTGAGGCAGGGGAATTGCTTGAACCAGGGAGGTGGAGGTTGCATGAGCAGAGATCGCGCCACTGCACTCCAGCCTGGGCAACAGAGCGAGACTCCGTCTCAAAAAAAAAAAAAAAAAAAAAAAAGTGGGAGGTTAAGAAGGAGGAAGTAAGTTAGGCAACACTATAAAGCTTACTCCAGCTTGAAGACTGATAAGAATCATATTTCTGTTTAAGATTTCTGTCATTTAGGTTTATTATTGAACCAACAAACAAGCAATTGCAAGGGTATGTAATGAGTTGAGGACCCAAGTGACTGGATGAGGCTTTCTCTTGCCTTAGTTTCTCACAGAGTAAATCCAAAATTCTGTTGTCATTACAGCCATCATGCAGGAAACAACATGCCATATTCATGGCAATCAGAACCATAGGTTCTCTGACTTTCATATGTTAAGCTGAGGAAAGAGGCCTATCAGCTCTCAAGCATCTACCCCTTTACCATAAGGGAAAGCTTCCTGTGCCCACTCATGAATTCTTCTCTTCCTGTCTCTCTGGGCCCACCATAGCCCTAGTCATGGAGTATGCCAAGAAGTAAAAGATGACTGCAGTGTGGAGCTCAGTGACTAGCAAGATATTGACAGCTTTAGATTGGGTTAAGGACAAGTTATGTTTCATATTGCTGTGTTTGAGGTCCCTTCAAGATATCCTTGTAGCTGTGTTCATTAAATAAGTTGGAAACATATGTTTGGAACTGGGGAGAGCAGCCAGGAATAGAGAGAGTTATGGGAATCCTTCTCAAAGTGATGAAGCTCTGGGAATGGGTGAGATTGCCAAGAAATAGTGTGTGGAGAGAAGAAAGAAGACAAAGGCGGAATTTTGGAGAATACCAACCTGTAAAGCAGCAGGTTGAGAAAGAGTTGCATCGGAGACTATGCAGGAGCCATCTGCAAGGCAGAGGGAGGATGAACCATGAGTGTTCAAACAGCCAACAAAAGAGAGAGAGAGTGAGTCAAGAAGTAAGGGGTCTCTCAGAGGTGAAGTTTCCAGAGACGGCCAGTGAAATGAGCCTCAGTGAGAAACCTGTTGAACCATTAGTTGCTATCCCTTTGTAATATGTACATAATAAAAAATAGTGTTGAAATCAGGACCCAGATTTCAGGTGGTTAAAGAAGAGGAAAAAAGGGAATAGCCAGGGTAGTTATTATTCTGTGAAGATTTTAAGCTTTGAAAGAAAGGTGATAAAGATTATGTACCTTGAAGAAGTAGCAGTTATTTTGGGTGGTTTTCTTTAAAGGTATTATGTTTGAGAGTTGAGGGAAAGAAGCCAATGGCAAGAGAAGGATCAAAAATGTAAGAAAGAGGTGATAATAAGTTGATGTAGCAAAATCTCAGGATTTGGGGAGGGAATAGGTTCAAGGGTAGAACTAGTCCTTGGAAAGCGAAGAATAACCCTGCTTCAGGGTAAGAGACGGAGAAAAGCAAGGATGACCTGAGCAAATTTAAAAGGGAGGGAGGATTCCTCCTGAATGGCCTCCATTTTCTCAATTAATGGAATTATTGATATTTTGTGTTCTTCTGTTAATGCTGAGTCCATTTATTCTTTTTTTTTTTTTTTTGACAGAGTCTTGCTCTCTTGCTCTGCCTGGAGTGCAGTGGCGTGATCTTGGCTCACTGCAACCTCTGTCTCCCAGGTTCAAGTGATTCTCCTGCTTCAGCCTCTCCAGTAGCTGGGATTACAGGCATGCACCACCATGCCTGGCTAATTTTTGTATATTTAGTAGAGACGGGGTTTCACTATGTTAACCAGGCTGGTCTCGAACTCCTGACCTCAGGTGATCCACCCACCTTGGCCTCCTGAAGTGCTGGGATTACAGGCGTGAGCCACCACGCCTGGCCCCGTTTATTCTTTAGAGTAGGAGGCTAAGACAGCCCAAGGTGTACACAGTCAGATAAGACACTTGTGATGCAATTCTATTCCGGTGACCTGAGAAGTGCATCTTCATTGCTAATCAGATATTGATATTGCTTCCCTGACTTAATTGGCCCATTCCTGGCACATCTTTCCTAACTTCAGCATTCACCCAGGCCTCATAGAATTTTTTCACTTTTTATCCTTTATCCATGATGTCACTCTCTTCATGTTACACGTCTTGGCTGGCCTGTCCTTTTCCTCATTCTGACCAGGAAGATAGGATTCCTTCTGAATCAGACGTGGACTCCAGCCTCCAACTAGAGTCCCCAGCCTACTCTTTAGCTGGGGCTTAGTGGACTGTCTTCTGGAACCTGGCCCGGTTCTGTGTCATGATGAGAGAATGAGGCTGGGGTTGCCTTATGGGGTCTATTTCACAACTATATAAATCAGGTTTTTTTTGTATGAATAAATGAATACGTTAGGAGATCCTTCAGGGTAAAGATGTCTTTAGGAGTAGGTTGAGATACTTTGCAGGTAAAATTAAAAAATTAAAAGGAAGTCTTAAAGATGTCTGACAGGTTTGTTTTCTGTAAGGTTAGTTTTTTCTTGCTGAAACCTACTTATGAGTCCTAAGATTGTGTACCTCCAGTGCTTGTGAAATCTGTTCTGACTTTCTGACGGTGGAAATGGACATCTAGTTCCAAGAATAGGCTTAAATTAAAGATTGTCAATTTTAAACAGTTTAATAGATATGTAAGGAATAGAGCTATTTTAACAGTGTCTTTCATTTTTTGAAAAATAACACATGCTTTAGAAATTCAAGCTGTTTTTAACCAGTTGCTTCCATCTAACTTAACAGCAGCTGTTGCACAGTATTATAAAAGGCCTGGGCGAGGTACAGTGTTGAAAACTTGGTGAGTCTGAGGTTTGTTACATACTTTATCAAGTTACCTGCTGTCCCTGCATTTACAGATATGCTAGATTGTTTGATGTCTACTTTTCTGGATGAGGAGCAGATCTGGTTGATGGCTGTTGAGAAATTAGGAATGCATGCAGAGGTTCCAGAGACTTGGTGTGTATATTCAAAGAAAAGGTAACTTTCTCATTTAGCTTCTTTGTGCTTAACAAGCACAGCTAAGGAAGGAACCAGAAGCAGGAGTAGTTTGTAGAAAATTTATAGTTTTCAGTGAAACCACTTTCTATACTGCATTTTGGGCAGTGAGCTAGTATGTATTTTATGGACTTGTTACAGTGGGCTCTTAACTGTTCGTGGTTGTAATCTGGGGGCATGGGTTTCTATGTAATCTTTATGAAGAAATTGCAATAGCCTATGCTTCCTAAAGTTCCCTTGGACTTTGAATTCTAATCATAGCTGTATTCCGTAATAGAGAGCTGCTCATAAAAAGGCATCTCAGTAGAGATTCTTGATAAACAGGATGGATTCTGATGTTTTGTTAAAACGAAAATACCTATACAGTTACCCCTCTGTATCCATGGGTTTTGTATTTTTAAATTCACCCATACATGGATTTAAAATATTTGGGGGAAAAACTTAACAATGCAACAACAAAAAATACACATTAAAAACAATACAGTGTTAACAGTTATTTACATAGCATTTACATTGTATTAGGTATAAGTACTCTAGAAATGATTTAAAGTATATGGGAATATGTGCATAGGTTGTTTACGAATATGATGCCGTTTCGTATGAGGGACTTGACCATCTGTGGACTTTGGTATCTAAAGGGGGTCCTGGAACCAATCCTCTGCAGATACCAGGGGAAGACTGCATATCAAAAGCGCGGCTTACAGTATGCAATTATGTACATTATCTCATTTGTGCCTCACAAATTCCTTTTACGGATAGCATACTTCCTTTTCAGTGTCTAAACTCTCCATGTGCAGTCTCGTCCACACCCAGCAGGCCATCAGATCTCAGCCATCAGATATAAACCAGCAGCTCCAGGATCTATATTCTTATGCTGTACTTTTCAACACGTAACTCTGAACTAGTCTTCCTTCCCACTGTCAGCTTCTTCAGAAACTGGTGTTCTCTTTCTCAGTGATTGAGACTGCCATCTCTGTCTGAAATCTAGCTATCCTCCTTGCTACCCCTCTACCCCTTTCCAAACTCTACTGATACCAGTAACTTATAAGTTGGGATTCCAAACTTGCTGTCTCGGACATTGTTCTGGCCTTCATTTGGCCTATACTGCTTCAAGCATATCCCAACTACTCTACTTGCCTCTGTGTTCCACATTGCCTCTGGGATGGCGTATCTGATTCCTATGCAGGAAACCCCGTGGTAGCTTGCCGTGATCTTCAGCTAAATCTGGCACTTCAGAGTGGTAGATGGCTCATCCTCATAGTCTGCCTTGCTTGCTTTTGCTGCTTCATCTCTGACCATTTTTCTAAGTGTAGCTTGGACTTCATCTCCCTGAACCATTGGTAGGTGCTGAACCTACTGTGGTCTTTTAGGCTACCATCCCTCCATGCTTTAATACCTTTCCTTGTGAATATACATTTGCATTTTCCCCCATCCCCAACTCGTTTGTGAGGCTCATCTTTTGGAAACGTTTTCGTTATGAAGTTTGTTGGTGCTCTGTGTTTGTGCTCCACTTCTCCAGTGGACAGCAGGCTCTTAGAGGACAAGTACGATGTGGTATTCCTCTGTTTTTCTAGCTGGGATATACACTTGTATTATAGCTGGGGTATATACGTGTGTGATGAACGCTTGCTGAACATCGTACAGATCTGAGTCTGCACAAATATTAAATTACTAAATGTAAGTAAGACAAACTAAATAAAAACCTTACATTACTGTCCTGAAGGTGTAACTTGGGATGGGGTGGGGAACCATGTCCCGTGTAAATAAGGCATTTAATTAAGTGCAATTTTAACATTGAAATTGGCACCTAGACAAATTTTTACTCCCAACATTTACATCTTAAAAAGTAGTAAACGTTGCTGGAAAGTGGTAGTGAAACTTCTGTCATTTTGAAATAAATTCCGGAGTCACAGTAGTACCGGGTTAATGCATGATGTATCAGTGGCTTGTACTTGCAGCTTTGCACTATAATCAGGTTCTTTTAAAATTAGTGTTACTTAAATGAGAAACTGTCTCCTCCTTTTTTTTTTTTTTTTTTTTTTTAATAAGAACCTCTCCCTTTTCTAATGGGGACAGCATCCTTTTCCTACCATTTCTCCCACCCCTACTCCATTATTGGTATTATCTTATAAGGATTGTTTTGTGTTTTGAGAATTTATTTTTTCCTCAAAGCTCTCCCACCTATTTCCTCCAAACAGATAGAATTCAAAGAAAGAATAGCCCTTCTTTCATCCATTATAAATGATTTTTCATTTGAGCATGTCATTTTGCTTTTTTGTTCCAATGGAGATCAAAGGGATACAGGTTCACCCCCAGTGTTCAGCAGTTCTTTTCAGTTCTGGACCTTAAAGAAATGGGATCTGGTTGAATTTGTTGCAGCCTTAGATCTCTCTCCAGGCGTGTGGCACTCAGATGCTAGGTGTTACTGCACGCCAAATGCTGTATGTGTGTGTCTGTGTTTTAAGACAGAGAAAGAGCTGGAAATTTGGTGTTCATACATTTTGATGCATGTCCCAAAGATACACATCTTAAAGGAATGTATTTGTGTTGAAATATTACTTGTCTCTATTTCAGCTAAGTGGGGAGTCCTTTAAAGATCCCCGTCTGAGAATACCTGCCCCGCAGTTTGAACTCTGGCATCATAAACATTTCGAATGGATGTTCTGTAGTTGCTAGGCTTTACAGAAAAAGAGGTTTAAAAAACAATATTTTAATTCTTTACTATGACCAGAACCAGTGAGACCCTTTTAAATGAACTCTTGGTGGTTTGTAGTCTCAATTTCAAGTTGTGGTAGGGCAAGATGAGGAGAGATTAATTTTTACCTATACTTAAAACCAAGAATAATGAATTGGACTTTAATGGTGAGACACTGACATGTTAATAAATTAAAAATAATTGACCTTTCTTTTATACCCTGCTTTGTTCTTCAGTCTGTGATTTATGTATGTATGTATGTCATACTATTATTGTGAGACTAGTGTGAGATGTCAGGCCAAAACTGTACCACTACTGTTTGATCATTATTAGTCTTCAAAATTTCCATAAGATGCATTTCATATTTCACTATGCAGGCCTCTCTCATTCCTAGTCTCATCATTGTCACCTAATCTTATCCTTCTGACTGATCTTACTCTCATGGAAATGCCAAAATTTCTTTTGCCTCCCATTCCTTATTTCTCCAGCTGTGGTCAAAGTCCCATTTTTCTTCTAGTTGAATTGAATGTCTACTCCAAGATTTATAAGCCGAATGTTATTCTTATGGTTCTGATGAATTGCATAGTTTATTACTGTTGTCTACAAAGGAATGTAATATTCTCTAAAAATCTAAGACTCCATTCACTTATTGCATAGAGCTAATAAATTATTTAAACAATTCATCTGTGTGTTAATTTTTGTGCTTTATCTTTCTCATTCCTTCTCTAAATCAAGTTGAACTTCCATATATCTGTTTCTTTTTAATGTTAGGATAGCAGAGTGTTTACATAGGCACAAGGTTTTTAGGGACTAAAGGCCAAAAGTATTTCTGGCTGCTGGGAAATCAGATTGGTGGTGTGGTCTATCTTCAAGTCTATTTCCCATTGACAAGACATATTTGAAAAAATATGTTTATTTGGATTTAGAACTTGGGTTCTGATTTGTTGTCCTATTTTATGAGTAATTTTATGGCTGAGGATCTGAAGGTACATTAGAACCCTCATATAAACGCTCAGATGTATAAACTGATAGCCCTCTTGCTATGAATAAAAAAAAAAAACAACCTTATTCAACATAACTACTATATTCCAGTTGGTTGTAAGTCCCCAAAGTCTGGTCATTGTATAAATGGAATTATTTTTATTTTCTTCCCTCTGAATATTTGGCATATTTACTTTTATCTATGTCTAATCTTATCTCTTATCCATATGGAAAAGGCGAGTTTGAAGTGTCCAGTCACACAAATCTGTCTGTCTATAAATAGACAGCCATACTTTATCCAACTGTGCTGAAACATAAAGACATTTAAAACCAACTGAAATATCAACCCAACTTTTGAAAAAGGACTATTCATGTAAATATTGGTTTTTGAATCTAAATTTAAAAATTATTAGAAGGGTCTATTGGTGTATTTGAATTTTGATCAATTTTGGTTGGAATTTCAGTCAAGTTTATTATGACATTGTTGTGATAATATCTTTTGTGATATATATTTGAAAGGTATATGCTTTGTGCCTATTAGAGCAAGACAATATTCTGGTTGTCTTGAATTCCTATTCTAAGTGACTCTTTCATTCTGGTGTTCCTTCTGGACCATTTTTCAGATCCTGCATGTTGGGGAATGAGTAGTTTTTCACATGATGATTTTACATGTAAGTTTTAATGCTCTGCACAATCTTGGATGGATAGGTTTGATGAATCAACGTCATTTGGAATGGTGTTTCCTCATTATTGGCCAAGGGTTGTGATTTAGAAAAGTAAGAAGTAGTTGCTTTGCTGGTTGGTTGCCCCATACTTGAAATACAGGGTAGCTATTTGTAAGTAAATCTAAGACAAAGTTGGGAGTCTTAACTCTGGCCAAACCCTGAGAGTGAATAAAACTCTACAAAAATTGGTTAACCCACTTGGATTATGAAGTCAAATAATCAGAATAGCTTCTTGCCCAAGTGGGAAGTATGACTTACACATTTCAGAGTCACAATGGACATTTTGATCAAAGTTTATCAACAGTACCTGCTAGTAAGTTTGCTTAAAAAAAAAAAGTATAGAGAGGAAGAGAAACGGATACAATATTGAGGCCTCTTTTAATGAGTAGGCAGAATATGGGATATGGACCTGGCTTGGACTCACATGAGTGAGTTGCATTGCAGTGGGATGTTGGCAGTTTTTAAAACTCTGGTGTTCTATTTCGTGTTTGGGATTTGGAGATGGTGAACTGAGTACTGATGATTAATGAGCACAGAGATTAGTGGTGATTAGTAATTTTGCTTGGGACAAGTCACATTTAATGCCTACGAACAAATTTTTGAGGCAGGAGAGGTTTGGTCAATCCTTTTCTTCCTTCTTAAGGGTCCAGTGCTTGTGCTGTACCCACCCTTTGTCTTCATGTCTACCCATAGGCTTCAGGCAGCTTCCCAGGCACGCCCATGTTTACCTGAAGCCATTACCTCCTTTTCCACGTCCTACCTCCTGCCTACCAAGCTGGGAACAGTTTTTTTCCTTTACTCGGTCCATTTCTCTTTGTGAGCTTAAGAAAACTGGTCAAGTCTAGCTCAGCTATCCATCACATCAAGGACAAGCTGTAGAAGTGAGGCAGCTCTTCTCTGCGCTTCTTGTATACTGTTTCTAGCTGTGGATCTTTGGGTAGTCATTTGCTCTTGTTAAGTCTTTCTTTCCTCCTCTGAATAGAGATGTGGCATAAAATAAAGGATTTCTCAAGTCCTCTGAAAGTATAAATTCTTTGTTTATGGAAATTGTGAGTTCTGTAGGGAAATTAGACTTCTCACCAGCCCAGTGTCATCATCCTCTGAGACTTGGTGATAAGAAGTGCCCTTCAGGCTTTGTAGGCTGCCTTAGGACCATTTTCTAATGGAAAAATACATTCAGAATTCCAAACACTTGCCTTAGAATTTAGTCCTCAGAAGATGACTTGATCCTGTTTTGTGTTTTATTGTTGTTGTTGTTGTTGTGTGTGTCATATATTTCTGTTTTGTATTTAATAAAGGTCTCAAGCTCTTCTTTATTTCAGTATATTTACCTATAAATTGGGATTTTTGATACTTCCTTCAAACAAATATTGGGTTTATTTGCTGTTTACTTTTAGGATGAGCCTAATATGCAGAGACTTGCAGATTATTAATCTTATTACTTTGAGAAAGAACTGTTTCAAGGGGTGAATACTGAAACTTGTCCCAGAATTTTCTTGCTTTTATTACATTTCCTAAATGAAATTTCAGAGCCTGGAGGAAAGTAGTGGTGTAAGTATATTTCAAGAATATATAATTGGTTTGAATTCTTTGGTGGAGAGAAATTTATAAAATTTTAGTATCATTATGAGTGTAGTTTAACTTTTTGCTGAATGTATATATAGACCCTCGAATCTTTTTTAAATTGTAGTCATAATTTACTCAAATATAATAAAAGAGCTAAAGTATTGTTCAGTTTACATATATCAGTATTTTCCTTCTCTTGTTCTATACTTAATGATATTCCATGGGTTTTGCTTCTTCCTGGTGGTGATTTATCTTGAGGAAATGGGGCATGATAGCTGGAAAATAACTTCTATCAATTGCCATTTTACTGAAAGCAATGCCCGTTACTGTACTACTTCCCCAGCCAGTACTGTAGGTAAGTGGACAGAAAATAAGTGATGTTTACAATTATCAACAAAGAAGCTGAGCTGTCTCAGGAGGTAAGGTTTGCTGTTTTCATTACAAATTATAAGGCCAGATTTTTTTTTAAGGCAGTCTGTAGATAGTTTTTTCTTTGATCTGAGACTACTTAAAAAATACAGATACATATAAACAATACAACAATTAAGTGAACAATGATTACATTCTTATTTTGAGGCATAGCAAGCCTGTGATTCTAAGTGAAGTACCAAGCACCTGAACTTGTATTGGATGGGCCATTTGTTTACTTGCTTCTAAAACACAAAAAAGCATTCTGTCAGCATCTGGAACCTTCATGACTATTTTTGCTTTTTCATGACGACAGAGTAAGCAAATAAACAACAATAAATAAAAGAAGTTGAGGCAATATTTGCATTGTGTGTGTTTGGTCATTCAGTGAATGAATAGTGTATTTAAATCATCTTTTTCTATGATTTTTGGGAGGACTTGCATGTCAGATAAGCATCTCCTTTGTTTTGCTATTTATTTTCTTCCCCAAAGTGTTAGGAGGGCTAGGTTTTCTAGTTTTCGTTTGTTTGTTTAAGCACCATATTCTCTATTAGAGCAGGGGCCAGCTAACTTTTTCTGTGAAGGACCAGGTAGTAAATATTTTAGGCTTTGCCTGCCATGGGTTCTCTTGCAATGCTTATCTCTGTCATTGTAGCGTGGAAGCAGCGACAGACAATGAATAACGAATGGATGGGCTGTATTCCAATAAAACTTTATTTCCAAAAGACAACATTTGGGCCATAGTTTGTTGATGCCATCATTAGAGTGACAATTCTTATTCCTTGTGTGTGTATTTGTACAGCCCTGCTCCATGGACTACTCATGTTATGATAAAGGGATAGAGAAGGACATGATGACAATGTGCATTCCCAGTGTGCTGGCTGTGGCTCTACCCCTTTTTCTCTCACTTAAGAAAACATCCCAGAAACCCAAGAAGTGAGAGCATTTTCCCCCAGGGAAAACCTTGAATTCTGTAACTTGTAAATCCATGGGAATCTGAAGCACTTTATTATTAGCATCAGATTTTTTTGTCAGACTCCTCACAGCTTTCCAACACACACCAGCTTGTAGTTATATGGTCTTTTAGAAGTGATGTTAGAGGGCTAGTCATTTGGAGTTAATGGTTTGGGTCCAAGGAACACAGTCATCAAAGCTGAAGCAAGACAAGACATCTTTGCTCATCCAGTAGTGTATGCATGGGCCACTCAAAACTTAGTGTGCACAAAAGACTCACATTTGTTGTTTATAGAGGCGTGTGACTAAACTGAGCCCAACAGCAGTATGCCTTGTGTTTCATATTCTTAGATCTTTTCCTGTCTCTATCTCTTGCAAGCTAGAATTACTACAGATGTTGAAAACATTTGACTGGATTTAGCCAAGTTGAAAGTATATTTTATAGTATTTTGGTAAGGCAGTTAGATCAACTTGTCGTAGGTTACTATTTGGTCAAGGAAAGGCAGACAATTTACGTGGGGTCTTCTAAGAATAAACCCAACTATATAGGATTAGAGTAAAATGAATGATGATGATGATTCAGATACAGTACAGACTCTTATCTGACCTTCACAGAATCCACCTTGTGGAGAAAACAGCTTCCCATTCCCTCATAAGACTTGCTTTGCAATGTCCATGGCACATTGATGCTCATCACTGGTAGACTTTCTGACACTCCTGTGTGTTTCTTATCTGTTAAGTCAGCTCCTTACCAAGAGTGAGTTGTGCTTGCTTATTCACCTATTTGCCAGTGGTTTCTATTACATAATTTTATTAAATGTCAAGTCAGCTGTAGCTGTTTCTATGAAAAATAAGCGGAGTGCTTTGGGAAGACTTGTAAAGGTGATTTACTTAAAAACTTGCCCTTGAATTAGGTATAGGCAAGGGGGGTGGAGGATTAAGGGGAAATATGGAAGGGTTCTGCACTCAGATTGAGTCTTTTAAGTCTTTTAGTTCTTACTGACCTTTAAAGAAAACAGTTGAAAATGTAGATAATCTGTTAATGAAGGATTCCGGAGAACTGAGCAGAACCATACTGGTGGAAAAGGGCTGATTCTCATATGAGACAATTGGGAAATACTTTGTTACTTAGATATTTTATTACAACTTTATTGTGAAGTACATACGTATCTTTTTAATTGTTTTTCACTTACTAGTCTTGATTGTATCTGAGTGTTTCACAAATATGTCATGCACTGTGCCAGAGCTTTACCCAAACTCTCTTATTTAATTCTCCGAGCGGCCCATTGAGGAGGGTCCAATGGTTAGCTTCATTTTACTGATGGGGAATCTAAAGCTTGGGTAGCCCATGAAGTCTTCCCAAGGTCCTAAAGCAAGTAAATGCTACATCTGAGATTCAGTTTCCTTCTCTCCCTAATTATATAATCCCCCTGCCAGCAGCCAACTCAAGACTTTTCAATGCTATAGATTTTTTTTTGAATACAGTGGTAGGTGAGATCTTAACTCAGTATGAATTGCTAAGCCAGTCTTTATTGGAATTAAACCTGGGGGTTGTCACAGAATGAATTAGCTCTAGTTTAGTGCAGAGAATATAGACAAAATGACTAAAATCTTCACCATGTTGTCCCTATGTCTTTTCTTTTCTGCATTCTGATCTTTTCTCTTTTGTTTGCTCACATACCTGCTTGGAATGGGTATATTGTTTTTACCTCTTAAAAATGCTTTTAGGTATATAATTTGATGCTCAAAAGATGAGTAATAGGGCAGGTATTTTTAGCTCAATTTTTTTAGATGAAGAAACTAAGGTTCAAAAATTTAAGTGAACCACAAGAGTTTAGAGTTTAAATATATAGGAAAGATCCATATTGCAGTTGAAAAGTTGAATAAAGAAATGTTTAGCTGTATAATACAGATATTTAGTTAAAAGAGGAGAAGGTTGAGGGATTACTTTTTCCTACTATGTGTAGCAGTATGATATAGAGGATTATGACTGGCTCTTTTCTAGTTATGTCTGAGTGTGGGATTAATTTTTTTTTTTTTTAAGAATTCAATTTCAGCAGAAGGGATTTAGTTTAAAGATGGGAACTAGTTCCCCCTTAGCTGGAAAGTCTGTTGGTTAATCTTTTCCATAGGGTTGTACAGAACAGTTTCAGATTCTGTCCAGATTCAGAATAATAAACTAGCCAGCAAGGTCCAAAGTTCTACCATTGTATCCAATGGTTGTAATTTTTAAAAACAACAATGCAGTCATAAGCTTGGATTCAGTCTGTAACATTTGCATGCACTCAGACTTTATTATAAATACAGTAATCTTCCCTTACCCACTGAGGATTCCTTCCAAGACCCTCCTGTGGATGCCGGAAATGCAGATGGTACCAAACCCTATATATGTAATTTTTTCTCCATACATACATACTATGATAAATTTTAATTTATAAATTAGGGAGAGTAGCCAGGCATGGTGGTTCACACCTATAATCCCAGTACTTTGGGAGGCTGAGGTGGGAGGACTGCTTGAGTCCCAGGCATATGAGACCAGCCTGGGCAATATAGAGAGACCCCATCTCTACCAAAAATAAAATTAGCTGGGCATGGTAGTGCACACTGGTGGTCCCAGCTACTCAGAAGGCTGAGGTGGGAGGATCACTTGAAGCCCAGGTGGTTGAGGCTACAGTAAGCCATGATTGCACCACTGCACTCCAACCTGAGTGATAGAGTGAGACCTTGTCTTTTAAAAAAAGGCATAGTAAGAGATTAATAGCAATAACTAATGATAAATTAGAACAATTATAACAATATACTGTAATAAAAGTTATGTGAATGTCATCTCTCTCACTCAATATCTTATTGTACAGTACTCACTTATTTTCAGACTATGGTTGACCCTCAGATAAAGGGGTAACTACTGTAATTTTCTACCATGTTCTTTACATTCTAGAGCAAAAACAGGATGGTGATGTGAAACAAAGTATTTAGGTAAAAAGAGCTTCTCAAGAAGATTTCACTTATATCAGTTTGTAATATTTCCTACTGAGTGATTTAGTTATATTTCTAATTCTCTGAAAGAGCACTTTCATGGTAGAACCAGACAACAGTAAACAAATTAGGACGAAGAGTGAAACTACACAGAATGGATTTAAAATTAGTAGTGTGGATTTAAAAAATCAAAATGGAATTCAGAGATGAGAAGGGTTGTTTAACCAGATCATTGGGAAATAATTAGAAAAACAGACAGTCACTAGACACAAGAAACTTGGAAATCTACCTTCAGTGGGGAGGCATAGTCCTTTGCTGAACTGTCACCCATATGTGTTGATTCTGCAGTGTGTGATCCCAGAACAACAATGCTCATTTTGCTTTACAAAGAAAAAAAAAAAAACAAAGTTTGATTAAAAAAAAAAAAAAAATCTCACCGCAAAGCACCAACTATATCGTGTCCTTAGTACCCATTGATTCCTGAGTTCACAAAGTTAAAAATTAACGAAGAAGTTCAAGGATTGGCTAGGTGGCAACAGGAGCAAAGATTAAAAGAATGAAGAACGTATCTGCTAAGTCAGGGATAGGAAATCTCTCTTAAGTACTATGAATTATCTTGAGAAGAAAAGAAATCAGAGCACAAATAAAATAGTCGGGGTAGGATTAGTGCTTAGGGATTTTTGGAGTCAGAAATTTGAAATAATTGACTATTTTGAACTTCAAAACAAAACAATTCTAATGCATCACATACGTTTTAGCTCACTAAGGGCGAGAACAAAGAGTGAGGAAATAAAATTGTAGAAGAAGAAATGAGCAAAGAAAAAAAGAGACAAGAGAGTGGGAAAAGGTTTCTGGTAAGTGGAAGGATAGATAAGGAAGGGGATAGGTATGGGGAACAGCTCAAAAGGAAAGACCAGAGGGAACCATGCAGGAGTGAGAAAAATCGTCCTCATCCGCCCTCCACATGTCACTTCCAGAACTTTCTTATGGTTCCCAGCCTGTGTTTCTGCCCCCTTAACTGGGCACAGTCTATTCTGAGGTTTGTCCCAGTTGTCCTGTCCCTGACCCCATGTTTCCCCAAAATCTGTTCCTCCTTACCGTAGCTCAAAATCTTTGCTGCTCCCTTCCAGTGGATGCCCTTGAGAACTTGTTGAGGTAGATAGGATTGCAGAGTGTTTCTTTGTTGAATTTATTTTATTATTTTTTTTTAGATGGAGTTCTGCTCTATTGCCCAGGCTGGGGTGCAGTGGCATGATCTTGGCCGACTGCAACCTCTCCTGCCTCAGCCTCCTAAGTAGCTGGGACTATAGGCACGTACCACCACACCCGGCTAATTTTTGTATTTTTGATAGAGGCAGGGTTTCACCATGCTGGCCAGGCTGGTCTCAAACTCCTGACCTCAGGTAATCTGCCTGCCTCAACCTCCCAAAGTGCTGGGATTACAGGCATGAGCCACCACGCCTGGCCTCTTTGTTGAATTTATATTATTATTCTCTATTTTCGCTTTCCCAGTGAAACTTTATTCCTCATCATTTCCAAGTTGGTGTGTTTCGTTAATCTGATTATCTGTCATTTCAGAGTCCCTGTCCTCCCACTGAACCACATGCGCACACACATCTCTGTCAGGCTGTCAGGCACCCTCCCCCCACCCCGGCTGCTCCTGTCATGTAAGGCACGCTGGGTCTGCCAGAGTGGCACCCCTTGTTCCAGCTTTCAGGTTTAATGCTTGAGAACATTTGAAGACTGTTGTCTGGAAAAGATAACTGTTTTTATATTTCTTTGAATTTTAGGAGTTGTCTACCACAACAAATAAACTAGATCATACTTTTTAAGTTCAATACTTGTTTTCCCCATTCTGTGGAAAAAATATATTTCCTATTAATGATGTACATAATAGTACTAATTATGGGCCACCTTGGCTGAACACAGTTGTATGCTTAGGCTTAGATAATTGAGTTTGTAATGTCATTTCTGGAACTTTGAGGCATCAGTAGAGATCACTGATGAAGTAAACTGACAAGCACAACTCCTTTTCTTTGGCAAAGGTGGATGCTGTGTGCTAAACTAATCAGAAGTTATAGAGCCTTAGGCTGGGCGTGGTGTCTCACACCTGTAATCCCAGCACTTTGGGAGGCCAAGGTGGGCAGATCACGAGGTCAGGAGTTTGAGACCAGCCTGGCCAACATGGTGGAACCCTGTCTCTATGAAAAATACACACACACACACACACACACACACACACACACACTAGCTGGGCGTGGTGGTGGGCACCTGTAATCCCAGCTACTTGGGAGGCTGAGACAGGAGAATTGCTTGAACCCAAGAGGCAGAGGTTGCAGTGAGCCAAGATCGTGCCATTGCACTCCAGTCTGGGAGCCTAGGCAATAGAGCAAGACTCCATCCCCCTCCCCCGCCAAAAAAAAAAAAATTATAGCGCCTTTTTCTGTTAATAAGTGGCCCTTCAAATAAAGCACCCATTGACTGGATTTGCTGCCCAGCAGTGTGCTGTCTCAGTGTAGTTGCTTCCCAGTGGGTCACATCAGTGTCATGTTATTGTCAGTCTGTTTAGTCTATCTTAAAAGCCTTTCTTTCCTTCCCTCTGCTACTAGTAACCTGGCCTCAGCCCACTGTGGTGCCTCTCTGTGCAGATTCTGATATCATTCATTCTCCACACTTGTTCTTCCTGGACATGACGTGGTAAGAAATCATGGCTTCAGAATTTGTAGACCTCCCTGTTGCAGGATTTGGCTATTTGGTGAGATTTTTCTTGGCACAGCCAATGTAAAGAAGACTGTTCAGGTACTCTTGTGTGTGGCCAGAGCCTGAGTGCTGCCTGCGCTTCCACCTTTAGGGCTTTGTGCATTCTATTCCCTCTGCCTGGAGGGCCTGTTATTTTGCCTGATGGATGAATTCCTACCCAGACTCCTGGATTCATCTCTAAATTTACCTCCCTTCAGGGAGCCTTTTCTGACTCCAGAGGCATAATTTCCCCCTTCTCTAAAGTTCCATGCCTCCCTTATCATCATATTATATTGTGATTTAAAAAAATTATTTGTCTCCCCATTTGACTTTGAGATCCTTTTTTGGAGTTTGGTTCATCGTTGATAATACCTACCATAGTTTCCAGAGGTTGTTGAACTTGGGGGATAGCCGAATTTTTGGTTTAATTGAAGCAGGGGAAATGCAAGTTGGATTCCCTTGACTTTGAAATCTCAACATTCTTTTTCTCTGGCCTCCTTCAGCATATGTCCTTGACACAGCTAGGGTTTTGATTTATTGATGTTCTGGATTTTTCATCGCATGCTAGACAGTGCCATTTGTTGTGATGTTCTAGCTGGCACAGTGCATATGGGCTGTTGAGCAGAACCAAATATTGTCATTGTGGCAGTTACAGTTATTTTTTTTTTTTTTGAGATGGAGTCTGGCTCCCTCGCCCAGGCTGGAGTGCAGTGGCCGGATCTCAGCTCACTGCAAGCTCCGCCTCCTGGGTTTACGCCATTCTCCTGCCTCAGCCTCCCGAGTAGCTGGGACTACAGGCGCCGGCCACCTCGCCTGGCTAGTTTTTTGTATTTTTTAGTAGAGACGGGGTTTCACCGTGTTAGCCAGGATGGTCTCGATCTCCTGACCTCGTGATCCGCCCATCTCGGCCTCCCAAAGTGCTGGGATTACAGGCTTGAGCCACCGCGCCCGGCCGGCAGTTACAGTTTTTATTTAACAAACATATAGAAAATTTAAGCACTTTACATATTAACCCATTTGACCTCATAACATCTTTATGAGGGAGGTACTATTAATAATCCCATCTTTGGCCGGGCGCAGTGGCTCATGCCTGTAACCCCAGCTACTTTGGAAGGCTGAGGAGGGTGGATCACTTGAGGCTGGGAGTTTGAGACCAGCCTGGCTAACTTGGTGAAACTCTGTCTCTACTAAAAATATAAAAATTAGCCGTTGTGGTGGCACACGCCTGTAGTCCCAGCTACCTGGGAGGCTGAGGCAGAAGAATCACTTGAACCCAGGAGGTGGACCCTGCAATGGGCCGAGATCATGCTGCTGCGCTCCAGCCTGGGTAACAGAGTGCGACTTTGTCTCAAAAAAAAAAAAAAAATCTCATCTTCTAGATGAGGAAACTGACGCACAGAGAGGTTAGGGCAACTTGCCCAATATCACATGGCTAGTAGGTGGGAGAGCCAACATTTCAAGCCGGGAAGGAGCTCTGGCTATGGGCTAACGTGTAATTTACTCCCATGCTTCACTGCTGGCGTCATTTTACCTTTAACCACTAGCAGTTTATCTATCTTCTTATCGCAGAGAAGGGAGGATGTCTCAGATCAGAACCTTGGGCCAGGCAACAGTTTCTAACCAGAAATAGTTTCCATTGTATTTTCCCTATTATCTTCCACTTAGACAGTTGAATCTGATTTTCTAATTATGGTAGTTATATAAAGACTTCTCTTATAATTATTCAACTTTTGAAATAGAGCTAATTTAAAGAAAAATATCAAGTGAATAGCAGTAGATCTTAAATGGTGGCCTACATAACCAAAGTCCTGAAGGTGATACGTTACGTATTAATGGATAGGACGTTGTGAGTCGTTGCTTACAGAGGGTGAAGAATTATGAATAGGGCAGCTTTGTGGTTTGGCTCGTTTGGCTGATGTAATTCACGTTTGTTGTGTTTGCAAAGATAAGGGAACCTAAAGATGGAAAACTTAGTAGCAATTGAGGGGATAAGATGGCATAGAAAGGACATAGGCGGACATGTTCATGTTCCATTATTAACCTACATTGCATGTGTATTCAATTATTTAGCTCTGATTTGGTTTATATTTAATGATCTCATTCATATTAAAGGTGTTCTACTGGATAGCAAAGTTTTAAACTTTTGACTTGCTTTGGGCAATAAGCATGGGGACAGATTATAAAAGAAGGGTTATGGAGAGCCATAAGGCAGTTGCTGTGAAGCTATTACAAAAGACACTAAACCGATAGGGAGCAGAGCAAAGGTTTGTCTGGAAGATACAAGTCAGGCTGAAGTTGGGATGACCCAAGGTAAGTTTGAAATATAACAGTACACGCCACTTGTATTTTCCCAGATCACCACTTGTGCACTTCTACAACAAACTTCTGCTTTCTCACAGGACTTTTATGGAAGGAAGAAAAAGAATTCTAATCCCTTGGGCCTTTTTATAGGTCCATTGTTAGCATCTTGTGTCTGCCTTGACCCATTTGCATTCTGGTGGTTGCTGGGAATAGTGAGATAACCTATGAATAGTCCTTGTCCTTCCAGTGTGATCTGAAAGGTCTTTGCTGCTCTGTGCCTGAAGATAACATTGACAGGTAGTTAATGATGTTCTGGGGTTGCCTCTAGCTCTTTGTAGATGGGGGTGGCCAGTCATCTCATGGCTACTTCCTTGGCTAGGACCCCTTCCCATATTGTTCCTATTAGTTGTTAATTCCAACAGAGTGGACTACTGTCTGTCCTTGCTTTAGTGTTGATGTGTTTATTTAGACACTGGGCATGCCTTGTGAGTCTACTGGACTGTGTTTGTGGAACTCCCATCTCTTCTTGCCCTTTTAACCCTTATTCTTCATGGCTGAGAATGGGCCATGCTTCTTTTTGAACCTAATCTGTTATTGTATCTGCTGCCCTTAATTATGCTCCTTTTATGCCCTTAATTACTCCTCTTGGTTTTCTGTTAGTTTTTCTTCTCCTTGTGTTACTGTTTTACCCACAGCATGTCTGACAGCCAGGATAGTACTGTGGCAAACTGTCAGCCAGCTCCCGTTGATTGGTAATGCTTACGTAATGAGCTGTGTTGGGAAAGGTTATGTAGCCTTACTCAGACTCAGTGGGGTCAGGAAAGACAGTGCTGGCTGAGCAACATCTGCTATGAGCATGGGAGCCAGGAGCAGTGACATCCTTGCCTCTGTCTGCCATGTTTTAGAAGCATATAATTGCTAGCCCTTTGCTGACCTGTAGTATGCTGCTGTGTTCAGTTTGAGAAAGTTAGAGGGGGTCAGCTTGGATGAAGAGAAATGGAAATAGTTAAGCTGCCTGCTTAGAGCTATCTCTTGGCACAAGAGAGATGGAGAAAATGACACATAGAAATGTTCAATATTAAACGGAGAGACAGATATACAAAGGGAATCTGCAGAAATATACTTTGTTCTGTTCACCATTCTCTGTCAGAAATCTGCTTGAATTCCCAATAGTTTATTACCATAAGAAAGTTAAAGAATAAAGAGTATGCATTTAGGTAAACCTACTTGTGTCTGTCAGGAGCCTGAACAATACAGGCAACTATAGGAGCCATGGCAACTCTTTCTGCTCTCCAATGCATGCACCAAGCATGTGGAGGTCACTTCTTATGGACTTGCAGGCACTATTCTGGACTCTGACCATACAGTAATAAAAACAAATACCCCCTGCCCATGGTGAGTTTTACCGCTACAAATACAATTGTCCCTAGGTATACACAGTAGATGGGTTCCAGGGCCGCCCTTATATACCCAATTCTGTGCATATTTAAGTCCCACAGTTGGCCCTACAGAACTTGTGGATAGAAAGTTTATACTTAGGTTTTGTATCTCGTGACTACTGTATTTTGGATCTGCTTTGAGTTGAAAAAAGTCTGCATTATAAGTCATTGTAAGTGCACTTGCTTAGTTCAAATCCATGTTGTTCAAGGGTCAAGTGTATGTGCTTGGTACCAGTTTTTCATGGGAAAGCTCATACCTGATTATTTTCTCATTCTTGTTCCAGCCTCTAAGCAATAGCTACAATGCCTCATGCATAGGAGTTTTTCTGTAACCATTGCTGAATGAATTGTGTGCTGTAGGTTGCAAGTGCCATGAAGTTTCTGAAATAAAATTGTCAATAGAGCCTGGTATGGCTTTGTAGAGAAGAAGATAAAGGTAGTTGTGTTAATAATGAGAGACTAGTTGATTAAAAAATAAATACAACATCATCTTGACCACTTATTGGCTGTGTAACTGTGCCAATCCCTTTCACTTCTTTGACCCTCATTACGCTCCACTGTGAAGTTGGGAGTGATAATTTGGCAGGATTTGTTTATTTTACCATTCCTCTGCTATACAGTATTGTAGGTATATTAGTCTGTTCTCATGCTGCTATAAAGAACTGCTTGAGACTTGTTTTTTTGTTACTGATACTTGTTTTGTTTTGTTTTTGAGATGGAGGCTCGCTCTGTCACCTAGGCGGGAGTGCAGTGGCATGATCTTGGCTCACTGCAACCTCCACTTCCTGGGTTCAAGTGATTCTCCTGCCTCAGCCTCCCAAGTAGCTGGAACGACAGGTGTGCACCATCACACCTGGCTAATTTTTGTGTTTTTAGAAGAGACGGGGTTTCACCATGTTGGCCAGACTGGTCTCGAGCTCCTGATGTCAAGTGATCTGCCTGCCTCAGCCTCCCAAAGTGCAGGGACAGGCGTGAACCAGTGCACCCGGTCTTGGGCAATTTATAAAGGAAAGAGGTTTAATTGACTCACAGTTCTGGAGGGCTGGGAGGCCTCAGGAAACTTAAAATCATGGTGGAAGAGGAAGCAATCATGTCCTTCTTCACAGTGCATCAGGAAGGAAAAGTACCAAGCAAATGGGGAAAAGCCCCTTATAAAACCATCGGATCTCATGAGAACTCATTATCATGAGAACAGCATGGGGATAACTGCCCCCATGATTCAATTACCTCTCACCAGATCCCTCTCACGACATGTGGAGATTATGGGAACTACTATTCAAGATGAGACTTGTAGGGGGACACAGCCAAACCATATCCTTAGACATAGCTTTGATAATTTAATTAAGACCTAGCATTATTTTGAGAATTAAATGATATAATGAATATGAGATAACTTTATAACATTCTAAAGTTCACAACTATTAGTTATTATTAATCTTTGTTATTTAGAAGCAGCTTTCCCCAGACTCCTGAGTTTAGGGATCTATTCCTTTGCATCTGTCTTCCATTTTGTTCAAGTGTCCACAGGAACCTAAAAGAATCTGCCTGGCCTGGACCCAGTACTTACAAGGGCTTATGCTTCTGACCTTCTTCTTCGGGTATGTTAGCCACTTATTGGAAAGGATGGTGTCTTTATCAGAGGAGAGTCTAGAGTTTTAACCTTTAGACCATGCCTTAGAAAGCAAGGGTCTCAGATGTGAAAGGATACCTTTAAGATGAAAGTGCAGGGTAACTTTAACTCATGTTTTGAAGATGATATACTAAACAGCATCTCAGTGAAATATCTGAACAAATGTTAAAATTAGGACATTTAAAAATTTAGAGCCAGCATGATTTTTCTAAGGTTGGAGACTTTATATAGTGGCCTTTTATTTAGGGTAAAGAACTTAAAATTTGGTGTTAGACTGTAGCAAATTTGAAGTTTTGATGGAAGGAAATTGGTACTTTTGTCAAGTTGGACACAGGAAAACTCCCAGTTATGTTTTCCTGCACTGTGGCAGCATGATTCTCTTAAACACCAGATTCTGAACTGCAGACCGAGACTGATGGTTACAACAAACAGTTCCTCATGCCTCATGATCATATGTCCCACATTTCCTTCTCTTTCGTTAATTATCTTTTCTTTCTTAATTAATTAATTTTATTTTAGAATAGCATGTCTGATGTCTTGAATATATCTGTGGCCTACCTTCAAATTGCCTAGTTTCAGTGGTGATTCTATTTGGAGATTTTCTGTGGCGTAGTCATGGTATGTATTATGTTAATTCTTGTACCTTTCCCTGGGTTTTTGACCATGGTTTGTTTTCTCAGTTCTGCAGTTCACTGCCTTCTCACTAGAATTTATACCTTTCCTTTAGAAGATATTTAGAAAGTGCTGGTAGAAACATAGCTGTCATTCAGCACGTGCCGGTCCTGTTATCTCACACTTGGATCCTTTCAACAGGCCCTTTAATGGTTTCCCTACTGGCATTCTCCCCTCTTTCTAATCCATCCTACATACCAAGATTAATCTTCCTAAAATACTGTTTTCATTGTGCTCAAAAACCTTTAGAGGCCCCCCCATGGCCTACAGGATGAAGTCCAGGCCTCTTAGCCAGTTAAGTCTTCCTACAGACTAGTTCCCACTTATTTTCTGGCCCTCTTACTGTAATTCCCTCTTCAACTGATAGACTTGCTGAGGCCTCCTTTCTTCCCTCCTCTGTGTCTCAGTTTCTTGTGCCCTATCTTGCGATGGCCTTTGACCCTGTCTCTGCCCATCTAAATCCTACTCATCTGGCTTTCAAGTTCTAGTCCAGTTGATGAAATCCTGTATTTTCCTGGCAGCATATACTGTCCTTATCGTATATTATCTTCTATTATGGTTGCTTGTGTTTACAAGCTGTGCCCTGCCCTCTACTCCAATTTATAAGTTCTTGAAAAACGTGGCATCTGTAGACAGGAATGGATTCTTGGTAGTTTTATAGCTCTGTGTGTAAATGGGAGCTTTAGGATTGTGGTTTATGGTCACTGAGTGAGATGCAATAGACAAGTTATTTATTGTAGTCTGCCCTGTCTAGTTCAGTGTCTGAGGGTCTTGTACAAAATAGGTTTTCATTGAGTGCTTATTGAATAAATGAATAGATATATTAAGTTTATTTTGTTCTTCAGATGAGTAAATTATTTTAGCATTTAACTTAACATGTTAACATGTATATAGGGTATGATTTATTTCCTCTAGCAGGAAGAGACACATTCAGAATGCCCCAGAGTCATTTATGGGTGATCATGAATTGTGTATTCTGCTTAGATCAGACTTTGTGTTTAGAGCTGAGTAAGTTGGTGGCCTGGCCATTCTACCCACCAAATTGCAGAAGTTCTCCAAAGTGTTACAGGAACTATTTGGACAGTAGATCAATTAATAGTTTTATGTTGCATTTCATCTCCGGAGGATGCAGGCTACCTCAGGTGACAGAAAGCTACAGGAGGACAAAAGATAGCTTGCTGCAAAGACCTGCTAGGCAGTCTTTTTTTTACAAATATTCCAGCTGGTTGTCAGCTCTTCCTTGATCGTGTCATCATTACTGCTGTATTCATCTGACACCAGACAAAAAGAAAAAAGGAAAAAGATGGGGCGGGGGGTTGGGGAGGGAATTCCTTCAGCGCTTAAACCAGGCTTGTCACACTGCAGGGGCACTGTGTTTGGTTTTAGTAATCTCATATGTCATTATTAGTAGTAAAATATAAATTTGTTTCTTAGAACTTTTTAGAAAAGAATTTTGAAAAGATTATGAAATGGCACTCATGCTCATCTTTCAGGAAAGAGGTGGAGGGGGTGTTAACTTGCTAGCTGTCATTACACTGCTTGTTTTCAGTTTCAGATTAACAGCAGGTGGTATGCAGTTTTCAAAGCAAACAGGCTTTTTTGTTCAGTTAGAAAAAGCACTAATTCCTTATTGTAGCCTAGAATATTTTGTGCAAAGTGACAAATGGCAAGGATCACAAAACATTTAACATTAAAAAAAATTGACAGCTGGCTAATATTGTAAATTTTTTAAATTAAAAATTTTCTTAAACTGACAGATAACATTGTATGTATTTATCATGTACAATGTGATGTTTTGAAGTATATATCATATGTTGTGGAAGTTTTAAATCCAGCTAATTACCAAATGCTTTATCTCACATAGTTATAATTTTTGTGCCCAGTGCAGTTAACATTCGCTCTCTTTGCATAGTACAGTAAATGTCTAAAGGATCAAGCCAGCCCTTTCAGTGAAATATTTCTCTTACCATATTAATTGAGTTGTGTGTCTTGGTTATTTATGCTTAATATATATGTCTGTTACTTTCAGTGAATATATTTTCATGCAGCTATTTTGATTTGTGGCAATATCCTTTGGTCCACTCTGTAGTACAGTACTCATCTCGATTAGTAAGTGCCTCTGGAAAGGAATTGCATCTTAGAAGCTCTGCAGATGATCAGCCCATCCAAATGGATGGTTAATGCATGCTTTTAAATACGTCTGTGTGTATGTGGTGGCAGGAGTGGGGTGGTTGGTGATGTTATGTTTGGAATAATGTATTAAGGATTTCTATTTCTGGATTCTTATTTACAGGCAAGTTTTTTTTTTTTTTTTTTTTTTTTTTACTTTAATTAGGCATTTTTTTCCCACAACTTTTAATTTCCGGGGTACATGTGCAGGATGTGCAGGTTTGTTACACAGATCATCCCATCACCTAGGTATTAAGCCCAGCATCTATTAGCCAGTCTTCCTGATGCTCTCCCTCCCCACAGCCCCGCAACAGACCCCAGTGTGTGTTGTTTCCCCCATTGTGTCCATGTGTTCTCATTGTTAAGCTCCCACTTATAAGTGAGAATATGGGGTATTTCAGTTTCTGTTTCTGCATTAGTTTGCTGAGGTTAATGACATCCAGCTCTCTCCGTGTCCCTGCAGAGGACATGATCTCATTCCTTTTTATGGCTTTTTAAAATTATTATTATACTTTAAGTTCTAGGGTACATGTGCACAACATGCAGGTTTGTTACATAGGTATACATGTGCCATGTTGGTTTGCTGCACCCATTAACTCATCATTTACATTAGGTATTTCTTCTAATGCTATCCCTCCCCCTGCCCCCCATCCCATGACAGGCCCCCTTGTGTGATGTTCCCTGCTCTGTGTCCAAGTGTTCTCATTGTTCAGTTCCCACCTATGAGTGAGAACATGCGGTGGTTGGTTTTCTATCCTTGTGATAGATAGTTTGCTGAGAATGATGGTTTCCACCTTCATCCATGTCCCGGCAAAGGACATGAACTCATCCTTTCTTACAGCTGCATAGTATTCCATGGTATATATGTGCCACATTTCTTAATCCAGTCTATCATTGATGAACATTTGGGTTGGTTCCAAGTTTTTGCTATTGTAAATAGTGCCACAATAAACATACGTGTGCATGTGTCTTTATAGCAGCATGATTTATAATCCTTTGGGTATATCCCCAGTAATGGGATCGCTGGGTCAAATGGTATTTCCAGTTCTGGATCCTTGAGGAATCGCCACGCTGTCTTCCACAATGGTTGAATTAGTTTACACTCCCACCAACAGTATAAGGTGCTCCTGTTTCTCCACATCCTCTCCAGCACCTGTTGTTTCCTGACTTTTTAATGATCGCCATTCTAACTGATGTGAGATGGTATCTCATTGTGGGTTTGATTTGCATTTGTCTGATGACCAATGATGATGAGCATTTTTTTCATGTGTCATTTACAGGTAAGTTTTTAAGAATATTGAGATATTGCTTAGTATGCCAACTTCAAAAAGTGAGTCAGAATAATCTGTATTCTATTCTTAACTCATGACTAGTTAGCTTTATGATCCTAAAAGTGTCTTTGACTTCTAAGGGCCTTGGTTTCGAAGGTATATTCCTGCCTCTGCCTTAAATATGTATGATTCGTTTGAAAAAAAAAGTGAAAAAAAAGTTGTGGGTTTTTTTTTCTGGACACAAAGTCTTGCTGTGTTGCCCAGGCTTGGAGTACAGTGGCATGATCATAACTCACTGCAGCCTTGACCTCCTGGGCTCAAGTGATCCTCCCGCCTCAGCCTCCTGAGTCACTGGGACTATAGGCACATGCCACCATGCCTGGCTGATTTTTTTTTTTTTTTTTTAATCTTTTGTAGAGATGAGGTCTCATGTTTCCCGGGATGGTCTTGAACTCCTGACCTCAAATGATCCCCCCACCTCAGCCTCCCAAAATACTGGCAGTATAGGCATGAGCCACCATGCCTGTCCTTTGTCCAGGTATTTTTGATAGCTGAGAAATATGGCATCAGATGTCATTCATGTTTGTCATTAAGATGATTTTACATGTGATACACTCACATGTGGTATACCTACATGTGGTTTAAAAGGCTTAAGGGTGGGAATCGCTTTTCTCTGGTCTGGAATCTGATCACTTAGTTCCTCAGTTCGAACACTTGTGAAGAGCTTTCTAGCATCTGATCAAATGATGGATTAATGAAAATCCTACTCACAGTAAGATGATTTTTAAGTCAGAAGGCAACATGTAATTAAAACAATAACTATAGCCATAAGCAGGCCAGATACCCTTGCCAGGTAGTTAATAATATTCTGACTTCCCAGAAGACAAGACCAAATCAGAATTATGAGGTTGCTTTTTGTTGTTGGGTTCGAGCCTAGAGATGGATCTACCTGGTGAGCTCTCCTGGGAAGAGTCCGAAATTATGTGTTCATGAGACAGCTCTTCCAGCTTGTGGATTTCAGGCTAATCTATTGTCTGCAACTTGTTTCCTTAACCGTAAGATTAAAAAATAAAATAAAAAGGTTCGTGTAGAAACCGTACTACAGTTGGCCCTTTGTGTCCACGGGTTCTGCATCTGCAGATTCAACCAACCAAGGATTGAAAATATTCAGAAAAAACAACCTTAATGTAACAACTAAAAAGAATACAAATAAAAATCAATACAGGGTAATAATTACATAGCATTTACATTGTATTAGGAATTATAAGTAATCTGGAGATGCTTTAAAATGTATGGGAGGAGGTACATAGTTTATATGCAAATACTATGCCATTTTATATCAGGGACTTGAGCATTTGTGGATTTGGGTCTTGGGGAGTTGTGGAACCAATCCCCTGCAGATACTGAGAGACGATTGTACTTGCTTCACATTGCTGTGCAGTGAGGCTTTCTAGTGTGATTATGTAGTTACAGGTCTTTAAAGGTGACAAAGGATGTTAAAATTTGTAAGTTGACAATGCTGATCATGTCTATTCCTGAGTTCCCTGACGGCTAAACTGGTATGCCAAGAGTTTCTAGAATTTGAGATTGCGGAGATCTCTGCCTCATTTTGGTCTTCCCATACCAGAGTATTGTTCACAAATAGGGATGTGAGCAAAGCTAAGTCTAAACCAGCCAGGCCTGAGGACTGAGTCAGACAAGAGGACCCCCTGCCTCCCTCCTGTGGCCTTTGCCTTTGCCTCAGGGTGGCTTCTTTAATGGGAAGATGATGGCATGTCTCTCTTCAGTCACCTGGATCCCAGCACTGAGGTGGCTGATTTCCATCCTATGTTGTGTGTGCTGTTGCTTTCTGTTTGGATGAGAATGACTCGTGCTTTGAGTGCATTCACTTCTTTCCATTGCTGCCTTCTAAGGCTTCTTTCCCTTCTTACCTGTTTAGGCCTCAGGTTATCATTTGTTGTTCCCATGATCTTACCTCTTAACTTCTTTTCCTTGGTTAGATAAGCCAGAGGCTTTGTACAGAGGCTGAAGGTTTTCAAGAAACCCCTCACTACCCAGTTTGGGGAAAACTGGGATGTTGTAAAGGGCTGAGTGTTCTGTTGTACTTTCATTACCAGTGACCCATTGTGGACGATTTCTTTAGAAAGAAATTTTTATTCCTTAAGTGCTTTTCCAAATTCTATTTTTCTTTTCTTTTCTCTTTTCTTTTCTTTTTTCTTTTCTTTTCTTTTCTTTTCTTTTCTTTTCTTTTCTTTTCTCTTTCTCTGTCTCTCTTTTTTGTTTTTTGAGAGGGAGTCTTGCTCTGTTGCCCAGGCTGGAGTTCAGTGGCACTGTCTTGGCTCATTGCAACATCCGCCTCCCCGGTTCAAGCAACTCTCCTGCCTCAGCCTCCTGAGTAGCTGGGACTACAGGTGCCACCACCATACTCAACTAATTTTTGTATTTTTAGTAGAGATGAGGTTTCACCATATTGGTCAGCCTGGTCTTGAACTCTTGATCTCAGGTGATCTACCCGACTCAGCCTTCCAAAATACTGTGATTAGAGGCATGAGCCACCATGCCTAGCCTCCAAATTCTATTTTTCTTAGAATATAGTAGAGTTGCATCTTAAGGATTTAGTTTTAAAATCAGCATATAAGGTAAACATTTCTTTTGTTCAAAATTATTCTTAGGAGTTCAGTACTGCTAGTTTTTTTTCTATTCTGGATCAGTAGTTTTCTTCAGTTGAGCACTAGATGAAAGTGCTGGCTTTCATTTAAAGGTTTGTGAATGAAACCTGTGTAAGTTCAACCCCTAGAGTTCCATTCACTGGGAAGAGATGCTCACTCTGTGAGGGCGTGTTGGAGATGAGACAGATCGAGAGGAGAGCTGATGTATGCCTCCAGTCTCAGGCTTTCTTGTGGAGTAAGTGGAGCTCTGGGTACTACTGAAATTATTCTCTCTCCCTCCATCACCCTGGGCAGTTGAGTTTGCGTAAGTTAAATGTCTGTATGATGTAATTATACCAGCCTCTGTAAAGAAACGTAAACAGGATGAACATGCCTGATTATTTTCTGGCATTCCTCATTTTTATGTAGAAGATAAGAATGAGTGTGATTTGGTTAGCAGCAATGAGTTGAAGTTGTTTTAGAAAAGTGGCCCCTTGCAGCCCCAGTCTTACCTATTTGAGTTTGCCAGGTGGTATGAGGTTCAGGAGGCAGCCCAGCGAATATTGCTAAGGCAAAGGCTCTGTTCTGGTAGTTGCAAACCCACTGCCGGTGCCAAGTCAGGCAGAGAAGGAACATTGCTGCTGCCACACAGTGTCTGCCCCTGGCAACCAGGTGTCATATATACATGGTTATTTCCAAATGTTGTTTAATATGTGCCCCTAGCATCCTAGCAGTTTGGCAGAAGAACATACACATTTATTGAATTTCCTCTGGCCTAGCTGCTTAGTAGATTCAAAATGAATAATAGAGGAAATGTTGTGGTAAATGTAATGCATGAAATGTGGATGTTAGAGGGGTCTTAGATATTATTTAGCCTGTCCTCTGAATTGTACAGATAAGAGACAGATCCAGAAAGGTGAGGTGATTTGCTGTAGACCATGAGTTAGCAGCCAAGATGGAATGGAAGCTTTAATTGATGCCTATTTTGTTGCTTTCTCTACTTGATAGAACTTATGGATCAAATAGTATTCCATAAGTTCAATTGAATTTACTCAGCCTGGCCTGCATAAGTGAAGCAATTCTAAAGGGAACTCATATATACAAACACATGTAAACCTCATTCTCTGCTGGTTTACATTCTGTTTGAAGTGGAAGTTGGTGTTTGTTGTCATCATTTTGTTTTGTGTTAGTTAACAAATCTGATTATGTGGCGGCCATAGGAGTGTGCCCTTTAGCAGTATCTTTAAGAGAACCTGCTTCAAAGGGTGTGGTGCAGTTAGCTGACAGCATCAAGCTGCTGCACCTTTGGGATCCACCACATGCTCTGGGGCTCCCCGTCAGCCTGGCTAAGATTTTCCCAGAGCTGTGTATGATCTTCATTCCTTCCCTGCTGTTGCTGGTATCAGACCTTCAGCACGGTCTGAGGCTCTCCTGCTTTCTTCTGCTCCTTCTCTCCTCCACCCTTCCCACATATGTCCCCATAATCAGTCTCTTGTACTTTATGTCTCAGCATCTGCATCCCAGAAGACCTGAACCGACATAGTATACAGGTCGATTTGAAGTTATTTTTAGTGTAGTGTGCAATAACGGTTGCAGAAAATCTTTAAAAACGAATCTTTATGTTGAGTAGGGCTGAAAATTGCTACAAATGTTTGATTAGTCATTTTTTACATTTTCTTCTCTTAACTTGAAGTCAACATGCGGAGAAATAAAGTCAGAGCGATGGGAAGTACACTGTTGTCAAGAGACAGGAGTCCCAGAACCAATTCTCTTTCTGACCTTCAAGAATTCCCTTCGCCGACAAAGAGCTTGGAGCCTCACTTACTTCCTAGAAAATGAACTGAGTGATCTCTGGATGTTTTCTTCAGCTCTGAATGTGAAACAGATTGCAAGAAAAGAGGTTGAGTGGCCAATTGGTCCCAATAGTGTGAACATTAAGTCTAAATTTAAATTGAACAAATACAAGTTAGTACAAAGAAAAGGAATTCAGAAGTTGTGCGGTAATTGTCTCCATGTTGTTGTCCAATTTATTTGTCAGTTCACTGACACCAAATATCTTGGTGCAGATAGTGCAGTTTAACTAGTGTCTCTATGTCAGAGTGCTTCTGAGATTTTTAATCTCCATGGTAAAACAAGATTATATGTAAGTGCCTGGAAATGGAAGTTTTATTTCCCACAATGTGGAATAAGAAGATAGAGATATTTTAGTATAATTGCACCTTAAGTTATATAACTCAAAATGCTTAGTATTTATTCCCACTCTGTACTCACAACAGCTGTAGTTTAGAGTTGAGACCACCCTGCTTTTACGAGTGATGGTAGCATTCAGTAGTTGATAACACCAATCTGTGCTGCAGCTGCCTTTGATAGTAAAAGCCTGTTCCTTCTCTAAGTCCATATAATCACATGGTTTTATAGAATATGGCCTCTTTTACCACTTTTTCATCTTTCAGTGCTAATTCTTAGCTTTAAAGTTTTTAAGCTTGCTAATGATGCTGTGACATAGAGTCCTTAATTTATTTTATAGAATTTGGCTTTTTGGAGCTGTATTTTATATTCAGTTGCTGAATTGGCTTCACCATGGTCTTTTAGGCTTGTTAGCTGTTTATATTCACTTGTGTCTTTCATAAGCATGTAGTAGCTGAAGCCATTGTCATTAGAGAAGATAAGACTGCTTGTGTTAGAACTCTGAAACCCCAGCAGTTCATTTCATTTTTGATTCAGCATTTTTTTTAATGTTTCTTATGGGTTGGGGATTGTGATGAGTGTTCTTGTCTTAAATGGATGTTGGGCGGAGAGCACAGAGCATATGCCACTGAACTGATGTGGTGATATGTTTCAGCACCTTTCATGTTGAAATGTCATGTTACTTTGTAACATGAAACTTGTAAGTTATAATGGAATCACAATATGCCTTGTTCTCAGGAATTATATATAAAATATTTGACAACAGGTATGGCGTAGTCACTGCCCAAGCAGAACAAATGTTAAACAACCAGAACCAGTTCATGTCAAGGGAATCTCAGCCCTGCCTGATCTGAACATAAGTTAAATGGATTCAAAGTCTTATATGTGATAGAAGCTTTGATTCTGGTTTTACCAGAAGCTGTAGGAAAGAAAGAGCTTTTGTACATATTTTATATATTTTCTCACTGGGAAATGATTCATTACATTACAAAGATGTGAGCCACTCTCATTGCTTTTGTGCTTTATGCCTTTGCAATTCAACCCTACCACCAGATGATAGATAGCACAAGAAGACCCAACCCCAATTCTACAATATGTACAGACATTTATTGAATAAAACTTTATTAGAAAGCCGGTACAAAATGATTCATACGACCTGTTTTGTAAAACTCAACGAAGTTGCAGTTTTCTGTTCTTTTAAGTACTTTCTTTGCAAGAAAGTTTCACCTGAGACAGATGACAAACAACAATCCTCTTGTAGTAGTCTGTTCTTATGCTGCTAATAAAGATATACCAGAGAGTAGGTAATTTATAAAGAAAAAGAGGTTTAATGGACTCACAGTTCCACGTAGCTGGGGAGGCCTCACGATCATGGCAGAAGGCAAAGGAAGAGCAAAGTCACATCTTACATAGTGGCAGGCAAAGAGCTTGTGCAGAGGAATTCCCCTTTATACAACCATCAGATCTCATGAGACTTACTCACTATCATGAGAATAGCACAGGAAAAGTCCGCCCCCATGATTCAGTTACTTCCCACTGGGTCCCTCCCATGACACGTGGGAATTAGGGGAGCTGCAGTTCAATATGAGATTTGGGTGGGTACACAGCCTAACTATATCACCTCTTAAACCTGTGGTTCTCCACAGAGGCGATTTTGCCTCCTAGGCAACATTTGGCAATGTCTGGAGACATTTTGTTTGTCACAACTCAGAGCTGGGGTAGTGCTGCTGGGCTATGTGGATTAGAGGCCATGAGTACTGCTAAACGTTCTACAGTATGTAAGACCTGTCTCCATAACAAAGAATTATCTGGTCCAAATTGTTGATAGTGCCAAAGATAAGAATCTCTGTCTTAAACACATGGCTGAATACAGAGCTTTTTAGGGATCAATTCCGAGGCACCATTCCTACAGTAAAAGCTAGAAGGCCTCATTGGATTTCTTTAACCTGTTCATGCAGCAGATGTAGGAGTGTCTTTATAATATGGCAGCTAATTCTGATATCTTTGTGATAGCTCTCATTTTACTAATAAGAACTCATATCTAACATTTATCATGCTGGTTAATGGACCATTTTCACCAATAAAATCCCATTTCCAGCAGTCATTTTGCTAATTAGCAAAACATCACTGTTGATTAAGGCATGGGTGACTGAAGCGCTTCTAGTAGCTTCCTCTACTTTTCGAGCTTCTAATAAGAATACTTGTTGATTGCTCCTGGATTGTGCATTCCTCAGTAACTTGCTGGCAGCACTTAATTCAGAACTTACATAATAATGTACACATAAAATCACACTGTATATCATGTAGTAGTTTGAACTAAATCTTGGACATTAGGACAGATTTCCTTCCCAGAAGCTGTACCTACTTACTTCGTACAAACTCTTGCACTCAGTGCAGTTCATTTGATACAGCTGCTGTGTACTGACTGTTTCCTTATGGAAAGTACAGATCTAGGTTGAGCCAAAGATACAGACAGAGAGGAGGAAAGCCCTTCTCTTGTCTCAGAGAGTTTACAGTTAAGGAGAGGAGCAGTGGGTAAGTAAGCATGTATCATACAAGGTAAAATAAAAAAACAGGTGCCATAGGAAACATACTGAAAGGTTTTATTAGCTGCAAAAGTAGGAGAAACAGCTAGGGTATGACTTGGCAAAGACTCTGGAAGTAATGTCCAAGATGGTTTTGGAACATGGGTCCTGGGCTGGGTCAGTGCATGGTGATGTGATGATTCCACAGAGTGGACATGGGCACCCAAGTATTCTGTCTCCTCACTGAGTTTCTTACTCTGTCATAGTGCAAATAACTTCCAAATTATGAAATAATTAGAAAACTGGAGGAGTAAATATATAGTTAACAATTGTCCCCTCTCTCTCAAACTGTAGAAAAAAGTTTATAAAACTGGTTCTAATTTCATCCAACACTGCATTTTGCTTCTTTTGTTAGACACTATGATATACATAAAAGTTATAAGAGAACTTCTGGGATAATTTAAAGCAAAACACCACCAGATCACTTTCTATTCAAAATTTGTGTACTCCAACAACCTCCTCTCTTTATTCAGTGTCATCTTTACTGTTTAATTTCAAAAATCATTCATTTTTGGCTCTCCATTCTTATTTAAGAGAATAGTAGATATACCTTTGCATTAGTCCATTTTCACACTGCCATAAAGAAATACCTGAGACTGGGTAGTTTATAAAGAGGTTTAATTGACTCACAATCTCACATGGCAGAGGAGGCCTCAGGAATCTTACAATCATGGCAGAAGGCAAAGGGGAAGCAAGCACCTTTTTTACAAGGTGGTAGGAGAGAGTAAGAGCCTGTGAAAGAGAAACCTTCAGACCCTTATAAAGCCATCGCTCATAATCACCGGAACTGCTCAGGGGAAACCGCCCCCTTGATCCAGTCACTTCCTACCAGGTCTGTGCCTCGACATGTGGGGATTATGGAGTTACAGTTTGAGATGAAATTTGGGTAGGGACACAGAGCCAAACCATATCATTCCACCCTGGCCCCTGCCAAATCTAAGGTTCTTTTTACATTTCAAAATTAATCAGGCCTTCCCCACAGTCCCCAAGAGTCTTAGCTCATTCCAGCATTAACCCAAAAGTCCAAGTCCAAAGTCTCATTTGAGGCAAGGAAAGTCCCTTCTATGTAGGAGCCTGTAAAATCAAAAGCAAGTTAGTTACCTCCAAGATACAGTGGGGGTACTGGCATTGGGTAAGTGCTCTCATTCCAAATTGGCCAAAATAAAGGGGCTGCAGGTCCCATGCAAGTCCAAAATCCATAAGGGCAGCCATGAAGTCTTAAAGCTCTAAAAAAATCTCCTTTGACTCTATGTCTCATGTCTCATGTCTCATGTCTAGGTCTCATGTCTCATGCCATGCAAGAGGTGGGCTCCCATGGCCTTAGATAGCTTCACCTCTGTGTTTTTGCAGGGTACTGCCCCCATGCTGCTGTCATGGACTGGCATTGAGTGCCTGTGGCATTTCCAGGTATACTGTGCAAGCTGTCAGTGGATCTACCATTCTGGGGTCTAGAGGATGGTGGCGCTCTTCTCACAGGTTCACTAGGCAGTGCCCCAGTAGGGACTCTGCATGGGGCCTCCAACCCAGCATTTCCCTTCTGCACTGTCCGAGCAGAGGTTCTCCATGAGGGCTTTGCCCCTGCAGCAGACTTCTGCCTGGATATCCAGGCTTTTCCATACATCCTCTGAAATCTAGGTGGAGGTTCCCAAACCTCAGTTATTGACCTCTGTGCACTTGCAGGCCCAACATCACATGCAAGCCACTAAGGCTTGGGGCTTGTACCCTCTGAAGCAATGGCCTGAGCTGTACCTTGGCCCCTTTTAGCCATGACTAGAGCTGGAGCTGCTGGGACTCAGGGAACCAAGTCCTGAGGCTGCACACAGCAACAAGGCCCTGGGTCTGGTCCACGCAACCATTTTTCCCTCCTTGGCCTCTGGGCCTATGATGGGAGGGCTGCTGTGAAGGCCTCTGACATGCCCTGGAGACATTTTGCCCATTGTCTTGGTGATTAACATTCAGCTCCTTGTTACTCTTACAAATCTTTTCAACTGGCTTGAATTTCTCCCCAGAAAAATAGGTTTTTATTTTCTACTGCATGATTAGGCTGCCAATTTTCCAAACTTTTATGCCATGCTTCCCTTTTAAACATAAGTTCCCATTTCACATCATCTCTCTCAAGTTCAAAGTTTCACAGTTCTCTAGGGCAGGGGCAAAATGCCACCAGTGTCTTTGCTAAACCATAGCAAGTGTCACCTTTGCTCCAGTTCCCAGTACATTCCTCATCTCTATCTTGAGACCACCTCAGCCTGGATTTCATGGTCCATATCACTATCAGCATTTTGGTCAAAACTGTTCAACAAGTCTCTCAGAAGTTCCAAACTTTCCCATATCTTCCTGTCATCTTCTGAGATCTCCAAATTGTCCCAACCTCTGTCCATTACCCAGTTCCAAACTTGCTTCCACATTTTCTCTATCTTTATAGCAGTGCTCCACTACCTTGGTACCACACTGCTAAATCGTTATAGCAGTGTAAAAATGAAATAAGTTCATTTTCACACTGCTATAAAGATACTACCCGAGATTTAATTAACTCACAGTTGCGCTTCCTGGGAAGGCCTCAGGAAACTTACAATCATGGCGGAAGGCAAAGGGAAAGCAGGAAACGTTTTCACAAGGCAGCCGGAGAGTGAAAGAGCGTGTGAAGGAGGAACCATTAAACAATTATAAAACCATCAGATCTTGTGAGCACCCACTCGCTATCACAAGAATAGCAGGGGGATCCTCCCCCATGATCCAGTCACCTCCCATTTGGGCCGTTCCTCCACATGTGAGGATTATGGGGATTACAGATCAAGATAAGATTTGGGTGGGGACACAGAGCCAAACTATATCATACCCCTGTGTGGCAAAGGACATAATCAGTTGACTGTTTTCCTTATGTTATTAGTATGAAAAAGTTTAAAATGTCGATCAGGTCTCTTGAAACTCTGAGAAGGGGAAGACAAAACAAACACCAACACCAACTGCCCTGATCTAATCCTGGGTGCTTGGGTTTGAGTTCCAGACTTCAGATAAGGAAGTATATTGGAAGAATGGACTTTTGTCTTTCATCTCTCTGGTCTATGTTCACCTTCCATTAGGTGTTATAGCGTTAGTGGACATCAGTGCAGTTTAACATTTCAAGCTGGGGTCTGCTTATAGCTGATGCTTATGCCTCATTGAAAAGTATAATAGGTTGGACATCCTTTAAGTTCACCTAGATGAGTTACCCTACTGAAGGTCACCCTCTGGTATGGTTTGGAAAACAGTGCTGAAAGTAAAATTCTTTGTTTATTAATGCCACTTGGTAAAGACTCAGTGAACCCTATGTAATTTCTCCTAACGAAAGTCTAGAATTCAATTAATTGCATACATGGCTACTTTAATTATTCTGTTATGGCTAATTGATATTCACAGCGATCATGTTTTACAGCTTCTAAATGCAATATTACCTTACAAGTTTATGGTTCAGCCTCCTTTGATATTTCAATTCTTTTTCTGTTTTATGTCAGCATATAATTTTATTAGGTTCGTATATATTGCACCTCATATGTAGTTTTGACAATAAATAAAGGTCTTTTTCCTACTGTTATTTGCTCATCTGCCTATGTGAGTTGTAAAATAGATTTTGCCTACCGTAGATTATCCATATCATAGTGAAAGATTAATCTTTCTCAGTTCTTTATATGTATGCTTCAGATTGTTAAAAGATTTAGAATAAAAGGACATATAGTTATAGGGATGTCCTGTTTATGTTGTTAGAGCATTGTTGTCTTTTCTAAATCCTGGTAATCTCTGGCTTCATAGTGTTATCTCATGGAAAGTTGAATAGGTACCTGCTTTGTTTTTTACACTGAGCTATTAAAAATTGGATACTGACATTTCAGGGAACTTTGTCATTTAAAATATACAAGCTTTCCCGTAGCATAGAACCTTGCCTTAACATGCCTTGTGCTTGATATACAAAGTAACATTTCATTATCTGTGCTAAGTGATTATGATGTCACCGAGTTCCCAGTGCCATGCAGTTGGTGCCACACCTGAGTCCCCAGGAGCAACCAGGGTTAAAAGGGTGTAGTAATGCCGAAAAGTTTGTGCTATGAAGATTTAGCCTGGACTATTCATGGGAAGGTAAAGTTCCTATCAGCGCAGTATGTTATATTCATAATCCCAGTTTTCTTTTGTATAAACTTTATTATACCCCTTGTTGTAAAGCACCTTCAAGTCCATTCTGAAAAGAGACAAGTCTTTAAGGAAGTAAACATACGTACTTCACTTTTAATCTAGCTATCAACACCAAGTTAAGACATCAAAATGTTTGTGTTGGGTTCCTTAAACTTGATTTCCATATTTTTTTTGTGTTCTGGCATTATGGGATACTCTAGTTTTCCATAATGATCCACTTATGTACATTGTGTCACATTTTCAAGTCCAGTCACATTATCCCAAATCTGGCAAGATCTGAAAACTATTCTATACTTATTTCTTCTAGGAATAGCAAATAGCAGATGGGGAAAAATGTTTTATATTATTTTTTTCCCAAGATAGATTCTATATCAATAAATAATGTTGTAATCCTCTTTGTTTTTATTTGTTCATTTACAATGATTCTCTGTTAGAGAGCCCTACGGAGTTTTATTTCCTTGCAGTAGGTTTACTACTTTTTTAAAGTTGAATGTGACTCCCCATCCTCAGCAGCTATTAGCTTAGTCAATGTATTCTAGGCTTATTTAAGTTTCAGGATTCATATCGTGTGACTTTTCCTCCTAGCATCATATTAACTGTTTCAAAGCAATGGGCTATTAAAGTGTTGTGGCCATGTTTCTTACTTTGTTATTCTTCCCAGTGGATCTCAAACTATTGATTCTGTTTGCAGTCCAGGGAAAGATGTGTGCTGCTGGCCTATAATTTGGTGGTGTTGGGTCCTAGGAAATATTCCCCTCTTTGGTCTTTAGTGTACACATCTGAACTTTGGACATGTTATTTTAAACTTTTTCAAGGATCATGTCTTAGAAAAGTGAGCATATATCTGTACATCCTTTATTTAGGTTGTAATCAGCTTTTCAAAATTAAATTTGTTGATTGATGCAGTGTCCTCAGTAGGCTCAAGTGTAGTGTTTTCTAAATAATGATAATGGAATGTCCATTATGATTTCTTTGCATTTTAAAAAATCTCACTGTGTGAACAAAAGGAACATTACCTAGTCTGAGTGTTTTAATATCCAGTGTAGATAATGCCATATATTGAATGGGGGAGAAAACCAGGTGCTGATACATTCAGGATTTAGTAGGCAATACAATTTCCATGCTATCTATAACTGTTCAAGTTGTTAAAACAAATTTTTTGAATTGTTAATATAATTATTTAATAGGTCACTCTTTTAGATGTCCTCAGTGCTATATTTCCATCTCATAGTCAAGTGTAAACATGAGTAATATTGATATTTAAAAGATTTTATTTCTGATTACAGAAATAATAACTGTTCATTATAGGAAATAAGAAACAGTCCAAATAATATATCCCACTGCGTATGTCATAACTACTATAACATCTTACCATACTTTACACTTTTTTCCATGTCAATATAAACAAGTACTCCACCTTCTCCGTCCCTCCCTTCTGCTCCTCCCTCCCCCATTTCTCATGCAAAATTAGGAACTTAGGGCACACCCTATTTTATGACGTGTTTTTTTCTCACTTAACATTCTGAGTTTTAAAAACTTAATTTTTTATTAAGATATCAGCTTTCAAGGACTCTTACTGTTTCATTATATGGCTGGATCAAAATCTTTATAATCAGTATCCTATTGCCAGATTCTTATTTACCCAAACCTTTATTGTTCACTCTTAGTTGTTGCTTTAAATAATGCTCGTTGCATTTTCTTAGATGTAAATACTCTTTTGTTTTAATATTTGCTAGGATTGAATGCCTGGAAGTCAAATTGGCCACATAAGAAAATTAATGATAATAATGATTTATACACACATTCACACATTTATAGTTATTATTATAAATTTTAGTATGCTTAATTTATATTCATTTTTAAAATTTATGTAGTTAAATTCATTCTTTCTGATATACAATTCTATGAGTTTTGACAAGTGCATATAATTATGTAACCACCACCACAATCAAGAAACCCATTCATTTCCTCACCTTAAAAAATTTCTTCCTTTTGCCCCTTGACTATTAAGTATGTTGGTTTTTCATTCTGAACATATGAAGAAGCAAAAATAAGAAAATAGATACCACCCATAAGTTTACCATTCTGCTGTAACCTCTGTTGACATTTTGTAAAATATCCTTCTGTTTTTTTGGGGGGGTCTTTTGTTTTTGTTTTTTCTCTTCGTCTTCCCTACAAAAAAAGAGGTTATACTGCCTGTTGGTTTATATAGCTTTTTTCTTTTTTACGTGGTATACTTTGAGAACATATTTCATTTAGCCATTGGTTTGTTTTTGTTTCGCTGCAATTCTAAACAGCCTTGTAATGAAGTCTAAAAAGCCCTATCATGAACATCTTTGCATATAGTACTTAAGAAAAGTACCATAAGTAGTGTTTTTAGGTCTCAGTGCATATGTACATTTTAAAGAGTTGTTAATTTTATCTGATTGATTTATAAAATGGGTATACCAATTTATATTCTGACCAGCAGTGTATAGGAGAGCCTGTTTTCTTATATGCTTGCCAATATTGAGTATTTTTATTTTACATTTTTGTTAGTTGGTGAATGAATAATATTAGACACCGTGTTACCTTAATTTGTACTATCTGATTTGCTGTGGGGTTGGATTTTTTTCATGTGTTTATTATTCATATTTTTTTGTGTGTTAATTTCTAGTTTATATTGTTTGTGTATATTTCTTTTTTTTTTTTTTTTGGCAGGGAGAGGAGTGGGGGATGAGGCTTTTCTTTTTTTAAGTTCTCTGTACGTTAATAACGTTAACTCTCCCAGTTATATGTTGGATTTCTTTTCCTCTTTTTGTTACTTGCTGCTTCTTTGGATTTTATAGTGCTTTTGTTTTATGGAGTTTCTTATGAGTCTATTCTTTTTCATTTTCTTTATTTATATTTTGGGTTTTTATGTTGAATTTAGAGAGGTCTTTTCTCTTTAGATTATGTAGTCATGTATATTAGATTTGAAATTCGTTTGCTTTTTGTTTCATATTCCTAACAGTCTAATAAAATTTTTGCTGTGCTGTACCAGGGAGCCATAGATTATATACTTGTATATGAGTGTACTTTAATCTAATCTTAACATTGTATTTGTTTTTATTTATTCTTATGCTTCCAAGCAGCATGTACTTTTTATTGAATCTTCTATTCAAACTGTAACAGTATAGTGACATTAAAATGTGTCTCAAGTTAAGTATTTCCTTTTTATTTTTTCCCCATTACCTTCTTCGACTTGCATTTTAAATATTATCCGTCAGATTTTGTGTGTGTGTGAAATTAGGAAAAAACAGTACTTAACGTTGTTAAATAACTGTTTATTTTATTTTTAACATGCCGCAGGATATTGAAGACAAAGTAAGTAGCAAAACAGCAACCTATAAATGTGCAAGTAGTTCACCTAAACTAAGCAGATAGTTGAGTAGACAGGCACCTTGACATCTGAAATAGGCAATACTTGGTCATTTAACGAAAGAATTTTGGTAAAGTAGCACAAGGATGGGAATGCCTAAATATATACTTGTTAATGGATGGCTGGATGCATACAATTAAAAAATATATATATACACACTTTACATATTAAAAGTAATATATATACTTTGTTTATATAAATTAAAAGATACACGCACATATATACCTATATATCTGTATATAATATATATAGATACATATATACATACACACATTTTCTTATAAGTTGTAGTCAGGCATATATTCAGCATTCACTGAGCAAAAAATATGTTGAAAACAAAATCTAACTCAGAGTGATATAGGAAAGTCTCATCCCTCAGAGATAAAGGCCAATTAAACACAATATTCAAGATACCAACCTTAATTTAAGAAATACATTTTTTTTACACAAATCTTGAAAAATATCCATAAGTAGCCATCTTCATCATTTTTTAAAGAACCAAAAATATTTTACTTGTTTTGATTTTATTTTAAAAAATCTTATGAATTGAAAGTGCAATAACTAAAGTTTTTTAAATTACTTTAAATTGTTATTTATTATTATTATTTTGAATTATTGAAATGAATAAATATAGTAGTTTTTGTTTCCGTTCTTCCATAACAATTAATTCTTTACATAAAGGGAAATAGAACAATGTATGTATTTATTTGCAGGTAATTAACTGTTCTTAAACAAGATTTATGTGCAAAATGTTATTTAGGCATTACTTTTTTGTTCAAAAAAGGTTAAGAGCCATGTATCTTATGCCCAGGATAAAATTAAAGTTTTGTTGTGCAAAATATTAATCCTTGAAATTACTCTTCGATAGGCAAGTTAAATAAGAGTCTGTTTTGTGCTGTATTCTGACATTTCCAAATATATCTGGACAAAATAGGACACAGCTGTTACAGTGAAAAATACAATGCGGACTTATTCTTTACATTTAAATACAGCAATCATCATCTTAATGTTTTTCTATGGCAGAGACCTAATAGATTGCAAGAATCTTCAGATTTGTATTCTTATTTCTAATGCAATTTATTCTTGACTTTTGCTTTGCTGTTGCTGCTTTTTCTTGATATAGTATATTCCTCATTTCTTTTTTTAGGCTAGGCAGCTGGAAGAGAAAGACCGAGTGCTAAAGAAGCAGGATGCATTCTACAAAGAACAGCTGGCTAGACTGGAGGAGAGGGTATGACTATTTTTGTCATTGATTCTATTACCACATCTGCTGCTTTCTTGTATATTTATTTAAAAATTAATTAATTAGAACTTCAACTGCTTTTCCTGGTTGTAAAATGACCAGGAAGTGAAGAAGCAAAGCAGGCAGGTAGGTAGTTCATCCTCTGTAACAATGTCATTTTTTCTTTGGTCACTTTGGAATGGTTGCATTATTTGTTCACTGATGCATTTTACCACTTTGGGACCTACCAAATGCAAATACTTTTTTATATGTTTAGAATCTACATTGCCTCCAGGTCACACAGTACACTGCTACTCTTATCTCCCCCAAACGTTGACTAAACTTTAGTACACTCTTAAAAATGGTAGCGTTTTAAAGGATATATTTATTTTCTTTTATCTTTTATTTTTTTGCTATTTTCTTTTTGAGATGGAATCTCACTCTATCACCTAGACTGGAGTGCAGTGGTGTGATCTTGGTTCGCTGCAACCTCTGCCTACCGGGTTCAAGCGGTTCTCATGCCTTAGCCTCCTGAGAGCTGGGATTACAGGCGTGCACCACCATGCCTGGCTAAGTTTTGTATTTTTATTAGAGATAGGGTTTCACCATGTTGGCCACACTGGTCTCGAACTCCTGGCCTCAAGTGATCTGCCTGCCTCAGCCTCCCAAAGTGCTGGGATTACAGGCATAAGCCACTGGCGCCTGGCAGGGTATATCTTCTTTCTGAAAACTCAGTTTCACTGCATTTGTAGTTAAGAAATGAATGTCTCCTTCAGGAGAGGTGGATAGGAGCTGAATAGTAGAAGTTAAACATGAGTTAGGAGAAGGAAAAAGCGATAGGGTGTCAAGTCAGCATGGGTCTAGCATTGGACAGAGATGGACAAAAGAAGGCAGTGAGTTTAAGAATGAGAGTTTGAGCACCTTATCAGTGCCCTCTTCAATAAAGTAGGTTGGTTATTTAGATTAATTGGTTATCTAGATTAATAGACCATGAGGTTGCAGAGTGAGCTCTCTTTTTCTTTTGAATGAAACTCTCAAAATTTTATTTGTTGAAAATGTTATTTGATAAGAAAATAGGAAAAAATAAGAAATACAATATTAACCCTCACTCAGTACAGTTATGTGCATGTTAAATGTGTTTGCTGTCTCCGTATGTTACCGAACTGAGTACCTCTTGAATGTAGAGAGCATTTTCTCATTCATTTAGCAGATATTTACTTAAGCACCTAATATATGTTTGGCCCTGGTCTTGTGCCAGCAGCTTTGTACTAGTGAAGAAAATGAGGTAAACATCTATCTTCCTGGAGCTTAAATTCAATTTAAAACCAGAATACATATTGTATGGCAGGTTATGATAATTTCGAGAGGACTAAAATGGGAAAAATCCCAGGGCTGGGGTTTAGGCATGGAGTTGGGTAGAGAGGGAAGATCTCTCTGTTGAGGTGACATTTGGGAAGAGGCCTATGGTAATAGGGAAGCAAACCATTGCCAAAACCATGAAGCAGGCGTGAACTTGGCGTGTTTGGGAAGGCTGGGGATTTGGGAACAGACAAGCCTTCTGGATGCTGTCTTGGGCAAGAGTTGAAGCAACAGAGAATTAGTAAGAAATATGGCAGTAATTCGGAAAAGGGATGACTGGTGTGGGTCTGAGTGCCGGCAGGGGAAGTAATGAAATGTGGTTCAGTATTTTAAAGGTAGAGCTGACCAGATTTGCTGATGGCTTTGAACATGAGTGAAGAAACAAAAGACTCAAACTCTAGGTTTATGGCTTTTATAACTAGAAGGTTTTTTCCACCGGGGAAAATTCTTAAGATATGGATTGGGATGTTGGTGGTAGAGGAAATCAGGAGTTTCATTACGGATATGTTAAGCTTGGGACACTTCAGACATTGAAGTAGAGATGTTGAATAGGCATAAAATTGAATGGTTTAGAGAATGTCAGGAATTTTTTCTGTAAAGGGCCAGATAGTAAATATTTTAGGCTTTGCACACCACATTTGATTTCTGTGCAGCTACCCAACTCTGCCTTTGTAATGTGGAATCAGAGAAAGCCAACTGTAAATGACTGAGTGTGGCTCTGTTCTAATTGAGGGACCCTAAAGTATGAAGTTCGTATGGTTTTCACACATCACAAAATTTTGCTTAAATTTTTTTTCAACCATTTAAAAATGTAAAACCAAAAACAGGGACTGGGCCTGATTTGGCCCCCTGGTTGTAGTGGGCAGAACTCGGATTTAGAGCACAAGCCTCTGATGTCAGATGCCTTGGATTCAAATTTCTGACCTGGCATTTCCCTGCTGTGTAATGTGGAGCATCTTATTTTACCTCTCAGTTGTTTCATATATTAAGTGATGATTTAATAGTGCTTACCTCACTAATTTGTTAAATGAGCCAATACTCAAAAAGCACCTGTAATAGTGTGTAGCACAGAGTAACCATTCACCCACTAATTGTTTTACTTCTATACCTAGAGCATTGTACATGGCTTAGAGTTTGTGTTAGTCTGTTTTCTCACTGCTATAATGAGCTGTTTGAGACTGGGTAATTTATGAAGGGAAGAAGTTTAATTGACTCACAGTTCTCCGTGGCTAGGGAGGCCTCAGGAAACTTACAATTATGGCAGAAGGTGAAAGGGAAGCAGGCACCTTTTTCACACAGTGGCAGGAGAGAGAGCATATGCAGGGGAAACTACTTTTAAACCATCAGATCTGAGAACTCTCTCACTTTCCACAAGAACGGCCTGGGGAAACCACACCCATGATCCAGTTACCTCCCACCAGGTCCCTACCTCAGCATGTGGGCATTACAATTCGAGATGAGATTTGGGTGGGGACACAGAGCCAAACCATATCAGAGTTAGTAAACGTTAAATGAGTGCAAGTGAAAGTTTTTGAGATGATGCACCTGGCACCTGCTTTTCCTCACCCAATGACAGTTTTCTTTGCCGTCAGGTTTTACTATGTTAGTTACCTTATAAACTTGACTTTAATTATTGTCAGGTTCAAGAAAAGGCACTGACAAATATTCTCCCATTTCTCATAGACTCACCAATTTGATTGGTACAAGTGTCTGAGAGGATTTGTTTCTCGCAGATTGAACTTACCTGCTCAACAACTTCTCAACAAATAAACTGTTAGGCATTTTGGCATGAAGTAGAACAAGTGGTAGAAGATTAGATAGACACGATATGATAAAGTCAAATTATATATACGCAGAATATATTGTTTTCTTTTTTGAAGATCAGGCTGGAAAGTAGTTAGCCTGCAGTTGAAACTGAAATCTGAGACGCACCAGTAAGCTTAGAATGCTAAGGTGGAACATACACACTACTGTTACTTAATAACTCCACAGTAAGTAATATGTGATAAAAAGAATGTTAGACAAGGAGTCAGAAGGCATGCTTTTGTCATCTTGTGGTGTCTGGTTCTTTATCTGCAAAATGGGGATATACTCTGTTCCTTGCTCATCTTCATGGTGATGGGAGGTAGATCAGATGAGTGTGTACAAGCCCCTTGAAAGCTGGAAAGAGCTTAACAAATATCAGCTGTTGCCATGAAAGAATATCTGCTTACTTTCCATTGTGTGTAAGATAATGATAATCATAAAATTAATATCATTCAACTTCCTTGTGTCTTTTGCCCATTTCTGTACAGTCCTGTTTTTGTTTGTCACTGTCATTCTCAAAGTACCCAACTTGAATTTTGTCACTTTGGATTTCTTCCAGGAATATGTGGGAGACATTTAGGTCTCTAATGATGAAGCATTTTCTAGGCATAATACAAAAGATTGTAAAGGGATTTTCTTTTGTATTACGATGGCAGTGAAAATTACAATGTCTAACTGTTTGTATTAGGAATTCTGCATACACTTTTGTATTAGACAGTGTAAAAATGCTGAATCCATTAATTCGTATTGTAAGAAATAATGATTCTAGTATTAATATAACTTGCAGAATCATCTAACTTACTAGGAAATCCAGGTTGCCTGTGGTTTAAAAGTGGACATAAGCACATATCTTTCCTCTTTTAACCAAATGAAGTGATGAAACTATAAAGTAGATACCAGATGGTGTATCATTAATGGAGAGGGGTGTAGCATCAATGAGTCTTTTGCAGAATCATTCTGAGGGAGATTCCTAAGATAACCTTACCATCTGCACAGCAACTAGATTAACTAACACAGCAATTGTACACGTTATCACTTTTTGATGACTTGAACTATTCATTTTTATTGGCTTGATGCAAATTTCTTTTGAGAGTATGAATCAAAGTGCACTAAACATGTGAAGTACATTTAGTTCTGTAATACAGCTTGATTTGCTTCTTGGATCTATTTTATTAAACTATGTTAATTAGATAATTCCCACGTGTGAATGGAACCCCCTCCACCCAGGTATTTATATTGGCCACTGCACCCAGGAGTCTGAGATAATTTTCTTCTTTCACTAACTTGTTAGGAGTAATAAGTGTAATTTAACTGGACGCTGATTTCACCCTCTTTAGAACCAGTTTTCAAAAGCAGCGACACTTTACTGAGAGAGAAGGTCAAAGCCATTTGAAAAGATTTTTTAAGTCCTTATTTCATAGCCAAATGTTGCTAAGTTATCAGTGGCATCTCTGTGAACATTAGAGATATCACATTCAGGCGTTTTGCCTAATTGAAAGATACTTAGAGAGTATTAATTCCTGAGTATTAGTATAAGAGACATAGATAGTGTTAATTCCTGGTTGGTGATTTGATGAGAGGAAGCTGAGAACAGCTTTCAAAGAGAAGGTTCTTAAGTGTTTCTAAGAAGTAGTCTCCAAGTCTCTCAAGGAATTCTGTTTGTTTTTTGTCTTCCCAACTTTATTTTTAATTTTTTTCCCAACTTTATTTTTGTTTGTTGTATAATTGACAAATATGTCCATAGTGCTTTATACCTCTTTACGATAGCCACATTTTGTTTATAATATTTGTGATTAGTTGTGTGTGTTTATCTTGTACAGTCCTGGGAACAGAGAGCTCATTTTCTTATTTCTGTATTTTCTGTGTTTTTCTTTGGTTTTTGAGGTTCCATAACTTGCATATTTCTGTATTTTCTACAAGTAGCACAGTCAATGAATTCTAGATTTTCTAAGCTTATGCTATGAAGTCGTGTTTATGCAATTAGTGTATGGTTTTAAAATACACACAAATGTTTTAATATCTTTTTCACTAACCATTTAAATTCATAATTTAATTCTATCCTGGGAGAAAGTCAAGTTTAACTTTGAATACTTTGTTATTGTTTGTAGCATCCTCATTAACATAGCTGATGATAACATTTATTGAGCATTTACATTGTGATTGGCACTTTGCATGGATTGTCTCATTTTATACTCACCAACAGCCCTGTGTGGCTGTGCACCCAATTGCTTAGGTGAAGGCTTAAAGTAATTCACCTAAGAACATACAGCCAAAATATGATAGATCTGGATTTGAGCCATGTTCCATGCTTAAGCATTTAGCTGCTGTCTAGTACTAAGTTGAAGATGTTCATTCTGTATGTAAATCCTCTGATTGTAGTGTTAGTTCTTGGGTCATTCAAGTTAGCTCTTTCCAGTTTCTAATACAACTTTTTAGGTCCTGACGTTATAATTTGATTAATTCTACTCATAACCTAAAAGTGTTAAGCATTCAAAAATGAATAATTTTCTCCCCGGAATTTGGCATTTCCTGGGAAAATTTGACCAACAAGGAATGAATAAGGTCTTATTACCTAGCAATTACAGCATGATACCCCTAAGAGTTATTTTAATATCTAGTTGTGCTTCTTTCACGGTGAAATAAGAAATTTGTAGTCATTAAAGTAGTTTAAAAGTTTCTTCTTGAGGTCTTCATTCACTTGCTCATACTTTGGTAATACTGCTTTCCATCTTTTCATCTCTTTCCATCTTCTGGAAAGAAAGCAAACTTTTTTTTTTTTAACTTTTGACAAAATGTTTTGATAGTTATTTCATCGGAGTCTGGATCGTTGCGTGTTCTTCAGGAGAATGTGTATTTTTCAGGAGTCTGTTGGTCCTGTGGGAGGGAAGTGAGGGGAGGGACCATGGTGATCGTGTCAGAGAGGGCAGAACCCACAGTCTCCCAGGGGTCTTCCAGGATGAAGGGCCTTGTCTCCCCAGGACATGTTGAAGACTTGAGCTGTTCGATAATGTGTTCTGCGTGCATAACTTCTCAATTATGAATTTGAATTGATTTGCTCTATGGAATCCACTTCGCTCTTGGCTTTCCTGAGAATGATGGGGTTTGGCTCAGCCTGAAGCCCTCTTGGCTTGAGGAGCTGAGGGAAATCAGAAAGTTTAGTTAGGTATAATACAATGTTGAATAACCCAGTGATGTGGCATGCATTTTTGCTTTGAGAACTCCTCTCTGTACCTCCCCCACTGCATTTACAATTTATTTGCATTCCTAAATATGAAGATATGTTTGTAAGATTGGTCGCTTAAAATATTGTTCTATGTGCTGTATGTAAAAAAATGGAAGACTTATTTTATTAGGCTAGTTTTCCATGGCATATAGTCCAATAGACGCCTCCTTGTCTATAAACATATTATCTGTTATTCATCATATGCTTACTGTATTGAAGATCTGCTAAGTGTATATCATCCTTCAAAATTCTCTCCCATGTCAGGATCTTTGCCTTTGTTGTTCCCTGGGATGTTCTTTCCCACCTCTAAATAGCTGTCTCTGACTCCCTTACAAGTTTTAGGTTTTCCTAATGACTATCAGAAACTAGACTTCTGAACCCTGTCTCTGTCATATCAACCTATTTATTTATTTATTTGAAAGCACCCTTCCAGATCTATAATTAGTTTACTCATTACTTGTTAACTTGTTCATGACTGCCTTCCCAGTCATCCAGTAGAAGTTCCACAAAGGCAGAAACTTTGTCTTAGACACCCCTGTATCCCTTATCTGGTGAATCATAAATGCCAGCATGGCATGGATTGTTTTCAGTTTTCAGACACCTCTGGATTTCAGCAGCAATTTGCATACAGACTGCAGGAAATCCCACTGAATTAAGATGGAGAGAGAATTATATAAGCTGAGCAAAAGAGAATAATACAAAGAGAATGGTGAAAAATAAATTGCCACTAAGAAGAGAAGTATATTACTAGTTTGTCACCTGTGGAGAGAGTTGCTAATTAAATTCTAAGGTCATGCTTACATCAAATGAGCAATTTTTAAGTCTCTCACTTATGGCAGATGACATGTCTTTTATTGCATCATAAAGTGTTGGGCTCATCTGTGTGATTAATTGGCTTTTGATTGCGTGACTTCTTCTTTCTCAATTAGTACCTTTGCTTCTGTGCTCCTCTGTGTGAAGCTTGGGGAAAAAATAATGCCAACAATGATAATAACAAGAAATGACAGTAGAACAGGTTATTGTCAGCCCAGTGTGCTTCTTACGGGAAGAAATTATTATGTTTTTTTACTACCAGATGAAGTCTATCATTGTAAAATATTTCAGTGAGTGAAGCTGGATCAGCCTTTTCAAGGGAATAATACAGGATGGATTCACAATTAGACTACTGACATCTGAGATACTAAAAGATAAACAATCCTTTTTTGGAGATAGATTACTTAAACTTGGTTTGTGGGATTAAGAAACCGTTTGACATTTCCCCCCGGGACGTGCTTTCGAAACAGTTGCCAATGATTTTAGGTCATGTGGATAACTCATTTTGGCCCTGCCATGTGATAGAGTAAATTTAACACAATAGTTAAAAATGTAACTTCCTGGTAGATGTGCCTACGTAGGTTATACTAGTTTGCACTTGTCAACCTAGAGAGATGTACTATTCCTTTGACACTGGGAAATTTTGTTCTGGCTTCCTCATTCATGTGGAGATCAGGGCAGGTTCCCTGTGGTTTCTGTAGTTACTGAGAGCTACAGAAACAAGAGATGAGGTTCTATAGTCCACAGGTTTGGATGTTGAAGTTAGTAGAAGCTAATACCACTTTTAATTGTAATGTCATAAGCAACAGAGGTTTTATTAAAGTGGCTTGGATTGTGTACATTGAGTTACTCTCAATTTTTTGTCATCAACAAGTAATGATAGTTTAAGTAAATGCACTTAGATGTTAATTGTTCGGTAGAAAAATTAATAAGACCCGGTATCAGTATATCTTTTGTTAACATAATTGACACATTTATAACTTAGGTGCAAAGATGGAACTATTTTACACTCTTCCCCTGCTTTCCTAAAGGAAGTTTATTATTGCAGATATTCCAAAAGTAGCAAGCAAGATTTTTTTTTCCTCCTAGTTTGTGCTCTGGGGAAAAAAATCAATACAGTACAGTATAGTAGATATGACGGTCTTATCCTTAATTCATTATTCAACAAATCCTCAAAATGCATTGGCTTTTCTGTTAACCTCTCTGAAATTCGAATTGGAAATATGGTTTAGGTAACCTTGAGCTGCTTTTTAAATTTGGCTTTAGGGATATGAGACTTACTTTTTTTCTAGGGTGAGCTGTTAAAAGTGCATCCAGGTAAAATGATCCCCTTAACCGGAGACTGTTTTTCTATGTCTAACTTTAGAGGAAAGATTTGCAAATCATGGGATCAGCACTTAATTTGGGGCTCTATTTACCATGTAGGCTGTCAAGAAGTATTAACCTTAAGGTAAGATGAGAACATAGAGTACAAAGCTGTGAGTTGATGGCACACAGTACAGCGGTATTAAATAGCATTATCCATCCTGCTTGCTACAGTAAATAGGATTTCACTATTATGATGTGTCAGGGCTTTCAGTGAAATCAAATTTACAATACACTAAACTGCCATCCTCTCTGCTGAGCAGCTTTATTCTGGGATCTTGCTTTCATATTAATCCTGTTGGTAGGAAATACTTGTACCAATTGTGCATGGAAATTATAATTTAATGATCTCTTCCTTTTCTTTATTCAGAGCTGAGAATGGACTACTGTGCTTTGCAGTGATAGCCCCAGGGCTCTGAGAAAGAGATAATATACAGTTCAGCTTTAAAGCCCAGCATTGCTTTTTTGTGAGTGCTTGTAATGATCATAAGTGCTGAGACGCCAACAATATGGTTGCATAGTTTCTCAACTCTCCACATTTCCTTTACCTTTTGAAAGGCTACACAATAAAATAATTAGAATCTGTTTACCCTGATGGTTTTAAAAAATGATATGCCACTTGACTGTGTAAAGACAAGGTGAGAAATAAAGCATTGTGAAATCCAGGGAAAATTAATTCCACTTTTAAAGATTCTGTACATTTTGGGAAGGCTCAGCAGGCTGTTTTATTTGAAAAACAATTATTTACTCACTTTACTTTCTTTGAGCTTCTTTCTTTCTATTGATAAGAATATTACAGCCAGGAAATCATTATGTTTCCTGCGTATGAGATTGAAATTGGCTAAATCCTTTGAATTTCCTTCACAACCAATTTCAAAGTTAGTGATTGTTTTGCTTCTTGATATCTTGTTTATTTATACATTTCAAATGTACTTCATTTAGGCAGACCAGCCAATGCCTATTTCCCTATTTTACTGACTGAAAAATTAAAGTACATGAATATTAAATTTTTTAAAGGAAATTGCAATGCTTGTGTTAGAAAGTGCTCTTCAATCCCAGTTTTATGTTCAGACCATGAGACAGCTGTGCCTCTGTAAGGGATTACGTTTCAACACATTAGCTTCAGTTAAAAAGATATATTTGGTCATTAAAATGTTTGCAAATAATATTAGCTCATAACATCATCAAATAAGAAGTGCCCACATCTGAATTTGGCATATAAAGCAGGTTTGCACAGTAAGGTCAGCATTTAATGAAGGGAACCCAAATCCAATTTGTCTGTGTAGACTAAGATAGGATTTTAACTTTGTTCATTCTTATCAGAATTTTGGGAGCTAGAGGGAGTCCTTGGTGTTCACCACTCATTCAAAAACACATTTATTAATCTCCTACAGTGAGCCAGGCCCTATTCAAAGATAAAATGATGCATACAAATGGCACAAAAGCCCATTGGTATCTGGCACAGAGCTTTCAGTTGACACAATGGTGCAATGGGCCCAAGGAGGCTGTGTTTTGTGAAGAACACTACCTTTGTACTGCCTTTGTCCCTTCCAGATCTAAAGATCGTGGGATTTGGAGGGAAAGTTAGTAGGTTGGAGAGATCCATCAGGTTAAATTATCAGATAAAGACCCCAATACATTGGTTGCCTCAAGTAGTTCTTTCTGAAAATAAACATTAAATAGGTAATTCCTTTGAAGACCAGAACTCATTCCCCTTTGATCACTGTGATAGTGGCTGGCACATATTAAGCCTTGGATAAATTTTTAAAAATTGATGTGTTTGTCCAGAAATGGGGTGGGTTCCATAGCCAAATAATTTTGAGGAATGTTAGGTTTCACGAAGCTGAACAGATTTCTTTTCTAGAGGCCTCCTCAAAAGTTATGTACGCTTATAGCCTCCAGGATGAGGATACTGCATAATATGTTTCAGCATTATACCCGAACCATGGAATCGTTCTTCTGAGATATATCTGTGAATTTATCCCAGTTTATCACCTGAGATTTCTGTGCCCTAAATAATGCTAGTACCTACATTTTTTTAGTCCTTCTTAGCTTGCATCCTGAGATGTAAAGGTATAGTAGCCATAGAATTTCACTGATGGAATTCCTAATCTGAGGGCATGTGAGGACCTGAAAGCACCCTGGGATTGCCGCCCTTTGCACTGTGTGCCAGAAGCATAGGCCGGTGAGAAGAGGCTGTCTCAGGGTCCTAAAGGTGCAGTGCGCTGGGGTGGGGTGTTCTTTCTCACTCTGAATTCTCTTCCTCATCCTCACCCTCTCCAAGAGTCTTTGAGAAACTGTAGCCCATAGTAGGTATCTCATTTTGTATTTGGGTGTCCATTGACTCAATCTTGCGTTATTCCAGCCTCCTCAGAATTGGGAGCAGTGGGTAGTGGGGTTTCTCCTTGATCTTCCCATGTCAAGACTCAGCACTGTACCCGTTAACCCAAGAGTTGTACATCCTTGCCTGAAGAACCAGGCACAGGTTTCAACAGAATGCCACCAAGGGAAGGTCTAAACCAGAATATTCTTCCCTTTTATGAAATGAAGTAAGAAGGTAATTAAATTGGATGAATTACCCCGGTGGATCTTTACAAATCTTCCCGCAAGGGTTGCCAAGATATGGTGCTGAAGGAGCATGTGAAAGAGATATCAGCATCTTCTGTTCCATCACAGCCTCAAGGTTTCTGTGACCCTCTAGAAAGAATCTATAGGACTTGCTATTATTTTGTGAGGAAGCGGTAAGGTTTACTTACATAGGGTAGAAAGTGCGCTTTTGTATCTGGAGAATAAGTTTGGTGATGGTCCGTAATCACATGCTCTGTAATTTAATTTGTGTTCAGAAAACGTTTGGAACTGGAGTTCAGAGAGAATGGCACGATCACCACACTGTCCCCTTGTGACTTGTAGTGTTTGCATAAACTCTATAAAAGCAGGGACCTTGTCTGTTCCCTGCTGTATCCCTAGTACCTAGACCAGTGCTTGGCACTTAGCAGGTGCTTGGTAAATATTTGTTGAATGAACAATGAAGGCATTTTCAGCAGGTCAAACATGGCCATGTAACCTAGAGATGCATCTTCCAGGTTGCTTAGTGGGCAGCTTGTCTCCAGTTAGACCTTATTCTGCAGGTTTTCTGAGATTTAGGTGAAGGTCCTTTTGCTCCAGTCATGATAATTTCTGCTGTTAATGCAACAGTATATCTTATTTATGTAAAATTAAACATCAGTGTAATTACTACTCCTCAAGCAAACTTGAAATAAATCAAATTATTGTCTAAGGGATATTCTTATCCATTACTTTTACATGACTGGAGAGAGGGTGAATAATGATGATGATGATGATATCAATTTTATCCACAATCCTTAACCTAAGTAGAATACCCAACTTCATATATTATCCCAAAACCTGGTTTTGAGTGACAGAGTGCCCATGAGTACTGTGCATTGTGTACATCCTTGTTCCAAGATTGTTGGGAAAGAATATTAGTGTCAGTACCATCACCATCATCATTAAAATCCACCATCGGCACGTGCCTGTAGTCCCAGCTATTTGGGAGGCTGAGGCAGGAGAATCACTTGAACCTGGGAGGCAAAGGTTTCAGTGAGCCAAGATCACGCCACTGTACTCCAGCCTGGGTGACACAGCGAGACTCCGTCTCAAAAAAAAAAAAAAGAAAATTCACCATTTATTGAGGGATTATTATAAGCTAGGCAGTGCTTGAAATGAGTTAACATAATACTGTACTCTGTCCCTAGAACAAACCATTAGGGGAAGGTATTTCTTCACCAGGCAACCAATTGATTTGTTGAGGCTGAAAGACATTGAGTAACTTGACCCAGGATTCCTAGCTGGTGCACCCAGGCCTCTGTCTTCCTGCTCACCAACGGCCTCTCCTTCTGTGTCACCAGTGGTGGACTCTTAAATTTTCACTTTCGGTCCCATGTAGTTCCACTCCCCTTTCCATCCTCCTCCTCTATAGTTTTTTTTTTTTTAATTATTATTATTTTTTTGAGACGGGGTCTGGCTCTGTCACCCAGGCTGGAGTGCAGTGGTACGATCTCGGCTCACTGCAACCTCCACCTCCTGAGTTCAGGATTCTGCTGCCTCAGCCTCCCGAGTAGCTGGGATTACAAGCGTGTACCACCATGACTGGCTAATTTGTAGAGATGGGGTTTCACCCTGTCGGCCAGGCTGGTATTGAGCTGACCTCAAGTGATCTACCTGCCTCGGCCTCCCTAAGTGCTGAGATTACAGGCATGAGCCACTGCATCCAGCCCTCTCCCTCTTTAAAAAGATTTTTGGTGGAGGTGGGCCTGACATTTTTTGTTTAGAACCACTAGAGTCAAGTAACAGATTCTCAACTAAGTTTCCCTCAGCAACATTCATACTTGGTTTTCTTCCACAAGCTAAGCACCCATTGTTTATTTAATAGTGAATCTTGTTTAAAGAGAAGTTGAGCCAGCTTTATTACAGGGCATGATTAGATACAGTTAATTAGTACGGCTTAGTATATAGGCTAAATTAATAGGAGAGGTGCTAAAAGTAAGGAAATTGTAAGGGATCTGTGAATTGGGTCTTACTTCTCTGAGGGGATGCAGAGAAAAGAAGCTGGCCCTATATTGTGGGGAAATATAACCAGAAATTGAAGTTACAAGCCAAGCCAAGCCAAATCAGCCCAGGTAAAGGTGATGACACTTTCTATGATGGCAACTAGTAGCTCTTAAGTAGCCTTGAACCATGGTGTCTACAGCAGCCCAGCACACTTAGCCTGCTATGTGGATTATACCTGTGGAATCCCAGGGCACAACTTCCTGCAAGTTTAGGTTTAGTCACACGAGTTTACTGTCACTTTCCATTCTAAGACCGAGTGTGCTCTTGTTTCAACTCTCTAGTTTCAGGTCAGAAATGTTTCTCCTATCCTATAACTATTTGAACCACTTTAGTAATTAATAAACTTTAGTACATGTACCACTCAATTAACTACCCTCAAGCCAGCGCTACTTTTAACCTTCCTCGATGGCAGATTCTTGTCCGTCTCCTGCCACCGCATTCCTTCCTAGGAGATCTCCATGTTTGCTTTCTCTCTGTACATTGCTTTGCCTGTGTTGAGCATCCCCTTAGTTTTACTTTTTTTTCCCCAACTTTAGTTTTGTTTGTTTTGTATAATTGAAAAATACATCCATAATGCTTTATGCCTCTCTTGATGATAGCCATGTTTTGTTTATAATACTTGTGATGAGTTGTAGATGATGAGGGGATGTTGAGCACCTACAGTGTGTGCAGATATTATGCATGATGGGCACCTGTGACACACACAGTCACTGAAGCAGACACAGTTTACCTCTAACATCCATCACTCCTCCTTGCTTGTTACCTCCTAATATTAGAATTTCTGGAACTTAATCATAATATAGTTTCTACCTTGCCTTGATGGACCATCTGTGATGTGACTTGGGCAGCAGAAATAGAAGTGAGAGCGGAGCAGCACTGACTGAGGGGTTGTCTCCTTGGACAAGCAATCCACGTGTTGAGAAGATTTGTCTGCTTGTCTGTTTATCCTCATTTTCATTAAAATGAAAATGTAACTAGAACTACAATGAGCACTTCTGTAGTTCAAGAAAAATAACCCGTAATAAATTGTGAACTGTCTATTCTCTCATGGTGTAGTTACTCTAAATTGTGGAAATTTGGCAGTCGTCCCTAGAACTATTTGTTAAAATTCAATAGTGTGTAATTAAAGACAGCAACTGCCATTTCTGCTGTTGGGTACATTAAAAAATTATATTATGTATCATTTGGATTTGACCCTGAACTCATTTCCCAAAAGATCAATGCCAGAAAGACAAAAGTATATTTTAGTCTGAATAGAGGCTTAAGTTATATAAAGTGACTAAATTTATGGAAATATCAGTTAGACTCTAGCTATTTAAGAGTAATTATGCGAAAGATAGTTTTGAACGAATATTCCTCTGGAAATGGCCAAATGGAAGCTGTGATTATGATGAAATTCTGTGCTTCAAGCCTTGCCAGACAATAAAACAAGACTGCTGATGTTTTAAGCCTGTATCATTAAAACTGATATTGATACAACAACCTGTATAATATGTCAATGACATGGAATATTTTATAGACACACAAAAATATACTGCTCCTTGAAACTTTAGCATTCATCTAGCATAAAATTACACTTTTTTAAAGCAATGAAACAGAAACCTAGAGGCTTGAAAATCGTTTTTACGTAGTTGGGAAAGGGAATGGTGGCAGTGTTTACCTAGTTACGATTATCTCATCAAATAAGTTCTAGTCAAGTGAGTGGGTTTTTGTCTGTTTAGGTTCCTGCAATTGGTTTGTGTTGGGGTGGCCCTCCCACATACAGCCAAGTGGATATGGATTCATATATTAGACCTCCTAGGTATCGGCTATTTATTCTTAGATAAATCATGTGACCTGTTTGACCCTCAGATCCCTCATCTGTAAAGTGGCCTTCATATCGTACTTCCTTGGGGGTGTGGAGATTAAGTAAAATATTATGTGTTAATTTATATGTACATACTAAATTAGGATAAACATCAGTTATCAGCACCAGTCTCTAGGAGGCTGATAATTATACAGCTGTTTGAGGTAGCTTGTTGCAGGGAGAAAGCCGTAGGGAGAGTAGAGGGATTGAATCTGGAAACACAGGTTGAATTCTATTTGAAGTATTTATCTTGTTTTGTTTTTGTTCTTTTGTTTTTGTTTTTTGGAGATAGGTCTCGCACAGTCACTCAGGCTGAAGTACAGTGGCACGATCTCTGTTCACCACAACCTCTGCCTCCCGGCCTCAAGCAGTCCTCCCACTTCAGCCTCCTGAGTACCTGAGACTACATGCACGTGCCATCACACCGGGCTAGTTTTTGTGTTTTTTGTAGAGACGGGGTTTTGCCGTATTGCCCAATTTGGTCTCAAACTTGTGAGCTCAAGCAATCTGCCCACTTTGGCCTCCCAAAGTGCTGGGATTACAGGCATGAGTCCCTGTGCCCGGCCACTATTTTGTTACATTGAAATGTTATATTGAATTTTGCCAGAAGGAATGGAATTATTGGCTGTTTTTATAATATAGATACAATAATTAAACCTACAATTAAGCTTACATAATCTTTCAGGTTTTTCAGATCTCTCTCATGTATATCATTTTATTTGATAAAATGGAATTTTTCTGCCAGGTACGGTGCTCATGCCTATAATCCCAGCACTTTGGGAGGCCGAGGCAGGAGGCTCGCTGAGCCCAGAAGTTTGAGACTAGCCTGGGCAACGAAGCGAGACCTTGTCTCTACGAAAAATAAAAAAAATTGCCAGGCATGATGGTGTGTGCCTATGGTCCCAGCTACTCAGGAAGCTGAGTGGGGAGGATCAGCTGATCCCAGAAGGTCAAGGCTGCAGTGAGCCATTATGTCACTGCACTCCAACCTGGGCAACAGAGCGAGATCCTGACTCCAAAACAAGTCATGAGGGGTGGGGAGAGCAGATTTGTCTTGCCTGTATATTTGCCTTCGAATTTGGCAGATTGTGTATATCAGAGATAGAAGTCTGGTAATTTAGTGCGCCTAAGCTTAGGTCTGTCTGTCATCTTTTGAGCAGAGGCTGGTTTGAATCTTCATCCGTTTTGTTGAATCAGCCTAGCTAATGAGTGGGAAATTTAAAAAAAGAACAGAGCTGGTTGAGCTTTCACTTCTGCATATTCAATCCTATGGCATGTTTATTAAATCCTATGGTATTGTAATATTGCAGTCTAGCTCTTCCAGACCAAGGAAAGAGGTACACAGAGAAGAAGAAACCAGGTTCTAGAGGTTGTGGTTGTGACATTTGGGGATGGCAGTGTTAAGGAAGTAGCCAGGGCATGGGGACTGTGGGACCGTAGACCTTAGCGTCAGAAGAAATGCTATATAGGTGCCCTCTAATATACTGTGAGCTTGTCTCCTGGAATTTTTAGTTTTGCATTTGAATGTTCATCAGAAGTTTCTGACTTAGGATATCAGTGCAGAACAAGGATTTGCTTTTTCTTGACGAATTTTGGGTCAGGTTTTTTTTTTTGTTTGTTTGTTTGTTTAACATCAAGTAAGTACAGACTGAGTTGTATTTTTCATCTTCTCCATTCAGATGAAATGAACAACAAGAGGGTACAAACATGAAAGCTTGGGTGAGGATGGATCACCAGGCTGTGGTGGGCAAGAGCAAGGAGCCCTGGGGAAAGTCGCGCAGCAGTTACTTTCCCGACAGCCACAGAGCTTTGTGGGACGGTGTGCACGATTGTGAATAGTCCTTGTTTAAAAAGTCTTTTCTTGAAAACCAAGGCTTTTCATTTGGATTCTATTTGAGAGGCACAAAACAATTCTGGAGTCTTGGCTTTGGCAAAATGACATTGGGATGTTTATATCAATTTTCTTTAGAAATGAAATTTTCTAAATTTTCATTTCTAAAGAAAATGTTTCATTTCTAAAGACAAATGTACTGGGTCAGACTTAATTCTGGCACATCTCATTATTTTGTGCGCTTTATGCAAGAGTCTATTAGAAGTACTCACCAAAGAGCAAAATCACCAAAGCCCTTTTCGTTATAAAACTAAAGGTCCCAGCATATGTTGGCCAGCTCAGAAAACCTTCACAGAAGGCTGTGTTACCTTTTTTAAGAATGTAATTTTTTTTACTAAATTACTCAAAAGGCATTCTGAGTTTAGAGAATGCCTGATCTTGTTGAAATTTTAAATGATGAAAAACTCCAGTCTTTAAGTCATCAAGCAATAACTTTTCAAAAAGATCTGTGTAAACATCTAATAATTTTTTTCTCTTGTAATTTAAATTCATTTTTATGTTCCTCCCACAACTTCCCGTCGGTTTTGCTGCTTCTACCTAAAAAGCAGAAAGCAACGAATATTGGTTAGGCCTCTTAAATTATGTTTTATATTTGTGGATCTTATTTATATTTTTAATCCCTTAAGTCAAAGTGCAAAGTAACTAAAGCATGCAGTTGTTACAGTATAAAATTATGGGCATTATAAGGCTTAAACCTAGCTTGTCAGTTGTGGGTGAATGTCTTTTTCATTTGAATATGCTACAGTGTAAAGATAAAGGCATAACAACTGTTTTAAATTGTCTTTCTTTCTCATTTTCTCTGTGGTACAGAATATGGTAAAAATACCTGCTAACTTGCCACTGTGAACACCCACTCTGCAGTTAAAACATTTCCCATAGCCTATTTTATATAATGTACTTTTTGGATCCCCTCATTATCCAGAGAAAATCATTTTTCTTTTGAGAAATTTTTTTCTCTTAAAGTTTATCCACATAGCAAAACAGAGTATTGGTATAAGTCTTTCTGCCTTGTACTTTCTCATCATTCATTTACTCTAAAATTAGTAATAGCAATAAAATCCTATATGTGCATGGTACATATTTTAAGTAACCTGGAATATTGACTTTAATGTATTTCTATTATGCTGTTAGTAACTTTCTTTATCTGTGGACATTTAAAGGAGAGAGAAGGGTTTGCTGATTTCAGTTGACAATCAGCAACTGAAATAAAAATTCTAAACCGTATTTTTTCAAAAACGTACCTCTGTAAGTTCTGTAAATTTTGCTGAATTCAAGAATAACTATTTTCTAATTTCTTAGTCTCACCTGTAATTTAGAATACTTTCAGATAATTTTTTTGGACTTTTGTAAAGCTTTAAAAGGTATTACTTTAACAATATTTTAATGTAATTTAATACCCTTGTTTCTAACAGTTTAAGACTTTTGCCAAATGTCTTTTTATTTTTTAGTGTTATTTTTGCACTAGTAGTTGTTCATTTCGTAAATATTTATTTAGAACCTACTATGTGGCAAGCTCCATTTTAATAGGTTCTGGGGATATAGCAGAGAGCAAAGCAGACAAAAATTCCTCTGGTTCCATAGAGCTGACAATTCATCGATGCAAGATAGTCAATAAAAAATATATTTTATGTCAAGTGGTGATGGGTTCTCTGAAGAAAAATGACTCAATAAGAGGAGAGAAAATGATGGTATGTGTATGGTGGGTGGGGGTGGGTGATGCTCTTTTGGATAGGGAGGCCTCCGATTAGATGCTACGTGAGCAGGGACCCGAAAGAGCCATGTGTATCATCTACCTGGAGGAGAAGCCTGCTGGCAGGTCCTGTTGAATGCTCATTACCTACATCTCTTGCATTGGCTCCATGTCATTTATTGCTCTAGCGTGTTCTTCACTATCTTTTCAGAAAGTGCCAGGTCTGCTTTTCAAGAACAGTATCTGTCTTGCCAAGCCTGGCAGACAGTGCTTATTTTGGTCTGTACTTTGTTAGCAGATCAGTTCTATGTTGAGTTCAAATGACACTCTGGTTTCAAGAGTGACTCTAATTCTTTTTCTCCTAGAGGAATAGTAAATAAGCCCTGTGAATCTGGTCAGTGAGTATTGAAGTATTTAGAAAATTCCTTATCCAGTGAAAATGCACCCATGATTCTCTGACTTTAGACACCTTTCCTCAAGCCTCTCCCAAACCCAAGTCATCACTAACAATGTTACCAAGCCATTCAAAATGAAGAGTAACATTTATTGCCAATTTTCTTGTGTGTATCTCAATGTGTTTGCTAGCACTGCAATGCTAAGTTATTTAATTTAACCTTTCCAGCTTTCTAGGAGTGTTATCCTCATGTTTTAGGCAAGTACAGTGAGACACTTATCAGGAAGTAAGTGGCAAAACCGGGAAGTGAACCCTGGCAGTCAAAGCTCACATTCTCTCTAAGCCACACAACACAGACTTTTGGGAAGTTATAATTGGGATGGGATTGCATTAGACAGAAAGGAGCTGAGTGGGCCCTTTGGTTCAGTGTTCTACCAAAGTTAAATAATAAGTGGATGGGCCACATAAATGTTTTAATATAATTGGGTGAAAGTTCCTCCTCTAACATCGTCCGTAGATTGGAAATGGTTCTTGTCCACAAGGTTGTGCAGTTGATGGTTGTTACAGGCCGAAAGTATGAGGGGTCGTGATCAGCTCACTATACCACTGGAGGCTATATGAGTAAACAGCAAACTGTTCTCATGAAAGCAGGATGTTGGCAAAATGGCAAACTGCGTCTGCCACCCAGAAGGAATGCTGAGAGCAGTCACAACCCAGGCACAAGTGTTTCTTGTGATTAGGCTGAAGCCTGTTAACAATCATGTGAACCTGTGATCAATTAAGCAGCTGACCAATCGTTACCTCCTCACTGCTCTTGCTACCCAATGAATACGAAGGGCAGTAGAAGCTCGGGGGCTGCCTTTGCTCATTAGAAGCAGGGAGCTCTCTTCTTTTTCCCCAGTTCCCGTTCCTTTAAAACAGTTTCTTTTGTCTTAAGTTTTCATTTCTACATTCGTCTCTTCATTCAATCTTGTAATGATGGTCTTAAGCAGTAACAGTAGTAACTGCTGTAATGACGGTCTCAAAATAGTAACCATGGCAGTCAGCCACAGACGGATCTGTATTCACCACCTCCATGGTCCCTTTCCTGCTTTTGTTGATCTGTTCCCCTATTAAAACAGAGGCCTGATCGCCTTATTTGCACCTGTCATCTTTGCACTCAGTCCCAGTTTTTGTGGTGTTCTCCCCAACCACCACCTTTGGATGAATTCTCCTTCCTGCTTTTAGGTTTCCAGTCCCCCTACTGTCCTCCAACCTCTTCCCCATGATTAAAGCAGGAAAAGCCTTGGTTATCTGAAGGTTTCTGTACTGTGGACAGCCTGCCAAGGTGGCAGCAGTTAGGTATGGCTGAAAAAGTTCAAGTAACTCTTCTGGAGCTTTAGGACATATGTTCACTCTTCATCCTTAGCGTGGCTAATCACTTGTTTTTCTCACGCCATATAAATTTTTCTCAAGTTCGGACCCCCAGGTACACAATACTGCTTTCCAGTATGTTTGGTGTAATTTTATTAGGTACTTAAAGCATCTTTGTACCATAATTCTCCTTATCTGACAAATTAAAATTCATTTTAATGGTTTCTTTCAGCGTTTTTGACTATAGAAAATGAAGTTTTAATGATTAGAGCTCATCTTCGCAATTAGTAGAGATCTTGCTGACGTTGTATTTGAAAATAGTGTTTATTCTGGGAAGGATATTATGCAGGATAATACAAGAGTTTTCAGAAGTTTTTATATTTTATTTAGGGTCTTTGCAATGTGTTGAATCATTGTTTTAGTTGAAAATCCAGGTTCATGATATTGCCACTCATTTTTTAAAAAATTGATATGTATCTCAACATGGAAAGAGAATGGTATTCTGGTGTCTCAACCAGAATCCAAAGAATGTAAGTTTTTACCTTTGTTTTAGACTTGGGGTGCATTTCTCTTATCTGTCCAAGAGATGCCAGGTGGACAAATCACAGTACAGGCATACTTCATTTGACTTAAAAAAAAAATACAAATTTAAAGTTTGTGGCAACCCTGCATTAAGGAAGTTGATTAGCGCCGTTTTTCCAACACCATGTGCTCACTTAGTGTCTCTGTGCCACATTTTGGTGGTTCTTACAATATTTCAAACTTTTTCCTCGTTGTTATGTATGCTATGGTGATCTGTGATGTGATCTTTGATGTTACTGTTGTAATTGTTTTGGGACACCACGGACCACATCCATATAAAAAGCTGAACTTAATTGATAACTGTTATGTGTGTGTTCTGACTCCTCCACCCATCAGCCGTTTCCCCGTCTCTTTCCCTCACCTGAGAGGCCTTCTTATTCCCTGAGACACAACAATACTAAAATTAGGCCAATTAATAACCCTACAATGACCTCTAAGTGTTCAAGTGAAAGGAAGAGTCACACATCTCTCTTTAAATCAAAAGCTAGAAATGATTAAGCTTAATGAGGAGGATGTGTGCAAAGCCTAGATAAGCTGAAAGCTGTGCCTTTTGCACCAAACAATTAGCCAAGTTGTGAATGCAAAGGAAATGTTCTTGAAGGAAATTAAAAGTGCTACTCCAGTAAACACACAAATGATAAGAAAGTGAAACAGCTTTATTACTGCTATGGAGAAAGGTTAGTGGTTTGGTGGAAGATCAGACCAGCCACAGCATTCCCTTAAGCCACAGCCTAATCTAGAGTAAGACCCTAATTTTCTTAAGTTCTACGAAGGCTGAGAGAGACAAGGAAGCTGCAGAGGAAGCATTGGAAGCTATCACAGGTTGGTCATGAGGTTTATGGAAAGAAGCCATCTCCATAACATAAAAATGCAAGATAAAGCACTAGGTGCTGATGTGGAAGCTGGAGCAAGGTATCCAGAAAATCTCCTTACTATCATTGATGAAGGTGACTACACTGAACAACAGATTTTCACTGGAGGTGAAACAGCCTTGTATCGGAGGAAGATGCTATCTAGAACTTTGCATAGCTAGAGAGAAGTCAGGGCCTGGCTTCAAAGCCCCAAAGGACAGGCTGACTCTTGTTAGGTCCTAATGCAGCTGATGACTTGAAGTTGAAGCCAGTGCCCACTTACCATTCCAAAAATCCTAGGGTCCTGCAGAATTATGCTAAGTCAACTCTTCCCATGCACTATAAATGGAACACCAATTCTGGATGGTAGCATGTCTGTTTACAGCCTGGTTTACTGAATATTTTGAGCCCACTGTTGAGATCTACCTCTCACAAAAAACGTTTTCCATTTAAAGTATTACTGCTCATTGACAGTGCACCTAGTCACCCAAGAGCTCTGATGGAGATGTACAGGGAGATTAATAATTTCATGCCTGCTAATACAATATCCGTTCCGCAGCCCGTGGATCAAGGAGTAATTTTGACTTTCAAGTCTTACTATTTAAGAAATGCGTATTTTAAGACCATATGTGCCATAGGTAGTGATTTCTCTTGAATGATCTGGGAAAAGTACATTGAAAACCTTCTGGGCAAGAGTTACTATTCTAGATGCCATTAAGAACATTTGTAATTCATGGGAAGAGGTCAAAATGTCAGTTAACAGGAGTTTGGAAAAAGTTAATTCCAATTATGGATGGCTTGAAAGGTTTCAACCCTTCAGTGGAGGAAGGAATTGCAGATGTGGTGGAAATAGCGACAGAATTCGAATTAGAAGTGGAGCCTGAAGATGGAACTGAATTGCAGCAATCTTATGATGAAACTTTTAACGTTTGAGGAGCAAACTTGAACAGATGATGAACAAAGAAAGTGGTTTCTTGAGATAGAGTCTACTGTTGGTAAAGATGATGTGAATATTGTTGAAATGACAGGAAAGAACTAAGAATATTACAATACATAATTGGTAAAGCAGCAGCAGAGTTTGAGAGAATTTTGAATTTTGAAAGAAGTTTTACTCTATGTAAATGCTATTAAACAGCATCCCATGCTACTGAAAACTCTCCCCTGAGAATGAATTGATGTGGCAAACTTCATTGTTGTCTTATTTAAGAAATTGTCATAGCCATGCCATTTGGCCACCACCACCCTGATTCATCAGCAGCCATCAATATTGAGGTAAGACCCTCCACCAGCGTGACTTGCTGAAGGCTCAGATGATTGTTAGCATTTTTTAGCAATAAAGTATTTTTAAATTAAGATTATGTACTTTTTTTGACATAATGCTATTGCACGCTTAATAGACTACAGTGTAGTATAAACATGACTTATGTGCACTGGGAAACCAAAACGTTTGCTTGACTCACTTTATTGTGGTCATCTGAAACCAAACCTGCAGTATCTCCAAAGTATGCCTGTATTCAGTTTTCCTATTCCAGTGATATAGTGGTTGTAAAATAAAAGTATTTCCTCCTTCTTTCTCTCCCCTCATTTATCTCTCTCTCTTTCTGTTCCTCTCCCTTCTTTCCCTCCCCTCCCTTGCCTTCTTTTGTTAGTTCGTTTCTTCCTTCCATCCTTTCTTTCTTCCCTCCCTCCCTCCTTCCTTCCTTCATTACATCTATCCATCCATCCGTCCATCCGTCCATCCATCCATCCATCCATCCATCAGCAAACATTAAGTGCTGGATTTCAAGATTCATAGACATGATTCCTTTTTCTTAAGGTACAGTAGGTTAGTGGGAAGGAATACAGGGATTATTTTATGGTATTATAAGTTCTTTAATACAATTTATACTAATCATCCAGTTTAACATTTTCTCACCTTCATATTCCTTGAAACCTGAAGCTTAAAATTTGTATAGATCAGACATCAGCAAACTAAGAATAATTTGTACATTTTTAAATGGTTGGGGGAAAAATTCAAAAGAATAATTTTATGACACATCAATTCTATGAAATTCAAATTTTAGTGTCCATAAATAGTTTTATTGGAAGACAGCCATGCTCATTTGTGTGTGTATTGTCCATGGCTACTTTCGTACTAAACAGAGTTGAGTAGCTTTGACAGAGACCATGTGACCCATAAAACTTAAAATATTTACCATCTGGCCTTTTATGGCAAAAGTTTGTCACCTCCTGCTTTAGACATCTTTTTTCCCCTAGAAATTCCCAAGGATAATTGATTGTGGATACATCCAACTATGTTCCAAGACATGGGCTAGGGATACAGGAAAAAGCAACAAACCTGAAGAACCTGTTTCCTACCATCACAGAGCTCAGAGTCTAGCGAGTGGAATACAATACAGAGAACAAAATGAGCCAAAATAGATCATGAAAAGTGTGATGAAAGAAACATAAATACTGTGAGAGAAAATAGGAGAGGGGTTTCAGATGAGGTGCTCTAACGCCGAAACCCTTAGGAAGCATGCACTCACACTCCAAAGAACAGCAGAGGTAGCCGTCCTGAGTGCTCCAGCCACCAGTCTTTCTCCAGTTTTCCTTGGGAAATGACACCATTACCTACTCAGTGGCTGAAGCTCACAATCTATGACTATTTTTGATTCTTACCATTCCTCACATTCCCTCCTTCCTCTCCAATTCATCAGGAAGTTCTGTTAATTCTACTTCCAAAACATAGTTTAATTTTGCCTATTTTTTAAGTCTATTGCCACCGTAAACCAAGCCTCCATCTCTCTCAGCTGAGCTCGTGTAATCACTCCCTTGTCTCTCTAGTCCATCCTCTGTTCCCTCCACCACTGTCTATTTTCCAACCAAGAGCTATGGTTTTTTAAGAACTTGAGTCTGGGCAAGACTCAAGTTCTTGAGTGGTGGCTCACACCTGTATTCCCAGCTCTTTGGGAGGCTGAGGTGGGCGGATCACTTGAGGCAGGCGGATCACTTGAGATCAGGAGTTCGAGACCAGCCTGGGCAACATGGTGAAACTTGTCTCTACTAAAAATACAAAAATTAGCCAGGTGTGGCATGCACCTGTAATCCCAGCTATTTGGGAGGCTGAGGCAGGAGAATCTCTTGAACCCAGGAGGTGAAGGTTGCAGTGAGCTGAGACTGCACCACTGCACACCAGCCTGGGCAAGAGAGTGAGACTCTGTCTCAAAAAAAAAAAAGAACTTGAGTCAGATTATATCATTTCTTTGCTGAAAGCCATCCATGCTTTTCCATAGCCCTTAGAATAAAATCCAAACCCATTACAGCTTGTTAAAGAGGAAAGGAAGCCAATAAGGCCTGAGCGTAGGGAGTGTCTGATGTACTGGACTGGATATAAGATGAGGTAAGAAAGAAGGATGATTTCTGTGTCTCTGACTTCAGCAAATGTGTGAAAGATAGAACCAGTTACTGAGTCTAGGAAGACCAAGAGGAATAAGTTTGTTCATTGAAACAAACAAAAACAATGTGCGATTGTATTCTTATCTATCAATAAAAAAAAATCTGTTTATTTTTGAGATTGAATCTTACTCCATCACCCACACTGGAGTGCAGTGGCACAATCGTGGCTCGCCACAACTTCCTGGGCTTAGTTGACCCTCTTGCCTCAGCCTCCAGAGTAGCTGGGACTACAGGTGTGCACCACCATGCCTGGCTAATTTTTTGTATTTTTTTGTACAGATGTGGTTTTGCCATGTTACCAAGGCTGATCTTGAACTCCTGGGCTCAAGTGATCTGCCCTCATTGACTTCCCAAAATTCTGGGATTACAGGTGTGAGCCACCAAGCCCAGCCCTGTGTTTTAATCAATTTAAATTTGAGGTGTTTCTGATACAATTGATGTCAATAAAACATTTGGACCATTGAGTATGGAATCAGAGGCAAGGTCTGGGCTGGGTATATAGATCGGGGAGTTGTCAGCCCATGAGGGGAGTTTAAAGCCATGAAACTGGAAGAGCTTCGCTAAGAGACCAAGTGCAGGTCAAGGAGAAAAGTGAACCTTGAACAGCCCTGAGGTCTGAAGTGGAGGTTACTTCTTAGGGGAAGGCAAGAGTCCAGTGGAATTCCTCCATAGGGACTGAACGGGAAGGATGCAGGACTTGTGCTAATTTATCCAGGGAAGCAGTTCTCCATCATCTTTGGAGGAAGTGGGAATCTGGACTGGACAAAAGCCAAAGAATGTTAAGAGCATCTTCTACAAACAAAGCCTCTGGCTAATCTAAATTTAATTCTGGACCTTGTAATGTATAGTTTAGGAGTTCGTTTAAATTTAATTTGCATAGGGTGAAAATAAGTTTTGACCTTTATAATTGCTGTATCAGAAAACTCACATGTTCCTTGACTTGTTAGCCAATTTTTCCTCTGTTACTTTATTCTGGTTTTGTTGTTGTTGTTTCACTTTGTAATATACGGATTTAAGAACAAGTGTCTGGATATCCACAAAGGCATCACAGACAGCTGACATGTCGATCTGCTTTTGTTTGTAATTAAAGTTGGCTTAAATCCCATCCCCTTACACTAAGTAAAATATGTAATTAGAATTTTTAATATATAATAACTAAAATATCTCATTCTAGGTTCAGGGAAGGTAATAATATTATTCAATTAGAGGCTAAATGCTACCTCCTACACAAAGCCTTCTAATTGTTTTGTATAGATGGTGATCTCTTTTCATAGGGCATTCAAGTTAATATAGTGATCTGGAAATCAGTACGTTAATATAGTGATTTGGAAATCACTGTATGGTAGCTGTTAAGAATATTATCTCTGGAGCTTGGCTGCTTGGATTTGACCCTGGCAGTGCCACAGACAAGCTCAAATGACCTGGCAAATTATTTCATTTCGGGGGGCCCTAGTTTTCTTATCTGGAAAATGGGGATAATCGCACCAACCCGATGGAGGTATTGTCAGGTTTGCATGAGACAATCTATATAAAGCGCATGTTCTGGGATCAGATTTAAGAACTATTTAGAAAAAATGTCTGTATTAACCCTTAGCTAAAAGATGCCATGATTTGTAAAGATATTATTATTAGCATTTTTACTCTTTCTTATCCTCAAAGTGATTTGATGGGATATGGGCAATATTCTAGGCGATATTAAATCAGGAAGGCTTTAGTGTTCTAACATACAAACTCTCAGAGAGCTAAGGACTAAAAATATATTTTTCTTTGTATATCCAGTACGTGACACAATACTAGGCTATTCATGCTTTGTGGAACTGAGGACTAAAACTCAGAAAGTTGTTTATTAGAGAATTAGGATTATTGGGGCAAGGGCTGGCACATGCCATCTGCTTGAAGGGTTGTGTTAGTGGCTGTGCAGAACTTTCCATTGCATCATTACTTTTGTTTTTTGTCAAGAATGAAAGGTATATAACAAAAATTGGCTCAAGAGAAGTGAAACTAAAGAGAAAAGAGGAAAAAAGTGAAGATGCCGGGCACGGAGGCTCATGCCTGTAATCCCAGCACTTTGGGAGGCTGAAGCAGGTGGATCACCGGAGGTCTGGAGTTCAAGACCAACCTGGCCAACATGGTGAAACCCCATCTCTACTAAAAATTCAAAAATTAGCCAGGCGTGGTAGAGCATGCCTGTAGTCCCAGCTACTTGGGAGGCTGAGGCAGGAGAATTATTTGAACCTGGGAGGCTGAGATTGCACCACTGCACTCTAACCTGGGTGACAGAACGAGACTCAGTCTCAACAACAAAGTGAAGAAAGAAGTAAAAAAGAATCGAAGAAAGCTCTACTCTGAATGAGCTCAAATGCGTCTCAGCACAGAGAAATACAGACAAGTGTGCTGGTTCTGCCTGTGGAGAGACACTGTCCCGGAAGACAGGAGTTACCCTGTGACCTACTAGGCCAGATAGGCTTTTGGCTGGAATAAAGTAGTTGAGCCTCTAAATGACATTATTCTCCTTCAGCTCCGATCCTTTCAACACAGGGGTCACTGATTTCTAAAACCAGACCCAGTGGGATTGAATAGCTTGCCCAAGGTCACAAGCAGTGAGGCCACTGTTAGGAAGTGCCCCTGCCATCCAGAGATCTTCAGCTCTGAAATAGGCTGCCTAGGCCAGGTGTGGTGGCTCACACCTGTAATCTCAGCACTTTGGGAGGCCGAGGCAGACCGATCACCTGAGGTCGGGAGTTCGAGACCAGCCTGGCCAGCATGGTGAAACCCCATCTCTAGTAAAATTACAAAAATTAGCTGTGGGGGGTGGCGGGTGTCTGTCATCCCAACTATTCAGAAGTCTGAGGCACGAGAATCACTTGAACCCGGGAGGCGGAGGTTGCAGTGAGCCAAGACCACACCATTGTACTCCAGCCAGGGCAACAAGAGCAAAACTCCGTCTCAAAAAAAGTGAATAAATATATAAAATAGGCTGCCTTCTGAGATTTGCCAGTCTCCCTATCTCCAGTAGTGTTTCAGGCACAACGAGAGCGATCACTTGTCAGGGATACCGTAAAGAAGATTCTTGCAAAAGGATTTGATGACCTGGAAGGTCTTTACACCTTAAAGTTCAATGATTCTAGCTCCAGTTTCATGGATTTAATAAGACAGCCTCTCTGCCTAGCTCCTTTTAGAAATGGATCTTTGAAAGCCTTTTGTTTTATGTTCTATTTAAAATAGCAATTAGCTTTGCATCTCAGGTATTTTACAGTGCACCATGTGTATTATTCTTGTGGAATATTAGTTCACCAGATGATAGCCCACAATTCTAGTTACATATGAAGTGGTGGTGCAGTGAAATAACATTGCACCTCCTCACTAAACCAAAAACTCCAGCAAGCTTGTCGCAGAGAGACCCTCATTTTCCCAGCTGTCAACCTGACTGATATTTTAATTTTTTTGCCCTGTAGAAAACTTCAGTCTCTTATCCAATAGATTAATGAGTGAACCCCCAGGAAATGCAGCAGAATGTTTCTGTTTGCCAATGCAATGAATGCAGAAGCTAATAAATGTCTACTTCTGTCAGGAGGAGGCGTGTAATGAGTAAATGATGAGAGAAAGAATTCAGGGAAACAAATGATCAATTCAATCTAAGATGACAAACAATTTCCTAATAACTTGGCCTCTAGTTGGAGAGAGGGCTTCACCAGTCTAAGAGAATGCCTGTTGAAACTAAGCCTAGCACAAGGCTATTTACATCAGCTGCTGATGGATTTGGTCTGGTTACATTTGGGTCACACTGAGCAATAAGGCGACATTCAAACACAGCCTGGTTATTGCAGACTTTTCTTTGCCCTGTAATTTCTATGAAGGTGTACTAGGAAAAGGAGTCATTTCAGAGCCTAATTCACATTATTCACTCCGATTCCATTTATGTTTCACATTTGTCTTTTTAATAAAAATCTTTTTCAAAAGTAAAGATCTAGTCTCTTTCTCTTGAAATGTGTTCAGATCACAGGGGTCACACAAGAACCTCTTTTGTGTAGAGTGAATATGCTGTTCTTTAAAGACTTTTGCAGACCTCAACTCCCTAAATCCCCAGTATCTGCCTTTGTGGGAACTAACAGAATACATGTGCTGTGTCTCTCATGGATGGGTGCATTCTTGGTTATAGGTCTTGTTTGGAAGGACTTGGACCTACACTAGGCAGAATACACAGTAAATGAGATGGGCCTTGGAAGGAGACTTGCATCCCACATGGAAGATGTGAGAAAGTGACATCATGCCAGACTGAAAGATCATTTGATGAAATGCATTTTATTATCACCCCTTTGTGGGATCTTTCTAAGAACAATTCTCAGAAGAGCCACCTGGCAAAGATTGGCTACTAAATACCAGCAGTCTTCAGGGACAGATTTTCATGAATATTTCTAGAAGACTATCAAACGTGTTTACTGGTCCTCTATAGCTATCTTTTTCTCCCCATCCCACCCACCCTCTTCTTTTTTTTTTTTTTAAAACAGATATGACACATTCTGGCGTATTTCAGTACCGCATGAATGAATTGCTTTTCTGCAGTTGAGGGGTAAAACTTTTAGGTAGAGTTTAATGCAAGAAAATGCTAATGAGCCACCAAATAGAAGCCGGACACAAGCAATACTGCAGGGCTCTTAGTGTACTTGGTAGCATATGAAATACACCTTAGAGACTCGGGAGTCCTGCACACTGCCTTCTAAGGGAGAGCCATTATACCTGAAAGCTAAGACTTTTCAATGTGCCTCTATTCACATGCATATTTCTCTGCCAAGTCTTTCAAAAAGGCCTTTCCTTTGAAATACAAAAAGATAAACACATCTTTGAAATAGATCGGTGATCCCTTTGCCACTTTTGAGCTTTCTCCAATGCATATCTGAGATTTTTAACCCTTAAGACCGACTTTTCTATTCACCTGCATAACTTTATGTGTGTTGTTAGCACTAGAGAAAACCGTGTCACAATTATCATTAACATCTCAGTTTGTGCTAAAATTGATGAAAAGAAATTAAACTTCAGATATGTGTATCATCTGCATTGGGTCTTCTTTTTCTTGGGTATTGTGGTTTGGTTAAGAAATAAATAGAAACCCTCTATGGTCAACAAAAGGCATGACTTAGTCAAGTACTCTGTAGGGTACCATCTGCTGCTGTGTGCTGAAGGAACTCTAATATTGTAAACCTCAAGACCTGAGGCCTTCTAGCTCTGGACTTAAGGACTGATTTATTTCTGGTACTTAATACCTCATTGAACACCAGCAAATGTGTGACCTTGTTTAAACATACCATTCCTAGTAGGTAAAATAAAGATAGTGGCCCCTAATTTACTTCCTTCTTGGCTGGTTTTTATCATAAAATCAAGTGATATGAACATAGGAAATAATTGATTCCTAACAATATTTGCTTTCGGACAGTCCAAGACTCCAGCTTTCCTATGCTTTCAACTCTTGCCCTGATAGAATTGTGTTCTCTTGTATAGGAGCAATCTCCAGAGCATCCCTTCTTTCCAGAGACTTTTGAATATGAATGTTATAATACATCTCAGTAGATCATAAGCACTGGAATCACATAACTAAATTTTTAAAAAAATCTAATTCGGGTCCTAGGACCTTACTCTGTAGGAGTAGCATTCAGTAAATACTTGAGTGAATAAAAAAATGAACATTGACCCACTTAACAAATGGCAGAAGAATTTCAGAGATACCAATAATAAATAGGACTTTACCTTCATAATTTAAAATTGGTTTGTCCCCCAACTCCCTTTTAAAAATTAATCCCCACTCTCTCATCTGTATTAACCTTGTGGTTGCGTATGTTTGTACTGTGCCTACAGTACAAACTGTACAAACGAAATGGTAGATTTTTGTTTTTACTTTTTTGTTCTAGAGGGAAGATTGGTACAGTTTGGAAAACCATAAGAAACTGTTGTGTAACTGTCCTTATTCTTATATCTATTCACCAAGGGCTAAAAAAAAACTTAAACATTTATTCTCTCCTTTTTTCTCTTGGGGAAAGGGGAAAAAAACAAACCAAACTCTAAGCAGCCCTATCATTCCATTATGTGAATAATCTACTACTTACTTTAGCTATTTTCTGTGGCTAAATACTTGTTTTTCATTTTTCAGTATGATAAACTCCACAATGAACAAATTTTAAGCTACATTTTTGTAGCTTAAATGATTATTTCACATATTTCCAGACATGAAGCCTTTGAGTCGGAGTACACTCGAAAGGCATTTGAAACATGTTGCCATAAATTGTACCAATTTATACTCTTCCTAGCAAATGATGAAGGAACCCATTTCCTCATTTGCACATTACACTTAATACATCTGTGAAATAAAAGAAAGCAAGTAAGACAGCCAGTTTGATAGGATAAAATCAAATGATTTTACCAATCTTTGTCTTTCAAATTTTTCGAATGTGACTATCAAGGAAATGTATGTGCTAGACACCTGCAGTCTAGCGCTTCCCCGTGCTACTCCCCTATCAGGAGACTTGAAAGAATGGTATTTTCTGTTAGGTGAAATCTCAGCTTAGAATATAATACAGTTCATCCCAGACTTCGGAGAGTGCACAATGCCAGTGATAAAAGTAGATTGACAGTGAGACACTGTCTTGGATGGTAATTCTATACCCCTTGCCTGCACCAATCCCAAGACTGTCTTCATCGAATATAGATGTTAAGTGTGTGCATTAAAAGAGTGAGCATCATAGTTTTTTTGGAGACGGAATATTGCTCTGTCACCTAGGCTGTAGTGCAGTGGCACAATCTCAGCTCCCTACAGCCTCCACCTCCCAGGTTCAAGTGATTCTCCAGCCTCAGCCTCCTGAGTAGCTAGGATTACAGGCGTGTGCCATCACGCCTGGCTAATTTTTGTATTTTTTAGTAGAGACGGGGTTTTGCCATGTTGACCAGGATGGTCTCAAACTCCTGACCTCAGGTGCTCTGTCCACCCTGGACTCTCATAGTGCTGGGATTACACCGTAGTTCTTAATGAGTAAATCCATCTTGCTCATCTTTTATATGTCAAAAGGTGACACAGAGAACTTCCTGAGCGTAGTGATCCTTTGAGCTTAAGGATGCTTTGCCTTGCGTACACCATCAGAGCACCTCCTCATTAAGGCTTTCACTTGTCACCCTGCAGCGGTCAGTCGGAGTTGTTTCATCTTCTTACTCACTTAGAGAGGTGTGCACAGTCTGGGATACTGAGCTTGTTTGTGGCACTCGCTCTTTATGAGAGGTGCGTATTTTCTGTGGTGCTGCAAAGGTATTACTTCTGAGCAAATACATTTGATTCTGCTGGGATTACAGCTCAGCTGGTGCTGAGGAGCATAGCAAGTATCATGCCTGTGAAAGAGTTCAGAGGTTTGCTCAATCTTCAGGAAAGTTTTTCTTAAGTAGATTTTCTGAATCAGAATGAATTATTTATGTTGGCCTCTATTAGAATGTGTCTGTCTTACCTTGCTAGAGATTTGACGCAATCTTACTTTAAAAAGTCGGGTTCTAGGCAAAAGTGGGAGGAAGGCAAGCTTTGTCTTGGCCTCTCCAGCCTACTCTCTCAGGATTCCTTTCTCCACGAACACTCCTTCCTCACAGGACTCCTTCTGTAGTCTATACACTTAACTTTTGTTCTGGAAAGCATTCTTGTTCCCATCTGTTGGTTATGAGTCTCTATAAGGAAGTTAACTGATAATTAGCTGAAGGGTAATAATAACTGGATTCACTCAGTTTCTCTCTCAACCCGGATTCCAAAGAAATAATAATTCAAGGTCTTCTAATTCTTTATGAGAATCTTTAAAATTTGTTTTCTCTGTCCTATGGTTATTTCTATGATTACTATAATCGTATTTTCAGTCAGTAGGATGGACCTTACAAATTTGAGAAACACTAGGTTGGATGACAAAAATACCTCCCTCCCGTGGCGTTGACACTATAATATGGAGCTCTTGAAGACAAGAAAGACAACGAAACTGAAGCTAGTTATCTCTGTGTACTATAATTGGTTAGCTGTTTGGAGCTCTCTGTCCAATAGCCTTTGGAGGTATCTTCAGCCTTTCATTCCTAGGACCTACCTCTGGCCTGGCCCGTATTATTAGCTCTTCAGCAGTAGTGCTTCTTGAATGAATGAATTTTAGGTTGGCTTCTCTGAGGACTGGAAAAGAAGGTGGAATGGTAAACCAATATCATCCAAATGAGCATCTGTTATAAATCCTTCAGATTATTAATAGAAAATTATGAATGAATGCAGTAGAGCATTGCTGTTAACGGAGCCAGTGTTTGCCTGCTTCGTCTGCAGTAAGGCTGATCCTTAATGGCTTTCCTCTTGGCCCACAGTTTTCAAGAGGACTCTGTGTGCGTGTGCTTACACCAGAGCTTGTAGCTGAGCAAGCACAAGAGAGTTTGTTTGTTAGATTTATAGAGTTCCTAGTCATAGGAGATGATATGAGACCAGGAGTAAAATGGAGTGCAAGCCTGAGATGTGTTGGCAATACGAATGTGACACTTTCTGTATAAAGCCATCCAGTGGACGTGCTGTTAAATGTGCATGTGGCATCACCTCGTTGAGCACTTCCCAAGGAAAACTGATGACCTGGAGAGTGACTGTGTCACATCACACAGCCCTTGAGAGAATGGGAGGTTTCTGTGCTGGTTCCATGCAGTAATTTAAGAGTTACTCTAGAGGTCTTGCAAGACATCACCGTAAATTCTTGTGATAACCCTTCTGATAACTGTGAAATTGCTTTGTCTCACCCTTGTAGAATAAACAATGAGACATACAACCATGTCAAGAGCAGAAAGGTCTCAGGTGTGTAATATAGAAGTCCAAAAGGTGAGTGTAGATGGCTGATACTGCTTTATCACAGGGAGAAGGGCTACAATAATAGAAGGATTTGAGACCTTTTATTGGCATTATTATTAAAAAGAATAATAGAAAAATTAATATCTTATATTTGGGATAAATGAGAAGTCTCAATCTAAGCATGGAAAATAGAGAACGGATTAGAGTCACTTTCCCAGTAATATTTAGATAACTTTCATGCATGATAAGAATTTACTTAATACCTGCTGGAAATGAAGGCATATTTTTCTAATAAAAATTATACATGCCCAGGCTAAAACCTTAAATTGTTATAGAAGGCTATAAAAGAAAGAAAAGTATCTTCTCACGTCGGTAACAACTGTTCCTTGCAGAACATATCTGGATATGTGAGTGCATGTATTTTTGCTTATCATTTTGTAAAATAAACTGTTCAAAGTATTTTGTACCTTTCTGTTTTCTTCTTGGACCTCTTTCCATATCAAAACTGGTAGGTTCCTCTTATTCCTAAAAGGGTCAGAGTAAACTTTTACAAGTAGGGAGATGAAGCTTGAATTGTGTGACACAAATAGCTAGAAAAATTTAAAAGAAATTAAATCACAACTAACTTAAGAACTGAATATGAAGGTAGATACTTCAGAGAAATATAGGACTTTAGAGACTCAAAAACCACTTCCTACAAATAAAAAAATTCCACATAGTGATCCAGTAGCACTGTAATTGTTTACTAATTATTTATGTGATTTTTAAATTTATGTCTGGCTCCTTCATGATACCGTAAGTTTCATAAAAGCAGGGCCATTTATCTGTTTGCTCACCATTATATTCCAAATTCTTGGCCCCGTGTCTGGCACAGACCTTTAGTATTAAAAGAATTTAAAAAGTGACAAATAAAAGGAAACTTAGAATGCCAAATGAGTTTTTGGTGCAGTTGTTTATTTTAATTGCCCAGATGAAGAAACTGAGGCATGAGATAATGTAACTAAGGTTATCCTTGTGTAGTGGCAGGGCTGTCAGTGAATCTAGGATTCCTATTCTAATTAGAAAACCAAATCAAAAAAAAAAAAAAAACAAAAAACCTGAGACTCTTAATTAGTGAAGTTTCTAAAGCTCCTGGAATAAAACTAGAAATGCCAGAAGAAGCTCTAAATAGCTCTGTTTCTTTATATGAGATATAGTAAAGATGGAAGAAAGGGTAATTATAAAAGCAGTTTATTAATTTTGCCAAGGCATCCAGGAGACAATGGGGTTTTCATGAAATGTGACTTCTCAGAGATGGTAAGATTTGATGCGAGAGTTAAACATGGCTTTGACATTTTTTAATTCTTCCTGTTCTTTGTTGGAAAAGGAGAGAGGCAGAAGGAAATGGAGATTCCTGACAAGTGAAGCATTACTGCAAAGGAGAAAGATGCTTCTAGTGTGTCATTGCATTTGACTTTATTGAAGTTATTCATGAGGTGTACAAAAAGCAAACATCTTAGGGCTTACAGAGGTCTATTCCTGATTACGTTCACCCTGTCTATCATAAAAATAGAATGGCTGACATTAGAAGTAGATATTTCTCTTGTTTAATAAAAGGCTGGCATGGTGGCTTCAGTGTCATAAGAGCCTCAGGCACCTATTGTTCCACTGCAGCACCCTAACACAGGCCTTTGCTCTTTAAGGTCCGCTTATGTCCCAAGATGGCTGCTGGAGCTCTGGCCATCACATCAACATAACAGGCTGGGAAAAGGCTGAAAAGATCCCCTGTCAGCTTAGATCAGCTCCCTTTAAGCAGCCTACTGGGAAGTCCCATATAACACTTCTGCTTACAGCTCAGCCTCACTGGCAGCAAACTTGGAATATTAGTTTTGTTTACCATATATTTAGCTTAAAACTAGGGTTATCTAAGGAGGAAGGAGAGATTTTAAGATAAACTAGTGAGAGTCTTGTTTCCATAGGGAATCTTAATTTGTCTTGACTGTGGAATGTAATAGGATTTTTTGATTCGTTAGAAACTGCTAACTTGGTTATTATTGATTACTGGTGACATGGATTTGAAAAAAATAGGGCTGAGACAAATTATGATTCACTTATCCATATACACAAATGATTATTAGCAGAAATTTAGGGATACGCAGGATAAATAACTAGGTTTTCAAGTTCAGTGCTTACATAAAACAAATAGCAATGCTGAATGTTAGATACATGGAGATGCAGTTTGAATTCATCACTTGATGATTGTTCTTCAGGTTCATGTATAGTTGCATAGGTAAATGAATGGAAATCCATGCTCTTTGGATTACCTAGGGAGCCAAGGTTGCTGGCAGGAATGGTATTGTGATGGACAACCTCTGCCTTCCACAAGGAGAAACCAGGCCCTATGCCAAGTACTGAACTTACATAGTCCCACTGATACAGTCATCCTGAAAGATAAAGTCCTCATTTTAGATGTTAAAAAGCGCGACTCAGTTTAAATAACCCAAACCATTCCTTAGTGTACCTTTCAGAAACAGAATACTGGATCTGATATGCTGTGAATCTGAACCGATGTTGACAATTTGCAAACTATTTAAATTAGCTTTGATTTTTCTGTCTAAGGACAGCATTCTCCTGGGGGTGTTGAGTAAAGACGGAGGGTAGGGGATAAAAGGAGAGAGTTCAGGGAAGTGGACTCAAGGCCATGGGTTTAAGAAGTTTCAATAATAAAATATTAAGGTTCCAGCTACTCTGTTAGAGGGCTGCTTTTCTTAAACCAAGAATTTCAAATTCCTTCTGCTTTTCTGCCCACCTATAACCGACTTCAGAGTATAGACAAAAGAAAGGCAAAATTCAAACCAGTCATTAGGCTTTCTGATAGAATAAACATTAAAACTTCTAGATAAACTAAATTTGGACTGTTACTGATTAAAAAAAAAAAAAACAACCATAGCTTTTAAAGTTCTGGTAAAAAATGTAGTTCCATTGCAAAGTTAATCTCTTGATTCTGTGTAACTCTGTAAAAATAAAAAATGGTTGACAAGTCATGAACTCCTTCTGAACACCTGATGCCACTGAGTAAATAACTGTTTCAGAGCTTCTGTGCCTGGAATTGTATCTGCGCAGCAATTAATGCAGCATTAAATTGGGTCCCCAAGTGCTTAACTCTCACCTTTGGAAAAACATACTTGCCTACATCTAGCTGATTCTATATCATAGTTCCTGGGCGAGGATTATAACCAAAAGTATGATTAGGACTTTTGAATCTGGCTACTCAACAATGAGAACTGCTCTTATTTGACATTGGTGTTTGTGCACCCTGGACCTTTGTTGGAATTAGCTGTTGGAATTGGAAGTGTCACCTAGAGTGACACTTGTGTTTGCATATGTTGTAGGAGGAAGAAGAGGCCTACAGTTGTTAGCAGTAACTATAGACCAGTTTAGACACAGGACAGTCTCACCTTCAGCCAGTGTGGTGGTGTACCTTGAAGGTACAGAACCACACTTGTTCCTGCCACCATTGTCTCGGTGCTGAGGATCTGTGGAGTTGCCACCATCCTTGAATGGGCAGGCAGTCGTCTTGTTGTTCTTTTCTGGGAAATAGTGTCAGGCCACCAGAATTTAAATTGTACCTCAGCCCTCATGTGTTACATAGTCATGCCCTAATCTCCATATGAAGCATTCTGTAATAGAACTGACAAGAGCCAGTTACATTTTTCTTATGACCTCTTTGATTTGTTCTTTTCGTACATGCGACGGGTATGATCATACTAGTTATAATAAAACAGAAGATTCAGAATCTGAGAAAATATTTCACGTATACTGTATGTGTATGTGCATGTTTTCTTTTGATCAAATTTAGAACTTGAAAACAGATACTTTTCAAATCTAGCAATAATGTGTATCTGTGCGTGTGCATTTTAATATATCCTTTTAAAAGTGAGACTTTCTGAAAATGGAAAATGGCAGTGTATCGCACGTTCAAAATCCTGGGCCACGGCCAGCCCAAAGAAACTCGGGAATGATGCCCACTCTTGTTGATTCCCGTTTCCTTCCTTACGGTCTAGAAACTTTGTTCTTGGGGATGAAGATACCAGATGGGTAAATCCCTCCCATCCCCCAAATTAGTTTAAGGGATATTGGAAAGAAATATTGGAATACTTGTATCTAAAATCAACCAGTTTGTTTTGTACTTGATTTTGTATTGTCACCTCAGCTCTCTGTGGCAGGTACAATAAATTTCTCTCAGTAAACACCCATTCCAAATTCTTTCTTCTTCTTTACCCTAGAAGTGAGAAAACAAAAATAATCAATTTCCTAGCCTCCTTTGTAGCTGGGATTCTCAGCCTCCTTTGCATGATATAATTGTAGCCGAAGGGGTGGAAGTGCAAATCTCTGGACCTCCCCCTTCCTCCACCCTGAGGGCATGGGCATAATAACTGCAGGTGTAGTAGTACCTTGAACCATGAGGACAGAAGTCAACTGCTCAGGGTGGCTACAAGGGAAGACAGAAGAGTGGGGCCTAGTTATTTGTTGATACACTTGGATAGTTATATCAGCCGTGAGTTTCCCATCCAGATTTCTTATTACACAAGAAAAATAAACCCCTTACTTGTTTAAGCTACTGTTTGGAGCTTCAACTGTTACTGTACTATTATTGTAATTGAACACATCTTAAGTGATACACATTTCCTTTTTGTGGTAGCATTGCAGGCTGAAGTGTTTGTCAATTTGTAGTGGATATAATAAAGGTAGTATTTATTTTCATCCTCATTATAACATCATTTACTTTAGACTTGTCTCTATCCCATCCTGTTTTAAATATGAGCAACAGTTGAAATGCTGTTTAGAATTGCAGGTGTCACTCTTAACATTATTTCTGTGAGTTTGTGTGTCATGTACTTTGCTGAGTGCTCTAGGTATAACAATGAATAGGACAAGATACCTACCCCTAGGGAGCTTGGAGTAGGTGGGGACCACCCAGAAATACATGTTGTTGGTACACTGTGGTAAGTTATAAAAGTCTCTTCTTGGTAAGAACACAGAGAAAGAGCATAATCAGTTAGCTTTTACTATATAATGAACTGCCACAAACTTAGTGGCTTAAAACAGCTACCATTTTATTCACATCCTGATTCTGCAGGTTACCAATTTGGACTGGTATCAACTGGGCTCACTCCTGCTGAGTTGGCTGAGGTTTGGCTGCTCTAGGCTGTCCTCACCGTAGATAGCGTGTAGTCTCTCTTCCGCTGGCAGGCTAGCCTGGGGTGATTGACATGGCACTGTTCAGGGTTGCAAGAGAGAGGCCCAAGTTTGAAACTGGCACACCATCACTGTTGTCATATTCTGGTGCCCAGAGCAAGACACAAACACAGCCCAGACTGAAGGGGTGGTGAAGTAAACTCCACACGCTCATGATGAAAGAAGCTGTGAAGTCATGTTGCTGGGGGCACGGATATAGGAAAGAGTAAAGCATGGTGGCCATTTTTGCAATCTACCACCGGGTTCTGAGAGAACAGGGGAGGGTATAGCAACAATTTTCTTAAATGATTTCATCTCAGATTTTTAAAATTTAAGATAATAGCATGCCCTTCTTTATTAGTACTGAATAAAAGGTGATACCATCAATCTTCACCAGTTTTGGAATCATCTTCAATATTGCCAATTACCTGTTGAACATCAGTTTAAAAAATAACCCATAAGAAAATACCACTTTAAGAAAAGAAAAGTTGCAGGCCAGAAAGTGCAGGATTGACATGTGATTGGACTTTTCTTTAATCTGGCATTTCTCATGGACCACTTTAGGAGATTCTGTTTCCTCAAGATGCTCCGTGAGCAAATCAGTTTGAGAATCATGAACAGTAGTTCTCATCCTAGAGATTCACACTGCAGAGTAAAAATCAAGGCCTTGGGAAGTCTTGGCATTGAAGTACTTTCGCTGTTTAATGTAGTTAATTGGATTTCATTAGTGGTAAGGTCAAATGTTATTGGTTTGATTTTTATTTGGGCTGGTTAGTTAATGCCATAGCTATTAACGCTCCTGACACTGGCCCACTATTGTCTTCATATTTCCCATCCATCTTGAGGAACAGAAAAACAGAACAGGTAAGCAATATGAGCAACATTCACCAATGTCTGGTTAATGGAAGAAAAGGCTTTTGTTTTAAAGATTTAAATTTTTATTAAAATGGCTTTTTAAAAAAACCACCCCACCCATACTATACAGTTTTTTTTTCCCTGTTCAAATAATTTTTAATAATAGTTCCCATTCCTAAGTCCTTGGTGCTACAAAGAGTTTTACATATATTACCTTATTTAATCCCCAGAGTATCCTATTAGGTAATCATTATTACACTATTCCTGTTTTACAGAGGACAAGTAACTGTTGAGGTTAAGTAACTTACTCAGTTTCACAAGCGTAGGGCCATGATTTGGCCATCTGGCTCCAAAGTCCGTGTTCTTAACCACTGTGCTGTACTGCTAAGAAATGCCCACCTAAGTGCAGAGTTCTGTGGACAACATATACATATATTTTACAGGAATCATATTAAAAAGTATGTACAATGGAGCCCTCAGTCTTTCCCCACACAGTTTGTTGCCTGTGTTTTCAGTAATTGATCCATGGTGCCTTAGATTGGAATGTGTTTTAATACAGAAAATCAAAATACCTATTGTTTCCAATGATGCCTTGTCTATTAAAATAGGTGACAGAAATATCTTCCAAATATAGAGAATTATATTGTTGTTTTAGATATAGTTTACCTCCTAGGAGCTTACTTGGCTTATCTTTGACAAGGATGTGCAAGTCTTTATCAGATGGTTGATAGTGCTAAGACATCTAAGAGGTACTGTCATTCTACTTTAAATTTATGAGATCTACCTTCTCAAAGAGTCTTGGTGGAAAACATGTTTTATGCTTATATCAAACAATAAGCCTTTCTTATTGAAAGAAATTATTAAAGCACACCTTTGATATTTGAATTAAATCACATGTACCTGCCACAAATTTATATTAACAGTACCATTGGACAAATCATATCAAGTATTTTTTTTTCTGTTTGTAGGGCCGGACAATATGCAGAGTGAATATGAATGAAGATATTTTTTATTTTAGGCTGTAAAGGACCTTATAGGCACATAAGTAATATGTTGTTACACACAAAAAAATGATTATTCATTAGAGACCACCTTGTAAGGTCATGGACATCTTTCTTTCTCCACTTTTTTTTTTTTTCGAGACAGGTCTTGCTCTGTCGCCAAGGCTGGAGTGCAGTGGCACAGTCTTGGCTCATTGCAACCTCTGCCTCCTGGGTTCAAGCGATTCTCATACGTCAGCCAGCTGAGTAGCAGGGATTACAGGTACCTGTCACCACACCTGGCTAATTTTTGTATTTTTAGTAGGGATGAGGTCTCACCATGTTATCCAGGCTGGTCTTGAATTCCTGGCCTCAAGTGATCCGCCCACCTTAGCTTCCCAAGGTGTCGGGATTACAGGTGTGAGCCACTGCACCTGGCCCACTTGTTCTTTTTAGTTCTCTTTTTAAGGTCATCTTAACAGGATTTCTTCCCCACTCCATGTACTATGAGTAATTACTCTTAACAAATTTGGGAGGGAATGTACACATCTTCTTTGGAAATAGGAATGTGATTGTTCCTTATTTGAGCACAGATCATACAGGTCTTACAATTCAGCTATTAGTAAATGATCAGACAAATTGATATATATCCTACTACAAACTGTAGGGTTAACCAAAGAAAACAGTTATAATGATGACATTAAAGTAACAGTCATCTATAAATAATAAGATAGCAGCATGTGCAACCTGTTACCATCTCAAGACAACAGAGATAACAAAAGCAACCTTTCTGAAAATGGTTGTGCTCCTACCTCTCAGTACCCATTCAGGGTAGGAACATTGTGGTGTTGCTAGGCAATGTCTGAAGACAGAGTTCTTGGAGCGGTTTGGGGTCCACCAGTGATCTGCCAGCGACATTGGCAGAATCACTAATTTGGAGTACCTTTGTAAAGATTATAGCTATATTTAATTATGAAAAGTGGTTATTTGCCATCATTCTTCTAAACACTGATTTTTTTCACTTTGAATGGCAAGCTAAATACTATGTTATTCTCGCATTGTTCTAGAAACCCCATAGTTTACAAATTTAGTGTGTGTATTCAGAATCACCCAAGCTGCTTGTAAAAAATGCAACTTCCTGGCCGCATCCCCAGAGATTCAGGATGTGGCCCAAGACTCTACAGTTTACTAAGCTCCGTAAGTGACTCTGAAGCAGGTGGTCCATAGACCTTGAACCAAGGGCTCACAACAAAAATTAGCTGGGTGTGGTGGACGTGCCCCTGTGATCCCAGGTACTCAAGAGGCTGAGGCAGGAGAATCACTTGAACCTGGGAGGTGGAGGTTGCAGTGAGCCAAGACTGTGCCACTGGACCCCAGCCTGGGCGAAAGAGTAAGATTCCATCTCAAAAAAAAAAAAAAGAAAGAAAGAAATTATTGCACCATCAGAACACTACAGTAATCATTGCTGCAAACAGGACTCACCAGTGGATACCAAAAGGTGATGGACAAAACTTTGAGAAGAAACAGAACGTTTGCATAGCCTCGAAGTATCTCCTGCAAGATATCAATTACAGGAAGGAAAAATGGTAGCTTTGTTGTGGAGAATCCCCACAGACACCACTTTAATCAGGTAATCAAGGTCAACATCAATAAAAATATCTGTTGCCATAAAGTAGCCCCTGAAATCAGGCAGGAGAAGGGCATATTGCTTCTGTAGAATTCTTCCCAGTAGTGCATAAACTCTAACCATGAGAAAACGCCGGATGAGCCCAAATCACGAGCCATTCTACAAAATATCACACCAGTATTCTTCAGAAGTGTCAAGGTCATAACAGACAAGGAAGACTGAGAAACTGTCACAGATGAGAGGGGTCTAAGGAGCCGTGGCAATTAATACAACATGGGATCCAAGATTAGGTCCTGAAACAGAAAAGGAACATTAGTGGGAAAACTGGAAATAGCTGAATTAAGTCTGTAATTCAGTTACTACTATTGTAATATTGTTAAATCATTACTTTTGATAATTGTATCATAATTATCTAAGATGTGGACATAAGGGGAAGCTAGGTGAAGGATATATGGGAATCTTTTGCCTATTTTCTGTAACTTTAAATTTTTTTCACAAAAATGAAGACAGTATATTTGCTTAGTATTGTGTATACCCTGCAACGGTTTAGTATTCAAGAATATGTAAAATCCCCACTTAGCCAACATCTTCAGGACGTACCCACCCTGCCCAATATACTTTTATATTCTAGCCAAATGAAATCTTGTATTGTTAGCCCCTTTGGAGGGAAGTAGGAGTAATACAATTTTTGTCTGTATTATAAAATATTTAATTTTTTTTTTTTTTCTCGAGACGGAGTCTTGATCTGTCACCCAGGCTGGAATGCAATGGCGTGATATCAGCTCACTGCAACCTCCACCTCCTGGGTTCAAGTGATTCGCCTGCCTCAGCTTCCTGAGTAGCTGGGATTACAGGCACGAGACACCACTCCTGGCTAATTTTTTGTATTTTTAGTAGAGACGGGGTTTCACCATGTTGGCCAGGCTGGTCTTGAACTCCTGACCTCGTGATATGCCCGCCTCAACCTCCCAAAGTGCTGGGATTACAGGCATGAGCCACCATGCCCGGCCTATAAAATATTTTAAGGCAATGTAACAACTAGCTGCATGCCCACACCTCATTTTTAAAAATACAGCAACCCAGCGTAGCCTGTGTTCCCATACTTTGTGGCATCCAGCTCCTTTTGTGCACTTCCACCACACCACATGACTGCTGCCACTCAGAGATCATCAGTGGAACTTGGTGTTTACTCTTCTTGTTCATTATTTTTCGCTTTTCAAATCTTAGCATAAGGTGCATCCTACCGATCAGATCTACCACTTTTTTGCTCTGCATGTTTGTCTAATTCATTCCTTTACTCTGTAGATTTTCGCTGTACAAATACCCAGTATTTATCCATTCTCTCACTGGAAAACAATGAGTGTTTTTTGTTGGGTTGGTTGTTTTTTTGTGTGTGCTTTTTTTGTTTTTTTGTTTTGTTTTGTTTTTTTGAATAGGTTCTGTTCATTTGTAAAAGTGTCTTCTGAAGCCAAAGGAGATCTCTACTCTTTCTGAACTCCAGTAACACTTATCTATGACTTCTAACTCGGCATTTGTGACTTTCCATGATAATAATTGTTCTTTTCTCCCATGTTAGATGGAAAGTTTCTTGAGGGTCTGATTCCCAAAGATAGATGTTATTAGCATAATAAGAATTTAATTTTCTTTCACGAATAAGCAAATACTTAATAAATTAAACACTGTCTACACATAGATCTTGAGAATACTTGTGTTTATTCCCTTGGTTGTTACATGATATTACCTCTTGGGGACTTTTCTTTGTTGGAAGGATTTTATGCAATATGGGAAACTGGTCACTGAGGTGGAAGTATGGAGCATAAATAAAGCCTAAAGCTTTAATTTGAGAATTATGTGCTAAGTTTTCAAGCAACACAGGTACTGGGTTGTGCGCGTGTGCGCGTGTGTGTGTGTGTGTGTGTGTGTGTGTGTGTGTTTTAACATCCTATAGGAAAATTGACAAAATTAGTAATAATTTTACCTGCATTTGTCATGGCAAAGCAGAGGGGAACTGACTAATTTGTATTATGGCTTTTGTGCACATTCTTAATAAAATGTGTAATATTTACCATTTAGAATTTTTACCATTTAGAATCTACACCTAGAATGGAATTACCCTAATTATTTTCCTCCAAAATTATTTCATTCAGATGTTGATGTTACTCTGTGAAAACATTTCACAGATTTCACAGCTCTCTTGCCTATCTTATTTGATTTCTTCAACAGCTTTGGCAGAAATAAGCAGGGCTAATATTATCATCCATACTGGACGGGTTACATTGGAAGGGAAGCTGGGGGAGATTAAAGACTCCCTCAGGGTCACAGAACAGAACCAGAAACCAGATCTTTCAACTTAGTCCTGTCTCTGTCCAGATATTACAGTTCCAGTGCTTAAAGTAAGCGAAAGTATTAATTAAGATATTATTGCTTAGCCAGCATTTTAATAGATAGTTCAGTAACATAATACCCACTCAACATTTCGTTAGAGTAATTCGGGAGTTTCTCATCTTTAGTGAGAGTAACTATTGTTAGTGATTAGTAACTGCCTTTTTGCTACATTCTTTGATAGAAGAGTTCAAAGGAAAGATTACACCGAACATTGCAAAAGCGTGTGTTGTGACTGGTGTGTATTTTAAAGGGAAGAAAATCTTACAAGTGAAACAGATAGGAAGGTGTGACATAATGTTAAGTATCTGAGATGACAAATGGTTTTTTGATAGCTTGAGACCTACAGAGGAATTAAAACCTCTCGGCATATAGACAAGTGCAGTTGATCACTCAAATTGCAATTTTATAAAATGCAGCAGCAGTACACTTAGAATATTGTCTTCGTGTCAGAAATGCACCTTTGTGCTTGAAAATGATAAAAAATTACAATCGATCCTTACAACTGTTCTGTTCATCTTTATTGATCAGGTGCAAGAAAGATAAATCGTAGCCCAAATAAGATTATAGTAAATGTTAGCATCGTAGGGGACTATAGGTTGATAGAAAGCCATTCATCATCTCAAATGGTGACCTGTCCATGGCTCTAGCCACCCTGAGTCTGCTGTCTAATCACATACCTATTGATTTTATCTACATCCAAGAATCCTGGATGTGACTGTCATTGGACAACCTAGATTGTTAAATGCAAAGGGGTCGCTGGTGTGAAGAGGATTTCACTTTCATTTTTTCACCAACCAACAATGGTTTATTAAAAAATAAATGATCCCAAGCCATGCATGTGAAACCTGAGTGATTAGAGAATGAAAGGTACACAATAGACCACTGTATTGTGGTGGTGTTTTTGTTGTTGTTTTTTAATGCAGTGCATTTTGCAGGATATTTCATTGAGTCTCAGGGCTCATGGGGTCATTTAGGCCACCTCCTGCAATAAGACCAGTTTCAGTGTAGCTAGTCAGAATGGATAAATTTTGCTGCCCTAGGAAAGGCATTACTTTGCCACTGCATCTTGGTTTATGTTGTTTATGTGTCCATTCATGTTAATAGTGGAAACATTTTTTGTTATTAAAATTATCTCAATCTGCCCTCTTGTTCCTACTGATTAGTTATAAATGTTGCTGTTCTTGTGGTCGTGTGGAAATGATAGAACAACTTAAACTCCATAAAGAAAACTTTTTTTTTTTTCTTTTTTTGAGACGGAGTTTTGCTCTTGTTGCCCAGACTGGAGTGCAATGGCTCCATCTCTGCTCATCGCATCCTCCACCTCCCGGGTTCAAGTGATTCTCCTGCCTCAACCTCCTGATTAGCTGGAATTACAGGCATGTGCCACCGGTTTCTCCATATTGGTCAGGCTGGTCTCGAACTCCTGACCTCAGGTGATCCGCCCAACTTGGCTTACCAGAGTGCTGGGATTAGAGGTGTAAGCCATACATACCATCTTGATGACAAAAATATTGTGTAGAAAGAAATGATCTTTAATATCCTAGTAGGAACACCAGTGGAATAATAGGCAAATACGAATATGTGTGAATTTCAGTTTTTGATCTCAGGCATCCTTTGATCTTACAAGGGTAGATTCCAAATAATGGCGATCTAAAGAATCTTTCTAGAATGTTAGAAATTTTCTCCAGAGGATCAAATGATAAGGAATCGTAACTGTGAAAGTTTACTCTGTAATTATAATTGGTATGTACCAACAACTCTACTGTTATTTAAACAAGTAGCTTCCCATGTGTTTTATAATTATCTATGCCACCTTTACAAGAAAGCCTTCTACTGCTTGAGTGGCTGAAACAAGGTTTTATGTATTTTTTGAAGTTGTAAATCTTCCACACGTTTTGTCATCTTGGATAGTGAAACCTTTGCTATCAATCTTTGTCCACAGAGCTCGGAGTTCTACAAAGTCACCACTGAACAGTATCAGAAAGCTGCTGAAGAGGTGGAAGCAAAGTTCAAGTAAGTTTTTAATAGTACTGTAATTATTTACTGTTCTTAACAAGATGAAAGCACAATTTTAGTGCTTTTTACACAGGACATAGTTTGTTATATAGCACTCTAGAATACTTGGAAGAGTTTGGGGGTGGTTGACAGGGGGTCATGTTATCTGCTAAACTGGAATTCAGATGCCGAGAAAAAGGCATTTGATGAAAGCTTGCTGCAAATCAATGTATTTTATGAACTAGGGGGAAATCGAAATTAATGGTAATAGAATTTTCATTTGTAATAATATATAAAATAGAATGCCCTTGATTATGGAGGTCATGTTAAATTGCTACTCTACTAAGGGAAACATAGAAACCATTCACTTTTGTATAATAAAATGATGGGCATGTCCAGATTTGGGTGTCTGCCTTTCTCATGGTTAGGCTGTTTTCATTTCTTCACATGTACCTTGAAAGCCTTTAAATCATAGACTTTACCTGGCCCTTGATTATGAAGGTGATGTTAAATTGCTACCTCTCTTAATCCTTGGAGTGTTTAAATGAACGTTCTGTAATTGATGGATCAAAGTGTCCGTGACCCATAGCCTTGTACTTTCCCTTTGCTGCCAGTTCTAACATTAGGTAAGAAGACATCATTCAGAATTTTTCTAAGTATATAAATAGTCCTATTGTGTAACCCCTATTAGTAGCACATGTGCAAATTAGTGAAGCAAAAAAAGTTGTTGTGACAGCTTTAGTTGAAAGATTGCATCGGGCTCTGACCTCCTTCCTTGCACATGTTTACAAGCATTTGATAAAATGATTAAACCCTAAGGTGGAATTACTACTTTCTGCTACAGTACAATTTGTATGGTAATGGATATTAGTGTTACTGTAATGTGGATTCAAATAAAATTTTTTTAAAATTGAAGATGGTTTGAGGTTTATTTAAAGAGCCAAAAGCCTTCAGCCTTCCTTAGTGAATTATCTCTTTGGAGGCAGCAGAGAGAGACCTTCTAAGGATGGGCCACAAGTCTCACTATGAAAGATTAACGTGAGATCTTAAGAGTTTAGACATATTAATAGAACTGGGTATAGATTTTTTAAAGTTACTCTACATATCTTATTTTAAGTTAGGTGTTTATTTTTCTCCCTAATGATATAGTGACTTTTTTTTTTTAAGTAGTAAACTTTTTTTTGTCTCTATACCATGAGAACCTTTGAGTTGGCTCCCTGAGTATTTCTTTATTCTAAGACAATCGCTATAAAAACAACTAAATTTGGGATATGTTAGGGATCAATTTTGACTAGAGTGATCTGTGAAGTTTTCATAAAGAAGATGATTTTTTAGTTGAGCCTTTAAGAAGAGTATTGAGTAGGTGGATGGGAAAGACATTCAGAAGGAAGACTACGCTCTATAATTGGTGGGTGACAAAGCAGTGGCTTGAATCAGAGAGACTTGCGCAGGATAAAGCTGGAAAGGTCAGTGGGTCATTAGCTGCTGAGCTGTGAAGTTTGGTCTTCATTGAGCAATGAGTCATGGGAAGATGTTTGACCAGATGAGTGCTCTGATTTCTGGGCTCCTAAAGGAAAAGTAACCTGACAGTGGATGTGGGGTTTAGTTGGAGGTATGAAAAATAAGAACTCGAAGAATGAGATAAGGCGCGGTGGCTCACACCTGTAATCCCAGCACTTTGGGAGGCTGAGGCAGGAGGATCGTGACCAGCCTGGTCAACATAGTGAGACCCTATATCTACAAAAGGAAAACTTAAAAATTAGCCAGTTGTGGGGGCATGTACTTGTGGTCCCAGCTATTGGAGAGGCTAAGGTGGAGGATGGCTTGAACCCAGGATTGCAGTGAGCTATGATTGTGCCATTGCACTCCAGTCACAGAGCGAGACTATGTCTTAAAAAAAGAAAAAGAAAAATAAATCAGATGGGAAGTCTCTACAAGTGCAAGAGAAAAAAGAAGTTGTTGAAAGTTTAGACATGGCGCCAGGCCTGATGGCTCACGTCTGTAATCCCAGCACTTTGGGAGGCCAAGGCAGGCAGATCACTTGAGGCCAAGAGTTCAAGATCAGCCTAGGCAATGTGTCAGAACTCCATCTCTACTAAAAATAGAAAAATGAGCTGGGCATGGTGGTGCATGCCTGTAATCCCAGCTACTGAGGTAGCTAAGGCTAAGGCAGGAGAATCGCTTGAATCCGGGAGGCAAAGGTTGCAGTGAGCCGAGATCATGCCATTGCATTCTAGCCTGGGCAACAGAACAAGACTCTCAAAAAAAAAAAAAAAAAAAAAAAAAAAAAAAGATTAGACATGAATTAGTGATTGGTTGGTGTATTAGTTTGCCAGAACTGCAAAGTACCACAGACCGGGTGGCCTAAATAACAGAAATGTATTTTCTCACAGTTCTGGAGGCTAAAAGTCTGAGGTCAAGGTGACGCCAGGGCTGGTTGCTTCTAGGCCTCTCTCCTTGGCTTATAGATGACCATTTGCTCCCTGTGTCTTGACACAATCTTTCCTCTTGTGTCTACATGCTAATCTTCTTTTCTTACGAGAATCCAGTCATATTAAACTAAAACCCTCCCTTGTGACCTCACTACAATTTAATTACCTCCTCAAAGCCCCTCACCCCAAATACAGTCACATTCTGAGATACTGAGCAGTGGACTTAGGAATTTTCAGGGCACACAGTTCATCCCCTAACATTTAGATAAAAGGGGCAAAAGAACCAGAATTATGAGGTTAGCAGATTGGAAAATCAGTGGAGAGTGGATTTCATAGAAAAAGATAGTTCTGGTTTTAGATGGAAAAATATCTGTCCTGAAGTTCTGCCCAGCTGCTGTGTCATTTAGCCTGAGCTAGGCTTGGGGAGCGAGAGGCCACGGGAAGCACAAAATTGACATCATGATGGCTGACCTCCTGCAGGTCAGCAGGGCCCTGTAAGTTAGGCTTTGTTTTAAACAGAACCTCAACAGCATCATTTTGTCTTACCTATTAAATATTATTCAAGAATAATTAATAATCTGGCCAAACTGTGTAGTAAGGAATTGGCCTTGGCCAAAGAGAAGTCTGGATTTTGTACCAAGCTCCTGGGAAATTATAAATCCTTAGAATTTCCTAAGTGATAGAAATTGTTATTCTCAGCCAGGCATGGTGGCTCATGCCTGTAATCCCAGCACTTAGGGAGGCCGAGGCGGGCAGATTGCTTGAGCCCAGGAGTTCGAGACCAGCCTGTCCAACATGGTGAATCTCTGTCTTTACAAAAAAAATACAAAAATTAACCAGGTGTGGTGGTGTATGCCTGTAGTCCCCAGCTACTCTGGAGGCTGAGGTGGGAGGATCACCTGAGCCTAGGAGGCAAAGGTTATAGTGAGCCAAGATGGTAGCACTGCCTTCCAGCCTGGGCAACACAACGAGACCCTGTCTCAAAAAAAAAAAGAGAGAGAGAGAAAAAAAAAAGAAATTGCTATTCTTGCTGGGCCCCTTGGACCATGTGGTATCAGCTCAGCCTCTGAGAGGGTGAGTTTATCATGTGGATCATCAGTCAGTCAAGCTGTTTAATGAGGCTCCAATAAAACTCTGAACAGTGCTGCTCAGGTGAGCTTTCCTGGTTGACTGGACTCCGTGGGCACTGTCACACATTGCTATCAGGAGAGCAGCAGGTCCTAAGGACATTGGAAGCTTTGCATTTGGAACCCACCCCCCACCCCATCCCCACCCCAAGTGCAGTCCTATGCATCTCTTCCTTTGGCTGATTTTCTGTATCATTGCCTTATAGTAAACTATAACTGAGTTTAACAGCTTACATTGAGTTCTGAGTTCTTTCAGTGAATTATTGAACCATTGAATTTTGGGTGGTTTGGACCCCCTCTGCCTCCGGCAAACTTGGTGTTGATGTGTCAGAAGTGAGAGCAATCTTGGGGACTGTACCCTTGGATTTTTGCAGTTTGACTAACTCCAATGCACACAAAACCTAGGTTTTAACACACTGTGAAGAAATTTTAATAGCTAGTTTTTTAGAGAGTAGCTTTCATTGTACCATTTTTTTCTCCCAGCTACTTCCTGCTAGACTGAGCTTCCTAGAATGTTGTATTTTGATTTGCAGTGAGTTCATTAGCTTCACACCTAGGAAGCTATAGTACATTGGATATAGGAGATGCTTGCCATCTTTGAAGGCACAGAGATTACTTAGTAGACTGCTATTTCTTTTTAGAAATTTGGCCATCTCAGATAATCAGGACTTTTGTAAGACAATATATAATATTTGCATTGCATGACAGGGGTTTTTCGCCTGGTCAGATTTTTTTCACTGGCTCCTATCTGTATGACCAGCTTAGCACCTGTAAGCATCACCTTGAAGAGTTCTCTCTTGAACCTGTACCTGAACTCAACAGTTCCTCTTAGGCAACAAGTTCTAAAGGACTTTGAGGAGAATTTAGTTAATTGTATCTGAAGAAAGTAGGATTCATTTGTGTGCATCTTGGTTACAGGAGATAGAAGCTTTTTAAAATGCAGTGTCAAGGGCAGTATTATATACCTGATCGGGGTCATACAAATCACTGTAAAGAGAAAGAAAGCTAAGAGCATTTGAAGCTGCCCACGACTAACACCAGTCCATTGATGCAACCTACCAGGATAGCTAATGGAATTATTTTAGGGATGCTTAAAATATTAGCTCATATTTCAGCCCCTCAATTAATAGTTTTGGCAGTAAAATACTTTAAGAATTAATGGATTGTTTTCTCCTACTTTATCCACACATCATTCATTCATAGAGCCCCTGTGTGACAAGCCAAGCTCTGAATACAAAACTAAGAAAACAGGCCAGGATCTTACTACTAGCGTGAAACTCAGAGTTCATGAGAGAAAAACAAAAGGAAGACAAACTTTTTAAATGATGATCTTTTTAAAAATCCAAAGTTAGTTCTCTTCTGTTGGGGTGATTACATTCCTAATGCATATCAAGTTGTTAGAAATATTATTTACCATGATTTCAGTGGGAACTAAGGGATTTGAAGATAATTTGGGCTATTTATTTTTCCACAATAGATTTAAAATTTTAGCTCTGAAACCTAAATCACTGAGCAAATCCAGCATTCTTTTTACATGTAGCCTTAATTCAAAAGGAATACCTTCTCTTTTCTCAATCCAACTAAAACAGTAATTGTCAACACTTCATGTCACATTTTATAACAACTTAGATTGTAGTTTCTATTATATGGTGCTGGTAATATGTTATAGCTAATCCTAATGCAAATTATATTTTATATTAATCCCTAAGCTGTACCTCATAGGCAATTAATTAAACAAAATATTATTTTAATAATGTTACATGTGTAGTTCTTAACACTGGTCTAGCCCAGAGTAATAAATACTACATTTGATTATGATATAAAAAGTTACAAAACTCTGTGCCCTTGGAGAAATTTCTGTATTTGTTTTTAAACAAATTCTAGATGATGCTAAACCTCTAGCACATTAGAAGGAGTTCTTACCCTTAGGGAGCTCATACTGTAGCCAGGATGACCAGCACATAAAGCACTCATGATAGGATAGCATGTAAGAGAAGCCTCCCAGCCTCCTGTTTCTTGGTCAATGTCAGAATCAGATCTCTGTGGCTGCATTGGAGCTGATATGCCACACCTATAGAAAGAAGATGTTACCAGAGTGTTCATGCATGTGAATTGTTTTTAAAATAGAAAAGTAAATATCAAGTAAATGTAAAGCAAATTTCAAAGACATGTTAAATATTTTAAAGGCAATATGTGCATCATAAAGACAATGTAATAGTAAACAAATGAAAAGCATTTAAAAAACAATTGATATTTCATTCTCATTCTGTCCTTTATATAATTTAGTGGTGAGTTTCTATTTTCCATAAAAGAAAGAAAGAATATGCATGGAAAGTGACATAGATCTATTGAAAATATTTTTGGAATGATTTCATTAGAGGTATAACTTTTTAACATGGCTTCAGTTTCTGTGAAAGAAGAAGTACTTCTAAAGAAGTACAGTTCTATGAACTCGGATGTGAATACCAGTAATACTCCTTTGTGTGCCAGATTTTAGAGGGGTTTTCGCTTTTATCCTTGAATGAAGTTGTTGAAACCCGACTTATAAATTTAGGCTCATAGAAGAAGCTTAGGCTATTCTTATCAAGTATTAAAAGATTAGTTACCCTGTAAAAGTAGTTTAGGTGATTTTAGAGTATCTAAGGAATACTATGCAAAACTCATACAGATAAAATGGATTTTGTAAGTATTACCCTGTTTTTAAAGGTTTTCTTCAATATAAAACCCTTGAACTTTAAAATGTCCTTGATTTTTTTTAAGGGATTGCACTTTGGCAATATTGTTTAGTTTCTTTTTTGGGTGTAAGATTTTAATAGTTATGCCACGGGTGAATTTGTGAAGCCGAGGAAGATGCGCCAATAGTGTCAGCAGGTGTTTCTCATGTTCTGTATAATTACACATGTGTATCATGGACAGTTTTAAGCAACGGTGTTTAAAGATCTTGCTTAATTGGCTGTAAAATAATTAACTACGGTTTTGACTGGCAAATTTATAATTCTGTTAGATGCGTAAGCCAGTGAGCCTGAATGTCAATGCAACCTCATTTTGGAAATATTAGATTAATAGAACTAATTGTACTAAAAGTACAAGTTTACTCTGATTAATAGTCTTAAAATTCTTCTAGAAGTTTAGTCGGGTAAATTTATGTTAGTTACCTTTCTTCTTAAACTTTTAATTAAAACTTATTTCAAAAGTTTGAGCTATTCAGTTCTGTACTTCTCTTTCTAGTTTCTCTGAAGTTGAGTTCTTGCAATTTGTCAGTGACTCCAGCTCCCTTATTGAGTAACGTGCCTTATCAAAAGTACTAAAATTATATACTGTTTTATGTGTATTTGTATCTGCAGCTGACAGGTACCCTGAACATCTTCTCTAACACGTATTGATGTCTACTTATAACCTACTTTAGTGCTGTGCGAATGGATCTAATATACCAAATGTACATGATAAATGTTTTATCTCTGATTCTCATTGATCAGTTTTGAAATGATCAAATGGTTTATCTCAGTAAGACACTAATTCACATTGATCAAATTTTAAATGATCAAGTTGACTTGGTTTCTGCTGAACACAAATTGTATTAAAACAACATTACTTGAACACGCTGCCTTCTCTAATGCAGGAGTTATGTTACCAGCAGTTACATTATAACTAGAGTTATTGTATTATAAAGATGTCTCCTTCGTAATGAAAAGTTGACACAAGAAGAAAAGAATGCGATATTACAGGAAGAACAGGGCTTCAGGCAAGGATTTGGGCTTTTACTAACTAATTAAATTCTGCATTTGTATTGGGCCTTTTTTCCCCCTTTTTTAATTTGAAGGGCTATGAGCAAGAAATATAGCAGCTGCAGTGGTGACATTTTATTCCCCACGGTCCTTGGAGCCAAGTAACATCTTGATTATTCAGTAAGAGACATAGTAATTGAAGAGGCAAAATTCTAGATAAAGTAAATATACCTGTACCCTTTGGGCACAAGCCTCTTGGTTACAATTATGTCTTTAGAAGTTTCGGGTTATTTGTTGGTTTTTGTTTTTAAAGCATCAGCTCACCTACATCAACTTCCTAGTATTTCATGTCCCCTCCGGAGTTTGTGAATGTGCTGCTGGAGGAGGATTTCATATCTGAAATTGAAGAAAGATATTAACGTACTTATGAATATACTTTGTATATGAAGCTAATGGCAAATACACATTTGGCTGTCACATCGACTTGGTTATTTAGAACACAAAATTCCTCAGGCAGGTTATTTATTATGTCTTTGACTTGAGTCTTCCATCTGTAAAATGTAAATTGTAAGTGCCATCTTCTGTAGGGCATAGAAGCTGAGAAGGTTTAAAAGTTAACTGAGAAAGTTGTCTTTGATCCTTATCTAAAAAATGGTCATAAGTTGTTTTATTCAACTGCAAGATACCGGCTCCCATTTCAGAAAAGTTGTAGACGATGCGGCTCCTTCCGTTATCTCATCAGGGATATGTAAGGTAGTGCCAACTCACAAGCTGTCAATCTGCCCGGCTTGTTTGTCTGTCCACCTCCCACCAAGCAACAAATTAGTTCCACGGAAAGTGAGACCGGCTTTGGAGCATGCCAATATTTGACAGTATTTCTTACGATACCCATTTAGAATTGGTTATATTTACAAAGAAGACTTCATTGATAAATGCTTTTTTTTAACCCCCTTTTAAAATTGGAGCCCTTCGAATCAGATCTGCCTAGTTACTTATTTCTTTTTAGTTCCTCGGGTTAGATCTCTATACTTGGTCTAAATACTATTTTCTAAGATAATAGAAGTAAATGTCAAGAAACATTAAGGAGAGAGATTTCCATCTGCATTATCCCTCTACTCCACGACTGGTTGCCACAGTATTCCACTCAACTCAGTGATATCCTGCAAAAAAGGGCAGTGCAGATGGAAAAGCTCATTGGGAATATAGGGATAAAAAGGGCAGGAGGAGGAGCGTACACCAAGAACAGAGAGTATTGTTAATTTCTCTAAAAAGACAATGCAGACTGCAGCCATCTCATGAACGTGGTCACAAGACCAAAAGGGTCACTTCAGAAACTTTTTTCATCACTTCAGCATAGGGTGTAAAGGCATCTCAACTGGTGAAATAAGCTGCCGATGGTGCAGCCAGATTGGCCACATCCTTCATAAATCCATGACCTGGAGCATTCTTCTCTGTTCTTGCCGTGGCAGTTAGGGTTTGTTGGCGTTGCACCAAGCATCTTCTTTCCTTTCATATAAGTGGTTTATGTGTAAACATGTAAATGATCAAACCATTCTTGTGGCAGCTCTTAGGTTTGTGGCCATATACTCCTGGATTCATGATTCATTCTGTGTGAGCTAACAAATCGTTCTGTCTTCCCCAGCAGGAACATTCGTATTGAACTTTCTTCTTAATCACTACGATCCATTAAGAATCTAGTATACCCTACATGGTTATGTGAAATATTAATTGCATACTGTTAGTTAGATAAATGAAGATTCTGCCAAAATGATAGCTTCTTTCCTTGTATCATAATATTTTAAATGAGAACATTCTGAGTGCTCGGGTACATGATATTTTGGAATTTGTTTATTGATCCTTGCTTACTTGAGTAATTAACTACACAGCTCACAGTTGGAAAAGGCATTTCTGAGACTACTAGGTTTGTCCTCTTGCCAATTCCAACTAGAGAATTCATTTACTTTTTAAGGGCTCCAGTTAAAAATCATCTCTTTGATTTTCCTGTGATGCTTTCAAAGATAAGAAAACATATTTTGCGTTTTGAGTGCAACTAAGGTACAAGTAGAAAGTAGTGAAGCTTGTAGGAAGGCCAATTAGAATTGATTGTCTGACTCACCTGTCCTGTTATAAGATGTCCAGAAAGACTTCTAAAAGGAAGAATTTAAATTCTGTCCTTGTGTCAGATATGCAAAGTTAACAATCTTAGGACTTGAGCACAGTTAAAAATTGTTATCAAAGTAGTTATCTACACATAAAAATGGTAGCTCAGGATAGTTTCTGGAACATTGTATAGGTTCAGCTATAGTAGAACATCAAATTAATTATGTCTTATCACTCCAGAGTTTGGTAAGCCTATACCAGATGCTATCAGCACTTCCCGGGTTTCAGCCAGATAATTAACTTATGAATGTATTTGGCCCCCATTCACTCTGCCTGGGGTAAAACCACAAACTAAAATAGAAACCAGAACTCTCAGGATACATTATATTTAAACTTGTATTCTTGTTGTTCATTTGAATGTGTAATTACCAAGTCACCTCTCATGATTTCAGCCTTATCAGTATTCTTATTTCTGGCTCTTCTGATTTTTCTTAAGAGATAAGCAAACAAAATACACAAATTGATAGATTGGACCTTATGAAATTTTAAAATTCTGGCCATCTTAAGACACCATTAGGAAAATTTTTTTTAATGGGCAAAAGACTTGGACACTTGAAAGGAAGATATAAGAATGACCAATTAACACATGAAAGGGGTTTCTACATCATTAGGTATCAGGGAAATGTACATTTAAAACGTAGGAATGGAGACAATCAAGAAGACTGACAATACTCATTGTCTGGAAAGATTGTGGAGAAACCAGAACTCAAACTTTGCTGGTGGGGGTATACAATGGCAAAAGTCCTTTGAAAAAAATGTTGGCAGTTCTTATAAATGTAAAGTATACACTTGCTGTATGATGCAACAAGTCTAGTCCTAGGTATTTGCCCAAGAGAAATGAAAATATACATCTACAAAAAGATGTGTACACCTGTGTTCATAGCAGGTTTATTCATAGTATCAAAAACTAGCAACAATCCGAATGGTCATCATTGAGGAAATGGAGAAACAAAACAGACAGTATTCCACTCAGCTCAGTGGTATCCTGCAGAAAGGGGTAGGGCAGATGGCAAAGCTGATTGGAATATAGGGATAGAAAGCGCAGTGTTCTAGTTTATATTCATACAGTAGAACACTATTCAGCAATAGAGAAGAACAAACTACTGATACATGTAACAGTACGGATGGATCTCAAACATCATGTTACACAAAAAGAAGCCAGACGCAAAACAGTGCTTCCTACGTGGTTCATTTAAATGAAGTTCAAAAATAGGCAAAATTTGCCTTTGGTGGGAATAGAGGAGATTTGATTGGAAAGAGACACAAGCAGCATTTCTGAGATTTTGGGAATATTCTGTTGTGTTCTGAGTGATAGTTTTACAAGTATATGCAGGTATGTAACTTATACAGTATGAACACTTAAGATCGGTGCATTTTGATATACAGGCTGAGCAACCCTAATCTGAAAACCCCAAATCCTCCAAGTTTGGAAACTTTTTGCATGGCAACATGATGCCACAAGTTGAAAATTCCACATCTGACCTCATATGACAGGTCACAGTCAAAGGCAGGTGCACAACATGCAGTCTATTCACTGTCCCTCAGGAAGAAAATTACCTTCAGGCTATGTATAGCATATATAAAACGTAAATGGATTCCACATTTTGGTCTGGGTCCCATCCCTAAGATATGTCTTTATGTATATGCAAATATTCCAAATTCCAGAACCCAGATTCAAAAACACTTCCATTCCCAAGCATTTCAAATAAAGGATACTCAACCTGTATGTTAATTATACCTAAAACACCCTAAATTAAGAAAAACTATATGCCAAATATTGGGAATTCCCAGTTTCTAACTGTAATTTGTCCTAGATAAAATGCTGCTTCAATTTAATCACAGTCTTAAATATATGATTCCCAATCCTATCCATAATCATATTTTTTTCATTGAATTTGAATCCTTTATCTTGAAGTCAGGGCTGTTCATTCAGGATATTTTATTACTATAGAAATAGGGATAAATCTTGCTTATATTTCATTTATTTATTTTCTTAAAGAGTCATCTTTTTCCCCCCATTAAGTTACATTTGCCTGTTGTACTCTTTTCTTCTTCAACCTAAGATCTTGTAGGTAGCCTTGGATAAGATTTGAAAATTACTTTTGATAAAGGGATTTCAAAGGCAGTATTTGTGAATGAAGCATTTGTACAGTAGCACTGGTACTTTTTAATATAATAATCATATGCAGTAATTTGTTCATACTATTTATTGAGTCCTGGCAGAATGCTTGAAAACTTGTAAAAGCTTGCGTCTTGGCCCTTCCTTACATGTTGAAATGAAAGCACACATGTTCATATGTTAAAGTGTCGCCAAGCATCCCCAACTTGCTCACATGCCTGCCTTAAGTTATTTCATGTGCTTTCCCATTCAGTGGCCAATAGTTAAATTGCTGTGTTCCTTTTGTGATTGTGTATGTCTAAATGCTGGTAATCAGCTGAATCCCTGGAAAATTGATAAATGTGCTCATTAAGGAGAGTTCTTGCTCTTGGCTCCGTTTCACAAGTCACCTCAGCTAGTGTTTCTGGATGAAGCTGGCAAGAAACACTGTGCAGTGATACATCTGGCTTTATAATCCTTTTCAAGGAAAAGAAAACCTCCTTTTTTAGTATGTTAAACATGCATTGTAGGGATATTGCAATTACAAAGAAGTAAGCTATTTGCCAATTACATTATTTACACAAGAAAGACCAAGGGGCTGCTGCTGTGTGGTGAGATTTTTAATTTTTTATGCACTGCCGTTTGCTCCTCTTGTTCTCTTGAGCATCTGAGATTACACAAGTGCCTATTCATTTGTGACGCAGAGCCATCTATGCAGACTCTGAAGTCCACCGGCTGGCCACTGGCGTAGATCTCAACAAACCTGACTATGTGAGAGATGCATTCAGCATGGTTTATGATTGGAGTGTTGAAGGTAGTATACACCTGTTCCTGCTTTCAGGATGAAAAATGAATTGCCAATTATAGTAGACATGTTCAGACAGACGCTTCATATGGTAGAAGCTTGCTCAGCCTGCTCTATGCTGGGCCCCCAACTATGACACCATCAGTTGTGAAAAAGGGGTGTGTTGGCAAGGAGAAGAGAGAAGGGTATCAGTCCTTGATGTGTTACCATTTTTTGTGCTCGTGCAAGCTGTGGGCAGGAGGTCAGTGCCTCACACCTTTGTTTCCCAAGCAGAGCTCTTGAACAAGATGAAGTGATCAAAGCTGGGTGCCAGTGCATTATCACAGTCTCATTACTTTGCAAGCTGCATGCCCAGATGCTGCTGTTTTCTGCATCAGGCTTCTCTGATTTACGTTAGTAACACCTCCATTACAGCTCATTTGATACTGCTCATAATCAACCAGTTCTTGTCTTTTCCTGATCAGGTTTCTCCAATACAAAAGACGCTAGTGTAATGAAGAAAATAGCATTGCTGCTGTAGAATTCATCTTTAAGACATCCTGGCTAATTGACAAGAAGCGAGAACCAAATGCTTTGTCATGACTTAAATCATTTGTGGTGTTGGTTTGGGGGTGTTTTTGAAGTCTTTGAACTTGAGTTGTTGGATATTGCCAGCAGACCTATTTTGACACCTCCTGTCTTGGGAGTTCTTTTCTGTTAGTGAATTCTGACACCCTGTCCTTATTTGTTTGGTTTCTTCCCCTAGTGAGCTCAATGGCATGTATTTGGCATATATTTATTTTTTTAAAGGTATTAATGTGACATTTTTGCTTTGAAGAACTTATCCTCAGTATTAACACATCCATTCATCAAGGGTCTCTTGGATGTTCCATGTTCTATGGGCCCTGAAAATACAAACATATCATTTGAGTCCCTGCCCTCAGAGGGCTTATACTCATTGGGATCATTAGCTCAACTGCAGAAGTATTGAAATTTGATGCAGAAATTATTACTAAAAGATTTGTTCATGAAAAATTTTGAGTATCTTATATATTCCATATGGTTGTTATAAATTGGGAATACAAAAAGTGGCCAAAACATGTTAAATGCTAACATGAAGGTACAAACCATAAAACGCAGTAGGACTAGGAGGGGAATCCCAGGGGAATCTGGATTGCATGAAGAGGTGACTGGCATAAGCTGGATCTTCTCACCTTGAGATTTTCTTCAGGTAAGAAGACAGAGAATGGCCTTGCCATGAAGAGGGAATTGAATAGTGGAAATGGTTGAAACAGTGTGGGGGAGGTCTAATGGAATATGAGACCACAAAGGAAGACTGGCGTCAGACTTGAGGGACTTGAAATGCTATATTTTAAAAGGCAGAGTTAATAGGGCATAAAGATTCAACCAAGAGTTCTACCTGCTTGGGAATATTTTTTCTTTCACCTATCCCTGGTGCCCATAATTGTCACCACTAGGATTATGCCTTTTGAGTTGGTCATTGTTTCTGGAAGTCTTCTATCAAATAATAAAATATAATATTAGGTGCATAGATATTGTATACATTTATTACATAGTAATTAGAGTTTACTGCATCAAAATAATGACTACCACTCTTAATACACTAATGTCCACTCAAAAATAACCACATATTAATTAGCTTGCCATATTGATTGATAGCAAAGTTCCGGGGCTTGAAAGGATGGGACATAGGAAAGACTAGTTCTGATTTAAAAGGTGGGGAGGAGAGAGTCGAGGAAAGATTGGGTTCATGTGATGCTGCCTGGGAAAATCCTAGGGCATTAGGCAAAAAAAGAGCCTCATCTTTTCATACCAATTGAAATGGTATACGATTAGCTTCCATTACTCCTAGCTGTGATACCTTTGAATGGTGTCCTGAGAATTCACATGGTACCAGGTTCTTTGTGTTGTTGCAAAGAGTGTGTGAGAGACAAATGTATGTGGTTTATTCAGATGTGTTTTATCTGGATGTCTAATTTTTAATTTATGTCTATAATTCTGATTGTGCTCAAAATAGATAAAATTAGCTCACTTCCTAGGTAAATTTTCTATTGCTAGTTCACTTGATTATTAAATGAACCTTTTAAAGTATTCTCTCTCCTTCCCATTGAATTTTATGAACAACTTTTCTCTTTTGATAGCCTTAGAGACTTAGTGTAGTGAAAAGGATATGAAATTAATAAATACTACAGGTGGCACCCCTTACCTGCAATTTTGCTTTTTGCAGAGTATAGTAAGATGCTGAAAGACTGCATTCACATAACTTTTATTCTAGTATATTGTTATGTTTTATTATTCTTGTTGTAGTCTGTTATTGTGGCCTAATTTATAAATTAAACTTTATCATAGAGGTATGTGTAGGAAAAAACATAGTTTATCTACAGTTAAGTACTATTCATGGTTTCAGGCATCCACTAGCTATCTTAGAATGTATCCCCCATGGATAAAGTGGAACTGCTATATTAGATTTTTTTCTCTTTTAATTTATCAAGGAAGTATTTTTTTTCTTGTAACAAGGGAAATGTAATTTTACTCCTCTTTTCTTTTCCAGATCTTTTCCAGATCAACCTTTTAAAAGTAAAGCATGTGGAGCTGTAGTTTGATATTTAGCCTTTCACATTTATCTCTACGAATAGATATGTTAATAAACATATTTTGTTTTGTTTTCACAGAGTGTAAGACTACACCATATATATATTAACTTATATTTATTATGGACATATCCCCCTCGGTCAACACATAAATTCAACGCCTTCTTTTAAATCCAACTCATTCTTCTAAATAGCTGCATTATGCCTCATAGGATTGGTCTGTAGTCCTCTACTGAAAGTTTCTTTCAAGTAATTGGAGTGTGTGTGTGTGTGTGTGTGTGTGTGTGTGTGTGTGTGTGTGTGGTGGGGGCGGGTGGGAGGTAGATAATTCAGAAGAAGGCTGCAGCAAAACAAACTCATACCTAAACCCTAAGGAAATGGTACTTTTATTTCCATAACATGGATGGGGTTTGAATTGTGACCATTCCTTCCAACTGTGTAGCATTAGGCTACTTAACTTCTTGAGCTTCTTTTTGTTGATATAGGACATGCATGTATAATACCTCATGGGTTGTTAATAAGGGTTAATGAAATGAGGGTAAAATTCTGGGCATATAGTAGGTCTATACAGATCAGTTTCTTTTAGGGATCTAGTAGTTAGAGTCAGGGCCCAGGTTATTTAACCTTAGAAGTTGTATCACAGTATGAATCAAAAATTGGCCTCCCAAGACTCTTTTTTTTTTTAAATTAAAAAAAAAAAGGAAATCATGTTTTGTGAAAATTGTAGGCTTTTTTGACTTGTATAATTTAAAAATACTGCATTTTGGCACAACCTTTGCAGCTTTTGCTGCTAGTTTGTAATTCCCTAGAGGTGAATTGAAAAGATTAGTGGCAGAACTTTTTCCATTAACTTGGAGAAAAACTACAGAGCAAAAAATTGTCCTTTGGCAGAAATGTCAGTCCATGCCTCTTTTGAACATTTGGAAAGTGAAGTGCTGAGAAGCTGATATAATAGGAGAATTGAAAACCAAAATGTATACACATCTTCACCTTTTCTAACAGACGACAAGACAAATGAAAAATACATCCTCAGAACTTGATGATGCAAAGAAAATAGGATTGTTGCTCCAGAAAGTGCATTAGGCTGGGATCTTTAAAAGATTTGAGTGCTAAGCTTTTGGCCATGTTCTTCAGAAGGGCTGATACATTCTTACTAATGATACATCTATTTGTACTTCATGTCATAAAATTCTACCTTTATATGCTACAGTATCTAGGAAGTAGACTTAAGAGCAAATGTTTAATATACTACAGGTTTTGCTATAGCATCTGCCAGAAAATACGCTTATTTTCTTTCATCTGTGGTTCTTGGTCTTCCTGATTTCTTTTTAAGTTTATTAGGACTTCTCTTCATTTTTCCACGTCATGATGTCAAGGTAGGTACAATGAAATAATAAGTATCCACATGTGTAAAATTTTTACTGAATATAATGTTTATAGATACTCTTCACATCATTCAGTAGACCTATTCTAGCGAGTTACTTCTCATTTTCCACCCCACCCGAAGCCCACACTGTCTTAGAGTCTATATCTGTGAAATGGTGATAATAACAGAGCTGTTATATTGGAATTAAATGAGATCTATTTATGTTTTTAGCATATCCTAAGCAGTGAATAGTGAACTATTAATAATTACTATAGTCATCAATAGTTGAATTTTCTGTTGGGTGAATTTTGTGTTGTTTTAATTGATGCTCATCATACGATCTAATATATATTTCCCTAGAGCATAATCCTTGAACTCAATAAAATTGCAATTGAGAGTATACCAGGCCTCTTAAAAGCATGTGTTGAAAGGTAAATGCTTTCTGTCAAATCATTAACCAACAGTTAGCAGCACTACTCAAAATAGTAATTATGTTTTAATATGCTACATGAGAACTACATAATTTGCTTAGAAATACATATGCAATGGTGTGCTCAGATAAAATGCAGCCATTGTTAGTTCATGATATAGTCCTCACCTAAAACCTTGTCATAGTTTTAGAATATTTTTCTTCACTTGAGATTCTAGGCAATGATAGGTTGGTAGTCTATACTGAACAAACAAGATTCTTTCTAACATGTTCTGCAGTCAGTTGCTCAGCATTTGAGCCATATTATATTTTTTTTTCCCAGAAGCAAAAAGGACAGTGGGGCTAAGTGTCTAGATTAGTCCCCAAAAGCCCGTTTAACTCCTGCAGTTCAGAAAAGAAGACTGGATGTTAGGGGCAGCAAAAAAAGCAAAAAGAAAAAAAGAAAAAAAACTAGCGCATTTTCCCGCGTGTGTGCCTACATGTGTGTTTAAAGTACATTCTGGATTTAAAAGCAATCACAGGTGCAGCCTTGTTTCTATGAAGAGAGAGATTCCTGTAGAGAGTGAGAAAGGGATGCGGAAGCCGTAGCAAGAGGAGCCTCCCTCTCTACCAGTACCTCCTGTTGTTTTCAAACATTTTTTGTTAGCAGTTAGTGGAATCCTAATATCCACAACTGATAATATGCTATCTTAATACTATTTCTCTAGTTCATAAGCTTACTTACAACCTTTGCTCATTATGAAGAGAACAATGAAGCTTATTTTTATGAACACAACATTTAAAAATTAGGGGCTAAGGATGATGGCTACAGTCCTATATCAGTCCCAACAGCCAAAGTTATATGTTTGGTTGAGTGTTATGATGATCCTGATTTGCAGTGATAAGTAGTGGCAAATAATAACTTTTTTTTTAACAGCTTTCCTTGCAACCACAAAATGCTCATCCATCAATCTGATCCAAATGATTAAAAGCGAAATAAGTTTCCACTTCAAAGTTAAATAATCGACATTATCTAATAAATCGTAATATAGAAGTTGGGACAAACAGCCAAAACTTAAAATATTAAACCACAATATGAAAATAACCTTGGATACCTCCTGGGCTGATCTTTTGCCATCCTTTCTCGTGCATTTCAGTGTTCATTCACTAAAGGGAGGGGGTGCCTTCCGCATTCACACTTTAGCTCGGCTCATGCTGTTCCCACAGCACAGCCACAGCGCACCTCACCTTCACCACCTTCCTCCCAATAAACTCAGCCTTTTGTTAGGACCTGTCTCGTGTGTTAATTCCTCTGCTTTCTCTGTAAAGTCTTTCTTGACACCTCCTTTCCTACTAAAAAGCCATAATGAATTGTTCCCTGTGTGTTTATGTAACTCCAGCCCTTATGACAATGTAAGTGGCGTCCGTGTTGCCTGTGCCCTCTCTCCCTTCTCAAGTGTGAGCCATTTAAGGCACGAGCTATATCTGAGCCAGCTTGATGGTAGCACACCTCTCTCTAACAGGTGCTCAATTAGTATCAATATTTCCATTTACTAAATTGAACTCTTATAAAATGTCCATGCTTCTTAACTTAGACTCTTGCAGTTCAGAATGGAAGACTAGAGGTTAGGGGCAACATAAAAATACAAAAAGAAAAAAAAAAGTGCGTTTTCTCGTGTGTGTGCATTTAAACTACATTCTGGATTTAAAAGCCTGGGCTTACTCACTCACAGGTGCAAATAAGAATGTTTTTGCTCTGGAAGGGATCTAATACAGCTCTGAATTTACACTAGAGGAAACCGTGTCTAAAAACTAAGAAAGAATTACAGACTCAGGAGTTTGAAGAGCTCATTGCCAAGGTTATAATCTAGTTAACAGCATGTGAATCTCATTCTTAGTTGAACTGAAACCTTCTTGAGGGCAGGAATTGTATTTTATCCTCTTTATCGATCTCCCCAAGCAGCTGGCATATATACTGTGCTTGGGAAATACATATTGAAATAAATTCATTCAGCAAATTAGGTGCCTGTGGCGATGTTGACATCTCTGTGTCTGGCCTAATGGTTTGATTTATCTGGCTGTTAATGGTCTTCATTACAGGCTGTTAATACAGGGCTGATTTTTGTTGGACATTAGCTAATTGCCAGAGTTCATCTCTAGTACATGCCAGATAGAAGCTGGGCTTTTCTCTTGACAGTATCAATAGGGTAATTAGTACTATAGCAAAATTCAAAACAAGATGGAGTATTTATTACATTAAGAATTGTCATTATTTGGGAATTCCTTCAGTTCAGATTTCTATATAGTGTGAATTTTGTCAAAGGAAAGTTGTTAGTACTTAAAAATTTGTTCACTTTTGCTATTTTTAAGGACTGTTTTTTTGCTTCTGTTCATGTAGATGGATTTATACATTTTCTAGTTTGAAATTTCAACTTGAAAACATAGCTTCTTCAAGTCAGGTAACTGTCTATCAAGAACACCAATTAAATACTTCATAACAAGTTTTCTTCTTATAAAAGCCTACCCACCTACTTTCCCCCATGAGGTTTCTATTGTCTGTTATACCAGTCTATATTAAACTTAATATATAGGCATTTTCTGAGCAAAGCACTGATGGAACTAAGGCATAGAGGAGAAAATTCCTGTGTACTTTAAGGATAAGAGAACCATTCCTTTTTCTGGCTCAATTAAAACTGGACTGATTGTCAAGTCCCATTAACCTAGTGGGTCACTACCTTGCGTGCATTAGTGGCAGCCCCACTGTAATGTGGAGCAGTCTTGCCACATTGTGGACACATTTATGAAGATTGATAACAGCTAAGGTTCGGTGTTAACTTTTATTGTCAGGCAGGCTGTACAAGAAACTGTCTGGTATTGGCTTTTGCTTTGATTTATGAAAAGGTTGCCACATGAAGAAGACATCACATAAAACAGCACTGCTAGCAGCAGCGTTATTCAATGCAATTGTAACCATAGCAAATACTAACTAATGCTCATTAGGTTCAGCATCATCCCTTGCTACTTTCCATAGTTTGGATGGGGTGGGCCCTCATAGCAATATAATACACTCCCAAAGAAATGGGTGACTCGCTTGCTTTTACTTGGGTTAGCATGTATTTCTCCAAAGCTTTCGTTTTTTCTTTTCTTTCTTTCTTTTTTTTTTTTTTTTTTTTTTTTTTTTTTTTTTTTTTTTGAGACAGGGTCTCACTCTGTCACTCAGGCTGGAGTACAGTGGCATGATCATAGCTGACTGCAGCCTTGATCTCCTGGGCTTCAGTGATCCTCCTGTCTCAGCCTCCTGAGTAGTTGGGACTACAGGTGCAGTAGCTAGCAGTGTGATGCTGGTTCTTTAAGAGAGAGTCATTAAGAAATCGACTTCATGTTCAGTTATCCCAAGGTGTCAGTGATCAAGTAACTACCTGTTGGCTTTGCCTCAAGGGAGACATGTGTGCATACTCTCCCCTATGAACCCCAGAGGTGGCAGGAGTGTAAAATTCTGACTCCTGAATATCTACAATAGCTCCAAGTAGTGGCAGGTGGCTCTTCTGGAAAATGGTACCTAGAGCTTCTTTCTCAATTGGACCTTTTGTCCCTAAGGAGAATAGTCATCACTTTGCCTCATTTTTTTTTTTTTTAATCTCAATGCACTTTGATATAATGGAGTATCTTTTATGCTATAAAAACTTTCCTTCCCTTTGAAATCTTTAGTCTCACTAGTCCCAGTTGCATCTTAATATTCAAGAAAGGCAGCTGTGTTTTCCTTTAAGCAAATATAATTGTTGGGGGAAGGCATCTCTGCTTATCCCATGGACAAATACATTATGGGTAATGCCAAAAAAGAAAAAAGCTTGGGACCCCAGGAAAATTACGTAAATCTTTTCAACTCTTCATAAAGCGGATGAGTGCTGCCCTTTTCTTTAGAGCAGGCAGCTGTGGAGGCTACGGCCCAGCACGTGGACAGAGAAATCGCCATCTTTCTTTCAGTTCCCAGGTAAAGACAGAGAAGACAGAGATGCCCTTTGTGTCTCTTGTCTGTTTCTCAGGCAGCCACATTTGTCGTAGTTGAACCTACTTCCATTTTGATATTCCATGTTTTTTTTCAGGCTTTTATATTCCATTTATTGAATTCTGGCAAGATTTGGCCGTTCTCGGATGTTCCTTATCTAGGGAAATCCTTTGTGCAAATGTGGGAGGCAATCCTCTCAAGCAATAGAATGAAAAAATACCAGCAGAAGCATGCATTAGTTATCACTGGGAGCAGAATATGGCCCTGGCCCAAGCAGGTTGCATCTAATAGCCTCTTGTTGCCTGGAAGGCTTCTGGTTCCTGGAATTGCTTAGAGTGTACAGGCAAGCCCCTGCCGTAAAGGAGGAGACACAGCAGCAGCTGGGGAGAATCACATTTGGCCCACAATGGCAGTAAGATGGTGCCTGGGAAGCCCTGCTCTCAGATTTGCGGGGAGCCAAATTATGAAGGTTGGATGTGAGATGGTGTCATTAAGGGCTTTCTGGAGAGATCATGCAATTAACTATGAAGCCAAATGAGCCAGTATGTTAATATATGGCGAAGGTACTCCTAAAATGCTCATGAAGGCAATGTAGTGACTGTCATAAAAGTTTCTTTTAAGCAGAAACTTTTTGAAAGGGTAAATGCTAAATCTAAACCTCAAATCAACTTTAAAAACAGACATAGCTGAGATCAAGGCTCAAACATTAATAGAGGCAAACTCTTTTACTCCAGAAAGTGAAGAAAGAGACTGCTAAGCCCAGATGATTTTTCCTGGCTTTGCTTCCCTTTTAGAGGATGTGGATTGAGCCAGAAAGGGGCATTATCTGGTCTCTATTATTTTCAGACACTGTGGATTTTGTATGGCAAGGTGCTTATTGGAGGAGAGCCAGGCTTCTCATGAATTTCAATCTGACAAAATGCCCAGCCTGAACTACATGACCATAAGAAAGTGCCGAACCAAGAAAGTCCAACCCAATGCTAAAGATAGAATACTAAGGAAAAGTTTAGTGCAAGGGAAGGCAAATAAATTTTGTTTCAGGCACCAACTCCATTGATTGTGGTAGCTCCCTGCAGTATTTCCTTGAAAAGGATTCAGAGGCTATGACAGACTCAGCCTAAAAGAATGTCAAGATTGATTAGTGATGTCTGTCGCTGGCTTAAGCATTGAAAGAGCTGGCATTTTTCCTTTGTATTTGCTACTTCTGCTTTAAAAACATATATAAAAATGTGTTCACCCCTTGATTGATAGTGCCTAAACCAGAAATAGGAAGGATCTGGTTGGGGTAGGGGAGAGAAAGGAGGAAGAGAGAGAAGGAAAAAAGAAGGACAAAAGCGTAAAGGACTGTATAGTGCAATTTTCATATCTTTTCTCTGTTTTTTTTTCACCTTTTTTCCTACCAGCAGGTTTGGTGAAATGAAATATCACAAAACAGGACTCTATATTTTGTTACCTCTTGTCCCAGTATGGCTCCTAGTAGGAGAACTCGTTACTTCTCCCTCATTTCAGGCAACCTGAGCGCCAGTGAAACTGACTGGCATTTGCAGGTACCTGAAAGGTAATCGGAGTAAGAACAACTGGTAAAATGTCCTTTATGTGCAGTCTTTCCTGCCGTTTCGTTTGTAATGAATAAGAGAATATATTAAGATTCCATTTTGCTTAGCATTTGTAATATATGCAAACATATTAACCTTTGGTACATTTTTGAAATAGTCTCCTGGGCAAAGACCTTAGTTTATAAGCAGGGAAATAAGACTTCAGTCAGATGGCCTCACTCCTAAATACTGGAAGGAGGAAATGCTCCATCTGTTAAACAGTTCTTTCAGTCTAAATGTTGGCACTTATAACCAATATTGGAGATCTAAAAGTGGCCGGATTTGATGGTGTCTGATAAAAATTAATATTATAATTGATTTGCCATCACGTTGAAATCCTTTGATAAAAAGCTTTCATTCCTTGATTTCATTATACAGTATGTGATTGTGATAAAAATTATCTCATTACTCTATTCAATTTAGATAACAAAACCAGTTATTCAAACCTTAAACTAAAGTTATCATCCTGAGCAGTACTTAAGTCTTTCTCTTTTCGGGTCTTCAGTCCTAGCTCAAATTTGAGTTGCTGGCCATAATCCTCCTATTTGACAGTTGACATTGATTAAGTTAGGCCAACAAGTCTAAAATTTCAGTTTCATGGTCTGCTGTATAGCCACAGCCATTACATACCTCTAGTACCATGATATGATATATGATATGATGTATGATCTGATTTGCCAAAACTCCAGATTTTATAGACTTTTCACATAATCATTTAGTAATGTGCAATTAACTTCTGAATGGTAATCAATCCACATACACCATGATTTTATGATGTGTAAGGCTTCAGGTTCTCACTCATCCTTCACAAAGGCCACTCACTCAGGCACAGGGAAGACCTTTAATTTTATCTGGGTTTTCTTTGCATTCAGCCATGGTGCATATATAGAAAGGAGAATCCTCCTAGTTCATCCTCTTCCCCATTCCTGCTTATGAGTTGGCTACAAGGCCATTACAGGCAATGCTGTCATTACCTGTCCATTTAAGACCATTTGAAAATGAAATCATCATTAGTACTTTCACATTTCTCCCTATGATTTCTAAATGTCCTTTGGTGGTTAAAGCTTTTGTGGGTGTGGGGAAGGGACAGACCTCACAGCATGATTAAACTGAAATGTTACCCAACATTTTAATAACACCAGCATGTCTAGGCCTCCTGCAGAAGACCGCCTGCTTGGCATCACAAAATAACATTTGTGACCCTAAGGATACAGAAACACACGAAAAGAGGCTGGAAACCAGTTTCTGGCCTGTTTGAATACTGGTTTAACAGTAATAGAACTTTAACTGTGTGGATTTATTATTCTTGAAACATCCAACTTGTTTTAGGCAAGATTTTGCTACTATTAAGGCAAATTAAAGCAGTTTGCCATCAATTCTGTTGAGTTCCCCTCACTGCTTAGTCACAAGTAGCAGCCCTGCCACCAGCAGTGGGCAAATCTATGCCAAGTGTAATTACTTCAAATACAGTTCCATTTATTCATAGGGAGGACTGTTGCTCCCTGTGAGCACGTACTTGGGGAAAGAAAAGATACGTAGGTTTATGTTCATTATGTACCCCGTGATGGAGGTGTGGTTTTTAACATGAGTATAGCTTTTTAATCCCTTCATCAAAAACACATGCAACAGCCCTCCTCTTTTTCCACCACCTGAACACTTTGTGGTCACCTTCAAGTTTCGTGAGCAGTTACCAACTCTCAGACGTATCATATTCTAAAACTTGGTTTTTAAGTTGGCTGTTTGAAAATAGCAGCTCATTTTTCTTTGGAAAGAAGATGATAACTAATGGTTAGGTTCCCAGAATAACCTGCAGAAATATATTAACAATAAATGTGTATTAATAATAATAACAGCTACCATTTATTACAGGCTTACTCAGTGCCAGACATTGTGTGGAGAGCTTAAACGTTATCCTACTAATCTTCACAACAATGTTAAACAGTAGGAACTGAGGAAAAAGTTGCGTCTTAGAGAGATCAAGAAACTTGCTCAAGCTTCCATTGCAAGTAAGAGGTAGATCCCAGTTTTGGATATGCATATTTTAGATGCTAGATCCTGTGTTTTTAACCATCACAGTAAATGGCTAAAACATAAGTAATGACTGTATTCTAGAACTTAAGTATTTATTGGGGAATTGGTTCTCAATTCCAGTTGGGATGTTAAGAACATGTGTAGTTTGACCACTCTTCCTCACAGGTCTGCCTTGTTCCCCCACATATACACTGACTAATAGAGTGCTGATGAGAAGTGGAGAAGGTACCCCAGTGGCTTCTCAGGGGGAAAGGTTTGAGCAGCTGATGGTGTTTGGCAGATGTAAAAGGCACTGGGAATACTGCCCTTTTGGAGCTTCTGGTCTAATGGGAGAAATAACTGATCATCCAAATAACTTGACAATGGCAATTGTGAAAAGTGCTGTCAAATGCTATGAGGAGCATGTCCCATGGGAATTGACTGTGAGGCATTGGAGACAACTTCTTAAAGCTGATATAAAGGCTAAAATAGTAGGCATTAGGGGAAGGGCAGCAGGGCCAATGTGTGTTAAGACCCTGAGGAAGTTGCTGAGCTCCTTTGGAGTTCTGAAGGGAAACCTATTGTGGGAAAGCGTTGCAGAGAGAGATGGAGGCAGGGGTTACATCTTGTACGACCTAGTAGGTCATAATCACTATTTTGGATATATCCCAAGAGAGGCAGGAAATCTTGAAGGGTTAGGGTTGTAACCTAGAAGTTGTGAGACCAAATCTGTAGTTTAAAAAGGGGCACTCTGGCTGTTGTTGTTTTGATAATGAATTGTGGTAGAGAAGAGAGTTAGAGACCAAAAATGGAAACAGAGGGACTACATGGGAGACTATTGGAATAGTCCAGGCAAGTGGTTATGGTGACTTGGACTAAGATAATGGCAATGGAAATACAGAGTGATCCATTCCAGGCCAGGCACGGTGACTCATGCCTGTAATCCCAGCACTTTGGGAGGCCAAGGTAGACAGATCACTTGAGGTCAAGAGTTTGAGACCAGCCTGGCCAACACGGTAAAACCCCATTTCTACTGAAAATACAAAAATTAGCTGGGCTTGGTGGCAGACACCTGTAATCCCAGCCACTGGAGAGGCTGAGGCATGAGAATCAGCTTGAACTCAGGAGGCAGAGGTTGCAGTGAGCTGAGATTGCACCACTGCACTCCAACCTGGGCTACAGCAAGACTCCATCTCAAAATAAAAAAGAAAGAAAAGAAAAGAAAAAAGGAAGTGGTCAATTCTAGATGTATTAGAATTTAGACAAGACTAGGTGACAGAATGGATATTGGGAATGAAAGGGAGAAAGGGAAGGGTATCAAGGACAACTTCCTGATCTTGGAGGGTCTATTTACTGAGATGGGGAAGAAAAAAAATCAATTGGGGGTAGAGGAGGTAATTAGTTCAGTTTTAAACATGTGGTACCTGTAATGCCTTCCACGTAAATAGCAGTAGTCAGTCACCTATAAGAAGGCTGGGCTGGAGATACAAATTAGATAGCGACCAGCACGTAGATGGTATTTGAAGCCATGAGAATGGCTGAGGTATCTGTGGAGAGAGGAGAGAGAGAAGAGCAGAGGGACCTCCAGGACCGTCACCCCAAGGAACTCCAACATTGAGGGATCAGTTAGAAGACAGTGAGCCAGACAGCCAGGAGGAAAAACAGGAGAGTGTAGTATTATGGGAGCTCAAGAAACTCTCTTCAAGAAAGGGTCAATTTACTGGAACAAGTCTGTGCTGATCGAGTCCTATAAGATGTCTACTAAAAATCACTGGATTTGGCCACTTAGAGGCCTGTGATTTTAGCAGTTCTATCCAACAGTTGAATGAAAGCCACTTTGGCATGGATAGAGAAGAATGGATGGAAGGTAAGGAAGTGGAGGCAGAAATTGAAAGGGTATTTGCTAGAGCTGTGCTTCCAAAAACATGGTAGCCACTAGCCACTTATGACCGCTTAAATTTATTAAAATTAAGTAAAATTTAACATACTTTTCCTTTGTTGCACTAGTCATATTTCAGGTGCTAAGTTACCACCAGTGGTGTGACCACCATGTTAGACAGCGTAGATTTAGTACATTTCCATCACTGCAGAAAGTTCTGTTGGATGGCACTGTTCTAGAGAATGCCGGAAGGCAGGTGAGAACCATCTCAGGAGAGAAAATCCCACTAGAAGGCAAGGGTGGAGGAAGGTAAGAATTGGATCCATGCATAGGGATTGCCTTTCTTTTGATGAGAGAGACACTCTTCCTCCAAAGTAACAATAGAAAAGGAGAAGATGGGTGCCGATCCAGATCTTATGTTGGGAAGATGAGGGAGTTATCTTTTGGTTTATTTTTATCTCAGTGAAACAACAGGCCAGCACATTAGCCAAGGGTGGAAAGGGAAAAGAACCAGGCGAGATTTTTGAGGAGGTTGGAGATGGCATGAATAATCCTAGTAATAGGGGGAGAGTGAGTTTACCAAAGAAGAGCCATAACATTGTGGCAGGATTTAGTGTCTGTGAGTTTGTAGTGATTCTAGTTTCCCTAGTTTTGTGATTTTTCTCCAGAAACACTCAACTGGAGAGTAGTATTAAGGGGCTTTCATAAGGCAGCCATTCTTAGATTGGGCTGTGTGTAATGGCATGTATTAATACTGCTGAATTGGAACCCTTAGGGAGATGTAAAACTAATGGAGCTTAGCATGGTGAATCCAATGCAGACATGAATTGAGAAATGCATTATTTGGTCCTACAGTAATATATCATTATCCCTTTACGTAGAAATCATTGAGATTCCACCTCTGAAATACTCATGTATGAGACTCATCATAATCATTTGGAGAATCTGTGTGGTAGATTGTTGTTTTCTGTACTTCATAGTTGGTCTTGTTCATTTTAGTCTCAGCAGCAGACTAGAATGTTAAGCCAATTTGCTAAATCTTGCCTGTCCTCTGTAAAATGCTTAAATCCATTTATGTAATACAAAGGGATATGTTGGAATTTAGTGCCTTCTTATGGCATCAGTACTGAATACTTTAATCAGAGCAAAAAAAGAAACATGTTAGAATTTTCAAATTACAGAGTTATCGTGTGGATGTTTCACAGGGGCACGTGCAGTTCAGTGTGCTTATACACCCGTATAAACTTCTCACATTTATTAGCTATAAAATACCTTGAAGGTATATTTTCTTCTAGTTTTTATATTTAATTTATGGAGTATTAAGCAGGAAAATATTACAACAACTTGAATGCATGATGCACTTATTTTCTAAAAATTAGTAAATAGTGTTATCGTGTGTGATTAGTTGTGTTTAATGCTAGAGGTGAGATATTACGAATTAGCAACTCACCTTCTAAGTTATTTTCCTTACCAGTTACCTTAAACATGTCCATTTCCCAAATACAGAGAGACCATTTTCTCATTTCCAGGGACTTCCAGGAGATTAAAAGGTTAACATTTACAGTGCTCTGATTTCAAGAATGCAAGGCACTGTGTACAAAATTTGTATGTTGTTTGAGCACTTTTTTTAAAGCCTCTATGTTCAAACCTTTTGAAATGAATTTAGTTCCTATGGAAACTTATCGCTGCTGGAGATAGTGCCCTTATCCAAAAGAAGAAAATAAAATCAATTCAGAGCATGATTTTATAATTGTATAACATAGCTTGGGAATGGACATTAGGAATATGTGCAGTTGTGCTCTTTGGCTGTTATACTGGTTCATATTAGATTGTGTTTGAAAACAACCTTGCAAATGTCACCATCTGTCCTTCACTTTGAGGCCAGAATAGGTAAAGAGCAGTTTAAGCAGAAGTTTCAGTGGGTACTCTTTCCTGCAACACCACAGGTAGTACCTTGTGAGGAGGCAGGGGATATGATAAATATTTTACAAGTAAAATTAGCATTGGTAGTTGGAGGAGAGGGAGAAGGAAGAATGCTGGTTGAACTCCTAGGAAAGGTTGGCATTTTGCAGGCTATTCTTTCACTAGAATTCATGTTGATGAACACAAAAAGGAGGCAGGTGAGGCAGGCAGATGGACTGTTTGAAAGTTGTAGTAATAGTAGTGTATGCTTGAAGTGATAACTTAGCCTGTGGTAAGGATATGGAAAACTGAGGAAGGGTTAAAAGTGAAAGAGGTATTTTATTTTTTATTTTTATTTTTATTTTTTATTTATTTTTTTGAGAGGGAATCTCGCTCTGTCACCCAGGCTGGAATGCAGTAGCGCGATCTCGGCTCACTGCAAGTTCTGCCTCCCGGGTTCACGCCATTCTCCTGCCTCAGCCTCCTGAGTAGCTGGGACTACAGGCGCCCGCCACCGCGCCCGGCTAATTTTTTGTATTTTTAGTAGAGACGGGGTTTCACCGTGGTCTCGATCTCCTGACCTTGTGATCCACCCGCCTTGGCCTCCCAAAGTGCTGGGATTACAGGCGTGAGCCACCACGCCCGGCCTGAAAGAGGTATTTTAAAACAAGAACTAACAACCTCAGTGACTTCTTGAAAGTAAAGAATCAGCCGGGTGCTGTGGCTTATGCCACATCCTAGTACTTTGGGAGGCCAAGAATGGCGGATCACTCGAGCCCAGAAGTTTGAGACCAGCCTGGGCAACATGGCAAGACCCCATCTCAGCAAAAGAAAATCACAAAAGTTAGCCGAGTGTGGTGGTACGCGCCTGTAGTCCCAGCTACTCAGGAGGCTGAGGTGGGAGGATCACCTGAGCTCAGGAGATCGAGGCTACAGTGAACTGTGATCACAGCACTCTACTCCAGCCTGGGTGATAGAGCAAGATCCTGTCTCAAGAAAACTAATAATTTAAAAACAGGAAAATTAATAAATAACAAAAGAACCAAAAATTGATGTATGATGATGAGCTAACAATATTGCTATTGGTGAAAAGTAGGAGGAAAATCTTGTTTGGATAAGAAAACTAATAACAAATTGACCATATCCAGTTGATACTTAGTGTAGAGTCTTAGAAGGAATCTAAGAGGATCATCAGATGTAGTCTCTGGCTTCAGATGGCTAAGATTACTGATTGTATATTTTATAGAAAAACTGAAGACTAAAGAAACCTAAGATCACACAGCTACCAACTGGTAAAGAGACTCGAAATCCAATTCAGTCACACACACAGTCGTAGGAGTACCCCTAAAGAAAGAAAAATACTTTCACAAGGAACCGTAGAAGAGGAGTAGGGACAAATATCTGAGCTTTGGGAATTACTTATAAATAAAAGAGGAAAGCGGGTGGGGAGAGAGCAATTAAAAAGACCGAGAAGGGGCCAACTTACAATTTCATGAATAGAGAAAGCTTCCAGGCTTTCCAGATGCTCATGTTACACCTCACACCCAATGGCTTGCCCCATGACTTCAATAATGCGTTGGTTTCTCTGTCTCTTTTCTCACACGGTTACTGAGATACTAAATCAGAAGGGTTTGTGCCAAACTTGTGCTGAAGGCTGATAATGTAGGGGGCATTATGAATTGTTTCCGAGTTTACATTTTGGTCTTTGCTTAGAGTTTGCATGTGGGATTTCATCTCTGTCGTCTTTAAGTTTTCAATCAGTTTTCTATTTAGTGCCACAAAACCTGCGGAAATGGCATCACCATTAGGAATTGTGGTGCCCAGGCATCTAGGGGGAAAAGCAAACTTTATTACAGCAATTTCTCAGGGGATACAATATATATAAATAAAATATCATTGCATTTTTTTGAATGTTATTTCTTGACAAGCAATATATGCACATGATAAAAAATGTAAATATTATATGCAGAAGTCAATCTCCTTCATAACTCTTTGGCCACCTATCCAACTCCCCTCCTTGGAAGCAACTGCTATTTCCAATTGTGTATTTTTTCAGATATATTTTATAATCATTTCTCAGCCTTTTGGCTAAGATCAAGTGTAGATATTTATGTCAAGTATATATATATATTTTATGTATATGTCAGCATATACATGGTATATGATTTTAAATTAAACTTGTGAAATCATGAGCTCGTGCAGAATAAGTAATCATTGCTGTCCAACATCCATAAACTCTTATTCCATTTTCCATTAACCATTCATTTTACTGCACGTCTGTTTCGGAGAACAAGAAAGAACTTGGGCTAGAAGTACTGGACACTCAGTATAAGTGTGAGGTGAAGCCCATCAGTAAATACATAAATATATTCCTGCCTTAGATATGTTTATATGTAAAATGATATGCTGTGGTGGAAAGTACAGCCTGGGGGGCAGAGAGGAGCCTGGAGCATCCCTTGCCAGTGTTGAACATCTCCCATCGTGGGGTCCCCTACACCTGCTTAGGTACCACTGCAGGGCCAGGCAGCGGGGCCTCCCCCCAGTTCGTATGCTGTCTCTGCTGTTCTGTGTCCAGCTCCTTTAGGAGAACCTTCTTCTCGTGTACTGCTTTTTTCTCATGCGTGGGCTTACTCACTAGAATTCCTCTTGCTGTCAGAGCACTGACCCAGCTGGTGAGGTTTCCTACCCAGCAATCCATTTCCTTCCACTCCTCCCCATGTCACCAGCCTTATTTTGTAATGTTCTTCACTGCGGACACCCTTCTTTAGCTAAGAAATCGAAGTATTGTTCCTTAACCACACCAGGTCTGCAAGGACCATGCCCTCCTTTCTGCCTGCCCTTCTTTGTCTTTCTCTAAAAGAATTGGAAACCACCTTCCCTGACATCCTAACTTTTAAGCACATTTTTACTAGTTCTTCTACTTGATGGGAATGTCATGGTCTGCTTGCAGAATGTGTCCTTGATGAAGGTGTTTTGGCTCTGTAATTTGTATGTAAATCTCCATGTGAATCTTTAAAAAAAAAAAAAAAACGTCTGTTAGAGATGTCACTGCCTCCAGCTCTAGCCTTTTCTTCTCTCTTCTTTTGCTGCCTTTCCTTCATTTATTCTCTGTCTAGAATGCCTTTCTATCCCATCTCTAATTGCCTAAGCCCTTTCCATTCTTGAAGACCCTACTGAAATTCCATAATCTCATCTAAAACTTTTCCTAGTCATCTCCAGTCAGATGTAATCCTTCCCTTTTGTATTTTACTATTGCCAGATGTGTCCCTTTAAAGCAGCTCTTATGAGCTAGATAGGTCTGCCTGACTCAGTCTCTTTGTCACGTCCCAAGGTGCCTGGTATCTCACAGGTACTCTAAAGGATACTGAATTGACCTCATCCTGCCACCTCCATTTCTTCTTCACTGCCCACTTTCTTCTTTACCAATTTCTGCCTGGCTTCTGCCTCACGCACTGTGCTCAGATTCTTCCTCCAGCTTGCTACGGAGCACATTCCGTGGCCGTTTATCAGTCTTCCTTCTTTTTGACTGTCTTCTCTGTCATGAAACTCTGGTCTACCCAGCCTTGTGATGCTGTGTTACACCAGTTCTCTCCACGGTCCATTCTCCTACTGCTCCATCTTCCTTCCCTGTCACCCCCAGGTATGGACTGTTCACCAACCCTCTGTTGTCCTTCCTTCCCTTTGCCTCTACACTCCCCACCACATCTTGCAGGGGATTTCGACACTGCAGCTGTAGCCCTGCCATCATGCTGAGCTCCAACTCCTTGCTTTAGATCGTGGTGAGGAGATGTTATTTCCACTTGAACTTCCTGTCATTACTTGAGCATGTTTATTCTTTAAATCCCCAAGGCCTAAGCCATCCTGTTATTCTCTCAGTCCTTCATCTTCTTTACCTCCATGTCCTCTCAGTTACCACATCATTCTATCCTTTCTTTCCAGTGCCTCCATTCTTGCTGGATCATTCTCTTCATCAGCTTGTTTCATCTTTATAGCTGGGTGCTGCTTCACTGACCTCCCTGCCATGGAGTTCCACTTCCATCCGTCTGATTTATTTTTACATTGGATCCACCTTCCCAAGATGGTACCTTTATAACTTCACCCTCTCATTTAGAAAGGCCAGTGACTTTTCATCACCTGCAGGATAGACTCTAGGTGTGCTGTCTCTTCTTGGCAGACTCTCCGTATCCCAGCCCCTCCCTTCTCAGCACTACCCCACTCTTCCAACCCTCTACTACAACCTGAGTCCCCTGAATATGCCAGACTCGATTGAGCCTGGACCTCAGCTCACCTAGATCCTCTCAAATGCCCTCTGACTCTTACAGTCCTTCACTCTGTGGGCTTTTTTAAAATCCCATCTCCTCTCTTCCTTGGAATCCCCCCAGACTACCCCTTCCCCCAAACTATCCACCCACAATAGAATGGTTATACCCTCAGAACAGCTGTAGCGTATACTGCCTGTACTGTTTCCTTGACACTTCGGTTGCCTTGTGTTACTTGTGACCTTTATGAGTGTGTGTGTTTCTCCCCCAGTAAATAAATTTCTTGGGGGAGTATTTAGTATTCTCTCCCCTCCACTTCGTTCCTGCCCATCCTTGACTGCCCCCTTCCTAGTCTGTACACAGTGGCACAGCTCTGATGTCCATGTGACATTCTTTCTGCCTTGCAGCACTGCATCCAAGGAAGTTTGGCAGCATGGCCTATTGGCCCCATTTTGGGATTTCCCTCTTCCAGTGGCAGTGCCTAAGCATTCCCCTCTTCAAGTTACTGATAGTGATGGAAAACAGACAAAAGGCTTGACTCTCCCCCTCCTCCCACTGCTGCTTCTGCTGGTCTTCATTTTTAGCACTCTGACACTTAAAGGGCAAATCAGTATGGATAATTTTTTTTCTTCACTTGTCCCTAAAATAAATACATTTGCAATTCTTTCAGTTAAGGGAGCCAGACACATTCCTTCTAGTGTGTATCTGGTATTTGGATCTTGCTTTTAAAGTGTAGTGGAAAAAAGCGTATCATGTAAAGTAATGTAACACGCTCTCTCACCACAGACTTAAATTTTGGTCTTAACCTAGTTTTTTAGAATGTGTCACAGTTCTCATTGAGATATGTGACAGTTTTGAAATTTTTAAAATTAAACTGTTCTTGACTTCTCTTGGTATTAAAAGCACTCTCTTAAATTTGATCACAGCAGGGAAGAGGTAGGGGTACTGGAATGTATTTTTATGCATGGACGACTCAAAGGGAATTTCACCAAACTTTGTACCACCCAAGTCACCCCTCAGCTGAGAAGGAACATATAAAATTCATCCCAAAGGGCAATTCTTTGTAAAAAATTATAAACACCTAAAAATAGAAGCTTCACATGCATGCGTGCCCACTTATATTTCTGCACAGAAAGCTGCCTGCATGCTACTCAACAGCAAGAGTCCGTGATTCTAAGCGATTCTAATAGATTGAGGAAAGTGATATAAGAAGGCCCATGAAGTAAGTATTTCTCCAAATAGGGAAGGATTGTTTCTGGGACGGTATGTTTGATGTTCCCTTCAATTTTCTCATTAAGTCTTAGGTTGATTGTTAGTATCCTTTGTCAGAAAAACCTGGTAGATTGCCAAGCCTGGTGCCCTGTCCCTTGGCTACACTGGGGACTCCCATGTTGGCTATTTCCAGTTATCCATCTTCTAAACATTAGGTTTTCTGCAGGAAAAATGGGTGATAAAGGGAGTACCACCCCTTCAAGAACTTGAAATTAAAGTTATCTTCGAAGACAGATGTCATAGTTTGCTTTAGTTCCCAGCCTTGGACTCCCCATTTCTCTCCCTCGTCCTTCCCAGTGGATAGGTTGCTGTGCCCACCACTGGGAAGGGTGGATTCCTTCCCTTTCTCCTCTAATTCCAGTAGATTATTTTGCTTCCTAATACATTTCTGCTTTCCTCAACTTATCCCAGTTCCTCCTGTCTTCCTTCTGTTGTGGGAGTGACTGAGCAGATAAAAGAATAAATGAACCAACCAACCCTCATGTTTTTAATCCTAAGACCAATTTTGATGAACATTCCAGAGTAGCATCATGAGGGATTGGAAATAACTCACAAAGCCTCGGGGGTGTCAGCATAAGTAGAATATATTATATAGATATTTAAGAAAATAGCTATTTAAGGAAAAATCTATGACTGATGCATTGTATATGGCTCATGATGAGCATATTTCTGTTACGTAATTAAACAGCTGTTTTACGAAGTCAGGAGAGAGTAAATGCCATGCCTTTCTTTAATAACAGTGGTAATAACAATGCTTTTCTTGACCCTGAAATCTAGTTGAGATATTCAAATAAAAAGTTTGACCTGTGTTAAGATTACTTGGTCTCATTCACACATTGATATATCCTTTGGAGATTCGGATTTAACATTTTCATTCCAATACCTGTGGATCTTTTGAAAGGACAAAGAGAATAATCTTCAAATTAGCAATTCTTAAAACCAAGGGCTACTTCTATGGACTGTGATTTTATTCTGTTCCCGCTATGTGCATGCTAGGAGATAGTTCTACCCAGAAGACTTTATATAACTGCTGCTAAAAAACTGCATTGCTAACCCACTAGTGCCTGTTTTTATTACAGCATTATTATTTGACATTTATTAAACAATAACAATATTTCAAGCATTGTTAAGAAAGGGAGGGAGGAATGGCTTATAGCTCTTTAAATAAAGGCTCCCCACCCAGACAAAAGTGCAATTTGTTAGCTATAGAATTTTGCCTGTTGAGAAGACTTTGTAGGCTTGAGAAAATAGCATCTCATGAGTACGTGATCATTCTAAATTATATGTGATCTGGAAGTTTATTTGGGGTCCTTCCAGATTGAGTTCATGTTGCCTTCAGTTATGTTGAGTCCCCAAACTCTATACAATTATTGCCTCTTAGTCCTAGTATCTTCTAAGTAAGAATTAAGTAAAAATTTTATCTGCCTTTTTAAAGATACGTAGCCCAAATATAAGTCAAGAACACCAAGATATGTTGGAAAGTAAAAATTAGCCAGTGGTTTGTTTCTTCCACCTCATACCAAATGCCTGACTTCCCAAATCCTTCCACCTGTTAAACAGCTAAACAAAACTTGGGGACCCTCATTCTTTGGAGGCTCAGTTTCCTAAGTTCAGACCCCTAATGAGGAATAGGAACTCTCCAGCTCTTCAGTTGTGCTGGGTGAGCCCATACAGTGAGATCCAACTCAGGGTTTGGTGCAGTTGGCAAGATCCCAAGAGGGTTTTCTGTGAAGGGTAGAATGAGAGCTGCGTCTTGAGAAGAAACCAGGCAGCAGGGGATTCCCATCGTGTCAGGGTGTGGGTGTGTTACTCTCCCCTGAGCACCACAGAGAAGCCTCAGCCTCTACCAGCTGTCATGTGGCCACATGTTGTTAAATTCCTGCTCTCCTAGGTTTTTCCACCCTGCCCCCCATCATTTCCAAGGACCCAGTATTATTGAATAAGAAAAACACATTGCAAAATTGAAAAGTTGTTTGCTCACCTTACATTTTGGTGTGTTTGTACCCGTCTGTTTAGGGTGTATGAGGCCTATTGGCATAAGAACTGTGTATCTGTGTGTATAGAGTGCTGTGTTGCTCATTTTAGCAGGGATAGGTGGCCAGAGGTCCTCTCTTTTGGATTTTCTTGGGTTTAGGGCTTTTACTCAGAGTCCTAACACTGGAGTGGAAGGCTGGCAGTGCTTTCCCCTCCTGCCCTCCAGGTCACGCTCCCCCTGTGGATCCAGACTATGGAATTGTGAACCTGACATCTTTTTCCAAAGTCAATAGTGGATTAAAATTAAAATGTTAAATCTTAAAGTATTTTCAGATACATACTATTCTTTCAAACCTTGGGTTTACAGGATAGAATTTTATATGCTCTGTTTTCTAGCTAGCCAAAGCTAAGCTTTTCTTTTAAAGCCCAAGCTGAAGCTATTCGATTAAATAGTAAGGCCCTCATTACAGGTCATGGTCTGCTCTCAGTGTGACTGGTTCGTTGAGCTAAGTGCTGAACTAGGTGATGTCCAGGTCAGCATTCCTTTCTCTGGTAACAGTGGAGGCCGCTTGGCATTTTGTGTTGTGATGGTAGAAAACGTATTAGTTAACATTCATCATGTTAGTAATCAAAAGAAATTGTATCTCAAATTGTATATGAAAACAAATGGAAACAAAGCAGGCAGCTTTTGGAGCTATTTGGACCACTTTAGAGAGGGCCCTCTAAAGTGTAATTGTGGAAATTTGATTATAGCTCAAATGGAAATATCATTAATAAAAGGGTTAGCAGTTATTAAGAATGTCAGAAAAGCTTAAAATTGAATTTTTCAGATCTTGCATTGTTAGAGGCTATTTACATTTTACTCTGAAAACAAATATTAGGATATTTAGATTTAAGGTAAAATCAAAAAGTTAATATAGTACATTTCAGATATTTTCTTTATATTGCATTTTACAATAGATTAATTATAAGTGATAAGAGAAACAAAAGTAAAGGATTACATATTTTTAAATATTGGCAATGTGCCTAGTAGCTTTAGTTTTGCATTTTAAAAGGAAAGCAGAAATCCTAATCACCGGGTTTAACAGCTAATAAAAAGTTGGTAGAGAAAAAAATTAGAGTTTTGCATTGTGATATAGGAACTAGACCTAAAGATTTGATTCCCTGATTGTGTCGTGTGTCTGCTTTTAGTGTAAAATATGGTTTTATGAGACCACCTGATCCCGTGAAGGATGCATTATCACAACCTGTTAAAAAAAAAAATTAGAATTCTCCTTTTAACACCAGCCATTATCATATTCATTTTCTCTCTCCCTCCTTCTTTCCTTCTTGTTCCTTCTCTTCTCCCTCTCTCTGGTCTTTCATCATAGTATCTGTAGAACTCTCTCAGCGTACTTCTGGTTCAGGTACAGAGAAAGGATCCTTTCCTTGCATGCCTACACTCATAATGAGTGACTTCAGTGGCCTCTAGAGCCTTGGGAGTTGTGGCTGCTAACTGATTGAGTGGAGAGTGGTGTGAGGAGTGTTATCTCCATATTTTTTCCTTCTCTGAAGTTACCTTATTATCCTCACCATTAACATTAGCAGAACTAAAAAGATGGGTAAGTAGTTTTCTTGAAATGTAAACCTCAGACCCACATCAAAGAAGATTCTAAGACTTGAAAGTAGAGGCAGCAGTGGAACCAACAGATAGTTTTAAAACAGAAAACCAAGTGTAACTGTGTTACGGAGTCTTAAGAGGGGACTTCTGAATACTCCCTCTGGTTTGTTTTTGCTAAAACTGTTTTTGTTTCTCTTTGATCAATTAATTTAACTTACAGGAAAGTCTCCTAAGGTAATAATCAGAAATGGTGGTAATAATTTATGTCCTTCATGTTTTTTAAGCAGTGAAAAATTAGAAACAGCCTAAATGTGTATCTTTATTCTTTTCTGTCTTTTTCCACAGTTTCTACAATAGACCTGTTAGTATAATGAGAAAAAATACTTGGATATATATTTTTAGATGCCTTTTAAGTGAATATTAACATTAAACATTAGCCAAAAAATGTTTTGCTGGTGACAGGCTACAGAATACCTACCAAAAGTGCTTCTTCTGATTTTGTTCCGGGGTCAAATCTTTGGGACTCCAGTTCTACCTTTGGTACTGTCAGCAACCCCTTGGGCCTTTGGTGCCACTGTATGGGGTAGGGAGGGCCAAAGGGAGGGCGGGCTGCTAGTGCTTGTGGAGATGAGGGGAGAGGAAGGGAAGAGCAGAGTAAAAGAGTACAAGAAAGAAAAGAAAAGAGACGTGTGTACATATGGTAGGATCCATGAAAGGTTCCCAGTAATTTCAAGTGACCACAAAACTGAATTTTTTTTTCTTGTTTTTGTTAAATGTATATTTTCGAAGGTTGACTCTGTTCCACCGATTTTTTTCTTGCTAAACATGTTTTTGAGTAACTATCAGATCTTCCCACTTCTTTATTAGTGTTTTAAGTTTTCCATATCTGTATTTTATCCTTAACATTGTCATTCACCATTTATTTGCCTCTTCCTTACGTACAAAGAAATTAACTTGTCTAATCATCCTTTGCTGCTAAGATTGAGTTTTCCTTCCTAGGTATCTTGAAAGTCTGCCTTTCATTATTTTTGCCTAATAGGGGCTTTTTCCATCAGCAGGAATGAAAGCAGTCAATAAAAGTCAATTGCTGACTCTATGATTATATGGAGGGTTTACCATAATGCATATTGGAAATGTTTTTGAAACCTTTATCCTGAATGGAAGGTGCCATGGCTTGTGTTTTATGGCCTTCTAATGTTAGACAGCAATCTCATTTAGCATTTTCCCAAAGTGAAAACAGTGCATTAGGGCAGTATAACAAGCTTTACAGATCAATACAGAGGCAAACCTTTACCCTTACAGATTAATCCAAGAAAGTGTCCCAGAGTCTACTCCAGGAGCTGGAGGACAATTATGCATCCTCTTCCCCTCTTTCTACCATCGAATCATTAATACAGATTGAAATGTGTACAAAAAGAATATCAGAGGATGACTACACACACACACACACACACACACACACACACACACACACACACACACACACACACACACACAGAACAGACCACCAGACGGGAAATCAAGAGCCCTGGAAGTGAGTAGTATTGATTTGTGGTGATAAAAGTATATTTTGACACATTTCAAATCATAAATAACTCATGGACTTTAACTTGCATGACTAATAGCTCAACTCAGGATACATGCTTATCTACAACTTAAACTACCTCTTTCTGAGGAGTCCATAACATTAGGTGAATTATCCCATTGTGAGTAGTCTTTTTAAAGGAAAAAATACGCTGTCTTCTTTATGATGTGCAGTGTGGCTGCTCATTTTTACAGTCTTTTCCTGTATGTTAATGAGGAAGGGCTGCATATCTGGTCAGGGTTGTTCTAGCCTTCCCTCCTCACCTCCTTCCCCCTGCTTTTAAATCTGAGACACATTGGAGACAGGATCAGTTGTCAACACTAGGATACAATGTAACCCCGCTTTCCTGTGAGCTATTAGTCATTAGTCATGTATTTGCTAGGTTCAGCTGATCTGATGCTTAATCATATTTTATTCAATATTTATCTAGATGCAGGTCTTCCTATAATTAGTCACTTAGTGGTATCTGTGCCTATACTCTTTGAAGCACGACTGATTCCTTTTAAATCCTGATGTTCATGGTAAAGGATTAGGGAAATCTGTGTCCAGAAAAATTCATAGACATCTGAAGTTTGAAATCTTAAAGCATGGAAACTCCGGGGATTCTATTTAAATTCTGTTCTTAGGTATTTGACAAAGCAGTAAGGTAATGAATGAAAAAGTAAAAGGGATGTTATAGAAAAATTGCTGAAACTTTTTTTTTTTCTCTGTATGTCTGTGTTCTTTAGAGGGTAGTAGGAAGTCAGGGAACTGCCAACATGCTTTGCGTTTCTATTCTAGCAAAATAGATATTAGCTTAGTGTACTGGATAAAAGGACTGAGGAGACAAATCGTCGCCCAGGGGTTTCTTTATTGATGAGAAATATTCCCCCTGTGTTCTCTAGGGGTTTTTTTTTTAGAACCCATTAAGTTTAAAATAATGTGATTTCAAGATTACTATGGAAATAACAAATTTAAATTTCAAAAATAGAAGTGATAAGACTGGAAGCTTGTATTAAAACTAATTTGAAAAAACATGAATTTCTAGATTAAAAGTAGTAGTACTGTGTTTTTTTTTTCTTTGTATGTATTTAGTCCTTACAGTCCAAACTTCCCTGCCGTGTTAATAAGAATATTTTACCTTCATTTGTATAACTCATTTGGTTTATTATCATTTTTCAAGCGTATATTATAAGCTTTTTGGAAACATTTACATTTGGTCTCAGATATTCACAGAAGCAATCTGACTAAAATCTGAGATTTGTAAGTATAAGTAGCAAAATTTTAACCCAAGGGACTTTAAAATGTTTTCTTTGTACCCATTTGTATTCACTGAGTAAATGTATTACATGACTTCTGTAGGGGTTCCCATGTCTAATAGCTGAGGTGACAAAATAAGTCACAGCCCTTGGAATTTGCATTCTAGTAAATGTAGGTTGCTAAATTGTATTAGGTTGTATGGTGTAGTCACTGTCACGTGCATGGCAAGAAAAGTGAATACAGAACCAATGGGGTCACCATAAAGGGAATGATAGACTGTACCGGGGTTGGGGGGTGGAGAGCTAATGAAGCTGACACTTGAGTGAAGTATCAAAGGATGAGTAGGTTTTCTCCAGATATATAGGCATAGGTGGGAGTTTGGGTGTAGAACATTTCCAGAAGCAAGAGCAGCGTGAGCTTAGACCTGAAGAGAAGTGTAAGAACCAAACCCTGAACTGGGTTTGTCTAGGCTTCAGCTGTGTGCAGGGTGTGGGGGTGAAGGCAACAGGGTAGGCAGGAACCTGCTCAGGAAGGACTAGCCAGCTGGCCTTGTATTTTGTGTAGAAAGTGCTGGGGAAAGAGACCGTCTTCGATTTCCTATTGGAAAGAACCCTCTGGAAGGTGTGTAGGGGCAGGTGAAGAGGGTATCAAAGCTGAGAGATCAGCTGGGAGGTCATTTCTTGAGTCCAGGATGCGTCTCACTTGGAAGCAATGGAACGACAGTGATGTGGAGCAAGAGGACCAGGCTGCGGGGATCCCCAGCTTTGTGGCCAAGTGGATATGGGAATGGAAGAGAGAACTTAGGGCTTCCAAGTTTCTGGCATGTTGATACGGTTTTGGTTTGGAAGGGACGGTTATATTGTCCAGACTAACACAGCAGTGTCAGTTAATGGAACTCATTTCTTAGAATTTATTTACCCTTTGTCATTTTTATCATGGGAAAAATTTAGCTATCTTTAAAGTTTAAGGAAAATTCTTTCTCTTAAACTTTTTTCTACATTTGCAACATCTGTGTCTTACTGTACGTTTTGTGTATTCTTTAACCTTGATTGTTATTCTGAATGAAGACCATTGGTCTCAGCGGTCCCTGTGTTTGTTTTCAGGCGGTATGAGTCTCATCCGGTCTGTGCTGATCTGCAGGCCAAAATTCTTCAGTGTTACCGTGAGAACACCCACCAGACCCTCAAATGCTCCTCTCTGGCCACCCAGTATATGCACTGTGTCAATCATGCCAAACAGGTAGGTGTGCCAGCCAGGCCAGTGGGGGCACTGGGCAAATCGAAAACTGGATGACCTGGGGCAGTGGTAAGGACTAAGTGGGCCGCTGTGTGTGAAAAGGCTTTCTAAGCCCTAGTCATCATCATCAAGAATTACTGTAATGAGTTGATTAGGGCATAACTTCTGTCGGATCATTGTCAAAGAGCCCATATCTTCCTTGCGCTCAACTCATTTACTTGCAGAAAAAAGGATTCTACTAAGATTATACTTTTCTCCACTTGCCCTGAGCTTTTGTCTTCTAATAATAATGTTCTCAAGGTCATTCCTCATACTTTGAGGCCAATATTTAGAGCCAGTGAAGAGGATACAGATTAAGAGCTGGCACCTTTGGGCCCATAAGCAGCAGGTAGTCAGGCAGAGGGCCAGGTTAAAAAAAAAACCCCACCGTTCAGTCACTGTCCAACCCTTCCACTAGTTTGACAGAGTCCACTTAATTGGACAGGGAAAGGGAAACCAGAGATAGCATTTAAAAAAGAATTCCACTGCTTTTATAGACCATAGCCATATTCTTCTCTTGACCCTTCATATCAGAATAATACGATGTTCACAGGACGTGCATTTTCTCTAATTTATGTACTTTAGAAAGCTAATGATAAACCCTGAAGCAAATTATCCATTCTGGCAGGTCACATAATTGCCTATCATTTAACCAATTTAACCGTTGGATATAGGTTGTTCTGAGAGGCGGAAATTGTTGGAAACCTTGATTCCTTCTGCTGACAAACTCCATAGATTTGACCTTCTAACCCAACTAAATCTAGTGTTTGAGTTACACAGCATGCCTTTCTGCAGCCTAATTTGCTGTAGTTATAATAATATCACTTGGGGTAAAATTTTTATACTCTACAAATATCCGATGGGAGGGTTAGTATTGTCTGGATAGCTGGAAAATAACAGTAACATTGGTGGAAAAAAATATAATCAATATTTATTAAAAGCCTATGTTGTCCTTAAAAGCCTAGTGGCTGGCAACTTTTTTCTGTTTCTTGCTTGTAGCATAACTCTTCGTAGCGTGCCAGGAATCCTTTTCTTTAAAGGTCTTTGGTAGAGGTAATGTTGCTGATGTTAAGTTAGTACATTTTATTTGTCGAAAACAGCTTCTGATATGCTCTTAATAAACCCCAGCCTTCAATATGAATACAAACTGAAGGACTTGGGACTTGTAGGTTGATTCATGGATTTTTCTAACTTGATAATAGTGCCTTATTGAGGTGGTGGCCAGTGGAAAAGAGTGACTGTGACAAAGTGTATGTTTCAATGCTGGTCTCTAACATACGTGCCTGTTTGTACCATGTGATTTGTAACATTACCACAGTGGCAGCCGCAGGGGCATTGGGAGTGCTGACCCCATCCTGCCTGTCTGGGTTGTGTTGAATTATCTACACATAGTCCTGTGACATCAATGGTATATATTTATAGAATATAGCAAAGTTAAGTTATGACAAAATCAAATACGCCACATGGCGCGATAGCGCGTTTGAATCTGGCAGACCTGAGTTTGTACCCTGTCCTTTTACTAGCTCTGTGACCTCGGGGCTTGAGTTTTCTCATCTGTAAATTGGGGTAATGTTGTAAGGATTACCTTTATATAAAGTATTCAGTAAATCTTATTTTTCCCCTTCTTTCCTCAGTTGCATTATTGTGCGGAAATTTACTAAACAGGTCAGCCAAAAGCATCAAATTATTATTAATGATTTCAAAAGAGACCCTCTTTTTTCCCCCTCAATCTCCAGTCTGTTATTTTCAGCTAGTATGTTTGGAGTATCTATTGTTTTCATGGCTCTTGTATTCAGTTATTAGGAGGTGTATAATACAAGTTAGTATTAAAAAGATAGAAGCCGTCAAACCTTTTTTCCTAAGATGGGCAACATTGAAATGGACAAGAACCAAGAAGCTGCACTGCCTGACATTTCTGCAGTAGTTAGGAGTGCACGGCCATTTCACATCCATTCTTTTGCTTGTTTTCTTATGACAACCTGAGATGTAAATAGAGATGGTTTTATTTTCACCATTTTCCAGTTGAGAGCATTGAAACTCAGGGAAGTCACAATAGTAAATCACAGCTAGACCAAGATGTACCTTGCCATAAAAACAAAAAATTTCAAAATACGTAAGTGGTGTTTGGTTTTTGAGTGGGTAAGTTTGTGAAGGGGCATCCATCCATCATCCACTAATACAGAAATAAGTCAGTGAGGGAAAGGGAGAGCAGAAGCAATAAAGGGAGGACACAGAACATGGAAGATCTAACGAGCGGGGGACAGAGTCTGAAGGTCACACGTGGGGAGTGGGTTGATGAAGCCTGTGATGAAAGGGGCAACTTGGCACTGGCCCATTTTAAGATCACGCCACAGTGGCCAGAAGGAGCTTCTGTCAGCGTTTCATGAGCAGTTACTTTCCCTCCAATACCAGGTTGTCCTTTTGCTCCTTGTGAATTTAGTCTAATCTCGTGACCCCAGCTGTGCCCCTATTGTTTGAAGAGACTCCAGCAAGATACATGGTCCCTACTGCCTGATTTAGCAGTTCCTCATGGGCCAACTTCTTATATTCCCTTGTTATATTTCCTGTTAAATCCAGACAACAAGCTGGACATGCTAAACATGGAAAATACTGCACATGACAACAAGCCATTAGGCTGTGTTGCCCATATCTCACACAGTGCAAGGGGTTCCCCCATGGAATAATTCCAATGGCTAAGTCCACTCCACTTTTAAATAACTCATAAGATTGGCCTTTCACGGGTTCCCTGGGGCATTGTTCTAGAGACTAATAGGTTTTACTGATGGGAAAATTTCCAGATATTCCTTAGCCTTACTGTTCCTCTCTGCTTATTTATCCACTTATTCACATCAGTGTTTCTTCAGCTGTTCTTCAACAATTTCTCATGGGTTGACATGAGACATTTAGACTATTAGTTCTTGTGTATTAAGTTATGTGCTCTTCCTGAGTGTAAAGAGATATTAAATAGCTCTAATTATTACTTCTAAGACTTAAAAGCTACCGGCTGGCTGGCTATATGAGATACAGCATTTACAAATGAAGGAGCACATCGATTGATACATACTTCTGTGTCTTTTATTTCTCATATCTGCTTAGCCTCGTAACTTTCTCAAGCTCGGCAAGATTGGATTACCTCTTCTTACCTTTGATGCCAGGTTCCCATTCTATCTTACTACACCTACCTTACAGGAGAAATGGAAAGGAGTGGGAACGAGAAGCCAATCGTATTTGCTCACGGGTAGACCAAAGTGTACCCAACTTCTGTTTTTTAAAAAAGGGGAAGGGTGTCGAAAGCGTTTGCTGTCAGACCTGCATTACCGCTGGGACCATTCCCTGGGACATACCACTTCTCTGCTATTTACTTGCAGAATTGGACTACATTGGGAGTCGCTAGTCTAAGCGTTTCAGCTTTTTCCCAGCCCTGCTGCTATTGACAGAAAAGTGCAGAAGCTGGCTGGACCCTTATGGCACATTCTGTGTTCACTGGGAGGGTGGGGTTTATAGGAAATGCTATTGCTGCCATCCTAATCTAATTATGGTGACTTGAACTTCAGTTGCTTTGATAAATTGAAGGTTTGAACCAGGTGATTCATGAGGGCCATCTAGCTCTGTTATTCTAGGTCTGATTCTGCCTTCATGTATAGAGAGCAAAAGGTGGTGTGCATAAGCGTGCCTGTTCATAGGCGCACTCAGATGAAGAGACATGGCTCATGTGGTACAAGCAGCACGTCTCCTTTTGAGACCTCCAGTATTTGTGCCTTCACCTCTTAAATTTTGCTGTCCACCTTTAACATTCACTTGGGAAGAACACTTGAATTTCTGATTGGTCTGCTGCCGCCTGGCCTCCCACTGCTACGTACCCTTTCTTTGAGGTTCACACTCCTGACAGCCCTGGGGAAGCCAAGGTGGCAGAAAGAACTGGGAGGGAATAGAAACAGTTTCACAGTTTCTCCAAAGTCAGTGAAGTGAAAAACAGCTGTCTCTGCGCTGGCTGGCAGAATGTAGCCTGCCGGCTAATAAAGGCCATTAGAAAATGCAGGCTCCCTCCAGCCAGTCGTAAGCCTCCCCTGGATTGTGATGCCTTTCATCCTGTGAAGTACCATGGGAGGTGAGGGATTCTGAAAACAGAGCAGGAAGCCAGGAACCTGGAGCCTGTCAACCAAGGGCAAACTGGGACCAGAAGCAAGGACCAACCCCAGGAGATGCCCAAGGGACGGAGGTCAGTGTGGGACCTGAAGTTAGATGATGAGTCCGTCGGGGGTCCCCCAGACCATAGCAGAAGTTCAGGCAGTAAGCAGGCAGTGGGGCAGTAGCCACGCAAACAGGTAGCTCAGCTCACAATAAGGACGTCTTGTAAATGAGACTACCCCACCTCAGACCTACATGCTTCCTGCTGATCTCTTTGGAGAGATCAGAAAGGAACCTGGCCGCAGTGAGGAATACGGGGTAAGGACCCAGTAAATGAGGCTAGATCCTAATATGACAGCTCTCCAACTTAAGGCTAGTGGACCCCGTTGTCTCGTTTCTAAAATACCATTGACATCTCCAGTATTTGGTTGGCTTCCTAAGTCAAAGCCTCAGGCTCAGTGCATATGGAAGAATTTGCCCTGGCACAATTTCTGTCCGCCTTCTGAAGGACAATGCATTTCATCTCCCCTGTGAACTGTATTTATATTAGACCAGGATTCAGTGCTCCTAAGTCTGTGACATATTTTGAGTATGAAAGGGTCCTGAAAACATAGTAGTAGCTTTTGCTTAAAAATCAAGGTTCTTGAAAGAAAAACCTATTGCCAGAGCAAGCTGTGTGTTATCATTGTTTTCAGGTGAACTCTCCATTAGATGCAAATAATTTAATAGACTTATAGGCTGTTGGAGCTAAAAGGAGCCTAGAGATCATGTAACCCAACCTCATGTTTTCATGTGCAAAAATTAGCTTCCAGAGAATTTAAATGATCTGTAGAAGGGCAGAACCCAGACCAAACAGCCCACTTTTAAATTCAAAACCAGGGTATTTTTCCTGTCGTGTCAGACCACACGTGTCACATGTGGGTGAGCATCAGAATCCCCTGAGGGGTTTTTTAAAATGTACCCACCCAATCCCCATCCCTGGCAATTCTGATTCAGAAGGTCTGGGGTGAGGCCTGGGCATCCAAACTTTGACCAAATTTCCCAGAAGACTCTGTACCCAAAGTTTGAAAACGATTGCTCTTAGAGCCATTGGCCCGAATTGCACTAAAGGTATTTGACCTTTCAGAGGTCCTGCCAAGTCCTTGTTTTCCATCTTTTGGGAGATGGGGAGCTGTGACTCCCCACAGGTCAAAGCTACCTGGCAGAGCTCTCATCAGACCAACCCTAGGAATGAATCTTTAGGCTTAGGAGCAAATTGGAAGATGACATGGGAAGAGGATGGAAGCCTTGAAAAGAGATCCTCTTCCCCTCTTCTCTTGCTTCCATAGAAACAGTAGGTGACCCCAGTCCCCTGACTAGCTCACAGCTATGACCAGACCCTCCCTTGGTTCTGCTGCTCCCAGTCACCCTGCCTGGGTCCCCCCGATGTATGCAGTGGCCACTTTCAGAAAGCATGAAGATAATCAAGAAGGTTAACTTTCTGGGAAGCCCTCCAGGAGCATGTTTTTGTTGTGTTCGAAAGCTGTTTTATCATCATCACCTGATGACATTTATTAATTGCCCAGATGGGATGCTGGTACACAGGGTGACTGACGCGTGGGTATTTCATAATAGATTTCCCACCTTTTGGTAGGGCAGGCCTTTGAATTTAGAGTCAGATCAAAGCAAACAAAATTCCAAACTTTAAATTTCTTACCCCAGCCTGTTCCATCATAGGAATCCTTTTCTAAACCACTTTCCGAGAGTAATCGTTGCTTCATGACATTTTCTCTTTTTTTAAAATCTGAGTTTAATAGAAGAAATACAACCATGGTAATAGATTTTCATTTTTCTTAATAGGTATTTCTTTTCTCGTGCTCGTCCTTCAAGAGTTAGAACTGCAGTACGTTAGTGTTTTGTCTGTTATTGCAGCTAGCTGTATAAACAGTTAATTACTTGTAACTTAATTTGAATATTATACAGAGCATTTGTCATAGAAGATATAAAGCAAGATCCAGGCAGAAAAAAGTTAACTTGTATTTCCTCCAAAGCAGGAGGAACAAAGAACAAAACAGCTCTTGCTGCAGGGAATAGACACATATTGAAAACAAAATAAGTGAACTAATCAGATTTCCAGGTAGTGAAGAACAGTACTTGGTGCACAAGCAAAACTCGCTTTTTGCTTCCCATAAATTCAATTTATAGATGACTTTTCCTTCCTGTCTCATGCACAGTCTTCTCATTCTGTCTTTTTCCTTCGAAGCTCCAGTGTCTCCCACTCCCCACTTTTCCTGACCCTCCTTAGTGAAACTCGTATCTTGAGACCAGGTCTGTGCCAGGACACATCTCCAGTTTCATTTTTCCTTGGTTAGGTAAACCTTCCTGCTTCTCTACCCAGCTTTATGAGGCCTGAAGTCTTGGTGAGGCGCTGGGTAAGCTCACCCAGAGACAAGCACCCTGAGTGGTATCTTAAAAAACAAACCACTTTTCTCTTCGTGATGATTGGTTAGCAACCCAGGGTTGCCACCATTTCTCTTAAATTATCAACACAGACAGTAGCTGGCATGCTGCTATGATAGTCAACCCCTCCAAGAAAGCCGTGATTCAAAAATCAGTGGATGAGATTACTGCGTAACAAAAATGTTTGAGGCAAGTGGTTAGGATGGTTAGGAAGGTTTTAATAAGCGGAAATGACGTGCAGTCTTAGGTCTCCAGGGGCGCTGTTCTTATTTGTGAGCTCCGGTTGTTCCTCAGTGGCTTGAATGAGAAAAAGACTTGGGAAAAGAGCAGTGTTCATGCCTGAACCACTCTCTTCTTTTGGTGATTTACCCAGCTGTTTATAAAAGGAGTTTCTGCAGGCCCAAATACGTGAATGATGAGCAAAAGCAAGGAATCTCTTTCTCCACATTAAGATTAAGTGTTAGCAGTTCGTTAAATGAAGGAAGCAATTTTTTATAACTTGCAAAGCTTCTCCCTCATTCTTTAGGGAATTTCCTATGTTAATTTATGCAGTGTTAAATTTATGCAGCGTTGAAATTCAGCCCAACAGCAGCTACTTACAGAACCAATAGAGACAGTAGAAGAACCTATAAGGTGAAAGCTGAATAACACAGACCCCACCAGACCTTCAGATCCCTCCAGCCAAAAGCCCTGGGGTCTGGGTTGGAGCAGGTTTTGTTGCATAGCTGGAATATAATAATAACCCAGAATGTTTGACAGATGAATTCATCTTTTTTAAAAATCCAGCCTGCCATTGTGTTTGTTAATTTCTCAGATAGAATTGAGATGGTTTTGTACCACCTCTGCCACCCTTTGGTAGCAAGTGAGTGCAGTTTGACAAAATGTTTATAGATCAGCCCTGGTGCTTTTCTGTGGTGGTCCCACATGTCTTCAAGGAGTCACCACAAATCAGCTGAGCCACTGTGCTGTCTTTGAGGATCAGAATTTTAATAGATGTAACAGGGTATTTTGTGAATGTGGTTAAAGGGGTTATAAAATGTTATTTAGTGTCTTTATGTGAGACTGGCCTGCTCATCCTCAGACCAGCCAGGTCCCATCTTGTCCCTCTTTCTGAAAGATAGCCTAACATTCTTAGCATGATATGATTTGGTTGAAAAATTACCCATCTATATTTGGTTGAGGTTGCAGGGAGAACAGTAAAAAATATCTCTAGACTCGCGATAACACTCTTTAACTATTGCTTCATTAAGTTGTGGCAGCTGCAGATTATTTTGCAATATTTGAAAAGAGGTGCATTGTCATGTGGTTATCCTTATAACCCTAAGCCCAAAATTGTAGAGAGGGGCACAGCTATGTAATCTTGACCAGGCAGATGACAGCTCCAAGCTCCCATCAGTGTGTTGAAGAAAGCAGTGAACCTATAACCCCCCAAATGCAAATGGCCCAGTGCCATCATTTATAAAGACATCACTCTCTCCGGTAACTGAATTCCTTTAGATAGGCTCAGTATAGATCTGCTTTATACTGGCTTCCATTTTGTATTTAATAAAGCATGATGTAGTGAGGTTGTCTATATACCTGGAATTCAGAGAACTTATCATCCATGTACTTGGAGAGACACACAGATCAGTTCACAAGCAGGCAAGCATAGCTGAGATGCTGTGACGCTGTGACACTGCCAGGTGGTGTCTCTTACATGGTGGCTGCTCAGTGTGTTATTTTCCCAACGAACATGGGGCTCGTGCCTCATATTCCAGTGTGAGTTCTTACAGGACAACTCTGCTGAGCAGAATCTTCCACTGCACCTCCTTGGTTTTTCCTGTTTTCTCTAAATGCATCTGGCTTTTTAAATTTACTTTCTGTGTGACATAATCATTGTTTCTCTGACCACTCTGTGTGTTATGTCTAAGTTTGCCTGCCTTTATATCTTATTTTGTGGCCTATGGACATAGGCTTCTTAGAAACCTATAATGATGGACACTTTAGGATAATCTATCCACCCTTTGCTCCTGTAACCCAATACACCATCTTGTTTGACTTCTACTCTTTCTGTTCTGTCCCCTTAATTTCAATCGTTTTTAAATTTTTGACTGTAAATCGTTGTGTCTAGAGACTTTTGACCTCAGAAGGCCTGCAACTTCCTTCTAGACATTTCCATTTTGGATGTCTCACCCAAAATTGTCTGACAAACCCAAAATTTAAGTCATCCTCCTCCTTCTCAGGATCTCACTGACTTCCCTATTTCTTTTGGTGACCCCATCACTGTCCTTGTCACCGAGGATCCTCCCATACCTTGGGTGTCACCATTTCCCTTTTTCTTCCCGTGTAGCTCTAGCTCTTGTTTCCGCCCTTGTCTGGTTTCTAATCTGCCTCCTCCTTGGCCTTCCTACCTGCAGACTCCCCTCTGTTGGATCCATCATGCCGAGGATGTCAGGTTAACATTCCTAAATGCCATTCTCCTACGTAAAAGCATTCCTCTAGGTTTTCTGTGGCTAGCAGGATATGTCTCAGCCTGGCGTCTGTCCTGGGCCCTCTTTCCACCCTTACTCTTGGTCAGTCCTGCACATGTACTCTTTCTTCCAGCTAGGCCTCACCCCTCAGGATTCCGTGTGTGCTGGACTTGTTTTCTCCCTGAATCCTGGCCACTGCTTTCTCCCCTCGTTCCTCCCAGTCCCACGCCAGTCCTCCCCCTGGATTCTCTCCATGGTGGAAGGTCTTTGGAGAAGCCTTCCCTGCTCCCTCCAGCTACAGGCTTGCCCTCTGCACCAGGCAGAACCATTCCTCTTGTGAACTGTGACCGTCTCTGGAAGGGGACACAGAAACTGGGAAACAGAAGGAAGGAAAAAATTACTTTCTACGAGATACTATTTTGTTCCTATTAAATGTTATGCTGTATATACAATAAAATAAATTTTAGCATGTAGTTAGCAAATAAATAAAAGTTAGCAAATTATTACCTTTTATTATTCCTGAATGTTCCACCGGTGTGTGTATTGGTTTCCCCAGTGCACTGAACTGAGTGCAGTGGTACCTGGTAGGAGCTCAGTGGAGAGCCAGGTGTGTGGATGGCTGGAAGGGTGAGTGCTGGCGGGAGGCAGGTGGTAATGGATGAACTGGAGGCAACCTCGGCCTCACCTTGCCTCTCTGAGTGGTTGCAAAACTAGAGGGGAAAGTAACACTTTTTTCTTCTTAAAGACCTCTAAAAATGGAGGCAGTATAGCCCCATTTCAGCTGGGTATAGAGTTTTCATCTGATAGTTAAGAATTCTTCCTGTCTACATCCACATCCCCCAAATTCCCCCCAAATAAATAACTAAATAGAATGCAGGGTCCGTTTCTGCAATCTGGGCATAGGTACTAATCTGTGTAGCTCTGTCCAGCCTCATGAGCACATGAACATCTGTGTTCTCCTTCTCCGAGAAGGAATCTTGTGTTTGTCTAATGAAGAGATTCGCTCTCAGAACCTTTGGAGTTGGGGTTTGATCCCTGCACTGCCTTGGCCATAGCTTTCCCCCAATCACTGCATCCATCAGCCATGCTCCCAACATTTCCAAATGCCCCTACCAGGAGCACTTTTGCTTTCTATTAGAAACAGAGTCTTACTCTGTTGCCCAGGTTGGAGTACAGTGGCATGATCATGGCTCACTGCACCCTCTGCCTCCCAGGCTCAAGGGATCCTCCCACCTCAGCCTCTCGAGTAACTGAGACTACAGGCACACACCACCATGCCCAGCTAATGTTTTTGTTTTTGGTAGAGATAGAGTTTCACTGTGTTGCGCAGGCTGATTTCAAGCTCCTGGGCTCAAGTGATCTGCCCCCCTACTTGGCCTCCCAAAGTGCTGGGATCACATGCGTAATCTACCATGCCCAGCCTTGTTGGAGTTTTCAACTCATATGGTGGTGAGAGGGGTCATTTAAAGATCATACGTGATAAAGCGATGGTGTTGATTCAAGGAGCAATATTTTGAGAACAGGAAGCATATGCCTTGTTTTCTGTGTTTTTAAAGTTAGATATTTGAAAAGCAATATCTATTGAAATTTGAAAATATCATACTAAATAGTTAGTGCCATTTATTTTTTGCCCTCTCCTGGTAGTAAAACTTACGCTTTCTGTTTGTCTTTCAGAGCATGCTTGAGAAGGGAGGATAAAAACTTTCAGAACGAGCAAAACACCATCAACGTTAATTCCAGAGATGGAACATTTTTTTTCCTAGTAAGAAAATAACCCATTTGAAGAGAAGACCACTAATGAGAAGACCACTAAAGAGAGACACCAAGAATGGATTCAGCAGAATCATTTCACATTTTGAACAGGAGCAGTTTGAAGGGCCAAAGCCGTGATCAGGGATCAGTCATTAAAGGACGCACTTCAGTATTAGTAAACCCTCTTATGATGATTAAAAGAGAAGGGCAGCCCTCTCCACCATTTGGTACTTTCTATTCAACTTCCACTGACCATAAAATGTTTCCCTTCTGAGCTAGCCCCATCATGTGGTGAACCTTCACCCTAACAAAGTAGGATGGGGTGGGGGGCTAAATTAATTGGAGTTAGGTGAGGAGAGAGCCAGAAAACATAGATCTGGGGGCAGCAGTGCTGGGTGGAGAGAGCCAGAAAACAGATCTGGAGGCCGCAGTGCTGGGTGGAATTGTCGAGGCTGTGGCATGTTGGGTTTCTCTCTCTCTCTTTTCTCCTTTGATTATGTAAGAGCTGTTTCATTTTAACTTATTATGGTGATTATACAGGCAAGAAGACAAAAAGGAGAGAAAATGTACCTCTTCTACTGGAATAATGTTTGTGATTACAAGTGAGATATGGTATTTTTATCAATATGAAGGCAACCTTGGCTGATGTAACCTCTATAGTGAATACTCACATCTTTACTTCACTCACTATCAATAATAAATATATTTTCTGACAAAGACTGGCATTGTAGCTCCTCATGCATTCCTTCAGCTGGGTTAGGTGGCTATGCTTACGGGAACTGAGCTGATTTATATTGTTAATAATTTGCATTTGTGCTATATCTTTCCTCTCAAAGGCTCCAGAGCATTTCGTGGAGCCTCCGACAGGCAAGTGATGCTTATAACTTGCCTCTCAGGTAGGTAGAATTCAGGAAGATCTTTACAAATTGTGTGAACCTTCCTTTCTTTGGGATGACTTAAGTCATCCTGCCTGGGGCAAGAACTAGATTAGATAACCTTGGTTAGGACCTTCTGACCCTGCAATACTACAAAACATTCAAAGAAAATAATTCAACCATTAGTTGTTTTTTCCTCTTTCCAATTTTTCCAAACTTCCTGATTATAACTCTCCTTTTTTTTTTTTTTTTTTTTAATTTACCATGATTGGTGCTTCAACCCTGGAGTTGAGTGAGTTGGAAATAAGTAGTCACACTAAAGCTAAATGGGAAGGTTCTTTGGGGACATAGGAGTACCAGTGCTCTGTGATATCCTTTAAGTGTCTTTTGTCATGTAGGCTTTTTATTTTATTACCAAGCAAGTGAATTTAGCAAAAGAAGACAGAATCTGTATCCTTAATCTGTGTTCAGATTCTGGCTCTGCTGTGGAATTTTCAGCCAAGTCACCCAACACTTCTTCAACTGCGAAAAGGGGGCAAACAGAAGAACTAACTTTTAGGCTTACAGTGAAGAGTCCAAATGGTTACTCACCACGTACGTTTGGTCAGACCCAGTATATGCTGGCTTGTGTGATGATTCAGTAAACTGGCATTTGGAGTTGGGGGTGTAGAACGTATTCACATGCCCAAGTAACTTTTATTTAAAGTCGGGATGTACTTGTGATGGGACAGTCTCAGCCAACCCGTGTGTGTGTAGCTGCAGCTCCTTTTTCATTCAGGTTCCCTGGGCAACGGCTCCCTCCAAGTGACATGTTCATGGACACTTGGGCACACACCTGCTGGCCTAACACTGATTCTGAACAACACTGGAGGCTCTCCTACCATACTTACCAATGTGCTCTGTGGTGACTGCTTCATGAAGGTTTTTTGGTTGGGTTTGGTTTTGTTTTGTTGTTTTGTGGGGGGCTTTCAGGTTTCTTTTTTAATGGTCTGAAGCTGGGTTTATTTCAGTGTGAACAGGGATTCACTGGTCACTTGAGGAGCAGCACGTTTTGATGCTGTCAGGGTGGCATCCAGGTGGCTGCCTGAGAGAAATGGAAGAACCCGAGAGACACAAGACAAATGTTTACATGGCCACTTGCTCTAGTGTTTGCAAATCAGCTAACTCACAAATTCCCTCCTATACTGTTTTGTTTTGAATTGAGAGCCAAGCGCTTGGCACATCCCAGGCTGCCAGTCTTGCCTCTGGCAGGCAAATGCAGCGCTGTAGAGTCAGGCGTCTAAAGTGGGCGAAATCCAGGGGAATGGGGGTTGGTTCGTCAGGCCGTCCCTCCCAGCATTGCTTATTAATTTATCATCCTGATAAGAATGGTAGGTGCGAGACAAAAGCCAGCGCTTTGGGGAAATAAAAGGATGAAATGATGCCTTTCTCTCCATCCATGGAGAGCTCCCTGCTGATGGCATCACAGCTCTGCCAGGTCACAGTGGCTTTCCAGACCACTGCTTGGGAAGAATGTTGTGATTTATATGAGGCTGTGGAGTGGCACATTCCAGTCAGTCAGTTTCTCACTTAAGTAGAACACACCTTCCACCACAGTAGCTTAGCTCATGAAGCCAAGAAGAATAAAGTGTCTTGAAAGCTGGTCAGAGGTTATCACACTAAACAAATGTTTGATGAACTTAGAGAACACAGCTGGGTTGAATCAGCACCAAGTCCTCTTTGAGAAGTCAATAACGTTGCAGAAAACTTGTCAACATGCACTGGATTAGAAAAGTATTGACTAATCATGATTAGTAGCGAATGTAGACTGCTAAAAGCCAGATGCCTGTGGCCGGTTGGTCAACCCACAAGACTCCTCCCTACAACAGTTTTTAGCAGTACTTGGCTTAGAACTGACCAGGTAGTCACATGTCCTCGACTTCTTGGGCTGAGAAATGGAGAATGTGTGGTTCTTCACTTGCTGTCTTCCAGCCTGCAGGTATAATTGCTTTTGCCAGAAACCCACATTTCAGTGAGCTGTAGGAGGTGACCCTTTTGAGATTTAAGAATTAAAGCAACAAAATTTCAGTTAAATTAGGAGGAATAGTTCAAGAGATCTATTGTACAACATGCTGACTATGGTTAATAATGCTATAATGTATCTTGAAATAATTTTTTTAAAGAATTAGCAGTTGAACAATTGAAAAGGCAGCAGTAACTTGCTGTGATTCAAACCAAGTGAGTTAGAAAATAGTCTGTTTAGAGTTAATCCTCTTGAAAGGCTAATGTTGTGAATGAATGAGTTGATACTCATTCATATCTCACTGCTCTCCTCCTGTCTTCCTCTCCCAAGTTTTCTCAGTCTCTGCTTCCTCCTCTCTTCTCTGCCATCTTCATCCCCTCCTCTAACCTCCCCTGTGTGTTTACACTTTTCTCAGCCTCTCCGGCCTCCCTCCAGAGAAGCAGTGACAACGGAGTGCACAGTGCATCCTCCTGAGTGCGGAGTCCTGGGCTCTTGACCCAGCTGTGCTCCATTTGTCAGTGGGGACAAGTCACCTCTCTCTGGTCTCTCACTATACAGTGGCCTGCACTGGATCCTTTCCATTACGATTTGTGTTTTTTGATGCTTCCCTTCTTTTCTCCTCCATCCTCTTAAATCTTTTAGTCCTATATTTAGTACTTCCTCTCATTTAGTAATTTCTTATTCTTACAGTTCTTATAAACTGGGTAAATGGAATTTACCATTAAATTCCATTAAATTCTCTAAATGAAAACTATATTTGTATTTCTTTCTCTGCGCCCTTGATGGTACTTTTTCTACAGTTTTTGGTCCCCGTTCGATTTTTGTTTTCCATCAGTGCCCTGAGGGATTTACTCCGTGGGCAGGCTGCATCTAATCTTGGAAGTCACCTTAGGACACGTAGCCCATTTGTGCTGATGACACCCACAGTCCAAACTACCCCCAGAATAGGGGACTGTGGTGCGGGTGCTCTGAGGCCTGCACCGGCCAGTGAAGAATTCATGTTCTGGCTCAGGAGTCCACAGTTTAGTTTAAAACCTTCTTCCAGGCATCTGTTTTAGCTTCTTCCTCCCAGCCATTAAGAGCATGTGGAATGGAGCAGATTTCAGTTTTTACTCTCCTTCCCTTGACCCACTTGATTTTGAGGTACCAACAATAACTGAAGCAACATAAAGGAAATAAAGGAGTGGGATAAGGACCCGTTTACTGACCATAAAGTAGAATGCTGGCTCGTGGTGATCAAGGCTGTGCCTGGAGAGGACTGGACGTGATTCCCAGAAGCTCCTTTCACTCTCTAGGAGCTTTTTTTTCTCCTTTTTTTTTGAGACAGAGTCTGGCTCTGCCACCCAGGCTGGAGTCTTGGCTCACTGCAACCTCCACCTCCTGGGTTCAAGCAATTCTCGTGCCTCAGCATCCCGAGTAACTGAGACCACAGACATGTGCCACCACGCCAGGCTAATTTTTATATTTTTAGTAGAGATGGGGTTTCACCATGTTGGACAGGCTGGTCTGGAACTCCTGACCTCAAGTGATCTGCCTGCCTTGGCCTCCGAAAGTGCTGGGATTACAGGCGTGAGCCACTGCACCTGGTCATTAGGTACTCATTCTGACTGTACCATATATGAAAAGTCACTTATAGTTATTCCACTGTAGGTGAGTCAGAGCTGTATCTGTTCTACAATCATCCCCAGCCTGCGCATGACCCAGGGAGACTGGAGTGGTTGGTGATTTTTCAAGCTCAGTGAAATGGGAAACTTCAAGGCCCTCCTTGGGTACTGGGAGGTTGGCCCTGCCCATCTCCCCTGGGCGAGCTCTGCTGCTCCTGGATAGCACTGCTTTATCCACGATGGAGGATCGGATTGGTAAACAAAAGACAAAGATTTGTTCTCCCGTAACCGGAATGAGAGTCATCTTCCTCACCCAAAGAGGTTCCTTATGCTAGGAATTTTAGCCAAAGCACCAGACAGCCTCCGGAACTTTCAATTCCATTACCTTCCAAATCCCAGAGTCATTGGATCCTGGCTTTGGGAGAAAAACGACCAACCACCTAATTCATTCTCCTACCTCCAGGCTGGTGTTTGAATGGAGATGGTGGAATTTTATACTTCATGTTGTGCTCTCTCTCCTCTGGTCCCTCCAGCCTCAATATTGTTGGCAGAGCCCCTAAGAAGAGTTGAATTGCTTTAGTTTATGGGGAGAAAGCAAAAATCACCCAAATCAAAGGTATCTTCCACTTTTCCTACCCTTCCTACTAGATTTATGGTCATCTCTAGATCGTGATAATATCCCCTTGTATTTCAGGGGACAAGCCTAGGTTAAATCCAGAGGTTTGGATTCAGAAAATATGGTCATCAAATTGACGCTTTTCAGTTAAGGAAGTTGGAAACAAACCGTTTCAGTCCCTGCAACTCCTCAAACCAAGTCAATTCTGTGGCGAACAGCTTTGCTTCAGTTTGATAGAATACTTCAAAACTCTTGCAGTGATTTGGATTAGGTGAGGCCTCTAGACTCTTCAAAGGCTTTCCCATGCAGAAAAACTTTACTTAGCTGTCACTCTGCCCCGCACTCCCTGGCAGATAGTCTCTCTCCTGGGGGGATGCTTATCAGGCAGGCAGTGGTCATTGTCCCTTTGTTGAGAGGCCAGTCTGCTTCTAATATAACCTTGCCTTCAAAGCAAATTACATTTCTCTGATGGCTTTGAAATGCAAACATGGAAGCTGGAGGTCAGTGGTCAGTTGCAGGCGCTTAGCTGTGCGCCTCTCTTCCCAGACTTGCCCCAGCACAGAGCAGCCTGCCAGGGCTGGAGTCCAAGTGGCTCATACTTGGGGAGCCTCCTGCAGAGTCCTCTTCCCTGTCAGGTCTGCCTATGAGCCAGGCTACTGCTGGGCCCTCCTGACTGCCCACAGCACAGGTTGAAAGCCTCTGCTCACTCTCTCTCTCTGCCCCTCCTTGCAAATATATAAAATCAAGGTCGAGGGCCGGATGACTGGGGCCAACTGCCTATTATCTGCTGCCTGTGCAGTCCAAGGGATGAGGGTAAAATCATTTTCTTCATTTCATAGCCACAGGCCATGTTTCTCAGTCAGCATCAAACCGGCAAAGCCACTCCAGCCTGCACATTTTAGCTTGACTTTGCATCTCCCTAAGGTAATGCGCATCCCGGTCTCAGAAGCATGACCAGGAAGTCATTGAAAACAGTATTCAACCTCCAGTTGAAGTGGCATTGTCGTTTTATTTCAAGCTTGGAAGGCAGGCTGCGGGGCAGGGGCTGGGAACTCACTTCAGCAGAGGGTGAATAGGATGTCGGGTAACCTGCTGGCAGGAGTTTATTTTCAGTCACCTCCGTGTTCTTAAAATGCCTTTGCAGCAGCTGCATGTTAAATGTGAACCCAAAATAAAAGAGCCCACACTCCTCACCCTCAGGTGCTTAACACAGAACTTAGAAGTATCAGTGACTCAGGCGGAAGGTATTTTTCTTCTATTGGAAGTGAATTTATCAGTGAAGTTAGATGTTATATTTTAGAAGCAGAAGAGGGGTTATGAATCACCACTAAGGTGATGATGTTTCAGGAACATCAGAAGTTTATTGTCCTGAGTTTTTATAACCACTTTCAACCTCCTCCTCATTAAAGGAGAGGCTTGTTCATTGCCTATGGCTCAGCATGGACCACTTAGCTCACCACGCCTGCCTTATCGGGTTCCCCGGAGAAGGGGTTTTTAGCCACAGTACCATGTCGCACTGGCATTGCCTGAATCATTGCCAGAATTCAGCATAGCCTCTGTGCACCAGGTGCTGTTCCACGTATCAGGGATATCGTGGTGAACAGGACAGACAAGGTCCAGACCTCATGGGGTTTACATTCTGGTGGGAAGAAACCATAACCATATGATGTCTGGTAGTGATGAGTGATATGTGAAATATGAATGGGTAAAGGAATGGAGCACTCAGGGAGGGGGAATAGAGGTCTGTGAGGGTGCTGTGCTATTTTAGATTAGGTGGTGAAAACACAGCTATAAGGTGGTCACATCTGAGTAGATTCTTGAATGTAGTGAGAGAACTGGAAGCCAGGTATGGTGTCATGTGCCTGTAGTCCCAGCTACTCAGGAGGCTGAGCTGGGAGGATTGCTTGAGCTGGGGAGTTCGAGGCTGCAATGCACTATGATCATGCCTGTGAACAACCACCGCACTCCAGATGGGGCAACGTAGGGAGATACCATCTTTAAAAAGGGAAAAAAAGATCCAAGTGAAGTGCGTTCCAGATTGGAGGGCAGTAAGCACAAAGGTCCTGGGGCAGAAGCTTGAAGTTTCATGGGTTAGGGGAGCAGTAAGGAGGTCTTCACAGCCCCAGCAGAGTGATAAAGGCCCATTGCTCTGGGATGTGGGTTGACGGAGGTAAATCAGAGCCAGAACAGGCAGGACCTTTTTGTCTTTGATTTGAATTTTATTCTGAGTGCAATGAAAAACTGTTGGAGGGTTTTCTGCCAGGCTGTCAATGTGATTGACATTTACAAAAGTCCACTGTAGGCTGGTGCAGTGGCTCATGCCTGTAGTAGTGCTTTGGGAGGCTAAGGTGGGAGGATCGTTTGAGGCCAGCCAACACAGTGAGACCCAATCTCTAAAAGAAATTTTTTTAATAAAAAAATTAGCCAGATGTAGTGACACACACCTGTAGTCCAGCTACTCGGGAGGCTGAGGCTGGAGGATTGCTTGAGCTCAGGAGGTCCAGACTGTAGTGAGGTATGATGGCACCACTGCATTCCAGCCTAGGTGACAGCAAGACTCAGTCTCAAAAAACTCCAACCAACCAAACAAAAAAAAAACACTCTGGTTGCTGTGTAAAGAATTAAAGAACTATCCAAAGTATAAAAGCGAGGCGAATATTAGGAGGCTATTACATTAATGATCCAAGCAGGAAGTGGTGACCCGGACTAGAGTGATAGCATGGAAAAAGTGAGAAGTCAGATTTAGGAGACATGTAGACGAAGATAGACCCAACCAGACGGCCTACTGCATTAGATGTGGGATATCAGGGAGAGAGGAATAAAATGTAAGGACCCCAAGATTTGCCTGAGCAACTACTGAATGGTGCTACCATGTATTGAGATGGAGACACTTAACATCTACAAGAGTGGGAGGGGTGTGGGCAGGAAGCAGAGCTTCCATTTTGATCATGTTAAGTTTAATATGTAATTTATGACCCCTAGTAGAGATGGCTAGAGAGAAGATTTCGGGTCCTCGTTGTCAAGATGGCATGGAGCCTTGGCACTGGCCTTGGATGTGCTTGCCTGTGGGATGAGTTTGTAAAGAGGAAAGGGCTGGGACAGCTACAGCTCTCTAACACTGGGAAGCTCAGGAAGAGGGAGAGGAGCTGACCAAGAGCAATGTGAGAGAATGGCCACTGAGATGAGAGACAAACCAACGCAGACATGGAGACCAAGGGAAGGGAGCGTTTCAAGAAAGGGGGAATGGCCAGCTGCACTAAATGCTACTGATGGGTTGAGAAAGATGACAGCAGAATTAGCCAGTGAATTTGGCAACATGAAAGTCACTTGATGAGCAGGTGGTGACTGGGGAAAATGAAAGCCTGGTCAGAATGGGGTTGAAGAAAGAATGAGTTTGGAAAATGAAAACAGTGAGAAGCAGCAAAACGTTTTTTGTTGTTGTTGTTTTTGTTTTTTGAGGCAGCGTCTTGCTCTGCCACCCAGGCTGGAGTGCAGTAGTACAATCTTGGCTCACTGCAACCTCCGCCTCCTGTGTTCCAGTGATTCTCGTGCCTCAGCCTCCCAAGTAGTTGGGACTACAGGCGTGCACCACCACACCCAACTAATTTTCATATTTTTCAGTAGAGGCAGGGTTTCACCATGTTAAACAGGCTGGTCTTGAACTCCTGACCTCAAGTGATCCATCTGCCTCGACCTCCCAAAGTGCTGGGATTACAGGCATGAGTCACCACACCCAGTCAGCAGCAGCATTTTTAAGAAGTTTTGCTTAAAGGGAGAGTAGAGAGGGAAGCAGGTAGAAGAGATGTGGGCTCCTAGGGAGATTTCCTTTTAAGATTGAAGATACAGCCCATTTTATATGGAAAAAAGCTGAAAAAGAGGATAAGTTCAGTGGAAAGTCCTTGAGTAGGCTAACAGGCTAGAATCTAGCCTTAAACAGAGCAGGGAGAGTTTATCCACTGTAAATAGGAGAAAAGTTCAGTTTATGAGCACAGATGCAGGCAGGCTGGTGGATGGTCCTGAGAGGATGAGGACATTCTCTTCTGATGGCTTCCATTTTCTGATCAGCCATGTGGCGTATCCCAAGTTAATGTTTGCTAGCAATAATTAAAAGTAACTGAGTGCCTTCCTTTTCTCACTGCCTTCCTTCCTTCCTGAATAACTCAGTCCAAAAGCCCTTAGGTAGAGCCAAGCAAGGTGGGCCCCCACACGGGGAATGAGAGTGGTGGCGGCCAACACTGGGAAGCCTGAGCCTGAGCAGGAAGAGAAGGGTGTCCATTCGTGGTAGGACCAGAACCTGAGTGATGGGAGGAAGGTGGTGTTGTCTGGGGGAAGAAGGGTGGCTCTGGCAGTGGAAGAGTGATGACATACAGAGGACCCTGATCTAATAATAAACATATTGATGAGAGCTGGGTTTCTTATTGTCAGATAAGAAAGTTACAAACATGGAAAGGGAGAAATTAAAATGACCTCTGTAGCGCGGGCTTGGAATTGGAGATATTGAAGTGAAATTGTGGTGATAGATACTGAAACAAATATATATATGAATGCATGCATATTTATATGTATCTATTCATACTCATATATTATGCATATATGTATGTATGAATGTACATTCATTCAGATATTCCTTAGATCTGTCATTGAGAGGAGCTGGGAGCAACAGCATTCTAATAGCAGTGAGCTCACCCTAAGCCCAGATCTTCGATCTAACCACCATCCTTCACTAGAAGGAATGATGACTTCTTGAAGAAATGGCTAAGCCCTAGATAGAAAAAAATACAAGATGGGAACATACCAAAAGGGCAGTGCCATCTTGAAGGGGCTATCGCTGGCCACAACTTGGGCAGATTTAACCCACTGAGTAACAAAGGAAGGGTCCAAACTGATACCATGGGTCCATGCTAATATAATAAATAATGAATAAATAACTGGGGAAAGAAGAAAGCATTCCCTTAGTATAGAATGCAAACTAATAAATGTTAAAGGAATGATAGAATTGCGAAATTATTATTTGACAACCATCATAGTAATAGTTCAGCCAAGAAACATCAATTGGATGTTAAAACTAGGGGGGTACTTACTCTTCTGAGAAACAGGATGGATATTTACATGTTAAATTCCCTTCCAACTTACAAACTACAAAACTAAATAGAGTAAATTCTTACAAAGAAGAAACCTGACAGACACCACCTAAATCAAGTGATCGACATTAACATGACCAGGAATGGGCCACATCAAAATGTGATAGGATGCAGTGAGAACACAGCAGCAGCGCTTCTGAGACCATCCCACCAAAAGCATAGTTCAAGAAAGGGGACCAGCGTAAATCTAATCATGAGGAAAACATCAGACACGCCCGAGGGAGGCCCAGTCTACAAAATAGCTGGCCTGTACCTTCTGAAGTGTCAAAATCATGAAAGTCAAGGGAAAAACTCTCAAAGAACTGGTCCAAATTGAAGAAAACTAAAGAGACACAATGAAATGCTCTACGTGATCCCGGACTGGATCCTTTTGCTATCAAAGACATCACTGGGACAATTGCCAGAACGTGAACAGTGTCTGTAGATTCGATGATAGTAATATAGCAATGTTATTTATTTGCTTATTTTGAGGATTGTATGGTTGTTATAGAGGAGATTGCTCTTTTCAGGGGTATTTAGGGCTGATGGGGTATCATTTTGGCAATTCACTCTCAAATGGTTCAGGAAGAAAAGTTGGTACTATTCTTGAAACTTTTCCGTAAGTTTAAAAGCATTTCAAAATAAAAAAGAATTACATGTTTTAAAAAGCAGCAAAGGTAAAAGAAATTTATTTTAAAAAATGAATTGAATAGCTATGACATTCTTAAAGAGCTAGAAGGGAAGACTTGCTCTACTAGAATCATTATAAAGTTACCACAATTAAGAGAGTGAAATGATATGGAATTGATGGATGGGACAGAATAGACAGTTCAGAAACTGATCTATGCATATGTGGTTGGTTGATTTATGATGAAGTTTGTGCTTCAGGTCAGAGGGGAAAGAATGGTGTTTAAAAAAAAATGGTGCCAGCTCAGTTGGATATCCCCGTGGAAAAAGAGGAAAACTAGACCCTCTCTTACTCCATACTTGAAAGTCAGTCTCAACTGGAGTATCATTTAAATGAGTAAACACCAAAGCTTCTAGAATATAGTAGAGAAGAATAGCTCCATGACCTCAGTGTAAGGAACTATTTCTTAAACAGCATACAAAAAACACTACCCGTAAGGGAAAAGGCTGATAAATTGTATTCCTTTAAAACTGAGAATTTTTGTTCATCAGGACATTATGAAGAGAATGAAAAGGCAAGCCTTAAGAGGAAGATATTTGTGAAACAGCCAACAAAAGGTCATATCCAGAATATATAAAAAAGGCCTATAAATCAGTAAGAAAAAGACAGCTGAATAGAAGAAAGGGCAAGAGACTGAAATAAGCACTTCACACAAAAAAACGCAAATAAATGACCAATAAGCATATGAAATGTACTCCATGGAACTGCTAATTAGGGAATGCAAATTAAATTCACAACGAGATGCTACCATTTATCCTCCAACATGGCAAAAATGTAAAAGATGGAAAATACTGGGAGTTGTCAAGAATATGAAGCAACTCGCTTCTAATACATTGCTGGTAAGATTACAAATTGGTACAGCCCATTTGGAAAATGATTTGACATTTTCTATGAAAGCCAAATCTATACATAACTTATGACTCAGCAATACCATTTCTAGGTACATACTTAGTGTTCGGTAGCATTATTCATACTAGCTACAGAGTAGAAACAACCAAGTGTGCATCATAGTAAAACTGATTAAATATACTGAGGCATCTGGACTATGATGCAATCATATGGATGACTGAGTTATGGCTACACGTAAAAACACAGATGATTCTTACAGTGTTGAGCCAAAGAAGTCAAATACTAAAGAACGAATATTGCGTAATTGCATTCATATACATTTTTAAGGCAGAAAAAGGATAGTTTTTAGAGATGGATGCTTATGTAGTAAAAGTTATGAGAAGTAAGGAAGTGTTACCGTATACGGATGGCAGTTACCTTTCTTGGGGTTGGAGGGCGTCCTGATTGGAAGGGGACACTAATGGGACTTCTAGGGTCCTGCTACTATTCTGTCTGTTTGCCTGAGTGGTAAATGGGTATATTTCATTTATGTTATCTGTACATTTGTTTTCTGTACTTTACTGTTTTATACTTCAGAATAAAAAGGATTCAAAATAAATTCAAACAGGTTTAGGGTTATTCCTATGACAAAGTCATTTCCACTCCCTTGATAATACCTACCAGGAACTGACATTTGTTGAGGGGTATTCTGCGCCAGGCACTGTATTAAACATTTCAATATCTCCTGTTGCCATCTGGGCATGGTGGCTCACACCTGTAATCCCAGCACTTTGGGAGGCCGAGGCAGGTGGATCACTTGAGGTCAAGAGTTCGAGATCAGCCTGGCCAACATGGCAAAACCCTGTCTCTACTAAAAATACAAAAATTAGCCAGGCATGGTGGTGTGCACCTGTAATCCCAACTACTCGGGAGACTGAGGCGGGAGAATTGCTTCAACCCGGGAAATGGAGGTTGCAGTGAGCCAAGATTGCACTACTGCACTCCAGCCTAGGTGACAGAGTGAGACTCCATCTCAAAAAAAAAAAAAATCTCTTATTGCAATAATCCTATAAATTAGGTATTTTTATTATTCCCATTTTGCAGGTAAGAAAACTGAGGCTTGGAGGGATTAAATAACCTGCTAAGGGTCATACAGTGCATAAACAACCCAATCGGCCCTCCCCAGAAGTCTGGCTCTTAACTGCTGCGTGAGCTCCTCTCTATCCAAGCCCCACCTCGATACTAGATCTTTGGGTCAACCCTTGTTATACACCTTCAAGTTCCCCCCATCCCCACAGTGTCTAGTACAGTGCATTTGTACAGGACAAGCCTGCAATAAATGTTGAGCTGAATGAAGGAATAAAAGCCCCATTATTTTCATCAGCTTTCTCTCATGTACTGGGTGCAGTAGCACAAAATACCTTGTCTGTGCAAAGTTACTGAGATTTTGAGCAGAGGAAAAATAACTGGAGAACCTCCTGCCTGTGGCTGATGCTAATTTTGCTCACTGGGGTCTGTCAGGCAAATTCCCCACTTCCTCTTTTGCTTTCCCTGCGCTCCAAGACATCTGCCTAACTCCGTGGTGTTCCCCCGCTCGACCTGCCACCCAGGAAGTGGTAGAGGGGGAGTCACAGCCGGGCTGTGCGCGCGTGCGCTGCTTCTGTCTCCGGAAGGTCCCAGGTGCAACCACTCAGCAGGCCCCAGGTGGGCCACCAGGGTGCAGGGCACAGAGCCCAGCCATTCTAAATAAATCTCCTAAGTCCATGTGGTTGCTGGGTTTCCAAGGTCTTCTGAGGCAAAAAGATTTTGGAAGGAAAGTGACTGTGGGTCTGGAACTTTCAGGCCCTGTTCAGTGGAGATTTGTCACTTGTACATTGGCTTTGGAGCTGGAGCTGCTCATGAATGCAGATACAGAGCAGATGGGTGGGGCTCCGCGCAACGTCACCAGCTCAGCCTTTGAGCCTGCCTTGCTGAGCATCCTCTTCCTGTTGCTAGTAGATTAAAAATAAACAACTGCAGAAAAGAGAAAATCAAACTTTGAGAACTCTACACATTCTCTCCTGAACATTTTTTGTTTTGTTTTGTTTTGTATTTTTGAGACAGAGTCTTGCTCTCTCGCCCAGGCTAGAGTGCAGTGGCAAGATTTCGGCTCACTGCAACCTCCACCTCCCAGGTTTAAGCGATTCTCCTGTTTCAGCCTCCTGAGTAGCTGAGATTACAGGTGCCTGCCACCACACCTAGCTATGGACATTTTTTTAAGAGACAGAGTCGTGCTTTGTCACCCAGGCTGGAATGCATGGTGCGATCATAGCTCACTGCAGCTTCAAACTCCTGGCCTCAAGCAACTCTGCTGCCTCAACCTCCCAAAGCGCTGGGATTACACGTGTGAGGCACCATGCAGTGCCCCTTGCTGGATTCAACCATAATTTCAAGTTGCCCAAAACAGCTATTTATTTATAATTCTCCTGCCTATCCCTCAACTCTCCCCACTGACTCCTTTAGCTCTTGGCTTTATGACACCCCACTCATCCACCACATGTTTGTGTCATCTGGGCTTAAAGTCTAAGGTTCATGGACTCCCTCACTCACCCACCTGATCTTTCCAGCCCTCGAATACCATCCATTTGGCCCAGACAGCCTTTTAGAGCCAGGAGAACTTGGGTCAATTCTTGGTTTTATAGACAGTTTAAAGCCACATAAATATTGTCCTTAAAGTGAGAACTACTAGGCACTTTAAAGGTTATAGGCAGTCTGTAATATCCTTCAGGAAGATCACTATAAATCTGCAGAGGGTGGTATAAAAGGGTCAAGTCTCTTCCAGTTCTTTTTTCCATAATATCTTGCCCTAGACAGTAGTAAATAATGTTCACTGTGGCTTATCCAAGTGTGAATATCTTCCTTAGTGACAGACCTTCAGTTTGTCCAAGTAGCAGATGGACAAGTCTTTCAGGGTAAAGGAGATCCGTTCCCAGACCCAGGGATAAATCCTGGTTAACTTAAGCCAATCATAGTAATTCAACTTCCCTTGCCAGTGATTGGCTCAGGAGTGGGCATGTGACATGATTCTGGCCAATGAGGTGTGAAGGAAGTCTGCTGTGTGCTTCTGGGAAAGTTAAACGGCGACACGAGTGATGCCAGGTTCTGTTCCCCTGATGGCCTTTGATATGTGAGTGTACAAGACCCGGAGCTTTGGTAGACACTTTGTGAACATGGAGTGACAGGTCTGAGGACAGAAACTAAGGTATGGGAGATGGGAAGAATCTATGGGTTTTTTTGTTTGTTTTTTGTTTTTTTGTATTGTTGAGCTGCTGAATTAATCAGTTAAAACTGTTCTACCATTAGACTTCTTATTACAAGAGGCAATACATTTTTTCTTTCTATTATGTTGGATTGGGTTTGCTGTTATTGTTAGCTGAAACCTCCTAACTGATACATCTGCATTCAACAGAGGTGCTCTCCCTCTCTCACTCCTGTTCTCTTTCCATCATTAGGGAGCCAACTTCGGGCTAGCAGGGACATGGGTTTTTAGCGATGTCTTCATAATCTCTTACTGGAATCCCTTTCTCATCAAATGCCTGGTCAAGGTTAAGCTTCTAATTTCTAGTCATGGAATAGAACAGTGTTGAATGAAGAAGTCCTCAGCCAGGCATATCAGAATCACATGGGAATGGGAAAGGATCTGAATAGACATTTCTCCGAAGAAAATATACAAATGGCCAATAAGCACATGAAAGATGTCCAACATCACTAATCATTAGGGAAATATGAACTAAAACTTCAATGAAACACCAATTCACAACCACTAAGAGGGCTATGATTTTTTTAAAAAAGAGCAATAACAAGTGCTGGTGAAGACATGGGAAAGTTAGAACTCTCATACATTGCTGGTAGGAATGTGAAATGACGCTACAGCCTGGCAGTTCCTTAAAAGGTTGAACATGGAGTTACCATATGACCCAGCAATTCTACATCTAGGAGTATACCCAGGAGAAATGAAAACATAGTTTTATACAAAAATTGTACACAAATGTTGACAGTAGCATTATTCATGACAGCTGACAAGTGGAAACAATCCAAATCTCCATCAACTAATGAATGAATAAACAAAATGTGGTATATCCATGCAATCAAATATTATTTAACAAAAAGGAATGGAGGTCTGATGCATGCTACAACATGGGTGAGCCTCAAAAACATTATGCTAAGTGAAAAGCCACTCACAGAAAGACCACGTATTGTATAGTTCCATTTATATGAAATGACCAGAACAGGCAAATCCACAGAAATAGAAAGAGAATGAGTGGTTGGCTAGGGGTTAAGAGAAATGAGGAGTGACTGTTAAAGGTTTTCTTTTTTGTGTAAAGAAAATGTTCTAAAATTAGATTGTGGTGATTAATTGCACAACTCTGAACATACTAAAAACCATCAATTTGTGCATTTTTTTTTTAATTGAGACAAGTCTTGCTTTGTTGCCCAGGGTGGAGTACAGTGGCCTGATCACGGCTCACTGCAGCCTCAACTTGCCGGGTTTAATCTATCCACCTGCCTCAGCCTCCTGAGTAGCCTGGACCACAGGTGTGTGCCACCCCACCCAGCTAATTTTAATATTTTTTTTGTAGAGATGGAATCTTACCATGTTGCCCAGGTTGGTATTTGTGCACTTTAAATGGTTGAATTTTATAATATGTGAATCATATTTCAATAAAGATGTTTTTAAAAAGAAATGTGATTAAACCATTTTTGCTTTCTGAATTTACAAGAATTGGAAACTCTATTAACTTGTTAAAAATTAACAGTATAGGCCAAAACAATTGCTATGTAGGATAATAATAAATGTTACTTCTATGCATCTAACAAAAACCTCACGTAGCACCTGGGGAGTTTCCCTGGCATCACCTGAGACCTACAGATATGACCTGGAGTGAGGCCTGGGAGTGAACAGCTCAAGTTCGCCAAGTTCATGCTCAAGTTCATGCTCAAGAACAGCTTAAGTTCATACTCAAGTTCACCAACCAAGCACCCAGAGGGAAGTTCTTGACTTCAGAATAGTGACTCTCAACCAATAGAGGTATTTATGTTTCAGGAAGAATGCTGAGTGTTACCTAAAACCGTACAAGAATCCATGGTTACAGCAGAGTCTGAGAGTCAGAAAGACCATTCTCTTATTTATGTACTTATACATAATAATTATTGATACATACTAACTGTACACATAATTGATACACAATTGTACATATTTTTGGGGTACCTGTGATGTTTGAACAGGACTTATTTTGAGGCTGGGTGCAGGGCTCACGCCTGTAATCCCAGCAGTTTGGAGGCAGAGGGGAGCATATCACCTGAAGTTATGAGTTCGAGAACAGCCTGGCCAACATGGTGAAACTCCATCTCTACTAAAAATACAAAAAATTACCTGGACGTGGTGGTGGGTGTCTGTAATCCAAGCTACTTGGGAGACTGAGGTGGGAGAATTGCTTGAACGCGGGAGGCGGAGGTTGCACTGAGCTGAGGTCACACCATTGTACTCCAGCCTGGACAACAGGAGCAAAACTCATCTCAAAAAAAAAAAAAAAAAAAGAACTTATTTTGAATTCTTACTCTGTTAACCTGAAAGCTGTGTAAACTGTGTAAAGTTACTCAAACCTCTTCAAGTCTGTTTCATAATCTGTAAAATGGGGATAAGAAGATCACCCCAAGGGGCTGATGTAATAAGACTTAAAAATTTGAAGTGCTTTGTACCACGTCTGGCACCTAGTAAGCTTTTATCCAAGTGGCATGAAGGAGTCAACATTCTACAGTCTGTCCTGATATCAATTTAAGTCTTAGGAAAACATTGAATTTGAAGTATGTTAGCCCAAGGCCACACACAAATGCCTTTATTCAACTACTAGTCATATGGTGAAGTCCTTAGAATATAAGCCCCGTGAGAGCAAGGCTCTGCCTCGGGCTCTGTGCAGTGTCGTCAGTGTCTGGAGGTTAGTTGGTTCTTAAATATTTGTTGTGTGCATGAGAGGCATAGGGTTTTTTCAGCAGTTGCAAGTGAATGTTCCGAGTCCCCTGCAATATGAGTGGCTCCATCTGCCATCTGCCTCCGACTGTGGACCCCTGGTGTATTAGTCTGTGATGCCGTAACGAAGTACCATGCACGGAGTGACTGAAACAACAGACATTTATTTCTCACAGTTCTGGAGGCTGGAACTGCAGCCAATTTGGTTCCTGGTGAGGGCGCCCTTCTGGGCTTGCAGACGCCTGGTTTTCCCCAGTGTCCTCACATGCAGAGAAACAGCTCCTTCTCCTCCTCTTCTTATGACGCCAATAAGCCACCGTGAGGCTACAATGACCTTATGTAACCCTGATTACCTCTCACAGTCCCCATCTCTAAATATCATCCCATTGTGGGGTGAGAGCTTCAACTTGTGCATATGGAGGGGGCACCCCTCCTCCTGCTGCAGCTCACCAGCCAGTATCTGTGTTGCTTCCGACCTCCCCACCCCACCCGTCAGGACCAGCCTTTCTGCTCCTGCCCACTCCTCCTGTCCCCCTGGGAGTGTCCAGCCCTGTTCAGCCTTTCTCTGTATTAGGGGACCTGTTGATGCTGGCCATCTGTGCTGTGCCCTACTCACTGACCCAGGATCATTCTAGACCAACCTGGAGTAGGCACTCTGAGTAGAGCCTCACATCAGTCCTTATTCAAAGATGAAAAAGGACTATAAAAGTCTTATTCATAATAAATAAGTTCTATAAAATGCCACCCAGGAAAATGCCAGCAAATGTAGAAATAACTTTGAAAAAGAAGACTTTTGCTCCCATCATGGTAGGACCAAGATGTTTGCTAGAACAGTTGGCATGCCAGGCTTTCCCGGCTGGCAACATGCTCCAGATTGCATGGCCTTTCCCGCGGCACAGCCCCGTCTCATTTGCGGGAGATTATCGCTGCAATCTGAAGTCCACCCTTGTGCCTCCTAGGCCTGAAGAAACTGGCCTCAACTCTTTCCTCTGCCAGTGGCATTCAGGAACATCCATGGGTTTCCAACCCACCTCGTGTGGCTGGCTCTTGCCTGGGCTTCTAACCTCTCCCTCCACAGATTGTTTGCATTCTCTCTTAGAGCTGGTGTTTCTGGCACCTCCCAAATTAGTATCATCTGTGAATTTCATCGCTCACTGTTTACCCCGCTTCTCCCTGCTCATTAGCAGGGCTGGAAGAGGAAGATGCTCTCCATTGCGGCAGGAGAGAGATCTGAGCTGCTGTGAGCCCTGAGGGAGCTGCACCCAGAGCAAGAGCTGTAGGCCTCTGCTGAGAGGGAGGCGGCGCCTGCTCTAGAAGAGAATGTCGGCGCTCTTGAGAAGCAGGTTGGGAGGCCGCAGCAGCAGCTGAAGGTAAGGAGAGGATCTCCCTGGATCTCCAGGTGTCCTGGCCCTTCTTCTTGTGAGGAGCAGCTCTCCAGGCCTGAGCTAGGGGATCAGAGGCACCGTCACACCCCCCTGCTCCTGTCGGGGAGGCGAGAGGCCGTGTGTCATGGCTCCTGTCGGGTAGGCGAGAGGCCGTGTGTCATGGCTCCTGTCGGGGAGGCGAGGGGCCGTGTGTCCCGGCTCCTGTCGGGGAGGCGAGGGGCCGTGTATCCTGGCTTCTTGCTCAGCCCAGAGGCGCCCACTCAGCTAAGAATTTTTCTACCCTTTATGTCTTCATTAGGCCTTAGGTTTTTGTCATGATATAGCTTGCCACTGTGTCTTTTGTTTTTGTTTGTTTGTTTGTTTTTTGAGATGGAGTCTTGCTCTGTCCCCCTCGGGCTGGAGTTCTTGGCTCATTGCAGCCTCCGCCTCCCAGGTTCAAGCAATTCTGCTGCCTCAGCCTCCTGAGTAGCTGGGATTACAGGTGCCCGCCACCACACCTGGCTAATTTTTGTATTTTTAGTAGAAACGGGGTTTCACCATGTTGGCCAGGCTAGTCTCAAACTCCTGACCTCAGGTGATCCGCCTGCCTCCACCTTCCAAAGTGCTGGGATTACAGGCATGAGCCACCATGCCTGGCAACCACCTGTATCTTAATGCAGTTCTCTCTCGTTTTGAGACAGGGTCTTGCTCTCCCACCCAGGTGGGATCACAGTGGCCCCTTAATGCATTTCTCTCTGACTTTATTTCACTGATGTTAACACAAGGCTTGACAGAAGGTTAAAAAAAAAAATCTTCAAATGTTTGAGTGAAAAGCATCCACTAATAGTTCCACGAATCAACTTGCAGTCAATATGAGACCCACAGTATTTCAAAACTGAGGGGTTTCAGACAAAAGCACAATTTGCATTTAAGCTGGACTGTCCAGTTTTTAAAATGAGGTTATATCAATTTCATGATTTTTTTTCAAAAACAAAACAGCTTTATTAAAATATAATTCTCATCCCATGCAGTCCAGCTCTCTCAAGTGTGCATTTCAATGTCTTGTAGGATATTCACAGGGTTGTTCAACCTTCACCACAATCTAATTTTAGAACATTTTCATCACCCCAAAAGAAACCCTACGGCCATTAGTCAGGCTCCATTTTACCCGTAGTCCTCATTCTTTGGCAACCACGGGTCTCCTTTCTGTCTCTAGAGATTTGCCTGTTCTGTACATTTCGTAGAAATGGAATCATAGGATATGTGGTTTCTCTGTGATTGGCTTCGTACACTTAGCATGGTGTTTTCAAGGTTGATCCAGGTGGTAGCATGTATCAGTCTTCGTTCCTTTTTATTTCAAATAATACTGCATTGTGTGAATATGTCACCTGTTGCTGTTGGTCATCTAGATAGCTTCCACTTTTTGGCTATTATGAATAATACTGCTGTGAACATTTGTGTACATGTTTTTGGGTGAACCTTAGTTTTCATTTCTCTTGGGTACATACTTAGGAGTAGAATTCCTGGGTCACATGGTACCTGTGCTTAAAATTTTGAGAAACTGCCAAACTGTTTTTCTTATGTATTTATTTTTATTAAAAAAGAGACAGGGTCTCACTATGTTGCCCTGGATGGTCTTGAACTCCTATGCCCAAGCCATCCTCCCACCTCGGCCTCCCAAAGTGTTGGGATTACAGGTGTGCACCACTGCACCTGGCCCCAAACTGTTTTTTAAAGCGGCTATAGCATTTCATGTTGCCACTGGCATTGTGGAGGATTCTAATTTCTCCACATTCTTCTCAGTACTTACTGACCTTCTTTCTGATCTTAGCTATCCTAGCTGGTGTGAAGTGGTATTACATTGCAATTTTGGTTTACATTTCCATGATGACTAATGAAGTTAAGCATCTTTTTACATGCTTATTAGCCATTTGTATATCTTCCTGGGAGAAATATCTATTCAGATCCCTTGCCCATTTGAAAAATTGGATTGTTAGCCAGGCATTTTGGGAGGCTGAGGTGGGTGGATCACTTGAGGTCAGGAGTTTGAGACCAGCCTGGCTAACATGGTAAAACTCTATCTCCCGTAAAAATACAAAAATTAGTCAGGCATGGTGGCACGCACCTGTAATCCCAGCTACTCCAGAGGCTGAGGCAGGACAATCACTTGAACCCGGGAGGCAGAGGCTGCAGTGAGCTGAGATCACACCACTGCACTCCAGCCTGGGCGACGGAGCGAGACTCAGTCTCAGACAAAAAAAAAAAAAAAAAAAAAAATTGGATGTTTATCTTTGTATTGTTGTCATAAGCATTCTTTCTAGATTCTGGAAACAAATCCCTTATCAGAGCTAATGATTTGCAAACATTTTCTCCCATTTTGTGCGTTGTCTTTTTGCTTTCTTGATGGTATCATTTGCAGCACGAAAGTTTTAAGTTTTCTGAATTCCAATGTATCTATCTTTCCATTTTGTTCCTAGTTTTGGTATCCCATCTAAGAAACCAAGGTCATGAAGATTTATGCCTATATTTTCTTCTAAGAGTTTTATAGTTTTAGCTTTTACATTTAGCCTGTGATTTATTTTGTGTTGATTTTTGTATATAAAGTGAGGGAGGAGTCTAACTTTATTTTTGTGTGTGTGTAATCTTCTTGAAATCACAAAAATAACTCAGACCCCTTTCTACTAATAGAATGCGCTGTCAGGTTGCATCTGGTGCCCTGGCCCCTGTGCACCTCCCAGAGCACCTGAGGGCAAATGAGGTGGTACCTGAGATGTCATTTTGCAAGAGATGTGTGTGAAACTAAGAACTAAGCCACAGAGGGACCAGCTTTGGATCTGAACTGGCAGCATCCCTTTTGCAGCTGCCCACTCCTCTCCCGGGTAGTAAACTGGGGACACCATTACACTGGGGGGCACTCTGGCCTTTTAAAAAATATTGAAGGTTAAGTTGAGCCTCTGTGTCCTTGTCCTCGGCAGAACACTGCCTGGAAGACAGCCTGCACCCCGGGTGCCGTTCTGGGCGTGTCACCTGCATGCCCACAGCATTTAGGGTACTCGTGGCACTGCCCCCACAGTCCCCTGGCTGCACATTCTCAACAGCCCCAACTCTGCTGGCCTCCCTCTTCCAGCAAGGAGGGTGGAGGCAGCAAGGAGAGGATGGAGAGTGTGGGGGAGCCGTGTTGGGAGAGAGAAGCCAGTAGAGGAAGAAGATGGCAGGTGTGGAAGAGAGTGTGGAATAGACAAGGATTTTCAAGGAGCAAAGCAGAGGTAGAAGAGACAGGTACAGGCAGACACTGGACCTGTAATGCTCCTCCTCCTCCTTTCAGTGTCAGGCAAGACGACCAGACCGTGGCACCTGTGCGCAGCCATGCTCTTCTCCACCAGGACTGCCCAAGGGGCGCTCATGCGTGTGTCGGGGGCAAATGGGGGCTCCCTGGGTGTCTGTCTTCCTTTCCGGCCCCGGCTTCCTCCTGGTGCCCCTGTGTCTCCCTCTTGCCCAGGTGGCCCTCATGCAGTGGGCATCCACTGTGCTCCAGTTCTTCAGGGAGGCCCCCCCCACCAATCCTCACTGATTATCTGAGCAAGTCCTCTAAATCAGCTGTAGGTTATCCAAGCCAAGTGATGTATTTGCATTTTGGTTTATCAGGCTTCAAGGCTTTCACTTTGAAGGAACCAATGTAAGGGTCTGCAAGAGCCTCACTGGGTTGGGGAGGGAGGAACATAAGGTGGGAGAAGGGATATTTTCTCCTTGTTGCTCCAACTCACATAGGCCTTTCAGTCCCAGCACCTTGCTGTGAACCCAGATGGGCTAAGCGAGTCTGCCAGCCCCTGGGCAGTGGATTTCTGATGTGACCCCCCAGACTCCAGTTGCTGCCATCATCACGAATCTGCCCCAACCCTCCTAGAGCTGAACGAGGACCCAGGACACTAGGGCTTCAGCCCTGCTGAGTCACAAGCCAGCTGTGTGCCCTTGGGAATTAACTGGCCACCACCAAGCCTCATCTGCTTGGATAACATGAGAGATTCAAACTGGACCCTTCTGCTTCCCCAGCCCCAGCCCCCAGTCTGATTCCCATGACATCATTTTCCAGGCAAAGCTGATTGCCCTTGATTCCGCACTGGGTGTCCACAGCCGGTTCCTATTCCTGTGCGGATAGCCGTACCTTTCTCTTCCTCCATTGGCAGGGCCTCTGGGGCCTGCTCCCCTGTAACCCTTTAGATCTGTCAGGAGAGCCAGATGCTGGGTTCACATCTAGCTCAGCCTCTTACTAGCTCTGTGAAGTTGAGTAATTCATAAAACTTACCCTGCCTCAGTTTCCCCATCTATAAAAGGGGGATGATAGAAGGCCCCTCCTAGGGTTGTTGTGTGGATTAAATGAGTTGATCATAAAGCTCGATGAACGGTGCGCATGGTAAGGGTATACACATGAGTTCCCATGACCACTACCGCCATGTTCTCTCTGTTTCCTGCCAATCCCTGTGTACTCTGGAGGTGTTGCAGAGAGTGTCCAATCACATTGCAGTCTTCTCCCTATACCCCCTTGTGAACCTGAGTTTCTTCTAAAGATGGGTTCTGCTCTTTGTCACATCTCCTCTCTGATCTCCCTGGTCTCTGTCCTCCTCCCTGGGTCTTCAGTCCATACAGGGACATACAGAGGTCAGACCTGGGGCCTCAGTCTTGACACGTCTCTGGCCCAGAAATCTGCTTATTTAAAACCAGCCCTTCCACACCTACACAACCGCTCTGTAGCCCATAGTTTTAAAAACCTTGCGTTGCAGATGGGCATGGTGGCTCACGCCTGTAATCCCAGCACTTCGGGAGGCAGAGGTGGGTGGCTTGCCTGAGCTCAGGAGTTCGAGACCAGCCTGACCAACATGGTGAAACCCTATCTCTTCTTTAAGTACGAAATTCCCCGAGCCTGGTGGCACGTGCCTATAATCCCAGCTACTCAGGAGGCTGAGGCAGGAGAATTGCTTGAACCCGGGAGGTGGAGGTTGCAGTGAGGCGAGATCGCGCCATTGCACTCCAGCCTGGGTGACAGAGCGAGACTCCATCTCAAAAACAAGCAAACAAAAGAACCCTTGCATTGCAGGTTATAGCTACACATGGTAGACCACGCAGTGAGGTTTCTCACAGTCTGTCTATCTCCTCCGTTCTCCCCATTCTCCTCTGCCTACTCTTTTATTACATCTAAACTGGGGGATGGCAGATTATTTTAAATTATTTGTTTTGTATTAGCTTATAAATGATATATATTTGTAAATTTGGGGAACACAGAATATGAGATTAAATAGAAATAAAAATTGGTGTTTTATCTACTAATCCTACAAGGGGAAATACATTTACATACGAACAATGACATGATTTAATAGTTTAAAGAGATTTAGTTAATAGAGCATCTTAAGTGACAAGTTTTAAGAGAGAAGTTAAATGTGGTTATTTGACAACGATCGTAGTTTTAATCAATTTCACTTCAGTGGTCTTTTATTTCTGGCATAGTGAACAAGTGTTCACCATACTCTCCGTCATTTCTACATCTTGCATCACCTTCTCTCTGGACCAAAATGTTGCTAGGAAAATCAGTTTTGTTGTCAAATGCTGAATTAAGCAAATGTATAACAGCATCTTCATTGCAAAACTTCTCAGAGCCTTTAATTGCTAATATAATTGCCTAAGAAGGCAAGACTGTGGCATTACCCAAACACGACTATGCAACAATCCTATATGAAAACAAAAAGAAAGAAGTGTTTTAGCATCTTTCTAGGAGTTAGGGTTCCTTGGAATTCCATTTGGGAAACCCATTTTTATGTTGAGCCACCATATGGTTCATTTCACATCCCAAAGTCAATAGCAGAGGCATGGTACCATGTATGGTGTGGGGCTGAGTGGAGAGCAGCCTGTGGCTGGTACTGATCTCTGGGAAGCAAATCTAGGGTGAAATAGAATGCTGGACGTGGCCTGGAATGCAGGGGTTCCCATTAACTCGGCGAGTTTGGTTACTCACAGCTGAGGCCGTTTCCCTACCTATAAACCAGGGATAAGATCTGCCTCCCAAGGTTGTGAAGAATAAACATTACTTACGAAAGTGCTTAAATATAAATGCTCTCGACAAGTGATTTAAAGGAGTTGGTTAGTATAGGAACAGACCCCAAAATTGTAACCTTGCTAATATTGTGTTTTATCAACTTGACTTAGGCTTAGTGCCCCAGAATTCCCACACCTCTCCAACTGGGCGCATCACAGCCTGGCCCATGGACCTCCTGGTGAGGAGCAGAGAAGTGCCATCTCTGCAGTGCTCAGCCCCTCCCCAGCCCGCTCTGGGACCGACTCCCATTTGCACTGGGAGGCCAACTGCACCAGGACACTCCCTGCCGGGGCATGAGAGCTGTTGCTCACCTGCACGGCCCATCAGAGTGGGTTATTATAAAGCCTGGAGATCCCTCAGCATTCCCCCTCTCTGCACATATTCACTTCCCCTATGACCTTTTGCCCTGTGTTATAATGCAGCAGGAAAGCCCTCACCGGAAGCCAGGGCCATGCCCTGGAACTTCTCAGCCTGCAGAACCATGAGCTAAATAAACCTCTTTTCTTTATAAATTATCCAGTGGCAGGGTTTTTTTGTTTGTTTGTTTTTGTTTTGTTTTTAAATAGCAACACAAAATGAACTAAGGCATGGATTTTTAAGAAACAAAAGTGACTGCTTTTGCTATAAGCAGGCATTTAAGTTCAGCGTGTGGAGCAGCTTTAGTGACGGCAAAACTGTTGGAGGCAGGGAAATAAGTCCCTTGGCTGGCAGTGCCAATCTTTGCTGGCCTGATCCCTCTAGCACCAAGACTGTTCTTGTCTCCACCAAAGAACCAAGGGTGAATCCTAGAACTGTAGGCTGTATCTGATCCCGCAGCATCACTCTTCCTGCATCTAGAAAGTTCCCTGCACATTCCTATAGGTAGAATGTGTACATAAACAATGACAGGTGCAGACAGGCGAGCCCACTAATTATCACCATCTGGATGGATAGACTGAAGTAAAAAAAAAAAACCTATGTGATGGAATTTTCTCCTCTTTGTTTTCTTATTTCTGGTGGCTTAAATATTGTGTTTGGTTTAAATACAGACATGATCCGACCACAAACATTATGGGCGGAAAAGCCAACACAGCCGACTCCATAGAGAGACTGTTGCTTTCAGGTATGAAATAAAAATAGTGTTTGCTGCATCTCCAGGTGTTCCTGTCTCTTCTTGGCACGTGTCACCTCACTCCTCCATAGGACTTCTCTGGCTAGTTTACTCCCATTTCAGAGAGGAGTAATTGGCAGAGGAGAGTTTAAAGGACTCAAGGTCACAGACAATAAGTGACAAAGGTGGGAAGAAAACCCACATGGCACATATTAGCTACAAGCAGGTCTAGCCTTGGTTCCTGAACCCAGAGCCAGGACTGAGAAGAAGGACTGGGTTCATGGCCCCCTAAATAAAGGAAGTGGGAAGGGAAGTCTGGGCCACTGGGCTAGTCTTTGTTCCGATGATGAAGAAGGAGCATTTGAAAGGTAATCATCTGTGTCAAGTGCATTCCACTCCTGTGCTGTGTCTCCTGGCCCTTGGATACTAGGTGTGTCTGCCCTCATGGCTAACAGGTGGGAGAGAAAGTGCTGAGTTCAGCTGCCAGGACACCCTGGGGACAAGTGTCCCTCATCCACTGGACCCCTTCAGCATTTGGGAAGATGAGATTTTCATCTTGAACATCTGGTGTTGGCAGATTGGCAGGCTTTACACTGTATCTCTGGGGGTCTGTACCTGGCCTCTCCCAGGGTCTGGAAGACGGTGGAGGTGAGACCGACCTAATCCTTGGGAAGTAAGTGAGTGTCAGTGGCCTGCTTGCCTCTTTTTTTTTTGCAGCCTGGGATCAGAACCAGGGCTGGTGCAGCTGTAGGGTGCTGGCAATGCCATTCTTGTCCACTAAGCACTGTGGATGCCATTGTTATCCACAGGGCACTGTGGCACTTGGAGATGAAAAAGATGAAGTCCCTGCCTCCCCCATCGAACTTCCCAGGGTAATGCTGGGCTGGAGGACACAGGGTCTGGGCCTGCTCAGGCAGGTTCTATAGGAGCAGAGGGCAGAAGGGTCCTTTTGCTGCTGGGGGACATGGCTGAGGCAAGGTAAGGCAGAGGTGAGGCAGAGCAATGGGCCTCTCCTGGCTCCTAGAACCAGACTCTGCAACGTCTGGAGCATGGCGCCCCTCACCCCAGGTAATTTATGGAATCTCTTCAGCTTCTTTTACATCTCTGTGACTCTTGCAGGGTTCAGATGGCATAAAGCTGTTGGGCTGGCCAATTTCTTGGAGTCTCTTTGCTTCTGTGGGCAGGGTTGGCACCAGGTAACTCCCTATGAAAGCAGAAGCATCTATTCTGCCACTGGTCTCTTTCGAGATCAGGTCTTGGAGCCTTGTTAAAGAGCAAATGCCATCTGGCAATGTTATTATTTGTAACTCCTTAGTTCCTTCTACAAAGTGAATTTGCTACTTCCCTACCAGGACCCTGGGAGGGCGAGGCTTGGGACAGGTCCTGTGTTAGCGAGAGGGGAGATGGAGGGAAGGGAGCCGGGAAGGTACCTTGGCCATGTGCCCTGTTCCTCATGGAGAAAGGCAATTTGCTAGAGGACCTGGGCAGATGGTCAGCTGGGTCTGGAAGAGTCCTCACGCCTTGTGGGTAGTTCCCAGTGTCTGCCCTTTGCGGGGCAGTTTGCTGTGCCTATACCTTCTTACTCACCCCTGCACCAAGGCCTATTGGGCAGGATCCCTGCCACTCCTCACCCCTGTGTCCTGTGCACCATCTCTTGCCACGTCTGCCTCAGTCACCAGCCCTAGCCCCTGTGCCTGAAGCCCTGCTCCCTGCAGCTGTGACCCTCCTAGGATATGGGAAAGTAGACGCAAGGCTTGAGCAGCCAAGGAACTCTGGGGTCTTCATTTGTAAAACGTAGGTGGCTTCACCCCTCATCTTCACCTTGGGATGTGGCAGCAAAGGCTCATTGATCTCTCTCCACTTTTCTCCTCCATAAAAGAAATCAGACAGGATGTAAGGATGAGGCCGGGCACAATGACTTATGCCTATAGTCCCAGCTGCTCGGTAGGCTGAGGTGGGAGGATCAGTTGAGCCTAGGAATTTGAGGTGAGCCTGGACAGCATAGCATGACCCCATTTCTAAAAAAAAAAGAAAAAGAGAGAAATATGAGGGTAGAACTAATTTCCCTCACCCCCACCCTGCATATTGTAAAGGGCAGAGGAACTGGCCACCAATGTTCCTGCCAGCATGAGTCCTTGGGCCTTGCCATGACATGTGGGCCAAAGAGGAATTTGAGTGTCAGAAATGTGTAGATTTTGTAAATTTGGTCAATTGTTAGTTACCTCTTGTGACATAACAAACAGTGTAAGCCAGGCAGTTGGAAGAAAAGGCATTTTTAAATAAGGGAAGATGCCACTGTCTGTTGAACTAGGGTTGCAATACACAGAAAGGAACAGATCGGCTCTTGCATGGAAGCAGATGGGATTCTGGGCTAACCCCAGAATTGGGGTGAATCTCTGCATAAGTAAGTGTACCAGTGGTGAAGGCAGAGGGACAAGCCACAGCACCCCCGGTGGTCCTGCCATCTCATTAGATGCCAGCCATGGGGAAGACAAGCATGGAGTCACCCCAGGTCCCTCTCCTGGTCCTGAGACAAGAAGCTTGCACTTTCAAAAGGACCAGTCAGAGTTAGGAATGTGGTGGGTGGCTGTAGGGTGCTGCAGAGTTGAGCTGCACCTCTGGTACACCATAGAGGCCAAGTGTAGTGAAGAAACTAAGCTTACCCCTAGAGAGGTCTGGTCTTTGCCTTCTGCAACTGGGAGGTGACCCCTAGGCCCTTGGGATGTCCTGCCCAGTAAGAGTGTCTTTGTTACCTGGCCACACTGGACATCTGTCACCTTGGCCACACTGGACAATGTGACTTATGCTGGGGGCTTTGGGCCAGCTGGTATCCACTTGACCTTTGGAGGGGTTAGAGACTAAAAATCAGCCACATAGGAGGTCAACCATGGAGCCCCAATAAAAACTCTGGACGCCAAGGCTCAGGTGAGGTTGGTAGTACCCCATACGTATGTCACATACTGTTGCTTGGAACAGTTAACACCATGCATGACTCCATGGGGAGAGGGTGATTGGAGCCTCCAGTGTGGAATTCTCCTGGAATCTGCCTTATGGCATCTTCCCTTGGCTAATTTTAATCTGTATCCTGTAGCTGTAATAAACCATAACTGTGAGCATAACAGCTTTTAGTGAGTTCCATGAGTCTGTCTAGTAAACTATCAAACCTATGGGTAGTCTTGAGAACCCCTCAACCCTTGCAGTTGGCGTCAGAATTGAAGGTGATCTTGCGAATGACTGAGATGCCTGTTTCTTCAATTACACAGGTGGGTAGAATCATTTACCACCTGAATGCCTTTTTAATGCTGGCTTATCTGATGGAGCTAACTGACCATGGACAGAGAAACTAGATTGAACATGAGAATCTAGGAAACAGTGCTTGGGACACAGACTTTTAGCAGCAGGCATCACAGAAGCTCCCCATGTGATGGGCCTTGGGAGCCTCCAGTGTGGTAACTACCTGAGCAAGCTGGGCTCTGGTGGAAGAACTCACTGCTGCCAGGATGAAGAGAAATCCTAAGTGAAATATGCAAGTTATGATGACCACAGTAGGTTCTTGTTTGAGGGGGGACTGATTTCCCTGTTGAAATGGGCACAGCATCTGGGTGGAATAGGGGTGGAAAGATGGGTTGGTAACAGGGAGTCAGAGAAGGAACAGAAGATGAGTCAGAAGCCTAGGATTTTGATCCTAATATTGCTGCAAACTGGTCATGACCTTGGGGAGGTTAATGATATTGTGGGTCTCCTTATTTGGTGCCTTGAATGTGGGCACCCATATAGTTGATGGGGCTATGGGGATAGAGTCAAGTAGGATTATGGAAGAGAATGTATAATTGGGTAACTTCTCTGCCAAAGGCATGCTGGGACTTGACCTAATGGAATAATCAGGGTTTTCCAAATAAACAAACATAATTTTGTTGCATTTTTTTTTCCTCGAGCCAGGATCTTGCTCTGTCACCCAGGCTGGAGCGTAGTGGCGCAATCATGGCTCACTGCAGCCTAGACCTCCCAGGCTCAAGAGGTCCTTCTGCCTCAGCCTCCCTAATAGCTGGGACCACAGGCACTCACATACAACTAATTTTTTTTTTTTAATTTTTGTAGAGACGAGGTCTTGCTATGTTGCCCCAGCTGATCTCCTGGCCTCCAGCAATCTTCCCGTCTCAGCCTCTGAAGTGCTGGGATTACAGGCATGAGCCACTGTGCCTGGCCCAATTTTGTTGCATCCTTGATGCAAAATTTCTCCTTCTTCAAGAAACCTCAGTCTTTGCTACTAAGGCCTTCAACTGATTGGAGGGGGCTCCCCCACATCATGGAGGGTGATCTGTTTTTGGTCAAAGCCTACTGAATTAAATTTAATCACATGTAGAAAATTATTTAAAAATCATAAAAATTCACAGCAACATTCAGAGTGGTGTTTGACCAAACAGCTGGGCACCATAACCTAGACAGGTTGACATATTAAATCCACCATCACACTCTTTCATTTAATGCCCACAGCAACAACGCAAAGCTGGCAGCATTAGGAATCTGCAGTGCCGATCTGAGGCAGCTATGGCTTCATCTTCTCATGGTACCATGCTGTATCTTGTAGATGATCCTGAAGATTTCACAACAGGGAGACTTCAACTCTTTGTGACTCTCTTTTTCCCCCTGCAACTATCTTTATTATGGTTGACTCAACATAAGATGCTATCATAATCAGCAGAATTATAAAACTGCACCGGAGATACCAAAATAGGCCATTTACCATGGATAATGACCCTCACATCATCAAACTTTAAAAATACACATGAAAGTTGTACAGTCTAGACATTTATAAAATACATAGCTAAAAAGAAGATACGGGACTGCCTCTTTGGGAGGCTGAGGCTGGCAGATTACTTGGGCTCAGGAGTTTGAGACCAGCCTGGGCAACGTGACAAAACCCTGTCTGGACAAAAAAATTACACAAATTAGCCAGGTGTGGTGACATGTGCCTGTAGTTCCAGCTACTTGAGGGGTTGAGGTAGGAGGATCGCTTGAACCCAAGAAGTCAAGGCAGCAGCGAGATGGGATCACACCACTGCATTCTAGCTTGGGTGACAGGTAAGACCCTGTCTCCAAAAAAATAAAAAAAAGATATGGGGTTCCACAAGGAGGATTATATTACACAGTTAATACATGAAAATTAAAGAGCCACCCATGGAGAAGCCACAATGGCACAAAATTTTTTTTTAAAGCAACCACAGATTCTATTTTTTCTACTGTTGCTACCCCCAAAGAGCTCCCAATGTTGACCCCACCTCCCTTTTTCTTCCTTTGTTTCTTTTTAACAGTCAGTGTAACTATGACAAGTCCTTGCATGGGCAAGTGACACACAGGTGGCCAAGGTGGCCACAGCCACACCTGAAGATACATTTTTCATCACTCCAGTACCCCCTTTTCAAAGCAAGGTCATGATCTGCCAGTAGCCATAGCCTTGGCATTGTGTCTCACTCTGACACTTAGCAGCTACTTTGTAACCTGTAAATTTGAATCTCTGCTGAATGGTTCAGGGAAAGCCACCATTCCCTTAACAAAGTCTGGAAGACATTTGTGAGGTACCAGGCACTGGTAAGGACTGAGGCTAAATATGACTGAGACACAGACCTGTTTGAGTTGCTCGGTGTAGCCAATCTTGAGAAGATTATGGTACAATGAGCAAATGTTTGGAAAGTGCTTTTCATATTGTGAAATGTAAGCTCTAAGTTTTCACAGGCTCATTGTAGACACTGATTGTGCACACTTCCCATGAGCCAATGAAAATGATATAGTTGGCTTCATTGTCACCGTGGTAGTAACTACACATTGTGTTATTGTCAGCATTTATTTGCTTAAAGTTTTAAGAAGTATACTAATTGCTTAACCGCTTGTAAAATCTAAGGAAACTCAGAAGAAATGCTAATGAAAAATGTGAACTGAGACTCCACAAAGATTTTCACCAAAGAAAGGAAAGAAAGATTAGGAATGAGAGGTGTCATTAGGCAGGATTGATTTTTTTTAATGCCAGATGCTAAAAATCAAACTTTTACGAGTGGGGAAGAACACGGCATGGAAAATGCTGCATCTGTGAACCTGAAGACTCCTCTCATGCCCCCATAACTTGTATTCCACTTGGGAAAATGCCTTCTTCTGGGAAGATAAGTTCTGTAGTTCAGTTGTCCCATGATTGGACAGGGAAGGGGGCAAATTTCTGCCATCCATTCATCACCTTTAATGTCACAGATGATTCGTTCTCAGGGAAGTTATATTTGGGCCCAAGGGTTGAAATTAGAAAAATAATGTTTTCACCCTGAAATGTGTGAATAAATAAAACATATATTTTGCCCATGTAAAAGGATTATTATTCCTTGACCAGTGATTTTAAAGATACACCGATGGCAAGAAAATTAGTTTTCTCAATTCACATAGGCTCTAAAATAAAAGTGACCTGGAATTAAAACAAACAAACAAAAAACCCGAATGGTCCCCTAGAAGCCTAAATTTTGGCCTAGGAAGAGATCAAGGACAGTCTCTGTTCAGGTGTCTTTTTAGCAACTATTTAGCATTCATATCCCCAATTCTCTCCAAAAAGCTAGTTAAGTCTATTCCCCTTAGTTTACAAAAAGTCTGTAACTGAGATTTAAAAAAAAATATTTAAAGTTAAGAACCAAAATAGACTTGGACAAATAAGTTTTTGTTCATGTTCTGCCCCTACTTCTTTTTTCTGGGCCTCAGTTTCTTTATCTGTAAAATGCAGAGGTTGGAAATGTGTAGGTTTAATCTCTTCCTGTTCCTTCCAGATTCCTGAAATCAGATTCCTCACGTCATGACCTTTCCCCAGTGCCACTTAGATTGCTCAGGCCAGCGAAGCTGGGGAAATCACAGTTGATTTCATGAGCTCTGCCTGGAACCGAAGCTTTTTACTCTCCTTCCTCTCAGCAGGCCCTGGCTGTGCCCGGACTAGTGTGGGCAGGGATGGTAGGCAGGATTCTGGGGCCAGGCAGGGTCCGCGGGCTTACCTTCATCCCTGGGAAGTGCCTCTGAGACAAACATTTGGTGAGGAGGCAGGGGGATGTGTGGGAAGGGGGTTGCTATGGCAACCCCTGAAATGTGCAGGCTCCAGACCCGTTGCCTGCCCCCTCTGGCCTCGTGCTGCTCCTAGAGGTCTTTTCGGATGGGAGGGGAACAAATGTTGGGAGTTACATGGGGATCTGAGTGCATTCCCAGAAATCCTCCTGCAGCCCGCAGCCTCACTACGGCTTCCAGAGGGGGGACCCAGCGCCAAGACACCATATAGCACATGTAAGCATGCTGCAGCCAAGAAACAGCTTCTCTGTGCCTCCGCAGTCTGTCTACAAGGCCCAACTCGAAGCCCACCTGCTCCCTTCCTCTGGGCCCCTCAGTATGTTTGTCAGCACTGATGTGCATTATTTGTGTGTAAGTATTCATAAGGTTTCTCAGCTGTTGAAGCCTGAACGTCAACAGAGTAGTTAGCCTCGGTAGAAACTGTTTACATGGTAAGTCACGTGTTTAACTATGCATCAGTAGCATCGGAAGAAATTGCTGGAGGGGGCAGAGAGATCTGTGCTCCCGCATAAGCTATGGATAAACGAGGGGAGGGGAGGTCAGCGTGGGACTCACCCAGAGAAGCCAGGGAGCTGAAGGAGAGAGAGAGAAAGTGGGAGGGAGTCGAGAGAAGGGAAGGGAAGAGGGGGAAGAAAGAGGGTGTGTGGAGAGAGGGAGAGGAGGGAGAGAGAGTGAGATTGAATCGTGAGATAAAAGATTAGCTGATGCTTTGGAAAGGAGGTAAGAAAATGAGAGGCAAAGACAGGTACAATTTAATTAGGCAAAAACTACATGTAAACAACACTTCCTAGCTACAGTAAGGAAACGATTTTGGTTTCAGTTCCTGAGCACTGGGGTCTCCAGGTCTCCTGTGCAGGGCAGGCTCTCGGCGTTTTTCTCTGAAGCCCCTTGCAGACCCTATCTGCTGCTGTCTGCAATGGCTGGGGGGAACTGTAATCCACTTGAAATTCATGAACAAATCCTCAGAATGGCCTCAACTGCTCCCTTTACTCTTCAACTACAAGCCTGTTAGAAATAAAAAAGATTTCTATTCTCTCAGCCACTCTGCTGCCACGGAGCTGTCAATGCCAGCAGCTGTTGGGCCAGGGTATTCGTACACATGTGAGTTCATCACAGTTTGGTGTGTGCGTGGCCGAGCTGATGCCAGCTTGGTTCGTCTTCTTCCATTCTGTTCCTTCGGCTTTTTTCTCAGACTCCCTTGCTTGGAAGAAAGTTCTGGCAAGAGCCTATACGTATGATATGAAAACAAGATTCTGTGTATACTATATATAGTTGTGCACAGGTGTTACATAAGAAATTCATGTGCTATGGGTGTGAAACATGGTCAGAAGACCCAGATGCATAAATCTATTTATTCACAGCCACGTGCATTTGTTTGCAAGTAACCTGGTGGTCCCGGCCCTGGTCCAGAGAATTACTTAGGACCATTCAAAATGAACCATACTTGTCAACATGTTCGAAAAGCCAATTAATGAAAAAAGAAAATGTCAAGTTGTTTCCAAATCGATCTAAGTAATATTTTTTAAAAATGCTCCCAATGAAAGTTATTTATGAGACAGTTCCTATCATTTTACACACAGAAAGCTTTAATGGCTGTTGTCTGTGAGGGAAAAAATTCAGATTCTGGCTGGTCATTCAGGGTGCTCCACTGTCTGCACCTAGGATTATTCATCTTTAAGGCTATGTTTGCCACTGCTCCTCCACAGAGCTTATTTTTTATTGTATCTTTTGACCATGTAAAAACATCAGTTTCTTGGACACATATCATTGATATGCATGACCAGTTTGCAGCTGGGCCAAGGCTGAGAGGGATAATGAACTTATTTATTCAACTAATGTTGAACACCTAGGCTGAGCTGGGCTTGGTTCCACCACTGGGCATGCAGCAGGGAAGGAAACAAAGCCCTCCTGTTCTCATGGAAAGCTTGTATGCTAGTGGGGAGACAGACCCATGTTCTGGAGGGGTAAGTGTTACGGAGAACCATCCTGACTGCAGAAAGGTGGCCTCTCCAAGAAGGTGGTCTGTGAGAGGAGACCTGTATAAAATGAAGGGGAGCATTTGCTGAGATTCAGGAGACGGGTGTTTTTGGGCAATGAGAGCAGCAGATGCAGAGTCTCTGAGGCAGGAGTATGCTGAGAATATTTGTGTAGCAGCAAGGAAGCCACGTGTGACTGGGGTGGAGTGAGTGAGGGCAAGAATGGGGGGAGGCAAGGGCAGGGAGACAGCTAAGGCCAGATCATGCAGAGCGTTCTGGCCATGGTCATGATTTGGGATTTTACTCTGAGTGACATAGGATGCCACTGGCCGATTTTGAGCAGACGAGAGGTGTGATTGACTGTGTCTCATGTGATGACTCTGGTTGCCACCTGCAGAGGAGGCTACTGTGAGGGTCAAGGGCAAAAGCTGGAAGACCAGTTAGGCAGTTATTCTAATAATCTAGATTACGACTGTGGTGGTTTAGACTAGCTGAGTGATAGAGGTGGTGAAAATAGTAGGATTCCGATGATACTTCACAGGTAGAGTTGCAAGAATCTGTTATGGAATGGAGAGGGGAGTCAGTAATTCTAAGAATTCTGGACTAAGCAATCAGGAACATTGGGACTAGAGCCGTTATTTATTGAGATGGGGAGTAGACTGGGGAGGGGTGGAAAACCAAGAGTTCTATTTAAATAGGTTTAAATGAGGCCATCCATTGTGCTATGAAGATAGTTAGTAGGCAATTGTATCTATGAGTCTGAAATTCTGGGGAGAAGTTGGGACTTGAGAAATCATGTTGGGAGCTGTTCAGATGACTTTAGAGAGTGGGGGTAGGTAAAGAAGGGAAGAAGTCCAAGGATCCAGCAAAAAGTAAGAAGGAATGGCCAATGGAACAGGAGGAAACCGAGAGGGGGCTTCCTCTGAAGACAATGAAAGAAAGCATACCCAGGAGGAGGGAATGACCAACTCTGTCATTCTGTCATGTCATCACGGGAGGTCATTGATGGCAGTTTCAGTTGAGTGGCCCAATTGAAAGCCTGATTATAGTGGGTATTATGGATTGAAAATTGTATCCCCCAGAATTTATGGATTGAAGCCCTGACTTCCATGTGATGGTATTTGGAGATGAGGGCTTTGCGTGCTGCTCCCACTGCTGCCTACACAGGTGAAGGAAAGGCCATGTGAAGATACAGAGAGAAGGTGGCTGTCTGCAAGCCGGGAGGAGAGCCCTCACCAGAAATTGAATGTGCTGGCACCATGACCTGAACTTGGCAACCTTCAGAACTGTGAGACAATAAATGTCTGCTGTTTAAGCCGCCCAGCCTGTACTTTTTATGGCAGACTGAGGAGACTAATATGGTGGGCTAGGAGACAATGGAATAAAAGTGGCAACAGCTGGAATTGACAGATTTTGCTAGAAAAGTGTGATGAGGAAAGTTAGGAGAAAACATTGCTATATTTAGAATTTTGGCTTAGAAAGTTCCTAACGATTATGATCAGTTTAGTGGGAACCCACATGTTTGTTTGTTTGCTTGCTTGTTTGTTTTGAGGCAGAGTCTCATTCTATTGCCCAGGCTGGAATGCAGTGGCGTGACCATGGCTCACTGCAACCTGCATCTCCCAGGCTCAAGTCATTTTCCCACCTCAGCTTCCTGAGTAGCAGGGACCACAGGCACATGCCACCATGCGTGGCTAATTTTTTAATTTTTTTGTAGAAATGAGGTCTCGCTGTGTTGCCAGGGCTTGTCTTGAACTCCTAGGCTCAAGCAATTCTTCTGCCATGGCCTCCCAAAGTGTTGGGATTATAGGCGTACCATTGCACTTAGCCCCACATGTAGGTTTAAATGGTAAAGTTTTTATGTGCAGGATTTGAAAGATGTGACTTCACAGAGTTCATGAGAAAAGGCCTGGGATTTATGGCCCTTCATGCAATATGAACAATTGCACAACAAGGATGTCAGAAAGGTCAGGTGGACCCTGGCTTTGGCTCCTGGAAGAAGCAGAGCATCTGGAGCAGTGGAATTACAGTGTCCCTAAGGGTCACCCTGCTAGAACATGATGAGTATGTTACTATGCTGAGCCCTATGCTTATAAAAGAGAAGGGTAAACCAGAGCACCTTTGGAGAAATTTTCCAATAGTAAAAATCTATTGAAGAATGAAAGGTGTTCAGCTTGGAGAAGACCCAGGAGGGAGAGATCTGTCTTCAGCCGTTTGAAGCTTGTCACATGGAAGAGAGCTCATACTTGCTTTTATAAATTGAGTATAGAAGGTAAGGGAGAAGTGTTTCAGTTATCTATTTCTGGGTGACGAACTACCTTGGAAATGGAGTGTCACAATTTTGTAGGTTGGCTAGGTGGTACTTCTGCTGGTTTTGTTTTGCCTGGGCTGACATGACTACACTCCCATTGTGATTGGCAAGGCTCTGGGCTCAGTTGAGTCCCTTGAACCATGAGGCCTTTCATCCTCAAGGAGGAAAATTTGGGCTTCTTTGAATGGTGATGGCTGTGAGCCAAGAGTGTAAGCCCCCAAAACAGGACTTATCAAGCCTCTGCTTGCATCATGTTTGTTCCATTAGCTAAAATGAGTTGTATGGGCAAGCCCTTGGTCAAGGTTGCAGACAACAGAAGGTTATGGATTCCACAGATGTGATTCAGTGGGAACCATTAGTGTAAAATCTACCATTGAGATATTTCAATTCAATATGAGAGAGAACTTTTAAGCAACTATAGCCATGCAATTAGCTACCTTGCGGAATAGTTGGTTCCCTGGTAGTAGAGATATCCCAACTTGAATTCATGTGTTCATTCTCCCACTCATTTAAGCATTTTATTAAATACCTATGTTGTGTGAGACACTGGGTTACCTACTATGGAGAATAAAAGATGGCTAGAATAAGGTCTGTGAACTTATGACTTTTACAGACCACTGAGAAAAATGGGGGTGAGGGAAGGAGTTACTGAGAGAGACTTGTAGGTAAAGTGCAGTGGGAGAGCGGAGAAGAAAGAGAACTTCTAGATGGAGTCGGAGTATGGAAAATAGAGGCAGTCACTAACATCTTTACAGAAGAGATAATATTTTTGCAGAGGAAAGGGAAATAAACTAATTCCTAATGAGCTCTACTGTGTGCCAGGCAGCGTTCCAAGCTCTGTATGAATGTTTCACCCTTTAATCTTTATGACAACTGCATCATTCCCATTTAACAAGTGAGGACACTGGATCTCAGTATGTTTATACAAAAATTGTCAGACCTAGAACTTAAGTCTTGCTCTGGCTGGTCCATGGTATATTCCTTGCAGGAAGCAAGGCTGTCTCCATAACATTACCATCTGCATTACAATTAAAAAATTTGAAAGTACTTCATATACAAAAGCTCATCCAAGTTGGTTTTTACAGTATGAGGAAACTGTTATCCTCATTTTATAACTGAAGAAACTGAAACTCAGATATGTTGATTCAGACAGAGAGGGGGCTTTTGTGTTAACTCTTCTCTCTGCCTGGAATGCTGTTTTCCACAACTACGTGGTTGGCTCCCTCCTGTGATTCAGATCTCAGCTTGAATGTCACCTGCTCAGAGAAATCTTCCCTGATCACCAAGCCCAATATGGCTCCCAAGTCTTTGGCTCTCACATCATCCTATTTAAATTCTTTGTGTAGCAAAGAATTTAATTCTTTGTTACCGTTTAGATGATCTGTTTTTTTCTTTTCTTTTTTTAATTTCCTCAATTGATGATTGTCAATTTCCCCAGCTAGAAAGTGAACTTCATTAGTAAAATATTTCAATTTTTTTGTGTTTTTCAATGCTTAGCTTGATTGTAATTCCACAAATCAGATATGCATGTTATACTTTATGTAGTCATATTTCTTTTTATTTTCACACATTTACTATTTTTATTGCTTAATAGTCATTCTTATAATTCACCATTTTTTTCTAGTATCATTTTTCCTCTTCCTCAGGTACATATTTTAGTTCAGATATTCCTTTAGTGGAGGATTGTTGTAATGAACTTTTTGTATGTCTGAGAATAGCTTCATTTTTCCTTTTTTCCTGAAATATAGTTTCCATGCATATATTTAATACAATTCTCAGTTGGCAGTGATATTCTTTTTTCTTTCTTTCTTTCTTTCTTTCTTTCTTTCTTTCTTTCTTTCTTTCTTTCTTTCTTTCTTTCTTTCTTTCTTTCTTTCTTTTTTTTTTTAGAGAGACTCTCGCTTTGTCACCCATGCTGGAGTGCAATGGCATTATCTCAGCTCACTATAACCTCCGCCTCCTGGGTTCAAGCTATTCTCCTGCCTCAGCCTCCCCAGTAACTGGGAATACAGACACATGCCACCACCCCTTGGGTAATTTTTTTTTGTATTTTTAGTAGAGACAGGGTTTCACCGTGTTAGCCAGGATGGTCTCCATCTCCTGACCTCATGATCTTCCCGCCTCAGCCTTCCAAAGTGCTGGGATTACCGGCGTGAGCCATCATGCCCGGCTGACAGTGATTTTCTCTTAGCATTTTGAAGATGCCATTTTACTACTTTCTAGCTTTCATTGTTGCTGTGGAGGTCAGCTGTCAGTCTAATCTTTGTAATCTTGATTCCTTGACTAGTGCTTTCCTCTCTTCTTTAAAAAACTCCCTGACTGTTTCTAAGATCTTCTTTTTGACTTTGGTTTTCTACAATTTTATTATGATGTGTCTTGCTTGGGATTGGTTGGATTCCCTGAAACTGAGAAGCAGTGTTGATAGATTTGGCTGTGTCCCCACCCAAATCTCACCTTGAATCATAATGATCCCCACGTTAAGGGTGGGGCAGGTGGAGATAAATGAATCGTGGGAGTGGTTTCCCCCATACTGTTCTTGTGGTAGTGAATAAGTCTCACAAGAACTGATGGTTTTATAAATGGAAGTTTTCCTGCACAGATTCTCACTTACCTTCTACCATGTAAGATGTGTCTTGCTTCCCCTTTGCTTTCCACCATGATCGTAAGACCTCCCCAGCCATGTAGAACTGTGAGTCAATTAAACCTCTTTTCTTTATAAATTACTCAGTCCTGGGTATGTTTTTATTAGCAGCATGAGAACAATCTAATACAGACATCAACTCTGAAAAATTCGAAGCCATTATTTTTTCAAATATTTCTTCTTCCTTTTTCTCTCTATTTGCATCTTCTGGGACCCCAATTATACTTGTGTTGCATTTTCTCATTCTTTCTTTCCTGTCTTTTTATCCCTTATTTGTATTTTTCACCTTTTTCTCCCTGGTGCATTCTGGGTAATTTTCCAGCTATATCTTCCAGTTTGCCAGATACACTTTTACTGTGTCTAATGTGCTGTTTAACCCATCCAATGAGTTTTGAATTTAATTTATTATGATTTCACTTTAAGGAGTTATAGTTGGTTCTTAAAACTATTTGGTTTGACTTTGATAATCTCTTGCTCCTTTGTAATATTATAAATTCCCTTTTATTTCTTTAACTATATGAAACTTATTTAAAATTCTTTATCTGATAATTCAATACTTGTAGGCTCTATGGGTCTGATTCTGCAGTTTATTGTTTCTGCGATTCTTACTCATGTTGGCTTGTTCCCATGCATGTAGGGATTTGCACTTTATTTGTAAAAATTACAAGAGGTCTAAGTTGAGGGTTCATTCCTCCAGAGAGGATTTGTGTCATTTTTGCTAGATGCTTAGAGCACTATCTATCTGGGAACACTTTAAACTAAGTTTGGAGTTTTTTATTTTTACCTTCTGGACCCACAGGTGGTATGAATTCCAGCCTTGAAGACTTACAAATATTAGCTTGTGGTAGGAAACATTAGGTAAGATGTTTTTCTCCCTGCCAGTTCCTACTCTAAGGGCCAAGGCTGAGTCAGAAAAATCCTTTTTTGTAGGGCCACTAAGATGTCATTTCATGGGCATTCCTGCTAATAAAAGTCCCATTCTACTCAGGTACTAGGATTTTTCTCCAGTCTCATATGTGTCTCTTATGTGTCATATATGTTTCTAGGCCATTAGGAAATCCAAGGATTTCCTAAAGGAAAATGCTTCTGTAGCTTACTTATCCCCATTTAATTTTATTTCCTTATATTTATTTCCTCTGATTGTTTTCCTTATTCTCCTGCTATCTCAGCCATGATCTAAAAATATGTTTTATGTTTTAGCCAGTATTTTGATGTTCTATACTGGGAAGGTACTCTCTCCTCATTTAGTTCAACATGTTGCCAGAAGCAAAAGCACCTATTCTTATTCCACACCACACTACTTTGCCTTCAAGCCCAATGAACACATTCAGAGATGTGGCTGAAAGTCATTTTCGTAGTGAGCAGTGTTACCAGGATCCTGTTCCCCTGTTGTTAGAATTTTCCTCTTTCTCCTAGCCCCTCTAACAATAAAGAAATCAAGAGTCTTGGTGTAAAATGAAGGGCCAATATAGCTGGATCATGATAAGAAATGAGAAAAGAGGAATGAGAATAAGTTCAATATGTAGATTGGAATTAGGTTGTGAAAGACTATTTGGGGGGCACTGGTTTTTATTCTGAGTCAACTGGGAAGCCATTGAAGGGTATTAAACGGGTGAGGGATGTGAACTAATTTTATTTAAAAAATACAAATGTGGATGACAAATTCTTGAAGAGCAGAAGTGGGAAAGGGAGACAGGTTAGAAGGCTACTGCAGGAGTGCAGATAAGAAAAGAGGTAGGTTGAGGTAAATGGTAATCATGAGATACAAAAATGTAGATGAATTCATTATCTGTTGTTGTGTAACTAATTACCCCCAAATTTAGCAGCTTAAAACAATAAACACTTGTATCTCACAGTTTCTGAGGACTAAAAGTTTAGGAGCAACTTAACTGGGTGTTTCTGAATCACTGTCTCTTATGATGTTGAATTGAATCATTTGCTGGGGCTGCAACCATCTCAAGGTTAAACTGGACTGAAGAATTCACTTCCAAGCTCACTTGTGTGATTGTTAGAAGGCTCATTTCCTTGCTGGCTATTGGCCAGAGGCTTTCATTCCCTGCCACGTGAGCAATCTTTTCATAATCTAATCTCTAAGTGAGATGCCGTCAACTTGGCCACATGTTATTGGTTATGCAATTCAAACCCTTGTACAATGTGGGAGGGGACTACATATGGATATCAGGAAGCGGGGCTCTTTGGGGGCCATCTTGAGGCTGCCTACCATAATGAATATGAAATCTACTTTGGTTGTAGAACAAACAAGACTTTACTCATGAATTTGTTGTGGAATATGAGGAAAAGGGAGGAGTCAAGGATGGCTTCTGGGTTTTTGGTTTGAGCTACTTACTACCATGGGAGCCACTGGAAGAGAAACATATTGGAAGCCGGGAGAAATCAAGAGTTGTATTTTCAACTTTGGAAGTTTGTGAAGCATTTTAGATACCCAGTGAACATGTCAAGTAAGCAGTTTGAATGAATAATTCTGGAACTCAGGGGAGAGTTCAAACAGAAGATTAAATTTGGGAGTCATAGCCTGTGGATAGATTTAAAACCTAGGCACTGGACAAGATCACTGAATTGCAGTCATTCTCAAGCTTAGCTGCCTATTAAAAGCTTTAAAACATTCCAACACCAGGCCATTCTCCAAATCAATGAAATCAATACCTCTGGGGGTGGCACCCAGCCATGAGTATTTTTAAAGCTCCCTAGTGATTCTAATGTACAGCCAAGTAGGAGAACCATTGACAAGGGAGAAAATGTCAATGAGAAGAGAAGGGATCCCGGGACTTCTTCATGTGTGTGGGGGTAGAGGATCATAGTGTTGCAGAGAGACAAAGTGATGGCAGAAGGCACAGCCTCTTTCACAGTACCTGAGAATTTGGTTGATCCTGTGGTTCGTGTGCTCTTGAACCATTGAATTCCACATACAGAGTTTATCATTTGTGGCCAATTAAGAGCATAGATAACCTTGGAATTTCAAAATGTAAAAAGTCGAATACATTGCTTCCATTTTGCAAGGCAATCAGACTTAATTAGACCCAACGTATTTACCAAGCATTCTTCTGGCCTTTTTAATTAGGGATAAAAGTTAAGCAATTTTGAATCTGACACTCTTTAAGAGCGGATGATTTTGTGCAAAGACATGGCTGCACTCCAGCTGGAAGTTTCTGAATTCAGGCTGCAGAGGGAAAAGAGTAAGTACCCAGCCCAGTTTAACTTCAAGTTAACAATAATATCCCAGTTTTTGCATGTGTAAAGATTTTGTGCACTTCATTGTTAAGTAGATATTTGGAGATATTTTTCCATTTTTGGAGATATGTGCATTTGAGAGATTCATTTTCTAATATCAAGGCCTCTATTTGCTACCCCGTCACCTCAAGCTTTTGCAGACTGGTGTACTTTGGTGAGCTAAGAGATCAATGGCACAGCTATGTTCTCAACCATTCTTCCTGAGATGTTGAAACTGTGATCTTGACTCCATTAATTTATTTTCCATGACTCTTGACTAACAAATTGAACAGGTCAAATTTATAACTATTTATAAATAACAAGGTAATTATAACCTTGGAAAGTATACGGCATATTCCCTCATCCCATACCTGTACCTCATTGGGATATTTTAAAAGATATGAATTTGTCTATGTTTTTGTTTATGATTAAGAGGATTGTTAAAGGAACCCCCCAAATGCTCTATAGTTGGAGTTCAAAGACCTAGGTTCAAGATTTAGCTCTATCACCTCTTGGCTATAAGCCCTAAGGCAAGCTTTATCTTATTAAACTGTTTCTCTCTCTGTAAAATGAACTTGATCCCTTTCTTACCTCTTTCCTGAAGTCATTGTCCATGTTGAATGGGGTAACTTGCTTTGAGGAGTATAGAGAAATATGTGAATATAAACAGCCTTCTCTTCCTGATGTGAGGACTTGCTGTCATCACCATTTCCCCTCTTCTGGGCATATGTACAAGCCATTCACCTGCTTTGGGCATCTGCTTCCTAGCCTTCTTGCCATCTGGCCCTTCCTTCCTTCCAAATCTCATGGCACAAACCTCATACCTCTTCACAAAGTCCTCTTTGATTAACCCCATCTGACCTGGATCGTCCTTGATGTTTTTCTCCAACACCAGAATATGATGTTCTCTTTAAATTAAATACCATATACTTGTGTGTTTCTGCCAGGTCTTCATTCTGGCTTTTCATTATATTGTTAGCTTTTGGAGGGCAGTGACTGGAGATTATTTCCCAGGTTTGCAGCAGGCATAAACAGCAAAGTTCTATTCATCAATGTGGACCACTAACTTGTCTTTATCTCCCACGTGCATTTCTCACTGATTTTCACAAATTAGCATTGCCCAGAAAGCAATCAAGATTAGGATGTTTGTAGACATTTTCCTGCATGTATAACTCAGTCTTTTCCTTATTAAAGCAATGCCTGGCTCTCAAAGTTTTATTGGTATCAAAGTTTTAATTGGGTATCAGCCAGTGAGGGAGGGAGCAGAAGCATTCATTTTTGATTTTCATTCGCAGGAGTGTGTCTCCATCAGCACACCACCAAGATTTCAACATCTCTATCCTTCCTTCCCTCTCTTTCAAGTTGTTCCAAGCCCAGTGACATTCGAAGGGATGAGTCATTGTCTAAATGTGGAGGCTGTCATTCTGCATGCACAACTGTGCTGGGTTGGGTACCATCCCAGTCTGTGATGGGAAGCATGGCTCTGACCTCACAGGGAAGAGAATTCTGAATGTAATCCTCTGTAAACTTAGAAGTGACATAAATCATGATTTGATCTTTTTTGGGGACTCAAGCTGATGCTCTGGGGATTTACATAATGAACAGACTGCTGCAGTGAGTAGAAATAACACCATTCTTGGAGACAGGAGACTTCAGTTGGAGTCTTGCTCTTGCACTCACTAGTTGTGTGACCTTGGGCAAGCCATGTTACCCCTCTGGACCTCAGAGAGGAAGCAGGTTAAACTGGATCATCTTAAAGTTAGTTTCCGTGAGGACCCAAAATTCTACTGAAAGTTATAAGATAATGTGGACGCAATCAACAAGGACTTTGTAATGTTTTCTTGGTCTCCTAATGTTTCTGCTGATCTGGAGAGGTGGTGGGGAGAGGGAGACTCTGGGAGTGACTTTCTGGATGTCTAGCAGATACATATGTAACAGGTTGTGAAAGGAAACTAGAAATGAGAGTGCAAATGGGAAAAGAGATGAAAGAAAAGTAGAAAAGTGGACATTCTGTGTTTCCCTCCACACTGCCATCCCTCTGGTTAATTGTAGATTTCTGACTGCTTCCAAGCTATCCAGGGTGCTTACTGATATCATGCAAGGCACAGGGTGTGAACCTGCATCAGCCCCAGTTCAGGGCTGGGATGATCCCCCAAATCATTGAGTTTCAGGGACAAATATTTATGGGCATTCTGTCTACCCTGAGAGGCTAAACCCACTGACCTGGGACACTCAGGTGTTGAGCCCTAGTCCTAAGTTGTGGCTTTCCTGGTTATTACTTGTCAGGGTTAGTGTTTCTTAAACCCGCCTTCCGAAAGAAGTGTCTCGTGACAAAACCAGCCTGGAAAATATGCTGGGTTGGATGAAATCAAACAGATGTCTACATTTCAAGGTTTCTTAGAGTCTTTTACTGCTAAATGTATACTGCTAACATCTAAAAGGGGAGTATAATATGCAACATTTCCTAAACTTATTTGATCATGGAGACCCCTCCCCTCAACCTCAACCTCTATTTATTTATTTATTTACAAGACTTCTGATAGACCTCTGAGAAGCAGCTTTTTGGGAAATACTGCTCTAAGTCGATGGCTGTCTAGAACGTTCCACCCCAAACCTCATCCCTTTGGGAGGTCAGTCCTGATTAACTCCAGGAGGATAGATGAGTCAGGGCTGACAGTGCCATTTCTGGCACCATTCCTTTTTAATTAAAACCTGAAAACCAAGAAAGAAGATCGGATCACATGTTCAAACAAAGGCTACATGAGTCAAGTGAGCGTTCTGGGGATCCTGCATCCATATGACTTTCAAAGTCCCAGATGCTTTCCATAGAATGAAATAGTTAGAAGCGACTTCATCCACTCCTAGGCCCCACCACCACCCCCTGCCTTGCCCTCCCCAGGCTCCATCTGAGATGTCAGTCACCAGCCTGGCATTCCCAACAAGCCTGTTTGTGAGTGCCTCAGTGATAGGAGGCTTCCTGTATTCATGACATCTTTGAATAGCTCTGTTTAGTGAATGCCTTGCCATAGACAACTCCTCAAAAGAATTTTGCTGCCTGGGAGTGACTCTTTTCCCATTCATTTCTTAACAGATATTTATTGAGCATTTACAATGCGTAGGAAATAATGAGTGATCAAAGGTATAGAACAGTATCCTGACCTCAGGTTCCAGGAAGACATGTGCACAAAGAAATACGAGGGTGCTTACGGCTGGAGGCGAGAAGGTGCTGGGAATATCAGAGAAGGGAGAGACCAATTTCTGCTGAAGTACCCAGAGAAGCTTTAAAGAGCGGGCAGCCTCTGAACCACGCCTTGGGATGGCTAAGAGACTGGGCGTGGTGGTCAGGGAAGGGCATTAAAGATGGAAAGAGTAGCCATGGGAGGCAGGACTGGGGCAGGTTCCCAGGTGTGCACACATGTGAGTTGGGGATTTGGGGATGATAAGCAATAGCACCAAGTGGCTTCAGTCCCAGGAGGATTGACTGGAAGAACACAGGGGTTTCTGCCAGGGCAGGGAAGCACTGGTGACTCCCAGCAGCAGCTGCTCATGAACGTCCTCTTCCAGGCCCTGCCCCAGGCCCCGGTATCCCTGTATGTCTCTGAACATGCAGGTTTCCAGGAGAGAGAGCAGGATGCCTGAGGGAGGGTCATGAGGCCACCTCTAGGGTCTGTTGCAAAAAGAAGGGGAGGGTGATAATGAAACATGTGAAAAGTGCTTAGGATTGTGCCAGGCATCTAAGAATTTCTAAATGATACAATGTAAAGTATATAAATTATGCTGGGCAGTAAAAGCAATACTCCCCCAGAAAGCATCTTATGGAAGATCAGTCTGGAAGAATAGTTTGGGTCAAGGGTAAGGAGGGGTGTGTGGTGGGGGGAGGGAAAAGGGGATGGCAGTGAAGGCTTTCAGCACAGGGCAAAAGGGTCAAGGTAGCAAGATTCTTGTAGGGGCAGTGTGGGATGGACTGACAGTGGGGATCAGCAGAAGTGTTGTAGCCATCCTAGACTTAACAGCGGGGTTAAGATCACAGGTGGCAGCAGGAATGGTTTGAGTGGAGATGGATGGGCCTCGTTCTAACTCTCTGCATGGTACCGTGTGAATCCCCTCACTGGACAAGGCTTTTGACCTTCCTGTAGTCTATTTTAGACCTCGGAGCTATCTGACCTGGTTTCTTGTATCAACCACAAATTTTCCCTGGTAGTGAAAGTGTTCAAGGATGCTTAGCAGCCAAGGCTGGGGGTGCTCGTGGTGGTGGGAGGGGCAATTCCAGGAAGAGAAGTGGACAGTGTGGGTTCCTGGGGCAGAGGTTCCCAAATGCCAGTCCATAGAGAGGTGCCATGAGACAGGTGGCAAAGCTTTCGTCCTTCTCAGTAAAAACCCTGGTGTAAGGTTAGCAGCTGTCCTTTCGATGGGCCATCCTTAGCTTGGAAATTGTGCTCTTGCTTTTCTTGTAGATATATTCAAATGTCCTATCCCCTCACACCACTCACCCATCTGCACCTCCTCTCTCCTTTTTAAATAAATAATGGTCAAAGTGGATGGTAGGAGATTTTCCTCCTTAATTGTCCTAACTTAGCAAAACAAAGAACTGACAATTCCCATTTTTAAGTTGTGTAAGTCTATGGATTCTAAAAGTCTGCGAAAAATTGATGGCAGACTAGATACACAGGTTTTATCTCTCCTCCCTCCCCATATCCATGAAGATGACAAAAGAAACAGGAAAAAGTCATAAAGGTTTAAGACTTGGGAGGGCTACCACTGAGAGAGATCAGAAGAGTGAAGAATATATATACATATTTTGAGACGGAGTCTTGCTCTGTCACCCAGGAGTGCAGTGGCGTGATCTCGGCTCACTGCAACCTCTGCCTCCCCGGTTCAAATGATTCTCATGCCTCAGCCTCAAGGTAGCTGGGATTACAGGTGTGCGCCATCACGCCCAGCTAATTTTTGTATTTTTAGTAGAGACCGGGTTTCACCATGTTGGCCAGGATGGTCTCAAACTCCTGACCTCGGTGATTCACCCGTCTTGGCCTCCTGAAATGCTGGGATTACAGGCATGAGCCACCATGCCCGGCCAGAAGAGTGAAGCATTTCTGAAACATACTTAGGTCAATGAATGCATGGGGAAGTAACATAAAAAGAAATATGAACAGCCAAAGAAGCATGGAAGTAGGCTCAGTTTTCCTAATAATTAAATGCAAATCAAAACAAAAATGAGATACCAGTGTTTTGGTCTTATAGATCAGCAAACTTTTTGTCAGTCTGATAAAAATGCAATGTTCTGTGTGGTCAGGATGCAGAGAAACTATCCTTTTCATAGGTTGATGTTTCATATGTAAGTTATGAACTTCTGAAGGGGAATTGGGTAATTATCTGTCAAATAAACATATATAACACACCTTTTGGATTCCGCGATTCTACTCTCTTAACTGACTTTCAATTACCAAGCTCCCAGTTCCTTCAGTGACACGCTCTGATAGACGCCAGGAATGCACTAAAGGCTTCATAGAGTTTCTTGCCTTCTAAGAATCTACTCTGTTTATTCCCAAACCTGTTGTACCTGGTGATCTTGCAATTTAATCACAATTATGTGAATCTGAAATCTGAGTGGAAGTGTTTGTTTTTTAACTACAAATACTGTGTTGAATGTATTTTTTAGAGAAAATGTAGACTTTTTATGTTCAACAGTGTGGAGATGGTTGATTAATTCTGATTCATCCCTGAGATGAAATATTATTCTGCTAATAAAATTATGTTGTCAAAGGAAACGCCAAGTGAAAACAATAAAGATATATAATTATGTTTCAGTGGGATTCTGGTGTTATAAATATACATATTGGTTTACAGTGCCTCTGGATGGTGGTAATACAAGTGATTTTCATTTTGTTCTTGATACTTATTTTCCAAATTCTATATAATGACTACGTATTACTTTAGTCATCATGAAAAGACATTTAAGAAACTTATTTTCTGAACATACATTGATAATAATCATAATTAAAAATTGCTAGTACATAGCTGATAAACTAGCAATCTCATGCAGGGGAAATAAAGGACTTCCATGAACTTGTTTTCAATAGAGCCCCTGGCCTACTCTCAAGACCAGAGTCACAGGACTATCAGCTACATTATTGGTTAATGGGAGACAAGACACGTACAGCTCAGGATAAGACCAGCTACTGAGATGAGGGGCAGAGGTGGTTAACGTGGGCTGGACACATTAGTTTACAGGGGCCAGGAATGCAAATGTGAAATTTTGTATTCCAAATTTTCTTGGTCACTGACTCCTTTTTGTTTTAAATTGGGAAATATTTTAGATATTAAAAAAAAAAAATCCAAAGACTATTTAATGAATACTGACACGGGAAAGGTTCCCTTGGCCCCCTCGAAGGGCGTGACCCCACGGCATTGTCCAGGGGTGAATGTTTACAGCTCCTGAAGCCCCAGTGGGCGTGTGTTACTGTGTGCTCTTTTCGTTTGCCGTCTATAGGAGGCTTGTGTTAACCAGCTCAGTTAGACCCTCTACCTTGTTGCAAGGACAGAGGGCTTTCTGTATCCTGGATTCTTGCCTTGGTGTAGCGGAAGGATCGGATCACATGTGGGCTTGGAGAATGAATGCAAAGTTTTATTAAGTGAAGTAGCTCTCCGCCCATGGGGCAGCCAGAAGGGAGATGGTTTTTCCCTGGAGTTGGGCCACTCGGGGCCCCGGCTTTCCTCCAATTGCCCCGGCCAAACTCTGCCTTGTCCCGCCGGTTGAGATCAGTCAGAGTGCGGGTTCCGTCTGTTGGCGTGCTCTTCTGCTAGCATGCTCCCCTCAATGTCCGGCTGCTTGTCTTCTTCCGCCGATGTGTTCCTCTCACCATACAGCAGCTTCCGTCTCTGCTTTGCTAGGGTCTCAGGTTTTTATAGGCCCAGGATGGGGGCGTGGAGAGCCAGGGTGGTCTTGGGAAATGCAACGTTTTGGGAAAAGTCAGAAGAGCCTGTCCTCACCTGGGTCCGTAAGGTAGAGCCCTAACCATGGACCACGCCCTCCTCTACCCAGCACTTCCCCTCCCTTCTTCCTTTCACTTAAAGGGACCATGCCCTTCCTTTCCCAGCACTCCTGTATCAATACTATGCATCTTCCTATCAGTTTAAGAAACAAAATATGTAAGTATAGTTGAAACCCACCATGGTTATCTTGTCCCAAGATGAAACAAGTGTTCTAACTTTGATGTTTTCATTTCCATGCATCATGTATTTATACGTTTAATATCTATACTTTTTTTTTTTTTTTTTTTTTTTAAAGAGACAGGATCTTGCTTGGTCGCCCAGGCAGGAGCGCAGTGGTAGGATCACAGCTCACTGCAACCTCAAACTCCTGGGATCAAGCGATCCTCCATCCTCAGTCTCCAGAGTAGCTGGGACTACAGGCATGAGCCACCACACCTGGCTAATTTTTAAATATTTTTGTAGAGATAGGGTCTTGCTATGTTGCCCGGGCTATGCTTGAACTCCTGGCCTCAAGTAGTCCTCTGGCCTTGGCCTCCAAGTAGCTGGGTTTACAGGCTACTGTAATCCCATGGAGCCACAGCATCTGGCCACATATGTCCTTAATATCTTATTTCGTGTACTTTTAAGTTTATATAAAGGTATCATACTGCATATATCTGCCTGAAACTTTTTTTTTGTACAATGGATCCATGTTGATACATGTAAGCCCTAGGTTCCTTAATTTTGACAACTATGCATTTTTCCATTGGATCATTATTTATGTATTCTGTTGATAAACATGTGTGTTGTTTCCAAGTCTTTTCCTGTTAAAAGCGAAGCTGTGATACACATTGTTATGCATTCAAGATTTTTTTCCCAGAAGAGTAGATTTTTAGGTGCTCTTACTATATAAAAAAAAAAATTGGGCAAATTTGTGGGAAAATGGATATTTTAATGCACTATAGTAACTATTAATATTTCATTCTCTATATGTGTGTTAAAACATCATGTTATATACTTTACATACGTATAATAAAATTAAAACAGAAAAAGATGGAATAATCTTATATTTAAGCCCATAAAAATAAAAAACTGTGTGTGAAAAAGTTAATAGAAATTAAAAAGTAAATAAAAGATTGGGTTCAAATGTAAGCAAATAACCAGGGTTTATATCTTTGTAACCCCCCGCCCCCCGTGTTTTCCTGCATCTATGGAGGTGTTTATCTAACATTTTAAATTATCTTCCTGATGATCCTGGAGCTAGGCAGCTAATTTGATGGAAACTATGAGATGAGGTAAAGATTCTTATAAAGACCAATTCCTTAAAGTTTTTCAGAACATCACCCTCCAAGAGGGCATTTCAAAAGTCACCTCCCACAGTCAGGGGGTTGGAAAAGAATGCAGGTATTGTCACACGCTGCCAGTAATTCATCATGCGGGAAATGGGGATGTGTGAGCTGGAGTGTTGTGATAGCTAGGGACTGTTAGAGAAGAACTGAAGAACAGCATGCTTAGCACCGGCTTATTTGAACAATATATGATTATTATGGGCCAATGCCTGGGGCTTGGGTATATTTTTGTTAAGGTGAAATTTTCTTTGTAATAGAATTGGTTATAATGGGATTTGATCTCCATTCATCTCACTTACCCGTTCTCCCTCTGGCTGCTTTGATCGCTCTTGCTGTCTTTGCAGCAGTCAACTCTGCGTGTCTGAGGACCCAAGCATGCCTCTAATTTGTGACCAAAAGCTCTCCAATGGGGCTGTCCTCGTAAAACTTAGATCTCTTTGATTTACCAAACATTCATCCATCATTGATGGCCTCACTCAATCTGCCTTACAACGTGTTTATTGTCTTACTTAGCTTGTCCCCCTCGGAACTCTCCTGGCCTGTTTAGACGCATCCTGGCTTGTCGCACATTATGGATGATGAACAGTTATGTTCTGGAGGGTTCTGAGGTTTCGCCCCTGGCCGGCGTGAGTGCCGTGTCTGTCTGGGCGGGGTAGCAGGCAATTAGAGGATGATACTCATTTGCTTCACATCCCAGGTTTTGAAAGGCACATCTGCCAGCCATCTGGTAAGAATGTTTGGAGTTAAATTGCTAAGTTTGACCAAGAAAAAGGGTGGGCATGATGCAAGATGCAACCCACCAAATTGCCACTGCAGCCTACACAATTCAAAGGCCACGCCCCATGGGCACTGGTTTTGTTGGCCAATGTTTGTACAAATAAATAATTTCTCTTCTCCTGAGTTGCTATGTTAAGTATGTTAAACATTGGCTGTATCCGCCTAATCAGTTTCTTCCCTTTCTTCTTCTGTACATAGGTTGATTCTGCAAGAAGGTGAAATGCAGGAAATTGTCTAATGGCATTTCACTTGATAGGTGGTAAAGGGCTCCTCACTAGACATGTTTCCTCAGCTGAAGGGCCCGTGATCCTACCATTCGTGGCCTCCAGGAAAATGTGACGATCACGGTTGGGGAATGTAAATCGCCATCACTTTGATTAATTAATTAATTAGCTTAGCCAGAGGTTCAAGTCTCACAGAAAGTGCAACACGATGATTATTCATTCAGAAAACTTTTCACAAAGAGGGGGCATGTGCTCTGTTAGGGACTAGTGATCCAAAGATATTGCCCACATCTTGCTGTGCTCTGCCCTAGGTAGGGGCATAGTCTAGGGGTATATTTGAAAGAGCACTGAACTGGGGGCTGTGGGCCTTGAATTCTGGTGGCAATCCTGTACCAGATCTGAGAGCTGGTTGACCCAGGGAGCCTTTGGGGCCACCATTTCCACATCTTTATAGTGGGAAGAGGGTGGAATAGGATCTATAAAGTCCCTTCTAAGTTTGCCTGCTGTGAGTATATAGGTATTTATTTTTCTTGGGTAGCTATTACATCTGTGTGGGTCACACATCAGTACAAAATGTCCTTCCCTCCCTGTGCCTCACCTGCTCCTCTCCCTACTCAAGCAGTCACCACTGGTGTTAGTTTCTTACCCTTCAGAGATTTAAGAAATGTAAGTAAAAGCTAACACAAGTCTAAATTCTTTATCCCTCTTTCTTTTTCTTTTTTGAGATGGGGCCTTGCTCTGTCACCCAGGCTGGAGTGCAGTGGTGCAAACCTGGCTTCCTGCAGCCTTGACCTCTTGGACTCAAGTGATCTTCCCACCTTAGCCTCCTAGATAGCTAGGACAACAGGCATACACCATCATCCCTGCCTTATCTATCTATCTATCTATCTATCTATCTATCTATCTATCTATCTATCTATCTATCTATCTTGTAGAGATGGGGTCTCCCTATGTTGCCCAGGCTGGTCTTGAACTCCTAGGCTCAAGTGATCCTCCTGCCTTGGCCTCCCAAAGTGCTGGGATTACAGGCATGAGCCACCGTGCCCATCCCTCTCTTTCATCTAACATAAGATATGGCATACTATAAACATTGTTCTTCGTCTTGCTTTTCTCCCCCAATTAACAATGTGTCTCACATCTTTCCATGTCAATATAGAGCTTCTTCAATTTTTTTTATAGCTATATAGAATTCCATTGTACATATGTTCAATACTTTAACTAGTTCCCATACAGATGACAATTTGGCTGTTTCCATTCTTTTACTGCTATAAGCAATGCCAAAATGTATAAAGTTGTATTTATATCATTTTGCATGCTGCTAAGTGTGTCAGTAAGATAATTCCTAGAAGTGGAGTTTCTAGGTCAAAGATATACATTCTGGTAATTTTGAAACTGTGATAGATTTTTTTCATCTTTTTTTTTTCTGACATTACCTCTGACATCAAATATATGTGGGGTTTCCAATACCAAGTCTCTGATTTTCCGGCACCAATTGTGTGTACAACCATTCAATTCAATTTTGACAGTAACTACTGAAAGATTGCACTGGACTCCACAGGTTTAAGGCCTCAGTCCCACAAAACTGCCCCCACTACCTACAAAGGAGATGGCTGGGCTACCCACACTTCTGCCTGGCCAACTGTAAATTCTGAGGTTTCTGCAATGCCCCCTTCCTTTGCCCCAGAATGGCTCACAGAACTCGGGAAAGTGCTTTACTTACTATTTCTAGTTTATTATAAAGGATAGCAGTCACGAACAATCAAATGGAAGTGATTTCCATGGTGGGAGTGGTGGGCAGAGCCCCTGAGTCCTCCAAGTGCCATTTCCTCAACACACCAGTGTGTTCACCAACCTGGAAGCTCCCAGGATCTCATCATTCAAGAGTTTTTAGAACCTTGTCTCCAGACCCCCTCCCATCCTGGAGGTCAGGGTGGGGTGGGGATGGGGCTGAAAGTTCCCACCCTCTGATCACATGTTTGTTCTTTCTGGTGACCAGAACCATCCTGAAGCTATCTAGGGGCTCCATCTTGCGTCAACTCCGATGTGGTTGACAGGGGACTCCTACAAACAACAAAAGAAACACTCTGAAAACCCCAAGGGTTTTAGAAGCTGTGTGCTAGGAACTGGAGACAAAGACCAAATGCACTTTTCTTTCTTTCTTTTCTTTTCTTTTCTTTTCTTTTCTTTTTCTTTTTTTTTTTTGAGACAGAGTTTCACTCTTGTTGCCCAGGCTAGAGTGCAATGGTGCTATCTCGGCTCACCATAACCTCTGCCTCCCCAGTTCAAGTGATTCTCCTGTCTCAGCCTCCCAAGTAGCTGAGATTACAGGCATGCGCCACCATGCCTGGCTAATTTTGTATTTTTAGTAGATACAGGGTTTCTCCATGTTGGTCAGGCTGGTCTCAAACTCTTGACCTCAGGTGATCCACCTGCCTCGGCCTCCCAAACTGCTGGGATTGCAGGTGTGAGCCACCACGCCCAGCCATGCTCTTTTTATTATAACACAGAAAGTTACAGTCAAAACATCCTAATAATCCCACTCCTACCATTAGTGAATTTGAGGGTCTGTTTCCCCACAGTTTTGTCAGCACTGTGTGTTATCACACTTCCAGTCTTTTGCCAACTTAAAAAAATATTATTTATTTATTTATTTATTTTTGCAGAAATGGGGTCTCACTATGTTGTGCAGGCTGGTCTCGAACTCCTGGCCTCAAGCCATCCTCCCACCTTGGCCCCTTCAAAGTGCTGGGATTACAGGCCTGAGCCACTGTTGCCCAGCCCTTTTGCCAACTTGATAGTGATAATGGAATCTCAGAGTAGTTTTAATTTGTATTTCTTTTGTTCTGAATGAGGTTGAGCATCTTTTTACATATTGGTGAGCTGTCTACATTTTGAACAGGTAGGTTTTGAGGGGAGGAGAATGGAAGAATCCAGAACATTATACTCCTTATGGAAGGTGAGAGGAAGGGCTGTGGGGTCCCACAAATGGGAATATGCAAGGGTCAGATATGAACCGAAGGTCTCTGATTTTTTTCTCTCATGTTTTTATTAGAGTCAATCTTATTTGCTTCATCTACTGCCCACCCCAACCGGACCCCCTCTGGGTGAGCCAGTCACAGTTCCATTAGTAGGAGACCTCAGGCTTCCTGGAAGATCCTCCGAGATGAGGTTCCCTGGGCAAGCCCAAGTGACCCTGCCTAAAGCCCAGCTGAGAGCCTGGTTGCTGGTCACCACGTTCTGATGCCCTTTGAAGAATCGAAATTCCAGGGCGAGGAGTGCCCGGGACCTCATCCAGTGCCTGTCTCCACCTCCCTCTTGACACCAGAAGGTGGCATTGCTGTGGTCGCCCAGACCTTTGCACATTCAAGACAGGAGAAGAAAAATCCATAAGACTCTCCGGTCCTTGAAATAGTGGGAAGAGGAGAGAGAAGAAGGGAGAGAAAGGTGGTAACCCTGTCCTGGGGAGTGACAGTCGCTGTCAGCCCCGGCCAGTACAGATGGATTTGTGTCCAGCAACCCCATATTCCAAGATGTGTGGCTGCCAATAGGCTGATGCCTGAAGGGCTGTCCAGAGAGGGGCATCCTCTGTGAAGCAGCGGAGGCAGAAATGTGACAATGTTTACTCTCCAAGAAAAAGGATTTAAACCATGCCCATCCTTCCTGACTTATACACACCTCACTTCTTCTGTCTCCTTTCAAGAGGTTCTCCCAATTCCTGCTGCGTTAGTCTCTGAGGACTCCTCCACCTCGGTGCCCTCTTGGCAGGTCCCCTTTTCTTCGTCCCCCTCAGCAAAGGCTGCTTAGAAGCAGGCACACTGGGAACCTTCTAGCATAAACCCAGTGGTGCAGGTGGAGGAAGGTCTGGAGGGTTGTGTGTGTTGCAGGCCAGGGTGAAGGGGCTGTGAGATCCGCTAAGACCAGGTAAGCCTGGTTCTCTTTGTAACTTAGGGACCCAGCTCCCGAGAGCGTTTGGTATACGTCCATTTTACGGCACTTGACTCTGCTTCCCTCTCTGTAAAATGGTTGTAAGTGTTCCTGTAGCCTCCTCATCTCTGGAAATGTTGAAAATCCCAAAGACTCAAGAATTCCAACCAGAAGACCTCAGGTCTTCTCCAAGGAGCACAGTGGGCGGGTGTGGAGAACTGTCCTTTCCTTGAAGTTTGAACAATCCCGAGGCAGCGTGTCCCCCCGGGCGGTGATAGACGGAGGTTCCCGGCGGCGGGCTCTCTTGGCAGCAGCCTGCCCTGCGTCTGATGAGCAGCCAGCTCAGAATGAAGATAAAGCACCGTGGGGCTTTGATGGACGACGGGCTCAGCTTCTCTTGAAATTGGTCTCTCAAAACAATATACAAACTAATACACAAATCAATGCAAAGTGTTTCAACTGCCAGGAAAACTCAGTCCATCTATCACACTTAAGGGAAAGTGGGGGCTGTGGCACTCGGCCATTGCCTGAGTCCCCAAGGCCCGGGGAAAGGGATGCTTGGTCCCCAGAAACTGATTGCATGATTGAGCATGTCCCTCTTGAGCGTGGACCCCAGGCTGACTTGAAATGAGAAGTGGGAGGGAATTCCCGGCCTCATCATGCTGCAGGACTAGATGAGGGGGGCCAACGTGCCTTTGTTTCTCTGCTCCCCATTGGCCACTCATGGATGGGCTGAACCTTTGAGGGTAGCCATTGGCTCAGGTCCTGTGGGAGGGTAGTAGCTCCAGGCCTTGAACTAGTGATGATGCACAAGTGCAGGTCGTAACTCAAGGTGACTAAGAGCTGGGCATCCTGGGGGTCGGCTAATGTACTTGGGTTCTCCAGAGTTGTTTGCAAGATGGTTGCTCCTTAGCATCCCTCCAGCCTGTTCCTCCTGCCTCTCCGCCCATCTGGGAACTTCATGTTTCATTCTACCCCCGACTTTTTTTTTTTTTTTGAGTTAGGATCTCACTCTGTCACCCAGGCTCCAGGCTGGAGTACAGTGGTGCAATCACAGCCTCATTGCAGCCTTGATCTCCTTGCCTTAAGTGATCCTCCCACCTCCGCCTCCTGAGTAGTTGGGAATACAGGCACATGTCACCACCCCTGGCTAATTTTTTTAAAAAAATTATTTTGTATAGAGATGGAGCCTTGCTGTGTTGCCCAGACTGGTCTCAAACTCCTGACCTCATGCAATCCTCCAGCCTTGGCCTCCCGAGTAGGTGGGACTATAGGGGCACACCACCATGCCTGGCAAATTTGTTTATTGTATTAAAAAAAAAATTTTTTTGTAGACAGGATCTCGCTATGTTGCCCAGGCTGCTCTTGACCTCCTGGCCTCAAGCGATCCTCCCACCTTGGCCTCCCAAAGTGTCCAGCCTCATTCTCTAAATAATGACACTATCTGCCTTGAGTTATGCATTCTTCCACTGAAATCAAGTTCTTAGAGTTATACCAATCTTATTTACTCTAGAAACTTCTTAAAACTTACATGTATATCATGCCTTGCAGGTTGCAAAATCTTTTCATGTCCATGGTTAGTAGCATCATCTCCATTTAACAGGAGAGGAGATTGAGGCTCAGAAAGGTTAAATGCCATGACCAGGCTGCCAGAAGGGAAAACCTGGTAGGAATTTAGGAAATGTGTTGCAGTTCCAAGCCCTGTTCACAGAAGCTGGCCTCTGGCATGGACTCCGTGCCTCCCATCTGATATATTTCAGATGTGTGTCCTCACCCAAATCTCATGTTGAAGTGTAATCCCCAGTGCTAGGGTGGGGTCTGGCGGGAGGTGTTTGGATCATGGGGGCAGCTCCCTCATGGCTTGGTGCTGTCTTTGTGATAGTTCTCAGGACATCTAGTCATTTAAAAGTATGCGGCACTTCACTGCCCCACCCTTCTCTCTCTCTCTGTTGCTCCTGCTTTTGCCATGTGAAGTACCTGCTCCTGCTTCACCTTCTGCCATGAGTGAAAGCTCCCTGAGGCCTCCTCAGAAGCAGATGTCACTGTACTTCCTGTACAGCCTGCAGAACCATGAGCCAATTAAACCTCTGTTCTTATAAACTACCTAGTCTCTGGCTGGGCGCAGTGGCTGACATTTGTAATCGCAGCATTTTGGGAGGCCAAGGACGATGGATCATTTGAGGTCAGGAGTTCGAGACCAGCCTGGCCAACATGGTGAAACCCCCGTCTTTACTAAAAATACAAAAATTAGCCAGGTGTGGTGGTGGGCACCTGTAATCCCAGCTACTCAGGAGGCTGAGGCAGGCGAATCACTTGAATCTGGGAGGCGGACGTTGCTGAGAGCCAAGATCGCACCAGTGCACTCCAGCTGGGGCAACAGAGCAAGACTCTGTCTCAAAAAAAAAAAAAAAATTATCCAGTCTCAGGTATTTCTTTATAGCAATGTGAGAACAGCCTAATACACAGTCTTCCAAGGACTCCAAAGAAGTGTTAGAAACTCCATCCTTCCCTTCCATTGTTAGTTTCTGATCTCTTGGTGGCACTAGCCATGTGGCACATGGGGCCGGCATGAGCATCAGCTCCTGTTCTTTAGTGGACTGGCAATTTGCCCAGAGTAAAAGATGATTAGTTTTTAAGGATTTTCCCCCCATGACTAAAAAAAATGAAAGAATAATCTTATCTGCAGCCTTCAGAATAAAGAAATGACTGGAGATCCCAGTAAAGGGATTCTATAACTCACAGGGTCAGAAGAACTCCTAGATCTTACCCCTCCTCCTACCTCCCTCCAGGCCGTATCCACAGTGCCCCAGCCAGGTCTGCGGCTGACTGACTTGTGGGCATTTCCAGGGAGACAGAGATGCCCTTCTTCCGGAGCTTATCCAAATGGTTGGAAGTTCATCTTAAATCCCTCTATCCACAATTTGGATCCATGGTCTTTAGTTGGTCTTTGTCTTAGTTATGGTGTCTCAAACCTGTGAAGCCATTCCTTGAACCTGTGGGCTGTTCTCTGTGCTATTGGGGTCACCCCTGACATGTGTGGTCGGTCCTGGATGTCCTGCTGTATTGAGGATATGAGCAAACTGGAGGCCCCTGGAGGAGTGAGCAGGACACGGAGAGGACCGATCACCATGCTACATCGAGAACAATCCAACAATGTGCATCCTATAGAAAAGGGAGTTGACTGATCAACTGGGGTTCAAAGGGGATACACTTAGGAAAAGGCAGGGATATGTGGGGATTAGGAGCATGAAGACGGGGAGCTTCTGGGGATGAGGCTGGAGGTCTCACACGGGCTTGGGCATTTGTTCCTGAGGGCAGTAGGGAGCCAGTGAAGGTCGGTGCATGGCAGTGGCCTATTTGGATATTGAGCAGAGGTCAGCAGGTGGCCACATGGAGAAGGGGCTGGAGGGGACAAGGCTGAGGCAAAAAGGGTCTTAGGAGACTGGAGCAAGGTCTGCCTTACCTGAAGCAGAAGCTCATGGCTCTTCTGTTGCTGGAGAGAGGCTCTGGGGATTACACGGGCTCCTCCTCTCCCTTGGAGGGCCTGATCTCAGAGGAGGGGAGGTGGGTGTGGGTGATGGAGGGCCTTTGCTAGCTGACCCCCATCAGGGGAGGGGGCACGCTGCTCTTGCAGCAGGTCACATGAGGTGTGGCCAATGGTAGAACTGCTGTTGTGAGAGTGTCTCCCCTCGTGGTGCTATCTAGGCACTTATTCAAGCTTCTGGGCCTCAGGGCTTCTGGGAAGGCCAGGTCCTTAGGGTGGAAACTTCTAGGCTTACTTTAGGGGAAAAGTCCCAGAATGGTCCCCGAGGAGCAGACAGCGGGGTGTTTCTAAACACCCGTTCCTTGTTTCTGTGGCTAGAAAAACCAACAAACAAAACCTCTTATTTTTGCAGGAAAGTAGAAGGCAGAGACTCAAGGTCATTCCAGGAAAGCCATTGCAGGTCGTGGCTCTGGTCTGAGGAGTCAAGTTTCACTTAGCCCCAGAGGCCACAGCCGTGCACTGCTGTAATAGAGTAGGGCTCATGGAGGTTGAAGCCTTTCCCACTATAGACTTAAACAAAATTACAGTAAAATACACATCACATATTACCATCTTAACTAAGATGTACCAGATATCTTAACTATCTTATGTGTTCAGTTCCATAATGTTAAGTACATTCAAGTTATTGCACAACCGTCACCAACATCCATCTCTGGAACTCATTTCATCTTGCAAAACTGAAGCTCTACTGCCATTGAAAAACAGCTCCCCCTAGCTCCCAGCACCCCGGACCCTGACAACCACCCTCTAGCTTCTGTCTTTATGTACCTATTCTAGGTGCCCCACGTGAGTGTGTGATTCCACTTACATTTCACTTAGCAGAATGTCCTCAGGATTTATCCATGTGGTAGCCTGTGTCAGAATCTCCTTCCTTTTTAAGTCTGAATAGTATTCCATTGTGTGTATGGACCGTGTTTTGTTTATCCATTCGCCCATCAACACGTATTTGGGCTGCTTCTGCCTTTTGGCTATTATGGCGAATGCTGCTATGAACACGGGCGTGCAAACATCTCCTCGGGACCTTTCTTTTTCTTTTGGGTGTATACCCAGAAGTAGAATTGCAGGGTCATATGGTAGTTCTATTTTTAATATTTTGAGGAACACCATGCTGCCTCCATAGTGGCTGCACCATTTTCCGTTCCCACTAACAGCCACTGCAGCGTTTTTGTGCCATGCCTGTAAGCTACAAAGCCACCATGGGAGGCTAGAATGAAGACTGAGTTACAGCCACACCGGGCACATAATTCAAGCCTCAACCATACCACTGCACAGCCCTGAGGCCCCAGGGGAGCAGGGAGCCGTGGAATCTCCCAGCCAACTGTAGCTCAAAATTACTTTTGTTCAATTTCAGAGCCTTGGGTTTAAATGTAAAAATTCCCCCTAAATGTCCATTTAAGGAACAATAAAAGTTTTGAATAAGCTTTCTCAGATCCAGGGCTATATGCTCTTTATAGGGCCAATTGCTTCACTTCATGGTCTTTCTTCACTTCCTTTTTTTGTTTTTTGTTTTGTTTTGTTTTGTTTGTTTGTTTGAGACAGAGTCTTGCTCTGTCGCCTGACTGGAGTGCAGTGGCACGATCTCAGCTCACTGTAACCTCCACCTCCCGGGTTCAAGTGATTCTCCTGCCTCAGCCTCTTGAGTAGCTGGGATTACAGATGTCTGTCACCATGCCTGGCTAATTTTTTTTTTTTTTTAGTAGAGACAGGGTTTTACCATGTTGGCCAGGCTGGTCTTGAACTCCTGATCTCAGTCAGGTGATCCACCCTCCTTGACCTCCCAAAGTGCTGGGATTACAGGCGTGAGCCACTACGCCCGGCACACTTCCTTTTCTTATTGGGAGGAATTTTGAAATGTCTCATTCTAAACAGGACTTTGTTTCTGGGGATCTCAAGATGCTATAGGGGCTTTTTGCTACCCTGTTCTGTGAGATTACCCTGAAGTCAGAAGATGCAAGAACTAATATCCCTAGCTATGGCTTCTCTAAAGGAGATGTAGATACAGTGACTCCTCATTGAGGGGTTGTCTTAGACTCTCCTCTCTGGGAACTGCACACATCACACCAGGCCTCCAGTGGCCATGTGTCTGCTGTGTTTTCTCGTCTCTCTTGTTTACCAACTTAGGGACTGACTACTGACCCACACTGAATACTTCATATTTTTCTGAAAATCTGGGTTGTGTCTAAGGCAGTGGTCAGTGATCCAGCCAAATTCTACCCATCGCCTTCCTGTTTTTGTAAATAAAGTTTTGTTAGAACACAGCTGCACGCCCATTTATTTGCAACTTGGCCGTGGCTGTTTTCGTGAAACAATCAAGTTGAATAGTCATACCAGAGACTGCAAAGTCCATAAAGCCAAAAAAATTTTCTATCTGGCCTTTATGGAAATTTGCCAGCCCTTGGTCTAAGGAAATGTCAGTCTCTGTGCATGGTCAAACCAGTGTATGTGATCCCCCATTCGGAGGGGTAGCCACATTCTGCCATGTACACAGAAGAGAAGAGAAGAGAAAGCCAGTCTTCAGGAAGAGAGACACAGCACACAGAGAGAGCTGGAGTTGGGAGATGAGACATGGAGGCAAATCCTGATAGCTCCCGATTCCTCAGTCCAATAGCCTTTCTTTTTGTTTTGAGACTAGGTCTCACTCTGTCACCCAGGCTGGAGTGCAGTGGTGCGATCACGGCTCACTGTAGTCTTGACCTCCTTGGGCTCAGGTCATCCTCCCACCTCAGCCTCCCAAGTACCACAGGCACATGCCACTACGCTCAGGTAATTCTTGTGTAATTTTGTAGAGACTGGGCTTTGCCTTGTTGCCCAGGCTGGTCTCTAATTCCTGGGCTCAAGTGATACCTCTGCCTCAGCCTCCCAAAGTGTTGGGATTATAGGCATGAACTACCGTGCCTGGCCTCTACACCCTTTCTAAAGGCTGTTGGGTTTCATTAGTTACTCCCAGTCCTTTATGATAAAATCACCTTTTTTCCTTAAGCTAGCTCAAATTCATTTCTGTTTTGGCAGTTAGAGGCCCCAGTAATACTCTGGAGAAGCTCTGTGCCTCTGTTTCCCAAAGATCAGCAGTGGTTCAGCACATCAACACCTAGTCCAGGGCTGGCCTTACCTCCTTCCTTTCTTCTGAGCTGGTGAGTCAGAAGGAAGCAGGTGTGTGCAAAGTTGGCAGCTGAGCTGACACGGAGAAAAAGTTGTTGGTGAGGAGCCGGGGGGTCACAGCCCTGGTGCACGCCTCTTGCTCTTGACTGACAGCTACTGCCTCCTCCCGGCAGGAGCTGAGGTGGCCTCCACACCTTGTGTGCTCCAGCAGCTGCAGTCAGGGGAATGCCAGAAGCTGCCAACCCTGGCCTTTGTACCCTTGAACTCTTTGAAACTGTTCTCTCAAGTCTACTTTGAATTTTCTTTAGTAACTTTTTAATAAAAACAGACCCAATGTAATCTTTAGCCTAACAGTTTTTGTACTGGCGGCCTAAGAAAGACAGATACAATGCTTGTCATATAGAAGAATGGTGTTGCTAGTTGGAATTTGTGGTAGACTTCAAATAAATTTTTAATGAGAACTTCTGGTTCAAAATGGTGGGCTGAGTACATGCTTTCACCTCTGTCACTTCTGAGTTGTCTATCATGGCAAAGGGATTGGGGAGGAAGATTGTCAAATGCAAGAAATCCCAACACATTTCTGGAAGATGGAATGAATGGGATTTTGATGCATGCAACTGTCTGGGAAAGGCATAACCTGGAATAAAAGTGGCACTGCAGTGGATGTGGGAATTCATATGCTTGTTAGAAAGCAGAAAGGATTCTGGGCTCAGAGTTGGCAGGTATAGTGGAACACAGGAGTGAGAAATGGGACTCACAAGAGGAGGGACGGTTAAAAGTTGCTATGGTTGGTATGGCCCACATATCATACTTTGGTACAGATAATCTGGTATCTGCTTCAAGATAAAATGTAAAAGGCATACTGTAAATTTAAATCAGCCCTCTGTGGAAGGCTAAGGCATCCAGTGCAGGTTTTGGTGATCCAGGACAGAGCCCTCCATGTTCTGGCATTTGGGGAGTTCTTGGCTTGGTTTTTAAGTGAGAGCCTCATACATTCTTCCTAAAGCCAAAACCACCAGCATGCCACCAGGCAATATTTCACACCCCACGGAGAGCTCCTAGTCAGGATTCTAAGGAAGAAACCTGCTGGGAAAAAAGAAAAATCTCTTGGGTTCCAACATAATGCAGAAAAAAAATCCTACATCAGCCACTTTGTCCAATTTAACTATGGAAGGACAACCAAGAACCACAAGAATTGGAGAAGAACCAGAAGCATGAAAGAGACAGAACAAGGTAGACAAACTGACCCCACTGGACACCAAGTCCATCTCCAAAAAAATCTTGTAATTTATATACTCAAATTCAGTGGTGTATTACATCCATAAAACAAGCAGAAGATGTAATGGAAAAGGAACAGAAAGAGAAAAAGAGATACTTCTTAGAGATTTAAAAAATCTTGATTACCAAAATTAAAAATGTTCAAAACAAGCTTGAAATGTAAAGTCAAGGGAATCTCTCAGAATGTAGAAAAGAAATATGAAGGGAAAAATAATAGTGGAGAAAAGGTAAGGGACATGAGAACTCATCCTTTAAGTCAAACATAAAATGAAGATCAATCCCACCCAGAAAGAAAGAATAGAAAAAATGGAAATTAGCAAAGAAACAGTAGAATAAAATTTATCAGGGCTGAAGAAGGACCTTAATTTTAGAAGGCCCCAAGTATCCAGCATAGTAAATGGAAAAATAAAACAAAGCAAAGCAAAACAAATGACCCAACACTTAGACATTTTTCTGCAAAATTCTAGAGCACCAAAGACAACTGATAGATCCTACAATTTCCTAGAGAGACAATGCAAGTTGTCTCAAAGACACTAAACTCAAACTGGCAATTGACTTTTCATCTGTAACCCTCAGTGTTAGAAGACAATACAAGAATGCCTTCAAAGTTCTGAGAGAATAGGACCTAACTTAAAAAAAACTTATTTACCCAACCCAATTGTCAATCAAATATTAGGGCAAAATAAGGCCATTTAATTTCCTTATACCCTTTCTTAGGCAGCATCTGAGGTCGTATCCCAGCAGCATGGGGAAGTAAACAGAAGACGAGAAAGACATAGAATCCAGGAGACAGGAGATCAGGTCCAATCCAGGAAAACAACTAAGGAGACCCCAGAGTAACAGCCAGACTGATCCTGGAGGACGACCAATCCAGACTGGAACAGAAGAGCAAAGTATTGTACAAGAGGGAATGAGAAGAAAGAGCACTCCTGTGGTAGGAATATCCTCTCAAGGATGGAACATCCTAAAAAATGACCGTTAGTCAAAGGAAAAAATGTACTTGGAAGCACCTAGATAAACAAGAAGCTGCACCACAAAGTCAGTATCCCAATAAGCAAAATGTATCATGATTTTAAGCAATTGCTGGAATATAAGAAAGGAAACTCATTGAACTTTATGCTGGGATGGCCATTATTCTTTGAGTGGCCTAAGGATTGCAATTTCAGATTTGTAGAAAGGAAATTGACACCCTGGCTCCACTTGTTTGGGCAGAGCAACGTGTGTATTGTGATCATAATTGTTGCTAACAACAAACAACAACAACAACATTTAGAGTGCATCTATGGAAGCTCAGAGGATGGCATTGTAGTTACAGAGTGCAAATGTTAATATCAGCATTTTAATGTGAAATTTATCTGACAGCAGGTTGGAGACAGAAGGGAGAAGGATGGGTAGGGGCATAAATACTCCCATCTTACCTGAAGGAGAACCAAAATACTGACTAAAGTTGATGGAACAATAAATGGAGGTACTGTTATTTAATGTTATAAAAGTAACTAAATATATCAATAAAAAATATGAAACCACACACATTGAGCTGGGTTTTAAAGGAGGACATTTTAAGTTGATAAACCAAGAAATGGAGTTATAAATACCATTTAGATTAAGGTAATCACCACCAACATGGCAGCTGGAAGATCAGGTGGGGCCAGGAGTGGCGTGAGCTCCAGCCTGGTCTCTGGCTGCAGTCAGCACTTTCTGCTTCCCCAAATGCACTAAGTAGTGTCACTTTCTATTTGTGCATTGAGCAGAGCAAGGTTAGGGAGCATTATGTTATAGAACCTGACTGGCCTTCACCTCCTTTTTCTCAGCTGATGTACGGTCTGTGCTTGTTGCCTGGCACTTGTTTGCAGTAGAGACAGACATCTGTACCGCTCAAGGGTTCGGTGTGGTCTGCAGTGGCCTACAGGATACTGGCAATCTGAATAGAGGTGGGGAACCCTTCAGACCCACGGAGGGCCTGCTATCTACCACCAAAATGTCTCTCCAGCCGGGCCTGAGCAGCTGCGCGGTCCTCTGCCAGTGATGTCTGAGCCCTTGAGCAAGTCCCAGTCTCTTTGGGTTTCCCCAGAAGATCTTGGTGTGTGCTGCTGCTAGGGTTGTTTTTATGGTAAAGAGCCAACACACTTTAAGGAGGGAAAAAGAGCGAGGTGTTCCGCTCAGTTAAAGTGTGTGGGAAAGTCAGTGAGAAGATGGTGCTGATGACATAAGCCTATGAAGCCCTCAAGTCACCTGCGGTGGAGGCTAATCTTTTGCAGTTACAAATTCTGTATTTGGCAGCACTGAGTAAAAATCAGAACGGGACTTCACCTGAAGACATGGTAGACTTTTCTGGAAAAGGACAGAAAAGCCAGCTCTGTGAACTTTCAGTTCACGGACAGACACTGTCACTCAAAGATGCATCAAAATCCCTCCAATCCTAAGTGACTGATTCAAAAAACATCTTAAAAGCATTTTAGAACAATGGAGAGCAACATCAGAAGAGAATGATGGACAGTTTGAATGAAAACACTCATCTTCAGGAAAGTCTAGAACTGCTTGCCAAAAAAACCGTGAGATGGGAGCAAAGAGTGCAGGAACTGAAGGAACGGAAAACCCTCTTGAAAACGCAAACGCGGGAATGAAATAGGTCATGGGTGATAAAGTGGGCCAGTGAACATCTCCGATAAAAACCTTGCTGAAGGTCGTAGGTGTGCCTGTCTCTTTAGAGATCACGTGGCTGATGGCAGCTTGAAATTAGAAAAAAGAAAGCAGAAAGAACTGGAGATCATCCGGTCTATCAGTTACAAGTTGATTTGAAGAGACTCCTGGATGCTGTTAACTTAAATGTTTTCTTTAGAAGATTTGAAGGGAAAAAGAAAAAAAAAATCCAAGAAATTATGTGAAGAAAATCAAATGAATGAAGAGCTTCCAGGACAAACAAAGTCTCCAAACTGAGCAAGCATCTCTGCTGACTGAAAATTCACAGCTTCAAAGTGAGATTCAGAAGCTTCCCCTGGAACTTGAAATACATCAAGAACATGTAAGGCAACTTCAGAGAAAATCAGTGGAAGAGGAAATATACCACCTAGAAACAGAGAAGAAACGTTCTACAATGTATGCAGAAACATGAGCCATACATATTGGAAGTGCAGCCTCTACAGATGATGGCTGAAGATATGGACAATGGGTTGGACAGAACCAGTTCCTTCTTTCTTACTTGTTTTTTTTTTTTTTTTTTTTTTTTTTTATTTGAGACGGAGTCTCGCTCTGTCCCCCAGGCTGCAGTGCAGTGGCGTGATCTTGGCTCACTGCAACCTCTGCCTCCCAGGTTCAAGCGATTCTCCTGTCTTAGCCTCCTGAGTAGCTGGGACTGTAGGTGTGTGCCACCATGCCTGGCTAATTTTTGTATTTTTAATGGAGGCAGGGTTTCACCATATTGGTCAGGCTGGTCTTGACCTCCGGACCTTGTGATCCACCGAGCCACCGTGCCTGGCCCAGTTCCTTCTTTCAAAGCCAGATTGTTTTCTGTGAGAAAAGTACTCCAGAAAGTTGGATGGGGTAGCCCTGTCAACAGAAAGAAGTCTCAACAAGCTTAGAAAATAAAATAATCACTGCAAATATTGGCTAATGCTGTGTCTGAGTCCCAGCCTCTCCCTGGTGGCCCTTTTGCTCCACACGCAGCCCACAGAGGCCTGGAAGTATCAGGGAAGGACCTGGGCCTTCAGGTCGCCCAGGAAACAGGAGGATAAAGCTGTGGGAGTGCAGGGATCTAGGGCCACAGCTCAGTATCATTCAACCTTCCCATCAGCCAACCACAGCAAGACATTTGCCTGTGTTCTTGCAGTAAAAGTTTTGATGTATCTCTTATAGTTTAACGCTTGCCATTTCATGGATGGCATAGTTGCTTTCATTAAAATTTGATAGCATTAAGAGAAGAAGCCGGGCGTGGTCACATGCAGCCATAGTCCCAGCTACGCTGGAGGTTGAGGCAGGAGCGTCGCTTGAGCCCAGGAGGTGGAAGTTGCACTCAGTTGTGATTGCGTCTCTGGACTCCAGCCTGGGCAATGGAGAGAGACCCTGTTTCTAAAAAAAAAAAAGGTAATAATCACCAAAAGAATTAAAAATGGATTGGGCTTAGGAATTGCCTCTGGGAAGTGAAGTGGACAAGAGTGCGGAGACCGGAAGTGAAGTGGGCAAGAGTGTGGAGACCACTGCTGTGCGTGGAAGCTGGAGGAGCAACTAATCTGCATAGCCCTGGGGCTCATTTCCTCCCTTTGGAGCACCTGGTCCAGCCAGGCCCAGCCTCAGCCCACCTGTTTGAGAATGATGAGTGCTCAGGGGACCAGATACACTCTGCTGCTTCTCTGACTTGTAAATGTTCCATTAATAACCCCTATTGTATATTTACACAACGTGGCGCTGGCTGCTTATGCCTCCACACTCCCTTTGCCCAACACAGCACTTGTGTATGATTTGCTTTGTTCCCGTATGCATGTCCTTTTGAGAAAAAAAATAAAACTGTAAAAGCCCGTTTATCGAATTTCTACTGTGTGGCAGGCATAGTACTGGGTACTGATGATTTCTATTATAAACAATAATAGAAACAGAAATCCTTCTTGAATGATGGGAGATCTAAGGGCTGTGTTTCATAGAGCTTCACTAACACTCACAGAGGGAAGTCTGTGAGTTCAACTCAAACATCTACCTGTTCTCCCCACCCAGTACCCTCTGCCCTCCTGGGGAAGGAGCTCTCTAGTAAGGGTCTCAAGGCAAGGGGCTTCTAAGGTAACCACACTTTCCATTTGTGTACATCTTTGACCAGCCATGAAATTTCAGGTATCAGATATATGCCATGGCAGGAGAAAGGGCTGGGGGTGGGGTCGTAGCCTTGAGAATATCCTGAAAATGACTGGATGGTAAAGCTGATGATATGCCCTTGAGTTTAGCTTTCACATTGAAGGAGGGATATGCAAGTTGATGGAAAAAACAGGACTTAAGTTTGCTTTTTTATTTTTTTGAGATGGGATCCTGTCTGTTGCCCAGGCTGGAGTGCAGTGGCATGATCATAGCTCATTGTAGCCTGGAACTCCTGTGCTCAAGCAATCCTCCTGCCTCAGCTTCCCAAGTAGCTAAGAATGCAGATAAGATAGGAATAGATAGGAGTTCCTATCTACCACAACCAGCTAATTACAAACATTTATTTTTTGGTAGATGTGGGGTCTTGCTAAGTTGTCCAGGCTGATCTTGAATTCCAGACCTTAAGCAATCCTTTTGCCTTGGGCGTCTGAAGTGTTGGGGTTACAGGTGTGAGCTACCACACGTGGCCTGCTTTTTAAAAATTGAGTGCCTTCCTGTTTTTCTAAGCTTGAATGCCCTTTATAAAAACAAAAATAAAACAAACTTAAAAAACCCAACCATTTATTTTCATTCTAGAGTAGTTGACTCATCCAGGGTCAATAGGGCCAAAGTGATGAACTCAACCCCTGAGATCTGTGTTGCGATCGTTAGTTGTATCTCTGGAGGATGAAGACTTCCTATCTTATTTATCCTCAAACTCTTGTGTTCAGAATAGTTCCAGGCACATATGAAGGGCTCAAACAAATTAATACAAATTAATACAAAGTAATTTGTAGTGTATCTTACTTTGGTACCAACCTAATACTAAAATGACAGATGTCAATAAATAATTCACTAATAAATGTGTCTCTTAGTTATAAGATTTGGTCTGAACACATAAACCATGTGGCTCATCGCCAAAGCTGAGTGGGTGAATGGGTAGATGAAGGGATGCCCTGTTCAGAAGTGAGTTTGCCATGAGAGTGCAGAAGTTTAGCTCAGCCCACCCTCCACGATCGGTGAAACGACTCGAGCACCGTCAGCAGACAGAGGAATAGCAAAACCATATAAAAATTTATCAAAACAAGACAGCATCTATTTTATTGTCAATACCACTTCAAGAAAATTAATTTCCTGTGCGGTTTTTGTTTCTGTATTTTAGTGGTCGAATGTAGTGCCCAGCACACACTAAATAATGGTTTCCTTCATTCTCTCATTTTTGTCTTTTTGTTTTTTTCAGAAAGCCCCTGATTGATTAAATGTCTCCCTGCATATTGCCCTTAATCCTATGCTCTTTTCCCCCAACCTCCTCTTCAGCACCCGAGCATTCTAATTTCATCGTGCAGGGAGCTGGCTTGAACCAAAACAAAGCAGCACGTGAACCCAGTACCAAGCAATATGGCACACGAGTGCCAGCTCCAAAGGATCTGCCAACTCAGGAGAGAAGAGGGGCTGGAGGTGGGGAGGCCATGGGTCAGGATGTGATGACAGGATTAGAAAGGACTTGGAAAGGGAGAGAGAGTCGAGCTGCTCTGTGCTCTGGACTTGGATGAAGCTGTCATGACAAAGTGATACGGTTTCCTACCCACCGTCTCCTGCTCTGATGCCAGCCACAAAGTTGTAGAGAGGCATGGACAGAATGTTTTATTACAGTTGAAAATGAAGTCCTTTTTTTTTTTTTTTTTTGGACCTTATGGGCTGCAGGAAAGCTCTACCCTTTTAGTCCCCTGTTTTTCCTATCTGTAAAATGGATCTCCTAATGCTTGCTGAGGAAGGCAAAGAAGTGTCTTCACAAGCACTGGCCTAACAAAACTGACCTTATCATCTGCAGCACAAAGAAATGAAAAGCCACGGCCAGGCCAGCTCCCTTCTTGACTGGGATCTAAACCTCTGTGGGGGAGGGAGCTGCCTCCTGCTCAAAGGAGAGCCCTTCAGAGGGATGTTTTATGGACACTGCTGGAAACATAGAGGATACAGTAAAACACAAAAGCAAGTGTTTTGAGCTAGAGATCCCATTCATTCTGCTTGACAGACGTAAATTACTCACCAGACACAGGCATTTCCCCTCATGGTCATCACCCAGTGAAGGGGAGAGCTTTTATTTTCTAAATGATATATGGATCCAATAAAATTCTTATTACATCATCTCTACTGGCCAGCACAACTCACAGTGGGAGAGCACTATGGGACAATGAATGCTTCCTCTGGAATGGGGTATAGAGATGTGCGTGGGTGTGTGTGAGTGTGCATGTTTGTGTAAAGATTTCTGACAGACAGGAGATCGAGACCATCCTGGCTAACATGGTGAAACCCCATCTCTACTAAAAATACAAAAAAATTAGCCGGGCGTAGTGATGAGCACCTGTAGTCCCAGCTACTTGGGAGGCTGAGGCAGGAGAATGGCGTGAACCCAAGAGGCGGAGCTTGCAGTGAGCCACGATTGCGCCACTGCACTCTAGCCTGGGTGACAGAGCGAGACTCTGTCTCAAAAAAATAAAAATAAAAATAAATAAAGATTTCTGACAGAGAAAGATGGGAAGTTGTATTAATATTAGTTGACTGAGCTCCAACATCCAACACTCACAGGCAAAACCAAGCATCTTTCCTGGGACCTTCCCCAGGGCGTCACTATTGAAATAAGATGCTATTAGGGAACAGCTTGGAAAGGATATAGTAGACCAAGGCCCCAGGGCTCAAGGAGTAAGACTGAAGGGCTCTTGTCAGACTCAATATTTCTTCCCTGAAGTAGGAGGTGAACAAGGAAGAAATATATATATATATATTTGAGACAAGGTCTCACTCCGTCACACAGGCTGAAGTATAGTGGTGCAATCATGGCTCACTGCAGCCTCGACGTCCCCAGGCTCAGGTGGTCCTCCCACCTCAGCCTCCCAAGTAGCTGGACTTACAGGCACGTGCCACCTTGCCTGGCTAATTTTTTTGTTTGTTTGTTTTAGCTAGAGACAGGGTTTTTCTATGTTGCCCAGGCTGGTCTTGTACTCCTGGGCTCAAGTGATTGTCTCACCTCACCCCCCCAGAGTGCTAGGATTATAGGAATGAGCCACCATGCTTGGCCAGAATCTATAATGTTGAATTTAAGATATCTGATATTTGGTATATGCCATGGCAGTGGGGAAGGGCTAGAAATGGAGTAGTTGAGTGCAGGGCTCTCAGACCCCCAAAGCTTCAAATCATCTTGTATAGCAATCTAGGAGGAGAGCCTCTTTCAATCACATAAAGATCCCAGGAGACTGTCTTCTCCAGAGATAAGTTATCGATGGGCTAGTGACCTTGAGTCAAATCGAGTATGTGGAACTATGCCCCTTTTTATTGACAGAGGGCTGAGATGTGGTAGCAAGGTGGAGTGGTGAGTGACACCCCAAAGCTGGATAGCTCTAACCACCTCACCCCTGCAGGTGGCTGTGTCTGAGTCCTCAGTTACTCCCTGGGTCTTAGAAAGCTGAAGATATTAATAGAGGATTTCTCTGACTTCAGTGAGTCGGAGGGAACAGCTGCACCTGGGGAGTTTTTCCACTTGACGAGATGGACTGCTTCCCAAAGCATCGTTGCAATCTGCCATGAAGGCTTGGCATACCTAGGAGCTCTGGGATAGAACACAACCACACAACCAAGCCTTGAATAGCTTCAGTGCTGGGTATCCCAAAAGGCAGACTAAGTAGTTGCACGCCCATGCACACACACACACTCTCTTACAAGATGTTTAGATACTTGACAGTATGAGCTAGTCATCCTAGGAAAAAATCGAAACCAGGCTGGACTTTCCTACCCTTACAGTTTAGTGCTTTTTTTTTTTTTGGAATGTCACATAACAGGGCTCAGTGTTTTGGGCCCTGGATAATTTGGATGCCTTGTGCCCAGAGTTCCCTAAAGGGAGGGAGCTCTGAGAAGTGCATTGTCCTCTTGGAGAAGCTTGGGCTCAGTGGGGTTGCGTGCAGCCTGGTGAGACATAAACATCACAGCGAGCTTTGGGGCTCCTCATCTCCTGAATTCTCATGAACTATTCTTATGTTCAAGTTCATACTTTTGAAATGCAATTTGGTAGGAAAAACTATACCCATACATATACCCATACAAGTTTAGGTAAAGAAACCAGCAGTGCTGTACTCTCCCAGCTCAGGTTAGGTGAATTCAACCTTGTAATACTTAAAGTGCTGCCAGGTCCACAGGGCTCTGTCCTTTTAGGACCCTGCCTGCCCCTCAGAGGGGAGCCAAGGGGAAGGATAGATGGCCATGGGGACCCCCACAGTCCATGGATCATTGACCATCAAGAATGTTGCTATGGGTTTCTCTAGGAAGAATGGGGGCCACCAGGCCCTGATAAAAGGAGTCTATACAAGATGTGAGGGTGGTAAATCTGTCCCAGGGAATATCAGCTTTCCAAACTAGATGTGATTGTTAGTTGAAAAAAAAAAAAAAAAAGAGTCCTAGAAGGTAGGGAGAGAGTTTCTCTAGACCACTACCAAATATATCTTTCAACAACGGCGGAAGTGTCATATTACTTTTATTTTAGTCCACAAGACACTCAGCTTTCATGGTCTTACACCGTCTCAACATATCTTAACTGCACCATAATGCTTGTCTCTCTCTCCTTGGACTCCAGCTCCATCCCCTTGAGGACAGTCTCCATAGTGGTTTCCATGTTCAATTCAGCTCCAAAGTCAGACAGAATCACGTTCTACCCCAGCTCCACCCCTTGCCACCAGTTCCTTATCCTCTTTCATCCTCAGTTTCCTCTTTTGTAAAGTGGAGATAATAATGGCCCCTACCTCCTTAGCCTAGCTAGCACCTGGCCTGCAGTTAAGTGTTTGATCAATATCTGCTGCTGTAATACACAAATCATCATCATCATCATCATCATCATCATCATCATCATCATGTCAACTGGTTGAAGAGCCCCCTGGTGGTGGTGATTCTGGAAAGAATATAGGTTCTCTGCAATCACAAATGCAAAATGAAAAAAACAACTCTTTGAATATAGAGACAGGTAAAAGCACCTGAATGCTGAGGGTGTGCCGCCTCAGCGGTTGTGCTTAACCGACAGGCTCCATAATGGTGTGAACACTGCACGCCCTGGCTGTCTGTTTTGTGTCGAACTTAATCCTTATTTTCACAAACCCAAGACTGTTTCAAAAAAGGTCTTTGTGGCCACCATGAGAAAGAACAATGCAGTTACCTGACAACCTGGCGGTTCCCTGGTGCTTACTGACATTGCTTTGTTTTTTAGAATCACCTTAAAAGCATTCTAGAGATGGTAGGGAAGGGTGGAACTCTGAAAGAAGGAAACCAACAGGGCGTTGAAGGGCAGAGTAAGAGCTTGAGAAATCCATTATCCATTAACATTATCTTGGAAGTCAAGACTTAGAGATACCCCAGGATAAGTTTTCTTTCTCCACAACAGACAGTTAATTACACTATAGCCAATCTGTGTGGTTATAAGAGCTTATCTGAAACAACGACAACTCATAGCTCCAATAACCGAATGTCACTGGAGGAATTCCCTCTTCTGATCTCTTTGCGCCACATCAGCTTCACTGACAGAGGCTCGCGCACTTCCGTGGTCACTGAGCCTCCCTCCCATCCTTACACAGGATGGTGCTGTTGGGGAGAATCCTGGCCAAGTCTACAAGATTCTTGTGTTCTTCCTGCCAGATGCCAGGGTCATCTGTGCTCTCCTCACTTCCTCTCTTAGCAACTATGGTCAGGCTAGTTTTAGACTCTGCAAACTCATTCATACGGAGAAGTAAGTGATTATCGATAATTAAATCCTTGCAATATGGGTGCTTCATAAGTTGAGGCCATGTCTTCCTTTAAAGGCATGAGTCTATAAAGGCGGATTTTCAGGCCTCAGGTGCACATTGTGGCAGGGAAAATGTGTTGAAGAATAGGTGATTTAGTGAAAGTTCTTCTCAGAATTGCTCCAAATTATACCACACAAGTGACCTTTTACTCTACCCGTGGTTTAAGGATATAGCAACAATTATAGTCTGTGGAAAGCCTACTACCTAAAGGAAAAAGGTTTAGAAGATACAGTGGAATCTTATTGTTACACAGTAGACCCTTGACATTCTTAAAGGCTATGGCCTTGGACCTTAGTGAATTACCAAATTTGAGAATGACATCAAGTCGTGTAATTTCTACCCCACAAGGTAATAAAGTATAATTGAAAAACCTAATGCCTCTTTCAGATCCATAATGGTTCTATAAATACAGCACTTGGGTAATTCATAAAGCCACTTTCTGGCCTAGACCATCACATGATTAGTTAGACCTCTTCTCTTCCCTGCCATGCCAGCAGCTGCCTTTCTTTCCCACCCAGTTTCCCACAAAGAAGCACGGGCTTTATCACCTCCCATGTGCTCCATGACAAATGGAGAAGAACAAAGCCACCAGCCCAGTGCCCTGTCCTTACACCCGGCTCTGAGTACATGACCGTGCCTTGGCAACGTGACAAATGACTGCACATTGCGTGTCGTAAATGATGGGGTCATTCATGAATAGTTAAAACCATGAATGCGAAGCCCTTGAATGCCAACGGCCTTCCGGGCTGATATCATGGAAATGACTTTAACACTTGAGCTGGAGGCTGAGAAACATCACTGCGGGCCCCTGTCTTCACCGGGTGGAACATCTCCCCCTTTGTGGTGTCCCCAGTCACGTGTATCTGTTGGCCTCTGTCTTCGTTTCTCAGGGCTGCCATCATAAAGTGCCACAAACTGGGTAGAATGACAGGAATTTGCTGTCTCACAGTTCTGGAGGGTGAAAGCCCAAAATTGGTGTTGGCAGGGCCAGGCTTCCCTGACCCTCGATATTTGTCCTTTTGTGACTGGCTTATTTTACCTAGGATAGTGCCCTAAGGTCCTTCCCTGTTGCACTGTTAGTGGGAAAGCAAAATTGTGCAGCCACTGTGAAAAACAGTATGATGCTTCCTAAAAATATTAAAAATAGAATTACCATGTGATGCATCAATTCCACGTCTGGGTATAGGCCCACAAGAACTGAAAGCAGGGTCTCAAGCCAGGTGCTTGTCCACCCGTGATCACAGTGGTATTATTCACAACAGGCAAAAAGTGGAGGCAACCCAGGTGTCCAGGAGGCCAGGCACCAGGGAAGGACCTGCTCCAGATTTCTCCTTTAGTTTCTGGAAGCCTCAGGTCTTCCTTGGCTAGAAGATGGCTGCTTCCTCCCTATCTCTTCACACCATCTTCCCTCGGTGTGTGTCTCTGTCTCCTTGCCTGGCATACTTTTTCATAAGGATACCAGTCATGTTGGTAATATTAAGAGCCCACCTACTCCAGTATGACCTTATCTTAATGAATTACATCTGCAATGACCCTATTTCCAAATAAGGTCACATTCTGAGGTACTGGGCGTGAGGATTTTAGTATATGAATTTTGAGAGGATGCTATTCAACCTGTAACAACTGCATACACTTCCTTGATGCTTCTGTTAAGTGGTGAGGGGGCAGCTTTCAGGGGTCAAAAGAGTGATAAACACCTAGTCTACCTCGTTCTTTACCCATCTCACCATACCACACACACTCACACACCTGGATGCTTTTAAAGAAGCTCTGGCACCTCACACCCATTAGGATGGCTGTTACCAAACACAGCAACAACAACAGAAAGTAAATATTGGCAAAGATGTGAAGAAATTGCACTGTTGGTGGGAAAGCAAAATTGTGCAGCCACTGTGAAAAACTGTATGATGCCTCCTAAAAATATTAAAAATAGAATTACCATGTGATGCCACAATTCCATTTCTGGGTAAAGACCCAAAAGAACTGAAAGCAGGGTCTCAAACAGGTGCTTGTCCACCCGTGATCACAGTGGTATTATTCACAACAGGCAAAAAGTGGAGGCAACCCAGGTGTCCAGCAACAGATGAATGGATGAACAAAACATGGTGCAGGTTGAGTAGTGGAAATGTGTGGGACCAGAGGGGCTTTTGACCATATTTTGGAGTCTGGAATATTTGCATATATATAATGGGATATCTTGGAGATGGGACCCAAGTCTAAACTTAAAATTCATTTATGTTTCATATATACCTTATACACACAGCCTGAAGGTAATTTTATACAATTTAATAATTTTGTGCATGAGGCCCAGCACAGTAGCTCACACCTGTAATCCCAGCACTTTGGGAGGCTGAGGAGGGCAGATCCCTTGAGGTCAGGAGTACAAGACCAGCCTGACCAACATGATGAAACCCTGTCTCAAATAATAATACAAAAATTAGCCAGATATGGTGGTACGTGCCTGTAGTCCCAGCTAACTTGGGAGGCTGAGCCAGGAGAATCGCTTGAATCCGGGAGGTAGAGGTTGCAGTGAGCTGAGATCGTGCCACTGCACTGCAGCCTGGGTGACAGAGTGAGACCTTGTCTCAAAGGAAAAAAAAAATTGTGCATGAAACAAGGTTTGTGTGCATTGACCCATCTGAAGGCAAAAGTGTCAGGTATGGAATTTTCGACTTGTGGTGTTTTGTAGACGCTCAAAAAGTTCAGAATTGAGGTTTTGGGATTAGAGATGCTCAACCTGTATTTACCTACAATGGGATATTCTTCAGCTTTCAAAGGGAAGAGAATTCTGACACATGATCCAAGATGGATGGACCTTAAGGCACTATCCTAGGTAAAATAAGCCAGGCACAAAAGGACAAATATCATGTGATTCCACTTAAATGCGGTATGTAGAATTGGCAAATTCATAGAGACAGAAAGAAGAGTGGTGGGTAACAGGGGTGGCTGAGGGGGAGAGGGAGTGGGGATGGGGAGTTTTTTTAATGGGGTATGAAGTTTCAGTTTTGAAAATTAAAAACAGTTCTGGAGATGGATGGTGGCGATGGTGACATAGCAATGTGAGTGCCGCAGAGCTTCACACTGAAACATGATTGAAGTGGTACATTTATATCATGTGTGTTTTACCACGGTTTTCTAAAAAGAAGCTTCGGAGGTCCTTTTTAAGATTCCTCTGCAGCCGGGTGCAGTGACTCATGCCTGTAATCCCAGCACTTTGGGAGGTTGAGGCGGGTGGATCACTTGAGGCCAGGAGTTTGAGACCAACCTGGCCAACACGGTGAAACCCCATCTCTACTAAAAAAAATACAAAAATTAACCAGGTGTGGTGCTGCCCACCTGTCATCCCAGCTACTCAGGAGGCTGAGGCACGAGAATCGCTTGAACCCAGGAGGCAGAGATTGCAGTGAGCTGAGATTGTGCCACTGCACTCCAGCCTGGGTGACAGAGTGAGACTCCATCTCAAAAACAAGCAAACAAACAAACAAACAAACAACCATCCATCTGCTTGTGCCTGGCCCTGGGATTTCATGCAGGTCATTTTCCTCTTCCAGCATCAGTTTTCTCGTTTCCATATGGGAACTGTGTGTCCCCCAGTGCCTCCCAGGATGGACCTGGGACCTGCCAGGGAACTCCCCTCAGAAGAAGAGCCTTGCCTGGTGTGTCCAGCGGGCCATGGGCTCAGGGGGCCTCGAGTACTGATACTGGTGAAAACTGCTAGAGAATACGTGGGAGCCCAAAGCTGGGTGCTGAGGAGTTAAATGTGGTTGACTAGAACCGTCCTGAAAGGACAGCATTCATGGCCTAAGGCCTTTGGGGAGACTGGAGACAAGTGTTTTGCCCCGTTTCCCTCTTCATATAAGGCTGTGTCCTTGGAGAGAAGGAATGTGATCACCCCAGGTCCGGCCAAGTCTCCATGGACCACAGGGAATTGGGAACCAGGACACCTTGGCTGTTCTGACAGCCCATCCATTCTCTGGCTGGAATGAATGAGCAATGAAGTCAAAGCTATCTAGGTTTCAAGATAAGTCTGTGCCTATTCTCTTTTGTTTCTGACACTGAGAGGACATAAGCCCCTTTTCAGCGGTTCCCTTCTAGAGCTGCTTTTCAGAGCCGCAGAGCCTGGCTAGGTCCCACTCCAAGGATCCCGGGTGTTGTCTGCAGCTGAGCGATGTGGGTGAGAGAGAACGCAGAGCTGAAATCTAGGAAGTGCACTTTGTGGTTGGCACTCTTCCTCAACCTCAAGACTCTGCCTGCCAAGATAGATTTCACGTTTGCCTTCTTCAGCGTCTTTGTTTCTGTTCTCACTCTTCTCCTTTCATAACGTTGCGACCAATAAAGTAGAAACCAGAGCAGACTCTGAGCCTGAGACCAGCACCTTCTTCAGAGGGAATCCCGCCAACAGAAGGATTTTCTTGTTCTTTTAGAAGAAAAGTGCCCCCTCTAGTAAGGGTATGAGCCAAGAAGGAGCCAAGCATGAACTTGGGGTCGGTTAAACAACACTGCCCAAAGCCGCCAGCTAAAGCTGCCATTTTCCCTGTACAAAGCCAACATTGCTGTCCACGGGCTGTCTGGACTCACGGAGTATTTGTCTTGCAAAGAGGCTTGTGACTTTGATTCATCTACACTCAACTCTGTCCTCCTGGTGGCCGGAGGCCTGGGAGTCGTGGACAGGAACCAATCTAAAGTGCTCATGGGGCATCAAACATGGAGTCTCAGAGGGTAACTTCAATGATCCAACTTAAAGCAAGAAGGACCGTACCACTGATGGGACACCTACTGTGTGCTAGGGTTGTGGGAGGGGTGACACAGGACAATCTCATTTATTTCTCACAATAAGCCTTCCAAGTAGAACGGGTGGCCATCATTCTTACAGAGGAATCAACAGAAGTTCAGAGAGGCTGACCAAGGTACTGGAATCACCTGGGGGAGCTTTCAAATGTTCATGGACTATGCAACTTCAGAGTCAAAGTGAAAAAAATGCGGCCACTATTTTGGGAATTACTCCAAGAGAATTAAGCACTAGGAGAGGAGAGAGCACCTAAAATCCAGGGACACCATTCCTGGCATTTATAATCTTGGCCAAGGGCACCTTCTGGAAATCTTCAGCGATGGGCACATCTCTGCCCCGGCAGAGGAGCTGCAAAGAGGCAAGCAAAGTAGTTGAAGGCAGCAGCAGCTTTTGGAACAAGTGTGTCATTTATAGAGGGGTGATTACAGAGCCCGGAGGAAATTCCTGGGTGCTTTTTGTGAGGGTGATGGAGGCCTGTGCGGTGCACAGAGGGCGTCTCTACCTGAGAGGAAGAGAAAATAGCAGAAATAAGTGCCCAAGTCTTCTCCCCACTCCCTCTACACATCCTTAAGCATCCAGCTAAAAAAAAGAGATCTAATATTACTTAGACAAAGAAAAGCAACCCAGGCTTCCATTCCTATGTTTCTTCTTTCCCGATAGCTTGTGGAGTGCCTGCTGTTAAGGGCAGAAAAATATCACCCCATGCTCTAAAACATGACAAAAATTACCACCCTGTGACTGCTCCGGTCCTTGGCAGGTGAGCTCCAATGTTGGCAGACCAGGGTTTTTGGGAGTGCCAACTCTTTTGTGACAAAAATCACCAACAGAGGCACCAGTCATGGCTGAAGGAATTCACAGAGGCTCCCTGAGATGAGGTGGGGTGGGGCCCTGTCTTGTCCTCAGGATCCAGGCGCATGGGTGCGGGAGCCACAGATAGCAGAATGGACAGGTCCAAGTCAAAGCAGAAGCTTGGGCAAGCAGAGGGCAGGGGTGAATGTGGACATTAAACCCTGCATAAGGCCAGGGGCCATGGCTCGTGCCTGGAATCCCAGCACTTTGGGAAGCTGAGACAGGAGGATCGCTTGAGCCCAGGAGTTTGAGACCAGCCTGGGTAACATGATGAGATCCCATCTGTACAAAATAAATTTTAAAAAATTAGCTGGACGTGGTGGTGCACACCTATAGCCCTAGCTACTCAGAAGGCTGAGGTGAGGAGAATCACCTGAGGCCAGGAGTTTGAGACCAGCCTGGGCAACATAGGGAGACCCTATCTCTAAAAAGAATTTTTAAAAATTGGCTGGCTGAGGTGGCACATGCTTGTGGTCCCAGCTACTCAAGGGGCTGAGGTGGGCCCGGCGTGGTGGCTCACGCCTGTAATCCCAGCACTTTGGGAGGCCGAGGTGGGTGGATTATGAGGTCAAGAGATCGAAACCATCCTGGCCAACATGGTGAAGCCATGTCTCTACTAAAAATACAAAAATTAGCTTGGCGTGGTGGTGGATGCCTGTAATCCTAGCTACTTGAGAGGCTGAGGCAGGAGAATTGCTTGAACCCAGGAGGTGGAGCTTGTAGTGAGCCAAGATCATGCCACTGCACTTCAGCCTGGTGACAGAGTGAGACTCCAGCTCAAAAAAAAAAAAAAAAAAAAACCAAAACATATATGTATATTGCTTGGGCCTGGGAGGTCAAGGCTGCAGTGAGCTATGATTGCACCACTATACTTCAGGTTGGGCAACAGAGTAAGACACTGTCTCAAACAAACAAACAAACAAACAAACAAAACCCAACAAAAACACAACCCTGCATAAGCTTAGAATCACAAATGTAGACAGCGCCGACCAACAGCAGTGGTTGGCAAACTCTGGCTCTGTGAACCAAATCTGAATGAAGGCCTGTATTTGTGCCACCCTTGACGAAGCATGGTTTCTACATTTTTAGATACAGTAGTTGGAAAAAAACCCCAATATTTTGTGACAGGTAAAAGTGATACGAAATTTAAATTTTAGTGTCCATATAAAGTTTTATTGACACACAGCTCATTTGTCTACATGGGCTGTGGCTGCTTTTGCTCTTCAATAGTAGGGTTGGGGTGACAGAGCCTATATGACCCAGAAAACCTAAAAGATGTACTATCTGGTCCTTCCCAAAAGAGTCTGTCAATCCCGGGCTAAGAGGGATTTAAATCCAAGCTCTGACACTTACAGGCTGGGTGACTTTGGGTCAGTTCTCTAACCTTTGTGAGTTTCAGGTTTCTCATCTATAAAATGAAGGAATAGTCATGCTTTTGCCATGTGGTTGGTGGAAGGATTACCTGAGACAGCAGATGAAAAGAAAGCACTAAGCAGAGACCTGGGGCAGAGCAAGCACTTGGTAAAAGTTTTCTTCTGTGATTCTGTTTGTCAGGCTTCTTAAGGAAAGAGTTTGACCCGTATGACAGAGACTGCAGGTTTGCTAACCCTATGGCTTTTCACAATAGGCTACTTTAGAGGCCTGGAAAAGCTAAATATTTGCTCACTCAGTCTCTCTTGCATCCAGTGATAATCATATGATGCAATCTGGCCAATGAGATACACATGGAAGTCTGCTCTGAGTATTCTGGGAAGGCTTTTGCTTTCTTGATTAAAAAAAAGGCATGTCATGGCTGAGCTCCACCAATTTTTCTTCCTGCCTGGGCTATAGGTGTGATGTCTGGAGCTGGGGCAGCCATTTTGAGCCCATGAAAGCAACAGTCAATAGAATTATGAAGACCACTGACTCTGAAATCATTAAACTGCCAACTCAATGTCATCAGCCACCTACTTTCAGACCTTTTGCTATTTAGAAAAATAAAACTCAATGTGTTTAAACTATTGTTACGTCAAGCTTTCTAACTGAACACATTTCTGACAGATACATCATTTTGGAAGTTGAGTGGGATTCAGAGGAGCTGTGGGTCACGAGGGAGGGCTTCTGCTTGAGGGAATCAGAAGTGACTGTTAGAAACAGGGATGTAAAGACGTACCTTTTGAGAAACTGAGTCACAGACAAAGGCACAGAGATAAGAGATAGGAGCTCAGAGTTCTGATCAAGCTCAACTTTGGTGAAGAGAAATTTCATTGTCATGGCATAGCAGGGACAGGTGAAGAAGAGGTTTATTGCCTTTCCCCAGGGGAGCTGTTAGCGAAGAACAGGGCCTATCAGCATTCCCAAGGCTGCCTTAGAGGGATAGGGAGGTAATGAAAATATATTCTCTTAATTAAAATGTACATATGTCTAGAAAACATACTCGTTATATTCCTCCTTGGAGTAACTTAGCAGTCTGAGCGAAGTCTACACATTGGATCTAAGCAGTTCTAAATAAGGCAGCCCCAGTGGCACTTGGAGAAGGAGCATCACCTGGTCCAGGGAGAGGTGATTCTCCTTTGATTTGGCCTTGACCCACTTAGATTTCCAAGAGCATAAAATGGCATGGTCTGTGGGAGGGGAGTGTAAGAGTAACAGCCTCAACAGGATGGGAAATAAGTTGTTATTTCTCCCTGGGCCAATCTGGGAAGGCTTTGTCAAATTTATTACATAAATTTATATGTAAATAAATATATATATGAATTTATATATAAATAAATTTATATGTAAATAAATATATATATGAATATATATAAATTTGTATATATATAAATTTTTGTATATATATATTATACATAAATATATAATATATTATATTATATACATAACATATAATATATATAATTTGTATATAAATAAATTTATATGCAATATATATACAATATATAAAATATATATAAATATATAAAAATATATATGTATATTATATTTTTAGTGGATGCATGTAAGTACAGTGGCTCATGTCTGTAGTCCCATCTACTCAGGAAACTGAGGTGGGAGGATGGCTTGAGCCCAGGAGTTCGAGGCTGCAGTGAGCTATGATCATGCCGCTGCACTCCAGCCTGTGTGCCAGAGAAAGACACTCTCCATTAAAAAAATAATCAGAGGTTGTAATATATTTTCTCTTTGGAGAGATAATGCAAGTTTAGTATAGAATATATTTTAATACAGAGAAGTATAAAAAAGAAAGAAAAACCACCCTGAAATCCCCCATCCCACACCCCAGGCAACCATAGCTCTCCCTCTGGGCAAATAAACATGTGTAATGAGAAGTTTTACACAAATGAAATCCTATCATGCTGAATATGCTTTCTTTATATTTTCTCCTCTCACTCTCTTGCACCCTATTTTTTATTTGTAGATTTTTTTTGTATTGGTGACAATAGCTAGGAATCACTGTTTATATGATCCACGTCACATTCCTTTGCATGGCTCCCTTGGGGAGGGAATTGGAGGAACTATTGGAATGGTGGAAAGGGGTTGTCTGGCTGGAGTTGAAGCACGGGATGATGTAGTAAAAGTTCCTGATGGATTTTCTAGTAAAGATGTAGGTTAAATTGGAGACAAGAGGGAGGTTAAGAAAATGGCACAAGTAGGTGATCATGGGAAGAGCTGCATAGCCTCCTCCGCCTTCTGACCGTCTAGAGCTCTCTAGGGGATCTGCTGGCTGGCTGGATGCCCTTCTGCACACCTGAGCACAGTCCCTGGCCCCTACTGTGTTGGGCAGATGCCCTGCTGGTTGTCTGGCCTGCCTGAGGTGGACAGAAGTGAGCCACAGCACTCCACTCACCCCAGAGCACAGGGAGGCTGCCTTGCCAACCAGGAAATGAAGTGGATAAATGATCCTGGCCTGAGAACCTGCCAGGTTAATTGGTCCAGGCACAGCCTCCCCAGTAAACAGGCCCTTCAGAAAACCATGGGGCAGCTTAGAAGCTCATTTTAGGGATGCAGAGCCTGAGCAAAACATATTAGAAAATAATTTCCTAGATTCTGTGCTGACGGGAGGTTACTATTTTGACACTTCAATATTCCTTCTGGCCGGTCATTGAATTTATTCTAATAGTGCTTTTTCTTATTTGTCTTTCGTTCACCCTTTACTTCTTCCTGTGAGGGTCATCACTGTGGCAGAATAGAACACTCCGTAGGAGCTTGGGTCTGGTGTCCACCTGGCTTTCCATCCTGGTGTCGTTACCTACCTGCTGTGTGATTGTGGGGAAGTTATTGGACTCTTCTGACCGTCAGTGACTTCTTCTATAAAATGAGGATATTAACAGTGCCCGCATCACACCGGTGCTTTGGCCATGCCTGTATTTCCATGACTTACTTAAGTGCACACTTAAAGGAAGTGTCCAGCTGCCTGGATTCCAAACACCCTCTCCCATCAGCCTCGCTTTTCAGACTCGGGCAATGTGCAGATGATGACGGCTTGGCCTTCCTCTTTCTGGCTCGGAGAGCTCCTCAAAAATCGCTTTGGCTTAAATGCTTCCTGCACCCACCATGAGGGACAGAAGCGAATACAACCTTGTGGTTCAGGTCACCTCAGGACTTCAGCCTCAGCTTTGCTTGAATATGTTAACGAGGACCAGAAATAAAATTATAACTAGAAGTAGGAAGCAGGGAGCGAGAATGAGAGCCGATGAGGTAGTGCACCACAAGCAGATGTGAGTGGGAGAAGAGATGGAGACCTCTCCCAAACAGCAGGGATGGTGGGAGGGAGAAGGTGCTGTCCTCCATCTGCCTCTACAGAGGCATGTGTCCCCGTGGCATGCCACGCAGCAGTCCAGGCTGATGGCAAAGTGAGCTCCCGGTGTGCTGGGTCAGTGAGCCATGCTCCTGCTTTGGAAGTAAAATGCTGCAGGGAAGAGACCAGAGAGCCACAGGCTGGACTCTGGGATCCCTGGACCGGCCGAGACCTTCGGCTCTGCATCTATCTTTCCTTTCTTTTCTTTTTCTTTTCTTTTCTTTTCTTTTCTTTACTTTACTTTCTTTCTTTCTCTTCTTTCTTTCTTTCTTGTCTGCATCTCTCTCTCTTTCTTTCTACAGAGTCTCTCTGCATCTCTTTCTTTCTCTCCTTCCTTTCTTTCTCTCCTCTCTTTCTCTTTCTTCCTTTCTTTCCTTCCTTCCTTCTTTCTCTCCCCTCTTTCTCTATTTCTCTTCTCTCTCGCTCTTTACTTCCTTCCTTCTTTCTCTCCTCTCTTTCTCTCTTTCTTTCTTTTCCTTCCTTCCTTCTTTCTCTCCTCTCTTTCTCTCTTTCTTTCTTTTCCTTCCTTCCTTCTTTCTCTCCTCTCTTTCTCTCTCTTTCTCTTCTCTCTCTCCTTCCTTCCTTCCTTCTTTCCTCTTTCTCTTTCTTTCTTGTCTGCATCTCACTCTTTCTTTCTAGTCTCTCTGCATCTTTCTTTCTCTCCTCTTGTTTCTTTCTTTCCTTCCTTCTCTCCTCTTTCTTTCTTTCCTTCCTTCTCTCTTCTTTCTTTCTTTCCTTTCTTCTCTCCTTTCCTTCCTTCCTTCTCTTCTTTCTTTTTCTTTCTTTCTTTCTTTCTCTCTCTCTCTCTCTCTCTCTTTCTTTCTTTCTTTCTTTCTTTCTTTCTTTCTTTCTTTCCTTCCTTCCTTCCTTCCTTCCTTCCTTCCTTCCTTCCTTCCTTCCTTCCTTCCTTCCTTCTTTCTTGTCTTGCTCTGTCACCCAGGCTGTAGTGCAGTGGCTCAATGCAACCCCCATCTCCTGGGTTCAAGCGATTCTCCTGTCTCAGCCTCCTGAGTAGCTGCAACTATAGGTGCATGCCACCATCCCCAGCTAATTTTTGTATTTTAGTAGAGACAGGGTTTTGCCATATTGGTCAGGCTGGTCTCGAACTTCTGACCTCAGGTAATCTACCCGCCTTGGCCTCCCAAAGTGCTGGGGTTACAGGTGTGAGCCACCACGCCCGGCCCCTCTGCATCCCTTTCCCTTCTCCTTGCACATTCTGGTGGCCTGAGAAAGCCAAAGAGATGGAACAGAACAGAGACATGGAGACAGAACAGGCAGAGCACCTAAGCTAGCTGACTGGCTGGTTGCCTGCCACCCAGCAGCCCAATTTTTACCCAACTCTGGCTTCCTGCCACCCCAGGCTGTTCCTCATGCCCCTAACTGCCTTCCTCCACTGCCCTGCTCTCCTACCTACCTCTGGGGAAAAAGAGAAAAGCTTCTCTTGAAAAAAAAAAAAGAGTCCCAGTGGAATGGCTGTAAAGGATAGATTAAGATGAATACATTTCCTGTAAACTTCGAATAGGAAGTGCTCTCCCAGATTCAGAAAAGGCCCCCTGCCCCTCCACTCCCTGGTGGAGCTCCTGGCCATGCCTTGCTGGGGATTTGTGGGTGGGTAGCACGGGGATGCCGCTCCTTTCCCCTCGCTCCTTCCCCCACTTCTCCCTCCCGCCCATAGCCAGACCTCAGGCTAAGTCCTCTGCTGGGCTTGAGAGCCTGGCAGGGTGGCACTAACTGCAGCTGAGCTAGCTCATGGGAGAGAATTCTGGCAAAAGAGAGCAGAATAGATGCTACTGTTGAGAATGAGATCCCTCCTAGCTTGGAGTTCTATGATTCCATGAACAATGAGGCATGAAAAAACACATTCAGCTAATTTCCACCCTAAGAGCACCATTCCCATTATGGGTAACTGTAAACATGTAGCACATTTCAGAGAAGGGGGCCCGAGGTGGGGGAAGGGGAGCCGAAAGGACTGAGCCACCTTTTTTTTTTTTTTTTTTTCCCCCAGATTACAGGAACCTCAGCACTCTGGCTCGCTGAACCAGCCACTGCTGGCAGTATTTCCTTTTGTCTTAAAAAATAAACCGAATTCACTTTCGAACAGAAAATAAGCATTAAACACAACACTTAATAACCTAAATTTTTATCCATTATTTGTCGATAAACATACTTTTTATGTAGTTCTAATCACCGTGTACATAGTATTTTATGTTGCTTTTCCACTTAACATGATTTAGAATGTGCGTTTTCCACGTATTGACATAGACTGAGTCTTGCCATTAGGTAGCTGTATGAGAACCCATTACATTCAGACCCTTTAATTTGTTTCTCCAAGCTATTCCCCTATTGCTGGACATTTGGGTTGTCTCCAGTTTTCACCATTATAAACAGAACTGGCAGCGACATCTTAAGATGGAACAATAATGATGAAGAGCTGAAATGTTGCTGACTGTATTTGCATTGGCAACCAAATTTAGAGAGAGCCTCAATATTGCGCCTCCCAAATGCAGGAGTAATTAAACAGCTGCCTTGAAGGATGGCTGGATGATTTATAGGCAACAAGATGCGTTCAGTGGGTTTGTCAGTATCCTGCGGCATTAAGGATACGCTTGTTAATTATCTGTGGTTAATATGATAATTTAGGAAAAACAACACCTATTAAAGTTCTTCATTAGGCAAAAAGACTTCTCACTTTTGAACAAACAAAGCCTCCAAAATTAATGAGATTCACCTGTGATCTGTCACCGGGCAGAGATAGCAAAGAGTCCCATTTTTCTTTAACTTCCCCACAATGTCCTGGGTCAGAAAGAGGCTCCCTCTTGGAAAATTTTGCCAGGCCCTGTCCCTGCCTCTGTGGCTGCCTCTTTATGGAGCCACCAAATTAACCATTGTGGGACCAATTCGTTTTGTCCAGGTGTCTTGACAAATTTTGCTCCGTCAGTGGAATTGAGAAACCTTTACGTACTCATCTCTGGGACTGAAACGGAGCAAGTAGTGGCATTCTTATTTTGTAAGTGAGGAAACTGAGGCCCAGGCATGGTGAGTGGCTTGTCTGGGGTCCCAGAGCCAGGCAGGGGACAGACAGGGTGACTCAAGTCTCTTGCTTCCCCACCTCAGTTCCTAGCTTCCCTTCCTTCCCTACAATGTGCCCTCCCTCGGGGGGATCTGCCAGACCAGGACTGAGAGTGATACGGAGATGCTTGGAGTGAGCAGAGAAAAAGGTAATCGTATAATGTGATGCCGGAGACAATATCAGGAAGATCCGAGGAGAAATAACCTCCTCTTTATACTTCAATAAGTATTGAATGTAATTCATGGTTGTATTCAATCACCGCTCCCGGGTGTCACCCAAGTCATCCTCCACTGCCCCACCTTCATATTTCATTTTGGCCTGGACAGTGCAAACTCCATTGAAGCCATCAAGAATAATTTTTATATATGGGGTCTCTGCTGAGCCAGCATCTTGCTGCATAGATTCCCAATTATCCTGTTTGGTGGGGGCAGGAGTCACAGGGTAAATGTGGAGAGAGCTCGCCTAGGCTGGAGGCTCTCTGAGAATCAGCCAGGTCCAGTTCCTCCATCCCCTGGCTCTCTCCTTTCAGGCAATACCAGCTCCTGTTCCTGGGAAACACCAAGACCTCTCCACATGGTATCCCTTTGGAAGAGTTAGGAGGCAGGAAAGGACAGAACACAAATTGCTGTGTCCTGGAGTTTTTGTTCACTCTTCCATTTACTTTTCATAATGAACCTAAGAGGTCTGTATTAGAAGCCTTGTCATATGGGTGGTGAAGGGAAGGCTGGAAAGGGTTAAATCCTTACTCGAGATCACACAGGGATTAAGTTGCAGAGGGGAGGATTTAAACTCAGATGCTGTTTTCATTTGCCACTGTTCCCTTCACCTCCACTCTCCTTGGTGACTCTGACATGGACTTGGCCCTTAGAGGGTGAGGAGGGGTGGGGATAGCATGGTGTCACAGCGGAAGCTACAGGGCAGAGGCAACTTAGGGTCCCTGGAGGGGCAGCAGTCTCCCACTAGCACCCAGGGATGATGCCTGTGGGGTGACACATTGATGCTGGCTGTGGCCTCCGAGGACAATCAGGTTACTCCCTTTTACATATTCGCCTCCATCCGTGTCTGAGTGCTGAATTGACTTCAGGTGAAGTTGGAGTGATAGGTCAGTCCTGGTTTTAAATTCCCACTGCGGCGTAGCTAAATGTGTGCCCCCAGATAAGCCCCTGACTTCTTTCAGAGCCTCAGTTTCCTTTGTGAATCTGACATGAATAACATTTGCATGGACTGTGTCCTTGGGTAGCTTGGAAGATCAACTCAAATGAGTAGGAAAGTGACTTGGAACCTGAAGCATCATTTTATTAAAATGAAATAATGCCAGGGCTGAGACCAGTGATTACATTTTATTTCACAGCTGCCCCTTCCTTCCTGACAAGTGTGTCTACCGATATTTCCTTAAATAACCCTCTTGCCGGGGGTTTCCAAAGAGTGGTCCAGGGACCAACTGCATCAGACACAACAGAGGGTGCTGTGACAAATACAGATTGCCAGGCCCTAACCCAGACGGAGCCTGGGGCAGTCGGGAGCCCAGGAATCTGCATTTTAATTAGCTCCCTGGATGATTCTTCTGTCTGGGCATTTGCCGTTCAACTTTCAACTCACTCACAGACCCCCCAGTTTCTCTTCTCTGAGACTTGGGAAAGAAGGGTTAAAGGGAATGTGTGGGTGTTTGTGTTCCTTTGTCTGGTTTTTGTAGGTGGCCAGCAGACTGTGAAAACCTTTGGCTAGTCTTGGCTCCCGCTTTGTGGAGACAACAATCCCTTAACCCCATGTATTTCCTTTTAGCTTGACAAATCAAACCAGTGTTTAGCTTGATCAAGCAAACCAATACCAGCCCCTTGGCTCTCTCCTTTCAAAAGTGGGCTCAGCCTCTTTCCAGGAGATGGGGTGCTGACTTGGGAAATGCTGATTTGGGCCCGGTGGTGTCTCGGGCTTGCCGTGTGATGTTGCCGAGCCCCTTGAATCTTTGTGTTTCAGGGCCTCACTCACAGTCAGGAGAGGTGCCTGGATCTGTCCAGTGATGCTTGGCTGGAGGACACAGCACCCCTTGGTTTTGTGTGTTGGGCTTCCTGGGCTGTCAACACTAGTTTTCACCAAGTCTTCATCTTTCTCCTAAAGGTGAAGCCTTGTATAGTTGTGTGACTTGAGGGGTCCTTTCGTGGGTCAGAAGGGCCCCCACCCAGAATGCAGGTGTGGGTGCAATTTTTCACTTCCTGAACAGTGTCTGCCTAAAGAGCACACTTTGACTTCCAGTTTGGTGCATCCTACCTGCTTGGAGTTGAATTCAGCATAAAGGCTTGTTCTCAGACCCAGGCAGGGAGAGAATCGGGGAGGGTGAGGGGCAGAGGTTAGTGTTACTAAATGATCACCAGGACCTCTTTCTAAAGCAATTTGGACTCTCATGCCTGGGCTTGCTGTGCACACCTCTGTGTGGGATTAGAATAGTCAAGAAAGTGGCAGAGTTTGCATCAGGTTCCTTTTTCCTTTTTAGACAGAGTCTTGCTCTCTTGCCTAGGCTGAATGCAGTGGTGCCATCATAGCTCACTGCAGCTTCGACCTCCCAGGCTCAAGTAATCCTCTTGCCTTGGCCTCCTCAGTAGCTGGGACTACAGGCACGTGCCACCACACCCAGCTAATTACAATTTTTTTTTTTTTTTTTTTTTGTAGAGACAAAGTCTTGCTATGTTTCCCAGGCTAATTTTTTTTCTTTTCTTTTTTTTCTTTTTGAGATGGAGTCTTACTCTGTCGCCTGGGGTGGAGTGCAGTGGCACAATCTCCGTTCGCTGCAGCTGCCGCATCCCAGGTTCAAGCGATTCTCCTACCCCAGCCTCTCTAGTAGCTGGGATTACAGGGCCCTGCCACCATGCCTGGCTAATTTTTGTATTTTTAGTAGAGACAGGGTTTTGCCATGTTGACCAGGCTGGTCTTGAACTCCTGACCTCAGGTGATCCACCTGCCTTGGCCTCCCAAAGTGCTGGAATTATAGGCATGAGCCACCATGCCTGGCCTCCCAGGCTAGTTTTGAACTCCTGGGCTCAAGCCATCCTCCTGCCTTGGCCTCCCAATGTGCTGGAATTACAGGTGTGAGCCACCTCACCTGGCCTACACCAGGTGCTTGATCTGGCACTCCACCCAGGACTCAAGGAGGCAAGAACTAGGTCAGAGAAGAAAACAAATGCAGCTGCAAGAGGTTCAGCAGGGAATGAAGAAAGGCAGACATTGTCCCATCCTGGCTGGTGAAGAAGAGATTCCACTGCCTCTCCATGTGAGTTAACCCCTAAGTTTCCAGGAGCACTGCTCCTTCCCAAAAGTCTCCCCTGAAGACCCTTTGCTGTGACCTGGCCACACACAGAAAGCCATCCCCACTGCTACCTCACTCACCACCAACTTCACCTCCTCTCTACCTGCAAGTGACAGGCAGTGAGTGACAGATTTCAAGGCTGCCCTGGAAGGTGCGGCCAAAGGAGGGTTGATTTCATACTTCGCTTACTTCATCTTTCTCCACGGTCTGTACCCCATGCATCTTTCATTCACAATTCTCCTTTTTCACCCTTGACTGATCTGGTCCTTGCCTAATTCTAGAATCTATTTTTCCTTTCCTCTGCCCTCTGATCTGCCACTGAATTGCATCCATATTACTGTCTATTTCTATATTTATTTTGCAATTCAGCCTTTTCTTCGCCTGTCGTATCCTTTAAGGCACAGCGTGTGGGCTTGTGAATGGTGGTGAGTGCTGGGGCCACACCTTCTGTCTCTCAGACACACTGAGACAAAGGTCCACCTCTAAGAAGCTGTGTGACTTTGACCCACACACTTTACCTCTTTAGTGTTTTTCTTTTTTCATCTGTAAAATTGGATGATCTGAGCTGATCATCTCAAAGGTCCCCTTTATCTTCAATATTAGTCAATTCTGTGGTTCAGGGCACTTCGTTGACGGCAAATATTCACTCTACTTATGCACAAAAATCTCTGCGTCTAATTTTATATTTCATGATGACTCGACCAGGCATCCAACCACCACCAGATCAATGTGGGCTTGGGGGATGTAACATATTGGCCCAAACCTAACATAAATCTAAGACAGCAGTGGCCAAAGACCCAAATGCTAAGTGTTTATTGATTATTTTGTTTATTATCCAAGTGCATGCTCCTGTCCTCCTTTAGAGCATCCATGAATCTTAGCAGTAAATCTTGTTTATTACAGAGCGGGGACTAGAACCCGGGCCTCAGGTCTGAATGAATGCTGGGGAGGTCCAGCTTGGCTCTGCGATGTTGGCAGGATGGACTCGTTCTGGGTCTCTTGCTTGCCAATTGGATGCTTTTGAGCACATTAGCCAAAGGGCGCCCTCAGTGGAGGCAGACCCACCCATTGTTTACAACTTGACAAGTTTATGGCCCTGCCAGAGCCGCCTGCCCAAACCGAGGGCCATCTGCTGAGACAGTTACTTCCCAGAGGCCCAGTAGACCTGGGCTTGCCTTACCCGGGATATCACTCAATGGCCTTTTGTATCAGGACAAGTCTCCCCTCCATGAGGACTTGCAGCGTGAATCTGTACTGGCTTTGGTCCTTTTCTGGGTCTCATCACTTACACTCCTTTTTGGAAATTGGCGGGATATAAAAAAATACATTTATAAACATATCCTGAATTTCACCAACACTCGTATATGCAGCCTGTACCCAACTATCATATTAGGCTGGTACGAGAGCAATTGAGGTTTTTGCCACTACTTTTATGGCAAAAACCACAATTACTTTTGCACCAATCTGATACTGATTTACACACGACTTAAAGTTCTTCAGCTTGTTGGTTTCTCCCTTGAGTCTTGAATTAGAGACTCTCCTACTAGTTGTTAATGCCCCAAAGGACAGTTGTTTCCAATTTAAAAACCAAATTCTCTTGGTTGGGTGTGGTGGCTCACTGTCTGTAATCCCAGCACTTTGGGAGGCTGACGCGGGTGGATCACGAGGTCAGGAGATCAAGACCATCCTGGCTAACATGGTGAAACACTGTCTCTACTAAAAATCCAAAAAGTAGCCAGGCGTGGTGGCACGTACCTGTAGTCCCAGCTACTTGGAGGGCTAAGGCAGGAGAATCGCTTGAACCCGGGAGGCAGAGGTTGCAGTGAGCAGAGATCGCACCACTACACTCCAGCCTGGGCAACAGAGTGAGACTCTGTCTCAAAAAAAAAAAGCAAAAACAACAACCAAAAAACCCCCAAAAAACCAAATCCTCAAATTAGCACAGAGCTGAATTTGTGAATGTACTTAACAAATGCTGCTAAATTTAGTTGAATACAAGATGATCACCCTGGAAGGACAGGACGAAGAGAGGCCGAAACCTGGCCCCAGGTGAAACGTCCAAGACCTCACCATTGCTTAGGAGGAGCAGATGTCTTCCTTCTTCTCATTGGTCCCTTCCTCTGCCCCTTCTCTTCCCACCCTGGCTCTAACAGAGGCTCTGAATGTCTTCTGGGAAAACAGTTCTTGATCTTACTGCTAATGAAAATGGATAATGTGTGAAAAATTGACCTTTCAGATGACTGGCTAACTGCTTTCAGTGTTAAAGAGATTTTCCAGATGGGAAAGAAAGGGAGATGAACAGCTAAGAGGTTGTTTCCTGGAAGTGGCCTTGACAGCATTGGAAGGCCACTGGGACTTTCATTCCTTCTTTGCCCTCTATCTCCACAAACCACTGTGAGTGCCTTTGGTGGGGAGAATGGGACAAGAGGAAAGGGGGTTGATTGAGGGGAGTTCCCATGGGAGTTATGACCAGACTCTTTCTTCTCACCTCTACTGTGAGGACTTGACGCTCCCTGGTCTCAGATAAATGCCTTTTCCTGAAGTAGCTGATGTAGCAATTCTCTTTAGCATTCCCGAGAGATAGCGGTATGCCAGCTGTTACACTTGTTGGCTGCTTGAAATAGGCCATAGTGGGAATATTTACACTATGGAAATTGTCAAATGCTACAAATCAGATCTTTTTTTATTCTGAGAGTGTGTTTAGGTTTACCAACACATCACTACCTGGAGAAAGAAAAATCATCTCATGTCCAGACATCACACCCAAGCCAATGAGTTTAGAATCTTTGTGTGTAGGGCCAAGGCACGCGTGGTTTTACACCCTTCCCAGGTGATTCCAATGCACAACCAAAGTTGAATTCACTATTCCAATCGAATCCTTGCATTTTACATGGGAGGAATTGAGATCAAAGGGGTAAAGTGACTCCTCCCAATTCCAAGAGCTCCCAGGGGGCTAGCAACAATAAGCAGATCTTCCTCCAAGGAACTCCAGATGGCAGAGACTCACCTGTGTGCCATTTTGTCCGTGTGTGTGTTTTTTTTTTTTTTTTTTTTTTTGCTGACCTCTCGTCTTCCACATTTTCTTTTTTCTGTCTTCCTGCCAGGTCCCGAACAGAGCTCTCTAGGAACTGCCACCTAAGATGTGCTCCTTCTCAAAAAAAAAAAAAAAAAAAAAGGGTTCCTTGCCCTCAAAGTTAGGCTTCTCTGCGGGGAGAAGGTTACCAGAGGAAATAGTGGTAGAGGCAGTTTGTGCTTGTGTCCCCACGTGAGTGGTGCAGGATTTTCCATCTGAGTAGAGGGGCCCAGAACTGAACAGAGCTGTCATGAGAGAAAAAGTTGATGTTTGCTGCAGAAGATCAACAAATCACTTACATTCTACAAAGTCAGATAAACCAGTAGCCTGGTACTTCTCAGGGTTAGATCTGGGGACTCCCCTCGAAAACTTGCTGGTCCTTCTGCCTGAGGACAGCTCCCTTACCTTCTGGGCCATCAAGTGGCTGCAGAAGGCAGTGGGGGGCTCTCCCCTGAGGAGGGAATGAGTAATAAAAAGAGTTTACAGAGTGCTTTCACAGGCATGATCTCATTTGGGTTGATGACCCTGGGGCTCTTGAATGGAGAAGGAAGTGGGGGGCTTGGGAATTCAAATTGCATCTCCATTGTCTTGGGAAACCCTTTCCGGCAAATAGGAGTCAGCAAATCCCCACCTTGCCTGTCCCTCCTTCTCAGGCCAGGAGCATTTAGAACTAATTGAATCACTAGATTAGCTAATGCAACCTCCATTAAGACCACGAGATCCCAGGGGAGAGGCCATTGAAGAGAAGCAGAAAGATCCACACTCAGCCCCAGCACCGTCCCTGCCCCCAACACCACCGCCTTAGTCTCAGTATTCATTAAGCCCCATGGACTGCCTGGGGCACTTCTTCAGACTCTCCTGTGGCTCTAGCATTTGAGGACAGGACTGATTTATGCCCTCCGTTTATGCCAGTTCTTGATCCTAAGGAACAACAAGTATGTAACAGATGGTGTGTATTCCTTCTCTGGATTTTCTTTTAAGGTAAGCTCTTCCTATTGGAGCTCTTGTCCTGTGTCCAAGAAGAATCATAAAGGAAATAGCTGACCTCCCAAAGTTCGTGAGGTGGTTTGCTAGAAGGATAGAGATAAAAACTCCAGTCTTTGGACTAATTTTTCTTTCCACCCAGACTGACAGCCTCTTCTCTATAAGGTGGGATGCTGGTTGGATTTTCGGTTATTCAGTCCAGTTATTAGATGTCCACCAGTCACTGTGCCAACAGCTGTTGGGGGACTATAGTAAGGAAGGTCGTTGTGGTCCTGAACTCCTGGAGCTCACAGTGCAGTGACTGGAGCAGGGGTAGTCCATCCAAATTTGTGAGATGAATGGACAAAGGGCAATTGGCCGACCTGGGACAAATACTCCTTTTCTCAGCACTCCAAGGTGAATGGAAATCTCCAAAAATGGGATGGCAAATGTTGCCTAATGTATTTACTGTAGCTTTGTGAAGGCCAAGATCTTGCCCATTCCTTCTAGAGCTCTCTAACAGCATCTTATTCAAACTTGAGTCCTTTCTGTCCTTAAATCATCACTACTGTCCCACAATTAGTGCACACTGCCCATGCCCTGTACAGTAACTGGGTCCCCATCCTTCTTCTCCCAGCCCCCTTTCCCACCCCAGGGCACCTGCGTGTCTGGGGAAGGGCACTTTGTCTGACTTTTAAATCTTCCCTTCCTCCACGTTCATGTTTTCTGTCTTCTCTCTGTCCTCTGTCCTCTCTACTGTTTGGGTTTTCTGGGAAGTGACGGGCTTGCTGCTGGGATGGAGTTTTACATGCTTGCTAAGGGCCCCTGCTGTCTAGCAGTCAGTGTTTTACTTTAATGATGAATTCCCTCAAAGAGGTTTGATATGTTTTTAAAAACAATAATGCTTTTGCCTCTTACCAGGAAAATATCTCATTGTGGAAAAAATTAGAAAAGACAGAAAAACGCACACAAAATAGGAATATCATCTGCTACCATCCAGGAATAACTACTGTTGTCGTTTTGCAAAATTTCTTTCGAATCTTTTAACTACACACACACATACACATACACACACAGACACATTTGTTAATATGTATTTATGCACATCTATATTTACATATAGATTTACACATATATATGTATGTTGTGTGTATGCATATATATATATATATTAACAATAGCAAAACAAAAATGAGTTCAAACTTTGAAAGGGTTTCTTTTCAGAGAGAACAGTTCAAGCACAAACAGAGACAGCCACTCAATGATTATGGGGTGTTCTTTATGGCCGAGGTGACTCCACGCATGGGCAGCCCTGTCCCAGCCACCTCAGTGAATGTGGGCTGTGGTTGCAGCTCCAAGAACCCCTGTCCTACGGACACACTGCGTGGGTAGACAATCACCCTTGTGATTGTTTTAGTTTTCTCATCTGTAAAATGGGGAGAATAATGGTATCACTTCAGAAGGTTTGCATTTATATCTGAAAGCAGAGCCCGAGACAAGGAGTTGGTGCAGGTAGTGACCTAGGAATTTTCTTGGTCACGTTGTAAGCCAGGACTTCTAGCTAGCAATGCACCTCCCCACCTCCCTGTCAGTATTATAGCTTGTACCTACATTCAGTGGTTCCCAAGCTCTTGTCCTGTGTCCAAGAAGAATGAGGATACACTGACAGTTGAAGGGTGACAATGGGTGGAGAATAATTTTACTGAGCTATGGAACAGCTCTCAGTGGAGAGGGGATGCAGAGCTGGGGGGAGGCGATCCTTCACCCCCACAATTGGGTGGTTTTTTTCTCAGTGTGGCTGGGTTTGGGGTTTTTTATGGACTCAGAATGGGAAGTGTATGCTCATTGGTTTGTGAGTATGCAAAAAAGGTTAAAGTGGAGACACGACTCAAAGGTGGGCACAACAGTGTAGAAAACCAATTAGGAAAGAGTAGGTATATATAAAGTAGGTGAAGAGTGGGGATCAGTCAGAGGAAAGTGCACCAAATGGGAAGACAGGTTCTCAATCTGGCCCGTGGATTTGTCTTGTAGCTTGGCTTTCAGGCTTTAAGCTGTCTTCAGATTGGTGGTGGGGTTTCACTGGGAACCCACCCCGACCTGCCTAGGCATTTGGCTGCCTTCTGCCGCCATCAGTAGTTTATTTGGGAGGTGACTCAAGAAGCTGGAGGGGGCAGCAGAGAAAAGCAAGGCCATGGAATCTTGGTGTTACTGGGGCTTCTCGAGCAACTTAGTGAGGATGCCCCGAATTGCCTTCCTAAGACTGAGAGACTGAGGCTTTTCCCCACTGGCTCCTGTCCTGTTTGGTTGATGTTGCCCTGGGGGCATGAACTCCCCTGTACATCAGGCTGCTGCTGCTACTTGCAGGTCTAACATATGGTGACAGAGAAAGCCCTGGGGGCAGAAGGAGGTGAGACCAGCTGCGTGCCGCTAAAGTAGGACACTGTCAGTGGGGTGAGTCTGAGCCAGCCTGGAACTCTGCACTGCAGCTGTGGCTGAAATCAGAGGTGGGCCAAGGAGAGATGCGGGGCACTGGGTTTCTACTGTATTCCCTTAAAGGTGGCTCTGGCCTCTGGAGTGAAAATCCTAGCATCCAATTAGAGGAGAGAAGAAGAGAGCCAGAGGCCAGAGGCTGGGGACACACACACACACACACACACACACACACACACACACACACACACACCCCCTACCTCTCAGGAGGGGGAATATTTCAAGTCATAGATTTTCTGAGGTCTCTGGTTAGACAGAGAAAGCAAGGAGCCAGGTGGGAAGGAAAAAGAGACTTCTCAGGCCATTCAGCCTCTTGAACTAAAATCAGATTGCAGGGGAAAGAGGAGCTCTCTTGTCTCCTGCCTCCTGGGAGGAGGTGGCCCTGCCCTCACCCCAACATCCCACACCTCTCCCTTCCCCAGGAGAAGGCACACATTCAAATGCAGTGTGTGGGCGATGGGTGTGGCTGCCTGTCGACCACATTCCTGGCTCTGGCCCAGGCAGCACTTTTTCAGATCTGCACATCTGTCCATAGCAAAGAGGTGTAGCAGCCTTGCATCTATGGCCTATTGCTGGGGCAAAGGCTTTATCCCTTAGCTCGTGACCAAATCAGAACCATTCAGGGCCTGAGCTTGTTCAGTTGTAAAATGGGCTCAAATTCAGAATAACATCATGACCCTCAAACCTACAGATCTCATCGAGGACATCTCTTCCCAAATCTGCATTCAGTAGCATCTCGTTGGTAGCTTGAAATTGGCATAGTGGGAGTATTTACACCAGGTTAATGGGCAAATGCTACAAATCAGGACTTTTAAATTTGGTGATCCAGAGGTTAAATGTTTACCAGCACAGCACTGCCCTCTAGGAACTTTATCCATTCTGCAGGGGACTGGGAGATCATGTAGAAAAGCAGTGTGTGGATGGTAAAGTGCCCTTCACAGGCACTTTGATTTTGGGGGCAGTACTGGGCCTGCCAGAAGAAGCCACCATGGTCTCATCAGGCCAAGCCCCTTCAGACACCCTGGAGGTTTTGTCTGTTGCTGCTTCACTTTCAATGTGTGATTCCCAACCACTTAGCTGCCTTTTACAGCGATGGGCTGAAATGTCCTCTTGGTCTCTTGCTCCTTCCCTTATTCCTCCCACCCCACCCACCAGGAGCCTGTCTGCCACTGAATTGCCATGCCAGCAATTTTCTCAGCCGCTTAAAAGGCCATCAAGACAGCATCAAACTGCCTGTGCATGCTAAACCCAAACGCTTATGGAGCAGAGCCCAGAGTGGGATGCTAAATTGGATTCTATCAAATCAACATCAGCTGCGTGCAAGCCGCTGATAATGAAAGGCTCCTAACGATGGCGTTCATCGCTGTAAAGAGATGACTAAGAGCTAAGAATGGATGACTGCTGGCTCTTGCTGGGCTGGGAAGGAGGCACCGGGGAGAGGCTGTGGTGATGGACTATCCCTTGTGGATGCTGGCTGGAGAGGGGAGGAAGGAGGAGTCAGATAAGGGATGTTCTCCAGTTTTGGAAGGGGGATGGATATAGGAGAGACATTCACATTCTCCTTTATATTTTACACACACACAAGACCCAGAAACACATTGAGATCATGAAGGTGGGTCCAGCCCAGATGTGGATATAGATTCTAACTTCTCATCCAGAAATCACTTTCTCTGCATTAACACCCCCTAAACCCCCAGTTCATGAACTCCTCAAGCCTGGATGGTCATTACTTAAAGGAGGGAGGAGAGGCAGAAGAGTGAGCCCAGCAATTTGTCCGGGGTCTCTCCTTTTCTGCTGACTCCTTCCCTGTGCTCCAGGTTGCGAGAGGGCACTTCCTCCACCTGGTGTGTGTATTAGTTTCTGATTTCTGCTATAACAAATTCTCACACATGTAGGCTTAAAATGACAAATTTACTCTCTTGCAATTTTTAAGTCAGAAGTCTGACTTCGCTATCACCAAGCGAAGCTGAGGGTGTCGTGGGGCTGAGGGCCTTTCTGGAGGCTTTAGGGGAGGGTGGTTCCTTTGCCTCTTCCATCTTGCAAAGGTCTCCCTCATTGCTTGACTCTTGGCTCTCTTCCTTCATCTTCAAAGCCAGCATTGCTGCATCTCTCGGACCCTTCTTCTACAGCTGCATCTCCCTCTGACTACAGCTGGGAAAAGTTCTCCACTTGTTTTTTTTTTTTTTTTTTTGAGACGGAGTTTCGCTCTGTCGCCCAGGCTGGAGTGCAGTCGCCGGATCTCAGCTCACTGCAAGCTCCGCCTCCTGGGTTCACGCCATTCTCCTGCCTCAGCCTCCCGAGTAGCTGGGACTACAGGCGCCCGCCACCTCGCCCGGCTAATTTTTTGTATTTTTTAGTAGAGATGGGGTTTCACCGTGTTAGCCAGCATGGTCTCGATCTCCTGACCTCGTGATCCGCCCATCTTGGCCTCCCAAAGTGCTGGGATTACAGGCTTGAGCCACCGTGCCCGGCCAAAGTTCTCCACTTTTAAGGACTTGGGTCATTAGATGGGATCTACCTGGATGGTCAAGGATACTCTCCTCTTCTTAATGGCCTTAACACTAATCACATCTGCTGAGTCCTTTTTGCTATGTAAGGTGACATAGTCACAGAATCTGGGGATTAGCACATGGACATCTTTAGAGAGGGCCTTCATTGCCTACCACAGCATGCAGAAATTGAAGGCTTGCTCCTCAGAGCCCCTTCATTTGGCTGAAATATCTGGTGACCAGGATAGAGCCAGTTGTGATCCACCTGGGTGGACTGATGGTGAGGAACTGGCATCTGTGGGTATCACTGCCACGGTTTGCACCAGCTAAGATGGAAGGAGAGAGAAGCTTGTTGGATGGGAGCTGCCTTGAATCTCTTTCCTGAAAACAATAATGCCAGTGATAGTGCTGCACATTGGACAATGCTTTATGGTTTTCAAAGCCACGTTGAAACAGGGTAGCATGCAGCTGGTTGGGCTGGAGGACAGTAGGTCCATGTTGCAGAGAGGAAAACTGGGACTCAAGTTGGGTCAGTGCTGTCCCCCAGTGTCACCGATGGCTTTATGATGAGGGTCTAGTGTTTAATTTCTAGTCCAAGGCTCTGTTCAGCAGGAAAAAGCATCTAGAGATGGAGTCAGTAGATTGGCTGCGATAAGGGCTCAGCAGATCAGCTGAGGGCTGCAAGGAACATCAGAGAGCAGAGAACAGCATCCACCTCAGACTCCCTTGTAGTTCTCTGCTTTCTGCACTTCTGGCTCACTGCTGCAGGACAGGGTTTCAGTTGCTCCCTCATGGGGAAGGTTTGTGTGCCACTAGTCACACTGTCTTGCTGGGTCCTGTATTCTGCAATCACCCACTTGTGTTTGCAGGGCCCTGCTAGCCTACTTTCTGCAAACATTGGTTGTGACCAGCCTGATAACAGAATCTGGGGTCTCAGGTTCAACTTCGCCACCTTCTGATCAGCCAACTCTTGCCCGATGTTCAAAGGCGAGCCTGTTGCAGGTGACAGAATGGACTTGCATGAGTCAGCAGACTCAGCCTTGCCACTTAGAGCCTTCTGGGCCCAATCACACTGACCTAGACTGATGCTGGTGAACGTAGAGGCCTATGACATCACAGGAAGAAAAAGCATTGTCCTAGATATCTCATCTAGAGAGAAACCAGTTCTATCTCTAGTATCACATCTGCATTATTTTTTTCACCGATGCGTTTATATTTTGGTTGGCAAGCTTTTATGAGTACAAACCACACTCTTCCATGTTGGACCCTTTGCCAGTAGGTAGCCTGTCCACTAACTAGTTTGTACCCCATCCTCACCTCTACCCAGAGGCTGCAGCTACTCTTAACTAACTGGTCCCAAGGAGTGTGGAGAGGAGTTGAGAGAAATCGGCTCTGGAGTCTGGCAGCAGTGGTCTTGGGCAAGTTATTTTACTTGTTCAAGCCCTAATTTCTTCATCTGTAATATGGGGCAATAATAATTGCAAGTATTTATTGGGTTTTATGTATTGGGAGCTGGGCTAATTGGAATGACACATAGTTTTCAGGTATAGTTCATTTAATTATCACAATGACGTGATGAGAATTAACATTACATGTCAACTTGGCTGGGCCATGGTGCCCAGTTATTTTGTCAAACACCAGTCTGGATGTTACTGTGAAGGTATTTTTTTAAAGATGTGATTAACCTTTAAATCAGAAGACTTTGAGTAAAGCAGATTATCCTCCACAATGTGGGTGGGCCTCATCCAGTCAATTGATTTATCCCTCCAACATTTTATCTTGTTAGTTTCAGTCCATTGTTCTGGCCAAGACATTTTTTTGAATCTTCACTCTGTCATCCAACATACTGGCTCTCCCATCTAGCTTTGGTTCGTCTATCAATTTGTTAAGCATGCCTCTTACGTCTCCACGTATCTGAGGATAAAATGTCAAAGAAGACAGACCCATTGTATGATTCTTTGGGGAAATGGACAAGCCTCTTGTGACGCAGCACTAGGGGCTTCTTTAACGTAAGAGAAAAGACTCAGGTCCCTCTAGAGGAAGGATTTCTGCCTCCAGACTGCCCTTGAACACACGGCTGCAACATCAGCTCCTGCCAGAACTTCCAGCCTGCTGGTCTGCCCTGCAAATTTCAGACTTGCCAGTACCACAATCACATGAACCAATTCCTTAAAGTAAATCTTTCTCTTTCTCACCTGTTGCTCTGCTTGTGTGGAAATCCCTAACTGATACAGACATTATGAGGCAGGGAATGTTATTATGTCAATGACGTAGATGAGGAGTGTTCCCCCACCCACATTCTCCACATTTCTCAGCCTCCCAGGTGCTGAGATGGGTCATGTGACTAGCCTGGCCAATGGAATGTGGGCAGAGTGACATAAGCCACTGCACCTGCCTTGGAATTCCCCCACCTCTTTGCACTTAGGCTGAATGGAGAAGACCCAGTGGAGGCCTCTGAGAAGGAGCCACTAGATGAGAAGCCTCAGTCCCCAAACCATCTATAGGAGGTCACCCGTGGGATTGGACTGTGACATGAGCGAGAAATAAGCCTTTATGGTATTTGACCACTTAGGTTTTGAAGTCATTTGTTGTAGCAAATGGCCCACTCTGGCAATTCACTGTCCACTGTTGTCCAGACAGGAGGGCGCAGCATCAGTACTAAAACTCAAGTGGCCTGGCTTGCCTACCTGCTCCCTTCCCTGCACTGCAGCTGCCTGTGGTGTTGTTGGGAGGGTTAAATGAGGGGGTGTGTGGTAGGTGTGGCACTTGGTAGGCCCCTCATACATGATAATTATTAATGTAGCAAGTGTTTTATTTGAGGCGTGGATTTGTGGTGCCTCTTGTAGTTTTGTTGTGGACAAAATGGAGTGAAGTAGGCTGAATGATGGCTTCTTCAGTAGTTGAACAACTGTCCCCAAGAAGTGTTGGTTAACAAGCCAGTGTCAACCAGGAAGTCCCTAGTGCTGGGTCACAGGAGGTTTGTCCATTTCCCCAAAGAACCCTACAATGTATCTGTCTTCTTTGACATTTTATCCTCAGATATGTGGAGACATAAGAGGCATGCTTAACAAATTGATAGATGAAGCAAAGCCAGATGGGAGAGCTAATTTGTTGGATGACAGAGTGAAGATTCAAAAAAGGTCTGGGCAGGCCAGAACAATGGACTGAAACTAACAAGATAAAATGTAGGAGGGATAAATCAAAGTCTTGCCTTTAGTTCAAAAACTAACCAAATGAGGACGAATAAGGACAGGATGAGGGAGGCTTAATGCACTAGTTGCTCATGGATGAAAGTCCTAGGGCTCTCGTTGTCTATTAGCCTGTTATGAGTCAAGATACTGACACAGACTCTTTAAAGATGAAGGACACATAGGCTGCATTAATACAAGCATCATGCCCAGACCATAGTCATCCACTCAATAAATATATACTGATTGCTTCCTATATGCTGGGCATTGCACTGACTGCTAGGGATGGAGCAATGAATGAGACAGACCAACGCTGCCCTCATGCCTCATGCAGCTGACAGTTAGGGACAGAATTATCCTGGGACCTACCCCCAGATAGATGGTAAAGGGCTTGAAAACCATGTGACATGAGGAGTAGTCCAAGGAACTGGTAATAATGAGATTTACGGAAGCTTCGGAAATATAAAGGGTCATCTCTTCTAACAAATCCTATATACTTCAGCGGGACAAAGAGGACTGATGACTGAGAAAAGAGGGCTGAGCCTTGGCCTAGGCACTGCCGATATTTGGGCTAGGAACTGCATTCTTGCTCTTTCAACAACAACTCCTCACAACAACTCTAGAAGGTAAATATGATTTCCTCATTTTGCAGATGAGAAGACAAAGTCTCAGAGAAGCTCATGTCATGTGGACGTGCTCATAGAGCTGGCAAGTGGCTGAGAAAGGCTCCAAATCCTGTCTGTCTAAATTAAAAGCCCCAGGTTCTTTCCCATTCACCACCCCAATGCAGATTTCACCTTAGCTTGAGGAGGACGTTTCTAACAACTGCAGCTAAGCATAAATGGACCACCTTGCGCTTCCTGCACTAGAAGTGTTTTGGCAGAGGCTGAATAACAGTCTCCTGGGATTCCCCACAAGGGGTTTCTCCATCAGTGCCTGGGAGGTGGGTGGGGTGGGGGAGGGCAGCCTTGGGTGGCATAGCCTCTGTGCCTTCATCTCTGGCCTCACTGGCTACATTCCAACTACACTGGGCCCTGGGAGCTCCTTAAATAGGCCATCTTCTTTCCTGTGGTAAGGCCTTTTCACACACCAACCCCACCATCCACTTCCCATAGCTAACTTCTGCTCATCTTTCTGGCTTTAACAAAAACTTTACTTTCTGCAGGAAACTTTTCCTGACGCTTGATACTGGGTTAGACGCCCCTCTTAGAGGCCGTCCTGGCATCCTGCCTATGCTGTCCATGGAGCATGCAGCATTCTCTTCCTGCTACCTGACTCAATGTCTGTCTGAATTTCCCTGAGGGTCTGCCTCTATTCTGTCCTGTCCTCAGTTTCTAGCACACAGTAGGCACTCAAGAAAGGCTCAAAGAATTCCTGACATCCTCTAAGATCCGGCAATTATTTTGGTGCCCTGGGAATGGCCAACGTCCATTGGGTTTTCACCTTGCCTCCTGCCTTCTCAGCGCTTGGCCATGCCTGGGACAAGGCTGGGTGGGTCACAGTGGGATGTGCAGTGGGGATGGGTCAGACAGCAGCGGACACTGGCCCCAACCCTGCAGGCTTCTCTACTGTGCTGAAATCCAGGTGAGTGATGGCCGTGGAGCCAGGTCTGGCAGAGGAGGTGTAGTGAGCTTCCCCAGTGACCTCAGCGATTACCCAGGCCTCTGTGGACTCTGGACCTCCTGGCATTTCTTCCCTCTCCCAGTATCCCCAGGGCCCTGGCCTCTTTGAATGTGGGGGCTGCAACTCATTATTCCTTCCTCCGTGCATCTGCGACTTCCTGACCAGGAGGCAGCAGGGAGAGAAGGGGTTAATGATGAGTGGAGAGGTGGAGGAAGGGAGGATGATGTCAGCCAGGCCGCAAGGCAGAGACTAAAGCCCCTAATTGCTCTTTTCCTTCTTGTCAGAAGTGCAGTGGCTGACTCCATAGTTACTGTAATAAAGGCCCGTGGACAGGGAAGGCGGCCCACTAATGAGAGGGCCATTGTTCAGTGAAGAGGGAAGCAGGAGACAGGCCCATGGGGCCAGAGCCCTGCTCCCCAAAGGGAAGATGGAGAAAGTCCCTGGGTCACCTGGCCTGGGCCATGGGTGGGATCATGCAGGTTGCGGTCAAGTTGCATTTTAAATGCCTTCAGCATAGAGCAGCTGGTCCTCTCTGTGACATAACAGACTTCCAGGACCTCACTGGGAGAATGATCCGAGGCAAAGAGACTGGGCCCTGATGGCTGTGTTATTTGGTTAGCAAGTGGGATGACTTCCTTCAGGGGGCAGGTTTTGAGAAGCTGTTATGTTTGCAGGGAATCACCCTGAATATGGGGTCACTCCATCTTCTGTAATAAATGTGTCCTGATTACTCTCAATTGAGCAATTCTTCCAGAACCTACCTTAGAATCAGAGACTCCCAGGAGCAGGAGGGAGGGCTGTCCATCCACCCATAACTAGTTTTTGTTTGTTTGTTTGTTTGTTTTAGCAATGCAGGGGGATTACTCCATGTCCTTGCCAGGCTACGGTACGGAGGCTCTGCCACTTCCTCAGTGCCCGGCAGGCCGAGGATTTGGTGGACACTGTCACACAGCTATGCATGGGCATCCCCTCAGCCAGTTCATTTCCATGTTCCTGAGAGGATCCTGTACAGAGCTGTTGAGTTTGAGTCCCCACCCTTGACTATCCACACCTGAATTGTCATCTTCTCTCTCCTCCCCTTGGAAAACTTGATTCCTGCCTTCTGCAGGAAAGCTACCCAGATCAACAACATGTGGTCTGTCTGTGCAATGGAATATTACTCAACCTTTAAAAGGAAGGAAATCCTAGCTGGGTATGATGGCGTGCATCTGTAGTTCCCGCTACTTGGGAGGCTAAGGTGGGAGGATCCCTTGAGCCCAGGAGGTCAAGGTGGCAGTGAGTCATGATCGTGCCATTGCATGATCACACTCCAGCCTGGGCAGGAGAGTGAGACCCTATCTCACAAAAAAAAAAAAAAAAAAAAAAAGGAAGGAAATTTTGATACATGCTACAACATGAATGAAACCTGGGGACATTCTGCAAAGTAAAATAAGCCAGTCTCAAAAAAGCAAATACTGAAAGATGCGACTTATATGAGGTCCCTCGAGTAGTCAGATCAACAGAGATGGAAAGTAAAATGGAGGTTGCCAGGGGCTGGGGGCGGAGAGTGGAGAGTTAGTGGAGTAATGGGCATAGAGTTTCAGTCTGGGAAGACGAACAGAGTTCTGGCAATGGCTGCCCAACATTGTGAATGTATTTAATGGCACTGAACTGTATACTTAAAAGTGGTTAAGATCATAAATTTTATGGTGTGCTTATCTTGGCACAATAAAAAATGGCTTCCTGACTTCTTTCTCCCTTCTCTGAACATCTATAGAACCTTCCTCTTGAACCTCCCAAAGGAGAAGCCTTGCCCCTTCTTCTAGATTGTGGTCGTTCCAGAGACTGTCTTGAATTCACTACAGGGCTGAGTACTTAGTATTCAGGACATACTTGCTGCATTGGGTTAAATGGAATTCACATCTGCATCCTCACCAGAAATCCAGACTTTTCACTTTGGGTGCTTGGGGTGGCCCAAGTTTATACCAAACAAGTTGAACTGCTTAAGTACTTATTAAGGCTCCTGGAACCCCAGTACCTAGAGCTACCATAGAATAGGAAAACATGATGTCATTTCAGGAGCAGAGGCCACATGAGGACAGGAAAGAGGGCCAAGGTATGGTCCCCAGCTGTATCTTCCAAGGCCAGGTCTGTGAGGAAGTGGTTCTGTGGTTAGGCAGCTTTGGGAAGTGGCACAAGCCAGGTTGATACAGCAGGAATTCTCTGATCCTTTAAATATGAGTGTGCCAAGAGGCCCACGTGGCGTGTGCTGCTTTGCACATGCATATCACCCCAGAGTCCCTTTAGGGAAAACCATCTCCCAGGAGCTGGGCTTCGTGGATCAGCCTCAGGGAACTTCCTGCATGTGGGCTCCCTATAGAAGGCTGAAGGGTCCACACATCCTCACATTGGATCAGGCCCTGGAGGACTGAACATCTTGGGCTTGCCCAGGTCCTCCCCTTACCCTTCTTGGTGCCATCTGGTCATCCTGTCCCGGCTCACACCCTCACACACCGGTGCAACAGAAGCTGTAGGCTCTGCCCATGTTGAGGGCAGCCTTTTTCTGCTCCCAGCCCTATCCCTTCCCATCTGAAAGCTCATTTATCTTGTCTTCTGTGCTTCTTCTGTTTCCTTTTGAACCCCACTCTGGCCCAAGGGCTATAATTTATTAACAATCCCACATCTCCACCCCGCTGCTCTGAGTCACTGATCCCATCCATATTCAGTCGTGCATTATTTAAATCTAGAAAATGTTCTGGGCTTGAAATGAACAGGGAGAGACTCATTAATATGGGTCCTGTAGATGTATTTTTTCCAACTCTTTGGAACTTCAGAGGGCTCTGCGACCATTATCCCAAATAGCTCTTTCTTCCTTTGAAGAGCAGAGGCCCACAGGCAGCCCATTGGGTTGATGGGAGGAGGGCTGTGGCTGTGGCATCGCAGTCGGTACCAACCCTGCCACACAGGGAGGGCTGCGGGGAAGGGGGGATCGGCACGTGGGTTCTGGCTGCCCATGCTGTCCCAGGGAGTCTCTTCCTCTCTCTGGGCCTGGTGTCCTCTTCTGTAAAGTGAGGCATCAGTCACATGGCCTCCCAGGTCCCTCCGAGTTGCTCATGTGCGCTGTGAAATGCATCCCTGCCTCTCTGTTGCACTGAAGAGGAAAAGAGTTAAAGTCAAGCAAATCACACTTGTCGACTCATATATCTTTCAAACACCTCTTACAAGTCAAAAGAGCAGACCGATCACAAAGTGAGTTCATCCTTTTAAATCATTTCGCTGCAATGGGAAACCTGAGAATGCCCAATGCAGAAACTGTTTAAATCCATTGTGTTTATATAGCAGCTTTATTTGCGAAGTGCTTGAAATACATTTTCATATTTGGTCTTTGCAGTCTATTTACAGCAGGTGAGTTGAGGAGAGTGACTATTGCAGTTTACAGATCAGGCACTGAAGCCCAGAGAGACGAAATGCCTTCCTCTAAGCCACCAAGCTGCACAGTGGCAGGCAGCTGTGACATGGACTCAACGTTTCCTGGAAATTTCTCCACCAGGTTACCCCCCAAGTTCTTGGGCTTCACCTAATAAGTAGAACCATCTCTTTCTCTCCCAAGCCTTGTCCTCTTCCTGGTCAGTCCCACCTAGGCTCATCTAGGCCAAAATCTGGTCACCGGCCTCACTTTTGGGACTTTGTCATACTCCACATCCAATCAAGCACCAACTCGTTCTCCTAAGATTCCCTAAAACCTTTCCCTTTTCTACACTCTAAAGTCAACTGCCCTCGGTCAGACCTCCATTGTGCCTCATCTCATGTGGACTGGGCTTTTTTTTTTTTTTTTTTTTTAATTCACAGCTTCCTAACTGGCCTCCTTGTTCCCAGGCTCCCTCAAACCCCTTCTCCAAAAAGGCAAATCTGGCCACATCCACCCTCTTCCCCGCCCCTCCCACACTAGTTTGAAGCCCTTCATTGGCACTCATGATTTATTGAATAGCCTGTGTTTTCTAGCATGGTGTCTGGGAACGGCTGATCTCATCTGGTGCATCTATCTGCACCACACCTTATGTTTTCCTAATATTGGGCCAACAGTAATTCTCTGAATAAGCCATACAATTTTCTGCCTCCATGCTTTGGCTTGTGCTGTTTTCTCTGCCTCAAACAACCAGTGCAGTCCTGTTTGCCTCTTCTTGGCTAATTCCTTGTCCTAATCTTTCGAGACTCAGCTCACGTGATGCCATGTGGCTGGATTAGGTGCCACTCTCTGGCTCATCTAATACCCTGTACCCATTTCCAACATGGAATCTTCTGTGTTATAGGTAGAAATGATCTGTTTACCTATTTATCTCCACGGTAAGACTTCTGTTTTTTTCAGAGCAGGAACAAAATCTTATTCATTTTTATAGCTTCAGTGCTACAGCTACAAAGCAGAACAAAGTATGTGTGTGGTAGGGTTTGAAGGAAAATACTATCTTTGATTTTATTCTCAGAGTTGTGGATGGGGAGAAAATGCCTAAGGATGTAGGGTGTCCTAGTAAAGATGTTGTTTCTTCTTCTTTGTGCTGATCCTGGGGGTCTCTACCTAAGATGCTTCACTGAGGTATAGATGCTTGGTCAAGGTCAACTATATCTGTTCAACACTGTCTCTAGTTCTGAGTCCAAGACTGTAACTGCAGCCCTGAAAAGAGCTGTTTACTTGGCTTAGAGGAAACTTCTATTCCAAAGCCACAGATGTTCCCGTGATCCTTGGCAGTCATCTTGGAAATTACTGTCACTGGCTCACAAGGAAGAGCTGGTGACAGGTCATGTAGAGACCAAGGCAAACCCCTTCTTTCTCCTTGTACAGGGGAGGACAGAAAACTTCAAGGAAGCCTTCAGCATCACTGTTTGCTTCCCAGCAGTGGTGGTGGAGGAAGGGGAGGTCAGAGGGCAAGTACCATTTCAGGGAAATGTGTCTGTTGTGTGTGTGTGTTTGTGTGTGTGTGAGAGAGAGATCCTTGTTTTCTCTGCTGCCTAGGGAGACTGAGTAAGTGTTGGGACAGAGACGGGCAACAGCCAAGGTTGACCAGAAGTCAACCCCTGACCAATTGGCTTTCCCTCCCACGAGGACACTTCATCCCTGTCTATCCAAGGGCCTAACAAAGCAATCACTGTCTCCCACTGTTTCAATCTTTTACTCAATCACTTAATGATTTCTCAGGTCTGGGTGGCATGGCCACAGCCCTGTATTAACACAGAGCATAATTACCCACCCTATTCCTTGCGACTGTGCCTCCTATTTACTGCCCTTAAAAAGATCAAATTCCACCCCTCTTCTTGCTGTGGGCATAAAAAGGACCTCGGCCTCTTATCGCTGTCTGGGGCCTTGGAGCAGCCAGCCATAAACTGCAATATCTGCTCGTTTATTCCTGTTCATTCAATTGGCTCCAAATTGCTCTGAACGAATTCTTGGGCTATAGAAGAAGCTGTGCAGGCCTATTTTCATTAGCGTGGACACTGAGCAGGGAGAGAGGGAGAGAAAAGAGGAAAGGAGAGGGCACTGCAGCTGGGATTTTCTCTACTCCCCACCCCTACCTTGCCCCTCAGCTCATCTGGGCACACATTGCCCCTCTGTGCAGGAATCAGGCCACTCTAGCATGCCTGTGCCTGAGCCTTCTGCTGAGAACCCGGATCTTATTGACACAGACTCACCCCCATTAAGTGTATAACTTAATGACTCCATGATAGGAGGGAGAGCTAAACCTGTCCTCCCCTCTGGCCAAGCTGTACTTGTTGGAGAAGATGGCACTATCTGACCATCTTTTTATCTTTCCCAGGGAGCTGGAGAAACTTGGTCAGGGGGAGACAGGGTCCCAGTGTGGCCAGTTGAGCAGGGATGCAGGATCAGCTCCACAATGATCTTAATGCATTGATATAGTTTGGATCTGTGTCCCAACCAAATCTCATGTTCAACTGTAATCTTCAGTGTTGGAGGAAGGGCCTGGTGGGAGGTGACTGGATCGTGGGAGTGGTTTCTCATGAATAGTTTAGTGCCATCCTCTTGGTACTGTTCTTGGGATAGTGAGTGATCTTGGAAGATCTGATTGTTTAAAAGTGTGTAGCACTTCCTCCGTCTCTTTCTTGCTCCTGCTCCTTCCATGGGAGATGCCTCTTACCGCTCCACCTTCTGCCATGATTGTAAGCTTCCTGAGGCCTCCCCAGAAGCAGATGCCTGTGTAATGATTCCTGTACAGCCTGCGGAACCATGAGTCAATTAAACCTTTTTTCTTTATAAATTAGCCAGTCTCAGGTAGTTCTTTATAGCAAGGCAAAAATGGCCTGATACACACATTGATGATTTTCCCCTCTTGTCATCAACACTGTCCCCATAGGACCACCTCATCCCAGCACCCTGGGACTGAAAGGATTCTGAGGTCAAGACATTTGGTTTCCCTGCCCTGTGTTCTTTCTTGATTTCCTGCCTACTGCGTTTACAGTTTGGAAGTTCTCAGGGAGTCTGACCTGAGTCTTCCTTATATAACGAAAGCCTGTTTCTTTTTTGTTTGTCTTCCCTTGGGGCATCCGTGCCTATAACTCTTTTGAAACTGGAAGTCAGTTATGAAAGTCTTGTCTCATTTTCCTCAGCCTCATGTTCTCCAGTCCAAACCTTCCCAATTCCAAGAGTCCCAGCAGCACATAACTTAAGAGTCAGAAGGATGCCTGTTAACCAGCCCTCCCGCTTGACTTTATTACCCCTTCTACACATAAGTGACTTCCTTCAGATCCTGCCCAATTTATCTGCAAGATTTTTTTAAATGTGGGTGGTCCACTTCTATTTCTAACAGCCCATTTGGTTCTGGGGGGCTGAAATGAATACTTTAAAGAGGGATTCTTGGTCTTTCCAGCTTTTTTCCTAGAGTACTGGGATGGAAAAACATTAACCTGACTTCATTTTTCTCTTTCCCTAAGGACAGGGCAAAGGGCACAAGGTTTAGTGGGACTGTGGGTTTTCAGCATCCAGTTCCCACATTTCAGCTTCAGGAAGAAGGCCTGCCCAGAGGAGGTGGGGTGTGACAGAAAGAATAATTGGTTTGTGTCCAGAATGCATGGATTCTAGGTACAATTCTCCCAACTGTAGCTGGGTAACCTTGAACAAGTTGATTTACTTCTGTGGGTCTCAGCTTCTCTGTCTATAAAGTGAGGAAATTGGAGCGAAGGAATTCTAAAGTCCTCTCTAGTTCTGACATTTCTGAGTGAAGAGCCCTGTAGAGGAATGACCAGAGGGTGAGGGACACTGGCGATCCAGGACAGTGCTGCTGAAGACACCTGGGCCAAATGAGGCTCCAATGAAATAAGCAAGAGAATGTGATGGACGGGAAACAGGGTGGTGGTATTGACTCAGAGGGCTGGTGCAAGGTGTGTGGCATGGGTGGTCAGGCCCACGTGTGCTGGGGAGTGTCAATCTCCTTTTTGTTCTTCTAGAAACTGCTGTACCCATCCATTGTGCTCTTCATGGCATTGACCTCCATCTTTCTCCTGTACCCATAGCTCATGTTTGAAGTAGGTTGCTTCAGATTTTTCAGATCATCCGAGAACTGCTGTGTTTTCCAGAGTTTCTCTCCATCTGGTCAGTCGGCTGGCAAAGAAACCCATCTAAAGGCTAGGATCATCTCACAGATAGATTTAAAAAACCTGCCAGCTTCAAGCCAGCCTTCTCTAACAAAAGAATCCAATAACCAATATTTCCCACTGTTTTTCTCTGCTAATGCTATGGAAATGGTGCATTAGATACAGGAGCTGGAGTGGTTTGAAGAAGGATAAAGAATCTATTTTTCTGTGTCTGTAAACATTTTCTCCTTGAAATCTTTGACATGGTTGGGTGTTTGAATGCCTTGGGCCCTTGCAAGTGGAGTGTCCACTGTAGCAGGCTCATTTCCCTGTCTCCCTCTTCCCGGGCTCAGCCAATTGCCCCAGCTAACAGAGAAAATGTAGCTTTCTTGTAGTGATGGACGCTGGAGCAGGCGTGGAGCCCTGCAGCTTGCCAGATAGTGCTGGGCAGTGCCACCATCTGAAACAAGTTCCAGAGGCAAAGACAGGGGAGAGACCAGGTTGACTCATGGTCATTTCCCAGAGCCATAAGATTTCCAGGCAGCTGAGCCAGCCTTGGCTGGACAGTCAGGAGCAAGGCCTGGCCAGAGGGCTGAGGGTGGCATTTCTGGTCCCCAGTCTCCACAGCATGCTCTGGGCATTGTGGCTCAGGACTGTTAGGGCAAGCTGCTTTGTCAGTGTCCCCAGAGCATTTGCCTTCTCTCTCCTTTTCCCCGAGAACATTCTGCCAACTACTAACATTGCAAAAGACTGAGCACAGATGAATCCTTCTGTAGTTTCCTGGTGTCTGGATCAATGGAGCTCACATGATATGTGACCTTGAACAAATGTTCTTGTTTTTTGTAAAGTTTTTCTAAAATGAGGCCATCTCATCCCTGGCTGCTGCCTGCATCCCCCCTCTGCACAGTACAGAAAGGGTCGTGGGCCTGGAGTGAGGCATCTAGGTTTCAGTTTCAGTTTCCGTTTTAACAATGCCACATAACAGCAAACTTGTGACGTCAAGCAACACATTTAACCTCTATAAGCTTCCATTTCTTCATCTGTGAGATGGGTTTAATATTTGCCATGACTATAGGGTTTTCAAATCAAATGAGTTAACAGTGCTTTGCAAGAGGTGAAGATCTGTACAAGGGTAAAGTAGTGCTAATGATATAGACATGTGTAGCAAGTTTCATGTGAAATCCTTTGACGTCATCATCAGAAACGATGTGTATAGGGGAGTGGCCATTGGAAGTGCTGTGTTGAACAAGGAGATGAGCCTGTCAGACCATAGTGCTCAGAGCTCCACGACATCATCATTCACTTAACCATCTGAGAAATGATGAATCATTGGGGCTGTCCAAGCCCTTACTTGATATTCCTCAAGCCATGCTTATGAGGACATTTTGGGGAAGACAGAAGAGAAGAGAATAGGGAAGGACCATGAAGTGAGGAGGGCAGGAGCCCAGGCTTCTAGGTCCTGGAGATTGGCACCAATCTAGTCCTTATTCTGGTGATCTTCCAAATCCATCAGCAGCTTCTCCAGGCAGGCCTTAAGCTACAGTGGTAGGATTCACTTCTTAAAAAGGCTTATTCACTTCTTAAAAAGGGGACTAACTGGGTCATGGGAACCATCAAGATTTTGACTAGGGTTGACCAACTTTGAGCTAATTCATTGGAGAAAGCCTCATGGGTTGTGGATATTTCATGTGAAAAAAGAACCAAGTTAAGGGCCTGTGCATGAACAGAGTTGCTTTTTAAGACATTATAGTGTTGCTAGTGCCATGATAGTGCCTGCCTTTGCCTTTGCATTCAAGTGTGTCTAGGCCTGATCTGTATCATATGGATAGGTATCTAGATTATCCTTTAAAATATTCTGGGACAGGAGATTCCAAAATTGCCCTTGGCAAGCTATATAAGTATTAACAAATTTAGCAATACAAAGGCCTGGATCCACATCTCATTTCCTACTGTAGAAGAGGATATTCTTGAGTTTCCAGGAAGCGAGAAATAAAGTTTATTGACCTCTCTTTGAAGATATACTATTATTTTTATTGAAATTTGTTCTCAAGTCTATTAATGCCAAGAGTTGTGAAGGGTCTGAGATTTTACTTTACTTAAAATGTAATAGTTAGCCTGTTATTGTTCAAGTTGGTGAAAGACATGAGATTCCTGGATCAGAGATGAAAAGTTTTATTACTCACAGCAAAAGCAGTAGCCAGGTTATCAGCTTATTTGTGTTGGTTCCCCGGACCCAGTTCCCACAAGGTGGGAATGAAGATGGCCAGATAAAACCTGTACATAGAGCGAGTTTTATTGTAAGAGAGAAACCCTGAGCTTAGAGAATCCAAATCTTTTCTAATGGGCAGTAAACATTCCTGTTCTTCACTCTGGAGTGAGACCCCATCTCTATCTTCCAGGGATGTTTGCTATAGAAATACTCTTGAAAAGGTAATCTAGAACATAAGATAACACCTTGCTTTCAAGACACGCAAAAAGCTGAGTCCTATGGAGAAGTGTCTCCCAATATTGATCAGTTTTACTATGTTTAGGTGAGCAAATTCCAATTTCTTTAACCTTATTCCCTGGGCTATATTTCCCCACCCCTTCATTTGTTGGGCATTTATCCCCAGTGGTGCTCCATAGCTATTTTTGGGTCCTGTGGTTTCTTGCCTCTTAGGCAGCACCATCCAGATAGACCCTCTACTCTTCTGTAGGAGACTTCCACAGAAGAAGTTTACCTCCTTGTTCAAGGGTCCCCAAGGAAACCGCACCTGGAAGGTGCATTGCCATCATCTCTTCTGTTCTAGAAAGATGAAGACAAATTGCAGGCAATTCAGAGAAAAGTAACTTAGGTGATTAGGGGTGATGTCAGGGGAAAGATGAAAAGAACTGCACATGCAAGCGTCTGCTCATGTTGTGTTGAAGAAATTGGAGAAAGAGGATGTAGGGATGCTTCCAGTGCCTGAGCAGATCAGGCTCAGAGTACCTTTCAGGACACAGATATCTGACTCTGTTCCTCCCTAGCTTGGCCTCTTTGTGGATCTGTTTCCTTTTTCATAAAACAGGGATGAAAAGGATGCATTGTTGCTGGAGATTAAAGGACATACTATGTATTTATAATCACCTAGAATAGTGCCAGGCACATAGGAAGAGCTCAAGTAATGCCTCATGTTTTTGGAATACAGAAAATTAGAGCTAGAAAGAATCTTAGCCTCATATTCAGCTTCTCAGTCTGCAGAGGAGGAAACTGAAGCTCAGAGGCAGAGGTGACGGATCCATGGACACAACACTAGCTACAGGAAGAATATGACTAGCCCCAAATTCATCCTTTCTTTAAGACAAAATAATATATTATGGCTCCCTGTCATTTTAAAGGTGTTTTAATGGTTAATGTCCAGACAGTGAGCAAAAGTGGCACATATTTATTAGGCTTCAAGTTCTCCTGAGTTTCTTTAGAGAGGGTAAGCGCGTGGTGGTAGCTTTTCTGAGATGAAATGTAGCCTTCTCATTACAAAGGCCTACTGCTGAAGCTCACCTTCTTACTCTGGGTGTTAACACTATGGCTAAATGCATATGGGCTTTTACAACAACTTCGGGTGTTGACACCGTGACTGGATACATGTGGGCTTTTTATTCTGGAGGCTGAGTAGAGGCAGCCACCAGCTCCTTAATTTCCAAGTTATCTTGTAGGTGTCTGTGGGTGTGGGTGAGAAAATGTACTCTAACTTCCCAAAAATAAATTAAGCTTCCTCTTGCAACATACATGAAGGATGCCAATACTTTTAACTTCTAAGTGATCTTACAAGACATTTTTTTTCAATCAAGATATATTGATTAAACAATGATTATTATTCCATCTTATGTTAATCAAAATTTAACTGCCAATCAGAGCTTCTGATCAGTAAAATACCATTGCCATCCTACTGGGTTGACATAATTCTAGGCCATATATTGAGACATAATTTTTTTTTAGTGTGCCTGGGCAAACCTGTCTCCAATACAAATTTCTGTTTCATTTTTGGAAATATTGAAAGATGTCCAAATAGTCCCATTATTACTTTCAAGAAGCACTAGGGACTGCCACCATGAACCATAGGGTCAAGAAGTAGGAGGGATCTCAAATAATCTAGTCAAATGTCTGGCATTTACAGAAGGAACAGAGGCCCAGGGACTGGGTAATGACCCAAAGACACTGGCAGAGGCCTCTTGGAGTGGCTTTGTATTAGTTCGTTCTCATGCTGCTAGTAAAGATATACCCAAGACTGGGTAATTTATAAAGGAAAGAGGTTTAATTGACTCACAGTTCACATGGCTTGGGAGGCCTCACAATCATGGCAGAAGAGCAAGGGACATCTTACATGGTGGCAGGCAAGAGAGAGGTCATGCAGGGGAACCCCCCTTTATAAAACCATCAGATCTTGTGAGACTTATTCACTATCATGAGAACAGCACAGGAAAGACCCACCCCCATGATTCAATTACCTCTCACTGGGCCCCTCCCATGACATGTGGGAGCTACAATTCAAGATGAGATTTGGGTGGGTACACAACCAAACCATATCAGGCCTTCCCAGCTCTACTGATGTCCCTCATTCCTGAGAATGACTGCAGTATAGGGGGAGGCCTCAGGGCCACATCTGGGCTGTCATTCCTCCTGACCTAGACCCCAGAGATAGCAGGTTTTCTCTCCTGGCCTCGAGCTGAGCTTATCAGTCTCTTTCTCAAGAGTTTGACATTTGACACAGGGACTCAGGCTGAAGGTTTCTTGAGGGTAGGTCTGTGAAGGGTGGCACAATTGGAAGGAAGTCCATGCTCTCCTAATGCTGAGTGCTGGAGCCAGTCTCATGTCCTCCCTTCACGTATCTTGGTTGTCCAACTCTTTCTTCAATTTCGTACACCAGGGGCCTTCCAATAAATTTTTCATAAAAAATAAAAGATCATTTAGAGCTGGTTTCTGTTACTGGTTACCAAGAGAACTTTAACTAAAAGGATAAAGAATTAGTAAATAGCAATATTATACTTAGAATCCAGGTCTCATGATTTTCAATCTAATGCTCTTTCTGGCACAGCATGCTGCCACTCAGAAAAATCCATAAAGTCTTGATATAACTCATGCTTTGAGCGATATAATAATTATTAGACAATGAAAATTCTAGTGGGAAAAATGCAACCTTTTTTGGAATCTTTATTGAAAGCTCTTTTTCAAAGTATGAGATGGAAAAAACAAAAGTCACATATATACCTACATACTTGATTGCATTAAACTAAAATAATGAATTCAGTTTACTTTAAAATGAGATATTATTACACAATCTCTAGGGTAGATTTACCAAACCATTAATATACAAAATAGAAAGACATTCTCTGAATTTTGAAATATCTTTCACTGGTATGTTTAATACTGCCACCTGGTTTTCTGTGAGTTCCTAGAGGGATGCAAATGAGTATGCTCCTATAGACAAATGAATATGCTTCTCTTCAAGGTTGTGAAGGAAAAATAGGGATCTATTTTACTCCTGTCCCTGTTTATGAATAGAGAAACCAAGGCATTGAAGCTGATTTAATTGCTTGAGGTCTACTGAGAGGAGGCAGTGGAGGGGTCAAAGGAGGAACTAGAATTAAAACCCACATGCTTACTGCTTTCTAAGGTTGGGTTTAACTTCTGAAGTGAATTTTGAATGAAAGGAGAATGATGGCTTAGTTTGTGTATTACATATCTTTATACCTCCCCATGCCTACCATGTAAACAGGCACCTAATCAATATTGACGGAAAGATGAATAGAGGGAGGGAGAGGAAACAAAAAGGAGGATGAAAGAAAAGTAGGAAATAGGGAGGGAAGAAACACAAAGCTACTAATTATGGTTTGGATTTGTGTCCCTGCCCAAATCTCATGTTGAATTGTGATCCCCAGTGTTGGAGGAGGAGCCTGGTGGGAGGTGATTATATCATGGGAGCAGATTTCCCCCTTGCTGTTCTTGTGATACCGAGTGAGTTCTCACGAGATCTGGTTGTTTAGAAGTGTGTAGCACCTCTTCCTGCTCTCTCTTCCTCCTTCTTTGGCCTGCTTCCCCTTTGCCTTCTGACTTGATTGAAAGTTTCCTGAAGGTTCCCCACCCATGCTTCCTGGACAGCCTGTAGAACCCTGAGCCAATTAAACCTCTTTTCTTCATAAATTACCTACTCTCAGGTAGTTCTTTATAGCAATGTGAGAACAGACTAATACAGCTACTGAGCTGGAGAGTGTTAAAGGAGAGCTTATTTAAAAACTGCCCCAGGAAGTCCTGAGGACACATGTCCCGGTTAAGCTATGAGGCAGACAAGTTGGGAAACCTGTAGCCATACTGGCTGGAATGGGGATTCATATGTGTAGAAAGGGAAAAGATGCAGAATAGAGGAAAGAGAATCAAAAGAAAGCAAAAGATGAAGAGGTTGAGGTTGAGTTTTGGGGAGCAGCTGTGCGGTGCATGGTGAGCTCCCTGTCCTTCTCCACTGCTGGGCTCTCTCAGCTCCCTCTGGTTATTGGCCCCCTCCTCGCTCAAGGTGCCTACTCCTCTCCTGTTTTTGATCAAAGCCAGCCTCCAGGAAGCGGAGGCACATTCACAGCTGAATAAAACACTGACCTCTTTTTAAAGTGTTACCAAGACATTTGCATTTTAGCAGATTTAAACCTTGAGCTACAGAAATGAATTTGTAATGACGCAGTTTGTGTCATCAGCTGGTGGACTGGCAAAGTTTCACTTGGTGCCCCGAAATGAATCCCACTGAATGACTCTCACTGCTCAAGTCCTGCTTCTTCCCCAAATGCTCTTCCTCTTCCTACTTCCTGACTCAGCCCTCCTCCATGCACCTGGGCCCCACTCGTCTTCCATCTGCTCGGTTTCCTCCACGCTTACCACTTGACTGGTAAGCCAAGTGTTAAGGAGTTCTAGTCCCAAGTGCACACACAGGAAGAAATTATGCACTGCATCCAAAAGGGGGTGTGTGTTATTCCTGCAGAATATGTGGCTTGTGCTTTGGGCCCAGGGTGGCATGTCCCCACTCCCTGAGATGTAATTTGTGCTCACCAGTGTCACAGGCTGGCCCATGCCGTGCCAAGAAAGTTTAGGTAAACAGAGGTAAGGAGGGAAATATGGAGATGGTTTGAGGTGGATGAAAATAAGAAGAAAGATTAATGGATGAGGGGGGGTCCATTTGGCCACAGTGATTCGATGCCATACTCACAGATGTCTACCAGGAGCAGTGTTTCCTAGAGGGTTCCTGTATTAGGGTTCTGTAAAGGGACATAACTAATACAATATATGGATATACGAAGGGGAGAATTGACTCACAGGACCACAAGGTGAAGTCTCCCACAATAAACGGTCTGCAAGCTGAGGAACCAGGAAGTGTGTCCGAGTCCCCAAACCTCAAAAGTAGGGAAGCCAACAGTGCAGCCTTCAGTCCGTGGCCAAAGGTCCGAGAGCCCCTGACAAATCACTGGCATGAGTCCAAGTGTCCAAAGGCTGAAGAACTTGGAGTCTGATGTTTAAGGGCAGGAAGCATCCAGCACAGGAGAAAGATGAAGGCCAGCAGACTTAGCAAGTCAGCTAATTCGACCTTCTTCTGCCTGCTTTATTCTAGCCAGCCTGGCAGCTGATTAGATGGTGTCCACCCAGATTGAGGGTGGGTCTGCCTCTCCAGTCCACTGACTCAAATGTTAATCTCCTTTGGCAACACCCTCACAGACGCACCCAGGAACAGTACTTTGCATTATTCAATCTAATCAAGTCGACACTCAATACTAACCATCACAGTTACTGTTTGGTGATCTGGGACCAGGGCCATTAGGATCCAATGGGAGTCATTTGAATTTCACAGTTAGAAGGTTGAATGAATGGATAACTTTAAGGGCAAGCAGTGTAGTTTAAAGATATGAATAAACTGTGTGTGTGTGTGTGTGTGTGTGTTTTCCAAATTGGTGGGAGACTAACAGTTAAGACTTTGTTGAACAGATCACTGTATCAAGAAACTGACATTTTAATAAATCCAGATCAGCTTCTGTTTCAACCATTCTGAATGCTCTGCTGTGGGTCTGAAATTAGAGCTTTTAAGGACCCATTGTACCCATACTTTCATCTCTTGATGCCTCAGTTTCCCTTCCAAATGACCATTTCATTATTGACACACCTTCAGTTTTCTTTTGCCTTATCAACCATGCAGCAAAAACAATTTAAATTCATGCCTTAGTAAAATTGCAAATTACTTTGGGTAATGGACCTCCTGGGTCAAAATAGCAAATGATAAGCCTGTAAATGCCAGTGTTCTGTCTACTGTATAAAGCTGGGCTCCAGAGGGAGGTGGTTTGGTGGGGTTCCCACTCAACTCGGGTCCACTTACAACTCTGAGCTCCTCTGTTTTGGGATGAAGGGAATGAGGTTTTCTACTGAGAGGGGAATCTGTTGGAGATTCTCCTTCCTTAAAGGAAGGTTCTGGGGTGCACCATCAAGCCTGAGGAACCAGCTGCTAGGGTTTTCTATCCTCCTAGGACTGGGTAGTGCAGTTGCAGCCTGAGCCTCGGCGGGCCCTGGGTGAGTTGCTGGTGTTGGGATCTTAGCAGGAGAGGAAGCAGACAAGAGGAGCCCAGCACGGATGCTTGTGAGCCGGAAGAGGCAATAGTATCTGCCAAGTTGATAAAGAGTAATGTGCGGATCTTGAAATCGCTGAAAGTGCAGAGGGAGGGGCCCTCGGAGAGGGAGAGAGAGCACAATGTCCCACCAGGGAAGCCACAGCACTTCCTCTCTGGTTTGATTCCCGTTATGCATGTCAGACAGACTTACTCAGAGAAAGAAGGGGGTGGAGGGGAGTAGAAAATCAATTGTTTTTCATATTTATTGATCTCTTTCAATGAATCGCTGTGGTAATGGAGTGGGAGGTGATGGAGGAGAAAGGGTCAGCTCCAAAGGGTGAGTAGCCATCCACTTTGGCACTGGGAATGTCAGGAGCCCACTGAGGGTGCTGGGTGAGAAACTGCCACTGTGTCCCCAAGAGGCTGTGGGAGGGGCAAGGCTCAAGTCTACCCAGGGTTGGGGGAAGGGCCTGAACATTCCTGTTTAAATATTTGGGGTTGCAGATTCATCCAGATGAGTTAGAGTTCTCCACCCCAGTGTTACAAAATAATACACATCTAATTGCAGAAAAGATGGCTACAGAAAAGAGTACTGTAGTAGAAAGGTATGTAATTTCATGAGAGCATAGCAAACATTCCAATCTTTTCACATATGGTTTATGTAGTTATGATAGAACTTACATGTACAATATCATATCTTGCTTTGTTTGCTTATCAATAAGTTGCATTTGCTACACTATTAAAAGTTCTTTAGAACATCCTTTAAGTAGGACTTTTTTTTTTGCTATAAAATAACAAATGACCGTTACAGAAAATTTGGAATATACAAAAAATATAAAAAAAGAAGTAAAAGTATTCAAAATTTTACCACCTAGAAATGACTCATGATGATAGTTTATTATATTTCATTCTAAGCTGTTTTCTGTACATGTATATATAGTGTATTTACCTCCATGAAATTTTGATCATTATATATATACATATATATTATGTTCTACTCTTTCACTTATGTGATCAAATAATTTCACCTTTCCAGGTTGGGGATGGCTCAGCTGACAGGAGGATTTTTAATGTTCATGTAATGTTCTATCATATATGCTCAGCAGTCTTTATTGGATTGATCCTATTACTTCCAGTGTTTGGGTTATAATAAACAACACAGTGATGGCTTCTTTACATCTATCTTTAACCTCTTCTCTCAGTATCTAGAAAATACTATTTTTGTGGAGATGGGGCTGGATTTCCCCTCAGCTTCAGGTAGAAACTCCACTTCCCCTGGCCTGCTGAAGCCTGGCCCATGCAAAGTTTCTAAACTTGGCTCAGAACCTGCTGAAAGCCTCTCGTGGCGGTTATCCCTCACTGACAACCCTCATTTTTTTTTTTTCAGTTTAGTTTAGGGTTTTCTAGAGCTTTCTGTCTAATACAGTAATATATATGTGGCTCTTCAGATTCAAATTAATTCAAATCAAGCAAAATTAGAAGCTCGGTTTCCTGGTCACACTAACTACATTTCAGGTGCTCCAGAGACACACATGGCTACCATATTGGACATAAAATCATGGAGCATTTCCATTGTGGCAGAAAATTCTATGAGAAAGTTACCCTGGGCACTTCTGATTGACTTGTCTGGGGGTCTCTCTGAGTTTTTGGGGCTGTCAGTCTCTACTTGCAATCCCCTTTCACCATCTTCTCGGACAGACCCATATTTCAGCCTTCTCTATGCCTGCTTAATATCTAATTTTTGCGTTTAAGTTGCAGCTTAGAGCAGGTTCTTTTTGTCTCTGGGTAAGTAAGAATTTACCCAGAGATCCGAATGATAAAAGCACAAGTAGGCTTTTCTAGTGCTACCTCCTCAGACTCAATGAGGAAGAAAATGGATATTCCTAGCCAAAAAAGGAAGTTAGCGGAGGTGGCATCTCACCTCTCCAAGCTGGGGATGGCTCAGCTGACAGAAGGGGTGAGCTGTTGTTCCTATAGTCACCACCCTTAGAGGGCTGGAGCCTTTCTTCTCAGCACAAGGGAGGGCTAGAGCTTCTGTCAGTGTCTTCCAGGCAGGTTTCACAGCAGGAGGTTGGGCAGAGCAAGGCCATCAGTCACCACTTCCCCTTTATATAGGACTGGCCAGGTGTCGTCAGACTCTGATAGCATGTGGCAAGCAAGCAGGGATCGAGGGCCCTGGCACACCAAGGGAGACCATGTGTTCAGGAGTCAGCAAGTCGCTTAAACACACCAGAGTGTTGAGAAGGATAGGGCGGGACACAAGCTTCACACCAATGCTCGTGAAAAACGGAGCTCCAAGCCATTTACATTCACATTTCAATCATGGTGCCAGGATCCAAATTCAGACTGTTGCAGTCTAAGCAGATGGCATCAGCCAGGTGTATAGAAAGGCCTACAGGCTTTAATTACTTGGGGGGCGTATTAGTCTGTTCTCACGCTGCTAATAAAGACATAGCTGAGAATGGGTAATTTATAAAGGGAAGAGGTTTAATGAACTCACTGTTCCACATGGCTGGGGAGGCCTCACAATCATGGCAGAAGATGAAGGAGAAGCAGAGTCATATCTTACATGGCGGCAAGCAAGAGAGAACATGCGCAGGGGAACTCCCCTGTATAAAACCATCAGATCTCGTGAAACTTATTCACTATCACAAAAACAGCATGGGAAAGACCTGCCCCCAAGATTCAGTTACCTCCCACTGGGTCCCTCCCATGATACGTGGGAACTGTGGGAGCTACAATTCAGAATGAGATTTGGGTTGGGACATAGCCAAACCATATAAGGGGGACAGTCTAGTGGCCAAAGAAAGTCTAATTACAAAGTAAGATTTATTTGGGAGGCAGATTCTAGACCCCAGAAGAGATTGTATTGAAAGCTCCTCCCAAAACAGGTCCTTGTCCTTTGTCCACTGCCTCTTCTCAGAAGACAGCAGCACTATGGGGAAGGAAATGGAGATTACTTGTCCAAGAGGAAGTGAAGGAAGGAGACAATTCTCCAGGACTCAGGTTAGCTCCTACAGTCTTAGCTCTGTCAAAGTGAGAGCAAGAGCCAAGTTTGTCCTGCTCAGTGACCAGTCCTCAGGGCAGGCACATGGTAGATGCTCTATAATTTTTGGTAAATGAATGAATAATAATGATTTTATAATTTGAATTGATCTGGCCTTAATCAATCTCAACATGCCCCCAAAGGGCAAATGTATTTCAGGGAAGATAATGAGATTTGGGACCAGAGATGGCTTTCCCTCACATTCTTTCTTAGTATTTTAAATTTTAGTATATAATATTTAATAAATTTATTAATAAGTATATGTAGAGTCTATATAACAATGTAACAAATAAAGCATACTAATGAAACACACACTGCTGAAGCCACCACCCAAATTAAAAATCAGAGTTTTACCAATAAGATAGATGCTGTCTGCATTGTCCTCCCCCAACAGATTCCATGGCCCTGCTCTTCCATAAAAACAACCACTATTTTGAATTTTATGTGTATCATTCCCTGAACTTTTAAAATACCATTTCACCTCCTCATCTGTGTGAATTATTAAGCAATATGTTGTTTCATTCTGCTTGATTTTGAGTTTAAAAAAGACATATTGATGATAGTCCTTTGAAACTTGCTTTTTATTCAACATTATGGTTCTAAGATTATCCTTGTGTCTATATTTACATTCACTTTTCACCGTCACCTACTTTTCCATTGTGTGAAGATACCAGACTTACTATGCACTCTCTCACTGATGGGCATGTCGGTTATTTCAGGCTTTTGATGGGAACATTATGGTTGTGGATATCTTGCATATGACTCTGGGTACACATGTGTAAGAATTTCTCTAGGATGTGTACCTGGAGTGGAATCACTCACCCTATGGTAGATGCAATTTTAACTTTCAAGGTGTTTCCATATTATTTTCCAAAATGCCTGAATATACTCCTGACAAAATAATTATACTTATACTTCTGACATAAGAATCCCCATGTCTCCACATCCTTACAACCACTCGTTAGTTTCGAGTTTCTTAATTTTTGCCAATATAGTGAGTATGATATTGTGCTCCTAATTTATATTCTCATGACTATTAATGAAATTGACCTTCTCTTCATATTTCCTCTCTTTAGTTTTGTTTTTCATATTTCCTCTCTTTAGTGGCATCCTTTCTCATGCCTTTTGCTCTTTTTCTTTTGGGTTTTGTCTTTTCTTTGACTTTTTTTTTTTTTTTTGAGACGGAGTCTCGCTCTGTAGCCCAGGCTGGAGTGCAGTGGCCAGATCTCAGCTCATTGCAAGCTCCGCCTCCCGGGTTTACGCCATTCTCATGCCTCAGCCTCCCGAGTAGCTGGGACTACCGGCGCCCACCACCTCGCCTGGCAATTTTTTTGTATTTTTTAGTAGAGACGGGGTTTCACCGTGTTAGCCAGGATGGTCTTGATCTCCTGACCTTGTGATCCGCCCCTTTCGGCCTCCCAAAGTGCTGGGATTACAGGCTTGAGCCACCGTGCCCGGCCTTCTTTGACTTTTAAGAATTATTTCTGTGTTCTAGATACTAATCCTTGGGTGATTAAATATCTTTTCAATGTTTTCTCCAGTTGCTATTTACTTATTTAATGGTATCTTTTGATACCTCAAAATTCTTCTTCCTTTTTGAACAGAAGTTCTTGATTTTAGAGTAGTCAACATGTATCAATCTTCTCTTTTTGTGTTTTAAGAATCCCTTTCTGATTTTGAGTTTGTAAAAATACTCCTCTATCTTATCTTCTAAATATTTTAAAAATTTTGGCTTTTTGTATTTAAGTCTGCAAGGCACCTGGAATTGATATTTATGTGATATAAGAGTAGTGATTCACACATTTCCCTGGGTATCCCATTGGGATATCCAGTGGAGTATCTTTGTGTGGATAGACAATTGTCTTGGCACCATTTGTTTAAATTAATCCTATCCCCAGTGACCCAAAAGTCACTTCTGTATCAAGAATATGGGTCTACCTAATAAATCTTGAAATCTGGTAAGGCGAGTCCCTTATTTCATTATTCTTGAGTGTCTTTCTTTCATTCTTAATCTGGAGGAAAGATGGCAGTTCCCGTGCCCAAGGTCATAAATAGCAGGGACTTAGAACTCTGACAGTTTGTGTGTAATGCTTGTTTATGAGGGCTGCACCAAGTAGACTATGCCAAAAACATCTGTCTGTGATGCTGAAGTCCCCAATTCAATGTAGGAAATTCCGAGTCTCTTTTAGCCTTGGGCTATACTTTCAATATCCTTCTAAGTGCTGAATTCCTAAGACAGCGAAACCATCTGACAGGAATGTTAGGGTTTTACCCAAGGACAGGATATCAGTGTTTGGCTTGTAAACCAGATGCGGTGGATGTGACAGTCCCGGGAGGGAAGCAGCGTGGTCTCAGGATGGCTTGCAGCCGGTGGTGCCATCCTGTCACACATTAGGAAGAGAAAATGAAGCAGAAGAAAAATGCTGCCTGAAATGTTCTCAGCAAAGCACTTTTCCATCAAAGCCTCTGCTTCTTGACAAACAGACTCTGAGATGCATCTAGGAATATTTCTGATGTAGAAAAATACAAGGTCAGAGACACGTCGGGTGTGGGAAGAGTCCATTTACTCATCTATACAATCGCTATTTATTGAGTGCCTACTATGTGCCAAGCACTATTCTATGGGCTGGGATTCAGCCTTGAAGAAAACAGACAAGTTGCTGATGTTCAAATGGGGGAGAGCAGACACTAAACAGCTAACAAACGAGCCAGATAATCTTACCTATGAATCACAGTTATCTAGATGCTCAGGGAAGGATTCTTTGGGGTAGTGTGAATGGCAGGAAGTGGCAGCCTTGGCACGATCTGCTGTTTAACGCAGTCCTTCAACAAAGCAGCTCAATAGAGCAGCTGGACCAAGGTGTTGTCACCTCTGCTCCCTTATCTTGCAGAGGCCTGGAGTTTTCTTCCATGCTTTTGGAGGTGGTCTTTCACTCACCAGCTGCCTCACACCCTGTCCCTCATCCAATCCCTCCTGTGGACTGTGGCGACCTCCTTAGAGAGCTGCTGCCTGACACTTGCTCTTCAGAATTGCCATTGTGTTCTTCCTGACCAGCCCTATCTGCATGAGCTGTGGGACCATGTGCCCTCGGCTGCCCCAGCCAACCTGGCCTTTCCTGTTTTGCAGTGATGTACCAGGCTGTCCGGGGATTCAGGCTCCATTGCTGGGGCTGTCCTTGACCCGTCTGGTGCAGAGAGCTCAGAAACAGAAGCCAGAGGACCTAGGTTCTCATCCTAACTTGCTGTGTGACCTCGGTCAAGCCTGTCTGGACTCCCATCTATAAAATGACAGTTTGTGTGTGATGCTTGTTTATGCACTAGTGGTTCTCTAACTGTTCTGTGGGATCCAGGTCTTTTCTCTCTGCAGAAGTGATTCGAATTTTATCCAAAAACTATTTTTGTGGCTGTAATAGAAAAAACAAAACTCCAATGGGTTATATGCCAAATATCAATAGTTTAAAACCCAACATGTTAATTTGTTTTGCTAGGCAAACTCGTTTTTGCACAGATCTTAGAATAAATCTCTTATTGCCATCTGTGTGTGTGTGCATATATATATGTAAGCTATTTATTAAAATGTCATTGATTTGGATGCTTGTAACTCGGTTCTTACTTGGCATGTCTGCACCTAATAAACAGTACCAGCAAGTGCATGACTACATTGCATACCTTCCCTGAGCAACTCACCGCCGGGTCTGTGCTAGCAGCACGTTCTCAGTGAACGTTGTAATATAGGCTGGGCCTGGCTTTTTTTTTTTTTTTTTAAGTTAAATGTTTTAGTTGAAAAGAACCTTACATTTACAGAAAAGTTGTCAAGATAGTAGAGAGTTCCTGTATATTCTTCACCAGCTTCCCCTAATGTTAACCTTTCACATACCCCTCATTGCGTTGGCAGAGGAGGGGAATTAACATTGGTACAATACTGTTACCCAAATTACAGACTTCATTCAGATTGTCACCAGCTCTTCTACTACTGTTTCCGGTCTCTTCCAGGGTCTCACGTGGCATTTAGTTGTCAGGTCTTCTTAGTCTCCTCCAGTCTGTGATGGCTTTCCAGTCTTGTTTTTCATGACCTTGACACCTTAGAAGAGTGCTGGTCATGTATTTTGTAGAATCCCTCTCAATTTGGGTCTGTCTTGTGGCTTCTCATGATTAGACTGGGGTTATGCATTCCAGAACCCCAGTCTAATCATGAGATGAGTTTCAATGCATTCCAGAACCCCAGTCTAATCATGAGATGCAGACTGCATGGAGATCTTAATGCATGGAGATCTTGCCCACGAGTAGCGTGGCCCAGTCAGCGTTATGGAACACAGCCCAATCAGACCAGTATTTCCCCTCTGTAGCTGGATTGAGGAGGGAACATGGGGACTGAAACCCTGAATGCTTCTGCTTTAATTACCCTGAGAAGGTAAAAAGCATTGGGTGGAGGAGCCCCCTCATTAGGGATCACTGGGGATACTGAGCAGCATTACTGTTGAGAGTGTGAAGGCAGAGGAAAGCTGAGATACAGCTCTTAGTGACGTCCTTTCGCTGAAGCCCCATGGGAAATGGCCAAATTCTATATTTCATGTCACTGAAAAATTGTTAAGAGTTGGAAAAGAAGAAGGTTCTGTAAGTCACTGGTCTCACTAATCAGGAATTATTGATACTGTCAGAAATGGAAAGCGTATCTGTGCTTAGAAGGACATATATGAAGTGTGAGTGTGTAAGTGGATGCATATGTGTGTGTGACATGGTGTATGTAAGTGTATATGTAAGTGCATATGTGTGTATATGACATTGAGTTTGTGAGTTTGTGTGTGTGCATGAGTGTATATGTGAGTATATATGTGACTGTGTGTAAGTGTATGTGTGTTTGTGGGTGTATGACTGTGTGTTCATGAGTGTTTATGTGAGTATATATGTGATTGTGTGAATGTGTAAGTGTGTGTGTGAGTGTATGACAGTGTGTGTTCGTGAGCGTATATGGGAGAATGTAGATGTGTGTGTGAGTGTATGTGTGTGTATGTGTGTATATGATAGTGTGTTTATGAGTGTATATTTTGAGTGTATGTGTATGTTTGTGACTGTGTGTGAGTGTATATGTGTGTACATGATAGCGTTTGTGAGTGTATATGTATGTGTGTAATTGCGTGTGTGTGAGTGTATGTGAGTATATGTGAGTATATGTGTGACTGTGTGTTTGTGAGGGTATGTGTGAGTGTATATATATGTGTATATGATAGTGTGAGTGTATGACAGTGTGTGTTTGTGAGTGTATATGTGAGTATATGTGTGACTGTGTGTATATGAGTGTATGTGTGAGTGTATATGTGTATATGATAGTGTGAGTGTGTGTATGACAGTGTTTGTGAGTGTATATATGAGTATATGTGTGACTGTGTGTATATGTGAGTGTATGTGTGAGTGTATATGTGTATATGATAGTGTGAGTGTATGACAGTGTGAGTGTATATGTGAGTATATGTGTGACTGTGTGTGTATGTGAGTGTATGTGTGCATGTATGTGTATTTGATAGCATGTGGGTGTGAGTGTATGACAGCATGTGTTTGTGAATGTATATGTGCATGACTGCATGTGTGTGTATGCTAGTGTGTGAGTGTATATGTGTGTATGATAGTGTGAGTGTATGACAGTGTTTGTGAGTGTATATATGAGTATATGTGTGACTGTGTGTATATGTAAGTGTATGTGTGAGTGTATATGTGTATATGATAGTGTGAGTGTATGACAGTGTTTGTGAGTGTATATGTGAGTATATGTGTGACTGTGTGTGTATGTGAGTGTATGTGTGCATGTATGTGTATTTGATAGCATGTGGGTGTGAGTGTATGACAACGTGTGTTTGTGAATGTATATGTGCATGACTGCATGTGTGTGTATGTTAGTGTATGTGTGAGTGTATATGTGTGTATATGATAGCATGTGGGTGTTTGTGAGTGTATGACAGCGTGTGTTTGTGAATGTATATGTGTGTGTGTGACTGTGTGTGTATGTTAGTGTATGTGTGAGTGTATATGTGTGTATATGATAGCATGTGGGTGTTTGTGAGTGTATGACAACATGTGTTTGTGAATGTATATGTATGTGTGTGACTGTGTGTATGTTGGTGTATGTGTGAGTGTATATGATAGCATGTGGGTGTTTGTGAGTGTATGACAGCGTGTGTTTGTGAATGTATATGTATGTGTGTGACTGTATGTATGTGTGTATGTTAGTGTATGTGTGAGTGTATATATGTATATATGATAGCATGTGGGTGTTTGTGAGTGTATGACAGCGTGTGTTTGTGAATGTATATGTGTGTGTGTGACTGCATGGTGTGTGTATGTTGGTGTATGTGTGAGTGTATGTGTGTGTATATGATAGCATGTGTTTGTGAGTGTATAACAGTGTGTGTTCATATGTGTGGCTGTGTGTCTGTGAGACTGTGGAACCAGCAGTGGCTTGGGAATTGGGTCCTAGGTCCAGCCTAGTTTTATGCATTCGACAACTCTACATCTCAATTTCCTCTTTCGTAAGATGAGCCCACCGGTAGGGCTCAGACTGAGTGGTCTAAACAACAGGCATTGATTTCCCAAAGTTCTGGGGGCTAGGAAGGCCAGGAGCAAGGTATCAGTAGGACTGGTTCCTGGTAAGGGCCCTCTTGCTGGCTAGCAGATGGCCAACTTCTCACTGTGTCCTCACAGGGCAGAGAGAGCACTCTGGTCTTTTTTCCTCTTCTCATAAGGACACTAATTCCATCACTGGGACCCTGCTCTCATGACCGTATCTAAACCTAAACACCTCCCAAAGGCCCCATCTCCAAATACCATCACATTGGAGATTAGGGCTTCAACACAGGAAATTTAGGGAGCCAGAAACATTCAGTCCATAACAGGGAGGGAATACAAAAGAGACTTCCCATGAGCCCAGGTGTTCTGAGTGGAACAGACTGAGAGTGGAGGAGGAGCTTGGTGAGTCCAGTCCTTCAGCTGTATCCTTGGATGACTCATCCCCAGAGAATCCATAGCTCTTCCAGGGAAAAAAACACCAAGGGACTGACAGAGGGGAGATTAGCGTGTTCTATGAAGCTTGTCACCTTAATGGCCTGATGAAAGGAGGTGACAGAGATAGATCAGAATAATACCGTTGATCACTTAATGGATTGCCACTATCATTAACAGCCTTAATTAGTCCATAATATACTGTACCTCCAGAGCAAGTGCCACTGTTAGAAATGGAAATCAGGCCAGCCGCTGGGGCGGCAAGCAGCAGGAATGCAAATGTCCACGACCCCTCAGATCCACACAAAGCCTTCTGACCTTGGAATTCAAGGTACTGGCTCAAGCACAAAATTCAGCCTGAGTTTCTAATCAAGCCTGTCTTTGGCTCCTCTCTCTTTACAGTCCTGTTCTCTTCCTCACTGCTCTGATCAATCATTGTAGCTCTTACTGCTTTCACTTCCCTTGATGGTAATGCCACCTTACGTGTGCACATCACTTTGCACTCTTCCCAACTTGTGTCTGTGAGACTGTGGAACCAGCAGCAGCTTGGGAATTGGGTCCTAGTTCCAGCCTAGTTTCATGCATTCAACAACTCTACATCTGAATTTCCTTACTCATAGGATGAACCCCTACCAGTGAGCCATAGCAGCCCCAGCTGCCCAAGATACGCTCCTAGTATTCTTATAGAAACTGTATATTAGTCCATTTTCAAACTGCTATAAAGAAATAACCAAGACTGGGTAATTTATAATGAAAAGAGGTTTAATTGACTCACAGTTCCACATGGCTTGGGAGGCCTCAGGAAACTTACAATCATGGCAGAAAGGGAAGCTGGCACCTTCTTCACAAGGCAGCAGGAGAGAGAGTGCACATGAAGGAGGAGCTGTCAAACACTTGTAAAACCATCAAATCTTGTGAGAACTCACTGTCATGAGAACAGCATGGGGGAAACTGCCCCCATGATACAATCACCTCCTACCAGTCTCCTCCCTCGATATGTGGGGATTATGAGGATTACAATTCAGGATGAGATTTGGGTGGGGACACAGAGCCAAACCATATCAGACTGGGACCATGAAATGAGGGCAAAGGAAGCAGCTGCATGAGGCTTGGCATCTGGTTACAGTGTAGGTTCTTAATGGGCATCCTTAGTAACAGGTGGCTCGCCCCTGTGGCCCATACTCAGCTCTGCAAACTAAGCTGACACACCTGAGAAGGCATCCCAGTCCTTCCTGACCCAGAGGCACTGGGTGTGGTCCTAACCTGAGGGGAAACATCTGTTGGTCTCTCCAGTACCCTCAGGCTCTCAGCTGGGCCCGTCTCTCTTGACCTGTACCTGAGCTGGGCACACAGGGTTGGCAGTTGGTTTGGGAAGTATGAGCGAGAGAGGGAAGTGGGCCTTGAGATTTTTGTCAGATGAGGAGACTTAGAACCAAACCTCCCCATGGTTCAGTCTACCACTGGGAGCCAGAAAGGGTGTCTTCTTGTCAAAGTTCCTAATAAAGCACTTTCTCTGCCTCTCAGATATTGATTCATCATCTTTAATTTTGGACAGGGCATGCACATCATGTACTCTTTCCAACCACAGATCGACTGCCATTATTTCCTTCATGATCTTCCTCTTTAAATATATCATGAAGGAATTACAGTGGCTGAGACCATCTATTTCCCTGGAACCAATGCTGAAAGGGGGCTGGGATAACGAATGTCCTGTTAGAGTAAAGGAATGTTCTCCCCTGAATTGAAATGCGCCTTTCTGGTCACCCAGCCCCTTTGATGGTGAAGAGGCAGGAAGCAGTGGAGCCAATTGCTGTCTGTGGAGTGAGAAGGAGGATGCTAGGGAGAAGCTGCCAGGCAGAAGAGCCATGGGGCAGCTAGGAACCAGGCCATGACCAAGTTTATGGTTTGCTTTGGTGCCAGAGATTCTTGAGCAAGACGAAGGGCATATTTCTTGGTTGTGATAGTGATAGCGAATGTTTCTCGAGTGCTAACCATTTATCAAGTGTTCAGCCAAGATTTCAAGATAAGCCTAAGCACCTTGCAACCATTCCATGAGGTGGGTGTTGCTACTGTCTCCATTATACCATGGGGGGAGGTTAAGTCACCTGCCAGGGAGACAAAATCATAGATGTGGGGTTTGAACTAAGCTTTGCTGGACTCCAGAGCCCTTTGCTCACTCACTCCTCTAGGCCACTGCCTTTCAAATACTTTTGGCTGCAACCCACGGTAAGAAATATGTTTTACCTTGCCGGGCGCGGTGGCTCAAGCCTGTAATCCCAGCACTTTGGGAGGCCGAGACGGGCAGATCACGAGGTCAGGAGATCGAGACCATCCTGGCTAACACGGTGAAACCCCGTCTCTACTAAAAATACAAAAAACTAGCCGGGCGAGGTGGTGGGCGCCTGTAGTCCCAGCTACTCGGGAGGCTGAGGCAGGAGAATGGCGTAAACCCGGGGGGCGGAGCTTGCAGTGAGCTGAGATCCGGCCACTGCACTCCAGCCTGGGTGACAGAGCGAGACTCCGCCTCCAAAAAAAAAAAAAAAAAAATATGTTTTACCTATGACCCACTGTTCACACACATATTTGAAATTAAACATTTTCACAAAATAATACTTATTTTTACTAGTGTGTGATATATTCTGACTTTTGAAAATTTCCATTCTTTTTTTTTTAAGAGACAGGATCTCCTTTTACCTAGGCTGGAGTGTAGTGGTGCGATCTTAGATCACTGCAGCCTCAAACTCCTGGGCTCAAGCAGTCCTCCTGCCTCAGCCTCCCCAGTAGCAGGAATTACAAGCATGGGCCAAAACACCTGGGTAATTAAAAAATTTTTTTTTGGTAGAGATGGGGTCTTGCTGTGTTGCCGAGCCTGGTCTTGAACTTCCGTCCTCAAACAATCTTCACCTTGGCCTCTCAAAATCCTGGGATTACAGGTGTGATCCACCTCTCCAGGCCCTCATTCTTTTTAAAAAAGGCTTGTTGGACTCACCACACTGATTTCACAACTTACTGGTGGATTGTGAACCCTCAGTTTGGAAACCCTTCCCCTTGGTGCCTGCGAAAGTCGTTTTAACCACAAAGAGCAGTTCTAATATGACCTCTGAGACTGGGCTGGAATTTCTAGGAGGAGAGAATTTCCCCAGCTTGATTATGCAGCATTTGGGTCTGGGGCAGACTGCAGAGGCTGCTTCATGTGGAGTGGGGGCTCGGGGCAGGTGAGCCAGCACAACTGGCAGCTGGAATTAAGACACCCTTTGCTGTGTTTCATGTGTGTTAGGGCACTGTGGGGGCTCTGAACTTGCATGTGAAGATTCCCGCCCTTGAGGAGTTTATGATCTTTCTCAAAGAGCATCTCTATGTGAAACAGCAGAAAAACAATACCAGACAGATGGAATCCTGCAGGAAGCTGAAGGAACATGGAGGAGCTTCATCATTACCTGTCCACACACAAGCCTTCCCACAAACAGAGCCACAGTCTTATATGAGCTGCCCTTCCACTTAAAACATCTTTCTTCTCCCTCCTCCTCCTCCTGCAGGACTAAAAAGATTCAATGGCAGACCACTGAAATTCTCCCTCCCACCCCGTCTCCAGTCACCTAATACTCTTCTCTGGAGGTAACCAGCCCTTTTAGTTTCTTGTGTATCCTTCAAGAAATAGTCTAGCACATATAAGCATGTGTAAATTAATTTTTTAACACAAATTATATCGTTTCATACTCACTCTTTTGCATCTAGCACTTTCTATCTAGCACATTTTGTATCTAGCCCTTAATTTGTCTTGGAGATCACTGCATAGCAATACAGAGTTCCATGTTGGTTTTTTTTGGAACTTCCTAAAAATTTCTGTTTGGGTGAACCGTAGTTTCTTTAACTAGCACCTTATGGATGAAACATTGAGATTATTTGTAATCTTTTGCTGTTATAAAAAGTGAAGCCGTGAGCAACCTCCTTGCACTCTGGGATGTGCCTACACGTGGTGAGGTGGGCCCAGGAAGGCCTTTGCCTGTATCTCTGCTCTGTGCCCTTCCGTGCCCCCCATCCCTCACCCTCAACTTCAAGTCTGTCTGCCTCCTCCCTAGTTTCTGTCTGCTACCTCCAGGGCCCTGTGCATGCTGTTCCTTCTCCTTGGAATATCCCTTCTCCCTGGCTGACTCCTAACTCACCTTCTGGGTCTCGGCTTGAGAAATCCTTTCTTAGGGGCAACTCTGTTCATCCCAGCATTCTGTAGACTTGTGATCAATCACTTAATACTATACAGGGTGACCCTAAGGTTTGTATGCTGTTGGGAATTTTAATATGTTTATTTCTATAATACAAACATCTGCAAGATGGAAAAGAGAGGAAATTGAATCATAATTTACTATATTTAATTACCGAAATGTTGGCTTTCGACATATCCAGCATCATTTTAGATATATTTGGATAGAACCATTCCGTATAGTGAAGGGTTTATTACCTAGAAAATTAAAGAAAGAAATTAGAACAAATGAATCATTAAAAATTTCATTGAAATCTTGAGTAAATTCATTCTCTGTCACACTTTGCAATTTGCTTATATATTATATAGAAGCGAATTTATTAAAAACTCAAACTGCACAAGAATTACATGGATATCCTAATTTATTTATTTATTTATTTATTACCATATTTCATCTAAAACACACACACTTTTCCCCACATTTAACATTTCTGAAAGGGGGATATGTCTCACTGTTAAATGCTATCTTATGATGCTGTGGGTTGGACAAGAGCGTTGACTGCTGTGATCATTGTCTGAGCATGCGCAGACTTGGTCATGGGTGCTTATGTTGTCATCCCTCCAATGGAGTTAGGTGCATGATTGACATTGCGTATCTAGGGTTTAGTTTATATTTAAAATACCTTTTACAAAACAATATTACTCTAATTTGGTACCAAAACAAAAGTTTATATAGAAAGAAAACAGAACAGCAGGGTGTCAATTTGATGCTAGCAAGCAAAGCAAATTTTTTATCATTTGAAAGATAAGATCACTATTCTCTTGCAAAGTAACAACAAAATGCTTTACAAGACTAGTAGCCTGAATTGTGTCCCCCTTAAATTCACATGTTGAAGCTCTAACCCCCAATGTGACTGTATTTGAAAATAAGGCCTTTGGGGGAGGTAATTAAGGTTAAATAAGGTCATATGGATAGAGCCCTCATCCAACATGACTGGTGTCCTTACAAGAAGAAGAGACACTAGGGATGTGTGAGCACAGAGGAAAGGCCATGTGAGGATACAGCAGGATACCATTTGCAAGTCAAGGAGAAGGCCTCAGGAGAAACCAAAGCTGCCTGCACCTTGGTCTTGAACTTCATTCTCCAGAATTGTGAGAAAATAAAGCTCTGTTGTTTAAGCCACCCAGGCTGTGGTATTTTGTTATGTCAGCCTAAGCAGATTAATATAAGGACAAAGAAAGAAAGAGTTCACAAGGAGATGAAGCTATGTTACAGTTACATTAGTGTGCAAGAATTGTGTATCACAGGCAAGCATGGAAGCATCAACATCCATTTGCATGATGAATGTCAAGAACTTGGAAGAAAGTCTTGGAAGCAATAGTGGAGCACACTTTTAGGAAATATGGCCTCATCCATCATCCATCCATGGTGCCATTTTCAAGTCTGAGTTGGAAAGTGATTCAGAAGACTTCGACACTGACTAAGAAGTTTTAGGGATAGTGTAATTAATTTATTTTACTTTTATTCCCCTTTTTGCCTGTATAAGAGCAGCCCAAACTAAATGATTCTAAAAGAGTTTTTCAATGAATCTAGAAGTTCTAAGTGATAAGAAGTAATTGTGTTTAATTGGCAGTTCCTCTTTTTTTTTTTTTTTTTTTTTTTTTTCTTCAGCAGACATAAGGCAATGGTGTGTTACAAAGTCAATAGTGTCCTGGATTTGATGAAGCATGGTGTAAACATGGTGTATTGGTCAGCTTGGGCTGCCATAACAAAATATTGCAGATTGGGTAACTGAAAAACATTGATTTTTCTCATACTCTTAGAAACCATAAGTTCACGATCAAGGAGCCAGTATATGTGGTTTCTGGTGATGGCTCTCTTTCTCGCTTGCAGATGGCTGCCTTCTCTCTCTGTGCTCTCGTAACCCCTTTTCTTTGTACGTGCAGAGATAGCAAGCTCTGGTCTTTTTTCCTCTCCTTATAAGGACACCAGTCACATGACCTCATTTAATCTTAATTACCTCCCCAAAGGCGCTATCTCCAAATACAGTCACATTGGGCTTAGGGCCTCAACAAATTAATTTTAGGGGGATGCGATGCATTCTGTAACCTATGGTTATTTAGTGTAAGTTTCTCCTACCAACTGAAAGATCCCTGAAAGCCACAACTTCTTTGATTGTCGGTTCTATGCTGATCACGTCTTCTCTGGTCACTGTGTACCTCAGCACCCAGCACGTGGTCTGGCACACAGTAGATACTCCATGAACATCTGTTGGCTCACTGTCATCTCTTCCTGATCCTCTGCAAGAACGGAGCACCATTTCTGCTTTGGGAAGTAATAACAGAGATCTCTCATATATGCTTCAGACACTGGTGTCAAGGTCAAATCCTGTCTTGGTTGTAATTACTTATCATGAGTGATAGTGCAATGCTAGAATGTTGGAGCTCTGCAATCCTTAGAAATAGAGCCGAATCCCCTCAACTCACAGATGAGGAACCTGGGCAGTGTTCTTACCCCAAGCCAGTTAGAGAAAGGGCTGGGGCTGGAGCTTGGGTCTCCTCTGAGGTGCCCTTTCTACTCATGACTCTGATCAGTGGTCCGGAAATTTACAAGTGTCACATGGAACTGGGTGCCGTGGCTTTAAGACTTTTACAATTTGAGTATAGAAGCCAGGAAATTTATCATTGGAAAAATTGCATGCGTTTTTTCCCTAGCTATAGATGAAAACTTTAACATTATTTTGGAGAAGATTAATCCTTTGTTCTGCAAGACCCCTTGAATGGCCCCTTTGGTTCCATCCATGCTGGGGAATTGGGTGGGGGGTGGCGGGGGCAGTGTTGACTCAACGCAGAGGTAAAGCCTGGAAAGATAAATGTTCTTTTTAGGAACATTTTACTACTGGTGATTGTGGGGGCGCATGGTTCTTGGCAGGGCTTCAGGGAATGAGGGACAAGCTGAGTGGCAAATATTATATTTTACTTTGCCTGAATTCTTGCTTTTTCTTATATACACAATGATGTGAGTGTATACATGGTCATGATGGTGAGAGGTTGGGGAGGTTGGGAGATGCTTTCAGGAAAATAGAAACAGAGAGAGGACACAAGAGCATGAGGTTTGATCTTCCCTTTGTGCTGGAAGTGGAAACTGAGGCACAGGCTACCCTGCTATAGAAAATTAGCACAAAGGTCTAAGGACTGGAAGAATTGTCACTGTCCCTTTTAAATGAGAAGCCCTGGATCTGCGCACCCAGGATGTGGAGGATGGATCAGCACTGAATCTCAGGCAGAGAAGCTATTCTGGGTCCACTGGCCTGGGTTATAAGGTCTGGGGGCCCCAGGCTCGGCACCATGAAGGGTGTTTTCAGTCTATCCTTGGATGGTGAACTTTGATATGACCCGGATGCTGCAGAGTTGCTGCTCTGGGACGCCAACCCCTAGAGCACCATGTGAGGGGTGCCCACTGGAACTGGGAAGTCCTGGACACTTGGGTGTAATTCCTGAGGACCTTAGAGATATCTGGAGACTTGAAAAGATAAGATGTCTTGTGATTAAGCAGACTGGGGCTCAGAGTCATTGCTCTTTGTACGTTGAACGTCAGTGAGCATTTGTCCCCACGGGCTAAGACATTCTGGTTAGACACACACCAGAGCATCTCTTGCTCCCTCTAAGCTCAAAATGCTTCCTTACCATTATTATTATTACTTTTTATTTCATGTGATCAAGGTAAAAAGGGTAAAAGGGAGTGAAGATGTGATAGCCCAGAAACCATGAGTACAAATGATCAGCATTTTTTTTTCTTTTTTCTGTTTTTGGAGACAGAGTCTTGCTCTGTCACCCAGGCTGGAGTGCAGTGGTGCAGTCTTGGCTCACTGCAATCTCTGCCACCTGGGTTCAAGTGATTTTCCTGCCTTAGCATCCAGAGTAGCTGGGGTTACAGGCACGGACCACCACCCAGTTAATTTTTGTATTTTCAGTAGACACGGGATTTCACCATGTTGGCCAGGCTGGTCTCAAACTCCTGACCTCAAGTGATCTGCCTGCCTCAGCCTCCCAAAATGCTGGGATTACAGGCGTGAGCCACCATGCCTGGCCCTGGCATTTTCTTGTATAGGAGTTTTACCAAGATTGTCTCAGTCTTCCAATTATCCTAGGCCTAGACCTGCTATGATGTGTGTTGATCTGCTCATGACCTCATGGGGTAAGCAGGGATGGGGACAGGGCTGTGCCTGGCATGACAGCTGCCCGTGATAGAGGGACAGACATGGGGAAACCAAACCACAGTCTCTCTTGCACACACAGCTGTGTAGGGAGGGGGCTGTGCGCTGGGAGCGGAGGCTCCGTCATGGCAGACCCTGGGGATGGATGAGAGCCCAGGCTTCAGCCTGGGCCCTGGTCAAAAGCTGTCAGGAAGCACTGCTATGAAAGACAGCGGAGCCCAGCTGACTGTGGGGCTGTGGGCAGACTCTAGTACTGATGGAGGCCAGCAAACTCCTGCTTAGTATCCGTTTTTGGATTTAGGAGTTGAAGCCAAGGTAGAAAACTTTATAGTGGGGAGAAAGAAACTGAGCCACCCTAGAAGCTTCCTGTCTCAGGATTAGTTCAGGATCTGGGCAGGGAGTGGAGGAGGGAAGTCTCTGTAGTCAGCCCATCGGAGATGGGGAGGCAAAGGCGTGACAGATGAGGCAAAGCCTCCTACCTACGGTTTTGGGATGTCTTGTCCTCATTTTCAGTTATTTGCTTGTTGATGGATTTTCTGCTGGAGTAACTACATCACAGGTGGGGAAACTGAGGCATAGGATGGGCCAATGCTAAGGCTGCCAAGGGTTTCTCATAGACTTGGAAGACAAGCATGGCTTCTGTCAGTCTTCCAGAATTTTCTTAGGCAGGAGCTGGGACGAGGGGCAGCTGAAAGCAAGTCTGGGGGCATCTTTGCTAATATTTTACTCCCAGTTAAAGAGCACTTCAAGTGTCTGAGAACGTCGTGTGGCCTTCCTCCTGTGCAGGTTGTGGAAAATTGCATTCTCCTGTGCTCAAGGCAACCAAGGAGAGCCTGGTGTGTGCAGGACCCTGCTCTGGTATCTTTGTCAATTCCCCTGTGACAGCTGCAGATTCAGAGACCACACTTCAATTATGGACCTAGCAGGTGAAGGGGTGCTTGGACAGGGCCATCACGTTGAGATCAATTCATCCTTTTCACAGCCACGGAAAGGGGGAAGGATTGTGAATACAAATTGTGGTCCTGGTCTGAAAGTGGGATGGGGGATGAGGAATGGAAGAGGGGATAGACAGAGAAAGAGAAGGGTGAGGGAGCTGAGAGCCAAGGGAATGATCAAAAGGCTCTTTGGGAATGGACTTGTAGAGCCAGCTATCTCTGCATTCCCTCTCGCTCATCCTTGTCATTCCAAGCATTTCTACAAAGCAGTGTTTAGGCATCAAACAATACCAAGAAGACTTGAGGCAATAGCTTCCTGGGAGGGAGCACGTGCATGTTGGGGAAGCTGGATAGAGCAGAATTCTTCCCAAGTCCCTCCCCACCTCCTGCATCCTTTGCATGCAGCTAGCTGTGGTCTCTGCAGCCTCATTCAAATAGCAAAGGTGAGGGCTGGCTTGGGTTTGCCCAAGGGAGATGAGAATGATTCAGTGCCTGAGGCCAGTGGCATTTTGGGAAGAGAATGAAGCTCAGAGAACTGCTAGGCTGGGAAGTCCTTTCTCTGCTCAAACAAGGCCACCTTATTGTGGTGCAGTGGGGGAAGCGTGTGGGGTGGCATCATATGAAATCTGACCTTCTAAGGCTTTACATGAATCTGGAAGGGCAACAGCAGAGCAGGGTTTTGGCAGGTGACTGGCTGCTACTCCCTGGGCCTTGTATGGCTGGGCTTTGAAGCCCACTTGCCTCAGGGCATTTGGGCATTTGTATAGCAACCATGGGATGGGAGCTGAGAGTGTGGGACAACAGCCAATCTATCACTCCTGGGGGATATTCCTTGATGAGGTCTCTGAAGCTCACAGATTCTTAGAAAACCATACTCTAGAAGCCCCATACCTGGAACATCAGACTATAGGGGATCTCCCAACCCATGTGGCTGGAAGTCCAGGCTGCTGGTGCCTCAGCTTCCCTGCTTGACTTGGGGTAGCCCCTTCTCTCCTCTGCCCCCTGCCTGGTTTCTTGTGGTCCCCCATTCCTAGGCCCCTGCACTCTCAGAAACCTCTTGGCTAAGGAGCTTTATTGGCGTTTGGCTATGAAACCTTCAGTTTGCTTGGAGTTTTGTGCAGAGCTGAGCCAACCTGGGTGTTAGATGGGAGGCTTTGAGCTGAAAGTTTCTTGCATTCATTTTCCATCCTTATTGCAAGATGGTGGATGCTTTCCTCACACCTCCCTCTGCACATTGGAGTCTTTTGAAGGGGATGCCCACTCCTGAAGCTCTCTAACCTCTGAGTTCTGTTGAGAGGGCTTCTCCTAACAGATCCCTGGAGCCTCCTTCTCCATCCCCCAGCTTCCTGGAAGAGTTGCATCCTATCTTTGCTGCCTGCAGATAAATACTTGTCATTCATTTACCTATTTCAAGTTCAATAACCTGGCCCTTGGAAAATTCCTGTGTTGTTAAGTATTAAACATGGAATTTTCTGATGCTGTTGCATGCTTTTGCATCTTCTGGGGTTAGTTGGGGATTTGAGTCCAGCCTGACAGAGGCATGGGGCAAGGTGCAGGGCCGTGGGGTCAGAAACAGCCCGTCCTGGGGAGCTGAGGAATTGTCACGGCATTTCTTCCTCTTCAGTCCTCCAGGAAACCTCTTAGCAATGTCAGCTCACATTGTTTTTTCCTTCTAATTGCTGGGAACTTTGTGTGTTCTAGCTCTTGGTTATTTTGAATCTAGCACTATATTTTGTCTTAGAATGTTTCATCCTGTGGGTGTATCATCCAGCCAATTTACAAGCTCCTGGGGACAGGAGCTATATCCCTAAATCCAAGTATACAGTACAAAAAAACTATTCAAGTTCTTACTCTGTGCCAGGTGCTGTGCTGGCATTGAGAGTGCAAAACTAAGTATGCTATGACCTTTGACTCCAAGGAGGAAACAATGGACACATGAGTTCAGCAGAGCACAGTGACTGTATTAGGGTTCTCTAGAGGGATAGAACTAATAGGATAGGTATATATATAAAGGGAAGTTCATTAAGTATTAACTCATACCATCACAAGGTCCCACAATAGGCTGTTTGCAAGCTGCAAGGAGAGCGAGTCCAAGTCCCAAAACTGAAGAGTTTGGAGTCCAGTGTTCGAGGGCAGGAAGCATCCAGCACAGGAGAAAGATGTAGGCTGGGAGGCTAGGCCAGTCTCATCTTTTCACATTTTTCTGCCCGCTTTATATTCTAGCTGCACTGGCAGCTGATTAGATGGTGCCCACCCAGATTAAGGGTGGACCTGCCTTTCCCAGCCCACTGACTCAAATGTTAATCTCCTTTGGCCACATCCTCACAGACACACCCAGAATCAATATTTTGCATCCTTCAAAGTTGACACTCAGTATTAACCATTACAGAGGCCATCATGACAAGGCATGCATGCACATCCACATGTCCCAGACTACACGAGAGGTGGTGACCAGAGGGGGATCTCAGAGGGGCTCCTTGAGAAGCTGAGACCTGAGTGAGGCCTGCAAGGCTGAATAGAATTAGGTGGAAAAGGGAGAGGGCAATATTCAGAGAGAGCAGCATGTACAAAGGCCCAGGGGCACTTGTTCAGTAATCTAGAGGAAGTTCTATGTTTCTGGAGTATTGAATTTAAGGCAAAGAATGGGATAGGATGGTGTGGATAAGTATAGCTTTCTGTATGTGTGTGTGTGTAGTGTGTGTGTGTATGTGTGTGTTGTGCCAGACCCCTACTTACTCCAGTAGGGATGGAACCATGTTAGAGAGGCCAAAGAATAGACCTGGAGCCAGTGAATGAGACATAGGGTTTATTGTGGCCTTGCATACGGGTAGACTAGTGGCAGTGGGCTGGACAGGAGAACTGCTGTTTGTAAAAAGTATGCAGTTTATATAGCATTTTCACTTAGCACCCTCCACCCAGGAACCTCCACCTAGCAACCTCCGTTTAATCCTAAATAAAGGACCTTGATGCCCTGTGTGCCCTGCATTCTAAGGAATGGGCCAAGGGTTTAGATGACCCTCATAGATAAGGAATGAGGCTCCAGGCTGGCCACTCCTGGATTTCCTAGCTTGGAACTCCAAAACCAGCACTTTTCTTAGACCACAGGGCCAGTCTCAGGGTATGCTTAAGTTATTGCTGTCAGATGCATCTGTCAGGCACTGTGTGTTTATTACTGTCAGGTGCATCTGCTACGCACTGTGTTTTTTTTTGTGTGTGTGTGTGGTACGGTGCAGTGCATGCGTGTGTGTGTGTGTGTGTGTGTGTGTGTGTGTGTGTGTGTGTGATGTGCTGGAGTTGCTGTGTGTGCTGAGTGGGAGAGCCCAACTTGATTCCTTGGGTGACAAGGGAAAAGATTCTGATGGGAGGAGGTGAATCACAGGTTTGCATTTCAGAAAACTCAGTCTGGAGAAAGATGGACAGGCCGTGGGGACATGGAGCAAAGCTACTTCAGTGGTCCACCAAAGAGATGATGAGGGTCAGAGTTAGGGAAACAGCTGGGGAAAAACGTGAAAAATACTTCGGAGATAAAATGGTCTGGACCAGATCCTTACCTTTAACTATTCAGTGCCTGAATATATCCTTGATGACACAGTAGACTGAGACAGGAACAATCCGCACAAGAATGACAACCTTGGTGGGGCGCGGTGGCTCATGCCTGTAATCCCAGCACTTTGGAAGGCCGAGGAAGGCGGATCACAAGGTCAGGAAATTGAGACCATCCTCGCCAATATGGTGAAACCCTGTCTCTACTAAAAATACAAAAATTAGCCTGATGTGGTGGTGGGTGCCTGTAATCCCAGCTACTCAGGAGGCTGAGGCAGGGGAATCGCTTGAACCTGGGAGGTGGAGGTTGCACTGAGCCGAGATCGCACCACTGCACTCTAGCCTGGTGACAGAGTGAGACTCCGCTTAAAAACAAAAACAAAAACAAAAACAGAGAGAGACCCTCAAGCCCCACTGTTTTCTCAATCACCTGGAGCAAATTGTGTTTGTCCTCCTCTGTCTCAGGCAATTTTAGATCTTTCTTGTCTGCAGCCCACTCAGAACACTGGCTTCATTGATTTAATTTCTCTCTCCCCATCTCTTCACCTGCCTCCCCCTATATACTGACTGCCCTTGACCCAGGAATATTTTGAGTTGAAGGGAGTGTGGAAAGCCTGATTAGGATGGAGGATGCCTTGGATAGGAACAGATACAGATTTTCCCTCCTTGTGATGTTGCCAGTGTTGAAGCTGGGGTTCTGTCTGCCCACCTTCCACTCCATGTCAGCCTGGAGACTCAACTCTGTGTCCTGAGAACACAGAGATTAGAAGAGCTAATCTCTGGTTCCAAATGCTGTAAAAGGATCACAGTGGGTCCCAGATAGTTTCCACTGGTCTTCAGCAAAATGGGGAAAGTGTGGAGGCTCTCGTATTTTTCGTAAGTCTAAATTTATTCCGTTTTAAGTTTCTGCTTTTATCCTGAGATTATCTTCTTCCCATCTTGTGGTGTTAACAAGTCATTTAAAAAAATGAAATGATAGGGATAACGGGATTTATTTTTAATGTGCTTATTTGGCAAAATATAAACTTGGCAATTTTGTGTTTATCTACCCTCCCCCAAATTATTTTGAAATTTTCTTGGCAAGTGAAATCTCAGAGCCTGGGAGCTGTTGAGATGGATGCTACATTTCTATCCTGGGAGGTAGATAATGAGTAAGAGCCTAACTCTGGAACCAGGCACATCTAAGCTCACACTCAGCTCCAGCATTTGCTCACTGTGTGATGACTTCTGGGCTTCAGGTTCCTGATCTGTAAAGTGGGAATAATATAGTAGCTACTTTATAGGGTTGTGAGGATCAAATGAGTTAATGTGTATTCTCTATTATTACTTCTAAAGAGTTCCATTACATATACCATTTTCTTGTCTACCATGAGCTCTAATTTCAGAAATTCTACCCAAGAATTCTACCCAAGACTGCTCTTCCTTCACTAATTTTTTTTTTTTTTTTTTTTTTTTTTTTGAGATGGAGTCTAGTTCTGTTGCTTAGGCTGGAGTACAGTGGTGTAATCTTGGCTTGCTGCAACCTCCGCCTCCCGGGTTCAAGTAATTCTCCTGCCTCAGCCTCCTGAGTAGCTGTGATTCCAGGTGTGTGCCACCATGCCTGGCTAATTTTTGTATTTTTAGTAGAGATGGGGTTTCACCATGTTGGCCAGGCTGGTATTGAACTCCTGACCTCAGGTTATCCACCTGCCTCGGCCTCCCAAAGTGCTGGAATTACAGGCATGAGCCACCACGCCTGATCTTCCTCCACTAATTAATCCAATCTCTCTCATATTTCTTCAGCATTTAGAGTTTTGATGAGAGGTATAAGTAGAAAAGAAAGGAATTGAAAGGAGAGTGCTTAAAGTTGGAACATCTGACTATGTCCCTTAGTGTAAGATCAGCCCTACTTCCAAGCATGTAGCTTCTTGGCTTGGACATGTAGCATAGATTTAATCATCCTAGGAATAATGAGGAGAGGTGGGTGAGGAGCAGACGAGACCATGGGGTTTGGGGAGGGTCTATGGAGTTGAGTGTCAGGGTGAAGATATTTCAGTGAAAGGCTCATTCAGGGACATAGCTACCCTGGGATCTCAGGGCAAAAGATCAGATAAGAGCATTTGGAAAAGCTTCCAGTCTGGGGTACCATCTAGAGCAGACACTCATTAGACAATGTGCTCATTCCTCCCTCTAGAGCTTGGCTTAACTAAATGGTCTACTGGAAATGCCATATCTCCCCACTCCCCATCCAAATAATACCCTTCCTACAAGATTATTCAGTTCAGTTGATTCATCAAACACTTGTTAAGTATATTATCTTCTAGGAACCAGCTACTGGGCCCAGTTTTCAGGACTCAATAGGACTAAGGCACCTTAAGAGTAAGGGCTGTGCCTCTTAAACTGTATGTGTCTCATGGATACACAAAGTAATGAGATAAATTGATCAGTTTTTCAAAGCATCAATTTGAGTTGAAGATTGAAGAAAGAAAGTAAAGGAAAGCAATTTAAATGCCAAGTAATTTAAACTAATATTCTTATTTTAAAACAAACAGATCCATTATGGAACAGGGGCAAAATTTGCATATATTTAAAAAATAAAACGTGAGATTTCAAAGAAATTTTATGCAAGTGGTTGAGTCTTTTGGATTACATCCCAGACACTTGGGAATACACACGTTAATTATCTGCCACTATGGGTGCTCTGGTTTAAAAGTCTGAAAATTCTTTCTGTGTGTCATGGGAAGAAGTTGAAGGGTTTTAGTTAGGGAAGAGTCATAATAAAGATTGCAGTTTAACAATATCACTCTTGAGGAATACCAGGTAAACTTACAGATCAAACACTTAATTTATTTCTACTCCCTCCGAAAACTCCACCGACATAACCATAAAGAGTCAAATAAAAAAGCAAAAAACAAACGAACAAACAAACAAACAAAAAACCCAAAATGGACAAACAATGTTTACAAAATTGAGGAAGCTGGAAAAACAACGGGCACATGACAAATGACTTAGCAGTGCAGAGAAAGTTAAAACTCTGCTGGGGAAAAACCAAGAATCAAAGTGATTTGCAGAAAGAACCAGAAGTCAGACGCAATAGAGTCTGAAGCTTTCTGTTATAGGCTGTGTGCTATGGACATTGAATTGTGTTTTCCCCAAACTCATATGTTGAAGCCCAATCCCCAGTGTGACTGTATTTGTAGATAGGGCCTTTAGGAGACAAGTAAGGCTAAATGAGGTCATAAGGGTGTGGTCCTAATCTGATAGGAGTAGTATCCTTATAAGAACAGACACCAGGCTGGTTGCGGTGGCTCACACCTGTAATCCCAGCACTTTGGAAGGCCAAGATGGGCGGATCACAAGGTCAGGAGATCGAGACCATCCTGGCTAACACAGTGAAATCGCATCTCTACTAAAAATATGAAAAAATTAGCCGGGCATGGTGGCGGGTGCCTGTAGTCCCAGCTACTCAGGAAGCTGAGGCAGGAGAACGGTGTGAACTTGGGAGGTGGAGCTTGCAGTGAGCCGAGATCGCGCCATTGCACTCCAGTCTGGGCAACAGAGTGAGACTCCGTCTTAAAAAAAAAAAAAAAAAGAGGCACCAGAGAACACTGTCTCTCTATGCATGCACAGAAGGAACACCATGTGAGGACATAGTGAGAAGGCGGCCATCTGCAAGACAGAAAGAGATCCCTTACTGAAAATCAAATTGGCCAGAACACTGATCTTAGTTTTCTAGCCTCCAGAACTGTGAGAAAATAAATTTCTGTTGTTTAAACCGAGTCCATGATATTTTGTTATGGCAGCCCAAGCTAAGACACTGGCTGGCAATAGGAGAAACAGTCAGAAGTTGTTATAAGGAGCAGTTGGACTCATGGTTCCCAATCCTCAGTTTCACCTATGCATCAGTTTCACCTAGAAGAGTTAAAAAATATGCAGGTCAGGACCTCGCCACAGAAACTCAGAGGTAATTGTTCAGGAGAGGGTCTAGGCATCAGTTTTTAAAAATGTTTCCCAGGAGATCCTAATGTGCACTCAGCATTAGACTAACAGAATAGGACCTACCAGATGCCCTTTACAAGTCTACATACTCAGGTATCTGTCTATGACTTTAGTGCAGGAATGAAGCTTTCCTCTCTGGAGAAGTCACACCAGAGAGTCTCTAGACTCAGAGTCATCAGATAAAATTGATGGTGAGGTTGAGTCAAAATCATTTTACTGAGGCCTCTTATTCCCCTTCTTCCATTCAGCTTTGCAGAATGCTGGTAGTTAGGTTTATTTGTCCAAGGCAGGAGTTCTAAGTATTCCTCTCTGAGGAATACATTCCATCCAAGAGAAAAGCTCTAAAGGTATTACCACTTGGGGTCCCCTTACAAAAGGGCCTGGGCATGCCTGATCAATCAATAGTGAGGTTAACTAGCAGAAAAGACAGTGACAGAGCTTTCAATCAGCATTTAAGTGCCTCACTCTTGAACATAAATAGACAGCCAAGAACATAAGACAGCTGAAGAAATATTTTTAACATGAGACAGAATTTGAACTAAGCAAATCAGAAGGAACTCAGAAGAAATGAATGCAAGGCGTAGTGTGCAAGGAAAACAAAAAATATCCTTGTGATGAAAATGCTTTGAGATGTAAGACAGAATACTACATTCATAAAACAATAATAGAAGGTTGTAAAACAAGGAGTTTCAGAGAACAAGATCACATAAATTAAAAATAAGAGAACAGAAATAACTCTTAACAAAAAAAGTTACAAGATAGAGTTGAGGAAAGTCTAGAAATTAGATCAAATTAACTTAGAGACTGAAATGGAAGAGAAAAATAAAGAAAATCCAGGAGATCCAAAAAATAAAAGATGTTTTGAAAAAGAGAAGAGAGGAAATGAGGGAGAGAGAGAGAAGACATTTTTAGAAACAAACCCACAAACAAAAAGGCATGTTCAAAGAATATGAGTTTCCAGACTAAAATGATCTGTTGAATGTTCAGCATAATGAAGGAGAAAAAAACACTCTAGCAGAAAATACTATGAATTTTCAAAATGCCGTATAAAGAGCCTAAAAGCTGAGAGACAGAGAGAAAAACAGGGAGAGCAAGAGAGAAATACAAAGGAGCAGGAGTCAACACAGCATGGGTCTTCTCATCAACAACATTAAAAGTTGGAAGACTGTGGAGCCACGTCTTCGGAATTCTGAGAGCAAATGCTTTTGAACTTAGAATTTTATACCCAGCCAAACTACCTTGAGTATGAGGATAAAATAAATTTTTAGGAAGGCAGGTCTCAAAATATTACTGCCTGTATGCTCTTTACAGAAAGCTGTTAGAAAATGTGTTCCACAAGGATGAGGACTATTGAGCAGGATTAGAAGGCTTCTGTCCATATTGGAAAAAGAGGAGAGAGAGCTTCAGGAGGGATGTCGCCAAGGAGAAAAATATTAAATGGACTGAAGACCAGCTGTGTTTAAACATATTGAGAAGAAATATTCTGGTGGAGAGTCTGGAGAGGTATTAGTGAGAGTATCTGAGTCCATTCTTGTTGCTATAACAAAATACTTTAGATGGGGTTATTTATAAAGAACAGACATTTATGCAACCACAGTCTGGAGGCTGGGAAGTCCAACATCAGGGTGCCAGCAGATTCATTGTTTGGTGATGGCTGTTCTCTACTTCAAAGATGGTGCCTTCTTGCTGAGTCCTCATATGGTAGAAGGAGCAAATATTGTGCCTTCACATGGTGGAAGGGATGAAGGGCAAAAGGACCTAGTGAGTTTACTTGAACACTTTTATAAAAGCACTAATCCCATTTATAAGGGCAAAGCCCTTGTGACCTAATCACTTCCTCTTAATTCTGTCATGTTGGGTCTTAATTCCAGCATAAGAATTTGTGTGTGTGGGACACATACATTCAAATGATAGAACTGAGGGCTACATAAAAACTAAGCAAATAAGACAACCAGGGAAAACAAACAAGCAAAACTGTACAGGAAAAGAAAAGTAATCATTGTATACACCATGGATCAGCTGTGAATAATGTTCTATAGAATCAAAACAACAAAAACCACGAAAATTGTGATATAAGAATCTCAGGAGAAAGAAGACAGGAAACGTGTGTGTGTGTAAAAGATCTAAACCTTCATCTTTGATAATAGGAAGTTGACAGATATCTAAAACTGAAAAGCATCAACAAATAGAAGCATAAGCATGTTATTTAGGAATGTAAAAATAAATGGCAGAAGGTGATGGGATGGGTGTTGGGAAGGAATACCATTCTTCCTTGTGAACCATGAGTTATATTTGGTTTCATAAACTGTGTACTTTAATAAAACTAAAAGTTAAACTACAGAGATTGGAAATATAACTTTTGTAGATATTCAGAGGTGGGATTGATGAAGGGTTGAGCCAAGGTAGAGCAGGTAGTCAGGAGCCATTGAAATTTTCTTGCCATCATAGATTGGATTCCAGCATGCAGCCTCTTTATTAAGGAGGGTCCTTGGGATCAACATCTGTGAAAGGAAATGGACAGAGTACCATGTTGTTCTGTGATGCAAGCTCACTTGCATTCTCAGATGACCCCATAGGGTGCTCCAGAGCTATATCCTGGGTTGGGCTGAGATGCATGCACCTTGAGTGAGACAGTTCTCTGCAGCTGAAGCAATCCCATTATGGATTGACAGATGCGTTAGGTCATTCTTGCACTGATATAAAGAAACACTGATACAAAGGTAATTCATAAAGAAAAGATGTTTAATTCACCCATGGTTCTGAAGTCTTCTAGGGAGGGCTCAGGGAGCTTTTACACATGGTGGAAAGCAAAGTGGAAGCAGGCACATTACATGGCCAGAGCAGGAGCAAGAGAGATATGGGGAGATGCTGCACACTTTTAAATGACCACATCTCACAAGGGTTCACTCATGATCACAAGGACAGCACCAAAGGGATGGTGCTAAACCACTCGTGAAAAATCTATCTTTGTGATCCAATCACCTCCCACCAGGCCCAACCTCCAATACTGGGGATTACAATTCAACATGATATTTGGGCAGGGACAGATATCCAAACTATAGCAATAGCTGAAGGCTGAGCACTGACAGCACTCCCAAAGCTGAGGCAAAAGTCCTTCAGGCTAAATTGAGAGGGAATCTGGGCTGTGCATGACAGTGTCCACTACAGTAGGTAAAAAATGATGATGTGACAAGGACTTGACCTAGTTTGTGGCAGTGGGAATGTGGAGGAGGGAATAGATTTCAGAGGTACTTAGAAGGTAAAGTCTACAAGGCCTGCTTGATTGGTGGTGGTGAGTGAAGGGAAGGAGAGTGAATTGGGATCATCTGGTATACCACCAGTTTTCTTGCTTGTAAGGTTAGGTTCACAGAAAGAGGGTATATAAGGGTAAGGGTGATGAATTCAGTTTGGGATAAACTGAATAGAGAGGCCTGTTGGGGGAGAAGACCTGCTTAAAGCCTCTATTTCAGACCACTCAGATCTTTTCACTTAATTACTGATGACTTTGTTTTCTGAATTCCACAATCAAACCCTGAAATACATTTCCTACAAGAATGTAAACTCCATGAGAGCAGGATTTTTGTCTGTCTTGGTCTTTGCTGTATCCCAGTCCCTAGGGGAGACCCTGGTATGAAGTATGCAGCAATATGTGGATATTTGTTGTTGATCTAGTGTGATGTTCCCACATCACTTCTTTGTGTCTGACTTCCTCAATGAGAGTGCAAGTCTTTTGCAGTTATAGTATGAAAATTATTTTACTCCTTTACACCCTGTAGCACCCAGCACAGTGCTGGTACACATGTGCCAAATGCTTGAGAATGAATGGATTGAGGAAGGCCAGGGGATCTCAGGCCTCTAACTGCCTAGGACTCCACACACCCCACCCTGCCTCCCAGACCTGCCTTCTGTGATGGTCTCTCTGGTGCTTGATGTGACAGATGCTCTACAGGATCTGTGTGAATGGTGTGAAAAGATGGTACCTAGAGCGAGGGGGAAATCCCCTTGAAATATTGCAGAATTAACCAGTTTTATTGGAGATGAACTCACATTATGTACATTAGCAGGGTAGGGAGGTAGTTGTTGAATTTTAAGGACACAAATGTCAGAATGTCAGAAGAGGAGAGTTAGGGATCCTTCATAATTCTGCTCCTTCAGGATCCAGCACTGTGCTGGGCTGCAGGGGCTTTCATCATATGGTTGCATGACCCTCAACCCAGAGAGGCTTGATTTGGCACTCTCCACCTCTCCTGGGCTGAAGTCATCAGTATGTACCCCATTGGGGGGTTTAGGTTCTTTCAAATTGCCTAGCCCTCACTTTTGAGATGGAAAAAGTAAGTAGAGGACAAGTTTGAGGAACAAAGAAGAAAAAATCGTGAAGGCCAAATAAATGTCTTTATTTTTGGGGCTCAGAGTCCTGTGGGTGAAAATGCATTCACAGCATTGGCCATTTGTGGGGAAGAGTTATTTTATCTGCTTTATCAAGGAGAATAAATTGGGCAATCTAGAAGCAGAAGAAGAAAGTCCGAGGACTTGGGTGGTTTGTTCTCTCTTACCCAGGACCCTTTGTACACATGCTTCCTGTTTAGACTTGAGGACTGACTTAGAGGTAGGTGAACTTTTGAGATTTATGGTGACATTGATTCTAAGAGTCGTGGCAGGTGGTGGGGAGCCTAAATAGGGCAGCCTTTGCAAAAATTTTCTGGTGGGGCTGATGTCTAACCCTAAGCTTACTGAACACTAAATCAGCAATCTGTGAGTTATATGGACCAAGTTTAATACTAATGCCAGGACCCAGGAACTGTGGTTTTCAAGCTCATGCTTCCCCTTCCAAGATTGAGTAGTCCCCAGATGTGACTTTTCATATGAAGTAGGATTTGGGCTTTGAGTTGGTTTCTAGATCATGAGGATGAGTTTGGGCTGATCTGCTCATTCTCTCTATTCTTCCTGCACACACACCCCCATGTGACCTCTGGCATAAACATTTAGACTATTTGGCATGGGCTGTGATCTATGCTCATGAGCAAGGATCACCTTTCTCAGTGTGAAGAGACAGAACCTATAGCCATGGGAGCTAACCAACCAGGCATGAGCTTATGGCCAGGGACTGGAGCCTGTATATGCTTTGCATATTGCTGTGATCTTAATGAATAGTATACTACCATCACCATGGGTACTACCATTATGATGGCAGCATCAGAGTCTCAGCAGTGAGGGTAGGATAAAGAGCCCTGGTACGTGGAACCTGAAGATGTGGTTCCAGTCTTGCAACTGCTTTGGGACTAGCTTTGTGGCACTGAGCATGTCACCTAATCTCTCTGAAATTCTGTTTCTATTAAATGACAATCTATCTTGACTACATCATAGGAGGTTCTGAATATTGAATGAGACAATATAAGGGAAAGTGCTATATAAACTGTGAAGTGCTATGTGGCCAATATGCTGTGACTATTACTGATGGCAATGCAAAGACTAAGCTTCCTTTATTCTTTCATTCCCCTGATATTAAGTGCCTCATATGTGATGGATACCAAGCCAGGTACTAGGAGTACAACAGGCCAAAAGCAACTAAGCAGCATGGCTTTATGATCCAACGTTAAGATTTCCGGGTTCACATTTGGTGGTCTGCCACTTTTGGGTGAGGTGCTGTACACCCTGGGGGTTGCTTCCTGCTAGACCTTTGGATGGGTCACCCGTAAAGGCCTTTGGAGTGGCTGTTTTTAAACTGTTCTCTGTAGAGCCCCAGCATCCCAGGGAGAAACTCACATGGGTATGGGGTAGAGCAAACAGGAGGGACTCTAGGCCCTCTTCCCCCTGTCTTCAGCCAGGCTTGCTCTCCTTTGACTGCTTTATTTGATTGTTTGAAAACTGCTGCTGTGGTGGAAGGAGCTGGACAGTCTGGCTCCTTGATCTTTTCTAACTTTTGCAGTGACTTATGGGTGAGTCCTTTTTAAAGTCCATTTCCTCCTCACTCTTCCCAGGGCAGCCAGAGGCATAGACTGCTGTCATTATTGGAAAGTAATCAGGGTATGAAGACTTTAATTTTAGTTTTTCTTTTTTTTTCTTTGAGATGGAATTTTGCTCTTGTCACCCAGGCTGGAGTGCAATGGTGTGATCTCGCCTCACTTCAACCTCCACCTCCTGGGTTCAAGTGATTTTCCTGCCTCAGCCTCCCGAGTACCTGGGATTACAGGCATGTGCTGCCACGCCCAGCTAATTTTTGTATTTTTAGTAGAGACGGGGTTTCACCATGTTGGCCATGGCTGAACTCCAGACCTCAGGTGATCTGCCTGCCTCCACCACCCAAAGTGCTGGGATTACAGTTGTGAGCTACCATGCCTGGCCAATTTTAGTGCTTATACCCAATGGGGAAGGGGCTGGGAGAGTCACCTGGAGAGGTGGGTTGGTTTCCTTTCACAGCCATGGAACAATAGTCTGCACAAATAGCTTTGACAGCCACCTGGCTGGGCAGCCGTGCTTCCAGAGAAATGCTGGGCATGACTCTACCTTGGGCAATTTCTCCACGCCACAGAAAGTCAACTTCAACAGGTAACCTGGTAACCATATGGTAGATTCACCCCTGGCCCTGAGCTTGAGGGCAGCTTCCTAACAGCAAATGCCATTTTAAATAGTCTTTGACCTCGGATGAAACAATTCTGCAGCATCTAGACTCTCTGCAGTAATTGACTCTGATGGCTGACAGGACATTTCCAAGGGAACAGAGTCCCCCAAGCCTGAAGCACCGACCAACAACTGGAGTCATCTGGGAAGTAGTTCTTAGGTCACAGTGAGGACCAGAAAATGGAAGAAATCTCTTTTTTAGCTAACTTGTGACATAGGCCAGGGATTTTTTTTTTTTTTCCTTCAGATAGCTCCTAATTCTTTAGACAGTTTCTAAGATGGAGTATTTTGTGCTGGGAGGTATACCTATATATGCCCAGGATGACTCCCTGATTATTTTCCCAATGTTTTTATAGCATCTGCAATCATCTTAATGAGCTAATCCTCACTACAATACTGGTGGCTGCTGTAATAATAATAAATAACCCCACAAATGCTTGAATAGGAGAGAAATTTGATTCTTGCTCATATTAAACTCAAAGCAGGTGTTCAGGATTGGCAAATAGATCTTTTTCAAGTGGTGACCTAAGGACTCAGGCATCTTTCCTCTTTCCTCTGTATTTCTGCCATCCTCAATGTGTGGCTTCTAAGTTCATCATGCTTGTTTATATCCAGCCAGTGGAAGGGAGGAGAGCATGGAAGATTGTGTGCGGAAGGTTTTTAAAGGCCAATCCTGGAAGCAGTACACATCGCTCCATTTACATTTCAATGGCTAGAACCCAGTAACAAGTCTCTACCCAACCACCAAGAAGTCTGGGAAACACAGTCTAGCTGTGTGCCCAAGGAGAAGAGATTTGGAGGATAGCTAGCTGTCTCTGCTACTACTATGTACTTAGGTAAAGTCTCCCTATTTATGGGGAGAAGAGGGTAAGAAATAGAGTAAGAAAAATTATCTTAAATAGCAGCAATGTAGTTGACTTTCCACATTCAGATACTCCTGGGCAAAATAAAACAACAGTGGGAAACCATTTTCACTCATCCGATGAAATGATTTTTAAGTTTGGTGATGATGGCAGAGGTTTAGGGAAACTGGTTTCCTCATACCTTGCTTGTGGGAAAGTAAATTGGTACAGCCACTTCAGAATACTATTAATCAGTATTTATGGCAATTTTAAGTGTTCATGTCCTTTGACCCAGCAATTTAATTTCTCATTATTTTTTCCTAGAGTAACACTTGCCCATGTATATGGTGGGGCTCAAATAAGATAGCTTTGCAGCAATGTATAAAAACCAAGAGATTGGCAAGGTACGGTGGCTCATGCCTGTAATCCCAGCACTTTGGGAGGCTGAGGCGGTCAGATCATGAGGTCAAAAGATGGAGACCATCCTGGCCAACATGGTGAAACCCCGTCTCTGTTAAAAATACAAAAATTAGCTGGGCATGGTGGCATGCGCCTGTAGTCCCAGCTACTTGGGAGGCTGAGGCAGAAGAATTGCTTGAACTAAGGAGCCGGAGGTTGCAGTGAGCCGAGATTGTGCCATTGCACTCCAGCCTGGGTGACAGAGTGAGACTCCATCTAAAAAAAAAAAAAAAAAAAAAACCAAGAGATTAAAAACCACCTGAATGACCAGCAGTAAGGGATTAGGTAAGTAAACTCTGGTTCACTTGAATTATAGAATAGCATGGAATGGTGCTATGGACTGAATGCTTTTGTCTCCCTAAAATTCATATGTTGATGCCCTAGTGTGATGGTATTTGTGGGTGGAGCCTTGGGGATATGATTAACTCATGAGGGTCAAGCCCTCATGAATGAAATTTGTGCCCTTGTAAGAAAAGACATAAGAGAGATGATCTGTCTGCCCTGCGAGGATACAGCGAGGAGGCCATCTGCAAACCAGGAAGCAGGCCTTTACTGGAAACTAAATTGGTCGGAACCTGGGTCTTGAACTTTCAGCCACCAGACCTGTGAGAAATAAATGTCTGTTGCTTAGCCACCCAGTTGATGGTATTCTGTGATAGCAGCCTGAACTAAGACAAATGGTTAAAAATATAGGGTAGAGTTATATGAGTGGATGTGGAAAGGGCTTTAAGACACATTCCAAATGAAAACAGCAAGTAGCAGAGCAAAAGGTATCATATTACATCATTTATAGAAATAATGACAGCAAGACAAAAACTACAAATCTCTCTAAGTACATATATATTTACATACATCAAAGCACAGGGAAGAGTCTGGAAGGTTATAAACCAGGGCAATGTTGTTGCCTTGGGAGAGAGGACTGGGTTTGACATGGTAATTAAGGAGACTTGAGATTTTATTGTTTGGATTTTAATAACCCTAAAGCATCCCAATATACTACTTATATAATTACAAACAATAAAAATAAAGATGTTAAATAAAATAAATTTTAAAAACTCAAATATTTTGGACTTTGCAAATATAAATACCAATGGTGTTTATCATGTTTTGTTATTATCTTAATGTTTTAAGACCTTGAACAAAGAAACAAAAACTAAACAAAACAACAAGAACCCTCTCAGAAATCCTAATCAGAGGCAGGCCAGTTATCCAGGGTGTCTTCAGAAATCTCAAGAGTAGGTTGGATTATGAGAACATGAATACTGAGTGTGTCATGACGTCTTTCAAGACCAGTAGGTGATCATGTGACCCTGTAGCCTTAAACATGGTACTATCAAAAAAGAGCTTATTAAGAAAAATGGGCCAGGCATGGTGGCTCACGCCTGTAATCCCAGCACTTTGGGAGGCCAAGGTGGGTGGATCACGAGGTCAGGAGATCAAGACCATCCTGGCTAACACGGTGAAACCCCATTTCTACTAAAAATACAAAAAAAAATTAGCCAGGCGTGGTGGCGGGTGCCTGTAGTCTCAGCTACTGGAGAGGCCGAGGCAGGAGAATGGCATGAACCCGGGAGGCGGAGCTTGCAGTGAGCCGAGATCACACCACTGCACTCCAGCCTCGGCGACAGAGCGAGACTCTGTCTCAAAACCAAAAAAAAAAAGAAAAATGGACAAGTAGTCCTGCTGTTATCTAGTAGCTCTCCAGTTACGTTCCAGTAGTTTGATAGTTGGAGTGAGATTGGTTCTATAGCTAAAATCAAGTAGTTGGTCACACATCTTTGTTTAGCTTCTAGAATATGCCATACGCTAACCCGGAACTGAAATGGAGCCATGAATAAGACAGTCATTGCCACTTTGCTCATGGGGCTTGTAATCTAGAGATATTTTCCTAATTAATACAAAATATTTAGTCAATTCATAGAATTTTCTGTTTATAGTTTTTCTTCCATAGATGTTTCCTGTGATTTTTGATTTGCTTACATACCAGCAAGCACAAATGACAACAGCAATAAAGCTGATGAAACAGAAGCAAATAAGTATTAACAGAAAAATTCAGAAATCACTTTTCACGTTTAATCTGACAGTTAATCTTTTTGGACAGGTAAGCATGGTTGTGATATTATATTTCATGTATATGATATAATCTTCTTGTCCTCATTTAAAATTGTTGATTTGTATGTGGAATTTAAAATATCTCATGCGGACCAGCCAGAGAATGTCGTGATTTCCAGACTTGATACTATCTGGAAAAGTTTGAGAAACATACATATATACTTGGCTCTTTTTAAGAGTTCGTTTTCCTAAGGATTCAAAACAGGCAGAAATCTTGGTTAAGAAGGTTTTTTGGGATTTACACTTCACTGACATTTTCCCACTGTTCTGAGTCATTTCCTTCTGAGCCACAGCTTGTCTAGTTACCAGGCAGTGTCTGGGTCATAGAAATACAGTCTAATGAATTTAAAAAATTTCCAAATAATTTCTGTCCTCTTCTTGCATTTTTTAATTTCATAATGTCCACAGTGATACTTCTGAAATCTACTTTTCTTTCCTATCCACTTCTCTCATGGAGCCCAGGCTACCAGAAATCACTTTTTATGTTTAATTTGACAGTTAATCTTTTTGGACAGACAAGCATGGTTGTGATATCATATTTCATGTATATAATATAATCTTCTTGTCTATAATTAAAATTGTTGATTTGTAAATGGAATTTAAAATATTTCATGGGGGCTATACAGAGAATGTCATGATTCTGTCCTCCCAACATAAACCTTCTGCTACTTTTCTCTCTCCTCCTTGCCTCACAATCTTGCATTGCAAAAGCCCAAAGCACTTGTCTGGCCTGAATGAGCCTGGTCTAGAGAAGGAGGAGGAAAACGGAGAGGCAGACAAAGTTAGGCAGAGCTAGAGGGAAACAGGGAGTGAAAGACAGAGAACAGTCAGAGGTTAATTACGATTATCTTTTCACGTAATCATTTGTGAAATAGTTCACTTGGTCAACACATATTTATTAAGAACATACCAAGTGCCAGGGCCTGGAGATACATTAATAAATAGACAGAATGAACATGGCCTCTGCCTTCATGAAGCTTCCCCTAATGGGACTTAGAGAGGAGTAAGGAGGTATTCACACAGCACTGTGATGAATGCTGAAGAACAGCAGTGCAGGAGTTCATGGGCCATGGTGAGGTAGGAGGAAAAGCTTCCTGAAGAAGGCCACGTGGCTTGCTAGGAAGCCAGAGGCTGCTAGGTGTCCACTAATATTCCTTTAATAATAGCACCTAAATTTAGCTGACCAATGGCTGCCCAGCTAGGGACTACATTTCCCAGGCTCCCTTGCAACTGAGTTTGGCCATATGACTTAATTCTGGTCCATGAGACCTCAGCAGGAATGATGTGGGCAACTTCTGGTTTGCACCCATAAGATGAAGGGTCTGCCTTCCTGCTCTGATTCCTGTCTGGAAAGTGGGCCTGGAGGTGGTAACTGGAGCAGCCACCTTAGACAGTGAGAAGGAAGCTCAATGGTAAAGGTGGCAGAGGAGAAAGAATGAAGCAGAAACAATACTGTTGAGCAGAGTTGCCCTACCAGCCCAAGACCTGCAGATAAAAAGATTCTATCTGGTATAAACTGCTCTTATTTAGTTTCGACTCTGGTAGCTGGACAAATATTTTAGGTCATATATCAGGTTTAAGAGAGAGTTCTGAATTTCTAACCTCTTCTTATCCACTTGGGATCCCACAGTTTAATTCAGTAGCAGTCCTTGGATCAACCAGTCTGGGAGGCATTTGGGAAATGGGCTGTCAGTGTTTTAGATTTTATGGGAGGAAGCCTCAGTGATGTAGATACTCTTCCAATTTAATTACTGTGAAAATTTCTAAGAGACAGTGATTACTGCCTTATTTGCTGAAAGAATGGCCTAAAGGAAAAGAATTTATGTATTTGGTCTGAAATCAAACTCCTTACTATTAGGAAGACATACGACATGCAGAAATGGAATACAGAGGCATTTTTCACTCTCTAGCTTGGAGCTCTTTAGCCCAGGGTTCAGAGATGGCCTTGGGATAAGAGTGGAAAGTGCCTTTCAGTTCCTGGAGCAAGTCTGCCCACATTGTGCCTTCCTGATCAGTCTTCAGATTCTGAGCCATTTCTTACATTTTGACCCCATCCCTCAAACCACCCTGTGCTTTTCCTCCATGGCACTGTGGCTCCCTGTCACTACTGAGAAGCACCCTCTCAGCATGACAACTGGGAGGGAGCAAGCCTCAGAGAACAAACCAGTGCCCAAGGTGGCACTCGGGTTCTTTACAAACAGGATCAGTCAAGAGAAGCTAGGTTGTGCTGATGTAATGAAACCCCTCAGATCTCAAATCCAACATGGCTGCTCACTTTATCCACTCAAGTCAACCTGGATGACTATCTTGACTCCACCATCCAACATGAGGCTTCAGGCTTCATTGTGGTGAGCGGAGAGAGGTCATGGGAAGTTCTTGATATTCCCAATCCGAAGGGACCCATTTGCTGGACAGAGCAAGTCATGCAGCCACTCCTAACTTCATGGATTGGAGAGTAGCGTCTTCCTGTGTGTCTGGAAAGGAAGGGCAACTGGAAGGGTCAGAGAGCAGCACAGTCTACCACAGAGATGACCTGTGAAAGGGCTGGCGGGCAAATGCAGTGTCTTCAAATAGGTGCATATTCCAGGAGACTCACAAGAGGATCCACTGGGCGCAGGAAGAACATAATAGAATGTTGAGTTGTATTTATTCTTTATCTTCTCCTTTTACAGTTTCTGTATTTTAAGTATGTCCATTACATCCACTATAATGTCTATTTTAGTATAAATAATGTTAGACATGTAGTTTATGTGATTATAATTTATAAATAAATATGTATATACTGGGGGTGGATGCTCAAAAAGTTTTATGGATGAAGCAAGCAATTAAAAATGTTTGGAGGCCACTGGGCTGGAGAACAGGACCCTGAGCCTCTTAGGTTGTAAGTGCTGAGGGCTCTTAGAAAACAAGGCTCCTGCAGCCCTTGACCTCAAGTGACTCAGTTTCCTTGGCTATGAAATTCCCATCATGATTCCCTTTGTGGAAGCTTTTAGGATCAATACCCCAAAGGTCCTTAGAGAACAGGCTGAGACAGGATAGGCAGGTAGGGTAGACAGAGGAGGCTGAATACATTTTCTCCTCTCTTGCCTGCAGCCAGCAAACGCAGAAGCACTGCAGTGCTTTGCAGAAGCACTGCGAAGAGGCAACATGCTTTTTAAACTGTGCATGGCACATATAGTGGGTGTGTGGGGTGCATGGTTACTGTCTGTGTGTCAGGTAGAGAAGGCAGCCTTGGACTGGAGAGCCAAGGGAAAGCATGACCAGGGAGTCTGGGCGTTATGTGCCATTGCTTTTCCTGGTGTGGCTGGAAATTTTTGAGGGATCCACTCCAAGGGAAGGGTATTGCTAGCTAAGTACGGCTGATTTGGGGATAGGGAGAAAGCAGGTGGTGGGGAAGAGAGAGAGAGAGAGAGAGAGATCCTTTATCTGTCAAAAAGTGTATTAAGTCTGAAGAGGGGAGAGGGGAGAGGGGAGAGGGGAGAGGGGAGAGGGAGGGATAGAGGTGTGGAGAAGGAGCGAACGCATGCATGTGTGTGTGCATGTGCATGAGTGTGTGTGTGCACCCACGTGCACGTTGCTGAAAGCTGATGTGGACAGAGTCTGTTAGTTTTTCTTCCTCTGGTTCAAATGGGGTCTCCCAGCTTTGGAACGTGGAAAGTGTCACTTCCCTGCTCACGCTAATGGCCCGCAGAAGGGAAGAAGAGCAGGGAGGGGAGTAGGAGCAGGGAATAAGGTAGCAGGTGCTACCGGGTGCGGAAAGGAGAAAAAGTGTCAGAAGAGAGATCCCGAAGTGAACACCGGAAGTGACTCTTCGTTGCGTCCAGAGCCCTCAACCAAAGCCTGCAACCCAGAGCTCTAAGGACGCCGAGGCCGGGCACTGCGGGCCGCCTGCGGTGGCGGGAGCAGCCCCAGCCCCCGCCCCCTCCGCCAGGGGCGCGGGCTGCAGAAGTCCCTACGGCGGCAGTCCAGGCAGACAGGACGCGCGCTGGGTTCGTGCTGCACAGGCATCAGTTTCCCTTAGGGCCCTGCCCCCTCTGCCACCACTCCCCTCTCTGTGAAGGACATCATCACTTTCCCAGCCACAGGCTCAAAACCTGAGCCATCTCCGGAACCCCCTCCCGCTCCACCGGTGGCCAAAGCCCTGGAATCTCAGCTCTCCCGGCTCCCTCCCTTCCCGCCCCCATGCCGGGTCCCTAGGTCGGGAGGCAAAACCACAGCGTGTCCTAAAGCCCTGTGCTGATGATATTTCTTAGGACCTTCTAAATCTTTTGTTCTATGGAAGACAAACCAGCGTTCTAAAAGAGGGCGAGGGCTGGGAGGAGAGAGATTGATTACAGTTTAAGGGCAAGGCACATCTTGGGAAGCCAGGGGGCAGGATTTCAGAAGAGGCTCCGGAAGGGTCTGGAACTTGGAAGCCAGCGGGACACAGGCGACCTTCCCAGACACTCCTCATCTCCGCCTCTCTGCACATCTGCTTCCTCCTTCTCTGCAGCTTGCTTTTCTCCGAGGCTCAGCCCCGCGGTGGGAGGTGTCTCCGGCATTTCCCAAGTATTTACATCTCCTCCATTCAAGAGACCTGAATAAACTGAACTAGTACCAAATTTCTTGGAAATTTCTCATTAGTCAAATTGGGCCAGGTGCCTCTGTCCCGTCAGCTGTGGCCAGGCAGTCAGAGCGCTACACACAGCTGTGGTTGCTGGGGCCCGCGTCTGTGCCTGCCAGCCTTGCCTGGGCACCCTCCCTGTGGGTCTGGCATTTATAAACCTCTGCTCCAACAGCACTGCTTGAGTCTTCAGTGCCTCCCCACCTTTGTGCTTTATTTCCATCAACTTACATGCTGAAAACAATATGAAATATGCTTGTTCCAACGTCACCCGCTGTCTGCTGCATGCTGCTATCTTTCAGGGTGGGCCTGCTCAAGCCCACTCCCGCTATGGCACTAGACCTGTCCAGTATGAGGGCCTCTAGCCACATGTGGCTACCGAGAGCTTGAAATGTGGCTAGTCTGAATTAAGATGTGCAGTAAGTCAATCAAACATTCGATTTTTAGCATTTAGAAAAAAAGAGTGTAAAATATCTCAGTAGTTGTTTATATTGTTGATCTGTTGGAATAACATTTTGGATATCCAAAATATTGAATATTAATATTGGGTTAAAGAAATAAAATGTAATTTAAAAAAGTTAATTTTACCCGTTTTTACTTCTCTAGTGTGGCTACTAGAAAATATGACTCTCATTACATTTCTACAAGATAGCACTGGGTGAAAGCACATTCTCAGCAAAGGCCTGGGCTTGCTCACTTACTCCCTTTACTCAAGCTGTTCCTCCCTCCAGAAGGTCTCCCCATCTTCCACCTATGCAACTCCTTTGCATCCAGCAAAACCTCCTTCTAATGTTGCCCTTTGAAGCCCCATGCCCACAGGCAGAAGTAACCTTCCCACCTTCAGAACTGTGGAACGTTTTTTCTTTTACTTTTTTTTTCTGGATTTAAAAATACATTCCTAGCACACTTTACATGTAATTATTAAAATATATTTTATCTTCTGTATTATATTGTAGGTCCTTGTGGCCATGTTTTGTTTATTTTTTTATTCCAGGTATAGATAGCCAACAAATGCATATAACTGACTTGGAAATATTAAGTCTGTGCAAGAATATCACACATGCTACTTTGCGTTTGTCCTGGTCTGTATTCCAGTTTTCTCCATCACCTCCTCGTCCACTCACTGACACACCACAGGTGCACACTGTCTCACCCCCATTGCCATATCCACTCAGCCACCAAATAATGGCACTTTCCTGTGCCAGGTGCTGGTGGAATATGGGCGAACACCCGTGAATAAAAAGACACAGCCCTTGCCTTCATAAAAGCCGCAATCTAATGGAGAGAGTGATAATTAAAAAGCGAATAGACCCACATGGACTTATGAACTGTGATATGGAGGATTCAGAGGAGGTGCCAGTGGGGGAGGGCAGGTTTATTTAGATTCATGGTCAATTGGTGGCAATGACCTTTAAGTAGAAGCTGGTGGGATGAGGAGGCAGCTATGTACAGAGCAGAGGAGGAGAGGCCCAGGCTGAGAATCTGATGCGAGAAGATCCCGAGATGGGCAAGAGCAAGGTGTGCTAAGCCTAGGGAGGGAGGAGGAAAGCTGCATGAGACCAAAGGGCATTTTCTCTGCAGTCCAACCTTTGTGTGCATGAGAGGAATCGCTAGTAGGTCAGTTTCCTCTCTGTCTTCTGAGTTTACTCTTTGGAACTTCAGAAGCATCATGGACTACACTGGGCTCTTAACCTCTTTTCAACAAAGCATAAAGATTAAGTCCATTTTTTTTCTCATAGCGTTACATCTAGGTGACTGTGTAATACAGTATATGTATATGTATTCTTATGAAGATCATGTATATAATCTCATTTTGATGACCTTTTGATATAAATCAATGGTTCTCACCCACGGTTGATTTTGTCTTCCATGAGACATTGGGCTATGCCTAGAGACAGTTTGGGTTGTCATAACTGCTTGGGTGGGGAGTGCTGCTACTGGCATCCAGTGGATAGTGGTCAGGGATGCTGCAAAATATCTAATACACAGGACAGGCCCTCCCTGCACCCAATGAAGTATTATTTGCCCAAAATGTCAGTAGTGCTGAGAGGGAGAAAGAGTCAGGATGAGGACTTTTTTTTTTTTTTTTTGAGATGGAGTCTCTTTCTGTTGCCCAGGCTGGAGTACAGTGGTGCAGTCTCCTCTCGCTGCAACCTCTGCCTCCTGAGTTCAAGCGATTCTCCTGCCTCAGCTTCCCAAGTAGCTGGGATTACAGCTGTGCGCCACCACACCCGGCTGCTTTTTGTATTTTTTAGTAGAGACAGGGGTTTCAGCATGTTGGCCAGGCTGGTCTCGAACTCCTGACCTCAAGTGATCCGCCCACCTTGGTCTCCCAAAGTGCTGGAATTACAGGCATGGGCCACCGCTCCTGGCCAGGATGAACACATTCTTGTGATAGGTAGAAAGTTGAATCTGTGACAGAGACTGCCAGATGCTACATCACATCTGTTGTTCCTTCCATTCTTAGTAAAAGAAACCCAATTTTTTTCAAGGTCACACAATGCATGCAGCTAACAGGTGCTATGTCCCAGTGTCCTCTGCAGTTAGGTGTGGCCATGTGACTAAGTCCTGGCCACTGAGATATAAGCGGACATGTGCTATCCTTTGGGAAGGTTGCTAAAATGGAGTTGACTTGGCATGCATTGTTGTCAAGGGGGCATTTTGCCCTTGTTTTTCTGATTTCCTGCTCCCTGGAAGGTGGTGTAATAGCAGGAGCTCAAAACAGCCATCTTGACATACTGATGACCTTGAGAATGGAAGCCGTGAAGCAGTCTTGAGGTGACCCTGAAGATGGCAGAGCACAAAGTCAGCAGCCTTGGTCTCCAATGACTTCATGGAGCCCCTGGACTCTTTCCCTCCCTCCAGCCTTTTTTAGGTGAAAGAATGTGCCCTGCCTGATAAAACTTCTGTTACTTTAGTTGCTTGTAATATGCAGCTGCGTCTATTTTTAGCTGAGAGCGTCACGGTCACAGAGAAGGCTGAAGGTCCAGGGCCCTTTCTACTGGTTCTTTCTCACTACAGGTATCAGCACTCCTCTTTTGGTACTGGTCTCCCTTGCTAAATTGTCAGCCTCAGACACAATTTTCAAATTCTAGGCCAGACTCTACCTGTGGGGAGATTTGTGTGTAGCCCATCTTGCAGGATCATGCCCCAGGTTGTTTAATAAATTCCCCCACCTTTGGGTGCACATTATGGCACTGGCACAGCATAGTAGCCTCGCTGCCCTCTGATCTTTCTTGGAGACATTCAGAAGCTGTGAAGGAGCTGGGTACTGAGGAGTGTGCACCAGGCTTGGCCCCACTGCTGTCACTTTTGAAGTCTGAAGTTCTGTGTCGGAGCGTGGATTTGGAAGCGTTAAGATATGTTTGCCAAAGGCTGGAGTTTTGATGTGGAGTGGAGAAAGAGCTGTTACTTTGAGGGGGAGAAAAACACCTTTCATTTCTTTAGGGAAAGATAAGTAATGCAACTTTGCAGTTTCTCACTTCTGATCTTCTGGGGAGCAGATGTTTCTTAAGGAATGGCAGGTCCAGAGGCGACATATTTAAGTTCGCAAACACCACACATTTAGATGTTAGACATTTCAGTGTTGCTAAAGAAAACCACCAAACGAAACAGCCAACTCTCCCTCTTAGTTTGTCAAAGAGAGACTTTTAAAAATTCACTTGGCTGCTGGCTGGGGGGACTGGCTCACTTGCCAGTCTCAGAGATGTGGGAAGGGGGTGACTGTGTGAGTGGGGTTGGGGAGACCAGTGATTGGAGGAGAAGGGATATGGGGGTGCCTGGGTACACAGAGAAGCCTCCCTTCCTTGTGGGGACAGACAGGGAACTGCTCCATGGGCCAGACACCCTCCTGCTCATCCACGTTACAAATGGCGAACATCTGCTCCTTCAAGAGGCAGTATCATGGCACTCAAGGGGGAATCCACCCCTGTGCTACACGGGCAGTTATCTCCTAAGATGCTTTCTCCAGGAGGCAGAAACTAGGAGGAGAAGAGGAGCCTTAGGTAAATGAATGGAAAGGATTCCTTCAGATAAGAATGAATGACACCTGGGTTTTAAATGATGCACTTTTGGTTGAGTAAATGGCTTCCCTTAGCCTGATGACCCTCTTCCCATGCATGCACATGTTAGTTTTGAAGACATTGTTGAGGCTGAATGTTAGGGGAGGTTGCTGCAGAGAGCAGAGAGAGAGGGAGTTTTAAGCAGCTGTATTCTAGCTATGGTCTGAACAAGATGAAATTCAGCCTTTTATTTTTAGCAGGGATTGGGGGACCAGGAAGAACCTTCTAGAGGGGACTGAAGAGCTTCTTTCGGAGGATGAGGATGAGAAGGTTAGGGATGCCCTCCAAACACCTGCCAGTGCAGCAGCAGCAACAGCAGAGCAGTCCCACTGCACACAGCATAACTCCACTTCCCAGTCTCAGAGGCTCCTACTGTCAGTGCTCTGGTGGAGAAACTGAGGCCCAGAGGTTGTAGTGACTTTTTTCCCATCTTCCCAGAAATTCCCTAGGAGGAGTACGGCCAGCCTGGGGCTCCTGGCATCTCGTGTAAGGGTTTTGTCTGCATGATTGCTTTGCCTTCATTATATCACTTTCTGCTCGGGTTCTTGGAAGTGTTCCATAAATGCCCTGCTGTGTGAAGCTCTTTCTTAAAATAGGAAGAGGATAAACTCATCTAAAGGAAGGGAAGGACCTTGTGAAGAGAGCTGGGCATAATTACAACTCACCCTGGTTTCACTAGTTCAAGCAGGCAGATGGTGGATAGAACTGAAGCCAGATAATTTGCACTTACCAAATTAGCACCCGTCTGTTAGTCTGAAGAAATGGGAAAAAAATGGGCATCTCTCTTTTAACCATATAAGGTAAATAAAAGCCAGTATTCATGGAGTGTTGGCCCTACGGGATGCAGAGTCAATGCTGTCCCAGCTACTGCTCTACAGCCCATAGGCTTCCCCCTCCCACTGCCAGTGGGGGGCAGCCCAGTGTAGCGGGAAGAACTTAGTCAGACAGCCAGAGGTTCAAATCTTAGCTCTGGTACTTACTAGTTGTGTGATCTTGGGGAACTTAACACCAGAGAGGCTGTTTATTCACCTATAAAGTGAGGGTAATAATATCTATTAGTCTAATCAGTAAATAAAAGTAAATGAGCAGGTTGTAGTTGGCCATCTGCAGTGATAGCTCATTGGTAATGGCCACCAACCACCATTCAGTCATCACCTACATATGACCATAGCCACAAGAAGGGTGGTGGAAGGGACTAAGGGGAAGGCTGGTCCAGGGCAAATTCCCTATCACTCCAGGACATTGCCCACAAACCACATGCTCTTGTGGTCAGCCATATGTGAAAGAAGGATGAGGCTTTTACTCTGCAGGAGTTATAACCACATGATAGAGCAACTCACATTCTTCCAAGCAGCCATGGACACATTTTGGAAACAGTTTGTCATTCACCACTCTTTTCCACCAACTATTACTGAGTGGCCCTACTCAATGTCAGGCACTGCTCTGGCATTGAGAAGACTGGTTCTGCACTCAAGGAATTGTAAATCTGGGAGAGAAGGGAGATACACAAATGTAATTATTATAAAACATGTAAAATGCTATAATCAAGGTGTGATGAGTCCCACTAAGAATGGGACGGAGGGGGCTGTGGGATGTCACTCATGTGGACACTGAACTTGGCCTTTAGGGACAAGGGGTATTTCAGCAGGTAGTGACGGGGTAGGAAGGGCCCCCCAGGCAGAGAAACAACATGTGAGCAAGGTCTCAGGGGTGGCAGTGCCTGGCTCTCCCAGAGAGAGTGAGCAACACAGGGTAACCAGTGTCAGTCCCACCTGGGCATGGCAGAGCAGGGCTGCGTCTGACCCTGAAGGGCCTTTTCTGAGTTTGAATGTGGGCCTTGAAAGGAGAGTTTTTAGTCAGTGGAGTGAGTAATCCCTGAGGGTTGCAGTTTGGGAAGATCCATCTGGCTGCACCAGGGAGAATGGACCACGAGAGGCAAGAGTGGAGGCAGTGAGACCAGTTTTTAGGCTATTGCAGGAGTGCGGGGGTGGGGGATGGGGGGAGGGGTTGAATGGAAGCAGTGGCAGAAGGAATGGATTGAAGTCCCCATGAGAGGAGACACTGGGCAAACTTGGTGATGAATCGACCACGGGGTAAGTGTCAGAGGGCCAAGGGTGAATACCTTATGACTTTCTTGGGCAGTTAGAATCTTGGGCCAGCTTTCTCTGAGAGCACTTTCATTGTAATGCTTGCAATGTACTTCTCCTTTGCCATTGGACTGAGTGTTCCTCGAATGCGGTGACTCTGTGTTATTCATTCTACCTGTAGCCCTCATGCTAATACAGAGTATGGTCCCAACAAGCATAGAATTAATATGTTTGTGAATAAATGAATGAACTATTCATTCTGCCTTTTACTGCACACTCCTGCCTGGAGAGTGTGTGCCCAGTTGGCTTCTTACAGGTCTCAGCATGGGGTCTCATTATCTCCATGGAATAATGAGGATAATGGCGGTGATGGTAGTGATGTGATAGTGATGAGGATGATGATGGCAGTGATGGTGGTGATGGTGATGATGGCGGTGATGGTGGTGATGGTGATAGTGATGAGGATGATGGTGGTGATGATGGTGATGGTGATAGTGACGATGATGATGGTAGTGATGGTGGTGATGGTGATACTGATGATGATGATGGCAGTGATGGTGGTGATGGTGATAGTGATGAGGATGATGGTGGTGATGATGGTGATGGTGATAGTGATGACGATGATGGTGGTGATGGTGTTGATGGTGATACTATGATGATGATGATGGTGATGGTGATAGCAATGAGAATGATGGTGGTGATGATGGTGATGGTGATAGTGATGATGATGATGGCAGTGATGTTGATACTGATGATGATGATGGCAGTGATGCTGGTGATGTTGATACTGATGATGATGATGGCAGTGATGGTGATAGTGATGATGATGATGACGATTGTGGTGATCGTGGTGATGGTGATAGTGATGAGGATGATGGTGATGGTGCTGATGGTGATAGTGATGAGAAGGATGGTAGTGATGGTGATAGTGATGAGGATGATGGTGATGGTGCTGATGGTGATAGTGATGAGAATGATGGTGGTGATGGTGATAGTGATGAGGATGATGGCAGTGATAGTGGTGATGGTAATACTGATGATGATGATGATGGCAGTGATGGTGATAGTGATGATGATGATGATGACTGTGGTGATGGTGGTGATGGTGGTGATACTGATGATGAGGATGATGGTGGTGATGGTGTTGATGATGATAGTGATGAGGATGATGGTGGTGATGGTGTTGATGATGATAGTGATGAGGATGATGGTGGCGATGGTGGTGACGGTGATAGGGATGAGGATGATGGCAATGATGGTGGTGATGGTGATAGTGATGAGAATGATGGTGGTGATGGTGATGATGGTGATAGTGATGAGGATGATGGCGGTGATGATGGTGATGGTGATAGTGATGAGGACGATGGCAATGATGGTGGTGATGGTGATACCAATGATGATGATGGGAATGATGGTGGTGATAGTGATACAGATGATGATAATGGCAGTGATGGTGATAGTGATGATGATGATGATGATGGTGGTAATGGTGATAGTGATAATGTGATGCTGCTCCCCCTCCTCTTTCTAGAACATTATGCTTCTGTTCTGAATTTCCTTGGGGATTGCAGGAGGCCTAATTAACTAATGTGAGGAAAGTGATTTGATTGGCACTTCTAGGCTGCAAAAAGGTATGGGCTCAGGGAACATCTTCTTTACACAGTGATCATTGCTCTCATAGCCCCTCATGAGGGGCCCCATTAAGGTGCTTCTATCAAAGGTAGATAAAACTCCAATCCCTTTAGCCTGGTTATTACATTTCAGAACTATCCATCTCTCCATCTATAAAGTTTTCCCTTGATTTCTCATTTGCTCAGTATGGATTTGCAGCTGCTCTTCTGTTGTGCTCTGGGCTGCTCCTGGCTAGGTATGAGGAGCCCTGGCTGCCCTTGGGGAGGCAAGAGGAGATCCAGGGTTAGTGAGCAGTGAGGCAGGAGGGAGAGAAAGGGAAAGGAAGGAGAGAGGCTGCTTTTCCTTAGACAACTTGAGTCATATTGGCAATTGCTCTAGAATTTGAAACCATGCTCAGAAGGCATGTCTTCTGGTTGTACGTGCAGGTCAGCCTCTGGGAACTGGAATGCTCCGGGCATGGGTTTTCTGGTTAACTGTGGATTATTGAAAATCTTTGTTTTGGTTAGACTCGTTAAACTTTTTCAAAGGCTTCTGTTCATTTTCCTTCCTCGGATCTTTGAATGTTGAACATTATTTACTTTTGATTTGGTGGTTTAGAAAGCTTCCAGGATCATGATTCAGAAACCCCATTCTAAAAAGGCCAGTTTTTATTTTGCTTGACCATAGGTGTGGAAGGCTCAGGGGACTGTGTGAATCTCACTTCGGGATGCATTCCTGATTTTGTTTGTCTAAATTCCAGATATCAGCTTGTTTCTTGTGATTTGCTTCTACTGAAGTTTAAGGCAGAGAATTCTAAATATGTGAGAGCTCAAGCTGCTTTCTGATGAATGACATTTTTGCCATATATCAGGTGCTCCCTCCTCCCTATTTTTTCTCAGGCTTAAAGTGAGGGGTGACCCTGTGAATCTAGAGAGTTACGTGTAAGACTGTACCCAGCCCTATTGCTAACTCTCTGTGTGAGTTTGGTGGTTCAGTCAGTTCTGCTATAATGCTTGTTTTGGAAATGCAAATCTGTTCCAATGCAATTGATGGATTAGGGAATGATCTGAGCGTAACACAGATTTCACATTTACTTGCATGCGATTTAGCCTACGAGAAACACTAGGTGAATGCAGAAAACTGCATACAGATGAACTGAGTGGCATGACAATGTATAGAACGCATGCTTACACACTTCAAATGTGGCCCAGTGACCTTGGTTGGTTTCCCTTTTGTTACCCTGACCTGCTCAAGGAACTAGGTTTTTCTGATAATGGCTACTATTTTCCTGGGGCTGACATAACAAAGTACCACAACCCAAGTGTCTTAAAACAACAGAAATCTATTCTCTCACAGCTCTGGAGGCTGGAATTCTAAAACCAAGGTGCCCACAGGGCCATGCTCCCTATGAAACTCTCAGGAGAATCCTTCCTTACCTCTTCCTGGCCTCTGGTGGTGACAGTCAGTCCTTGGTGCTTCTTTTCTTTTATCTGAGATGGAATCTTGCTGTGTTGCCCAGGCTGAAGTGTAATGGCACGATCTCAGCTCACTGCAACCTCTGCCTCCCAGGTTCAAGCGATTCTCGTGCCTCAGCCTCCCTTGTAGCTGGGGTTACAGGCGTGTACCATCGTACTCAGCTGATTTTTGTATTTTTAGTAGGGGCAGGGTTTCACCATGTTGGCCAGGCTGGTCTTGCACTCCTGGCCTCAAGTGATCCACCTGCCTCAGCCTCCCAAAGTGCTGGAACCACAGCCGGCCTTTGGTGTTTCTTGACCTGCATCTGCATGGCTCCAGTCTCTGCCTCTGTCTTCACATGATGTTCTTCCTGTGGGTCTCTCTGTGTCCAAATTTCCCTCTTTGTGTAAGAACACTAACCATATTGGATTAGGGTTCACCCTAATCCAGTCTGATCTCTGCTCAATTTGATTATATCTGCAAAGCCTTATTTCCAAATAAGATTACATTCACAAGTACTAGGGATGAGGACTTAACATTTTTTTGTGTGTGTGAGGGGTGGGGGTGGTGGTGACACAATTTAACCTATTAACAATAACCAAACCAAGTTCCAACTCTGCTTGACTTCTTGTGTCCCCAGAATTGGCCCAAATCTACCAATGCCACATACCCGCTTCCTAACAGACCCACCATGCACCGTCATGTTTCCAAGCCCTTGGCCTTTCCACCACTTATCATGTCACCTACCTGTTCTCCAGGGCCAAAGTCTAGTTCTGCCTTGTCCCCAAATCCTGAAGACAAAGATCTGATGACTCTATCACTGGATCCCCTCCCTAAATTCTTACAACTGTTGCTCAGACATAGCCTCATTAGTACAGTAAATAACAAAAGCAATGCCTAGTCCGATGGGTCTCATCTACCAGGGCTATGAGGCAAAGTGCATGGCCTTGGCACACCGCTGCGTGGAGTGGGATCTTAGCTCTGCCGTTTCCTAACCGTGTGACCTTGAATAAAATGACTTATCTTCCCCATGCTACATCCTCTTCATCAATAAAATGTGGATAAGAACAGTGCCAAACTCATAAGTTGTGAGAATTAAATGAGATGGTTCCTGTAGAGTGCTCAGCATGGGGCCTGCACATTTGTTAATTTTATTGTGAGTGCTGAGGACACTTGCCTTTTAAAAGTACTGCTTTTTAGGTTGATGCTGAGCCTGGGCTGGTGTGCACTGCTAGGATTGGAGTCAATAAAGGAAGAGCCATCAAGGGCTGGGACAAGAGGGAAGTGCAGGACCAGGAGAGTTGAGTCCCAGGGAGAGACTGTGGCTAGGGGCAGAGTCTGGTGCAAGCAGAGTCATATCTAGGGGACAGGACTGAGATATGTCACCATCTGCACATGGAAACAGAGATATGTCATGCCTGTGCCTGTACAGAGAAATGGCTTATCAAATGAATGAATTATTGAATAATGATAAGTTTAGTTCAAAGTAGTTGTAGAAAGAGATATAGATAGGGAAGATGTCCCAGTAAGTAATTATATCAAGTCAGATAGTTGGCTGGGCAGGGGTGGGGTGAGGCAGGAGAACCTGTGGCCCTTGGCCAATTCTTGTGTATTACATAAGTTGGTGTTTACTGTTTATTGAAAAACCACTGTTTACCAGATTATTAAGACTCTTTTCTATTTCATGTAACAAAACCAGCACAAGCTGATTTTCACAAGACGGGGAACCTTATTTTGAGGATGCAAGGGTATGAGTTTCATGGAAGCCAGGGGCAGAGATGAATTAAAAGCAGAGCCTTGAATGATATCTACCCTCTGTCTCCTGTTTCCTCTTTGTATATCTATGTTCCTTTTCTCTCTCTGCATTTGAAGACTAGCTCCTCCCATTGTTCCAGGCTGGTTGGCAGAGCACAGGGTCCCCATCAGCTCCTGAGGTAGTGGGAGTTCATGGGCCACTATCCAGAGAGAGACTGATTTCTCTCAGCACTCATCCAGTGCAGAATCTTGGGGAAATGCACGCATATTGGCCTGGCTTGTGTTAGGTGCCACCTTCCCACCACCCCGGAACACAGAGGGGTAGTGGAGTCAGGCACCTTAGCACCCACCCCTGCAACACAGGGAACTTCACAGAAGAGGGGTGTGGACAGTGTTGGGCACAGCTGGGCAAATAACCCAATCGGATAGTCTGCTAGGCACTTTAGGCATGTTATGTTTTAAATCCTCACCACAACCTTGCAAAACATGCATTAACTTTCCCAATAAGGCACCACCAATACATAGTGGATGCAGGGTTTTAATTTAGATCTGTTTGAAACAAAGGACCCCGCCCCAGATTACGTTATTTGCTCAAGGCCAGAATTAATTGGTAGCTAAATGTGCACTCATCAGCGTGATACAGTTTTTAAAATACAAAACCACACTCAAGGAAGAAATATAAATATAAACCAGTCCTCACAGCTGGGAGTCTAATATACTTGGTTGAAGTCCAATATCTGACTCCCAAGTCCTAAGGTTGGCCCTGCCCTTTTGCATGCTGTATGAGCTGGCTCCTGGGAAATGCAGGCCCCCTCCCATAGCAGAATCTGTACTTTCAGCAGTGGCTTCTCTACTCAACATGTTTACCTGTGAGACTGAATCCTGGCCTGCAGGTGGTCAAAAAAGCTGATACATATTAGAGACTGGGCTCATCCACTTCTTCCTGCAGGCAAAGCTGGTACCAGAATCCTCTTAGGGGAGGTCAATGAATCTTTTGCTTAGAGACCAGACACAATCACTGTCTGGATTATCTGCAACTCAAGGCTGCCGAGTAGCTGGGCAGAAGTGATTTACGGAGGAATAGTTCCCGACAAGGGACTCTGGTGACCTTATAAACCAAGAGACTGAAGCAGCTCAGCTTCTCTCTTCCCAGGGTGGAATTAATTCCACCTTAATCTCTGCAGTCCATTTGATATTTTTTTTTCAATAAAGAGAATTCAGATCCCAGCAGTCTATGCTGCTTCTTGGAGACATTTAAATGACCAATCTCATTAGTGTGGGAGCTTCTTCAAGGAAAATTGAAACCAGCAAACTGGCTATGAGAAGAATAGAAACATAGTATGGAAAGGAAGAAAAATAGGGAAATGTGTAAAGGCTTTTATTTCCAGGCTAACAGCTCTTTTCTGGGTAGTTTTGGTATTTCTTTCATTTTTTAATTGATTGATGGGTTGTAAGTGGTTGATAGGCATACTTATTGGAAAGTTTTGGTTATGGTAGGGGAGAAGTTCTCTTTCTTTTTCCATGTTTCTTCTGGTTCATAGAATTGTACTAATACTTCCTGATGGCATTAGGGAGATCTTTCCACTTCTCAGTGACTCCTCCATGGGTAGAGGAGAATCCACTGAAAGGTGAGACAGTGAGAGTCTGATAACCTTCTCACCATGCCTGTGTCTCTTCATGGTGCAGATCTGTATCATGGCTGATTCTCATGTGTCTGGTCCCTCTTGTACTCTCTTCCCTGGCTAAGATGGGAGGCAGGTCCTTGTCATCCCTGGTAACTATTTTGATGGCTCGGTAAATGTCTTTTCTGCAAGCTCAAACCTTCCTTGTGTGGGAGGATCAGGGTTGGGGCTTGGAAAGAAAGACTGGGAAGCTTGTTGGGGTCTTGAGTGTAAACTTTTCTCCTGGTCACAAAAGCAAATATTTTTATTCAATTTAACTCAGGTGATTTTGAAGTTGATTTTGAGAAGAACATGCTGAGAAACTCCCCATAACAACAAGGAGACCACAGGGCCATAACGAAGCTGGTAGACAGAGACAACATGGTCTCTTGGTTGTATAGGTTACAGAGCATGTAGCTGTCATCTGGGAAGCTTGCTCTGGACTGAGCTCCAAACCTCCCTGCAAAGCCATGACTGAGAGAGTGGACTCCAAATGACAACTCATGAAGGAGGCGAAATAGCTCCTTGAGAGTCACGCTCATTAGCCACAAAGGGTGGACAAAGTTCTCATATTTTGGTTCAATGGTCTTTGACCTTGAAAAGAACAGGGAGTCTAATTACCTCACTAGCTAGAGGGTCAAACCTGAGAAAAATCATACCAGAGTCTGAAAAATTTGAGGCTTACTTGGATTTTTCCCAGGCGGTCACTAGAACTGAAAATTATTCAGTGTTTACATGAGTAAACCTAGATTCTTCTATGAAGAACCTTTGGGACCAGCCCTCATTGATTTAGAAGAGGCAAATTTGTCCAACAAATCGAGATCTGAGTAAGAATGAGAGACAAATCTTAGTCTCAGCTCCCACACTGCTTTCCCCATGTGTGAAACGGGGATTTTAACATCAACTTCTTTCTTAGATCTTTGTTGTATGTGCAAGGACATCTTTTAGAAAAGGATCAACATGCACCCACTGAATCAATTCTGTTCTAATCATTTAATATGTTCAGCCACATGTGACAGAAACCTCCATCTCGCCACCATAGAAAAAGACCCCAAACTGTGCCTTAAACAACAAAGGAGTTCTTTCATAAAAAAGTTCAAAGACATTTACATAGAAGGATAAAAACCCACCAACAAAGCAAGATCATAGGAGTGAGTAGGGGAACCTACCCTACCAGACTTTAAGACATATTAGAAACATGTGGTAGCAAAAACTGAGGTGGTCAGGCAAGAACAGCCAAAAAAATCAATGGAACAGAGTCAGTATAGGGAGTAAATACCCAGTTAAGATGAATTATGAATGATTGAGGGAAAGATGAATTATTTAATTAACAGATTTGGCTAAATCTACTTACCATACAGAGAATCATTAAACTAGTGCCCTACCTAATGCCACATATAAAGGTGACCTAGAGATGGATTAAAAACCTAAGTAGGAAGGGCTAAACTGTAAGGTTAAAAGAAGATTTCCTTTGAGACCTAGGATAAAGGATAACTTCTTTTTTTTTTTTTTTTTTTTTTGAGGTGGAGTCTCGCTCTCTTGCCCAGGCTGGAGTGCAGTGGCGCCATCTCAGCTCACTGCAAGCTCTGCCTCCCGGGTTCACGCCATTCTCCCGCCTCAGCTTCCCGAGTAGCTGGGACTACAGGCGCCCGCCACCACGCCCGGCTAATTTTTTGTATTTTTAGTAGAGACGGGGTTTCACCGTGTTAGCCGGGATGGTCTGGATCTCCTGACCTCGTGATCCGGCCGTCTTGGCCTCCCAAAGTGCTGGGATTACAGGCGTGAGCCACCACGCCCGGCCTGGATAAAGGATAACTTCTTAAACGGAATTTTAAAAGCACAAAATATAAGGAAAAAAGTATTTTATTTAACCATAATCATATCAAAATCCAGGATTTCTATTGGATGAAGGATACCATGGACAGTGAATGAGCTGATGACAATTGGGAGAAGATATTTTACTGTGTTTAAAACTGACAGAGCACTATTATTTAGAATTCACAGGAAATTCTTGCAAATCAACAAGCAAAAGATGAGAACTCCAAATAAAACATGGGCAAAGGTTATGAACAGGTAACTTATAAAAGAGGAAACCTGAACAACTAACAAGTATATGCAGAAATAATCCAAATCTCTTTCAAATGCAAATTAAAATGTTACTTTAATGTAGTAGACTGACAAAAATGTAGAGGTTGGATAATGTTTGTTGAGGTTGTAGGAATATGGAAAATCTCATGCCAATAAGAATATATATTTTGGCCAGGCACAGTGGCTCACGTCTGTAATTCCAGCACTTTGAGAGGCTGAGGCTGGCAGATCATGAGGTCAGGAGTTTGAGACCAGCCTGGCCATCATAGTGAAACCTAACCTCTACTAAAAATACAAAAATTAGATGGGAGTGGTGGTGGGCACCTGTAGTCCCAGCTACTCAGGAGGCCGAGGCAGAAGAATCTCTTGAATCCAGGAAGCAGAGGTTGCAGTGAGTTGAGATCACACCACTGCACTCCAGCCTGGGTGACAGAGTAAGACTCCATCTCAAAATAACAACAACAACAACAACAATAATAATGATAATAATAATAATGAATATGTATTTTGTTGTAGACATTCTGAAGGGCAACATAGCACTAGTTAGTCACACATATTTGTTAACCATATGACCCAGAGATTCCATTCCTGAGTATATATTCCAAAGGTGCCTAATGGGATTGTACCCAGGTGCAAATCTGGGTGCCTATCAATGGGCAGTAACAAATGTAAAATGTGATAGAAGCACACAATGGAGTGCTATTGAGAAGTTAAAAATGACAGATTGGAGATATATATATATATATATTATATATATATATAGAGAGAGTGCAACATGGATGGATTCTCAGAACTTAATATTGAGTGAAAACAGTAAGGAACAGAATGAAGCATATGACATTATATATGTATGTAAATTAAAATTCTATATGCATGAAATATGTACGTATTTTACAAAAATGCATATAAACAAAAGACCCCCATTAACCTTATCAGAATGGTAGTCAGTGGTCAAAGTAACAGGATTGGGAAAGAGAAATAAAAGGGGATAAATAAATACATGAATGAATGAATGAAAGGAGAGAGACAATGCTTGATTGAATATGTCATGAACTAAGAGTATGGCTGACTCAATTCTCTGGCCTAAAGCCTAGTAAAATAGAAAAGAAAAAAGAGATGATTAAATATGGCCACTAGGTCTTACAATTTAGTAAAAGGACATAGACATATTTCATTTAAACAGTAGGATGGAATTATTGAGATATTTTGGAACAATTCTGCTTGTGATAGAATAGTGACACAAATGATGATGTAGTGACTTCTGTCTGAGTGGGGGCTCCGGAAATGAGAAGTGGTCTTGCAGAGGAGACAACAAACTATTGGGGGAGACTGGCATGAACAGAAATAATGTAATTCAGAGAATGATAGGGAAAAATTCAAAGTGAATTATAACAATAAATTCAATGGGAATGCAAGGAAAGTCACGATAATTCTGCAGAGGGAATTGAGGAACGCACCTTGATCCTGAGCTAAGCCCATAACACCGGGCTGGCGACTCAGGCAATCAGTCAGTCTGGGGTCACATCTAGGTCCAGAAATGGCTGCTGACTTTAGCAGACTATGCACGGAAACTCAAATCAAAGCTCTGTACAATCGTACCCCCAATGTAGTTAGTGTGACCTGAGAACCAATCAAACAATTAGTAATAAAATATAAACTTCCATTCCGCTTCCTCAGTGAGGAGGTGAATCATTTTAAAATCAGGTTCCAATGCTGTTTTTTTTGTTTTGTTTTTGTTTTTGTTTTCAGGACCATGGCATTTAGATTCTGTTTCCAAGTTTGTAGATATAATGAGATGATTTATCATGGAAAATTATTGCATGATCATCAAAAAGTAATGAAAGTTGTCACAACCTTCCTTCTTAATGGTATTTTTCCCTGACCTCCTTCTCCCTACCCCAAAAATGAGCTCCAGGATTCTAGCATGGAGCCAACCCAGGGATCTGATACTATTTAATTCATGCAAGCAGTCAACCATAAATACATTTTTCAGAAGTAAAGACAACTTCTGCAACTTTTTAATTAAAGCATAAAAGCCCTTAATTAAAGAGACATAAATCACTGAGAAACCTTTAAATCTTCATAATCTTTTGTGGCATTGTATGTGTGTTTCCTGCTGTGCTCACTACAATCTCAAAGGCAGCAGAGTCCAGAAAGGGACAGCACTGTTCTCCAGTGTCCTGGAGCAGTGGCTTGGCAGGACCAGGCATTCGGTGGCTGTGTCATGGTGGAGGTGCTGGTGTGGACCCTGTACTCAGTGGAGAGAGGCCCAGAAGACCTTAGAGCAGGAACATCCAGCCCTGCTTCTGTCTTAATCTCAGCCCACACTCAGAGTGTTTGGTAGGTCAAGATGGCAGTCATTTCTAGGGGACAGAGGGACAAGTCAAACAACACCAGGAAGAAGCAATCAGACAAATCAAGAATATACAACATTTATAAAACTATCAGCCTGGGTTCATCAAAAAATCAGTGTCGTGAAAGAAAAAAGTTGGAGGACTATACTGAATTAAAAGAGACTCAACAGACACTACAACCAAATACAATGTGTGACTTTTGATTGGATCTTGGTAATTGTGAAAAAAAAATCCTATAAAAATATATTTCTTAAGATGATGGAAAAATTGAATAGGGACTTGATGTTAGATAATATAATGGAATATTATTAATTTTATTTTACACAATAATGGTATTGAAGGTATGTAGGATAATGTTTTATTCTCAAGAGAGGTTTGCTGAAGGGTCTAGAAGTGAAATTTCATGATGTCTACAAATGTGACAAGATGATAACAATTGTTGGGTATAGGTGGAGGGCACCTAGTGTTCATTTTATTAATCTCAAACAGTTTATATACATTTGAAGCAACTTTGTCTCAACACTTGGGGGGAGAAAGAATGGCAACTTCTTTGTAACTTCTATTTGATCTTCCTCTACATGTGGGTCACCAGTGTACTGAGTGAACGAGAATCAGGTTGGGCCAGTATATCTGGACAAGGTTTCCTCTCTTGTGACTTAGTGCCTTAGTATTGTGAAAGTACCCCTTTTCCAGGTTTTAAAATAATATGGGCTTTAAGAACAAGGTAATTCTTCAGGTCTTCCCTCTGGAGCACTCATCGCTGATCCACCCATATCTGAGGATTTAAAACTTATGAGCACAGAAGTCCTCATTCTCCTGGAGCTCCCAGTCTAGCATGGGAGACAGATGGATAGTTAGGCAGTTAGTCCCCATGAGGCATCATCCCTTGCAGAGGCTTCTGACACCTGTGTCATCAAGTTTGCCATGATGCCTGGTGACCCTCCAATATTGGTGATACCATGCTCCTTCTTTCTCTGTTTAAAGATAGACAACAAGGACATCATATACATCTCAAAGTGGTGTTTATTGTTCTATGAGGCATTGGACATCACTGCTGGGTGCTGGGGGTCTCTGTGGGAAGATGGGAAAGTGGCAGGTCATAGAAGCTTTCACGTGGTTGGGTCCACTGTGGAACTTGAGATGGTGACTAGGTCTAGAATCGGACCGAGTCTCCGGGATCTAACAGGATCTAAGCCTGGCAAAGATCTCTCTCTCTCTCTCTCTCTCTCTCTCTCTCTCTCTCTCTATCCATCCATCCATCTATCTATCTGGCATCTATCATCTATCTAATCTCTGTCTGAATGGAAACACCATTGGACTAGACCCAGAAATCTCCATACTTTCTAGCTCATGTGTGAAGTAGCCACCTTCTCCCAGGGCTCAGTGCCTGAAGAAGCAGAGTGGAATTGTGTGGGATGGAGTCCAGCAGGGTCCCATCAAGAGACCAGCCTATCCATGCAGCTGGAGAAGAAAATGTCCCCCCATGCAGCCTTCCCTAAATTTTGAACCGTTCCTTGTCAAAACTGAAAACGGCTTTAATTTAGAGAGTGAGAGCTGGAGGGACCTCGGAGATCGCACCATGGTTTTCAAAGGGTGCTGCCACAAAGTTGTGGGACTCTGAGAAAGTTCAAATGGAAGTCAAGACTCAAACAGTTTGAAAACTGCAAGTCAAGTCCAACCTACTCACCTTATAGAAAATGAGCCTATTAGTTTCCTAGGATTGCCGTAATGAAGTACCACAAACCGAGTGGCTTGGCAGAAATCTGTTTCACAGTTCTGGAGGCTGGAAGTCTGAGATCAAGGTGTCTGCAGGGTTGTGCTCCCGCTGAAGGCACCAGAAGAGGTTGTTTCAAGCCTTTCTCTTAGCTTCTGGTAGTTCCTTGACTTGAGACAGAATAACTCCTTATGGAAAACATGGTATTCTCCCTGTATGGGTGTCTGTGTCCAAATTTCCCCTTTTTGTAAAGACACCGGTCATGTTGGATTAGGGTCCCATGCTCCTCCAGTATGACCTCCTCTTAATGAATTGCATCTGTAATATCCCTAATTCCCAAAAAATTACATTCTGAGGTATTGGTGGTGACCACTTTAACATATGATTTTTGGAAGAGACACAATTCAGCCCATAACAACGAGTAGAGAGGCATAGACTTGCCTTAGCTCAAGTAGCCTTGCCTGGTCATGGCCCCATGCCTGGGTCTGGGTCTCTTGGTCCATCACCCGGAGCTCCCTTCGTCACTGCAAACTGCTTCCCACCTGATGCTCGAGCTGAACAACAATGCCCAGGCACACTTTTCTCAGCCCTAGCATAGGAATCACTTGCCAGTTTTGGGGTGCCCTCATTCAACCTCTTTTTGTGAGTGCCTGATCTCCCATTTGGGGAATCCCCTATTGTATGGCCCTTCCATGGCAGGCAGCACTTGTTTCCCTCTCTGCGGATTGAAACGGCAGACCCTCTTTCTCCTGTCTTCAGGGAGCCCATGTGGATACATGCCTTAGGCTGAGCCAGTGAGACCTGCTGCCTGCGACTTGGTCCCTGGAATGAGCAATGGCACGACATGGAGGCCACATTTGGGTCCCAGTGCTGCAGCCACGCCTGCACCCGCCTGTCCTGTAAAGTGTCCTCGTGGGGCCTCCTCCCTAGTCATCCTCCAGGACTCCTTGCCTTCTTGCTCTTGCGAGTCCCTGATGTCCTTTTAGTAAGTTCCATCTTTGCCTAGGAGAGGCAGATGGCATCCATTTCTGTGACGGACACACCCAGGGTGTCCCAGCTTACCTGGGGTGGTGTCACAAAATTAATTTTAATTTTAGGCTGAGTCAGGACAAATCATGAGACCCTAAAGATGACAAATGACCATTATGTGGATTTTTTTTTTTCCTGAGACCTGAGACCTGTTCTCTGAGGGTCGGACTAACCCAACCAGCTTGGAGCTGGGGTAGGCAGGGAGAGGAGCTAATTTAGATTCCATGTCAGCCCACGCTGCGTGTCAGTTGTGTGAGTAAACAGCTTCCCCACTGGCAGAACACCAGGCCCAGCGATTTTATCTTGTTAAAACTGAGCCTAAACAAAACAGATAAGCGTTATATCATCCTCACGAATTAGTCCACCTCTGGTTTATCTTCTGAGAGGCTTGCCACCCTGTCATTTGTATCACTGTAAACATAGGTTGGGTAGATCACTCTTAACTAATTTAATTTGCTTTCAAATGTATATGTGTGTGGGGGACCTCCTTTAAACCAAATTATCTGGAAAAATAACATCAAGGTGGGTGAAGAAATGCAGGTGGCAAAACAAGGTCTTGGTTTTTTTTTTTTTTTGCTTCTGGAAAAAAAAAACCACCTAGGGATTTATTTTTGATTAAATGCCTTAGCCTTGCTTTGGTATTTATCTTTCTGTGGCAGCCCCTGATCTAGTCACAATGTGTAATTCCATTAGCATTATCTCTCCATTCATTTGAGAGGGGCTTCAGCCCGGACAGCCACAGCATAAAAGGGCTACAGCGTTCCGGAAGCTTATTTCTTATTTCTTCAGCAAGTTTATTCCTTTATCGGCAGCTCGTTTAAAGGGAACTAAAGGGGACCCCGTCAAATCGTTAAACGAGAATTTAATGTGGGTTTCTAAAGGCAAACCCAAAAGCTTTACAGAAAAAAAAAAAAAAAGGTTAAATTAAATAAATGAACAATGGCCCACAGCAAGCATAACTGATGGCTGAGGATAATGCGGACGGGCCTCAGATTTATGAAGGAGGTTTTATCTTTGTGCTTTTAATGAGAAGAGTGATTTTGATCGGGTGTCAGGACTCCTGGGTGCATTCTAGCTGAGCCGCTAAGTGACCTCATGACTCTGTTTCTCTCCCTGCACCGCACTCCCATCTTTGTCTCTTGTCCACCGCAGAGGTGATGCTGGGAGGAAGAAAGAGAGGCTCTTTCTAAAGTGCTTTGAGTAGCTGCAAAGGAAGATGAGGGCAGATGGAATGTAGATACTGGCAATTCTCATTTGTCCATGCTAATGGGAGGCAGGGTTCCCAGGGAGAAATGAATTGCACAGAGAATGCCCAGACCTTGAGTTTTAACTCTCCCTTCCCCGAGGGGCCTTTCACCTCATGGGCTGGCGGGTCACCTCTCTGGCTAGCTTTGCTTCTCCTCCTCTCCTTGCTGTTGTTCACCCCTTCACAGAAGTTCCCACCAGCCAAGACATATAGGGAAGATGAACAGCAGATGGGAAAGAGGAGAAGATGCTGGGGGTTGGGGTAGCTATGTGATAATAGCTCCCGGGAGCTGCTTGTAGGACACAGCGCCTGTAATCCTGTTTTCTGGGACAGGGATTTGAGGTGCCAAAAGAGTACATAACACGCAGCATTCTGAGAATGGAGTTGGGAGGGACTGTGACAGATGCCGACCCTTGCCATTAAAAATGGCAACACTAATGCATCTGAAAGGGAGATGGGGACAGCCTTTGCTGAAAACCCAATATGCTCCCAGTCCTGTGCTAAGTCCTTTCTATGTGTTACGTTTTTAAGGAAGTGTTTCCAAGCTTACAAATAAAATCTGGATCCTTATCAGTAAATTTTTTGAGCATTTCCAACATATACACATGTTATGTATTTATAAGTTATATATGTTCTATTGTTGTAATGCATTATGTATTTTATATGCATAACTGTATATATTTTAAAAGAATGAGAAAAATAAATAGAAATAGAAGTTACAATACTTTTTTCCTGCATCCTTGTGGAGTCATGGGCAGACACTAGGCACTCACAATTCACTCTGGCAATTCGTGCTCTTCACATCCTGCTTGTCAGAGAGATATTGTCACTTCCACTGTATGGATGAAGAACTGTGGTGAAGATTGGTTGAGTGATTTGATCAGAGCTGGGACAGTAACCCATGTCTTCTGAATCCATTACAGTGCATTCTCTTTTTCTTCCCTCTTGTCCCCAACATGGGCCCTGTGTTTCTGTGGCCCAACCTTCCCTCCATCCCCTGTTCCATGGCTCCCCATGTTGATTGCATCTGCGGGGGATGACACCTTGACTCTTGATTAGTCCAAATCAGTGTTAGTGATCCCATGCTTCCTTTCCAGGTGCTCATTTTCCCAGCCTCCCTTGCAGCTTGGAGTGGCCAATTCTGGCCAATCAGACATGCAGGAGCACTCTGAGAGGTTTCACTTGCTGTCAGAAGGGAGCACTGGGAAGGAGATGCAGAGAAAGTAGGAAGAGAGACTGGGTCCTTGATAACCTCACTGAGTCCTTGATAACTTCACTGAGTCCCTGAACCAAGCCAGGAGCCACCTACCTCCAGACTGCTCTCCTGAGATATTAAATGTCTTACCGCTTGAGCAGCCAGATGAGCGTGATGGTTAATACTGAGTGCCAACTTGACAGGACTAAAGGATGCAAGGTATTGTTCCTGGGTGTGTTTGTTAGGGTGTTGTCAAAGGAGATGAAGATTTGAGTCAGTTGGACTAGGAGAGGCACAATCCACCCTCAATCTGGGTGGGTACCAGCTAATCAGCTGCCAGCACAACCAGAACATAAAGCAGGCAGAAGAACGTGAAAAGGCTAGACTGGCCTAGTCTTCCAGCCTACATCTTTCTCCTGTGCTGGATGCTTCCTGCCCTCAAACATCAGACTCCAACTCTTCAGGTTTTGGACTCTTGGGCCTTTCACCACAGACTGGAGGCTGCACTGCCCACTTCCCTACTTTTGAGGTTTTGGGACTCAGCCTGGCTTCCTTGCTCCTCAGCTTGCAGACGGCCTATTGTGAAACTTCACCTTGTGATCGTGTGAGTCAATACTCCTTAATAAACTCCCCTTTATATATACATCTATCCAATTAGTTCTGTCCCTCTGGAGAACACTGACTAACACAATAGGCATTTTGTTACTTGCAGACAAAGGCCTTTGTAACTGACTTAGTCTCTATTTCTAATCGGCACCTTCCGTCCTCAGTTCGTTTTCTCAGTTACCTTCTGTGCCCGTGCCTCAGTTAACTTTTATGGAACCAGGCTTGGTTCACACGGCATAAGAAGTCAGATGACCCCGAGGTCTCCCTCTCTTCCTCCCTCCCTCCTTTCCTTTTTTCCTTCCTTCCTTCCTCTTTCTCTCTCTTTCTTTCTTCTCTCTCTTTTCTTTTTCTTTCTTTCTTTCTCTTTCTTCCTTCCTTCCTTCCTTCCTTTCTTTCTTCTTTCCTTTCTTTATTCTTGCTTTTGCTTTCTTTCTTTCTTCTTTCTTTCTTTTCTCTCTTTCTTGCTTTTCCTTTTTGCTTCTTCTAACTCTTTTCTGTGTTATCTTTCCCAATTGTATTACCATGTGTGTATTTGTGTGTTCCGTTTCTTTCCCTTGCATAGTTCTACCCACATTGATCCTTTCATGGTTCTTTGGAACCGAGTATTTTCCCTCCTCTATGTCCCACCTGGAACTGAGTATTTTCCCTCCTCTGTGTCCCAGCTCACAGCCTTTGCACTGGCCACTCCTCTGTTTTGTCTTCTCTCATCTGCTGGCTCTTTCTTTTCCTTCCAGTCTCAGTTCAGACATCATCACCTCAAGGATGTCATTCCTAGCCTGTGTGTCTCCACTCTTCACAACACCATGTTTTAATTTTCTTCATGTAAATTACCACTGCAAGAAGTTCTATTGCTAGTTCGTTTCACTCATTACATCTCATCCCCATTCAGAATGTATGTTGCACAAGAGCAACCTTGTCCGCTTTGATCTCCACTTTATCTGCAGCACCTAGAGCAGTGCTTGGTACACACTAGGAGCTCACAGTGTATTTTTATAACAAATGAATAAAAGAAAGAATGACTAGATATGAGGTGACTACTCACCTGAGTCCTTGGTTTTCTTCCTCAAGGGTATATTTGAGTGTTTATAAATGGGGATACTAAAAGCTAGAATAATCAGAGCTTCCTGTGCAACATGCTAGTTAAATAATATGCTATCATCAACTTTCTATAACTTAAAATCTTAACTTAGAAGAACATATATAAACATTACTATTTCTTACCGAGATGACTGTTATTTTTAAAACATTGTAACGGCAGAGACAATATTAATAAAAATACATAGTTATAATTTAATATAGTGCTATGATCAGAATCAAGAAGAATTTCATTCTAAATCGACACTCTCCCCCTTACAATCCCACACTACTGAGAGAATACTTGTATCTTAGCCTTAACTACAGACTACAACAGTTATTTGTTTGCTGTTTTGTCCCCTATTCACCTGAAAACCCGTAAGGGTGGCAACTATGGCTGAAACAGCTTTGATCTGCAGCATGGTGACATATGGCAGGCATTCCGTAAATGTTTTTTTCAATGGATGATTCTAAACATGATATGAGTTACATAAAATATCCTGTTGGCATATTTTGCTCTACAATTACAATGAAATTTTCTAAAATAAAAAATCTTTATCATCCCATGAAAATCTATATTATCTCTTTTGGTTGTTTGAATATACCTTTATTATTGTCATAATCACTCCTTCCTTCCTCTCTCTCTATTTCTCTCTCCCTTCCCTACCTCTTTCCCCCTTTTCTTCCTTCTCTCCTTCCTTTCTTCTTTCCTCCCTCTCTTCCTCCCTCCCTCCTTTCCTTTTTTCCTTCCTTCCTTCCTCTTTCTCTCTCTTTCTTTCTTGTCTCTCTTTCTTTTATTTTTCTTTCTTTCTTTCTCTTTCTTTCTTCTTTCCTTCCTTTCTTTCTTCTTTCCTTTCTTTATTCTTGCTTTTGCTTTCTTTCTTTCTTTCTTCTTTCTTTCTTTTCTCTCTTTCTTGCTTTTCCTTTTTGCTGCTTCTCTTTCCCCTCACTTCCTCCCTCCCTTCCTTCCTTCCTTCCTTCCTCTTTCTCTCTCTCTCTTTCTTTCTCTTTTCTTTCTTTCTTCTTTTTTCTTTCTTTCTTTTGTCTTTGTTTTTTCTTTCTTCTTTCTTTCTTTCTTTCTTTCTTTCCTTCCTTCCTTCTTTCTTTTCTCTCTTTCTTTCCTTCTTTCTTTTCCTTTTTTCTTCCTCTTTCCCCTCCTTTCCTCCCTCCCTCCCTTCCTTCCTTCCTCTTTCTCTCTCTCTCTTTCTTTCTTTGTCTTTTCTTTCTTTCTTTGTCTTTTCTTTCTTTCTTTGTCTTGTCTTGTCTTTCTTTCTTTCTTTCTTTCTTTCTTTCTTCTTTCTTTCTTTTTCTTTCTTTCTTTCTTCTTTCTTTCCTTCCTTCCTTCTTTCTTTTATCTATTTCTTTCTCTTCCTTTTTTCTTCCTCTCTTTCTCCTTCCTTCCTTCCTTCCTTCCTTCCTTCCTTCCTTCCTTCCTTCTTTCCTTCCTTCCTTCCTCAAGGTGTGTTCTCTTCCTGTAGTTTCTATGCCTGAATACGCATCAAGAATTAGGAGGGAAATTATGATCATGCTTGAAAGATGTTGATAAAGCCACCAGAGAGGAAAATACAGGTGCTTTAGTTTTATTTTCAGGAGAAGAAATTGATGGCAGTGTTGATAATACTGATTGCAGTACGGGAGGAAGCATAATTGGGAATGGTAAAGAGTTTAGATAAAATTTGGAACTCCTGCAGAAGAAGTAAGCACACATTCTTTCACAGACAGGTGCATTGATGATAGAATTTCTCCCAAGGGAGAGATGAGAATGTCATTGTTCAGGTCATTTAAGACAAACTAGAGGAGGAAAAAGCAGTCATTATTTTTAGTTTGAAGAATGTCCACAGTGTAGTTAGGCATAGGACAAAAACCTGTCCAGCCCCCAGATTCACAGTCCATTGGATGAGATGATACTACCTGACACTGAGTTCATCACCTGAGGCTTCTTTGAGACATTAAGATCTCTGTACTAGTTTTCAGGACCTTATTATTTTTTTTTTTTTTTGAGACGGAGTCTCTCTCTGTCGCCCAGGCTGGAGTGCAGTGGCCGGATCTCCGCTCACTGCAAGCTCCGCCTCCTGGGTTTACGCCATTCTCCCGCCTCAGCCTCCCGAGTAGCTGGGACTACAGGCGCCCGCCACCTCGCCCGGCTAGTTTTTTGTACTTCTTTTTAGTAGAGACGGGGTTTCACCGTGTTAGCCAGGATGGTCTCGATCTCCTGACCTCGTGATCCGCCCGTCTCTGCCTCCCAAAGTGCTGGGATTACAGGCGTGAGCCACCGCGCCCAGCCTCAGGACCTTATTAACTGTTGAAGGCTTCAGAGGGTTAAGGGGGTAGGAAGGGAGAAATGGAAAGGGTCCCCCAAAGAAAGGGAGAGACCACCTAGTGAAAAGGGAGACAAAAGGAATCTGGATATAGAACAAAGAAAGACTGGGAACTCTGGGGAGTGTGGAATGGGAAGAAGATTTGAAAACCAAAGAGAAAAATAAACAAAAATTCAGAGCCCTGGATTATATGAATATCCAGTAGGCAAAAGGAACATGAAAGATAAATTCATATGGACCAGCACCAAGTGGAAGATGGTGCATCTGGTGAATGAGATGTACAGTGCAGAGTGGGAAGAGGCAGGGTTTAATTGAGTCCTGTGCCTGCTCCTTCCCTTTGTCCCACCCTTGGCCTTAAGTTTCTGGCTTCATCCTTGACTTCTCTCCTTAGTAATGATCTTGGGTGGGATATTGGTTCTCTTCCCAAGGAATTACCCCCAAAGCATTCCAGTTCAACCTAATAAATATCTACTGAGTCAATGCAAAGCCTACGGCACCCTAGGGCATACAAGGATAAGTACAGAATGAAAAACATCTCAAACCTCTAGCGACATCAGAGGTCATTCAATCCAAACTCTAGTCTTCACTTAAGCATCCCCTGGTTTCTGCCTGACCACACGAAGTGATGGAGAACTCACTACTACTCAAGGAAATTTATTTTATCTTTAGAGAACTCTATTAGAAAGACATTCCTCGCATTGAGCCAAAATATGTCTAAATAAGATAAGTTCCATTCTCTGATCCTACTTTCACATCTTGATGTTACACAGAAGGAATGCAGTAGCTCTTCTCTTTGACAGCCCTTCAAATATTTGAAGCTGTTATGTTCCCTTGAGCCTTACTTCTCAAAGCTGAACATCACCAGTTACTTTGATTGTTTCAAATTAATTCCCTTCTGGGCTCGGCCACTCTCTCCTGAATGTGCTCAAACTTATCATAAAGTGCTTAAAGTGTGGGGCCTTGAGCTCTATACAATAATGCAGGTATAGTCTACCTATCTCAAAGTTGAGCAGGACTGCTTCCTTTGGGACTCCATTCTCTTTTAATACAGCTTACGTTCCCTTGACTTTGGCAGTGTTTCACTATTGATTCATATTGAGCTTATTGTCAACTTCAGCTCATACTTTGTTTTTGGTTTGAGACAAGGTATCACTCTGTCACCCAGGATGGAGTGCTGTGGTGCAATCACGGCTCACTGCAGCCTGGACCTCCTGCCTGGGCTCAAACAATCCTCCCACCTCAGCCTCCTGAGTAGCTAGGACTACAGGCACATGCCATCACACCCAGCTAATTAATTTTGTTGTTGTTGTTGTTAGAGATGGAATCTCACTCTGTCACCGAGGTTGGAGTACAGTGGCACCATCTCAGCTCACTGCAAACTCCGCCTCTCGGGTTCAAGTGATTCTCCTGCTTCAGCCTCCTGAGTAGCTGGGACTACAGGTGCCCACCACCACACCTGGCTAATTTGTATTTTTAGTACAGAAGGGGCTTCACCATGTTGCCCAGGCTGGTCTTGAACTCCTGAGCTCAAGAAATCTACCTGTCTTGTCCTCCCCAGTTCTGAGATCATAGGTGTGAGCCACCATACCTGGCCTGAGAGCGCCATATATTTTCAAACGTAAATCTGTTAAGCTCTCTCACCTTTTTCATTCCTTAGAATGGTACCTCAAGGCAACACCAAAATGCCCTGTCAACACCCAGAATGCCTGACATTCGGCAAAAGTTTCTTTTTCTTTAAGATGGAGCAGGATTGTCAATACTCACGTTTAATATGTTTCTTTTATTGCAATCGTAGACAAATTTGATGACCATGTCTCCTCTATCATTATCCAAGTCATTAGTAAATGTGTTGAATAGGATTAGTCTGAGAACAGAGCTCTGACATATACCCTAAGAAAACCCTCCTTCATGTTGTCTTTGATGCATTAATGAACATCTTTGGGGTTTAACCATTGAGTCAATTAATTCACCAGCCTACATTGCCTGGTGTTCTACAAGGATTTTATTAAAGAGTCTATTAAATGCCTTGATTCAGTTCAGATGTTCTCACTTATGTTTCCTTGATCTAAAAGCCTCACAGCCTTGTTGAGCTAGAGAGCAAGACCAGGCTAACCAAGTTTGTTCTTTGTAATTGCTATGGACTAAATGTGTTATCCCACTCCCAATTCGTATGTTGAAGCCCTAACCCCCCAAGTTGGGGCCTTTGGAGGTAATTAGGTTTAGATGAGGTCATGAGGGTAGAGCCCCCGCCCCTGATGGATAGAGTCGTTATAAAAAGAGGAAGAGTCGTTTGAGATCTCTCTCTGCTTGAATGAACCAAGGAAGAACCATCTGAGGACATAAACCGAAAAGGAACCATCACCAAGAACCTGACCGTGTTGGCCTCATCTCAGACTTCCAGCCTCCAGAACCGTAAGAAATAAACATTTGTTGTTAAGGCCACCCAGAGAGTGGCATTTCATAATAGCAGCCCCAAATGATGAAGACAGTGATTCCAGACTTACTCCTAGTGATCAATCACATCCTTTTCTAAATAATCATATACCTATCTTTTAGTGATCCAATGGTCACTTTGGGGGCCACACTCATTTGTTTGTGTTTTTCAGAACTCACATTATTTTCCCCTTTTGCAAAACTGGAATGCCATTTGCCTGTCTCTGGTCTTTCTTTGTCTCTCCCTACACAGTTCCTGATAACATTAATAACAATATGGAGCTTTTACCCGTTGCTATCTAAATGTTTCCTGGCATCATCCTAGTTTTGGCCTGTACCATGTCTGAGTGTTAGTTTCCATGAGTTTACTGACTCCAATGTAGAGGATATTTCCTTTGACTTGATCTAAAGCTGCTTGCTTTAGCATGGAAAGGAGGTGCTGGAGCATCTCTGGAATCCCCCTATAATCAATCTAGTGCCAAACAGAAGTTCTCTGGCCAAGTAGGATACTGGCTGGTCTTTAGGAAATGAGAGATGAAGTCTCATTCTCTGGGACGTTTACCGGATCATGCCTAGGCAGACAGGCTGCTGTGTGACCTTCACGGCAGCCCACAAAAGAGGAGCAACAGGGTGCATCTAGTAGAAAACTAGAACAAAGGCAAACTCGAATATGATACAGATGGGGTGGAGGAGTGGTTGGCTGGATTTGAGAAGAGAGAGCGAGCAGAGGACTGGCGGTGTGAGAAAGATGTTTTTAGTAGCAGTATTTTTTTGTTCATTTTCAACTAGCTTTTTGAAAAATGGAGAATATAGTACTTGCACGTGGTAAAATGTCAAAAAGAATAAGAATATACAATAAATTAAGAAAATACATATCGTTCTCTCACTCTGAGGTTTCTGCTGTTTTTTGTGTATCCTTCCAAAATGTCCTATGTATGTACAAGCCTGTTTTGTATACTCAAAATATGCAAAGATATACACGAATACACCGTTCTGCATTTTGCTGTTGTTTTTCAGAGCAGCATACATAGATTTACTTCATTTTGTTTTCATTTTGTTTTACATCTGCACCATGTTCTGTTGTATGGATATATGGTAATTTTAACAGCAGTGCTTTGAGGAAATGAAAACAGAATTTCTGCCAAACCCAAGGCATAAATCTTAAGTTCGAGGTGGAGGGAGTAAATGACAGGTGTTACCAGATGTATATTTCAAGCTTCCTACGCACCTGTGGGTCACGTCAACATCCCTTGCCTCAGTTTACCTAGCAGGAAAAGAATAACAAATTGATTTTAGCGTCAAAAACCATGAGTAAAGGCTCCTTACCTATAAGACTTGGAAAGAACAGCTAATAGAAAGATTCCATATTAATATTTTCTTATAATCAAAAGATGGGGTATGCACAGAAAGAAATTCTTACTCTGACCCTGAACTGGGCTGATGCAGTTCATGTATCTGATGGGTTCCTATGAACAATTATTTGAGAACTGGGCAGGCCTGGGCTGACCTACCTTATACAGGCCTATCATTGGACCTGCCTGAAGTGTACTGGAAGGTGTTTAACAATCAGCTCTCCACAAAAACAAAAGCCCCGATTTGTAGCATGTGCCAATTTCCATGGTGCAAATACATCCACAGTGGCTGATTTCCAGCTGCTGGCCTGGCATTGCTGGCTGCAAAGTTGGGGAGAGATGGCATGATTGGCCCTCCCCAAGCCTCATGTGCTACCACACACCTCTGTGGACTTCAGGCTTCGAGGGTACCTGCTCTCTCTGGACTCCACAAGGGACACATCACATCTGTGAAGGTTACAGTCAGCAGGGGTGCATTAGGAGAAAGCCCTTTAAAAACAGAGGAAGAATATTGGGCCTAGCCAGGAAAATAGGGCCAGAAGGAGAAGGGAGCCAGGCCGCAGAGTCCTGGAGGCAGACACTAAAGTGGAGAGAGGTCACCTCGGGCCTAAGCCCTGTCCTCAGAATCCCCAAGGCAACTGTCTGCGGCTGTCTTTCTCCACTTCGCATAGGCACCACTGTCCCTTCATTCTTCTTCCTCTTTGCCTCTTTCTTCCCTTCTTCTCTCGTCCTAACCCTTGTATATGCCTTGGACTTGCTGATAGCCTGCAGGCTCCACTGAGCTCTCTGGAAGCTGCTGAGGGCACAGGAGAGAAGGTGATGCGAGAAGTTCTCAAGGAGAATGGTGTGTAGGGAAAGTGGATGATTAGCTTTCAATCACATCTCGCTTCTAGTCTCTTTTTACACTACCTGCCATCTATGGGAAGCATCCTTGGGCCTCCCTCCTGCCCTGTGGTGCAACACGGGTCAGGATCAGATGTAGGGAACGCTTTCTGCACCACTAGGCCTGGTGCTTGACAGGTGCAAGGCCTCACCCTGGAACCTCATTCAACCTCACCTCCAAAAGATTCTCTGGCAGAGGCAGGTGCCAGACAGCTTGTGAAAGTGAACAGGACCTGGCACAACTTTCTGCCTCTCTCTTGAATGTCTCTGATGGCCAATACCCTGGAACTGAACTGATGATGGCCCATCTCAGGTGAGTGCTGGATTTCAGTATTCTGTATGTGGATGCTTTCAAGCCTCTTCACTAGGTTTTCTCATTTCCATGTAACACACTGAGATGTACTAAGAGGCTTAACTCAGGAGCTCTGAAGGGAGTGACTGGCAGGACATCTATTGGTGCCCAGTCCTGACCAGCATGAGACTATCATGCATCAAGCATTCCCCTCTTTTTCCTTCTCATTCTAAAGCCAAGTGGGCTCAAATAATAAGCTTAAGAGGTTAATGAGGTCAAGGTCAGAGGAATGATATCTTCCCTGCAAATCACTGTATTTGTTATCTGTTACTGCATACCAAATCCCTGGCATAAAACCATATCTTATCTCTGCTCCATGATGTCTGGGACCTCAGTTGGAAGCTTCTGAAGGCTGAACTGGGGCTGGAGGATGGGCTCCTAGGGTGGCTTGCTCATGGGGATGGCAAGCTGGCACTGGTTGGTGGTGGGTAGGCTCAGTTTCTCACCACATGGCAGGTCCAAGGGCCTCAAGAGACCAAGCTGGAAGCTAAAATGTCTTTTTTGACCTAGCCTTGGACACTGTCACTTCTTGGTCAGTTAAGTCAGCTCTGATTCAGTGTGGGAGCAGACTGCATGAGGGCATGAATACCTCTGGTTGAGAGTCACTGGGGCCATTTTGGAGGCTGGCAACCACAGTCACTTAGAACAGCTTACACTCAGACCACCTGGCAACCATCTTGTAAATGTGTTACCAGGCAAGAGCCTTCAACCCATCAGCACAAATCCATCTTCATCACAAGGAAAACAACCTGAGACCTTTCGGTTATGTGCACCCCAGTCTGAGGGGCCAAGTGACTCATTTAAACCAGGCAGTGCCGAGAGAGAGACGTGCCATGTGGGAGACATGAACTGTATCCAGTCCTTGGAATTCAGGCATACTATGGGATCTTATGCCTCCCAGGACTTAACCCCCAGAAGTGTTACACTGAGGTATTTCTCCTTTCTTGTTGTAGCAAGACATGGCTTTGGCCAGATCTGGGACTCTGTTGTTTCTGGCCAATGGAGTTAGGTCACGCCACCTCCCTCCCTCGATCTCCCCTTACCTCACAATATCCTCTAACTTCTGGTTTCTGTGGTTAAAAAGACAAGGTTTTTTTTTGTTGTTGTTGTTAGTTAGTTGAAAGAGAAGGAAGCATTCTGGAGAGGGGGCAATAGATGAAATGGTCTGGGGAAGAAGGGGAGTAAGACTCGGACCATGGGAGGCATGGGAGTTGTTTTGGTGCCCAGAAGATCAAGATCCACAGTGTGTGTGTGTGTGTGTGTAGGAGGAGAGGGGTGTCCTCCCTACTTAAACACCAATCCCCTGGTGTGGCTTGGAAAGCCATGGCACTGCAGCAGAGCTTGCCATGTCCAGCAGTGCAGTCTGGTGGAGGTGCCCTTATAGAGGGCAGCCACAGAGCTGGCAATGCAGAGATGTCCTTCCATCAAATGGCTCATGGGCAGTGGATTTGCAAGAGGGTACTCGTGGTGAATGAAGTGGTCAGACTTGTTCCTAAGCACAGGGGGTCTCTGACATAATGGGAAGAGACAGGGAGGGGTTTCTCGGTGGTGGCCAAAGTCTTATCTGAGCAGAAAAGGCTGGGAGTTGAGATTCGAATGTTAATATCTCTGTGCTCATTTGCACCCATATGCTAGGGAAGCCTGGAACAGTTGGGTCTGCTATGAATACCCAGCCACCAAGTTCAACCTACTAGTAGGCACTGTGGTGACACAAGGATGTTCCTCCCCTCATCTTCCTCGAAAGGCAGTCACTTCTCCTTTCTGCTTTACTGCTCCATGGTCCAGTCTCGAAGACTTGGCTTAGAGGTCCACTTAGTCCCTTGGGAGACAGAGGGAAGAATAAGTTAGTTTGAATGGACTGAGAATCTTGAGAGCTGCCGTCCATGCCTTGAAATGGCAGCATTCAAGGAGGATGCAGATTAAAGGCTGCTGGAGTGTGCTGTGGACATCTGGTGACACATGCAGAAAGCAGGGGCCAGAGGGGACCCTGGCCTCACCCATGTCACTGCAGAAGGCTACTCTTGCCTCCTCTGCTGAGCTGTGGGATACTGATGATATTTCTGCTGTCCTGCAGGTGGCGCCACAATTTAGGTTTTTAAGCTGCTGCCTGCCTGCCTGTGGTTTCTGTCCAGTGCAAGGTACAAGACCCAGCCGTGAGGGCAGCTCTTGGGGAAAAGAAAATGTCTCTCCAGCACCACCAGGCTCTGGTGATTTATTTAACGAGCAAATCTGGCTTTGATCAACTCAAATAGCAGCACTGTTCCTAGGCTAATAAAATGGTGGTAGCTAAGTGAAGGGAAATTTAAGGGTTTCTTCTCCTCTTTCCTATTAAACTGGTCCTTTTATTCAGCCGTGAGAGATGAACTAATACTTTTTCTGTCTAAACCCAGCAATAAACCCCAACCCAAGTCCCGCAAACACAGCTTCTTTAGAAAACAGGACTCTCTGAAGCAATATGCCATTTAGCTTCTCCCTCTTGTGGCCGTGGGTCCAGACAATGACATAACCAGCTTCACGACCAGACAAGGGACAGAGGGAGTGACTCTCAGAGCCATTGTCAGTAGGGGACGGCTAGATGGTCCTATTTGTGTCTCCCTTAGCCCTCGTCAGTTGCAGGGGGTAGAGGAGGTGTGAGAGCCAAAAGAACTTGTACCTAATGCAGAAACACATTTTGAACTGTGGTAAGATGCTGCCTTTGCCTGTGTGTTTATTCATGGGGTGCGGACAAGACAGCAGAAGGCCTACCCTCATTTTATCATTCTATTTGAAAATAAAAAAGATACGTTTGTCTGGAAAGTGACCCTAATTCCCTACATGTGTTTTGTACTTACCTTTGAGTTTCAAAGCACATTAATAAGATGGTATATCCTTTGAATGTCATTGCAACTCTAAGGGGCAAATGTGTCAAATGAGAGATGAAGTATCATTGAGAGGGCGTGACCTGCTCCAAATTATAAAGCCGATGACAGGACCAGAAGTAGGACATGTGTCTTCTAACTTCCAATGTGGAGGCTCTACTCATCCCACCCCATTCCATTCTCCTAACTTAAGGGAGTCAATCCAATGGGCCATCACTGAAAAAAAAATCCTCTACTGCGGCTAATTTGACCCTTTCTGCTCCTCCTTCTGATAATATGATAACTGCCCCCTTCAGTATGCCTTTCACCATGTTATTCAGTGAAAGGAAACAGGGAAAAGGCAATTTGAGATATGGCCCCATTAACAACGGAGAGCTGGCTGGGCCCCTCACCTGCCCATAGCTGGTCCAGCTTTTTGCTGTATGTCTTCCCTGTCATTTGGCTCTGTTATTACTCTTCAGGCACCACATGGCATTCATTTCTCTGAATGAAAATAAATGACACCACACACTAGGCAGGAGATAAAGAATAATAAACACATTTTATTTGCCACCTCTGAAAAAAAAAAAAAAAGAAAAAGGTCTTTGACTTCCCGTCTATCCATCAGGAAATGGGCCTGGAACTCAAGCCATATTCACACACACACACGCACACACACACACAAACACACACACGCCTGATACGAGGAGGAAAAAGACAATCAGATTGTATTAAAAATACATGCCAGAGTGACTGAGAATGGAGACAGAGCTGTTTTCTCACCTTCCCCCCTTCCTTTCAGCATTTTATGGGATACTGAGTGGCCAACAGACATTCAGAAGGAGTACCCCCTGCCCTGCTTTTATTGAACAATATTCCTTAAGTAACCCATTAGGGACTTTCGTGGGGCTATCTGGGCTCTCACTTGTGGGAATGGACTGTGATGGTCCCATGCAGCAATTTTAAAAGGGGCACCTAGAAGCAGTGCCAGGATCAGGTGATGCAGACCTTACATGGATCTGGGGGTGAGGGGGCTTCCTTCGATTTTGTATCCTCAGTGCCCGGCTGGCCTCATGCTAATCCCAGTCTTGCACAGAGAGACATTTGGCCCTGGGCTTCCTCCACCCCGGAAGGATGTCCAAGAGGCAGTAGCATTGAGTGATTTTGTTATGTGTGTCTCTGGACTTCTGAAACTAACCTGATATTGTGTGCTTTATCTAGAGTCTGGGATTCAGGGTTTCTGGGAAGAGTGGAGCCAGATCAATGTATTCACGTAAGCTTAATAAGATAACTCCTTGCTGCTCTCTGGGCCATGCAATACTTAGCAGAGAACCAGAGACTAAAAGGGCTCCACGCTGTCTCCTGGAATATCCTTTAACCAAAGAATCAAACATCTGGTTTACTCCTCATTCTGGCTTGGTTCATCTTCTCATTGGTGAGAGCAAAGTTTCAGTGGGGTCCTCTATGGGTGGGCCAAGCCTGACCTACATGTGCTGCTCACCTTGGGGCTTGTTTAAACTATCATCTCACAGCTCCGTTCAAAGGCTCCCCAATTCACACAACTTTGTTTTCTGTGAGAATATAACCCATATAGGGTGGTATAGGAATTTATGCCATTATCAATCATGTCCATCTAATAAGGAGGCTCTGAGATGTTTTGATGGGAGGGACAGTAATGGGCAGGGAGTTGCTGGGTGTGAGGACACGGAAAACTAAAGAAGGGACAGGAGAGAGGAGGCCAAGAACCGTTGACTCCTTTAGAGGGTCGTCCTTGATGGTTGCCTATCCCAGGGAATGCCTACTGGACACTGCTGAAGGTGCCACTTCCCTGAGACTATGCTGGGAGCCAGGATGAGGATGAGGGAGGTATGCACAGAGTTGCGATAACAGGTGTGGGAATCCCTTTGGGTTCTCTTGGTGGGTGGGCCCATTCCTAACAGGATCTAGGCAGAGGTGGGAGGTAGTGCCACCCACTCCCCATCTCCACTGCCTAAACCAGAACCACATGGTAATTTCTTTCTTTGGACTTCAGAAACCACCCTGATGTTGGCATGGTCTGTTTTGGATGTAGTCTAGGATCCAGGGTTTCAGAGAAGAGAGGAGCCAGGAGAACTGCTCAGTATAAACATGACTGGAAAAGTCAGGTTACCAAACCAGCTCTGGGGCACTGACCACTCATGTTCTCTCGTGCAGGCCTTGTGCCCTCGGTGTCCTCGGCCTCCTTGGGTGCCATGTGGGGGTGACTTGGTGGGGTGTTGGGAGGGGTTCTGAGTAGGAATGGGTGTATGCCTCGGCGTCAGTGTGCGCTCGTGTCAGCTCTGAGCACCTGAGGGTCCCTCCGACGGCCAGCGCCCAGAGCTGCACCTTCCGAGGCGGCTGGATGCCTCCCTCTAAGCGCGCGCCTTGCGCCCGGGTCACCCATGTATGCCCCCCTCTCCGCCCCACATCGCCACTGCCAGGGTGGCTCCGTGCGGGCCGAGGGGACCCAGGGGGGTGTCGGCAAACATTGGTAGGGCGAGAGCCGGCGAGCCAGGCGGCGGCGGGTGGGAGAGTGTAGGGAGGCGCCCCCTGCCCCCTCTGCCAGCAGCTCTCCCTCGGTCTAGATGTCAGCCGCGAGCTCCGAGCCAGCGAGAGCGAGCCAGAGAGGGAGCGGCGGCGGGCGGCGGGCGGCGGGCGGCGGGGAGGAGAGGAGGCGAGGCGAGGGAGGGAGGAAGGGAAGCAGGGAGGGCGGGAGGGAGGAGAGGAGGACCCAGAGAGCGCCAGGCAGCTGGAGTTTTTGCAGCGCTTGGCCGGGCTTCAATGCACAGCAGCAGCGAGCCGCGGCGGCAGCAGGCAGCCCGGGAGCTCCGGCGGCGGCCGAGCCAGCGGCGGCCCCGCTCCCTGCCCCCTGCAAACTTTGCTAGCAGCCCGCCCGGGGGGCCGGGGGCGCGCCCGGGAGGCCCGGCTCGGCCCGCGGCCGAGCTCTCCTCTGCCGCAGCGCCAGCCGCCGCCACCACCACCGCCGCAGCCCCGCGCCTCCCCGGGGAGCAGCCGGCGGCTCCCGAGGCCCCCCAGCCCCGGCCCCAGGGCACTGCCCGGCGAATCCCCCGGCAAGGGTGGGGGCTGCAGCGGCGCGGCCGGCCGCGGGCTGCCGGGGGGCGGCCGCCGCTACCCAGAGAGGCGCGCAGAGGCGCCGAGAGCGCTCCCCGGCGGGTCCCCCGCGCACTCGCCGCGCCCGGGCAGCGGCCCGACCGGGCGAGCATGGGCGGCGCGGAGTGACGCCGCTGTGCCCGCTTGGCATCAAGGACATTCAGCCCGCGGGGGTGGGGACGAAGGGGGGCAGCCCCGCGTCGCCACCGCAGCCCCCGAGAGCCGCCGCCGCTGCTTAGACTCGGGGGTTGGGTGGAGAAAAGGGGTGTTCGGAATCGATCCCCATTTTCCGACCTTCTTGTTGGACATTACGCCCACCTTGGACGCCGCAAGAGGAGCTGTCAAGCCCCGCAGGCTCTGATTCGGCGCCCTCCGCGTTCCTCGGTTGCTCCCGGCTTCCCTGTGCCTCGGTGGAGTATTTGCGTTCGGGGCTGGGGCTGGAGGAGGCAGCCACACGCGCGCACACGCACACGTTCAGAGGAGGGCGAGAGGCAGCGGCATAGGCTCCATCTGCAGTGTCAATGCGGCGCTCCCGCTGAAGGAGGGAAACGCGGCGCGTCCAGGTAAGGAGCCGGCCAGCCGGGGAGCGGGGCCGGGCGGGCGGTGAGGGCAGCGCGGTCGGAGAGACCCGGGCCGGGTCGGCCCGGGAATCCTCGGTGCCCTGGAGCCAGCCCGCGGCACACGCACACACACACACGCAGGCACACACACAGATCCACACCGGCACACACGGCGCTCGCGCACCTGCCCACGTCCCACCTGGACGCCCGCGGAGGTGCAGCGGCCGGAGCAGGGATTTCCCGGGTGCGTTCTCCTCTCACTCTCCCGGACTCAGACTTCTCTTTCCCGGACTTTCGGGGTGGGATTCTGTGTATTCCCGGCTCTGCCTCCCACCCGAAAAGGTTGAGGGAGCGATTTTTTAGCTCTCAGCCCCTTTCATCCCTAGCTGGGCTTTAAAACGGGAGAAGTCCTGGGAGGTCTCCGGAGACCCACCCAGTGTCATCGCGGCCCCGTGGCCTTTGGACACCCTGGGATTTCAACGGGAGACAGAACCACAGATATTCGGCCGCCTATTTGGAGAGAGTGATGGCCCAACGCGTGGAGAGGAGGCCACATAGGCGGTTGGGGCTGCAGTTCTGTAGGGCGGTGCATATGGAACAGACACTGCGTTTCCCCAGTAAGAGGCAGCACAAACGCCTTTCTGAAGCGTGGCACTGCTTCCCCGGGAATGCGCCGAGATTTCAGACAGAAAGCGGCTTAAAGCATCGCCGCGTATGTTGCTTGTCTAGGGAAGGTACGGGGGTCATATCCTCCTTAAAAGGTATGACCTTATTCACAGCCTCAGTCCCTGCTTAGCAGCAAGGAGACAGGGCTTGGAGACACAGGACTTGGGTCCCCTCTCACCTCCCTACCCTTCCTTGGCACATGGGGCTGCCTTCCCCGGTGCCTCCGGCTGGCGAACACCTGTCACATGCCTTTCGAGGTGTGTGTCTGAGAAAGATAACTAGAAGGGGGAAGCACGAGGGGTGTAGTTCTCCAAAAGAGGAGGCTTCCCTCCCTCACGACCGCGGCGGGCGGCGGTGCCCACTGGAGGAGGCAAAGCATTCATGGGTCTGCCAGCGTCCCCCAGAGCCCAGGGCTGCTCCGAGTGTAGAACCACTCCACAGAAGCCAGTTCTTTAAGGTCCTATTTCCCGAAAGCATTTTCGTTCTTGTTCTCTCTGGCTGGAGTTTCACAGGCTGCTCATTTTAACTTTTTCTGGAGGAGGTAGGAAGTGTCTGGGGTTCTAAGAGGCTTTTCCATAGTTCCCTTCTTAGGGTCTAAGAGCAACTCATTTAGGGTCTCAGTTGTCATAGGGAGAAGAACATGAGCTCCAAAACAAATTTGGAATTGAATATACATGTACAAGCTCCTGCGTTTCTGGAGCTGTCCCTTTGAGGTACCTTTCTGGGCAACCTGATCATATCATTCTCCCCCAGAACTGAGTAAGCTTGTACCCTCTGTCCAAGATCATGTGTTCAGAGTATCCCACAAACCCACCAGTGGGAAAAATATGTTACGAGTCTTCCAGAACATGATGGGAGAGGAGCAAACATTCTTTTAAACAAGGAGGCCTCAGTGCTAGGCTCAGAATTTGGGTTGTTTTTGTAAATCCTGAAGATGGGGGCTGAATGAAACGGCTTTTTCAGCACCCTGACTCCGCTATTTCCAAACTTTTTTCAGCTCCTGCAAAGGTCTCTGGCTAGGCTGGGGAGAAGCGCAGACGCCCCGGGAGGGAGATTGTATTCCCGCTGTGTGCTGTGTGAGCTGCCCTTTGATTGACTGAAAAGCGTAGATGGAATAAAGCAAATCTCTCACAATGGGGAGACCCCAGTAGGGGGAAGAAACCTTATTTGCTTTTTAAGCATGGTGGGCGTGTGCACACACATACACACCCAAGATATATACCCACATGCGTTCTCAGAGTCTGGCTAAATGTGGTCAGCTCCCCTAGCCATGTGTGACAATGGGGTCCACCTCTGTCTTCGGGGCTGTGGAAGAAATGGAACATTTCTCCCCACATGCCCCTCGAGGGCGTGGACAGGTAGGTCCCACCTACTTGTACAGCAGCACATGGTTTGCAATAGAAATAATGAGCTCCAGCAACAGTGGGTGCCTCCCAGGTAAACAGTCCCTCACGAGACCTGGAAGAGGCAAAGGGATAGGGTACAGGATCTTCCTGAAATGTCTGCATCTTCCCTGCAGACCTCCACTCCTTTCTCTGCTTTCCTCTCTACCCTCTTTCCTTTCTCATGTATTTGCAGCCTCAGGATCCATCATTTTAATGCAAAGCCAGCAGTCATTATGCTGGTTATAAGCTAAACATCTGGGTTCAAACAATCTCCGCACTTTCCGCACTTAGCATTAGGTACCAATTTGGTTTCTAGGACAAGGCAGGCATTAATTAACATCTCTGTAAAGCGGAGTATATATCACGTTTTCCTGGCTCTCTTGCCCAGCCCTGGAGCATGCCATGCTGTCATTCACCCTCTCTGCCACTCTTCTGTGCCCTTCCTTTTAAGTTCTCTGAGGTCTTTCTCACTGGGAAGGGATTCACACTAGAAAAACTCCAGCCATGAATGCTTCTTTTCAGCAGACCCTCACTGCCTGGTAGATGGTGCTTAAGGCAGCTCTCCTGTGAGCACTAGGCGTGGGTCACCTGCAAGCTGCTCCTTCTTGCCCAATCACACCCTCCCGGGGCTCTCCTCTGTCCTCCCAGGACTTCACCCTGGATGCCCACCGGGACACTGCAGACATTTCTGGAGGACTCCAAGGCAGTCAACTTGTTTCCTTTCTCCTTCTCTGTGCCTTTCTGTCGCCTGCTGCTGCTACTCCCTGCAGACAGGGAAATCTGCATGGCAGAGTCTGCCTACATACACTTGGCCTCGGGATCCTTTTCATCACAATGAGGGCTGCTGGGAATGAAGTGGGGGCTTTCTAGGATGGCAGCAGTCCTGAAGTGGGAGAGAGCTAAAGGGGCTGGGTCATTAACCGCTCTTGGTTCATAGTTATCATCAGGCTTTGATGCAAAGAAATCGCAGTGGATCTCTCTACTTCTAGCCAGCTAGGGGGCATTTCTTAGCTGCTTCTCCCCATCCTCACCTAGAGAAGGCATACGCAGACAATGAACATCAGAGACCTGTTGGAGTGGCTCTGTGGTGGGTTACAAGGGGGCGGCAGCAATACAGAAAACACGACCGTGATCTTGGCTGTCATTAGACTATGCAACAGATGTGCCAGTGTCTCTTCTCTTCTTATTTGTGTCCGGCGCTACCCAATGTGAAACTAGCTCAGACCCTGGGCTATTGAGTAGGTTCATTTCCCTCCCTTGACACCTCCCTTCCTCTCCTTCCAACCCCCACTTCTCCGCCCCCACCATTTGCTAATCTACCTCTTGGCTTTGTGCGCACATCCGCCAGCCCATTCGCCCTCAAATTTGCGGCACTCCAAGAAATCAATATAACATGAATTTAACGACAGCTGGATGATTAAGTGTTATTTATATTTAAGAGCGGCATTTTAAAAAGACGTCTCACTAATAAATCAAACGGCTGTTTGGGAGATGCACATGATTAGGATAATTGGCCTATAGGCTCTATCGAGCTATGCTTGGTCCCCACAGGGCCCCGTGGACAGGACACTGTCTCTTTAAAAGCTGCAAGCTCCACTGCTCCCTCCCGGGACTCCCACCTGATCCCCTCTAGCTGCCCAGACTTTCTCTTTCTTCTTTCACGTTGTCCTCACTGCCCAGGCTGCACCATTCAAGTTGTAGTAGGAAGGTGGAGCCTGTAGGGAGACTGAAGGGGGCTCTGCTGCTAAGTGGTAAGAGATGGATCTTGAAATGAAAGACAGGCAGGGGTCCTGATTCCCACAGCCCAGGCCTGTTCCTGAAGGAGGAGGCTGCTTCCCTGCCTGGTATAGAGCAGCCTGGAAGAAAAGCTTCCCGAGTCCCTGTGTAAATCGGTGTAAGCCCCCACACCCCTGCCCTGTCCTGTGGCATCAGCCTCCCAAGGGAAGAGGCTGTGAGTATATTAGTATTAGTTTCAGTTCTTGTAAAAACAATGGAACGAAAGATGATAATTAATGATGATGGTGGCCAATATTTATTGAGCACTCATTTGGGCTAGGCACCATTTAAGTAGTTTGCCTCATAACAACCCAGATAGGCTATTACAGTCCCCATTTCCTCCAGGAGGAAACTGAGATGCAGGAGGTTAAAGACTTTGTCCCAGATCACACAGCCACTTAGTGATGGAGCCAAGTCTCACTTGTAAGCAATCTGACCTTTCTCCTCATCACTGTGCTGGTTGCCTCCTTAGAATATATGTGTTCACTGTATTGCTGCCCCTTTGGGAGGTTTATGGGCGAGGGCTGGGGAGGAAGTTTAGAATATCTGGTCCTAGTCTCTTGCACTACCTCTGTGATACCAGGCAAATGTATTTATTCATTGAGACTCTATTTCCCCATGCATCAAGGGGGATGAGTCTTCTCTTTGGCTGTTGGTAGGTTATAAAATTGCATGGATCATTCTAGCAGAGTGCCCAGGTCCTGAGGGTGACTGTCACCTCATTTGGCAATTCCCATTTTCTCCCAGGAAAAAATAAGGAGTGAATGAACGAATTGAGTGAAGTCCCCATCTTTACTTTAGACTCTCTGAGGCTCCAATTCTGATAGGAGTCTAGTTCTCCCTGCTGACTGCTTCAAGTTGCTAGTATTGTGGAAACAGCACTTTCTCATTTCATCTTTAAAGTAGCTGTGCAAGGTAGGTATTGTTTATTCCCATTTTGACAGCATAGAAACTAAGGCTGAGAAGAGAGTTTAGGTGAGATGTCTAAGGCCCCAGGTTGGTAAGGGATGGATGGTTTTTTCACTCTTGGGCAAAGATTCTTACCATTACACCACTCGCGGTAGGTGCTTGACATTTGTTCAGTCATGCATTTATTACTCCTAGAGTTTCTGACTTTAGGATCCAGAAACAGGGAAGAAATCTGTGCCTGGGGACATCATGCCATGCTGGGTGCCTGGATCCTATGGTGGTCGGAGCAGAGACTCATCAGATGTTGGTGCCAATGGACCATGTTGGGGGATAGCCATCCTGTAGCACTTAGAGGAATTTTGATAGGTCCCCATTTGCATGAAGAAAATAATTCAGACCTGAGATGGTGCAGGCCTAGGCAAGGCATCAGGAATTATATCCTGATGCCAAAAGGTGTAGGTGTGAATCCCTGAAGGAGCCCATGGGCCTGGTTGGGTTCTGTCCCAATCCAAAGCCAGGGCTAAGCTCAGTCCCTCTGGTCCAAATGTTTTAGGAAAAATCCACAAGTGAGGCACTTTGGTTACTTGCTTTTTTTTTTTTCTTTTTCTCCAAAAGACAAACTTTTATTCCATGCATTATTTCTTTGACTTCTCTACACTGTGAGGTGAGTGAAGGTTGTGTCCAACTTGAGGTGGCTAGAAGGGGTGTACCTGGAATTTTATCACCTCCCCTCTGAGGCAGCAGTAGGAATGAGTGGATAAAACACTGGCAGGTAACGTCCTGTGCACACTGGAACCAACAGGTGTTGGCGAGATCTCAGGCATCCTCTCTTTTCCTTCTGAGCTTGGATCTTCCCCTTCCCCTCTATGGTGTTTCCTCCATGAACCAGGATTCGCAACAGCAAATTGGATTTGGGGATGTTTTGTCACTCCAACACAAAACAGATCACTAGCTAAGAGGATAGAGCCTCCTCAGTCAATGCACTGAACATAGCCTCGCTGAATTAATTCCCAAGGTCTTACAGTGTAGAGTATTTTCATTATGAAGTGCGAGGAGAGAAGCAGTTGAGGAAGAGGTCACTGGAAATTTAGGAAACGAATACCATGGCAGTTGAAAGGCTTTCCCGGTCTTTGCTCAAGATCAGTTCCTTATCTGACATACTTACTGAACTCTTCTCAAAAGAGCACAGCTGGATTTCCCTTTTGGTAGTGTGGAGGCTCACACTAGAAGGTGAACCAATCATTCCTTGGCTTTGGCCCAGAGGCCAAGAGGAAAGAAATAAGCAAGGCATGGCTGGTGGATTGCTTCCGTTCTTGTGGCAGGGTTAGAGAGTGAGAGGAGACAGTAGCAGACTTCAGGATGTGCAACTGAAGAAGCAGCCTGCCTGGAATGTCAGCTAACGTTGCTAGAGTCAGTTGGAGTTCATTTTCTTCCTCTCCATCTCAGACCTGCTTTCCTGAAAATAATACTTAAAATAGAGCAGAGTTTCCCAAAGTATATGCTGTGGGGGAGTGAATAGGCATTACATACAAAAAAGTTTCCACAGTCAAATAAATTTGCAAAACCCTGGGTGTAAAGCAAAGCTAAAGTTACTCCTTGCTGCAGGACTTCTCAGATCCTTTAATACACTCACATGGATTGTGAAATCACAAAAGTAGATATACTGTGTAGTGGATCTGGAATCCACTGAGAAACACTAAACTAAGACAGGCACTTTCCTATGTCTACTCTTAAATGTGAATAAAGAGGTGGCTTCTATGGTGAAAATTTCCACTGAACCTTTGCATTACATAAACCAAGTACTGGATTCTGGTGATTGTGTAAGCATTAGGTTCTCAAGCAGAATTGTGCCAGGCAGGTAGAGAGTCCACCTCTGGCCTCAGCATTTGCTCAGGCTTCTTCAGAGCCTATCCTGCCCCTTGTCTTTCCAAGGAAAGAGACAGCTACTTAGGCACATGTCCATTTTCTTAGGTTCCTAGATGATTCCAGTATGTCCCCTTGCTTAAAAACCACTGTTGTGGAAAAAGCTAGGCTTTGGATACAGATAGATGTAGAAAACTCTAACTAAAGCATCTTGGGAAAAATCATTTTATGTTTCAGTTTATTGTTTATAAAATGAGGAGGTTAGTCTAGATTGGTGATTAAACATATTTTAATATGTATACAGTGAAAGTCTTTGCTCCAGTGAAATTTTATGTGGAATTCCAATGCACAGAACAGATGCAAGCAGTACTGTTCTTGTCAAACCTATGGAGAGCCTGGACCTTGCCCCCTCTGCCTGTCTGTCCTTCACCCCAGTCACAGTCTGGGTTCCCTAGAAAGTAGAGCTCAAGGCAGAAGCTGTGTGTTACCACTTTATTGAGGGGTGGGGTCCTAGGGAAGCAAAAGTGAAGCAAAGGAGGAGAGGTAGGGAAGGAAGAAGAACAAATAGTGTGTTACCAAGCTGGCCCTGGCTTCCCAGTGAAAAGCAGCTGGTGGCTCAGTCACTCAGGAGGTATCCAGGGAAGCCTGGTGTGAACACTATATCTCAGAATAGTCTGTGGTGGAGAGGCACAGCCAGCAGTTAATCCACGGGTCCTTCTGGTCTGCTGTAGCTCACTGGTCACAGGTCAGCCCACGAGGCATCAGTCAACTCCTCTCACTTTGGGGTTGGGATACTAGGTCAAGCTAGAGCCTCTGTGGGTCAGGCCCTGGGGCTGGGGCTTCCTTGGCTCTCCCTGCAGTAGGTATGTCAGAGTTACCCCTGCAGGAGCTCAGCCTTTGCCTCTGAAGGAAGAAAAGACAGCAAGAACTTTAGGATCAGAGGAATGGCAGAAAGCATCACTGGGGCCTCTCTTGTCCATTAAATACTGACCCTGTCTTCCTCCCTAAATACATATGCTTGCCCCTAACCACTGATTGATGTGAGCAACTCACTGACTTAGAGACGTGGGTCTGCGTTAGGGCATCTGCCTGAGAGGAGCGGCTCCTAGAGGGTAGGGTCAGCCCCTGCTTCAAGGAGTGTCTTGTTTAGTCAAGAGCTCAATTCATGCTTTTTAATAATGGTGAAGAAGCTGCTACTGGCAGTGGCAATGATAACAAGGGGAACAGGAAAATGACTGCAGCTCAGAATTGGGGTGGGGTGGCATGATGTCAGGTGAGACTCTGCAGATTTGGGTAGATACATAAATTGGGAGTCTGGGATAATAATTTCCATGCAAGGAACATAAAGTTCTTCAGAACAGAGTCAGATGGCAAGACAGGGCAGGGTACTCCAATTAGGAGTCCCAGAATTCATGAGTCTATGTCAACACTAGTCGACTACACTGTGGGTTATCCAATTTAAACCCCAAATAGAAACCACATGAAGAACGGGTGCCAATCCGCTATCGGGAGACTTTTCTAATGTTTTGGGACTTGTTAAACAACAGCAAGCCTTCCGCATAGTGGTGTGTGACTATCTCAGGGACGGCACGGCTGCTGGGAAGCAGGGAGAGGTCGTAATGACCTCTGCCACCCCCCTAGTTTTCAGAAATAATGAAAGCATTGAAATATAATGCAACAGGGGACATTTCTGCATAAACTATTTCCTGTAAGTCATTGCCTTTAGCTAGTCCTGCCCCTCATCAACACTTTTTACTACTCCTGTGCTTTGAAGGCCCTTTAGGGTCAGGCTGGGCAGAGGACTGATGGTCATGCTGTGCTTGTGACCTCTTTCCAGCTCTCTTGTCCATTAGATACTGACCCTGTCTTCCTCCCTGAATGCACTTGTCCCTAACCACTGATTGATGTGAGCAACTCACCGACCTAGAGACGTGGGCCTGCATTAGGGTGTCTGCCTGAGAGTTGCAGCTCCCAGAAGGTAGGGTCAGCCCCTGCTTCAAGCAGTTTTTGGTTTAATCAGTAACTCAATTCATGCTTTTTAATAATGGTGAAGAAGCTGCTACTGGCAGTCGCAATGAAAACAATGGGAATCATGTATTTCCTTATACTTTAGGTTGAGAGGGATCATTTCTTACTTCTTGTATACTCAGTGCCCAACCCAGAGCCTATCTTACTGGAAGCAATGGATAAATATTTGCTGTAAAAATAGAAGGAATAAATGGAGCAGGATAAGGTGGAGAAAAATGACCTTAAACATATCAATACTAGGGAAGTGTGAACCAGGCTAATATGGTGGGTTCTTGCTCTGCAGCAGGGACAGAGCCAAAAGTCAGGCTGACTGGCTATTCCAGAGGATTCAGATGAATCCAGATGGGTGCAGGCTGAGCCCCTCAGTCACCCTCCAGCATCCTGGGTCATAAAGGTCAGGGACAGGTAGGTGCAGTGCTATTGCTCATGGATGCACATGGAATTAAATTATTTCTCTCTGTGCAAAACTCACTATGGGTTTAGGCACTGATAGATTGGGGGGGAAGACCAAGCTGAATTTAGCGGAACATTCCAAAGACTAGTCTATAAAATCCTCCGTGGAAAAAGCGTTCTGTGACCAAGTAAGTTTTGCAAGCATCCTCTCTTTTGTCCTATTCACGGAGATGCACAAGGGTGAATTACAGGTGAAGAAGACCTGTTATTGGGAAACCTATTTATTCTTCGCCCACTGCTTTTCAGGTTATTGGGCCATGGGGATCCCTTTATGTGGGTGTATTTAAGCCTATTGATGTCTCCTGGAAAGAGGGTTCCCTAGAAAGGCATTTTGGGAGATGGTGGCCTTCAACCGGAAGCTTTCAAGTTTTGGTTTACTTCAGAGGTGAAAAAACCAGAAGAATGAATTCACTGTACTGATAAAATGGGGACTTGCAGGGACTTGTGGATCCAACTTTCAGAGGCACTGCCTGCCTCTTGTCCTTGTCATTTGCTTTTGAGACTCCCAGAAATGACTGCGAATTCTCACAAAACTTTAGCGACCGTGGCCTTGCGATCTGCCTTCAGGTGTATATTTCATAAAGAAACCATTTCGAGAAGTGTGAATGCCACTCTGACAGGTCTGTGGACATGTTTCCCACAAGTGGCACTTTTTGGTTGCACATAACAGATCAAGATGGATGTTTGCAAAATATGTGAGTAATGACATTCACCTTCTCAATTTTTTTTTCTCCAGCTATACTTCTTGAATAAGAGGCTTCAATATAACTGACAAAGATAAGTGTTCTTTATCAAATTAACAAAGGAAGCTTGAGTTATTAAGACACATCTCCCTAAACTTTGGATGATTGAAACAAATTTTCTCTTGGGAAGAGAAAACTTTGCCATCCAAGAAAGGGCTGAGTATTTCTAATTAGACTGTAAATCCATGGTTTCCACCACTGGGTAGTGACCTGGGAGTGAAGTTAGGCATTTCCCATGGAAAGCATTTTCACCACCTGGCATTCATCTAACACAGTAATGATTGTGTATGTGCATGTGTGTGTGTGTGTGTGAGAGAGAGACAGAGAGAGAGAGAGTGGGAGTGTGTATGTGGGTTGGGGTAAAAGGGGGTACCCTCTCAGTGGTATTTGGGTTTGAATCACTTGGGGACACTGGTAATTCACGTGCCCAATTATAGGGCCCCCCCATGCTTGGTACAGGCACGGTCCTCCTTTCCAGAGTGAATAACAGTTGCTAACAGACACTAACAAAATTCCCCTGACGCCCATTCATAAAGCATTGCACTGGTGATTCTATCAGCATTAAACTGTTTGGTGACTGAGCTTAGAATTATAGGAATCGGAGAAATGAATTAGCAGTAAATCAAGTCCCAGCTGAGTTCGAACCCAACTGCAGTGAGTTTTAAATTAAAAATATCTTGCTATGATGAAGCAGTTGTAAGTCAAGCACTGGAGCTCTGTCGCTCTTGACTTTGGAGAAGTGTGGCAGCCACCCTTTGAAAGGAAAACCCTAACAACAGCTTGTATTGATTCCCAGCCATGCTGGGAAATTGCCACTTCGTTTCTTCTTCATAAACTGTTGACTTTCATTTTTTTTCAAAAAAAGGAATCCTATTTGCAGGGATACAGCAGGGCTTTGGGAGGAAGACAGGTGGGAGGGGGCTCAGGCCCATGGGGGACTATTCATGGGATTCTCTTTGGTCCTCAGGAAGAGTCATGCTGAAGGGGAATCTGGGTCTGCGGGTGTCATGTGGTTTGTTTCCCTGCTCGGACCATATGTGATTCTTCTTTCTGGAGGATCTGTACAAAAACAACAAAGAGAACACTTCAAGGAAGCTGCAAGACTGTCGTGTTGCAGTGACAATTGCGGTATAATAGGAAATCATTTATGTAAGTTACAGTGCCCTCTGAATGGAGCTTGTCAGAAATGTGGCTACGGTCTTTCCAGGCCTATTTTTGTTTCTTCCTGCAAAATAATCCTGAGGTTTTCATTTTCAGAGCAATTGAAGAAATATTATGTACTGGCCAGGGAATACAGAAACTGAGCTTCTAATCCTAGGTCTGCTGAATGTCTTTCAGCGAGTGCCCTCTCTGGGCTAGGCCTCAATTTCTCCTCTTTAAAGCCAGGAATAAGCCCTTGCTGTTTCACACCTGCAGCCCAGGAGGTGAGGATGAATGTGGCCTTGCATATTAAAGAGTTGGGTGAGCATCAGAAGAAAGAGTCTATTTACACACAAGGTCAAAGAAAATCAAGACAAAGAGAATGAAAACTGAGCTTAGGCCTCTCATCACACCTTTATCAGCTCCCGTGTATTTGCTGAGCTGGCGAGGAGGTATAAGTGATAAAAGCCACATGCAGAGGGTCAGAAAGGAGAATGTAGTAGGGATGGCAGGAGACAGTGGCAGGGGATGGTCAGTGCAGGAGTCCAGAGGCCTGGGTCCCCGGGGAGATCTCTATCCTGGCAGTAGTAGGTTCAATTGGGGACTGCAGAAAAAGAAAAGGGTTTATAACATCCCTCGATGCCTACATTTCACCAAGCTCCATGCACATATATTTGCATATTTTAGTAAGAGACGTTGATATGATGTTATGAAATATTTAATCAATTAATTGATCAAGCAATTAGTCAATTCAAGCAATATTTATTGAGTGCCTACTATGTGCTAGGCACTATGTGAGAATTTGTGTAGAGATGAAAGACCTACTTCTGCCAGGAGGGAGTTCATGGCTTAGTGTGGACACAACATATGTGGGAATAGAGAATTTACATGCAATGTGGCAGGAAGTGAGATTGAGGCATGAAGAGAGTGCTCTGGGAATAGGAAGAGAGGCACCCATCCGGTTATGAAAAGCAGGACATGAAGAAGGGCTCCTGGAGAAGGAGGAGGAGGAGCAAGAAGAGGGGGAGGAAGAGGAGGAGAAGGAGAAGGAAGAGGAGGAGGGGAAGGAAGAGGAGGAGGAGAAGGAGGAGGGGGAAAAGGAAGAGAAGGAGGATGAGGAGAAGGAGGAGGAGAAGGAGGAGAAGGAGGAGAAGGAGGAGGAGAAGGAGGAGAAGGAGGAGGAAAAGGAGGAGAAGGAGGAGGAGGAGAAAGAGGAGGTGGAAGATGAAGAGGAAGAGAAAGAGGAGGAGGAAGAGGAGGAGAAGGAGGAGGAGGACAAAGAGGAGGAGGAGGAGAAGGAGAAGGAGGAGGAGGAGAAGGAGGAGGAGGAGAAGGAGGAGAAGGAGAAAGAGGAGAAAGCAGAGGAGGAGGAGGAGAAGGAGGAGGAGAAGGGGGAGGAGGAGAAAGAGGAGAAGAAGGAGGAGGAGAAAGAAGAGGACAAGGAAGAGGAGGAGAAGGGGGAGGAGAAAGAGGAGGAGAAAGACGAGGAGAAGGAGGAGGAGGAGAAGGGGGAGGAGGAGGAGAAGGAGGAGGAGGAGAAAGAAGAGGAGAAGGAGGAGGAGAAGGAGGAGAGGGAGGAGGAGAAGGAGGAGGAGGAGGAGGAAAAGGAGGAGAAGGAGAAGGAGGAGGAGGAGAAGGAGGAGAGGGAGGAGGAGGAGGAAAAGGAGGAGAAGAAGGAGGAGGAGGAGTAGGAAGAGGAGGAAGAGGAGGAGGAGAAGAAGGAGGAGGAGAAGGAGGAGGAGGAGAAAGAGGAGGAGGAAGAAGAGGAGGAAGAGGAGGAGGAGGAAAAGGAGGAGGAGAAGAGGGAGGAGGAGGAAGAAGATGAGGAGGAAAAGGAGGAGGAGGAAGAGGAGGAGGGGAAGAAGGAGGAGGAGAAGGAGGAGGGGAAGAAGGAGGAGGAGGAAGAGGAGGAGGGGAAGAAGGAGGAGGAGGAAGAGGAGGAGGAAGAGGGGCATCCAGTTGAGTTTTAGAGGATGCTTTGAAGGATCCCTCAGATTGTCTTTGTGAACTCATAAGCAGACGTCCCACGTGGAGGAAGCAGCACAGAGAGGTGAGAGCACAGCCCTCGGGGTCTGCAGGAGTTCAAGGCAGAGGTGGGAAGTGGGGCAAGGGGCAACATGGCAGAGGCTGCACCAGGAGCAGTATCAGTGTCCAGCTAAGGGATTTATCCATCAGGCAGCAGTCAGGCCTTGGGGATCTCCAGGAAGAGAATCAAGACCAGATTTGTACTGTGGCAAGGTTAAGCAGGGGCCACGTGGAGAATAACTGGAAGTGGGCTATTGCAGTAAATCAAAGCATCCTGAGCTGGGGCTGATCAAAGGTGGTGGGAAAGGAGAGAAAGGGGCTGATCTGAGAAGTACATCATAGGAGTTAGCGCTGACAGATGGTGGATATGGTGGTGAAGGTGGTGGGCAGCAAAGAACGGTCAGTGGGGCTGTCCTGCAGGTGTCCTGCCTAGGCGGCTGTGGGAGATGATGCCATTCATGGAGCTGGAGAAATCTGGACTGAGGCAGGTTGTGGGGGAAGTGGTGGGGCAGGAGTACTGCATTCTTTTCTGGACAAGGTGAATTGAGGCACATGTGGTTTTGCAGGTGGACGTGACCAGGAGGCCGGTGGATACAAGGCTCTTGTGTCCCTGGCAGCTTCAACTTCATGCTTACCTAGTGCTGTTTCCTTCTGGACCCAGTTGCAGACTTAGGAGATCCTTTTGGGATCTGGCAGAAACTTGACAAAGAAGCTAGAAGATCCACACAGAGATTCTTTCATTTTTCAAGTAGTTCATGTTTCGATGTAAACATACTGTCTTGGACAATGTACTTGAAATTATTCTGAAAGCATCCCAAGTATTCACCTTCCCTTAGGAGAATCCCACTACTTTCCAGTGGAAAAAGAATGATCCCTGGAGGTTGAGTAGCACCCAAAGTGCTACTTATGGAGCAAGCTTGGAACAGAGCACACCTGGGCCACTGTTCTGCTTGTTGCCTTCCTTGGCGCGTGCCTCCAACTTCAATGAGTGCATGCTCAAAACAGTATGGTCTAGGGAAATGAACTCCACCATGAACTAAGAGATTGGTGATTAAAATATTGACCTTGCCCATTAGGAATAATGTCCCGTTGGCCTAATCCCACATTCTGGGAGGTAGGACAAAGTCTGCACAATCAAAGCCTGCAGGTAGTACCTGGCCGCTACATAGGGTTGGCTTGGTCCAGGAGTGTCAGGTGTCAAGGAAAAATTTTTATGATTGGAATGCCATTAGGTGGGGCAATCCCTCTCCAGGTTCTGCCCCCTGTTTCTTATATCTTTGCTTCACACATCTATGATGAAGGTATTTTTAAAATACCAGACACAGTCTAGGGCTTAGTAAAACTCAAGCACTATCTGTTCTCTCTCTTTCCAATACATGGGGAAAAATGAATGGATTAGCATATTAGTGACAGATGCTTTGCATTTTGCAGGGGAGCTTTATAATTTAGTGGTCTTCATTTGTTGTAGGAGGTGTAGACACGGGCTCCTGTGTTCCATTACAGAGTGCATGCCATAGGAACTGCAGAGAACAGGCCATTGGTTTGAGCAGTGCTAGAGAGAGATATACCCAACTCCTTCAAGTCTTCACAGATGCTTTCAGCCCTCTGTGCTGCTGTGGAAGGTAGTGAGACTTGGGGATGGGGAGAGGCCCGAGATAGTGCTGGGCCTCTGACTAGCCCAGGCATCATTTAGACCTGTTCTTCCAGACTGAGGGACCCCGGGAGTTCAGGCCCAAAGAGTGTCTTTAGCTGCAAAATTGCAGTGCAACATCAAGTGAAACGATGGATCTACCCTCTTCTCTGGATTACTTCTGGGTATCTCAGAGCTGCTAATAAAATTGGCTTGTGCTTTGGGCTGTCTTGTGGGGAGAAACGGGGGGCAGGGGTAAGTGTTTTTGAGCTCTAACCTTTCAAAAACCCCACAGAGGTGGCAGGATTTCTGTTCATTCCTCCTCACGCCTCTTTTCCCAGCTCTTGTACATTATATCAACTGCTCTTGGCATGTAATACATTTATGGAGCTGCATTTTTAGTCTCAGGGAATTCAGCAGCTTCTCCCAGTTTATCTGGTGGCACATTGTTTCCTTACTAGGAGGCAGAGGGCAGGGCCTGGGGCTCTAAGAAGGAAAGTAACCTAACTGCAGTGATCTGTGGTCAGCACTGGAATAGAGCAGTTGACGCCACGGGGGGTGTCCTTGTTACATCTCCTCACCATGCCCCTGTCCACTGCAGCTGAAGCCTTTGGGATTGGTGAGCTGAGCCCTCTCCAAGGCTGTCTCAGAGCCTGCAACAAAGGTAGGGAATCCCTACGCTTTCCCCTTTTCTTGTACCACCTTCTTACATTTCATTTTAGAGACTACCTACTGACCTGAAGGCATCAGATGTCCTCAAAGGGGCTGCTGGCTTTATACTTGGATGAGAAGATCTAAGAAAGGAGGCAAAGGCAAAAGAGGCAGGATACTGATCATGTGCATGATGTCAAATTGGACAAAGAATCTTGGCTGTCATTGGCTCCAGGCCGAGTGTTGGGGGTGTGGAGCAGAGAGAGTGAGCTTTGCTAAACCCAGGCCTAATTGCATGAAGTTGCTGTAGCTCATTTCACTCTCCTTTGTTCCTTCTCCCAGGACTTAATACTAGCAAGACCAAAGCCTTCTTGGCAAATACTTAAAAATAAACTAATTAAATAATTTTTCTAAACTGTATTTATATTTCTGGCAATCATTATTGAGTGAAATGGTATTTTATTTACATCTAGGATTTGCGGCAATGTAATAGAAGTTCTCTTGTTTTAATTTGATGATGCTCATTTTTGGAATGTTCTAAAGAGCGTTTATAAAAAAGCTTACAGAATATCACATGACCAAATGTAGAAAATTCGCTTTGAAAATATGTCATTTCTCCAGCACATACTGTTTTGAAAGAATGGCATTTTCACTTAAAACTTATATTTGAAAACTTAAAAATATTGCTAGGCATGGAACAGCATGTTAACCAGGTAACAAATTTTACAAGTAGACTTAGCCACATGCCAGGTCTGGGCATTTTTGTGTGCAGACAGTAGTATACAGAGAGACTTTCTGAAAACTCAGCCTGCCAAGAATTTCCTGGTAATATAAGATTTATTGGCTTGTATTTTCAGTATTTATATCTCATATCCCCACTTAATTGCAAGCTTCTTGAAAGCAGGTATTGTCTTAGACACATTTGCAGTTCCCTTTGGACCCAACATAAGGTTATTTGATGTCTCTCTCTCTCTCCCTACCTTAAACTTGGTTTTCTGAGCTTGAAAAGAGAAGTATTTGAATGGTCGGACAGTAGAGGGCATACACATCCTGAAACAGCTGTGGATCTACAGGAAGTGGGAAGTAGCTTCCTGGGGAAGTCTGCAGGCAGTGATGTCCATGTTTTGGTGTTTATTCTTCCATATGATTATCATTTTTCACCAACTGATGGTAAACAGAGCACCTAATGAGTTGGTCTCTAGACCACGGATGTACCATATTGCTTGGTGGGCACAGAGGAGCTGCAGATAACATCCTTTCCAAAATGAAAACTCCATTAAACTTGGCTGACTTCTTGTTGTCTTTGGTCAAAAGGTCCAAAGGTTTTGCAAAGGTGAAAACTTTAAAAAAAAAAAAAAGGTAAATTCAAGGAAAATTCAAGGAAATAAAGAGATTTTTATTCAAGGGCACACACAGTTGCTCCTTGGTAATTGATTGCCTGTCTTTATGTACCCCCTCCTCCCATTTCCTCCATCTTCTGTGAAGAAAATCTTAAGTTGTAGGTTTTGATAAACTCTCTTCCCACCTCTTTTGTCTGAGCCAAGCATCCTGGCTGTGCTGGCAAGTTGGGAGCCTTTGCAGGGGATGGAAACAACTCAACTTCAGTAGCACGTGATAGAGGGCTCTTTCTCTTTTAACCGCTTTGCACATTGATGCAGAGCTCATTGCTGCTCATGGTACAGGTAGGTCTGACTCCACATCTAATTTTGTGCAGGTCACCATTTACAGGAGGTGTAGATAGCAAAGCCCAATGTCAAAATTCATCCGCATGGCAGGGTTTCTGGGCAGCCCTTTAAGATCTTAGGGCAGCCCCCATCCCACTGCTGGTTCATAACCAGTGGGTCTCTAAGCTTCTCCCACCCTCATTATATGTGTGTCTTCCACAACCTTCTGCCACCTGGTACTTTATCCATTAATATTTTTTGAAGCCTAAAATTTGAATTTTTGTTTGTCACATTCAATTTCTTTTGGGGGGTCCAGTTTTGACCTGTTTCAGGCTGCTAAGATAGTCTTAAACTTTGTGTCATCCTCATCAATGGGTTGAGCCTTACTCTACTATTAAATGACTTCTCTCATATTATCTCATTTGACCTTCACAAGTCCTGGAATCTGTCAGTTGCATATTTGATAAATGTGACTCTCAGTCTTCATTCAACTTACTGATAAAAGTATGAAACAGCACAGCACCAAGGACAGAACCCTTTGACGTGGCATTTTCTGAAGAGCTTCACTTTTGGGTTGGACAAATAACCATTGATTCACTTTCTTTAGGCTCCAGAAGCAGGGGAGCACCCAGGACCCAGGATAGACTTTGGAGGCAGACAGATCTGGCACTGCAACCCAACTTATGCCAAATTGACCACGCCCAATGGGCAGATTATGTGGGGACTCATTTCCAATGATTATAGGCAGGTGAGAGCTATGGGCCTTCTCCTCCACAACCTTCCTACAAAAGCAAGTTGCAGACTCAATTCTACCCTACCTACCATTCTTTGTTAGTAACCAGGCACAGAAATAGCCATACAGCCTGTTTTTGAAGCTCAGTGTGAATCCTGCTCTCTGCCTCATCTAGTGTCCCGGGAAGGGTCTCAAGATTTGCTGATATAGCGGATCACCTCAACCCTGCAGGTGGACAGCCAGAGGGCACAAGGGGCATGCAGTAGGCAGAGGCTCCCTCTCTGGCCCCAGGGTGTAGTAAAAATATTGTCAGTTTCTGCAAGTATCAGGAAGTGAGAAAGTTTGAGAGGCACTGACTTAGTAACTCTGACAAGTTTATTTCAAGGAAGATTTATTTGAGGCAGATGTGGCAATGTGGTTGCAGGTTTCGGCTCATCTTCTAGTGGGATTAGAGGACAGCATCCTTTGAGAGATGAAATAGACCCTAGTAAGACCCCTAGGGCAAGAATGGAGCCACAAAGGGCTCTAGGCTTGCCAGATTCTTGTGCCCAAAGGGCAGAGATGCCTGGATGGCATTTCTAACCAATTATGCATATTCGACACTGCTTAATTTCTCGTTGATAAATTGTTTCCAACATCTCTTATGCATTTTAACAAACAGTGTAGACTCTGATGCAAGGCTTTCAAAGGCTAAGTCACCGGCCCTGGTTAGTTACAATACTTCAGATGTTGACTAACCATCCTTGGGTGAGGATTGGAACTAACTTATATTATACCACTCTGTTTAAGCTGGCGCATTTTAAAGTAATTTACAGACATCATCAAGCCTTGGCTACTCAGCTGTGTGGCTGAGTATGTTACCTGTCTTCTCTGTTGTTCAGTGTCCTTATCATTAAAAGAATAAAATAAGGGACTACTCTAACAATTAAGTGACATAATACATGGGAAATAGCTTGCACACTGCTTGACACGTATTAAATGCTCAATAAATGGAGAGGTGATATTATTGAAAATTGTTGTCTGTTCTTCAGATTCCTAAAGCTTGTCAGTTCTACTACTTGCCACCCTGTGTTGGATTAAAACACTTCAGTTTTCTTGGTTTATAAATAGTCACATCTGTTTCTAACACTGGGCTTCAACAAGTCTACTGCCTTGAGGTTCTATAAGCAAATGGGAAGGGAAGAAGAGCAGGTGGCTGGTCCCATTGCATTAATTCTGGCTCTCTGTCAGAGTATGACCTCTTAAAAAAAGATTTAAAAATATTTGTAGGGATTCCTTTATTTTTGGAAGACTCCGAATTTTCTGAGTCTAGATTTAACAGCCACATTTATATATTCAATCTGTGCTCAGATCAGCCATCCACATGTAAACATACATTATTTTTATAGGACCTGGAGTGATATCTTAGATAATGTGCTTTCTTGCCAGGCCATGGTAATAGTTAGGTTTTTTGTTTTGTTTTGTTTTGTTTTTCAGGTTTACCACCCAAGACTCTGAATTTGGTGTAGGGAGAGCAGATAGGAGACTATTGGCTCAAAGCAGTGGCTAACCATTAGTGAGTAATTATTGCCTGGAGCCTACCTGATAATTATGCCAAGCATTGCAGGATGGGGCATCTGCTAATGTTTGCCTGCAACAAAGTCAGAAAACTGAAGTGGTCCATCAGAGACCAGAGAGGTGTGTTCAGTGCACATGTTATTTGCATACTTGGATGTCCTCACCTGCCTTCAACAGGGGATATTTATGAGCACAGCCCATCTCAGCTGTCTTCAGCCCCAGGCCCTGGTTTCCTGGAAAGACAGCCTTAAACTGGCGAGTAAGGGCCTCTGGGATTCTCCTGTGTGGTTTTCATCATGTACAGCCAGCCAGCCAATCAGAACCCTCTGCCCTGAGGCATCCTGGTTCAGAGCATGCTCGATTCTTCCAGGCACCTTAGCTTTGAAATCAGTGAAATCTCTGCATGATGACAAACGATTAAGCTGGAAACATTGCATTATTCCCAGCAACACTCTGGCTGAGAGAGGAAAGAACCACTGGTTGACTGTGGAGAAAGGTGATTTGCCACTGTGGAGAGGGAACAAAAGCTCTGAGAGTCTGGAACTGGAGTGTGTCAGTATATTTTGAAGATGATGAGACCTCTGTGAGCAGAGTCCTGCTCTGGGCTTGTGGAGATGGTCTTTCCACAGCATAGCACATCATGGGGAGATTTTCCATTGCTTCTCTGTCCCCTAAAGGAAAAGGGGCACCTCATTGTTACACTGTTCCCCCAGGGTCCTTGTCACTGCCATCCTCTACTGTTCAGCCCATCTACAGAATGCAAAAGAGGGGCCAGATATTCTGTGCCATTGCTTGAGTGTGTGTCCTGATATTTTTGGGTTGAAAATAGTCATATATCTATATCTATATCTATCTCCAAATGGGTATCCTTAGGCAAAATTGAGAAGTAGTTGAATTTTGCCCCAAGTACTTGGGTATCTCCTTTCTATCTCTCTTTCTTTCTTTAGACAGGGCTTTTGGCGCTATACGCTGTAGTGTGTATACCTGTGAGCTGGGAGCAAATAAGGGCTGAGATTCTGCTCATGTTTTATTGGCCAAGGCTTGGTGTATCTCTTTGCTCAGGAAGGGCTGCCCTTTTCTTCCCCCAAGATGCCTTTCTGTTTACCAACTTCTGTTTACCAAGTTCTGGCCAACCAGAGAGGACAGCACTCCCTAATTCTCAGTAAATAGCCATGTAGACCAGTGGGGACCCTGCTGTTTGCACCCTCTCCACTCTCTTCTGTTTAGCCTTGGGCCACAGAAAAACAGAGGTGATGGAGGAGGTACACTAAGGTGTAAGTTGTTGAAAGAGAAAGCATGATGCTTGACCCAAAGAAACCATGTTCCAATGGTGGACTTTCAGGATGTCAGTGGAGGGAGTAAGATGTGGACTGTGCAGGGGGACTTTGCTAGAACCTCTCAAACCAGACAGGAAGGTCCGATGTGTGGTTATTCTCTAGGTGCCTGTGCTTCAGATTGAGCTCAGGGACAGCTGTCTCTGGCCCCTCTTTTGCATTTAATTTTCATGTACCCTGCCAGGAAGCTCTCCCCCTGGGCTGATGACTGTCACCACTTGGCTTTTCTGATGGGTCTGGGGAATGGGGAGATCCTTCTGACTGTGTTATGAGCCTCCTGGGGGCAAAATACCATTCACAGTAATGTGGAAAATAGCCTAAGGACTGCTGAGAGCTGCCTCCTGCCATGTCCCCCCACTTCCTGTGTGTGTATCCTCCCTGTCATTCCAGGAAATGCTGACCTCTGGGTGAGCAGGTTGCAGGCCACGCCTGGGGCTGGCAGAAACATATCTCAAGACGCATCTGCGAGGCTTCCAGATCATCCATGTGTGGATGCCGTGCAAGAGCTAGGCATTCAGAGCGGCAGGCTTTCTGCCTTTGAGGTCCACCCAGAGAGACTGGCTTTTCCAGCAACCAGAATTAGGAGGAGCTTCAGTTTCATGGCATGGGAGCCCACAGCACCCCAGAATCCTGAGCCAAGCATTCTAACTGCTAACAAGCCAATCCCCTGCCTCCTGGCAGAATCACCCCTAAGAGGGCTTGTGATAGGCAGTACTGGTCCCAAGACAAAATTTTTTTGAGTTTCTTTTATCCTAACACAACTTCCACTTCAACTAGCATCACTGAGCTGGCTTTGGGGTGAGGGTCTCAGGCACTGAATTGATTTTATACAGAAGGGCATTTCTCCTGATATTAATCTTTAGGGAAATGAAAGCCTACTTTTATTCTGTCCAGTGTTTTGTGGTCCAAAGCGGGTGTGTCTCCAGATGAAGGAAATGGAGTATCAATGCTAATTTGAGATCCAATGAGCAGCGGCTCAGGTAATCAGATACCACTTCAGCTGGAAACCTCACACCTGCAGAAGGACTTTTTCTTCTCACCTTCCAGAGCCTTCTAGCTATGAGGTGTGCTACAGGAAATTGGGAGCTGCTGAAGAAGCGGGCTGCCCCATTCCCACTCCCAGGGCTGCCTGTAGAGAGTCCAGGCCCTTCACTTCCCAGTGCCTACCATCTTGGGGCAAAGGTACTTACAGCTACTGCTTGTGAACCAGAATTTCTGAAGTGCGGTAAGACTAACAAAGAGCCCCAAACAGATAACTCCCACTGTGGCTTCTTTGTGACCAAGTGGTTGCTGAGAACTAAATCAACTCTCCTAAGTGTGTTCTTTCTCAGTATTTTAAATCAAGGTCTAGGAGTCAGGGCTTCAGCACTGAGGTTCCGGGTAACTCTGCCAGCTGTGATCCTGGACACCATCTCTGAATGGCTTTTCATGCCCCAATTAATGTCTTCCTTGCTCATCATATTAACTCTCACCAGGAGCTTTCCTGTCAAAGGAAGGAGGCGGAGCGAGCACTTAGCTTTCCATCTACTGTCACTTCGGCTGCATCTTGGCTGCATGTGCAGCATTGATTTTACATGTCCCTCCTCAGCAAACCTGCTAATAAGATTATTTTCCTTCCTCTCCTTTCTCCCACCCCCTTCAACCTGGCCCCGACTCCTGGTCAGACCTTGATTACATGTCTCATTGATTCCATTCAGCTATTTATTAATACACTAATTAGTATGTTCATTTAAAGGAGAGTGACACCGCTTTTTAAAAATAGATGTACAGAGGTGTAGGTTAATGGCAATCTCTGTTTATTTAACATAGATGTCTGGTGTGAAGTGGATTAGTTTTGGATGTTAAAAGGACACAGGGGTTTTTCTGGGGCTTAAATCACTTTAGCTGACAGTCAGTAACACCCTTTGAAAGGTGACACCTAGAATCGTGTTTCATTTTCCTTCAGTGATCATAGATACTCCAGTATTGGGGTGGGGAAACTAGAGGGAACTGAGAGGGTACAGTACAGGGTTGGTGGTATTAAGTCTTTCGCAGACAGCTCTGATTGTGTATGGGGACTGGCTGGCCCTTACAGCCTCCAGTGAGGTATACTCACTACTCTGGCTGTAGGACCTGACGGGCATTTTGTAATGAAAGGTTTGTGAAGGGAAAAGCAGTGCTTTTCTATTATAGACTTGTTCTTTTTGTTCTTGAGTTGCTCACTATTAATCATGGCCAGTTAATTCTGTAACAAACCACCTCAGTTCAATATGGGTTAGTATGTGGGGGGATTTTGCTCCATGCAGTCATTCAGGAGCCCAGGTTCCTTCCATGTTGTGGCTCCACCATCCTGTTGAGGGCTTCTCAATTTCCCACTGGCTCTTCTGTATCTGGTCAAGAGAGAAAGGAAGAGAAAATGTGTGAAGAAAGCTGCTGAGTGCTCTGGGGACCTGGGTGTGCACCTAAGCTCTCTGTCTCCAAGTTCGGTGTGCTGGGACTGCACTTTTGAGTGTTGAGGAATTGTCAGGAGGCTGCTGCTGTGGTCCAAGGGAGAAATGATGAGGACTGGGCCTGGGGTACTAAATGGAAGGGAAGGCAGAGGCCCAGAAGTGGGTCTTGGTGAGAACTAGATGAGGCAGCTGAGGGGCACGGAGGACTGAGTGGGTGCTTGTGCTCTAGCAAAGGGAGAGAATGCAGGAAAAGGAGCAGGTGTGGAAGAACTGATGGGGCCTGTTTTTGAGGAGCTGGGTTTGAAGTGTCTATGGGACAGCATGGAGATATACTGGGTGTGTGAGTGGCCAAGAGGTCAGGGGGAGACCAGGATTAAGGTCTGCACTGCAAATTGGATGAGGGGCTATAGGTGCAGATGTGGTCATTGCAGCCCAATGGGGTGGGAGGACTATTAGGGTCGTCAGCAGCAAGGGAGCTGGACTCTTCCTTTCCTCCTCCCACTGAGTCTTTCAGACAGAAGCCTTGAGGGAGAGGAGGACAGGGGAGGTTAATTGTGTATAGCAGACCTCGGTGCCTTGCAAATAAAAAATAAAGTCATATTTTGGTTAAAACTCAAATTATAATGATTTTTTAAATTAGCTGAGCTGCACTCAGATCCTCTTTAAGTGTCTACTAATTGCCTCCTGCAGCTGAAGAAATGCTGACCCCTCCCTCTCATTGCTATTTCTCCGTTATTCCAAGCCTGGAAGAAGTCCTTCCCCAGATTCCTTCCAGCACAAAGAGATCAGGCTGTATGTTTGAGTATAACTTTTTTTGATGGGTCGAGGGTAATAAAGGAAACACAGAGAGTAACTTAACACTTCTTCAAAAGGTAGCCGCTTAAACCTGTCCTCACTTGTGGGTACCTCATGCCCCACTCCTGGGCATCCTGCTCCCTAGAGGAAGGGCAGGCTCACCACCATGCTGTGGGGTCGGGGGTACTCTGAGTTGCAATGAAGACCCACATTCCAGCCCTCATTGTCTTCCTAGGGAACGTTCACTTCCTTCAGGGTAAACCTTACCCTTGGGCAGCAGGTGGGGTATCGCCCTAGCCTTAAGGCACCCACAGAGCAACCACAGCAGAACAAGGTTACAACCCCAAAGTCTGGGTTGGTGCTCCAAACTGCAACTGGATCCTGGGCTCAACCTCCACCTTCTTGTAAAGTGAGGATCTCACCCACCTGCGCTGTCTTCTTCTGCCTAATTTTTAAACTATAGCTCTACCTCTCTCTACCTAATGTTCAAACTGTGGTTTGAACTATAACTCGTCTGCCGGTCCACAAAAATAAGCTGAGCATTCTAAAGTCATTTTAAGAATAAAATCCCAACCCCCATGCTGTTCCCCAAACAAACAAACAAACAAACAAATGAACAAACTCACCCTAAGGAAATATTAAAGATGTAGCAGTAACTTAACCCAAATAGCAATTGACATGACTGCTGAGGAATCCTCCCTGCATTTGATGTACTTTGCCATTTTCCAGAACACTAAGGAGGGTAATGGCTCAGGCAAATGACCCTCCCAGGAGCGAGGAAATCTGTCCCCAGGAAGATTTTAGGGTCCACTCACTTTTAAGGTTTTTCCTGCATTGATGGTTCCAGCTTTCAAAAATCTTGGGAGGGTCCAAATGTATCAGTGTCACCGGGGTTGGGACCCAGGATTTTTTTAAGTTCCCCAGGTGATTGTCATGAGTAGCCAAGTTCGGAATGATTTCCAGGGTCTGAACTAAGTGGTTCAGGTCCTACCAAGACACCTCAAAGGGTGTGAGTAGTTAATCAATAGTTTGCACGAGGGGAAATTAGGTTCCCTGGGATTCCTGTTTTCTTAGGTGGGATAATGATAGGGGTGTTATTGGAAAAGGGTCCTGATCCAGACCCCAACAGAGGTTTCTTGGACCTCACACAAGAAAGAATTCAGGGCAAGTCCATACAGTAAAGTGAAAGCAAGTTTATTAAGAAAGTAAAGGAATAAAAAAATGGCTACTCCATAGGCAGAGCAGTAGGATGAGTTGCTTGACCAAGTATACTTACGGTTATTTCTGGATGATATGCTAAACAAGGGGTGGATTATTCATGAGATTTCCGGAAAAGGGGTACAGATTTCCTGGAACTGAGGGTTCCTCCCTTTTTTAGACCATATAGGGAAACTTGTGGATGTTGCCATGGCATTTGTAAATTGTCATGGTGTTGGCGTGAGTGTCTTTTACCAGGATACTGTATTATAATTAGCATATAATTAGCAGTGGGGATGACTAGAGGTCACTTTCATCACCATCTTGGTTTTGGTGAGTTTTGGCCAGTTTCTTCTCCGCATCCTGTTTCATCAGAAAGGTCTTTATGACCTGTATCTTGTGCCATCCCCATCTCATCCCATGATTAAGAATGCCTAACCTTCTGGGAATGTAGCCCAACCTTCTGAGAATGTAGCCCAGTAGGACCCAGCCTCAGTTTACCCATCCCCTATTCAAGATGGAGTTGCTCTGGTTCAAACACCTCTGACAGGGGTACATTTTACTCTGCAAACTAAGAAATAACAGATTAAGGTTTAATAGCTATGTTGGGTATTTACTGGAACTTTTAGGAGAAACCTTGGTCTTGGTCTTGGATGAGAACATGCCTTACCTTGGGTCAGAGCACATTTCTCTTGGCCCGGGGCTAGGAACCGTTCATCTCAGACTGCCTGGCAGCCTGTCTCACTGTTATCAGTGTTGTCTACCTCCAAGTCCCACTTCTGGGCACTCTCCACCAAGCAAAACCCCCAAATGCATACAAAATGGTAGGACATTTCTTAAAAAGCAAATAAATAACTACCTTACTTGCACTTGAAATTGCCCTAGGCTCATCTGCTTGTCATAAAAGTCCTTTCTCAGTCATCTTGCAATAAGAATTAAACTCTACTCTGTTGATTTGTGACGAGGGCTAGGGGAGTCTAGAACTCCGCTTCCTACTATGACAACTAAGTGCTGTTTGACAAGCAGGACTCTCCAAACCCCTCACCAACCCCACCGGATTTGGGACGTGGCATTCCTAGAAACTCTTTTGAGGCTTTGCAAAGCCAGGCTTTGTCTCTCTTCACTCTCTCCCCACTTGCAGCCCTGGAGAGAAGCCACCAATTCAAAGGGCTCTGTGTGGCTGGGTGTTTTCTTCGGTTTCACGTTTTGTTCGACAGCATTAGATCTGCTCGTGTTCAGACTCCCCAGGGCCTGTGTGTGCGTCACTGAAGGCTTTCTGTCCTAATTTGGTCATAGTGGTCTTGGGATCTGTAGTTGTGGCTACAAAGAGAGGTGCTTTCTGCTTTCTTGCCATCCCCAGCGCTCTTTTGCAAGCTGCTGCATGAAGCTGAAATACAGAGCAGTCCAAAGAATAAAAATCTAGGCCACCAACAAACTCTCTTGTTGCCTCCACAGACCCCGATTTGATTCTCCTGGTAGGTATATTTGTGGGGTTCTGATGGCTTTGACCGCCTCCCTGTTTTCTCTGTGGTTCTGGTTTGCCTGGCTGTTGGAACGTCTGTCCTTTGATTCTTCTGCACAGTAGGCCAGAGTTGGAATCCCTGGTATAGTTCTGCACCCTACCAGAATGTCCCAGGAGGAGCTCCAGACAGCTCCCAGCCTCTCCTCTTGACTCCTACTACCCACTGTATCCTTACCCATGCCTGCATGCACTCAGGAGCATTGTAGCAAAGAAATAGATGCAACCACATTGGCATGGAGGGGATGCTTGTTAAGTAACATACAAAGACCTAGAAACTTAAGCAGAGATGTAGGTGTGGGAAGGTTTAAGAAAGAACATACTGTAGGCTTCAAGGTAAAGACTCCAAAATCAGATTAAAGTTCAATTCACATCCCACCACTTTGTAGTTTGGGCAAGGTACCTAAATCTCCTTGAGACAGTGACTTCATTTGTAAGAGGTGGGTGACGATGCCTTCCTTACAGTTTATGTGAGATGACGTGTGTGAAGTGGTCAGCATCAGTACTGGGCCCAGAGCAAGCATCATTGAAGAGCACAGCCTACTGTATCTTCCTTTTGAAAAGCATTTTTCACTTTAAATTCTCTCCGTGAACTGGAATCAGGGGAAATATCACCATGGAGCTAGCTTGCTGTAATTCAGTTTACTATTTCAAGAGAGGAAGTATTTAAAACATAGATGTATTTTTCAGGCCACTTGTAACAAATTAGCATCCTTTTGGGCTCCCCTTCCTGGAATAGTGAAACCAGATGGGCCAGTTTGGCATTTGACTTGCATATTTTCATTTTGTGAATCTCAGGGGTTGGACCCATGGTTCCTAAGCCTTGTTTGTCCTCAGATTCACCTGAGGAACTTTTGAAAGTTACAGATTCCCTGCCCTCCTTCCAGACTGATGTAACCAGAATCGACCAGGGTGTTAGGAGCAAGGGTGGGGATGGAGAACCTTCTCAAAAGGGGCTTGAGGTGGATCTGATAATCAATCAGTTTTGTAAGTCCAAAACAAGATCACTGTTCACTAGTGGGGCATTTGTTTCAAGCATTTCCATTAATGCTGTTTCTTCTCCCCTCTGCTCTCCAGTGTATTATTAAAAAAGCTTAGCACTCGAGGGATCACCAGCCCCTGCCCCCTTCTGTTCCTGAGTCTCAGTGAGTGTCTGGTTATGAATTAACGGTGCCCACTGTTTTTGGCCACACGGATATATTAGATTCTGGAGATATGCTTACAAATGGCTTTCACCAGAGTTCTACTTTCTTTGGACTTAAAAAATTTGATTGGTGCTTTGGGATTTTTAGTCTCTCAGTTCCTACATCCCGACGGGGTAGCATATTGAACCCACTAAGACTGTCAAAGCAGGAGGGAAGATCCAGACCATATGAAAGGGATCCCTAATACTTGTCCCTTCTTAGATGCTGCATTTTTTGTGGTCCTGGAGGCATCTATTCCTGCATTTCCACATCCTAGCCCTTTTTCTGCTGTGCTGCCATTGTTTTTCATTCTGAGGATTAGTTTTGGGACTAGGTGAGCTACTATTCCTGAAGCTCTAGCTAGAGGCAAAGATCCCAAGTACTCGGGTGGTGGCCAGAACATCACAGAGAGGAACCAGATGTAGGTCAGGCTAGTCAAATGCACCCTTCTGTGCACCATCTGGGGTTGATATTCAAGCCAGTCCCCTGTTGGACTCACTAATGATGACCATGGTTATCAAAGGTGACTGACAACTCAGCACTGGTCAGTTTTAGGGGTTGGTTTGCAACTGCGGGTCCCCTTCTTAGCCTTGAATGTGCACAGTTATCCTATCAGTCAGCAGGAATACACCCAGCCGCCTCCTGCAGGGTCCAGGCCCACAGGCGCCTGATGACTTTGTGGTGGATGATGTCAGTCAATCAGTCAAACCTCTCCCGACTCCAGCAACACTGAGTTTTTCTTAGCCTCCTCTATCCTATTACACTTCTTAACACCTTAGTTCCAAATTTTCTTAATCCTCACTTTTTTTTTTCCTTTCCTGCGAAAAACAAATGAAAGTCATCCACTCACTGTTTTGCTTTCTTCTGGAATAAAAGCATTTGGAGAGAAAAAGTGAGCACATTTACAGGAAGGATTCTCTTTGGGGCTGTGTCATGAGAGAAAAACCTTGGGTCAACCCATTGCCCTGCCTTTGGGTGGCAAATGTATAAGGATTATTTGACTAGAAAGGGATGCCTGGCTTGTTTTCCTCATCCCAGCTCTCTCAGTTCAATAACTCAACAAGTATTTATAGTGTGTTTTTTATGAGCCAGGTATTGTGCCAGGTGCTGGGGGTTCAGTGTGAGTGGCAAACATGGTCCTACCCACAGGGAGCCGAGAGTCTATACCTGGGACGTTTTTGTTCAGCCTCATTCTGCTTTGACAGGTTTCCAACCTCATTCTGCTTTGATAGGTTTCCCAGGCCTCTACCCAAACCTACATCCTGACTTCCACTGGGATAAATTAAAGCTGCCCACAGGAGCATGTGAAGTAACTGCAGGAGGTAGGGTCCTTTTGAGAGAATTAGTAGGAGCTTTCTTGGGACAGACAATAGGAGCCCAGAGGACACTGGGGGAGGGGTGGTTATCCTCTTAAACTCTAGGTCTGAAGCGGGAAAGGAGTCTTGGGATAGACTAGGGAGAAAAAAAATACATTTGCTTTTTGCAGATCTCATTACTTTGGTGTAGACAATAAGAAAGGCAAAAGCAAACAGGTTGTGTGGTGAGCTTTGCCTGGTGTGGCTGTACTAGTCCCCTCTATTGTAGCACAGGTCCAGTTCAGATCAATGTCAAGATCAGTCATTTATTTATGAAACTAATATAGGCCCTTCCCCAAGTTACATTTTACTTTTAATTTATTTCATCTCCAAGATCTTTGCAGTGAAAGCGAAAGTTTTCTATTTTTATTTTTTACAGGTACCTACTTTTGATATTCACTCATATACATGGAAGGGAGGAAGAAATATCTGTAGTACATGACAGACATCTAGGCCAAGAAAGCCATAGTTATTTAAAGGTTTACATTTCCACTCCATTCAGACGCTACCTAAAAACCTTAGGTAGGGTAATGGGCACCTTTTCATTACTCAGTAGACCCAATAGTGAGAATCCTAGGAGCCCCCATGGATCACCTGTCACATAGTGACAAGGTGTGCCCCCCTCACCCTCGGCACACTTAAGTCTATTTCTGTGTGTTCCTTCTTTTCTATGGAACTTCCTGGCTTGTATTCCAATGCTCCAGGACCTCTATTACTAACAAGTGGCTCTGGGAGCTTTCTCCTTCCCCAAAACAAGAATTGTGCTGTCAGCCAATTTCACTTAGAGAATCTCTAATATCACAAAATGGGTTGCTCTCTGACTCTCCAAGAGGTTATCCCATCTGCCTGACTGTAGTGACACCATATCTAGATGTATTCCATGGTAGGTTATCTATTCTCAAATGAAATCATCTCTTCTCTGGGAGGTTTTTGGGTTGGAGAGTGGCCACTGTCACTTACTTGAAACTGAGACCTTTACCTTGAGCTGTCTCATGACTAAAGGAGGATGCGTGGGTTGTGGCTTAGCCCTCATAATCTCTTTCCCTTGTCTAAGCTACTCATGTTCAAAACCTCAATATCATCTTTGATTCTTCTTTCTCTTTCAATCCCAGTCTCAGTTAATGGGCAAATCATATCATTTTACTTTTCTCCCTCTGTCCTTCATCTGGTTTTCTTTCCATATTCTGATTTCTGTCCCATCTTCTAGTTGGTGTGCCTCACTCATGAAATAACCCTGGCCTTCCCATCTTTCCCTGTCTTCCTAGTGTTGCTGCCAGCGTAGCCCTAGCTCAGATAGTTTGCCTTCTTCTCTGAAGTTTGATAAAAGGGGTCAACTCTCCTTCCTGATTTTGGTCTCATCCGCCTCTAGTCAGTTTGGCATATAAGTGTCCGATTCATCTTCCTCAAGTATAGCTCCCCAGGAGAATTCCTTTGCTTGAGAATCTTCAATGGCTCCCCATAGCTTGTCAAAGATCCTTCCTTTTAAGCCTAGCATTCAAGTTCATCCTTGTTTTGGAATTGGCCTGTTGTTTGGGTTTATCTTTTATTTCCTCCCAAAAGCAAATCCAATGTTCCAGTCAAATCAAATACCAGCTGGGAGATTTTTGCTTCTAGTAAAGGCAGACTAGCTAATTCAATTGACTGACCTTCCTACTGATAAAAATTCAGAAAGTGGAGAAGATATTTTCAAAAACAGGCCTGAAGACACATGAAAGCTAGTAAGGTGGTAAATATTGATAGGGCCACATTTTGAAGAAGCTGGAAATCCAGAGGTTAACTAATCAGAGGGATTAGACTTTTGCTGGCTTCTAAAGAGGCATCTGAGGGTCTAAGCATTGCATTTGACAGCATCAGGGCATTAGAGGACACAAGCCGGAGTTCAGGGCCTATTAAGCATGGGAACATTTTGGGTTGGAACTACAAGTAAACCAGCTTTTGCAAGTTGTGAAGTCAGGCTTTGAGTCCCTTGAGTAGCTAAGAAAAATGACAATTTCTGAAATGGGATTAATGTTACACTATGTTGCAAGTCAGTTACCTGGTAGAAGCAAACAATACTATCTGGAGGAAGATACCTTATCTTAGTCATCATATTATTTCCACAAATAAATCTTTGAATACAATGTCTAGCGTGTAATCAAAGATAAGCTGGCACACAAGGAAATAAGTCAACATGACCAAGAACCAGCAGAAATAATAGACTCACGGGTTTCCTGGATAATTTCCAATGCAATTATCAGACCATGGATTTAAAATAACCATGCTTACTATTTTCAAGTAGAAATAAGACAAGATTACAAGTTTTGGCAGCAAACTAGAAACTATAAAAATGACATAGTAGATTTCAAACAAGAACCAAAAAGAAATCCTGGAACTGAAAAAATACAACAACTGAAATTAAGAGTTCAATGGATGTATTTTAAATAATTTAGAAATAGCAGAAGAGATAATTAATGAAGTAGGGCAGGGGGCAAATGAAATCATCCAAAATGAAGTATAATAAATACAGAAAACTTAGGTAAGAGACATCGAGGATACAGTGAGAATAGTCTTTATCTATTTAATTGGATTTCTACAAAGAAAGAAAAAAATGAAGAAGTATTATTTGAAGAGGTAATGGCTATGAATTTTCTAAAACAAGCAGAAAATATCAATACAGAGATTCAAGAAGGTCTGTAAACTCCAAGCAGGATAAATAAGAAGAAATCTACATTCAGACCTGTCACAATACAAACATAGAAAATTGAAGACACATTGTAGTATTTGTTATTTCCTGAGCAAGTCTTTAATTTTCTTGCATCTGTACCTTGGTCTGTACTATTTCCCCACCCCCTCATCTTCATCTGTCCAGATGTTACCCATTATTTACCAAGCTTTATCTGATAATCCTCCTGTCTTTACCTCCAACTGGATTTATAATTAAAATTATCAGTAAAAACTTAATGTCAACCATATTAATCCTACTTGTTTGACTACTGCTATCATTATTAAGTGCTTACTTAGTTCCAGGCATTGTCCTGGGCACCTGTCATATATTATTTCTTTTAATTCTCATAAAACTCAGCAGAGTTATTACACAAGAAAACTCAGAGACCACCCACCTCTCGTCTGAACTTGTCTAGCATTTTACCTGTCATGTACCACCTATTTCATTTCTTTAAAAACACCTCTTCTTCTAGACATGTATTCGATTTTCCTGGTACTATTATAATTTGTATGTAAAGCCCATTTCATGTAGAGGAAGTGAGTAGCAACTGGTTTTGCTCATGCATAGTAGGTGTTCATTCGTTTGTTGAGTGAGTGTCTCACGTGGCTTACCTGGCTTGTCCCTGAGATGCCTTAAATGCCTGAGGATCTGTTAAAATCTGAGCAGATGCACCAATGGAAACTGAGCCCATCCCCACACCTTATCATCTCTGCCTGCCTTAGCGGCTCCCGTTCACACGTTAAATTGAAAGCAGCAACCCATGCTCTATTTAAAGTGTCCTCGAAAATGGTACTCAAGTGTGTAACACAGCTATTTCACTGACATGGGCAGGGTATTTATGGAGAAGTTGTTTTTCTTTTGGATAGGGGGCTTTATAACCAGAAGCCATTATATGACACCTATGTGGATGTCAAAAGGAAAACAACGAAAAAACCTCTACTAGTTACTTCCATCTCTATCAAGACATAATCTCCCTGGTTATTTTCTCTATCAAGCCGTCTCTCTTCCATCAGCATCCAAAGATCACAAAATATGACCTGGGGCCAGTAAAGTTGAAGCAAGAATTGTCCAGAGCAGAAAGAATAATTGCGGTTTTCACCATTAGCATTCCAGCAGCACCGGCTCTCTCTGGGTTTGTTCACCAGCTCAGCTTGACAGCTTAATGGTTTGCGGGGCAAGGAACATTTTAGCACAGTCAGTTGCTACTCTTATGGGGAGGGGGAAGCTGGTGAAAGCACTAGGTAGGAGTCTCTAGAGAAAGGGGCTATGTATGGGAAGAGAGGTGTTAAGTTAGGGGAAATGACCAACTTCATCTAAGCCACATTTCATCCAGTGCTTCGGGAAACCTGTGAATCGTGCATGCTTTTGTGTGCTGCTGTTACTTTTCTCCCCTCTGGCTCTCTGTCTGGCACTTTTTCCTTGGGCATCCTTTGAAATAAATCTTTATTGATTCTACTGATTAAATTCACTCCTGGCATTTTTGACAGCCAGGATTGTTAAGTTTCTGAATAGTACCAACATTCTCCTCCTCTCATCCTTACCTCCCTCTCCCTTTCTGAGTAAAAATTAATAATTAGCACAAAGTTTTAAAGAACAGGCCACACTACACCTTCTGCTCTCTTGACCCAACATCCATTTCCTTTATGAGCTTTGGGGAAATTTGGGGAATTCCTACGAACACCGTGTTAGAAAAATGTTTGCCTGGGCCCATGGAGCTGGAGATCTAGCCCAGGTTTGGTAAGGGGTGATCGGAGCCAGGGCAATTGAAGCAATTGCGTGTTAAATGAGATTTGAAGCAATTGCATGTTAAATAGGACAATGAAATGTCTAGAGTGAAAGCTGGCCCTCACAGCACCCACAGTAGGACTGGAGCAGGAAACGTGTCCCATGAGACTTCCAGCCCTCCACTGCAATTGTTGTGATTGTTTAGTGGATTCTGCAGGCAGAGACACGGTGCATGCTCTGGATAGCTCCGAAACTCTCGGGTGATCAGTGTTTCTCAGTGGAGATGCCACCTGCATTGTAAGTAGGATGCTTCTTCATTATGCAGAGCCATCTTACACAGTGCAGGAGGAGCATTCCTGACCCTCTGGATCCTAAAAGCCAAGAGCACTCAGTCAACCACAAAGCCTCCATACATTTCTAGATGCCCATGGGGAAGGGAAATGGCCCCATAGGAGACCTTTTGCAAGTCAGAGAGAAGGAAGGGCATTGTTAACACCTTGCCTTCAGTTAACACTGTGCCATTCTCTGGGGAATGGCCATTAAGATATCTTTGATAGCTGAGTGACCTTGAACAGTTCCTTTCAAAAACTCTCTAAGCCTTCACTGAGGTCCTCGATAGTTGCCTGGTGATCGTAGAACTCATCTCTTAGGTTTTTAGGAAGATCAATATTAGCAAATATTTATGAGTGCTTACAATTTGCTAAGCACATTATATGCAGGGTCTCATTTAATCTTTGTAACCAACAACCCTATGAAATAGGTTCCATCATCATTCCCGTTTAACACATGATAAAACTGATCCCACCTTAAGATGCAAAGACTTAAGTGTATTACTCAAGGTTGTGCAGCTGGCCGGACTATAACATAGGTCAGTGGCTTTTCAAACTTCAGTGTGCTCCAGAACCTCCTGGAGGGCTAGGAAAAATCAGATTGCCAGAACCCAGCTCCAGAGTTTCTGATTTTGTATGTCTGAAGTGAGCCTGAGATTTACATTTCTAATAAGTTCCCAGGTGTTGCTGCTCTGGGGACCAATTGCAACTTGAGAACCACTGACTGGAGCCCTCTGATTCATAACTGCCAGTAATTTGGAATGTACTGTGAGCTCTGGGAAGACAGGTGGAGGGTCTGTCCCTCTCCCCATGTACACGCAGCACACTCATCACAGGATATTGTATGGCTCTACGTGGCCTTGGACAGGGCACAGTCTTTGTGGCAGGGACAGAGTCTCACTTGGGTTGTATTCCACTGTCAATCTCTTGAGACTCCCTGTGTCTCACAGCCCTGGGATGGAGACACAGGGTCCTAAGTAGGCACAAATATGTCCTGGGGCCTTGTAGTAGGAGAGAGAAGAGCAAGGTGGGTGAGGGGGTGGCAGCAGTCACAGGGAAACAGGCAGGGGCTGGGAGGTTAAAAAGTCATAGAAGATGTGAGTTATTACAGGATCTAAAACCTGTATTCAGGAGCTTTAATTATTTCTACTGTGTTTGTGTTTTCTGTGACTATCAGATTTTCATTCTCTGCTTTTCACAATGTCAACTTGGGCAAACAGGAGCCAGAGAAAGGGATTTTCTTTCCCTCATGCTTGGGGCAGGATGTTAGGGGAACAACGTCTCCCTCTAGTTGGTTATGATGGCCGCAGCTGGAATCAAAGTTACGGAAGTCTGGAGAGAATGGACAAGGGGTGGGGCAGCAGCCTACAGCGTCTTGGCTCTCCCAGCCTGGAGGTACTTCCAGTCGTAAAATGATACACACTGCTTGTCATGTGCAGGGGCAGATGCTAGGTACCTTATCATAGTTGTGAGGGAAGGATTCTATTTTGAAATCCTGCCTGAGAGATTCAGAAATTTGAGAGGTTTGCACAATGAGCAAACGACAGAGCCAGGCTTGGAGTCCAGGGCAGCCTTGGGTATAGCCCGCACCCTTAATGCTTTTGCAGTAATGCTCACTTACAATCTTGGTGCTTGCTCTGTCTGAATTCCTGACACTGGGGATACTTCAGTTCCATACACCTTGCCCGGAAGCAGGTATTCCCTTCCTGTGAAGCTGGCCATGCTCCAGGCTTCAGACTGCCTCTGCCTAAGACCTTGCCGGTGAACTTGTGCTGATCATATAACCTCATGCGGCCCGAGTGTCTCCGCTTGGGGAGCACCAGGACTCCTTTCCTCGCTTGCTGGGCTGCTGTGTGGACACTGACATGTCTCTGTGCTCATGAGAGGAAGGTGGTACAGGTGTTTATGGAACCAGGCAAGGGCTCCACTGCCACCCTGTGTCTGCAAGCCTGGTACACGTTTCTCCTCCATGTGGGTGGCGGCATTGGGAGGACTGGAGACAGAGAAGCAAGAGAGGTCAGCGATTGTCTGATCCTTTTCTCGGAGGAATTGAAATGTGAGCAGGTTTGGGGTCAGGCAGAATCAGCGAAGCTCTGCATTTCGCAGAGGAGTTGCTCGGTGCTGGGGGATTTTCCCCTCTGCTGGTTTGATAAATGATCCCAGGCTGGGTGTCCAGGCTGAGCATGCGGGTCGTCATGGCTCCCACTGCCTGTGCACTTCTCTATGAAATTGACAACAGAAGGTCATGGCTTGAAGAAGGGCTTGATCCAGATAAAGACTTTCTTTTTTAAAGAATTTCCCAGCTCCCATTCTTACGCAAGGCTTTGCTGTCATTGTGGATTTGACACCTCACTCTCAGAGGGCCTGGCTTCACTTCTCTCTTCCTGTCTGGCCTTCCTCACTCCCACTTCCATGCAGCACGGTAGAGCATGTTGAGTAGACGCCTCCCACCCTCTTCGGGGTCTGGTCAGGCACACGTGCCTTAGTCCCGAGACACCCTGCAGTTCTGCTTCTGGTGTTTGTCTCTAACTAGGGAATCCTAGCTAAAGCCCTTAAAGAGGGTCTTAACTTTTTTGAAATAGGACCTTGGGTGCTGAAAATGGCCCCTTCAGGGCAACGTATGGACTTAAAGGATTAAAGCTCCTTCCCAAGAGGCTACTTTCATTGTGTCAGGCCAAAAAAGAACCACCGAATCTTATCATTAGATTGTTAATTCCATCCAAAGTTTTCATTGGTTGAGTGCTTGGTAGGTGCCACACACAGCCAAGAGCTCATTTTAGGCATTGCTTGCTCCAACCTCCTGCCCTAGCAGGGAGTCTTGTGCACAGGAAAAGGGCACCTGGCTGCTGCCTGGATATGTCTGGGGTTGCTTGACCCATTGCCAGACTGGCCCTATGGACGGTGAGGTCTCAGAGAGGATCAAGATCTCTGATCTTGATCTTCTGACCTCCACTTGCAGGCCCTGCTTCTGCCCCTTGAAAGAAAGAAAGCTCGCTCCTCCAGGCAGCAACCCCCCAGTGCAGTTTATACATAACCTGTCGCTTCAAGGCTTCCTGGACTTCTCTAGTTGCTTGCTTCCTTGCCATCTTTTAAATCAGCCTAATGCCCCTGGGAGGAAGGTCAACCTAGCAACACTCCTTGGTAAGAAGCAGAGGCTGACATAGAGTGGGGACTCAGCAGTTCGTGCTCAAAATAATCTGCTTTTCTTCAGAAATGCTTTCCTCATGACTATCTCTTCCTGCCCTGACTTTTTGGAGTTGGGACTTTTGACTTGTCAAAGTCAGCCACCTCTTTAGGACAGCATCTCCTCGCTTGGGGGTGGCATATGAGTCGCTGCCACTGCTGTAGCTGTGGCACCAGGCAACTCCATGGCTGGCTCTAGGATTACAGCCTGCTATCCTCTCTCGGCAGCTCCTGGTGGCTAGGTCCTCTGGGCTGATTTGCCCAAGGACTGGCTGCCTAATTAATCTCCAGGTGTCTGGAGCCCCGGTAGAGCAGCCTATATCTGGCGGGTTTACTCAGAGGAGAAGCTTGGCCGTGCCATGTGGGGGCCCTGCAGAGGCTGAAGGAAGCCTTGTTTGGAAGCAAGCCTTGTTCAGAAGCCTCCTTCTCCTTCCTTCTGCACCACTGAAGTCCTCGTTCTATTTGTTGAGACCTCGATGTGTCAGTGGGGTGCATGCAGAGGCGGAGGTAGGCTTAGGGAGGGGAATTTAGTCTTTGCCCTCTGTAATGCACAACTTCTCCCTTGGTCTGTTGCAAGGGTCAAGACTGGGATAAAAGAATAAAAATTAATCACTTACAGGGAACAACAGGAAGAAAAACTGAACTTACTAGGGAGAGCAATAAAACACAGTCAAGATGGCAATAATAACTGCAAACACGAATACAGCAGCTACTACACATACAGCACTGTTTGAAGCGTTTACACTTATTAACTCATTTAATCTTCACAAAAGCCTCATGCAGTATGTCCTATTATAACCCCATTTTACACACGAGGGCCCGAGGTTTGGAGAGTAACTCGTCCAAGGTCGTAAGACAGAGGTAAGTTTTTCTCCAAGTTTGGCATGCCCGCTTGCTGTGGGAAGCAGAAGAGAGGTGGGGAGCAGGGTCTTGACTTTAAGTCTAGGCTGCAGCCTTTAAAATGATCTACTCTCTGTGAACCCCAGTGTTTTCCTCTGTCTAATGGTAATAAGACCTACCTTGTAGGGTTGTGGTGGGGATTAATGGAGATGATGGGGGTCACGTGTACAGCCCCGTGCCTGGCCTGTGGTAAGTTCTCCGTAATTAGCTCCTGTTGTGCAGGGGAAGATGCCTTGGTTTTTCAATCATCGGGAAAAGATCCTGCCTGTGTGGCCTGCAGAGGGGATCCTGGCCAAGGTATAAGGCATGAGTCTGGGAACAAAAGGACCGGGGTTCTATTCTCTTGGGGTCACACTTTCCTTTTGGCTTTCTTAGTGAATTGGTGGGACAGTGAGGTGTGGGGTATGGGGCGGCTGCCTTTGAGGTAAATGAGATGAATCAGGGTCCTGAATACCAAGGGACCCCTTTCCTTTGCTCTGGAGCCCCAACTCTGCAGCTGATACGAGGAAGAGGGGAGGATGGGAGATAAGCTCGTTGACCTCAGCCACAAAAGGCCATTACCAAGAGCTGGGTCTTGAGGTTCCTGAGTGTGGCCCCCTCTTGCTCTTCTCCCATGGAAACCCACCAACCAGACCGCAGCCCATTCTCTGCCTCTGCAAGCCAGGAGAGCCCTCAACAAAGTCGGGGAATGGCATTTGGTCTCTGATGTTTTTGGCATGTGCCTCCATCCATTGGGCATTGTCTCTAAGTAAATCAGCGCTCATTGGAAGGTTCATCATTAATGATGGTGAATATAAATCCAGATATCAGAATAGTCTTCTTCATAATTTTGATTTCCTTTTTCTTTGGAGATGGAGATGGGTTGATTTCTGGCCTGATGAGTTGGTCCTGCAGCTTGTAATATGGACGATACTAGGCCGTGAAGGATCACATCTTCATTTTCTTATTGATTACCAGTGCCTGCATTATTTATGTGTTACGTTCTATCCATATTCTCCTGATAGGAAGCCCTTAAAGCCACTTGCCTACTTTTTAAAACACTGGATTATTGAAGTGAAATAATTCAGTAAATCATAAGTTTCCTGAATTGGCTCAGGTATACTGTCATATCTTGCTAAATACCGATGGCAGACTAAGGAATGAGGGCATCAGCCTCAGCATCATGGCGCTGTCTGCTCTCAGACACCTACAGGACCCACGCCCCACAACACACCAGCCCGGTCATAGCATCCATTCTCTATATCAAATATTAGTAGAGCTGTTATGTTTCAATCTTTTGAGATACAAATAGATTTAAATATCTTTCCATAGCCCTTCTTTTGGAGACCACTAAAATAAAAGGCTTTGGGTGCCAGCCAACCCAGTGTTCGTCCCATTTGCTCCAACTTCTGACTGCTCTCAGGCTAGAGGCTCTTCGTGCCTCCTCACCCCATTCCGCCACTACTGAATCTGTGCACACACAACACTCGTGGGTAGGCCCCCATGGACAGGGCCCCTGGAGCAGGTTCTCAGTCTCTGCATCAGGCTTAGATATGTGGATGTGAGGGTAGGGAGGGCTAGGGTGGAAGGAACCTCAGGTCTCTCACTTGGTTCCTCTCACTTGGAAGTTGCTGCTATTTCGTGGGGCCTGCCACAGAGGGGAGAGGGTCTAATGGTGGAAGTAGTTAGTAGGGGCGGTGGCCCTGAGGCTGGTGACTTGGGGAACCTTGGAGCAGAGTCAGGGAAGATCTGGAATTGCTGCTTGGATTTCTCACCAGGTATCCCTGCTCCAGCCAAGCAGTCTTGTATCCTCTCCTTGTTGAAGCTGACCGGTTTTCTATTTCAGTGTGAGTTCCTGCTCCCCTCCCCTCTCTACTACTACACACACTCAAGCTGTAGCTTCCTCTTCACTGGCCTTTTCTTTCTTCCTCTTTACTGGCCTTTTCTTTTCTTCCTCTTTACTGGCCTTGGGAGTTCTCCTAAAGCAGCCATTTTATTTCCCTTTCTTCAGCCTTCGCTCAGCCACCAAGGAATGTGTCTGAATCTCATTGCCTTTGTTGCCTGATGACTTGTTAACATAATGATAATAATAATATCCTTATTCTGTCCTTTAGAGCAACCCCACAGGGGTCTGGTTCTGTGGGAAGTGGTCCCAAACCAGAGTTCTTGGTTCTTTTTCTTTTGTGTGTGTGTGTGTATGTGTGAGATGGAGTCTTGCTCTGTCGCCCAGGCTGGAGTCCTGCGGCGCAATCTGGTCTCACTGCAAGCTCCGCCTCCTGGGTTCACATCATTCTCCTGCGTCAGCCTCCCAAGTAGCTGGGACTACAGGCACCAGCCACCATGCCTGGCTAATTTTTTGTATTTTTAGTAGAGACAGGGTTTCACCATGTTAGCCAGGATGGTCTTGATCTCCTGACCTCGTGATCCACCCGACTCGGCCTCCCAAAGTGCTGGGATTACAGGCATAAGCCACTGTGCCTGGCCAAGTTCTTGGTTCTAAGATGAGAGGATGAGGTGGCCTTGTTCAAGGAGGTGGGTTGGTGTGGGATGGGTGATGGCTCCAAGGTGGGCGGTGAAGGGAGGAAGGGCTGGGTGCTGGCAGCAGGCACAGAAGGGAGAGCAGAGCTCTCTGGTCCTGCAGCCTCTGTGCTCAAGAAGCCCAGCTTCCACTGATCAGAGTTCCCCGAAGTGGGCGGGGCAGCTGCAGCTTCTTAGACTAGCACAGCAAAAGGAGAACAGAGGCCCAGAGCATCAAATAGAGAAAAATGGCTTTCTTGTGGAGCCAAGGTTTTTTGTTTTAAGTAAGCACAGGGGAGTCCTTATATGGACGAGAATCTTTGAATTATTGGAAGATGCTTGGGATGGAAAATTGGGCTTATGCTGGCCTCTGTGGATTCCGAGGAACCCTTTGAACAGGGGGGTGTCTGGAGACAAGTTGATTCTTTTTATGTTGGGGGCCTTGCACCTCTCCAATTTCTGAGTTTGTGTTCCACCCAAGGATTTGGCTACCTACGACAGGACCTCAGAGCACTGCAAGGGCGGCTCTAGGGGGAAATTTAAGGTGACACAGTCCTGATCATTTGTTCCTCCTACTTTGAGTGGGTGTTTACCCTGTGCTGAGTACTATGCGTGAAACTGAAAATAAGAAATATATCTTCACCTTAATGGGGTTTCCTTAGCAGCAAAGGGAATACAGGTATAAACGTTATGGCAAGTGCAAAGTAGAACATGCTAGTGATAATGTGTATACAGGTTCTATTATTCTAGAAATTAAGGGAAGGACAGAAATCCCTTTGGTTTGGAAGTTAGGAGGGATTTGTGGTGGTGGCACTCAGTTCCACTGATGTCCCTACTGATTCCTCATCACAACCCGCAAGGAAGATCCTACTGTCCTCTCTGTTTTATGCTTAAGGAAACTGAGGCCTAGAGGGAACAAATAGTCTCAGCTCACATTTGTTAGTGTAGAGTTGGGGTAGGAAGGAGGAAAAAGGAATCTCAGGTAAAGGAAACAACTAGGTGAAGGTGTGACAATAGGAAAGCACAGGACATGCTTGGGCAATAGAGAGTAGTTCTATTAGAGTGGAAACCATGAAGCCAGATGATGGAGGTCTTTGAATACAATATTAAGTCTGTCCCTCACTCTGTAGGCAATAGGGAGCCATTGAAGATTCTTGAGTAGGAGAGTGGCATGATCAGAGAAGACAAATGGTTTGGAAAGAGGAGAATCTGGAGCTGTATAGAACATTAGAGGTGATGGTAACAAAACACAGGACGGATAATGCATTGTGCACAGAGGATGGTATGAGGTCATGTTTTTCAAACAAGGCAGGAAAGAAAATTTTCTTTCACTTGTATAAGAGGCAACTGATTTCATAAGAATAAAGAAGAAGTGACCCATATTCTAGTTCTTCCCATCTGCATCCACACGTTTGTACCTGGAAACTTCCTAGAAATGCAAACTCTCATATCCCACTCCAGACCCGTGGAACCTGTGTTTATGAAAGGCCACCAGGTGATTCTGAAGCATGGTCAGGTTTTAAATTCCACTGTGACAGAGTCCTGACCCCCAAATGAGGCTCTAGTTATTATTGTCCCATCCTTTTTCTATCTTCTTACTGCATTTCTCTGGCACAAATGCCAGTTAGTTTTTTAGATCAGTCTAATGCCAGTTTGTTGGAATGGGTAAAAATGTCTTTTATGTCTTCAGACCTGTGTTGGCTTTGAGGGAGGTTGTGCCAAGTTGGCACCTGGAAGCATCCGGATCACTGGGGTGATGGCTTTATGCTGTAGTGAAAAAAGCTTTGGACTAAGGCTCTAGGCCCAGCCAATGACTAACCCCTTTCCCCCTTTTGTGGTTCTAGGATTTACAATGTCAGATTTTGAGTTACAGCATCTATAAAATGTGGACAATAATGAGATTCTGTATATTAGTGATTCTCAAAGTGTCGTCCCTGGGCTATGAGTGTTACCTGGAAACTCGTTAAGAATGCAAATTACTGAGCCCTGCTCAAGACCCACCAAATCAGCCTACTCAAGATGAGCTCCAGGTGAGAACCACTCCAGGCAAGAATCAACTCTGGTGATTCTGATGCACCATTAAGTTAGAGAACCGCTGCTGTTTGTTGAGAATAACTGCTGCTTATCATAGCACTCAAAAGTTCAGGCTCTTAACTGAACTCAAGTTTGGCTCTATTATAGTGGTTCTAAAACTTGACCACGCTTCAGAATCACCTGGCAGTCTTATCTACACAGCTTCCATAGGTCTGGAGTGAAGTCTGAGAATTTGCATTTCTAGGAAGTTACCAGATGAGAAACATTATTCTATTACATACTAACTTTGTGATCTTGGACAGATTTCCTGCTCTCCGTGATTCAGTTTCCTCATCTATAAAATAAAGATCATAATAGTGTCTACCTTATAGACTATTAAGATAAATAGAATAGTTAATTCATGTAGAGTTCTTAGTGCATGATAGCTTCAAAAGCCTTTTTCTTGTTATTAATTAATCTATAACATGTTTTACAAATACAGACAGTAATTGTGAGAGTTGGGTGGCAGAGGACTACAGTGTGTCTATATTTAAAAATTCCTGTGGTGGTAGAGTACATAAAACATAAAATTTTCCATTTTAACCATTTTAAGCGTAAAATTCAGTGGCATTAATTACACTCATGATGTTGTGTAACTAACGTTGTCATCCATCTGCAGAACTTTGTCATCATCCCCAGCTGAAACTCTGTTGCCATTAATAACTCCCCATCCTCTTCTCCTCCCAGCTCCGGGTAACCAGTGTTCTACTTTCTGTGTAGGAATTTGCCTGTTGTAGAGATTCAGATAAGTAGATTCTTACAATATTTGTCCTTTTATGTCTGGCTTATTTTACTTAGTGTAATATTTTTAAGGTTCATTCATTTGTAGCACATATCAGAACTTCATTCTTCATATGGCCAAATAATATTCCAGTGTGAGGATATATAACATTTCGTTTATTCGTTCATCTGTTTGTTGATAGACACTTGGGTTGTTTCTATCTTTTAACTCTTGAACGTTGTCTGCAATGAACATTTTTGTGCAAATATCTGTTTGAATTTCTGTTTTGGAATGTACCTACGAGTGGAATTGCTGGATCATGTGATAATTCTGTTTAGCTTCTTGAGAAACCACCAAATAGTTTTCCACAGTAGCTGAATAAACCATTTTACACTTTCGCTGGCAATATCCAAGAGTTCCCATTTCTCCACATCTTCACCAATACTTGTTACCTTCTATTTTCTTGATTATAGCCATTCTAGTGGATGTCAAGTTGTATTTTGTTGTAGTTTTGGTTTGCATTTCCCTAGTGGCTAATGAAATGCATATTGGGCATTTATATATCTTCTTTGGAGAAATGTCTCTTTAAGTCATTTGCTCATTTTCAACCTGGTTTATCTATTTGTTGTTGAGTTGTAGAAATTGTTTATGTATTCTGGATATTAGACTCTTATCAGATAGTTGATTTGCAAATATGCTGTCCCTTTATGTTTGTTGCCTTTTGGGTCTATTTTTAAATACAATTTTGTTGAGATATAATTGATATTCCATAAACTGCATGTTTAGACATTTGAACAAGTTTTGACCTGTGAAGCCATCACTACAATCAAGGTAATGGGCATATCCATCACCCCTAGAAGTTTCCTCATGGCCCTTGGGGAGTCCTTCCTCCTGCGCTTCCTCTCTATGTCTATTAATAATAATGATCTGAATACCCTGGAATTGACACAGAAGCATGATGAGAAGATTCCCAGTCTGGGGCTCTGGAGATCAGACCCCGAGTGCCCTGACTTTCTTGCCAACAGATGCGTGATTTTGAACCCTGGGCCTGCTTCCTCATCTGCATGTGACAGGGTTTGGCTATCAGTGGTTCTCATCCACTCTGGCTGCATGTAAGAATTCCCGTTTGGGAAGCTTTTAAAAAATATTGATGTCAGCCCTAGACCTTTTAGACCAGAGTTTCTGGGGGTGGGATGCTGAAATCTGTGTTTTTAAAAAAGCTCTCCCAGTGAATCCAATGCATAGTAAGTTGAGAAGATTTCCAACACAGCCTTCAGATCCCAAATCCCATGATTTCTATAACACCTTGTATTTTTCATGCTGATTTAATGTTATTCTTTCAAAAACACCACGAGGTGGGTAAGAAAGACGTAGCTCACTTAAAGACATGAAAATAAGTATGCAGAGTAGGGAGGATTTGAGGAGATGTGAGGTAGAGTGGGGATGAGAAGGTAGCAGGTGTTTTCTGCTATTTCCGTTATTCCCTTTGATTGCTGTTAAGCAAGATGACACCAACCAGCATTGGAAGGCAGCCAGTGGCTGCCAGGTAGGGCCTTCCGGGGTGGGGTTATTATGGACTGGGGCTGGTTTGCTGGTGTGTGTACCCAAAGATGAACAGATTCTCAGGACTAACTCATTCTATTCCCAAGGATATTGATATTTAAGATAAAATACCATCTTATTCATTGCTGGTGAATGGCTGTTGCTGTCCTAGACATCCTTCGTAGTCTTCACGGTAGCAAGGTATCATCAGCGAGCACAGCTGTAGCCTGAGGGATTAGTGGGTGAGTCAGTGAGATGCTTTCACCTTGGGTAGGACCCAGTGATAGTGTGAACCATAAGTGAACGGTGGCCTCACACAAGAAGACCCAGGTTGGGCGGCTCCAAGATTGGTCATTCAGCAGCTCCCCTGCATCATCCTACTCATGGCACTTCCCTTCTCTCTGTTCAGCCATTGCAGGCACATCATTGGTGCCTCCCTCATGGGCACAAGAAGTCTGCCACAGTTCCAGGCATTGTAAGCAGGTGGACAAGTAAGTAAGAGAGGTGCTCCCTCACATGTGTCTCTTTTAAAGAGCAATAAAATTACATTCCTGATTCCCCTGGCAGGCTTCCCATTCCATCCCATTCTTCAGGCTTGGGTGGCATGGCTGTTCCTAAACTCATCACTGGCAGGGGAAAGGAGACCAGCATGATTGGCTTAATCCAATCATGACTGTTGGTTGGGGCTGTGAATCATTGGCTTAGTCCAATCATGGCTGCCCGCTTCTGGGGTGTGGCCATGTGTGGAGGGTGAACTCCTGAATACAGTTGGGAATATTCCAGTAAGAAAGACACATTGGTGGGTTGGCTGCTCCTTGGGGGAGCATGGATCGGGACCAGGAGGCTGGGTGTTCTTGAGAACAATGTCATCTGCACCGTGGAGAAGCCTTGTGTCCCACTGCTGCCCCTCTAGGGAGTTCACCTTCCTGGTGAGTCAACCACAGCTCTCTCTCCCTGGCTGGCATGAGATTAAGAACCAAGTGCTCATGCTGCTTACTCTGTTCTCCGAGCCAACCACCCCGAGTTGGTTAATACCTTCTTTATTTGAGCTGTTTAGATTATAGCCTTCTTAAGTTATATTCTTGTCCTGGGGGAGAAACCTTGTCACCCTGATTGGGCTTCACTTCCCTGCTCTTTCAGTGGAGACCTGGGGACACCTTGCCCTTGTAAGGTGGTTTCTGCAAGTATCTGGTGCTTCCATGCGATGCCTTGATTGTTACTAAATTAACTCTCAGAAGGTCACCTTATCTCCTTGTTCCAGGGGCTCTGTTCTCTTGCCTCTGCGTGCAGGCTCTATCAGTTACCTCTCAGGGCTGTTGGAAGATGCTCTTCAGATTGGATCAGGTGGGCACGTGCCTAGAGGTTAAGTCTGGCATGTAGGCAGTATGCTGGCAGGTGGCATGGGGAGTCGGTCTGGACAAATACAAATATGACTGTAATGCAGTTGGGTGTCAATTCAGCTGGGAATACAGGTTATTGGTCCGTTGCCTCATCGATTTTTTCAGGCTGAGTCTTTGCCTCATTGATTTTTCACTTTGGACTGAACCTTGTTCGTCCGTTCACTAGAGATTGCTTCATTTCTTTCCAATTCTTTTTTTTTTTTAAGTCTGTTTCACACTGTGCCACACTGTGCTGCCCTTACTCACTGTAGGTTCCTAGGAAAATCTATGTGATGTGGAGAAAGGCATTTAGCCTCTTTAAGCTTCACTTTCCTCATCTGCTCAATGGGGATGGTAATTCCTGCCTAAAATGCCTATAAGCTTTGAAGGCAGTTGGGTACCTGGGAGAGTAGCTCCTGAGAGGTGGATGGCAAGATTTTCTCAGTAAGGGAATTCTTACCTTGCTGAGCAAAATAAAACTCAGACTCTAGACTTGGCAATGGAGGAAGAACCTCTACTTGAGGAGGTGCTGAGGTCCTGCAGCCTCAGCTCTTGTCTAAAGATTTCAATTTCTCTGCCAGTAACTGCAGCTTTGGCCATGTTGCGTCCAGAGAATGGAATGCTTCTTCCCAATAGTCTACATCCTAAGTTGGGATTTACAACTGTCCATTAATTTCTAAGAGCATGGCTAACATAAGGCTGGACATTTAACAGGATTTTATCCAGGGCCTGGGGGTGATAAAAGTGAAATAAATAGAGAGAGTTACCATAACAAGTCAATGGGCTTTCCAAGTTATGGTTTATTTTGCTTCATCGGTGTCTCTTGTAGAGTGGCCCTGTTTAACACCCATTGTGCCACCATGGGGGCAGGGTCTATCTTTGACCACTAGCCAGACCCTCAAGACCCCTTAAAGTTTAGGCATGAAGACTATGCACCAGAGAGGGATGGGAGGTCCCTGTCCTACCTGTGAAGGTGTGCCATCAGTCCTAGTGACCTCTTTGGGAGCCACCTGGGTGACTGCCACCATAAATGTTCACCTCCTTCTTGAGAAGCCATGTCCAACCCTCACAAGCATAGCCTTACCCCATAGGGTAGGACAGAAGAGTCATTATCCCCAAATAAAACAGCAGCCCCAACAGGGGTTCCAGGAGTACGTGCACTACAGGCAGCAAGGAAGTGAGCCATTCAGGCAGGGCACCTTAGAAGTCGAATCAGCAATTTGGGTGTGAGGATTGGCGGGGCCTTTGAGCCTGGGAATGAGCTAGGAGTTGATGAAACAGAAACTTACACTTTGTTCAGATAGACTTATTTTATCCTTCCTCCTTTCTCTACATTTGTTTTCCTGTCAGATTTCTTATAATCAGAGAAAATTGTGGCCTCTCTCATCTGTGCTAAGAGGATCAGGAGAAGGCAGTTGTCACAGGCGGGCAGGCATCTGCCAGGAGATTAATGGGAGGGCTGCTGTGTCTCCATGGGGCCATGGTGATGGAGGATGCAATGTGTTACTTGCATGAGCCTTCAGTAGGAAGGGAAGATCAAGGAATGCAGTCTATACCAGTCGCTCTCGTTGCTTCTCCTCACCTAGAGATTTTCCTTCCAGACCTAAATCTTGAGAGCTTGGGTTTTTGTTTCAATAAGTGAAGCAAATTGCTTTAAGTTTCTCAATTTGCTTGACAGGGTTTTTATAAAGACTCAGTGAGACAATAGATGTGAAAGTGCTTTGAGGAATGGAAACCAACATGCCAGTATTTCCCAAGGTGTGTATCATGGAACAGTGTTCCCAGAGATCATAATAGGGATTCAGCAAGAAAAGCTTCCTTGGTCAAACAAGTGTGAGAAACCCTGGTTCACAACCCTTCCATGGGTTTGCTTATCAAAGCACCACCTCTCAGGACTTTTAGTGAACTGACTTGCATCATGGCTCCCCAGGAGGGTGGTGCAGTGTTGTCCATACTTGCTTAATAGGGGACCTTTTCAGGGCAGAGCCTTGGGAGGGACTGGTGTTCTTCTCAGTGCTATATTATTATAATCCTGTGGGTCTGAAGATGCAGGTTGGTGAAAGGGACATGTTTTCACCCAATAAGGCTTGACAGACATTTGTTCACACGCTTTCTCTAGGTCTTCCCTTTCTCACCTGTGTCCATGAACTGGCAACTGTAAACAGGAGTTACTTAAAACCCAGAAGTGTCTGATGCCCCCACAAAATGGATCTTTATTAAAAAGCATCTTACATGCCTGTAATCCCAGCATTTTGTGAGACTGAGGTGGGAGGATTGTTGGAGTCCAGGAATTCAAGACCAGTCTGGGCAACATACTGAGACTCAACTCTACAAAAATTTAAAAAATTAGCCAGGTGTAGCGGCCTGTGCCTGTCGTCCCAGCTACCCAGAATGCTGAGGTGGGAGGATTGTCTGAGCCCAAGGGTTAGAGGCTGCTGTGAGCCATGATTATGCCACTGCGCTCCAGCCTTGGTGACAGTGAGATCATGTCTCTCAAAAACAAAAACAAAAAAACACCTTGTTGTCTACATGTTACCACATGAATGAACCTTGAGGACATTATGCTAGGTGAAAGCAGCCAGACACAAAGGAAAAATACTGCATGATCCCACTCATATGAGGTACCTAGGATAGTTAAATTCATAGACATAGAAAGTAGAATGGAGGTTGCCAGGGGCGGGGGGTGAGGGGATGGGGAGTTGGTGTTTCATGCGTACAGGGTTTCAGTTTGGGGAGGTTAAATGGCAGCGATGGTTGCACCATGACATGGATATACTTAACGCCCCTGAACTGTATGCTTAAAAATTGTGAAAATTGTAACTTTTATGTAATGTTTATTTTATCACGAGTTTTAAACATGTTAATATGTCTTTTTAAAAAATGTCTTGCCCTTAGTCTGAGTTACTTTGATTTCAGCCTAATTTCCTTGAGACTGGCCTTTAGCCCTTCACTGGTTTACGTAACGGAGTACCCAGGAGACTCTTTATGACTTGAGAGAAGAGAGGGCTCCTTGCTAAGAGGTATATGATCAATGCTGTTTCCCCTTTTCATTTTCAATCCTTTAATGTTATTAACTTTGTTTGGGAACTGATGAAGTTTATAAAGTAGTCTGTACTGCATAAGCATCTGTAATTTCCCTTTGGTAAAATGGAAGTTTTGCAGTGGTAGTTCTTCCTTCACAAAAAATAAGCATCAAATTATAGGTTCCCAGGTAAAATACTTTCATTGACATCCCCTTCTTCCAGCCAAGGACCCTTGGTACAATCTCTGCATCTACCCAGGGCCCATCCCAGTTACAAGGTCCCCATCTCTATGGGGCTTTTTGCAGGGTTAGGTTGGTATCTTAGCCTCACTTCATTGTAATTATTGAGAATCAGCTTCTCATCCAGAGAATGAGGATGACATTAGCATCCTCCTGGGAGCATTTACATGAGATGCCTTCTGCAGAACACACAGTGTGGTTCTCTGTGAGTCACCTCTCTTGATTGTTCTCTTGAGCATCAACCTGGGCCAGGTGGGCCCTCTAGACAACCTCACCCTTGACATCCTAAAAAGAACTCTTGCCTTCTCTGCTCCCCTGCCTGATTTCCTCATATCAGTTAAGTGGTACCAGCACCCACCCAGACCCTCAATCCAAAAATCAAGGAGGTGTGACTAAGTGCCTCTCTTCCACCCCCCTCATTTCCATCATCACCAGCAACCCCTGCTGGAGCAACCAGTCTTGTTTAATGACACTGTCACCTGAGTCAGGCTGCGGTCTCTCCTCAGTGAACTCCTCTTCCACCCAAAATCCATTCTCCAGACAGCAGCCAGACTGAGCTTGCAAGCCATAGACCCTGACTATGTCACTCCCTTGCTTAGAAGTTTTTCATGGCTTTTCCTGCCATTTGGAATATACCCTCCAGCATCCACTGTCTCTCTTCTCTCCCACCCCATCACCCATCCTTCCATGCTCATCTGGGTCTTCCAGCCCCTCGGCCTTCTGCCTTTTCCGTGCCAAGTCTGCTTCAGTGTCTTTGCATTTACATTTCCTTTGGTCTGGAAAGCTCCTCTCCCAAATCTTTGCATGACTGGCTCCCCGTGGCCATTCAGTCCCCCTGCAGGCATCACCTCAGAGATACCAACCGTGGCTATTCCAACTACAGAAGCCAGGGTTGGTCTCTCTGAGGTCATGCTTGCAACAGTTATCTTGTAGCAAATGACTTTGTTTCTTTTTTGTTTTAGGTTTTAACACTATCTGAAAATAGTTATTTTTCTTGTTTATTGTGTTTCCTCGCTGTTGAATGTCAACTCCATGAGACCAAAAACTTTGTTGTCTTACTCATTGCTGCACCCCCAGAATGCAGGTTCCCAGTGTAGAGTCTAGGGAGCTGAATAAGTGTTGGTGAATGAATGCATGAAGACATGGGCCATCTTCCCTGCCTGCTGGTTAGCTTCTTCAGACTAGCACTTGGCCCTCGAGAGCCTGCCCAATGGTGCCAGCTCCTTGAGCTCCATTGTGCACAAGTTATCAAGGCCTACCAAGGTGACAGGCCAGAACAGGTTAGAAGGCTTTTCTCTCTTCCCAGTTAACATCTGTGCATTTATTATGGGCCTTCTAGATCAATTTCCCTTCTCACTTTTGCTATACAATCCCCAGTGATGACTCTGGTGAGTGACTTTGGGGTGTGTTTATTTATTTATTTTGAGTCAGAGTCTCCCTCTGCCACCCAGGCTGGAGTGCAGTGGCACAATCTCAGCTCACTGCATCTTCTGCCTCCTGGACACAAGTGATCTTCCTGCCTTAACCTCCTGAGGAGCTGGAACTGCAGGTATGTGCCACCATGCCTGGCTAATTTTTGTATTTTTTGTAAAGATGGGGTTTCACCAGATTGCCCAGGCTAATCTCGAACTGCCGGGCTCAAGCAGTCTGCCTGCCTCAGCCTCCTAAAGTATTGGGATTACAGGCGTGAGCCACCACACCCAGCCAGTTTTGAAGTTTATTAGGAAAGTATCAGATCAACAGAAGACCTGAGGTGTAGACAGAAGAAAGGTATGACTTTGGGCAAGTTAATGAGATTCTGTGACACCCAAAGTCACGCCTCAGCAATGACCCTAATGGGTTGGGTTGGGGTGGTCATGTATGTTTGAAGCCATGAGTGGTTTATTGCCTATGAAGGAGCTTAGAGAAGGCAAAGTGTTCCACCAATGAGAGGTAGTGATGGTTGTGTTGATGATGGAGTTTCGGGCGGCATAAGAGGAGGAGGGCAGTGGGAGCTGGCAGGTGTTGTCCCCTCTGCATGGAGCATGCTGTGTTTCTGTCCGTGGAACTGATCCACAGAGTGGATTCAGAAGAGCTACTGAGTCTACTGAAAGGCCTCCTGCGTCTTGCAGTGGATCTGACCCTTTATCACACCTCAGTCCACCTCATGGCCTCTCTTTCCCCATGGACACACAGCAGGTCCTGAAAGGGGGATGTCAGCAGCATCCAACACGAATCCCTCTTCTGCCTGGCCCTGCCCTGGGCCCTCCACCAACATGCTTCTTTCTGTATTCCTGTCACCTGAAAAAGGAAGAGGGCATGACCAAGTCATAGGGGTGCCATGAGAGAGAACCTGTTATGTCAGGAGTATTGGCGAGAGGGCCTGGTGTTGATTTCAGGGGTAGAGGTTGGCTTGTTGAGGACACATCTACTTTACAGTCACGGGTACCTGAGAAGATGGCGTCCCCGGTGCTTCACCCTTCTATGCCCAGCTTTGTGAAGTTGGGGAGGAAGGGGATGAGACTTCCTGCTCCTTGCCCATGTGTTGCTGGCACAAACACAGAGATAGGGTGAGGTTTCATCACAGTGCAGAGGTGAGGGGAAAATGAGCTGGGAGATGGGGGTGTGTTAGTTAATTTGGAATCATTGACAGAAACTGCACATCTCCTTGGCCATTTGACTTACAGGTGTGTGCCCAGTGGGAGAGGCAGGATGACTCGGAGACTGGGACCCAAAGCCTTAAAGCACATGTTAATTCTTGGGAGTAAGGAATGAGTGGGCCCAAAACAACCTCTTTATGATGTATGACATGTTCTTCTGGCATGTACACTATATATTACACTTGTTACTTGATCAATACTAAATATTTCTTAAATTTAGTGTTGTCATAGTAATAGAGATTATTTCCAAACTTTATGTCCTAAAATCCTCTATTCTGCTACCCCCTTACATATTCTCAGGTAGTAGTGCCTGGCTCCAAAACTTTGTTGCAGTCATTCTGAATTTTTTTTTTTTTTTTTAAAGGAGCAAATATAGCTCTGTTCAGCTTCCGGCTGCAGCGGAGATTTCTGCCAAGATTTTCGGCACACAGCTGAAATATGTTTTGTATTTTATGAGCTTTGGCTCATCGTGGAATTAAATAGCACTAATTACATGAATATAGACCAGCAAGGGAGACAACTGTTCACTTCCTGATTTTCCGGGGAATTGAGAAAGAAGAGAGGGGGTACAGGGACAAGAGGCGCCTGGAGTGAGGCGCTCCCACTAGATGTTAGTGACAACAGAAGCACTGTCATTTGGCTGAGTGAGCCCCAAATAGCATGCTCCCCCGCAGTGCTAATGTTTGGTGGGATTATGGGCTTCCTGGAGTGAAGACTCTGTGGGGTTAGAAGGTAGGTGGCTGAGCTGTTCGGGAGGCTGTGACAGGGGCTGGTGGGGGTGGCCAGGCCTTTTAGGAGTGGAGGGGTGGCCGGAGAGTTGCTGAGGCCCAAGGATCTGAGTGTGTGGACTCTCGACTTGGTTTTTCCAGAACCTTGCATGTATTATTATCATTTCTAAACCCACTGACTGTTTTTACAGTTAGAAAAGTCTAGCTAGAGATTCCACACCAGTCTGCGGAAGGGAATATTTCCATTTCTTTTTCTCACTTGCTATGGGTAGGAAATGAAATGGGTCAGATTATGCTGGCAGAGTCAACCTGTCGAGGGGTCTAAATTAAGCCCTTGGGTGGGCGGGGGAGTTTCAATGCTTGGAAGCCTCCTGCTGGCCTCCTGCTGTGGACTGAGGTCCTCAGAGGCCGGAAGAAGCAAAGGCCCTTCCTGGAAAGATCAACTTGCTTGTCAGGCTCAGTGAAATGGGCCAACACCTGAGCTGTTAAGAATGTGCTTGGTCCTTTTTATCTGAGGGAGAAAATAGACTCCAAAGCGTGTGACTTATGTCCACTTAACAGATGAGTACCCAGAGTTCTCTGAGGGCAGGCTGTGGAATTCAACCCTGGCAGGCACTCCTGAGGCTCCCCACAACCTAGATTCAGGCAGCTAAAAAGGCAACTTAAGCAAAGATGCAAAGAGTCTTTGGAGAGAAACTTCAGCACCAGCTTTTTGTCTCCCGGTGAACACCACCCCCGGGTGTTGTAATCATCACATCACGTGACTCTGCCCTGCACCTCCACAAAGGCCGTTTGTGGAAACTTCCCAGCCTCAATGATGGCCTGTGTTCTGTGAAGCCACAACATTTCACTCTCACTCTGGATTTAGCACAAGAAGAAACTGGGTGATCTCTCTTCCCCGTCCTATTTCCAGAAACACCATTTTACAGATGGGGAAACTGAGGCAACAAGAAAGAAGGCCTGTCACTTAGCAGGATGTGTCTGGTTAGAATGACCATTCCTGATGCCTATAGTATCCTCAGCCATGGCGATCCTGAGAGGAGACTTTTATGGGTGACACTGGCTGGTGCGTGACTGGCTGTGAGCTAAGAACATCCCACTTCTTCCCTTGACCATGAAAGGACAGCAAGGAGCTCATTTGGGTGAAGACCACTGAATGTGGCTTTGCCTACTGGGGCCAGGCCAGAGCAGCTGGAGAGGCTACAGGGAGTGTAGGTTAGAGGGGCAGGCAGGGATGCAGTGAGCCTCCTGTCCTGATGAAAATGTCAGCTGGGCAAGCCTCAGGCCACATGCACGAGACAGGGATTCCTGGAGAGGTGACTATCTCCAGCCTGTGGTGACACCCAAGCCCCTTTTCTGTGGCCACAATGTCCACCCAGGTCTTGGGGCAGCAGAAGTGACAGCAAGTCTCCCTTTGCTGCAGCTTAGCAACTTTCCATGGTGTGCCCCCATTTCTGTGCACTCAGAGGCCAGTGGATCCCCTTTGGAGACCAGGAGCCAGCACCCGTGGACAGACCCTGGATAGAGTGTTCCTCATGGGCTGGGTAGGAGACAGTGACCACATAGGTGCCAGGCTGTGCCATTTTGTAGAGCAGGTCTTGACGCCAACTCCAGCTGGGGCATCTGACTCCAAATTCCTGGCTGGACTGTTTCTTTAAGTGAAATGCTGGAAAGAAGTTTAGGATTCTATCCTCCCCAAGTCAGGATCCTATTGAGAGTGCTGTGTTTTTAAAGCCTCGCTGCCACACTTGGAGTAAAGAAAGCCATTGCCTAGCGACTCCCCCGCCCCGAGGCACAGTGCCTGGAATCTCAAGGCGATCTCCACGTGGTAATGGAGAGTTTCACATGGGGCTGCCTGGGCCTCGGCTGGAGGTCCTGCTCGACTCTGCTGGGAACAGCAGACTTGGCCAGGGAGACGTGGTTTTGTACCCTGAGGGAACACCCTCCAGGCCAAGGACAAGGAGTCCTGGGGCAGGGAAAGGAAGGAAGGCATGGAAACCATGGATAAATGCCTCAGAGGTCCAGCTGGGACCTGATCTCTGAATGGAGAGGCTCACAGGCTCAGCCTCCTGCAGAGGCTTCTTCCAGGCTGGGTCCAAAGGCTCTGTCCATGGTAATCACTTCTCTTCAGCCCCTGTTAATAAACTAGGAAGTAAGGATGAAGGGAACCCTGCGTAGCTGAGCTTGGTGCTGGATTTCCCTGGGACCAGGCTTGTTGCCTGGTGGCACCAAGACTCTACATCAGTGCCTGGCCCTCTATCACTCCCTCTTCCCCATCTTTTGTACTTTTCTCTAGCCCTCCCACCAGTCATCAGTTTCACAGTTCCCATCTCTCAGAATAGAAGCAGAGCCAGAGGGAAGCACACTGGAAGGAGGGCTCCCATGGCCCCTGCTGGACTGCTGCTTTCTGACCCCACGAAGCCCCACCCACACTGAGACTGCCCAAAGCCAGCAGTGACCTTCTCTTGGGAAAACAGTTGCTTTGACTTGACTTTTCCCCCTAGTGGTAGTGATGGGTTGTGCTGTGTCAACCCTACCGTCTGGCTCTTTCCTTTGATGAATGTGACACTCATTTCTGAGATAGCCAGCAACAAGGGGCAGGGGTAACATTGAAGGACGGAACGGATGGAGCTGCAGTGAGGTGGCCAAGTACATGGGGTCAGTTGTCTGTCACGGGCCCCAGACTGTAGTGAGCTGCATGATTGGGCCCTAGATGGGTGTAAATAGAATTCTCCAGGGAAAGATGTAAAATAATTCATGGCTCCTACTTCTAGAATCCAAGAGTTGAAAGTAAAAACAATGCAGACATGAAAAAATACCAGTGTTACTGAAGATGCTATTCTGAATGCATGGATTGCGGATTGGGGTAGAAATCTACAAATAACATGTGTCCATTTTGTTTGCATGGATCAATGAGGGTTTAGAGTTTCTTAGATGAAATGGAAATGAGGCCTGTTGCTGCTCCCCAACTCCCTCACTGCCCTCAGCTGCACACACACTTGCCTCCCTGGGCCCCAAACTTGGAAATGGCCATCACGCAGGAAGATTTCTCTATCCTGTATATGTTAGCTTGGCCGTCTCCTCTCTCTCTGGGCTTGGCTACTTGCCACCTGGCTTTGGGAATAAGGGAGGGGGCTGCTGACATCTAAAGAGAACTCTTCCTAGGGCCAGAGCCTGATGTACCACAAAGAACAGAGACCTGCAGCCCCCCAGCATTAGATTTGAATCCCAGCTCTGAGTTGCGGTGAGCTTGCTATGTTTCTGCCTGTGAGTTAGGGTGAGGCTAACTGTTTTCATACACAAATCCACAGTTTCAGTATTATCACAGTAAAGGTTTCTTTCTTGTCTGATGTTCCTGGTTGGTGCACAAATCTTTCATCTTGAGGCTCCACCATCCTATAGGGCCTCAGGGTCCTTTTTATCCAGCTGGGTAGTGAAAGAAACTGCAGAGAAGACACACTTTTTTCTTCCCTGCTTTGGCATGGAAATGTCACCATAACCTTGCTATTCACACAGTCACACCTGAATACCATGTGGAAATGGAGAGGCTGGGAAACGTCATCCATCGCTGGTGGCCACCTCTCACTGACTTCATACCAGCAGCCTCACGCATAGGGAAGCCCATGTTTTTGGTGAAAAGTTAGCTTCCTGTTCCCAACCCACCTGCACAATTGAGATGAAATGACCTGTTGTACAGTGTTGTAGGAAGGACTAAGGGAGATGATGAAGTTCTGGGTTTCTAATAGGAGCTGGGAAGGGGAGGATCTGCAGAGTTTACCAGTGGGACAGCTAGAGGGGCCTCAGCCTCTGGAGAGCAGGGACACTTTCTTTTTCTTTACTTTTCTTTTCTTTTTTCTTTTTTTTTTTTTTTTTTGTGTGTGTGTATGTGTATTTTTGTTTTTTTGATTTTTTTTTTTTTGAGGTGGAGTCTTGCTCTGTCACCCAGGTTGGAGTGCGGTGGTGCGATCTTGGCTCACCACGGCAACCTCTGCCTCCCAAGTTCAAGTGATTATCCTGCCTCAGCTTTCCGAGTAGCTGGGACTACAGGCATGTGCCACCATGCCCAGCTAATTTTTTTTTTTGTTTAGGAGAGATGGGGTTTCACCATATTGGCTAGGCTGGTCTCAAACTCCTGACCTCAAGTGATCTACCTGCCTCGGCCTCCCAAAGTGCTGGGATTACAGGCGTGAGTCACCGCTCCTGGCAGGGACACTGTTTTTTTGCTCTGGAATGTATCTACCCTTTCACCCAGCCCAGAACTCCTTATGTGGTATGTGCTCCATCAATAGTCGTTGGCTGAATACGTGAGTGCATGCTGACTTCTAGCAACTGGCATCTCCTGCATTGTGGCTGTTTTCTGTTGTTGTCTGTTTTCTATCTGCAATTTTATTTTCAGGCTCAGCTTCTTCTGTTCAACCAGGTCCATACTGATTTCCTTCGCTGCATAGGATGGTGGGTCTCAAAGTCCAGTTTGCTAACACAAGACAACTTTTTATGATATTCCAGCTGGTGGACCGGTTGGTCTCTATGTAAATCATGTATGAAAGATGTAGTTTCTCTGATGCATTTGAACTCATGTTTTAAAAGGACAAAATGGAGTATTTTAAGTATTTATAAGCCAGTTTTTTAGGTTGGTCCCTGTTTGAACTGACTGTCTCAAAAATTTACTTGAAGCACCAAGATTTACTTTGTACTTTAGCCGTACGTGATACCCACTGGCATCTCATATACTCTGCTATGGAGCATTCCTTCATTCATTTATTCACATGTTTCCAAACATCTATTATATACCTACTCTGTTTCAGGCTCTGAGCTTGGAACTGGAGAAAAGAGGGGTAAAATATAATCATTGTCCTCGAGGAGCTCATATTTTTAGACTAGGGGATAGCATCAATGGACAAATATCACAGAGTTTGTAAACTGTGAGACTCTGGTGGCACTGGTTCCTGCACTAATATATAGTAGGGGCGTCTTAGACCAGTGGCTTGATCAGAGAACGCTTCATTTGAACAGTGAGTCTAACTCAGGGCACGGAGGCGTGAATTGGTAAAGACTTCCCAAGAGGGCTGCTGGTGCAGCTCCTAAGGCAAATGCTCGGCAGATAGGGAAGTGTTGTGTTTGATTCTGAAAGTTGGTACGTACACATGCACACACACTCAAACGTCACCTGGGATTATGCCTCACTATCTGTAAAACCGTAGTTTATCTCTGTGGGCAGTGGAAGGCACAGATCTGTTTGGCTCGCTCACTTGAACCCATGGAATAATAGTCTATTAAAGAGGTTGTGGTGGGAGACACTGTACTCTTTGGGATTTTTCTCTGTGTGGGTTAGGATTCTTATATTAGCAAGTGCCAGAAAACCGAACCCAAACTGGCTGCTGCAAAAGGGGAATTTTTTTTTGAAAGTACAGGCATAGAGCTGGTTTCAGTGGACACAACTGAGATATTTATAGGATGTCGTCAGGCCTGGGACCTAGTACTCTCTATCCTTTGGCTTAGTTCTGCTCTTCTCACTACTTTGGCTTCATTCTTCCAGGCTCCTGTCCCCTGCTCCCACCCCTGTGATTACAAGATGGAACCAGCAGTTCTTAGGCCCTTGCTTCTCCAAGGTCACATCTGGTGGAAGAGCTAGAACTTTCTCCCACAGTATCCCCATCCAAAGCCTGTTGCTTGTCAGAGACCTGATTTAACCAGTTTCTCATTGCTGAGCCAATCACTCTGCCCTCCCCACCCCTGTTCTGTGCTGAGTGGCTCAGGCTCTGAACCAGAGGTGGAGTCAATTCCAGCAGAAGTGTTTGGGCTGAGAGAGGGCAAAGGCACAGATGCCCAGAGGATAAATGAATGACAGCAAAAACAACAGGTATGCACTGTCTCTGAAAGTGTGTTTCAAATTTTTTTGACCATGACTGTATTAGTTGGGCTTCTTCAAAGAAAACAGAACCAAGAGGATATGTGTGTGTGTGTGTGTGTGTGTGTGTGTGTGTGTGTGTCTGTGTAGAGACAGAGAGATTGATTTAAGGAATTGGTTCACACAATTTTGGAGGCACCAGGTTCAAAACCTGTAGGGTAGGCCTGTAGATGGGAGACTCAGAGAAGAGCCAATGTTGTATCCAAGTCCAAAGGCCATCTGCTGGTGGAGTTCCCTCTTGCTCAAAGGAGGCCAGTCTTTTGTTCTATTCATGACCTTCAACTGATTGGATGAGGCCCACCCACATTACAGAGGGCATTCCGCTTTACTCAAAATCGACTACTTTAAATGTTAATCTTATGCCAAGACACCCTCCCAGAAACTTCCAGAATAATGTTTGACCAACTATCTGGGCACTGTGGCCCAGCCAAGTTGACAAATAAAATTAACCATCCCAGGGACCCAGTTACATCACACATATTTACACCACACTCAGTATGTACTTTGCTATATAGTGGGTAAAACAAAAGTCTCACCAAACAGTGCTTATCTTTTCTATGTGACATACTAATATTTTCCCTTCTATTTTATTTCATTAAGAAGAGCACCTGGTCAGGTGTGGTGGTTCACACCTATAATCCCAGCACTCTGGGAGGCTGAGGCAGGCAGATCACTTGAGGTCAAGAGTTCGAGACCAGCCTGACCCAACATAGTGAAACCCCCATCTCTACTAAAAGTACAAAAATTAGCCAGGCATGGTGGTGGGCACCTGTAATCCCAGCTACTTGGGAGGCTGAGGCAGGAGAATCACTTGAACCCCTTGGAGGTGGAGGTTGCAGTGAGCCCAGATCACGCCACTGCATTCCAGCCTGGGTGACAGAGGGAGACTCCATCTCAAAAAAAAGCACCTGTGACTTACCTAGTTCATGGTGTGCTGTGACATGAATTTTGAAGTGCTATCCTAGGACACATTTTCTGAGAATCCTATTACCCCATAGCAAAAGGTCTGAGGACCAGGCCTCTGTCCAAGGGGCCAGGGAATGTATTGTGAATAACCAAGTGAGGCCTGAAGAGCTCAGCTCTCCAATGCCCAAAGTGACTGTGTGTGACCTCCGCCAAGACCTGTACCTGTTCATGCCTCGGTTTCCTTATTTCTAGAGAGCATACTTATAAATACCTCATCTACCTAACAGGATTGTCATGAACAAGAAATGCAGAACAAGGTAATATCCATGAAAACACTTTGTAAACTCTAAAGTAATTTCACAGGGCAATTGCTATTTTAAACGACTCTATAATAACTTTCCTTTCTACCACTCAGGAATCTGAGAGGATGGTGCTATTTCACGAAAATTAGTTTCAGTTCTTTGAAACTTGCTGCCTAAAACAAAGACAGCCCCAATTTCTTTAATCAAAATGATGATCAGCCTCTATAAATGAGTCCCATCTCCCCTGAGACTACTCAGAATTAAAATCTGATTTCAAAGAAGGGAAAACTGTGGCGTGTTTGGGTTGGGTTTGGGGGGTCTTTCGGTTCTCCTGCCTTCTTACCCACCCTCCGTAGTTCAATGAATCCTTCGGGGCAATCATGAAGCTTATTTGGTCCCATTACTTGCCTTTAAGGATCAGAGTTGGGCTGAATGCAATTTCCAATACTTGGTTTTGATACTAGCTAAATGGTGACTTGAGAGTGAAATGGTGGGTAGGCTCTGAAATTGGGGTGGGGGTTTCCTAGGTTGGGGTTACCGCTTACAAGAATTGACGTCCTGGAAGGGAAACCTCCCTGGAAACTCTTGCTTTGCTAGATTGGAGCAGCCTTAGACAGCTCAGGGAGGCAGGGGGCTGGTGGCTCTGCATATCTGTGTGTCCCAAGCTGGGCAGGGGTCACTTCTGTGGTGGTGCCTTGTGGGGTCTTCGGTGAGGCAAGCTGGAGCTCGCATCCTTATTTTCCCCCTTTCTCTTCCATTTCTCTCTTATTTGTTTCCTAATCAGTCCCTTTCTTGGTGTGTAAAATGAGAGGCTGGTTATTCCCAGTACATGTTATTGTTTCTGTGGGCCCCCCTCCTCTCCGGGTGTAGTAATCTCACCATCTCCAGATGAGGCGATAAGTGTTTGAGATGCATAACTGTGTCTCATTTCAGTGCCTAATAGAAGATGCAGAATGAGCCATGGCACCTTTCTGCTCAGTAAATTCATAATTATAGGATTCTTCATCTCGCCTCTTGCAGACTAGAGAGCTGTTGATTGGCCATGGGTCCATGTGTGTGTACAGTAAGGCAGGTTGTGGGGTATGCACACTTTCCCCAGCATATGGCACGTTGTGATACAGAGACTGTGCGAAGTTCCCTCCTCAGAAAAGTTGGTGGCTGAGCCCCAACCTGCACCTGCCTGTCTGAAAGGGGGATTATCAGCCCTGCTGGAATTTGGTTGTTGGCAGAGATGATTTGAGAGCCCTGTTAGCCAGCAGAGCATATGGTGCCCAAAGAGCAGTCTCTTTCAGATAAAGGCTGGAAGCAGCTGCTGGAGTGAGTTCACATAAAGTCAGAAGAGAGGCTGGGGTGGTGGAAAGAGCGTGGGACGGACAGTGTGAGACCCGATCTTACACCATCTTCAACTCAATGTGTGACCTCTTGCAATTTCATCTGACCTCTTGGATTTCCACTTCCTTGTCTCTAAAATCAGGGATTGGGAAACACTAAACTGGATTATCCCTTTCAGATAAAAAACGTATAGATTCGTCTTTGATAGGAATTTGACTTTGCACAAGAAATTCAAGATGAACTATCTTGACTCTTCATCACTCATCTTGAGATGTACCACCAAGTACCATCTCATTATCATAATCCTAATCTTTCTAATCCTATTTTAATCTTGCTAACGATAACAATGACAGCAACTATCATTTCCTAAGCACTTAACTGTGCTGGGCAGAGGCTCTATGTGGCTGCTGCTTTACAGTCATTAATACTTTCAGAGGTAAACCACAGAACTCACCTGATCGGTGTTATCTACCAGCTTAGCCCCTGAGGGTCAGACAGGACTTTGTTTTTCTCCTGATACTGGTAGGTGATATCCCAGGATTTCTGTTTGGGGCTTCCATGAGTTAACAAGGGCTTCTAAGTGCTCTATCTTCTGGGCTCTGGAATTGTGCTTTTCTAGAAAAGTATGGATTTTGCAGTGACTGAAACCTGGTCTTCAAACCCAGTTGTGCTACCTATTAACCAGTGTCCTTGCAGAGCTAAAGTTTCCTCACCTGAAACAGGAATAAGACAGTTCTGACCCCAGGGAACAGTAGTGAGGATTATGTGAGCCAAGCTATGTGAAAGTGTTTGCATGGGCTCTGGGGTGCAGTAAATGCTCCACAGATATTGATATGCCTCTATGCTTCCAGCCCCTCTTTCTGCCAGTCAGGAAATAGTTGTTGAGCCTCCTCTCTATGTCCAGCTGTGAATGTGTTGACGAGCGAGACAGACCCAGCCCTGCCCTTGTGGTGCTCACAGACCCTCAGCTCCAAACTCTCCTTCTGCAAAGGCTAAGGCTAAATGGAAAGAGAGAGGCTGCTCTCTGGGGGCCTTTGCTCTTTTCCTCTACAATTTCATTTCTTTCTTCAACACTTTGCATTTCAGTCTCAACTTGCCAGTGATATCCTGGCAAGGCTGAAGCTCTCTCTTTTCAGCCTCATCTTCCACCTGATTCATTCATGAACTGTGTTCTCCAGACGTACTCTTCCTTGTACACACCCTCATGTGATATGCCCACGCTTCTGCTATGTAGACCCCTCCCCTAGAAGGCCTTTCCCTTCGTGCTCTGCCTGTCTTCTCCAAGTTCACAGCTCAGCCCGAATTCCATGCCCTCCCCAAGGCCTGCTGCAGCCTGCTCTTTGCTCTCTCTCACCCCAACTTAGAAGTCTTCCTCCTCCTAGGAACTTCCAAAGCACTCTCTTGTATGCCACGTGACTTTTCATCATGCGCATCAGTTCAGGTTCTGGTGGTATTGGCCTGATGTGACTACGCGTTCTTTGAGAATCTGATCCTTGGGCCCTACAGCATCTTGCACATTTTGTGTGTGTTCTGAGCAAACACTGACCACATAGGTGAATGAATGAAGGCCCTTGGCTTGCAGCACTGCTCTTGGTTGTGGTGTGCTCCACTAACCAGTCTTCCTCCTCGGATATTGACTGGAGAAGACCTGTGCTTTTCATTAGTTTGCTGACTGACAATGCAAAGTCTTTATTTGGTTTTCTTCCTTCTTCTCTTGGTTTCCATCTAACCTAGTGTTTGCTCCCTGCTGGGGAATTTTCCATTGCTTAGTGGTCTACCTCTTCTCATTCTCCACTTTTGAGGTATTTGGGGGTGAATGAGAAAAATTCCACAGAGCTGAGGTACCCCCAGATAGGACGTTGGCAATTCCTGCCCTGAATTCTCCCAAACTGGAAGAAACATAAAGCTGTCCAATGGGAACATACACAGGAAGCATCCTGAATAGAAAGAGACCCTCAGGATGGGAGGTGATCCTGTTCCCTGGGGAGTTTTGTATTTGTTTGTTTATTTATTTGCTTGACCGCTTCTCAAAGCATTTTTGCTCTCCCTTTAATGAAAACCTCTCAGAGGAGGTCCTGCTAGGGGAGGAAGCCAAGATCTGCCTTGTGAAAATGACATTAGGGCTCAGGGCTGGGCAGCGAACCCACAGGACCTGGTTGCTGCTGCAGTGTGAAGAGACTGAGGATGTGGGTTTTTACTTTGGCCTCTTCCTTCGGCAGAGGTGGCACAGAGGAAAGCTTCTCCTGCAGTAGTAGGTACGGACACAGAGAACCAGAGGTAGTGGCTGTAATGGACAGCCCCCACAAAGGGATCAACCTTAACTCTTCTGCTGCATTTCACAGGGACCACGGTACAGCCCCATCCGTGCAAGGCTGGGGTGAACTGAGATGGTTTAGCAGTTAAGATTGTGAACCTGTGCACATTTACGCTATTCATATTTGGAGCTACTCTACCACTTATAGCTGTGCAAGTTACATGACTTCCCTAAGCTTGCTTTCCTTAGCTGTAAAATGTGGATACAATAGGATGTACTTCGGAGGTCTACCAGTCAGGGTCCCAGCAGGTAATAGACAGCACACACAAATTTGGTCCTTTGAGAAAAGGTTAATAAAGACGCTGTTTATAAAAGTGTGGCTCTTTAAGAGGCAGTGTAGTATGGGGGGATAGTAATAGTGAGGTCCCCATTACCACCTCTACGGCCAGATGGGGTCCAGCAGGAAGTGGTTCAGAGAGCCTGGAGATGGAATAACTGTGTGCAGAGGCCTGCTGTGGGGAACACGGGACAAAGCTTGCAGCCAATGCAGGCAGTCCCGCCTCCTGCCCTCCCTCCCTCCCTCTTCTCCTGCAGCCAGTCTTTGTGGATGCTGCCTGCTGGTGGCACCTGACCCGGGTGACAGTGCTGGACAGTGTCTGACACAAATTCAGGCACTCAGTAGATAATGGCTGTTGATCATGATCATCATCATCATCACTGCTATTATTATCATGTCATTATCATCACCACCATTATCATTACTGATGTGTCCTCCTGGGGCCGCTGCCACCCGGCTCTGACTGTGTCACATGCCTGTGGTGGGGGTCGACTCAGTCAGCCTCCAGCACCCCCAACAGTGCAGTTCTGCTCAGTGTGTGCAGAACATTTTGAAAGCCCAGGCAGACAAGCCGTGGGGTGAAATGAAGCTGCTGGCGCTGTTATCCAGCTCATAGTCTTTCCTTTCTCCAGTAGGGGAGACTGCGTTGCTGAGTCCTGGCCCTCCGAGGGGACGACCGTGCCTGAGTGCTGCTGTGCCACTGGGACCCGCCTCTGCCATGAAAGCCATGCCCTGGAACTGGACCTGCCTGCTCTCCCACCTCCTCATGGTGGGCATGGGCTCCTCCACTCTGCTCACCCGGCAGCCAGCCCCGCTGTCCCAGAAGCAGCGGTCATTTGTCACATTCCGAGGGGAGCCCACCGAGGGTTTCAATCACCTGGTGGTGGATGAGAGGACAGGACACATTTACTTGGGGGCTGTCAATCGGATTTACAAGCTCTCCAGCGACCTGAAGGTCTTGGTGACGCATGAGACAGGGCCGGATGAGGACAACCCAAAGTGTTACCCACCCCGCATCGTCCAGACCTGCAATGAGCCCCTGACCACCACCAACAATGTCAACAAGATGCTCCTCATAGACTACAAGGAGAACAGGCTGATTGCCTGTGGGAGCCTGTACCAAGGCATCTGCAAGCTGCTGAGGCTAGAGGACCTCTTCAAGCTGGGGGAGCCTTATCATAAGAAGGAGCACTATCTGTCAGGTGTCAACGAGAGTGGCTCAGTCTTTGGAGTAATCGTCTCCTACAGCAACCTGGATGACAAGCTGTTCATTGCCACGGCAGTGGATGGGAAGCCTGAGTATTTTCCCACCATCTCTAGCCGGAAACTGACCAAGAACTCTGAGGCGGATGGCATGTTCGCATACGTCTTCCATGATGAGTTTGTGGCCTCGATGATTAAGATCCCTTCAGACACCTTCACCATCATCCCTGACTTTGACATCTACTATGTCTATGGTTTTAGCAGTGGCAACTTTGTCTACTTTTTGACCCTCCAACCTGAGATGGTGTCTCCACCAGGTTCCACCACCAAGGAGCAGGTATATACATCCAAGCTCGTGAGGCTTTGCAAGGAGGACACAGCCTTCAACTCCTATGTAGAGGTGCCCATTGGCTGTGAGCGCAGTGGGGTGGAGTACCGCCTTCTGCAGGCCGCCTACCTGTCCAAAGCGGGGGCCATGCTCGGCAGGACCCTTGGAGTCCATCCGGATGATGACCTGCTCTTCACCGTCTTCTCCAAGGGCCAGAAGCGGAAAATGAAATCCCTGGATGAGTCAGCCCTGTGCATCTTCATCTTGAAGCAGATCAATGATCGCATTAAGGAGCGGCTGCAGTCCTGTTACCGGGGCGAGGGCACTCTGGACCTGGCCTGGCTAAAGGTGAAGGACATCCCCTGCAGCAGTGCGGTGAGTCCAGGGAGGGCTGTGGGTGGGGATGGTTGGGAGTGTAGGATAAGAACCCCAGCCTTGTAGCCCCCATGGGGTGTGTATCATCCTTCCCCTTTTGCAGATGAGGCGAATATATCCCATACCATCTCTGAGTCTCATTGGACCCAGAGTGTCACCAAACATTCTGCAACTATGACATTGAGTGTATAAGAGTCAGAGTGGGAACTAAAACATAAATTCCCATCAGAGTACTCTCCTCTGCCCCATACTGGCTCACTGGTTATGAGGGGGAGTGCTGGAAATAGGTAGGAATTGTGTCAAATGGATGTTGTAGGGACCGGGCATGGCTGGAGTCTAGATCATAGTGTGCTGTAATGCAAGATGTGTACACGCCCTTTGTACTCACCAAGCCTGCAAATAACCTTCCTGGGAGCTTAGAATAAAACCACAGGGTAGGGGAAGAGGAGAATGTGAGGAGTCAGCCTACATTTGGGATAGATATGGAATTTCAGGAGAAGTGTGTTTTTAGCCTTTCGTATGTCTTTAGCAAATGCTAAAACGAGAGCACAGTTAGGTAAGAGTGCAGTGAACACATAGAGAAAGCAAAGCTAACTTAGAAAAGGGATGGGAAGGGACAAATCATGTTTATTGAGCATCTTCTGTGTGTACAGTGCCTTGGAAGAGACGTGAGAAAGTCAGGAAGCAGCCCGAGAGCAGCATGGGATGATGGGAGAGCTGCGGGGAACCAGAGGGAGAGCAGGAGAAGGGTTGGCTTAGGGGTCTTCGCATGGCCTGTGGGTATGGCCTTGCTGGGTGACCCCAGGTGAAGCAGGGACACAGATTCTTGCCTGTCGTAGCCTAGCTCACGTGTGCCGCACCATGAAAAGCATCTGCCTTCTTGTAGCTGGACTCTGTTCCTCTTCACAGTGGTCCTGTTTGTTCACAATCATTCTTTGGGCGACTTGGAAGGCTCAGCTATCAGCATCTTCTGTGCTCTTGTCCTTTTCCTTTTGTAACTGTGCATTTTAAAGATTATGAACCTACTTTGAGAACATCAATTCTGTAATTTTCATTTGGGGAGAAGAAGAAAGGAAAAGGTATCCATCAGACAGAAGTACACATCCATACTGATGTGATTCTTGACTCCTTAAACTTTGGTGGAGTTCCATATTAGGAAATGTATTTTGGTTGTTTAAAAAAGCATTAGTTTCCTTTCATAAAGTATAACTATGTGCCAGGCAGATCTCAGAGGGGACTGGCACCCTCCCCAGCCAGAGTGTAGAGAGGCCATCACTCTGGTCTTTGGGATTTGGGTTAGAGGTAGGGAAGAGGGAGGAGAAAGATGGTGCCCTGGCATTAGGCTCAGCCTGTTTTCTACTGTCAAGTCTTCCAGGCACTGGGCCAGCTGAAACTAAAAGATGTCATCTCTTCTTGGAGGTTTTGAAAAGCCAGGAGTCCCCTGATGTCACAAAGGAAACAGGAGAGGTGCTATGGACCAAGCAGGGCAGGAAAAATTTGACAAATCAGAGCCAGACCAGAGAATGGAGGGGACTCCACTGTATCTACTGAGCCTTCCTAGCAGGTGACTTAACCTTTGGGAATGCCTCCTGGAGCCCTCTGTTTAGGGCAGTAGCGGAGCCACTTAAGAGAGTCCATGAGACAGGGCTATGAACTTGTGGGGGCATGGAATGCTCCCAAATGAAGGCAGCTAATGACAGAGGCTGTGCTGGACATATGTCTATTATGCACTCAAACATGGGTCTATGTGAGATGTATTAGAATGCTGGTGTTGAGAAGGCCCTTCGAGAGCCTTGGCCTAAAACTTCATTTTACATTGAGCACCTTGAGACTCAGCAAGGTGAATGAATTGCCCAAGGTCACACATGTTAGGAGTGAGTGACAGAGCCAGCAATTGAAGAGAATCCCCCTTACCTGCAGGTTACCCACACATGCATACATGTAATACATTCCCCACAAGCATGCACACATATGCAGGCCTGTTAGAAGATGGCAAGTTTAGGCCATGTACTTACTAAACAACAACTAGTTCTTCTGAGACCAGAAGGGTTGGCAATTTCTGACAGTTTCCTGTAGAAAACTTGCTTCAAACCCTGACTTTCTGGGTGATGCTCCTGGGAGAAAAATCAGCTGCAGGGGTCCGTCATGGGCAAGTGTTCATGCTGCCCTTGCTTCCTGCCACAATACAAAAAGCCAAGTTCATCATGGAAGTCTGCAGAGCTGCAGGTCCTAACACTGTGTGGTGGCCTTGGAGAGAACAGAGGGGAAACAGCTTTGCAAGACACGCTAATGCCAGGATGGGGAGTAATGGAGCCAGATAACAAGCTTTTGATATTTCTTTTGGCTTTAATTAGTCCTTTCAAGTTACAGGCAAGTTCAGGGCTGAGAGTAGAAAGGAGGAGGCCAGAAACTCTGCACAGGGCTGGGGCTCTCTCTCCAGCCAGTCTGAGAAAGGCCAGGCTGCCGTTTAATGCACAGTATCAGTTTCCTTTGATTTGGCAGATACCTGAGTTCCTTTGCTCCAGCATTCATTTGGAGTCGGCTCAGACCACACGTGTTTCATGCGTCATCGGCCAGGCCAGGCTCTGTGTTGCCACAACGGCACCATTTGCAAACCCAGCTCTTCCTCAACCCATTTACAAGGCTGTTGGTTTAGTTTTCCTGTTCCCTTCCTGCCTAGAGGTGGAGGATGAACAAGATGAACTCTGGAGTTCTTGCTTGTCATGGAGTCTGACTCTCCCTTGAGCCCTGTGAAGTGGGAACTCAGTCCCAGATGACCTCTGTCCTGTGGTGTTCCTGTTGTAGGAAGATGGCAGAGGGCAGGGCAAGGCCCAGGAGGTTGGCTTTTAGTACTTGTGTTTTGTAGGGCAAGGGGTTCCCTGTGGGTTTTATCATAGTTGCAACTCTACAAACTTGAAGAAGGGATTTGACTAGCAATGAATGTCAACTGTGCTGCAGGCTGTACCAGCTCTCTAAGTTAGAATGCTCCTCTCATGTGGCTGTTCAGGCTTTTCTAGCCCTTTTCATATCCTGAGACCCATATTCTTCCCCCTGAACTCACGCCTCCAGAACTCAGAGCCGGGATCCGCATAACTCCCGGGCCACCTGCCTCCTTCATAAGGTCCCAGCACCTGCTTTGGCTATGTTCATTCGGGGGATAGGAAGGAATGGGAAGAACCCCTACTACAAGGCCCCTGGTGCCAGGAAGCATCCACAGAGCACTGGGCAGGCTGAGGCCTGAGGACTGGGCAGAGGGAAAAGTCTTGGGCCATGGGGGTGGAACCTGCTGACCCACAGCCCCCAGAGAGCTCGACGGTGCCTCAACTTCAGGTGAATCAGGTAAGGCTGGCCGTGCTCCCATCGGAGATGAGGGCTGGTTGGCCAGGAGTGGCCTCCTCATGGGAATGTGTTGCTGTGGACATAAACAGGCCTGTTGCAAATGCACATTCCTGAGTGGGCACGGAGTGTGGAGGCTGGGGAAGCAGCTGGGGCTTTCTGATGTCAGTGGAGTATGAGAGCAGCAGCTTCTGCCTTCGCCCTCTGAGCCGTGCTTTACCCCTGTCCTGGCTTTCTCCAGCCTGGGTGGAGAGAGGTCTCCCAAAACAAGTGGGTTAGTATCTGCAAGTAACTCTAAGGATCTCATGAGGACATGGGTATGAGGGGGGTCCTAGAGGGTCTGTCAGGGCCCCAGTTTGTCTTGGGACTCACAAGACTAGAGGTCAAGCTAATGAGCACTCATGTGGGGAATGGCAGTGATTTCATTTCTGTTTCTGTGGCTTATCCTTGGTGCATCTCTATCCTCAGCCCCTTTTGAAGGCTGCCATCCAGGCTCCCTGAGACCGCCTGTCTGCAGAGCATGTGACAGACAGTAAGGCTGAGGAGCCCATACCTGTGGCCTCTGTCATGTGCCAGGGCCTTATGCAGGAGAAGGCGATGGCTCTCTGTCCTTCTCTTGGGGGGACCTGACACTCCTGACTTGGAGTGGGCATCTGGCTGGAGAAGATGCTGGGTTTGACCAAGCACCTGGCATCTCAGAATTCCCCAGGCATAGGGTTATCTATACCTTCTCTCCTTTCTTCAGCCTCCTGGGGCAACCTCATCCAACACTAATGAACTAGCGCCTCCAAATAAACTAATGAATGGCGAAACATGTTGGAGCCCTAGGAAAGGGCTTGGCAACGCACTGCCTCCTGGTGGATATCAAGCATCGTGGAATGGCATCTGTCTCCAAGAGCCCACACAGTGGAGGCGAGAGATGCACACCAGCAGGTCATTATGGCCCGGGTGATGGGAACAATGGCTGCGGTCATGGGAGTGACTGTCATTCACTCCACTTCATTCTTCCCTGACTTTGGAACCAATTGAGCCATGGGTAAGGGAGTCAGATAGTCTCGGCCATTGTACCGATTAGGTGGTGTGAGAAAGGTGACATGCAGTAGGTACAGAAATCAGCTTCTCAATCTCTCTGTCAAGCTTTGACCTGAGTGTCCTTCAACTAGAAAATTTGGGTCCTTGGAGCAGAAACTATTATCTAGCATCACTGACTCACACCTGTCAAACCCCAGTAGTGGGAGCAGAGGGCAGAGGCTTCCCGCCTGTCTGGAAATAACACACTGGAGTTTGCATGGTACTTGATGGTTAACAAGGGCTTTTGCACACCTTTTCTTCTCCCAACAGTACTGTAGGATAATGGAAGGGCAGGCATCCTCTGCAGTTGAGGGAACAGAGGAACAGAAAACTCAAGTGTTTCACTCAAGGTCATGTCATTAGTAAACTGAAAGCTGTTCTGTATCCTAATTCTCAGCTTGGTGCTCTTCCCATGGTGTTTCACAAGAGTGTTCTAGCAGTGTCCAGGGTAGGCAGTTCATGGTGCCGGGATTGCCTGATATTGGGGGGTATTTGTGATCCGGGGCCCTAGAGTGCTGAGCGCCAGTGGAAGTTCCCAGTCACTGCGAGGCAAGCAAACCTCTCACATTTCAAGAAACCTCTCATTGAGAACCATGGCTAGACCCAGCTTCCACTTGACTCTGGGGTTTACCCACCAGCCCTGTGCGGTCCCACAAGGGCCACACAGGCACAGGAGATGGAGCTTTTCCTTTTTAACTCAAAGCTCCCCTTCCTGCCCTGCTGTGTGCATGACTGGGTGACGACGGAGGTCCCCTTCCACGTGCCATTCCTTTGACTCACTGGTTTCCTAGGCATGGCAGTCCTGAGCAGGAGACAGGGTCACCCCCTTGGACTCGGGCTGGCCTCACGTCCCAGTCTGGATGGTCACTCAGGTTGATCTGGCGCCTGAGATCCTGAACCTCCACGAAAGTGAGCATCCGGAATGGCCAGGCAGGCATCCCAGGCTCCGGCGCCTGGCTTCTGCAGGTCTTCTTGGGGTATTTTCTTTTCCCTGTCAGCAGGAAGCACAGGGCTCAGACTCGATGGGATTGTATCCTGTTGTTTATGGCATTAGACAAGGCTTGCTCTTTCTGCTCAGCTCTTGTCCTCTCTAGACCGGGAACTCCTCCTCTTCCCTGCACCGTCCCTCCTCTCTCATCTCCGCTACACTTGCCGCACACACCATGGTCCATGCCACACTCACGTCCCAATAAATGCACGCATCAAAAATCTCACACAGTGGTCTGAGTGCCCATCTCTCATGGCCAATGACCCTGTACTCCAGATTTCTTATTTAGCACTGGGTGTCTGACATATCACAGCCCCAATCTTTATAGAATCAAGTCTTCCCACTCTCTCTTGGAGATAGCTCCTGTCTCACGTATTTAGGTGAAAGGCCCACCCACCTCCCTCTTTTTGGTCAGCAGGGTTTGCAGTGAAAGTCCCATCCCAGCCTAGTGTGCATGGTGCTTTGTGTGACAGGTGGCTGAACGCTGGGGGATGTGCTGGGTTTGGCAGGAGCAAAGTTAAGGCTGGCTTCCTAGGCTGGATGTACTCCCCCAGGATGCCCACCCTGGAGGCCATTGGGTCAGCGGGGGGTGAGGCGGGACCCAGGAATCACACAGACTGAATTTTAACACAGACGGCTGCCAGGAGAGCTCAGCACAGAGTTAGGGTTGAGGATGTGGGGTCTCACAATACTGAGCCGTGGACTGCATGTCATGAGCCCAAGCACAGTGGTGTGCACACCTGTAGCACACCCACATGCACACACCCATTCTCTCTGTCCTTGATGTCTGTCCTCCTCATTGCTGTCTGTCTGTTGCTTTCTCTGCTTCTCTCCTCTTGCTCACTCACTCACACTCCTGGTGCATAGTCCTCTCTTAGCCTTTCTCTGTCTCCCTCTTTCTGTGACTTGTTCTCCCTCACCCCACACACTGTGCTCAGCAGCAAGTACAGTGAGATTCCTCTCTTTCTCTCTCTCACACACACACATGCCTCATGCAGTATGAGATAGCCCTGCCAAAATGGGAAGCTGGACCTCTTGTTCAATGGGCACATAGACCAGCCCTACTTAACAATCCAGATCTGGATTTCTGGGCCTTCCTTTCAATTCCTGTCATCCTCACAGGGTGGCGTCTTGGCTGGGTTACTGGTCTGGGAGTCAGGATCTTTGGATCTCAGCCAGTCCCAGTTTGTGAGATGTCACTGGGCAAGCAGTTTCCCTTTTGCTTTGAATCACACATTTTATCTTCAAGAAGGAGATGATAAAAAAGTATCCTTTTAATAAAGAGTACGGAAGCTCATAAGGAAAGAGAAATATACAGATGTTAATAATGATAGACACACACAGCCCCTTATATTCATAGGACACTCTAACATCTTCATAGTGTCATCCTGTGTCTCCTCCTTTAGTTATAATAACCACCCAAGAAGACAGAAAGGGGCATAATAATATTGCAGTGATTTCATGCTTATAATTTTTTTTTCTTCACCAATACCTGCTTTTGAGAGATTTGGGCTGTGCTTAAATCAGGTGTGATGTTTGGTATCTCAGGCCCTAGGATGTGCTCCAATTGCCTTTATTATTATTATTTCCCCATTCCCCTTTCCCTCCTCTTCCTTTTTCTCTTCCTCCTCTTCCTCCTCCTCCTCCTCTTCCTCCTCTTCTTCCTCGTCTTCTTCCTCCTCCTCTTCCTCCTCCTCCTCCTCCTCCTTCTTCTTTTGAGACAGTGTTTCACTCTTGTTGCCCAGGCTGGAGTGCAAAGGCACGATCTTGGCCCACTGCAACCCCTACCTCCCAGGTTCGAGCGATTCTCCTGCCTCAGCCTCCCGAGTAGCTGGGATTACAGGTGCACACCACCACAACTGGCTAATTTTTGTATTTTTAGTAGAGACAGGGTTTCACCATGCTGGCCAAACTGATTTCAAACTCCTGACAGGTGATCCACCCACCTCAGCCTCCCTCCAATTGCCTTCCTTTCTATATAGCGCAGATTACGAATGATAAAAGAATGCATTTGGACACTAAGACACGTTTTGAGCCAGTGCTTACTGCTGTTACCTTCATGTGTCCCTCAGTTTTGTAAGGCGGAAGGGAAGGACTGCACATCACCACATCAGGCTCATTTCTTTTATCAAGAAAGTCAGTGGAGAGAAGGAAAAAGAGACAACTGAGAGAGCTCTTCTCCATCCGGCCTCTCAATTTACGTTTTCCCTAGTGTGTGTGGCCCTATGGGCGTGAAATGGGGTCAGTGGGAGAGAAGCAGCCCACTCCCTTCCCTGGTCTCTGTGTCATTACTGTGTCTCTGTCAGTGTTCCAAAATATAATGGGATTTGTTCGACTGATTTATCCCACACGCAGGCAACATTACCCAGACCCACACTCAGACCCGAGGAGCAAGAGAGGAAGATACACGGCCGTGAGAGTGGGGCTAATAAAATTTATTTCCACTAACGAGGGAATGACCTACCCCCTAACTCAGCCTGGGGAGCAGGGCCACTGCTTCCCAGCACCCACCAGAAGACACACAAACTTAATCATCGTGGCGTTCCTCACTTCAATGACAGCCCTTGTGGCAGCTGAGGCTGCCTGTCACAAACTCTGGGAGGGAGAGTAGGATTTGGGATTGATGGACTGGTGGCATGGGATTTATCTGCCCCTGACAGGTAGCCACTGGGGTTCTCTGGAGCTAAAGTACAAAAGGAGAGAGGTGGCACCCCAGTAGGTTTTGGTTGTTACCGTTCGCAATGCTGAGATGCTTCCCTGGGATTTCCCATGGGTCTGGTGTTGGTTGCTAAACCAGCCCCCAGTAATAATGCCATCTGCAGAATTACAATTCTCTTGGTAGATTAGCCTAGAGCTCTGGCCTGTCCAGACTATCCCCAGGTCATTGTGCCATGGCCCTGTCTGCTTCTCAGAGAGAAGAACATGAGGCTCTTGGCAGCTAAGCTAATGAGGAGAAGGCTATGGGTTCAACCCTTAGGATTCTGAGCTGAAGCTTGTCTTTGGCTGCTATGCTCAGCAACCCCTAGAAGGGGTGCATTGCTACAGCTCGCTATTGGTTACAGCCTGGCCTGCAGAATGTGTGCTTGGCTTAATGCCCCTCTCCAGGGAAAACTGCTCAATTTAGTGACATTAAGTTCCCTTTAAGAAGGATAGTTTGTTTTCATGATGAATGAAAGATCACTGAGATATCTGGTGGGCTTGGGCCACAGATGGTCCCAAAACACACATAGAAACTTCAAAATGAGTATTGAAAGAAGCGTTGCTTTTAGCAAATGGCTTTCATCATTCCATAGGTAGTTAAATGCCTTCATTTAATAAATATTTACATGAAAATCCCCAGCCCCACCTCCTAAAACACAATGACTTTCTATCCTGTTTGTGGTCTGCTCTCCTCCTTTTTGAGATGCCCAGAAGCAAAGCTCTTGGTTCTTGAGAACTGGGGCCATATGATAGTCCCCACTTATCCTTGGGAGATGCGTTCCAAGTCCCCCAGTGGATGCCTGAAACCGCAGATAGTCCCGAACCCCATATATACTGTGTTTTTTTCCTATGCATACTGTCATGGTTTGGCTATGTCCCCATCCAAATCTCATCTTGAATTCACATGTGTTATGGGAGGGATCTGGTGGGAGGTAATTAAATCATGGGGGCAGGTCTTTCCTGTGCTATTTTTGTGATACTGAAGAAGTCTTACGAGATCTGAGAGTATTATAAGGGAGTGTTTCCCTGCACAAGCTCTCTCTTTTTGCCTGCTGCCATCCGTGTAAGACATGACTTGCTCCTCCTTGCCTTCTGCCATGACTGTGAGGCCTCCCCAGCCATGTGGAAATGTAAGTCCATCAAACTTTTTCTTCCAAGTCTCAGGTATGTCTTTATCAGCAGTGTGAAAATGGACTAATACACATACATACCTATAATGAAGCATAACTTATCAATTAGGCACAGTAAAAGATGAACAGTAATAATAATCATAAAAAAGAACAGTTGTAACAATATACTATAATAAAAGTTATGTGAACATTATCTCCTCTGTCTCTCTCTCAAAAATTTCTTATTGTGCTCTACTCTCCTATTTTTGGACAACAGTTGATCTGAAGCTGCAGTAACTGAAACCATGGAAAGTGAAGCCAAGGATCAGGGGAACTGCTGTAATTTGTTGAGTTGTTTTTCCAACGCCAAGACACTTTTCTATAAGCCCCTGCAATTATGGGTTTGTCTAACTGGGTTTTTGTGACTGTGGCTTGCTGGCTTTCCCTCTGTTTCTCTTACACATTCATTTTCCCTACAATCTCATTGAAAAAGACACCAGAAAGAATCATTCTGAGATGAAGCATTAGTAACTGAGTGTATGAGCCCTCACTCCAGCACTGTTTCCATGGCCTGTGCTCACAACCAGGGTGCAGGGGTCAACTTTCACCTGTTATAGGACTTCTCTGGCTTGCTTTCAAGAGACTTCAATCTCATAGGGCCAGTGTGGGTCATGTGCCTGAAGGTCACGTGTCTGAAGGCAGACCTTCCGGGGAGGGCTAGAAGTCATAAAAGAGAAAGTTTAGGCATTACAGTGAAGCAATCAGAGGATTGGATAGTCAGGTCTTTTTGATTTCTTCTTTGTTACAGAAATCATCACTCAAGCATATGGAAATATCTTATAGAATAATAGCCTTTCTGAGGAGCTAAACCTAAGCCCACTAGAGACTCCCAGAGATATTTCTACCTCCCTGTGGACACTCTCCACTTACCTCTACCCCTGAGGAAGTAGTGGGGAGTAAACACGGTGTCATCTCAAGGGGTGGATGCATTTTGTGTATTTATGAACACCTTAGGGGTCAGCTGTCATATTTGAGATATGGTTCCCAATAAGTGGGTGATCATTATCTCCCTGTACTACAGAGCTTTACAACTGGAGCCTGCATTTAGACATGAGCTATTACAGCTTATCTGATCAATATCTCCCTTTAAAAAGAAATCCCACATGTGCAATTCACTGATTCCCCATTTCCAGTGGAGGTGTGCTATGGTCAGCTCCCAGGATATGTGTATGTGTGTGCGCACATGTGCATAAGTGTAATTAATGGGAAGAAATTTAGGGCTGCTCAACATGAAGAATATAAAGACCTTTTCTTTTCTGTATCAATAGGCAGCTCATGGGCTTCCCTTCTCTTTTTCTCCTAACTTGAATTTCTTTTCAAAATGTCAGCTCTCACTTTCCTTTGGGATGCACAGACCCAGGAAAGGAAGAAGCCCAGCTTGGGTGAGTGGTTAGGGGCCTCCTTGGGAGGGGAGAGTTGGTTGATTCTGGTTTCTGGAGATGGCAGAGCACTCATTCCTGGTGCTGGGAAAAGAAGTGGATACGTAGGCTCTTCCCCAGCAGTCCCCTGCCTTCCTCTGATCCTGGAATAGATTGTCTTTGTGACCACCCTCTAGCAACCCCAGAGGAAACCCCTGCTGAAGATCAGTTTTTTGGCCAGGTGCGGTGGCTCATGCCTGTAATCCCAGCATTTTTGGAGGCCAAGGAGGGCAGATCATGAGGTCACGAGTTCAAGACCAGCCTGGCCAACATAGGGAAACCCCTTCTCTACTAAAAATAAAAAAAATTAGCTGGGTGTGGTGGCAGGTGCCTGTAATCCCAGGTATTCGAGAGCTTGAGGCAGGAGAATTGCTTGAACCTGGCAGGTGGAGGTTGCAGTGAGCCAAGATTGTGCCACTGCACTGCACCCTGGCAACAGAGCAAGATTCCATCTTAAAAAAAAAAAAAATCATTTTGTTTTGTTTTGTTTTGTTTTTTTCTGTCACCACGAATTTGGGGCTTTGGTACCTATTTTCTCAGCAACCTGATAGGTAACTAGGGGAGGCACCTCACTTTCCAGGCTCTAGTGTCCCCTTCTGTAAAATGGGGCTGTTGGATTTTATAATCCTGAATTATTTTCCACATCTGAAATATGATGTGCAAAAGAAGGGCAGAATACTGTTTCATAAACCAGAGAACTTGGACGTGAGCCCAAACCTTGCCTCGAGCCCAAACCTCACCTCCTCCTCAAAGTCATGCCTGCTCCCCAAGGCAGTTGGTGGCCCACTCTCTGGACTCCCCCAGGCATATAACTGAAGCAGGGCCCAGATGGCTTTGTCCAGTCATGGCCCAGGCTGTCCATCCCTGCACTGGGAAAGAGGCAGTTCTTTGGGGCATGAACTGAGACTTTTTCATCTTTATATTCTTAGGGGCTCACCTGGTGCTTGGGACTTAGTAGGTTTTTCATAAATGTTCTTAAGCAAATTAGTAAGTGAGGAAAAGTAAATAGCATTGTCTTCATCTAGTGCCTGTTTCCCTTGCTGAACGCAGGGAGTTCCAATAGCCCAAGGAACCAAAGGTTTGGTGGAAAAAGGTTGTTCTAAAGATCCGGTTGGCCCCACCATGGGTGAGCTTGGGAAAATCTCTGATGTCTTCTTACCCCATGCAATGGACAGGAGTGGGGGCTTCCCAGCTGTGGAGGAGCATGAGGCTAGATGATACTTTTCCATTCAGGAAGGGCAGGAGAGCTGGTTTTCTCCAGACGAGAGAAATCTTCTCTCTCCTGGACTACAGGAGTTGCCCACAGAGTAAATGGGAAGACCAGAACTGATTTTGTCTTCCATCCTGGGACTCAGAGATGGCTGCTGCTGCCCCAGAGCAGCAGGGCAGGTACATAGGTGGCTGGAGGAGTTGGGTGCATGGCTCATCCCTGCTGGTCACCTGGTCTGCCTCTTCAGGATCAGCTCAGGATGTTTGTAAACAGTGGATGCCTGCAGTAAGAGGGCAGCCTGTGGCTATGGAAGAGGCTGTGTCCCAGAGCTAAGCTAATTGGCCCACCGGGGATGGACCTGCTGACCTTTACCTCATTAGCACTGCATTTGGCCACTGAGCTCTGGCTTGGTTCTGACCTTCCCATAATAAGGACTCAATGTGAGGTTTCTGCAAAGGTGGGGCAAGCCAGGGCCGGGGGTAAAACAGCTTCGCTTGGCAGAGGAGGTGCAATCAGGACTCACACCAGGGGCTGTGCAGGCTGGGGTCAGGGGAGGATTTGGGGATCAGGGGTCCACCCCGTCTCGTCACCTGCGACCTTCAAGATGGATTGGTGTGGCTGTCAGAGTGGGTGATAGTTGGTTCCTTAAGAGTGTGTCATTGAGGCCTAGGGTTGGGGGTGATGTCTAGGGTTCTTGAGGAGATCCCCCCACTGTTCCCCAGGTCTACCTCCTCCTCCAGCCCTTCCCAGGGAGTCTCCATAGAGACCACTGGACACTTCTGGGGTCGTTGGGCAGTGGCTTTGCAGCTCTGCCCCCGAGCCTGTGGAACTGCTGGAGGAAGGACACTGTCTGCATTTAAAATCCCCTTTTCATGGAGATGATAGAGTTTTTCAGAGTGCCAGTCTCTCTGCAGAGTGGGAGCAATTTCCCTGTAATTGGTAAAGTAACCGTAACTGCTCTGTCATTTGTATGTGGCGACACGTAATTGCACGGTAACCTTTGCCGCGGTGCACGAGGGAAGCGCTGTAAGCTATTAGGTTGTAATTCGGAGTGTCAGCTCCAGCTCCCCACGCCACCTCCACCACTGCCACACTGTGTGGCAGCCCCTGGGGAGGCTGCTATGGGGTCTGTCTGTATCCAGGTCCAGCTCAGGGTCCTGCTCCCGAGTGGGGATGCTAGGCACATGCTGTGTTCTGTAGTGCCCTCAGCTAGGAAGGGCCCTCCATGGTGATCTAGGCCAGTGCTTCTCAAACCTTAGCAAGAGGAGGTTGGAATCACCTGGAGGGGTGTGAAGACGAAGATGTCTGAGCCCCCACCCAAGACTTTTTAATCCAATATGTCTGGGGTGGAGCTCAAGAATGTGCATTTCTAATGAATAGCGCTCAATCTTCTGGATCTAAGACCATTCCCCAGCTCCTGCATTCAATTTTGTGACCAAATGTCTATCTGATTCTGAAAGATCTTTGGGAAGAACTACCTTTGCTATTTCATCTTCACAACATTAGCCCCTTTAATCTTGATGACACCTCTGAGATAGATACCATGAATTTCCTCAAAGATGCTGAGACCCACAAAGGTCATCTGACCATCTAATGACAACAAACAATAAGAGTGAACACTCCCATAGAACTAAGTGTCAAACATTGTTCTATATGTTTTAAATTATTTAATCCTCACCACAGTACTATAAAGTATGTACTATTGTTATAATCCCCATTCTCCAGGTAACAAATTAAGGTACAGAGAGGTTAAGTGACTTGCTCAAGGTCACACAGGATTAAGTGGCAGAGTTGGGATTCAAACCTAACAGTTCTGGTTCAGTACTGTTAGCCACTGTGAAACTCAGGCTTTTATTTATCCCATCTATCCACCCATCCATCCATCCATCCATCTATCCATCCATCCATCCATCCATCTACCCATGCACCCACCCACCTATCCATCCACCTATCCATCCATCCATTTAATATACATATATTAGCCTACTATGAGCCAGGCACTAAGCTAGGGGTACAAAGATGCATAAAACACGGTCCCTGTCCTTGAGCTCATAGTCCTTGGAGCACAGTGGATCAGCCATCTTAATTTGCACCCCATGCATTCTATGAGGACATTTGAGCCAGTGAAAAAAAGATCCAGTGTCCTCCGGATAGGGATCCAGGCAGTGTGGCCCTCTCAGGGCTTCTGGGTCTGTCCACAGGGTTGTCCAAATGGGTTCCATATACATTCTCATGTAATGGGCCCGTATTTCCTTTCCTTGTGAGAGTAGAGTTGCTCTCTAATAAACAAGTGTTATCATAATCATGGCCAAACATTTTGTGTATTTGTGGAGTGACAGGAGGCCGGCCTGGGCCTAGGGCACGACTGGGCTCCTGATCATAGCAGAGTCCGGACCTGGCTCCTCTGGCTGTGGCTCTAATCTCACTGTTAATGGGGCCCAGGGGAAGGCCCAGCCAGGGCTGGAGCAAACACTCTCTCCCCCCATCACCCGGGGGCTCAGGAAGCCACACCAACCCTCACCTGTTGAAGGCTTTCACCAATTAGCCTCCCCTTCTTGGGCCCAGGCAGCCCTGGCATCTCTTCCCTACATGTCTACCTCCCAGGTCTGCAGGCCCTGGGGACCCTCCCTCCTCCTGCTTCAGGTACTGTAATTAGCTGGTGGTTTCAGCTCAGACCCAGCAACGCATACCGTGTTTGCAGTGCATGCTGTGGTCGAGAGGCATGCTAGGGCCACGCCCTGCAGCCATTCTACCCCTGTTCCAGGCAGGATTTCTATACACGAAAAATCAACATGAAATATCTTACACTGAAGTGCTTCCCAGCTCACCAGGTGCCTTCGCTCCTACAAGCTTACCCACTCTATAGCCAAGGAAAGTCAGATTAGAGAACAGTAGGAACAAGTTGTGCAATTGGGAAGCAGCTGAGCTGCCATTTGAACCCAAGTTTTTCCACTGTTTCAATCTTAAAAATCCCTCCCCCATCACCCCAGCCTCGAGGCAACAAAGAGCAGGGCCACCTGCTGCCACAGCTGGGGGACCTCAGCAATCATGCAGACCTGGATGGTGCTTGGTCAAAGGCCTCAGTGGCACCTGTATCACAAAGAGAAAAGCCAAGCCATGGGGAAACTTAGGGAGAAAGCTGCCATTGTCCCAGATCTCACCTGGGCTTCTTGCTGCATGAGGTTCTGCAGAGGAAGACCGTCACAGGCCCCTGACTTTCTGGTGAGTGAATGATGTCACTGGCCAAATGTATACTCTCCTTTTGTACATGGCTGTTGATGTGCTTGTGTTGTGCTCAGCCGAGGGGAAGAATTTTATTCAGTAATCCTGACCACTCAGAAATGCAATTTTGGGAGCTGAGAGGCCTGAAGCCTCCTCGGGCTAATGAGGCCTATGTTTGTGGCAGAGGTGGTGGGGAACTGTGAAACATGGACTTCCTTTCTCCCTGCCTCAGTGTCCCCACCCTGTGCAGTGTGAACAACCATTCAGCCATCTCTACTGGGAAAATGGATCATAACGGGCGATGTACAGACTTGGCGATGGCAGAGGTCCCTGCAGCACAGTTTAGGCCTGAGAAAGTCGGGGATGCGAAATCCTTGTGAACCAGAGCGGGAACATTCAAGGGCCACGAGGACGCCTAGCACCCCAGGCTGCCCTCGGAAGGCCTGGCAGGTTGCCGTGGTCATATCCAGCAGGGACAGGGCATCTTCTCCCCTTTGCCTGGATTTGTCCTTCCTCTCTTCTACTCCTCCCTTTAACTCTCTGCCTTTTGTCTCCTTCGCCATCTCCTTATTTAGGGAAGAATGGTAAAGATCAGACTAAATCTTGAATACTCCCTTGTAAATTTGACTCCTATAATTTTTTTTGTTTGTTTGTTTAGTAGAGACAGGGTTGGTCTCGAACTCCTGACCTCAGATGATCTGCCTGCCTCTGGCGGGATTACAGGCATAAGCCACCATGCCTGGCCAATAATTTAATTTTTCTTTTTCTTTTCTTTTTTTTTTTTTTTTTAAAGGGAAGGGGAGAGAGTTGTGTTTGGCCTGGGCTGGTGGACCAGGCCACGCAAGAGAGGCCAGAGGCTATCAAAGGCCTGGAGAGCAGACGTCTGCTCTGCACGAGGCCTGCTCGGGCTTGCCCATGCTCTGCCCATTTTTACTCTGGCTGTCCCTACCCTGTAGGAAAATGGGGAACGGTCTGAGAGGCTTCCGATGTTCAGCAGGTTGCCTTCTTTGGAGGGACAGTGCCCGCACCTCTTCTGGGAGGGAGTGGAGGAGCCTGCTGGGGCCGGGTGAACACCTGTGGCCTGATTTTACACTCCCTGGCAAGAGCCTGCCTGCTGTTCTCCAGATGCCCTTTCCTTTGCCCAGATTGAAGCCTTTAAAAAAGTGACACCTTGTATTTTATTTCACCCCTTTCTCTGCAAAGTCCAAAGACGTTTACAGGCACGAGTGCAATAGGCTTTATGGTAGCCCATCAAAAAGCAGGGATTGTTTCCGTCATCTTTATAGAGCAGAAAATAAAAGCACAGGAAAATGGAGTAACTCTTCTGAGACCACATAGTCCTTCCAAGACACGGTGGAAAATCTACCCCAGAGGGGTGTGTGCCAGACCCAAGCTGCTTGTGGGGAGTGCTAAGGGGTTTTCACCGGCTACTGCCAGGGTCTTCACCACTCCCCAGCACCACAGAGCCCAGGTGAGACCCTCTGTTTCATGGGGGACCTGATGGCCTTGTATAAAAAGGGGAGATTCCACTGGAAATACAGTGGGGGAACTGGCCCCAAAGCTTCCTGACTTCTGAACTTATGCTTCCTGGAGTCAGGAGCAAGTGAGTCAGGGTCAGTGTCTCAGGGATATCTGAAGAATATTCTCTTTAAGGAACACTAGTAGGTGTTCCAGTCAAAATGGTTTAGCGGCTGGGTGCAGGGACTCACACCTGTAATCCCAGCACTTCGGGAGGCTGAGGGTGGTGGTTACTTGAGCCCAGGGGTTTGAGACCAGCCTGGGTAACATGATGAAATCCTGTCTCTACAAAAAATACAAAAATTTAGCCAGGCATGGTGGCACATGCTTGTGGTCCCAGCTACTCGGGAGGCTGAAGCAGGAGGATCGCTTGAGCCTGGGAAGTCAAGGCTGCAGTGAGCCATTATCATGTCACTGCACCCCAGCCTGGGTGACAGAGTGAGACCCTGTCTAAAAAAAAAAAGAAAAAAGAAAAGAAAAAAGGTTCAGAGAATAAAATGTTTAGGAAAGGCTGAGATAAGGTTAAACATATTTTTTCTTAAAAATACTTTTCAGACCTTTCACATAACTAATCGTTATGAATCTCTTAGATGGTGTTAAAAGGCTTTCTAGAAATTTGCCTGCGGAGTCCTTTTGTGTAGGGCATATCGGGGACCTGGGTTTCCATGGATGGCACTTTGGGAAGTGCTGGTGTAGGCATGGCAGGGCCAGGGCTGCCCCTCTTCATAATGCTGTAAAAGAGACAGGGAGCCTGCGATCGGAGCTCATAAAGCACCAGCTGTGGCACATTGAGTTGAATCAGCACCTTCCTTCCCCCACTGCTCCTTTCCCCAGCTGACTGCCCGCATATGGCTCTGCTGTGATGGTGCTACTTACATGCTAATGTTTTCCGTTCCCTAGTCTATACTTTCGAGTCCTTATGTGTGTGTCTGCTCAAGATATGGAGACCACATCCCTTTTCTGTATAGATATGAAGACCACATTCCTCTTTGTGTATAGATATGGAGACCGCATCCCTCTTGTGCCTGAGCAGAGTGGCCTGGAGCCCTTGCTCATCTGGGCTGACTCAGGGCTTTTCCACCTGAGGATGATAATGATAATAATGATGGACAAAGCTCCCAAGATGGTGCTGGGAGGGGCTGGAGAAGAGGCAGAGACACAGATTATGAGGAAAGGAGACCTGGGATCTGTGTTTTTTGCCTTGTCCCTGCACCTGCCCACTCAGGTGATTCTTCGCAGGTCACCTAGTTTCTCTGGAGTGATGTTTTTCATGTAAAAAACAGGGATTGTTAGATGATTCATCTCTAAGGATTCTTCTACCTCCATAGTTTCCTGACTTAATATCTCTGCCAATTTCCCTGACGCTCCCTTCTAATTTTTCTCTTTTTAAAATTTTCAGCTCTTAACCATTGATGATAACTTCTGTGGCCTGGACATGAATGCCCCCCTGGGAGTGTCCGACATGGTGCGTGGGATTCCTGTCTTCACGGAGGACAGGGACCGCATGACGTCTGTCATCGCATATGTCTACAAGAATCACTCTCTGGCCTTTGTGGGCACCAAAAGTGGCAAGCTGAAGAAGGTAGGAATGAAGTGCAGTCCTTTTGGTTACTGTGAAGACAGTCTGACCCTCCTGGGCTGGAAATTATCTTATGTCTTTTCACTACCTTGGGCATGTGGGCAGGTGATACAGTTTGAGCTAAGGAGATACGCTGCTGTTGAGGTCATGAGGATCATCTTGTCCTTTCTCTGCCTCCGTGCTGAGGTTGCGGGGTGAGTGTGTGGATTCACCTCCTCCCTAGAACTGGTGTGCACATGAGAGGTGTCAGACCAGCCTTGCAGGGTTGTTCTAAATGGCACATACTGTGTTCAATTTGGGCTTGTGCCTTTAAGGCAAAGGCTTTGCTAGGTCTGAGCTGGGGAAGGTGAGCAGGGGGAAGGGACAGGTCTGTTCCCCTTGCTTCAGCCCTTCTGGCTGCTACATCATCTGGAATGCATTCAGGGAACAGGGAGGAAAGTGCAGACCTGTTAAAGTCGCAAATGGGGCCCAGAGCCAAGTTGTGGGCTGAGAAAACCACGGGTGCAATGGGAGCATGGAAATTGCTTCTGGTGAGGTCAAATGGTATGATCTGGGGACCTGACCTTTCCCCTGCACTTTCGGAAGCTGGCAGGTTCTGGGGTCCTGGGTAATCTTGGCTCATCAGCTGTGTTGGGAGCAGTCATCCACCGAGGGATGTTCTGTGCTCAGGCTTCTCATCTCATGAGTTGGAGCTGGCCCTACAGCACATGTCCTTCTTGAATGGGTTAAAAGCCCTTCTAAGATGGTAGGCAGGAGGTCCTGTTTCCTGTTGGCCAATAATTGCATTTTAGTCCTTTCCCAGGAAATATTGGTGATTTCTTGTGGAGCTCTTGCTTGCTTTATTTTGGCTTCTCTTGGAGTTCTCTGGACATTGTGTGATTCAGATTGGGTAAAGAGGCACTGCCTGATTGAGACTGAGCCTTCATGCCTCCATTTCCCTTTGCTGTATTTCTGGCTGCTAGCTCTGGATGGTCAAGAGGAAATGTTCCAGGCATATTTAGAGGACTATGCCTATTTTACCATCCTACAGTGTAACAGCCCAGCAATCATTTCTGTTGGCATCTCTATGGACTGGTGGTGTGTCTGGAATGGGAGCATGCGGAGGACAAGAGGCGGGCACCCCAGAGTGTGTTTGTGACTTGGGAACTTGTGTGTGGAGTAATTCTATGGGTGATGATTGGGAAAGAAAACTGAGCACTGGGGAAACATCATGGTACCCTGCAAGAATGGTGTCCATGAGGTACCACGCAGCCGGCGCTGCCTAGGAGGAAGTAACCGCCTAATTTGAGTGGAACGCATTCAGTGTCGCAACCAAAAACAGCAAAACACATGTTTAAGAACTGTTTCATAATTCATTCCAAGTAATTCTATTTCATACTTCCTTTCTGTGAAGAAAATGGTAAACACAATGGAATCTTTCCTTGCTGCCTCGGACTCCTCGTGAGTTTTGCTCACATAATGAACTGAGTTTTGTGGATGCCCAGGGAAGATGCTGCGAGGTGTGGGCATGTTGTCCCCACACAGCTCCTGTGTCTGATTGTTGCCCCCTTCCCGGGTCTTCCTCTTATGCACTTGGCCACTCATCACTTCCAGTTGCTGCCAGGAATCCTGGTTGACTTCAGCACCTTTCCTCCTCCCTCATTCTGCGACTTTCAGCTTTGGTAGGCTAGGAAACCAGATTGCCAAGCTTACTGAAATTGTGTCTGACGTCAGTCCACACTGAGGAGAGAAGTGTGTGAGCTTTTGGGTAGGGACTTCAGATGGCTCGATTCTTCAGTAGGATTCAGCAAGTTTGGTCTGCTGGAAAAGTGAATTCTAAATACAGGGGACATTACTATGTACAATTCATGCACTGAGACCTGCTTCGCCTGCTGCAATGGGTGAATGAGCACTATTGAGAGTAAATAAGTCAGCAAGGCAGTATGGGGGATGCTTTAAGTCTTTTCTCCAGTGAGCTCAATCTCAGTGCAATGGAGAAGCTAACTTCCTGCCTTGCTCTAAAACAGTCCTACTCACTGAATTTCCTACCAGCTGCCAGAGGACCATTTACTAGCTGGCAGGATGGAGTAGACCCTGGATGAGGATTTGTGTACGCGTGTGTGTGTGTGTGTGTGTGTGTGTGTGTGTGATTGAGCTGGTTGGGCAGTGAATGTTATCAATGAAATGAACATTGAGAGTTCAGTGCACATAACAAAACAGTTATTTTCTCTTGGAAAAAGGAAGGTGTTTCCTGTCCATGGATGCATTGTAAACCCAAGACAGTCAACTTGCATTTTTGTGCTGTTGGTCCAAGGTTGGGTTGAGGCATTTGGTGGCTGGTGCTCTCTCACCCGTGGAAGCCTGTCCAAATCTGTTCCCCGACAGGGAGGTCAATCAAGTGCAGCACCGTGAGTGTGGAATCAGGACACCCCCAGGAGCCTGAGCCAGCAAGGCGCTCAGAGACGACCCTCCTGAGGCAGGTGAGGACAGAGCCCAGCAGTCAGGCAGGCAGGCAGTGACAGGCGACACACGCAACACTCCACCAAGAGCCTGGGGCTTCATAAACCGTGGCTGGCATTTCCATCTTTTACTTTGGTGGACTGATGTAAGAACAGTTCTGTTTCAGCCACCTGGGATATTCTATCTAATTTCCAGAGCAGTGGTGGGGCTGGTGAGGCATAAATGTTTCAAAGGTAAGAGCGCAAGGGTCAGTTGCGGAGAATGAGCCTCAGTCCTCCTGGGGAAAGCCAGGCCACTGTGGGGGGGGGGGGGGGGCGGGGGGCAAACTTTCTGCTCTGCAGGCTTGGAGTGGCAGCCTTTTAATGGTTTTGCTCACGCCCAGCTCCCGTGCCTGCAGACTCAGCACAGCTGGCCCAAGGGAACAGTCTGAGTTGGGAAAGGAAGGCTGGGCCGCCGAGTCTGTTGTTTGAAATAATAAAAAGCAAAAGTGACCCGTTTGTTTATTTTTTTTCGAACAATAGAATTCCCCACCCCCGCTCACTCACTAAGCACCACTCCCCTTTCCTTGTAATAATTCCGACTTGCTTTTCCCAGAGGTTATCAGGACCATAGTCACCTTTTGGGCAGAGGCCCAGCCATGACAAGTTGTGAAGCTGCAGGAGGATTTTGCTGGAAGTTTTGCAAGCAACTGAGGCCAGGGTGTGAAAATAATGGAAATCATACTGTAGCCATAATTATAGAGTTGGTTTCTCTGAGCCCTGTAATAATCTTCTGTGTGTATCAAGGCTTTACGGTATGACAAGAGACTGGAAATGGGGGTAGGTGGTCAGGAGACAGCTTGGGGGGATGCTAAGAGTAAGGGTGTTTGCTGTGGGTTTCAGGGGTCCAGGAGCTACACTGAGCTATCTGTGGGCTGCCCTCAAAATTACTGACTTTTTATTTTGCTTGAAAGGCATGAGTCCCAATCATTTGCAACCTTGTCTTTGATGACCATGATTTCACTCCTTTGGTGCACACATCACATGAAGCAGGGGGAAAGGAGGTGAGGAAAGTACCAATTTAGATGTCTTTGATGTTTTCTGATGTGTGTGTGTTGTCATGGTATTGGCAGCCTCTTCCTGTGATGAGCTTTAAGGGTATGTGTGTAAAGAAATATGACCTATAAATGCTACAGTCATGAGTAGGTGTCTAGGAACTTAGCAATAACCTACAGACTGTTAATATTTCCACTATAGGTAAAAATCGTAAGGCAAATGCCATCTTGACTGGCTTTAGGGCCAAGCAAACCTAAACCTTTGGCTTGAGTTGGGACAATCAGCTCAGTGTTGCCTCAGAAGCACAAGATTTCTTTGCTTGAATATTTCTGCTGAAATCCTTTCCCTCTCTCTCTTTCTCTGCCTCTTGCTTTCTTTTCACTAAGTGATCATTTTTATGGCTGCTGTTCAGTGGTGAATTACTGCCTGACATTAGTGGGAGAGACTAATGTTCATTGTGAACCAAAACATCATAAACTTCCACTTGTGGTGCGATTGCTCCTCTCGCCGGTGATTGCATCTTCCCTGGATGTTTTTGCTAGGTTAAACTGTTTACACCTAAGGGGGTGGAGCGCTGTATGGATGTTGGTTAAGTCAGGCTGGCCCTGCTATTAGCCTGTTGTAGGACATGCATCCATGTGTCTGTGCACAGACGAATCCATACCAGCCTCTCTGAGTAGGAACTGGGTGCATGTTCCCATGGAGAGGCGATAGGAGTATACAGTACAAAAATCATTCTTACTGGGAATTGTCATGTAGATTAATTTAATCTTCCTAAATTTTTTGGCTCGAGCCTGTTTTAAAATTAATTTGCTTGTGTTCCCTAGACCCTTAGCACAGGTCCACAAGGGGGAATCACCCAGGAGTGGATTGGAATGGAGGGAGACCCACCTGGGGTGAACATTGCTTCTCAGGAACAGATGCTGTGTGTGTGTCTTCAGTGCTCGAGTCACAAAGCAGTATCAGATCAGAGAGTCCAGCCCCTGCTTTGTTGTTTCCTAAATGTACCTGGGAATTCTTCCTAAAATTATTCTGGAAATTTGAATCCACTTTAACTAAAAATAAATATTCATAGCACAGAAAGCCCTGCAGATGGATGGAAGTGTCAGGAAATCAAATGGAGATACAATGTTGGAACACCAAATAGAACAGGAACCTGCGGTTAGGGCAGAGGGCACGTGTATTTGATACAGGGTTCGGTCAGGTAGTTCTGTTGTGCTACATGTTTCTCCAGCCCAAGCTGCCATGGGCTCATGTGTGATTGATCACAAGCAGAAAGGGAAAGAAATACAGAAGCATCAGGGCTGACCGATTTCCATGTCAGGAAAAGACCATCTATTTGCTATATTGTGTCTGCGTTTTCCATCCCTGGTTTTGCAAATGTTAAACCTGCATAGACCTTACCCTGTGCATTGTGTGAAGGGGAGGCTGAGGTTGAAGAGCTCCAGGCAGAAGATCCCACAGGTGTACCAGCAGTGCCACCCTCCCTCCTCTGATTTCACGTTCAACCACAGACAGATGGTATTCTGTCGTTAGTCTTTCCAGCCTGGGAATTCTAAGACTGGCCCTTCAGACTGACCTTGCCTCAGACCAGTGCATCCGCTTCTCAAGGGCCTTCCTCCTACCTCATTTCAATCTCTTCTGCTGTGTTTTAAGCTTTCTTCCCAAGTTGAACTCAGTTAATAAGAGCAACTAAGCTGGTTGATGTCCTCTTGGACATATTTTATATTCTTGAACACTATTAAGCCCTCACTCAATCACCCTTTTGATACAAGTGTGGCCACACTGGCCCTCTTTTCTTATCTTTTTCCATTTCTCACTATTCTGCCCTTGGGCCCACCCACCTTCCCTGCATGTCCCTGGGGTATCTCGAGTGGTCTCTCTGTGCTAACCTGAATAAGCCCGGGGAGGTATTCTCATCATGAAGTTTCTGCTGCAGCCAATAGCGAGGCACTGTTGCATTCTCCTCCTGGCTTCCTCCTGAAACACACGTTGAGATCCCAGCAAAGAGTTTCTCAGAAACACTTGTCATTCTGTTTTCCAAGTGATCATTGCTGGTGCACATGATTTAAAGAGATCGTCTTAAATGAGCTTTGCCAATTCAAGATTTATTGATACATGTGCCACTTTTTTTTAATCATATGTGTGTATATATACACACATTGGTATAGAAAGATCCTGATCATAAATTAAAATGCAAACACATTAAAATTGAAGAAAGTGCTGCAGAAACACCCCAAATCATAGAGCGCATTCAGTCAGCTGATACACAAATGTCAGACACACTAGAGGAATTTATCCAGTGACACATGCAATTGAAGTAAAATATTGTGCTTTACAAGAACATATCATTAAAATGAAAACTAGCAGCATATCAGGAGTCTGGCCATGTAACCAAGACAACAAAGATAGGAAAGGATGAAAGACATGATGTACAGAGGAAGAGGGAGGAGGCAGAGGCAAGAAGAGGGAATGAGCCCCCAACCATAAGTGGTCCTTTTACTGCTGGGCTCACACCTGCTAGACTCTGGATGGGAGGAGAATAGAATCTTGAAGACTCCCAGAGAGGGTAGAGCCAGAGGAGGTCTTTGTTACCAGCAATTGCTATGATTTCCTCAGCCACTTTGATGGGGAAGGCAGTGGCAATTGGAACGATTCACAGCTCACCAGTTGATGTTCTGATTGGGGGTCTGCTGAGAGTCCATACTTGTTCTTAGGGAACTTCCTGGGAATGTATCCACTGGGCTTGCTTATTGGTGATATGGTGCTGCTTTTCCCAGCAGTTCTGGCTTCTCATGGATGTATGCATGGTGACTTTAAAAGAGGTCTCTTGGCTGGACACAGTGGCTCACGCCTGTAATCCAAGCACTTTGGTAGGCTGAGGCAGGCAGATCATGAGGCCAGGAGTTCAAGACCAGGATGACCAACATGGTGAAACCCCGTCTCTACTAAAAATACAAAAATTAGCCGAGCATGGTGGCGCATACCCATAATCCCAGCTATTCAGGATGCTGAGGCAGGAGAATCACTTGAACCCAGGAGGCAGAGGTTGCCGTGAGCCGAGATCATGCCATTGCACTCCAGCCTGGTCACCAGAGCAAGACTCCATCTCAAAAACAAACAAACAAAAAAAGGTTTCTTCAAAGCTCCCACACTCACTCCATACCTTCTCTCCTGGCCCATGAGACACAGGTGTGTTAGTTATCAATTGCCGTGAACTACTCCAGAACTTAGAGGCTTTGAACAACACTTATTATCATACATACAGTTTCTGTGGTTCTGGAATCTGGGCATGGCTCTGCTGGGTCCTCTGGCTTTGGGTCAAGGTGTTGGCTAGGGCTGCAGTCATCCCAAGGCTAAAGATCGGAATGGGGAAGAGTCTACCTCCAGTGTCCCTCCCAGGTTTGTTGGCAAGCTTCAGGTCCTCACTTGAGAGATCCTTGCATTGCCACGTGGGCCCCCCCATGAGGCCACCTACACAACAATGTGTGAAGCAGCAGGCTTCTCTAGAAGGATGTCTGAGAGATGGGAGTGAAAAAGAGGCTGAGTAAGGTGCAGGCCTTTGTCATTTTGAAACCTGGTTTCAGAAGTGACACCCCATCCCCTTTGCTGTATTCTGTCTTAGAAGTCAGCCACCAGGTCCAGCTCACACTCCAGGAAGGGGCTCTATAGGTCATGAGCACCCAGAGGTGGGGATCACTGGGGGCCATGTTGGAGGCTGCCTTCTACACGAGCGCTTTGTTTCTCAGCCATTGAGGGGACTTGAACCCATACTTTCAAACTTCAAGTTCACTTTTGGTAGCAGGGAAAAGGACACAGCCTTCCTCAGGAACACCAGTGGCCCAGGCACTGAATCCTGTCTTTTGACTTGTGGCTTTGATTGTGCAAACACAGTAGAGAATCCAGAGGATAAACAGGAGGCTGTGAAGCAGTTGCCACACCCACAGGACCAGGGGTGAGGAAGCTTCCTCAACAAGGTGGCCTGGGGGCTCAGCAGGCAGTCCCAGGTGCTCTGTTCATCTAGAGAGAGGGCAGTGCTCGATGATGGACAAAAGACACTTAGATTTTGAATCAGTAGCTGCCGAGAACTCTGTGTGTCTGTGGAGAATCCATATCTTCTGCCTTTGGCCTCTGTGGGGAGGCCCCCAGCATCTTAGGAAGGGGTCGTTTTCTTAGTGTTTAGGGCTGGCAGAAAAGAGGTGATGCAGAGGGAACTACCAAGCTTTGAACACCGTGTAGGCACCAAGATTGTTCTAGATGTTTTCACATGTTACTTACATTGATTGTCACGTGTAATCTTCAATTTTTTTTTTTTTTTTTTGGAGATGTTACACCTTCCATGTAAAATGGAGGAAAGGGGATGGGTAACTCCCCAGAGGTCACACGGTCTAATCTGAGGTTGTCCTGGCCCTGTATGGAGTAATATCATAGACTCTACCTAAGGCCCGGCTCCTGGGCTGTACGGTAGGTCACCTCTCCGATGGAGGGAGGAGGTGGTGGCTGGGCCTCTGGTACCTGCCCCGGAGCCTGTTGCTCAGAACCCTCCTTTCATTCCCTCTGTCCCTGCCCTGGCTCAGGTCCTGATGTCCATGCTAGGGTGGTTGAAACTGATTTTCCCCTCTTTAATCCATCTTCCTGGGATGGATTAAAGAGGGGAGCACTTTAGGGACAGGAAAATCAGTTTGGATGGATCCTAGATGGCAGATTCAGCTTCCTAAAGCAGTTCCAATCCTCTCACCCTTGTCACTAAGAAAAACAAAACTGGACTTGTCTCACCCACCCTTCCGTAGACCCTTGCCACTAGTTCTGCCTGCGTGGAAGTGGCCCCAACATGCTGAGGACTCAGGTGCCCGACTCAGCCATTCAGCCTCAGCTGGCTGCCTCGGCCTTCACGTTTTGAGTCCTCAAGGGCCCTGGCTAAATTTAAATACCGAGGAAGAGGCTCCCACCTGAGAAACGGGAGGGGACTCCTGCCTCCGTGGCTGTTCTCACATCACCAACCTGCCTCCATGGGCAATTTCCTTCTCCGAGGGCAATTATGCCGGAGCTCAGATCCCACAGCCGAGTGGGAGGTGGCCATGGGGAGGGCAGGAGGTTTTGTGGGAGGCAGCCGAGCTGTGCTTTTCCACTTACCCCTGGCGAGCTGCCTGGGACAGACTGGGCCTATCTTTGTCTTGGTTTCTCACTGGAATTGTCCCTCCTAGAACCTATGGGACTGTGTGCTGTGGTTCTGGGTGATTTTTCCTGTGATGGGTTATCCATGGTCCCTCTCTTGACCCATTTGGAGGATGACGGCTTCTCCCTAATCACGGGTCATTATTGCTTTGCAAGCGTTCTGGAGCGGAGGGCCTAATGAGCCAGTCTCCTTGTTACTCCCGGTCACCTGGAGCACCTGTCGCCACCAGCACATCCAACCTTCTTTTTCCTTCTAAGTGTCTAGCCCCCAAACCTGAGCTTCTCGGCTCTTCTCACAATCCTTTGCCTACTTTCCTCACTTTCACCCCCTCCATTCTTACCTTTTCCTTCCTGTCACTCTGTAGTATTGTACTTTTAACTTAGTGAAGATGTGTTCGCAAATGTTATCTTGACCAATTAATTTGCTCAGGATGATGTGGAGTTAGGAAGGCCTGAGGCAGTGTTGGCTTTGCTATTTCTTGATAGATACGGGGACTTGGGGGAATAGTATGATTGGATGGGAGGTTAGGGAGACTACTTCAGAAGTGTGCATAGTTCTTTATATAGTCAAACCTCTTTTTAAAAAAATGCAAAGAGACCAGGAGCAGTGGCTCATGCCTGTAATCTCAGTACTTTGGGAGGCCAAGGTGAGTGGATCACTTGAGGCCAGGGGTTTGAGACCAGCCTGGGCAACATGGCAAAACCCTGTTTCTACTAAAAATATGAAAATAAACAAAAAGAAAAATTAGCTGGGCGTGATGGTACATGTCTGTAGTCCCAGCTACTCCAGAGGCTGAGGCAGGAGAATCGCTTGAACCCAGGAGGTGGAGGTTGCAGTGAGCCAAGATTGTGCCACTACACTCCAGCCAGGGCAACAGAATGAGACCCTGTCTCCAAAAGAATGATTAATAAATAAAATAAAAGAATACAAAGAATTTTGTATCTACAAAGAGCAATCCTCTTTCCCCCTAAACCACTCCTGGCCGCCCACTGCAGGCGCTCATTGTTCTCTCCGTCACTCATTGTGGGGTCCCAGGCTCACTAAGGTGCGGGCAGAAGGCCGTATTCCCCATGTCCTGTGTTGTGGCACAGCTGCATGGGGACCCAGCTCTATTTTGTTGGCTTACTGGGTTTCCCTTATGAGTCCTTTTAGGAAAGGCTCTCCACTTACCCCTGGCGTGCTGCCTGGGACAGACTGGGCCTATCTTTGTCTTGGTTTCTCACTGGAATTGTCCCTCCTACGGCCTATGGGACTGTGTGCCATGTTGCTCCAAAGGTTGCATCTGTGAGAAGTGGGTGTTGGTTTGGGGTTTTACCCCACCTCACAGGCTCTCCCTTCTTTGGGGTTGCCCTCTGACACTCCCAGTGCCTCACCTAGTCCCAATTTTCCTTTTGGGAACTTTTTTTTCCCCCCCAAAGAGATAGGGTCTTGCTCTGTCACCCAGAGCAAGAGTGAAGAGGTGCTATCGTATCTCACTTCAGCCTCAAACTTCTGGGCTCAAGTGATCCGCCTGTCTCAGTCTCCCAAGTAGCTGGGACTACAGGTATGTGCCACCATGCTCCACTAATTTTTAACGTTTTTTTTATAGAGATGGGGTCTTGGGTCTTGCTATATTGCCCAGGCTGCTCTTAAACTCATGACCTCAAGCAATCCTCCCACCTCGGCCTCCCAAAATTCTGAGATGTATGAGCTACCATGTCTGGTCATGGGACATTTTTTGAGCTGCCTTCCAAAAAGTTTCTCCCCTCCTGGAGAAGGCTTCTGAGGCTTTGGTGGCAAGGAGGTTGGAAGGAAAGAGATGGGTTGTCTTTCTGCTTAATCACTTTTACCTTCCCACCAAGATGTGAGTATTCTGGGGCTGGAGGTGGCTAAATTTGAGTGTTCCCAGGTATTGTTGGACCTGAGAGGTCAGAATGATGTTGAAACCACCTGATGACCTGCCCTCATCATTGCATCCAAAACTTAAACCAAATCCTACTGTGTTCTAGGTATTCCCATGGGAGTCTCAGATACAAACTGCCATTTTGGCCTCCAGGCAGATCATATATGGGTGCCTTATATATATTGTGGTTTTTTATAATAATGAAAATGATTAGATATCTTCAGCCTACCTTTAAAAATCTGTAAGTCAATACATTCTTTACCTTGGTCTTTCTGCAACAGACCAACATTTCCTCCAGTGATAATTCAGCTCTGTCCCTTTTGTTCTTCCTTCCCCCACAGAGCATAAAACTTATCCATGATTTTCTGTCAAACAGGATTCCTCTACTACAGGTATCTCTTGTGAAGGGTAAACAGATTTTTTTTTAAATGTTGCATGTAATTATAACCATATTTTAAATGCATCAGGTTAGCATACCTGGAATATTTTATTTTATTTAATCTTTATGATCAAAGTTGTCCTGGACCTTTCCCTAGACATACCAGACTTGGGAGAGAAAAATATATCTTAAACCTCACTTAGAGAATGAGTCTTTTTTAGATCCAGAGAGGTTTAGTTAGGCAGTGTTGGCTTATGCCCTAGGTGGGACTGAACTTGTACACGGTTGACCTTAAGTAGAGCTAGAGTGGCAGCTGGGGACCTTAGAGGTTCTGTGACCTAGGAAGGGCCATGGCTGGAGGGAGGCTGATAGTACTGATGGCTTCCCTGCCTCAACAAGGCTGTGGGCTTCTTTATCTCATTTGGGGTAGGAAATATGGATTCATTGTAGGAAACTAATGAATCTCTTTCTAAAATGGAGAATTCTTTTCTAAAATTAATAGCCTCATAATGTATCCATTTTATAAATTTGGTTTTTATTTAGTCACATTTGATTACCCCAAAAATTACAGGCGATAGAAGCTTTCAACATTGTAGCTGAGATGGTTTTCTGAAAGGAATTTGTTCATTTTCTTCACATAGAAAATACAGTTCATTAATATAGCTGGATCTATTTCCCCAGTGTGTTTACACCTTCTTCCAATTAAACTGAAGGTGCCCCCACAGTACTGCCCCGAAGGTAACAAGTGCTGAATAAAAAAATGTATTTGAAGATGGGCCACTGGAGCTTTAGGGTCTTCTAGTGCCTGTGTGCACATGTGTGTGTATCAGCTAGCTTAGACTACATTATGTTGCAGTAACAAATGACCCCCAAGTTTAAGTGGCTTACAACAACAACAATGAAGGCTATTTTCAACTCATGTTCATGTGCACCCTGGGCTGGCTGCAGCCCTGCTCCATGTTATTTATCTGGGAGACTTGGAAGGGCAGCCCCTGTCTGGGACATGTTGATCTCATGGCCAAGGGAAAAGAGAGATGGCAGAACCGTGCCATGGTTGTTAAAGCTACTGCTTGGTGGTGGCCCATGTTGTTACCACCCCCATTTGATTGGCCCAGCCAAAGTGAATGGTGTGGAAAATATAACCCTGCCTGGAGTCTTGGGAGGGGGCTGGTGTGTATGTATGCAGGGAGGTGGGAGAGAAGGGCAATGAGTATTTTGTGGATAATTCTGTCTATACAGTTTACCGTAAGGATTATTTTTGTGAACATCAACATTCAGTCAAGAACTATCTTCTTGGTCATCTAAAATGCGCTAAATGCTTCTTGACTTAAAGAGCTCGTGATCTCGTCTTTGCTCAGTGTTGGAGAAGATGTGCAAAAAATATAGGATATGGCTGATTTTATATCATCAACCCCAGATATAATGTTGGAGATTTTTAAAAAACTAAATCCTCTCTCAGATGATTTTCCTGTGATTTACTTTTTTCCTCCTAAAACTGAAACTGAAATTATTCCTTATCTTTCATTAGTCAGTTTCTGAATGTTTGTATCTCCCCAAAATTAGTTTTGTTAAGAGTGAGGGCATTTTTCTACTTAAATACAATGATTAGATTGTGTTCAGCAGATGTCTCTTGGATAATTAAATTACCCAAATTTATGGAAGCATTTCTTTTACCTATAATTAAATAAAGTTTCCAAATTAATTTTCCCTAAGTAATTTAAGCTCCAGAGATTCCCCCACTTTCCCTCTGAACCCACCTTGCCAACCATGGATTCCACAAATTCACTCTGGACACAGGCAGGATATTGCCCATTAAATTCCATTTCTCAGGACAAGGAACCCAAAGTTGTCTACTGACTCAAAACAAGCTCACATGCCTTCTTGTCAGGGTTTCCTGCCAGCCTGCTCCTCTCTAGAAAAGACAGGAGACTTGCAGAGTCAGAATCCTGAGTGGAGGAACCATCCTGCAGATTGCACTGAAAAACATTGATTTTTATCTCTCAAAGTCATTTTGTAGACTGCCAAGTTTTTGGCCAACGTGTCTCAAACTTGCATTGTATTGATGATGCCTGGGAAAGCATCAGTCATCCGTAACTGGGTACCATAATATGTATTTTCATGGCTGAGCTGGTGACAGCAATTGCGGGGGCCTTGACAACCTCAGAAAGCTCATAAGGAGTTGGCTGGGTGCTATGATGCTAGGAGGGGCACTTTGATTCTGTCTAAGCTCTTCACCTTCTATTTTCAGGTAGATAAGATATACTCACACATGCCTGGCTCTGTATCCCCTCTCCATACCCACATCCATAGTCATAAACACGCACATACACCCAGCTGACACACACACACTGTGTTCACCCGTGCACAGGGAGGCACCCACACATGCCAGCATAGGAACTGGCAGAACCTTCTCTGCACTCAAGCCTGGGGCTGCTCCCACTGGTCTCTGTGTTCTTGGATGGAGCATCCACTTCCCTCATGTTCTCTCTGGGAGATCAGCAGCACACCGTCTAATCAGTTTACCTCTGACTTGCCCGCTTTGGCTTCAGGATGATGACAGAGCGGAGCTATTTAGCTGTCAAACGCCCTGACCATTGCCCAGATGAACAGTGCCTCAACCACCAGAGTGGCTTCTTTCTCATCTGGGTGTGGGGAAGTCAGTCTCCCAGCTGCTTTTTTTTAAGTGCTCCTTGCATCTGCCTTCAATTTTAATGTTAATGCCTCTTGCTTGCTGACCTCGCTTCCCAGCAGCCAGCCTAAGTGTGAGTCCCATAATTAGCTTAGTGATAATTTAATCTCTCTGCCTTAAATCTGATTGTTTCTGAGGGAGTTGGGTCAGGGGAAGGAGGACCTTTATTTCTCTCTTGACCTGTGCTTTTGTCTGGATTCTTGTTCTGTGTGGGGGCAGGGGCAGAAGGAAGCAGTGGGATTGGGGGATGCAGTGACAGAGCGGTCCCTGGCATCGAGGGTAGATGCTGGGCAGGAAGCTGAAATGAAGTTCATCTCTATCTCTAACATTTTCTCTCTTAGAGGGGGTTCCGTTTCTTTGTCCTCATTTCCCCCTAAAACTGTGAAGGCATTTAAGTGTGGGCATATAAAGAGCTCTAAGATGCTTGGAGCTGGGGGGCAGCTTGAAAATGGGAAATCAATGTGCTTCCTCCACTGGTCATGATGACCATTCTCTCAAGCCCAAGGAGGACTGGGAGGGGCCACGGGAGCCACTGTGGGCCACCCCGCTGCCTCCCACTACTGCTCCTAGGTACCCCTGCAACCTTTATGCCCAGGTGTCTGCCCTGGTCTGTTTCTGAGGCCATCCATCCCTCTAACCTGTTAGGAGCCAGGCCTGGGTGTGGCTTAAAATCTTGGAACCGACATCCAGGAGATCTTAACTTTGTTGCTGGCTGCGCTTCTGATTTGGGACAAATTCTTTATCCACACATGTGTCACCTTTGGAGTAATGAGCATATTAATGTATGCACCCTCCCTCCATCTCTCTTATGAATGAGCTGAGGGTAGTGAGATTTCACATCTATAGAACATTCTTTAATTCACCCAGGAGGAAAAAATTAAAACAAATTAAGAAGATGGCAAGGATCCATAAGACTTTCTGTGTTTAAAAAACTTCTAAGAAGAGTCTTCAGGCTCACAGATGCAAATAGCCATGTGAGCCGAGGCAAGGTAGAAATGCAGAGGGCGGCAGGTCTCCAGAGGTGGGGCTCTGCAGGGGAAACAGCAGATGCTCCAAATAGATGCACTAACCAGTTCTGATGGGATTTAATTTTGTGTGTGTGTGCCTGTGTGTGTGTGTGTGTGTACATATGTGCTCAATATCTCTTTGGGAGAACTTCGGAAACCCCAATGAAGAAGGTGAGGTGTAATTCATCAGAGCCACCCTTGGCTACTCACTGAGTCCCTGTAACATGTGCGGTGCTGTAATTGGGGTGAATAACCTGGGTGAGGAAAAGCAGGACAGGCGGGGCAGGCTCAGCTCTGCAAGGCTTAGGTTCCCTCCTAATACCTCCTGCAGGCTGGAAACAGGGGCTTTGATTTATGAGCTCACTTTTAATGAAAAGAATGGCAGAAAAAAAAATCTCACGTTGCCTCTACAGGATAAATGTTTTACAATCTAAACTAATTTTGTATTTTTCCCAAATGCCCCAGTGCTGCAGGTGGTGTGTGTGTGTGTGTGTGTGTGTGTGTGTGTGTGAGAGAGAGAGAGATCGATTTGACCTTGGCTCGGCCTTGTGGGTCTGACCCTATAAGGATTCTTTGCTCCCACTGCTAATGCTGCCTCTGCCCTTTGAGCTCTGCTGCACAGCCCTAATGCGTCCTACTAGGTGTTTATTGTCCTTTTTTTTTTTTTTTTGCCATTTCTGTCTGCAGCTTTCTCTAAAGTCTTCACTTGAAGAGACGCTGTCAGTTCTGTTCTAAGTTGCTTGTTGAACTTTCTTTCCTTTAACCACAATAATGTTCACGCTGTCTTTGGTGGGAGAGATTTTATTTTGGTGGCCACCCCAAATTCTCAGTACATTTTAATTTCTTTTTTTTTTTTTTTTGAGACAGAGTCTTGCACATTTTAATTTCTCTGACAACCCCTCATGTTCCCTTCCCAGTATGGAATTTATTAGCCTCCCAGGCCTTGTTCTCGGGGAGCTGATCTTCTCTAATATGACTGAAACTGACACAGGAGTGGCCCTGGTGTGCTTGAATATAAACCTGGCCTTTTTCACATGACAATATTTATTTGCCATCACTATCCATCCCCATTAGCAGTGTGATACCAACCACTCTTTTTGGTGGGCCCTGCCTTCTGTAAGTACCTATGTTTATTTGACATTTAGAAATGTATTTATTTCTTTGTGAGAGGTGTCATGTCTGCTTTTCGTAGTTATTTTCATACCTTCCTTCATCACAAAGGTTCATGGGATGCTGTCCATTAGCTACAGACGCAGGAGACAGGGGTCCCCATGCCAGCAAAGGACCTGCCGCCACTACCCTCCTGGGACTGCTTTTGGGAAGCACTGGGGGAGCCGCTGGGGCCTCTTTGCTCCAGGAACAGGAGGGAGAATCTGACCCCACCAGACGTACTAAGAAACTGCAGGGAAACGGACCAGCAAAAATCTCCAGCTAAGGAAGCCAGAAAACCAACTTCAGAGCCATAGAGAGGCAGCTTGAGCCAGTGGCAAGATTTGGGGTTTGCACCTAGTGACAAGTTCTCATCTTTTTCTGCCACTGACTCACTGCAAGAGACAAGGGATCCTTGCCCTCCGTTTGCAGGGATTTGGTCTTATTTTCAGTAAATAAGAGGGAATGTGCCCCACCCTCTCTACCTTCTGTCTGCTGCTGCATTTATAAATACTCTGCCACGTAACATCCTGATGTGGGCCTGACAGGGGAAGCTGTAACTCCACAATGAGCATGTTTCGTACTGTTTGCCACTCATCTCAAACGAAGTGTGTCCGTATGCGGACCTGTCCTGGAACTTCAGCTCACTGTGCCTGGTGTTGTGGGGACTCTGAGGAGAGCAGACCCGCCAGCCTGTTCCCCGCTGGCCACGCCCTCACCATCACCTCTACCTGCTCCTTGTGGTCTTGGTGTTCCCTTTTGGTGAGCTGAGAGAGGGGCCCTGTGCCTTTCAGAAACCTACATTATGGAACTAGCAGTGACATCCTCTTCCTAGCTCGTCCAAGTGATGTTTCCCTGAGCCCTGGGGCTGTTTTGCAAGATGAGATCATCGGTGCTAAATTTGCCTCTGCTGACAGCCTGGAATTGGGTTCCACAGCCCCAGCAGGCTTGGGAGGCTTTCGGCTGGGGGCGAGTCCCTTGCACTGCCCTGGCTCCTGCCGTCGCCCCTGCTGCTGTCTGTTGAGAGAGACTTCCGTCTTCCTCTGAAATTCTTACCTCCCTCTTTTCAGCTCCCAGTTTCCTTGTTCTAAAGATTTGCTTTTGTGCCCAAGGAGGGAATTAAAAATATGATAATCATAAGGGAAGCCATGGTAGATATGAAGAATCCAGCAAAATATAGATAATTGATGCTCTTGTGCAACTGACCAGAGCAAATTAAGAAACAAGCAGAATCCAATAAGGAAAATATTTCTGAGCAAGAAAAGATCTGGATTTTCATGCTGAAAGACCTTGCTAGGCCCCAAGAAAAATAAATGAAGATATGGGGGGAAAAAAGTATCAGGGCAAATTTTTTTTTTATTTTCATGATCAAAAAGCAAGTATGCAGGAAAATAAATTGAACTTGAAGAGGAAAGAAAGGTCAGGGTGGGCTCAGATTCCTCAGACTTCTGAGGCTTGTAGATGATAATGGAGCGTGGTTATAAGCAAACTTTACAGAGTGTTTTCTGCGCAATACAAGTTCCGAGAAATACTCCATCGGAAAACTGTTTTGGCTTTTGTTTGTTTGATCAAACAAGTTTATGAGATGCTGCAGGTGTGTCTTCTTTTGGGCAATTCAATAAAGCTCACTCAATGTGTTTTAAAATTCTGAGAAAACAAGCCGGAAAGCATACCCGGTTCCAGTAAGGAAGGCTGTGGCCCTGCTTGTTGGTTCTTGCGTGTACTGTTGTTTGGTATGGAAAGTGAGGTGGCTGGTGTTTTACAAGTCCACGTGTGGGGAAGTGGGTGAAGGGGGAATCAGAGTTTGAAAGAGTGCCCCTCCTCCTCCCCCCACTCCAAGGCATCTGTGGTCTATCATTCTGACAAGTGATGTTTGGAACTCGAAGGGCCCTAGGGATTAGAAACAAGATCTAGAAGGCCCCCTCCCCGAAGATGCCCACATCCTAATCCTCAGAACTTGCGAATAGGTGACCTAACATGGCAAAAGGGACTTGGCAGATATCATGAAGTTAAGAACCTTGAAAAAGAGAGATGAGCCTGGACTATCCAGGTAGGCACACTCAAAGCACATGAGTCCTTAAAAGCAGAGAACTGTTCCTGGCCGTGGTCAGAGGGAGGGAGACATGACTACGAAAGAAAGGCCAGAAACTTGTATCACTGCTGGCTTTGAAGATGGAGGAAGAGAACCATAGCCAAGGAATGTAGGTGGCCTTTAGAAGCTGGAAAAGAAATAGATTAGGAAATAGATGATCTCCTAGAACCTCCAAAAAGGGATGAGCTCCTGGAAAGGCATGAAGACCTGCCAGTGCCTGGATTAGCCCAGTGAGACCCAAGTCAGATTTTTGACCTACAGAACTATGACATAGCTTGGATACGAGTCCCCGCCCAAATCTCATGTTGAATTGTAATCCTCAGTATTGGAGGTGGGGCCTTGGGGGATGTGATTAAATCATGGGGTGGATTTCTCATGAATGGTTTAGTACCATCCCCTTGGTGCGGTTTTTGTGATAGTGAGAGAGTTCTCTCGAGATCTGGTTGTTTAAAGATGTGTGGCACCTCCCCATCTCTTGCTGCTGCCTTATCCATGTAACGTGCCTGCTCTCGATTCACCTTCTGCCATGACTGTAAGCTTCCTGAGGCCTGCCCAGAGCTGAGCAGTTATACAGCCTGCAGGACCATGAGCCAATTACACCTCTTTTCTTTATAAAGTATCCAGCCTCCAGTGTTTCTTTATAGCAAGTAGAGATTCCTCTAAAGCATCTGCAAAATTGTTTGGGGATAGGTGTGAAGTTTGGGAGATGGCATTTTGGGACCAGATAGGGCCACTTAGAGGCCCACATCCAAAGAGAAGGTGAGAAAGTTTGTACAAAGACTGACAATCCCATCAAACTTTGTCGTCATTCCCAATTAGAGCACTTCAAGTCCTCTGATCCAAGCCAGACGGGGTGAGGACAGGCCCCCCATGTTTCTGAGCCCAGTGAACTCTACCGGTCAAGACAACTGTCAGCTCTCCCTCTTGGATATTTATCGAGAGGAGCCCTCTGTAAACTTCTCAGTGTCATTGACTTTATTTGAGGTTTCATTATATACAGAGTTTCTTCCCCTTGGTTTGGGAAGACGTTTGGGCATAAAAAACTTTTGGGAAGTTCATCTTTGTCTTAATTGGACAAGGCAGAGAGACTTTTGGTGGCTTTGGCATGTGGAGCAGCTACTAGAGCCCAGTGAGAAGATCTGCCACTGAACCCCACAGTGTGCAGGGCCAGTTGTGACAGTGGCAAATGGTGTCCTTTCTCCCTAAGGGGAGTCACCACCGACCTTGGTTGTTTACTGGTCAAGGGAAACCATGACTAACCAGGCTTATGTTCTTGTGTTTTGTTTCTGTTTTCCTCCGATAATTTCCTGGCACCACTGCCATCTTCCGCTTAACAGTTCCTGTTGAGCAGGATGTGATTTTAGGCAGTGTGTGATGATCAAATAAGGAAAAAATGGTCTGTCTATTCTTGGAGATTTTAGGTAGACAGAAAAATTAGAATGGACGAATGCATTGAGCAACCACAGAGGTATATTGGGACGAAGACCATGGGCTACTTTCTCACTGAAAGGGTATGTTCTTTGCTTGGCTTTGCAAAGCATCCAAATGGAGCCGTGTTTCAGGAAGGCTAAGAGCTCCAGAATCAAATTTTTGAAAGTCAGTTTTCAATCCCAGGGTTGAGAAATAGAACTCACTTCCAGCAACCAGGTGAATCATCAGCTGAGGTTGGGTCTGCTGCAAAAGTGGAAATCACTTCCAATCAGTCAGGGCTGAGGAGAGGAAGAGAGAGAATGGAAAATGAGAAAACGGTGAGCAACTACTTCATGGTGAACCTTGTGCTATCAATGTTTTACACATGTACAGTCTAAGGCCCTCACAACAACCCTGCAAGGTGAGGATTTTTGCTCCAATTTACTGTAAAGAAACTTACACCCAGGGAGGTAAGGTACTTCTTCGTCCACAGACTCCAAAACCCATGCCCTTGTACTACACCATGACATTGTGACACTCCTCCCTTTTGGATCAAAAATATTCTTTTTGTTGTTGTTGTTGGTGTGCAATTCAGAGCTCAGTTTAGTTTCCCTACCAGATACCCAGCTCTATGGGGGTTAGTCTGGGGGATATGTGGAGACTGAGGCTCCGGAGAGGAAGCACTTGGTGCTAACATCTCAGGTCACCCTCCAGGCTGGAAGCTCTCAAGCATTCCACAGGCCATGTTCTGTGCTTCAGAGTGGGCCTTTTCTCAGTGCCTGTTGAAATTCCTAAACTCTCACCCCAGACTTCTATACTTATAGGATTGAGCTCCGTTTCAAGTGGGCCTGTGAAAATGAACAGCTGATGTGTTACATACACACATTTAAGGAGAGAAGGAATTATGTAACAGTCGTGCATAAATATTGTGTGTATTGTGTGTGTTGAAGGGAGGGAGGTGTTCCTGGAAAAGTGGAGGAGGACCTGTCTGCCATTTTGGATAACTTACTTCAAAGCATTCTTCTTTCTCCTTATCTCATTCTACTCCTGCTCCTGCAGGAAGAGTGAGAGGGCTACAGAGCAGTGTTCTAAAAAGGGATTGCCTGCGCCTTCGACTGCCTCTTCTAGTTTTTCACCATAAGGCTAAGACTTCCCCACCTGACCTCAGCTCTTTGGATTATTGAGATGAGAATGTTTTCCTTCAGGGTTCACTGGGATTGAGTGTGCAAACTAATAACACTATTAGGAAAAATTATTGATATAGAATACGTATGGTGTATGTATAAGCACCAATTTACAAAATGGTAACTGGGGACAATTTCTAAATCGTGTCCTCTAAATATGAATTATATTTTAAGTTTTCAACAGTACCATCTCTCTGTGTGTGTATGTATGTATGTGTGTGTATGTGGGTATGTGTCGTTTAAAGCCTTGGCAGTTTGAATGTAAGATTTGTCTATCTCTGTTGTAATAACTTGAGACTTATCTTAGGCCCAGTTGATACCAGGTTACAGGGTTGTTGTTGTTTTTTTTTTGTAAAACTTTCTCTTTTTCCAGAGAGCTAGGGACTGGAGGGGTGTCTTCTAACTCAGTCACACCAGGATGGATTGGGGAGTGCAGCCAGCTGTACCCAAGGAACCACCCAGTGAGCCAGCTGGAGCTGCGTGCATGGGTGTGCAAGTGTGAGAGCCATGTGCAGTTACTGCTGATGGCATTGGAGGGGACAGGTGTTTCATTAAGTTGGAGAGATTTGGAACATGTTGGCATTCCAAAGTGAGCCAGCAAAAGGATCCCACAGCCAAGAAGTGTGTTCCTCGGCAGTGCTGCCATCTAGGGATGGTCTGTTTCACCACTTGGACACCACCGTCCTGAATGATGCGACTATTTGAAGTATTAGAAAGACCGAAGCAACTTACTCCCATAACACCTATGGGAATATTCTCTTGGGACATCATGGGAATGGGCTGGGAGCCTGGGTCCCTAGGTTCAATGCCTTTTAATTTTGTGATCTTTGGCAGCTACTTTGCCCTCTCTCTGTGTGTTAATTTCCCACCTTTGAACTGAAGACCAGAAAATGTGCTTGGGACAGGATATGCTTGAGACATGTGCTGGGACATGATGCCCAGCTGAGAGGTGGGAACTTTGAGGAAGTTTTTGGTGAGTACCATTGGTGCGTGGACCAGTTTTCAGAGCCTAGGATGGGAGGATCAAGTTGTATGAAGCAGTATAGTAACAAGGCCAAGGTCTTTCACATGTCCCCTGCAGGAGGATAGCAAATACCTCTGGCCCGCAGTCTCAGGCAGAGCCCTGAGCTCTTGCCTAATGGGTCACCTTGGCTGTGAGAGACTGGGACTGACTCAGCTCTGGAAAAATAATACAAACTCACCCCCCAATATAGGTCAGTTACCCTCACACCTCTTTTGGCCCCAAGGTCAGCCACTCTACAGAGCTGTAGAGATGACCCCAGAGAGGTGGGCTAGGAGCTCGTCATCTTATTTTGTGGCTTGATGAATTGGGAGACAGGAAGCTTCAGGGGCTGTGGACTCTCAGTCCCCATCCCACCAGTGACTTCTCAGTCCATCTGAGGCTTTTCCATGTGTGGAGCAAGTAGTGTGCAGTTTACCTGATGGGGCTGCTTAGGGAATGGCTAATGATCATGGAGGGCAGCTAAGGCGTAGCAGCCATGGCAGCTTCTCTAAGAGGTTAGAAAACATTCTAGTCAGGTGGCTTCCCCCGACGGGAGTCTCCTGCTAATCACCCAGAAAGCCCAAGAGCCTGTGAACAGGCAATTGCAACTATGGTCTTACATTATTTAAGTTTCTTGATAGATGGCTCTGCAAATCTGCTAAAAGAATACAGGGGGAGAACTTAGAAAATGCTTAAACAATTAGGAAGAAAATGGAGAGAGAAGGGAAAAGATGGAAGTGGAGAGACTGCCCCCGAGGGAGGGGGTTACACATAGAGAAAATTGCTGTGGGGGTGCGGTTTGCATCCCACTGCCACCAGGGAACTTCATCCACCCACCTCCATCCTTGTGTCTTGGGAGGGCTGGACCCAATGGGGCTCAGCGTGAAGGGGATTTCCCCACGGCTGCTCCAGCCAACACTGACTGCAGACTTACCAAGTGTAGACGCTGCTCTGCGTGATTTATACCTGCTAACTCTTTCAACCCTCAGAACAGTGCCACAAAGTAGATATGCTTACCGTTGCTGAGGACGCTCAAGGAAACTGAGGTCCGGACAGGATAAAGAGCTAACCCAAGGCGACATGACTCAGACTCTGGAGGCAGGATTTGAATGCAGGGCTTGACTCCTGGCTCCAGAGCCCGTACTTGTCCTCATCATGCCCTGTTGGGCTCAGGCTGAGCCGAGTGTGATCATCCACGACTCCTGCCTGAGACCTACAGCCTCCAAGAAATGTCAAACATTGTCCCTCCTCCATATTTGCCCCTTTCACACTGGCCATCTCTCTTGGATCCTTCTTGCTCTAAGATCTTTCAGAGCCAAGCAATGATAGATGACCCCTTTCTGTCTAGCTGGCTGATGGCTTCCAACTTCTCCGTCTCTGGGGGAAGAAGCTGAGCTGAGGGGCTTCAGCTTGCTGGCCTCTTGATGTTTCCCAAGTTGAGACCAGGCCCCTGACCTGCGTGGGTGCCTGGCACAGTGGCTTGTGTTGCCCGTGTGCTTTTGAATCCCTTCGAAGGGAATGTTCTCTGGCTCTAGGCAGGTGTCTGTTTCCCTAGCCTCCTCTCTTTCCAAAAATGCGTTTTGAAAAACACAGATGGGCCTCTGTGTGCTCTTCCAGCCCCTCTCTCCTCCACCTCTGCAGGAAGAGTGGTCTCCTCTGGGTCTTTCTGCTTTCTTTCCTTCCCACCAAACCTGCTGCCTGTGTCTCCTTCCAAGTTTGTGATAACACGTTGCTCACTTGGGCTCATCTGGTCTGAGCTGACATTCCCAGGCCCCATGATCCTGGGATGACAGCACATGGGAGAGGAAGAAGGGCTTTTTCCAAGAAACAGAAAATTCCGTGTGCTTAGGTTTGGTAGCCACATGCCCAGAGAGATTCTGGATGGTGTTACTGTTGGACTACATTTTCCCACTAGGAATAAAACATGGTCATTATCTGGATGGGTCCTTAGGTGACTTCACTCCAATCCAAGGACCAAGGTAAGGTTCCCTTTCCCTGGATTTGTATAAGCCTCAGGAACAAATATTGTAAAACTTTTTAGAGTTTAGAGAGAGAAACTTTTCTTCATATCAAATCTTACATGCAAGCCAAACATTAAACTTATAAAAATCATTTCAGGTTGAGGGTGTACATTGGTGGGTATGAAGTGGTTTCAGAGCTTCCCTCTCAGTTTTCCCAATGTTCCCCCAAAACTCCTAGGACAGCTCGGGGGAGCTCAGGGGGCCCAATGCAGCACAACTAGAGGCCCCACCCTCCATACTGCCTGGTGGGTGGTCCAGACCGAACTGTGAAATCACCCTGTCTATGGGCTGTGTTTCCAGTTGTTGGGGTGCGGTCTGGGGAGTGGGGAATGCGAGTGGTGGAGGGAATGAAAGGAGGGGGGAACCTTCCAGTGCCTCACCATTCACCCTCCCCATAGATGGCACCTGGGCTCCCCAGGACTGGGTCAGGCTCTGAGTGACAGCTGTTGAAGAGAAGCCAGCCTCCAGGAAATTTCTCCAGTGTGACTGGGCATCCTGTCTCCTAGCTAAATGTATCAGATCTTTGAGGAAAACAGGCTTCTGGCCAGGCCAGCCTCGTCCTTAGGAAGAGCTGTTTCCATCTGAGGAATCTTTTTGTAGACAGGTGCTGGCCCTTGAAGGGTAGGTCCGCTGAGCTTGCGCCATAGAATGCCTGCACCACTGACATCCTTTAGTCCTGCTGAGGGGAGGGTCTAACTCCTGGTAATTTTCATTTTGCTGATCAATGAAGGTGGTTGTATTGGCAAATGCCACCTGTATCACTACTACAGATTCTTAGGGACCTGCCCTCACATGTGAATCTCGGGTTACATTTTGCAAAGCCGTTTCATGTATTTTGCAAAGCCTTTTGACACATTTTTCACATATTTCACATATTTTGCAAAGCCCTTTCACTGTATTTCAATGCACGCCCACCTGAGAGGCAGGTGCTGAGAGTCTTACTTTACAGATAAGCAATCAGCTTAAAGAGGTTCCCTGACTCAGGCAAGGTCACAAAACTGGTTAGTGCCAGCGTGGAGACCTAACAATCAAATCTCATTCCAAGCCGGATGGCATCTCGCCTTGCCACAGGGGCCTTCTGGTGGTGTATCTGGTGACTGAGGACAAAAGAGGAGTAAGACAATGGCAGACTCTTAATTTCTAGCAGGTTCTCTGCAACTCCCTCCTGAATCACCCTAATATCCCGGCTTACCTCCCCACCCTTCCCTGGTGAGACAGAGCAGGACTCTTCCAGAGAGCAGATTTCCATTGTTATTTTTCGCATCTCAGCACCACGTGTATTGCTATTTTTATCCTGTACTAGAAACTATTAAGTGGGGAGAAATGTTAATTGGTATTATTACAGCAAACTGTGTCCTAGTAACATTGCAATTCAGAGGTAAGCTCCCCACTCCCCTCCCCTGCCTTTTAGGCAAAGATAGGGATTTTATTCATTTTGCTGACAGCCAGCTCTGGTTTCCTAGGCTGGCGCCCGACCTGTGGGGAGAAGTACTTGGGACTCTGACATGTATTGGACATGCTCCTGGCCTCTGCTCTGTGGCTGGTTTATGAGAGAAGGAAGTGGGGGTGGGTGGAATAGCGATGAATTTAGTTCTGTTTTATCCACCGACGCTGGACTGGAAGGAATGAGATGTCTGCTCAGGTAGCCCTCATGAGGGGTGACTTGCAGGGTCTTTGTGAAAGAATCTGGGGCATGTGGATTCACGGTCCAGCTGAAAGTAAGAGACCGTGGCCCTCATGGTGTGTCCCTGTAAGCCAGAGGGAAGAAGGAGCAGATTAAAAATAATAGCAGTGAAGTTCACACAAGTTCTGCCTGACTTCCAGACGGAAGGGGACACATTATTATTAGGGATTCAACAAACAGGCTGGTTTCTAACCCTGGCAGCTTGCCTTCCCAGCTATGTAACCTTAAGCAAGTCTCTTATCCTCTCTGGCATCAGTTTTCTCATCTGTGAAATGGGCTAAAAATGCATCTCTGGGTTGTTGTAAGAATAAATTACACTGCACAAAGCACACAGTAAGGGCTCTGGAAATTAAAGCTTAATAGTGATTTTTTTTTTTCATCATGTGCTCTAAGAATCCTGAGGGCTGAGTGTGCACTGGTAGATGGAAAATCCAGTTTCCAATCCAGTAGCATCCACTGACTGCTCAAACCCAACCTGCGCTTGATAATACCTTCCGAATCCTCTCTGGCCCTTCTTCCTTCCGTGGGAAGAATAATCAGCTTGATTTCATGGTACCCTACAACTTTTATTTTTTATAATGTTGATTGTTTTTAAGAATTATTATAGGCTGGGCACGGTGGCTCACGTCTGTAATCCCAACACTTTGAGAGGCTGATGGGGGTGGATCATCTGAGGTCAGGAATTAGAGACCAACCTGGCTAACATGGTGAAACCCCGTTTCTACTAAAAATACAGAAGTTAGCTGGGCTTGGTGGTGCGTGCCTGTAATCTCAGCTACTCAGGAGGCTGAGGCAGGAGAATCTCTTGAACCTGGCAGGCGGAAGTTGCAGTGAGCAGAGATTGCACCATTGCACTCCAGCCTGGGTGAAAAGAGCAAATCTCAGTCCTCCCACCAAAAAAAAACTATTGTAGGAATGCATATTGTTTGTGGAAAATATAAAACAAGAATAAACAAGAAAAAACCTGAAATCCTACCATCTTCAAAAAATTATTAATGCTGGGCATGGTGGCTCATGCCAGTGAATACCAAAGACTTGGGAGGTTGAGGTGGGAGGATCACTTGAGGCCAGGAATTTGAGGCCAGCCTGGGCAACATAGTGAGACCCCATCTGTACAAAATAATAATAATAATTAAATTTTTAAAATAAAAGATACTTGAGTATATCCCTATGCCTTTTTCTCTATGAACATGTACCTTAAATATAGACAAAGTTGAGATTATATATATGTACATATTATGTTTTTGTCTCTACTTTTTATTGTGAACATTCCCCTGTGTGATTAAGTATCCTTCAAACATGGTTTTTAGTGGCAGCCTAATATTTCATAGCACAATCCTTGTTTTTCTGTTTTTTGTCTTTAAGCTTTCTGGTTTTCTTTTTGATGCATTTACTTCCTATTTCCTTTTTATCACTTGTTAATTATGCTCTGAGGGTTGGATTTTCTCTGCTTTCCTTCCTTCTCGTGATTTGGAAAGTATTCATCCTATTTTAACCTAATAGTGGTTACCCTTAAGTTTTTGAAAGCACATTTAAACCCACATTCCCTAAGGCATCAAAGTTAAGAATTAAACAGTATGATTTTATGTCCCTCTCCTCCCCCTACTTCCAATTTTTGTTAATATGATCTAGGTTTTAAGACTTGTATTAATTATTTTTATATTATGATAATTTCAACATTGATTCATCCCTTTCAAACACTGTTTTTGACGTCTCTACTATGTTATAATTGAAATTATACTAAGTATTTGGACAACTTTAACAGCTTTTCATTGCTCATAGATCTGTGACATTGCAAATTTTCCACCTGTGGGTTCTTAATTTTGATTTGTCTCCTTAACGGCATTTGCCGTTAAGACGTTTTTTTCCCCCATGAAGGGGATAATATTTAAGCCCTTGGATATCTGAGACTGTTATTCTGTTAACCTTAAATGTAAATGGAGACTTGACTGAGTATTTTTCTTTTCCTCAAAGTTGTTGAAATGACTCCATTGTCTCAGAGCAATGAATACAGGAGAGGAGCCTGAGGCCCACTGGATTTTGATTCCTTTGTAGGTAATCTTTTCATTTACTTTGTCTGAAGGTTTATAGAATTTTCTCCACATATCAGAAACATTTATCAGGATATGGATGTGTGTTGACTTAATTTCTTTTGCCTTGGATTTAAATATGTTCTTTCAATCTGTAGCCTCCAGTTTTCAATGCAGGAAAGGCTTTTATTATCACTATTGTTATTATCATTCTCATCAAGATGTCTGCTCTGTGCTGTTTTGTCTTTGGAGGGTTCCCTGTGTGTACATGTTGGGGTGTCTGGTTTTGTGGTCCAGATCTTATTTTGTTTTCCTCCCTGTCATCTGATTTCTGAGAAAGCTTTTCAAGTGCGTCTGTCACTTTCTTTTTTGCAGTGAGGTTCCTGCTTCTTATAGTGAGGTTTTAACTTCAGCCATTCACGCAACCTTACCTGACTGCAGCTCCTTCCCTCTGGAGCAGAGGAAGAGGCCAGATTCAGTCCCACCCCCTCATTTACACATTGTTTCTGCTTAGGGAAGCCTGTTGTACAGACACCATGTGGTCTCAAAGCCGTGCATGTTTCTTGCCTAGCCTTTTAATGGAAAAGTTTGCTGACCTCTGCTTCAGATGCTATTTACTTTTATTTTTTTCAGACAAAAGTCCTCTTGAATCTTACTGAAAAACAAAGTTTCCCAGACATTTTCTTTCTTTTTTCCTTTTGGTAAATCTATCTCATAGGAAAATATTTCTTGTGATCATCCTCATCTCTTTTATTTTTTACTTTCTGGGGCTGCAATATCTTTCTGCTTACTTGGTTGCTTGCTTCTGTTTGTTCAGCCTTACAAAGAGAGGCTGTGTGCAGAGGTACCATGAGTCTAAGACAGAATAGTGCGAACACCTTTCTGAAACATGTAGATTCTGCTCCCATCCCCCCTCTGCTTTTGTTTTACTGAAAAACCAAAATCATCCTTGTGGTGGGTGATGTGTGCGATTAGCAGAGGGTAGGATTCATTCTCAGACAGTAAAGGAAAGACAGGGAGAAACTGAGGCTCAGAGAGGCTGTGACTACATATGCTCAATTTTTGAATTGAAATACCTCCTGCTAGGTTTGACTTCTCCAGTCCCACACTTCTCAGCCGGCGGCCTGATCTCCAGTTGTCCTGACTTGATTTGGCTTCCAGCTGGCAAAACATCACCCAAGGTTCTTTGCCACCTGAAGCTCTGGGAAGCCTATGATGCTGTCACTTGAGAAGTGGACCCCACAGAGTCGCAGGAGAGAAGGGTGGGCACACAGCTAATTTTTTCCATGCAGCTATTTTTGAAAATATTTAGAGAAATTACGATTGAGGGTTTTGTTTGTTTTTTGAGACAGTGTCTGAGTCTGACACCCAGGCTGGAGTGCAGTGGCATCATCATGGCTCACTGCAGCCTCAATCGCCCGGGCTCAAGGAATCCTCCCACCTCAGCCTCCCAAAGTAGCTGGGACTCCAGGTGTGTACCACCATGCCTGGCTAAATTTTTTAAAAAATTTTGATAGAGACAGGGTCTCATTATGTTGCCTAGGCTGGTCTTAAACTCCCGGGCTCAAGCGATCCCCTCAGCTCGGCCTCCCAAAATGCGAGCATTAGCGGAGTGAGCCACAGTACCCAGTCAAATGGAATTTAAACTGTTGTATCTGAATTGTACACAGTCATAAGTATTTTTGCTATCAGTTGCCATCATGACAGCATTGGGTACTCGTATTATGTGCTGATGTATAGGTTAATTATAGGAGGGGCATGGGGAAGAGAAGGGGCAGGGTGGGGACACTCTTTTGTACACAGTGAATTAAAAAAATCAGTTATTTTCGCAATTTAGTCAACTCCAATTATCTACACTTCAGGAAGGGAGGTGTGATGTAGATCATAGAAACCGGAAGGTAATTTAAACGTTATTTTCACTTTGTTTTGGGATATTGTATATTAGAATCAAGGGAGCCTCCCCACTTCAGATCAGGCTCCCTGCCCCCAGCACCCCCGCTCCACCGCCCCCCAGCAGATTTCCCTTCTGGTCTGTGCCTGCTTGGGCTGGTGTTGAAACAAGCCCAGATTTGCTGAAATGCTGCCCATGGGCCTGAATATCTGGGGGAGCAGGAATATGAATTGAAAATGCCCAAGGGAAATAAACCACACACAAAGCCGAGACCTGGACCACTTCCGGCATCTCTAACCTCCCAATGTGCTGGCCCTGGAAGAATCCACAAAATCAAATTGACTGTAACCGGCTCACCACTCTTGGTCTTTCCCTGGCTTCCTCTCCTACTGCCATTCCATTTGCATCCAGCTCCTCTTGACTGACAGATTATGACCAAGAAGGCTGTATTTCAAATAAAAGGGGTGGGAGATTGTTTCCCCGAATGTAAGATCTTGTTGGTGTTAAAATTAACAGTGATAACTATTACTCTTCCTCCAGTTCTTACCTTCTGCTTCTTCATGCAATTTTTAAATTAGGGGTTCTGGTTCAGAAAACCGTCTGCTCAGGGGAATTGATCCTCAGAGCTACCATCTTTGATCAGACAGTGGCCCAAAGGGTCCAAATGCTCCACGGCTGGGAGCAGGAGGAAGAACGCGGGCTCTGGTTCGGTCGTGCCCTGTAAAGGCACACGGTTTACCTAGGCCTACGTAGATGTGTGTATTTATACTGCCTAAGCTGCATATTTCAGGCTGTAATTGCATCCTGTGTCCCCACAATATTATAGACATGAAGGGAAAATGAGGGCTTTGCACATTCCCAGAGATGTAATTATGGTAATAGGCAAACCTCATTTGCAGTGCTTGTCCCGTTAGGCATTTTGCCCAGCTCTCCACTGCACACAGCTTGGGAGTGGATGGGCTTGGCGGAGGGACTGTTTCCAAACTTGGGTTTCTTGGGTAACTTTTTATTGCACTGTCATATTCAAGCAGCAACGTGCGTATGTCCTAAGTGTACACCTTGGTGAGTTTTCACATGCTAAACTCCTCCATGTTGCCTGTACTGAAACCAATAAATAGAACATTCCCATGCCCTAGAAGTCCCTTTCTATTCCCTCCCTCCAGGGACAGACACCATCCTGACCTCTCACAGTGCAGATGTGCCTTGCCTGCTTTCTGCTTGATATGCCTGGAATCCTGCGGTCCATACTCTCTTGTGTCTCTTTTGCTCTACTTAAGTTTGTGACAGAGACCCAGCTCACTCTGTGCAGCTGTGGTTTGTTCATTCTTATTCCCGTGTAGCATTCCATTGTGTGGATACACCAACATTGACTTTTCCATGTTATTGTTGATGAACATTTGAATGACTTTCAGTTTTTGCCTTCCATGAACAGTGCTGCCCTTGATACTCTCATGCAGGTCTTCTGGTGACCATATATAATCACATTTCTTCTGGCAATACACCTAGGAGTGAAGCATGTGTGCCGCTTTGGTAAACCCTGCCAAGCATATACTAGATATTTTTAAAGGACTTTTGGGTTCTGGTAGGCTGGTTAATATCCTCACCAGAAAATATCAGGAAGGGGATACCTTGTCATTCTTAGACTGCATGGTGTAGTGGGTTTTGGAAGGAGATACACCTGGGTATATTCACTCAATGAGTATGTCTTGAGTGCCCACTATTGTAAATGACAGGATGTGTTAGTTTCCTACGGCTGCTGTAACAAATTACCCCAAACTTGGTGGCTTCAAACGACACAGATTTATTCTCTTACAGCTCTGGGGGTCAGAAGTCCAAAACAGGATTCGCTGGCCTGAAACCAAGGTGCACACAAGGCCACATTCCTGCTGGTGGAGGCTCCAGAGGGGAATTCATTGCCTTGTCTTTTACAGCCTCTGGGGCTGCATTCCTTGGCTCATGGCTCCTTTTTGCATCTTCAAGGCCAGTGGCATAGCATCTTTAAATCTCTCTGTTCTGTCTTCACACTGCCTCCCTCTCTGTGTAGTAAAGTCTCCCTCTATCCTCTTATAAGTGTCCCTCTTAAAAGGATACTTGCAATTGCATTTGTGATCTACCAGATAATTTAGGGTAATCTCCTTCATCTCAAGGACCTCAACTCAATCACATCTGCAAAGTCTCTTGCTCTAGAAGGTAACGTATCAGGTAGCATTCAGAGGTCCCAGGGATTAGGACATGGGTGTCTTTGAGGACCATTATCTGGCCAACCACACTGGGAGGTATTGTCTCTCCATTTTCACCATGTCATCCTCGGAACCTGCCTTCGTGAAACATCATAAATGGCACCACAAGCTGCCCAGTTGTTTAGCTCCTCTCTGTGATTCTTATTACATTGTGAGGGAAGGTTGATAGATGCAATGGGGGATGTGTGCTTAAAGGATAGATGACTTAAGATTTGTTTCATCAAATTGTCATTTACTTTCAGCAGTAACGAAGACTCTGAAATGGATAGGAAGAAAAATCCAGTGCAGTGTGGGATCTTGGACTGGATCCTGGAATGGCAAATGGACATTAGTGGAAAAACTGATGAATTCCAAATATAAGCCTACAGTTAGGTTAACAGTACAATGTTAATTTTGTTATAGTAATTGTACCATGGTTACGTGTAACATGTTAACACACAAGGGGAAGCTGAGTGCGGAATATACAGGATTCTCTGGATTAACTTTGCAATTGTGCTATAAATCTAAGATTGCTTTAAAATAGAAAGTTAAAAAGAATACAAGGTACTCACTTAGGTACCAGAGGAAAAGCTCCAGATTCCTTACGTTTATGTGACATGGGAGACAGGGTTCGGTGTTGTCAGAATGAGTTTAGATCTGAAAGGTAATCATGAGGTTTTAGAAAATACAGAACCGTTAAAGTGTAAATGGAAACTGGGGAATATGAGACAAATCAGATGGTGTCGGTTATTTCTATGGGGATGTAGGAACCAGTTCCATCCGAGGTCTCCCAGGCAGGCGGGGCTGAGGGTGGTCCTTGGGCATGAATGGAGAGGGAGCCCTGCCCTCAGTCTTTCTGATTGATTCGTCAACTCCTCCCTAGCCCTCCCCTCCCTTCCCCTCCTCTGCCCTCCTCTCTTCCTGGCCCATCCTCGGCTCAGTCTGTTAAGGGCTCCCCAGTGGCTGCCGGCTCACAGCTGAGTCGTTATCTTCTCGTCACACACTTATCTGGGCACGGTTAGAGCTCCATAATAAAATTTGTCACTGACTTTAATCCCATCACTGTCCAGACCTGGTTGATTAGTCCCTCTGGTTGTTTTGGCTTAGTTGTGTACCTCCAGCCTCTTCTAGGAAATTGGTTGAGATGGAAGTTCAGAGTGTGCTCTTGGCCTTACAAAAAGAGAACAGAGGCTGGGCGCAGTGGCTCACGCCTGTAATCCTAGCACTTCGGTAGGCCAAGGCAGGTGGATTGTTCAAGACCAGCCTGGGCAACACAGTGAAACCCCCCTCTCTACTAAAATATAAAAAATTAACCAGGCATGGTGGCGGGCACCTGTAGTCCCAGCTACTCGGGAGGCTAAGGCAGGAGAATCGCTTGACCCAGGAGACAGAATTTGCAGTGAGCTGAGGTTGTGCCACTGCACTCCAGCCTGGGTGACAGAGTGAGACTCCATCTCCAAAAAAATAAAAAATAAAAAAATGTAGAGAGAACAGAGGAGATGCGAAGAGGGACCTCCAAACATGCCTACCAGAAATATATAAAACAGTTTTGTCTCCCTCCTGCCCTCCCAGCGGCCCCTGTCAGGCCCATCAGGGCCAGAGGCAGAGGAGGGGCACTTTCTCTCATCCATGCTGTGAGCTGCAGAAGGCTGGCCTCACCTGCATTCTCCTGACAAGTTCGCATGCCCCACATCTTCCTCCCAGGCCTCCGGAGATGGGCGGAGGGGTTGATGGTTAGGTCTGGGCAGGGGAGCAGAGGGACCGAGACTGTCAGTCAGGTCACCGGGAGCCAGGCACCCACACCCTCAGGCTGGCTGAGGACCATCTGGGCCCCACTCCCCCGCCCCTTCGTTAGACCACATGGAGCACCCTGGCAGGCTTCTCTGCTTGTATTACTCTCTTCACAGCTGCACGCTTGGTGCACAATTTCAAAGACCAGAAAGAAAGGGTGTGTGTGGAGAATGCAAAGGGAGGATTCTCCAAGGAGCATTTTCACTCAGCAAACTTACTGCAGGGGCTCCCCACAGACAGGAAGACCGTGCTTGTGTGTGTCACCCAGGGTCTGCATGCAGGCATATGTGTGAGTGAGTGCATTGGGGTTTGGCGTGTCTCCAGGTGTCAATTCGAGCGGCCCTCACTCTGTATGTGTGTGTGTGTCATATACTTGGGCACACTTGAAAGTGGCCTGGCCCTTTCTTCCTTCTCATGTTGTGCTTGCTGCACACCTGATACCTTCCTCTCTGTCATTCCCTCTGTACCATCCTGAGAGCCAGGTGCCCCTCCCTGCCCCTGAAGTTGAACCTGTTTTCTGCAAATACGTGTTTTGTCTCAGCTCCATGGTTTTCCATCCTTGGGCTGTCTGGGCTTCATGTTTTATTTTCAGGTATCTGCCAGGAGGGATGCAAATGCTGGAACAGCCACAGTGCTGGCCACAGATACCTGCCAGTGTGTTTGAGTACAAACAGCACCCAGGCGAGGCTGCAGGCTGATGGCCGGGGCTGCCTGTTTCTCTGACGTCTCCCCACCTCCTCAGTCAGGGCAGTGCCTCTACAGCTTCAGGCCCCCACCCAGGGCAGGGATGCACAGAACCTGCTCCTCTTGGCCAGCACTGGCCCCATCGAGGATGCTGCAGGAGCTATGGGAAGGTGGACAGCCCACTGTGGGACAGGAAGAGATCTGGATGAGTTTGCTAAGGCTGCCATAGCACAGTACCACAGACTGGATGGCTCCCACATTTATTCCCTTGATCCCCTGGTGACTGGATGCCCAAGATCAAGGTATAGGCAGGGCTGCTTTCTCGTAAGTCTTCTCTCTTTGGCTGTCTTCTCCTTGTGTCCTCACATGGCCTTTCCTCTGTACCTACTGGTGTCCAAATTTCCTCTTCTTATAAGGACACCAGTCAGTTTGCATTAAGGTCCACCCTGGTGATCTCATTTTAACTCAGTGACCTCTTTAAAGACGCTATCTCCAAATGCAGTCACATTCAGAGATGCTGGGGGTTGGGACTTGAACATATGAATTTGTGGAAAGGCAGTGACACAGTTGCGGGGGCACACTTCAGCTCAGAACAACGTCCTTTCTATGCCCTACTCTACTGGGCCTCCTTTTGTAGAGCCATTTCCCAGCCAGCTTCTTGTTAAAGCCAAGAAATGCCCGTCACAGAACCCAAGCCCCTTTTCTTGCATGGGTGGTAAGGCAGCTTTTGGTTTTGTGGTTTGTAAATTAATTGCAAAGAAAATGGAGAGGTTTGTTGTTGTCGTTGTTAAGAAGAAGGCAATGCAGAAGCAGGAACAAGCACTTTGAGATGAGACTTAAGAGTCATGTGGCCTTGATCAAATGGCTTCACCCCTCTGCACATGTTTTGTCTATACGATGGGGCTGTTGTGAGGATTGGGGTGAAAGAAGGTGTATCAGATGCTCAGAACAGCGCCCGACACGCAATGGGTGCTCAAAGCTTACTTGCTTCCTTTACTTTCATTGACAGCATTGATGCTGCTGCCATTCCTGCACAGGAAAGTGTGATGACAACAGACACACTAAATCCATTGGGCTGCTTGGCTGCTGCCCACACCAGAGAGCAGGGACAAGGGTGTGCTCAGCACATGGCACAAACCTCATTCTGCTCTTTCAAAATAAACCACACTCTGATGTCCTTTCTGCTGTTGGTGGGTCAAAGACCACATCTCTGGATACAAATGCTTATGATAGTCACTGAAAGTGATGTGAGGTCTCAAGGGGAAACTTGGAGTTTAGAAACACTCATTGGCTGAGTGCGCTGGCTCATGCCTATAATCCCAGCACTTTAGGAGGCTGATGTGGGCAGGTCATGAGGTTAGGAGATTGAGACCTTCCTGGCCAACATGGTGAAACCCCATCTCTGCTAAAAATACAAAAATTAGCTGGACAAGGTGGCATGTGCCTGTAATCCCAGCTACTCCGGAGGCTGAGGCAGGATAGTCACTTGAACCAGGGAGTTGGAGGTTGCAGTGGGCCGAGATCACACCACTGCAGTCCAGCCTGGTGACAGAGCGAGACTCTGTCTTGAAGAAAAAAAAAAAAAACCCTCATTGTGGGCAGAGGATGTAATGGAAAACTAGAATTCTTTTTCCTTCCAGGGACTGTTCTCAGACCTGAATGTGAATTGGGATCACCTGGGGAGCTTGTTGAAACACACCCCTACAGTTTCTGAGTCAATAGAGCTAGGGTGGGATCCCAAAAGCGGTATTTCTCACAAGTGCTGAATGATGCAGCTGTGGCTGGTCTTAGGGCCATGACTGGAGAACCGTGGCCCTGCAGTCTGAGTCCCATGTGGGGTCTGTGTCACCTTTCTCTCCAGCCTTGCCTGTCTTTGCTGCCCTCCTGCCTGCCTGATTTGACTTCTCTCTCTCCTTGGGAGAAGGGCAGTTTTTTTGGCCCACCTCCATCCTCTCCCTGATTGACATAGGATTTGCATCTGTTCATGGGCAACTGATTTTTTGGCCCTTATCCTTCTCTCCTCCTTTTCCTCCACTTCTCTTGTCATTTTGGGGCCTCTACATAATTCCCCATGACCAAAAAGTAGAATGTGGTGCATAGCTCCCTAATGGTTGCCTGCAGTGACCCCAATTAGGAGGAGGCAGATGAAGAAGGAGCATCTTTGCCACTGCCATCCTCATCTTCTGAACCCCCAGGTGCCTCTACCCTAACACATATCCATTCCCTGGTCCCAATTCCCTAATCACTTTGCCAGAGTAAATAATTGCTGGTGCATGGTGACCCAAGGTCATAGCCAATGGAGGAATGTAATTAGGACCTGCATTTCTGACCATCTTGGGAACTGTCTTGCAGCTGATATGTTTCTCTCAGCCCTTGCACTGATGCTCATATCCAACCCCACCTCTCCTCTTTGAAGACCAGAGAGCTTGGATTGGAAGAGAGTTGCTCATGAACAGATGGTCATATTGCCTTTCTTTGCATCTCTCCCCACAGAAGCGAGAGGGTAGAGAATCAAGCCCCCAGGGAGCTGGGAGCTGGACCCTTACACCTTTCAGATCATATCTTTTAGTGTGTGAGGGCTCACTAATGAGCCTTGCAGGGAGAGATTTGAGACTAGAAACTCACTCTATGCCGTGTTTTTTTGGATTTTCCAAGACCTCATGGCCACCATCACTTTCCTTGTGTTGGAGACATTACTTCTTCTTTTCCTGGCCTTCTGAGCCCTGCTAACATGTACTTGGTAGAGATGGGCATGCCACAGGCTCCCTGGGTCGAAAAGGCCTGAAGTGAATTGGCATGCGTCCTGATGGGTGGGACGCCAATGTGGGAGGCAGAAGCCTGACCTTTTATTCCTGTCTCTTCCATCTCTCCATGCTGGAATGATTTCTCTATTAAATGCATGGTGCTGGGATGCCTTACTGGGGGAGATGATGACAGATAGAGGCTTTTGATTTCCTTTGGAATTATCCTCCTGGTCAAAGCAGGAGGAGGAAAATATCTTCTTGCCTCTACTCTGACTTCCATGGCTAAGCCAGACTTGAGACAAAAATAAAACTAAAAGAAAAGGGCAAGAAACTCTTGTGTATCCTTCTAGTATACCTTTGTGGAACAAGAGAGGACTCTTGGGGAAGGAAGGGGGCAGGGAGTGTGATACAATATTTTGGTGTCTGATACTTTGAGCCTCCTTTTAAGAAGAACTTTCAGACAGCCTGAAGGGAGCAGAAGTTTTATTGATTGAAGAAAGATGGGAATCATTGGCTATCATGTTTAGGAGGGCCCTGCCTACCGATGAACTTGCCCCTCCCACACAGCCCCATCCCATCCCTGTGCCAATCACTCCTGGGCCACTGGGGCAGCTTAGGAGTGTAAGCTTTGTCTCTTCCAGGGGCCAGCACTGCCCTCTCTTTTTGGATTCCCATGGGGTCCATGGACCAAGCTCTTGCATCTTTCTAGAAAGATTCTCTATGTGCAGGGATGTTTCCTTGACAGCTTAGCTCACAGCCATTTACCCACTAGGCCCATTAGGCAGGGCTGAAAACAGAGTACAGGAGACTCCACAAAGGAAAAGGCCTTTCCTTGCTGGACATCAGTGCAGGCAAGCCCTTACTGAAATTTGGATTCGGGACCAGGCTTCTGTCCAATCCTATTTCCCCAACTTCATGAGTACTGGGCCCATCTGCCCTTGTGGACATGCTTCCCCAAATACCCCCTAAGCTGCTCAGCACATTGGCTCTTGGTGGTGAAGGGGATACTGATGTGAAGTCAGTGGCCACTGCTGCCTCCAACCGTTTTCCTGTGATAACTTCAAGAGGCCTCAGGGCAAGGATGCAGCAAAGAGGAGGCCCAGGGTGTAGACTTTAGCCAGAAGGATTGGAGTACAACCCAGCCACTCCTTGAGATGCTCATGACGGGAAGACTTCTGGATCAGTGTGGATGAGGCCTCAGCTGTGAAGGGTGGGCCCTGAGTCCCTTATGGTCTAGACTTACTGCACCTGGCCTCAAGCTCCTTCCTTAGACATGGTCTTCCATGAGGCATAGCAGTCAAGTGCCATTTTCACAAAAGTGCCTGGAGGTTAGTGAGTAACTAGGACTTCTGTGTTTGTACTACTTGAAGGTGTGGCTACAGAAGAGAGGGTGACCTGGAATTTTTCTCTGCTTGAATCATCTTTCTGGGCTCCTTAGCCTTGCGTCAAAGATTCCACCCCTGCAGAGGACCTTGAGCCATAAAACAAGAGGACAAGGGACTGACTCATCCATGTGGGCCTCCTGGGCCTCCGACTTGCTCAGGGAGCTCAAGGCCATAGTGGAACAAAGTGCTCCCTCATGGACATACAGAAATACTCCAGAATCTCAGAGAGAGAGAGGTCTGAAGAGGCCCACAAAGGGGGCTAGGAGTCCCTGGGGACACTCAGCTGACTCCTTGGCCATTGTTCCTATAGCAGGCCAAGCAGGTTCCTCTGCTCCAGGAATTCTAGGGTGATGCCACCCTTGACTTCAGTTGAGGGCAGGGTCCTGGCCTTTCCAGCCTTCCCAGTCCACCCTCCTCAGTAGCTGAGTGACCAAGGAATTGGGGAGGAGGAGTGAAGTGAACATGATCACTGGCTGCTGATAGAGCAGTAATGAGATTAATGGCTCTTAGAGCTTTCTCATTAACAGTGGAAACGGTGTGTCAGAGGCATTTACAGTATTGGTTCTCAAGACGTCAGCCCAGGACACACAGAGCTAATCGCGTGTCCTGCCTACCTCTGAGCAAAGACCTACCTGCTTCCTTGGAGGAGCACTCCCTACCATTTTGAAACTTTGTGTATGAGGTTTCATACCTTCTTCATAGCTGAGGAGGAGTGGAGGCCACGGTTTTGATGTGGTTGCTTCTGAGATCCACAAACACAGCACTATGTGGCTACATTAGATTCCAGAAAGAGCCACAGCCTCCCGGACCTACCTGCCGATCCCATCTCTCCTAGTAAGTTTGGTGTGAGCCTGAGCAAGTTGCATGGCCTCTGTGGATATCAGTGCGCTCAACTGTATCTGGAGGGGACCCGTAGAATAGTCATCTTCCTTCCTGGAGGACAGAGGGGATTCAAGAAATGAAAAACAGGAGCTGGTGTCCAGGAAGGAAATGGACAGTGTGACTGAGAGAGGTATTTCATCAGAGGCCATTAGCCCAGGGCCCCCAGAGGGGCTGTCACAGCCTCTGAACTCTGTAAGGTTGTCTGTAAAACAATGGATGAGTGAGCATTTTCCAAAATCTTTGAGAAGATTCTCAGAGAGGTCTTGGTTCCCCCAAGGTGAACGCCCACTGCCAACTTAGGGTGGAAGTTGTCTGGACTTCTACCACTAGGTTGGGGAGGACGGGCCTCTCTGTTGAGTCAGTGTCCCAGCCCAGCAAACCTGGGCTTTCGTACAGGGTACTGAAGGCTTTTTGCCTCTGGTTCTGGATGAAGCTGTCAGGAAAGAGAGAAGCATGACCAATGGTGGCAGTCATATGTGACTGAGAATCCAGAAAAGGACAGGTTTCCAAATGAGGTAACTCTGCCTCCTCACCCCTTTATGGGAGTAGAGCTGGTGCCATGTGACCAGGATCTGTCCATGCATTTCTTTGGGCATGGTTTCCCTGAAATGGATCATCTGCAGTGGGAAACACTGATTGAGTTGGGGGTTTAGAGAACACGGTTCCTCCTGGCTTCTGAGTCCACCTCTGAATGTGGACATGGTGGGCCACCAACTTCATTGTCTTGACCTGACTAGACTTTGAATTGTTTTAATTTGGGTTGATCAAGGTGCGCAGTTGAATGTTGTCAGGGGCCAAGTTACCAGCTTACTAAGAACCCAAATTCCAAAGCACATGGATCTGAGTAAGAGGCCAGGAGCCAGGAGAACTGCGGAGAAAGAAGCGAAGCCAGTCAACTGGACCATACAGGAATGAGTAGAGCCAGGGGTATGAGCTCAAGATAACTTATAAGGTCATGTGTATGCCTAATCAGTGTCTATTGGTCTAGCTCACCAGCCAAGCAGCTCATTTTTACCTCTTAGAAAAGGAATTTGAAAAGTCTTGATGTCTGATCATAAGCCAGTGGTTTGCCACCAGTTCAATTCAATTCAAAGTGATTCAATTAATAAACCAACATTTTATTAATTACCTGTTGTAACATCAATATCTTACCAGGTACAACAATGGTTATATAAGAAAAGAAGAGCACAATCCCTGATTTTGATGAACTCTACAGTTAGCTGTTGTCTGGTATAGATATTTCTACACAAGAAATCTCTAGAAACAACTGGAACTGGGCTATGTATAAATGTGCATATAGAATTCAGTCCGTGGTTCAGAGCTCTTTGCTGGTTCTTCCTGCTCTGACTCACAGCTTCTGAGAAATGATAGGATCCAAAGTTCTGTCTCTTTAGTTTTCTCCACTTTAGGTCTGAGAACATGAAACAATAACTACTTTCCTTAGAGAAGAAATAACATATAGATGCAGAGGGAATAAGATCTTTCCTGGTTAGGAAAGAAGGAAAGGAAAGGTGATTAGAGTTTGCTTTTCCCAGGGTACTGAAGAATGTGGATTCCCTGACTTGCCTCCACCTCGTCCTCCTCACCCCACCCTTTCTATGCCTCTCCCTCTATCTATGTTGATCATGTGACTGGGCACCCTCTTCATGAAACTCTTGGCTCTGCAGAAAAAAGAAGCCCTGATGTATAGCATATGCCAATTTCTATGGTGTAAATACTTCTGCACTGGTGTTCTCAAACTACCTATAGTTTAACAACTGGATCACAAACTTCCTAAAAATGTAACAACCAGCTATTGTGAGCTGGCAGTGGCCACTCTAGTGTACCTCTGTGAGTCATCTCCTTGTGGAACTGGTCACCACTGACCACTTACAGGACACTGGGCCTATTCCTCATTGACAAAATGGAAGCTTCCATAAAATACCAGCTTGGACACCCACTGGTCAGCACGCACTGGGAATGGGAAGTTCTGGGAGGAAAATGTAGCTCTGTCTGGAACCTAGTACTCCAGTGTACTTATCAGAGAAATAAATTAGAAGGTGTGAGAGAGGCTATATGTGTTTGTTTGTTTGAGGTGTTTGTTGTTGTTGTTGTTGTTTAAGACAAGATCTCAGTCTGTTGCCCAGCCTGGAGTGCAGTGCCATCATCTTGGCTCACTGCAACCTCTGTCTCCTGGGTTTAAGCAATCCTCCTACCTCAGCCTCTTAAGTAGCTGGGACCACAGGCACACGCCCCCACACCCGGCTAATTTTATTTTTTAATTTTTTTTTTTTTTTTTTTTTTTTTTTAGTAGAGACGGGCTTCACCATGTTGCCCTGGCTGGTCTTAAACTTCTGTACTCAAGCGATCAACCTACCAAAGTGTTGGGATTACAAGTATGAGCCACTGTGTCTGGCATGCGTTCTTAAACTTAGGAGAGATGCTCACCTTCCTACGATGTGCTGTGTGGTGTGGACAGAAGACTGACTTAGATGACCTCTGGGGATTATTAAGTCCCGTTTTAGAAAAGTGATCATTCTATGGAGTCTTCTGATGGATTAAGAGATGAGAGGTCCTCTGTTTGCGATATGGTATCCCAGCTCCCTTCCCACCTCTATCTCTGAGTCCATTTGGTCTTCCTCGTAATCCTCTTTCTCCTCCACAAGAGGTCCAATTACCCCAGCTATGGCTGAAAACATCAGTACTTAGGAGATCAAAACTCGCCTGGTCCCACCTCCCAGGACATTTTCCACAGTTTTCCCCTCCTCCCCTTCCCGTTGAGAATCGTGAAGGACTGAGGTGTGCATATCCATCAATCGGTTAATGGGGACAGAGTCTAGAGGGCACTGAGTTCTGACACAGTGAGAGCACTGAGAGCAGGAAGGAGGGGATGAGTTCCAATTCCGTTTATTCAGGTGATGGCGCTATTTCACTCTGGGCTCTGGCGGGAGACTGGTGAGCCAGCTGCAAGCCTCTAAGGGGAAATCAACCAGAAATGTCAGTCAGGCAGTGGAGCGGGGCCAGAAAAATCAATGCTGAATTTCAGACATCAGGAGGGCAAGAGAAGGGATAGGAGGATGAAATGAGAGCATTTGTTTGCAATTCTAATATAACAAATCAGCAGATCACTGGGCAAAGAAGCCTAATGAAAATGTGCATTATGGATGTGGGTGGGTGGGGAGAGGAAGGGAGGATGGAAGGTCCAGGCACAGGCCTGTCGAGGAATTCAAAGGTGTGTGTGTCTGCTGCAGTCCTGCTGCAAAGGGGAATGGTGCCAAAAAACAGCTAGCTCTAGGCTGGAATCCCAAATCTACCGCTTACTAGTTGTATGGCCTCAGACATACATATTACCTTAGCTTGTTGACCCTCTATTTCCTCCTCTGTAAAATGGAACCCTTGGGAATTCAGATGGGGTAGGGTTTTTGTGAGAATACAATGAGGCAACATAGTTACCTGGATAGTTGAGTGGGTGCCAAGGCAAGGGCACCCACTCGGCTGTGGCAAGGAGAGGGCTTTGAAGATCCCAGAGACAAAAATCAAGATGCTGTGGGGTGTGAGTTGCCGCAGACAAGTCTCTCTGTGTCTGCTCCAGAAATCACATAGGAGGAAGAGCAGGTGGCAGACTGGGAATATTAACCTACACATGGAAGGGTGGATGTGGTTGGCTAAGCCAGGATGTTCATGAGAACCAGTCTTAAAGGGATGCCTTTTAACACACCTGACAGTGCTGGTTTTCAGTTTCTCCTGCACATCTAGAAAAATGATTTTGCTTGTATGGTTTACTGACGGTGACCAGCAGAGCACTCAGGTGTGGGGAAAGTGGACAGGGTGCATGGTTGCACACCCACAGGTTGGCACAGCTTCACACAAATCCCACACACCCTCCCACACCAACACACACACATGCCTTAACGCAGATATGCACCAGGCTGCCTGGGGTTACTGGAACTTAGGTCCCTTTACATGTTCATTAGATGACACCTGCCGTTCAAGATGCTTAAAGGACAGAACTGGGTCCTCAGTTAAGAAAGTCAGGCACAGTGGCTTACATCTGTAATCCCAGCACTTTGGGAGGTGGAGGCAGGTGGATCGAGAGTTCGAGATCAGCCTCTCCAACGTGGTGAAACCCCATTTCTACTAAGAATACAAAAATTAGCTGGGCATGGTGGCATATGCCTGTAATCCCAGTTACTCGAGAGGCTGAGGGAGGAGAATTGCTTGAACCCAGGAGGAGGAGGTTGCAGTGAGCTGAGATCGTGCCATTGTGCTCCATCCTGGAAGACAAGAGCGGAGACTCCTTCTCAAAAAAAGAAAGAAGTTACTTTCTGATAACAACACCTGAGCCAAAGGGCATCGTTAAAAGGATGAGAAGGTGTCTGGTTTAATTTCCAAATTTGAAGGACAGGAGTAAGTGTGAACTAGAGTTTCGAGACAAAAGACTTTCAGATTCTAGAAAAGGGTATTCCTGAAAGCTGAAATTCAGCAAGATAATGTTCTTAAGTTGGTCCCCAGGTTTTCAATCAGGCTCAGTTTGTAAGCCAGGCATTTGCAGAGAAACAACAAAAGCGGGGGATCCCACCCAGTTCACTGAGCTGGGTGTGGCTTTGTCGGCCAGTGTTTTAGCACTGAATGACAGCGGGGGAGCCAAAGGAATCCATGGCCCTCCTCTGCTCGCTGATGGGATTGGTCTATTATTGTGTTGCTTGGAGTGGAAGTGCACATTTTTTGAAAAGAAGTCATGCCAGAAATGTTTTAATTTGAGAGAAGTACCAATTTAGAAAATGATGGGGAACCCTGGAGATGCCACATGTTGGTCTTTGGAAATTTTCTCTGCTGAATCCTGCGGTAGCAATATTTTCACTTCTGTGTAATAAAGAAGGGATGCAGACGTGAGGTTAATGAAGAGGGAAGTGTCTAAAGGAAGATTGAGTCCAGGGCAATCCAGGGGAACGTGGTCACGACCAAGCGCAGTGTCGGCTCATCGTCTTTATTTGTATTGACTGATCACGTGCCAGGAAATGGACAACAGGCCTGGTGGCAGCTGGAATTGACTCTAGAAACATCTGGGAAGAGAGGGCAGAGATATCACAGTCATGAAACCATCAGTTTCTCATTTGCACTGAGGAAAGAAAGTCTATACAGAGTATCGGCAGACTTGAGTTCTAGAAAGCAAATTGCCCCATTGATTTAAACTTCAGGCAGTGCGACTGCTCTCTCTGAAGGTTTGGGACTTTGGAACCAGATGGAGAGCAGCCCAGAAGCCAGGAAAGCTCCTGCAAAAAGAATGGGGTGCAACAAGGATGGTACTGCTGATTGGATTTGCCTTGGCTGTAGGAACACGGCCACAAAAAGGAAGGACACAAAAAGGAAAGAAAGCCTCCAAACATCAGCAAAGGAACATCTCTCAGTTGGGCAAAACGTCTTGTTCCCCAAGAGAATCTGAGGGAGCTAGGCCCCTGAAGACACCAGGAGTGGGAAAAGCATGGAGAGGTTTGGCTGTCTGCATGATTATACAGTGATCTCAGGCTTCCGTTGGTTGGTCTCCTTCATGATAAAACCAGTAGGATGGAAGCTGGTGCAGCACGGACTGGGGTAAGCAGAGCCGACACTATTTGTCAGCAACCCATAGGACCCTACTGGTGCCATCCCATCAAACGCCAGCCAGCCTTGGGCACAGCATAGGGGTTTGACCTCTCAGGCCCTGCCAGCCCCAACAACCAATCCCTTGAAGTCTGCTAGATCAGGGCAAGGTAAATCACAGAGACATAAAAATCGGGGGCCAGAAGGTATTGCTGATGCGGGCAGCTTGGTTCCTTGTTTAATGCCTGACCCTGTGAGCTCAGGTTGGCCTGGGACTGTTTTTTGTCTTGGTCAGTGTTCCACATCTGGTGCTTAGTCCAGGGCCTGGGCACAGAGCACGCTTAAGTGGGGACGTTTGCAGAGGGGGACTTCTCTGAGTGATAACATTTGGGAGGACAAAGGTCAGCAAAAGAAAAAAGAAAAAGAACAGAAAGAACCCCATGGAGAAGCGGCAGATTGGAATCTAGAAAGAACACGTAGGTGGTGGGGAAAGTTGCCCGTTCAAGAAAAGTAAGAATCTTGAGGCATTCCCAAGAAAAAAGGGAGTGGAAAGGACATCTGTTAAAACTTCTGAAAGTGGGATGGGGGTTGGGAGATGCCTCATTTCCATCTTTACAGGCTTCTCCTCTTTCTTGTTTCAGTGCTTGCTGGCATCAAGCAGTAACTTCATACACAATTTATATACAACCCATAGGCTCATCCCAGCTCCTGGCATCAGGGACCTCTGTAGCCCTGACACAAGAATCCAGGCTGGTGACACTCACTATGTTCCCTTAATCTTCCACTCTTTGTCCTTGACTGATAACTCAGTCTCTGCCCTTTGAGATCTGGATTTATCCTCTCTTTTTGTCTCTGGAGTACCTGGGCGTCCCTGAAGGCGTGGATCATTAAGGGCTTGGGGCTCCTCCCAGATAGGGTGAGCACATGGTTCTCCAGCCTCAGAAGATCTATGCCCTTGTCTTGCCCCTGACTGTAATCAACGGGTGACTTGAGGTCAGGAGTGTCACTCTTGCGTGTGATTTTGACCGAGCGTTGGTGGCATGCCACTTCACAAAGCCGTTGGCACTCCTTACCCTGAAGGGCCTCTCCAAAGTGAAGCCCCAACAGACCTCTGGCCTCATTAAGCTGAGTCTACCTTTGGGATCATCCTTCTCTGATATTCAGTCTTTGCTGGCCTTGGGCAAATCACTCTTTGTGAGACCTTCATTCCCCTGACTGGCAGCCAAGGAATAGGATTATTATTTGACTGAATAGGTTTTTTAAACGTGGTACAGTCATGATTTTTAAAAATATAAATATGAAATGTAAAAAGACATGAAAGAGACTCCAAATGCAGGGTTTAAAAAATAATTCATTACTACCTAGAAACACTGAGCTTAGTGCAATGAGCACATGGAAATGCTAGGTCCTATAGCCTCAGGATCTATGGGCAATGTCCTATGCTTCGGATCACAGTGTGCTCCTAGCTAGGGAACATCAGTGGGGGTTAAGAGAATTTTGTTGTTGTTCTCAATTCAATGCAGTGAGCATTTATGGAGGATATATTATAGTCCAGGCACTGTGCTGGACACTGCCAACCAGAAAGAACTAACTGTGACCTAAGGAGCTATCAGCCTCCCCTTACTGGTCAATCTTCCAAAATACTAACAAGGGAGGCATCTTGTCCGAGATCCCATAACAAGTTCGGTGACAAAGGCAAGTTTAAAAATCACCTGCATATAGAAGTTACCTTTTGTTGCAATGCAGGTGTGATGCAGTCACATTGGGCGGGAGCTAGCAGGCAGAGACTAAGAGTTAGGAGGCTTCAGTTCTAGCTCTATTTCTGATGGAAACTCACCATGCAAAGTTGTGGTTTACCATACTGTTCCTATATTATATTTGAAGAAGCTGAGTTTTCAATACCCTAAGCCTTTTTTTTTTTCATATGTAAAATGGAAATAATAATACTTACTTTGCATGGATTTTAGCAAATAAAATGTGAGAATAACTATCATATTATTTTGGAAAAAATAAGTTCATAGCGGCCTTGACTTTGCTTTTAGAAGCAGATGTTGTCCTGTTCATCAACCTTTTTTGCTCCTCATCCCCTTCTCTACCAGGTGCCCAAGTGAAACTTTGTAGATCCCAGCAGGGTTTCTGCAAAGAGAATCAGATGCAATTTTTAAAAACATTTTACTTGTGGGCAAAAATCCCGTAACAGCAGCTAGGCCTTGACCCCGTCTGGTTGACTCTTTTCACAAATAAGTGTTTGATAATCACCCTTTGTGGTAAAATATTTGATTTATTCTATGTCAGTTCTTTGGAGAGCCCTTAAAAAAACTGCAAAAGCATTCGCTAGCAGCTTTAGGGAAGGGGAGGAAAGAACAGGAAGAATTATGAACACACACCCTTGGAATCATTATCATATTAAACCTGTGTTCCTTGAGAGTACGGATTTTCTGCTGCAGTTGGATCTCTTGCCTCTGGACAATGAAATTGGTATCCTCTGCCACAGAATAAATTACCTGTCAGGCTCTTTTAAGCAGTTTCAGGATGGTTAGTTTGAAGACAGCAGCCCACGCTGGAGAAGGCAGACAGGGCTGGGTGTGAGGAGAGCGTGCTTTCGAAAGTTGCTGGTTGCATGTCGTAGTGTTATTTGCTGTGTCATGTTGATGGGGTGCGATTTGACAGCTGCATGGGAGAGGTAGCAACCTCAAAGAATTGAGAAGCACCTTCCAGGTGTTTGTCTGTGCAAGGCAGGGGGAAGGCAAACCAAGGCTCCCTTTTTCAACACAGGGATCCTGGCATTCTCCTGCAGGTTGAAGCTCAAAATTTGTTTTTGTTGCCTTACTTGTGGGGAAATGGGAGAACATAATGGACCCTATTATGAAGATAAATTTGTGTTCTATGGCAGTATGGCACAAGCCCACGCTGATCTCTCTCTCTCTCACACACACACACACACACATGCACACGCACACATGTGTGCACATGAAAATAAGGTTTTCCAATAGCCAGAAGCATTTATCCTAATTCCATAAAGCTTTACAAAGTGCCACACTGCTCATTCACCATTGGGAAATTTTTGAGGTCAGGAACCGGGTGCTTCTCTCTCCAGTCATGCCTTAGTCAGCAGGGCCTGGAGGACCATGGGTGCAGAGGAAACTGTGCTAGGGCCTTTAGGGAAAGGGAAAAGAGAGCAGAAATAATTAGGACCACAAACTTTGGTTGGCCACCTGTTGTGCAAACCTCCGAGTTCAGGTCTTGCCCCTTGAGTTCAGATCTTGCCCCCTAAACCAGTGGTTTGCACATGTTTTGGTTCCAAAAGCTATTTGAGCAGCAGAAAATGCCCCTTCTTGTCCCACAAAGATCCCTAGCAAAATGTGTCACCTAAGGTGACTGGGAAGGGTAGCTATGCATGGGTATACACATTGTATGTGTATATGTATATGCGTATGTATATATGTGTATGTGTGTCTGCATGCATGTGTATGTACGGGTATAATGTGTGCATATGTATATCCATGTATACCTGTGTATATACATGTATGTATAATATGAATCACCAAGTAAATTGCTTGTTTGTGTATTCTAAAGTGTAGATGGCCACACATTCTGAGAGACCAGTTTGCAGATAGCAGGGAGAATTTCCAGAGTCCCCCAGGGATGGCTTCATTGGCTGGGACGGGCCTCTGTGGTTGCAGAGCTCCAGCAAGGTGGGCTTGTTGCACCTGTGGGCCACGTGTCTGAAGCTCCGGCACCTGCCAGCTGCACTGCAAGTGTCAGGGCGGCTGGATCTGACTGAGACTATTTTCTGCTTCTCAGTTGCCTCCAGGCCTGAGGAAAAAAATGAGAACTGCAGTTTGTGAATGATACCAGGGTTGCTGAATGAACCAGGGACTGTTGACATTCTTGCCAATTGTAAAGCACATTATACACGGTAATAATTGCAGGTTAATACTTGCTGCCTGTGATGGAGTTTAAAAGGGACGTGACAGTTCATCTCAATGTGGGTTGAAGAATTAATACATCCACATGTTTCATGTAAACCTGTGAAAGTCCATCGACGACTTACTGTCTAGCAGTGGGCAGTTGATATGGAATAAATCTTTTTGTTTTGATATGTTGACAATCAACTATAAGGATGATTGAAAAAAAAATCTATTAGACCAAAAACAGAATTGTCAATATTAAGCACATCTAAAACTCCACAGAACTGTAATTTTTAAAAACAGCTATTGGGGTGTTAATATGTGCAGGGCGTTAGGCTAAGCCAGCCTAATTGCCAGCAAGTGGCAAAAAATAGAATACTCCCATAGTCTAATATCAAAGTTCTTGCTTTACCATGACACTATGGGATACTTTTAAATATATGTTAGACTAATACTGAGATTATCCAGTTAGAATTATCATCCTATGTTGATACTCAGTGTGTGGTTGAGAAGTTAGCAGTTCCCTGTTTAACTGGGTAATATGAACAATGGCTTTCTTGCAAATAATAATGTTATGTATCAACCTACCCTATTTTTGCTATGTCATTTTAGACCTGAGCTCATGGGGAATGTCAAATAATAATAAACCGAATTAGTATTTATGGAGCACTTACTACATGCCAGGCCCTACGTCCCATGCTTTATCATGGATTATGTCATCAAAGCAACCCTGTGATAGTTTTTTACTGTTATCTACACCTCGTAGATGAGGACATTGAAGCTCTAAGTGGTCATATACTCTAAAGCTGGTATTTTAACCAGAATCTGTGGTCCTAACCACCCTTTAACCCAATTTATAAATGTGCTTCAAACCCACACACATGCTTGTACACCTGTAAGTCGTCCTGAGGTTTTCCTGCGTAGGGTGTACCAGAGACACACTTCTCAAAAGCTCCATCCTCCCAGAACCACAACCACACACAACCACACACTGGATACAGTTCCTGCCCCTCCTCTTGGCTTTCCTTCCTGCCTGGTCTCTACGGAACCCATGGGCGTAATCTTGGCTCAAGTTAATTTCACTTTTCACTCCTCCCACCTCTTCACCTCTCTTTCTCAGTGGAGAGAGTGGTTTCCACTTAATGTGGAGGGAATCACATGGGCTTGTCAGGCTGCCCTCTGCAATCACATGGCCCTCCTGCTGCTGACAGTCTGCATTGTGTGTACTCATGTTGCTGTGGTCACCACCTCTGGGTTTTGCTGTATCTTCAGGTGGTGTGTATTTAGTGGTCTGGGGCCAACCTGGGGTGGGAGAAACAAAGGAGAGTTTCACTGAAAATAGGAGAGGCTAAAGAGGCCAATGAGAGCGCAACAAGCTAAGGATCTCTTGGTGCGGAGGGTACCGGGCTGGTGGCTTTTTCTGGTTTTTTTTTTTTTTTTTTTCCTCAGATGGAGCTCTCCTTCCATTTGTGATCCTGAGCTTCACGTAGCCACATGCACAACCCCCTAACTCTCACACATACACCCACATATCACCAGTGATCTCAGTTTCATTTGTAAGGATGTGTGTGTCTGTGCACGTGCTTGCAGGCAAACATGCACACACACGTGTGGTCACATCCCTCCCTGTTAGATTTCTGCCCCTCAGGAGTCAATTTCTTCGGATACTTTAAGGGGTTCCACTTAGGACCATGAGGGGAGGCAGCTGGCACAGGCCTGGACTTTTCAGGATCTTTCTATGCACCAGGTTCTGACTATTGCACTTCTGATTCCCTTTGAAGAGCAAAGTGGATGCCCTGTATTAGTTGGTGGGGCACCTGAATTGGATTCTCTTCTCCAGGGCATCAGCTTGCAGCTGTTTTCATCTGAGGACTCAGGGAACAAAGGAAAAGAAAATCTGAGGATGCTCCCTGGGCATGCTCCTTCCCATCTGTGTTTTGGGGCTGAGGTCAACATGGGCATGATCCCTGAGCAATGCGTGGGTATGTGGCGATGGACCATCTGTAGGGCATTGCAGCAGGGAAGCCCAGTCTTATCCAAGTCAGATGGCTCCACGTGCTCCTGCAGGGGTGGCATCTGAGCTGGCCAATAGTCCGAGTGTCCTGGAGCCCTGAAGCAGCCTGCATTGAGTGGGGTATAGTTGCTGTGAAGCCACTAACAGGGACTGCATCCCAGCTTGAGGGAGGTGCTGGGGATTTTAATAGGTCATTCCTAGCTTGTGGCAAACATCTTTCAGCTTCTCCTTTCCCCTCTCTCATCACTGACCTTTTCACTGTCTCTGTCCTGTGTTGATTGTGGGTTTTCCTCGTCTCTTGGCTCAGCAGCCATCACTGAAATTCAGAGCCCTGATTTTCCATGTAGTAACTTGGAGGAGGGGTATGCAAAGGGACTTTTCTTTGCATTTCTCCAACGATTGGAAATTGAGGGACAGGTCATCTTGCTTTGATTGGGATCTCCCACTGCATTGGTTCCTTCTGCTGTTTCCGTTTGCAGTGAAGGTGCAGGTGGAGGAAGGGAATTCCTAAGCTGGCTGGCCCTGTCTCATTGCTCATAATCTATGGGGCAAGCCTTCCGCCGCCTGGCTCCAGGATGGCTGGGCAAAGTAATTATCCTGGATAGTGGCATGGTGTTCGTTGCCATGGCCTTACCTCATCACTCCCCATTTTTCACTCCAGCTGCTTAAAATATAAACCAGACCCGTTGTCCCCATAGACGGACTCCCTTCAGAGTGGGACGGAGTGTGCAGCATTTCATATGTCATTTGATTTGCAGCGTGTTTGGGGTATTGCCAGATGAATACAGGAAGAAGGAGAGTGCAGCCTGGAGTGTGCAGGGGGATGTGTGGCTTTCCAGGGACAGAGTCTCCAGGCTGACACCTGACCCAGCAGGTGAGTTTGACAAGTTGCCAGCCTCTGAGGTCTCATATGTGGATTGGAAGAAAACCTAGAAGTCACCCATCATTTTCTGGGAACTTGAGAAGTCCGTAGGGAGCAGGGTCGGGGGTGTCCCTAAGCCAGAAGCCTCTAATTTAGAGAATATTAGCACAATTCTTCTCTCTATCCCAACAATTTGCTGAGAAATTGTTGGAAGCTGCTGATACCTACTTCTGGCTGGGTGCTGATCCTGGCCTTTGCTTCACAGGGTTTATCCTTGGACTACAAAGCTTAGAGCTTTACAGGGAAAGAGAGAAGAGAGGAAGCGGGCACTCCAATGTGTAGGAAGGGGAAGGGAGATGGGCTCAGTGGACGTGCTGTGGATGGTCACACTCACACACTGGCTGCAGCCTGTCATGCATCATGTGGTTGCTCAGAGGCTCACCAACACAAAGACAAGTGTCGCTGGACACAGGTGGCTCCAGCAAACACCCACAGACAATCCCCTGAACGTCCGGCTGCATCTCTGACTCCTTCCTTTCACTCTCCACTTTCTTCAACACTCCTCATTGTTCTTTCTCACCTCCCCTGTAAGCCTCACCCCTCCTTTGCCCTCTGTTCTCTTTGTAGGAGATTGGGGTGGTCGGAGGATGATGGTGGTCCTCCAGGCTGCTTGGGAGCCCCCTGGCTGGAGGCCATTTCTGGGTCTGCAGGCTCCATCCACGGGGCTGATTAGAACAGGCTGCAGTCTGAGCAACTGTATTAAGGAGTGGTTGTCATGGAAACAGGCTCTTGATGTTGTCTAGATTCCAGAATCTCTCCCCTCTCCCCACCTTGATTATTTTCTTTCCTCCCTTGTTTTTTCCCCTCGGGCTATGGGTACATGTTCAGTAGGAGTTTGTGGACCCACAGCTGACACTGAAGACTGCAGATCTCAGCCGGCTCCATGATGCAACCATTCTAAATGAGGATATGGGTCTGTGTGGCCAGGAAGCCCGAGGCAAGTCACACGTACTTCCTGCTCGAGTCCTAGAGATATAGGCTGATGTGTCCAGATGCCAGAAGCACAGACTGATGCCCCAACAAGTGTTCTTTATGCGTAAAGAAGGGCTGGGGAGAGTGGAGCAGACTGGGAACTTGGATCTCAGCCCTGTCTCTTCCTAGGGTGGCCCCAGAGCAGAGACCTGGAAAGAGGGTTGAGCCTCTGGACTTGGGTGAAAAATTAGAGTGGAGACTTTGGTAATCACCACTGACAAGGCTAGTGTTCCATCCATACAAGAGACTAATCCTCTAACTCTCTACACCTGTACCCATCAAGGCCGTGCCAGCTTATGCAGCTGAAGGTGGTCAGAGCAAAGCAGAGCTCACTGTTCCACACTTAGGATAACGTCATTCATGGACTGTGTGCCTCAGTGTCCCCAAATGAGGCAAAATGGGGTTCATGTTCTTTGATCTGACTACATTCATCCCAAGGAAGTTACGTGGCTAAAAACAGATAGCAGTTGGCAAGCTCCTTGGAAAGAAGCAAGTATTATACAAAGAAAAGAAATAGTTGTAGTTGGGAATCTACTTTAAGATAGACTTGAAACAGCATGACTTAAGAAAAGCCACAGACTGATTTGTATCTTGAGGGAAACTAAACTTCTAAGTTTGAATTTTGCTAAGCCTCGGGGAGAGACAGTATAGCATGCACAGAGTGCTCACCTACCTCTCTGCCCTCCTTGCGTCCTACCGTGGGCAGCTGGGACAGGCATGGCAGAGATGCCAACCAAGATGGATAAGGTGAACTGGGCCCCAGGGACAGCAATGCGGGTATGCTGTGGTGGCCAGAAAACCGTGGAACCGGGAGCTGGGTGCACACTGTGGCCAAAAGAGAGCTTGGAAAGCCAGTACTGGGAGTGCCAAATCTGATGCCAGTGAGGGCACTGGGGATAGAGAAGGAGAGACAAAAGCAAAGTGTCAGAAACTGAGGAAATAGGAACGGAAAGGAAGGGTAACCAAAGTCGGGAGGTGTCCCTGGAGTCAGGCAAGGCTGTACAGTGGTGGGCAGGCCAGCCTGGTTTCAAGGCCCAGCTTGGAGCAGTTTCATAGTAATGGCACCTAGTAGGTGCTGAACATGCTTTTATTGATGGGCTGACACTGGTTCATCCATCTCTAGGGATTGGGGTCATCAACTTTTCCTTCTGTGAATCCTTAGCCTGGTGTTAGCATGTTGGGCACTTTTGTTTCTAATTTCCCTCCTCTGCCTACTCAGCTGAATGGAATGAGGATATGGAGGGAATTTTCCAATATGGTGACTCTTTCTAGAATCCCGAGAGGTGCCAGATGAGGTTAGGAAGTCAGGGCTGACCTGAGTCCTTTTATCTCCTTGCTCAGGGGGTCTCGGGTATCACAGGTGGCACAGGTCAGGTCTTCTGTTTTGGGCCTCTCCTTCTAAGTGGTAAATTGTGCATCTCTCTAAGTAGGAAATCATAAAAGGTAAGGTGGTGTCCAACTGGTTCTCTTTTCTGAGAACAGAGAGGAAGCTTCATGCATAAGCCAGCTACTCTCTTCCTTTCAGTGGTGTTTGTGCTGTCTCCAAAGGGAAATGGACGCTGAGCACAAGCCTCAGAAAAACACCCTAGTTTAGAATGGTTCTGCCGTGGCCATGGCCACATGTTTTCTCTTGCAGTTGTGTTTCATTGAATGTCTTGTTACCTCCAGCCGCCTGTGTTTGGCACTAACCAGCAAGGGTGGCACTGAAGCCTTTGCTGGGTGTGTAGGGTAGGAGGCTTCCTGTCCACTTCAGGGACCCACAAAGCGTGTTTTTGGTATCGCTCTGTTACTGTGACAAAGGTGACATCAAACCAGTGGCTGTAGGAACAGGTAACATCACAGAGCTGTCAAAAGCGGTGAGTGATCTCAGAGTCAAACATACTGATTTTTCCTCCCAAGTTTTACTCTAGTAAGGGAACATTTATAGAATTTAGGAAATTAATAGTTCCTACATTTTCCAACCCAGTCAGGTGCTTTAATCTAGTCATGTTTGTTGGCCCTGTTGACCATTTGGTGTGGGTGTCAACCAGGACTAGACAGAAACATCATATGTGTAAGAGCCACTGTAATGCACAATGGAAGTATAATGAGAAACACTTACAATGGTGGGATGGTAATGCATACAAGAGACATGGTAGCTCCCACAGTACACTGTACTTGTTTGTAGAGATGCTGCGGGAAAAATATACTAAAAGGGACTCGAAAGCCCTAGGTTTCAGTTTAGGCAATGTCATTTCTAGTGGTGTGTTTTTAGAAAGATCTTTTACTTTTTGGGGCTTTGTCTATGTGATAAATGAACCTACTTCAGGGGATGTTGTAAAAATGAGATGAGAGAATAAAAGTGAACGCACTATCCAAATGCAAACTGCTTTTAACAATACTGTTTTCTTATGACATGTTCCCACAGCCTCCTTCTTACCCATTTCCTCAGTTTTTCCATCTGTTAAATAGTCCTTCCCCACACCCCATCAACAAGCAGACCTCCTCCCCTTCTCTCCTTCACATTAGTGAAGAAAGAATAATAGATGTGAAAATCTTTGAGTTCCTTGGAACCAAGGAGTGGGATAAATACCCTATATTGATTATGATGATTATATCTGGGACTAGAAAAATATGATTGCCTGGTTGCCAGTAGCAACCAGATGGCAATGCAGGAGTAGGAAGTTGAGCTGCGTTGTGTGGAGAGCTTCCCTGAGCACAGAAACACATTTATTTTCTTCTTTTTCTCAAATCCCCATTCCTGCTCTCTTGGGCTGGCATTCTTGCTTTTGGGAACTGGTCACTCATAAATGGGATTCAAAAGGAGTTGCAGAAAGGACTAACTAAAAGCTTTTTAGGGAATGACATGAGTGACTGGTGAGTCTTCTGTCACCAGTTCTGGTCCCCCTTTAGATGCAGAGATGGGATATCCAGCTTCTTGGAGTGAGGAGGGTGGGCTGTGATTGGACCAGGGAAGAGAAGAGACCACTATTGTGGAGAAACACAGAACCCCCATGCAAAGGAAGACAGAGGAGCCATCTAAAAAGACGTGGAGCAGAGTCACATGGAGGCCATGGGTAGGGAGTATGGAGAGGCTCTGAGCCTGGTTAAAACCACTTCCACCTAAGCAGAAACCAAGGTCTCAGGCAGGCATCGGTTATGAGAGGCGAGGTCCCATCCTCGTCTCAGGTGTGAGCAACCATTTCTCCAAATTCCACATTCCTCTGTCTTTATGCCAGAGGTCCCAGGCACTGGGCTACAGTCTGTGCTGAACACACATTATCTCACGTACCCTCATTTAACTGATGTCCTTATTTACATAGTCACATGGCCAGGGAGCACCGAAGCCAAGACTGGAGCTCATGGCTGCCTGGATGCAGGGCCTGTGCTCTCTCTGCCAAGATATTGATCATGTTCCTAGCAGGTCAGAGCCCAAAATCTTGAGCATGAGGGTTCCCAAAAGTGAGCCCACTTGTAGGTCAGACGTCTTGCAGTCAGAGGTCTTGGCTTGAATGCTGTGATACTCCTGTGTTCTAAGACATTTAACTTCTAAGGCATTTAACTTCTGAGTCAGGTCTTCCCCTCCCTTCCTCCTTTCCTCTCACAGTGTTGGGGCTATGAGTTTTCTGTTGAGCACATTAACTTGCCTGACAGAGGTCCCCACATGGAGCTGCACATTTCTGGTTGTTGGTTGCTACTAGCTGGCTGAGGAGTGACGAGGAGGGTGTGTGTCAGCTTCCTGAGGATGTGTGTGCCTGGCCACCCAGGATTGGGAGGGGGAGCGGGGAGGTTGGGCGGGGGGATTGTGGACTGTGGTCAGCTACCCTTCCACCTCCCTGGCAGAAACAAGCTTCTCTGACTTGACTGGGACTTCTGGCCAATGGACAGAATTTGACCAGGATTAGCAAATGTCTATTGAGAATTTGCTCCGTGCGGGGCATGAGGGTAAGCACTTCACTTGTTTAATCACATCTCAGCTTCACATGGAACCTAGGAGATGATGACTCCATTTTATTGCCTCTGTTTTACAGATGGGGAAACTGGGTTCCAGAAAGGACTGATCATTTACAGGGAGTAAATGAGTAAAAATCACTTTACAAGTCCCACCTCCTCCTGCTGGCCCACAGCCACTCTTCTGCTCTGCCCAGTGGTATGGCCGAGGCTGCCTGCTCCTGTCCTAGTTTAGGGTTTCTCTAAAGGGACTCCTTGCTTATTCCAGTCCTGATGTACTCTGCCACCATGTTCACTTTCCTAATCTCATTGCCACCCAACCATCTTTGCTCAGAAGATTCGATGCCTCCTACCACCTACAGATGTTTAAACTCCTTTGCCTAACTTACTTGGCCCTGAACAATCTAGAAACAGCTTAACTCTGGATTGTTAGCACTCAAGCTATTATTCCTCAAAAGGCATGAAGACTGCAACCTCAGCTATCCATGTTCTTATAGACACCATCATGCCTTGCTAGTTGTTCTTTCTGGCTGGAATTTTTCTCTCCTCTTTCTCTATGCCCCATCTATGCATACCCTAATCCCACTCATCTTGTCAGGCTTAGCTCAACTGCCCCCTCTGTCACTGGCCCTTTCTTGGCTTCCTCAGCTGGACCTAATTCTCCCTCCTCCCTGCTTGCATAGGATTTGATCTGCCTTATGCTACTTAACCATTTCCCTCTTGCACATTGATTTTCTAATTCGCTCAGCATTTCCTGAGCTTCTCCTGTGTGCCTCATGCAGTACTGGGTGCTGGGTGCAGAAGAGGAGTAACGTCCCCGCTGTCAGGGTACTAACTGCGTGGAGAGACTTGGTGTCTATGTGTCTGATATCCTGTGCCTGATTTTCCTCTGGTATGGTGCCAGGGTAGGCATTCACTCAATATACTGGTTTTGAATGAATGAAGATGCTTGGTACTCCCTGTTGCTAAACGGAGAGGCAGTAGGAGAAGACAGTGGTAAGTTGGGTTGTACTGCATAGAAACTCAGGATGTTGGTCTCTTATTACCTTATATGCCACAAATACCCTCTGCATAGAGAGGGGCAAATTGAGACATAGTTCCTCTTCCATATCCTTCTGGGAAGGGATTGTTTGCCCATCTGAGGAAAGCTGTCATCCAGCTGCCCAGCCTGCTCCTGGGGACTGGGTTCTCACAGACATCAGAGGTGTCTTGAGCAAACCTTGTAGGATGATTTCCTGAGGGCTTCTGTGGTTGGTAATAGCCTGGCCTACCACGGTAATGTGACCTAGCAAAGACTGACCATCAAGCCTTGTTCTAAATACCATGCTGGGTTTGTAGAGTCAAGGGATGGTTAAACTCTGGGTATGGAATAATCAGAGATGCACAAAGTCTTCTAGCAACATCCTAGAGCAACAGCAGCAAACTCCAACCCATGGGCTGGATCTTGTTTGCCACTTGTTTTTATAGCTCACAAGTAAAGAATGATTTTTATGTTTTGAAATGGTTGGAAAAAATCAAAGGAAGAATAATATATCATGGCATGTGAAAATAATATGAAATTCAAGTTCCGGAGTCTGCAAATACAGTTTTGCTAGAACACAGCCAGGCTTACCAGTTTATATATGGTCTGTGCCTGCTTCCATGCTGTGATGGCGAAGTTGAGTTGTTGCGTCAGAGACTGCATGGCCCACAAGACTTAAACTATTTCTTATCTGACCCTTTCTGGGAAAAGTTTGCCCACCCTTACGCTAGAGGACAAAGTTCTTCCTATACCCATCCATTTTGGTCAAGAAGGTAGAATTTCCCAGCTGTCCAGTGCGTGGGACCAGTGATTTCTAACCCAGGCACCAAAGGCAGAAGTTAAGGAGCCTGCACATGGACAAAGTGTTGGCCTGGGGCTTGGAGTCCTGAGTTCTGTTGGTTTGGGGCAAGACCTTTTCTCTCTTGGTCTTTCTCATCTTGACAATGAGAAGTTTGGGCTGCATGATCTTGAAGAGGGACATGGTTCTCTAGTCTACATGGCTATTCCACAGAGGGGTCTGCTTTGCATGAGGACTTTCTGAGCCATCCTTTGAGACCCTGAGCTGGAGGCAGCCCCCAGCTGACCTGCAGGCAGACATAGGAGTGCCTTTGTCCTCCCCACTCTCCTTCAGGGTCTCAGCCTTTGCACCCGAAAACTTTACAGAAGTACCATCTTTTCCTCACATTGGTCCCTGTTTGGACTCAGTTAAGCTTTTTTTTTCCCCCCCCCCCTGAAGTGCCTGAGATCTAGGAGAACTGTAATTATGTAATTCTTCCTCGTTATCTTTTCTAATTGTTCTCGGAGCTGTTTCCTAAACTGATTGGAAACAATTGCAGACAGGGAATGGAGTGGGAGGTAGGCGAGGACCTGGCGGCTGGCCAGAGCTTGGCTGTCTGATGGAGGCAATGTCTTGGCAGTAGGTGCAAGGGCCGGGACAGAGGGGACCACCAGGGGCCAGGCTGCCCCACACGTTTTCTGTCTGAGCAGCAGAGGTAGCAAGAAGGAAACACTCATTGAGGTGTTGGAAGCTTCGGTTTAATCACCCTGAAATAATAAATCTCCCTTCTGCTCTCGGGCCCTAGAGATCCAGCTGTTTTCCCTTTCTCTGCTGACGCTGGTAGAGCTCCCTGGGGATTGCGCCAGGGGCCAACAGGAAGCAAGGTCCTCACCTCCTGGCATCAGATTGTTTGTGCTTTCTTAACAGAACAAAAATTGCAACTCTTGAGCCTTCCATCACCCCCAGAAGGCCAGGAGAGCCAGAGTGGGAGAGCATAGGGACTTCCCACTGATTTGAGCCTGAGTGGGTAGAATGGAGTCCCTCCTATGAGATCTTTGGGAAAGCATCAAAGGTGCTGGCTCTTTGGGCCAGAGCCCCAGGAAAGGGATGCTCCTGGGATGTCCTCGCTGTTAGGAATTTGTCCCCTAGCTGCATGGTTCTCTGGTGGGGGCAGGCAGAAGGCAGCTCATGCAGGGTACTTGAGGTACACGGGGCCTTCCATGTCACTTGGAGGCTTTCCTGCAGTGTCCCTTGGTTTCCCTGTCTGTGCTGATGTCCTCCCCTCCCCCATGCCTCTTCTCACCTACTTTGCAGAAGCATATGGGTTTTCTAGCAAGGGGAGAGGAGAGGGGATGTGGAGGGGACGCCCACCTTGCCTATTGTACGCAGGTTCTCCCTGCACATCCACACCATCTCTTTAACATTCCCAAGAACCGCCTGAGGCATGGAGATGGTCACTCCCATTTTCCTTTTGCAAAAACATTTGCAAAGGAAGGATCACACTGGATTCTGCAGGCATGTATGAAGCACATAGTGCATGATGGGTTCTAGAGAAGGCATCGGGCAGGAGAATGGAGTAAGACAGAGCCCCTTCCCAAGGACCAGACTCTCCAAGATCACAGGGACAGTCAGACCATGACGAGCTGGTGTGCAAAGCCCAGCGGGTCTGACCCAAAACTCTTTCCACCAGCCCCGGAAGCTGCCAGTTAAGATGGATACTTGTTAGGCTGAAAGCTGCACCACTCGCTTGGAGGAGCTAGCCCAGCTTCCATTCTTTTCCGGGTGGAGGTGAGGGGCCCCACAATTGTCACCCATGAGTTTATGACTGGGTGTGTGGGGGCCTGTCCATTCTGCTGTGTAGTTATTTCTCTTCCCTCTTTCCCAGCCTCTGGAACCAGAGAGGGGAGAAAAAAGGAAGTGTGTGAGGGGTTCTGGTGGGGCGCTGTGGACCCTAAGGTCACCCCACTTTGGTCTTCTACCTGGAGCATCCCAACTCCCCTGGCTGTTTTTAAGGTCATGAATCCTTCCAGCCCCGCACTCCGATCCTGCCCTCAGTCAACCTCCTGGGGCTCGGATGTCCGGTGGGCCATTTCTCTGAAGGCTTTAAGGTCTGGGGTCAGGAGCAGGAAGACGCCCCAAGGTCTTTTTCTCCCGGAAGCTCTTCCCTCTGCCCTGGCAAAAGAGACAGCATTGCGGTGTCTCAACCGGTTGCCCTGCTAGGTTGCTCAAGTCTCCCACCACTTTTCAAGTTTATGAGTTTCTTCGGTAGGGGTCACTGACTAGTTTTGGGGAAGAATCCCCTCCTGGGCCCCGTTTCGTGTTTTGTGTGCTGAGCTTGGTCCCAAGGGGGTACAGGTGAGTGGATCCAGCTCTGTCCTGTGGGACTCGAGGGGCTACTGCCCTAGGTCAGCATTTCTCAGCTTTTTAAAAATCACCTTTTCCCCCTTGGAGAAAAGTTAAATTTAATTTAAATTCTCTTTAATGAGATGACATGTGAATTTATTGAGTAATGCTGACGTTTGGAGGGCCACAAATCATTATATCTAAGATTTTTGTGTGTGTGTGCCCTCTAATTTTCACCCTCTGGGGAGTACTCTTGCACCCATTGAGAATGCATGTTTCAGAGGACTATATGTTTTGAAACTCTCTGTAATTTCTCCAGACTCTCACTTAAGCTATAGAAAGGAGGGTCTCAGTGAATGAAGAATGTGCCTCCCAGGACTTCAGATGGTACTAAATCTGCTACTACAGCAAATTTGCCTCGGTGTTTCTGGGCCTCCGAGTTTCCGTGTATAAAATACGAACACCTGCTGCTGCCCCTTCAACCAACAGGGAGGCCACAGCTAGTGTCAGGCGGGCGTGACACTGAGCTGGGGTTGGGCAGACATGACAGTGCTGTGGCCACACTGTGTGCCTTACACAGAGGTGGAGATGACATCTTTACTGTCGTCTTCCTACCCTAACTTCTGCCAGCAACCCAGCCCGTGGAGGGGTGTCCCTGGCGGAGAGGACCCCCGCCCCCATCACCTTAGCCGCTCTGCTGGGTCATCACTGGGGGTCATTGAAGGGCTGATGAGCCATGGAGGTGGGCTCTGCAGGATGACGGAGGCCCTGTGTAGTTGCTCTGGACATCTTCTCTTGCTTGGCCGTGCTTCTTGACACTCCCCCAGTTGTACACAGAGCTCCCCCTGGGAGAGGCCCTCTTGCCCCTTTTCGGAGGCAGGAATGAATCTACAGCGGTGGCAGAGGCTGGGAGGAACCAGAAACAGCACGGTGCCGCCTTCCTCCTGAATGAGGCACCAGAGTCCTGGGCCTGCACTTTATGGACAGTTTTCTCATTTTCAGAGCCAGGGAGTTGGGGCCACTGAGCAGGGTCAGGGAGCCTGGGCAGGAGGCCTGAGGGCTGCAGAAGCCCCTGTCTGCCTCCATTGGAACTGTCTGAGGGAGGTACCATGTTCAAGAGCAGGCCAGAGCCCCCAGCTCCCGCCCCCACTTCGACGGAGAGTTTAATAGGAAGCACAAATGAGAAACAGCCTTCTGGAATTTTGCTTTGGTTCCTTTCTCTCGGTTTCCTCAAATGTTTCTTTCTTCTCTGTTTTCCCTGTCCTTCTCCTCTCTCTTTGTCCTCTGCCCTTGTCTTCCTCCTTGTATGATTTTCTGGCTGTGTGGCCCTGTCTGCCTGCCTGCCTGTCTGCCTCCCTGTATGCCTCTTCTAAGGCAGGTACCCCTGACTGGGGCAAGTCAGGGCCCAAGGTGGCAAGAGGTGGGGATCTGAGGAGGGAGGGTGAGGAAGGGGAGGAGGAACCAGGAGGGGCCTGGGGTTCCAGGACACAGACATTAACCCTTTCCTGGCCTAAGGACGTCATTCAGCCTTCCCCTCCCCTTTCCCACCAAGGTCATAAAATCTGTTTCTTACTTTCACCAATTCCCCTGTCAGTGCCAGAAACACACAATTAGCTTTAAAAGTGTCTCCAAGCTGTGGCCAGTTAGAAATTTATGACTTTTTTTTTTTTTTAAAGCTTTCCTTTAAAGTGGCTAATTAGGTGTATTTCTCCAATGGTAATTTTAAAAATGCTAATTGGTCTGCACTCTGGAAGGAGGAGAAAAATCTTTCCCCCTTATTATCTTGGCACTAGGGAGACATAGAAGAGATTGACATGGCCCGAGCCTCCAAGGAGAGACGCTAGGCGCCTGTTCTTTTACGGACTTGGCAGTGTGGAGGGGCCAGGACTGGTTTTGTGTTTCAGACAGTGGCCTCGTCAAGGGGATGTGGCACAGTGGGGCTGGAGAGGGCAGTTGGGGTAGGGCGGGGAAGCGATTGGCTCACCCACCTGGGTGCCGTGGTGCTGACACCCAGCAGAGGGATGGCATTCCTGGGAGGATGGGTGAGCTGGAGGATGTGTGGAGGGCACACCCTGGTCAGGACTCGGCTGTAGCACAAGATTTGACAGCTGCCAAACCACACACTAGCAGAACCTCCCTTTTTTTCCTATTTACTTATGTATAAAATTTGTATTGATATATAATGCAATGTTTTGGTACATGTATGTAATGTGTAACCATCAGATCAGGGTAATTGGGATATGCATCACCCCAAACATTGATGTGAGAATTCGCCATTTGGGGGAGGCTGTTTTTGTCAGAGACAATTATAAATGGAATTGAAAGGGGACAGCATCCAGGGTATATAATGTCCTCACATGTGGGAGGGGCAGGTCACAGGGAGCCCTGGGCAGGAATGAGGCTGGGAAAGGAGCCCTGGCCTGGGGGGTTCTACTGACCTCCTGACTTGCTAGGCAGGGTAGGGGTTCCACCAAGATTTTGGTCCCGCTAGAAGGATGGAGACGACCTCAGCCTGGTTGGATGTCCACGAGGAGCGGTGCCCCCCCCACTTTCTTGTGGGCCTGGGCCAGGGCTCTCCAGCTGACTCCCTTCTCAGGCCCTTCAGCCACAGAGTATCTTGGGACTTGGCATGGGTTTCCTAGATCTTCCTCTTTTCCAAAAGTTGCTCAAAGTTGGAGCAAAACCCAGGCCAGGGACCAGGGGCAGCCCAGCAGCACCAGCATGTGAATCCACAACCCCTGTGTTTCCAAGACATGGGTCTGATGTTGGGTGAGGGGCTCCCTGCTCCTCTTCTTGGGGCTGGGGAGTCACTCAGACTCAGGCAAGGAGGAGGCATGGGCTCATTCATTTCAATGTCTCAGCCTTCTCTGTGGGAAAGCTGAAGTGGGGATAGAATCAAGGGCCTCAGGTGACCCCTGTGTGGTTAGAGGCAAAGGGCATGTTCTGGGAGCTGGTCCAGAGGGGAGGGCAGCTGTGGGGGGCATTGACCTCCGTGCAGTACCGCCTGGTACAAGGGGGCCTGGTGGGGAGTGGGGCATTCTTTTAGAATGCCGTTGCTTTCTCCTTGTGGCCCCGATGCTGGTGGCTGTAGTGTGGCCATCCCCCTGTGTTGCTATGTGAGTAACGCAATTACGAAGACACAAAACAGGGATGAAGAAAAACATTCTGCAGGAGAGAGAAGGGGAGGGAGGACCAGTCACAATCAGCTCCGTTGTTATCAGATCATTTCAGGGAGGTGTCGAATTCCAGACAGGGAGCCCAGTTCCCTTTAAAACCCTGTGCTGTTGTGGAAGGGAGGAGTGATGAACAATTAAACAGATTCCTCAGCTTGTTTGTTGAAGTGAGCTTTTATTAAGGATCTCACTTCATCTCTTGGCTTCATGACCGTCTCTAGAAAAGCTGGATGGACATGTGACTGGTATTCTGACCCCAAATCTCTGCAGCTCTCTGCAACTTCCCTGAATTGCTCACAGACTCAGTTTATCCATCAACAAAATGGGAAGAGGGAAACCCCTTCATTCTCTCTGCCGCAGTGTGACAGATTCTTGGGAGCCCTGAGGGAGGACAGAACAGGGCCTGGATCCTGGCTTTCCACTTCCTGTTGAGTGGACTTGGGTGCATCCCTTCATTATGTAAGCTTTGGCAGGTTGGGAAGAGTTAACTGAAATAATAACATGAATTGTGCAAAATAGAAATATGGACTCAATCTGATTGATGTAAAAATGAAAGATAAGCCATGCAAAGTGCCCAGCACAGTGCTGGGAATGCAGAGCCTGCGCAGGGCAGATCTGATTTCTTTGCTATCCCTCCTGGCTAATTCCATGGTGTGTGCACAGGAGGAGACTGGAGAGGATGAACACAGCTCAGGAGTCGTGTAACAAATTCCGTGCCACCCCAAGGGGCTAGCGGGGCAGGGATGATGAATGTTCTTAATCAGAACCTGCCACACCATCCATTCTGCTCTCCCTTGACTCTCTGCCTCTGATGAGGTGGAGAAGCCTGGCTCCCCTGGTTGTGGAAGGCTTTGCTTGGCAGATCTCACCTCCAGAGGTTTCCCGAGGTGCTAGGCCAGCTCGTTTGTCCATCTTCTGGGGTTATCCAGAGTTACTTAATCTTTATGATCCTCTGCCCAATGGGGTAATAATACCCCCTTTATAGGGATATTATGAGGATTAAGAGAGATTATGTATGGCCAGGAGCTCCTGGAACAGGGCCTGGGCCTTGGAAAGTACTCAGCAAATGTTACTTCCCTTCCCTTTGCAAACCTAATAGCCAATAAACTGGCAACTGGACGTCTGACTAAGCACATCGCGAATTAGCTTGAGTCATAAAGGAGACAGAAGGGGAACGAGAGCCAGGCCATTAGATATGGCCAGCACGAATCTGTCTCTGGATGAATTACTGCTGGGTAGTTAGGATAGCCCCTATTAGAATGGCTGCTTGGAAGAGTAGCACGTTCATGGATTTTGGAGGTCGGCAGCCATACTTTTAATCTTGGGTAAGCTGCATATCCTTCTGTGCTTCTCTGTGTGTGCACATACATGGGAAGAATTAAATGCCATTGTGACTGTAGAAAATCTGGAAGGACAAGTAGATCCCCAATAGATGTTCATCTTCTCTCTTCTTGCTCTCTGAGGTTGGAGATCAGTTTGGTCTCAGTAAGTCACCCATCGTTCTGCAGGAAGTCAGATTCTTTGCATCCCATCCATGCAGAGCCATACAGGTGGAGGAGGGTACTGGGCTCACAGGTTCACCCTTGTTTTCCAGCTTCTAGGGTGGGGCTTGCATAAGACATAGACTCAGACCATTCGGTAACCAACTGAGCAAATCATTCTCAGAGTATGACCATTTTTCTGTGACTACAGGTGTCTATTTGACAATGACTTCCCTGTGAAAGGCTCAGGGCACTTTGAAGACATTACCTCATTGTTGGGAGAATTTTAGAGGCATCATTTGATCTATTTCAGAGCCAAGGAGGGTGAAGAATACAGAAAGACTTTGGCTTGCCAGGGTTGCAGCGAAGCAGTGATGTATTTGACATCTCAGTTCTAAGCCGGGGTTCCCACTGCGGTACTCTTGGTAACTAAATTGGTGTCTCAAAAAAGAGGTTCTGGGATTCTCTTGGTGATCTCTAGGGTTCATATGGGATACTAAGACTAGATTGTGACCCTGGAAAACATTATTAATTGGGATAATAATAATAATAATTACCATTTTGAGCACTAAGTTGTAAGTTTTGTGTTTGATATTTTGTATCTTTCATCTTATTTCTTTTTCACAACAGTCATTATATAGATGGTAGTTATTTTCGTTTTGTAACTGAAGCTCTGGTCAAAAATTTTAGCAATAAAGTAAAGCAGCAGCTAAGATTTAAATTCAGGGATGTTAGCCCAAATAAAGCCCACTCGGTCTCCCTGACACACAGTAGAGAAGTCGGAGAGGGTAAGCAGGACGGCGGAGTTTTCTAGGGGCAGAGTGATGATAAGAGGATGGAGTGAGATCCATCCTTGGTATTGTTGGGGGAGAGATGAAGAGAGTTTGTTGTCAATGTTGTCATATGTCGAAACTCCTCTTATATTCTAGGACAATTTGGGACCCACCTTTTAAAAGTGAGTGTTCTCTTATTTAGCCTTTAAAAAAAAGGACATTCTGACACATGCTACAATGTAAACGAACCTCAAAAACATGAGGTTTGAGTGAAATAAGCCAGACACAAAAGGACAAATGCTGTATGATTCCATCTACATAAAGTACCTGGAGTAGTCAAATTCATAAAGACAGAAAGTAAAATGGTAGTTGCCAGGAGCTGGGGGTCAGGGGAATGGGGAGTTAGTATTTAGCAGGGACAGAGTTTCAGTTTGGGAAGATGAAAAAGTTCTGAAGATGGATGGCAGTTGTATTAGTCCGTTTTCACGCTGCTGATAAAGACATACTCGAGACTGGGCAATTTACAAAAGAAAGAGGTTTGTTGGACTTACAGTTCCACATGGCTGGGGAGACCTCAAAATCATGGTAGAAGGTGAAAGGCATGTCTCACATGGCAGCAGACAAGAGAAGAGAGCTCGTGCAGAAAAACTCCTGTTTTTAAAACCATCAGATCTCGTGAGACTCATTCACTATCACGAGAACCGCATAGGAGAGACTTACCCCCATGATGCAATTACCTCCCACTGGGTCCCTCCCACAACACATGAGAATTCAAGATGAGATTTGAGTGGGGACACAGCCAAACCATATCAGTGGTGATGGTTGCACAACAATGGGAATGTTCTTAACACCACTTAACTCTACACTTAACAATGGTTAAAATGGCAAATTTTAAAAGAAGTTGAGTGTTCTTCCTATTCAGGTGCGTGAAGACAGAGCTTTTTGTTGGGCAGAGGCATCTGTGGGGCAGGTGGGAGCCCTGTGGCTTTAGTTAGCTGAGGAGGCTGTGGAGGCTGTGGAGGCTGGAGCCTGGAGCCTGAGGCTAGGTACCAAGAAGCACCAGAGGATGAGCCCAGCAATAGATTCTTTGCATGAGCCAAGAAAGTATTAGAAAGGGCAGAGGCTCTCTTGCTGTCCTCTGGACCAGCAGCTCAGGAATCTACTGGATCACAGTCCCAGGGGTAGACAAGCAAAGAGACATTTCAAGGCAGACTGAGAAACGTGTGATCCAAGAAGTATATCCTCTTGGAGGACACAGTTCAGGGAACAGAGACCATCAATTAAATACATTAGAATTCATGCCTAATACAGAGGCACAGGAGCAATGTGGACTTGACCTTGACTCGTGGGCAGCTGTGGAAGAGGTTATTAAGGCTCCCCTCACTCCCACATATTTGTGGATGCCAGAAGCCTTGAAGAGAAGGACTGGCAACATGCTGCAAGCATTGGTTGATGTGGTGTGGTCTAGTGGGTGATAAACTCTGTCTCCCAGGCCAAATCCAGATCACCCCTGATTTTGTACAGCCCATGAGCTAAGGATGTTTTCTCCATATTTAATGGTTAAAAAAACCAAACAAACAAAGAAGGCTATGTCATAGCCCATGAAAGTGACATGAAGTTTGAATTTTACTGTACATAAGTAAAGTTGTGTTGGAACACAGCCACATTCATTTGTTTATGTATTGTCTGTGGCTGCTGTCATGCTACAACGGAAACGTTGAGTGGTTGTGACAGAGACCATATGGCCTGCAAAGCTGAAAATATTTCTTATCTGGCCTTTACAGAAAAGTTTGCTGACCCCTGGTCTAGTCCAGTATTTTTTCAAACTGTGGGTCACAGCAGCCAGTCATGAATCAACTTGGTGGAACATGACCAGAATTCAAACAAGAAAAATAGAAGAATGGACAGAAACTATCAGAGTGTATCGCTTATTATAAGGCTGTGTTTCTCCTCAAACATTTTCTTATTTCCTTTAACTTTTATTTCAATTAAGTATGTATGTGTACTCTTGGTCCTAAGCTGAATTATTTATCTTACTTATGGGTCTCAACCAAAAAAGTTGGAAAGCTACTTGTCTAGGTGAACCTAGGAAATTTCCAGTTGTTCACCCAGTTATCTGGGATGAAATTTGCATGCAGGCTGCTCAGCTACCTGTGCTCAAGGGAGCAGTTCTCTATTCCTGCAGCCCAGATCCAAGCTAAACTGGTGGGTACAAGATTCTGTACTACATTTCTCTCCCTGGAATAACAGTGGTTACCTCTGCCCAGGACACAATGCCTGGCCCCAGGTAGAACCCTTTCCTTGTTCTCACCCAATTTTCTCCCACTTAAAGAGGAAGGTTTCCATTTTCCCACTGGGAGTGAATGAGGAATGTTCACTTCCAGGCAGGAAGAGAAAAAGAAGTAAGTCCCAGGACCAAGGACACAGAGCTCCCTTCCCAACCCTTTGATTGACAGCTAATACTCAGTGACAAGAGATGGCGCCCGTGCAAGGTGATGAGAAGTGAGATCCGAGAAGGCTCTGTGTTTACAAACTTATTGCCAAAAGTGTCACGGATACAATTGAAAAACATCGATAGCGATCGATGGGAACAAATCACTGGCCCCAGCCATTAAAAAAGAAAGTGAATCCAGGCCTGGAGGAAGTGAAGGGGAAGAATCTGTAGAGGATGGGAGCATGGTTACACCCTCTGCCTCTCACTTCTTCCCCTCCTGCTTACTCTTGGTTTTTCTTCCCACAGTCCCCACTCTGCACCTCTGCTCATCACTGCCAGTTGCCCCCTTTACAATGGAAAGAAAACCATTGATTTCTACAAAGCCTCTGCCTTGGTCTTAGAGGAGGAATCTGAGCAGAGCTCCCTGCTTTCCTCTTCCTTTCTCCAGGCTGTTCCCCGATGCCTGTTGAATTTCAAGCAGTGACTTTGTGAACCAGTTCTTAGCTAAGCTTCATGTTCTCACAAGGCATCCCTCCACACAGGGCATTATTAGGATGTGATGTGCTTTGTCTGAGCAGGGGGTTCTAGGACTTGAGAGCTAAGCTTGGTTGGATCCATCTTGGTCTGGAAAGTTTTGGGAGGCCAAGGAACTATGTTCAGCAGGAAGTTTCGACCCTGATATTATGGTAGAAAACAGAGTGTGGAAAACAGGAGCAATCACAACTCCAAAAATTTGAGGTGAATTTGCCGCTGGAGTCTGAGGGACTGGAATAGACATCATGGAGAAACTTGGGAGGGATGAATGAACTTTGATGGATGGAGAGTAGAACCTTCCTGAGTTCAGGTCACTTTAGAGCCTGGGAAAGCGGTGTAATCCTTCTTTTAAAAAATGAGATAAAACATACAGCAGCAGCAAGAAGGACAGTGCTCGTGCCAGAGCTGCAGAAGTGTCTAGAAGGACTCAGCAAAGGGTTGGGGTTGGCTCGATGCTGGGCTGTGGATGGTCATTAAGACTCAGTGCCCAGAATGCTGGTTCTAAATCAATTCAAAAAGTCTTTCACAGGAGGAATAATGAATTAGAAGTGTTTTGTCCAAATAAACCAAAGTGACCTAAGAAGAGAGACTTTAGAGGACAGATATCAGGTGGTTGCAGAGAAAGCAATTTCCCCACAAAACTAAGGAGGTAGATAGGGGGCACAGAGAGAAGGAGAACAGAGACCCAAGGACCAAGGAGTAAACCAGCTTTCCTGGGACGAAACAACAGCAGCCCGGGCAGAAACCAGAGTAACAGATCGGGCATTGTTTGATCTCCTGCTCCTTCTCTCTCCCTCTGTCTCTCCCTCTCCCCTCCTCCCCCACCTCTCCCCCTTTCTCTCTCTCTCCTTCTCTCTCTCCCTCACACACATATATATATTCACTCATTAATCTATTGTATTGCTTATTTATTTTGTGCAAGGCATTTTTCTGTACACTGGGAATTCAGATTTAAAAGATATAGAAATAAAATCTCTGCCCTCAAGGAATTTGTGAATTACCTCATTCCTTATCTACTGGACAAAGTCTATATCCTGAGATTTTTCACTGAGTCTCAAAACAATTGTGTCATTTAAGTGACTGAATATGTGGTTTGAGGGAACAACCATGAAGCAAGGGTCTAGGAAGAAGCAGAGGAGGCAGCCCCAATCCAAAGCGCAGGCCCCATGACACAGGGAGCACACTTGGCCATGGTGACAATAATGTCATGGCAGGTAGGAGGAGATGCCCAAGAACCTTCAGACAAGGAGCCCCTTCTGCCATTTCATCTCTGGCTGTCAGAGGCTCCCCCACAGCCCTGGTCGGTGGTAAGTGAGCTATCAGGAGGATGGATTAGCGTCATGCAATGAGGTAGGTAATGATCTTTGAGGCCGGGGGAAGCAGGAGTCCCTGTAGAGTGGGCATAAACTTAGCTTAAGAGAGTGTGAATTTCTTGTGCAGACAAGAAGGCATTCAGCAACATTCTCTTGCAGGACTTAAACCCCTTCTTTGTCCTGGTATATAGTCATGGCAGGATATAGTCACTTCTTTTTTTTTTTTTTTCTAGAATCTGAAATGCAGTTGAATTTTTCTACATGCTGAGATGTTTTCCATTTTTAGTAGCTTGTAGAGAAGCAACTGGGAGTTGGTGATGAACAGTATGGGGGTGGACACTAGTCCATAAAGTGATTAACAGACTGTTAGGTGTCATCCAACCACTCTTCCATCCAGCCAACATCCGTTGGTTTACTCACGGAGTATTTACTGAGATTGAATAGGGAAGAGAGTCCTACAGGGCTGCTTCCCAAACTCCAGGTTTGCCATTTATCTTTTCAATTGCTGCTATTTTACAGATGTTCAATGTCTCATTCTTGGACAGCCCTGTGCCATAATAAGAAAGGAAGACACAGCAATAGGGCTAGTGATTTACCTGTTAGGAGTCATAATAGTGTGAAGATGTGTTGGAAATCACCTCTGAGTACTCTGATATTTTTTGTGCACATCTCAGAAGGGATCAAGGATGAGGATAATGGGAAGAACCCAGAGTGACAGGCTGGGTGGGATGGGAAGAGCCTTCGACATAACTGGCCATGTGACCTGGGCCATTGGCCTCCCCAGTTGTCACTGGTCTTATTGTAATGTATGAAAAGAGGTTGAATATGCTAATCTCCAAGGCCCCTTCCTTCTGTGGCATTTCATGAAGTCTCACTTGTTAATAACAGCAACCAATTGATCCGTGTCATGCTGCCCTAGGTTCTCCTCTTTGCTTCTCACCCTTTTCTTGTCCTTTCTAGATGTCAACAGCTCACAAATTAATGCCATCCTTCCTCCAGCTGCTGGTTATCCTGAAGAGTGTTTCCATTTGCCAACATCCAGCCTTATACTCTAACCAGTGTTACGCAATGCATTTTCAGTAACAATGGCGGTATTCACATCTGCACTAGTCATTCTGGTGGCCACCAACCACATGGGACTACTGAGCACTTGAAATGTGGCTAGTAGGACTAAGGAACTAGATTTTAAGTTTTACCTAATTTAAATTTAATTTGACTTTAAAGAACCATGAGTAGTTGGTTATCAGACAGCGTAACTATAATCTGTTCTTTCCCCAATGCTCTCTGGTCTATATCAAACTTATCTGTTCATTTCTTCCTAAATCATTGGTTAAATTTGGTATCTGTAGTGAAACTTCTTTGGCTGGAATTCTCTTGACCACTTACTAGCTGCAGAACCTTGGGCAGTTTACTTAACCTATCCAGACCTCAATCTCCTCACCTGTAAAATGCAGGTACTAATAGTCCTACTTTGTGGGATTGCTGTATTGATGAAGATAATGAACATAAAGCACTTAGCACAGTCCCTGCCACTTTGTGTTGATAAAGATTAGCTGAGAGAGAGGAGGAGAAAGAGGGAGAGAGGGAAATGTATTTCCACTATCTATCTCCTATTAGAGTTAAGTTTTGCAGGCTGACTATCTAACCTGTAGTGTTACTAGTTAGCATATGGAGACAATACCGTCTCCCAGGGCCCACATGTGTATCTTTTTTATTTGAGTCTTATCTTTTTGTCAGGCACTCCTGATACCTCTGTTCCCTGCACCAGAGCAGATACAAATCTCCTAACAGCAGCTACACTGACACAAGCTGAGGGTCTGTATCCCTGGTCTCGCACACACATACATGTGAATATACCCATGCACACACACACATGTTATAAAGCAGACAGACCTGCGATCTCATTCCTTCAGACATCTGTGTCTTCTGGCTGTGGCTCCTCCTCCTTTGGGCGATGGGGAGCAGGGCGATGACCCCATTAATTCCAGGCAGGCCCTTGTTGCTCTGCAGGCCTCCAACTCCCTTTGGACCTCCCCTCTGGCCAACTTGATCTCCCAAGTGACGTCTCTCAATCCTGCTCCAGGAATCAGATGTCTAAATAGCAAATGAAAGATTAATGCCAGTGGCCAAGATTAGGGTGTGAATAATTTAAAGGGCAGAGTAAGAGCCAGCTCTGCTTACCAGCAGGGCTGCCTGGTAGAGGTCAGGGAAAGGGTAGGGGCCTGTGTAGGGCCAAGGATTGGAGGTTGTGCATTCCCATGGATTGATTTGGGAGAGGATTTGTTGTCCTTGGCGTTGGGAAGAATTTGTAGTTACAACCAGGAAATGGATCCTTTGGAATTCTTATCAATATAGAGATTGTGGGTTCCATGAGGTGTGTGGGAGGATTTCGTGTGGGTGCCATGTTTCCGTGGAACTCATAGCACATCCTATGCCTCTCATGATAAGGATACCTCTCACCAGTATCTCTGTTCTTATTGCCACCTTGAACCCGTTGGGCGATAGGAATTCACATGACTGGGGACTGGGGGCTGATTAATTAGCCACTCCCACAAGTAGTGGAGCACTTTCTGGGGTTATGGGATTTAAGGTGAGGAGTGGCCAGATATTTGTGAAATGAGCAGGTATTTTACAGAAAGTATGGCTCTTGTCCAGGCATAAAACCTCTGTGTGGATATTTTTTTCTCCCATCCCTACCATCTCGGTCACCTCTCTGCCACCCCAGCCTCCTGTTAGGTTTACCACAGTCTCTCCTCTGATGGTTTGGGGTTTGATAAATACTTTCCTCTCTGGAAGTCTTTAGCAGTGCAGCAAAAAGGTTACATGATGGATTCTCCCCATCACTTAATTGAAGCCATAAAAAATGAAAAGAGAGTTTCCAATAAACCAAACCATTACTCACTGGTGGATGGAGAGGGGATCCCAGAACTGGGACCTGGGAGGCACAGCTGGGAAGCCCTCCAGCTGACTGTCTATTATGATTATTAATCACAACAGCAACAGGGTTCATCTGCACCGAGCTTCTTAATGAACTTGGACTCATGTCCTTACAAGGTTGTAGCCATTACAGCAACCAGAGCTTTTCCATTTAAAATCCCTGAAGGCTTAGTTGACTTGGATGGATGTCCAAGTGGGTGCATATGTCCCAGTGCTCCCCCAAATTATGAGATATGTGTAGTCGTATCTAGGCCCAAATAGTGGAAGAGAGATAGCTCTATCTGCCATGACTGGGAGACTTGTGTAGTGACTAGCAATGTAAGAGTATGGCTGGTGGCTGAGAGCATATCTTTTTTTGTGAGCACAGCTTGATGGCTGCATGTTGTGAATGGGGTGTTGAGAGTTTTGTTTACTGGATGGTTGATATGGGGGTGGGAGTGAGGAGTGTATGGTGGTAGTGGGTGTATATATTCTAAAATAGCATCATCTCTGTGTGGATTCCATAACATTTGGGTTTCCAGGTGCATCACAAGTAGGAAGACCCTAGAATTTATTGTCCAAACTGGAAGAGTTTTAAAAGTAAAAGAGGGCATTGCTAATATTTTGCCTGGGCCACACACATAAAGCAGCACCATATTTCAGGCAGCCAGGACCATGGGGTAACTCCATTTATAAGGCATCGTTGAATTGCTTAGGTGTGTTTTCCGTTGTGTTTTGCTCTGAGTTGGGTTTAGGTTGAGGCCTGTCTGTTGGTGCCTAGAGGAGTGGCAGAGGGTGCCTCCTTGGTGGAAGAATAATCGTGACATCTGCCACATGGTGGGAAAAACAGCCCCATGGCTCCAGGGTCAGAGATGTGCTGGTTGTGTGCCCCTGTCTTGATGCTGGGGAACTTTGGTGTTCACTCCAGGAGTTACTAGAGACAGTGAAGCAAACCCCTGGGCTACTCCAGGGAAGGAAGTAAAGACCCCATCAAGGAAATCTTCAGAGTTGCTTCCAGGCTTTGCTGTGTGCCCTGGGGCCACTATGCAGCGAGTCGGGAGGCAGACTCTGTTCCAGTATGATTAGGTCTGTCCTAGACTTGCCTGGGCCTCAGTTTATCTCTGTGTAACACTCAGGGAAGAATAGTTTCTAGTAATGAGAGTGTTAATGGTTGAGACAGTGTCAGGAATGAACTGTATAAGAACAGCATGCCTTCTTTTCCATTTTCCTTGCTCCTTCTCTCCCCACCCCTTATCCTTACCATTCTTTTATCAAGTGACTTTGCTTCTAAAGACCTCAGATCTTTGTTCCCTAGTCACTAATCCCTACACATCAGCAATAGTTTACCTCCGTCATGGCACCCCTGAGGTTTAGGAGGAAAGGAGAGGGGTCATCCCTCCAAAGCTTGGCCAGCGTGTCCTGCATGGAAGTCCTTCTCCGGTGCTCCAGGCCCTGGTTTTCTCTCCAGCTCCCCCTGGGATCCACAGCAGGCAGTGAGCTCTCTGGAATAACACCTACAAGAATTGTGTCCTGGCTGCTTTCTCCAGAGGTCCTCTCTCCCACCTCCTCCCTGAAAACGAAGAACTCCCCCATGCTGCCAGCAACTAGATGTAAACAGAAATTAATCCATCTGTGCCAAACCTCAACATGTCACCTGATCCTTATCACTGCCTCATAATCGCCTCCAAGGAAGATCTTATTATATTAAAAAGCAATTGCCCTCTATGCTGGTAACACTAATAGATTTTTGTGTGATATTTATACAGGATTTTGTTGTCAGCTCACGAGATGCTATTCCCTTCCTTCTGCCTCTTTCCCGCCCCCTTCATCTTTGCCCAAGTCTCCTATCATTTCAGTTTCCTGCAGGTCTCTGTCTGCAAGGCGATCAGCTCTATGAGGGCAGTGCCCCTGTCTTCTTGACTGTTGTATCGTCAGCATGGGAAACATGCTTGGTGCATAGTAGACATACCATTTCATCCAGCCACTTCATTCATTCATTCATTCATTCAACAGATGGAGCTGAGGTCTAGAGGGGGAGATACACCAAACACCAAACAAATAAATGAAATAATAAACAGTTTATCAGCACTTTGAAATAAATAAGTAGGGTGTTGAAATAGAGGATAATCAAGTTTTGGAGGTCTACTGAGAATGAAAGGCTGGAACGTTTGCTCTGAGACATAAAGAATGTGAGGAGCTGAGGTCGGCTGAAGAGCGTTCTAAGGCGAGGCACAGTCCTACCTGGGGGTTGTGAAGTGGAGAACAAATTCGGCACCTTTGAGGACCTGAGAAAGGCTTCCTGTGGACAGAAGGGAGGCAGAGGGCATTGGTCAAGTTTGGAGGGGCAGGCAGGAGCTAGGCCATTTCAGAAATGTCTGGGGTGGTCAGAGCATTCAGGGATGTGATCATGTGATTGGATGTAGAATTTGGGATCCTTCACACTCCAAGCATAAATATCGATGTAAATGAGAGACCAAGCCCTTAGGAAGTCTGTGGTGTGGAAATGCAAGGTGAAGTTGGTGAAGAGTGGAATTTGAACTGGGGATGCCAGAATTTCTGGGCCTTTTCTTCTCTTTCATACTGGCTGACACTCATTTCCTCGTGTCCTCTGTTCCTCAATGTTTACTGAGATTATGTCAACACAAACATGGAATTTGGACTCAGATGGTGGCAGAACTTGAAATCAGGGCCTAGGTGAAGCCTTGTGATAAGTTGAAAAGACCCAGGTTTCATAAACAACCACAATCGTAACAATGGCAATGACAGTCCATTTTTGCCTTCTCAGCTCTTTGGTGTCAGTAAGTTCAAAGCAGTTTAAATTGAAGATAGATTTGATGGCAAGAGCCAAGCCCATAACACACCCTTCATCAGCTATGGTCTTGTCAATTACTCATCGGAAGTAGCTGCTGATGAGGGATTCCGGGGTGAAGCCCGAACAGGGTGGCGAGGTGCCAGAGCCCAATCTGATTGCTGGAAGGTACCCATTCAGAGTCTGGGGAAACGTAACCTGCACAGAGAATCACCCAGCTCCGAGAGAACTTGGGCCTTCATCTGCAGTGAGGAAGAGATAGGAGAGTTGTTTGGAAACATGGAGCAACTCATTAATTAGAAGTTGAATGTCCCCCTTTCTCTGCCAGCTCTGAATACATTAAAGTGAAAACATGAGATCAGGCACGTTCCTTTCGTTCTCTATTTCTAAACATTCCTTGCATTAAAACCCTCATGTTTCTTTATTCCATGACAGCCGGATCATGTCATGGGCAAACATAATCGGGATGATGGCCAGAGTACCAGAACTTTTTCTAAAAGATGCTACTGAGGACTGGTGCTTGCTGCACAGGCTGGTATCTCCTGGGGCTCACGTCTGAGGTTTGGGTTCCCAGTGGAGTTTCCACCTAGAATGGATGGGGGACGGACAGATGGGTGGATGCACCGTCAGAAGGGGAGCTAGCTGGAGTCGAGGCAGGTTTGTGGCACCTTCCGTACCTCCTGATGGAGATGAGTAAAAGCATAAATGATAGTGGCCTTCCCCACCAGGGCCTTGGGGAGGGGAGTGATTGCATGCCTGTTTTTGGCAAAGTGCTTGGAGAAAGGCAGCCTAGATAGACAAAACTTCTATTATCAAAAGGCAGCACTTGCTAACCCTCTTCCCTCCATGACACCAGCCTCTCTGGTTGTCAGCTCATAAATGTGTCTCCCAGTTACATAGCACACGATGTAATCCTCACTGCCCACTGGGATGGAGTTGGCAGTTCTAACGGTTATCCCTGCGGAGGGGGGAAGGCTAGGCTGGGGTCTGTTCCCAGCTGTGCGAGTGACAAGGCAGCTTCGCGTCTCTGTGCTTCCTTCTCCCCTTGGACGAAGTCAGGAAAAGCGTCTCTCCTTCCTGTTCCTTCTGAAGGTGCCATGTGTGAAAGGTACTTCGGAAGCTCAGACGGAAGGCACTGTGCTGCTTCTGGGGTTCTACGGTGCTGGCTCAGAGGGTCTCAGTTCTGTCTGTAAAGAGGAACTGTGAATGCTAAGAATAGCACGGGGGGCCACGGGAAGGTGGGGACAGTTTCCCTTTCCTACCTGTTTGTCCCAAACTGTTGCCATCCCCCAACTTTCACCCCCTAGAAGCAGGAGGGAGAGCATGAGGATCCAAGCCTAAACTCGTCCTTATTACATTTCAGCCATCGTGGTTATCCCATGCAACTACAGTCAGCTTCTCTCAACCCAAGGGACTCCATTCAAAAGAGGGAGCAGGGAGAGGTGAGATTCAAAATATTTAAACTTCAAGGGCACAAAGCCTTAATGCTGGGTGAAGAGTCTGGAGGCCCCCTGCTGGGCCAGTCATTAACCCTTTAGGTGACACATCTTAGGTCATTGGGGGGTCTCCCAGAGGACGAGCCAGCCTGCTGGGACTACAGGGGAAGTATCCGAAGGTGATGGCAATTTACCAACCAGTGTGGAAACATTTCAGTATTTTATCTTCCATCCTGCTGGATGAATATCAGTTCTAGAAACAAGTCGTATTTTCTCTGAACTGTGGGAAAGATGGCCAAGGTCCAGGAGAGAGATACAATCCCATGTAATTATCAAATCATGGAATTCCACCGTGAAAGAGTGAAAAATCCAATTAACCCCCTCATCCAGGGAGGGGAGCTGGTTCAACGTGTGGATTCTCATTTCCCCTCCCCTGTGAACCACTCAACCACTCTGGCATGATCGAAGGAGGGACAGACTTTCAAGGGGTGACAGACAATGTCCTTGAGGAAATGGAACTGCAAACCATGAGACCATCAGACGATTTGTGAGGTGATGCCCCATGCTTATAACGGACAAAAAGAATCCCATGGAGTTCGGTCAAGGGGAGACGTCTGGGGGCAGGAGCTGCCATGGGGGTTACAGGACATGGGATCTGTCCTCCTGTGCCTGTGTGGGCCACCAAGCCATCTACTGCAGTACCCTGGAAGGTCAGGTCCAGCTGGGGCCTGGATGGAGGCACAGAGCTGAGCCCCCACCTCCCTAACCTGGATTTCTGGCATCACAGGGCAGCTGCCAGCGACCCCATTAATCTGGATGTTTGGCTCCAGATGTCCAATCCCAAGGACATCAAGTCAGCATTTTTCTCTGCAGACTCTAAAAGAACAGCTGCATCTAGAAGACCGTCCAAGTTCATGACTTGTTAGGATGATTACAGTGTTTTACTTGTAGCATAGTTACGTCTCTTGGACCCCTTTCTGAGATCCCATTCTCAAACACAGGGGGATGGTATTTCAAGACACAGAGTGTGAGAGCAGAGCGGGTTTTAGAGATCACGTGATCCAACACATTCCTTCTTGAGATGATGACATGGGGTGGAGGGCGGGAGGGAGGCAGGCAGAGAGGGCACTTCCCTGCAGTCATCTGCAGAGGTAGTGGAAGAGATGTGACTGGATCTCCTTTTGTAAATAATATGTTTTTAGCCGGGTGCAGTGACTCATGCCTGTAATCCCAGCACTTTGGGAGGTCGAGGCTGGTGGATCTCTTGAGGTCAGGAGTTCGAGACAAGCCTGGCCAGCATGGCAAAACCCCCTCGCTACTAAAAATAGAAAAAAATTAGCCGGGTGTGTTGGCACGTGCCTGTAGTCCCAGCTACTCATGAGGCTGAGGCAGGAGAATCGCTTAAACCCAAGTGGCAGAGGTTGCAGTGAGCCGAGATTACACCACTGCACTCCAGCCTGGGTGACAGTGAGACTATCTCAAAATAAATAAATTTTTAAAAAGTGTTTTTGTGTTCAAAGCTAAAAAAGAATTGAACAATACTTGTTTATTTAAAAAATTTAGAAATCTATAAGAAATGTAAAAACTGCACAACCAGAATGCCACCGCCTGCGGCTATCATTAATATTGCCTTTCAATTTTTTATGTTAATCATTTTCTGTAGATAAGATTATACTATGTATCTCATTTTTTCCTACCTATTCAGTGAACCTTGTAACTCAACTAACTTCCTCACTTGTAAACTCTTCATAATTTTAAACATCTGCTTAATATTCTATTATGTAGTTTACTTAATTCTACATTGTAGTTTACTTACCCACTCCCCTACTGTTTTATATTTAAGTTAGTTCTCATTTTCTAATTATAAATAATGCTAATATGAAAATTATTGTGCATAAAGGTCTCTTTTTAAAATCCCTGTATTTTCAGACTATTTCCTTTGCTAGAGTCCCAGAAGCGGTATTTCTAGGCCAGAGGGTATGAACACATTAAAGATTGACTATCTGTTACTCAGTTGTTTTCCAAAAGTATTGTTCCAATTTATGTTCCCACTAGAAAGCTATGAACTTTTATTAAATCTTTGCTAATGTGGTAGACACTTCTTGTTTCCGATGTATAAAATCTGTGTGTTCTAAGTTCAAGTTCTGTGACATAGCAGAGATGGTGATATGAATAAACAGTTTCATTTAACATTCTTGAAAATTCAACAAAGCCCTGTATCCACCTTGGATAGCAAAAGGATTGGCCCCATTTAGCCCAACTGACTAGGACAAGCCCCTCAAACTGATGCCTACACTCCAGACCAGGAGAAATGTATTGACATAGTCCCAGGAATAAAAATAAAACAAAGTAGGTTGGTTTCCAGGGGGCATGCTGGGATGTAGGACCTGAGCAGCCAATGTACTTGTGTGCATATGTGTGCATGTGTGTGTGCATGTGTGTTTTTGTGTGTTGGCATACATGCATGTTTGCATGTGCATGTGTGCATGCATGCAGGATGCATCTACATCCCTGGAGGAAATCCAGAGTGCTGGATCAATGGACTCAGAAACACACTTCTCACACTAGAAAATGGGCGTCATACACCTCTCTGTGAAAATCACCAGAGGGGCTCATTTGGCTACTCTGATGATCCACGCCAGTCCATCTCAGCCCTGCTGTTCAGAGGGCCTCCGAGTCCCGGGGGTGTGGTGTCCCAGAAAGGATTGGGCCATTTCAGCCTGGCTTAAGGAGATGGCCAGCTGAGATAATGAGCCCCTGCTCATTTTTAGGGCAGTCTGGCAGGCAGGACCACCAGAACAAATGAGAGTGTCAATATCTATCTTTGCAGATGCATCAGTCAGGGCCATCAGTGTAGCTATTTCTAGAATGCCCCTCTCTCCCAGACTCCATAAGGCAGGTGAGGACATGGGGGATGAAGGGTTCTTATGAAAGCTGAAATTCCACTTGGGCTTGTTTCCCTTATCATTAGAAAAGGGGTAAATGAGGCCTACAAAGTTGAATTTTCCCCTCAAAATGATCACCTACTCCGTTATGATTCTCTTGGTGCCCACTCAACCTTCTCTGCAAATGCAGAGTTGAGGAAGTGCAAGGACATTAGAGATTTGAACTTGGCCCTTCTTACCTTCATTCACAGAGAGGTTGAGTGGCTTCTGGGAGACAGGTCACTCAAATTCTAGCCCACTCTCTAGCAATCCATGTGGCTCCAGGTGAGTCACAAATGTCCCTGGGTCATGCTCTTCTAACCTGTGAAACAGGAGGCTGGATGAGGTAAGTCCTGGACCTTTTCTTTTTTTTTCAGTTTTATGAATTTGAGATATAATAAAAATCAAATATGCCTAAACAAGTGATATTTGGCTAGAAGGCAGCAGATGCTCTGAATCTAGGAGGCCAAAGGAGAAGCCCTATTCCTTTCAGTCATGTGGTCAAGAGGCTCCTGGGTTTCCTATAGCATCCAAAGATGATGGGAGAGTTCAAGGTGAACAACAGGTGAGTTAGAACGCGCTCTGGTTTACTCAATTCCAAAAAATCTCACAAGGGAGGAAATAAGCTGCGGTTGGAGTAGCTGAGTAACTGACTCCAAATTTGAAGAAGTTCTTGGAGTGCGTGATTGACTTATCTAATGTCAGCTTCATTTATGGGCCGTGGAAAAAATACTCAGACCATTGTGTGGTAGGAGGGTATGCTATCCCTTTCAAATGAGCCAACTTCTGTCTGGGCTGAGAATTAGTCATTGGAAGGATATAGAAATCCTTCTCTGTGAAGAGGTCCATGGATCTGAAAAGTCCTTTTAACCCTGCAGTGTAAGCCTGGAGATACTTGGACTCTGACTTGGTCAGGCAGTCTGTCCCTTTGCAAAATGGGATTTCCGCCTGCATTGAGGCCACATTGAGTCATTGTCACTTCCCTGCCACTCAAACGGTACTTTCCAAGCCAGGGGGCCACAAACTCATTGTGTAGCTTTAAGTCAATTTAGTGTGCTGTGGCCAACCTTTTTAAAAATGGAATAGACTAAGGAAAATAACTGAGTGCATTGCAGGTAGCAAGGGGAAGACTTCCTTTCCTGAAATGTGTTGTTTTATCCTGGGTTTCAACGTAAGATCTGGGTAGGCCTCCAGCAAAACAATTTTTACAACTGCCCTAAAGGATGGGGAACCTGAGGTCTAAGGAATCCAGATGCTCTCTGCACATCCTCCCAATGTATATTGTGTGCCGCATGGGTATGTGTAGTAAAAACCAGAAATACCACCTGGTTCTGCAAGTGATGGGCTGTGGGGCCTGTGGGCATCCACTCAGCCCAATGTCCCCTGGCTTTGCAGCCTGGGCTCTAGATGGAGGAGACCTGATAACCTGACACCTCCTCCCCTGGGAGGACCAAGAGCTGTCACCCATCTTTCCAAGACTGGCAGTAACCAGGACTCTCTATTTCCTGTTGCCCCTGCTCCTCTGGGAAGAAGGAGCAGGAACGTTTAATCAAGGAAGAGTGAGATCAGAGAGAAAAGGGAGTGGCTGGCTCAGCATCTCATGGTGAGTCCAGTGTGGCAGGTATGGAATCACAGTTCCTAGGTTTTCCTAAGTAGGAGCAGCTGTAGACACAGCCTAATCCTGCCTTATCAGTGTACAAGGAACCCAAAACTCTGCATTGCTGTAGCCCATTTCAAACCAGACTTTTAATCACCAAGGCCCAGGCTCCACTGCCCTGCCTCCTGCTTTCAGTCAGGCAGGGAGCACCATGTTTTAGCAAACGGCTTCTGAGAGCTGTGGAGTGGAAAACATACATCCCTCAGAAGAGAATGTGTCCGACACACACACACATGCATACATGCACATATACACACATACCCTTGGCTGCCCTCTCTTATTATTTTTCTGAAACAATGGATCCCCTGATGTTATTTTAAAGTATAATGTCAGACTCAGGTTCTTCACAACAAGGAGGACCAGCCCGGGGAAGCCAGTGGGGACACTGGGGTGACAGGAAGGCAGTAGCACCCCACCCTGTGCGATACTCCCCCTGCAGCTTCATCCTTCCACCCTCTATACCTTCTGGTCTCCTGGATCACAGGGAGAATAATAATAATCGTAGTAGTAGGCATCAGAATGATAATCACAGTCTACACCAGCTTGGCACTGTTCTAAGAACTTTACATGAATTATCTCAATCTCTATACCCCTATCAGGTGGCGCTGTTACTGTCAGCCCCTTTAACAGGGGACAAAACTTGGGAAAGTTAAATAACATGGTCACATTGCTCATTAGGATGCCAATCCAGCAGTCTTACTTGGGAGTCCATTCTTAATCACTACCCTGTAGCATGTGGCTTCCATGTCACCTGGTGCACTGCCAGGTCCATGTAACAGGGACACTGTGACACTAGCAAGCCATGTTGGTCATGTGGCCATTCTGTTCTGCCACCCAGTGGGAGGCCACCTGCCCACTGCCCCCTGGCTCTGGGCCTGCGAGGGCTGGTTGGCGACAGTGGTGGAGGGTGGCCCCCTGGCCCTGGGCCTGTGAGGGCTGGTTGGCGACAGTGGTGGAGGGTGGCCCCCTGGCCCTGGGCCTGCGAGGGCTGGTTGGCGACAGTGGTGGAGGGTGGCCCCCTGGCCCTGGGCCTGTGAGGGCTGGTTGGCGACAGTGGTGGAGGGTGGCCTCCTGGCCCTGGGCCTGCGAGGGCTGGTTGGCGACAGTGGTGGAGGGTGGCCTCCTGGCCCTGGGCCTGCGAGGGCTGGTTGGCGACAGTGGTGGAGGGTGGCCTCCTGGCCCTGGGCCTGCGAGGGCTGGTTGGTGACAGTGGTGGAGGGTGGCTTCCTGGCCCTGGGCCTGCGAGGGCTGGTTGGTGACAGTGGTGGAGGGTGGCTTCCTGGCCCTGGGCCTGCGAGGGCTGGTTGGTGACAGTGGTGGAGGAGATCCACCAGCCTCCTTCTCTGCCTCACAAAGGCTGAGGGGGCTGCATATCGTCCTGGTTGGGGTTTCAGTGATGAAGTCACTGGGGGGAGTCTCCCATAGTCTAGGAAAAGAGGTCTTTGGAAAGCTTTCTTGGGACATTTCCTGGAGTTGTGTTGGGCGGGCCTGTCAGAGCTGGTGGCATTGTGTGTAGCCTCACATCAGCCTCCTGTAGGGTTAGAGGTTCAGCCTTCTCATGGAGCTATTTAGGGTCAAGGCCTCTGGGTTAATTCCTCAATGGGCTCTGACCCACCCTGTGTTATGGAGGTGCTTGGAGACCCATGGAAACAAAAGAAGTGAAAGAAAGAAAGTCTTGTCTCCTGGCCCCCACAGAGCCTGGGTGAATCTCTGCTCCCCAGAACAGCAGGACCAACTACGAACCCCTTATCCCGCTCTGAACTTCCCTGTTGCACTTCCTGAGTCCTGCCCCTTGTGAATGGAGCATGTCTGATGCAGACTCGCCTGGGTGCCCTGGGGACTGAGAAGGGGTTTGTTTGCAAGGGGGACTGAACACCAAAAGTCGGCAAGTGGGTCCAGTTGGCCATTTTCTCCCTCCTGATCCCTCAGGTCCTGTCCCCAATGTCAGCCCCCAAACACCCTCTTCCCCCTTCTCTGCCTCTTCCCTCCCACCCCACAAAGTGAAGCCACAAACTTGCATTTTGGAGTCGACAGGCAGATTCCTCCGTCATCACTATGCATGGGGTGGGAGGAGGTTGGAGAGAAGAGTGGAGAAAAAGCCAGGCCAGGCAGGGGAAAAAAGTCCCAATTTAAACCCAGGCCAATTTGGGAATTCAGCTGACACAGCAAGCAAACGCGATCAGTAAGAAGTGAGAGGGAGATGATTTATGTTTTGTGCCTGAGGATCCACGGAAGACTTTCAGGTGTCATCAGGGCCCCCCAGTGATCTTTAGCAGCAATTAGGGCCCCCTCCCCTCACTGGCCTGCCTGGTTTTAGGCTCACGCTGCCACCTCCTCCCCTGAGTAGGGGAGATCTTAGAAGCCTCTCTCCCTTGCCTGACTTCTCTTTTTCAACTTTCACATTTGGATGAAAATGGGACACTGGCATTCCCAAGAGAGAACATGATTGAGTGCTGGGCTCCTGAGAGGGCAGTGCATTGCCAGCATAGGATGCTTAGGTTTGGAACCTCCATGCCCTTCCCTGCTGCTTTTGGGGGCCAAGCATAGCAGGGGTCAGGGCCTCTGAGTCTGGGACGGGGACCTGGGTTCTGTGTAGTGGGAGAGATCATCTTCTCTCATCTTCCTGCTCCAAGCACTGCGTCCTGGGATGTTGGCATGGAAGGGGCTGCCCAGCCTGCCCTCTCTGGCTCTGAACCACACAGAGAGCCAAAGCAATGCAGCTAGCCAAGAAGAGATGCTCTAGGTTAGCTGCGGGAGAAGAAAGATCCAGTTATTACATATTTGCATGGTGGCGGCGGGTCAGCTGAGTGTTTTGTGTTTTGTTAATGAGCTCTTCAACACTAGCTCTCTGGATTGAGGGTCAATGGGTGGGCGTGCTCAGCACAAGAAATGAAGGAACTGGGTCAAGGACACACAGTTTCTGGCCACGCTGGAGGTGGCATTCTCAGCCAGACCTGTCTCATGCAAAGTGATGGTGCTGTGGTAATAATGTAGGAGGTGCTTCTCCTGGTCCTCGGATGCCTCCTTGTTAAACCTGATTGATCCAATGGACTGAGCGGCTCGGGAGCCGCCTGCCCTTTGCTCTGCATACCCTGTGATGGCAGTGGCCGGTGCTACAAAGTGAGAAAGCAGGCTTTGAGAGGGGAGCTGTGTTTTTGGCAGAGAGTACTTCCTGCAATAAGATGATTAGCCAGCCGCCCCTCCCATAGTGGCAGCCTGCAGCAGCACACTGCCCCTCTCCACTGTGTATATGTTGGATTAACTAATAACAGGAAAAAGTAAAGAGATGTTCTCCAAGGCATTTAGAACTTGGACTTGAGTATCTTAAAGCCCTTTCTCCACCTTTAAAATGGAGCCCCTCTGCCTTGCTAGGGTGGCTGCCTCGTGTTAGGTGAGTCCCCCAAGTTACTTTTTATAGCTTTCTGTCTCCCCGTCTACCGTCAGGATGTCTGTCACCTGTCACTCCTCACTGTTGTCACTGATCCTGTCTGATGCAGCTCTCCTGCTGCCATTTAATTTGTTCTTTTTAATTTGCTATGGGCTTGGAAACAGATACTCAAGCTTATTAGACTTGTGTATAAAATAAAGAGGTGTTGTGTGATTACTCCAGGGACCTGCTAAGTCAAGTGCATTCGCTTTGGTATGTAGGCTTGAGATTTCTATTTTACTGTTTCCCAGGTCATTTCTGGTGTTTTCTAGCACCTGGCTGTGTTCTCGACTGGGGAATCTAAGGCCAGTTGAAGTGCAATCAGGCAAAGTGACATGAACCATGACAAGGACTGCTTACTTTTATACCCATCGATACTATATTCTGAAGCCTCTCCAGCATCTCCCTCTTTTGCTTCTCTGAGAGATGCCAAGTGCCTTCTGGGCAATTGGGTTTTTGCTAAAAATTGCTGTTGGTAATTTGCAGGGACTTAGAGCTGGTTCAGGTGTTTGAAAAGATCCACTCGTCTCAGCAGAGGAATACAGCCAGTTTATTATGAAAAGTTTTATCCATCTTCACTCCTCAGCTGTCCCCAAGTTCAGTTCTTCCCCTCCTCCCCAGCATGGCCACACTATCTCTGAGCCCTTCTTTATTGGCTTAGAGGGCACTTTCCCTTCCTTGAATTCTCCAATTCTGCCCCGTCCTGGTTAAATCCCACTTCACCATGAAGCCTTCCCTTATCCTACATGAATTTCTCCAACCTTTTGCATCTGTTCAGCAGTTCACTGATTTACTCCACAGGTATTTATGAAGCCTTTGGTACTATATCACATCTGTTTTTGGATTTCATGTGTGTGTCACACCTTCCTCCATGAGCAGAGGTTCTCAGCCTGGGCTTCACGTTAGAATCACCTGGGGAACTTTTAAAACTCTGATGCTCAGGCTGCACCCTAGTCCCATTAAATCAGACCCTGGAAGCACATTTTTTTTAACTTTGCCTTTTGAGATAATCCTGGATTTGCATGCAATTGCAATAAATTGTACAGAGGTATTCCTGTACCCTTCACTCAGTTCTCCCTTCCACATGGCAGCATTTTGCATAACTATAGTACAATATCACAAATGGAAAATTGACTGGTACAACCCACCAAGCTTATCCATTCAGATTTCACCAGTTTTTGCATTGGTGGGTGTGTATTTAGTCCTGTGCAATTTTATCACATGTGTAGATACGTGCCAGCCAAGGGTCTCTCCCTTTTCCACAGGTCCTGGAGACCTGATTTGAGATCGTGCATGTCAGGTCGCTGGAGTCCTCTTCTGGCCCGCTTGCACAGATAGCTATTTGCAGGGCTCGGGAATGAAATTGAAAATAGACCAAACAATGTGACAGTTTTCTCCTGCTATTTTTTCTTCCACGAACAGAATGTTCAGCATTATTTTTTTCTCTTTGTGCAATACTGCAAGTGAGAAATAATCTGATTGGAATGCTGGCTTATGCTGTTTATAAGCCTGCAGTCTCCCGCAAGCTGTGCACAGGGAGCTTTCCCGAGGAGGACATCTAGGGACTTGCAGGATGAAAGGTTTGGGGAGTCTCTTCTGCCACACCCAAAATCCTGGTGAGGCTAGGAAGGAAATGCGTGGCATGCATATGGATGGTACCCCTGGAGGCTTCTCTTTTTCCTGGGAGTGTTCTCATGCATTTTGCCTGAAAACCATCAAGGAGTGGACTAGCCCATTCACACAGGGCCTGGGAAGGAAGGGTGAGCGTGTCTGAGACTGGGGTACATTATGTCTCAGATTTTGTCTGCTGAATAGTGGGGAGGAGAGACGAGGACCTTAAGCTACCTGCTTGATTTTGTGAAACACATGGAATTTGAGGCCTGAGATGGACTGGCTGTAGAGAACACAAGAGCCTGGGTGACAGGTGGGTCGCAGGACAGAAGGATACTCTTCTGCATCCTCCTAGGGACTCCTTCCTAACCTCAAGAGAGGGGACAGAAAAGCATCATAATTGTCAGTATCACATGGGAACTTGGAGAAAGTGAAGTCCTTTATTTCCTGGGAGGCTTTAATCTGAGGATGTTAATTCTTTTTTTTTAAGAAACACGTATGGATCACTCACTCTGTGCCTGGTATGAAGCTTGGTTCTGGGGCACACAGCTAACAAACACAGGACAGACTAGGCATTTGTCTGTTTAGATGTGGATGAATTTTATTTTATTTTTTTCTCCTGGGGTAGGAGGTGAACTGGGTGGGGCAAGGGAGGAAGTTGATTATTTTGATTTATTCCAATTTACGAATGCCCAGAAGATGTAGGTATGGGACAATCTGATCACAAAGGTCACATTCCTCCCCTTTCATGCCCATGAAAGTATTCTAGATCTCGGTTGGATTGTGAGTTACACAGGTGAAGGCATTTGTCAAAAACTCATCAAAGTGTACACTGAAGATCTGCACATTTCACTGTATGTAAATTTTACCTTAAAAAAATCACACTCCAAACAGAAATGGAAAAGAAGCAGTGAAGCCCCAGTTAAGAGCAGTCCACTTTCATCAGGAATAAAACCTTGATTTTGAAATTTCGTTCTAACGACATTTTCAGATGCCAGAGCCCACTACAGTGAATATACCTGTGGCCCTGCAGCTCTGCCCTCCAAAGCACAGACATGTGACCTTCAGCAAACTCACTGCAGCCCTGCCTGGGTGTGCCTGTTTCTGCTTCTGGAACACTCCTCCCAGACCCCACTAGGACCAGCGTGGTCCCGCCTCCCCCGTGAAGCCTCTCTTGATCTCTCCAGTCAACCAAAGTGATCTTTCCTTTTTTTTTGCTTCACCTGCATTGACTGCCTTAATATAATGTGACTCTTATTATTCAGAGTCTTTCATTCACATTTACTAAATAAGCCAGCACATAGAAAGAGTGTAGAACAGTGCCTGGCACAAAATAAATGCTCAAGAAGTGATCATGACTATTTTTGTTGTTGCTATGTTTTATGCTTATGATCAGTCCCTCTAAGGCCTGTGTCTTTGACTGACATACAAGCTGATAAGTCTTGTGGGGACTGGGTTGTGTCCCTTTGGTGACCAGTGTGATGCTGAGCACTTGCGCCCGTTTGAATCCGTTGGAATCTGCAAAACCGTGTGTAAATACTCCAGGCAAACTTGAAGCCCGTGGGTGTAATAGAGACATGACTGAGGGAAATTCTAGCAGGGACCTCTGTACTTAAATGCAGCACCAATCAGATGGCATGAGGTGGGAGGGGATGCCCAGGATTCTAAGACTCTTGTCCAGCCCTGCTGTTGAGAGGCCTTGAGAAAAACCTGGTGCCAGGGCCAGCCGAGGAGTGGGTGTGGCAGCCACAAAGGCCATCTTTGTGGACAGCCTTTAGAATCTCCTGTGGGTGTCCTGAGGTGGGGTAATAAGATTCCACTTGATGACAGGAGCCCTGCCTTTCAAAGTGACACTTGGCAAAGGGACATCATGACAATGACACCTGCTCATCAGCCCTGTCCACCTCGAGTTGGCGAGGGCTGGGCCACCGTGCTCATTAGGTCGGCATCTGTCCCCACCAGCCTGCCGGCAGCTGATGCTCGTTAATCCTGGAGCCCCAAGCCTACTGGGCCGAAAGAGGCTGAGCTTTTAGAGCCATTTATGGCAATGGCCTCAGTGAGTGCTGCTAGATTGATTTATAATTGGGCTGAGGAGCCTCCCTGCGTCCCCGGAGCCCAGGCTCTTAAACTGGGCCAGCCCAGGAGGGTGGTTTTGGCTCACTGGTTTTGTGAAAAGGACAAATGCAGAGCTGGGGTTCCCATCAGACCCGGCATGGATGGTGTCTCCACAGAGCTGACTCCTGCACACCCAGGGGCCTCCTGGCTTAGCCGCCTTGGACATGTGGTTCCTTGTTGGGACACCAAATAGAACCTGTGATAGTGAGGACGTGGACTCTTCAGGAGAGCAGAACACTCAACAGGGTCTTCCTGGCCGGCTTTGGGATCAGTCCTCTGAAGTCATAACAGTTTCACAGGAGAATATCAATAATGAAAATGGCAGATTATATTTATTGTCTGTTTTACATCTGCTTGGCATTGATCTAAAGGTTTCAAATGGATCATCTCATTCAGTGAAGCAAGAGTTATCAGGCCTCTTTGGCAGATAAGGAAATTGAGGCACCAAGGGTTCCATAACTTGCTCAGGGACACACCGTACTAGAGGCAGAGCATAGCTTTGGACTAGGGTGGCTTAGCTTGGGGCCTTGGTGCCTTTACTTTCTGCTGCTCCGAGCACGGGACTTGGCATTCCCAACCTAAGCAATGGGTCTGATGGATTGTCAGAGATCCTGGGAGCCTCCATATTGAAATGGCAGTGCCCAGGGTGATGAAAGAGAAGGTGACTGGCAGTCAGAAGACTGGAATTCCAATTTCCTTCTGGCCGCTAAGCAGTCGTGTGACTAGGTATATCACTTTTCTCCCCTGTGCCCTTCATCAAATAGGCATACTGTTCTTAGTTGTTGCTTTTAAATAAGGATATCGGCCCACAATAGATATTAAAACACTGAGAAAATAATTAATAATGATGACTGTGACTGCCGTTGACCCAGTAGGAAGGCCCCCAGCATAGGTCGAGAGCTTGAAGGAGAGTATCATATTTCAGGTGGTAGAGACAGTGGCCTTTTGACAGTCTAGGAGCTGCTTCATCGTTTGCCAGGATGAATCCCTGGTTCTCTCTGTTGCTGTCTTTCTGTGTCCTGTGGAATTTCCCGGATTTGGGGGAAACTGATGTCTACTCACGTCTTTGGGTCTTTTCTTTCTTCTGGCATGGGGCTCTTACGAGTGTGTGGTAAATAAAGCACCTAATGCCACCTCGTTCCCCTAATTCTTCCTACTACCTGCTCTCCACTTCCCCTTGTGCCTGTTTCTCTCCTTCTGCTGGTTCACTGTCATCAAAGACACATCTCAGTACCCAAACTGTGCACCCAACTGGCTTCACTGCTGCAGGTTTCAGATCAGCTCGAGTGATGGTGGTGCTTTTTACGGCAACAGAAGCTGCTGATGCATAATTCAACAAACAATCCAGAATTGCATCAGAATCCAAATTACTCACATCAGAAGGATCTTGATGTTAAACACTGTCTCTTAAAAACCAACTTCATTCATGCCGGTTCCTGTGCTTTTATCTTCTAGTATTTGTAAAATTTGGGGGAAGACTGAGATGTGGAGAAGACTTTTAGCCTAAAACGGATGGCTGGGTATCCCTGCAGAGAATGCGTGTGGTATGATGTCCCCAGCCCCCATCCCTGGGCCAGCTGTCAGAGTAGCAGGTGTCTGTGTCTGGATCTTGGGGCAGGATTTCCCTAGGCCCCAGGCAGGTGTGGGGCAGGGTCGCCCCCGGAGGCTCTGGTTCCCACACCAAGGCAGGGTCTTTCCCTAAAGAAGCCAGCATCCTGCTTTACTCTGGAGAGGCTGCGTTGCACCGTGGTTAAGAGTGCACAGGCTTTGGGAGAAGCCACCTCAGGTTCAAAGTCTGGCCCTGCTGGCCAGGTGCGGTGGCTCACACCTGTAATCCCAGCACACTGGGAGACTGAGGCGAGTGGATCACTTGAGGCCAAGAGTTTGAAACCAGCCCCATGTCATGGTGAAACCCAGTCCTCTACCAAAAATACAAAAAATTAGCCGGCCATGGTTGCACACACCTGTAATTCCAGCTACTTGGGAGGCTGAGGCATGAGAATTGCTTGAACCCGGGAGGCAGAGGTTGTAGCAAGCTGAGATTGTGCCACTGCACTCCATCCTGGGTGACAGGGGGTGACTCCATCTCAAAAATAAATAAATAAATAAACCCAAAACCAAAGTCCGCCCCTGCCACTAATCAGTTGTTTAACCTTAGGCATGCTACTTAACCTCTCCGTGACTTAGCTTCCTTATCTATCAAGTGTGGATAAAAATAGGATGTGGTAAATAAAGCACCTTATTTGGAATCAGGATGCTAACTGGCTTCATCATTTGTTTCCCGGCCATGGGGACCCTGGTCATTCCTTCTAGAGCGAGTGGTTATGGATTGCACTTGCATCTGGGCTTCTTGCTTTTTCTGGGAGGCAAAGAAAGTCAAGTGTTTATCTTACAGTGCTGTTGCGAAAATTCGAGTTAATATATATGAGTGCTACATACGTGTGGCTATTTGTCTCTTCCAGAAACTTCCATAGATACCTAGGGAACCCGCGGGTCTCCCCATTCCTTTTATGAACTCCCCAGTTTTCGAAGCATGACATATACTCTTCAGTATCTGGACTGAGTCCCCAGAGTCCTTTCTGCCTATCCATGGTGGGGATATCCCAGGGGGCTGGCTGAAGGCTTTCTCTTGATGTGATCACTTTGACCACTGGCTCCCCATCTCTAGGGTGCATTTACTCTAAGCCTACTTTGGTTCAGCTGTGTGTCCCAGGAAGCCCCCAGGCAACATCACTGTCTATCTCCAGTGAGGCTTAAAGGATCCGAAATTTATAGCTCACCAAACTATGGCAGCTCTTGGGATACCAGTTGCCCATAATTTGGAAGAAAGCAAAACACCCCCAAACAGTGAAAGCTTTCTGTGTCTTGAACATATGTACAGGCAGAGGTATAATGGGAGAAACACTCATTTGGAATCAGGCTGCTAACTGGCTTCGTCATTTGTTTCCCAGCCATGGGGGCCCTGGTCATTCCTTCCAGAGCGAGTGGTTATGGATTACACTTGCATCTGGTCTTCTTGCTTTTTCTGGGAAGCAAAGAAAGTCAAGTAATATTCTCCCCTCTTTACAAGAGGCTAATTGAGGATCCCAGCTTCCAGGCTGTCTGTCTATCAGAGGCAGCCTACATGGGTGCCAGGGCTTAACTGACTGCTGCTTCCCCCTGGTTCTGCCCAGCAGCATGTCAGGGGCCACATGGCCAGACATGAGATGCACAGGTGGGATGCACATGCCAGCCTCCCTGCGATACTTCAAATAGGACTTTGTGCCCCCACTCAGTGCTGCATCATCAAATTTATGGGGCTGACACCCCCTCTCAGCAGGACTCTCTCTGGGGTCCCTCCCAAGGTTTCCATTGATTTCTTCCTCTTACAGCGCCTCAGACTCTAAAGAAAGTACTTATTCATCTTGTCCCCACTCCTCATCTTCCTTTCTGCCTGAATGGCCACCAGCCAGCTCCTTGTCCTCAGCCATGACAACTAGCCCCCATAAAACCCGTGGTCCTGTTATCCTGCAACAGCTGCAAACCGGTGATTTCTAGGAGCCTGGAGGACAGGCTGTGACTTCCACTCAAGTCCAAACCTACACCTGAATGCTTAATTGAATGTTTCCCCCATTATTTCCAGGAGTGAAAAGTGGGTTATTTGGTCAATAGCTCTCCTAGCTGTTCATCAGCAGCTGTGGTGGCTACCTGTTTGCTGTAAGACTGCAGAGAGATGCAGCTTCACTTTTGCTGGAGTGTGCAGCCACACCTGTCCCGGAAAGGCAGAACTACATCTGCATGTGATGAGGCCCAGGATGCCTGAAGGCTGAGAATCCCCAGGGCTGGTCCCAGAGCTCAGCTGACTGGTGGATCAGAGTCACAGATGGCCTCAGAGAATTCTGGCAAAGCAGAGGGATATTTTAAGTGGGGGAAGAACGGCAGGAGCTCAGAGCAGGACTGCACACACAGTGGGTGGACCAGCAGCTTCCTCATGACTAGAATCCCAGGGCAGGGGCAGTGGGAAAAAGTGGGGAAAAGTTCTTCATAGATTCTCATGATTTTTTCCTGGGTTCATTCATGGCCCTGGACTCACACTAACTTGGTTTTAATTTCATGTTGCATGCAATGTGACTTCTAAAAGATGGCTAATCTTAGCACAGAGAGGTGAAGGAGTTTACCCAACTTCACACAGCAGGTTAAAAGCAGAGTAGAAGTGAAAACCCAGTTTTCTTTTCTTTCAAAGCAGTATTTGCACTTCTGACAGCTAGAATCACAGACCCAGACAACAGGGACACCCAGGGTCAGAGAGGTGAAGCGACTTGCCGAAGTCATACAGCCTATTTGTGGCAGAGCTGGGACTAGAACCCAGGTTCCTACCTCTTAATCTAGTGTTTGTTTCACTTCTCACTCCGGATCACATTCTCTGGTCCCTTCACCTGCTCCCCTCATTAGCTAGGGAGGAGGGACCCTCCTAGGGACTGGCATCTGCTGGTGCCATCTGCACCAAATCGGCTTGGGTGTCTCGAGGGGGTAGGACAGAGGCAGCCCTACTGGCTGGGCACTGCTTCAGAGGAAACTCGGCCCCATCCCGGCCCAGGGGCAAGCTTTGCATGAGCACAAACTGTTCCCTTCCCCCTCTTCCATGTGTCCTGGGTCTTGGCCAGGGCTTGGAGAAAAAAAAAAAGAAATCTGGATGGCGGCTAGCCAGGCCGACTCCCAGGTTGTCAGAGGATTGGGGAAGGTCAGGCAGAGATGCCAGTTAACAGAAAAAAAAAAAAAAAAGAGGGTGGGGTGCAAATTGGTGGTCTGCGTCTCAATACCACTGTGCCTGGAATCTTTAATAGGTCTTGTCGTAAGTTGGCAGAAGAGCCTGGATTGTTACACAGCCCCACTTCTGAGTCAAGCCTGGGCTCTGCTGCCATGCTCTGAAGATGGCTCAGTGTCCTGGTGCCGCCCCGCTCTGCCAGTTTCATCCAGGCTGAACTTCAAGCCTTTAAATGTCCAGTTTTTCTCTTACATGGAGTCAGGGGCCTCTTCTTTGGATTCCCACCCTCCTCTCCACTTCCCTTGCCATGTCTGCTTACTCTTCTGCCTCTCCTCCTAGCCTCGGAGTTTCTAGAGAACGGGGACCATGTCTTGCTGCACTCTGTATTCTCAGTGCTTAGCACAGTGTTGTGTAGTGTTATGCTCACTAAATATTTCTCAGACGAATGAATGAATGAATGAATGTGTAGCTAACAAAATTAGGACTTGAGTGATGAGCTTGTTGGGAGGGAGGGTGCTCCCATGATAATCAGCCATGCCCAAATCCAGGTTCATATGTGGGGCTGTTTGCTCTTGACTCCTTTGTTTGACACCCAGGTTAAAGCCAATGCACCCTCTCTGGATCATGGGTTCTTGGGGTAAAGCCCATTCACTGCCTTAGGTGCTGGGCTGATAATCAGATGAGAGACATAGTCTGGCAGGGGAGTGGGATTTATCACCCGCTGTAGGAACCCAGAATGGGGAGTGGGAGAGTCTTCTTGGGTGGGTGGGGCTGGGGTCAGTGGTGATGGTGGGGGTGTTGGGGTCAGTGGTGCTGACAGAGAAGGTGAGCATGAGCTAGGCCTTGGAGGATAAGTGAACATTTCCAACGAAAAGGATGAGGAACAGCATGAGAAAATTCGGAGAAGGAAACTGACAACTGGTATGGGGAACTGTAATAGTTTTATTTGGCTGGGGCATGGAGTAGGGTGGGATGGGGTAGGGCATGGATGCAGAGGAGGCTGTGAAGCACCTTCATGCCAACTGGAGGAGATCCTCTGCTGTGGGGCATGGGTGCTCAGATGGACACAGGGAGGCGGCATCTTCTAGGGCTGCTGGGTTTTGTGAATGATCATGCCTTTTTTGTCTCCTGGCCAGCCTGGGGTTCAACAGGACTCCAGTGTCTGTGTCCACTCACTGGTTTGAGATGCCTGGACCTGCACAATGACCAGGATGGCTGTGGCTCACAGGATTGTTGTAGCCTCCAACAGCGGCCCCTTCTCCTCAGGACAGCCTAGGCGAGGCTGAAGCCTGGCTGTTGCCACAGTAACTGCCAAGCAGGGCACACAGCAATGCGCGATGCTCAGCTCTGCACTGGACCTCACTGCAGAAGAGCACTGAGGCCAGACAGCAACTGCCAGAGCCTCTGGGGCACCTTGCTACCTGCCTGGAGCATCACCCGCCAGGGGTGAGCCTCCTGCCGGCTTGGAGTATCATGACTGTGAGCCCAGGAGACCTGGGAAACTCAGGGAGTGGCAGCCCTGGAAAGATTGTGAGGACAGATTGGGAGAAACAATGTCTGCACTTTTCAGAGAGCATCTGAAAGACAGGCCAGGGCCTCCTGATAGCAGGTGCACATTTACAGACCACATGAAGGCTAGTTAACTTTGTTGCCTCCATGATACCCTTCCATTACTACATTTCTTCATACATACACTTATTAGTGTAATAAATATTTTTCAAGTGCCCATGATGCCCTTGGCACATGGATGCTGCCCTCCAGAAAATTACTTTCTAGGAGGACAGAAATATCAATGAGTCATTCCCACGCACACTAACGTGTGCTTCTTCCAGGAATCTTTTTTTTTTGAGACCGAGTTTCACTTTTGTTGTCCAGGCTGGAGTGCAATGGTGTGATCTCGGCTCACTGCAACCTCTGCCTCCCAGGGTCAAGTGATTCTCCTGCCTTAGCCTCCCGAGTAGCTGGGATTACAGGCACCTGCCACCATGCCTGGCTAATGTTTCATATTTTTAGTAGAGATGGGTTTTCACCATGTTGGCCAGGCTGGTCTTGAACTCCTGACCTCAGGTGATCCACCCATCTCAGCCTCCCAAAGTGCTGGGATTACAAGCATGAGCCACCAGGCCCGGCCATTCCAGGAATCTTTTACTGATGCTCCAGAGCCTTGTGCCCTCCAAAGACTATGGAGTCTGCCTCAGTGGCCTTCCTGGCCTCTGACTACTGGATGACCTGGACAGTGAGGACCCCAGCAGGAGACTAGTGGGGTGGAAAGGATAGAGGTTGGAGATTAATTCACACTAGTTCCCCACCTTTAGCACTCCCCTCCCACCCAGTGTCCACCACTGCTGGGTAGCCTGGGATTGGCTGTATCCTCTACCTAAGATCACTTCTCAAAGTGATCTGCCCTACGATTCTCCTTTCAGCTTCCAATAACCATCCCCATTCCTTGCTCTCTCAGGCTAAAGGGTTATAAGGGTGGTTTACTTTTGCTAGCCCCGGGATCCTGCATTATCCCTTGAGGTTGCCCATTAGTTCACATGGGTGAACCAGAGAAGAAATTGGAACCTATCAGCACAAGCTGTCCCTAGTAACAGAAGACAAATGCAGGGAGGTTCTACTTCTTCTTCAACATGCTTTGCCAGTCACTATGGGGGAGATCAAGTAAGGGAAAGGAAGTGGGTTCCCCTAGCCCCAATTCTCCTGCCCTGAGCCTGATGCTGGGCATTGCATTTCCCATGTCACCTACCTGATGCCACCTTGCAGCATGGCCACACACACACGCATGCACACACGTGCACATACCTGCTCCTGCCAGCCGCTGGTACTCTTCCATCCTCCTGGCTGGGCACAGAATCTCCTTTCCACTAATGCTAACTGGCATTGAGGCTAAACAGAAACTAGATTCCATCATCCCTTTGCTTTGCTCAAAAGGAAAAGGATGGGGTAAAAGGGAAACTCCCTAAGACTATGGTGCTGTGGTACAGGGAGAAATAACTAGAGTTTGCCCTCTGCGTTCCTTCCCATCCACTGCCTTCTGTGCTTACCAGCTTTTGAGTCACCAGCAAAGAATTTCCTGTCTTATTACAGACATCATTTTTCAACATTAAAAGCACAAAAGGAGAAAGGAAAAGCCTTAGCCCAGCTTGTGCCCAACCAATGTGAGGAAGTACAAGCTCCTTGGGACTTTCAAGGAGTGCAAGTAACTGCTGAAAGGCAGGGTGTGGCTGGGCATGTCTCAGGAAACACTGAGGAGGATGGTTGGTGGGCAGAAGGGGGCTGGGACTCATGGGGCAGAGAAGCAGGGGCCATGCTGTGACACATCCTGGGGCTTGCTTTGCCAGAGAGAGAAGTTAATGATGGCTGTGTTTCCAGTGGGGGCCTTTTCTTTTTTTTTTTTTTGTTATTATTTTTTATTTATTATACTTCAAGTTCTGGGGTGCATATGTAGAACATGCAGGTTTGTTACATAGGTATACATGTGCCATGGTGGTTTGCTGCACTCATCAACCCGTCATCTACATTAGGTATTTCTCCTAATGCTATCCCTCCCCTATCCCTCCACCCCCAGACAGGCCCCAGTGTGTGATATTCCTCTCCCCATGTCCATGTGTTTTCATTGTTCAGCTCCCACTTATGAGTGAGAACATGTAGTATTTGGTTTTCTGTTCCTGTATTAGTTTTCTGAGAATGATGGTTTCCAGCATCCACGTCCCTGCAAAGGACATAAACTCAGCCTATTTTTGGCTGCATAGTATTCCATGGTGTATATGGGCCACATTTTCTTTGTTCAGTCTGTCATTGATGGGCATTTGGGTTGGTTCCAAGTCTTTGCTGTTGTGAACAGTGCCACAGCAAACATACATTTGCATGTGTCTTTATAGTAGAATTATTTATAATCCTTTAGGTATATACCCAGTAATGGGATTGCTGGGTCAAATGGTATTTCTAGTTCTAGATCCTTGAAGAATCACCACACTGTCTTCCAGAATGGTTGAACTAATTTACACACCCACCAACAGTGTAAAAGCATTCCTATTTCTCCACATCCCCTCCGGCATGTTGTTTCCTGACTTTTTAATGACCGCCATTCTAACTGGTGTGAGATGGTATCTTACTGCCCAAAGTAATTTATAGATTTAATGCTATCCTGATCAGGCTACCATTGACTTTCTTCCCAGAATTGGAAAAAGACTACTTTAAATTTCATATGGAACCAAAAAAGAGCCTGCATAGCCAAGACAATTGTAAGCAGAAAGAACAAAGCTGGAGGAATCATGCTACCTGACTTCAAACTATACTACTAGGCTATAGTAACAAAAACAGTATGGTACTGGTACCAAAACAGATATATACACCAATGGAACAGAACAGAGCCCTCAGAAATAATGCCACACATCTGCAACTATCTGATCTTTGACAAACCTGACAAAAATAAGCAATGGGAAAAGGACTCCCTATTTAATAAATGGTGTTGGGAAAACTGGCTAGCCATATGCAGAAAGCTGAAACTGGATTGCTTCCTTACACCTTATATAAAAATTAACTCAAGATGGATTAAAGAATTAAATGTCTAAGACCTAAAACCATAAAAACCCTAGAAGAAAACCTAGGCAATACCATTCAGGACATTGGCATGGGCAAAGACTTCATGACTAAAACACCAAAAGCAATGACAACAAAAGCCAAAATAGACACGTGGGATCTGATTTAACTAAAGAGCTTCTGCACAGCAAAAGAAACTACCATCAGAGTGAACAGGAACCTACAGAATGGGAGAAAATGTTTGCAATCTACCCATCTGACAAAGGGCTAATATCCAGAATCTACAAAGAACTTAAACAGATTTACAAGAAAAAAAATATCAAACAACCCCATCAAAAAGTGGGCAAAAGATATGAACAGACACTTCTCAAAAGAAGACATTTATGCAGCCAACAAACATATGAAAAAAAGCTCATCATCACTGGTCATCAGTGGGGTCCTTTTCTTTTGAGAATGTTGTCTCTTCCAGTCCGAGCTCTGTGAAGGCCACGTGTCTGCTCTGAGCTGCCAGTCATGGCTTGTGGGATTCAGGTTCCTCTCATGTGTTATGGGACTTGACAGAAAGAAGCCCTGCTTTGAGGAATAGAATAATGAAGGCTAATGCTTCCTAGAATCTAGCAGAATTGGAAGGGAGGGCTGGCATGAGCCCCAGGCTTGAGCTGATCGTACCCTGAATTCTACAGCCCAAAGTTTGAGACAGTTTCTGTCTTATCCACCCTTGAAACCAATGTCGTCCCAACTTGTGGCCCCAATGCCTCTTAGGACCCCTGGGAGAAGTAATTGGGTGAAACTCTTCATATGTACTTATTCTCCAAAATGTTGAACAGCTGGAACCCCTTAGTTGGATTGGTAAAAGTACATGGTCAGGACCACAGAAAAGACATTAATAAGGAGCCTTTTTTTCTGAACTAAAATTGTTAGGGTAGACTATTACAATATAATAACGAGTACAAAATTGTCACTGTGGTGGAATATCTGGTGACTGGGACTAATATGAATGATTGACTTACATATTCATTTTCTTGTATTAATCTCAGGCAGGGACACAATCTGGCTGGGTGACTCTGGATGAGACACTTAACCATGGGGGTCCTCAGTTTCCAGGGTCTCCCCAGCTCTGTGTATTGGTGATTTTGGGTGGAAGGGGAGAGAACTATGGAAGTCAGATTGAAGTGACGGTCACAGTGCAGGTGGGACAGGAATAGGGAGGATAGGTGTAGGAGAGTGCTCCGAAAAGGGAACTAGGGCCCCCACCTGCCCCCTGAGATAGAAGTCTCTTATGAATCTGTACATATTCCTTGTGATTTCCTTTCAGCTGTACTGAAGGGGCTGTGACTTCTCTCCTAACTTGTGTGCAGGTTGAATGTTTTAATTAAGATCTGGGCTGCTGGTCGGTGGGAATTGATTGAAGCGGGTCTGCAGTCCTGTACAGAAGCAGAGACACGCCGCAGGAAGGAGGTGCAGAAAGAGACCCTGGGGAGCTTCCAGCCTCTCTGGCTCTATGCTGGAGACAGAGCAGGGTGCAGAGAGCCGTTAATGGCCAAGCAGATTAGGAACATGGTTCCGGCTGAGGGCATAAAGCCCTGGTGAATGATAATCAAACTTGCAGCCAGTCAACCAGCTAAGCAGACAAGATCTAAATAAACATCCTGCTGTCTCTGCTTGGGCCACGATCTCCATTACAGAATCAAGTTGTCCCCTCCAGCACACTGACCTTAGGCTCTCTGCTTCATCCTGGTGCAATGCCCATTTCCCAATATTGGATTCATAAATGTCTCTCACCCTTTGTGCTCACTCTCCTGAGCTCCCTTTGGATCTGGCAAGTGAGTGCCATCATTCTCTGGTAGCTTCTGAACCATAGAGTTACCTGGCGACAGATGAGCTATCCAGTTTTCTCAGCTTTTCTTCTTCATTCTTGCCAGTTACTCAACTCCCATAAAACATTTCAGCCTGCAGACCCTGCCAATTTTTACACCCCCTCTTCTCTCCAACTTAGTTAAGGCACTTCAACGTTGAGTATCTCCTTTACTCAAAGACATTGTGAAGGTTGGATGAGAGGAAAACATAATCTATTAGCTCAGAAGCCTGGTCTGTTCTAGCACATCTCAAACTTTCACATGCACATAAATTGCATGGGAATTTTATGCAAAGGCAGATTCTTATTCAATAGGTTTGAGGTGGGACCTGAGATTCTGCATTTCTTGCAAGTTCGCAGGTAATGATGATCTTGGTCCTTGAACCACACATTGAGGGGCAAGGATCTAGACCAGTGCAATTCAGAATATACTCTGTGAACAAGTTATTGGTCTGTGCTGAGATAGGTACAGACATTGAGAGTGAGCATTTAGAAATCTATATAGCAATTTGATATTGATGCAATATCCCAGTGCTTAGTCAATGCATTTGTATTTTGCAGCTTTAAGTTTCACTCTTCTAGTAATTTGTTCTTCTAGTATTTGACAAAAGCATCTAGCTACAATAGATGGGAAATTTTACAGAATGGCCCTTCAAAACAGTTTGAGAAGCCCTGGCCTATGTGACATGTGATGTGCTTTGCAGTCCCTGAGATTCTCTGATGCTCTGCAGCTTGTGCACACAAGTGTCCTGTCTTTGGGGGCAACCCTGGGGAACATGATCCCTGCTGAGGCTCTCAAGTCAGGTCCCTAGAATATCCTCATCCCACCGGTTTTCCAGGCTCCATGTTTTCTTTCCACAACAGAATCCTGGATATTTCTGATTAGGGTTTAACGTACCAAGGGGATATGCTTAGGAAAGGCCGACCAACAAGAGAGGCAGCCAGACAGCTTCTGAGCCTGTGGCCCCAGAGGTGTCCACCCCAAGCCTGGGCAGCCTGCTTCCTTCCCCACTAAGCAGGATTTTACTCTAATGTAGTATCACCTGCACCACTTCTGAGAAGGAAAAAGCCAGGCTGCAAAACAAGCCAGTGAGAAGGCTTCCTGCCTTCTGTGCCCACAGGGGAGGGCTGGGTGTTAATGAACCCAAGTGCAGTCATAACAGGAATGAGACCAGCTGGAGCCCGCCCGTGTTTGACCAGCGGTCATTTGGCAGGATCCAGACTGCTGGGGGAGTGGTCAGAGACGCAAACACAGCCCCGTGTTCTCCCTGCAGAAGCTGTCTTTGTTGTTCTTGGACCACTGTGGGCCAGGACTGGTGGGGATGACCCTGGGGATGCAGGGCTGGCAGGATTCCTTTCAAACTCACTCCTTTTCTTCCCAGCTTGTTTCGATGCTGGGCAGCTCACGGGGCCCCTCTGTCAATTGACTGATCGGTTTTATATTCCGCCCTTCTGAGCTGGAGGTAATCCCTCAAAGATCACTGCTCTGTGGAACATCATGCCATCTTTACTAAATACTAATTAAGTTTAAAAACCACAGAGAAAAGGGGCTGATATTGAATAACCATGTGTTGAATGATCTTCTTCCATCCTTTGGAAATCAGCCACTTCAGTGTTCAAAAACAATGTGATTTCAGCTAGGTTCAGATTTAATTGAGTGGATGGATTTTGATTTGTGCTTATGATTTATTGAATGACCCTAAGCTGCTTTATCTTTTAATTTTTGCAAATTATTAGTGAGGGGCAAGGTTGGCCACAGGAGGGCTTGTCACTGAGAATGTGTGTGTGTGTGCGTGCACGCGTGCCTGTGAGTGTGTGCACGCGTGCGCATGCATGCTCACCTTTGGATAAAAAGTGATACTTGGTAAGGTGGGGCTTCGAGGTTGTTCTTTCAGGGATATAGGCGAGGCATCCTGTCCTGATCATTCCCTTTACTGTCTAAGGCACGTGCCACCATACAGCTTGCCGAGCCAGGTGCCTGGGGCCGGGTGTAACATCCATGGCCAGGGAACAGAAGTAAAGTTGTTTGGTTGACCCAGGATTTGGACTCCAACTGTGGCCTCGTTAGTTCTGCTCCATAGCCATTGAGGCTCTTAATACATTTTGTAATACATATTTACTGTATTTCAGTAAACATGTGCTGTAATACATATTTGCTGTAAATGTAAAGGAGAAGGGGAATAAGGGGCCTTGTGGGCACATCTTGTGCATCATGGTCTAAGTCTGCTAAGGTTTCATCTTGTCCAGATGCCTGGTACCAGCCACTGCCCTACCCTTGAGCTACCGATGGGACCCCCATCCCACAGAGCAGCAGTGACTCTGGAAGTCCTGTTCTCTAGCTGTTCATCAAACTGAGAAAAACTTCAGAGCTGTGTAGGCTTATTTAGTGTGTTGTCAGCCTTGGATATTGAAAAATGGAAACAGATGAGACACATCTACCTCCCTGTGACCCCAGCCATACATCATAGCTCACGTTCTGCCACCCCAGGTCCTTAGGGAAAAAAGACTTTGGAGAATGTGTCTCTGCTTAGCTTGGCTAGGTAGCTGGTCTCTTTTCCCTGCCCCAAGCATCCCATGGGTACTCTTGGACAATGGAGTGTAGGCATGTTTGACTCTTGTGGTGTTATCACTTGTAAATGTCAGTGAAACTAACTGATTCTCCCATTGGAATATAGTTATCTCTTGGACCTAGTCTATTTCTTTCCTGATATATGATAGGATAACCTCATGCTCATTTGCCCACTTCTGCAGCCAAGTCACCTGGTCACTGTGTGTGTGTGTGTGTGTGTGTGTGTGTGTGTGTATGCTCATCTGTGTTTAAAGGTGTGTGTGCATACACAGGGCAGAGAGGATGGAGCCCACCTTACCGCAGCATCATGTAATTAACTCAGTGCTCAGAACCATCCCAGCCTCTGCAGGAAAGAGAAAAGGAAGCCAGTAGTGCCTGCTGAGCTGATCATATGTGCAAAAGCTCTGTTGGCATCTGGTTCAGGAGAGCACCCCAAAAAAGTTAATTGGTGTTGTTCAGTCTCCTTTCCTTAAGACTATGGTTACAACCAAGCATGAGCAGTGTCTCCTGCCTGGTCACTATCCAGCACGATTCCATAATTCTCCCATAAAGCCAGTGGGGAGGAGGAGGTGAGTGGTGAAGGGAGTGGAAACACTTGGTGTCATGTGCTCCCATCATTTCTACTAGCTTACTGGGAAATAAAATGTAGTCAAGAGTGTAGGAAGGCAAGATGTAAAATTAGAGACTGGTACTAATCTGGTTACCTGAAAACAAGTGAAAGTGCTGTAGATTTGTTCTGTTGCTGAGAACTACCACACTAAACTTTGTGTAGTTCCTGGAGGATGCACAACAGTGTAATTCTCTTTAGGGTGTGCCACAGGTTCCTGGTCTGTGGGAGGGAATGAATCAAGAGGGCTCTTGAGAACCTTCATCTGTGTGCTTGCTCCGGAAGTGAGTCCCAAAGCTGGAGATTTAGTGAGAGCAGGCATCCCCTCTGTGTCTGACTGTGTGTATTCTGGAGGCAGAGGTTTGTAACAGGCCATGTGCACCTGCATAGGGATGGGTAAAACAGGGACTTTGAAAGAGTTGAAAAGCATTATAAACAGTTGTTCAGAAACGAGTCCCAAGAGTTCCACGTGAAACTGGCTCTGTGTGCATTGAAACATGGCTGTTGGGAATTCTCACTTGTCCAACACCCCTGCAAAACAATGTGTAAATATTTAGGAAGACTTCAAAGTAGTCGAATCCTTTGAACTAGTGACAATTTTTTAAGAATCAATTCTAATTTGTTTTAAGAGTAATAATCACCAAGATACACATTTCAGGATTTATTTAGCCTATCGAAAATTGGAATCGATATATATACTCATTTAGAGGGGAATGGTTAGGTAGATTTGGTATATTTATGTAGTCATTGAAAACTTAGTTTATAAAGGCCAATCTTGTAATTGATTCTTGTGTGATAACATTCAGTGAAAAAGCACGAGACAATTAGAAAGCATGATACGATGAGTAAAATAAAAACTGGAAAGAGAACCACCAAAATGCTAACAGTAGTTGTGCTTGGAAAATGGGACGAGGTATGGTTTATTTATTGTTTTCTATTTATTTACATTTTTTTCTTAATTTTCTTTAATGAGCATTTATTACTTTTGTATTGGAAAAAATAAATTTTGAAAAATAGAATCCCAGGGAATGCTTTAGGTAGCATTTAAGTCTGAGGGTGAAGGTGCTTTGAAATATCCATGTCCAACCCCAGTGTGTGCAGCCAACCAACTAATTAACTCAGCAGTGAGGGGGTCTTTTTTCAAGTGGGTTGTATGGTTTGCTTGGTGGCTTGACCATCTCACAATACATGCCATGAGTGGGCTTCAGAGAGAGGGAGCATGGATGGGAGGGATCAATACAAGCCTTTCCCCACTGCTGGGATAAACCTGACTGCCAACAGGAATGTATTAAGGGGTTTCCTACAGAGGATGCACCCTGCTTTGAACTAAAGATGATACAGAAGAAGTACAAAGGAAAATTGTTGCCGATAAGAACTTGTATTCCTATTTAAGGATAAGACACTAAGACATAGACATGCAAAAATGTTCAGGAACATCATACATAACTACATTTGTGTATGCATATACTTGTGTGTGTGTGTGTGTGTGTGTGTGTATATATAAAAAAATACACATGCACACCCACGCATATATATACACTCACACACACATACTGCAAATACTCTCTCAAATATATTGGTAGCTCAATATATAGACAATATATAATTGGGCAATGGAAAATAAGCACTTGTTACACTGTGTTAGTAGCATTGTCTTTGAATACAAAGGACAGTGTATCCTTGCTGATCATTTTGATAGCGATAACAATTATTGCAGACCATGCCAGTGCCAATACTCTCTGTTATTAACGAGCTGATGATGTAGCAATCTCCATTTGCAAAATGCCACACATGACAATTTAAAAATCTTGATCCTTTCGTTAAAATTGACTGTGTATGCTCAGGGTGAAAGGCTGGTGGAGGTTTGAGGTCCCTGCCACGGGGACCTCATATTTGGTTCTCATTTGAATCCCTTCCGGTGAGCTTGAACAACCATCCTCATTTTACCAAGGAAGAAACTGAGATTTGAGTAGGCTGCATGAGAGCCTGAAGCCAGCAGCAGCAGGGGCTATGATTCTTGTGTCTACCCTGCACCCCTCAGCTGGTCAAATATTATCCAAGCAGGCAAGGCAAACAACCATGAAGGGCTCATACTGGAGCCTGGAATGTGTCTTTCTGACTCCTGCAATTGGCTGTGCTCTTAACCCTCTTCCCGCTTCCTCTTCTCTGGGCTTCAGGGAAAGAAGGAGACATCCTCAGCCTGTATGCTTTGTCCAAGAGGACAAAGGCAGGTGACCTATTAGAAAGCACATCTAGTGGTCTACCCTATACCCAGCCCAGAAAAGTCCCCCAGCTTTCTTTTCTCCCCTCTCCCTTGTATTGTATCATTCCCTGTGGCTTTTCCTGTGCTTTTTTTCCCCCTCCTCTCTCTCAAAGCAAGCGAACAGGAGTGTGAATAATTGATTGAGAGAAACTGGAATGACTAACAGTTCTGGTGGGAATCGTCTCTCACGTCAGGAAGCCTGCGGGGGTGCACAGATGACGACCAGACGCCTCTGGCTCCTGCCCTGGAGGGATTGTGGGCTGCAGGGGGTGCCCACCGGGCCCTGTGGCACCTGGCTGTGTCTGGATCCTGCTCAGGGCTCCTGGTGCTCTCCATTAAAGCCTCGGCCCTGGGCAAATGTTGCAGGATCTTGGAAAGTCCTCTGTTCCAATCTGATTTGAATCACACCAGATATCCGCTCCGCATTCATCCCAAATGTGTGAGTGTATGTAAAGTAGAACTAGGGGTATAAATTCTTTGCCTTATTAATATCCATGCCAGATGTTTCCAGACCATGTTCCTTGCAACTGGAATGTCGCTTGAAATTTAAATAGATGTTTTTCAATAAAAGATTATCTGGTCAAATTTGAGAAATGCTACATAGCCTCCTCTTAGAGATTCACTGCACACTTAAGTAAATTAAAACACCTGAGAAGTCTAGAAAATTTTTCCGCTGCATTTGTTTTCTTCAAACTTATTTGGCCGTTTGACATTTTGAATCACTTCTTTTTTGTTTTACATCGTGTAGGACACCGTCTCAAGTATACAATTTAGGAAAATGTTCTGTGCATCTCTGCTCCCTACCTCATATCTAGAAGGGACAAGATCAGACTGGAGATGTGAGTTTGAATCCTGTCTCTGCCTCATGCCAACTGTCAGACCTTGCAGGAATCTCTGAGCCTCAGTTTCCCCATCTATAACAAGGATACAACCAAACCAACCAGTCCTCAATTTGCAAGTGCTGCCTATTGCAGATAACAGTGCCCAGCAGAGTGCTTGGGATCCTGGAGATGCTCTATAATCTTGTATTGAAACTGATTATAGTCCATGGTAGATAAAATTACCTTGTAGCTAAGCAGAACAGATTCAGATCCGTTTCAGAAACATGAGTCTCTAACTCAGGAGATTTCCACAACTGTCCTTTGTAACCTGATCTTATTCTTGTGTTTAACCTTGGCAGTGGAAGTTCTTCCTGGTATCTTGCCTAATTTACTGGAGTTGGTGTTAATGCTCTTTCCCCCTAAGGCATGGCTCTTGGACCAGTAACACCTGAGAATTTGATAGACATAGACCCAGAGTTACTGAGGCAGGTGCTCTGAGTTGGGGACCAGCAATCGGGGCTTTAGCAAGTTCTTTGGGTGACAGGGTTTGGAAACTACTGCTCTAAAGCGTCATCTGTTTTGACTTTGCCAAGCACAATCTGAACTCCCAGGAGGCCCTGCTCCTGATACTTTAAATCTGTCCTGTCTCTTTTCCTGCCTCCCCATGGAGGACTGCTGTCTATTTTCTGGGTTCCTGGAATGTTGGCAAGTTTAAATCAGGATTATGAAATTATTTGAGAATGGCAATCTTCCATACTTTAGGAACACCGCAGGAAATGAAAGGCCACATTACATTATCTTCTCCCTCCGTGCCTTGGTCCTTCTGTCTGGGCGGATTCTCTGATTCCACCCATCTGCTTCCACAGCCATGTCAGGGACCAGGCAGGGTGAGCCAAGAGGGCCACAGTACTGCAGTGGAGGAAAAACAGGCTCCCTGGGGGAGAAGTGTTAGATAAATATGCCTCCTTGTTATCACCACCAGGGCCTGGTGCTGCCCTTTGCACATGATCACAATGCTGCAAATTCCACAGGCTGCTCTCTACAGGGAGTTGAGCAATGGATAACAACTGTTGGGAGGGTTATTTCTTTGGTATTTTGATTCGTTAAAAAAGTTATCTGTAGTTCCCGGAAGCCCCAAGGGGAGGGGCTGCTTCTACTCCTGGAATCCCATATGGGGCCAGTTACAGCATCTCAAGCAATTCTCAAGCCATAAAAAAGCCAACACCATTATAAAATGTGGTGAGCCCTGCCTCTGTTGTATTAAGCCACTGTTATATTATGAGGTGCAGGGACAGTGAAGGGTGACGGTAGTGGCAAGTCCAAGAACATATGAAGCCCTTTGACTAGTAAAGGCCAGACAAGAATTAAGTAACTGGTCCCTACTGCAAAGGCCTTGAAATCTAGAAACAGTGTGTACACCAAAAAGGGTAATAGTTTGGATGTTATCTTTCATTGTTTTTGAAATTTGCAGAGTGACTGTGAAGAGCTATAGTGTGAGATTCTGGAAGCCTTGGTTTTAAGATTGGCTCTGTCACTGGTGGTTTGCAACCTTGAACAAGATTATTTCTTCGTTCATTCTTTTACTCTTTCCTTCAACATTTGACTGATGTTGATGACGCTCTTGCCACTATGCTGGTTGCTCGGAGTACATTATACATCAAAGAGTAGAAGCACAGCCCTGTTCTTAAGTAGCCCACAGTCTGAGGAGGGAGGTACTTGTAAATAGATCACAATACAGAGAGCAAAGGCTTCCATGGAGGTATGCAAGGTCCATGGGGATCTGTAAGACAGAGCCTCAGGTGCTTTGGAGAAAGGAATGCTTCTCAGACAAGGCTTTGACATGCTGCCTCCATTTCTTTCCCTCCTCCAGGGATTTTGTAAAAGCCAGGTCATATCAACCTAGTCCTGGTTCTCCCCTGCATGTTAGGCTCCCATATGAGGAAGGACATGAGACACTGCCTGGTGTAATCACCCTTTGGATGCTAACGTACCAACTCCCATAATACACACCCACCGTTGCCCACACACAACAACCAAGCCACTTGTCTCGCCTCCACTTGAATATCTCTGATCATGGGGAATTTTGTACCAAATGTTATGCCATCTGTTATAAATAAAAGATCTGGCCGAGTGCGGTGGCTCATGCCTGTAATCCCAGCACTTTGAGAGGCTGAGGTGGGCGGATCACCTGAAGTCAGGAGTTCGAGACCAGCCTGGCCAACATGGTGAAACCCTGTATCCACAAAAAATACAAAAATTAGCTGGGCATGGTGGTGTGCACTTATAATCCCAGCTACTCCGGAGGCTGAGGCAGGAGAATCGCTTGAGCCCAGGAGGCAGAGGTTGCAGTGAGCCAAGATTGCACCATTGCACCCCAGCTTGGGCAACAAAGAGTGAGACTCCATTTCAAAAAAAAAAAAAACAGATCTAATGCCCATTTCGGAATTGTCTTGGCTGTCATTGGTTTAAAGTAGACTAAATCTCAACTAGCAGAACCTCCTGATACCATTGAGTGAAATTTCAAATCTTAGCAGCTCAAAGAATATCAGAAGTGGGAGGGACTTTTCAATAATCATTCTCATTCTCATTCTCTTTCTTTGAACCTCATTCTGCATAGGAGAGATTGCAGACCCAGGTGAAATGACTGGAGGAAGTTAATCATCTGCCATGGCTGCTATTCGTGAAACTTCTTGGAATGTCTAGTATTTTTAGGGAGTAAGGAGCTCGTAAGAACACCTTAGGGATAGGCAGAGTCCTCAGAACTATGACATGCTAGGGGAGAGAGGACAACCCAGGACACAGCCTGCTTTAGGCCTTTCTAATCTTTAGGGATTGTTGCCTAGTAGAGAACTTTGGCATCAACCAATGACTCAAGAAATAATCACCCAGGATATACCATGTGCCAGCCATGTGCCGGGGGTGGTGAGAAGCTGGAGCTCTGAATTAAATACTCCTACTCTTTTCTCTAAACACGTCTTAAGTTTTCAATGGGAGGAATCACTATTTCCATGACTTGAGAACACTAGACCTCTGGCCCACAGAGCAACAATCACCTCTGCAGCATGAAAGGCCAAGCTGCCACAGCTAGTGCTCCCTTCCAGGTACTGTCAGGACTCTTGAGAATAACATACGTGTTTCTCACAGAAACAAGATAATTGGGGAGTAGCATAGACGGTTTCACCAGGAGCGTGTGATGGTCGGGTGGGGTGGGTGATGGAACCTGTATGGTGCTCTTCCTACCCTCACTCCCAATATTTGGGGGAACAGTGCTATGTCAGCAGAAGTTGGAGGATTGCTCCTGAAAGCCCCATCCATTGCCTCTCCCATACCACAGTTTCAGCTTGTGGCCTCCAGTGGAACATGGGTGTGTGTTGCCGTTCTTTTCTCTTGTGCCAGGCTGTGCTGTGAGAAACAGCACTCTCCCCTGTCATCCATCCTGGCTCTTTCCTCTCCTCAGCCCCAGGTCTCTGCACTTCAGTCGTTACCCCGGGCCATAGCTTCCTGCTCACATGTATCTTCCAGAGAGCAAAGGATTTGCAAGTGGGCAGCAGAACCTAGCTATTGAGTTGGTGCTGGTGGCCACTGAGATGCACAAGGAAATCAAATGGTCTCTCCAAGCAGAAAGGTGGGGAGGGGGCTCCTATGGACCCATGAGGAATGTCGTAGAAGGGGAGGCTGTGGTACCCCATTTTCTGTGCTGCCCAATCAGATGTGTGGGTACCACAGAGATGGGAGAGGATGTCACATCTTGCACCTCAGTTTTCCTACTGCACAGGGGAGTTGATCCTTCCAGCTCTCTCCTTTGTTTTCTTTCTTTTTTTCTTTTGAGTTTGTAGAAGATTGTGTCTGGAAAAGCTCTGGGCTTATCAGGGAAACACATTCTGTACAGGCCATTCTAGGGGAGGCTATAAAAATGAGGCAAAGGTCATTTGACTTGGAAAAATGATCTTTAGTATTGAAATCATTTAAAGCAATTTTTGCTAGGAAAAGGAGAGGACTTATTTGGGAATCTGGGTTTTTTCCAACTGGGTCCCAGAAAACAAGGCTGCTGGGCTGATATTTCATAACACAAGCATCTCATATTCTCTGGCTTTTCCTAAATAGCCTTTTCTAGCAGAGAGCGAGAGAGAGAGAGATCCAATTGCCTCATAGAAAACATCTGGGGAATCTAGTGTAGGATTTCTTTTTCTGTATTTTGTTTTTACACATTTCATGAGCCCGGGAAAGGAGTTTTTGCTGGTGTTCACATTTGATGAAGAGAGAGTAATGCAGGAAGATAAGTTTCTCCATAAGCAAACATTGCCATAGGCGGGATTTGGCTCCTCCTGCTAAAAGCAGAGAGGATTAACCCTGCCTGGCACCCAAGGTTGACCTGGGAAGACAGAGAGGATCGAGGAGGACTGGGTGCAGGTGGGGCCAGGTAGGAGTTATGGCTGCCTCGTGTCATTTCTAGGACAGTCACGGGGACAATTTCTTCTGGGTCCAAATCCAGGCCAAAGCCACCATCAGGGCCTGCTGCATGAAATTAAAGGTGGTGGGCGCTGCCTCCACTGCAGGGCGGAGAAATCAGGAGACCTGGAAAGGCCTTCTCTCCTGCCCAAACAGTGATTGATCAGGGCTCCTGAGAAATGGTTATTGCTGAGCAAATTGCTTCCTGGGAGCGGAGATTTAACAGCAGCAATTTTATTTCCTTATGGTTGCCTCTTGCTGAAAGTGCCTTGCCTAACATCACTGTTTATAGTTGCTGAGTTTGAAGGGCCTTAAAAAAAATCCTTTAAAGGAAGGTATTTGGAGAGCTGAGTTGAGTGTAAATGAGGAGAAACAGATACTCAATCAGGATGCAGGGGGCACAGGGACCCCAGCATCTTGCTCCTCCATGGAGCAGTGGCAGAGACACGGATTTCTTCCTCCCTCCCCTGTATCCTTGGCTGGGGATCCTTCGCCTTACGGAGCAATAGATGCTTTCCCCTTAGTATGTGAACTCCAAGGACTTTCGGCAAAGTTGGTACAGTCCCTGGGCCAATGCTGGGATCTCTGGTGATGATTGTTGAGACCTTTTCACATCGCCATAGCTCTCCACAGTCTTCAGAGGAGCAACGCTTCGAGAACCTTATTGAAATTTTATTCTGACAGCAACACCATGGGGCAGATGCTACAGGTGGGGCTGTTTCAAATTTGCAGATGGAGAAGCTGAGTCCCCTGAGGTGAAGGCATTGGTCTAGGGTCATGCCAATGGCATTAGGACTCAAACCCTACTGTCTGCTGTTTTCTATTCACATAAGGGACTGGCTGGACTGGAAGGAAATATTGCTCCCTGCTCTCCTTGGCTCCTGTTTGCCTTTTTCCTTTCTGAATTCCACGTAAGCTCTCCCTCACTTAGTTCTTCATGCTGGCAGTCCCCACTTGTGCTTAGTTCCCGCACGCGCCATGCTGTTTCCCGCCCCGCTGACTGAACACATGTTGCTCTGCCTACAGTGTCTTCCCCACCATTTTGACTACTCTAGGAGCTCTTTCTCAGCTCAGATGTCACCTCTTCCAGTAAACCTTTTTTGATCTGACCTTCCTATCCTCCTCTTCCCCAGGTAGACAGAATCACTCCCTGTCCTGGACTGCTACTGGGTCCTCTAGCATGTCCATGTTGGCATGGATCACACTGTGCTGTGGTTATTTAATCAACTGCCTGTCTTTCTTACTGAGTTCTGCATGAGACCCTTTAGGGCAGGAACATCAACAATTTGTCTTTGGGTCTCCAGTGCCACACACAGAACATGCACATGCTATTTGCTTTTGATGAGTGGAATTGGGGCTGAGGAGCCCAGTCCATGAGGCATTATTCTTGAGCCTTTTCTACCTCTTGGGGGACAACCGGGTTTCTGGATCCTAAGGAAGATGTCTGTGTGAATTTTATGATGTCCCAAATCCTTCTGAGGGCTGGGTGGGGTGGAGTTAAGGGAAGGACCAAGATGACATGGAAGATGTGTAAGCACTGGCCACGTGGGCCTGGAAAGCCCAATCAGCCTCTGCCTGACTAGGTTTCTTTCCTACTCTGGCCCTGCCCAAGCCTACTAGTAGGACAAGCCTCTACTAGCAGGACTCAAAATCCCAGCTAAAGTGTCTGTCTTGGAAAAAGGCATGTAGATGAAATGAGGACATCAGCCTCAGAGGCCTTGCTAACATGAGCTTGGGATACCCAGGATGAGAATGGGGAGGGCGGGGACAGCCTCGCCTTTCTTGGTCTTCTCACACACAGACTTGTGCACCTTGTCCATCAGACCTCTGACACCTTGAAAAGAACCCACACAGAGCTTGTCCCACAGCAGACAGGGTAGTTGTAACTGACTCTGGGTGGCTTACCCCTCACATACATTTTCCCTGTAGAAAGCTGGAATGCTTTCTGGCTTTAAGAGCGAGTTTGTTGGAGTTGCTAGTGAAATTGCTAGATAAAAATTATATGCTCTCTGTTGGTACAAGTGCCTCACACTGATTCATATTGCTAGTCATGACTTTTCCGTTTGTCTTGGGGGCAAAGCTGGCAAAACAGGAGTTTGGTAGAAACTGTGGTTAGGATTCGAGGGTTCAACAAGTGGTGACTCTTTGGCAATCATGGAATAATAGCCCAGAACCTACATCAGCTCCTGGGACCCACGGATACTCTGTGTGTGTTCCTGTCTGAAGACGTGTGATGGATGCATTTTGATACCTACCAGTAGCTTCTAATTACCAGCTGCTCACTCTTACCTTCCCTCCAGCCTTTGCTGGTGTAGGCCTGGCATCTCCCAACAGCTAGGCTTTGACACCCTGCTTGTTTTGTGAAGGAGCCTGTCGTATGGTATTAAGGCAAGGTGGATCAACCCCTCAGAACTGAGAGCCAGACCCTGGATAGAATTGTATGTGACAGGAGAGATGAATTTATCAACATCAGCGGCTCCTAATGAACACAATCTCCTGGTGCTAATGGGAACCGTAAGGAGTTAGGCGTGGATGAAGGCCACGGAGGCTTTCAAATGCAGATGCCCCTAATCAATCACATATTGTGACTCATCACTTACTCCTTTGGTCCACTTTTAATAAAGACCAGGATGAGCTTCTCTGTCCAAACAGGAATGAACGGGAGCCAAGCTGCCATCTTCACTTGGCCCAGGTCAGCATCAAATGGCTCATGATTACTGTCTGATGTGCAGCAACTTTGTGTTGCTGGACTGGCAGTTCTGCAATCAATCCCAGCTGCTGGACTGGAGGGTGGGGAGCTCCTGGCCACCTGAGCCTCAGGTTGGAATCTCTCTTATATTCCCATTAAATACAAGGCCCCACTGCATAGGAGAGTTTAAAGGGAAAATGAGATTTTATTAAAGCCAGGAGACCTCCCTGATAGAACAGAAAACCTGATAAGGGCAGTAAGGTTTCTTATCTCTGATGAAAGTTTCCCATTCTCCCAGATTCCTCTCTTTTGTTGTCACTATATTGCTCCTCCTCCACCCCTGTATTTCCATGGGCACCTCATTATTTTAAGTCACTGCTAAAAAGCCGAAAATTAGTAGCCAAACCATCCAAGAGCTGTTTTCCCCCAACAAAGGCCCAGCGGTTTAGAGTATATTTGTTTCACAGTTTGAATATGGTGACTTCAGTAGGTTCTCTAGCTTCAGAGCATTGATGGGATCTGGATTTCCAGTGGAAAATAAGATAAGCCAGAAAAATGTGAGGAGCTGATGGCCAGACACACAAAATCTAACCTTTCCTGCTGCCACTCTGCTGGTTTCACTAACTGTATGCACTTCCAGAACTACAGAGGCCTGGCACCAATCGTGAGGCACTAAGGCCTGGAAGTCTGTCCCTTTCCTTCCCTTCCCTTCCTCTTGACTTCTCCAGATCTTGGAGAGAACATTGCAAGACTGGGTCCTCTGGGAAAAGGTGTACTTGGAGTCCCTGGTTGCTGGGGCTAAAGGTGAACTTAGCAATGAAGTTCACCCAGAGACTCATGGGCAGCCAGGGCTTGTCTTGCCTGCTCTCCTGGTTTTATCATTACTTCTGCTGCCTGACCACATAATGCCCTGACCATCTCAAAGCTTGGAATTAGTGCCCATGCAAAATGGGAATAATGATATTTACCAACCACATAGTATTTTGAAGATTAGAAGGGATAACGGATGGTAAGCCCTCAGAAAAGTGCCTGGCACATAGTAAGTACTCAATAAATGTTTGGCATTATATAGTTGTCATTGCATTAAATTATTTTATGTTTTTGTTAATAAATGCTGGAGAAATGCCAATTTTTGAGGCACTTCCCTGCTCTCCATGCCAGGCCCTCTGCTGAACCCACAGACAAAGATTATCTTCTGTAAGCCTCCCAACTTTCCCTATTTATAGGTGAGAAAGTTGAGGCTTCCAGATGTTGCACAAAATTGTACTGTTGGTGAGTGACAGAGCCAGAATTTCTTTTATTGATATTTATGCAGTACCTATTTTATGTCAGACACTACTAGGTGCTGGAGATTTGAACCTTTGTGGGTTTGATTCTAAAAGGCTTCATCTCTTTAATGCATCGTGCTGGTTTCCAGTGTGTGAGGTATGGGAGAGGGTGAGTAACATCTGACCTTGGAGGTAATGAAGATAGAGAGGACACATTGCTTGGTGTAGGGGCTTCCACTCCTGCTTGAAGGCTGTGGTGCAGTAGCTAAGCTGATGCCACTGGGAGGAAGGATCTGCATGGGTCCACCTGACCTCCTTCAGAGGACTGTCATCTGCAAATCCTAAGGGAACAGGAGGGACCCCTTCAATGAAGAAGTAACTGCTTGAGTAAACAGGGCCCAGGCCACACCACATGTGTGATCCGTGTGGTGATACTGAATGCTATACAGTTTATTCTGGGAAAAATTAAACATCAAAACAGCAGAGCCACTCAAGGTTATCATCTCTGACTTGGTTTTAGCCATTTGTTTCTGCTTCTTTTGGATTAGAAAATTGAAGCTCATTGCTGGAAGGGGTGATACCTTTGTTCAATACCTCATCCTGCAGCCCTAATGTAGTGTCACATGACATGTCACGTGACATAAATCTTCCCCAAAGCATTCTCATGTGCCCGACCACCTTAGTACAGCTGGTGGGAGTGTGGGTGATGCATTGATTGATAGGAGATAAGCCAGGCTGGGACAAAAATAATGCAGGTGTCAATCTAGAGGCAATGGCCAACAATCATTAATCAGAGTGGTGGCACAGATAATCAAAAGATCGTGTCTTTTTGGCTTTGGATGCATGATTGCAGTTTTTCACATCAGGCTTATCTTCCCAATCAAGTTTCCCCAGAGTTATTTCTCAGTGTGTTTTCATGGATTAAAGCAGTATTCAGTGGTTGGGTGTGGCCCAGACTGAGTGTGTGTGTGTGTGTGTGTGTGTGTGTGTGTGTGTGTGTGTGTGTGTGTCAGAAGGCAGGGGCAGATCAGAGAGGCCCAACCATGGGCCTTGATAAACGAGTTACTGTCCCTGATGACTTCTCTTTAATTCATCCCTTTCTAGGACGTCTGTGAAACTCTCTGGCCACTGTCTCCGTCCCCACCCGAGTTTAAGGCTCCCTCCTGAGTGGCTGCCTTCCTTCCAGGCTCACTGCCACTTTGGTTTTAGCCATCAGGCCCCTTGGTGCCCCAGTTTTATGAACTCCTAGGGGGAGGATTAATTTTCTATCCCAAGGCTTTATTCAGGGAACTGTGTCCAGAAATACGCTCCTACATCTAAAAGATACCAACATCATTGGCAAGAAACTCTCACAAGAAGTAATTTGAGATTAGGGAGATACAGGAATAGCTGTAAGATCCCGAAAGGTAGAGAAGAGGTAGCTGAAGATGGTGGGCCACTTTCTTTGAGGGTCTTGGGTCGTCTCAGAGGGTCTCCTGGAACAGTTTTTGGTAAGCTCCTTCCTTGCCCACCCAAACATCCTAGTCTTAACTTCCCATATTCTTTTCTCTGGGCCTTCTCTATACATAACATAGAGCCAAAGGACTTAAAACCTGGCTCATGATTTCCACCTTCACACTGTGAGTCCCCACCCCCATTTCCCTCTCCACCCCAACCTGTCTCCCCAGCCTGACCACGGGGCACGCGTGTCTGCAGACCAGCCCTAATCTGGAAGTGTGCCTTCCCATTCCACGTGCTCCTTCTCTGGGATCTCCTTTCACTCTTCTTGTGCCCCCCTCACCTCTGCCTCTGCCCACCAGCGTGACCATCCACATGTGGCTGACACTGATTCAGATGCTCATGCCAACCAGGCATCAGCTCTCCCTGCCTGCCATAGGCATAAATGCAGCCTTACTGGGGACCCTCGGGGCAAAAGTGAGTTGTTGATTCCTGGGACGTGGTATGCCCACACAGGAACACAGTTTTGCCTAATGGCAAAGGATGGCCTAGCTCAGTCACACCCATCAATATCTAGGGGCTGGAGCAGGGGGGGAAAGGAGTGATAAGAAGGAGTCAACAGAATACAGGAAAAGAATCTGCTCACTGCTCCTCTGCATGAGTTTGTTATACATTGACATTTATTAGTGATATGATTGGAATAGAAATAGGTGAAACACACACACAGGCACACACACAGAATCCAGCAGAGCCGGCACCATTAAATACAGGTAGAACAAGGCTAGTTTTATTAACCAAATACAGCTAAAGAATATTTTTAGGTATGCATCCAAATACAAATGGATAATTTTATAAAAGTTGTTTGCCAGCATTAAGAATTCTAAATAAGGCCAGGAGAGCATCACCAAAGGCTGTGGGCTGGACATTCTCCAGCATTTGAGAGGCCACGTCCAAGTCAAGAAACCATGGCACCTCTGGCTTGCAAGGCCTGTGGGCTTCCCAGTAGTCCCATCGCCAGCTGGCTGCCTCTACTTCCCTTGCGTCTCATCCAGGGCGGCATCTGTGATAACACAGTGATGGGCAGCCTCTCTGCATCCACCCACCAAAACAGCACTTTGGGAGGAGTGCACCTGGATTTTCTATACTCAGAGCTAAGACTGGGAAGGAAGAACACCCAAGTTGACTCTTGCCTCTTCCACATTAAATGCTGGAGTCCTCTTTGCAAGGGAGCTCAAACCTGCTGTCAGGGGCCACACTGCATACCTTTTTTTTTCTTTCTTTTTTTTTTTTTTTTTTTTTTTTTTTTTTTTTTTTTGAGACGAAGTCTTGCTCTGTCACCCAGGCGGGAGTACAGTGGAGCGATCTTGGCTCACTGCAAGCTCTGCCTCCTGGGTCCATGCCATTCTCCTGCATCAGCCTCCTGAGTAGCTGGGACTACAGGCACCTGCCACCTCACCCGGCTAATTTTTTGTAGTTTTAGTAGAGATGTGGTTTCACCGTGTTAACCAGGATGGTCTTGATCTCCTGACCTTGTGATCCACCCGCTTCGGCCTCCCAAAGTGCTGGGATTATAGGCAGGAGCCACTGCACCCAGCCACATACCATCTTTTTATACCTACTTCTCGGGGGACCATAATGGACAGATTAGTAATCATAATCTCTCCTCCATAGGGTGTCTATAAAAATTCCCTTTCTTTGATGAGCTCTTTGTTCAAAGTGATGGTTTCAGGGCAGACATGAAGTGCCTGCTTTTTGGTGAAGTCTACTGAGGGATGTCCTTCTCTGTCAACACAGATGGTCGGTGCCCTCTCTTTTTGGTGTATGTTATGCCCACTGGGGGCTCTTCCATTCTTTCCATACAGCCCCCTGGCTTCTTCCATTAGCCGAGCCAGTGCAGGCATTAGTCTGCTCTCCTTGGAAGGCTCCTTGGGGTGGCAGCAGAGAAACAGGGGCCATCGACCAGCGCTCCCTCTGTTCTCACCAGGCTTGGGGACTCCTCCTCTCACCTCCTTTCTGGGAAGCCATGTCCTGTCAGTTTTGCTGAGAAGGGGAAAAATGCTTATGATATCAGCAAGGGGTCTGGTGATGCATCTTAGCAGGTTTCTGGCGCCTGGTTGGCTCTGGGGGCCTGAGAATCAAAGGAGGGGCTTAGGCCACTCAGCTTAGTCCTGTCTCTGCTGCTGATTTTGCCTGAGGGGAAGAGAAAGTTGAAAGGAGCTGTCTTGGTCAAATGGCAGAGGCATTAGGGATTATCTCAACTCCTGTGAAAGGGCTGGGAGAGGCTCTGGGTTCTGAGCAACCAGACACATCAGGCCAGGCAGATCCAAGCAGGAAAATCAAATGCGGAGGTGTGCGGCAGGATGGAGAAATGGCATCGTCTGGATTACGGGAGGGTGGATGGAAAAGAGGACTGCAGGGGAAGCCCCTTCAGGTAGTGCTGACAGTGGCAAACATTTTCAGAGTGCTATGTGAGGTGAATGCAGACACCCACTGCAGATGCAATGTGGGTTCCCAAGGTCATCGCCTGAAATCCAATGTCACCACGTGGCTGGCGGCTGGTGACTGCAAATTTCACCTGGCAACCATGTGCTTTGGGAGGGCTGGGCTGCCTTCCTTCAGGGCGGGACCCAGCTCCTCAGCAGACATCTGCTTGTCAGTTCTCCTTAGCCCCAGCCTCATCTGCGACTGTTGATGGGGACGGGCATGGTGCCCAGAGCAGGTGTATTTGAGCCCAGCAGGATGGGCCACACCTGCTGTGTCCATCAGGTGCTGTGAGCCGCAGTGCAGGCAGCTGAGGACCCCGCCCTAGACGCTCTAGGTGTCAGCCTGGGCAGACAGAGGGTGACAGGAGAAACCACAGCCCACCTCCTCCTCTGGTCCCCAGGTCAGTGAGGTTTCCCGCCAGCTGGGCTTAGGCTCAGACAACTGCTCCTCTGGATGCCTGGCAGGCCCAGGAGCTGCTGGCAGGAAGGAAAGCAACAGGGAGCCAGGGTTTGTGTGGGTGCAGCTCATCCCTCCCCACCCGACTCTCTCCTCCCATGTCTCCTTGTTGCTTTTCTTTTCTCTCACACCTTAGTAGTTGATCAAATAGTTAACTTAAGCGAAAAACACTAACCAGAATAGAATACTCAAATAAGCTGCTGTTCCACTCCCTCTAAATGCCCTTCGTTCTCCCTTCTTATGGAGGCGACACTGCCCCTCCTTTGATCACGCCTGGCATTGACATTGGTCCCAATCAACACCCTGCTGTTCAGCCCATTTCCAAGACATTCTTCTCTCTTGCCGACTGCCCCCATGGTGCGTGGGTGTTTTCTGTGTCATCACAGAAAGCTCCTTTCTACACCCCCTGTGATCTCTGCCCTCCGTCAGGCCTGGAGCATTAAGAGAAAAGTGTCACAGTAGGAAGAGAGAGGGCTTTGACAAGCAGAACTGAAGTTCTACCGCTGACACCTGGGCTAGCTATTTGGCCTTCCTGGTCCTCCGCTCTCTTATCTAATAAGTACTCGCACCGCGGGTCTGTTGTGAGGGCTCAACTCAAGTCAGTTCAGTTAAAGCGTCTGGCTCCTGGTGGCTGTTCTGTCCCTGCAGGTGCCCTTTGCTGCTCTGTCCTTCTCGTTCTCTGTTGGTCTTCATGGATGCTCCCCAGAGACACACTGCTCCAACCTGTGGTCAGCTGTATCAGCCAGATGTGTCCTTTCTCTGGACCGTGTCATCTCTAGTGATGTCCCCTGCATGAGAGGGGGACTTATTATTGGTTTTATTATGTACTCGTAATTCTTCCGGGTTTCTCCGTCTTCTTGTGTGTTGCGTTATTCCCCCCCTCCTCCCCACCCCACTCCTCACCTGCATCCTTCATCCTTTCTTCCCAATACCTCCATCCAACTTTCTTCTTCCAGGCTCCAAGGCAGTTCCTTCTGCATCTCCCTCCTTCCCTGCCACTTCGCCCCCAGGTATGTATCCTTTTTGAGGGTGGTACACCGCCCACTTGTTGTCACGCCTGAAGAGTTCAGTGTATGATGATCCTTTGGACATACCTCTTTGGTCATAGTCCATGACAGAGCTGCTAGGCCACCATCCTTAGCAGTCTCTGGATCTAGGCAAGGGAGTCTGTGTGGCCTCCACAGCCCTACTCACCTGAGCATTTTCACTTCTATTTCTTGAACATAACCAATGTAGTTAATGATTTGCAACTTGCAGTTACTCTATATCCACATGTAGAACCCATGTTTTGCAAGGGTTTCATTTCCAGGTAATCTTAGATATCTCTTTCTTAGCTTATTTGAAGCTCTCACCAGCCAGGTCAGTGCTCATGCCTGTAATCCAAGCACTCTGGGAGACCGAAGCTGGAGGATCACTTGAGCCACAGGAGTTTGAGACTAGCCTGGACAACATAGTGAGAGCCCGTCTCTACAAAAATAACAACAACAACAAAAAAATTAGCTGGGGATGGTGGCAAGTGCTTGTGGTTCCAGCTACTAAGAAGGCTGAGGTGGGAGTATCACTTGATCCCAAGAGTTTGAAGCTGCAATGAGCTATGATTGTACCACTGCACTCCAGCCTGGACAACAGAGCAAGACTCTGTCTCAAAAAAGGTTTTTTTTTTTTTTTTAATAATAAAAACAAAAAATTAAAGCTCTCATCATCATATTCCAACAGCAGATGCCAATTATTCTTTCAACTAATTTTTCCAGGGTAAATTATAAATGGCCCTTTGCTGGAATTTCTTTTTGCAACATCAGTCATTCCCCTTCTTTCCAAATAGTTACTTTTTATTTCCCAAAGAGCCCCTACTTTGAGGTGGCCAAGAGAAAGAAATACTTCTTACTTAATTCTCTCTCTCTCTCTCTCTCTCTTTTTTTAATTGAGACAGAATCTCACTCTGTTGCCCAGGCTGGAGTGCAGTGGCACGATCTCGGCTCACTGCAACCTCCACATCCTGAGTTCAAGTGATTCTCCTGCCTTAGCCTTCTGAGTAGCTGGGACTACAGGCATGCGCCACCACGCTCAGCTAATTTTTGTATTTTTAGTAGAGATGTGGTTTCACCATGTTGGCCAGGCTGGTCTTGAACTCCTGACCTTGTGATCTGCCTGCCTCAGCCTCCCAAAGTGCTGGGATTAGAGGCGTGAACCACCACGCCCGGCCTCTCTCTTTTTTTAATGGTAGGAAAATCAAGACTCAGAAAGCACAGGGTCTATTACCCTAAAAGACAGACCCTCTTGGTCCTGGAAGTGAGAAAAGAATGGAGGCTGTCACCTCTGGCTCCTGCACAATGTTTTCTGGAACTCTGAATGTACTGTGTGTGTTACAGGAGGTAACTCGCCATCATCCCCGGCTTCATGATTGGATTACAGATTTCTTCCAATTTCTCTTAATATGGAGCTCCCTGTAACCAGACATATTGAGACAGGTTCACGGCTTGTAACTTATCTCACTGTTTCTCTGGAGGAGTCCCCAAGCTCCCTGAAAGATAGGAAGGCACCCCAGGGACTGTGAAGGCGAAGGAGTCCCATCTCCTGTGGTTAGCGACGTGAAAGCAGAGGAGGCAGGACACCCAGATTCTTCACAAGGTGCTTTGCTGGCTCACTTTTTAACATTCTCAAAGGAATTGAGTTTCAGTAATTTCCTCAGGGATCTGGGTTTCTATCTAAGAGCACTTGGCAGAGGAAAGATTTACTTGCTGATGCCTGTCTTCTCTTTCTGAAGCCCCTCTTCTGTGCCCTCGGTTTCAGGAGCCCTGGATTTGCACTTCACTTCTCCCCTCTGCCTCATGTAAAATTGCCTTCCTTTTCTTTTCTGGTTTTCCTGCCCATCAGCCACAGTTCCAGATTCATGGATCCACTGAACCACAAGTCATTCCAGAAATGAAACTGTACAACTTTTATTTTAGAGATGGGGAAACTGAGCCCCCAAAGGGGAAGGGTCTTGCTGAAGACAGAGGTGAGCCTAGAATCCAGTTTTCTGACTTTCAGCCTAACCCCACTCACTATCACACTCTTGCCCCATGCACGAGAGAGCGCGCGCGCGCACACACACACACACACACACGCACACACACACACAGGCCATAGGAAAGACCGGGGAAGCAAGGCCTGGAAACCCCTGGAGGGACACCTTCTCCAGTGTACTCAAGGGACCATTATTCACTAGTGCTTTTGATTGACTCACTGTTGAGCTCTCTCAGCTTATCGATGGAGCAGTTAAATGAACCAGACAGAGACTTCAGTGAGATGAGCCCTTAAGTTTGTTTCCTAGACCTTCAAATTTGGTGAGAAGCCATTGCTATCCCGGAAATGCCCAAATCCAGCTCTTGTGGGAGCCCTGGTAGGAAAGGCATTCACGAGGACGGACGTCTGTCAGGGAAGGTTTGGTGCAGTCTTCCCCAGGGAGGGAGGACATCTCCATTGGCATGGACAGTAACCCTGAGAGCTTACATTGTGCTTTTAGGTGCCAGGCTTCTGATATTATTAACTGAGATAAGGCAGGTGTTCTTGTTTTCTCCAGTTAACAGATGAAGAATATGAGGATTAAGTGACATAGTTACTGTAATAATTCACCTAAATTCACACACTAGAAGCATCAGCCCTGGGAGTCAAACTGGGTTTTTCCCATCCCAGGGCCCACTTAGCTTAACCACAGGACTAAACAACGAACGTAGTGGGAAAAAGGAACCGTCATTCTCCGCATTCCCTCAGCAAGACCACGGAATGGGAATTTTTGGTGATAAGGAAAATTCCTGATAGTTTGGGATGGTTTCACTAATGTCCAGTCCAGGCAGAAAGGAGGCTAAATGACCTTCTTTTAAGTCCAGTGACTTCTTGACGACTTTATGGAGAAAGGAAGAGTCTGTCAAGCTGGCTGCCACTCTCAGATGTCAACAGTGCCCTGGGTTGGGCCGCATCCAGGCAGCGCAGCCTCTTAATGGCTGTGAGCTGGCATGAAACCACTGCCCCAGTGCAGAGAGGACAAGGAGTCTAAAGCTTTGTGCTCTGGCAGGCTAGCTCTGATCTCGCCAGCTGCCAGGGCTTTGGGGAACAAAGAAAGGCAATGAGTTTCTTTCTTGTTAGCCCATTATTTGAAAGCTGCGTTTCTATCCAAATATCCTGTCATTTGCTCCGTATGACAAAGTCTGGACAACAATATGTCATAACCAAAATGTGAATGGCTTCCTCCCACCATGTCTGCCCATCCCTCCCCATTGTTCCCTCCCCACACCCAGCTCCGCCTTTCCCACAAAGGGGTCTGCATTCCAGAGGGCAGCATCTGAGCCATCCCCCTGCCCAGGGAAACATTGCTGCCGATGAGTGAGAATGTTCTTCCCCACTAGAGCACTGGTCCTGGCCCAGGGACCACACCAGGCAAGTGACAAAGGGGATGGATTCAAGCTATTGCTCCTCCACCCTGGTGCTCTGCTGAGCAAGACAGCCACAGGCAGCAGGAGGGGAGGGCAATTTGCCACGTGCCCCTGGCCAGGCCCAGGCCATACCTGGATGACTTCAACTTGAATTTCTCCAACCTTTATCTCTTTGTGACCCTTCAACTTCTCTATAAAGGTTTTCAAATAGGCATTATAATTGAAATGTAAGAACAGATGGTGGCACTATGATGGTTTCTCAAAAAATTAAATACAGAATTACTATATGATCCAGCAGTTACACTTCTGGGTCATGCCCAAAAGAATTGAAAGCAGGAGCTCAAACAGATGTACAACCATATTCATAGTAGAATTATTCACAAAAGCCAAAAGATGGAAGCATCCCAAATGTCCACCAACAGATAAATGCATAGACAAATGTGGTCTATCCATATAATAGAATAGAATATTATTCAGCCTTAAAAAGAAAGGAAATGCTGATATGTGCTACAACATGGATGAACCTTGAAGACATATGCTAAGTGAAATAAGCCAGATACAGAAGGACAAATACTGTATGATTCTGCTCGTATGAGGTTCCTAGAGTTGTCAAACTCCTAGAGATAGGAAGTATAATGATGGTAGCCAGAGGCTGGGGGAAGGGGAGAATGGGGAGTTGTTTAATGGATTCAGAGTTGCAGTTTGGGAAGATAAAATAGTTCTGGGGGCTGGGTGCAGTGGCTCATGCCTGCAATTCCATCACTTTGGGAGGCTGAGATGGGTGGATCACTTGAGGTCAAGAGTTCAAGACAAGCCTGGCCAACATAGTGAAACCCCATCTCTACTAAAAATACAATAATTAGCCAGGCATGGTGGTGCGTGCCTGTAGTCCCAGCTACTTGGGAGGCTGAGGTAGGAGAATCGCTTGAAGCTGGGAGGCAGAGGTTGCAGTGAGCCAATATCGTGCCATTGCACTCCAGCCTGGGTGACAGAGTGAGACTCCTTTTCATAAATAAATGAATAAATAAAGTTTTGAAGATAGATGGTGGTAATGGTTACATAGCAGTGTGAATGTACTTAATGACACTGAACTTTACACTTAAAAATAGCTAAAATGGTAAGTTTTATGCTATATATATTTTACTACAATAAAAGGTAGCATGCATGCATGTTTCACAAATTGCAAAATTTATATACATACATGAATTTTCCTGTTATTATTATTTTTAATGATAGGGCACCTGTGACTCAGAAAAGATCTGTGTCTTTCCCAAAGTCATGGTTTGTAGTCTTTTGACTTCAAGTCAATTGTTCTTTTAAGTGTACCAGGTTGGCATAAACATAGCATATGATACCAGGACTTTCTTCTAACCCTTATGGCAGACATCAGTTAATGGGTCACTATACTTTCTGACTAAGTGCAAATTCAACCCCATAGTCATTTTTAACACAGCACTATAGGAAGTCACTATCAATCAGTCAGAGTTAGCGTGCAAGTTGCAACTTACTCCCATCCCTGCGCTTCTAGCATTTGCATCAGTTTCTTAGTCTGGCTGCCCCTGATTTATCACTATTTTGTGTGAAGTTTTGAAGATGCATAAGATTGGTGTAGAAAGCGTGTGGTCCTCCTTGGAGAGCAAGGGGGCTAGTTACACCAATTCCCAACCCAGAAATGAGTGCTTGTGGTCTTGTCTTACTTGAATATTGCTATCTCAAGCCGCCTCTCTGAGCTTGTAGTAGCCCTACCACATCAATAGTATCCCTCCCTGCAGGTGGCTCTACAGCAAACCCATTGAAGACGGAAGTATGAACTGGAGGCCTCTCCATCTTGCTCTTCCCATCTTGGCCTTACTTGACCATGTATCAAGGCCTCTAAATGGTCTCATGACTTAAGTGGGCCCAGGGGAGGGGAGAGGGCCTATGATTAAGAGAATCCCTAGTGGCTGTAGTGGCCTTGGAAACCATCTCTTATTACATGCTGCAGATTTTCATTTGTGGATTGCCTGGGCTTAATAGCTATTCGTACCTCACTTTAGATCCAGTTGAGTTATTGATGGAAGTGAAGGAAAGAAGGGAACAAGATTGGTATCAATTTCTCTTCTTTTCCTTTTTCAAATGTTCTTTTCTTTGAAAGATCAAAGGAGGGCCAAATAGAACTTTTTTTCACACACGCGTGCACACACACACATGCAGCCACACCCCCACCATAATAGAACACAGGAGGGAAAATTCCAGCAAACAAAATTGTTCTCAGACATCTTTTTATTTTTCCTTTCAGTGGCTTTGATTTAGTCCCCTGGCTTTAATCAAAGTGTTCAAGGAGGCACAGAAATGATTCTGTTAAACAAATTTCTGGCCTCACTCCCTCTTCCTGCTCTAACCTTTCCTCCTTCCGCCCCACTCTCCACATTTTTTATTTTTCTTATATTAATGTGGGTTGGGAAAAAATTCTCTTAGCAAAAGAGAAAGTGAGGACTGGGGAGAATCTTATTTTCCAAACTAACAACTGGTTGCGGTCCAGCCTTTGCAGCTGACATACCAATCTCCAAACTTGATTGTCCCTTTCCTCCTTCCTTCTTTACTAAATTCATCCATCACTCTGGGCACAATAAATAAAAGACTCAATAAGCAAATCAATCAATGCATCATTTTCTGTAGCTCATGAGGTACCTACAGTGCAACACATGTGGGCTCTGTTCTCCAAGCAGTGAGTGCGCACACAAGGCATCATGGACCTGCAGGGGACTTTGAAGAGGCTAGCTTCTGTCACTGGGCTGGCACAGTGGGACAGCCCTCATGATTGTCATCTGCCAACCTGGGACACTTCTCTCTCTCCTAGCTCTTCCTAGTTTTCCCTGGAAGGTACCCCATGAGTTCACATCTGGAGCAGAGCAGCAACCCTCCCCCTAGGGCTCATTACAGCTGAGTCCTTGGGGAAGGGGATGGCACGGAGGACGATCCATGTTAAGGCCAGTATCTTCAAACAGACTGTCAGGCAGCTGGAAGTAATACAATCAATTTTACTCATCTCTTTGCTCCATTTACCATGCATTCTGCAAACATTTAGTGAGCTCCTATGCCAGGTTAAGAACAAAGCCACCACCAGGGATAAAATGTGCATTCAGCAGATGTGGCCCCCATCTTCAAGCGGAATGCACTCAGTAGACTTGAGGTGGGAGAAGAACAAGACAGGGGCTATCCAAGGTACTGTGCAGGACTGGGTATGCTAATGCCAGCCCAATGCAGAGGGCAGTACCCACTGTCTCTCTCTCTCTACAAGCATACAGGCCTCTGTGCCATCTTCTGAGCTCTGAGGTTGACAGAGGCACTGGACACCCTGCAACAACTCTACGGGGGGGTTTGGGGCCTCTTCTTCCAAATAGGTCCATTTTTATCTTTTTGTTGTTGTCGAGAGAAACATTCAGCTCAGAGGTCACTGCAAGACCTGTCATGATATATTCTTGCTAAGGAAAGGATAGAACAGGACACTTATTGTTCGGTAACCCCATAGTCCTAAAGAGAAACTGAGTATCTGATATGCGTTTTTAGTGAGCGCCACCTTTGCTGTGATCTTCATAATCTCCTGTCTTGGTGCAATGGGATAGGCAGAGTGATGCCTGGGACCTGGCACGGATGAATAATTGACAGAGCATATTCTCCTAAGCTGTCTTGGGGTTCATTAGGAAGGCCTGAGGGACAACAAGAGCTCTCATGGCAGCTACATGTGGATGAGGGACAGGCCCACCTGGAGGTCCTGACTTCTTGGTCTCTCCCACCCTCTGAGACCGTGTTTCTTAGTGACTGCCTGGCAGAAAGGTAAGCTTAGGTAGAGAAAGTGCCCATACCTTTAAGGTACATAGCAATGGTCCCAGGAGCTGTGTAATCTTGTAGGATAAGAAAAGGGATGTTGTGTCTTAACATCAGGTCCCTAAAGGGAATATATTTGTTAAACATTATAATTACCCTTCAGCTGCTGAACTCCATGGCAAATGAGAACTCAATAGCAATTGAGAACTATATAGCAATTGAAACCACACTGAGGCCCATTACTGTTTCTCAAATGATGCTTTCATTTAGATAAGACAGGCAATTATGCATCTTGATTAGGTCACTGCTCCCAAGGGGATAAGGTATTTTTCAGGATTTCCCCCCTCCCTATAAATAATGCCCTAGAACTACATCCAGTCTCTCAAATATCCTTTTTCTTTTTTCTCTCTAGATACAGATAATGAAATAAAAACTTAGATACAAAAACACAGACATACACACATAGACACATGCAGGCAAAGCTCTATTTTTATCTCTCTTATCTTAACACTTAGGAGCATTGAGATGTGTGAGTCTTTGTGGCCAGGGTGGGAGAGATCAGAAATAATAATTTAAGACCATAGGTATACATTTTTCTTTATTTTACAAAATATGTTTACATGTATTATTTCTTTCGATTACTGCCGCAGTCAAATTAAGTGAACAGAACAGGTATTAGGAGCTTTGACAGCCAGGCATGGTGGCTCGTGCCTGTAGTCCTAGCACTTTGGGAGGCCGTGGCAGGTGGATCACTTGAGGTCAGGAGTTCGAGACCTGCCTGGCCAATATGGTGAAACCCATCTCTACTAAAACTACAAAAATCCGGCATGGTGGTACACACCTGTGGTCCCAGCTCCTTAGGAGGCTGAGGCAAGAGAATCGCTTGACTCTGAAGGTACAGGTTGCAGTAAGCCGAGATTGAGCCACTGTACTCCAGACTGCGTGACAGAGCAAGACTCCATCTCAGGGGGAAAAAAAAAGCAACTTTGACTTTTTCCTTCTGAAATAGGAGAGCGCCGGACATAAAAAACAAAACTCTCAGGTGCCTTCCAGGTCTAACTTTGAGTCTCTTTGTATTACCCGTTTACAGAGGAGAAAACTAAGACAGGAAGGTTGAATGGCTTTCTCAGGGCTACCTCACTAGTCAGGCCATTGGTCTGGGTCTACAGCCCAGGTGGTCTGATTCTGGTGCTTTTTCCTCTATATGATTCTAAGTCCTTCAATGGATTCTCCTTGCATCCGTGATAAAATCAAGTGCCCCTCATGTATCCTGCAAGATCCTGACTTTTCCAGGCCTTGCCTTGTCTGGCCCTGCCTGTTTTCAACCTTCAAGTCTCAATCACCCTGCTCTGTCCTGAGCAAGCCCACCCTAGCCCTGCCTGTGAGATTGTGCCCAGCAATACTCGCCCATAAGGCATTCATCTTTTCTTCACAGAACTTGACATAGATGTAATTATATACTCACTTGTAAAAGTTGTTTTAAAAAGCTTGTTTTTATCCCTTTATTCCTAGCACCTACCCAAGTCACTGTCATACAGTAGGCATCAACTTCATATTTGTTGAATGAACACATGCATTAAGGAATTAACTGTGAGTAAATAATGGCCTGGAACCTCTACATGGCCATACCCGAAGATTCTAAATTACTTCCAGGTAATTTAATAAAACACAGTCATATCCTCAGTCTGTTTTCTTCTCCACCAACCCTCTCCTCCAAATTACTTGGCCATTTGAGAGCTGCTGCTCTCTAGCTATACTGGCAGGCAATACCTTTTCTTAAAACTTTGCTCTCCCCAAAAAGAGTGTGGGTACATTGCGTCAGGCTCACTTGTTAGTAGAAAGGGCAGCCCTTGTAGACAAGTGAACTTGAACCTCCAGCCCCACCCTGGTTTCAGATGAGAAACCTGAGTCACACACGCTTGCTACAGATGACAAACATCTGGGCTGAATTGGAAGTGGGGAACAAAAAGGATTTGTATATTTCAAAATATCTGGATAATTAAATAAACTTCTCAATTCCCTTCCAGATAGTTGATGCCACATAGATGCAGCCACAGCAAGACTTCGTTTTAGACTCTAAAAAACAAGTTAGCAGTGGCAGTGGAATTTGAATCTTGTTCACAAATCCTCATCTCCATTGAGACACACTGGCTGGGAAAAAAATATATATTGTTGTCCTTTCCCCTGAATGGAGTGCTCTGTGTCTAACAACCTCCTGCTTTCTGGCATGGATTTCTCTGTAATTCCTTTCTCTGACTTTGGCCTAACAAAATCCTTCACTTTAACTTGGGCTCAGCCCAGCGCTGGTATTTATTTACTAGAGTTGCCTGCGGAGTTCTAAGACCACCAGGTGTATGCACAAATCTATAAAAACACAATGCAATTTCCAAACACTGCAGTAAACTCCCCCTAAAGAGTCTGCTATCTTCGGGGAGGTTAGACTGAAAAGGTTTGTGTTGGCGGCAAAGAGAAGGCTGAGTGGCTTTCTACAAATTGAATGAGGACAGACCTTAATTCCTCTTAGGAAAAGTTCTGAACCCCTCACATGCCTGGGATGGGATGTCAGAGACTCTGGCGGATCCTATCTTCATGGCAACCAGGGGAAAGACAACATCCTGCCATGCAGGTGTTTTGGCATCTTGGTCTTTTAAGATTCCAAACTGGACATGGATTTGGGACCAAACTATTGCCTTACTCTGGGGGGCACTATTTACAATGAACAAATGAATTGATACTCTCATTTGGCTGAGAACATGGACAAGAGCAGTTTTCCTTGAGACATGCACTCCTGATGACGAGAAGACTGTGCAAGAAACCCTTTGCTGAGGTGGATTAGGAAGGCAAGAAGGATGCAAAGGAAAGAGGGAGGACAAGTGAAATACAGGGCACAGAGCTTGGCACTCAGTGTTCAGTGCTCTCAGCTGAGCAGGCTGGCTCTCCAGCCCCTCCTCTGTTTACTCCATGTGCCCTGCAAAGATTATCCTTTCCTATGGCTGCCATGAAAAAGGTGGGAAAATTCTGCTGTTTTTAGATGAAGATGGTGTCTCTGGCCACATGTACATTTTTTCCAGGTTCTTGTGTCTGGAAGAGACTCTGGCTGGTCAACATTCCTTAGCTGACACCCATCTCTCCATTTGGACACCACACCTCTCATAGGCAGAGATGTTGCCTCTAATGTTGAAGCCCTTTGGAAACAGGTGGTTTCACAACCTTCCTTAGGAATCCTTGCCCAGGCCCCTCTGTCTTCCTCATCCTTTAATGAGAATCCCTCAGGGAGTATTTTTGGCTCTCTAACACATGTTCCTTCCTCAGAGAAAGAAGGCTGGCTTCCATTTCTCATAGGAGAGCCACCCAATAACTCTTACGAAGTCCTGCCTCCAACTTCTGTTTCGATTAGAATTTTGATGGGCTCTCTATCTGATCTTTAGCAATCCTTTTTGTTTTCCCCTGGACTTCTCAGAACTTGCTTAATAGAGGGAACCAATATTGCCTGGACTAGAAAAAGAAACCCTTTGCTAAGGTGGATTGTTCTGGCAAAGGGTTAGGTCCATAATACTCCTGTCCTAGCCTTACTTCTGTTTTGGCGGACAACAGCGGTGGATGCAGATCTGACCTTGGGAAACGACCAAAGCGGTAGTAAAGAGAGGACATCCTTGCAAGGGTTTGCCCTTATAGGGTGCTCTTTGTTCAGCACAGGAGTGAGAATATGGGAATCTTCAAAACACGAACCTTCTAGTCTTGTTTTTTAACAACAGCATTGACCAAATGCAGGAAGTTCATCTTGAACATCACTGTTTATAAACAGCTCAGCAATGTTTACCATGGTTATAATTGGTATCATTAAGCTTATGTGACATTATTAATGCAGCTGATTAAATTACTATAAACCCAACTTTGCCATTTACACAAACAGCTGTATCTGAGCTTCAGGCTTTGCCATTTGAGCACCTGGGTAGAAAAACAGACCCACCGGTGGGCCCAGTTGGGAAGAACATGGAACCCCAGCTGCTTCTCACTGATCTGCTAGGTAGAGCTTCTAGGAAGATCTGTCTCAAGATATCTTCACCTTGTATGAGTAAAGTGGTTTCCCTTTCTAAAGCAGTTCTTCAAAACTGGACATCCCAAGTCCATTAATGTATGTTCAAAAGGAGCATAAATATCTCCCCTCTTGCTCTCCTATCCCCAACCCCCTCCTCCCTCTTCCCCTTAAACCTGCATCAGTTGCCCACTGATATGTTGGGGTCATTTCTCAGCCTTGTCCTACTATAGAAATCTACTCTCTGTCATATAACAAACTGGTACCTTCTTACCTCCTTGTACACTTTACAAAATGAATACTCCCTCCTTCTGGAATCACTTTTCTCTGTTGGCATCATATGATCTCCATTTCTCTCCTTCTCTCTCCCTCCCTAAAGCCTCTTGATTTTCCCCCTTCCCCCTCTCCCTCTACCCCTCCTCCTCACCTCCTCCCTCTCTTCCTAGTCATAGGCAGAGGGATTTATATGCCTATTTGTAATTGCTTGCCTCATCCCACACTAGGATACAAACTACACGAGAAAGGGGATTTTCTCCTATTTGTGGCTGCATCTCTTGTTCCTAGGACAGTGCCAGGCACATGGTTAGTACCAGGTAAATATTAATTGGCTGAATGGGAGAGTCTGCCGAGCACCCAGTGGTCTTATTTGTCCAGACTTGTGATGAAAGTGGGGATCACTCTGGCTGCACTTTTTGCTCACAGCCAGTGGGGCTGGCCCCTTTCAGCTAATGGAATCTGACATCAGCTGTCTTGGGGGATTTATCAGTTAGGATGTTTTGGTTGCAACTAACAGAGACTGACTCAGGTCATCTTAAATCAAAAAGGGAATTTATGGGGAAGGATATCGAGGCCTCCCAGAATTGATGGCTAGCTGGAGGAACAGACTTGGACGAAGTTCAGGAATTGGGACACGGGAAGCTGGAAGGGTGATAGCCATCTCTTAGCAGGAAGCATCGTCCCTGTAGTGACTCACCACAGACATCCTGAAGAGTGTGTAAGCATCCTTCCTTACCAGTGCATTACCTGCTGGAGATCCAAAGGCTTGGGAGCAAGTCTTCATGAACCAGCCCAGGGCCCTGACCACTAGAGGCAGGAAGAGGGGGCATCTAGCTCTTTGAACTTCCAAAGTGGGGGCACTTGGTCCTGCCTGAAACCAAGATCTTCCATCATGGAGGGTTACACCTAAGGAAGGAGTGCTTGGATCCTGGACACCCCTAAAATAAGACCAGTAGAAGAAAGCAGGCATTTGCCTCATCTTTTATGAATTGTGTTTCAAAACCACTAGACTCATGTATGCTCGTGCTGAAAAGGGGCTCACGCACCTTCTCCACATTTTCCTGGGGCTGTCAGCCAGTTGCCTCCCATAGGGCCCTTGTGAAAATTCCCACCACTTCTCTAATTCTCTGCCTTTGCCACATCTCTACGTGCTGGTTGCTAAGTGGAGGGAGGAGGTAGAGCATCTTCCTTTTTGAAGAAAAAGAATCCCTCTCCAAGAGCTTTCCCTGTCCTGATTAATTAGAGCCATCTGCAGGGCAGGGGTACATTAGGACACGCACACGTGGACAGACAAGCACATCCAAGAGCCATTCACCAAGAAGCCTGCCCCTACTCCAGTGACCTACCTACATTAGTGCTAAATAGCGCTGATGATAATGATGATGCATTATGATCAAAAGTTATTTTTATGAAAGGCTCCTGCCTACCACCCTCTGCCATCAGAATAGTCTATTCCCTGATGGGGAAAGAAGAACTGTAGTAGAATAGGAGCAGAAGTGGGAATATAAAACACTTTGACTCCAGATAACTGAGCCCTAAAAAGAGTTTAGACCCCAGTGGGTTTCAAATAAAAACTCCTCCCGGCTAAATTGTGAGTACCGTGAGTTCACAGGGATACATGTTTGTGGATTTGAGCTCATTCCTGATTTAAACCCCTTAATATGCACAGGCTCAGTGTGCAGTGTGCGTGCACACGTGCGTGCGCACACACACAGTGCTGGTGCCCCAGGCTTACAGGCATACACACTTCTGGCTGTAATGATTCAGATGCCATTAATCCAAACCCGCCAGGACAGTTGCTCCTTTGATGTCCCCTTGGGGGAACATTCCAGGAGGTCCCACTCTTACTGATGTGGAACTCTCTGGGGGTCAGTGAGCAATGAGGACATGTGTTGGGGGTTGGAGGGGAGAAGAAAACCCTGGGCTCAGGCTCCATGAGGAAAACAGATCTGACTTGAAAAGAATTCAGACTTTGAGGGGTTGCAAAGCTTTCAAGAAGCACAACAGACTTCATTAATATCAGACTGTGAGGACCTTCCCTACAGAAAGCAAGGCAACTGACACCTCATTGCAGGGCTGGACAAGATACTGCTTGCCCCCCACCTCAAGTTCTCCCTATAATAAATGGGGGAAATTTATGCTTTCTCTGCCTCTCAACCATAGAACTAAGTCATTCATAGACTTGTTGGGTCAAATAAGAACAGCAGAGGAAGCTAATGCAGGGATGAAATAAATTATGCTTGTGTTTTTTTGTTTTGTTTTGTAATGAAGTTTTCCTCCAGCTTCAGGAAAGTCAATATCCCAAATACACAGAACTTGCCAAACAGATATTTCAAGATGTGATAATATGTATTAGGAGGAGAAACTTCCTAGTGAATACAGAAAGAAATGCAGTTTGTAAATTTCAGCTTTACAAGTAACTTTTCCAACATAAATATATATAGCATAGAACCGAGTACACAAATCTGTGATTAAGTAATAATGGTAAGATTATAGCAATTGGCAATGCCCTGATGCTAAGTTGATACCATAACAATTAGTCCTCAAATATGATTTAATAAAGGAATAAGCACATATTTAAGAATGGATCTAAGAACAACTTAGAAAGTAATCACAAAAAGTGTTCTGGGATGGAGCCATAAAAACTGGGCCAATAAATCTCAGGCAGCCAACCAGACATTCTGTTATTTGATAAAACTAATAATGCAAAACTTATTGCTATAGCAGAAACGTCATAAAAATGTAGTAAAAATAAACAAGCACATGGCTCTGGCAGAAGAGCTAAAAACAAGCGTGGAAATTGAAGACATCAAAGTATAGCCAAGAAACATCTTGGCAAGTGGGAGCAGGCGATGTTCACATATATTAGTGGAAAATGTTAAGGAATTTGGGAGTTTTTTTCATGTTTGAGCAATATTTTGGGAAGTGATATTTCATACATACTTGTCTCTGTACCAAGATATTTCCCCTCCCAAGATTATTTTGTAACGTACTTGACTGGTGAGGTCTGTTACTTTTATGATGCCTTTTGGTAGAAAAATTTGAAATTTGTACAGCAAAGGGGAGAAGGCGCTAAACGTTATTACGCCTCCTACTCATCAGCTTACCTGTATTATCCCAATTAATTCTCAAAGCAATCCCAAGTGGAAGGAAAGTGTGTTCCTATTTTACATAGGAGGATGCTGCAGCTTTGAGAAGTTGGTCACAAGTATCTGAAAACTGTCACCAGCCCCGAGAGTGTTCGCTTCCCCATTGTGTGTGAACTTTTTCCCATATCCCTCCTCTATTCAGCTTCTACCACCTGCCCCTGAGGGTCTTTCAAGGATTGACCAGGCAGGGGATGGGAGGAGATTCAAAGGTCAAGGTAAACTCTGCTCCAACCCCAAGTCCCCCTCTTCCTTACTGTCCCATGAAACACCCCTGCACCTCCCACTGCCAATCTCATCCACAGTGGCTTGGAAGCAGGAGCGGTGAGGCTGGCCTCCCTCCTGGGGACTCTACTCACAGTCTGAAGTCTGCTGCCCAGCCTGGGCAGGCACCCACAGCTCTGCACCTCCTACAGCCACCGAGGACCGGAAGCCAGCCAGGCAGGGATGGGCACACGTAGGCGAGAGGGGGGCCTGCTTTGGCCTCCGGGCTCTTATCAAAAGAGGAGGAGGAAAACAGCTGTGTTTTGGATCTGAAGGGGTTACAGGGCCTGCTCAGCCCCTGGGATGGCAGCCAGCAGGGGAAGTGGGGAAGCTGTGAGGAGAATAGTAAGTTTCTCCTTGCAGGGACCCTATTCCAGCTGAATGCAGCCTCCTCGCCCTTAAATCCAATTAAAGGCCGATATTATGTCAGTGGAAATGTATGCCAATCCTAATATAGTCTAATAAGCCTTAAAATAGCACTCTGTAAGTGGAAAGCCCTGTGGTTTAATTTGATTCGCAGCCTAATAACAGGCTTAATAAGAGGGAATTGGCCCCCTTTTATTTTCCAACTGGTCTCTGCATGCTCTTTTCTTCTTTTCTTTCTTTGTCTCCTTTTTCTCTTTCTCTGGAGCTCTGTGGAATGACCAAGCGAGGCGGGAGTGAGCAGGAGGTGGGTGCATCTTCCCCCACATTGCTTCCAGCTCAGAGGCCTGGCACCTGCTACCTGAGTGTGGTTCTGGGATGTAGCAGGGACTCCAGGTCCTTGGCTGGGTCCTACATGTGACTTGACTCCTGGTGCACATGGACAAGGTGCTTCCTGTTGGCTTTGTTGCCTTCCATTGTAAAGGAGAAGGTAGATGGGAAGTACCTCAAGGCACGTATCTTGGGCATGCACCTTTGGATGAGAGAGGCCTCATCACTTTCTTCCTGGGCCTTGGGTCTCCCTTCCCAGGATGTTGGAGCCAACGGCCATTTTCACACACCCTCTGCTAGAGATGACGGGGTGGCCAGCCATGGGCAAGTCTTATCAACACAATCTGGAAACTGAATCCGCTTTATGGAACTTTGAATCAATTCTTTGGAAGGACAAAGGATTCTCAAACATTTAAAAAGCAGAGTTTTTGAATTTAAAGTACTCTTAAAAAAACAGCTTTAATGAGATATTCACATTTGGTATAATTCACCTATTTAAAGAGTACAAGTCAATGGCTTCTGCAATTCAGTAGCTTTTACTATAATTATAGAGTTCCACAACCATCACCACAATCAATTTTAGAACATTCTTATCGCTGCAAAAAGAAACCCCACATCGCTTAGCCATCTCCCTCTCCAGCTCCACATGGCCCCCAGCCCTAAGTAGCCACTAATCTATCTTTCTCTATACATTTGTCTATTCTGGACATTGCATATAAATGGAATCTTACATGTAGTCTTTTGTGTCTGGCTTCTTTCTCACTCAGCATAATGCTTTCAAGGTCAGTACTTCATTCCTTTGCCTTGCCACTAATATTCCATTGTATGGATATACCACATTTTATTTACCCATTCTTTATTTGATAGACTTTTGGTTTGTTTCCTTTTTTGGCTATTCTGAATAATGCTACTATGAACATTTGTATACACGTCTTTGTCTGGATGTATGTTTTCATTTCTCTTGCATATATTTCAAGGAGTGGAATTTTGGGATCATATAGTAAATCTATTTCACCACTTGAGAAGGTGCCAGACTGTTTTCCAAAGCAGCTACCTCACTTCCATTCCCACCAGAGATGTGCGAGGGTTCCAATTGCTGCACACCCTCTTCAACACTTGTCATTTTCTATCCTTTACTCTAGCCATCCCAGCGGGTGGGAAATGGCATCTCCCGCTCATTGAGGCTATGATTTGCATTTCTCTGAATGGAGTTAATGTATTCTTTTATTTTTTATTTTTTTTTATTTTTTGAGATAGACTCTCACTCTGTTGCACAGACTGGAGTGCAGTGACACGATCTTGGCTCACTGCAGCCTCCACCTCTCTAGTTCAAGCAATTCTCATGCCTCAGCCTCCCACATAGCTGGGACTACAGGTGCACACCACCATGCTCGGCTAACTTTTGTATTTTTTAGTAGAGATGAGGGTTTCACCAGGTTGGCTAGGCTGGTCTTGAAATCCTGACCTCAAGTGATCTGCCCACCTCAGCCTCCCAAAGTGGTGGGTTTACAGGTGTGAGCCACTGCACCTGGCCCTGAGTTAATGTATTCTTGATCTGAACTGGTCTGCAAGTTAATAAACAATGAAAACAGAATTTAAACCTCAGCTGTGGTGATGATTAGCCAGCTCATCTTGAACCCCTTACTTCTCCGAATCTTAACTTCTGGCTTTGTGAACAGGAGGTTGGGATTTCGACGATTCACTAAGACAATGTGGGGAACGGCTTACAAGGGGGAGGGCTGCAGCATACATTCACTTCCTTCCCTTCCCCTGGTCCTGACGTGTATGCCTCCATTTTCAGGACGGTACAATGGGAATGATATTTACTCCTGTGCCATCAATTTTTCAACAAGGTCAGAAGAAAAAATATACTTTGAAAAAAAATGGACAGTGATGATGGGTTGAGTTGGCACAAAGGAAAAGGGCATTTGATGGCAAGATATGGAAATTGGAGTTTTAATTTTTTCTATTAATAAGCAGCAAGCGGTGAAAAGCAACATGATACCCATCTTCAGTAGAAGAAGGGTTATGATGGGGAGGAGAGTGACCAGCTGTTCCTGATCTCCACGAAGGACATCAGAAGGGAAAATGCATTTAAACTATGGGAAGCAGCCTGTAGCTTAGTTATTAAGATGAGCTCCTTTGCTGTCAGGGTCATGAAACATTGAAATGGGAATTTATCAAGTTTCCTGTCCCTGATGGCCTTTCCAAATATGATCAACTGCATCTAGGAGTGGGAATGAGATGCCCTGAGGCAGCTCTGTCCAGCACAAAAATGCTGCAATTCCTGGCATTGGCCCCCCTTGGCAGCCCTCCCTGTGTGGCCCTCTGCACACACCAGGCAGGGTTGCAGCCACTCCTCGTCCCCACCAGCCCCCCACCCCCACACCCTGCTTTGGCTGGACCCAGTTGCTCCCTCCTCTTTCCCTCAATGCTGTGGGGGAGATGCTGCTCTTCTCTATTTCAGTAGTGAATGACGTGGCTTCTATACATAGCACGGCTTATAACTTCTTTGGCAGCTCCTGGGTTGAAAGGTGCTGTTAAGAGAAAGGGAGGGGAAAAAAGAGCTAAATTACCCTTTTATTTATTTATTTTTTTAAAAAAATCTTTCAAGAAAAGCTCAAACATGTGGTGCTTTACTTCAATTGCTCACTGAGACTGTTACGATCCTTGACCCATCTTTCGGAGTTGGATGGCTACCAGTGTCTTACCGAGGAGCAAACAGAAGTACACATGGGGAGCACAGAGGGGAGACTCAGACTTGGGATGCTGCTCCCATTAGGAGCTCTGCCTCTGTCCATTCAGTGTGCAGTAGGGATGGTGGTGGCTTCCTCAACAAAAATTCTTTCCACCTTTCTCCCATAGCATAGTAACCAGGAAGTATAATAAGAATTACCTCCACCCCTAGGACTTGAGGTGGGCTCCTATTGGCCTGAGCTAACCAGAGTGATTCTCTGCACTGCAGGGTTTGGCCAAAATACTTCTAAACCAATTGGTGTCCAGATGTCCCCTGGCCCCAGGGACTGGGGTCGCCCCCACCCTAATTTCTGGCTGTGCTTATTTTGCTTCCTATTGGTTACCAGGAACCTAAATATTGATCCCCACAGCCCTGGAAGATGCCAGGAGGGGCGTGGGGCAGCCAGAGCCTCAGGCCATGTGCTTGCAGCTGGGAACAACCTCTCCATTGACCTCAGCCTGTTGTACAAATACTGTGACCTTTCTGTGCTGTGATATGGAAAGGTTTGGAGTGAGGACAGACTAACCTTCCTTCATGCATTCACTCACAAACTGTTGGATTTGTTGGCTGTGTCCTCAGACTGGGCTTCCCTCAAGCATGCAGGAGAAATGCTAGTGATATCTTAGGTCTTAGGTCTGTGGGTCCCTGTTTCTAAGGCAAACCCTAGGAGGTAGGTATTGTTATGATTTCTGTATAGAAGATTAGGAAAGATTGTTAGGATCTCTGTGTAGAAGATTAGGAGGCAAAGAAGTGAAGGGATTTGGGCAAGGTTATTCAGTTAGTGAGCGGAAAGGCCACAGTTTTAACCCAGGCAGTCCAGCTTCATTACCCTGATCTTTCCAACTGAGTAATGGCTGGGTAGGGAGAAGAAAGGCCAGGTTGATATCTGACACCTCCTGCCCCATTGATCACTTCTCCAGCACCAGCCTAAGGAGCAACTGGGAGGAAAATGGAATGTTTTCTTCCTTTCCTCTCATCCTTTCTCCCACAGCTGTCCCAGAAGAGCCATCCCTGGAAAGGTGCTCAAACCACAGTGCCCAGGCCTCTCTGCAGGGAAATCTGGTTACAATGAGCATGCTGGTAGCATGAAAGTGCCCAGAAGAGCAGCTGCTGCAGGAAACACTGTACAAAAGGGGAGAAGGAGAAAGTGAAGCCAGTAGAAGATACAAAGATAGCCCCAGACTGAGTTAGAAAGCATGGGCTTAGATCTGGGCTCTACCACCATCTCTGTGATCATGGCCACCTGCCTTCCCTCCCCAGACCTCCAAGGTGGCTTGCAGACTCTTCTTGGAGCACACAACTGCTTGTCCCCCTCTGTGACCAACTCAACACTAGACCCTCAGACTGCCTCTCCTTTTGTGACCCAGCTACCATTTCCTACCAAACGATCTTGGACAGCTCTTTGGGCAGCCAACACTCTTCTCCAAAAATACCTCTTCACTGAGCTGGCGTTGATCTGGTCAGTTTCTTGGTCAGTTCCCCGATCCTTTTGTTCCCTTTTACCCATCCCACATCAGCTGCAACGCATGCCTGCGTTCAAACAGGCTCGCCCTTGTGGGAATCCAAACTTCCTGACAGATGCACCCTCCTTTCGTGCCTTGCTTAGTTTTCAGGTGATGAAAGTGGCCTTGGCCTGGGTGGTTGTCATGGAGACACATCGCAGCTTCTCGCCTCATATGGGCCCTTGAGCTCTTCCCAGCAACCTCTCTGGGCTAGAAAAGGAAGAAAGGTCTGGCTTTGCCCTCTGTGTCTCCTTTTTTGGGGGGAAGGGATTCAGCTGAGAGTGCTTTGATGCTATTTAATCCAAGTTATTCCACTGGGGAGAGGGAAATGGGCTAGCAAAAAATCCAGGCAGTTTTTCTATTTGCCTTATTGTATTAGCTAATTATCTCAAGTGGCAATCAGAGAAAGAAGAAAAAAAATGGAATCAGAGTAACATCCATGTTATTTATATTTTATCATCTTTGCCAAGCTCAGCAAAGGGATGCAGTTTTCTTTATTTCTCTGACCCTTCATTGAATGTCATCCTCTCACTACTGATCAAATCTCACTGCCTATTGATATCAACATCAAAAGTACCTCACCTTTTCATTCAAGGCTCTGAATAGACAGCTCATCAATAATATCTACCTGAACCTCTGCAAGTATACTTTCTGTAGGAGCCTGGACTCACCCAAATGTCTAGTAAAGTGTGTGTATATGTGTAATTTCTCCAGAACTCATCTCTAAGCATCTCAAAAGATTTTAAATAGTACCTTACATAATTCTAACCATTTTTACTAGAAGACCTCCTGCTACAGTGGGCAGATGGGGAAAACTGAAGTATAAACTATAAATGAAGGATGCTGTGTTCTTTTGTGGAATCCAATAAATTAAACAGGTTTAAATCTAGTAGGAAAAACAATGTAGGTTTCCTGCTGCTCTGTGGCCTTTCCAGCATGTTTGGAAGGCAGGGCTAGCACAAAAATTCTGCCACAGCATTTGCTTTATAGAGAGAAGAGTGTAATTAGCAGTGGATAAGGAACCTGCTAAACCTGCGTTTTATTTTTGCTTCCTCCGTTACTGACTTGAGTAGGTCACTTAATATTTTTGACCTTTGTTTTTATTTTGTTTTCTTTAAACACTGAGTTAAAATACCTACCTGCTTTCCTGGTGGTGGACCAAAGATGTGAAGAGACTTTGTACCCATAAGGCATGCTAAGTTTCATGAAAGCTATGACATATCTCATTTAGTCCTTGCACCCATCCTATGAAGTTAGCATTATTTTGAGGCTCGGAGACATCAAACAAGTGCCCAAAGTCACACAGATAGCAAGCAGCAGTATCTGGACCAGGGTATGCTTGTCAGTAGCCCACAGCTGTCTGTGGGAAGAAGGTTAAGTCAGTGCTGAGAAAGACCCAGGGGGAAGGTCATTTCAAGGTCATCCCAACAAACAGCCTGCTGTACCAGCTGTGGAATGATATGCTGCTCCAGTGACCAGAGCTGATAGGAGCCTTGTAGCTCATGCAGCAGATGGGGAAAGAGGAGAACAGGATAGAGTGGGAGAGGAGAAACAGTGGAGGAGAAGGGGGAGTCATGTGAACGGCTGTGCTGGCCTGGGAGAGGGATGGGTAATGTGCCATGGTGAGGTCCTTTGAGCCAAGAGAAAATGTGTGTCTTTATCTTTGTCTGTACAATTTATGGTCCAGCTGGGCTCTTTCGTGAGGCTGGGGCTGTTCTGCCAATGCCAGAAGAGTTACTCTTGGGGTGAGACACTGGATCCCCTGGGGCCCTGCCAGGAGCATAATGTCATTGTGGTTATTGGAGGGGAGTTCCCAACTGGGGTTGGCTGCTACAGCCCAGAAGATTTAGGGAGCACAACTCTATGGAGTTCCCAGAGCAACCAAATGACCTGACCTCATGTATGTTAGAACCATGGATTATATCATTTCCTTCCCCACTAGTCAGGATGATAGTAACATAGCAAGCTAGGTAGTTGTTATAATTGTGGATGAGATGTAACATGTTTTCTCTGCAGGAGAGATCAATGTGCTGGGTACATTTGAGCTTTCTTAACTTTAGGAAATAGGCAAGAATGAAGTATTAATGCTTAATGCACATATGGTATGTACAGATTATTATAGTTCATCATTGTTCAGATTTCTTGGAGTTAATAATTTACTGAGATTAATGACGATCTTTGGAGTGTTGATTTAGCAGAAAACTTTGTTAACCAACTTTGTGCAGTTGTGTGTGCTTTGGTGGTTCCAGTGTTTGCCAAAGTAACCAGGCTTAGTGTGTTAAGAGCTAGACTTTATGCCCAAATGTTATTATTTATCACTCTGCTCATCAATGGATTTCCTACTTTCACACCTACATCCATCCCCCAAAGATCTAAAGATCTATGATCTAAAATGTATGTATGTATTAATTCATTTCACCAGCACCTACCAATTGCTGGCACCTAGTCTGTTGGGGAAAATAGGTATTTTTTACAACTTTCTGGTGAGAAAACTGAGCTAAGTTGCTCTCAAGGGCACTGCTAGTACGCAGCAACCCTCATTCCTCTACTGGGGTGGGGAAAGGTCCTACCTGCTATGACATGTGTTACTTTGGGTTTGGACACAGGATGCCTGCAAGCCTTGCAGATATTATTATGCCCTAGTTCTACTGAGAGGCAAGATCATCTCAACTGATCTCTTCCTTGACATTTAATTAAATTGTAGTACAGAAGTGACTTGACAGCATTTTGAGGACAAAGATAGAAATAGAAGATGTTTTGATGAACAGCAGTTGGAAATCTGCATCAAACTCTGCATGTAGATAATGGAACAACTTAAAGAAGGGAAGAGGAAGGAGGAAGCTAAACCTCCAGGAAGTTTAAAGGAGGACCGCCAGAGGGAAAGGGGAGGGATGTGCCCTCACTGGACAGGTGCTGGTAGTGACTATTTCTGGGTGCAGGAAGTAGGTAAGGCACGTGCAGTTGCTCCACAAGACCCCACACCTGCTCTGCGGGGGTGAAAACCCTAAGGTAGCCCTTCATTGCACTGGTCCCACCCTTGCCTCTGGGGAGCTCAAAGTTTTTCTGAGTTTTTTGTCTTGTGAAAAAAGAAAATCCAAATTTCAATAGTCCTTAATCATATCATAGCACATGTGGAAAATGATAATATCTGTGGGGCACATTGAGGTTGCACACAGTGGCAGGTGACTGCCACCCCAAGGGCTACGGGGAAGAAAAAAATTCATGTCTCAACACACCCATGGCCCCTTCATGGCTCCCCTTCTGTGCTGTGGACAGTCGAGGTAAGCTCATTAATGAAAGGACTGGTGCTTTCCAGAAGGCATTTAACTTGTTCTACATGCAGGAAACAACTGCACTGGTGTCATCCTGATAAGACACAGTAATTTAAGTTGGCCATTGGGTACTAGGGGCATTATGGGCAGGAGTGGTGAGTGTGGGGTGGCAATTATATATCTAAGAGAGGTAGTACCTGCTTGTGCACTTAACTTTTTTTCTTTTTTCTTTTTTTTTTTAGACAGTCTCACTCTGTCACCTAGGCTGGAGTGAAGCAACATGATTTCAGCTCACTGAAACCTCCACCTTCTGGGTTCAAGCAATTCTCATGCCTCAGTCTCCCAAGTAGCTGGGATTATAGGTGTGTGCCACCATGCCCAGCTAATTTTTGTATTTTGTAGAGATGCGGTTTCACCATGTTGGCCAGGCTGGTCTTGAACTCCTGACCTCAAGTGATCTGCCCGCGTTGGTCTCTCAAAGTGCTGGGTTTACAGGTGTGAGGCACCGCGCCCGGCCACACTGAGTGTTCTAAGGGAAGCCAAGTCTTATTTTCTTCTGAGCCTCAGTTTCCCACTTGTGACTTTAAGCCAGAGGGCTCTGGATGGATGGTTCTTCCCTTTTCAAAGGGCACAAATTGCAGAAGGCCTCCTGAAAGAACAGTGCAATACTGATTATGAAATGCTCCATTGGAAAAAGACTTTCCAGACAGAAACTAGAATGGTGGTTGCCAGGGCCTTGGAGGAGGGGAATGGGGAGCAGTTACTTAATGAGTGTGGAGTTTCAGTTTTGAAGGATGAAATGAGTTCCATGGCTGAATGGATGGTGGTGATGGTTGCACAATAATGTGAATGTTCTTAACACTGCTCAGCCACACATTTAAAAATGATTAAGATGGTCAGTTTTATGTTAGGCACATTTCACCGCAATTTAAAGTTTTTAAAAGCAGATTTTCCATGGAAGGATCTCACCCAGTCTAATTTTTATCATTTCAAAGTAGCTTCCTTCTTCCTTTTATAGTGGGTTTTCCTAACCTTAAAAAAAGAAAAAAAAAACTTAACTGTTGAATTGATCTTCCATGCTAGAACTTTGGACACTTCTTACTTTTTCCTAGGGCTTGGTCTTGGAAAGGGACTTCTGCCAGATGCTAGTATCCCCCAGTCCTTGTGTAAATATCTTTTTTTCTTTCTTTCTTTTTTAATCTTTTTTTTTTTTTTTTGAGACAGAGTCTTACTCTATTGCCCAGGCTGGAGTGCAGTGGTACAATCTTGGCTCACTGCAACCTCTACCTCCCGGGTTCAAAACAGTTCTCCCACCTCAGCCTCCTGAGTAGCTGGGATTACAGGTGCTCACCACCATGCCTGGCTAATTTTTATAGTTTTAGTAGAGATGGGATTTCGGGATTTCGCCATGTTGGCAAGGCTGGTCTCGAACTCCTGACCTCAGGTGATCTACCCACCTCAGCCTCCCAAAGTGCTGGGATTACAGGCATGAGCCACCATGCCTGGCCTCGTGTAAATATCTTCTGAGGGAAAACATATAGTGGCCCAGGGAGTCTTAGTCAGCTCCCTTCTCCTTAAGCCAGCTTGCAATGGTCAGAGGTCAGGCCACACTCTGGCCTGCGAGGTGACCTGCAGGATTGCTGGCCTCTCACCTGTGCCCAGAAACATCTTTGAGCTAGAGAAACAAGAGGCAGAATTCTTGCTTGGGGTTATGCTTTCAGGTTTATTAAAACGCACCCTTTCTACAGCGTGATATTTTTAAGCCCAGCTTAATTTATAATAATAACAATAACAATCACAGAAGCTTCTTATTTTATAGCCAAGATGAATCTGTTTGTAACTCATTATATTCACAGAACCTTTATTGGACTAAGCATATTACTATGGTTCATGAATTCTCTTGTTATTATCAGCATTGTTATTCATACCTTTATCCAACTTTATTATTTTTTTATCTAGTTGCCTTTTTCCTTACTTTTTAGTAATGTGTTACAGGCTTTATTTTTATTTATAATCATAAATTCCCTAACAGCAGGAAATACTTTTTCTGACCATTGTGGGGAGGAAGAATAGTAAGAGATAGAGTTGGCCTAGGTGGTCTCCTTCAAGCCGGATTGATGCCAGAAGAAAATCCATGATGGACTGGTTCATTCATGTCACTCCCTGCCTCACTTGATGCCAGTGCTCAGGCCATTAAGATCCATTTTAAATGGTTAAAAATGGGCAATGGTGTCACCCAAAAGCATGTTGGTATCCCATTTTGAGTAAGTCGGTAGCCTGTATGAGTTTGGTAAAGTTGCTATCAACATCTTATTTTCCTCATTAGATAATAGCACTGTCTCGCATATGAAATCTATGTAGTTTACACTTATATAACTGTCATTCAGTAAACACTCAACACATGTTAACTATTGTTGTTTTATCTTCCTCAGGGAATTTATAATCTAGAGAAAGAATTCAACCCTAAAGTACCCAGAACTATGCTGTAAAGGGACAGGGTAAGGGCCATGATGAGGAAGAAATGGAATGGGAGGACCAGCCCAGACAGGGTAGTAGGGCTGGGGCCAAGTGGCTACCTCCCAGGCAACAGAGACCACATTAGTCCAGGCCCAGAATTAGAAGATATGCATGTGCTGACCAAGGAGAATCAGGCCAAAGCTCTGGTCCGTGCAGGAAGGAAGGATATGAGGCTGGAAATATTGGTTGGGGCCATTCTGGGAAGGGCTTGAATGCCATTGTAAGGGATTGAGATGTGACTATATATTAACAATTCTAAGACACATTTTTCCCTCACAATCTAACATCTCTGAAATTGAATGCTTCTTACAATCAATGTATTGTCATAGCTAATTGCCAGCCTTTTTTTCTTTCTTAGTAGTACATAAAATTATAGTGTACCGTACAATTGGTGCTTTAGATTAGATAAAATATGGTGTGTTAAAGGCTGCAAGACCCAAGGGTTGGAGAAAACTTCATGTTGCTATTGTTTCTGTGCCATTCTAGTAACTTGTTCAGTGTTAGTAAGTAAATGCCCAATTATCCTCAGATAGAATTCAGTTCTGATAGAGGACATGAGTCTCCCCAACTCTTAGCAGTCATTCAGGGGTAGGGCCTGGATAGGGGTCAGTCCTAACACTCATGCCCCCTCCAAGACTGGTTCTATCTGTGCATAACTGCTATGGGTCCTTCAGGATGAGTTAAGAACCTAGGAAGAGACCAGGTGTGGTGGCTCATGCCTGTAATCATAGCACTTTGGGAGGCTAAGGCAGGCAGATCACCTGAGGATGTGAGTTCAAGACCAGCCTGGCCAACATGGTGAAATCCCGTCTCTAATAAAAATACAAAAATACAAAAAAAAAAAAATACAAAATTTAGCCAGGTGTGGTGGTCTGTAATCTCAGCTACTCAGGAGGCTGAGGTGCAAGAATCTCTTGAACCTGGGAGGCAGAGGTTGCAGTGAGCTGAGATTGTATCACTGCACTCTAGCCTGGGCATGAGACTCTGTCTCAAAAGAAAAACAAAGAAGAAGAACCTAGGCAGAAAACTGGACTTGCAGGATGGATAATGCTTCAGAGAGAGGTCCTTCATTGTTTCCAATTTCCCAGTTCTTTTGTGGTCTTTCCCATCTCTTTTATGTCCTCCCCTTCTCCATTATTTCTCTTTTCTGCTTCTCTCCATTGAGTAAAGCTGTCCTTGGGGTACACTAAATCCATGGCTCACTCTTCAGTAGGGGTAGGGGCAGGGACAGGAAGGTAGAAAGTGACAGAGGATCTGGAGATTCTACCAACTGATGCTCAGAAGTATCTGAGGTCATTTACATCTGGGTGCCACAGAAGCCTCGCCCCTCCTTGGTGGACCGGGGTTGGTTGCCTAGCAACAGTGCCCTCTGCTCTTTTCACACATCCTCTTCAGCATCTTCTGTATCTTGTTTTCCTTCAGACCAGTCCGTGAGGTTGAGTTTTATCCAGTTTTAAACTTTAGTAAGCAATACAGTGAAGAGGGGTGAGAGGAGTGTTTGGTACAATTTTCCTTAGACACTCAACCCTTTAACTCCAACCAGGACACTAAGGATGTAGGTGGAGTCTGATCCCCTGAGTCTCTGTCTCAGCTGCCACAGACTCCCTCAGGAACTGGTCAAAAGCAAAGGTTGTGAATGAAACTAGAGAATGTAAAAAAAAAAAAAAAAAAAAAAAAAGATGTGTTGGGCCCATAATTCTACAATATACCCATTTCCCTGCTATGACTAGCGAGGCAGGGAAGTGGAGTGAATATTTTCAGTCTGGATCTATATTGTCTTACATACTGCGTGTGTAGATTACAGTGTCTTTGGCTAAAAATATCTTCATTATTAGGTTCAGCTTCTGTGCTAGGTCCTTTTAGATAAGAACCATTAGAGGCCTTTTTATAAAGAAACTTCCAGTCAAAATCAAATATTCTATAATCTAATCATAATAAGTCCTGAATGCAGGCATGCTAGGTCACTCGTCATCTAAACTAAGTGTGGGGGCCCCTGAGTATTCCATCCTAACCTAAAAAGATGGAAAATTCAGGCCTAAACATTTACAATTATTGTATCCAGGATGGGGCAAGGAGAGAGAGAGCAGGGGGAGAGAGGTTATATTAAGGTTTATTCATTTATTTGCATAGGAGAAAATGCATTCATAATTGCTACTTTTCACAAAATGGAACACTCTTTTTCCCTTTTTATTGATGCCTTGCATATGGTAGGTACACAATAAATACCTTGGAAAGGAGAAATGGAAGGAATCGCTAGTTCAATGATTTTATTAAAACAAATCTTTTCATGTGATAAAATTTGGAAAACTGCTCTGCAGAATATGTGACTGAGAACTGGTGTTAAATTTAAGTTGCAAGATTTATTTCCAGAGATAAACTTTCACGTAGTCTTTACTGGCCTGGTGTGGTAAGAAACATTAGAAGGGGGATGAGGCAGTATAGGCCAAGTCACATCTCTGGCATAGGTGTCGTTACTTATGAAATGAGAGGTGGGTAGAAAAATCTCTAACATTTAGGCTAGCTCAAAGGTTCTGTGATTCCAGGTGATAATCATTATGTTTTGCCGACTCTCAGTTTGGTCTGTAAAATGGCGGGAATGCCACTTGCCCTGTAATTTACTAGCTGAATCATCACCTGAACCAGAAGAGGCCTTGTGGGGTCCTTCTCTTTCCCAGGCTCCCTGCCATTCTGGAAGAAGCTGTGTCTCATCTTGGATGGATCCATGGGCTTCCATTCCTCCTCTTCAGTCATCACAGTTCCCTGAAAGGAACTGTCATAGAAAACAGTGCTAAGTGGTCTGTGTCATCTCGCCAGCAGTGAGATGGGCCATCCTTCTTCCATAACTTTAGGATACTGCTGCAGCCCAGAAATGTGTCTTCCTGGAGAAGAAAAGAACCACTTTCCTGTCCAGAGGATGGGTGCCTGATGAGGGAAGTGGGTGGTTGGGGTTGTCAGTTTCCACAGTTACTATTTGAGGGCAGGTCCTGTCTTTTATTCAGTGCTGCATCCCCACAGACCACCGTCTACCTCCTGATATTTATAATGTGGTCACTAAGTAATTATTTATTGAATGTTGAGCATTGTGACTCTTTTACAAGACATTCCAGGGTAGATTAGAAGATATCTGACTGTCTATAGAACATCCTCATATGATTTGAAGGGTGAAAATGTTAATCACTGTGTAAATATCTGAGTAATTACTGCACTGGCAGCATTTTTGAGACAATTTGTCCTGAAAGCACGGAGCAACTCATTTTTACTGACATCACATTACATCTAGACTTAATAGTTGGCTGGCTTTGACAACGTCAGAGGTGCTCTTTTTTGTGTGCCGTTTTTCATAAATGCAAGATGCACATTTGCCTTTCATCAGTGGATTTCAAAACATCTTGAATTCATAAGTTTAGGGGGGCTCACTGACCCACTGAAGTGTCATTTACACATTTAGAGGCCGAGAGGAATTTGAGTCTGTTCATGGCTCCTGTGCCGGTGGCAGAACTAGTGTGGACCCAGTTCTCCTGACTCCTGATCCAGTGGTTTTTACAAAACACACAATAGCCTTCCATCCTGCAGTCCTTTCAGAAATTGGAAATTTTAAGAGCACACCCTCAGCACAGTACGCATCTAAGAAAATGAGTTTCAGAGAGGATGAAAGTCATAGTGAATTTCAGAGAGGACCCTGCCCAAGTTGAGAGTGAATATATAACAGCGTTCTACAGTGTAGATATGAGAGTGTGACAGCAACTGCCTTTCCCACCACAAGAGAAGATGAACTGAAATTGCTCCAGGAAAAACTTAGAGCAGACAGTCAGCAGAACTTCCTTGTTCTTCTGTAACTGGGCTGGGCAAAGGCAAATCCCATCAGTCTGTGACTCACCCAGCTACTGGGAGTGGCTTTCTGTTTTCTCCAAAAGTTCAAGAAAAGGCTCTTTAGTGAGCAAGGCACATTTTATCCAGCCTAGAAATATGTTACAAGGAGAGCCTCATACCCCCTTAAGCTCATTATGCCCTGCTCTTTTTTTGAACATCGTCTGGTTGTATCATTTTGGATAAAGCCAAGCCTGCCAAAACTACTGAAGCTACCTTGGCTGTGTTTTCTCAGCAATAGGAAGAGAATGCTCCAACATTTAACATCTAGGTTGTAAACATTGTTTCTCAGAAATCGGCTTAACTTTCTGCAAGTGGGATGCAGTTGACTACAGAATTCCAGGAGGGCTTTATTGGTGGCATTTATATGAAAGACAATAAAGCACAACCCTCTCCATATGACTTCCCATTTCTACACCTGTGTTGAGCAAGTATGAATGTGCACAACACAGGTATACGTGTGCTGCTTTAGCCATGTATTTCTGTGCATGCATCTGAGTATTCATGTGCACAATTTTATGTGCTTCCACAGCCACAGGACATGTGTGAACGTGGGAAGTGTATATGAACATGCATGTGCATGTGACCATTGTCAGTTTTTATTTGCACATCACGCACAGCTGCACACATGCACAGGTATCTATAGCACATTTGCAAGTGTCCATTCTATTTTTGCTCATGCCACTTTCCCTGCCTTTATGGGGGAGAAATTGTTGAATGTTGGCAATGCAATAAAGAGAAACTGATTTCAATGGAATGTTCCTTTGCCCTGCAGACACATTGCCACCGCTTTTATGCAGCACATTACACTGTGGTGAAATTTAGTTAATTTTATGGTTTGTTATTACAACAGCAGAGTGGATTGAGAGAGGCAGCTTTTGTTGGCTCCAAGTTCCAGATTTCCTGGGTGTGATGGGAGTGAACAGAGCAGGAAGCTAGAAGTGGTAGGAAACAAAGTCCACGCAGAAGCAGAGTGACTGTTTCAAGTGGCTTTTAACTACAAGAGTTAGTTAATTCGTCAGCAGAGGCTTGGCTGCTACCCTCATGGAGTGGATAATTTGGTCAAGGGCATCAGAAGAACATTCACAGAACAATGAGAAAGCAACCAGTTGCTCAAGTGTTTTTGCTGAAAAGCAAGATGTTTTGGTGAAGAGAGCTTTGCAGCCTGAATGTTCTGTGTTCAAATCCCAGCTTTGCTAGTGATTCGCTCCTTTGTCTCTGACCTTAGCTTCTTCGTGTATAGAGTGGCGGGTAGTGGTGGCCACCCTCTGAAGTTCTGGAACCAAGCACCTAGCACATAGTAGATTCTCTGTAAGTGCTCCTTCCTCATCTCCCTTGTTGCCTAGGAAAACTCTTCTGTTCTGCAATATCTGTAGAGGAGAGAGAAAGGCAAAGCAGGTGGGGTTTTGAGATCAGGCTAAGTACCAAGTGGGAAGAGGTTATGGATGCACATAATAGTACCTATAATTTCTGAAACCCCATATCAGGATATACAATGTGAAAACTTTGGAAGGACTACTCTGGAAAAACCAGGACAAAGATGTGTGTTGCCTGGATCAGATGCTCAGCACCTTGACTCGGGATGTGACTAAAACCCATTAGCTCATTAGGAGTTAAGCCATCAGTCGCTGAATGAAGCAAAGCTATTAACATTCTTATTTATACTACTAATGAAGCTAATTAAATCTTAAATCCAGAAACAGAGTTGGTGTGGACTAGAATACTTAGAGAGCAGAAGCTGTTTCCCAAAGAACATGGCTTTCCTTGTTATTCTTCTCAGCTGGGGCCTTGAATCTTGCCATACATGGTAGGGCAAGCAGATGACAGAGAATATGTCAGCTCTGCTATCATTCCTCTAAGTTCTGGCAACTTCTTTCCCAGACTGGGAGGCTGTTCATCTCTCTACTGATGGTTCCTTCATTCTCAGCAGACAGTAGCCCAGCAACTCTGGTGGTCTTGCCAAATGGCACGTGCTGGTTGGGGGAGACCACCAGCAGGCACCCACTTCCCTCCTAGAACTGGAAAAAAGTCTTGAGACAAGGTGGCAACACAGAGGACAGACCTGCAGATCCAGGCACATGAGTCAGCTTTAGTTCTTCATTGAGTCAGTCTCTCATCTTTGGTAATGTGTTCTCTGGAAGTCTCCTTGCCTTTTCCTGTCTTTGAAGACCTCTAGGAGCATGGAGATGCCATGAACTCATACTCACTGATGGTTTGAATAAGAACAAACAATGATATCTTTGTTTCCTGAGTAGAAACTCACGATTTCATGGATAATGTTAGAACTCATCAATTTAATATAGGATGACCTTGAGCTTTAAAGCTGAAAAAAGGCGGGGGTGGGGGGTTTCTATTTTGGCCCAAGGAGCCCCAGAATGAAAATTCTTGAAAATTAGCAAACAAGGCTGACTCATTGAAGGAGAATGAACTCTTGTGATTTGGGGCAGTGGGAAGAGGAGGTAGGGCTTGGGAACAAACAACCTCTGACAGAGAACACAGGCTTCTGAGTCACAGCATTATAGAATAGTTAGATTTTAGCAGTCATTAAACCATACTCCTTATTACAGAAAAGGGACACTGTTTATTTAGTGTCCTCCCTCCAGAATCAAAATGTTCATATTGTTCATCATCCCTAGAATCCTAACTTCTGATATAGCTCATGAGCTGTATGAAGGTTGCTGTATGAAACCGTTCGGCTATGAAGACTACGCTTAGAGAATAAAGTGTTGGGAGTCACTAAACAATAGATTTGAGTGAAATACAAACAATATATTTTGTACAAAGGTGATAAATGGTCAAAAGATTAAGGAACAACAAATTTGACTTCCCAATGCAGTTATGCCAAATATAAATTTTTAAAAAATTATTTGAAAGCAGTCAGGATTTTCACAGAGCTTAGAGTCATCATCCAAATATTAACCTGTCAATGTAGATAGGCTGACATTCTGGGTAATTGAAAGAACAGCAAAAGCAACTTACAGTCCTGCATTTTGAATGAAAGTGTTTGATCATCTTCTGGTTAGACCCTGGGGAGAGTCTTCTGTTATGGCGCCATTCAATGCCAATGTTCTGGGCACTGGGTGGTGACGTGCCTGAGGGCAGGTTGGTAGAAATATAAGGAAAAACGTTTCATCACTAGTCCTACTATTATCCACAAGAACGGGAGACGGGCTTTAGGGGCCGCCATTCCCCCTCGTTGTTTAACCCATGAAGTTCAGTCCTGATTCTGGCCCAGATGTCACATGCCGGCCCTGAATTGTGACTTCCTCATTGTTTGCAATCACCACAGAATCTGCAGTGTCTCTTTGTAGAGTAAGAGAAACGTCTCACTGGGCACCTGTAAGCTGGGCACCTGTAAGCTGGGCACCTGTAATCCCAGCACTTTGGGAGGCTGAGGAGGGAAGTTCTCTTAAGGCCAGGAGTTTGAGAGCAGCCTGGGCAACATAGTGAGACACCATCTCTACAAAAAATAAAAAATTAGCTGGGTGTAGTGGTGCATGTCTGTGGTCCCAGCTACTTGGGAGGCTGAGGCAGGAGGATCATGTGAGCCTGGGAGGTTGAGGCTGCAGTGAGCTGTGATTGGGCCACTGCACTCCCCTGGGAAACAAAGTGAGACCCTGTTTCAAAAAAAAAAAAAAAAAAGAGAGAAAAGAAAAGAGAAAAGAAAATAAATCTGAAATCTTATAAAGCAGCAGGAGACACCTCTGTTTGAATATAATCATGAGACTTCTCTGTGCAAAAACATGACTATTTCCCCCTTCCTATAGCTTCTGTATTTTACACCGGGCTACAAAGTTCTATTAAGGAGATTACATATAGTGTAAAACAAAGAAGTTACAGATGTTATAAAATCATCACAATTGTTAAACACATTTAATAAGCATAACAACAGCAGCTATATATGTGTACAAAACACTGCTTTGTTCAAAGGACATTATAAACAGGGAGAATTAGGTCTTCCAGGACCCTGGAGAAGAAGGTAAGTTCTCTCTGTGTAGAAAGAAGAGAAAAAATCAGCAGGGCCGGTGGTTGGAATGACTCCCTCCCGCTCAAAGCGTTGCTGGCAGTGTTTATAAGACAAGACCCGTGACAAAGCTTTGGAAGTGTCTTATCCCCACAGGACCCTGGGAAGTGGGGCCCGGAGCTGATTTTCCTCCCAGAAGGGGAACGGTGTCTCTTTCTCAGGACTGTCTCCTGGGGTGCCCCAAACCTTGACTCTCATCTTTTGGCAGCCCTGCCTTCTGGTAGAAACACCCCTCCAAACCCAGACACCTCCTGGATTGCACCCCACAGTGGCTGCGTCCCTCCAGCAGCTGAGAAGTGGGCACAATTAAGAGCACCATTGCAGCTCCCAGTGGGACTGTCAGCAGCAGCAGGCACCTGGGAGGAGGCCCGGGTGCCTCCTGTCGCACCTCCCCTGGCGCTGGCCCTGGCCTAGGTTACTCATGGTTGCTTGGTGCTAGTTACTACCTTCCCACCTCCCCACCTCCCTCTTTCTCCTCCTGGCTGAAGATGCATGGGAGCTCCAGCTCAGAGCTGGGAGCAGGTGCGGCATGGCGGGGAGCTGGGAGAGCCCATTATTACTCTGCACACATGTGCCAAATTGTCACTGGGCGGGAGTCCCTCAACAAGCGCCAGTTTTGGAGACCCCTTCCCACAAACCCCCCACTAACCATGCCCAGGGATGGCCGCTGCAGGGCAACAAGTTGATGGGGAGGAGTCAGAGAGCTGCTATCCCAGTTTCCGACTACAGCATCGGAAACCAGGAATGTCCTTTTGAGCACATCTCATCCAATGACTTTTAAATTGCGGGGTGAGACCCATTAATGTGTCATGAAAGCAGTTTAGTGGGTTCTAAACAGCATTTTATTTTAGAGTGAGTGAGAACAAGAAAGAGAGAGAGAGAAGGGAAAATATCAGAATTCATGTCATAGATAAGTGGAATTTTACTTCTGTTGTCTATAAACATGGATGTCCTGTCCTTTTTTGTTGTTGTCGTTGTTTTGTTTTTTTTGTTGGAGACAGGGTCTTACTCTGTCACTCATGCTAGAGTGCAGTGGCATGATCATGGCTCACTGCAGCCTCCAGCTCCTGGGCTTAAGCGATCCTTCTACTGCAGACTTCTGAGTAGCTCGGACTACAGGCCCTCGCCATCACACCTGGCTAATTTTTGTATTTTTTTTTTTTTTTTTTTTTTTTAAGAAATGGAGTCTCACTATGTTGACAGGCTGATCTTGAACTTCTGGCCTCAAGCAGTCCTCCTGCCTTGGCCTCCCAAAATGCTGAGATTACAGGCATGAGCCACCACACCCAGCCCATGGAATAATACTGGAATAAATTATTCCCGTGAGGAATTTAGGAATCCCAGTTCCTCAGATAAGATTTTGGCCAATTTCCCATAGATGATTCCTGCCCTTCCCACTGGCTTCCCTAGCTCGCACCCTCTCAGCCAGCCGGGACAAGGCTCAAGTTAAACAAGACCTGGTAGAGATGTTCTTGCTTCCAAACATAGCCATGAAGACCAGTAGTCACAAAAGGACAGTAGGGGAGAAGAAACGTACTGATTTCAGGGTGGACAGGTCCCAGAAATACTATAGGAAAAGGCTGTGACCCTGGTAGTGCATTGCCCAAAATTTCAACTGAAACAATGTCCATTCCCTGGCCTAAACGTCTCAGGCTTCTTTCCACACTCAAAGTGGGCACCATGGGTTCCTTCCACTCCCTTTACAGGTACAAGAAGGCAGAGGAAAGAGGCAGAATTCCAGATGGCTTCAGAATGTTCCCTTAGTGAACAATGACTTTATTGTTAATGAAATGTGAGTGTTTGAAGGGAATTTAGAAGTCGTGTATTCAGAGTCTGCATTTTACATTGATGATATACACATTGTCCATGAAAGTTCAGTGCCTTGCCCAAGGTTGCCCAGATGCCTGTAGCTCAGCAGGGTCTAGGACCCAGATCTCAACAGTCAAGAGTCCCTTCCACTTTCTCACGGATGCATAAATGTCTCTAGCCACAGCAGTGGCTGTAGAATGGGGAGGACGGGAGCAAGAGTCCCCATCCTATAGAACCCTCCCTCTACCTCACAGGGCACACTAGTTCTGCCCATCACCTCTTCCAACCATGGTGCTTGGGACACGTGAGACAGAGAGCTGGTGCTTTGGGATCCCTGGAAAGGTGGCCTGGAAGGAAAGCCCAAGAGCAGTAGCCACCATTATAATTATTATGAGAAAAATACTGTACACTTGAGGTTGTTATTAGTTGCAATGGCTGAGTGAGCCGTTCACTTGGACCTAACAGAAAATTGCTCCTGACCACTTCCCATAACCACAGGATCTGGAGGAAAGCGATTGAGAGAGATGCTGTCACCTTCCCTGGGGAGTGACATGGGCAAGACTCAGACCTGATGCCCCAGGTCCCTGAGCAGCAGACCCGTGTGTCTTGCTCCTTCCTGGGCCGGCGGTTCTGAGTGGAAAGAGCGGGTGGAGGTTGCAGAACAGGCTGCAGGCCCTGATTACCCTTGGTAGAGGCAAGCTCTCTGTCCTTGGCAAAGGTGAGGCTGTGTGCAACGGTGTTTCAGCCCCTCTGCCAGCCCCAGCTGGCAAGGTTCGGGGGCCAAGGCAGAGAGAGGTTCCCATATCCATCTTCCTCCTGCTCTCAGCTGAGCCCATTAGGAATGTATCTCTGCCTCCTGATTGCTCTTCTGTGCTATTAATTTGTGGTTGTATTAATTCCTGCTGTTATTATACAGCTAGGTGATGCAGAACAAAGCTGCTCATTAACATGGCCAAGGAGTTGTTGCTACTGCCAGGGTTGAGCAGCCCCTCCCCGCTGTCCCATCCCACCCTCACTCTCTACTCGTAGTAGTCTTGACATGAATGGAGCCCTGAACCTTGAAAAATGACTGGCAGGCTTGGAAGTCAAAGGTGACCAGGGAGGTTACAGTAAAAGGAGTAACTTTGCTTTGTTACTGCCCTTGGTTGGCCTTCTTTATTTAGAAAAACGTATTTATTATGCTCGTAAGCAGCACCTATAACCCCTTATGACAGGTGTTGCTTTTGTGATAAGTAGGGATACATGGTACACATTCACCAGGTGACTGCCAGGGTCAGTGGTGCTGTCTGTGACCTTGGACATGTCCATCCTTGTGAGTCCAGTAGATTCAAGATCAGACCCATAGCGCAGCTGGGGCACTCGGCCATTGACCTGCCATGTCATTTTCCTAAGAGTTCCCATTTGGGCCACTTCCCTCCTACAACCAGATGCAGGCACAGTTGGGGGTTGGGAAGGATCCCCAGTGCAATGCCCTGGCTTGGCCAACTTCTTTACGTTTTCACATTTTAAAGTGTGAAACTGAAAGGAGTACTCAGGACTCCTACAGGACAGAAGACGAGTTTTATTTTTAATGCTTGAGGACCTTTTCCGCCCTATCTCTGTTTCTGTCCCTTCTGGATCACTCACTGGTGAGCAGGTTATATTTCACCCTGAGTGATTACTGGAAAGGCTTGAAATCCTGATTCTAATGGTTACTCTGCCACTGTGAGCAATCGATTAAGTCACTGCTGGTGTCGCGGAGGTCTCTTGATGTAAGGTGGCCAGCACTGCGAGGGACTGTCCCTCCAGCTCCACCTTCTTCCCACCATGTCCCTACTCAGCTTCAGCCAAACTGAGCACCTCACTGCCCCCACACAATCCAGGTCCTTCCCACCTCTGGCTCTGCACAGGCTATGCCTTAAACTAGTCTGTTCCCTCTCTGTTCCATCTTCAGAATGCCCACTCATTCCCTAAAAACCAGCCCAGGGAAATCTGCCCTGTGCTCCTCCCTTTGCCTCCTGCATGTCCATGGCACCTTCTGGTTTCAGCCAGCTCTCAACACACAATGGAGAGCACGCTTCTAAAGAGTTAAGGTCTCTCAGACGTGACATGTGGTACCCAGGACAGCACCTGGCTTCCTCTAAGCTCAAAAAATACCTGTTACTAAATGATGGAATCCTCCCTATTTTGTAACCAGAAAATCTTAATCACGGGGCTCAGAATGACCAGGCCTAGGTCAGCAGATAAAGATTCAGTGGCAGCAGGACTAGAACTCAGGAGCCTTCATTTCTTTGTGGGGCCCCACGAATAGTCAGTATCACCAGATTTCCCGACGGCCTCCAGAGACTAGGAGTCAACCTGTTTGTTTCCTCTTTGTTCTTATATCCCTTCAGAATGACTGGTGCAAAGGACTTGTGAGTTATTATTTTGATAATTTAAAGAAATTCAAAGGAGCTGGAGGCCCATGATGCAGACGAGGAAAAGCAGCTGGAATTGGCTGCTGGCTCTCAGGCAGTGCAGCCACAATTAAGGCTAGTGCTTAATCAATTATCCCTGGTTTCTGCACAGGCAGTGTGTGACAACCGCTGGACCCCTGGGGCCCTGGCAGGCACAGGGCTGAGCACCCTTGGGCAGAGTCCTGGGGGGTACAAACAGGAGGTACCCACTCTCTTCCTGTAAAAAGGGGGAAACACACATATAAAGATATAAAAATTCCTTCCAAGAGCCAGATACAGGGAGAGAGGGCGAGCATTCCCAAAGATGACGCGGAGACCTCAGAGCAGCCTGGGGTGAGTGCTAGAAGGGTAAGGCTGGAGCTGGAATCAAGAGACAGATTGCATCTACAGGAAGGTGTGCAGTGGGGGCATTTGGACTTTTCCTAGAGATTTCTTTTATGGGCCGACACAAAGGTGTCCTTTGGGTAGCAGTTCCCAAACTTGGGGGTGCATCCACATCATCTGGAGTGCTCCTTGAAGCACAGACGGTTGAGCTCCACCCCCAGACATTCTAATCCAGTAGGTCTGAAGGGAGTCCGAGAATCTGCATTTTGAAAAAGTGATGTCAATGTGCCGGAACCATGGTTTGAGAACCACAGCCTCAGAGCAAGCAAACCCAGCTTCCCCAGGAACCCAGACCTTGTGAACCTGATGCCAGATGGGGCATCTTTGGTGGCTGAGTCTTGATAAGATGCCCCCTCCTCATCTGCAGTGGTCTCTCCCTCTTAGAGTTGCCATGAGCAGGACAGGAAATCACGCTTGCAGAGCCTGCGGTACCTGGCAGAGGGAGTGATCAGTAGAGTACTGGGGACTCCTGGAGTGTGCACAGGTCTTTCTGATCCCACCTGGTTTGCCAGGGCCTGGAAATCCTGCAGGGCAACTCCTGGGCAGAGACCAATCCCATGCTCTCCTGCTCTGCTTTCCAATTTCGACATCCTCTCTAAGGAGTGATTACCCTTTATTTCTCCAAGGTGAGGAATCTTTTGAACCTCATGGCCCTGGTGATAATTGCTCCCAGAGTCAACAGTCCAGGCCCTCTGATTCTTGCATCTGATTCCGCTGGAACAGAGGTGGTAGAGGTGTAGGGCAGGGGCAGGAGGCCCCCCTGCTCCTGTTAGCCCCAGGCATCTTGCACAGAATACCCTTTTTGTCCAGCCCTCCGCCAAGCCCATGTGCCTCAGTGATGTCACAGTGAAGACTTGGTAGGAGGAAGACCGTGGGGTGGGGGAGGGTGACACAGGCCGAGAAGATCAAAAATGCAGCTGAGAAGGTGGCTCAAAATAGCTCATGGAGAACAGGCTTCTGCTTGACAGGCTGACGAGGATGTGCCTGGAGCCAACACTCCTCTTTGAATGCTCTGTCTCCTTCTAATTATGGATCTGTCAGGAGGAAGAGAAGCCAGCGCCCGCCCGACCCGGTGACCCCTTCTCTTAACGTGGAAACAGGGAGGCAATGCTCAGTCCCCATTAACAGGGTCAGATGCCTAAAGGAAAATGGGCTGCCAGAGTAGAACTGGGAAGACAGTTCAAAGGCAGTGGTCTGTCCATCCGGCCACTCTTTCCATGGGGACCGGAAGTTCTCTTTGCACCCTGCCACTGGTTTCCTTCTAGATGTGCAGAGGAGCTCACCTGCGTCCCCACACAGGGCAGTTCTCCCTGTTCTCAAGGACCAATGGGAAGGACTGGAACCTTCTCCTCATCCAGCGATGCGGGAGGAGGTTGGTGGAGGGAGGACTTGCTGAAAATCTCTCTGCCGCTGAGACTGGCTTCATGTCCCTTCTTCATACACGGGACACAATGGACCATGTGCTCTGCTCTGTTTTAGAGATTTGTTAACTCACATATGAAGAATTTTATGAAAGGATTTCAATTTGATATACTTTGATGAATAAATCATACAGGATCCAGATGTGACCTTCCTCACACAGTATTCACCTCTGTGTTCAAGGACCCAGGGCATAGCAGAACCTTGATGCATATTTTGCATGGGGGCCGACCTTGGTGTTATAAGGGTGACAAATGAAATTCACTCAGAGAGGACCTAGCTTCCAGGCAGACAAGTTATATATGGATCTTATTCTGGAAGAAGAACCTGCCACTTCAGAAGGTTTGGGGGTAGGGGGTGAGAATGGGAGACTCCATATGTTATATAATTTTGTAACAAGCAATTATGACATTCCCTGAACCTTCAAGTTAAAGTTTTTCTTTAAAAATCTATGTATTTAATCTTAATTTTCACAAGTAACCTATTTCTCAGTACTTCTGACCCTTAGATGGCAGCCTCCCCTGGAAATGTCAAATTATGGGATGCTCTGGGCATGAGCAGACCCAAGGGACCATCTTTGGATGGTAGACTCAGAGCCTGGGGTTACAAAGCTGCCCACCTTCCCTCCCTCCCTCCCACTCCCCCCCTTTTTTTTTTTTTGGCTTCCTTTTCTCCCTTTTTCCTTTCCCGTCTCTCTCTCCTTCTTTTCCTTCTCACATTTCTTTCTCACTCCTTTCTTCCTACCCTCCCTCCTTTCTTCTATCCCTCCCTCTTTTCCTCCTTCCTCTCTTCCCTCTTTTTCTTCCTTCCCTCCCTCCTTCCCTTCCTTCCTTTCTCATTCTGTTTCTCCTTTCCTCCTTCCTTCCTTCCTTCTTTCCCTCCCTTTCTTTCCTCCCTCCCTCCCTCCATCTTTCCCCCCTCCCTCCCTCCATCTTTCCCCATTCTCTTCCTGCCACAACACTTACTGAGTACCAGCTCTGAGCCAGGCACGGGGCACAGACACTGTGGGGAGTGAGACAGACATGATTCCTGCCTTTAGGGAGTTTCTAGTTTCTACTGGGAGAAACACACTAAATAAACAGCTATAACTTCAGGTTGTGTTATTGAAAAAAAAAAAAGATAACACTGGGTAAGGGCACAGAGATGTGTTAGAGGAATGGGAACCATCGGCACTGGGAGTCAGGGAAGGCCTCTCTGAGATGCCCTGGGGGTGCGAGGCCTGCCGGAAGTGAGGGGGCAGCCTTGCAAGGTTCTCTGGGAGAGCATCCGAGTGGGCAGAACAGCCCTGACACAGGGGCTGGCAGAGGAGGCACAGTGAGAAGGCAAAGGTGGGGGTGGGAAGGAAATGAGCAGGGGCAAGAGTAGGACAGGGAGAGGGCCAGACCATGCAGGCCACGGGAGCACCAAGGGTCACCATTCAAGGGCATCAGGGCATCTGATTCCACATGGATTCTACCAAAACCCAGGAACAATAGGATGGTGTGTATTTGTGTGTTCATTTATTTATGTACATAAAGAGATTTGTTGTAAAGAATTGGCTCACAGGATTATGGAGGCTGGGAAGTTCCCTGATCTGGAGTTGGCAAGGTGAGGAGCCAGGGACGTCAATGGTGTGAGTTCCAGCCTGAGTCCAAGTTCAAAGGCAGAAGCAGACCCAACGTCCCTACTGGAAGACAGGCAGGCAGAGTTAGGGAATTCTCCCTTCCTCTACCTTTTGATTCTATTCGGGCACTCAGTGGATTGGTAGAGGCCCACCCTCACTGGGAAGGCAGTCTGCTGCATTCCTCCAACCACTCAAATGTGCATCTCATCTGAAAGACCTTCACAGGTGCACTCAGAATAACATTTAGCCAGCTATCTGGGCACCCTGTGGCCCAGTCAGGTTGATACATAGGATTAAGGATCACACAAGGTCTGTACAGCGGGTAGGAAAGGCTACTGTGTCCTGGCTGTCAGCTGTGTTGGAATCCACTGCCTGGCGGGCCAGGGGCCCTGCAAAGTCCATGCCCACCCTCCCCTTTACATGGCTCCCTGTAGTGCCGCGAATGACCCACTGGGCTTGCATGTGTCTGTTTCCTAGGGTTGCTATAATACAACACTGTAAACTGGGTGGCTTGGGGCATTAGGAGTTTATTCTCTCACAGTCCTGGAGGCTAGAAGTCTGAAATTAAGGTGTCAGCAGGGCCACGTTCCTTGAGACTCTGTGTAGAACCCTTCCTTGCCTCTCCTTTGTGCTGGTAGTGGCCAGCCATCCTTGGCTTGCAGCTTCATCACTCCGGTCTCTGCCTCCATCACTACATGGCATTTTCCTCTTCTGTCTCCATTGCCACATGGCATTTTCCTCTTCTTTTAAGGACACCAGTGATACGGTGTAGACTCCACACTAATCAATTCCTCTTATCTTGATTATTTCTGCAAATATTCTATTTCCAAATAAAGTCACATTCACAGGCACTAGGGCTTAGGATCTCAGCATATCTATTTGGGGGACGCAGTTCAACCTGCAACAACTGTTTTTCTGAGATGCCCTTGGGTGCTAGAGACTTGTCCAGAGGGGCCCTGATTATTCAAATGGCAAGAATTTTACTCTTGCCTTTCAGCTATTAACAAACTCACTAACCGTGGATGGCCCTGTATCCAGAAGCTTCTTCAAAGCTCTGAGACATCCTCATTCATACCCCAGGTCCAGGGGAACTGTTAGGCACCCTAGAAGCCACTTGAGCAGTTGGGTGGTAAAATTTGAGCCACAGAATGAGGATTTATTTCTTTTTCTGAACCAAGCTAACAGTTACCCAGAAGAATAAACCAGTATGAGGAGCCCGGAGGTGAAGGCAGGTGGAGCCAAGTGTCCAACGTGCTACAGGAATCTGGTGGCAGTTTGTCAGCCAGAGGATGCTGCCAAAATTCCATCTGGAGAAGAGGAGGCTGCTCTCCTCTGTTTTGTGCTTTTCAGGGGGCTTGTGTTCTTGATTTTAATCATTGTGGATTCTGCATTCTATAACCCATTACCCAACACTCAGATACCTTTCCAGGCACCTATATTTTATACTGTATTTTGTCAAAATTCAGTTATCCCATTTTTGATGTCCCTACCTTTCTGCAGCATGCAGAGAATCCTTCTAGAATAAACTCTGGCCTCAGGCATCACTCCCATTCACCCTAGGGAAAGGATGTTTAATCTGCAAAATTATTTTAAACTTATCTGAAGGGGCTCTCCAATGCTTAGCCTTTTTAATAGCCGACTCTCATTCCCTTCCCAATGCAAAGAATAGGGAGATTTATTTTGGCCAGTTTATCCCAAGTAAATCTTGGGTATCTCAATTTTACATTTTAACGAGAAACAAGCACTTTATAATAGCTGCTCAGATTAAACTCCAACATACTCTCAAACCATTAACCTGAAGGAACTGTAACGATAAATTAAACATATTAATGAAGCTGTATTACAAGCTCAAAATTTGTTAGGTAAATTGTAGCATTATTAACAACCAACTTGACTTCTCACAATCTATCATTGGGGGGAAAATGAACTGAAACAGTGATTACATGACATGCAAACTCTGCCACAATAAATAAACACAAAAATGTTTGTTACTAGGAAATGCAAATCTGCTGGGACATTTTCATGAGAGTGTCAAACCTGGCAGATCTTTTAAATTTTTCTCTTTTTCCTCTCTCATTCTCCCTTCACTCCTGTCTGCTTTCTCTTCTTCTTCCCTTCTCATTCATTCCCTTCACTTTCTTGGAAGGATCTTGGCATCCGGTTTTGGGTTCACTGGTCAATATCCTTGTCTGCAGGTCTCTGCTAAGTTTTTAGATAGAGCCTGATTTTTGTAAATAGGATAAATTGCTCCAGGGCCCTCCTTACCCACTGTTTACCTGTCTCTGATGATCCCTGCCTAGCTCAGTATGGTCCAGGACCATCTCCATCCTTAGGCTTATTTTGTGATGATTTGTAGCCAAATTAGTTTGCACCTCATGCAGAATTGCATCATTTCTGCTTGGAGGAACCACAGAGATATGACTTCCACACAAGGAAGCTGAGGCACAGAGGGTGGTGGATCTTTCCTGCAGCCACCCAGATATTTAAACAGTGAGAAAAAGAAATCAAACCTGCGAGTCTTCTCCACATGACAGATCTGTACATTATATCACAGATTTCTCAATCTTGGGTTCAGATTGTTTTGCAGAACCCGGAAGCGTGGCTATAGTCTAAGCACAGTCGACATTATAGTGGCCTGGAAGTGGAACATTCACCCTTGGCCTGGGAGAGTCTTGTCAGAAGACTCCCTGGCATGGTAACACCTTGCACAGCACAGCCATGAAGTAGGAGGAAGACCTAGCAGACCTATTTTGGAGGGAGAGTGCCTAGAATTGTCCTGAGGGATTTTAGGTGGACCCAGGTCAGGCCTCCTGGGTTGGGGTTTTGTTGTTGAAGGCTTTGTTTTTACTACTTTCTCTTAGGCTGTAGAGGTAATAATGCCTGACTCCTCAGATCACTCGAAGGATTAGATGAGATGATGCAAATACAATCCACTTTGTAAAATGAAAACCTAATGGACTGTGTAGCCTCATGGCTGTTACTACTGGCACATCAACACTCCCATGCCTCTCAGTCCTTCGGTTTCCTGTGCCCACCAGGGCATCTGTCTGTTGAGTTTCATGAATCATCTGCTGGCACCCAACAATGCACACGTACAGGTGATTGAAGGTCTGGTGGTGGGGAGAGGGCAAAAGGGAAGACAGGCTGGACAAGGTGAACTCATGGGGATCACATTTCAGTGGTCACCTGAATTATGAGTCTCTCCTCCAACAGATCTTTTCCCTCTGTGAATTTCCATTATGTCACCCAGTATATTTCATCTGTGCTAAAGGAGAATACACTGATACAAATGTGCCCCACCCCTCCCCAACCCTTGTATTTCTGATGTTAAAGGCCTCTCTGGCTTACATTGCCTAGAGGGGACCCAGTGAGGTAGTGGATCAACTGTCCTGTTTAAAATCTGACCAGATCTCTAAGTCACAGGAAGCTGAACCCCAGAACAGTGGTATCCAGACCTGGTTTTGTGACATCCCTTTCTTCCTGAGCATCTCTGGTTGTTTCAAAGAGTGACCCAATGATCTCCTAAATTTCCAAAGCAAAATAAGTCACAGTAGTTTAAAAATACATACAGCACAGGAGGTGCTTAAGAAGAAGAGATGAGTGTCTCCAACTAAATGAGTGGTAGTGACAGAGCAACTCACCTCCTATGTGGCCAGGTACTTTTTGGGGTTTGAAACTAGAGAATGTTGAAATTGCACCAGGACATTTAGCCATGCTACCTTCTTGCTGTGTGGGATAAAGAATGGAGCCACAGTCTCTTAAAACCTGATGCGACATCTAGGAGACAGAGAGGAAAAAGGCAGCCCTTCTGGCTGGGCACAGAGGCTCACGCCGTAATCCCAACACTTTGGGAGTCCAAGGTGGGTAGATCACTTGAGGCCAGGAGTTCGAGACCAGCCTGGCTAACATGGTGAAACCCTGTCTCTACTAAAAATACAAAAAAAAATTAGCCAGACATGGTGGCACATGCCTGTAATCCCAGCTACTTGGGAGGGAGAGGCACAAGAACCGCCTGAACCCAAGAACGGAGGCTGCAGTGAGCCGAGTTTGCACCGTTGCTCTCCAGCCTGAGTGACGGAGTGAGACTCTGTTTAAAAAAAAAAAAAAAAAAAAAAAAAAAAAGACAGCCCTTTTAGGGAAATTGAACTCTAGCCTTGGTCTATCTGGTTTCCAGACCCAATGGAAAGTGTGTCTCAGATCTGAGTGCCTGCATGCAAAGATTTCTAGATTTCTCTGGCACATTCCTTTTCCAACCCTTTTGCTTACCATGTTTATTTTTACTGGTTTTTTTTTTTTCTCACTACTATTCTACTGTAATCATGCCCAATTTGGTGATTGGGACAAAAAAGGCATGGACTCTGGGTTGTAACTTGCCCAGATACTCTGCTAGTTTCTACCTTCTTCTGGGGGTAGAGTTTAGGACTTCTGATGCCCCCTCCTCCCCACACAGGCTTCCCTCCTCCCCAGAAACTCGGAACTCTCCTGGGAGGCTGGCCACCTGCATACAGGCGTCCCAGCACATGCACCTTGGCCGTCTCCAAAGGGCCTCCTTTGTGCCCATCCCCACCCTCAACCACAAACACATCTTTAAAATCTTGTCTTGAATGTTCACTAGACTCTAACATGTGTCCACGTGTCCCCCAGGGCTCCCTCCTGCCTGGCTCTCTGCCTCCTGCAGGTCTGTCTGCTCATTGCACCGACACAGCAAACACACATGGCGTACCAACATTTCAGCTCAGTGTTGCTTTGAACAAGGCCTTCTAGGGGATCAGAAATGTGGACAGCAGATGTCAGAGGTGACCCACCGTCTGCTGTTTATGGGAGTTGCTCATTCCTTGGGTCAGGGAATGTGTACAGAGACTGTCACAGCCGGTGCAATGAGCATCCAAGAGGTTGTCACTGGTATCTCCCTGGGAATTGGATCACAATTTTAAAAAAAGAAAAGAAAAGAAAGCTTGCCTAGAACACAGACACGCTAGGGTAACTGTAGATCTTACGTTCACACACACCCTGGGCTTGACATCCTTGCCTTCAGCAGCTTGGCAGACAGAAAAATAACAGTTTGTTTTCTGTGTGATCAGAGTTAACTTAACCAACCCCTGCCAAGCTCTTCTCTTTGTCAGGAGAAATAGTTGGAGGGAGGTGAGGGCATGCAAGTAAGCACGAGGGGGCGGCAGAGGGAGAGCCAGGTGAGGAGAGACAGCCAGAGAAAACCAGTGGTGGGGAGCTGGCCGGTGAGTGTGGAGCCAGGTGATGTGCCAGGCATCTGACAGCCGTCAAGGAAGGGCAGCTGGCAAGGGTTTGCCAGGAACCGGAGGGCAGAAAAACAGGGAGATTTGGGGCAACAAAAGACATAGTCGGTGGCTGGAACTTGCTGGGGATGCCCTTGTGAGTCCTTCTGCAGGAGCAGTCGTTCTCAAAGTTTAGGATGCATCCAGACCACCTGTAGAGCTTATTGAATACAGATTGCTGGCTTCACCCCTGGAGTTTCTGATTCTATAGGTCTGCACAAGGCTAGAGATTTGGCATTTCTAACAAGTTCCCGGATGCTGCTGGTCCAGAGCCCAAACTCTGAGAACCACTGTACTCAGGGAAGCCCAGCTGACTTGCTTTAAGCTCTTCCAATATGGCATCCACCAAGAGCACAACCTTTATTCATGGTAAAGGTCATTCAGTGCTTGGAGAAGCACTGAGACCCCGCTCTCCGCTCTCCAGGCAGGAGGTAAGAAGTGAAAGCACAATCTATGGTTCATGGGGTGTTGCGGGTTGAACTGTATCTCCCCAAAGGGGATGCTGAAGTCCCAACCTCTGATACCTGTGCATGTGACATTATTTGTAAATAGGGTCTTTGCAGATGTGATCAAGTTAGGATGAAGGATGGGCCTTAATCCAGTGACTGGTGTCTTCATGAGAGAAAGGAATGGGAAATTTAGACAGAGAGACCCGGGCCATGTGAAGACAAAGGCAGAGATTGGAGTGAGCCAAGGAACAGCAAGCACTGCCAGCAGTCACTGGAGGTGGGAAGAGGCAATGAAGGATTCATTCCTGCCGCCCCCTTGATTCCAGACTTCTAATCTCCAGAGCTGTGACAGAATACATTTCTGTTGTTTTATGACATCCAGTTTGTGGTCACCTGTTATGGCACCCCCAGCAAATGAATACACTGGGTTTTCAGAGTTCGTTTGTGTTGCCATCTTAGAAGTACCCGGTATGACCACTGTGGGTAGGTCTTGTGTCATGCTGACTTTCAAGGGAGCTGCCTGTTCTCTGCACATGTCTGTGGGTGCAGCTCTAGGTTGCTTGACTGTGGACACGTTCACCAGGGGCAGTCCAACTCAGGTGTCCGAGAAGGCAGGGGTGGAGAGCATGGGAGAGGCATGGAAGCATGGCACTGCCCTGCAGAACTCCAGCAGAGCCCCATGACTGGGAAGGAAGCAGGTGGAGAGCATAAGAGAGGTATGGAAGCATGGCGCTGCCCTGCACAGCTCCAGCAAAGCCCCATGGCTGGGAAGGCAGGGTGAGGCACTGTGCATTTCATGAGCTTACACCAAATAAAAGAAAGGTTAGGATGACGGGGAGGCAGTGTGAGAAAACCTGCTTCTAGAGCAGGCAGTCCGGTGATCTCCGAGCACCAGGAAATTAGCATAAGGAAACAGCAAAATGGTCCCTTAAGAATGCAGGGCCGAAACTTCATGGTAGAGGAGTGCAGCTGCAATGTGTTCGAAGAGTAGGAAACAGGTGGAGAGAATTATAAATTACAAGGAACCCTGAGCACAGAGCTAGGATGAAGCCCTCATCACAGCACCTGGAATATGCTAGTTTTCCATTGCTTAATTGGAGTTCCCTGGGGACTGCATGGGACTCACCAGTAGCACTTATTCAAAATGCACGTTCCTGGGCTCCACCTCAGCCATGCTGCGTGAGAGTCTCAGGGGACAGGGCCTGGGACGCTGCATTTTCACAAGCTCTGCAGGGGTTTTATGCTAAGTCTGAAAACCACACAGGGTGTGCTTAGTAAACCTTAGTAGGTTTCCCCCCTTTCTAGATTAAATTAGGGGAAGTAAGAATGGAAGAGAGAAGGTTTCAGAAGGGCCTTTGGATGGCTCTCCTCCATATCGCCTTGCCCGGGACCTCTATGTGGGCCACCTTGGGGTGCATGTGGACACGCCTTCCCTTCCATGGTTAGACCAGTCCAAACAAGCGCTGCGGGGCCAGGCGTCACAGGACTGTAGTCACCCGACTGTCGCAGCACTGCCACCTGCTGGCTGCAAGAGAAAATGCAGAATTCAACAGCGAGTCCACACTTGCTAAAGACCAGCTTCAGAACACACATGCAGACGCCCATGCACACACATACCTACATACACACCAACGAACAGAGCCCCTCCGACCCTGGCTAGACCACAGCAGCATCTGTGATTTCACCTGTGTAACAAGTACAGATGCATTCGATTTCTCCCTTCAGGGACAGATGAGATTGGAGTGGGGGAGAAGAATTGAAAAAAAAAAAAAAACGCAAAGTGCATGATGATCACCAGAGGCTCTGAGAAGACTTCCTCTTCCCTCCTTCCTTCCTGTTTTCCGGTAAACACAGGAGGTAAAGATGTTGTGCAGTTGTGGAAACGCTCACTCTGCAGGGGGTGGGGAGGGAGAGTCCCGCAGCTGAGGCATCCCTTGGCTCCCAGCCCTGCGGAAGGAGAGAGAAAGGAGGGAGGGGAGGGAGGGGAGGGAAGGAGCCAGGAGGCTGGAGAAGCCGACCCCGCCCCAGCTCAGCGCTCCCAAGTGTCCAAAGCAAGTGAGCACATACTGATATCATCCCCTTTCCTCGACACTCTGGGTTCTGGGCAGTATTGTGCTCTTTTCTGCCTCAGTTTCCCCTTTAGTGAGCAGATGGGACTGCCAGAGGGTCAGACCCAGGTGTGATCTCTGGTGCTCAGAAGGGTGAGAGTGTCCACGTGAATCACCTGCCTGGCTAGGAAGGGCTCCAACTCCCTCCCCCTGCAACCAGAGCCCCGAGAGGCATGCTGCCCTGCCCTCTCGGCTCCAGTCCCCCTGCCTGCAGGCCTGCCTGTTGTGTGGGATGAACTGCTGAGACTGCCTTGTCTTGGTTCATGACCTTATGTCAAAACCACCTGGGATTGAGTTTCTTTGACCGGGTTACTCAGGTCTTCAGGGAAAATGGATTACAGCCTTTCCCAGGAGGCACAGATTCTTGTGTGCTCTCAGAGAATGTTCTCTGGCCTGCAAACTGTGCCTGCCTGGCCTCTACCCTTGCCCTGTCTGGTTCTTGTTCTCCACTCCCTGCTCTTGGATTTCTTCCCTACCCATTTCTGAAGTTGCCTGGCCAGGTGTAACCTGAGCCAGCTGAGGGAGGGAGCAAGCTGAGAAGCTCCCTACAACTGGTGTTCCACAACGCTGTGCTGACTTTTGCTTGTGCTGCACCACTTTGCTCTTGTTGCACACAACCTGGTCATGGTAAACTCATGGCAGCTTTGCAAGGATACACAAATGGTCACTGAATGCCACAGAATGAAAGCAATCAGGGAAGACTTTGGATCCTATGCTAGTGAATCCCAGACCAGTAAATCCAACCTAATTCAGTCCGACTCAAGTCAACCAATTTAATCCAATTCAACATAACACAACCCAATCCAACCCCATCCAATGCAACCCAATCCAATTCAGTCGAACTGAACACAACACAACCCAATCCAATCAAATTCAACCCAACCCAACCCAACCCAACTCAATTCAATTCAGCACAACCTAACTCAACCCAATTCAATCCAATCCAACCCAACCCAACCCAATCCAATCTAACATGATACAGCATAACACACACAACCCAACCCAACCCAATCCAATTACATTTAATCCAACACAACTTAACCCAGCCCAATTCAATTCAACACAACACAATCCAGTCGAATCCAATTCAACCCAACCCAATCCAGTCAATCCAATCTAACACAACACACACAACCCAATTTAACACAACCCAACCTAATCCAATCCAACACAACACAACACAGCCCAACCTAACCCAATGTAGCACAATACAACTCAATCCAACCCAACCCCAGCACAACACAACTAAGCTCAAGCAACAGGCAGTCTTATAACACCCTGTTTTACTCATCTCACTCTGCATTGATGAAACTGGAGAGGTGGGGGACTAAATGGTGTACTTTTCTTGTGAGAACCCAGTCCGTTATTTTAAAAGAAGTGGGTGCCAAGATACTGTGGTAAGGACCGCAGGTTCAGAAGTGAAGAGACCTAATGAAGCTACAGTGGTGTCATGAATTTGGAGAGTCATTTCTCATCCAGGCTTTTGTTCTTCATCTGCTGGGGAGCTATGGCCTAAGGACACTTCCCAAACCCAGCTCGCAATACTGCTGGGAGGACACACTGAAATAATGTACATAAAAATCCTTTTCAAAGTTTGAGGCACCAAGCTATTACTGATTAAGCACTTTATAGGCTAGTGTTAAATCTATGTCTTAAAATCTTAGTCTGGAAGTTTGTGAGAGTTTAGGGTCTCTATCCCATAGTGACTTTATCAGTAAAGTGCTAAAATTAAATGTTGTTCCTAAGTCCACCATTTTCTATGAGTTTAAATTGGTTGATTGAATTTATGTTAAGAACATCAAGGTTTTCCCAAACTCTGGTTGGAGAGCTTGCTGCAAACAAATGTATTGTTCCCTTAACCCAAACACAAAAAGTTGACTAGAAGGGAACTGGGAGAATGTGGACAACTCAATATAATCCACCTCTCAGCACAACATAGGGAGGCTTATGGTGATGGAGTTGCATTTTTTAGTTTAGTCGTTTGAGGCAATAAGTAGGTGTTCACCTTTGTTAAAGGGAATGACAGTGCCCCTCTTCAAGGGCATAGCAGTTTTTCCAAGTTGAAAAGTGGGGTATGCTTTGCTTATTATCTCCAATTTACAAAAGTCAGATCATGTCAGTTCCCCATCCTGGAAACATACACTACTTCCCCTCCATGTACAGGTTAAAGCCCAGCTTTTTGAAAGACATTCAAGGGTCTTTTGCACCTGCACCCAACCTACCACTTTGGGCTTCCCTCCCACCATGTCCCCGTAAGGCATATGCCCTGACCACAGCTGACTACCCTACACTGCACACACACGGCACTTTCCTCCATCTCTGCCTTTGCTCATGCCAGCTTGCCTAGGACATATTCTTCCTCATGGTTCCTGCTATTTGAGTCACATTCCTCCTAACAATCAGCTCACATTGCCACTCATCTGGGAAGTGTACTCCTCAGAATTGACCACTGCTTCCTCAACATGGCCACCAGAATGGAAGCCAATCATTTGAATGTGCTGCACTCGGGAGGGGCGTGAGGTGTGGGCCAAGGTATATTGGGTTTTAACCAGATCTGATTGAAAATGAGATCCAGCACTTGTTAGCTATAATCTAATTTTGAGCATCATGTAGCCCATCTGAGTCTTAGTTTGTTCATAGATACAACATGAATACAAATAATCATCCTCCTTCCTTCACTGGAATCGTGGTTTGTTTATTAATTCAATAAAGTTAATTGTGTCCCTACTATGTGCAGTGTGAATTAAATTTAGAAAGTCAATGTGAAACTGCCTTGTAAATTGTGTTATGAATCTTGTTTTGGACAAGAAGTCTTTGAGGGTTGAAACCAGCCAAATTTAATTTGAAACTTCTGCATTTCTGGGTGGGATTTTACAAAGTAGGTGCTCAACTCATGTTCAGGTCACACAGAGCAGACCGGTGTGAAAGCCCCTCTGGTCCTGTTTCCCAGGCCCCAGTAGCAGAAATGTCTCCCTTGCTCACAGATCCTCCCCCTGGCTCACTTAGGTGCCAAATGGAAAAGTCAAGGAAGAAAGTGTCACAGAGGAAGAGCACAGTATTCCATTGGATAACTTGCTTAGGAGGGTGGATAAGATTATCCTTAATAATCTGACACTTTTATTTATGGAGTGTCTGTGATAAAAACCCTCCAAAGTGCTTGTAGTCCATTGGAGGAGAGGAAATAATTACCTGCTTAGAAATCTGAGAGGAAGTTAAGTGACGCAAGACAATTTTGTTGCTGGCTTCTTTTTTGTCTTGCAACACAACAAACTGGCATGATCAGAGCCCTGCTGGGCTGAGGAGGAACAAAGAAGTCTTTCCATCATGCCTTTTCCTGGTCACCTTGAGGATGGCAAGTAAAGTGGCTGGAAGTCCAGTTAGTGAACTCCAGCATGCAGACCCAGGGCAGTTCTGATACGGGACACAGGGTCTGGTGATGTGGAACCTCCGTGAGGACCTCTTTTGGAATCCCAGAGTAACAACCTGTAAAATCTCAGGTTTTTCTTGATATTCTCCAACCTTCAGCTCTCCCACCCTTTCCTTCCTCCCTTCCTCCCTTTCCTACTTCCCGTGGCCTCCCTTTCCAGACTCTGATAGGGGTGAACCATGGAAGGCCCCAAGAAGCAGAAGGGAACCAGCGACCCCTGGTGGTAGGCATTGGCATGAGGCCAACTAAACGCTCTGACCCAAGGTCCGTGGGGAGAAGGGGCCACACCACACACTCAACCCTTAAGAGTGCTTCATTTTGCTTTAAGACTTAGGTCAGCGTGGGAAATAAACCCTGCTATTTTTTAAATAATGGTAGATATTTCTGGATTTTTAAGTTGACATAGACTTTGGAAAGAAGTTCCTGAACCAGCCCTAAGCAAAAATTGTGAGAATTTTGGTGCAAAATGAGACTTTTGTTTGGTTCTGTGAAACTGTTTAACCCAAAGAAAAGTTCCTCAGATACTAAAATTGAAGGATCCTGGTGATGGTGCAGAGAAGGTAATTAAATCGGTGTGTCTTTCCTGTGCTCCTCAAAATGACTGCCTATTCATTTGTAAGTTTATGTTGGGTCGTGCATGGAGCCTGTTTCAGCTGCTGGGACGGGAAGTGGGAGAACATTCTATTTCTCAACTGAGCGAGCCCTCTGTAGTGTCTGGGGGCAATGTGAAGGCAAGTAGGAAAAAGTAATTTGTGTTCTTCCCTTTCCCTGGCACTTTTCCAATCTGTATTCTGTAATCTACGGAATGTGTCTGACGTGACCCTCAGAGACAGGGTAGGAGGGCCAGCCTGCCATGGTGGTCATCTAAATTCTGGCTCTGGGAAATGATTTGATATCATGATTTTACAATCCACCTATAAAATGACAGTGACTCAATTGTCCTAAGCAATGACTTTCTGCCAAAGCACCAGTCCTGAATGTCCAAAAACAATCAGACAGCCCATCGGCCACACTCCCACCAGTGACATTCAACAGATCTCAGACCCGCACTTCTTTCCACCCACACAGCATTCCCTTCAACTTGCTCCTTGGGCCCGCCATTCCCTGGGCCACCCAGGTGTGAAATGCAGAGTTGTCCCTCATTCTTCAAGCCCCATCTCTTTCTCCCTCTATCCTTACCCTCTATTCCAACTGCCTTTTGGCTAGACCAAGATAAGTGTCACATTCCTTTACTGCCACCCTACTTCTAGTCTCTCCCTGTCCACACCATGCAATATAAGAGAGTATGTTCCAGGCACATGCAACTTCCTATAGCAAAAAGGTTCAGGAAGGAGAATTATTTCCAAACCAGTCTCAGACTCCCACCATCCAATACATTTTATCCCTTAACATGTCCTTGAAACACATTAAATAATATTACTTTAAATGCATTTCATAAAGAAGGCTTTGTGTAACCGTTACTAGCTTAATATTGACTCTAGGCTTGAGGAAAAGTGATGGGGGAACATAGGTACAGTGAGGTAGGCAGAGAGGGAGGTTGGAGCTCAGGACCACCCCCATGTGCATCCAGATGGCAGCTTCAGACAGAGGTCCAGGCCCAGCTCCTGTCTCAAGACCATCAAAAAAGAATGCAGTGCCCCTCCAATCTCAGTGCAGAGATTCACAGGAGAGTAAGCCTTCCCTCTCTCTTTTGCCAATGACATAGCTGTGCAACATGAGTTGCCAGAGGTGTGTCATGGTCAGTGAGTAGCCATGGACCCCCCATGTTAATAAGTGCTAACTGTAGTTTAGCTCTGATTATGTGCTGAGCAGTATGCTAAATGCTTTTCATTTACTAACTCATTAAATCTTCACGTCAGCTGATTGTGATAGGTACTGTTATTATCTGCATTTTCCAAATGAGGAAACCAGGGGTTAGAGAAATTGACTCATTTCCCAAAGGTCATGTAGCTAGGTCCTGGCAGAGCTGGGTAGGAGCCCTTGTTAATGGCCTCTGGAACCCATGCTTTTAATCACTACATTGTTAATTTATTGGGCAAACGTAAAAACTAACACTTTGACAGTGTAAGTGCTGGCCAAATGGATAAATGGATATATTACTATTGTATGTCAATATATCATTAGCATATTATATCAGCATATTGATCATTAATATTAATATACCATCCCCTGCCTCTTGTTCTTGGTGACTTCCCCACTGGACTCAGTTTTCACATCTGAAACATGGGGAGAGGCAACTCCCAGAGGACCAGAACCAGTGGCTGTAGGTTTTTGCTCAGTGCCTCGGACCTGGGAGATCAATAGTTTAATTGCTGTGAAACACATGGGCCTTGATGATGCCACATAAATAATTGTATAACTGTGGCCAGTGATGGAGAGAATGGTTTTCCAATATCTTATTTTAAAATGGATTTCTCTGCAACTAACTCCACAGGCTTCTGGCGGAAGGAGTAGCTCATACAGGCACTTATTATTATTTTTTTTTCCTTCAAGGCACTTTGGCTCTGGTGCCTCCCTCACTGGGATCAAAGGTCACCCGTCTGATTGGAGGAGGATGTCTTTAGGCCCCTCAACTGAGGGCAGGGGTGGCTTCAAGCCGGGGCTCTGTGGTTTTTCCTGGGATGAGGGTGGTCAAAAGCCCCTTTGTGATCTCCCAGCCAAGCTCTCTCCTGGCCCCAGGGCCCCCAGCTTTCTGCATCTGTGCATTCCAGCTCTGTCTGGTGATGTCATCCCCAGACAGGGATGCCCTTCTCAGCTCCAGCATTCTAAGCCCGGGAAAGGCTGTCCCCACAGTCTCTTTGGGAACAGATTTTCTGACTGTAAACTATTCACATGCCTCACCCCAGGCCTCATGAATTCCTGGGTCCTCATTTGTGATAGTTCCAAGTGTTTCTTTCCCAGAGTAGCTGCTGTTTTTAAAAAGTAAGATGTGGGCAGTATCTGTGCTGGAGAGATGTGTGGGATGGGGAGGGGAAGGATTCAGTAAGGGGTGGTGATCTGTGAGATAGCCCTCAGTGAGGCCCACTCTTCAAAGAAGCTCTAGTAGTTTTTTTTTTTGCTGGTGACACTGAACATTACAGTGCCTACTCTTAGAAGAATTGGTGCTGAGTACAGGTTTGAAGCCAGAAAATGTAAACTTCAGTGTGGGGCTCCACTTATTGGCTAGTGAGCTTGGGTAAGATGAATAACATGTAGCCCCTGCACTCAAGAAGCTCCTAGGGAGTGGGGAAGACAGTGAACGCTCATGACCTAGTGTAGCAATGCGTGTAAGTGCCATGAGCGAGGTGTGCAGGAAGTGCCGCTGGAGCCCACGGGAGGCACCAAATCATACCAGGAGACTCTGGGGAGAGTTCTGAGACTCTCAGTTTTCCCTGAGCTGGATCTTGGGTAATGTCACATGCATCCCTCACTTCCTTCCAACCCTCATTTAGGACACACACATAAATACACACACACACACACACACATAATTATTCTAGATAGCCCAGGAACTGGGGCTACTTTGAAATCCTTGTATAGATCCCTACTGAGCAAATCTGGAATCCCCTCCTGTTCTAGGGCTTTGCAAATGCACTGACATTGCAAAATGAAACGCCATCATTTCGGCCAGAAGCCAGGCAGCACCACTCTGACCAGCGTGTGCTTCCCAAGGGGATGAGGAGTGGATGGAGGGAGATGCCCCAGCCTTGTTGAAGTTGTGTCCTCTGCCTTCTAGGAAGCTGTACCTCTGCCCCTTGTAATAGGTGAACATGGGCTGTTCTTAGCCTCTCTCACACACACGGCTGTCCTTGGATGGCAGCCTCAGTGTCCCTTGAAAGGGCTGGTGCCCCAATAGCTTGATGAGGCTGCAGGCGAAGAACCTAGAGCAGAGCCCAGAAGGGAGAGCAGATGTTGAGGTAATATGCACTTGTCTGACGCTCCCTGGGTTATTTATTTGTCAAGGAAATTGCAAAACAGTGCTTGGGGGCTGAGCAACAGACCCATGGGGCTTCCTGTAGACAGCATGATGATGGGGGCCATATAGGGCTGGCTGCTGCAGATGCCCTTAGTGCTAGAAAGAGGCTTGGTGGTCCTATAAGGACAGAACATGAAAGAAATGCAAGTTTGGAAGATAGTCTCTGAGGTTGCTGGGACCCTTCTGATCTCTTTCCAATATTAATGGGACTCGTGTGTTCATTTGTTAATTTGCTAAACATCTATTAAGCAACTGGTGTTCCCAGAGCTACCAGGGAGCCTTGCTAGGGGAAGCTGTGCTCTGCTGCACCATCATCACCATCACATTATCTCCTCTTCATCTTCATATTGGCTTACTGGGCACAGCTACATATTAACTAGCCACAATTCACAGGCATGTCCATATGTTGAGAGCATGTATCAGGTGCTGCACTGAGAGCATTTCAGAATTCACCTGATGAGATCCTCATGGCAGCTCTAAGCTCTGAATTCTGAGACCAGTATTTCAGCTGAGGTCTGAAAAGTCCTGCCTGAGGTTGCAACATCCATAATAGACAGAATCAGGGGAGCTTGGTTGCCTGCACAGCCCCAGGCTTAATCTCTATATCACTGACCTGCCCTCAAGATGTTGACACACTCACGGCTGAAACAAAACATGCTCAAAACGTGAAAGGAATGTTAGGAATAGGCTTCCACACCCTAAGTGCCTGCACCTAGAACCGAGGCTGCACATGAGGTGAGAGGGCAATCGGAGTGGGCAGGTGTTACGGAAAAAGCCCTCAGAGGAGTGACCAGGGGCAGGTCCAGAGGGACTGATGGGCGTGGCCTGGCTGAAAGGAAGCAGAGAGTCAATGGAAGGAAAGGGAAGAGGGGACGAAATGGTATGAACAGGACTGTAGGTGGAGAACTGAACTGAGTCCTGGGGGAAACAGAAAAGTATCTAGCTCTGCAAAGAAGGGCAAGAGGGATGACTGGGGACTGCGCCCACCATGCCCTGGGTGGTCAGTGTCCAGCAGTTGTTGACCTGATGAGGAGGAAGATGAGGCATGTTCCTGAAATTGGGAAAGAGCCAAGAGGAGGCCTTAGCTTGTAGGGGAGCTGCTCTGGGGTGATGGTGACAGCTGGTAAATCTGGGATGTGAAGGGAGAGGGAGGTGAAGCTGCATCTGAGGCTGCAATGAAGGCCCCGTTTGCTAGCGCGGTTGACTTATTGAGTCTCTGCTCTGTGCTGAGCTCTGTGCTAGTAGCGCCCTTCCTCTGAGTTAGGACCTGGACGACTCCTGGAGGTGCCGTAGCAGCTCACACAGGAGTCCCTGGATTCCCCGGCTTCTCTCTACTTCTGTTTTCTTTGGGCCTCCAGCTGGACAGCGGTTTTCTCCTGGTTCTGTTATAGCTGCACGAAGCACCTGCTGGATCCCACTCCGGAGGAGGCCAGATTTCCAGCAGGAGAGGAACATGGATTGTGCCAGCCCCAACATCCTTGTGCACCTGTTCCTAGTCCTCATTGTCTTAGGAATCAGCCCCTTTGTCATTGCAACAGGTGTGTGGCCACAGAGGAGAGGAGGGAACCTCTGCATGTGGAGGGGCCAAGGTGAATATGGCTCGTCCAAGCTGTAGGATGAGGCAATAGAGGCGTGTGGATAAGGAGCTGGTGGTCCTGGTTCTGGCCTCCCTCTCTGTGCCTGATACCATGCAGGGCCACTGACTCTGCTTTTGGAGACTGGCCCTGCTTCTCCCCAGCATCTTTCCAGCCCCTCCTCTGCCCTGCATCTTCCCTGGGTCCTCAGAGATGCCGCATCTCTCAGCGAGGCTGGGCTGTGGTTCTCCACTCCCCCTCCTGAGCTTGGTCAAACCATAGGCATGAAACTGCTTTCCTCTTCCTCCATAAAGTCATTGGCTGTCTGAGTCTCTCCTGAGTTAAAGCAGCCTCAGCATTTCCTGGACAATTCCTGTAGCTTCAGGGCAGCCATGAGAAGGTCTCTGGGTCCACGATGGTGGAATGTCAATCGGTACAATTCATCCTAAAGAGCACAGACTCTTTAGTCCTGGTTTCTTGCCCTCTATTGACTTCAGACAGCCCAGAGCTAAGCTGTGGGTCCTCTTCTGTCTCTCCTGCCCTTAGGTGAACTTGTCAGATGTTGGGAGTCCAGTCTGCAGGCCACATCTTCCAGCCTCTTTATCTACTGCACATATAGAAACCTTCTAACCTCTTTATATCAGGGTCATGCTCTCTGTGAGCTTGGATGAAAATCATAGAGATCCCTTCATTTGAATAATAATCATTGCACGTTAATCATTGCTAATATTTATCAAAGCTCCCTCACTCTGCTAAGTATTATCCATGCTTGAGACATTATCATACTTGCCCAATAATGGTAACAATGAGGTATTGTTATTATTTCTGTTTTTCATATGAGGAAAGTGATAGGAAACTTTAGTAGATTGCCTGAGGCTGCATAGTTCCTAAGTGTCAGAGTTGGGAGTCATGCTGTTTGCACCACTCCTGTGCTGCTGGTGTACCCCAGCTCAGGTACTCTGGTCTTTTGCAACGTAGATGAGCATGGTCCATCTGCCAGGTGTCAGAAGGAGCTGATGCGTGTAAAGTGCATGGCATGGTGTGGGGTACATGGCAGGTGGTGAATAACTATCTATTCATGGAAACTTGTTTTCCTAGGGGTGGGAGTTGCCCAGGCTCCTTTCTAACCAGAGGCACACGGGAAATGGCCAACCAAGATTTTAGGGTGCAGGCTATCCAAAGAAGTGGTGGCTCTGGGGTCACGGGGTGGCTGACCTACCAAGGTTTCAAACCTGTAACTTTAGCACACAGTGCTCTCTGGTGTCTCTGGGAACAGTGCAATCAATGAAGCTGTTTCAAAATATTCCACATGTGAAATATGCTGGTTTGAACCTTTTCCTGGTGTGTTATTTACATCAGTCCTATTGATTTCCCTTTTTATTTCTTCAGCATCTTTCTCTTCTGGAGTCATAGCTTGTTCTTTGTGTCACCACTCAAACAGATGGGGAAGGTTTGGAGGCCATTATCCCTGGTTTCTTTTTGGTTTGGACATCGCAGGGCAAGGCGTTCCTAATGGCAGCATAGAAATCATTATTTGGCTCTGAGAATGTGTGTAATGGGAGACCCAAAGGGACCGATTGTCCCAGCAGTGTTTGGTAACACGGCACGGGATTCGTGCACACACGCTGCCTGTCTAATTAATTACTGTTTACACTCTTGCAGTTCCCTTTGCATCCTCTTTCTCCTGGCTGGAATCAGGAAATCAAAACAAAGTGCCTCATGGAGCTATTCTGGGGCAGCTTAAGCAGCATGAACACAGAAGCAGGGTTTACACCCACCTTCCAAGCCCTGAGACTAAAGGCAGGAAGGCACAGATGTGGCGTCAAACAGTCCACCCTGCTGGTGAAACAGGGCACCTACCGGCCATGTGGGCCTGGCTGGGCAGTTTCTGCTTCACTTTTGCTGTAGAATCTCCCAGTTACAGTGAGGGAAAGCCCCTAACTGGTTCCCTCACTGTAAAATAGGGGAAATCTACACCATGAGGCTGAAGAAACACGAAGATGATTACTTTGAGTGTTTTCATTCATGCATTTATTCAACAAATGGTTATTGAGCACCTACTCTGTGGCACGGTTCAAGGGTCTGAGATACATCCCTTGATAAAGATTTCTGCTCCCATGGTGTTCATGGTCTAGCAAGGGCGTAAACAATAACCATCATAATAAATGCAGGACGCAGTATGTCAGAAGGGAACAAGTGCTGTGAAAAAAAGCAAAAGCAGAATGGGGAGAGGGGATTGGAAATCCAGGGGAGAAGCAGAAGGGAATAATTTTTTTTTTTTTTTTTTTTTTTGAGACGGAGTCTCGCTCTGCCACCCAGGCTGGAGTGCAGTGGCCAGATCTCAGCTCACTGCAAGCTCCGCCTCCCGGGTTTACGCCATTCTCCTGCCTCAGCCTCCCGAGTAGCTGGGACTACAGGCGCCCGCCACCTCGCCCGGCTAGTTTTTTGTATTTTTTAGTAGAGATGGGGTTTCACTGTGTTAGCCAGGATGGTCTCTATCTCCTGACCTCGTGATCCGCCCGTCTCGGCCTCCCAAAGTGCTGGGATTACAGGGAATAATTTTAAAAAGCAAAAGCCCTGGGGAGGATGCGAGGTGCTTCTATGACTGCAGTCTTATTCTCAGATGCCCTTGGTGTGGGGTTGTAGGGATATTGGCAGTGAGGGCCTGGGGTGTGAGGGAGCTCCTCTGGTGAGGAGATGGACTTGCAGCCCATCAGAGTCTGATGGGAACTGAGAAATCCTCCAGTCCACCAGCCTGCAAACTAGGCAGCTCTTCCACAAGGAAGGGCCCCTTTCTGAAGACGTTTAACCCACAACCAGCCAGTTGCCAACATACTCAGACCTCATGCCCATATTCTCATCTATCTTCCTGCCAGCCTGCTGCAACCTTCCCAGCTCCTCTTTGTCCCAGACGCAGTTGTATCACCTGCCCTCTCTCCCTTTTCACAGAATTAGAAAGGGAAGGTTCTAGAGATTGTGTTTGAGCTGAGATGTGGCCCCATCTTCAGAGCCAGAGGGTGTACATGTGTATACATGTGTGTGCGCACATGTCTGTGAGTGTGCATGTGTGTCTCCTGGTTCCAGCTGTGGCAACTCAGACCCAGAATCAGCTTCTCAGGCCATTCATTCATTCATTCAACAATGAGTACCTACCCTGTGCCTGATTCTGGCACTCTTTGTTGTGCTAATTCTTCCTTTCAGGTGCCGAGTGACAGTGACGAGGGCTACATCATTTAGAACCTGTGGGTGCAACTGAGTAGACTGCATATCTATGATCCAAATGGCTCACAGTTTGCTCCCTCCTGAGAGACATCATACCGCTGTTGTGTGCCAGAGATACGGATCCTGGTCACTTATTGCTTGCCAAGGATCTTTGTTGCTATTTTTGCCTCCTTGGGAGCCAGGTCAGAGCCAGGAGAGAGACCCAGGACAGCTAGGAGAGCTGAAGTCATGTGCTCAAGGCTTCTGAGAGGAGCCAAACCTGGCCCCCTTTCTTCCCTCCTTCGGCTCCTCACCTATCCCTGCCTGCCCCGATGAGGTCTCCCTTGTGCAAACTGACTGGTTTGCATTTTGTTGCAAGGGATCTCCTTCCAATTCTGGGCAGTTCAAGGCCTAACTCTGGCTCTGGCATGGCTGGAATATGGGGCGCCTCTCCGTAAGCCCTCCACCTCTGGCCCTGTGAGCAAGGCGTGACCTCCTTCCATCCTGACCACCAGCTGGTTTGCCACGTGCCTCTGTGTTGGAGGTTTGAGGGTCTAAGTGGGGAATTAAGATTGGCCCTGGGACATATGCCTCCAGGTTTGCTCTGTTCCCCTCTCCATCTACAGTTCCAGCTCTATTTCCCTGCTTGCTGGATAAGACCCCACCCTTGCATTCTTATACCTGGGTCCAGCTCCCAAATCTCAAAGGTGTAGACCTCCACTAGGAAGTTTGGGGAGGGTGTGAAGGGATAGAGGAAAGGGAGAGTGCAGAGGTGGCGTGCATCTTTAGAGATGAATAGCACTGTTTGCTCATTAGGGAGATTAGTCCAAGCAAGACGGCAGCCAGAACGCTCTAGTGCAAGCATCTGCCTGCTACTGGGAGACTATATTTATTGTTCAATCCTTCAATGGATGTAAATAAACAGCCCGGCCCAGATAATGTTCCAGTAAACAAACAAGCAGCTGCCAGGAGCTCCCTGGATGGCTGACCTTTGCGGAGGCCATGCTGCTGATGTTTCAATAGCAGTCTGTCTGGCAGTGCGGAGACTCACCGTGCCAGGGATGGAGATAGGTGGCAGTGCCTGCTGATGGATCGGCAGGGAGCCAGCGGGGCTGGAGGAAAGGGTCTGGCTGCCTTGGAAGATCCCAGGCTGGGGATGTGGATGCCTGGATACCCAGAGTAGAGGGTGGGTGTGTGTGTGTGTGTGTGTGTGTGTGTGTGTGTGTGTGTGTGTGTGTTCTTGGTAAGCTGCATGTACTGTGGAGTAGTGCAGTGCACATTGAACGCTGTAGTGGAGGTTTCTGTGTGGCACAGGCGAGATGATGCTCAGTCCTTAAGTGCTCATGTGGCCTCGCCGGTTGTTAATGTTGAAATGCATCTATGCAATTGGTAGTCAGTTGCTGCCCCCAGTCCCAGATACCCACCACCGTCTGGGTGTCCCGCTCATCACCACTCTCTCCCAGGGCAGTATTTCTTGGTGCAGGTAAGAGTCCCCAAGAATCCCCTCCCATAGCAATGATTCTGGCTGACTGGTTGGTTCCCTCCCACGAGCAGGGGTACCAGGGATCCTGCTGCACAGGAGGTGTGCCCAGAGTGTGGGAAGAGAAGGCATGGGTGCATCAAATGAGCCTGGATTAGAATGAGGCCCATGCAGCAGCATTCTGACTTGATGGGGACCATATAGCTTGTTGGAGCATACGGTCCAAGAATGCCCAGAAAGTAAGGGCAGTGGGGCACACTGCACTGTGCTGTAGCTCAAAGGTGCCTGGGAGACACAAAGGGATTGCAGCAGAGGACGGGGAGAGAGAGGGTCGGGTGGGGTTGGGGATGGTTGCAAAATCTCAATGGAGCATGCCTCCAGGGGGATAGTCACCAAACCAAATTATTAGCAAGGTCACTTGGTGACTGCAGAATCAAAACACAGGGAAGAGAATAGTCTAGAATTGTGCTGTCCAATATGGTAGCCTCTGGCCACATAGGAAGCACCTGAAACATGGCTGCTCCAAACTGAGCTGTGCTGTAAGTGTAACATGCACCTCAGGAGGCAAAGGTTTAGTTAGTATGAGGAAAAGCAGGTAAAATATCTCAATAATAATTTTAATAATTTTAATACTTGTAGACATGCTAACATGATCATATTTGGTTTATATTGGGTCAGATTAAACATATGAAACTTAATTTTACCTGTTTTTTTTTGTTGTTGTTGTTGTTGTCGTTGTTGTTTTGAGACAGAGTCTTGCTCTGTCGCCCAGGCTGGAGTGCAGTGGCGCGATCTCTGCTCACTGCAAGCTCCGCCTTCCGGGTTCACACCATTCTCCTGCCTCAGCCTCCCAAGTAGCAGGGACTACAGGCACCTGCCACTACGCCCGGCTAATTTTTGTATTTTTGGTAGAGAAGGGGTTTCACCATGTTAGCCAGGATGGTCTCGATCTCCTGACCTCGTGATCCGCCCGCCTCGGCCTCCCAAAGTGCTGGGAATTTTACCTGTTTTTTAAAATTTGGCCACTACTAGAAAATTCTGAATGACATATGTGACCCACATTTGTGGCTTATACTATCTTCCATTGTCTAGTGCTGTTCTGGAACATTCTACTGGGGCTGAGGCAAGGCCTGCAGGGGCACCCCTCCCTACCACAGAGGACACAGTGGTTCTCTGATCTGCTCTAGTCTCTCTCTCTCTCCTCAAGATGATGCTGCAGAAAGATGATCAAATTCTTCCCCTTGGACACCCTTTTTCCAATTTTTACTCTAACCCTCCTGTCAGTATGTTATGTCTTTATGAAATCTATTAGTCCTGCTAATTTTGCTACTTCAGATCAGTCTTCCTGCTAATGTAAAAGATTTCGTCCCCTAAGGTGGCTTTGAGTAAATCTCATGTTACCTGTTATGTGCTGTATTAGTCAAGCTCTCATCACTGGCAGCACCATATTGGTAGTTCTAGGTCATGACGCTGCCTGCCCACTAGCCTCACCTGGAGCTGGGCTCATCATCCCTGGTTAAACTCTAGTTGGCCAGATCTCCTGAGAAGAACAAAGAGAGGCCTTTGAACACCCCTCTGCCATAACATTTGCCACTGGGCATTATTTGTGTGAAATCTGAGCCCTCCAGGAGACAGGCCTCCTGGAAGGCAGGGCTGGCACTTACCACCTCTCCCCTCCAGAAGGAGAGGCCCTGGAACAATGGGCATTCAACAGACGCATGGTGGGTGTGGGATGTGTCGTTCTGTCAAGGGACACACAGGATCAGGGTGTGGTTTCCTCCTTTGTGTCATCCTCAGAGGTTAACATCTTCCAAACACCCAATGTGCCTTTGTGATCCGTGATTGTTTTCTTTACATTTTCTTTTTTGAGACAGAGTCTCGCTCTGTCACCAGGCTGGAGTGCAGTGGCGCCATCTCAGCTGACTGCAACCTCCACCTCCCTGGTTTAAGTGATTTTCCTGCCTCAGCCTCCTGAGTAGCTGGGACTATAGGTGCCCGCCACCACGCCCAGCTAATTTTTGTGTTTTTAGTAGAGACGAGGTTTCACCATATTGGCCCGGGTGGTCTCAATCTCTTGATTTCGTGATCCGCCCACCTTGGCCTCCCAAAGTGTTGGGATTACAGGCTTGAGCCACAGTGTCCGGCCAGTTTCTTTACATTTTCTACCAAAAAAAAAAAAAAAATCAACTTCTGTTTTCATCCTTTCTCATTATTATAGGTGATCCATAAGTATATATACTATGTAAAATAAGAAATCTAGGCTGGGCCTGCTGGCTCACGTCTGTAATCCCAGCACTTTGGGAGGCTGAGGTAGGCAGATTACGAGGTCAGGAGTTTGAGACCAGCCTGGCAAATATGGCGAAACCCCGTCTCTACTAAAAATACAAAAATTAGCCGGGCGTGGGGGTAGGTGACTGTAATCCCAGCTACTCAGGAGGCTGAGGCAGGAGAGTTGCTGGAACCCAGGAGGCAGAGGTTACAGTGAGCTGAGATCGTACCATTGCACTCCAGCCTAGGCAACAAGAGCAAGAATTTGTCTGAAAACAAAAACAAACAAACAAAAAAATCTAATTTGTTCAAGCTGTCATGTTATAAGTGTTGGGGTGGCCTCTGCATTGATGACTGAACCGTGGCCACTGGTCAGTGTGTCTCCTTTCATCTCAACTATTTCTTTCTGGCTTGGGTTGTCTTTCCTAGGCTGTTCTTGAGTTGCAGGCATCTGGATTGTGTTCCTACCTTATGAAGGGTGAATTGAATGTGATCTCGTATGTTCAGGTGAACTTGACTAAGATGTTGGCTCTGCTAGTCTGTTTTTCTATGAAATCTTACTTAAATGCTACCTATCATTTTGTTGGCCTTTTGGCTGCCTGAGTATTGGGAGTAGTAAATGGTGGCTTTGATCCCTTCCTCAATCCTGACTCTTACCTCGATTATAACTAGCAGCTCAGATATTAGAGACTGTGGTTGTTTTACATTTATTCAGTAATTACTTACTAAGCACCAACCACGTATCAGGGATTGCGCTGAGTACAGCAGGCATGAGGAGACTCATGGTCCCAGGGCTATTTGCCCACGTGGCAACTGTCAGCCCTGCAGAGGGTGGACCATTTTTTTTGTAGTTCACCTTTGTTGTCGGACTTCTTGCTGTCCCAAAGAGTTTACAATCATTTGTACATTTTCCTGCTGCCTCCTCCAGGCCATTTATAAAAAATATTAAATGAGATTAGTCATAACACTAGTTACTTCTCCATGCACAAACCTGTCTTTTCCTGTCTCTGAGTCAGTTCTCTCTCTCCATGGCCAAACTGCCCGAAGTCCCACGGAGACTCATTATTTTTAAATACCTTTTCATGTGGAACCTTGTCAAAAGCTTCTGGAAAATCTAAATAGCTAAGAGACAAGCACTGAGCTAGGAATCAGGAGACCTGGATTCTAGTCTTATATGCCATTGGTTTATCATGGAACTTGGGGCAAGTCACAGAACAGCCTCCATCTCAGTTGCTTCATCAGGAAGATGAGAATGATTATTCTGGCAATCAACATCATAAAAATTTTACAACCATCAGCTGAGACAGTGTTATTTAAGAATGCTTTGCAAAGTATAAAGCAAAAATATAAGGGATCATTATTTAGAAAATTTACAATAGCATCTTCATTCATATGCAGGTTTCTCTCCCAGAAAAACTGCAGTAGATAAAGACATGGCTCCTCCAGCACCCCTGGGGTGATGCTTGTTTAAAACCAACTCCTTTGACATCTTGAAGGAATGCAGGTTTACATAAACAGTAGTGCCGGGTTCAGTGTGAGCCTTTGGTGTAGTGTGTGAACTCATAGAAGCATAACCACTGGAATCAATCAGACCCTGGTATGGGTGCAGCCTGTGCCATCCGCCAGATGTGTGACCTTAATCAAGTTATTTAACATTTTTTGTGCCACACCTGTAAATGGGGACAATATTAATGCTTACTTTACTGAGTTCTGAGATTTAAATAAGAAAATAAATATATGTAAAATGCCTACCATTGTCCCAGACCCATAGTGGCCACTCAATAAATAGCAGCTTTTGTTCTATTTGTCTGTGTTAAGGGTCCAAGAGCCAGCAGCTGGTCCATTCTACCTAAATTTTTGGATTGCCCATCAAACATTCAGTAAATTCCACCATAAATTCCTTTATCCATGTCCTGTGTGAATTTTTTCAACAGATGAATAAATAATGCTTTTCTTTGGTTTTCTGAAAAGTTGTTGGAGGGTGAGGTGGGAAAAGAGAGAAGGAACCTTTCCAATTAGATATTTCCCACTGGCAGAGTGCAGAGGGTGGGGACTTAGCTGCATCCAGCCTCCTTGCAGAAGGCCAGGCCTATGGAAACTTGTCCAATTGCTGCTTCCTCGTCCACCCCTCTGTCCCTCCCCCATGTCATCTGGTTTCCTTTGATGTCCAGCCACACCCAGCAAACCCCTCATCCTCAGGAGCAGGGAAGTTGGAGTCGAAAGATAAAGGAGACTGCTCAGGCACTGAATGTAATTTCATTTGGGGATCAGGCCAAGGGGCACTGGATGAGGCTTAGTTCCGCCAGCACTCCCCCGGGGACCCTGCTCTGGCCGACGGTGGCCTGAGGGGGCTGGAGACCAGCCAGGGCATTCAGTATCATTCTCTGCTTCTGCTTCAGGGGCACCTCCCAGCTGGGGATGAAGCTTGGCTGGGCCAGGGGCCAAGGCCATCATTGCGCGGTCAGACTTGGGTGGTAATCCCAATTGGTTTTGCACAAACTCCTGTTTCATCCAGATTAGGAAAGGACCTGGCCAGCGTGGACATCTGGTGGCTTGGGGATGGGCACAGAAGAAGGAGGGCTCTGGGAATCAGAGGCATTTCCATTTTAAACACTAACCATGACTCCTTTAACTGTTGTTGTCATGGGCTTAATGGGAAATTAGCAAAGAGGAATCTGAACTACATTTATTTATTCATTCTTTTTTAGAATAAATATTTGTCAAGCTCAAGTGTTTGAGCACCAAAATCAAGAATGACTAGAGAAAGTCTCAGCAATTGTAGAGACTAGAGACAGACCCTGACCTCAGCCCCCTGCCTTTAGGTGGCCGCCACTGGGAGACACACGGGAAACCCTCTGGAAGCAAGGACTCTCATGTAACTGGTGGTAGGAAAAGCATGGACTTCCAGAGTCAAACTGAATTCTAATTCTCTCCCCAGATTTTATCGCACAGGCCAGTTGTTTAATGTACCTGGGTATCATTTTTCTCATCTATTATCAGTGCATCCGTTAGGACTTGGGATGTTGCAAAAAAAAAAAAAAAAAAAAAAAAAAAAAAAAAAAAACCTTTATATTACTTTAACATAAAGAAAATATCTGGAGTAACTAGAAAGTCCCAGTGTCAGGCAGGCTTTGGGGTTACTTTGATTCAGTGGCTCAGCAATGTCACCAAAGACCAATTTTTTCCCGTCTCTGTGCTTGACCTGCCCTGGTTCCAGCTCCCTTCCTTGTTAGGAGAGGGCTGCCCACAGATCTTTGAGCTCCAAGTTCATTTTATCCCTTTGAGAGTTAGGAAATACAGTCTCTTCTCTCTACCATGAGTCCCTGCTTTGCTCTGATTCACGTTGATTGGCTTGAGCCTATTTTCTCTTAATCACTGTGGCAGAGAGTAAGATCGAGCTGGTTTGTTTGTGCTCATCATGGACAACCTGGGAAGCAGGGAGTGGGTTCAATCCCACCCAAAAGGTGGGAGAGGGTGGAATGGATGCTGGAGGGGCACATGAGCCGTGATGAATGAACATTAAACCCACGGGATTGAGAGGATTACACCAATAGAGAATTATGTGCAAAACCATCTCCCAGTACCTGATGTCCACGAAGCTTAAAATAATGCTTAAAAGGAAATTTTAAAAATCAGAGTCCAGAACAAACCTAAAATCAAGCAAATAAACCACAAAATAACCTGATATTAGAGTTCATGGACTCAAGAGAAATGAAAGGGGGGAGCCTTCTGGGGGACCTGGTGTGGTCAGTTGTCATTAATGTGGTGTTCTTTCTGTAATTTAGTTCCTCAGAATGCCTCTTTTATTCTCCTTGATCTTGTGAGAGGTTAAAAATTACACATTAAAAATTAAAAATAAGAGTGCCTAATGGGAATATTTGGAGTATATTCTTTTTCCTTAGCTTTATTGTTGAAATCTCTAAAATTATACTATGTGTATCTTACAGTCCTGTGTGTGGTGGGGAAGTATGATGATCCCCTAGCTCTCGCCTAACCACACTCTCAATAATATTTGTTCCTGATTTATGGGAGTGGTGTTATTAGCACTCACTGTGCAGTGGTCACGTTGGGTCTATGCACTCAAACACAGGATGGTTCCAGAGACCTTGGCCAACATCCAGAGGCCAGACGAGCATCATGTAGGATTGTAAAGCTGATGTCTTTTCTAGGTTAGTTCTCATTCATGGGGCATATGGGCAGAAGTCTTCTTTCCATTGTCTCTAAGCTGTCCCAGCATTTCTAGGAAGGACTTGTGGATGGCTGGGGAAGATCTACTCAGCTGAGTGTTTGCAGAAGGTTGTGGATGACTCATGCCTGAAGCACATTTTCCTGTAATTCCCTCATCCCCTTCCCTGGGGACGTGAACAAAATCTCTAGAAGGTTTCAGGACCTAATGTTATAAGTATAAGCCACTATTTCAATGCCAAAAAGAGACCCTTAGTGTGAAACCTTTGGGGTTGGCCCCCTGCCTGGTTCCCCTTCAAGGTACAGCAATGACATCTGGGTAGCAGTTCCCTTCCTTACACTGACATGTTTTTCTGCTAACAAATGCAGCAAATAATATTGCCTTTCCAATGCAGGGTGACACTCTGATCTGAGGCAGCTTCAATAGCATGTTGTTCCTCCAAGCCTCAGAGCCTCATCTTTTTCTCCAAAGACCAGCAAGAAAGGCATCAAATGCTTGAGCCTGAGGCAGAGGGAACCAGGGAGATCAAGACTGGATTTTTGGTGAAGCCCAGCCTGGTCCCTGGCTTCCCTCTCTGCCACTCCCATCCTGAGGCCCTTGGTGAGCTTATGTCACTCCACTCCTTGGCTTTAGCCTGTGAGCACTGTAGAGACAGAACTCATGCCCTCTCCCTCGGCTGTTGACAGGGTCTCTGGCTGAAGTTTGACTGTGGGCAGTGCAGGATCTGAACTCACATTGACTCTCCTCCTCTTCTCCACAGATCCGGGTGGATGGACCCAGGGGCAACGCTCTCCAGTATGAGACGGTGCAGGTGGTGGATCCTGGCCCAGTCCTCCGGGATATGGCCTTCTCCAAGGACCACGAGCAACTCTACATCATGTCAGAGAGGCAGGTAAGGCTCTTTGGGCTCTGCTAGACGTTTGTCTTACAGCTAAATACTAGCCTGTGGCTCAGTACAAACCTTAGGAGGCCAGCTGCAGAGAGGTGATTTGATTTATTTGGCGCAGTGTGTATCTTTTCAGTTTTGCTGCCTGGGGACTGAGGCTTGGTGTTCTGAAACAGGAAAGAAACATTTAAAATATCAAAATATTGGAGACTCTAGAACAAATCCACTAACTTCAAAATCATGTGTATATGTTCAGGGCCAACATTTGCTTTCTTTTGAAGAAACGTCATACAGATGTCCAAATTGTGGGTCCAGATTTCCCTATACAAAATGTGATCTCATACCAAAGTCACCTTCCTGGCCCCCAGAAGCCTGTGGGAGGCAAGGATTTATTGCCAGAAGAGCCTAGTTAAGGGAACACCATGGTCAGGACCCAGAAAACAGAGTCTGTGTGGTGAGATACGATGAGGTAGGGCACGGCCTGAACGTTTGTGTGTACATACAACTCTTTGTGGAAACTCCAGCAAGTGCCGCGGAGCCCGCCCGAGAAGAACAGATATGGTGCAGGTTTACTGATGCTGAGTAGGAAGTCGAAAACCTGGGCTTGGTTCTCAAACTGAGCTGAGAAGGAAGTAAGTTTGTATGGAGTCCTTGAGCTCAGGCCAGGAGTCATATATCTGCATCAGGCAAAGGAAGGGGTTTCACCTTGGACATCCATGTATTTAAGGGTATTTCCTGCAGTCCTCTAATTCACTGCCTGGAGTGCTCCATCCCACAATACACAGCCCACCCCAAGTGTGGTGCAGCACCACCGTACCTCTGCCCTGTGGCCTCTGTGGAGGATGGGTCATGCCCTGGAGCTGTCCCTCCAGCCCATGAATATGTATGCATTAGCTCTAAGTGGCAGCAGCAGCCATGAGGGGCAGATCTCTCCTCTTTTTCATCCTCGTCAGTGTGGCCTGAACTCTCTGGAGGACCCTGCTAACAGAGTCTGGATTGTTCTGCCTGGACCCTCTCGGCATTGTGGGGGAGATGAATTCCACATTATGCCACCCACGGGGCTTGTGCATTATGCCTTAGCAGTCACAGGAGCTCTGCCCTCCCCAAGAGCTCGATGACATCTTCTCTTGGTGTCGGACTCCCCGTTCTCCCAACTTTAGCCACACTGGGACCCATTGTGCCCTGGTTGAGGCTGCCACGGCTTGGGAATGTTCTCATTCCCAAGGTGGGGTAGAAAGTGGAGTCTTTTTTCCTGGGAGGAGAGACTACCAAGATGGAGCCTGCAGCTGGGCACAAGGCTTCCCATTTGTCTACATTCCTTGCTCTTATAACAGCTTCCAAACTCCCCACTCCCAGCCTACCTCAGAGGCCCTAGGAGCTGAGGGGAAGCAGCTTTCTTTGGTGGCATGAATCATCTGGAGAAGATCTTCACAAGGCATTGAATATTCAGGATTTCTTGCCTGATCTGAAAGCCAGCATTTCTGAACCTGGGACTTAAAACATAAGAGGACTTTCAAAGATGGAAAATATAAATGGAGCCAGGTGCAGTGTCTTGCACCTATAATCCCAGCTGCTCGGGAGGCTGAGGCAGGAGGATTGCTGGAAGGCCAGGAGTTCAAGGCCAGCCTGGGCAATATAGCAAGACTTCGTCTCTAAAAAAATAAAGAGAAATTTCAAAAAAAAGCATGAGCTGATAATATGAGTTATCAGGCCCCTCTGAGAACTGAGTCAGGATTCTGAGCATTACTCCTTCCCTGGAGGGGCCCTTCTGAATCCTTGTTCACCTCCTTGTCCTCAGCTATTTCCCCTTAGATGAGTAATGTGGTCACTACCCATTTAGGCTTGGCAATGAGGCACCCTGAGAGCTCCATATTATGGGCACATTGGAAAGGAAGGCAGGAATGAATAGAGCCAGGGAATTCATCCATTCCAGGGCTGCTCCACACAGATGGGGAGACTGGCCTGCCACCCAAATGACCATTTCAAAGCCCTAACACCTGGGCTGACAGTGGTCTCCACTGGACTTGTGGATTCTTGGTGGAGATTTGTGGAACAGTGCGATGATTAAGTCCACAGGTGTTGCCATTGGAATGACTGAGCATGCATCTTAAATCTCATTTACTAAATGTAGTCTCTGATAAGTTCCTAACCTCCTTAAGATTCAGCATTCTTTACTGTCCTGTGTAGGTGACAATAATATCAGATAGTTTTGTTCCAAGAATTGAATGAGATATGCATATAATAAACTTAGAACCATGGCTGGCACAGAGTAAGTTCTTGTTAAATGGAGAGACTCTTGTTTTTACGACTTTGTGACAGGAGTTTCCAGACATTGGCTGTGCTTACAGTCAGGCAAGGGCTCGTATTGAGATTCTAGATGGTCCATCTGGGTTTGAGCACAGCAGACCAGATGAGGCCAAGGTAGGCAGGGAGCAAAAATCCAGTCCCGGGGGAGAGCCCATGAGGAACCCAGGCCTGCTTGACAGACTGGGCACGTGGAATAGAGCTCAGGGCCAAGCAGCTTGGTAAATATACCTGGGTATTTTCCAGACCCAGGGCATCAAGACTAATTCCAGCCTCCTTCAGGTGGTGGGTCTCCCTCAGCCATGATGGGTCAGGACACTTTGCACACCGTGTCTGCAGGCTAAGGGCATAGCTTGGCCATGATGTCAGCGCGGCCTGGAAAGCACTTTCCTTTCTTATCTGACTAATTTTTCCTTGTCCTTCAAAACTTAGCTTGACTGTCACATTCTTCATTGGGTTATTCCTAGCCTGCAGTTAGACACGTCTGTAGTAGCTTTTGTCAGACCAGACTGTGATGATGACTTCCTTGTCTCTGTTGCTGCCGGCAACTTGAGAGCATTCCATGCCTTGCCAGCCTCAATCTCACGTGATAGGCCCCTCATAATTTTTTAATGAATGAGTCCCCAGTGCCTTCACTGAACCAGAATTGGAAGAGAGAGGTACCAACACAAATAACCTATTGCTTCAGTTAATTTCAAAGCTCAAACTTAAGTAACTGAAAGACTAACTGAAGCCTGACCTTACTCTCTGCCACAGAGAGTAAGGGTGGGACTGAACCCACTCCCTGCTTCCCAGGTTGTCCGTGATGAGCACAAACAAACCAGCCTGATCTTACTCTCTGCCACAGAGAGTAAGACGGAAAGAAGGAAGTTCAGATAAAGGAAGAACCTCCTGTGTGTCAGTAATCTATCACTTGTATTCATTGGCTAGGGCTGCCATAACAAAATAGCACAGACTGGGGAGCTTAAACAACAGAAATTTGTTTCCTCCCAGCTTTGGATGTTGGAAGTCCAGGATCACAGTGTCAGCAGGGCTGTTTTTTCTGAGGCCTGTCTCCCCGGCTTGCAGATGGCTACCTTCTCACTATGTCCTCACATGGCCTTTCCTCTGAGAGCAAAGCCCTGGTGTTTCTCTGTGTGTCCTACTCGCCTCTTCTTCTAAGAGCACCAGTCAGATTGGATTAGGGCCTCTTTCTATCAGCCTTATTGTAACATAAACACTTTGATATGGTTTTGCTGTGTCCCACCCAAATCTCATCTTGAATTGTAGCTCCCATAATTACCTCCTGTCATGGGAGGGACCCTGTGGGTGGTAACTGAATCATGCAGGCAGGTCTTTCCCATGCTGCTCTCCTGACAGTGAATACGTTTCATGAGGTCGGATGGTTTTCTAAGGGGAGTTCCCCTGCACATGCTCTCTTGCCTGCTGCCATGTAAGACATGGCTTTGCTCCTCATTTGCCTTCCACCATAATTGTGAGGCCTCCCCAGCCATGTGGAACTGTGAGTCCATTAAACCTTTTTCCTTCATAGATCACCCAGTCTCAGGTATATTTTTATTAGCAGAGTGAGAACGGACTGACACACACTTTTTGAAGAAGCCATCTCCGAATACAGCCATATGCTGAAGTGCTGAAGGTTAGGGTTTCAATGTATGAGTTTTGGGGAGAAACAATTTAGCCCATTACATCACTGTCATGACTTTTGCCCTGTCCTATTTTTTTACATTATGTTTTTGTTTTAACTTATGGTTTCAACTTGGATAACCTACTTTAACGGTCTCTTAAGTAGTAGTATTATGGATCTAACACGTCAGTCATATATAGTATGACTAATGTACTTACAAATCAAACAGAACTATTAAAATTATTAAAACTCCGTGTCTGCATCCACACAAAATCTATCTTTGTGTTGCTTTGGGAACCACTGATATATTGGCTGTAGCTTGGGTTTTGACGTCTGAAGACCTAGATTCAAGGCCCAGACCTATCCTCCACTGGCTGATGACCCTGGACAAGTCAATCAGCTTCTTTGAGTCTCACTTTTCTCATCTGTAAAATGAAAATAATCATGATAATCTTCTTCCATCACAGAGCTCAAATAACACAAGAGACACATCTAGTAACTTTCAGATTGTTATTTTTTTTTCTTCACGTGAAGTGAAGACCTAAATATTCCTGAAAGATGTGAGTTAACAACATTACATACCAATGAGTTAGTCCAGGGGTCAACAGACTTTTTCTGTAAGGGGTCAGATAGTGAATAGTGTAGGGTTTGTGGACCATATGGTTTCTGTTGCCATTATTCAACTTTGCTGTTGTAACACAAAAGCAGCCATAGATAACATCTAAACAAATGGGGACGACTATCTGCCAATAAAACTTCGTTCGCAAAAACAGGTGAAGAGCAGTGGTTCTGCAATCTCTGAGTCAGTCCTATAATGAAAATGTATTGGATGATGACCCTGGCATTGGAGATGGTGGAGTTACTGTGTACAGGTCACTCAAAGAAGTGTGGGGAGAAAATTCCTCAGCCTATTAGAATGGACCCCAGCGCCACATATCCAACTGCTGCCTGACATCTCCACTTGGTCATCTGGTAGATATCTTCACTTAACATGTCTAAAGCCAAATTCTTCATCGACCTTCCCAGCACTCCTCACCTGTAGTCTTCTCTATCTCAGATGATAGGGATGATGGCAGATGATGGCAACTATGCCATTCCAGCTAAAAATCTTAGAGTTATTTTTGATTCCTTTCTTTATCCCTTACCCCACATCCAGTGTGTCAGGAAATTCTACGGACTCTGCAAAATATTTCCAGAATATGGCTATTTCTCACCACTTCATTGTCACCTACCTGAATTGAAGCCCCATGGTCTCTTGCCTGAATATTTGCAATAGCCCTCCAACTATTCTCTCTGTTTCCACCTTCATCTTTCCAGTCTTTTCTCCATGCAGCAGTTAACCTTCAAAAGTTTGAGTTAGATAGTATCATTCGTCTGTTCAAATCCTTTCAATGGCCAAAGTGCCTGTGAAGACCCACAGGGCCTTATATGCTCTGTCCTCATGAGATGTCCAAGCTCATCACCTGCCACTCTCCTGCCTCCCCTACTCTGCAGGGCCAGGGTGGGAGAGAGTGCCCTGGACACAGAGATGTCCTCTGTGATGCTCCTGCAATATGGCAGTCTCCTGCTTCAGGATCTTTCTCCTGGTTGTTCCCCTTTGCCTGGAATTTTCTCCAGGTATCTGCTTCCCCTGAGTACTACAGGTAAAACACTAGATTGCCTTCCACTCACACTTATAAACTCCCAATCTCCTCTCCTGGGTCTATTTTTATCCATCGCACTTAGTCTCTTCTTATTTGCTATATTATTCTTATAATTGTTCTGTATTATATGTCTTCCTCATTTAAAATGTAAACGCCATGAGAATATAAATTTTTGTTTTTTAGTCTTTTTAGTTTACTTGTGTATCACAGACCCCTGGAACAGCACTGACACCTAATAAATACTCAATACACATTTGTTGAATGAGTGACTGAATGGATCTGGGCTCAAGAGAGCTGCGGTTTCAATTCTGCTGCTCTGGCTGCTCCTATAACTGAAGACTAAAATCTACCATGAAACATACTAGCATCTGTATTCCCAGATCTTAGTGGAAGAGTGTCCTAAACATATGGTAGGGTGGCAATCTGGATGATAATCCAAGAGGTTTATATTGGATTGAAGGACACATTTTCTTACAGGGATCACTGTATAAAAAACCGGTGGTAGAAAATGGTGTGCTTTATGCTGTCCATTCTTACATACCAGCCTCTCTCTTCTCTGATCTTTTTGGGATCTGCAGCAGGGCAGTGGCCTAAAGGAGCTTTTGGTCCTGGTGTTGTGTTCAATACAATGATAGGTGATATGGCTTGGCTGTGTCTCCACCCAAATCTCATCTTGAATTGTAGCTCCCATAATTCCCAAGTGTTGTGGGAGGGACCTGGTGAAAGATAATTGAATCATGGGGGGTGGTTTCCCCCATGCTGTTCTCATGTAGTAAATAAATCTCACAAGATCTGATGGTTTTATATTTGCTTGGCTCTCATTCTCTCTTGCCTGTCGCCATATAAGATATGCCTTTCCCCTTCTGCCATGATTGTGAGGCCTCCCCGGCCACATGGAAATCTGAGTTCATTAAACCTCTTTTTCTTTATAAATTACCCAGTCTCAGGTATGTTTTTATCAGGAGCATGAAAACGGGCTAATACAACAGGTAAAGAGAGAGCAGAGATGAGCAACTGAATCAGGAGGCTTGTGAGCACTTTCCAAGTTAACAGAATGGGTGTTCATGGACCCCTCCTACCATCAGGGGCATCTCATCACTCTCAGCATAAGGCCCAAGCTCCTGGCATGGCCCCTCAGACCCATCCTGCGGCTCCTCTCCACCTCTGCAAGCTCATTTTGTGGCTCTGGCCCCTGGCTCTCCGTGCACCAGCAAACAGGCCTCTGTCTGTCCCTGAGCCTAGCTCCTTCCTGCTGCAGAACTTGCATGCTCACTGTTTCCTCTGCTGTGACAACTCTCTGGCTTTTCCTGTGGCTGGTTCCTCCTCATGCCTGTTGTTTTTGCTCAAATATCGTGTCCTCAGAGAGGTCTCCACTGGCCACCCTACATAAATGTCCCTCATCCTGGCATCTTGACTTCTTCCTATTAAGTCTTTTTGTTTACTCACTTCTGCTGCCCACCACAGTATGAAAATTACCTGTTTATTTCCCATCTCTATGCATTAGCATATAAGTTCCTGGAGGGCAGGGACCTTGTCTCTCTTGTGTCTAGCAGGTAGAGGAAGACCTCATCCAGAGAAGGGGCCAGGTATATTCTTGTAGAGTTAATATGAGTGAATGAGCTTTGGACTTCATCTCTTTGTGATGAAGAGCAGCCTTTCTTTGAAAGCACTCTGATTTTGGTGAGGCTAGGACCTCCTGCCTGGAGATGATGCCTGAAGACTTAAATAGAGATAGCAGGATTCTGAGTTTTGTTAAGAACCAGATAACTGTGATTCAGTCAGCAACCCAGCAAGTTCTAGGGTGTTACCTCTGCCCCTGAGGAATGTTCCTCTTTATCATTTGGTAGGCAGCAGCTGCTCTCCCTTCTAAACACTCCTTTATCCCTTCTTGTCCCTAGTTTCTTTGTGGACGGAGATGCTGGTCTCTGCCACCTCCAGCCTCCCTCTGATTTATCTGATACCATACTGGGGGACACAGAGTGCAGAAAACAGGCATTTGACAGTCAGGGGAAATATTTCACATCATATTTTAGTAGTTGTGAAATAGTTAATGAATCCATAGTTAAAGAAGTATCCGGAGAGATCAACTAACTTTGAATCCCCACCGCTGTTTGAAACTCTCCTTGGGACCGAGTATGGTGGCTCCTGCCTGCAATCCCAGCACTTTGGGAGGCCGAGGCAGGCAGGTCATCTGAGGTTAGGAGTTCGAGACCAGCCTGGCCAACATGGTGAAACCCATCTCTACTAAAGATACAAAAAATCAGCTGAGCCTGGTGGCATGCACCTGTAATCCCAACAACTTGGGAGGATGAGGCAGAACCACTCCAACCTGGGAGGCAGAGGTTTCAGTGAGCTCAGATCATGCCACTGCACTCTAGCCTGTGTGACCTAGTGAGACTCTGACTCAAAAAATAAATAAATAAATAAATAAACAAACTCTCCTTGGGTTCCAGTGTTCCTCATTCCATATGCTGAAAGAGGCCAGCGCTTGGCATGTGGTAGGATGAATGGGTGGTAAAGAGGATGAATGAATGGCCAGCTCTTGACATGCAGGGTAAGGATTATATGATTAATGGAGGTAGAGAATGGAGTGTATGTGTGTGTGTCTGTGTGTGTGTGTACACATGTGCATATCTCTGCACACAAATGCTATACATTTTCTGGCTCCGTCACCCATTCCCTCAGCACCTCTTTCGTTCAATATTCAACAAATGTTTACTGAGCACCTGCTCTGAGCCAAGCATTCTTCTAGGTTACCAGGAATTCCATGGGGAGCAATACGGTCAAAGTCCTTATCCTTATAGGCCGTACATTCTGGGCAGAGAGACAGATAGTGAATGAGAGAATGAGGGAATGAATGAATGGCTTAGAACAGGTAATAGTGAACAGAGTGAAAAATTAAAACGACTCAGGTGGAATAAGGTGATGGCCAGAAGAGTGGAGGTGAGTGCTCTTTTAAAGACAGTTGTCAGGGAAATTCTCAAAGGAGGGAATTTTTGAGCAAAAAGCAGAAGAGAGTGAAGTGGTGCGAGAGGACTGTCTGGGGAGAAGTGGTCTAGGCGGAGGGAACAGCAAGCACAGAGGCCAGAGACAGGCAGGTGACATATGTTTTTGAGGACACCAGACGGGCTGCCAGGAGGGGAGAAAGGGGAAAGTGGTGAGTGAGGCAGCTGAAGACAGAGGCCGGCTCAGGTCACTCCAGCCTCCATGTGCACCTGTGAAATGGGGATTTATAGTAAACAGTATTGATCTCCTGGAGTGAGCGAGGATTCAATGAGATATTCCAGGTAAAAGAGCTTAGGTCAGAAAGGACATTCAGCAAATGTTAGCTATTAGATTATTTGCAAATTACATAGTTCTGCAGGCTGGATATGGTTTCTCTTCTCATGGACGCGTAGGTCCCTCTGTGAACTTGTGCAGCAAGTGCCGTGTTGTGTACACTTCTGCTTGGAGTGTATGAGTGTGCACTGTGGGGTATCAGTGTCATTTTGCCATGATTTAACTGTCTCTTTCAGAGCCGTGTTACATTTCTCTCTGTCTTTTCTTTCTTCTGCGTGATTCTGAATCTCTCTCTGCTGTGTGTGCATATGCACACCCACCCCTTCCCCTGTGTCTATCCCTGTCTGTGTGTCTCTGTTAGCCTCCTTCTTGCTTTGTGTGTGCATGCATGTGTATGAGTGTGGTGTGTATTTACTAAAATCCCAGTAACCCCGAGGGAATGTCTATACACACTGAAACCAATGTGATAAAAACCTGCCAAGACAATGGGAGGGAGGTGAGAGGAAATGTCAGTGAGGCAGATAAATGAGAAGATGAGGTGGCAAAGCTGGGACCGTCCTTGTTCTTGGGTGCCCTGGAATGACACCCACCAGGGGAGAAGCAGCTGTCCCCCAGACAAGGCAAGTATCTTCTTTGATAGGCCCAGAGGAAGTGGCAGATTTCTCAGTGAATTTCAATGTCTCTGCCTCTCCACATACCAGCCCTTGCCTGCCTGAAAGCCAGAAGCCTCAAACACACATTTCTGCTTTGGGGATCTGTTTCAGCCATGTTTGGACCAAAGCCATCTTTTATGATGTCCTTTGTTTTACTGACTCCTCTTCACAGTGGGTCTGCTTCCAGGTGCTGGGGGACTCTTGCAGCCTGTCCTCCTGAGCTGCTGGTGCTCAAGTCCTTGCTATAAAGCAGGATGCGGACGCCTGTGGGGCCTGAGGAGGTAGGCCTGGAGGTGAGTCCCCTGCCCATAGGCATTGCCCAGGATAGCAGCCTTGCCTGGCTCCTTCCGGCATAAACCAGTAGTGAAGTGGCGAGGGCCACCTTGCTTTATAGCATATTACTCAGGCCTGATTCATTCATTTGTTCAGGAAACACAGACCAACCTGGGCAACATAGAGAGATACTATCTCTAAATTTTTTTTTTTAATTAGCCGGACACTGTGGCTCATACCTGTATTCCCAGCACTTTGAGAGGCCAAGGTAGAAGGATTGGTTGAGGGCAGGAGTTTGAGACCAGCCTGGGCAACATGTCAAAACCCCATCTCTACAGAAAATTTAAAACTTAGCCAGGTGTGGTGGTGTCCACCTATAGTCCCAGCTACTCAGGAGGTTGAGGCAGGGGGATCACTTGAGCCTAGGAGGTTGGGGCTGCAGTGAGCCGTGGTCACGCCACTGCACTCCAGCCTGGGCAACAGAGGGAGATGGCTTCTTTAAAAATACAAATAAATAAAAATGAAGTTCTTTTTAAGAAAAGAAACATTCTATAAGCTCCCTCCTACTATGTGCCAAGTACCAGTCAAGGCATTGGGAATACAACCCTGAAGAAACAGTGACATATCCCTATGATTTTAGCAAAAGGAAGCAGCAAAGAAGGAACCAACCTAAGAAATAAATCAGAGACTATTTATGGTGATAAACACTCCAGGAAAAGGAAATCAAGTGGATTAAATAGAGTCAAGATCCTTGTGGGGGCCAAAGGGTTGCATTTTCAAATAGAGAGGTCAGACGGGCATACAAGAGGAGAAGGGGAGGCCTGTCCATGTTGTCCTGTCCCTTTCCTTCTTCTATTTATTTGTAAGTTCTTTGTTTGGGGTTGTGAAATTGAAAGATGGTGAAGCTAGCCTCTCTGGAGGGTAGAAGTGAGAGGACGCATCGTGATTGTTTTTTTTTTTTTTTACCACGCTGTGAGCTTCAGAAGGAGCCATAGTTCAACGGGGAGGTGGTACCATGGTCTAAGAAAGGGCAGCATCGCTTGAGGCTTGGGACCCCGAAGTGGATGGTGCCTCCACCAGGGACCCCTGTGTGATGAAGGAGTCATTACTGTTTCTTTGCGCCTCAGTGTCCGTCCCTGTCTCCACCCTGCCTCCCAGGATGTTCTGAGGGAGGTGACGTGAAGTCTGGCAGTCTGGGAGGTCTATAGACATTGATTTGATAGAAGATGCTGTTGTGAAGATACTGTCTCCAGCCAAAGGTGCTGGGCTCCTGTGAAAATAATTCCCACTCTCAACACTGGGTCTGCAAGCATGTCTCACGTGAGGTGCACTGGATGGTGATGCAGCCGTTTCTCTGCCATCCTGTCTGCCCCTGCGGGGGCCAAGCTGTACACTCCAGTTAGTGTTTGGATGGCTGACATGGTGACAAGACCATGTGGACGTTTGCTCCTGGCACCCAGGCTGGCCTGTGTCTGATAGCTCCTGTGAGAGTGAACTTGAAGCACAAGGCTGAGGAATGAGTGACAGGAAATGGAGCCACCTCAGACATTCACAAAAACAGAAAAGCTGTCTCAGTGTTTCACCCAATTTCCCTCAGGTGGGAGCCTTCCCATTTGTCTGGAACAGATTCTGAAGGTTCCAGAATGTCATTATTGAGATAGTCCCACTTCCCACTTCATTCTCAGGCAAGGTACAGGATGTCTCCATTTTACCACAGCAGAAATGGAGGAACCAGAAGGGAAGTGACTTCCCTCCCTCATTTCCTACAGTCAGTAGGTGCTGAATTGTCCACTGCACCCTAAAACCTTAGGCTTGGAAAATGCTGCTGGCTTATCTGGTGCAACACACTCCTACTGCACTTTCCTTCTGCGATCAGTGTGGAAACTGAAGCACAGAGGAGGGAGCAGGTCATCCAGAGTCAACAGCAGTTTGGGAGAGGAGCTGAGCTTGAATCCAGGGTTCAGCTCCTTCTGCAATGCCTTCCCCAGCCCCCTCTTCCAGTGAGGAACAGGGAGCTCTCTGTGAGAGGAAGAGATACTATTCATCGTCTTGACTTCCCAGTAAAAAGTGATGCACCCCACTCTCAGATGTCAGAACCAGCTATAGAAGGCAGAAGGACTCTCTGGGGATGGGGTAATGGAACAGTGCAGATGTGATCAGAACTCAAAACCCACCTCGGCCCCATGAAGGACGTCCCTTGGTTTACTTCTCCTTTGTTGTAACCTGACACAAGGTGGGACAAGAGCCCCTTTGCAACCTTTAGGGCATCTTGGGGTACATGGAGCCCTGGGCAGCACCAGCCCCACCTCACAGAGGTAGTAGGCAGGGAAGCAGCCCATCACTCCCACTGTTCTTTTCCAACAGACGTGTTTCTACATGGTCACTGGTGTAGGCAAAAGTCTCTGACATCTGAGTATGATCACCACAGTGGCCTGGCATCTCTCAGACCATGGGGGTGACCAGAAAGCACAAGCATATGCAGGACGGAGGCCACAGGGGGGTCATTAATAGACCACGGACTTGGCTTTTCATACCTGTCCTTAGTACTCACCAGCTGTGCCACTTGGAGTCACTCACTCGAGCAGTTTATGCTTTGGTTTCTTATGTAGAAAATGAAAGTGATGATAACTCTCTTTCAGTGCTTTTAGGATTGAAGTTAATATATGTAAAGTGCCTAGCATGTAGTAGGAAGTTGTGGTTGCTGTCATCATTATCATTATTCTTATTACTATTAGAAAATGTATTGTTAATCCTAGCACTTTGGGAGACTGAGGCGGGCAGATTGCCTGAACTCAGGAGTTTGAGACCAGCCTGAGTTGGTGAAACCCCGTCTCTACTGAAAATACAAAACGTTAGCCAGGCCTTATGGTGCGTACCTGTAGTCTCAGCTACCTGGAAGGCTGAGGCATGAGAATCACTTGAACCCAGGCGGCGGAGGTTGCAGTGAGCCGAGATCATGCCACTTTACCGCAGCTTAGGTGACAGAGTGAGACTCTATGTCCAAAAAAAAAAAAAAATTCTTGTTAGGGGCAGGGAAACCTGGACAAACCACTGCTTGGTGGCTAAAGGTCAGTCGAGCTGCAGGCACCAGCTACCCAGGATTCTGTGCTTCCCCCATCCATCTCAAAGCCCCTGGAAAGTACTCAGGCAGACACTCCCTTCGAAGTAAGGAGCACTGCCTTCCAGGGGATGGAGGGCCTGGGAGGCTGGGGTCTCCCACCCTAATCAGAGAGAGCTATGTTGCCTCTGGGTTTTTCTCTGTAACTCTGCTTCCACTCCGGGGAAGGAGTCTGAATCCATTTGAGTCCAACCTCATTGGATATATGAAGTTATCACAGATTGGGCAGCTGAAGAACCTTTTGGTCACTCATCTTCCAGGACTTCTAGAGCAGAGGGAAAACTGGCTCATTTTCCTTCTTTCTGCTCCAGAATAGAGAAGAGCTATGATGTGGAGGTAGAGCAGGGGTGGGTGAGGGAGGATGTGGAGCAGAAGGAAAGCTGAGGAAACCCAAGGGCCAGTGGTTAAGGAAAGCGCTGGCAGCTCTCTAATCCTGAACTCCATTAAGCATCTGTCTCCGGCAGTTGCCCTGACAGTCACAGCGCCTTCTCCTAACTTAGCGCTGGTGTCCTGGTATTTTCGGGGCACTCTAAGTGCCATTTTTAAAGACAACCACCCATCATCGTCCACTTAGCAGTACATAAGGAGACTCCACAGGGTGGATAGACAGGACTAGGGCTGCTTCTCTTCCAGCTTCCAGCTCTTCTCCCACCATGTCTGTTTAGTAAGCGCCACTGCATGCCCCGCACAGAGCCAGTCCCTGTGCACAATCAGAGAAGGGCTGAGGGAAGGCTCTGTTCTGGAAGCTCTGCAGTGGTAAAGTGAGAGCAAACTCCAGCTTGAAGCGTGTTGAAAAGAGTATGGTCCTACTGTGGGAATTGCTCCAGAAACCCAACTTTCTTGTGGAGTTAGGGAAAAGATGTCAGTTTGAAGGGCACATTCTCTTCATGCTTTTGAGTGAGGTCATTACAAGGACTCTGGTCTGGAGGCTGGAGTCTTTGGGGTCTTTCTTAAGACTACCACTGATCCTCACTTGTGGGTGGGGGTTGGGCCTTGACCACCTCACCCCTCTCAACAGGCCAGGTATTGGTAGAAGTTGACTCACACCGTTCCAACCCACTTCCCTGTTCCCTAGGGATGGTATCCTAATGGAAATGGTTAAATTCCATGAGCACTGATTGACTTGCTCTTGAGTTCTATGAAAAACAGACCAGAAATGTTGATACTTAAGTAAATTTTACACTCCGTTTGAATATCAATGGGACGTTTTCAAAAGTAAATAGATGCACATTAATTTATGCCCTTGTTCAAGATGACTAGTTAGCATTAATGATGTCACATGACTTTACTAAATGCAATATAGGTATAAAAGGGTAAATTACAAATGGCATTTATTTACATATCTCATATGAGTCTTTCAAGTGCATTTCAGATATTACAAGCAGACAATGGAGACATCAATTTGAAACTGACTCAGAGACGTATGCAATGGTTTTGAAGATATGCACAATGGCTGAGGGGAGATTATCTGAATAGTTATTTAGACAAAGTCCAGAAAAACAATGAAGGAGTGGAGAAACAGGTAGAAACAGAATCCTTCTCCAAAAGGATTCCAGCTGGTGCAGAAGGCTATCCAGTTACAAGCTGTATGGCTTGAAGGTGGGTCAGGGCTGGAATCACAGCTCTGCTGCCGGATTCTGGCACTGCCACTTGGCTTTGGACAAGTTATTTAATCTCCGGGTATTTCAGTTTCTTCATCAGCAACATGGGAATGTCCTAGTGCCCATTGGCTGGGTGGTTACAATGAATAAATAAGAAAGTGCACATAAAATTCTTAGTGCATTGCCTGGCACATAATGACGACTCAATGAGTCTTAGCTTTCATCTCTATGATTTTCAGTATGCTGGTGACTATTACAAGAATGTCTATGTTTCATTGAAAAAAAGCCACTATGCCAGGTGTGGTGGCTCACTCCTGTAATCCCAGCACTTTGGGAGGCTGAGTTGGGCAGATCATCTGAGGTCAGGAGTTCAAGACCAGCCTGGCCAACATGGTGAAACTCCGTCTCTACTAAAATTTCAAAAATTAGCCAGGCGTGGTGGTGTGTGCCTGTAGTCCCAGCTACTTGGGCGGCTGAGGCAGGAGAATTGCTTGAATCTGGGAGGGGGAGGTTTCAGAAAAGAAAATAAATAAATAAATCCACCTGTAATATTTTTCTTCCAACATTCATAAACTCACTTCTGTATCCTCTGGGGCATTTTAGGTTTTCTTGGCGCCAAGAGTGACAGAGAGCAGACCAGGAGGCCTCCATCGGCCCCACTCCCGGTTGGCTGTGGCCTCATAGTCTGAGTCTGCAGGTTCCAAGGCCCTTTGGGTGTTCTAGTGGACTGAGGTGCCCAACCCCCTTCCTTGAGACATGGCCTTTGGCTAGGGCCACTACTCACACCTGAGATCACCTTCAGTGGGAGAGGAAGGCCCTCTGGAGAAAGTTTTATTCCCTCAAAGCACCTTTTAATCCACAGGCTGGGAGGTAAATGTTCACTTTCATTAAAGTGTGGGGCTCTAAAGAGACAAATGATACTCTTGTGAAGCGTGACATGTGTAGACCTCCCCCTAGTCCTTGCTTGGTCCAGATTTAAGCACATTAATCCAGCATTTCCCAAACTTTATTTCTTAGAACCAAAATTCTGCAGGATTTTGTTTTTTTAAAACAAAAGCTTTCTTTAGTCAAATATGTTTGAGAAGATCTGAGTTGAGCAGATGTATAGATATACAGAGATTTTTAGAGATACGGTCTCACTCTGCCACCCAGGCTGGAGTACAGTGGTGCCATCATAGCTCACTGCAACCTTGAAGTCTTAAGCCCAAACAATCCTCCCACCTCAGCCTCTGGAGCAGTTGGGACCACAGGTGCCATTTCTCTCTAAGCTAAATTTTTAAAAATTTTATGTAGAGATGAGGTCTTGCTGTGTTGTGCAGACTGGGCTCCTCCTGGGCTTAAGTGATCCTCCTGCCTTGGCCTCCCACAGCACTGGGATTACAGGCATGAGCCACTGTGCCCAGCCCTTGAGTTAAGTGGATATCTTGACTATAGCATTTTATAGTGCATTTAATATGCTAATGGGTATTATGAATCTCTGAGCTATGAGTGGGATGACAAATGACAAATGTAGGAAGTAGTATCTCCCAAAGTCATTTGGCCACAGAACTCATGTTACCAGGAGTACCTAGAATGATCTGTGCATTGTGGAACCTTCACTGGGAAAGACTTAACTATCTTTTCCCAGCTCTCCTGGTTTCCTCGACCTTTTCCTTGGCCAGTCTCTCTGGCTGTAGGCCTGACCCCAGTTACTCTTCTGTGTGTGTGCTGTTCTGTGGTGAGCACAGGCCGAGTTCTTCTTGGTCTTCATTCTTGCGATTTGGGGAAAGGAGGGTTCTCTTCATCAATCAGAGTCTCAGGGTTACCCCTTGAAGTCCGGGGAGCTGTTGCCTTTGAGTCTAACTGACGTCTGGCTCGCTCATGCTCACACAAATGCCCAGGATCGTATCTCTCTATCCTAGGTCAGTGGAGCCTTCCTCACCTCTGAGCTTAGTCCATGATCTCAGTCTCTAATTCACTGTTCTTTTCTAAAAGGCACACATTTTATTACTATTATTAAAAGTTTACCTCCTACTGCTGCCAGTTACATAGTTCTCAGTGAGAACTCATGTATCACTTTGCATCTTCTCAGATGTTCTTAATTTAGGAGCCATTGTTTATTGTCAAATATTTATTACTCTGTCTTCCACAATTAAAGTTGAATGCTAAGCTGGGTACGGTGGCTCATGACTGTAATCCTAGCACTCTGGGAGGCCGAGGCCGGTGAATTGCTTGAACCCAAGAGTTCAAGGCCAGCCTGGGCAATGTGACGAAACCCCGTCTCTACAAAAATTAGCTGGGTGTGGTGGTGAGCGCCTGTAGGTCCCAGCTACTTGGGGGGCTGAGGTGGGAGGGTCACTTGAGCCCAGAAGATCGAGCCTACAGTGAGCTGTGATGGTGCCACTGAACTCCAGTTTGGGTGACAGAGCAAAACCCTTTCTCAAAAAATAAATAAAATAAAGTTGAATACTGATGACCCAATATCCCCAACTTCACAATAATCTAGGGGAAGCTATTTATTTAGTGTTTTGTTTCAGAATATCAGAGACCAAACTCTAAAACACTGAGCTCCCTTTTGCCTCTTTAGTGTTATGCATTTTGATGCCAAGGGCTGCTAAGAAGGAACACTCTCCAATAGCACAAGCGGGAAACTGTTAGAACTACTGCTTTTTTTTTTTTTTTTTCCGGAGACAAGATCTGGCTCTATCACCTAGGCTGGAGTGCAGTGGTACAATCATGGCTCACTGCAACTTCTGCCTCCCAAGTTCAAGCCATCCTTCCACCTCAGACACCCAAGTAACTGAGACTACAGGTGTGCATCAGGGCATACAGGGTAGTCTCGAGGCATCACCACGCCCAACTAATTTTTGTATTTTTTGTAGTGATGGGGTTTCTCCATGTTGCCCAGGCTGGCCTCAAACTCATGAACTCAAGCGATCCACCTGCCTTGGTCTCCCAAAGTGCTGGGATTGCAGGCGTGAGCCATTGCACCTGGCCTATAACTTTTTAAAACATTTTTTATTTAAAAGAAGAAATCTGGTTTTATTTGTGTTTAATATAGAGTTGATGCTAGCTAGTGTCTGCCTGCCTTGCTCTATGCATCAGTCATTCATGCATTAGGGAGGCACAGAGATGCTGGGAACCCTACATCTTGGGGGGCTTGACACTGGCATCCTCACTGGCTGAGTCAGTTTCAACATACTACAACAAATTTGCAATTTATGTGTGACAGATATTATCAATGTTATAAAAACAATCCTTTAAATAAAATCTTTATAATACTTTGCAATGATGTACAAGTGACCATGGAAATTTTTTGTGCAACACAGAGGTCTGCTGCTTATGGAAACATAATTAGCCATTTTTCTTTTAAAAGAACCAAAATGTTCCACATTTGCTGATCTTTTCACTTCTGACAAGCAGCTGTCAGAGTATGCCACTTTGCTGGTAACTTTGAAAAAACAAACACATAATCTTTCCCTCCAATATAAAGGTAATACATTCAAAATGGGTAAGAAAGTAAGTACTTTCAGAAGGATTTATGGCATGGGGAGATCATTTGGGGAGAAAAGAAAAATGTTTGGAAATATTTTCATCATTATGTGATTTTGTTGCCGATAATGAGTAAATGTGACACCTTAAAAATTCATATCTTAAAACTTTTAAAACTTGGAAACAGAACCTTCTACCTGCTTAAAAATCTTCCAAATGAAGAGTTTCAGAGAATTTTGACCCCTTTGTTTAAAAAGTATAAAAATTCAGCACCCTCCAATTAGTTGAAAGAGCTGATTGACATCAGAGAAGATGGAAATCTAGTAGCTGAATTTCAACAACAGTTCTTCACATAATTGGTGCATGAGACTGAAAAAGAAAACTATCTTGATTTATTCAGCATAGCCAACAATGCACTTTTCTGCATCTCTGCATCTATGTGAGGTGTCCTTTTCAGTTATGACAGCCATTAAAACAAAGTATGGAAATACATTGAACCTTAGACCTTAGAGCCTTGTATCACTAAGTGCTAAACGAATGTGTTAAACAATAATAAAACCAATTCCAGCACATCATTCTTACCATTATAATAATTTTATTGGTGATAGTAAAATGTTTTGTATCACTCCTTTATAAAATCAAATACAAATTAAGATGCTATTTTATCTTTATCTCACTTCATTTCCTAATTTTTTAAAGGTTTGATAGTGCTATGATGCTAATGAGCAGAGCATATATATTATTTGTAAATAAATATATGTGCATTGTACGTGCATGCTCAAAGAATTTTTTACTATGAAGTGTGCAGTCAAAATCAGTTAGAGACCTCTGGCTATTGGAGTATGTAAACTTGCAGCTTCTTTATAAATTAACTTTACCTCAATCTCTGAATTTCACTTTTCTGTTACCTTATAAAACAATCTCTTTTGTACCAAGAGTTGGTTGTGTAGACTCAGCTCAAAGTCTATAGAACCCACAGTGCAAAGGAGTGGGTAGAGTGGGTGTGGTCAGTTTCTATTCCTTGGTAATTTACCCATAGCCTTCTAGACTTTTCTGTTCTTTTCCTGAAGAACAGATGGAAGATTCTCTCTGAGAGTCACTATAGGAATTTGAGATGGTGCTGACAGATATGAAATCCCCAGACAGGCAGACAGCATTATCAAGGCTATGGCCATTAATGCTGGCAGGGAAGATTCTTGTATAAATGTGACCAGAATGACTGTGGAGCTGGAGAGCAGTTTTCATGGATATGAATCTGTCAGCATAGGGTTTGCCTTTTCTCATTATGTCTCCCATTTCTCATTCATTTCTCCCTTTTTCTCATTTAATTTCCATTTTTTCCTTTATCCCCTCCACTATTTTTGGTATTTCTCCCACCTTCTTCCTTATTTTTATCTCAATCTCTCAATCTCTTGTCTCATTCTTTGTCTCCACGTTCACCTTCTGTTCTCCCAGCCTTTGAGGAGGGAAGGGGAGCTGGAATAGGGTCAAGCCAGTGTTTTTCAAACTGCTGGTCATGGCACATTAGTGGGTCAAGAAATCAATTTAGTGGGTCATGAAATCAATTTAAAGGGTCATGACCAGAATTTTTTTTTAATGGAATAGAATAAAGTCAAATAGAATAGTGGCCATCAAACCTAGTAAGGCTAACTACTATTTGTGAAACTATATATGGACATGTATGTATGCCCTGAGTTGCAATGTAAAACATATCTCTTTCCATAAGTCATGGTCAAAATGAAAGTCACTAACCTAGGGAAGAATGCCTTGTATAAACTGGCAATATGTTGGCTTCAGCTCTGGGCATCTGGCTCCCATTTCAAGCCATGCTAATGTCATCATCTCTCCCTCCACTAGTTTTTAAGTGATTTCTCAATCTCAACAACTTGCCTTCTACAGTTATTTGTTGACAGTTTACTGTGGTGGCTATGGAGCAGCAGGTGAAGTATTAAACACAGAGTAAAGCTAACTGGATTCAAGTTCTTGACTTGTGAGACCATGACTTCCAAGTCTCAATTTTCTCTCTTTTTTCTTCATTGAGACAGGGTCTCACTCTGCTGCCCAGGCTGAATGCAGTGGTATGATCATGGCCCACTGCAGCCTCAACCCCACCAGGCTCAAGCAACCCTTCCACCTCAGCCTCCCAAGTAGCTGAGAATTATAGGCACACCACCATGCCTGGCTATTTTTTGTTTTAAATTTTTGATAGAGATAGGGTCTCACTGTGCTGCCCGGGCTGGTCTCAAACTCCTGAACTCAAGTGATCCTTCCACCTTGGCATCCCAAAGTGCTGGAATTACAGGTGTGAGCCACCATGCCCAGCCTTAATTTTCTCATGTGTAGAGCAGATCAATGCTTTCCAACCCGTCAGTATGTTAAAACACACATGGAAAATGAATGTATTTGTGTAGCTAGCCCGAGTGATGGAGGTCCCCTAATGACCAGAGGGAACGAGGTATTTTCCAGCTGCCCCAATGGCTGAAAGTTTCACTTTGGTGGCACACGTTGGCCCATCACAGTGTGCACCACTCACCAGTAAGGAAGCACTTTCCAGATGACCACAATGGACTCTGTAGGTCTAGAAATCTTTGTCCCTGTAACTTTGTACATATGTCTTCATGCTAGAACATCCAAAGATGCACAAGACAAGCTCTATACCTTCTGGGAGCTTACTATTCAGTTATTGTTATCACCACCTGCAGTTTGCAGGAGACACCGTGTGGTACAGCCAGCTGTGTCACAATCAACCTTCCTTTGCAGTGGCCTCTCCTTGCCTGAAGCCCTGACATGTGAAAGTTTCTTTTATCTCCTTGGGAGCTGAATACAACCCCTGAACTACCTTGTAGTCTTGATATTTCTTAGTTATAGACATAAACCTCAGGCAAATCAAGATGAGAGAGACAGACTCCAATGGTTCTCCAAATACCAGATTCTGCTGCATTCACCGTGAGCACCGAAGGGGAAAAAACTAATTACTACCTTTCTAAAGAGCTGAGCATGGGTGGATATGCCCTTGATAGTGGCCAGCAGATATGCTTCTTGCAAAGCATTCTCCCCATGCAGCCGCTGGCAAGTGTCTCTCCTAGGGCCTTCGCTGCCCTGAGGACCCCTGCCTCGGGCCATTAGTGAAGAGGCTGGTCATTATTAACTAGTTGGCATTGACTGATGACACAAAGGCTTTTTGTGGCCATGCATGGGCTGGTGGTAGGCACTTAGTTGACCCTTGGAATTTGGAGTTTATTCTGCCATGAAAACAAAGAAATAAAGAAATGAACAGAAGCCTCCCATAGTTAGACATACTGGTTAGAGACAGCCCAACAGCCTGAGCTGCCCCCATCCAGAAGAATCTGCCTCCCAGTCCCTTGTCTCAGGCCCTGCAACAGCCCCTCCTCAGGCCTATAAAATGAGAAGGGAGATTCTTTCCCTTTTACTGCCCTCTGAAGTCTGGTGCTGTGCAAAAAGATAGTGTCTGTGCAATATCTTGCACACTGGAGAAAATTCTGAAATTCAGGTTGTATGTAAGAGGCTATTTCCTGACATGTGTTCATAGAACAGATTGTATGTTATTTGGCCACAGGAACTTTCTGCATAGAAAATAACTCTTTTCACATGTTCTACATTTGTGTACTTTGTCAAGTCATATTTGATATTTTTAAAAGGTGAGGTACACTTGTTATTAATTGACATCCCTCTAACTCAATTCAACAGGCACTATTTTTCACCCAGTAGAGAGGCTGGCAAGCAACAATCCCAATCTGATCAACCACCTGGTTTGGGAAGTAAACTTGTATTGGAACTTGGTCACACCCATTCATTTACATGTGTGGTCTACGGTTGCTTTGGCCACAACAGTAGAGTTGCATAGTTGAGACAGAGACCATATGGCCTCTGCAAAGTCTAAAATATATATGCTATATGCTATCTGGCCTTTCTTAGAAAACAGTGTGGTTTCTCCTTCCCTCCTAGGTATTAAGCCTCAAAGTCAGGGAAGAAAAGGGGTAGGAACCAAACAAGTCTATGGCAAGGTCCTTGTCCTAAGAGAGGTTACAGGTTTATTGGAGAGAAGAGTCTGAAACACAAAGCATAAACTGCCAACAGTTTCTCATTTTCTGGGCAGCCACATGGTGTGTGTCCTCCCTCCTGAGCCTCTGCTTTCATCCGGCCATCTGTTCAGGACACCATGGGACTCATCTCCCCAGGGAAATCCTGTGCGTGATTCAAAGCCTGTGTCCTATACTGAGTCATCCTCACACTCATCCTCCAGACTGCACTCTCCTGCAGGGCAGACACCAGGGCTTATAATTGGCTTGCAGCCCTCACGGGACCTGCATGGTGGTTGGTGCCGTGCAGATACTCACAAGCATCTGGTGCATTTAAATGAATCTTCACACTGATTTAGGGAAGGTGGGAGGAACTTACATGAAATGACCTTTTCTTCACCAGTTAAAAAAAAAATTTCCAGTTGGAGCCTGGGTCAAACTCCTGAGATCCAACTTCCCCCACTTAAGCAGTGCCAAGGATTTCCTGAATAAATAAATCATTCTAGTAATTCACTTCTAAGCAACCCAGTGTTTCTGGAGAATATCCAGACAAAAATGTTTGCCTTCTAGGAAAAAGGGGCCAAGTGACTCCTTCCTCTCTTGCTTCCTCACTAATATCTTCTCAATCCCACCATCTTACAAAAGAAAATTCTTTAAAAATCAAAATGAGAACAATAATTTTATGCGACAGGAGTATTTATATGGCTGTTCTTCCCATGATGAATCCATCTAGGGGCTCAGCAGCTCCCTCAGACGCCAATTCATAAATCAGAAAATGCTATTACCCACTGGCCATAAAACCAGAGCCCACCCCCAACACAGAAGACTCATTTCAGAAACAGGAGCCCCGTTTCCAGGGCAGAAATGAGTTCAGAAAATCTACCTGGCTGTCTAGAGAGAGGAAAAAAATGTCTTTTCTTTGGTAAATAATCAGTCTGTTCTTCCTCTCCATTCTTTTTCCGCTAGAAATATGTAGAGTTAATGGCACGGATATATGCCATTCCACAGAAATAATAATAACAGGGCTAACCAGATTGCAGCAGGGCAAAGGGGAAGAGTGGGAACAGCAAGAAGCCTGAAGATTTCCGGGGAAACCTTTTCTATTAGCTTAAATGCAGTTCATGAATAAGCTGCTTAGGAACGACTCAGGGAGAGTCCTGCTTTGTGGGCACTCCTCCTGGAGGCACCCATCAACAACAGGCAGGGCGCCAAGGGAAAGGGTGGGGAAGGAGGGGGTCATTGCAGAAAAGACTGGGAGTAGGAGGAAGTCTCTGGGTTTGCTTGTGATTCCACTAATGATATTCTATACTTTATTTTCCATCTCAATGGGTGTGTGTTAGAAGCGGGAGCAGACAGAGAGCTGAAAGAGAAGAAAAGAGGAGAGAGAATGAGAAGGAAGGTGGCAGGAAAACTCTTCTGGGGGTGTGAACAGTTTTAGAAAGTCCCCACTCATATTCCTTTGACAGAGTGGAGAGGCAGCAGTGGACCAAACAGGCTATGCTCATGCATTTATGTAGCTTACATTCTGGAGGGGACCAGGGATAGACAATAAATACAGCAGAGAATAAATAACCAAGACAGCTTCTTCCAGCAATAAGTGCTATAATGGAATAACACAGAGTCACATGACAGAGAGAAACTGGGACTAAGGGTTGCAGGGAGGGGCCATTTCAGACTGGGTGGCCCAGGAAGCTCTTTCTGAATAAATGACATGAGAGCTGGCCACTGCATGTCTTCAAGGAGAACACTCTAGACAGAGGGAACAGCAACAGAAAAGACTTGGAAGCAAGATGCACTCGGTATATGCAAATAACAAAATATAGTCACTGCAGAGAGGGAAAATGGGGGCAAAAGAAAGCCCAGGCTGACATGCATGAGAGTCACATGTCACATGCAGGGGGGTGACAGCCCTGGGGTCACTGCAATAGAGCTAGAAGAGTGCTAGACCCAGGTGCTGGCAACTCATTTCCATCTAATCCATCCAGAATAACAGCAATCAGGGAGGCATGCAAAAGGAGAGGTCCCTTGCCCCTTTGTTTGTTTCTGGGACTGGCCTATCTCTGTGGTAAAGCAGCAACAGTATGAGAGCTGATAGTTATAGAGTGCTTAGTATAATATGATCCTGGCAGTGTTTGGGTGGTTTTTGGTTTCAGTCTTTTGCCAGCTTTACTGAGGTATAATGTGCATCTGATTACCAATATTAAGTGTCTGGTTTTATGGTGGTGATGGACTAGTTCTGGATGTTGATTGTGGTGGTGGTTTCATGAAACTAGACATGTAATAAAATGACATAGAACTATACTCACATTTTAAAGAAATGTCAATTTCTTGATTTGATAGTATACTAAGATTTTGTAAAATACAACCATTGGGGGAAGCTGGGTGTAGGGTATGTGGAACATGTCTGTACTATCTTTACAACTTCCTGTGGTTCTATAACTGCTTCAAAATAAAAAGATTTTAAACAATTAGAAGATAAAATCAATTCAAAATGTGAAAGAAAAGAAGAAAAATTTTTAATTATGTTACAATAATAATTATAGAAGAGTCACTACTGGATGCAAAATTGTGGGCAACAATTTGAGGAGAAACTGGATATTTGCATAGTCTCAAAGTATTCACCCTGAATATTTATTAACTACAAAGGTAAAATAATTACTTTATAGTGTAGAAACCTGGCAAAAACCATCTTAGCCAGGTGATCAAAGTTAATATCATCAATAACAAGACTTGACAACATCATGACAATTTGATATGATGCACGGAGGCTGGGTGCTATGGCTCTCACCTGTAATTGCAACACTTTGGGAGGCTAAGGTAGGAGGATTAGTTGAGGCCAGGAGTTCAAGACCAGCCTGGGTGACATAGTGAGACCCTGTCTCTTAAAAAAAAAAAAAAATGCACTGAGAAGAGCACAATATCACTTCTGTGGTATTCTTGCCAAAAATATATAAGTCATTCTAATCATGTGAAAACCTCAGACAATCCCAAATTGACAGACATTTTACAAAATTACTAACTAGTACTCATCATAAGTGTCAAAGTAATAAAGACGATGAAGGATTGAGAACTTGGTAGAAATGAGAGATGATGAGGTTACAAAGGAGTTATAACAACTACATGGAATGGGGGACCCTGGAAAAGAATAAGAAATTAAAAAGAACTGGTGAAATTAGAATAAGGCCTAGAGCTCAGGTCATGGTATTGTACCAATGTTAATGTCCTGGTTTTGAGCATAGGACATGGCTATATATGATCTTAACATTAGGAAAAGCTGGGAGAAGGGGATATAGAAGCTCTTTCTACTACTTGTGCAACTTTTTGTAAGTCCAAAATTATTTATATTCTAAGACCTATTGATTTTGAAATATATATATACACACACATTAGTATAATTACCACTACACTTGTGATATAAATATTGCCATTACTCCACACAATTCTTTTATGCGCCTTTGCTGTCAGTCTTCTCTCACTGTCTCCAGTACCTAGAAATCACTGACCTGTATTCTGTCACCATAGTTTTGCCTTTTCTAGAATTTCCTAGAAATGGAATTACACAATATATAGTCTTTTGTATTGGCTTCTTTCACTCAACACGGTGTTTTTAACATTTATCCATGTTGCCCCTTTGTTACTGCTGAGTAGTATTCTATGGCATGGGGGAACCTCAGTGTACCCATTCACCAGTTGAATGATATTTGAGCTGTTTCTAGTTCAAATGATAAATAAAGCTCCTACAAACACTCTCACCCAGGTTTTTACATGAGCATAAGTTCTCATTTCCTCAAGTGAGACTTCCGGACTTTAGTTGCCGCTTAAAGCCCCTTCAGCACTTTAAAAGCTGGAGGTTGTCTCTTTCCATTTTTTATTTTTGTAGTTAGATGAGAGCTGGTGTTACAGAGTTCTCCCCATTTTATAAACAGGGGGAAACAAGCTTAAGTCTTATAGCAAGTTGTGGCTATGGAGAGGAAACTCATCTAGGGAGTTCTAGGTTCTCAGTCAACACTATGGCCATCAGCTTCTCTGATCTACCTCCCCTCTCCTCTTTGCCTCTAAGCTGAATTACCATGCAGCATGATACTACCCCAGCAGATAACTAAGTGAAGATCTTGCTATTCATCAGTATGGCTTCCCTTATATTCTAGAATCAGGGTCAGAAGAAAAGTTGAGCAGTACATAGTTGAGGTCAGTCAGCAAAGCTGATTGCAATTCTCAAGGTTGAAATAGCCTGTAATGTTATGATTCTGGAGACAAAGTGACAGGAGAGGTGTATGTGTGTGTGTATTCAAAACCAATGAGGCATGAATTAAAGGGTTCCAGTTCCAAACAAAGAGTTTCCAGTGTGAGCTTAGTGTATTATATTTTCCCCCAATGTTAGGTTCCAATGCTTCCACTTTCAACAATTCCAGAAACACAGACATCACTCAGAGTGGATGACGTCTGCTCCATGAAGATGAAGGCTATGTAGGGATCATCTTCATGGCCATTTTATGATTGCTCCATATAGGCAGATGCATTTGTTCAATTATTCATTTGTCAAATATTTGATGAATACCTACCAGGTAGTAGATATGGCTTTAGGAAAGAGAGTTACAGAGTTAAATAAAACACGGCCTGCCCTTCAAAGCATTCATGATTATTGAAAGCTGACATGTAAAGACATAAATGACAATATAATGAATTAAGTGTGACAACTAAAGTGAATACATTATGGAGAGGTAACATGGAGAATGAGTGATGAAGAAGGTTCTTAAGGAGGCCAAATATGAGCAGGATTTCAAGGATGAATAGGATTTTGCTGAGAAAACCAGAGAGAATAAGGATATTTAAGGCAGAAGGAGCAGCATTACAAAGTCATAGGAAACTTTGAAACACTATGGTGTCTTAAGGGAAGCTATAAGAAGTGTAATGTTGCTGGGACATAAATTTAGATGAGAGACTGGTGAAGCCTGAAGAGTTGGACAACAATTGTATCATCCTATATTCTAGTATCATGCTAAAAGAACCCCTGGATTTTACTCTTTAAATAATAGAGACCAACTGACTTGATTTAAGCAGGAATGAAACTATACAAGACTTGATTGTCAAGCAGATCAAACAGATCATTCTGGTGACAAAATAGTGAATAAATAAAAACTAGGAAATCCAGGGCTAGGGAGACCAAGGAAGAAGTTATTGTGATCCACTGCCAGGGGCTTATTTAATTTAATCTTCACAGCAGTGCTTATAAAAATTAATTGTTTTTATTTCCATTTTACAGATGAGAAACTGAGAAGTTTGTAATGTACTTGTAAAGCCATGATTTGAATAGCTCCATCAAAATTAAGGTCATGATTTAAGGCTGTAGAAATGGAGACAAAGGTATAGGTTAAGAGATATTGAGTAGGTTAAATAGCATTGATGATAACAGAATGCAGGGAAGCCTGAAGGACATAAAATGTGTTTGCCAAGATTTCTGGAGTTCTTGGCCATTAGAAATTAGTTGTGTTGATGCACTGACTCAAGTGAGAAATGCAGAAGAAAAACCTACCTAAACCCTCATGTGTTTCCCCTCCTGATAACAAGTGTCTTCCACCTGTGCTCTGATCCCTAATTCCTTCAAGCATACATGGGATTTTCTGTCCAAATTTTCAAAATATTGTGTTTATTCCTATCGTCTGTTTTTTCGCCTCTACCTTCAATCAAACTCAAGTTTTATTTTTCTCTTTTAAACTACAGCTTTGTTTCTTTCCTTTACCACTACATAATTTGAGTCTGTAGTTTAGAGTTTCTACTTTCATTTTTCCACCTTTCTTTCCCCAACCCTCTGTAATCTGGTTTTTCCAATGAAGCTACTCTTTTGAAAAGGTAGCCTGTGACCTCCTGTTGACCACATCCCATGGTCTCTGTTGCATCCTCATCCTCTTTGACCTCTGCTTGATAGTTACATCCATCATTTCATGACAGTGATGTTGACCTTGGCTTCTCTATACATAGAACTCTAATTATCAGAAATTCAATATGGATTCTTTGACCATTTAAAAGGCAGTGGAGAAATGGACTTCTATACCAAAGAGGTGCCTCAGCCTCTGGAAATATTTCCTTCATAGCTTTCCCAAATAAAGCTATGTACCAGTCACCACTGGGGTAGAGGGAGGGGACATTGTCAGGTATGTTTCTTGTTTTTTTTTTTCTTTTTTTTTTTCCTAAGTGACTAAAGTTCCTGGTTTCCCTATCTATTTATTTGATGTCTTTGATAGCAGTGTAAGGTTTTATTGTGATGGTCATGTTTTTTAGACATCCAGATGAATAACTTAGTATATTGAGATAGGGTAGATTAGGATAAGCTTCAAAAATTCAGGAACTTTAACACATAACATTTTATTTCTCTTTCATTCAAAGTTTACTGTGGATCTGACAGATCTTCCAAGGAGGATCCTTTCCAGATGGGCACTTAGGAATTTAGGCTAATTCCCTCTTGTGACTCTGCTGTCTCAAACATGGTCAATATTATTGTTGCTGTGGAGGGAAAAGAGCTGACTGGTCACACAGTGACTTCAGTCTTTTGGTGCAGCAGTTATACGTTTCACTTTTACTTACATTACACTAGATAGTCATATGGCCTCACATAACTGCAAGGGGGTGAGGAAGCTCCATTTCTATGTGTCTTGGAAAAAAATAAGAACCAGATATAAGTCAGTACTACTCATCTCCACTGCATTGAAAAGTTTCAAAAAACATTTTTCTTTAATTCTCTAGTGATGGAACAAGTACTCGTTCAGCTTTATATTGGTCATAGATGGTTGAGCAGCAACTCTACTCAGAGCCAGGAGAAAACATTCATTCATATTGTGTAGGCACTTTAAATGATAAAATTCTTTGGTTCTGTATTTCAGCACCAGAACTTGAGGACAGCTCTTCCACATTGTAAATGATTCTGCCAGTACATCAGGTTTATTAGCCGTACTGATTTCCTGAATTTTCATAGAGGTATTGACATATATACAGCATAAAATATTGCAATTAAAATACTTCTTGCTCTCATTCCTCTATCCCACAAATTTGAGCAATTTCTTTGATGAGCAGGGACAGAATGTCAAAATGCCATCCTAAGTGGTTGGCAAGTCCATCTAAATTTTAAGGAACAACCTTTACTTTCTGAACTTATGAGGCTGCACTGCCTTTCACCCTAATGAAACTGCGAAGTAATTTTGGAATCATGGGGGAAAGTCTGGCTCTAGCCCTCAGGGGATATATTGAATAACTTACTTCTTGCTGACCTCAATCGGTCTGTAATTTCTAGACTTTTTAAGCTATTATCTGTGAATTTCTCCCTTTCTCTGGGTTCTTATTTGGAAACTATTCCCGTGGTACATATAACTTAAGGAGTTACAGGCATGGCAATTGTTGCTAAAAGAAATTCACATGTGGCAGCTCTTTCCATATGTGGTATGGAAATTAATAAGCATTTATTTTATGGCAAAATAAAAATAAAACTGTAGGTAGGGCTATGTCCTTGTTTCTTCATATATACATGTCTCTTTACATATAGTGATTTCTCTCCAAGTAAGTATTTAGAACGATGAGTTTAGTTCTTAGAAACCTGAGGGTGAACCGAATGGATTCTGAGCATGCTGGTGTTTTTTATTATTCTTGTCAACCCCTCAAGCACGTTTCTTTGTGATTTCCCATTAAAAGTAGGGGCCTCAGCACTGACTTCCCGTAATGTACTAGGGACAGCTCCCTCTCCCCTCTGCAGGACTTCCTGTTTGCCTCATTCCTTTCTCTTCTCTCTAGCAATAGCAATATCAGACATCCCAGCAGCGTGTTCCTGTTCATCCAAACCTGGCAGCCACTCAGGGAAAAGGACAACAAAATGAAGCCACATTCCCAGAAAAAGATAAAAATAAAATAAAACCTGCAGAGGGATATGTTTTTGGAAGGGCAACAGTTGGCAGAAAAAAAAGTCTTTTTTTGGCAGAAAAAAAAAATCAATGTGTTAGAGTCCCACCACTGGGTCAGCTTTTTGTTATTTCTACAATAAGATTGCATTTGCACCTTCAGATCCTGCTGGCCATTTCAGACATGCCTAACTTGTCATCAAAACACTACCCAGTTCTGAAGAGAGCTGATGCGGTGTCCCGTGCCACTGTAGGCATCATGAGCAGCGTCCTTTCACTCTCATCTGGTCTGTAATGTTTGCTCCCCGGTCTGGTGGAGCTGTGGGGAAGACTGTGGTGGGAGGGGGGATGGTGGGGGGAGGCAGGGGGTCTATAGGACCTCTTTCTGCTCAAATTTGCTGTGAACCTAAAACTGTTCTAAAAGTCTATTCGAAAAGAGTTTAAGTTAGAAAACAGGCAGTATACTACTCTTTTATCATTCCTTTAATGAATACACCTACATTCAAATGTCCTTCCTTGCTCTCATACCGCCAAATCTGACATACCTAGGGGGCATGGAAGAATAGGAAGGAGCAGAGCTGCCACCAATACTGGGGCAGCTGCAAAGGTTGAGGAATCCAATGTGGAGAACCAGAGGTGGGGGAGGACACATGTGTCCAGTGTCATGTGGACACATTGCAAATATTAAGACCAAAAGCTAATAGAATAATAATACTTTGTTTTTATATAGCCCCCCCCCCCATTTTGGAGGTATTCCAAGTGCCGTGCCGACTGAGACTCTCACCAGCCCTAAATGAAGTGCTACCCTGTCCCCTTGCTAGAAGCAGGGACAGCTGAGACATCAATAAGTGGGACTCAGGAAAGGTGACATGATACTCCTTCCCCACACCACACATTCACCAGGAAGGCCAGCAGTTGACATGCCACAAACATTCCTTGGTCAACTGAGGAAGCAACAGATGCTATCCAAGAAAAGAGGGCTGAGATCTGTCATCCAGGAAGCCTGGCAGCCTTCCTCCTCCTGGAGGCACCAGCAGTCTGAGATGTCATGTGGGAGTAGGTTAGTCCATAGGCACCTACGCTGTTCACATGAAGCATTTAGCTGTCTCTCTTCGCAGCCTGTGGGGTGATCCCCTGTGCTCCTATGTAAATAAGACCCATGCCCCTCCCACCAGCCACACTCCAACTAGCCTTGCTTCAGGTAATTTTTCATAAGTGTTTCATGAGCAGACCAGTGATCCAAACAAAATTTCAAACTCATGATGAAACTGGATGAGGGTAAAATAAAGAATTGCACAGAGTGGGCAAGGAGCCAGTCTTATATTTGGGATTGAGGAAAGTGAGGCAAAGAGGAAACTGTCATGCATGGTATTTCCATGGTGCTGTAGTTTCACACTCTGATACTTTAAAGCAAAGAAGCTAGGGGCAAGCCTAAAGTAGTTTTACCTGCATGCATTCCCCTGTGTAATAAATTACTTTCTTAAGAGACAAGTGCAATCATGACAGGTTAGGGAGTTCTGTGCCAGCCACGTTGTATCTCAAGGCCCTGCAAACCATGGAGTGGCACTAGAGGCTGGCAAGTTCATAAATAACCCTCCCAGTCTATTGCATTTTTAATCACGGTGTGCACCATGATCACTAATGGCACTTGCTTATGGGACAAAGCCCCAGTATTTATCTTGTTTTAATTATATTAGAAAGCAGTGATATTCAATTAACCAACTAATCAAGCAAACCAATCAATAATGGTCCTGGCAGGATTCTCCATTGCCCGGCTTATTGTTCTGGGTGGCAGTGCGTGCATTAGAGTCAGATGGAGTTAACTCTTGATGGCCAAGGTCCTGCTGCTGAGAAGTAGGCAGGAGCAAAGAAGCCAGAATTCAGCTCTCAGACATGGGCAGAAACCCCACGGGTTCTTTCCTTTGCTTTATTACGGTGAGGACTTGCAACAGCCTCCATTTGGTTTGAGGTGTTATTTGTTCTACATAGTACGCTCATTTTCCAAATACATATAAAAAACAATTTCCCTGGATTCCGAGGATTGAAGAGCCAAGATTCCATATCATATAATAAGCCAGTGGCAGAGCTCTAAGTTTTGAGCTGACAGAGAATCTAAATACCATGAGATGAGGGCATGATGTTTCCAAGGATTGCCATGTGGTTCCCAGCTCCACCATGTAGCTTAACAGCAGTAGATCACCCTAGAAAGCCTCTACCACGATTATTTGGGGCATATGTGTCTAGATTCATGATAAGCTGGAAGATGTACTAAGTCAAGGTCAGAGCTGTTCTAGGGCTGAGGGCTCTGTGAGCTGGGCACACCCCTCTCCCCATTCACATGTGTCCAAGGACACCTGGTTTTGAGACTGTGTGGTTGGTTGTCCAAGGCTGGGAAGTGGTTGTTGACCAGAGAGGAAAGTGTTCCCCTTGGGCTATGCTCTTTATTCTTCATCCTCATCAGGCTCCTCCTACAGACACACCTGAACATAAACACGCGCATAACAACCCCACTTCCCAAGGTGAACCGATGACTGACATTTGCTCAGGGTTTCCTAGTTACCTGATTATTTTTCCTCACTTAAGAGGCAAGAGATAGTGTGAATTTGCTCCTGGATGCTCCTTACTTGGGTGGTTATATATTCATCAGACCCCAAGCCTTGTGACGGTTTCATGAATTCCCACCCTTCACAGAGCTGAAGGTCTCAACTGGAACCTCTGTAGATGGTCTGCTGCTAGATGGAGATGGCACTGGAAAAGGAGAAACTATCCAGATAAGATGGGATTCAAGGATGCCCACCATTAGCTCACAACTCCCTAGCAAGTAGCATGGCCCATACACAAGATTAATCCCTTTGAAGCCCACTTTATTCCAAAATGGAAGTAGTTCTGTTTGATGACCAGACTGTACCCTAGAAATGTCTTTTCAAATGTATTAAAGCTCTCAAGGCATCCTTGGATGGAAAGTAGAAATCACTCGGTGCAGCCAGGTCGATGCTTATGCAGAAGGCCAGTAAGCATGTTGCTGGTTGGAGAAACCACCCAAGTTCTCAAGCTCTTGCACCTCTGTGGGCAGCTGACTCCCTGATACTTCAGATAAGCTAAGACTCAAAATCTAATTCCTGAAGTGCAGCTATCTGAATCCAAGTGAGTATGTGGAAAAAATGAGACATTTCACAGAGAGATAGATTAAAAGGAAAAGAATCTTAAGACTGCTATAGTTTCCAAACATTTGATGAGCTTCAATTCATTAAGAGTTTCATAGGCTTGTTAATTTCCTAAGAGCAAATGGGGCCCTAATGTCAGACAACAATCAGTAATTTGAAGGGAGTGAAAAAGAATAAGAAGTAAAACAGTCATTACCTAGCACAATGTTTAATCAAAAGACACTAGGAACTTTCAACTTCACAATAATGTTTTAAAAGGTTGGAGATTTCAAATGCACACAGTCATTGACTCTGGCTGGCAGGCTGGAAAAATGGACATAGTTGTGATAATTGATTGTCATGGATTTTTAAAGTTCAGCTCACCCTCCTCCCCACACACCCAAACACACAGACACATACACCACACATATACACACACACACACGCTTATCCCAAACCTTCTCTTTTTCCCTAGAGCTGGATTTAGTTTGGGTTCCAGCCCAGTGAACATAGGGAAACAAGGCTTTATCATGGGATTTGATGTCTGCTGAGCCACACATTGATACTGAGTCAACTTTTTCTTGATTCTGAGCCATTTTAGAACTCCTCTTTTCTAATGACTTTTTCTTATTCCCACCCATCCCTTTTCATGGTAGTTAGGACCTGTGTGCACCTCCGTTTCCCCTGCTCTTCAATATTAAGGGTGTGACCATGTGGTCTGTGGATTCCCCAAGCCCTTTAGGACCCCAATCCTGCACTGGCTGCTGGCTTCTAGATAACTGCCCAGAATGTTAGTACCCATGTGTGTGGCTGGTAGGGTCATAGTGCACAGTACCTGCAGCTGAGTCCTGTCCTATTCTTCAGGGACTACCCAGGTTCACATGTACATCTGCTAGGGTCTGTATACACTCGCTTCTGCTACACAGAGTATTCAGTTTGAGATTCAAAGATTCATAAATACCTAGGAAGGACCCCACTGATCTTGTCTGCCTGAATCCTGGCTCAATTCTTCGCCCAGGACTGAAAATGACCCCAATCCTGTCTTCTTGCTGTTCTCCTGCCACCTGATCCTTCCCACACACACCCTGCGTATTGCTACCCAATTCCTAATTGTTCGATTCATGATGCCAATTGACCATTCAATTGAATGAATGAATAATAGTTCCAAACGCTTCTCTTCAATTTTTAAGGTGCTACATTGCCTGACCTGACCAGTATAGCACAGTACTTAGCCTGGGATAGACACCCAGCAAATGCTTGATAATTGGTAAGCAAAATAGTGTTTTTAAAAGTGTGGAAAAAACCTGTTTCAATCTAGATGTTTTAGAATGCTTTTGAAACCTGGACAATCAGGCAGGACCCAGCTGACCCCAAAGCACAATTCAAACTCAACACCCAGAGTTTCTCAAAGTTATGAACCTGGTATATGGTGTGGTTGGGACTCAAACCCAGGTCTCTTCAGCACTCTTCCCACTCACTGTACCTAACCGCTTCCTGTGGCCTGCCATTGCTTATTGCATTTGTCCTTGTTTAAAAGCCGATTTTATCTACTTCTGGGATCAAGTTTCTCTATTAGCATTAAAAGAGAAAGACAGGGCTGGGCTCAGTGGCTCACGCCTATAGTCCCAGCCCTTTGGGAGGCTGAGGCAGATCACTTGAGGTCAGGAATCTGAAACCAGCCTGGCCAACATGGTGAAACCCCACTTCTACTAAAAATACAAAAATTAGGTGGATGTGATAGCAGGTGCCTGTGATCCCAACTACTTGGGGGGCTAAGGCGGGAGGATCACTTGAGCCCAGGAGGTGGAGGTTGCAGTGAGCCGAGATTGTGCCATTGCACTCCAGGCTGAGTGATACAGTGAGACTCTGTCTAAACAAACAAGAACAACAACAACAACAACAACAACAAAACAACAACAACAAAACAACAACAACAAAAAACCCAGGGAGGACAGATAGTATTTCCCAGAGCCAAATGATGCCTAAAGAGCAGGTGGGGTAGCTCAGGGCATTAGGAGCCCAGCATGGCCTGTGGTTTAGGTGGTATTATAAAGCCTGCTCCCGCTGTGTATAGCAGAGGTAGCAGAGTGGCCACAAAAGCAAGCGCTGCCTACTTTTAAGTGTCTCTGCAAACCAGGGCATATGAGGCCTCATTTGCAGAAAAAAATGAGTTAGGTGTAAGTGGGGGAAATTCAAGGTCAAAGCCAGGTTTGGACTGAATTATTAGGTACTACTCCCCAAGTCCCACACCAGACAGTTGACCCCACAATAATTTCTGGGCCCTGCGGGCTGCATCTCCCTAAAGATAAAAGCAATTTTAGTACCTGCTGCAGAGAACGTAGAGGGAGCAAACTCCAGGGGAGAGGGTTCTGATGGGATATGGATTCCTTCATAACAATTACCACAAGCACCAGAGCTTTCAATTTAATTAAACCAATTCTTCAGCTTTGGGATCCATCTCTGGGCTCAGTTGCTTTTCTTCTTTCTTTTCATTCTTTCTTTTTTATAATGCTCTTGCTTCTTCAGTCTTGTATCTGAGTGCAGCAGGATATCTGAAATAATGACGAGCGGATGAACAAAAAAGGAAAAATGATTTCTCTTCTGGTGCCTTAATGGAAGGCAGTGAAAGAACTGAATCAAGAAGTTAATAGTTACTATCATTTATGCACCCTAGAAAGCTTGATACAGGCGAACTCTAAATTATCTTTGCTAATGGTACAGTGGTAGCAAATGAAATGATGCCATGGATCTGTTTAGTACTTGCTATTTCCCAAGCGATTTTCCACACAATCTCTCATTGAACCTACCCAGCAACTCCTTGAAGTTGGCACCATTATCTCATGTGACAGATGAGAAAGGTTAAATTACTTCTCAGAAATCACCCAGCCGATATGTGGCAGTCAGCTCTCAAATCCAGGCCTTTTGATTTTGAGTCCAATGCCCCATAAACAATCCTAAAATCTCGTCTGGGGTGTTACTTTTAATTTTCTCTTCCACAAAATCAATGCACACAATGGACAATTTGGTAGGTTTTAAGTGTCAGCTCCACTCCATCTTCTAGCTATGGGTAAAGGCTTCCAAACCAGAACTAGTGTGTGACAAGTTCTTAGAACAACCCAGGTAGAGTTTCTTACCCCTACTTTACAGTGAAGAAGCTGAGACTCGGAGACACTCGTAACTTAGCCCAGGCATGTCTCTAGTAAATGGTAGGCTGCTGCCCCAGCCTGCTCTGATGGGGTGCCATGGGGCTGCTGGTTTGCAGGGTAGAAGTGCTGCAGACACTTGCCTCCTGGTAAGCCTGTGCAGGGTGGTGGTGTGTGTGGATGGGATGGCCAGAACACATTTGACATGGCCAGTCCTGCAGTCCCCACCCCACTGGTGGTGGGCCAGCCACGCCAGGTTCCTTTCCACAGAAGTGTTCCCGTTTTGCATCTCTGCGAACTAGATGGATATGAGGGAGAACAGGAAAGTTGTGGTTACCCAGGGGAGACGCTCAGCCTCCCACTCTCATCTGGACTTGTGTTTTCCTCAGTGGTCCTGTGCAGGCTGCCTGGATGTAAGGCTCAGGGGTCCAGACTTAACATAAAGCACTGGAAGCTTACGAGGGGTCACATGACATAAGGAAGTGAGGCTTCAACTGCACTAGTAAAAGAAATTGGTTCCACTTAGCCACCCAGTACTTGTGGCTTCCCGCTCCCAGCTGTATCCAAGCCTTGGGTTGTGGTGTTATGCAGAGTTGTGTGAACTTGAACCACTGACCTTAGGGAGTCGTGAGTGACAAGTGGTCTCTAGGGTCTGGCAGTCTGCTGATGCTTTGACCCCTTAGACCCAGCATCTTCGCCTTCCTCCCCAGCCTCCCCACTGAGCTCAAGCCAGCAGAGGAGCTCTCCCTTCCCCCAAAATGCCATCTGAAGCAGATGGTGCCTCTCTCCTTAGTGCACATAAGGAATAACCCTAACAACAATATTAATTGATCAGTTAATTAATTTAAAATTCTTATTGCCATGGGAACCCGACATGTACATAACACTGTGCTGTCTCCTAGTAAGTGGGCTGGGAGAGGCAGGCTCACCCCATTTGTCTGTGCCACCAGCTCTTTCCTACCTGCAGCAATGGGGCCACCTTGAAGGACAGTCCCACTCCCCTCTTTACTCCCTCCAAGGAAAGGGGAAAAAGCCCATCAAGGTTTGCTGTCAAAGGGTCCACTGAAAATCAAGTTACAACCAGCAAAATGTGTTTCAGAGTATCTGGGCTCCAATCCATCAGCCCAGGACATCATTAATAACCCACAGCCTAATGACGGAGATGAATATTGGAGCAGGGAGCAGAGGGGTGGCAGCCCCTGAGCATCAAGGCGGAGGGAGAGAGTGACTTATGAGCTTGGTTCCAGGTGTAACCTTCTCCCAACCACCAAGCCGGGCCAGAATGATTTATTGATACAGTAAACAGATTTTTATAATTAAAATTGATTTTCAGTTTTAGCCTGGTCTGGAAGGGCTGGGTCAAGTTCAAGAAGGGAAAGGGGGGCAACCCAGAGAAAGGAAGGGAAATGTACTCTCAATTTCCCATATATCTTGGATTGTTAGAGCAGGAAGGAGCCTCTCATTTTACAGATGAGAAAGCAGCCCTGAGAGGTTGATCTATTTGGTCAACCTCTGCTGGTGAAGTAAGGCAGAGCTGAGATTGGTTTTGGGTCTCCTGGATCTCTGAGATACACTCATTTCCCTGGGACTGTGTGTGTAGGTGCTCACAGAGCCACAGTATACTGTTGTACAGGTTGCTCACTGCACAAGGACTCCTCGCTAAGGGGATGAGTAGGGGCTGAAATCTAGCCATGTCTTGTGCGCTAGGGCGGAGTGGCTGCTACCCAGAGGATGTGCTCAAAGGCACCATCTGGAACTGTTTCTTTTGGTGGACTGCTAGAGACTGGCCGGCAGCTGCCCGGGTCCTCAAGGGCTGTGCCCATCTGACCCACTCCCTTCATTCAGTGCCTGGAGGCTATGCTGGGGATGTTTACTGACAGCCCCGGTGGGCTTTGCTGCGGACAGTGTAAATACCTTGGGGTGTGGTGTGTCCAGCCCAGTGTCATTCATCAGGCAGAGAACTGGTGACACTGGCGGTGGCAGACACTAATTGATAAATAGTGCGGGTGTGTCTGCATATTCACACACAGATGGACCTGGGCACATCTGGATTGCACTCGTGCTGCTGGCACTCCCACATGTGCACACACTGCTCTTGCTCAGTCCCTGCAGGAAAAGCACAGCTAGGAGAGAGAAAGTGAGTTTGTGTCCATTGCCAAATTTCACTAAGCAACCTTTTTCTGTTCCAGCCCACCGCGGACATCGCAGCCACAGGGCTCTGCGTCCTCCCCCACCTCTGGCTCTCCACATTGGGTCCCTCAGCTTTTGCAGCGGCCCCAGTACTGGTGGCAGTTCTGCTCCTTCCCCTTCTTCCACGTCGCCTGGGCATGTCAGATTTGGCTGTATGAGAGCAAGGAAAGACATTTGAATGTAGGTGTATTCATTAAGGGAATGATAAAAGAGTAGTATACTGCCTGTTTTCTAACTTAGTATTTTTGATTAGACTATTTTTTAGAGGAGTTTTAGGTTCACAGCAAATTTGAGCAGAAAGAGGTCCTATAAACCCCCTGCCTCCTCCCACTGTCCCCCACAATCAACATCCCCAACTGGGTGGTCCCTTTGTTACAATCAGTGAACCTACATTGGCATATCATTATCACCCAGAGTCCACAGTTTTCGGTAGGGCTTACTCTGGGGTTGTACATTCTATGGGTTTGGACAGATAAAGCTATCCACCATTATGATATCATATGGAGTAGTTTCACTGCCCTAAAAATCCTCTGTGCTCTGCCCATTCATCCCTCTCCACTCCCCCAACCCTGTCCAACCCCTGAAAACCACTGATCTTTTTTTTTTTAAACTTTTGTTTTAGGTTCAACACTTATATGTGCAGGTTTGTTGCATGGTAAATCGCATGTGGCTGAAGTTTGGTGTACAAATGATCCCATCTCCCAGGTAGTGAGCATAGTACCAGATAGGTAGTTTTTCAATCTTCAGCCCCTTTTCAGCCTCCCCACTCTAGTAGTCCCTAGTGTCTGTTGTTCCCATCTTTATCTTTATGCTCACATGTGTACTCACTGTTTTGTTCTCACCTATTAGTGAGAGCATGCAGTATTTGGTTTTCTGTTCCTGCATTAGTTTGCTTAGGATAATGGCCTCCAGTTGCATCCATGTTGCTGTAAAAAGCATGATCTCATTCTTTGTTATGGATACATAGTACTCCATGGTATCTACATACCCCATTTTCTTTATCCAGTCTTCTGTTGATGGGCATCCAGGTTGATTCCATGTCTTTGCTATTGTGAGTAGTATTTCAATAAACATACGAGTGCAGGTCTTTTTGGTAGAACAATTTATTTTCCTTTGGGTTGATACCTAGTAATGGGATTGCTAGGTTGAATGGTAGTTCTGTTTTAAGTTCTTTGAGAAATCTCCAAACTGTTTTCCACAGGGGCTGAACTAATTTACACTCCCACCAATAGTGCATCAGTGTCCATTTTTCTCTGCAACCTCACCATCTGTTATCTTTTGTCTTTTTAATAATAGCCTTTCTGACAGGTATGAGATTATATCTTATTGAACCACAGATCTTTCTACTATCTCCATAGTTTTTGCCTTTTCCAGGTCATATAGTTGGAATCACATAATGTAGGCTTTCCAGATTGGCTTCTTTCATTTAATAATATGCATTTTAGTTTCCTCCATATCTCCTCATGGCTTGATAGCTCATTTCTTCTTACAGCTGAATAATATTCCATTGTCTGGATGTACCACACCATTTATTTATCCATTCACCTACTGAAGAGCATCTTGTTTGATTCCAAGTGTTTTCAATTATGAATAACGTTGTATAAACATCTGTGCGCAGGTCTCATTTGGTGGGTAGTAGATGGACCACCCCTCACTATAGAAGAACCAAGATGCACAAAGGCTTCAGTGAGTCTAGTCTGGCTGGAGGGCCTTGGGAATGCACACCTTATCCCACAGGTGCCAAGCACTGGAGGTTTGAAGGGAATACCATGGGCTGGTTTTATTTTGCTTTTGTTTTTTTCTTTTTGTTTGACTTGGAGTTTTGCTCTTGTTGCCCAGGCTGGAGTGCAGTGGCATGATCTTGGCTCACTGCAACCTCTGTCTCCTGGGTTCAAATGATTATCCTGCCTCAACCTCCCAAGTAGCTGGGATTACGGGTGCGTGCCACCACACCCAGCTAGATGGGCTGGTTTTCTAAGCTGTGATCTCTGAGTGATCTTCCCAGCTGTACTGAGAAATAAGTCTGACCCTGCAGACTCTCTGTAGATGTAGGGTCCATCCGAGCTTTCTGTGCCATTCATTTAGGGTTCCCTAAGAACTCTAAACCCTGAAGTGGCTCAATACTGTCTGCCGGGGTGGAGGAGGGACCTCTTTAGAAGCGAGGTCACCAGGAGATGTAAAGAATGCTCCTAGCTCTTTGTTTTTGTAATTATGAATAGATTACCATGGCACACAAGCAATAAATTAGGACAACAGTACCAATAAACACAGTTTAATGTTGCATCAAACCCTTTCATAAGTCATGTCTGATTATATTTAATGATGTTATTCTTATTATTTTTCTTCAAATTGGGTGTAACTGGCAAACACATAGCATAAATGTCTGCATTGAGTGGTTATATCCAATAAAAGTTTGGGTTAGGCAACTAAGTTTTCACCCAACTCTGGGATTCTTTGGTCATATAATTAGGTTAGTGCAGCCAACCTTTGCTTTCATAGTTATTTTTGTCTGCTTCCCAGGTGTTTTCTTGGATCTGGGGTCTGGATTGGTGTGGGTGGTTTCTCTAAGCATCACAAAAGGTCTAAGCATAGCTCCTACAGAATCGTGCACATGAGTGTCACAGGGACGCTGATCACAGGGGACAGGAAGGAGGAGAGTGGAGAGAAAGGAGAAAAGGCCAGCCCCAAAGGCAGGGGCTGTGGTCAGGCAGGGTCCCCTGCTCCTGGAGTCATTGGGAACACAGGACTTTCACATCTGCTCCTTGACTCTGCTCCCAAAAGCAAATCTGCAGCAGCCACCGCCAGGAACAACCTGACGCCAGCCCATTCATGCTGAAGTATGAGTGAGAGAGAGCCCACTAGGCAATTTTTGATAAAGAACAAAAGCAGGAAGAAGAAGGGAAAATATGGAGTGCTGAGGCATGCAAAGTTAACCTTTCATACCCTGTGGTGTCACCAATGCCACCCTTTGCTCAGACCCCAGCCCGCCTTTCATCGACGCAGCAGCTATTTGGTCTGCACTGTTTTCAGATTCCCTTCACTCCTTGAAGAAGCATTGGCCAGAGAAGCACCAGGGGTGGGGAGGCCCTCTCCAGCCTTTGCTGAGTCTCAGTGACCGGACATGAGGGCAGACCAGGGTGGCCTTCCAGGCCAGGGCTCTTGTAGAGAGTAGATGGACACTATGGGGTGGAGCTTTCTCTCCAACTTTTCTGCCTTCAATGACCCCTTTCCAGCTACATCCTCCACCTCAGAGAGCTGGCTTTATTAAGGCCCATGCTAGCCAAAGATGCCTTAGCATGTCAGTGGTTTTGCTGGATTCTCCCTTGGCAGGACCAGGGTGAATGGCACAGAAAGCTGAGATGACCCTTCCAATTCCTCCATCTACAGACAGTCTGCAAGGTCAGACTGATTCTTCAGCATAGCTGGAAATATCCCTCGGAAAACATGGGCCTAGGAAGCCCATAGCCTTCCCTTCAAATCTACAGGGTCACAGCTGAGCATCTGACAGGGTCTCTGTGTCAGAACTAACGGCCTACTCAGTTCTAGCAGCCTGGAAGCCCTGTGAGGTTCAGGTTGTCCTGAAGAATTGGCCCACCTGTGGGCTCCTGCTGCTCTGTGTCTCCAGACCATACCCTTGGCCCCAAGACAGGATGTGGATTCCCTACCAAGCTACAGGCAGCAGTTGCCTCGGGATGTGGCCAGCTCTGAAGTCTGCAGCCCCTGGAGCCAGTGAAACAATTCCATAATTGGTAAAGTCTCATGAAGTCAGACATACCAGCCCCTGCTGGGTTGGGCCAGGGTGACATTGCACCAACACACTGAGCGATTGTCTAGAATCCTGCCAGGCCCCAGATGATAGAGAGCCTTATTTGGAGATGTGTGTCACGTAGAAGGAGACAGACCTTGTGAGGGAAACATGTTGGCCAAAGAGTGATTATAAGATATATCTGAATGGAAATGCTCCAAGCCAAACTCTGCCTTCATCATTGTCCATGATGTTTGGGGCAACTTGCCTCTGCAATCAATTAGGCAGCTGCTGCTCATCACGGGGGAGCTACAGTCACCTGGCCCCTGCAAGCAAGGGGACTGGAGTGAAGAAAGGAGGCTGCACCATGCCTCAGAGCAGCCGTTGGTCACAGACACCTTGTGTTAGGGACCTGGCACTGCTACTTACTGGCTGTGTGACCTTGAGCAAGTCGCTTAACCCCTCCCAACCTGTGTCTTCATCTGTAAACTGGAGGCTGTCATCCCTGAGCTGGCTACCTCACCAGATTGTGGTCACAGGCAATCGTGGCTGTGAAATTGCTTATGAATGGGGAAGCCATGTACAGCTGTCCAGTGTCATCGCTATGCTTGCCCCACCCTGTCCCTGTGCCCCATAGCCTTCCACCTGCCGTATTGCTCAGATTCCAGGGCAAAATGCATAATCCTCAAATCACTAACTCCTCTGCTCCCTATGGTCAAGGCCAGTTGTCCCAAACCCAGCCCGTTAACAGGGTCATGGGTGGGGGAATGAGCAGAGCAGTACAGGGCTTTGAGAAAATACAGATGCCCAGCTCCTGGGAATTTTGATTTTGCTGCTCAGAGCTTGGCCCAGGCATCAGCATTTTAAGGGTTCTACTGTTGATTCTGATGCTCAGTGAAGTTCAGAGTCAATTAACCTAGACTCCAAATTCCTGCCTTTCCCTCCTCCTTAGCACCTTGTAAGTGCCTTGATTCTCCCCTTAAACTGTGAGCATCCCTGAGGGGTGTCCCACAACTCAGCAAGCAGTGGCATGGTGAGCTTTCCTGGGGAGGCACACAATCCAAACCAGCCCCCACTGTGCCCCAGACTCTGGTCCAAGTTAAGCTATATTCCCAGCAATATCCAAAGTAGGCTTAATGGAGGAGAAAAGCATTAGAAAATGAATTGCACGTATGGCATGCTACCTACCCTGAATTGTCACATCCATTTTCTTGCTACTGCCTCAGCCCTGTATCCTGCAGGTTTGTTTGCAAACTCAGCAAATGCCCCATGTTTAATTGTGTCTGGAGGCTGCATCCTCATGTCCCTGCCACAGCAGGGGTTGCTGGATTCTGTGCCAAATACCACCATGCTGGGCCTTACTGCCTGACCCTGGCCTTCCAGACGTGCCGTGCCAACTCATGTCCCAACATGCCAGCGCACAGCACAGCCTCTTGTGCTTGGCGAGGAGCCAGCATGATCTCCTATCCCAGACCCACAGCGCACTTGTGGTTATGCCTGTTCACAGAGGTCAGGGGAGACCCTGATTGAATAAAGAGCACAGATAACCCTGGCCTCATTTCATCAGATAGTTGGAAGTGTTCCCTGTCTTTTCTTAACTTTTCCAGGTGCTGGGGCAATAAAGTTTACTTGCCTGGGTTTTCCTCTTTTCCTTCCTATACAATTCAAGAGCAGAGCAAAAGCTCTCAGAATAGCTGAAGAGAGGAGAGAAGAGACAGGGGACTGGTTGGAAAGTTCTGGGGCTGGCTGTGTGGCCAAAGCTCTATTGATAGGGAGGGGTTTTTTAGGCCTGGGGACCACAGGGCATCACCCAGTGGAGTCAGTGGTCAGGTTAGGAATAAGACCGTGAGGTCCCAACACAGGTTCTCTTCAGTTCTGACTCCTTTTCCAGCACTTACTTATAAGATAACTGCGGGCTGAAGTATTCAGCAATCACAGGGACACATCTGGAAACCTTTAAAGATGAATTTTAAAATTGAACTTTGCGTTAAGGGTAATGTTGTCTGTCTCAGGAAAAGCAAACCCAAAAGATGAGTTGGCCCTGGTGGTCATGCCTATAAGGACAGATGCTGGGTGTTAGGTGTGGATGGTCTAGGACTGTGTTGAGTGTTTTACATGTATTATATCATTTAATCTGCATAGCTTTCGGAGGCTTGAGAATATTGAGTGCACTTGACGAAACTCTTAAGTGACCGAGTTAAGATCTGAGCATCAGCTCTCGGACTGCACAGCCCAGGTCCCAGGTCCCCTGTGACCCACAGACTCCTGACTAACACTCAGTTACAAGACCCTCCACCTATATGCTGCCCCTTCCTGTGGGCTGCTACACTTTTAGATCCTTCTCCCAGGTTCTCCATCTACTGAGCTTGTCTGTCATAGGCAATGGCATTTTGGTATTGGAGGTTGTCTGTTGCTGTAACAGAGGCCTGAATGGACAGAAAGAGAGTGGCTGAGACTCCTGGCCTTCCCCCAGGCTGTCCACCCTGAGAATGGGCCCAAATTAGCCTCCTCCCACCCCATCTCCACCCCAGGGCCAGCAATTATTTCTGAGCTCACTGAACCCCTAGTCTAAATATAGGTCTAATAGCCATTTCTCATTTCAGAATGGGGAATCTATTCTGAGTTTTAGTTGGATATAGATCAGACTCCCCAGATGCACAAAATGTGAAATGGATTCATTACCCCTGCCACCACCACCACTCACCCCTTGAAAATGAACTTCCTAATGGAAAGTAACTGGCCCGCTACTACAGTCCAGCGGGGTCAGCTCCTGGCAGATGGAAGCGGGAAGCTCTGCCTTACATCTGCAGCCTAGAAAGAATGAAGGCTGGCACAGTGCAGCTGGGTCTCCCGACTGTCCTTCCTGTCCCACCCAGAGAAATGCAAGGAGGGACATTGCTGAGCACTGACAACAGAATTTAATTGTCACCTAATAGGGGGTATATTCACTACTCCCTTTATGCATAGGAGGAAACCGAGGCTCAAAGAGACACTTTTGACAAGTGGCTAAGCCAGGAGTTGAATCTAGGACTTCAGAAGACTGTGCTCTCTCCATTCTCTCAGAGACGATGTGCGCACAACTCTTTACTCACCCTCACAATTGTTTATATTAATGATAAATAGAAATGGTCGCAGTAAACTCTAGTGGTTTCATAATTCATCATTAGAAGTTGTGACAATTTCCTTTCTTAGAATTCAAAGTATATTTCAGATTGATATCATCGTACTTTTTCAAGATCACAAGAGCTAGGGAAAGGGCAGAGCTGAGGGTCCCTATCATACAGATAGATGAAGTAACCCAGATGAGAATAAAATTGAGGGAGATCCTGGAGTGAGACTCCTGGAGATTTTTCTAGCCATACCATAGTTAGTTATGATGGAATCTTCTGGGTAGAAAGGACGATAGAGATCAATTTATGTTGAACACTGAAAGCTAGACAGATGAAGACAATTGCTAAGGGATTGCAGCAAGTGAGGAACAGGTCTAGGATTACAGCCCAGGTCCTAGGACCCCCCGCCCAGTGATGTCCCAGCATACCATGACTCCTCCACATGGAAACTAAACTGATGCAAACATAGTGCATGATAGCATCTGCACATATTGGGACTGTAGGCAGAGGTGCCATGGTCCTCGCCCAGTAACTTTTGTAGAGAGATAGAGTCTTCTGCATGTTGGGTGGAATTGGTGTCTGGGTGGACAGGTGACATCACTGAATAAGTGCATTGCTAAACAATGACTTTCCCACCCGATATGGGATGGTTAATTTTATAAGGAGAAAACTCCCCCATGGCCCAGGGCTCACTTCCAGGGTGCTGCTGGTCAGAAGGTGAACCAAGAGGGAGAGACCAAGCAGCCAAGAGCCCTTTCCATAGTTCCAGAATATTAGAAATCTTGTGGGTATAAAGAAAAGTTGGGCCAGGTGTGGTGGTTCATGACTGTAATCCCAGCACTTTGGGAGGCCAAGGCAGTCAGATCCCTTGAGGTCAGGAGTTCAAGACCAGCCTGGCCAATATGGCAAACCCCTATCTCTGCAAAAAAGAAATACAAAAAAGAAATCAGCTGGGCATGGTGGTGTGTGTCTGTAGTCTCAACTACTCAGGAGGCTGAGGCGGGATAATTGCTTGAACTTAGGAGGCAGAAGTTGCAGTGAGCCGAGATCGCGCCTCTGCACTCCAGCCTGGGTGACAGAGTGAGACTCTGTCTCAAAAAAAAAAAAAAAAAAAAAAAAAGAAAAGAAAAGAAAAAAGAAAAATTCAAGCTGTCACCCTAAAATAAATTTTGAGCTGCACAGTTAATTTAGTTTAAAAGACTAAAGGTTAAAGCATCTTTAAAATATTATTTTAATTTCCCGGTCTATAATACCCTGTCTGTGAAAAATTCAAACTCCCCAAAGTTAACCACTGTTAGCAGATAGTAGGTATCCGCTAGATATCTGCTAGGTATCTCTCTAGAAGTTATTCTTTGCACAAAGTTTGCATATATATGTGTACACAGCTGCATAGTTATCTTTTGAAAACAAACATTGAGTCTTAATATACCCTGTTTTTAAAATTTGTTTTTTTAACTCAAAGATGAATCATAGACATTCATCCATCTGATACATACAGACTATTATCTTAGAGTGTAGATGTGCCATGATTTCTTTAGCCAGCCCCCTGTGGATGGATATGTTGTTTCCAAACAGTCATTACTGCATACAAAGCCACAGTGAATATCCACAGCCAACCACAGGTGTCTAGGTGCTAGTATTTCTGCAGGAAAGATTCCAAGAGGAAGACTTGCTGGGTCATTTTAGGTTTTAGTAATAACTGCCAAATTACTCCTCAAAATGGTTGCACTAATCTAAACCCTCACCGACAGTTTCTAAGGCATAAAACCCTTTTAGAGGCCGGGCATGGTGGCTCATGCCTGTAATCCCAGCACTTTGGGAGGCCAAGGCAGGTAGATCACGAGGTCAGGAGATCGAGACCATCCTGGTGAAACCCTGTCACTACTAAAAATACAAAAATTAGCAGGGCGTGGTGGCGTGTGCCTGTAGTCCCAGCTACTCAGGAGGCTGAGGCAGGAGAATCCCTTGAACCCAGGAAGCGGAGGTTGCAATGAGCCACAATCAGGCCACTGAACTCCAGCCTGGGCGACAGAGTGAGACTCCATCTTAAGACAAAAAACACCTTTTAGAATGCTGTCATTTTAACAATTGTCCTTTCATATTTGAAGAATTACTGGAAGATGCCCTCAAAGCCATATCTCCTAATGAAGAAGCTGCATTTTGCCTGTGTAGGCAATGATGACCTGTGTCCAGGGTGGCCCACACACAAGAGGGCCTTCTTCACCTTTCCCCAGCAGCAGGCTGGGCCCTGATCCCAAAATGGGAACTCGTGTAAGTTCAGGAGAGTAGGCGGGTACCTTGAGATAGGAGATAGGATGGAAGGAAGACGATTTAGGATTCCTTGGGTCATCTGTCATCTCTGCCTCCTTTCTAATCCAGCAGCACCTGGTCTCCGGAGAGTGGGGCCCCATGTTGATGGACCTAGAAGGTTCTCCTTCAGGAATATCAGTTTCCAACCATTTGAGCACCATGATTTTCCCAGAGTCAAATCCCTTTTGGAAAAAAGATATTTGTTTCCCAGCCAGAGAAGCCTCATACCCAGCCTTGGTTTCCTGCAGGGAAAGATGTGTTTATTTGCAAACATGCTCCTGTGGTCCAGAACACTTCTGCCCATAGGTGTGTACAAATGCCACTCCTGTGCTGAGACATGCACATCTGGGCACACCCCCTTGGGCTGCTGTGCACTCATTCACAAAATGTATCATTTACACACACTGTTTTTTTGTGGTTTGAATAGCTAGAGCATTGCTGGGGATGCTGGTCAGCAGAGCCCTTACTAGAAGGAAGTCAGAGAGAAGGGTCAGGTGCTTGATGGAGAAAGGAGTACCTGCCCAGCCTGCCCTGCCACTTCCCACAAGGAGCCAGTGCCAGCCAGCTAGGGAGCCTCAGCATATGCCTGGGGACTAGCCTGGCTCCACTGCCTGGGCCGGGAGTTAGGTGTCACCGTGCCAGCCCCTCCCCACCTTCTTTTTGGCTGCAGGAACAAAGGCTCCCATTGAGCAGGCTGTGCTTGGGAAACACACAACAGCAGGTTCCCGGTCCCAGTTCAGAAGGGGCCATAGTCTTTGTCTGTGTCATTCGCTAAAAGATGGGCTGGAACAGGAGCAGCACTTTGATCCCCAGGACAACAGCCCCTTCCCACCTCCTGGGCTTGGGGATGGGGAGGGAGGCTTGCATTTTCCTCCAGGATGTGGGGCCCTGAGGCTCTGCCCCTGCTTCAGCCCTGACCTTAAGACTGGGTCAAGAATGAGCGTCTTGGCCAGGAGTCCATATCTAGGGACTGGGTATCAAATGAAGAGTGTTGGTAGCCATGTAGCCTTGGACAAATCCCTGCAGCAACTGAGCTTCAACTGAAAAATGAGACGACTGGCAGCTAGAATGTTTCCAAAGTCCCCCTTGGCTTGTTAACTGTGTGAATGCCAGAACACTCCTGTCATCCTCCATTGCTTTGCACCTCCATGTTGGCAGGGCTGCTCTGGGACTGCAGTCTCCTCTGCGAAATGCATGGGATCTGCCTAGCTAGAGAATCTCACACATTGCAACCCCACAGCCCTGGAAGTCAGGAAGTCGGGCCTCCTGAGCCTGTATGTGAATGTGAGCATGAGAGCTCAGAGAAGGAGAGGATTTAACCTTTACACTAAGAGATTAATCTGTGGCAATAATCTAGAAATGATAGGTTTTAGAGTAGAGCCAAGACTGTCAAATCAATGATCTCCAGGGGATTATTGGAGTATGCACAAGTGTAACAGGAACCACGTTCATTCATTCACTTATTTATTTATGTGTGCATGCAAACATTCATTTACTTTTCTCATTTACTGCACATAAGCTGAGTACTAGGTGTAGTGGAGTGAAGAAAGATGACTTTGCACCACCCATCACAGGGGCATTTTATCGGAGGAAGATGCTGGAACAACAGAGTTGCCGTTAGCATAACACTAACACATTCATATGTGTCATCCCAATTAGTCTTCCAAACAACCCATCAGGGTGCTTAGATGAGGAAACAGAGGCTTGATGAAGTTAAATAAGTTGTCCAAGTCACCGTCATGGCAGATCCAGGATCCAAACCCAGGTCTGTTTTTCCCCCAGATCTCTGCTTCTCACTTGTCCCTGAGATAAAACTATTTCAAACTCTATTTTTCTCCCTAACCACATTTGAAGGAGTAAGAAAACCTCCTGGAGGAGGAGGCTGTGCTGAGACCAATTGTCATTCTCTCTGTAGGGCTGCTACTTGGTGATCTGCCCATAGGGGGGGCTTCTCAGCCCCTGAACTCAGCCAGACCTTCCTGATAGTATAGTAAGTAGCCTGAATGCTGTGTAGTTTTCAACACAGGACCTGTTTTCAGCAGAGGGACCAGAGGTTTCTCAATCCCCCGTACTATGTTCCAGGAACCAGTGGTGTCTGGCAGGCCCGAGGGTGGGCTCCAGCCCCCAGCTTCATTTCAATTTCCACCTTTGCCACCACCCTGCTGCGTGACCTTGGGCAAGCTGCTCAGCTCCTCTGGGCTATGGCTTTTCCGTCTATGCAGCAGGGAAGCAGATCGCTCTCCCACTTGGCGAGGGCTCTGGCTAATAACAATCACGTGCCATTGCAGCGCAGCCCACACTGGGAAGCCTGAGGATGGGGTGATTTCTCGAGGCTCTGCAGAAAGCACACTGAGAGCTCCTTGCCCAGCTTCCCAGCTACTGCCGTTTGCTAATGAGGACCAACATATGTTGATGATTCCGGCGTCGGCACTCGCTCCTTGGCTGTCCGAGTTCCCGGAGCAAACTGGCTTCCTATTAGGCATTTATTCTTATTAATAGCAACAAATTGCAGCCCTCCGCAACATCTGCTACTTTTCGTTTACAAGAAGCTTCCCAAATCATTTGTATTGGTAGCATTTTGTGACCAATTCTTTGAGGCAGAGCAGGACTGGATCCCCCTAATCTGAAAATGAATCAAGTGAGGCATGAAAAATGGGAACTTTTTGCTCAAGGTCACCCAGACACACAGAATAGATTACAGTTTGGAATCCCAGCTCCCCAACCCTCATGTCCTGTGGCGGTTGCCTTTGCTATTCTAAATATCGTCAGCCTTGACCCCAGAGGTCCTGCCTAGAGGCAGGTAGGGATAGTGGTGGTAGCCAAGGCTGCTGCCCTTGACCCTGTGCCTCTGTCTGCCCTCAAGTGAGGCCCCAGCTGGATTAGCCCCATGGCCCAAGCACCAGTAGGAGGAATTGCAAAGCTCAAGGCAAACCATTCCCAAGGAGCTTTTACTGCTGCTAAGTAGAAAAAAAATCATTTTCTGACACTGGGGCAGCCAGATGGCCAGTACAGGGAGTCTGAAGCACATCTGTGCTTCTGGTCAGCTGACCACAGCTGGAGGGCTACATTGTCTTTCCAGAGTCGTCTTCAGTCCTTTGCTCAGGGGCTAGACTTTCCTGAGATCAATAGATCTATGACCATAGAATTAAGAGAGCACGGCCAGCATGGGAGGTACTGAGAAGGTCCATTTATCATATCAGACCCAGCTTTCAATAATTTCTGAACTCGTACCGGGTACATATGCCTTCAATGTTTGCATAACCTATTTGAAGCACAGGGTGGTAAGAAGCGACCACACTGCAGCCTTCCCCCTCCTCCATTTGACTGACCTCTTCTCTCTCCCTCTCATGGGACTTTTACATCCTGGTGTAACTTTCTGCCCAGCACCTGTGTATCAGCTAGCTATTGCTATAATAAAGCTTTGTAACAAACCAACCCAAAACTCAGTTGCATACAATAGACACGAATCCTCACACTCATGGCTCTACAAAGCAATTGCATGTCAGCTCCCTAAGCTCAACTCAGCTGGGCAGTTCTGCTTCAAGCTGCTGCATCAGCCAGGGTTGTCTCCTGGCTATAAGTTGGGCTCAGTTCTCTCTCCATGTGGGTTCCTTTGGGGCCCAGGCTGAAGAGGAAACAGCTATTTCGGGAAGCTCTTCTTATGGCAATGACAGAAGCACAGAAGGCAAAGAGGAGCACATAAGCACATCTGAAGCATTAATTCGTCTCAAGTTTCCTACCATTCCATTGGCCAATCAAGTCCTGAGGCCATGCCCAAAAGCCAAGAAGTGGGGAAATGCATGCCACTTCTCTATTCACCATGAGGCCATGGGGTGGAGACATAAAAGTCTTTTTAGGGAGTGAAGAATTGGGACTCATAATACAATCTGCTACAGCCTGGAACCAGCCTCCTAACATCTGCCTTTCATACCAGTTAGCTAGGTTCAGAAACACCTGCCACCTTTGAGCAAAGAGAACAGGAGTGACAGGGTTCCAGGCATGTGGAGTGACTTGAAATAAGCACAGCTTCTTGAGCCACTGCTCAGCCACAAATTGCAGCCCTGGTGGTGAGGGCCTTGGAGCCATCACAGGGAGACTCCACAAAACCTTTGTGTGGTCCCTGGCCAGCAGAAATAAAGCTTGGAAAGGCAACCGGTGGTGACCAAAGGAAATAAAGGCCAGCGGAGAGGCTTTGAGGAGCTCCCCAAGACCAAGCCACCGAGACCCATGTGTATTACTGAGCTAAGAATTTTCCAGAAAAGGAGTAACTTTTCTCAACTCTACTTCCTCTGCTCGGGGACATTGGCAAGGAAGGACAGCATGATGTACAGCACCAAGTGTGGCATCTGCACGGCTTGACAGTTCCCCCAGCAGCCTCTTGGAGTTTCTTAATGGGTCATCTTGCCTCTTTTTTTCTTTCTTTTTTGACAATTTTGAAGGAAATTGGGTACTTAAGAAACCTTTTGGACATTTAAATTAACTCCAACCATCAGGCTCAGTGTAGCCATCGTTGCATTAGCATCCAATTATAAGAGTAGAAATGGAGTAATAACTCACATTTTGACCAGAATGTCAAATGCTTAAACAAATTAGAGATACATACAGAGACTGCATGCTATATCTATGGAACATTTCTGAATGTAATCAGCAGAACAGCAGGCACCCTTCAGAATGTGAGCAACAGGCAGAGTGGGACCCTATTGCCAGAGGAAAGCATCTTTTGAAATATCAGGGAAACCAGGCGGGAGTTGGGCAGTGGGGGCCAGGACTCAGAAGCTGTAAGAATTCCTCCAGCTGCCATGGAGGACCCCCAGGCTCCCAGGTCCCCAAGCAATGGGCTCAGCTCATCACATGGAGAAACTTATGAAGACCAAGGCCATGACTTAAAATCTGATGTGGGACCCTTTGCTCTCTTCTCAGTCATTCATTGCCTTCCTATGCTAGGCCATTGTTCTGTAAATTTGTGACCTTTGGAACTGAACAGGTTAGGAAGATGATGATGATGATGATGATGATTGCATGTACAACAGCAAATGATCATTCTATTTACAATTATTTAAAACCAAACCAAACTACATTATATTATTTAAGGAAGCTTACCTTGGTGGCAAAAGGATAAAACCACCCAGATTCCCAGAAAGGTGATCTAGGGGGAAAGGAAGTGTAAATGGGGAAGGACACACAGGTGATTTCTGGCCATCACTGTGAATGAAAAATACCAAAGCAGAGGTTGAGCAACAGCAGGATAATTTTCTAAAATCAGTGGCCATTTGACCTCTTGTGAGTTATTTGAATTGGGAGCTCCTTATTTAGGCCTTTTGGAATGGGTGGGAGGCAAACATTTCCAGGAAGAACAAGGCTATGGCATCATTTTTCCAAATCAAGAAACAGGTATCCAGACCTTGAGAATGACAGAGCCAGTTATGTAATGATACATGATAGGTGACATTTATCCAAAACCCTTTGTCTATTTGAGATTACATTGAAAAGAGTAGCAATGCCTATCTTCTGACTGAAAGATCTCAGAATGTTTCATAAACATGATTGTATTAGTCTACCAGCAAAAGCTGTGCCCCTTTGACCCAAGGAGCAAAGCAGAGAACAGGTGTTTTCATATCCATGCTGCCATGCTGAAGATGAAGTAATTTGTGAAGTCCACTCAAAAGGATTATTTCAATATTTTTATTGTGGTAAAATACACATAACAAAAATTCACAGTGTTAATTATTTCTAAGTGTGCATTTGTAAGTACATTCACATTGTGGTGCAAGCGTCACCACCCTCCATCTTCTGAACTTTTGCATTTGCCCAAACAGAAAGTCTTTGCCCATTAAAGAGTAACTCCTTATTCCTCCCTTCCCCAGTCCCTGGCAACCACCATCCTGCTTTCTGTCACTATGAATCTGACTACTCTAGGCACCTCACATAAGCAGAATCATGCAGTATTTGTCCTTTTATGTCTGGCTTATTTCACTTAGCATCATGTCCTCGAGGTTCATCCATGTTGTAGCATGTGTCAGAATTTCCTTCCTTTTTAAGCCTGAATAATATTCCATTGTATGGATATACCACATATTGTTGCTTCATTAATCTGTTAATGGACATTTGGGTTGCTTCCATCTTTTGGCTGTTGTGAGTAATTCCACTATGAACCTGAGTGTGCAAATGTGTCTTTGAGATCCTGCTTTCATTTGTTTTGCTTGTGTACCCAGAAGCAAAATTGCTGGATCATATAGTAATTCTGTTTAACTTTTGAGGAACTGCTAAACTGCCTAATAGGTTTTTGCACAAAGCCGGACAATGTCCCAAGACAATGTTATGCAGACCCTACCCTAACCCTGCGCCCAATCCTTCTCCCCAAGCACAACTTATGCACACGTGGAGGTCCCCGGAGGTGATGGGGCTCCCATCTCTAGAAGCAGCAAAGGAAGCTGCAGCTACATCCATCAACACGTTTGCTAGAGTCTTGTGACCAAGGGACAGACCTCAATATTCTGTGGTCTCTGATACCATCTATCATTATGGTAGCTTAGGTCATGTCACCATCTGATTTGTTCTCCAAACAGAAGTCCCTCCCCCACCCCATTACTTTCTTTTTTCACCTCTTCCTGTGGTCTGAATTCCCTCACTCAGTTAATTAGCATGCCTGGCACTGCAGCTTAAGACTTTAATCAGCGTGGGGTGGTTTTAATTAATCGTGTGGCTCTGCATCTGGAGTGGTTTGTGTTCCAGGGTCAGGAGAGGAGTTGGAGATGGGGGTTGGGAGAGGCAGCTTTGTATGGTGTAAGGCTATGAGTGGCAAGTCTAGGTATTTGGGGAGAAAGAATCATAGAGGCAAGGTGGCTCAGAGGTCATCTGGCCACCTGTGCAATGTACTAGCAAGGTGTGGATGGTAACTGGGGACATGAGGGAATACATTTATACTGAGCTAAATGGTTGGACTAAATCCAGTTTTCAAAAGTGATTGAAAGTATTAGAAAAACTTCTGATGCTTTGCAGAATTAACCATGGGGTAGAGAGTGAGGCAAAGCAGTGATAGAGATGGAGAGGTGTGCAGCCAGCCTGGGAGGCCTTGGCCATGCTGGAGACTATTGCCTGATGGTGGAGCCTGGGAGATTTCCCTGGTACTGTCCTTCCTTGGGAAGGTCCTGGCAAGGTGAAGGAGGTGGCACCTAGCTTTCAAATGATGGTAACCTTTCTACTTGGACTGTCAGAATCCTGTTGGCTCCCCAATTTGAATGTCCACACTTTAAAAAGAGTAGAGAAAACCTAGATGAAGTTCAGGAGAGAGTCATAAAAATGATTAAATCATAAATATAACTATTCTGTAAGGACAGACTAAAGGCAGTTGCGTTGTTTACCTTCAAGATGAGAAAGCTCTGGATGCCTGGATGATTGTCACCAAGAGAATGTTTTCTTGAAGGTGGACCCAGTGCCATTGTCATACATGTCCATGAAAACCACACAAGTGAGATGAGGTTGACCCGAGAGACTTTGTCGGAGCATTAACAAGGAGCTTAGGATGTTAGGACTGAAAGGGAATTCAGAACTAACCTGCCCAGTTCCTCATTTCTCAGATCATCAAAAAGAAGCCCAGAGAGAGATTTGTCCAAGTTTACCCAAGAAACTGGGGGGCAGAACTGTGGCTGGAACCCAAGGCTCATAATACCCGTGCAGGACTTATGTCAGGGCTCATCATACCCGTGCAGGACTTGTGTCCCTGTCTCACATGGACCCACCTACATGAAAAGCTAAGAAAAGCCGATAGTTGTTCCAGAAGCTAGTAAAGATAGTGAATAAGTCCTGGAAATGAGATAACTCCGGGTTTCATCTGAAGCGTGGAACAATGAATGGTTTAGGGGCAAATGTCATAGTTCAAGGAGGAAATGATGCTATCAAGGTATTAAAAAAGAAAAGTTCTCCCAGGTCTGTTGAACTCCTGACAGAGTTCCTGAGGCCTCAGAAGACTGTCAGAGGAGTTTTCTGGGATGTAGGGGAGAGGTAAGTGACAGTACAAGGAGGATTGGGATATTAATAAAAAGGATAGCAGCGATCCATCATAGCCGTCACTTATAAAGTGCCAGACCATTTACAAAACCATTGCGTTGTCTGTGCTTTGGGAAACTGAATTGGGGTGGGGGTCGGGGAGGGGGGATTTTTATCTCCAGTTAAGCCAGAATTTGAACCTAGCTCTGAGGGCTCTTGCATTCTTTCAAACCCAACAAAAAATGACTCATGTTTAAAATCAAGAGGAGGGACTTGACAATTCCAGGGTATGGACATTATTAAACACCAGTTTCAAAATATTTTAAGAATCTGAATGCAAAGGTTTTTGAGAATTTCACGTTCACCAAGGAGCTGGCTCTTGACTTGATGTGGAACATTCTGGAACCTGCAGCCACATTCCATCCAAGGTGGATTATAGAACTTGTCAATAGGAGAAACTGGGGAGGATGGTAATTAAGTTTAAAGCAAGAAAATGTTTTTGATTGAGCAAGGCATGATTTTCTGTTTAAGCCCATGCAAAATATGGAGTGCTAGACAAGCAGCTGGAACATATGAAAACATTATTGTGTACTTATGGTTCCCAACTTTCACCATTTATGGCCCCTTTTATTATTTTTCCCTCTGTGCATTATGTTTTGAAAGATTCTGTCTACTAAACAAACTGCATTTATTAAGTAATAACATATTTCCTATTTTTAATATGAGACGTACATCACTGAATATGAATAAAAAACATAAAGCAGCAACAATTCAATTTCCATTAGGCTTTGGGAAATATTGAAAATAGCTTGTGGACCTCATTACCACTCATGAATTCCTAGGAGTCCAGGTACTTTGGGTTAGGCGTCACTATTTATATGCTTACATAACTAGCATGTCTATACTCACTTAAGGAGTAAGAAGAGAAATTAAAGACACAACAGAAAGAGGGCAAATTCTTGGCTGGTATGGAGCCAGTGTGGGTAATTCATAAGGAACTAATTGTTAAGGTTAATTAGTAGGATAGGAAGGTCGTATGTAGGCAGACTCCAGGCACAGCCCATGCAGATTACATGAGCAATAATAAAAGATAAAATTCCAAATGTGCGAAAAAGACATCTGAGAAGGTGGAGGAAGGGCCACCAAGGTCAAGGTCACTGCCGTCAGAATGGGAGAGGGAGGCTAAAAGGTTGCTTGAAAGAAGTGAAAATGCAGTGTGGTCATTAAGAACTCTCGGTGTGTACTTTGGAGAACAAAAAGATGCATAAAGGGAATAAGAAAGTTAAGGGAAAAGAGATCATGTGGGATTGGGAATTAATTATTAATTAATTCCAAAAGAGAGTTGGAGACTAATTGAGCAGCTCTGGTGCCAGTTTGCCTGTGCGTGAGTTACAAGTAGCCCCTGCCAAGCGGACATCATTTTACAGAGGCACATGCCCCATAAAACAGCAGGGGAAACACTGCCTCTGCATTTGCTCATGTAACAGAGAGGGTTCAGCCAGGTCAGCGCAGTTTATAGTTTTCTGTGCCTGTTGTCTGGTGGCGAGAAATTAAAAAGGACGGCCACATCAAATTCTCTTAGCTCAAGCTGAAACATCAGGTAGGATTCTCCATTGAGATGAAAAGGTATCCCAAATGGAAAAGGATGATGTAAAATTAAAAAAAAAAAAAAAAAAACTTTTTGTAAAGAAGAAACTGGCAAAACAGAGAATAAAGACCAAGGCTATAAAAAGAAAATAAAAACTCTGTTTGATCCAGTGTGTCATTATTGAGTACCTACTATGTAGCAGGTGCTGGCAAGTCATGTAAAGAGACATCAAGGCAAAGCTACATTGGAGAACAAAGAAATTCAAAAGATATTTAAGAGCATGCAGGAAATGGAAGCATTTGGGCTAAGCAAAAATGTCATGTGGAACATTTTACATTAGCAGGCGGCTGGTGAAAGCTAATATAAAGTTTTGGGTTGGAGAGGAAGCCTCTAGTCATGAAAAGAGTGTGGGTAGGAGGAGAAATAGCAGCAGATGCTCTTTGAAAGCACCATAGTGAAAGCTTTTAGAGCCAGTTGGCCAACATTATGAGAAAGAAAGAGCGGGTAAGTAACAGCTACAGAGTGAGCTTATGATATCTTGGTAAATGGCAAGGAGGGAGAGAAAGAGAAGGGTCTTGGTCTCAGGCTAACTGCTCTCTGGAGCAGCAAAAATGATGAAACATGAAGGAGGACTGGAAAGAAGGGGAAACACTATAGAAAAAGAGAAATGATGAGGGAGTGAGAATGACCATTTGCACTTATTAAATTGATAGGAAACAAATACATGATGAATTGGCCATTTGTAGAGATATTTGGGGGTTTCAGAGGTAGAAAACTTGAACGCTGTAAATATCTTTTCTAACAACTTAGTATGGACTGTATGGAGTCTGTATTCATGGAGACTGCTAAGAAAATAATATGGCTGCTTGTCTCCCTGGATGCATATGTGGCCACCTACTCAAACATAATCACTCAAGGTCCCTTCCCACACTGGGCTCCAAGCACCTTCATGCTCCTGCAACATTTCAGGTGATCCACTTGATATTTAGAGCAGCATCTCTTCTGGTACACTACTGGGTGTTCTGCAAAATCTTGACCACTTTCTCCCTACCCTGCTATCCTAGCTCACCAGAGTCCCTGTGGAGTCCTGTGGTCAGTATTGGAGCTGCGGCGAGTGCCTTGGCTCAGGCGACCCCCACTGTGGCTGGTGTGTGCTACACAACACGTGAGTACCATGGGGAGGCTGCCTCCTGCCTCCCACTTCCTCCTGGTAATTCCCTTCCTCCACTTCTCTGTCATCACTGCCTTTCCCTTTGATCTGTCTTTTCTCCTCATCTTCCTTGCTCTTCCTTCCTAGTATCCTTTCCAAATTTTATCTCCCTTCCTTTGTTCTTTCTGACTTCTCTTTAAATTTGCCAAATTCCCTTAAGAAATATATGGCAATGGCGGCATGGGAATGATGATGGGTCAGGATATAGTTGTCACGCTGGGTAATCACACTCTGGAGGGCGGGAAGAAGCAGGATTCCTGGACTTTCCTGACTGTGGCTTACTGGGCTGGAGATTGACTTTCCAGGACTGAACACCAGGAAGAAGGCATTGGATATTTTTTTCTCCACCTTCATACTGGCCACAAAATCATGAACAAGATATATGCTGTCCCTTTAGTGATTCCACATCTCCTTAACATCTCCTTCAACATCTCTATAGGATTTTCTGGTTTGGATCCGCAGTTAAATGTGTAGCACCTGAGGACCCTCCCACTGCTGTCAAACACCCATCAGCTGGCTGTGAGTGCACTTGGGCTAGAGCCACTGGGTCAGTAAAGCCTGGCCTGAGTGCTGGCCACTTGCCAACATGCTTCCTTTTTTGTGGCTCCATTTTATTCTGTAGAAGAGGGAAGAAGGCAATGGCATTATAGTGGAGGTAAACGGTAAATAAACCAAGGGGCAGAAATAGGGCTCAAACAACCAGAAAGCTGAAGGCTTTTCTTTGGGGATCCAAAGACCCTTGCCATCAATACCTGGAGAAGCCAACAATGGTTGGACCTCACTCTGATGAAATTTGGTTCCAGTCCAGCTATTGTTGTTTCTGGCCAACACCTGAAATGTGCCACTTTGTAAGCTGGATCCAAACATTATAAATTAAGAAGAAAAACTTTATTCTTCCTACTAAGAACCTGAACTACATGTGACCAATAACATTTACCAATAATTTTCAAGTATAAGAAGGTAGGAGTAGGATCTTGTCTTCTCCCCTCCCCTTTGCAAAGAGTGCCTCTAAAAGTTAGAAACACCCTCTTAAACTCGAGTACATCTCTGGGTGGCAGCCTCAGGCATAATGAGTCCTTGAGTTCCTTAGGGGAAGGTCTGACATCCCTCAGGTAAGTTATAGTAGAAAAAAGTCAAGAACCACTGAGCTACACTGAAGTATACGTAACTCAGTCTATGGCCATGCCGCCCTGAATGTGCCCAATCTTGTCTGAAATATGCATAACTCACAGACAGATCAGAAACTGTGCACTCAAGTGTATAGAAAGGTTGCATGGTAACAGAGCACGGGATCCTAGCAGTGGCCAGCATAGAAGAGGATCGCAGAGGTTGCATTCAGAATGCAGATTGGCTCAGATGATACCAGAAGAGTTTCCTGAATGATACCTTGCAAGGCAGACAGGGGACAGTTTTCTTTGTGTCACCCAGTGAGGCCTCTCAGGAAGAGACCATGCTCTAAACTCATTGCCTTACTTGGGAGCCTTGACTGCCCTGTTTTCTGCTTGGCTGAGGATAGCTCTGCAGTCCTGGCATGGGGCTTTCTTACCTGGCATAATTCAAAGGCAGTCAGAAAATCTGGTCCCTCCCTGACACTCCATGCCCAGTGGCAGTTTCCATGTCAGCTTTGGTCTCTGCCCACAATGCTGTCCCAGGCCCACAGAGCACGGAGCCCTGTGAACAGAGGGGCTCCAAAGCTTAGAGAAGGCACCAGAGAGGTTGTGAGAACCCCTACCTCCCACCCCCAGGGCTGCAAGGTAAGCAGACATGAGAGGAGGAGGCAGAAGGCAGTACTTCCTGTATGGCCTCAGTTTTACCTTCTGTAACATCATACCTGCCTCCTGTCAAGTAGAAGAAAACAGGGATGGATGGAGGCCAAGGTGAAGTCTGGGTGGTTTGTGAAAGGGGCCCTCAGCCTGCACGGGGAAGCCAGCTGCTCCATTCTCAGCACAGCATAAAAACAGCCACAGACATGAATTTTGGGCACCTGCCCCCAAGTCCAGACTCCTCATCCCCGCTCCTCCTCTGTGAATTGGACATGGTGACGCCTATCTCCCCTGCCTCACTGAGTCACTGGTGAATCAAATGAGATGGTATGAGGACCAATGCCTAGTGGGCTGTGGAGCACTGGGAAATGTAGTGTAGGGTGGGGCAGGAATGTTGACCAGGGCTGGGGAAGGACTGCGAGCTCGTGATGGCCCGCCTCTTGTGACTCTGCTGATCCCTGGTGATTTTCCAGATGTCTCTACTTTAACTGCATGCTTCTCTTCCTGGGGGGTCCCCAGCCTTTGTCTAAATGGTGGGTGCTCCTGCTAGATCCTCATCACCCCTTTAGTCTGGCGCCGTGTTTTATTCCGACACTTGCATGTCTTATTCGTGTTTCCATGTAGCCCAGCCCTTGTTAAGCACAGGCTCTCAGAAGGTAGGGGCTGTGCAAGTGTTGCTCTCTTTGTAGTCATCATTGTCTGCTGCTGCTGCTGGCATCTCCTTGCTCAAGAAGCCACAGTGGAGCCAGTGAGTTGAAGCACTGGGGGACACTGGGAGGATTACTGGAGTGGAAATCGGTGGACTCAAGTTCACATGCCTTGGAAACTTGTTGCAGGGCTTTAAGCAAGTGCAGTCAGTTCTCATTGCACATGGTAGATATGTTCCATAAAGTCGCCGGAACACACAGTGAATACCAAGCCATTGCTTCTAGGAGAAATACAGGGTTAGGTTCCTGGGAGCCTCTGGTCACATTTTCATCAACAAATCCATCTATAACCTTGTTTTGTGTGTGTTTTTGTTTAAAGACATCTTACTTAATATATATCATTGATTCATTAAGGTTGACCTCACCGCCAACAGCACTGTAACACATACCTGAACAAGGCTTATCCAACACAGCTATTTTCTCCATAAGGTACACCATGGCCTTCTTGCACTCAAGATCACTAGACAGCCCTTCAGCACTACATTCAGGGACTATTTTAAACAGCAAAATCACCTGCAAAATTAGAAAAATGTGGCACTAAATAGGGCTTGAAGAGGACACTTGTTTATAGAGCGAGAGCTAAAACAAGAAGCTGAGGCTGCCTCGTCCCACCTCAGCTGGCAGCATGTGTGCCAGATCACTCAAATTTTTCAGTGCCCTGGGCATGTCCACAGGTACTGATTTTTGTCACAAATAAACGTTAGCAGTTAGTTGAATTTGCAAATAGATTGCACGATAACTCTGTATGTCAGAAACTTGGCATCCTTGTTTCAAAGAGGGAGAGCAGTACCTTCTCAGTGGTGGCACAAGGATAAAAGGAGGTGATTGATATAGGACGTTACAGAATTCCAAGATGCTCCACCAGGGCAAGGTGCTGTCATTTGTAACGTTGAGCCTCCTGGTTATGTCCATGAATTGATGAAGGCAGACACAGGTATAAGAGTTGTACCAATATATCTGGTAAAGCCCAGCTCTTCCAGGAGGACAAAGCTCAAGAGCCTCCATAAGCCAAGGCTGCCTGCCCACTGAGACACTCAGTAAATCCTCCCTCCCTCTCAGAGTTATGACCAAGAAGACCCCCCTGGCCCACATAGGGCCACATCCTTTTCAACTGTAAGAAGGTAGGAGAAGAATCTTGTCTTCCCCCGCTGCCTTGTGAAGAGTGCCTCTAAAAGTTAAAAAGACCCTCTTAAACTTGAATATGTCCTTGCTACAAGAGCAGGCACCCTCCCCATCTCTGAGTGGCAGTCTCAGGCATGAGTCCTTGAGTTCCTTATGGGAAAGTCTGAAATCCCTCAGGTATGGATTTCTGAGGTCCTGAAATCCAGGTTCTAAAATCCGGTCGTGGATAAGTAGAGTAGGTCCCTGGATTTCTAAGATGTTTTTAGTAAAGGTGCAATTTTAGATTTAGATGGAATCAGATGCACAGATCTTAAGTGTATAGCTTGAAAGCTTTGACAAAGGCAAACAACACCCCTGTAATCCACATGTCTATCAAGATATAGAATACTTTCTTTATCCAGAGAGCTCTCTCCTTCTTCTTCCCAGTGGGCCTTTCTTCCCTAGTTCCTCAGGTTCAGGTCAAAGCCAGAAATTGCTCCTCCTTATCTGCCCTCCTTTTCACTTTTCGTGAGAGTAAACTGGACATCCATGGCTTGGAGAGACACATGAGGAAGTGGACTCAGCAGGAGAGAAAGAAGAAGGCTGGTGGCTGGCAGTTCAGTGCTGGAGACTGAGGGCAGCCAGAGAGAGCCTATGGATGCTTGCTGTGAAAGGCATCAATTTTCTAGGGAGTCAAGTGGAAAGAGTGGGAGGTTTAATTGCTTCCAGGGAGTGCTGTGTCCACACTCACAAATTTGTCCATAGATCTCTCAGACCTGCCCTTCTCCCTCCGTGCCCAGCAGTGTGCCAGGCTCAGTGATATGAAGACAACTCTGTTAGGTCATCTCTGCCCGAAAGCTTTTGTGGAACCAGGCCTTGGATTCAGGGTGGGAGTTTACTAGAATCGATGCATTTGTTCAGCCCCCACCATGGGCAAGACCCCGTGCCAAGTGACTCATTCGCATGCTAAGTGGCCTCAGCAAGCCTGATCCTCACTCAGGAAGACCAGAACAGCAGGAAAAGGGTTCCTCGAGGTGTCAAGAGAAATTCATTTTCTCAGTCATTTTTGCCAACTTTCCCCATGGTTGGAGTGAGTGAGGTGGTGGTAGCATCAGGAAGAGAAGGGCAGTAGATGGGTGTATGAGAGACAGAGACAGACAGCCAGCAAGAGAGGAAGAGGGAAAAGACAGAGAGAGGGGTTGAGAGTGAGCACATGTGACTGAGCTGTACAAGGGCAGGGCCTCTGTAAACAGGTGGCTCATGTGGCTGAATGGGCTGTTTGTAGCAGCAAGGTCACAGGTGGGTTGCACAAAATATGCTTGAGAAAGGCTCATGTAATTTAAATCCTCTCTCCTGTTACTCTCAATTGTCATGAAGCACTCACCTGCCAACCTGGTAGTACACAGGGTCACTCAGTCGCTCTCTTTTGCAGCCCCTGACCCCGGCCCACAGGCTTGCCCATCTCTGATGGCAATGACAGCTTCGATAATGCTGAGTATTGAGGTGGCCCTGAGTTTTGAGCCTTTATTCCTTGTTCCTGAGCTGACCCATTCTGACTTGGGTGAAGGTAAAGGAAAGCCTTCGCCCGATCACAGCTATCTCCTGTCCTGGGCCAGAAACATTTTCTCCAGTGACCAGGCTTGGCAGGTCCCCAACCCCCTCCTCCATCTTCCCCTCCCATGGCTTCGTGCCCAATCAAAGAAGCCTGTCTCAGTCTCAGCAGGTAATGGGATCCTGCCCAGCAGACCCAGCCGCATCGATTGGCCCAGACATTACCTTTCTTAAGAAAAGTCATCAGCGTCACTCCTGGGAGGTTCATGTAACCCAAGACCTCACAGGGGAAGGATAAGATCAGCTTTTCTAAAGTCTCCCTCTCACCCCCTCATGACCCTGCCTCTTCCCATATTTCTTCTGTTGGAAGAATGCCCTCCTCTGGATAGGCTGGCAGGGCTTACTTTTCAGGAGTCATTCCTGTTCTTTTCTATGTGGTTTCTTCCAAGATGGCGAGAGTGGAAAGACAAGAAAGACACTGCTTTTCAGAGCAGAAAAGAAGACTTACAACTTAGTTACAACTAAGGACCTGTCTATGAACAGACCCAGTCTGGGTTTAGTTTCTTCAGCTCTAATTTCATAGCCACGCTATGAAAATTAAGGGAGAGGGCCTGCGTGAAGCCCCTCGCTGGGCCTACAATGCAACAAGCCCTCATGCCTGAAGTGGCCCAAATGGCCATGACTGTGGGAGCAGACCCTGGAGTTGGACCCTAGTGCCTCCTCCTGGTCCCCCTCCCCTTCCATTCCTCTCCCTCCCAGGGCTGGAGGGCTGTGGCTGGTGCTGGAGCCAGCCCACTGTTGGGAAGTCTGCCTCCCCTTGGAAGGCTTCAACCAGCCATGCCAATGTCCACTTAATGACACACAAGCTGATTGCAAAATGCAAGCCATGCTTTGCTTCACCCAGGCATATCTCACAGCCTTGCTGTCTCATTTTTTAAACCTATATTCAAAGGCTACTTAACACTAATCTTCTAGGTCAATGATCTCTCCTAGGGCTGCTTGCACAAGGCCTACACAGTCATGAGGAATGGCTGGTGTCCACTTCCACCCAGCAAACTCCTTGCAATCTGTGCAAGGAGGTTTTCCTTGACTCTTTGCCGAAAAGCTATCAGCCTCTCTGGTCCAAAGGAATGAATCCCAGACTAGATATTAGTACACTGGAATTTTCCTCTCCACGGCTTAGCAGAGACATAGTATGACTTAGGGAAATGGGCCTTTTCTTTTTTAAACATGCCCCCTGCCGCCCCCCAGCCCCCAATACACACACACACACACACACACACACACACACACACACACACACACACAAAACACATGTTTCATGACCAGAGAATGATAAGTTAAAAATGCTGTCTTCCCATATGAATTTAAAAAGCCCTGTGTTCTGCTCAAGCTCTCAATGTCCCTCCCAGTCTAATGACTTGGATCCCTGTGGACAACCTGAGGAGCTGGCCTACCTGTGAGGCTTCACTCCAGACATACACACCACACCCGTATTCCAGCATTCACACACTGCATTCAGTCACGCTGCACTGGGCCACATAGGATGGAGCAGCCCAGCCTGCACAGAGCAAAGTGCTTCCCTGCACCAAGCCTACTGGACTTGGTGAATTAATGGAAATGAAGACACCAGGCTGTTGGATAAAGTATAGTGTAAAACTGATGAGAATCAACTGGAGCCATCGTTGGAATGTGTCTCAGGTAATAGGCAGTGTTCTCCTTTTTACTGACTGGATTAGAAAGAGAATGGATTCGCCTGCGGCGATGCCTTTGTTGTCTCCTTTATCCCTTCTCCTGCCTTTCCTTCCCTTTCCCTCCCTCCACTCCTGCTCTGCTCCACACCTGTTCTTTCCTAACCTCTCCTCAATCTTAGTAGAAAATTAATAGGCCCTAATAGAGCTAGCCACTGATGAAGAAAAGAGAAAGACAAGCCAACTTCACTTTCTCTTTTGGCAACTGCTACATGTAATTTGGTTTGGTTTGAGATCATCTGGAAAAAACGAACATTTCCAGGTCCTTTGTACCTCTCATCTAAGGTTTTGTTCAGTAGATTGTTCATTCAAAGCATGGCTACCAAGGTCAGAATCCAGTCAGGGACCCAGGGCAGACAGAACATGGCTTCTCAATGCAGGCTGCAAGCCCGTGATCTGAGCTAACTGTGGTGGGACAGGATGCCTTGGTTGCCATATAAGCCCAGAAAGGTTCTTGGGCCTCCACTTAACCCCTGAACCTGCTGGTTTCTGCTAAGTTCTATTCCCTCCTCCTGTAGGGGAGGCATGGATAAATCTGATTCAGGTGCTTCTTAGGTTAATTTTGGGTCTTTAGAGATGGCAAAGGACCATGGGTCCATTTGCCAGCAACTGATGGCAGAGGGAAAATTACAGTAGAACCTTGGGCTTTCCTCTCTTGGGATTCATCCTAAGTATTTACATGGCACAACCCAAATACTTCAAGTTCCATGAGACCATGGTGTCAGTCACTGGATCCTAGAATTGTAACATTGAAAGGACTCACCTGGTCTACCCCTATGTATAAGGAACCTCTTTCACATCCACCTGCCTAGGAAGGACCCTGTACTAGCTACTCCACTTCCTCCAAGTCACGCACATCTATCCATTACTGTGGTCATTCTCAAGGAGGACAAGGATTTTGAATTAGGAATTATAGTCTCTTCCCTTGTCAGTGTCCCCAGATGTGATGACAATGGCCAAAGCTTCCAATAATCTCCTAGTTGAGTAGGCATTCTAAATTCTCTTAACTTTTCTATTAGGTCCACTGGGGAAGGCCCTCACCCCTACCCCCTTTCTTTTTCAATCTTCTCAATTCTAAGCACAGATGGTGCACCTTAAGCATAGGTCATGGCCAATGTAAAAAGTTAAGGATTGGGGATCATCCACAGGGAGAAATAAGGAGCAAGCTCTGATGTCTAAGCCTGGTAAACATGCTGGAGAGCCCAGGGAGATCGACCAGCATCGGCCTCTCCAAGCTTGGAAGCTCACTCAGGCTGGACTCACAGATAGCCCTGTTTCCAAATTGAAATTTGTTTGCCTGGCCAGTGGCACTGGGAGTTAATATTTCTATCGCTGTATTTGGGAATTAATTTCTAGAGCACTTAATCACCACCTCTCTCCCCCTCCCTCACCCCCTTCCTTCCTTCATTCCTCTCCCTTCTAATTTTCCACTTGGCTGGGAATTCTCCAGCAGTGAAAGTTCAGGCTTAGGGGAGGGCGGAGGTAGCTGCTTCATTAGAGAGGATAATCTCATTGGAACCACTGGCTTGAATAATAACCCCTTCTAGGGGCCCTAGGGCCTTTCTCCCCAAGGGCTTTTTGCACCTTTGATCTGAGGCTGGAGAAGATGAACTGCAGAGAAGTGGAATGAGGAAGAGAGGTCAGAGGAGGTTAGCAGGGAGGGACTCCAGCTCTGGGGGTCTGATGTATCGTCTTGGGGTCAGCTTCCTGCTGGCCATCTGAAGGTTTGTATTTGGAGCGGGAGTGACATTGTCATGCAGAGAAGAATGTCAGAAAACTCCAAGTCACACAGCATATGCACTATCTAAATTCATATCAGCTCCTGTTTTCCTACATGGGAAACGGATGAAGCAGGGGATTCCTTCATGTCAAGGGGCCCGTACAGTGGAGCTGAGGGACATGCTTTAGGAGTACCTGAAGCCTCTTGGAAGGAAACATCTAAGCCACTACCCCTGCCTCTCAGGTGATGAATTAACACTTTGCTCTGGTTTCCAGCTCTGGTCTGGGCTGTTGGGAATCACAGTCCTAGAAAAGCAGAAGTCCATTCCCTTGACAGACCCCAGAAGAAACCAGCAGGAATTCATGCCTCCCCTTCCATTATCCTATCATATTTAAGGTCAGTTGTCTGTGCTTTTGGACATTTGTAGCCTCCACCCTCATGAGTCCTGGAGGATAGTAGAAATGTCAAAACATCTCTGGCTCTGACCTTACACTTGACTTTCCACTAAGATAGCTGAGTTCTCAATACCCTTTGACAGCTATTAAGAAAACAGAGCTATGATCCAGACCATTCTTTCACTCTTTTCTCTCTCCTGGTCTCTGGGCTGTCCTTCTCCTTTATTAAGAGGAAAAGTGCTGCAGTCCTGCCTTTCTTTTGTCTTTGATTTGCCCCAAGGGCCAGTCATGGAGAAGATCTGTGGTTCTCTGGGCTGGGCATGGTGGCTCACGCCTATAATCCCAGCACTCTAGGAGGTGGAGATGAGTGGATTGCTTTAGCTCGGGAGTTTGAGACCAGCCTGGGCAACATGGTGAAACCGGTCTCTACCAAAAAAATACAAGTTAGTCGGGCATGGTGGCGTGTGCCTGTAGTCCCAGCTACTTGGGAGGCTGAGGTGGGAGCATGGCTTGAGCCCAGAAGGTGGAGTTTGCAGAGAGCTGAGATTATGCCACTGCATTCCAGCCTGGGCTACAGAGCCAGACCCTGTCTCAAAAAATAAAAATAAAAAACACTCATTCTAAAAATAAATAGCAAATAAAAAAATAAAATAAATCTGTGGTTCTGCATCAGCTACAGTTTGGAGAGGTCAAATGAGGATGTCAGAGAAAGGATAAGATGATAATACTAGCTAACATTTATGAGGGCTTACTATGAGCTATGCCCTGTCCTTAATGCTTTACTCACATAATCTCATTTAATCCTCATAATAACCTTATTAGGTAGTTACTGTTTTGTCCCCATTGTATAGATGAGAAAGCTGAGGCACCAAGATGTTAAGTAATTTGCCCAAGATTATACAGTTAAACGTGATATTTAAAATTGTAAATCACAGGTGACTTCCCTATAAAACCTAAAATTGGGGGAAGGTGATGAGTAGTTCCTTTGTCACTCTCAGGAGCAGTGACAAGACGCAACCACATGAACTTTGGAAGCAGCAAGCACTGCAGGCAGAACTTGTCCTGAGATCCCCCAAGCAAACACCTGTGTGCCACCTCTCCCTCCCTGCCCCTGGAAGAGAGATGGAGTCCTGTCTTTTCTATCTGAACCTCTATTTGGTAACTGCAGGTGATGTTTGGCCTGGAAACAGCTCTGCTTTTCCCTCTCTTCATAATTTAATCAAAGGCATTTTTCAGACCTACTGATTGCTCTTAGAAATAGGAACTTCAAAGTTGGGGAGTCAGTGAATAATTTAAGCCCGTACTAGCTCTCTGGGTCTGCTGTTAATGGGAGTAATAACACTATTAATAGCGATGTCAGTGCAGACACTCTGGAAAAGTCCATAACATTAGCTTAATGGCCGAAGGTAATGGAGTCCTTGCAGAGGAGCTGGCCTGGTAAATTAACTTCCAAGTCTTTTAGGCAGACACTCTTGTTGCCATCGGTCAGCTGGAGCAGCAAGGAAGTGCCATGGGGGTGACCACACTCACGCCTGATCCTTCACTCCTGGGAGGGTGTTTCCTAGAAGCACCCTGGAGAATTTATCTTCATCCAACAAGTTGCAATAACACTCAAAGTGCATCCCAGTGCCAGGCAAAAACAGCGATTAACCTAGACAAAAAGATTGAGGGGAAAATGTTTGAATTGCCCTAAGGACACGAAGAGGGCACCAGGATGGTGAGGAGAACCGGCTTAGTCTACAGCAGGGGTAGAGCCCCTCACTCCTCAGTCTGGAAGTTTCAGGAGGTAGAGCTCCATAGTAGAGCACAGGCTGCAGGGTGCATCTGTGTCCCAACACGTCCTGACAAGGTGGGGTTTGTTGCAGCATTGTCATGAGACTTAAACGCTAGGCAATGTAAACCCCATATCATGTGCCTATTAATAAGCGCTCATACCTCGCAGCCATGAATGTACTGTTCAGGGTTGTTTTTCACTTTCGCATTGCACATCCAATCTACTTTGAAGTCCTGTGTTCTGTCCCTGTGTTGCTCCATTTATCCCATCCTTAGAGGAACAGCTTCAGTCCATGGCCTTCAATGATTTTTCCTTCATTTGTTAGATTCTCCTCTCAGGCTCTCCACCCAGGCTGTCATTCTTGCTGTGGCCAAAAGTGGGAGGAGAAACCCCCATAGCTTTCCCTAAGCCCGAGTTACCCCAAGAGCAGCTCAGGGTATCCAGGTGCCCCCTTCCCTCATCTCCTTGCCCCACACCACACCTGTCTGCTTCCTGAGACAGTTGTTCCCTCCCCAAGTCTCCGTCCCCAAGGCTCCCTCTCCATGTAGATTCCCTATCCCTGACTGTTCTGTGTCCTAATAAACTCCTTGCCTGGGTCTCCCTCCTGCCCTGCAACAGCTCCTGACATCTTCCTTCCTCTGCAAAATCTTATCTCTTTAATCAAAAGAGATCAGCAACTCTGGAGTGACTTCCCTGCTCTCATCTTCTCTCATCTTGTCCCTCTTGAGGACCCTGCTTGACCCCACCCCACAACAAAATCTGTAGTCCAGTTTCCAAATCATGACCACTTGGTGAAGCCCTATGTCCACAAAGTTCACCTGAGTTGGATTAAATACTGCTCCCTGAAATTCAGATAGCTCCATGCAGTGACCTCAAGTGATGCTTGCATTTGGGGGAGGTCCATGATTTTCACATGCATCTTTCACAAACCTTCATCAGCTAGGACTGCAAGATCCCAGGTCACACTGGTCATGGTCCACCTGTGACACCATACACTTTGTACAACACAGAGCACTGAAGAGTAACAGCAAACCTTAGATAGAGCCAGGATTCTGATCCAGAGCAAGCTTTTAACTACAGTTTTTAGCTCCTTTGATCCTTCCTTCCCTCTCTCCCACCTGCGTACATGAGGGGATACCAAAATAAATCGAACATAGCTGCTTTTTTTCTGAGAAGCTCCTACTTGGTAGAAGAGGGCTGCAATAATTAGCCCAATAATTGTCATATAATCTAAGAAGTTCCAGACTTCTTAAAGTAGGAGACTCCAAGGTGCTATGAGATCCTAGGAGGAAGCTCTTCACTTTGCCTAGGGTGGGAAGGAGAGATTGCAGGTGCATCTTGAGCCATGACTGGAAGAAAAAGTAGGAACTGGACAGGTGGAGAAGTGAGGAGAGGGAAGCCCAACAGAAGAACTGGCATGTTCAAAGGCAAGGAGGTGTATTTTCTATATGAAGAAAACAAATCTCGGGTTGCCTAAGGAGGGGAAGAGAATGGCAAGGCCTAAGGATGTGCAGAGAGGGTGAATAGACAGAACCGTGCAATTCCTTATATGAGTTTGGAGAGGATGAGTCGAGTTAGGATGACTCTCAAGTTTCTGCCTTTGGCAAGAAGTGATTGGAATTGCCATCTTTTCTACATTTGGGAATGATGGAGGAGGACCAGGCTTGAGGAAGGACACAAAAAGTCTAGCTGCAGGCGCATTGAGTTTGGACACATACTGGGAGCTGCTGGAAATGCCTGACCTCAGCATCCGGACCTCCCTGGACCAAGTGGCCATCTCCTGAGTAACTCGAGGGTATGTCCTTCCTAGTTGCACCCGGAAGGAGCGGTGTGAGCGGTCCAAGGAGCCCCGCAGGTTTGCCTCAGAGATGAAGCAGTGTGTCCGGCTGACAGTCCATCCCAACAATATCTCTGTCTCTCAGTACAACGTGCTGGTAAGAGTTATGGGGGTTGGGGTAGGGTCCAGGGATGCAAGGAAAACTCTCTCCTACCAAAAAGTGCCTTAGCCCAAGGCCTCTCTGGAGGACTGGGCCAAGCCTGGCCAGCAGAAGCAGCTTGAGAGAAGGGTGCAGGATATCAAAGAATTAAGTGTCCATGGGGGGATGCAAGAAGGGGACAGGGACAGGACTATTGGGGAAGAGACTCTATTCATAAAGAGTAGAAAGGCAGGGAGCACCAGCACCAAAAATGATCAAAGGTGACAAAAGGTGTTGGGAATGATATCTTCAACTATAAAATGGGAAAGATGAATGTAGAGAGAGAGAAAAGTGCACAGGTGACTTCCAAGTTCTAGCACTGGGCACTTGGTGGTTGGTATTTCTGTTTTTCCAAAATAGGGCCTAATGGAAGAGGTGCTCCATCAGCCACACCTCAGTCCTGTCCGATGTTCTCTCACCACGAAAATCCCCTAAGCATTCTTGTTTCCTGGGGCCAAATCCATTTAGATCCTAATGAGGTTTCTTTTGTCTCTGTCTCTTTGCATCTCACCACGGCCTCTGTGCTGCTCTCCTAATAACTTGAGTCTCTTCTCCATGTTAATATTGCCTCTTGCTTGTCTTTGCTTTGCCTGTGATCTCTCTCACTCTCCCACTTTCTTTTTTTATTCCATACCTGTCCTTTTCCCATTTCACCCTCCTCCTTCTCTTCCCCTGCCTGGCTGTTCACAGCTGGTCCTGGAGACTTACAATGTCCCGGAGCTGTCAGCTGGCGTCAACTGCACCTTTGAGGACCTGTCAGAGATGGATGGGCTGGTGGTGGGCAATCAGATCCAGTGCTACTCCCCTGCAGCCAAGGAGGTGCCCCGGATCATCACAGAGAACGGTGAGCATCCCGGAGGCACAACTGAGTGGCATGTCTTCCTCCTGGCTGGATGAGAACTTAGGACAGATGTGGGGGGACTGAGGGAACCTACAGGCAGGGGAGAGTCAGAGGAAGGGGCATGGGTTGGTGGGTGTGTTATGGGAAGAGGGGGATGAAATCTCCCTCCGCTGTCCTTGGCATTGACTGTTACAGCCCTTCTGTCTCAGCTCTAGGTTAGCCCCCAAGAGTCACCCTCATCCTGGGCAAGGAGCAGCTGCAGAGAGGGTGGGGAGGAGCAGGCAAGGACAACGGTTAAGTTCAACCTGCTCCACTGGCTTGGCAGGTCAGTGGAGGAGGCCACTGAGCAGGTGCAGGGATGCTCACATGGCCGGTCTCTGACCCTGGACCACTGCCTTCCCCATTCTGCCCTCCCGGGTCTCCCCAGAGCTTCCTGTTATTGGGATCAAGCTGCCCTGGGAAAGACAGCAGTGGGCAGAGGCTCCATGCTGGTGAGGGACAGGCCCAGCCTGGGCAGATTGATTCCATGTTGTCCCTCCCATTTGGGCTTGTCACATTTGTTCGGAGCTGATTGATTAATGAGGCTCTCAGGGAAGACAAAGAACAAGGCTTGAAGTGGGGGCCTAAGGTCAGGGTTGTGAATTAAACATGGGCTGCAGCTCCTCCCTGGCGCCAGCTGAGGATTCCAGGGTCTCCCACACCGGTGGAATCCTGAGTGCCCCCAGAGGAGGTAGTGTCAGAACAGGGGCTCTCTTTACAGAGATGGGGAATGAGCTCATGCATACACACACATACATGCAAAACCTCTTATGCAGTTTGTGGCAGCATTCCTAGAAGTCTACATATGTGTTTCTTCTGGTTATGAATCAATTTTGTGAGTCTGGCCAGGATATCATGCATGTGAATGCACATTTGAATTCCTGGCAGTGTGCATCTGTATGTGTACACGTGGAAGAGGGGAAGTGATATGGTGGGCAGGGAGAACAGACTAGAACTGCCCTCTGCAGCTGCTCTCAGGGTTGTCCTGGGACTGGGTCTGCTGGGTCAGAGCCCTGTTAAGCCAACAGCACCCTGGGGAGCAGGCTCCCTTTTCCAGCATGTGTCACTGGTCAGGGAATCCTTGGCTTGGGGCCTCAGCATTCCCCGACCCCTCAGCCATCTCTCCTCGTAGGGGACCACCATGTCGTACAGCTGCAGCTCAAGTCAAAGGAGACTGGCATGACCTTCGCCAGCACCAGCTTTGTCTTCTACAATTGCAGCGTCCACAATTCGTAAGTGGCCCCTGCCTTACCCCACTTCCTGTTCCTGGGGTCAAGGTTCATCCAAAGATCAGAAAACCCCATCACTGTTCCCAGGGAGTCACCATTTAGAAGCCCCAGAGGAGACCTCCTTCACCCTCTCTCCTTTGGTACCCACAGGGTTAATGGAAAGAGACTAGAAGAGCAGAGAGTGAGAACTTAGGGAGTGGGGCTCTCCACATCTCTAGTGCATACATCTTCCCTGATATCAGTCCTTCTAACTCAATTCCATCTCCACCATCTGTTGTGGGGTGGTGCATCCCATGTGAAGAACAGAGAGCAAGCTCCATGGGCAGAGGATGGATCTGAGGGAGAGAGGCCCTGATGTGTATCCAGGACAGGGGCAAGTGGTCTAACCACTCAATCGCATGTTCAGCTCCCCACAGGCCCCTCAGGCTAGGTGAGGACAGTCTGGTAGGGGCCAAAGGGAGGCAGAAAGGTATGGGGTGGGCAGATTCTGGCTCAGGGGTCAGGAAGACTGATTCCAGCTCCGGCTCCAGCTTTGTTTGACTTAAGCATCCAACTTCCAATGGCAGGTGGGGAGGGCAGAGGCTGTGGCTCTGCAGCTGGACCAACTGGGAAGGTCAACCATTCTGTGCCCCAGTGTCCTCTATCCACAGGGAAATCGTAGTGCTCCTTCCCAGGGCGTCACGCAAATATTTACCAACTGACATGGCAGGAGCACTGTCCCATCAGAGCAGTCATTGGCTGGGATGCTGTGCTTGGCTGCTAGCCCTGAATATCAGCTCTGCCTACCCCATAGGACAGCCACAAAGGGTAAAAGGGCCATGCTAAGAAGAAGCATTTAGAGCCATGTCTGGCCCAGTGTTTAGGCACCACATGTTCTTGCTATTATTATATTACCTTTTCTTTATCAAATGATGGGTTTGGACCAGGTTGTGAATGGGCCAGCCTGTTTTTCTTTTCACCATAGAAACCTAAACTGAAAGTAGGTGTAGATGCCCAGTATACAGAATAGATGGAAGCAGGACCTTCTCTAATTAAAGGTTGGGGGGCCTGGAACCCCTCTAGGAGCCCCACAAAACTACACATTCTCCAAAGGAGCTCCATGGCATCCCCAGAGTTCCACAGAGCAAACCGTGGGACCTGACCTCAAAAAACCCTGCTTGCTTTAACACATTCCTGTTTTGCAATCCATGCATGACATGACAAGAGACACTTTGGGGATCTAGGCTGGTGGAATTTTAGGGTCTATTGGTCTGCTTATGGCAGCTGTGAGTCTAAAGCTTAGCTCTCTTTGGGGCCCCAAGTAAGAAGGCATCCAGCCCTCCCAGACAAAAATGAGTTGCTCTAGCCCTGGGACTCTACTTTTGCCTCTTGTGACAGAGCTGTCCCTGTCTTTACCAGACAGAGCTGTCCCTGTCTTTATCACTCGGTGGCCTAATCCCTCCATCCTCTCTTTCCCCTCTGGGGAAGCAGAGTAAATAGGTGAAATCATGTGTGAAGCTTCCATTAAGCCCATAAAATGATTTTAAGCATCTCCTATGTGCAAGGGAATGTGTTACTCATTAGACACGGTGGAGTCAAAAATCAATGCAACACAAAGACTCAATCCTTACCCTCCAAGAGTTGATGGCCCACGGACTAGTAGAGGAGCCGGACAGGTAATGGTGAGATGGCCAGGACTTTCCCAGAGATTTCAACCAAGAGATTCACGGGAGAAGGGCCCAGGGTGACCAGCTCTTCCTTGGTCAAGCAGGTAGTCAGGTGGTGGAAAGAAGAAATGGTGCTCTGGAGGGAGGGATGGCTTGTGGGGAAAGTGTGGCCTATTCGTGGCCAAAGCAACAAACCTGCGTTTGGGGCAGTGGTCATCGATACCGTGAAGGGCATAGCCTGTATGGAGAGGCATTTGAGTTTTTGGAAAAAGGAACCATGTTGAGCTTTTAAGCAATCAGGAGCTCCTATAAAATTGCCTTGGTTTCCTGGGGTAAAGGTAAGGGGTGGGGTTGCCAACCACGGAGGAGCCATCATAGTGAGCAAGCAGCCTCAGTCACTTCCTCATGAGGCAAGGTCCAGGTGGCTTCTCAGCAGCAGAGACCCAGAGTCCATTTGAATACAAACCTAATCTTTTGTTTGCCCCAATTCTTAGGTCTCTCTACACAAGCCCTCTACTCCAGACCTTATTATTCCCTCTTTTGAAAAGGAGGATATTATCCCATGGAGATGGAGGAGGGCTAATTTGGCCTTGGGGGACCAGGGTTGTCAGCTACATATGGGAAAGGAAGGAAACCAGAGACCATTAGCTTCCTGAGGTCTTGGGGAGTAAAGGGATAGATGTGCATAAGATCTGCCCTTGCTGCGCATTTCATGGTGGTTTCTCTTAGTACTAAAAATGTTTTGCTAGATCCTAGAGACTCAGGCCCTCTGCTTTGGGCTCATCCAGGTTCTTAGATTTGTGCCTCCCTTCCTCTGTGCCCAGGTGCCTGTCCTGCGTGGAGAGTCCATACCGCTGCCACTGGTGTAAATACCGGCATGTCTGCACCCATGACCCCAAGACTTGCTCCTTCCAGGAAGGCCGAGTAAAGCTGCCCGAGGTAGGTCCCTGGCAGCCAGAGTGGTGAGTGCCTCTTGTTGTGAGCATGGGACACAGAAGAGAGACATTCCCTTAAGAGGAGAAACCAAAGGAAAACCGTGCAGGACCACCCCCTTCCTCCTGGCTCTTAAGGGTCCACTTTATAAAAGCAGGAAATATGCCAAACTCTGTGCTGGGACTGTGGGTTCTGGATCAGCCCTGGAGGTTCTGTTATAGACAAAGGTGTATTCCAGGTCATTCCAGCAAGAAGGATCCTCCACATACCAGATGGGTCCTAGAAAGATTCCAAAGAGATGGGTGTGTTGGTGTGTCGTAGAAATAATTGTGGGTACACAGCAGGACTGTGTCCAGACTCCTCAGCTATTCCTCAGGGCACTGTTAACAGAGGAGAACTGAGACCCCCAAAGAGGGCAAGTTGAGTAAAAGGGAGAGAGATGAGAATAAAATAATGGTCAACTTGTGAGCTAGAGCAGTGGTTTTCAAAGCATGGTTCCCAGACTAGCAGAATCTGCATCAGCTGAGAACTTGCTAGAAATACAGAGTCTTCTGTTCCAGCCTAGGCCAACTGAATGAGAAGCTCCGGGGACAGAGTACAGCAACTTGGGCTTCAACAGGCCCTTTGGGCTTCAACAGGCCCTCCCTGTGGTTCTGATGCTCGGACCAGGTTGAAGAATCACTGAGATACTGTAGGCTAAAATGTGACCTTTCTATTTCCTCTGAAGTTTTTTTCTTCTTGAACATTCATCATCACTGCACCAAAAATACTTTCTGCCTATGCTGTTATCTCTCTTAGAATGTCAGAGTGTGGGCAAGGACTTCAGGGATAACAGGTATACCTCTGGAAAAGTCTGTTGTTCAAACATGACGGTGTTTCTTGCACTCTCTCAGCCAGCACTGGACTCAGCAGGCTCCAGCACCTTCACCTCCACCCCTAGTCTTGGGTGTATCTTTCAGACCCCTTTACACACCACACAGGTGTCATGACCATGTGGCCAGCACCACAGCTGTGAGAGAAGGGACCTGTCCAGGTGCAAGAAGCATAGGGGATTTGGTGGGGGGAGGGGGAAGGAGGGGCATTGAGAGAACATACAGGCCCATCAAATGCCCTCCCCATTCCAGACTCTTACCCCACTAAGAATCCTACCTTTGGCCAAACCCTCATGGCAGGAGAGAAGCTCTCTTTTATCTGAGGCTGAAAGGGAAGGTCAATGTACAACCCATGCTAACACCTGCTGCATGGGGCTCCCCTAGCACGGTGGGTGTGACTGCATTGTGCTTAGCCATCAGAAAATCCAGACCCAAATCCCATTTTTCCCAAGTCTTGATGGCTGAGCAGGAGTTCTATAGGTGGACAGTAAGAAAGGTGATTCATTTTAGAAGTAAAAGCAAGGAGTGGAGATGTTGTCAAGGGAGAGGATGGTCATGATTGAGTAACAGACAAGGGGAGCAAACAAGAAAGAAAGAGTAGAAATTGGAAAACCTTCATTAAGATAATGAAATGACTAGGGACCTTTGGAAGGCTCCACATAGCTCAAATGTTTTGATTGCATTTTATTCTTGGGCCTCTTTGCTAGATAAAACCTTTGCTAGATACACTAGTCTGGAAAGCTGGTGAGAGGCTGAAAACCTTTGTCTCAGCTCCCATGAAGTTCCTTACAAGTTTCAGACAGAAACAAGAAGAGATTATGAAAGCCTCAGACAAAAGACCAACTGCCTCTCCATGGGAATCTGTTCATGCCCGGAAATGGCTACTATGGATTCACAGTCAGGAAAAGAGACCCTGTCCCTTTATAGGGAAAGGGAGGAGAGTGGTTGCATCTTGGATTTTACGTAGGAGTGTGAATCTCATACTTATGTGTCAGTTCTCTACTTTAAAAAAGACGACATGGATATAAAGGTAATAAGAGCGATGTGAGTCAGACAGCAAGGTAATGTCCTTGATAAAAGGCTGTACAGTCTCATCAGCCTGGCTGGGCCTGTCTTGGGGTGTGGTTTCATGAGCAGAAGGACTGGTTGACCCACCAAGGCTGGGGACAGGGATGTGAAAAGAATCCTTTTCTTGTTCTGGTCTGAAACCTGCAAATAATTTGATGGGAGTTAAGACAAAGTGGTTCTCAGCTTCTCTCCAGCTTTCCAGACTGCCGTGTTTGGCAGAGGTTCTATGTGCGGACAGGCCCAAGAGTAAACTGAAAGCAAAAACAATTGAGCTAGCTGGTGGATTCTGAAGGCCTCTAATCATTTAATTATCTTGCAGGAAGCTTTTGAATTTCTGCTTTTTTTTTCTTGTTTGCTCTTCTTGTACCAAATTTCTTTCTTTTAAGTATAGAAGAGGAGCCTCCTTCTGTTGCTCAGAAAGAGGGAAAAAGAACCAGAAGAGAATAAAATAAGGCCAGGCACGGTAATCCCAGCACTTCGGGAGGCCAAGGTATGAGGATCACTTGAGCCCAGGAGTTCAAGACCAGTCTGGACAACATAGTAAACTTTCCCCAGTAGAAAAATATTTTTATTTTTTTCTATAAAAAGTAAAAATAAGTAGGTATGTAAGCTGAGCATGGTGTTGCATGTCTGTAGTCCCAGCTACTTGAGAGGCTGAGATGGGAGGATTGCTTGAGCCTGGGAGATTGAGGCTACAGTGAGCCACGAGCAAGCCACTACACTCTAGCCTGGGCAACAGAGCAAGATCCTGTATCCAAAAAAAAAAGTGGGTGGGGGAAGAAGAATAAAATAAGAGCCCACCGTGTTTCCCAGGGCAATGCAGAGATTTTAGAGGAATGATGGCTTCAAGTACCCAGACTCCAAGCCAGTTGGGACACCCCTCAACACCTGACACAAGCAAAGACTGCCACAGATTCACAGCATCTCAGAGGATGGGATGCCAGGGCCCCAGAGAAAGGAACTAGTCTGGAGGAAATGGCCCAGAGAAGGATATGGAGCTGTATGTGCTAAGCTCTTGCTGCCACACCGACATCCTCTCCGTTTCCCATGAGCCATGGTATGGTGAGCCTGGCAGGCCATGGCAGGGAGCGGCTCTGAGGTAGTCTGGAATCGCCCATGCCTCCTTTATCACATGGAATACATTTTGGCTCCTCTTTACCTTGGATGTTTATTTATTCTAAGAAAAGGAAGCTCTCCTGGGGTGCTTCTGGTCCAGGCTTGGAGGTTGCATTCTACCCAGCTCAATCCCAGGGCCATTTTGAATGTGAGCATAGAGGTGAACCAGAGTTGGCCACCTGGTGATGGTGGTCGTAGCATCTTCCTAGTGAATGTGGCAAAGGGGAAACAAGTAAAGAAGTATGTGTGGACTACTGACTGACTCCAGCCACTTGGGGTCAATGAAAGGAGGTCATTGTCCTCAGAACTCAAAAGACAGTTCCTGGCTGCTAGTGTAAATATGAGGATTTTTTTATGTTGTTGTTTGATTGTTTGCTCTAATTTTACATTCTACATGTATTTATTTTAGCAATGTACAGTCATGGGCTGCTTATTGTTGGGGATACCCTCTGAGAAATGTGTCATTAGGCAATTTTGTCATTGTGCGAACATCATAGGGTGTACTTACACAAACCTACGTGCTGTAGCTTACTGCACACCTAGGCTCCATGGCCTAGCCTATTGATCCTAGGCTACACACCTGTGCAGCAGGTAACTGTACTGAATACTGCAGCCAATTATAACACAATGGCAAGTATTCGGGTATCTAAACACATCTGAACATAGAAAAAGCATGGTAAAATTACAATATTATGATCTTATGAGACTTCTGTCCTATATATAGTTTGTCATTGACCGAAGCATGCTTATGTGGAACATTACCATATATGTTTCTGGGAAGAGATAGTAGCAGGAGTTAGGGGTAAAAAGAAAACTACCCAATTAAATGGTGATTTTGTGGAAGCCTCCAGACACCTGTGTGCTGTCACTACTCTAGGGGAAGAGCTTACTCACAGCATGATACTCTGAAGTTTTGTTATGATTTAACTGTTCATTCTTCATTACCCTAAGCATTTCAGCCATACTCAAGGCATTGTGAGAGGTTTAAAGGTGAAGAAGATCTATGGAGATCTATGTTTAGAGATCTGTAAAATGAGGCCATTGGTCTACATCATCTCTAAAGTTCTGTCATTGTAAGTAGAAAGAAGCTGGAAAGTCCCCAAGATAAATCCATGCCCAAAAAGTGGTCAGGGGGCTGGCAATTATATAGGGTGACTGTCAAGTCAAGACTTAGGTCAACCATCTTTACCTAACAGGGTGACCCATACCCTCAGGACCTGCAGTTCCACTGAACATCCAGCCCAAGGCCCACCCTTTTGGAATGAAGGTGTACCCAGGTCCTGGTGACTCTTCTGGAAATCTCTGGGGTTTTCATTTCCTTTTACCCTTTGAGTGAGCGGATGCAGACAGTGTCCTTTTGTTAGCTAAGAGTAAGGCTGACAGGTGGCTTTTCATCTACCCGGCACCATCTTGCATCTCAGGAATGCTTTCATCTGTGTGTCTTCCATTTCAACAGTAGCTTTGTTGACTATCAGGGATATTGAATTACCTTTTTTTTTCCCCCCTGAACAAAGAATGCATTCAGGTGAAGTTATTGGTCTGGAACAGAGAGCTAGTCAATCGTTGTTGTTATTATATTAATGGCAAGTATTCCACTATAATTACAATTATTAGAAATAGAATGCCCAATAACATATGCTGTTTATGGTAACTATATTCCAGTTACAAGGAATGATTTTGTTTCAACTAATGATGGCATTGTGATAACAGCCCTGGGCCTTCAGATCAGCTGCCAGAGCCTTGGGTAGCCATTAACAAAGCCATGCCCACCCCTCTACTGAGCAGCAGCAGCCACTGGTCCCCAGGTGGCTTCAGAATCCATCCCCAGCTCCTCCACAGGCCAACCTGGACCTCCCATCAGGCACACACACTTAATGATGATGCTTGAGGAACAAAGGTGAACTTCCTTGCAAAAGCAAATCCATTGGCAAGAATTTGTCCCTGATGGACTATTTTGTTGTTTTTTCTCATCTAAACTGAAAAGCAAAGTGAGCTGCTGCTGAAGCTGTATTCTCTGGGCACCAGACTAGAGAGGCTTTGCAAGGAGGGTGAAGCACATCTGGCCCCCAGGTGTGCAGGCTCGCCGAGGAGGCTCCCAGGAACGCCTCTCCTCTTGAAGTTCAACCAGCCTGCCTACTCCAGAGAATAGTTGTAAGATCAGAGGAGGCAAAATGAATTCTATTTGATTTGCAAAACTGTGTTTGAAAGCTTCTCCCAACATCCCCTAATACCCCAACACCCCTGAAAAGAAACTCAGAGCCAGGATGAAATCTGGTATCAAAAGGATCAAGTCTTCTCCAGGACTGAAGACCCAACAAGATCGAGAAAGTCCTAGCTCATGGGCTGCTGCTTGCCCCTGGTACTGAAATAAGCCCCATGCCCTGAAACAGGAGCAGAGCAAGGGCATTGACCCACTGACTGGACTCTGGAGGGAAATCACCAATCCACTTTGTTAGCAATTCTGCTTCCCTTCTTGCAGGGAAGGCATTCCTGGGATCCAACCCAAGGGAACAAAACCACACCTGCCGTGCCTTTCACCCTCCTGTGAAAAAAAAAAAAAAAAAAAAAGCAAATCCAGCTACAGAACATGCTCCCCACCCATGCACCACCCCCACTCCAGGTATTCAATTACTGGGTTGCCATTCCTCCAGACAACTGCACTTTCCATCAATCTTGCCTGCCCCTCCCCGCTTCAGGTTATGGGTATTTCCTTTTTATATTATTACTTTGCTCTCTCTATAAACCAGCCTGTCGTAGATCACACTAATGGCATTATAAACTTGGGGAACAGCAAGAAAATATATGATGCGTTACATTTTTGTATTGGGCACCGTGGTTCTGAGAAGGTGAGTATAAATTTGGGGGGTTGGTTGGGGTTAGGGCTGGCTTGTCTTTGGGACTAATGAAGGCTGAGGTGACTTGGACGGAGGAGAGGTGACCTGTAAATCATTTATTCCTTAGCTGCCCACCAGGTCCCTGTTCTTCCCTAGAGCTCTATTTTCCCCAGTCTTGCTGTAACAATAGGAGAATTAGAGCCCTCATTTTGTAAACACACTGAGGGCTATAAATTCAAGGGCCTATCACCCCCATCTGCAGGCAGCACCAGCCCTGAAGGCAGCCTTTTCTCTCCCAGCTAGGCTGCATTCTTTATGTCCTTGTTCAATTATTTAAATATGCAATGAAGCCTCTGTATAAAGCAGTCACTAACGTGCTGGACATGGTGGATAGAAAGTCATCATTCTCGCTTTTATACTTTGACTTCGTGTTCCTGTCCTCTGCAATTAGCAGTGCGATTTGTATTTTGTGTGCGTATCAGTGGAGACCAAAATGTTCATGGGGCTGGACAGTTGACCTTCGTCACCTCCTGAATGCCAGGCCTTTAAAGGTGTGCTTGTGCCTCGAGCCACTGCCACTTCCCACCCCCCACCCCCCTGCATTCTTAGAACTGCAGAATGTAGCCACAGGCAAAACAGCCTCCAAGGGAGTCGGGTTCTTCTGGCATGCATGTGTCTCCAAAGAATCTCGTTAAATACAGGTGTTTTCCATCCTCCAAAAGCTGGCCCTTTCAAATGGTAGTTTAGAGAAATGGCCTCCTTCAAAAGAGAAGGGCAGTATGTTTTTGAGGAGTTTTGGATGGAAGCTGGATAATCATCTGTGGATAAAGGTATGGTATGGTGATTGGGTGAAAATACTGTGCTCATCATTGTCATGGGCAGTGAGTGAGGTAAATAGTGTCCTTAGTGTCTTTATCTAGAACATGGGAGTGATCTTTGTGTGTGTGTGTGTGTGTGTGTGTGTGTGTGTGTGTGTGTGTGTGTCTGAAACAATATAGTACACGGAAAATATGTGGAAGGGGATGGAGGTAGTGGAATTGACACTGAATTGAATGCTTGTACCAAGTTAACCATGTCAATTAGAATCGCAGCAGTATCCCATGCTGCCTGTCAGAGCTAGTTACTCAACTGGACAACCATACCAGGTTGCAACATACCAATTATTAAAATATTAAAACAGGTCCCTGCTGATAGGTGAAGAGCCACCCCTCAGAGGCCCACTTCCCCCATACCTCCAGTATTCATTCATTGGCTCATTGAATGCCACATTTTGAGCCAGTTTTGCAGGTATTATTATCCCCGTTTTAGAGGTGGGAAAACTGAGCTTCAAAAAGATCATATAATTCTATATCCCAGATTATCAACTGGGTTATTAATAGAACTGGGACTAAAAGGAAAACAAACTGTTCTTCTCTATACTTAACATAACAGCAAATGCATGGGGCTTTTTTCTATACCAAGCAATTCTTCAATCCTCGGTGCTACCCAAGAAACCACTTGGGTAGCCTAGAACTCAATTCATTTCTGACACTACCTGCCCAGAGTGAGCATTGGATCTCACAAGTTAAAGGGCTCAGTCCCACAAGACTGTCCCCACTTCAGATGCCAATTGCAAGTCTGAGGTTGTCCCCTGCAGTTCTGACCCACCAGTTATAAGTCAGGGGCTCCCACAATCCCCTCCTCAGATTGGATAATTTGTTATAACAGGTCACAAAACTTGGGGAAACATTTACTTACATTTACTAGTTTCTTTTAAAGGGTGTTGCAAAGGATACAGATAAACAGCTGGATGCAGCAGTGCCTAGAGCAAGGTGTAGGAAGGGGCACAGAACTTCCTTGTCCTCTCTGGGCACCACTCCCTCAACATCGCCACCTGTTCACCCCTGGGGAAGCACTCCAAACCCCTTCACTTAGGGTGTTGATGGAGGCTGCTTTATGTAGACAGTTGAACTCACTCACCAGCCCCTCTCCCTTCCCCAGAGGAGAGGGCTAAAGTGCCACCCTGTAATTACATGTGTGGACAACATACCCCCATCCCCAGGAGTCACCTCATGAACATAAACTCAGGTATAGTGGAAAAGGGCTTACTGTGAATAACAAAAGATGCTCCTTTTCCCCCAGTCATTCAGAAAACTCCAAAGGTTTTAGAAGCACCGTGCCAGCAGCCAGAGGAAGAGAACCAATATATATTTCTGATGTCACAATATTCCAGGGACTACACAATTCATCGAATCCAAACCAACCTCTTCATTTTATGGGTAAAGAGACCCAGAGGGTTTGAGGGGTTTGCCCAAGGCCAAGTGGCTGGCAGATCTCCTGTCTCAGGACACATGGAATGTGCAACTTTACGATGTCACTTCCCAGAAGCGGAGGCTGCTGTTCGGGGAGCAGTGGCCAGAACTGGGACCTCCCTGCCAGTCCCCCTTGTGTTTGGGACACTTACAGCTATTTAAGTTAGGCAGACTTATCCTAAGATGTGAAGCCCAGAGGACTGGAATAAGTTGGGTGGGAACTGCTGGGGTATTTGCCGAAAATTGCGTGGAGGCAGGATGCAAGGGAGATGGGTCTTTTGGAAATGAGGTGGGAAAAGGGAGCAGATGAGGGACAAGACGCAGCCTGGGTTGGGAGGAAAGGACAAACATTTGCTGAATGTCCACTCACTCTAGGCCAGATGCTTTATATGTGTTAGTTTATGGAATCCCCAAAATGGTCATTTGGAAGAGGAATTTTCAATCCCTATTCATTGTTAAGCCAAGCAATGATGACAGGACTTGTTCAAGACTCTGAAACTAGTGGGGAGGAGGGAGGCAGACTTACTCTCACAGTTACAGGATTCCCAGCCAGACTCCTGCTGGGTGATGAGCCTTCAAGGTGAAGACAAAGGTCTGGGTGCCCTGAGTCCCTGGGCCATGAAACAGGGCCTCAGGCTCGCGCCCTGGAGGAATATGAAAGTTTCTCTGAAGTTTCCCTGGAGTGTCAGATCTGTAGGTGATTTTGTATCTGGAATCTCAGCACAAGGCAGGTCAGGATCTGGGATGCTGGGGTGGGAGGAAGGGGCAGGGTGGTGGAAGTGGTCCCTTCATGCCTTGTTGCCTAGGGAGAAATTGCCATTTTACATTTCAGTTAGGAGGGACACTGGGGTCAATCAGCAGCGCTACTAGAGGAAAATGTGCCCAGCCCAGCCCTGGGCCTCTCCAATTATTATTAATGAACTTACTCTCAGAGCTGCCAACCTTTTTATATGCAAACTAGGCCTTTATGGGGCTACTGATAATCAGGACTCATTAGAGAACTCATCACACGTCTCACTAAAAATCTTACAGGGGACGTGGGAGAGAGGCATTTGCTGCTGCCCATGTCCCGGACAAGAACAGTCCAGCCCCCAGGCAGGGTTCCAGCCCAGCTCCAGAGGGTTTCACAGCTCCAAGTCCCCTGGACTTCAGAGGGACCGTTGCTGACTGACCAGCCCATCCTGAGGTGGTCCTGCCCATTGGTGGGAACTTGCCTCTTTCATGAAGGGCGGAAACTTGGTGACTCAGGCAGTTGGCATCTGAGTTCTTCAGCTACCAGCTCATCTGCTGATACTGAGCCCTTCTTTCTCTCCTTGCCTCAGTTTCTCCTTTGCAAAATAGATGGGGTCCATGAGGGTAGTCAGGATTCTGAGATTCCAGTACCCTCAGCGCCTCATTTCTGGGTGGCAACATGTGGATGCGGGAGGTTGAGGGAAGAGGTTCCAGGGCCTCCTGGCTCTCACTCCCAGTGCGACCAGACCCACCTCCCTCCAGGGATTGTGGCAGGAGGGAGAGTCAGGCTCCTTCCTGCTTCAGGGGAGGGGAAGCTGCCCAGGGCTCAGGCAGAGGGAGGGTGGAGTCAAGTGGAGCCTGGACTCAGAGCAACCCCACTCTCAAGGATCTGCTCTCCTCGAGCTGCCAATATCACTCTCCTCCTACTCCAGCTCTGATCTCCATCTTTTCCACAAATCGCTTCTTTCCTTTGTGTCTCACATTCCCACCTTGCTAGAGCAGGGGCTGAGGGAGCGGCTGTGGTAGGGGCACAGGATGGAGCTGCTAAGACTCTCCACAGGTGGCTACCTGGTGTCTCCAGAGACCCACACGCTGTAGAGCCTCAGACCACACGCAAGGTGAAGGCCAAGACCAAGGCCCCTGTTCTCTTCCTGCTGGCCCACCTCCCTGCTGCTTCTCTTCATTGTTTTAGAATGGTGGCAAAACACACATATCATAACATTTACCGTCTGAACCGGTTTTAAGGATATGGTTCAATGGCATTAAGTACATTTCACATTGTTATACAGCTGTCATCACCATCCCCAACTGAGGTGGTGTTCCTGTCAAACAACTACCCATCCTGCCTCCCCTTAGACATCACCATTCTACTTTCTGTCTCTATGAAATTGACTGCTCAAGGGACCTCCTACAGGTGGAACCCTGCAGTATTTGCCTTTTTGTAGCTGGCTTATTTCACTTAGCATAACGTCCCCAAGCTTCATCCATGTTATAGCAGAGTTTCCTCCCTTTTCCAGGCTGAGTAATATTCCATTGTATGAATAGGTCACATTTTGTTTATCCATTCATTCCTCAGTGAACACCTGGGTTGCTTCTGCCTTTTGGCTGTTGCGAATGATGCTGTTGTGAATATGGGTGTGCAGATTTCTGAGTCTCTGTTTTCAGTTCCTCTGGGCATGTAAACCCAGGAGTGGAATTTCTGGATCTGCAGCTCCTCTTTTAGCTGCACTTCAGGATAAACGTGTGAGCAGCCTGTAGGGGCATGGGAGGAAGGATTAGTTTAATGGGCCTGGGACACTCCCATGAAGCAAGGCTCCACTGCTGGTCCATCTGTGGACCATGGTCTTGCTCCTCCAGCTTCTTCTCTGTCTCCTAGCTTCCCTTATAGCTTTCTCTCTCCCTTTCTTGCTTCCGTTTCCCCTGCCTCTCTTTCCCTCCTCTTTCCCTCCTCTTTTCTTGTTGGATGATCAGAAAGCATAGAGGGAACAACCACTCCAAATCATGGAATCATGATGGGTTAACATGAACAGGGCCTTGGAGGCCCGCTCAACTAATAGATACGGAAATTGAGTTTCAAATGTGCTCAGAGTTCCAGAGCTCATCAGCAGCTCAGAGGTGCTAGAGCTAGCTGAAGCCTTCTCCCTCCGAGCCTAAGTCTTGTTATGGTGTAGCTCGTAATGGCACGGAGATATTTGGCTCATGTTTGCTCTGGGACCTGGGAGGGACAGCTGCTAGTTGCCTAACTACCTGGAACCCCTCCCTTCCACCATTCCTCAGTGGCTTCCTTTCTGCCTTACTCTGCTGAGGACAAGTGTTAAGGTGGGGGAGAGAAGCCTCTGCTGAGAGTTGGTGGTGAGCCCATGACAAAGCACCCTCACAAAGAACATGTGCGTCATGCTTTTGATGATCAACCTGCCCAGGAGCCATCTGTCTTGGCATGCCCCAGACAGTGCCACAGATGGAGGAATCTGGGGGATGGTGGGACCTGCCTAGCACAGGGGGTGCCCAGGCCATGCTTGTGTTATGGAAGGCCTCACGCCTGCCCACATCCATCGGCAGGAGCTACAATACTGACTCTCCTCCACCCAGCTCCTGAGAATACAGCAACACACCAGCTCCTACCACTCAACTGGGCAGAGCACCCACCCTCCTTCTTCTGACCTCCTTATGTCTCCAGTCCTCCCTAGACAAAGCCGATAGCCCCAGGAAAAAGGGGCCCAGTGATTCACTGTCTCCATCCTAAAGGCCATCTGGGCTCCTGTGGCTCCAGGGCTAAGTATGCCCATTGCTAGCATCTAGAAAGAGCTCAGAGTGTTTCTACTCTGAGAGGCATTTCTTTGGGGCCAGGACATCCTAAAGCTTGGTCAGAAGCTTCTGGATTTATAAAGCCTCTGGGGCCCATTCCAGAACATTCTCAAACATCAGATTCAGCCCACGTAGGGAAGGTCCTCCCAGCCCCTCTGCTGCAGTCAAGACTCACATTCCAGGGACAGAGTAGGGCCCAGGGCTTTGCCTCTCTGTGGAGATTCTCACATGGTCTATCCATCCCAATTCTTGACAGCCTGGAACTTAGCAGGCAAAGAGATCATCAGTCCGCAGTGGCGGGGGGGAGGCCTAGCCAGCAGAGGCAGTCTCTACTAGGGTAGAAGGGTGCCATGAGGAGGCTACAGGAGTGTCAGAGAATCTGGATTGCATAAGGAAGGTATTCAGGGAACCCAAAGAGGGTGGGGACCACCTCAAGATATGACACTAAGACCCCAGATTCCTCAGTTTCATTTTTGTCCTCAGTGCATTGCCCACTGGGTAGGCACGAGCACCTCAGGGGTCACCTGTGGGTGTGTCCATGGAAGGGTGGAGACAGGGAACATCTGGATTATGTCTGCAGAGGTCCTTGCTCTTTTGGTTTCCTGGCTGCCCAGCCTGAGCCATGCCCTCTGTCCCCAGGACTGCCCCCAGCTGCTGCGAGTGGACAAGATCCTGGTGCCTGTGGAGGTGATCAAGCCTATCACGCTGAAGGCCAAGAACCTCCCCCAGCCCCAGTCTGGGCAGCGTGGCTACGAATGCATCCTCAACATCCAGGGCAGCGAGCAGCGGGTGCCCGCCCTGCGCTTCAACAGCTCCAGTGTACAGTGCCAGAACACCTCTGTGAGTCACCCAACCCTGCCCACTGCCAAACCAGGCCCCAGCCCCGCCCACATCACTGTCATTTTCTCGGAGCCAAATCAGCTCAGCCCTGCAGTCATTTCCTCAACATGCACAAAACTGCCACCTGCTTCCGCCATGCCTGCTGGCACATCCCAGCCCCACAACACCTGCCCCAGCCACGTGCTGGATTCTGAGGTCACCCAGGGCCTGGCCCTAGCTGTAAATGTTTTGTGATGATGGTTGTCCATGCAAGACAGGATTAGAAGGGATATTGGACTAGCCGTGGAGCTGTGAGCCCTGTTTGTGGGCAGATGCTGGGCTCCAGGAACCTTCATGTCCATCCTCTTTCCTAAGAAGCTCTGAAAGCCCTGCGCCCTGCCTTCTCAACAAGCCCCAAAGACATCCCACCACCTTCACATCTACAAAGAGGCTGTTTCTCAGCAGAGAAGGCTTCTGAGACAGACCAAGCATTGGCAGGAAGAACCAACAGAAGGGAAGAAGCTGGCCAGGAGCGTGCTGCTTAGATCGGCACAAACCCTGCCCAATGTGTAGCAAATCCACACTAAGCCCAAGCCCTGTCAATGAGTGGTCAGCAGCCCCCAGGCTGCCGACAGCTGTCTACCTCATTCCTAGGTACCCCACAGTGAACCCCACCTGTGTATCACCTTTCCTGCCCACTTCCCTTCGCACCTGCCATGTTGCCTTTCCAGCTACTGCTTTGGTCTCTCTCTCTCTGTCTTTCTGGGCTCCCTTCTTTGTGCCCAGATGCTCAGAGACAAACACTAGACACATAGATTCAGAACATTTTCAAGTCATAGAAACTTTAAAGTTTTTCTTCACTGCACAAAAGAGAAAGTGGAGGCCTGGAAGCAGGGGCAGATCTAGGTTTGTGGGGTGAGACATACCATTTGGAGACCTTCTTTAAGACCAAAATATAGTAAGTACAAAATTAGATACATAGGCCTTAAAAGGGGCTGTGTGTGCAAGTGTAGGCCCAGAAGCTGAAGCTCTATTCACTTTGGGGTAATGCATCCCAAAATGTGCCAGAAGGTAAGTGACTTGCTCAGGGTCACACAACTAGTGAGTGGCAGAGGTGGCCTGGATTTGAGGGCCCCTCCTGTGTCACACTGTTTCCCATATATTCTTCTAGTTGCTCCTGGGCACTTACATACAGTGTCTGTATTTGGAGATGTGATGTGCGACCAGGAAAGTCCCAGACAAAGGATTTCGTGGGACACCCCACTCTTCCTGCAGGAAGTAGTCCAGGGGGAAATGGAGCCCAGAGAATCCTACACACTTGCCCTAGGTCACTCAGCATTACAGGGATAGAACTGGTCGCTGCTCTCACAACCTCTGAAACCCCAGATGTTGTCCCCACGGCATCCCGTGTGCCCATCCCCCTCCTCCCCTGGCGGCCAACCTATTTTTCAGATTTCTGCAGCACTCCAGATTAAACCTGCAAGCAAAGGAGATATTAAACACCTCCTGTTTCCCCATAAATTCTCAGTTCAAGCAGATCAGCCCCAAGGGTTTGGCTCAAGTCATTCTCTCCAAAACAAGACGCTCCCTATAGAAAGAGACCTGCATCTGGGCCTCACATTTGACTCTGCAGAAGGCTGATGAGGATCTCAAACGGTGGGGAAAACAGCCTTGTTTCTTCAGAGAAGCTGCCCCAAGGATCTGGAGATGTCAGAAGGGTGGATAGAGCCTGTGGTCCTCAGATGGCTGTGCCTTCAGTTCCCCAAGAGAGGGACACAAGTGTCATAAAACTGGACCCCATGGCCTGGGCTTTGGTTGACTCCGTTAATAGACAAAGATACTTCAGACAACAGCGTGAGTTAAGTCTTCTAGACCCCTTGGTCGGAAGTTCTTTTGTGCCCTGGGGACTAACTTTAGCTTCCAAGAAGCTCGCTGGGACCCTCTGCCATTCTATTGACTGCCAGAATTGGAAGTAGATTGTGTTGAAATGTCCTCAGCATTTCCCAGGCCAAGAGCTGCCTGACCAAAATGAGTCCTTAGCCATCACAGGGAACTCCCCAAACATGGGTGCGAAATCAGAGCCTCCTGAGAACAAGAGCACAAACAGGGTCTCAGCAGCACCAGGAAGGTGAGTGCTGTCTCCTCCTTCATGGTGTCCCCATGGGGTACCTAGTGCTGGCATCCTCGTCGGCAGCCATGGGAAAAGGAAGGGAACGACTGGGCTCCAGTGTGCACACAGTCTGTTTGTCAGATGTTGAATCCTTGGACCTCAAGAAATCAGCAAGTGACATAGCTCCACCCCTGGGAATTTCACATCTGGAAGCCTGATATCCCAGGACACAGTGGTCAGTTCTACTTCCAGCCCCTGTTGGCACTGGAGCTGGAGGCCTGGAAGCTGCGGCTCCCTTCACCAAGGAGAGAACCTGAGACTGAAGCTCCTGGCCCGTGCCCTGCCCCCAACTCGGGACCTGAGGAGGGCTCCCGCTATGCTCTGGCCCTCTGGAGTTCAGAGCTGCGGCCTCCCCATCCACCATGGGCCAGGTGTAGGTGCCCCAGGTCACCGCTTCCAAAGCAGCGCAGCTGACTTTGCCTCCATGACTTTTTAATTTTGACACCATTAGTTGTATGAGAGGTGATTTCTCTACCATTTTAAAGTCTGAGAAAAAAAAGTGAGGCAACAGGAGGGATACCCCTCAGACAGTAGAATGTAAGAGGAGTCCCCTCTGCTTCCTAGGACCCACTGGAATCACATAGTTCTGGAGGGCTCAGCTCTGCCATTTCCCAGGAGCCTCTCTTTTCATGGGGGACAGTGGAATCCCAGTTTAAATGCTGGTCTGGGTCAGGTTGCTGCTTGCCATCAAGCGATTTCCATCAAACATCTTTGCGGTCATGATCGGAGCAACCCTCCCCCACCATAGTTACAGCAAACAGGGTACCATCAGGCAAGAATAGACCTGAGAGAGTATCTACTTAATCCTGTTACAGATGAGGTCTCCAAGGCCCAGAGAGGGCAAGTGACCATCTCCAGATCACATAGCAAGTAAGGCACAAATTGAGAACTTGAATCCAGTTTTATAACACAACCCCTAATCACAGGTTGAGAAAGAACAGCAGCGAAGGGCACTTTCTACCCCAGCTTTGGTGTTATTCCTGGGAGTATGGTCTGATCAGCCTCAAAGAGGATTGTGTGGAAGAAGAAATTGTTTCATTTCCTAAATCCATGAACAATTGAAACAGCATTGGACAAGGGATCTAACAAAGAAATCCATGAGTTTGTGATGGCAGAAGGAGGTGGGTGATAAATTAGTCTCAGAGGAGAGCAGAGAAAAAAGAAGAAAATTCAGTGTGGGAGTGACACTGGGCTGGGGTGGTGGAGCCACTTCCAACCCCATTATGCGGGGACAGGCCTTGAGCCAATGGCTGCAGCCCCCAGGGGCTGGTGGGAGGAGGACAGAGCGGACTCACAGGTAGCAGTTGAGGGGAAGCAACTGTGGGTATTCGTGGCCTGCTTTAGACCAAGGCTCTAGGAAAATGTCAAGTGCTGCTAATAATAGTGCATGGCCACCAGCTCTCAGAGGCTGCCAATCACACCAGTGAGTGGGCTGCAAAGGGCATCTGGCTGGCTGAAGTGCTGGTCGTGAGGGCCGGAGCCAGGCCCAGCTTCCGCGGACTCATGCTGGCCTCTGGTTTTCTCTTGGCACCTTCATTTACCACGTGCAAAACCGGAATAGGGGAGCAATAGGAAGAGAACTTGCCCCCTTTCTACTTTACTGGGACACAGCTGAAAAGGGGTCAGCAGAGCCCTCTGCACTAGAGATGGACACAGGGTACATACCAGCTTCTTATGTAGCATTAGGTTGTTGAGATTTGTTTGCCCAAATGGCAGAACTTTCCGGCAAAATATCTTAGATCTCGGGACAAGGGACTGGCTGGAAGAAAGAATGTCTCAGTTATATCAAGGTCTCATTTTTGCTTTAGAAGTAGAAGCTGAGGTTCACACTTTCCCAAGGTAATGGGGAAAGTCATCCATTAGCCCGGCATGGTGTGCCAGACCTTGATTGAGACACTTAACCTCCCAGCCTCCAGGAGCCTGGAGCCTGTCCTCCCCGGGCTCTGAGCTTTGTGCAGATTAACTGCCCGCTGATTACAGAGAGCTATATAAATGCTAAGTGGAGTGGAGATGGGGGGATCCTGGGGGATGGGAGCCTGCGGTCCAGGCTCCCAGCTGTCTGCAGAGGCAGAGAGGCTCCGTCTGCCATGCCCACCCCTTTCCCCTACCCTGCCCCAGGCACGTTGCAGGTCATCCACAGGAGAGAGAGCCTCCAGGAACAATGGAAACTTCCCTAGAGACAGAGGGGGGTTTGGGGGAACACATGGGGTTAATGATTTCTCTAATATTTCATAGTTGTGATCCCAGCATTGGGGGAGAGAAAGAAATGCCCAGCATATGTGATCCTAATGTCTTTTTTATTTTCAATTTCTTCAAAGAGAAAATTCATGCTTGCACACATGCACACACACACATACCAGAGCACAGAAGCATTCTCATATGCATACATCCCATACATATTAAGGGTCTGGCACAGAAACACTCAGTGCATGGCTGCTATTATTTTTCTGCACAAACATAAACATAGGCAACATGAATATAGTTTTGCATAGCATCCCCAACTGTATGCACATAGACTAAAACACAAAATCACATTTGAGTGCTTAGACAATATGACAGATCCTATGCTCAGAGCATGCTGTGCTTGATCTTGAATCCTTACCCCAATCCAAGGAGATGTGAACTGCTTTGAATTCCCACTTTACCAATGGGGAAACTAAGACTTGGATTATCTGCTCACTTCACACAGCTGGTCACTGGCAGAACCACTTTGTGGAACTGTGTGTGTCTGTGTGTCTATGTGCGTGTGCATTTATGGACACAGATAACATGGAGATTTGTGCTAACCTCTCCTCAAGTCAGCATGCACATAAACACATTTGTGTACACAGATGCTCACATGCATACGTATGTAGGATTCTTTGCCTTCCTCTCTGTGGGATGTCAGGTCCTTCCTGAGAGGGGGCTTGAGGATTTATTGATGTTTGGCTAACACACTCCTGGTCACCACCTGCTGCTTCCACTTTGTGTCTTGGCCAGACCCAGGCCTGAAAGCAGAAGCCAGGCTCCCATCCTGACATAGCCACTGCCAGTATCCCTCCTAAAGGTCAGAGCTCTGCCCGCCCCAGCACTGCCTCCAGGTGATCAAATGGTGCTCAGCTTCGGGTGGAACAGCCAGCCCTGCCCAGAGTCGTCCAGACAGCAGTTTGAAGTCTGTTGGGATCACCTTTCCCCACTGGGACCTTCAAGGAGAGAGATGGGAAGGATGGGAAGAAACTGAATGTGGCTGGAGGAGGGAATTGGAAGCCTGGAAGTTCTCTCTCTGTCTCTCTCTGTCTCTCTCTCTCTCTCTCTCTCTCTCTCTCTCTCTCTCTCTCTCTCTCTCACACACACACACACACACACACACACACACACACACACACACACACCCCGAAGGAGGGAGGAAGGGAGGGAGGTCATCCCCCTCTTATACCCTTCTCCCTCCACAGGGGCAGTCCATCTACCTCCCTACTTCTAACAGACTACAGAGATTCTCTAACTCTTTAATCAGCACCAGAATCACAGGGTAGTTCTCAAAATGCTCCCCATCTCTAGAGGTTCCAGTCTGGCAGATCTGGGATGGGCCCTGGAATCTGCATTTTAGTAGGCCCCCTGGGTGGTTCTGATGAAGGAGTCCATAGACCACACTAAGAAGCACCAGTCTAAAGTAGAAGAGGTTTTCAGGAAACATAGGACCACCCAGCCCGACCCAGCTGCAGAGACAACCTGTGGGGAGTTGATGATTGAGTTCTGTGATGATCAAAGTCTCCACTGTGGTTTCTGCAGGGCTAGGAAACTTTGCTTTACTCTGTGAGCTTGGACCCTGGCCCTGGCCCCAGAGCCATTGTTCACAAGACAGATTCAACGAGGGGGATGCAGTGCATCCATTGTGGGACAAACAACAAACGTGGCTCTCTGGCCACAGCACACGTCGCCAGGGAGGGAGTTAGAACTCTGGACACTAGGGCAGGGCCCGAAGTGACTGGAGGCATGTCCTCCTGCGGTTGCTGTATGAGGGCAACATCAAGTCACAGTCTGTTCTCATGGGAGCGCATTCCGTAACTCAGGAATTTAGGGTGATTTCCTGCATTGAGGAGTATAACGTCTCCTTTAGAAGCTCCTACAAACAGGGTGCAGACCTGTCCCTGCCCAGAGGCAGAGGTGTGAACAGTAGCCCTCTGAGATTCTTCTCAGATGTGTTTTCCCATGTCCTGTGGCCACCCTCCCTCTCCATGAAGGTGCCATGGCCAACTTGGAGGAGGGAGCCTCAGCAGCCTCCCGTAATATCAGTCAACATCCCCCTAGTGAAGCCCTCCAAATTTTTAATTCAAATCTAATTTGAATTAAAAGAGCCCATGGGTTCTGCAAACATAACTTCAAACCTGGTCCTCTGGACTAACCTCTTTCAACAAATTGCCAGGCCTCAGCCCCTCCTATGCAGAAAATCTGTCCCAATTCCATTCCTCCATCCCGCCCCATGTGGCGAGCAGAGTCGGGTGGAATAATGAGAAAATCACCAGGTAGGTGTTGGAAATTGCTGCCCAGGGTGGGCTCTAAGTTCCTCTGCTAACCCTCTTTCTCTGGGGACTGAGACGGGTCTGCTATGGGAAGGCAGACTAGGGGCCATCATGCCTGGGGACTGCCCCCTCCACCAGCATCTTCAAGCCAGCACTTCCCTCTTCTCTCCACCCTTCACCTCCTATCTCTTAGCAGGGGAGCAGGACCCTGAGGGGCCCTCCAAGGACAGGAGCACAACAGGAATCCGGGTGTGAGCCTGGCTTTGAGCTGGTGACTACCTGCAGCATCCAGGCCCAGATTCCCATATTTGCCCTCCAGGGTCCTCAGGATTTCCCCCTCACCAACAAGCTCCCATCTAGTCCTCTTTTCTCTTAACTTCTAGCCTCTCATCCCCCTAAGGTGTAGCTCCCTCATTTCTTAGTCTCTGCAACCACCATCTTGCCTGGGAAGTGATCTCCCCTCCCCAGGTCTTTGGAAAAGCATCCACCTATCCTGGACATTTCCTGGAAATTAGAGTTCCCCAACCTAATTGCAGACTTGGGAGGGCCTAAGGACCAGGGTTTCCCTGGGCAGCCCGAGAGGAAGTGGACTCTTCCCTCAGTTTTACCTCTCAGGAAAGCGGGGTGGGAACAGGCCTCCTGCCTGAGACCCACAGGAGATGACCTAGTGGCTTGCTCCCATCTGCTCCTTGAGCTGGCACCCACAGGGGCATGCTTGGAGGCCTGGCCCACCCTTGTGTTATCTTCCACTCCCTCTAATATACACTTCCCCACCTGTACCCACATGTGCCTGCGCATACTTGTGTGCACACAGGTAGACACAGGCACACAGGCACAGTCTTGGCCAGTCCTTAGCCCATGAGCTCTTAACAGCCCTAGGCTAATCCTTTGGGCCCTCTCTAGAACTCTCTGTGACCCCACTTTCTTCTTTCCTCCTCTCCAACCTGGCTTCAGTATTCTTATGAAGGGATGGAGATCAACAACCTGCCCGTGGAGTTGACAGTCGTGTGGAATGGGCATTTCAACATTGACAACCCAGCTCAGAATAAAGGTGTGGAAGGGCTGGGGCCTGGCAGGGGAGGGAGGGGAAGGGACAGGGTAGAGAGGGAAGGAGCCGCCCTGCATTCTCGCAGGTGTCATTCTGCCCCCGCCTCCTGGTGGCTGTCCCTGTCCCTCTGAGCCTCTCCCTCAGCCTCTCCACCATCTGTGCTTCTCTGTTACTTCTTGAGCATGGGCTCTGTACAGCTTGACCTGGGCTGGTGGCTTCTGGGAGGAGGTGGTGTGCAAAGGACTTCCTGGGAAGGGCTGCTGAGTGCTGAGTGAACAGAGTTCCCAGAGCTTCCCATTTCAGTCCCTCTGCTTTGGCCTGGACTTTCTTTCTGGTTCTTTTTTGCATCAGAATGGCTAAGGGGGCAAAGCTGCCTTTGTGCCCCATTGCCCCAGGCTGGGACTGCACTCTTTGTCCCTCTCTGGCCCCCTCCTGTCCCCACTGCCGTTCCCAAGCACCCCTTGCCCTTGCCCTTCCCCTCTGCAGTTCACCTCTACAAGTGTGGAGCCATGCGCGAGAGCTGCGGGCTATGCCTCAAGGCTGACCCAGACTTCGCATGTGGCTGGTGCCAGAGTCCGGGCCAGTGTACCCTGCGCCAGCACTGCCCTGCCCAGGAGAGCCGGTGGCTGGAGCTGTCTGGTGCCAACAGCAAGTGCACGAACCCCCGCATCACAGAGGTAAGCCGGGGTCGGGCCTCCTGCTCCAAACGGACAGGCTCCAGGCTGCTGCGCCACACCCTGCGGAAACTGCCCAGCCGTGGTGTCAGTCACCCAGTGGTCACTGGGTGGACTTGGTCGCTCCTCCTGGCTGGGTGGTGCCCTAGTTTTCCTTCATGGCTTCCCTGGAAGCTTAGGCTTGCATCAGAGACTCTTGTTGCGGCTCGACTGTCCTGTTGGAATCTCCGAGGAGCTGGGTCAGGAAGGACTGAGTTCTTGCCAGCCCTTTCCTTTGTCTCTAAGAGCCTCGGTGGCAAGGCCTGAAGTTCCACCAGTGGCACCCTCACCAAGTGTCAGCCCGTGATTGGAGGTTGCATGGGTGTTGGGGCACAGCCCGGCTCTGGGGAGGTGAAGAAGGTCACAACAGAGAGGCCTTCGAACTCCGCCAAAACAAGCCCTGAGCTGTAAGATGGAGCACAGTTTAGGGGGACCAACGGGACACAGGCCATGGATCGAAGACCCAGGGAGGAACACAGGGAAGAGCTAAACATGCAGACACTGGGACCCAGAGAACAGGGTTTGAATCCAGGCTCCACCAGCTGTTTGTTGGGTACCTAGGTGTGGCTACTATCTCTACACCTCACCTTCCTCACATGTGTGGTGGGCCTCAGCATCCCACTTACACGGGAGTTGGAAGAATTTCATGCGCACCTGCAGGCAAGGTACCTCGCTCCGGGCCCAGTGCATGGGGATCTCACCAGACTCCTCCTCACTCATCATCATTGATAAAATCATTCCCAGGGATGTCTAAGCCAAGGAAATCACTGCCCGTGGAGTTAATTTAAGTAGTCCTGTCTCTTCTCTTCCAACTCCTCTACTCTTCCAGCATGGCCAGAGTCCCTTGCTCCCTCTTAAAATAAAAAAGAGGGCTGCATCTCTCTCTCCACATGCTCCTCCCCTGTGGCACCATGGCACCTGTGGCACCATGGCATCTGTGCCTCCAGCTCAGGGCTGAGCAAACAGTAGGTGCTCAATACCTCTTTACCATTGTGGATGCTGATCAGGATTATGAAGCAGCTGGAAGAGGGGGAAGGAGAGAAGATAAAGACTCAAGTCTCTGCCTCAGTGAACAGTGAGGACGAACTGGTACGAGGCTTTGTGCACAGTTTCCCCAATTCACACAGTATATGATCACTTAACAGTGGCAGGCAAAAATATAGGCCATATATTTGTGTGATGGCTAATAGTTGCACCGCACCTTTATACCCCTTACCTTGTCCAAACAACCACCTGTTCTGTTGGAGTCCCAGAGCTGCCGTCACAAGGTACTGCCAGCTAGGCAGCTTGCATGACAGAAATGGATCATCCTGTAGTTCAGGAGGTAGACAGTCAAGGTCAAGGTTTTAGCAGGGTCGGTTCCTCCTGAGGACTGTGAGGGAGGTATCTGTTCCCCATCTCTCTCCTTGGCTTGGAGATGACCATCTTCTCCCTGTGTGGCTTCCCATTATCTTCTCTCTGTGCATTTCTCTGTGGCCAAATTTCCCTTTTTCATTAGATCATATTGTACCAAAGCCCATCCTAACGGTCTCCTTCAAATTTAATTGCCTCTGTAAAGACCCTGTCTTTGAATAAGGACACATTCTGAGACACTGGGGCTAGGACTTCTCCCTGTGACTTTGGTGGAAACACAGTTCAAACCCATAATGTCTCCCAAGGCCAGGGTTATCATCAGGTTATTATTCTCTTCCAGACAGAGGCTAATGCTCAGAGAGGCACACATACTCTAACCAAAGTGTCAGTAACATGGTCCTGAATCCCAGGTCTCCTGAGTAATGTTCTCCTAGGTAATTGTTCTCCTGCACTACAATGGTGAGACTTCACACCCCCACTCACAAATTCTGCATGTGCACCAGGGATGTGTGAAAGCAAGATTATGGGTTTTGTGGATGAACAGCCTCACCCAGCAAAGCAGCCCCTTGGGGTGGCCCTCAAAATGTGCCCCATGCTTCAGATCCTTTATCCTCCACCTTCCTGGCTGTACAGGCTCTAAGAGTTTCTCTCAGTCCCCACTTCAGTCTCTTGCATGGTAGGAATCTAAACAGTTATTCTCAGACTTGGAGGAAATATTTGCAGAATTAACCTACAGAATGATCTGGGATAGGAGGACAGGTGGACCTCTCCTCTCCCCACTACCCCCAACCCCACACTGGGGCCCATGTCCTCCCTTCCCAGTCCCCACCCCTCACCCTCACACCTCCTCTGTGGAATGGCTCCTCCCAGAGCCCTCAACAAGAAACCAACCCAGGGGGCTGCTGTGTATGGCAGTGTGTCTGGTGCTACCGGTGGAACTTACTTACTTCTTGGCCTGGGTCCAAGAAAATCACAGGGAGGAGATGGCAAATTAAACAAATCTCCCTGTGACGGAGGCTATTTACTGCCTCCATACTGGCGTTGGCCCTAGGGGAACCTGGGGAACTAAGGAGTGGGCCAGAGATAAAATTCCTTTTTCAGTATGACAAGCCAGGGCTAGAATGTCATGGGGACACCACTGTCAGGTGCCAGTGGCACTTTGGGGACTGGCCAGGCAGACACTTGGGAAGAACACAGACTCTCCCTCCAACCTTCCCCATGTCTGTCCACATCCCTCTCATAGAAATGGGCCTAATGTCTCTAGGGAAGCTGTTTTTCCACTGCAATGGGAATACACTTATACACAGGCTCACACCCTGCATGCGCTCACTGACAATCACACGCACCCTCACGGGGATGTGTAGGAGGTGGGAGATAGCTTGACTGTGGCAGGTAAGCAGTCTCACCTGGAGAAGTTGCCACTTGGTGGGGAGGGGAGCACAGCCTAGTTTCTTCTGCTTCCTCCTTCTTTCACCCTCACCCCAGGTTCGAATTCCCACTTGTGGCCCTGCGGGGTTGAGGAGAGTAGGATATGCTGGAAAGGAATAGAGATAGAATCTCTGGGCTCCTTCCATTCTAATCCTGCTGACATTGGCTAAGGTCCAGGTGCTGGTGCTCATAGGTGCCAGGAATGGAAGCATGCCCTTCTCTGGCCCGTGAAACGCCAGGATGAGATTGTGTTAACTATACAGCCCCCACCTCAAAGCAGGCACTTGGATGTTGAGTCCTCACATTTTAATCATGGGTTTTTGACATGGATTTAGGAGAGAAAGCCAATACACTTTGACCTGTGTATGAGGATAAAATTGAAATTAAACCTAAATCCATGTGGTACCAGGCCAAACAGCAAAGGCAAAGAAGTTGTGACAAATGCTGATAACAATTCCGGAAAGATGTTTGGACAGTTGTAGGTTTTATTACAGTGACAATGCAAGACATAAAGATTGTAATGTTACTGAAAATCCCACAAGGAGGAGTGAGACAGACCTGCTCCTAGAGACTCAGGATCGGAGGAGGAGGGGGCTGGGAGTGGGAAGGATGAGGGACAGGCACAAAGAATTGTTGCCATGTAAGTGTCACAAAGAAGGTATCTTGGAATTTAAGTGGAGAGAGGAAGAACACAGGGTTGTGGGGCAGTGTCATTTGAGAAGCATCTTGAGAGGTGGGTAGGGTCACATAGGTATAGAGGGCTCTGGGTGGATAGCAGGGGTTTTTATTTTCCTTGAGAGTAGAACCAACACAAGCAAATGCTAGAAGGCATGAATCCCAGTTTTCTATGAATCACCCAGTAGCATTGCTGGTCACGTTCCATCCCCTCCTCTCTTCTTCTATGAAATGGGAAGATGTACCATAGGCTTTGAATATTGTTCCTAGAGACACACACAAACACGGACTGTTTTCCTGGAAGCTACTATACATTGATTACCACAGGCTTTGGGTGCCCTTGGGGACTTCGAGCCACTCAGGGACTCTGGGGCAGACGAGAGAAGAGCCAGCAGCCTCTCCTGGCCTCATCAGCAAGTGAGTGATGGCAGTATCTTGGTGTCTGTCTAATTACTTCTTTTCCTGCCTCTAGATAATCCCAGTGACAGGCCCCCGGGAAGGGGGCACCAAGGTCACTATCCGAGGGGAGAACCTGGGCCTGGAATTTCGCGACATCGCCTCCCATGTCAAGGTGGCTGGTGTGGAGTGCAGCCCTTTGGTGGATGGTTACATCCCTGCAGAACAGTAAGTGAAGTTGCCCAAAGCACAGGAGGAACAGGGGAGGGAAGACAGGTTAGTATTAGGGATGTCCTGGTCAGCAACTAGGTGCTCTCAGAGCTTGTTGTGGGGGAAAAAGGAGAATCACCCTAATATTCTAGAGTTGGAGGGTGGACTCCCACAACTCCCTGCGTGCTGAGCTAGCTAGCTGCCATACTGGGGAAAGTGTAGAGAGGAAAAGGAGAAATAGCTGGGAGAGAAAGGTGACCGTTACCTACTTGGGGTATAAGGCTGCACGGAAGGAAGGGAGACAAAGCAAAATGAAAATCTGCAAGAGAAGTATGAGTCCAATTCCTTCTGCTCTCCCCAACTTCCTACTCATATCCCTCCGCCATCACTGATCCTGTGCTACTCTCTGTGGAAACTGACAATGAAATTCACACCCACTCTCAGGCTGTGGGTGCCTTAGATTATTTTTCTCTTTGAAAGTCTGCTGGCCCACTGAATAGGTCATTCAACAAATGACCCTGACCTGTAACCCATCTAGTAGAGGAGGTTCGTGAATCATGCATGGCCTTGTAAATAAGTAAGCACCATCTTCCAGCCCAGCAAACACAACTATGAAAATGTTTACCAGCACTATAGAATCTCTATTCCATACCGTCTTTGTTGCACCTCCTGGAGTGAAATCTTGTCACTTGTGCTGTATGCATAAATTATTGACTCTTCACAAGGCCTCCCCTAGGTATGTGAGTGCAGTTTCCATTTCTGCTTGCTGGGTCTTGCCTAGGTTTACTGATTCTGAACTATCACTACCGCCATCCTCAATTGCTCCTGATTTCCATGAGGTCTCCCCAAGATGCTCATAGCAGATCAGATGGTTTAAGGATCTAGTCTTGGTAGGACTCACCTCTCTGGTCCATCACCAGTTAGTTACCAAAAGATCTTTCTATGGCTCTTTCAACTTTCTGACACCTTTCTGGAATGAAACCAAACTAGGCCACTGCTAATATATTGTGATTTGAGGAATTTTAAATATCCTACTTTGGATTTACATATCCAGATATCAAAAGTATTATGAAGCCACATGATTAAAATAATGTGATACCAGTTAGATCAGTAAAGTAAGATAGAGGACCCAGAAAAAGAATGCTGATGCATACAAATTTAGTTTGTAATAAAGGTGATATTTCAGATCACCCAAGGAAAGATCATTCAATAATTGATGCTGGTTAACTCCCCGGAAAAAGTACAATACCAGATCCTTATTCCACATTATACACCAAAATAAATTCCAGATGGATTAAAGAGTTACGTTTAAAAAATGAAACTGTGAAAGGATTAGAAGAAAATGCAGGTGGAAATTTACTTGATTTCAAGAAGGCGAACTTGTGCAAAGTATAACTGCAACAGAGGAAATTATAAAGAAAAAGATTAGGGGATTTGAGTACTTAAAACCTTAAAACTTGTGCATCAAAAATCATTGCAAGCAAAATAAAAATGTGAATGATAAACTGGGAGTCTGGTTACATCCTATTACAGTTAATAAGTACTTTTTCTTTATATATAAAGAGCTTTTATAAATAAAAGGCAAAGATCACAAAATGATCAAAGAGCTTGAACGTACAATTTATGAGATTAAAAAAGAACCAAAAGTCATACAAAAAATAAATGTTTAACAGCAGTAGTAATCAATGAAATGCAAATTAAAACACTAGGGAGTGGTTTGTGAAAGTTAATGCCCAGTGCAGGAAAGGCATGAGAAGTAGCTGACTCCTTCACTCATGGTGCAAGAGGAAATTGGGACAAACTTTCTGGAAGGAGATTTGGAAATGTGGGTCAAAGGCCTTTAGCCTAGCCATCATACTTCCAGAACTTTCTCTAAATAACCAGAATACACAACTATTTATTTTCAAGAATGCTTATTTCAGCCTTATTTATAATAGTAAAAACTCAGAAGTGATTTACATGTGTAAAAACAGGGAATTCGTCAATTTAATTAATTATTGTATAAGCACAGGAAAGAAAACTACACAGCCATTAAATCTGATATTATAGAAGAATCATGACCAGGCATATACTCAAAGTATATTAAGTGAGAACACAGGTTCTTGGAACACAGGTTACAAGCCTAATATAGAGTTTCCAATCAGTTTTGTAAAAGAAAATTAAGACTGGCCACAGAAACACCAAAACGTTGACACTGGATGTTTCACGTGGGTGCAAGGCAGTGTGGCATGGTACATAGGCAAGAACTTGGACTTTACAAGGAGATTCCTGGGACTGGAGCCTTGGCTCTGCCACTTACTAACTGGGTGAATGTGAGCAAGTTGCTCAACATTTTATTTGCCTCCATTTCTTCATTTATAAAATGAGGGTAATAATGGCATCTACTCCATGGTCTTATGGAAAATTACATTCTGAATGGTACAACTGGGGGGTATGTAAGTATGACAAGTGCTTTTATGTACTTTCTATTTTTTTTAAACACCAAACATGCATTAATTATGTGATCTGGATAGCAAGGTATTACTTGTTCTGGAAGCTTACTCAAAAGTTGTTTCTAAGAGAAACATAAAACATAGAAGCCACAAAGTAAAGAACAACCAATTTAACCACACAGGTGCTTTTAAACTTTAGTGTGGCAAAAGACATTGGAACCACAGTTGAAAGATGACAAGCAAGGAGAAAATCACTGCAATATTTATAACAGACAAAAGTTAATACTCCTAATTCAGACAATCTATCAGCAAGAAAGAGGGCTTCACCAGAAAAGTCAAAGGAAAGGCTGTATGAGATTTTAAAAACACACCCATGTGAAAAAATATGAAACCTCACTCATAATTTGTGAAATAAAAATTAAAATGAGATTCCCCCTCATTGGATTGTTCATATCTGGTGTTGGCGAAAGAGCAGACCATCGATAGAAGTGCCTGGTCCAGACTTCTTAGAACGTTATTTGGCTCTACCTACCAAACATTAAATACGCAAACTGACCCAACAGTTTCCCTCCTTAGAAATCTATCCTACTATACAGTGCCTAAGGATGTGTGTGTCAGTTGGTTCATTTTGCAGAATAATTTGGAGTAGCAGAAAAATCAGGACAACTAAACGTTCAATAGGAAGATGGTTGTGTAAATGATAGTGCAATCATCAGAGGAGACACTGTGAGGCTGCTGAAAAGAAAAATGTCAAGCTGTGTCTATAGAGATGGGAAGGAAGGTCCACGCTATTGTGCTGAGCAAAAACGGAAGTGTTTATAGCAGTGGATATGTTATGTTTTGCTTTTATTTAAAAAAAATATATCTTTCCTCACATATGTATGTTTATAAGTATAATTGTATATATATGTAAAAACACATTTATGCTTATGTTTGCCTGCATATGAAATACAAATATAAATATACATATGTGTGTATGTATATGTGTGTATGTGTATGTAAAGATATATATTGGGCAAGTTGCCTAACTTTCCTTTGCCCCAGTTTCTTCATTTGTAAAATGAAGAATACATATACATATATACATAGATATATGTACACATAATATATTTATATATTATGTCTGCAAAGATATATATATACACACACACACTTAAGTTTTAAGTATATATATAGTTTTAAGTTTTAAGAAGAATGAGGCACTCACTTTTTACTGCCATACTCTGTACTGTTTGACTGTTGGATTATTTTAAAAAAGGTATAAACAAATTTTGTAATCAAAGCAATAAAAATTTTTAGAAAGGAAAAAGTTCACACACGCATACACACACACATACACACTCACTCAATTATCCCCTCACCTGGCCTGGAAGCTGGGGCTGGCTAGGAAGCAAAAGCACTTCACTGAAGCAGCCCCAAGCTCCCACGTGGGGACCAGAAAACCTTAGGTCGCTCCAAGTTCTGGTTTGACTTGCTGCAGCCCTTGGGTAAGTCACTTTGCCTCTCTGGACTCTGCCAGTCCTATTCCCCAAGGGTTTTGACTAGAACATATCCGCCAGTCTAGTTGACAACTGAGTAGATAATCATGAATTAGAGACTGAACATCTAGAGTCATAACAAAGGGACCCTCTTCTAGGCTCGCTCAAAGGAGATCCCATAGGTCAAGTTTCCTCACTGCCTGACAATTAAGGAGAAGACCCTGCTAGGAGGAATTAGGATATCTTCTCCTTCCTCCCCTACCTGGCCATCCCTGAGATCCTACTGTGGAGAAAGGGACCTGGGTAGATGCTGTGGGGTGCAGGGTCTTGGCTGGAAGTCCTGTGACCCGTGGAATTTCTCCTATCCTCCCCGCAGGATCGTGTGTGAGATGGGGGAGGCCAAGCCCAGCCAGCACGCAGGCTTCGTGGAGATCTGCGTGGCTGTGTGTCGGCCTGAATTCATGGCCCGGTCCTCGCAGCTCTATTACTTCATGGTGAGTCTTGACCAGCAGTGATCTGGCTGGGTAAAGGCCACAGAGCTCATTACCATGATTGCTGGGCCCCTCTAGAGCTCTGTGGGCAAACCCAGGGCAAGGGCCTGCCCTGCAACCTCCTTCAGTTCATGAGAATCCTGTCTGATAGTGAGAGCACAGCCTTTGAAGTCTGGAAGACCTGGATTCAAATCCAGACTTTGCTGTGCCTGGCTGTATGGTTTCAGGTAAGTTGCTTTAGCTCTCAGGGCCCAGAGTCCCCAGATGGGTACATGGCAGTGTGACACAGTAGGTAGGCAAGAGCTTGGACATCACAAGGCAACTCCTGGGATTTGATCCCTGGCTCTTCCACTTACTAACTGGGTGAATGTGGGCAAATTGCTCAACACTTTGTTTTTGCCTCAGTTTCTTCATTTATAAAATGAGGATAATAATAGTATCAACCCCATGATCTTGTGGAAAATTACATCAATGTATTTATGACTTCTAGTATCATTTGTTTTATTATTTCTGTGGTTGCCACCATTGCTTCCATTTTCTGACCCGTTCCTGCACACTCATGGCCCATCGTACCATCCTATCGCCCTCACACTTCTCCCTCACCCCAATGTCTTAGTCTGTTTACTGCTGCTATAGAAGAATGTCTGAGACTGGGTAATTGATAGAGACGAGTCATTTATTTGATTGCTTGTTCTGGAGGCTGAGAAGTCCAAGATCTAGGGGCTGCATCTGGCAAGTGCCTTCTTGCTGCGTCACCTCGTGGCAGAAAGTGAAAAGTCAGGAGACTACATGCAAGAGAGCATGAGCGGAGAGGGTAGAACTCCCTTTCATAACAAACTCCCTCTTTGATAATAAGCATGTTCCTGTGATAGTAACATTAATCCATTCATGAGGGCAGAGCCCTTGTGAACTAATCACCTCTTAAAAGTCCAACATCTCAACACTGTTTAATTGGGGTTTAAGCTTTCAAGACATGACTTTGGAAGATGCATTCAAACCATAGCACCCACCCACCATTATCCCTATTTGATGACCTCATTAACCCCTGCCCACCACTCACCTGCATCCCCAATGCATTTCCCTCTAACCACACCATTGCCCCCTACCCACACCATTGCCCTCACCTCTCTCACCCTAGCACCCCCTTCCCCATTCCATGGCCTCTCTGAGGATCTCTCCCCAGTCCTTAAATTCCTTCCTGCCTGGAACCTCTCATCAAAGGCTGGCTGACAAGTAGTTCTATGGGACAGAGGCTTTTGGAATCTCTCAGCCTTGTGATTATGGAGATGGTGGAGACATGAACACACTCCCTGCCGCACACACCCATCATTTTAAAAACTAAACCTCTCAGATTAATGACAGCTGTAGTGGTATAATTTCCTCATGATTCTGAGCTGCTTTTGGAAGCTGGAAGCCTGAAGTGATGGATTTTATGCCTGGCCATCAAATGCCCTGAAATATGTCATGGGGAATTTGGCATTCATTCTCCTTCCTCTCTCTCTCCCTCTTTCCTCCTTTTCCCCCCATTGCCTCTCTCTCTCTCTCCTTCCTTCCTCTCTCCCTTCCTTCCTTCCTTCCTTGATCCCTTTCTCCCTCCCTTCCTTTCTTCCTCCTTTCTTTGCTTCCATCCTTCCTTCCTCCCTCCTTATCTCATCTTCCTTCCTCCTCCTCCTTTCTTCTTCAACTGACAGCCATTGATCGCCTTACACAATGCCTCTCACTAGATTATGTAATGAGTGCTTGTTTAATTGAGTTGGATTTTATGACTTGATGGTTCTGGCTGTGGGGGTTAGGATGAGGAATAAGTTCCAACACAGCACCTCCCTCAGGAGGCCCACAGTCTAGAAGGGGAGGTGAAAGCAACTGAGCTCCAGTACTTGACACAGACTTGAACGTGGTCAGGGCCAAATCTTAGAGAAACTTGAGTGTAGTGCGGCACCGTGACTGGGACTGCAGCTGCATCTGCTCCACCTCTGCTCTCCGAGGGCCAAACACCCCCTGGATGCAGTTGGCTATCACTGAATGCACATGGGAATTCATAAAATGAGTATAACATGCGCATATAATGGGGTTCATGGAAGAGTCATTTTCCTTATTTGTTTAGGATTTGTACCCACCACCTTCTTCTAAAGCATATGATGGAATTTCCAAGGGGAACCCAGTAGACATTAAGACAACTAATGAGAAATGTACATATATATTTGTATATAAAGTATGCATGTGTGTGTGCGTGTATATATATATAGTATATGATATAGACATAGAGACAGAGAGGGAGGGAGAGAGAGAGAGATGGAGAGAGGAGGGATGACATTCACCAGGTATTTGCTAAAATTGGGCAAGAAATCTGGCTTTGAAAATTCCTGGCAGCCAAAGTAAAATGGGAGGAAACTGCTGCATGGCCAAAGCAAACACTGGACTTCCTTGGCCAGCCACTGCCCAGAGCAGCTTTCCATCCTGAGGTTCTTGGCAGTGATCCTGAATGATAAAGTGGACAGGGCTAGAGCCACCTCCAACTTATTAAGCTGATGGCTTCTTTTGAACCTTAGCTGCCTCTGCCCTGCATCCCCAGTCAGGCCCCTCACTCCTGTGGCTCAATCAAGGCCACCACCACGTGGCTATCCAGCCATATCTCCACGTGGCCTACCCAGGCTGTCAGCTCCCATAAACAGTGCATCCTCCTCTCTTGCCCATTCCCATCAGTGGTCCATCCCCTAGGCCTGCAATCCTGCTGGACTGTGGCTCAGCATGCCTTCATTCCTGACATCAATCCATCACTATGTCCTGGAGTCTTCCTTTTCCCATTCTCTTTGCCATAACAATAGCCTCCTTAAATCCTTCCCTTGCTTTTCTCTGTTGTAATCCATCTACCATCATATCAGCTTCCACCTCAAGAAGAGCCAAGGCTCCCCTCCCTGTAAGACATTGTCCGGGCTCCTCTGTCTGCTTCCCCATTCAATCCTATTTTGCCAGCCTTTGCATTGCTTGCCACCTTACCTTCTCTGTCTCCTTCTCCTGGTTGCATGAGCCGTATCCCCCTTATTGGTCAAAGCTGTGCTTGGGACCCTATCCTCGGTCTGTGAATGCACAGTCCTGAGCTGTGGATACCCACAGGCCCTGCGCCCCACCCCACTTCCTGGGACTCCAGACATCTGCCTGCATCACACCACTCAGGGGGTCCTCTTTGCGCCCTGCTCCTCTTATCAAACCAATCTGTCTTGGGAGCCACTTGCCTTGGCCAGCCACCTGCCCAGAGCAGGGTTCCTTGGCAGGGACCCTGGAGGACACAGTCGACAGGGCGAGAGTCACCTCCGCCTCATTAAGCTGATGCTTCCTTTAAGACTCTCTGCCTTTGCTCTGCATTTCCAGCCAGGCCCCCACCGCTGAGGCTCCATCAAAGATCAGCCCAGGACCCTCCTTTCTTTGGGAGCCCCACAGTGCATAGGCAGCGCTAAACCTCCCAACACAGGAGAGTCTCCTGGGGCGGGACGGGCATTAAACAAAATGCCCTGGACCTCTCCCTGCCTCCTGCCAGGACTAATTAAACCCAATGCTATGGATCCTGGGTAATTCTGAGATGCAAGCTGGGCTGAGGCCCCCTGACCTAGGAGAAAGGGCGTTTCCTGTGTGGCTCCTGTGTGCCAATGCACTCAGCTCTCTGCTTTTATTCTTATAATAAGCCTGTGTGCTACACATTGGAAAGTCCCATCTGCCCTCAGGAAGGGTCCAGTCTTGCCTGTGTGATTGTTCCTACCCTGTAGAGGGGTGTGATTGAATTTAGGGCATTAAGGGAGGTTTCCTAGAAGAAGCTGGAGGGAAAGATGGGATTTGTATAATACAAATAGAATATAATTTTCCATGTGGATCTGAAGTGGTGGGAGGCTGTTCCCAGCATAAGGTCTGACAAAGTAGTACACCAAAAGATGGGAACAGGAGGGAGAGGGAAGAGGGTGGGTGGTGAGGAGGAGAGGCTGAAGCAGAGGCAGGTCAGGACAGATGACAGAGGTTGCCACAGGCAAATATGCATTTGTCTGGTGGGTCCCTGCAGCTCAAAGATTTGTGTCACTTTTCTACTTAAGGGACATCTTTGAGGAATGGCTCTGGTGCCACATGTTCACTTGGGAAGACTTTTAGGGAGGAGAAATAGTGCTAGGGACCTTAGTCTCTTTCTCTGGCCCCTTGCATTTAAGGGTTGTGTCATTGAGGCCCACCCCCATTCCTCGCACAGAGTTTCTAGGGATTCCAGGTGGGAGTGAGGGACAGAGGTCCCCATGAGCCTCCGCAGGGGTTGAGAAGGGACAGAACCCTGTCTATCACACTTTCCAGAGTCTCCGAGCCCTCATGACCTTCTCGTCTACCAGGAAGCTTACAGGTGCACTCTTTGGGCCCTACACAGAAGCCTCTAGCTCCCCTGGAGTTCTGAGACAGCCAGGAAGCTCTTTTCCCAGGACTTGGGGCATGTTGGAGAGACCCTTTTTAGTACCAAGGCTAGAGGGAAGACTTGTCCTCTCCGACAATCAGGCCAGACTCCAATGTGTGGGTTTATTCACCAAAAACCAAATGCCAAGGCCAAGGGGCCCCAGATTAGCACTCTGGGCTGTCACTAGCTGTTCCTAAAGGTCTCCATGCAGGGAATGCTTTCCCCCTTCCCTCCACCTCCATTCCAAGTGAAGGAGGTGGCAAATAATGCAGAATTTGATTTACCATGCAAACTCACCGTGAAATATTTATGAAGCATGGCTTGAATAATTAATAGCTTCTCACAACTCTAAAACATGTATCCATAACATCCTGTCCCCACCAGTGAGCCCCTTGATAGTGCCCCAGCAACACCTGCAGGAATTACTGACTTCTACCCCTTCTAAGAACCCTCACCCATAGGCTGCCAGGGAGCACCAATCCCCATCTATTTTAACTTCCCTGAGTTCAACTCTGTCTCTCTAGGACCATCTCTGCATTGAAGCCTGTGTGTACAATCAATCAATCAATCTCTCTCTCTCTCTCTCTCTCTCTCTCTCTCTCTCTCTCTCTCTGGGAAGGTTGGTGGGATTCCTTTAAGGTGGGGCACAAGTACCATTTGAAGAGGTACTGCAAGTTACAGAACAAGAAAACTGCCAGGAGCCTTGGAGATCACCACTTTTTGGCTCAGCCCCCTGATTTTGTTGACGAGAGAGGTGAAATGTCTTGTCCAGAGTCATACAGCGAGATCCAGGCAGAGCTGAGAAAGGAGGGCTCTTTCTGCAGCCTCACCCCACCCTCTTCCTGGCCTCCAGTTGAGCCAAAATGATAAGCTATTCCTTGGCTTGGCCCATGTTACAGGGATGCTAGACCTGGGATCCAGAGACAGGGTGCTGGGACCTGGTGAGGCAGGTCAGGAACTGTGGTCTGTGTGTCTCCCCACCTGCGTGCCCTGATCCTGGACCTGGAGGCGTGTGTGCCAGGTGATAGGGAAGCTCCAGAGCTTTCCTATCAAAGCATCTCCAAGGGGAGGTTGTCAGCCTGCTCTGAGGAACTGAGAGGGTTGACTTTTGGTGCTGAATTCTTTAAGGAGGAGGTAGCTGGGGAAGGGAGAGAAATCTTCATTTAAATGCAGATACAGACTTCTCACCTGGGACTGAGGAAAGTTTTTCCATTAAAATGCTAATGAAAGAACAAACTGCAACTCCAAATCCCCAGCTGTCAAGAGCTTTTTTCTGCCCTGCCCCCAATCCGGACTCCTCACTGGTCCCATTCTGGCAGAGGGCTGGGGGCAGCCCTTGAAAGCAACTGACTGTTTTCTGCTTCTCTCTCTGAGTTTCCCTGGGGCTCTCACTTCCCATTGCTCTGCCACTGGGTGCTTTGGGCAGCTCTTTGTAGAGACCTGTGGGAGAGATAGTTTACCACCCAAGAACAGAGCTGTAGGTTGGAAATGGGTTGAGAACTGGAGCTCTGGGGTCAGATCTCAGTTATGCCATTTTTTAGCTCTGTGACCTTAGAAAACTAAGTTAACATCTCTAAATCTCTTCTGTAAAATAATAATGCCTACTTTATAGAATTGATTGGTGATTAAATTATATATGTATGTGTATAGGGATATACATATAATGTGTATACATATACATATTATAAGATATAAATTATATATGTATGTGTATATATCCCTATATACACATACATGTATAATTATGAAGACATATAATCTGACACTTAAAAAATAAGTACATGGCAACTATTAGTATTACTAGTACTAAGGTAGGTATGCAAACTCTCAGGGTCTGGAGCATTACCTATCCATACAAGCTTAAGAAAACTGTCCCGGTCTTCTGGGAGACCGCTATTACCAAAGATTCCAGAAAGCAGCTTGGGGGAGTGGGGTGCTGCCTCATGCCTGCCCAGAAGCCTCCTCCACCCCTTCCCAGTTGTGTCTCAGGCCACATCCTTTCTACACAGACACTGACTCTCTCAGATCTGAAGCCCAGCCGGGGGCCCATGTCTGGGGGGACCCAAGTGACCATCACAGGCACCAACCTGAATGCCGGAAGCAACGTGGTGGTGATGTTCGGGAAGCAGCCCTGTCTCTTCCACAGGTAACTCAGAGGGCCCCTTTCTGCAGCACCAGAGGGGGAAAGGTTAGACAGGTAGATCACTTCAGGGTAGTTTCATTTTTATTGCAGAGAGTTGGGAGGGTGTAACCACCTGACAGTTTCTTCTTGACAGCTGCACAGATAGAGCCAATTTCCTGAGACAGCATTATTGCAATAGAGAAAGAATTTAATTGATACAGAGCCAGCTAAATGGGAGACAGGAGTTGTATGATTCAAATCAGCCTCCCTGGAAATTTGGAGACTAGGATTTTTTAAAAGATAATTTGGCAGGCAGGGGGTTAGGGAGTGGGGAATGCTGATTGGTTGGGTTGGAGATGAAATTGTATAAAGTTGAACCAGGATTTTCTTGCTGTCTTCAGTTCCTGGGTGGGATGGCAGAACTAGTTGAGCCACATTACTGGTCTGGGTGATACCAGCTTGTCAATCAGAATTCAGGATCTGAAAAGTACCTCCAACAGTGATCTGAAGTTTTACAATAGTGATGTTATCCATAGAGGCGATTGGGAACATCTGGAATCTTGTGGCCTCTGGTTGCTTATGTGCCTCCTGAGTCATCATTTTTGATCTTGTGGCTAATTTATTAGTTTTTCAAAGGTGGGCTCTCTGGTCCCCAGGCAAAGAGGGGGTTTGTTTAAGGAAAAGGCTGTTATCATCTTTGTTACAAAGTTAAACTATAAACTAAATTCCTCCTATAGTTAGCTTGGTCTGTGCCCAGGAATGGACAAGGGTAGCTTGGAGGTGAAAAGCAAGATAGGGTCCGTTAGGTCAGACATGCACCGTGATAATTTTTCTATGTCAGACTTTCCTCACTGCCATACTTTTTGCAAAGGTGATTTCAATCACCTTATGGCTTAGAAGTACTCCTCCTACCTAACAAAGTGGACATGCTCTTTGGGAGAGAATTTGGGCTCAGTATGGAGACCTGTCTGCCCTCCCTTCCCTGGATGGGCCCCATATGCTTCATGGCCCATCAGTTAGCCCTGGTGACCCCATAGCACCCACTCTGCAGAACCCTAGGATACCCCGGAATGCAATTTGAAATCTACAACTAAAGCCCATTCACCAGGGCCAGATGCACTCTGGGAGCTGCAGAGCCAGCTGGACCTTCTCAGAGATGATAGGCACAGCAACCCAGTGGCTGAGGTTGAGCCTACAAGGCCAGGTGACCTTGCCTCCCCTGGTCCCACTGTGGAGTCCCAGAAGGGCACACCTGCCGTGAGCTGGAGCCTAGGGGATAGGAGCAAGGCAGGAGGTACATTCAGTGAAGGACACTAGGCAATGTGGCTGGAGATGCTCCTTCAGCTGGCCTAAGATTCTCTAGAGAGAGGATTTTCCCTGAGAAGGCTATGCTGAGGGTTATGACAATTCCCAAGTCAGACCCGGCCAGGCCTGGCATCAGTAGTGTTAAAGAAACAATTATTCTGACGCTTGTTAAAATGGCAAGAAAGACTTAGGACGATTGCAATTGATGTCAAGACTACTGCAACAGGGGAAACAGATGGAGCTCAACTCCAAATACTACAAAGACAGCGGGGGGTTTGTAGCCAATGAGCAGAATAAGGAGCTCAGTGAATGAAAAATCACTAAGAGGAAACATCAAGGTAGGTGGACTCCTGCTAAACCAACTTAACATGATTCTTGCTGAAGGCAGGCCAGGGTGATCAGATATCAAGTACGGGAGGATTCTCCCAAACAGACTTAGCCAGATTCTTGCTAAAAAATCGAGGCTAGACAGGCCAAAGACAGACCCAGGGATGAGGCCCGGTTGAAAAGAGGGCTCAGAGGAACCTGTCTAAAGTTTGGCCGAGGAGAGAGTCTTTGTCACTGGGTCTCCAGCTTTCTATCTGAGAGCACCCACCCATGGCCTCTGAGCATCCTGACATGCAGGGAGCAGTGTGGGAGGGCCCTAACTCAGGACCTCTGTCCTCCTCAACACTAGGCACCCAATGCTGTGTCTTCCTGCCCTCCAGGCGATCTCCATCCTACATTGTCTGCAACACCACATCCTCCGATGAGGTGCTAGAGATGAAGGTGTCGGTGCAGGTGGACAGGGCCAAGATCCACCAGGACCTGGTCTTTCAGTATGTGGAAGACCCCACCATCGTGCGGATTGAACCAGAATGGAGCATCGTCAGGTAGGAGCTGGCCCAAGTAGACCTTAATGCTCCTGGACCTCTGTTTCCCTTCCCTGACTCTCGAGAGCCAAGGAGAGTTCTGGGGGCCCAGTTCTACTTGGGGAACTGATAAACTGGAATTGGTTCCAAGTACCCCCAAATCAGACCTTCCTACTGTGGTTCCCTCCTTCCACTGAGAGCACCTCTGTGCCAAACCCAGCCTGGAGGCCAAGCTCCTATAACAGCAAGAACCCACCTTCCCCAGTTCTGGGACAGGAACTGTGTTAGAGGCCATGTCCCCATGCTGCAGTGACTGCCGGGGGTGCCAGGCTACTCTTCTCACTTCTGGTAGACATAGGTGCTAATCCTGGTCCCACCTTCAGGCTGAGGGGTGTGGAAGAAGGAGTTAGATCAGGCCTGACTACTCCTTGTAGTCAGCTTACGTGGGGGAAGCTGTGTCCTGAGCCTGGAGGCCCCATCCAGATACCCATCCTCTCTGCTCCTGGCTGCCTGCTTACATTTCTCCTCCCCTCTGCTGTAACCTCCTCAAGGGCAGAGTTTAGGTCTTGTTCCCTGCTTTTTCCCAGTGCCCAGCCAGATGCACTGAACACCTGTCTCAGAGGGAGGGGACCAGGCATTGGAATGTTGGTATAGAAAGGCCCTGGGGCAGGGACTTGGGGACCTTCATTTACCTTGGGCAAATTGGTATTCTTCCTGGGCCTCTGCCTATTCAGTGATTCATCCGGGGATTTTGAAATCCCAGGATCTCTAGGGTCCCTGGAGTAGTATGTCTCCCATCAGGGGTGAAGGGGTAGGCACATGGCATAAGTCTGCCTTTCCAGACCCTGGATAGCACATGGGAATGAAAAGATGCTACAGAGGGCACCCTACGCAAGGCTCACAGAGATCACTGGGAAATCACTGTAACAGGGGCAGCATGAGAAGGGTCTCAGCCCAGCTCCACTGCTTACCAGCCAGGTGACCTTAACAGTTATCTCACCTCCCTGGGGCCAGAGTCCCTCATCTGTCCACTCTCACATAGGCAGCTGAGAGACTGAAGTGAGATGCACATGCACAGGGCAGTGCCTGGCTCCGCCCCCTCCCCCTGCCCCCTCCTGGGTCCAGGCCTCTCACTGTCTGCTTCAGTTCTCAGGGGCGTGGGGCTGGGGGAGTGAGCAGGAAGTACATGTAGAAGTGGTCTCCCCGGGCTGAGGCAGAGAGCAGGGATGTGTCCAGTCCAGGGAACAATCTTTTTATAATCCAGGGATCGGCAAACTCCAGTCTGTGGGCTGAATCTGGCTAGCCACCTGCTTTTGTAAATAAAGTTTTATTGGCGCACAGCCATGCTCATTCGTACATGTATTGTCTATAGCTGCTTTCTCACTATAACAGCAGAGTTGAGTAACTGCGACAGGGACCATATGGCCTGTAAAGCCTACAATATTTACTATCTGGTCCTTTACAGAAAGAGCTTGCCACCCCCTGCCTTAAGCCCAAAGGAAAGACAGCCTTTGCCTGCTGAGATGAGATTTGGCCGTCCTCAGCAGTTACTTTATAAGGCCCAAACCTTCTGAGCTTTAGCCATGACCTTAAGGCAGATGAAGACCAGAAGGCACAGAGGGGAAGGTCGTCTGTAGAAAGCCATACCAGGATTTGGCCCCAGGAAGTTGATGCAGCCCTTTGTGACTTAGTCAACAAACTTTGCAACTCTGCGAAATTCACAGCCTGGTATAATTCAGTTCTTCTTTGTGTCATCCTCATAGAAATAGAGGTGTCACCCTTCCTGGCACTCAGCTGCCGTTCCTGCATCATGCTCCCACTAGGAGGGAGGATGGAGACAGACATGTTCTGGGTCTGCCAGCCAGCTCCAGGGCTTTTCTTTAAGTTAATCAAGTCTGAGGATGGGGTGAGGCTCTGCTCTTATGAGCCGCCTGGGTTACTTGTGAACAGTGATGGTGGGCGTTTGATAAATGTGTGTTGAATTGGTGATTGGGAAGATGGCTAGACACCAGAAGGTCATCTACAGCACTGTCGCATGTGCAGGAGCCTCTCTGAGTTTCACAGGAATCTTCCTCTGTGTGTGCACACACGTGTGTGTGTGTGCGCGCGCATGCGAGCAAGGAGAGGGGGGAAGCAACTGGCAATATGAAGACAGGCAGATGGATAGATGGGTGGAAATGAATGTGGGTGTGTGTGTCAAGGATTCTTTACTCATCAACTTATAGCTAATTAACTTGCTAAAGCCTGTTTTAGATAGCAGGATTCTTCTCGAAGATGCTCCTTTGATTGGGGATCAGGCTATTTCTCATTTTTCTTTGAGTAGCCCCCGGGAGGACACAGTCCACTACAGTACTGCCCACCACTTTATGCCCACTTCTCAGCTGCCCTAAGGATGGGCACTGATGTCCAGGTTTCTTTTGAAAAGCGACACAAGATGAAGCTCCTAAGCCCTCCCTGTCAGCAGTCCTGTGTCCTCCCTGTCAGCGGTCCTGTGCCACCCCAGGGTGCAGGAGACCCGAGTCCCAGAGCGTTTCTCACTTGCATTCACATTTGCATTCATGGACCCTCTGCCTTTCCCAGATCTCAGCCTGATCAAAGCCTCCAACGTGGAAACTTGTAAAATGATTGCCCTGGGGGAACAGACTGTGCTCAGCGCCTGGAGGATGTGGTGGGGACAATCTGGAGCGAGGCTTTCATGAGGCCAAAGCTAATGTCTAAAAAATCCCAAGATTAGCAAGGACCAAGGGAAGGATGGAGGAAGAGACACCAAGGGGTTGCAGAGAAGCAGCTGGCACAAACCAAAAGGTCTTGGAGAGCTAAGGGGGCTGTGCTGTTGACTGGGCCTCCACAGGGGTCCATGCTCCCAACAGACTCAGCAAAGGATGGCCACAGACATCTGGTCATTACCGTCCTCCCCTTGGCTGCCGAGATGCTCGTCGTCATTACTATGCAGTCAGCTTGTCATCCTTGTCCCCAGGAACATTACCCTGCTGCCTGGTTGTCACCGTCCTTATTGTTGTAGCTCAGTCAGTCATCATTGTAGAGTGCCATTGCTCTTCCTGAACTTATGATTTACACGCCTCCTTCTTTCTTCCTGCTCAGTGGAAACACACCCATCGCCGTATGGGGGACCCACCTGGACCTCATACAGAACCCCCAGATCCGTGCCAAGCATGGAGGGAAGGAGCACATCAATGTGAGTGCAAGGCTGATGGGGTTCATGGAGGTTACCCACACGAACGTGTGGGTCTTCCCAAGTACTGAGGCGATTCCCTGCCCATACACTGATAACCCACAGCCTGTGACACCCTTGAATACTCGGATAGTGGGATGGGGGAGAAGACGTAAGGGCATTTTTACTTCTTGGGGTACAGGCATGGAGGAGCAATTACTTTTGGGGTTCCCGGGGTTTTATACCTTTACTCTTTCATTCTTCCAACCCTAGCCATTGCCACACCCACTACAGGCAAAACCGGAGCTGGGTGCAAGCTATAGAGCCTGTTCCTTGAGGGCCCAATTGTGTGGTCCTGACTCATCTCTAATCCTCTTGTCAACCCCATGCTATCCGATGACATCCAGGGAGGCCTGGTACATGTACTGGGGCTGTGGGTATGTGGAGATATTGCATAGGCTCCGCCCTGTGGCTCCTCCCACAGATCTGTGAGGTTCTGAACGCTACTGAGATGACCTGCCAGGCACCCGCCCTCGCTTTGGGTCCTGACCACCAGTCAGACCTGACCGAGAGGCCCGAGGAGTTTGGCTTCATCCTGGACAACGTCCAGTCTCTGCTCATCCTCAACAAGACCAACTTCACCTACTATCCCAACCCAGTGTTTGAGGCCTTTGGTCCCTCAGGAATCCTGGAGCTCAAGCCTGGCACGCCCATCATCCTAAAGGTGGAGTGAGGGTGGTAGGAGGTGGGGGTGGGGAAAGGAGGGGCTGCTGCATGGAAGGGGATGTTCAAGTCGCAGACTCCAGTCACGTTTTTCAACCGGCATCTCTTGCAGAGGTTGCAGTGTAGCCCAGAGTGTAATAAATGTTCTCTCTGAGTTTGTACTGGGAAGAAAACTCTCTTTATGGGCCGGTTCTATCCAGGGAAGGCAGATGCACCTTGGCTATTTGACTCTCAAGCTTTTATTGTCCTGAAAGTCCAAGTACTGGTAGGTCAGGCTCACTGCTTCCTCCGAGGCAGCCTTGTGCGAACCACAGCATAGGGCCTCCTTTGGAACATGGGTCACAAGTTAATTAAAGCTCATGACAACTTGAATCAATCAGTAGTGACTGACTCCAACTCTGCATTGAGAAGGATTCTGAGGCTGCATTTGGGATAAGCTGAAAGGAGTACTTTGATAACTGATTACCCACTGGGAGGAAGAGGCAATGGTAGTAGTCGTGCCACGAATATTTTTTGCAGTTATTACCAAAGGTGGCTTCTTCACCAGCTCACCAGCAGGATAGGACCTTCAGGTGGGAGGACGTGAGAGCCAGCTGGTAGCTGTGGTCTTCACTCTGGGATGGGAACTGGGGCTTTCCCATCTGTACAGGGCAAGAACCTGATCCCGCCTGTGGCTGGGGGCAATGTGAAGCTGAACTACACTGTGCTGGTTGGGGAGAAGCCATGCACCGTGACCGTATCAGATGTCCAGCTGCTCTGCGAGTCCCCCAACCTCATCGGCAGGCATAAAGTGATGGTGAGACTGGGAGAACCCCATCCCGGATGGAGTGGGCACTAGGGATGTGGATGTGAGCGGCCCAGCTCTGTCTCAGGCCACCAGGGCTTTCCAAGAGGGGATTCTGGCCCACAAATAACTTTTCCTCTAGCTACCACCCACCCCAAGTTCTTTCTTCGTGTCCCCTTTTGAGCTTCTCTCTTCTGTATTGTCATTCTTTCCATGCTGGCTGGTGCAACAATAAGGAAAATGCAAAACAGCATTAAATAGTTGCTAAATCATCTGCAACAAACAAGAAAGTCTTCAAGGAGAAGGCCGTTGCTGGCCCACGGAAGTCTGTAATATCTTAATATCATGTTCTGTGCTTCCATTGTGCACCCTTAGAATGGGCATAAATCTTAGGGGATCTAGTCATTGGTGGCAGACTGTGTTTAGGTCCCAGTTGTGTGCTGTTTTCTTATGAAGATGACAAAACTCACTCCTGAATAAGAGGAGGTGAGGTGTTTCCAGTTGGTGGTGAGCTCTATTAAGCTGCATCTGTCCCTGCTCCCAGCCCCCCATGCCCTCTTGTCTATTTTGACACCAGTGATTGGTCTCCTTTCCCTCATCCTGCCCTGGTCACCAGTTCCTGGGTGACTTGGGACTGTTGCCAAAGCTGCTGTGTCCCCACACCCAGCTCCCTCTTGCCCGGTGTGCCCCCAGGCCCGTGTCGGTGGCATGGAGTACTCCCCGGGGATGGTGTACATCGCCCCGGACAGCCCACTCAGCCTGCCCGCCATCGTCAGCATCGCGGTGGCTGGTGGCCTCCTCATCATCTTCATCGTGGCTGTGCTCATCGCCTATAAACGCAAGTCCCGTGAAAGTGACCTCACACTGAAGCGGCTGCAGATGCAGATGGACAACCTGGAGTCCCGTGTGGCCCTGGAGTGCAAGGAAGGTACTGAGTGGCCCCGTGCTGGAGGCCGTGTGTGTGTGTGCACATCTGTGTATGTGTATGTATATGTTTCATATACAAACAAGCAGGCTGGGCAGCAGTGGGCAGTGCTAGAGGCTAGCGGTGTGTGTGTCTGTGTGAATGTGTGTGTGCATGTGTCTGTGTGTGCACCTCTGTGTGTGTATGTATGTTTCATATACGAGCGAGCAGACCGGGCTGCAGTGAGCAGTGCTGGAGGCCGTGTATGTGTCTGTGTGCATGTGTGTGTGTGCACATCTGTGTATGTGTGTGGATATGTTTCATATACAAGCAAGCAGGCCAGGCAGCAGTGGGCAGTGCTGGAAGCTGTATGTGTGTGTGTGTGTGTGTGTGTGTGTGTGTGTGCATGTGTGTGTGTATGTATATGTATGTGTTTCATTTACAAGCAAGCAGGCCAGGCAGCTGTGGGCAATGCTGGAGGCTGTGCATGCTACCTGCAAAGCCTCTCACTCTATAGTTCCTATACCTGCGTCCCAGACCACACCCATACCCAAGCAGGCCCTATCCTGGCAACACCAGAGAGGCCAAGGTCTCCTAGCCCTCTCCTTGAAGGTGTCAGATTAGGATCATTCTCCACCCCACTAGAGCAGCCTCCAGACCTGGAATCCTGGCTAAGTGGGTTTTGCACTCTACTCAAGGGGAGATCTGGGGGTGTCTTAACATGACGCATTTCAGCAATCTTCAGCTTTCTTCCTCTAGCAGGAAGGTAAGGCTGTAGGGCTGATCTGTGATTTAGAAGGAAGGGTGCTTCACAGCTTGTATTAAAAAAATTACAAACACCACCATAAAGTGAAATCAGCTGCACTAAATCCAAGAAGGAAATTTAGGAGTCAGACTCTTGTAACCCCCAGGATATCATTTTGTGACTCATCCTGGGAGGATCTGAGCTGGTTCTTTGCTGTAGATTTATACATGGAGTAAATCTGGCCCCGTACCTGGGGCTCTCACTTCACACCGATTCCCACCAGGGCAGCCACAGCTCTTTTTGGTGGGGAAGTGGATCCATTCCATCCCCTCTCTACATCCTTCAGCTGTCAACACAGCATCCGTCTTGTGGGACCGTTAATTACTGCCTTTTATTATATTTACGCTGCTTAATTTTTTTCTCCGCAATGTACTGTTTCCTCTAATTAGGTGTAGTGATTAGAATCTCTTTTATGTGTGGCAGGCATGCTGCTTTGAATGTTGGAGGCGCTTGGTGACTTAAAAGAAAGCTGCAGACTGATAAAAAGCCAACCCCCCCTTCTCCTCCCTGTGGGCTGAGCACCCCAACTGGGAGGGGGCAGCCAAGGGGAGCTCCCGCCCAGGATTGTCAGCTGAGGCCCCAGGAGGAAACCTTGGCTTCAGACTTTAGAGGCGAGCTATGCTGTGCACGTAGGAAGAGGGGGCCTTACAGCAAAGGACTTGTCAGACTAGCCATGGAAACACTTTGCAGGGTGCCCAGAGCCAGCTGCAGAACGGTTACAGGGCTGCACTGGTCCAAGCCAAGGGGTCTCCTTGAAGACTTCACAGCCAGCCAGGACGTCCTCTACACAAACTCAGAAGACACCCAGCTGGGCCCTTCATGGGCCTGAGCTTCTGATATATAAACATACCCATGTATTTGCAAACACTCCTACACATACCCACACACACTCACTGACATACACTTATGGACTAACACATACACTCACATGCTCACATGCATGCACACTCACATACACTCACTTGTGCACTCACATACATGCCCACACACACTGACATGCTCACACACTCATGCTTTCACATACATACACTCACTGACATACACTCATGTGCTCACACGCTCATGTACTCACATTCATACATACACACTGACATACTCACACACTCACACTTGCACACACACACATTCATGCACTCAACTCACATGCATGCACACACTGACATGCCCACATACTCATGCACTCACATTCACAAGTGCTTGCACACATAGACTCATACACTCACATGCATACACACATACACTCACACTCATGCACTCACATTCATACTTGCATACACACCAACACACACATATGCACCCACACTGACATGCATGCACACTCATGCAGTCACACACACATACACACTGAGACACACACGCAGGCACTCACATTCACACACATACACACTCATGGACATACATTCATTCACACCCATGCACTCACCTTCACACATGCATACACACTCACTGGCATTCACACTCACACATGCCTACACACTCACTGACATACACACTCTCATGCACTCATGCTCACACACTGTCATACATACTCCCTGATATGCTCACACACTGTCACACTCACACACTCACACTCCCTGACATACACACTCAGATAAGTGCCCACATACCCACACCTATGCTCATGCACATGTTCCCATGCTCTCCTATAAGCATACACACCCATGTTCCTCACTCAGGACATACATGAGTGTTCCCCAGGGGTTTTGGTGACAGCACATGCCAAAAACACATGCACACACATTGGTGCAGGCTCCACTTGGATGCATTTGGGTTCTCTACTGTCAAAGTCACGCTACATATCAGGAACCCCTGTGTCTGTGTGGCCGGTGCAGAGGTGCAGGGAGAGAGGAGCAGCAGGAGAGGTTGCAGAGGCCTCTCCAGGTGGCATCCTCTTGGCTCTCTCAAACAAGCAGTCTTGGTATTCTCCTGGCACAGAAAGCCAAAATTTGAGGGCCTGAAGTCTGCTCTGCAGTGTGGAGCTCTACCCAACTCATGGGCACGGGCGAGACTGGGGTCCCTGTAGACAGTTCCTAGAGTGGCTGTGTTGTGTTTCTGTAATTATCACGGCTCACTGGGCGCTTGGCTTGCTTTTTGAGGCTCTAGAGCCACATTGGGCTTGTTCATCCCTTCTGAGTTCACAAAATATTTTCTCCCTATTTTTGAGATTATGTAAATAGAAAGGAATATTTTTTAGTAGTCAATGCCCACTGGCTGTTCTTTGCCAGCATGTGTTAATCCGTCCTGGTTGTCCATGTGCATGCATGCACACATATGTGTGTGTGCACACACCAAAGAGAAAGGCAGAGCAGGGAAGGGCTGGGTGCCTCACCCCTGAGTACCCCTGTGGCAGAGGGTGGCCCTGGGGGAGGATGTTCTCAGAACGAAGTATGGTGACAGCTTTGGCGCTATGTAACAGCCTCAGGCTGTACTGCATGCTCACTTTCCTGGGGGGTCTTGCCACTGTGTTCATCTGGAGACCTGAGCTGCCACCACACACAGCAGTGCCCATATGCAGGTCATAATTCACCATCAAGTAGCATCACCTTGAGGAAGGAAGGGCAGAGAAATACCTTGCCTATTTATACAGAAGGACTATTTGAGTGTGGCTGAGCCTCCATCTCTGCCCCATTTGGAGGTTTGATGGCTCTCATGAGCTGCATGGTCCAGACTTGTGTCTTTAAACTTGTTTTCCTTTATCAGAAGTTGTTCTTGTCATCTTATAAGGAAATCTATTATAAAACACAGCATCAGGAATGGACACTTACTCATGGTACCTCTCCCTTCTCTTACTCATGCCTCTACTCCCCCTCCCCAGCATATTTTGCAAACCAAAGCCCTTCATCTTCAGATGGGGAGTCTCTCCTGGCCCAGCAGTAGCACAGATCTGTGGACAGCCTCACCCACCATCCCCCATCACTCACACTTTGGAAAGGTTTTAGCCCCAATGCAAGGTTTCTTGCACTACATCTTTCTCCCATGCCAATGCAGTTCATCCCAATCCCAGCTAAGTAAACAGCATCTCCAGTTATTCCTGCCCATCGTGGTCCATTGCTCATGTCTCCTAGGGGCTTGGGTAAGGGTTCTGAGCATTCTGAGATGGAGGTGACTCCTGGGGCCTCCCTATCCAGCCATCTCACAGGCTTCTCTTCGTGCCAGCCTTTGCCGAGCTCCAGACGGACATCCATGAGCTGACCAGTGACCTGGATGGAGCCGGGATTCCCTTCCTGGACTACAGAACCTATACCATGAGGGTGCTGTTCCCAGGAATTGAAGACCACCCTGTCCTCCGGGACCTCGAGGTGAGAAGCAGTGCTCCATCCTGGCGTTAGAGCAGGGGAGTGTGTTGGTGATCTTCAAGTCCAGCCCCTCTTTCAGAGGTGAGAAAGCTAAGGCCAGGGAGAGGACACAACTTGCTCAAGGTCCCCCAGCTTGTCAGCATCAGCCCATCCCTCTGGAAGAGGTGGGGCCAAGCCAGGGAACCTTGGAACAGAGATGTGAGTAGGGCTTCGGATCTTAGAGGGTCATGGAGCCCTTTCAGAATTGAATGGAAGTAGTTGATGTCCCTCTCCCCAGAAGAAACTACATATGCACAGAAACAAGAAACGTGGCAAATACATTGGGGAACCTCAGGGACCTTTGGTTAAGGGTCCATGAAGTAGGGGATTTGACTCACATACTTGGTACTCAATATATAAGGGATTTACCACTTAGTGCTTAATTGGAAAAGGTAAACGATGTGTTGGGAAGCGGGGTGGAAATGTGAATGAGAAATCATAACCCTGTCTTCTACCAGCAGGGACCTCATCTTTTGAACACTTTATCCTGCTTACTGTCTAGCATGGTATCTGGCTTATGTGTCTATTCATATTATACTTTGTTCTGAAAGGGCTTTGGAATGGCTTACAGAGATAAATACCAGAGAAAAGTGAAAAATATAAATGAGAAAAGACCAGGACAGAATAATAATCCTAAGGAGTAATCACTATGAATTGACTGTTACTAACATCTTAGCCCAGTTTAAGCACTTTGCATGCATTCATTCATTTCACCTCCCAAGAAACCTCTGCAGTAAGTAAGGCCATTATGCAGGTGACAAAACTAAGGGGCCAGAGTTCAGTGGTTGCCTGGGACCACAGAGCTGGTGGGGGCCGAAGGGAGATTTGAGCTCAGGCATTTAGATGTCAGTGTCTTCCCTCCCAACAACAGGCCTCTGTGCCGGACTTCTGGGGAGCTATGTCAGTGACCTGCCTTACAGCTGTGGATGGATCAAAAATCTACAGCCAAAGCAACAATGCAAACTAAGATTAATTCCAAGGTTTACATTGTCCATAAAATAAAAACAGACCCATCACTCAGGAGCTGTGTGGGTTTGCAGGTACCGACACCCGAGGGAATGTCTAAGCGGGCTCTCCAAGGGAATGTAGTAGGCTGTGTGTACTCTGCAGCAAATGTGAGAAGTCCAGAGGGGCATTTGTGGCACACACATTTCTCCATACTTGCTTGTTGCATGAAGCATGCGCTTGTGTGTGTTTCTATATTGAGGGCATGGGCTTTTCTTTCTGGAGGAGGCTCCCTTTGGCTCCTCAACTGATAGATACCAAGAGACACTTTCAGAAGTTGGAGGTGACAGTCTCTATGTCCTCATTGTCAAGGTACCTTTTCTCTCTGTCTATAGGTATGTATGTGTACATGCATGTATACATGTATCCCGTGCATAAATAAAAACATAACGTGTATCCTGATACTTTTATCCATCCATTTCCTTCGTCTTGCTCCTGGTCTTTGCTCCTCCCCCAGTCCCACTCATTTTTCCCTTCCTTTTATTTTTCTCCAGCCTCAACTTTGTTTGCTTCAAATTACCAGGATTCTCTTAGGGCCCTGGAGAGTATGCAAATTCCTGTTTAAAGTGAGACATGAGAGGGACAAGAAGATAAGACCATTGTGTGCACACGTGTATGTGTGATTGGCTGTGTAGACTGTGCATGTACCTTATTTATCTTTGTAGTTCTAACTTCCAGCAGAGTGGAGTGCCTGGCACATAGTGGGCATGTGGGAAGTGGTAAATGATTGAATAAATGAGTATCTGTGTGTTTGGCTGAGTTAAGGTGGAAATGGGGTTGTAGGAAGGGAAATTATGTCTGAACATTCCCATACTACTCTGTGGATGGGATGGAATAATCTAAATAAGAATGCAGCGAGGACGAGTATATAAAGTTATTCTCCTTTCTTCAAGAGTTCAGAATTCCAAATCTAAGTAAGTTTTCTTTAAAGATGTAACTTTTAAGTTGGATTTTCCGAGAACTTTTACTGACCTGCATTAGCCTGGAGCTATGTGAGATCCAGCCTTCTATGTGAAATTGAGGGACTGTGTGTGCATCATTGTTTTCTTATTTGTTTTTTTTCCAACCCCTACTTGCCCCTGAAGTAGTTTCTCCCCCTTGGTGTTCTGAGTATGGAAACAAGTCATTGATTAATCCAAACCAGTATTTCCCAACCCTTTCAGCCACTGGGGTTCCTGCTCACCTCTGGAAGTGTGAAGAAGGAGGTATCCTCTTGCTTCAGGCTGTCCTGGAGGGGAGGTCACCCGGCCCCCTCACGTAGGGCTCTCTGGGTTAAATCCAGGCCTTCAAGAAAGGTGCTTCCCAGGCACTAGTCATGTAGCAACCCTTTAAAATACAGAGCAATCTTCCACTCCCAATTTCAACCTATCATTGGCTCCTAAACTCTAACCTATTGGGTTACAATTAAAATTTACTATCCAGTTTTATACTCACAGACTTCAACTAAATTAGAGAACCATCTGGTGAATAAAGAAAGTCTTGTTTCAGAGTAGCATTTGCTTGGGCTGGGGAGGGTGGCAGGCAACAGTGAGGAACTGTTTTGGATACTCCTTACAAAGACACTTCACTTCCATCTCCTTCCTTCATAAAGTGGGGAGAAAATTCCTACCTCCCACACCCCAAAACACTGTCCTGATGCACTAGATGTCTGGGAAACTCTTGGAGGAAAGGGATCCCTGGAAAGCAGTCCAGGGAGTCTGAAAGGCAGGTAATAAAACTGTCCCCGTTTAAGTGTGCATGGAGCATGCCAAGCACTTTACATACATTATCTTATTTAATGTTCATAAAACATTACGACATAGACACTCATATTCTCATTTTACAGGAGAGGCAATAGAGCCCAGAGGTGATGGAGTTTTCCTCCACCTACGAGTCACTGTGGTCTCTCTGCTTCTAAAACCCATGCTGCTGAATAGGATACTATTTTGCTGTAGGTGGCTTTGCTAAAATCTTCCTTCCCAGGAACCCGGACCTCTTCCCAGAAGGCATGTGCATTTTGCACACAGAGAAAGGTCAGCCTCACAAGAAGCCCAGAGTGCATCCTCACACCAAGTGTGCTATCTGACCAACCCATGTCCTCTTCCACCTCTCTAAATGCCATAGTGCTAAGCCTTCTGGTGACTGCCCTCTCTTAGCCAGCCAGTCTGAGCTGGTGGGAGGCCCTGCACGGGAAGGCTTTAGAGAGACATCTGAGTTGGCTTTCAGACAGCTCTCAAGCCCAGGGGTAGGGCTAGACATGGTAAAAGATGGGGAGGACGAACGGGCACTTGGGAGCCAAACAAGTTTGGGTTTCGTAATCCAACTCTGCCTGTCATGAGATACGCTGCCTTGGAATAGCTGCAATAGCTTCTCTGAGAGATTGTTCGCTCAATTTTACAAGCACATTAGAAAAATTCATTGAAACAATGTGTGTAATGTGCCAGGCACTGTGCATTGCACATAGTGGGTGCCCAAGAAATGACATTATCTACTATTATTAGAACAAGTTGTAGAACTGCTCTTCTGAGTAATTTGAAGGACAGCGGCATGTATGTGACGGGGGTGGTCACAGAGTTGGAAGACAGATAAATGGGGCAATGGAGGCCCGGGCTGATGGCAAGGTAAGGCTGCCCTTCCCTCATCAGCCCCCAGTGGAGGGGAGAACTGGGGGAGGCGGGCATGAAGAAAGCAGAGGCTAGTCCCACCTCCGGAGGTAAGGGGTTCACCAGCAGGGGCTGTGGCCTGCTGTAGCCTGCTTGTCTCTGGCTGTTCCCATCTGTCTCCTGAGAACTGGCCCTCCAAGGACCAGCACCACAGTGAGAGAAATGAAAATGGACCTGATTTGGAAACACACACGTTTCCTATAGCTTCCAGATCCATAGGAGCTACTGATACCCGGCAAGTTGGAGGTTTCAATGAGAGCCCTTCTGTGCAGGGTGCAGGGCTGGCTCACAGAGTTCCCGCTGTGGAAGGGACCTCAGGACTCGCTGGGGCTGGCCTCCTGGTTGAAATTCTCAGGACAGGGCCTAGGTCTGACTGAACCTGGCCTCCTGCCAGTGCCTTGCCCTGAGCCTGGAACACAGGGAATTGGTAATGAGGATCATGAATGTTCTGCCACCCTGTGACTTTGGTTAAACAAGGCTTTCTCTGGCCATCTCCATTTTTCCCAGTTTAAAACCTCAAGAGTAGAGCAGGGGAATGTAGCTGCTCTTTAGGAGCTGGGCTGTGCATCAGCTTTTCATACACTCTCTCCTTTCAATTCACATCACGGTCCCTGGAGATGGCGGAACGAGGGGCCAAGTGCCTGGATTCATGACCTCCCTCCACCCTTCTCTGTCTTGGGGCTTTGTGAAGCTCCTTAGCCTCACAGGGTCCCTCATAGGGATTATAACAAACCTACCTTTTGGTGCTGTGTGCATTAAGTGGGTCAGTATTTCTAAAGTACATAGAATAGTAGTGTGGAGTTAGATCTATATCAATATTAGCTATCATTATGTTCATTTTGCTGGTGAAGAAACTGAGTCACTAAGGGCCCTAGGAAATGACTGTGACAGAATTAAACCCAAGTGTGATGGACTCTGAAACCAGGCTCGTTACTGCTGTATACATGACACTCTTTCTCAAAGAACTAGAGTATCCAACCCCTCGGAGAGACAGTGAGTATCCACCCCCTCGAGGAGACAGTGAGTATCCACCCCCTCAGGGAGACAGAGCCCTCAAGGTGTGGCTCCGAAGGCACCTCCCCACACCATCCCTCCCACTCCCTGCCTCTTCCAGCACCCCACTTCAGGAGACACACCCTGCAGTGTTCTCAGAAGCTCCCCCTTGGGGACAGATCCTATAGCTGACTTTTTAAGTAAGTTTTTTGGTTTAACAGAAGCATGCATACAAATCATGCACAAATTGTCAGCGTGCAGCTCAATGACTTTTCCCCAAGTGAACATGCCCATCGAGCCAGCACCAAGCAGAACATGGTCAGTCCCCCAGGAGTCCCAGGGTGCCCCCTTTTAGTTACAGCCACCCACTAGAGCAGCCATTTATCTACAGCCATTGATTAATTTTATCTGCTTTTTAAATCTTTCTTTAAATGGTATTCTATGAAGACTATGCCCTCTTTAGCATCTGGCTTTTTTCATCCAGTACATTTGCGGGACCCATCCTGTTATTGTGTGTGGCCATAGGTGATTCATTCTTGTTGCTGTGTGGTATCCATTAGGTAGAATACACCACAGTTCTTCCACCTGTTCTCTTGTTGCTAGACATCTGAGTGTTTCCAGTTTGGAGCTATTACTGACAGGATTGCAATGCACACACTTGGACATCTCAGAGGTGGATCTTCCATACTTACCTGAGTTGTTGACTCATGTTTGCTGAGTGAATGGCACACCCTTGCAGGGATCTCCCAATGAACAGACAACGGAGGCAGGAAAATACGACTGTCTTCTTCCTCTTCCCCTGGATAGAGCAGGGTCTTAGAAAGGGTCCCTAAGAAAACAGCAAATGCTAGAGTTAGAAAGTTCTTTAGAGATGGTTGGGCTCAATCTTCCCTTTTTATCATGTGGATAAACTTAGGCCCCCAGAAAAGGAAAGAGACTTACCCAGTGTTACCCAGCAAGGTGGTATCAGAATCCACGTGGAACCCAGATGTCCTGACTCTGAGGCCACTGGTGTATCAACAGCACCCCTAGGGCTGAAGAGGGGTGGGCATTAGGTTAGTCCCAGGCTTAGGGCTGGGGATTCTCAGGGTGTAAACCATGACAGCCCTGGGCACCTGGAATTCCCCACAGGGACTGTGAGGTGCTTTGCCATGGCACAGGGGCCCTCATCAACTCTGCGTCACCATCAGGGAAGAGCTCTGGAGTCTGGCAGAAGTGAGTGCCATCCCAGCCCCGCCATTTACTAACCATGTGATGCTCTCCTCTCTGTGCTTCAATTGATTCGTCTCTAAACTAGAGGCTGCAGTCGAGGTTAATCAGATACTTAACTCAGTGCTAAGGGCTTCACAGCATTAGCCAGGTGAACTGTGGCTTAATTGGTGGGTGAGAGGGTCATGGGTATGGGCACAGCCGTCCCATGGGGAGGTCACTGAGCTCCCCACCCTGCCAATGGCATCACGACTCCTAGGTCTCTCTGCAGGTCCCGGGCTACCGGCAGGAGCGTGTGGAGAAAGGCCTGAAGCTCTTCGCGCAGCTCATCAACAACAAGGTGTTCCTGCTGTCCTTCATCCGCACGCTCGAGTCCCAGCGTAGCTTCTCCATGCGCGACCGTGGCAATGTGGCCTCGCTCATCATGACCGTGCTGCAGAGCAAGCTGGAGTACGCCACTGATGTGCTGAAGCAGCTGCTGGCCGACCTCATAGACAAGAACCTGGAGAGCAAGAACCACCCCAAGCTGCTGCTCAGGAGGTGAGGGTGCAGTCTGCGGCACCCTGCTCCAGCCCAGTCATGCACCTGGCTCACCGTGCCTTGCAGGGACACTGGGGTAGAGCTCCTAGGAGAGCAGTCACGTTCCTAAGTTCAAGGCACTAACTAGCCCAGAGCCAGGGCTACATTGCAGGCCCCCTGAGAAGAATCTGTCCACTGTCCTCAGGAGTCAAGGGTGCATGGACTTGTTGGCTCACCCTCTTGTTCTCTTGCCCCTATGTCAAATCTCCATTTTTGCTTCTCTGCCCTTCTACTTAATCTTGACCCTGTCTACTGCAATCTCCTCTCATGGAATTTTCAGAGGTCACTTAGTCCATCCTCTGGCCTTATCTAAGTCCAAAGTTGGATTAGGAGAGAAGACCTGTGGCCTCATGCCATCAGGTGGCAGGGGGCAGCATCGGGAGCATGCTGGAGCTTGTTAGAAAAGCAGAATCACAGACCAGGTACAGTGGCTCATGCCTGTGATCCCAACAATTTGGGAGACCAAGGCAGGAGGATCTCTTGAGGCCAGGAGTTCAAGACCGGCCTGGACAACATAGCAGGCAACATAGACCTCATCTCTACAAAAATAAAAATATAAAAATTAGCCATGCATGGTGGTGCACACCTGTAAATTTCCAGCTATTCTGGAGGCTAGGACAGGGGGATCTTTTAAGCCCTGGGGTTTGAGGCTGCAGTGAGCCATGATCTCACCACTGCACTCCAGCCTGGGCAACAGAGCAAGACCCTGTTTCTAAATAAATAAATAAATAAGTGTAGAATTTCAGGCCCTCCCAGACCCACTGAATCAGAATCTGCATTTTAACGAGGAACCCAGGTTATCCCAATCCATATTAAAGTTTGAGAAGCACTGAAGGAAAGTCCTTTGGTGATGTCTCACTCAGTGCAGCCCAGCGAGTGTTTCCTGGCACCTGCTATAGGCTCTAAATGGGACCAAAGTCCACCACTCAACACCCTGGAGGCCTCAGACTTGATACTGTTGAAACCTTAAAGGTCCTATGTAAAGACATAACCTTATCCTGTGACTTTGGCCTTATAGGAACTAGAGACTGTCTCACTCTATCAGTGCTTCTGTTTGAACTTTCTGTGTACCCTATGACCATTTCTCCTCTAGGCCGTTATTCCAATACCTTTGGCCTTGGCATATCTGAAGTTAGAAAACTCCCACATCATGTCATTTTGTCTAGCCCTCTGCCTAGACCACTCATGTGCTCTCTGCCTGTCCCTCAGACTTCCATCTTTGGTCTCTGGGTCTAAGGCTAGGCTTCAGTGGTTCCCACTTGGTCCAGCAGATAGATTTGGCTTTCAGAAGTGTTTACTTCAGGCTTTTTCCTGGAGCAGTGGGCATTTGCCTGCACAGCTGCAAAAGTCTGCTGCATATAAGAGCCAGCAGACAGCTTTGGAAACAGCAAGGTAGATCATTTTGATTTTTGTTTTACTTTCACCACACAGCCACCCACTGGCATAATTCTAGGGTTGCCACTGCCTGCCAGAGCTCCCACCGACAACTTCCCGGCGTGGTCTCGCTCTGCCTCTGTGTCTCCCCACCCTTATTTTCCATTCCTGTTCTCCTGGATGCTCTTGCTTCCTTCTGCTTTCCTTTCCTTTTCTTCTTCTTGCCCCTGGCTGCCTACCTCCTTTTAATATTCCTCCTTCTTTTCTCTTCCCAGCTTCATTTTGTGCTGGCAGCCTCCCAACTACCTTGGGATTTCAGTTATTAGCATTTTCTGGCAACTGCAACTTTAAACTATCCAGACATACCTAGATGGGCTAGTTTCTCTCTGGAACTGGCCACATACTTAGTGCAAGTTTGAACGTAATTTGTTTTCTCTAAATGGATGCAACCAAGAATGTCCTTGGGCTTACTGCACTGCTTCTGCATCTTCACTTCCAAAGTAAAAGAGTAGATGGGCTTGTGTTGTAGCATGAAAGACACAAGTTAGACTCAAGAATGAACTTTCTGTCATTGCAAATGAAACTGTAAAAGGGCTCCCAAGGGAAGTTCCAAAGGATGTGGAAGCTTTTGCCATAGGACAGTTTTTTGTTTGTTTGTTTGTTTGTTTGTTTGTTTTTGAGACAGAGTCTCACTCTGTCGCCAGGCTGGAGTGCAGTGGCAAGATCTTGGCTCACTGCAACCTCCGCCTCCTGGGTTCAAGCGATTCTCCTGCCTCAGCCTCTCAAGTAGCTGGGGCTACAGGCACGTGCCATCACGCCCGGCTAATTTTTGTGTTTTTAGTAGAGACGGGGTTTCACCATGTTGGCCAGGATGGTCTTGATCTCTTGACCTCATGATCTGCCTGCCTTGGCCTCCCAAAGTGCTGGGATTACAGGCGTGAGCCACTGCGCCCAGCCGCAATAGGACAGTTTTGACACGGCTTGGGATGAGCTGAGTATATGGCTTTATGCTGCTGTGAATGCCAGGAGCCTTTAGCTCAGGCTGTAGGCTCAGTTTGGCCATCTGGCCTTCTGACATGGACCCTTCTCCCGTCACCTTTATTCCTATTCCCTGCCAAATTGGTACCTCCCCAGGAATTTGGGATTCTTTTTTTTTTCTCACCCAAAAGAACACAACTAGCCCGTAAAGTTCTCTAAGTTTATACTATTTAATAGGATAGCTTTGAGCCACATGTGACTATTTAAATCTAAATTAGTTAAAAATAAATACAAGTTCAGGGCCAGTTCCTCAGACATGCTGCCACATTTCAAGTGCTCAGTAGCTTCGTGTGGCTGGTGGCTGCCATATTAGACGGCACAGGTAGAGAAAATTTACATCATCACAGAATGTGCAATTGGTCAGCGGTGCTCTAAGGCACTCCAGCCAAAAACCCTCCCACAGCCTGACGCCCAAAATGTCATCTTCCAGCTTTGTAGGAAAAGCTTGTCTTACCATTATGGGGGCGTCTAGGAGTCCATGAAAGTCTTATATTCATTAGGATCTCAAGATTTGGCCTAAACGCTAGAAGCAGCAAGATCAATGCACAATTCCTCCCCTGCCCTTCCCAGCCTGCGGGCTCTGACCAGCTGCTTCTTTCTTTGTCTTGTTCCGCTGCTTCCCTCGGTGACTGCTGACAGGACTGAGTCAGTGGCTGAGAAGATGCTGACCAATTGGTTCACTTTCCTCCTCTACAAGTTCCTCAAGGTAGGGTTGGATGTGGACGTATTTCTGGCCCTGCCTCGTTCATTCTCTGCAGCCTGACTGGGGATCACTCCACAACCCCCAGTTCTCCCTTACTGGGCCTGGCTCTTATAACCCCACAAGAAATGGAATCCATCCTTATCATGGACTGTCTAGGAAAACAGAGGCCTGCAGTCCATCATAGCTCCAAAGACACAGTCTTCCTGAAGCTAGTTTCCTCCCTCCTGGCGAGGAACAGATGAGCCCTGAGAGGCCCTGTATGGTCCCTAAAGCTGAATCCCCCTTTGAAGCTAAAAACAATTTGCCCATTATTTCTCTGCTTTTCCTCTTCCCTCTCCCAGCTCCAGACTTACTGAGGCTGATAAGGGCCCCGGGCCGGTGCAGAAGCCGCATGTTGCGGCAGATAAGCCAGGGATGCGCCTGGGAGGTGGAAGAGGCTCAGCTTCCAATTATTAACTTATGTTCTAAAGAGTTCGTGCCACCCAGGACTGACCTCTGCCTTTGGATGGAGCCTCTGAGAGAGCGGGGTTTGGCAGGGAGGAGGAGCTGAGAGGAGGGCAGGAAGGGAGGGGAGGGGAGCGGGGGAGGAAGAAAGAGCCCTGGAGAGGCAGCAGTAGGAAAGGAGAAACGGGCAGAATGGGAAAAGACCTTGTGATGCAAAGAGCCAGGAGGAATGCCACCCTGAAGGATGAGGAGCTGGAGAGAAGGAGATTGAAGAGCTGAGTATAAAAGCAGGTGGGGGCAGGCGGAGGGACTTGGCAGGGGATGGAAGCCGCCCTTTGGAGAAGTAGGAACTCGGGGGTGCACTCCAATGTTCCAGGAGCTGCTCCCAATGAGGTTCTTCTCACCTCCAGGAGTGTGCCGGGGAGCCCCTCTTCTCTCTGTTCTGTGCCATCAAGCAGCAGATGGAGAAGGGCCCCATCGACGCCATCACGGGTGAGGCCCGCTACTCCTTGAGCGAGGACAAGCTCATCCGCCAGCAGATTGACTACAAAACCCTGGTGAGCCCACCCATCTGTTTCCCCTGGGGCTTTGACAGGCGGGCTTCGGTCCTGGGTAGCCCTGCTCAGCAGAGGGGATGGCGGAAAGGCTGAATGGTCACCTCTCCAGGTGTGTCTGCTGTATGGGCCCAGCCAGGTGCTCCCCCTGTGTCTATCACCCCAGACTTCCTCTGTTGTGTTTCACCAGCGCATTTGGATTTGGGGACCAGTAGCTCAGACACATTTGAGTGACACTTCAGCCAATGAACTAGGGGTTTCTGGCTACACCAGTTATAGGGTCATAGCCCTTGACCCAGGTGAACTCCTCTTCTGTCCTCCCAGCTTAGAGTCAATGCTTTACAGAAGAGGTCCGTGCAGGCAGAGAGCGGGGGACAGAGAGGAAAGGAAGCTAGAAAGAGTTCCTCATAGTTCTGAAGCCCACATTGCCTTCTGCTCTAAGTTCAAATACAACTGTGACCTGAGCTGTATAATGCAAAGCCAAGGGGGCGTGGTGGTGCAAGGCGTTTGCCGAAGGAACATAGGGATCCCCTCCGTTAAGGTCAGGCTCCCTCACCTGACAAAAACAGCTACACTAGGAGGCACCAAGGCTTAGCATTCAAGAGCATGGCCTTTGGGATCAGACAGACCTGTATTTGAGCCCTGACTCTGCCTTCGACCAACAGGGTGAATCGGGATAGGTCCCTAATCTCTCTGAGTTTGGGTGTCTTTATCGGAAAAAATGAGAACACCAACAGAACCGACTAAAGTGGGGATAATCCTAGTTGTTCAGAGTGAAGTTGTGCAGGGGATCCAATGGGACAAGATGAGCAGGTGGTGAAGCCCGTGTCATACTCATGCCCTAGTGCTTGGTCACACAGGCCCCGCCTGCCTCTCCCCACTGTGACCATGCATCCACTCGCTGCTCACTGTCTTTTCAAACCCAGGGAGCTCACTCTCAGGATTTTTTGGAGATCATTGTGATCTCCAGCCAGCCCTTTCTCTCTGAGAAAGAGAGGACATGGAAGGAGGGAGTATGAAAAGATAAAAGCTGAGTGTTGGGGGTGATATGCAAGTAGCACCCAAGAATGGAAGGAAGGAAAAGAGACAGAAGGGAATGATGAGGACAGGGAACAGATGGAAGTTCAAATGCAGAGGGAGCCACAGCAGGCCGGGGCGTGGTAGGACTGGGAGGGAGTGTGATTCCCGGACAACCCCTGCAACTGCTCTGAGTCGAGGGCAAATTCCAGACCCTGTGGCCAGCTGGGGAGACAGTTCCCACCTCTGAACAAAGCCATCCCTGCTGGCTGGGAAGACTGCGACCGTGATCCACCTATCCCACTCTCATTTTCCAAAAGCCCCGGGAATCCCAGTAGACATCGGAACAGATTTGTGGGGATTGGCTTCCTTATGAAGATTCAAAGGAGCAGCCTGCGAACGAGGCCCCTGCTTCCTGGCAGTTACCATCTGCTTGGAAGGAGAGAGAGAGAGGCTCCGATTAAAATGGAAAAGGGGGGAAAAACCCTTCCAGAAATAGAGACCTGAATGGATTTCTTAATGAGATAGAACTACTGCATAAATGTCTTCTACCCTGTCTTCCCCGTTCCACTCCCTTTCTTTCCTGTCTCCTCAGCACCTTCCCAATATTGAATCCAACACAATGAGTTGTAATCATGTTCTGTCCCCAGATTGTAGCATCCTTTGTTCCAGAGGCCACAGTAGTGCTAGTGCACTGAGCTGATTTTGGGTGCCACAACTTAAAGAGAACGTGAGGACATTGGAGTGGTTCAGGGACCAGTATCCATTTAGGTGGGAACACCTGGGGACAGGAGCAGTGAGGAGAGAGGAAAGAAACTGTGGTTTTTTGCCTGCCACAGGGAGCTTTAATAGCCACCTTCAGGCCTGGGGAAGGTATTTGCACATGTGCAGGGGAGCAGCCCTTTCAGGGTGTGGGCAGACAGCAAGAAATCGTGCAGGACGGCAGCGTACAGGGCGTGCAGACTCCGAAGAGCAAGCCAAATACAAAGATAGGGAGTCTTGGGACTCGGCGGTGGCTGGAGGAGCCCAGAGTGCTATGGGCCTGCTAAGAGTAGCCTTGTCTTGGGCGGGAGAGATAACCACAGAGAGGCTCTAAGAGGCTTGTGGGGAGAGTGAGTGTACCACTTTGCAGTCAGGTATGCCTCCTAAGGGTTTAGTGATTTATTGGATTGATGCTGGAGCTTGGACTGGTGTGGCCAAGGACCCTGCTAGTGGGAGTGCCCCAGTACCAACATCAGCAACGTCTGGATGCTAGAGTGCAAGATGCCTACCTAGGAGCTCACTAGAACACTAGGTGCCCATGTGGAAGCCTGGAGCCAGGCAATGCTAGATGCCTACCTGGTAGCCTGCAAGAGCACTAATTGCCCGCCCAGGAGCCTGCTGGAGCACTAGATGCCCACCTGGTAGCCTGCCAGAGTGCTAGGTGCCTGCCCGGGAGCCTGCTGGAGTTCTAGACATGCACCTGGAAGCCTGCTAGAGCACTAGATGCCCACCAGGGAACCTAGGAGCATTAGCTAGTTGCCTGGGAACCTGGAAAAATGGAGAATCTCAGGCCCCATCCCAGACCTCCTAGATCAGAATTTGTATCTCAACAAAGCCCCCAAGTGCTTGTATGCACATAAGCGTCTGAGAGGCAGTTCCCTGGCAGAGAAATCATGAGGCAGCTTGTTCACAAACTAGCCAAGGAGCATGGGGGAAGGGAACCTGTGGGTGGAGCTCTGGCTTGGCCAGTGGCCAGGGGCTCTGTCCTTCTGTGGGGCCACTGCTTCCACTTTAGAACGCCAACCCCTGCCCTGAAGTGCACCATGGACTTGTTCTCATGAGGCCATGCTGAACTCCTGCAGCAACTAGAAATGCCAGGAGATTACATTTAGGTGGCCGCCTCTGCCTCATGGGTCCCTCAGAGGAGGAAGCCCAGAGCAAACCATGTTGCTGTCTTGGGAAGGCTGAGCTGCCCCACCAGGCCCATAGGACAGGACAGCAGGGGCTGCCAGAATGGCCCAGGGGTCAGGCTTTTCTCAGCTGTGGAGCAGAGGGAAGGGGCCAGAAGACTCTTAGAAGGAGGGGAGAGCTGGGAGGAGGCACATATGGAGTACTCAAGGCAGAGGTCTCTCCACCATTGTTTTCAGGTTAGGGCATTTTGAGGGTGAGAGTTTGGTTTTATGGATTTCAGGGGTTTTTTTCTTCCCCTTCTTAATGGAATAAGCATGTTTCCATTGGAGCTCATAGCAGTCTAGTTGCTAATGAAAGGCAGGTGCCCAGAGCCCCGGGTTCTGATTGCCACCACATGGAGCAAGAAGGGGGGTGGAGTGGGAGAGAGACTGGTGTCTGGCTCTGCAAACCAGATAGGACAATTGGGAAATGCTTATGGGGGAACAGAGGGAGTGAAATTTCCAAGAAGAAGAGAGACTCACAGAGGGCTCTCTGGCAGCAGGGCCCGAGGGAGAGTTCGGGAGCCCAGAAGGGGAGGGCCACTTGGCATCAGTACCCCTAGGACGCCCAGCCTCTCTGCCTTGGGTCTTGTGCCCTCACTTATTACAGTACCCACAGCACCCACCCCTGTTCCCCACCAGTCTACTCAGGAGCCCACACGGTGCCGTCGATGTAGAAAGATCCCACTGTGAGAACGGCAAGAGAAGAAAAGCCTTGTTCTTTTTAAAGGAAAAGCCCAGAACTTTTTCAAGGAAAAATAAAAATAAAAAGATAGTTTGGTGAAGCAGAGTTTTAACTTTTCCTACTAGTTCCAAAAAGAGAAATGGAGGCCCTGAACTATGCAGTCACCTCTTCCCCCAACACAGGGGTTCAAGTTCAGGGCCAGGAAAGAATCTCAGGTGTCCTGAACCTGCAATCTTTAAAGGGCATCTTTTTATTTTTAAAGAATACATTAAGTGTCTTATAGATTTGCCAACCTCTAATCAGGCAAATGAAACCTTCACAAAAATCGAAGCTTGTGAAATCTTTGGAGAAAGAAGCCAGATTCCTATTAGTTCTGTGTGTGAGTATGCGTCCGAGAAGGAGTGACAAGAAGGAGACAAGACACACATGGATGGGCAGGGGGTTTCAGAGGTGGGCGAGGGTCTGGGTGTGCCGCTGCGACACTGCCTCCTGTGTGCATGTGAGAGAGATAGCACGTGTGCATGGATGCTTTGGTGTCTGTTCTGTTGCAAATTTCCCCTTACTGCTTCCACACGCTTGGGCATTGTCCCTTTGAAAAATCAGGATTTTAATGAAGTTTGTTCTGACAAGGAGTGAAGTGTGCAGCTTGCACTCCCTCAAGGACATTGAAGCCAAGGCATTGTCCTGCTTATCCAGACAGGAAAGGTCAGTGGACTTGGTGGGAGCACAGATGGCCTGGAGCCAGCCTACTCCTCCCCAGCCCATCCTGGAGAGGAAGAGCCTTTTAGAATGGGATCCCAGGGTGCTGCTGGGGATCTAGTAGCTTTTCCTGCTACCCCATTTCATATCCTCCTCTCCCCACCTTTCCTTCAGGTCCTGAGCTGTGTCAGCCCAGACAATGCCAACAGCCCCGAGGTCCCAGTAAAGATCCTCAACTGTGACACCATCACTCAGGTCAAGGAGAAGATTCTAGATGCCATCTTTAAGAATGTGCCTTGCTCCCACCGGCCCAAAGCTGCAGATATGGATCTGGGTGAGTAGGCTGTCCTTGTGGCTGGTCCTGAACACACCTCACCTTCTCCTGTCAGCAGAGGCAGGGCTGGGGTAGAGATCCAAGGGGGAGAATCACTGGCTGGAGAGAGTCAGGCATGCCTGGACCCCCGAGGAGCCCATGGGGTTGCCTTCCTGGACTGCTTGGAATTGACCAGAGCTGGTCAGTGAACAGTTTGCAGAGAGGAGGCCGCGAGTCACTTGGTAGTCTGTTGGTGATCTGCCTGGCAGGATATGCCTCTGGGGTCCTTTGAATAGCAGAGGGGTGGGAAATGAAGGAGTCATGTCTGGAAAGAAAGGGATTTAAGGGCAGAGTCCGCTAGTCCGAGCTCCTGCGTCCCAAGGTCCTGCCACCACCTCTGTCGTCACCCGAGGCTCTTCCCTTCCACTCAGCTCTGTGGCTATAATTTTTGCCAAACGCCTACAGCTTGAGGGAGCTGGATCAGTGATAGAGAATGGAGAGAAAGTATAGGGAAAATGAGATATGACAGCCTGCTGGGGAGAAGGATGACATTTTAACTCAATGTTCCATGAATAGATCTCCCAGCCTCTATAAACAAGGGCATGCTGGTTAGGGCCACCTGTACTTAGAGCCAGTTATGGTTTGCATAAGCATTTCATAGGATGCTATCCGGGGGAAATCCTCATGGGGAGCCCCAGGATCTGAAGAGGCCCGCGGGGAAGAGAGGTGGTTCCAGCATTGTGGGCCAGCATCAAACACATCTAGATTTGAGTCCTGGTGCCTCCAAATCCTAGCTGTGTGACCCTGGTCAAGTAACCTGTGTGTATGCCTTAGTTTCCTAGCTGTAAATGAAGATAATCATAGTGCCTGCCTTGTAGTAAGAATTCAGTGAGATCATGCATGTAAAAGCCTCTTTAATGCAGTGTGTGGTCCATCATACACATTCAGTAAGTATTGGCTGCTGCTGTCACTGATTATGAGGATAATATAAGGATACTGAGTGTGCCTGTTTGTTGATGCTGGGCATGGAGGGAGAAGCACTGATGTGTGTATATGCTCGTATCTGGAGATTCCTGGCAACATAGTGGTGGGAGGACCCCTCAGACGCCTCTAATCCATCCATCTGGCCTCTAAGCTGGCTTTGGCTAAGCCATCCAAGACAGACGGGCATCTATGCTATTTTCTAGAATCCAGAGGGAATTTTCGTCGCCTCCCACTGCTTCACCCCACTCCCTCTGAATTCTGATGCCTAAAGATTCTTAGGATCAGGAAGTTGTAGCAACTCCTCTAAATTCTCACTTCTTTATTTAACCCCATCTCCTCTCTCTTGGCTCTTGGCTGAAGCTGTTTGGCCCTGTGCTCTGAGCTTGGATGCTGAGGGAGGGAGACTGGGTGAGCATGTGTCTCCCTCCACTGTGGAGGTGTCTCTGAGTATGCTGTTTCTGCAACACAGAGGAAGCCAATATGTGATGTGGTGGGGAGGGGTGTGAGTGTGTGCTCACGTGTGTGCCCTTAGAGTCAGACCAGGCCTATGTGTCTGTGTGCATTTGATTTGCTTTTGCTGCCATGAAGATCCCACAGACTCATAGGGTGAAGGAGCCTGTCATGGCCCAGTGGGAGACAGAACAGTTCCTGGAAGGAGGATTTTTGTGTTCCCCACGTCCAAACAATTGAGTGGGATACTCCTTACAGGGGTTTTCCAGGGAGAATTGAGTTTGGTAGTGGAACCAGCTAGCACCCACTGTTCCTTTGTTTTGTCTGTGGGCATCTTCAGCTTTGCAGGGTCCTTAATGCAATTCAGGTGGGAGGAGAGTCCAGACAGAGTGGGGCCAAGAGGGAGAGCTGTGATAGGAGCAGGCTCCTTCATGCTGGAAGCTGAGATTGCAAAGGTGTGCCAGAACACAGAAGGAGCACCTGCATGCAGCTGCATGAGGAGATGTATGCTTCTGTGCTTAAGAATAGGTGATTTCCCATGGAGGAGCTCACAGAAGGCAGCCCCGTGACCTTCGTCCTGAGAGTCCCTTAAATCGCTCCCTCAAAAAGCCTGGGAGCACAAGCCCAGCAAAGCAAGTCTTTTATGGGATGCAAAGCCTCCTGAAGCCAGAGTTCTAGACTATCTGAAGTGGAAACAGCAGCAGACAAAGCAGGCACAGTCATTCCTGCCATCCACCATGATGAAAGGAAGCCCAAGGGCAGCTCTGCAAAAAGGACCTACCTGAGGGTGGCTGGTCTCCCCAGCTAGAGGCTGCACAAGCCAGGGAAAGGTACCCACTTCCAAGGGGAAACAGGTCTCCAGTGCTTACCATGACTGTTCAAGCTCCAGGCACCCAAACAAACAGAGGGGATCCCTCTGCCATCACATTTGCTGCTGGGCCACACCTGGAGAAATAAGATCCCCACAGCAGGGACAGATAACAGGGAGAAGCAAAGAGAGGCCTGGGGCAGTTTGAACCTTAGGGCCCCCTCTCACTGGGAAGGGGCATCTCGCTCAGCTGCTCAGCAACGTCTCCCTGCTCAACCATGATGGGTGCTCTTCTGAGAAGTTCCCTTTTTTCCTTTTAAATCCAGCATTTGGAGCTGCCTGCAAAGCTCTAGGCTTCTTCTTACCAAAGCTAGATTGCATTGCAAGAAAACTGGGGCCTCCTGAGAGACCCAAATGCTTTTTCCACACCGTTCAATCACAGCCCCCAAGAGGAGAGAGAGGCAAGGAAAGTTGTTCCCATCATGTAGGTGAAAGTGCTTTGAAAGCCTAAGAGCAATTTACAAGTGTAAGGTGTGACTATTTATGCCAATAGGACGCATAGCACATTGGCACTCACTCAGCCCCAAGTGCTGGACAGGGCCAAGAAGCACAGCATGACCCCCGACTTTCTCCCCCTACCCGCTGTGCTTTCTTCTCTCACTGCTGAGGGCATCCAGCAAAGGCTGCCTTCCCTCTCCTGATGCCCAGCCCTTGGCACGACAGGAGCACCCTTCCCAGGCCAGCTCAGCAGGAAGCAAAGACATTTGGCACCACCTTGTCATTGTCCCAAGTAAATCCAGCCCAACCCTCCCGCTCTTGCTTGGCTTTTGGCTCCTGCCTTTCATCATCGCTGTGGCCCCTGGCTTTGCCCAACTGCTCACTCCTGACATGTCTATTCATTGCTCCTCAGAGCTCTCCCACTCCTCTCCTTCTACTCCCTCACCAGACTTGTCCAGGCATTAAGGAGCTAAGACAGGAAACCACGTTAGTAAGGGTTCTCCAAAGAAATAGAACCAACAAGGGTTGTGTGTGTGCGTGTATGTGTGTGTGTCTAGAAACAGAAAGAGAGATTCATTTTAAAGAAGTGGTCACACAATTATGGAGACTGGCAAGTCGAAAATCTGCAGGGTTGGCTGGCAGGCTGGAGACCCAGGGAGGAGGCGACAACGCAGTTCAAGTCTGAAGGCCGTCTGCTGGCAGAATTCCCACTTTCTCAAGGGAGGTCAGTCTTTTGTTCCAGTCAGGACTTCAACTGATTGGATGGGGCCCACCTACATTATGGAGAGAAGTCAGCTTTGTTCAAAATCCCCCCTGGTATAAATGTTAATCTCATAGAAAGACACCCTCACAGAAACATCACGAATACTGTGTGACCAAATATCTGGGCACTGTGGCCCAGCCAAGTTGACATGTAGAATTAACTATCCCAGGAACCGCAGGGCCCACTTTCGCTGCAATCTGTTGGAAGCTGGGGAAGGAAAGCGACCCCAGCGGGAGGAGTTGGGACTGAGGCGGAGCTCTAAGGCACAGTGCCCAGGTAGCACTCCCCCTGCTACACGTGAGGCTGTCCCCACAACCAGGTTTACGTCCCTTTCCACTCACAGGTATCTGGGCAGGGTAGGTACCTGTTTGCATCACTTAACTCTCTGACAAACATGAGAAGATCCTACCCTGTGGCCAGCTCTGTGCCAGGCATGGAGGTGCCAAAGTGCCTAGGAGAAGTTCCCCACTTCTTAGCAGACTAGCAGAGGCAGGACATTTTTCTGTCTGAACTAAGGAGCTCTTTTCCTCCTCCCTTCACTCCTCAAGGGAAATCATTGGTGCCATTCTTTCCCCTGCACAGATGGAGAATCTGCAGCTCAGAGAAGCACAGTGCCTGGGCCCAGGTACACAGCAGGGAGGTAGAGAGAACTCCGATTCCCTTCACACGCAGTCTCCTCTGCAGCCCCCATTTCCTCTCCCTTCTGCCACTGTCCATGACCTCCAGAGATTCCTGTAGTTTAATGCAAATGCTCTATCAATAGCCCCAGAACTCCACCACCCTCTCTCTGTCTTGCGGCTCAAGTCGAGCGAGCTGAAAGGATATATTTTTTCAAATAAGTAATTCCTGTAGGCAATAAAAAGATACACTATCTTCTGAGTGAAATATAAAGAGTTCACAGCAGCTGTCTCCCCAGTTTGCATTTTCCTCTGCACCTGATGGGAAGGACAGATAAAGATAATGGGATTTTTCTTTCTTTTTTATTTCACCTCCCTCTCTCCCTGGAAGGTGGAAATGTAACAAATTGGATTGTGAGTGTGTCTGTCCTTTGTGCTTGGTGCCTGGAGCAGGGCATCCGGCTGCCGGGCAGAGCTGCTGTGAGAGAGGTCAGAGCTAGCAATTTTCTCTTGGTGCCATGCATATGAATGCCAGGGTCACCTTTCCTCCTTCCCACTGACACCACCTGCCTTCTAAACTCTTCTTTGACCCACCACACCGCCTGGACTCATGCCAGAGCCCTGTGTTCCACATTCAAGAATATCTACTAAGTTCTAGCTTGTCTCTCTCAAATCAGGAAGTGGGGCACAGCCTGCCTTTGCCTTTCACTCTCCAGGCATCCCTAAATAGCAACAACTGACCAGTGCACAGCACTTTACAGTTTACAAAGATCTAGTACCTTCAGTGCAAAGAATGCACTTCTATTCAGGAACTTCTTCTTTTAAGCACCAGGTGTCACAGTTCAATCATGTTATATTTGGGAACTTGCTGTCACAATAATTTTTTTTTTAAAAAGAACATTTTTAGAGGGTCACCCCTCCTGCTCCCAGGTGAATTTTCTGGCCTTTTTAGCAGACACACCCTGATCTTCTCTTGGCTCTCCCAGCTCTTCTCTGGTGCCTGCTCCCAGCACTTCAGCTTGGCCAGATGTTGAAGGTCTCAGGGCTCTCCGCCAGGTGTTTCCTTGGGGCTCCCTGCTGACAGGCATGCAGAGCCATGAATCTTGTCTACTCCTCCAGCCTCCTTCTCGGCCCGGGGTTTGGAGGGTAGAGTGGGCGCTGTGTAGGGCTGGTGTGTGCTTCTAGTGAGAACCTGTTCACAGTGCCCCCAAGGTAAGGAAAGGTGGCAGGGGTGGAAGTCCAAGCATGTGGTCATGAAGGTGGTCCTGCGTGAACTGTGCAGGTCGGTTTTGCTGGCTCTGCCTAGCCTAGTTGGTGCCTCCTTCCACCCTTGCCTTTCTTCAGCAGCCCTTCCTGAAGCTTCCTGGGATGGGTCTGAGGAGAGATGATGATAGGAAGACTGGAAGGGGAGTTAATGCAAAGCCTGAAGGGTCCCCAGCCTGGGGTAAAAGGAGGTGCATGTGCACATGTGTGTGTGCATGTGTGTATGCACATGTGTGTGCATCTGTGTGCGTGTGTATGCATGCATGTGCCTGTGTGTGTGCCTGTGTGTGTGTGCGCGTGTGTGTGCGCGTGTGTGTGCGCGTGTGTGTGTGCGTGCATGTGTGTGTGTGCATGTGTGGGTGCCCTTGCACCCACCTGCATATCTACACTGTGAGGGCCAGAACTACAAGGTGCTGTGCACCCTGGGGAGAGTTTGCCTCTTAGCATGGCACCTACTGGTGGGTACGGGACTCTTCAAGAGTCAGACCAGTGGGGTCCTCCATGCCAGCGTCTCCTTCCAGGTTGGCCTGCGGAGGATCTCAGCTTCCCACTGCCAATTACATGGATCTCCACACACTTGGAGGCAAGCCAGGTTCCCTCTACCTCCCCTTCCTAGAGACTCTGCAAGCACGACCTGGCCATCTTCTGAGCATCCCTGAAACCCACACCCCTAAGCATCCCTGAAACACGTCTCCACAGCCATCTCCTGAGCGTCCCTGAAACCCACACCCCTTCCACACTGGCTTAGCTTAGGTCCTCAATGCTACTTCTGCTTTGAACAAAGACGGCCATCCGGGCAGGGCTCATGCCTCTTTGTCCCTCTAATAATGCTCTCCTCTCCTTATCCCCTCTCTGCTCTGTCTCGATGGCCTCAGCTCAGCCCCAGATACCTTGGCAAGGCATGCTGGATCTTTCTTAACTCAGGTCCTGACCTCCCTACACCTCTCCAGCCTCTCCTTTCAACTTTCTCCTGCTCAGACTCATCGATCCCTAGAACTGTGGCATGAGTGTCACCTTTGGACCAGAACACTTATCCCCCTGGCCAGCCAGCAAATGCCCACTCATCCTTCACAATTTAACCTGGGCAGCCCTTTCCTACCAGTTCCCTGTAGCTCTTCCTCCCTGTCTCACCCCTGCCCTGACCACTGGGCTCCTGCACAGCCCCTCCACACAAGGAGTCTTCAAGGGCAAGGGTTTATGTTTTACTCTGTTTTCTTGTTTAACTACCTCTCATGCCCAACTGGCAGTGCCCAGCACACTGGGGGCACAGAGTAAGTGTTCTTTGATGAATGAGTGAGCATGGAGCTGCAACACGTCCTGGACCTGAGTTCTCACCATGGAGACTGCGTCTTGTGAGATGGGACTCTAGGTGTCCTCTTTTGTAGGAGCAGGTGTTTGTGAGGAGTCACTCTGCCCCAGGATTTGCTTCAGCCCTCTCTGAGCTCAGCATCTCATAGCATTTGGTGCCTGGCAGGTATTTTCCGGCTTCTCACTGTGCCCTATGGGCAGGCAAAAGGCCAAAAGGCTCAGCCTTCATGGGAGGACTCTGGTCATTGGCTGAGCTGTGACATTGCCTCTCGACTGGTCCTAATGTGGTCACCTCCTACGGAGCAAGGTAGAGACTCAAAAGAGAGATATTTTTAGTGATATTTTTATAGGCAAGACAGAAGGAGCCCATCTGGTGAAAAGAGGGCTGGACCAAGCACTGGGGGACCTGGGTTCTATTTATTTTCATTACTGTTATTAAAACTAAGCACACATTGAATATGCAACAAAGCACAAAATTAGATACCACCCTCACAGAGGGCCTCCTGAGGCTGATTCAGCCAGCCGTGCATACCACGAGAGGACCAGGGTGCTGGCCTTCATATCTAAGGTGGCAGGGCTGTCTCATCCTCAGCTCACTCAACCTGACCTTGAGATCTTTACTTCTGGGGTGGGGATGAGATTTTATGAGCCCAGCCATGCACCTCAGGAGAAGGCACTGCTCCTGGGCTAGAGGGAAGCCACCTGCGATGGCCTTTGACCTTGGCTTTTCCTGGCCCCTGCTTTACTCAATAGAGCTCTATGGCTCAGACTTCTATTGAGAGAAGGTCAGGAAGTTGTAACAAGAGCACTCCAGAAAGCTGAGCCCATACCCACTATCTGATCTTCTTGAGACATTCCGTGATGAGTCTAGGGAAAATAGAGACCATAACTGGCCTGAAGAAGGGGTTTCAGGAAAGGAAGGAGGGCAGGTAAGTATGGAAGTGAAAGTGGGTTCTGGCCAACAGGGTAAAAGTAAGGAATTTGGGCAGAGAAGAGTGACATTAAGGGTTGGCTTTCCTTGTCAGCCTACTTGAATTATTCTGTGCCAGGGAATGTGGGGCTGCCCACCAGTTATACTCCACCCTCTCTTCTCCATTCCGTGTTCAGCTGGGTGGTCTACTTGTGATCCTTTCTTCTTTCCTGAAAGCCTCAGGAATGGAGCTGCCTATACCAGCTGCCCATCCCTCTGAGCTCTCTTTCATCAGGACTAGGTTGTAGATGCTACAAAGCAATAATTTCAACTACTACTTTCTTCTTCTCCTTCTCCTTCCTCTTCCTTTTCTCCCCCTTCCCCTTCTCCTCCTCCTCCTCCTCCTCCTCTTCCTCCTTCTTCTTCTTCCTCATCATCCTCCTCTTCTTCCTCCTCTTATTCTTCCTCTTCTTCTTCCTTCTCTTTTTCTTCTTTCTCCTTTCTTCTTCTTCTTTCACCTTTCTGATATTTCAGAAAAAAAGCACATAGTCAGCAGTTTTTTTTCTGTCTAGGAGATAACAAAACAATAAGCTTGAGTGATCTAAAAGCAAGCTAAGTGTACCCCTTGATTTCAGCCCCCTCTCTGTATATTGGCTTTTGGGGGAACATTCTTGACTTTTTGAGATAAGTCCCAAGGAGACATGACCATCCTCTACCCAGTCTTTTTGGATAGGGGCATGGAGGTAGGTGGACTCTCATTCTCATTCTCATAATTTCTGGGCATGACTCAGACAGGGTTGTTGAGTATGGCCGCCCAGGCTGTGCACTGCACAGCTCGAAGGGGAATTGTACATCATGGAAGAAGACCTGCCCTGGCGCCCAGAATCAGTCACCAACTGTCATTGCCTAATTTACCAGGCCATGTAGTTTATTCGGATGCTACTGAGATGTGCTACAATTCTTTATCAGCAAGGAGTACCACTGCAGCTGCTAAGCTAGAGGGCTGTCTCTCCACTGGCACCTTCTCCTTCTAGTCCTAGCAAGCCCTATAGTCACTTCAGTGGAGGAGACTCCCTTGGGGCCCAGCCAGAGGACTTAGTGTCCAGAGCTGAGTTCATTGCATCCCTCTCCCTAGCCCAAATATGAGGAAAGCAGAAGCTGGCTCCCTTGTGTGTTGTGCCTTACAGCTGTTCCTCCACCACATGCAGCCTCTGACTTAACCAGGTGCCGCTCACTATGCAAGCGGGGGAGACTCACTGACATATACTCTCCAACCCAGACTGGTGTCCGCCAGCATCCAACTGCACAGCACATCAGCTGTCTGGCCAACTTGGAGAGATTCCTCTTCCTTTGCTCCAGCCACTCAAAAGTGCATGCATGCATACCTCCATAAAATAAAAAACAAAACAAAAAAACTCAAGAAACCAAACAACACAATAACAAGCAAAAATGCTAGTGACCAGATACCTCAGTGAGGCATTTTCCCCTTTGCCCATTAGCCTAACTGCCCCAGACCGTAATCACCATGAGCAATCCCAGCTGTGACATCCACCAGACTAAGGGATGGATGGGCCCCAGAGGCTTCTTGCTCCAGTAAGCAAGCATGTAGTCTCTATGCTTTCATTCCTTTGACCACCTGACGTGAAGCTAAGCTCTAAATTAGGCAGCAGGGAAGCCCCAGGGACTGGAGCCCCAGGAACTGGAGGCAAGGGGCTTAGATTTTAGGAGCATCTCTGTTATTCCAAAGGGCATGCCATCTGTGAAATGGGATTGGCAGCACAGACCACAACAAATGCACAATGCAGGGAGGAATTGGTGCTCTCTGCCACAAATGTGGACCAGCCTTGGCAGGAGGGAAACGAGGAAGAGAATCTGAACATGTGGCTCTGTGAGACATAGGAAGAAATCCCTGGTGGGTCAAGCAGTGACTGCCAGGCCACTTAATCCAGCAACTAACCACACTCTGAATGAGCCCAGCATTCTTTGCACATTTCAGAAGTATCAGCATCTGAGAGGCATTGAGCAGGATCTGGGCTGCCTGGAAACCAAATGTTTGGCTTCTTGGCTGGAACACATGTTGCATTTTAATTTAAGAGACTGTTTCTCCTTTCTGGTGTGTGTCCATGAGAATGGTATGTGTGCATGCATGAGCTCATACATGTGTGTGCTGCATGAGTTTATGTGTGTCTGACATGCACATGGATTTTCATGCGTGTACATTTCAAGATAGGAATGTGCACTTCTGCGCCTACATGTGATTTGTACCAAGTATTGTGGTGGGGATTTGGTTGATGAGAAACAGCCTCCCATTTCCCCATGTGTGATCCATCAGTAAGCCCATGTATTGTAGGTGTTTGGGCCCAGGAGAATAATATGGGGATGTAAGTATATCCTTGTAACATCAAATAATTAGGTGTTGGATAGATTATAACGTTGATATCATTTCATCAACTTTGTGGGGAAGGGGACGCTCATGGGCATGAGAATGGGTTTTGCTGATTTTTTCCACACTCTTTGACCCAATCTCCCTGACAAGGGTGACACACCTGCCAGTTTCACCCTATGGCATGCACCCCTGGAGCAGATCTGGGGCCGTTCAGTGACTGAGCCTACAGCCTTGATTTCGTCAGCTCTAAGAGCTTCCAATCAAGCAAACAAGCCACGCTACCACAACCATGCCACTTTGCATTTGCCTCGTGCTTTGTCAAAGCTTAGTGTTTTATTATGTGCCCCTTTTGTTTGGCTAATACTTTTTGAGCATCTACTTTTTACAGATGTAGCCATTCCTAGCAAGCAGATGGGCAGGGGTGGGTAAGTGATGTTAGCCCCATTTTGGTCACATAGTTTGTTGGGATCAGAACCAGAACTGGAACTCAGGGCCTCTCTGCGTTGAGAGCTTTGGCACTCCGTTTTCACAGGAGCATGTGCTAGCACTTACAATGGATACACCCTTGAGCTAGCACTGCATAGGTTACCTACACAGGGGTCCTCAGCTTCCCCACAGGAGGGGTCAGAGGGCCTCTCTGAGATGCCACTGCTCTCTTGGCAGAGTGGCGACAAGGAAGTGGGGCAAGGATGATCTTGCAGGATGAAGACATCACCACCAAGATTGAGAATGATTGGAAACGACTGAACACGCTGGCCCACTACCAGGTGAGGGGAATGTGGAAAGGGGAGGAGCTAGCCAACTACAAGTCCCTTGCCCTGGAAATCATTGTCCTGGAATAACAGGGCTAGATACCAAGCCCCTCAACAGCACTCCATGTTCCGTTAGTGCTCCAGAGGAAATTGATGTCTCCCAGCCAAGAAGCCAGGAAACCCTGACCTCTTTGGAGATAACATGCTGACATGCACACTTTCTGCAGGGCACGGGCAGAGTCCCCAAGGAAGGCCCTCCTGAGAAGTTCCTCTGGGCATTTAAGGCTGGGTCATCTTCCAGGGAAGCACTGGGATTGAGAATGCTAGGGAGGAGCTCTTGCCAGGAGTTACTCCGAGAGAAGCCACAAAACAGAACACTAGTCAGTATCCAGATCTGTGTCTTGTTTTGCTCCAAGGAAAGCTGACAGCCTCCAAAGTCCCCTAGTTCTCCAGTAAGGCACCAATTGCCCCTTAGTGCCAAGTTCATCCTGATTTGTCCTTATTTCCTGGAGTGGCAGAGCTGCTGTGCCCAGGCCCTGAGAAGCTTTTTTCCTGTAGGTGCCAGATGGTTCCGTGGTGGCATTAGTGTCCAAGCAGGTGACAGCCTATAATGCAGTGAACAACTCCACCGTCTCCAGGACCTCAGCGAGTAAATATGGTAAGATCCCACCGAGTGTCCTGGGGAGGCCCGGGTGTCCTGAGCAGCTGTTGTCATGACAACAGCATAGCCAGAAGGCAGGAGACTCTTGGAGAAGGGGAGCTGGGGCATCAGAAAGGCTGACCATCAGGGAAGAGAGCCAGGTGGGGGAAGAGGCCCCTGGTTTCAGTCCGTCACTCTGATGCATAAGTGAGACCTTCATCCATGAGCAAAAGAGTAAAGCCAACTTTCATGGAATGTCTTCCAGGCTGTAAGATGCCTTTCCTTGTGTGATAGCTATTATCTCACATCATGTTCATAACAATCTAGTGAATTAAATAATTATTATTTCCCCCTATTATGCAGATTAGTACATTATAACTCAGGTGCACAGAGGCTAAATGATTTGTAAGAGCCACTGTTATTTTGCAGTGGAGTGCAGGTATGGACCAGGTGCAAGGCTCTGCAGTGGTGGGGAGAGGGTGCTGGAGGTGGGATAGAAGCCAGAAGGAGCCCTGTTCTGCCCTATCTGTGTGCTTTGGGGCTAGTCATCTGACCACTATGAGCCTTGGTTATTTATTTATTTACCAAAAGAAGAGATTGAAAAATCTACTGACCGAACAGGGTCATTCTAGATAATAAATAGATGAATACAGAGAATAGTTCCTGCACACAGTAGGACCGCCATTTCATTTTCCTGCTCAGTACTCATTTCACAACACTTCACAAACACTGGCAGGAGTTTCAGCAAATAAACAGGAATAATTTGGCACAGACCAGAGGGGAGGACAGACGAAGGTGAGCAGGTTACCAGGCGATTACTCATCCGATCAGCGGTTATTAAGGGAGACAGGCTACCTGCTCTTAAGTGTGTACTTAATTGGCTGCACAGAACTCATCCTGAGACATGACTTGAGAACTCTAACAAGGAAAAGCGTTAAAAAAGTACAGGCTTATATTTTTTACAAATTGAATAATTAAGGGTTGACACGATGCAGAGTACAGGAAGGAGGGGGAGATCTGAGTGGGTAGAATTAGCCACAGATAGTTTCCTGGAGGTGGTGAGAAAAGCATCCCAGTTTCAGGGAATGCACCAAACCAAGGCAAGGTGACAGCACCGGCCAACGGCAGGAATGATCAGACAGTCGTTGGCTTCCGCCAGAGTGAGGGATGCATGGTAAGGTGATGGGCTAAGGCCTTGTGGCCTCACATACATTTGGGGGTGATCCTTGCCTCGGCAGAAAACATGATCCGGTACACGGGCAGCCCTGACAGCCTCCGCTCACGGACACCTATGATCACTCCTGACCTGGAGAGTGGAGTCAAGATGTGGCATCTAGTGAAGAACCATGAGCATGGAGACCAGAAAGAGGGGGACCGGGGGAGCAAGATGGTGTCCGAAATCTACCTGACCCGACTCCTGGCCACTAAGGTATCAGACTTGAGAACTGGGTGCAGGGAGCCCAGAGGCTATGAAGAGGGACTTCGTCAGCCCACAGAAATGCCAGAGTAGCCAGTACCCAGCATTTGTGCTGGTGCCCACTCTTATCCACCCCAGGAGGCACTGCTGATCAGCCCCTGTACCAAACCTCAGAATCCTTCTCAATCCAGCGCTCCAGGCAAACCCCACCAATACATTGGTGTTGGCATGCAATCTGAAGATTTGTTTCTATCCCTTCTCCATGCCCTTCTGAAATGCTGAGACTCTGACTGCCTCTTTTCACATTCTTCTGCCATGCCTTATAAAAGAATGGTTTCCTCTCTGGGGTATCCTCTACAATCTCAAGTGGGGGAAGTCAGGGCTCCATCAGTGACTTCTCAGGCACCATTTCTTTTTTTCTTTTTTTTTTTTTTTCTTTTTTCTTTTTTTTTGTTTTTGAGACAGAGTCTTGTTCTGTCACCCAGGCTGGACTGCAGTGGTGCAATCTCTGCTCACTGCAACCTCCTCCTCCCAGGTTCAAGCAATCCTCCTGCCTCGGCCTCCCAAGTAGCGGAAACTACAGGGATGCACCACCACACCTGGCTAATTTTTTTTTTTTTTTTTGTATTTTTAGTAGAGATGGGGTTTCACCATGTTGGCCAGGCTGGTCTTAAACTCCTGGCCTCAAATGATCCGCCTGCCTCTGACTCCCAAAACCTGGGATTACAAGTGTGAGCCACCGTGCCTGACCCCAGGCACCATTTGTAATCCTGGTTCTGGGAACATTGCTTACCTGCAGTGCTAGTCTTTCACTCCTGAGACTGGGCTCAGCTCTGCTCTCTGCAGAGCCAAGTGAGTCACTGTTCATTAGCCAGTGTGAGTAATGCCCAAACAAAACCAGCAGATTGTGTTTGTCTGCTCTAACCAAGTGAGTGTTCATTAGCATTTGTGAAAAGTGCTAAAATAACACCGCCAGAGGGTGTTCAACCAAACCGTGTTGTTGGCAGAGGAAGCCTTACGTAGGTCCAGTCATCAGTGTTATATCTCTTTTCCTTGTGCAGGGGAAATTTAAAGCTGTTAGAGACAGACGAAATGGGAAAAATGATTTACATGGACTTACCCAATTTCACCCAAGCGGGGTGGACTGTATACCATCCTCCCCTGCCTAGGTCTGTGAGGCAGGTTTTAAAAGCCATCCTCAGAACTACGTGAGTTGAGCTGTGTCTGGACATATCCCACCTCTCCAGGGCACACTGCAGAAGTTTGTGGATGACCTCTTTGAGACCATCTTCAGCACGGCACACCGTGGCTCTGCCCTGCCCCTGGCCATCAAGTACATGTTTGACTTCCTGGATGAGCAGGCTGATAAGCATGGCATTCATGACCCACACGTCCGCCATACCTGGAAGAGCAATTGGTGAGTGAAGGGAGGGCAGGGGGTACATCGGGAGCCCTGAGCCCACCCAGCCTTGAGTCAATGGTGATGGGACTCTGGGCCTCCAGGAGAAGGGCTGGCCAGAGTCTGTTTTCATCAGCAGGGACTCTGAGCAGGCACATTCTCTGGTCCTCCCCATCCACTCTTCCTAGATTTTTGTGCTCATTCCCTCTTTCACTTCCCTCTAGTAAAATCTGTCTGTGCATCTTTCTTTCCTATCACTTAGTCAGTTAACAAACATTTATTGAACCAGGTGAAGAAGCAAGAAATAATATGCCAAATGTCACGGCCAGGACACTCTCCCATCCAAGTACCTCCTGGGTGCCTGTGATTATGCTAGACACTGAGGATCATGAGCTAATCAGACATGGCCCCTGCCCTCAAAGAACTGACAGATGAGGGTGAGAGGCAAGGTAGTGTGGGACAAATGCTATGGAAGATGGAGAATGTGTCATGTGCAACCGGATCTTAGAAGGGCAACATCTAACAGTAACTTGCAAGCAGTTTTGAAACACACCTAGGAAACAACCAGGTGAACAAAGGGCATTCGTATTCTGTTCAAGCAGTTGCTCTCTTCCCATTACCTCCTTTTCCAAGTTCTGTGTGGTGAAGAGACCTGCCCTTAACCACTATGTCTTCCTTTGAGACAACAGGATTCTCCAAGTACTAACTGACACTCTAGGTGTTCTCCCCTATGATCCCCTCTGTCCTTTTAGCATGGAGCATCCTTCCTTTCACTTGTGAGTAATTTGTATTTGAGGTTGAAATTTCAAGAGCTCACATCAGTATTCAGCACTTAGTATGGAACCTTGCGTAAAGCTGGGTCTCAGTAATTATTGATGAGATGCAGGGCCAAGGTGGTCTCTGGTTGAGAGCTCTACCTGAGGCAAAGCTGGCTTATCCTTTGTCCCATCAGTTCCAGAACAGCCTCCCTGCAGCTTTTCCATGGTGCCTGTCCCAGGCTCTTCTTCCCCAGATCATTCTTCTGAGGCAGTGTGGGCCTGTTGCCCAGCACTGACAACTGCTAGGATGGGCAAGGCATTAGAGCTCAGCCAAGCACCCTGGCACCTAGCCCCAGGCCCCAAAGCAATGCACAGATGAAGGCAGAAGTCAGACTTTGGTACCAAAACTGTGTTAAATGTAGTATGCTCTGGCTCCTCATCTTCTTCACCGGGAGAAGAGACTATCCCTGCTGAATATGAAAAACCAGGCAGGAACCAAGGTTGAGACCACAGAACTGAAGTGTGGGGTTTGCTCCCACATTAACTCCTAGTGAGAGAAGACCTTCATGCTGGGGTTCTTCCAAACTTTCTCAAATAAGACTCAAAAATCTAGATTGCTCACTCAGTGTAGCAAAACTGGGTGATGCGATTTCCTCCTTTGAAAGCTGTGCTGGGTCTAATATCTCCCAGGACCTGCCTCTAGGTAAGATGCGTTTAACTCTCCTAGACTTCTAGACTTCTTGGCATGACTACTGGGAGCTGTTTGGTGGGGCATGTCCCCAGCCTACCAATCTGCTTCTGTCAGTGAGTCTTCCTACTTACTGCCTCCACTGAATGTTAGCAGCCTTCAGAAGATTAAAAAAAAAAATGCTCTGCCCAGAACTTCTCTTGGTCCTAGCTGGAGAAAGTTGGGTATTTCTAAACATTTCTACCTGCTTTTAGTAGCACATTGCAGGAATATCACCTACAATGATATCCAAACCATTTGTTTTCACCCCGTCCCTCCTGCTGGGGTGAGGACACCTCCAGGGGTGCCATAATGTCCTTGGAGTAGAGCCAAATCCTTGGATCCCAGCTCTTCCAAGTACTCAGGTCTGAGCAAAGGAAACCCCAGGAAGTAGACAGTCCTGCTAGGCTCAAGTTCTCCCATCAAAGGACACTTTCCCCCAACCCTGACTTGATATGTTGCTATGCTGAGCAAGACACAGTAAGTCTGGGAATTTTAAGATCTGCATATTGACTTGGAGTTAATTGTCTCTGATTGAAAAGTGATTATTTTTTTATTCCTGGCCCAAGGTGTAACCCACCCTCTCCCCACCCTCTTCTTCCACAGTTCCCTACCTCTTCTCTTTTAAATAAACCTCCTGCTCATTTAGCCTGAGTGGCTGCAATCAACCAGAGATTAGTGCCACCACTAATGTTAATAATATGCTAATATTTCATTAGGCGGGAGCCTTGGGTGAGTGCTATGGCTTCCCTGTTTGCTGTACCTGTCAGCAAAACTGGCTTGAGGACCAGGGAGCATAGGGGAGAAAAAACCAGCAGGGCAAATGTGGACTCTCAGAGTCCCTATTCCTGGGTGCAACTTCTGGAACAACAGGAAGATATGAACAGAGACTTCATTAGCTGAGAAGTCGTGAGTCCTCCATTCAGGGCTCTGACCCCAGCTGTCAGGAAGCCTGGGCAGCTGGAGTGACCCCTGCTTTCACCTGGGTGTTGTGGCTCTCTGAGTTTTTCTGGACACCATCCCATTATTTCCTATTAGGGATTTCCAGGGATGAAGGAAACACCGCCAAACATTGTCAGACCTCAATGCTGCCTGCCTGAGTCCCGCCCTGCACACTTTGTAGGAACTTAATAGATCCTTGTCGACTGATTGGCAGTCTTGAACATTAGGTTTTCCTGTATTAATAGCATTTGTTATTTGTACCTGCTGGCTGCTGGGAGATAGAACAAGTATAGAAATATTGTACTGGTTCTATTGAAATGATGTAATTCAAAGAGTTTAAGTTCTAAGAAGCAAGCCAAGCACATAATTAACATTCTAACTATTACCATCAGTGAGAACAACAACCAAAACAACAATAAAACATCAGGGGAAATGGCAGGAGGCAGAGGTGGGAGCAGAGGGAAGGAAGTAAGCAATCCCTTGCATGGTGCCTAGTCCTCTTTCCCACCTGCGTCCCAGCAGGCTGTTTGGAAGCCATAGGATTAGAGCCCACAGGGATGGCTACAGCCAAAAGGGGCAGACGGCAGTTTCTCCCAGTGTCCCAGGATTGGGACATTTTAAGCAACAGGTTAACAATAGCAGACTGCAGGGCACACTTTTCCCTCTTTGTCTTTGTTGATGCAGATTTCCTGTGTGCAACCCATCCTCCACCCCATTCCTCCAGGCCTCACCCTGCTAAGAAACACATAGGCCTGGCACGGTGGCTCACGCCTTGTAATCCCAACACTTTGGGATGCCGAGGTGGGCAGATCAACTGAGATCAGGAGTTTAAGTTCAGCCTGGCCAACATGATGAAACCCCATCATACTAAAAATATAAAAATTAGCCGAGTGTGGTGATGGGTGATTGTAGTCCCAGCTACTCAGGAGGCTGAGGCAGAAGAATCACTTCTGAACCCGGGAGACTGAGGATTCAAGAATCACTTGAACCCAGGAGACTGAGGTTGCAGTGAGCTGAGATTGCCCTACTGCACTCCAGCCTGATGAGCAAAACTCCATCAAAAGAAAGAAAGAGAGAGAGAGAAAGAAAGAGAAAGAGAAGACAAGGCAAGGCAAGGCGGAGCAGGGCAGGGCAAGAGAAGGGAAGAAAGGGAAGGAAGGAAAGAAAGAAAGACTTACACAAGTTTTAAAACTCCCACCATCAAGTGCCCCCTTTATGAAGGCATTCTGGACACTGCCCTCTGGGTAGACTTGATGATTCCCTTGGTCCCATGTTGGACCCTACACATCTCTGGTCCTAGCACCAACAGTCCTCCCGGCATGTAGTCGGTTTCATGTCTGCCTTTCCATGAACCTATCACAATGCAGGCTTCTTGAGGGCAGAGGATGTGTCTCATTCATCACTGTATCCCCAATTGCAAGCACAGTTCCTGGTGGGCAGGAGGTGCCAACCAGAAGAAGCAGGGAGGGGAAAGAGGGAATACGATGGGGCCCATGAGGTGGGTGAATGTGTGTTTTCAAGCCTGCCAGCTTAGAAATGAAAAATCAGTCAGCTACACTGTACTTCTCAGCCCCAGTAGGAGTAGGCTGAGAGGCCCAGGCAGGGAGGAAGGGTGTGACTTCTGCCAAGTCATACAGTAGATGGCAGAGCGTCAGATACGAAGCCTAGATTCCAAGCAATTCCTTAAAGTTTGCCAACTGGATACTCTTGTATCAGGCTTAGGAGCAGACAGACAGAGTTAGAAATTCCACTTTATAGCACACATCAAAGCTGCCTTTTAGGCCAAAGGGAAGATGATGAGCCCTGCCACCAAGGCTGGGTATCAAGTCCTCTCAAGTACCTACCAAGATTATATCTCTGGATGAATTATTCAGCCTTGGCAGTTCTCAGTTTCCTGGAAGGTAAATTGGGGCCCTGCAGACCTGCCTTACCTCCCTTCCTGGGCACATCCCGTCCCCAGCATAGAGAAGGCTCTTAAGTTCTATTAGTTCCCCAGGCTTCTCTCCTTCTCCAGAGACCCCTCCTACCCACGCCGCAGCCCCACTGCGCCGTCTCCCCTGACTGTCTGCCTCTTCCTTCCACGCAGCCTGCCCCTGCGGTTTTGGGTCAACATGATCAAGAACCCGCAGTTTGTGTTTGACATCCATAAAAACAGCATCACAGACGCCTGCCTCTCTGTGGTGGCTCAGACCTTCATGGACTCTTGCTCCACGTCAGAGCACCGGCTGGGCAAGGACTCACCCTCCAACAAGCTGCTGTATGCCAAGGACATCCCCAGCTACAAGAACTGGGTGGAGAGGTGAGTGCTGGGCCACGGAGCCAAGTCAGGGCCCCTTGCTGGAGCCAGCAGCTTCCTCCACAAAAAGTCCCCTCCCCGTCCAAAACCAGCTGTGCTTCCAGATGAGTCATTCACAAAGCCTGATCCTGCCACTGCAACACCCACACACCCACGTCCCAGTGCTCCTGTCCCCTGAAACCAGAATAGGAAAACTTGGCCAGAGGTTGCTATGATAGCTCGGCTTCCCTGGATAACAGACCCTGGAGCCTAGTGGCTGAAATGCCTTCTAGGCCCAGAGAGGAGATGTGCTCCTAGCTCTAATCTTCACCTCCCACCCCCCAAAAAATAAATAAAAACTGTCATCATAAGACTTCAAGGGGCCAGACTACATCATTGCAGCAGAAAAGGCTGGAGGCCTCTACCCATCTGCTCCCGTCTGGCTGGCAGTTCCCAGCATTCCGTGGGGATGTTTTTGTCACTGTCTGAACAGCTTCTCACTCTCTCAGCCCCTTGCCTCTCACGTGAGCTCTTAATGCCCTGGGTCTTGCAGTGTTGTGATCAAATCCCAGTGTCCTGCAGAGCTCTCGTGGCTGAAGGTCCTCCTGTGAGCTGCAGGGCTGGGCTCCTCCTAGGGTGGCGCTGACTCATGGTAAAGAAGGTTAATGGTTTGTCTGAGCTGCATCAGCTCCATACGCCAAGCACCTGAACTAAGCAACCAGCTGAAGCTTTATTTATTCATCACAGCAGCCCTGTACTAGGGAGAGGACAGGAACTGTAAGCTCCTTTTATGCCATGAAGGTGAAGAAATATACATGTGGAATGGCTAAGTAATCTGCCCAAGGTGATTTAAGGGACCAAGATGAAACTAGATCCCAAACCTCTTAGCTGACTCCCAAATAACCTTCCTACCTCTTTGCATTACTTTCAGACAGGACCTCTGCCAACCCATATGGTGCCTCTGTATGGTTTAAGAAAGATACCCCTTCGTACAGAATGAGGTAGCCCCACACCGAGTGTGTTTGCTGAGTGTTGGGCTTTGTCAGCCCCAGCTCGTCCTCTTGTCCAAGTATCTTTGTGCAGTGAGTAACCTGCACAACCCTACATGGCAGTCCTGCATTTAGACTTTCTCTTTATTCCAAGTAGCTTAAATATAAGAAACCTAGAGGGAAGCTCAGATTTGGTGCCTTTTTGAAGAGTAAAAGAGTTCAGAAGGTGTGCTTGACTTGGTGACAAAATGTACTTTATCATTTTGCCTATGATAGAGACAGCCTCTGTCTTTATACTTGAAAATTGCCTTCCCTTATAAAAAGGAAATAACTAAGAGGGAGTAGAGTCCTGGCCACCTCAGTGCATTAGTGTCACTGAAAGAGTTTGATTTTGTTTTTCCCTGTTCCCTCTGCCCTGTGATACCCTCTCCTCCTTTCCTACTGAGGCAGGTGGTGGACATGCCACCTCGGCTGTCCAAAAGGAAACTAACTCTTTTGTCCTAGTGTCTGATTATGTCTGAGTCATCTAGACATGTTCTTACCTCCTGCTACATAGACAGTGGCTCACTCTTCCAACAATAGAGCTGCCAGGACCGGGCCCTCCAGCCCCTCCCGTGTGGGCAGCCAATTCTTTAGCAGGGAGAGGGGAAAGAGGCAGCAGTGGGCTGTTGGTCATCCCTGTGCTACAGTGTCATTGTGATAGTGCCCCAGGCGGGGATGGGGGAACCAGGGTTGTGAAGGGCTGGGAACATTTGTGAAGTGTCTGCATAAAGGACACTTCCCAGAAACAGGCTGCGTAGTCAGAGCTGAAGCTCATGCATGCATGGGCCAAGGAAGTAGTCTCCTTTCTGCTTGGTGCTCAATGAGATTTGTGCCATGCAGCTGCTGCAGGTCACAAGTAAACTCAGTCCATTGGGTTATTTTTAGGAGTGATTTGATGGTTTCCATTTCTTATCCCACTCGTTTCTTAGCAACCACTGACACTCTGAAGAAAGTCATTCACTTACTTGAGGCCCCAAATCTTTTCTCCTTTCCGGGACTAGGGTACAAAGACAGACAGATCAAGAAAACAGCACGGACAGGGCTGAAGTCAAGCCCAGAGGGCTTCTTCACTCAGTGATGGAGGGACAAGTCCACTCCCATTCCCAGAGGACGTATCCTCCGAGCTTGTCTGGCTCCCTCGAGGGGAAAGTAAAGTCTGGCAGGGCAGACCTCACTTGGTACCACAGCACACCTAATCTCCCACTTCCCCATTCCAAGGACATTGACAGCCTGCAGTTGAGGATGATGGTAGAGTGACCTGGCCACAGCTTGTTCACTTCTGAATCTGCTTGCCTGCTGTTGGTCAAATGGAGACAGTCCTCCCAGGACTCGAACTTAGAGGCTCACTGCTGTGGAGTGTGCCCTGCATGTATTTGGGGAAGGCTTTCTGTACCATCACAACTGAAAAATAAGGCTTACCCTGCCTTGTCCTCTCTTCAGAGCAGGTGAAAAAGGGAAGCATATAAATTCAGGAAGCCTCAATAACTCTTGGTTGAACAGCATAGATGATTCTGCCAGTATGTTGAGTCTTCTAGAAATTCTTTATCTAGCCTCTCACTCATCTTTTCATCTGTCCTCCCACCCATCCCCGACTCATCCTTCCATCTAGTCTCCCGCCAGTCTTCCCACCTGTCCTCTCACCCATCTTTGAGCCCATCCTCCCACCCATCCTCTCACCATCCTCCCACCATGCTCCCATCTGCCCTCCCTTCTCTCACTCATTCTGTTACCCATCCTCTAACCCATCCTCCTGTCTGTCCTCCCATCCATCCTCCCACCTGCCCTCCCTTCTCTCCTCTCACTCATTCTCTTACCCATCTTCTGACCCATCCTCCTGTCTGTCCTCCCATCCATCCTCCCACCTGCCCTCCCTTCTCTCCTCTCACTCATTCTCTTACCCATCCTCTGACCCATCCTCCTGCCTGTCCTCCCATCCATCCTCCCACTTGCCCTCCCTTCTCTCCTGTCACTCATTCTCTTGCCCATCCTCTGACCCATCCTCCTGTGTGTCCTCCCATCCATCCTCCCACCTATTCTCGCTCCTGTCCTGCCATCTATTTTTCCATCTCTTCTCCCATCTCTCCTCCCACCCATCCTTCTACCTGTCTTCCCTCCCACCATCTCCCCACCCATCCTCCCCTCCCATTCCTGCCTCCAAGTATCTTGTAATAATGGTGGTTTGTAGACCCACTGTGGATTCCCAGTATTCACTCCCCTCATATAAGAATTTTAATTTCGCTGTGGCCAAATCTGGAAAAAGGGAGAAGAGTCTCTTGGTTTCCAATTAGCAGTTAACTGCTACCCTCATCTTACAGATGAAACCCAACAGTGTCATCACCATGAAATGGTGTGTTGTGATCAGTTGTAGTTTTTGTGTCATTACCAGTAGCAATACATTGCACACTTTAGTAGTGATTTTCTCCGATTTTAACTTGGAAGAGTTGAAAGGTCATTCTTGCAGCAACATTGGCCTCACTCACTTGCCATCAGTCAGCTTTTAAGAAGTAAGTATAATGGAGTCGCAGCAGGCCACTGGGGTTTGGATTAGAGTGTGCCACACATTTGAATGTCATCTATCATGTGTGTCACGGCACGAAAAAGGTTAAGAATTTTAAATATTTAAATATGCCTCCTATGGAAACCATCCAGTCAAATACATAAAATGGTGACAGCTCGCCCTGGGAGCAATACTAGAGGTGAGATATAGACATTTCATTAACATATTCATTAATTCATGGGTCAAACATTAATGGTATCCATCATGAGTGAGTTGGGTACTTGAAATGCATTGAACTTGACCCTTTCTTTGCAGTTCCTGTGGTTGGGGAGGCCACACAGACAGATGCTCAGCAGACCCCACGAGCATCATAGTGGGTAACTCAGGGTGTGGGGCCTCTTTCTGCTGGGCCCAGAGAGACCCTCCCGTGATTCACAGAGGAAAAGACTTTTGTGCGGGTTCTTGAAAGGTACATATTGGGGATATCAGAGCATCAGGCTGGAAATATCTTTCACTCCTGCATCTTCATCCTCAAGGTGTGTGGAGGGATGCCAACACTGTGTTCTTTCCAAAGAGTTTAGGGCACTGGAGACCATCTTCCCAATCACTACAGACCTATCCTAAAGGCAGATATTAGATACTCACGGTCACTCTCTGGGCCCAGGATTTCTGCTGGCATCCCACTACCCCATAGAAATCCACAGACTAGGACCCTAGGACCCTGCAGCCAACAGTGGAGGATGCAGCTCTGTGGGGTGTTGATCTTTATGGCCTCTCCCAGAGGCCTGATGTCCGGACCTCAGGGGTGCTGGCCTCCTCCCTGCTGTGAGCAGGTCAGCAAAGAGAACTAGGGAAGGCCAGTGGTGGGACCAGCTCCTTCTTAGCAGGTCAGGCTTGGGGCAGCTCGGAGGGGTCCTGAAGGACTTCCTGGAGATGGGCTCACCTGCAGGCAGAACGCCCACAGGAGCAAGTTCAAGCACAGGGTTCCAGGCTCCCTTTTCCCTTCCTCAATGCACAGCCAGCAGATGAGAATGCTTGTTTAAAGTTCCTTAACAGGGCTTAATTATGTTCTTCCCAATCAATAAGGCTTCCCAGTGGAGGAGCCCAGCACAGGGGCCAGCACAACAGGAGCGAGAAGGAAGCAAGGTTCACCCGGCAGAGGTAGTACCATATGAGTTGGCATCAGGCACAAGGTGCTTGCTAGGGAGTGGGAGTGGGGGAGCAGGAGGGGTCAAGACAGCATTGGCAAAGCCCTGCAGAGAAGAGGGGACCACTTAGCAGCAGGCAGGCTTGGGATAAAAAACAGGGTAGACTGTCAGCAAGACTTAAGCCCCACACCCACAGACATTGGGCTGTCAGTGGCCACTCAGCTCAGCTGATTTAGAACTTGCTGAAGATGAGGTCACGCAGTTGGCCCACCTGTCACTAGTGTGTGGCCACAGACATGCCCTGGTTTGATCCAGCCTCTCCAGTGCAAAGGCGACAGGAAAGAGACAGGAGCTGCCCGGCAAGGACCTGACCTCGCAGAGAGGATGACATATTCAGGAGAGGCACGTCACCCAGTAACTCTAGATGAGATGGTCAGGGCCCCAGCCCTGTCCTATCCTACTCTCAACTCCCTGCCCTCCACCCCAGCAGCTCTCTCTGTCTGTCTCACACACATATATATACTTCTAGATATTCTCTTTGGGGAAATGGATAGGGCTTTTAGTGCGCTGCCATGAGGCAAGCCGCTGTGAAGGCACAGAGCGCTGGGCTTCTGTTGTTTCCCCTAGCGATGGTCCCTTCACTGCAGACACGGTGGCTCCTAACCTAGGATTCCTTACACCTCAGGGACTATAAAGGCAGCAAGAAGGTCCCTGGCACTGTTTGCAAAAAGCCTGACAGAGCCGCCTGCCTACTGTGATAGGTTCCGCAGCTGGTGAGAGAAATAACAGGAGTCTTTGCTTTTGGTGACAGTTATGTCCTTTCCACGGGAACCTGGGTTTTTCACCTGGTCAGAGGCTCTGATTGTGTACAGGTGACAGAGTATACCTGTCTGGTGGAAGCTTGGAACTCAGCTGAGTTACCAGAGTTGCATGGCTGGCTGCTGGCCATGGTACCAAAAGTGAGTGAGGTTATTTGTTCACACTTTTTACCAATACAGCCTGTGAAGATAGCCCTTTACTTGACAAACATATCTTGCTTGGCAGACATGGGATCCCTAAGGGGACAGTGACGCAAATCTCCTTGGGAATGGCAAGGTTGGGAGCTACTACTGAAATCTCTGGTCTCCCACTGTAAAATGGAACATTGGCATTTATTGCATTCCAGAAATGGTGACAGTGAATCGAGTCTCGCTGTAATTGTACACCTGGAATGTCATTAAATTACTCAGAGCCCTGTGTCCTAAGGTACCTGAGGATGTGTTTTGTGGCAGGTGATAGGCCTTGAAGAGAACAGGCTCTTCTGGGGTTGGAGCAAAGAAAGCATAAATGAAACAGGAAGGGGTACTGGGCCTTGGGGGTTCTGAAGGTGGAAGAGGGGCGGGGAATGGAAGAAGATGTGAAGGATGGAAATCCAAATGAGATGGGGGCAGGGCAGCCTGTCTGAGTAGCCAGGCTGCTCTGAGAAAGGCCATGTTATTACACCCTTGGCCTTGTTGCCTGTCTTAGGCTCCTGCCCAGCCAAAATGCTGCCAGTGCAACAAAGCAGTTGGCAAAATGTCCGGTATGTGGCCAGGGCAGTCCCTTCTGACCAGCCCCTTCCCTTGCCAGGGAGCACAGCTGTCATCTTCCCTCTGCCTCCCCATTTTTCAGACAGAACAACAGATCTGCAATCCCAGTACCACTCAGAGCAGGGAAGCCATTCCAGCCCTCACTAGCCCAGGGATGCTGTGGGGCAAATTGAGCTGTCATTCCATTGCAGGCCCTTGAGCTGATGACTGGGACAGTACAGGAAAACCATCTCTGCCAGTCTTCACCCACCTCCTGGGCACTGATGGGAACAGTTGGAGGTCAGGGAAACAGCACAAGCCTGATGGGGTCCGGGTTGGAGAAGTGAAGGATAGGGCTGGGGTTCAGGGGGAGACTGTCCCAGAGCCTCTGACCAAGATTCGAGTTCTGAGAACTCCCAGGGTCTGCCACTGTCGCCACTGCTTGTGCAACCCTGAGGGTGAGTGTCTTTCCTTAAACTTGGTGCCTAGGTGCCTTGCTTGATGCACCCTAATCCCTGCCCTGGAGACTGTCCTCCCCCATCCCCTCTGATCCTAGGTTTTAGGTTTACTTTCTACAGCATGGCAGCCACAGGAACTTGGCATGGGCTGGATTGGGCTAGGCTGAGCCGGGCCACCACAGGGCTTTGAGGTTTATGATGCCCCCCGTCATTGTAGTTACCTCTTCTCTTTTATGCAGTCCACAAGCCCAAAAGTGCATAGGAGAGGGTGAGAAGTGGCTGTCTTTGGGGGCACTGAGGCCTTTCAGTTCCTCATTAAGAAACTGCACAACTCCCCTCTGGCGGGGGAGTTGGGGTTTGGTGCATAAAATGTCAAATTGCAGAAATTAAAAATGTAAATGCTGGCATCTAATTAACCAGTTGACAGCAGTGCACAGCTGCAAGTGACAGTGACTGATTGCCTTCTGCCAGTCTCTCCCCTAGCAGCCTCAGCGCTGCCTCCTCCCATTGAGCCCCCCGAGAGCGGAGGACATCAGAGAAGAGCAACCGCTTGGAAGAGCCTTCGGGCCCTGCTGGAGGAGATCCCTTGCATCTGTGGAAGGGGTGTTAGAGAAACTCAAGACAGCCTAGACCTCTCTGTGTGGTAGCTGAGAGCAAAGAGCATGCCTGAGGTTGGGCCCCTCTGGCTCTTGGTTCCTCTCCTGTCTGCCCTTAGACAATGTCTTGGCCACTCCCCAAATCCCTTCCCTCTATGCCTCATGCATCCAGAGCTGTAGAGGGCTCTTCCTGGTTTGGACCCAGCAACCCAGATGAGAGAGAGACCACAGTGGTCCCCAGGTGGTCACAGTGCAGGTACCCACTACCTGGAGTGCACGCTGAGCTCATGGCCCCAGACACGGTGCTGGGAGCATCCATCTCTCCTCTACTCCGAATGCATGACTCCAGCTTCTCCCTACTTCCATCCCTCCGCAGGTATTACTCTGACATAGGGAAGATGCCAGCCATCAGCGACCAAGACATGAACGCATACCTGGCTGAGCAGTCCCGGATGCACATGAATGAGTTCAACACCATGAGTGCACTCTCAGAGATCTTCTCCTATGTGGGCAAATACAGCGAAGAGGTAAGCTTTGCCCTGCTCCAGGCCCATTGGGATGGAAGGGGGCAGAGAATGAAGACAACCCTGCGTGCCTCCATGTAAGAGAACATCGCCACAGACACCTCCACCTCTGCTGGGGGAACCACCACTGAGGACTTGGGGCTGTATTCCAAAGGCTGGAATGCTAGAAACCCTCCAACCCATAAATTCTGCATTCATCCCTGTGCTTCTTAGATATATAAATAAGTACCTATTTCTTTTATATTGTCTTTTTTAATTCTTATTTTCTCTCCAGTATTTCTTCTTTTTTATGTTTTCCACATTTCTCTGTGATCTAACTCTCTTTAAACAGGCACCTCCCCACTCCTATGGGCAGGCTATATGGAATGGCATGGTATGGTATGATATGGTGCAGACTCGAATAGGAACACAATAGACTAGAAATGAAACAGAAGTGAGTCAAAACAGAATGGAATAGAAGAGAACAGGATGGAATAGAATAGAATAGAATAGAAATAGAATAGAATAGAATAGAATAGAATAGAATAGAATAGAATAGAATAGAATAGAATAGAATAGAATAGAACAGGAGAAATATAATGTGTTTTTCATTGTTGTGTTCCCTCACTGGAAAATCCCACCTGGGGTCATTGCCACTATAGACAAGGCCTTCTTTCTGGCCAGTGCCATGGTGCTATGGGAGTTTTCTTGGCTATGCATGGGGTCAGGAGCAGCTTGGAGAGAGAGGACCCTCAGACATCTTCTTGTCAGCCCAGGAAGCCCAGGAAGGGAGCAGCCCAGGAAGACACAGGCACGTTCAGGGGCATACACAGCACTGCTGGGTAAGAGGAGGCCTGTCTTCCTGGGCTTCTAGTCAGCTCTCTTGCCCTGGGCCTGGCCATCCTTGGAATCCAAATTCCCTGCATCTGAGCAGCAGCATAGCCACCTTCTCTGAGTGGAGGGTAGTAAGAGAAGCTGAAGCTCGTGCCCTGAGTTCTCTCTCTCCTCCCATCCTCATTACTTAAGGGAGAGTCCAGGAACCCCTGGTTAAAGAAGCAGACCCAGCAGGCCCAGGGCCTGGAGTCCTGCAGGCCATGAACAGCCTAATTCCGTAGCCCTTAAGTCATGGGAAAGCCAGTGCTGGCTCCGTTAGGGGAGGGACCCTGATGGCAGTCTGCAGCTGAGTACTGGTCTGGGACAGAGTTTTCCCCTGTCTGTGGCAATGCAACGTAATAAGGATGCTGTAGTGTGCACCAGTGTAAGCTTCCAACTGTCTCATCTCAGAAAGGATTCTGTTAGTCTGCAAGTACAACTGTCTACCTTGGTATTTAAATAACCCATCTTTATGAAATGATGGTGTGTACAAATGAGTTTTTGGCCAGCTCTATCTTGCCTCCCCAATTAAAGAAACATTAACTGGGTCATGAAATCCAAAGCCCTGGGTGCCTCCCTTGAGCCTTCAGCCTCCTTCTCATCCCCTTACCCTCCCTTCTTATCCCTGCCCCCTCAAACAGCAACATCAGTAGGTTCCACCCAATTGTCTAGTGCCTCTGGCAGGGCAGGCCTTGTGTTGAGGGTGCTCACAGATATTATCTGACATCCTGTCCCCTGGAGGTGGATTAGTCATTCCTACATTAACAGTTGAGGACGTTGAGTGTTCAGATAGGTTACCTGTTTGGCCTCAGATCACCCAGCTAGAAACTGGCAGAGCCTTTACTCAATCCCTCATCTCCTGAGTCTGAGTAAAATTCTAACACATTTTTCATTATGGGCCACAATTGTTGGCTGTCATTGTCCTCTGCTAACTGCCTGCCCTCAGAAAAGGCTTTGGTAGACATTATCCATTAGGTGTTAATGGCCAGGAAAGCTTGTAGTCTTACTCTTCTAGTGATATTTGTTTTTTAACAGGCAAAGTGAAAACAAATGACTTTCTAAATGTAGAGTCTGGGGCCCCAGGGAGCTGATGGGGAGGATTTTTATTTCTGTGGGAGGAAGGGTGGGATGTCTTAACATCCATGAAATCACATTCCGGCTCCATGCTGAGCACTACACATCTCCATGGGATATGGAACTAGCTGCTGTCTAACCTGCAGGTAACAGCAGCAACTCGGCACAGGCATCTTCAGCAGAGTTTCTGCCCTCTGTCTACCAGCTTTTGTAGCCAGTAGAATGCACAGTCATTCAGACATGACCATGTGTGCCGGCATCCTGTGCGCACTGCCATGCTGATGCCCACACGCTGTGCCTGCCACACCTTCCCACCCATGCTGCCCGGGCCTCCTCCTACCCAGCAGTGTCCAGTGTGCCCCTGCACGTGCCTGTGGCTTCCTGGGCTTCTGACCACATCCACACCATCTTTGTGCCTCCTGAGAACACAGACCTATACAGACGAACAAGTAACCTCCCCGTTCTTGGCCCTTCCGCAGATCCTTGGACCTCTGGACCACGACGACCAGTGTGGGAAGCAGAAACTGGCCTACAAACTAGAACAAGTCATAACCCTCATGAGCTTAGACAGCTGAGAACCGTCCTTCCAGGGCCGCCCTGGAGGGGGACACACCAAGCCGTGCCTCAGTCTAGATTATCATCTTTACCAAGTGCAAGTTCCGACTGGCATCAGCAGCATCCCCTGAGCAGCGCTGTTTCTTTCTCGCTCTCTCTTTCTGCCTCTTTCTGTTTCTCCCTCCTTCCTGGATCTCTTCTCTTCCAGTTGCTCTGCCAACACAATTGGACCAAGCCACTGACCCTCAGTAAGTCCAAGAATGGCCAGGCCCATGGCAAGGGAACTGACCAGAAGATGTCAGAGGGGCCTCTCTCCCCCAGCTGCTCCTGACCCTGTGCATGTCAGCAGCAGGATGAGGAGCCAAGGACAGCGGACGTATCTGTGCTGCTACTTCGCCTTCCACTTTGGCAGCCGCCGCTTCGATCTGAGCCTTGGCCTAGAGAAGAGGCAAGGAAGTAGTTCAGTGTTATCTTCACTGGGAAGACATCGCCTGGCTCTCCGTTCCCACAGTCCCATCTCCAGTGGTTCAGCCAGTGGTCTGATCGCTTTGCAGCTGTGAGGAGAAAAGCCACACCTCCTGCATGTAGCTGGAGCAGGACATGTGTGAGCAGCTGGGAGGTGCTCCTTGAGGCTCCCTCTCCCCCGCTGGGATGGCGTCCAGAGGCTTCCTGTCCTCTTCCAGGTCTCTAGAGGGACCTGCCTGCCCCGCCTGCTCCCTCGCCAGTAGAAAGCCAGGCAGGAGAAAGAATAGCAGTTACATTCCACCATGGAGATGCTCCTAACCTTTTCATCTGAATCCTAGCAGCAGAAATGTAACACAGTGGGGGAGAAAAGGAGAGTTGCATCTACCCTGGAAGCAGAATTTGTTGTTTTCCATTTACCCCCAAATTCAAATGTGTCACGATCATAATCATAGGTCTAGTCCATTACCAGAGCCCTGAGTGCTGTCAAGAGAAAGCATCTATCTCCACCCTCCTTTGTCACCCTTCATCAAGGGTCAACGTGAAATGCAGAGTGCATCTAGGAGATTCTACCTCCAGCCATCTCCATGGCTCCATCCCCACCATCCTTCCTGAGAACTCCATAGACGGCTGGGGCTAACAGCCTAGTCCCTGTTCCCTCTGCAGAATCTGGTGCCATTGCTATGCAGATGACTTTGTCACTGGGCTGTCCAGACCTCTTTGGGAATGATTTCATCAACATCTCAGCTGTCTCTTTCATCATTCTCCTTCCTCATCTCTTCAGCAGTCATCCTTGAAAGAAACAGACTTAAGCACAGCCTCACAGAGACCACCCAAAATGCCAGCCAACCTCAGCCTCCAGCTTGTCAGGTCTGGGAGGGACAAAGAATTGAGCTGATGGGCCTGGCTGGAATTGAGAAGAGGGACATACAAATGACCTCGGCCTTGGCATCCATCTCCCCATCTGTTCTTACATCTAAAATCGTGCACGATTTTAGCCAGGTGGGCAAATGTGTGCCTAGAAATGGATACTAGGTAAGCTAGAGGATATGGGGAGAAATGGTCTAATGGAGGGTTTTAGGAACCTTTCATCCTAAGGAGACCTTAGGTGCTGTCTGGTCCGGTCTCCCACCCTAAGCAGGAGTCTCTGTTGGCACCTCTGCTCTGGAGTTGTTCACCACTATGGGAGACAAGGAGAAACATCATCTTAGGTGAGGTTAAGGAGAAGGATTCACAGTCTTGCCTTCACTCCCCAAACATCAGACATCATTCCTTGTCACCCTCTCAGAATGAGCCCCACTTGGGGAAGAAACCACACCATCTCCAGCAAAGTCCATGGAGCATCCAGTACTTTTACGAACACTTGCCCCTTTGGATATGAATATGTGCACATGTGTGTGAGCGCATGTGCATGCGTGTGTGTGTCTGCCCCAGGTGTAGGCAGAAAGCGCAAAAGGATTCCTTGTCCTTTGTAGGAGGATTTTCGGTGTTCCCCTTCTCTTTCCCCTTGCTCATCCATTCATCCTGCAGCTTCAGGACATTTCAACCCTTGCTTTCTATGCTGAGAACTGGCGGGTGGAAGGAGAGGTCACTTGTCCATAGGAAATCAGGGTGGTCACCTGCCGAGGCCTGGACCTTGGCACAGGGCATCATGTGACATCGCAAAGGACAGATGGTGGAAAAGACACGAGCAACCTAACGGGAAGAGGAAAATGGGAAACAATGCATTGGAAGAGGAAGAAAAAATAACCAAAGGTTTTGGCAAGTGCAGTACCAGGTGGAGAAGCTTGGATTTTTCTATCCTTGATCATTTTATTCCCTCCCAAGAAGTTACGGGACCTGGAAGGCCAGAAAGGGTGCATGTGGAAGACGGTCTGAGGAAGTACCTCGGTCACTAAAATATTTTTGCACATATGAAGGGTTGGGGAGGAAAGAGACACGAACATATTTAACACAGATTTGCTGGATGGAAGCTGCGTGTGTGAACGTGTGTATGAGTGAGTGTGTTTTGATTTTTTTTTTTTTTTGCACAGTTGAGAAAAAAATTGAACAAGCAGAAAAAAAAAAAGACACTCATAACAGTTCTGCTGAAGCTTTTATTTTTTACCGGATGATTATTGTTATTGTTACTTTCACGGTACAGGACTTTATTTTTTTCCATGTTTTTGTTATAAGAAAACCTTCAAACACCTCAGAGAAATAGAAAGGTTAGGAAGAAAGAGGAGACAAGGACAGACAAGTTTTCTGGCTGTCCCCATTTCTCCTGGGGAGGGGTTTGGGGCCGGTTTGACTTTAATTGGTGGGTGGGTTGTTTCTGTGGCTCTGTTTGCTGCAGTCCCCGTGGCCTGCTTGGGGACTGAGAAATCCGAGCCAGGTATCCAGAGCCACAGCCCATCTTGCTTATAAAAATGTTATGTTTTCTTTTGCTGTTTGTTTTCCATTTCTTCCATTTGGATTCTTGTGCACATGTGATATGTTTAAAAGCAGACAGGCAACATTGTCAAAAAGCTGTCCTTGCCCCCCCCATCCCCCACCCCAACCTATTTTCCAAACTCCCCCAGGGATCTTCCTCCCCCGCATGGCAGAGCAAATATCCAGGGGCTGCCCAGGTGGCTTGCAGGCTCCCAGAGAAAGGAATTGGGCCAACTTGGTCCTGTGGAATGGAGGCCCCCTCACAGCCTCCCTCTAGGCAGTTAATTTGTTGAGTCTTGGGCAGAGAGAAGGCGAGAAAAGGCCATCTCCCTCACCTTTCCCTCCACCTCACCCCCTGTACCCTTCCAGGGAAAAAGGTACCAGACTGAGTCATCAAAATCACTGACAAAGTTTAGGTGGGGATTTTGCATGTTGAAGAGAGAAGGGCTTAAGGTAGCAGGGAAGGAGGGGGCTTTGTGGGGTCCTAAATTTTAAGGAACAAGTAGAGGAAGACAGAGAGCTGTAGGCTGGTCATTTCTCCTGGGCACGAGTCCCCCAGATGTAGCTTTTGCCCATTCTTTGTCCTTCCCCATAAGGAGAGAGCCTGACAGTTCTTGGTAGCTGCAAATAATAGTGCCACTAAGTGAAGGCGGCCATCGTGCCAGTTACTTCCTCAGGAAAATATTTTCTTGCCTTCTTTCAATATGGTTTTAAATTTGGGGACAGAGGATAACCCAAGTGTCCCACAGGCCAAGGTACGTTCCAATGGCAGCATGACCCCCGCACCCAAAGTCAGCCCCTAGAGCCGCCCCCTTGTGCACCCACAGCCTGGTAAGTGAGCTTGGGTGCTTGCAAGGAGCTACGGGTGAAAGAGAAGTCATTTTAAATAAATCCAAGTTTGAGGCAGACTGTCCAGGACTGTTCCCAAGGCCGGGCGCGGTGGCTCAAGCCTGTAATCCCAGCACTTTGGGAGGCCGAGACGGGTGGATCACGAGGTCAGGAGATCGAGACCATCCTGGCTAACACGGTGAAACCCCGTCTCTACTAAGAAATACAAAAAACTAGCCGGGTGAGGTGGCGGGCGCCTGTAGTCCCAGCTACTCGGGAGGCTGAGGCCGGAGAATGGCATGAACCCGGGAGGCGGAGCTTGCAGTGAGCTGAGATCCGGCCACTGCACTCCAGCCTGGGCTACAGAGCGAGACTCCGTCTCAAAAAAAAAAAAAAAAAAAAAAGAAGCAGGAGTTACCCACAGGAAAGGTCTCTGACCTGGTCCCCTCAGGCCCAGCTACCTGCGCCCACCAGGAGTGAAGGTTAATGTACTGGCCCAGCATCTCCTCCTCCCCCACGCAACCAGGTCCCTGGTACCCGTGTCTCCCGTTGCATGTCTGGCTTCTGCCTGTGCTCCTCCTGCCACGAGCATCCTCTCTGTCCCTCCCCATTCCACCCTGTCTCTCCTACACGCATAGCCTCTGTCCCAGGGCCATTTATCCACTTAGTACAGGAGCTGCTCAGACCTCTCAGCCCAGCCGTCTGTGACTGCCCCAGCCCCTTCCCACCCCACCCAAAGCTGCCTTCCTGGCTGTGGGGGCTCCCTCATCTGGTCAAGGCCCTATGGGTCCCCATCTGAGGATCCACAAGTAATGACTTCCCAAATGACCTCCACTGCAAGAGGCATCCTCACCACTGTTTCCAGAGCCGTGAACGATGCTGTGATGAGCCCAGGTCTCAGCACCACCCTCTGTGACCTAAAAAGAAAAGCTCAATTTCCATCTGTCATCTTTCCCAGGACCAAGGGGACACAGTAATGTGAAGTCAAATACTTAACCGAGCGTAGGGCCAGTATTATCAATCAAGGACAAACCTCCCACCTCACAGACAGCTGAGCAGTGAGGTAAAGACAGACACAGGTAGGAAGATGCTCTGCAGGCACAAGGCCCAGAGGTGCTCCTCTCCGGGAACTTCCCCTGCTCCTTCCAGGAACAGTGAACCCAGTGAGCAGCCCCAGCCAACTCTTCAAGGCCATCAAGGGGTCTTTCTGTAAATGACTCACCTCCAGGAGCTCAGCTGACCCCCAGAGAAGACCCACCCCAGGCAGCTCAGTGCCCTGGCTTCTCCCCACGCCCCAAATTCCCCTAGCCATCCCTCCTGGTCCTCGTCTACATCAAGGGCCTCTTCCCCTCTTCCTGCCAGCTCTCAGGACAGGTGACTGGGAGGACTTGACCCCTCAGCCTCTTCCGTTAAAAAACAAAACTGTGGGCCATTTATTTAGGATTTTGGAGTTGTTTGGTTTTTGTTTGTATATTTTAAGAGTTTGAGAGTAAGAAGGGAGCCCTGCTATGGATGTTAAGTCCAAATTACTTGGTTGGTGGGAGCAAAACCCATGACTTACAAGGGGATGAGGAGAACCTCAGAGGACAGGAAGAGCCTCCCACACTAAAGGAAAAAAAAAATGGGTCAGGACATTCCTTGGATGAGGACAATGCTAGGGGTGGCATCTCGCATGGCTGCTGCTATTCCTGGTGCTTCCCCACACATTTGACAGATGGAGTCTTTCTCCTCCCTCCTCCCGCCACCTCACCCTACAGGCATTCTCTGTATAGGAAACAAGAGCCTTGTTTTATAGAACGGGGGACTGAGACACAGCCCCAGGTAACACTAACACAGATCTCGAGAGAGGCTGGGACACTCTGCAAACCTCTCCTCATGGTGCTGAGGGTGGCATGCTCTCGACAGGAAACCTAAATGACCACTCCTCTCATTTGGAAGGTAATCCACTGTAGTAAAAGTTTCAGACATGCAAGAGAGAGGTTTTTTAATACTATAAATTTTTGCTCCCCCATAAAATTATTTTTTTATTAGAGGGAGTATCCAAGTTGTAAAAATACATAGAATTTTTGGGTTGTAAAAGAAATACATACTCATTAGGATCCCAATTAAATTCCTTGAGTAGACTGGTGACTACCAGAAAGCAAAGCAAAGCAAAGTTAAACAAAACGAAACAAAATCCTTCATATACAAAAAGAACTTTCTGTTTGTATTGGCAGAGGTAGTGAGGTAGGCTGAAAATCCTGGGTTGGGGGAACCTCACCCCCTTTGATGTCTATGCTTGGCTCTCTGGGCTGCCCCTGGTACTGCTGAATCCTATACATCTCTTATTAGCTTTCCTCAGACTTTAGGGAGGCTCTGTTAGGGATGGGTCATGGGAAGACCCAAGTTTTCCCTCTGCCAGGATTGCAAAAGTAAGTAGACTTGGTCTATGCAGCTCATCTTCCACCAATTTCTTTATGTGGAATTAGAACTTCCTTTGTTAGTATCTTTGATCTTTTGACTCAAGCACATTTTGGAAGGGCTCCCTTACAAGAGTAGAATTTAAAACAGAGGATACAGTTAAAGAGCAACCCAAAGGGCACTTAAGAAACTGAGACCACTTCACCAAACAGGACTAAGGAATGCTTTCGTGCACAGAGGTCAGTCGCAATCCAGGCACAGGATGAAGATGGGATACACCTGCTCATCTTCTCGCCTCCTTCCCTCTCCCTCCCCAACGTTCTCGTTAGCTTGTTGGCTTGCTAGACCTTCTGTTCTTTAAAATGAAAAGCTAGCTTACCTCAAATAATCTTGTTTCCATTTGGAAACCAATGATTTTGTGTTTTAGAACGGACGGCCCTCCCCTCACCACTCCCTACCTTGGCCTGGTGTCCTTGAGACATGCCGTCTTTGCTTAGTCGTGTGTTGGCTGCTTTGAGCAGGAACAAGGCCCCCAGGCCCCGAGGTGGGAAGGAAGGATTGGATGCTGCTGCCCTCCTCCCCACTTTAGCATGTAGGGGCCAGTCCACCTCTTCCAGCAGGGTCCTGCCGAGTTACCGTAGCAACTAGCAACTCCAGGGTACCGCAACAGACAATGGCTCAGTGAACCGACATGTGGGGGTGATGCAGGGGTTTTAGCCTGGCCAGATGACCCAGAGTTGAGCTTCAAATGCTAGAGGAGAAGGGAAGAAACAGGATGGATGGGTGATTTAAGGAACCGGCAGGAGTCTGAGTCACATAGAGAAGCCGCTGAAGGAGTTAGAGCAGGTTATCTCTGTTCCAGTCACCCCCTTCCAGTCCCATCCCACTTCTGTTTCAAACTAAAGCTCCCACCTTGAACGCTGGCCCTTTGTTAGAACAAAGCAAAACATATCTTTAGACAACAGTGTTAAAATGAGCCTCAAATATATGTGGATGAGATCTCTAAGAAGAGGGTCTTCTGGTTTTGATTTTTAAAGAAGAGTATCCTAGTAAGATATTAAAAAAAAGATTTAAAAAAGTTTTTAAAAAGGAAACCTATGCTATTTAAATTGGAGCCCAGTTGTAACTTGGTAAAGGCAAGCTTCTGTACCTTTGTTATAATTAATTGTATACCTGTGTATGTAAATATAAGGCATTCCTATTTTGCAGTTCAGAACAAAAAAAAACTTATTTGTAATATAGAATAAAGTTTATTAAAAAATAATAAAAATGCAGTTTGGGATTTTGGGTCTCTCTATGTGACTGGCTGGGAGGGGCTGGGGGAGAAGGCTGGCTATAAGATGGCAACAGCTTCCAGCATGCAGACACATGTCTGGCACCTTCTCTCTGCAGTTGTGTGACATCTAAACTCAACCGCCAGAGATGCGTCCTTCTACTTAAGACTCTGTTCTCAGTTGCAAAGCAGCCATCCCGAGGTGGCAACACTTCAAGCCAGGGACAGTAAACATGTTACTAGTCAGTGCTGTTAGGAGACAACGCTTTCCTACGCAGCCCAGTCAGTCCCAGAATCCCTCTCAACGCAGCCCTCCAGGAACTTGCTACTTGCCCATTAGAGTTAGCTCTGGGGATGACACAAGCATTGCCATCTCTGCTTCAGGTCTTCCTGGCAAGCGACACCTTTGTGACCAATGATTCCATCAGCTTACTTCCCCTGGTATGTTGATGGAGAGTGAAGATCTTGAATCCAACTGTGTTCCTGGGGTAGAGTGGGTTAGGGAGAAAGAATGAAAAGAGTGGCAGTGAGGAGGGCCAGAGGGAAGGAGCCCATGCCGCTACCTGCCTTGCACGCCCATCTAAGGCCCACGCTGCTCAGAGGTGGGGGGTGGGGAGCCAGTGCCACTGGCATGACACAGAGAGCCCTGGCCCAGGAACCAGGACCTCTGCAGGTTCTGCTGTTGGCTCACCTGGCCACCTTGGGCAGATCTGTCCACGTTTTAAGCCTCGGGTCAGCAGGTGGAGGACAGTGGGCTGAATGACTCCATGAATATTCCAGCATCCTTCTTATTCAAAGGGAAAGCCATGAGAGAAGCAAATCAGGAGAGAAGCAGGATAAAGAACAGGAGGCAGAAACATTGAAAGGGGAAGACTCAAGAGGGAAGCAAGAAAGGAAGGAGGAGTATGGGGTGGGGACAACGGGGAGGGGTGAGGCAGATGCTAGGACACAAATGCTGATGAAACTTCAGGCAAATTCCACTCTTCTGCCTCCCTGCTGCCCCCACCCACCCACCCACCCATAAGCTCCTCCAGCCTTCACACCCTGATATGTGCATGGGGAAGAGTTCACCCAGGATGGGACCCCTGGAGGGCACAGAGAGAAGGGTCAGGAAGTGGCCTGGGGAATGTCCACAAGGGTCCTTCCTGGCCTTGCTCTCAGCACTGTCCCACCTTCCAGAGGCGATTTCTTCTGAGATACGAGGGAGCTCCTGAGGAGAGAGCATCCCTCAGTCTGAGATGGAGAATCCATGGCCTCTGGAGGCACCATCAGCATGGCCGGCCACAGGACGATGTACAGCGTGGAGTGACTGTCGAATGGACGGGGCACCTGTGAGGGAAAACTGAGGTCCCTCAAGACCTAGAACAAACCAAATGGATTGAAATCAACCAGAGTGGTAGTTTTTTGTTTTTTGGTTTTTTTTTTTCCTTCTTAGTAGATCAGGCTTACAAGGAAAGTATAGTTCAGGAACAGGAAGGAGATGTTCTTCCCTTCTCCTAAATAAAGACTCAGATTGAGTGGGGACAGTGATGTCACTCTGAAGGTGCACATTGAAACTGAACAACAAAGTTTCCACCAGGGCCTCAGATTCCCTTACCTATCTGAGCTCAAACTTTGTCAGAACCAACCACCATGACCTTGAGCAGGCTGCTTCTCTTGTATTTTGTTTACTTAGCCACAAAATAAAGATGGTTCTACTTATACTACAAAGCCCAGAAGACTGGGGCAGGTCGATTTAGACAACTGAAATGAAAAAGACCCCATGTGCTATGAAGGCTCATACATGCATGCAGTGTTATTATTAGTCATACAAATGATACTCTACAGGCCGAGCATGGTGGCTCATGCCTGTAATCTCAACACTTTGAGAGGCTAAGGTGGGTAGATCACTTAAGGTGAGGAGTTCGAGACCAGCCTGGCCAACATAGTAAAACCCCATCTCTACTAAAAATACAAAAATTAGCCTGGCGTGGTGGTAGGCACCTGTAATCCCAGCTACTCAGGAGGCTGAGGCAGGAGAATCACTTGAACCCAGGAGGCAGAGGTTGCAGTGAGCCAAGATTGAACCACTGCACTCCAGCCTGGGGGACAGAGCAAGACTCCATCTCACAAAACAAAACAAAACAAAACAGAAACTGTACAAAGAAGAGTGGGCCCATCCTGGAGCTTTAATAACAAATTTAGAATAATGCCTAATTTACCCATTGCAAAATAAGTAAATATCTAACACCTTATGAAATCGTTTACTTTTTGTGGTCATTAGACTAGAGATCTTTGATTTTTTTTCCCCCAAGACACAGTCCTGCTTTATTGCCTAGTTGGAGTGCAGTGGCATGATCTCGGCTCACTGCAACCTCCACCTCCTGGGTTCAAGCAGTTCTCGTACCTCAGCCTCCCAGGTAGCTGGGATTACAGGTGTGTGCCACCAGGCCAAGCTATTTTTTTTTTTTTTTTTTTTTTGTATTTTTAGTAGAGATGGGATTTCGCCATGTTGACCAGGCTGGTCTTGAACTCCTGACCTCAAGTGATTACTCTCCCTCGCCCTCTCAAAGTGCTGGGATTATAGGCATGAGCCACCGTGCCCAGCTGACTGTGAGATCCTTAAAGGCAGAGACCACATCTCAGTTGAATTTGAAATTACCCTAGCTTAGCACAGTGACCCACTCAGAGAGATTGCTCAATCAACTATGAATGGAGGGAGAGGGACAGAAAGCAAGAGTCAGTGAAAGCAGTCAGCTACAAAGTTGGCCACTGGGTAGTCTCCCAACTGTGACTCCATTACCTTCAAAATCAGGCCGCTCGCCCTCTCCTATAAATGGTTTATCTTTAGAAAACTAATTCCTTGAGTTGCAGCTAGTGGCTATCTTTTACAGGTAAAGAGAGATGGTGTTGTAGTCAAAATCTCTCCCTGGATTAGTAGAGCTGCTCCTAACGGAGCAGAGTAAATGCAGGCAGATGCAGGTCACTTCTGCACCATCACTTTCTCTAAACCTGCCTCACTTTTCTCTTAGCAGAACTCCTACCTTGAACACTGAGCCAGAGCCTGCAGGGCTGCTGAGGGTATCCATTTATGAGCCAAGGCTCATAAATGACGCTGGACCCAGGCAGAGGAGGTAGGGCCCAGTCAGAGGAGGTTAGACCCAGGCATAGGAATATCTGGTAGGTTATATCACAGTTCAACAATAGCTATTTCCCCTTCTTGAAGGAGTACAGTTTCCCACCCCAATAAAGTTCAGGTGACCCAGCAACTTGGTTTGGGCCAATGGAATATGAGTGCTAGTGGTGTGGTCACTTGTAATGCTCCAGAGAGCAGCAGCCTGAATCACAGAGTGAGGACAATGACAGCACAGAGCAAAGCCACTGGATGATAGCATGGTTGTGTAGTATGAGTAAAAAATAAAACTTTGCTGCTTTAAGTCACTAAGGTACGAGGCTGTTTGTTACTGTTGCATAGCCAAGACTATCTTGACTGCTATAGGGTATAAGGGATTTAACCTAATAGGTGGCCCCTCAGTTCATAATGAATGTATGAAATCTCACATTTCACCTACGGAGACGTATTCTTTTGACCTAAAGCCTTCTTTAAAAAGGACACTGTTGACTATTTACACTCAATATGAAGCATTTTGTGGAAGGTCCTAATTTTCCTGAACTAGCTTTGGGTCAGATTAGGGAAGAAAGGGAAGACTAAAGAGGAGGAGAGGTGGAAAAAGGCAGTGCAAATCTACAGAGTTAGGAAAGAAGGAAGTGGAAGGAGGGGAAGTATCGAGGCGAGAAATGGGGAGGATTTGGAGGGTGAGAGAAAGGACCTGCCTTTTGCCAACTCTGTGCCAGGCGTGTGCTGCCTGGTTCCCACACCACCTGCTGTGGTGAAGAGTTTTCAGGCCCAAGTGAAAGTCATGGCATTAACATCCCACAGTGCCCTAGGAGAAACAATTTATTATCTAGGAATGAATACAACCACGGTTGTTTAAAAATATAACCTATAGTTTTCTATATGCCTTGGTTTTGATCAATGATCAATTTACCAGGAAAACAGAGAACCCATCCTTAGGGGATACAGACCATATTCTCAGCACTGGTCCTTGATCAAGATGGCAGCTGCCTTCGAAAGCCATAAACGACAGCTTCTGGTGATGCCTAGAAGGATGCTGGCTGATTCTAATGAAGGCCTGATGATCCCTCTAAGATGCAGGAGAGGAAGAAGTCATGCTCCTCATGCACATACACGCAGAAGAGGGGTCCTTCTTATCCCTGCTCCACATCCAAGTCCAGACCAGACCAGCCACTGTATCACTCACCTTCCAAGTTCCTCCTCATTACCTGTTTAAGTCTCTCCAAACTCCAGCAATGCAGAGTCAGGGCTTGGGGTAGAAAGAAACAGAGGCCCTGGGAGAGGTGGCTGGCAGGTCAGTAGGGATGTGTGCTCCCCCTGATTCATTAGGATCACATCCCTCACCATAGGAAACATCCTGTTTCCTTAACTAAAAGGTCATTGGCTGTGCTGAACTACCCCAACTCCACAGTACCCTGCCAATCCTTCCTTCTGCTTTGGTTTGCCTGCTGTTTTGTGAATTTCTGTGGGCAATGCAGGCTGGAGATGCCACTGACTCAGAGTTGTGTGAGCAGCCCCCTGTGCAGACAGCTAGGACTTCTACTCCTAGGACCCGTTCTCCATCCCCCTTTTGTATCTGGAATATACTGTCTACATAGTGTGATGGTGAAGACCATGGCCTGGTTCAGACTCTGCCCTTCTCTGGCCAGTTTTTACCTGGAGTTCCCAGCTGTCTCTAAATCATGGCTTCCTCACCTGTAAAGATGAGAATAATAATGCAGGGCTGCTGAGGATATCCTCATACAGTTCTTGTGAGGATGAAGTGAGGCAAGGATTACAAAGCACTTAGAGCAGGTCCTGCCACCCTGTAAGTTTGTGACAGATGGTAGCTTTTACTATTGTGTAGCAGGCTTCCGAACACTCCACATGTGATCTCTTTAACCCTTGCTCATGGGACAACACCAAGCACATAGTAGTTGCCCTATAAATGTTTTGTAAAAGAACGAGTAAAGTAGGTACAAGAATTTCTCAACTGCCCAAGTCTTGAAATACACATGTAAATAGAACATAGCTTTCCAAAAAAGTACAAAAATAGATAACTAAAAATTATAAGAGCCTGATTTCCCCCTAAAAGCAGAGGTGAGACAAGGGTTTGTGAGCAGGGGGCTTATTTTGGGAAGCGGTCCTGAGCAAGAGGAGTGGAAGGTAGGGAAGTGAGGACAAGCCAGTTCTAGGGGATATTTTCAAGCTGGGTCTCACTGTGGGGGCCGGGACTCTGACCCCTCTCGTACCTTCTAATAATGTAGAATGCATCTCAGAAACCATCCACTGGCTCCCACTCCCCACTGCAGAAAGCTTCCCTGGGCTGTTGATTCCTAACACTTCTAAGTTTGCAAGTGAGTTGGAAAAACTGAGTGGTTTCTCCCAGGCACCCCCGCCCTCCATGGTAGGAGCAGACGAGCCCTGGGGCAAGAGGTAAGGAGAGTGCAGTGTCCCTGAAGCAGACACTATCAGGCTCCATGTGCATGCCACCTGGTTGCTGTGGCAACAGCTGGGGTGGAAGGCGGGTCCAGAGGGTATGTATGTGACCGAGTGCAAGGGAAGTCTACAACACAATATGTAATCCTTTAAAACCCTTCGTTCTAGATCAGTAAGATTAAAGTCATTTCAAAAACTTTTTTTTTTCTTTTTTTTTTTTGGTAAGAGTCCCCAGTTCTTTTCTTCTACCTCCTCATTTTTCCACTACTTTCATCACCGGCTACAGTGATTGCCTTTTCTCCTCCTTTCCATTATTCACAACAAAGCCAAGTTTTTGTTCCACCTTGAAAGTTATGACATGTGGGAGATAAGTAAAGGATGTCAAGGTGAACCAGACTCGTGGATGTTGGTGAGGGCTGGACAAGCCCATTGGTTCTGTGACTCATCAAATTCACACATGACTTCTGGGGTGGGACGTGATACTATTTAACCTTTCCCAGCACTGTCTGCCTTTCTCGGCTGTGCCATCCAATTAGCACCTTATCTTGGGTGGCCTTAGCCTTTCATTGCCTGTAATGCACCACTCAGCACTTTATTTTAATAGAATCAATGCTGATACGTATGTGATAATTTTATCCCGTAATAATTTCACCTTTTTATGTCCTGTCTCCTTAACTCAGAAATAGACCAGGTCTTCTATTTCTTTTATTCTGAACTCAATGCTGGATACACAGTAATTAGATGAATGCTCAAGTTTTACATGAACTGTATATGTCTTTATTACTCATTCAAACATGTCAGCCCATTAACAAAACTCGCGCAGGGGTGTAATAATTATGAAATCCAGTTATTTATATTTTTACCAACTTTCAGTCACATATAAGGCGTAGATTTCACTCCCCCTGCCCCACTAATTTTATTGCTTTGAAGGTATATTTGCCAAGGTACAAGGATGGAACAAAGTTTATTTAAATATAAGCATTTGATGTCTAGGCCTCCATTCATACCCTCACCCTCTGCAGCTCTGCAAATATCAGGACTGGTCTAACTATGATTCAAGGTCTCCATGCATAAAGTAGGGAAATATCTGCACTTAATGAGCTTTTACTTGACTTAGAATCTCCTTCTCTGTCTCTTGGCAGGATGACACCTAGTCCATCTAGGAAGAGGGTTAACATTTCCAGTTTTTCAGGGTCATCAGTTCTGTCTACAATATTCATTGCATAGGAATTCATGCAGTGGATCATGATTTACCTTATGGAGAAACATCTCCTGAACTAGATAAGATCAACAGCTTCAGGCCATCAGTATTTGAACCTTAGGAGAGCTTTTAGAGACCCTCCCTCCCTTGCAAAAGTTCAGCTTATTACTCATTTATCTCTGCAGCCCCTTCATCACCTATGTTCCAAAGCTATAAATGGATAGGCCTGTCCAACCAAATGTCATTGACCATTGTTTTCTTTATAGCGCTGGGCCACAAGACCAGGTATGTAAAGAAGATCATGTAATAAAATCAAGCTGATACTGAAGGCAAGTTTTTCCTAAGTGATCTTAGTCTGCTGTAGTCTATCAATTAAAAAAAAAATTAGGTCCCTTAGGAAATGGGATGTTGATAAGACACTTGGAAGAGATAAAGAAGACAATACAAATGTTGGGTGAGATTGTAAACCCTGATTTCCAGTTACCCCTTGTCCAAGAGTCATCACCTCCCAGGACACAAAAGGATTTCCTCAGAGAGATGATGTCTGTGTCACTCACATACATTACTTGCATTCAATTCTCAGGATCCAGTTCTAGTCTACAGTTATCATTATTGTACCCATTTTATAGATAAATACACTGAGACTTAAAATAATAATTGAACTCCAGTTCCACAAATGGAAAGTAATAGAGATCATAGAGCGGGGTTGTAAGCCCAGGTTTCTCTGATTCCAAAACCTACGCTCTTAATGATTGTGCTGAACTATGACAAACAATAAACAAGTCCATCCATCAGTCTCTCTCTCTGTCTTTTACTGTCTCTCTCTCTATTTCTCTCTCTCTCTTTTACTGATGGATGGATTATCATCATAGTGTTACTGGAAAGGGGTCCCAATCCACACCCCAAGATAGGGTTCTTGGATCTTGTGCAAGAAAGAATTCAGGGCAAATCCCTAAAGGGAAAGCAAGTTTATTAGGAAAGTAAAAGAATAAAGAATGGCTACTCCATAGAGCAGCCCTGAGGGCTGCTGGTTGCCTACTTTTATGGTTATTTCTTGACACTATGCTAAACAAGGGGTGGATTATTCATGCCTCCCCCTTTTAGACCATATAGGGTAACTTCCTGATGTTGCCATGGCATTTGTACACTGTCATGGTGCTGATGGGAGTGTAGCAGTGAGGACAACCAGAGGTCACCCTTGTGGCCACCTTGGTTTTAATGGGGTTTAGCCGACTTCTTTACTGCAATCTGTTTTATCAGCAGGATCTTTATGACCTGTATTTTGTGCTGACCTCCTATCTCATCCTGTGACTTAGAATGCCTTAACTGTCTTGGAATGCAGCCTGATAGGTCTCAGCCTCATTTCACCCAGCCCGTATTCAAGATGGAGTTGCTCTGGTTCAAACACCTCTGACAATAGCAAAGGACATTGTAAAGAAAATGACTAGGGGTAGGCATTGGATTGCAACTGCAAGCTACAGCAGGGAGAGAAGAATAGAAATTGAGGGATTCAGCCAGCAGATTTAGGGACTGCTGTGCACAGGATGGGGCACCAGGCAGCCATGCTTGTGGGATGCACTGCAGATACAGAGGGATCTGGATTTAAGTCTCCAGTACAGTACTTAGCATGTGTGTGTGGCTGGAGAGAAGTTGATTTTGATCACTTTGCCTCACTCCCCTCATCTATGAAGTGGAAATAATTTGTGACAAGTTGTGGGGATTCAGCATGATAAAGTGCACCATGCCCGACTCAGTCAGCGCTCCTCAGGAAAGGCAGCTTTGTTTTTTTTTCTTTTTTGAGGCGGAGTCTCGTTCTGTCCCCCAGGCTGGAGTGCAGTGGCGCAAAAGGCAGCCCTTTTACAGTGCCTCACTGACTTGCCATTAGAACCCACTTCCTGGGGCCTTTTCTTCATCCTGGACATGCCGGAGGCCACCGCTAGGGCCAGTGGGGAGGTGGGCATATTGGTAACAAACTTCCCCTCTGGCCATAGGCATATCTTCCCCACCTGCAGGAAGACCCCAGCTCCTTCAGCGAACCATTTGCCCTCAGGCTGTGAGCTCTTCTGAGGCCTCAAGAGTATCTGTCAGCTCCCTGAGGAGAGGTTGGCGGTCACCATTTTGTACAGTGGCAAACTAGAGACATGGCCCTGACAAGGAAGTGGTAGCAGGGCGTCTTCATGCTACCCCACCCCACCCAGGAGGGGTCCAGTGTGTGTCCTTGCTGTGCGGTTCCACAGCATCCCGTGGAATGGGACACTCACACAAGCCTTCTATCCAGCAGCTCAGCTCACCTCTTCAGCCTCAGCTCCTTGTCACTCTGACAAGCCTCACAGAATCCCTAACACGGAGGCCTGGCTGCCCATACCTAGCTCAAAAACATTGCCTCGGCCTCCCTTCAGCTCCCCTGAGGCCTCTGCCAGGTCAGCCTCTCATTGCTGTCACCCAGATTGGCCTCCCCTGGGGGCCCTGCCTGACAGCTGAGGCCAGGCTGGAGGAAAGAGCAGGTCCCAGTGAGTTATGAGGCTGTAATTCCATCACGGGCTTCTGGAGAGATCGTAAACTCATGTCCCAAGTCTCCCCGGTCCCAGAGCCCGTTTTCTCCTCAGAGTGATTTATGAGCCTATAATTCTGAGATGGGACTGCTTCTTATTTCGCATAATCCAAATATTTTCATAAAGCAGCATCTTTCTTTCTCCTGGCCTCTAGTTTTCTTCTTCGGAGCTAAAGAGCTGCAACAGCGTCATCCAGTGGCTGAACCCCAGGGTGGGCCACCCGATGGATTCACCCATCACACCCCTTTTGAGATGGCTGTGGAAACCCAAGTCATGCCTGAAACCAAGTGGATATGGAGGGCCTCTCTGGGGGTTCTGGGACATGCAGATATGAGCCAAGAGGGATTTACACAGCTTTGATTTCTGCATCATTAGTTGACAAGCATTTGCCGGGCTCCACTTGTGTGGTGCTCTCTGCAGACCCTGTGAGCCACATTGCCAAGCCCAAGCTCCTTGCTGTGGCCATATTTCTGCCCTTCACATGCCAAAGACCATGTGTGACTGTGGTCACCCTCAACAAGGCCCCGCCTGGCCCAACACACCACCCTGAGGCCAATGGAACATAACGTTTATTACCTGACATTACAGCTTCTGTGTACACTTTTAATGTCAGTCTCTCGCACTGGAATATAATAAGCTCCACGATTGTGGGGATGTTGCCTGGTTGGGCTCTCCTGTATTATCTAGCCCCAAGCAGAAGTATTTGTTGGTTAAAGCATGAAGGAGAGAGCCAATGAGTGATATGTGAGGCAGCTGAGTGGTCCACAGCGTTGGCCTCAATAGATGACAGAGACACACAGGCTTGCTGGGGACATCCAAGTCCCAAGCTTGAGCATCAGTGGTGGTAGGGCTGGTACAGACACTTTCCTGCCATTTTTTCCTTTTCCCTAGCTTTCCTTTGGGTGGAGGCCCATAGTCAGGGGTTTCACGGAAAGAGAAACAAGTGAAAATTCTTGGAGCTCACATTGGAATGGGGCCAGAGAGTGGGACATCTGAATGGTAATCATCCTACCAACTGTGCCGAAGGCCCCTTCTCAGCCTGCTAGGTGCCCTTCATGGGAGGCTACCATGGTGATGTGCCATTACTGCAGCCTAAGGACCTCTGCCCCGGGATAGAGACAACCACTAGGACTGCAGCTATGTGAGTAGAAGCTGCCCTCTAGCCCAGAACCTCTCTGGGACCCGGCTCTTCCTCCCCTCCCTCCCTGCTTCCTGACTTCTACCAGTGCACGGCTTTTCCCTTTAAGATCTGCTCACGTTCTCCTCAGTGGTGGCTGGTAACTATGGAAACTACAATTAGGCTGTTTTGCTCCATGTCTCTAAAAATTGCCAAGTGCAGGCAGCAGCAGCCCCTGACTTATGACAGGCCCCACCCAAGCTCTTCTGCAGGTTCTTTTAGGACACACCTTTGCTGGGCCAAAGACTACCTGTGAAGAAGGACCAGTTTCTCTTCTTAGACATTTCCAATTCATCACAGTTCAATGTTTTTGTAAATGCAATGAAAACATATTAGAAATGAAATGGAAAAAAGATATACAACATTCAAGTCCCACTAATTGTGACAAATTTAATAGACATAAGATTACTCATTAGAATTGCCACAAAAAGTTTCTCAAAATTGCTCTCCATTTTTGTACTAAATTATCCTAGGTCAGCACCAGTGTGTAGACAGGCTCCAGGCCCGGACCATCCTTTGAATAGCTCTAGTCTAGAGTCACACCCAGGGCCAAGCCTGCTGACCTTGTCCAGCTGGGGCCTGTACCCAAGGATGCCTCAAGATGGAAGGTGGGGCTTCTCTAGGGGCCTCTGACAACCTACAGAAATGTCTGCACTTGACTTGAGCAAAACTGTATGATGGAAGCAGCTGCAGAGGCTTGGCCATGCCTGGAAGTCCTCCCCAACAGCCAGGAATCTGCATCACATCTGGTGGCACAGGACAGAGGTCACTCAGAGGGGACCTCAGTGAGCCTGCGCTGTGCCACAATTCACCAAATAACCCTACCGCTTTCTTCATGCCTTCTACCAAAACAAAGATTACTGTTTGTATAAACTAGATGGACATTCATCTTTTTTTTTAACCTGATCTCTGAGTTTCCTTCCCATTTTATAAAATTGAAGTACACTTTTTTTTGTACACTAAAGCACATACATGTTAAGAATACAGGCTAGCGCTTTGGGAGCTCAGGCAGGAGGATCACTTGAGGCTAGGAGTTTGAGATACGCCTGGGAAATATAATGAGACATTATCTCAAAAAAATAACTTTTTTTTTAGCCAGGTGTAGTGGCATATGCCTGTAGTCCTAGCTACTTGGGAGGTTAAGATAGGAGGATCACTTGAGCCCAGGAGTTCAAGGTTACAGTGAGCTGTGATTGCACCACTAAACTCCAGCCTAGGTGACAAAATGAGACCCTATCTCAAAAAAAATAAAAAGAAAGAAAGAAAAGAAAAGAAAAAAAGAAGGAGGGAGGGAGGAAGGACAGACGAAGAATTTTTACACATTGATACCACTTAGATCAAAATATAGAAAACTGGCCAGGCCGGTAACCCCAGCACTCTGGGAGGCCAAGGTGGGCAGGTAACTTGAGCTCAGGAGTTCAAGATCAGCTTAGGCAACATGGTGAAACCCTGTCTCTACCAAAAATACAAAAAAATTAGCTGGGTTTCATTGTGTGTGCCCATAGTCCCAACGACATGGGAGGCTGAAATGAAAGAATCGCTTAGGCCTGGGAGGCGGAGGCTGCTGTGAGCAGAGCCTGGGGGACAGAGTGAGAACTCCTCTCAAAAAAAAATAAATAGAAAATCTCCATCACCTCCCCCGAAAAATTCCCTTATGCCTCTTCCTAGTAAATACTGACTCTCCCACCCCACCCCACAAGCTAACTACTATTCTGATTTCTATCACCATAAGTTAGTTTTATACGGACTTTGTATAAATAGGATCAAATAGTGTGCACTCCAGTTTTTTACGCCTTTCATTCAATGTAATGTCTGTGAGACTGACCTGTGTTATGGGCTGGTGTCACTGGGCTCTTTCTTAATTCGCGTTGTATTCTATTGCATCTGTGAACACTCCTGTAGAGCATTTTTAGTGCACATAGATTTCATTTCCTTCAGGCAAATATCTAATAGGGGAATTGCTGGATCACAGAGTAGGCATATGTTTAGGTTTTTAAGCAGACACTGTCACATAGTTTTCTAAAGTGACTGAACAAATTGACACTTCCATCAGCAATGTGCTGCTTGGAATTCCGGTTGCTCCCCATCTCTGCCACACTTGATTTTATCAGTCCTTTTCACATTAGCCATTCTAGTGGATGGGTAATGCTATCTCATCATGGTTTTAATTCACATTTCTCTGATAAATAATGATGTAAAGGACCTTTTCACGTGATTGTTGGCCACCTGGGTATTCTCTTTGAAAAAGTACCTTGTTTAGCTCTTTCATCCTTTTAAGAAAATTGGTTTCCTTACCGGATGTGTGATTCATAGCTTCTTCTAGTCCTCAGATTGACTGTTTACTTTCCACATGATGACTTTTGATGAAAGAAAGCTATTATTTTCACATAGTCCAATGTAGCCATCACTCCCTCCACTTATGGTCAGTGTTTTTTCTGTTCTGTTTAAATACTTTTTGCAATACTCCCAAGATTATAAAGATATTCTTTGTTTTCTCCCAGATACTTGTTTTATCTCTCACGTATGTCTAAAATCCACCTAAATTAATTTTTGCATATGTTGTGAGGTAGAAGATGCAGCTCATTTGTTTGCCATTTGGGTATCAATGACTCCAGTACTACTTATTTAAAAAGACCACGTTTTCTGCACTTAATTGTGGTAGATTCTTTGTTGTAAATCTTGTGACCATCCATCTGTGAGTCTTTTTCTGAATTCTTTATTCTGTTTTATTGATTGGTCTATTTGTCTCTCCTTGAGCCAGTATCATACTGTCTTAATTATCATAACCCTGTAGTAAGTTTCAAAAATCTTTTAATTTCTCTCATCAATGGTTTACAGTTTCCAGTGTAGAGATCTTGCACATCTTTTATTGGATTTATTCAATGCTACTGCAAATACAATTTTTTATTATGGTACGAAATATATAACATAATATTTACTATCTTAGCCATTTTAAGTGTATAGTGCAGTTGGATAACTATATGCATATTGCTGTGAAATGGATCTCTAGAACTTTTTAATCTTGCATAACTGAAATTCTATACCCACTGAACAGTAGTTCTCCATCTCTTCTCCTCCTCTCATTCCTGGTAACCATTCTACTTTCTGTTTCTATGGCTCTATTTTAGATACCTTGCATAAGTAGGGTTATGAAGTATTTGTCTTTCTGTGACTGACTCATTTCACTTAGCATAATGTCCTCAAGGTTAATCCATGTTGTAATGTATGACAGCAGGATTTTCTTCTACTTCTCTTTTTTTTTTTTTTTTTGAAATAGAGTCTTGCTCTGTCACCCAGGCTAGAGTGCAGTGGTACGATCTCAGCTCACTGCAACCTCCGCCTCCTGGGTTCAAGCGATTCTCCTGCCTTAGCCTCCTGAGTAGCTAGGACTACAGGAATGCACCACCATGCCTGGTTAAGTTTTTGTATTTTTAGTAGAGATGGGGCTTCACCATGTTGGCCATGCTGGTCTCAAACTCCTGACCTCAAGCAATCTGCCCCCCCCCCCCAGCCTCCCAAAGTACTGGGATTACAGGCGTGAGCCACTGCGCCAGGCAGATTTTCTTAATTTTTAATGCCAGATAATAGTCCATTGTATGTCTATGCCACATTTTCTTTATCCATTCATCCATCAATGGAAATTATGGTTGCTTCCACCTCTTGGCTATTGTAAATAATGCTGCAATGAACATGGATATGCAAGTATCTTTTTGAGATCCTGTTTTCAATTCTTGTGAATATATACCCAGAAATGGGATTGCTGGGTCATATGGTAATTCTAACTTTGATTTTTTTGAGGAACCTGTATACTGTTTTCCATAGCAGCAGCACCATTTTATATTTCCTATCAATAAATGGCATTTTAAAAATCTCACCATCCAATTGTTTGTTGCTATAACTAGAAATACAATTAGCATTTTGTCTATCAACCTTGCATATACTGATAATTGCTAAATTCAGTTTTTAATTTTAATAGTTTGTAGATTCATTGGGATTGTCTATGTATACAATCATGACATCTGTGAATCAAGATGGCTTTACTGGTTCATTTCCAATATGTACATATTTTATTTCTTTTTCTTGCCTTATTGAAATAGTGAGGACCTCTACCACAATGTTGAACAGAAGTGGTGATAGGGTACATCTTTGTCCTTTTCCTAAGTTTACGAAATTTCCCACTCCATGAGCCTTGTTGAGAAGCAGAGCCTGCCTCCTACCTAGGAGCTGAAATGCCAGATTCTTATTTTCCTGACTTTCTTTGCAGCTAAGGCATTAATTCAGTCAGTATCCCCATGGGAAACAGAGGACAGTATCCCCATGGGAAACAGAGTTCATTGAGATGGGATTCTGAAGAGAAGGTAACAAAGGGCTATTCATACAGAAGTGGGCAGGATTAAGGGAACCAATAAAGGATGTCAAGGCATTCAGAGACTAACAATAGTAGGAAGCGACTTCCATGCCCATACCTGGAAGAGGCAAGGTGAGAAAACGGTGTTACTCAAGGCTTGTGAGTTTGGAGCCCTAGAAGAGGACCACTCAACAGGAGCTGAAATCTTGGAAAGAAGCAGGTACTGCCAGAAAAGCTGCCCTGAGTTAGAAGGGAGTAAGTAGGGACAGAAATACCCTGGCTCCTCTCTTCTCTCATCCTCCAGTCTCCTACTGGTACCTCCCATTGCTCCAACCAAATGGAAACCCAAGAGCAAGGGAGCCTGGGTGGAGCAGTCCATGGAGATTAGCCCCTGGGGCATGAGAAGCCTAGACAAGGATGTGGAATACATGGGAGTGGGAAGGTAATGGGGATAACTGGCGTAGGCATGAACATGTGATCAAGGCTTGGCTAATCAGATGTATCCTTTGCAGACCACACATCAGAAGCTAGTGGTACAAATAAGCAGCAACCAAGAGGATTTGTTCAGGTTGTAGCAACAGAGACAGCACAGCGTCCAGGATGGGGGCCAGCAGTGTCATGAGGGCAAGTGAAGCATCTGTTGTAGCAATTCTGCAAGCTACCCAGTATCTGTTCAACAGCCTCCTCTTCTGTTTAAGTTATCCAGAGTTAAATTAGCTTTGTTGCAGCTAAGAACGTGATGGAAACATGCCCCAGTGTTAGGTAACTTATCTCCATGCTGAAAATATTTTTTAAAACCTCTCACTCTCTACCCCCTGATTCATACAACATTTACTGGTTACCCCACATGATCCCAGCCTAAGCCAAGACATCTCTATCATGCCTTGCTATATGTCCCACAAGAGGTGAAGGAGGCTGTGTTTTAGGGATTGTTAAGGCCACAAGATAAACATGGACCATCTTTCTTAGCATTTTACTTTAGAATTTTACTTTAAAACATTTCAAGAAAAATTAAGTAAATTTGCTAATAAATAAAAAAATTATATGGAAATAATCACATATATTATGGAATTGAATGCAAAACTTGCTGGACTTTTCAAAGCAAAACTGAAGCCTTCAAAGAATTTCCAGGCATATGGTTGTTCACAACTTGATACAAAATGTTAAGAAGAAGCATATTAGAGTCTCTGATCCCTCTGCCTGTGTTGTAGAAGATCTCTCCAGAACATCAAATTGCTTCGGGAATCTAGACTCCCCTTCAAAACACTACTGATAGAAAGAACAGCTAGTTATAATCTAACCATTAGAATTTAAATGCAAGTGCGGTATTTGAAATGGAAGAGCCTAACTGATCTTCGTTTATGTTTTTATTAATGTATTTTAAAAGGCTCAGTGAGAGTCTTGTGCTGAGCAGCCTGACCCTTGAATGCTGGGCTTCTATAAATAATGACAATAACTTTTGGCTGCTACCAATGGGGCAACACCCACCTGGCCCCTGTATTAGTGAAGGTTCTCCAGAGAAACAGAACCAATAGGTTTATTACAAGGAATTGGCTCACATGACCATGGAGATGAGGAGTTCTAAGATCTGCAGTCAACAAGCTGGAGACCCAGGAGTGCCTATCTGTCGCTCCAGTCCAAAAGCCAGCAGGCTTGGGAGCCAAGAGAGGCAGATGTTTCTGTTTGAGTTCCAAGGCAGGAAAAGACCAAGGAAAAGTCCAGCTCAAGGTAGCCAGCTGAGCACTGGCGTTCCCCTGTACTCAGCCCTTTTGTTCTATTCAGGTCTTCAATTGATTGAATGAGGCCCAGCCACATCAGGGAGTGTGGCCAATGCACTTTACTCAGTCTACAGGTTCAAATGTGAATCCCATCCAGAAACACCCTCACAGACACACCTAGAGTAAGGCTTCGCCAAATGTCTGGGCACCCCATGACCTAGTCAAGTGGACACATAAAATGAACCACACAGCCCTATAAATACAGAAGTCCCAGTGGCCCCCTTCCCCATGCACTCTGGAGAGGCAGCAGGACCCACAGCTAATCTAGGCTGCCTTTCATGTACCAGCCAAGACCCCCGGTAGAAGTGCTGTTTCTCCCCTGAACCCTGGAGGTCAAATCTTCTGTAAGCACTGTAGGCTGCCAAACAAGGATCATCCCCTTCCTCTCTACCACCAAGGTGAGGCCTAGGGTGACCCACTCATCCCAGTTCACCCACGCCTTTCCTGGTTTTAGCACTGCAAGTTTCGTGTCCTGGCAATCCAAGGCAAACCAGGATATTTGGTCACCCTAATGCAGCCTGATCCTGGAGGTGAGAAGCTGCCAACGTTTATATCCCTCTGGGCAAAGGACCCTTTCCTTTCTTCGTCCTTGGTATAGGGAAGAGAGGTGGGAACATGAAAGCTTGCTTTCTCACACCAGTTTGGTCTGTCATAAGTCTAAGGCCCAGTCATTTCAAGTAAAAAGAATAAGCTCTTAGTACTACCTCTAGACCTAAGAAGTTGGTTCTTAACCAAAGAAGCCCAGTCAATGAGGCAGAAACAGTGTGTGCTCCAGCTCCCTGACCATCTCCCTCAAGGACAAAACTGGTGCAGACTTCTTGGGCTGGAGGCAACGTGATAATTGTTCCCCAGGATCCTCCTAAGGTCTGCTGGTTCTTAGGATTTTGCGGGGGGTTCTCAAAGTGCTCTCACATTAGTACCTGCTTTATGGGATCCTTCCAATCAAACATAACCCTGAACAGAAGTTCAATGTTGATATCCTCATCAAAGAATATTTATCCTGTGCCAAGGGAGCTTCAGAGCCATGCAGTGTTTATCAAAAAAGGTTTGGTTCCTGGTCTGCCTGGACTCCCCCAATACAACCCCGATCCCACCCCAAGATAACACCACCACCAGACACACACTGAATGGGGCTCTGAGCAAAGCAGGGGAGAGGGGGTGAGAGTGAGAGACAGAGCAAGTTGGTGACTTGTTTTCCCCTCTTTCTCTTTGATCTCAGATAATTTGGGAGATAATATTATTGCTGTTGGTTTTTGTGTTTTCACAAATAGGATGTTGCCTGCTTGCACTCAGAGGCTCTCTCAACAAAGGGAAGACAGAGACCTGTGAATATACAATGAAGGCAGAAAATGCATCTGGCTCTTGTCTGTCTGGTGAGCCCACTGGGATGGAGCTGACGCCGGGCCATGCGGGAGCTGGGGAGCAGCCTGAAAGGAGATGCTTATGTCCAGCCTTCTTGCTGTGATGGAATTGTATCCTCCCCCTGCCCCGATCTGTACCACATTCTTGGGGCGATATAATTGATTATTAACTGTTGCTGTTGTTGTTCTTATTGAAAGGCAATACACATGCATGGTGCCCAATTCAAGAGGCACAAAAGGGTCTCCATTCTACTCATGTCCTCAGCCCCCACTTCCCTTCCCCAGAGGCAGCCAACACCATCGACTATCTTTTCTCCTTGCAGAGATAGCCTTTGAGCACTTTGTGATACAATGATCCAGCTGATGTTTGCAGCAGACACAGGCTTGAATTCAATAAACAATTGCTTGCAGATCCAAAGCCTGTCCAGCCACATGACAAAACCCCAGAAGCAGGGGTATTTTTGTGAGAGTTTTTTTTATTTTTTTGGTGGTGTGGGGGTAAGAACATGGAAGGCAGGGAGAGTCTATTGTCTCAAAGGAAAAAATAACAGTACCATAAGGAAAGAGAGAGAGAGGTAGGACAAGAGAACAAGATGGAGAGGAGAGAGACTGCTCTGTATTGAAGCACTCTATCATCTCAGCTCTCTCCCAAGGCATGATTCTGGAGTGTGAGTGCGCTGCTGCTTCCCAGGGACTGAGCTAGCATTGGCGAAGGACAGGCAGAAGCCATCCTACCATGGGTCCAGGCCTGGTGTGCCTCCCCTCCACCAGTGGCTTCCCCACCTCTGTGCTGGGGAGCTCACTAATTCACATGGCACTCCTAGAAAACTTGGAATTGCCTGAAAGGTTCTTCTCTTATTTATTTATTTATTTATTTATTTATTTATTTATTTAGAGACATAGTTTTGCTCTTGTTGCCTAAGTTCCCCCTCCCAGGTTAAAGGGATTCTCCTGCCTCAACTTCCAGAGTAGCTGAAATTACAGGCATACGCCACCACGCCCAGCTACTTTTCTGTATTTTTAGTAGAGATGGGGTTTCACCATGTTGGCCAGGCTGCTCTAGAACTCCTGACATCAGGTGATCCACCTGCCTCAGCCTCCCAAAGCACTGGGATTACAGGCCTGAGCCACCGTGCCCAGCCTATTTTTTAAAAATAGAATGATTGCATCGACTAGAATCTCTTTCTACACAATTTTATGGAAAGTCTAACTTTTGTCTTCTGGAATCAAGCTAACAGCCTGCATGGGCAGGTGGGGTGGGAGGGAGGTACTGAATAAAGGTAACTCTCCAATCATGGGCACCTGAGGGCAAGCAGTCATCTGGGGCAAAGCCAATGGGAGAGAACCCCCTACCCCAGCCCTCGCCAGTGGGAAGTGCAGAAATGTGGGATGGGATGCAAGAGGTGTATTGAGGCCAGTCCTGCCCCTGCTGCCAGCTCGGGGCACTCACCTAGCAGAGGATGTGACCTGAGAGACAGCCAGGAAAGATAATCTTGCCCTCAACCCAACTTCCCATCAACTCAGCAAGAAGGAAAGTTGTCTGCACCCCGTCTCCCACCCAGACAAGGCTTTTCCAAAGAGGCTGTGACACAGAATCAGCATTTGCTTTGCATTCCCATTAAATATAGAATTTCCACTGTTCTGGGTGTAGACCATACTAGACCATAGAAGGCCTGGACTTTGCCCTTCAGAGCTTATGGTATAACTAAATAGATCATAAACATGGTGAAAGTTAAACAGATGACCTGGCTGCACTTTGATGGTGGCAGAAAGAAGTGCTACAAGACAGTTCATGATAAATTGCTAAATGAACAGAAAAAGTATCATTGCCATAGGAACTCCACAGATGGAGCAGATAGCAAAGTCTCTTCAGAGAAGCTGAGATTTGAGCTGCATCTTAGAGGGTAGATAAGTTACACAGAGAATATAGAAGGTTATTGAACCTATCGGAGAAAATCAGCAGTCACTCAGAGCTCAGAAAACCCGTCCCACTGCTTGGCCATAGACACTCAGGCCCTGACATCTGGGAGAATCGAGACATCGCCCAAGGTCAACAGTTGAGGCAGGTCTAACATTAGACCCTTCACTTCCTGCTTGCCCCCAGTCACGGCCTCTGGGGTCTTCCTCTCTCCCTTTGCCTCGTGGTGTTCCATCACCTGTCCCTGGTGGTGGAGGGACAAGTGGAAAGGCTTTCAGCAAAGCCCTAATGTGGGTCTCTGGGGTCTCTCCTCGGACCACCTCTCTCCCTTAGGAGAGCCCCTCAGCCTCCCTCTTTCCTCCCACTCGCCAATGGCTGGGTAGCATACACTCTTTGTGCTGCTCCCTCTTCCTTCGTGTGCTCCCTCACATCCAGGCGTGGGGGCACAGAAAGCAAAACACAGGAGAAAATTGCTGCTCATGTTCCCTCGCCTCCCTGCATTAGAGCTGTCGCTTCTAAATACATATGAGAGAGCCCAGCTCCGCCAGGCTCAGCGAAATCTGGCTGTCTCTGGTGGCTGTTCCCGCCCCCTCCTCCGTCTCCAGGGCAACCCCTCCCTGGAGGTACAACAGAAGGTACCCTGCTCCAGAAAGCCAGGGAGGCTGGTGGGGGCAGGATCGCAGCAGGGAGACAGGAGCCCGCCCGGTCTCTAGTGAGGGCCAGAAAGCCGCCTCCTGTTTTGGTAGCTGGCTACGCCTCAGAAAGGTGGAACACAGGCCCAGAGACCCTGAAAGGGAACTGGGATTCTCTGGAGAACAGCATTTTGGGAAACAAGTTACTAAAATCAAATGGACCCAATAGAAAGAAAAAAACAAAACTAGCTTACAGCCACCCCTCCCACTGACTTCCAAGTGAGATCCTGAGCGGAAGTGACAGGATCCAGGAGGTGCGCACAGGCTCCGCTCTCCTGAAGTCACACAAGAGGACACTCAGATTCCTGGGGCTGGGGGAGTGGAGCCATGGTCACCCGGGCCTCCTTGATTCACAGACCCAAACAGAAGGGAGGCCAGCACAGGACGGGGCCTTGCCAGTGGCTGTGCCCACCCCTGCGGAGGGCGGGGGTGGGGTGAGGAGCCTTACAGCAACTGGGCCAGGGCAGCCCCCATGCCTACCTCCCCAGCTTGGCATTACCCTCGAGGCTGCCTCCCACTCATGAGATCAAGATCTTCTGCTCCCCGAACCCCACGCCCTCCCCCAGGCCTCTCAGAGGTATTCCCCTACCAGGCTTCGGCCCCCTGGACTGTAGAGCATCCTATTGAGGGTAGGCATGGAGCTGTCAGGGCGCATGCTGCACCCCAATAAATCAGTGGTCTGGTCCCAGCTGTGCCTATGTCAGCTTGTTAGCCTGGCATAGATTACCATATAAATTGGATTTTTACTGCCATTCCCAGTTTTACTTTCTTAATTTACCTGTTTTAGTTCCCTCGGCCCTGGTGAGTCTCTTTCTCAAAGCTCTTCTATTCAGGGGGAAGATACATCCTTTCTGTTTGGACTCCAGGTCCACTCCGCCGAGCCAGAATTTTTCTCTTCTCACCCGTCTGATCCAAAATGGTGATGCCTCTGGATCGGGCCCACAGAATTTCTCTGAGTTAGGCTGACGTGTCATTCTCAATTTTGAAAGTAGCCCCTCCAAGATATGGTGGTGTGGTTTTAGTCTGTTTGTTTCATTCTGTTTTAAATACCTGCAGTCTATTTTGACCTTGCCATCCTACTGGTCCTCTTCTCAGCTTGAATGGGCTTCTCAGTGGAAACCATAGCATGGGCGAACACATCAAACCAATTGCACCTCAGGCACTTTGCCCTACACAGACTCAGCTTCCCTCGAATGAGGAATCGTCAGTGAGCAGAAGGATTTTTGCCCCCACCAGTCCCTTCATCTCTCCAGCCCCACCCAAGCCATCTCACTGCAGCAACTCGTTGCAAACCATCTCTGCTGCAAGAAAAGGAAAATGGCTCTGAAGCTGGCAGAAAGAGGGAATGGGCAATGATACGGTTTGGCTGTTCCCCCCTCAAATCTCATCTTGAATTGTAGCTCCCATAATTCTTACGTGTTGTGGGAGGGACCTGTGGGAGATGATTGAATCATGGGGGGCGGTTCCCCCATACTGTTCTTGTGGTAGTAAGTCTCATGAGATCTGATGATTTTATAAGGCGTTTTCCCTTTCACTTGGCTCTCATTCTCCCTGTCGCCATGTAAGATGTGCCTCTTGCCTTCTGCCGTGATTGTGAGGCCTCCCCAGCCACGTGGAACTGTGAGTCCATTAAACCTCTTTTTTTAAATAAATTACCCAGTCTCAGGTATGTCTTTATTAGCAGCGTGAAAATTGACTAATACAGGCAAGAAGCAGAATATAATAAATACCAGGCTCTGATGATTCCTGTTCAATTCCTCGTCTTTTCCAGGCTGCCAAGGACTTTCACTGCCTCGTGGAAAGACTGAGAACTGATGCTCAGTCCCAGCCCCTTAGCACGACTCACAGACCCAGTAAGGCAAAGCCTTCCCCTTGTCTGCTGCCTGCCCTTCCCTCCGCCACCAGCCAGGAGATGCAGATGGCCGAGTCTAGGAGTGCGGGTCCATGAAGGGAGCTTCAGCCCTGATCAAAGAATGTCAGGCTCTCAAGTCAGTAGCTTTTTATCTTGCTCACTATTGAACAGCCAAATCAATTCTTCCTTTTTTGCAACAACTTCCACTCTCACTCTGATCAGCTCACAGCTGCTGGAGAGAGATGCGTTTCTCTTGAGGCCACCTCCATGGTCTCGGTTGGGGTTTCTTAGAAAAAGGAGGAGAGGACTCCAACTGCTTGTGATCGTTTTGGTATCAGGAGTTATAATGCTATGGTCTCAGGGAAGCCACTGAACAAAAACGTCTCTAGAAACTGAACAATTAATATGCTCTAGGGGAGAGATTCACCTTAAAGTAAGAGAAGACAAAGGAAGGGGCTGGGAAGAAGGAACTGTCTTTGAGTGTTTACCTTGTGCAAAGTGTCAGGAAAGACAACTTGTACATACTATAAAAATAGTGTTTTTTACCCCATCAGTTCATCGCCTCTCTCTTACCCCTCAAACTTCTGGTCATCCAGACCCGCCTCTGTTCACCCCCACTGCCCCCACAACTCCCTCTATCCCTCACAACCACCTGCCCTCTCACTACCCCTGCACACACATAAACTCCAAAGGAAAAATGTTCAGCCAGATTCTCACATCTTTTTTGATGCAATCAGGAGAATGGGTGGATAGAATCAGAGAGGTTAGAGGTGAGGGGAAGCAGGAGGATCTGAGCCAGAAAGTCTAAGATCCTTTACATATTAAAAAAAAGAAAAGCTAGAAAAGAGAGAGAGTGAGAAAACTAAAAAGGAGAGAGTTTGGGGATTTGTTTGTAGGTTCTGGAGAGATACAAAATAGACAAGAATTAATTGAACAGAAACAAAGTGCTCTGAATAATTGCTATGGGTTTGGGATTGTGTTAAACATTAAGAGATGCTCTTTGAGAGATACGAGTAAAGCCTGAAATTCCTTCTATAGTGCCATTTTGCTGATGTCTTTCTGTACCTTTTTACATGCAATTCTGTACAGAGACTGAGCTGTAAAGATCCACAATTATTCAGGTGACATAACAAGCTCATTTTGGATCTAAGATGCAAACTGTATGTAAAAATGTCAAACTTTATTCTAGACTTGAGTCAAGAGCACAGAGCACAACTTCTCCATGACAACCCAGCTACTAGGGTCACATCTCCAAAGGGGTACAGGAGAGTCAGACGCTAGCCAGAGGGGCAGAGCAGTCACCTTAAGTGAATCTGAACAGGCCAGACATTGGCATTCTCTCACCGCCTAGCAAGGATTCCAGTTTCTTAGTAGAGTCAGTTTTTGTCGTTGTTGTTTCTTGAGACAGGGTCTCATTCTGTCGTCCAGGCCGGACCAGGCTGGCTCACTGCAACCTCTGCCTCCCCGGTCCAAGCGATTCCCCTGTCTCAGCCTCCCGAGTAGCTGGGATTATAGGCATGCGCCATGACACCCAGCTAATTTTTTGTATTTTAGTAGAGATGAGGTTTCACCATGTTGGCCTGGCTGGTCTCGAACTCCTGAGCTCAGGCAATCCACTGGCCTCGGCCTCCCAAAGTGCTAGGATTACAGGCGTGAGCCACCGCACCTGGCTAGAGTCAGTTTTATTGAGGTTAGGATGAAAACGAATTTCTCAGCTTCATAAAGGATATTTTTTGAAGTATCTTGATTGGGTGATCTCACATGATGCCACCTGGAACATTCTGTTCGAAACCCTGCGTTCTCCTGCAAGTTGTAACGCTGCCTTCACAGCATCTCCCTGATTTCTCTGACTTTGAGGCTGCACTGAACGAGCCACTTGGGGCCTTGGGGTTTATTTTGGTTCCAGGTACGTTTATCCCTTAATGAGATTAAGAAGCAGTTTTGTCTTCAGTGTCTGTTGTTGACTAATGCTTTAAAATAAAATGGTGGCATCTGACCCTTTTGAATCCAGTGAAACTGGGATAATTATGAATTTAAAACAGTTTCAGCAGTGATACACAGAAACGAAAATAATTAGGAAAAGACTTCTGTCTTCCTTCAAGTTGCCCCATCTTATTCTTGTCCCCACATTTTATTATGAAAAAAAGTCACACATAATGCAAAGTTGACAGGATTTTACAGTGAACACACATCTCCCCACCAACTAAATTCTTCCATTAACACTTTCCTAGATGTGCATTCTCATGTTCCTGTCCATCTGTACATCCCTCTATCCATCCGTCACCCCGTCCTACTTTTGATGCATTTTAAAGTAAATTACAGGCATTACCACACTTCTCCCTAAATACTCTAGCATGGATATCATTAACTAGATTTCAAGATTTGTTACAGATTTCCTTTATTTTGAGGTATAATTTACATATGATAAAATGCACACATCTTAAGAGTATATTTGCTAAATGTTGACAAATGCAGATACCTGTTGCAACCCAAATCTACATGAAGATACAGAACTTTGCCAACACTCTAAAAAATTCTCTAGTGGCCCTTCTTCAGGAATTCTCTCCCCCACTCTCTGATACCTCAAGGCAATCACCTTCCTGACTTTTTCTGCAATAGACTCTCAGTTTGTTCTAGAACTTTATATAAATAGAACCACACTTCATTTTAATTGCAAAATAAGCTAACTTCTAGCCCCATTCCGTGTAGGCAATACTTAAGTATTGTTCCTTGCCTGGATCTAGAAAATGGGGAGTTTGCTTATTCCCCATAAAGATCAGAGTTCTCTGATCATCAATGCTTATGCTGGATGGTTTTGTGGAGCTGTCCAGTACAAAAGAGGCCTGTGAGAACATACGGAATGTCTAGTTTGAATGAGCCTCATAGTGGCTCCCCATAGCCCTTCCCTAATTAATTAGCATCTGGATCCTCCCGAGATCCAAGGGTCTTCTTGGGTACAGTTGTGCTCAAGTTTAGGAATCAGGGTACACAAGCCACTTGGGCTCGTGGAAACCCAGCCTGGATCCTATTTGCTTTATCTGTTCACCATGGAGGACTGTGGGCATTCCACCTTAGGTTCTCGGTCCCTTAATCTGAACTAAAGTGGGAGAGCCCTGCAGCATTTGTAACTAGGGAGAGATGCCTCATTCTCCCCATGCTCACTGTAGGAGGGATCAGCCCAAGGAAGGTGTTGTTGACCTTGCTTGTCACATAAGACCACCCACCAGCACAGGATGGGAAGCAGAGGGAAGTGAACAGACCAAGTTCTGAAATGTGCTCATCAACGTAATCTGTCCTCTGAACATTTTTGCAGCAAGTGAGCGGCAGGACGCAACTGAGTGGAAGAAACTAATCAACTAGCTTGGCTGACAGCATTAAAGGTGGGAGAAGAGGTATCCAGATGGCGGTGCCAAGACTACACAGACGTATCAGGGCAGGATGCTCTGCCTCAGATACAGAGGGCTATCAGCTGAGATAGTCACATTTCCTCCCTGTACATGGATTTTTCCATCAGCCACTGTGGCCGTGAGTTTCAGCACTGTGGAGCTCTAAGATGATGAAGATAGTGGTGGTGGCGGTGGTGGTGATGATGATGATGACGATTATCATCATATGGGGATTAAGGAGAAGATGCTGAAGAACACAGTATTCATACTCTGAGAGAACATATTCCAATCTTTTCCAGTACAGCCGCAGATTTATGGAGCACCTACTCTGTTGTACATGGCGTTTGGTACTATGGGTTCTAAGAAGATTCAGAGAGCTCACTGAATAGAGGTGCGCTGTCCACGTGAGCCTGGCCAGCCCATGCTGGGTCTTATTCATCCTGCTGTAAAGTGAAGATTTTTTTGGAAACTCCTATGCCTGTATCTCAGAGGTGGATAAGACTGGATATTCACAGTAGAAGTTAAGCCAGAGGAGTGTAAATGTTAATCCACATGGGCAATGACAGGGAGCAGGAAGGAGGAAGATGAAGAGGAAAAGGAGCAGGAGAGAGCTAATTGAAATTAGCCTAATGTTTATAAATACTAAGGCCCAGATCTTGCTTTGATAGGACCGCAGGTGCAGAGATCGCTAAAGAGAAGAGTCCACAGGTTCAGAGTTTCTGATGTGGAGCTAATAAGAATGCTAATGGAGGTAATTAGAGACCAATTGATTAGCAAGGATGAATTGAGGAGTGTCATGGGTTGCTATGCATTAAAGCTCTAGGACTATGTATCCTGGAGGCATGAACCACATGGTGAAAGCCCCAGCTTCACAAGATAGAGTGGTGAGGCTGGGAGTCCCACACACACAATGAGAATGTGAAATAAACCTACAGCAGTTGGCAGGTGAGGACGCGCCCGCAACTTTACATAGAGGCCAAGGGCAAGTCAGTGGGAGACCAAAAAAGATAATATTTTTTTCTATGTCCTTTTGGCTATACATTCCCTACTTTGATTCTGGGATCTCTGGATATTCATTCAACAAATATACAATGACTTTGCACGCTGCCCCAGGAAGTACTCTGTCCTAATCTAATTGAAGAATAGCAGTTTACTTTCTTCCTATTTCCCTATCTGATTTATTTCCCCCTTCTCCTTTCAGAAGACAGTGCACAAAACAGAAAACAAAAGGAGCCTGATTATTTAAAAACTAAGGCAAGAGGAAGGGAAGAGTGGAATGGGCATTTCCCTGCTTCCTATGCCCTGGATGCATAATAAATATACATATGACAACTGTCCTCAAGGAAATTACTATCAAAGGTCAGGCTAAGAAATAAACTGGATGAATCAAAAGTGTTTCAGATATGGCATATGAGATAGAAAATAATGGACTGTGCTAAGCTCCAAGTAAATACGTCAAGGCCATGAATTGATCCTAGCCTTCCATGGTATCCATCTCAATTAAGAACCCTCTAGGAAAACTTTCTTGAGGATTTACTCATGACCTCACCTATTTCCACTTTTTTTTTTCTTTTTTCCTTTTTTTTTTTTGAGATGGAGTCTCATTCTGTCACCCAGGCTGGAGTGCAGTGGCACGATCTCGGCTCACTGCAACCTCCACCTCCCAGGTTCAAGCTATTCTTCTGCCTTGGCCTCCTGAATAGCTGGGATTACAGGTGCATGCCACCACCCCTGGCTAATTTTTGTTTTTTGTAGTGATGGGGTTTCACCATGTTGGTCAGACTGATCTCGAACTCCTGACCTCATGATCCACCCACCTCAACCTCCCAAAGTGCTGGGATTACAGGCATGAGCTACCTCACCTGACCCTATTTCTACTTTTCTTCACCTAAGTCCTAATCTCATACTGTCTCTGCTCCTGATTTCATCTGTCCACTATCACATTCCTTCCAGCGCTGTCCAGGACTCTCCTTCCCTTAGTGGAAAAACCTAGACATGTGCCTCCTGGCTCCCTGTCATCCCAGCCCTAGGACAGCTGTTCAGATGAAGTCTCACCCCAGAAAGAGCCCTGAATCATCAAGACTTGGATCACCGGGTGACACAACTATATGCTTCAAGGGGCAGAACCACACGGAAACAGCCAAAACAGGGCTCAGCCCTGGCTATGCCCACAGAGTGTCAGCTGCACTCAGTTCACATGGTCCTGGCCCTGGATGACAAAGCCAGGTTTGCCTTCCCCAGGATCCTCATGGCCTGACCATAAAATGGCTTGTTGAGCTTATGTTGGTCATCGTGCCTCATCTACCTGTCCATTTCTCTGTTGCTGTCTCTTGCTCCCAGAACACTCAGAAGCAGAGGCTGGGAGACAGAGGAGACTCTAAACTGGGTACCCCTGCACTCCCAGCAGCTGCAGTTCAGAGCACATTGCCTTCCTTGACAATTTAAAGGGCAGGAACTATCAGATCCCAGGTTTCTGTGCTCAGTGAAGCATTGCCAATTAAGTCTCTCTGGAGGCATTGCCTCTATGGAGAGCCACTTGCAAGAGGGCTGGGTCTCCAGGCATGGAAACAAGGATCCCCTATCTGGAGAGGCTGAGGGGTTCAGCTTCACAGAAGGGATGCTGGGGATGCTAATGTTTTCCTTGGGCTTTCCTACAGATGCTGGAGCTGATAATAAAACTCACCTTCTTCCAGGCATTTGGAGCCCTAACCAATCACATCCTTTCTAACCTCACAAACACACAGACTCATACACACGCACATGAATGCACACACATATGCACACATGTACACACACCAGCCTCCACTGTCCTAACAGGTGACATTATCCCCAATAGTACCTCCCTACCTGAGACATTCACAAGACCACTGCCCAATAAAAAGCTATGAAGTAACTTCTTCATAACCTCATTGTGCCACCAGGTCTCCATTACACTTTGCTTATCCACATCAATGTCATCTTTCTTATAGAGGTGGCTCCTAAAGGGCCTTGACAGGGCTTTACATTGGGGACCTCAGTGCCTGTTCAAGTCAACTCACAATTATTCTAATGGAGTAAATGGATGATCCAGTCCTAAAAAAGAACATCCTCCCAAATCACTGCTAATTGGATTTTAAATGTGTGATGGGATTTTGTGGCAGATGCTTTGCTTAATATGAAAAACGGTTTCAATTATCTGATTCACAGTGGCTCTTGGGATGAGGTTAGGGAGAAGGCAGGCATTTGCACAGGTGTGCTGAGAGGAGGGAAGGAAGCCCGGCTGGGACAAAAAGAAGCCTGAGGGGACCATTTTCCAGGAGACCAATAGGGGTTAATAGTGTTTGCTTCTTTCCCACAGGAGCCCAAAGAGAGGGACCCTCCCACCTAGAAGAGGGAGCTGGAGGCTCAAGGGGAGGCTGGAGGCTGAGGGTTTTCCCCTTGTGCATGAAGTCGGGAGCTCATGGGGTTGAACAGAGTTTGGGGAGCCACAGCAGCAAATCCAGAGAGGACCTCGGAAATGAGCTCTTCCGACCACTTTGTGCACAGATGAGGACACCCACGCTAGAGAGGTCAGGACATGACGAAGCTAACACGGTCAGTGAGCACAAGGGCCAGGCTGGGTCTCGGACCTCCAGGCTGCCCTCTGGAGCTCCTTCCACCACACCCCACAGACATGCAGTACATGGTCTCACCCCAGCAAAATACCCATGGTAGAAGCCTCTCTTGCTGTGACAAGTGGAAAAGGCAGGTAGAAGCCCCAGGGCCATGAATAAGCTCCTCTTTTCTCCTTTGGACAGAGAGTCCTATGTGGCCACATTCACACATGCTCCAGGCCCAGCACGGCCAGTGGGAATGGGACTCATAAGAATTTTGGAAAAGAGAATCCCTGATTTCCTAGAATTAAGTTGTCTGTGCATTGCCTCATTCCCTCCCACATGCCACCTCTGTCACTGTCCAATCCTCACCAGGCTGTGGGCTCCCCAAGGGCAGGGACCGTGCACAGATCTTTGATAACTCCGAGCCCTAAACCAATGAATTACGCATAAAGGTGTTGGATATATACTGAATCAAGCTGTACTGGATTAGCTGGTCAGCAGCAACTGGCTCTGCAGTGACTTGGATATGTAAACGGTGACAGCAGCACAGGGAAATGGAGAGACAGCCCTTAGGCCGGGCTGCAAACACAAAGAAAGAGATTAAAGGACTGGGTTCATAGTGAGGGCATGGCCTCATGTGAGGGCCAATACCAATTCTAAGAAAATACATGTAAAATGTTCACAGGAATTTATAGGATACCTATGTGCCCGTGTGTACTCTAGAGAGGCTGCAGGTTGATTTACAAGAACACAGTTGTCGCTTTGGAGAGTCGTGTGGCCTCCAAATCAAAGAAATGCAAGGGCTGCAGTGCACCTCTTGAGGAAGCTCAGAAATTAAGAAATACTGGGGTTGGAAAGGACCTCAGAAATCACCTGGTGAACCCCTCTACCTACAGATGAGAGGCTGCCGGCGAGAGAAGAGAAGCAGAGAGGGAGGACTTGAGGCCTGGACAGGAGCCCAATTCCCTGCGACTACCTCAGCAGCTGCTCCCTGCCCTGCTCCATGGTGCTGCGTGAAGATAAGGCTCAGTGTGCCACTGAACTCTTGAGCTCCTAAGCACTCAGCTATGGAATGTGTGGAGACTTCCCTGGATCACAGCGAAGTAGCCACCTAACAACCCCATGAAACTTGGGTAGCGAAACAGCAGGATCCAAGCCAGACTTCAGGAGAAGGCAAAGACAATTGGAAAGGCCCAGGATCCTCTTTTCTCTCCAATGTCCCCTCCTGGATTCCTCTAACTCACTGGCCCTTACCCTCCACTGACCCTCAAAATCTGCTACACAAACAAAAATAACAGAGGGGAAGTAAACTGTGTATGTGGACAGAGCAAGAGAGTGTGGAAGAGGGTGAATTCAGAAGACCCTTAGAAAAAGTTTATTCAGCCAACAATGGTGCCCAAGGCTGTGCCAAGGACAGGGGGTCTAAGTGGGAACAAATGGGGTCCCTCTGCACTGGAGGCTTTCCCCTTCAGGGGCCTTTTACTCCCTCCTCCCTTCTGGCCTGGAGACAGAAATGCAAAGTCCTTTCCCATGGAAAAACTCACAGGGGCAGGGTGGCGGGTCAGGGGCTGTGCAGCCAGGGAAAGGGGTCCCTAGCATGTCCTTCCTCCTGGTGTAGCTACCAGCCTCCACTCTGCCCAGTACAGCTCCCTCCAAACCCAGCAGGACTCCCAGATCACAGCCAGCAAGAGGAGCCCACCTTGAAGCTAACAGGTGTGATCAGCTGCAGATCCTCCTGGGACTCTCCAGGCCAGAGAGCAGATGGGACTCCATGGTGAAGGGCAGAGGCCCTCAGGTGGGTGAAGTGTGTGGCAGGTGAGCAGATTCCTGGAGGCAGGCTGGCGTTAGGAAGTCTCTCCCCTCTGGGACTGCACTGTTCACAGGGCCAGGTGTGGTTGCTGTCACCTCATCCTTCCACCTGTGTCACTGCTGCCTTCGGGGGATGCAGCAGAGAGTGGCAGAAAGAGCACTGGACATGGAACTCTGTGGATATGAGATCTAATCCCAGCTCTAGCCCCGACCAGCTGTGTGACCTTGACCTTGAGCAAGACTCGCACCCTCTTTAAGCCTCAAACTCTTCATCTGCAAAATGAAGATAATACCTTCTCCCTCCCTCAGCTTCCTGCGGAGGATAAAGGGAATCACTGAAACAGATGCGGCTGAGATCTTTGGCCCATGAAAGGTGCTCGGGGAGTGCTTCATTTCCTTTGTCTTCCTTTCATGGCCTCTGGAAGGCTTAGCTGTTGCCCTTGGGAGCCCCTTTTCCAAACTATGACATCATGGGGAAAGAGAGGAGGAAGCAAATAATAACAGAGTTTACGACAAGGGAGCCACCATGCCAAAAGGTTTATAAGGATCTCTGTAACTCTCTGGATACAGTTTGTGAGTGAGGAAGCTATGATTCTGCTTTCAACAGCTAGTAAGAGGGAGGAGATGAGTACTTAAGGAAGAAATCGTGCACAAATAGAAAGGAGACTATTGCATCTAGGCTATTCCATGGACCTAGTCCTGTGTCTGGGCTCTGTGTGTGAACAGAGGGTGGGGAACAAGAGGCATGCTGGTCACCTCTGCTGACTGGGCTGGGACTGAGCATGTTTGATGATAAATATTTGTGATGAAAATTACCTAATGAGCTACAAGATGATTATCTAGCACCAAAATAGTATTATCATAAATGTTACAAATTAAATTAGGCTGGCTTTGCTAAATCAAACAAATAAGAGTAATTGAAATTCTAATAAACCAAAGGATTCCGGACCACTTGGTCCCTCAAGATGTTCTCATCGATTTAGGTATTTGCTTTGGACTATGTGGGTTAGAGATGAAAACAGTGATCTGGTCATCTGTCAATCCAATTGTTTTAATGAACTTCTACCAGTGAAGTGAATGTGTGTGCCGAGTGTGGTCTAAACTAGGGAAGTTCCTCCAGTTATTCTAGTTCCACATCTCACAGTGACTTCTGGCTTTGGTTCTTTGGCAAAATTATATCATTCTTTACTTTTAACTTGTGGACAGAGATGGATTTTAACTTTTGACATTTTTATCTGTAGTTTCAGAGAAGACCATTTTCTTTGGGGATTGGCTGAAGTGAACGAGATGGTTTTCTTTATCATCATTAAAATGTTGAAGCCCCACTTCAAATAATGTATTATAGAAGAAACTGGTCTTCTCTCTTTCAATTACGGGGAGATCACCCTTTCTCTTCTTGATCTTTCAATTCAGCCACTATTTGAAATAATCAATATTTTCAAACAAAAGCACTTAGACATTTTCATTTGCACCAGCACAGAATTGAATTGAAAAAATCATTTTTGAAACTGAAGGCTTTTGTTAGGATGATTGTGTGGAGACAGTGCTCTGTACTTACTACACCATTTCCGCTTTCTAAACACACAAAGGAAAACCATATTTTGCAGTCTCCCTTGCAGTAAGACCAGCGCCACATGAATGAGTTCTACCAATAGGATGAATGGACATGAATGAATGAGCTCTACCAATAGGATGAATGGACGCGATGCAAGACATTTCTAGACCTGATCCTCTACCACAGTTACCTTAGAGGTCATGTGTTTCAGATGTTGTGTCTGCAAGATGAAGACTTAAGTGAAAACCTCTGTACACTAACCACTAACCACTAACACAACTATGCAACAGTATTTCAGATTCAGCTACCATTTGTAGAGCTTTGTCCATGTTACAGGTAATAACATATCTGAAGATGTTCTCTATGCCTATCCTTATCACAAAATAATCTGACCTTCTTTCCAACTCTGGCCACACATTTTGGTCAATAAATCAATCACCTCTTGTTTGTTTTTACAATATCTTACCAAGAACTTATTCCTTTGATAAGTCAATTGGCAATAAAGAAATAAAGCTGGCCAAGTGCAGTGGCTCACGCCTGTAATCCCAACACTTTGGGAGGCCGAGGTGTACGGATCACGAGGTCAGGAGATTGAGACCATCCTGGGTAACATGGTGAAACCCCATCTCTACTAAAACTACAAAAAATTAGTCGCACGTGGTGGCAGGTGTCTGTAGTCCCAGCTACTCAGGAGGTTGAGGCTGGAGAATGGAGTGAACTCAGGAGGCGGAGCTTGCAGTGAGCCAAGATTGCGCCACTGCATGCCAGCCTGGGAGACAGAGTGGGACTCCATCTCAAAAATAAAAAGGAAAGAAAAGAAAAGAAATAAAGTTTAACTTTAGTAATGAGACACCAACTATTGGCTTAGGGCATCTCTTGCTCTAATTTTCACAACAATCTAATGGATAAATATGATCATCCCCATTTTACAGATAATAATTTAATTTCTTTGAGACTCGAATAAGTTAAATAACTTGTGTTAGTTAAATAACTTGTTGATATAACTAGGCAAATAAAAAGAAGCCAGGGTTTAAACCCAGACTTTCTAATTTCGTGCTTTTATTTAAAACAAAAACAAAAACACTACACTGTCTCTTGACTGTAGGATGAAAAGAAAGAAGAAGAATTTACAACACGATGTGAAGGGTGTCTTTTATGTGTCTTCAAGCCAGACCAGCCTCAGGCTGAAGATAAAGAAATGAGCAAAAATAATCCCTGCCTTGGAGGAGCTCGCACGGAGACAAGTCAGATCTTTGTTTTTCATTGACGTTATTTTTTAGAGCAGTTTTAGGTTTATAGAAAAATTGAGTGGAAAGTCCAGAGAGCTTCCATATACCCCTCCTTGTCCATCCTATTAGTAACATCTTGCACTGATGTGGTATATTTGTTACAATTGATGAGACAAAATTGATACATTATACATTTTTCTTTTGCACAAATTTATTCCCATACAATATTCTAAAAACACCCCTTGGTTTGTGTATAAACTCTTTCCCTTCATTTTTAAATTGCCTTATAACAACTGGTTTCTTGCTTTTCTTTTTTTTTTTTTTTTCTTTTCTTTTTTTTCATTTGGGCTATTCTCTGAAATCTGCCTTTTTTTTTTTTTTTTTTTTTTTTTCAGGAAAAAAAAAGAGAGATAAAAATGCTGTGTCCAGAGGACAGGGTGGAGAAAAAAAAGACAAAAATAAATAAATAAAGCATCAAATATGAAGATTCCCACAGATAATGCATTTACAAACACACAAATGGTTACAACAAAGACAGCCATGATGAATGGGTATATACATATGTACACATATATATGTACAAATCCTTGCCCAGCAACCAGCTATGGCATCTAGGGAGCTAAGGCCAGTCTTTGCATTTGCCCTGAAGGCTCCCTTCTCCACAGCACCCCTTGTTTTGGGGTTTCATGGAGTACATGAAGCTCCCACAGCTCCTTGGGGGCTGGGCAGGGGATATTGAGATGAGAGGGTCTTGGCTCGCAGAAAAGGGAGAGGAAGGATCCAGGAAAACCATAACCCACACTTCTAAGCCACCCTTGACTACCCTGGGAATCTTGGCCCCTTGGCCCCTTGGGAACCACATCATAGCCCTTGTCCCTTTACAGATAAAAAGGAGATCTATTTCCCACCCAAACCTCCTTCTTCCAGAGCAGGTAGGAAGTAAGGGGAGATCATGAGGGGAGAGTAAGGGGATATCATGAGGGGAAGAAAATGGCTCCAAGGGGTTGGGGTACATGAGAAACCTCTGTTCTTTTGCAGGCAAGAGCAGAAGAGGAAGCTGGCTGCATTAGGGTTTTCTTCTGTCTGATACCAGGGAAGGCCAGCCGCTAGTCCTCCATAGGTCCAAACCTTGAGGAAAAGGAGGGTAGGGGGTCAGTGCTAACACTTGACATTTCTATGAAGTCATGGCAAATTCCTCCCTGGAGCACCAAGCCCCAATTTTAAAACTGTGCTTGGGCAGGGAGGCTGCTGGAGGACACCACCATCCCGGTGCTCCTGGGCCAGCCAGGAGGGCTGATGTTCCTTTTGGAGAGAGGTAGAGAATGAGGATGAAGATGGAACCCTTTAAAGGAAGACCATGCCTCAAGTCTAAGGATGGAGCCAGCACCTGTCAAGGATGGGGAGGACTTTTCCCAGCAAGAGGAGCTGGAGAAAGAAGAGACTAGAACTTCTTTCCCCTCTTCCCAGCAACAAGCAGCTGGCCAGGTGCTCACCAGGAGGGTGCTGGTGGTGTTGGTGGTGACAGTGAGGCAGATGTCCTTATGATGCCCCACTGCCTTGCAGGGAGTCAAGTTAAGGCACCCTGGGATGCAAGGTTTGTTGCTGTCCCTATCCTGGGAGGATACTGCAGAGGACTGGATGAGTGGTGGCTAAGGCTGCTACTGCTATGTCTGGGAGGCCTGGGCCTGGGCCTGAGCCTGAGCCCCCGCTGCTGTCACTGCCACCTGCCCGTGCTGCTGGAGATCAGAAAGGCTGTGTTTGTGCCTGTGTTTTCTAAGGGATGTTTCAGATGGACATGCCCAACTGCAGAGAGGTGGGTGTCCTCCTTGATGTGCTTCACTGTAGCATAGACAGGTGCCCTTCTATGAGGCTACATCCATGTATACTGGATGATAGCTGTGACACTTGGAGGGCTAGTGTCTGCTGTGCCGCTGTGTGTGAGACAGTGAGCTAGAGAGTGTGAAGGCCTTCTCACATCCCAGGGGCACATGCACATGGGCCATCCCTGGCCTGGATCTGTGTGTGCTGCTGGAGGTGGGAAGGCCCCTGGCAGTTGGAGCAGTGGTATGGTTTGGCCCTGAGTGAATACAGAGGTACTGGAGGGGTAGCAGCTGTTGGTAAAGGTCTTGGAGGAATGTGGAACCTGTGGGGCTTACCTTGGTGTGGGGCTTGGAGCATGTCAGCATCTCTAACTTCCAGTAGAATGTTAGTGAACACACTGGCACCTTCATAACATGACGTCAACATTTTCCAGAAGCCCTTTTATTGTATAAAGCAGGGTACACCCAAGGTCATATAGTAAGTTCGTGATAGAGCTGAGATCTGAATCCAGGAGCCCAAGGCTCTGTCCATTTCCTTTTGCCACAGCTCCCCTCACTCTCATAGGTCACGCCATCTTTCTTTCTGATGGTCATCATTCTCCTTAGGGAAGAGGGCCTAAGGCTCATTTATCTCAGGCAGCCCTGTTACCAGCATTGCGGCTTCTTTTGGCCCCATGTGTGGGCAGGGGGTGGGGTGGGGGATGGGAGATAAGAAACCACACTGCCACCTCCAACACCTTCTACCTCCCTCCCGTTAGGCTGACACTGTTTTCTTGGAGAGGTCAAGAACCACCTGCAGGGCTTGTGAGGCAGAGGGAGGAGCAAAGACAATCATGGGAAGCCAGATGTGGAGGGTCAGAGCTGATCAGGCTGTGGCCCCAAGAGAGCCTGAGGGCACCGGACTGGCAGGGGTCCACCCTGTGAACAGCATAGGGATCACCAGGATGCATAGGCTAAGCTGCTCTGACTTGGCCTCCATCCACACCCATCCTGAGGGCAGGGAGGGGTCCAGGGACCAGGGACAGGTGCTGCCAGCAGGGCAGAACGGAGAGATAGAGCTTTATGTTCTCCATGAAACCCCAAAACAAGGGGTGCTGTGGAGAAGGGAGCCTTCAGGGCAAATGCAAAGACTGGCCTTAGCTCCCTAGATGCCATGGTTGGCTGCTGGACAAGGATTTGTACATATATATGTGTACATATGTATATACCCACTCATCATGGCTGTCTTCGTTGTAACCATTTCTGTTTATAAATGCATTATCTCTGAGAATCTTCATATGTGATGTTTTATTTATTTTTGTCTTTTTTTTTCCTCCAGTCTGTCCTTGGGACACAGCATTTTTCTCTCTTTTATTTTTTCCTTAAAAAAAGGCCACAGCTGGCGAGGACTCAGCCTTTATCCTGCTGACAAGCATGGTGTTCTCAGTCAGCCCTGAGATGGTGGGGATGGAAGGCCAGACATACAGGTTAGGACTGAAGTGGGAGTCTTCCATTCTATCATCTCTCTCTTCTTCCTGTCCTCTTATTCCTTCTCCTGTCCAGGACTCTAGAACTTCACTGCAATGACTGCTGTGGAGACGCCAGGGCCAGAGACAGAGTGCAGGAGGGGCAGCATTTGCTAGAAGCAGTGCTGCAGTGCATGCTACTGAAAACCCCAATTCTTCCACACCCACTCCCTTGGGCGCACTGGACAGGAGATGGTGGAGGAAACACAGTACATTATGATGAATGAAAGCTCACAGTTAATATTGGGGCTCACTCCTTTTGTTGTACATTCTATGGGTTTGGACAAAGATATGAGGGCACCTTTTCACCACTACCATTCCATACAGAGCTGTTCCACTGGAGTGGGAATCAGAGAAAGGGTTCATGAAGTCTAAATATAGTTTGGACTTTTAAAATGGATAGAGGCCAGGCACGATGGCTCACATCTATAATTCCAACACTTTAGGAAGCCAAGGCCGGAGGATCACATGAGCCTAGAAGTTCGAGAGCAGCCTGGGAAACAAAGTGAGACCCTGTCTCTAATATAGATAGATATAGATATATAGATATATGGTTACAGTGGTATGCACCTGTAATTCTAGCTACTTGGGAGGCTGAGGCAGGAGGATCCCTTGAGCTCAAGAGTTAGAGGCTGCAGTGAGCTATGGTGGAGTCATTGTACTCCAACCTGGGCAACAGAGCAAGACCCTGTCTCAAAAAAAAAAAAAAAAAAAAAAAAAAAGGTGGGGATCAGATTTTCAGAGAGACCACGAACCATAAATAAAACTAAAGAAGAAAGAATATACAAGACATTATTTGACAGATAGTGGGTATGTCACTCTGTTTTAACCAGAGGCTTATTTTTGGAAAGGTGACACTGAGAGTGAACACTAATTTGGCACTCTTATATGCCAGGCAACTGATAAACATTTTATATTATTTCATTTAATCCACAGCATAATTTATAATATAGGTATTACTGGTAGAGGGTCTTCACTGCAAGTTGTCCACATTCTTGGACAAAGAATTGGGCAAATTCCACAACAAAGTAAGGAAAGAATGAAGCAATGAAAGAGCAGAAGCAGGGATTTATTGAAAATGAAAGTACACTCCACAGTGCGGGAGCAGGCCCAAGTGACAGCTCAAGGGCCCAGATACGAATCTTCTCGGAACCAAATACCTCCAAGTGGTTTCCCATTGGCCACTTCATGCTCACCTCATGTAAATGAAGTGGCGGCCTGCAATCAGTCTGACTGGTTGCAGAAAGCAGCCTATCAGAGGCTGAAGTGAAGTTACAAAGGTCACACTCCTGTGCAAAGCAATCAGAGGCTAAGGTGAAGTTACAAAGTTGCACTTCTATCCAAATGAAAATTCCACCTGCAATCAGTCTGATTGGTTGCCGACAGCCAATTTTCCATCTGCTAGGTAGAAAAGGTAGGGGGTTTGCAAAAGGAGTAGCCTCTGTTCCTTTTGTTACTTAGGTGTGGAAGGTTAGGGTTTTCCTTTCAATTTAGTTCCAGGAAGTCCATGTGACACAGCCTTAGGTTCCCTGCCTCCAGATCCTATTTTCCTGCCTCATAGGTGTCATCAATACCATTTTAAATTAACAGGTATACAAATTAAAGCTTGGAAGGGGTTTTAAAAATGTTTGCAAGGTGACACAGCAGGTATGCAGAAGATCTGGGATGCAAAGTTGGGCAGAATGAGTCCAGGGTTCTTTGTCTCAGAAACTACACTATAATCCCTGCGTGGTAAAACCAAAATCAGACAGCAGATAAGTAAAAAAGGTAAATTGGGAGCTGTTTGAGATTGAATTGGGTATCATGTCCGGCTAAATGATTGTTTTCTTTCAGCAAAATGGTTTTCAAGAAATGTATATACAAGTATTTTGTTTTAGTAGTTGAGACCAGGAAGCCAAGATAGGTATGGATTTATAGAACCTTGTCTGTTTCATAACAGCTCATCAAGGCTATAAAAACCAAAACGCTGTTTAGGGAAAGACCTGAGAAAACCCTACTGGGGGACTTTGTCTTGAAGATGATCTGTCAAGTAACCCAAAGAGAGAGGCAGAGAGCTAAGGAAAAACCAGTAAGAGGTCCCTGACATCATTCACATGCTGGCCCAGAAAGGTCTGGGCATGAGATGGTAGCTGTAGGGACTTAAATAAAAGTGAGGTTATGGCAGGAAATGTGAAGGAAGAATTGAGCAGTCCTGGGGATGAGGGAAATGTGTGGAGGGGTTAAGGTAACTGGAGGAATGATGAAACTATGTTTAGAAATCCTAAAGGTCAGAGGAGGGGATAGTGTCAGAGAGAACACAAGCTGGGATTTAAACTCTTGGACACCATCTGGCCAGGGACAATCTGGTGGCACTGTCCAGAAGAGTTGGAAATAAAGTCTCGAGTTTGACAAAAGGGTCAACTGTAGAGTTCCGGATCTGAGCATTGCCTCCACACTACAGATGAGGAGTGCATGCGTGAAACCAGAGAGGGGAAAAGAAATGCCTGGAGCATGCGTGGAGGAAGTTGGCATGATGCAGCAGGGATGGAGAGGGACACTCAGAAAGGTGGCAGGAGGATCAGGTGGGCAGGGCTGAGCCTGGGAGTAAGAGTTCCAGAGGGAAGATTGAGGCATACTTGTAGGCTACACTGCCTTGAGACTGGAGGGGACGGAGGCTAGGACAAGGCCTTTGGGGTCACAAACTGGAGATCACAGAGCAGAGAAGGGAGAAGCAGCAGCCTTGGAGTGGGAGCGGCATCGGGGCTGTGGAAGCAAAGACAGAACGTGCCTTTCTTCGGGCACTGAAGGCCCAAGAGGACGGATGTGCTCAAAGCTCTTGTTCAGATGCCAAGGGGACACACGACATCAGAGCTCAGTGACTGTGAGGACTGGACCCAAGCAGCTGACTCCAACGGGCAGCAAGAAGAGCTGGTCCCCCCAGAGCCCCCAAACACACTGCAGAAAGTGCTGTGGTGGTAACAGCTGCCGCCTCCAGAGAGGAACAACAGGGTGTATGGGGTGGGGGAGGGAGACCAACTCCATGGATATTTTGACTTTCATACCATATATGAGTATTAGCCATTTGAACAAATGAAGCATTAAAAATAGTAACAGATAGAAGAAGTACTGATTAGGACCAAGAACCAGGGCTAAAAGGAGTTAGGGAGCTCCAGGGGAAACAGGTTAGGACTGTGAATGTCAACAGAATCCCACGCACGGAGCCGCACAGAGCCTAGCTCAGCCAGTCTGCCGTGTGTACACACACAAGCATCCATACACAAGTTAGAGGTGGGAAAGCAGTTTTTTCCTCTGAGTAGAGAACATGCAGGAGGCTTAGATCCTGAGATCTGGCTCTACTTTTAATTCCTTCATGAGTTGTAGCAAGAAAAATCAATCAGAAGCAAAGACGAGGCTCCTCCTCCTTTTTCTTCTTTGTCTTTTGGTCTTTTATTCCCTCCTTTCTATTTTTTTTTTTAAGGTCTTGATATCATACGCAGTGGATTTAACAAAGTATTAAGAGCCGGTTTTATTTTTTATTGGAAAGAAATGTTAGTTTAACATCAGCCCAAGGAGAACATAATTAGGAAGGCAAATCAGTTCCCAGGAATGATCAAATGGTACATTTCAATACAGATGGTAATGATTTAGGGATTATCCACTGGCTTTGGGTGATTCATGCTAGTGTTCACCTCCATCAGCTCTGCTAACCAGGAGGTAACTGTGGAATCCATAAAATCCTTTAAAGCAAATTCAACACTCCCAGCAGTCACCCAAAGCCTAGTTTTTCCCCATGGGATTGAATGTACTGTTGTCCATTGTTTGTGTAGTCAGAGGGGACAAATGTTAGAGTCAGTACTCAGCATCAGGTCATCAGAATCTGGGGATAGTTTTCTTTGAAACTCATTCTGTGCTCTCACTCTGTCACCATCCATACATGATGTGTGTGCACACACACAGCAAGTGTGAGAAATGATAATATCCCAGGGTAATATCATTGCTGAGTATAGGTGTTAATAATTCAGTTACTCTCTTCAAGCCCAAGTCGATGTCTTACAGCACCCCTGTGCCCCAGGCCCACACAAACAGGAAGCCAGCTTTGCTTGGAATGATTGGTTGCTGGTTTTTGCTCCCTTAGATAGTTTAAGTTCCAGGAGTCTCTTGAGTTCTAGAGTTAAGTTATTGAAATGGGAGAAAAAGCCAGTGACAGAAAAGGTAACAACCTATGGGCTGGATTCTGCCAGCTTAGAGCTGGGTGCCGGCGCTGGACTGCAGACAGCATCTCACTCATTGTTTCTGTTTTCTGATGCCATCATGGCAGCCTCATAGAGCAGGGGAAGTAAGCTGGCCAAGTCCGGGGCAGAGTGGGGCTCCAGGAGGATAGGGCAGGAGGCTGAGCTCAGGCTGCACTTTACTCTGGCAAGGGCACCAGGACCACAGGCTTCAGTGGTCAAGTCCAATACAAAGCAGGTGGTCAGGCAAAGATTTTGTGCATTCTGAGTGTAAGAGGCAGTCCTGGAGATGCAGTTTGTGGACTAGAAGTTTCAGAATTTAAGGATTTTCCAAAACTTTGCAGAAACAATCCAGCAGCCTGTTTGACAGTGTAGACCTGTCCTGAACACTTCAGGATGTTTGTTCATCCTCTACACCAAATTCACTTCTCACTCACCAAATATGCCTCAAGTGCTTTAGGATAAAGAGGCTCAAAGCACTATGGGAGCTTCAAAGAAGGGGCCATTAACTCTGCCTGGGAATTCTGGGGAAGGCTGCAGTTTGACCTCATGGCTCCTGGAGGAGTTCCTGGCAGCAGGAACAAGTATCTGACAATTGCCTTCTGAAATGAGCTCAGAAATCCAGAAACAAGCCTTTCACTTGAGAATTAAGCCTTATTTGGGCATAATTAGGCTTCTGTGTTTGGAGTACCCAGGCTGCGTATAGGACAATCTGCTTCTTTGGATGACTCCACCAACTGGAGAGAAACCAAGTACCTTTCACAACCCAGGCAGCAGGATCAGGACGTGGGGTGTTTTGCACATTCCAGGAGCCCTTCTGGCATAAGAACATTGGAGAGAAAGAATTCACTAATATTAATGTTGAAGACTCTGGCGTCCAGACAGGATCTTGCACTCTGAAAACTCTGGCCCACCATGATAGTAGGCAGCAATGGGAAATGAGTCAGAGAGAATGATTTATCTTCCTCCCCAGGAAGCCTGCACAGCATCACAATGCCTATCTCTTCTAGGTGATCCTTATTTACTAAGAGTTCCAGATTCCAAGATGGCCCCATACATACAGCCCAGGAGAAAGGAGCTGCACCAGACACACTGGAATTTGAGCTTTAACTGTCCCACTAAAGCTTGTCAGCTGTGTGTTCCCCACAGGAGTACTTCCCTCTCTGCAAAGAGAAAGAATTAAAGACTCTCCTTCCCGTAAGAGGATCACGATGGCCTTTAGCACACACTTCTGCCCTGTGTGTGCCACTGAAGCAAAACCAACCTCCTGCCAGAGGGTGCCTGCCAAGAGGTCAGCAGCAAGATAAGCCAGCCCAGGAAATCTGGATCCAGGTGTGGACAAGGGTGGATCAGAAGCAAGAAGGCCAGGAAAGCAATTCAAGAGGGCAGGAAACATCTGGAAGGTTCATGCCTCCCTTGAGGGCTTTGAGGGATGGATGTTGTCCTGTCTGGTATCAGGAAGCAGGGCTCTAGCCACGAGCTCCAAAGAGCTGGTACAGAACTGTCTCTGGGGCTTGAATGGACGAAGCCCAGAGGCCAGTAACTGAAGCCAAGGAATAAATTCAGAGTGGGAGAAGAAAGGGCAATTAGACGCTGCGTTGGTTTGGAAAACTACTGGGCTTGGACCAAGATTATAACTTAACAGTCAAACATAACAACAATGGTAAACATAAGGGGTTCATTCTTCTAACATTCAACAATCTTGCTATGCTCCAGGGGTACAGATAAATAAAACTATTCCCTTATGGCAAAGAGCTCACAGAAAGTTGGAGGAAAACAGCCCTGTAAACTCAACATTTTAACAGAGCAACTGGAATGCTTTAGGATAAAGAGGCTCAAAGTTCCATGGGAGCTTCATGGAAGGGGCCATTAACTCTGCCTGGGAATCCTGGGGAAGGCTGCACAGAGGTGGAGACATTTTGAACTGTGTTTTCAATGATGAATACCAGGTTCCTCGGTTGGAAAGAGAGGCAAGCGTTCCAAACAGAACAGAGAGAATACCATGGGCAAAAGCAGAGCTCTGTGCAGGACTGTAGCACGTCATCAGAGTACGGAGTATTGGTGTGAGGGGTCCTTAGAGGAGAAGCAGAGGGCCAGGGGGAGGCGGGGAGGGGAGAGAGACGACAGGACCAAATCAGGGAGAGTCAGCATAGCTGGTCTGAATGTGGACCTGACCCACAGATGGCAAGGGGCCGCTGAGAGTCTGTTGACATTGATTAGGCTTCTTTGGTTATAAGCAACAGAAACAAGGTCTCACTGAAGCAAGAAAAAAGCATGTCATAGAGGGAAAACAGGTGGTTCCCACACCTGATGGAGAATGGGGAGTGTAGGGAAGGGACTGGAATCAGGGCTGGCCTGGACTGCAGACAGCAGGAACAGGCCACAATGTCTTTAAGGAGCTGTTGCCCCCAGGACAAGTCAATTTCACCACACTCCACTGGCCAGCCACAGTCCAGGGGTCTGGCACAGGGCTGGGGTCACATGCCCGCCTCCTGGTTGGCAGTCTTACCAAGATCATCCACTGTGGGTGGTGCTTCCCCAAAAGGAAATCAGGGTTCTAGAACCAGTAGAAGGGGATTGACACAGGTGCTGCCAGAGCTTGATACTTGTGTGCTTCTAGTCTTTAAGCCAGAAAATGACAAACACACAGTGCAGGGACCACCTAACTTTTCCTATAAATGGCCAGAGAGTAAATATTTTCAGCCTTGTGGGTCATATGGTCTCTAAGGCAGCTACTCAACTTGGCTGTTATAGCCCAAAGCAGACAGACCACACATAGACCAATGTGTTTACTGCATGCCAGGAAAGCTATATTAATAAAAACATACAGTGGGCCCAACTGACCCCTGGTTTAGAGCCATATTAGGGCATAAGAGAAATACAGAAGGTTAGGAAACTGAAAGGAAAGAGACCAAACCAGAAACTGGTCTGCCTATAAAACTATGTCCTGGCCAGACGCGGTGGCTCACGCCTGTAATCCCAGCATTTTGGGAGGCCAAGGTGGGCGGATTGCCTGAGCTCAGGAGTTCGAGACCAGCCTAGGCAACACGGTGAACCCTCGTCTCTACTAAAATACAAAAAAATTAGCCAGGCATGGTGGCGTGTGCCTGTAGTCCCAGCTACTTGGGAGGCTGAGGCAGGAGAAATGCTTGAAGCCAGGAGGCGGAGGTTGCAGTGAGCCGAGATCGCGCCACTGTACTCCAGCCTGGGTGACAGAGTGAGAGAGACTCGGTCTCAAAAAAAAAAAAAAAAAACATCCTATGGGCTGTCATGCTAAGTGTGGCAAAGCTTTACAAACTTCCTTTTCACAAGCATTAAGTTCTGTTTCTTCATGCATTCAACTTGTTTCTTAATTGTTTGTTTCCGAAGTGGGTTCCATTTGTTCGGTGTGTTTTGTAAGCCCTTCATCCTGGCAAAGGTAGCCGCAGTTCTCCTCAGCAGGATACCAGGCACGTATTGACTGTTTTTTGAAAAAATTGCACTGTAACCACAGGTTTCCCAGTGTGGTACACCTGTATTTATTGGAGTCAGTTTTTAGAAATACAACAATACAACTGCTTCCACACTTTCCAGGTTGCTGTTTTACTCCCTGCTTGCAACCCTCGGAGCCTTTCTCGGTACTGCTCTAAGTCATGACAGCTCGGGCAAGAAGTGGCTGGAACGCAGAGATGGTGTGCACAACCGTGGCCAGGCAAAAGCCTAGCCCTCTTTTGTAATCACCTCTTCGGTGTGAGGCAATATGCTGTGAATTAGTGTGTTCCAGGCCCAGAGTGGTAACATATGGTGTATCTCTGCTCATTCTACATTAAATCCTGACATTTTGCAGCTGTCAAGATAAAGCTGTTTATATGAGTAACATTGTAGTTTGTTTATAGGGAAATAATGTGTAGTAAGTTATGATTAATCAAGGTGTCTCAAATCTGCTGGAGGCTTCTAAATAGATTTGTTTTCACTGCCGTGCTTTTCGTCTCCTAAATCAGGGGTTTAGTTGCCCCCCACCTCCTTTGTCCGGCTCCTGTTTGTGGTCTTGTCCCCTGTGAGATGGATGAAGAGTGAAGCCAGGCCACAGAGAAGCAAGAAAATTCAGGATACGGCGTGTGCTAGGTGACAGGAAGGACTCACCTGAACTCTTTCAAATCCCAGAAAGCTCATCAGAGAACCGCTGTCTTCCTCATTCCAGTATCTCTGTGTTTGGAACCCAGATCTCCAATAGCCCATCCTCCTGAGGACTTGCAAGTAGGTGTCCAAGGCTCCTGCAGGACATACAGTCCATTTAGTTTTGGTTTTCTGGGGTCCAAGAGGTCGTGGGGCCTTGAGGCAGTACAGATTTGAGGGGTCTCAAGTTCTAGAGATCATAGGATCTCCTTGTGTCTGTAGCTCTGGGTTCGAATGTCCTCTCTGGAGGATAATTACTTGGAACTCCAGACTCCTAAAAGTGGGGAAGACCCTTAATGAAGCCTTGCAGGACCTTCCTCCTACAGCAAGATTCCTTCAGCATCGCTGACAGCTGGTCTCAGGCCACTGCCTACTCTCTTTCGACAGGGAAAAGCAAGGTAACTTGTAAGATTGGGGAAGTTCAAAAACTGGGAGGAAATCTACCTCTAACCTTATGCTACATCCATCCTAGTTTTGCCCTCAGGAGCAACTTGGAACTGGCTGATTGATGTTCCACACAAAAATCCTTCAGATCTTGGTTGACAGCCACCATCTCCTCTGCAGGCCAAGCCTCACAGCTCTTAGGAGTAATCCTTGCAGGGTCTAGTTCCCCTCCACTCCAGCCACACTCCCCCAGCACCTGCTGGCTTGTTTTTATTCACTGGGGAAGGTGGGCTCAGAATGGGCCCATCTCAATTGTCCAAGCTGACTGGAAGCACCAGCTGATCTCTCTCCCTCTTTTCAGTCCCTTCTGAGGCTCACCATGGAGATGTGGTCTGATGCCAGTGTGAGTAATAGAGGTCTTACAATAATCATCATCACTACCAGCCCTGACATTTCTATAGAACTTAACATTTTCAAAGTACTTTCCCTTTGTTCAGGTGCAATTATCCTGCCAACGCAGCATCTCGGCACCAGAGTATCTCTCAAGCACTAGGTATGCTTATTCTGTGCCTGGGAGCCAAATGTGCAGACATTGTTCCAAAATGAATATTTGCATGCATGGATGCACGCTTGGATCTACACACATGCGCATCTCTCTGTGCTGCGCATGCAGCGATCCCTGTCCCTAAGCTGGCCACATGGTGAAGTGACAACCAGCAGTCCAGGCCACTAAGTGGAGTTTGACCTGTGGACTGGAAAACGCACACATCAGACAGGTTCCCCCAGCTCTGCTGGTGGTGCAGCAGAGAGGACCAGCTGCCTCTTTGGCCATGGAGGCAGAGCCAGCAGTCACAGGAAGAGGAAGGAAGCTACTGCGGCATCACATGCGTGCTGCCTCCCGTGCCTTCCAGGGCACGCAGGAGGCAGCTGGTTGGAAGGCAGCAAGAGAGGCAGGGAAGGTAGGAGCTTGCTGCTGAGAGAGCAAGGTGAGTCCCCGGTTGGGGAAGGGATGTCAGATCATCACCCGACTCCTTTTCAGCACATCGCCTGCCCTCCCCAAAGTACTCGCTCCTTGGCTATGCTTCCAGAAGTGCCACTGGGAATGATCTAGGAAAGGACAGATGGCCCTGAGGGGAGTCCAAAGAGATGCCCCCAGGTCAGCACAGAGGGGAGGTAATGAAGCCACTGGGGAAGCCTGGGCAGGATGGTGCGGAGGGGCAGAAAGAGCATGGGGACGGTTTTGAGAGCAGTCCGCCCAGAGAGGTAGGTTAACGGACCTTGCCAGGGCCCAGTGGTAGAGCTTAGGTTGGAAGATACTGAGTTCGGCATCACTAAGCCCTCCTTCCTGAGGTCCAGAGGGTCTCCCAGTCATTTTGTCTCCTTAACCAGAGAGCTTAAAGATCCCCTCCAATCTTGCCATGTGGCAAACAGAGGAGAAGCACCAAGCATCCCCTTTCATAGGTAAAAGGACATAGGAAAGACAAAGTAAAGGGTCAAGGACACCTAGCAAGGGCCACAGGACGCAGGAAGAAAGGGCTACGGCAGAGGGCAGTGCCTTCTGAAAAGGAACAGGCAAATAGGCAAAGAAGGAAAGCCAATCAGGGAATGCACTCTCTCCCTGCCCCCGCCACTGCCCCACCTCCCTCTTCCTGCAGAGACAGCAGAGCGAGCCTCTTGTCGGAAATTAATATCGCACGGGACAGTTAATCAAAGCTGAACCACCCCCACCCCAGTGAGTGAGTGGTGTTTGGAGCAGAGCTGACAGCCTGGCAGATGAAGGAACGGAGGCGACCCCTCCCGCTGCCAGAGTCCACCTGCAGTGGGGAGGGGGCTGCAGGGGGAAGCACACAGCCAATTTCTCCCCATAAAAAATGATATGAGGTGAAAAACCATTTACTGCACATTAGGATCCACAGTTGGACCATTTGTATGTTTTACTGGGATGGTTATGTCACTAAATGAAGCCTGAAAAATCCATCATGGGCGGGGAGCCTGACAGTGGCCCGGTCAGGGAAGGGGAGCTGGTAGGGGGTAGCCGGGCAGGAGAAGACGAAAGGGAAGGGCTGCCCTTTGTTGCTGTTGTGGGGGAACCCACATCTGGACACTGTCCTTTAGGTCACTCAGTTTCACAGCAGAGGGTCTCGTGAACCACCCGTCACCTCTGCAGTTAGTTGCCTTCTTAAATAAAAAGCTCCGAGGGTCCCTGTACCCCAGTCCTTCTTTACATCTTCTGGGAATGCACTAATCTGACACCCGCCATTCAACAAGCAACTTTTAATTAAATGCCAGTGTGCTGGGCACTGAGCTGGGGACCCAGAGGTGACAACAGTCCTGTCCTGGCCATTGCTGATCAGGACCTTCCTTCTCCAGCCCTTGAGCCTCCATCAAGCCCCACTTGTTAGAGAATGAAGCCACTGAGAAGCACCTTGAAGGTTGGGGTGGCAGGTAGTGGTGGGAGTGGAATATGGCGGGAGAGAAGTGTGCAAATGTCACTTGATCTATTAATCAGGAGCCTTGTTAATTAAACTGGAGCCAGCCATCTGAAATGCCAATTCTAACTTTAGTTGCCTGCCTATATCTCTCCCCTTGCCTCTGAGCAGAGGCGAGGCCTCAGCAGCCTCTGGCCTTAGCAAACTAATTGGCACCATGTGGTGGGATTCCAGGGGTGGAGCACCTTCCAGGCCTCCCCATCATACCACTGACACCTGTCACACATACCTCTTCAATCCCAGAGCCCAGGGAGCCAAGCCCAAGTGTCTGGCCCAAGTTCCTTATACAGGTAAGGAAACTGAGGCCAGGTACTAGAACTCTCTTCTCCTTATTCCCAGTTTACTCCTCCATGTCCTGCTGCTGCTTTAGACCCAAGCTATGCAAGCACAAAGGCACCCCAGATCCCTCTGTCATCTTCCCTGACCACTACTGTATGGCTATACCACACTGGTCACAAGAAGTAGGATGGGGCTCAGGGCTTTGCTAGTACACAGAGTATTCTGATCTCAGCCTCCAGCTCCACCACCTATTCTTCCCTTTTCAAATTACATGGTCCCTTGGCACCGCCAAATTGTGAAATAAGGACATGAACTGTGGGGACTAGTATAACACAAGAAATTCCAGGTGCGTAAATAAGAGGGCCAGGAATGTCACCGGATGTCAGGGGAGTAGATGGACTGATGAGAGCACCTGTCTGGATTCCCTGAAGCATGAACTGCCTTGAGGTGGCTGGAGGACAGGATGAAAAGGACAATCAATGAAGGAACTGGGAACAACGCGTGGCAGCCAAGTGGACTGGTGTGATGCTGGTTTTGTTACAAGTTCATTTGAAGACAAATCAGACACTCCATTTACATGGAATTGACTCTGCTGTTCAATTCATCTTTCCAGGTGGAGGAAATGGATTCTGGAAAGAAAACTCCTGCATAGCAGGCAGCATGGATGTGGCATGCCCAGTCCTGACACATGCAATGTCCCGCGGAGAGTGAGTGAGACATGACTCTCCTGGGGGCCTGAGCCCAAGGAGATTGTCCACAGCACAGGGAGCAGGCCCCAGGTCCAGGGGTGGCCTGGCGGGGGGCAGGCACACAGATTCAGGCACTACACAGCCTTGGGTTAAATCTCACTTCTGCTGCTTACTCAATGTGTGACCTTGAGCAATTTCATTAACCTCTCCCTCAGTTTTCCCATCTGTGAAATGGAGATGTTAATAACATCCACCTTGTAAAGCTATCTAAGGGTTTGGTAGATGAATATTTGGAAGTGTTTAGAACAGTGCCTGGCATAGAAAATGCTATAGAAGTGTTCAATAAACTAAATAAGTCTGATATAACCAAGAAAAGCCCTGAGCCTGGTGTGGTGGCTCACACCTGTAATCCCAACACTTTGGGAAGCCGAGGCAGAAGGATCATTCGAGCCCAGGAGTTCGAGACCAGCCAGGCCAACATAGGAAGACCCTGTGTCTACAAAATACTAAAACAAATCAGCTAGCTATGGTGGCATGTGCCTGTAGTCCCAGCTGCTCAGGAGGCTGAGGTAGGAGGATCACCTGAGCCCAGGAGGCTGAGGTTGCAGTGGGCTGAGATTATGCCATTACACTCCAGCCTGGGTGACAGGAAGAAAAGAAAAAAGGAGAGGGGAGGGAAGGTGGGAGGGAAGGTGGGAGGGAAGGGGGAAGGGAAGGGGGGAGGGAAGGGGAGGGAGGGGGAGGGAGGGGGAGGAGGGGGAGGGATGGTGGATGGAGAGGGAGGGGGAAAGAAAGGAAGGCGGGGGAGGGGGGAAGTGGACGGGAAGGGGAAGGAGGAAGAGAAGGGGGGAAGGGGAGGGGGAGAGTGAGGCCCAAAATAAAGACAGGAATGTTTTTCAACTAGGCATTTGTTTATGGGTAACACTGGGAAGGAGTGAAGAGGACAACCACCCTCGCACTCTGTGACATGGGTGTCCTCATGGCCCCCAGCTCCTGTCATGTATGTGCAGGCGTACTCCGTGACCTAAGGATGTTGCTTATGAAATAAGTTCCTATGACATGCATCTGATTTCTTATTCGATTTCAGGATAAAATTAGGGTTGTGTCTGTTAAGGGGAAAATGTGCCCTCAAATACAAGAAACTCCCTAGAGAAAGCCTGTTAAAAATCACATATTTAAAAGAACATCAATATTTTTCTGACAGAGTATTAGTGACAATAAATAAATTGCCAAATAGGACTGCAGACTAGCCGGACAGTTCAGTATTTGAATGACAGTTTAAGGTCTCATGGGAAATAGCAGTGACAGCTGAACATGTCACCAATGATGTGGCCTCAATTGTCTCTCAATATATGAGAGGCTTCTGCTGGGAGAGGCAGTCAGGCCAAGGACGGCCAGGCAGGGAAGATCAAGGCTGGGAGAATGGGCCACCCACTGTGGGGGCTGCCTGCAGCCCAGAGCCCTCTGTCTAGGTAGGGCAGAGAACAAGGTCTAGGAGTGGGACCGAAGAGCCAAGGTCAAGGTATGTCCAGACTGTTGTCAATGAGCCAGAGGCTGACCTGAGTGGAGACCCAGGATGCTATGATAAGACTTCTGGAGACAGATGGTGTTTGCATCAGGGGGACATTCAGGCCACTTAGAAGGGCTGATGAGGGGAAATCCAAGAAACTGGACCCACCTCTGGGAAATAAATGAGGCAAAGGAGGTTAGGAGTCCAGGGCTCAGGGGTAGGGCCCAACCCCTGCCATGGGGAGAAAGGAGGAGGAAAAAGGCATGAGGAGCCCAAGGGATGGGGCAGTAGGTTGTTTCCAAACTCTCCCAGGCAGTGGGGCAAGGGCCCTTCATAAGAAGTATATACTCCTTGGTCCGAACTCAGGGCAGCAGAATGGTCAGGACTGGTATAGATGGGGAGAGAGATGTATTGGTTGAACCCTCAAGTCGTAGCACTTCTCCCAGAGGTCGCAGTGGGCTAATATACATCATTGTCATAGCTTAAAGTCTGCTCCTGGGACTCTCCAGAAGTAGTTGTCCTTTAGAAATACACAGATCACCCTGGAGATGCAGAAATCTAGCCCAAGGCTAACAGCCCTGACACCGTGCAGGAGAACAAATACTGGAACCCACTGTGGACAAAATAGGGCATGACTTCCCAAACCACCTGGCCTAGGGCACTTGAACCAGAGTCTTTCTACATCACATTGACTTAGCAAGAATGTGAGACATAATTAGCTTACCCCTGATCCACAAACCTTGCTGACAGACATTGTTTTAAAATGTTCTGTGAACACAAAACTGTTTATGAAGTTTTGGTGGCGAGAGAGGTAGAAGACATTGATTACAGACCGTCACCATGTATGTATTTCATGTTTCAATTTTTCACAATAACTGTGTTACGTTTATGATTCAAAGGTATGTTAGGCCGGGCACAATGGCTCACACCTGTAATCCCAGCACTTTGGGAGGCCAAGGTGGGTGGATCACCTAAGGTCAGCAATTCAAGACTAGCCTGACCAACATGGCAAAACCCCATCTCTACTAAAAATACAAAAATTAGCCGAGGGCTGTGGCAGGTGCCTGTAATCCCAGCTACTCGGGAGGCTAAGGCAAGAGAATCGCTTGAACCCAGGAGGCAGAGGCTGCAGTGAGCTGAGATTGTGCCACTGCACTCCAGCCTGGGCAACAGAGTGAGACTCAATCGCAAAAAAAATTAAAAAATAAAAACATGAAAAATAAAAGGTATGTTAAAATAGAATGTCTTATGGAAAGTCATTTAGGACTTTTGGAAAATAACTTCTGGAAGCTTCAGTAGGAGTCCGTTCATAAGAGTTTCTGGTGATTTTGCACCATTAGAACAGTTGCTATACCCAGAAAGGAGAGTTTGTAATAGGCAGCTGTAGAGGGAAGCCCCTCCTTGTCTCTCTAACTCACCCCACGAATTAGGAACTTCTAGCCCTGCTGAGCTGTTAGGAGAACGCTGCCCCTCCAGTGAGTCCCTCCTACTCTGAAAGACAGTGGTCAATGATTGGACGAGCAGGCTTCACATCTCCTGGGATCAGTTCATCTTCTCCCAGCAGAGTTACCTTGTTTAAGATGGTGCACACCTCGGGCCTCTCTCCCTGTCTGGGGTCCCTGTCTGAGTTGGACAGGCAAAGGCGGGATCTTTGCCTTAAGGTCTAGAATTGGGGGAAAGTATTTGGAAGACATGTCCTTGGGTCCACTTTCTTTTTTCCTAATCCAGCTTTGCCAAAGATCAATCTAATCAAAAAAATATCTCTACCTCATGTCTGGTCTGTTTCTGAAGGGATTCAGAACTCACAAATAACAACATCAACACAATGACAACTAACACTTATTGAGTTCTTACCAGAGGCCAGACATGGTGCTAAGTACTCTACATGGTTTGGGTTTTTTGTTTTTGTTTTTAATTTCAATTTCATTAGAAACTAACACAGAGACACCAGGATGAAGGCTGGTGACAGCAGAGCTGGGATTCAAATCCAGGCTGACTTCACAGCCCACAATCTTCAACAGCAGCCACTAGAGTGGGTGATTTCACTCTCCTCCTGCTTCATGGGAAGGCAGTCTGTCTCCCAGGAATGGCTGGGACAGACGGCCAGTGTAGGTAGAGCTCACCATAGGACAATGCTCAGATCATAGCAGAAAGTGGGAATGGGACAAGGGCAGGGTAAACAAGGACCAGGACAGGTGTCCACCTGGCCAAATAACCAGAGGTGAGGTGTGCAGTAGCCTGGGGGTAGGTGGGGGGCGGGCAAGCCCAAGCAATGATTCCCAAGAGAGTCACACAGAGGCAGCCCATGGGAGCAGCTTGGAGGAACCCCTCAGGGATCCCTCCAGCTTGGAGCTCAGACTCACTCTATTGGCTTTACCCATTCCTTCAGCCAATAAGTTTATTAAAATACCCTCATTTCCCTTTGCCATGTTTGGTCATAAAATTGTAGACATTAGAACTATAAAGCTTAGAGAGTTATTTAACTCTCTGGTCTTAGAGATGAGTAAATGGGACTAGAAAGGTGAATAAACTACCTAAGGTCGCAAAACTATGTGGTGACAGAACCTGGTTGCAAACCCAACCATTCCTCCTCCCCCTCCAGGGCTCTTCCCATAGCATCATCGTAAGGCTCGGATTCCGGTCCTATCAACCTTTATGGAAATCTACTTTGGGTTAGACACTGTGATAAATGTCAATGTCTGTCCTGGAGTTGATTTCCAATCTCAGCTACAGACTTACAATGGGGTTCATGAGATTGAACCCATGTTGCAAGGTGCACATTGGGCTCTCTGGAGCAGTAAACATATCTCTTAAAACTTGCAGGTTATAAACAGATGACAGAAGGTGTGACAGAGGAATATAGGATTGATTTTCTATGTCAACAGCAACTCCTAATTTGTATACTGTCTAATAGCCAATATTCCGTACCTTGAGAGACATCTATTCTAGCAATTTAAGATGATTTTACTCCCCTCCCTCCTCTCCCCTATGTAGCCCTTAGACTGAAAAAAGGCCTTCGAGTTCAATAATCATCCCAAGGTCACAGAGCAAGCCAAAGGCAGGACAGACTTAGAACGCTGTGCCCCAAATCCAAATTCCCAGGTCTCTAGTGTTAAGCCCCTCTCATGTTACCTCACTCTGCATAGATTTCTGTCATAATAAAAAAGGTCACTCAGTCAGGAACTTTGTGCCACTAGAATAAAGAAAGGATATGGGTCTCAGCCCCAGGAAGGCCAGTGCAGGCGGATAGAGGTGCAAGGAGAACTACAGGTGCAAGGAGAACTACAGGTGCAAGTATCACTAGGCCAGGTGGTACTGATTTCACCAAGGCTCTATTTGCAGCTACAAACGAAGACCCCAAACTCTGTCCCTCCTGTCATCCGAGCCTCCCTGCTGTTCTTTTAACAGAAGCATTTTCCTGCCTTCCTCTCCTCCTTCCAAAAAACCTCACAAATATGTTGTGTGAAATATCAGAACTAATTAGACCAAATGGTGTTCATATCTGTCATTGGTTTTTCTGGGGGGAGAGCTGCCTGTGTCGTGGAGGGAGAGTTTATTAACTAATTAAGGGCAGTATTTAGCAGGGAGAATGCCCTGATCCTGTAGGAAAGAAATATAGGAGGACTGGAAAGGGCTCGTGGATGGGCCAATTAAGAAAAACCAAGAATAGAGATAAAGACACAGAGAGAGTGGACCCAGAAGATGGTGTGGGAGAGAGGCAGGAACAAGATGGAGATAGCATAGCAGGCAGTGAGTTCCACAGTTCATACAGTCAAAATAGGACACTTTGCACATAAGTATAAGTGCATTTACCATTCCAATCATAAAGTACTATAGGAAAGAGGAGGCAGTTTGTTCACAGTCAGTATTTAGTTGTTAATGCTACTGTTACACAACCAAGAGCAGAGACCATATCTTATTTTCTTAATATTTCTCAGCTCTCAGCAGAATACGTAGTATTGGTAGTTACCCAAACATTTGGACTGGAATATGGTAGAGGAAGAAGAGGAAACATTTACATGAGCCTAATTTATGCCAGAGACAATCTAGGACCTTTTAATATGTTTTTTCTCTTTGAGGAATATCTGAATAGAAGTAACAGATAAAGAACCAAAGGATGCTGAAGGATAAAGACTCCAGAAGAACTTTCAGCTGCCTTCATAAATTCAAAATACTATCATGTGAAAAACAGAATGGGTTAATTCCAGGAGATCAAACTAGGATTAATTGGTGGAAGGTATCGTGAGGGAGACATTGATTCAAAATAAAGAAGAACGTTTTAATGATTAGAACTATTCAAGAAATGAAACAGGCTATCTGGTGAGAAGGGAGGAGGTGGGGTGGCACCCATCTTCCTGCATGTTAGACCCAAGGCTATGGGGCATCAATCAGAGGTGCTTGAAAGGAATTTCTGCAGTGGGAGGAATGTTTAAGTTCCCTTAAACATTGGGATTCAATGAACCTGATAGATTTTGAGCTGTAGCAGGCTGCATTTCAGTTGCATACAATGAAGAGTATTCTCCCTGCAGAAGCAATAGGGCAAGACGCTGAGAAAGTCTGAAACTTTCTTCATGCAGAAGTCTTTAGAAATGGGAAGAGGCAAAACAGGAATCCTTCTGGGAATATCTTGCATGGCCCACATACAAGGTGGGGGGTACAGGTGCATAGGAATGCTAGAGTTCTGCCTCATTCTCACTCCCTTAGCAACACCCACTGTTAAAAGGCAAAGGCATCATTTTGGAGAACTAAGGAGCCAAAGACACGTTTTGTTCAATGGCTCTGATTTGCCCTTGTCCACACTTTGGCCATGGTCTCTTCCCATGCATCTACCCAGGCCTGTGTCTCTGGTCCTGAGAGAACCTTCTGATCCTTCCACTGATCCTCCACTGATCCCCAGACCCATCTGAATTCAGTGGCGAGCTCTGAAGCAGCACAGAAAATGGATGATGCTTGAGGAGGGAGAGAGGATGAGGGGGAGGCAGCCTGAAGCAGTGCTAAAATCGCAGGTCAGCCTCTAGATGGTCCAGGCTCCATGTCTAGCTCTGCCACTCACTAGGTATGTGGGACCTCACTGGCCTCAGTTCACTTGTCTATAAAGGTCATGAGGCCAGGCACAGTGGTTCACACCTGTAATCCTAGCACTTTGGGAAGCCAAGGTTGGCAGATCACTTGAGGCCTGGAGTTCAAGACCAGCCTGGCCAACATGGTGAAACCCCGTCTCTACTAAAAATACCAAAAAAAAAAAAAAAAAAAATAGCCAGGCGTGGTGGTGCATGCCTGTAGTCCCAGCTACTTCGGAGGCTGAGGCAGGAGAATTGCTTGAACCTGGGAGGCGGAGGTTGCAGTGAGCTGAGATCACACCACTGTACTCCAGCTTGAGTGACAGAGCAAGACTTTGTCTTGAAAACTGAAATAAAATAAAGGAGATGATACTGCTACTTAGCTTGTAGGACTGGTGTGAGCACAATATGAATTCCTATCCTAAAATAACAGCTAGGAGGTGAATGCCATTCACAGTGAGTACTTGGTGAGTGGCCTGGTCCAGGAGAGCCCTTGCATTCTTTCCATGAAACTGACACCCACTGCCCTTGAGGGAGAAAAAGGGGAGCCACAGTATTCAAGGACAGCAGTAAGACCTGCATCAAGTAGCTGAAATGCTGTGTGTACAGGACCATGCAGAGAGTGGCAACAGTTCAAACAAACCTAATTTTAAAGAAGAAACCAGAACAAGGAGTGATGGCAGGAAGACCAGAGCCAAATTTTCCCTGGGAATTGGGGGTGTCTGCATGCCATTTATTTGACGACTGTCCTTGCCAAGGGGTCACCCGGCCTCTCCACTGTGGGCGGCTGAGGAGGCTCCTGCTGGGCTCCACTCTGGCTGCTCTGAGGGCCCAATGCAGCCATCCCCCTGGGCTCTTTGCCAGCAACAGTTTTTCTCCTAAGAACTTTTAAGCACCTCCAAGACAGACTTTGTAACTCATATAATGGATGGGAGAGCTGAGACAGGCAGCTTCAACTTGCTCAAAGTCACAGCGTGAGTCTGCATTGGGCCTGAGGCCAGAACTTCCACTCCCCATGCTGTCCCGAGGTTCCCCCGCCAGGAACCTGCTCCCGTCTGCCAGTCTGCTTCACCGCCGCCCCCAACATGCGTTTCTCTAGTCTAATAAGGCTGCCCCTGCTCTTTGGCTCTGCTTACTTTAATATACACATAGATTACAGCTACATTAAAGGAGCCTGCAAATACCAAAGCAGAACTAAAGCAATTATTATAATGCAGCCTTAACAGCAGCTGTAATGAGACAGAATTAAAAATGTGCCAGCATAATCACAATTCACTGTTCCCAATGACCTTCCAGAACCGCTTTCATTTGGAAAGTAACATCCAGTCCTGAACTGTCAGATGGAAGAGAAAAATTCAATTGTGCCTCCCCGTGTGGCCAGGTCCCTGGCTACCAGATCTAGCTCTTCCATACAAAGGCATCCGTCCCCCTGGCCTCTGCTATGTGGTATTAGCCATTTGCTCAGTGGGGCGCAGGGGGAAGGCTGGGTGCTCCTTTGATGGTACCAAGGCTGGCTTATTTCTCTCCTTCTTTGTCACTGGATCTGCCTGTTTCACACTGAAGCAAATTCCAGTCTGATCCCCATGGTGCCCGGCTCATGGCATGCACTATGTGTTACAGACAATACCGCCTCACGCTTAATATTATTTCCGCTGATCCCCACAATAACCCTGAAAGGTTGGCTCTATCATTTTCCCTATTTTATGACCAAATAAACAAAGACTCGTGGAAGGTAAATAACCACTCAAAGCCACACCTAGTGGGCAGGAAAGCCAGGACTCCAATCCCTGTCTTCAGACTCCAGACCACAAATTCTTATCCTGATTTTATAGAGCTAATATTCTAATAGAAGCAAAAGAGAAATCAATTTGGATTGGTCTTACATGACTTCATTTTGATGCAAGGGGCAAGGCAGGGGAGGGGAAAGTAGAGGGTGAAATGAGGGAAGGAGACAGAAAGCAAAGCCCGCCTGGAGAGGCCATTCCTGCCGGTGAGTCATGGGCATCCACATAGCAGAAGCGTTTAATCATCTCTCTTCCTCTGGTTCAGAGAAGAGAACGGAAATAAGAAGGCAAAATGCCCAGAGATGAAAGAGCCAGTGGGGGAGAATGTAGAGAAGGGAGGGGCTCCCCTCCCCAAGGATGCTCAGGAGGAAACACTCCCACTCAGAGATTTTGCCCAGCCTGCCCCAAGACCAAACCAAGCCTCTGGTTCCTCCACCAAAGGCAAACCTGGCCACGTTCTTCAGAGCATGCTCAGTTCCCTCAAGAGACAGAGATAAGGAAGTTCCCAGCACTTTATTAGCACTTGCTTTCCCAGAATTGCCTTAACATCTCTCCATGTGAGATGGTTTCCATCTCACCCAGCTGGACCAGGAACAGGCACAGGGAAGATGAGTGAGGAAGAGGAGACAACTCCTCTATCTTCCTCCCAGCCAAGCTAGGCCGTGGCTCTGGGCAGCCAGCCTTTCTTCTTCCCCAAGCTGCAGACTGGTGGAGCCCTACAGCTCTGGTGCTGAGGACAATGACCTGAGAATTCTGGCTCTAGAAGCCCCTCAGCCTCGAATATCTTCTGATGTGTTGCTCCAATGTTGGGAGGTCAGAATGTCTTTAACCAGCCAGCCTGGGCCTCCAGACAGAGTCTTGAGCCCCAACCTTCAACAACTACCAAAATCCTGTTCACCACCCCACCTAATGAACTTCATGAACCATGGCCTCCCCTCCTGGAGTGAGCAATGGTAACGAAGCTTCTTAGAGTTTGACAACAATAGCAGGTAGATTTATGCCATTTCCAGGAATCTGGCTCTACAAGGTCATTATGAAACTCAACTATTTGTCATACCAGGATTGCTGGTCCCCAATATGTCCTGCGTCCCAGGTAGGCAGGGCCTCAGAATCCAACTGCAAATGATGGCATCACCGCTTGTCTTTGCTGGGAATAAGAGTCATTAACAGAAACCACCTCTACTTCTTTCTTAGGGGCTGCCATCCCCTCTATGAAAGTCCCACCTCCACCGCCATTCCCATTTTATAGAGACAGATGTGTGTCTGATTCTGAGACTCAAGTAGAGCAGGATGATGTGCAATAGTTACTGCTATTGTAAAACAAGTGGGGAGGGGAAGTCTGGGAGAGCCTGGGAGGGCAGAGTGTGCCCAGGAATAGAAGCCCCTGCTCCTCCTGAGTGATGGGATAGACAGGACCACAGCCATGGCAGGTCTCACTCCCAACTTCCAGACCAAGATGATCTCTCTTAGAAGCCTGAGATCTTGGGAATACAAACATGAAGGGATGAGGAGCAAGTGAGAAAAGAAATGGGGGAAGTGACTGAGGATTTTCTTGTCTACTTTCCAGCTTGGACAAGGAAGTTTGACCTCTGGAGGCAAATGGGGGTCTTCACTATGGCAGTGAGTGGGGTGTCTATGGGAGCACTTGACTTTGAGTCTGCAGCACCAACTGTGGCAGTCCCAGCTATGATGTCAATAGTCCACTATGACAGGACTCTGATGACTCACCTTTCTTCACAGAAATCATATACAAAACCCAAGTTTTAAAGATACGGAAGAGATCTGAGAGCATTGACTCCAAAAAAAAAAAAAAAAAAAAAAAAGTGTCCTGCACAGAAAGAATCTGATACCTGTTCTAAAAATGCACACATGAGGGAACAAACAAGCAGAGCATTGGAAGGACCTACCCTAGGCTGGGAGCTGGGCCACTCAACACCTCCCACCCGCCCACCTCTGTGGGCATGCATTGGTTTTCAGGACACGTAGGTGTAGGCAGTGCCTGCCAGCCCCCTCTTCTCCCACCCCAAGCGCTAATGAGATGCAGGGAGGGGTCTGCAGCCCGGATGGAGTGGCTTGCAATTTTTGTTGCTGTTGTTTTTGAAAATGTCTTTCTCTAGTCTTCTGCCAACAGCTTGTTAGCACATGGTTTGAGCTCCCAAGATGGTATGCCGCCTTGCCTCAGCCCCCAAGGGGGTATTCTCAGGACATGTGTCCACAGTGTCCCCAAACAGATGCTCTGGGGCCTCTCTAGCAGTACCTGTCACATGGGCACAAAACTCCCCAGGTCCCATGTCCAGGGAGCCAGGTTTTAAAGCACAGCCCCCACCCTAAGTTTCTTTTTCCATCTGTCTTGCAAAGGTGTGAATGGATTTGACAGAGGACAAGGAAGGAGAGAAAAAGGAGAGAAATTAACTGTACCCCCTAGTATCGCATCACTGTTACCACCCTCCCTGCCCAATCCCCACCCCTAACACACAAATTCTTTCTTTTATACAGGCAGCCAACCACTAAGGTCAAAAGAACAAGCCAGGCAAAAGCATGCCTCCTATGATGTGTGATGTCTAGAAATAGTCAAGAGATTGGGCTTCTGGTCCCAGTTCTGTACCAAACTAGCTGACATTAGGCCAGGTACTTCATTTCTCTGAACTTGAGAGTCCTTCTTCCCAGGGTTAGTTGTCCATACTTTTCCAGAAAAGCACAATGGCTACTGCAGGTCACCTATAACTAAACACTAAGGCCCACCCCAGGCTATTCATTCACAGGAGGCTGGCTAGAAATGGGATTTATTATATTAATAGATGTGGGGAGCAGAGGCAAAGACGTAGGCTTTACAGGGATGAGATTCCTGACCTTAGCCAGCCAGCAGCAAGATCAAGAGCTGCCCAACCACTGGGGTCTACCCTGCATTTGTTTCTTCCCTTGGTTTATAAAGTCCCCAAATTCATATTTCCGTATCTCAAACAAGCTGCAATTTACTCGTCACATGCTTCATGGCCCATCTTCATGTGACATCTACCTAAAGCAGCACGTTCTTTATCCAGAATCGATTTCTGGATGGCTCCAGGTCAGATCCACATCCTCCTCCTCTGAATCCACAGCACTTGCTGTTTGAACTTCTCACTTAACATTCATCTCATGCTGCCTTATGTTGGTATTTAATTTTTTATGTTTCCTCTCAGCTAGATTGTTCTGTTTGTCACAAAGCAATGATGTGCTTTATTCAGAATTAATGGGGAGGTTGATGGGTTTTTTGCCTTAAGTATATTTTTTCTAATATTTGTTTTGATGCATCAGTTTTGTTTTGTTGGTACTTGCAGAGTATGCCATTCTTCATTCCTTCTACTTTCAAACTTTCTATGTCTGTCTTGCAAAGGTGTGAATTGATTTGACAGAGGATAAGGAAGGAGGGGAAAATGAGAGGAATCAGCTGTGCCCTGATGCTACCATATCACAATCCACACACACACACATACATTTGTATTTTACAGGCAACCAGACATGTGCCAAAATATAACGTAGCCAAAGCACTAAGGCCAAAAGAACAAGCTCTATTTTGCATGTTTCTTATAAATTGCACTTCTTATACCCAAACTTGGAGTTTCTATCTTTAAAAAGGCAAGTTTAATCTATTCTGTTTATTATGATTGCTGATGTGTTTTGATTCATTTCTATCATCTTGTTTTGTGTTTTATAATTGTTTGAAGAGAAACTCTTTGGTGGGTTTCTCAGGCTTCTTTGTCTCTTGCTGGGCATGCCAACAAGGCAAGGATCTGACTGCTCAGGTCATTTCTGGGTCATTTCTCGGGGTTGCATTTGCACCAAGAACGCTTGCAAACTGAGGTGATGTCTCCCTTTGGGACCCAGAGAAGGCTCACTGTCTGCTATGAAAGAGGTGGATTTCCCAAGTTCAGTCTTCATTGGCAGCAACACAAACCCATTACACATGCAACATCCATTACACGTGTCACCCCCATGGGACTTAGCAAGCAAGGGGAACTGGAGCACATGTGATGCTTATGGTGGTTCCTGTGTATATTAAAGTCCTTTGACCCAGGCATCTCATGCCTTCTGACAGCATCCATGAAACAGTAACAGGCTAATTTATTAGCTTGGAAGTAGGGTAAAATCAAACTTCAGCTTCTTCACAGACTCAACAATGATGACCATGGTTGTTTTCTCCTTATTTCCTCATATCATGCCTCTGATGATCAGAGTGATTCTTTATTTTCAGCCTCACCTATTTTAAAAGTTATGCATCATATTTATTTTCTTTTAATGGTTAACACTAAATTAAGCACATCTGACTCTAAAAAGTTTAAAATTAAATAATATCTCTATCCTTTTCCAGACAAGAAAACTGCTTCCCATGCCCCACCCTCATGCTCACCTTCCATGTTACTTTTTATTATTCAACATTTTAATGTTGCTTTTAATCTACTTTTGTTATTCTTATTGTTACAGTCACTGCATATTTAGAGTTATCAAAAAGTTCATCTTTTCACTGTTATGTTTCTCATAATTGCTTCTGATATTCTACACCTTCCACCCAGTGCAGTGTCCACCTCACCAAAATGTATTCTCTAGTCAGTCTTTCAACTAGTAAGAGCTGTGAGTAATAAATTCCCTTGGAATATATTTGTATTAAAATGCTTTTTTCCTCATTTTTAAATAAGTGTTGAGTTAGAATTCAAACTTTAAGGTGTTAGTTGTTATCCTACAGCAATTTGAAGGTGTATTTCCTATCATTATATATTTTTGCTGATGATAAATTTGCTTTTAGTTGAATTGTCTTCCTTTGAGGTAATCTGATTTTATCTGTGGAACTTTTTACAATATTTTTCCTAGTGTATATCTACAAAGTAGACATATATACTTTACTTTTACTTCTTCTTGGAAGCTGATATTTTTCCATTTAAAAATTTAAATGTCCAATTCTGGAAAACTCTCAGCCAATATCTTTTCAATATTATCTCTTTAATGCATACTCTGTTATCTTCTCCTGGTACTTGATTAGACATATTTTGACCTTAGTATTTTAACTATATATTTGTTAAGCTATCTTTCATATTTTCTATTTCAATTTCTGAGTGATACTATCAATATATCTTCATCATTAATTTTGTCTTTGACCATGTCTAATATACTACTTTACACAAACAATACTTTTTTGTAATATCATTTTTATTTCTAGAAGCAGTATTTGCTAAATTTCCAAATTCATTTCTGTGTATTCCACCCTTTCTTGTCATTCTTATTAATCCTTTTAAATTTTTAAACATTTTAAAAATAGTTTAGTTATAATCTATTTTCCCTAGATCTTGGAATGCTAATTATCCTATTTGTTGCTGCTTCTAAGTGTCTCTCATCACACCTTGTATTTGTCATAGTTTCTAATTTTTATTAGGAGTTCTTCAGTGGAGTTAATTTCCTTTGGGAATCTCGTTTCCTCTCTATGAAAGGTGGTGACATCTCTCTTTATAAGACTTTTCTTTGCCTCTGCTAACACACCACTGGTTTTACCAGTTCTGGACCAGTACGTTAGTTTCTAGGCATTACTTATGTAGTATGAATTTGTGCAGGTAATGCAGGCTTAGATTTCAAATTTCTGCTATATGACTCTCTCCCACCCAAGTCCTACATGGACAGCAAACTTTCTTGAAACTTTCCCAAACAGATTTTCTGAGTTTTTCTAATCCCCTCAGAGGCTCCTAACTATGCCAGTGGGCATTTATCCCTGCCTCTTAACTCATCTAGATTTGAGGGCTTAAGTTCTGTCCTTGGGTGGACATGAACATCCCAATATGAGAAATTAGGCCTATGTCTGAGTGCGAAACTCTCTTTAGGCTGTTATGGTCTCAGCTCCCACAAACACCCTGGCTTAAGTTCCTGCTTCATCACTGATGCTGGGACATTCTCTCTTTCCTCAGAGCTCTGTGTGTCCTTGAATTTATTTTTGCTATATTGCATGCAGATTTATATACATTTGGATGGAAGGAACATTTTTCCATATCCATGCAGTCTGCCATATTGAACTGGAAGTCCTCAAATTGTAAACTAAGGACAGGAACCATGTCTCATTCTCATCCTTCATGTAGTATATGCCTGCACTCTAGAGCCTGGCCCAGAGTAATACACAAAATTGGAGCTAAAAAGAGTTGGCCACAATCTCAGGGTCTCATGGTAGGAGCTTTGTTAACTAGATCATGGTACAACAACGCAATGGAATGGGGTGTAGCCATTTTAAAAGATATTGTGGGAAATTTATAAATGATATGGGGAAATGTCAATATCACTTTTAAGTGTAAAAGACAGGTTAGAAAATAGTATGCGCTGTCCTATTATATAGAAAACAGACTAGAAGAAAAATACACTAAAATGTTAAAACCATTAAATCCCTGAAAAGGAAAGTATGGGCCATTCTTATTTTCTTTTTTGATTTGTATTTCCTAGAGCTAACATTATTTCTTGTGTAATATATGTGATGAATATAAAGTTTACCACAACACTCAGGGTGCAAGTCCTGTGTCCCCAGTGTCCTATGACACTCAAGGTGACACATCTCTTTTGATATTTGTATTAGTCCATTTTCACACTGCTGATAAAGACATACCTAGACTGGGCAGTTTACAAAGAAAAGAAGTTTAATGCAGAGCTCACAGCTTCATGTGGTTTGGGAAGCCCTACAATCGTGGTGGAAGGTGAAAAGCATGTCTCACATGGCAGCAGATGAGAAGAGACCTTGTACAGGAAAAGTCCCCCTTATAATAACTGTCAGATCTCATGAGACTTACTCACTATCATGAGACCTGCACAACAAACACCTCTCCTCATGATTCAATTACCTCCCACTGGGTCCCTGCCACAATATGTGGAAATTCAAGATGAGATATGGGTGGGAACACAGTCAAACCATATCACTCCACTCCAGCCCCTCCAAAATCTCATGTCCTCACATTTCAAAACCAATCATGCCTTCCCAACAGCCCCCAAAGCCTTAACTCATTTCAGCATTAACTCACAAGTCCACAGTCCAAAGGTCTGATCCAAGACAAGGCAAATCCCTTCTGCCTATAAGCCTGTAAAATCAAAAGCAAGTTAGTTACTTCCTAGACACAATGGGGGTACAAGCATTGGAAAAATACAGCCATTCCAAATAGAAGAAATTGGCCAAAACAAAGGGTCTACAGGCCCCATGCAAATCCAAAATCCAGCAAGGCAGTCAAATCTTAAAGCTCCAAGATTATCCCCTTTGACTCTATGTCTCACATCCGAGTCATACTCATGTGAGAGGTGGGTTCCCATGGTCTTGGGTAGCTCCTCCCCTATGGCTTTAGAGGGTAAATCCTCCCTCCTGGCTGCTTTCACGGACTGGCATTGAATGTCTGCGGCTTTTCCAGGTGCGTGGTGCAAGCTGTTGGTGGGTCTATCATTCTGGGGCCTGGAGGACGGTGGCCCTCTTCTCACAGCTCCACCAGTCAGTGTCCCAGTAGGAGCTCTGTGTGGGGTCTCCAACCCCACATTTCCCTTCCACACTGCCCTAGCAGAGTTTCTGCATGAGGACCCTGCCCCTGCAGCAAATTTGCCTAGGCATCCAGGCGTTTCCATACATCTTCTGAAATCTAGGCAGAGATTCCCAAACCTCAATTCTTGGCTTCTGCGCTTTTGCAGGCTCACCACCATGTGGAAGTTGCCAAGACTTGAGGCTTGCACCCTCTGAAGCCATGGCCTGAACTCTACATTGGCCCCTTTCAGCCATGGCTGGAGTGGCTGGGACATAGGGCACCAAGTCTCTAGGCTGTACACAGCATGGGGACCCTGGGCCCAGCCCACAAAACCATTTTTTTCTCCTAGGCCTCCAGGCCTATGATAGGAGAGGCTGCTGTGAAGACCCCTGACATATTCTGGAGTCATTTTCCCCATTGTCTTTGGGATTAACATTTGGCTCCTCATTATGCAAATTTCTGCAGCCAGCTTGACTTTCTCCTCAGAAAATGGGATTTTCTTTTCTACTGCATTGTCAGGCTACAAATTTTCCTAACTTTTTGTTCTGCTTATAAAACTGAAAGTCTTTAACAGCACTCAAGTCACCTCTTGAATACTTCGCTGCTTAGAAATTTCTTCTGCCAGATACCCTAAATCATCTCTCTCAAGTTCGAAGTTCCACAAATCTCTAGGGCAGGGGCAAAAATGCTGCCAGTCTCTTTGCTAAAATATAACGAGAGTCACCTCTGCTCCAGTTCTCAACAAGTTCCTCATTTCCATCTGAGACCACTTCAGCCTGGACTTTATTGTCCATTCTGCTATCAGCATTTTGGGTAAAGCCATTCAACAAGTCTCTAGGAACTTCCAAACTTTCCCAATTTTCCCTGTCTTCTTCTGAGCTCTCTAAACTGTTCCAACACCCGCCTGTTACCCAGTTCCAAAGTTGTTTCCACATTTTTGGGATCTTTCCGGCAGCATCCACTCTACTGGTACCAATTTACTGTATTAGTCTGTTTTCATACTGCTGATAAAGACATACCTGAGATTGGGCAATTTACAAAGGAAAGAGGTTTAATGGAGAACTCACAGTCCCACGTGGCTGGGGAAGTCTCACAATCATGGCAGAAGGTGAAAGGCACATCTCACATGGTGGCAGACAAGAGAAGAGAGCTTGTGCAGGAAAATAGCCCCTTATAATAACCATCAGATCTCATGAAACTATCATGAGAATAGCACAGGAAAGATCTGACCCCATGATTCAGTTACCTCCCACCAGGTCCCTCCCACAACATGTGGGAATTCAAGATGAGATTTGGGTGGGGACACAGCCAAACCATATCAATATTCCAAGTAAGTTAAAATTTGGTAAAATCCCAAATGCCAATTAAGAAGAGAATCTATGATATTCTTTTGATTTTCTTCTTTCTCGGAACCTTGGTGGGCTTACACTGTCTCAAAGGAACATCCATTTGACATCCACACCCAGATGGAAAGGTTACTGCTTTCTGAGTAGTCTGAAGCTGCCCCACTTCTCTTTGTCTTGCAAGAATGCTCTTCAGCACTGGGCCTGCCCAGGCTGGCAGTTGCCCATGGGTCATGGTGCCTGCTTGATCCAGGTTCTCATGGTAGCCATCAGGGGAGTATGATCCAAGGGCACTCCCTGCCTAGAATCCCTCTTCAGTTTCCACCCCCACCTTAGTTATAGCCCTACATGCTCTAGGGGCCCAAGTGCTGTGCCATGCTCCTGGGTCTAGTGGGATTCTGGCATCAGCCACACACTATACACAAGCCTTCCCCTCCACTACTCTGGGCTCTTCCTCATTAGTTTATATTCCTTTATTCCTCAAGCTATTTCTAGACCCTCATTACCCTTACTGACACCAGGCCTTGATGGGAAACTCTTTATTCTTGACAGGTCTCTCTGGCTTTGACTTTCAGGAAGTAGGGATTGGGGTGTCTGTCCTCCCCACCCAGAAGGTCCTCTGTGCTTCTTTGGAAAGCCTAGTCAAGTTCATCAGTGACTAGCTTTTCCAATTCCTGTAAAGGTATATTTGCTTGGGTTGTAAGAGGTATTTTGATACCTTGACTACAGAAAAGTGGCTTTTTACCATCTATAAAATTGCCCAATTTAGAGGGTAACTCAGGTAGCCCTATGCTAGGCTAAGAAAGACAGCATTTCTCATATGCATATATACCCCCTATATATAAGAGCCTTATGTAGGAGAGAAGTCCGGTGGTATTGAGGTCTGGCCCAGCCCCCAGCATCACCCACCTGCTCAATGAAGACCAGGGAGCCAGGTGAAAATTGGTAGTTTAGATTCTCCCTGTGGCAATGTCCTTCTTTACCTAGCTCCACTTTTGGCTGTTTTCGTTTCCTGAAGCATCCTCCAAGCAGAGCTCAATTAAAACTAGGGGTGAGGAACACAGGAGGGAATGGGGAAGGAGGTCCATAGAAGGCCCTGGAACCCTTTTGTCTTTTTCTCCACCTCTCTTCATTCCCCTTCCACCCCCAACTCTTGTGAAGTCAGGGAGGGGCAGCCACGGAGCAGGTGGCCCTGGCTGGTGCCTGGGTTGGTGGCAGGTTGGGTGGTAGGATGCTTGTCAGCATATGGGCCAAGGGAACACATGGCCCCGAGTTCCTGGGGACAGGAGGGGAACAGGCAGGAGCAGATGAACTGCTAAGCAACAGGGTTGGTGATTTCAGCCAGAGAACTTTCCAACGATAAGAAATAAGGGACAGCAGCCAGTGGGGGAGCTGGGGAAGGGAAGCTGAGGGACTCGGTTGCCCATCTCTGCACAATGATATCTGTGTTTATTTTCTTTTAAAAGTAAAATGTTATTCTCTCTGGAAGCTTTTGCTTTTCCCAACTTGCAGAGCTGAAAACAATAGGAAACCATCAATACAGTCTTCCCCCTCCCTAGGGGATGCACTCATGAAGTTCCTCACACTCACGTTTAAATTATTTCTTGGCTACAGGAGGCACAATGGCTGAACTGCAACATGAGATCAACATACTGGGATGGAGCTGCTGCCGAGTTTTAAAAATAGCACAGAAGGAAACATATACCAGAGGGCCCACAGCGGTTGCTTCTGGGTGATAGGATTATGGATGATTGTTTTTTCCTTCTTTATATTTTTTTGTACTTCTCATGTTTTTAACATGTGCAGATATTGTCATATGATTTTTAAAAGCTAAAAACAGACAAGGGCAACACACTTTCATAAAAGAACAAAACATACAGACTGGTATGCCCAGAACCTACCATGTGGCAGAATCTAGGGTAGATCTTTATGTCTGTTGTTTGATTTGGCATCAAACATCCTGTGAGATTGGTTGTATCCCTTGTACAGATGAAGAAACTGAGTCCCAGGGAAGTTAATGAGCTTATCCAAGATGACACAAGTGGAAACTGGTAAAGTGAAATTTCAACCCAGGTATGTCTGCCAGCAGGCTGTGTACTGGGGTGACAGATAGTGTCCATGTATCTCTCATGACTGGGTTGCTTCTTCTTGTATAGCTAAGTTCATGTTGAAAGGGCCAGGCTAAAGAATCTAAGAGACACAGGGAAAAGCCCACTTCTGAATGTCAAAAAGGCAATGCTTGCAATAGTTCAGACATCTGCTGCTGATGTCTGAACTATCGATGATGAACATCATTCAGACACAAAGCTGAATTTTTCACACTGGTTAATTAGTTGGTAACTAATGTTCCATTAGTTCGGGAACTCAATTTATCATCAAAATTGTGTTTCGTTGTACATTTTATCTTTTCCTCAAACATAGAGATAAGGATAGTGGGTATAACAGTAACAGGCTCTTGAATGAGGGATATTATAGGAACAGAGACTACCTGGTCCTTACATTGGAGTAAACCCTCACAGGACATGCATCTTGCCTCCTCTCCAGCACACACTGGGGAAAAAGAGTTGGTAAGGAGACGGGCTCAAGGAGTCCTTTTCCAGGGCTCAAGGAGTCCTTTTCCATTTAGATTCCTTCATCTCACTACTGATACTCTTTACTGTTCCACACCATTTTCCCTGTTAATTTAGGGGTCTTTAGCCTGTGTTCTCTGGTCCATAGATAGGGCTTTACGGATTCCATGAACCCACTGAAATGTATGCCACCATCACATTTGTGCGTGTTGATGTGTGTAACTGTGTGTGTAGAGGATCCGCAGCTTTCACCAAATTCTCAGAAATGTGGAGAATCCCTACCATAACACATATTCCTTCTCCTCGTCCTGGTCTGTGCCTATTCCCACCTCTCGTGCCTGCTCTTCCTCTTTCATCACTCCCCACCTCTTCCTCATTCTATCTCTTTGCCTCCTCTTCCCCTGAATACTGCTTTCCTTCCCTGCTCCCTCCCCTCTTCTTCCCCCTCCTCTCACTGGAATTCCTCTCCCCTTTGTCACCCCTGGCTGTGGTCTCCAGTCAGCCTGATCTTCACTTCCACATTCAGCAAGATTCAGGCCCTACCAGGCAATCTCTGGCCAGACATGGGAACCATAAGCACCATCATCAGACAGCCTGGTAATTTTCTTATTGTTTATTCTCAAGAAGGCAATTTGGCTGCAGCTGAGCTGCAGAGGCCCTGGAGCCTGGTCACAGTCTCACATGTCAGCAGAAGGAATTAAGAGGTCGCCAAGAAGAGAAGCCAGGAGCCTGTTGCACCCACTCAGCACCCACTCCCTGCTCTGTTGTGCACCCCACTGGCTTCTTGCCCCTTTGGGGGAGCAGTCGGTTGTTACAAGCCCCATCCCACTCCCACCCATGAAAGAGATGGGCTCAAACTGGAAAGCTTTTAGGATCTGCATAAGGCATTACCTAGAACAAGGCAGGACAGACTCTAGATAGTTTCTTATGGGGTGTAATAACTAGACAGTGATTTCATGTTGTCAAGTCACTCTAACAGCTTTGTGGCTTCAAACATGCCCAAAGACCCATCCATCCCACCCCACCCTACCTAGGTCCCAGCCCAAACTAGAAGAAAGCAAAAGGAGAGAAGGCAATGGTGGTTAACACTTGATCAGATCATTTCAGCCAATATTCCTTGCCTACTGGGTGTTGGGTGTTGGAGCAATCCAGTAATGAATAAACAAATATCTGCATTGAACTCATTTCCTCTTTAGTGGGAAGAAGTGGTGTTAGTCCATTTTCACACCGCTAATAGAGACATACCCAAGACTGGGTAATTTGTATAGGAAAGAGGTTTAATGGACTCACAGTTCCACATGGCTGGGGAGACCTTACAATCATGGCAGAAGGCAACGGGGAGCAAGTCACATCTTACATGGATGGTAGCAGGCAAAGAAAGAACTTGTGCAGGGAATCTCCCCCTTATAGAAACCATCAGATCTCGAGAGTTATTCTCTATCGTGAGAGCAGCATGAGGAAGACCCATCCCCATGATTCAATTACCTCTTATCGGGTTCCTCCCACAATTCAAGACGAGATTTGGGTGGGGACAGAGCCAAACAATATCAAGTGGCTAATGCTGCATGTTTAATGAAGAGTCAGGAGACAAGAGCAACTGACACAAAGAGGGCAAAGGATGGATGGTGGGAAGTGAAACCAGGAGTCGGTGGGACTGGACCCTGCAGAGCCATATGGACCTTGGATAAACTCATAGGGTCCACTCCTGCTGATATGCCCACAGTTCAGCATGGGTGCCTCCACCCTAGGCTTTCACAATCTTTCAACACAAACACCCTCCACCTAGAAAGTTCTGCTTCTCTTAGTTCAAAGTCCCAAGAGAGGAAGTCTAGCTGCTGAGCCTAGCTGGTGGCCAGGCTTCACCAAATCAGGTTCAGGTCCTCTGAATAGGGGTTTGGTGTGGACTGGCCACCCCATCCTTGTTCTGGGCTCTGACTGATCAGACAGTGACAGACATCCTATGAGAGGAAACTCTGAATGGGGCCTGGACTACTAATGGGATCCAAGCAGTCAGTTCAGGGACAGAATGAGAGAATCTCCCATTTTTCTCTCTCAATGGGAGAAAGTATCTCTCTCTGTTCCCCATTGTGCTGTAATACCCTGATGTCACTTGTTGGAAGGGACACTGGAAAAGGGCAGAAAGTCCTTTGTACATTGTTTGTGGGCAGTTTGATCCTAGTGAAGGATGATAATAGGCGGGGGTAGTGGGTGGAATCTGCATTTGTCAATTTGCTTGAAATTACAAGAATAACACCTTCAGATGGATGTGGAAGATTCAGAATCCTGATTTGCTGAATCTCCCTCCACCCCCCCCCCAAAGAAACCTCAATAACAAAAAGCAAAATCTTTTCTGCTTCTGATTATGGGGTCTCTAGAAACCCTTGTCTCTGAGTTTTCCTGTGTGACACACAGTGATTTTCTAAGCATCCAGGAAAAACTTTTGTGAACCCTGGTATTGAGTTCTGATCCTAATTTTCTCTGCTGAGAAATGGCACAGCCTCCTGCCACTTATACTATGCCATCTGACCCTCAGAAGCCTTTGCAGGCCAAAAACAAGAGACAGCCTTCCAGCACAGGGGAGTGGGTTCATGCAGGTCATGTACCAAGCTAAGTCACTCCTGCTGCTCCTGGGCCTGGGACCCGGAAGGGCATCCTTATCCTAGACCCCTGCAGAGATCACAGAGAGAAAGTCTGAGTAGGTCAGCACCAGGACAATTGCCACCATCTGTCCTTTTGCCTCCCTGGAGCCCCTCACAGCCACGCTGTCCTTGATCTCCCTCCAGCAGTCCATGCCCTTATGTCCAGTGCCAGAAAATCCATCACTTGCTGCTCTGGTCTTTACCGAATCTTAATTTCCAAGTGTCAGGAAAGTTCATTTTCTCTATGATGGAGTTCATGTCTCCTTTTGTGAAGGGAACTGGACTCAAATGTCAGAAATAGTATTCCTCTTTTTTTAATACAACAGCCAGGGTCTGGTTCTGCTTTCATCCTTTGGTAGGAATGGAGCCTGGATGAATAATGGTGGGAATGAAGGGAAATAGGCAGCAGCCTGGCTGTGTACCACTGTCAGATTTAAATACTAGCTGTGCTGCCCAGCTCTTCCCACCCACCTGGGTCTGGACCTGCCCCACTGTGCTCTTCTTGTTTACAGTCAAGCCCAGTGATCAGAACTCCAGCTGCTGAAAAGAACAAAGCCACAGAATAAGGAGCTGAAGCTGGTAGGTGCCCATAGGACAGGATGGGTCTTTGGATACAGTTCCCTGCATTGGACAGGCCCAGCTCTGGTCAAACAGAAAGATGTTTACCTTCATGTCTCTAGCCTTCCTCTCTTGCAACCTTCCTGGCTGACTCCTCAGAACAAGGAAGATCTTGACTTCCGTGATATCCAGCCTGTACTAATGCATCCTCATGTAACACGCAACTGTGCTGGCTGTCTGCATTTTAAAAACGTGATCACTGAGTATTGAAAGACTCACTTTATCTCTTATTAAAGGAACTGTGAGATAAGACAGGGAGGAAAAGAGAAAACTCCTTCCTCCATAGTAAGGTATTGAGGGGTCCACACAGGGCTGCAGGGAGGATGGAGAAGGGCTAACGGGGTAGGGTGGAGGTGTCCTGGAATACCCAGAACCTTGTCCCTGGGGAGCAGTGAGAGGAAGGGGTGCCCAGCTCTTGGGGAGTAAGGGGTCTGATTTCTTGTTTTTAATAATCCTTTGTAGTTTTTATAATAATAAGATGGTTGTCAAGAATTGTGAAGGGCCAGGTGTGGTGGCTCGTGGCTCATGCCTGTAATCCCAGCACTTTGGGAGGCTGAGGCAGGAGGATCACTTGAGCTCAGGAGTTTGAGACCAGCCTGGACAACATAGTGAGACCCCCCCTCTCAATACAAATAAAAAAAATTAACTGAGCATGGTGATGTATGCCTGTAGTTCCAGCTACTAAGGAGATTGAGGTGAAAGGATTGGTTGAGCCCGGGAGATTGAGGCTGCAGTGAGCTATGATGGCACCACTGCACTCCAGCCTGGAGGACAGAGAAAGACCTTGTCTTTGAGGAAAAAACTTAAAAATTGAAGATTGAAGTGTATGAGGTTTTACCTTCCCTGCAAGCTAACCTGCCACAACTTCATGGGTGCTGGCAGAAGACCCCAGGTATTCTAGGTGAGAGACAAAGGGCTCTCTTATTAATAGCAATAGCCAGGATGTCACCATTTGTACCAGGTCCCCAAGGCTCAATTTCCACAGGAATAAAGAGGGCTATATGACACCCACACAATCAGTGGATTGAGTCACAGAAGAAAATCCTGACAACTGGGAAACTCGAATCAAGTTCTATCAGGCAATTATTAGCCTGTTGTAATCCATTCTAAACCTATCTGACCTTTGTCCTAGAGGGAAACATAATCATTATACTGGACAGTAAATCAGACTTCCCCTTTTCTCTGCAGAGAAAAACTATATCTTCCAAAGGTGTTTCCTATATAAAAATCATTCAAAAGATATTTCAGAACAAAAGTAATCAGTAACTCTGCATGCAAGATATACAGAAAAACAAGAGATCCAATGAGAACCATCTCCCAATAATGGTTACACAGTGAATGGCTTCAGTGAAAACTTCTACTACCAGTAATGTCAAAAAATAATATTGGGTAACTGACAGTATGAGCAGACAGAAGCTAAAACATCACTGGGTATATGAATATAAAATCAAACATAGGCTTATAGGTGCAGTGGTTCCCCTTGGTGTCTATAACCAGACAATACAGTAACAATTATGCACAGCAGGAAGGATAGGCCAGATAAACTTTTCAAGGGTTGCATTTCATCACAGAGCATCTACACTACCTCACTTGATATGGCCCCACAGACCACTGGGGCTGTATTCATTTTTTTCCAATATCTTTTCTCTTCATTCTTCAGATTACATCATTTTGGTTGATTTATCTTCAAGTTCAATAACTTTTTCTTTTCTCATTCCAATCGACTGCTAAGCCCATCCAGTGAATTTTCTAAATCAGATCTACTTTCTTAGTTCTAGCATTTCTATTTGGTTCTTTTTTTTTTTCCTTTTTCATTTCTGTGCTGCAATTCCTCATCTGTTCATTAGAATCATATTTGACTTCAAGTTCTTATACATTTTGCATTTACTGTGTTGGGTTATTTCTCTATGGACTGCTTTTTCTCTTGGCTGTGGGTTATATTTTCCTGTTTCTTCCATGTCTGATAGTTTTTTATTCTGTGCCAGGCATTGAGAGTGATACGTTGCAAAATCTTTGATTCTTCTTTCTCTGAAGAGTGTTATTCTCATTCTAGCAATGACTTCTATTGACTGGACTCAAACTCCAAATCCTGTCTCTCCTGCAGGGGGCAGCACCCGAAATCTCTGCTCAGTTCTTTCAAGCTTCCAGTTGCACTTTTTGCTGGGGTCCTTGGTGCCAAATTCAGGGGTCCTCCAAGAATTTGGTCAAAGTTTATATGTAGATTTTGGGGCTCCTTCTCGTCTGGACCCCTCCTTTGAGATTTCCACCATGCCTTTGTAGTTGTTCTGGCTACCGTGAACTCTGTGTCCTGATGCTGCAAGCAGTGCTTCTCTGCTTCTGCCAGGACTCCAGCTCTACCTCAGGTTGAGTGCCTGGGAGTGGCCTAGGGACTAAGCCATAAATGTGAATCTCTCCCGGCCCAGTTCCCTGCTTTCAAGAGTAAACCCAACTGTAACCATGCCTGTCTTTGATTACTCCCCAACTCCTTCAAATTGTTATATATTTATTTTTTAACTCGTGTATGAGTTAGTCTACTACAAGTTGTTTTATCGCTACAGGGAAGTGGAACCATTCCTTATCGTGCTTTCGAATCCGTTTCTTTCTACACTGTACTGTTAAAATGCTATACATTATTCCATCATATTGGCCATTATATTAAACAAAACTTATGTAACACTTAACAACTGCTGGACATTTAAGATGTTTCCAGCTTTTGATATAATAAAATTTGTGGTTTCCAGAGTCAGGAGTTTCCACTGCAGGAATTGCACAAGATAATTCCTTTTGTTTGCTGGGAAATATACATATTAGTACCGCTTTTTGTTTCTACTTAACCCAACTTTTAACATATCTATTTCATATGTTTACAAGTTATATATTATTATGATGCTACAAGTAAGTAATTTATTAAAAATATATAGATAGATTAGGGTACATGCTTAATTTTACTTAGTTATTTTTTACTGATCGGGATATATGACTTTAAAGTCTGGAGGGTACTATTATGAATAATGCTTTCATGAGTGTATATATTTGGCATAATACTTATTATTTACTCAAGAAATTTACTCAGAAGTAGAATTGCTAGATCAAAATATGCACATATTTTTTAAATTTCTGATTCATAGCATCAATATTTCAACTAATTCTCCAGAAAGGCTGTACCAATGCACCCTCAAAGCTGCAGAATGTGAGAATACTCTCACATCCATAACCTGCTAACACTGACTATAGTTAGTGGAGTTTTTAATCCCATATTTAAAAGTTTTATAGATGAATAACAATATTTTGGTTTAATGAGAACATCCTCCTCTACTCATGGAGTTGAACATTTTTCATAAACTAACTGTATTAAATTTCCTTTTAAATTGCCTGTTTATTTCCTTTGCTTTTTTCTATTAAAATAATTCATCTTTTATTTTAAAATTAATTTAGGAGCTCTTTTTATAGTAAATATATTCATCTTTTGTTTGATATGAATGTTACAAAAATGTTTTTCAGCTTATTATTTGCCTCTTTATTTGCTGATATTTTCACATATACAATGCATTAATGTCATCAAATTTATCATTTTCTTCATGGTTGATGGCTTTTGAATTATACTTACACAGTCATTCCACACCCTAAGATTATATAACAATTTTTATTTTAGGATATTTACATTGAAATCTTTAATTCATCTAGAATTTGTCATGATAAATTATCCAAAATAGAAATCTTATCATATATTAGAATCTTATATATATATTTGGGATTATTTCTGGGTGTTTATTGAAATTCATTGATCTGTTCAAGTACTATGTTACTATTGCAATCCTCTAACTTTTATAATTGAATATGTTCTAACGTGGGACATTACATTTCAAGAACATTGACAAACCAGAAAGCACTCAAAAGTGGAACTAGAAAACCATTTCATGTAATAAATATTTTTAAAACTAAGAATGTTTAACTTTGAGAAGAGAGGACTCAATTCCTGTCAAAAGTAGGAATTCAATAAGTAACCTAAAGGGATACATCACAGCTATTTTTCAAATAGTTAAAGATCTGTTATATGGATTGGAATAGATCTGAGTGACTCTAGAGGATACAACTAGGGAAAATGGGTGGAAATTACTAGAGGAAAAATTTGGCTCATTAAAGAGCTTTTCTAACAACCACAGTTGTTTAGCAAAAAAACAGGCTGTCGTGAAGGAGGGTGGGGTAGGAGCAGGCTTCTCTTTGCTGGAAAAGTTAAAAAATAGGCAACTAATTTTTAAAGGATGCAATGAAGAGGACGCGCGCAACAAATAACGGACTAGGCTACTTGAGGGACATTCATACTCTAAAATCCTGGCATCTATGATCTTGCTATCCTAAAAAATCAGTGTCATAACTTCATTAACATCGAGCCCTAGCCAGTGAAGGGTCGGTATTGAGAGGTCCCTAAGGCAAAATAGCAGAGCCATTGGTTTCTGAAACTGTAGAAGCTGTGGTTCACTTTTCCTTTGCCTGTGAGGCAGTGGGTGCAGGGCTACAGCTGGAATGCAGGATATAAAGAAATAGAAATTTAATGGATGCCCACACAGCCCTCATTTTTGCTTAACCTTTTAGGTTTGACTCAGGGTGTCCTGTGGCACAAGGGTATATTTCCCCTAACAAACAAGAAAAAAAGTGGTCCAGGATCCTGGGTCTCATTTTCATCCTGCTTCTGCAGACACCAAAGCACTAAGCAAAGATATGCTCTGTCCCCTATTCACCTCCATAGGGTATGGAGAAGAGAATTTTCCTTTAATGCCTCAGTAAAATATTCCAAGGTCCTGAGAGCTATCCTATTTAAATGCAATGATTTTATCTATTATTTATCCCATGACTTTTGGAGAGAAGGTGTTTCAGTCTTGCTAAGAAGAGAGGAAGAGCTTTGAAGCAGTCGTCTTTGGGCTGGATTTCCTTGGGAATAAGCAGTGGCCAAGAACAGGACAGCAGAAGTATTGTCCTCCAGGGCTGAGGAACAGTGTGTCTAAGGACACTGGCTCAGTGAGTATCCAGCCACCTAAGCAGTCTGGCTACTGTCCTCTGAAAACCCACAGTTCTCATTTCATTAAAGGCATGGGTAGATGGAGAAAGCATCATAGTAGGTTACAATCTCCATAGTTCATCAGATGATTAGCTTTGCAGGACACAAATAAATATTTTGTGGACATAAAATATGAGGCAGAGAGTGGACAGTACAAGATGTTACAAACTATTAAAATTGATATAATTAAGCATGAAAATATAAATGGAGAAGTACATGGGCCTTATAAACATAATATTGAATGAAAAAAGCCAGACACAAAAGAGCTCTGTATGAATCCATTTATATAAAATTTTAAGGCAAGCAAACTAATTTATGGGGATTTGAAGTCATGATAATGGTTATCTTTCAGGAAGGGCCAGTGGTAGTGCCTGGCGGGGGCTCCAGGGGCCTTGGGGATGCTGGCAATGTTATGTTCTTAATCTGAGTGCTGGTTGCTTGGGTGTACTCAGTATGTGAAAAATTCATTGAGTTATACATTATGGACTCTTTTCTGTACATGTTGTTTTTTAAAAAATTCAAAGCAAGAAGAGAATGGTAAGTTGGCACTTCTTGGCACCATTCCAAGGGCTCCCACGTGTTTGTGTCATTTAATTCTCCTAACATGTGAAGTAAGTGATGCTTTCTTCATTTTTTTTTTCAGCAGGGGTTATGGTAGCCCTGAGAGATTACAGAATAGGGTAGTAGCACATTGCTGACAAGTCTGAACAAACCTGGGTCTTCCAGACTTAAATCCAAAGCTCAAGTTCTCACCAAATATTTACAATAGATGGAGCAAAGTTCTAACCCCAGAACCAAGGAGAGGAGAGTCAGCATTTAGACCCTTCTCTAGGATTTTAACTACAATCCGTGATCCCAAGGAGACCTTGCGAGTCAGGAAAGAATCTGTGTTCCCAGGGTCGTGGTGGGTTCTATGCTACTTAGGGACCCCTTGTAGGCTCTCTGCAACATTCAAAATTCACTTTTGGGGTCTTCTGTCATCAGCCTACAGGAACCACAGCTGAGTCACAATGTTTCACAGACTCCTCCCAAGGCCAAAGTAAGGGAAGAGAGATGAGGGAGAAAATGCAGGTGAACTGTTCCATTTCAGATACCTAATCAGATCAGTTAGGCAGAAACATGGGCCTCAGACAAAACTAAATTATGGCTTCTTCATTTCCCAGGGGAAAGTTCTTTGCCCCAGGCTTTAGGAAACTGTTCCAGCAGCTACTGATGTTGGTATATTCAGAAGGTATGACTTTCCTGGCCAGGGGCCATCTCCCTGTGCTCCTATAGCTCCAAAACCCTGAAGGTGCCAACAGGGCTCTCTCCCCTCAGCCTGACGGAGACATCGTTTCTGCACAGAACAGCAAGACTAGCCCTTGCTGCTCTTGTCACCTGGGCCCTGGTGTAGCACAGTTTGTGTTCTTCCTGGGAAAATTTCATTTCAGGGACCATGTCCTGGGTTCACCATGCCCCTTTCACTGTCCTGGGAACATGGGAAGACTGCCTTTCCAAGCTTCTTTGGAATTAAGTTGGAGCCATATGACTAGTTCTGACCATTGGTCTATGAGGGAAATTAGGTGCATGTAACTTCTGGGCCAAATCATCAAGGAGAGACTGAGTTCTCCACATACTTAATTCCCTTTCTATAAAGATGTGGATGACACCTGTCCCAGAGGCTGGGCAAGGTTCAAGTGACCAGCATTCTCAAGTCACCTTACAGAAGGAAGTAGCCTTGGAAATGGGCAGTCGTTGACTTAGAGAAATAAACTGTTATGTGCAAACCACTGAGATTTTTTTCCCCACAACATAACTTAGTGCAATCTAATACAAAGTTCCCTTAACTTTGCTTATACCCTCTCTAGGAACCAGCCAAAAACTTGGGAAATAGACACCCTAAAGTCTTTCCCTCTTTCCCATTTTTTTCTCTTAATATGTTTCTCTCCTACTCTACATAAATATCATCTGGAGATAGTTCCTGGGAAACAGTGTCATAAGCCCACCTGTTCAGGAAACTAATCAGATTTTAAGACTCAGTTGGAACTGGCTAGTCTGGGTGGTGGTGATAGCGGTGTTGGCAGTGAGAGTGGTGGTGTGTATATGTGAGAAAGAGTATTTGTTTGTTATTTGGGAAATGCGGTGGTAATATTATAGCACTGGCTCACAAACCACTCTCAGGAATCTGATGTTGCCAGGTATGCCTGAGAATGAGCTATGTCAGAGGGAATCAACTTTTCCTTGGGGGCTGACTGGTTCTGTGGCTTTCTTTTGGGGACAGTCCTACCACAGAGATAAAAGACATGTTGGTTCCCTTCAAATTCCAGCTGTGAGAAAAAGAGGAGCATCAAGACTCTTCGCAAGTCTGATTTGAACATCCTCCAGTGGAAACTCTTTTAGCACTTCACTGACATTCTGAAAAATGTGCATGGATCCTATTCAAGTTCTCTTCTTAGTTTCTGGGCAAAAATAAATAAATAAATAAATAAATAAATAAATAAATAAATAAAATTTGGCAAATCTCTAGCTAGGTAGTCATACCAGCAGTGAGTGGGTTTCAAAGTCAAGAGAGGAAGAATGCCTGGCTCAACAGGTAAGGTGGGGCAAGGATAGATAGGATGCAAGAAAGCTGAAGCTCCCCAGAGTTTGAACCCAAGTCTATGTTGGCATATTCAGAATTTCTGGAAGAAAATTCTGAAAGGACAACAGATAATCACACCGTATTTTCTGTTCAGTCGTTTCTGAGGTCAAAGAAGAAGGCAGCATCCATAAAACAAATAAACTAAAATTACTGACAAAATTTGCTTTGGAAGCAGAAACTATTCACCATAATAATAATGCTTCACATTTTAAAATAGTTATCTGCCTTTCCTTCAAATATGGTTCGCATGTCTTTATTATATCTTATCCTTACAGCTATGCTATCTGGTAGATATAGTAAAAATGAAGGGCAAAATAGGAACTAGTGTTTACCTGGTCTCTAATATTGCCAAGCACTGTGTACAGGACAAACAAGGTCATTTAAGCCTTACATACATTTTATGAGAAATATTATCTCTAGTTGTAAATTAAGAAATTAGGGCTCAGAAAGGATATCTCGTCCACTGTCACCTAAGTCGTCATGGCAATACTCAGATTCCAACTGTCATGGTTTTAATGTGTTCCCCAAAATGTATGCATTCGATGGCTGGGCATGGTGACTCATGCCTGTAATCCCAGCACTTTGGGAGGCAGAGGGTGGATCACGAGGTCAGTCCAAGACCAGCCTGGCCAGCATGGTGAAACCCCATCTCTACCAAAAACACAAAAATTAGCTGGGTGTGGTGGCACACACCTGTAGTCTCAGCTACTCAGGTGGCTGGGGCAGGGGAATCGCTTGAACCCGGGAGGCGGAGGTTGCAGTGAGCTGAGATCATGCCACTGCGCTCCAGCCTGGCAACAGAGTGAGACTCTGCCATAGGAAAAAAAAAAAAAGTATGCATTTGAAACTTAATTCTGATACAACAGGGTTTAAGGTGGGGCCTAATGAGAAGCAATTAGGCCATCATGGCTCTGCCCACTTGAATAAATTAAAGCCATTATTGTGGGAGTGTGGTCATTACCACAGGAGTGGGTTCCTTGCAAAAGGATGAGTTCCTCCCCATCATCAGGGGCCAGACTGTTGATGTTGGACTTACCAACCTCTAGAAATCTGAGCCAATAAATTTCTGTTCATTGTAAATTACCTCATCTGTGGCATTCTGTTACAGCATCACAAAATGGACTAAGACATCCTGCCAAATATATATAACCTCAAAGCCCATTTTTTTTAATGGACAGTATTGTGTTCATTGACCAATGTCGTAGAACAAATCAGTGGTGGAATCAGGCCCAGGAACAGGTTCTGCTAAGAGCCTTGATACCTAATTCTGAACTCTACTGGGTAAGCCATTGTGCATAATAGCATCTTATTGTAAACAAAACATGCTTATTCACTGCCACCCAAATAAAATCCACAGTGCACAATAGTGGAGGGCAAGCACCTACCTGTCTCCCACTGTTTCCCCACCCTGCACCTACTCTAACGCCCAAGCAAGCTCCAAGGTACAAAGCAAAGATGTTTTAAGAGCAGGTACATCAAACTATGTTCCAGAACCCAGTTTTTAAGATAATACCAATGACACCCTCCTGTTTTACTGTTTAAGTTCAGAAATGTTAGAATTAGAGAATAAACTTGCTATTTTAAGTTAAGGATTTTTTCCCTGATTATTTCCCAAGTTCATTTGAGATGGCTATGAAATGAGATAGTGTATGAAATAGGATAATGGAGGGGAAAAAAAGCACATACAAAAGGATCAGACAAATAGAGATTATCAAGCACTTGAAATGAGTTAATTATCACTGCTGAGACTAAAATTTAGCTGCATTTCCTAGCAGGTAATGCATAAAAAGGAAACACAGTTCTCATTATCTAATGATGATAATTTTTAAATAATTAATTAGCTTTTAAAATCATGTTATGAGTATCTCTTGGGGGTGTGTGTGTGTGTGTGTGTGTGTGTGTGTGTGTGTGAGAGAGAGAGAGAGAGAGAGAGAGAGAGAGAGAGAGAGAGAGACTGATTTCAAGGAGAAATGTACCTTGAGCTTATTTATCTGTAAGAAACAATAGAAACTTTAGGTATTATTCTTTCTTCCCTCTCTCCTTCACTCTTTTCTTTCCTTACTTTCTTCCTCCTCCTTCTCCTGCTTCTTTGCTTTAAAAATATAGAAAAGTATGAAGAATAATAAATATTATGCACTCAACACCCCAAACTAATTTGTGCCTTATTTTGTAACATAAAATAAATAGAATCACTCTAGGTGAAATGGAAGCTTCTTCTCTTATCATTTTCAATTCCATTTTCTGTCCTCTCTTCCAAGGTACTATTACTATCATTAATTCAGTGTGCATTTTTAAAAAATCTTATTTTTGTATTATATAAAATACAATCCAAATATACATATATTATTCAATTGTGTGTTATTTGCATGAATGGGATAGTATTGAGCACAGCATCCTGCAACTTACATTTTTCACTCAGTATTATGCTTCTATTCATGCTGATGCACACAGATCCAGTTAATTCATTTTACTTGCTGAATAATATTCAATTATATGACTATATCACAATTTATTTCATTATTTACTGGACATGTTTGTTTCTCATTTTTCAGCATTGCAATCAAATTTACTATGGATATTCTTGTATCTGGCAGTTTGAACACATGTTAGGGAATATTCCTTAGCATTAATATCTGAACATGGAATCATATGTCTATTTTAAATTTCTTTAGATTGCAGACAACAGAATCCACTATAGCTTGTTTAAGAAAAAAAAAAAAGGCTTAATGAAATGATCTTGGATGTTGATATGATTTGGCTGTGTTCCCACTCAAATCTCGTCTTGAATTACAGTTCCCATAATTCCCATGTGTCATGGGAGGGACCTGATGGAAGGAAGGTGAAAGGTACATGAATCATGGGGGCAGTTTCCTCCATGCTATTCCCGTGATAGTGAGTAAGTTCTCATGAGATCTGACAGCTTTACAAGGGGCTTTCCCCTTCACTCGGCTCTCATTTCTTCTCCTTCCTGCCACACTGTGAAGAAAAACATTGTATGTATGTACATTGATTGTATGTTTCCTGAAGCCTCCCCAGCCATGTTGAACTGTGTGCGTCAATTAAATCTCTTTCCTTTATAAATTACACAGTCTCAGGTATTTCCTTATAGTAGTGAGAGAACAGACTAATAAAGATGGCCTATAAAAATTCTGGGAAGACCAGAGAAGTAGGCTGGAACAACATTGCCAGGGATGTTCTTGATTAGAAAAATACTTCAATAAATGACAGGATTGTTCTCATAGAAACACCAAAGTTGCTGCTTAGAAACGAAGACTCTTTGGCCTGGACACCAGAAATTTGAGTTCTGCTGCCACAGAAAAACTGGATAACTTTCTTCCCTACCATTTTGTAATGCCTCCTTTATCAAATATCAAAGACTCATATATGCTTGGATCTGTGTTTTGACCCTCTATTATGTTCTACGGATCTAATTGTTTATTCCTACAGCAATACTACATTGATTCAATTATTATAGCTTAATAATATGCCTTTTATTCAGGAAGGCAAATCTCTCTTCTTTTTCAGAATTATTTTGACTGTTTGTACATTTATTTTACAATAATGAATTCTAAATTGAATTTTAGAATCAATTTGTCAAGTCTGAAGATTGTGTAGCAATTTTTAGTATATTGACATTGAATTTATAACCTAATTTTGGGAGAATTAATGTATTTATAATAAGATTTTCCCATCCACACACGTGGTCTAACCCTCCAGTTATTCAATTCTTATTACATTACTTAAATTCTTATACTTACTTTATTCTAATTATTCACAGGTAACATTTAGGAATTTTTTGGCTATTGTTAACACATCTCTTTTAATTTAAGCTTTCTAATATGGCTAATAGTGATGTGTGGCACATTATAAGTCTAGATATGTTGATCTTCTATCTCACAAAACTAAATTTTAAAAATGTTGATAGCTTTTCCACAAGTCATTTTTTAATTGAAAAACAAGTATTATATAAGTAATAATTACAACTTTAGCTTTCTTTTTTTGTGTGTGTTTAATTGCATTTGTTAGAACCTTAAGCACAATGTTGACACATGGCATGACTGATAGTGGGCATTCTTGTCTTCTTTCTTCCTTTAAGTGAATGTTTTCAATATTTTATAATTAATTATAATATTTGCTATAAGTAATAGATGGCCATTATTAGGTTGAGGGCTTATTCTTAATTTGCTAAAAGGTTTTTTTTATTATGAATGAGTATTGAGTTTTATCCAACCATTTTTCTGCATCTATTGAAATAATACATTTTTTTCTCATAATGTTTCTAAAGAAAATAGACTGTCATAGCCAGGATGGAATAATAGAATATTAGATTTTTAGCGCTGGAAGAATCCTGAAATATCATCCAGTGTTCTTAGTGGGACACCATTGGCCTTTGGAGCTAGGAAGAGTATTGTTTATACCACATAGTATAGCAAGGCTAGCAAGCCTGGCTGCCACTCACTAAAAACCAGATGCACCCTTTAAGTCATCTGGAAATCAAGATGCCCCCACATATTTGCAAGGGTCCCCAGAAGGTGCCACCATGTCACTTTGACATCCCAAGGATCCAGAGACAGTCTAGAAGCCTGCAGGGGCTTGTCCTCAACCCAGGAATTACTAAATTTTTCCTTTAGACTTCACTAAAGAGTTTTTATGATGCTACACTGCTGTGAAATCTTCACTCCCACACTTCTCATCTTTGTTGAAGGGTTAAGTTATTCCAGTTCGTTCTCATTTTCTTTTGTTCCTGCCCTAGGCAATCCTGCTGAGGATCTCTATTTTCCCTCATCATAAACAATCTGTCTCTTCTCCTCACTCCTGCTTCCTGTTCTCTGGAGAATGGTGCCTGACATGACACCAGACAGCCCACCAGGAGTCTTCTCTGATCTGCAGATCTTAGTAAGAGAAGGGGTGTGCAAACCAGGCTGGCTGGGGAAGTAGACCAAGTCATTCTCTCAGCAATGAGGACTGGCTAGAGACAGCCCAAGTCCAACATGGACTTCTTTTGGTACCTAAAGGAGGAACATTTGAATCACAGAAGCAAGCAACTAGAAGATAAGTTAGAAATCATTAATCCAACACTTCCTCAATATAAAATCTGGCATGACAATTTCCTAAGTTTCAACTAATTTTTTATAGTCATGAAATAAACAAGAATTGTCAGTGAAGAAGAGAGAAAAAATAGAGTTCATAAACTCCTTAAAAATTTACCCTGATAGACAGCGTGGCACAACAGATACTCTTCTCCTGCCACCTACTAGCTGTGTGACCTGGTACAAGTGGCCTAGCTTCCCTGAGCCTCATTCTAGTCCTTTCTAAAATGAAGATGAGGAAAACCATGTGGTGAGGACAAAAACAACGTGCATATAGTAGGTGCTCAATAAATGATAGCTAGTGTTATCTTTCCTGGGAACTCAAGATCGTGTAGACAGCTCCTGTGTCTGCCATTTCTAGCCAGAGCTTTAGTTGGGACCAATCCTAGCAAGGATTACATTCCAGAATAAATCAAATTAGAACTTCAAAAAGTCTTGCATGGTCAGTGAGGCAGAAGGGAAAGCTATCATCAGTTTCTTTATTGAAGACCTCACAGGAGAGACTGCAGGAAATGTAATCCATCCATCCATCCATCCATCCATCCATCCATCCATTCATTCATTCATTCATTCATTCCAGGAAGGGAATGGAAGCAAGAATACACAAATGCCGAAGAGCTCTTGCATGTTAAAACCATGCCCTATCCCAAGCACAATGACAGGAAAGTCAGCAAATAAGAAATATGGCTGGTCTATTAACAAATTTAAAATTAGCAATTTTAAATTTGCAAATAAAAATAATGTCATTTTTCTGCCTAAGAATGAGTCAATGATTTTTAAAATGAGAGTTCTCCGTGTTTGTGAGGGTGTGGGAAATGATCACTCTCAGGATTGGAGGTGGGAATTCAAATTGATGAAGCCCTGTGGCTGGGCAGGAAAAGTGGGTGCAGGGGGGAGGGGATGGTACAGCAGGGGCTGCCTGGTCCCCAGCGCCTCTGGACTGGCTCCACCCAGGTCTATCTGCTCTGCCCCAAACAAATCCTCTCGACCCAGAAAAAATGTGCATTTGCTTTGACCTCACATTCTCATTTCTGGAGATTTATCCTTGAAAGTAACAATGGGGTATGCAAAACATACAGCTATAATGATGTTCTTCACAGCTCTGTTTGTAATATTTAAACACTGGCAGACACCTAAATGACAGCAATGGGCGCTTGGCTGAGGTGGCTGCACAGCACGAAATCTCAGAGGCTCCAGAGCCAGAAACAGCAGGGTCAGGTTCAAATTCCAGCTCCTCTACTCACTGCCTGTGTGACCTTGAGCAAAACATTGCCTCCAAACCTGTTTTCTTACCTATAGAAAGTGGATGATAATAATAGTATTTACCTCATAGAAATGTGGCGAGGAATAAATTAGATGATGTGTGTAAAATGTAGCCCATAGGAAGTGTTTTATAAGTGTTTTCTATTATTAAATAAATTATGCTATAATCATGATGAAATTCATTACAAACATAAAAAGGATGCTGTAGAAAACCATCTAATGACACTGGGAAATGTTTATGGATATTGTTATGTGCAAGAAAGTCATATTACTGCAGGATATCCATTTTTGCTAAAAAAATCTATTTTTCAGAGGGGAAAAAAGGTGAAATAATCTTTACATCAAAATGCTAACCATAGTTATTTCTGACTGATGGAGGTATAGGAGATTTTTGTTTTCTCATTTGGGTTTTTCTATATTTGCCAATTTATCCTTAAAAGTAGAGAGGTGGAAAGAGGGTGCCATCAATAACATGACTTTCCTTGCTGTCTAGGTTAATTATAATTGTTCATTATAAATATGCAACAATAATTGTTATCTATAAAGATGCTGTAGAAAATGGAGATGGAGAATGGTGTCCTGCAAAATTCCCAGCAAAGTGTCCCTGTTTTATCCTCTTCATGGAAGAAAATAGCCTAAGAAACTCCCCATTCTGAAGGACAGCAGGTTCCCTACCCTGTAAGACATCCTAGGGGACCTCACCTGAGTCTGTGGGTGCCACCTACAGCATGAATGTAGGCAAAGGAAAGAGAGTACAAGGGACTGGGGACCAAGGAGGCAGTGGCTCTCGGTGGTCCCCTTTCTTTACATATCCCATTCTACCTTCCTTCCCCTGGACCTTGTCTTCCTCTTTGGCTGCTGCTGTTTTTTGTTCAACTTGCCCAGGGTCCACCATTTCCCCACTGTGTAAAGTTTTGATGTGTGCCTCATGACTATTGGATCTCTCCAGGCAGAACAAAGAGAATAGAATTCCCCCGGAGGCAACTTGGCCCCAGTTTACCATAAAGGAAGGTCCCAGGCAGGACTGGCAATTTGCTAGCCAGGCTCCTTCCAAGTCAGGCCAGACCAGGCTGAGAGAGAGAGAGAGAGAGAGAGAGAGAGAGAGAGAGAGAGAGAGAGAGAGAGAAAAGGCAAAAAGAATAGTGGAGGCACGTCCTTTCCCTTGGGCAAAGGAAAAAGAACATGGGTCTGAGGACCCCTGAAATGAAGTCAAGTGGCCTTCTTTCTTCTCTCATCCCCCTCTAGATCCACCCTCTCATCCCCCAAGGAAATAACATTTTTCATGAGCACAGAGAGATGGGGACCAGTTACACATAAATAGCATGCAGTAGTAGTTTTCAGGGTTTGGTTGCTTTAGTCCAGAAGCCATGGGTGGGCGAAGAGTTCTCGTCATTTCCATGGACCCCATCATTGTTACTTAGCATTTATATTGCATGGCTACAACCACAGGGTGTCTCCCAATCACATTTAAAAATTATTTGTGGAGCCAGCTACCTGCAATTACTCCTCAGCCTATTCCTGGGTATTTGCATACTCCAGGATGGCTTTCTGAGGAAGATTTTCTAGGTGATTAACCCCTGACTCAATGATGTTCCTAAAGAACTGTGATTTGGAGTGATGCCAAGAGATTAATAGGAAGCCTCTCTCCCGTCTATAAAACAAAAAATAGTGATATTTGCTAACTTGCCAAAACCACAAGACTACAGGTAATAAATGAATGAGATTATCTGAGGAAGACTTGAAAGCCTCCTAAAGACAGGTATTTGAAGGCCCAGTTCCATCGGATTACAAAGCAGTGCTCTTGTAGACGCACTGTACCACCTTGGGAATAAATGTGGTTTCCAGAGTGAGCCTGCTGACAGGTCCTAGGGGACTCCTGCTGGCATGACTGCATTGTGGCCACAGCCTTGATTTTTTCAGCTTTGAACACTTTGAAAGGACAAAGTGTCCCTTCCTGTTCCATCTCTACTCAAGACTGTCGATTCTCACCTGCTCAATCCTGGTCATTTCTCAGTTTTAGGGAAAAGAGTCACAAGGGATGCTGTTTGTGAATAAAAGTGGGAAAGAGAAAAGGTATTCAGCAGAGCTACATGGGGGCCAAAGGCAGCCCTTCCCTGGTGTGAGGAGCCTGTCACTCTTCCCTCCTTGGCCCCACCTGCTTTCTAGCATTGGCTGGAATGTGAAGCAGACACTAAGCATCCCACTTATAAAAGATTCTTTCCTCTCAGTGGGAGATGCGTCTTTTGTTCCCTAAGAGTGTAAAGCATTTTGGACTCATTCAGGACTCTGAATGGCCCTACCTGGGGCACCTCAGGAGTGAGTCATAAGCTGTGTTTGACTAATTGAGTTAGGACCTGTCAGTCATCAGTTATGCTAGAAATACACTGTGAGCTGGATGAAGCTTCCTTGGAAAATAATGGGCTATGCAAAGTGGATGCAGAGCATTGAGACAGAAGAGATAAAGAAAGGTGCAGGCAGAGTGGCAGGGGCATATGTGGTCTCTAGGGAGGCAGACACACCCACCCATTGTCACAAGGCACTCTCTCACTCCCGCTCTCTCTTGCTCTCTCTCTCTCTCTCCTTGTACCAGATTTTTCAGAAATCAGGCCAAAGCTATTTTAAACATTGTGATTACGGTAAGAGAATGAGCATGGGTAATGCACTTGAGAGTGAGTGCAGGACAGGTGGATGGGTGGAGACCCATGCTGGTCAATTTTGATTCAAGGTGCTGAGAAATATGATGGTAGAACAAGCCCCCATTCCTCAGGGCCCCCATAATAGATTCCCTATTGCCAGAGAGGAATTTCCCATCATCCTCCCCTTCTCTTGTCAACGGCTGGCACTGTCTGTGCTAGAAGGCAGGCTGACAAGGTTAAGAGGAGAGAAGATCTGATATGCTATCATGCTTCCCAGGTCCGTGACAGGCAGACTTGTGTGGAGTGGGCCCATGGTTTTCCTCTGCTTCCCTTTCCAAATAACCCCCCAGTGTGCCTCAGACAGTTCTGCCAATCAGAGAGAGATAAGAAGGTGACTCCGAGTCCTCTTCCCAGAGCCTAAGCCTCAAAGGCAATTATTTATGGGAGCCCTTGGGTGTCTGTCAACCTCCAGTCTAGGGCTTGCAGTAGAACCACATGGAAGCTGCCACTGCAGCATGGAATGCACTCTGCACAGCCAGGTGGGGTTGGGGTAGCTCTTACACATACCCTCTGCACCATGTCAGTCACATCAACCCCATCATTGACGAGGCATGGCCATCAAAAGGGTCATGTCCGTCGCTGAAACTGCTGCATGTGAGTCTGTGGAGGGGGGGCTCTTGATCTCCTCAAGCTAAAGGGTCCACACTGTCACTCCCACCCCAGATCATCTGGACCAGTGCTACTCAATGTGTGTATCCGGACCCATATGCAAATTGCTTGTTACTGGTCCACAGCGAGGTCAGTGCTGAAATTGAGAGTAAGCATTCTGAAACTTTTATAGTAATCTAACAGGGTAATCTAACGTGTTTATCCTAATAATAAAAAAGGGGATTTGCATGTTTATATTTGTTGTTTTATTTCCCCACAAATACATTCTAAAGAATACATTTTTAATAAAAATACGTAATTAAAATATTCTGTAACACATAAACAGATATTTTATTTTAAAAGTCATTCAACAACCAATTGCAAAAGAAAAGCTCTGTTCCGTCATCCAAGACAGTTTGAGAAGCACAGATCTAGTTGCAATCCACTGCTCCAAGAATTGGCATCTAAGACACCAGGCTGTGGACTAGTTGTTTTTTTCATAGGCATCCTGAGAAACAGCAAGAGTCAGAGGCAGAAGAGAGAGAGAGAGAGAGAGAGAGAGAGAGAGAGAGAGAGAGAGAGAGAGAGAGAAGAGGGAAAGGAGAAAGAGCAAGGCAGGCTGATGGACAGAGAAAAAGTACCTCCTTCCGGTATAGCCTCTTTCACCTGAAACTGGAAATTCCACATTCCAATACAGTAATACTAAATCTAGTCCTTTCTGACATCCTTTCCTAAGATTATGGTTATGGGGCAAGTCAAAATGAAGGCAGTACACTGACAACACATCCTCTCTGGGTGGCTGCCCACCTAGAACAACACAGAGCAGAGCACAGCCGTGCCCAACACTGAAAACACATCCTCATGGACAGCCACTCTCCTGGCACAGCCTGACTGCCCCAGCACCCTTTCTCCTCCACGCTTCTAGTCTAGATGTTCTCGCTTCTTTAAGAATTTAAAAACAGACCATAACCCAAACCTCTGCTATAATTCCCACTGAGCAAGACGTCCTGCAGAAATTTTTCAGCTCAGGCAGGATACCCAGTGATTAAGAACAAGGGCATCACAGTCAAACATACTCGAGCTTGAGTTCTGGCTCCTGCTCTCCCTGCCTAGGTGACTTTGGGCACACCACTGACTTCATTAAAGCTTCAGTGTCTGCATCTAAGAGAGATAACAATGCCTAATATTTACTGAGTATTATACTATATGCTTGATATTGGCTATCTGCTTTATCTGGAAAATCTCAAATACTTTTATGAGACAGATACTTCTATCCCCATTTTTCAGGTGAGGAAACCGAGGCTTTGAGAGGGTAAGAGCTTGCCAAGTTTACACAGTGAGTAAAAATCAGGACTCATGATTATGCACTCTGCTTCCCAGCGCTGTTTAATTAATATAAGATACCACCATACTATCTAATTCACAGGATGGCTGTGAAGATAAGATAATGCACTTATCACAATGCTTTGCTAGATGTTCATTGCTATGGCTTTTGACATTCTTTTCCTAGGGCTATCTTGGGGCCTCTGAATGTCCCTCAGCTTCAAGGCTACAACCTAGGGCAGTAAAAGCTTGGCAGGCTCCAGAAGGAACTGAGCCAGGGTTTCCTTGGCAAGTGGCCCAGCCTGCACATCCTTCAATAGTCCACGGTCTCCTACAAGTATGCTAACATCAAATCACAGGCTCAGAAGCAAATCTCAATAGTTACTCAATTTCAGGCTCTAAAGCTCTTTTCGTCTTGCACTTTTAACATCAGCTAAAAAGTTCTCCCAGGTTCCCTGCTTCTGGATCCTTCCATTGAATCTTTTTAAATGCTAAGCCCCTCTCTACAGAATATCGTTAAATGTCAACTATGAAAAGAGGGGAGTAGAGCCAAAGGGTAGGGAAGAAATCTGGGGAGATTGCCTGACTCTCAGTAAGTATTTATTCCCACTTGGTGAGTCAGTGTTTGAGCCAGAACTCTCCCCTGGGCTTCCCAAGGAGGATTTTTCAATGCTAGGCGATGGAAAGGCTGAATACCAACTTCTTCCCAGCCATGCCCTTGAAAACCCTTGGAAACCTCAGACCTTGCTAATAGGTTCAGGGCCGACTCTATGTTGATCAAGGTGACCTTGTTTCTCTAATCTGTACACTACACAGCAGAGTAAGTATTATTATTCTCATTTTAGAGATAAGGAAACTGAGGCTAGAGGCGTTAAGTCACTGGTCTAGGGCCATACGGCCAATGAGCCAGAACTTGAGCCAGGTCTATTTAGCACTGGTGTCTGAGCTCTTTCTCTCTAAAGGCCCGGTGATTTCTCCTACTGGGACAGGACCCTAGACCTCTAATAGGACTGAGATGCTTTTCCTCCATCCCTCTTCCCTGGTCACCTGGACCAGCATATCATCATATGGTCTTCATGAATTCTAACTTCTACACACCACCCTATCAGAGTGGAAGTGGGCTCCTTATACAATTTCTTTTTTTTTTTTTTTTTTGAGACGGAGTCTTGCTCTGTCACTCAGGCTGGAGTGCAATGGTGCTATATGGGCTCACTGCAACCTCCGCCTCCCAGGTTCAAGTGATTCTTTTGCCTCAGACTCCTGAGCAGCCAGGATTACAGGCACCCACCACCACCATGCCCAGCTAATTTTTGTATTTTTTAATACAGGCAGGGTTTCGCCATGTTGTTCAGGCTAGTCTCAAACTCCTAGCCTCAGATGATCCACCCACCTCAGCCTCCCAAAGTCCTGGGATTACATGCATAAGCCACCACACCTGGCCACAATTTCCCCTTTCAATTTCATTTATTTTATTTCTAAGGTGGTTATATGGAGAGGAAAAGATAATCTCATTCACTAGGCTGATGCAGCGTGATTGGAGCCCTTGTTTATGAGGTTCTTAGCAGTTTCCCAATTTATGAGAGGGACTCAAAACCTGTTGGAGGTACCCTCAGCATAACTTTGTTCTAGGTTTATAGGTCTTGAGAGACACTGAGTGGGAAAAAGTCATATCCCTTGTCTCTCAGGGGTTGGTGAAAGGAACATGGTGATGAGATGAGACACAGTCAGTCCAAGTCTCCAGGTAATTGTTTTCCATGTCAGTGATGGCACAATGACTCACGGTGCCACCTGCATCAGAATCTCCTTGAGGGCTTGCTAAAGCAGACTCTGGGGCCACAGCCCACCTCTAAATCACAATGCGATCTGCAACGGAGTTCAGGAAAAGTCCTAGGTTCCATGTGATTCTGATTGGGAAAGTTGTCCAAGCTCTTGTGCTTTATTTCTCTTATATTGTAAAATATGAATAATAATAGTACCTAGCTCCTAAGATGCTGAAAAGAGACAGAAAGAAAGCGCTTGTCTGTGGGAGTGAAAGTGTTCTAAGCATCCCTGCTTCAGAGCCCTCCAATCCAAGGTTTCACTATAGTGCCTAGATATGGTAAGTATTTAAGAAATGACTTGGTTTGCTATTGCAAGCTGGAAAAATGGAAAAAACTCACTGACGATGTCATTAGTGAAGGAGAGTGAGTAGAGGGTCAAAGTCTTTCTAACTCTAAGCAATCAGTCAACAAACATATAGCGAGCATCCAGTACAAGCCCAACGTCACGGAGCAACCAAAGTTCTTACCTGTAGCATCTTAATTCAGAGTAGAGGAGATGAGAAAAAAAAATCACGCAAGGTTAAAGAAAATAAGAATTAACTAGAGAACAAGACAATCATTAAAAGATGCCCCATGTTCATTTATTCATTCAGCATATATATTCATTAATTTCCTATTGTGTGCCATGGACTTTACTAGAAACTGAAGATACAAAGTTGAATACATGGTCTCTCCCTCAAGATATTTAAAGTCTAGAGAAAGAGACAGATGAGCAAATCAATGTTCATGATTAATTTACTTTCTTCTGGCCATGAGTATTGACAAAGGATAAGTTTCACAGTATTTGAAATACTTCCTTCAGAGCCTAAGAGATCAGCTCTAATACTTTAAGCAGGAAGGCATTCGAAGTCTGGTTCCTGGTCTCAGAGAATTTAGAGCTCCAGATTCAAAGTCTAGAGATGAATATACTAAGTAGATCACTATCAAAGTAGTAACAGCAGACAGTTTTGAAATCTTATCTAAAGGTACCTACGAAGTCTGAAAACACAAGTAAATCTGCTCTAAATTGTTTACCACAATCCATGGGAGGGGGAAATAGGGAAAAGACCCAACCCACCTTTAATAACCCCAATAAAGCAGGAAGGTAGAGATGAGAGAATCAAATCACATCCCTGCTTTCTGCAAAGCTCATTGCCTTGGTTCCTTGATGAGAGGAATAGCACCTGTTTATTCACTGCTATAGAGCCAGCACCTAGCAGACTGCCTGGTTTGGCGGCCAGAGTCACTGGTGTCTAATCAATAATTGCTGAATTAATCAATGAAAGAATTGATGATGCAGTTGTTCAGACCAGAGAGTACAAAATACTCAGTATGTAGCCAACCATCAGACCAGTGAATTTGTGGCAGACAGCTCTTTTTAGATCTCTGTCTTCTCTGAGCTCTAGACTTGTGTATCCAACTGTCTATTTGTCAACTCCTCTCAGCTGCTGCAAAGTCACCTCAAACTCAGAAGGGATGGACTCATGATCATTCCTTGTACATGCTTTCCTAGGGCCGCACAGCTCCATGAATGCCACCAACTTAGCGCCGTGACAGAAGCCAGAAACCAAGGGCACAGGACTTCACAGCCCTCTCCCTGTTCCTTCTCACTCTTCCATCCCTTGGTGCTATCCATTCACATCCTAAAATTTCCTTAAATCCGCCCCTGGCATTGTTCTAATCCCTGCTAGTATCTTTCTCCTGGGCTAATTCCATCGTCTCCCACTCATCTATCTTCATCCTCTCTCCCTAGCATCTCTCTACCTTGCCTTTGCCTCTACCTGCATCACTCCTTATTTCCATCTTCACATTGCTAACACTTTCTCATCCATCAGATCGCAGAGAAACCTGCCCTCATCTTCTTGACTAGGGCAAAGCTGTCTGTGATAAGTTCTAGCTAACTTCACCTTCATGACATTAGTCACAGCTGCAGTTTTACAGTCCCCTATATAGTGGCCCGTGGCTGGCTTCCTAACCCAGAATGGCCAGCTACATCCATGCATCTAGTAGCAAGGAGGATGGTAGAAGGATTAGTTAGGAATTCAGCTTAAGCAACAGTGTTTGGGGCAGGAAAGAGAAAACAATCATTTTGTGCTGCGAAAGTCTTCAGGGTTAGGAAAGGAGTGAGCCCCAGGCCCCTGGTTTGCTTGACTCATGGGAGGTGCCTAGACTCAGAAGCTGCCAGCACCCAGTTAACTACCATCAGTGAGCAAAGCAGGTGCAGGCGAAATGAGAGGGGCACACTGGAAAGCTCATGCCTGCCTGAAAGGCAGCTCCAGCTGACTGCTGCCTTGTGGGAACATCAGGCCCGTATGGTCAGGTCCGGATTTATTTTTTCAAAAGTCTGAAATCAAAATTCTTGGTTATATCTCCTGAATTTTAAATGCTGGCAAATAATTCAAAATTTAAAAAAAAAAAAACAAAGTGACAGTCAAAATGTATCTATGGCTCCAGTTTCTGTATGCAGACTTCAGTTTGCCATCTCTACATTAAATTATTTCTCTATTTTTCCTACCCCAGCTCTACACAGCCTTATAATCAATTCCTCTTCTGCCCCTCTGAGGGCTTCACATAAACCAGACCTGCTCTGGCTGCTGGTTTGCAGTGCGTTAAGCTCCTTAACTCATTTCTCAGTGGATTCATCCCGACTTGTCCCTCTCTTCCCAGCCCTCTCTGCTGCAAATTTCATGCTAGACTCCTTACCAGATTATAATGATCTCTTAGGTCTAGTCATCACTTATCCACAAATGTCTTTTTCTTTAAAACAACTTCTTAAAAGAGCCTTAGCAGTGGGTTCTCTGAAGGGCCAGAGCCTATCCTGCATCTCCACTCTGCCCCCACCTCCTCCATCATCATCTTTCTCTACCCTCAGTCCTCTTCTGGGCACTCTCTAAACCCAGAAACCCAGGTCGCTGAGGAACACAGTTTGAAAACTGCTGTCCCAATCATCCACCCAAAGATTAGCGCTTGAAAATAGCTGTCGAAGACCAGACCGGTGGGCCAGGTGAGGTGGCTCACACCTGTAATCCAGGCCAGAGCGGGAGGATGGCTTGATGCTAGAAGTTTGAGACCAGCCTACACAACGTAGTGACACTCTGTCTCTACAAAAAAAAAAAAAAAAAAAAAAAGTCAGTTGTAGCAGTGTGCAGTCCCAGCTACTTGAGAGACTGAGGCAGGAGGATTGTTTGAGCCCAGGAGTTTGAGGTTGCAGTGAGCCATGATTGTACCACTGCACTCTAGCTTGGGAGGCAGAGCAAGACCCTGTCTCTAAAAAAATAACGAAATAAAATTAAATTAAAATTTTGAAAAATTTAAAAGGACAGGCCCCTAGAAACAACACTCCTTACAACGTGAAATCAGATATCTTCAAATACCACCAGACAGCCCATCCTGTAAGTCCAACAGGAGGGATGCCACCGCTTAGAATAGAGGTCAGTAGAGCCCTAAATGGGAGTCTTGGCCAGACACAGATGGTGCCCACTCATGGAGATGGGAGCCAGCAAAAGAGAAAAGGGAGAGGCTCTACCCTGCCTGGTATCTGGATGTCAACCCCTACAGGTGTTAAATTGCCCCTTCCGCGCAGCCTAAGCCCTCCTTTTTCCTCCTCTACTCCTCATCTCTGAGGATGGCACCACTTGGTCACCATGTCTGACGTGTGACACACTACACTGAAACAGTCAGTCCCCAAGTCTGTGGTTCTCATTGCTTGGTATCCTTGAAATCCATCACCTTTTCTCCATCCTCACTGACAATCTTAGCCCAGGTGTGTCCCATGCCACAGCCACACAGGACTGCTGGTGTTTCCTCACAGCATGTGCAAGCTCCCTTTCACTTCATGTCATCACAGACACTATTGCAACTGCCTCCAAAGTCCCCTTCCTCCTGTCTTCATCAGCTTGGTAACTCTTCCTGGTCCTTCGAGTTTAGCTAAAGGGTCTGATTCTACAGAAAGTCTTTCCTAACTTCCCATACCAACTCTTCTTTTCCCTGCTTCCTTCACTACACTCTTGGACACTGTTATCAGATTCCTTATCCCATGACCCTGCAATATCCTCTGTCTCCGTGCATCTTCTACACTATACTGTGAGCAACTCTAAGGCAGGGACCAATTCTCTGACTCAAACTGGAAGCCCAGTGCCTAGCATAGAGTAGGTGCTTGCTGTAAGTGTGTTGACTGAATGACTGAAGTGTTCTAACCTTCGCTTGCACTGAGGGTCCGCAGATTTCAAACAGTCCCTTTCTCAGCACACACGGCTTATTTTTAGCATTAGTGGTTTATCTCCCAGTGAAATTTGGTGCCAGCTGTGGTCACCTGTTTGATTGCTCTCTGAGCTCTGCCTTTAACTAGAAATTAATTTGGATTACTTAAGCTTTCCTTGCCCAGCGGAGAAACTCCGGCTGGGTAAATCCAAAGCTGCTGGCGATTTTTCCTTTTCTGTTTAATCTCCTTCTCTCATGCACTAACTCTAATTTTGTGCTTTCTGGCTTTCTCCCCCTCAGTGCCCATTTTTAATCTGTCACATCTGACCCTTCACAGATGTTAACTCACCTCAGCTCTTTCACTTTCTCATCTGTTCATTCACTTCAGGGAAACTGAGGCTAGCCTTGCCAAGGGACCCAGCCACATCACTCAGGTAGTCTGGGGCATCTCTGACAATGGGAACCAGAAGTAAGAAATCCTAAACCCCAGTCTGTCCCCAGCCAGATGCTGAGGAGAGTCAGGAATTTTAAAGGCCAACTCTTTGCCCAGACGTTCTGACCATCGGCAATGCAGGCACAGAACATGGCAGAGCAGATGGGAATGGGCACAGAACCTGGCCCCCACACCAAGCTCTCTTTTTGGCAAGACTATGTCCATTCCTAGCCAGGGTCCCCTAATGCCCTCTGCCTAATCAGGGACTGCTTTCACTCTCCAGCAGGCCAGAGAAGACTATTGTGCCCACTGTCTGAGAGCCAAAACAGAATTTATTCCAGTCATGAATGCCTACTTCTCTCCCACCTCCCCACCACATCAGCCTTCTGTCCTGCTCTCTTGGCAACAGACTGTCCACACCCCACACTGTCTCCAAAATAAGACTGGCTAGTCTCTATTGAGAAAGGGAGGGCTGGAGTGGGGGCACCTATTGATCCCACAGAGGACTAAGAGCTGGCACTTTAGGAAAACCAGAGACAAAATGTCTGGTGAGTTCTCAGGGCCCTGGACAGGGCAGTTGGGCCTTTATGAGGAATCACTGATTTCGATTTCTCTAAAGACAGCCTTAAGATAGTAAATTAAATATCAGCAATTTTCTTATCATCATGAACCTGAATCTGCTATATTTTAAATTTCTACCCATTGGCTTTAATTTTGTAGAATGTTAACCCATCTTAATTTGGATGCTATAATCCTTAAGTGCATCTAAGAAAGCACTTAAAAAAATCATCTACTTCAGATGGTTGACTTATCTTGGACTTTTGTGGAGCTGTGCTTGCCTATCTGTGCACCATACGTGTCTTCAAATCTGGATAGAAACTTTCTCCTTGATTTGTATTCTTTGTTCTAACATTTTGAAATTTTTTTAATAACTGTTTTTTGTTTTTGTTTGAGAAAGTCTCATTCCGTCACCCAGGTTGGAGTGCAGTGGTGCAGTCTCAGCTCACTGCAACTTCCACCCACCAGGTTCAAGCGATTCTTGGGCTTTAGCCTCCTGAGTAGCTGGAATTACAGGTGCACCACCACAACTGACTAATTTTTGTATTTTTTGTAGAGACAGGGTTTCACCATGTTGGCCAGGCTGATCTCTAAGTCCTAACCTCAAGTGTTCCACCTGCCTTGGCCTCCTAAAGTGCATGAACCACCATGCCAGGTCTTTTTTTTTTTTTTTTTTTTTTTTAAATAATGAAAGCAATACGTATTCACTATAGAAATTTGGGGCTGAATGCAGTGGCTCACGCCCATAATCCCAACACTTTGGCAGGTCAAGGCAGGAGGATTGCTTGAGCCCAGGAACTTGAGACTAGCTTATATACCAAAGCAAGACCCTATCTCTACCAAAAAAAAACAAAAAAGTTAAAAAACTAGCCAGGCATGGTGGTACATGGCTGTAGTCCCAGCTGGGAGGGATGGGGCAGGGGGAATCACTTGACCCCAGGAGTTTGAGGCTGAAGTGAGCTATGATCACACCACTGCACTCCAGCCTAAGGGAACAAGTGAGAGTTTGTCAAAGAAAGAAAGGGAGGGAGGAAAGAAAGGGAGGGAGGGAGGAAAGAAAGGGAAGGAGGAAAGAAAGGGAGGGAGGGAGGGAGGGAGGAAAGAAAGGGAGGGAGGGAGGGAAGAGAGGGAGGGAGGGAGGAAGGAAGGACGAGGGGGAGGAAGGAGCATGGAGGGGAGGAAGGAAGGATGGGGGAGGAAGGAAGGATGGGGGAGGAAGGAAGGATGGGGGAGGAAGGAAGGATGAGGGGGAGGAAGGAGGATGGGGGAGGAGGGAGGGAGGAAGGAGGGAAGGAAGGAGGGAAGGAGGAGGGAAGGATGAGGGAAGGGAGGGGGAAGGGAGGGGGGAAGGGAGGGGGAAGGGAGGGGGGAAGGGAGGGGGAAGGGAGGGGGGAAGGGAGGGGGGAAGGGAGGGGGGAGGGGAGGGGGGAAGGGAGGGGGGAAGGGGGGAAGGGAGGGGGGAAGGGGGGAAGGGAGGGGGGAAGGGGGGAAGGGAGGGGGGAAGGGAGGGGGGAAGGGAGGGGGGAAGGGAGGGGGAAGGGAGGGGGGAAGGGAGGGGGAAGGGAGGGGGGAAGGGAGGGGGGAAGGGAGGGGGGAAGGGAGGGAGGAGGGGAGGGGGGAAGGGAGGGGGGAAGGGAGGGAGGGAGGGGGGAAGGGAGGGGGGAAGGGAGGGAGGAGGGGAGGGGGGAAGGGAGGGAGGAGGGGAAGGGGTAAGGGAGGGGGTAAGGGAGGGGGGAAGGGAGGGGGAAGGGAGGGAGGGTGAAGGGGGGAGGGGAGGGGAAGGGGAAGAGGGGAAGGGAGGCAAGGAAGGAAGGGAAAGGGGAAGGATGGGAAAGGGAGGCAAGGAAGGAAGGGAAAGGGGAAGGATGGGGGAAGGGAGGGAGGAAGGAAGGGAAGGAGGAAGGGAAGGGGGAGGAAGGGAGGAGGAAGGGAAGGGAGGAGGAAGGGAGGGAGGAAGGGAAGGAGGAAGGGAGGAGGAAGGGAGGGAAGGGAGGGAAGGGAAGGGAGAGGAGGGAAGGGAGGGAAGGAGGAAGGGAGGGAGGGAGGGAGGGAAGGAGGAGGGAGGGAGGGAGGGAAGGGAGGGGGAGGGAGGGAGGGAGGGAGGGGGAAGGGAAGGAGGGAGGGAGGGAGGAAGGGAGGGAAGGGGGAGGAAGGGAGGGAGGGAGGGAGGGAGGGAGGAAGGGAAGGGGAGGGAGGGAGGGAAGGGAGGGAAGGGAGGGAGGGAGGGAGGAGGAGGAGGGAGGGAGGGAGGGAAGGAGGAAGGGAGGGAGGGAGGGAGGAAGGAGGGAGGGAGGGAAGGGGAAGGGAGGGAGGGAGGGAAGGAGGAAGGGAGGGAGGGAGGGAAGGAGGGAAGGAGGGAGGGAAGGAGGAAGGGAGGGAAGGAGGGAGGGAAGGCGGAAGGGAGGGAAGGAGGGAGGGAAGGCGGAAGGGAGGGAGGGAGGGAAGGAGGAAAGGAGGGAGGGAGGAAAGGAGGGAGGGAGGAAAGGAGGGAGGGAAGGAGGAAAGGAGGGAGGGAGGGAGGGAAGGAGGAAGGGAGGGAGGGAGGGAAGGAGGAAGGGAAGGAAGGGAGGGAGGCAGGGGAGGGAGGGAGGGAGGGGGGAAGGGAGGAAGGCAGGGGAGGGAGGGAGGGAGGGGGGAAGGGAGGAAGGCAGGGGAGGGAGGGAGGGAGGGGGGAAGGGAGGAAGGCAGGGGAGGGAGGGAGGGAGGGGGGAAGGGAGGAAGGCAGGGGAGGGAGGGAGGAGGGAAGGGAGGAAGGCAGGGGAGGGAGGGAGGAGGGAAGGCAGGGAGGGGGGAAGGGAGGGAAGGAGGAGGGGAAGGAGGAAGGGGGGAGGAGGAGAGAGGGAGTAGGAGGGGGGAGGAGGGGAGGGGGGAGGAGGGGAGGGGGGAGGAGGGGAGGGGGGAAGAGGGGAGGGGGGAAGAGGGGAGGGGGGAAGAGGGGAGGGGGGAAGAGGGGAGGGGGGAGGGGGAGAAGGGGGAGGAAGGGGGGAGGAGGAGGGGGAGGAGGGGGAGGAGGGGGAGGAAGGGGGAGGAGGAGGGGGAGGAGGGGGAGGAGGGGGAGGAAGGGGGGAGGAGGAGGGGGGAGGAAGGGGGGAGGAGGGGGGAGGAAGGGGGGAGGAGGAGGGGGGAGGAAGGGGGGAGGAGGATGGGGGAGGAGGAGGGGGAGGAAGGGGGGAGGAGGAGGGGGGAGGAAGGGGGGAGGAGGAGGGGGGAGGAAGGGGGGAGGGGAGGGAAGAAGGTAGGTAGGTTTGGAAAATACGTTAGAGTGTACATTGATAAATAATCACCATTACCCGAATATACTCCGTTAATATACGCTCATTTGTCCCCCTATCCAGCCTTTCATGTATTTTGGATGGGTGGATGGATGGAAGGATGGATGGATGGATTTAATAGTTGGTGTTCTATGAAATGTACGGCATAAGTTCCTCATTTTTGTCTCTTCATATTATGAACTTTTCCTCAAGTCATGTATATTATCCCATATTTCTTTGAAGTTTTGTTATGGTCCACAAATTGGCTGCACCGTAATTATTTTAACTAAGTGTTTTTGGTCTTGGTTTTTTTTTGTTTTGTTTTGTATTTTATTTTTAATTGACACATAATTGTACATATATATGGAGTACAGAGTGATATTTTGATACATGTATACAATGTATAATGATCAAATTAGGGTAATTAGCATATCCATCACCTCAAACATTCTTCTTTTGTGTTGTGAACATTCAAAATCCTCTCTTCTAGCTTTTTGGACATATACAATAAATTATAGTTAACTGTATTCACCCTGCAATACTGCAGAACAGCAGAACTCATTCCTCCTATCTAGCTGTAATTTTGTATTCATTCACCAATCTCTTAACCCAAAGGAGAGTTAGAATAAATTCTCCAATACAGAACTAGGGTGTGAGAAGGGCCACTTAAGCTGAGAGGATAGTCCCATGACAGAACCCACGCACGCATACCTGACACTGTGAGTCAAGTCGTTCAGTTTAGAAGCTGGGTGATCAATGTCAAGAGGGGGCCCAACTGAGGGTGATTTCCAACAAGCATGGGCAGAAAACTTGCAGCAACACAGATCCCCACATTCTGCATGGCATTTGACTTGGAGGGGACTGGGAGAGAACAGGAAATAACTCCAAAACATTTGGCAGGGAAATAAAGAGTGATTTTATTTTAAATTTCTTTTGTTGGGTTTCTTTGATTGATGTTGGGGTGAAAAATTATATTACAAAAGAGACTTGTTTTCCATTTGCATTTCATCTTTTGCAAGTTGTCTACTAAGTTATCTGCCCAGTTTTCTAATGGAAGATTTATCTTTTTTTCTTGGTTTGTGAGAACTCTGTCTATATTAAATACACTAATTCTTTATCTTCTATTTTGCAAAAAAAAAAAAAAAAAACTCTAGGCTTTTTAGCCTTTTTTTTTATGGTAGTTTTCATATATGAAGCTTAAGGTGTATCCAGTTAATTCTATGCATTTTCTAAAGGATTTCTTTTTCTATCACCTTCTGCCTAGCTCTCCTCCCAGCTGGGACTGTTACCCCTTTAGGTCTGCCCATAAAGGTGAGCTGGGCAGGGAGTCTTCCCTAACCACACATCCTAGCCCCATCCCAACATCTTTTATCCTCCTGCATTCAAAGGTAAATTCTAGGAGGGCAAAAACTTCTGTTTTGTTCTCAGGTATAACTGCAGTGCCTGGAAGAAATAAACAGTTGTTGAAAACATGAACGTGTGGATAAAAGAGAATCAGAACTCTCCTGCCCCAGTCACAGTAGGTCCTTTTCTCATCCCTCCCTGTCCCCAAGTACCTGGGCCATATGCAGTTCCCACTATGTTTGCTTCTACCTGGTCCATCCATATCCAGGGAGTCATTGCCCAGTGCAATTTATAAGCTCAAAGCTACTGGGCGCATGGAATATTGCTCTTACCTGGACAAAGAAGTGTGGTGCTTAGAGACTGCAAAGATCCTTTGAGTTATTCAGCCTCCCTTCTACTTGGCTCTGTGGTTAATTTATGCCATTGGCTCAGACAGCTCTGGGGAGCAGCCCTGAGGATCCCTGCAGAGCAGGGCCTTCCGCATTTCTCCCCTGAATATTGTTTTAAAAGGACTTGGAGCAAACAGAAAGCAGGAAACAGATTTTCTTTAATGGTCAGCAGAGAAATGGCAAGAGGAACACAGCTAACTGTATTCAATTTACTAACCATGAAAATAATATTCCAGATGCCATGACGGTTAATTTTTAGACTTCAGAAGAATTTTTTTAAAGGAATTATTGGCCAGGCATGGTGCCTTATGCCTGTAATCCCAGTACTTTGGGAGGCCAAGGTGGAAGAATTGCTTGAGCCCAGGAATTTGAGACCAGCTTGGGACACACAGGGAGACCTCATCTGTGATGGTTAATACTGAGTGTCAGCTTGATTGGATTGAAGGATGCAAAGTATTGATCCAGGGTGTGTCTGTGAGGGTATTGCCAAAGGAAATTAATATCTGAGTCAGTGGGCACCATCTAATCAGCTGCCAGCGAATATAAAGCAGGCAGAAAAATGTGAAAAGGCTAGACTGGCCTAGCCTCCCAGCCTACATCTTTCTCCCATGCTGGATGCTTCCTTCTCCTCAAATATTGGACTACAAGTTCTTCAGTTCAGGGACTCAGACTGGTTCTCTTTCTCCTCAGTTTGCAGACCACCTATTATGGGACATTGTAATTGTGTGAGTTAATACTTAATAAACTCCCCGATGTATATATATCTATCATATTAGTTCTGTCCCTCTAGAGAACCCTAACATACCATCTCTACAAAAAAAATTAAATTAACTGGATACATTGGCATGAGAGCCTGTGGTTCCAGCTACTTGAGAGGCTGAGGTAGAAGGATCACTTGAGCCCAGCAGGTCTAAGCTGCTATGATCCTTAATCACACCACTGCATTCCAGCCTGGGCAACAGAGTGATCCTGTCTCAGAAAAATGAAAAACAGAACAGAACAAAAAACAAAAGAAAAGAAGGAAGGAAGGAACAGGGGAGGGGAGGGGAGGGGAGGGGAGGGGAGGGGAGGGGAGGGGAGGGGAGGGGAGGGGAGGGGAGGGGAGGGATTATTTAACTTAAAAACAAACCAAACAAAAAACTAACCCGGACTTCATTCTGCAGCATCTATCTAAACTGAATGAAAAAAGTTCACAAAAATTAGGCCCTAGTGGGTGATATTTGAGCAATGTTTTTAATAATTCTTAAAGCACTGTTTCATATATGAGAGCAGCAGTCATATGAAGTAGGGATTATTTTCATCTCCATTTAATAGATGAGGATCAGAGAGGTTAAGCAACTTGCCTAAAGGCACGCAGTACTAAGTAGAGGAGTCACCAATTCCAGTTTTTATACTAATATCAAATAGTTGAATACAAAGTCCATGGCCTCTGGTACACCACTCTGCAAATAAGTTCCTGTAAAGTGAATGTTTTTATGTGGATCATAAGGTTCTGCAAACAGATAGTTTAAGACTTTCAGAGGAAAGAATGTGTGGCTACCCCTAGTGATTTGGCAGATGTTTAGCACCTATTTGAGTGGTGCAGATGCTCCACACTGTGAGAATATCATGATCAATCACACTCAAAGCATACTTTCAAAGAACTTAAAGTCTTGTTGAGAAGATGGCATGAGTGGAAACAGAAGTATGCACTTTGACATGGATGTAAAAGATTGATCAGTTAAAATAAGTTTCCGGGTATAAGATCATGTAAGCATTTGGAGTTTATAGAAAGGAATTGTCGGCCGGGCGCGGTGGCTCAAGCCTGTAATCCCAGAACTTTGGGAGGCCGAGACGGGCGGATCACGAGGTCAGGAGATCGAGACCATCCTGGCTAACACGGTGAAACCCCGTCTCTACTAAAAATTACAAAAAACTAGCCGGGCGAGGTGGCGGGTGCCTGTAGTCCCAGCTACTCGGGAGGCTGAGGCAGGAGAATGGCGTGAACCCGGGAGGCAGAGCTTGCAGTGAGCTGAGATCCGGCCACTGTACTCCAGCCTGGGTGACAGAGCAAGACTCCATCTCAAAAAAAAAAAAAAAAAAAGAAAGGAATTGTCAGCTTCCCTGTCATTTTAACTGAAGTATCTAAACTAATTTTAGTTCTGAAAATAGAGAAATTCTAGCTTCATGCTTGTCTATAAGTATTCAAGACAGTAAGCAATTTATCCATGCTAAATTGGAAGCAACAGGCAGGATTTGTAAAGTCTCCTTTTATTTGTATTTAAAGAGGGAGATTCAATTTATTCCAAATTTATTATCCATAAGTAGATAGAATTTGTCCCTTGCTCCAATCTAGTTTTGAAAGATTATGGGAAATTATAGAGGAAATACATAAAATATACTGACCATGAGCTCAAATGGAGCAGGAAAATGGAGAAAAAAGGATCTCTCATTGCTGCCTGATATGAGAGTCACCATGGTTGTGTACAAACCCAACTATAAGGCAAGATTGTAATTAATCCCCACCCCAACTTCCAAAGCTTCAAGAATATCAGATAAACCCCTCCAGCACACTGTGCCAGAAGGAGTAAAAGCTAAGTGATAAATATGCTACCATAAATCTTCTTAAAGTGCCCTTCTGCCATGGGCTCCCCATATTCCTGCTCCCCATCCCTTTCCAGCTCCTGCATCTAACTCTTCTGGAATTTTTTTTTTAAAGGTATTTCTACTGATCTAGTAGATAAGTGGACCCGGATAGGGATAAAAATTGGTGACCTTGATTTGGCAATAACTATCAAATGTTTAAAACCTTCATACCTTTTCACTCCAAATTAATACTCTTAGGAATTTGCCCAAAAGAAATAGTGAACAATGAATATAAATACATATCTGCAAGTATTATTTAAAATAATTTAAAAATGTAAACAACTTAAATATGTATAAATGTTGACCTTAAGTATGCTCTGCCAATACATTGAATTGAAAGTAATATAGAAGATATACAAGAAAAGATTAATAGAATTTACCATATAAAAATACAAAAAAAAATGGCAAAAAATAACATTTAAAAAATCAAAAGACAAACGAGTAACATATTTGCAATATATATGACAGGCAAGCTAATTTATTTGATATAAAAAGAGCTCTTTAAAATCAACAAGAAGAAAATCTAATAAATATTGACCAATAACCAAGATGCTCAATCTTACACAATTAAAGAAATGTAAACTATATTAGTAGCTACATTCCATTTTTCTTCTATAATAAAGACAAAATAGTATCCAATTATGACCAGAATTTAGAGAAAATTTTGTTCTCATTCATTTTTTGGTAGAAGTATAATTTGATGCACTCTCTTTAAAAGATAATTTGATAATCTACCAAAATGTGAAATCCTTAAATGTTTCTACTACAGGAATGTATCCTTGTACACATATTTACACAGGTGGATTAAAATGTATACATAGGATATTTACAGCAGTGTTGTTTATAATATCAAAAACCTGGAACAAAATAAATAAATTACGGCACACCCACACAATGGAATGCTATGCTGTTGTTAGGCAGAATGAGCTAACTGTATATATACTGATAGAGAAGGCATCATTCAACATAGATGGATACTTATGATAAGTAAAAGAAAGTTAAAGAATATTAAGTGTAAATAATTCCATCTGCAATACACACACACACACACACACACACACACATATACACATCTTTTTCCACAGAAGCATAGAAAACTTCTTAGAAGATATGAAAGAAATATGAATAGTGGTGACTTCCAAAGAATACAACTTAAGGGTAAGGGAGATTTTATACTTTATTTCATACCATTCTGAACTATTTGATTTTTTTTTCAACATAATTTTTAAAAACACTAGCATGAACCATTCATTGAGCCATTATGAATCACTAACTCTCTTCCAGGAATTGCTTAGATGCTGGGGACACAGACACAGTGGTGAGCAGGAAGACACCATCTTTTCTCAAGTGGTAAATAACATGAAATGAAAAGACTCTTACAATAGAGGGAGGGAGACTATGGTCACGGGGAGAATGGTCTGACCTTAAAAGCGTCAGGCAGAAAGAGGCTTAACTTTTTTTTTTTTTTTTTGAGATGAAGTCTTACTCTGTTACCCAGGCTGGAGTGCAGTGGCGCTATCTCAGCTCACTGCAACTTACACCTCCCAGGTTCAAGCAATTCTCCTGCCTCAGCCTCTCCAGTAGCTGGGACTCTACAGATACATGCCACCATGCCTGGCTAATTTTTGTAATTTTTATTTTTAGTAGAGATAGGGTTTCACTATATTGGCCAGGCTGGTCTTGAACTCCTGACCCTGTGTGATCCACCCACCTTGGCGGAAGCTTAACTTTTACAAGGAGGAGTAAACAAGAACGGGTATGATGGCATTATCAGACAGTTGAAGAAAGACTTTTTCTTTGTTGTTGCCCTATTTTCAGGAGGGATCCTGAAGTGGGGCTATTTCTCTGGGTCAAGATTCAGTGGCCTGTGGGGAAAGGAGAGAAGCATAACTAAAGTTTGACCAAGACAAGTTAGTGGGTATTTTGTTCAGATTTATCAGTAGGAATCAATAGTCCAGCTGATCATGTTGACACTAGACCCTGGTGTCTAGTGTCATCAGGGTCTGGTTCATTCTGTCACCCTGTGTCTGGGTCATTCATAGGTAAATGAGGGGGTTTATCCATGAATCTTATCTACGCCACATTGGGAATATTTCTTCTTTTCAGTAAGCCACTTCCAGAACACAAAGGAAATAGGTGACTTCTTAGCCATGGCTGTTTTCCAGGAGGATGGGGCTCAGGAAGAGTTTAACACCATCAAGGATAATCACAGCCCTCAAAGAACTTTAACTGGGGGAGGAGAGATTTATAAATTAAACCATCAAATAATAGAATCAATAATAAACAAAAGTTAAATAACTGCTTTAAGATGCTTTCACAATGACTGCTGGGCCCGGAGGAGGCTGTGTCAAGTCCACATTTAGCTCCGTGGCTTTGCAGTTTCAAACATGCATCTGTATCTGTCCAGGACCAGAGATCACTGTAATAGAACAGATGGCACTGAAATGGACCTGATTATGTACAAAGATGTAGGATTCATTACAGCTCAATGAGGGAAGGAAAGGATTACCCAATAAATGGTGTTAGGACAATTAACTACCAATTTGAAGAAACAGTAATTTCAAAATCTCACTTCATGTATGCACTGACATAAATTCCAGTTGGGTGGAAGTTAAATGTTTTCATTCGCAACACCAAAATCTCAGAAAGAAGTAGAATTAGATATTCTCCCAATCTTTAGAGGAAAAAGAACTTTAGGCCAGGCGCAGTGGCTCATGCCTGTAATCCCAGCACTCTGGGAGGCCGAGATGGGCACATCACTTGAGGTCAATAGTTTGAGACCAGCCTGGACAACATGGTATAAACCCGTCTCCACCAAAAAACACAAAAATTGTTGGGCATGTGGCGCGTGCCTGTAGTCCCAGCTACTCAGGAGGCTGAGGCAGGAGAATTACTTGAACCCGGGAGGCAGAAGTTGCAGTGAGCCAAGATCGCGCCACTGCACTCCAGCCTGGGAGACAGAGGAAGACTCCGTCTCAAAAAAAAAAAAAAGGAAATTTATAAGTTTAGAAAAATGCAAGGCATAAAAAGAAAGGGTAAGTTCTATAGGTTTGACTACCAAAAAAAAAAAAGGAAAATACAAAACCAAACAGCAAACAGAAAAGTTTCTGCCAACATAACAAATAGGCACTACGTTTAATATTTAAGATCTAATCTGTATTGCTCAGAAAAAAGTTAGGACTCTAAAATATCAATGGGCAAAATACACTCACAAAAGCAGCACTGTAACTAGCAAAAAAAAGATTTGAGATGTTTGGTTCCCAGAGAATAAGAATGTAAATTAAAATACCAAGGTATCATTTTCCTCCAGTATTAGGTTGGTGCAAAAGTAATTGCGTTTTTGCCATTACTTTTAAGTGGCAAAAACTGCAATTACTTTTGCACCAACCTAATAAATTGCCATAAACATAAAAATAATAATTGCCATAAACTTAAAAATAATACCTCTGGGGCTTCTGTTTCTGGTTAGGATGTAGAAAGCCACAGGTGAAGGCCAGGCGTGCTGGCTCATGTCTGTAATCCCAGCACTATGGGAGGCCAAGGCAGGTGGATCACTGCAGGTCAGGAGTTTGAGACCAGCCTTCGCCTAGAGATGGCGAAACCCCATCTCTACTAAAAATACAAAATTAGCCTGGCATGGTGGCATGCACCTGTAGTCCCAGTTACTGGGGAGGCTGAGGCAGGAGAATAGCTTGAACCCAGGAGGTGGAAGTTGCAGTGAGTCGAGATTACACCACTGCACTCCAGCCTGGGCAATAGAGCAAGACTTCATCAGAAAATTAAGAAAAAGAAAGAAAGAAAGACAGAAGGAAAGACAGAAAGAAAGGAGGGAGTGAGGGAAAGGAAGGAAAGAAAAGAAAAAAAGGAAGGAAAGAAAGGAAGGGAAGAAAGGAAGGAAAGAAAGGAATCAATTAGAATCCCCAAAAGCCCTAGCAACAGAGCCAGTCTACTCCTGCTACATGCCAATGCTTTCTCACAGTCCTTCCTCAAGTGCAAAGGGACAATAGGCCAAAGGCTAAAGTCAAGGCAGGAGAACTGAGAAAATCATCTTGAGGTACAGAGGACCTTCCCCAAGTGAGAGACAGTGGTTTGCTAAAGGCTGGGTACAGGAAAGGAGAGCTGAGAAAAATCCCTTACGGGACGTAAGTGCAGCACAGTGGCCTTCCTAAGAGTGAAAGCAGGCCCCAAGGGTGGAGAGAGGTCTCCCAAGTTGCAAAAACCCAGTAGCAGGACCCCAAACCCAACCTGGCAGTTGTCTGCAAAGCAGAAAGAAAGAAAACCCTCCCATGGTTCAGAAAGCTGGTAACAGAGTTATAAAGCATCAAAAGGATTTTTGTTTTTTTAAGTCTCACTAGTGCTCAGATCCCAAGCCCTGATGAAAGGATAGTCCTGATACCATTCTCAAAACATTCGAAGCCAGTGGTGAACTGGATCAAACTAGATCAAACTCTGCTCAACTATAACCTTTCATTGACTCAGACTCTTTTTGTTTTTGTTTTTGTTTTTGTTTTGAGACAGTCTCGCTCTGTTGCCCAGGCTGGAGTGCAATGGTGGGATCTTAGTTCACTGCAGCCTCTGCCTCCCGGGTAGCTGGGATTACAGGTATGTGCCACCACGCCCAGCTAATTTTTGTATTTTTAGTAGAGATGAGGTTTCACCATGTTGGCTAGGCTAGTCTTGAATTCATGACCTCAGGTGATCCTCCTGCCTCGGCCTCCCAAAGTGATAGGATTACAGGCATGAGCCACGGGCACCTGGCTTCAGTCTTTCATGCTAACAGTCTGATCAAAGGGACATAACCTTTTTTTCTTTTTCTTTTTTTTTTTTTTTTTTTTTTTTTTTTGAGGTAGAGTCTTACTCTGTCACCCAGGCTGGAACACAGTGGCGCAATTTCATCTCACTATAACCTCCACCTCCTAGGTTCAAGCAAGTTTCTCGTCTCAGCCTCCTGAGTAGCTGAGACTACAGGCATGTGCCACCACACTCAGCTAATTTTTGTATTTTTAGTAGAGGCGGGGTTTCCCCATGTTGGGCAGGCTGGTCTCTAACTTCTGACCTCAGGTGATCTGCCCACCTCAGCCTCCCAAAGTGCTGGCATTACAGGCGTGAGCCACCACTCCCAGCCAACAAAATCTTTAATGTGGGCGAACATATGTTAAGTATGTTAAAGAATTCACTCATATGAAGAATCTAAAAAAAGTCAAACTCATTAATATAGTAGAATGGTGGTGACAGAGGCTTTGGTTAGAGTTAGGGGGATTAACGTGATGTTAGTCAAAAGACACAAAATTTTAGTGAGGCAGGAGGAATAAGTTTGAGAGCTATTGTACAAGATGGTAACTATAGTTAATAACAGTGTACTATATTTTTGAAAATTGTTAAGAAAGTAGATTTTAAGTGTTTTCACCATAAGATATGGTAAGCATATGAAATAAAGGGTATGTTAATTAGCTTGATTTAGCCGTTTCACAATGTTTACATATTTCAAAACATTATACTGTACACCATATGTATGTGTGTATATATACACACCATTTTTAGTTGTCCATTTTTATTTTTTAAAATTTTTTTATTCCCATAGGTTTTGGGAAACAGGTGGTGGTATTTGGTTACATGAATAAGTTCTTTAGTGGTGATTTGTGAGATTTTGGTGCACCCATCACCTGAGTAGTATACACTGAACGCAATTTGCAGCCTTTTATCCCTCACTCCCTTCCTACCACTTCCCTCTGAGTCCCCAAAGTCCACTATGTATGCCTTTGCATCCTCATAGCTTAGCTCCCACTTATGAGTGAGAAAATACGACGTTTGGTTTTCCATGCCTAAGTTATTTCACTTAGAATAATAGTCTCCAATCCCATCCAGGTTGCTGCAAATGCCATTAATTCATTTGTTTTTATGGTTGAGTATCCACACCGATATCTTTTTATTTTTGTATTATGGCCATTCTTGTAGGAGTAAGGTGGTATCACATTGTGGTTTTGATTTGCATTTCCTTGATCTTTAGTGATATTGAACATTTTTTCACATGTTTCTTGGCCATTTGCGTATCTTCTAACAAAACAGAAAACTACAGACTAATATCCGTGATGAACATAGATGCAAAAATCCTTAACAAAATACTAGCTAACCGAATCCAACAACATATCAAAAAGATAAACCACCATAATCAAGTGGGTTTCATAACAGGGATGCAGGGATGGTTTAACATATGCAAGTCAATAAATGTGATACACGACATAAACACAATTAAAAGCAAAAATCACATGATCATCTCAACAGATACAGAAAAAGCATTTGACAAAATCCAGCATCCCCTTATGGTTAAAACCCTCAGCAAAATCGGCATACAAGGGACATAAGGTAATAAAAGCCATCTATGACAAACCCACAGCCAACACAACACTGAATGGGGAAAAGTTTAAAGCATTCCCTCTGAGAACTGGGACAAGACAAGTATGCCCACTCTCACCACTTCTATTCAACATAGTACTGGAAGTGCTAGCCAGACAAGAGAAAGAAAAGAGGAAATCAAATTGTTGCTGTTTGCTGATGATATAATTGTGCATCTAGAAAACCCTAAAGACTCCTCCAAAAAGCTCCTATAACTGATAAGTGAATTCAGCAAAGTTTCAGGATACAACATTAATGTACACAAATCAGTAGTTCTGCTATACACCGACAGTGACCAAGCTGAGAATCAAATCAAGAACTCAAGCACTTTTACAATAGCTGCAAATAAAATACTTAGGAATATACCTAACCAAAAAGGTGAAAGACTTCTACAAGGAAAATTACAAAACAAGGCTGAAAGAAATCATAGATGACACAAATAGAAATACATCTCATGGTCATGAATGGGTGGAATCAATATTGTGAAAATGGCCATACTGCCAAGAGCAATCTACAAATTCTATGCAATTCCCATCAAAATAACATCATTCTTCACAGAAATAGAAAAAAAAAATCCTAAAATTCATATGGAACCAAAAAAGAGCCCACATAGCCAAAGCAAGGCTAAGCAAAAAACAAATCTGGAGGCATCACATTGCCTGATTTCAAACTATACTATAAGGCCATCGTCACCAAAACACCATGGTACTGGTATAAAAATAGGCACATACCCCAATGTAACAGAATAGAGAACTCAGAAATAAACCCAAATGCTCACAGCCGACTGATCTTTCACAAAGCAAACAAAAACATAAAATGGGGAAAGGATGCCCTATTCAATAACAGGTGCTGGGATAACTGGCTAGCTACATGTAGGAGAATGAAACTGGATCCTCATCTCTCACCTTATATAAAACTCAACTCAAGATGGATCAAGGACTTAAATCTAAGACCTGAAACTATAAAAATTCTAGAAGATAACATCTGAAAAACCCTTCTAGATGTTGGCTTAGGCAAGGATTTCACGACCAAGAACCCAGAAGCAAATGCAATAAAAACAAAGATAAGTGGGACTTAATTAAACTAAAGAGTTTTTGCATGGCAAAAGAACAGTCAGCAGAGTACACAGACAACCCACAGAGTGGGAGAAAATTCACAATCTATACATCTGACAAAGGACTAATATCCAGAATCTACAACAAATTCTAACAAATTAGCAAGAAAAAAACAAACAATCTCATCAAAAAGTGGGCTAAGGACATGAATAGACAATTCTCAAAAGAAGATAATTGTCCATTTTTAAAAAGCATAAATTTTTTAAAAGAGTCTTGGGAAAAGAAGTACAATATGTGTGAATAAATGGGGACTTTTAGCAGAGATGGGAACTATTTAAAACATTAAATGGCCATGTTATTAATTTTTTTAAAAAACATTAATTGTTTAAAACAACAATTATAATAATGAATTATAGAGTTTGGAGCATATGTAGCAACAAAACATATGACAACAGGAGCAAGAGGAGGGGAGTGAGGTAAATATAATGATACTGTTGTAGTGTTCTTACCTTGTTCGTGAAGTAGCTATAATTTTAAAACACACATTGCTAAACAAATGATTCACAGAATCATCTATAGAGAAATTTCACACCAAAATTAGGTATAGTTAAAAAGCTGCTAGGTGCAGTGGCTCATGCCTGTAATGCCAACAATTTCAGAGGCAGAGGCTAAAGAATTTCTTGAGCTCAGGAGTTTGAGACCAGCCTGGGCAACATAGTGAAACCTTGTCTCTACAAATATATATTTTTAAAATATATATTTTAAAATTAGCCAGGCATGGTGGAGCACCTGTGATTACAAATACTCAGGAGGCTGAGTGGGAGGATCGCTTGAGCCCTGACAGTCAAGGCTGCAGTAAGCCATGATCATACCATTGCACTCCAGCCTGTGAGATAGAGAAAGACTCCATCTAAAAAAAAAAAAAAAGCTAATAAAATACTTAATTCACCTACAAGGATACAGAAAAGGAGGGAGGAAAAACAAACAGACGGGATACATAGAAAACCAATATCAAGATGGTAGAACTAAACCCAATCATATTCATAATCATATTAAATGTAAATAAACTGCTCTACTTTAAAGGCAGAGATTATCTGACTGTATAAAGAAACAAGACCCAACTATAGCCATTTATAAGAAAGATACTTTAAAGATGCAGAAGAGATAAAAAATAAAAGGACAGAAAACATATACCACACAAATGCTAAACATGTGACTATATCAATAATACAGAAAGTAGTTTTCAAGACAAAGCGTAGTATTATTGAAGATAATTGGGACATCTTGTAACAATAGAAGGCTAAATTCATCAAGATAACAATCATGAGGGTCTATACGCCTAATAACGGAGCAACAAAATACAGGAAGCAGAAAATGAGATTAGTAAAAGGAGAAATAAAGGAAATCTACAGCAATAGTTAGAGACTTTAACATCTCTCTCAGTAATTTATAGAATGAGTACACAAAAATGTCAGTAAGGATGCAGATTTTAAAACAATTTGATGTTTACAGAGCACTGTACCCAAACATTTCAGAAAGATTTTGTTCAATTGCCTATGAAATAAATGTATAGATAAATCATATTCTGGGCCATAAATAACTCTGAATACACTTCAAATAATATAAACATACAAAGTATATTATGTGACCACAAAAATATAAAGTTTAAAATCAGTAACAGTAGGATATTTAGAAAATCTCCAAATATTTTGAAGTTAAAAGACACATTTCTAAAATATTCATGGGCAGATAAAAGATCAAAAAAGAAATTAGAAATATATTTAATTGGTTATACAAACACAACACAATAAAATTTGTAAAATGCAATTTAAACAATATTTTAATGAAAATTTATAGCTTTTAATACCTATACTAGAAAAGCAAAAAAAAAACCCCATAAAGTCAATTATCTAAGCTTCCACCTTAAGAAGATTGATAAAGGAGAACAAAATGAATCCAAAGTAGAAAAAAGCAAATAATAAGAGTAGAAATCAAAGTATGAGTAAATGAAGAAACGACAGAGTAAATTAGTAGAGTCATAATTAGTCTCTGAAAAAATTAATGAAGTTAATAAACCTATACCAAATCTAATCAAGAAATAAAAAGAGATAACACAGATGATCAGGAATGAAAAAAAAATACTTTCACCACAAATCCTTTCAATATTGAAAGGAAAATAAGAAATAATTATGAACACTTCAAAGACAATAAATTTCACAACTGATATAAAGTGGACAAATTTCTTGAAAAAATTAAAACTTTCCAAAACTGAAACAAAATCTAGTCTCAAACTTTTTATAAATTGAATTTGTAATTTTCAAAAAATTTACACCAAAGAAAAGTTCACTCCCAAATAGCTTTAGTAATGAATCATATCAAGCATTTAAAAAATAATAATGCCACTCTCTAAAACAAACTCTTTTAAAAATAGAGAAGAATGCACTCCTCTATTTGTTTCATATGGCACTTTTTAAAATAGAGGCAGATGAAACACTTCCCTATTTGTGTTATAAGGCAATCTGAACCTTGAAACCGAATCTTAAAAAAGATATTACAATAAAAGACAATTACAGAACAATGTCTTTCATGAGCATAAACATGACGGCCCTTAACAAAATATTTCTGCATCAAATTCATATATGTATAAAAGAATAATACATCATGAACTGAGATTTGTCCCAAGAATGCAAGGGTTTTTTAGCCATACGAAATATAATCAATGTAATTCACAAAATTAACAGAATATAAAAGAAAATTTATGTGTTTATATTGATAGATGCAGAAAAAGCATCTGACAAAATGCAATATTTTAAGCATTATTTTTAATATCTCAGATTTTTTCTAGGAAGTGGTTTCCAAGAACACCACTTCCTCACTCTGATAAAAGACACCAAAAAATCTAACAACAAATATCCTACTTAATAATGATGTAAGATTAGGAGCAAGGCACTAATGTCCTCTCTTGCTACTTCTACAAAACATTGTATTGAGATCCTAGCCAATGCAATAAGAAAAAGAAAGAAAAGTCAGACAAATTGGAAAGGAAGAAGTAAAGCTATCTTTATTTACAGACCACATGATTTGTATGTAGAGAACCTTAAGAAATCTATAAAAATATTATATGAAATAAATGGTAATATATTAAGATTATAGGATAAAATATCAATATACAAAAATTAGTTGTATTTCTATACTCTTGATGAATACTGTCAGTGAATTATTGGAAAATAAAATTTAAAATATTATCTAAAATAGCAAATTACAAAATATTTATAATATCAAATTCTTAGGAATCAATCTAATAAAAGATGGACCAGACCTCTACACTGAAAGTAAAAAACATTGCTAAAAGAAGTTAAAGATCTGTTAATAACTAAATGGCAAGATATATCATGTTTATTGATTGAATTACTCAATATTGTTAAATGTTTATTTTTCCAAAACTGATCTATAAATTTACAACAATCCTAATCCAAATACCAGCAAGCATTGTTGTAGAAATTGACAAGTTAGTTTCAATATTTATATGGATATGCAAAGAATTCAGAATAGCCAAACAATACTGACCAAGATAAACAAAGTAGAGGAATTACATTGCCTTATTTCAAGATTTATCATAAAGCTAGTATAATTGGCACTATGTAATCATATTTATAAAGCATTTAAGCTCACTGTAAAAGGCTAGCTGCTCCTGCTCAGATGGATAGAGCAGCATGTGGAGATTCACACTGTAAGCCTTCACTCCAAGAACTACCTCAGGAATATACCAATAAAGCTGAGATTCCACAGACCCTTTGAAGGAACTGGATCACCACCGCAGGGTCCCTGAGACACCAGAAAACAGTGAGTTGGCTTGCTTTCTCAGTGGGGAGGCTTGTGGTCTGGGACAAGTTCTCAACCCTGGTCACCAGCTGCCTGGAAATAGACTTGGTGCTATTGTGGGGGCATGGTGGGAGTGAGACTGGCCTTTGGGACTGCGGGCTGCATGGGATTGGGGTGAGGCCTGTGACTGTCAACTTTCCCTCATTTCCCTGGTGACCTGTATGACTCAGCAGAGGCAGCCATAATCCCCCTGGGAACATCATTCCTTTGGCCTGGGAACCATACCTGCATCCCCCATAGCAGCTGCAGCAAGCCCTGCCCAAGGAGTCTGAGCTTAGACACACCTATCCCTGCCCCAACCTGTAGGTCTTTGTCTACCCACCATGGCAGCCAAGAACAAAAGTCATAATCTCTTGGGAGCTCTTTGGCCCTGTCTACTCCCTAATAAACCTGAATACTTAACCAGGCGTTCCTAGGGCAAGCTTGCATCCTCCCTATAGTACTGCAGCAGCTTGAAAGTGCCACCTCCTGGCTGGAGGCCAACCAACACAAAACCAGTGCTCTAAACAAAAATACAACCAGGGACCCTCAAAGGACCCACTTTACTTCCATGCTACCTCCACTGGAGCAGGTGCTGGTATCTGTGGCTGAAAGACCTGAAGATGGATCACATCACAGGACTGTTTATGCATACTACCCTGTCCCAGCCAAGAGCCCAGTAGTTCCACTGGGTGGCTAGACCCAGAAAAGCAAACACAATCATTCCAATTTGGCTCTCAAGAAGCCCCATTCCCAGAGGAAGGGGAAGAACACCACATCAAGGGAGCACCCCCATGGGACAAAAGAATCTGAACAGCAGCCCTTGAGTCCCAGACCTTCCCTCTGACCTAGTGTACCCAAATGAGATGGAACCAGAAAAACAATTCTGGTAATATGACAAAATAAGGTCCTTAACCACCCTCAAAAGATCACACCAGCTCACCAGCAATGGATCCAAACCAAGATGAAATCTCTGAATTGCCAAAAAAAGAATTCAGAAGGTCAATTATTAAGCTAATCAAGGATGCACCAGAGAAAGGTGAACTCCAACTTAAAGAAATAAAAAACATGATACAGGATATAAAAGGAAAAATCTTCAGTGAAATAGATAGCATAAATAAAAAACAATCACAACTTCTGGAAAGCAAGGACACACTTAGATAAATGCAAAATGTACTGGAAAGTCTCAGCAATAGAATCGAACAAGGAGAGGAAGAACTTCAAAACTTGAAGACAAGGCTTTTGAATTAACCTAATCCACCAAATACAAAGAAAAAAGAATTTTAAAAAATGAACAAAGCCTCCAAGAAGTTTGGGACTATGTTAAATGCCCAAATCTAAGAATAATTCATGTTCCCAAAGAAGAGAAATCTAAAAGTTTGGAAAACATATTGAGGGAATAATCAAGGAAAACCTCCCCAGCCTTGCCAGAGATCTAGACATCCAAATACAAGAAGCTCAAAGACCACCTGGGAAATTCATCACAAAAAGATCATCACATAGGTACATAGTCATCAGGTTATCTAAAGTCAAGACAAAAGAATCTTAAGAGCTGTGAGGCAAAAGCATCAGGTAACCTACAAAGGAAAACACCATCAGTTTAACAGAAGATTTCTCAGCAGAAACCCTACAAGCTTAGAAGGGATTGGGGTCTTTCAGCCTCCTTAAACAAAATAATTATCAGCCAAGAATTTTGTATCCAACAAAACTAAACTTCGTAAATGAAGGAAAGATACAGACTTATCCAGACAAACAGATGCTGACAGAATTCGCCACTACCAAGCCAGCACTACAGGAACTGCTAAAATGAGCTCTAAATCTTAAAACAAATCCTCAAAATACAACAAAATAGAACCTCCTTAAAGCATAAATCTCACAGGACCTATATAACAATAACACAATGGAAAAAAAAGGTATTCAGGCAACAAATAGCACAATGAATAGAATAATACCTCACATCTCAATACTAACATTGAATGTAAATAGCCTAAATGCTCCACTTAAAAGATACAGAATAGCAGAAAGGATAAGAATTCACCAACCACATTTCTGCTGTCTTCAGGAGACTCACCCAACACATAAAGACTCACATAAATATAAGGTAAAGGGGTGGAAAAAGATATTCCATGCAAATGGACACCAAAAGTGAGCAGGAGTAGCTATTCTTATGTCAGACAATACAAACTTGAAGGCAACAGCAGTTCAAAAAGACAAAGAGGGACATTATATAATGATAAAAGGATTAGTCCAACAGGAAAATATCACAATCCTAAATATATGCAACTAACACTGGAGCTCCCAAATTTATAAAACAATTACTACTAGACCTAAGAAATGAGATAGACAGCAACACAATAATGTCAGGGGACTTTAATACTCCACTGACAGCACTAGACAGGTCATCAAGACAGAAAGTCAACAAAGAAACAATGCTACTGTGTGTGGTATTGGCATGATAGACAAATAGATAAACTGAATAGAATAGAAAGTTCAAAACTGGACCAAGATATATTCAGTCAGTTCATTTTCAATCAAGTTGCCAGGTCAATTTGAAGGGGAAAGAATTACCTTTTGAACAAATTGTGCTAAAACTCCTGAATATTCCTAAAGATAAAAAGACCTTCAATCCTTACCTCACTCTCCACATGAAAATCAATTTGAGATTTGACAAAAATCTAAATATAGAAGCTATAAATATGAAGCCTCTAAAAGCAAGCACAGAAAAACATCTTTCCAACTTTAGGACAGCAAAGATTCCCTAGGACACAAAAATGATTAATCTTAAGATTGAAAAATTGGTAAATGAGAGTACATAAAAGTTAAAATTTCCTTCTTATCAAAGACAGTATTGATAAAATGAATAGGCAAGTCACCAGCTGGGAAATAATATTCTCCATATATCTGAAAAAGAAATTGCATCCAGAATATATAAACTCTTGAAAGTTTATAACAAAAAGACAAACAACTCAAAAGCATGTTTTATAATTTTTTAAAGGGAATATCCAATAAGTGTATAAAAAACAAGTTTAAAAGGGGTTCAACATTATCAGTCATCAGGAAAAAATACATATATAGATATAGATAGAGATATAGATATGATATGATTTCCCTCCTACTAGAATGACTAAAATAAAACATATTGGCAATTTCAAATTTTGGCAAAGATGTGGAGCTACTGAAACTCTTATATACCTCTGATTGACATGTAAAATGCACAACCAGTCTGGATATTCATATAAAATTAACATACATCTATCCTCTGTCCCAGATATTACATGTTGAGGTATTTACCCCAGAGAAATGAAAACGTATGTCACCAAAAAATAGAAAATATTTTTCAATTGTATATGGATGTTTATAACAGCTTTATTTGTAAGAGCCTAAAATTTGAAATAACTCAAATGCTCATCGACAGGAGAATGGATACACTGGTATATTTATACAACAGAAAACTACTCAGTCAAAGAAAGGAATAAACCACTGATACATATAAAAATATGGATCAATCTTAATAACATTGTGTTGTACAAAAATAAAATCTAGACAAAAAGAATGTGTTTATTGGATTCCTTTCATATGAAGTCCAGGAACAAGCAAAAGAAATCTATGATGATAAAACTACATTAAAATCTAACACTGGATAATAAACAAAATGTGATAAATCTACTTTGTGGAATATATTTAAGCCATTTAAATTATATGTATGAAGATTATATAACATGCTGAGGACATATTTATACTGTAATCTGTTACATTCCTATATATATATATGCTCCCAACACAAAGAAACAATCAATGTTTAAGGTAATAGATATTCCAATTACCCTGATTTGATCACTACATTCACACTGTATGCATATATCAAAATATCACAAGTACCCCAGAAAGACATACAATCATTATGTATCAATTTTTAAAATTAATTTAAAAATACATAAAAAAAGATACTAGAAGGAAATAAACCATAATGATAAATTGTTCTTGTGTTGGTTTTGTAGGGTTATTTCTTTCTTTTCAGTTTGGTCATTTAAACTTTAATATTTTTCTTTTTAAAAATATCCATTTTTTCAGTTTTTTCTTGATATTTTTGTAATATTATATTTTTCTATTCAAGAATAAGGTATTTCCCTCTGATTATTCATGTATCATTTATGCCCTTCAGTCATTTTCTCCTTTGTTTAAATTGGTTTTTTACTGCACAAGAAATCCATGACTCAATTTTCATTATTTTTCATATGCAGTCCTTTCTCAGTATCCAGAGGGAATTGGTTCTAGGATGCTCATCAATACCAAAATTTACAAAATTTACTTCAATCAATACCAAAATTTACTCTTATATAAAATGTCATAGTATTTGTGTATAACCTATACTCTCCTCCCATATACTTTAAGTAATTTCTAGATTACTTATATACCTAACACAATGTTAATACTATGTAAGTAGTTATTTCATAATTATTTTAATTGTATTATTTTTCAAAATGTATTTTTTTATTTTTTTTCCCAACCATTTCAATCTAAGTTTGGTTGAATCCATGGATATAGAATCTATAGACACGCAGGGCCAACTGCATATAAAAGGAACTCTGTTTTACCCAATAGTTCTTAATTTCTAGAAAATAAATTTTTAACTGGGTTTTAATTTATGAATATAATAAATGGAATAGGCCTTTCCAGTGACTCAATACTCATGCCTACAGATCGAGTCATCATATGTAACAAAATGTTATATTATTAGAGGAAAAAATTAAATAGATTTACTTTGAAAACATCTGAAAATATTAGCAGTGTTATTCCCTGGGCAGTGAGATAAGGCTAATTTCCTTTGCCTTGCCTGCTTTTTCCCACAGTGAACATGTATTATTTTATGGTAAAAATAAATGGCAAAATTAAATCCTCATTTCAGGCTGAAGCCCTCCCAAAGCCCTGGGCCAACCCTGATCCCCACCAGGGGCAGGAAAACGCAGAGCTCCCTAGGCCTGAAACTTGCATCTCCCTCATGAGAGTCTCTGACTTAATGTTCTACTTCTGGTCACCAGGCCTTCAACTTCCTCTTCCTGGGCTACTCCCTGGACCTTAATAACCTGAAACTCTGGAGCTTCCTCTTCTGGCTCTCAGCCTTGCTCCTACCAGACCCACTGTCCACACAGCCATTGTGGGGAATTGCTTTGTGCAGGTAGTGCACGAAGTCCAGTAAGTGCAGGAAGCAGGGACCCTCAGACTGGCTCTCCCACTTGGTTGGTGCCTGGGCTCCTTGGTGTCATGCAGGCAGCTAGACCAATAGCTCCACCTACCTTCCCTCCCCTAAGCCCCAGCACCAAGAGATTGCTGAGCCATCACAGCTCCTGTTCCTGCCAGACCTTTATTAACCATGACAAGGGTTTGGAAAGCCTGTGAAACATCATCATCTCTCCTGTCTCCCTGTAGAAGCAAATAGAGTTAAAAGAGGCTGTGAGGGTGGAGTGGTGGCAGATGCGTCCCTGGAGAGCCCGGCTGCAGCCAGCCCTTCTCCCTGAATGTGTCTCCCCCTCTCGGCTCAGATCTTCTCGCAGGAGTCTGGCCAAACCTGCTGAAGAGCAGCTAAAGAGGTGACTGCAAATTGAAATGAACATGCTGCTGAAAAGAATTCAGAGCAGTGACAAATCGCTTTATGGGGCCCCAGCATATTACAGACAGCTGAGGACTCCCTCCCCACGCACCAGAGTATACATTCGAGATATGCGTTCCTCACCCCTCCCTCCTCCTAACCCCAGGAGTCCTTCAAAACAGGGAGAATGACCAAGCCCAAAGAGGAGAGGAAAGGAATCACTCAAATTAGAGGGAATCTCATTAAAATATGACTCTTCACTAGCTATGCAATCACTAATTGACTTTTCCTCCTCACTTTAATTTTGACACTGGTGTCTTGATTAATTAACTCTGTCACCAGAGCCCCAGGGTGCCACAGAAGGACTCACCAGGAGTTTCCTTCTCTGGGTTCCAGTCAGTTTGACAGGTAGGCTCTCCCTGGCCAGCTCCATGGGTAATGGCCTGAGCCCATCCTGGTCCCTTGAGGATACACTGAGACACATTGTAATTCTCTAACCACTAGCCACGGGGCCCAACTAGCAAGACAGTCAGAAAGCCTAGATTATTGCTCTCCTTCTCTGACAGCATAATAAATTCCCTTCTCTCTACATTCTTATACATATAGGAAGTTCATCAGGGAGACTGTGGCCAGTGGGAGAGACGGATCACCAGTGTTGTTTCTGGATATGCCACCTGGGAAATCATTTATCCACTCACTCATTCAGTTATACAGGGACTATTCGCTTGTAGCTGCCCTCTGCTAGACCAGGAGGGGAGGAAGTTCAAAAGAAGTATAAATTATAGGTCCTACATTTGAAACATTTATGGTTTTAGTTGAAAAGGCATGATATTCTCTTACAAAAACAAGTCAAGATTTGGTGTTCTGAAGAAAATCTCAAGGTGAGGGAAGCCCATTTTCTTGAATGTTATTGGCCATGTTTCCCCTCCTCTCTTCTGGGACCCTCTGGCATATCTGAAAGGTACACTGAGGAACCAGAGTGGGGCCACCACCGAGTGGAGCTTTGGGAGGAGACAAAAGGTCCAAGTTCTCTTCCTCTGCCTGGCTTTCTACATCTCCTCTCCTGAAATGAAGGGATAAGGGAGAAGCAGAAAACGTTCTAGGGAAGAGAAGCTCCCATTTCACCTCCTCCCCACTCCACCCCACAGAGGACAACGAATCCATGCTGGTTGATTGTTTGGCCAGGGCCAAACTGGGACATGGAGTCACGCTGCCCTAACAGTGGACTGGGGTCTGCCTCCTGGTCTACACTGCACTGGGGATGCTTTGACAGGGTGCTTCATATTCTTCTTTTGCTTCAGCTTATGTAGCAGAATGGTGTTCTGCCCCAAGACCCACTCCCCTTGAGCAAGCCCAATCATCTTGTCGTCTTCTCTCTCTTCCTTCCACATAGGAAAGAAAGAAAGATTTCATGACCTGACATTGACTTTTTATATAAATAGCTGGTGTGGGGATGGAGAGAAACACATAAGCCACAAGTGTGACTGCTTCCTACAGGCTAACTTACAAAAGCCCTCTGATTTGGAGCTGGGGGTCCACCCTAAGTAACAATAAAGTGCCATTTTGTTTTCCTTTTGCAATTTTTGTCTTATACATCTTTCTCTAGGAGATTCACAATGAGGAGTGCTGTGATCTTCTGCAGGATCTTAGTATTCCAGGGTCTTCTGTCCAAAGGCCATCCAGGAGTTCCTGGTGCCCTCTACAAATGGACAACCTAGGAGACCAGACTAGGGCCAAATCACTCACCCGTGTGTGTCTCACCCAGGCACATGGTGGGCCCGTCCTGACGGGATCCCCAGGCACACGGTGGGCCCGTCCTGACGGGATATCCAGGCACACTGTGGGCCTGTCCTGACGGTATTTCCAGGGCTCCGCCCTAATGGAACTTCCTTGCCATGTGCTCAGTATCTGAGACAACCCTTTCTAGAATACCCAATTTATTTCATCTCTTATTTTTATTCATCTATTTTTAACCTACCTTGCCATCAACATTGATGCCCTCTGGTTAAAACACATACACACACACCCCTAATGCCTTTCAGTAGCACTTAGAATAAAATCTGATCTCCCTTACCATAGCCTATATGGTAGATTAATTGTATTGTTGATCTCAACATCTCTAGCTCCTCTCTGTGGGAAAATTATACATTCAGACACCAATGACATCACACTTGGCTGTATAATTTGCTTTGGCCAATGGGATTGGCAACATCCACTTCCATGCACACACTTTAAGGCCATTATGTGGTTCTCCACTTTCTCTTTTCCCTCTTCCAGAATACCAGAAATGTCTCAGATAGGAGCTGTTCCATCTGCTTGAGTCCTGCAGTGGAGAAAGTGTGCAACTGACTCACAATGGACCTGCAGCATGAGTGATAAGTAGATGTCTTCATTGTATGCTACTGAAATTTGAGGGTCATATATCATCATGTGCTTTAGCCTAATCTGAATTATAGTTTTCTGCAATGTGATCTAAGCCTGACCACTTCTCCAATCTCATGTCCTACTTTCCACCCCCTCACCTGCTCCACACCACACACTCTGATCTGTCTCTGAACACAACAAGCTTGTTCTCACCTCAAAGCCTTTGCATGTGCTCTTCCCTATGCCTGGAATGCTTTTCCCTGACATTTTCAACTGGCTGGTTCTTTTCACTATTCAGATCTTGGTTCAAATGTTACCTTTCCTAAGAAAGGCCTTTTCTGAACCCATATCTAAGGTAATCTCCCACTCACTCTCTCTCACATTTTCCTGTTTTATTTTGCTTTTGTTCCTGGGTTCGTTTCCCTTACTGGAAAGATAATTTATGAGAGTACAGACCCTGTTCATCATATTTAATGCTCTATCTCCAGACACTAGAAAGTCACCTGATACATAGACAATAAATATGTATATACTAAATGAATCTCTCTCCTAAATTTTAAACCCATTTCAACCTCCAACTAGATACATTTTCCTGGAAGTCCTCACACTCAACAAATATGAAGCAGAATTGATAATTCTGTCCTCTCGTCTCTTAACCCCACCTCCTATTCAGCGTGTGTTCCCTGATGGACACTGCCCAAATCAGAAACCCCAGGGAATATTCCCTTCCCCTCTCCCGGACCTCCCCCACCCTCAGTCACCAGGCTGATTGTCTCTTTAAATCTCTCTCCAATCCAATCCGCTTCGTCTCCATTACCATGCACCTGCCCTCACTCAGACCCTCATCATCCCTTGCCTGGATTATCACAATCTTTGCAGAACAGGGTTCCTTGCTTCCAATTTTCTCCTCTCCCATCTGTGCAGCACACTGCCACCAGAATTATCTTTCTAAAATCTAATCATGTCACTCCCCTGTTTAGAAGGATTTCAAATGAGCTGCAGGATAAAACTTAACTCCTTGGAGGCTGGGCCATACCTTTGCTTTTTTGCTCCTGCCAGCTCCGACTCCCAGCATCTCTCCCACCCCTGTCTGCCCCTTGCCCCATCCAGTCATGCTGAAGCAGAGCAGCGGGTCCAACACAGGTTGGCACTCATTGTTACCTCTCCCTGTGATGCCCTGCTCCCTGCTAACACCGTGCCCTAACCACACACACACACACTCCCACAGCACCCACCTACTGACAGCTTTCTCTGCTACACAATCTGGATCATCCCAGTCTCCAGCACTCCCTCTGTGTAGCCTCTCCTGATCCTCCCTTTCCTCCTCCTATAAAAATCAGAATGCTGTAATTATGATTGCCAACCTTCTTTCACCTTCAACACTTTGTGCAAACCTCTTATCACATGGTTTGGGTAAAGGTTTGTCTCCTCCACAAGGCTGTGTGTTCCTTCAGTGCTCACACAACCTTTCCTGATGGAGCCCCGAGCATGTCACACAATGCTTGATAGATAGTATGTGCTTGATAAATCTTGCACCAGTAAGTGGATGGATAAAATAGATGGTATTAGGTATAAGGAGCATAATTGATGGGCTAATTACATTACAAGCTGGAGCACAGGTTTGCATGATATGACCAGGAAAAGAATGCAAATGATAGTTAGTGGGGCCAACCCTTAGTCTCACAAACAATTCTATCCTAATTAACCGACCCTACAAAGTGAACACCCGCCTGGTATAATAGGAAGAGAACCAGGATTTGAGGAGCCCTATGGACTCATTTGACTCTAACCCTTACTTGCACTTTGACCTTAGGTAAATGCTCTGGCCCAGACATTCTCATCTACAGCGTACACAGCTTTTCCCCATATGTATCTTATAAGAAAGGGCTTTACCAATGTTTCTCCCATTTTACATATTCTAAAAGAGGAATTAAGTGATGTCCCCAAACCACACAATTAGTAAGTGACAAAGTTACAACTTGAACCCAGGGTCTCTAGAGGTTTCTAAATTCTGTGCCCTCCTCGCTCCACTAGGTTGACTTTCCCTCAAATGACAGTGGTTGTAAGGAGATTACCTCCCTGTTCCCACAGCCTTTGAAATGCTCTGGTTTCAATACTCTCTTCACCCGGGGTTGCCTTTAATCACTTCTCCCACCTCAACTCTCAGTCTCCAAGCACCTATTCGGGCAAGCCTCAGGGAGAGTGAGTCGGGGGTCCTGACTCCTCACTTGGAAATGGAGGTTTCCCTCAAACTGAAGGCAGTAAGATCCTCAGCACAGCCCGTCAAAAATGCACACTGTGATTTTAGGAAAATTATCTTCCAACTGAATGCTATGTGAGGCCCAAAATAGCCCCTCCAGCCTTCCTATTTCTTAAATGCAGTTCTTAACAGTAATGATGGCACCTGTGGGGGAGGGAGAAAGGGGATTTAGGCTGAGAGTTGGTTTCATGTCACCTAAAAGGATTATTTTACACCATCAGAAAGATAATTCCCCTCCTACTGGGGGAGAATGGATTAGGTCTTTCCTTCAGATAGTACTTCATGAAAAGATTATTTGAAGATTATAGGACAAAATGGATACATTTGACAACATCTGCTAGGGCCAGGTTCTTTGGCTGTCTGCAAAATGGTCGTTATTTATGCAATTAGCAGATTGCTTGCTCTGGTGCTCATCTAGAGGCACACAACATGTGCGTAAGCAGCCTCTAGATGAGCACCAAAAATCCTGTTGTAAGTTTCCTTCCCCATCTCCTACCATTGTTAACTAAGACACAAAACGCCACCACCTCCAGGAGGCCTTCCCTGATCTCTCCATCCAGGAGTGGCTACTCTTTCCTCCAGACTCCTGCCTCTCTCTTTGAAGTTCTTGTCACGCTCTGCTTTGTGAAGAGCTCTACCCACGTGAGCCTTCTCCGCCTGGACCAGAGGCTTCCTCCCCCGTTGTCACTCAACCCCCATCAGGCCTTGCACAGAATAAGCAGTGAGAAGTGGAAAAGCCTCTCTGTGCACCAGCGAGGCTATGGAGGAAGGAGGGTCTCAGAGGCCTCTGCCTGGGGCGGTGCTCTGCAGATCTGAATCACGCCATATTGTTGTTGCCCACACAAGGGCTTTGGGGGCTGAGAACACATGGTGCGGTTCGCCTCCAGGAAACACTGCTGCCCACAGCACCTTGGTCAAATGCCCCGGGACTCATGCTGCTCACTTATTTTATGGTGAGGCAGTTTGGAGAAAAGTATTGAGGAGTGATCCTGGATTGCGAGTCTGAACACCTCTTGGGCATGGGACAACAGGAGCACGTCTAGCCTTACTCAGAGCTCCAGAAAGCTGTCTTCTGAATCTGCAGAAATATGTGACTAGCACCCATATTTGTTCATACCAATGCCATCTCCAACGGCTACTGACTCTTCCAGTCTCTCCCCCACCAATCCTGTCCCAACCACACTGAACTAATGCCAGTTCCCAGGCCTCACACCCTTCCCTGAATCCAGAGTCAGCACACACAGTTTCTTCTGCTTGCACTGCCCTCCCCTCTCCTCCATACCCTGAATTCCCCTTACACTCTTTTAGACTCAGCTCAGATGTCACCTCTTGCATGAAGCCTTTCCTGATGCCTCTACGTGGATTCAGGGCATCCTTATTTTCCTAGTGTCCATTGTCTGAGTGCCTAAGCCTGAGGTATGGAAATGCAAAAAGCACCATAATCGGAAAACATCCACTAATAAATGGCCACTCCTAATAAATACTTAACAAACAATTTATTGAGCACCCATTTTGCCCCAGGCCCTGATCACGACAATGAATCAAATACAAATTTCCTCACCCAAGTGCGGCTTGCATTCTAGGGAGGATGGGGAGAAGGGACATGGAAACTCAATAAACATAAAAATGAGTAAATGATACAATATGATAGAAGTTGCTAGGTGTGTGCAAACAGGAGAAAAATAGAACAAGGTAAAGATGATGGAGAATATTGAGGAAGATAGGGAAAGGGTAGTCAGGACAAGCTGCATTAAGAAGGTGAGATTCAACCAAAGACTGAAAGGGATAGAGGAGGAGCCCAGCAGATGTCAGTAGGAAAAACATTCCCTGCAAGGAACAGTTAGGGTAGGCAGCAGTGAGCTGTGACCTGGGGGTCAAATTCAACCTGCCACGAATTTTTAGATGACCCACCAGCTAAGACTGGTTCTTACATTTTTAAACAATTGGCAGAAATCAAAAGAAGTGTAATATTTTATGACATATAAAAATTACATGAAATTCAAACTTCAGTGTCCATAAATAAGGTTGTGTTAGAACATAGCCACACTCATTCGCTCATGTATTGTCTGTGGCTGCTTTTGCACTGCAACGGCAGAGCTGAATAGCTGGAAGAGAGACTCTACAGCCCACAAAACCTAAAATATTTGCTCTCTGGCCCTTTACAGAAAAAGTGTAGAGCAAAGGCCCTAGGGCAGAAGCAGGAATAACAGGAGAAACTGTGGCTGGAACGAACGGGAGTGATGGATAGGAAAGAGGACATAGTGTGGATAGGCTAGGGAAGCAGATCATGGAAGGTCTTTTAGACCATTTGGTTTTAACCTGGGTAATGGGGAACCATGGCGAGATTCAGATTAGAGGAGTCACATTTTTTTACTTATGTTTTAAGAGAATGGCTTTGGCTGCTCTGTTGGGAATAGGCTATTATGTTAGGGGGCTATTGCCGTTATTCTGGCAAGAAAGGACAGTGGCTCAGACCGGGGTGATGGTGCTCAATGTGGGTGATAAGAAGTGCTCCAGTTCTGTACATGTGTCAAACACAGAGCAAATAGAATTTCCTGATGGTTTGGATTTGGGATGTGAGAAAGAGAGAAATCGAGGACTCTAAGACTTGGGCATGAGCAGTTGAAAAGTGGACCAGGCACCGAATCCCATTTCAGCATGTTAGAAGTGTGTGATAGACAAGCCAGTGGTGATGTCGAATTGTGGTTGGAGATATGAGTCTGGAGTTCAGAAGACAGACCTAGCTGAAGACATAAATTTGGGAGTTGTAAGCATAAAAGTGGTATTTTAATCTCCCAGGAAGTGCATATAGAAAGAGAAAGAGAAGAGGACAAAGGACTGAGCTTTGAACGGACCAGCTTTAAGAAGCCAGAGAGAAAAGGGAGGAAGCAGCAGAGGACACAAAAAGGAGCGTCCAATGAAGGGGTTGAAAACAAGACCGGAGAGGTGTCTGGAAGCCAGGCAGAGAAACTATCCATCTGGTAGATCTATACACATGGAGAACCTGTATCCAGGAGGAGGGAGAGATTATCTGTGCTGAATGCTGCTGCTGTGTAAGTAAGATGAGGGCAGAGAGGTGACCACTACATTTAGCAACATGGAGGCATGGAGGAGCTCTACAAGCACAGGTTTGGTGGGGAGACTGGGGTGAGAACTGATTGAATGAGAGAGCGTGGGGAAAAGAGGAACTGAGGACTCTAGGTCTGGGCAACTCTTGTGAGGAGATTTACTGCAAAAAGGAACAAAGAAATGGAATGTCAACCAGAGAGGAAGGGCATGTTGATGAGAATGATCTAGTAGAGAGTGAAACATTGATGCCAGGGTAGAAAGGAGGGTTATTCCAGAGCAGGTGAGGCTGGAAGAAACTAGTGCACCCATGCATAAGCCATGGGAAGTCCTCGCTCCCTGTGTAATTCCAGCACCCATCCGTGCCCATGCTCACCATGTAAGGGGCTTCGTGTCACTCTGTTCAAACTTCTTTATTCATTCATTCATTCCATTGACTTTTACTGTATGGCCTCCACGTACCTGGTTCTGTTCTAGGCACTCAGTGTACACACCAGGGAGCAAGTCTGATGGTCTCTGTTCTCTTGTAGGTTACACGCTAGTGGAGAAGGCTGGTAGGGTAACTGAACATCCTTGTGTCCAACAGGCTCAGAAAATAGGGACACTTAATGTCTCATATAGTGAAAGTCCAGATAAATGTTCACAGTTATGTCATTATTCTGGCCTTAATCAGAATGCATTACCACTTTCTACTTATCTATTTCTACACTGACGGTGATGTTCTTTAAAGGTATAATATTTATAACTCCAACACCTACTACTAAAGTTTCTGACACAGGAAAGGAAGATTTAAAATATTTGAGTGAATACATAAGACCCAAGAGACAGAGAAAATCCTCTCTTGAAATTCCTCTGTAATATTCAGCCATGTGAGTTACCAAGCCACACTTTCAAATGCAAAACCTCCCTGTGACGTTTAACACCTCTGCAAACAGTTATCCACGCTGAAGCATGAATTAGCTTCCTCAGATACCTTTCTTTTAAGAACAACCAGCTGAGAGTGATTTTTTTCTTATCGATTGCATTTTTCCATGAAGTGAGATGAAGCAGAGATCTGGGAAGGATAATTTGGAAACTGAGGCACCAAAGGGAACCTAGGACTAGGTATCCTGATCCAGTGGTTGGTCCTGGTGACAGCATGAGGACACCAAAGAAAATTGGAGGGGACTTTGGACAGGGAAGAGACAAGAAGGAGCTCAAAGGGAGAAAAGAGGTGAAGAGCTCCTGAATTTGAGGACACAGCTTACCTGAGGCAGGGCCACTGGGAGCACCCCAGTCCTGCACAGCTGACTCAGTGGAGGCCTGAGGCTGATTGTCCTGAGCTTCATCCCAAGCCACCAGGGGGCTCCTGACACAAGTTGGAGCCTTCTCTCCAGGCCAGGAAACAAAGCTTCTCATTACAAATTGGTCTTGCCAATTGTTTTAATTAAGAGGCCGTGTACCTCTGACTAATTTTCTACTCTTGTCGACTTCCCATCAGCATGTATATTTGGCATCATGCAAAAGCTGCTTACCTCTAAATGACTTGTGCTCTTTCTGTTTTTCTTTCTTTTGTTTAGAGATGGGGTCTCGTTCTGTTACCCAGGCTGGAATGCAGTGGTACAATCATAGCTCACTGCAGCCTTGAACTCCTGGGCTCAAGTGATCCTCCCTCCTCAGCCTCTCGAATAGCTGGGACTGCATGCCATGCCATTGTTTGTTTGTTTTTGTAGAAATAGGGGTCTCACTATATTGCCTAGGCTGATCTCAATCTCCTGGCCTCAAAAAATCCTCCCACCTCGGCCTCCCAAAATGCTCGGATTACAGGTGTGAGCCATTGCACCCAGTATGTGTGTGTGTGTGTGTGTATATATATATATGTGTGTGTGTATATATATGTGTATATATGTGTGTGTGTGTATATATATGTGTATATATATGTGCGTGTGTGTGTATATGTATGTATGTATATATGTGTGTATATATGTATATAAGTGTATATATGTATGTGTATATATGTATATGAGAGAGAGTGTGTGTGTGTGTGTGTGTCTGTGTATATTTTTTTTTTTTGAGATGGAGTCTCCCTCTGTCACCCAGGGTAGAGTGCAGTGGCGCCATCTTGGCTAACTGCAACTCCACCTCCTGGGTTCATGCCATTCTCCTGCCTCAGCCTCCTGAGAAGCTGGGACTACAGGTGCCCGCCACCACACCCAGCTAATTTTTTTTTATTTTTAGTAGAGATGGAGTTTCACCATGTTAGCGAGGATGGTCTCAATCTCCTGACCTCATGATCTGCCCACCTTGGCCTCCCAAAGTGTTGGGATAACAGGCGTGAGCCACTACACCTGGCCCACCCAGCCTCTATTTCTGAAGACAGGCTGTAAAGGAGACACACCGAGAAAACGACTTTACAACAGCCAAGAGGGTGCAGAAATTGGTATTTAATCTTACTCTTATTTCTGAGTAATGTTTTTACTTTCTATTTTTAAATTAAGAGTTCTAAATAGTTTAAAGTAAGTGGAATAGTTTTTACATTGTACTTTCTGGGCTTGTATATACAGTTAACTTATAAGTTGAGATCTCATCATGATGCTGCTTTCCACACAAGATCATGTCACCCTGGACCCCTCTGACTGGGGAGTTAACTGCTGAGGCCACCAAAGGAGCTCATTCTCCTAAGATTTAAACTATGACCATGCTGTTTGGATACCAAGGAGGGCCACGTCATAGCTGATGAGGTACGGGGCAAGACCGTGATCAGAAGACCCAACTAGGTCTGAAGTCACCATGATTACTACTTGTATGACCTTTAGCCCATGCTTAACTCCCAGAGTCCCAGGCTTTGTTTCCAGATTTGTCATTGTAAAATAGACATTACATGATATTTATTTTAACTATTAGTAAGTGTACAATTCAGTGGCACCACATTCACAATACTGTGTTACCGTCACTATGATCTATAACTTTTTTTATCATCTTCAACAAAAATTCTGTACTCATGAAACAATAACTCCCCTCCCTCCCTCCTGTGATTCCTGATAAACTCTAATGTACTTTGTTTCTATGCATTTGCCTATTCTAGGTACCTCATATAAGGGGAATCATACAATGGCTGTATGATGTAGTTTGTGTCTGGCTTATTTTGCTTAGCATCATGTCCTCAAGGTTCACCCATGTTGTAGCACCTGTCAGAATTCCCTTCCTTTTTAAGGCTAAATAATATTCCATTGTGTGAATAGACCACATTTTGTCTATCCGTTCATCTGTCAATAGACACTTGGGCTATAAACAAAAATGCTTGAGTATTGTGAAGAATGCTGCTAGAAACAATGGTGTACAAATATCTGTTCAAGTCCCTGCTTTGCATTCTTTTAGATATGTACCTGAGTGGAATTTCTGGGTCATATAGTATTAAGTAGTACTATGTTTAATCTTTCGAGGAACTTTCCAGCTGTTTTCTATTGTGACAGCACCATTTTATTTCTTTTTATTTTATTTTGAGACAAAGCCTCTCTCTGTCACCCAGACTGGAGTGCAATGGCACAATCTTGGCTCACTGCAACCTCTGCCACCCAGGCTCAAGAAATTCTCCTGCCTCACTCTCCCGAATAGCGGGAATTACAGGTGTGCCACCACGCCCAGCTAATTTTTGTATTTTTAGTAGAGACAGGGTTTTACCATATTGGCCAGGCTGGTCTCAAACTCTTGGCCTGCCCACCTTGGCCTCCCAAAGGCAACAACATTTGATATTCCCACCAAAATGCACAAGGATTCCAATTTCTCCATTTTCTCACCAGTACTATTTTCTGTTGTTTTTATAATCATCCTAGGTGTGAAGTGGTATCTCTTTGTAGTTTTGTTTTGCATCTCCCTAATAACTGATGATGTAGAGAACCTTTTCTGAGTCCATCTTTTTATATCTAAAAAATAAGTGTATTAGCCCATTTTTGTGCTGCTGATAAAGACATACCCAAGACTGGGTAATTTATAAAAAAAGAGGTTTAATGGACTCATAATTTCACGTGGCTGGGGAGGCCTCACAATCATGGCAGAAGAGGAAAGTCACGTCTTACATGGTGACAGACAAGCGAAAATGAGAGCCAAGAGAAAGGGGAAACCCCTTATAAAACCATCAGCTCTCGTGAGACTTATTCACGACCACGAGAGCAGTGTGAGGGAAACAGCCTCTGTGATTCAATTATCTCCCACCAGATCCCTCCCATAACATGTGGGAATTATGGGAGCTGCAATTCAAGATGAGATTTGGGTGGGGATACAGCCAAACCGTATCAATAATAACAAATATCTACTCTGCTTGCCTCAGGAGTTGATGGGAAGGGTAGTTGACTCAGAGATATGAACAGATTTGCAACACTCTATGCAAGTTATTAATAAGATGATGCTTCCACATGAGGCATTGATTTATGTTGTTTACTCCAAGGTCTAGATGCTTTTACACAACAGTACAACTGCGCAGTGCAGAGCGGTGGTGAGAGATGACAGATACCTCATTTTCACTGCAGTCCTAGCCACTTCCACAACTTCAATGATTGAGGGAGGGAGTGCTGGTGATGCCCTCTCAGTGGTGATTTCCAGCTGTTTATGGGGCTCCTAACCTGAATGCTATCTGCCTCCCTTAGTTGCTGCTCCAAAGCTATTGAATGGAAGTGGATCTTTAAAAGATTTCATGGCTGGGCGTGGTGGCTCACGCGGGTGGATCACAAGGTCAGGAGATCGAGACCATCCTCTTAACATGGTGAAACCCCGCCTCTACTAAAAATACAAAAAATTAGCCAGGCGTGGTGGCGAGTGCCTGTAGTCTCAGCTACTCGGGAGGCTGAGGTAGAGAATGGCGTGAACCCGGGAAGCGGAGCTTGCAGTGAGCCGAGATGGCGCCACTGCACTCCAGTCTCAGAGACACAGCGAGACTCCGTCTCAAAAAAAAAAAAAAAAAAAAAAGATTTCATAATTTTTTCTAAGCACACCTGTGTGTGGATTCCACCTTGTGGTTTTAGAAGTTCTAAGCCACCATTACCAATCCAGCACTCTGGCTACATGGACCAATAAGAATTTTATATTCTAGTTTATGAGGCCACAGTAACAGTAATGACTCAAATTTCACTGGCTACAGCTCATTCAGAGGCTCAGAACCCTGTCGAATGTCTCTGGGCAAGTGTTTTGGAAATACACTCACCCAAGAATCATCTCCACCCCATGCCCCAGAATCCTTTATGGTGCTTTGACTGAGGTAAAAGTAGAGAGAGTGTCCCACTTCTCTATTCTGGATACCCGAGAACCAAAGCAGTGCCCCTGACCTCACAGAGACCTTCAGTAGAACTGACACACGGGCTCTGTTCACACCTCTGTTTCTCACAGACTCCCATCTATGGGTCAGGGAGGGATAGACCCCAGCTGTCTCCTACAACCCCCTCCCTCCTACTTGGGCTCCTCGGGCCCCTCTGCCCTTACTCATCCACTCTACTCTGCCTAAGGTGGCCCCTTGACCCACCTCCATTCTAGAATGAACAGCTAGGAATGCTACAAGGGCATACAAAAACCAAAATCACAGTTTCCAGAGTCAAAACAACCTGGGGTTTAGTCACAGCTGCGCTACTTACAAACTCTATGACCTTGGCCATGTGACTCAACCTTCATAGGCCTGTTTCCTCAAATGTGAGCTGGGAATAAGCATGCTTTTATTTATTTTTTTACAGAGTCATATTGAGAATTAAAGGAGACAATGTGTAGAATGCATTTAGGATAGCAACAGGTATATGACATGGTGCCATATATGTTATCTAGGTTTATTCTTATTTTTTTCTTGCAATCGCTCCATGACTTAATCCAACCTTTTTTTCTTTTTTTTCCCCGAGATGGGGTCTCACTCTGTCAACCAGGCTGGAGTACAGTGGCACAGTCTCACCTCACTGCAACCTCCGCCTGTCAGGTTCAAATAATTCTCCTGCCTCAGCTTCCCAAGTAGCTGGGACTACAGGCATGTGCCAATATGCCTGGCATTTTTTTTTTTTTTTTTTTGCATTTTTAGTAGAGACAGGGTTTCACCATGCTGGCCAGGCTAGTCTCAAACTCCTGACCTCATGATCTGCCCTCCTCAGCCTCCCAAAGTGCTGGGATTACAGGCTTGAGCCACCACGCCCGGCCCTAAATCCAGCCAATTGTTATCACTTTCACCATTAATAGCTCAGACTAAGTCCCCACCATCTCATACCAGATTTCTATGAGCCTCCTTACTTTATTCCTGCCTCCCTATGGTGAACCTACTCAAACAGAACGAATCTCTCTGGATGTGTACCCAGTCGTATCTGTCCTCTGCTTGAAACTCTCAGCACATTACATTCAAGCCAGCCTGCTCCCCACCACCCCTGCCTGGTCCTGAACCATCTCCCCAGCCTCTGCCCACCTGTCCCTGGCCATCTTGCTTTTTCCAGGGACACTATTATCTATACTCCTTCACAGCCTTTACACCTGCTGCCTGGAAGATGTCTGTATCCTTTTTGTCTGTACTCAAATGTGATCCATTATGTCCTTCCTTGTCCACTTTATCTACAATAGGCACCCCTCTCCCAGTGGCACTGTCTCCTTACCCTGCTTTAATCTCTCCATAGTGCTTACACTGTGACATTATACTAGCAACATGTGTATTTGTTAATTATCCACCTAAACTAGTAGTCTCCTACGGGTACTGTCTATCTCTTTAGCCTGCTTTATTTGAGTTCATTGTACTTACCATCACCAGATATATTAATTTTTGTTTTCAAAAATTATTTATAGGCCGGGCTCACGCCTGTAATCCCAGCACTTTGGGAGGCTGAGGTGGGTGGAACACTTGAGGTCAGGAGTTCAAGACCAGTCTGACCAACATGGTGAAACCCCATCTCTACTAAAAATACAAAAATTAGCCAGGCATGGTGATGCATGCCTGTAATCCCAGCTACTCAGGAGTCTGAGGCAGGAGAATCACTTGAACCTCTGTCTCAAAAAAGAAAAAAATATTCTAGTCTCTTTGTCTCCATTAGAATGCAGGCTCTCTAAGAACAGAAACTTTGTTTTACTTACTTTTCTAACTTCAGTGTCTAACCAGTGGTTATTAAGTAACAGGCGTTCAGGAAACATTTGTTGCATCAATGAAAAAGTCCATGCCACTTTCAGTCTTCTTTCTGAAACACAAGTGGCCTCTCTGGACCCAGCGAGGAAGGCAGGCCCCATATCCTTGTCTTCCACATCCCACTTGCCCTAAATGTGAGAAGTCAGGGGCTGGTTCTCCACTGTGATGGGAAGGCCCTCTAATCTCCAGGCACCAGCAATCTATGTTTATTTAAACTCAACATGGCTGTTACAGAAAAGCTGGTGAGAACATTCACTGCTTATTGGGGGCTCCAAGTTCACAGAGCACAGTCACAGTTATCAGACCCACAGGTGAGCTGTCCACACATGCATTTTCTCCCCGAGGTCTCCAGCCCAGCCCTCACATGCAGCCTCCACTGGGTGGGGGACACCTGAGCTGACAGCAGCCATGGACCAGAGGGCCTTTCTTTGGAGCTGGGAGAGCCCACTGTGGCATGAAGAGCAGAAGCCACAAGGCTGCCTGTTACCTCTCTCAGCTCAGGACCAAAATGTCTGCCCACCACCTGCAAGCTCCACAACCGCCCATCTCTTCTGAAGCTGCTCTCAGATTTGGTGTCAGATCTCTTCCAAGTATACCACAGGACTGCGTCCTTCACTGTTGGCCAGTTCAGGCCTCTTCTGCCTTTCCATGTGGAGCTATCAACACAACGCACTCACTTAAGTCACTATTTTAAGTCAAACAAATTTCTACTTCTCTGTTTGTGTAGTATAATATATATAACATGCAGTTTGCCATTTTAACCATTTTTAAGTGTAAGTTCAGTGGCATTACAGATATTCATGTTGTTGTACAACCATCACCACCATTCATCTCCAGAAACTTTCATCTCCCCAAACAGAAGCTCTGCCCCATTAAACAACTCCCCACTCCTCCCCTCTCCCAGGAGCCCCTGGCAACTGCAATGCTACTTTGTCTCTATGAATTTCACTACTCTATGTACCTCATATGAATGGAATTGCACAGTATTTGTCCTTTTGTGTCTTAACATAATGTCCTCAAAGTTTATCCATGTTGTAGCATGTATCAGAATTTCCTTCCTTTTTAAGGCTGAATAATATTTGAATGCAGGATACACCACATTTTGTTATCCATTCATCCATTAATTGACTTTTGGTTATTTGAATAATGCTGCTATGAACATCGGAGCATTAAATACCTATTCAAGTCCCTGCATTCAATTCTTTTGGGTATATATGCAGAAATGGAATTGCTAAATCATATGGTAATTCTATGCACTGTACAATTTTTTTTGAGAAACTGCTATACTGTTTTCCATAGCAGCAGCACAGTATTACCTTCCCAGCAGCGTTGTGCAAGGGTTCCAATATTCCCACGCCCTTACCAACACTTGTTATTTTCTGCCTTGTTTGTTTATAAAAGCCACCCCAATGGGTGTGATGTGGTATCTCACCGTGGTTTTAATTTGCATTGTCCTAATGATTAGTGATGTTGTATTAATCTATTTTGCATTGTTACAAATAAATACCTGAGGCTGGGTGATTTATAAAGAAAAGAGGTTATTTGGCTCATAGTTCTGCAGTCTGTATAAGCATGCCACCTGCATCTGCTCAGCTTCTGGTGAGACCTCAGCAAGCTTACAATCATATGATCATGGCAGAAGGCGAAGGGAGAACTGGCACATCACAAGGCAAGAGAGGGAGCAAGAGAGAGAGGGAGGCGAGTCATGCTCTTTTAAACAACCAGCTCTCACATGAACTCAGAGTAAGGACTCATTCATTACTGTGAGGACAGCACCAAGACATTCATGAGTTATCTGCCCCCATGACCCAAACATCTCCCACTAAGCCCACCTCCAACATTGGCAGTCACATTTCAACATGAGATTTGGAGGAGACAAAACATCCAAACCACATCAGGCGCTGAGCTTCTTTTCATGTTTATTGCCCATGTAAATTGCCACTTTACTCTTGTAAGAAAAATTGTAACAAAATTGCTTACAGCCTAACAACCTACAGAAATACAGAAGACTTACAGTCTAACTTGGCCCCACTGAATACATCTGGCTTCGTTTTGTTCTCCCAGCTTCACAAATCTCTCTCCTTCTAATCCAAAAGAGTTGTTGTAACAGATATTCCAGGACTTTGCATTTTATCACACTGCATACAGCCTCTTAATACCTGATCTGATTGTTGCTTCCTTTTATGTTCCTATAACATAACCTAAAACCTCTTCAAATGTCTTCCTTGAGGCATCTCAAGGACAGCCCATCCAACCTACCTCTCTCTTCTGGTTCCACTTGTCACTTCCTCATTCATTATCTTCAGCTGTTATAGCAGTTCACCTCTTTCATCAATGCTTTTCACAATGTCTACCTCCTCGTTTCCTACTCTTACTCTTTAAATAAGTTCATTCTGGTTGGTCTCCCTCATTTGAGCACATCTGCTCAAATTGTCTGGTTTGTTCAGCTCTGTGGTCAGAGCCAATGTCTAGTCTCTGCTCTTGATCTGTCAACCTCATTTAGTTGAGACAACAATGTCTTCCTTACTGACATAAGTCGACCTGCCCTTGGGTTTCCTTCATCTACCCTGGTCACTTCTCAGTCTTCTTAAGTATTTCTTTTTTATCTGTCCTCCAAATCTCACAGGACTCATCTCACAGGACTCAGCCTGCACTCTTCTCTTTACACATTCTCTCCCTAGGTGATATATCTACATTCCCACTGCTTTCAATATCATCCATAATTTGATGACCCCCCATATTTAGATCTATAATCCACATCGCTCCTCTGAGTTTCAGACTCACATAGACAATTGCCTCCTTAAAATGTCCCACTTGGATATTCCATAGGCACTTTCAAGTTAATAAAGCAAGTGTCCAATCCTTGATTTTCCCCCTCAAATTCTCAGCCTTCTCCATCTCTGTAAATGGTACCACTATTCACACAATTGTCTGAATAAGAAAACGAGACTGCCTCTTTTATTCCGATCTCTCTGCCCTCAATTCAATCCATTACCAATGCCTGTTGTTTCTACCTTCAAAATATTTCTTGACTTCATCCACTTCTCTTCTGTTCCGTTCCAAATACTATGACCCACACTATCAGCATCTTTCAAATGGATGGCCATGATGGTCTCCTCATTGGATGTCTCAGCTTCTGCTCTTTACCTCTCCAGTCTAGTTTCTCAATAAAAATCAGTTAATGGAACACCCCTTCCTAAACCATTTAACGACTTCCCATTGTGCCTCAAATACAATACAAATGTTTTATCATAGGTCAGTAACTCCTAAATGATTCAGACCCTGACTACTGCTCCACACTCATCTTGGCTGCTATCTCCTCCCCACTGTACTCCAGCCACACCAGCCTCCCTTCCCCTTACACATACAGCACATCCCCACCTCATGGCCTTTGCTCACTCTCATCCTTTTGCATAGCAATGCATGTCCCCACCTTTCCCATGGCTGACTCCTTTTCATCCCTCAAAACTCAGTTAAATGTTACCTTTCTAAGAATGCTTCATTAATTATCACCTATATTTTCTATTTCTGCACTCTAGTAATTGCTTTCATGACATGTATTACAATTTGTGTTCTGTTGATCACTTTAAAATATTTTTTACAACTTCTTAGTGTCAGACACTACGCTAGGCCCAGGGGATGCAGTTGTGAGTGAAATGTGATATAGCCTGTAATCTCCTGGAGATTTTAATGCAATGTGTAAACATTTTAGTGTAATATGTAAGCACATGTTAATTATTTAAAAGATCACAAGTGTGGGTATATAATATAAAGTGGCATGAGTACTAGGAAGACATTTCTATTTCAAAATATAATTAAGCTAGCACTTGACTGGGATGCCAGTTGTCTTCCCCCAGAGAAGTGAGGCTTCCCCTGGCATCTGAAGGACTAGTAGGGGCTGACCAGGCAAAGGGAATGGGGTAGCTTTCCAGGCAGAAGAAAGGACACGTGCAGTGACACTTCAGCAGGAGGGAGAAAAGTGCTTGAAAGGCCAGGTTGGCAGTTGCTCAGAGAAAGAAGCAGAGGGTGGTACATGATGAGGCTGGACAGCTAGGCCAGGCAACACCATGCCAGGCCTTGTAGACCATGATGAGAAACTTGGTCTAAAGGAAGCTGTTCAAAGTTGTTAAGTAGGGGGTGGGTGGGAGGTGAGGAGTCACATGATTATATTTACTTTTTAGATTATTTCAACTACACTGTGAAAACAGTTTGGAGAGACCATAGAAGTGCCACAAAACTAATAAGTCAGCTTTTATGGTGGTCTGGGGGAGAACTGATGGGCGCTTGGACTGGAGGGGTAGCAGTGGAGATAGGAAGAAGTGGATAGATCGGGAAGATATTTAGAAATCAAATCAATATAAATTTGCAATGGATTAAATATAGATAGGGAAGACAAAGGAAGTTTCAAGGATAACTCTTACATTTCTGATTTCAAAAACTGAATGGATTGCAGTACAACTCACTGAAACAGGGCAAACTGAAAAAGAAAAACAGAAAATTAGACATGAGCCAGGAAGAGAGTCCCAGGGGGGCATCATGCATTTGGTCTTACACATTCTGTGTTTGAGGTGACTTTGAGAAATGCAAGTAGAAACATAGTAGGATTCAGAACAGCAGTGATATAGCGCATGGGGGTCAAGCACCCACAAGAGAGGCATGAGCTGAAGATACAATTTCAGGATCCATTGAATATATATATTCATCTCAACATGTTTTTTTTTTTTTTTTAATTTTTGGGGCAACTCACTGGTGAGTCATGAAACCCATTTTACAGGTCCTGACCAGCCTTTTCTAAAAAAGAAAAAGAAAAAGGAAAGAACAAGATATGAGTATTGCTTACTTTTGATTTGGTTTTCTATATATGTATGCATGTATTGGGTCCCCATGTAAAAATCTATTCTTACCACAGGTTCATGTTTAATAAAAACAACATGAATGCTACTGATGGAGATGAAGACCGAAGCTGTGGGTGTGGATGTTCACCTGAGGTGAGAGGTTAGATTAAGATAAGAAGAGAACCCAGGACTAAGCCCCAAGGAACCCCAGAAACTACTTACTGAACAAAGCAGGATAAGCCTGCAAGGGAGAGTGAAGAAGACATGCTCCCCGAGGAAACCAAGAACATGCTGTGTCCCTGCACCAGCGGCAGAGACTGTTCTATAGGGCAGCGGTCCCCAACCTTTTTGGCACCAGGGACCAGTTTTGTGGAAGACAACATCAGGCATTAGATTCTCATAAGGAGCACGCAACCTAGATTTCTCTCATGTGCAGTTCACAATAGGGTTCTTGCTCCTGTGAGAATCTAATGCCGCTGCTGATCTGTCAGGAGGCAGAGCTCAGGAGGTAATGCTGGCTCCCTCTGCCACTCACCTCCTGCTGTGCAGCCCTGTTCCTAGCAGGCCACAGACTGGTAACAGTCCACGGCCCAGGGGTTGTGGATCCCTGCTATAGGGAAGCAGTGATGATTAGCAACAGTAGCTATAAGGTTAAGTAAAATAAAAACTGGAAATTGACTACTGGATCCTTAGATACCCTAGAAAAAGCCATTTAGGTTGACTTGTGAGGATGGAAGCCAGGATAGTGTGGGTTGAGGGTTGGTAAGTAGGGAAACTGAAGCAAAAAGCACAGAGAACCTCTTTATAGCAACCTGGTGGAAAAGGAAGAGAGAGAGCAGTATGGTGGTAGCCATGATTGCTACCATCTTGGTGGGGCCAAGATTGCTGCCAGGTGTTTTATTTTGTTGTGTGTGTTTTACTAGCTTAAGCTGTAAACACTTGGCAATGTTTAATACTCAGATGAATGACCTGATTGAGACAAAACATATTAAATGTGCAGGACACAGAAGGACTATTTCATAGTCACAATTCCTGAGAAAAGAGGGGGAAATGGGCAGGTAGGTTTTGGAGCACAGATGGGCTGTCTGACCTTAGCTGGGTCAGCATAGATATAAAGATAAGACATGGAGCAAGTTCCTTTTTGGGAGCTCCAGTTTTACCTGTGAATGAAGATTGTAGACCAATGCCATCCAACAGAACCTTAGGCAATGATGGTGATGTTCTCTTTCTGTGCCATCCAATATAAGAGCCACTACCTACATGTGGCTATTGACACTTGAAATGTGGCAAATGGAATAAGAAATTTAATTTTCAATTTTCTCTAAATGAGTATGAATACAAATAGGCACATGTGGCTGTGGGCTGCTACATTGGACAGCACAAGCTCAAGACCAAATACAGAGGTAGTGGCAGGGCACAGTTGGAGGAGAATAGAAAGAGCTTGGAGTGGTCATCCCAGAAAGTGAAGTGAGACACACAGAAGGACCTCAGGGGAAAGTTGAGCCTCCTTTAAACATTGATGATGAACTTATGGTGATGTCAATCCACCCTGTGCTGTAACTTTTTCCAGCAGCATTCATTTGCTGTGTTGCTAGTACAGAGAAAAGGAACAAAAGAGCTCATGTAGGTTTTCCTTTTTTGATTGAGATAATGAAAGGACAGAAGGTCAAGGGAACTTAGGAAATGGATGAGAATGTTTCAGAAAGCATGAATCAAAACCACATAAAGAAGCAGGTGAAATAGAAGATGTTTGATTGGAAGAGTAAGCAGCCAAGGGCCCAGGTGAAGATGAAGAAGTGTTATAGGAGAAGCAGTTTAAGAATAAGCAGAGGCCAGTCGTGGTGGCTCACACCTGTAATCCCAGCACTTTGGGAGGCTGAGGTGGTTGGATCACAAGGTCAAGAGTTCAAGACCAACCTGCTGAAACCCATCTCTACTAAAATTACAAAAAGTAGCCAAGCATGGTGGTGCACCCCTGTAATCCCAGCTACTCCGGAGGCTGAGGAGGAGAATGGCTTGAACCTGGGAGGTGGAGGTTGCAGTGAGCAGAGATTGTGCCACTGCACTCCAGCCTGGGCAACAGAACGAGACACCATCTCAAAAAAAAAAAAAAAAAAAAAAAAAAAAACAGATTCAGTGGGGGTGTGGGGGGTGGTTCCAAGATGGCCGATTAGGAACATCTCCAGCCTCCAGGTCCCAGCATGAGCGACACAGAAGATGGGTGATTTCTGCATTTCCAACTGAAGTACTGGGTTCATCTCGCTGGGGCGTGTCAAAGAGTGGGTGCAGGACAGTGGGTGTAGCCTACTGAGCGAGAGCCAAAGCAGGGCGAGGCATCGCCTCACCCAGGAAGCACGAGGGGGAAGGGAATTCCCTTTCCCAGCCAAGGGAAACTGTGACACACAACACCTGGAAAATTGGGTCACTCCCACCCTAATACTGTGCTTTACCAAGGGTCTTAGCAAACAGCACACCAGGAGATTATATCCTGCGCCTGGCTCGGAGGGTCCCACGCCCACAGAGCCTCCCTCATTGCTAGCACAGCAGTCTGAGATCTAACTGCAAGGCAGCAGCAAGGCTGGGGGAGGGGCACCCGCCATTGCTGAGGTTTGAGTAGGTAAACAAAGCGGCCAGGAAGCTCAAAATGGGTGGAGCCCACCTCAGCTCAAGGAGGCCTGCCTGCCACTGTAGACTCCACCTCTGGGGACAGGGCATAGCCAAACAAAAGGCAGCAGAAACCTCTGCAGATTTAAATGTCCCTGTCTGACAGCTTTGAAGAGAGTAGTGGTTCTCCCAGCAGAGTTTGAGATCTGAGAACAGACAGACTGCCCACTCAAGTGGGTCCCTGATCCCCGAGTAGCCTAACTAGGAGATACTCCCCACTAGGGGCAGACTGACACCTCACACCTCACACAGCCGGGTGCCTCTCTGAGAGGGAGCTTCCAGAGGAACAATCAGGCGGCAACATTTGCTATTCAGCAATATTCACTCTTCTGCAGCCTCTGCTGCTGCCATCCAGGCAAACAGGGTCTAGAGTGGACCTCCAGCAAACTCCAACAGACCTGCAGCTGAGGGTCCTGACTGTTAGAAGGAAAACTAACACACAGAAAGGACATCCACACCAAAACCCCATCTGTATGTTCACCATCAAAGACCAAAGGTAGATAAAACCACAGAGATCAGGGAAAAAAACAGAGCAGAAAAGCTAAAAATTCTAAAAATTAGAGTGCCTCTCCCCCTCCAAAGGAATGCAGCTCCTTGCCAGCAAGGAAACAAGCTGGACATAGAATGACTTTGACGAGTTGAGAGAAGGCTTCAGACGATCAAACTTCTCTGAGCTAAAGGAGGAAGTTTGAACTCATTGAAAAGAAGCTAAAAACCTTGAAAAATGATTTGACAAATGGCTGACTAGAATAACCAGTGTAGAGTAGTCCTTAAACGACCTGATAGAGCTGAAAACCATGACATGAGAACTACGTGACAAATGCACAAGCTTCAGTAACCAATTCAATCAACTGGAAGAAAGGGTATCAGTAATTGAAGATCAAATGAATGAAATGAAGTGAGAAGAGAAGTTTAGAGAAAAAAGAGTAAAAAGAAACGAAAAAAGCCTCCAAGAAATATGGGACTATATGAAAAGACCAAATCTATGTGTGATTGGTATACCTGAAAGTGACGGGGAGAATGGAACCAAGTTGGAAAACACTCTGCAGGACATTATCCAGGAGAACTTCCCCAACCTAGCAAGGCAGGCCAACATTCAAACTCAGGAAATACAGAGAATGCCACAAAGATACTCCTCAAGGAGAGCAACTCCAAGACACATAATTGTCACATTCACCAAAGTTGAAATGAAGGAAAAAATGTTAAGGGCAGCCAGAGAGAAAGGTCTGGTTACACACAAAGGGAAGCCCATCAGACTAACAGCAGATCTCTCGGCAGAAACTCTACAAGCCAGAAGAGAGTGGGGGCCAATATTCAACATTCTTAAAAGAATTTTCAACCCAGAATTTCATATCCAGCCAAACTAAGTTTCATAAGTGAAGGAGAAATAAAATCCTTTACAGACAAGCAAATGCTTAGAGATTTTGTCACCACCAGGCTTGCCCTACAAGAGCTCCTGAAAGAAGCACTAAACATGGAAAGGAATAACTGGTACCAGCCACTGCAAAAACATGTCAAAATGTAAAGACCATCGATGCTAGGAAGAAACTGCATCAACTAATAAGCAAAATAGCCAGCTAACATAATGACAGGATCAAGTTCACACATAACAATATTAACCTTAAATGTAAATGGACTAAATGCTCCAATTAAAAGACACAGACTGGCAAATTGGATAGACTCAAGACCCAAGATTGGCACCCAAGATGGCCAAATAGGAACAGCTCCAGCCTCCAGCTCCCAACGTGAGTGATACAGAAGATGGGTGATTTCTGCATTTTCAACTGAGGTGCAGACCGACACCTTACACAGCAGGGTACACCCCTGAGACGAAGCTTCCAGAGCAAGAATGAGACAGTAACACTCGCTGTTCAGCAATATTCTATCTTCTGCAGCCTCCGCTGCTGATACCCAGGCAAACAGGGTCTGGAGTGGACCTCAAGCAAACTCCAACAGACCTACAGCTGACGGTCCTGACTGTTAGAAGGAAAACAGAAAGGACACCCACACCAAAACCCCATCAGTACATCACCATCATCAAAGATCAAAGGCAGATAAAACCTCAAAGATGGGGAAAAAGCAGTGCAGAAAAGCTGGAATTCAAAAAATCAGAGCACATCTCCCCCTCCAAAGGAATGCAGCTCATGGCCAACAATGGAACAAAGCTGGACGGAGAATGACTTTGATGGGTTGAGAGAAGGCTTCAGTCAATCAAACTTCTCAGAGCTAAAGGAGGAACTACGTAACCAGTGCAAAGAAACTAAAAACCTTGAAAAAAGAATGGATGAATGGATAACTAGAATAATCAATGCAGAGAAGACCTTAAAAGAACTGATAGAGATGAAAACCAAGACACGGGAACTATGTGACAAATGCACAAGCTTCAGTAACCGACTCAATCAACTGGAAGAAAGAGTATCAGCAATTGAAGATCAAATGAATGAAATGAAGTGAGAAGAGAAGTGTAGAGAAAAAAGAGTAAAAAGAAATGAACAAAGCCTCCAAGAAATATGAGATTATGTGAAAAGACCAAATCTACGTCTGATTGGTGTGCCTGAAAGTGATGGGGAAAATGGAACCAAGTTGGAAAACGCTCTGCAGGATATCGTCCAGGAAAACTTCCCCAACCTAGCAAGGCAGGCCAACATTCAAACTCAGGAAATACAGAGAACGCCACAAAGATACTCCTCAAGGAGAGCAACTCCAAGACACATAATTGTCACATTCACCAAAGTTGAAATGAAGGAAAAAATGTTAAGGGCAGCCAGAGAGAAAGATCGGGTTACCCACAAAGGGAAGCCCATCAGACTAACAGCAGATCTCTCGGCAGAAACTCTCCAAGCCAGAAGAGAGTGGGAGCCAATATTCAACATTCTCAAAGAATTTTCAACCCAGAATTTCATATCCAGCCAAACTAAGTTTCATAAGTGAAGGAGAAATAAAATCCTTTACAGACAAGCAAATGCTTAGAGATTTTGTCACCACCAGGTCTGCCCTACAAGAGATCCTGAAGGAAGCACTAAACATGGAAAAGAACAACAGGTACCAGCCATTGCAAGAACATGTCAAAATGTAAAGACCATCGATGCTAGGAAGAAACTGCATCAACTAGTGAGCAAAATAACCAGCTAATATCATAATGACAGGATCAAGTTCACACATAACAACATTAACCTTAAATGTAAATGGACTAAATGGTCCAATTAAAGGACACAGACTGGCAAATTGGATAAAGAGTCAAGACCCATCAGTTTGCTGTATTCAGGAGACCCATCTCACACTGCAGAGACACACATAGGCTCAAAATAAAGGGATGGAGGAAGATCTACCAAGCAAATGAAAAACAAAAAAAAGCAGGGGTTGCAATACTAGTCTCTGATAAAACAGACTTTAAACCATCAAAGATCAAAAGAGACAAAGAAGGCCATTACATAATGGTAAAGGGATCAATTCATCAGGAAGCGCTAACTATCCTAAATATACATGCACCCAATACAGGAGCACCCAGATTCATAAAGCAAGTCCTTAGAGACTTACAAAGAGACTTAGACTCCCATACAATAATAATGTGAAACTTTAACACCCCACTGTCAACATTAGACAGATCAATGAGACAGAAGGTCAACAAGGATATACAGGAATTGAACTCAACTCTGCACCAAGCAGACCTAATAGACATCTACAGAACTCTCCACCCCAAATCAACAGAATATACATTCTTCTCAGCACCACATCACACTTATTCTAAAATTGACCACATCGTTGGAAGTAAAGCACTCCTCAGCAAATGTACAAGAACAGAAATTATAACAAACTGTCTCTCAGACCACAGTGCAATCAAACTAGAACTCAGGACTAAGAAACTCAATCAAAACCGCTCAACTACATGGAAACTGAACAACCTGCTCCTGAATGACTACTGGGTACATAACGAAATGAAGGCAGAAATAAAGATGTTCTTTGAAAACAATGAGAACAAAGATACAACATACCAGAATCTCTGGGACACATTTAAAGCAGTGTGTAGAGGGAAATTTATAGCACTAAATGCCCACAAGAGAAAGCAGGAAAGATCTAAAAAATTGACACCCTAACATCACAATTAAAAGAACTAGAGAAGCAAGAGCAAACACATTCAAAAGCTAGCAGAAGGCAAGAAATAACTAAGATCAGAGCAGAACTGAAGGAGATAGAGACACAAAAAACCCTCCAAAAAATCAATGAATCCAGGAGCTGGTTTTTTGAAAAGATCAACAAAATTGATAGACTGCTAACAAGACTAATAAAGAAGAAAAGAGAGAAGAATCAAATAGATGCAATAAAAAATGTAAAGGGGATATCACCACCGACCCCACAGAAATACAAACTACCATCAGAGAATACTATAAACACCTCTACACAAAAACTAGAAAACTTAGAAGAAATGGATAATTTCCTGGACACTTACACTCTCCCAAGACTAAACCAGGAAGAAGTTGAATCCTTGAATAGACCAACAGCAGGCTCTGAATTTGAGGCAATAATTAATAGCCTACCAACCAAAAAACAAGTCCAGGACCAGATGGATTCACAGCCGAATTCTACCAGAGGTACAAGGAGGAGTTGGTACCATTCCTTCTGAAACTATTCCAATCAATAGAAAAAGAGGGAATCCTCCCTAACTCATTTTAGGAGGCCAACGTCATCCTGATACCAAAGCCTGGCAGAGACACAACAAAAAAAAGAGAATTTTAGACCAATATCCCTGATGAACATCGATGCAAAAATCCTCAATAAAATACTGGCAAACCGAATCCAGCAGCACATCAAAAAGCTTATCCACCATGATCAAGTGGGCTTCATCCCTGGGATGCAAGGCTGGTTCAACATACACAAATCAATAAACGTAACCCAGCATATAAACAGAATCAAAGACAAAAACCACATGATTATCTCAATAGATGCAGAAAAGGTCTTTGACAAAATTCAACAGCCCTTCATGCTAAAAACTCTCAAATTCAATATTGATGGAACGTATCTCAAAATAATAAGAGCCATTTATGACAAACCCACAGCCAATATCATACTGAATGGGCAAAAACTGGAAGCATTCCCCTTGAAAACTGGCACAAGACAGGGATGCCATCTCTCACCACTCCTATTCAACATAGTGGTGGAAGTTCTGGCCAGAGCAATCAGGCAGGAGAAAGAAATAAAAGGTATTCAATTAGGAAAAGAGGAAGTCAAATTGTCCTGTTTGCAGATGACATGATTGTATATTTAGAAAACCCCATCATCTCAGACCATCTATTGCCTCTCAAGCTGATAAGCAACTTCAGCAAAGTCTCATGTTACAAAATCAATGTGCAAAAATCACAAGCATTCTTATACATCAATGACAGACAAACAGAGAGCCAAATCATGAGTGAACTCCCATTCACAATTGCTTCAAACAGAATAAAATACCTAGGAATCCAACTTACAAGGAATGTGAAGGACCTCTTCAAGGAGAACTACAAACCACTGCTCAATGAAATAAAAGGACACAAACAAATGGAAGAACATTGCATGCTCATGGATAGGAAGAATCAATATCATGAAAATGGCCATACTGCCCAAGGTAATTTGTAGATTCAATGCCATCCCCATTAAGCTACCAATGACTTTCTTCACAGAATTGGAAAAAACTATTTTACAGTTCATATGGAACCAAAAAAAGAGCCCGCATTGTCAAGACAATCCTAAGCCAAAAGAACAAAGCTGGAGGCATCACGCTACCTGACTTCAAACTATACTACAAGGCTACAGTAACCAAAACAGCATGGTACTGGTACCAAAACAGATATACACCAATCACCAATGTAACAGAACAGAGCCCTTAGAAATAATACCACACATCTACAACCATCTGATCTTTGACAAACCTGACAAAAACAAGAAATGGGAAAATGATTCCTAATTTAATAAATGGTGCTGGGAAAACTGGCTAGCCATATGTAGAAAGCTGAAACTGGATCCCTTCCTTACACCTTATACAAAAATTAATTCAAGATGGATTAGAGACTTAAATGTTAGACCTCAAACCATAAAAACCCTACGAGAAAACCTAGGCAATACCATTCAGGACATAGGCACGGGCAAGGACTTCATGTCTAAAACACCAAATGCAATGACAACAAAAGCCAAAATTGACAAATGGGATCTAATTAAAGAGCTTCTGCACAGCAAAAGAAACTGCCATCAGAGTGAACAGGCAACCTACAGAATGGGAGAAAATTTTTGCAATCTACTTGTCTGACAAAGGGCTAATATCCAGAACCTACAAAGAACTCAAATTTACAAGAAAAAACAACCCCATCAAAAAGTGGGCAAAGGATATGAACAGACACTTCTCAAAAGAAGACATTTATGCAGCCAACAGACACATGAAAAAATGCTCATCATCACTGGCCATCAGAGAAATGCAAATCAAAACCACAATGAGATACCATCTCCACCAGTTAGAATGGCAATCATTAAAAAGTCAGGAAACAACAGGTGCTGGAGAGGATGTGGAGAAATAGGAACACTTTTACACTGTTGGTGTGACTGTAAAGTAGTTCAACCATTGTGGAAGATAGTGTGGTGATTCCTCAAGGATCTAGAACTAGGAATACCATTTGACCCAGCCATCCCATTACTGGACACATACCCAAAGGATTATAAATCATGCTGCTATAAAGACACATGCACACGTATGTTTATTATGGCAATATTCACAATAGCAAAGACTTGGAACCAACACAAATGTCCATCAATGACAGCCTGGATTAACAAAATGTGGCACATATACACCATGGAATACTATGCAGCCATAAAAAAGGATGAGTTCATGTCCTTTGTAGGGACATGGATGCAGCTGGAAACCATCATTCTCAGCAAACTATTGCAAGAACACAAAACCAAACACCGCATGTTCTCACTCATAGATGGGAATTGAACAATGAGAACACTTGGACACAGGAAGGGGAACATCACACACCGGGGCTATTGTGGGGTGTGGAGATAGGGGGAGGGTTAGCATTAAGAGATGTACCTAATGGGTGCAGCACCCCAACATGGCACATGTATACCTATGTAACAAACCTGCACATTGTGCACATGTACCCTAGAACATAAAGTATAATTTTTTTAAAAAGCAGCAGCAGGAAAGGGAAGATGAGACATTGTAGGGTGTTCGTTCAGTCATCAAATATTCACTGAGCACTGAACAAGTGTCAGACTCTATTTTGAGTACTAGAAATGTAGCAGTGCACAAAGAGGTTACAAATCTGTCTTCAGAGCCTAAATTCTTGTTGGAGCAAGATGGACAAAATAAAATATATACTGCATCCATGATTAGTGCTAAAGAGGAAAAATGAAAAAGGCAAGTGAGCTAGAAACTTTCAGTAGTTCAAATTGTTTGCTAGGGTAGCCAGGGAATGCATCACTGAGATCTTTGAGTAAAGATCTAAAGGAAGAGTGCCAGTTATGATTTGATGGCCTCTTACCTACCAATCCGCTCTTTATTACCAGCTCTGCAACAGTGGGGATGAGCCCTTTTAGCACTGCTCCTTTGCAGTTAGCACAATATTAAGCTTTGTCATTGGAATGTTAGGGGTGGGGGTGGACACAGTAGGAGGAAGGTGCCTCTGTTCCTAGTTCTGGTGTGTTCATTTAGTCAACATGTAGCAGGGGTGTTTTGTTTTTCTGTAGCTCCTTTGTGGCACCAGCATGTGCCCCTTCCCAAGGGTAGCTTCCTTTGATATCCCTTCAGGTAACTTCACAATGGAAATCTGATGGTGGGACACTTTCTGGGAATGGCTTCCTCAGGCCAGCCTCACCCAGTTGGCTTTGCAGCAGAGTGCCAAAGGCTTGGTAATTCTTTCCTGGCTTCACAGTACCCCTGTGGACAGATGTGCACTGACTTCTGAAGGGAAGTGCCTCTATGTGGATGGTTTTTCCTAGAGCTCCAGATGGTGGACTTCTAGTGATTCCTGCCAGCCTGTACCTCAATGAGTTTATCTGACACGCAGCGAGCCATAGACATTCTCACTGAAGTCTGATCTCAGTCTTAGAAGTGGTGGTTGCTCCCTATGTCTGCTATTCTTTTAGAGTTCTCTTTATCACTTAACTATTTACTTACTTTACCCATCTCTTCCTCACTCTAGCAATCCCTGATCGCTCTAATCCCGTTAATGTTTACACTTAATTGTCCGTGTTTATATTATATGACCTGTCTCCTGATTGAACCCTGACCGATACAAGATGTGAAGGGGTGGACCATATGGTTATCTGAGGAAAGAGTGTTCCAGGCGGAGGGAACTGAAATGCAAAGACTGTAAGACAGTGGAATTCATGGCCAAAGTGGATGGAGCAGAGTGAACAAGGGAGAGAATGACAGCAGGTGAAGTCCAAGAGGTAAAAGAGAGCCACTGAAGTAAATCTGACTTTTTTGGGGGTAAAAAACTTCAGAAGTTTTGGAGCAGAGAAAAGGCTGACCTTACATTTTAGGAGGATCACTCTTGGTGCTGTGTTAAGAATATGCTGGTGGGGGACAAATGTAGCAGAGAGACTAGTCAGGAAGCTACTGCAAGAACTGAAGTGAAGCAGAACAGTGATTTGCTCTAGGATGGGAGCAGCAGTAGTGGTGAGAAGTAGCTGGATCCTAGCTCAACCTTGAAGGTAGAATCACTAGAACTTTTTTGACAACTTGAATGCTTGGATATGCATTTTAAAAGGAATCCAGGTTAACTCTATGATGTTGAGTCTGGGGAACTGAAAGAAAGAATGGAGTTTACCTTTAGCTGAGATGGAAAATCTGTGAGAGGAGTATGTTTGGGGGAAAATCCCTAGCTCTGTTCTGACTTTGTAGGTTGTAGATACCTTTTAGAACGCTTAAGAGGCTGTAAGGTAAGGATTTCCAAAGGCAGTCAGAGCTGAAGATACAAAATGTTGAGCCATCAGCATATGTATGATGCCTTAGTCCTTTCCTGCTGGCATAAAATATCACAGACTTGGTAATTTGTAAAGAACAGAAAAATATTTCTCACGTTCTGGAGACTGGAAGGTCCAAAATCAAGGTGCTGACAGGGTTGGTGTCTGATGAGGGGCCAGTCTCTGCTCCCAAGATGGTGCTTTAAATGATGTGTCTTCACACAGCAGAAGGTGGAAGGGCAATAGAGGAGCCTAGCTGGTTCCTTTGAGGTCTTTTATAAGAGTGGTAATCCCATTCATGAGGGCTCTGCCTCTTAATACTATCACATGGGGTCTTAGCTCCCAACATAACGAATTTTGGAGGGACACATACATTCCAACCATAGCAGATGGTATTTAAAGTCAATAGGATTAAATGAGATTACCCTGGGAGTGAGTAAGTTTATAAAGAGAAAAGCCCTGAGCACTAGGCCCTGGGACATTCCAAGGTTTAGAGGACAGGAAGATGGGAGAAGCCAGTAAGGGAGACAGACAGACCAGTGAGGAAGAAAACCAGAAGAAACATGTGTCCTAGAAGCCAAGAGAAAACAAAATGCTTCAAGGAGGAGAGAGTTAAGAACCAAATTAAATACATCCGGTAGGTCTGGTTAGATGAAAACTGAGGATGACCATTGGAATGGCAACCTGGACATCATCAGTGACCTTGGAAATAGTTTCCACAGACTGGAAAAGGCTCGAGAGGGAGCTTGGGAGAGAATAGGAGGAGAAATACTGGGACCAGTGAGTATAGACAAGTTTTCTAGGAGTTTTGCTATAAAGAGAAGGAAATAAACAGAGTGGTAGCTGGAGGGGAGAATGGGGCCAAGAGTAGAGTAGGGTTTTTTTTTTTTAATGGAAGAAATAGCAACATGTATGAATGCTGTCAGCATGATAAGCATCATGCAGAAATAAAATAGAGGAAATCAAAATCATTAATCCAGGAGACTATGGTGAAAACTGCTGTAACAGTGCCCTTGAGTAGGAGAGAGGGGATGGGGTCAAGGCCTCTGGGGAAGGGTTGGTCTAAGGCTGAACCAGGACCTGCTCCTCTGTGGTGGCCAGAAAGAAGACAGGACTGTGGGTAGATTAGGTCAGGATGCTGGTTGGAGCTTTTGAACATTCTCCGCAGATTGTGCTAATTTTCTCAATAAAACAAGAAGAAAACTCATCAGCAGAGAGTAGGGGTGGGGTGGGATGTTGGAAGATTGAGAAGAGGGGAGGAAGCACAGAATGGTCATTTGAGAGGAGGGGAGCAAGTGGGCCAGAGATGCGCAGGGAATTGCTAGGGGGTATTAGGGCTCCACATAAGCTTGGCGACCAAATATTTAAAATGACTCTGAAATAGGAGTTTTGAGGGTGGGGCAGATTTAAGTGATGCTGATGTCCAGCCTATGCTTGTAGGAATGAGTGGTTGAAGTGGAATGAGGACATCATTTGACACTATGACTCTTTACTGGTTAATCTCCAGGGCAAGGACCATGACTCTCTTTTACCATTGAGTACAGTGCCTGCCATAAAGTAGGTGCTAAATAAGCATTTGCTAAAATACAAATATTTCATAAATTACAGAGTATTTAATACATGACATTAAGCCCTCTCCAACTTCTCACATCTTCCTGTCATTGATCTTCTCCCCAACTCTTAAGGTTACTTAAGAGTTCAAGTCACACTGAAAATGCATCTGCATTTATGAATGATAACAGTAGTTTCTCAGCAAAGAAACTCAAAGACCTGTATTATGTAGAAAGTTAGGAAAGGGGCTATTCATTCTGGTCCCAACTTTATAATAATGCAAAACTCTTTTCTATAGGTCTTTTAGTTACCAAAGTGTGTTCACAATGATTCTCTCCTCTCATCTGGAGAATCATCCTGAGACAGAGTTTCATCCCTATCTCACAGACGAGGAAAGTGAAGCCATGATGTTTCTGGGTCACTGGGTTAGTTAGAAATTCAAACGGTAGTGCCTGACCCACACCTGGGGGGTCAGGTGCAGCCTGATCCCCCAGGCTGCACAGGCTGTTGACCTTGAAAGGTCACATGATTTTGCTGCTTCTTATGACCCCACTGGCTTTTTAAATGTCTGTGCTCTCTCCCCCTCTAGTATCGACCCCCTACAATCCCTTTTTCACTCCTTTCCAGCTTCCCTCCAGTGATATGTCTCAGGCCTGGGTATAAGGGTTAAAAAATGTCCCTATCTCACTCCAGATCTCAGGAACAGTGTTGATGTGTACATGTAACAAGTCAGCAGCTCAAAACTCAGCCAGTCATGACTCAAAATTCTTTATAAGAAGCCAAGCTTCTCGGAGTGCACACCCTGGGGCACCTGGCCTCAAATCCCACCTCCCATCCCAGGGTGTGGATATTTACCAACATCCATTCCTTCCCTGAGATCAGGGCCTAAATACTTCTTACCATTTTCAGAGTGATCACTAAGATGTGGGGATACCACTGTAGGCACCACACGTATTATTGCTTTTATTCTTTTACAGTGAAAACACTCCAAAAACAGTATTTTTACCTGTATTTTACACAGAAGGAAATTGATGCCTGGGGAGGTTAGAACTTGCTCAAGGTTGCTCAGCAAGTAACTGACAGGGCTGAGACTGGGTCCCAGGTCTGAAGACAAAGTCTGTGCTTTAAACTGCTTTTATACTATCTCTCAATCCCTTGCTGAAGAACACAACAGGAGTGACTTCCAGATCAAAACACAGATTTTAATGAGCATCTCCTGCCCTCACTAAAATTATGGCAGAGTCAGTTTCCTCTAAAGCCACATCTGAACCCAACCTTGACAGGGGAAAAGATCAACATAGGAAGGGTAGGTCACAGGGGCTGGGGATAAGTGATGGAAATGCTAATGTGCCTGCCACACAGGTGAGAGTGGAGAAGAGTGGGGTGGGCAGGGAAAGCAGGAACCAGGTACCGTGGTCCAGGACTACCATAAGGAAGGCAGAAAACAGGAGTTGGAATCCCTGAAAGGGAAGGGACACTCCCAGTCTCTTCTTCCAATGAGCTCCCATCCACTTTCTTTCTCCAAATAGGCTGTGTAGTATTTGCTACCCAGTGCAGTAATTTATCTACTGCCTACCGGTCCCACTAGGCCCTAGCTCACGACTTCCAACAAATCATTCCACTTCCTCTAAGTGGTCTTGCTATGCCTGATGGCTACCTGGGTCATTCTTCTTAGACTAGGCTACCATTCAAAATTGAACTGACAAAGAGCAGGACACCCATAGAATAGATGGAGAGGGAAGTTTGCTTGGCAGGACTGTGAAGAACCACCCCAGTGGGGTACCATCCAGGTAATTTTAGGCTCTCTCAGGGACCCAGGCAGGGAAGAAAAGGACTATTAAAATCAAATTTTGCTTACTTTCCCCAGTATACATTTCTATGGAAAAAAAAAAAAAAAGCTTGCATCATCTTTTAAGCAAACACGTGCATTTGATTCCTTTTCCTTTAAACTTAAATCACATGACCTCAAATTACATTGTTTTCCAGAACTGTTTTTATCTTTGAAAATTTCTACAATATGTGTATTCCATTTATAATGAGGGGGAAAGAATTCCATTTTCACTTGTTTTTAAGGGACAAACGAGAAATAAGATGGCCAAGAAGGTAATGAAATTGTCTGTAGGCAGTAAGAAAGACAGCCTCCTGCAGAAACGCCTCCCCCAGGTTGGAATTCCGCTCACTGGTGAGTCCAGAAGTCATAAGAGCAGATGCTACCGTAGCAGTTTGGATCATTAGTGTGAATGTGCTGGGGGACTGTGCTATGCTCAGAGGTTGCAGGAAAGATATTGGGCTGGTTCTAGGAGCTGGGAAGAGCAATTTCACTCATCTCGAGCTACTTAGCAAGGAGAGAATTAACCCACATGGGGAGTCAGCATATGATTGAGTGAAATTAATCCTTCCCTGGCACTCAAAGCCTCTTTAAGAAGTTGCTTTTCCTTTGAAGAAGAGTGGTGGATTTCCAGACATCACAAGGGAAACTTGCTGTATTTAAAGAACATATATGTTCCTGAAAAGTCGTTTTCATAAATTAAATTTTCATATACCAAATCCTACTTTTCCAGACTTTTTTATTATTAAATCAAGAAATCTTCTTCAGAGAAGACAGTCAATCCACTCGGGAATAGAGCAGAAGTGACATGCAGCACACTTTTATAACATTATACTTTATAAAAAAAAAAAAAAAAGAAAACTCTCAAAATAAGTTACAAGAGATAAGTTTCTCAAAATAAGTCACAAAATATAAGTAGCCAGAAATATTTGCTTCCTTGGCTAAACAGCTTTGTGGGCCAAAGGAAACCCAATGACACCTGGAAAAAAAAAAAAAAAAAGACTGAAAGGTCCCTAGAAGAGTTGTCTAAAAACCCAGTGTGTTTGGACATTAAGATATTGCCTCTTAGCTTCACACCTACCCTTTTATTCTCTTCTCAGATCTCTGGAAACCAACTTTGTACTTTGCCAACTGGATCCCTGTTAGCCCAGGAATAGGAAGTGCTGAAGAGAGGCTGGGCGGCTAGAGGAGAAAGTACGACTGGATCCTTCCTGTTCCTGTCAGTGTCACCACCCCAGTCAGGGTTCTCCATTCTGCAAGGGGCAGCTGGTTCTAGTTTCCATTTCTTCCCATGCTCCTAGAACTCATCTCATCATGACCCTTGCAATGGTAGATTAGAGCAAGGGTGTACCAGCTCAACAGAATTTCAGGAATTTTATGAGCTAATTTTAAGCACAGTTATAATTTACAATTACATATACTTATTTTATTGTTCTGTTAGGGTTGCTGCAACAAAGTACCACAGATTGGGTGATTTAAATAGAAATGTGTTGTCTCACAGTTCTAAAGGCTAGAAGTCTAAGATCAACTCGTCGGCAGGGTTGGTTACTCCTGAGGCTGTGAGACAATCTGTTCAATGACTCTCCCCTTGCTTCCGGTTGCTTCCTGGAAATCTTTGGCATTCCTTGGCTGTAGAAGCATCACTCTGAACTATGCCTTGGGTTTCAATGACATTTTCCCTGTATGCGTTAGTGTGTCTGTCTCCAAATTTCTCCTTTTCATAAAGACACCAGTTGTATTGCAGTAGGCGCCTAATGACCACATTGTAACTTGATCACCTTTATAGTGAAGACGCTATCTCCAAATCAGCTCATATTCTGAGGTACTGGGGGTGAGGACTCTAACATACCTTTTGGGGGAACAATTTAACCCATAACACTTACAATTAAATTCTATTTTTAAAAAATTATAGAGGGGAGAACAGACAACGTTTGCTAGTGACTAGAGAAGCAGCAGGAGGGTGTGGCTGTAAAGAAGCACGAGGAAGTTCCTTTGGTGATGGGACAGGTTTCCATCTATATTGTTGTGGTTCTACAAATGTGATGTCATACAATTATACACAAAGACAAAGAAATGAGTACATGCAAAAAATGGTCAATTACAAGTCTGTAATCAAAGTACTTGGATTGTGCCAACCTATTTTCTAGTTTTGGTCATGTACAGATGCCACTACTGGGGGAAGGTGGATAATGGGTATGGGGGTACTGTTCTTGTGACTCCTAAGCCTATGATTATTTCAAAATACAAAATATTTTTTAAAACCAACAAAGATAATAAAAACTCATTACTTCCTAATTATTTTACATTTTACTATCAAATATGCTGTCAGCCCAGCTGTGCAGGTCCCTTCTGAGCTTCCACCTCTTTTCTCTGTTCCTCAGCCCTGGGAATGGCAGCTGTTTTCCTGCAGTTATATCTCCATGCCACCTCAGTGTTTCCTCTTTGCTTCTTCAGTTATCCTATACTAACTTAAATAAATCCTTGTATCTGTGAATTATGTTTGTTTTCCTGACCAGTCCCTAATACAGTCAACACAAATGTTCTCCAAATCATCTATGTGGCTTACAAGATATTTTTAAGTCTTTCTTAAAACTAGAAAAGGCCCAGACCTTCATGCCTCTTGATTATCACAGGCTTTTATTTTGGAAAATTGATATTCCCCCTAAGAAGGGATGTCAGGAAGCAAAGCTTCTGTTGACCCTGAAGTAGTACAGGCAATAGCCAGCTACACAGCCCAGATCTGTGATTGTGATTATAAAGCAATCTCAGCAATTTTTTTTTTTTTTGAGACAGGGTCTCATTATCAACCAGTACAGTAGTTTGATCAGAGCTCACTACAGCCTCGACCTCCTGGGCCCACGTGATCCTCTCACCTCAGCTTCCTTTGCAGCTGGAACTACAGGTGCACACTACCATATCCAGCTATTTTTTTTTTTAATTTTTATTTGTATTTGTAGAGATGAGGTCTCTCTCTGTTGACTAGGCTGGTCTTGAACTCCTGGGATCAAACAATCCACCTCAGCCCCCCAAAGTTCTGGGATTACAGGTATGAGCCACCAATTTTTATTTGTTTATTTTTTGAGACAGTCTCTTGCTCTGTGGCCCAGGCTGGAATGCAGTGGCGCAGTCTCAGTTCACTGTAACCTCTGTTCTCCTAGGTTCAAGCAATTCTCATGCCTCAGTCTCCCAAGAAGCTGAAACTACAGGTGTGTGTCACCACGCCCAACTAAGTTTTGTATTTTTAGTACAGATGAGGTTTTGCCATGTTGGCCAAGCTGGTCTCAAACTCCTGGCCTCAAGCCATCCACCCACTTTCAGCCTCCCAAAGTGCTGGGATTATAGGCACAAGCCATGGTGCTTGGCCCACTTTTTAAAAATGATTTCTCCGCTGATTGTAAAGGTAATCCATGCTCATATAGTATATTACAACGAGTATAAATAAATGAACACATAATCCCAGCATACAGAGAGATTTCTGTTGATACTGATGTATTTTCTCCCATAAGTCTTGTGATATAATATAAATAACTTGTATTTGTCTATACGTGTATTCTTTAAAATATGTCAAATGAAAATGGATAATGCTGCGTTAAGATATTTATCAATCACTGTTCTTCCCCCAGTTTGAATTGTTTGAATTCCCCCTGTTTGAACTATTTCAATCCACTGATAAATATAGACTTCAGATACTGATGGAAATATCAACCTTAATGCTTGCAGGAAAAGCTTTGTGAACGTGGCTGGGATTTGTGGCCAAATAAGCTTTCTCATTGTCATCCCATTCCTACTTCAGTCCTGAGAATGGGGTTCTGAAGGCAGACATTTTGCCATTCAGCTGCAAGTGAGATGATTGACTGATGTATCCTTTGATTCCCCAGAGGAGGGGCAGAGCAGAAGGCAGGTCTGGATCCACCTGTGAGCTCAGGAATGGAGGCAGGGGCACAGCACTTCCCACCTGTGTCGTAGACCTCTCTCCAACAGACAGGCCTGCTCACTGGGGACCAGCCAGTACACACTTAAACTCCCCCAAAAAGAGGGATGAGGAGCAGTAGGAGTCCAATCCCAATATCTCACCAGCCAAGAACATTATTCCTTCTCTTTTGCAGAGAAGTGGGTGAGACAAAATGAAAAGAAAAGCTGAATGGGTTTGCGTGCCAAAGTTCTCCTCTTAGAAACACAAGACCTAAGGAATAGGAAAGCCCCTCAGAGACGCTGTTTATATCTTGTTCTTTTTAAGTAATGCTGTATTGTAAGCATTTATCAGTCATCAAAATATCCTTAAAACACGATTTTGTACTTTTTTTTAACATAAAATACAGTCTTTGTAGAAATTTGGGAAAGAAGGCAAGCTACAAGAAAATGAGAAGCATAGTAATCCTGCCATCCAAAAATAACCAGTGCTACATTTTGGCATCAATCCTTCTAATGTTTGTTCTATGTATATGTACACATTTGTCCCAACTGAATTACATAGCACATATTGTTTTGTAACATGTTTTTCATTTAATGTTTCTAAAACATCTTTATATATTTTCCCACTTGTCTATTGCTGTGTAACAAACTACATCAAAACTTCATGGTTTAAGACAATAATTTCTTTTGTTTAGGATTCTGTGGATTGGAGCCCAGCCACATTCAATGAGATGGAGAAATGGATTCCAGCCCTTGAAGGCAAGCAGCAGGGTCACACTACAGAAGAGCATGTGGAATGGAAGAGATTTTCACAGCCTTCTTTGGAGAATACATTATGCTACTCATGTTATTAAAGTCTTCATGACTGCAATGGCTGAATATTCTAATTAAAAATGTATCATCATTGATTTAATGAATTTCAATTTGTGGAAATTTTAGAAACTATTACAAACACCTTTATGATCAATATTCTTCTACAAAAGACTATCTGTACCTCTGAAAATTTTTTATTAGGTTAACTATTAAAAGCAGAATTACCAGGTGATATACAGTTAAAACTACCTCATATAAATGGCCAAATTTCCAGAGAAACCCTTATTTAGATCCAGTTCACTTAAAAATGTTTTACTCTTTGAAAGAAAAATATTCCCATCAATACTCTTTAAAAATACTGTTGACAATTGTCATCTATTATTTTTACAGATAGTTTTTGAATGTGAATGAAATTTCCACTGAAATTTGTATGGGAGTTTAATTAAACCTATAAATGAACCTGGGATGAAGTGGCCTGTCTAAAGTATTTGGTCTTGTGGTCCAGATGTCTTCTACCCTAATCTTTTATACTCATTGGGAGAAATTTATAATATTCATGATTGAATGATTTTTAGCATTTTACACTTTGTAATTGCTTAAGGAGGAGCTCTTTCCCTGCTATACACTTGAACTGATTAACAATGTGTAATTGGGCAAGCAATTGTTTTATATATCTATACGTGTTCGGCCAGCTTTCTAAATTCTTATTTATTCTAATAGTTTTTAATTGATTGTTAGGTTTTCTGGGTAGACAATCATATTAACAGCAAATAGTGAGACTTCTGATCTCTTTTCCAGTAGCCCTTCTTATTTCTGTTCCCTATCTTTTTGCATTGGCTAGAATATTCAAGACAATATTAGTAGCATAGTGAGAATAGGTATTTTATCTTATTCCTGATTTTAATGAAAATATATTTAAAGGTGTTTCCCCATTAAATGATATATTGTTTAAAATATTCCTTACCATTTAAAAAAAATCCTCTAGTTTCAGTTTATTTAGAATTGGTACGTAATTTTTTCTGAAATGACTTTTAGCCCTCCACTGAGATCATGTAGATTTTTACCTTAGATTTACCAATATATTTCATAATATTAAATGATTCTTACATTCCTGAAATAATCCAATAAAATCATTAATTGGCCTTCTCATACACTTAAAACTTTTAGCATTTTATTTAGAAATTTTGTGCTTTTATACATAGTGAGAATGGTTTGTAATTTTGAATTTTATGTCCTCTTCCTTCCTCAAAGTGTTACAGAATTTTTGGAGGTTCTTACTCTACCATTTCAGAAGAAGTTTCTCCATCTTTACCCCTAATTTGTTTGATTGAGACCTATATCTTTATCTTAAAAAACTGAAGAGATAATTTGAGGCTTCTCAAAGTGCTGTCTTTTCAGAGAGTAATTTGCATTTGCTTCAGTCAGAAGGGAAAAAAACTGTCAATCCCAGATCACTATAATCCAGTAGTGGTGAGGTGATTAAAGCCAAGCTTCAAACCTTTCAAGCGACAGGCTATTCCTGGTTCACCTTTACGCCAGTGATGTGTCCATTCACAGCCTTTACCTAAATCATGGAGTTTTATCAGGGACCCCATCCCTGAGAGACTTCTGGTCCCCCTAAGTCTGCCGAAAGTCCTGCTCAGCATCTTAGCACCTCTGCTCATCTTCTGGCATTGGAAGACGCTCTTAGGAGAAAACGGGCCAAAAGATCCAAGCTCTCCCCGATGGGTTTCCCTCTTCTCACGGAGCTTGGTCCAATAATTCTTGATTGACTTCTATTACATCTGACACTTTCAAATATGCTTTTAAAATATATTATTTTGTCTCGCTTTTCTAGTCACCCTCAGCTGGAGAATGGGTTTGAACCACCAACCCAGTGACTACCGGAAAGAGCACATCAGCCATCACATCTGCAGGAAGCACGAAGCAAGAGATGGCGGGAGGGGGATGAACCTCCCAGCTGAGTCACACACATTTGCAAAACCTTCTCAGATGGTCCACACAACACTCCTGCTTGTACCTCATTGGCCAGAATGTAGTCCCAGGGCCACTCCTGGCTTCAAGGAAGGCTAAAGACTTTTAGCACAACATATTGCCTAAATAAAATCTGGGTTTTATTGGTAAGAAAAAAAGAGAAGAGCGGCTATTGAGTAAGCAGCAGAGTCTCTGCCACATTCCTCGTCTATAAAATGGAAATATTAATACCTAACTTATGGAATTGATGTGACTATTAAAGGATATAATGTAGGTAAATGTCTTAGCACAGTGCCAGGGTGGACATTTGATCAATATTAGCAACAATATTTATTGCTATATAGTAATTTTACTATAATAGACTATTATATGACTAACAGGAAAAAGAAACAATCTTTTAACTTCCTTTTTTCTAGTTTCACAGTTACCTGAAGCCCCATATAAATTCACTCAGATAAACTTAGGAATGAAATTTCTACTATCATTGTTTTGTTTCAAATGATGGAGTATTTGCTTAGTATAGAATAGCTGTTTATAAATCTAGCAAATAGGTATTAAAACCATGTAATTACACTCTGGATTTTCTTGCACTGTCCACATTTTTACACAGCTTCATTAACTTCAATCTAACAAATGTATAAATAAATGTAATTTACTTTTTATGCCTTTGTAAGATCCACATCCTATTAAACAATGCAACGCACACTTCAGCACAAATCCTTTTGTCAGATAAAGCTTCTGATTTTTAGTTGGAAATATATAGGTATTGGCATTCTTATAATAGCTTCTGTATGATATTTGGAGATGTTCTGAGAGTTCTTTGCCCTTATTTTTACCTTTTACCACAACCACACCCAGTGTTATACAGATGGGTATGCATAAATTACAAGGGGTCACAGAACTTTTCATTCAAGCAGCCACAACAAAATACACTATGGTATCCACCTTCCTCCAGGGATCAGATATGAGTGAGGTAGTAAGTGTACGTGTGTGCATGTGTGTGTGTGCATGCATGGATGTATGTTGGAACCCCAGCATGGCGATAGTGTCACTGCTGGTGATTATCAGAAGAAAAATCACCAGAGAGACACAAATTACTTACTTTATTATGCAGTGAGAATAAGAAGCTGAAAGTTGTTTCAGCAAATTCTATTTTTAAGCAAATAATTATTGGGTTTTCAATGCTCTAAATTAAGTAATTCTCCTTAAGACTTTCCTTAAGTCTCCCTCTTTGAACTCCAGTGACTGGCAAAGAATTGCAGCTGGTTTTGGGATGGGCTTTGGATTTCATTTGTAATTATTTTTTTCAACCATGCTATCCTCAAAATGAAATCTCCTCGGCAGTGTTTTTCTTCCCCCAGTAATTAGGATTGGTTGTATTAAGTCATTCACAATTTTCCCCCTTATTTTACAAAAGGTGGTATTGAGTAATATAAAGATTTAAAAAAAAAAAGGAACTTGGGGCTAGGCACAATGACTCATGCCTGTAATCTCAGAACTTTGGGAGGCTGAGGCAGAAGGACCACTTCAAGTCAGGAGTTCAAGACCAGCCTGAGCAACATAGTGAGACCCTGTCTCTACAAAAGAGAAAATAAAAATAAGCCTGGCATAGAGGTACACACCTATAGGAAGATCACTTGAGCCTCAGGCTGTCAAGGCTGCAGTGAGCTGTGATCATACCACTGCACTCTAGCCTGGGCAACAGAGCAGGCCCCTGTCAAAAATAATAATAATAATAATAACTTGGAACCAAGTCTAAGACCAGGTTATACCACCTCACTGGTTTGTGACCTTGGATATTATATTAATCTGGGTTCTCCAAAGAAATAGGATAATATATCCTATTTCTTTGGAGAACCCAGAATATATATGTAGTATAAGGAATGGACTTGGCAGTTATGGAGACTGAGAAGTCCCAAGATCTACAGTTTGCAAGCTGAGACCCAGAAGAGCTAATGGTATCGTTCCAGTCTGAATTCAAAGGCCCAAGAACCAAAAAAATCAATGGTCTTAAGTTCCAATCCAAGTCCTAGTCCAAAGACAGGGGAGGACCAATGTCCCAGCTCAAAGAAGTCAGGTAGAGAGCGAATTTTCTCTCAGCATTTTGTTCTATTGAAGCCTTCAAATAAGTATATGAGACCCACCCACATTGGGAAGGACAATCAGCTTTACTCAGTCGATAAACTTAAGTGTTACCCTCATCTAGAAACATCATGATAGACACACCCCAAGTAATGTTTAACCAAATATCTGGGCACTGTATAGCCCAGTCAAGTTGACACCTAAAATTAATCATCAAAGGTATCCCATAACCTTCACCTGTGCTGAAGAAGTGAGATAAGTATGTTAGCACCTTTGAAACTAAGAAGTACTGGATACACTTATTATGTATTGTTAAAATGGCCAAAAATGGCAACAAATAGCTAGCTACATAATAAGCATTATAATGGCTCCCTTTTTAGGACATTTTGAGGATTTATAATATGCTTGGCACTGACCTAAGGGCTTTACATACATTAATTTATTCAACCCTCACAATAACCCTTTGAGGTAAAGATTAGAGTTTCTCTAATTTACCCTTCAGCTACAGGAAAGTTAAATAACTTGGCCAAGATCACAGAACTAGCAGGTGGCAGAGCCCAGTTTCAAACCCAGATATTTTGGATCTAGAGTCCATGCTCTAACAGCCACACACCATCACCTGCCTGAGGCTAGTGGGGATGACGACCAGTCCAAACGCCTGAACACATCTGCTCACTTCTCTAGCCCTTTGCTTTTCAGCAATGGTGTCAGGCATCCCTTTAAAGCATCCTAAAGATATCCTAATGCAGAGACGGTTAGAAACATGGCCAATTTTAACGAGAGGATACTCAAGATGGAGAGAAAAGGCAGAGAGGTCTGGGCATGAATAACTCATTGGGGTGTGGGTAGAATGGTTAGAACTAGGCTAGTGAATCATTGCCCATCAATCCACCATCAACCCATGCCCCCCAAGGTGGGGATATCACTCAGGGTGATAACTTCTAATTCTTAGATTATTTTATCTGGTCACCAGCAGAATCTGAGAAGATGGAGAAATAGGGTTGGTGAAATTTCATAAGGGGAAGTAGAGAGAGGGAGGTCTGAGTAGAGGAACAGATGCTCAGTGGACCAGGCAGGAGTCCCCTGAGGGCAGGTTTACTGGTCAGTGGGCAGCATAAGAGCTCTGTGGTCTGAAGAAGGCCTATGTGAGATGAGCTCAGAGGTAGTGGTGGGCAGAGCAAGGGGACTCAGACAGCCATTGTCCACTGCAAGATCTTGTCTCTGCCACATCCAATAAGCATGATGTTCATAATTCCATTAACAAGAGTTATTAGATTTTGCAGAGACTGGCTCCTGTGCATAGTAGGGTTTGTGGGAGGCTGAGGAGGGGACAAGGACAGAGCACAGGCAGGGCCAGGGTCTGTAAATGACCTCGGCAAATCAGGTGCCTCACTGAACTACCATTGACCCATCTATAAACTAGAGAGAACAATCCCAGCCTGGTTCATCTCACATGGTAGTCGTGAGAAACAACCGAGACAATGTACTTTGTAAATAGCATCTGGGAGAGCCAACGAAGACACCCCTCCAGGTGCCTGGACTCTAGGGCATCGCATTTCTGGCTTGCCAAACTTCACCTTTGCTCACAACTTTTCAACTTGAAACCAGAATAGAGGGGCAACCAAGCAAGCAAAGCACGATGTGCATGCAAAATCACCTTGTTTGATCTCAAAGTCGTGGGGATCAAAACCACGTAATGGAGCCTCGGCAACCTCTGGAAATTTGATCTCATTCAAGGACGGTGTTCAATAGAAGAAGTGTTCCTGGGCCCCAGGCAGTTCAAAACCTTGGCTAGATTGGCAAATATTTCAGCAGGAGGTTAGCAAAATTGATGTCAACTTAAATGAGCCTCCTCTGTGGTGCTGCAGAGGTCCATGTTTACACTGCAATATTTTCCGTTACTGTGTAAAGAAGAGAGTGTCCCAGCACATCATCAGTGCAGGCTTTCATAGTAAGTGCCTGACACAGGGGTGGGCCAAACATAGAAAGCAGTGCTCAGAGGCAGTGGTAACACAGCCGAAGCTGGTGACACTGGGAGACTTGGGGAAGCATTTCCAGGCTAGAGACTGCATTTCTGCAGCCTCATGAGGACCCTCAGCCAGCAGAGCAGCAACACTGCAAAGTGCATGAGCTCAGGCAGACCTGGTTCAAATCCCACAGTGCCAGGATTTGTGTAAACTTGAGACAGTGAACTTGAGTCACCATTGCCTCACTTACACGAAATTAGTAAAATAAGCCTACTCCTAACCCTGATTCCCACTTTCCTCTGGACTGGATAACAGACAGATATCTGAATGATGTGATGATCAAGCAGATGATGGTTGTACGCAGCCTAGTCTATAGGACATGCTCAGTCATTCCTGGTGCCTTTGCCTGTCCCCACTCAGACCGCTGAATTATATTAGAAGTGATTTCTGACAAGTAACTGATGGTCTGATTTTTAACAAGGTAAAGACTGGGAGGCTTTAATGCTGGCTACCCTAGAGAGCCTCAACCACAGGGAAGAGCTGCTAAGTGCGTGTGCTGATGGCCAGTGACAGAGCCCAGGCGGTCCTGGGCATCTTACTCTGTGCCTTCGACTCTTTTCCTTGATCTGAGGAACAAAGCCTGAAGGAGAAATAGCAGAGGACCAGGAGGTGAAGGAGTCAGTGGGCTCCAGCTCCCAAGACCTGGAAACACTAGAGGTTGGTGTTAAACATCAGGTGACAGAGGTCTCAAGAGAATCTTCAGCAGAGTCTCTGCCCCCAGGGCCCACAGTGTGCAGAAAGTGCCAAGTGGTGGGAATGGACAAGCCCTGGCAGGCCAGGGACATCAATAGAAGGAATTCCACCTTGTGGCCCATCATAGACCACTCCGTGTCTCATAGGTCCTTTGCCTCCCATGGCACAGTGCTTGATGTTTACAAGTGAGCCCCATGGAAAAAAGGGTAAATCAGTGGGAGTGAGGAGATGGGGGTGCAGGTGGGGGCAGAGGACTAGAGCCTATGCACATAACAAAATAATTCGTTTAAATGGCATAGCATTGATGAAAGTCATTAGGTAGCTGTGTGTATGTGTGTTGTGTCTGTCCTCAGTTGCCGAGGTCTCTGGAGGCAGGAATCTTGCCTCGTTCCTGTCTGCAGTCCCACAGGGACTAGGACATATTAAGTATAAAAATCAATATTTTGAAAGAATATGTGAATGAACAAATTAAAGAAGCTCCTAGAGTCAATGTGTGGGCTGTGTCCAAGTGACTAGCAGAGACCCAGCTAGTCTCTGAGACCCAGCAAATGTGGAGAAAAGCAACAGAGAGACCATTCCTTTGGCCTTCTGGTTACTATACCTGACTCCAGTCTCTCTCCTCCTGGTCTTTTCTGCCCACCACTTTCCAGGACTCGTCCGTCTGCAACACTGCTTGATCCTGAATCTCCCTGCCTGGGTGCCTTCTATGGTTCCCTATTGCTCTCAGCATCAAAATCCTCTCATGACTTTTAAGCCTTTGCATTCTCCACCCACAAGCCTCTCCTTGCCCTTCACTGGCCACTCATTCCAGCCAGCTGCTCCCACTGACCACCATCACTCCTGCTCCTCCCTCCTTGTTTCCTGACCAAACCCAAACAGTGTCCAGGGATCAAGACCCATCTAACAGCTCCAGCTGTTAAGGACCTGTTTTGAAACCTCCAGGCTTCCAGTTTGGGCCATGCCATTTAGCAGGGTCAGATTGCAGGTCCTTATTCCCTGGGTTAATCCTGTCTCACCAATGAGACTATTAATTCCAAGAGGAGAGGGAAGCATGACCCTCTGACCCCACTACCCAACTTGCAACTTGCTGATAAATCAATTATTATAAATTATTGTAATTATAATTATAATGAGTATACTTGTATATTAATTGTATAATTATATATATAATTGTAATAATTATATAATTGTAATAAATTATAATTGTAATAAAGTATTGTAATAATTATAATAATACATTATTGTAAAATAATTTATTAAAGTCAATTTTAAAAGCCCTTCTGGGCTTCAGGCACAGGGATGGTGAAGACTGGGTAACATATATGAATGTGATGATTAAGCGGGATGGGTATTGCCTGTCCTGAGGAGAGAGACAGGGACCCCATCAGCCAATAGTGATGAAGAGTGGTCAGTGCTCAGTTGGAGTTGGACGTCGGGGAGACACCAAGCTCACTCCACAAAACTTGCAAAGCCTGGTCTTCCCAAGGAGGTGATGGCTGAGGGAACCCCTCCCTCCCTGACCCAGATCAAACCAAAACTCACCTTTCTCCATCCCACCGGGTTCATGATTCTCATCTCCCCTGATAGATTTGGCCAGGTTACTTACATCTCTGGGCCTCTATAACTTCATTTGTAAAATAATTTTAACAAACCTAATCCTGATCCTAATCCAGTCTCTAACTCTAACCTTAATGGGATGATGAACTGCTAGCAGGACTATGGGATGTTTAAGCTGGATAAAGCCTATCCTACATGCAGGACATAAGAAGTGTCCGTCATTATTGGTTCCTTTGCCCTTCCCTGCTCTGACCACAGACCTTAAGTTTGGGGATCCAGGCTTGTCTTGGAGCTCAGTGTTGTTAGTTGAACTTGTCCTGAGAGCAGTTAGCAGTTTCTCAGCTAAGCAGATACTTAAATATATGGAGGTCTACCTCTAATTTACCTGATGAGAAACCTCTTCAGCAGACTGTAATGCCTAAGAATCTCCAGAAAGGAGATTTCAGGCACACCTGCAGAAGTGTCTGGGACTTGATGTAAGTATTTCTAATCCTCCTAAAAGTCATGAAAGTGGTTATTGCCCCTATTTAACAGATAAGAAAACTGCAGTTTCTAGAGGTCAAGTGTCTCAAGACCTCACAACAAGTCAGTGGAAGAGCTGGGGTTTCAGTTTCTCTCCGACTGCAGGAAAACTCCAGTGGAGTCACTCTTCCAGCCAGGATCATTTAGAAGTAAGGGGAGGGCAGTGGACTGATGAGGACCTTTTAGTGACTCTTAGGTCATATTCAGGGAGGCATCAATTCTGTCATTTCGCTGTTTTCTTGTAAGACTTTAGGTAAATTACCTTTCTTCTCTGTGGACCTCAGGCTGGTTTGTTTTTTAAAGTCCTAACGTTTTATGGCTAAGATAGACCGAGATGGGAAGGAGTTTGAGGCAAGTAGGGGCAATTTCAGATAAATGATCTCCCTATCAGCACCAACCTTATAGGAGTCTCCATGGATTCCGCTAGTTTGAATACAAATCACATCTCTCACTTCCAGAACCAGTTTCCCTAAAGCCATCATCCAAGTCAAACCCTGAGCCCTACTTCCTGCCTTTGCAGTCCATGCCTTCCTGAATCACCAATGTTCCCCGAGTTCTTCTGCTCATTAGCTGGTCAGACCCCACTGCCTGCCCGCCCCAAGGACCATCATCAGCATTGAAAAGGAATCCAAAAAAGAGCAGTATGGCATGTTAGAACTGGGAGGCACTCAGAGACCACCTACAGTCCCCTCCTTTTACAGGTGAGGAGACAGGCCTGGCAGGAGCTAAGAGACTCCCCACAGCTCCACAAATACCAGCTGCGAAGCCGCCCACACACGTGCTCCTAGGCTCTTACTGTCTGACGGTGGATCACGACTCCATGGAAATTAGATGGATCAGCAGGCAGTGGCAATTGAATGTAGTGGGCTACAGGCGTGGGGGCTGTCAGGAAAAACAGTGCTCAGAGTGATCAAAAAATGTTTCCTGAAATAAATGTGTGGTGAAGCCAGCATTGAAGAATGTAAAGAACATGGAGAACTTTGCTTGAAGACTTTGAAGCAGAAATACGTCTCAGAAATTGTGGCACAGAACATTGCTTGTGGCTAGTTGTCTATGCCAATATCTGATCTCCCTTTCTTCCTCAAAAATAGATTTCCTGATTTTTCGCCACTAGGTACACGAATACCCAGAGTGAGAATGACATTTCCCAGCCTCCTTTGCAGCCAGGTATGGCTAAATGACTAAGTTTTGGCGAATGAGATTTAAGATGAAAGTGCTGTGTGCAACTCCCAGGAAGCTTCTGTAAAGAAATGAGCATGCCCTTCTCCCTTCCTTTCTTTCTTCCCACTGGAGTGCAGATGTGATGACTGGACCCTGAGCAGATATCCTGGGCCATAAGGCAGCATGTTAAGGCTGGCAGAGCTGCAACATAGCATGCTCTTGTCAAAATAACATTAGTTTTGGATGGCCTACTACCAGCTTCTTTACATTAGAGGTATGAACTTCTGACTTGTTTAAGTCACTTATAGCTGTCTTTTTCCCCCAAACTGAACCTAATTCCAGCTAATTCAGAGATAGAAAATAAATAAATTCAGAAACCCCTAGGAAAATCCAGAAACCTGAAAGAGAAGCTGGTCTTGCAGGGAGTTGAAGTGAATGGAGAAGAATCACTGACATTCTGGTGGATTTGGTGGATGTTTTAAGAGATTAGTTGTATTAGTCTGTTTTCACACTGCTGATAAAGACATACCCATGATGGGGCAATTCACAAAATAAAACAGTGTATTCGACTTACAGTTCCGCATGGCTGGGGAGGCCTCACAATTATGGCAGAAGGCAAGGAAGAACAAATCACTTCTTACGCGGATGGCAGCAGGCAAAGAAGGCTTGCGCAGAGACACTCCCGTTCTTAAACCTATCAGATCTTGTGTGATCCATTTACTATCACGAGAACAGCACTGAAAAGACCTGCCCCCATGATTCAATCATCTCCCACCAGGTACCTCCCATAACACGTGGGAGTTATAAGAGCTACAAGATGAGATTTAGGTGGGGAGACAAAACCAAACCATATCACTAGTGGTTCGCATATTTGAGTGTGCATCAGCATCACCTGGAGAGTCTTTTCAAACACAGACTGCTGGGCCCCAACCCCAGAGTCTCTGATGCCATTAGCTTGGGGTGGGCCCTGAAAATGTGCATTTGTAATGAGTTAGTAGGTTGCTGATGCTGCTGGTTCAGGGGACCAAACTTGAAGAACCATTGTTCTAGGCTCTTCAAAGACACTTACCCCAACTCAGTTTTCTTGCGTGAGCCTCAGCTTTGTGGCTCTAACAAGGAGATATGATTTTCAGCTGCTTTCAAAGACCAGGGAATGTGGGGAGGCAGGAAGGGTCTGAACAACAGCTTGGGCAAGCTGAGCATCCAGCAAAGAGAAGATTTGTGATGCAAATGATTTACTGGTGTTCAGCTGGGAGCAGAAGGGATTTCAATATGGTGAGCCAAATCGAATTCATTACCTGACAATTAGCTCTAAATTAATGCAAGACTGTGCTGTCTGAATGTGCTGTAAGGGAGAAGGTCCCTGACAGCTTGAGATGGGCAGGATCTGAGACATCAGTCTTGGCTGGATTCAGAGAGAGCTTTTTGCCAGCTTGCCTGTGTACTCTGAGCTCAGAGAATGGCCAACACCCCACTCAGACGCCCTTTCCAATTGCACTCCCTCTAGGTTTAGTCCTCATTAACCCAGCCATACCCCATCCAGGATGGACTTGGTCTCCTCTGCCCTGGCACCTCCAGGTTTGTTTCTCAAGAGACTGCCTTTTGCTTGCACACGGGCTGGCTGCTAATTCTCTTGCAGTGAGATGCTGTAGAATGAAACTCATTATGTTTTATAGGAGCAAACTGTTAGCATTGTGTGAGTATATTTGACCTCCTCAAGTGGAAGTTGTAAATCCCTGGAGGATAGAAATTATTTTCCTTCTTTCTTTAGTTAATTATCTCCCCTACTTTTTCCCTCCCCTCCCTTTCCCCTACCTTCCTCCATCACTTTCCCACAGGGCTCCTGATGTAGTGCACACAGGAGTATGACTGTAATGAATGATGACCTGCAGTTTGAGCATCCTTGGGACTTCATTTATTTATTCATTAAACATTATGTGCCAGGATACAGGTCATCATGGCCTCTGTCCACATAAAATTCATAGACTAGTCTAAGAGACAGGCAACTGAGGAGTTAAAAGTCAGACCCTAGGGTCCTAGGCCAAGTATGTGGAGTGGGGGCACAGGCACTTTGCAAAGAATCCTCTAAACATTCTAGCTGGCCATGTGGATCCTCTTTCCCCTTCCCAGGACAAGCCTCAGGGCTGCCAATTGCCTACAGCTCCCACCCTCTGCTGAGGATGCAAAGACGTCGCTGTCTGGGGTTGGCTCTGAAACATAAAGGTAAGGAAGGCAAAGAAATGATGGGGAACAGGAGGACCACAGGGGCTAGATCTGCCGCTTCTCCCTTAAACATCCTGCAGCCCAAATACCCCTCAAAGCCCCTTCCAGTGGGAATCTTTCCTTCCCCAATACCACCTTCTAGCAAGTTCAATAACCTCATATTTACATCCTTGATAAAACTCTTTTAAAGTCTGTTGACAGTTTCCCTTGGTTCGGACAAATGGCCCTCAGTTTTTTCTCTTCTTGTTTGACATTGCTGAACTGTCACGCAGACGGAAGACAGCCAAGTCCATTCCCACCCATTGGTCAGATTCTCTCTCAAAACTAATTAGATTATTTGTGGAATGAATCTGCATTTTAAAAAATTAAGAGATACCAAATAACATTTGCATAGTACTTTACCAAATGCTGTAACTTTCATATTTTATTTGGTTTCTCTGATCATTCTTGGAATTCCCCCCAATTTTACAGAAGAGCAGTAAATGTCATGGACCAAGGCCTGAGCTCTGGCCTTTGGCTCCCCAGTCCAGTGCTCTTCCCAGTAGACCCTCCCTCTTTACTAGGTGTAGCAGATAATGTCCACATGACACAGGCTCAAAAAAATGTGTGTGTGCATGTGTGTCTGCATGTCAGCCTCAACCTTCCACCCACCTTCTCCACCACTGCCATCACACCTGCCATTCCTGGGTCAGAGTTGCCAAGGAGAATTAAAACGTTATGTTCAGGGGTTTGTCTGTATCAGCCAGGGTTCCCCAGAGAAACAGAACCAGCAGAAGTGGGGTGTATGTGTGGGGGTGTGTGTGTGTGTATAAAATATTTACTTTTTATTTATTTTGAGGAATTGGTTTATGTGATTTTAGAGTTGGCAAGTATGAAATCTGCAGAGCAGGCTGGAAACTCAGGCAGGAATTCATGCTGCAGTCTTGAGGCAGAATTTCTTCTTTCCTGGAAAAACTTTAGCTTTTGCTCTTTAAAGCCTTCAACCAATTGGATCAGGCCCCACCACGTGATAGAGGGCAATCTCCATCAGTTGAAGTGAGCTGACAGTAGATGTTAACCACATCTACGAAACACCGTGGTTAGTGTCTAATATTGCAACCTTACCAAGCTGACACATACAGATGACCATCCCATCATGTCCAGTTGCTGGTGATACCAGCTAGAAGGCATGAGGCAGAAGAATTTGGGGTAAACAGAAGAATCCCTTCTAATCAGAAACCCAGAGATAGGATGCCAGGAAAGGGAGCATTCCCCACATAAGACTCAGGGAAAGGGTGACTACTTCGGTCCCATCCTGCCAGGAATTTGAGAGGTGCATTCCTGCCAGAGAGGGAGTCTGAATAAAACTCCTCTACCCAGAGCACAGGCCCTGCACCCTCCCACGGCGGCCTCTGTGGCATGGGTTCCGACCAGCTCTGCTCAAAGACTTCTGTGCTAGGAAGAAGGTGGGGTCACATCATGGCATCAGGATTCAAACACCATCAGGAGCCAGGAGTGGGATACGTGAAGGGCTGGGAGCTGTGGCCAGAGGCAAACTGGACAGGGACACTTTGTCCACAAGCACCTGACAGTCATCTTTGAAATCACAGCAGGAACAAGGTGCCTCAGAGAGCTGGGGGTCACCAGTCTGCCGCCTTACTCGGAGGTAATGAAGGCCGCAGCCTGAAAGCCACAAGTGCTGAGTCACAGAGTCCGTGGAGAGATTCTGCAGATACAAAGAAAATGGGAAAAATACCTGATACCAACTAGGCTCAAAGACCCCAACACCTGCTCCCCATCTGCAGCCCCTCTCAAATCCTGGAGCACTGATGAGCTCAGTCCTCACACTAATCCTCACCCTCCTGGAAAACAGTAACCCCAGGATTGATTTTTCCTGATTAAATTATTTCCTAAGTTTGATAAATAACACCTGCCCTATTCTATGGCTTTCCTCTGACTCTGTTTATTAAACAACGCTTGAGATTTTTCTTCTTGCATGATAGGTACTAAAGGCACAAAATTCAAACTCATCATATCGAGGGGAGGGCTCCAGCCATCCGTGGCTTTGCATCAGGCAGTGAGTGACGTTTTATTTGCCAAGGGCTGAGCAAGGCCAGGAGCTGAGGCAGCACAGCTTTAATGGAAAGAGGTTTGGTTCTGGAGTCAGACCTGGGAGTCATCCTGGTGCAACCTCAGCCCCGGTGTGACCTTTGGCAAGGACTTAACCTTCATAAGCCTCAGCATGAAAATCGTCTGAAAATAGGGTTTTCCCATCCATAAAATGAGAATTGTTGAGGCATCCATAGTATGGAAAAGAACCTTTGAAAGTGTAAAGTGCACATGAACACAGGAGTTAACCCACTCTCCAACCTGTTTATAAATCCCTCCTGAGCCTTGTCACCCACACCACCTCAGGCAGTCCCTGCTTTGGGACTAGCGTGGGTTACTGGTGCTGTGTCATACACCACCACAAATGCATCAGCATTTTTTTTCTTTTGGAGGTAGAGCCTTGCTATGTCGCCCAGGCTGGAGTACAGTGGCATAATCTTGGCTCACTGCAACCTCCACCTCCCCTGTTCAAGCAATTCTCCTGCCTTGGCCTCCCAAGTAGCTGTGATTGCAGGTGCCTACCACCTGGTTGATTTTTGTATTTTTAGTAGAGACAGGGTTTCTCCATGTTGGCCAGGTGGTCTCGAAGTCCTGACCTCAGGTGATTCGCCCTCCTCGACCTCCCGAAGTTCTGGGATTACAGGCATGAGCCACCATGCCCAGCCATGCATCAGCATTTGAAACAACCTTTTTTTTATGCTCAAGGATTCTGCTGGTCAAGAATTCGAACAAGGTGTATTAGTCTATTTTCACACTGCTATAAAGAAATATCTGAGAGGATAATCTATGAAGGAAAGAACTCTCAATTCTGCATGGCTGGGAAGGCCTCAGGAAACTTACAATCATGGCAGAAGGTGAAGGAGAAGCAAGTACTTTCTTCACAAAGTGGCAGGAAAAGGAGAGAGTGAAGGAGGAACTGCCAAACACTTAATAAAGCCATCAGATCTCAGAAGAACTCACTCACGATCATAAGAACAGCATGAGGGAAATCACCCCCATGATCCAATCACCTCCCACCAGGTCCCTCCTTTAACACGTGGGGATTACAATCAGAGATGCGATTTGAGTGGGGACACAGAGCCAAACCATATCACAGCACAAGGCAAGAATTGCTTCTCTCTGCTCCACAATGTCTGAGGGCTCAGCTGGAAAGAGTCAAAGGCTGGGGTGACTCAGTGACTACCTACTGGAATCATCCAAAGACCTATTCACTGATACACCTGGCTGTTGGCTGAGGCATCACCTGGGGCTGTTGGCTACAACACCTCCACATGGCCTCTCCATGTGATTGCTTGGGCTTCCTCATAACATGGTGGCTGGATTCCAAGAACAAGTGTCCCAACAGAGCCAAGTGGAAAATGTATTGCCATTTATTTATTTATTTACTGAGACGGAGCTTTGCTCTTGTTGCCCAGGCTGGAGTGCAATGGCATGATCTCAGCTCACAGCAACTTCCGCCTCCCGGGTTCAAGTGATTCTCCTGTCTCAGCCTCCTGAGTGGCTGGGATTACAGGCATGTGCCACCACGCCTGGCTAATTTTGTATTTTGAGTAGAGACAGGGTTTCTCCATGTTGGTCAGTCTGGTCTTGAACTCCCAACCTCAGATGATCCACCCGTCTCAGCCTCCCAAAGTGCTGGGATTACAGGCATGAGCCATCATGCCCAGCCTAATGTATTGCCTTTTATGACCTAGTCTCTGAAGTCTCATAGCATCACTTCAGCTATAACTGCACATCCACTCAGATTCATGGGGAAGAAATACAGGTCCTACCTCTAGATGGAAAGTCCCACTATAAGAATAACGTGTGGGATGGAAGATAGTGTTGCAGTCATTTTTGGAAAATTCAATCTGCCATCAAGTCTGAGTCATTAGATGAATGAACAAGCTGGCAAGTTAGAATTTTGAACCAGGAATGGAACTTGGCGGATGTTGTCTCCCCCTATTCCTGGTCATTTCTGGCTCCAGATGCCCACTGAGGTCAGCACAAGTTGTACCCATATCAGGAAATCTGACCGAGGCAAAGTTCAAACCACGAAGTCTTCTAAGGAAAGAGAAGGACAGACTGCCCTTTCCTCCCACTCCTGACCTCCCTGCCTCCTTGGAGACCTAAGCTTGTCTTGCTCTTTATGTCTCCCCGTTTTCCAGAATGATTGCTGCCTCCCATCCTATGGGCAGCGCTCCCCAGGGTCTGCAGCTCTGGGGTGTTTGTAGCACACCCTGTTACTTGGGAACTTACTGCAAATGCAGAATCTCCACCCCACCCTAGACCTACAGAACCTGCATTTGAACAAGATCCACAAGTACTTCTTATGCTTACTAAAGTCGCTGCAGCACCAGAGTAGGGGAAAGAGAACCTGGTTTGAAAGCTGTCACTGGGCTTCAATTCTAATTCTAGCTTTGCCCACTTATTAGCTGGACAAAACCATGCAAGTTATTTAACCTCTCTGGGCCTCGGTTTCCATAATATGTAAATTTGGTATGATGACAGCTGTCTCAGTGTATGTGTATGTGTGTCTGAGAGAGAGACAGAGACGGAAACAGAGAGAGACAGAGCGAGACGGAGTGGTTTTTCCTCCCAAGGCAGAGAACCAACGTGTTTCAACTCTAAAGGCCAAGCACCACTGTCAGCCCCGCCCTGCAGGGTGGAGACCTCTCCCACAGCCTCTGCCTGCTGTGGGGTCCATCAGGAGGCTGTGGTGGTCCGTGAAAATGGTGAGCAGCTAGCGCGGCAGGGAGACAGCAAGGCAGACCTTTCCTCTGGAGTGGCCAAAGCGGGAGGCTCAGGGAGTCCCCTCCCAGGAGAGAGCTGTCTCTCTGAAAGGCAAGGGAGTCTTAGGAAGCCTGCTCGCCTTTGGAGATGTTATTATTTCTAACAGAGACTGTTTATCACCCACTTACAGGAGTTTTGACTGGGGCTTTTTGTCACCCTTTAGACTCTGGAAATTAGGTCAATCCGCTTCAGAATTTACTTGAGCCGGGAAACCTGACTTGAAGTGGCAGCAAAGGGGCCCCACCAGCGGGCTTAGGGAGGATTCACAGAACCACAGTCCTTGTGCCCAGAGCAGTCACAGAGGTCACCTCAGCTCTCCCCGCCATGACAACAGCCACTGATGCCAAGGCCTGCCAGGCTCCAGGTGTGTCTGTGAGAATGGGGGAGGGCCTTAAGTAAAAATCATACATCGGTATCATCCTGGAAAGCAGGAGGAAGACAGGGAGAAATGTTAACGGGATCGTTAAATATTCAGTCCCTCTAAGCCTTTATTCAAAATGTTCTCGAGAATGATCTCATCCTTCCCTGATGCTGCAAGCTGTGAAGCAAGCTTGGGTCCCACTATATCAATACCAATAGCTGGAAGTCCTTCCTTACGTCTAACTTAAAGACTTACTGCTCTAAGTATCTGCAACTAGCTTCTCCCAGCACCTTGAACATAATGAGTTTTCTGTCAATGCATGGTGCATTGTTGCTCTGGAAGACTGTCCCCCAAGGAAGGCAGAGAAAAATCTCTTCATAGCTTTCCGGCTTTCCTGGCAGGTCTGGTTTCCTTAAGGCTAGACAGCCCGAGTGTGCTAAGGGTCTTACTAGGCCCACTGGCCTCCTCCCCACAAGAGTCCAGACAGGTGATCAATGCTGAAATTGTCCTTCACAACTGGGCACAAAGCTGTGGGGACATTTGATTTTCTTTTCCCAAAGGAAACTCACATTGAGGTGCCTCATTGAAGTAGAAATAAAAACTAGGGAAATACTGCATCACAGATATCAGGGACTCTCTAGCAGGAAATTTGTTTCAGAAAAAGATCCGGCTGCTGATCCTCAGGGTAACCAAGCCTCGGTTTGTCTTCTGTACTGTGGCCTTTCTGCGAACGTATAATATGTCTGTTTGTTTAGTTGCCCTGCAAAGTTCAGGCAAATCTAGGTAATTGTATAGATACTGTTCTCCAGTTATTTATTAACGCATTTCAAAACATTTCTGCAGAATGTGCTGGTGCTATAGCAGGCATCTCCTCAGAGCCTAGCATCTGCAGGCAGGATTGAGTGTCCTGGGACGGGTCATCTCCGAGTCCTCGGAGCAGGGACACAGAGGTCCTCACTCAGCGTCTTCTGAATCACTGTGTGGCTGCAGGCCAAGTCTCTTTCCCAGCACAGCCACACCCTGCTGGAAATGAGAGGCAGCGGAGGAAGCTGATTAAGTGAAGTTGTGGAGCTTAGGAGCAAGGAGGAGGGGCTAACAGCAGAGCAGACCTTGAAGGCAGGTGCCCCAGGGAGGGAGCGGGGAAAGAGCAGGCCTCCTCCATGCCACCTGGCTGATCCAGAGTCACCTAATCGGGGTAATACAGATGAGTTCTGATGATGAGATCCCCACATAACCAGACTGGGAGAAGCCCAGCGCCACAGCCTGGGGTTGTGACTGGCATGGCTACAAAGGCAAAAGGTTTCCCTGAAGATTTTCTCTCAGCCCGTACAGATCTGGGTCTGGCTTTGGAGTTGAAGGCAAAGATTGAGGGGTCTCTAATAGTGGGGTGGGGGTCCTCAGGCCCCTGTCTGTGTGGGAAAAACATGGAGGACTTGCTAAACTTTGATCCCAGACTGTGGACTGATTACAGGCTACCATGGGAATGGACCGGATTAACCAGCCGAAGGGGTCAGTATCTGACCTGTGGCTGACGAGGTCCCTGGATGCCTCACCAGGGAAAGCCAGCCTTCACCTTCCTGGAAATTCCCCCGTGCTTTCTAATCACAACGTAGCTGCTCAGCGTCTCAGTTCCTCCCAGGAGGATTATCTATCATTTTAGCATGCCAGCACCCTGTCAAACCCATCTATTCATACAAATGTGCTAATAGGAGAGCCTCCTTTTTCTTCCAGAAGCTTCTGTCACAGGCAGAGGAGGACAGAAAAAAAGGGACAGGACAGGAGGGGGAAATGGGAGAGGAGCAGCCTGCAGCATTAGGGACCCACATTGCAGTGATTGAGAGGAGAGAACAGAGGGAATCATGGCAGACCCATGGAGGTGGTGTTTACGACAGATGGGGTCCTGCAAGGGGACACTCTGCTCATCAATGCAGAGGCAGATAACTAACATATCTGCAAGAGGACCAGCTCCTGGGAGCCATCCTGTGAGGTACTATGAAATCCCCATATGTCATTTCACATGTCTGTATATTTGAGTCTGCATGTGGGGTGATGGAGGTGAAAAAAGTTTACACTACCCACCACAAAGAATTCCTATCCAAGATGTGCCCGTGGAAGTTACCAGAACCTCCCACCATCCCTCCTGGCCTGCCCCACCCTCTCCCTCCTGGGTGATGACCCTACTCTGCCTTCTCCCATTCCCCGATCAAAATTCCAAGATCTAGGGCCTCCAACTCCATTTCCACCCATAACTCTCCTCAGGAACTACCTTCCAGGGGGCCCTGTTAGAGCGAGCTCATGTAAACGGTAAATGGAGTCACTCAGCAGCAGCTGGCAAGTGTTTTCAATGAGTTGGAAAATCAGGTTGAAGGTATCGTGAAATATGGTGCTTACAGAGAGGCCCAGATGCATGGGCTAAGTACTTTGTGATTAGCCCTGCCTTACCCATTCCACCCTCCAGCCCCGTCTCTTCACCCTCCTTCTTTCCTTCTCCAGAGTTTTTAAAGTTAAAATGTGCCTGTGTATTTTATTAATATCTTGTAAGAGAAGCTTCTTCAAGCGAGTGGTTCTTTGCCTTAGGGGTCAATGTGATCTTTTTTGTACATGTGTATAGCAGGATATGTTGGCTTGTAAATGTGCGTGAGTTTCTGAGTGTAGGTGCTGAATAAATGTTTATTGATGATGCCTACCTATGCAGTCTGCATGGTGCTTGTATTTCTATTGCATGTGCATTTGCACATCATATACATACAGAGAGAGAGAGAAAGAGAGAGAGAGCCTTGCTTCCAGAGCCATACATGCTCTATTTTCAGTTTCTGAATGTCCTAAGAGGTTATATCCTGTCTACATGGATGGACTGAGAGCACACTTGGATTTCTATCAAGATATGTCCTCCTAATTCACCAGAACCCCCACTTCCTGCCCATCGCCTACACACAGCATCCCACACCATGCAGTGCAGGGAAGCACCTTCCTCAAAGCTCAGCTGCCCACCTCTGAGCAGGTGCAAACCCACCCATTGCATCCTCCCATCCACCCTTTTTCCCCTCTGACTCTGCTCTCCTCCTAAATGGTCTCTCTTTCCTCCCTACCTCCTCCTCCTTCATTTTCCTTCTCCAGAGAGGCAGTGGTTAGGTGTGCTTGACCGGGATTCACCAAGTGCAGACATCAAAACAGTAAAGGGATGTGGACACCATCTCTAACCTCTCGTTTCATGACGGGCTAATGGAGGCTCAGGGATGCTGAAGGATTTCTCCCGTGTACCCAAGGTAAGTCACAGAAGAGCCTGCGTCAGAGCGTGTGTTTTCCCAGCCTTTCCCACAACCTGGCCCCCGGTGGAGGAAGTGCTTCCCCTCCACCGACCCCTGCCTCCCACATCAGAGGTGCCGCACCCAATGAGTGTGGCCAACCAAGCCCACCAGGGGGTGAAATGAGTCACCTCGACTGTCTCTAGGATGGAAACTTGGTAGGGATTCTGGTTCCTGTGAGCAGGAGGAACGCGAGATGAGAGGCAGGAGGACCGACCCTGCTGCTCTCGGGCTCTCTGTGACTTCACAGAGGACAACTTTGGCCCCTCCCCGCTCAGCTCAGGCAGGTGCACGTCAGTGGACTCTGTCCAACAGGCGGAGTCCATGGAAAGGAAGGACAAGATGATGTAAGCATGAGATCCCAGATGCTGGCCCTGGAAGGGTTTTAGGGACCATGTCCTCATTCAGCGTCCTTGCATTATACAGAAACTGGGCACATAGAGGCTCCAGGACTGGCCAATTTGCCACCGGGACCGGTCCCAGGCTTTGCACTCCCAGAGTGCTGTCCCATTTACAAACCCTCGCCGTCCATTCCTTTTTGGAGTGAGTTCTGGTGGCACTCCTATAGGAACAGCGTGTGGGGAGGCCTAGGTGTGGCCTGGCCTCAGGTGAGGACACCATCCTGGTGACCCGGCCGCTGCGTCTCTGCTCTTTGTGCCACACTCCAAGTCCCTTTGCTTCCCGGAGATGGAGCAGATGACAGGGGCGCACGGAGGAAGCGGGCCTGGGGACACACGGTGTGCCGAGCTCTTTTGTCCACCTGGGTCGCCCTCCGCAAAGCCACTGTTCCCGGCTTCCCGCGCCGGTCCCCAGGCAGCCAGCAGTTGGCGAGGAAGGGGCTGCGGCCGCGCGGTTCCTTCTCCAAGGACAGGCGCGCCCTCTGCTGCTAGAACGAGGAAGCACGAGCCCGGGCCGGCACAGAGCCCGAGCTTGGAACCCGCAGCCGCGCGCACCCACCAGAGAAGCCGGCTTAGTAAAGCCTGCCGCCGCTAACGCATCCAGAGGACTTTCCCTTTCCAGGGTGCTCTGACTCAGACAGGAGGGTATAGAACCTGGGAGAAGGAAGAGGGGCCGCCTGAACTCTGTGAGGAAAGGGAGGGGATCCTTGCATTTGGGATTTAGGACAAAATCCTTGCATTTGGGATTTAGGTCAAAATAGTTACATTTGGGATTTAGGCTCCTTCCCCATCCTTTGTCCTCTCCACGAAGCTCCTCTCACCCCAACCACCAAACTGTGCCCATGAAGTGAAGGGCCCATTAAGGAGTCTGTGGGAGCCGCAGTGTCTGGAGATTTCACTCGGCCATCTCTTGAGCCCTGGGAGAAGTTTTAAAATGTTCACTTTGGCAACTTTGAGCTTGGTTCAAAGCATGGTGTCTCCGCAGGAAGAGTACAGGACTGGGAATGAGGCCTCCTGGAATCTGGTTCCATTTCAACCACTCTTTTCCCTTGTGCTAAGTCACATGTCCTCTCTGTGGCTCAGTTTCCTGACCTATTACATGGGCCTCTCATGTCCTGGAAAATTCACTGAGGTACCAGATATGCTACAGCATTAGCAAGCAGTAGTGCCACTGCCCTGCTCTGTCTGGGTTGGCTTTCCCTGGAAACTGGCAGTGGTAAGAGGAGGGTGGAGACAGAGCCTCCGGCCATCTCCCCTGCTCCTCGCCCCTGCTGGGACTCCCACTGTGCAATATTTCCCTCTCATCTCTGGACAATCCCACGGACTCCTTCCTTCAGGCAAGGCATCCCCAAGGATGTGCAAATAAAAATGCTGTTGGTGGTGGGGGCAACATATTCAGTGAGAATCCACCAGGGACACTGGCTGGGGCTGGAGCAGGAGGGGGGTGAGGGGAATACTGCTCGAGGAAAGCGGGAGGGACCGGGGAAGAGGTCCCCGGACAGCACCAGCTGGAGGGTCCTAGCATGGGGCCTTGGAGGCAGCAGGGAAAGGAAGCCTCTCTGATTTTAGAATGTTCATGGAGCCAGCCCTGAGTTGCTTTCCTTGTCAGATCACAAGCATAGGCTTTGGGAAGAACTGGTGAACAAACTGTAAGGTGGCATTCTCCTTGTGCCTAGGACAGCTACTGACCCCCTCAGCCTCACCTCATCCAGAAATTGGGGGTGTAAAACCTACCCCAATGCAAGTAACCCGCTTCACTCAGTAAGCAGCACAGAAGTGCACAAAATTATTGTTGTTGTTATCATGATCATCGTGGTCCTATCAGGCCTAACCCTCTTATTTTCTGCATGATGTTCCCTTACTTGAATTTCTGTTTCCTCATCAACAAAAGTCATTTTTGTCCCTCCTTAGTTCTGGGCGTTGTGGTGGGGAGGAGGAAAAAGGCATCCCAGGTGCATCAGCAGAGGAATGTCCCTGAGGGACCCGAAATACTATTATTGACGGCTAAATGTTCCGTGGCTAAAAGCTGCTGTAGCGATCTTTGCATCCACTTGATTTGAATGGGCACATTACTGTAATGTCCTAGTGCTGCAGTCAACACAGGGAAGGTTGAACTATTTGTAACAAGATGCATGAGCAGCATAAAGATCAAATGGTGGAATAGAACGCGTCTGGCTCACCTGAGAAAACAGGGCTAGTGGCTTTGAATATGGCTGGAATCCATCCATGGCCACCTGCCTCAGAAACACTGCCTGGGGCTTCCTGTAGGGAGGACTGAAGAGACAGGAGCAGGTGGAGAAAGAAGGCAAGTGTGAGGAGGAGAGAGACAAAGACAAGCCACTGGACACCATGAAAGAGAATCTAGTCAAAATTCCAGCTCCAAGGGCATTATGGATGCTAAGAGTCCTGTCCTCCACCTGCAGCTCTGAGAATACTGCCTGTCCTCTAGCAAGCTTTCTCCAAACCCTCATATCTGGACCGAGCTCCTCGTTCTTGGTGTCAAGCTGTTCCGGTGAGCAGCTCCAGGCTATTTCTCCCCCTGCGCTCCCATCCACAGGGACAGAGCACGCCACCACTGCAGGTCTCCAAGGCTCCATTTGGAACAGGGGTGAAGGGGCGATTGATGCCCTAGAAGGACTAGGGAGGTGGCAGGAGATGGAAACTGGACAGGCTGGACAAAAACACTTGCAGACCCTGATCAGCACGCCCTCCAGGCCAGCGCTCCCTTTTAGCTCATCTCCATTGTCCTCCATCAGCTCCTCCCCAGAACTTCATTTGAAACTAATATTGGGAAGGGTCTGGGTGGAATGCCATTTGGCTGAAATTGAATCCCCTATGGGATGGCCAAAGACTCATCCTCCTTTTTATTTTCCAAACCCTGGGAAAGTCTCTGGGTCTTGTTTTGTTATCTGCAGAGTAAGATCAGGATTTCAGGCTCTCTACGGACCTTCCTCACTTCTACCTGGTGACCTGCATAACTCACGCCCTCTCCCGACATCACATGTGGCATGGACTCACACTCACGCTCAGCGTTCAGTCCTATTTCTCAGCCTCGTCTCCACACGTGGTGTCCCTTTGCCCTCCTCAAAGCAAGTCTGGTGCCTTTCAGCACTGACATTCTGATGGCTGCCTCTGCCCTCCTCACCCTCCCACTTATCACAGGAGAACTTCCTCCCAGCTCCCCCTCACCACACTGGCTGCTTTATGCCATTCATTTTTATTATTATGGCAAAATATGCATAACTTATTTTTTATCATTTTAACCATTTGTCAGCATTCAATTTGGTGACATTAAGTGCATTCACAATATTGTGTAACCATCACCACTGTCTCATCATCCCCAGTACAAATTCTGTCCCCATCCCCAGATAACCTCTAATCTACTTTGTCTCTATGAATTTCATTATTTTAGGTTTCTCTTATAAATGGAATATGCAGTATTTGTCCTTCTGTGTCTGGTGTATTTAGCCTAGTACGATGTTTTCAGAAAGTCTATCCATGCTGTAGCATATATAAAAATTTCCTTTCTTTTGATGACTAAATAATATGTCATGGTATGGATATACCACAGTTTACTTATCCATTCATCCATCAATGCACACATGGGTTGCTTCTACCTTTTGGCTGTTGTGAATAATGCTGCTATGAACATTGATGTGCAAATATCCCTGCCTTCAATTTTTTTCAGGATCTACCTAGCAGTAGGATTGCCAGATCCTATGGTAATTTTGTGTTTATATTTTTGAAGAGCTGCCAAACTATTCACAGAGGTTGTACCATTTTGTATTCCCACCAGCATTGTATGGCGGTTCCAGTTTCTCCACGTCTTCACTAACACTTGTTATCTTGTTTCTGGATTATAGCCCCCCTAGTAAGTGTAAAATGGCTTCTTCTTAACTTCCCTCAACACCCAAGATCTTTGTACTTTTGTCTGTCAGCCCTAACCTTACAGCACACTAGGCACAAATAACCCAGTTGAAGGCTGAAGGCTCCTTAAGGCCAGGTTCTATTGTCCACAGGCCACCAGCCAGGGCCCAAGTGTGGCATGTCAGTGGAAATAGCCAGTGTCTCCATGAACCAGTTTTGGTCACAGTTGTCTGCCTTACACTGGAAGGTCCTGAACCCAGCTGTCAGTCCTCCCTGGCAGAACCTGTAATGCCCAATGACTTAATAGTGGTGTTTGAGGAATAGGGAGAAAAACAAATGAAAGAGGATGTTTTTAAAATTGGAGGACACTGAAACTAAAAAGACAGGACCCAAAGAGTGAAATGGGAGAGGAGAAAGATTGAAGGAGAGAACTAATCCCAGAATCCAATCTCCAGTGAGGCAGATTCTGCAAGCTCCTTGGCAGTGCCTGATTCTGATGCCTCATGGATCCGAGCTGGGAAATTGAAGAGATGGTGCAGCCCAGCTCCATGCCTCCTTCACTACGAATCACCTGCAGGGGGCTGAGGGGCACAGCTTCCCCTGGGGCTCTGCTGGGCTCCAAGGAGCCTGGGTGCCCCCAAGAATTTCAGTTGGGGCCTCAGCAGGCTGTCCAGCCATTGTCAAGACAGTTGTAGCTCTGGACATTGCTAAGGGAGCTTCTCATTGCCAGGCCCTGGAGGGCTGCAGGCTGCCCCAGGAGAGGCGCCCTTGGGGACTTGGCCACAGTGGAACCTGTGTGGTCCTGCTAAACAGTCAGTGGCTTTGTCCCTGCTTCTTCATGTCCAGACAGCCATGGGAAAAGCAAAAGAGATGCTTAGAAGCTCACTAACAAGGTGGAATAAGGGAGATGACTGGAGACAGCCAGAAGGTCCAGAGAGAGGACTGAGAGTGAGCACACACTAGGGCAAAGGGGGAATGGAGAACACTGATCAAAGGTAAATCCAGTGTGTAGGTCTAAACTGCAACGCTTTCCCCTCTCTGGCACCTTCTCACTCCCTCTTTTCTCATCTCTCTCCCAGTTACTATCAAAGGATAATTTATGAAGGGCTCGAGGCATTGGATATTCCCTGTATTTCAATCTAACTTTTTGCAATCTCCAGTGAACAGCTCGGCTGCCTCTGCCTGTCAGGGAATTTAAATTGCAGATGGGATGGTGAACCTGTGCCCAGAGCAGGAGCAGCCCCTCTGGTGAGCACCAGCATTGCTTAGCAACTAGGCCGGGAAGAACTTTAAGAAGCAGCAGAAAGTTCCACTCTGGAAAGTGCCCTTGAGCCAGGGCATCTCCTGGGAACAGGGAAGGAGTATCCCAGAAAGAAACAGCAGCCAGGCAAGAGATCTGCTCACCCCAGGGTCAGGGGTATGGCCAGGGGGTACAGTCAGCACCACTATGCTCGGTCACCATTGAGTGTGTCCTTTGCCAAGGGACAGAATGCCCTCCAGCCTCCATGTAGTTTTTGACATTTATTGTTTTGGAGAGAGATTTCAAATGCATGGTATCTTCCCTATGTGCCCCCTCACACCTCACACACCAACAGCAAGTAGAAATGGAAATGAATAATCCCAACACTCTAACATACACACAACATGCACACACACACTGATACGGTTTGGCTGTGTCCCCACCCGAATCTCATCTTGAATTATAACTCCCACAATTCCCATGTGTCATGAGAGGCACCCAGTAGGAGCTAACTGAATCATGGGGCTGGGTCTTTCCCGTGCTGTTCTTGTGACAGTGAATGAGTCTCACGCTATCTGATGGTTTTATAAAGGGGAGTTCCTCTGCACAGGTTCTCTTCTCTTGTCTGTCACCACGTGAGAGGTGCCTTTCGCCTTCTGCCACGATTGTGAGGCCTCCCCAACCACGTGGAACTGTGAGTCCATTAAACTTCTTTCTTTTGTAAATTTCCTGGTCTTGGGTATGTCTTTATCAGCAGCGTGAAAACAGACTAACACACAGACATAATCACAAGCTGAGATAGGTAAGCACTTATGCTACTGAAAACAAAATGCCAGCAAATACCCACAGCAGGTCAAAAGGAACAAACCATTAAATCTGCTCCTTTTCCCAGCTCAGTTCTTGGGACAGTGTTTCTTTAATTATGGCCTTCCCTCAATAAAGTATTTGCTACATTTAGCATCCTAGTCTGAAAGGCAAGAATGTCCCAACTATGCTTGAGGCCATCATTAAGGCATATGCTTTTACAGTGGAGCTTGAACAACATGGGTTTGAACCGCACAAGACCGCTTGGACGTGAATTTTCTTTCAACTCTGCCACCCTAAGACAGCAAGACCAACGCTTTCCATTCCTCAACGTGGAGATAACAAGGATGAAAATGTTATGATGACGAATAGTAAATATATTTTCTCTTCCTTAAGGTTTTCTTAATCACAATATCTTTCCTCTAGCTTACTTTGTTGTAAAAACACAGTATAAAGTACATATAACATACAAAACGTTTTATTCAACTATTTATGGCATTTGTAAGGTTTCCAGTCCACAGTAGACTTTTAGTAGTTAAGGTTTTAGGGAATCGAAAGTCATTCTTGGATATTCAACTATGTGGGGGTGTTCAGCACCCCTAAACCCCGTATTGTTCAAGGGCCAATTGTACTTAAATAATTGGCTTGAAAATAAAAATGTAAATAGTAGTTCAGTGTGAATGTTTGGCAAAGTCTGCAGATTCTGGTGTTCCATCAACTTAGAACTATGACGTACCTTACACACAGTCACAGAAAAACACCCCCAAGTCAGACACACCCAACTACTCCTGGCCTGTGTCTACAAGAAAGCTAGTATATTTTCTGGGTTCCTGTTTTGGTTTGAATCATGTCTTACCTAAAAAAGATACATTGAATTCCTGATCCCCAGTACAACAGAATGTGAATTTATTTGGAAATAGGGTCATTACAGATGTAACTAATTAAGATGCGGTCATACTGGAGTGTACTAATACAGTTCTATTAGTGCATTCTCATGCTGCTAATAAAGACATACCCAAGACTGGGTAATTTATAAAGGGAAGAGATGTAATTGGCTCACAGTTCCACATGCCTGAGGAGACCTCACAATCATGTTGGAAGGCAAGGAGGAGCGAAGTGATGTCTTACATGGCAGCAAGCAAGAGGGCATATGCAGGGAAACTCTCCTTGATAAAACCACCAGATCTCATGCGACTTATTCACTCTCACGAGAACAGCATGGGAAAACCCTGCCCCTATGATTCAATTACTTCTCACCAGGTCCCTCCCAGAACACGTGGGGATTATGGGAGCTACAATTCAAAATGAGATTTGGGTGGAGACACAGCCAAACCATATCAACTGTCATGTGAAGATTCAGGGACACAAGGAGAACTCCATGTGAAGATGAAGGCAAGACTGGAGTCATGCAGCTGCTGCAACACCAAGGATTAGCAGCAACCCAGAGTGTGGCCCTGCCAACACCATGATTTCAGACTTCTGGCCTCCAGAATTGTGAGACAACAGAATTCTGCTGTATTAGGCCACCCAGTTTCACCCTAGGAAACACACACAGTCCCTTTTTGTTATTCTGTGGGAGGGTCCAGGAAGGTCCTGTTTACAGACAGTGACAACTTGCTGTGGGATAGAAATGAGTCTGCAGAGGAGAGAGCTGGCCTTGCAGGTTGAGCTTCTGGACACAGATGCTCAGATGGAGTTTGAAGGATTGAAAATCTTTGTGACTTGGGGCAGAGAAATTGATATTGACTTTTTGGTTAAACTGTTATTTTTCATTAAAAGTTTGCTCGATAGACAGTTCATGGCCCTTGAGTGGAACGTGGGGAAGCAGTGCTTTTCAGAGGGCTCAGGCTGATGCAGGGCCCAGCACCTTTGCCCTCATCTTGCTCAGATGCTGCCTGTTGCAGCTGTTAGCTTGTCCTGCTTCTGCAGGGGAAGGAACATACTCCAGGCCTGGTACCCTCCTATCTCCCTGTCTGTATCCCATAGAGTGCTATGCACTTAATAGGTGCTCAGCAAATGTGTGGCGAATCAGATGCATGGGGCATAAAGTATAAAAATCATTATCTGCTCAAACACTCCTAGTGAAGCACCTGTTGAATTAGCACTCAAATCCATTCATTTCTGAATTATTATTACTGCTGTATTACAAATTCCCCGTTTGACGTGGGAACAATCCTGTTTTTCCTTTTGAGTCATTCAGAGTATTGTTTTGCATAAAGCTAAAGTACCTGACTTTATCTTCCTGGAAATTCCATGAGGTAGTGTGGTGGGTTTGATTACCCCACAGCTGAGAGACTGAGCTAAGTATGGGATCTGAGCTCTGACTGGCAAGGAAAGCTGCAAGGGGTGTGGGCTGAGAGTTGGAAGAAGATGGTTCTAGACTTGCTCACTGGATGTGCAAGTGACTTCACCCCATGACAGGGTATCAGAGATACCAACCTGTTAAATGAAGGCATCAACAGCTTAACCATTCTGCATAGCACTCTTTGACCTGCTATCTCCCCACTGTGGTAGACAGAAAAGTGCCACTGAGATTCCCCATTTCTGTGGTCAGTAGAGACCCTCCCCTCCCCACCTCACAACTGACAGCTCCTTCAAGGTCAGCTTCAACTGAGCCACATCAGGGATCTGAGAGAGGCACAGGCATCAGAGGCCTGATCATTTTGTCCTGATGGGCAATTCACACTCCAAAACTTCCGAGGCTTTTGGGGACCTGTGTGACAGACTCAATTCAGCTTCTGCCTTTTCTCAGTCCTACTTCGTCCCTTTCTTTTCAGAGGTATTGATCCCTAACAACATCTCATAGACCAAACTCCATCCCAGCATCTGCATCCAGAAGGCACAACTTGCGACACCAAGTGTATTAGTCCGTTCTCACACTGCTAATAAAGACATACCCGAGACTGATAATTTATTTATAAATGAAAGAGGTTTAGTGGACCCACAGTTCCAGATGGCTGGGGAGGCCTCACAATCATGGTGGAAGGCAAAGGAGAAGCAAAGGCACGTCTTACATGGAGGCAGGCAAAAGAGCATGTGCAGGGGCAGCACCCTTTATAAAACCTTCGGATCCCATGAGACTTACTCATTATCACAAGAACAGCATGGGAAAGGAAAGACCCGCCCCCATGATTCAAATACCTCCCTCCAGGTCTTTCCCACAACCTGCGGGGACTAAGGGAACTACAATTCAAGATGAGATTTGGGTGGGGACACAGCCAAACTATATCACCAAGTCTCTCCTCTGCAGACTTTTTCAAAAGTTGTGATTAAATAGATATAGCATAAAATGTACCATTGTAACCATTTTTAAGTATACAGTTCAGTGGCATTAAGTACATTCCCATTGTTCTGCAACCATCACCACCATCCATTTCCAGAACTTTTTCATCTTCCCAAATGGAAACTCCACACTCACTAAACAACAGCTCCCCATTACCCCCTCCCCCTCGTCCCTGGTAACTTCTTTTCTACTTTCTGTCTTCATTATTTTGCCCATTCTAGACATCTCATATAAGTGGAATCATACAGTGTTTGCCCTTTTGTGACTAGTTTATTTTATCTAGCTTGTCTTCAATGCTCATCCATGCTGTAGCATGCATCATGGTTTTCTTTTTTGTAAAGTCTGGATAACAATTCTGCATGTGTACTTACCACATTTTGTTTATTCATTCCCCCATCAGTGCATCACTGGACACTTGAGTTGCTTCCACTTTCTAGCTATTGTAAATAATGCTGTGCAGACTTATTTCATCTCACGCCAACTACCCCCTTATACAGATGGGCCTTCCTAGCCTCCTTCAGGATGACCAAGAGCTAAGAGGAAAGGCAGGCATATTCATAGTTTCCCAATCATGGGATCAAGAGGGGCAATTGTTCCAGCCCCTCACTGCCTCAATGTGATTAGTTGGGCAGTGTCCTGAGACCAGATGTAGGCAAACAGACAAGGCCATATTTGCTTTCCAAGGAGAAAAAAAGGTACACAAGATGCACATGTGAATGACAGAAAAGCCCCGGGCCAATCCAGGAAAGAGTCATGCTCCTGCATCCTTTCTGGGATCTCTTTCCCCACAACACTGTCTGTGGTATTCCTTGGAGGGGTAAACAGGAGGTGAGCATCGCGCTCTGGGCTTTGCCTTGTCCTGCATCCCACTCTGCACTAGCCAGGGGGAGCCCAGGAAGGTTGATATGTTACAAATAATAATCCCTGACCTGAAAAAAAAATGATTGAATGCAGTCATGCAACAGCAGCTTTTTGGATGCCTAATGTGTGCTAGGCTCAGTGCTAGGCATATGCCACCTAACCATCGAGGTCACCCTTCCAAGAGCTGAGGAACCCCCAATGTAGGTCTCCAAATATAGTGGGGCAGTCCCAACCAAGCACAAGACAAATGCCCAAGGGCGCTGTCCTCTCTGGGATGTGAACTCTGCTCCCGCTCCAAAGACCTGTGCTCCCTGAGTTTCAGGGCAGTTCCCCATCCATCCATGCATCCATCCATTCATTCCACAGTTGTCTTCTCTTCTGCCAGATGCTGTTCTGGGGAAGTAAATGCCTGTCCAAGAATGGTGAAGAATGCAACCCAAGTGGATAAAAAAATGCACACATGCACGCACACACACACACATACAGAGAATGAAAAATATTGCTCAGTGATGAAGATGTGCCCTCATCTCAAAACTATAAGATAGAGCCTCTGACCAACTCCCGTAGGAGGAGAAGCACACCTCATGCCCTGCCCGCACCGGGTCAGCAGTCAGCAGGTGTGGGAGTACTTTCTCTGGCTGCTCTCTCTGTAGGAGACCTTGGGTTGAACAGCCATGAGTCAGTCCCTACCTTCAGAGGGTCCCTCAACTGCATCCCTTAGCACCAAGTGGCCCCTAATGAAGACTCGAGGCCACCCATCCAAACATGATCTTAGTTGTCAGTTGTCACTCAGGAACGAAAAAGCCCAAACCGAAGGCACGTGTGCTCTCCTTCTGTGCCAGAGAGCTCACTGCCTGTCACAAGCCAGGTATGATGTATAGGAATAATAAGGCCCCTTGAATTACCCATTAAGTGCTGTCAGCAAATCACATGATTTCTTTTTTAATATTGCAAATATCTGGCCCCTGGAAAATGATGATGATGCTATCTCCACTCAGCTAGATGATAAACAGAGTTCCTGTGCCAGGGAGTCACCACCCCTCCTCCAGAGTTGTCTCAGAAAAGGCAAGGAAAGATGAGGAGAGGCTCCTGTGGTTTTGAGCTTCAAGTCCCATCTTCATCTGGCACAAATGCCCCTACACTGCACCTCCCTCCAGCCAATGTTCCCTGGCTTTCCTGACAGCATGGCTGAGGCATAAATGCCACTTCCTCTGAGTGGCCTTCTCTGACTGCCTTACCTAAACAGGCACCTTGCACTGTTCACCCTCCAAGCACCTGCTTTTTCATTCCCAGCATTACACCTGTTTGCTTGTTTAATGCATCACTTATTAAACAATAAGCTCTGTGAGGGCTGTCTTGTTAATTATTCAACCCACAGTGCCTAGCACATTGTAGGGCACATAGTATGACCCCAGTAACCACTTGTTAAGTAACTTAATACTCAGTAAACACTGCTTGACAGATCCACACTTCCTAGAACAGTCAGTGCTTCTCAAACCTCATCGTGCATCAGATCACCTAGAGGGTTTGTTAAGCCACAGATTACTAGACCCCACCCTCAGTGTCTGGTGCAGTAGGTCTGGGTGGGGCCTGTGGATTTGCATCTCCAACAACATCCAAGGTGATGACAATGTTTCTGGTACAGGGGACCCACTTTGAGAATCACATCCCTGAGAACTGCTCATAAATGCAGACGCTCACTTTCTGCTCTCCTGGCTTCTGGGCGTATTTATCAGAGCTGTCCATGTGACTCTAAGTGACAGATGCAAAACACGGGGTTCTTCAGATCCAGTTTGTCCAAACTGAATAAAAGTATTCTTATCCCTAATAGTGGGAAGGTAACTTGAGGCCAGTAGATGCAAAGTGAGGTGAGTTGCTCAGCAAGTCCTGGCAGATACAGCACAGAACTCTGCGTACCAGATACACAGTTTCCTGTTCCAATCACTGAGCTGCACTTTTCTGACACCAACTGTAGAAATGAGTTGGCTTCCAAGTGGCTTATTAGAGAACAAATTATTCCCTGTTTTTCTACTCTTTCCATGTGAGTTAATCTGCAAGTCTAAAGTCCAAGCAGGTGCCAGAGTTATTCCTGCAACTGGCACCAAATTGCATTCAGAAAGCACAATTAGCAGTTCATTAATGTGCCTCAGAATGGGATAATCTACATTTTACCCAAAGGCAGCCTCCATCCCCACTGCACTTTACCCTAACGTGCCAACATACAGGTTGCCTGGCTAACCGGGCCTTTGCACATCCCACCATTTGCCAGGTGACAGTCCTTACCTATTCACTGGACCAGAGGAGGAAGGACCCACCCTCCGCAGTTCAGGATCCAAGAAGCACTCTCTATTCATCTTTTCTTCTTCTTCTCCCTGTTCTTCTTCTTCTTTTCTTCTTCTTTTTCTTCTTCTTCCTTCTTCTTCTTCTTCCTTCTTCTTTTCCTCCTCCTTTCTGCTTCTTCTTCTTTTCCTCCTCCTCTTCCTCTTCCTCCTTCTTCTTTTCCTTCTTCTCCTCCTCCTTCTTCTTCCTTCTTCCTCCTCCTCCTCTTTCTTCTCCTTTCTCTTCCTCTTCCCCTTCCTTCCTTCCTTTCTTCCTTACTTCCTTCTTTCTTTCTTTCCTTCCTTCCTTCCTTCCTTCCTTCCTATTCCTTCCCTGCTTAAACTATTCAGTCTGCAAACCATTAGTGAGACCTAAAAGAGCAGGCACCTGTGCCAGAGCAGGAGGGAGATGCAGTGGCCCACAGAGGTGTTGGAGACCAACAGTATATTGAGGCTGAGGCTGTGACAGAGGAATGAGAGGGTGACCAGAGCTGAACCAAGCATGGTGTGTGGGGCTCCACGGAGATGAGGAGCTTGGGCAGCATGAGACAATGAGCATGGAGTGTGGAGACCTGAGGAATGGGGAGGGCTTCTGCCTTAGGTCAGAGGACAGCCCAGCACAGGCTAGAGACAAAATTGCATGAGGAGGGCATCTATGCCAGGAAGGAGTGATGGCAGCAATGGAAGATTGGTGACACATAGGGAGATTTATCAATTAAGGAAATATGTTCAAGATGACTACAGCCAGGATTCCTGCTGGCAGTGAGGGGAGCCACAAATATAAAAAGGAAAAAAAAAAAACTAAAGTGAATCCTGAGGTGTTAGAATTTATAGTATATATGTGAACTTGGGATTTTTAATAAATAGACAAATCAATATGTAAATATGAATGCAACTTTATGTGTACACATACCTATATGTAAACATACACGTATATATTTCTTCACTCTGTCCCCCAAGAGGGCCTAAGGAACACTCCAACACCAGTGATCACATCTAACCTCCTGGATCTGGGTTTCTAAACAGCATTCTTCTCTACAAGGAAGCAGGACTCTCCAGGCTGGTGCAGGAAAGTACAAGATGAGCCTGGAATGTCTCGTTGTGCCAGAAGTAAAGACGTGCTCAAAGTGTGAAGGGAAGATGAGAAAAGCACACAGAAGCCTGCCTGGAGGGACTCCTACTGGCCAACTCAGAGGCAAACAGAGCAAAAAAAATAAATAATGAAGATCATAGGTTGCAATCCATTGAACAAGATATAAAACCATGAGCTCATGCCAATAAAAATAGATAAGTGAACAAGGCTGATCTCCAAGTATCTCCACACATGATTACTTACAAAGAGGAAAAGAGTAGCTTAATGGTGGAAATGCCTGGCAGACACTACCGCAAGCAAGTAATCAAAGTCAGCATCCCTCATTCCAAGACAAAACAGAATCGTGTGCCGCCTGATAAGATGTGATGAGAAGTTTCTGTGAAACTCTTGCCAAAGATATATGGTCTGAAATTAATCATGAGGAAATGTCCTACAAAGCCAAAGTGAGGGGCATGCATTAAAACAGTTGGCCGGTAGTCTTCAAAAGCATCCAGATCCTAAGCATTAAGGAAAGACTGGGGAACTATTCCAGATGGAAGGACACTATAGAGACGAGACAAGTAAATACAGTGTGGGATCTTGGACTAGATCCTTTTGCTATAAAGATTATTCCTGGGGCAACTGGCACAACGTGAATGGGGGCTGAGGATTCAATCAGTTCCTTTCCTGCCTTTGATGGTTGTCCTCCGGTCACATAAGAGCATGTCTTTGTTGATAGGATATGTAAACTAAAGCATTCAAGGGTGATAGACATCACTTCAGCAACATATCTGAAATAGTTCTAGAAAAAGAACAATGTTTTGCTGTACTTACAGCTCTTCTTTATGAATGAGATTGTTTGAAAAACACCATTTAAAAAGCTATCACTGTGATGCCCAGTAAAAGCCTTCAGTCTCCTTCAGCCCACATTATCTGTCCATGCTTGCGATGAGCTCAGTCTGCTTAGAGATGCTGAGTGAGTCAGCCTCACACCATGGTGCTGAGGTCATCACAGTCATGCCCACCATCTAAAATATCCTGCATGGAAGAGGGAATTAAGGGGGAGACTGGTGGACTCCATGCTCTTCTGGAGCCCTGCATTGATTTCAGGAAGGATTCAGGCCACAAGAATTGGGAAGATAGACGTCTCTATCATGTTGGCATTGGGTGTGTGGTCATAAGAGCAATGTCCCGACTTCCAGTCTCATGTCTGGCCCCCACAGGTGCTCTGCTCTCAGGAGTATACCCTGGGAAGCTTCTGCCTCCTCCTCTTCCATGTGAGGAAGGCTGACAGAGCAGGGCTATCTATCCTGGAGCATGGGTTGAAAGAAGGGGCGTGTTCCTCTCAGGGCTTGGAGCTCCTGCCTAGGACAAGAAGCCCTTCCAAGGAAAAGAAGCCTCTTCCTATGTAGTTCTAAGTCTACATCTGTCACCATAGTGCAAACACAGCAAAAAGAGACTCATGTGCACCCAGGAAAGCGTGGTCAGGGTAGTGAAGGATCTGAAAACCATGTCATGAGAAGTGAAATCAGGTGGGATGGAGCATCTGTCTTCAAGTATGTGAGGCGGTGGCTCATGGGAGACACTAGACCTATCTTGTATAGCTCCAGATTAAGAACTAAAACCAACAGTGGGCAATGGAAAGAAGTGTAGTTCAGCCCCACATAAGGAAGGAACTTTCCAACACTGGCTGTCTCCAAAATGTCCCAGGTAGCCCACACAGCCTGAGACCCTAGAAGTGGGCAAGCAGACCCTGAAAGACCACCCGCAAGGGCTGCTGCAACGATGTTCAGACCAGACTGTCCTGATGTAGATCAACTTCAGCCTCTAGGAAAAGGAGCCAGAGATTCAGTGAGCAGAGCAAAAATGGAGAATATTGGGCTTTGCTTATGCCAACAGGCTGGCCCAACAAACCAGCACAGCCTCTTCTCTCCCCAGCAGCACACCGTCTGCCACCCAGCCCAACATTTCCAACATTCAATGTGAATAAGTGTCAAATTCCATGGTCAGGGTTTCTAACTTACATATAAGTTACTTGGATAACTTACATATAAGACTCACTGGTCCCAGATTCCTGTGCCTCACCATCAGCACCACAGAGGTTACCCCTAAGTCCAGCTTGACCACAGATCGACATGTTTATAGCAAAAGGACCCAGTCCAAAGTCCTCTGGCCTCTTGAAAAGGTGAGATGGGGCGTCTGCATGATGAATGCTTAGCCTCATCCTTCCATCATCAGCTTCCCTTACTTCTACCCTTGACCCTCCATCCCTTCCACATCATACAGGTGAGCAAGGAGCAGACCTAAGTGGAACAGAAAAGCCATTCTCTCCTTCCCACTTCACCAAGAGTTGGTGATGAAGACAAAAGGTCATCTCAGCCCCTAGAGAGAAACAGTAAGGTGCTCTGAGTCTAGTTATCATCACGATTCGCTTGGAGGCAAGGATAAAGTCAACACTGAATGTTTTAGACTTTTCCCTGAAAGTTGTAATCCACTGAAGGGTCTGTCATATACATATATAGGGTATGGTTTCAAATTTGTATTCATTGTTCCCACTGAACTTAATAAAAGGAGGAGACATGGTGATTTGAAGTCAGAGAAGGGGGCTTTCCTGTAGCACATGGAGAAGATGTTAAAGCTTATTGAGTCATCATACGGGACACATTATTCTCCAGGGGCCTAAATAAAGAATCAGAGCAGTGAGATCTTATTCAGCATTTGATGTTTCAGTTTCCCAAGAAACATTCTTCCTGTTGAATTTGCAGCTTGGATGCAATGCTAAGCAGACCCATTGGCCAACCCCTCCCATCGCCACACTCTCACTAAGAGTTTTAAGGAAAACCAGTTAAGATTTATTAAACATTTTTATTATTCAACGTATATTGCACTCAGATCCATTTGCACAAGTCACTTTTACAGAACTCATGTATTCACATTACACATTGTTAGCAACTTCATTTTAGTGTCTCAAAGTTTACCTAGTAGCAAAGTCCAAAGTTGAGAACAACTGACAACTAGATCTAGAAATACATATATATTTTTATTTCTGGAAACTCTGCTTACTTTACTTAAGTGTTGTTTCTGCTGCATTGCATGCTGCATGGTATTGCTCACTAATAACCCCTCTCTGTGGCATTATCTGCCCATGGTGGAAAAGCCAGCAAACATGCCCTGGGCAAAAGCAGGCACAAGCAGACAGTGTGCTGGACTGGCTGTCCCAAGACCTGGCATCCATGTTGTCTCTGCTGCTAACTCACTAGGTACCTTGGGAGAATCCCCTTCAATTCCTCTGCCTCGGGAATCCAATCTTTTCTATTTACTTCGCAGAGTAATGGGGAAGAAACATCAAGATAATGGATGTGAAAGTGCTCAGAAAAATAGGAAGGGTCTTCAACCTATAAAGTTAAGCCTCTGTCATTAGGATCAGGTTCAGAAAATGAGGTCTGAACACAGGGCTGTAAAGCAGACAGGTTCTGAGACACGCCTAGCTCCATTCCTCATTTTACAGGTGAGAGCACCATGGGGTACACATCACAGCTACTCACAGGACAGCGGTGGGGCCAGTCAGGTTTGGATGGGACACTAGAAGCCCCAACCCATACTCAGATGCCCACCCAGTGGCCATCTAGCTGCCGCTTAATTACCTTTGTAGACCAGGAGCTCACCTCCTCAGAGGCAGCCCCTTTCACCTTTGAAAGGCTTAGGTGCTTAGGAAACTTTACCAAAACACGAGGAAGGGGAAGAAATTATGGTAGCCTTATCAGAGAAATGCAAATCAAAACCACAATGAGATACCATCTCAAAACCAAAATGAGATACCATCTCACACCAGCTAGAATGGTGATCATTAAAAAGTCAGGAAACAACAGGTGCTGGAGAGGATGTGAAGAAATAGGAACTCTTTTACACTGTTGGTGGGACTGTAAACTAGTTCAACCATTGTGGAAGACAGTGTGGCGATTCCTCAAGGATCTAAAACTAGAAATATCATTTGACCCAGCCATCCCATTACTGGGTATATAGCCAAAGGATTATAAATGCTGCTATGAAGACACATGCACACATATGTTTATTGCAGCACTAGTCACAATAGCAAAGACTTGGAACCAACCCAAATGTCCATCAATGATAAACTGGATTAAGAAAATGTGACACATATACCATGGAATACTATTCAGCCATAAAAAGGATGAGTTCATGTCCTTTATAGGGACATGGATGCAGCTGGAAACTATCATTCTCAGAAAACTATCACAAAGACAGAAAACCAAACACCGCATGTTCTCACTCATAGGTAGGAATTGAACAATGAGAACACTTGGACACAGGAAGGGGAACATCACACACCAGGGCCTTTTGTAGAGTGGTGGGAGGGGGAAGGGATAGCATTAGGAGATATACCTAATGTAAATGACAAGTTAATGGGTACAGCACACCAACATGTCACATGTATACTTATGCAACAAACTTGCATGTTGTGCACATGTACCCTAGAACTTAAAGTATAATTTTAAAAAAAAAGAAAGAAATTATGGTGGCCTTTTCTCTTCTAATAATTGGTGTCACTGGTGCTAAAACAACCCCACAGACTGCATCTACCCCCTTTCCTATACAACGTGCATTGAGTCCACGTGTGTTCCCTACGACACTTTTCTTCTCCAGCCTGTGCATCCCTACTTTCTTGGTTCCCACCTCACTTCAGTCTCTGTCATCCTGGTTACCCTGCAATCAGCATACTTGAATTTGTCCACAACTGGCTCCCAGCTCCTCTCCTAGGTGGCCATCTTGTCTTTGGCTATTGACAACCTGTATGTTCAGGAACTCATCTGTCACCTTCCTTTTGAGCAGCTACTGTCCACAGCTCTTTAATTCCACAGTAAGCCTGGGTGTCAGGCCTGGACAAAGAGAGCTCCACCTGCTCCTCGTACATGATTGATACCTAGCAGAAGACAACGACCTTGGAACAACCCAGGAAGGTGGATCCAGAGTCTGAGGCTTGGCTGGGGCGCTGGTCAGGGGCCCCCACTCCAGCAAGGAAGCCCCCTACATGTGTAGAAGGCGTAAAGAGAGGCCTGTTGCCATGGTGACTGTCAGGCAGCCTAGCCTGCCTGAAGCCTGTGAGGAAAGGCTCTGGGAAGGATCGTAGTGAGATGCAGGAATTCACCCACAACCACTACCAACCCTCCAGGGGCATTTACTGAATCAAGCAGTGCCTGGGCTGTTTCAGTTGTGGTCCAGAGAGGAGGATTGGGCAGGGCTGGCATAATCCATTCCACAGGAGGGAAGGAGGCCTTCAAGTGTGTGTGTGTGTGTGTGTGTGTGTGTGTGTGTGTGTGTGTGTGTATGTGCATCTGTGCATGTGTGTGAGCATGATTGTGTGTGTGCAACTGTGTGTGCACCTGTGCATGTGTGTGTGCATGTTTCTGTGTGTGCTTGTGTGTGCATGTGTGTGCACCTGTGCATGTGTGTGTGCGTGTGTGTGCCTATGTGTGCTGACACATTGAACTGACCCAGCACTGTCTTCTCCTTGGGCAAAGCCTCTTTCTTCAGGCGCCACAGTTATGTGAAGCATCTTGGAGCAGCTGGGGGGATATGAGCAAGACTGAGGGAGTCATTTCTCCTCCATGCCCCCAGAGCGCTCTGCCCACGCCTCCATTAGCACTAATTACATTGTGCTCTAATTCTCTGTTTACACGTCTGGCTCTCCCACCAGAGCAGCTCCAGTGCAGGGGCTGCATCTTGTTTTTATATCCCTGATTCCTAGGACCATTCTTGATGTATAGTAGGTGTTCATTAAGGGTTGCCTGAATAAACAAATGAATCTCTGCCAAGGACAGAATCGGAGTGTTCTGACTTAAAATGGCAGCATGCGAGATTGAGGTTCAAATCTCACAACAGCTTTGTGCAGTTCCTGCCATGTGTAGGATACTGTGCTGGGCATACAGCCTCATCTTCAGGGACATCACACTCAGTGACAGGGACAAGGCAGTGGGCCATCATATTTGTAGGCTCAAATACCCAATTACCCAACATATTTGTAGGCTCATTACAAATTGTCTTTATTAACCAGTCATTCCTTCCTGGGACTGTAGAAAGCTTTTATTTGTTGACCTGTTTCCTGTCACTGTCAATACTTGAATGTAATGACATTGTATCTCTTTTAAAAGATTTCATAATTCAATTTTTTCACTAATTCAGACCAAGTTTCCACAAATTATTCTGAGTTAAAGAAGTTTGGTTGTGCTAAGTTGGCCCATACGAAATTGGTGCTATTCAACCATTTTTGACCTAGAAAAATGACAATTTTATATGGTTCAATCTAATACATTTCTTTTCTGGTACCCCTTTCCAAGGAACTAAAATCATTCTTTATTTCCATGCTTTCTTCCTATGGTATTTTAAAGATAAAAGTAGAAGAGTGGGATTGACTGCCACAGCCAGCAACCACCTGCCCCTCAGTTCACAAGTACAGAAACTGCAGACCTGTTGGGCACGAACTTAGCAGCCAGAGATGGGTGATGAGTGCCAGGCAATGACAGAACTGTGAGAGGAACCCAGAAGACTCACCACCAGGGTGCCTGCTTGGTAGGTTACCAAGGAAAGGCCTGGGCTTATTTCATGTTTATTTAGTTGTTTCTAATTTACGTACGGTCCAACTACTCTTTTTCATGCATAGGTTTATGCATTTTGACAAATGCATAGACTTGTGTAACTGCAATGAAGATAGAAAACAGTTCCATCATTGGTCAGTTTTTTGTTTGTTTGTTGTTTTAAAATAATCGCTTTTATCTTACCTGGTTCCTTTTTTATTTTATATCCACTTTAGTGGAGACATGCAACTGAAAACTGAGTGCATTTCTTGTAATAGCCTCATCAGATTTATCTGGCCTTTAGTCCTATTTGATGTTTCAAAGCAACAGGAGAAGGGAAAGGAAGCAGTAGGATGAGATTTGGCACCAAGTTACATTGAGAGAAGAGCAGTGTTTTTCTCTAGATTCCCCATCTCTGATCAGAAGGACATACCAGCCAGGGAGGGAATCCTGTGAGGATAAACTTTGCCATGCATCCCAGGTGCACTCCTGGAGAATTATGCCTAATTCCAATTCTATCAAAGAGTCTATCAATCTCTGTTTCTGCTGGTCACCAAACGTTGCCTCCTCTCCTCCCACCCATGCATTCCCTAGCATTTCAAGTAAGCAGAAAATTGATCAAATCACTTGTAAATAAACTTAAATATAATGGACAAATTATTATTATTTAGGGAACCTTTTGAAATGTTTTTATATGAATAAATATCTTTCCGAAAGAATGGTTTTAAACCATAATGGACGGAATTTGTACATTCACATCAGGGTTGCTCTTTGAAACATTCCTGTAGGATGTTGTTGGCTTATTCCAAGTTTGCTGCTATTACCCAAAACATTGGTTGAACTTTGCTTCTGAAACTGCCTCCAGAATCAGTATACAAGACATATAAGAAAACCAGCCTTCTTTTTCAGGTCACATATATTTCCATCAAGTATATTTTCCTCTTCCTGGATATTTATGAGAGCTGCTCTCCACTGATTTTCATTAACCTAATGTCCAACCTTAAGGTCAGGAATAGAGCAGTCAAACATCATTAATTTGGAATCCACTATTTTGGAATAAGAAATAGTTCAGACAAGTAAACTTCAACCATACAATTGCTTTCTTTGAAAGAAGGACCCTTTGTTAAGCAAACTAATCATATATGCAAATCAAAAGGCAACTATTTAAAGCTACTCAAAAGAATAAACTGAATTGAATAAGCGTTCTCAAGTACATATACCCTATATTAAAGCATCCTTTACCCAACATATCTGTAGGCTCATTACACATTGTCTTTATTAACCAGTCATTCCTTCATGGGACTGTAGAAAGCCTTTCTTTGTTGACCTGTTTCCTGTCACTGTCAGTACTTGAATGTAATGACATTGTATCTCTTTTAAAGGATTTCATAATTCAAACTTTTCACTAATTCAGACCAAGCTTCCACAAATTAGTCTGAATTAAAGAAGTTTGAGTTTACTAGGTTAACCTATATGAAATTGGTGCTATTCGACCATTTTTGACCTAGAGAAATGACAATTTTACATGGTTCAATCTAACACATTTCTTTTCTGGTGCCCCTTTCCAAGGAACTAAAAGCATTCTTTATTTCCATGCTTTCCTCCTATGGTATTTTAAAGATAAAAGTAGAAGAGTGGGATTGACTGCCACAGCCCCCAACCACCTGCCCCTCAGTTCACAAGTACAGAAACTGGGAGATTTAACAGAAAGAAGAAAAACATTCAAAACACAACTGCTGCTTTTTTTGCTGTACAGAGCTTTTAAATTTGATGTGGTCCTACCTGTTTATTTTTGTTTTTGTTGCCTGAGCTTTTGGTGTTATTTCCATATAATCATTGCCAAGACCTATGTCACAAAGCTTTCCTGTATGTGTTCTAGGAGTTTTAGCGTTTCAGGTTTCATATTTAAGTCTTTAATCCATTTTGAGTTGATATTTACGTATGGTGTAAGATAAGGGTCCAATTTCATTCCTTTGTGTGTGAATATCCTGTTTTCCCAATACCATTTATTCAAGAGACTATCCTTTCCCCCTTGTGTGTCCTTGGCACTGTTGCGGAAAATCAGTTGACCATATACATGTGGATTTATTTCTGGGTTCTCTGTTCTGTTCCATTGGTCTAGATGTCTGTCCTTATGCAAGTACAATACTGTTTTTATTACTGTGGCTTTGTAATATATTTTGAAATCAGGAAGTATGATGCCTTCAGGTTTGTTCTCCTTTCTCAAGATTAGTTTGGCTATCCATGGTCTTTTGTGGTTTTACATGAATTGTAGAATTTTGCCTCTACTTCTGTAAAAAAAATTATTGGAATATTTTTAGGTATTTGCATTGAATATGTAGATTGATTTGTGCAGTAGAAACACTTTAACAATATTAAATCTTTCAATCCACGAACATAGGTCTTTCTTGGTTGTGTCTTCTTTAACCTCTTTGTCACTATTTTAGAGTTTTCAGTTGACAAATCTTTCATCTTTTTAATTAAATTTATACCTAAGGCCAGGTGTGGTGGTTCATGCCTGTAATCCCAGCACTTTGGGAGGCCAAGGCAGGCAGATCACCTGAGGTCAGGAGTTTGAGACCATCCTGGCTAATATGGTGAAACCCCATCTCTACTAAAAATACAAAAAAGTAGCTGAGAGTGGTAGTATGCACCTGTAAACCCAGCTACTCGTGGTGGGGTTGAGACAGGAGAATTGCTTGAACCCAGGAGGCAGAGGTTGCGTTGAGCCAAGATCACAGCACTGCACTCCAGCCTACGTGACAGAGTGAGACTCTATCTCAAAAAAAAAAAAAAAAAAATTATACTTAAGTATTTTATTCCTTTTGGAGCTATTGTAGGTAGGATTTTTTCCTAATTTCCTTTTCAGATAGTTCGTTGTTAATGTAGAGAAATGCAAGAATCAACAGAGTAAAAAGGCAACCCATGAAATGGGAGAAAATATTTGCAAACCATATCTCTGATATAGGGTTAATCTCCAAAATATATTAGGAACTCCTACAACTCAATCACACACAAAAAAATAACTAATAATACAATTTTTAAAAGGCTAGGGACTTGGATAGACATTTCTCCAAAAAAACATACAAATGGTCAACAGATACAGGAAAATTACTAAATATTACCAATGACTGGGGAAATGCAAATCAAAACTACAATGAGACATCTATCTCCTCACATTGTCAGAATGGCTATTGTCTGAAAATAAAAATTTAAAAAACACAGTGCTAGTGAAAATGTAAGAGAACTTGAAACCCTTGCACACTATCGGTGGGAATGCAAAATGGTGCAACCACCATGAAGAACAGTATGGAGGTTCCTCACGAAATCAAAAATAAACTACCATATGGCTTAGCAATCCCACTTCTGATTATCTATCCAAAAGAATTAAAATCAAAATCTCGGCCGGGCACGGTGGCTCACATCTGTAATCCCAGCACTTTGGGAGGCCAAGGCGGGCGGATCACGAAGTCAGGAGTTCAAGACCAGCCTGACCAACATGGTGAAACCCCTTCTCTACTAAAAGTACAAAAGTTAGCCAGGCACGGTGGCACATGCCTGTAGTCCCAGCTACTTGGGAGGCTGAGGCAGAATTGCTTGATCCTGGGAGGTGGAGGTTGCAATGAGGCAAGATTGCATCATTGCACTCCAGCCTGGGCAACAGAGCGAGACTCCATCTCAAAAAAGAAAAAAAATCTCAAAGAGATACTAGCACTCTTATGCTCATTATAGCATTATTCTCAATAGTCAAGATGTGGAAACAGCCTAAATGTCCATCTATGGATAAATGGATAAAGAAACTGTGATAAATATAAGAATGAAATACTATTTAGCCTTTAAAAAGAAGGAAACTCTGCAATATGTGACTGCAGCATGCAATATGAGTGAACCTTAAGGACATTATGCTACATGAAATAAGTCAGTCACAGAAAGTACACAAATCATGTGTCCCTCCACTTACATGAAGTATCTAAAATAGTCAAATTCACAGAATCAAAGAGTGCAGTGATGGTTGCCAGGAGCTGGGGTTGGTGGCAGCTGGGGGGAAGGAAGAAATGGGGAGTTACTAATAAGAGGCATAACATTTCAATTGAGCAAAATGAATAAGCTCTAGAGATCTGCTGTATGACAATGCACCTACAGTCAACAATACCATATTGTACACTTAAAAATGTGTGAAGAAGACAGATCTCATGTTAAGTGTTCTTACCACAATGAAACAAAATTTTAAAAAGCACACACACAACTGTTGCAAACTGGGCATAAAAGAGAACTATATCCAGAATAAATAGAACTTAAAGCTGCTTCCCCATCGTCCACACTCGCACCCTCTGCTTTAGACCTGTTTGCCCTGAGAAGTCGGTTGGGCAATCTAAAACTCGCTTCAGGGACAAAATACATCCTTCCTGTCCATAAGTATAATCCACATGAGCCCAAGAGATTCTGATCGTGTGAAGTAAAATTCCAACCTAAGACTTCCTAAAGGACTGGGGATGAGAGGAGAGGAAATTAAAGTTTAACAGAATGGAACCTCGGAAAACAGACAAATGCAAATTAGAGAGAAGCAGAAATTCTTCTCATTTTTAAAAGCCTCTTCATTAACTTATTTTATAGCATTCTGAGAATTTGTTTAAGGAATGCAGGGATGTGTAGATTCGAGAGTGCAAGAATGACTCTTCTCTGCTTCTGGAAAGGAAACGGATTTGCACTGTAGCAAGAAGTATTACTGATGAGTATGAAAAACTTCCTGGATTGTGAAGCAGGGGGATAGCATCACACCGTGAACTTTCTTTGTCTGGAGGTATTACAGTAGAGGAGCCCACTTGGAGAGATCGGGATTAGTTTTGTCTTTATTCGACGTTGTCCTCCTCTGCCAGAGTCCCCTGTGGCTGGATTGTAGATTAGTCCCCATGGCCACATTGGGCCTCTTTGAAGTAGCTATGGCCACTGGGAAGAATGAAGATGAGCATCAGTCAGTAGATTCCTCTGCAGAGCTGGGGAGCTCCATCCAGCCAAGAAGACTCTTCTCCCATAAAGACCCCTTTTACGGGAGCCATGTGATGTTGCTGCTTGCAACCTCTTCTGACACATGCTTCCGGAAACAGAGAGGGAGGAAGAGCTACCTGAAAAGGTCTCCTCTGCACTGTGAGGTGGGGGAATGTAGGAGGAGTGATGTATGCTTAGTTTACTTTTAAGCAAGTGACATACAGACATGGAGAATGAAAATACAAGATAGGTTTGAAGCTGCAAGCTTTCTCGGGGGAGCTGCAAGGAAAGGGGCTCTCCGCGAGGCAGCTCCATTTCCCTATGCCCTGTGTTACAGGGGGGAGCACTCCCCACTCCTGTAAAGCCAGACAAACCTGCCACTTGAATCCCCATCTCCCGGTGACTTGGGCACACAGTGGCAGTATATGGCAATAGAATTAATGTGACTCTAAAGTAATTTGAAAATGGCAAGAGTAGCAAATTATCACATGAAAATGCAAATTGTTCCTTATCTGGACTGTTCCATAGATGCTATGATTCATCACTGAGTGTTCAGCTGTATTTCCAAGTAAGATCTCAGTGAGAGGGTAGAAAGGCAGGGCTGAGGCACGTTCTGCCTGAAGAGATTTATAGCTCCTTTTATCCAGATGTAAAGTACACGAAGTTGGGAGGGAATATTAAACCTATAAAATCTCAATCTATCATGGAGTCCTTATTTGAGGAGGGCCAAAGGACACACAAGCACACACTTAAATCCTCCAAAATTTCCTCTCCTCAGACATGCATATACCTCATAGGCAATTCACCCTTCACTTTACCTTCTTACCTGAGTCAAGGCAAATTCTTCTATCCATCCATCCACCCATCCACCCACCTACACATCCATCCATCTACCCATTCATCTATCCAGAGTTTCTTTCATATATTTACTCATTTTTACTGGGTATATTGGTGAATCCATTAAGCACTTACTGCTGGCCACAGTCACAGTTTCCGATTACGAAAAGAGATCCAAATGAGCTTTTTTTTTTTTTTTTAACTTTCTCTTTTACTAACATTTATAGCGGATGCTTGTTAAAGAGGAGATGCTAAACTTGAGAACTGCATCAGAGCCCAGTGTGTGAATGAAAAGCAATTGTCTAAAAGCTGGAACCCAAAGGAAGACATCCCTTAGCCAGGTCAGGAGGTAATATTCACATAGTGCTTTCTGGGTGCCAGTGCAGTTTTAAGTGTTTTATGAATACTAATTCATTTACTGGGATCAGAAAATGAGTGTCACCCTAAGTGAAAGTCACTGGCAGGTCACACTTCCACTTTTGGCAACTATTAATATCATGGAGAAAAATCCCTTAAGCTCAGGATATGTCCTAAGGGAGCCAAATCTAGGGTCTTTTGCAGAGTCTCTGCACATCCTACTGTTGGTCAAAGTAGGCTCCAGGAGACTGCCATAGAATGGGTGACTTCCCCAACCTCCCCATGTTCCCATGTATCCTTGTATCTCTTCCTTGCAATCTGGGAAGCCTGACCAGTAAGCGACTATCCAAAAGGCTGTTCCACTAATGACTTCCTGAGCCACAGTGCTGCTGGAACAAAGAGCTCCTGTATGGGAAAGGTGGGCAGCAACCCTGCAAAGGGAGCCTGGGGCTACTGTCAACTGGAGCCTTTACAGCAAAGTTCCCCACCCCGCAGGCTGCAGATGAAGAACCGGGCTGTACAGCAGGAGGTGAGTGGAGGGTAGGTGAGCAAGCATTACTTCCCAAGCTCCACCTCCTGTCACATCAGCAGCAGCATTAGATTCTTATAGGAAGGTGAGCTCTTTTGTGAACTCGGCTTCTCAGATTCCAAGGAAGAGATACAAGGATATCTGGGAATATGGGGAGGTCAGGGAAGCCACCCATTCTGTGGCAGTCTCCTGGAGTCTACTTTGACCCACACTAGAGGTCAAAACACTATTCCAGGCCTATCTCCTAGCTTCTGGCAGATTCTTGGCTTGTGGAAGCTGAGCTCCAATCTTCATATGGTATTCTCACCTGACTCTAGCATGACTTCATCTTAAGGAACTACACCTGCAAGGACTCTATTTCCAAATAAGGTGCCAGTCTCAAGTGCTGGGGGTTAGGACTTCAACTTATCAATGGGGACACAATGCCATCCCATAACACAAGCTACGGGATTTGGACTTTACAACAAACTGTCACAGGACTGCAGCCTCCAATTTGGCCTTTCAAAAGCGTATAAAATTTGGCCTTTCAAAAGCCCCCTACTGCCGATGTCTAAAAACAATAATGAGAAGCTATGTCAGAGACCTCCCAACCCTGCTTCCTGTGAAGATTTCAGCAGGGAAGACACCATAGCTGGTATTTCCAAAGCTCAGATGCCACTGTCAGAGTTGCTTCAAGCATCCTTGTCATACTTCCCACCTCTTGGTCCCTTTGACATGTAGTTTCAGGAGAGGCACAGAATTGCTCTCTTTCCTAAACACACTGGCTGTCCTCCCAGAAGAAGCTGCACAGAGGGATTTTGAGTGTTTGGTCATCCTTCTCATGCAGACTGACACAACCCTCCCAGACTTCTGCATGTTCCACTTCAGCCCTCTACCCCCAAGGACTGCCCTGGAGATATCAATAGTTTTCTACAACAGAAGCGGAGAGCTGGGAGCGACCATATGTAGAAGGCCACCTAAGACTTCACAGCATCTAAACCAAGCAGAGGAGGCACCTGGTTCAGATGCTGCTAAAGATAAACTATACCTTTAATGAGATGTAATTGACATACAATAAATTTCATCAAATTTTAGCATGTAACTCAGCACATTTTGACAAATATACATGGGTGTGTAACCACCACTACAGTCATGACACAGTATTTCTATTCCTTGTGCTTCTTTTCAGTCAATATTCTCCTCCTCCCTCCCTGGCAACCACTGATGTGCTTTCTGCTTTTTCAGAAAAAGTTTTGGCTTTTTCAGAAGGTCACATAAATGAAATGATTAGCTATGGAGTCTTTTGTGCCTCGCCTTCCTTCATTTAGGATCACGTTTTTGAGATTCTTCATGTTGCTTATGCCAGTAGCTCATTTCTTTTCACTGCCAAATAGTATTCCATTATGTTCATTTGCCACAGTTTTTTTATCCATTTACTTGTCATTAGACATGAGGGTTATTTCCAACTTGGGTCCAATAAGAATACAATTGCTCATACTGGCGAACACTGTGAAACCCCGTCTTTACTAGAAATACAAAAAAAACTAGCTAGGCATGGTGGTGGGCACCTGTTGTCCCAGCTACTCAGGAGGCTGAGGCAGGAGAATGGCATGAACCCGGGAGGCAGAGCTTGCAGTGAGCGGAGATCGTGCCACTGCACTCCAGCCTGGGCGACAGAGCAAGACTCCATCTCAAAAAAAAAAAAAAGAATACAATTGCTATGAGCATTTGAGTATGTCTTTGGGCTGACCTATGTTTTCATTCCTTTCAAGTAAGTACCTAGGAGTGGGCTTTCTGGGTGGAATAGCAAAACGGTATTTGACTTTTTAAAAACTGCCGCTGGGCTCAATGACTCACACCTGTTATCCCAGCACTTCCCTTCCCTTCCCTTCCCTTCCCTTCCCTTCCCTTCCCTTCCCTTCCCTTCCTTTCCCTTCCCTTCCCTTCCCTTCTTCCCTTCCCTTCCTTTCCTTTCTTTCGAGACCCAGTCTCGCTGTGTCACCCAGGCTGGAGTGTGGTGCCACGAACTCGGCTCACTGCAACCTCCGCCTCCCAGTTCAAGCGATTCTCCTGCCTCAGCCTCCCAAGTAGCTGGGATTACAGGCACATGCCTGGCTAACATAATACATATCTGTTTATTTAAGTCTTTCTTAATTTCTTTCAGCAATGTTTTATATTTTTCAATGTGAACGCCTTGCATATTATTTCTTGCACTTGAAAAGAATATGCAGTCTGCTCTTGTTGGGTAAAATGTTTTATAAATATTAATGACCTCAAGTTTGCTAATCGTGTTTATGACCTCTAGATACTTGCAGATTTTTTTGTAGAATTGCTCTATAAATTTTTTGAGAGAGGACTATCAAAGTCTCCAACTGTAACTGTGGGTTTTTCTATTTATTCTTTCAGTTCAATCAGTTTTGCTTTGTGTATTTTGAATCTTTATGTTTAGGTATATATGCATTAAGGAATTTTATGTCCTCTTGGTGAATTGACCCCTTTTATCATTATATAATGCCCTTCTTTATCTCTGGTAATTTTTCTCATCCTGAAGTCTGATTTGTCTCATATTAATAAAGCCACATAAGCTTTCTTTGTCTTAGTGTTAGCATAGCATATTTTTTCCATACTTTTACTTTTAACCTATCTTTGTCTTTATATTTGAAGTGGTTTCTTATAGGTAATATGTAGTGGATTTTGTCTTTTTATATCCAATCTGACAATTCTTTTATTTGGAATGTTTAGACCATTTACATTTAATGTAATTATTTGTATGATTAAATTTAAATCTACCATTATTATTTGTTTTGTTTTGTTTTATTTGTTTTTTGTTTTTTGTTTTTTGTTTTGAGATGGAATCTCGCTCTGTCGCCCAGGCTGGAGTGCAGTGGCACAATCTCGGCTCACTGCAAGCTCCGCCTGACGGGTTCACACCATTCTCTTGCCTTAGCCTCCCGAGTAGCTGGGACTACAGGTGCCCACCACCATGCCCGGCTAATTTTTCGTATTTTTAGTAGAGACGGGGTTTTACGGTGTTAGCCAGGATGGTCTCGATCTCCTGACCTTGTGACCCACCTGCCTTGGCCTCCCAAAGTGCTGGGATTACAGGCGTGAGCCACCGCGCCTGGCCTTATTATTTGTTTTCTATTTATCTCATATGTTCTTTTTTTCTTGTTTTTCCATTTTTTTCTTACTGTATTTTTAGGACACCATTTTATCTCCAATATTAGCTATACTCTCTTTGTTTCATTTTTTTAGTGATTATTCTGGGGTCTGTTAAGTTATCCCAGTCTGCCTTCTCACATATAGTGTAAGAATCTTACAGTAGTATATTTCTATTTCTTCCTACTATCTCTTTGTGCTGTTATCATACATTTATTTCACCCAATAAACCATAAGTTACATTGCTATTATTTTTATGTAAAACAATTAATTACTAAGTCATGCATTTAAAAATGAGAAAGAATTTGTTTTATATCCACCCATATATTTAGTACTTGGAGAACTCTTCATTCCTCTGCATAGATCTAAATTTTCATCTGTTCTCATATTTCTTCTACCTAAAGAACTTACTTTTTTTTTTCCAGTTCTGGTGTGCTGTGATATATTCTCTCACCTTTTGTTTGTCTGAAAATGTTTTCATTTCACCTTCATTTTAAAAGATATTTTTAACACCAATGAAAATGAGACTCTGTTTCAAAAGAAAAAAAAAGGAACTAATGAGCAATATTAAGTCTTTTGCTCTTATCTGATGTATCTGGGGAAAACAAACACATAAATAAATAAAATATATTTTTGCTAGGGATAGAATTCTAGGTGGAGAATTGCTTTTTTTTTTTTTTTTTTTCCATCGTACCTTGAAATGTTGCTCCATTATCTTCTGGTTTGCTTAGTTTATGACAAGAAGTCTGCTATAATTTTGTCTTTGCCCCTTTGTACAAAGCATGTTTTTGGCTACTTTTACAATTTCCTGATTATCTCTGGCTTTTAGCAATTTGATTATAATGTGCCTTGATGTAATTTTCTTTATGCTTTTTCAACTTTGGTTTTATTGATATTGTTGGATCTATAGGTTCAAATTTTTCATCAAATTTAGAAAATTTTTGGCAGTTATTTCTGGAAATATTTTTCTGTCCTACCCTTTTCTCCTCTCCTTCTGTAATTACAATTACATGCAATAGGCCACTTAATATTATACCACAGGTCATGCACAATTCTGTTTCTTTTTTTAAGTTTTTTTCTCCTGTGCCTAATTTTGAATTATTTCTATGCTATTTATTTATTTATTTATTTGAGATGGAGTCTTGCTCTGTCGCCCAGGCTGGAGTTCAGTGGCGCGATCTTGGCTTACTGCAACCTCTGCCTCCCAGGTTCCAGCGATTCTCCTGCTTCACCCTCCTGGGTAGCTGGGATTACAGGCGCACCTCACCATGCCTGGCTAACTTTTGTATTTTTGGTAGAGACAGGGTTTCACCATGTCGGTCAAGCTGGTCTCCAATTCCTGACCTCAGGTGATCCACCCACCTTAGCCTCCCAAAGTTTTGGGATTACAGGCATGAGCCACCGTGCCCAGCCTATGCTATTACTTTAAGTTCAGTGATATTTACTTCTGTAGCATCTTATCCACTGTCAATTCCACCCAGTGTATTTTTTCATTTCAGTTGTTGTGTTTTTCATCTCTAAAAGTTTCACTTGGCCTTTTTTTATATCTTCTATTTCTCTCCTTCTCTTACTCATATGTTCTTTCTTGGATATACAGATCATTTTTATAATTCTTTTAATATCTTCATCTGCTAATTCCATATCTTTATAATGTCAGAGTCTTTTTCTACAAACTGATTTTTCCCCCACTTGTTCATCTTATTTTTTTGCTTCTTCTAATGGCTTGTAATTATATGTGTGTTGCATGTTGCTCTCATACACAGTTAAGTTACCCAAAGTCAGTAGAATATTTTTGAGGCTTGCTCTTAAACTTTGTTGGGGCAGGTCCAGAACAACCATCGGTCTAGGGTTGTTCTGGCTCGACTACTGAGGAATGCTCTTCTGAGGATTCCACCCCATGCCTTATTTATTAGGAGATCTTTCCACTATAGCTGGTGGGAATATGAATTATTCCCACCCTTCTGTGAGCTCTAGCGATTGTTTAGTCTACTGCTTTCTACTGGGTTTTCCCCCACCGTGGTGAGTTTCCTTTCGTGCATGTGCTAATCAGTACTTAGCCCAAGCTTCAAGAAGACATCGCTACAGATCGTTAGAGATTGCTCTCTGGGCAAGTCCATTCCATCCTCTGTGCTACTCTGCCCTGCAAATTCAAGTTACCTTTTTCTCCCCAAATTCTGATACCTGTCTTCTCAAGTGAACAAGATTACCAAGCCGCATTTTTCTCCCCACACCGTCACCTCACACCGTGGCTTAGAAACTGTCTCCAGGATTAGGCTGGTACAATCCCGGTACTCGCCTCCTTCATTTTCTTTTTCTTAGAGCTCACACTCCTGCACTACCTGCTGTCTGATGTCTATAAACTATTGTTTCATGCATTTTGTTTTGATTGTTTAGTTGTTTAAAGTGAGAGCATAAATCCGATCCCAGTTACTCTTTTGTGGCTGTTTGGTGGAAGTCAGTATCTATATGGAATTTTAAAGGATAGATTTCCACATTTCCCTCACTGATCTATCCTGTTATCCTATTTAACCTCACTATTATTCCTTCCGAACCGCCGTATTTTGGATCTACTGGAAGGGGCTCGGCACAGATACAGTGTTCAGGATACTGCTAGAGCTTTACCAGCCTCAAGCATGCACTCTCCAGGCAGCAGAAGAATGGAAACTCAGCTGGCCTTAATACAATGGTCCCTCAATTTCTTATCACAGAGAAATGTGTATTTGGCCAAATGACCTGAGCCTAATCAGTGGGAATGCCAAACAGAGCCCTGTACTGGAAGGAACCTAGTCGTCAAGGGAGGAAGAGATGGAGCGGGGAAGGAGTGATGCCCGTGGCATCTGGGGAGGGGGAACTAGAACTGAATTCTAGTTCCATTCTGCTGCTTAGTGGCAGTGTTCATTTGCGCACGTCACTGAGTTCAGTTTTCTCATCTGGATGACTTTGAAGTTTCCTTCTAATTTTAACAGTTTATGCTCCTAGAACTCGATCATAGTCTCTTTCCATCAACTTTTCCACATAGGTAAGTTATGCACGCATTCTTCTCTGTTCCCTGATCCTGAACACTGCCACCCATCAGTTCTCATCATGGCTGCAGAGGGTCTTCTGGGTTGAGGGGGCCCCCATATGACCTCAATGCTGGGCCATTATCTTCCTGGGCTCACCTCTTCCTTTATTTCTTCAAAAGGACATATATGTGTCATCTCATTTGCCAGATTCTTCTTTTCCATTTGCCATCACATAGAAATGCATGTTCCAAATCCCTGGTAACTCCAACCCTGACAACTGCAGTCTTCCCTTCCCCCCCCAAATGCAACAGGCATCACTGCTTCCCCACTCCATCTGTTCCTACCTTGACAACTACCTGCTGGATGCTGTGATAGTCACTGCACAACAGCTCTGGGCCTGGCATCAGGAGAAGAGGAATAGAGTAGGGTCCAACAAGGGCTGGTAAGATTCCTGTAAAATAACAATCCCTATATCAAATGTTTTCATGCTCCAGCAATCAAGCCCAGAGAACTCATTCCATTCCCAGTGGAAATTTAGTGAAAAAACCCTTAGGATACAGACATTCATCTCTGACTCTGACCACTCCATCCCTGGGTGACCTTCCTTCTGTGGACCTTGTTTCTCTCCTATCTAAAATAGGGTGCACCATTGCTGGGCCCTCCATGACTCAGCGTTGTTGATAGGGCCAATAAGATCATAATGGCAAGGACAGAGTTTGCTGGATGCAAGGAGGCAGCATCAGTGCTGAGATAATTAGCTTTTCTGTACTGATGAGCTGCAAATGCACACACAGGAACTTTCTTTTCAGGCTTTCAGGCTGTTAAAAGATACTGTGATTTCCCAGTTCACCCCTAGAGTTTCTTTGTGTTGTCCTGAAGAAAAAGAGAGGGAAAGGAGGGGGCAGGTTTACTCCACAGTTGCTATTTTAGTATCCAGAAGAGTCAGCCTTGTTGATTGCAGAGAGATAGTTATCTCTTTCAGGGCTCAGTGAAGGTCACCTTCAAATCTTTTTTATAAGCCAGAGGCTCCTTTTTCCCTTGTGCTCAGTCAATGCAAACCCTGGGACAGTGGAGTCAAAAGGGGGTGGAAGGGGCACTGTGCAGCAGAAGCCCTGAGAGCTAAGAGAAGAACTCTGTTCTCTTGGTAGGAGAGAGGGAGGAAAAGGAACAGGTGAGAGGGATGTCTAATGCCACTCCCCGCAGTACAATATAATAGATGTCTGGTAGGAATGTAACTGAGAAGTCATTTTTAATAATGCAGATAAGGACATAATTAATGCCCTTATCTGCACCGGATCTCCCCCAGGAAGACAACAGGATAACTGGGAGGGAAGGGTTATAGATTCGGAGTCGTAGCTCTTCTATGGGTGCCTGTGATTAGGACACAGCCACTGCCTAGGGGGCCAGGGCTAAGGAGGGGAAGGGAGCCGTCAGAAGGATTCTCAGAGATGTGACACCGGTTGCAGGAGTTACATCTATTAAAGGAGTTAATAGATGTAATTCACTTAGCATAGAGTCTAGCACATTCTCAACACTGCAGGAGTAGAAGCAAAGGGGGTTTTCAAACACTCATTCAGCCCCTCATAGCTGTGGCAGAAGGGGCAGAGAATGTATCGCACAAGAGATACACAGAGATGCCTCCACAGAGGAAAAGCTTCCTGTGACAAAAGTCATCATCAGCCACCCTAGAATCCAGACCCTCATTCCAACACCTGTGTGAAACAAGAGACCAGAGTGATGCTATCTCCAAGGGCAATCTAAGCCAGGCTGCTCGTTGTAATCTGGTCTCATTCCTGCCCTTTGCCCCCTCTCCACATGTCTCTCTGTTCTTCCTTTCCCAGGTTTCCTGGATGTCACCCACATCCACCCCTGCACCAAAACAAATCATACAGGGCCAGGCTCTCCTGAGAAGGCCTTTGCAGACTGCTGCTGGCCTCCCAGCAAGTGCTGCATCTCTGCGAGCCACTGAGCATGCAGGGACCCTCTGAAGAGACAGCTTTGAAATGGGATCATTTTCTTCCTGGAAGCAAATGGGTGTTTCCTCAAGACCCTATTTCTACATTAAAGTATGAGAAATTCCATCTTTGAAGCTCCCAGTGAGGCCAGACATCGGGTTGGGGTGGGGACAGGATGTTGATAAGAGTCAAATCTAGAACACTGCGTTCTTACGCCCTCATTTCACCCGGTGTCTCTGGGCCTGGCCTCTGGGAGCTATTTGTGATGTGTGGGATGAGTGCATGCGCCAGAAAGTATTCGTGTATGAGTTCAAATTTATGTGCTCACCTTGCCCCTTGGGGTATTACTGGCCTTCAAGTTTGACGCCTTTGGAAGCTGAGTCCTCTCCCATCCTTTCAATCAAATTCAACCTTGCTGCAGTAATCTGTCTTTAACAACTCCCACTGCAAGTCAATAAAATGTCAATTTAGTTCTCCTTTTGTTAAATCTTAAATCTGTGTAACGCCTCTCCTTTCCTTTGCTTGTTAAGTGCAGCTCATGTTTACCTCCCCCAGCATCTCCCAGCCTCCTCAGTAGGGGCACCTGCCCTTGAGCACAGGAGTAGACATGCTCACTCAGATGGGAGTCAGCAGAGGGGCCCTGGAGATAGGGAGACCTGAAAAATGGAACCACCAGCTATCTCTAGTTTTCTTCTATTCTTGGAAACCCTGAGCAAACCAGCCTTCTTTAGGACCACTAAGGTCCTTGATTTTCCCAAGCTTGCTTTTCAAGTGGGCAGTAGTGAAGTGGACAGTACTGCATAGGCATTAGGAATGAGACTTTGACTCAAAACCCAGCACCGCCACTTACTAGCTCTATGGCCTGGGATAATTATTTAACTTTTCTGGATCTCAGTTTCCTTATCTGTCTAACGGGATAACAATATCCTCATTGCCTACATAGGCTGATTAAAGGAGTTAATAGATATAATGCACTTAGCGCAGAGTCTAGCACATACTCAACACTGTATACCTGTTTGCCATGATTTATTATTTTCTGGTTTCTTATCCTCTATCTTCTCTCCAGTAATTCAGTTTCCTCCATTGGAACTATGTCTTCTCCATTGGGTACAGCCTGAGGGATAAATAACTAGAACCTCTCCCTTTTCCAGACAATGAAAGGGTGTCTAATGCAAGCAATGCGTAGGATGCCCTTTCTGGAATTTGAATCTTGAGCATAGGCACAGACTGAAAACAATTGGCTGCAGCTGCATCTTGACCAGGCTCATCCTAATTGGCCACCACTATGTGGTAGCTGCTTCTGGGCCCCTGGATGCAGCCTTTGTTCTTGCCTGTCCCCAATCCCATTTCTCCCTTCCATGCTGGGAGCTCCCTTTAGGAGAATTAACCAGTTTGTTTCCTCTGTTTGCAATCAAAGAATCTTCATCCATATGGAAGGAGTTCAGAGTTCATGTGTCTTCATGAACAGGGCTCCTATCCTACCATCTCCTGCCTCCTTCCCTGTGCCCATTCACTCCACCTGCTTTCTGACCCCTTCTCTTATGTTTTGCAAGGCAAAGAGAAGCTAAAGGAGAAGAAGAGAGAGTCCCAAAAAGTCTAGGCAAAGAGGAAGAAACATGAAGAACATCAAGCAGTGATTCTTTCCTTGGGTTTGGTGTGCCAGCCCTCCACCCGGCTCCACACCTCCCTGGCTCCATTTCCCCTTCAGCAGCCTCCCTCCTCTCAGTGAAGAACTCCTTTGTGTTAATGGCCACAAATGTGGCAGAAAGAGAAGCAGGAAAAGGACAAGACAGCTCTGGCATCAGCCACAAACTGCAGGCCTCAGCATCCAGCAACATCATGCTGAAAGCAAGCTGCTCCCTGCTTCTGCCCTTCATGCCGCCTGAGCTGAGCATCTCACTAAACCTGCATTTCAATCAGCCCAGTCCACCTAGAGGATTCCTCTGGGAGGCAGGCTCACTTGCCAAAAGTAACTTGGCCAAGGTTTGATTGATTGGAAGCCAAATCATCATTTGGCAAGATGAAATTGATGAATGTACTTTCTGCAAATTGAGTTTTGGTGAATTTTCCCAGAGCCCCTGTGCCCAGAACCACATTCAGAGAATCACCACTTAAAAAAAAATTCAGGGTGTCCCAAGAGTCTATTCCAAGGGAAAGTCTAGAGAGGTAGATAGGGAGGTCACCTGACATTTGGGAATCACCTACTCTGTTCCAGGGGCCTTATGGACACGATCTCATTTCATTCTCCACACCCAGCCCATGAACTAGGAACAATTCACTTTATATGTGGGAAACCTAAGGCTTGAGAAGTAAGTGACTTGCCCACAGTCTCTGCCTTCAGAGGTACAGACCTTTCTTTATGTCCTTCAGTCTCCTTCTCAGCCATCTCTTTCCCCACCTCAGGCCAGGCCAGGGAAGAGTGGTCCAGCCAGAAATAAATCACTCTAGAAACCCACAGAGTCATGCAGAGGCCAGCATTTAGGCTGTAATCCTGCAACTCACCCATATTCAGTCCAGGCCCCAATCTCTTCCATTTGGCAACCAAAGAGTGAAGAAGAAAACTGATGTTCTGGGAGGGTCTGCTGTGTGACATTGTCACACACACTTGTTTACATAGTCTCCTCTGTTTGAGGCCAGGGCTCCCAGCAGTGCATATAGCTCACCTAGGGTCACATAACTCCCAAGCGGTGGTGACAAGCCGCCCCAGCAGTAATATCACTTGCTTTCCTGCCAGTAGCATTTGTGCCCATATGTTAAGACTTGTTTAGGTCTGCACCTCAATGTTACAGGTAAGTAAATGAAGGCTCAAAGAGGGGCAGCCCATTGTTGGCTTGGTGTTCCAACAAAGCAAGCCTTTGAGTTCCCTGATGGAGCATGGGACATTTGAGCCTTTGGTCTTCCTGGCCTAAGTTGTGGTCTTTATCGCTGAATTTCTAAGAACTGTGGGCTTTGCCTATTGCCAAATTACCCTCTAGGACCATGGCTCCTCCAAGCCCACTACAGAATCCAGCTGAAGCTTTAAATTATGTCAGCCTGTGGAAGTATCTAAGGTGAGTGATTGATGGGCTGCTCTCCGAGAAAGCAGAATGGACCAAGCTCAAAGATCCGATAGGCAGCTGTACCACACTTTCCTGAAATGCAAACCCCACCCCCATGACACCAGCCTCCAGATTTCAGCAGCATTACTACCCATCAAGGACTGCTTAATTTGCCTTCAACATCCAAAGGCTGTCAGCAGGGAGGGCACTGCCAATTAGTCCATCAGTGAGTGAGATCAGATGTAAGGTTGTAATTGCCCCGGGACCCATATAAAAGTATCAACATTCTGTAGGAGGGTGAGAGACCCAAGAGTTTGGAGCAAAAAGAGATTCTGACTCTAAGAGAAATGGCAGTCGCAAGCTGAGAAGAGCAAATACATAATTATTTTAGCTCCTGGATGTCCTAGTATTAAGGAAACTGGGTCCTATAAATTCCTTCTCTTCAATACCTCCCAAATTCCTTATCTCCTTCCCTTTCCCATGGCCACCCCTTAGCTCTTGTTTACTCTGATGGTAATGCAGAGCAGGTAAGCCCCTAATGGGGCTTAGAAAGGGAGGTTTCTTAGTTTTGCCCAGGAAAGAATTAAAGGGCAAGCCGCAGTAGAAGAAAACAGCTTTACTGAAGCAGTGTTACAATTGTGGTGGTTTTATAGTTCCATGACTGCTCCTGCACAGCAGGGTGACCCCATAGGCAGAGAGTAGCATCTCAGGGCAGTTTTGTAGTCATATTTATACCTATTTAATTACATGTAGATTAAGTGGCAGTTTATGCAGAAATTTCTAGGGAAGGGGTAGTAACATTTGGGTCATTGTGTCATTGCCATGGAAAGGGGCAATAACTCCAAGTGTTGCCATGGCAATGGTAAACCTACATGGCACACTGGGGTGTGTCTTATGGAAAGCTGCTTCTGCCTCAGCCCTGTTTTAGCTAATCCTCAGTTTGGTCTGCTGTCTGAGGCCTGCTTCCAGAGTTGAGTCCCACTTCCTACCTCAGCAAGAGTATATCAATAGCCTCCTAAAGCCTCTTTCTGTCTTGACTACTGCTCCTTCCAGTTCATCTTTCACATGCCAACAGGGTGATTTGTCTAAAATGAAGTCCACCTAAAATGTCATTCACTTAGGGCACAGGTCTCTAAATTGGCATGCATATACTCAAGAATACACAAGATGCATTGGGGTGTAGGAGGAAAATAAGACAACATATATTTTCATTCATTTTTCTAAAAACTAATTATAAAGAAATTGAGTCTTCCTAATATGTAATACACGTAATATGCGTCTTGACATTGGCAACCCTGTTTAGCCCAGGAGGTGTCATGAGGGGAAAATGGGGGCCCTACAACAAGGGGATTAACAGCAGTGTCCTCATTCAATCTTTCAGGGTCAGATTGTTCCTCTCAGTGTACCTCAGTGGCACTGAGTCAGGTTATTCAGAATTCTTGATGCATAAAGGCTTCTCATGGGTCATTTATTCATTTATGTATGTATCTACTTTTCACTATCTGATAAGCACTTGTAATTCAACCATCCATCTTGAAGACTAGGACCTTGGCAAAAACTTTCATCTCGCTACATGCCCATTCTCCTGCCCAGCCTCTTGTTTCCACCACCCAAAGCAGCCACCATCCTGAACCACAAGTCTATTGTTCCTTTACTTCCTTTGAATATAGTGTTGACTCATCTATATGTATTCCTTAAAAGTATACATTTTTATTTTAGTTGTTTTTACCATTATAAAAAGGGCTTATGCTGCATGCAATATTCTGAGTCTTTTCTTCCCCCACTTAATAAAACTTTGCTAAGATTCATTCACATTGCTACATTGCATAGTTTCATTCATTTTTACTGCTATGTAATATCCCTTTGTGTGACTTTACCACAATTTATTCATCCACTCTCCTCTTCATAAGAACTTGGGTGGTTTTTATTAATAGATAAAAATAAAAAATTATTTTAAAATTTAAATGGAAATGCAAAGATCCAAAAATAGCCAAGACAATCTTAAAATATATGTATATTCTCCAAAAAGACTCATATACATAATTTAAAAGGAACATCAAAATTCAATAAGGATAAGACAAATAATCCAATAGAAAATAAGAAAGACTCAAACTTCATGAAAAAAATCTAAGTGGCCAATAAATACACAAAAAATGCTCAACCTCAAATCTTCAAAGAAACATAAAATAATACCATAGTAAGATATGACCTCACACCTAACACAATGGTAAAAAAGTAGAATGACTGATAATACTAAGTGTTGGTGAGGATGTGGAAAAACTGGAACTCTCAAGACTTGCTGGTGAGAGAATAAATTGGTAGGACCACTTTGGAAAACCGGCATTATCTACAAAGTTGAACGTATGCATTGTAGTCCCTGCTTACCCAAGGGTTTGGCTTTCCACAGTTTCACTTTCCACCATTTTAGTTACCCATGGTCAGCCAAGGTCTGAAATAGGTGAGTATGGCACAATAAAATAATATATTTTGAGGAAGAAAGACTACATTCAGATAACTTTTATTGAAGTATAGTGTTATAATTGTTCTTTTTTCATTAGTTGTAGTTAATCTCTTACTATGACTAATTTATAAATTAAACTATATCATAGGTATGTAGGTATAGGAAAAAATATAGTATATATAGGGCTAGCTCTATCCATCGTTTCAGGCATCCACTGGAGGTCTTGGAACATACCCTCCACAGATAAGGAGGGACTACTACTGTATACTCTATGATCCAGCAATTTTACTACTAGATATATAGCCAAAGGAAATGTATACATACATAAACTAAAAGACATGTGTAGGAATTTTTATAGAAGCACTATTTATCATAGTTCAGTGCCAATTATAAATTTAGCTCCAAGGACATACATACTATATGTATATATACACATACACATTCTTCAGCATACCTACATCAGGATATAAGAGAGACTGGAATTCACCTCTCCTCAGCAAGGTGTATGGCAAAAGTATTTCTAAGTACAGTGGGCTACAGAGAGGCATTTCTATCCCCCATAGGAAAAAACTGATTGTGTTTCTAGAACTTCTACCTGGGGATCCAGTGCTAAATATTCACTCATCACCAGAATTTTCTTTAAATGAAAAAATTTGTATTTTGGATTTTAGATATTCAGCATGGGATTAATCATGATCCTAGTTATGACTCAATGCCAACATTGTTTCACATATACCCCACATTTTTACACACTCATTCATTCAATTATTCATGCATTCATTCATTTTTTTTTCACTATCTGTTTTAGTCCATTTGTGTTGCTATAAAGGAATATTTGAAACTGGATAATTTACAAAGAGAAGAGGTTTCTCTGTCTTGCAGTTCTGCAGGCTGTACAAGAAGCATGGAGCCAGCATCTGCTTCTGATGAGGGCCTCAGGCTACTTCCACTCATAGTGGAAGGGGAAGGGGAAGGGGAGCTGGCTTGTGTAGGGATTGCATGGCAAGGGAGGAAGCAAAAGAGAGAGAGAGAGAGAGAGAGGGCAGGTGCCAGGTTCTTTTTAACAACCAGCTCTCATGTAAACTAATAGAGCAAGAGCTCACTCACCCCATCCCCAGGAGATTAATCTACTCATGAGGGATCCACCCCCATGACACAAACACCTCCCATTAGGCCCCACCTCCAACACTGGGATCAAATTTCAATATGAAGTTTGTTGGAACGAACATCCAGTCTATAGCACCAACCAACTCAAAATCTAGAACAATACGAACAGCATGTCTGCATGTTCCTCTGCTATTCTGGCCCTCTGCCTTGGCTCTCACCACCTCTGCCAGGGGTAATAATTACACTAAACCTTTTGCTTTTCTTTCCTTTGCTTTATTTTTCAGTTGTATCACCAAGATATGCATGCCTATGTCACCTATTTTTTAGTTGCAATTTTGAAGTTTGATGTGTGTAGACTTCTAGAACTTGCATTTTCCCACTCACTATATTCTAAGATTCACCCATATTGCTACATGTAGTTTACTCCTTTCCATTTCCCATGCTGTAAAATATTCCATTTGGTGAAGATGTCATTATTTATTTATTCTTCTCTCCATGGACTTTTGGGTTGTGCTACGGACAGTCTTGTTCAAGTCCTAACCCCTCTCCCTTCTCACTCTGGTTGTTATGGCTACATTAGGTTTGGGGCATGGATTTTTGGAAAGGTGGTAAAAAAAACTCATCATCATCATCATCATCATGTGATGGTGATAGCTGATATTTGTCTGAAGTGTTACCTGTTACAAAGAACTTTTATCAACATTATCTAATTGGACAGACTCCAAGAACAGGCAGGCCTATCACAGGGTTAGGAAACAACCAAATCCGCATCCTTTAGATCTTGTTTCATGTGTTACTCTGACCCATTCTGGAGCCTTGGGCTTGACTGGCATTTCTCTCACTGTAAAGCCTAGTTTCATTGCAATACATCATTAAAACTGGATGGGACGTCTGAGAAAACTGAGACATTGAAAAAGGCTATCAGAGAGCATCCAGGCCTAGTATCACCCAAAGTTTTTTTCCTAGTCTCCAGCCAAAAGCCAGAGCCTCCGTGACCGTGGGAGGCCAGGGGCTGCCCAGGAGATAGAATTTTCCCCACTACCATCCACCACTGGTCCTCCTAGGATGAGAGTCAGTCATCTTTGACTCTTCCAGGCTGTCTGCCTCTCCCAGTTCCATGTTACCCCTGGTGAAGCCAGGCTCACTTGGTGGCACAATGCCAGCATTCTCCACTCCCCATCCCTATCACTGAATAATGAATACCAGCTAAGTGTTGAGCAAGTGCCAGTGAACTTCGAGCAAATATTCCCCCTGGAGCTTGGATCAATAACACTTAGCTGCTCCTTTTCAGCCGGGAAAGGGGGCAGCAGGAAACCCATCCTGAGCCTTTCCCTCAGGGACAGGCTGTCTGACATCCCCAAGCCCACCCTCAAGGGCTCTTGACTTTCCAGTGCAGGAGTGAAGACTTGTGTCCACAGGAGACTAATTACCCTCCTTCCTCAGCCCCTGTTCCCCAAACATTCCCTTGGAATGTGATTGTTAAGCTCCATCTCCAAGAAAGGGCTCTTTCCCTGGGAGCTCTGCTTGGGTAGCCTATGAGAGCTAAGGGGACACTGTGTTCTGGATTCAGGGGTGGTCACCAGCCATCTCATAACCTTGAGCTGCATAGTTTGGGATTAGAGAGGAAGAGAAGAAAAGAGAAGGTGTTTTACACATGTACATCAATTCAGTGGCCTTGGCCATGCTCCATGTCTAATCTAGGCACTGTCAACTCCAGCCTGGTTCTGAGAATCACATCTTCTTTGTTCTTAGAAATCTTGCAGAGTTGAGAGAGTAATGACAACCAGTAGTCACAAATGCCTCTTTTGTTCCAGGCTCTGTTCCAAGCCCTTGGCTCTAACTCATTGTATCCCATAGTAACTCATGAGGTACAGGCTATCATCTCCACTTTAGAGACAAGGATGTTGAGACGTGAAGAGGTGAAGTGACTTGTCCAGAGTTACAAAGCAAGGAAGCATGAAGCCAGGGCCTTGTCCCAGGCCACCTAGATCTAGAATACATTGTCTGGACCATTCCACCAAGCCACTTCCATGACACCTCACCCCTGGGCTAGAACAGGAGCTCTGGAGGCAGATGTTCCTGGCTCTGAATCCAGCTGTTATTTACAAATGATGTGGTAGGTACATTTCTCAACCTTTCTACTTTTCTGAGTCTCCCTTTCCTAATGTAAAAAACTGAGATAATACTCAGCTCAAAGTGCTGTTGTAAAAATAAAAATTCAATAAACTACAGAGCTGATGTTCAACAGGTATTTATTTCTTCATTGAGGGGCTGAAGCGCCTTACTCTTCTCTGCAGAGGCAGGCCTACTGGCCTGGTCTGGAAAGCCTTGGCCCACATTTGAGGTTCTGGCATCACCTCCCTGGCCTGGTATCAGGTTGCTTTTCCCAGGTTCCTCTTCTTGACACTTTCCCAATATCCCAGCCCCCTTCAACAGTGGAGAGTTAAACCACTTCCTTCCCCTGGCCCTGCTGGCCTCTATTACTCCCGCCAATCTCCCAGGCCACAGCTGATGCCTGCCAAGGTAGACTTTTAAAGCCATTCCCCAAATACTGGCAGGGGCTATGTCCTCCTCAAGGAAGGCTTGACCACACCATCTGGAAACACTGCTTTGCTGATGGCACAGCTTAGACCTGTGGCCATATAAGCTTTTCAAAATGGCATTACCCCCTCCACCTGAGTTAAATGTCTCACTTGGTCACAGTAGACCTGGCACATTGGTTATAACAAACCACCCCAAGCCTAATGACATCACACAACAGTAATCATGTATCATCTCATGGTTTAGGTGAGTCAGGAATTCAGATGGGCAGGGGAGGATGTCTTGCCTCTGCTCTGTGATGTCTGGGGCCTCAACTGGAGCACATGAGGGCTGGGGGGCTGGAGTCATCTGAAGGTTTGACCAGGGCTGGAGGATATGCTCTCAAGGTGGTTCACTCATATGGCTGATGAGTTAGTGCTGGCAATTTTGTTCCTCTCCACGTGGGCCTCTGCACAGGGCTACTGGAGTGGTGTATGAGTTTGCTAGAGCTGCCATAACAAAGCACCACAGACCAGGTGGCTTAAACAATGGAAATTTATTTTCTCACAGTACTGGAAGCTAGAAGTCTAAGCTCAAGGTATCATCAGGGTTGTTTCTTCTGAGGCCTCCCTCCTTGGCTTGAGGAGGACCACCTATTCCCTGTGTCTTCTCACAGTCTTCCCTCTATGCATGTCTGTATCCTAATCTTCTCTTCTTATACAAATACCAGTCATCTTGGACTAGGGCAAATGCTTAAAGACCTCATTTTATCTTAATCACCTCTCTAAAGTTCCTATCTCCAAATATAGTCACATTCTGAAAAACTCGGGATTAGGATTTCAACATATGAATTTGGGGAGATACAGTTTACCCCATAACAAGTATCCTTATGAAATGGTGGCTGGCTTCCCCCAGAATGAACATTCCGGGAATATTGGGTAGCTGCTGTCATGTCTTCTATGAGTAGATTCAGAAGCCACACAACACCAATTCTGTGCTATCCTACTGGCTTCATAGATCAACCCTATTCAATATGGCAGGATGCCACAAGATGACATGTGTTCTGGGAAGTGAGGATCCAGGAGGGCAGCCTGGAAATGAGCTACCACCACACCCAGGCAAACAAATGCCTCCCACATTCACCACACACCAGAAGAGAAGCCCACCCTGAAAGACAAAGTCCAGAAGGCACAAAGCCTCTTCTTGTGCTCAGCAGCAAGGCAGGAGGCTCCAGAGGCATACGGAGAAAGAAGGTGGCCACGTTCTTCTCAAACTACCATCTCTGGGGAGGAGAAGTTTTACTCCCTCCATGGAAACCTGGGGCTAGCATCCCAGATGTAAAGAGAGGTTCCAGTCTGGTCCTGGGTTTGCTCCACCTGCCCTGTTGTATAACTGCACAGTGCCCCTACAATGGACACCACCGAGAGGACACAGATGGAAAAGATGAGTAAGATAACTGTCGTGCACAAGGAGCTTACAGCGTACATGGCACAGAACAAGTGCACAAAATAATAACTCACAAGTTAGACTGTGATTGTTAATTCCTAGAGCACATAGCTCTATATGTGTAGCAGAGGAGGGAAAGGTTTCACTCCTTTGTTCCAAGTATATGTGACTTAAAAGCAGAACCCTGGTATTCCTTCTCCCTTATCTGATTAATCTGCAGAAACAGAGAATCATGGTAAAGCCAGCATCTGATACTGGTGATCATAAGGTCAAAGGTCTGTGTCTGGGACCCTAGATGATTTGCAGTCCATTTATTGAGTCCTCGCTGGGAGTGTGTCCATGAAGACATGGGTCAGCTGAAGACCATGTGCCTCGTGACTGCTGGCCTTCTCCAAGCAGATGTGGCCTTCTGATTGGCCTAGTGCTGAAGTCCTAAAATACTGGGTCCTGCCTTCGAGTCCTGGGCAGGGCTGCCTCTCCTCCCCTTTTCATGTACCCCTCAGGCTACACACCAGAATAGCCAGTTCTCCTCAGTCAGTTTTCCCATCACCTTCCTCCTAAGCGAAAACTCACCTGGCTCAAGTTTTGGGGACAAAAGGGGAGAAGAGCTCACCCTGCAATGTTGCTTTCTCTTCCTCAGAATCTTTGGGACGGCCTAAAAGTTCCTGCATCCCCGCCCTACTAGAGAGTGGGGGGATTCCTCCAGTCCCAGCTGGGCCCACCTCCCAGTCACCTCATCCATCATCCTGACAGGTGGGCCCTGGAGAGAAGCTATAAGCAGGTCAGGGGTAATTAGGATCCATTAAAGAGATGAGGCTGAGCTGCAGGGGGGACCATTCATTCCACAGCACCCTCTTCTAAATGGGGCTGTCAGCCATGTAGAGCTTGCTCCCGCGAGTTCCTGGGGAGGCTGTGGCAACCGGGTAAAGAGCATCTTGAAGACATGGAGGCCTGGAGATGAGGCAGGGGCCATCAGCCAGCATTCCTGCAGAGAAGGCAGGGGGCAGAGAAGGGGATAACAGAACCCACCCCCAACCCCCACCAGCAGGGTCTCACGTAGGGGCTTGTTTGTGAGCCAAGTCCTCAGCTTATGACTCCACACTCTGCAGTCCAGGCTGCTTTCCATGGCCTCCCTACGCATCCCAGCCCAAGGCAAGACTACATCTCAAAATAAAATAAAATTAAATTAAAATTAAAATAAAAAACAAGCATTGGACCTAAGATGGGAGCACTCTTCCTCTTGCTCTCTTGCTTTTGGGAAGGCCATGCCCTGCCTATGGAGTAGCCATTCCTTTGTTTCTTTACTTCTCAAATAAACTCGTTTTCACTTTATTCTGTGGACTCACCCCAAAATCTTTCTTGCATGAGATCCAAGAATCATCTCTTGGGACCTCGATTGGGACTGCTTTCCAGTAACATTTTGAATATAATTTAGTGTACTTAATGTAGGCACAAATGTGATCTGAAATACGTTGGTTGGGTCTTTAGTAGGATTTTCTTTTTTTTTTTTTTTTTTTTTTAGGACTGGGGATACCCAGTTCCCTTACGTCTGACCAGTCCATTTCTGAAAGGACTAGAAAACATCGTGGTTCACAATCCCACAAACAGTAGCCCAGGACCCCTGGGGAAGGCACCTCTCTGCCTCCTCTTTTCCGAGACCCCCGCAGAGCAGAACGAGTGAAGCTCGAATCTTGGGGGCCTTCAGTCTGGCCGGCCTACTGCAAGGTCTGTGCTTGCTTTGCCTTCGTTGCTATTGTTTTCAGTCACGGCAGCAGTTAAGCCCACATTAAGAACAAATGAGAGAGGCCAATTACTAATGTGCTGAGGGGGAAAAAAAAAACCCATAAATAATTGTACTGAGGTTTGATGTTAAATATAAGGAGGACTAATAATTCAGACAGGCAGAAACTCCTGAATCTACCACAAAACTCCCCAAGGCAGAATGGCAGCGAATGGCCACACATTTGCATAATAGCTTTCTTGTTGTTCTCTTTGTTCTTTTTGTTGCTTCAACTAATTGCATTTAAGCACCCTGTTATTTCCCTCATTCCTCTGAAAGGAGCCAGCCCCAGTGATCCATAAAATGGTAACTTTCACCAGCACAATACTGTTGTTATACACTTATAAATTGAGGGATCTGAAAAGAAACAAAGCTCTATATCAAAATAGCCCCAGGACCTCTCCTTTGATTCAATTTGTTGTGCATGCTTTTCTCCAGGGCTGGATTCACAGGTGGGCCACCTGCACCCCCATGCAGCTGTCCCATGCTAGCTGGTGCCCTGTGGTTAGAAAGGCCCTGCTTGGTTTAATGCTCGGCTGTCACTGTATAGAATTGCTCAATACTTTTTAATAAGGGGCCCCACGTTTTCATTTAGCATTGGCCTTGCAAATTATCTATGCTTCTCACTCTGAGTCAGGTCTGGCTGGGATAGTGCCTAGCTCCAACGGCAAAGTAGACATCATGTGGTGAAGTCTCCCAAGAGTCCAACAGCTATCGCATTTCTGCCTCCTCTAGTATTCATTTATATAAGCCACCCACCACCCTTGATGGCCATGACTCACGGAAAAGGGAAAATTCATTTCCCCAGGACACAATCTGACACCAAACTTTCTGAGCTCAGCTTGCAATTTAGCTGGAACCAAAAAAAAAGCACAAAGATCTCTGTCTGGATGGGACTTTTAATTGTTGAAGTCACTTCCTTTGTGGAGAAACCTGGATGAGTTGAAGAGGTGTTTCCCTGGTCCTAGGGATTCTAACGGTCCCACTAAAAGGAGCATGGGAATGCCCTACACCTGCTGCTTCCTTCCCACTTTTGCATCTTTCAAGGTAATCATTAATCTATTCCCACAACAAACGTTACCGTATTACTCCAGGCTGTCCTGGGCATCAGGGATCCAAGTGTAAATGACAGAGACTCAGTCTCTGCCATCATGGATCTCATGGTCCCATCTCAAATGAGACCCAAATGCCATCCCCATGTCCACAGGCATGGGAGGACTAACTCTCACATTCTAACCTTGGAGCCTATTGCTATTCCACTAGGAATAGCTGCTCCTTCTTCCTACCAATGCATGTCTGGCTCACTTGATCGCCAGAGTCCAGCTTGAAGTAGATTTCTACCAGAAGTCCTTCCCTGATCACTGCCCTAGGCCGCTCCACTCAGCTGCCTCTATGCTGTACCCACTGGGGACTCAAGTGTTTCCAGGACACTCTGTGTTTTTCAGTTGCTATAAATAATGTAGTTTTCTTAGCCTGAGAGGAGATTCTAACAGATCTGAAGTCTGTTTTGCTCCCTACCTTTATGACTGTGCCTGATGTAGCAAGTACTGTTTGTTGCCCACACGAATCTATTGCCCTCTTCTTGGCCAGTAGAAACCAATTTTGTTTCCATATTGACACTTTCCTTTGAGTCCTTCTGCTGAAGATGGGTGACTTTATCTCTAGCCACTTCCCAGGAGGGTGAGACATGGATATTGATTGGTCTATGGTGATCCCATTCTCTTTCCTACCATTGGTTTAAGAAGGGTCATGAGACCTCGTCTTGATCAATGATACATAAGAGAAATGATGGATGGTTTCTACAGAAAAGATTTCCAATCGATAGAAAGAAACTCAGGGGAGGAAATGGTTCCTTCTCTTCAGTTGGATTAGTGTCATGTCCCCATGGGACACCTAGAACTGTGGCAGCCACCTTGTGACCGGGAGAGATAACACCAACAGGTTGAAGCTGACGGTGAACAACGATGGTGTTCTTGATGAGGTGATTAGATAGACATTAACCAACCTGGTCCCACCCTACCTACTTCCAGGATTCTGGCCATGTAACTTTAATATTTTTATCACTTAATATACATTTATTTCGGTTTTCTGTTCTTTGTAGCTGAAAGCTTTCTAAATGATAAGAGGTTTGCCTGTAATAGGTGTGCTTTGTGGATTTTGTCTAATTAAATGTTGGGAACAGGGTGTGCAGGGTCTGCCCTTGGAACAGGCTAACTAGACTTCCTGTAAGGAATGTGAGTGGTCTAACAGAAAAAGAATATAGGCATTCCAATGTTTCTGAGGGCCAGTTCTGATTTTATGCCGGACTATGACTTTGATAATTGGGAATGTGGGAAATTAAGACATTAAGAAGTAAAAGTATTGACTTTAGTCACATCACAAACTAAAGAAATTCAGTCTAGAGCACTGACTTGGTGTAGAAGTAAAATTCCAAGTAGATCTCCATCTACTTCCTCTGGCTGGGGGGCACTTGCTTCTTTCTGTAAGTGATCAAATTTAAAGAAAATGTTGTTTCTTGGGTCTAAAAATCTGCTATTACCCAGGTTACTGAGTTCTGTAATTAAGACCTGATCTTTTCCCCTGGGGAGTGCATGAGCGATGAATTCAGCAGCTATGCATACCTTCTCCTCACCCAGCACCCAGTCCTCAAATTCAGCCAGCTTGGGCTGCTCTCCACACAGTGAAATTTTAGGAATATCTGTGTAATCTAAAATTATACCATCTAGGGCTAATAAAATCTGGAATTCCATTATGAGACATTCATTCTTTTGGCTATATGTCTATAAAAGTCACTAAAATCCAATCATCCCTATGTAGGAGTAGCCCCTTTTCTTGAGCACAAATAGGATATAGAAAATGGGGCAGGGGACAATTTCCTGGGATGAGCTTATTGTTAAAGAGTTGAACAGATTTATACAGAAGAACCTTGGTGCACTAAAGACAAACTTTTCTTATGTCTCAACTTTACTTGGAAATAATGACTATCTTCGCGGAAGGAGCAGCACATGCATTTTCCCACTGTAACATGGATCCATTCACGCCTGTGAAGATAGAAGGATACGAAGATCAGAAAGAAGCAAGTGGCCCCCACGAAGAGGAAGTAGATGGAGGTCTGAAGTCCCGGAGACAATTCTGTGACAGTGCTTTAACAGTGTATGCAGCAGCCCAGGCACAGTGGCTCACGCCTATAATCCCAGCACTTTGGGAGGCTGAGGTGGGTGGGTTGCTTGAGCCCAGGAGTTCCAGACCAGCCTAGACAACACGGCAAAACCTCACCTCTACTTTAAAAAATACAAAAATTAGCCAGGTGTGGTGATGCACGCCTATGGTCCCAGCTACCCAGAAGGTTGATGCTGCAGTGAGCCACTGCACTCCAGCCTGGGCTACAGGAGTGAGACCCTGTTTAAAAAAAAAACAAAAAACAAAAAACAAACAAACAAACAAAAAACCCTATGTGAAAGATCATTATTCCAATGGCCAAGGCTTCTATACTGTTTGTGCTAAAACAGACTGTTATTGCATGTACTGAAAGCCACCAGTTTCAGCCTAAAAACTTCTGGAATGATCATTGGAGATAAGAGCAGAAGTCCACAATCAAACAACCTATAGCCCAGGTAGTTGAAGTGCTTAAAATTCAGGTTCACTATTATGAAGAGGGTAATGCACCATTGGTCAGTCATAAAGTTGTACAGGATTCACTAACTGTCTCGAATGAAGTACAAACTGTAAAGGAGTTTATTAAAATCAGAGAATGCAGGAAAGGAGTATCAAACAGCAATTAGTAAAAACTATCAAATGATGTCAGATGCCACATTAAAGGCCTTGCACCGGCAGCTACTCATTACCTGCACCAAAATTGATGAGAACAAGCTACTCAGCTACAAGAATGGCAAAGAAATGCAGAAGACTTAAAGGCTGAATGTAGGATTCTTCTGTATGTGGAAAGACAAAGATTCAACGTGTGGTCGTATGACAAATAAGTGATTTATAAACAAGAGTGATATTTTGCTAGGGCTTTCAAAGTTAATGGATTTTCTAGCCAGCCTCATGGAATACTGTTGAACCTCTAGCATTGTCTTGATTCTTTTCTGTTCTCTGCCTTGTAATTTTCTGTTATCACTATATCCATGTGTGAATCTGTTGTTGTTGTTAATTCTGCCACATTTAATGTTGGAAAGAGACATCTAATCTGGAGTCACTTACTGTTTAGAAAATTTTCCTAGCCGTGAAGCCCTGTTACTGATTTAGACAAGGTGTGATGTTCACTACTTTTCTACTGCTATTCTTCCAAGAACTTCTGGGACTTCAGTGGTTTTTACCGCTCCACCAACAGCTGAAGAGGTATTCCTACAAGCTATAGCTAAATGGAAGACATATTCATCCTTCTTCTACTTTCATCTTCATTTATAGCATCTCATAACTGTTGATTTCCAAAGTTTGGATTGGGGCTTTTCAGGTCCTTTTTGGAGGGCAAAGGAAGTTTTCTGGAAATTCCATTATAGCCAGCTTCTCTGGGGAACTTGTTTTTAAATCCAAAGACTTGAACCACCTTCCCTGCAAATGGACATGTCTGCTTTCTTCCCCTCTGTCATTGTCTCCTTCTCATCTAGTACCATTGTAGTTATAGACATCTGCACTCTTAGAAGAGTTTTATTCACTTATTTTTTTTTAAAGCTCAATAACTGATGACATACTGTGGATGTAGAGGTATAAACCTTGAAAAATCCAGATGTTGAAGGAAAAACGAGTATCTTCTGCTTTAATACTTTGTGGCAGGATTGTACCGTAAGCAAAATAATCAAACAACTATGCACATCACAAATAAAAAATAAAAATGAACCAAGGTGAAAAGGGTGGCTTCCAGGTAGTATCTTCCTATTGTAACCTGTTATTTAAGGGAATACTAGCGATTTCTTTCAAATAGGATGTAAAACATTCTAAATTACTCTTCCTTAGTCCTGCCTGCCAAGAACTCAAATGTAACTGTGATACGGCAACCCTTCCCAGGTATTTTGGCAGGTACATGTATGATCTCAGAATACACAGGTAACATAGATACGATACAACAACTCACAATGGTGAATTCATTTACATTGTTCACACTTCTATGACCAAGTCCTAAGGGAAGGTCAGTTTTTTAAAAAAGAAAAACAAGTAGTGCCTTCCTACCGATCTCCAAATGCATGTCAAAAAAGAAGGGTATTTTTGTTTCAACTTCATTTTTGCTCAGTAATACAGTCAAGTCAGAGTTTGTTTCCAAGTAACCCATTGAGCTGTGTAAGCATTTTTGTTTATTTCAAATACAATATGTTTACATTATTTGTCATTCACACTATCCATCCATAGCACATTATCTTCTGTATCAGGTAGTCCAGTAGAACCATATGTGTTTTGTTCTAAAGAAAAGCAGTTTTCACTGTCAGTAGCTGCCAACTTCTCCTGCTTGAAGGCCTCACTCTTGCCTTACCCTGCCATGAATGTTCTGCCTTTCTCAGTTGCCATGACCGTTGACCTATTCTCTGCCCTAATGTAGATTTTGGCTGACTCTACTGTCCAGTGTACATTTTTGTTTGCCCAATTAAAAGGTTCTGAGTTGGTGAAGGGGAAAGAGAAGGCATAAGGAGGCCTGCAAGCATGGGCCTGGCAATGAATAAGACCCATTTCTTGCCGGGCACCATGGCTCATGCCTGTAATCCCAGCACTTTGGGAGGCCAAGGCGGGTAGATCACTTGAGGTCAGGAGTTTGGGACCAGCCTGGCCAACATGGCGAAACTCCATCTCTACTAAAAAAAAAAAAATGCAAAAATTAGCTGGGTATGGTGGCCGGTGCCTGTAATCCCAGCTACTCAGGAGGCTGAGGCATGAGAATCGCTTGAACCGGGGAGGCAGAAGTTGCAGTGAGCCAAGATCACACCACTGCACTCCAGCCTGGACGACAAAGCAAGACTGTGTTTAAAAAACAACAACAACAAACAAACAAACAAAAAAACTATTTCTTCTCTTCTCCCAGAAAAAGGAAGAACACCACCACCAACAAAATCACCTTGACTAATGTAATGGAGTGCCCAAAACACTGTGGGCTGCCCAGAAGGAAGGAGAAGTTCACAAATATAGCAGCCTTCTTCAGCATCCCTCTAGCTGCAGAAAAACAAGGAAGCCTTTGGCTGTGGGTTGTATTTCTTCTGCATTTCCGTGTCTCACTCATGGCTTTCTGCCAAGAAAGTCTAGCCACAAAAGACCTGGGAGAGGGGCTCACTGAAGGGGCATGACTGTTGCCAAGGAGACCAAAGGACAGTGAGGGGAGACACAGGCTCCTCTGTCTGCTGTTAAACCTTCATAAGAGAAGGAAAGACAGAGAGAAAGTGCAGGCAGCAGGAGTGGACCGTTCCACCCTCCATCCAGGCAGGCCACAGACAGGTCCCTTCATGGAGACTCTCCCATACAAAATTGCCACCCAATTCACCTCAGCGGCCTGTCCCCAAAATGGTATTCATGCTATATCTAGACTCAATTCAGCTTGTGGAATGCATTTTAAAGGTAGAGAAACCAAAGCCTGGCAATGATTTGACTGTAGTGAGTCAGTGACTGCTGTGCATCTCTCAATGGCAGCTTTTCAGAGACCACAGAGCAGTGGGGAAGGGCTTGACAAGCAGGTGCCCCCAAGCTAGGAGACCAGCCTCAATACTGAGCCAGAGGTCTGGCTAGGCCACCTGTGCATTCCCAAACTCTGGTGGCACTTTCTGCCCTGAAGAAAGCTGCTGGAACCCACCCTGAAGGGAGCTACCTCAGGGGGTCACTTTTCCTATTTTAGTTCCATGAGACTGAGTGCCCTTCGCTCCTCGCCCAGTCCCTATATAGCACCAGTGAGCCCCTAGGGGTTGTGGCCTTCCTGCCCTCTTCCCAACCTAAGGTCCCTGGTGGATTTCTAGCCTCTAAGAAGCACAACTTGAGAGTGGAAGGATCCTGGGTCCTATAGCTTTCAAGCAATATCTGGGGTGTTGCAATAAAACAGTGCTGCCCAATAGAACTCTCTGTGATGATGGAAATGTTCCCTGTCTATGCTGTCCAATACATAGCCACCAGTCACATGTGGTCATGGAGCACTTGCAATGTGGCTAGTGCCACTGAGAAACTGAATTTTTAACTTTATTGAATTTTAGTTAATTAAAATTTAAACTCAGAGAGCTGCATGTGGCCAGTGGCTAAGGCACTGGACAGAGCAGGGAAGGATAAGGCCTCACATAGGCGGTATCCATGGATACCAACAATAGGGGATAATGTGATCTCCCTTCCCCACCAGCCCCTCCTTGAGAGGAAAGCACTGAGGGAAGATGGCACTTCTTGGGGGAAATCAGAAGTTTGTCTTCGCTATGTGTCCTTTCCTGCTAAAAGTTCCACGCGTCAGTGAGTTATACAAACCCTGAAACGTGTAGAGAAAGCAATGCCTAGGCACCTGTGTCAGCACAACAGACAGGAAGGGGGCCACAGGGCTGGGGGAACACTCTCTGCAGGCCTGGAGAACTGAAAGCCTGGAACCCCATCACTTTCCAGTAAAGTCTTGAAGAAATTTGATGTTGTAGGAAAGATGGAGGTAATAACTGAACATGTATACATACTTCGGGGTGTATATGAATTGAAACTGTGCTCACTCTGTTTCAGGGAGCCTTGCTATGGGGCCGTCTTCCAGGTTGAAACCTCATGGTAATAAATTTCTTCTGCTTTTTTCTAAGTGCCTGGGTTGGGGTCTGAGTCCAACTTTCCTTCTGTCACACCACGTCAAGGTAGAGAGAGGAACCAGCATATTCGTGTCTAGGCAGTTCTGTAATCTTCAGAGCAAACAGTGATCAGCTTCTCATTTTCACAGAGCCCAGGTCATCACCTTTATGATTTTAGGAGATTGTTTCAGGAAGAAGCCGGGGTATTTGGCAGACAATAAATGTGAGGCACACAATCCAGGCAAACGGAGCTGCAAGGATGCACCATGATTGCTGAGGGAGCCAGGCAGCATGACTGGACTCATCACTTTTCTACCCGAAACCTGTTCCTTGTTTGTACTCCCCATCTCTAGAAGATAACCTCTATCCACTCACTTTAGAGAGAAATCTGGCAGGGATCACCACAGACACCCTTTTCCCTTGTCCCACATCAAATTAGTCACCAAGCCCTGTTGATTCTAAGCTAGAAATGTCTCCAAGTTCCCCTCATCCTGGCCTTCACTGTCACCATGGGGGTCCTTGCTGCTTCTCACCTGGGGCCCCGCCTGTGTCTGATTCCCATATCTCCCCACTCAGTCTATCCTTCATCACTGGCCAGAAGCACGAGGCTAAAACTTAAGCTATATGGTGCCTATCACTCCTCTGCTAAATCTGGGTTTCATTTAGCCTAAAGGATAATGTCAGCACTACTCTGTGTGACAGGAAAGGACTCTAAGGAGCTGTCCCCAGGGTCTCTATCCAGTCTCACCTCAAACAGGTCTGCCTGCATGGACTCACACTGCAGTGGACTCTGCCTTCTCAAGCCTGGTCTTGGTACATGCCATCGCCTCTCTTCAGAGGCTCTTTTCCTAACAAACTCCCATTCAATCTTCAACAAGTAGCTCTAGCACCCTCTCCGCCATGAAGGGTCTTTGGGATGCAAGTGGAATTGGATGCTCCCTTCTCTCTGCTCCACAAACCTCCAGTGTAGATTGTGATTTGCTTTTTTGTTCCAAAGTCTGTCTCTGTTTTAGACTGTGAGCTCCAAGCTCCACAATGCCTATGACTATGGCATCTAAGTCATTTCTATCCCCCTGTTGCTCTGCACGTGCCTCGGATATAAAGGAACTAGATGGATGGATGGATGGATGGATGGATGGATGGATGGATGATGGATGGATGGATAAATGGATGGATGGGTGGGTGGATGAGTGGATGCATGAGGGGTTGGGGAGGTGGATCGATGGATGGATGGATGGATGGATGGATGCACAGGGAGTTGGAGGGGTGGATGGATGGATGGATGGATGGATGGACGGACAAACAAATGAACAAAAAATAGGTTCCACAGACTAAAACCAGGCAGGAGACTCTAAAGGTTAACTTGTATTAGCATCAGGGTGTGGGAAAGCCAGAACTACGGTCAGGAAGGTGAGCCAGATTCCTGGAGTCCCAAGTGACTAAGGGAGAACCCACAGGGAGATACAAGCCTTCAACCTGACTCAGGCAAAGAAAAGACATGGCGTGAGTAGGAATCCCCTGAGAGGGTGGAAATGAAGGGGCTGGGAAGAAAGTGGCAGCCAAACAATAAACCGTGATGCTGAAGAGTCAGCTATGGGGTCTGTTAACCCAAGAGGGGCTGTATGCCAAGAAGTTCAAGAACTGTGTAGACTGGAGACAACCAGGACCACTGCCCACCCCAGAGAATCCGAAATCAAGTCCTAGAGTGTTCAAGCCCTGTGTACACACCAATACCATTCAGAGGAGAGAGTTTTGCCGGAGTCTCCAGTAAGGAAAAGTACTGAGGAGAGAGGGTGGTGACAGAGTGAAGGAACACCTGAGGGAAAATATCTAAGGGTGGAAGTTGTTGAATAGCAAGACACTTACATGGTTTCAATGTATCTCCCCGACAGGTTACTTGTCAATTACAAAAGAAAAGAAAACCATAACAGCAGAGTAATCTGGCAGATGCCAATTTAACCAAGGGACTGAAGCTGATGTCTTCAACGATGAGACAGACCCCCATCTTTGCTTCCTAATATGAGGCTTCCCCATGGCGCGGCATTCCTAACCCAGCGGAAACCTCAGACAAGTCCAAACCCAGGGACATTATGCAAATTAACTGGCCTGTACTCTTCAAAAATGTCAAGGTCATGAAAAACAAGAAAAGGCTGAGGAACTATTTTAAATTAAAGGAAAATAAAGAAACACCATTACAACAGCAACGTGTGATCCTGGATTGGATTTCGAACAACCCCCAAAATTGCTATAATGGACATTATTGGGACCACTGGTGAAGCTGGACTGTGGATTGTAGATTAGCTGACAATAATCACATAAGTGTGAAATGCCTTGATTTCAATACTTGTAATGAGGTTTTGGAAGAGAATGTCCTTGCTCTTAGGAAATATGTACTAAATTATTAAAGGGTAAAGGGACTTTATGTAGGGAAGTTACTCTCAAGGGGTTCAGAAAACCAATGATATCTTTAGAGAGAGAATAATACAGCAAATGAGGCGAAATACTAACAATGAGCGAATCTGGACAGGTAGCATAAGGGCATTCTTTGTACTTTTCTTTTAAAAATCTTTAAGTTTGAAATTCTTTCAAAATAAAAAGTGAAAATGCAAAAGGATCTGAAGGAAGAGCGTTTAACCTCGAGGGAGAGTTGTAAAAGACCAACCCAAATTCCTCTTGCAGTAACTGGGATCAAGACTTCAGGTTAGGCCCTCAACAAGGGATGACAAAAGAGCAAAGCTGTTTTTCCTAAACTCTACTTCTTCCAGAGTCTGAAAAACACTTGTTTTTATCTCTTTGCCTGCCCCCTCCCCACATTTCAGAATCTCCCCCAGAGCCAGTTTCCATTTAGATAGGAAGCCAGTATTGAAATCTGTCTCCCTACAAGTCACTCCATGAGGCCCTGGGATGTAAAGATGAAGAAGGAACTATTCTGCAGGATTCAGATGTCTGATGGGAGAGAAGGGAACATGAGTAGCTAGTCTCATAAAATGCTGAGAAAGCTGCACACGATACCACCGGGAAACAGAGGCACAATGTCCAGAAAGGAGACTCCAGGAAGAGGCACGAGGGGTGACACTACAGCTGGGTATGAAAGTGGGAAGAGTTTGCCAGTTAGGTGGGAGAGAAAGGAGGCTAAGGGGCAGTAGCATTTTCTAAAGGTTCAAAATGAGAAAAATCTCAGAAGGATTCCAGGGCCAGGCTTGTTCTGGGAATATCCAGTATCCAGTGGAAATGGAGGTTATAAATAGCAGGAATAGTAAAATCTTAGGTAGGGGCCAGACCACAGAGATTTTATCTACATGCCAGTGCCTGAGCAAAGGACAGCCCATGATGTAAGAGAGTAATGTGATCAGATGTGATTTGCTCTAGAAAATTCCAGTTGCCATATGAAAAATGTATTGGTTGGAGGCAAGACAGGAGACAGGGAGCATAGTTAGGAGGTGGTGACAGTGAGGCTTGCAAGGATGAGGTACAAGGATGAGGCAGGCCAGGAGTTACACAGCCCCTGGGTGTGAGTGTCTCCATAAATTTCTTTTTTTTTGTATTTAATTTTTATTTTTTTATTATACTTTAAGTTCTAGGGTACATGTGCACAATGTGCAGGTTTGTTACATAGGTATATATGTGCCATGTTGGTTTGCTGCACCCATAAACTCATCATTTACATTAGGTATTTCTCCTAATGCTATCCCTCCCCCAACCCCTCAACCCCCGACAGGCCCTGGTGTGTGATGTTCCCTGCCCTGTGTCCATGTGTTCTCATTGTTCAATTCCTACCTATGAGTCAGAACATGTGGTGTTTGGTGTTCTGTCCTTCTGATAGTTTGCTCAGAATTATGGTTTCCAGCCTCATCCTTGTCCCTGCAAAGGACATGAACTCATCCTTTTTTATGGCTGCATGGTATTCCATGGTGTATGCACCACATTTTCTTAATCCAGTCTATCATTGGTGGACATTTGGGTTGGTTCCAAGTCTTTGCTATTGTGAATAGTGCCACAATAAACATACGTGTGCATGTGTCTTTGTAGTAGCATGATTTATAATCCTTTGGGTATATACCCAGTAATGGGTCAAATGGTATTTCTAGTTCTAGATCCTTGAGGAATCGCCACACTGTCTTCCACAATGGTTGAACTAATTTGCACTCCCACCAACAGTGTAAAACTATTCTTATTTCTCCACATCCTCTCCAGCATCTGTTGTTTCCTGACTTTCAACGCCTAACTGGCATGAGATGGTATCTCATTGTGGTTTCGATTTGCATTTCTCTGATGACCAGTGATGATGAGCATTTTTTCATGTGCCTGTTGGTTGCATAAATGTCTTCTTTTGCGAAGTGTCTGTTCATATCCTTTGTCCGCTTTTTGAGGGCGTTGTTTGTTTTTTTTTCTTGTACATTTGTTTAAGTTATTTGTAGTTTCTGGATATTAGCCCTTTGTCAGATGAGTAGATTGCAAAAATTTTCTCCCATTCTGTAGGTTGCCTGTTCACTCTGATGGTAGATTCTTTTGCCATACAGAAGCTCCTTAATTATATCCCATTTGTCTATTTAGTCTTTTGCTGCCATTGCTTTTGGTGTTTTAGTCATGAAGTCCTTGCCCATGCCTATGTCCTCAATGGTATTGCCTAGGTCTTCTCCTAGGGTTTTTATGGTTTTAGGTCTAACATTTAAATCTTTAATCCATCTTGAATTAATTTTTGTATAAGGTGTAAGGAAGGGATCCAGTTTCAGCTTTCTACATATGGCTAGCCAGTTTTCCCAGCACCATTTATTAAATAGGGAATCCTTCCCCCATTTCTTGTTTTTGTCAGGTGTGTCAAAGATCAGATGGTTGTAGATGTGTGGTGTTATCTCTGAGGCCTCTGTTCTATTCCATTGGTCTATATATTTGTTTTGGTACCAGTACCATGTTGTTTTGGTTACTGTAGCCTTGTAGTACAGTTTGAAGTCAGGTAGCGTGATCCTCCGGCTTTGTTCTTTTTGTTTAGGATTGTCTTGGCAATGTGGGCTCTTTTTTGGTTCCATATGAACTTTAAAGTAGTTTATTCCAATTCTGTGAAGAAAGTCATTGGTAGCTTGATGGGAATGGCATTGAACCTTTAAATTACCTTGGGCAGTATGGCCATTTTCATGATATTGATTCTTCCTATCCATGAGCATGGAATGTTTTTCCATTTGTCTGTTTCCTCTTTTATTTCATTGAGCAGTGGTTTGTAGTTCTCCTTGAAGAGGTCCTTCACATCCCTTATAGGTTGGATTCCTAGGTATTTTATTCTCTTTGTAGCAATTGTGAATGGAAGTTCACTCATGATTTGGCTCTCTGTTTGCCTGTTATTGGTGTATAGGAATGCTTGTGATTTTTGCATATTGATTTTTGTATCCTGGAGTGTCTCCATAAATTTTACACCCTGGGCACCTCATTTACCTCATCCTAGTCCAGCCCTGGGGAGGAGAGGAGCCATTTATGCAAGTGGTAGGATCCTCAAGATGCAGTGATTGTGGGTATGGGGATGACATGGAGGGAGAGAGAGGATAGTTTAGGGGAGACTTCTTGGTCCTGGAGACAGGGGTTTGCACAGTGAGAAGTACAAAGGAGATATAATAATGTTCAATTAATAGAGTGGGAGCAGATACCAACTTCCTCTGGGCAAAGGCCCAGACTAGCACTCCTGAGCTGACTGGACTCCCCCACTAATGAGGATGCTAACCAGGGCACCTCTCCCTCCCTGTAGGGGTCAGCCTAGTTGGCCTGCCTAGGGCAGTGTTTGCCAGTTGGCCAATTATTGTTGAATGAAGAGGAACTTCCAGGGGTCTGATTTTCTGGCCTCCCCCCCTTGTAGGACAGCAGTCAAGAAGTGCTCCCAGGCCCCCTGGGAGGTTGGCCCTAATCCTTGTCCAATGACCAGCCCCAAGCACAGCTCTTAGCTTTCGTTGTAAGCACAACTGTTGTGAAAGACCCAAATCTCCCTTCTCCCAAGGGATAGAGAGGTGGAGATAATGCTTTTTATTCCACAGATGGGACATCTGAAAATAAAGGGATGTCTTAGTCTGTTCTGGCTGCGATAACAAAATACTGTAAACTGGGAGGATTATTAACAACAGAAATCTATTGCTCACAGTTCTGGAGGCTGAGAAGTCCAAGATCAAAGAAGATTCAGCATCTGGTGAGGGCTCATTTTCTGGTTCATAGAAGGCATCTTTTTGTAGGGACCTACATGACAGAAGGAGTGAATGAGCTCTCTGTGGCCTCTTTTATATGAGCACAATCCCATTAATGAGGTTTCCACTCTAAAGGCCTAATCACCTCCCAAAGGCTCCACCTCCTAATACCATCACCTTGGGGGTTAGGATTTCAACAAATCCATTCTGGAGGTGGGATATATAAACATCCAGCCCATTGCAAGAACTTACCCAGGGTCCTACAGGACATTTGCCTTCTAGTTTTTTGTTTCTGGTACTTAAGCTTTGACCATAGAGTGACTTGTTACATTAGCTAATATTTTTTAGCTATCTTACATCTTATAATCATGTGTATGTTATTTCTCTGATCAGGATGTCTGTCCTTCAAAATTAGGGACACCATTGTCATTATTTATCCTTAAATCTATATCACAGGTGAGAGAGGAAGAGCTTCTAGAAGCTCTAATAAAAGAAAGCTTGAAATGTTTTTTCTGACATATTATTTTACATAAGACTAGTGCGTGTAACATTGAAAAGGACATTCAGGCCCCTAAATGTTACATGGATTACCCAAATTCATATAATTGACAAGTTCAGGACCTGGGTCTGCTGATTTCTACTCAAGGGCTCTTCCCATCACACCAGGGACCATGCGGAAGCACACAGAGCTCTTGGGAAGTGCAGGGACTCTGGTTTCAAGCCACCTGTTTCACTTGCCCAGCTTTGTGACCTTGGGCAGGTAGCTGAAGCTCTCTGTCCCAGTTTCCGACATCTCAACCAAAGCAGGGAAGGTGATGACACTTGCCTCAGAAAGCTATTTTGAGAACCAGAGGAGCTAATACAGAACTCAGCAACATTTGTGTTCATACTTCCTGGGCACACAGCTGAACCGGCGCTTCTCAAGCATTTTTTTTTTTTTAGACGGAGTCTCACTCTGTTGCCCAGGCTGGAGTGCAGTGGTGCAATCTCAGCTCACTGCAACTTCTGCCTCCTGGGTTCACATGATTCTCCCACCTCAGCCTCCTGAGTAGCAGGGATTACAGGCACACGGCACCACACCCAGTTAATTTTTGTATTTTTAGTAGAGAGGGGGTTTTGCCACATTGGCCAGGCTGGTCCCGAACTCCTGACCTCAGGTGATCCACCCACCTCAGCCTCCCAAAGTGCTGGGATTACAGGCATGTGCCACCACGCCCAGTCTCAAACCTTCATGTGCACGAGTCACCTGGGAATCTTGTTAAAATGCACATTCCCTCTTAGTGGATTGGGATGGGGCCTGAGATTCTGCATTTCTATTAAGCTCACAGATTATGTTGATGCTGCCGCTTGGGGGACCATGCTTTGAGTGTAGGAAAAATAACAGAAAAACTTGCCCATCCTTCAGCCATATAACAGAACACATTTCTGCTACTTAAAATGATGCTCCATTTGTTGATGTGGAAGTATGCTAACTGAGCAGATGTAGAAAAGATGTAGAATAGAATTTCATATTGTTTAAATATAGCTAGATAAATAGAATAATAACATTTATCAGATAGGAGAAAGAGAAAGGGAGGGAGAACGAGACAGGGAAAGGAGAGGGAGAGGGAAGGAGAGGGAGGAAGGAGAGGAGAATGAAAAAGTTACATAAAAAGTACTGACAGTGGTTATCTCTGGAGGATGGAATTGCAGCTCTTATATTTTTTTCCTTATAAGTATTTGAATTTTCCCATTTTCTACTATAGCCATGCATTTCTTTTATAATGTGAAAAAAAGTTATTTTCATCTTTAAATGAACCCTAAATATGCATTCATTTACCTGCCTAAAATGCATTCATTTATAGCCCTCCCTATAAACAAGGTGGTAGTTCCAGTTGGGGGGTCCTTGGGTGCCCCCATAGGGAGTACCGAAGTCGTTGGCCCTTTGGAAAGGGATGTGACAAGGGTCAGGCAACACTGTGAAAAACCTCAGCCCAGGCTCCTCAGAAAAATGCTCTGAACATCCAGGGCCATGTGAGCTGTCCATCCTAGCCACTGGCTGTACAGCTTGTGGGCCACAAGTAACAGGACAAGAGGTAACCCCGAGCCTTGGGATGGGGCCAAACACTGTAGCTGAGATAACCATGTGACTTGGGGGAGGGAGCAGCACCTGCTGACATCTCTGACTGACAGGCCCCTTCGATCTGATCTGCGTTCCTGCCATGTCCCCTGGCTTCTCCCCAGGGTTCTTTCTCTCTGCACCACATTGTTTCATTCTCTCTCCTCCTCTCTTCTAAATAAAATTTAAATCCCTAAGACACTGTCCTTAATAAATCCTCCCTTCTGATCCCACAGGGTCACACAGCACCTTGATTATTTTAGTTTTCCTTCTTTTTTTTTTTTTTTTTTTTTTTTTTGACAGAGTCTCGCTCTGTGGCCCAGGCTGGAGGGCAGTGGCGCGATCTCGGATCACTGCAAGCTCTGCCTCCTGGGTTCATGCCATTCTCCTGCCTCAGCCTTCCAAGCAGCTGGGACTACAGGCGCCCGCCACCACATCTGGCTAATTTTTGTATATTTAGTAGAGACGGGGTTTCACCGTGTTAGCCAGGATGGTCTCGATCTCCTAACCTCGTGATCCGCCCGCCTCGGCCTCCCAAAGTGCTGGAATTACAGGCGTGAGCCACCGCACCTGGCCTATTTTAGCTTTTCAAATGGGAAAACAAGTAGGGCAGAATAGCAACCCACAGGGGGCCCCACAGCAGACAGCATCAGAGTCAGACTAACAGCCTGGAGATCTGGTTTCTGGGAAGGAATTCCCTAACCTTATTTCTCTTATGCCTTTGAGAACCAGGACCCAGCCCCTGCGGCAGGGTTTTATAAGCAGAGGTCTAAAGGAGTGAAACATGCATCCAGGAGCATATGGACTCTCTGCCCAATCCTGCACCACGGCTCCATGAACACACAGCCTTCCACTGTGAGTCCAGGGCCACCGGCCAGGCCCGTGGTCAAATGGGGAGTATCACTTGGGGTAGGCAGAGCTGTAGGAAAAAACAGACACTAGGCATTCAGCGGCTTAAAGAATAAGAAGTCTATTTCCCTCTTATGTGATAGTCTAGATGGGTTTCCAAGTTGAAAGCACAGCTCTGCTCCACGTAGTCATTCAGAGCTCAAGCCACCAGCTGCTCTGCCAGCTTCAGTGTGTGGGTTCTAAGGCTTCCCTGCGAATGGGCATTTCAACCAGCCAGAGGGAAAAAGGACATAGAGGAGACAGGGGGAGGTTTTGACAGGCCAGGTGTGGAGGGGGCACTCATCATTTCTGTTCATGTTCTATGATTAGGTCTCAGACCCATAGCCCAATCTAACATCAGAGGAGGGAAATTATTCTAGTGGTATGCCCTGGAAGAAGAGCACATGAGTTTTGATGGATAGGCAGCAGTCTCCACCAAATTTTATTACCTTGGGTCAGACTCCAGATTTCAGGGTCATAAACAATTATTGGACACCTACTGTGTGCCAGGCACCATACAAGGAACTAGAGACCCAAAGATGAATAAGACAAGTCCCTGCCCTTGAGGGGTTCATATGCAGAAGAGGTCCTCACTGTGGGCAGTGACTGAAACCTACGTCACAGGATTTGGGAATGAGAAAATATAGCCAACCCAGGCCCCTCCTATGCTCCACATTTGCAACGAAGAAAATAACAAGGGACTTGTTCTTCATGGGCATGCAAACAGGGACTAATGAAGTCCACAGGTGATAAATTGGTGCATAGATGTGCAGGTAGAGTGCCCCAGACCAAGTATGCATGTGTTTGAATGTGTGCATGTATGTGCACACATGTGCATGTGTCTGTGAGCACATATGCATGTGCTGGAGTGTATGGGGGTGTGTGAAAGAAAGAGAGGATTAAATTATGTTTAGGACTAGCCAACATCTTCAACTAACATGATCATTTCCTTTCTATTCTGAATTTCAAAGGACTGCATTAGCCTGGTCTAGAAGTTTAAGTACAGTAGCTGCAAATGAACTTTATTTCTCCTTTCATAATAATATTCTTTCTTATTCTTAGATTTTCCCTCAGGATGATTTAATTCCATTCCACAAAGTTTAATAAAAACGTATCCCATCACCCTCTAACCCAAAGTCTCAGCCTCTTGTTGTCCCTCAATTCTTCGGCACAGTGGTCTAAGTGGAGCACAGTGATCAGTCGTCCGGGTACAAGAAGAATGTCCCAGCCTCCAAGGGAGCTGAAAGGAGAGCCCTCTGGCCTAGTGTATTCTCAGAGACCAGACACACAGCCCTCCCTGGCAAAGGGTTCCCAGCCCACAGCAGAACTGGCTTGGATGGAACCATTTCCATGGTGCAGGCAAGCAGACACGGTTTTCTGTCCAGAAACAGAAGATGCTAAGGTCTAGGAAAATAGGAAGGAAAGGCCCAAACAAATGGAGAATATTGCACACCTTAGCAAAGTCAGGGGAGTTGGACGTCCTGAGATGAGGCAGGGGCAGCAGACCTGGTCTGGAGGAGCAGCCTGCAGAGGGACAACCAAAGGGGTAGTTAGAAGCTGATGGGTCCATGAGCTTCCAGGATTTTAGGCAGACAGGAAGATCTGAGGCATTTGGTTCCAAAGCTGGAGTGGAGCCTACCACAAGTCAGGAGGAGCACTTCCCAACTACAGTCTCCCCGGGGAGACGCTGTGTTCACCATCTCCTACAGTCACCTCCAGGTAGTTCCACTATGTCCCTGGGAAAAAAGGAGTACTGCGCAGGCTCCAGTCTGCAAAATTTAGAGCGGCCACCACTTACTCCTTCTGCAAGGGAGAACCTTGCTGGCCAGCATCACACCAGCCTGCAGTCCTCCTCCTGCTCCCAGGCTGAGGATCAGAGAAATGATGGGACAAGGGCACAGCCACCCTTCAGGGGTCAACCAGGTGGTGCCAAACTTGCCCTGAGTCTTGCTGCAGTGGGAGAAAGAGAGAAATCCATAGTCATAGTAAGGACAATATACAAGCAATTGTGATGATTCTCCCACCTGCACAGAGCTTTATATTTAGCAGGGCCCCTTCCTTTCTGTTGTCACCACCCATGGCCCTGGGTGGAGATACTGGGAAGGCAGGAAGAACCCCCTGCTCCATCCTTCGTTTGGGGGATCACCCCCACTGGCAGAAGGAAATGGGCAGCACAGGGCCTGGCCCTGTTTCCACAACTTGCACTGGTGAATGTTGGGCAGCTGCGTCCTTCCCATTTGCTGGCATGAGCACTGGGAGGAGACACTGTCAAGGCTCCCTGGTGCCAGAGGCGTCCTCAGAGGACATTCAGCCACTGCCCCTGCCTCTGGGAAAGACAGGCAGCCCCTGAGTCATTGCGGGCAGATGGGAGCCTGTCCTATTTTTTCAAAATATCCACAAGACACGGTACCATCTGCTTAGGTAGTCAAAGGTGTATGACGATCTGACAAGGCCAAATAGGAAACTGTTACAGCACCATTTATGGCTGGGATCAGCAATCTGTGCAAATGAAAGAATCCCTTTTATCTGAACAGCATTTTTTAGTTTACAAGGTACTTTCTGAGGAGCTTTCTAGTTTTCTAAAGACTTACCTGTGACACTTCTTAAAGGAGCACTACTTTTTAAATATGGGCCTTATCTCTAAGAATGAATGAGTAGTCTTGGATGTGACCTGGGTGTTTGTAGTTTTAAAAAGACCCACAGGTGATCCTGATGCACATCCAGAAGGCGATCCCTGGTGGGCACCATCTCCTTACTCCTCATGGCTGCCCTGAAAGATAGGACATCCCCTAGTAGGCCTGATTTGCTGATTAGAAAACTGAGGCTCAGGACACTGAAGACGCTTGTCCAGGGAAACGCCATTAGCTAAGACCCCAGTCCAGGTCTTCTGAGCACTGGTCAGTGCTCCTTCATCTCTTCTTACTGTCCATCATCAGCAGGATGGAAGAAGCTCCCCTGTTCAAAAATATACCTCCAAGGTGGGTGGGACCTCTGAGTCATCCACGTGCTAATTAATTTAACATGCTCTCATAGTGCTCTGTCACGTCAGCCATCAAGCTTCTACATCATTGTGAGGGAAAGAAAGGAGGTAATCCTCATAAACCATGAGCAATGTCAACTGAAAACCAGCCCCATCCAAGTGGTACATACACGTTGAAGCTGTTTAAGGTAGTTTCCAGACTTTCTTGGTAATAAAAACCACCTGAGACACTCAAACTGCAAATTCTTTTCTTAAAAATGTTTTTAGAATGTGTTTTTAAAGACTGGATCAGGATCTTCAGCAGAGGGGATGAAGAAACTACAGCTCTAACAGGTGACTTGATGATTCCCATCCTCACAGAACTTTGGGGGAAATTGCTCCAGGACAGTGGTTCTCAACAGGGGAAGGTGGTTGCTGAAGCACGGCAGGGCTCCAACTCAGCACTCTCTTCTTAAAAGTTGTCCTTGAGTCATTTCTGGGTGGCAAGAAAATCCATCTAAAGTAGTTTCTCAACCTCTGCACTGCTGACATTTGGGCAGGTGAATTCCTTGTCATGGGAGGCTGTCCTGCATTGGAGGGTGTGTAACTGCAGCCCTGGCCTCTCTCACCAGATGCCAGAAGCACTGCCTATTCAGTTGTGGCAACCAAAAATATTTTCAGATGTTGCCACATGACCTGGTGGGCAAAGTTATCCCCTGTGGAAAACAGATGGGGTCTAGTGGAAAGGATGGTCTAGTGGAAAGGATGGGGGCTCAGGTGTAGACAGCCCTGGTGGTCTCAGGTCAGTTCTGCTATGACCCTCCCTGTGTGATGAGGCTGTACACACGACTCCCTAAGGCCTCAATTCCTTCGTCTGCAAAACAGGGAGAAAGTCTGTCTTGCAGCAATGTTGTAAAGATAGATTCTGATGCAGAATGCAGGGTTCTAACTTCCTTAGTACAAGGCACCTAAAGGTGGGGAGAATTAGTCACAGTTTCCCTGAAGCTTCTGGGATTAATCCAACAATTAACTCCATAGAGGCTGCTTCCTCGACTCTGCCACCAAAGCAGATGCCCACCTGAGCAACCATTCTGGAATCAGCTTATGGCATTGACTTTCTCTGCCACTTTGTGGGTCATCTCTACTGGCCCTCATTTCCCTCTACTCTTCCCTGCAAAGAGGGAGAGGGGGAGAGCAAGAGAGAACCACACAGCCCTTCATAAACAAGTCATTGGAGGTTAGGGCATTCTCCAAGACCAGAGTGGTATGTGCATGTTGAAGTGCTCTGTGCATGTTGAAGTGGAATGCACATGTTGAAGTGGTCCATGCGTGTTGAAGTGGTCCGTACTTGTTGAAGTGGTATGCGTGTGTTGAAGTGGTCTGTGCATGTTGAAGTAGTCTGCGCATGTTGAAGTGGAATGCATATGTTGAAGTGGTATGCACATGTTGAAGTGGTCTGTGCATGTTGAAGTGGTATGCGCATGTTGAAATGGTATGAGCATGTTGAAGTGGTATGTGCATGTTGAAATGATATGAGCATGTTGAAGTGGTCTATGCACATTGAAGCGGTCTGTGCATGTTGACGTGGTATGTGCATTTGAAGTGGTATGCGCATGTTGTGAAGTGCTCTGTGCATGTTGCAGTGGTATGCACAGGTTGACATGGTCTGTGCATGTTGAAGTGGTAGGTGTATGTTGAAGTGGTATATGCATGTTGACGTGATAGGTGCATGTTGAAATAGCCGTGTATGTTGAAGTGGTATGCACATGTTGAAGTGGCCTGTGCATGCTGAAGTGGTATGTGCATGTTGAAGTTGTATGCATGTGTTGAAGTGGTAGGTGCATGTTGAAATGGTGATACATGTTGAAGTGGTAAGCACATGTTGAAGTGGTCTGTGCATGTTGAAGTGGTTCACACATGTTGAAGTGGTCCATACATGTTGAAGTGGTATGCGCATGTTGAAATGGTCCACGCATGTTGAAGTGCTCTGTGCATGTTGAAGTGGTATGCGCATGTTGAAGTGGTCCACACATGTTGAAGTGGTCTACGCATGATGAAGTGGTATGTACATGTTGACATGGGCCGTGCATGTTGAAGTGGTAGGTGCCTGTTGAAATGGCCATGCATGTTGAAGTGGAATGCGCATGTTGAAGTGGTCTCTGCATGTTGAAGTGGTATATGCATATTGAAGTGCTATGCACATGTTGAAGTGGTCCATGCATGTTGAAGTGTTCTGTGCATGTTGAAGTGGTATGCGCATGTCAACATGGTCCATGCATGTTGAAGTAGTAAATGTGTGTTGAAGTGGTATGTGCATGTTGATGTGGTAGGTGCATGTTGAAATGGCCATGCATGTGGAAGTGGAATACACATGTTGAAGCACATGAAGTGGTATGTGCATGTTGAAGTGGTATGCATGTGTTGAAGTGGTAGGTGCATGTTGAAGTGATATGCACATGTTGACATGGTACATGCATGTTGAAGTGGTCTGTGCATGTTGAAGTGGTATGTGCATGTTGAAGTGATATGCACATGTTGACATGGTCCATGCAGGTTGAAGTGGTCTGTGCATGTTGAAGTGGTATGCACATGTTGACATGGTCCATGCATTTTGAAGTGGTAGGTGCATGTTGAAGTGGTATGCACATGTTGACATGGTCCGTACATGTTGAAGTGGTAGGTGCATGTTGAAGTGGTATGCACATGTTGACATGGTCCGTACATGTTGAAGTGGTAGGTGCATGTTGAAGTGGTATGTGCATGTTGAAGTGATATGTGCATGTTGACATGTCCATGCATGTTGAAGTGGTCTGTGCATGTTGAAGTGGTCTGTGCATGTTGAAGTGGCATGAGCATGTTGACGTAGTCCATGCAAGTTGTAGTGGTCCATGCATGTTGAAGTGGTCTATGCATGTTGAAGTGGTATGCGCATGTTGAAGTGGTCTGTGCCTGTTGAAGTGGTATGTGCATGTTGACGTAGTCCCTGCAAGTTGAAGTGGTCCATGCGTGTTGAAGTGGTCTGCACATGTTGACATGGTCCATGCATGTTGAAGTGGTCTGTGCATGTTGAAGTGGTATGCGCATGTTGATGTAGTCCCTGCAAGTTGAAGTGGTCCATGCATATTGAAGTGGTCTGCGCATGTTGACATAGTCCATGCACGTTGAAGTGGTCTGCGCATGTTGACATGGTCCGTGCATGTTGAAGTGGTCTGCACATGTTGAAGTGGTATGGGCATGTTGAAATGATACGTGCATGTTGAAGTGGTCTGTGCATTCTCACTTTCATCTCCAAAACCCTTTCATAGAGCTTAACAACAGCACACAGGGTAAACCTCCAACAAAAATTCTTTGTAAACATGTGTTTTCAGCTCCAGGTAATAATACCCTGCATGCTTGTACTAGAGTGATAAAAAGGCATCTAGACAAAGGTGTACTTTCCTGGCGTTAAATAATCAGCATTTCAGTAGAGCCTGGTTAGAGGTTTGATGTTTTTCTGGAGAGGGTACCTGGGGACCAGGCTTTCCTTAATAGGTTAAGAGCCACATACTACACAAGTGACCCTCAATTGATACAGGGTGTATAAAGACAGAGCTTGTCCTAATAATAGTCTTAACTTACATCAATCATGCCATGGACCAGACTCAAGTATGAGTGCTTCACCCACTTACTTCTCACAACGATGCTATAAAATTGGTACTGTTATCACCATTGTAGATGAGGAAACTGAGGCACAGAGATGTTAAGCATAAGAAGGAAGGATATGTCCATAGCCAGTGAGTGGCTAAACAAGGAGTCAAAGCCAAGGAGTCCAGGCATCTGGAGGGGAGGAACGGAGTCATGTTAATTTGATTTCAGCCCCTCCCCACTCCTACTAAACTGAACACACAGAATGTACCCTCTTGCGTTAATCAAGCATTCCAAAAACGAGAAGTTCTGTGGACGAGTGGAAAGAACATGAATTTGGAAGTCAAGTTAATTCCTCCATCTGTGTGACCCTGCATAAGTTACTTAACTTCTTTATTAAGCCCTAGTTTATTCAACTGTAAAATGTGAACACACCTCACACAATTATTTTAAGGGAAATAAAATGAGGTAGTGTTCATCATACAACACCTGGCACAGAGCTAGCCACTTGGCAGTTCCTCAGTAAATGTTTCTTCTCTTCCCTCTTCCTCACATCTTGTTGAAGACCTTGTCATTGACTCCTGGACAGTGAGAAATCCTTCTCTCATGTCAGAAATCATCCCCCAATCCAGGGATTTAGTGGAAGACAAACTGGTATTTATACTTGTTCAAATTCAGGTTGACTGACACACACAACAAGGGGCTTATTATCCTCTGTGTTAAATTTGGCCCCACATCCTTCTTTTAACCTATATTTGAGCATCTACCATATGCCAGAATGTTCTAAACCATGGGATACCTCAGTGAACAAAACAGAAATGGGTCACCTTGCAGGGCATGCTTTCTAAACATGACCACTGATTACTGTCTACAGGGTCAGATTTACATGTGTTCTATTCCAAGGACAATTCAGGTCATACGGTGTGACTGGAGGGGACTTGATAACCACCCTCCAAAGCCTGATTACCACACTACGAGTAATTCTCTTGGTTTGGGGATGGCATTCTATGGCATTGCCTCACGTTAAGCCATCATCGGTCATTGACCTGCGGGAGTGAATTTATCCAGAGGATCCAGGTTCACACTGTATCTCCCCAGCCCCATTCTTTCAGATTCTAGATCTAGTGATTCTCTGAGCTCTGTGGTGTAGCTCCTGCACAGCGAAATGCCTGTTTCACCATTTTCTATCATATGAGGTGGGGAGGATGTCAGGAAAGGGGACAGAATGCAGAACTTCTGCATTCCTACTTTGAAACAGGTCTGTGACTTGTCACTCCTCTGCCTCAGTCTCACTCCTATTCCTAAAACTGTGCAAGAGCTTGGGCAGAGGAGTTGTCCTATTGCTGTGAAACAGATATTAAGTTCTAGAAACCAGCCTTCTTTGGAAAACTCCGTGCCTCACTCTGCTGTCTCCGGATGTCATGGATACAGAGAGGAGTCATTCTTTGCCTTGGGGAGAGAGAGAAATTGAATCTAGAGACATCACATGGATCATCTTAGCAGCATCTACTATATTAAAAAAGAAAGAAAAAACACCCCACCAGAGAGGCAGCAGCCAAATTAATTGTTTTCCTGATTAACAAAACACAATTAAGCCCCAAATGCCGCCGCTTGAGGGAAGGTCATTTGCAGTTTTTTTCCAGGGACTGTTCTGGCCACAGAGCAATGACAACTTCATTCTGGTCCCTGCAAGAGGGGCCGAGAGAGAAATAATGCCACAAACTTATTATGACCGTGCTGTCTAATTCCTCTCCAGGGAAGCCAGACCCTACATCAGCCTGAGTGCGGGATACAAAGGCAGACAGGAGTGTTGTCACTAAACAGCAGTGACAGCAGCTTCAAAGGACCATGTGCAAACTAGGGTGATGAAGCGAAAGGGCGAGGGTAGCAGAGGCCATGGGGAAGACTGTTGGCTCCTGCAGGGCAGGGGTCCTAAAAGTCCAATGGCCTAGAACTGCTCCTTGTGGAAACAAGCTAGCCTCTCAATGCACAGTTATGGAATTGGGAAGGAAAGAAAGGAGGGATGGGGGCAAGTAGAGAGGAAGCAAGGAAGTTTATAACTGAGGTGACTTTATGAAACTGCATACTGGAGAACTGAAGCATAATTCCCTGTTTGTTTGTTTGTTTGTTTGTTTTTGAGACGGGGGTCTCACTCCCATCACCCAGGCTGAAGTGCAGTGGTGTGATCACAGCTCACTGCAACTTCAACCTACCAGGCTCAGGTGATCCTCCCACCTCAGCCTCTCCAGTAGTTGAGACTACAGGCATGCACCACCACATCTGGCTAAGTTTTTGTATTCTTAGTAGAAATGGGGTTTTGCCATGTTGGCCAGGTTGGTCTTGAACTCCTGGGCTCAGGGGTATCCACCCACCTCAGCCTCCCAAAGTGCTGGGTTTACAGGCATGACCCATCATGCCCAGCCCATAATTCCAGTTTTTCTGGGTTTTTATTTTATTTTTTTTAGACAAGAGTCTTCCTCTGTCACCCAGGCTGGAGTGCAGTGGCATAATCTCGGCTCATTGCAGTCTCTGCCTCCCAGGTTCAAATGATGCTTGTGCCTCAGCCTCCCCAGTAGCTGGGATTACAGGTGTGCACCACCACACTCGGCTAATTTTTGTATTTTTTAGTAGAGATGCAGTTCCACTGTGTTGGTCAGGCTGATCTCGAACTCCTGGCCTCAAGTGATCTGCCTGCCTTGGCCTCCCAAAGTGCTGGGATTACAGGTGTGAGCCCCCATGCCAGGCCTAATTCCCAGTTTTGAAAGTACAGTAATAAGCGTAAGAATGCCTCCCACGGTCACCTGCCTACAGTATTCCAGGCTCCCTGCTGAATGCTTGCCATCCAGAGCCTCGTTTCACCTTCCCAACAATCCTGCCCATTTTACATATAAGCAAATTCATGAAAGTTGAGTAATTTGTCCTAGGTCACAGCCAATAAGTAGAGTTGCACCCACATCTCTCCAACCCATATTGTCCGCCGCAAAGTCTGAGAGGCAATTTTCTCTGAAGCCACTCACCTGGGGCAGCACTAACAGTCACCGAGGCAGGGCTGAATGCAGTGTGACCCACTGCTCCCTTCTGCATCACCAGCCCTTCTCTGCCAGTCAAGGGCTTCCAGGGAGACACATCAAAGCAACAGTGGAACCCCTGACCTTAGGATAAAATGCCCTGAAGAGTCGCCTTGCTGTCCACTCTCGTGTCTCTAATGTTGAAGATGCCTGTCTACCCATACCATGAAGCTGTGGGGTACAAGGCAGGGGAGATGGGGGAGGGATGAGGGTGGCAGATGGAGCTCAGGTCTTCAATCAAAGACAACCAGGCAGTGCCCCAGCTCCACAATCCTGGGCAAATCCTGACCTTTCTACCACTGTTCCTCATTGGAAAACCTCTCTAAGCCATTGCAAAGATTAGGGGTAAGTTATATAAAGCGCTTGGTACATACAGGCTCTCAATAAGGAAGGGTTAGGATGGAGATTAGATGAAGATGTAACCAAAAGTGCAAGACCTGTTTGGAACAATTTGCCTTCATCCAGAAGGAATGGGTGGAGGCAAAGCTCAAGCTACACAAACAGCAGGAACCTGCTTCCCTCTGGTGTCTTCCCTCTCCCCTCACCTCCTCCACAGACAGCCGCCATTCAAGGGAACTCCAAGAAAGGCCAAAGGGTCTTGCCAAGGGGTCTTGTTAGAAGCCACCCTCCCACAGACTCTATGGCCTGGGGATAATTTTGTGTAGTGTCACTGACAAGGTTTGGTTGTGTCCTCACCAAAATCTCATCTTGAATTGTACACCCCATAACTCCCACGTGTTGTGGGAGGGACTCAGTGAGAGTTAATTGAATTAGGGGGTGGTTTCTCCATACTATTCTCATGGTAGTGAATAAGTGTCATGAGATCTGATGGTTTTATAAGGGGTTTCCCTTTTCTCTTGGCTCTCATTCTCTCTTGCCTGCCACCATGTAAGACGTGCCTTTTGCCTTCTACCATGATTGTGAGGCCTCCCCCGCCACGTGAAACTGTGAGTCCACCAAACCTCTTTCTTTAAATCAATTACCCAGTCTCAGGTATGTCTTTATCACCAGCAAGAAAATGGCCTAATATAGTGACCAATCTATTTTTTGTCACATATGGAGCAGTCTAGGCATTGTTTACTTGAGATCCCAGGAAACATGTGCTGGATGAATATCTTGACATTTTCTTACTTGGTGACTCAGTCTCCCCTCATGAAAAGTGAAGATCATTATCTCTACCCACTTCTCTCCATTCATTGACATTGTGAATATACAGGAGAAAACTCTGGAAATATTCCAAGAACCATTAGAAAGCTGGTAGGACCGTAGGAAGTCTTGGAGAAAGATTTCCCTCCTTGGAGGAGGAGGAGAATGTCTCTGTTCTAAGGGCTCAGTGGGGGAGATCCCAGCCTCGAGTTCCCTCTGTACCATTGCATTAATGCACTGCATAGCCCCAATTTCCCCCCTAAATCTCAACCAGCCTGTCTACCAAATAAACCAGGTGAGTGAATACAAACACACTCTAGAAACAGGCTGCTGGCTAGTATATCATTGCCACTGTCAATCCCACCCAGGATCTGGAGCAGAGGGGAAGGAGCATCACATTGGGATGTGCAGGCATTTCCTGCCACACAGGAACACAGACCACTGCGGCCTCCTATCATCAGCCACACTCTGCCTTTATTACTGTCTGGTGCCTTGCGTCTTGGAGGAGTACTTCCTGTAAGTGGGAGCCCAACATGGGCTGTGTCTAGGGGCCACAGACTCAAGAAGTCCAGGTCAAGGAAGGACCCAACAAAGGGAGGTGAATGGCCCCAAACTGTGCATCAGCCTTGCAGTGGTGAAATGACTTGAGACAAGGGGACCACCTGTCCAGGGGTACCCCGGGAGCCACAAGATGGGAGAACCTGGTCTGACCTCCATTAGTGTCTTAGGGGCCTGGGCAGCAGGGTTTTTTCTGCTAGGCCTTTCTTTCTCAGAAGCCAGGCTAGGGGCTGCTCGGCTGAGACTCCGGGTCCTTCAAGAGTCGAGGCTACCTTGTTTGGATTTTTATTGAGTTCACTCACTTCTCCCTGGGGCTCAGTGCAGACCAGACATCATGTCCCACCCCTTCGCTCTGCCTCCTCTGCTCCCCCTGCCTGACTGTAAAGAGAGACCCTCCTCCTGGTGACCTCTAACCTCCTCCCAGGGAGCATGCCCACACTTTATGCTCTGAGATGAGGGGCCACAGTTACTCCTCACGGGAGGAGACACAGGTTACACTCCAGAAATAATAGGTCCTCATGTCCATGGAGGTTTATGTACTTTACAGAGTACATTTCACATCCACTCTCTCATTTAATTTGTGCATTCAATTAGCAGATATTTATTGAGGGCATATGACATGCTGAGTGCTGCCCTAAGCAATGAGCATGCAGTGGAGAACATGATAGATGAAGACCCCATTCTCACAGGGCTTAGGCTGAGAGACAGGCAACAAACAAGGAAAGGAACAAGATACTTTTAGATAATGATAAGACAGCCCAAGAAGCCAGTTATGGTAAAGGCAAAGCATGGGATTTTGTGAGTCTATTGTAGGGGGCAGGTGGTATCTCTATAGATAGGGTGGTCAAGACGTCTCTAAGCAAACGACATTCATGAGCAGAGCCCTAAATGATGAAAGGGGCCAACTCTGATGCTCTGAGAAACTATGCAGATGGGAAACAGCAAGGGTTAAGATTCTGGGGCAGAAATGAACTTGGAATGTTTGCAGGACAATGACAGGCTGCTGTGGGTGAGAGTGGAGGAGGGGAGGGGAGGGGAGGTGGGAGGTCAGTGGTGTCCAGAGCCCATGGATCTGGGAAGCAGACAGAGCAGACCTGACCCCCTATGGTTGTGTATGTTTTGCAGGTGAGAAATGTGAAGGGGGTCAAATTCACATATGAATTTGACGTTGGAGCTTCCACTTGCACACAGTTCTCCAGACTCTGGGTCTTGTGCACTCTCCTGAACCAGCTGCCTCCATGGAGCATGGCTGTCAGGCAGGAGCTCATCTGTCTCCACCCTTTTGAGGCAGAAGCCACTCCCTCCATGTTCACACCACTGCGTACTATCTGTCCCTCTGGCCTCTGAGGATTTGCATTCATTCATTCACTCAACAAATACTTGCTGAAGACCCACTATGTGTCAGGGCTCTTTCTAGCAACTAGAGATACCGCAGTGAATAAAATAGACAAAATCCCTCCCTCGACAACGGAGCTAACATTTAAGTAAGGGGAGATAGAAACCAAGCAAATAAATATTTGTAAAATATGTTAAATGGTGAAAAGTGCTATGGAGAAAAACAAGAAGGAAAAGGAAGATAGAAAACACAGGCTTTTGGGGTTCGACATAATAGGAGAAGACCTCATGGAGATGATGTCTGCACGAAGAGCTAAAGAAAGGGAGAAAGGAGCCACACAGCTCCCTAGGGGAAGAGCATTCCTGGCAGAGGAAACAGCAAATGCAATGCCCTGAGTAGGGAGGCTGTTGAGGAGTTTGAGAATCTCTGATGGTATGAGATAGATAGATAGATAGATAGATAGATAGATAGATAGATAGATAGATAGATAGATAGATAGATAGAGAAAGAAAGATGATAGAAAGAAAGAGAGAGAGAGAGATGTTTGGATAGGCAGACAGACAGATGGATGGGCAGACTGACAGATCGATAGATTGATAGACAGATGATAGAGATAGATTAGATTAGATAGATAGAGAAAGATGATAGAAAGAGATAGATAGATAGATAGATAGATAGATAGATAGATAGATAGATAGATGATAGATAGAGAAAGAAAGATGATAGAAAGAGAGAGAGAGAGATGTTTGGATAGGCAGACAGATGGATGGATGGGCAGATTGACAGATCTATAGACTGATAGACAGATGATAGAGATAGATTAGATAGATAGATAGATAGATAGATAGATAGATAGATAGATAGATGATTGGATAGGCAGACAGGCAGGCAGATGGATGGATGGGTGGATTGACAGATGGATGGATAGATAGATCGAGAGATGATAGAGATTAAATTAGATAGATAGGTAGATAGATAGATAGATAGATAGATAGATAGATAGATAGATAGATAGATGAGTTTTCATTCATGGTTCCTGGCTCAACTCTCATAGCCCTTGTTATAATGTTGGACACTTTAAGCCAGCCTTAGAAAACAGAATCACAAATACACACACACACACACACACACACACACACACACACACACACACCCCTTCTCCTGTCCCCGTTCACCTGCTCCTTCTTCTCCCCAGGGCTGGAATCTTCCCCCACCTTTCTGTCTTGGAGCTGGCAATAAGAAGTTCTCTGACCTACCTTGTCTGATTGAAGATCCTAAGACCTTCATTTCAGAAGGTGTCCTGCCCCACACCCTGAGGCTCAGAGGAATCTGGACAGGCCTCACTGGGTTTCCCCACTCAGTCTATTTGTATTAGATCACACCCTTTTTCTCCAATCACATTTCTACATGGTTGTGAATCATGCCTATCCAAAGAAGTCTACATAAAAGTCCTAAGAGTACAGGGTTGGGGAAGCTTCCTGATAGCTGAACACATGGAGGTTCTTGGAGGCTGCCACTCCCAGACAGGGCATGGAAGCTCTATGCCCCTTCCCCCACACCTCTCCCTGTGCATCTCTTCATTTGTATCCTTTGCAATATCCTTTAAATAAACCAGTAAATGTAAGTGTTTCCTTGAGTTCTATGAGCTGCTCTAGACGTTAGCCCCCCAGGTGGAGAATCCCTGATTTGTAGTTGGTCAGTCAGAAGCACAGGTAAAACAACCTGTGCAATTCACAATGAAAGTTGTTGGAGGAGCAGTCTTGGGGACTGGGCCCTCCCCATGGGATCTGACGCTATCTCCAGGTAGATGGCATCAGAGTGGTATTGGATTGGAGGACACCCAGCTGGTGCCACTGCAGGATTGATTGCTTGCTTATTGGTGAGAAGAAATCCCCATCCACTTGGTCACAGAAGGCTTCTGTTCATTGTTGAGTGAAAGAATGGAAAAAAGCCCTTGGAGTGTGTTTTTTCCACTCAAAGAAACATGCCAAGCAGGCAGTGTAGCTGGGGAGGAATAAGCAAGGGAAGAGGCACTGGGGACCTGGAGCATGCCACACCACATCCCCTCCAGCCCAGGCTCCAGTCCCATGGAGGAAGGACCCTGCAGGCATCACTGACCCCACATGCTCCTCACCGATCCAGGGCTCACTATCCAAAGACCTCAGTTGCACAGACAACCTCTGAGAGCCAGATTTGGAGCAGGCAAAGTTCCCAGTGAAGAAAACATGGAAGTTTTAACAGGAAATGACATAAAGTGAAGAACTCCAGACTCTCAGCTACAGCTGCGTTGCAAGAGTGAAAAAGCATCACAGGCCTCTCAGCTTCATCTTAGCTCTCCACATATTATATGTGTTAAATAACAGCCAGAACTTAACGAAAGCTAGTTACATAAATTTGGAGAAAACAGCAACAAAGCACTTCTTATAACACAAGACATCAGCTCTTTTGTTTCATTGCTTTTGGCATGAAAGTGAGTTACTGAGAGCAGGTACTTCAGAAGGATACATAATTTTGGTATTTTTCACCTTACCATCGGGAGTACTGACTCAATAGATCATTTGCTGTTAACAAAAAAAAAAATGACCCACGTCTAATCTCCTTTTTTCCCTGTTGCCTTTTTTAAACTAATTCAACAGTCATCAACTGACAGGGTGATGCTCACCTTTACCCACAGCTGTTGAAAACAGACTGCTGCTAGATTCTAGACCCTTGAAGGGACCACCTAGAAAGTTATACAAGGCTTTGTGCAGTGTAGAAGGTCAAAGTCCATTGTAATGAACTCCAAGGAGATGTAGCCACATGTGGTGAGGCCACAGTGGAGCAGTACAGCCTTGTTGCTAAAACCTATGGTCTGGGCCGGGTGCGGTGGCTCACGCCTGTAATCCCAGCACTTTAGGTGGCCGAGGCAGGCAGATCACCTGAGATTGGGAGTTCGAAACCAGCCTGACCAACAAAGAGAAACCCCATCTCTACTAAAAAGACAAAAAATTAGCCGGACATAATGGTGCGTGCCTATAATCCCAGCTACTCGGGAGACTGAAGAAGGAGAGTCCATTGAACCCGGGAGGTGGAAGTTGCAGTGAGCCAAGATCGCACCATTGCACCCCAACCTGGGCAACAAGAGAAAAACTCCATCTCAAAAAAAAAAAAGAAAAAGAAAAAAGAAAAAGAAACCTATGGTCTGGAGTTGGACATCTTGGGCTCAAATCCCAGTTCTACTACTTACAGTTTGAGTTTCAATCATGCAAAAGCATCTTATGCCAAGTGACTTCATTCTAGCTCTTCAGAGATTTTATGCATCAAACTACAGTCAGATCGTAATGAAAGTTGTCAACCTAGGACAAGCAACTTAATGCAAGCCTGAGTTTTCTCATCCGCAAAATGGGTACAGCAATGTTATCTACCTCAAAGAAGGGTTGAGATGTTAAACAAAAGAACCATTGAAAAAAATTTGCATGGAAACTGCTCTATAAAAGTAAGTTACCACCATTAAATTTTTATTAAAATACTGGAAATGAGTGGGCTAATCAGCTAGAATTGGGTGTGTTTGTGGTTATAATGAAATCCAGAGACATGGTCAGTGAACTAAAATAAAATTGACTTCTGCACCTAGGCCTCCTATATCACTTTCCAAGAGCTCCTAGCATCACTTACCAAGGGCTGCCTCAGTCATTATCTCACCCTGAGCCCCCTCCCAATCCCTCCTCTGTAAAACGGCTTAGACTCCATGCCCTACGAGGTCCCTTATGGCTCTGTTGTATGTCTCTAAACAGAGCTGGAACCACATAGGGGGAAGGATGATCACAGGAGGGCCTACACTGTCTGCCCTTTCCTGGAAGAGAGGACAACCCCCTCTTGCAATTGATCACCTTACCCTTGGCTGGCCAATGTTCCTCAGATTCACATTCTTCCCTTCTGTGTGAGGCTGCCCCAGTTTTCCTTGGTGGGAAGTGAGGAGCTAGGATTATGAGATGAGGACCTCGCACATGTACACACACATATACATTCATGGGCACATGTGCTCACACACACATGCACACCTCTTGTGCCTGATGCCTCAGTTGCCTAGAACAGGATAATTTAAGTCCTCTCTGGTGGCAGCATCTGCACCAGCTGCTGCATGCAGTGGAAGATGCTATTAAATCTCCCACAAATTGTCTAGAGATGGAGAACATCTGGATTCCTGGCAGGAGGATGAGAGAGAAAGCAGTTCTACTCCACACCCTATCCCTTGCTCGAAGTGATTCTCTTTCTCAGTGTTCTCCAATCCAGACACTTTGGCCAAACAGGCTGGTGCATGGGCCCAGCTGCAATGAAGCCTGGGAGTGTGAGGCCCGGGCCCCTGAGTAGCAGAAAATCTGGGATGAACTGCTCACTCAGCAAGGTAGAATCCAGAGGCTGTGCTTGCTGGCTGAGTCCTGGACTCCATCTCACAGTCATTTCTACCAACCTCCCGATATCCTCAGTTTCCCTAGTTGGGTTTCACACCAGCTGCTCAAGCAGTACGTTGTGAAGTGTGAAAATGGTTCAGAGAACCAATTCCAAACCTCCAGATGAGGAAATCAGAACCTGCCATTTGAGTGCCTTGGCACCCAGGCTAATCTACCACATTCAGCTCCCCAGGGCACTCTGCTCATCACTCCTCCGGGGCACCCTTGGATGGAACTTCAGACCTTTTCTGAACAGTATGCCTGGCAGCTCCGTCCATAATGACCCTCCCAGTCCAGCACCTGCGGGATCCCCTGCTTGAAAGAGACCCTCTTCCACTCCCCATTTCCCAGGCATGCCGGGAACCAGAGGGGCCTCTACCATATAAGCTGATGAATCTCCTAGTTCTGCTCCCTTACTTAATAAACAAACATTTCTTCCTTGTTTCTCCATGTCCACTGTAGCCTCTGGGAGCCCAGGGCCCTCAGAAGCTTCAATCCAGCAAGCAGGGAGTCTGGGAGCCCAGGAGGCTGCCTCCAGGGCCACCACATCGTCTGGGGCAAATCAACCCAATTCCTCTTTGCTTCAGTTTCCACGTCTGTAAAATATAGACAACGATCTCCTTCCTGCCTGACCCCAAGGGATGTTTTGGAAAGCAAAATGAAGGTAATTTGAGTGGATACTATTTAAATGTAAGTTTTTTGTAAAGTTTGGGGTTTGTCTGTATGTTGCGCTCAATTTAAGAACTCTTATTTTGTATTAATTCCTGTGAGATTATTTTGGATGAGAACAAGCCCTCTTTCTGGGGCTCACGATCCTATTGGAGGAGGTTAAAGAACCAGAGAAAAGTAGTAGGGCTAGGGAAAATAGCAAAACAACACAAGCTAAAACAAACAAACAAAAAGCCCCTCTGGAATCCAGAGACCCTGAGTCTTCCGAACATCCCTGACAAAGCTCTTCCTCTCCCTGTTACCTTCATCATGGGAGAGGTGACAGCTTGCAGGTATAAACTCCCTGCCCAAATGGCCCCTATAGTATTTGACCCTTTTCCCTATCACTCTGCTTATAGTTCCAGAACTTGAATAAGAAGCTAAGAAAATAAGAATATATAAAATAGTCAAATCTATCTCACCAGCTCATGAGTGTCAGCTAAGAGAGCACAGTTCAGGTGCTCACTGAAATCCTACAGGCTTCTGGATTGTGAATGATACATTTCTCAAGCTAAAAGGTACTTTCAGAGAAGAAATGATGGCCGGGCGTGGTGGGTCACCCCTGTAATCCCAGCACTTTGGGAGGCCAAGGCAGGCTCCTCACCTCAGGTCAGGAGTTCAAGACGAACCTGGCCAACATGGTGAAACCCCATCTCTACTAAAAATGCAAAAATGAACCAGGTGTGGTGGTACTCGCCTGTAATCCCAGCTACTTGGGAGGCTGAGGCAGGAGAATCATTTGAACCCAGGGGGCAGAGGTTGCAGTGAGCCGAGATTGTGCTACTGTACTCCAGCCTTGGCGACAGAGTAAAACTCGGTCTCAAAAAGAAAAAAAGAAAGAAAGAAAGAAAAGAAAGAAAATGATGAGGATGACGATGATGATGAGAAGCCACTTTTGCTACCATAGTTTATTGAGCAGCTCATGTGTGCTATGAACTTTCCATGGTTTTTTTTTTTTTTTTTTTGAGACAGAGTCTTGCTCTGTCGCCCAGGCTGGAGTGCAGTGGCCGCATCTCAGCTCACTGCAAGCTCCGCCTCCCGGGTTCGGGCCATTCTCCTGTCTCAGCCTCCTGAGTAGCTGGGACTACAGGCGCCCGCCACCTCGCCCGGCTAGTTTTTTGTATTTTTTAGTAGAGACGGGGTTTCACCGTGTTAGCCAGGATGGTCTCGATCTCCTGACCTAGTGATCCACCCGTCTCAGCCTCCCAAAGTGCTGGGATTACAGGCTTGAGCCACCGCGCCCGGCTCCATGTTTTAATTCTAAGCCCACATCAGCCTTATAAGGCTGATGGTATTATTAGTTTGAGGAGCACTTCTCAAACTTCAGCATCTACCAGAATCACCTGGAGGACTTCGAAAACCCAGATTGATGAGCCCCACTCAAGAGTTGACCATTCAGTAGGTCTGGGGTACAGCCCAAGAATTTGTATTTCTAATAAGTTACCAAATTATGCTGATATTGCTGCTTGGGACACCGTGCTTGGAGAGCCACTGAGTTAGGTGTTCAAAGGAGGCATCATAAAAATTAAGTCATCTACCTACAGTCAAATCATTTAAAAACATCTGAGCTGAGATTCAGACCTAAGTCTGCTGACGCCAAGCCTTGTACCTGTACCTTGGAGTCTCATTTTCTCCTGAAGATGAACCCCCTGCAGTTATCTAGAATCTGAAGCTTTTTGAAGAAGGTTTGAGGACACAGCAAAGGAAAACAAGGCCAGATGTATGAGACTTGGTAGAGGCCTGGGACTGCTTCAGAGGAATTCTGCAGACAGGAAAGGTTAACAGAAGTCATCCTGGATGCTTTGTTTCTATTCCCAATTCCACCTCTAACCAGATGTGGTCCTCACGTGGTCCTCACAGACCATTTCAGGTCTGAAATTCCAAGAGGTCAATCCACAAACTTGCCACAGGTGACCTCTGAAACCCACTCCAATACTGTGGGACTGAATCTAAACTTTAATGAAGTCACTCGAACTGGTTGCTGTGACTCAGTTTCCTTGTTTATTAAAAAGGAGAGTGATTTCTGTCACCCCAAGGTCCCAGCTTGATTGTGTAAACAAGTGGTGCTTACAAATAAATGCCCAGTGCTCACAGCTCTTTCATAATGGGTGTTCTATAAACACCAGCCGCCATCACTATTATTGGTGAGGTGGAGCGCTCTCCAAACTGGGAGGTTTGCAAAGCAATTTCCAAACATACTTCTCATTGTTGATGTTGGCAAGAGCTTTAAAACATTCCTGGATGCAAGCATTTCCTGCAGATTTTAACTCTGTTCTCTCTCCTAAAATTTTGATTTGAAGAAAGAAAAAAAAGAGAAGAACCATTTTACTTAGTGGTTCTATCATTTCAATAGCTCCATCTCCTGGTCCCTGCATCTCTGTGTCTGCCACCACCAAACACCATGTCAACAAACATTAATTCAAAGTAAATTAAGTTTTTAAAAATAGCGAGACATCTGCATATAATGTTGTTTTATCATTACAATTAGGCAAACTGTTTTAAAGCAAATGCAAAATTATTTCAGGAGGACTTTATTCCACATGAGACAAACAGGGCTGGGCAGGCCCCAGGCAGGCGGCTGCACCCTGCACCTTGTCCATCCAGCAGTGCTACCGGAAGCAGGAGGGGACTCTGGAAGCTGCACCGTTGCTTGGCTTTCATTGAGTTCATAGCCCTGTGACCCTGACTCTGTGTGAGGTAATTCCCATCTCTTAGAATCCAGCCTGTAGCTGGTAGAATCCATCTGTGCCCTTCTCAAGACACAAATCTCCACTCGAGAGGAACGTATTTACTCTACCCATGGAAGGCACTGGTCTGCTCCTGAATCCTGGGGAGCAGGTATTTCTCTTCATTCTGCCCCAGATTACGTTTTTGAAAATCCAAAGGCAGTTCTCAGAGTCAATCACATAGAAAGAAGGGGAAAGATCATGCCCCCCATAAGTGCCACTTGATAAATGTCTTCTTCATTGTAGCCCCAGAAAAAAAGAGTTACTATTCCCTCACAAAGAGGCATCTTTCTTAAATCATATAATGAGATTTGTGCAATCCATTTTATTCCCCTTTTTTGCCTTAGTTGCCAGACATCTCAACACTCAAGTATTCCATTGCAGTCACTAACGGAGCTTAGATTTTCTTGTTATTATCTCTGCTCCTTCTTCTATAGGGTTCTGAGCTTTTGTTTTGTGTCTTATTGAATGCATGCCATTTAAAGGAAATCAGGCTCAGAGTTAACATTAACCCTGCATTTCAGCAGGAATGGAAAGGACCTTATAATGTTTTTAGGAGCCGGAACTGGCCCAGATTCATTAATGAACTGAACTATAGACCAATATTCCTAACAGGGGGTCTCATGGTGGTAGAACCATTCCAAAAGGGAGGTGAGAAGAGAACTCTAATACTATTTATTGAGTGCCTACTCTGCCTGTCTCCTTAATTATCTTATTTCATGTGATTTGCACAAAAACCCTGTGAGATTGGTTGAATCCTTCCCTATAACCCCCAGTTGCCTCATTTGTAATCTGGAAACAGGTTTCCTATTCAAGTTCTCATAATTAGTGAGTGGGGCTGAGATTAGACACAAGATAGGCCTGACTTCAGAGCATATATCGGGCCACTGCTAGCTAATGTAGCACTTTTGTGTAAACCCAAGAAAGGTGCCTCTGAGGGAGGACACCGTCTTACAGTGATGGGGACACTGCCCTCATGTAAATAGCACCTGCGCTATAGAGAGGGCATTCTGCTTCATTCTCAGAAACAGCCCTGAGAGAGGCAGAAACTGCTAATTCTCAACAAGACTTTTGTTCTCCTTTTCTTTCTGGGCCACAACACTGGGCAGTATTTTCCAGTCCCTGGGCTTCTAGGTGGGGCCATGTGACCACTCCTGTTGAATTACAGGCTGGGCACAGTGGCTCACATCTGTAATCCCAGCACTTTGGGAGTCAAGGTGGGTGAGTCACCTGAGGTGAGGAGTTCAAGACCAGCCTGGCCAACATGGTGAAACCCATCTCCACTAAAGTTACAAAAAAATTAGTGTGGTGGTATGCACCTGTAATCCCAGCTACTCAGGAGGCTGAGGCAGGAGAATCAGTTGAGCCTGGGAGACAGAGGTTGTAGTGAGCTGAGATCACACCACTGCATTCCAGCTTGGGCAACAGAATGAGACTCCATCTCAAAAAATAATAATAATTTAAAAAAATATGTCACTGCCAGCTTGGCCTGTTAACTCCTAGGCAATTCTCCACTCTCTCTCTTTCCCCATCCACTGACTGAGCAGAAAACTTTGAGGACTGGAAGAGGATGGAATCATGAATTGGAAGGACTCTTGAGTCCCTGAATGACCTTGTGGAGCAGAGCCCATTGCACCTGTTTCAAACTGGACTATGATATGAGTGACAAATATAATTGTATTGCATTTCAGCCTCTGATTTTTCAGGGTTCTTATGGTACTTGATTTGTCCTAATGCAAGCCCAAACCATCTTGCTTCCTTTTAACAATCTTGCCTAAAAAGATTCAAGTGACCACTGGCTAAAAGCAATTGAAAAGGTTCTCATCCAAGAGAATGGAGACAGTGGGGAGATTATTTCATTTTCTTATTCCTCTAAATAAAATTCTCCATAAATCAGCTCCAATTGTGTATATCTGTTACTCCAAGCCCAACCTTCCAGAACATTTCAAGTTAACTCATTTTTCATGAGAGTTTCAGTCATACGTATGAGTCATAGAACTGTGGGGTATTAAAGCTAAAAGGCACCTCTGCGATAATTCTTGCACATTTTGAAGATAAGAAAAATAAAGCCAAGATGTTTGGCTTCCCTGGGGTCCCAGAGTCAAGGCTGGCATCCAAGGCTCATGACCTCACGACTCTGGGTCCAGGGTTCTTTGCTCTCCCCAGATGGATGGAAGCCATGCTCAAGCAGCTGAACACCATGAATGGACACAGCTCTGCCTATAAACACTCCCTCAGAAAGCAGTGAGGGTGTTCACATTGAGGCAGTTCTACGGGTGAAGGCCACTGGCACCCTCCACTGGACAGGTTGGGTATGTTCTCTGCTGCCCAATCAGGTCCAAATTGCACAACTCTAAGTCAAAGTGATGGAGCTATGGCAACCCTGTCTCCAGGTGTCCATGGCCACCGTCAGTGCCTGTGTTAAAGCCTCTCTGAGATTGTGAGCTAGTCCCAGGCACATCCCCGTGTTTTCCAGCTGATGGATCATGCTTCCCGAACAAATGTAACGTCACTTCAGTCAGGGACTCTGGAGTCTACTTTCTCACACTAAGAGCGGGGAGCACAGCTTCCCAAATCACAACAGCCCCTCTTCCTTCCTCTGGTTCACTGATGCTTTGAAAATAAAGAATATTCCCTCTGAGGTCCCATCTCCTTTTTAAAAAGAAATTCAGGCTCCAGTTCTAGATTAAATTAGCATTTGTCCTCTCTAATTGTGTTTGCAGCTGCATCCCAATAGGAAATAAAGGAAACCAAGAGAAAAAGAGATAATAAAAGCCTCCTTCTAAATGAGGCTGGAGTGGAAAATGAGGAGAAGGACCAAGAGGCCAGTGGGCTTGTTCCAGCCTCTCTGCATGCTGCTTTGAACAAAAGCTTGCCCGGGAGAGAGTATGGTCTGGCAGTGGCCAGCTCACTGAACAGGGAAGCAGAGACCAACTGTAATTCCACTCTCTATTCAAAAGGCAATTTTCTCCAAGACGTCCTGACACTGAGCCTCAATTTCCCCAGCTCTACAAAGCAAGCGGCTGAAAAACCATGGAATAAATGTCAGAAGTTACATTTCATCTCACCAGTTCACTTTGCAGAGGAGAAAACCCAGGCCCAGAGAGGGACAGGATTTGCCTAAAGTCACCCAGCTAATATGTGGCAGATGTCATCTGGTCTTCATTGCTCAGCCCCAAGCTCAGCCCTGCCTCCTTTCCTTGCACAAGAAATGCCAAGAGACAATGGTCCCAGAAAAGGCTCAGAGTGAGGTTATGAGTATTTCTTCCCCAGACACCTTTAAACGAAATAGCCCTCTACCAGCCTGGGTGCAGTCCTGTCTGTAAACAGAGGAACAGAATAAGAAACAAGGTTTTAGGAATCAGAGGTTTGGGTGTGCACTGAACATGGGCTGAGGAGCTGATGCTGGATGTTTTGGAAGAGCGTGGGGCTATGGATCAGGAGATGCTGGATTCTCAACTCAACTCAGCCATGAATCATGATCCTGACCTACCTGCTTCAGAAGATTATCATGATTTTCATAAAATAATATAATCCAAATTTTATTTTACTTCATTTTATTTGTAGAGAGGGAATTCTTGAGTGAATCTCACCCAGTTTCTTTGCTAGATTTTGGGATCATTTTAGAAGGCCAGAACTCAGAGACGTTAAATGGCATGAACTTCAGAACTCTACTTCCTAAGCCAATGCAACCTTTGCATTGCTTTCTCCAGATACTGGGGCCCACGTAAGAAGTCGAAGCTCCACAAGCTCTCCAATGCTTTCTCAATTCATAAAGGAGTCTCAGTGCTAGGCTAAAGCAGAATTGGGGTCTGGGATGCTGCAGGGAACCAGTTATCCTTCCTTGCTACTCTGTGATGTATTTGACCCAAAGTCTCCTCCCATGGTGATTCCAAATCTAAATAGCAGTCGTTTAGTCAAAGTCTAAGTGCTCTCTCTAAAATCTAACATCAAGAATTATTCACAGACTTCTTGTTTTGAAACCACGGGGAGAATGTTTTGCAGATTCCAAGGCTTCACACCACTCACTGAATCAAATCTTCAGATGTGAGCTCCAGGAAATTGATCCACATTTATCCATCCTGAACTAAGAGCTCCTTATGCATTTAAAATTAAATAAAACTAAATCTAAACACCTGAGCACCACCTGCAGGGCCCCATGGGAGCTCCCACCCTCAGCTCTCACCACTGCAGACACACTGGCACGCTTGTGTTCTTCATGCCAAGCTCATTCCTGCCTTGGGGCCTTTGCACTTATTTTCTCATCTTCCTGGAGCAATTCTCTTCCTGATATTTCTGTAACTGGTTCCTCTTCATTATTTATAGAAGTGTTTGTTCAAATGCCATCCTCCTCATTACTTAGGCCCCATGCAGTGCCTTTGAGATGTCTGTCTTGACCATCCTATCTAATACTACACCTCATCCGTCAAGTCCTTTTCTACCCCAAGAGCATCTTTGAAGACAGGACCTTTGTTTTGTTCTCTTCCACATGCCCAACAACTATAGTAATATCTAACATGTCATAGGTACTGAATAAACATTTGTTGAATGACTGAATGAACAGCATTACCCTGTTTTGATCTAAGATTCTCTTCTTTATCTGTTTACTGTTTACTTGTATATTACCTAACTCTCCCATAAGAATGACAGTTCCCTGAGAGCAAAGTCCTCCTCTATCATGTACCCACCATATCCTCATTGCCTCCAATAGTATCTGACCCATAGTAGGTGTTCAATATATAGTTGTTGAATGAATGGATGGATGAACTAATGCATGAGAATCCTTGAGCTGGGACCTCCGTTTGGGCTGGGGACAAGGTGACTGTCTCAAATAACAAACATATTTCTAGTCACTGTTCAAGAAGTAGGGATAATTTTTTAAAGTCTTAAAACATGTACCTTCACCCAAAATTGCCCACAAATTCATGAGGGGAAACAGAAGTATGAATGAAACCATTGCAAGAGCCTCAATATGGTGTGTATTAGTCCATTTTCACACTGCTATAAAGAACGCCACCTAAGACTGGGGTAATTTATAAAGAAAAGTTTAATTGACTCACAGTTCCACATGGCTGGGGAAGCCTCAGGAAACTTACAATCATGGCAGAAAGTGCAGGGAAAGCAAGGCATATCTTACATGGTGGCAGGCAAAAGAGAGTGCAAGAAAAACTGCCACTTTTAAACCATCAGATCTCATGAGAACTCCATCACTATCACAAGTACAGTATCGGGAAAACCACTATCAGGCTGCAAATTTTCCAAACTTTTATGCTCTGCTTCCCCCTTTAAATATAAGTTCCAATTTCAAACCATTTCTTGGTTAGCACTATAACTGAATGCTTTCAGAATCAACTAGGTCACCTCTTGAATGCCTTGCTGCTTAGAAATTTCTTCTGCCAGATACCCTAAATCATCTCTTTCAGGTTCAAAGTTCAACAGATTTCTAGGGTAGGGACAAAATGATGCCAGTGTGTTTGCAAAAGCATAGCAAGAGTGACCTTTGCTCCAGTTTCCAGTAAGTTCCTCATCTCCATCTGAAACCACCTCAACCTGGACTTCATTATCCATATCACTATCAGCATTTCGGTCAAAACTATTCAACAAGTCTTTAGGAAGTTCCAAACTTTTCCACATGTTCCTATCTTCTTCTGAGCCCTCCAAAGTGTTCCAACCTCTGCCCATAAGTCACTTCCACATTTTCAGGTTATCCTTATAGCAGTACCGCACTCTTCCTGTACCAATTCTCTATATGAGTCCATTTTCAGACTGCTATAAAAAATACCACCCGAGACCTGGGTAATTTGTAAAGAAAGGAGATTTAGTTGACTCACACTTCCACATGGCTGGGGAGGTCTCAGGAAACTTACAGTTGTGGCAGAAGATGAAGAGGAAGCAAGGCATGGCTTACATGGCAGCAGGCAAGAGAGGGCACAGGAAAAACTGCCACTTTTAAAACCATCAGATCTCATGAGAACTCCCTCATTATTACCAGAACAGCATGGGGGAACCCGCCCGCATGATCCAATAACCTCCCACCAGGTCCCTCCTTCAGTATGTGGGGATTACAATTTGACATGAGATTTGGGTAGGGACACAGAGCCAAACCATATCATGGTGTAAACAAGATGTTTTAGAGCACAGAGCAAGAGGCCACCTCTAATCCAGACAACCAGGAAGTCTTCAGGGAAGATGTGATGTTTGAATCAAGCCTTAAACAAGGAAGTAAAATGGGAAAGTGGAGAAGTGGAAAAAGATGCTCAAAGAAGAAAGAGATTGAAGGCCGATGGCATGTTGAGGAAAGAGCTGGTGGTGGAGAGTGTGGGGACCAAGTGATGCTGAGAAACTAAATTTCGATCAATAGGTCAATGATTCCCCAACTGTTCAAGCGGGAACAATCTCTCTCCCTTTAAAGGCTCTTTATAAATAAGTTTATGAAAATCAAATATTCATTCATACAGAATGAATAAACCTTTGAAGTCTTAAAAAAATATAAAGCCCATACTTTACTCCAGAAACATGAAACAAAGGTCAGCAGCCACAATTTTGAAAGGAAATAATTTCTCTACATTTCAGTGGCCATCACTTGATCATAAGTATATTTTAATTTGATTGATTAGAAAGCATAAGTATACTGAGAATAGCAGGAGGCAGCCAAACTCCTAGGTAGATAGGGGACTAGGTGAAACCCCACCTTCAAGCCAAAAAAACAGCATGAAGGCTGAAAGACGGGACTGCTGATCCCAGAAAAAATTCAAGACTCAGAGTGAGAACTTATGTTCCTATTTGCCTGCCCCTCCCCTATTCTAGCCCATAAAATCCCCAGTCTCAGTCACACTAGGGGGACTTTCCCACCTTCAGGTAGGGGGACCACCCCTGTGTCCCCTCTCTGCTAAAAGCTGTTTCATCACTCAATAAAACTTCACACATTGCTCACTGTTTGATTGTCAGTGCATCCTCATTCTTCTTGGGTGGGGGACAAGAACTTGGGAACCAATGCACAAGCCAGACTCAGCCCCAGTGGGTGGGCTATCTCCTGCAACAGGTAGCCTGGTTGAGCAAGATCTGGGTGGCGCGTCACTGGCCAGAGGTCCTTGGCTTGCAAAGTGACCAAGAAAATCCTGTGTCAATACTACATACAAAAGGCTTTCTAAAAAATTAATAGACTATTTTTGAGGGAAGAAGTTTTAGGTTTACAGAAAAAAATTAGTGGAAAGTACAGAGAGTTTCCATAGATCCCCCCCGCACCTGCCTTCCTTGGGTTCCCCTATTTTTAACATCTTGCATTAGTACAGTACATTTGTACAATAGATGAACCAATACTGATACATTATTATAAACCAAAGTCTGTGGTTTACATTAGGGTTCACTCTTCGTGCTGTATAGTCTATGGATTTTGAAGTGTATGTTGAATGTATCCACCATTATGGTATCATGCAGAATAATTGTTTTACTGCCCTAAAGATCCTCTGTGTTCTTTCTATTCATTCTTCCCTTCCTCCCCCTACCACAAAAAAAGCTTTTTTTTTTTATTTTTTTGAGACAGAGTCTCATTCTGTAGCCCAGGCTAGAGTGCAGTGGCATGACCTCAGCTCATTGCAAGCTCCGCCTCCCTGGTTCATGCCATTCTCCTGCCTCACCTCCCGAGTAGCTGGGACTACAGGCGCCTGCCATCACACCCGGCTAATTTTTTTTTTGTATTTTTAGTAGAGACAGGTTTTCACTGTGTTAGCCAGGACGGTCTTGATCTCCTGACCTCGTGATCTGCCCGTCTTGGCCTCCCAAAGTGCTGGGATTACAGGCATGAGCCACCGCGCCTGGCCAAAGGAGGCTTTTTAAACCAATATTTTGTATTGTATTGATGACAACAGCATTTACCTGCATTGAAAAACAACGTGCATAATTTGCTGATCATGTGTGTGAGACTGTGTGTGAGACATGGGTTCCTGAGCCCCAGTTCTGGAGAGTCCTCCACAGATTGGGAGCCACTGCTAAAGGTAATAAGGAGCCATAGAAGAATGTTGAGTAGAAGCTTACTAGGTTGGGTTTGGGGTCTGGGAAGTTAAACAGCAGCCTTGCAGACAGGGAAGATGAGATAGAGGGATCCATGAGGAGGCCACGTCACTTCTGGGTTCTCCAAGACGTGTCATCACCTCTGCACATGTTAGAGACATGATTTTATGAACAGAGGCACTAGTTTTGTCCCCTTTGTCTCTTCACACCCACCCCAGTCCTGAAAAACAACAAACAAACAATGATGCCCCAGAGATAAAGTGGAACCAAATCACAATTTCATGCTGATTTTCAACCATGGCGTCCTGACCATCAGAACAGGAGAAACTCTGAAATGAATTGCATGCAGTGCTGCAAGCGGGGCTCTATGCTTTTCCAATCAACTAACATATTGGTGAACATCCTTCTAGACTTTTTCCTGTATGTATTCAGATCACACTGCCATGTATCATTTTTTTTCACTCTCTATATTATTAACACCGCTATGTCATAAAACATTTTTCTAAAAACATGATTTTTAGCTGTCACATAATATTCCACTCTAGGAATGTCCCATCATTTACCATCCTCCCACAGATGGACACTTAGAGAGTCTCCAGTATTTCACTATTATAAATAGCACTGGGATGCACATCCTTGTACATAAATCTCTGCACATCTCTGATGATTTCTTTGGGACAGATTCTTAGAAGTGTGAGTGCTAGAATGTTTGCCATCTTGATGGATTTTCCATCTCAGTGTTCCATCCTCCCTTGTGTCCTGATGGCAAAAGATAAATACCCATGGAGGAATGCATGTGAAAGAAAAAAGGAGCATTATCTGAGTGCTGGCAAACAAATCACAATGGAATAGAGACACAATTCCCGAGGGTTAATCTGAGTGATAGGCAAGGCTATTTATTTATTTACAGCATTTACCTGACTCCTTCTATCTAAAAGGGACTGACCAAGAACAAAAAGAATTAAAAGTATCACATGAAAAATGTCAGAGGGGGTAGGGAAGGAGAGGTTGCCAGGACTGCAGTGACTTAGTTGTCTCAGACCCAAGAAGAATGAAAACAGGAAGAGCAAGGGAATTTTGCAGTCTCAGTTCCCCCTTCTGCTAGGGTTGCCAGAAAGTATACAAGTTGCCCAGTTCAATTTGAATTCCGCCCCCCCAAAAAACAAATAATTTTTTAGTGTAATTATATCCCATGCAATATTTGGGACATGCTTATCCTAAAAAGTACATTGCTGATTTGAAATTCTAAAGTAGTGGGTATGCTGGATTTTTATTTGCAACTCTACTTGCTGCACAATTATACATACCCCTAATTGCTGCATAATTATCACTGCACAATTTAATTGGCAACCCCACTTGCTGCACAATTATTGTGGACTAGCTATTATGAGAAGGTCAGCAGTCACACAGGTGGGGGAGGGGGTGAATGTGAATCGAGGTGACACATAACTTGGTACCCTGCAAACTGAGAGCAATAGTTAAAGCAGCAGGGGCTGCGGCTTCTTACCAATGAGGGGGTTTATTTGGGGGAATCTCAGTCCAAGGATTCCTACTCTGGAGAAAGCAACAGAGCTATCCAGAGATACGGAGGTGGCTCTTACTGCAGCCTGCATGGGGCCTGGGGCTCTGGGTGTGTGCCAGGATCACTGGGCGAGGAGCCAGATAGGACATGCACAACTCAGGTAAGGGAAGGCTGTTTCCACTGCAATCTTTCCAGGTAGAATGTGAGCAGGCAGCTGAAGACAGGCTGGTGCTGCAGACCTGGAAAATGATTCTCTCCCTGACCTCGCTTTTGTCAACAAACTGCTTTGCTTTATGTAAAGGAGGGAGAAAAAAAAGAAGGCTTGCTCTCATTACATATACACACACACACACACAGAGCACCTTCCCCAGGTCGTGCCTCAGCAGTCCCTCGAACAATATGTTCTAAATTAATAGCATCAGGAGATAATGGTTTATAAAACAGGAGTTTGTATGCAACCAGGGGAAATGTTCAGCTCCTTATTATATAGCTATATATTTTTTGCAACCAGATTATGAGCAAATGAGGTTAAATGCAAACGCACACGCACACACACACGCACACAGATAAATAGGCTTAAATTTTCTGCTCCCTCAGACGCCCTCCTTTGGTTTTGTTTGGGCTATCACACATGCTTCCACTTTTCTGCTTGTCTGATGTTCCCGCTCACTGTATTTCTCCCCTCATTATTTTCTTTTCCTTTATTTCTTTCTATTTCTCTTCTTTCTTGGTTTTCTTATTATTCATTCTTTGTCTTCCTCTTTGAGGCAGGAAAATGGCTAAATCAAAAATAAATTTCAAATCATAAAATGTTAGGACTGGAAGTTATCTCAGATATCTAGATGGATGTCCTTGTTTTGCAGACAAACTGATGCCCATGAAAGTAAAGAGACAGGCTGGGCACAGTGGCTCATGCCTGTAATCCCAGCACTTTGAAAAGCCAAGGTGGGCAGATTACTTGAGGTCAGGAGTTTGAGACCACCCTGGCCAACATGATGAAGCCCCACCTGTATTAAAAATACAAAATTTAGCCGGGCATGATGGCGGGCTCCTGTAATTCCAGCTACTCAGGAGGCTGAAGCAAGAGAATTGCTTGTACCCAGGAGGTGGAGATTTCAGTGAGCTGAGATCAGGCTACTGAACTCCAGCGTGGGTGACAGAGCAAGACTGTGTCTCAAAAAAAAAAAAAAGAAAGTAAAGAGACTTTGCCAAGGTAAGACCACAGTTTCTAGTACTTAGGTCTTGGGGACAATCTCCTCTCTCCCAGTTCAGTTCCCTTTACACTGTCTCAAGCTTTTCCTAGGATGTGACGCCCTTGGATAGGTGGAGTAACCTTCTGATGTGGGGTGAATTAACTCCCCCAAAGAGATATATCAACATCCTAGCCACTACCACCTGCCATGCCTGTGAAGGTGGCCTTATTTAGAAATATGATTTTAGCAGATGTAATTAAGTCACTTCATACTAGAGTAGGATGGGCCCTAAGATGAGGTGATACTGGAGTGGTGTGGGCCCTTAAATCCAATGACTGGTGTCTTTATAAGAAGGTCCCGTGGGCCAGGCGTGGTGGCTCACGCCTGTAATTCCTGCACTTTGGGAGGGCAAGGCGGGTGGATCACCTGAGGTTAGGCATTCAAGACCAGCCTAGCCAGCATGGTGAGACCCCGTCTCTACTAAAAATACAAAACTCAGTCAGGCATGGTGGCAGGCATCTGTAATCCCAGCTACTCGGGAGGCTGAGGCAGGAGAATCACTGAACCCCCGTGAGGTGGAAGTTGCAGTGAACTGAGATCTCGCCATTGTGCTCCAGCCTGGACAACAACAATGAAACTCCATCTTTTAAAAAAAGAGGCCCCATGAAAATACAAGCACACAGAGACAGAAGAATACCATGTGGCAAGGGAGGCAGAGACTGGACCAACACAACTACAAGCCAAAGGACACCAAGGAGTGCCAGTGGCCACCAGAAGCCAGGAGGGGAACAAGGAACAGATTCTGCCCCAGGGCCTCCTGCAGGAGCCAACCTTGCTGAAACTTTGATGGTGGATGTCTGCCCTCCAGAAATTTCTGCTGTTTTAAGCACCCAGGTTGTGGTACATTATTAAGGCAGTCACAAGAAACCAGTAGGCCTTCTCAGGCTGGCACAGCTACAGGCACTGACACAGAGACTACAGCGCAGTTGTGCAGACGGAGGGCCCAACCTCTCTCCTCTCTTACACGCTGCCTTGATCCCCTGGAGAAAGGTACCTAATGAATATCTCACATGGCCAAGAGCTTGGGCCTGGTGTTGTTGGGATATGAAGCAGTGCAAGACACAGTCCCTGCCTTCAAGACATTTCTGTAAGACTAAAATAAGGAAGGCCATCCGAAGAGATGGCTGCAGGGGTTTCAAGAAGGGGCCAGGCTGCCACTGTCCCAAATCAAATGACTGTTCAAACTGAAGCTCTATCTAGAGTAAACAGAGCAACCCCATACTTGCTGAATGGGGATCCCCCTGAGACCCAGCTTTGAGGGGAAGCGGACCCTCCAGGGATGCAGGCTGTGTTCCTGATAGGCACCGCTTGGACATTCCTGAGAGCCGGCAGGAGCCCGAGCACTGGAAACTGGATCAGGGCTGTGTTCAAAGGCCTGCGCAGCCTGTCCTGCCACATGCCCATGCTTGAGGAACCTGAACACTTGTCCCAGAGCTGGCCATTGTCCAACACAGTCCCTCTGGTACTTGACCCTGAGCAAGTGAAGAAGGGTGTGGAGGGACTTGGGCAGCAGTGAGGGCAATCACCTTTCCCCTTGTCCCTGAGCTGGCTGAGCGCCTCTCCTTGAGCCTGAACGCACCCCAGTCCTACACTTCCGCCCGGCCTCTGAGCTCTGCAGAACTATCGACTCCCACTCGGAGCTACTGCACACGGCCTGCCGGGCCAGGCCAGAACCAGTGGCTTCCCAGGACCCAGAGGGAGCCTTCCTTCCTACAGGGTGTGAGAGGTCCTGCTCTGTTCCAGAACACAGTGGAAAATGGGGGGCAGGCCAGGAGCTCTGGGGTCCTCTTCCGTTTGGACTCCTAGTAGGTTGCCTGTTCTCGGATCCCAGAAAATTAAAATGTCCTTTATATTAATAACAGGGGCAATAATCTGCCTTAGGTCTTGAATCCAAGCAGAATCCAGTCAGTGTAGCTCTCCCGGCAGACGCTGGTCTGTCTTGCTGATAATGAAGGAAGCAGACGGGGATCAGAGGGGAAAACCAGGTTGGTCTGTGTAGTCAGAGGATTTGCAAGGGAAGGGGGGCTGGAATTAAAATTAAATATTAGGAAGTGGAGAAATCACATGTGAAAAGACAGGCCTGAAAGCGATTCAGGAATTGATGAAGCTAGAGAGAGAGGGGGAGAGAGAGCGTGCGAGAGAGAATGACAGCTGGGTGGGCTGCTGAGTACATTATTAATCTGAAATCAGATTATAGCTTTCCCTCCTGAATTAATTCTGGGGAGAGTACATGGGGAGGGGGTAGGGGCTGCTGATAGCAGTGGGTTTTCCTTGAGCATTTATTTTTTATTCTACTTTCTTGTCGTTTAGTTCTTGAGTTGGGGCTTTTCTGGATAGGGAGGGAGGTTGGTGAGTGATTAAGAGTTAAAGGGAAATAGCAGGAGGAACAATGAATAAAAGGAATCCTCTGTATGCAACTCAAGAGAAAGTCCAGGATCAGATTAGATTGCTTTTGCCCCATTTCTTGAATTAAAAGATCAAAAACAGGAGCGTCTTTTTCTTTTTGTCCAGAAAATGAGGTGTGCAAAAGAATGGTCTCTTCCCACAGTTTTAGTTTACACAGAGCATGTCCCTCCCAATCAGTCCCATGGGTGTCTCCCGGTTCTTCAGTATGGGAGCAGTAGGATCTCCTTGAGATCCTCAAAGTGAGGTTTGAATATACCACATCATTGCTATTTTAAGGCAGACCATCCCAGCCATGCCCCCAACTTAGTGAAAACTCATCTACCTGTTTTCACATGATGTAGAGGAAAAAAAAAAAGAAGTAATTGTATTTATTTGTGTAAAACCTGTCCCATAGCCAAGCAATTCTAATTGTCAGAAAGCCATCCCTTTCACACACTGAGCTTCCCAGTGACCTCATTGCTTTCACCCCTAGAGGTCTGCTCCCTTCTGGTTGGCGGCCACTCTCACAGAACATGGTGGCTATCTTGCCCAGTGTGTTTCTCTGTGTTAAATCAGGCTAGATTCTTGACTCTTCCTTATATAGCATTTTCCAGATCTGTTAGCTACAGTTTGCCCCTTTCCCCTTTAAAATACGGTCCCTATAACAGAAACTGATAACAGAAACATAAACAGAAACTGATTTTCTTCCCTTCGTCTTTCTTTCCTCCAATCCATTCTCTACACTGCCACTAGAGCAATTATTACAAAATACACACCCCACCCAGTAACCCACTGCTGGGCAAAACGCTTCAACAGCTCCCACTGCCTACAAGAAAAATACTGCTACTCCCTAGCATCTTCCAGAGGCCCCTCTTTCCTCTGACTACTCCAACAGCCTAACCAGGGTCCTGAATCCGTTATTACCCAGCCACTCCATAATCCATTCTCTACAGCAGGATTTATCATCTTCTCAAATTATATTCCGAAGGCCCAGTATTTTGAGAGGCTGAGATAAGAGAATCACTTGAGCCCAGGAGTTTGAGACAAGCCTGGGCAACACAGCAAGACTCCATTTCTACAAAAAAAATTAAAAGTTAGCCAGGCATGGTGGTGCGCACCTGTAGTCCCAGCTACTTGGGAGGTTGAAGTGGGAAGATTGCTTGAGCCAGGGAACTCAAGGCAGCAATGAGCTTTGATCTCACCACTGTACTCCAGCATGGGTGACGGAGTGAGACCCTGTCTCTAAAAAAATAAAAATCAAAACAAAAACCAAGTATTGGCCGGGCGCAGTGGCTTACACCTATAATCCCAGCACACTGGGAGGCTGAGGCAGGCAGATCACAAGCTCAAGAGATCAAGACCATCCTGGCCAACATGGTGAAATCCCGTCTCTACTAAAAATACAAAAATTAGCCAGATGTGGTGGCATGCACCTGTAATCCCAGCTACTTGGGAGGCTGAGACAGGAGAATTGCTTGAACCCAAGAGGCAGAGGTTGCAGTGAGCCAAGATCATGCCAATGCACTCCAGACAGAGCGAGACTGCATCTCAAAACAAAACAAAATCAAACAAACAAACAAAAAACACAAAGTATTACCCCTATTTACACCTCATTAATGAATCTCCGTTGTGCTTGGACAACGGAGCAAACCCAAATTCCTTCCTAAACCCGACAGGGTCCTGCATGATGTAGCCCATACCTGCCTCTCCAACGCCTCTAACACTCCTCCTCACCCACACCCCAATTTCAGTCCTTATTTCAGTTCACCCTCTTTCCTGCTGCACACCTTTCTCTCATGCTGTTTCCTCTGCCTGGAATGTGCTTCCCTCAATCCTCACATGGCCAGTTCCTTCTCATTACTCCTGCGTCAACTGGATGTCACCTCCTCAGAGAGGCCCCCCTTGACCACCATATGAAAATAGCATCCTCCCTCACCACACATACATAACTTTAAATTACAGCACTGGATCAAATTTGTAACTTGAGGGTTGGCTTCTTTCTTGTCTATTTATCGTCTGACCCTCTCATTGGAATGTGACCTGCACAAACCAGAAACCAGGAGAGTTTGTTCATCAGTTTATACCCAGTATCTCATCTCGTATCTTGTGCATAGATTATGCTCAAGAAAATATTTGTTGTTGAATGAATGAAGGTCTCAAATTCCAAATACCCTTATGTCCCATCCTCCTGCTGCTCCACTCACTCCCTAAAATCCAGGTCAAGAATTCAATACAAAGTCATCTCTGACTTCAAGAAACAGAGGTCACCATTCCTTCCATGCACGCAGGAAACAATAACTGGATGCCCACTTGGTGCCATGCATGACGATAGACACTGAGAACCTTGGAAAAAATCAACACGCATCCCTGGACCTCGAGGATCCTGCAGCCTAGTGGACATACCATGGGAACACACTCCCTAGGGTTTACCCTCTGCCTTAGGCTGCCTTGGGCCTGCTGCTCTGCGATGTTTGCATTCACACAAAATACCCGTCTCACTCAAAAAAAAAAAGAAAAAAAAAAAGCCCTCCCTGGAGAAAGCCCAGCTATTTATTGAGTGCCACCTGCCACATGGGTTAGTCCAGCCCCAGATTTTTCCTTTATGGCCAACCCCATTTCAACCACAGCTGATATCCCATCTGACCCTTCACAACTGTTGAGAAATGAGGGGCAATAAATCGCCATCCACTGGCCCAGCCTGGCTCCCTGCCACCGCACTGCAACCGTCACCGCCTCTGCCTCCACACTTCAGAAGAAAGACTTTACAGGAGCCGCAGATGATGCCGAACTTCAATTAGGCCCTGCTGGCAAATTAGTCACGCAGGGTGACATTTTCCAATCATAGACATTAGCATCCCCCTAATTATGAAATTGTGGAGCTAACATGTTTGGGAGAAAATAAGACCAGTGTTCTCAGCATCACAAGTGTGTGTTTGCACACACACATGCACACACACACACATGCACACGCATGCACACGGGACCATGGGACACTGCCATTTACCTCTGCCCTAACATTGTTTAAAGTTAACTTTGCCTTTGCTTAGAAGGAGAGATGAAAACCACATGAAGGAAATCCTTAAATCTCAGCGACTATTTCTAAGAATTTCACAAAGAGAATTGCATAAAACAATGGCTGTTGGATGCAGCTGGAAACCATCATTCTTAGCAAACTATCACAAGAACAGAAAACCAAACACCGCATGTTCTCACTCATAGGTGGGAACTGAACAATGAGATCACTTGGACTCGGGAAGGGGGACATCACACACCGGGGCCTATCATGAGGAGCGGGGAGAGGGGAGGGATTGCATTGGGAGTTATACCTGATGTAAATGACAAGTTGTTGGGTGCTGACGAGTTGATGGGTGCAGCACAGCAACATGGCACAAGTATACATATGTAACAAACCTGCACGTTATGCACATGTACCCTAGAACTTAAAGTATTATAATAATAATAATAATAATAATAAAAACAACGGCTGAAATACTGAGGGCATTAAACCAGGCTGAGATTACACTCTCTGCTCTTTAGATTCAGGCCTGGAAGCTAAAAGCACTTACATGGGGATGGGATGTAAGTTTACCATGCTCTTACTCTGTGACTTTGTGGAACTCGTGGAAACTGAGCTCTCCTCCCACACCTAGAACTCATTCATTCAACAAAGACTTATTGAGTGTCTACTGGGTGCCAGGCACTGATGGAAGCACTCAGGATTCATGGTGTACAAGGAACTCTAATGCATATGTGCACACGTGAACAATGATCAATGCTTACATAGCTTGGACAACACGAGGGTGTCAGGCAGCACAGCAGTGATGTTCATTACTCTGATGTTCGCCAGGCAGGACTGCTTGATGCAACTGCCTCTGGAGCTGTTCCTGCTTCGAAAGGCAGCTCTTCCCAGGTCAAGGTCTACCTTTAGCCACTCTTCCTCGCTGGGATCTCCCATAGCCAAGTATTCAATACATTTTGGTCACTAGAAAGGAATGAAGGTTTAGAGAGTATAAACACAGTCTTAAGTATATAAATAAGCAGATATAGGCAGTGTATTTCCACATTAAAGGCAAGAGAAATAGAGGATAAGTGATTTATGCAAAGTTAAACCAAGCTTATAGCAAAGTTATTATATATGTGTTTGCATACATATACACATATATACACACACTTACACATATGGATATATATGGGTGTATTTTATTTATATATGTGCTATATTTATACATGTGTGTATGTGTGTGTGTGTATGTTTATATATCCACTTACTTATTCTGTTTATCTCAGGGGTTTCTTGAAGGAGTAAATAAGTATGTAAATTCCCTACCAAAGGGTCTAGCACATAGTAGGCATCCAGAAAGCATTAGCTATAATTGCTGTCTTTGCTTTATGACCGTCTGAATGTGACGACAAGCCAGGCTCCTCCACCCTGCACCATCTGGTACTGCATTTCTGAAGGCTACATCTGCACTTGCAGCTCTACTAACATAAAGCCTGCAGCTTCATCATAACACGGCTGCCTGATCCAGCCTGGAGATGCCACCTGCCTCCTTTACAGTAGGAGCCACCCTATCCTATCCTATGGGTACCTTAGCAGGGAAGGGACAGCCACCATCATCATGCCTGCAAACCCAGCACTGTCCTCTGTCAAGCATGTAAAATACAGTTACTCATTTGTATTCCCTTTTTGCCATGTCCTCCTTCCTCCCATCTGATGTCACCTGTCTATGCACACTCAATCAAGGGACAGACAACGATCGAAGCTGGAGACCACCCAGGAGCTCAGCATGCCGGGAGGCTGGCTGGAGCTATGTGCAATCAATCTCTTGTCTGTCCACTCTCCATTGCTCCAAGCACACTGGCTCTGGTTAAGAGCTAGCAATAGGACTTCTAGTCCAGTGTTCTTTGACTTATCACTCTCTCCCCTTCTGAGCTATATCCCAGACAGAGCCCAGTCCCCTCCCCATGGCATGCTGCCAGTCATGAAGACGTCACTGGAATGTCTCGTATTTTATTTTTTTAATGCTCCTCCCTGTCGCCACAGATTGATCTGCCAGTTAAATATTTAGACATGCTCATCCGCCTTAGTCATAAAACACTGCTTGACTTTGAGCAATGAGCAAGGAGGTACTGAGGCTGCAGCTATTCCCTGCCTGGGACATGGGGAGAGATGGAGGCAATGACAAGAAGAGCACTTCACCCCCTGGGTCTGCGTATCTCTGCCAAAATCCAAGCAACTGAACTTGAGCAAGTTCCACACCTCACCTCCAGAGCTTGAGGGGGCTCATGGGGCAGTGGGTTCCTATCTTAAGTGGCCAAGGTCATCAGTTCTGCTCAATCACATCCACTGGCCTGGCTCAGACAGTCCCATTCTGCCCCAGCCTTCCCAATTAGCAAATGGCCTTCCTGTCAGCTGGCTCATTTAATCCTCACAGTATCTGTAGGAAAGCTAAGAGTGCTGGCAACATGGCATGACACCCATTATCTCACTTAATTGTCACAACAATCCCCCATGAAATGGGAATTCTTGTCCCAATTTACAAGTGAGAAAGCTGACAGTCACAGAGGTTAAGTGAATGCTTAGCCCAAGGTCACTCAGGAGGGAGTGAGGGATCTACTACTAGAACTACCTCGACACCCATGTGAACCCAATGTGTTCTTTCCACCACACAGCCACAGACAGTCACCAAATAGCCATAGAAGGTCACCACCAAAGTAGACCCTCTGAATTAATTCATTATCACCTTGGCCAAAACTCCCCATTATTCCTCTGTGAGTTCTGCAGAAGGTCAAGGTCCTTCCTGGGAAATATTGCTTGCCTCCTAATCATAGGAAGAGATATAGGGCCAAAGGAATGGAACACCTGAGCTCCCTGCCTGAACTTCTGAACAACTAAACTATACGACAATTTCAGAGCCACGGCCGTCAAAGCCCGAGGGCCCTGTTCCAGGCTGTCTGCAATAACGTGAACTTCAGAATGCGGATCATCATTAGCAGCTCTTCAAAGGCAGCCTATAAGGACCCTGGGTGACATAAGGGCAAGGTGGGCAAAGTGGGCCACAGAGAACAGTGTGATATGGAGGCTATTGGACACTCCCGAGCCCACAATGCCTCCAGCCCAGTGTTTGCTCTGACAGTGAAAAAGGTTTGCAAAGAAACCCTTCTTTTCATTCTCTTGTTTCAAAAATAAGCAGGTTCTCGGTCATCTAAGCAGTTGGCAATTGGGGAAGGGGTTGGGGACTGGGGGACAGGGTGTAGAAGCAGGGGCTGGAAGGTTGGAACTGTCCAACAGTCCAAGAAGCACAAGACAAGTTCTGCTTGAGACCAAAGACTCCAGCTAGAGAAGTAACCACTATAGTGCCTAGCTTCTGCGGGGAACAGCCAGAGGAAAGCTAATGGTTATTGAATCTTACTTTCTCACTCTCCACTTGGAGAAATTGAGGCTTTGAGAGAATTTTAAATGCCTTCCAGAGGGTCACTTGGATTTCCTAAGTCCCAGCCAGCACTCACATTTGTCTCTGGAAAACCAGCCCAGTGATTACTATCTAGGAGATACTCCACGACTCCCCGAAGATACTAACGTGAGTATAAGAGTGAAGGTCACAGTCTTCGGTTATAGGAGTGTTTGATCAAGGAAGAAAGAGAAGGAGAATGGAAAATGCTAAGAAAAATAAAAATAAAAGATGCTGCATGGGTCTAAAAGGATCTACTTTGTCATTTTATACCTTTCCAATATGTGCAGTGGTCTATATTCAGGCATTAGAGTCTGCAATATTTGTCTCTAGTGGCCACCCATGTTACATGTTTGTCCAAAATTATACATCCTTAAGCTGAGTTTTTGTTAAAATGATAAAGCAATAAAGCCATAATATTTTATGATGAGATCAGAGTGATACACCCAAAAAGCAGCATTTCACTCCCACCAACTTCTTCCTAAACCAGTCCAAAAGGAGCAGAATTGCATTTCCTCAGGATTCCCTCTTACTCATAGGTAAAGCCCCTCTAACTCTCCCCTCCTTATTGATATTTGTCTGCTGAGAAAAAAATGGAACTCTCTACCACCTCTCAGAAGTGGTGACCAAATTTCACAAGTTTCAAAAATATACTCAGAATAACACTTACATGACCCACCAGATTGGGCCTGGATCGTTAAGCCTCACCCTTCTAGAACATCTCAGTAGCAGGGAGCTCACGAGAAATAGCAGCAAATCCCTTTTTCATTGCATTCATTGATTCCCAAGAGTCTAAAAGAGGGGTTCACCTACCTTACTCTTGGGAGAAAACATGCTTCCTCAATTAGAGGAGAGTGAACCCTTCTGCCCACACTTTGAAGCACATCTCCACCCCACAGTAGCTCCTCCAAAATTGGTCAAAGCCTCATATTCATCAAGCCACATGGTGCCAGCAGGCAGGATGGCTGCGTTGTAAAGTGACGCACATCAGAAGTAATTTTCTATGCCGAATGGGTGAGTGGAGTAGTCAAGACTTTTTTGACTACAAGTCTACAACAAAGCAATTTAAGAAGAAAGGTGAATTATTGTAGCCACAAATCCCAAGAGTGGAACCTAATGCAAGCCTATCTAGACCAAGAATGTCATCAGGTATCTATCTATCTATCTACTAATCTCTTGCTCCATCTCTCAAACTCCTTTTGCAACTCTTCCATCTCTCAACCCTGCTTTTCTCTGGGTGTTAGCTTCAACTTCCTTCTTACCATGTACAGTCCTCCTCCATGGCACGGACAGAGGCCTCAGGTGACTCTACATTTATAGCACTTCAGTTGGTAACACCCAAGAAGGAGGAAGACCTCCTCTTTCCCAGGTCCATGGATCAGCCTTGCTTGAGTCACATCCATGTTCCTGGATCAATGTGGCCATGACAAGGCAGGAATGCAGATACTGTAACTGGTGGCCTCTACAAGAATGACAAGGAATGGAAGAGAGGCAGTCTCCCAAAAGAAATGGCAGTGCCATTGCCAGAAAAAAAGATAGGGACAAGTATATTGGATGTCCACATAGAAAGACAGGCTAGTTGTTCTTTCTTCATGAGACTAGTTTTAAAAAGTGGACTCAGAAATTTCTACAGAAGGCCAGGTGCGGTGGCTCATGCTTGTAATCCCAACACCTTGGGAAGCCGAGGCAGGCAGATTGCCCAAGGTCAGGAGTTTGAGACCAGCCTGAACCAACATGGCAAAACCCTGCCTCTACTAAAAATACCAAAATTAGCCAAGTATGGTGGTATGTGCCTGTAATCCCGGCTACTTGAGAGGCTGAAGTAGGAGAATCACTTGAACCCAGGAGACGGAGGTTGTAGTGAGCCAAGATTGCACCACTGCACTCCAGCCTGGGCAACAGAGCAAGACTCTGTCTCAACAAAATAAAAAAAAGAAAGAAATTTCTACAGAATATTTACATTCTAGATGTAAAGAATAGGAAATAGGAAGCTAAACTTGGGCCTCATGATCTCCAAACCAGATTTTTGCAGAGAAGGCTGGCCTTTGGAGTGTCAGTTTTCCTAGCTACTAATGAAGTCATAGGTTTTCCCATTTGACTCTTGTTCCCTGTGAATATCCTTCCTCAGTCAGGAGCCTTGAAGGAGATAAACGGTGGAAAATAGGATTCAGAGACAACATTTTATTCACATCTCTGGCAGTCTCTCAACTCTCTGTGCCCTGCCCCGTCTCTAAAAGTTCCTCTTGAACCCACACTTGTAAAGGCCAAATGGAAGAGATAAAGGAGAAGAGAATAAAGCAGGATGTGCAGTCAAGAGAGGTTGGCACATGCTCACAGCCGGGAGGCCGACTTCAAAAGATGCTGAACAGAGTGCTGGAGTGTCTCCCCCATCACACCCGCCTGCATGTCAGCAACATGCAAAGTCTGCAGTGGGTGAGTCTTGCAGACTGTGGCTGATGATGTTGATGACAATAACCAATGATTCAGGGATGAACATTTTTTCCATCACTTGCCAGGTGAGTGACCCAGGGCAAGTTACTTAACATCTATGATCCTCAATTTCCACATCTGTAAAATGGGAATAGTGATTGTTACCAATCTCACAGAGTTGTCATGAAAATTAAATGAGATAATGCCTTAAAACAGGGCAGGCACAGTGGTTCATAGCTGTAACAGTTTGGGAGGCCAAGATGGGAGAATCACATGAGCCCAGGATTTGAGACCAGCCTGGGCAGCACAGGGAGACCTTATCTCTACAAAAAAATTAAAAAGTTAGCCAGGTGTGGTGGCATGTGCCTCTAGTCTCAGCTACTCAGGAAGTTGAGATAGAAGGATTACTTGAGCCTGGGAGGTCAAGGCTGCAGGGAGCCATGACCATGCCACTGCACTCCAACCTGGGCAACAGAGCAAGACTTTGTCTCAAAAAAGTTGCTTAGAACCGTACCTGGAACATGATAAACTCTCAACAAGTATTAGGTACACTGTTACCATTAGCAGCAAGATCTATGTTCAGTCTTTAAACTGAAAAAAAAAAGTGTCTCAATCATATATGCACTATTTTTCAAGTGTGTTATTTTCATGAATTAAATATAAACTCATTGAAAATTGTTACTGAATACAGTGTACCCTACAGTAATTATGTATCTTCTCAATCAGTCAACATTCAGGTGCAGTTACTCCCATGTTGAGATTCCTTTCTTCCAATTAAAAGAATCTTCATATTCAAAAAAGGTTGAGAAGTACCAACACATATCACAATGTTGTCTCTACAGTAACTTCAACCCCAGAGAAGTCATGCCTCCAATGCAAAGTTTAGGACTTGATCTCTTACCTTTTCAAAGAAAGATGCTCTTTTTCTATTGCCCTTTGCTACCGTTGCTTGCAAAGAAATTAAGTAGAATTCATGGCATCAGCAAGCATTAAATATCCCCATCTGTCCTGCCTACCCTAGGAGTTTTGCGCACCTGGATTTTTCTCTCCTACCCATGATGGATGGCCAGGAGCCACACTGTCAGAATGACTTCCAATCCATAAATAGCTCTGCCATTTAGATGCCATGGGGATAACATTAATACCAAACACAAAGGCTAAATAAAAAGCCTTTAGCAACTGAATGGCCCTTAGATTTCAGAGTTATCGATCCAGTGGAGCCTGCTAAGTTATTATGGCTAAAGCTCTGCTCGGAGAAATCTGTGATCCTGAGAAAAGTTAGCAAAAGTCATAGTCACCTTTAACTACAAAGTGCAGTGAGAGGACTCCAGGGCAGCTAATTACCCCATCCACTCTGGCACATCCCAAAGGCTGTGTCCATTCCTCTGCATCTGGTCTGGGGAATGGCTCTGTGGCTCAGTTTCCCCAGATCAACAATAGTTCAAAATGTACGGTGCTTTTAACTTTTGATTTCAGTCTCACAACAACTCTCCCAGATGGGATGGACATTATGACATTTCTGTATCATAACGAACAAATTAAGAAACAAAAGGTCACGTGAGTTGCCCAAGATCAAGTAATATGTGACAGACAGAGCTGGGACAAGAACGGCAGTCCCCATGTCCCCCCAGCTACAGAAGCCCCAGATTGGTTCCTGGAACCTGCAACTAGTTCTTTGCATCATCTCCTAAGGCCTTCTTTGATTGAGGGCTTAGACTCCATCTGGTGCTGGGAGTTGCTATCACCTAGAATAATTTATACCTCTTTCCCTTAATAACCTCCCCAACTTCAGGTCTGAAGTAAGTTTGTCATACTGCTTTAGGCTAACTGTTGAGCAAAAGCACTGGGGTGGCCACCAGCAAATGCTGCTTGGTGCAGGCTGGCACTCATGGGCAGAAGGGGCTGAATTTGCCTTGGTTCTCTAGCATCCTGCACAAAGCCATGCTGGGATTGGGTTGCAGGATCACAGGGGGTGAGATGGAGGGAGGGTGTGTCAGCAGAGGGACCCCACTCCCTACACCTCTCCTTTTAAGGGACAAGCATGAGAGGGGCCATGGAAGTGAGGCAAAAACTGTCTGAGATTGGCTGCAAAATGTCCTGAGCTTGGGCACCAGCTATTTACAGGAGTCACAGGGAAGGCTAGCAGCCCTGCTTCTGGATGTAGGAGGCTGAGAAGTTGAGGGTGTGCAGCACCTCCTGCTGGAGGGGGCAGGGGAGCCCTGAGCCCTGCTAGCTTGTTACCAAGCTACCCGAAGAGATACTGGGGACAAATCGTCAGTGGCCAACACTGCTTGTTCCCCATATTTGCATTTTTGGACTGTCAGTCTCGCCCCATGATGGGGGATAGAATAAGGAAGAAAGGGAACATAAAAGATATCTCTAGGGCTCCAAGGCCATGTAAAGAAACCACAATACAAAGCCCACTCACCACAATGGCCCCTTCTCTGGGAGAAGTCCTGAAATGTGGCCATTGACCCCCCAGCCTTCACCATGGCTGACTGATCCATTTGTACACCCCTAAGTAAATCTGGTTTAATCACATTTTCTTCCAACAGAAGATTTATCTTGTGGGATGGTGAAATCTCAAGAAATGTGAAAACGGGGTTGCACCATGGCAGGACAAGGTGATAAGGTCTAGGTTCTCCTATTGCGGGGTCTCCGGGCATGCCCCAGTTTTTCCCCTCTCTGAGTCTCAGTGGTTTCACGTGCTTCTTTGAGCCCATGAAATTCACCAGTGTTCCTTTAAAAATGTCCCTTTTGTTTAAGCCACCCAGAATTGATTTCTGCTGTTGCAGGGGCAGAGGAAGGATATCTTAATTAATATGCATGGAATAACTATTTTCAAACTCTTCTGTATTATACTCATATGTAAAACATCCTGAAGAAAAACACTTGGTTCCTTTCATGAATCTCTGCAACAAACCTTTTTAAAATTAAAAACCTTTTTACAATTAGCAGAGAACCATGATGCTCTGTAATTTTCATTAATGTAAAAGATATGTTAGTAGAGATAGAGAAGAAGGTTGGATACAGAAAGGTTTGTTATAGGCTCAAAGACTCACTCCTTAAGGGATTTTTCTCTCTGTTTGTAATCAGAGTGGGAGCAACCAAAGGGAGGCGGGAATAGAGTCCAGGGACAATAGCACCTGGTTGCAGGTTGGGAGAACCCAGGTTCAACTCCAAGCACCTCCCACCTCACTTGACCTTCAGGAGGCAGGGTGGGGCACAGGCTCTACCGCCACTCCTCAGCCATGTGATCTTGTGCTGTTTCTAAGTCACAGCATCCTCACTGGCTGGCAGTAAGGAAGTGCTCAAAAAGCATTTGCAGCTGTTATTATTGTGTTATATTCTAGAACCACTCTCAATCAGATGGTTAGCTAGAGAGAAAGAGGGATGGGAAAGGTATTCTAGAAGCAAAACTTGGAGAAATTTTTGAAAAATGGTTTGTTTTTGTGAAGGAGCTGTTATCCTCTAGAACTAATTAGAGAAATGATGAAACACTTAACGCTTTGCCTCCGATAAATCATAAGCAGGGTTATTAGAAGGATCAGCAGGAGAGGAGTTAGAAGTGATTTTCCGAAAAACCGTACACCAGCCTAAGGACATTTTTGACACTTGAACCACCAAAAGAAAGTTAAGTGTTCTCCTTGAGTTGAGTAGGGAGACCAACATGAGGCCACAGTGATAATTAATGACCCAGGGGAATGAGATAAAAAGGTACTTAATTTGAAGACAGACATTTATATTTCTTTTAATATTGTTCCATATCATTTCCCTTGTTTTATCTCATAATTAAGAACCGTAGTTATATTGACAAAGGGTTATGTTTCTGAAGGAAAACTTAAAAGGTTTGGCCAAATGCTACATTTCTATTTTATGCCAATAATAAGGGGGGTGGGACTGGATTCAGAACTGGTTCTTTCCTGACTGTGATGGCAGCACGGCAGTGGAGCAAGGTACGAGCTCAGGCCTTTCGTGGGGACCCTTCCCCTAACTCTGGGTGTCTTTTAGGTCGCTGTTGGAGAAACCTGCTTACATATTTCTGGTATTAAAAACACTCCTCTCAAAGTGATGGCAATCAAAGCTGTTTTCAAAATAAAAATATTTACAAAGTGTTTCGTGAATAGCTCATTCTGTTGCTCAGAGGGCCTGACGGGACCACAAGTGGAGCCTGGGCAGAGATTAGGCAAAGTCAAGGGCACTTAGCAAGAAGCCCAGTCCTTCCATAGCCCTGGATCCCATTGATGGGGCCCCAGTGGGGTTCAAACACCTGTATCCCCATTGACCTCACCTGTCTGGCAGCTGCAGCTTGAGCCTATGAGAAAACTCATGTAGATCTGGATCCCATGGAAAACAGCTGAGACCTGCCTTTTTGGTTAACAAAAAATCATCAATGAAGGTTTATTCCATGTTGAGGCTGAGACTGTAACAGTAATGATGCTAATTGTGCCAGTCTAAAAGCTCAGGCTCAAGCAGAGCCTTATGTATGTGCCCACCTGAGACTCCCTGTCCTTCCATTTGTATTTATCTTAATCTTGTTCATTATTGTGCCCCCTTAGGGTCTCTATGCCAATACCAGGTTTCTGTGGCCTTAACAAACAGAATATGTTTCATTATCCTAATGCTATACAAATTTAAATAGAAAAGTGGGAAACAGAGAGGGAGCAAGCATGTTGCACCTTGACAGCTGGTGTAGGTGCTGTAAATGGGCATTGGTGTGGGCTCTGAGCCTCTGGAGAGGGACAGCAGATGCTAACCTGCCTGTGACTGTGACTGCCTCATGCCGGGAAGAGACATGCCTGAGAGCTGGCTGCACACATAGAAAGGGAGGCATCCGCACATGGAGCTGGCTCCAAGGAGAAGCCCTGCTGTTGGAGGCCTCACTCCTGCAAAGTTCTGAATGCTGGGTTAGTGACAATGGTTGTAACTTATGGGTGGGATGGAAAAGCTATTTTTAAAACTTCTCATTTGTGTGGCAGGAAAGTCCTTTGGCCTAAAGACCAAGAGCCGAAAGTCAATTGCAGCTGAGGCTACCAGATGTGACCCCAACAGAGCACTCAGAACAAAGAGAACCCGCCACCAAAGCTGAACAGAACTTTTCAGCTCTTTCTTCAACCCTTATGCAAAAAAGCATAAGCCAGTTAGAGCACCTGAAAATGTGACTGAGATGGAGAAGCATGACTTTCTGGACTGGGTGCTGTGCAGCTTTGCAGGGCATTGGGGTTCAGAATCAGGATTTTTCCAGGATCCTGAAAAGCTATCACCAGCAAACACAGCTTTCCCAGACACAGAAGTAAAGCGTCACAGATTGAAGGGGGTTCCTGACAGGTTAATGGCAGCACTCTCCCCAGCCCTCAACACGCACACACCCACTCGCTCTCCTCCCCTCCCCCCCGGCCTCCTGCTAATGAGAACAGATTTATAAGGCTGCTCCTGGGAGAGCTGCTCAGCTGTCAACCTGGCTTCCCCCCAGGTTCTCCATGGGGCCTCCAGTTTCCAGGGCCGACAGGCAGGGTTTGACTCACTTAACATATGTGTAGAGCTGACTACAGGCTGGACATGTGCAGGGTTCCCGGGACACAAAGAAGGCTGAGGCCCAACCGCGAAGGAGTTCACCACCAGTTGGGAGTCAGACATGCAGGCAACTAGTCATCATACAAGTCACAGCTGACTCGTACATGCCCCTGGCAGGTCAGACAGTCCCATGAGGAGAAGGCTGTAGTTCAAGTTCCACGCAGGGGCTCCTCAAGATGGCCCCAAGCGAGCGAGCTTCACTCACCCCTGCACTTAGCCCCACTCAGCTGTGAGCAATTTGTCCAGCAAGAAACTAAGAAGGGCGATGTCTCACATCTGTCTCCAAAGCACAGTTTTTCAAGTTGACACTAAAGCTAAAATTATGTATCAAAAAGAGACCCGGTGTAAATCGGTTCCATCAATTTGAGTGAATTTAGATGGATGAGTCTCCACTGGCACTGAGAAATAGAAGGCCTGTATGAGATGCTGAGGTCAAAGCAGACCTGCCACCACAGGCATCTCCCCATTTCTCAGAAAGGAAATTAAAAAAACCAGCACTATGGTCCATCCCTGCGTCCCTACCCCATCTCACAATGCTGTGTTCCCAGAGGATCCTTCCACAGTTGGCTTCTGCTCCAGCCTAAACTTCATTAATGTTGAACACACAGAGATTGTTCTGAATGTGGGAGGCTGTGTCTTCACCTGAGATGGGAAGAAAGGGATGATTGATATGCCGTGTGTCTATTTCCCTGGGAGGGGAGAGGGAGGCGCCTGGAGCCCTCTCCAGTGGCAGAGGTGGCAGGAAGAGCAGAGAGTTCAGGAAAGGCAGGCAATCAGCAGGGTGAACAGACAGGTCATCTGCCACCAGGAGGCAGAGCCTCTCCCTTCCCCAACTTTGAGCCCCACCTCACCCGAACCTCCCTCTATCTGTCACAAAACCTCCTAGATTCTCAGAGACTTGATACAGCCATGCCAGGCCCCCAGATCACTCACCTACCACAGCTTTCTTCCAAAAGGTCCATTTCCCATCCCATTATCAACTTCACAATAACTTTGTTTCACATGAGTATGCCAAGAAGGGCCACTTTCCTGAGGAGGGGCGTTATCTTGTTTTATTGTCACAGCAAACCTGGGACATGGTGGACCTCGGTCTGGCCAAAGAGAAAACTGAGGCACAACAAGGAGGCTAATAAATTAAAATTATAAAATGAAATGAAACAACACTGCAGAGGCAGGACTAGAACCTAGGGCTCTAGACTCTAGCCCTTGGTGCTTCCCATGGCTGACCTTGCTCCTCCGCCTTCTTGTTGGGCTCATCTTGGATCCCTTTGCCTCCATCTTCCCCCTGAAGAACCTCAAAGACGGCGGAAGGTGGGACCCACATGACCCATGCCAGTGCCCCACTGTTTATGAAGACCTTGTGGCTTTGTTCATGCTTTGCACATGGACTTGATGATGGCTGTGGGGTATTCTGCGTATGAATGGACTAGGACAGAAACTAGCAGAGAAATGTGACTCTGAGAAGGAGCTCAGCTCCAGAGGGTAGGACAGTTAAGGTCTTGAGAATCATTTGGGATGGGGTGCACATTGCCTGAGGCTCTCAAACATCCTCAGGTCTGTGGGCAGCAGGGCAGTGGGGAGGGGCCTGGAGCAGCTCCACTTTAGGGAACAGTAAGTAGTCAGGGGTCCAGGTCAGGCCCTGCCTCCTGGTGTCCTTGTCTGCCAGCTGGGAAGCCATCTGCCCAGAAAGGTCTCTCCCCTCTTCTGGGCTGATTTCTAAAAATATGCAGCTTAAAGACTCCCCTGTGATTTTAGCATCCTACTCTCCCAAATCCCTAAATGGCTGAGCTCACCAAGTGGGTGAGGAGAAAAGATGGGGGTCACTGCAAGGCGGAAAGGGGCAGGAGATAAGCTGTGTGGTGGCAAGCTGCCGAGAGCCCATTCTGTTCCGGGTCAAGATGCACCCCCCTCCCCCACCCCGCCGCAACTGGGCTGGACCAAGGTTGCATAGTAGTTTTGCCCAACACTCTAAGGTCATGGGTTGGAAACAGGACTGCTGTGCCCGGGAAAGAGAAAGTGGGAGTCGAGACAGGACCCCCAGCCTGAAAGAACCAGATTATCTGACAGGAGACCAGGAAGCAACTCAGCCACGGAGGGGCAAGCATGATAAATTGTGGATCAGGGGCCTGGTCACAGTGACCCGGAGAAGGGCCCACTCCTGCCAGCAGGACAGAAGGCTGGCGTGCTTACATCTAGAAACTTCTGGCCCAGGCTCTTTTGATCTCCGAGTGTAGCAGATGCTGCCAATGCCTTCCCTGTCCACAGCCCTTTGTCCTATGCTGGGGCCCCTAAAGACAATTTGTGTACAGTCAGTGGTCTCCTACCTCGCTCTGCTGAGATCATTCACTGGCTGCAGAAGCTCGCTGGGCTCCTTTTGGGAAAGATGGAGTGTCAAGGAGTTCATGCTCTGGGCAAGCCTCAACTGAGATGTAAACGCCCACCACCTTGCCCCCGGGAATGCAATTCCTAGTGTTGCTCCCACAGCCCCTCAGAGGGCTCCAGATGAAGAGAGCCCCAGGGGAGGGACTGACTCTACTCTTCATTGTCCCTTCTCCCTTGCTGGTCTCACTTCCCCACTTCCTCTGCATGCATCCTGGAATCACCGCCTAAACTCCTTGCACCAAAATCCTTGTCTCAGGGTTGGTTTGAGGGGGGAAGGATTTAAACTAAGACATCTGTTATGGATTGAATTGTGTCCCCTAAAAAGATGCAGGTGTTGATGTCTTCACCCCCAGGACCTCGGAATGTGACCTTATTTGAAAATAGGGGGTGGGTGCGGTGGCTTACGCCTGAAATCCCAGCACTTTGGCAGACCAAGGTGGGTGGATCACCTAAGGTCAGAAGTTCAAGACCAGCCTGACCAATATGGTGAAATCTCATCTCTACTAAAAATGCAAAACTTAGCTAGGCGTGGTGGCACACACCTGTAGTACCAGCTACTCGGGAGGCTGAGACATTACAATTGCTTGAACCCAGGAGGCGGAGGTTGCAGTGAACCAAGATCACACCACTGCACTCCAGCCTGGGCAACAGAGTGAGACTCCATCTCAAAAAACAAATAAAGAAATAAAGAAAAGAAAATAGGGCCATTGTAGATGTAATAGGTTAAGATGAGGTCATACTGGAGTAGGGTAGACTCTTAATCCAACACAACTGGTGTCCTCATAAGAAAAGAAGAGACACACAGAAAACGGCATTGGATGAGAAAGGGAGAGATGCAATATCTGCCTCCCTGGGGATTGGGGTGATGTCTACAAGCCAAGGAACACGGAGGATTGCCAGCAAACCCCAGAAGCTGGAAGAGGCAAGAAAGGATCCCCCCCTACTGGTTTCAGAGGGAGCACCTTGATTCCAGACTTCTGGCCTCCAGCACTGCAAGAGAATAAATGTCTGTTGCTATCAGCCACCCAGTTTGTGGAACTTTGCTATAGTGGCCCTGGGAAACTTATATAGAACCTGATGACAGTGTTTAGGTGCAGGCTAAACCTGAGTATGGGGTACGGTGACACGCACTGTGAAGGTGGGAGGGGAGTGCGGACCCCCTGAGATTGTCACCCACTTCACAGCAGTTTTATGCACTAAGTAGGAGGACCCAGGCCTGCAACGGGCCCTGAGAAGCAAAGCCAGCTGAGGCCTCGGGTGTCGGGGATCCTGCCGACTGTCTGCCTACCCTCCCCAATCCCACCTCCATCCCCCTTAAACCTAATACCACAATCCCTTACTGATATTAAAAACTGACAAGGAATTTTGCCACCGGCACTAGCATTTTAATATTGAAAGGTTGTGAAATCTAATAAGAGCTACAAGGAGGTTGATGGGGATGGCGTCATTTTTCCCCCTTCCAAGCTTCAATAGAACTGGGATTCAATAAGCAAATGTGACAGAATGTGTAATTTCCCCTTGATCCACCACGGCCAGGCATTTCCTGTTTAATAACCTTAAGCCAGCCAACACCCCCCTCCTTGAACGGCCCCCTCCCCGAACATCTCTCCTCTCCATCTTATCAGAATCATCCTTCATTTGAACGCAGCTCAGACTGGCACTTTGGTGGCACCTTATCACCGCTTGAAGACACAAAGGGAACAAGCTGAAATATTATTTTTCCCCTTTGTGGAAAGGTGTTAATGAGATCTTCCTGCCTTAGCCCTGCCTGAGGCGGCAGGAGATTCCTGATCTCAGCCCTTTCCGGTCAAATCTCAGCTTTAAAACCTGTCCATGAAAGAGGGGGTTCCTGGCCCACACCCAGCCCCCAGACGAGGGGAGGCTGAGACAAAATTTCCAGCTAGAAAGTGATGAGGAGTGGGAGGAGCCCACGCCTGACCTGGGAGGCTGGGCTCTGAGAGTCCTGGCCGGCCACAAACAGCTCCACATGTGATATTGACAGCAGGCACTTCTGGCTTCCTGGCCTTGCCTGCTGGAGCAGGAGAGGGCAGCAGAAGCTCCAGGGCGAGGTCTGGGATACAGAGTGAGAGGAGTCCTACAGCCTGCCATGGACACCTGCCCCCGGCCTCCCAGCAGAATCCAAGCCCAGGAGCGCCAAAGAAGGTGCTTCCGGGTGGGCTGGGGCTTTACAGGAACACAATGAAATCTGTAGAGTAAGCCAGATTTGCCAGACTTATCAGGAAAGAGATTTCTCTAGACACCAGCTGAGCATTGGAATAAGAAAGGTATTGTCAGGTGTTGATTCTTGTCACTGCTGCTACACGGAGCATAGAGCAAGCATTTCCTCGGTGCTGGGCACACACTAAGACCACACATGCAAGGAATGGTTAAGGGCGTACAGGTATGGACCTAGCCTTGGTATGGAAGAAGGGCTTAGTCCTCTAAACTCAGGAAGGAGGCAGGACAGGCGTGGACATAGACTCACTCTCAGGAAGCCAGAGGACTGATGAGTGAGGTCCCATCGACAGCCTCAATGCTCTTCCTACCCCCCAAGGACACTTCCATTGCTAGGCCACAACCACCCTTTTCAAACTTGGCCACCTCTTCCTTCTTCTCTCCTGGAGGACTTTATGTACCCAAGTGCCTGGAAGTTTCACTTGCTTCTCACCTGTTTGCCTCTGTCTTGGTCGGTTCATCTGGATATTAGAGTAGAAAATAACTCAGAGGTATTTTAAGGAGGTCACATTTCAACCATGGGTTTTGAAAGTGTAACTATGGGCTGGGCGCAATGGCTTATGCCTGTAATCCCAGCACTTTGGGGGACCAAGGCAGGCGGATCACAAGGTCAGGAGTTCAAGACCAGCTTGGCCAATGTGTTGAAACCCTGTCTCTACTAAAAATACAAAAAAAAAAAAAAAAAAATAGCCCAGCATGGTGGTGTGTGCCTGTAGTCCCAGCTACTCAGGAGGCTGAGGCAGGATAATCTCTTGAAACCAGAAGGTGAAGGTTGCGGTGAGCTGAGATCGCACCACTGCACTCCAGCCTGAGTGACAGAGTGAGACTGAAAGAGAAAAAGAGAGAGAGAGAGAGAAAGGAAGGAAGGAAGGGAGGAAGGGAGGAAGGAAGGAAGGAAGGAAGGAAGGAAGGAAGGAAGGAAGGAAGGAAGGAAGGAAGGAAGGAAAGGGAGGGAGGGAGGAAGAGAAAAAGGCAAGAAAGGAAGGAAGGAAGGAAGGAAGGAAAGAGAGGGAGGGAGGCAGGGAGGGAGGAAGGAAGGAAGGAAGAGAAAAAAGCAAGAAAGGAAGGAAGGAAAAGAAAGAAAGAAGGAAAGAAAGAAAGAGAAAGAAAGAAAAGAAAGAAAGAGAAAGAAAGGAAAGGAAAAGAGAAAGGAAGGGAGGAAGGAAGGAAGGAAAAAGAAAGAAAGAAAGAGAGAGAGAAAAAGAAAGAAAGAAAAGAAAAGAAAAGAGTATAATGTTGCCAGGCAAGAAAGGAGAAGGTGGACCAGGCAGAGCAAATCTGTTGAATGAAGCAGGTCCTGGGGCCTAGATATGCTTGAACTATTTGGGGACAGATCGAGGATCCTCAGGACAGCAAAGACAAGTTGAAACAACTGAGAAAGAAGGAGGCTGGAAGGGAGGGTTTGTTCTTTCTGGGAAAGGTCTTGAAAGCCACCCAAGAGAGATGAGCATGGGATCTAATGAGAATGGAGGTGAGGGCCTTTGTAGGTTTTTAAAGCTCTCGAGTGACATAACTGTTTTGCGTTTTTGAGCCATCACATTGCTAACGGTGCAAAAGAGGTACTGGAGGGTAGAGAGATTGCTTGAGCAGATGCTGCAGTGATCTAACTCAGGGTTGGCAAGCTTTTCCTGTAAAGAGCCAAATAATAAGTATTTTAGGCTTTGCAGGCCATACTGCCTCTGTGGCAACTATGAAAATGAATGAGCATGGCTGTGCTCCAATAAAACTTTATTTACCAGAAAAGGCACCAGGCAGAATTTGGCCTGAGGACTACAGTTTGCCAACCTCTGGTCTAAGCCATAAAGAGATAGATCGAAAGTAAGGGATTCTGCCCTGCCTTAATGAGGTGCCCTATAAAGAGAGCAGAGCAGCTTGGGGGCAAAGAAAGGCATAAAAAAGAAAGAATAGACTCATCAAAAATGATAAGGTAGTATTAGAGTCAAATTTGACCCAGACCTCTCCTCAGTCAGAAATGACGTCAAACAATAGATTTTTAAAGTGTCCTTACATGGTGCATTTCCGTCCCTATTGCAGAAGTTAGGAAACTAAGACAGACCCTTGGGTAAGGAGGAGCATCTGCTACCCACAGCTACCCAGGAGGGCAATCGCCAGGCAAGGAAAGTAAGGGGTGTCCCCTGGCTGTGAGTCCCCCAGAGCCCAGGCAAAGAAAGACATCAAGAAAGCATGACATCCTTGTCTCCTGTTTCAGTTTTCTCAGGAGTGAGCCAAAGAGAGCATTGCTACTCCTCAGAAAGGAGATGTGAAGGCTGCAGTGTGAACGAGTCATTAACCATCCCTGAGTCTTCCTGCAATCACCTCACTAAAGCCCAGAGAAAACACATTCTTTGTCCAAAGCTACGCGGCTTGCTCATTGTAGAACCAGAAATAAAACCCAGGGCCCTTCTCTCATTTCTGCGCTAATTTGGCTACACCTACTTCTTCAACAAATAACAAAGGATGTGGGCCAAAAAATCAGAACTGCTCATTAAACGTGTCCCAATAAACACTCAAACACACACACACACACACAGAGCACACTCAAAAACATCTTGAATTTTTAAAATGGAGTAAAAATTCCCCAGTTTCCAGTGCTCCGAGTCCTCTTGAGCAGGAACAATAGAGCTTCTTCATTCTCTGCTGCACAAACCATCGTCATGAGGACTTGGTATTTACTCGGATAAACATAATCTGCCCTGGAATGGCAGCCGGCTTCCGCAGATCACCTGACTAATAACATTTGCAGTTGCTATGTTACTTCAGCTCCTCATTTGCCATCATTTGTTACTTGGAGTTCCTGGAATTCCCTGCAAAGCTGTGGGAGGCAGACGGGAAGCCACGCTGGCTTGGAGCGAGGTTTGCCAGGATTCCAATCACACCCTCCCCATTGATGGCCAAGCCAGGGCCCCCATTGCTGGGTGGGGTGAACGGCAAGCTTCCTCTGTGCTTTCCCTGCTGGGTCTCTTCTCCTTGAGCCACGAAGAGAAGAGGATGCTAACAGGGGTTTGAGAGCCACAGAGACTGCCCCAGGTGAATGGAATAAGGAGCTAGGGCATCCAGAAAGCACTCATTAAGGATCATCTAATGTTTAGTATCAGTAGCTAAAAAACAGAGACAATGCAGTACCATGTAGAAGAACTAGATTTGGAGCTGGAAGACCTGGATTTGAATCCAGGCTCTGCTAAGAGCAGCAGTTTGTCTTGGGCAGGTGTTTTGACCTCTTGGAGCCTCATTATAGATTTCTCATCTATAATGAGAACAGGATATACATACTTCCAGAGTTTTCTAGTGAGAGCAGAATGATATAATGTGTGAGTGAGCTTTTAGTAGTCCTGGTGCATGACAGGGTTCAATATCACCACTGGGTCCTTCCTTTGTCCTATCTGCAGGAGGGCCTGGATGAGGGTTTGGCCCTCAGTTTCCAGAGGGCTGGGAATGAAGAGCTAGAAGACAGTAATGACAGACAACAGCAGGAGAGACAACCACACAAGGACAGAAGCCAAGTACAGGGAACACACCAGGCAAGGGTGTCACAGGCCATGCTAGTGGGGCCAGGGCACTCTGCAATCTCTCTTCATTGCAACGAGTCAATGGAACTTGTTGAGAAAGGGAGTTTTCAGTTAAGCGTTGCCAGCACATACTATGGTCAAGAGTGGGAAATTGTTGGAAAAGTGGTCAGAGAGAGGGCTGGGGGGGCAAGACATGCTCAGTTTTCCTCTTGGCTGCTTTAATTCTATGCTAGGTGCAATCTCAGAAGAGGTCTCCTCCAGCCACGTCTTCTTCATCCATCTCTTTTGCAAATGGCTGAAAGGCAGGGAGGAGGATCTGAGAGCAGGAAGAATCTTCCTGCTCCCATTTCCCAGCTCTGGTAGTGCTAAACTTGTCCCAGTAATGGAAACTAGCCCATGTTCAGCAAAAAGGCTCCAGGCCATTCTGTAAAAGTAGATTACAATTATCCCTTGGTGCCTGTCCGTGGGGGATTCATTCCAGCACCTCGTATGAACACCAAAATCCACAGATGCTTAGGTCCCTTACACAAAATGGTGCAGTATTTGCATGTAACCTACACACATCCTTTAAATCATCTCTAAACCACTTACAACACCTAGTACGATGTAAATGCTATATAAATAGTTGTTACATTGTATTGTTTAGGGAATGGCAAGAATAAAAATTCTGCACTGTACAGATGCAAACCTCATAGGCTCAACCATGTCTTTGATCCACAATTGGTTGAATCTGTGCCTGTGGAATGGTGGATACAGAGGGCGGACTGTACACGGGGCTTTCCTGCAGGAATCTCTTTTATCCACATCCTTCTGCAGAGACTGCGGGGCCTCTGCCTGTATATATGCCTGTCACAATATTTGAGAAAAATATTCCAGGAAAAGTCCCTCTTCCAAGAGGGATATTTTATTGTTTATGAGATAATTTACTTTAAAATTCTTTGGCATAAACAACCTGGGATGTATGTGGAACTGTCCCTTAGGTACATTCAAGGTGGTCTGCGTTTGAGACACCCTAAGCAGAACAGAACACTCCAGGACACTCAACAAGCACAGAGAGTCCCTGTTCAAAAAGCATCCCTTTCAGAGCTGATACGTAGCCTTCAAAACAGCAGTGTCGAAAATCTACTAGGTCAGTTTGCCACCTGAAAATGGGCATAAAATGAACAACTCTAACCATCAGCATCAGTGCCCGTGCCATGAACAATGGCATCACAACTGTTCTGACCAAGGTGATCTGAGCCACCCTCCAGATGTAGCTAGAGCTATAGCTGACGAAGGCTGTAATCTCATCCATGGCTTGGCAGAACGTTACCATAACAAAACCACACTCCCTCTTGTAGATGCTCCACACAGGATCACCATTATTCTGTGAACACATCCCTCCTTCTAGGTTTCTGCTAGCACCAGCCAGAGTTGAGAGCTCTGGCCACATCCAGGTGCTCTGGTCCACTTGGTGGGAAACCTGGACAGCTGAAGGTGCTATAGAGTGTGATTTTTAGGGCAAACACTGGAGTCAGCCTCGCTGCTTTAAATTCAACCCCACTGTTCACTAGCTGTGGGCCCTGGGGATATGGCTTAAACTCAGTGTCTCAGTTAATACATGAAAAGGGCTTAGAATCATGCTCAGCAAACAGAAAGTGCATTGTTAGTCAGCATTATTATTACCACCCCCTAGAGGAGAGCAGAGTACCAGGTCATTGAAGTCCAAGGCACCAGGTTGTATGACAATAACCACGACTACCTTCTGATGAGCACCTTAATCACTGTAAGCACACTCTACCAGCTCCTTCCTACGCATTAATTCCTTTAACCCTCACAACTCTTGGGGTGGTTATTATTAGCCCCATTTTGTGGGTGATGAAATCAAGGCTTAGAAAGATTAAGTAACTTTCTCCTTGTCATGTAACTTAAGGCAAGGGAATTAAGACATATACCAAGTCCTGTGTTACCCCAGAGCCTGGGTTCTTCCCTATCACAATGCCCCACCTCTCCCTAGGATGGCCAAGCTATTTCTGGGAGCACTTTGACTCTCTATGTTGACTTTTCTACCAAGGAGAGAAATCATGGATAATGGAATATCTCACCTCCTTGACAATTATGTTTCTCATTTTGCATTAACAAATTAGCATTCGGGTTTATCAGTCCATCTCTTATTGAGAGACAGGACTAGTTGGATTTCCTAGGCCAACTAAGAATTCCTTTGCCTAGCTGGGGAAGGTGACCGCACCCACCTTTAAACAAGGGGCTTGTAACTCAGCTCACATCCAACCAATCAGGTAGTAAAGAGGGCTCACTAAAATACCAATTAGGCTAAAAGCAGGAGGTAAAGAAATAGTCAAATCATCTATCATCTGAGAGCACCAGGGGGAGGGACAATGATTGCGATATAAACCCCAGGCATTTGAGCCAGGAATGGGCAACCCCCTTAGGGTCCCCTCCCATTGTGTGGGAGCTCTGTTTTCAACTCTATTAAATCTTGCAACTGCACACTCTTCTGCTCCGTGTTTGTTCCAGCTCGAGCTGAGCTTTTGCTCACTGTCCACCACTGCGGAATGCCGCCATCGCAGACCCACCATTGACTCCTACCCCTTTGGATCCAGCAGGGTGTCCACTGCACTTCTGATCCAGCAAGGTGCCCATTGCCGCTCCTGATTGGGCTAGAAGCTTGCCATTGTTCCTGCATGGCTAAATGCCCAGGTTTGTCCTAATCAAGCTAAACACTAGTAGCTGGGTTCCACAGTTCTCTTTCATGACCCATGGCTTCTAATAGAGCTATAACACTCACTGCATGGCCCAAGGTTCCATTCCTTGGAATCTGAGGCCAAGAATTCCAGGTCAGAGAATAAAAGCCTTGCCGCCATCTTGGGAATGGCCTGCTACCATCTTGGGAGCTCTAAGAATGGTCTAGTAACATCTGGTGGCCTGTACGGGGATTCTCCAAAGTGGTGAGTAATATAGAATCACTTTTGCTTGTTATTCTGTCCTATCCTTCCTTAGAATCAGAGGAAATACCAGGCACCTGTTGGCCAGTTAAAAACAATTAGCGTGGCCACCAGACTTAAGACTCAGATGTTAGGCTTCCTGGGAAAAGGCTTTCTAACAACCTCCAATCCTTCTGGGTTGGGAGCATTGGTCTGCGTGGAACCAGCTTTGGCTTTCACAATGTCCTGGGGGAAGCCGAGGGCCTACTAGAGGCAGAAAGCTGTTGTCCCAAACTCCGGCATTGGCCAGTGGAGATCATGGCACAGCCAGAAGTCTCTACTCAACAGTCGCCCAAGCATGTGCCCCTACCTCTCCTTCTGACCTATACCTCCTGGGTCCCGACCACAACTTTCTTGAAAGTGTAGCCCCAAAATTCTCCTTACCTCTGAATCTACTTCCTCCAATCCCTGCCTCCTAGATGCTAATGCTTCAGACTTTCACTTCCTCTCCCAAGTATTAGAGCAAGTTGTACCTCCAAAGGGATCTAGGGAAGCTCTACGCTATGTCCTTAGGCATCTAGGCTATGAACCCAGGGAGTCTTGCCCCGGTGTCCCTCCCAATTAAGGTATACAGCTCTCGACATGGGCAGTTATTTGGGGCCCATTCCCCACCACCCTTGCCAGGGCCCCAAGTTTGTAAATGGCTAGGAGGATTGCTCTCCCATTATGTAAGATGCTCTCCCCCCAAATTTCTACCCAGCTTACTCTGCCTCCGCAATACAATCTCCAAGCCTTGGCTCCTTGGCCAGGGCCTTAGAACTGATGACCCAGTACTTTAACAACTGGAACTGGGTCTACGACAACATAATAGATCAGGATGAAAGTGAATTGAGTAAATTAAAGGGAGGCGCATATTCCTATAGTGGCAAATGGGGGCAATGAGTGAATTTCCTTCCACTGTGTTCCCAAAATCCATCTACAGAGAGAGAAAGGAAGAGACAAAGGGACAAAGAGGGAGTCAGAGAGAAAGAGAAAAGGGAAAAGACAGAAAGAATGCAGAGGGAGAGAGAAAAGAGGGGAAAGAGAGAGAGAAAGGCAGAGAGAAAGAGAAAAGAGAGAAAGATGCAGAGAAAGAAAGAGAGGGGAGAAAGAGAGAAAAAACAAAGAGAAGGGAAAGAGAGAGGAAGAGACAAAGAGGGAGTCAAAGAGAGAAAGAGAGAGAGAGAGAGAGAAGTAGTAAAGGAAAAAACAGTGTACCCTATTCCTTTAAAAGCCAGGGTAAATTTAAAACCTCTAATTGATCATTGAAGGTCTTCTCCAGGACCCTATACACTCCAATACCAAACAAGGGCATAGCCCAAAAGCACTGAGACCACTAACAACCCATAGCCTTCCTATCAAACATCCTTAACCCAGTAACCTGAGGATGGCCCAAACGCATTCAATCAGTAGCAGCAGCTGCTTTGCTAACAGAAGAAAGTAGAAAAATAACTTTTAGAGGAAACCTCATTGTGAGCACACCTCACCAGTTCAGAACCATTCTAAGTAAAAAAAAAAAGCAAAAAGGTAGCTTACTAACTGAAAAATCTTAAGGTATGGGGCTATTCTGTTAGAAAAAGGTGATTTAACATTATCCACCGAAAAATTCCCTTAATCCAGCAGGTTTCCTAACGAGGGATTTAAATCTTAATTACCAAACAAAGGTCCGATCAGATCTAGGAGGAACTCCCTTCAGGACAGGATGATAGATGCCTCCTCCCAGGTGATTGATGGAAAAAAAACACACACACACACACACACACACACACACACACACAATGGGTATTCAGTAATTGATAGGGAAACTCTTGTAGAAGCAGAGTTAGGAAAATTGCCAAATAATTGGTCTGCTCAAACATGCAAGCTGTTTGCACTCAGCCAAGCCTTAAAGTACTTACAGAATCAAAAAAGTCTATCTCAATCCTCACTCAAAAGGTTACCTACCCCCTCTCTGAAATGCATTTGCATAAGAACTGTTGTTTATGGGAATGCATCTTGATGGGGCAGCTGGATTGTTATGAAATACTCAGGAAACCAGCCCAGCTCTAGAACTCACCCCTGAGTGCAAAGGCAACGTTGGGCATGCTGGTAAAGGACCACTAGAATCTGGCAGCCCGGACCCCTTTCTTTGTGGTCAAGAAAGGTGGGAAAACAGGTGCAGGACTGCTACATCTGTGAGCGTAATGAATTCGATAAGCAGAGGTCCATAGGTGGTTACGCACCCTGGAAAGGAACTCACCCCTGAGCACAAAGGCAATGTTGGGCACGCTGGTAAAGGATCACTAGAATCCAGCAGCCCAGGCCCCTTTCTTTGTGGTCAAGAGAGGCGGGAAAACAGGTGCAGGACTGCTACATTGGTGAGCATAACTAATTCGATAAGCAGAGGTCCATCGGTGGTTACGCACCCTGGAAAGGAATAAGCATTAGGACCATAGAGGACGCACTAGGACTAATGCTCATCAGAAAATGACTGGGGTGCTGGCATCCCTATGTTATTTTTTCAGATGGGAAACATTTCCCCCAAGGCAAAAATGCCCCTAAGATGTATTCTGGAGAATTCAACCCAGTCAGACTGTATGTACCTTTTTCCCTCTCACACTTGAAGCAAATTAAAATAGGCCTAGGTAAATTCTCAGATAACCCTGATGGCTATATTGATGTTTTACAAGGGTTAGGACAATCCTTTGATCTGACATGGGAGAGATATAATGTTACCGCTAGATCAGACACTAACCCCAACTGAGAGAAGTGCCACCATAACTGCAGCCTGAGAGTCTGGCGATCTCTGGTGTCTCAGTCAGGTCAATGATAGGATGACAACAGAGGAAAGAGAGCAATTCCCCACAGGCCAGCAGGCAGTTCCCAGTGTTGACCCTCACTGGGATGCAGAATCAGAACATGGAGATTGTTGCCTCAGACATTTGCAAACTTGCGTGCTAGAAGGACTAAGGAAAACTAGGAAGAAACCTATGAATTATTCAATGATGTCCACTATAACACAGGGAAAGGAAGAAAATCCTAATGCCTTTCTGGAGAGACTAAGGGAGGCATTGAGGAAGCGTATCTCTCTGTCATCTGACTCCACTGAAGGCCAACTAATCTTAAAGGATAAGTTTATCACTTAGTCAGCTGCAGACATTAGAAACAAACTTCAAAAGTCCACCTTAGGCCTGGAGCAAAACTTAGAAACCCCATTGAACTTGGCAACCTCGGTTTTTTATAATAGACATCAGGAGGAGCAGGCAGAATGGGACAAACGGGATTAAAAAAAAAAAAAAAAGGCCACCACTTTAGTCATGGCCCTCAGGCAAGCGGACTTTGGAGGCTCTGGAACAGGGAAAGGCTGGGCAAATTAAAAGCCTAATAGGGCTTGCTTCCACTGCGGTCTACAAGGATGCTTTATAAAAGATTGCCCAAATAGAAATAAGCCGCCCCGTCCTCCGTGCCCCTTATGTCAAGGGAATCACTGGAAAGCCCACTGCCCCAGGGGACGAAGGTCCTCTGAGTCAGAAGCCACTAACCAGATGATCCAGCAGCAGGACTGAGGGTGCCCAGGGCAAGTACCAGCCCATGCCATCACCCTTACAGAGCCCCGAGTATGCTTGACCATTGAGGGCCAGGAGGTTAACTGTTTCCTAGACACTGGTGTAGTCTTCTCAGTGTTACTCTTCTGTCCCGGACAACTGTCCTCCAGATCTGTCACTATCCGAGGGGGTCCTAGGACAGGCAGTTACTAGATACTTCTCCCAGCCACTAAGCTGTGCCTGGGGAACTTTACTCTTTTCACATGCCTTTCTAATTATGCCTGAAAGTCCCACTCCTTTGTTAGGGAGAGACATCCTAGCAAAAGCAGGGGCCATTATACACTAGAATTAGGAGAAGGAAAAAGGGTAAATATATACACAGACTCTAAGTATGCTTACCCAGTCCTCCATGCCCACGCAGCAATATGGAGAGAAAGGGAATTCCTAACTTCTGCGGGAACACCTATCAAACATCAGGAAGCCATTAGGAGATTATTATTGGCTATACAGAAACCTAAAGAGGTGGCAGTCTTACACTGCTGGGGTCATCAGAAAAGGAAAGAAAAGGGAACTAGAAGGGAACCGCCAAGCGAATATTGAAGCCAAAAGAGCCACAAGGCAGGACCCTCCATTAGAAATGCTTATAAAAGGATCCCTAGTATGGGGTAATCCCCTCTGGGAAACCAGTACTCAGCAGAAGAAATAGAATGGGGAACCTTACAAGGACATAGTTTCCTCCCCTCAGGATGGCTAACCACTGAAGAAGGAAAAATACTTTTGCCTGCAGCTAACCAACGTAAATTACTTAAAACTCTTCACCAAACCTTTCACTTAGGCATTGATAGCACCCATCAGATGGCCAAATTATTATTTACTGTACCAGGCCTTTTCAAAACTATCAAGTAGATACTCAGGGCCTATGAAGTGTGCCAAAGAAATAATGCCCTGCACTTCAGGCCTACATTTCAATCCCTGTATCTTTAACCTCCTTGTTGAGTTTGTCTCTTCCAGAATCGAAACTGTAAAACTACCAGTGGTTCTTCAAATGGAGTCCCAGATGCAGTCCATGACTAAGATCTACCACGGACCCCTGGACTGGCCTGCTAGCCCATGTTCTGATGTTAATGACATCAAAGACACCCCTCCCGAGGAAATTTCAACTGCACGAACCCTGCTATGCCCCAATTCAGTGGGAAGCAGTTAGAGTGGTCATCAACCAACCTCCCCAACAGCACTTGGGTTTTCCTGTTGAGAGTGAGGACTGAGAGACAGGACTAGCTGGATTTCCTAGGCCAACTAAGAATTCCTCTGCCTAGCTGGGGAAGGTGACCACACCCACCTTTAAACACGGGGCTTGTAACTCAGCTCACATCCAACCAATCAGGTAGTAAAGAGGGCTCACTAAAATACCAATTAGGCTAAAAGCAGGAGGTAAAGAAATAGTCAAATCATCTATCATCTGAGAGCACAGGGGGACGGACAATGATTGGGATATAAACCCCAGGCATTTGAGCCAAGAATGGGCAACCCCCTTAGGGTCCCCTCCCATTTTATGGGAGCTCTGTTTTCAACTCTATTAAATCTTGCAACTGCACGCTCTTCTGGTCCGTGTTTATTCCAGCTTCAGCTGAGCTTTTGCTCGCTGTCCACCACTGCTGAATGCCGCCATTGCAGACCCGCCATTGACTCCCACCCCTCCGAATCTGACAGGGTATCCGCTGCACTTCTGATCCAGCAAGGTGCCCATTGCTGCTCCCAATCAGGCTAGAGGCTCACCACTGTTCCTGCATGGCTAAGTGCCTGAGTTCATCCTAATCAAGCTGAACACTAGTTGCTGGGTTCCATGGTTCTCTTCCATGACCCATGGCTTCTAATAGAGCTATAACACTCACCGCATGGCCCAAGGTTCCATTCCTTGGAATCTGTGAGGCCAAGAACCCCAGGTCAGAGAATAAAAGCCTTGCCGCCATCTTAGGAGTGGCTCGCCACCATCTTGGGAGCTCTAAAAACAAAGACCATCCGGTAACATTATGACCTGAGTTGGGGTAGTGGTTAATGGCCTTAGATGCATGTTAGATTCACCTTTTAAAAATCCCAGTGCTCAGGGCACACCCTGGGCCAATTAAATCCAAATCTCAAGGACAGCTACCCAAGCATCAGTATTTTTACAGCTCCCCAAGTGATGATAACGCATGTCAAGGTCATGACCACTGGATGAGGGTAACCAACAAGGCTGCATCTAACAAACTCCTGAAAAATTAAGCACCTGATCCTGCGACATTCTGAATCACCATGGCCATGCTTCTTGGACGGCCAATAGCATCACCTCCCAGATCTCAGAAGGAAACTCTGGGAATGAACACAGGGCTCAAAACCGAGGCTTTTCTTCCCTCCCAGCAGAGAAAAGAATGGTTGGTGTAAGGTCTGGGCTCTCCCTCCACACCCCTTGTGAACAGCCCTCAAGCACTGCCTCCAGACAGCTCACGCCAGGCTCCTTTATCCACCTCCCTGACTCATACAACACATTTGAATCTGGACATTTGGTTATTCTTCTCAAAATGAAGGATAGGGTTTTTGCCTGGGATATAATGAGTTGAATAAAATTTTATGGGTCTCTCTGGGAAGACTGAGTGTGGGTCTGGGGCCAGAGCGGGAGGGGCAGGCAGAGGGCAGATGGTAAGAGCTTAAGGGGTCTCTCCCCAGGGACAGATAAAAAGGCTGAAGCAGAATTCCCGGAAGAATCAAAGGCAATCAGCGGATTAGCATACAAACTGCCTCCTCTCACGCCAGCTCCTGGCAGCCAAGCACCCATCAGGGGCAGCAGGCTCTTATCCCTGCAATAAATACTTAAGAAAGCTCGTTGAAGCCAAACCTCTCCAGAGGGCAGTGGGGAGGAGCTAGGGTCTCAGGATCCAGTAATGGTCCCAGAGAGGGCGGTGAGGAGAGGGCAGGGGGTAGGTGGACAGGCATGGGGTTGGGAGAGGGGCCCAAGGTAGACATAGGAATGACATCAGTGCCCATGGGGGTCCTGGGGAGGAATTAAGACACCATCTCCTCCACTCAGATGCTGGGGACTCCGAACCTGTCACCTTCTCTTAGGGCAGCGTCTGCTTCTATAAAGTAGGGAGACAAAAGCTGCTTCCCAAAAGAAAATGCTGTAACAGTGCCCCATACAGTTCTCACTTCCAATAGCAAGTGACAGAGAGGAGATAGCCTTTACATGCCCCTCGGCATAACAGAACTGGTTTGTTTTTTTTTTTTTTTTTTTTTTTTTTTTTTTTTTTTTTTTTTGAGACAGCGTCTCACTCTGTCACCCAGGCTGGAGTGCAGTAGCACAATCTCAGCTCACTGCAACCTCTGCCTCCCAGGTTCAAGTGATCCTCCTGCCTCAGCCTCCTGAGTAGCTGGGACTACAAGCACATGCTACCATGCCTAATTTTTGTATTTTTAGTAGAGACGGGGTCTCACCATGTTGGCCAGGCTGGTCTCGAACTCCTAACCTCGTGATCCACCTGCCTCGGCCTCCCAAAGTGCTGGGATTACAGGCATGAGCCACCGTGCCCAACCCAACTGAACTTTCTTTAGACAAATCTCTTCCTGACTGTAGGCTCTGACCTCTTGTTTCTTAGAGCACTTATTTAGCAAGCTTGCAATTATACATTCTTTCTCTGCCCCTTTGAGAGGTAAATCTCTCCCAGCCTCTTGCCAGTTTTATAACCCAGGAATGTCTTTTTCAAGAACCTGGGAGCCATCCCTTTGAAATGTAAGCATCAAGAAGAATAGGGCCCCTCTCTCCCTGTCTCTGTGAGAGGGTAGTAGCCTAACTTCCATATGGGACAATGAGCAACCACAGATGTTCCTTTCTCTTTCCCCTGCCCCATAAGACTTTTGCTCTGTGAAGCCTCAAGATAACTAGGAAATACCAGTGATTGAACTTTTAATGGTCCATATTCTACATAGAACAATGTGGACATTGAACAACTATTCACTGAAGTTGACATTTTTCTACCTGTGTTTGCCATATACCCACATTATCCCTTAGGTCCCTGCAACTTGTCCCTGAGCCCAGTGGATGGGGAGCCCCCAATAACCTACCAAAAGGTAGAAGCCTAGCTTATCCCATTTCTTAGCCTCTCCTGATATCCTGGTGATGAGAAGGAGGAGTGAGTACCTCCCACGACCTTCATGGTGAGCCCTTAGCTCTGTCCTCACAGCTGCTGAGCCAGGCTCTACATGGCTATGCCCTTCACTTCATCCTCACCTCTCTTTGGATCCTTTTGGCTTTGATACTACCCATACTGGACCACTGCTAAGATGACCTCAGTATCCATCTTTGTCTCCAACTAGAAAGAAGATGTCTTGCTTTTCTCAGTCCCACCACTGGACCTTGAACATGGTTTCATGGATCCCGAGGGAAATGTTTTCTTTGTATTTGACCAGACTGCCCTCTCCTTTCCAGAGGCAGGTTTGTGGTGAGTGAGTTCAAGCAGAGCCTCTTATCATTCCCAGGGTACCTGGTCTTTCTTTGGCTTGGTCCATCCTACCACCAGATTCTTTCCTTCCACATGATCACCCCACTCCCATAGCAGCACTCCACTGTCCCCTTCTGAAACCTGATTCTTTTTCAAGGCCCCTTGAGACCACCAAGCAAATCAGGGATTGTGACTAGGGAGAAATTGGGTTAGTCACCAGCAAGAGGGACTGCTGCAGGCCAAAGCCTCAGTCTCAGCTCACAGATACCTACCACCTGGACTGAGCCTTCTGCTCCTTTGAAGTCTACAGTAAAAAAAAAAAAAAAAAAAAAAAAAAAAATTGATTTTCAAGGGCAGCTCACAGATTTGGTCATGTGACTTCATTACCATATAACTTTCAGTCAATTATTATAGACTATCACTGTCCTTGTTGAGGTTGGGATTTTATGCATCTAGGGGTCCACCTGGATAAAAAACAAATACCTAGTTTTTTAAGATATTTAATGGCAGGGTGGAAGACTGATAATGATTTAAATAGCTAATTTTATTTAGCACTTTCTATGTTTCAGTCACTCTGCACTAAACACCCTACACAGATAACTTCATTTGTTTTCAAAATATGTAGAAAAGAAAACTAGGACTTTGAGAAGTTGGGCTATTTGCCCAAGCTCACACAATTAGGTGCTGAGGTCAAGATATGAACCCAGGTAGCCTAAACTCATAATCATTACACTCCACCACCTCCTTATTACAAGGACATTTCATGATATTGAATTCATCCCTCCCACCAGAATCAATACATAACTTCTCAGCATGTCTTTCTGAGCTGTTTCTGCTGAGAGAACCAGCAGCATCAAAAGGATCCATTGTTTAGTTTATGTATTTCTCTGTGTTTTTAGAGACAGGGTCTCACTCTGTTGCCCAGGCTGGAGTGCTGTGATCATAGCTCACTGCAGCCCCAAACTCCTGGGCCCAAGCAATCTTCCTGCCTCAGCCTCCCAAGTAACCAGGACTATAGGCACCCACCACACCCAACTAATTTTTTTATTTTATTTTTTGCAGGGATGGGATCTCAGTATGTTACCCAGGTCTTGAACTCCCAGTCTCAAGTGATCCTCCCCGCTCAGCCTCCCAAAGTCCTGGGATTACAGGCATGCCACCATACGAGGCCAGAATCCATTGTTTAATTGGACTCATCAAACAACAGACCAATTGTCTATTACTGGCATTTTATGGATTTGTTACTGCCACTCTATTTCAAAACACCTTATATCAACCATTTTACTATACCACAGTGACCACATGGCCTGGATTTTCCAGAGTAATCCAGATTTCAATATCATGACCTATTTTTTATATAAGCCACAAAACACTTAAGAAATTATATTATATTCATATGCAAAACAGCCAGCCCCTTACCATTTGCCTCTTGCATCAACAAGGAGCCCAGATTCACATTCCTTCGTCAGACTTCCTTTTTCAAAATGTCTCGGGCTCTGAAAATATAGTCATGGTAGCCTGTGAACTCCTTCCTATCATGATGAGGTAGTTTTAACACACTTGCTCATGGCTGAGGCTAATTTACACTTTAGCCAAGTGATGGTGTCACGTGGTATCATCGCCACAGCTGAGGCAGAGCCTCTCCCAGTCACAGCTCTGGTGTTTAATTAGCCTCCATCTTCCTACTGACTGCAACCATCATCACTGAGTCCATTCTTATTCATTATGGACTTCTGGTGGCATTACTGCGATTTCCCAGCAGCCCGATTTTCCCCCCTAGAGAACAGACAGCAGATTGTCATCAAGCACTGAAGCAAGTCCTCACCACTCCTCATGTCATGCTGCTGTGCCTGGCACTGAGCCCTGCATCAACCAGGCCTGGTCAGACAGACTGGAGGCCTAATTGGTGCCAGGAACACATGTGGTCGGGCATTCTGTTGGTTCTGTAGTTTATAGACCGCGCACACGCCCCCACACCCCCACCCATCCCATACACATGTGTTTACACAGCCCTCCTCTGCAGTATGTCCAAGAAACATGGAAAATGACTTTGGCCAAGAGCCACGAAGACTAGCAGTTCCAAGTGATTGATTCTCAACTGAAGGCAGGTGGAAGGCAGAGATTTGCATCTTCTAATTATCCATCTCTTCCCTCCAGGTAACCTCTTGGCCATTGAGCCTGTAAGGGATGTCACCAGCTTCCTAAAATGTATTTCACTCTGCTGGATGAAGTAGGCTGCTCATGACATAAGGGTCATGGAATATGTGGGGTGGACTCCCTCCTTCTATTCAATAACTCAGCATTTTGGTATGTTTAAAATTATCTAACTCTTTGCTTCTGAAATAAAAGGAAGTTTATGTGAAAATATATTAGCATGGTGAAAGTATTAAATAAAAGTCAAAGACTTTCAGTGTTAAGGGAAAAGACAGACAAGGTCCATGCCCTCCAGAGCAAGAGTTCCCCACCTGGGGAATAGAGGGCAGAGGGTAGACACATGGTCTGGAGAGACAGCAGATTGAGACAAGCATGACTTTATTTGGCCATCACTGATCCATCACACAATTTCAAGCAGGTCCACTTTCCACACACCAGTTGACATGTATGGCCGGGTAATGGAGCAAGACCGCTACAAGCTGTCAGCAATGAGCTGGTAGTAATGAAGGCAAGGCCAGAAGGTGAGCAGGATGGTCAGAAACCCAGAAAGCAATAGCAAGATGTCAAAGCCATGTCTGTGTGGTAGAGTGGAGTTCAGAACATGGCTGTGGTTAGACCAAGAGAGCAAAACAAGAGATGCCAAATCCAAGGAGGATGTGAGAGTCAAAGTGGGCACATCCAAGCCCAAGTTGGCAGGAGCCAGCAGGAATGCAGGGTACGGAGACTGAAGGAGGGGACAATCCAAGTAAACCCCCGTGGAGTCACCAGTGGGGGTTCCACAATGGTAGTCCCTCCCATCCCCTCATAAGCAAGCATTTTCGTGTGATGCTAATGTGCATCCTTTCATTTGTATACATTCTTGAAAAATGTGTACTGTGACTTTGTGAGCATGCATTTTCATTTATATAAATATTATTGTGCTATGGATCTGGTTCCCCTTTTCTTAACTCTTTTCAAGAAGCTCTCTGTATTTAAGATCCTTCCATGTTACTATGTGCATATCCAGCCCTCTGTTTCTAATCACTGTACAATAGTCCATAGCAAGCATCCACCATGCTATACTGTGTCATCTCCTGGTGATGGAACCCAGATTGCCTCCAACTGCACCTTCCCCGCCAGCCTCATGAAACATGGGGTTATGAGCACCCTCATGCATGCCACTATGGACCTATGAAAGAACTGGGGGGTTATGTGCCCTAAAGTGGAATTTGGGGGTCATAAGGAAAATGTATTCTTAACAACTAAATCATGTGAGATGGTTCCAGAATGGTTGCACAGTCTACATGCCCACCAGCAGGGCAAGGTGATTCCTACGTCTAAGGATTCCCCATTGAAGTTCTGGGGCTCTGCTTTTTTCCATTTATTTCTTTCTGTGCCAGGGTACCTAATACCATTAAAACAGAAACTTCACATGAGGGCAGTGCTCAACTTCTTCCCCAGGTGACCACAAAAATATTTTGAGACCCAATGCATGTTTGTGCAATTCTTCTAGCTCCCACCTAAATGTTCTCTATTTATTCTCAGGATTTCAAAGGACAAAATAACCAAGGCATATTTTCAGGCAATATGTTTCTAGCATTCCCCAAGTCCTTTGACCTGCTGACTCCAATTGCCACCATCAATAGACACCCATAATAAAGTGACTGCTCAAGAATCTATACCGCATTAACCATAGCTGTGTTCATCTAATAAGATTCTGTGCCAGCACACTGTGATTTATATGGGTGTTTAACTTCCATATTTTGTTGTCTTTCTTCTGAGTTATCTTCTCATATCACTCTTATTCTACCTTTGATTTTTTTTCCCTTGGGTTTTTCTGCTCTCTTCTAATTAAATATGTGTATAAGTATATGTGCATAACTCTGATAGATATAGATTGGACTCCACCTCTGCTGCCAAAAGGCTTAAAGGCATAAAACTACATCTTGAATCTATAGCCCGGGGGCACACAGCTGTTTAGCTTGTTTCTTTTTGTTTTACCACTCCCCAATTGCATTCCCTCCTGCCTAAAGTGACACCATCCTGCCTAAAGGTGAAGAGCCAGTCACCGTTCTTCATCCCTTTTCACATCTTGACTCCGTCATTACAAATGAACCGCCTGCAGAGGCTTCTGCATAGTCCCCACAGCCATTTTTCTTGGTTGTTTTTGTTTTTGATTTGAGACAGAGTTTCACTCTTGTTGCCCCAGCTGGAGTGCAATGGCACGATCTCGGCTCACCGCAACCTCCACACCCTGGGTTCAAGAGATTCTCTTGCCTCAGCCTTCCAAGTAGCTAGGATTACAGGCATGCACCACCACGCCTGGCTAATTTTGTATTTTTTAGTAAGGATGGGGTTTCTCCATGTTGGTCAGGCTGGTCTCGAACTCCCGACCTCTGGTGATAGGTCTTCCTCGGCCCCCCAAAGTGCTGGGATTACAGACAGGAGCCACTGCACCTGGCCGATTCTTCCTGTTTTACACAGCAATAGGAGCCCATGATAGCCCAAGTGAAACCCATATTTTCCAGCTTTTTTTGAGACAGGGTCTTGCTCTGTCACCCAAGCTGGAGTGCAGTAGTACAATCACAGCTCACTGCAGCCTCAACCTCCAGGCTCAATTGATCCTCCCACCTCAACCTCCCTACAGGCGTGTGCCACCACGCCCAGCTAATTTTTTGTATTTTTTGTAGAGACAGGGTTTTGCCATATTGCCCAGGCTGCTCTTGAACTCTTAAGCTCAAGCCATCTGCCTACCTTGGCCTCCCAAAGTGCTGGGATTACAGGTGTGAGCCACCGCACCCAGCTTATATTTCTCAGCTTTCTTGCAGATAGGTCTTGCCTTAGATGAAGGCACCTATGTAGCCATTCTTCCTTCTTCCAGCCCTCACTGGCTGGAAATAAAATGTGATTATGAGAGCTGAAGCACCACCTCAGATCATGAGATGGACAGTGAGGGCATTGTAAGGATGACAGAGGACATACAGGGAAGGATCCTGGGTCTCTGCTGATAGTCGAACTACCGCAGAAGCCCTGGACTGCTTACCTAGCATTTCAAATGGCAAAAATAAGCTTCTCCTTCTGTACGCCATTAATGTTACATATTAGCCTAGCCAGTACATATATGTTCCAGGGGCCAGCAAACATTTTCTGTAGGAAATATTTTAGGCTTTTCAAGCCAAGACATTTGTTGCAGCTATTCACCTCTGCTCTCATAGCACAAAGGCAGCCATAGACAATATGTAAACAAATGAGTGTGGCTGTATTAAAACTGTATGTACAAAAAGAGACATTTGTTGGGTTGGATTTGGCCCATAGGATACAGTTTGCCACCCCTCATACAGAGGATATGGGTTTTTTTGTTTGTTTGTTTGTTTTTTGGTGTTGTTTGAGATGGAGTCTCGCTCTATCGCCAGGCTGGAGTGCAATGGCGCGATCTCGGCTCACTGCAACCTCCGCCCCCCAGGTTCAAGCGATTCTCCTCCCTCAGTCTCCCGAGTAGCTGGGACTACAAGTGCACGCCATGCCCAGCTAATTTTTGTATTTTTAGTAGAGATGGGATTTCCCCATGTTGGCCAGGATGGTCTTGATCTCTTGACCTCGTGATCCAACCACCTCAGCCTCCCAAAGTGCTGGGATTACAGGTTTAAGCCACCGTGCCCAGCCAGGATATGTTTTTAAACTTTATGTCAATCCTATCATCACATTGTATGTATCCTTCTGCTACTTGGTTTCTTCGTTCAGCATTGTTAGTTTTTTTCGTTTTGTTTTGGTTTTGCTTTTTTCTATTTATGCATAATAGATGTACATAGTTTCAGGGTGCATATGATAATTTGATATATTCATATAATTTGTAAAGATCAAATCGTGGTGTACTTGAGAGATCACCTTGATCAATATCATGTTCTTGAGATCTATCCATGTTACATATGTCAATTTTATTCAATCATTCCAGTTACTAGAAACTATAGCATTTGAATAAATGCTTCACTATTTATTCATTCATTCTCCTGTCAATGATCTTTCAGGTAGAAATAATTAGGTTTGTGGTCTTTCAGGTTGTTTCTAATTATTCATTTTCACAAACGGTGTTACAGCCCACACTCACCGGAATGCCTCCCGAGGCCTATGTGACTTTCTGTAGAACTCACTCCTGGGAATGAAATTACTGTATTCACACAGTATGTGCATTTCCAGCTTACTAGCAATTTCCAAACTTTCTCTCCACGACGGTACCAATTAAACCCTCCATCAGTATATGATGGCTCCCCTGGCTCCACGTTGTTACCCATACTTGCTATTTTCAGACTTCCTAAATTGTGTCAATCTGATCAGTCAGAAAAGTATCTCACTGTGATTTTAATTTGCATTGCCTGTTTACTAAGGAGGTTGAGCACTTTCTCATGTATTCACTGGTCATTTAGGTTCCTCTTTATAAAATTCATTGGTAGGCTGGGCACGGTGGCTCACACCTGTAATCCCAGTACTTCGAGAGGCCGAGGAAGGCAGATCACCTGAGGTCGGGAGTGTGAGACAGGCCTGACCAACATGAAGAAACTCCATCTCTACTAAAAATACAAAATTAACCGGGCGTGGTGGCGCATGCCTGTAATCCCAGCTACTCAGGAGGCTGAGGCAGGAGAATCACTTGAACCCAGGAGGCAGAGGTTACAGTGAGCCAAGATGGCGCCATTGCACTCCAGCCTGGGCAACAAGAGTGAAACTCTGTCTCAAAAAAAAAAAAAAGAAAGAAAAGAAAGGAAAAAGAAAAAAAAAAAACCTCACTGGTAGTATCTTTTAGATTATTTGTAGTTTTCATGTTGGTTTGTAAGTGATTGTCTCGTATTCTGGATACTAATTATTTATCTTTTGTAAGCTTTACAAATATCTTTATCAACTCTGTAACTTGATTTTTAATTCATACTTCAATTGATGAATATTTTTAATTTTAATGTAGTCAAACCTATCTAATTTCTCATTTTAGTTACTGCTTCTGACATCTTAATAAGCCTTTCCTATTTCCAAGGTTACGAAGACATTCTCTTACACTTTCCTCCAATGCTTTGAAGTTTTCCTTTGCACATTTAGGTCATTTAATGTCCTAAAATTGATCTTAGTATAGGTTTCAAATAGAATTTTTTCCATTATAGATTACCAAGTTTTCCAGTGATGTTTGTTAAATAGCCCATGCATTCCTAACAGATTTGCAATGCACCTTGTCACATATCAAATGCCCATATATTCATGGTTTTATATCTGACACTGCTTTTCTATTCTTTTGATCTCTTTTTCATTTCCTGTGCCAATACCACACTGTCCTAATCATGATAGCTTTATAATAAGCCTTGATTCCTGGTAGATCAATTCCCTTGATTTTTGTTATTTTTCTTCAAAACTTGATGACTTGGATATTCCTGTTCCTTTCTTTGCTCTCCGTAAAAAATTTTAGAATCTGCCCACCAGGTTCTATGAAAAAAGTTGTTAGGATTTTGCCTGTCATTGCATTCAATTTACAGATTCATCTAGAGATAATGACACCTTTGCAATAGTGACTCTTCCTAATCACTCTGTCTCTTGCACTTCCACGGCATCAGAGGACAATAATTTGAGGCAAATTTATGGCCAGTTGAACTGCTGTAATCAAAGGTTGTTGATTAATGGTTCTGTGTCAATTCAGAGAAAAGTTCCCACTGCCTGGCTACAGGATTCTGTCCTTGACCTTGTCCTTTTGAAAATACCTGTCAATCAATCAGTCAGATTACAGCAACCTGATAGGGAGAGCACGTGCCACAGATGACATAATCAAAATTCACAATGATCTCAATAGTCTAGGCTACTTGGCCGAAGCCCAGAAAATAACATTTAACAAGTATAAATGCAGAGCCCAGCAGCAATTTCTGAAATTCACTTGCACAAATGCCAAGAGGTTGCAGAGGGAGTACTGATTTGGCAGCAATTTATGTGAAAAGGATTTTGTGGCACAAGGGAGGCAGGTAGGTAGTCATTGATCACAAACCTAATATGAGGCAATAATATGATTTGGCCATTTAAAGAGCTAAGGCAAACTTATTAAAGTCAATATCCAGTTCATGTGAATTACAGGCTCCCTGTACTCTGGTGTTATCTGATCATATCCACAGCACATGCTTCATCTTTGGATGCCACACCAAGATATCTCAGAGCATCTAAAGAAGGGTGGACAACGTGGTGAGAGATTGTGAAAAGCTTTCAATGCAAGGTCTGGATAAAGAGGCATCCATGCTGTTATTGCTTCCATGGCAAAGCAACAAAGTAAACCACTGTCCAGCCTGTATAAGGCAATACTCTCTAACTTACGTTGAAGATGTCTCCAACAATGGAATGGTCAGGTGCATAGTAGTTAGTGAATTTCTGCTGTTAGAACCATTCTAGCAGGGGCTAAGAGAACACGTCCCAAATGTGTGGCATGGATAGGATGCCTGCTTTGGGTGGACTCCTTGGTAAGTGACCATGGCTTTAAGATCATACATTTTTTTCTGCCTGGTCCAGCACAAACTTCTTCAATCATAAATATAAAGAAGAAATATTACACAGGTAGGCAAAGGCAGGAACACAGAGTGAATACAAAATGAGGAAGGATTTTGTCCAGATTAGGCCAGATTAGGAAGGATTTTGTCACCTTTTTTATTTAAAAAAAAATGCATTTGTGAAATATTTCAAATATACAAAAAGCACAGAGAAAAACAAAACAAATATCTATGTCTCTACCAACAAGATTTAATCATTGCTATATTGTGCCATATTTGTTTAAGATTTTTTAAAAGAAATAAAATATTACAGGTATGGTCAAAGTTACAGTACCTAGTCTAACCCATTTCCCATGAGAGACAATTCTCCTTAAGTTGGTATATATCCTTCTCACCCGTGTATTGAGCCTTACTACACATTTCCATTAAAGTATATAGTATTAAGTGTTTTTAAATTTTATAGGAATGGTTTTAGGCTATTTATAATATTCTGCAACTTGCTTTCTTAGAAGACCATTATAAATAAGGCTGCAACAATCATCTTTGTACACATCTCCTTGTTTATACATGACTGTCTCAGAGTATATATATCTAGAAGTGAAATTGCTGAGTCAGAATCACAGGTCTGAAATGTTACTAAATACTGCCTAATTGGTTGTACCCAGGAGTACTATAAGACAGTTTCCATTATCTCACATTCTAGCTGATACAACAAACTTTCACATTTTTGATAAACTGATTGGCATGAAATGGCATTTCATTGTGATTTGAGAGTTTCTGGCATTTCTGAATGCTAGAAAGATTGAATATTTTTCATATACTTATGGATTTGTGGAATTATTCATATATTCTGGACATTTATCCTTGATTGATTATATACAGGTCAATATCTTCTTTTAATTTTTTACTTTTTTTGAGATGGAGTCTTGTTCTGTTGCCCAGGCTGAGTGCAGTGGCATGATCTCAGCTCAGTGCAACCTCCACCTCCCAGGTTCAAGCAATTCTCCTGTCTCAGCTTCCCGAGTAGCTGGGACTACAGGTGCACACCATCATGTCTGGCTAGTTTTTGTATTTCTTTAGTAGAGACGGGGTTTCACCATATTGGTCAAGCTGATCTCAACTCCTGACCTCAGGTGATCCACCCGTCTCAGCCTCCCAAAGTGCTGGATTACAGGCATGAGCCACCATGCTCGGCCCAGGTTCTTCTACCTGTGACTTCATTTTCTTACTGGCTCCACTCTGATTCTCTTCTTATTCCCCACTGAGCACAAGTCACCTGCAATCTAGTATCTGCTGTCACTTATAAGGCATGATTTCACCATTTAGTCTTCGGGTGGTTGGTTGCTTGTTTTCATCTTTGGCATGAAACTTGCAATTCCAGGAACTTCCATGGGCGGTGCTTTTGTTTTTGATGTGGGAGTTAGTTAGATGAAGTTGAGTTTATAATTGGGTCAGTTTTCACCTATTTAGTTGTTTAAATAAAACATTACTTGTTTCATAATTAATAATGAACAGTTATCTAACAAATTAGAAGCAAAGTTTAAAGAAATGGGACACCAAGGCACAAGTCATAGGCATTAACGACAACCTTGAGAAAAGCAATCGTTTATTCTACCTCTGGTTCTATTTTGTATGGGGATCAACCTTGAGTCAGGCCAGCCTTCCCTGTTCAGCTTAATCACCAGAATTCCGACCTAAGGCTGCACTCAGCACTGGCTGCACTAAGATTTCAGGTCAGCTGGGCTTACGGCAGGAAGGGCGAAAGGAGTCAAAGCCAAGAATTATTAGCTTCTTTCAATTGTCTTAGAACTTCTCTCCGTTCTTGCTTAGGGATCGCTCTCCATTCCTTTTTTGCCCATCAGAGAGAGGTTACTACTGGCAACCAAGCTGCAAACTCATTCACTCATCCTGGTTCTAGGTAGCCTTCAATACGTGGGTTTGTTTTCTAACTTCTACAACCAAGCATTTAAACACCTCGTTCAGACTTCAAACACCACTTTTATCACACATTTTTCTTAAAGTAAATGTTTCTTAAGCATTCACTGTCTGAACATTTAAACTTACAATGTGAATGCAAAAATATATATATTATTTTATGGCCAAGAAGAATGATATCCCTTCTGCTCTCTGTCCCTATTCACAGACCAGAGTTGGCCACTAAGCAACACAGAGTCCTGCAAAGCAGCTGTCGCCTGATCTCAGCTCCCACCAGACCAGTTCTCCTCTTAATTTCTCCTTTCACCTTCCATCTTAACACTTAGCTTCCTTGTTCATTTCATAGTCCCGAAGACCCAGAGAAGGAGAGAGTCAAAGTAATACTTATATCTGATAACAGATTACAATGGATTAGGGACATTGCATGATAAATACCAAATAGATACAATCAACTGGGGCCTTGCAATGGGTCACCTGATTTTAACTATAACAAACAAAGCACTAAACACTTAGATCTACCCCAGCTACAGATGAATTCTGAATGTCTGTCTCAAAGGTGTGCTGTAAACTTGAGGAATGAGCAAGAACATGGGACAAATTTCCATCACTGGTCATACAACCCAAAGAATCAGCCCAATTCATGCGGTAGGGAAACAGAGTAGGTGTTGACTAAACACTTGGAATTTGGGGCCACTGTGCCCCTCTCTTTGGATTTCTCCATTGGCCCAAATGAGAGAGGTCTTCTGCCTCCAACCACAGCAGAGGGTGCTAATCTGCTGGGTCAGAGTCTGGGATCACCATCGAGCCATGTTGCCTGGAGGCTGGGTGACCTAACTGAAAGGTAATGGGAATGTACAAATATGCCCTCCTCTCCACCCAGACCAGGTAAAGCTGGGTGGACCAACCTTATCCATACAACTGCTTGGCTAAGCCCATGAAGCTCTAAGTGTTTTACAGGCATTACTTTCATCTGCAAAACAGATATAAACCATTGTTTCTCAAATGCAGGATGGTCCAGGAAACTACCATCACCCTCTGCTCTCCAGCTCCTGGGCCCTCCTCAGCCACTGCGGTGCCTGCTCCCTTGTACCTCTCTTCCCAACTCCTACTGCTCCTCCCTCCTGGAGATCCAAGAACAAGTTCCAATTGTCCACCATTCTGGTGCAATTTGTTTGGGAATTGCTGTCCTAAACTACAGGGTTCTGATGAACAGAACTATTTAGCCTGACCCAGAAGCCATTGCTTAGGAACAAATGTTGAATCCTAAGATAGCAGAGCAAGCCCCAGGGTGAGCAGGGGACCTCCTGAAAACCAGCAGAGCAGGGAGATCTTCTTCTCTCTTCTGTCGTATTGATTTGCATTGGGTGCACTGTGTCTCAGGCTACTTTGTAATTTATCATGTGCTATTTTTTATATTATCCAGACATTTTTTAGAGTCCATGTCCTTGGACTATATCCTTGAGATATTATTCAGCCTTAAATGGGAAGGAAATTCTGGCATATGCTACAACCTGGATGAACTTTAAGGACATTATGTTGGGGAAATAGGGAAATAGTCAAAAGGTACAAAGGTTCAGTTACACGGGATAAATAAGTTCTAGAGCGTCAAATCCATGGAAACAGAGAGTGAAATGGTGGTTGCCAGGGGATGGGGGAGAGGGAAGTGAGGAGCTATTGGATGGGTATAGAGTTTCAGTTTTGCAAGATGAAAAAGTTCTGGAGATTAGTTACACAACAATGTGAATATACTTAACACTACAGAATTATACACATAAAACTAAATTTTCTTATATGTGTTTCACCATAATTTTTAAAAAGAAAGTCCATGTCTTCTCTTTCCTTTGTAGATTCCCTAGTAATGCCTTGCACCATGCATACAAATGCACCCTGTCTTCATCAAAACATTTTTATCAGTCATTACAGGCATTTCCACCCCATTATCTTATTCAATGTAATGTAATCGTTACAGTAACCTTGATAGAGAAATATTGTAGCCCAATTAATAGATAAGGAAACTGAGGCTTGGCAACATTTATGTGACTTGCCCTCAGCTAATTGGAAACAAAACTGGGGAAACACAGCTGTGCAATTCCAGATAAGCATGATTCCCAGTTGTTTTATTAACCTGGAGATCTGGAATTGAATTCTTTGGGGTTAGACTCAGAGGAAGTGTTTCAAAAGCTCCTCCAACATCAACAGCTGAGAATACAGATTCATATGTGACCAAGGTTCAAGAAGTGTGTATGCGTGTGTGTGTGTGTGTGTGTGTGTGTGTGTGTGTGTGTGTGAATATCAGAAAAAAAAATACCAGAAAAAAAAAAGTACCACTTCATGTGTAGGGAGGAAAACCCCACAAACTCTCAAGTCCCAAAGAAAGTACAGTAGTTTTTCCTTGTACCTTGTTAGTGGGAATATGAACTGATACGGCCATTATGGAAAACAGCACAAAGGTTCCTCAAAAAACTAAAAATGGAATTACCATATGAGCCAGCAATCCCACCTCTAGTCATACACCCAAAAGAAATAAAATAATTTCAAAGATAAATCTGCACTCCCATGTTCATTTTTCAGCATCACTCACTATGGCCAAGATGTGAAAACAACCTAAGTGTCCATCAAAAGAGGTGGATAAAGAAAATGGGGTGATAGTCACAATGGAATATTATTATTCAGCCTTAAAACGGAAGAAGGCCAGGCACAGTGGCTCCCACCTGTAATACACCCAGCACTTTGGGAGGCCAAGGTGGGAGGACCACTTGAGGTCAGGAGTTTGAGACCAGCCTGGCCAACATGGTGAAACTCCATCTCTATTAAAAATAAAAATTAGCGGGGTGTGGTGGCACACACCTGTAATCCCAGCTACTCAGGAGGCTGAGGCAGGAGAATTGCTTGAACCTGGAAGGCAGAGGTTTCAATGAGCCAAGATCATGCCATTGCACTGCAGCCTGGGAGACTGGCTAATCTCAATCAGCCTGGGAGACACGCTGGTCTAAAAAAAAAAGAAGGAAACCCTGCCATTTATGACAACATGGATGAACCTGGAAGACATTATACCAAGTGAAATAAGACAGGCACAGGAAGACAAACACTGCATGATCTCACATACGTGTGTGTGGAATCTTAAACAGTTAAACTCCTGGAAGCAAAGGGTAGAGCAGTGGTTGCTAGGGGCCAGGTGGTTGGAGAAATGGGGAAATAGTCAAAGGGCACAAAGGTTCAGTTACACAGGATGAATAAGTTCTGGAGATCTAGTGGACAGCATAGTGACTGTAGTTAACAATATTCTATTGTATACTTAAAATTCGCTATGAGGGTAGATTTTAAGTGTTCTCACCACACGCACACAAAAGTGGTAATGATGTGAAGTGATAGATACGTAATTATCCTGATTGTGGTAATTATTTAAGAATATATATGGGTATTAAAACATCACAACGTATGCCTTAAGTATATACAATCTTTGTCTGTCAATGATACTTCAATAAAGCAGAAAACAAAAGAACAAAAAATATAGTAGTTCTCAAACACAGACGAACAAGCCAGAGGCAGAACCAGCCTCAGAATTGGTTGCCATGGGCAACATAACACCATTCAGTCTCCACATCCTTGACTTGCATGTGGCTTGCTGTCCTCGGGCCTTGCAGCTGGAGGTATCTGAGCAAGGACCATGGCCAGAGAGGAGAGTCTGTCCTCAGGAAACGCATCCACCCCGAGGATAGAGACAACTCTGATGAGAAAGATCTGGGGCAGAGCTCCTCTCTGAGAAAGCAAAGGGCAGAGAGTGGAAGGTGAAGGGAAGTGGTGGGTGTGGGCCAGCAGATCATACTAGAAAGGACAGGAGTGTGTGTGGCTTCGAAACCTGTATTCTTCTGAGGCCAACAATTCTGACAAAAAACGTGAGGCCACTGTTGCTGACAAGAGAGAGAAGGCAGCCCAGTCATGTCTCAGGGTCTCTGCTCATGTCATCACCCTGCATCCTTCCTCTACTATTTAAAGACAGGTGGTGGCATACAGAAAATTCTTTTTTTTTTTTTTTCATTAATGGTCTTTCCTTTAATATCTTAGTTTTCTCTAAACAAACACCATAACCCTCTGGCCCTCGTCTTTCTCCTGGGGTCTTTTCTCCCCACTTTCCCTTACTCTTATCCCTAAGAGTCTGCTTAGGGAGATAAGAGCAGATCAGGTCTGCTCCCCTGATCTCCTGGACCCTGGGAGGAAACCATGTGGTTGGGCTGGAGAGGAGCAAGGAGATGGATGTCCCCATAGAATGAGAGAGGAATGGGGTTCAAGCTGTGCTGCATCCCTCCAGATCTTCTCCAGAGCCTTCCTGAGATGGGAAGAGGAAAAGCTTTCCCACTTCCAGCTAAACCTATTGCCTTCACATCCCAAAATATGTCTTCTTGTCTCTCACTCAACAGCTAAACATACAAAATTTGGAAAAGTTGAGAGAATAGTAAAGCTGGAATATTTCAATCAACAAGCAAATATCTTTGCAATCCCTACCAAACCCAACCACAAGTCCTCACACTCAGCTTGGGTAGGTAAGACTGATGCACAGGAAATATATATTGTTCTGCTAAACATATTATCAATAAGTCGTATTAGCTAGGATCCAACTGGTGACCTTAGGCAAGTCACTAAACCTCTCTGATCCTCAATTTCCCTGTATGTGAAATTAGAGAAAGGGATGGAAGAGAAGGAGAATACCTCTCCTACCTTCCAGGGTCACATGAGATCATAGGTCTCTACAAAAGCTGTTGGAAAGGCCAAGTGAGGAACCCATCTCTTGCTTCTGAGCCACATTTCACCTCCATCCCACCATCAACCGCCTCTTGAGGATATGTAAGTAACATTTCCCAGAGCCCTGTTTGTATGGGTAAGGGTTAGACACAGGGTAGAGGGGAGATAGGTTAGAAGGAGCCAAACACAAATCATTTCTGCAAATGTATGAGCATATTCAGCATTTATAATGAATGCCTGGAAGGTATGATGCATGTGCCTGTGCACTGCTGCTGGATCTCAGCTCTCCTCTTCCTGCCTGCATTCATGTCTGTCTCCTTCACTTCCTGTCATGCTCAGCTGACAGTAATATACGCCACCTTTCAAGAAGGTTAGAAGAGGCCTGAGTGGGCAGCTTTGAAGCCAGGGCACCAAGACAGGTGGCTCTGATAAGGGCAAGCAGAAGCCTGGCTGGGGAGACCCTGGAGGCCAGGAGCCCTCTGAAACCCCATCTGCAGTCCTTTGTGTTTCAGGTAGGAGCAGTGTAGGAAGCCCTGCCCCATGGCAGGTCACGTGGCAGCTATAACTTGTCCTTCTGTTTCTTTGCACTTTGTGAAGGAGACCTCAACTGAACCCACAAAAATGACTTTTTCACAGCTATTATTCCAACCAGCAGTCCTGGGGGACTGGTGCGGTGGGCAGAGGTCTTGTGCTGCCTCATAAAAAGCCACCTCAAGCCATAGCAGGATGCCTGCAACCCATGTTGGAGGCTGGTCAACCAAGGGATCATTGTCATTCAGGTCAACCAGTTGGTCATTCTGTTCACCTGTCAAAGAATGTTCCTAAACAAGTTCAGTTAGTTCAGTTACAGTGTCATACCCTTTTTTGCAAACTAAGAAGTATCAGGATCCCTCACCCCACCCCCAGGAAGGAGGATATCCCTGTGTTGTTGAACCACCCTTACTCCTCTATGATTAGAATGGTTGGAGAACTGTAGGCCTCAGCTATGTACTTGATGGCATATTTGGCAGGGACCTAAAAGAAAAACAGGAATACCCCTGTATTAGTTTGTTCTCACACTGCTATAAAGAACTACCGAGATGGGATAATTTATGAAGAGGTTTAATTGACTCACAGGTCCGCAGGCTGTACAGGAAACATGGCTGGGAGTCCTCAGGAAACTTACAATCATGGCCGAAGGCGAAAGGGAAGCAAGTACTTCTTCACATGTCAGAGCAGGAGAGAGCGAGGGGGAAGTGCCACACACTTTTAAATCATCAGATCTCCTGAGAGCTCACTCTCACAAGGGGAAAATCTGCCCCCATGATCCGATCAACTCCCACCAGGTCCCTCCCCCAACAATGGGAATTACAATTTGACATGAGATTTGGGTGCGGACATGGAGTCAAATCATATCAACCCCTCCCCGAGAAAAGATACTAGCTTTTTACTTTACCTGGTATTTGATTTACTTTAAATGCAGCATTCACTTTGTGCCTTGCTTTCTTGAGTGCTTTGCTTTTCATATATTAAGTACTTAATCCCCACTTAAGACCTCCCTCATCTTAGAGGTATCATATGAGTAGGAAGATCATGAGACATAAAGAAATGGCATCCCAAGCTTCTTGCCCAGTGGCAAGGCTGATGTATTTGAGGAGTGATGGATGAGAATGCCTGAATGAGACTATCCCTGAGCCCCCATGGATGATGCATTGGCAGGAGCTGGCTCTGCCAATCTTGCCCACCCTTGGGGTACTATGATGGCAGTAGTTACAGGTTTGAGGACATGGATTTAGGGACATGTTGTGCGTTGTGGTGGACACAGCCTACATTGCCCCAGACTAAAGGCTGACTACCTATGAAAGACCTGCTTCTAGCTCTGCACAAGACCCACGGGAACCTAATTCTTCCTCAAGTTGCACTGAAACTCAACTCCTTAGGTGTCTATTGTTTTATGCTCCATTGGATTCCCATCTGTGGCAGGCAGCATATTGCACACTCGTGGAGAAGCATGCCTGTGCCTGACCTGCTGGGTCAGCCCTAAGCACCCTGAGCCAGGCAGTGTGGTGGCTGTGGAGGACTGGCAGTTGCTGCAAATCCAAAGCATGGAAGAAGAGTTACACTTCTAGTCTCAGGGTTCAAGATGTATGGACAGGTCCATGTCAGGGACAGGGTGATTAACAGAGCCCTGCTCTCAGCAGCCTGTGGGCACAGCAGGAGGGTCGGCTGACAGCAGCCTGAGGGTTTCTACTACTGGTTTCTTTGTTTGAAGCTACAGCATCAAAGGTCTGCTGCCCAGACTCTGTCTACCTGGCCAGCTGGTTGGCTGGTCCTGTGGATTGAGAGATCCTTGCTGGAATAAGACCAGGTGCCATCATGATCAAATCCCTTGAGAACACAGGTTCTTAAACTTATAGGACATTACAAAATCACTCCCGGGGTTTGTTTAAATGTGCACTGCCCAGCTCCATCCTCAGTAATTTGAATTCAGTGGGTCTGGAGCAGTGCCCAGGAATTTGCGTCTTAATAGACATCCCAGGTAGTTGCGATGCAGAACTGTATTTTGAGAATGAAGCTGAGTTCCTTTGCTCTTCCAAGTACAGTCTGTGCACAAGCAACATCTGCATCATTAACTCAAAAGCTCAGGCCTCAGCCCTGATCTACTGAATCCCTACCAACAGTTTAGCAAGAGCCCCAGGTGACTGATTCCTATGCACATTGCAATTTGAGAAGCACAGCTCTGGAGTAGGTTCTCAAACCAGCATGAATCTGTATCACCTGAAGGTCCTGTTAAAACCACAGATTGCTGGACCCCACTCCCAAAACTTCTGCTTCAGAAGGTCTCGTGTGGGGCAGATGCATTTATATCTCTAACAAGTTCCCAGGGTACACTGATGCTGCTGGTTCTGAGACCACACTTTGAGAACTACTGCTCTAGTCTAGCAGATTTTTTTTCCAGCCCTGCTTCATCCTGTCATCACCTGGGGAACTTTAAAAACAACTGCTCCCTGAGTCGTACATCCCAGAGGCTCTAATTTCATTGGTTTCCAGGCCCAGCCTGGACATCTGGATTTAGCAGTTCCCCCGGGTGATCTTATTGTGTAGATAAGATTGGGAACCATTGCTCTGGAGTCAGACAGCCTGGAGACAAATGCCAGCTGGTGACCTGAGAAAAGTTACTTAACCTCCTTGAGCTTCAATTCCTTCCAGTAAAATATGGATGATAATTCTTACTGTTCAGGATTCACATGGAAATTCATAATATAATGAAAGTAAAGTATCAGGCATATAATAGGTGTTCGATTCATGTAACTTTATCCTCCTGTGACACTGTCTTCAAGGGGAGCCCCCATATCTCAGCACCTGCCCTCCAAATTCCCTCTATTCAGCATACATTTACTGAGTTGTGCCTGCTGTGGATCAAACACTCTTCCAGGTGCTAGGGATACAAAGGTGAACAGACAGGCCTTATTCAGGACCTTAAATTAAGTGACGAGCTTAAACTCAGGTGGGGGAAATAGGGAAAAAAATTTTTTTAATTAAACTTTAAAATGTGAAAGTTTATATGAAGGAACAAGAGGCCAGAATCTGGGGAGAAAAAAAAAAAGAATCTGGTTATGTAGGCAGTCACGGGTCAGGGAAAGCCTCTCTGAGAAGGTGCCATTTTTGCTGACCCCCAAGGGAAATAAAAGAGTCCTATCACAGTGGACCCCTCTGATGTCTGGCATGAGAGTCGTCTGAACCAGCAATCCTGACGTTGCTAGTGAAAGACACAGGTCATACCCCAGACTCTGTCTCCTCTCAGCTGGCTGCAGCCAATGTCCCCTGATGGTGGCCATGGAAGAGGCCAATGCCAGTAGCACACACAAGTCCAGGCATTCTGACCCTTTCTAAGGCTGCCAAGCAGAACCAGCCCAGAAGGACCGTGGCTCCATGGCCAGAGTCACCAAAGCCAGGGTCTTGTGGTTCTTCAACTACCACCTCAGTGCAATCCATTACAATACAGGGATAAAAGTATGGCCAGGATGTGCATGAAGTGTAAGGCCCACTTGAAGCAGTAGGATGGGTAGGTGGCTGAGAAGATGGGAGGGCAATGGAAAGGCAGGTGCGTTCATCCATTTTGTGTTGCTATAACAGAAGAACACAGACTGAGTAATTTACAAAGAAAATAAATGTATTGCTTACATTTCTGGAGGCTGGGAAGTCCAAGGTCACAATGCCTGCATCTGTCAAGGGCCCTCTTGTGTCTTCCATGGCAGGAGGCAAAAGAGCAAGACAGGGCTGAACTCACTTTCTAGTAAACTTGCTCCCACAATGACATTAACCCATTCATGTGAGTAGAACCCTCACAACCCAATCACCTAAGAGTCTCACCTCCTAATACTACCACAATGGCAATTAAATTTTATCACGAGTTTTGGAGAGGCCATTTGGACCATAGCAGCAGGCCAAAGCCTACTCCTCCAACATGACAACCAACTATCCCATGGCCAGCTCAGTCCTGACATTTGGATTCAGCCTTCAGTCTGTCCACTCAAGATCATTTATCCAAAGCCTCAAGCCCAGTTATGGTCCTGGCAGGTACTGAGAAGCAAAGAAGCCCTAGCACCCATTCAGAAGGCACGGATACAATCTACAGAGATGCTTAGAAATGCAAGAGCTCAGACTAATGGCAAAGATAGACAGCAACATCTGGCAATAAACCAAGAAAACAGAGCATGAAAAAACATTGCATCCTGCCCACCCTGAAACCTCCACATACCTGGATGGCATCAAATATGTCTTTTCACCTTGTAGTCTACATTCTTCCATGGGGAAGACCCATTTAAAATGGGTCATTCAAATCCAGGTTGCAGCTGGTGCTCATTTTCCTATTAGCTCTGGAAGGTTTCCAGTACCCACACACCCCACTCACTGTCTGCCTGGAGAAGGACCTCATTCACCTGTCCATAAACCTAGCAGATGGAGATAGCATGGAAACTTAATTTACATACTTTATAGAGCCTCAAATATGTCAGCAAGCAATTCTTTCTCTATGTCTGTCGTTCACAAATATCTGTTGCTATCTCCCAAGTGCCTTAAGTACATCATCTCATTTAATTTAGTGTTTACAACAACTCTATATGATCGACATAATGATGCTCATTTTCCTGGTGAGTAAATTGAGACTCAGAGAGGTCAAGTGACTTGCCCAAGCTAACACATCTAGAGGTGGAAAGTCAGCATTTGAATTTCAGACAGCCATACCCTTGTGCTGTCTCCATTGACCGACATGCCACATTGCCTCCCTTTCCCAGTGGGACTGCCTCTCCTCCACCTGGTATCTTCTGCAACATAGAGGGTTTAGGGAGGCAGAAGTCACCCCAAGAGCATATCCTCCACTCCGATGTAAACCTGATCTTTGAGCACCCTCGATCCTGCTTGAGACATGAATTGGTCCATCCTCATTACGAACCCAGGGATATAGCCACAGATGCAAATAAAGTTACATTTTCCGACAGATACAAATGGATTTGTGTAAAGGCATCAGAACAAAGCTGCTCTGCTAAGCCCTCCATGAAGGTGCAAATTGCTAATCTGATTTAAATGCATCACTGGTTTGCTTAGGTCTCATCAAAAGGTTTGGATACAAGAGTCAAGGAATAATAAAAGTTTCTCATATGAGCTCTACTCATATTTGAGCTTGAAATGAATTCTTAGTTGTTTGTTGTGGGAGCCAATTTCTGTATTTTAAAATGGGGTTGGCAAGCAAGACAAGGACAGGACAGAAAGGAACCAATAAAATCAAGAGCAGGGATTAATTAAAGTCCTGGAGATGGCAACAAAGGAAGGAGGGTAATCACGCTTCTTCCAAGAAAGACAAGTTGAGGGATTTTTTATACACACACACACACACACACACACACACAGACACATAAGTTTCTGGAAAAATAATTTAATTTTAACACCATCTCCACAAATCGACTGGGCTTATCTGTCTCCCATGGAAAGTAAAGATTGCCCTTTTCTGGCCAGGGGGGAATCTCATTTCCCCTCTCCTTATCATTTATTAGAAATCAAAATATTGTTTCAAATAGATGTGTTTAATATTTCAGACTACATAATGTGACCAGCACAAAAGGGCAGCGTCAGTAGGCAGGCTACAGAAGTTAGAGAGGAGATGAAAAATGACCCTGAACCACATGACCAAAGATTTCTCTCCGATCTATCCTTCCTCGTTCTGGGAGACTTGGCTTGTTGGCCATCGCTCATTCTTGAACTTCCTCCACTCTGAAAATGGGGAGAGTAACTTGAAGATTTCCCTCCCCTGCTCTATGGTATAGAGGTATTCCAACAACATTGATTGCAATAGCCACTGTCTAAAGCAAATTTCCCTTTCCAAATGATTTTGGTCATAGAGAAGCTAAGATGTTTTCCCAGTAAAAACACCACTCTATATAAGGCTGAAAATTCTGGCAAGAAAAAAAAATTAAGACTTAGGTCATATCTATTAGCCATGTGGTCCAAATTAGTGGCTTATTTTTCCTTTGTGGCATTTATATCTTAGTCCTTGGCAGCCACCTTCTCTCAACTCCTCTCATATCTAAAGATCTGGTGACACATCACGTCCTAGACTTCCACTACCTCCCGTTTTCTTTATATTTAAAATGCCTGATGGAAGCTGGGTGTGGTGGTACACACCTGTATTCCTAGCACTTTGGGAGGCTAAGGTGGGAGGATCGCTTGAGGCCAGGAGTTCAAGACCAGCCTGGGCAACGTGGCAAAATCCCGTCTCTACAAAAAATGTAAAAATTAACCAAGCATGGTGGTGCGCATCTGTAATCTCAGCTACTTTTGACGCTGAGGTGAGAGGATCACCTGAGCCCAGGGAGGTCGAGGCTGCAGAAGCCACGATTACATGACTGTCCTCCAACCTGGGTGACAGAGTGAGACCTTGTATCAAAAAATAAAAATAAAAGGTCTGATGGAGTTAATTCATAGTATTGTGCATCACACGTGGCTATCTGCATTGAACACCTGATGAACCACAGTCTCCAAACACCTTACATTCTAGACTCTCAAACAGGCAAAATGCAATCCCTCCACTTTATCAATTTGGCAGGTTTGAAATTCAGTGTGTCAGGTTTACCCATAATGAGTAACACCTCAACTCACCCAGATGATGGCATCAGTGTGAGGGATAGTGGCGATGCAGCTAACCCAATTACCAATTGTTCTGGATGTGCAAAGAGCCGTGCGAATGCTAAGTCATAATGTTATGGCTTCATCTGAAAGATGTGCATATCACCCTGGAGCATCAGTAAGTCAGTAACATAATTTGCAATAAGTCATCATTAATTAACGCTAAATTACCAGGTCCTTCCTCGGGAAGCAGCATATTAAACTGACATTGGTATGTGAAGAGTTCATTATGGTTAATGCTATGAGAACACAAACTGAAGGACTTAATAGTGGATTCGAAGGTGTTTATGTCCAAACACCTCATGTAGGCCCCCAGCTGCCACACTCCAGCAAAGACATTAGCTCGTTGCTAAGGACGAACATGGGAGACGGGGAAATTTACATGAAGAGGTTCTCCCAGCGTGGAGTAATGAGGTATTTGGAAGCGTTGAGAAAACGTGAAAGAGCAAGCTCACCCAGCCCTTCCCCTCATCCTTACCTCTTTCACACCATTTCCATGAGACAGAAGCAAGGAGCAAAGAGATATCAGCAGCAACGGGCCCCTGGGACAGAGGGAGGGATCAGATTCACCTGGGGAATGGGAAGGCATGGATGTGGGGAAGGGTGGGATATGATGGTGGGAAAACTCCTCGGGTGATTTCGTTGACCACCCCACATCCCCCTTCCCCACCTCACCAACTGTTATGGAGTGATTTTTGCCACGTTTAATGTTATTGCTTCAAATTGTAATGTGAAATGATCCTAACCAACATAAATTTGTGAGGCACATGGTTGTAAATCAACATTGCCATAGCTAATATAATCGCTAACCTATGTAGACATTATCATAAAAACAAAATGAAAGGGTGCACAGGGTACAATGCTGATGATCCAACAGCAGCACTTCTGTGGCTGTTAAACTCATTGCAAGAAAGGGATGCGAATCCCTGAACCACAGGAATTGGAATGCAGTGGCTACAGCCTTGGTGCACCTCCTTCATTCCCCAGAGTGAAGGGACCTAGTGGCAAGCACACTTTAGTACAAGTTTCCGTACTTAGTTGTAATAAGTCCTCATTCAAAAAGAGGCCCATAGTCCCAGCTACTCAGGAGGCTGAGGTGGGAGGATCACTTGAGCCCAGGAGTTCGAAGCTGCAGTGAGTTATGATTGCACCACTGCACTCCAGCCTTGGCTACAGAATAAGACTCTATCCCTTAGGGAAAAAAAAAAAAAAAAGACAGAAAAGAAAAGAAAGAAAATAATAAAAATAAAAAGGAGGACATTTCTTCTGCTACTAACAAAATATTAGCATAAAGACAAAGAAGTGTGAAGTCTTTGGAGAGATATACTGTTTTTCATGCATTCATTCACTCAACAAATATTTACTGAGCATTCTGATAACATTCAAGATACAAAAAAAGAGAGAGACCAAAAGGCTTATCCTCAAGGCACTCTCCTGCTAGCATGAAAGGGAATACAGTGCACAAATAGGCAATTAGTTATGAAATGGTGGAGGAGTAGAAGGATTCACAAGTTGTGCAGAGCAGATGGGGGTGGGGGAAGGAAAGTGACAGGGATACCTCTCAGAAAAAAATATACATGGGCTGAGGATAATCTGGGAGGGGAGGCTAGGGCCATTCCAGGCAAAGGGAACCATCTAAGCACAGCCACAATCCTGGAGAAGAAAGCCCTTCCTACCACCAGCCCCATCCCTCCCAGCTAGAACAGACTGGACCATGATAGACACCAGATCCACACTAAGCCAATTGATTTCCTCTTATAGGATGACCAAACTAAATGAGTCACCTGCCCTGAAACTTAAAACTCAAATGTCCAGCCTGCCATTTGGAGACCCTGTATTCAGAGGAGAGCAGAGACGGGGGTCTCTAAGGAGAAGCAGGGGAGGGAAGTAAGCACACAGAGAAGGGCAGATCCAAGAAACCATGTGACCCCAATGCCGAAGGGAGGAGAATGAAGGTTTTCAGGCACAAGTCTAGACCTTCATGAGGCTCGGCTATTTTCATGGGCCATGACTTCCGTGAAATACTCTCAATTCTTTTGAATAAAGTCCCCTTAATTTAAGACAGCTGGGCCAGCATTCTGGCTGGGAGGCACTGGCAAACAAGAGACACTGAAGGATCCTGGGTGGAAATGGGCTCTGCTGTACCCTGGCATATGGCAGTCACTGCAAGGGTGATCTCAGACCCACCCAAGTTAATCATCATCACCAGAAGTGAGAGGACTGCAAACAAACTGATTGGATCAAGGACAGCGGGGCTGGATTCACCAGGAGGTCTTCACACCTACTCATCAGTTTTTTATAAAGATAAAATCTCTGAAGCACTTGTAGCTTCTCTGGAGAAAGACGTGAGATAAATACAAGGTATTGTTAACAAAAGGGTCTTTCTCCTTTATTATAAAGCTATTGGAAAGGAATTGCTTTTCCAGGCCATAAGGGAGCTGCAGCCCAATCTCAACAGGTAACCTTGAAAATCAGACACAATAGCCGTCCCTTTTCTCAATTCTCTTTCTTCCCTTACTTACCATCCCTCCAAAAACACACTTATCCATTCACAGTCTTTTTCATGTAATGAGACTACCACCTCGTCCTCTGCATACTGAACAACCATGACTGTCGCTGGGCCAGACCCTGCCCTGTCTCATCAGTTCAGCATCCATCATGCTTGGCCTACGATGCCACTGAATTCTGGGTGGGAGGATGTGTGGCCAGGAAGGGCAGACGTCTTTCATGGCTCATAAGGAAGAGCCTTCCCGTTTAAGGTTATGTACAGCACCCTGAGGAGTTCTACTTTTGAAAGATCAAAGAAAAAGTCCCTCCTGGTACAGTACGTATAATTTCTTCACAATTCTTTCTGTGGCAACAGGAAGTTTGTGTCAATAAAACTGTGTTCAAGTATTTTGCATATGTATGGTCACTGGAATGCAATCCAAAGATCTAAGGAAGACACAGATGAAGAAAAGGGAAACCACTGACATGAGGCAGATGAGGGTGCAAAAGAGGAAGGCGTTAGATACATTCGCTTTGTAAAAATGGAGGCCAAAAACCAGGAGTGGGAACTGAGAAACAAGCATTTTCTTGGTATTCAAGGATGCTTAGGGAAAGCCCTGCCCTGGGGACAGAAGCAGCAGGAAACTATGCTCTCTGACTGTGGGCTAATTCCCCCATAAAAGAACTTCCTAATTCATCTATGGAACCTGCTGTAGGACATAGGACTTCGAGGAGTCTTGGTTTCTGGAGAGCTCCTGAAATGCCTTCCCTGTGAAATGGAGTTTGCAGAAGTGGCTGGACCACTGGAATGCTCTCTAGACCTCTGAGCCCTGATAAAGTCTTCAGCGAGACTGAGATGTAACAGCATCCCATGCCGAACCTTTCATCCCAGGGATGTTCCAGAAGGCAGACGCTTCCCCTGTGGACCACATCAGCTCTCTGGAACACAGGCATGGGGGCTTGGCATCTCACCAGCACATATTCAGATTCATTGTCATTTGGAGTTGAAAAGGACACTAGAATCACCAGGTATAACCCTCTCCACGTCTCAGATAATATGACACCACAGGTTGAAACATTTCACTGTCCTCTGGGGTTCTCCAGGAAGAAGCCATTTCTGTTTGCATTTAATACAGCTACGCTGTCATTGTTAGAACCTAACTCCTCTGTCCACCCGGCCATACAGGAGGCATGGTTGCTGCACTTGAGCTCACCAACTATGCTAGAAGAGACTGGTACTTTGACCTAAACAAGTTATTCAGAATAGCTTCTTGGGTCACATGACCTCTTACAAGTTGTTTTGAAGGGAACCTGGGCTTCAAAAACAGCATTATATAGTCCCAGCTACTCGGTGAACCCGCGAGGTCAAGGCTGCAGTGAGCCATGATCATGCCACTGCACTCCAGCCCAGGTGAGAGAGTGAGACCCTGTTTCAAAAAATAATAATAATAAATAATAATAATACAGTATTATCTGGGGAGACCATGTATTTGTTATCTATTGCCATGCAACAAATTACCTCCAAAACTTAGTGGCATAAAAAAACAAACTTTTAGTATCTCACATTATCTGTGGGTCAGGAATTTGGGCATAGCTTAGCTGGGTATCTCACCTCAGGGTGTCTGACAAGCTACCGTCTGGTGTCACCAGGGCTGCAGTCATCTCAAAGCTCAACTGGGGAACATCTGCCTCCTCAGTTGACTCATGTGGTTACAGGCAGAATTGATTATCTTGCAGATGTTGGACCAAGGCTTCTGTTCCATGCTGGCTGTTGGCCAGAGGCCTCCCCTAGTTCCTGCCACATGGACCTCTCCATAGGGCAACTCACAACATGGCATTTGTTCCATCTGAGCAAGCAAGAGAGTAAGAGAGGGCACAGAAGATGGAAGCCACAGTCTTTTGGGAGCCTAACTCAGAAGTGACATCTAATTACTTTTCTCATAGTCTGCTTAGGAGAAGTGAACCACTAGGTCCAGCCCACACTCTGGGAGAGGGGATTACACAAGGACATGAACCCCAGGAGATGGGGATCACTGTGAGGCCATTTTGGAGACTGCCTACCACACACTAAATATTACCTTCTCATATTACATTTACATACTACCTTCTCATTTACATGTCTCTATCATGGGGATTGGCAAGAAGAGAAGGAAAACAGCAACCATGCTGCCCAGATTCCTTCTGTCTTTGCAATAGTCAGCCATTACCATTAAGCCTGTGCTGAAAGGTAAGCCCACATGGTCATATTTTGGTATAGGACCTCCCTTCACACCATATCTGCTAGGAACACTGGTCAAAGCTGAGCCAGAGTCCTCTCCCAGGAATGAGTAGTTGAGGTACACAAAGTTAAGCTGAATGGTCACCTAGAAGTGAGGCCAGAGCCAATACAGTGTCTTGAGCGAAGCCATGCTCAAGCTGAAGTTAGGACAGCGGAGACTAGGTATAAGCAGAGGTAGCCAATCAGCAAAGAAGAATCTAGAAGAGCAAAGACAGAGAGATACCAGGACCGTTATGACATAAGGACTGAGACAAAGACACAGAAACACAGAGAAACTGCCTCAAGGCTTGCCTCTTTTTTATTTTTTTCTGTTTATTCAGTCTTGACCACATACCTTCTTCCCTGTATCTGAGCTAACCTACATTGGGTGTTGTTTCTTTACCTTTAATCCTGACTAAGACAGGTTTTCCCCAGTCTGTTTCTTCTCCTAGAAAATGATTAATATCAATTCGATTTCACTCCAGAAAATGACCTTTGAGATGTGAAATAATGTGCAGATTCCAAGCAAAGCATATTTTTGTTCAAAGCACAGGTGCAATGCAATTCATTTCCATAGCTCTTTATTGAGAGGGAGGTTATTGTTCTCTCTGTGAATCAAGGGGGAAATGTAATTAAAGCAAAGAGAATTTGACTGATCCTAAATCAAACTCGTCATTAAACTAGAGCTTGAGGGCCAATATACTTAGCCTTCTGTATTAGTCCATTCTCACACTGATAATAAAGACATACCTGAGACTGGGTAATTCATAAAGGAAAGTAGTTTAATTGACTCACAGTTCTGCATGGCTAGGGTGGCCTCAGGAAACTTACAATCATGGCAATAGAGGAAGCAAACATGTCCTTCTTCACATGGTGGCAGCAAGAGAGAAGTACAAAGCAAAAGGGGGAAAAGCCTCTTATAAAACCATCAGATCTTGTGAGAACTCATCCACTATCATGAGAACAGCATGGAGGTAAGTGTCCCCATGATTCAATTACCTCCCACTTGGTCTCTCCTATGACATGTAGGGATTACGGAAACTACAATTCGAGATGAGATTTGGGTGGGGACACGGCCAAACCATATTACCTTCTAAACCCACAGTAACTTGCAAAGTGAAAATATATGTTACAAATTCATACAAATGTGCATACACACATGCACATACCTGCATGGCAACAGACACACGTCACAAACTAGGAAATGAAGTCTCAGCAAAGAGCAACCTCTCTTCACTCGTATCGATGTATCACAAGACAATATGCACCCCTTGAGTCAACTCCCACATGGATTTGCTTTCAGAGCACATTTTCTAAGTATTCAACAGTCTGTCAATAGAGAAACCAACTCTAGAGTGGTTTACAGGACTCCCCCAGGCAGTTCACGTAAATATTGCAAACTGCAAGTTTATACTGCCAACTCACTGCAGATACCCAGAAGAATAAGATTTTACAAGCTCTCTTTCCACAGGAGATCAGACTGCAAATACTGAGCGATCATAGCTTGGATAATGCTGCCCCCTTTGATAGATGTAGCCTGAAGAAATGTCTTTCTTAATATATAAATGATTTTTTAATCATAAAGGTAATATGTGCTTATTATGGGGAATTCTGAAATTTCAAAAAATAGAGAGGAGAAAATAAAGTCATGTATAAATACTACCACAAAGAGACAACTGAGGTTTGTGTTTGGTATATTTCCTTCTAATCTTTTTTCCATATCATATTATATATGTACATATAGAATATGTACATATGTGTATATATTGCATATGAGTATGTATATCCATATACATATATGTATACACACTATATATATTTGCATCTTTTACAAAATTGAAATAATACTTTTTGTTTTGCTTTTTTCACTTATTATTTGCAAGGGAGACATGGGGAAAGACTGCTAATAGGTACCCAATTTCTCTTTGGAGAGATAAAAATATATTAAAATTAGATTATATTGCTAATTGTGCAACTCTGAAAATATACTAAAAACATTGAACTATACACTTTGAACAGGTGAACTTTATGGTATGCAAATTACATGTCAATAAAAGTTGTTTAAAAAAAACCTTAGATCCCAGCACTTTGGGAGGCTGAGACGGGCGGATCACGAGGTCAGGAGATCGAGACCATCCTGGCTAACCTGGTGAAACCCCATCTCTATTTAAAAATACAAAAAACTAGCCGGGCGAGGTGGTGGACGCCTGTAGTCCCAGCTACTCAGGAGTCTGAGGCAGGAGAACGGCATAAACCTGGGAGGCAGAGCTTGCAGTGAGCTGAGATCCGGCCACTGCACTCCAGCCTGGGTGACAGAGCAAGACTCCGTCTCAAAAAAAAAAAAAAAACTTTAGTGAGATTCTGTCACATACCTACCAGGATGGTTAATATTAGAATATTACTACATGGCTAATATTACTATATAGCCAACATCAGAATATTAGAATACTACTACATACCTATTAGAATGGCTGATAGGTGTAAAAACAAAAACAATTGATTTTCAAAACTTCAATTCCAAATACTAGTTAGGATATAAAGTAACTGGAACGCTGACAAAAATATAAAATGGTGCAGCCACTTTGGAAAACAGTTTGACAGTTTCTTCCAAAGTTAAACATGCACTTACCATACTACCTGACAATCCTACTCCTAGGAATTTACCCAAGAGAAATGCATGCATATGTCCACACAAAAACCTATCCCTTGTGCAAATATTCATGGTAGCTTTAGTTACGTTAACCCCAAACTAGTAACAACAAAAATGTCCCTCAATAGGAGAATGGACAGAGAGAAACTCCCTCAAGCTTTGCCTCCTTTTATTTTTTCCTGTTTATTTAGCCTTTATAACATATCTGTATATCACATATTAAATAAAAATGTGATATATTTATTCAGCAAAATACTATATAGCATTAAAAAGGAATTACCATTGCAGGCAACAACATAGATGAATCTCAAAACCGTTATGTTGAGTAAAAGAAGCTCTGCAGAAAAGACAAAATACCAGATTGTTCCATTGATATGAAACTCTAGAAGAGGGAACTCTAATCTGTCACAACAGAAAATGGATCAGTGGTTGCCTGGGTCTGAGAATGGGAAAAAGCAATTGAGTACAAAGGAGCATGAGGGAATTTTGGAGAACGATGATAAAACTTTGTGTCATGATTGTGGTGGTGGTTATATGGCTGTGAGCATTTTTCTAAACTCATCAAATTGTATACCAAAAATTCTTAAATTTTTTTATATGTAAATTATACCTCAATAAAGTTTATTTCTAAAAATAAAAAATTCATCAAACTGTAAATTTGTAGGTGCATTTTTTGGTATATAAATTGTATCTCAATAAATTTGAGTTTTTAAAATGCACAAAATGTATATTCTATTGTGTTCATTTTCACAGGTCGTTAAATATTTTTCAAAAACACCCTAAATTAAACATTACACAGCTATTCTATTCAATGTTATAGATGTGCCACAACTTCATTAGCCATTATTGCTGAATACTTAGCAATGTTCTTTTTTTTCTTTTGCACTTAAAAAGCATTGTAATCAACATCTGCCTATATAAAACTTTGTCTAAGTTTCAGATTCATGAAAAGGGGAAAACTGGGTCAAACAGCAAAAATATTTCCAAGGCTCTCAATACATGTGGAGCAATATTTTCTCAAAGTTGATTGCTTTTAACTGTGTGGGTAGGAAGAGAAAGAGGCTTGTTGCTATTTCTCCAGCTCCTCTGCTAGAAGAGAAGCCCTTTATGTGGATTCCCATGAAAGAAGCATGGGGCTACAGAGGCCATGGGTTCTTGTCCTAGCACTATCAACTGCTTTGTAACTTTGAGTCATTTCCTCCTCTTTAAATACTGTCTTTTTTGGTCTGTATGGTGGCTCATGCCTATAATACCAGCACTTTGGGAAGCCAAAGCAGGAGGATTGCTTGAACCCAGGAGTTCAAAACCAGCCAGGGCAACATAGTGAGATCCTGTCTCTATAAAAAATAAGTAATAAATAAATACTGTATTTTTAATCTCCAAAATGAGAATACTAACTTATGGTAGCCAAATATTTTTTGACAGGACATAAAAAAGCACTAACCATAAAATAAACAATTGATAATTGAACCTAAAAGCTTGTGTTTATTCAAAGACATTATCAAGAAAAAAGACAAACCACAGACTGGAAGAAGTTATTTTATAAAACATATATTTAACTCAGGATTTATATAAAGAACCCTAAAAATAATTAGGAAAAAGGTGGGCAAAAGAACATGCAATTAAGCATGCACTTCACGCACACACACAAAGATTCATGTGGGTAACATGCAGATGAAAATGTGCTCGGTATTATTAGTTATATGGAAATGCAGATTAAAACCACTTGAGGTACCACTATATGTCCAACAGAATGGCTAACATTTAAAAGACTGACAACACCAATGTTTAGTGCGGAGACAGAGTAATTAGAACTCTTTCATTGTTGACAGGAGTGTGAAATGGTATAATCGCTTTGGAAAACTGGAAGTACCTACTAAGATTAAACATATATACCCTTGTGAGGTAGGAGATTCACAGGATTTGTTTTCTGAGCATCAATCAGGACCCTCCTGATAAATATGGGTTGCAATAAAGAAACAAAATGAAACCAGCAGATGGCAAGGGAAGTGACCTCTAGTTGCCCTCACTGCTCAGTAGCATAAAGAAACTCCCACCAACACCATCACAGTTTACAAATGCCATGGCAATGACCCGGAAGTTACCTTATATAGTTCCAGTAACTTCCCCTACTCCTTTTTTAAAATATTCTGAACAATCTGTTCCTTAATTAACATATAATTAAAATAGATACAAATATAGTTAGCCAGCAATCCACAGGGGCTGCTGCTCTGCACTGCTACTGTTGCTGTTCACTGCTGCTGCTGCTTTTCCTCCTAGGGGCTGTCTGCTTATGAGATAGCTCTGCCCTACGGATGGAACAGCCACTTTGCTGTACGCTGATACTCTGGGCCACTCTGCCCTCCTCTGTCTGTGGAGCAGCCACTCTGCTGTACACTGTTGCTCTGAGAATCTTACTTTCTTTCACTGTCTGCTCACTATTGAATTCTTTCCTGAGCAAAGCCAAGAACACTCCTGGGGTAAGCCCCAATTTGGGGGTTCATCTGTATCACTTGGACTCAGCAATTTCACTCCTAGGTATATGCCCTAGGGATATAAATTTGTGCACAGGTGCACCAAGGCACGTGCAAGAAATTTGATAGCAGTTTTATTTTTAATAGCCAAAGAGTTGAAAAACCCAAATGCTCATGAACATAATAATAGATACTTGGTGGCATATCTATATAATAGAATGCTACTCAATAAGAAAAAACTAACTTCTGCTTTACGCAACAACCTGGATAAATTTCTCAGACATAATGTTGAACAAAAGAGCTCAGATTCAAAAGAATACAGATTGAATGATAAAATTTATATAAACTTCAAGAACAAGCATCCATCTGTTCTTGGTAGTAGTAGAAGTCAGAATAACAATTCCTTCTGGTATGCGTGGCAGAGGTATTGACCAAGAAGAAGCACAATGGAACCTTCTGGGGGCATGGAATTGTTCTGCATCCTGCCCTTGATGGTTATTACAAAGGTGTGTATATATGTAAAACTTCATTTGTCTGTCTTCTTAAGATGTGTGCACTTTCCTATGTATATGCTATGCCTCAATAAAAATAAATGAAAATTAAATAAAATTAAAATATTGGACTAGATGATAACTGGAGTTTTTCCAACCTTTTACAGTCTCTTCACTTTCTATCTTCTTTCTCTCTTTTCCTCTATTTCCCTTTTTCCCAAGCTCTCCCACTCTAAAAGCTTTAGTTAACACTGGGCTTGGAGAGTTCACACATCTGCATGTCTCCAGCCCCAAACCCATCAAAGAACATCTCATCTGGATTTGCCACCTCCTGCACCTCACCGACACCACAACTTGTCCAAAACAAAACTCATCCTCTTCTACCTCCTCACCCTCACCCAGAGCAGGTACCAATCAGTGTGGCTCCCCAGCTCACAACAGGATCAGTCCTAGTATGTGGGTGTGGGCTACCACAAAGCAAGCCTGTACACCATGAATATAACTCCAGGCCAGAGGTGACTGAACCAGGAAGAGACTTCTCCACCAAGCTGGACTAGACTCCCTGTCCTGTGAATTTAAAGAACACACAATGAGGAAAGGACAGTCTCTTCAATAAATGATGTTGGAAAAACTGGATATTCACATGCAGAAGAATAAAATTAGGCTTTTTATTTTACACCATATACTAAAATCAACTCAAAATGGACTAACGGCTTAAATATAAGACCTTAAACTACAAAACTACTAGAAGAAAACATAAGGGAAAAGCTACACAACACTGATCTGGGCAATGATTTTTTGGATATAACCCCAACAAAGGCAAAAATAGACAAATGGGATGGCATCAAACTGAAAAGCTTCTGCACAGCAAAGGAAACAATTAATAAAGTGAAGAGACAACCCACAGAATGGAAAGAAATGTTTGCAAACTGTACATCTAACAAAGTGTTATCAAAATACAGAAGGAACTCAGACAACTCAATGGCAAGAAAACAAATAACCCAATTAAAAATAAGCAAAGGACCTAAATAGACATTTCTCAAAAGAAGACATACAAATGGCCAATAGATACATGAAAACATGCTCAGTATCACTAATCATTAGGGAAACACAAAATAAAACCACAATGATTTATCACCTTTCACCTGTTAGAACGGCTATTACCAAAAAGATGAAAGGTAACTGTTAGGGAGGATATGGGAAAATGGCAATTCTTATACATTGTGGGAATGTAAATTAGTTACAGCCATTATGGAAAATGGTTTGGAGGTTCCTCAGAAACACTAAAACTAGAATGACCATACAACCCAGTAATCCCACTTCTGGATGTATAGTCAAAGGAACCGAAATCAATATGTTGACGGGAATATCTGCACTTTCACGCTCACTGCAGACTTATTCACAATAGCCAAGATAGGAAACAGCCTAAGTGTCACCACATGATCACATAAGTGTACTATACAATCTCACTTACATGTGGAATCTAAGAAAGCAGAACTCGTAGAAGTAAAGTGTAGAACAGTGGTTACTAGAAGTAGGATGTTGTTCATCAAAGGATATGAAGTTTCAGATGGACAGGAGAAATAGGTTTCATGATTTATTGCACACCAGGGTGACTACAGTCAATAATTATGTATTATATATGTCAAAATAACTAAGAACATAAATTTCAAATGTCTCACCGTAAGAAAATGGTGGGCAAGTAAGGTAATGGATATGTTAATTAGCTTGATTTAATTATGTCACATTATACACATATATCAAAACAGCCCACTCTACCCCATAAATGTATACAATTATGGTTTGTCCAGCTCACACCTGTAATCCCAGCACTTTGGGAGGCTGAGGCAGGCGGATCACAAGGTCAGGAGTTCAAGACCAGCCTGGCCAACATGGTGAAACCCCATCTCTACTAAAAATACAAAAATTAGCTGACCGTGGTGGCACATGCATGTAATCCCAGCTACTCAGAAGGCTGAGGCAGGAGAATTGCTTGAACCCGGGAGGCAAAGGTTGGAGTAAGCTGAGATTGTGCCATTGCACTCCAGCCTGGGCACCAGAGCAAGACTCCATCTCAGGGAAAAAAAAAGTTGCACTAACAGCCATTGAAACAGACTCCTGTTTGATCTCTCTCTCCCTGCAGTCTCCTAATTCTCTAATTCATCCTTCACAGTTCTGTGAAACGGGGCTTCCTAAAGCCCACTTCAGACCAGACCATTGTACCATTCATGGACTTTGCCAGCTCCCCATTAACTACTGGAGTATGAGTGCAGGCTCCTTAGTGTGGCAGTCAAGGCCCTCCACAATGGCCCAACTTCCCTTTCTAGTTTCTGCTCTGATGCTCTCCTTCCTGCTTCTCCCAAGACCCATGCCTTGCCCCGTCCAATTGCACTAGACAACACACACGCTCCCCATAGATAGGTTCACACCTCTTGGCCTTTGCTAATGTTGTTCCCTTAGCTTAAATGTCACACCGCACCTTCCTGCCATCACTTCCTCTGGGGCCATGGAGACCTCACCCCTTTTTGGAGGCCCAGATAAAATGCCAGTGTGTGTAGGAAGCTTGTCCTCATTAGAATTCATCATCAGAAGTATTTTGTTCATTCTTCTGGTGTGGGTGTGTCGTACCTGACCTTGAGGGACCATGATTTGCACCTGAATATGTTTATCTGGGAGCTAAAACTAGACGCTCTTTTCTACTCTATCCGTCCTTTCCACCATCAACCCTACCATAGAATCAGTGCTCAATAGCTGTCTGAGGAATTTACATTTTCTGAAACTACCATAAAAAAAAATGAAAATGTAAAAGGAGGGATGACAGAGGCCAGAGGCCTGTAGGGTGGGGTGAGGGGCAGGGGAAGTAGGAATGGATGGGGTGGAGAAAGTGGGGGGAACGTGGGAAGTGGTGGGGAGGGCACAGCAACCTAAGAGAATGAAAGAACAAGGAGCAGAGGAACAAAATCCTGAGGAAATGGAACTCTCTTCCATGACAATTTTTTTTTTTTTTTTTTGAGACAGAGTCTCCATTTGTCACCCAGGCGGGAGTGCAGTGGCATAATCTCGGCTCACTGCAACCTCCGCCTTTCTGGGTCCAGGCAATTCTTCTGCGTCGGCCTCCTGAGAAGCTGGGACTACAGGTGCGTGCCACCATGCCTGGCTAATTTTTGCATTTTTAGTAGAGACAGGGTTTCACCATATTGGCCAGTCTGGTCTTAAACTCCGGATCTCAGGTGATCTGCCCGCCTCGGCCTCCTAAAGTGTTGGGATTATAGGCATGAGCCACCGCACTCGGCCCCATGATAATTTTTAAATCAAAAGGGATAAATGCTGACCAACTTATCCCTGTCAAGGGTGCTTCTGGGTATGGAGATGAGACAAGGGGCAGATCCAAGGCTAAGAAGAAGAGCATGGAAGACAGGCAAGAAGCTCCCGTTTCCCTAAGCCTGGCTCAGAAGCAGAGGGCACTTTAGCAGGGAACCTGCTACCTGTCCTGATGGACTGGTTTGCTTCCTACACCCAAGGGCATAGCAACTGGCTCTTTTAAACATCAGAAATGAAGCAAAAAGACAAATCTTTCCATGGTGTTGCCTCCCCTGGCAGAGAAATGATGGAGGTAAAAAGAAGAAGAATGGAAAGGTAAAGACAATCTGAATCTCTACAAAATGCCCACAAGGCCAAAAACTTCCAGGTGATGGACTGTCGGCAGCCTCAGACCCAGTCTCCCTGGGAAGGGGGTTACAAAGCGAGAGTGAGAAGGGGAAAGAATCGAAAGGCTTTTTATAGCCCCTAATATCTCTTCTGACAGCAGTCTGCACAGCTTTCCTGTGCCAGGATGCCAGGAAGACGAATGGATTTGTCTTTCCGTTAAATACCATTACCCAGAGCACTGGGGAGAATGAAGAATGGGTTGCAAACTCACACCCGAGATTCCATCTCTTTTCTCATAATTAACAAAAAGGCTACAGAAACAACTCTCATGTGTCCTCCTCAACCCATCCCCACCAACAACACACGTAACCTCAGAAAATAGGTAGCCCACTGAACTTCAGCAATCACCACCTAGCACCAGTGCCCAGCACACGGCCAGCCCTGAGGAGCTGAAGTTCAGCCCTATCAGCATGGTCAGGTCCACACGAGTCAATAACCTACTCCAAGATCCATTAAGCCACTTGTAGGAGCCCATCATCTTAGGTGGGAAAACCCAGTAGCGTTTTCCATTAAGAAAAATAGCAAGGGTTTGCTCTTTGCTATAGGGGCAAATGATTCTGCTTATTGATGGAACTCTCAGTTGCTTTAGTGATGTGAGCCATTCACAAGCATCAAAACAAAGGGAGAAAAACAAACAAAAGTAGTGGTCCCACCTCCAGTTTAAGGATACATTTAACAAAATATGGGCAAGATCTGTACATCGTAAATAACAAATACTGCTGTGAGAAATGTAGAGATGTCTTATGTTAAGTACTAGAACTAATACATGAATTTAGCAAGGTCATAAAATACAAAGTTAATATACAAAAATCAATTGTATTCTTCTATATTAGCAGCAACAATCAGAAAATGACATTTGAAAATAATTCTATTTACAGTAGTGTCATAAATACATAAAAACATAAAATACTAGGAATAAACCTAGTAAAAGTCATTTCAGACCCCCACACTGAAAACTACAAAACATTGTTGAAATAAATTAAATAAGACCTAAATAAATAGAGATATCCCACATTTGGTTTGGAACACCCAATCCTGTCAAGATATAAATTTTCCCCCAAACTAGTATACAGCATCAGTGCAATCCCAATTAAAATTCCAGCTAGAGTCCCAGGAGTCACTTTTCCATGCCTCCCTTTGCCATCTCTGAAGTGAATGAAATGATTGTATTAGGTCTTGAATATTCATTTGTCAATGGTCACCGGCCTCTCCAAGGAGGAAGACTCTGTTTTCCTGGTGCTGATCGAATAGAGACCTTCTCAGAGCACAGCCATGAAACTCAGTAAAAATCCTTTTTCTCCTTGCTTTTGCCAGCATTACAAGTTACCTGCCTGTTGACACCACCAGAGCTGCTTCTCCACCCACCCTGTCTTGGGAGCCAGTCAAGGTGGCAGTAGGCCACGTGACATGGTTCAGCCCAACGTCACACCCCATACTCTCAAAGTGGGACAACTGCTACTCCAGATGCCTGGGTTAGAAGGCGCTTTCTGACTCCTACTAAATAAAGTCACCAACTTGGTGACACTAGATGCTGAGCCTCAATTACCAGGTGTGGAGTGAGCATAATGACAATACAAAAAGGAAAACGGTAGGGTGTCTGCCCTCACGGAGCTCCTAGTCTGTAAGTGAACTGTGAGAAATAGACACATCTCATGATGTCCAACGGATCGAGGTCAGCACTAGGGAGACAGAATACAGACTGTGGGCGGCCCAGGGAAGAGCATGTACCTCTGTAGTTGGGAGCCTCAATCTACATAGGGGCTTCCCTGTCTCTCATAGGATGAAATTTTTGAGCACGGAACCCGCGGTACTCCATGGCCCCAAGTTGGCTGCCCCTCCCCTCCAGACATGCTACCTTAGGCCACCCTAAACCACTCCCAGGCACCTGACCATGATACTCCCTTCCCTCCGTGACTTCCCCCATGCTCCTCCCTCTCCACAGGACATGAACACCTTTCTTCTCATCTCTTCTGTGTCACTCTGAGATGTAGCATAGGGGGCCCCTCCTTTGTGAAGTCTTCCCCAATTCTCCTCACACAGATGCAGCAGAATCAGACTTCCCTTCTCTCTGTCTCATAACCCGCATACCTTCTATTAGGGCAAGTGACTTTGGGCCTCTTTACACGTTGCCCCCACCCCCAGCCTGCCACCTCCCTAGAAGTAGTAACTGTATTAATTTGCTTGCTTACTTTTCAACAAATGTTTAGTGAGGACCTGCTCTGTGCCATGCACTGTTCTAAAGTCTCAAGAAAGAGGTTGGCAAGGTCCTTATTTCTCTGGAGCTTCTGTTTAGTGGAGGATGGGGAGACAGGAGACTTCCTGAAATAAATTGAATTTTTAAAAGCATAAGAGCGATGAGTACTCCATAGAATAGTATTTACAAACAAGGTAACCTCATAGAAGGTGACTGTATGGCTACTTTAGAGTGGATGGTTACAGAAGGCCTCTCAGAGCAGGTGACATCTTAACAAAGGTGTGAATGACAGAGTTACCCACCCATTAAGAAAACTGGGGGGAGAGCTTTCCAGGTACAGAGAACAGCTAGAGCAAAGGCCCTGCTATGGACAGAATTGTGTCCCCCCAAAATTCATATATTGAAAGTCAACCCCTAGTGTTACTATATTTGGAGTAAGGAAGTAGTTTGGTAATCATGCTTAATTAAGCTTAAATGAGGTCATAGGGCAGAGTCCTAATTTGATAAGGTTACTGTCCTTATATGAGAAGATACCAAAGAGTTGAGTGCTCACTCGCTCGCACTCTCTCTCTCTCTCTCTCTCTCCCCTCCTCTACCCCTCCCAACCCCCCCCCCACTCCATCACATGAGGGCACAGTGGTGGCTCACTATTTTAGTAGGTGCCCAATTAGAAAACCATTGAATAAATAGGGAATACGAGTAAAACTTTTCCTTTCAGAGAAGTCATTAACCCAATGTCCTCGATGAGCCAAACCTAAGTGGCATGTCAGCCTTTGAGTTTTAAATATTGTTTACTCTCTGGGTGAATGGTGGGTAGTTTTATTCCCCTCATCTTTTATTATCAGATAGAAATGTGTGTTTAAGGTGAAATCCAAGTTCTTTTTTAAACCTTTCATTCCAAAGATCATTATAATCAAGGAGACAGGAAATCTCCAGATAAGAGGCAGTAGAAGGATGAATTGATAAGAAACTGCAACATTAAGGCATAGAGCTCCTGCATTTCCTCAGCAAAGAGAGACTGTGGAAACTGTGGCCCCCTCTCCCACTTCCCAGAATGACAGGAGGCAAGCCTGGGCTAGTCCTCCCTGCCCTGAAGGGTTGGTGCTGACCCTGCCACCACCAAACACATTGCTTGTGGCCCTGAGCAAACTCTCTTCCTAACTCTATTTTCCCCCAAGGATTAGCTGATGCAAGGGTTTTGATAAGCATTGGCTGATTTCAGTCACTTATATTCATTGCTCAATAAATAAAAGGGCAAGGATCAGCCTGAGATTTGGATAGTGGAGAAAAGTGTTCCTTTTACTTATTTAGAGATAAAAGGGCCAAGAAGAGGAGTCATTGGCCACAGGCTCCCAGAAGGAGGCAGGAGGGAGCTGGGAGGAGTGGGCAGGACTTACAGCTATCAGGGCCCTAATGCCAAACAAGGGCAACCCAGGAAAGGGTTGAAGAAGATGGTGTCGAGAGTGGGCAAAGCACAGGTCGGGTCCCCCACGGGTGACGACTGTCAACGAAAAGAGTCAAACTCTGTAAAACATTTGAAGAGATTTACTCTGAGCTAAATACTAGTGGCCATGGCCTGTGACACAGCTCTCAGGAGGTCCTGAGAACACGTGCCCAGAGTGGTCTGGGCAAGCTTGGTTTTATACATTTTAGAGAGGCATGAGACATCAATCAAATACACGTTAAGAAATGCATTGGTGCCGGGCGCGGTGGCTCACGCCTGTAATCCCAGCACTTTGGGAGGCCGAGGCGGGCGGATCACAAGGTCAGGGATCGAGACCACGGTGAAACCCCGTCTCTACTAAAAATACAAAAAAAAAATTAGCCGGGCTCGGTGGCGGGCGCCTGTAGTCCCAGCTACTCAGGAGGCTGAGGCAGGAGAATGGCGTAAAACCCAGGAGGCGGAGCTTGCAGTGAGCCGAGATCGCGCCACTGCACTCCAGCCTGGGCGACAGAGCGAGACTCCGTCTCAAAAAAAAAAAAAAAAAAAAAAAAGAAATGCACTGGTTTGGGGCCGGGCGTGGTGGCTCACGCCTGTAATCCCAGCACTTTGGGAGGCCGAGGCGGGCGGATCACAAGGTCAGGAGATCGAGACCACGGTGAAACCCCGTCTCTACTAAAAATACAAAAAATTAGCCGGGCGCGGTTGTGGGCGCCTGTAGTCCCAGCTACTCGGGAGGCTGAGGCAGGAGAATGGCGTGAACCCGGGAGGCGGAGCTTGCAGTGAGCCGAGATCGCGCCACTGCACTCCAGCCTGGGCGACAGAGCGAGACTCCGTCTCAAAAAAAAAAAAAAAAAAAAAAGAAATGCATTGGTTTGGTACAGCAAGGTGGGACAACTCAAAGCAGGGGCTTCCAGGCTACAGGTGAGTTTAAACATTTTCTAGTTGACAATTGGTTGCGTTTGTGTAAAGACCTGGGATTGATAGAAAGGGAATGTTCTGGTTAAGCTAAAAGATTGTGGAGACCAAAGTTCTTTTGAAGCCTTATAGTGGCTGCCCTTAGAGACAATAGATGACAAATGTTTCCTATTCAGATCTTTGTTAATCTCTTCAGGATTGGGAGGGTCTGAAAAAAAAAAAAGAGAGAGAGAGAGAGAGAGATCTAGCTATGTTAATAGAGATTCTTTACAGATGCACATTTTCCCCTACAAAGGACAGCTTGGCACGGCCAGTTTTAAACATGGCAAAGAGACACGTTTCCAGGCAAAATATTTTTCTTTCTTCTCTCGTAATGTTATGCCAGAGTCAGGTTGGAAAGTCTCCATATATAGGGTTAAATAAAACCCATCTGATGAGAATTTATGATTTGTAGGGCCCGACTCCCCAGACCCCTTAGATAGGAATTAGAGCAAGTTAGAAAAAAAATCTGAGTTTAGTCCTCATGGCAAAATGGAACAAGCCATTTGCTCACGTGCTCTTTCCCATCTTTGGGATAATGGCATCAGGGATCAGATTACCTGGGCACAAACCGCACCTTTGCCATCTGAAAGCTGTGTGAACTTAGGAAAGTCACTTAACCTCTCTGTTGTCTGGTCACCTCATCTGTCAAATGGAGATAAAGTAATGTTACCTGATAGAATTATCATGAGGATAAATAAGTCAGGACATGCAAAGCACTGCCTGTCATAAAGGAAGCACTCAATAACCATTAGTTCTTATCTTTGACATGCTGATAAAGGTATTTTCCCACATACCTAGCAGAGTGGTTTTTAAAATATTTTTTAAATAATAATAAGGTCATCATATATTTTGTTTTCTAAAATATTTTCATCCTATGATCTCATTTTAACTTTCCAGCAAATATATGATATTGAAACTTTAGATGCAAAAGTACTTTGGAATTGTAGGAGACTTGGTGAGTCACTTTTATTTATTTATTTATTTATTTATTTATTTATTTGAGACAGGATCTTACTCTGTCACTCAGGCTGGAGTATAGTTGTGCAATCATTGCTCACTATAATCTCCAGTTCCTGGGCTCAAGTGATCCTTCCACCTCACCCTCCCCAGTAACTGGGACTACAAGCATGCACCACCATACTCGGCTAATTTTTATTTTTATTTTTAGTAGATATAGGGGTCTCTCCATGTTGCCCAGGCTGGTCTTGAAGTCCTGGCCTTGTTGAGCCACTTCTAAGGAAAATTGGCTCAGACCTGCTTGTGGCAGCCTTAGTCAATGAGTTTCTTACCACCTGACTCCCACTCTCCCGCCACTAGTAATTAGATCGGGGTGGGCACCTGATCCAATGACAGCCAATCCCTGGGCTGCACAGTAGTCTATATATCAGCCTGGAGAAAAAAATCTGTTCAACAGAGTCATGCTAGGTTTATCAAAATCTCAAGTCTTAGAAATTTGAATTAAAACATAAAGGTTCTGGGAACATAAATCAGTACAATTACTTTGGGAGCAATATAACAGTGTCTATTCAAATTTTAAAACGTCATAATCTCTGACTCAACAGTATTATTTCTGATATGTAACCTAAAGAAATATGTACCACATAAGCCAGGCACGGTGGCTCACGCCTGTAATCCCAGCCCTTTGGGAGGCCGAGGTTGGCAGATCACGAGGTCAGGAGATTGAGACCATCCTGGCTAACATGGTGAAACCCTGTCTCTACTAAAAATACAAAAACAAAATTAGCCAGGCATGGTAGCGGACGCCTGTAATCCCAGCTACTCCAGAGGCTGAGGCAGGAGAATAGCATGAACCCAGGAGGCGGAGCTTGCAGTGAGCCTAGATCACACCACTGTACTCCAGCCTGGGTGACAGAGCAAGACTCCGTCTCAAAAAACAAAAAAAAAAAAAGAAAAGAAATATGTATCACAAAAAGACACATCCAAGGATGTTTTGCACCATTGCTTATTGACAAAGCTTGGAAATATGGAAACAACCTAAATATCCACTGGAAATGACCAAATAAATTGTGATATATCATTCAATAGAATGCAGAAGGATCACTTCAACCCAGAAGTTCAAGACCAGCGTGGGCAACATAGCAAGACCCTGTCTCTATAAAAAATAAATAATAAATAAACAAATTTAAATACTGTCTTTAAATTTCCAAAATGAGAATAGTAAGTTACAGTAGCCAAATATTTTTTGACAGGACATAAAAAGCACTAACCGTAAAATAAACAACTGGTAATTGGACATAAAAGCTCATGTTTACTCAAAGACATTATTAACAGAAAAGGTAAACCACAGACTGGAAGAACTTATTTTATAAAATATATATTGAACTAAAGTTTTTTTTTTTGTTTGTTTGTTTGTTTAGACAGAATCTCGCTCTGTCACCGAGGCTGGAGTGCAGTGGCACTATCTCGGCTCACTACAACCTCCACCTCCTGGGTTGAACCGATTCTCCTGTCTCAGCCTCCCAAGTAGCTGAGACTATACAGGCGTGTGCCACCACGCCCAGCTAAATTTTGTATTTTTAGTATTTTTAGTAGAGACAGGGTTTTGCCATGTTGGCCAGGCTGGTCTTGAACTCCTGACTTCAGGTGATCTACCCACCTCGGCCTCCCAAAGTGCTGGGATTACAGGCGTGCGCCACCACACCCGGCTAAATTTTATATTTTTAGTAGAGACAGGGTTTTGCCATATTGGCCAGGCTGGTCTTGAACTCCTGACCTCGTGATCCACCTGCCTCGGCCTCCCGAAGTGCTGGGCTTACAGGCGTGAGCCACCGTGCCCAGCCAGAAGTAAGGATTTATATCAAGAATTCCTAAAAATAATTAGGGGAAAAAAGTGGACAAAAGAACATGCAATTGAGCATGTACTTCACACACACACACACAAAGGTTCATGTGGATAACATGCAGATGAAAATGTGCTCAATATTGTCAGTGTCTGGCTTACTTTCTGTACTAGTTGCCATAAGCCCAGGCAAAGGATGTAGGCAGTAGAGCTAATGGAAAGGAAAGATGGCAAATCTGACTTTGGACATTTAGTGTCTGTGGGACACACAGGGGAAGATGTACAACAGGCAATTAGATGTGTGGATCCAGAGGCAAAGAAAGAGGTTTGGGTTTAAAAAGAGATATAACAGTAAAAGATATGGGAGAGGATGAGCTCACTTGAGGACACTGCCTTGAGTGAGAAGGAAGGAAAGCTTAGGAAATAACCTACTTTTTTTTTTTTTTTTTTTTTTTTTTTTGGAGAGACGGAGTTTCGCTGTTGTTGCCCAGGCTGGAGTGCAATGGCGTGATCTTGGCTCACTGCAACCTCCACCTTCCAGGTTCAAGCAATTCTCCTGCCTTAGCCTCCCGAGTATCTAGGATTACAGGCACATGCCACCACACCTGGCTAATTTTTGTATTTTTAGTAGAGACGGGGTTTTGCCATGTTGGTCAGACTGGTCTTGAACTCCTGACCTCAACTGATCCACCCACCTCGGCCTCGAAAAGTGCTGGGATTACAGGTGTGAGTCACCACACCGGGCAAGAACCTGCATTTTCAAAAAGGACAGCAGGGAAGAGGCCTCAATAAGAGAGACTTTGAATTTTGAATGGCCAGAGGTTCACCCTGGGATGCCAACATTTAGTCAAAACAACCAGACAGTTGGGTAACAGAACCCTTGGGGTCTAAGCCTTTCAGGAGAACACTGAACTAGAAGTTCCTCTTTGGTGTCTAAAAGCCAGAAGATTCAGAAGTTCCAACTTTTCAGCTCCTGAAGATTTTGTGAACATGAATCAGGTCTCATGAAGCTTTTTGGAGAAGGATCAATATGCAATGAATACAGGTGATCTCAAGAGGCACAAGCCCAGAGGACTCCAACTGTCTACCTTTGAGTACAAGATGCAGGAGACTTCTTAAACACAAAAGTGTTTCCCCTTCAACTCAGGATCAATACTACTCACTTTTACCCCATGGGCCAAATTTCTATGTATTTTTATTAAAAGTGAAGAAAATTCAGGCTTCGGAGTTGCAATTCACCTAAGTATAAGCCCTGAAGCTTCAGAACCACGACTAGGAAATTACCACCTCACCTATCTTTAGCCTTGATTACTGCGGTCTTGACAGAATGTAGGAAGTAGAGCTGATGTGAAGGGAAGACAGAAAGTCTGATTTTAGACATTTAGAGTCTAAGGTGCCTGTAGGACACACAGGGGGTAGTTATACAACAGGATCCAGAGTTAAGAAAAGAGATCAGGATTAAACAGAAGACATATGATAGTAAAAGATAGGGGAAAGGATGCTGGTTATTCCTGGAGATAATCGACACAACTAATAGCCTCTAAAGTGTTACATGATTCAAAGTACATTCCACAATCTGTTCTTTTATCTTCTGAATCAGGGAGCAACCCGGTTAAAGTTTTTAGGAAGGGACAAGCAGGCTATTTTTCAAAAGAATGACAGGGCCTCTCTTCTGAACAGCTCAATTAAGAGGGTCAGGAAAAGGGAACGAGAAGGACGATGAACATGAAACCCTCATTGGTCTGGATCTAGGTCTCTGATGATATTGAAAACTGCACCCCATGCACATACCACCAACAATGGATCTGTCAGAATCCCCAGTAGCTGAAATGAGGCAGAAGAGATGTGTGCCCTCGGCTTCCAAAAAGAAAAAAATAATAATAATAACCCATGCATTACAGATTTGGAATATGCTTTCAATGAATAAATATATGGAGATGATTAAAAGATGTACATGGCAAATAGCTGGCCAGACAGGCACTGACATGGATGTGCCATAGGCTTATGTATTTACAAAACACAATGTAATAGAAATGGACATCATACTTTGCATTTATATAGCAAGTATTTCTCCAAGGACCTCAAAGGATTCTACAGCCATTACTTGATTCATCCTTGTTACATGCTTGTAAAATGAAGGCGAGGCAAGGATTACTCATCCCATTTTATTAAAGAGGAAGCAGAAGCCCCAAGAGGATCCATAGATTGGCCAAGGGCATATTGTGAGTCATTTATTTGCTCAAAATCATGTAGGGGCTGAAATTCGTCCTAAATTGTCCTTACACCTGCTGATTTTTACCTGCAGACTTCTGTTTCTCAAGCTTGTGTTTGTGATTCAGGCCATCAAATGGGCAGTGTTAAAGGAAGGGTATAAACTGGGGAAGTGAAGAGGTTAGCAAGCATTTGGCATTTCACTTTTCCTTCAGTAGACAAATGCTTCTGCATTCTTATGGACAGGCACAGTGCTCTTTACAACCACGTGGAGAAAATGTTCCTATCATTGTTGCACTGGAACCAAGAGACATGGCTCCATGTTAATACTCGCCAGTTAATGACTGCCCACAATGCATGTATTTTTTGTTTTCATTTGTCTTTTCCACATGCACATTTTTAATGTGCACTTTATATTCATTATGTCATTTATCTTGCAACTACTATATGAGCTAGATATTTCCTTGCAAAATTAAGAGACAGGCTTAAAGAGATTAGATGACTTGTCCATGGTCCCATAACAAACAAGTTTAGACTTGGGATTTGAGTGAGTTTTTGCTGATTTGAATAGATGTGCACTTCTACCATGTTTTACCGATAGAACTTCACTTCCACAGCCAGCAGGGGTCCTACAGTCAGGCATAGCCTAGAGATGTATAAGAAAGCTGGGGCCAGCCTGGGTGCCTACCTCACACACATGTTCTGAATGACAGCCCAGGGTAAATGCAGAGATTATTCCATTCTCCCCAGACAAATACATGGGATACGGCCCCACCTCAGCCACTCTGATTGCCAGGGTAGTTTGGGCCTTCCTGGTCCCAGATTCACACCTTGCATCTGACCCAAGCCCAAGCTAGCGGCAGTGCCAGCTGAGCTTCATAAACAGGGGATGGAAAGGAAGAACGATAACCTAGAAGCTACTCCAGGGCGCTCTTCTCCCACTTGCACCGACCACTACTAATTGGCATCTGAGTTCCAACCATCGCTGGGCAGTAAGGATAGGGTCTGTCTCCTGGGGGCGCCCATTCTTCACAGAGTGGAAAACTGAGGCTCACACATGTTCAAAGTTACCAAGGAAATCAGAAAGCGAAAAAGCATCAGGGGCTATTTTCCCCAATGTTTTCTGTAATTTTGATTTTAACCATTAGAATGTGCTATTGCAAGTGGTAGAGAAAGCCATCCTCTGAAAATGCAGAATGGAAAAGAAAAATTCTGAGATGTATTATTATCCCCATTCTCCAGATAAGAAAAGTGATGCTCAGAGTGTAAATAGCACATACTAAAGCCAGGATCCGAACGTGGATCTGTGGAAGTCATGCCCTTTCCATCAAGCCTCACTAACCTCCAAAGAGTTTGATGGTGTATCCGTCTCCTGATGATGCCATCCCGGTGGTGTCAGAGGAGGCTTTGAGCGCAGCCTCAGAACAGCAGTATGAGTTTTAGATGCAGAGAAGGCCAAATGTTGGTAAGATGCCCTTCTGTGAAATACTGCAGTTACTGGGGCTGGCACTGGGATGCAGCCTCTGCAGTGCTGTGACTCTCAGGGTTTGCTTGCCAGCCAGTGCTGTCCACAAACATAAGTCACATATTGATAGAGTTTGGAAATTTGCCCCACCCAAATCTCATGTTGAAAAGTCATCCCCAGTGTTGGACATGGGGCCTGGTGGGAGGGGAGGGGATCATGGGGGTGGATTTCTCATGAATGATTTAGTACCATTCCCTTGGTGCTGTTTTTGTGATAGTGAGTGAGTTCTCGTAAGATCTGGTTGTTGAAAAGTATGTGGCACCTCCCCTCCTCTCTTACTCCTGCTTTCTCCATGTGATGTGCCTGCTCGCTCTTCACCTTCCACCATGATTGTAAGATTTCTGAGGCCTCCCCAGAAGCAGATGCCGCTATATTTCCTGTACAGCCTGCAGAACAATGAGCCAATTAAACCTCTTTTCTTTATAAGTTACCCAGTCTCAGATATTTCTTTATAGCAATGCAAGAACGGACTAACACACATACGCAGTATTAAATTTCATGGGAGCCACAGATTCAAGCCACATATGATCTTAAAACATCAGGTACTTACATAAAAATAAGCAAAAAGGAACAGGTGACATTAATTATAATAATACATTTTGGCCGGGCGTGGTGGCTCACGCCTGTAATCCCAACACTTTGGGAGGCCGAGACGGGCGGATCACGAGGTCAGGAGATCAAGACCATCCTGGCTAACACAGTGAAACCCCATCTGTACTAAAAATACAAAAAAAAATTAGCCAGGCGTGGTGGCGGGCGCCTGTAGTCCCAGCTACTTGGGAGGCTGAGGCAGGAGAATGGCGTGAATCCGGGGAGCGGAGCTTGCAGTGAGCTGAGATCGCGCCACTGCACTCCAGCCTGGGTGACAGAGCAAGACTCTGTCTCAAAAATAATAATAATAATAATACATTGTATTGAAACCAATAGAGCCATTAGATTGCCATTTCAACATGTCATCAATATGAAAAATATCAATGAGATACTTTACATATTCTTATTCTTTTTATCTAGGTCCTCGAAACATGTCACCATTTGGACAAGCCACATTTCAATCGCTCAACATCCGCAGGTGGCCAGTGGCTTTCACATCGGATAGTGCTAATCTAGAAGGATAGGATGGCTCAGAAAGCTTGGACTGTGGATTGCGGATCTTGACTCCGATCAACTGCCAGGGTGACTTAGCAAAGGGCTTGAAAGGTTAGACACTATTTCATTTCCATCTCATGCCAGTTACTAGACTCTGCTTTCTCAGTTTCTTCATCTATAAAACAGAGATAATAACAATATCTATCTCGTAGGCTTTTGTGAGGATGAAATGAGGAAGTGCTTAGAACAGAAACGGGCACAAAGTAAGCAATATAAAGTCATTCGCTATGTTTTTCTTATTTCCCCTGGGACTCTGTTTTCTTTTCTGTAAAATAAGGCTATTGAAAACAGATAAGCATTGAGATCCCTTCTTGCTCTTATTCAATGAAAACCCTGGGTGGGAATCCAATTCTAGTGCTGTCTTATCTCTGTGCATTCGTTCTGAAGCATGCACTGGGCAGGGCCTCACATCCAGACTGTTTTATAGCAGAGGCTTGCAAGGTGCTGCTGTGGCTGCCTTAAAGTTGGGTAGGCAGAAGGACTTGCCTCATTTGTTGTCAGTGTTAGAAGCTTGTTCCCTCTGTCCTGGGTTCACGCTGACTTGCTCCCTGGACAGCCTCCACATTCTCACAGTTGTCCTCCACAGACACAAAGTTCCCAGTTATAAACCCTCACGTATTTGAATCTCTAAGCTAGAAGAAATCCAAGCTGGACCTGGAGTTTGGGGGAAAACTCATCCATTTCCAAGTTTCTTCAGCACCAGCTAATAGAAAAGAATCTCCCCGGGAATGACAACCCTGCAGCTTTGCACAGCAGCTGTTCTTGGGGCTGAGAGAGGGATGGGAAGCTGAGTGGTCAAAAGGACAAGCCCTTGAAAAGTTGTGAATGAAGATGCTGAAGCCCCGGCAATAGACATTCTAGCTCAGGAAAGTCCAGCTGTCTGGCTTCTTTCCCCTAGAGATCAAACTGAAGAACTGTAGAAATTCAAGGTGGAGACTAACCAGGGAATCAGACACCTCCTGCCCAGAGAGGCTGGCAGAGACGAGTGCATCTCAAACTCATCTCCAGGGATCTCTCCAATTCACTCAGAAGCTGGAGTCTCTGCTACTTCTTGGAGGTCAGGGGTCTGCAGACTGATGTGTCTTCATGCCAGGAATTCTTCCTCCCCATTTTACCGAACAGAGGAATGGCAGGGCTGCTCTTCTCAAAAGAGAAGAACAAAACCATGGCCCCTCCTGCCAAGCAGCGGTTTCCTCCCAGCTGTTCATGTAGATTTGCTGAGAGCTACATTCTCCCATATCAGCAAGCCCTTAATCAAGAGCCCACCCTGAAAAGAGATATGCCAAAGAATTGGAAGTCACAGACCTACCCATGAGAAAGGACTCCAGACCAATCACTGGGCAACAGTGAAACCAAACACCATCTTGGTCCTGATGGAGGAAGGAATGAAACACAGAGACTCTTACACTCAGCCATCATTGGCTATTAGGAGAACCAGACCCTGACTCCTCGAGCCTTCTCTAGGCTGAACTAAAGAGCTGTTTTCCATCTCCCAGACACAGTTACTGAATCTGACATATTTCAATATTCTGGCCTGGCTGAATGCCTACTATGGACTGAATGTTTGTGCCCCTGCAAAGTTCATATGTGGAAACCCTACCCATCCCCTTGACGTGATGCTATTAGGAGCAGGAGCCTTTGGGAGGTGATTAGGATTAGAAGAGGTCATGAGTTTGGTGCCCTTGGAGTCACAAGAGAGCCTCAGCTCCCCACTCTCTCCTGGGGAGGATACAATAAAAGAAGCTGGCAATCTGCCCAGAAGAGGGCCCTCACCAGAACCCTGCCCTGCTGGCACCCTGATCTCAGACTTCCAGCCTCCAGAACTATGAAAAATGTTACAAATGTCTGTTCTTCCTAAGTGACCCAGTTCGTGATGTTCTGTTGCAGCAGCCCGAATGGACTAATACGGTGCTCCTCGACTGCTGAGGGGCTGCGTTCTCCCTTTGTGGCCTACGTGGCCGAGCTGCACATATAAAAAGCTCCTGAATGCCACTATTTTCATCAGAAGGGCAGGTGGTGCACTAATCACGTGGAGGTGCCACCATGGGTGCCTCTGTCAGCGCCACCATCCCATACCCATCAACTTCACCACACCCTCAGCCCCCGTCGAGCTGGGGCGACAGAATGCTGAGATGGGAGAGGTCTTCCTCATACAACAGCCAAACAACATCACCCCAACCCAGGCAAGTCCCAAAGGGAGTTTCCTGTCTGCCCCCATGAAGGGAAATGAGGGCCCTGCTTGTCCTGGACCACGGAGAACTGGAATGTGGAGAGGCAGAGAGAGCTGGATATTTCTGCACGGCAAGAGCAGGAGTTTTTCACTCTGAAGCCACCTGTGGTCCCCGGTCTCAGAGCCTCTCCAGGCCTGTTCCTTCTGCTCATTAGGTAAATGTGCCAACACAAGGAAAGAAATCAAGATCTATTTAGCTTTTCCCACTGGCCCTGTCAATCGTTCCGAGGAAGACAGCTCCTGCCACACAGCTCAGGAAATGGGCCCCAGAGGGCCAAGAAACAGTTCCATCCCGTAAATGTATTTACACAGCACAGTGCTTGTTCTTCACGTTTCACCGGCAGCCCACCTCTCCCGAGTGCCCGGGGAAGTTTTATCACCTGGGAGGGCATGCGCCGCTGCTCCACCAAGACCCTCCTTGATCATCAGAACAGACAGATTGTGCAGAGACGCGGCCTCCCTTGGCGAGGTGAGGAAAGGCAGCTCCGGGGCTGACAGAAGGTGGCAGCTCCAGGGTTGACAGAAGGTTCTCCAGCCAACAGGAGAGGGCTGGGCCCGTGGCACCCACAGAACATTTCTGAACACCCACTGTGCTCCCTGGCTGGGGCTGCCTCCTCTGGCAGCTCTTCTCAAGATCAAGGGGGAGATGTGGGTTCTGGTTACAGCATCTTTGAAAAGGCTACCACTTGGAAATTTCGGGAACAGGCAGAAGTATGGGGGATCAAGATCAAGATCGGACAGGCAAGACTGTATTAAAAAGGCTAGGCATTCCAGAGTTTTCAGAGCTGCAAGGGGAGTTCAAACACTATCCAGTCCTCTTGAACATTGTACAGAGGAGAAAACTGAGCTTCAGAGAAAATAAGAGTCTATTCCATAGTAGTTAATAAGACCGAGGGCTTTGGAGCCAGTTTGAACTTGGTTGTAACCCCAGCTCTACAACTTGCTTGCTCTATAACCTGGAATTTGATCTCCATAAGTCTCCATTTTCTCATTTGTAAAATGTATATGAGAAAACTTCCCTCGTATGTTTTGTAAGGTTCACATGAGATAAGGAAGTAAATAAAGCACTTAGCGTAGGAATTGAACAATTTGTGGTAAACGTCATCATTATAATTACGTAATTTGGCCAAAGTCATCCAGAGAATTCTTATCCGAGGCAGAACTCAAATTCAGTTCTTTCAACTCCTAGAGCAGTGTTCACTTTCCAGTGATCAAAAAGACCTTCAAAGTGAAGTCACTTTCTTTATCATTTAGGAATTTCATTCATCTACTAATACCAGTGGCTTAGAGAAATTAGGGTTGTATTCTCTTGTCAATCTAAATAACAAAGAGAAGTGCTCTAAAAGAAAAGGTGTTTATTTGGGAATAAGCATTGTAATGGAAATACATATGCCATAGTAAACTATGTGTATATTCAGGGAAGACAAAGGTTTTTAAAGGAGAAAATGAGGAGAATTGCATAACTGTTTTGAAATAATTATCCTTGGATACAAAGACCAATGACAAGGATGATGCCAGTCCGAGGTTAAACAGGCAGTTGTTGGGTAGATGTCCTTGCAGAAGGATTTTTTGTGTAAAGTTGCAATGCCCTTTGCACAAGGTTGTGGTTTTTACAGTCTTCTGTGATAGCTTTTGTTACCAGGCATATAAGCATGAGAAACCTCTCTACATAGCCTCTCTGGCTCTATTTGTTAGATTTTTCTTGATATTAATGACTCCATTTTCATCTTAGCACCTTTCACCGCCCACATAAAGTAAAACCAAAGGTAAGTAGTAGAGGATTGGTAAGGAAGCACCGTGAATCCAGACTTCTCTATTTTTCTACCAACCTGAGCTCTTTGTTTTTATCCTCAAGGTCGCAAGATAGTTGCTGTGGTTCCAGCCATCGGGAGGAAATGGAGTGGAAAGGGGCGATGGGGCATTCCTTTGAGTATAGTTATAGTTAGCCCCCTTTAAAAAGATTTCCTGGAAGCCCCATTCTGTGGCGTTTGCTTCTAACTGGAAGCCCTGGATGCAAGGAAAGTTGGACAATGCCTGATAAAGCCAGGGAATTATTTACAAAGAAGGGGAGAATGAATACTGTAACAGCAATGAACAATCTTAGCCTTTCAGCCACACTCTCTGAGATAATGGGGTGTCACCCTTCACATCTGCCTCCCACCCAGGACCTCTGGAGGAGTCTCTGAGTGTTTCCCATTTAAGCTTGTGGCTGCCCAGTGTCCCAGCCTGGTCCAGGATCAGTGTCTTACTGCCCCACAGCACCTGGCCCATGCTTTGGCCCATGTCACTCACTGACAAGGACTTTGTGCAAAAGCAAAAGTGCAAAGGAGGGACTGCTGGAGGAGAGCCCTACCTTGCCCACAGCTTCCCTTGGTGCCTATAAGTTTAGAGGATGAGTTCTTTTTTCTTCCCTTTAATTAGAGCCAATCTGAATAACACAGAGCAAACACCTTTGTGAGTCATTTTGTAAGGAAAATTTTGCCTCTTCTGCCCCAAACCCTCCAAAGGTACTCTGTTTCTCTCACAGTAAGAGCCAGAGTTCTTGTGCTGACCTGCCAGGCCATAGAAAATCTCCCCTAGGCACCTCTTTAGCTTCTCCCCTTTACTCTGCTCCTGACACCACAGCCTCCTTGCTGTTTCTCAAACACACCAGGACACTCCACGCTCCCAGGGCCTTAGCACTTGCTATTCTCTTGCCTGGAATGCTCTGTCCCTTGGCATCTGAATGGTTCCTCGTTCACCTCCTGTAAGGCTTTGTTTAAAGGTCATCTTCCTTTTTTTTTTTTTTTTTTTTTTTTTTGAGATGGAGTCTTGCTCTGTTTCCCAGGCTTCGTGTGATCTCAGCTCACAACCTCCACCTCCCAGGTTCAAGCGATTCTCCCACCTCAGCCTCCCAAGTAGCTGGGATTACAAGCATCTGCCATCATGCTCAGCTAATTTTTGTATTTTTGTATTTTTCTAGAGACGAGGTTGTACCATGTTGGCCAGGCTGGTCTTGAACTCCTGACCTCAGGTGATCCACATGCCTTGGCCTCCCAAAGTGCTGGGATTACAGGTGAGAGCCACTGCACCTGGCCAAATGTCACCTTCTCAATGAGGTTGCACTGACCACTCTTTAAAACCATAATTCCCTAGGCACTCCCAAACTCTCCTCTCACTTCCCATAGCACTCATCACCTCCTAACTTTCCATGCACTTCATTTATTTATGTTTGTCATATTGCTGTGTAATGTGTTTCTTATGCCTATTTATTTATATATTATGAGGGAAGAAAGTTCTGTCTGTTTGGTTTACAGCTGTACCCTCAGCATGTAAATAAGAGCCTGACGCACGAAGCAAATTCTTAAGTATCTATTGAATAAGTGCACACATAAGCGTAGCTCAGTCTTGGGACAAATTAGAATCTCCAGTCAAAGAAGGCAATTGACAAAAAAGGAATAGATAAGTATCTGAAGTAACCAGCAATAAAAAAAAGAGCATCCATATAAAGTCAGATCAAGAAAATGGCCATCTTAGAGAAGACACAGAAAATTAATGATCTGGATTTATGGTACTGCTTTCTCACCCAGATGAGTAAACACATTAGCTATCCACTCTCTAGGTAATTGTTGTCACACCCATTCAGAGGAAGGGGATGCTAAGACCCAGGAATGGCCAGTCCAGTATCTCCTATGGTCCTACTAAATGACCCAGCATCTTAGATCCTGGCTCAAGAGACCATAGCCTAAAAGAAAGTGGGCTCTGTCCCAAACTGGCTGCCACCAGGACAATTGTTCATTTTCTTTTACCTTCAACTTTCTGTTGACTGTGTCCCTGCTCCTAAGCTGCTCATTTACTCTATGGCTTCCACAGGCATCCCTTTACCTATGTATGGGCACTTTTCAAAATAAGACTACCTTGTGACTGAAAGTAGTCAAAAGGACTTAATCAGAAAATGGACAGCCATGCCCCCTCCCATTCATATGCCTCAATACTCACATTTGAGGGGTGCCCAGGTGATGAGAGAATTAAATCTCTGTCCCTAAGTCAGCTAGAAATTGGTTTTTTCTTCTCTTGCTGAAAAGTTAGAAAGTGATTTTGAAAATGCAATGCAGAGAAAGTAGTCTTTCTTTTCCTCTCTCCTCTAACCATGGAAATATCCACTACCAGAGCTTGATTAATGTTAAATATGACCTTTCGCAAAGTTTCTTGGCAGTTAATTTATGATACTTCCAGATTCTAATGTATCAGGCAGTGGCTGTTTATGCGTTTGATGAAGTAGTCTTTGTCCAGAGTTGATATGTTTTACCAGAACTTCTGTAGCTCGCTTTTCCTTTCTCTCTCTTGCTGTTTCAATCTCTCTTTCAGTCTAACTTTGTGCTTGGGTATTTAATCAATTTGACTGGGAAGAAAACATGAATATATTTATGAATTCTCAGTCCCTAAGTTGTCATGCATGCTGTATTAGCTTATTACTGTATCTCCAAGATAATTCTTTCCTCTCATCTCCCTACACCTGTGCTTTTGAGTTCAGGGAGATCTCAGCTCAACCAAAATTACTTTTAATGTTTGGTTTGCTACAAGAGCTGCTTTGAGGGTTTCTGTCTTGAACAGGTGTATCTTGTCTTTGCATCCTTATTGCTTTTGCCTTTATTCTTCACTGTCTCTGAAAAAAAGAAATCTAGTGAACTAGATGTGAGCTCCAAAAGGTTGTTTCAGCCCAAGAATGTAACTAAGCTTAATGAGTGGAGGAGAAGCCAACAAATGGGTGCCTGGGATGCAAGGAACTCAGGATGCTTCACCTTAGAAAGTACATGATGATAGTCAATTACTACATGAAAGTTTCAGGATATCAGAGATTTTAGCCTGTCTTTTCCAGAACCTAGAATGGTGCTTGGTGCAGAGTAGTTGTACAATTTTTGTGGAAAGAAAGAAGGAAAGTGAGATATCAAGCAAGGGAAGGAAGACCACAGTCTCTAATACAATGACCTTTAAATCTTTTACTAGAGTTTGGTAAATAGCCCATGAGGCCGTTTTTGGATTTTTATAATAAAAGCTCAGGGAACTGCCAGAATCTTCTTACCTTTCTTTTCTTTGCCACTACCTGAGAAACTGTTATAGGTGTTATAGGTGCTGAGAACACCTTTCCCTGAGTCCTGGAGCTCCCTCTATGCTGTCAAACCAGGTGTCTGCACTTGGACCAGCATCTTTAAATCTTTGAATGCATCACGAATGGCTTTACCTACAACAGTGAGGACAGGAAGAGGCCAGCAACCAGAGTAGAGCGAAAGCTCCACTAAGTGGCATCAAAGGCCCAGGTGAAGCAGGAGAACATAGATTGATGAGAACTATGTGGTTACTCCAAAACTATTCTGCAACCTAGAGAAAGAGCAGGGGAAAGGGACAATTAAGTTTGCCCAAGGTTAGGAATCAGCCAAGTAGATGCAACATGAGCTCAAGAAGAAAAAGGAATGGGTGGAACCAGAAAAAAAATGTGGGATTCAGGCTGTAAACAGAGGTGGAAGAAACCAAGGGCTGCATGGGCTCTGTTAGCATTTGGTCTACAAGTTTTATTTTACATTTGCAAATATATAAATCATTGATGAGATGTTTTCTTTTCTAGCCATTTGGGCATAAATTACACACATCCCAATTTTCTTTGTCCTCCCAAGGAGAAAACTGAATGGAGCCAGGCAGAGCTGCTATTCGCGTCACACACCTTCGGAGGCTACTCACACAGTGTGACATCCCAGGACTCTAGAGCAGTAAGCCTCACTTGTGAGACAAAGAGACAGATGTCACTTCTACAGTGTGATTTGAAGGGCAACAGGAAACCTGTGTAGCCTCCCTACCCCATGCCTTCTGTCAACCTTCCATTGTGCCTGAAATTTCCCTATTACTCACTGCTTAGATTTACTGTACAGAAATGCTAATAAAGCACAAATGTTACCTGGAGGTGTCACGCAGCTGAAGCAGTCCAAAAAACTTGAAAGTCAGACCAAGCTAGGGTCAGATCCCAGCTCTCACTCTATAGCAGTGGGATACCTGGCAAATTACTTAGCATCACAAAGACTCTCTATCCTTATTTATAAAAATCTGAACTCTACCTACATTATAGGGTCATGATAAGGCTAACTTGACTAACATGTATAAAGCAACCACCACAGAAACTGATACCTACTGGGGGCCCAAGAGATGTTCCTTCTTTTTATCTTTATCTATGAAAACTGGCATGGTGGGAAAAGCACGGGACAAGAGTCAAGGACCATGGGTTCCAGTCAATGCTGTTCCACTAAGGAGCTGTGTGACCTTCTTAAAGTCACTTTATTTCTCTGGGCTTGAGTTTCCCAGGGACCTGAACTGGATTTATTCATTCAAAAAATGTTATTGAGCTCCCAATATGTGTCCAGGAGCTGTTAATCTGCTTGCATGATGAATAAATGAATGAATGTGTGTGAAATCGTGGTAAGCAATAGACAGATAATTAAAATGTAGTCTTATGATGGAGAGGTCCTGGGTAGCTACTTCAGATGGAGCACCCAGGGAAGACCTGTGGGAGGGGGTGAATTTTATACTGAGGTCTCCAATGACAAGAAGGAGATAGCCATCAAAAGATCAAGGGGAGATGCTGTCCTGGCAGAGGAAACAGCAAATGCAGAGGCTCCCTGAAAAGAAGCAAGCTTGGATGACTTCCAAAGTCCTTTCTAGGACCAATAGCCCTTATCTTGTGTTTTCTGTGGTCAGGATATGAATTTGGATATGACACTAGGATAAGTCAAATGGCAGTCCTTTTATGGGCTGATCACTGCCAGTAAGAGGTAGATAGTGATACAGTTAGACTAGTTATGCTAGGGGCCAGCTGAGCAAGGGAAAATCATAATCCAGACTGGAAAGAGAAAAGTACAGCTAAAAAAGCAAAGACATCATTGGGCTATAAAGAATATTTAGAGACTGGGGCCAATTTCCTTTCAAAGCACCAAGCAGGCCCTTATCATAAGACAGTGACAGAGAAACAATGACAGAAGTTTGCTGCTTGGACAATTGGACACTTTTTTGAAGCCCCTTTACAGCAGCTGAAGAAGGGCAGAACTAAGTCAGGAAGAACATTCCTAGAAGAACTTAGAAATAAGGGTCTGGGGTAGGAATATTTTGGTCTCAGATGACAGAATAGATATTCATTCATTTACCTCACTCATTCACTCATTCAACAAATATTTATTGAGGACCCACTCTTCTAGGCCCTGCTCTTACAGCTGGAGCCATGGTATTGAAGAAAGCAGATAAAAATCCCTAGAAAAAGGCTGGGTGCGGTGGCTCATGCCTGTAATCCCAGCACTTTGGGAGGCCAAGATGGGCGGATCACCTGAGGTTGGGAGTTCGAGACCAGCCTAACCCACATGGAGAAATTCCATCTCTACTTAAAAAAATACAAAATCAGTCGGGCTTGGTGGTGCATGCTTATAATCCCAGCTACTTGGGAAGGCTGAGGCAGGAGAATCACTTGAACCTGGGAGGTGGAGGTTGCAGTAAGCCGAAATCGCACCACTGCCCTCCAGCCTGGGCAACAAGAGCAAAACCTGTCTAAAAGAAAAAAAAAAAATTCCCTAGAAAAGTCCTTACATTCTAGCAGGGAAGATAGATCTTGAGAGGTCAAGATCTTTAACCTGAACAAGCTTAGACCTTTTATTTGCTCTAAATATTGAGTGCCCAGTCTGTGCCTAGTGGCGGGTTAGTTGCTGGGTACTGTGCTGACCACACCTGGTCATGCAAACACATAATAACATATATTGATAGAAAATTTTACTGCCCTCAAACCACTGATCTTCTTTCATCCTCATGCCACCCTACAAGCTCTCAAAGGCAAAGAGGTTTGCTCAGGCTCACCATGCCGAGCGTCTGGACTGCATCCCAGGTCATCTTGCAGTCTAGAGCTCTTTCAGTTATATCACTTTGTTGCTTACTACAGCAGATGTTTTCATTCTGTTGAACTAACCTATATGCACCTTCCCAGACATTATATTGGAAGCAAGAACTGTGAAGAGGCAGGAGCTGAGAGAATTCACTGTGTTGATGTGTGGCAGCAGCTACTCCCAGGTTCCCAGGGCAGCATCCAGTGTCGGTGGTGTCTGCAAGGCAATCGCAGCATCAGTGTTGGGCTGCAGCAACAATGGTGTCTTCACTCCCTTAGTTTTGTTGCATGATTAGGAACATTGCTTCCAGGTGTATAGCCTACAATCCAGATACTCTAGGCTTCCTGAAGATATTCTGAACTACCAATATTCATTTTAATAAATTCTTTTTTGTATGTGCTTAAATCAACCAGATTTGGTTTATGTTGCCTGAAACTACACACTGTGACTGCTATGCTTACAAAATCCTTTGTCCTCATTTACCAGCAGGATAGGCAAAGTTTTCTACAATTAAAAAAAAAAATCCCTAGTGGTTTAAAACCATATGGCTTCTCTCTTGCTCATAGCCCTTGTGCATCCCAGGTTGACTGGATTTTTCCAAATAAATGTTTAAATATTTTGAACTAAATAAAAATGAAAATACAACTGATCAAAATTTGTGGTATGCAGCAAAAGTGGGGTTTTGAAGAAATTTTCTAACATTGAATGCACACATTAAAAAAGAAAAAATATCTAAAATCAATCATTTAAGCTTCTACCTTAGGAAACTAAGGAGGAAACAGAAATGTAAACCCAAAGAAGCATAATACAAAATAATAAAATTAGAGCAGAAATCAATGGAAGTCGAAACGAGAAATCAATAGAGAAAAATCAAAAAAATCAAAAGCTAGTTTTTTCACAAGATCAGTAAAATTGATAAGCCTCTAGTCAAGTTACAAACTACTAGTATTGGAAATAAAAGAGGAGCTACTTCTACTGATCTCGTGATCATTAAAAGCATAATAAAGGCTAGTTTAAAAACATAAGAGCATAATCAAAAGCTAATTATTTTCAAAAGATGAGTAAAATTGGTACACCTCTAGTTAAACTGCAAATTACTAATATTAGAAATTAAAGAGGAGCTATTTCTACTGATCCCGTGAACATTAAAGGTATAATAAAGGAATATAAACAATTCTACGTCTACAAATTTGATAAAATATATGAAATAGACCAATCCCTTGATGGGTATAAATTACTGATACACAGGAAGAAACAGAATATGAATAACCTATATCTATTGAAGAAACTGACTCAATAATTAATAACCTTCCAAAAACAGAAAATACCAAGTCCAGATGGTTTTGCTAGTGAATTCTATCAAACATTTAAGGGAGAAATTATACCAATTCTCTATGATCTCTTTCAGAAAATAGAAGCACACGGAACATTTTCTAACTCTTTCTATGAGGTCAGCATTGTCCTAATACCAAAACAAACCAGAGAAAGACGTTAAAAGAAAGAAAAATTAGAGGCCAATATTTTTCATGAACACTGATGTAAAAATTCTCAACCAAATATTGGCAAATCAAATCCAACAATGTAGAAAAAGAATTATACACCATGACAAATGAGATTTATTCCAGGTATGCAAGGCTGGCTCAACATTAAAAAATTACTTCAGGCCGGGCGTGGTAGGTCATGCCTATAATCCCAGCACGTTGGGAGGCTGAGGCAGGCAGATTGCTTGAGGTCAAGAGTTCAAGACCAGCCTGGCCAACATGGTGAAACTTCATCTCTACTAAAATACAAAAATTAGCCAGGTGTGGTGGTGTGTGCCTTTAATCCCAGCTATTTGGGAGGCTAAGGCAGGAGAATCGCTTGAACCTTGGGGGCGGAGGTTGCTGTGAGCCGAGATTGCACCACTGCACTCCAGCCTGGGCGACCCAATGAGACTCAGTCTCAAAAAATAAATAAATAAACAAAAATCACTTCATGTAATCCATTACCTCAACAGGCTAAAGAAGAAAAATATACAATCATATCAATAGATGCAGAAAAAACATTTGACAAAGTCAAACACCCATTCATTATTTAAGGAAAAAAAATCAGTGGACTTGGAGTAGAAGGAAACTTCCTTACCTTAATAAAGAAAGTCACCCGGCTATCCCCGAGGCCACTGAAGGTCAGCACAATCGTGACGTTCCCTGCACCGGTGGCCTACCTGACCCATCAGCAGAAAGTGTTGAGGCTTTAAAAGGGGGCACTGCCAATATCATACTGAATGGGCAAAAACTGGAAGCATTCCCTTTGAAACCTGGTACAAGACAGGGATGCCCTCTCTCACCACTCCTATTCAACATAGTGTTGGAAGTTCTGGCCAGGGCAATCAGGCAAGAGAGAGAAATAAAGGCTATTCAATTAGGAAAAGAGGAAGTCAAATTGTCCCTGTTTGCAGATGACATGATTGTATATTTAGAAAACCCCATCGTCTCAGCCCAAAATCTCCTTAAGCTGATAAGCAACTTCAGCAAAGTCTCAGGATACAAAATCAATGTGCAAAAATCACAAGCATTCTTGTACACCAATAACAGACAAACAGAGAGCCAAATCATGAGTGAACTCCCATTCACAATTGCTTCAAATAGAATAAAATATCTAGGAATCAAACTTATAAGGGATGTGAAGGACCTCTTCAAGGAGGACTAAAAACCACTGCTCAATGAAATAAAAGGGGACACAAACAAATGGAAGAACATTCCATGCTCATGGATAGGAAGAATCAATATCATGAAAATGGCCAAACTGCCCAAGGTAACTTATAGATTCAAGGCCATCCCCATTAAGCTACCAATGACTTTCTTCACAGAATTCGAAAAAACTACTTTAAAGTTCATATGGAACCAAAAAAGAGCCCACATTGCCAAGACAATGACAAGCCAAAAGAACAAAGCTGGAGGCATCACACTACCTGACTTCAAACTATACTACAAGGCTACAGTAACCAAAACAGCATGGAACTGGTACCAAAACAGAGATATACACCAGTGGAACAGAACAGAGCCCTCAGAAATAATACCACACATCTACAACCACCTGATCTTTGACAAACCTGACAAAACAAGAATTATGTGTTTAGTAAATGGTGCTGGGAAAACTGGCTAGCCATAAGTAGAAAGCTGAAACTGGATCCCTTCCTTACACCTTATACAAAAATTAATTCAAGATGGATTAGAGACTTAAATGTTAGACCTAAAACCATAAAAACCCTAGAAGAAAACCTAGGTAATACCATTCAGAACACAGGCATGGGCAAGGAATTCATGTCTAAAACACCAAAAGCAATGACAACAAAAGCCAGAACTGACAAATGGGATCTAAATAAACTAAAGAGCTTCTGCACAGCAAAAGAAACTACCATCACAGTGAACAGGCAACCTACAGAATGGGATAAAATTTTTATAATCTACTCATCTGACAAAGGGCTAATATCCAGAACCTACAAAGAACTCAAACAAATTTACAAGAAAAAAAACAAACAACCCCATCAGAAAGTGGGCAAAGGATATGAACAGACACTTCCCAAAAGAAGACATTTATGCAGCCAACAGACACAGGAAAAAAATGCTCATCATCACTGGCTGTCAGAGAAATGCAAGTCAAAACCACAATGAGATACCATTTCACACCAGTTAGAATGGAGATCATTAAAAAGTCAGGAAACAACAGGTGCTGGAGAGGATGTGAAGAAATAGGAACACTTTTACACTGTTGGTGGGACTGTAAACTAGTTCAACCATTGTGGAAGACAGTGTGGAGATTCCTCAAGGATCTAGAACTAGAAATACCATTTGACCCAGCCATCTCATTACTGGGTATATACCCAAAGGATTATAAATCATGCTGCTATAAAGACACATGCACATGTATGTTTATTGTGGCACTGTTCACAATAGCAAAGACTTGGAACAAACCCAAATGTCCATCAATGACAGACTGGATTAAGAAAATGTGGCACATATACACTGTGGAATACTATGCAGCCATAAAAAAGGATGAGTTCATGTCCTTTGTAGGGACATGGATGCAGCTGGAAACCATCATTCTCAGCAAACTATTGCAAGAATAGAAAACCAAACACTGCATGTTCTCACTCATAGGTGGGAATTGAACAATGAGAACACTTGGACACAGGAAGGGGAACATCACACACCAGGGCCTGTTGTAGGGTGGGAGGAGGCAGGAGGGATAGCATTAGGAAATACACCTAATTTAATTGACAAGTTAATGGGTGCAGCACACCAACATGGCACATGTATACATATGTAACAAACCTGCACATTGTGCACATGTACCCTAGAACATACAGTATAATTTTAAAAATTTTAAAAAAAGAAGCGGGCGCTGCACCACCTCGAGTTGTGGTGCATCCAAAGCGACAAATACCAATACTTTGCTTATCTGATGAGAGCCTGGTTTGAAGAACATAAGAATGAAAAGGATATGATGAAGGCCACCCAGCTGCTGAAGAAGGCTGAGGAAGAATTCTGGTATTTTCAGCATCCACAGCCATACACCTTCCCTGACTCTCCTAGGGGTGCCTCCTATGTGACATATGAGTGCTACGAGGTACCAGAATGGTGCTTAGGAGACTGGCATCCTTCTGAGAAGGCAGTGTATCCTGATTACTTTGCCAAGAGAAAACAGTGGAAGAAACTGCAGAGGGAAAGCTGGAAACGAGAGGTTAAGCAGCTACAGAAGCAAATGCCACCTGCCCAAAAGGAAGGTGATTTGCCCCCACTGTGGTGGCATATTGTGACCAGACCCCGGGAGCAGTCCATGTAGAGAGAGAGAGAGAGACAGACCTCATCTTTCATGCTTGTGCGTGAAATACATTACAGAACATACACTTGCTCTAATAAAAAATCAGTGAAATGGGGGGGGGGGGAAGAAAGCTTGCCAACCCCTACAGCTAGTATTATATTTAATGATGAAACTAGATTGTTTCCCCTGAAAATCAGAAACAAGGAAAGGAATTCTCCTCTCACCACCCTATTCAGCATCATACTAGAAGTCCTAGCTAAGACGATAAGATAAGAATTAAAAAATTAAACAGATAAGGAAGGAAGAAATAAAACTGTCTTTGTTTGCAAATGTGATGATTGTCCATGTTGAAAATCCCAAAGAACTGACCAAAAAACAAAAAACAAAAACAAAAAAAGTCTTGAAATGAACAAGCAATTATAGCAAGACTGCAGGATACAAGGTTAATACAAAAAAATTTAATTGCTTTCCTATATACCCACAAGGAAAAAAATGGATTATAAAATTAAAAATACATCATCTATGTCAGCACCAAAAAATTGAAATACTTAGGTTCTAATCTAATAAATAAAATCAATATAGAATCTATTTAGGGAAAACAAGTCTGATTAAAAAAATCAAATATCTAAATAAATGGAAATGTATTCCATGTTCACAGATAGGAAGACCCAATATTGTTAAGATGTCAATTATTTCCAACTGATCTATAGATTGAATGTAATCTTGATCAAAATCCTGACAAGTTATTTTGCAAATATCAAAAAAAGATTTAAAGTTTATATGGAAAGGCAAAAGACAAGATAATCAACACGATACTGAAAAAGAAGCACAAAGTCAAAAGGCTGATATTACCTGACTTTAACACTGCTAATAAAGGTACAGTAATCAAGACAACATGATATTGGAGGAAGAATAGACAAATAAATCAGTGGAACATAAAAGAGTCCAAAACAGACCCACGCAAGACAGACCACCTATCTTTGACAAAGGAGCAAAGGAGATTCAATGAGGAAATAGTAGATTTTTAGGCAAAGCATGGTGGCTCACACCTGTAATCCCAGCACTTTGGGAGGCTGAGATAGGAGGGTGGCTTGAGCCCAGGAGTCTGAGACCAGCCTGGGCAATATAGTAAGACTGTGTATCTACAGTTTTTTAATTAGCCAGGCATGGTAGTACACACCTGTAGTCCCAGCTACTCAGGAGCTGATGTGAGAGAATCACTTGAGCCTGGGAGGCAGAGGCTGCAGTGAGCTGACACCACACCACTGCACCCAGCCTGGGCAACAGTCTAAGAATCTGTCTCAAAAAAAAAAAAAAAAGATACCATAGATTTTTAAATAAATGGTACTAAAACATCGGACATCCTTAGGAAAAGATTAATCTAGATACAGACCTTCCTTCTACTTTTCACAAAATATTACCTCAAAAAGGATCATAGACCTGAATGTAAAACTATAAAACGTCTAGAAGATAATGTAGAAGAAAATCTAGGTGACCTTGAGTTTGGAGATGAGTTTTCAGATTAAAAAGAAAAAAAGAGCAATACATGAAAGAAAAATATTGGCAACTTAGATTTTATTAAAATTTAAAACTTCTGCTCTGCAAAAGATACTTTTAAGAGAATGAAAAAACGAGCCAAAGACTGGAAGAATATATTCACAAAGCACATGTCTGATAAAGGCCTTGTAGCCAAAAGGGAAAAAAAAAAAAAAAAACCTTAAAACTCAATAATAAGAAAATAAACAACCCACTTTAAAAGCTGGCAAAAGACTTGAACAGATACCCCACCAAAAAGATACACAGATGACAAACAAGTATATGAATACATGCTCAACATCATATGTCATTAGAGAAGCGCAAGTTAAAACAACAATGAGATACCACTAAATACCTATTCTAATGGCAAAAAAAAAACCCTAACAATGCCAAATATTGGCAAGAATATTATTCAGTGGCAATGCAAAATGGTGTGGCCACTTTGAAAGATAATCTGGTGGTTTCTTACAAGGCTTAAACATAGTATTGCCATACAATCCAACAATCGCACTCCTAGGTATTTATCCAACTGACTTGAAAACTTATGCCCACATAAAACCTACAAATGAATGTTTATAGCAGCTTTATTCATAATTGCCAAAAACTGGAAGCAACCAAGATGTAACTCAATAGGTAAATGGATAAGCAAACCATATTCTATACAACGAATATTATTCAGTGACAGGAAGAAAGTCCTACCAATCCATGAAAAGACAAGAAAGAAATTTAAATGTGTATTGCTAAGTGAAGCCAGTCTGAAAGGGATACATACTGTATGATTCCAACTATATGACATTCTGGGAAATGAAATACTATATAGACATTAAAAAGGTCAGTGGTTGCCAGGGGTTCTGGGTAGGGGAGGGATTAGCAGGTGAAGCACAGGAGATTTTTAGAGCAGCAATAGGATTCTGTATACTATAATTATGGGTATATGACATGCATTTGTTGGGACTCACAGAATTGTACAATGCAAATAGTGAACCTCTATGTAAACTATGAACTCTAGTTAATAATAATATATCAGTATTGGGTCATTAATTGTGACAAATATACTATACTAATGTATGATGTCAATAATAAGGGATAGGTCAGTAGGGGAGATACATGGAAACGCTGAACTATCTGCTCAATTCTTCTGTAAATCTTTTTTTTTAAGACAAAACCACGCTGTTATGCATGTTAGAGTGCAAATGCAGCAGCATGATCATAACTCACTAAAACTCCTGGTCTCAAGCAATCATCCTGCCTCACCCTCCTGAATACCTAGGGCTACAGGCACATGCCACCACACCCAGCTAATTTTCTTTCCATATTGGGTAGAGATGGGTCTTGCTATTTTGCCCAGACTGGTCTTAATCTCCTGGCCTCAAGGGATCCTCCCACCTCAGCCTCCCAAAGCACTGGAATTATAGGCATGAGCCAGTGTGTCTGGCCCTTCTGTTAATCTAAAACTGTGCTAAAAAATAAAGTTCATTAATTAAAAAAAAAAAAACTTGATGGTTTAAAATAACAATGGTTTCTTTCTTGATCGCACTTCATGTTCATGCTGGAATTGGCTGCTTTTTCCTTATTCAGGAAACTGGTACAGACTTATTCAGGGGCAGCCTGGTTGATGAAAATCTCATCTTGAATATCACCAGTCTTCATGAAAGAGTGGAGAAATCATTCAGTGGTTCTTAAATATGATGTACCAGAGGAGGCACATGGCTTCTGCTCACATTTCATTATGAGTAAATCATCCAGCCACACCTAGCTTTAAGAGTGATGGGAATGTAATTTTATCATGTGCCCAGAAAAAGAAAAATCCAAATTCTAGTCACTAGTCCTAATGACTACCACCCCTTTTTTCCTAGTTCCTTCTCCTGGTCCAGCGTTATCACCAGGACACTTGTGCACAGGACACTTTTGTGCCAGCACACAGAAAAACATTCTGGCTGCTCAGAGGCAGAGGCTCTCCAAGCCCACTGATCCCTGCTAGGGTCATTGATACATCTCAAGCAAGCTCCACCCGCTTAATTGCTTCTTCACTTTGAAATCCCTCCTGAAAAACCTAGTGCTTTTATGAAGTTCTTCCTTGGCTTCATACCCTCAGTATCAATTTACAAGAGGGAAAAAGTCCAAAGAGAAACAGAAGAAACATTGGGAAAAGTATGCTTCAAAAATCCTTTGTAGGTTAGAAGATCAAGGACCTCCATACCAGCTTTCACTCCATTGAGTGTTGCTCAGCAAGGAGCTTGACCTGTCTCTTCACCTACCACCACAAAGGCCAATGGCAGGCTACAAAGGACACATCCATTGTAAAGAATTATAAAGTCTTGTTCTGTTCACAGTGGCCAAGAATACCTTGAGCATTCTAAAGCTGAGATGAGTGGAAGAAAAAGTGTTACTAGGACTACTTGATTTGCATGTGACAAATTTAACTCAAACCAGCTTAAGCACAAAGAGAATGATCTGGTCTGTGTAACCAAGAATTCCTGTCCAGATTCAGGAATTAATTTGAACAATATCATTAGATCTCAATCTCTCTCTCTCTCTCTCTCTCTCTCTCTCTCTCTCTCTCTCTCTCTCTCTTTTGCTTTTCTGAGTTGATTTTATTCTCAGGCAATTTTCTCCCACATGCTAAAAAATTGGCTTAGGGAGCAAAATGGTTTGGCTGTGTCCCCACCCAAATCTCATCTTCAATTGTAGCTCCCATAATCTCCATGGGTCGTGGGAGGGACCCGGTGGGAGGTAATTGAATCATGCCGGCAGGTTTTTCCCATGCTGAATAAAGGGCAGTTCCCCTGCACATGCTCTCTTGCCTGCTGCCATGTAAAACGTGTTCCTGTTCTTCCTTCACCTTCCACCATGATTGGGAGGCCTTCCCAGCCATGTGAAACTGCGAGTCCACTAAACCTCTTTTTCTTTATAAATTATCCAGTCTCAGGTATTTCTTGAGAGCAGTATGAAAATGGACTAATACAGGTAGTTAAATCTATCCCAAACTTTCAGAAAGTTAGCTCTTTCAGGAAGAGAGAGGCAGAGACAGAAGCACAGAGAGAGAAAGAAAACCTCTGCCACTGGTCCCAGCAAAGTCCTGGAAGAATGCTGAGGATTCTAGTTGATCAATCGCAGGTCACATAGGCCTCCTTGAACCAATTGCATGATCACTGTAACTCTGTCCCATAGGATCAATATGGAATAGACTTCTTGTTGGAAAAAGATGTTTATGTTTCCAGAGAAAAAGAGGAGAGGAGAGCTACAACTACCAGAGCCAACCACAGTAAGGGGACAGAATCAAGCAAGCACACAAGCATGTGCAAGCACGTACATACCCACATTCAGGTAGCCCTTCCATCATCAGACTGCCCATCTTAGAAACAGGTTATGGTTCCAGGATTGTCTAAGGCTGAAGACGATAGAACCGCTCCTCCAGAGCTATAGCCCTGCTGCCGTCCTCCACAAAGATGGAACTTGCCTGTGCATGCTCTTCCAGGTCTCCCTGGTTGAACACCTCCCTTAGTAATTTGCATACCCACCTCGTGCCCATTATTTATCTTGAGGAAAATAATGGTTTCTGTTTTTCTTTGCACTCCATCACATGATCCAGGGATAGTCATTCAGCCAGTATTGAATGAATGTCTGTATCTCTGGATGCATAAATGGACAGAACAAAGAGCTTCTAAGAAAGTAGAATATACAGTCCCTGACTCTGGGATCTTTTCACTTTGTCAAGGACAATCAGAATACCTCTTAACATAACAGAACAGATTTAAATAAAAGCCACAAGAATAAATTAACTACATAAGATTTGAATCAGATAGTGATCAGAGGATGCCAAGTAAAAGTGTAAACAAAGTCAGGCTCCCACAGTTGTCAAGTGCACTTAGAGACAGCTTTTGCTTCTTATTATTTGTGCTCAAATCTTATTCATCTCAGTAATGTGATTCTCAAATGGGAGGGACACATGGTGAATGCCGAGAGCAGCTTGGATTGGAAGGGCCCATGGTGCTTTGATTAGTACAGAGGAACAAACCCTAGGGCTCTGATTCCTGCCCAGGCCTAGAAAAGTCTACCCCTCTTTCCTGACCACCAGTATCCCACTAATCCCAACTGTCCTCCATCTGGGAGTAGGTAATTTCTCCATTTGCAAAGAGTAAGAGTCCTTCCCATCCTTCCTCCTCTGACATATGCAGACTACACATTAGCATGGTAATGTCTCATGCCATTAGTGAGTAACGTGCTGAATAATTAGGCTATGAAAATCTAACAGCAGGGATTTTTGTTTTATTAGCAATTTTCCATCCTATTGTGTTAATTTCATCTCATGTCAGCCGGCTTTCTAAGTAAACAATGATCACAGGCAGACATCAGTTCCCAGCACATTGTGCTGCTGTGGGTGATTTCACAGACCAGAAAATGGCTTAAGTTGTCTTTTGTCTTGCAGTCTCTGCCTTCTGTTGATGTCACAAGATCTCTAGTCCCTGGTTTCTTATGACCCTAGAATATTCATTTCCTCTTTGTGTGTGTCTTTCTCTGCTTGTCTGTTCTCAATCTATCTCAATGTCCTTCTTCCTCATCTTTGTTTTTCTTCTCCCTCTTTTATGCCTTCTCCTCTCCAATACTTCTGTGTGCCTAACTGCAATGACATTGCACTTTTCAATACCACTTTCTTTTCAAATAATTTTCACATCCATCTTGCATCTTCTGCCCCCACTTCATTTTTCCATACACCTTCTTTAATGTCTCTCACTTTCCTCCCCAATTCATCTGCTTTTCCTTCCACTTGACTATCTTCTCACCATTCCTTCCTTCACCTCCTGTACTCTCCATTTGGCCTAGCTCCTGGAGTGCTATCTTTCAGCCTCTCACCACCCTCCATCCCCCACCCCTCCATACACACACACACACACACACACACACATACACAACTCATTTTCTCCTTCCTGCTCACCAAGATTCCTGGCTGACAGATGATTAATATTGGGCCCAGGCATGCTGGAAAGTTTAATGCTTTTTCTGTGATATCCCCACAGTCATCAAACATCAGCAAGTTTCTCCCAGAGCTGAGAAAAAGTTCTGTTACTTAATACGTTGCTGTTGTCCAAGTTACAAAAGCACCTTCCAAGTCCCTAAGAAAGATCATGGAGAAAGGTATTGGCAGCATTTACCTGGGTCACCACATGGACAGAGCTGATGAAGAAGGGTCATCCTTAATCAAAAGCTCCTCTTTCATTCTGTTCCTTTCTGTCTGACTCCAGGAGAGTAGGAACCTGGATTCCCCCAAGGCAGGATCATGTTTACTGACTCTACCCAAATATCCAGGCCAAAGAACTAGAACAATGAGGTAATATCTCCTTCAAAAAAAGATATAGCTAAATACCAATAACTCAAGCACTCAAACTATGCATCCACAGAAGACCAATAACCCAACAGGCTGCTGTCTGGGGCAGCAGTTTGGGACACGCCAAAGCAATGTATAATTTTTATAATTAACCCACAAAATGTAACATATTGCCCTTCCTGCTAAGGGGCATAAATATTGTCCCTTTGATTTCATTCACCCTTGCCTCCTCATCATTCAGCCACATTTCACCATCCCTCCTCTATAATGCTCAACATGTACATGGCTATTTGATGTCTCAAAAAATCAACCGGCTTAATAAATGAGATTTTAGCCCTACAAAGATTGTCATGACTCAGATGAAAAAGAGAGCCAGAAGAGGATACAAGAAGCTTTTGAAAAGCACCAAGGCCCAAAAGGATCTGAGATATTTGCAAATCTGTCCCATACCCACAACTGTGCAGCAGTGAGAATTACAAAAGAAATGGAAAATAATTTCCGTGATCTCAAGAAAACGTTGATTAGACAAGAAAATAGGATTAACTCTTAGATTCTGTGAAATAAGCTACACATATAACACAGGCATTTTAAAAGAGATAGCTAATGTAGCTCCATGAAATCAAAAGTGATTTAAGACAGATTTTGAACATTCCTGCGTAGAGAAATAAAACAATCAAAGCACAAATGTGGAAATGTGAATGGCCTGGAATCACAGAAAAGGCAGCTTTGCTGCTATGAGCAATGGAAACTACTCCACTGATGGGCACTTCCAGCTGCTGTCCCAGCACAGCGACCTCACCAGCATCACGCCAGGACTGAACCACTGAAACCATTATGTTTAGTGCACAGTGAACCAATTTTAGAATAAGAAATGGGCAAGCCAATCTCACTTCTGCCACACCTTCTTCCTCTCAGCTCTCATCGCCTGTCCATATCAATATCCCGCATCAGACATACAGACAACCCCCTATACCGACTGCTGCACTAGCGAGAATCACCTCGCCCAGACGCGTTCACCCTGCATTCAGCACATCAGCATTCAGCACCACGGCCAGCGCCTGAGGCGCAGAAGGGAGCGAAACCCAGAAGGGGCAGCAGAAAACATAATCATTCTCTCAGTAGTCAGCCACAGGGCTCCTATTTCTTTCTCTTGTTTCTGAAGCTTCTTCCCTCTGGGTCCAGGCAGGGCTACTGCATCTGGGTATCCATAAAAATTGACTGTGTTGTACTAACATATTCTGTGATTAACTGGTAGGAGAAGAAAAGGGAAAGCACCCCTCCCCTCCTCTACATATGTGCATAGATCCCTCCCTCTCTAAGAAGCTCGCTGCCTTTGACAAATACTGGAAACTCCTTCCCACCTCCTGCCTTTTAATGACTAAGAGAGCAAGACCTGTAGTCAAGTTGTCTTCTCTAAACTCGACCACATGGTAGCTGTGTAACCTTAGGCAAGTCACCTGCAAAATGAAGATAAAAATAGTACCTATCTCATTGGCTTTGCTGTTATTATTGTTCATGATCAGTGCTATCATCTGGCGACACTGGTCACCTTGCTGTTGCTTGAACACACTCCTGCCTCAAAGTCTTTGCATTCACTATTTCCTATGCTTAGAACCTTTCTCCAAAATAGCCATGTGGCTTGCTCCCTCACTTTCTTCCAACTATCAGTGAGACTTTCCCTGGTTATACCCTATAGTACCTCTCTCTCCACCACTCCCTACATCCCATTCCTGCTTTATTTTCCTTCCTAAAATGTATTACTTTCTGATGTACTAAATATTATGTTTATGTTTTCTCTATCCCCTTTTAGAACGTAAGCTCCATGAAGGCATGAATTACATTATGTTCACTTGTATCCCTCATGCCATTAAACAGTACCTGGCATGTAACAGGTGTTCAAAAACACTGGGTGAATGCTGTGTTATTATTATTATCAAAATGATTATTCAAGGATGATTTTCTCTATTTTATACAGGAGCAAACTGAAACATTTAAAAAATGTGGCCCACCTATAAAGTGCAAGCAGAAAATAATGAATTGAGAGCCAACCTTTCAATCTATTCCACCAGAGCAGCCCATAAACTAATGAAGTATTCAAGACGCAGTTTGAGAGAAGTTCCCCATACCTTGAAGAGAGTCCTTGGGTAACCATTTTCAATCTCCTCCACCCCTCCCCAGAGCCCAGCCCAGGACCCTGTGGAGACTGCTGAAGGTTGGCAAAGCTCTAAGTCTTCCCTGATCCAATGTACATCCCAGAAGGATCCAACTCCCATAGGTCTACCTGGCTTCAGGCCTTTGACATGGGGACTTGGTGAAAGCTAGGCAGCACTCAGCACTGAGAAGGCCATGCCACCAGTGTTCTGATACATCAGGGTTCATCTCAGCTTCTTCTCCTCCCAATAGAGTCTCATGCTCAGACTCATGCTCTTCCATCAGCCAGGAGGAGCAAGGTGAAGGGCACAGGGCAGGGATCATTCTGAATCGCTTGCAAAAAGAGTTTGCTTCCAAAGTGGCCAAAGTCCCCAGTGGAATTTGCTGATGAAGACTTTGCCTTAGAGTCAGGATTGAGGGAGGAGATGAGCCCGATCCCAGGATGAGGTCACATAAAAACCTCCTGCACCACGACTGTGCTAATGAAGAAGGGCCCCACTGGGGGACAGGAAATTCCAGATTTGTGCTGGTAAAGCCCACCTGAACAGCTATTTTTTTCCCAACACTGAGGCTTGCGGATGAAATAAGAACACCAGAGACAAGACAGGTAAAGGAATAAATGAGAGATAGGAAACTCTGGTTCTGCTACAAGAAGGCCATTGAAACCAAGCTCAATTCCATAAAAGTGAGTCCTGTGAGAAACAGGAAGACAGAGTCACAAACCAGGTCGCTATGTGTTAATGAAGAAGTCAAAGGAGAACTTCTACAACTCAAAAGTCACAGGCTCCACATCACACAAAAGAATGGCACACTGCAATTTGTACAGCACCAACCAGAGAGCTTGTTAAAAATGCAGAATCCCTGAGCTCCACCCCATACCTGCTGAATCAGGATCTCTGGGGCTGGGCCCAGGAATAGGCATTTTAACATCCTGCCCAAACAAGTTTTGTACACGCTGAGTTTTGTTTGTTGTTACTGTTGTTGTTGTTGTTGTTGTTGTTGTTGTTGTTGTTTGAGACAGTTTCACTCTGTCACCCAGGCTAGAGTGCAGTGGCACAATCTCGGCTCACCGCAACCTCTGCCCCCCCAGGTTCAAGCCATTCTCCTGCCTCAGCCTCCCGAGTAGCAGGGATTACAGGAACACACCACCACACCTGGCTAATTTTTTATATTTTTGGTAGAGATGGGGTTTCACCATGTTGGCCAGGCTGATCTCGAACTCCTGACCTCAAGTGATCCACTCGCCTCAGCCTCCCAAAGTGCTGGGATTACAGGAATGAGCCACCACGCCCAGCCCATGCTGAGTTTTGGAAGCATAAATGCATTGCCCTGTTGAGGCACAGCAATTCAAATCACTCCAGCAAACCTTTGTGAGACCTTCCATGTTCTGGACTATCTGATAGTGGCTGGACTTCCTGGCAGTTTGGTTGGGAAGAGGGGGTGACTTGGGTGTCCTCTTATCCATACAATGGTCAAACAACAACAAAAACCTTTGGGAAGGCTGCGAAGAGCAGCCAAAATCTTCATGGATTGGGGCAGAAGAAGACAGGAGCTGCTGCTTGGTGTAGCAGAGAGGCCTGCAGAGTTAGAAATTGGCAAATTATCTGGCCTTGGCCCTTAGGTCAGACTTGGATCTCATTCTCAGAGAACTAGGGTACACTCAGTGTGGCTGATAGGTGGGTGGGAGGGAGAGGCCAGGTCACTCTGGGAGATTGGTACCAACCTCGTCCCACATCTCAACACATACATCGCTTTCAAATGTATCTCTTTCTTCTTTCCTACTCAGCTATGTAGAGAAGCACAGATGCACAGAAACTCATGTGTGAAAGGAACTTAAAGGTCAGCCAGCTCAGGCCCCAACCAATATAGTCCTGATGTTTGTCTCTGTTGTCCTTTTCTTTCCTGCTAAGTGTGAGGTCTACCTAGGTCATCCAAATAAGATACACACTTGTTTGCATTTCTCAGCAGCAAAAAGGTTGCTGATTCATATTCTAGAGGCAGTAAAATCTGCAGTGAGGACCTGAATCTATCCAATATCTGGCACCTAAATGGCTGACAGAGCTCCCCCACTTCCCCAGGAAAGACTAAAAGTACGGCTTCCCCCGAAGTTCCTGGGGACATACTGTGTTTCTTTGGATAATTTTGATGTCCTTTAAGTGTGCTTTTAAATTTTGCTTCCCAAAAGGTACTAATACTACAAGTGGAGTCATTTCTGATTTTAGCTCATCACCTTTAGCCACTGTCATGAACCCAAGAGGCCTAAATTCAAGATCCTGTATTGTTAAGAAATTTCAATGAAGAAGCAATGGCTTGAGATTAAGAAACCTGCTTTAGCCATTGACACTACCATCTCCCCAGTCTCTGTATGTGAATCTGGAAAATGGGGCAGGTATGGCAGCTCCAAGCTTGTCAGTGACAGTACATGAAACCATGCCTTCTCTACCATCAGAGCTCCCAGAAGAGAGTGCAATATGCATGCCAGGTGGTGTTATTAATGACACACTCAGGTGCTTTCTACAGTTTGTGATTAGTACTAAAGGGTAATAGTTAACTGTGTCACCTTCTCAAGACAACACCAAGCAGAAGGTCCTGGCATTAAAGGAATGACCTGCTGCTCCCATCTTTATCGGAATTTTCAGCATTTGCACTGACTCACTGATGACAGCAGATAGTGCTCAGAGAGTTTGTTCCAAGAATATTAATTGGCTTCCCTATTCAGTGATGCTCACTTACTCACCCCACTCCCTCTCATTCTTGCTCTTTCGCTTTCTCTCTCTTTGTTGAGTTGACACAGGCAACAACTCCTCAAAAGCTGTTTCCTCAAAGCCACAACAGCAACAGGCAACAGCAGCCTCAAGAGCCTCAGAAGAGGCAGCAGTGTACAGCATCAAGAGCTTTGCTTCCCTTCGTTTCAGGAGGTGAGAGGAGCTACGCCAAGGAATGCAGAGGGACCTGGCTGCTCTAGAATCTCAGCTCCTCTCCATGAGCCTGGCACTGGGCACAGAGTTACCATGAGCACGCATACCAAATAGGGTGGCTTCCAGCTGGCACAGGGAGTCGTACCCTCAGCATTGTTGGGAAGAGCCGAGGAAGGATGGGGCAGAGCCAGCTTCTGGCTAGAACTGAGATGCAGCCATGACAGGAGTAGGGGATTGGAAAGCCATAAGGCAGCACCATGCAATTGGACACAATCTCTAGCAAGGAAATCCATCTGTCCTTGAGACTCAGGGAGGGAGGATGCTTTACTGAAGGTCACAGAAAGATGGAAAGGAAGGGCCAAATATTTCCAAAGGACTCAGGCTCTGCTTCAGAGAGTTCAAAAAAGAGCCCATAAATAAAGACAAGATATCAAAGTCAACAGATTTCTTCAGCTCTCTGGGCACTACCTACCTGAGCTATACTTCTGGACAAAGCACTCAATCAATGTTACAGTATATTATAATATTATAGTATATAATATTTGGATACCGCATTAAGATTTGGAAAAGCCTCTGGAAAATGCTTTAAGTCTTCATAGTTTTATGCAAGACTGCAGACCCTGCTCCCCATGGATGCATCACCTCTCAGTGCAAGTCCCACCACCACATCCCTGGGACACAGGGCTCCAGGAGAAGAAGCTCGGCCCCTCCTCCAGCCCAAATCTAGCCAAGGTTCCCCCTCTCCCCTCTCCCAGCAGGCACTCTGTTAAAATGCCTGAGACTCTGGCACCCAGAGCAAGAGGCAGAAAGAGAGCAGTGAAAGCGTCTCCGATAAGCAAGCATAGCAGACAGGGTGAACAGCAAACCCCCTGGAACCAGACAGCCTGGGTTCAAGAGCTGGCCCCATCTCCTGCTAGCTAGTGATTCTTGGACACAAGACTTAACCTCTGTTCCTCAGCTTCCCCACCCAGAAAACAGAGCTAGTAACAGCAGCACCTATCCTCTGACTGTGTTGAGGGGATTCAGTGACAGAGTTGAAAGAGTCCTTAGTATGGTGCCTGACCCCTAGTGACTATTCATTAAAAAACAGTGCACTAATATAATACCACGGGGAAGGCGTGGTATTTATACGGGACAGGCGGAGGACTGTGGTCAAGGCAGCTGTTTTGAACTGTAGAAGTTCAAACCCACTCAATACAACTTGGCAAGGACAAGCTCATACTATACAAATTGGCTAATTTCCTGCAAAGAAATATCCTGGTGTGTAGAGAACAGGAATTCTTACATACTGTTGGTACAAATGTAAATTTGTATAACCATTATGGAAAACAGTATGGAGGTTCCTCAAAAAGCTAAAACAGAACTACTGTAAGATCCAGCAATCCCACTACTGATATATATCCAAAGGAAAGAAAATCAGTAGACCAAAGAGACATCTACAGCCCCATGTTTACTGCCACTCTAGTCACAACAGCCTAAGTGACTGGAATCAGTCTAAGTGTCCATCAGCAGATTAATGGATAAAGAAAATATGGTATACATCTATAAATAGAATATCATTCAGCTATCAAAAAACAATGAAATCTTGTCATTTGCAGCAACATGGATGAGCCCGGAGTACATTGTTGGTGAAATAACCCAGGCACAGAAAGATAAATACTCCATGTTCTCACTCATGTAAAGCTAAAAAAAAAAAAAAGTTGATCTCATAGCAGAGAGTAGAAGAGAGTTTACCAGATGCTGAGAAGGGTAAGGAGGAGGGGCAGATAGGAAGAAGTTGGTTATAGGATACAAAATGACGACTAGATGGGAGGAATAAGTTCTAGTGTTCCATACCACTGTAGAGGGACCATAGTTAACAATAATTTATTGGATAGTGTCACATGAAGGTGAGACTTTTGAATGTGCCCAACACAGAGAAATTATCAATGTTTAAGATGATGGATATGCTAATTACCCTGATTTGATCATTCCACATTATATGTATCCAAATATTACTATGCACCCCATAAATATATGCAATGACTATGTGTCAATTTTTACTTCAATAATTTTTTAGGTACAAGTGGTTTGTTGTTACATAGATAAGTTCTCTAGTGGTGATTTCTGAGATTTTGGTGCACCCATCACCCCAGCGGTGCACGCCGTACCCAGTAGGTAGTCTTTTATCCCTCACCTTCCTCCCATCCTTCCCTGTGAGTCACTAAAGTCCATTATATTATTCTTATGCCTCTGCATCCTCATAGCTTAGCTCCCACTTATAAGTGAGAATATATGACATTTATTTTTCCATTCCTGAGTTACTTCACTTAGAATAATGGCCTCCAACTCCATCCAAGTTGCTGCAAAGGTCATTATTTCATTCCGTTTTATGGTTGAGTAGTACTCTATGGTGTGTATATATACCACATTTTCTTTATCCACTCATTGGTTGATCTCTCTGATCAACCAAGGAGTGAGATAAGGTCTCTCTCCGTCACTCAGGCTGGACTACAGTAGCGCAATCACAACTCACAGCAGCCTCTACCTTCTGGGCTCAAGCAATCCTCCCACCTCAGTCTCCCAAGTAGTTGGGAACACAGGTGCATGCCACCATACCTAGTTAATTTTTCTTAATTTTTGTAAAGATGATGTCTCACCATGTTCTCCAGGCTGGAAAAATGTTTTTCAGGCTGGGCACAGTAGCTCACACCTGTAATCCCAGCACTTCGGGAGTTGGAGACCAGCCTGAGCAACATGGTAAGATCCTCTGTCTACAAAAAAATTAAAAATTAGTCAGAAGTGGTGGCGCATGCCTGTAGTCCCAGCTACTCCAGAGGCTGAGGAGGGAGGATCACTTGAACCCAGGAGGTCAAGGCTACAGTGAGCCACGATTGGGCCACTGCACTGCAACCTGGGCAACATAGTAAGACCATGTCTCTAAAAATAAAAATAAATAAAATTTAAAATGTTTTTTAAAATCGCTGTGGACACACAACCCCCACTGATTTGAGGCTCCCATTGTCTTGCTGACATGTCCCTTCTTCCTCTGGTCATCTCTCTCTCTTTTTTTTTTAATTTTTTGTTTGTTTGTTTTTTCTTTTGAGACATGGTCTCACCCTGTTGCCCAAGCTGTGGTACAGTGGTGCAATCTTGGCTTACTGCAACCTCCCCCTCCTGGGTTCAAGTGATTCTCCTGCCTCAGCCTCCCGAGTAGCTGATAATACAGGCACCCACCACCACGACTGGCTAATTTTTGTATTTTTTTCTGTAGAGATGGGGTTCCATCATGTTGGCCAGGCTGATCTCGAACTCCTGACCTGAAGTGATCACCCGCCTCGGCCTCCCAAAGTGCTGGGATTACAGGCATGAGCCACCGTGCCCGGCCGTCTGGTCATCTCTTCTAAAGTCCCTGAGTCCTAGGCCAGAGGGGCCCTCTGTGTTGTCATAACCCCTTGGCTCCTTTGTGGAATGAGATTTGAGGAAATGCAGGCAGGAGAGGCAGGGGGCCTGCCTCTGCCCTCACTCCTCCTTCCCCCACCCTGTAACTCTTCCTTCCCCACCTCCCACAGGTTCCCGTGACAGCTGTTGGGGTGAGAGCCAAGTTTTCTGCAGCCCTTGCCCCTCCCCTGCAGGCGCCCCTCCTTCCGTCCTGGGATCTCCCTCCTGAGCGTGTCCCACACCCGTATTTGTTAAGCTGCGGAGGACACAGTAATTGCCCAGCAGAAAACACGGGTGTAGATATTAGGGAGCGCCGGGGCAAAGGCACTAAATGAGATTCTTGTTTTCCAAACAGAGCCCGAGATTTAATTACAGCCTTTCCAAGTGCTTATTAAAAACCCTTATTTTTTTCCTTATTGTTTTCCTGCATGGTGCATATTGAATCAGCCACTGCTGTTGTCTTGTTTTTGGAGCGTTCATAAAAAGAACCGATGTGGAAAATTGCAAACACAGATTGTACCCAAACAATACCTTCTCCCTTTGCTTTTCTTCCTCTTCTTTCTTCCCACTGAATAACAACATGGGAGAGTGTTTTCCGTGCACATCCGAGCCCTCTCAAACAGCCGCAGGGGGTCTTTTCAGCACTCAGAGACCACTCCTCCACCCTCCTGAGAAACGGGAGCAGGCCAGAAGGAGCAGGAACCCATGTCCTGTGCGAAACAGGAGGAGACAGGTGCTCTGCAGAACTGCAATCATAGACCATCAAGGCCAAGAGGGCCCTCCGCAGAGTGGCCTCACCATCCCATCACGGGTGAGGAATCTACTTGAGCAGAGAGGTGAAATGATGGAGCCTAGACACAGCCAGTTCCTTTGTCTACTCGACCAGAGCGTCTTCTACTGAGGTGGCTCCCTTCATACTTCTGGCATTTGCACCCAGAAGGATCTGTGGACTCTTTTTTTAACCCATACAGTTCCTCCTCTGGCAAGAGGGTTGGTCTCTCCAAGGCTTCCCCTTCTCACTGGCAGCGTCCCATATTGATCATCAGCAGTGCTACCCCCAGGTAGCAACCCTGCTCCAAGAAGACCAGGTCCAGGGTCCCAGCCAGATGCGATATCAACCAGGGACTCAAGTTTTTAACTGCCTGCTTACCTCTGAATGATATTGCCTCTCAAACAAACAAGCCTGTTTCCCAGCCTTTCTCAGAAAGTTTCCATAAGACAAAGTCCTAAGGAGGCACCTTAGGGACTCCTTAGGGGAAAGAGACTAGACCCCTTTGGGTGTCCTCAGGTCCTCACCAGAGCCTCCCTGCCATGAGCCATCGTCGCTGCCCTCCCCGCTTGCCCAATTTGGATCTGGAATCCAGGCTCTAGAGGGGAGGTAGTTCCTCTCCCCATGCCATCTTTCCCCCCTGCTGCTCAATTGGCAGGAATGGGGGGGCACCAATTATTGCCAATTTGGAGGAGTGATGCCAGCTTGGGGAATGTGTCTTATTGAATGCTGGTTAAAATTCTATTCCCCCTTCCTGTCCCCCACTCCTCATATGCCACACTAGCACCCAGTCTCCCAGCTTCCATTCTGCTCATTAGCTCAAGTCGCCCTTCTTGGGAAGGAAGGGCAGAGCAGGAGTGATGGAGCTGGCACCCTCTATTTCAGCTCCCTGATAGGAAGCCTGCTGAACCCACAGTCTGCCACCCTCTGCTCAGGTTCCTCCCTGGTGAGGAAGGGTACTTGTGCTTAGATTACGAAGCCAAGACCTTGGCCATGTGATTCCAGAGAAGAACTCTTGGTTTCCTCCTAAACTTCATTTTTCTCTGTCCTTCCAATTCTATTTTTCAAGCTTACACAAAGTTGAGAGTTGAGGTGGGAGGAACTTTCCAAAGAGAAGGCAATTGGCAGATTCCTTCATGGCTCTCCCACCCCCTCACAGAGTGGACATCTAAAGTAGACCTCAAGGAGCCTCAAAATCCCACTGCTCCAGCATGCAGGCAACCTCACCCCTTGGGCTGTGAACCACACACAGGAGGCTGGGTGAAGTGTGGCAAGACCAATGAAAACCTTAAAAAGCTGATATTTCTGCTGAAACTCCCCAAGTCTACTCTCCCCAGCAGAATCATGGAACTTCAGAGCAAAAAAACTACGCCAAATGCCGAGGTTGATTCTCAATTTCAATTTCACGCTTCTGTCTCCAGAGCTGGGAAAGCTAAAAATGACACTTCCCAGAGCTTCTCATACCTCAACTTGGGTTCTGCTCATTAGCTGCATTTGTGCCAGAATTGGGGAGTGGGACCCAAAGGACGTCATCATCTCTCTGCAGAGGTGCAGTGGGACAATCAATGTTGGTTGTTGCTGGATTCCAGGGCCCATGGTCTTGTCACCAGCTTCAAGGGTGTGATGATGACAGTGGAGGCTACCACCCATGACAGCAGTTTTCTGACCGATGGCCTTCAACTTCATTCTTCTGGCTCTTCCAGTGAACTTTGTAAAGATTTCATTCTCTGTATAAAATTATTTTCTGTTCAAAATACCTTGAGATATTTCGGTTTCCTGGTTTAAATCTTGACTGATACAGTCTCTGTATCCATTTTGCAGATGAAGTTCAAAGAAATGAAGTGACTTTCCCAAGGTCCCAGAGCAACTTAGAAGGCAGACCTGGGACCAAATTCAACTTTCCTCACTCTAACCCAGAGTGTATTCCACAGAATAGTGAAGAAGAGAGTAGCTGTCCTTTTAAAACTCCCCTTCCTTTCTCCCAGAAGTCCGCCTCCCCACCCCTAGCTCAGCAAGTGTGTGTGCATGCGAATGTGTGTGTAGACACACACAGGCATAGCCATACATGTGCCCTGGCACAGACTAATGCAGTGTAGCCCAGTTTTGAAGTGTTCTGTCACTGGTACCACCAAAAGTCCAAGTGGCTCAGATGTGACCTTGGTGCTGTGGCTCTATTAAACTTCTTTCGGGGAACAAGCTTTTATTTCATGGATGATTCAGAATCTCCGTTCAAAGGAAATCGATGTTTTGCCAGGCATTTTCCCCCTTGAGAGATGGCCAGAATTCACGGTAAGAACAGATAAAGACGATGTAAGTCAGCAGCTTCGAACAACAAATAAAATAGCGGAACCTATGAGAAAAGTCTCTGAAGGTGATGTTGCTTAAAAACTGTGTCTCCTGGGGAAGCTGTTAATAGCCTGTCATGTGGGGCCCCAGGGAGTGATCCACCAGCCAAAGTAAACTTACAGACGAGCTTCATTTCCACTGGCTCCGAGGAGTTCTGGACTTGGGCTTCCCAGCTGAACTCTGCTTGGGCCTGGTGAAGTTATGTCTAGGCCTTTGAGTTGGACAGAGCTTCTTTCTGAAGGGAAAATTCATTCCACCTTTATGGAAGGGGCAGTGGTCATTTGCTTAGCAAACAGTGAGGGCTATATGAAGGAAGAGGAGGAAATGGAAGAGAAGTCCATTGGAAAGCAGAGTAATTGACCATCAGAAAGTCCGTTATTATTCCCTCTTCCTCCAGTTCTTTCCTGAATCTAAAATGTGTTGCATTAAAAGAATCGGCCTGGCCTGCTTTTAGAAGATTCCCCCACTCTACCAGCCCCTGGTGTTGGGCAGATCATCTTTCAGCCATTTCTTCCATCTAAGCCCTCCACTGTCCTCTCTTCACACTCCACACTTGGTGAGCCCCAGAGTCATTTGTCCCCAAAGCCAACTTATCTAGCAGGCCTATTTATGGGAAAGTTTTCATCGGACTTAAACAAAATGAAAAATAAAAATAAGGATAATTCAGGGTGTGTGTGTGTGTGTGTGTGTGTGTGTGTGTGTGTGTGTGTGTGTGTAAGGTTGCCAACCTTCCTTTCTTGGGAAAATTATCCTTTATTTCAAGAATATTCCCTTCCAGGGAATAGTCCTTTTTCATGTTAAAATATCCCTTCTTTCACAAATTGGTAATAGTAGTAATAGTGGTTTCGCTGTTGTTGCTGCTGCTGTTCTTTCAAGGTGGGGAGCAGGTTGTTTCTTTTCTTTTTCAACATTCTTGCTTGACAAAAGGTATCAGCTCCCTCGTGTTAGTCCTGGTTTGTTTGTTTTATTTTTACTAGTCTGTGCCAAGTGAAGACCTATGATATCCCCTGCCTGTCCCCCTCGCATTTGCAAGACCCATGCAAAGGCCCCAGGCAGGTTCCTCCTTCCTCTCCTCTTCCCTCCAATTTCTTTTCAACAGTGCAGCAGATGAGCCAGAACTTGGAGGCTAAGGGCTCTAGGCTGGCTACCAACCCTTCCTAAGACAGTCGTGGGGACCTGACCTCCCATTATGCTCAGGAGAGCCACCTACCCACCATCCTCTACCAACTCTTTCCCAACATAAACCAACAGCTTTGATGTCAGCCCATTGAAAATCACATCAGTCTCTGACCCAGGGAAGCTTCAAATTGTTTTTAAAAGGCTACTGGTGAGTATATGAGATATGGTGTTCCATCTCAAAACCAAGCCTGTCCTCTCTTAAGAAGGCTGTCAGCTCCAAATGAGGCAAGTGCCAGTCCAGCAGATACAACACACACTTAGGACTAGCTTCCTCTTTGCCTCTGCGGAAGCCCCTCACTGCCTGCAAGGTTCCCTCGGCAGCTTCCTTCTGCCTCCAGCTTTATCCTGCTTGTGATTCGAATGCAAAATCAGCCAAAGAGATGACCACTGTCAGAGCTGCTCCCTTCCTGGAACCACCACTGCTCCAGATGGGTACTCACCGCCACCCAGTTCATGTGCAGGCTGCAGCCTCAAACCCTGCAGGCCTCCTCCCCAGCAGGACTTCCCCATCATCCGGGCACCTCAGGGCTACAGGAATGAGGTCTCCATATAAAGGGGTCCCTGCCAGCTCAGTGAGTTTTTCCTATCTTCACCTTGTGCCCAACCATGCCAGCAAGCTGCAGGGTCCCCCACTATATACTTTTGTGATTCCCTAGGAGGTGAATTCGGCTGCTAAATCTTCTGGCCCCAGTTTCTTTTAATCTCACATACATATTAACTCATTTAATGTGTACTATTATTATTGACATTTTATAGATAGGAAAATAAGGTACAGAAAGATTAGGCCACACAACCCATAGCTGGGGGAGCTGGGATTCGAACCCAGCCATCTGACTCGAGAGTCCACGCCCTTAACCTCATAGTGTTACCCCTGTGCCTGGCACACAAGGGTATCCTGAGACCCAGAGCTTTGGACAGAAGTAGGATCCAGGGAAAACAAAGATCAAGAACTTATCTCCTGCCAGGCCCCACATAAGTCCTGCCAAGAGATCTCTTAGAGTCTCAGGAATGTGGAAATAGCTCTGAAGCTCTATGAAAGCTGCTCGCCTGACCCAGGAAGCTGTGCTAAGCCCCTATTCATTCAACACCCTCTTGTAGTAAGAGCTTCATAAGGACACTAGGAAAACCCCTAGAGGCAGTTTAAGGCAGGACCCTGACACCTTCCTCACCGTCAAGGCCACCTTCCCAGACCCACCTCCTGACTTAACTCACTCTCCAGGGCACCCCCAGATGTCTCTGAGGCCCACCGAGTTTAGGGGACCACATGATAAGCAGTGGCCCATAGCAAGCCTCTGTGCAAATTATAAAAAGAAGCCCTTTGAGAGTGGACAAAGCCCTGTGGAAGCACCATGTGGTAAGCAGAATGAAATCTGCATTCGAGTCCCCACTAACCCCCCAAATAGGTGCCTTCATGCAGTAAACAACTGTGTGCTGCTTTGGAGGAAGAACATTCCAGGTGGAGGGAATAGCAAGAGCAAAGGACCGGAGCTTGGGAAAGTGCTTGCCACCTCCGAGGAACAGCAAGAGGCCCTGGCGGCTGGAGCAGAGGGAGCTGGGAGAGCAGTGAGAGGTGCTGGGGCTGAGTCATGCTGAGCTTTGAAAACCATCATGAAGGCTTCGGCTGTTCCCTGAGTGAGATGGGCCCATTGGAAGCTATTGGGCAGAGAAATGATGTCATCTGAGTTACATATTTTTAAAAGTCGCTCAAGCTACTGCGTTGAAAATTAACATGGGAGGAAGACAGGAAAGCTGGGAGGCTTGTGCAGCATCCAGCCATGAAATGCACATGGCCTAGGCCAGGCAAGTGAAAAAGATGGCAAAGTGGTTGAAATCTGAACCTGGATGATAGGATGTGGAGGATGAAAAAAGGAGTCAAGGAATAATCAAAGATTTTGGGGCCTACGCAATAAAAAGGTAGAGTTGCCATTTATTGAAATCAGGAAATTGCAGGAGGAGCTGGTTTGGAATGGAAGATGAGGAATTTGAGTCTGGACGTGTTAACTTTGGGGTCCCTTTAGATACCTAAATGGAGGTGTCAGATAGTCAGTTGGATAAAATTGACAACTGATGAAATATGGAAGTGGTCAGCATAGAGATTCTCCTTAAAGCCATGACACTAGACGAAGTCACCAAGGGAGTAAGCACAGGGAGAGATGAGAACAGGAACTGAGCCTTCAATGGCTGGAAGTTGGGAAGAGGAGGAGGAACTAACAAGAGTCTGAAAAGGAAAGTCCAGGCACGGTGGCTCACTACTATAATCCCAGCACTTTGGGAGGCTGAGGTAGGAGGATCACTTGAGGCCAGGAGTTTGAGATCAGCCTGGGCGACATAGTGAGACCCCATCGCTACAAAAATGTTTGAGGCTGCAGTGAGCTATGATTGCACCATCTACTCCAGGCTGGGTGACAAAGTCAGACCCTATCTCTAAAAAAAAAAAAAAAAAAAAAGAGTCTGAAAAGAAGCCACCAGCAAGGCAGGAGGTGTTCCAAAGCCAAGTCAAGTGTTTTGAAGAGGAGAAGTCAGTGCCCAATGCTGTTCACAGGTCAAGATGAAGATGAGGAAGAACACCTGCCATTGGACTTAGCTAATTTCCTGCCACTTATTCTCTGAATAGTCTTGGATGAGTTCATGTAACTCTGTAGGCACCATTTTCTCCATGGTGATAACATAATACCTGCCTTGTTGGATGGTTGTGATGAGCTGCTATGTTGAAAATAGAAACTAAAGTACCTGTCACCATGCCCAGCACAGGGCAAACACTCAACAAATGGTGGCTATGAGTAGAATTAGATATTCCACTCATTGTTCTGCTCTTCTGTTCTTAAGATAGCAAAAGAAAGAAATGAAGAGGAAGGCAGATTATCTGTGGAAAAAGCTTCAGAGATCTTTTCTAGCTTCTTTTTCTCAGGCTTTGAAACATCAGTCTAATGGTTTCCCGCCAGGATGTCACCAAAGCCCTACGAGGGGTCCGATGATTAATAGGGAGACAAGCAGGGTATAAGGCAACAGGGAGAATTCCAGCAGTGTCCGGGAATCTCACCACCACAGAAGGCACCATTGGAGCAGAGCAGTCATGAATAAGAATCAAGGTGGATGTGGAGGGAAGGGGGCAGGGAAGAGGCTCCCCTGGACTCTATCCTGGAAGTTTACTACTGCAGCTCCTGATGATATATGAAGCCCTCACAAACACTTATACACCATTGGTGCAAATGTAAATTAGGTCAGCCCCTGTGGAAAGCAGTTTGGAGATTTCTCAAAAAATCAAAAAGTAGCTACCATTCAAGCCAGCAATCCCATCACCAGGTATCTGCCCAAAGGGAAATAAATTGTTCTACCAAAAAGACCTGCACTATATGTTCATTGCAGCACTATTCATAATAGCAAAGACATGGAATCAACCTAGGTACCCATCAACAGAGGACTGGATAAAGAAAATGTGGTACATATATGCCATGGAGTACAACTCAGCCATAAAAAATGTGTTTTGCAGCAACATGGATATAGCTGGAGGCCATTATCCTAAGCCAATTATACAGAAAAGGAAAACAATATCTCACATGTTCCCACTTATAAGTGGGTGCTAAACATTGGGTACACATGAACATAAAGATGGGAACAAAAGACATCAAGGGGTCGGAAAGCGGAAAGGAAGGGAGGGGTCAAAGGCTGAAAAGAAATCTCCTATTGGGTACTATGTTCACTATTTGGGCGATGGAATCCACAGAAGCCCAAACCTCAGCATCATGCAACATACCCTTGTAACAAACCTGCACATGCACCCCCTGCATCTAAAATTTAAATTAAAAAAAAAAAAAAGCAGCCCTCACAGAGCTGACAGCCCCATGGGTTACCATGACATTCTCAGGGCAGCACTGAGGTATCCCTCATAAGCACCCCAGCCCCTCCCAGAAAACTCCCTCCTGGGTGACAAAGCCCATCTGCCTGGGATCTGCCTGCTGCCCACCCCTCCACAACTGCAGCACCTCCCTGCCCTTTGGATCTTAGATGGTAAGGCCACCATATACATCCTACATGGGGCCTTAAGACTTCCAGTTACCTTAGTCACCACAACCCTCCTACTGGCTCCCACCAGGTCAGAACTCAGACCTGCCTCCCCACAGGGCTGCCTGGCCTCACTGCCTAGCCTACCAGGGTGACGTGGTTGGGCATATAGGAAACAATTCTATTTTCCTCATCTCTGTGTCAGAGTCACAATCTCCTTCACTCATCATCACTGCATGTTTGCCTCTCTCACCTCCAATCTGCCAGGCCAAACCCAAGCTCTCTTTGGGTTGCCATGGCAACTCACTTTACCACTACATTTACCTTGACCCTAGAGCCAAGGGACTGAAGTCTAGGCTTGCAAATCTTTGGGATGGCCATCAATGAAGCTAGCAAACAGGCTGGACATGCAGGTGAGATCACAGATAGAGGGGGCACTTGCCCTTCTTTGCTATTTCTGTGATAAAAAATTGGAGTATGCAAATAAGAAACAGGACATTTTTCAAATCTGTCTACTTTTCCCTGGTCCTGTCTGCCATTAGTCCAGTCCAGGCCATCAGCTTCTCTTCCCTGGACTAGGCCAGTGGCAAACAGGACTGGAGGAAAGGGAAGCAACCTCCTAGTTGGTCCCCCTGACTCAAGGCCCTGCCCCTATCTTCCATTCTCCACCCAGGGCCAAGCATTGTTTTGTAGCTGGGAAACGAATTGTACCCTCCCCTGTGGGACACATGTCAGAAATGCCTATTGTCCTCAAGATAAAGGCCCCTCAAGGTTCCAGGCCCTTTATGCTCAGGCTCTAGCCACCTTTCAGTGCCTGCTATCCCTTCATCCTCACCCCCTCAAACCCTGCCGTCTATGATCCCATCACCCTGAGCTTTCTCTCCTCTGGGCCTTTGCACATACAGTTCAATATGGTTTGGCTGTGTCCCCACCCAAATCTCATCTTGAATTGGAGCTCTCATAATTCCCATGTGTCATGGGAGGGACCCAGTGGAAGGTAATTGAATCATGGGGCCGGGCCTTTCCCATGCTGTTCTCATGATAGTGAATAAATCTCATGAGATCTGATAGTTTTATAAAGGGGAGTTCTTCTGCACATGCTCTCTCTTGCCTGCCATGTAAGATGTGACTTTGCTCTTCATTCGCCTGCTGCCATGATTGTGAGGTCTCCCCAGCCATGTGGAACTGTGAGTCAATTAAACCTCTTTCCTTTATAAATTACCCAGTCTCAGGTATGTCTTTATTAGCAGCATGTGAACAGATTAATACATTGTTCCCTCTGCCTAGGTTGCTCAGCGCCTTTGTCTAGTTAATTCCTACCCAACCTTCAGGGCTCAGTTTAGTTTTCACTTAGTTATCCAGAAAGCCTTCTCTGATAGCCACCAGCAACTAGGCTGGATGCCTCAGAGTACCCTCCCATGGTGGCTTACCCATCCCCTCTTTGAAGCCATATCACCTGTACTCTGATTCTCTATGGGCTGTTCTGCCTTTCCACTGACTGTCAGCTCCCTGAAGGCAGGGGTGACTGGTTTTTGCTCATATCTCTATCACTAACACTAAGCCCCTGGGAGGACACAAGAGCCAAGGAGTTTAGTGTGTGAATGAATGAATGGGAAGATGGAAGGGAATCTCTGTATATAAGACTGTCAGTATATCATTTCTACTACAGAATGTTAATGAAAGAGTTTACTGAATGGTACTTCTCCAATTGTCTTGGCTTGCAGAATCACAGCTAAGGTCTTAAATCCAAAAATAATGGCATGAAGTTCTCCCTACATTCTTAAGGAAGCTGCCAGAAACTTATAAGGCCTTCCCTGCAACTACAATTACACCTGCCTTCCTTAGGGGAGGGGAGGAAAAAGCTTCCCAGAATCAAAGTCAAGTGAAGGGGCTCCAACAGAACCCTTTGTAGAGACAGGGAGTGCCTGGATCTCATTCAATCCCAGCAGGAGGAGGCCTGCTGGGTCTTTCCCAGGTCTGTTTGGACATTTCTTCCCTACCACAGCAATACTCTGAGAGGTCATATCAAGCTGAGCAGAGGGAGGAGTGGAGCCCTGAACAGATGCAAGATTGAGAAGTGAGTTCTACACTCATGTAGACCAGGCTGCTTTTTAGTTCCTCAAAGGGTCTGGAAAGCCAGGGCTCTGTCTGAGACGTCATTAGGGCACAGGAAGGGAAACTCATCCTGATGTCCTTGTATCCCTTTCAGGCCAAACTGTTCAATACATGAATTCCATCAGGAAAGAGGGATTTGTGAATCATTTACGTCTAGAGAAATAAGGCGGTTGGGGAATTAAATGAGGAAAAAGTTCTTCTCAAGCTCTGGAGATGAGCTTTTAGGGCTCCACAAAGCCCTGGAAGAATCGTTCTCCTCTTCTTCTCTCTGCCCCATCACTCCTCCTCCCCATGTTATTTCCCTGTTGTCTGGTTTTTTGGTTTTTGTTTTTTGTTTGGTTTTTGGTTTTTGTTTTGAGATGAGGGTCTCACTATGTTGCCCAAGCTAACCTTGAACTCCTGAGCTCAAGTACTCTTCCCATCTCAGCCTCCCAAGTGGCTGAGACAACAGATGCACACTGTGGTGCAAGTTCCGTCATAAAATGCTGCCACCCAGAACTACAGAAACTCCAGGGATACCCCAGTGGGTGTCCAAGGGGTGGCTCTGAGATGAGGTAGCTTGGCCAAGGGGCTGGTGGCCTCCCCTTGGGGCTAGAGGCTGCAAGGCCAGGCCCCCTGAACTGCTCTAGATACTGGAGTCCCACTCCTCTGGCTGGGCTGCAGGTGGTAAAGTCTGGCCTGCTTGTGGGAAATGGGGATAGGATTGGAAGAAGGAACTCCTTCCTGTATCCTGCATGGCTGCCTGGCTCTGGCCCTAGAGATGTCATCAGGCTATCTGTCCGGAGGAGTGGACAATGGAGCTGCTGAACTTAAAAATGGCCAAGCTCTGCACCTGGTTTCCCATGTTATTTTGATTATAAAATATGAAGCCTTTGGATGGAGATTCAGCATTAAAGTCAAGCATCCAAATGCTGAATCTACACCAATGCTATTTTCAAATAACCAGAGAAGAGGATACGAATGGGTGCAACATCTGGCTAAGATGTTTTCCTCCATTATTCATTAAAATGTGTGCCTCGGCATCCTGAAAGCACAGCATGTACCCAAATGCAAAACAAGTCTGACTTAGCCAGCACACATGGTACCCCCAGCCCTGCCTGGCTTTGGACAAGAACACAGCTCACGGCTCTGAATCCTGAGATCGTATTTCTGCCCTAGCCAGAAAATCCAAGCAACCTACATAAGAAACCCCAATCCAAGAGGAAAATTTAATTCCTCTTTGGTTCTTAAAATGATCTAGTTTTCTCTCTCCCCTCTTCCCTCTTCTGTCTCCAGCTCCTTCATTCCAAGTATTTATGACATCATGACTCATTAACATTCTTCCCAGGACATCTTTAATAAATATGCGGGGGGAGCCTTTACTTGGATATTAAATATTAAATTTATAAGACATATAATCCTAATTAAGTTGAATGTAGTCTTGTGCATTAAATTAGGAGAAAGAGAGAGGGTACAAAAGAGCACAGTGGACACCAAGAAGCCCAGGAATCTGGCTACAGCGCTTGGCCATTTTTAAATTCTAGCAACTCCATCATCTACTCTTCTGGACAGATAGGCTGACAGCATCTCTATGGTCAGAGTCAGGCAGCCACTCAGGACACAGAAAGGATTTCCCCCTTCCAAGCCTATCCCCATTCCCCACAAGCAGGCCAGACTTTACCACCTGCAGCCCAGTCAAAGGAGTGGGACCCCAGCGTCTAGAGCAGCTCAGGGGGCCTGGCCTTGCAGCCTTTAGCCCCAAGGACAGGCCACCAGCCCCTAGTCCAAGCTACTTCATCTCAGAGCCACCCCCTGGACACCCACCGGGGTGCCCCTGGAGTTTCTGTAGTTCTGGGTGGCAGCATTTTATGATGAAACTTGCCCAAAGCATTTTCTCTGATTTAGGCCTCCTCTTCGCTGGCCTGTTTAATGGTGCCTAAAGGAATGTCCCTCCAGGGTATCCCTTTCCATGCCTCACACACACCTGAGATGGCCTGTGCCATCTCCTCTTCTTCCTAGAAAACATCAAGCGCTGGGCTGTGCATGGTGGCTCACGCCTGTAATCCCAGCATTTTGGGTGGCCAAGGCACCAGGTCACTTGAGGTCAGGAGTTCCAGACCAGCCTGGACAACTTGGTGAAACCCCATCTCTACGAAAAATACAAAAATTAGCTGGGTGTGGTGGCACGTGCCTGTAATCCTAGCTACTCGGGAGGCTGAGGTAGGAGAAGCACTTGAACCCAGGAGGCAGAGGTTGCAGTGAACCATCTCAAAAAAAAAAAAAAGCATTACACCCAGTTTCACTCTCATCTTTCTCACCCAGTATTTATTGAGTACCTATCATAGGCAGCTGTCTTTCCAATTCTACAAGGAACCTCAGAGTAGAAGGTGCCCTGCCCTCTCAGAGCCAGCCAAGCATAGGCTGCTGTGAAGTCAAGAAGGTGACCAGTTACTCCAGGATTATGGATTACCAGCCTCCTCCCCTGAGCCAGGGCCAGGTGGGAAAGGAAAAGATTCAGTTGGCAAATGTTCTGAGGAGGGGCTGCGGTACCTGCTTAGCCAAAGTTCTCACTGGTGGACACAGTCAATTTCTCATGCCAGTTCCGAGCCCCTTGATAGGATGGAAGACATAAAAAGGATAAGCCATGATTCTGACCCTCAGAAGGCATCTATTCTTGTTGCCTTGAGAATAAAGCAAGGCAGAAAGGAGTGAATGTTCAAATGTGCAGGACTAGGCAACCCCTGCCCTCTGCAGAGCCTCTCCTTATTTGCAAGAGTGCAAATAAGAACACGAGCAAAGAACCCTGGCCCAGGGCCACCCCCAGCTCCTTCCTTCCCTTCCTTTTTCCACACCCTGTGGGGGCTTTGCACACATGTGACAAGATGGTCCATACATCCAAGTCCCCACCCTACTCCTGCCAAATAGTTGTCCTCTGTGGTCACACACTTAACACCCGGCAGGGGACTGGGCATCACTTGGGCAGGAAATTCTGGTGTCTCAGGTACATGAACATAGTCTAGAAATACTGTGCCCTGTGGACAGGGGCCTGTTGCAAGGAGGGCCAGAGGGAAGCCTTCTAAAGCACAAGCCCGAAAGGCAGGGGGACGGCTTGAGGCCAGGAGTTCGAGAGCAGCGTGGGCAACATAGTGAGACCCTATCCTTACAAAAATAAAAATAGAAAAATTAGCCGGGCATGGTGGCATGCACCTGTAGTCCTAGCGACTCAGGAGGCTGAGGCAGGAAGGTTGCTTGAGCCCAGGAGTCTGAGGTTACAGTGAGCTATGACAGCAGCACTGCACTCCAGCCTGAGTCTCAAAACCTGTCTCAAAAACAAAAATACCTGATAAAAGGTATTTGTCTCAAAACTTCAAAAATGATCAAAAACTTATGGCAAACATAGCATAGGGGGCCTTTTTAATAATTCTTGCAGAAATTAGAACCGTAAGCCACTCTTAGTGGTACATGCCTGTAGTCCTAGCTACTTGGGAGGTTGAGGCAGAAGGATCACTTGAGCTCAGGAATTTGAGGCTACAGTGAGCTGTGATCATGCCACAGCACTCCAGCCTGGGTAACAGAGTGAGATCCTGTCTCTAAAAATACTAATAATAATATGTCACAAGCCCAGACAGGGGTCTGGCTATCTGGCTCTAGGATGGTGCTAATGGGGACTGCATGTTCTTCAGGAATTTGGAGCGGGGCTCAGGGGAAGGGAGAAAGCTTCTAGGTGGAGGAGAACGAAGCAGAGTGTGCATAAGTGGGCAGAACCCAGAGAGACAGAGGGCATAGAGACATTCCAGAGAGGCCAGCTAGTGCAACGGGGAAAGCCGTAAACAGATATGACATCATCTGCTCACTCAGGGGTAAGGTTATATCCTATGCTGGGAAGCATCACAGGGCCAAGCAGCAGGACAGAGAGAACAAAGCGGTTTCCTTTCTGACATCTTCTAGTGCTCCAGTCACTGCTGGAGAAGAAATACTGATTTTGTGAAGAGAAGCCCTTACCTACCTGTGCCCTCATGTGACTTTGCTGGGTCTGGCAGCTGCTTTCCTGCCAATCGATGGGAAGTGGCTACTGACTGATGCTAGCTTTCACTGGTAACGGGAAAGTCAACAGCCTCTGGCCCGTTCTGTGAAGGACAAAAGCAGAAAAGTGCTCAGAATCCTAAACAGGAAAACAGATCAAAAGAAGGGTGGGACATCCAGGAGACAGAGACAAGGGGTAATTAGCTGTTCTGCTCCCTAAAAGGTGGGACCTAGGCAGTCTTTGCTGCTCAGAGCCAGGTCAATGAGCAGCTGCTGCTGAGCTCAAAATAAAATTGAAAAACTGAGGAACTACCACCCTCTCTGGAGCAAGAGAATGCAGGAACAGCTCAGCTTGGATTAGGGCTTGAAGCTATGAAACCCAAAGAAAATGCCAATTTCTTAGCACAGCAGAGGAAACAGGACTGGTCTGATATGGGATCAGGCTGGCTTTGGGGAGCTGGACCAACGCTCACAGAGCTGAAACCTCTTCTGCAAAAGACACATGCAGGATGATGCATCTCTCCAGTACGTCTGCAATGCCCACCTGGAAGCCAAATGGGTAGACCTAGCGGTATGATCACAGCAATGTTTTATAAATATGCACGGAAAAACCTGGAAGGAAACACACCCAAGTGTTTACCATGGCTATGTCTAGGTCATTCAATTGTGGGTGACTTTTAATTTTCTAGTTAAAATGTGATCTATCTTCCCCATCAGAGCACCCCCTTAAATTATGTTATTATTCTGAAGAGTCTGCATGCTATCGATGCTTAAGCTTGCAAGCACTTGTTGCATTTGAAATGACCAGTCTGAAATCATGTCACCAATAACTTTCTATGAGATAGTCAGGAGAAGGCAGACACAGGCTGTGACCACAAGAACAGCTCCAGACAGACCCTCAGAGACAGAAGGCTGGTGAATAGACATTGGGTCAGCTGGTCAATACCCTTGGAGCCATGCCCAGCTCTCTGCACCTGGAGTTTACAGGTGGAAATAGCACCAAGAAAGGAAGCCTTTGCCAAGAATGAGGACAAGCCAAGAAGTCCAAGAATGCAAAGCATCAGTCGTAAGAAGTTCCACTTGACAAGCTGACCTTCTGTCTAGGAAGGGCCTCCGATATATGGGGGCTACGGAGAGTACGGAATTAAAGGGGTATGCGCAGATGAGTGGGGCACACTTGGGCCTGATGGGAGACAAAGCAATTAGCCCGGAAAAAGGACAGCAGGATATGTGGGTGGGAAGGCCTGATGCAGAGCCTAGCCTTTCCCAAGTTCATCGTCAGGGATGAGCTCATTTGAGTTGGGCTCCATCAGCTCGTGAAGACACCCAAGCCCTCTGGCATTTCCTCTGTTGTCTGCATCCACTATGTTTGTTCATGTCTGGGGGGAATTGGATTTTAGACTCCCAGGCTGGAAAGCTCAAGGATAACAGGATTAGAGCATTTCCTGTGCCTTCAACACACGCATGCAAAGAATCACAGAAGGAAGGCGAGTTCGCCCAGAGAAAGACCCCATCCCCCAGAGTCACTTCACAGGAACATGTAAGCTGCCACTTTCAAAAGCCGTGGCTCCTGGCTCCTCTCAGCAGCCCCTCCTTCATCTTCTAGCCCCCAAGAAGCAGCTTCAAGGTATAAGAGGGGCAGGGGTAGTGTCAGAATTCTTTCTGACCATGCACACCAACCTCTGACCAAAGAACTGACTGGATGTCAATGGGTGGCCCCCAAGTGGACAAGTCTGCCATGTCCCCTCCAGCATCAGAGATCACATGGTTGGTATACATCTTTGTCTTCATTCACTGCACCATTTTTTATTGAATAGCTAGTGCCAGGCCACAAGACAGACAAAGACAAGGTCACTACTGTCACAGAATTGCATCCTAGTGGGAGACAGAAAAAAAAATACATAATAAGGACATAAGTTAGCAAAGTCTTATCTCCCCAACCTCTTAAGGTTAGAGTGTCCCAGGGCTCAATCCTTACGCCACTTCTCTTTTCCACCTATACCCACTGATGACTCTCACACAAACGGCTTAGCCCAAGTGTTGTCTCAGAGCTTGGACACTACCCAAACTCAGTAATACTACTCAGTATTTCCATATGGAGATAGAGATACATAAAATATATCATATATATTATATGTATATATGTATTTGTATATGCATATATGTATTTATATATGTATATATACACATATGTATACATATATGATATATATGCATATATCATATATATTTGTATGTTGTATTATATGCAATGTATAATATATATTATATAATATCTAAAATGATCTATAACATATAAAGTCAAATTTAACAAATTCAAAATTGAACTAATAATCTTCATAAATTTACTCCCCATATAAACTCCCCATCAAAGTAAATGGCAATAGAATCCTTTCAGATGCCCAGGTCTAAAATCTTGAAGTCATTTTTGACTGGTCTCTTTTTACATATCCTATATCTAAGATGTTAAGAAATCCCACAGGTACTACCTACAGAATATATTCAGAATCCAGTCACCTGCAAGGAGGTGGAACCTGTAGTGTGCTATGATCGCAATGCTGCACTCTAGCCTGGGCAACAGAGCAAGGGCAAGACTCTGTCTCAAAAAAAAAAAAGAAAGAAAGAAAAGAAAAAGAATCCAGCCAGTGAACTCCACCGCACCACTATGATCCTGAACCAACCTACCACCTTCTCTCACTTGGATCATTGTGATGGCCTCATAAATGGTCTCTTTGCATTCACCCCTGCCCCCACAGTCAGTCCATCACTCAGTAGCCAAAGGGATCCTGCATGGTAGGTATCACATCTCAGGAATTGCCTGGGCATGGACAGTCACTCGCAGGCCATGCAAAGTGGGAGCGTCCAGGTCCTAACACTAAATCCTTTCGATAGGGCAGAATAGAGAATGGAGGAGTGCTTCTGCTATAGGGGTCGGAAGGAAAGGTTCTGTCCAGCAGGCAGCTCTGTATCCCAGGGGAGCAACAACCTCTGGCAGCAGTCCAAGTAATAGAAGAGAAGGAGAGTCCAAGGCAGGGAGATGAGATGTTCTAGGGGAAGAACATCCAGTCATGGGGATGCTTGGCCAGTGATTCCCAGAAAGCAGGAGAGCAGCACAGAGAGGAAAGGGGACCCCACCACTGTCCTTAAGGAAGTGCTCAGGTCTCTGTTCTCAGTTTACTCCAACCCTGAAGAGAGCTCAAGACTCTCCTCTCTGCCTCTGTCTCAAGGACCAACAATCTAGACTGAGACCAAAGACACTATTAGGCCAATGTGATGGGAAGGACAGACACAGGAAAGGTAAAGTACTGACATGGGAAATTCTGACTCTCATCACTCTGGAATGCAAGGGTCTGAGCCTCTTGGCCCTTCCTTTAAGTGCTATGTGTATCTTCTTGTTTCTTGACCTCCCAAGAGAACTGGTATAGTAAAATGGGCCAAGGACTACCTCCCGCCCCTTTTTCCATGCCCCACTCCCTAAACAAGAACTGAGGTGGGGCCAAGGGAAAGGAATCCTGGTTGGATGCAAGGGGACCTACCCCCTCTGTATGTGGTCTAAGTTGCTTTAGTAGAACCTGGGATTATACATAGAGCTTTAACGCCAAATCGTAACATAGTGCATATTTGTGGGTTATATAGTTGATATGGTTTGGCTCTGTGTCCCCACCCAAATCTCACCTTGAATTGTAATAATCCCCACATTTCAAGGGCAGGACCAAGTGGAGGTAACTGAATCATGGGGGCGAGTTCCCCCATGCTGTTCTTGTGATAGTGAGTTCTTGTGAGATCTGATGGTTTTATAAGGGGCTTCCCCCTTCACGTGGGTCCCATTCTCTCTCCTGCTGCCCTGTGAAGAGGTGCCTTCCACCATGACTGTAAGTTTCCTGAGGCCTCCCCAGCCATGTGGAACTGTGAGTCAATGAAACCTTTTTTATTTATAAATTACCCAGTATCAAGTATTTCTTCATAGCAGTGTGAGAACAGACTAACGCAATAGACAACATATATCCGCCTACTGAATCTGGCAGGGCAGAACATAGTTTGGCATTCTGACTAGCTCCTCTTCAGAGTCACAACTAATGTTTGCAGTATAAGGCATGATGTGTGCTTGGCTCCCTATCTATTTAGAAGACTAGACTATAGGGAACGAGTCTGCAGCCTCCTATTGTCAGACAGTCATTGCCACATCCATTTGCACTAGTTTAAACTCCTCTCTAAAGCCCAAAATGCAAACACACAGACACCATAAGCCCCAGGTCCCAAGAGTCCATCTGTCTGCATCAGCAGTAACCTCCCCACACCCACTCTCAATACTACTATCCATAGAGCGAACTCTGTGTCATTTTGCTCCTATCCTCAGCTCTAAGGCCATCCACGACCTTTCCTGCCTCCCCTTCCCATCCCTCCCTCCCCTGGTTGCTGCTTCTTGGATTGCCCAGGGAGACAGTGTGCAGTCAACACCATCCCATACAGAAGCTGCCAGAGCATCATATCCTGAGCATCCTAGAAAGGAATGTAGGTAGTGGGTTGAAGCTGGCAGCCACTCGCTCTGTTTTCTCTCAAATCCCCACTCTAGCTGCCTTGGAACTCTCTGATTAACTCCCACATTGGCTGGTAATTTATCAGTAAGCCTTGGCAGAGCCTCTGTATGGGAAGCTCTGGGATGCAGCCATGCTCTGCTTGGTGAGAATGGGAACCCCACAGAAGGGGGCTGCAGGTGGACAGCAAGTTACAAGAGTGCCCACTCCCAAGGCCTTTCACACCCAGCAAGGCTCTCGTTCTGGGCATGCAAACTCCTATAGATAGTTGTAGTCACTTGCCCAGAGGGGTAGTACACTTCTAATGCATGTGTAGGTGTGTATATGTGTGTTCATGCATGTGGTAGAGGAGGGATCAGACATTGTTATCAACATCATTCAATATAATCATACTACACTGGGAAGTATCCAGCCTATGAACAAGTGTGGAATAAAAATGTCTATGTGTAGACTTAACCCAGGTCAGAAGTCACCAAAATAGAAGGAAACGGCCTTGCTATCCACTTGCGTTTTATCCTAGCCACCTATTTTTATCCTGGAAAAACAGAAGCATTCAGGCGGGGCACGGTGGCTCATGCCTGTAATCCCAGCACTTTGGGAGGCCGAGGCTGGTGGATCACTTGAGGCTAGGAGTTCGAGACCAGCCTAGCCAACATGGCGAAACCCCATCTCAACTAAAAATGCAACAGTTAGCCTGGCATGGTGGCAAATGCCTGAATCCCAGCTACTCAGGAAGCTGAAGCAAGAGAATGGCTTCAACCCAGGAAGCGGAGGCTGCAGTGAGCTGAGATCACGCCACTGCACTCCAGCCTGGGCAGCAGAGCGAGACTCTGTCTCAAATTAAAAAATAAAAATAGAAAATAGAAAAATGAAAGCATTCTAATCAATTTGAGAACAATTGCTTGAGAACAATTTTTAGATTGGCTGAGACATTTTACTTATTGTTGTTCATGAGTGAGTGCAGGCTTGAAGGAACAGCAATTCATATGCTCTAGATCGATGTATTCTTATTCTTTAACAATGATTAGCACTTTGTATCTGTGCATGAGAAACAGACAAATATGACAAAGTTCTTGCCTTCACTATTTTCAGTCTTCAGAAACATCCGTTAAAACTTGCTTTTTATGCATATTCAAATCAGATATTGGACACCATGTAGATTCTTCCTAAAAAATGAACGAATTGACTTTAGTTTTTAGCAATGTGGCAAAAGAAATAGCCTCCTATTACCAAATACTAAGAAATGGCGGCCAGGCATGGTGGCTCACACCTGTAATCCCAGCACTTTGGGAGGCCAAGGCGGGCGGATTGTCTGAGGTCGGGAGTTCGAGACCAGCCTGACCAACACAGATAAACCCCATCTCTACCAAAAATACAAAATTAGCCGGGCATGGTGGCACATGCCTGTAATCCCAGCTACTTGGGAGGCTGAGGCAGGAGAATTGCTTGAACCCGGGAGGTGGAGGTTGCGGTGAGCCAAGATCCGCCATTGCACTCCAGCCTGGGCAAGAAGAGCAAAACTTGGCCTCAAAAAAAAAAAAAAAAGAAAGAAAGAAATGTTGGATAAAGTAAAACAAAAATCCTTTAAATGCATGGCTGATCTCATAAGAAAAGAAAATTCTTAGAGATGACAAGAAAAAAGGAAGCTGAAAACTAGAGTGGTAAGTGGTGCTGATGCAATGGCTGTGTTCAGAGCATTTTTTAAAAAGAAAGAAGCTTGGGTTTGAATAACCATATAGGAATGAGACACAAAGCCTCGAGACTGGATAAAATGGGGAGGCAGACCTAAAAAAAAACATGATCCTTGAAGTTTTATGGTCTTTGTGCAAAGACAAAGTAAATATATATATATACACACACACACACACACACACACACACACACACACACACTGTCAAAGAGAGGTGGCACAGAAGCCCATCTGTCTGGACTGGGGATCTGGGTAGCCAAGAAACATCTTCTTAACAATTTATAACCACAGGCCTGCCCTACACTATCTGCATTCTCTCAGAGCCTCACAATTAAGAAAGCCACATAAAAGCAGCCCCTTCTAGTAATGCCTTGAGCACAAGACAGAAACAAATGTAAACCATCTCTAGAAGGAATATACTCTTATATACGTTGCACAGAATACCACTAAAAAAGCTCCATTAAATGACAGCTGGAATTCCCAAATTGCAAAACACATAAGGACAGAAGACAGTGAATGGGAGTTATAAGAAACAACAAATAACAGAATTTGACCCACAGAATTTTTAGTTAATAGAATTATTCAATGCAGACTATAAAATCAAAAATGCAAATTCATTGGTAATATAAAAGAAAAGGTCAAAAACAAAAAAGGAGCAAGGTTTTTAAAGTGACATAAAATTTCTATAAAGAAATAATGTAGTTATTGGCCAGGCATGATGGCTCACACCTACAATCACAGCACTTTGGGAGGCAGGCCAAGGCCGAATGATAGCTTGAGCCCAGGAGTTCGAGACTAGCCTAGACAACACAGTGAAACCCCATCTCTACAAATAATTTTTAAAAATTAGCTGGGCATGGCGGCACATAAAGCTACTTGGGTGGCTGAGGTGGGAGGATTGCTTGAGCCTGGGAAGCAGAGTTTGCAGTGAACAAAGATTGTGCCACCACACTCAGCTTGGGCAACAGAAAAAGACTCTGTCTCAAAAAAAAGTACAAAAAATAAGAAATAATAGTTATTAAATTTTATAGAAACGTGGATAGATTTTCTTTCTTAAAAAAACAGCTAAAAATGCTAGATAATTTTTTTTTAGTTTTCTTTCTTTCTTTCTTTTTCTTTTCTTTTTTTTTTTTTTTTTTTTTTTTTTTTTGAGACATTGTTTCATTCTTGTTGACCAGGCTGGAGTGGTGCAATCTCAGCTCACTGCAAAATCTGCCTTCTAGTTTCAAGTGATTCTCCTGCCTCAGCCTCCTGAGTAGCTGGGATTACAGGTGCCCGCCACCACGGCTGGCTAATTTTTGTATTTTTAACAGAGACAGGGTTTCACCATGTTGGCCAGGCTGGTCTCGAACTCCTGACCTCGTGATCTGCCAGCCTTGGCCTCCCAAAGTGCTGGGATTAGAGGCGTGAGCCACCACGCCCAGCCCACAGTCTTTTTTCTAAAAACCTCAAAAAGCTGACAACTAGGGGATTATCAGACCAAAATCTATGTGACAAAGAAAATCAAGAATCTCTAAGTGACATTTGTTCTGAGGGCATTTGCCAAAGCAAAAGAACTTCAGCCTTAAGTTTACTCAGCTTCACGAGGCTTGGGAGACAAAAGACAAAGTCCAAAGCCTGCCCAACATGGGGAATCTCACAGTGAATCTCTTTCCATAAGGTTGGGAGCCCAAAAAGCTATACCCTCAAGATACACTTTAAATAGAAATAAGCCCAGCCCACCCTCACGCTCTCAGGGGACCACATCAAAAGTTGCCTTGGTACAGAGAAGAGCAGGAATAAAACACTAACAAAAAACCCTATTACTGAAAAATTGAAACCAGAAGTCAGATTTTCAACCCATTTGAATGGCCCAAATAACTTCAAACAATAAATTCAGCTTAAAGAGAACTGGTATCAGTACTGTTCTAAAGCATATGGAAGAAGTAAATGAAATCCTGTCTGCAAAAATGAACCTTCATCCTAGGCCTCAAAGAAATACCACAAATAAGTACCTATAAAAAATGTGCAGCTTGGCTGGGTGGGGTGGCTCATGCCTGTAATCCCAGCACTTTGGGATGTCTAGGCAGGCGGATCACTTGAGGTTGGGAGTTCAAGACAAGCCTGACCAACATGGAGAAATTCCATCTCTACTAAAAATACTAAATTAGCCGGGCATGGTGGCACATGCCTGTAATCCCAGCTACTCAGGAGGCTGAGGCAGAGAATCTCTTGAACCCAGAAGGCAGAGTCTGCAGTGAGCCGAGATTGTGCCATTGCACTCCAGCCTGGGTGACAGAGCGAGACTCCATCTCAAAAAAAAAAAAAAAAAAAAAATTCAGCCAGCTTATAGTCAAAAATAACCAAGCACAAAAGCAAGCAATGCACCATGAATAAAAATAGCAGAAACAGATAGACAAAGTCATTCATTGTACACTGAAATTACAAGGTTAGATTATAAGACAATTGTGTAGTCTGTCTTTAAATAAATACAAGGCAAGCTAAAAAATAAAATAAAAAAAGAAAAACCCTGCAGGCAAACAGAAACTATTTACCAAACACCCAGGCAGATTTGAAAATGAATAAAGTTGAAATTTAAGAATTAAATATGAATTTGGGCAGGGCATGGTGGCTCATGCCTGTAATTTCAGCACTTTGGGAGGCTAAGGCAGGAGGATCACCTAAGGCCAGGAGTTTTGAGACCAGCCTGGCCACACAGCAAGACCCTGTCTCTATAAATACATTAATAATATGAATTAGAATTTAAAACTTGGGGTAGATTTAACAGTAATTTAGACAATCTACACAGAGAATTCAGGCCAGGCGTGGTGGTTCATGCCCATAATCCCAGCACTTTGGGAGGTTGAACTGAAAAAAAGCTAAAAAAAAAATTTACTACAAACAACTCCATTATATCCTAAATACATACATATACACACACACACACACATATACACATATACACACACATATATACATATATAATATACATATATATATTTGTATTTTTCGAGATGGAGTTTTGCTCTTGTTGCCCAGGCTGGAGTGTAACAGCGCAATCTCGGCTCACTGCAACCTCTGCCTCCTGGGTTCAAGCGATTCTCCTGCCTCAGCCTCCCGAGTAGCTGGAATTCCAGGCATGTGCCACCATGCCTGGCCAATTTTGTATTTTTAGTAGAGACAGGGTTTCTCTATGTTGGTTAGGCTGGTCTCGAACTCCTGACCTCAGGTGATCCCACTGCCTCAGCCTCCCAAAGTGCTGGGATTATAGGCGTGAGCCACCGTACCTGGCCCTTACATCTTTTTTTTTTTTTTCTCTTTTTGAGACAGAGTCTCACTTTGTCACTCAGACTGGAGTGCAGTGGCATTATCTTGGCTCCCCGCAACCTCCGCCTCCTGGGTTCAAGCAATTCTCATGCTTCGGCCTCCCAAGTAGCTGGGATTATAGGCAGCCACCACCACACCTGGCTAATTTCTGTATTTGCAGTAGAAATGGGGTTTCACCATGTTGGCCAGGTTGGTCTCAAACTCCCTCCCAAAATGCTAGGATTACAGGCATAAGCCACCGTGCCCGGTCTATATCTTTTTTTTTTTTTTTTTTTTTTAATGAATCTGTGGTTAAAAACCTTCCACCAAAGAAAATTCAAGGCCTAGATGTCTTCACAGGTGAATTTTTCCAAACATCAAATAAGAAATCATATCAATTCTACACAAAAACTTCCAGCATATATGAAGTGTATACAGAATACTTCCCAACTTATAAGACTAACATCACCTGCATATCAAAACCAGATGAAAACACTACAAGAAAAAGAAATTATAAACCAATACCCTTCATAAATATAGTTTCAAACATCTTTAACAAAACATTGACATGTCAGGTTCAAAATTAACAAAAATAACTCATCATAACCAAGTGGATTTATCCAAGAAATGCAGGATAGTTCAGCAACCAAAATTAGTCAACGTAACTCACCATATCAACAGGCTAAATCATTTCAACAAAAGCAGAAAAAGCCTTTGACAAGATTCAACATCCATTTATGATTTTCAAAATCAGCAAACTAGGAATAACAATGAACTTTCTCAATCTCATAAATGGCATCACTAGAATCATATATAATGGTGAAAGACTTTATAACATCATATTTTATAGGTGAAAGACCAAATGGTTTTTCTCCTAGTTTAGGATTAAGGCAAAAATACCCACTCTTACCACTCCTATCCAACATTATAGTGAAGGCCCTAAGAAGTATAAAAGAAAAATAAATAAAGGCATATAGATTGGAGAGGAAGAAATTGCCTTTCTTTACTGACAATTTTTGGATAAAATGACCTGAAAAAAATCTATCAAAAACCTACTAGAAATAAGTGAGTTTGTCAAGGTTATAGAATACAAGGCTAGTATAAAAAAAATCAATCTATTGCTATATACTACCAATGGAAACTAGAAATTTTTTTTTTTTTTTGAGACAGAGTTTTGCTCTTGTCACTCAGGAGTGACATGATCTCAGCTCACGGCAACCTCCGCCTCCTGGGTTCAAGTGATTCTGCTGCTGCAGCCTCCCAAGTAGCTGGGATAACAGGTGCATACCACTAGCCCAGCTAATTTTTGTATTTTTAGTAGAGACAGGGTTTCACCATGTTGGCCAGGCTGGTCTTGAGCTCCTGACATCAGGTGATCCACCCGCCTCAGCCTCCCAAAGTGCTGGGATTATAGGCGTAAGCCACTGCTCCCTGTCAAAACTAAATTTTTAAAATGCCATTTACAACCACACCAAAATACATAAGATACTTAAGTATAAGTCTTGAAAAATATGTGCAAGATCTGCCGGCTAAAAACCACAAACTACAAATGAAAGAAAATCAACTAAATAAATAGAGGATATGTCATGTTCATGAATTGGAAGATTCAATATTGGTAGTCTGGCAGTTTTCCCCAAACTAATCTAGTGATTTAATATAATTTCAAGAAAATCCCAGCATAATTTTTATATAAATCAACAAACTGATTCTAAAATGTATATGGAAAGGCAAAAGAACTAGAATAGCCAAAACAATTCTGGAAAAGAAGAGCAAAGTTGGAAGACTAATGTTACCTGATTTTCACACTTCCCATAAAGTTCTTGGAGTCAAGTCAGTGCAGTATCCAAGAAAAGATAGACATACAGATCAATGGAATAAATAGAGGGCCCAGAAATAGACCTACACATAAAAGGTGAATTGATTTTGACAAAGGTGAAAAGGTAATTTAATGGAGAGAGAACGGTCTTTTCAACAAATGGTACTGGAACAACTGGATACTACATGCAAAAAAGTAAACCATTATTCATACCTTGTACCATATACAAAAATTAAAAATCCGGCTGGTGTGGTGGTTCATGCCTGTAATCCCAGCACTTTGGGAGGCCAAGGTGGGCAGATCACCTGAGGTCAGGTTGGTCAAGACTAGCCTGACCAACATGGTGAAACCCCATCTCTACTAAAAATACAAAATTAGTTGGGCATGGTAGTGCATGCTTGTAATCCCAACTACCCAGGAGGCTGACTGAGGCAGGAGAATTACTTGAACCCAGAAGCCAGAGGTTGCAGTGAGCTGAGATTGTGCCGTTGCACTCCTGCCTGGGCGACAAGAGCAAAATTCCATCTCAAAAAAAAAAAATTAAAAATCGATAACAAACATAAATGTAAGAGCTAAAAGTGTAAAACTTCTAGAAGAAAAACTAAGAGAAAATCACTGTGACCTTAGATTAGGCAACAATTTCTTAGCTGCAACACTAAAAGTACAATCCTTGAGAGAAAATTAAGAAATCAGACTTTAGGCCAGCGCGGTGGCTCACGCCTGTAATCCCAGCACTTTGGGAGGCCGAGGTGGATGGATCACAAGGTCAGGAGATCAAGACTATCCTGGCTAACACGGTGAAACCCCGTCTCTACTAAAAACACAAAAAATTAGCCAAGTGTGGTGGCGGGTGCCTGTTATCCCAGCTACTCGGGAGGCTGAGGTGGGAGAATGGCGTGAATCCCGGAGGCGGAGCTTGCAGTGAGCCGAAATCGCGCCGCTGCACTCCAGCCTGGGGGACAGAGCGAGACTCCGTCTCAAAAAAAAAAAAAAAGAAAAGAAATCAGACATTACCAAAATTTAAAATTTTTTCACTCTATGAAAGAGTGAAAATACAAACCACAAACTGGGAGAAATTTGCAAATCACATGCCTTATAATGACTTGCATTTAGATTATATTGAAAGTTCTCAAAACCCAACAATAATCAAACAACCCAACTTTTTTAATGGGCAAAAGATTTAAACATACGTTTCACCAAAGAAGACATGCAAATGGCAGGTAAACACATGAAAAGATGCCACAACATCATGAATCACTAGGCAAATGCAAATTAAAACCGCAATGAGGCCAGGCACAGTGGCTCATGACTGCAATCCTAGCAATTTGGGAGGCCGAGGAGGGGGATCAATTGAGCCCAGGAGTTCGAGACCAGCCTGGGCAATATGCCAAGACCTCATCTCTACTAAAATTCAAAAAACTTAGCCAGGCATGGTGGCACACGCCTGCAGTCCTAGCTACTTGGGAAGTAGAGGCTGCAGTGAGCCCTTATTATGCCACTGCACTCCAGCCTGGGCAACCAAAACACACACACACACAATGACATACCACTGCACACCTATTAAAATGACAAAAAGACAACCCCCCCGCCCGCCTCCTACCCTGCAACAAAAAAACCTGACACAGCCACTTTAGACAACAGTTTGGCATTTCCTCATGAAGTTAAACATACTCTTGCCCTACATAACCCAGGTATTTACCCAGATGAAATGAAAATCTACGCTTACAGAAAACCTACATGTAAATATTTATAGCAGCTTTATTCATAATATCCAAAACCTAGAATCTGTCTAAATGTCTGCCAGCTAGGAAATGGATAAGCAAACTGTGGTAAATCTATACAATGATATACCACTCAGTAATAAAAAGAAATGAACCAGTGATACACACACCAATCTCACACGCATTGCACTATGTGAAAAAAGTCAGACTCAAAATGCTACATACTGTATTCTTCCAAATACAGTAGTTTTTTAAAAGCAAAACTATAGAAACAAAAAAATCAGTGGGTAGTAGGAGGAAGGGGAAGACTGGACTTCCCAGAGGCTCAGGGGAAATGTGGAGGATGATGAATTGATTCTATATTTTGAATGTACTGCTGGCTCTACAACCATTTGCATCTATCAAAACTCAGAATCACAAACTAAAAAGGATGAATGTTACTGTATGTAAGTTACTTGAATTTTAAAAATGAAAACTAGGAAAATGGCATTAATCATTTAGAAAGATGTGCAGCCTTGCTCACAAAGAGAAATGCAAACTAAACTGCCCTGAGGTACTATTTTTCACCTTTCAGACTGGCAAAAGCTCAAAAGTATGATAATATATCCTATGGGAAAGGCTGTGGAGAAACAGGCATTCTCACCTACACCCCTATGAAAGTGAATTTGTCAATAATTAGCAAAATTACATATATATTTACTCTTTAATTCAGAAATCAATCTCAAAGAGACATTGGTAAAAATACAAAAAGACATACGTAAGTCTATTCATTGTAACAATCTTTATAATAACAAAAAAGCCTGGAAACAAACCAAATATCCGTCATCAGAAGACTAGTTAAATATTCTATGGTACATTCACAAATAGACTATTATACAGCTGCCAAGAGGCATAATCCTATGTAGTGATCTCCAGGATATGTTGCTAAGTGAAAAAAGCTAGGCAGAGAAAAACACGTATGGTATGTTATCATTTTATCTAAGAAAAGGTAGGGGGTTACAAAAATATACGCATTTTTGCCTATATTAAGAACAAATAATAGAATGATACGTTATAAAAATATTTCAATTGTTTCCTACAAGAGGAGCAAAGAAATGCTGTGGGGGTAACAGGAATGGAAGTCAGGTTTTACTGAATATGTGAAACTGTATAAATGTTTTATATAATTATAAGAAAATTATAAAGCAATCCCTAAAAATCAAATGCAGATTTACGTAAATGAATCTAACCTAAACTAACTTATGTCATCTAGTTGGTGACACAAACACAAAAGAATCACCCAAATGATTTAACTGAACAATCCTAGAGGGATATATGCTCAGGGCCAAGGAAAAAAAGACAAAAAAAATCTAAACTATTTATGGGGAAATCAAATGAGAAATGTTGTGGGTGTTGTAAACCAGGATTTTTGGTGTGGAAGAATGGAGGAGGTTAAGTGAAAGTCTGTAATCCTGAATTTCAACTCGAATTGAAAATACCAGTATAAACTCACAATATATTATATATTTTTCTTTAGTTACATATTTTCTAACTCCGTTCACTGAAAAGGCTTAGAGACAATGACCAACCCACGGCAATGAGCACCCTAGCACCCAGATTGTGGGATTCAAACACTATTCTTACTAAAATAAACCAGAACTCCCTGAAGAAATGGCTGACTCCAAGTCAAGGCATGACATGCTATAGGACGGACAAACATCTTGTCATATGAGAAAGAAAGGCAGCTCTCAAAACCTACTAGGCTCATGTCAAAAAGGACTCAGTAGCAACCCATAGAGGATTACACTAGCCAAAGATGGAAATTTTTATATGTAAATAAGGAAAATAATGGCAGCAGATTGTCCCACATCAACTGTGTTTACACATACATGGTTCATAATTCCTTGGTCACCTTTAGAGGACGCTAGGGAACCAAACTGCTATTTAGAAAACTGACAAAGGCAAAGAATTAGGCATTTATCTTAGCTCACCGTACTCCAGCATAATCAAATAGGTAAGGAAGGGAAGTTTCTCTTTGTAGAGATATTCCTGCTAATAAATGAAGAAGGAAGAAGGAACAATAGAATTATAATATCACCATATTTTGTAGCCCCTAACGAATTAATATACCTAGGTAATGATCATCAATGTCAGCTAATATCACAAAAAGAGAGAGTATTTTGTGCTGCCTGATGGAAGTATGCAAAATAACCTGTCAGGAGTTCTTGAAAAGAAATCTTAATCTCAAATCAAGCTTCTAGATATAACTATTAATTTACAGGTAATATAGGAATGAGAGGAGCATGTTGATTGATACAATAAGAATGAAATCGGCAAAGTCCAGACTGCGGGAAACCACAGAACAAACTACCCAGTTCTTTGGCAATCACAGGAAAAGAAGAGATGCAAGGGAACCAGAGAGTAAAAGAGATCTAAGGGGCATATGAAAGACTTGCAATTAATTAGCGGATCTTTACTGGCTCCTTATTCAAATGAAGAAACTGTACGAGAGAGAGAGACAGAGACAGAGAAAGAGAGAGAGAGAGAGAGAGAGAGGGAACCAGAAAAAATAATATTGATAATATTAGTGAATTTTTAAATTTTAGGTGAAATAACAGTGTTATCGTATTTTTTTTTTTAAAAAAAGAATTCTTATAGAAATACATTCTGAAAAAATAAGAATGAAATGATACAATGTCTTTTTTTTTTTCCAAAATAATCTGGAAAGACAGAGAAAGGAGAGAAAGTTGTAAATGAAACAAGATTAGCCATGTTGAATCCAAGTGTGGGTACATGGGAGTTTGTTACATTTTAAAAAAAAAGAAAAAGTAAAGATGTGTTCAATCATCCTGTAAGAAGTCCAGAAAGGAGAAAAAAAGAAACATAAAACAGGTAGGACAAAACACATGAAATATAAGAGTCCATATAAATCCAGATATGTTGCTAATTAAAATAAATGTGAAAGAATTACATGCTCCAGTTAAAAAGTCAAATATTATCAATTAAATTCTATTATAGGCGGTCTTCAAGATATACCTCTAAAACATAGGTTACATAAATATCAAAAGGAAAAGAATGAAAAACATATAGCATACAAACGTTAACCAAAAAAAAAAAAAAAAAAACTATTGCAGGTATACTAATATCAGGCAAACCAAATTGATGATAAAGGATTTCTAGTGAAAAAGTAAGTTCCTTCATAATACAAAAAGTACAATTCATGAAAGAACTCTAACAATTTTAGACTTGAATGCATCTAATAACACAAACAATATGAAAAGCAAATTTGACAGATCCAGAAAGAAAAATATACAAATACACAAACATAATGGGGAATTTTAACGTATTTCTCTCAGTAACTTAGAATGAGCAAAAAAATCAATAAGAATAAGAAGAGGTGGGCTGGGTGCAGTGGCTCACGCCTGTAATCCCAACACTTTGGGAGGCCGAGGCAGGCGGATCGTTTGAGGTCAGGAGTTTGAGACCAGCCTGGCCAACACAGCGAAACCTCATCTCCACTAAAATACAAAAAAAATTAGGCAGATGTAGTGGCACACGCCTGTAATCCCATCTACTCGTGAGGCTGAAGCACGAGAATAGCTTGAACCCAAGATGCAGAGGTTGCAGCGAGCCGAGATCGTGCCACTGCACTCCAGCCTGGGCAACAGAGCAAGACTCTGTCTCAAAAAGAAAAAATAAAAAGAAGAGATGAACAATAAAATTAACAAACCTGGCCTAATGAACATATATGGAACAGTAAGTGCAAAAACCTCCATTTTCAAGCATATACGGAACATTTATAAAAACTGATAATTATAAAGTAGATTTGTATAATTTTCAAAATATTGAAATAATATAGAGCATATTCACTGATTAAAATGTGATTAATCCCAGTCTGGGCAACATGGTGAAACCTCATCTCTACAAAAACTTAGCTGGGCATGGTGGTGCGCACCTGTGGTCCCAGCTACTCAGGAGGCTGAGGTGGGAGGATTACCTGATCCCAGGAGGCAGAGGTTGCAGTGAGCCAAGATTGCACCACTGTACTCCAGCCTGGCGACAGTGCAAGACTCAGTCAAAAAAAAAAAGTGATTAAGCCAGAAGTGAATATAAAACAAATATAACTAAAAAAGTACCAAATGTTGGCCGGACGCGGTGGCTCACGCGTGTGATCCCAGCACTTTGGGAGGCCGAGGCGGGCAGATCACGAGGTCAGGAGATGGAGACCAGCCCGGCTAACATGGTGAAACCCTGTCTCTACTAAAAATACAAAAAAAAAAAAAAATTAGCCGGGCATGATGGCACGTGCCTGTAGCCCAGATACTCGGGAGGCTGAGGCAGGAAAATCGCTTGAACTCGGGAGGCGGAGGTTGCAGCGAGCTGAGATCGCGCCACTGCACTCCAGCCTGGGTGACAGAGTAAGACTCAGTCTCAAAAAAAAAAGAAAAGAAAAAAGAAAAATACCAAATGTTTAGAAATTAAGAAACTAAGTTCTAAATAATCTATAGGTCAAAAAGAAATTATTACATAAATTAGAAAATATTTTGAAATGAAAAAATTTGAAATGAAAATATTTTTACAATGAGAACACTGCAAGTCAAAACTTCAGAAATTATACGAGGAAAATCTGTAGTCTTAAATGTACATATTAGATAATAAGAAAGGATGAAAACTTTATAACCACAAAATTGAAAGCCTAAATAAAATGGCCACTTTTCTAGCAAAATCTAGACAAACTAACCCAAGAACAATAGAATAAACACTAATCATTAAAGTAATTAAATCAGTAGTTAAAACTCATTTGCAGGAAGAGGGGGAAGAGAGAGCTTTCTTGGCCATATCATCTTACAAGCATATTCTACCAAAACCTCAAGAGAAAAATGCAATCTTACTCAAATTGTTTCAGAGAAGAAAACACATCAATGTATGAGTCTTTAAAAATTTTGATTCCAAAATCAGACAAAGATAGTAATAGGAAAGAAACTTTTCAGGCCAACCTCATTTATGAAAAATAGATGTAAAAAATGTTAAACAAAAATTTTTAACAAACAGAATCAAATCATGTTTAAAATAATAATACTATAATTAAGGCCATGTAAGATTTATTGCACAAGGGCAAGGAAAATTTAATACCAGAATATCTACTCATACAAGAAATCACATTAACAGAAGAAGATAGAAAAACTACATCATTAACTCAGTAGAGACAATCTTTCGCTTAAAAATGCATTAGGAACTTATTAATCTAGAAATAGGAGGGATCTTAATAGCTACCAAAAATCTTATACTTACAGTGAAATAGAAGTATTTATTTTTAAAATCAGGAACAAGGTAAGGATACTACTCTCCTTATTCTATTCAGCATTTTAATTGAAGTATAAAGCTATAGTTATTCCAAAATAATATGATGTCTACATAGAAGGCCCAAGATGATTTTAAAATTAATTAAAATTTGTAAGTGAATTTAACAAACTTCTGGGATGAAAAATTATTATACAAAATTTAATTATAATCTATATACCACTATCAAAGTTAGAACATTTAATTTTTATATATGTAATTTACAATAGCAAATCAAATTAGAAAGTATCTAAGAATAAATCTAACAATAGGTGTGCAAGACCTTTATTGATAAATTATTAAATACATTTTAATGCCCTTTAAAACAAGAAATTAAAAAATAGAGTGCAATGGTATGATCATGGCTCACTGCAGCCTCAACCTCCCTGGGCTCAAGTGATCCTCCCACCTCAGCACCCTCCAACCTCTATATCCCCTCCTGTCCCCCTCACCCCTACTAGCTGTGACTACAGGCATGAGCTACCATGCCCAGGTTTTTTTTTTTTTTTTTTTTTTTTTGAGAGGGAGTCTCACTCTGTCACTCAGGCTGGAGTGCAGTGGCACGATCTCGGCTCACTGCAAGCTCCGTCTCCCAGGTTCAGGCCATTCTCCTGCCTCAGCATCCCAAGTAGCTGGGACTACAGGCACCCACCACCACGCCCGGCTAATTTTTTTTTTTTTTTTTTTTTTTTGAGAGACAGGGTCTCACTATATTGCCCAGGCTGATCTCAAACTCCTGGGCTTAAGCAATCCTCCTGCCACAGCCTCCCAAACTGCTGAGATTACAGGCATGAGCCACTGTGCCTAGCTTCCAATCCCATTTCATACCCATTAGATTGGCAAAAAAAAAAAAAAAAAAAAAAAAAATGACCCTACCAGATCCTGGCAATGATATGGTGCAACGGGAATTCCATATGGTGCTGGGAAAACTACTTTGGAGAACGATTAACATGTAATCCACGATCCAGTCATTCCACTCCAAAATATGTCTCCGAAAAATTCTTCTACACATAGTTAAGAAGTTTATAGAAGTCACTATTGCAGCATTGTGTATAACAGTGAAAAACTGGAAATACCCTAAATGTCCATCAACAGACCTCGTCTCTACAAAAAATAAAGAAAATTTGGCTGGGTGCGGTGGCATGCACCTGTAGTCCCAGCACTTTGGGAGGCTAAGGTGGGTGGATTGCTTAAGTCCAGGAGTTCCAGACCAGCCTGGGCAACACAGCAAAACTCCATCTCTACAAAAAAAAAGAAATACAAAAATTAGCCAGATGTGGTGGCGTGCACTTGTGGTCCTAGCTACTTGGGAGGCTGAGGTCGGAGAATCACCTGAGCCTGGGAGGTCAAGGCTGCAGCAAGCCATGATTCTGCCATTGTACTCCATCCAGCCTGGGTGACAGAATAAGAGCCTGTCTCAAAAAATAAATAAACAAACAAAAAATAAACAAAATTAACGAGGTATGGTGGCATATGCCTGTTGTCGCAGCTACTTAGGAGGCTGAGATGAGAGGATTGCTTGAGCCTAGGAGGTCAAGGGTGAAGGGAGCCATGATCAAGCCAGTGCACTCCAGGCTGGGTGACAGAGTGAGAGCCTGTCTTTAAAAAAAAAAAAAAAAAAAGTACTATTTCATACCCACAAAAATCTTCCTAATGCTATCCCTTTAGAATTACACCTTCCCTTGCCTCTACTCCCCACCATCCCTAACCTCTGTTATCCACTAATTTGTTTCCACTGTATACTTCTCTCACTTTGAAATTTTATGTAAACAGAATGATACAATATACATCATTTTAAGATTGGCCATTTTCACTCAGAATAATGCCCTTTAGATCCACCCAAGTTGTTCCATGTATGAATAGTTCCTTTTCATTTCTGAGTAGTATTTCATGTAATATAGGTACCACAATTTATTTAACTATTAGACTTTTGTAGAACATTTTGGTTGCTTCCAACTTTGGGGCTACTACAAACAAAGCTGCTGTGGACAATCATACAGAGGATTTATGTGAGCATAATTTTTTCATTTCTCTTGAACAAATCCCTAGGAGTATAATTGCTGAGATATATGGTAAGTGTATGGTTTTTCAAATAAATCAATCAATTATTTTCTAGAGTGGTTATACCATTTTACTTTCCTATCAGCAATATGTGAGAGATCCTGTTTCTCCACATCCTCACCAGAATTTGGTATTGTTATTTTTTTTTATTTTAGCTGTTCTGAGGAGTGTGTAGTGATATCTAATCACGATCCTAATTGCATTTCCCTGACAACTAGTGATACTGTACATTATTTCATGTGTATATTTCATGTGTATATCTTTGGTGAAATGTCACCCCATGTCTTTTGCCTATTTCTTGTTTTTTTCAGTGTTGTTTTGAGATTCCTTTATATAGTCTAGATATGAGTTCTTTATCAAATACGTGGCTTGTAAATATTTTCCTCCACTCTGTAGCTTGTCTTTTCATTCTCCTAACAAGGTCTTACACAATGTAAGAGATTTTAATTCTAATGAAGTTCAATTTCTCAAGTTTTTATTTTTTTTCTTTTATGGATGGTGCTTTTCTTATCATTTCTAAGAATTCTGGAGGTCCCATATTTTCTTTTAAAAGTTTTATAATTTTATAGTTTACATTTAAATCTATAATCCATTTTTAGCTAATTTTTGTATAAGGTATAAGGTTGTTAAGTCAAGCTATTTTAGGTTTTTGGTAATGTTTTTTGGGTTGCATCTGTGTTTTTTTGGTTTGTTTATTTTACCCATAGATACCTAATTGCTCCAGCACTATTTGTTGAAAAGACTGTACTTTTCCATTGAATTACTTTTGTATTTTTTTCAGAAATCAGTTGGCATGCAGGGTAGAAAGAAAGAAATTAAACTGTCCCAACTTACAGATGACATGATTACCCATGCAGAAAATTCCAAGGAATCTACAACAAAAGCTCCTAGAGCTAGTAAATGAGTTCAGCAAGGTCACAGAATATAGTATTAACATATGAAAATCAATTACATTTCCATATCCTACCAATGAACACATGGAAACCAAAATCAAAATTACAATGTCACTTATAATTGCTTAAAAATAAATAAAATATTTAGGTATAAATCTAGCCCTTTCTGACATCTTTCTGTACTGCCACAATGGTGTGCATGAATGTCCTGGTTGATGCTCTCAAAAGCATCAATAATGCTGATGAAGCAAATGGCAGGGTCTTATTAGGCCGTGCTCCAAAGTCACTGTCTGGTTTCTAACTGCAATGGTGAAGCATGGTCACATTGGTGAATTTGAAATCACTGATTATCACAGAGCAGGGAAAATTGTTGAAAACCTCACAGACAGGCTAAATAAGTGTTGAGTGATCAGCCTCAAATGTGATGTCCACCTCAAAGATCCAGAAAAATGGCAGAATAATCTGCTCCCACCCTGCCAGTTTGGTTTTATTATACTGACAACCTCAGCTGGCATCATGGACCATGAAGAAGGAAGCTGAAAACACACAGGAGGGAAAATCCTGGGATTCTTTTTCTAGAGACATAATACATATTGACAAAATGCCTCAGGGACAGAAAAAAAATCTGAAAAAACTCCCAGCATACACAGGAGTATGCTGAAAACTGCAAAACAATAATGAAAGAAATCAAACACCTAATTAAAATGGAGAGACATACTATGTTCATGGATTGGAAAACTCAACATAGTAAAGATGTCAATTCTCCCCAAATTTATATACAGGTTTGATACAATTGCTGTCAAAATCCTGGCAAAAAAAAATTTGTCAATGTTTTATAATCTTTTTTTTTTTTTTTAGACAGAGTCTCACTCTGTCATCCAGGCTGGAGTGCACTGGCGTGATCTCAGCTCACTGCAACCTCCACCTCCTGGGTTCAAGTGATTTTCCTGCCTCAGCCTCCTGAGAAGCTGGGATTGAGCACAATTGAGCTGCCACACCTAGCTAACTTTTGCATTTTTAGTAGAGATAGGGTTTCACCATGTTGGCCAGGCTGGTCTTGAATGCCTGACCTCAAGTGATCCACCCACCTCAGCTTCCTAAAGTGCTGGAATTACAGGCGTGAGCCACCACACCTGGCAATGTTTTACAATCTTAAAAAATCTCTTAAATCAAACAGTGTTTACTGATTTCAACTGAAAGAATGTATGTATGCCTACATGTGTGTACATGTATGTGTATGTAAGTGTGGGATTAAGCTTTAATTCAATTCAGTAAAATACAACCCATCGTTGGGCTTGGCAATTCATGGGAGGCAAACATGCCAAAAATCTCTTCTGCCCATTATGCTCAGCTTATATGAGATACAAAATAGAATCACCTGTAAAACGAAGAAGTATGTGGATCACTATATATTACATCTTGCATCCAGAAATGCTTTTCTTTGCCTTTTCTTCCTTCACCCTTGTCTGAGACCCACTTGGGAGCTGTCTTTCCCTTGCAGCTGCCTCTCAGAACAAAGCTGAGCACAGATGAGGACTTCAAGAAATACCAGAACTGACTCTTAATCTAGTCACTTTTTCCTTCACTTTCCTCTTGCCCTCTTCCAAACTAAGAGATATCCAATATCTACTTGGGTCATTTGAGATCCACACAGTGCTCCTCCCTTCATCTTACCCAGCGAAGAATGCTTTTTATTCTTTTGTCTTCTTCAAACAGTTATTCTCTGCTCCACATTCCCAGCAGCCCACCAGTGTCCCGGTCTGATTATGGAACACTCATTGATATTCACCACGGTACCCTCGTGGGTGTCTTCTCTACCCACCGATGTGTCTAGACTTCCATGAATGTCAGCATTGAGAAAAGCAGGTTAAAAATCAGTCATGAGTCAATGAGGAGGGCACAGAGCTCTGAGGTGGGACCCTGAGCTATAGGGCTGAGGGGACATCTGGAGTGTTTGTGGTGACTCACAAATTAGTGTGACACAAGATTCTATGAGAAAGTCAAATTCCATTAAACAGCTGCTCTTAGTAGTGACTGGAAATTTTGTTGGTTGATAATCCAAATGTAAATCACAGACTTAATTTCACACATTTCAATCCAGAAGTCTTGATGCTGTGTGAACATAGCTATGATTAGACTCTACTAAGTTCCACTGCTCTGCTAACTTCAAGGTAACTTGAAACACTCTACAATTGTCACATAGTACTCATGCCCAAAACACTGGCTCTGGCTTCACTGCCAGTGGATAGGATGAACTGTAATTAACAAATGAATGAGTATTTACTGCCTGAGCACCCTCCGAGTGCCAGGTTCTGCACTAAGCACATTGGTAGACAAAAAGGCAAACAAGTTTTGGCCTCTCCTCTCCAAGATCTTACAATCTAATGGCAGGAAAAAGAGCTATCACATAAGAAACAACTGAGAATGTCTTAAATAATGTACTGATATGTACATTCTGTAGGTAAGTTACAAGGAGGATAATCAGAATAAATGGCAATGTCAGGGAAGATTTCATGACCAGGGCAAGATTTTCACTGTGACTTTCAGATGCCTGGTGATGGGGTGGGTGGTAAGGAGAAGAGAAGCTGTTTGAAGCAGAAGGAACTTGCCAGCCCCACAAAGACAGGAAGCTTTCTAGCTAGCTGCTGTGCCCACCTCCGGAGCTACTTTGAGTGTCCCTTCCACAGCGAGTGGGTAGCATATGGAGATGACAGTTGCCCCAGCTGATCCATATGGATCCTCACCTCACTAGTTCTCCCTAGAACTTATGGGGACCAGTTGCTGATACCTCAGAAAATCACAATTTAATGAAAAAAGCATAGACTTGGGGGTAGGGCCAACTCAAGTTCCTTGCTTAGATGACCTCAAGCAAGGTAATTTTCCTCTCTAAGCTTTAGCCTTTTTATGTGCTAAATGGGACTAATAATGGTACCAAACTCATAGGATTGTTATGAAGGATAAATAATGCATGCACACTGCCTGGAACATAATACATACTTCATAAAAAAGTAACTCTTGTCATTGTTTTATACAGTCAGTATTTGTGTAGATTTATCCATAATGGGTGCCCATTTCTTCCCACATCCTTATGCTTCTACCTGGGATCTTTTCCCTACTGTCTGGAGAGTTTTTTAGTATTTCCTTTAGGGTAGGTCTGCTAGTAAAAAAATTTCCTATTTTTGTTTGCCCAAAAATGCTTCACTTCACCTTCACTTTTGAAGGACATCTTCAATTAATGGGTATAGAATTCTAGGTTGGCAATTATTTTCTTTCAGCACTTTGAAGATATCATCACATTGTCTTCTGGCTTCCGTCATTTCTAGCAAGAAGCCAGCTGTTGATCTTACTGCTGTTTGTTTGAAAGTAATGTATATTTTCTCCTCTTTGGTTGGTTTTAATATTTTTCTCTTTCCCTTTTGTTTCAGGCCATTTTATTAAGATGGGCCTAGATATATGGTTTTATGGTATTTATCCTGCTTGAGGTTCATGGTGATTAATAAGCTCATGGCTTGATTTTTTGTCACTTTTGTAAAATTCTTGGTCATTATTTTTTTCAAATATTGTTTCTGCTCTCTTATCTGTCTCGTTTTCTGGGATTTCCACTGCACATATGATCGACATTTTCACCACGTCCCTTCTATCTCTTATACATCTTTCTGAATTTTCCATCTTTTTCTTTAGTCTGGATATTTTCTTCCATCTTCAAGCTCCCTATTCTCTTCATGTGTGTTAAATCTGTTATAAAACTCATATTGTGCTGCATTTTTTCAGTTCTAGAATTTTTTGTTTGTTTATTTATGGGTTCCAGTTCTCTCTTCTGTACCTTATTTTACTTCCTGAGTATGTTAATTATTTATTTTAAAGTTGATTTTTGATCATTCTAAAATCTGTATCTACTGTGGGTTTATTTTTACTGTTTGTTTTTTCTCTACGTTTTTTGTCACATGGTCTTCTCTCTGGAGATGACTCACATACCTGAAGCCCAATGACACCACGATTATTTTCCAAACTATGTCCTTAACTCCACCTGCTACTCCACCCACTTTTCTGAATTTAATTCTCTCAATCGCTTTCCCTATCACGTGATGCTTGTATAGAATTCTAACAAGTTTATATTATGGTCCTTTAAACATAGAATTACAATGTGATACTTTTTTTCTCACAGCATCCAAAATGGCATTTGAGGATTTTGTGGCTTAACCTTCCAACGCTGCCTCTCACACATCCTACAATCCTACAAATTTGAACTAGTCCCTATTGCTTGTTGCCCTGTATTTAGTTGCTCACTTGTTTCCTGTTTTTCTACACCAGTACACATTTTAGAGTTATTTCCAGCATATGGAATCCCCCTTCTCTTGTATCTGCCTATCCAAATTCTATCATCTAAGTCCCAGATTAAGTGACATCCCCCTAAAAAGTAAACCCTGAATCTTCAGAGTTTGTATTAATCTCATCCTTCTCTGAGCACCCACAGCCTTCTATCTGAATGTCATTTGTGTCCAGGTCTCATTTCCACCAGCAGCTAATTGAGGATGGTGGCAGGCAGCCATTGTTCCTCTCTTCTAAAGATCCTTTCTCCCTTCTAGGGTCATGGTTATATGCTCATCTGACTTTCCATTTAGGAACCACCTCTTCCCACTCTCAGACTGAATGTTTCTAGCAAAACTAACTCCCATCCCTGGCTCCAGGGCTAGGGATTGGTTCAGAGCTGGGACAACAAAACCTGGGAGCCTCAGCCATGGAACTTACGCTGGAAGGCAGGGATTTGAAGCTGAAAGGATGTCATGCTATATCTTTTTCTAACTAAAACACTGCAAAGTCTCCCATGTCACTTAGAAGAGAAGCTTAGAATGTTCTATATACATCTGGAACTCCATTTCTCAACTGCTTCCTTTTTTTTTTTTTTTTTTTTTTTTGAGACAGAGTCTCGCTCTGTCGCCCAGACTGAAATGCAGTGGCATGATCTTGGCTCACTGCAACCTCTGCCTCCCGGGTTCAAGCAATTCTCCTGCCTCAGCCTCCCGAGTAGCTGGGATTACAGGCACATGCCACAACGCCCAGCTAATTTTTTGTATTTTTGTAGAGACTGGGTTTCACCGTGTTATCCAGACTGGTCTCAAACTCCTGACCTCGTGATCCGCCCGCCTTTGCCTCCCCAAGTGCTGGAATTACAGACGTGAGCCACTGCGCCTGGCCTCAACTGCTTCTTTGATCTTTAACCCTATTATTCTCCTCACCTACTCTACCTCAGCCACACTGGTCACTTTGATATTCCTGAGACATGCCAGGCATAGCCCTGCCTTCATGCCTTTGCTCTATCTGTCTGGACCACCCTTCCTCAGACACCCACGTGGCTAACTCCAAATGGAGACTTGAAGAAGTCTCTCTCCAAATCTCCTTTTATCGGCAAGACTTCCTCTGAATTCCCTATTTAATGCTGGCACTCACCATCACCACCTCACTATTCCTAATGCCCCTTTTTCTGCTCTGCTCTCTCTTTTCTCCAAATCACTTCCTCTTCCCAGTGTATTCTTTAATGTGCTTATTCATACATTTACTTATGTAAACATCTAGTGTAAACACACACTAGAATCTAAGCTCATCAAGGGCAGGGATCTTTGTCCACTTTGTTGACTAGTATGTCTCAAGCCCTAGAATAGTCCCTGGCTCAGAGAAGGACTGCAGAAATCTCCATCAGCTGTGGCATCACTTGGAATCCCTCGTTTCTGTAAGCGTATCTCTGCACCCCACCTTTTATTTGGGTACTAGAAAGATGTTGATGTTCAGCTAGAGTGAGTGTCCTGTGAAAGTATCACCTTCACAGACTTCTGTGGCCCCAGAGCACTTTTGCTCTCATGGGCAGGGATACATCTTGCCTGAAGTCACCCTTTCCCACCATCCTCACTTTAGGAGAAATTCTACTAATCAGGCAAAGAAAACAAGCTGGGAAAACATGGACTCCCACTGGACTCTGGGAAGTTGAGATTGAGCTAAACAGAAACTCTAGGTAAAATAAATCTATTGAATGCAGTAAAATAAATTTGGGAGCACAGTAAATCATAGTAAGTGCAAATGTGGTTCAAATGGCCTCCTGATGTCAAAATGTAAATGTTAACCAAAAATGTCAGGCTTTTGCACTTTGCAAGTCATTTTCATGTCTATATTTCACATTGTCTTCAAAACAACTCTAAGAAGTAAATCATGCCCATCTTTAGAGATAAGGAACTGATAATCAGGGAGAAGGGAAGATGCACACAGAGCCATTCAGTCATGTGGTGAGCCTGGAACCCAGGCTCAGCTGTCACAGAACAGTTTTTTTTGCTGGGTGTTTGAAGCCTTGGGGTGTGTGGCAGTGCACCCAAGGGTCTTAAGGCCACAATGCAGATGTGATATGTCTCCCCAAAGCATCAATTCTATGCCAACGTTCATAGAAATAAAAAATGTTATTCTTAGATTAAAACAAATGCGGATTTTGCATAAAGCACAATGCACAATATTTGCGCAAATTACTAAGATTAAAAAATTCAGCTTAAGACAAATGTCCATCCTTGCAGAAGTCAGCTTAGAGCTCTGTAGCACACTTTCGCCACCTCTATCTAGCTTTTACATTAGCCAGCTATGTGATTTTGGGCAAATTGCCTAACATCTCTTAACGTCCCTAATTTTTCTCACCTGTAAAATGGAGTAATAATGCCTTCCTCATAAGTTTGTTGTTATGAAGTTTAAATTAAGATACATAAGAGAAACCCCAAAAACAGAGCCTTATGCAGAAAAAAAAAAAAAAGAATGAAAACATTCATTTTCTTATCATTATTATCTTGAAATTTTTTTCTTTTTTTTTTTTTTTTTTGAGATGGAGTCTCACTCTGTTACCCAGGCTGAAATGCAGTGGCGCAATCTCAGTTCACTGCAACCTCCACCTCCCGGGTTCAAGCGATTCTCCTGCCTCAGCCTCCCGAGTAGCTGGGACTACAGGCACGTGCCAACATGCCTGGCTATTTTTTTGTATTTTTAGCAGAGACAGGGTTTCACCATGTTAGCCAGGATGGCCTCAATCTCCTGACCTCGTGATCCGCCTGCCCCAAAGTGCTGGGATTACAGGCATGAGCCACCGTGCCTGGCCTATGTTGGAATATTTTCTTAAAAAATATATATATATATAAAAGCCAAGAAGAAATCATCCCATTAAAGTCCCAAGCTCTTAATGTATCCAGTTTAAGGTTTCACTTGAGAAGCAAGAACTGGAAAAGATTTACGGGATAGAAATTGCAAGAGTGATTAGGGATTAAAAAGCAGAATGCTTGAGGAAAGTTTAAAGGAACCAGATTTTCTTTGAACTTGAGGTAGAAAGAGCTGAAAGAGACTTAAAAACAACGTTTGCAAAATAAAGACAAGGGCCCAGCTGTTGTCCGTCTCCACCAGCATGGAAGGGGACACTCTGACCGGGTTGGGGTTGAGGGTGGGGGGCTTGGATTCGGCATCAGAGGAATCTGTGTGGCTATGAGAAATGTCAGAACTACTGAGAGAAAAGTGGAGTCATTTCCCTGCAAATTTACTTGGAGGTTCTAAAAAACCCATCCAGGCACATGGGTGAGAACAAGCTGGTCTTTAAGCATGAAGTACCGCCATCTGCGTAGTTGGTTTCCTGCACCATGAATTGAAATTTCCTGCATTATCTTCTCCTCTGAACCTGTCTGGCTGCTCCACATTTCTGTTTTACTTATTACTTTGCACAAAACTATCTGTGGTTCCTACCAGAGGATAAATGCTACCTGCAAGGCTTTTTCCTGGAAAGGAGTCATTAGCAGTGTCTAACACCATAACTCCTTCAATGAGCTCCTGTCAATCAGGAGAACACTCAGGAAAGGGACACAGAACAAGTATGGGTTTTTTTGTTGTTATCGTTGTTTGTTTGTTTGAGACGGAGTCTCCCACTGTCACTAGGGCTGGAGTGCAGTGGCGAGATCCGGTTCACGGCAACCTCCACCTCCTGGGTTCAAGCAATTCTCCTGCCTCAGTCTCCCAAGTAGCTGGGATTATAGGTGCCTGCCACCATGACTGGCTAATTTTTTTGTATTTTTATTAGAGACGGGGCTTCACTATGTTAGCCAGGCTAGTCTCGAACTCCTGACCTCGTGATTCACCTGCCTTGGCCTCCCAAAGTGCTAGGATTACAGGCGTGAGCCACCACACCTGGCCACAGTATGTTTTTAAAGCTCAGACAAGAGAAAGGCAGGGCTGAAATGCCCAGTTTAGGATGATAAGGGTAGGGTGTGCTCAGTTTGCAAGGAACAGGCTGGCGGCATTGGAGGGGCCTTAGCTTGGAGCAGGAAGACAAAGGGTAATTCCTCACCATCCACTGCTCATCCTGCTTCAAGCTGGCTCTGTCCCCTCAAGTGGGAGCCCCCTGTAGGCAGGGACTTTTTTATGTGGATGACTTTATTCCCAGGGCCTAGAAGAGCACATGGTCCCCCTCCCAGGCACATAGACAGGTCAGGTGCACACAGACATGCAGGCCTCCTCCCACAATCCACTGCAGGCACTTGGGCCAGCCGTGCAGCTGCAGCTGTGACATCGAGGTCCCTGGGGACCCGATCCGAGGCTAACACTTCCAGACCCGAACTCAAGACCGCCTTATCCTCCCTCCACCTCTCTTCTCAGTACCATTCCCCCAACCCATCAGTCTGGTTTTCCCACTGCCTCTTCCCCAAGATGTGCCCCTCCTCTGTTTCTGTCTCTTTCCCTCTCTGGATCTGTCCCATCCCTTCCCCTGGATCTGGCCTGCCCCATCCACCTTGTCTCTTTCCCCAATCTTCCCCACCCTCTGTCCAGCTCTGCCCACTTCTTCCCCAGCTCTGCCACAGCTCTGCTCTCAGTCAGCTCTGCTTTTCCACATGCCCCAATCGGCCCCCAGTGCTGGTCCTCCGTCCTCCGGCTCCATCCTACTCTCCCCTCTGTCTGTCCCCACCTGTGGGCCCACCACTGGTTCTCTTTAGGAGGGAGGAGTGGCTGGGTGCAGTGGCTCACGCCTGTAATCCCAGAACTTTGGGAGGCCAAGGTGGGCAGATCACCTGAGGTCAGGAGTTCGAGACCAGCCTGGCCAACGTGGTGAAACCCCGTCTCAACTAAAAATACGAAAAAAAAAAATTAGCCAGGCGCTGTGGCAGGCACCTGTAATCCCTACTACTCGGGAGGCTGAGGCAGGAGAATCACTTGAACCTGGAAGGCAGAGGTTGCAGTGAGCCAAGATGGCACTCTAGCCTGGGCGACAAAGCGAAACTCCATCTCCAAACATAATAAATAAATAAATAAATAAATAAATAATAAAACGGGAGGGAGGAGTGAGACTATTCCTAGGGCTCAGAAACACCCCTCCCTGACTGAGGGAGAGAGAATACACACCTGGTATGTAGTAGAGGCTCAATCATGTGTGATAAACCAGTAAGCGAATGAATGAACACTGCAGAATGAATCATTTAATAACAGTACACCTGGAAAGCTCAGGAGTGCAGAGAACAGAACCCTGGCATCCTCACCGTAGGATCTTCTGCAGCGCGGAGTACTTCTCAGGTGCCAGCAAACATTGTGTTCAATCCCTGCTTTCTGGGGAGAGGGAGCCTGCGAGAGAGGCCTTGCATCACCCAGGAAAGCAGAGTAACCTCCAAGGCACAGGACAGGACTGGCCATTGTTTCAGATGGCAGAGAGAACAATGGTGCTGAGGGGCTGACCCCACCTTGAGGCCCCCCCTCAAAAACTCCCTCTAGGCAAAAAACAATAACAGAAACTCTAGATGCAGGCGAGTTTATCTTTCCTCAAGGAGTTGCAAGTCCCTAGAGACCCTGGGCCAAGCCCTTTGCAGTTGCCAGCACCGACCTGCTACATCACCCTGCAATGCTGCCAGATGCTGAGTGGGGGGCCCCTCACTATGAATGGAACCTGGCACCTGCCTCCAGTCTCAATTCAGTGGCGCTGACAGCCATGTCCTGAGGAGCCCAGGAATCCAGAAAGGGGGAATGGCTGAGCCCAGTGCAGAGGCTTCCAGAAGCTAGAGCAGCTGGGTGCCGGGGCTCATGTCAAGAGTTTGAGGGCGGTGGGAGGGGGCTGAAGACACAGTGGTGGGGGCACAGAGGACAGCCCCTCTGGTCCATGCAAGGTCAGGAGGGGCCTGGGTGGAGGCCGAGAGGCTGCCTCAAGGCCCGCTGGGTGGGTGCGCCCTTGTCATTGTTACTACCTGGGCTCAGCAGTGTACCCTAGAGAGCCCGGCCAGTGGGATCCACCTGCTGACTTTCCATCCCATCCTCTGCGTTCATCTGAGCCACACCCACGGTCCCCTCGTGTGTGACACAAGCAGCCCCTGTGAGGGCCACCTTGACCTCCCCATTAGCATCACCAGGACACCTCCCCCCTCAACCCCTGCTGCCCAAAGGAAATCAACACGTGTTTCCAGGCCTGGCCCCCACGGCAGCCCTGCCGCGTCAGGCCCTCTGCTCTTCCAGTGCGCGCAGGCAGCACAGGTCATTAAGACATTCTCGACCTGCGACCCGCAGGCGCACACCCGCTCACAGAGGTGGCCTCCTTGGAGCCCAGGACCGTGGCCGGGAAGCACCGGGAGGGTCCCAGGCATGCAGTGCTACTGCCCCCTGCTGGCAGCTTCTGGAACACCGCGGGCTGATGACAAGACAGAACACGCAAAAGGCCTCCTCCCTTCCTCCGCTCAGCTTTACAACAGGGAACATTCAGGGTTGCGGCCCTCAGTGGGGACGTGGAACTGGCTGCAGCCAGAATAGTTCCCAGTTTGCGGAGAGGGAACGGGCAGCACAGAAAAAGAAAGCAGGGGGAGGAGGGCGGAGAGACGGGAGCTCGCAAGCCAGCCTGAAGAGTAAGTGTATACACGCCCCTGCCATCTGTGTTGCCCTTCCCAGGTTACAGAGGACGTTCATCTTCAGTGAACATCACAGCTCTTTCAGACGACCCTGAAAGGCAGGGCAGGGCAGGTAGGGTTCCTTCTGTTTCGCCAACAAGATCATGGAAGCCCAAGGAGCTGGTATGCCTCAACTACAGTCACACAGCCAGGTGCTGGGTTGCACCCAGCATAGTGTCTGCCTCCTTGTCCAGGGCTCTGATGTGTGATATTAAACAAGTGTTTCTGGGCCCCTGTGGTGGCCCCAGAGCATCTACAGTCATGAGATCTTGTTCTGACAAAAACACCCTCTGCCCCCAGAGCTAGACCCAACCTGTTGCCTGGTGACAGGCAGGTGTGGGCGGGGAGAGGCTGGGTCTAACAATGGTCTGTATTCTCCATGACAGACTGGAGGACACATTAAGCAGAGATTAGCAGAGGTCTGAGAAAACAGAAGTATCATGGAGCGCAGAGGTCCCGCCCCAGCGTAGCAGCTAGACAGCCCCTGGGATGCTGAGATGCTGAGCTAGCCTCCACAGCAAGGCTGGAGTTTGCGTGGTTGCTCATTTAACCTTGAGCTCCTGTTGCTTTCCAAGTATTCAGGAAGAGCCAAGGTTCATAGATAAAAGCAGCCACGGCCGGGTGCCGTGGCTCATGCCTGTAATCCCAACACTTTGGGAAGCCGAGGCGGGTGGATCATCTGAAGTCAGGAGTTCCAAACCAGCCTGGCCAACATGGCAAAACCCCATCTCTACTAAAAATACAAAAATTAGCCAGGCATGGTGGTGGGCGCCTGTAATCCCAGCTACTCAGGAGGCTGAAGCAGAATTGCTTGAACCCAGGAGGCGGAGGTTGCAGTGAGCCAGTGTCGCACTACTGCACTCCAGCCTGGGTGACAGAGTGAGATTCCATCTCAAAAAAACAAAAAAGCAGCCACACACCCTGGGCATGCCACAGGCTGGACTCCTTCTTTTGATAATGGAACCCTCTTCCTCCCTGGGGACAGATCAGCTCAAGTCAGCCTCCCCAAACTTCTATCTGGCATCTCCCAGATTCTCCCTGTTCTTGTCTGATCTCCTACTGCCTCTGCCCTAACCATTGCCCAGACTCCCCTCCGCCTGCCCTGCCCTTCCCCAGGGCTAAGGCCCCACCAGGGTCAAGGGCACAAATGGCCCTTCCAAGCAGGAGTAAACTGATTGGAGGAAGCAAACCCATTCTTCATCCCTGTCTCCAAGTCACCATAAGCGACAGCGAAATGCATCCTCTGCTCTGGACCGAGGAGCCGGTGACAAATGGGAGACTTGTTCTTCCTCTGGAATTTTTTTTTTTAATGCTGAGAGAGGAAAGGAGGAATATTTATTAGTGCGGAAATGGGACTTGTCAGAGCCTGTGAACGCCCCCACACGTGTCTGTTCTCAAGGAAGAAGAAAGACAAGTTAAGGAATCCAAGACCCTTGTGAGCCATGAAGCAGTCTCTCCAGAAATAAAATGTGCACCCAAGCAGGGGCTCCAATCAAGCACTTCCACCAGCTAGAAAAGGGAGCTGCCAGAGGAGAAAATCCAACCCTGCTCCTACTGCCACCCCCGGCCCCGCTGCAACGTGGACAGTCCACCCCAGCCCTCTCCCGCCTGACCAAGTCCTGCCATCCTTCACCCCTCCCTGCTGCCCTAGGGCCAGAGGGGCTAAGGCAGCTCAGATATAGGCTAATTCGGGCCCAGGGAATGCTTCCTGCAGGAGGCGTCACCTCACAGAGAGTTCTGGGGTCTTTACCCGCTGTCCTCAGGTCAGGCCTGGGCAGCGTTGAGCCTCGTGGCCTCCTCCCCTGTTCACTCCCTCATTCACTCAGGGACCGCCCTCCCTCCAGGCGCCAAGACAGTGCTGGGTCCCATGGGGAAAGAGAGATGAGTAAGACCCTGTCCTTGTCCCTCATCATGGCTGAAAAGGATGATGGGCGACCAAAAGTCACATTTCTGTGTCATGTTACTGTGTCGTGAACTTTGACGCAGTGACCTCATCTCGGGCTCCAGGGTGACAGCTGGTTTCAGAGCTCCATTGCACAGAAGAAGAAACTGAGTCCCAGAGAGAGGAGCGGTGGCCCAGCCTTAGCCTGACCCGCAGCCTGACCCGCTCCACACGCTTCCACGCTCCTGCCCGCGGCTGAGCGGCAAGGCCGGTCCTTCCGCCATCGGGGGAGTGAATTTCATCCTCAAGACAGAGACACGACCACTGGCTGGGGTCCTCAACTCTGAGGGTGTGGACTGCCACCCACAGTAGCTTCTCGCACAAACCAGAAGTACCCTCCAAAGAGCAGGCACGACTGGAGGAGGGGACAGATAACCCCTGTTTCTGAAGGCTGAAGCAAAGTGGAGAAGTCAGGCGGCCTGAACCAGAGCTCAGAACTGAGGTCCTCGTTGGCACTGTCCAGGAGGACCACCTTCAAAAGCCACCGTCTGCAAAAGTAACCCCACCCACAACTCCTGCTACACTCTGTATACCCCAGGGGCTGGAAATGTCCGTCTAAAGAGGCTTTCTTGAGGAGAAGAAGATTCTGGCCTAGCCTCACCCTCTGCAATTCTCTCCGCGCCTTCCTGGCCACCCAATCCCCCAGGAGAAGCCAATAACCCCCGCCGCTCTGTGGCTGCGGCCGTCCCAGCCTCATGTGTGGGTCTCTCCTGCCCTCTGGTGGACAGACTCCAGCAGTGCATCCTGCATAACCCAAATGCAATCAGCTTTCCTCCCACAGCCTCTTCAGTTTCTGTTCCTCTTCCCACAGGATCCTGTATCTGGGCCCTGCACCTCCAGGGCCATCCTGAAGGTAGGGGGTTGCTCTCTGCTCCCCCACTCCCACTCCCCTTATCTCCTCCTTTCTGACCACAGCATTCGGGGACCTTCTGACCTAGCATCCAGCTCCTTCTGCATGGCTGATGCCCTCCCCGATGCTGCCGGGCCTCCCCTGCAGCATGACCCCTTCCCCCTGGGTCTCCTTGCCTGGATCTCATCCCTGCTGTCTGCCTGCCAGTCTGGTCTCCTCCGCCACTGAAGGCTCTGATCATAGGTTAGGGGCTGACCTGGCCCTAGATGCCCAGCTGTAGCCACCAGCTTCAAGACTCTGGGTGGCCTGTTTCTGAGCCTCTGCTTCCTTGGGCTTGCTGGATTTGGTTGCTGGCCTTGGTTCAACCGACTTCAATTTAACTGGCATTAACCAAGCAGCTCTGCTCTTTAGCAGATATTGCCCTAGGAACAAAGAGAATAACAGAGGTGAAGAGGCTGCAAATCAGTCTACCAGGGAAGGCAGACACAGGCAAGAGGTACCCGACCAGAATGTGCTGGGTGCTGAGCCAGGAAGAGCGTCTGAGGACAGCAGGGCCTGGGAGCCCCAGGGAGAGGATTCATGGGGAAAATGACCTAAATCCTAGGCCGATGGGGGAGCAGGCTCCCCAGCACAGAGCAGAGGGGATGCTGGCTATGACAACCACCACCACTGAGCACACCTTTACCTACACTGTTCTCACCTCACCCTAATGCTGAAGTTAAAGCTGATGTTATTATCCTGCTTTTGAAAGATAATAGAGCCTCAAAGCGTTAGGGTAGCCGGCCCTGGGTCTCATCGCTAGCAAGTGATTTGAACCTGGTGCCACATTCAAGGCACCATTCTGTTGCTTCCCTAGCAGAAGGCAGAGCGTGAGCAAAGGTATGGAGGTTGGAAGTGGCAGCCCACTCAGGAATGGAGAGTGTTTCCAGGCAGGCTAAGACAGCGTCACGTGAGCGTGGGACCTGCACTCTCAGAGCCACACAGAGGGCAGATGAGGAGGGCAAGATGAGGGGTGGGTGACCACGTGGCCCTCACTCACCCTTCCTTTTTTTTTTTTTTTTTGAGACAGAGTCTCGCTCTGTCACCCAGGCTGGGGTGCAGTGGCGCAACCTCTGCTCACTGCAACCTCTGCATCCCGGGTTCATGCAACTCTCCTGCCTCAGCCTCCCGAGTAGCTGGGATTACAGGCGTGTACCACCACACCCAGCTAATTTTTTGAATTTTTAGTAGAGACGGGGTTTCACCATATTAGCCAAGATGTTCTCGATCTCCTGATCTTGTGATCTGCCTGCCTTGGCCTCCCAAAGTGCTGGGATTACAGGTGTGAGCCACCGCGCCCAGCCCTTCCCTCTTATTCTAAAAAAACCCTTGGTTTTTATCTTAGTTCTTGTTTACCCTAAATACAAACTATATTTCCTAGCCTTCCTCGCTGGTAGATGCGGCCATGTGGCTAGGGGTACGCAGGTAGAACCTATGTAAACAGCTTCCAGGTGACACTTTGAAAGGAAGGAGAATGCCTCTGACACCTCTTCCTGCTGGCTGGGTTGCGGGCGAGGTGGCAAGGGGCGCCAGCTCATGCAAGCCAGGGCATGCCTCAGGAACAGCAGGGCCACAACATGGAAGATGTCACGCTGTCCTGGGAATGCTTATCATCAGGTGTTACTTGCAAAAGAGAAATCTACTCCTCTCACGTGTAAGCCCTTATTTGGGTCTCTGCCACGTCAGCTGAACCTGAATTCTAGCTAACATAAAAGCTATCACAGGGGTCTCAGCCAGACAGCAAAGTCGGAGGCTATAGAAGGGAAGGGGCAGGGGCAGGAGATCCTCAGATTCTGTGGAGACAACTCCAATAGGATTTGGCACGTGGTTGAATGTGGGCGGTGGGGAAGGAGGACCGGCAAGGCATGAAGTTGACAGCAGAATGGAGGTATTTGAGACAGGCCATCCTCTTCTTTGTCATTTCACTTCTAGATCTCACCTTCTCCTATGTGCATCTCCCCTTCTTCAAGACCTCTCCTTTCCCCGGGTTCAAAAAATCACTTGACCAAGACCTCTCCTGCTTCTGCCCCTCACCTGTGCTTCTCTTTGCTGGACACCACCTCCAGCCCTGCACCACCCAGCCTGACCACTTCAGTGTCTTTTATAGACTCTGCAAACAGCACCTCCCCACTGGAAGCTTCCCTGACTCCTTTGAGCTGGGTTAGGTCCTCAATCTCTGTGCTCCCTTCTGACTCAGCATGGACCCCACTAGGAACTCCAGGAGGGCAGATACCTTCTCTTTTTTTTTTTTTTAAGAGACTGGGCCCAGGCCAGGCACAGTGGCTCATGCCTGTAATCCCAACACTTGGGAGGCTGAGATGGGTGGATCACTTGAGGTCAGGAGTTCAAGACCAGCCTGGCCAACGTGGTAAAACTCCGTCTCTGCTAAAACAAAAATTAGCCGGGCGAGGTGGTGCACACCTGTAGTCCCAGCACTCAGGAGGCTGAGGCAGGAGAATCGCTTGAACCCGGGAGGTGGAGGTTGCAGTGAGCAGAGATCACACCACTGCACTCCAGCCTGGGTGACAGGCCAAGACTCTGTCTCAAAAAACTAAGAGACCGGGTCTCATTCTGCCACCCAAGCTGGAGTGCAATGGCACATTTACAGCTCTCTGTAGCTCCATTTCCTGGGCTCCAGCCATCCTCCCACCTCAGCCCCCGAGTAGCTGAGACCACAGCGGTGCACCACGGTACCTAACTGACCATATTCACCTTTGGATCTCAATGCCTGGCATCCTGCCTGGCACATGATGGGCACCCAGGAAATACCATTATCCAGGATTTTCCTTTATCCCTGCGCCTGGAAACCATGTCCTGGCTCCCCGTCACCATTCCCCCTCGGCAGGCTCCACCCACCTGAGTGGCAACACTTAGATGAAACAAAAGCAAACCAGTCAGTGTGGAGAAATGAAGCCTCTAGAAGCAATGTCAGGTAGCTTTCTTCAGCCACCCAAACCACACTCTGTTTCAGAACTGCCATTATCAAAAGGTAACAGGTTTCCATAATCTTACTCCCCATTGGGGCAGAAAAACATGAAACACACTTTCCCAAGGATGTGTAACTTGAAATCTTCCATACCTTAAAATTTAGGTATCCATTTCAGAAATGATGCAGCCTTAGATGAAAGAAGACAAATGTCGCTATTTTATGGAGAGGAAGTTATGAAACACCACGCACGTCAAATCTCCATATACCTTTTCCTCCTAATGCAACCAAATGATACCTTTATACCATTCAATCAAAGGCTCAGTAAGTCGGCACGGGGAGATGGGGCTGCAGCAGTAATCATCGATGTTTCTGGCAACCCCCGGCACCAATCTCCTGCATTCTAAATACATGAAAGGCTTCCTCAATTTCACTCTCCATCGTCATCAGCCACAACAGATATTTATTGACTGCCTGTTATATGTGGGACATTTGCTGGGTGCAAGGAAAGAAAACTTGAAATTTCCCAAAGATTTTGAAAGGGGAAAGATCTATACTTTAGAAGTAAGTTATCTGTCTCTTAAATGAGCCACGTGTATAAAAAAGACAATTGCAGAGACTGTTACAGAGATGGTCTAGACCGTTATACATTCTCAGATTGCTCCATGTGCAACGTTTGCCAAATACACGACAATAATGCCATCATAATCATTCAACGGCGTGGTAACCTAATCGATGTGGGAGACAAAACCTTCCAAAGAGGATTTATAGCTCTTCTGATCCTCACCCGGCCCTGCCAATTACAGACGGGTAAAATATTTCCATGATCTCGTTCTCCGTTTTACCATGAAAATGTGCAGACCGAATCTGTATTTTGAAATCAAGAAGGTCTGAAAAGGGCTACTTATCTCCAAACGTAGTCGCACATAGATTTAAAACAAATGCAATGGCTTTAGGGAGGAAAAAGACAGAATTCTTTGAACACAAAAGCTCTGTGTGCCTTTTTTAATGAGTTCAGAAAATGATAGAAACATTATCGTCCTGCAAATGCTCCCTGAGTCATGGCAGCAGCATGAAGCCTTTATCAGCCATTTCTTCACGTCTCTTTCTACATTCAAATCACTTAGCATCATTATTAGCAAGGATTGCAATTTACATGATTGTACTCATCTGTGCAAGAAAACATGAAGGGAAGTTTCTCAATATTTTGAATCAGGTTTTATATATCTGACATGTACCTTTTTTTTTTTTTTTTTTTTTTTTTTTTTGAGATGGAGTCTCACTCTGCCATCCAGGCTGGAGTGCAGTGGCGCGATATCGGCTCACCGCAACCTCCGCCTCCCAGGTTCAAGAGATTCTCCTGCCTCAGCTTCCCGAGTAGCTGGGATTATAGGCACCCACCACCACGCCTGGCTAACTTTTGTATATTTAAATGGTTAAAATATATTTGTATATTAAATGGTTTCACCATTTTGGCCAGGCTGGTCTTGAACTCCTGACCTTGTGATCCACCCGCCTCAGCCTCCCAAAGTGCTGGGATTAGAGGTGTGAACCACTGTGCCCGGCTGACATGCACCATTTCTATCAAATGTCTGTGTACTTTTTGTTAAATGTGGAGAAATAGGGTCTCTATTCCTTTTTAGTATGGAGGCTGAGAGAAACCAAAACCCAATTTCTTTATTCTAAAAGATGAGAGGGACCAGGCATGGTGGCTCAAGCCTATAATCCTAGCACTTTGGGAGGCTTGAGGCAAGAGGATGGCTTGAGGCCAGAAGTTTGAGACTAGACTGAGCATCATAGGAGGACCCCATCTCTACAAAAATGAAATAAATAATTAGCTAAGCGTGGTGACACGTGCCTTTAGCCCTAGCTGCTCAGGAGGCTGAGGCAGAAGGATGGCTTGAGCCCAGGAGTTCAAGGCTGCAGTCAGCCATGACCACATCACTGCGCTCCAGTCTGGGTGACAAAGTGAGACCTTGTCTCTAAAAAATATTTTAAAATGAAAGATGAGAGGACTGAGGCCCAGGAAGGAGCATGAACTGTGATGCAAGGAACAGGGACAAGATTGCCTGGATGGGACGCTGAGACCTCACTCTGGATTTCCTGGGCACTGAGCTTCCCAAGCCCAACTTCTCATGGAACCGGTGGGTTTCCTCCCCGGCCTTCACCTACCCCTCGGCAGAGGAGCTGAAACTTCTCATGGAACCAGTGGGTTTCTTCCCCGACCTTCACCCTAACCCTCTGCAGAGGAGCTGAAACTTCTCACAGCCCCAGGTCTCCAGGCGCTGAGCAGCTGGTATTCCCAGACAACTCTCTTTATAGCTGGCACTGAAAACCAGATGGCTCAGCACCCAGGCAGTGAGGTTTCCCTCCCCTGCCATCAGTCGGCCCCACCCTTGCCACACAGAAACCAGACCCCAGGGGGTAAAGTCCTCCCAGTGTGATGCAAAGCCACTTTGCGCACCCAGGCAGGCCTCTTTGGGGATAACGAATGGGGAAAGAGGGGTCTGCTGACTCAGCTTTGTAAGTTCTCCTTACCCATGCCCCCATCCCTAAAAGAACTTTATTCCTTAACATACCATGTGAGATTGTGGAATGTGTACCGAGCCCTGATGCACCAGTGGGCAGCAGAAGGGACCTCTCTGTGTGACTGTGGTGATCATCACAGGACCACGTTGTGCCATACAGAGCCAGTTAGCAACAATAGTTGGGAAGAAAACCCAGGCCCCAGACTCCCAAACTGCTACATTGTTAGAACTTACCTCAAAACACTTCAGTATAGATGGTAATACATATAAACATGTATCACAGTTATACATGTACAGTCTAGGGGAAGTTATTTAACATTTGAAGTTCTTTAATGGGGAATACATACTCCCGGGGCAAACAGCATCTGAAATACTTTCATGAAAACCCCATACCCAAGAAGTAGCTGCTTAAAGCATTCCAACCAACTAGATTTCTGATTGACATGACAGCTTTTGTTAATTAGTATAACGGATGTTAGAAAGCATTTCATTGCTGAAATGAGTGCAGTTCAAGACGCATGGGTGGATAAATGCATTTCATAGGCGTTCTCACCCGTGTGTGTGGGGTGGGGAATGGGTGTAAGAATCCACTGAACCCAGTTGCTTATGGCCTTTGGAATAGCAACCCAGGTCTTCTCCATTTGGCGGTTATGGAGGGTTGTCAGCTGATCCCAGCTAGAAAGTTAACTGAACCTTCTGCTCAAGCATTTCTTCATCTACCAGGTATGCAAAGTGCTCCTAAGGGAACCCAAGAGTCAGGGACCTGGGACATCATGGAGCCTACATGAGTGGGTTTCCTGACCTTTTTTGTGCCTGTTTGCTACTAAATTTTGTGCATGTAACAGAATTCATTCTAAGATTTACTTCCACTGGAACATACCATGAGATACAAACTGTAGTAGGAAAAAAAAAAAAACTAAAACAAATCTATATTCCTCACCCATCTCTAAATAATATAAAGGACTGATACCAAACAAAAAGAACCTAAAATAGTGAATGACCTAATTGGCTTGGGCAAGTCTGCAACACCATTCACTGCTTTTTCTGCTAAACTATCCAGTCCACCATATCTTATGATGCATCACCCTCTTTAATGAGCAGAATCAAGATCCAAAATCACTTTAGCAAGCTGAAATGTGGACTTGAGTCATCAAGATGAACTTTCACAGAGGTAAATGTGAAATCCCAGAATCAGTGTGCAAACTGTCGATTGCAAAATTATAGGATGGGATGAGAGACTGGGTTTGCAGCAGACTTGTATCATAATCTCTGAATTATGGGTTTAATGGAAGTTTACAGAGTGAACAGGAAAAACTACTAAGTGTTCAGATGGCATCTAAAGTTCAAGGGAAAGAGCAATTTCACAGTGCTCTGCCCTCATCAAACCACATCTGGAATATGGTAATAAATTCTGGGTTCCATATTTTAAATCATTTTGACAAATGAGAATATATCCAAAGGAGAGTGACCAGGAAGATAAGGAGTCTTCAAATAATAAATCTCACTTAAATAAATAACTCATGAGATCTATCCTGGAAGAAAACACAAAAGAAAATACATTTAAACATCAGACAGTTGAGAGCTTGTGATGAAGAGAGTGTTTTGTAGACTAAGAGGTAAAAGATTTCATCTAAGTAGAACAGATAGCTAGAAGTGTCAAGTAATGTAAGGTGCTGACTATAGGATAATTTCTGTCTTATGCAGTAAGTATAGTCATCACCATCATCGCCATTATCATCACCATCACCACCATCATCACCATCACCATCATCACCATCATCACCACCATCATCACCATCACCATCATCACCATCACCACCATCATCACCATCACCACCATCATCACCATCACCACCATCACCACCATCACCATCACCACCATCATCACCATCACCATCATCACCATCATCACATCATCACCATCACCACCATCATCACCATCCTCATTTTACAGATATGGTATTAAGACTAAGACAAGTTAAATGACTCATCCCATATCACATTGCTCATAAGAAAGCCACTTCCAACACTGCCATTCTATAATTTTTAATTCTCTAAGAAGCTATCTCTTTTCTCCTCTCTTCTTGACAAGAGTGAAGGGAATGTGAGTCAGGGGTCTACCTTGAGTCTTTCCTTTGCTGCTTCTCCCATGTAGCAATTGGTAAGATTATGGGTATTTATTTGTTCATTCATTCATTCATTCATTCATTTGAGACGGAGTCACTCTGCCACCCAGGCTGGTGCAGTGGCGTGATCTCAGATCACTGCAGCCTCTGCCTCCCAGGTTCAAGTGATTCTCCTGCCTCAGCCTCCTGAGCAGCTGGAATTACAGGTGCCTGCCACCATACCTAGCTAATTTTTATAGTTTTAGTAGAGACGTGGTTTCTCCGTGTTGGCCAGGCTTGTCTCAAACCCATGACCTCAAGTGATTCTCCCACCTCAGCCTCCCAAAGTGCTGAGATTATAGGTGTGAGCCACCATGCCCAGCTATGAGCTTTTATATTAGACTAATTCTTTAGGATCCAATCCCCAGTTCCGCTATTTATCACTCATGCAACCTAGGGCAAGTTACTTAGCCCCTTCCATCCTTAGCTTCTCACTCATAAGGTAGTGTTCATGAGAAGAAATTTCTCATGGAGTTTATTTGTGAACTGAGCTAAAGCACATACACCACTGTGAAGGTGCCAAGGCACAGTAAACACACAATAAAAATTTGCTAATTGGCCAGGCACGGTGGCTCACGCCTGTAATCCCAGCACTTTGGGAGGCCAAGGAAGGAGGATCACAAGGTCAAGAGATCGAGACCATCCTGGCTAACACGGTGAAACCTCGTCTCTACTAAAAATACAAAAATTAGCCGGGTGTGGTGGCGGGTGCCTGTAGTCCCAGCTACTGGGGAGGCTGAGGCAGGAGAATGGCGTGAACCCAGGAGGCGGAGTTTGCAGTGAGCTGAGATCACGCCACTGCACTCCAGCCTGGGCGACAGAGCAAGACTCTGTCTTTAAAGAAAAAAAAAAAAATTGCTAGTTATTGCCCACCTTTTCCATGCTGAGCACGTAAAGACACTGCAAGATCCACAGAGCCGATAATCTAGCTGCAAAGCCTTCTTCTTCCAGGAAGCCCGCCTCAAACAAATAACAGAGGGTCTGAAAACTTTGCAGGGGGTCTGTAGTACTGTCAGTCTCAAGGCTAATGAATTTCCATTCCAGATACTCAACTTCCAAAGGTACCACTCCCTAAATTGATCTTCCTGAAAATGTCTCCAGCAGAGGACTCTGCTCTCAAAATATCCCTTCTCCCACTTTATGAAAGAAAATCACACTTTTTCTCACCCACTCGGAACCTCACTGTATTTTTCACATCTTTATCCTCAGATGTGAAAACATCTGGGCATCAAACAAAAGAGCGATTTTGAGGCATTGGTTTACAGGGTGAGAAAATGAGTGACTCCATTTACTTTCTTCACGTCACATGATTTTTCAGTTCTTTGCCTTCTGTGAAATTGAAGGAGAACTAATCAAATGGCTAACAGATAGATTGCTAAAAATCATTTTTGATGGTAGATCATGGTACAATTTTGGGCTTAAAAAGTTTAGAAGTTGGCTGGGCACGGTGGCTCAATCCTGTAATCCCAGCACTTTGAGAGGCCGAGACGGGTGGATCACGAGGTCAGGAGATCGAGACCATCCTGGTTAACACGGTGAAACCCCATCTCTACTAAAAAATACAAAAAACTAGCCGGGCGAGGTGGCGGGTGCCTATAGTCCCAGCTACTCGGGAGGCTGAGGCAGGAGAATGGCATGAACCCGGGAGGCGGAGCTTGCAGTGAGCTGAGATCCGGCCACTGCAGTCCAGCCTGGGCGACAGAGCGAGACTCCGTCTCAAAAAAAAAAAAAAAAGTTTAGAAGTTAAAAAATTGAATAACAGATCGGACAAAACTTCTTCCTTCTCCCTCTCATTTATGTGAATGAAGCTGTTAGGTGCTCACATCTATTAAAATAGAAGAGCAAAATGTATACTGAATCCTGTCTCATTCAAGCAATAAGCAATATTTGCTCATACATACTTAACCTAATGCCTCAGTCCCATTCATCTCAGGACAGGATACATTTCTATTTTCAAAATATTTAAGTATTTCTTTATCAAAATGTATTTGGTATTTTGATCAATAGCATAGCTGCAAAAATGATCCAGAAGAAGTGTGTCCAACATTGAAGTATTTATGATCACAGAAAATAAAATTTAATTTTATAAAATTGGTGTATTGCTGAGAAGCATGAAACAATGATCAGTAAAACACATTTAAAGGCAAAATCAGAGTAAAATTATTCACCAGGAAGTGGTACAGAAAAAATGGGTTCCAAGAGGAAAATGATATAAAGTTTCCAACTTTTTTTTTTTTTTTTTTTTTGAGACAGAATTTTACTCTTGTTGCCCAGGTCGGAGTACAATGGCCCATTCTCAGCTCACTGCAACCTCCACCTCCCGGGTTCAAGCGATTCTCCTGCCTCAACCTCCCAAGTAGCTGGGATTACAGGCACCCTCCACCATGCCCGGCTAATTTTTGTATTTTTAGTAGAGACAAGGTTCCACCACATCGGTCAGGCTGGTCTCGAACTCCTGACCTCAGACAATCTGCCCGCCTCAGCCTCCCAAAGTGCTGGGATTACAGGCGTGAGCCACTGTGCACAGCCAAGTTTCCAACTTTTTAAGAAGTTGTATTTGCATTTGTAATAAATGATGGTAGGTATCAAATCACTAACATATTTAGATTACTTTGAACACATTTTTAATGATGTAATAGTTTTATTTTTAAGTGAAAATATTTAATGTATGTTGGAAGTTATCTTTTGCAACTATTATTTATTTTGAAAATGTTTATAAAACTTTTTAAATATGCTACAAGACTCATTGGTTTTCAGAACTATTTTAAGCAAAAGAAGGTAAAGACTACTGAGGTGGCTGCTATTCATCTCTCCTAAAGAGACTGTCTGCAGATTAACACAACCAATTCTGCTACTCTCTCCCCTTCTTCCCCATCCACACAGTAAGCATAGTTCTTATTCAGTAACGAGGAGGAGCTGGGAAACTTTAGATTCCAGAAAGATGAGGACAAAAATAACCCTCAAATTTCTAAAATTTTGGAAAAATATAACCAAAAAAAAAATTTTTTTTTTTTTTGAGACGGAGTCTCACTCTGTCACCCAGGCTGGAGTGCAGTGGCGCGATCTTGGGTCACTGCAACCTCTGCCTCCTGGGTTCACACCATTCTCCTGCCTCAGCCTCCCAAGTAGCTGGGACTACAGGCAACTGCCACCACGCCCAGCTAATTTTTTGTATTTTTAGTAGAGACGGGGTTTCACCATGTTAACCAGGATGGTCTCGATCTGACCTCGTGATCCGCCCGCCTCGGCCTCCCAAAGTGCTGGGATTACAGGCATGAGACGCTGCGCCCGGCCGAAAAACAATTTTTAATGTATAGCTAGCTGAGCTCTTGAGAAGAGGTAAGTCAGGAGATTCTCAGGTGCCAGAAACCAGGTGGGAACTGAAATCTGGGGCAGTAGGTTTAAGCTGACGCTATGGCTGATCTAGTTCATCTGAGGTCGTTCATCTGCCCTAGTTAAGTCTGAGCTGTTAATCTCAGTAACCAGCAGCTTCCTATACCCAAGTGTAGGAAATGAGATTTTGTATAGTACAAGGTGGGAAGTTAGCACTAAGATCCCTTAGCAGAACCAGAACTCTCAAAGAAATGTGACCTCAGCAGAAGGATGGATTCGAAAAATTCATTCACCAGGACAGGCGGACTCCAAGGAAATTTATCACTTCCTTCCTGGTTTATCTGAGAATTTTAGACAACAGGTCTACAACTTACAAGAGTTTGGGGTTTGGAATAATACCACCCTATGGGTCTGGAAACCCCCAAGTAGGAAAATTAACATAAAATTGGTTCCATGGAAAGAGATAATCCAGGAAGCCCAGCGAGGCAAATGCAAAATTACTCTGAGGGCACCTGCACACACACCACCCACAGGCAAAGCACCACTGAAAATGAGAGATAACCATCCAAACGTATAAGGAAATATCCACTATCAGCAAGAGTCTGCAGACAAAACCAACAAGAGTATCAAGACTCAAAAATTTCAGATAAAGAAAAAATTGACAGAGACTATAAAACAAGAATATTTAAGTAGACACAAAAGAAATAATTAAAAGTGGCTGTGCAGAAGCTCTTTAGTTTAATCAGATCCCATCTGTCTATTTTGGCTTTTGTTGTCATAGGTTTTGGTGTGTGAATAGGCAACCTACATAATGGGAGAAAACTTTTGCAATCTATCCATCTGACAAAGGGCTAATATCTGGAATCTACAAAGAACTTAAATAAATTTACAAGAAAAAAAACAAACAACCCCATCAAAAAGTGGGCAAAGGATATGAACAGACACTTCTCAAAAGAAGACATTTATGCAGCCAACAGACATATGAAAAAAAAGCTCATCATCATTGGTCATTAGAGAAATGTAAATCAAAACCACAATGAGATACCGTCTCACGCCAGTTAGAATGGCAAATCATTAAAAAGTCAGGAAACAACAGATGCTGGAGAGGATGTGGAGAAATAGGAATGCTTTTACACTCTTGGTGAGAATGTTAATTAGGTCAACCATTGTGGAAGACAGTGTGGCAATTCCTCAAGGATCTAGAACTAGAAATACCATTTGACCCAGCAATCCCATTACTGGGTAGATACCCAAAGGATTATAAATCACTCTACTATAAAGACACATGCACAAGTATGTTTATTGTGGCACTGTTCACAATAGCAAAGACTTGGAACCAACCCAAATGCCCATCAACGATAGACTGGATAAAGAAAATGTGGCACATATACACCATGGAATACTGTGCAGCCACAAAAAAGGATGAGTTCATGTCCTTTGTAGGGAAAGGACATGGATGATGCTGGAAACCATCATTCTCAGCAAACTAACACAAGAACAGAAAACCAAACACTGCATGTTCTCACTCATAAGTGGGAGTTGAACAATGAGAACAAATGGACACAGGGAGGGGAACATCACACACCGGGGCCTGTTGTGGGGTGGGAAGAGGCGGGAGGGATAGCATTAGGAGATATACCTAATTTAATTGACAAGTTAATGGGTGCAGCACACCAACATGGCACATGTATATATATGTAACAAACCTGCACATCCTGCACATGTATCCCAGAACTTAAAGTACAATAAAAAAAAAAAAAAAAAAAGTGGCTGTGCCTGGTGACTCATGCCTGTAATCCCAGCACTTTGGGAGGTTGAAGCAGGCGGATCACCTGAGGTCAGGAGTTCGAGACCAGCCTGGCCAACATAGTGAAACCCTGTCTCTACTAAAAAATACAAAACTTGGCTGGGTGCGGTGGCTCACGCTTATAATCCCAGCACTTTGGGAGGCTGAGGCAGGCAGATTATGAGGTCAGGAGATCAAGACCATCCTGGCTAACACGGTGAAACCCCGTCTCTTCTAAAAACACAAATAATTAGCTGGGCGTAGTGGCACACGCCTGTAGTTCCAGTTACTTGGGAGGCTGAGGCAGGAGAATCACTTGAACCCGGGAGGCGGAGGTTGCAGTGAGCCGAGATCGCACCACTGCACTCCAGCCTGGGTGACAAGAGTGAGACGCTTGTCTCAAAAAAAAAAAGAAATAATTAAAAGTGTAAAGAGAACACACATCATGAAAGAAGAATGAACTATTTGGGGAATGATCCCAAAGAAAACTCAGGCCCAAATGATGGGAAGTGCCTTTATACTGCCTTCTGTCTGGCAACTGTCAGGATCTTTAGTGAGATAAGACCCCCAAAGGTCTAGAGAATGTCCAGCCAGGCAAGTGGCAAGTGGCAAGCCAGACTGCTGCAAGCCTATCTGTGCTGTGCATACACCAAGCTGCATCAAAGTTATGCTTCCAGGAGGGCTGAATCACCCTGCACTTTGGAGCAAAGCCCAGTTTGGCCAAATGACCTTTCAGCAGACCCTTCCTAGAGTTACCTGTTGTTTGCAGAGTTAATAAGAAAATCAGTTGGTGTTGTATTGCCTTGCTTTTAAGCTCAACTGTGGCCTGGGCACAATGGCTCACGTCTGTAATCCCAACACTTTGGGAAGCTGAGGCAGGCAGATCACGTGAGGTCAGGAGTTCGAGACCAGCCTGGCCAACATGGTGAAACACTGTCTCTACTAAAAATACAAAAATTAACTGCCTGTGCTAGCATGTGCCTGTAATCCCAGCTACTCGGGAGGCTGAGGCAGGAGAATCGCTTGAACTCAGGAGGCGGAGGATCGTGCCACTGCACTCCAGCCTGGGCAATAGAGCAAGACTCCGTCTCCAAAAACAAAAGGATCAACCTTGGGGTGGGGCACAGATCAGTTTTCTGCAGAGAGAGTCATGATGCTAAGCCAGAAAGATACACCAAGACTCAGGAAACTGTTCTATAGTGTGGAGTCTACAGAGAACAATTATAGACTCACTGGATGGTCAGACAGGAAGGGATCTTGGGCATCATCTTCTTAAACCTTTGTTTTCCATAAAAGGAAACAAGCTCAGAAAGGAGAATTAATTTTCACGAGGCTGTACCCCAAGTTTGTGAAACAGATGAGGCTCAGACTTGGTGTCTCCAGCCCTGAACCTGCAGCAGAGCTGGCTGAAAGCAAGCCTGCGTGAGTGACCTGGCCTGCCCGGCCTGCCCTTTCTGTTTCCTCCCTTGGATGGAGCCCCTCCTCCTCCACCCACAGACTTCTTTTTTTTTTTTTTTTTTTTTTGAGACAGAGTCTCGCTCTGTCGCCCAGGCTGGAGTGCAGTGGCGCGATCTCGGCTCACTGCAAGCTCCGCCTCCTGGGTTTACGCCATTCTCCTGCCTCAGCCTCCTGAGTAGCTGGGACTACAGGCGCCCGCCACCGCGCCCGGCTAATTTTTTGTATTTTTAGTAGAGACGGGGTTTCACCGTGGTCTCGATCTCCTGACCTTGTGATCCGCCCGCCTCGGCCTCCCAAAGTGCTGGGATTACAGGCGTGAGCCACCGCGCCCGGCCCCACCCACAGACTTCTAAGAGGGGAGCACAATCGGGGATATGTAAGATGGGCAGGAGGCAGGATGGGTTTCCCTCATTAGTTGACGTAATTACCCTGCAGGGGAGTAGAATTATATGAGAATTTTATTTTTGTGTCAATAGGGTTTGGTTGTGTCCTCACCCAAATCTCACCTTGAATTGTAATAATCCCCATGTGTCAAGGGTGGAGCCAAGTGGAGATAATTGAATCGTGGGGGGGGTGGTTTCCCTGATACTGTTCTTGTGGTAGTGAATAAGTCTCACGAGTTCTGATGGCTGTATAAAGGGCAGTTCCCCTGCACATGCTCTCTTGCCTGCCACCATGTAAGACGTCATGTTGCTTTTCCTTCGTCTTCCGCCACGATTGTGAGGCCTCCCCAGCCGTGTGTAACTGTGAGTCCATTAAATCTCTTTTTCTTTATAAATTACCCAGTCTCAGGTATTTCTTCAGAGCAGTATGAAAATAGTCTAATGCAAATATACTGTCTTCAGGGGAAAATCAAATTCTGCTGATAAGACTTTACTTCGGGTTGCATTGTAATAAAATAATCTCTAATGGTAAAACTTTAAGCAGGTACAACCTAAGAACAAGAAGAGGCAAGGAAGAGATACAAGCACCCCTCTCCATGCCTCAGCCCAAACTTAGGCCACCCCATCTAGCCTCTCAGTGATCTAGCTCTAGTATAAGAACCCAAAAGGGAAGACTGGGAAGGGAAGAAAAGGACTAATCCATGCCTAGGAGGAGAAGCACCAGCCAGCCAGCCTGCAGCAAGCCCACAGAAGATCTGGAAAAGAGCAAGGCTAATTTAGTCTTGGAACGTGACTCAGAGCCACCAGAAGCAGCTGTCACCCTGCTTATCCCCTTCCTGCCCTGCCTATCATTCACTCCCCCGACTCCCTGCAAAAACCTCCTGCCTGTATGACCTGTTGGCTCCTAAGTGAGGGAGCAGCTCCTCTTCCCTTGGTGACGCCTCTGTGTGGGCTCTCTAACCAACCATATGTTTGAGCATGCCACACAACCCTGCAAAAAGAGACAGTAAGGCTTGTTCCTTGGGGACCCTAGTGTCGGCGAGGGTGAACCTTCCCATCTGAGGAAGGAGGTGAATGTGAACTGCCTCATCCTACACGAATGATCTGGGGACAGCAGAGGGGACTCCACTGAACCCTTGGGTCAATTAGCCCGAAATTAAATTTAAAGGGCAATGACATGGAAATGAAAGATGGTCATTCCACTAAGAAGAGCAGATGCAGCACTGTGGTTAGGAGCACGGCCTCTGGTGTGCGACAGACCTGGGTCCTGGCGCTGCCGCTTTCTGCTCATGTGACTTCATGTAAATTACTCAGCTCTCCAAATTCCAGGTTCCTTATCTATAAAACAGGATAATAACAGCTAGCCCAAGGAGTTACTGGGAGGATTAAACGAGACAGTGCATTAAAAGTACCCAGTTCTGTGTCTGCACGTTGTAGGTGCCTGATAAATGTTACTTCCTTTCTTCACCCTGGGCCAGATACCACTGAAGATATGAAGAATAAAAAATGCTGATTGCAGAGAAAAGTTACGTACAAAGGGAAAACCCTGAAGACCCACATGAGGATGAGACCAGACAGGTCAAAAAGAAGGAACAGCAACAGGACTGAACAAAATCTTACCTCATTTCATTCTAGGACTCCAGAGTCTTGGAGTTTCAGGGATCCCTTGGCTTCTCTTCCCCTCAAATCCTCTTTTCCACCCAGGTGTGTCTGTCTGTGTCTTTCACAAACTGATCTACCCAGGTGCCAAGACATATGCCAGCCAAGCAAGAAGCTCCTGGCCCAGAAGGTGGTTGACTTAGCCTCTGCTCCATCCCTGCTGGGGATCCCCTTACCTTGTACCAAAACCCTTGCCTGAATCCTGACACCTGGTTGCCCAAGCCCTTGGCCTGGGCCCCTGATGCGTCTTTTGTTCTCCAGGCTCCAAGTGTGCATTCCAGGCAGCTCTCAGCTGACCTGGCCTGGGCCCTCTTTGACCAGACCTTGGACACTCATTTCTCCCTGTCTCAGCTGACCTCTCTGATTTCAGACCTGCCAGGTTTTCAGTCTTCATCCAATCTGCCTAGATTCTCACTCTTCTTCCCTCCTTAACAGGTCTATCCCACTCTTGCCTGAGACCCAGGATGACAAGTAGCAACTCAAAGACCAACTGGAATCCAACGATGACCGTTGCAGGGTAGGAGTTTAAGAAAAGAAAAGCTCCGAGTTATCTCTCCTGTAAGGAATAGCACTGCCTGAAGCAATTACTCTGGAAGGCAATTTGGCAATATCTAGGAAGGCCAAGGATGTGCGTACCCCATCACTCAGAAGATTCATTCGTATTGGTCAGGATAGACTAGGACAGTGATACTGCTGTTAAAAACAACTCACAGGCCGGGCACGGTGGCTCACGCCTGTAATCCCAGCACTTTGGGAGGCCGAGGCGGGCAGATTACGAGGTCAGGAGATTGAGACCATCCTGGCTAACATGGTGAAACCCTGTCTCTACTAAAAATAGAAAAAAAAAAAAAAAACACAAAACAAATTAGCCAAGTGTGGTGGCACGTGCCTGTAATCCCAGCTACTAGGGAGACTGAGGCAGGAGAATCTCTTGAACCCAGGGGGCGGAGCTTGCAGTGAGCTGAGATTGCACCACTGCACTCCAGCCTAGGTGACAGAGCAAGACTCCATCTCAAAACAACAAACAAACAAACTCACAAATAATCAACAGTATAAGACAACGAAGGTTTATTTCTGCCTCATGCTGCTCGTCTCTCCCAGCTCAGCTGGAGTGTCTGTTTCAAACTGTCCTCATGCGGGGACACAGGCTGATGGAGGCTCATTTTCTGCAACTTCAACAGTGACCATAGTAGGGAGAAGAAAAAGGTAAGTTGCATACAGGCTCAGGGAGGCTTCAAATGCTCACATTCATTGGCCAAAGCAAGTCATATGGATGCTTCTATCTTCAATGGCATGGAGAAATGCAACCCAAGGCACTCACCGCAGGTTTTCCAGACAGCAAGCTGGTTAGTACTGGATAGATTTTCCCTTTTCCCAGCTAGAGGGGCAGTGCCCAGCTCATCTTCCTGCACTGGTATCTTCTTCCTCCCCGATCAGAGATGACTGTAACATCCCACAAGGCTCAAGGTCCTTAGACAAATCTGATAAGCCCAGCACCCCAAATCCAGACTGCCTAGCACTAAGCATCTTGTGTCTCCCCTCTAATAAAGCTACACTCTTATACTTTCCCTACAGAAAGAGACACTGCAGTGTGGAAGAAGCTTTCCACTGGAATGAACCCCCAGCCCTGAGGGCAGGTGGTCTGGCCCTGGCATCACCGAGAGAGACTGTACGCATGAAGCCTTGCTAACCCTGGTCTTGTGAGTTTGTCCTTTTATAAAATAGCTCCTATTTCTTTATGCATGTCTTGTGACATTGTAGAATTCATTCAATGCTTTGCATGACCAATGTCAGACCTGAGCAACCCATCTGGAACAATAGCTAAGAAGAGAATCAGAAATACTGGTGAACAGCAATAATGACTCACACAGTCTAACCTCATTCAAAAGCCAATATTTGGTCTACTCTTATTCCTGGATGGAAATATACTCTTCCTTTCTCAAGGGAGATAACTGAAAGGCCCCATCCCAACAAGGCATCAAGCTTAAAGCCCAAGATATCAATTTTTCACAGTAATTTTTACATCAAAGTGATGAGTAGTTATCTCTAGATCTTGAGTCAATGTCTCTTTATTAGAAGACTAAAAAGATAAGCTGTCTTTGCCAATGTACCAATATTTAATGTTGAACCATGGGACAAGAAAATGGCAGTAAACACTCCCATTCAGAAAAGAGAATAATGGGTCACAGCAATTCTGAAATCTCAGAGTATTCTTCCCCAGGGATAAAGTGCATTCTTGATTAGGTCTTGACTTCATCTCCTGGAACATTCTCTGTAGGCCTGAGCTTACCCTTCAAGAGATAGCCCTTTTCTACCATCTTTGGCCACAATTGCAGGGGAACCCGGAAGATAGGCTCTCCTTATGGGCAGAGCATCCTCCTAAGCACATTGTCTGGAGGATCCAAAGTTTGTTTTGAGATTCAAATGAAGTCTAGATGAGGTCAGTGGTTCTTTGGCAGCATGTATAATTTTCTCAAAACCCTTAGTCTCTTATCATTTGATTCCAGGTAATGCTAGGGGTCAAACTTCCTTTATAAATAAATCTCCTGTTAGCTATATTTCTTTACTTTCTTTCTACCATGCCACTCTAGATTTAATTGAAGATAGTTTGGTCCACACCCTTAATCTTTTTCCCTGGTACATTTTGTCTAATTGCTAGAACAGGGACCATTACTAAAAGATGCCTTAATACATCCAGAGATTTTTTAAATGGGCGTAACATCTATGGCTGTGATTTAATCCTTGCTTACAAAACTAAATTTTCATCATTCTTTGTCCAAGCCTTTCTCAATTTTATCTTTGACTGTTTGGAGATAAGAAGCATTTGCTTTTTCCAGACCTAAAAGGGGTGTACATTGGCCAACTCTTTCCTGAACTCATCTCTTTCTTTTAATACCTTGCCAAGCATTGTCAAGAGTAAGTAACACACAATATTCTGCTGACCAAATGCAGTGGCTCATGCCTGTAGTCCCAGCACTTTGGAAGGCTGAGGCAGGAGGATCGCTTGAGCCCAGGAATTCTAGACCAACCTAAGCAACAGGGTAAAACCCTGTCTTTACAAAAAAAAAAAAAAAAATTAGCCTGGTGTGGTATCATGCACCTGTGGTCCCAGCTACTTGGGAGGCTAAGGTGGGAGGATAACTTGAGCCTGGGAGGTCAAGGCTGCAGTGAACTGTGATTGTACCACTGCACTCCAACCTGGATGACAGCATGAGACCTTGTCTCAAAACAACGACAACAACAAAATTCTGCTTTCCAGACTCTTTCCCTAAATCTGTAAGTTCATTAGGTAAATTATCTACCTCTCAAATTCCTACAAGTGCTGCTGTACATAATGTTTCTCCGCTGCGTAATGTGGGTGACTATTTCTCCAGCCTTCTGTGTTTTCTCACTGCACATCACACAGCACCTAAGCCAGCACCATGAACAAGTGTTTTGCTGAAGGAGTGCTGCTCTGCAGTTACTGATTTATGTTTCAGACAGAATGGAAGGTTATGCTGACTGAACAAGATAAACTAAATCTCAGGAGCTAAAATCAAGATAGATCTCTTCCTCATGCTACGTATCCATCATGGGTTAGCTAGGAGCAGAGCTCCATGCTGTTCTACTCACCAGAAGGAGGAGGATGCAGCCTCACCACCCAGATGAGTCAATCCCAGCACTTTGGGAGGGCAAGGCAGGAGGATTGCTTGAGCCTAGGAGTTCGAGACCAGCCTTGGCAACATAGGGAGACCCTGGGTCTACAAAAAATAAAAAATAAAAAATGAGTTGGGCATGTGGCTGCACAACTGTGGTCCCAGCTACTTGGGAGCCTGGGGTGGGAGGATCGCTTGAGTCTGGGATTGTGGCAGTAGGAAGGAAAGGGAGAATCCCATACTAGATTCTAAGAGCTTCCACCTGTGAGTGACATTTACCACCCCCACTTATATCTCATTGGCCAAAGATGTCACTTAGCTAGGTCTAACATCAAGGGGACAGGGAGTACAATTGTGTCTTGGGTCCAGCAAGAGGAAAAATGGAAATTTGGTACATGGTAAACAGCATCAATGATTGCCATTCAGCTTTAGATATATATCCTTGAGAGACTCACATATATATGACCAGGAAAACTCAATACAAGCATGGTTCTTGACACATATTTTGTAATAGCAAAACATGGAGTGGGGACAACTCAAGTGTCCATCACTGCGACAGTGGATTTTTTTAAATGTGGTATATTTGCATAATGATTTTTTTTTTTTGAGAGACAGAGTCTCACTCTGTTGCCCAGGCTGGAGTGTAGTGTCGTGATCTCAGCTAACTGCAACCTCCGCTGCCTCCCAGGTTCAAGCGATTCTCCTGCCTCAGCCTCCCGAGTAGCTGGGATTATAGGCATGTGCCACCACACCCAGAAAATTTTCGTATTTTAGTAGAGATGGGGTTTTACCATGTTGTCCAGGCTGGTCTCAAACTCCCAGCCTCAAGAGATCCGCCCGCCTTGGCCTCCCAAAGTGCTGGGAGTACAGGTGTGAGCCACCATACCTGGCCCATAATGAAATATTTTTAACAATTTAAATGAAAAACTAGAATTACAAGCATCAACCTGGATAAATCTCAAAAATATAACATTGAGTGGAAAGGGCAATTTGTAGAATACAGCATGATGCTATTCGTGTAAATTTGTAAATATATGCAGCATTATAACATAGTGCTCATAGAAGTACCTGTAACTGTTGAATTGAACAAGCAGGACTCATGGATATAATCATAAAGCAACTTTATTGTTCTCCATTAATGTTCCTTTAAATTTATTTAGTTAGGCATGTTCTTCCTTCACCCCAGAGAAATTTAGGCAGTTCTATCCAGTAAACAATGTCCTCCAGTTAATAAATAATGTTTTAATGTAATCATCATAACTTTTTACTGTATTTGGTTACTCCTTTTATCAGTCAATTATTGCCATAACTATGCTACATAATAAACCAGCCCAAAGCTCAATGACCCACAGAAATAAGCTTCCATTTCTAGCTGGCAAGTCTGAGGGTCAGTGGAGTGGCTGCGCTGATACGGGCTGGCTCAGCACTAAGCATGAGCTCCATTGGAAGAAGCTCCAGGTGTTGGCCAGGCACAGTGGCTCACACCTATAATCCCAGCACTTTGGGAGGCTGAGGCAGGTGGATCACCTGAGGTCGAGAGTTTGAGACCAGCCTGAACAACATGGAGAAACTCCGTCTCCACTAAAAATACAAAATTAGCTGGGTGTGGTGGCAGATGCCTGTCATCCCAGCTACTCGGGAAGCTGAGGCAGGAGAATTGCTTGAACCCAGGAGGTGAAGATTGCAGTGAGCCAAGATCACACCATTGCACTCCAACCTGGGCAACAAGAGTGAAACTCCATCTCAAAAAAAAAAAGAAGACGCTCCAGGTGTCTTATTCTTTAGGAACACCGGTCTACCTGGGAAATGTTCTCTTGATGATGGCAGAGGCACAAGAGGAAAGTCTCCAGTGCAAGGGCACTGCAAGCCTCTATTCATGTGACACCAGCCCACAGCCCTCTGGCAAGTCACATGGCCAAGCCCAATACCAATGGGGTGGGGAAGTACACTCTACACTCTGCCCCGGGAGGGGAGGGAATGCTTACAAACTATGCAGCTCAGGCCAGCTACAGAAGAGCCAATCCAGTGGAGAAAGAGACTGACTCCTCCCCCACCTTGCCAACCCTAGTTTCTGACCCCTCCAGATCAGAGAAGGGAGAGGAAGGGAAAGGGGCAGGAAGTTCTTACTTGACCAATACTGGCATCATCCTCTGTAGCCTAGGAAATGGTTAAAGGTGACTCTCATGGATGCTGCCATGAGTTTTCAGGGTCTTCAGGGATCTTTAGAGCTCCCAGTCTCCTGATAATGACCAGTGCATGTCTTATCTAGCTGGTCACTGACTCCCTCCACAGCCCTGAGAATCAGGAATGTCCCCAGCTTCTATCTGCAGAAGTCTCTTTATTCTTCTCCCCCAGGCCATCTTCTCCATGGGCTCTAGAAGATCCTCTGCAGCGCTCTTGCACTCGTGGCACAACTGGTCTCATGTTCTTCACTCTGGCAAACTATGGGAGTGCAGGGACCCCCAGTGAAGCCACCTACCTTGGTTCTACCTTTAAAGTAGCTGGTCAACCAGTGACCACCTTTGTTAGTCCATAAAGATACTACCTGAGACTGGGTAATTTACAAACAAAACAGGTTTAATTGCAGGGCAAGGTGTTCATGCCTGTAATCCCAGCACTTTGGGAGGTAGAGGTGGGTGGATCACCTGAAGTCGGGAGTTCACAACCAGCCTGACCAACATGGAGAAACCCTGTCTCTACTAAAAATACAAAATTAGCCAGGTGTGGTGGCGGGTGCCTGTAATCCCAGCTACTCAGGAGGCTGAGGCAGGAAAATCGCTTCATCTCGGGAGGCAGAGGTTGCAGTGAGCCGAGATCGCACCATTGCACTCCAGCCTGGGCAACAAGAGTGAAACTCCATCTCAAAAAAAAAAAAAAGAAGTTTAACTGACTCATGGTTCTGCATGGCTGGAGAGGCCTCAGGAAACTTACAATCATGGCAGAAGATGAAGCAGAAGCAAGGTATGTCTTACATGGTGGTCAGAGAGAGAGAGAGAGAGAGAGAGAAGGGGAAAGCACCAGACACTTATCAAACAACCAGATCTCATGAGAACACACTCACTATCACAAGAACAGTATGGGGGAAACAGCCCCCATGATCCAACCACCTCCCATCAGGTCCCTCACTCAATACATGGGGATTACAATTTGGATCACAATTCAAGATGAGATTTGGGTGGGGACACAGCCAAATCATATCATCACCCTTTAGATTTCTCAAGTGAGAGTCTGGCACTTGTCCCCTGAACACCCAAAAAAAAGTGCAGAGGATGCTCATCCAGGCTTGAGGTGGGAGGTAGGCCCTTCTGACCTCTCCCCTTTGGAGAGCATGTACCTTGGAGCTCACTAACAGGAGATGATGCCATAAATCCTCCTCAAATCTCGAATCTCTGACTCATTTATACTCTCATGGTGGATGAGGGTTAGGGGTTGTTCAGCTGGTCTTCCTTCATAAATCCTCCAACAGGACCTCACTTCTCATCTATTGTCTGGGTGCCTCAGCTGGAACTTCCACTTTACCTGCCTTATTGATATACAAACCTTTGTAGTAATCATACAGAAACATAAGCGAGAAGGAAATACTCCAACATCAGGATAGTTGCTACATCCCTGGGGAGGATGTGGTGACAAGAAGGGCATCAGAGAGGGACAAAGAGGGTGGCCGGGATGGTGAATTTTATGTGTCAACTTGGCTGGGCCATGGCACCCAGATATTTCATGAAACATATTATTCTAGATGTTTCTGTGGAGATATTTTTTAGATGAGACAAACGTTTAAATCAGTAGGCATTGAGTACAGTGGGTTACCCTCTGCAACGTGGGCAGGCCTCAGCCAATCAGTTTGAAGGCCTGAGTAGAGCAAAGACTGACCTACCCCAACCAAGAGGGAATTCTGCCAAAAGACTGGTGTTGTTTTTTGGTTTTGTTTGGTTTTTAGTTTACACAAAGGCAATTTATTCACAGCAAACAATTTGAGGAGTCCTGTTCACAAACAGTGAACACAGCAACCCTCCTTCTGGAAGATACCGTCAGAGCGGCTGGGGGTGATGTCCTCAATCTACCAGATCTTCATACGTGAGCGGGCAAGGTTTCGGGGGACCAACCACACCCCAGGTCCAGGGGTCTTGGTCCTATTTCCTCCTGTGGCCAGGAGCTTGATGTGTAAGGCAGTGATGCCCAGCTCCTTGCCCCTCTGGACCACAGCCTGAGCAGTCAACATGGCAGTACATGAGGAGGATTCATCTTGGTCAGCCTTCTCCTTCATCCCACCGGCCACATGGTAGGTGGTTCCTTGCCAGAAAGATCAGTGACATGGACAAAGGTGTCATTCAGACTGCCTTAGGATTTAAACTGCAGCTCCTCCCTGGGTCAGCAGCCTGCTGGCCTATCCCAAAGATTTTGAATTTACTAGTTTCCACAATTGCCCGAGTCAAATCCTTGAAAGAGAGAGAGACCCTCTGATATGGTTTGGCTCTGTGTCCCCACCCAAATCTCTTCTCGAATTGTAATCCCCACATGTCAGAGGAGGGACCTGGTGGGAGGTGACTGGATCATGGGGGCGGATTTTCCCCATGATGTTCTCATGATAGTGAGTGAGTTCTCATGAGATCTGATGGTTTAAAGTGTGGCACTTCCCCCACTTCTCTCCTGCTCCACCATGGTAAAGATGTGCTTGCTTCCGCCATGATTGTAAGTTTCCTGAGGTCTCCTAACCATGCTTCCTGTTAAGCCTTTGGGACTGTAAATCAATTAAACCTCTTTTTAAATAAATGATCCAGTCTCAGGTAATTCTTTATACCAGCATAAGAATGGACTAATACACCCTCTTTTTTTCTGTTTCTCTGGAGAACCCTAACTAATATAAGGACTTAACTATAGATGGACAAGGTAAGGCAAGATGAGTACTATAGCTTGTAAAAGTTTTTTTTTTTCTCTCTCTCTCTTTTGCTGTTAAAACCTGCACGGGCAGTTCCTGCCTTTTGCTACAGTGCATTTTATCCCTGGGTCAGGTTATGTTGCTCTTGGCCAAAGACTGCTTTGAGACAAATGCATTCCTGGAAACTACGTTGTAAATCCAATTGTCATAAAGCAGATTGAGCTTTCCCATGGAAACAATGTTACGTTGAAGAATAACAGCAGGACTAGTACCCTGCCCTTGCACAGAGCTTCGTAGATCAAAAAGGACTTTCACATCCACTGTTGCATTTACTCCTGGAAGGTACGCAATATGTTCTCTGCTTTTACAGAAGAAATTGAGGCGCAAAGAAACAATTTGCTAGGGTCAGATGGTTAATAAAGGACCCAGCTGGGACTCAGTCCTCATTTGGTGGTCTTTCCAACTTCTTAACCATGCAAGGTCTCAGCTTCACACATAACAAAAAGTGTAACCATTGCAAAAATTCCAGAACTCCAGGCCCCCACAACTACAATTTTGCTCTTAAGTCACACACACACACACACACACACACACACACACACAACAGGTAAATGGGCATACTGATTCCTCAAGAGACCCCTGAACTATAAAGCAGACATTTAATATGTAAATAACCACCACAAAGTTCCAGTGTGGTGGTTCACGCCTGTAATCCCAGCACTTTGGGAGGCCAAGGCGGGTGGATCACAAGGTCAGGAGATCGAGGCCACCCTGCCTAACACAGTGAAACCGCATCTCTACTAGAAATACAAAAAATCAGCCGGGCGTGGTGGTGGGTGCTTGTAGTCCCAGCTGCTGGGGACTACAGGAGAATGGCGTGAACCCGGGAGGCAGAGCTTGCAGTGAGCCGAGATTATGCCACTGTACTCCAGCCTGGGCAAGAGAAAGAAAAAAAAAAAAAAAACCTTGGACTTGGCTTCTCCAGACCCCTTACTGGGAGGCACAGCCTTTGGCTGTGATGACACTCCTACTTTGATATTGCAGCTATACTATATTCTGCTCCACTAATAAATGCATATTTGGAAGCACCGCCCTTGTGAACCTCTGAACTTTCTTTAGAAATTGAGCCCTGTGGCCGGGCGCGGTGGCTCAAGCCTGTAATCCCAGCACTTTGGGAGGCCGAGACGGGCGGATCACGAGGTCAGAAGATCGAGACCATCCTGGCTAACCCGGTGAAACTCCGTCTCTACTAAAACATACAAAAAACTAGCCGGGCGAGGTGGTGGGTGCCTGTAGTCCCAGCTACTTGGGAGGCTGAGGCAGGAGAATGGCGTGAACCCAGGAGGCGGAGCTTGCAGTGAGCTGAGATCCAGCCACTGCACTCCAGCCTGGGCGACAGAGCGAGACTCTGTCTCGAAAAAAAAAAAAAGAAATTGAGCCCTGTTTAGTGGCAGCTGCAGTGCATCGCCACCGTTACAGGTGGAGTTATTTATTTTCCCCCAAAATTTTTGTGCTGCAGTTCTAACCCCCAGTACTTCAGCATGTAGCCTTATTTGGAAAGCAGGTCATTGCAAATGGAACTAGTCCAGATGAGTCATACTAGAGTAGAGTGGGCCCCTAACCCAATACAACTTATAAAAAGGAGAAATTTAAACAGAGGGAGAACATGCAATATTTCACAAACCAAGAACTAGCAGATGCTAGGAGGAAGATCTGGAACAGATCTCTCCCTGGTGCCTTCAGAGGGAGTGTGGCTCTGCCTACACCTTGATCTCAGACCTAGAAAGCCTCCAAATAAGTTTCTTTTTAAGCCACCCAGTTTGTGGCACTGTATTATGGCAGCCTTAGCAGACTAATACGTGTGCAGCAAGCCCCCATTCTCTCCCTCTCCCGCCTGCAACAAATGCTGCTGTCAGCTCAACTCTGGAATCCCTAGGTTCTCCCCCTCATCATTCTCCATGTGGGACCCTACGACTTTACCTCTCTTCTCCCCAAGTGAATGTATTCTCTTCTTAGCCAAAGCATTGCCACTTATTTGCAAAATACAAGTAGTTTGTCCACAGCATGGGAATTATTTGCCCAGAGCCCTACATACTTGCTCTCTCATATGAAAGGAAAAATAAATCCTGGGGCCCCCAAATCACTAAGCTAAAGGGACAAGTCAAGCTGGAAACTGCTTAGGGCCAACCCGGTCCCATTCTATTCAAAGTCACCCCTCTGCTCACTGAGATAAATGTGTATCTGATTGCCTCCTTTGGAGAGGCTAATCAGAAATGCACAAGAATGCAACCATTTGTTTCTTATCTACCCATGACCTGGAAGCCCCCTCCCTGCTTCGAGCCTCCCACCTTTGCTTCTAGTTGTCCTGCTTTTCCAGACCAAACCAATGTTCATCTTGCATATGTTGATTGACATCTCATGTCTCCCTAGAATGTATGAAACCAAACTGTGCTCTGATCACCTTGGCCACGTGTCATCAGGACCTCCTGAGGCTGTGTCACAGGTGCGCGTCCTCAACTTTGGCAAAACAAACTTTCTAAATTAGCTGAGACCTGTCTCAGTTTTTCGGGGTTCACGCTAGAGAAGACATGGTGTCCAGCTTCAGAATCCCAAAGTGTCAGACAAGATGAAGCCTTAGAAGTCAGGTATTTCGGCCGGGCGCGGTGGCTCAAGCCTGTAATCCCAGCACTTTGGGAGGCCGAGACGGGCGGATCACGAGGTCAGGAGATCGAGACCATCCTGGTTAATACGGTGAAACCTTGTCACTACTAAAAAGTACAAAAAACTAGCCGGGCGAGGTGGCGGGCGCCTGTAGTCCCAGCTACTTGGGAGGCTGAGGCAGGAGAATGGCGTGAACCCGGGAGGTGGAGCTTGCAGTGAGCTAGGATCTGGCCACTGCACTCCAGCCTGGGTGACAGAGCGAGACTCCGTCTCAAAAAAAAAAAAAAAAAAAAAAAGAAGTCAGGTATTTCAAGCCTTGCAATTTGCAGAAAAAGAAGATGAGGACAAGGAAAGGGGGGTCATTTTCCAAGGATCACATGCATAGCTCATTAATATTAGGGGTGTGATGATGACCCAGGAGTTCTGACTCTCAACTCAGTGCCTTTTTATCTGTCAATACTAGGTTTGCCTCCAGGGGTGATTCTCGTTACCAGCTGTCCTGATGTGCACCTCTCTTGCTCCTTAAAAGTGAATTGTTGGACATGCATGGTGGCTCATGCCTGTATTCTTAGCACTTTGGAAGGCTGAGGCAAGAGGATTGTTTGAGGCCAAGAGTTCGAGACCAACCTGGCCAACATAGCAAGACTCCCCCATCTCTGTTTTTAAAAAAATAATTTTTAAAACAAATAAAGTGAATTGAATTTAGAATAGCAAACTTGGGCCAGGAGCAGTGGCTCATGCCTGTAATCTCAGCACTTTGGGAGGCCGGGTGGGGAGGATCACTTGAGGTCAGCAATTTAGGATCAGCCTGGGCAACATAGTGAGATCCCATGTCCACAAAACATTAAAAAAAATTAACAGGGCATAGTGTCACAAACCTATGGTCCCAGCTACTTGGGAGGCTGAGGTGGGAGAATGGTTTGAACCTGGAAGATCAAGGCTGCAGTGAGCCATGATCACTGCACTTCACCCTGGGCAACAGAGCCAGATCCTGTCTCAAAAAAAAAGAATAGCAACCTTGATTGAGTCATCTTTGTAACCCCCTTCAGCAGTCCTTCACTGTGTGAGTATTTTTTGTTATTGTTGTTTGTTTGTTTGTTTGGAGAGACGCGGTCTGGCTATCACCCAGGCTGGTTTCATTTAAACTATTAGGCTCAAGTGATCCTCCCCCCTCAGCCTCCCGAGTAGTTGAGACAAGTACACAACACCACACCTGGCTGATTTTTAAAAAAATTATAGAGACAGAGTCTTGCTATGTTTCTCTAGCTGGTCACCAACTCCTCACCTCAAGCGTTCCTCCCACCTCAGCCTTCCAAAACCCTGGGGTTACCATCATGAACCACCATGCCTGGCCTAATAAATGTTTTAATTGGATTGATCAAAACATCCCTTTCTGTTCAAATCTAGAAGATCTATAGGGAATAAAACTCTAGGTCAGTGTTTCTCAAAGTGTGCCCAGGGGAACCCTTGCAAAACTTTTTTTTTTTTTTTGGAGAAGGAATCTTGCTCTGTCACCCTGGCTGGAGTACAGTGGCGCGATCTCGGCTCAGTGGTCTGCAGTAGAGTCTGGGGACACAACTTAAAAATAAATTTTGCAGGCCAGGTGTGCTGGCTCACACCTGTAATCCCAGAACTCTGGGAGGCTCAGGTGGGTGGATCACCTGAGGTCAGGAGTTCGAGACCAGCCTGGCCAACATGACAAAACTCCATCTCTACTAAAAATACAAAAATTAGCCAGGCATGGTGGCAGGAGCCTGTAATCCCAGCTACTTGGGAGGCTGAGGCAGGAGAATCGCTTGAACCTGGGAGGCAGCGGTTGCAGTGAGCAGTGAGTCGGAATGGTGCCATTGCACTCCAGCCTTGGGCAACAAGAGTGAAACTCCGTCTCAAGAAAAAAAAAAAGAAAAGAAAGAAAAGAAAAGAAACACAGACACCTAGGTACCGCTCCAGAGACTAATTCAACAGGTCTGGAGTGCAGCCTGGGCCTGGGGGATTTTTAATAACCACCCAGGTGACTCTCTGGGCAGGCAAGATTGAACCCACTGCACTAATGCTTTAAGACACTTGAGCATTCTGTGTAAAGAAAGTAAACAACTTGTCAGTTTGCTAGTACTCACACCACTTTTAAAACTCAAAGTTGCCAGGCACAGTGGCTCATGCCTGTAATCACAGCACTTTCAGATGCTGAGGCAGGTGGATCACCTGAGGTCAGGAGTTCAAGACTAGCCTGGCCAACATGGTGAAAACCCATCTCTACTAAAAATACAAAAATTAGCCATGGGGGTGCCCGGCCGCCTGTAGTCCCAGCTACTCAGGAGGCTGAGATGGGAGAATCACCTGAACCTGGGAGGTGAAGGTTCCAGTGAGCCAAGATTGAACCACTGCACTTCAGCCTGGGCAACAGAGTGAGACTCAGTCTCAAAAAAAAAAAAAAAAAAGTTCCATGTCCCAGGAACCTACTCAGTCCTGGACAAACCAGGACTATTGGTCAACCCAATAAGGAATGACATCTACATGCAATTAAAGATCAACAGGGGCCAGGTGCGGTGGTTCACTCCTGTAATCCCAGCACTTTGAGGTCAGGAGTTCGATACCAGCCTGGCCAACATGGTAAAACCCCATCTCTACTAAAACTACAAAAAATTAGCCGGGCATGGTGGCATGCGCTGAAATCCCAGTTACTCAGGAGGCTGAGGCAGGAGAATCACTTGAACCCTGGAGGCGGAGGTTGCAGTGAGTCAAAATCACACCACTACCCTCCAGCCTGGGTGACAGAGCAAGACTCCGTCTCAAAAAATATGGCCGGGCGCAATGGCTCATACCTGTATTCCCAGTACTTTGGGAGGCTGAGGTGGGTGGATCATGAGGTCAAGAGATGGAGACCATCCTGGCTAATGCGGTGAAATACCGTCTCTACTAAAAATACAAAAAAATTAGCCAGGCATGGTGGCGGGCGCCTGTAGTCCCAGGTACTCGGGAGCCTGAGGCAGGAGAATGGCGTGAACCTGGGGGGCGGAGCTTGCGGTGAGCCGAGATGGCGCCACTGCACTCCAGCCTGGGCGACAAAGCGAGACTCCGTCTCATAAATAAATAAATAAGATCAACAGGACACAAAAGTGCTGTGTTAGGAACTACGCAAAGGTGAGCCTGGTGTTTCTCAGTTGGAACACCCCTCCCCAGCCCACCCAACTCTGGCTCTCTCCAGTTCTTTCCAGAGAGTTCACAGGGAGTTGCAGTGTTCCTGCAGGGTGGTTGCTGCCCCTGCATCTCTAGTCCTGATTTCCTGACAATTCAGAAAGCATTTCCATGTTGGCCCAAAGTTTCTGTTTCCTGTTCCCTCCCAACACTATTTTTAGATCCAGCAGACATTTCCTGCCTTGGCCTGTCCCGCCCGCCTCAGTGTCTATCCCAGCCTCTGATATCAGGGTACATGCAGGGTGGGCCTCAAAGATGAAGTATCTGATTCCAGGTCTGGGACCCTGGTGGCCAGGAGCAGCTTAGCACCCAGCAGTGATCCCCCCAGGCTGTTGCTTTCCTGGTTTACTTTGTAAGCTGTAAAATAGTAGTTTCTCAGGTCCTTTTCCTTCAGCCTGTCTATACCAAGCTCCCTGTGCCTTTATCCATCCGTCTACAGCCTTAAAGGTGGACGAGCCCAACATGGTGGTATGTTGGCTGACTGTGCTACAACTTAACTGCGAGCAGACAGCAAAGTTTCAGGATTAAAGGTCTATCTGCAGCCTCCGTTTTCCAAACACCTCCTGTTTGTCAGGCACTATTCTCGTCTCGTTAAAGCTCACCGCAATCTTATGAGGTGGCAAAAGTCTTCATTTCCCAGATTAGAAACCTGAAGCTCAAAAAGGTAGACAACTCACCCCAAGGTGCACAGTGGCAGAGCCTCACCAAACTCCATTTCACCAACTGAAATGCCTCTATGTCAGCATTTTTCAGTGTTTTCTTTTCTTTTTGTAATCGCCCTCCTATGGAGCCTTTGTAGACATTTTTTCCCTTAATACTCCCTCCTTTATGCAACGTTAATACTACAGATAGACCACATATCAGCTTATGGACTGAATGTGTATCTATGCTTTATACATTTAAAAAATAAGAATTGGGCCGGGCACAGTGGCTCACACCTGTAATCCCAACACTTTGGGAGGTTGAGGCAGGAAGATTGCTTGAAGCCAGGAGTTTGAAACCAGCCTGGGCAACATAGCAAGACCCCGTCTCTACAAAAAGTTTTTAAAATTAGCTAGGCATGTTGGCATGCACCTGTAGTCTCAGCTACTTGGGAGGTTAAGATGGGAGGATCACTTGAGCCCAGGAATTTGAGGTTGCAGTGAGATCACTGTACTCCAGACTGGGCAACAGAGCAAGACCCTGTCTCTAAGGAAAAAAAAAAAAAAAAAGAAAGAAAAAATAGATTTTTTTACTCTTCAGGAGCCAATTTCGTCCCCTTCGGGTGGTAACACCCTTGTGGAGAATGCCAGCAGGGCTTGAAGTCTTACTGTTTTTTTTTTTTCTTGAGACAAATCTCGCTCTGTTGCCCAGGCTGGAGTGCCGTGGCACAATCTCTGCTTAGTACAAGCTCTGCCTCCCGGGTTCACGCCGTTCTCCTGCCTCAGCCTCCTGAGTAGCTGGGAATACAGTTGCCCACCACCACACCCGGCTAATTTTTTTGTATTTTTAGTAGAGACGGAGTTTCAACGTGTTAGCCAGGATGGTCTCGATCTCCCGACCTCATGATCCACCCGCCTCAGCCTACCAAAGTGCTGGGATTACAGGCGTGATCCACCACACCCAGCCAAAGTCTTACTGATTTATTCTTTTTGCAGCAGATGCTGGTGGAGAAGAAGAAGGTAAAACCATAGAGAAGAGTTTCCCAAACTGACATTCCCCAAACTGTAGTGTGGAGAGGTGGTTCCCAGGAAGGACTCCATGACCAAATGCACCTGGGAAATGCTGAATGCAACCCCCACCTTTGATTTTATCAAAACATCTGGGTAGCTACTTCAAAAACACTGTTTAACTATTTCTACAACTTAAATTATGTTTTACCAATATATCCTAATTTAACTTGACCATCAATCTCTCATTTTTCTCATCTTCTCATTTTTTCTCTCTCTGCATTTGAAATTTTCATAAATATTATAAAAATTAACTATATTATAATATGGCATAAATATTAATTGTATTATAGTGTAAATATTAATTGTATTATAACATTATATTAATTTTATATTGTGTTATGATTATATTGATTATATATTATATATAATATTGTTATATTAATTATATTGTATTGTTAATATTATAAATTACCTTGAGTTAATGTTTATAGAACATCCTTTTGGAAATGAGCCATAGATACAGGGTCGCTTTGTTTCCCATGTCAGTCTTGCTGGTGACATTGGCCTGTTTAGATGAATAAGCAGCTTTTTCTGTGATCCAGTCAAGTCAGGCCAGTCAGACCAAGGAGCTATGACCGTCGACACCAAGAGAACACAGCAGCGTCAGCCCACCTCGCTGTATTTCAGCCAGGTGCAGGCAGCAGGAACCCAAGAAAAGAAATACATCATGGCAACGTCATTAAACTCTCACTTACTTTGTGCCAGACAGCAAAGCTGCCACTGGCAGGGCCCCACTGTCTCTGTGGGGGCCACTGCTGCCTTATGGGAGCCCACAGCACGGAGCGTGGAGCCCTGGCCTCCTAGGTCCAGAGCAATCAGCAAAGGCGCCCAGCTGCTCTGAGAGCTCCTCTTCCCCAAGCAGCACAAGCCTGTTGCCTTGAAATCCCCTGCCCTGTCTCCACTCTCCTATCCCAGTCACGTTCTAAAAAAGGGGCCACACACCTGGCTTCCAGGAGCTTCATAGACTGATTGTATCAGAATCTCAGAGCATCAGAATGTGAGTTTCACACAGATGAGTCTGAAAAGACCCGTGTGTGAATTCCTGAAACACTAACTCTTAAAGGCCCCCATGTCAGACGCTTTGGGACCACAGCCTTTGTTCAGGTGAAACCCCTGATGCAGGCTTCTTGGAGAATTTATCTTGATGTGGCCTCTTAGCTGTAGTCAGGACCCTGGAGGGCAGGATGTGTTTGTTCATCTTTTTTGTCCCCAGTATCTAGCACAGTGCCAGGCATGTACTGCGTATTTAATGAATACTTGTTGCGTCAGTAACCAAATGTACAAATGAATGAAGGAATCGTCCCGCGCTTAGGGCAGAGTTATCAGCCCAGGCAGCTCTGTCTAAAGAACCTGGGCCTGCTCTTTAGGGAGAAGGGATCAGTAGTTAAAACCAGAACAACACCTGGACAGCACATGTGCAATTACTCACAGCATTTGCTTTAATTGCTTAGTAAATCCACACAATGTAACTTTATGCATCTCCAATAATTCCCTTGTTTGTTTTGAAAATCCTTGATAGAAAATAGACAGCGGGCTGAGCGTGGTGGCTCACGCCTGTAATCCCAGCACTTTGGGAGGCCGAGGCGGGTGGATCACAAGGTTAGGAGATCGAGACCATCCTGGCTAACACGGTGAAACCCCGTCTCTACCGAAAATACAAAAAATTAGCCGGGCATGGTGGTGGGCGCCTGTAGTCCCAGCTACTCGGGAGGCTGAGGCAGAAGAATGGCATGAACCTGGGAGGTGGAGCTTGCAGTGAGCTGAGATCGCGCCACTGCACTCCAGCCTGGGCAACAGAATGAGACTCCATCTCAAAAAAAAAAAAAAGAAAGAAAGAAAGAAAGAAAAAAAGAAAATAGACAGCAGGTGGGTGTTGCATGGAGTAGAAATGCCTGACTGCTGACACCTGGCCACCTTTCCCATGAACTGACAGGGACGGAACCCGTGCTGGGATCCTGAAGGGGCGGCTCCACAATAGCCACCTGATTCTGAGGGGTTGCAAGCTGGTCCTGTACCTATCCTGTCATGCATGAGGGGCCTCTGACCTGCCACACTCTGTCACAGCCCCCTCCTCATCCGTGTCATCCTCACGACCATCCTGGGAGGCAGGCAGCCTTGGAGACTTCGCTCCCATTTACGTTGAGACGTTTGGGGAAACCCAGGAAGAAATCCGACCCCCTTGGTACAGAGGTGAGAGAAGGAGGTAGAGACAAGACGCTGAAGAGGAGAGACACAAGCAGAGAGGGGGACAGGACCTATTCTTAAAAGAGGATGCGCCCAAGCCATGGCCGTGGTGAGACGCCCGGTCGCCCTTCCACTCTCGGCCACCAGGTGGCGGGCACAGGCCAACTAAGCCAGGCAGGGCTCAGGAGAAGCTGCCCAAAGGGCGGCCCAGGCAGAGGCAGCACTGCCAAGGTGGGACCATGCCCAGGAGGACACCGTGCAACACACATCCCACAACACACACAGTGCATCCCAACACACACACTACACAACATACATACCCCCAACACAACACAACACACACCACACATATACACCCCAACACACTACACACACCCCTACAACACACACCCCACAACACACACAATGCATCCCAACACACACTACACAACATACCCCCAACACAACCCAACACACACCACACATATACACCCCAACACACACTACACACAACCCTACAACACACACCCCACAACACACACAATGCATCCCAACACACACTACACAACATACATACCCCCAACACAACCCAACACACACCACACATATACGCCCCAACACACACTACATACACCCCTACAACACATACCCCACAACACAATGTACCACATACCACACAACGCATGCCACACACACCCCTATAATTCACACCCACAACACACAATGCATCCCAACATCCGCTACACAACACACATGCCCACAACACAACCCAATACACACCACAAACACCCTTACAACACACATCCCACAACAGAATGGACCATATACCACGCAACACACACCACACATACACACCACACACACCCCTACAACACACACCCCACAGCACGATGTACCACACAACGCATCACACATCCATACAACACACCCCACAACACACACACAACATACCACACAACACACATCACACACCCCACAACACAACACACAATGGACGACTCACCACACATACCCACAACACAACATAACACACAACACACACATCCCTACAACACACACCCGACAACACACCCACAATACAATGTACCAGACAACACACAACACACGCAGCATACACACAACACATAATGCAACACATAAACCTTACACACACATCACACAACACAAAAACAACACAGCACACACCACACACACCACAAATACACACCCCCACAACACATACCACTACAACAGATAAACACATCACACAACACTAAAACACCACAGCACACACCACACACACCACAAATACACACCCCCACAACACATACCACTACAACAGATAAACATATCACACCACACACACAACACACAGCATACACAGCCTACATATACAATATAGCTCCCATACACCACAGCACACACAACATATACCACAACAACACATATGACACACACAAAACATCACACACACACCCCCCACACCTGCAGCGACTGCTCACTATCCCTCCACTTTGGGACACATTAGATTCTTCTGCCCCACTCCACACCCTGCTTATTCAGCCTCCAACCCCAAACCGCCCCCAACAGCACTCCTCCCCTTTTTCTCCTGGTATCTACAAATTCCAAAGTGCTCTTCATCAGCTTTTCCCAAACACGCCTGCCCAGGCCTTTCCCTCCCACTGTCCCCGCACCTCCACTGTCCACTCCTCATGAGGGAAAAATAAAACCTCCGCCAGCGGAACACTTTCTGCTTCACCAGGAGTTTTCCCACCTGCTTTCCTTTTGACCGTCTCAACCATCCTATGAGGAAATAATGAGGACTGCCATTAGATGAGTTGGAAAACAGAGTCCAGGAGGCTGAGCTCCTTGCCCGTCCAGATGGGAGGACAGGGCCAGCTCTTCAGATCCCAGGGTGCACCTCTGCAACCCCCACATCCCGCAGCCACAGCCTGCGTTCCACTCTCCAGACACACACCTGTCACTGCAAAGAAGCCCAGGTGTGTTGGGAGGGACAGGTGAGGGGAATCGAGGGTCACTGCCCAGAAGAGGCAGAGAGCCCCATTCCACAAGGCTTCATCTGCTTTTCCAGAAGTTTCTACCCTGGGAAAGAGGCACTCACAACCAGAGCTGAATTCTCTAGGGCTGAATTCTCAGTCTTCTTTGCACAAAAGCGAAGAAGACTGAGAAAGTCACTTGCAACTTAGTGAATGGTCATTTCTGCTGGAATTTGTCGCATGTGTTAATGACTCAGCACAGGGACTCCAGGGACAAAGGTTCTCAACACCCTGGCCACACGAAATGGAAGCTGGGTCTCTGTGGGACTGAGACCCTCTCCCCCCATCCACAATTCCCAGCTTCAAGTTGTTTTAAATACAACAGAGGGACCCAAACCTCCTTTTGGAGGCAAGAGGTATCTGCATAAGCCCTGCCTGGATGCCATTTCTTCACCCGCATCCATAGCACCTTCAGGTGGCTCCTGTAGGGATGTTAAGAGGCAGTAATTAAGGCTGGGCACCATGGCTTACACCTGTAATCCCAGCGCTTTGGGAGGCCGAGGCAGGTGGATCACGAGGTCAGAAGTTGGAGACCAGCCTGGCCAACACCCTGTCTCTACTAAAGATACAAAAAATTAGCTGGGTCTGGTGGCACGCACCTGTAATCCCAGGTACTCGGGAGGTTGGGGCAGGAGAATCGCTTGAACCTGGGAGGCAGAGATTGCAGTGAGCTGAGATCGTGCCTCTGCACTCCAGCCTGGGCCACAGGGCGAGACTCCGCCTCAAAAAAAAAAAAAAAGCAGTGATTAGGACTGAACACCTAAGACAAGGGACAGGAAGAGAGTGGGGACGATTAACTCAGACACAGTGCAGGTCCTGGGGCTCAGGCCTCTTTCAGGTCAAACACTGTTTTCAGCCCCCAGGGGCCTTCCTGACTTCTAACATGGAGACCCTTGCAGCCCGAACCACTTTAGGGTGGCTCTCAGACTTTGGGGTGTGGACAACTGCTCCTGGCCTTGGGGAGGCCTCTCTCAGACTCAGCCTCCTGCCCAGAGCTAGGACTTAGGTGAGTCAAGTGAGCACCCAGGGCACAGATATGCAGGGCGCTTCCTCTCAGGGCAGGTACTGCACCCTGAGCACCTCGCTGCCTCCTGCTAGCCCTGCTCCAAGCTACCCTTTCCCCTCCCATCCCTTCTTCCACCTCACACGTCCATTTCTTCATCCAAAATATGGAGACCACAAATCTCACACAGTGGATGCAATGCCCAAATGACATGTCACCATTTCAAAAATGCATTGTTTGTTCATTTTTCTTACTTCTATTTTTTGAAATGCTTCTCAAAGCAGTAGAAGTTCCCAACTGAATCCTTTGTTCAGAACATGTAAACACGGCCAAGGAATGAGGGCTTGTTCTGGTGGAACCGTGTTCTTGGGGGTCAGGGAGGCGGGAGGAACAAAGACCTTTTCCACCTGCAATGGAGTTTCCCAAAAGTGTGAGAACTTCCTAAAGACCGTTACCTAAGACGTTAAAACAGTCCCCAGTGTTCAGTGGGTGTGCAATAATGGCCAGTAACAGCATAGTCCAAATCCAGGCTGGATACATCACACAATAGATGCGAGGTACCCCATGCTAAGATAACGTGGGATAAGAAACTGTGGTCTCAGCTGGGCACAGTGGCTCACGCCTGTAATCCCAGCACTTTGGGAGGCCGAGGTGGATGGATCACCTGAGGTCAGGGGTTCGAGACCAGCTTGGCCAGCATGGTGAAACCCTCTCTCTAATAAAAATACAAAAATTGGCCGGGCACAGTGGCTCACACCTGTAATTCCAGCACTTTGGGAGGCCAAGGTGGATGGATTGCCTGAGGTCAGCAGTTTGAGACCAGCCTGGCCAACATGGTGAAACCCCATCTCTACTAAAAATATAAAGATTAGCTGGGCGTGGTGGTGGGCGCCTGTAATCCCAGCTATTTGGGAGGCTGAGGCAGGAGAATTGCTTGAATCTGGGAGGCGAAGGTTGCAGTAAGCCAAGATCATGCCATTGCACTCCAGCTTGGGTGACAGAGCAAGACTCCGTCTCCAAACAAACAAAACAAAAATACAAAAATTAGCCGGGCATGGTGGCAGGCACCTGTAATCCCAGCTACTCAGGAAGCTGAGGCAGGAGAATCGCTTGAACCTAAGAGGTGGAGGTTGCAGTGAGCCAAGATCGCACCCCCCAAAAAAGAAAGAAAATGTTGTCTCTGCACACAACAGAACTTGATGCAGCTATGGAAAGGAAGGAAACCTGCTACCTGCTACAACACAGAAGAACCTTGAGGTGAAGTGAATGATTACACCTATGTCCATGAAAAGAGTCCCCTCACATAAGGGATATAAAGAACTCAAACTCACAGCAACAGAAAGTAGGATGGTGGTTGCCAGGGGCTGTGAGGAAGGGAAACGGGGAGTCGTTCTTTAAAGGGTACCATTTTAGCTTTGCAAGATGAAAAGTTCTGGAGATTTGTTGTATAACGATGTAGATATATGTAACACTACTGAACTGCACATGTGAAAATGGTTAGGAGGGTAAATTTTATGTTATGTGGTTTTTACTACAATTAAAAACAAATGAGGGCCGGGTGTGGTGGTTCACACCTGTAATCCCAGCACTTTGGGAGGCTGAAGCGGGTGGATCACATGGTCAAGAGTTTGAGACCAGCATGGCCAATATGGTGAAACCCCATCTGTACTAAAAATACAAAAATTAGCCAGGCATGATGGCAGGAGTCTGTAGTCCCAGCTACTCGGGAAGCTGAGGCAGGAGAATTGCTTGAACCCAGGAGGCGGAGGTTGCAGTGAGCCGAGATCGCGCCATTTGCACTTCAGCCTGGGGGTCACAGAGAGACCCCATCTCAACAACAAAAAAAAGGCCAGGTGTAGTGGCTCATGCCTATAATCCTAGTACGCTGAGAGGCTCAGGTAGGTAGATGGCTTGAGCCCAGGAGTTCAAGACCAAACTGGGCTACGTAGGGAGACCCCCACCCCATCTCTACAAAATAATTAAAAATTAGCCAGGTATGGTGGCATGTGCCTGTAGTTCCAGCTACTCAGGAAGCTAAGGCGGAGGATCACTTGAGCCCAGGGAGCCAAGGCTGCAGGGAGCCATGATGACGCCCCTGCACTTTAGCCTGGGTGACAGGAGACCGCCTCTAAAATAAATAATATAAACTAAGAATGAATGATGAATGAATGAACCTGAGTGAATGGTGACCCAAGCACAGAGTTCAAAATCTGAGACGGTGCAGCCGAGAGTATCCCTCCCTCCTCGGCCCCACAGTTTTGCCCAGCTGAGACCAAGTTTCCACAAACAACCAAGCCAGTTTCAAAGGGGAGAGGAAATCACAGGAACCAAGCGGAGGAGGTGGGAGGAGTTTGTTTACATGATCGTTGTAAGAATTTCTGAGTTCAAGGTTTGTCATGTGCGCTGCGTTGAAGGCCGTTTTAGGCATCAACTCGGTGAATCCCTCCTTCCCAGGCACCTCCAACACAGTCCCCAAACTGCAGGCACCTGCTCAGTGCTGGACACACGCTTGTGGAATGATTTTGTCTGAGACTTGGCCCCCACCACCCCGCGCAGGCCTAAAGCACACACAGCCAGGGATCCCCGCAGGATTCCAGTTCCAGAGTCCTCGGTAGCATCTACCCAGGGAGCAGCCAAGACACCTAGCATCCCCGGTGACTGCACGCTTTCTGCCTACACCCTCCTGAAGCTACTGTACTCAAACGTGGCCTCGTCACCTGGATGTTAAGAGAGCAAGAACCCTGGCAAGGTGGGAACAGAATGGATCTATCAGGAAGACAAGTGATGACGGCATTTCTGAGCCCGTGGGCAAAGGGCCTGTGTGAGAGCTTGCAGAGGCACGTGCGTCAAGGCAGCCAGGGCTAGAGAGGGAGGCCAAGCACCATCGCCCATGGCCTGGTTCTACCACTTTAAAAGGAAATGCCTCCCCAGCTCATGATACATGGCAGGCACTTTGCACAACTTATCTGATTTTGTCCGGGTAACCACCCTGAAAAGTGGCTGCTAATGTTCCATCCCAGGAGGCTCCAAGTTGTTGACTGGCTTGCCAGAGGTCAGGCAACCAAGGAGGGGTGGTGGCGGGATGGGAAGTTAAGCCTGCCTCTGAGGAGGTAACTTCTGAGGAAGTTAAGCTAGCCTCTGAGGATGTCCAGCACGTCAGCAGTCAGCCACGGGGTCCAGGGCCTCTGCGTAGGGACATCACCAACTCAGCTTCCCAGACCGGCTCAGGCTCAGCTCCTAAGAGCCTCCTCCTTACCCAGCCTTCGGCATAGAAAGTGTTAACGTGAGAGTCACAGCCAGGCTCCTAACGCCTGTTCCCCAACTCTCTGCATTTCCTGAACCCCACTGGTTTCCAAACCAGTCCGGGACCTGAGTTCGTCACGCGCTTTTTTTAAACTTGTAATTGTAAATGAACTTTTCCTTCCTGCCTTTCTAGCCTCAGATCACCCCAGTCTTTTGGAAAAAGCGACATCACACTTTGCATCTTGCCTGTTGGTCAATTTCTTCTGTTCCAGCTCTGAGTTTTTGGCAATTCTTTCTCTTTTCTTCCCTTCCTTGGACTCTCCTTGTCAACCCTTCAATTGTTTTGTAATCCTCCTCAGAGCATTCCTGCTAGGAACGTATTTACACTCCTCAATCTCTTGTTTTCACAGAAGAATAACACAAAAGCAAACACCACAACCACCACAATCAAAGCAGCTAATTCCCGAGCTCTGGGAGCAAGGCCTTTAAAGAATGGAGTCAGGTTTGATTTGGGGTGGGGGTGGGTCGGTGGAGGGTTAGGGCAGGGGAGGAGACATTCCTGGCTTAGGAGCAGGGAGTTTAGGGTTATCTCGAAATAATTGCACTTAAAAGTGGTTGCTTCACTTCAAAGGAGCTTTTAGGGCCGATGTGGGCTCTGGCCATCAGAGCCTGTCCGCTGAGCATGCAGTAAAAATGTGAGAAAGAACAGAAGCAGGGCCCCGCCCTCCACGCCACCCTGGGTCCCACACAGACAGCCAGGCTGTCAGGGCAGATTCCAGAGCTCGTTACAGGCGTTACTGTGAATCTCACCTCCTCGCAAGATAGCCTCTTTTGTGGCAAAGGGAGAAACTGAAGCAGAGGGCAGGTGGCACCCAGTCCTCATGGAGCAACGAGGACTCTGAGCCACCCTGGGCCTATCTCCGTACACCCTCCTCCCCCAAGAACCCCTCACCAGGCTTCCTGCCTCACTTGGTGGCTTTCACACATGTCCCAGGCTGTGGGGACAGTGGTGGTAGAAGAGGCTTCTGCAGAGACCCAGTGTGCAGCAGGGACACCAGCATCACATGTGCAACCCCCATGCCTCCGAAGGGCCAGGCCTCTAGGCTGATTCTCAAGAAGCAATTAGAAAAAGTAACGGTGGACAACCTTTAGTGAGCACTCATGCTACGGTTTTGGCTTTACACCAAGGGCGTTCTTCTCCTTTAAGCCTGCTCACCACCCAGTGAGGGAGCTGATCTAACCATTTCCAAAATTCAGACAGTGGTTCAACATCACCAAACATTAGGGAAAAATGAAAATCAAAACCACAATAAGGGCTGGGCACCACGGCTCATGCCTGTAGTCCCAGTGCTTTGGGAGGCTGAGGTGGGCAGATCACTTGAGTCCAGGAATTCGAGACCAGCCTGGGGAACATGGTGAAACCCCATCTCTACTAAAAATACAAAAATTACCGAGGCATGATGACACGTACCTGTAATCTCAGCTACTTAGGAGGCTGAGGAAGGAGGATCATTTGAGCTCAGGATGCAGAGGTTGCAGTGAGCTGAGATTGCACTGCTGTACTCCAGCTTGAGCAACAGAATGAGACCCTGTTTCACAGAGAAAAAAAGAAAAACATCACAAGGAGATATCACTTTACACCCCGCAGGAGGCCATTATAAAAAAAAAAAAAAAGGCCAGGTGTGGTGGCTTACACCTGTAATCCCAGCAATTTGGGAGGCCGAAGCAGGCAGATCACAAGGTCAGGAGATTGAGACCATCCTGGCTAACATGGTGAAACCCCGTCTCTACTAAAAACACAAAAAGATTAGCCAGGCTTGGTGGCGGGCGCCTGTAGTCCCAGCTACTCAGGAGGCTGAGGCAGGAGAATGGCGTGAACCCAGGAGGCGGAGCTTGCAGTGAGCCGAGATCGTGCCACTGCACTCCAGCCTGGGTGACAGAGCGAGGCTCCATCTCAAAAAAAAAAAAAAAAAAAAAGTAAGAACTGTTGGCAAGGATGTGGAGAAGCTGGAACCCCGTGCACGGTTGTGGGACAGTAACATGACGCAGGTGCTATGGAAACCAGCATGGTGGTTCTTCTAAACAGGTGAGTCATTCTCAGAAGAACACAAGGATTCATGAGAAGGTGCGTGGCTTCAGATGTCTGTGCCCCAGATTATGCATTTTGATCAATCAATGGAGTGAATTCTTTTAAATAAAAATAGAATGGCAATATGATCCAGCAATTCCACTTCTGGATAATACCCCAAATAATCGAAAGCTGGGACTCAAACCCCCATGTTCATAGGAGTGTATTCATAATGGGCACGAGGTGGAAGCCACCCAAGTGTCCATCGATGGATAAATGGATAACAAAATGTGGCATATTCATCCAATAGAATATTATTCAGCCTTCAAAAGGAAGGGAATTCTTTCGGTGAGGCACGGTGGCTCACACCTTTAATCCCAGCACTTTGGGAGGCCAAGGTGGGTGGATCACAAGGTCATGAGTTCAAGACCAGTCTGGCCAACAGAGTGAAACCCCGTCTCTACTAAAAATACAAAAAAAAAAAAAAAAATTAGCCAGGTGTGGTGGCGTGCACCTCTAATCCCAGCTACTCGGGAAGCCGAGGCAGGAGAATCACATGAACCTGGGAGGTGGAGGTTCCCGTCGGCGTGGTGGTTCACTCCTGTAATTCTAGCACTTTGCAAGTCCAAGGCGGGTGGATCATGAGGTCAGCTGTTCAAGACCAGCCTGGCCAAGATGGTGAAACCGCTTCTCTTCTAAAAATACAGAAATGAGCTGGACATGGTGGCAGGCACATGTAATCCCAGCTACTTGGGAGGCTGAGACAGAGATTTGCTTGAACCCTGGAGGCGGAGGTTGCAGTGAGCCGAGATCACACCACTGCACTCTAGCCTGGGTGACAAGAGTGAGATTCCATCTCAAAAAAAAAGAAAAAAAAAAAAAAGGAAGGGAATTCTGGGCGGGGCACAGTGGCTCACACCTGTAATCCCAACACTTTGGGAAGCCAAAGCAGGAGGATCTCCAGAGGCCAGGAGTTCAAGAACAAGGTGGCAACATAGCAAAACTCAGTCTCTGTGAAAAGGTTTTTTTTTTTTTTAATTAGCTAGGCATAGTGGCACATGCCTATAGTCCCAGCTACTCAGGAGGTTGAGGTAGGCGGATCAATTGCTTGAGCCTAGTTGTTCAAGGCTACAGTGAACTAGGATGGCACCACTGCACTCCAGCCTGGGCAGCATACCAAGACCCTGTCTCAAAAAAAAAAAAAAAGGAAATTCTGACACAGACTACACACCATGGATGAAACTCAAGGACATTATGCTAAGTGATATAAGCCAGTCACAAAAGACAAATACAAATACTGTATAATTCCATTTACATGAGGTTCCTAGAGTAGTTAAATTCACAGAGACAGAAAGTAGAATGGTGTTTCAAGGGCCTTGGCTGGAAGCTTGGGGGAGGATAGGGAGTTATTGTTTGGAGGATACAGAGTTTCAGTTTTGCAAGATGAAAAGTCCTGGGGATAAATGATGGCACAACATTATGAATATACTTAATGCCACAGAACTCCCTTAAAAATGGTTAAGATGGTAAATTTTATTTTATGTGCATCTTATCACAATTTAAAAGTTTTTTTATTATTTATTTATTTATTTATTTTTGAGGTGGAGTCTCATCACTCTATCTGTCACCCAGGCTGGAGTGCAGTGAGTGGTGCAATCTCAGCTCATAGCTCACTGCAACCTCTGCTGCTCGGGTTCAAGTGATTCTTCTGCCTCAGCCTCCCCAGTAGCTGGGATTACGGGTGTGCACCACCATGCCTGGCTAATTTTTATATTTTCTTTTTCTTTTTTTTTTTTTTTTTGAGGCGGAGTCTCGCTCTGTCGCCCAGGCTGGAGTGCAGTGGCGCGATCTCGGCTCACTGCAAGCTCCGCCTCCCGGGTTCCCGCCATTCTCCTGCCTCAGCCTCCCAAGTAGCTGGGACTACAGGCGCCGCCACCACGCCCGGCTAATTTTTTTGTATTTTTAGTGGAGACGGGGTTTCATTGTGTTAGCCAGGATGGTCTCGATCTCCTGACCTCATGATCCGCCCGTCTCGGCCTCCCAAAGTGCTGGGATTACAGGCTTGAGCCACCGCGCCCGGCCTAATTTTTATATTTTCAATAGAGACAGGGTTTCACCATTTTGACCAGGCTAGCCTCAAACTCCTGACCTCAAGTGATTCGTCCACCTCGGCCTCCCAAAGTGCTGGGATTACAGGCGTGAGCCATCATGCCTGGCCTTTAAACTATTTTTTAATGAGGAAATTAAATTGTCCAGGATTAAGAAACTCTCCCAAGGACAGGGCTGAGATTTGAATTCAAGATCTACCTAGGTGCCGGGCGAGGTGGTTCACGCCTGTAATCCCAGCACTTTGGGGCCGAGGCGGGCAGATCACGAAGTCAGGAGATCAAGACCATCTTGGCTAACATGGTGAAACCCTATCTCTACCAAAAATACAAAAAATTAGCTGGGCGTGGTGGTGGGCGCCTGTAGTCCCAGCTTCTCGGGAGGCTGAGGCAGGAGAATGGTGTGAACCTGGCAGGTGGAGGTTGCAGTGAACAGAGATGATGCCACTCCAGCCTGGGCAACAGAGCGAGACTCTGTCTCCAAAAAAAAAAGAAAAAAGGCCAGGCGTGGTGGCTCACACCTGTAATCCCAGCACTTTGGGAGACAGAGGTGGGCGGATCACTTGAGGTCAGGAGAAACCCCGTCTCTACTAAAAATACAAAAATTAACCGGGTGTGGTGGCGGGCTCCTGTAGTCCCAGCTACTCGGGAGGCTGAGGCAGGAGAATTGCTTGAACCCAGGAAGCGGAGCTTGCAGTGAGCCGAGATCGTGCCACTGCACTCCAGCCTGGGTGACAGAGGGAGACTCTGTCTCACAAAAAAAAAAAAAAGATCTACCTGGGGTCAAAGCACCCGACTTCCAAAGGCTCTGTAGAGTCAGCCACATTCCCTTGCTTGTGCCCTGGTAACCACAGCACACTTTTCCCAGCCGACACTCCAGGCTCCTGTGCACTTGGTGGTTGGGGCATATGCACCTATTAATCCACGCCTATTTTTGGGGCACCTATACACCAGGTTCTGTACCAGGCACAGAGTATGAAGATGAATAAGACAGAACAGGTTCCTGTCCTCATGGTACTTATATTCTATGAGGAGAGACAGACAATAAATACATAAACAAATATCCGAGAAAATGACAGATCATAATGAGAATTGTTAAGGAAATAAACCATTAATAAGAAGGGAAATAAGGGAGGGTGGGAGGAGAGAGCAGGTGGCTTTAGCTGGGATTGTCAGGGAATGACCTTGTGAGGAGGGGACGTCTCAAATGGGGCCCACAGGTATTGCCAACAGAGGATACAGTTTATCAAAGACGGAGCCAGGAACAAGCTCACCATGGTGAGAGAGAGGGGGCCAGAGTGGCTAACCCAGAGAGAAAGAGGTGAGAAGGGGTAGGAGATGGAGATGGAGAAGCAGCAGGGCCAGGTTCTAAGGGGCCTTGGAGGGCTTGCTGAACAGTCTGAATTTTCTAAGGGCAATAGGAATAATTGAAGGGTTTCAAACAGAGAGGCATGGTGTTTGATTTTTGCTTTAGAAATAGCTCATAGATGCGGCTTTTTTCTATGTGAAGTGAACTTGTCCCTGGGATGTCATCAAACCTCTGCTCTATCAGGGGGACTCAGGGCTCAAACCAGGACCTCTTGGAGCCTCCTGGATGGAGGCGTCCTGGCCCATGATACAAATGCACTCTATTCTCGGCCATGCGTGGTGGCTCATGCCTGTAATCCCAGCACTTTGGGAGGCAGAGGCGGGTGGATCACGAGGTCAGGAGTTCAAGACCAGCCTGGCCAACTTTGTGAAACCCCCGTCTCTGCTAAAAATACAAAAAAAGTAGCTGGGAGTGGCGGCAGGCGCCTGTAATCCCAGCTACTCGGGAGGCTGAAGCAGAGAATTGCTTGAATCCGAGAGGTGGAGGTTGCAGTAAGCCGAGATCACCCCACTGCACTCCAGCTGGGGTGACAGAGTGAGACACTGTCTCAAAAAAAAAAAAAAATGCACTCTACCCAGATCTTCTGCATCTTTGTCCCCTGGGGCACACTGACCTTTCCACAAGGGCTCTCTCAGAAAGAAGAGGGCCTTGGAGACAGCACCATATCCGGGAGTAGCTGAGAAACACTCTGAACTGGCACGAAAGGGCTAGGGGCTAGACCTGCCTTTCCCCAGCCTCCACATCCCCCATCTGTAATAGGGAACCAGTAGGGAGAGGGAGGAGGAAATCCCTGCTCATCTTTGCTGAATTATGACTTAAGGAGTCAGTGTAGGAAGGACGTGGGAATTAATTCCCTAAGTTACAAGGTGTCCTTTCTCTAAAAGGTGGAGTATTTTTAGCTTCCTAAGCAGCTCAAGAGAGTCAGGAGCTGTTTACACACGAGACAGCTGAGACGCAGAGATGAAGGTTCTGAAGGCCCTAATCACTGACAGAACCACAAAGAGAACCTGGGTGTTCCCTTCCCGAGTGTGGCAGCCCCGGGGCCCCTGCGCCTGTCTATAAGCAGGAGCCTGTGCTCCCAGGATCGGCCAGCCTCATTATTACACCTGCTGTCACCCAAGGCCCACCCTGGACCTTCTGAACTCTCTATCAGCGGCTAGCCCTGATATAATCCATCTCCATCTGCTCAAATTGTCAGGTGGAGTGATGCTTTGCTTGACCACCACGATGGTTTACATTAAAATAACCCAGCTCCAGTTAGGCGGAGCCCCCTGGATGGGGCTCCCTGTGTGCTCACACTGAGCTCATCATTCTCTCTTCTCTGAGCTTCAGTGTCCCTGTCTCTGGGATATCCTTGCTCTCTCCTCTGCGCCTCCTGCCATCCCTGTTTTCTGGTACCTACAATGGCCACCCTGTCAAAGTTGGGATAGCCAAGGCTTCATCTTCAGCCATCTGGTCCTCTCACCTCACGCTCCCCTGGACTAGAACCATCACCCCCTTCCTGAGGGGACCTGGCACCAGCTCCAGCCCTAATCCAGCTCTGGGCTAAAGAGGCCAACTGGCTACAGAACCCCAACCCCCATAACTGTCCTACAGACACAAAACTTAGCTTGACTGATGTCAAAATAATTACTTCCTTCCCCAAACTGGCTCCCTCTCCTGGGTTCCATCTCCTTAAATGCCATGGTATTTGGCAGCCAGACATTCATCCTCTCTGACTTCACCCATGCTCATTTCCCAGGGGAAGTGACGACATGGAAGAGTTCTCCTTTCAGCATGCCTCTCCCCACTGTCCTCTCACCATCGCCACCACCATGCCCAGCCCTCACTCAGGCATGTGGCTCTGTTGCCTGGATGACCACAGTGTATCTCAAATGGCCACTAAGCTTCTGAGCCCTACCCGACACCAACCACCAGAGGTATTTCTCCAAATCACAGATCTATCCGCACACGTTACTTCCTGATTCCAAAATCTTCCACGGTCCCCCACGGCCTCCGAACCCTTCCTAATCCACTTTAACCACCTTTCAGAGGCTGCTCTCACATTCTGCAAAGCGCCCTTCTCCTCAGCAAGGCCACGTTCGTCGTTTCCAAACGCACCACACACTTTTTACTCACTTTCTTCGTGCAATTCCTCTGCCTAAAATGAGAATCCCTCCCTCCACTCCTACCACTAGGCAAAACCTAGACTCCATTCAGATGCCATCTCCAGTGAGGGGGCTTTCTCTGACCCTCTGTCCTAAGGGCTGCATCACCCTGGCTCTGTCTGTAGCCGCTGGGCTACGGTCCTTTGGGTGATGGTCCGCTTCACCTGCCTGGGAGCTCCTGAATAAGGGCAGGTCCTGCCTTTGTATCCCTGGCTCCTCTCAAGATGCTAAGCACATCAGGTGCTCAGACATTGACAGAATTGAATTCATTCATACATTCATTCATTTATTCAGTCAACAAATAATTATTTACACCCCCTCTCTCTGCAAAGCATAGTTTTAGGCACTGGGGAGAGCAGAGGCAGGTGGTGGTGGTGTGCAAGGATGCTTGACCCAGAATCCACTAGAGAACTAAGATGTGCGGCCGGGCGCGGTGGCTCATGCTTGTAATCCCAGCACTTTGGGAGGCTGAGGTGGGCGGATCACCCACCTCAGTCGGGGGTTTGAGATCAGCCTGACCAACATGGAGAAATCCTGTCTCTACTAAAAATACAAAATTAGCCGGGCGTGGTGGTGCATGCCTGTAATCCCAGCTACTCGAGAGGCTGAGGCAGGAGAATCGCTTGAACCCAGGAGTCAGAGGTTGCAGTGAGCGGAGATCATGCCATTGCACTCTAGCCCGGGCAACAAGAGGAAAACTCCATCTCAAAAAAAAAAAAAAGAAATGTGCACACTCACACCTGTGCCACTTGACATGTGACCCATGGCACATGCTTGACCCAGAATCTGCTAGATACCTAAGATGTGTACACTCATACCTGGTCCATCTGACACATAAGAAGGGCTGTGTGAACATTGCAAAGGGCAGGGGGATCCATGGAGGGACATATCCCAGCACAATGACTGCCTCTTCCCCAACAGTCCAAGGGGCCTGCTGGGACCCAGGCCTGGGAAGGGGTTGGAAGCTATTGCTGAACACCAGGCAGCATCAAGCATTCCAGTTCAGTTCTGTTCAAAAATGCTTCAGGCACCATGCTAGGAGCCACTCAGACATGTGAGTTCCCACTGTCCTTCAAGGTCTCAGATCCCATGACCTTCGGGAAGTCCTCTCTGTCTACCCCAGGCCACGAGAACGTTCACTCCTCCAGACTCCTACAGCACTCACTCCCTGCAGGGTGGAAAATTGTGCTCCACCGGTTCTTTTCTTTTTTGTTTTTTGAGATGCAGTCTCACTCTGTCACCAGGCTGGAGTGCAGTGGTGCGATCTCGGCTCCCTGCAACCTCTGCGTCCCGGGTTCAAGCCATTCTCCTGCCTCAGCCTCCCGAGTAGCTGGGACTATAGGCACACACCACCAGGCCCAGTTTTTTTTTTTTTTTTTTTGAGTTGGAGTTTTGCTCTTGTTACCCAGGCTGGAGTGCAATGGCACGTTCTCAGCTCACCACAACCTCCACCTCCCAGGTTCAAGTGATTCTCCTGCCTCAGCCTCCCAAGTAGCTGGGATTACAGGCATGCACCACCATGTCCAGGTAATTTTGTATTTTTAGTAGAGACAGGATTTCTCCATGTTGTCAGGCTGGTCTCGAACTTATGACCTCAGGTAATACACCCGCCTCGGCCTCCCAAAGTGCTGGGATTACAGGCATAAGCTACCGCGCCTGGCCTAATTTTTGTATTTTTAGCAGGATTTCACCATGTTGGCCAGGACGGTCTTGTTCTCTTGAACTCGTGATCCGCCTGCCTCGGCCTCCCAAAGTGCCGTGATTACAGGCGTGGGCCACCGTGCCCGGCCTCCACTGATAATTTTCTATCTGTAGGTCCTATTCTTTGTATCAGTCAGCGCCCAGCAGAAAACAAATAGCCCACTCTAACTAGGATGATTGTAGGAAAGGTTTTTTTTTGAGATGGAGTCTTACTCTGTTGCCCAGGCTGGAGTGCAGTGACATGATCTTGGCTCGCTGCAACCCCCATCTCTCAGGTTCAAGCGATTCTCCTGCCTCAGCCTCCCAAGTAACTGGGACTATAGGTGTGCACCACCATACCCAACTAATTTTTGTATTTTTAGTAGGGTTTCACCATGCTAACCAGGATGGTCTCAATCTCTTGACCTCGTGATCTGCCTGCCTTGGTGTCCCAAAGTGCAGGGATCACCTGGCTAATTTTTGTATTTTTTAGTGGAGACAGGTTTCACCATGTTTTCCAGGCTGGTCTCGAACTCCCTACCTCAAGTGATCTGCCCACTTTCACCTCCCAGAGTGTGGGATTACAGGCATGATGAGCCACCATGCCTGGCCTATTGTAGGAGAGTTTTAAAAAGAAAAGGGCTGTTTACACAGGGCAGATTGAAGAGGAACCAGAGGAGACAGGGCTATACCCCAGGGCTGGAACAAGGCACCTACTTCCCCCTTTGAACTGAACAGACTAGGAAAAAGTTTACCACTAGTCCTGGAGAGGAGGGCAAATAGGACACTTGGACAGGAGGCGCAGCTGTCCATTCAGGGATCCCCAGAGAGGGAGCGGGAGAAATAAATCCCCAAAGCATCTTCCTCTATCCCACTGTTCTCTTGCCAGAGCTTCCCGCTGGCCAAACAGAGGGCAAGGGAGGCCCTGGTGTAGTCTGCACGAAATGCAGACGCGGTGGGGCTGGGCCCCCAGGGGCAAACAGGTGATATCTGACACATTCTCCAAACTTCAGGAAGCTCCCAGGCGCAAGAGGTGTTTGTTCTGCACCTGGCATCAGCCTCACTCAGAATGCACCTTGAAAGTGTTCTGGCTGAATTAGCGACTGTCATGTTCCTTCTCAAGGTTGCTCCTAGCCCACCTCGGGGCCAGACTCATTCAAAGCAAAGGAGATCTGCAGACAGAGACCAAAAGCCTGAGCTGGACTTTAGGCCAGGAAGGCAGTGTCTCTGCACCTCAGTGACTTTACCTGTTAAAAATAAAACCAATGAAAAATCAGAGGATTGTTACAAGGATAAAGAGGTATTTTACAAAGCATGTAGAGGTGTGTCCATCAGATAACAACACTGGATACCCTATACATGTTCATTGTCAGCTGCTGTTTGCTGAACTCCCATTGTCTGCAGAGCAAAAGGCCCTGGCCCCAGCTCTGATAAGACCCCCCTCAGGCAGAGCTGGCTTTCTTCAGAACCCTTTTCCACCATCTTCCCTTCCTCTTCCCACCTGCTAACATCTCTAGGTACAGTGTTCTGTACCTTCTGGGCCTGAGAGGTGATGGGAGGTTCAGTTGCTTCCTGCAAGTGCCCTGCTGACACAGACCCTGATACAGACCCTGAGGCTGACGAGGGGCCTGCCCACCCAATGCCAAGACCCAGGGTTGGCCTCACAGATACATTGGGATTTGCAGTCTTTGTCCGCTAACCTACCTAGACGCTCTGGGTTTGTTTTCCACCCAAGACTGGCCAACACCTGACTGTGGAGTCCTGGGACCACCGTGTTCCCTTTCTAGGGGAGCCAGTGTTTCTCTCTCCAACACAGAGCCCATCACCTGGCTTGTAAACATCTAGAGAGGGAGGCTGGGGAATGGGGCCACTGGGATTCCAGGGCTCCCCACCAACACCCTTTGACATAATTCCCAAGTTGTACCAGGAACGTGGGAGCCCACAAGTCCTCCTGAAGTTTCTCTAAACATGGGGGTCCCGGGTACAAGGCGGCTCCAGTCACAACCCCCAGCTAGGAGCTGGCAAGGCATGCAGGGCTTTGCCCTTTATCATCATGTCAGCCCAGCCAGGAAGCTCCCCCACCCCGCTCACCAGCACCATAAACAGGGCCCAGAGCAGGAGAGATGGGGGTGGAGGTGGGGGGATGACGGACTGCTCTCTCTGCAGCAGTCAATTAAGAAGGAAGTTTAAGTTAAAAGGGCCATTGCGTTATTCCACTTATGAGAGGAATGTGGCCTGGGGCGGCAGTGGTACCTGCTCTCACGGCTCTGGTGCTCTCCCTGTGATGGTGATAAGGGGGTTCTGGGGGAGTGAGGCTCTGTCTCCTGGAAGTGCTCACCCTGAGCTGCCTGCAGGGCCCACAGCAGGGTATCCCGGTCAGCAGATTCATCCAGGACCCCAAACCCCACAGCAGGTCCCCCAGGCCTCTCTGGTGCATCCTCTTTTGTCCGCTCTGTGTCCTATGCCCCACCCTCGGAGATGCCCAAGTCCGTCTGCTCCTAGACCTATGCAGATGTGGCCGTGTGAGCCAGGCAGTTTGAATAGAGGGGCTACACTCCATCGGCATCAGGGCCCACTCCAGTGTAAACGCCCGGGACTGGCAGGATACCTGAGGGCACCGGAGAAAGAACACTCTCACCAGCTGGTTGATACTCACAATTTCACCCTTAGACATTCATGTCTTCGACTTAAAACTCTGTATCTTCAGGAGTCCTCATATACTCCTACCACCCCCTTCCCTTTAGGCGCTCACATGTTAATTCCAATGGCAGCTTTCCAGAGACAGTGGCCTTGCTCTGGTTGTCCACCTTGGAGTACACAAGTCCTGGTACCAAGAGGGCATGGCCTGCCAATGAGGAGACGCTGCTGAGGACTGGCCCTTCTGAGACCACATGGCTCAGTAGAAAGGGCAGCAGCCCAAGGGTCAGGAGTCCTAAGCTGTGTGAGCTTCAGCAGGTCATTTACTCTCTCCGGGTGTCAGTTTTCCCAACTCTAAAATGAGGGGATGGGAGCAGATGTCCTCTAGCTTCCTCCCTGCTCCAGAATGCTCTGCTGTGCGTGAACCTGACCCTCAAAGACAAAGAAAAGCCCCAGCCCAGGCATGCCCTGTGGTGACTGAAGGCAGCTGAAGTTTAAAGTTTTCAGCAGATGCTTCCAGGCATCCCTTCTGCCTCTTTTCTGCCATCCTCAGGCTCCTCCACGGGCCCCAAGTCTTGGGTCTCCATCTATCCTTCTGGACCGTGCTGATGTTGCCACACACTCACACCAAGCAGGTCTTCCAGCCTTCTGAGTTTGTATAAAAGCAAGGTCCTGGACCAGGCACAGTGGCTCACACCTGCAATCCCAGCACTTTGGGAGGCCAAGGCAGGTGGAATGCTTGAGTCCAGAAGTTCCAGACAAGCCTGGGCAACATGGAGAAACCCTGTCTCTACAAAAAATACAAAAATTAGCTGGGCATGGTGGCACATGCCTGTAGTCCCAGCTACTCAGGAGACTGAGGCAGGAGGATTGCTTGTGTCCAGAAAGTTGAGGACGAAGTGATCCAAGATTGCACCATTGCACTCCAGCCTGGGTGACAGAGTGACACCCTGTCTCAAAAAGTAAAAAATAAAAAGCAAGGTCCTTTGGCACTAGAGTCTGTCCTCCGACTTTAGGCTGAACGTGACTTTTCCAGGAGCCACCTGTAACTCCAATTCTGTAGCATCGTGGAGCAGCCCCTGAGCAAGGCCCAGAGCAGAGATTCCATGCCTATCCGTGGCTGCTCTCCTCAGCTCTGCTCTTGCCTCTCTCCTGCACCCACCCTGGGTCTGCTCCCAGGCCTTCCTCGCAGCCCTTCCTCATGCTTCTGTGCGCAGCTTGGCCTCCTATCCCCGGACCACCTCCTGTGCTGGCCTGGGGAGCACATTTCCCACGCACTCCTTGGCGATCGCCATCTTCCCTTCTGGTAGTTCACGATCACATTAGTCAGGACAGAGGCCAAGACCAACAATTACAGCAGCACTGGATGCCTTAGTGGAAATTGTCATGCTATCCCACATCCGTGTCACACCCTGACTTAAAGGAAAGAAAGAGGCCAACCCAAAGCCTTCATAAGCTTTCTGCATGAAAAGTTTGCATGAGAGGCTGGGTTCAATGGCTCACGCCTGTAATCCCAGCACTTTGGGAGGCCAAGGCAGGCAGATCACCAGGTCAGGAGATGGAGACCATCCTGGCTAACATGGTGAAACCCCGTCTTTGCTAAAAATACAAAAAGTTAACCAGGCGTGGTGGCGGGCGCCTGTAGTCCCAGCTACTTGGGAGGCTGAAGCAGAAGAATCAGCTAAACCTGGTAGGTGGAGGTTGCAGTGAGCCGAGATTGCGTCACTGCACTCCAGCCTGGGCGACAGAGCGAGATTCCATCTCAAAAAAAAAAAAAGTTTGCATGAGAGTCCTTGGGTAGAAGAACATCAAGGCACTCACGCACCCCGCTTCCAGAGGTAGCTGCCAACACCTCAAACCTCAGGGCATCCCAAGAGTCCCTCCCTGCAGATAAAACACTTAAAGCCAACATTAACCATTTCTCAATCACGTCTGGCCTGTCCCAGGAGAGCTCTTTTATCTATAATCACCTTGGTAAAGGGGAGGTCACAGAGCTCTTTTGCCTCAAAGACTTCCCTGGTCTTGGCATGTCCTGGGTTGTTGTCTTGTCCCTTCACCCCTAGTCAGGGTGAGGACCAAAGGGATGGTCATTCAGTAGAGGGGGGGTGAGCGAGGCTGATGTCTATTTCTCTACCAAGTTCAAGCATGACAGTGGAGGAGTCAGATGCCTGGACCAGGGACGGTTGGCAGGAGGGAAAAATGAGGATGCCCTCCTCCCCATCTGATCCTCAGGTGGTGGCCCACCACGTTTGCAGGAGTGCCGCCAACAGGAAACAGTTCCAATATTGTGTGTTTGCCAGTGGTTCATAAATCAGTATAATTTAGCTCTCCACAAGAAACCTAAAGAATTATTTCTCCACGTCCTCCTTAATTCATACCTTCTCCCCAGGAAGGCCAACAAAAAATGTTCTCTCTTAAAGCCTATTGATGAGAAGTGGCTTGAACTCCAACTGTAAAACCCTGAATTCAAAGCATAGAGATAATACCTTTCAATTAAATATGTATACATATATATTTAATCTTTTGAAACAAAAATAGCTATGATCTCCAATGTGGCGAGCCAGTTCTCTAAATTCCAAGGCCCCAGTAGAAAGCTTAGAAAGAGATGCGTTAAGCCGGGTGCAGTGGCTCACACCTGTAATCCCAGCACTTTGGGAGGCCAAGGTGGGCAGATCACTTGAGGTCAGGAGTTCGAGACCAGCCTGGCCAACATGGTGAAACCCCGTTTCTACTAAAAATACAAAAATTAGCTGGGCATGGTGGCGCATGCCTGTAGTCCCAGATAGTCAAGAGGCTGAGGCACAAGAATCACTTGAACCTGGGAGGTGGAGGCTGCAGTGGGTGGAGGTGGCAGTGAGCCTGAGAGAGTGCCACTGCACTCCAGCCTGGGTGACAGAGTGGGATCCTGTCAGAAAGAAAGAGAGAGAAAGAGAGAGAGAGAGAGAGAAAGAAAGAAAGAAAGAAAGAAAGAAAGAAAGAAAGAAAGAAAGAAAGAAAGAAAGAAAGAAAGAAAGAAAGAAAGAAAGAAAGAAAGAAAGAAAGGAAGGAAGGAAGGAAGGAAGGAAGGAGGGAGGGAGGGAGGGAGGGAGGGAGGGAGGGAGGAAAAGAAAGAGAAAGAAAGAAAAAGAAAGAAAGAAAGAGAAAGAAAGAAATAAATAAAAGAAAGAAAAGAGGGAGGGAGGGAGGAAAAGAAAAATAAAGAAAGAGAAAGAAAGAAAGAAAGAAAGAAAGAAAGAAAGAAAGAAAGAAAGAAAGAAAGAAAGAAAGAAAGAAAGAAAGAAAGAAAGAAAGAAAAAGAAAGAAAGAAAGGAAAAGAAAAAGAAAGGAAAGAAGGAAAGAAAGAAAGAAAGAAAGAAAGAAAGAAAGAAAGAAAGAAGAAAGAAAGAAAGAAAGAAAGAAAGAAAGAAAGAAAGAAAGAAAGAAAGAAAGGAAGGAAGGAAGGAAGGAAGGAGGGAGGGAGGAAGGAAAAGAAAGAAAAAGAAAGAAAGAAAGAAAGAAAAGAAAAGAAAGAAAGGAAAGAAAGAAAGAAAAAAGAAAGGAAGGAAGGAAGGAGAGAGGGAGGAAAAGAAAGAGAAAGAAAGAAAGAAAGAGAAAGAAAGAAAGAAAGAAAGAAAGAAAGAAAGAAAGAAAGAAAGAAAGAAAGAAAGAAAGAAAGAAAGAAAGAAAGAAAGAGAAAGAAAGAGATGGGTTAAGAACAAGGAAAGAAAGCACAACTTGAGTCATAAATACTCTCAAGAGACAGTCCCTGTTAGCTATATAAACTGACACCAAAACTTTTAGATAAAATCAGAAACAGTCTGTCCCTAGTGGAATATTAAGTGCAAGGTGGGATTTGGAGGATAAATCCCTTATCTTTAAAGCTGACATCAGGGAGATTAATCACCCACACAGCCAGGGCGCTTGCTCCTTCTAAGAGAGGGACCCAGCCCCTCTGCTCAGCGGACCACAGACCTGAGCCAGTGGGACACTTTCTGCACTCTCATGGTCACCCAGAGACCCTGCTGCCTGACGCAGCCAGAAACTCCCTCATCCGAACGGCCTGAATATCTGCCAAATGCCTTTGCCAGGGCCTGATGGTCCAAGTGCAGAGAACAGCATTTTTAATTTAGCTGCTTTTCTGTCTCTTTGTTCTTGCCTGTGCTTCATTATCTTGAGAGGTCTTTAATAACTGAGCAGTCCTGGAACATTCCTCCTTGGCTTCTCCCACATGGCTTTTTCCACCCCAGTGCTTGGAGGAGGATGCTGGAGCCCTGAGCTGGTGCTGGCTGGAGCATCTCCTTCTGGGGCTGCTGGCACGAAGCCCTGGGGCAGGGACTGGGAAGAGAGGGTCCTGGAACCTCCTTGCAATTTGTCAGCCACAGGAAATGAGAGTTATAGCAGAAAAGAAGAAGGTATGTCGCCAACACTTCCTCCCCACCCTGCACACACACACATACACCCATGAGTCCTCCAGCAGCAATGCCTGAGTCATCGTGTCCCATGAGTTGTTAGGTCAGAGGGGTTTCGGGGTGAAAGGTGTCCTAGGTTTACAACACACCGAATCAGGTGTTTTCCCACAGCTCACTGTGACATTTGGCACACACCCCCATGGACAGGACATTATTACATAAACGGCGAGGCCCCAGCTGCTCAACACCCAGGTGGCAACTATAGAATGTTCCAGATCTCCAAAATGCTTCTCAAACTATCAGGTTTTCTGTCTCTCCAGGTGGGAAGAAGGGAGGTTGCTGTTGTCAAGGCCACAGATGCAGGCACTGGGCTGGGATAGAAGCACCCAGGCTGAAGCCAGCCCCTGGCCCAAGGGGCCCACGGCCACATTCAGCAGGCTATATTCTGCAAGACCACCAGCAAAGGTCAGGGAAGCATCTCAAAAAATGTGATGCTAGAGCCAAGCCCTAGACGTCCCATGGTGTCTGAGCCATCTTCTACAGGAGGGCTCCCGAGTGTGAGCCCAGATACCCCAGGCCTGAGACCACCTGCAGCTCAGAGCAGGCCAGAGCTGCCAGAGCACAAGACGTTTGAGAGCTGATAAGCCTAGGGCCAGGCGCGGTGGCTCACGCCTGTAATCCCAACGCTTTGAGAGGCCAAGGCAGGTGGATCATTTGAGGTCAGGAGTTCGAGACCAGCCTGGCCAACATGGTGAAACTTCGTCTCTACTAAAAGTACAAAAATTAGCCGGGCTTGGTGATGCATGCCTGTAATCCCAGCTACTGGCTACTCTGCAGCCTGAGGCAGGAGAATTGCTTGAACCGGGAGGAAGAGTTTATAGTGAGCTGAGATTGCACCACTGCACTCCAGCCTGAGTGACAGAGTGAGACTCTGTCTCAGAAAAAAAAAAAAAAAGAGCTGATAAGCCTAAAAAGGAAAGCAAAACAAGTCAAAAGGTTTGAATGTTGAGGAAAGAATTTGGATTTCCTTTACTCTAGAAAATGGATTTCTAAGGAGGGCTTTAGAGTAAAGCAACATTCTGGTGATGGTTAGAAGCGCAGCCCTCAGGGACAGATTGCCTGGCTTCCAGTGCCAGTTCTGCCACTTACTGGCTATGTGACCTGGGGAAAGATACTTAATCTCTCCACTCCTCAGTTCTGCTATCTGTAAAATGGGCTAAAGTGCTTCGTCGATTATAAGATGCATGGTGTGTTTTGTTTTGTTTTGTTTTGTTTTTAACACATCTAAACATCATCTTAGACTCATTGGCTAGGTGACCACAATGACACAGTTCTCATTACTTGTGCAAACATACCAAGAATTACAGAATTAATGTCATTTGGAAGAAAATCCACACTTTTAAGAAATACTGCTTCCCTTAATGGCACAGAAAAAATGATGCAGAAAAATATAACTCTGGGTTATGATGATTCTGAGTTTCAAAACAGTTCAGAAGGATGGGACCCTGAGGATGTGAAAATTTTAAGTGTATCTAAACATTTCTTTCTTTTTTGTTGTTTTTTGTTTTTTGTTTTTGAGACGGAGTTTCACCGTTGTTGCCCAAGCTGGAGTGCAATGGCGCGATCTCGGCTCACAGCAACCTCCGCCTCCCAGGTTCAAGCCATTCCTCTGCTTCAGGCTCTGGAGTAGCTGGGATTACAGGCATGCACCACCACACCTGGCTAATTTTGTATTTTTAGCAGAGATGGAGTTTCTCCATGTTGGTCATGGCTGGTCTTGAACTCTGGACCTCAGGTGATCCACCCGCCTCGGCCTCCCAAAGTGCTGGGATTACAGGCGTGAGCCACCGTGTCCGGCCATTTCTTTCATTTGTAAACATCCTAAGTATGCACAGAATAGATCTATGACTTTGAAAACCCACGTTTAAACAAACCTAAAAGGGCACTTTCATTAAATATAAAATTACAACTCTACGTGACAAGAAAGCATTGTGTCATAGTTTTTCTCTTGGTATTACAAAAATCAGGTGCGTCTTACAATTGGTGGCATGTTAAAGTCAAGGAGATATGGTTAGAACCATACAGACCTTTTAAGAGTGTTAGGAGTAAATGGGTTAATATTTTGGAAGTACATAGAGTATCCTGGCACACAATGATTCCAATATGCACACTATGAGATAAATGAATAGAATCTTTTTTTTTTTTTTTTTTTTTTTTTTTTGAGATGGAGTCTTGCTTTGTCACACAGGCTGGAGTGTAATGGCGCGATCTCAGCTCACTGCAACCTCTGCCTCCCAGGTCCAAGCGATTCTCCTGCCTCAGCCTCCCAACTAGCTGGGATTACAACTGTGAACCATCACATCTGGCTAATTTTTGTATTTTTAGTAGAGACGTTTCACCATGTTGGCCAGGCTGGTCTTGAACTCCTGACCTCAAGTATCTGCCCGCCTCAGCCTCCCAAAGTGCTGGGATTACAGGCGTGAGCCCTGTGCCTGGCCAGATAAATGAATAGAATATGATTTGTGTTTTATAAATGTTCTTAGCAGGGCTGAGCATTAAAGGAGTAGACTGTGGGGGCACAGGGCAGGAGACCCCCATAGTGGTCCAGGAGAGAGATTATAAAAGCCCAAGGTAATCATGGTCATGAGGACAGGCAGAGGGGATGGGCAGACGAGAGTCTTGGAGGTGGGTCTTCACCCTTCTGTTACTGGCTGTGTGCACATGAGGAAGACAGAGGAGATGAACACAACCCCCGATATTTATCCTGGGGCCGCAGAGTGGGGCTTTCACCTGCAATGGGAAATCCTGAGAAACAGGTATGGAAAAGAAAACAGTGGGTTAAGGCCGGACCATGCTGCCTGGGGATGTCTGTGGGACATCCAGGTGGAAGTGTCTGGCAAGAAGCTGTCAATTAAGGTTCAGAGGTCAATGGACATATCTGAGACTATGGAAAGAATGAGGGAAGGAAGGAAAGAAAGGAGAGAGAAAGGGAGGGAGAAGAGGAGAAAGGGAGGATGAAGGGGAGGGAGGGAAGAGGGAAGGAAGAGAGCTGAGCTGTTCCTGCAAAGGAACATCATCGCTGGAGCACTCACCCCCTTCTCTTTAATACCTGATTTAATTGTACATGTGTCCGTCTCCCCACTACAGAGTGAGCCGGGGGAGGCCGTGCTTAGCCCAGAGTCTGGCATGTGCCAACTGTCACCTGAGCATCTGTTGGATGGGTGTCTCTCCTCATAGATACCAGCATCTGCCAGTTGGAAGCCTCATCTCCGGGTCCCTCACTCCTCACGGTGCTCCTGCAGTCCATGCTGGTGACTGCAGAACAAAACTGACTGGGAACCAAAGTGGATCAGGAGGGAAGGGCAGGCTCCTTGCCAGCATTAGTGCTCAACAGAGGAGGAGAGAGAAGAGGAGGCAAAGGAGACAGGAGACAAGAGGAGAAGGCAACACAGGACACACCCCACGGGCACACAGGTGAAGGAAGAGAGGAATGAGACCATGCGAGGTGCAGCCGGTAGATCTGGATCTGCCAGGCATCCCAATGGCTGGCCCCTGTTCGACCTCTGTGTCCCTACCTTTGTGTGTCTCACAAATCACCCCGACCCCACTGGGGAAACCCCACCCACTCGGCTTTCCTGGGACAAGTTCTTCAGATCCCAGGCAGCAGCCAAAAGTGTGAGGAAAGAGCCCTGCTCTCAGGAGCTTAAAGCAGGGGCAGCCAGCCCCTCTGTGGCTGGGGGACCTGGAGCCGAGCCCTCACCTTGCCAGATGGGCTTTAGTTTCCTCCTCTTGCCATGAGCAGGTAGACTCAGAACCTCGACTCTGTTCCCTCCTCTGCCCGCCCTCCCCCTCCCACACCCTGCAGGGAGAGTGGCTGCAGGACACAGTGATGGCATCTTCGTGGTGCTTGTGGGCACAGGGCAGGAGACCACCCATCCCTATCGTTCCAGACCCTTCATCTTTCCCCACAACGTCTCTGTTTCTTTTGTACCCACTGCCCTCATTCAGGCCTTAGGAACCAGAGTTCCACTCTGCAACACACAGTAGGTCTCAGCCATCAGAGTCAGCTTTGCTGGTCTCTCCTGCCTGTTCCAGGGCACCCCACCCACACCCCAAGACCTGCAGGTCTGGCTGTCAGCCCCGGGCATGTTCCTGTGATCACGTCATTGTTCCATGTGAGTCACTGTCCATTTCAAGGAGAAAGGCTGAAGGGGAAGTTTGGGACCACCCTCCTGGTTCACACCCTCCACCAAACAGGCTTTCCGTGAAGCCCCCATGCTGAGGGGACAGTCCAGCCCTGCCCTGTCCGCTCCGGGTCCCAAATTGAGAAAATGGGCAGAGAAAGAGGGAGACCACTGCCCAGCCCGATCTGCCCTGAGCCCTGACATTTACAAACCACAGCTGGAGGAGGCCCCGGATCCAGGGGAAGCAAAGGAAACAGGGGCTGGATGATGTCAGGGGACCTGTGCCCCACCTGCTCCACCCCACCATACTCCCCATGGATGCCTCAGAACGAATCCAAGCTGGGTTTTTGGTCACTGTGCACCCACCCTCCACCCCAGGCCGATCTGAGCCCTGCAGGGTTTACTCCCCAGCCAGCCGCCCCTCCTGCCAGGCCCTTAGATGGGTCACAGGGGCATCCCACCCAACACTGGCATGGGGAGACTTTCCAAAACCCTGTGACATGTTCCACTGCCTGTGCTCTTCCCTCGACCCAGCCAGCTGGGAGGGGACAAGGCCACCTTATGTCACCAGAGCTGAAAAGGGGGAGCTGAGCCTGAATGAGGAAGAGGGGACCAGGAGGTCGCAGAGAGCCCACAGGAGACCAGGGCCTAAGAAGCGTGGGGTCGTACCTAGAAAATGATGGCCTTGGTGGCTGTGAGAGTCCCCAGAGACCAAGAGGCTTTCAAGGAGACTCTGAGGCAGAATTAGAGTTGGGACAGGCAGGGGGAGGAACGGGGACATTCAGAGGAGGGAGGAGGAGGCTGGAAGTGGCAAAGAGAGACACAGCAGCCAAATGTTGTAGCCAGAAGTTTCGTAGGGAGGTGGGGAGGGGCGTGTCAATGGGGAATCTGGAGAATGATAACCCCAAGGAGGCCCTGAACTGGAGGCCAGAATGGGGTCCTTAGAGGGCATGGTTGGCAAGCCAGCCCCAGCTCCAGTGGCTCAGAATGCAAACCTTGGGGAAAATGAAAAGGAAAAAAAAAAAAGCAGCACAGATTTTGGCAGTGAATTTTCCTGGGTCGGTAGACACACAGGAGGTAGGCGGCATGTGGGTTTAGGCAGGGAGGTAAGTGTTGAGAAAAGTTGATTTTTTGGAGATACTTTATGTCTTGGTGCTTGGTTTATCCAATTGTCAAAGCTCCGACTTCATCTGTCCAACTTTATGTTGGACAGTTTCGCAGATATTTTTACAAGGTGCCTGCTCCTTGAGGATGGAGACATTCTTTTATTCATCTTTTATTTCTAGCAGTGTGATAATTTAAAATATGCAGTAATTGGGGCATGGGTTCCCGCCCATGAGAACAGCCATCAGCCAACACACCTTCCCCGTGACCATCAGCTGGGCTTGCACCCTCTGCAGTGCTGGGTCCCAAGAAATATTTGTTGCATTGAAATGATGAATGAGCATCAATTTAATGAGGGGAAATATCAATCAGTTTAGTCAAGCAACTGGCTTGACTTGAAGATGGAGGTACCTTTCTTTTCCCTGAATTCTGGTCTTAATGAGGGCCCTAGGCTGGCACACAGAGCTTGGAGCAGTATCACATGGAGGGCACTGCCCCGACACCTGCTGTTTCCTTTACATGGGCGAGCTGGTCCTAAATGAGGGGCCAGCCCAAGGAGAGCAGCTGGGCCCCGCTGTGTTTTCAGAACCCAAGACTGCCTCTGGCATCAGCAAATAGCACCAGAAATTTTAATCAGAACGCAGGGACAAAGTAAATAAATAAAAAGAAACCAGTGACAGCTGCTGGCCATCACCCTAATTAAAAACAAATATGCAATCCACCATGCTCAGCTTTTTGCAGTTCCCTGGCTCCCCCTCCACACACACACACACACACACACACACACACACACACACACACACGTTCACACGCAGGCAATAGGCCACCTGTGTAGGGACAGAGGTCACCGCCATGGGGGCAGAGCTCTGGGCCCAGACAGAGAGAGACTCCTTACTGTGTGTGAGTAGGTTACCGAAATAGACGTGGCCACAGTGCTGAGCCCCTGCAGCCTTGAGTCCTCGCCCCAGCCTCGAGCTTGTGCCTGGGAGCTGGACCTCCAACCCCAGGCTTCCCAAGGTGCTGTCCCTTAGGACTGGGAAACTCCTGGCACAGGTTTCCAGGCCCACTCCTTCCCTTCATGCCAATATTGCTCAGATTTCACCTCTTCAGAGAGGCCTTCTCTGCACATCCTATCAAAAATAGCACACATGCAACCAGGCACAGTGGCTCACGCCTGTAATCCCAGCACTTTGGGAGGCCGAGGTGGGCGGATCACGAGGTCAGGAGATTGAGACCATCCTGGCTAACACGGTGAAACCCCATCTCTACTAAAAATTCAAAAAATTAGCCGGGCGTCGTGGTGGGCCCCTGTAGTCCCAGCTACTCGGGAGGCTGAGGCAGGAGAATGGCATGAACCCGGGAGGTGGAGCTTGCAGTGAGCCAAGATCGCGCCACTGCACTCCAGCCTGGGTGACAGAGCAAGACTCTGTCTCAAAAAAAAAAGAAAAAGAAAAAAGCACACATGCAACCTGTTGCCTTCTTTTTATCTTTGTATTTATTTATTTTTTGAGACAGGGTCTTGCTCTGCTGCCCAAGCTGGAGTGCAGTGGTGCAATCTCAGCTCACTGCAGCCTCAAACTCCTGGACTCCAGTGATCCTCAGCTTCTGAGTAGCTGGGACTACAGGCTAATTCCTTTATTTTTTGTTGAGGCGGGATCTTGTTATGTTGCCCAGGTTGGTCTCCAACTCCTCTGTTCAAGGGACCTCACAGCTGAGACTACAGGTGCTAGCTACCATGCCTGGCCTCCTGTCACCTTCTAACCCCTTGTGTCATTTTATTTGTCTTCCAAGCCCCCCTCTCTATGTGAGGTTATATTATTTTTACTTGTTTTCACTAGTTTATCTGTTACCTTCCCAGCCCCCTGTGCTAGCCCTGCACATTCACACCAACCTGTGGACTGGGACGACTGGGCTCACTGGGTCTCGCAAGCTACTCAAATGATGCGTGGCACAGGGTAACCTGCCAATAAATATTTATCAAATGAACAAAGGGTTTTTCCTTCCATGTCAAGATGACCTCTCTAAGTTGCCATGGCAAGTGGAGCTGCTCTTTCCAGTAAAGGGTGAGGTGTAGAGTGTCCCCCTTCACTCTCATCACAAGGCCACCCACCCGAGGCCCACACAGAGGTGGCGCTAGGAGAAATGACCATCACGATAGCCTCCCTGTGCCAGGCCCTCTGCTAGGTTCTCTGCATGTATTTATTTATTTATTCATCATTTATTTATTTCCTATGATGACCTTAAGCGGTGGCTGTTTGTACCCCCATTTAGCAGATGAGAAAGCCAGGGCTTGGAGGAGAAACTTAAGTTTCCCAAGATCATTGAGCTCATCCGTGATAGAGCCAGAACTTAAACTCACATCTGTTTGACTCCAGAGCTTGGCTACAAAGAAGCTTTTTCCTAGGACAAAACTACAGCCTTTGAACCATCCCTACTAAAACCTCCCCTCAACCACCCAGAAAGCACCTGGCCCTCGCCCTGCTTCCTGGAGGTCACCAGACTGCCCAGGGAGGGGCGCATTTGCCACCAGCACACTCACAGCACTGACGGTGCTGAAGGAGTTAATGAGACTCAGCCTTGCACCCAAGTTTCCCAAAGACTCATCAAAACCTTTGGGGGGGATGAGGGAGAGGTGGGTTTAGTGGGGACAGGGGGAAGGTGCAGAGGACAGGCTGTGGGATGGAAGGCTCTCCTTTCTAAGCATTGTCTGCCGTTATCACAGGGCAGGGAGGGGCTTGCTCAGAGGCTCCCCTTTCCCTGAACCTGATAGACATCTCTTGGAGTTATCTCAGCCAGAGGAGAAAGCTGTCACCCCAGGGCAGCCAGATTCCCGAGGCCTAAGACAATGGGGCGGAGTTTCCGGCCAGAGTCAGTGGCAAGATGGGAGGCAGGGCCCCAGGCTGACCAGCAGCAGGCAGAAACTCAGGGCACTGGCAGAGAGAGCCACTGGGGCAGGGAGACCCAGGCTCCAGGACGCCCCAGCTGTTGACTCACCGCTGTCTCAGGAACAAGTCATTTCTGTGTGTCTTTGTCTCCTCCTCAAAAGGACAAACTCATCCCACACCTGCCCCTCCAGGGCTCAGAGGAGATCGGCCAGGGAAAGGGAAATGGAAGGCCAGCTACAAACAGAGAGAGCCTTTAAGTAATAACACAGTTTTCACTGGGTGCAATAGCTCGCGCCTGTAATCCCAGCACTTTGGGAGGCCAAAGAGGGCAGATCACCTGAGACCAGGAGTTCAAGACCAGCCTGGCCAACATGGTGGAACCCCGTCTCTATTAAACATACAAAAATTAGCTGGCATGGTGGCACATGCCTGTAATCCCAGCTATTCAGGATGCTGAGTGAGGAGAATCACTTGAATCTGGGAGGCGGAGGTTGCAGTGAGCCGAGATCGTGCCATTGCACTCCAGCCTCGGTGACAGAGTGAGACTCCATTTCAAAAAAAAAAAAAAAAAAAGGAAAGAAAGAACGCAGTTTTCTCAGCCTCCTGAAGTTTCCTGTGCGCAGGCGCCCCATGGGCACTTTCCATAAGTATCATCTCACCCCCCGCAACACCCCGAGAAGTAGGTACTTTCATTGTTCCTCCGTTACAGATGAGGAAACTAAAGCTCCAAAGGGTTAAGTCACTTGCCCTAGGAACTTCTGTGCTGCATTTTTAGATCCAGCCATCCTCTAGCCTTTCCAGTTACCATCAGCTCAATTATGGGTCCAGAACCCCCCAGGAAACTTTCCATGGGGAATGAAGATGGTTCTATTGTCTACTACGATACCTCTGACCCATTTAAGCCACAGACAATACGGGCTCGTTGACCAACATATGGAACTGTGGAGCTGTGTGATTCTTTTCAGCTCTGATGATACATTTCCTGCTTCGTGTCATCGCTGGCTTTTGGAGACCCTTTGATGGGTGGGGTCCCCTTACGGCACACGGCTCACTAGGTGGGTGAGGACCCTGGGAATCAGGAGATTGAATTTCAGGCTCAGTTCTGCTGCGAACGGCAGTGTGACCTCCGCCTATCGCATGGTGGGAAACCTGTCCTCTGCACTTTAGAGGGCCCACCCAGGGCCCACGTGACCCCTCCCCGCTGTTGGTGCTGTGCAATGTGCTAGTGCTGAATTGGTGAAAGGGCAGTAAAAAGGAGAATGCTCTCCAGGAGGTAAGGAAGGACTCATGTGAGATCAGCACTGTTCAGCACAGAATGTTGAGGCAGAACAAGTTCCCCATGGGAGGCCCCGAGGCCCCATTCTGCAGCAGGAGCTCATACAGGACCTGGACACCTGAGATGGGACCCAAAGCTGAATCCAGGAATAACAGATCCAGGGGCCAATCTAGCCAAGCATGAGTTACCTGTCCAGTCTCTATTAAACATACAAAAGTTAGATTCTTTGATCATGCAGTCCAGTTTTTTTGATTATTCAGATAATTTATAGACCCCAGAACCTTGTAGTAAGCTTATTGCTCAAAGATCCTCAGTGAACACACAGAAACTCTAGGACTGTTGATGGTAGAAGAAACAAAATGACATTCTTAAAAGAAAGTATCATATTTGGCCAGGCGCAGTGGCTCACGCCTATAATGCCAGCACTTTGGGAGGCCGAGGCAGGCGGATCACGAGGTCAGGAGTTCAAGACCAGCCTGGCCAACATGGTGAAACCCCATCTCTACTAAAGATACAAAAAATTAGCCAGGCGTGGTGGTGCGTACCTGTAATCCCAGCTAATTGGGAGGCTGAGGCAGGAGAATCGCTTGAACCCGGGAGGCGGAGGTTGCAGTGAGCCGAGATCACGCCATTGCACTCCAGCATGACAGGGTAAGATTCCGTCTCAAAAAAAAAAAAAAAAAAAAAAAAAAGGCACAGGCCGGGCGCGGTGGCTCACGCCTGTAATCCCAGCACTTTGGGAGGCCGAGGCGGGCGGATCACAAGGTCAGGAGATCGAGACCACGGTGAAACCCCGTCTCTACTAAAAATACAAAAAATTAGCCGGGCGCGGTGGCGGGCGCCTGTAGTCCCAGCTACTCAGGAGGCTGAGGCAGGAGAATGGCGTAAACCCAGGAGGCGGAGCTTGCAGTGAGCCGAGATCGCGCCACTGCACTCCAGCCTGGGCGACAAAGCGAGACTCCGTCTCAAAAAAAAAAAAAAAAAAAAAAAAAAAAGCACAATCTTTTAGAGCACCATCTCCAAGCATTTCCATGGGGCAGATTTGAGGGTAGATGCCAAGAGTTTAAGTTTAAACAGGGCATTTGAACAGGGCGCCCAGACCAAAGAGTCAACTGATTTTTCTAGGTGTGACCCCAGTACCCCAGCAGAACCTTTGAGGTTCCTGTCAACTCTATTTTTGTCCCTGTGTCTGGGAAAAATGACTAAATTTCCTTTTATTTGGAACCAAGCCCAACTCTGAAGTTGGGTGGATGTAGCCACACTTCCGCACCCAAGTTTCCGCAGGTTTGAAAACAAGGCTGGGTGTTGCAGAGAACAGCTGTGCTAACAAGCACGGGTCTTATCTACAGGAGTCTCGTCCTCCGGGGTGTCCTGTAGAGCCAGGGCAGTGACTGAAAAGTGGCCAGCCACACCCCACAGGCCCAGGGGTTGGGCAGGGAGCCTGAGCCAGAGTCACAAAGGGGCTGGCTCCTCAGATAAGGAACCCCTGGGAAAACCCATAGCAAGGACCTGAAGAGTCCGTTCACTGGGGTGGGGGACTTGCCACCCAAAACTTTTTCCAGAACCTTCTCCAGAAAGCCTGGCCTGATTAACCTCAGCCTACCTGAGCTGCCTCCTTTCTGTGCGTTCCAGTACCCAAGTCGCGTTGAGTCTACCCATCTCTGTGCACAGGGTCTAGCTCTTTTTCTAATCAACTATAAGCCCTCGGAGTCATCATGTGTCCTCTTCCATGCTGGACCCTTTATCAAGGCCCACCTTGGAAGGGGCTTTTTCCATCTGCCTGGATGCCTCCGTGGTTCTCAACTGTGACTGCACAGTAGAGCCATCTCAGGAAAGTTAGAAAATACCCCTGCCCTGGGCTTATCCCAGAGTTTCCAGTTTAACTGGTGTGGGGTGCAACTCCAGCATTAGTACTGATTGACTGATTGATTGATTGATTGATTGGAGACAGCGTCTTGCTCTGTGGTCAGGCTGGAGTGCAGTGATGCAATCATACCTCACTGCAGCCTCAACCTCCCAGGCTCAAGTGATCCTCAGCCTCCTGATTAGCTAGGACCACAGGTGCACCCCACCACACCCAGCTAATGTTTTTGGTTTTTTGGCTTTTTGTTTTGTTTTTTCATTTTCTTTGTGGAGACAGGGTCTTGCTGTGTTGCCCAGGCTGGTCTCAACTTCCTGGCCTCAACCCATCCTCCCACCTCAGCCTCCAAAAGTGCTGGGATTACAGGCGTGAACCACTGTGTGCAGCCCTTGGTATTTTCTTAAATATGCAGCCTCTTCTGCTTTGGAGTGTGGACACCAACCTGGAGCTGCGATTCCTAACTCTGAAGGCTGGGAGTTTGAAACAAGGAGCCCAGGAGGGAGCTGGTAGAGTTCCCCCACGCAGCCTCTTTAAAGAGCACAGAGATCGGCCGGGCGCTGTGGCTCACGCCTGTAATCCCAGCACTTTGGGAGGCCAAGGCTGGTGGGCGGATCACGAGGTCAGGAGATCGAGACCATCCTGGCTAACACAGTGAAACCCCGTCTCTACTAAAAATACAAAAAATTAGCCGGGTGTGGTGGCGGGCACCTGTAGTCCCAGCTACTTGGGAGGCTGAGACAGGAGAATTGCTTGAATCCAGGAGGCAGAGGTTGCAGTGAGCCGAGATTGCGCCACTGCACTCCAGCCTGGGTGACACAGCGAGACTCTGTCTCAAAAAAAAAAAAAAAAACAGAGATCAACATAGTGAGTCCCTCATTGGACTGGGCTGCTGGCTGGGGGAAGGTAGTGAGTCCCTCACTGGACTGGGGCTGCTGGCTGGGGGAAGGGAATTGGTCACTGGGTAGAATCTTTCTCCCTTCCAAAGCAGAGACCATGACTTCCAGCCAGGAAAGATATCAAAATGCTTATCAATGGGCATGATCAGTCAGAACAGGTCCCTGACTGTCAGGACCAATGCCAGCCACACTGCTACATACCCACTGGATGCCAGCCCAGCTCTGGGCTTCTGTGCTCACCCTTTAAAACTCACTCAACAAATGCTCAGTAAACATCTGTTTCAATTTCTAACTCTGTCTCTTTTTTTTTTTTTTTTTTAAGACATGGTCTTGCTCTGTCACCCAGGCTCGAGTGCAGTGGCTCACTGCAGCCTTGACTTCCTGGGTTCAAGTGATCCTCGCACCTTAACCTCCTTAGCAGTTAATTCCCCTATTGAGAGTGTAAAAGTCATAGTTGTTCATGGTAGCAAATCCAGGAAAGTATGAAAAGGAAATCCAACTCATACACACACTCATTCGCACACACACACTCACCCACCCACACACACACTCACACTCACACACTCCCACATACACACTCACACACACATTCACACACATACACACACTCATGCACACACACTAACACTCTCACACACTCACATACATACACTCACATACTCACATACACACACATATAAACATATACACTCTCTCTCACACACACACACAGTGCCTCTCAACTCCTGGGATTCAATGAGTTAATAACTATAATGTTTAAAATAGTACCTGGAACATAGTAAGTGCTCTGTGAGTATTTCCTGATAATCTTCTTTTTATTACCCAAGACATTTTGGCATGTAAGGGCCAAGAGAGTAAGAAAAATCAAAAGACCTCTTTGTTTGGAGGCAGGAAAGATTGCTGGGTTTTGGGTGGTCAGGCATCATTTACCGGATCCTAAGAATGGACAAAGGCCCAAGCCCTGAGCTTTGGAAATGCCCCAGGAACAAAGGCCAGCATGGGCAGGAGCTTGGGCAGGCCGCCCAGCTGGGCCCCATGCACCCACCGTCAGACATCCTGCGGCTCTCCTTTTCTTTAGGTGTGATGGGATGAAGCGAAGGGGATTCCCCGGGCAGGTGTAAGAACCTGCAGGCCATCACAGTGCAGCTGTTTGCTGAGTTCTGCTGTGGTTTTGTCTGCTGAGTGAAAACTGCAATCCGCAAGCTGAGGGAAATTCCGAGCAGGCCTGGGAGGAAGATCTGGGAATGGCCACATTGCATATGGGAGAGCAGAGGGGTTTTTAAGTCTGAAAAAAGAGCAGGAAAGGAAGAGGAGGCCTGGCAGCCCAGTGCCAATGAACAGGGATTCCAGAGAGGGTAGCGACGTCTACTGGGCAGGGGAGTCTGATGTCGAGTATTGCTGGGTGATTAACGTGTGATGTGACCCTCTCTTCTGTACCTCCACAAGACCTCCAGGAAAAGCTACTCTTCTCCCCAGGGCTTAGGGGTCTGATTTTTATTTAGAGGCCGTGGAAAGTTGGTTGACCCAAAACCTGGCACGGGACAGGCACAGAGGCCCCCCATAGGGAGCAGGTCCACAAAGGCTGCTCCTGATCTTCATTTCAGGCCAATCTGGACTCCACAGGATAAACACAGGCAGAGGAGGAAGGGCTGGAAGGAATCCTACAAGCAGGATGCAAGACCCAACACCACCACTGGGGTGGTGAGCTGTGCAGGGGAGGCACACGGCCGGCTCACACACAAGGGAATGTTTGTGCGGGAGGCTCCAAAATCCCCTCCGTGCATATGTATCCTCTGCCTTATCTCTCCAGCCACTGGGCAGTGGATCCTGGGAAGAGCATGTGTGAGGGAGGGGCCCGAGCAGTTTCCTTTGATCCAACCTTATCTACTCTAGAGGGTGTGAGGCCCAAGGCTCCCCCAGGCCAGGCCTATAATTCACACGTTCTGGCCTCCAGGCTTCAGGGGGGTTATGTTGGTGAAAGTGCAGTCCTAGTCTGTACCAGCCGTACCCTCCCACCAGGCCCTGGGGATTAGGGCCGGGGGGCTCGTGCATTCCTTTGGACCACCTCACCTCCAGTCTCCTGTGTGTAGCAGCCTCTCAGACTTCTACGGGGCAGGCCCAGAGCCTCTCCTGGCACCTAAGGAAGGCTGTGTGGCATTTCAGCTGGAGAAAAGAGGAAGTGAGATCTTTTCTCCCCAGGAACCTCAGGCCTTCCTCTCAGACAAGCCCTTTCACCTGGCATCTGCCTCCCCCAGTGCCTGAGGCTAGGAAGCACCTCCTCAGTGCCTGACAGACCTGCCTCCGCAGTGCCAGGGGAGGAAGTGCCAGCAGGAGTGGCACAGAGTCACCCACCTGCCCCCTGTCCTGTCCCCCAACAAGCCTCCATCTTTACTGTCCCAGAGAGGGGCAGCCATTCCGCCCCTTGCTCTTGGAGGGCTGAGCCGTGCTTTTAATCCTTTTATCCCAGAGCTCAGCCTGGGCCTTAGCTGAGTCTTCCAGGAAGAGACACTTCTGGAAGGCTCCTCTCTCCTCAGGACCAACCTCTTTCGTTTGTCCTTGCCAGAAGGAGAGCTTGTGTGGTACCGGAGAAGATCAGGGAGTCAGAACTCCTGGGTCTTGCGCATTTCACTCTCCACATCAGCTGCCCGTGTGGGAACTTGAGTACCCACCAAGGTGGGTGAGGGAGGATGGGCTGGGCTCCCCCCATTGCTGGAGGGTGAGACATGGACCAACTCCACAGCCAAAGAGCTGTCTCCCTTGAAGACCTTCCAGTTAACATTTCCTCTCCAGAGAAGATAAACAACTGGGCTGGTGATATCAGGGGCCACCCAGTGCTTAAAACCAGGGAGGATTGCTCCTCTGAATTCGGGTTTGTATTTTGGTGCTATTTTACCAGTAACTCTCACCTTGGCAACAACCTTAGGAGGTGGGCAGGTTTTACTGTCTCCGTTTCAGAGACATGACAAGATGGAAACTGAGAATGTGATGCGGCTTGCCCAGACCTCCTAGCCACTACATGATAGCCAGATTAAAGCTCAAGCTCCTGGCTCTTCTCTGAACTGTACACAAGGGAAGGAAGGGTGCCCAGCTCGGTTCTCTTCTCTGGCACCCTGGGATTATGGAAGCAGCAGAGAGGGGAGAGTTGCTCAAGGTAAGCCTTGAGGTACACCCCAAAGTTCCACAACAATCAGTCATTAGTCGCTCATCAGATAAGCAGTAAGTACCCACCTCATCCCAAGTACTGCTCCAGGACATTTCTAGTGGGAAGAGAGGGACATTAAACAAGCAGTGACAAGAAAGCCAGAGCTATGGGAATCTAGTCTAGGAGCCAGGGACAGATTCCTGGAAGAAGTCCATTTAAGATAAGACCAGAAGAGTGAATAAGAGTTACCCAAGCCATGAGGAAGAGCATGGACACCCTGTCGTCCGCGTGGAGATCTTTAGCAGAAATAGTTGAATGTGAGAGGAGTCTAGACTACAGATAGAGACTTCAAAATTAGTAGCCTAAGGATAGATGGCTTCAGCCTTTCCATGCCCAATAACCAAAAAATTTCCCCAAGTAAACAGACCCTAAGTGAGGGAAGTATGCAAACAATTTTTTTTTTTTCCTTTTTTTGAGACAGAGTTTCGCTCTTGTTGCCCAGGCTGGAGTGCAATGGCGTGATCTCGGCTCACTGCAACCTCCGCCTCCTAGGTTCAAGCTATTCTCCTGCCTCAGCCTCCTGAGTAGCTGGGATTGCAGGCATGCTCCACCACGCCTGGCTAATTTTGTATTTTTAGTAGAGACGGGGTTTCTCTATGTTGGTCAGGCTGGTCTCAAACTCCCGACCTCAGGTGATCCACCTGCCTCAGCCTCCCAAAGTGCTGGGATTACAAGCGTGAGCCACCACACCTGGCCTTTCTAAACAAGCTTCCTATTATATTTCTAGTTCCAATCAACTAGACCAACAAGCCTTCTCCTTTTTTTTTTTTTTTTTTTTTTTTTTTTTGAGATGAAGTCTTGTTCTGTCACCAGGCTGGAGTGGGAGTGCAATGGCATGATCTCGGCTCACTGCAACCTCTGCCTCCAGCATTCAAGCGACTCCCCTGACTCAACCTCCCGAGTAGCTGGAACTACAGATGCGCACCACCATGCCCTACTAATTTTTTTGTATTTTAGCAGAGATGGAGTTTCACCATATTGGCCAGGATGGTCTCAATCTCCTGACCTCGTGATCCACCTGCCTTGACCTCCCAAAGTGCTGGGATTACAGGCATGAGCCACTGTGCCCGGCCACCAACAAGCTTTTTCACATGGGAACTCTAGATCTAGTGGCCACTGTCTACAAGGCCAACCATTCTGCCTAGAGTCCACCATCCCCTCCCTTCTGTCCCAGGCCCACCCAAATTGGGTTTACCTCCGTCTTCCTCTATATTGGCTCTCTGCTCCTACTACAGGGCAAGATGCTCGCATCATGAGCATCCTCTTCTTACCCCTGTGATTCCCTCAAGCCAAGCTGCTGGTTCTCTCCTCCTTTTCTGTGCCAGGTGTGTGCCTGTTGCTCTCAGATCCATTCTTAGCCCTCTCCTGCTCTCCTCTGCTCTGGACTGCTGGGGAACTGACTGCTGCAAGCTCTGTTCCCCAAGTTCTGCTGCAAATGAGCTTCCAAACAGCAGACAGGGTTGTCCCATGAAATGGGGGAACCGGAGACAGCAAGCAAGCAGGGCATTTCTCTCCCTTCTCTCTCTGCGGGTGGGGTCTCCAGCAGGACCTGCATCTCCTTCACATTTCCACCTCCCATCCGGCAGCCCTGTCATGCTTCTGCTTCCCACCAGGTATCCCTGACTCTCAGCTCTCGTCCTGCCACATGTCCCTCCTTTATGATGCCAGGTCCTGAGGTCCGTTCCTGCTCATGATCACTAGACCACCACCTCCTCTTCCTCTGCTCTTCCAGTCGCGAGGGCAGTGGCAGCTTCCCCATGCAGCTACCCACTGACTTCCGCTTCCTCACTGCCCTCTGACCTTTCTGCAGTTCCAAGAACCTTGATCTAGCTATCTGCATTATGTTCCCTGCATTGCAGTGGCCCTTAAACTTCTTGGTGTCAGAGCTCCTTTACATCTTTCTTTCTTTCTTTCTTTCTCTCTCTCTCTTTCTTTCTTTCTTTTTTTTTTCAGAGACAGGGTCTTGCTCTGTTGCCCAAGCTCTAGGTACAGTGGTACAATCACAGCTCACTGCAGCCTCAAACTCCTGGGCTCAAGAGATCCTCTGGCCTTTGCCTCTCAAGTAGCTGAGACTACAGGTATGTGCCACCATGCTCAGCTAATTATTATTATTATTTTTTTTGAGATAGGGTCTTGCTTTGTTGCCCAGGCTTGTCTCAAACTGGTTGCCCCAAGCAATCCTCCCACCTCAGCTCCCAAGTAGCTGGGATTACAGGCATGAGCCACCAGGCCTGGCTTCCTTTGCATTCTTAAATATCAAAGACACTAAATAGCTGGATTTGATATATTGATATTTACCATATTTGATAGTAAAACAAAACAATTAAATATTGACTGGGCACAGTGGTTCACACCTGTAATCCCAACACTTTTGGAGGCCTAGGCAACAGGATTGTTTGAGGCCAGGAGTTTGAAAGAACAGCTTGGGCAACATAGAAAGACCCTATGTCCTCAAAACATGTAAAAATTAGCCAGGTATTGTGGCACACACCTGTGGTCCCAGCTACTCAGGTAGCCCAGGTGGGAGGATCACTTGATCCCAGCAGTCAGAGGTTGTACTGAGTTGTGATCATGCTACTGCACTTCAGCCTGGGTGACAGAGTGACAGTCTATCTCAAAAAAAGAAAACAAATTAAATATGTATGCATTTAAAGTAATAAGCCCATTATTTGTTAACACATTTTATTAAATACTTAAAAAATTATATTAAATCAATAAATATATTTATATTCAAAATCGTTAGATGATAAAGCAAAAAATACATTTATGAGAAAAGTGGCATTGTTTTACATGTCTGCAAATCTCTTTATTGTCTGGATTAATAAAAGACAATTGGTGGGCCGGGCACGGTGGCTCACGCCTGTAATCCTGGCACTTTGGGAGGCCAAGGCGGGTGGATCACCTGAGGTCAGGAGTTCGAGAGCAGCCTGACCAACATGGAGAAACCCCATCTCTACTAAAAATACAAAATTAGCCGGGCATGGTGACGCATGCCTGTAATCTCAGCTACTCGGGAGGCTGAGGCAGGAGAATCACTTGAACCCAAGGGGTGGAGGTTGCAGTGAGCCGAGATCACACCATTGCACTCCAGTCTGGGCGACAGGAGTGAAACTCCATCTCAAAAAAAAAAAAAAAAAGACAATTGGTTTCTCATATCTGCTTCTATATTCAGTCTGCTGTGATATATTCTTTTTACTGAGGTATCTGAAGAAAATCCAGCTTTGCAGATTTGTACTTGAAAAAGAGGAATATTTTAATAGCTGTTGCAGATAATTCTGGATGTTCTTCTTTGCATACTATAACTTAACAAGTGGTCATTTCTTTTTTCTTTTTTTTTAGAGATGGAGTCTCGCTCTGTCGCCCAGGCTGGAGTGCAGTGGTGCGATCTCGGCTCACTGCAAGCTCCACCTCCCGGGTTCACACCATTCTCCTGCCTCAGCCTCCCGAGTAGCTGGGACTACAGGTGCCTGCCACCACGCCCGGCTAATTTCTTGTATTTTTAGTAGAGACAGGGTCTCACCATATTGGCCAGGACGGTCTCTATCTCCTGACCTCGTGATCCGCCTGCCTCACCTCCCAAAGTGCTGGGATTATAGGCAAGAGCCACCGCGCCCGGCCAACAAGTGGTCATTTCCTAAAGGTAGCTTGCAATGTGGAATCTGAAACCACATCAGTGAACATTTTGCACCCTCATACAATAAAACGCATTAGTCTCTCTTGTACTTTAAATGAATCTTTTGTCTATGCATGATTTTTTTAATTTCATGCATTGGTCACTTGAAAAATATTAGTTCATTACATTATAAAAAGCTTCCAAGTGTGGGCCCATTTTGTGTGATATCAAAAAGCTGTATTCATTACCATCAACACCAACCTTATCTGAAAAGGCTTTCAGTATCAGCCAGCCATCACACTCACAGCAGCGGATACAAGTTTTGCAAAATTCTAATTTCTGCTTTAAAGCTGAAACTTTATAATTGGCCACAAATACTATCAGTTGTTTTTTATTGAAGTGACAGGCTCACTTTGTTCATTTTCAACAAAGTATCTGCAAAACATCCAAGTCTGAACAAACACAGTTTGTCACTCTTTCAAGTAGAAAAAATGAGATCCAAAGAAGAAATGGTCTAGTTCAGCTCACAGGTCTCACAGGTCATAAAAAATACATACTTTTTTCTTTTTTTTTTTCTTTTTCTTTTTCTTTTTCTTTTTTTTTTTTTTTTTTTGAGACAGAGTTTCGCTCTCATTGCCCAGGCTGGAATGCAATGATGGTGCGATCTCCGCTCACTGCAACCTCCGCCTCCTGGGTTCAAGCGATTCTCTTGCCTCAGCCTCTTGAGTAGCTGGGATTACAGGCATGCTCCACCACTAATTTTATATTTTTATAAAATTAGTTTTAATTTTATAAAACTGGCTAATTTTATATTTTTAGTAGAGATGGGGTTTCACCATGTTGGCCAGGCTGGCCTCAAACTCCTGACCTCAGGTGATCCACCCGCCTCAGCCTCCCAAAGTGATACATACTTTTTTCTTAAGACAACCGTCGTTCATCACTCGGCACTAGAAGCGTATGCACACTTCCTATTTCATCACATGGAAAAACAGGAAGAATCGTGGGTTAAGACTTTATAAAATTAATACTTCTCACTGCTTCATCAAAAACATTTTTAAGTGAAATGGGCTTCTTATTCTTTTTTCTGCGAGTACCCAATGGTAAATAATACAAGGCAGCTGCTACAGTGTGGGGCCATTGCCTCAATTTATGCTAAGGCACCAACCGGATACAGAATTCAGACATTGAGGAAACTATTTCTCTCCAAAACTTTCTTCTATGGACTGTCAAATGGGGCTTCCCTCTGGCTTTGGACTGGGTTCAGCCAGTGGGAAACACCAGCCAGAGACTGGAAGGCAGGAGGCAAGAGACCAAGACACATGTTCCGCTGGCTCCGCTCTCCAGGTCACTGGGGTTCCCTGCAATCCCGCCAGGCAGCCCCCTCTGGACAGCTGTCTCTCTGGATCCCCTTTCCTCTCCCCTCAAGCCAGGGGACGGTAAGGGCTCCCAGCTGTTGTTATTATTATACTGTGCCATCTCCTGCTGGTTTTCTGTACCCTTACCCACCTACTGTAAATGGTCCTTCTATTAAACTCTTTCCAGTGATCTTTGTGCATGCCATTGTTTCTCTGCATATACCATAACTTACCATCGACTCCCAACCTCATAGTCCAGGCGTCATCCTTCCTCAGTAGCCAGTCCTTTCCTTTCTGTCGATGGCTCTCTTTTCTCACCTCCTACCTCCTATCTGCAGGGCCACCAGGTTTTTTATTTTTATTTATTTATTTATTTTTTTGAGACGGAATTTTGCTCTTGTTGCCCAGACTGAAGTGCAATGGTGTGATCTCAGCTCACTGTAACCTCCGCCTTCCGGGTTCAAGTGATCTCCTGCCTCAGCCTCCCGAGTATCTGGACTACAGGCGCCTGCCACCATGCCGGGCTATTTTTGTATTTTTAGTAGAGATGGGGTTTCATCATGTTGGCCAGGCTGGTCTTGAACTCCTGACCTCAGGTGATCCACTCACCTCGGCCTCCCAAAGTGCTGGGATTACAGGCATGAGCCACCGCGCCCAGCCCAAGGCCGCCAGTTTTACAAGTGTTCCGCTCCTCTTTCCTTTACACTCTCCTTTCCTTAGGCACTCTTCCTCTTCCACCATTTCCCTTGGGTCATATACCCATGAAGAGGATAGGGTAGGCTATTCTGTTACTTTATCCTCCAGTGCGAGTAGGGCTTAGGAATCATGTTTCTTTTGTTGTCACCTCTGAATGTTATAATGTCTTTCCTAATCCCTACAAAACAATAGGGATCCTTGACTTTATGCTTATACTTTATGTGAAGATACAAATTTGACCTTTAAATAACAGTCGCTCTCCAGATAGAGAACAGAGCTAAAGAAAGGACAGAGAGACAGAATGGTAGGGTAGAAATAGTGCTGGGCTGGGAGCCAAGACCAAAGTGTTCTAACCTAGCAAACCAAGATGTAACCCAGGAGCAGTAAAAGCAGGGTTTGAGGTCAGGGTCTTGTTAGCTGAAATGAGGACTTACTTTGTAGTTTTATTGTAAAGATAAATGAAACAGTATATATGAGGCACTTAGTACAATACTCATTGCATTGGCCAGGCGCCGTGGCTCATGCCTGTAATCTCAGCACTTTGTGAGGCGGGTGGATCACCTGAGGTCGGGAGTTCGAGACCAGCCTGACCAACATGGAGAAACCCTGTCTCTACTAAAAACAAAAAATTAGCCAGGCATGGTGGCACATGCCTGTAATCCCAGCTACTTGGGAGCCTGAGGCAGGAGAATCACTTGAACCGGGGAGGCGGAAGTTGCAGTGAGCCAAGATCGTGCCATTGCACTCCAGCCTGGGCCACAAAGGTGAAATTTTGTCTCAAAAGAAAAAAAAAAAAAAAAAAAAGCACCTCATTGCATTATAAAAAATGGTAGTTATTGGCCTGGCGTGGTGGTTCACGCCTGTAATTCCAGCACTTTGGGAGGCAGAGGCAGGCAGATCATGAGGTCAGGAGATCGAGACCATCCTGGCTAACATGGTGAAACCCTGCCTCTACTAAAAAAAGAAAAAAAAAGAAAAAAAAAAGCCGGATGTGATGGTGGGCATCTATAGTCCCAGCTACTCGGGAGACTGAGGCAGGAGAATGGTATGAATCCGGGAGGCAGAGCTCGCAGTGAGCCGAGATTGCACCACTGCACTCCAGCCTGGGCAACAGAGCGAGACTCCGCCTCAGGAAAAAAAAAAAAAAAAAGAAGTTAAAAAAAAAAAAGGTAGTTATTGTTAATTCTGTTTCATTGTTACACTAATGGTATTGTCACATTGTTTCATACAGTGTTGTGTCACAAGTGCCTTGGAAAGTATCTGGCACACATTAGGGATTCAATAAATACACGTGTCCAATGAATAAATAAATCAATGAGTTCTCAGCTTTGCCAATGACAAACAGTGTGATCTTGAACAAACAACTTCACCGCCCTGGGTCTGTCTGCTCTGCTATAAAGAAGAGTATGGGCACAGGGTTGTCACGGTCCCTCCCAGGGCAGTTCGCCATGCCACAGAACAGGCAGAGCTGGGGGCCAGAGGAAACTCGGTGCTCTGGATCAAAGGAGCATGGGCACTGGTAGAGTGGGCTGGTGAGAAAATGCCAAAAGCAAGGCAGGAGGGTCTGCAGGTCTCCACTTCCCAAAGGAGGCAAGTAATTAGGGCTGCTAATTCCCCTGGACCACAGAACCTCCTCTGTTCTCCCTGGCTCCCTTTGGGTTAAAAGAAGAAGTTGTAGAACTGCAGGGGCGGGCCGGGCATGATGGCTCACACCTGTCATTCTAGCACTTTGGGAGGCTGAGTGAGGCAGGTGGATTGCCTGAGTTCAGGAGATTGAGACCATCCTGGCTAACATGGTGAAACCCTGTCTCTACCAAAAATACAAAAAATTAGCCGGGCATGGTGGCAGGTGCCTGTAGTCCCAGCTACTCAGGAGGCTGAGGCAAGAGAATCGCTTAAACTGGGGAGGCAGAGATTGCAGTGAGCCAAGATTGCGCCCCTGCATCCCAGCCTAGGTGACAGAGGGAGACTCTGTCTCCAAAGGAAAAAAAAAATTGCTGGGGGCTTCCCCCCCAACCCCTCATGCCTGTGTCCTGGGAGCCTTCCAGAGCCTGGGAACTGCCCGGCATTATATCGCCATAGTCTGTGGTATGGGCCTGAAAATTTGGCCTCATTCATTCACTCATGAGGTATCAGACCTAGCTAAGTGCTGGGGCATAGCTGGCAGTTAACCAACTCATCTCTGCTCTCATCCCATTCAAGTCAAGGGGCAAGCATGAAACAGGTACTCAAATAATTGATTTCAGGTTGCAATAAGTACCACAAAGAAAAACAAAGCAGGTAACGGGGCAGCTAGGGTGCTTAAAGGAGACTCCCTCGACCCACGGCATCCTCTCCTGGGCTAAGATGCAGGGACTGGCAACTGGGAGACTGTCAAGACCTGGGAGGTTGGAGAGAAAAGAGAGGGAGGGGAAGAGAAAGAACGAACGTGGTTCACAAGGTGGGGCAGGGTGCAGGGAGGCCTGAGTGGCTGCTCCTGGCAATTATATAGGCACCTCCTCCTGCCCCACTTAGCTGAGCCCTGTGAAGGACCAAAAGCTGCCAGTGGCCAAGGCCTTGGCTTTGCCTGGTGCTCACCTGAGTCCTCCCCTCTACTCCCCTCTGGCCTCAATCTTTTCTTTTTCTTTTTTTTTTGAGATGGAGTCTCGCTTTGTCACCCAGGTTGGAGTGCAGTGGCCTGATCTCAGCCGACTGGCAAGCTCCGCCTCCTGGTTTCACGCCATTCTCCTGCCTCAGCCTCCAGAGTGGCTGGGACTACAAGTGTCTGCCATCATGCCCGGCTAATTTTTTGTATTTTTAGTAGAGACAGGGTTTCACCATGTTAGCCAGGATGGTCTCGATCTCCTGAACTCGTGATCTGCCTGCCTCAGCCTCCCAAAGTGCTGGTATTACAGGCGTGAGCCACCGCGACTGGCCTTTTTTTTTTTTTTTTTTTTTTTTAGATGGGATCTCACTCTGTTACCCAGGCTAGAGTGCAGTGGCGTGATTTCAGCTCACTGCAGCCTCCATCTCTTGGGTTCAAATGATTCTCATGCCTCAGCCTCCTGAGTAGCTGGGATTACAGGCACACACCATCATGCCTGGCTAACTTTTTGTACTTTTTACTAGAGACGGGGTTTTACTATATTGCACGGGCTGGTCTTGAACTCCTGACCTCAGGTGATCCGCCTGCCTCGGTCTCTCAAAGTGCTGGGATTACAGGCGTAAACCACCATGTCAGGCCCCAGTCTTTTCTTCAGAAGCCTCCTCAGCACCCCACCCCCAAACCTGAGCTTGTGAGGGTCTATCAGCCAACTCAGAGGCCTGGGCAGGGCCCCAGGGGAGGCCCCAAGATGGCCTGGCCGGGAGTGTTTGTCTGTCTCTGGTAGAGGACTGAAAACACAACAGCATTTTTCCTAAAAATCAAGTGACCCCAAGACAGCTGTCATCTCAGAGGGCTGGGCCTGCAAGACCTCCAGGACTGCTCCCAGATCTCCTGGGCCTGCCTGTCAACGAGCTCCAAGGAGTGAGGGCATCACCACCACACTACTGCCACAGTCACCCAGCCTGAATCCAGGGAACAGACCCCAGGAGAGCTGACTCAGGGCTGCCGTGGAGACAGGAGGGGCAGGACAGGGGTTGGGGTGGAGGGCGGACAACCAGGAGAAACTCAGGCCTGACCTCTACTTGATGCCAAACCTCTCCCTCCCACAAGGCCAGTGCTCAAGTTCGCCCTGGTTTATCCAAGCCAACATGTTAGGCCCCCTTGCCCATGAAGTCTTTCTTAATTCTCTCATCTGGATGGAATTAATTGGCTCATTTGTTTCTCAGCAAATATTTATTGCACCTTCCATGTGGCAGCTGATACAGAAAAGTAAAGCAATCCTTCCTTGAAGGAGGCCACATTCTACTGGAGCAGATAAAGAAATGAGTGTGAAGAATGCTGGACATACGTGTGTGTGTGCATATATGCCTATCCCGTGTCCTGGGAAATCCTTTGGTCTCAAGTAGACTGGGACACTTGGTTACCCTAGAAAAGAACAGGTTCAAAAAGAGAGAGGAAGCCAGGGATCTGGCGAATTCACTGATTAACCACATTGGGTAAATAAGCGTTGGCTGGGCAGGACACAGTGGCTCACACCTGTATCCCAACACTTTGGGAGACTGAGGCGGGAGGATCGCTTGAGCCCAGGAGTTCGAGATCAGCCCTGGCAATATGAGAGATGCCATTTGTACCAACAATTTAAAAATTAGCTGAGTGTGGTGGCACACACCCGTGGTCCCAGTTACTTGGGAGGCTGAGGTGGGAGGATCATTTGAGCCCAGGATGTTGAGGCTGCAGTGAGCCATGATCAGTACCTCTTGAACCACAGAAAGTCAGCTAGCCTGGAATTGCCCAACCAGATTTCTGGCCTTGGATTCAGTCTTTGAAGATTTTTTTTTTTCCTTTTTTCTTTTTCTTCCTTTCTTTTTTTTTTTTTTCAAGACAGAGTTTCTGATCGGGCACGGTGGCTCATGCCTGTAATCTCAGCACTTTGGGAGGCTGAGATGGGCAGATCACAAGATAAGGAGTTCGAGACCAGCCTGGCCAACATGGTGAAACCCCGTCTCTACTAAAAATACAAAAATACATGGAAATACAAAATAAATGTAAATACAAAAATACATGGAAGGTGTGGTGGCGTGCACCTGTAATCCCAGCTTACTCAGAAGACTGAGGCAGGAGAATCACTTTAACATGGAAGGCAGAAGCTGCACCACTGCACTCCAGCCTAGGTGACAAAGCGAGATCTCATCACACACAAAAAAAAAAAGACAGTTTCCTTCTGTCACCCAGACTGGAGTGTAATGGCATGATCTCGGCTCACTGCAACCCCCACCTCCCAGGCTCAAGTGATTCTGGTGCATCAGCCTCCAGAGTAGCTGGGATTATAGACATGCGCCACCACGCCCGGCTAATTTTTATATTTTCAGTAGAGATGGGATTTCACCATGTTGGCCAGGCTGGCCTCGAGCTTCTGGCATCAAGTGATCTGTTCGTCTTGGCCTCCCAAAGTGCTGGGATTACAGGCATAAGCCACCAGGCCCAATCAGAGGTGTTTTTTCATGTCACAGATAAGCCACTGCACTCCAGCCTAGGTGACAGAGTGAGACCCTGTCTTCTAAAAAAAAAAAAAAGAAGGTGGCTATAGGTGGACACAGAGAGGGTGTGTCTATGTATGGGGAAGTATTAAACCTTTCCTTTCCTTTGGAAGTGTTAGACCCACCACGCCCCTACCCCCATGGTCTTCTGATCCTGACTGCCCTTGGGCAGTTGCCCTCCATCCCTGGCTCATAGCCCCTGCACAGCCCCTCAGCAAGGCTGCAGCTCTCTGTCACCTTTCAATGACCCCTCAGAGGGGGCACACTGGGATTCCATCCCCCTTCAACAGACAGAGGCATCTGGCACCCTCCCTTTGCTGGTAGCCTAGGCCCCAGTGGAATCATGCTTTGGCGATGTCTCCAAGCAGCTGTCTTTAACCCATTTGTGTCCAGCCCACCAGCTTACTCCACGCGCACGTTGACCCCTGTACTCACATTCTGTGTCCCTGTAGAGCCTCAAACACCCTCGAGGCGGGTCAGGGCAGCTTCGGCTAGAGACAACATGACTCTTAGTGTATTCCCCTCTGAGAAGAGACCCAGGAGCGCCCCCCCACCCCCAGCCGAGACAGGGTCAGGAGGAGCAGCAATGTTGTTCTACCGATGCCACGCGTCCACCAGACCCCACGCCTGCCCGCTAGCCACCGTCACGCTCAATGCCGCCTCTGTTGTAAGGCTCCTTGTGAAAAGCCCCTGTGTTGCGGCTCCCGGCTCCAGCGAGGTCTTTGGCACAAGGTCTCCATTCATACCAGGCTCGCCTTTCTTGGCCACACAGGCAGCCCTTGCTCCGAGAGGAAAGCTGCTGGGTGCAGGGTGGATCTTCCCCCTTGGCTCCCAGAGAGGCCAAGACATGCTGCCTGAATTCCCTCTCTCCACCCAGTGCCGCCTTCTGTCTGCCTCCTGGGAAATCTTGACACCAGCTCAGAGGGACAGGGCTGAGGAATACCCTGACTACCCCTCTGCCGGCCATCATCTGAGCCCCTGGCTCCACGAAATGTCAGCGAGAGGACATGCACAGACAAAGCGTACAGACAAAACTTTCTCCCTCTTCCGATGAGCTAGGGGATAAAAAGAGCCCTCTAAAAGACACCTATCTCTAGGGACTGAATAGAGAGTCAGGGCTGAGGAATGAGGCTGCGGACAGGGATTTTATCAGGCTAGCGAGTTAGCCGCCTGGCTTTCTGAAGCACATGCGGTTTGGTGAGTCGGAGTCCTTCGCTATTCTGCAGACCATTCGTGTCCCAAGCAACAGAACACAGCAGTGGCTCTCAAACTTGAATGTGCCTCAGAGTCACCCAGGGGACTTATTAAAACCCGGAGGCCGGGCGCAGTAGCTCACGCCTGTAATCCCAGCACTTTGGGAGGCCAAGGTGAGCGGATCACCTGAGGTCAGGAGTTCAAGACTAGCCTGATCAACATGAAGAAACTCCATCTCTACCAAAAATACAAAATTAGCCGGGCGTGGTGGCACATGCCTGTAATCCCAGCTACTCAGGAGGCTGAGGCAGGAGAATCGCTTGAATCTGGGAGGCGGAAGTTGCAGTGAGCTGAGATCATGCCATTGCACTCCAGCCTGGGCAACAAGAGCGAAACTCCGTCACAAAAAAAAAAAAAAAAAACCCAGGCCGGGCATGGTGGCTCACGCCTGTAATCCCAGCATTTTAGGAGGCTGCAGCAGGAGGATGGCTTGAGCCCAGGAGTTTGAGACCAGTCTGGGCAACATAGTGAGACCCTATCTCTACAAAAAATAAAAAAATAAGCCAGGCACGGTAGCTCATGCCTGTAGTTCCAGCCACTAGGGAGGTTGAGGTGGGAGAATCACTTGAGCCAGGAGTTCAAGACCAGCCTGGGCAACATAGTCAGACCCTATTAGACTTCCCTTGGTCCCTACAACCTATAAGGTGAGTAGTCGTTATTCCCATTTCACAGGAAACAAGAGGCCCTAAGGTCCATCACTGGCCCAAGGGTAAGCAACTAACAGAGTGGCAAGCAGCGCAGGTTCTGAGGCCGGGTCGCCCGACACCAAGAGGGGAGGTGGAGTTTGTCAAAAAGCTTCCAAGAGGAAAAGTGACCCAAGCCACAAGGCGAATGCAGTGAGCAGGATGTGCAGTGAAGAAGGCGTGGGGAGTTTGTGAAATGTCATATTGAAATCGGGGGTGTGGGATAATTGAGAAGTGTGGTGGATGTGGGTGGCCAGGTCAAAAGGCCACATCAAAGGGCCTCGCAGGGTGAGTTGTAGAGGCTGGGAGGAGGACACCCTGGCTGCGGGGGGCCTTCGGGGCCACACCAAGGTCCCTGGGCCAGGCACTGCAGCTATAGCCTGCTACTGCAGAGTCTGAAGTTGGCAATAGCACCACTAAGTCAGTACTTCAGGGAAAGTATTCTGTCTGCCAGAGGGGAGCAAAAAGAGCTGGAGGCAAGTTCACCAACCAGGCGGGTACTGGCAGAGAGGGAGGCGACTCCCCTAATATTGTCATGTGGTAACTGGAACAGCCCTCTACGGGTTGTGTACTCCATTTCTTATCACTCCCAACCTCTCCCCTAAGATTATTTATGAGTTGTCATCTTCTGTGCTTTTTCTCACCGTCTGAGGGATCCTCGTGACCCCCAAAGAACTCGATGTCCTGCAGAGAAGGGAGAAGAGGTCACGGTGAAATAAGCTGGCAGAGTGAGGGCCGGCAGACATTTACCCAGATGGCCAAGGACCCCTGCCACATCAAGCGTCACTCAGTCTCTTCAAGACGTCTTACAGAGAGAATTCTTGGGACTCTTTCCCTGTCTCTTTTTCAATCCTTATGATAGAACAGCAGCTTATTCTTTTTTGTTCAGCCTCCAAAGGAGAAGAACAAAAGAGCCCTGAGCCAAGTGAGTGCTCCTCCTAAAGGGTCCTCGGAAAGTGAACAAGTTTCCACCGCCCCGGCGCAGGTGGGGTGTTTTGTCTGCTCGACCCGCCCGCCCAGGGGCTGCTCCCACTGGGGACATGAGTCCAAGAGTGTGCACTGCCTGATGGAAACGTCCCTGCCATGTACCGGCAGAACCATGCACAAGGCCCATCAGTCAGCCGGGTCACAGAAGTATCTTCTTACATGAGGACAAGTGCATGGGCTGAGTGGGGCCATGCCTGATTTCATTTCTCCTCATCCAGGCTTTTAGTGAGTGGGCAACAGGCCAAGCCGGGCCTGGAGGAGAAAGTCGCCATTCCCATCCATGGCGCCTGTGGAGCACAGCCAGAGGTGGGGGGAGATGCCGTTTGAAGGAGGCTCTTTGGAAATTCTTCACATTTTTTGGCTTTTGTCTCTGGGCATTGAGATGGAGACCCACATTTTACTCTGCGGAGAGTTCCCAGTCTTCCTTTGCATTCAAAAGGAAGATCCTGGAAGAGAGCTGAAAGAATTCTGCGGCTTTTTCATCTCAATGACCAATGGAGTCATTTAGGGGGTAGGGGGTCCAGCGAGATTTGTTTCACTGCATTTCCCTTTCTGTCTATAGCCCCAGCCCCAGGCCCAGGTCCTAAGTGATGTAAATGTGATGCTCTTTCTGGGAAGAGCAGCTCTCCCAGACTCCCTGGGTTCTCGGGTGAATGTGACAGGGAGCCTGGACACCTGGGTTCTGAGGACTCTGCAGGACCTCAGGCAAACCACCGTGAACTTGGAAGCCACATTTCCACCACCTCCCGGCATGGAGGAGAGTTTGGCCACATCCTCTGACTTCCCATCCAGGGAGCAGTGAGGGCACCCATGGTGATAGTCATGGTGTGTTCAGTGTGGGAACATGAATAAGAGGCGGGGACATCACGGATAAGTTCCATCAAGAGCTTAGCCAGAAGCTAACCTCAGCCAGGAATTTCAGATTTCCACATATCTCTCTGTCCAGCAAGCCTTTTGCAGTTGTGAAGGAGGATCTCTGTTACCAATCTGAGATCCCTATCCTTTCATTCCTAGATGAATTGCTCATCCCTCTCCCACCAGATGCCACTTTGCTTCCAAATCAACAAGCAACTAGTGATTCACAAGCAACTGGGAGAGGAGGAAGCTGGGAGGCTGCCCATGAATACCATCCTTTGACTGTCTCTTCTCACTGTCTTCCTGATTCTGGGACTCCAGATCACCTATACTCTGCAGGGCTTATGTTTTCTATTGTTTTTCTATGACTGAGAAAGGGGTCGCTTGAGCCACCCTATCCTTTTTGTGACCAAAATAAAGTCTTTATCAAGGGCCCAAAGGAGAGATCTTACAGAAAATGGGGCACATATTCCTTTAACTGTTCTCCAGTACCCTCTCATCAGCCTTCTTAGAGATCCTTGTACCTATCGTCAGGTTTTGTCCCCACCCACAGAACTGATCCCCCACCAAGGGGAAAAACTAGCCTAGGTGGAGAGGCACCAGCCTTTAATACATGAGTCTGCCAGGGCATCATTAACTTACTGCAGGGCCTCAGGGGAATCACTTAGCCTCTCAGCTTCAGCTTTCTCCAGCAAAAAAGGAAAAGGTTGGACTAGAAAACTTCTAAGATTCCTTCCAGACATGGCAGCCCTAAGGCTCAAGTGTGAGCTCTACCTTTTTTTTTTTTTTTTCTTGCTCTGTCACCCAGGCTGGAGTGCAGTGGCACAATCTTGGCTCACTGCATCCTCGACTTCCCAGGCTCAAGCAATCCTCCCACCTCAGCCTCCCAGAGCTCCACGTCTTACTGCAGGACAACTTATCCATTTCCTTCTTCAGCTGTTCAGGTACTGGCCCTGCCCCTGGGGCCTGGCTATGGCTGCAACACAGTAAGGATCCAATTCCTTTGCGGCTCAACCCTCCTGTGGGTGGCTACACAGTGCAAACCACGGACAGACAATAGCCATCTCTCTGTGCAATGTGGGCCCTGATGAGACAGGCCATTTCTCCAGGCTCTGACCAGTGTCACAGCACTGTAAAGACACCCCTCTCAGGGCCACTGCCCCAGTGTTCCCGGAGGGGGGTCCTTTCTGAGTGCTGGAGCCACAGCCTAAACAGACGCTTAGAACTTGTCTGCATTTTGGCAACTTCTCCAACAGTATTTCTATTGCTTTTTTTTTTTTTTTTTTTTTTGGCTTTTGCTTTTCAAATTTAGAAAACACATTTTCCTATGAAAATGGATTATACTGGCTGGGCGTGGTGGCTCACCCCTGTAATCCCAGCACTTTAGGAGGCCAAGGTGGGTGGATCAGCTGAGGTCAGGAGTTCAAGACCAGCCTGGCCAACATAGCAAGACCCTGTCTCTACTAAAAATACAAAATCATCCGGGCGTGGTGGCACGCGCCTATAGTCCCAGCTACATGGGAGGCTGAAACAGGAGAGTCGCTTGAAACTGGGAGGCAGAGGTTACAGTGAGCCAAGATCCTGCCACTGCACTCCAGCCTGGGTGACAGAGCAAGACTCCATCTCAAAAAGAAAAGAGAGAGAGAGAGAGAGAGAAAGAAAATGGATTATATTGACTCAAATTTAGAAAACAGTTTCCTCTGAAAATGGATTATATTGACTCCCGTCGGCCCCTCCTTTCTTGAGATAAGCCCAGCAACTCCTTTACAATGAAATCCTGATCATCGGGAAAATGGCCTTTTCCTTTTTGTAGCAGACAGCTCAGCTTCCCACATCAAGGGACAATGCAGTGTTCACTTCCACTAGCCTGGCTCCACTTGAGCTGCAAGCTCCCTAGAGCCCTGTGCTTGCTTCGGTGAATGATTGTGTGCCACTGTGTGTGTTGCTTCATGTGAGTGTTTATCTCTGTGTCTGTGTCTCTATCTCTGGCTCTCCCTACATGTGGCTCTCTGTGGCTCTCAGAGGATCTCTCTTTCCCGCACTGTCTGTCAAGGCGTGTGTTGGCGTGTTTGTCTCTCCATCTGCACAGGTCTCTCTGGGCTGTGCACAGATGCTCCTGTTACTCCAGTAGAGTCAGCCCACTTTCCCCTTCCATTCACTGCCAAATTTCAAGTTTTTCTGGAGGTAACCAGTGGTGGCTCGGAGCCCAGGAGCAGCCTCTTTTCTGAACCTGTGCCTTCCCGGAAATCTGAGTCAGCACAGCCAAACTCCCTCCAAAACACAACTCCGATGACAGGAGGATGTGTGGGTGAGGAGCCCTTCACCAAGTCTCCACAGGATGACACAGGAGAGATTTTATCCCATATGCCATCACATCAGAAAAATTCAATCACACGTCCCAGGTAGAAGACTCGGCTCTCTCATTAGAATTCTTCTGAAAGTGTCGCTTTTATTGTGTAGTTGACACCAGAAGACCTGGCTCACCTGCAGCCCCCTTTAAAAACACCACCTGCTCCTTGGGACCTGCGGCAGTTGGGCCACAGCTGATTGGACCAAGGGTGGGCACCTGACCTGGATGCTGCTGCTCTATTGGTTGGCCGGTGTCCAAGAGATGGTGATTACCTGAGCCAATCAGGTTCTCCTGCAGCCAATGCCCAGTGGGACCCAAGTGACGGTTGGCAGAGAAGCAGAATGGCCCTGGAAGGAAAGCAGGGACGGGAGGGATGGAGCCATGAGGCCGCAAAGGAGAGGAGGCTCAGTGCTCTCTCCCCAGAATGAGAAGCTGCAGGTGCAAGGCTGTACAGCTCCGGGCTCTGTTACAGTACTTCTCTGCATCCCTACCTAGCAGGTGCCACAGGACACATTGGGTTACTGATACATCCTGTTAAATGGCACCTGGATGGATTGCTGAAACACCTCCTTGCCTTTTGGGGGCTCAGAAACTGATACCCCAAAATATGGCGAGGCGACATGCAGAACTGCGGAAGCCTCAAGGTCTCTCTGACCTTTTCCCCACTCCCATCGTGTCTCCCAAAGAAGCTGAAGTTCCTTTATGTGCCTGAGATCCAGATAATTGTTTTTTTCTTCCCCTTTCTGTAAGACCAAGAATATAACCACACCTGAACAGACCCTTTTGCTGTCAAAGAGAACTATTTCTGGTTAATCTCTGTTTCCTGATCTATTCATTCTCCCCAGTAATCCCCCCAACAGAATTCCTGTTCTCCCCCGTCCATAACTTGTTTTGTCAGGTTGGAATACAAGCTTTTGAATCTCACTGGGCGAGGGGGGTCTTCATGCTGCGGGCTCCCGTGTCTACATGTTAAATAAATGTGTACATCTTTTCTCCTATCAATCTGCTTCATGTCAGTGATTTTCAGGAAAACTTCATAGGGCCAAGGGGAAAGCTCTTCCCTAAACCCTCAAATCACATCCACTCTCCAAAAGGCCAGCACTCAGCTGATTTCTGCTCTTACTGCTTGGGAAGATCCCTGGATCCCTTGGAAGCCAGCCTTCAAGAGCCTTGTTGGCTGTTTTCTTTTGTTTCTTGTTTGTTTGTTTGTTTGTTTGTTTGTGTTGTTGTTGTTGTTTGAGGCGGAGTTTCGCTCTTGTTACCCAGGCTGGAGTGCAATGGTGTGATCTTGGCTCACCACAACCTCCGCCTCCTAGGTTCAAGCGATTCTCCTGCCTCAGTCTCCCAACTAGCTGGGATTACAGTCATGCGCCACCATGCCCGGCTAATTTTGTATTTTTAGTAGAGACGGGGTTGAGAAACACCGTTGGTCAGGCTGGTCTCGAACTCCCGACCTCAGGTGATCCATCTGCCTTGGTCTCCCAAAATGCTGGGATTACAGGCATGAGCTACCATGCCCGGCCTGTTGCCTATTTTCATGTGTTATATGTACAGGTTAGGTGTGCTGCTCAGTGGGGTGTCTGGTACCCTTCCTTGAATGACAGTCTGTGTAACTGAGGCCCTGAGGGAAGTTTGGATCAATTTCCCATGTACACATTTGAGGTCGGGGTAAACACGGCTGAGAGGCTTTCCTCTCCCTTCATGTCTTTCTCATACCATCACTTGAAGACAGTTCTTCCCCCAGTACCCAATCAAGTGAAATCCTGGATCTCTTTGTCTTTGAATATCAAGGGCCATCCACAGAGTACCTACTACCTTGTTGGGTCGCATGAGTTCCCTCCACCCAATGTGCTCCACTCTGGCTGGGCCATACAGTTAAAGGGGAGTGAAGCTGGAGAAGAATGTGTGGACGTTTGAGGCTTTCATCTCTTAAACAAATAGCAAATTCCTCTGGGCTGCCTGTGCTGGAATTAAACAATGATGTGTTCAGGGAGGCTCTAAGGCGTTCCCTTAGCAACGCCCAGGCTGTTTTCAGGCAAGATCTAGTTAAAGAGGAAAGAGAACAAAAATAATAAAGGGACGGGTCTGGATGGAGTCCAGGAAAGGGGGTCTTTTGGCTGAATGTGTGTGTTTTGTGTTCTGATGTGTTTGCAGTCCTCCTTTATGCTAAGTTTCCTCTCGCCTTCCCTGATACGTCTCACTGTTGCGAGGTGGGCTCACTGGAATACTAATGGAGGCTAAGAAGAGCACACGCTACACAGGGGGACCAGTTAGGTAGGGAAAGATGTCACAGCTGGGACTACCTAAGGGAAAAGTGACACATATGAAACCTGCTAGGCTGGCTCTTGCTATCATAAAGGTCATGGGAGGAAGAGGGTGAGTGGCCAGGCTCCTCAAAGGTGCTTGGGCCTTAGGCAGGGCAGAGGCCTGTATGGTAGAAAACCATCAGACCCTACTCACAGTGTGATCTGTGGACAGCAGCAAAGCCATCCCCTGGGAGCTTGACAGCAATGCAGAATGTCAGGCCACCCCAAGCACGCTGAAGCAGGGTAGGTATTTTGACAAGACACCCAGGCGATGAATGCATGCCTGTAGTTAGAGAAGCAGAGCCCTTTCTCTGTCTCTCCCAGGATTCTGCAAATCAGGTTTGTTTGTTTATTTGTTTGTTTGTTTGTGACAGTCTGGCTCTGTCACCTAGGCAGGAGTGCAGTGGCTCGATCTCTGCTACGTGCAATCTCCACCTCCCAGGTTCAAGTGATTCATGTGCCTCAACCACCCAGGTAGCTGGGATTACAGGCGTGCACCACCACTCCCCGGTAATTTTTTTTTTTTTTTTTTTGAGACGGAGTCTCACTCTGTCGCCAGGCTGGAATGTAACGGTGTGATCTCGGCTCACTGCGACCTCTGCCTCCCAGGTTCATGCCATTCTCCTGCCTCAGCCTCCCAAGTAGCTGGGACCACAGTCGCCCGCCACCACGCCCAGCTAATTTTTTGTATTTTTAGTAGAGACGGGGTTTCACTGTGTTAGCCAGGATGGTCTCGATCTCCTGACCTCAAGATCCACCCACCTCGGCCTCCCAAAGCGCTGGGATTACAGGCGTGAGCCACAGCCCCTGGCCAATGTTTTGTATTTTTAGTAGAGACAGGGTTTCACCATGTTGACCAGAGTGGTCTTGAACTCCTGGCCTCAAGGGATCTGCCTGCCTCGGCCTCCCAAAGTGCTGAGATTACAGACATGAGCCGCTGCACCTGGTGGGATCCTGCAAATTTATCACCACCTTTCTAGAGTCAAAGTGGACTACTAAGGCAAGGTGGCAATTCCACATAAAACCAAGCAGATTCAGTTTGCTGATTGATAATGCAGTTTTGGGGGGTGTGTGTGTGTGCACGCACACGTGTGTGTGTGTTTTGAGACAGGTCTTACTCTATTGCCCAGGCTGGAATGCAATGGCGCAATCTCAGCTCACTGTAACCTCTGCCTCGTGCATTCAACCAATTATCCCACCTCAGCCTCCAGAGTAGCTGGGATTATAGGCTCACGCCACCATGCCCAACTGATTTTTTTTTTTTTTTTTTTTTTGAGACAGAGTTTCACTCTTGTCACCCAGCCTGGAGTGCAATGGCACAATCTTGGCTCACTGCAACCTCCACCTCATGGGTTCCAGCAATTCTTCTGCCTCAGCCTCCCTAAGTAGCTGGGATTACAGGTGCCTGCCACCACACCCAGCTAATTTTTTTGTATTTTTGGTTGAGATGGGGTTTCTTTTTTTTTTTTTTTTTTTTTTTTTTTTTTTTTTTTTTTTTGAGACGGAGTCTAGCTCTGTTGCCCAGGCTGGAGTGCAGTGGCCGGAGCTCAGCTCACTGCAAGCCCCGCCTCCCGGGTTCACGCCATTCTCCTGCCTCAGCCTCCCGAGTAGCTGGGAGTACAGGCGCCCGCCACCTCGCCCGGCTAATTTTTTTTGTATTTTAGTAGAGACGGGGTTTCACCGTGTTAGCCAGGATGGTCTCGATCTCCTGACCTCGTGATCCGCCCGTCTCGGCCTCCCAAAGTGCTGGGATTACAGGCTTGAGCCACCGCGCCCGGCTGAGATGGGGTTTCACCGTGCTGGCCAGGCTGCTCTTGAACTCCTGACCTCAGGTGATCCACCTGCCTCGGCCTTCCAAAGTGCTGGGATTACAGCATGAGCCACTACGCCTGGTCAATTTTTGTATTTTTAATAGAGACGTGGTTTCACCATGTTGGCCAGGCTAGCCTCGAACTCCTGACCTCAAGTGATCTGCCCACCCTGGCCTCCCAAAGTGCTGGGATTACAGGCCTGAACCACTGCACCCGGCCTTGGTGGGTTTTTTTTTGTTTTTTTTTTTTTTTGAGACGGATTCTCCTTTCCGTCGCCCAGGCTAGAGTGCACGGATCTCAGCTCACTGCAAGCTCCGCCTCCCGGGTTCATGCCATTCTCCTGCCTCAGCCTCCTGAGTAGCTGGGACTACAGGCGCCCACCACCTCACCCGGCTAGTTTTTTGTATTTTTAGTAGAGACGGGGTTTCACTGTGTTAGCCAGGATGGTCTCGGTCTCCTGACCTGGTGATCCGCCCATCTCAGCCTCCCGAAGTGCTGGGATTACAGGCTTGAGCCACCGCGCCCAGCCTTGGTGGGTTTTTTAACATCGATTTTCTGTGATCATGATGACAAAGATGATGCTGATGGTGAAGATGACATGGGTTGAATTGTGCCCCCTGCAAAAAGATATGTTCAAGCCCGAAGCCCTGGGACCTGCAAATGTGACTGTATTTGGAAACAGGATCTTTGTGGATGTAATCAGATCATTAGGGTGGACCTCATCCAATAACTAATGTCCTTAAAAGAAGCAAGACAGCCGGGTGCGGTGGCTCACACCTGTAATCCCAGCACTTTGGGAGGCTGAGGCAGGCGGATCACGAGGTCAGGAGATTGAGACCATCCTGGCTAACACGGTGAAGCCCCATCTCTACTAAAAATACAAAAAATTAGCCAGACGTGGTGGCACATGGCTGTAATCCCAGCTACTCAGGAGGCTGAGGCAGAAGAATTGCTTGAACCCAGGGGGCGGAGGTTGCAGTGAGCCGAGATTGCGCCACTGCACTCCAGCCTGGGCAACAGAGCAAGACTCCATCTCAAAAAAAAAAAAAAGCAAGAGATTTGGACACAGACACACAGGGAGAATGCCATGTGATGATGGGGGCAGAGATGTGTCACCTCTCAGAGTGATGGTGTCACAGCCAAGGAGTGACAGGGATTGATGACAGCTGTCAGAAACTAGGAGACAGGCATGAAACAGATTTTCTCTCAGATTTCCCAAGAAGGAACTAACCGTGCCAACACCTCAGTTTCAGACTTCTGGCCTCCAAATTGTGGGACAATAAATTTATGTTATTTGGAGCCACCCAGCTTACAGTTCTTTGTTCTGGCAATCCTAACAAACTAATAGATAGTTTCCTCTCTTAAAGCACTTTTATATGCATTTTCTTGTGAAAGCAGAGGCAAAGAAGCATTTTAACACTTTACAAACAAGAAAGCCCCTTTAGCTGGGCATGGCAGCTCAGCCTGTAATCCCGGATATTCAGGAGGTTGAGGTGAGGGGATTGCTTGAGCCCAGCAGTTTGAGGCTACAGTGAGCTATGATCACACCAACGCACTCCAGCCTAGGTGACAGAGTAAGACCCCGTCTCAAAAAATAAATAAATTCTTTTTTTTTTTTTTTTGATACGGAGTTTTGCTCTTGTTGCTCAGGCTGGAATGCAATGGTGTGATCTTGGCTCACCGCAATCTCCACCTCCCGGTTCAAGCGATTCTCCTGCCTCAGCCTCCCGAGTAGCTGGGATTACAGGCATGTGCCACCATGCCCAGCTAATTTTTTGTATTTTTAGTAGAGATGGGGTTTCATGATGTTGGCCAGGCTGGTCTCAAACTCCCAACCTCAGGTGATCTGCCCTCCTTGGCCTCCCAAAGTGCTGGGATTACAGGCGTGAGCCACCGCACCCAGCCAAAATAAATAAATTCTTAAAGAAAGCTGCTTTATTACTCTGAGAAGTCACAAAGTAATGGTCCTAAGGCCACAGAGTGGGGAAGTCATGAAGATGGGCCTGTGCAGAGAAGTTCACACTCTGGGGATGGGGGCCTGCTGCCTGGCCTGTGCATCTGACCCTCGGTAGCTGCCCCAGACCTGAGACCACCAAGGACTCTGAGTGGGAGGGAAGAACAGTGTCATGGGGCTCATTCCAAAGTGAAGATCCCACAGCTCCTCTTCCATCTGTATCACATGGGCTCACAGGTGCTGTCTGCAATGTGTGTCCCAGCTCAAAACTGGATGTACCAGCCTGGGCAACATAGCGAGACTCCATCTCTACAGAAGATCCAAAATTAGCCGGGCCTGCTGGCGCTCGCCTGTCGTTCAGCTACTCGACAGGCTGAAGTGAGAGGATTGCTTGAGCCCAGGAGGTCAAGGCTGCAGTGAGCCATGATTGCACTGCACTCAGCCTGGGTGATAGAGCAAGACCCTGGCTTAAAAAACAAACAAACGAAAAAAATTGACATAACCCAAGTATGCATCCTACATGTGGTCCAGAAATTCTAACTGGAGTTATCAAACATCACTTCACCTCCATAGTGACATTGCCCTGAAGCCCCCAGATCCTGTTTTATTTTCCTCCTAACACTTAACCTCACCCACAATGCTCCTGCCTATTAACTTAATTTCTGTATATTTCCTGTCTCCCTTAATAGAATGTAAATTCTGGTCCCCAGAACAGAGCCTTGTCCATGACAGGCCCTCCACAAATAATGGGAAGAGAACCTGTTAAAAATAAAATATAATGGCATTTGCATGTACTGAAATGTTAAGCGGCCACTGAGAAGAAGGAGTTAGATCCACGTAGTCAGTCCACGGGAAGATGGCCATGATATCACTGGGGCGGGGGAGCATGTTGAAGAGTCATATACATTGTATGATCCTGGTTTTGAAATATATATATATATATATGTGCAAATATTCATGGGTTTTTATTATTTTTTATGTGGAGACAGATTCTCTCTACGTTGCCGAGGCTGGTCCCAAACTCCTGGCCTCAAGCAATCCTCCAGCCTTCCAAAGTTCTGGGATTACAGGCATAAGCTACCGTGCCTGGACAGTACTTTTGTGTATATATATGTACACACAAATACATATGTTTAGATATATATTATGTATTTGTATATGTACGTGTCTATATATGTATGTGTGTGTATATACATACATATATAAAGAGAGAGGGGACAGATATACACTAACTATTACAGTGTGTGAAAGGAAAATAAAAACTTGGGATTCCAATTCACTCTGCCAAAAGGAAAAAATTAAGCTGAAAGCTGAGTCATGGAAGAAACTGCCATTCCTTTTGTTCCTAAGCAGACAGTAGCTACAGATAAAAGATCAAACATCTCCACAGGCAGCTACTCTATGTTCACCTTATCTTACGTAAAGTTCTGATTGACTGAGTGCAAGACAAATACAAAATTGACTATTCCCCAATTATTCCTTTTCTCTTGCAACATGTGGATTATGGTACCCACCTTTTCTCCCCTGCAGCCTGCTTTTCCTCTTTAAATATTGAAATCCTCAAAATCATCCTTGGAGAGAAACATAGAACACAGACCTTTTTTGTGACTTTCCGTGTTTTTCTCCTGGGCTGTCTTAACCTTGGCAAAATAAACTTCTAAATTGATTGAGACCTGTCTCAGATTTTTGTTTTTGTTTTTGTTTTTTTTTTTTTTTTTTGAGGTGGATTCTCACTCTATTGCCCAGGCTGGAATGCAATGGCATGATCTTGGCTCGCTGCAACCTCCGCCTGCCAGGTTCAAGCAATTCTCCTGCCTCAGCTTCCCGAGTAGCTGGGATTACAGGCACCTGCCACCATGCCTGACTAATTTTCGTATTTTTAATAGAGACGGGGTTTCACCATGCTGGCCAGGCTGGTCTTGAACTCCAACCACAGGGATCAGCCTGCCTTGGCCTGCCAAAGTGCTGGGATTACAGGCGTGAGGCACCACGCCAGGCCCTGTCTCAGAATATTTTTTTTTTTTTGGCTTACAAGTGGCTACCTCCTGGAGGTGGAGAGGAAGGGAGCATGGTGGGAGCCAGAAACCAGGGACCAGGGCCAGGCTAAAGGAGGCAAAGCATAAGGCCAGTTACTTGCTGAGGGAGAAAATGTGCCAGAGTGAGAAGAGGGACATGAGGGAGGAAGACCAAGGACAAATTCTACCTCTGTGGCTCTTTGGCCAAGGGTTGGCTAACTAGGCCGCTGATCTGGGGATAATCTCTTGTGCATTTTCCTTTTTGTTTGTTTTTGAGACAAAGTCTCACTCTGTTGCCCAGGCTGGAGTGCAATGGCATGATCTCGGCTCACTGCAACCTCCGCCTCCCAGGTTCAAGTGATTCTCTTGCCTCAGCCTCCCGAGTAGCCGGGATTACAGGCATGAACCACCATACCTGGCTAATTTTTGTATTTTCAGTATAGACAGGGTTTCACCATTTTGGCCAGGCTGGTCTCGAACTCCTGGCCTCAAGTGATCCGCCCTCCTCAGCCTTCCAAAGTACTGGGATTACAGGCGTGAGCCACCGTGCCCAGCTTCCCTTTTTCCACTCCTGCTGCTGTTTCATTGTGCATGCCTGGGCAGGGTGACAGTTTGCAGAATCAGCAGGCAGGGCTAGAGCAACCTTTCCTCCCCTATGGGACATAAGGGAGCTGCTTTCCCCCATGGACTTCTAGGCTCTTTGCTGAAAATCAGTAATGGAAGTGTTGACAAGCGGGTATGAGGGAAGGTCTGGTGTGTGCATTAGGGTAGGAGGAAGAGGGTGACCAGAGGGACTTGCTGAGAAGGCCACGCAGGAGTGGGCCCCGCCTCATCAGACCTCAGGCTCACCTTCCCATCCTCCAGGTGACCAAAAGGCTCGCAGGGTGTCTCTCTGCCTCTCCCTAACACAAACAAGCACAAGCAGAGATCCCTGCCCCAGAGGAGAGTGCAGTGTGACAGGCTCTTTTTTTCCTGAGACAGAGTCTTGCTCTGTGGCCCAGACTGGAGTGCAGTGGTGTGATCTTGGCTCACTGCAACCTCTGCTTTTCGGGTTCAAGCAACTCTCCTGCCTCAGCCTCCCAAGTAATGGGATTACAGGTTTCCATCACCACACCCATCGAGTTTTTGTATTTTTAGTAGACAAGGTTTCACCATGTTGGCCAGGCTGGTCTCCAACCTCTGACTTCAAGTGATCTGCCCACCTCAGCCTCCCAAAGTGCTGGGATTACAGGCGTGAGCCACCGCACCCAGCCATGACAGAGGTTGTTGAAAGTCCAGCACAAACACTGTAAAAGTATTGCTATTTCTCCCCAACCTTGCCAGCATCTGTTGCTTCTTGACTTTTTAAAAATCGACATTCTGACTGGTGGGAGATGGTATCTCATTGTGGTTTTGATTTACATCAGTGGTGTTGAGTTTTTTTTCGTATGTTTTGTTGGCTGCATGTATGTCTTTTTTTGAGAGGTATCTGTTCATATCCTTTGCCTACTTTTTAACGTGGTTGTTTGTAAATTAGTTCAACCATTGTGGAAGACAGTACAGCAATTCCTCAAAGATTTAGAACCGGAAATACCATTTGACCCAGCTATCCCGTTACTGGTTATATATCCAGAGGAATATGAATCATTCTATTATAAAGATACATGTATGCATATGTTCACTGCAGCACTATTCACAATAGCAAAAACATGGAATCAACCCAAATGCCCATCATTGATAGACTGGATAAAGAAAATGTGGGCTGGGCACGGTGGCTCACTCCTGTAATCCCAGCACTTAGGGAGACTGAGGAGGGCAGATCACCTGAGGTCAGGAGTTCGAGACCAACCTGACGAACATGGAGAAACCCCACCACTACTGAAAATACAAAATTAGCCGGGCATGGTGGTGCATGCCTGTAATCCCAGCTTCTCAGGAGGCTGAGGCAGGAGAGTCGCTTGAACCCAGGAAGCAGGGGTTGCGGTGAGCCGAGATTGCGCCATTGCAGTCCAGCCTGGGCAACAAGAGCAAAACTCCATCTCAAAAAAAAAAAAAAAAAAAAAAAAAAAAAAAAAAAAAGTGGTACATCCGCACCATAGAATACTATGTAACAAGATCATGTCCTTTGCAGGAAGATGGATGGACCTGGAAGCCATTATCCTCAGCAAACCAATTCGTGACCAGCAAACACTGTGTTCTCACTTAGAAGTGGGAGCTGAACAATGAGAACCCATGGATACTGGGAGGGGAACAACACTTGGCCACTGGCTAGGGCTGTGAGCCCAAGCAAGGGGCTTCCCTTCTCCCCAGCAGGAGTAGCACCTGTTTGCCTGGTCTAAAGGTTGCTGTGGAGGGCAGTTGGAGCAGGGGTCTAGCAAAGAGGTTGAGAACACAGTCTCTGGAGCCAGATTCCTTGACTTTTCAACCCATTACCTGTGTGACCCTGGAGAAGTTACTTAATCTCCCAGTGCCTCAGTTTTCTCACATGTAACACGGGGATAATAATAATAGTACCTACTTCATAGGGTTATTATGAGGATTAAGTATATTAATACACGTAAAGCGTCTAAAACAGTCTCTGCCTATTAAGATCATGTCTGCAAAGCTCTTTGCAGAATACCTGACTCTGGATAACACTCAATACTGAAAAAATAGAGGGAGATTATGGGCCAGGTGGTGCACAAGCCTGGAGTCCCAGGTACTTGGGAGGCTAAGATGAGAGGTTCACTTGAGCCCAGGAGTTTGAGAAAATGCAGGAGAGGCCAGTCACAGTGGCTCATGCCTGTAATCCCAGCACTTTGGGAAGTCCAAGCAGGTGGATCATTTGAGGTCAGGAGTTCAAAACCAACCTGGCCAACATGGCTAAAAATTCAAAAATTAGCCAGGTGTGGTGGCGTGTGCCTGTAATCCCAGCTACTCGGGAGGCTGAGGCAGTAGAATCGCTTAAACCTGGCGGCAGAGGCTGCAGTGAGCCGAGATCACACCACTGCACTCCAGCCTGGGTGACAGAGCAAGATCCTGAAAAGAAAGCAAGCAAGAAAGATGTAGAATATCTTTGTGAGTTAAAACTGGAAAGGAAATCTTTTTTTTTTTTTTTTTTTTTGAGACAGAGTTTTGCTCTTATTGCCCAGGCTGGAGTACAATGGCGTGATCTCGGCTCACCGCAACCTCTGCCTCCCAGGTTCAAGCGATTCTTCTGCTTCACCCTCCCCAGTACCTGGGTTACAGGCATGAGCCACCTTCCCTGGCTAATTTTGCATTTTTTTTTTTTTTTTTTTTTTTTAGTTCTCCATGTTGGTCAGGCTGGTCTCGAACTCCTGACCTCAGGTGATCTGCCCGCCTTGGCCTCTTAAAGTGCTGGGCTTACAAGCGTGAGCCACCACACCCAGCGGAAAGGACATCTTTTACAAATGTTTATAGATTTTGGGGGTATAAATGGAGATTTCTTACACACATATATTATGCAGTGTAGCCTGGGCTTCTAGCATACCCATCACCCGAATAGTGCACATAGTACACAGCGGGTAAGTTCTCATCGATCACTCTCCTCCCACCCTCCCACCTTTTGGAGTCTCCAGTGTCCATTATTCCACTCTGTATGTCCATATGTACCCATCGTTTAGCTCCCACTTATAAGTGAGAATACGCAGTATTTGACTTTCTGTTTCTGAGTTATTTCACTTAAGACAATAGCCTCTAGTTCCATCCATGTTGCTGCGAAAGGTATGATTGCATTTTTTTTTTTTTTTTTTTGAGACTGAGTCTCGCTCGGTTGCCCAGGCTGGAGTGCAGTGGTGTGATCTTGGCTCACTGCAAGCTTCGCCTCCCGGGTTCACGCCATTCTCCTGCCTCAGCCTCCCAAGTAGCTGGGACTACAGGGGCCCACCACCGTGCCCGGCTAATTTTTTGTATTTTTTTTAGTAGAGACCGGGTTTCACCGTGTTAGCCAGGATGGTCTCGATCTCCTGACTTCGTGATCCGCCCGCCTCAGCCTCCCAAAGTGCTGGGATTACAGGCGTGAGCCACGGCGCCCGGCTTTTTTTTTTTTTGAGACAGAGTCTCTTTCTGTTGCCAAGACTCGAGTGCAGTGGCACAATCTGGGCTTACTGAAACCTCCGCCTCCCGGGTTCAAGCGATTCTCCTGCTTCAGCCTCCTGAATAGCTGGAGCTACAGGCATGCACCACCACGCCCAGCTAATTTTTGTATTTTTGGTAGAGACGAGGTTTCACCATACTGGCCAGGATGGTCTCCATCTCTTGACCTCATGATCCATCCACCTCAGCCTCCCAGATGGTTGGGATTACAGGCACGAGCCACCACGCCCAGCCTGATGTCATTCTTTCCTGTGACTGAGTAGTATGCCATTTGCTTTATCCAGCCCTCTGTTGATGGACATTTAGGCTGATTCCACAACTTTGTTATTGTGAATAGTGCTGCAATAAACATATGAGTGCACGCATCTTTTTGATATAATAATCTTTTTCCCTTTGGATAGATACCCAGTAGTGGTATTGCTGGATTGAATGGTAGTTCTGAGTTCTTTGAGAAATCTCCACACTGTTTTTCACCAAGGTGGTACTAATTTACATTCCCGCCAACAGCGTGCAAGTGTTCCCTTTTCTTCACATCCTCACCAACGTCTGTTGTTTTTTGACATTTTCGTAATAGCCATTCCGACTGATGTAAGATGGCATCTCATTGTGGCTGTAATCTTCATTTCCCTTATGGTTAGTGATGTTGAGCATTGTTTCATATGTTTGTTGGCCACTTGTAATGTCTTCTTTTGAGAAATATCTGTCCGTGTCCTTTGCGCACTTTTTTTAATGGGGCTACTTGTTTTTTTCTTGTTGAGCTATTTGAGTCCCTTATAGATTCCGGATATTAGTCCTTTTGTCAGATGCATGGTTTGCAAATAATCTTTCCTATTCTGTAGGTTGTCTGTTTACTGTGTTGATTATTTCTTTTGCTATGCAGAAGCTTTTTAGTTTAATTAAGTCTCATTTGTCTATTTTCGTTTTGTTGCATTTGCCTCATAAATATTTGCTGTTATTACTGTAGTCTAGTCAGGAGGAATAGAAACCCAAACTGGGGTGGGACAGTAAGAAAAGACAGTGACAAGGAAGAAGGAAGAGAACAAATGCAGTCAGTGATTGAACTTAGGGAGTGGAGAACAGGGGAGCCTGGGGAAGGCCTGGTTTCTTAGCCTGGGTGCAGGCAAGATGGCAGGAAAGCTGGGATCAGAGGCACAGGACCATTGTGGCCATGAACCTGTGAGATACTCTTTTAAACTCTTCTGCCTGAGCGGCTGATGAACGTGGAGCAATGGAAAAATACCTGTAGCAGCGCAGAACAGAGGTGAGGCAGGTGCGGGGAGGGGCAGAGCCTCCCCAGCTGGCCCAGAGAGGGCTTCCAGAGTGAGAGGTGCTTAGTCTGGACCAGCACAACGGGTCCGGGTCCTTGGAGAGTTCCAACCCATTCACCATGCTAAGCCTGGGATGGATGCGTGTGCATGCAGATGTCCAGGGAGCTCCTAGGAGGGGCTGGGGAAGGCGGCAGGGCAGAGGGTGTGGGCAGGGACATAGCCAGTAAAAGTATGTCCTTTACCCAACCCCTGAGGGATGGATCCCTCAAGGACAGAGGTGCTTTCTAGGGTGGAGAGGATGGGCAGAGCCGTCCCCAGAGAGGAAGCTGTGCAAACGCAGGCCCAGACCCAGGAAAACACCCAGCCTGTGCAGAGGAGACCAGGAGGCCCCTGAGAGAGCGAGGAGGCAAGGCGGTTAGAACGGCTGAGACCGAACTGTGAAGGTTCCCATGACAGACACTGTCAGACCTCTGAGCCCAAGCTAAGCCGTCATATCCCCTGTGACCTGCACGTATACATCCAGATGGCCTGAAGCAAGTGAAGAATCACAAAAGAAGTGAAAATGGTCAGTTCCTGCCTTAACTCTTGACATTCCACCATTGTGATTTGTTCCTGCCCCACCTTAACTGAGGGATTAACCTTGTGAAATTCCTTCTCCTGGCTCAGAAGCTCCCCCACTGAGCACCTTGTGACCCCCACCCCTGCCCGCAAGAGAAAAACCCCCTTTGACTGTAATTTTCCTCTGCACATCCAAATCCTATAAAACGTCCCTACCCCTATCTCCCTTCCCTGACTTTTTTCAGACTAGCCCACCTGCACTCAGGTGATTAAAAAGCTTTATTGTTCACACAAAGCCTGTTTGGTGGTCTCTTCACACGGACACGCATGACGGACAACACACACACACTTCACACACACCACACACTCCACACATACCACACACACCACACCACACACTTACACTACACACACATACCACACGCCACACATACACACACTGCACCACACACTCACGCTACACACTGCAGCACAACACACACAGCACACACACCACACTCTGTACCACACACTCATGCCACCCACTCACACCACACACTCAGACCACACACACATTGCAGCACCACACACACCACACCACACCACATACACCACAATCTGCACCACACACTCACACCACACATATACACGCTGCACCACACACACTACACATACCACAGACTACACACACACTGCACCACACACTACGCAAAGAACACATGCCATACACACACACTACACTCACACTACACACACACACCACACACACTCTGCACCACACACTCACACCACACATATACACGCTGCACCACACACACTACACATACCATAGACTACACACACACTGCACCACACACACTACACAAAGAACACACGCCATACACACACACTACACACACACCACACACACTTTGCACCACACACTCACACCACACATATACACGCTGCACCACACACACTACACAAAGAACACACGCCATACACACACACTACACACACACCACACACACTCTGCACCACACACTCACACCACACATATACACGCTGCACCACACACACTACACAAAGACCACATGCCACACACACACACTACACTCACACTACACACACACCACACACACTGCACCACACACTCACACCACACACTCAGACCACACACACATTGCAGCACCACACACACACACCACACTCTGCACCACACACACCACACATACATATGCCACACCACACACTTACACTACACATACACACCACACACACCATACACACACTGCACCACACAAACACTACACACACACTGCACTCTGCACCACACACTCACACCACACATATACATGCTGCACAACATACACTACACACACACCACACTCATCACACACACTGCACCACACACTCACACCACACAAACTATACTACACACACTATGCCACACTCAGACCACACACACACACACACACACACAGAACCACACACACCATACACTGGACCACAGACACACGTATAATGCACCACACACATTTCACACACACAACACCCACACATTTCACACACACAACACCCACACATTTCACACACATAGCATTTGCACATACACATACACCACCAACTACACACTACACATGCACATTACATCCTTAACTACCTAAACACGTGACAAATTACACCTGTACACTACTCATGCCCACAAGACCACCTGTCATGCACATACTACCCCTCCCCCCACACACCCCCCCCCCACACACACACTGCACCACGCTGGAGTTATGCCTCTAATAAATGTGAGCACTGACTTGTAAACAACCTGAATGAATAAAAGGTAAAAGGCTTTCAGCCTCTCATGCCACTGGTGGGCATTCAGACCCCAAATAAGGTTTGCATCTCCTGGATTTGGGGAGACCTCAGGGAACTCCGTCCCCACTTCCCATCAGCATCACAGGACTTCTCTCTGTCACTTGTGACCAGGCCAAGGTAGAAGCTGCCCCTCCCAGCTGGAGTTCCAGCCCCACAGGCCTGCTCCAGCCCCTCCTATCTCCCTCTGACGCACTTTGGCACCTTCCTGTCTTGGAGGACCCTGCCCCCAGAGGGCCCCCTCCCGCCTCTCCTTGGATAAACTCAGGTTATCTGTCCATCTGCTGGCCACTGGCCTGTTTATCTTCTTAGGGCTTTCTTCCTGAAATAGCTCAGGGTTATCTAAGCTGCGGGTGTGCCCCCGCCTGCCTGACAGCCACCTCCACCCCTCCAGGGAGATTGGTCACTCATCCCCGGCAGTCCTTCTCCTTTAATCCAGACCTGAATTCCACACTTACTAGACTAAGCTGGAGCCCTTCCTGGGGAGGCTCCGCACCTCCACCTCCATCAGGTTTCCCAACTGCCATGCATGTCCAGGACAGTACCTGATGGCTTCTGTTCTCCCTGGGGGAGGTGGTCAGGGCTCGTGAGCTCTCCAGTTACCCCTGAAAGTTGCCAAACTCAAAGCCAAGCTCATCTGAAATCCTCTACCTCTCCTACATTGCCATTCAAACAGTCACGTCAAAGACCTGGTGTCCAATAGCTCACGAGGGTGACTACAACTAACGTCAATTGATTGTCCACTTTTTTTTTTTTTTTTTGAGACGGAGTCTTTGCTCTGTCACCCAGGCTGGAGTGCAGTGGCGCGATCTCCACTCACTGCAAGCTCCGCCTCCCGGGTTTACGCCGTTCTCCTGCCTCAGCCTCCCGAGTAGCTGGGACTACAGGCGCCCGCTACCACACCCGGCTAATTTTTTTGTATTTTTAGTAGAGACAGGGTTTCACCGTGTTAGCCAGGATGGTCTCGATCTCCTGACCTTGTGATCCGCCCGTCTCGGCCTCCCAAAGTGCTGGGATTACAGGCGTGAGCCACCGCGCCCGGCTGATTGTCCACTTTAACTTAGCAAGTTAGCCAGGCAGGTGACAGGTGCCTGTAGTCCCAGCTACTCAGGAAACTGAGGTAAGAGTATTGCTTGCGCCTGGGAGGTTGAGGCTGCAGTGAGCCATGATTGCATCACTGCATTTCAGCCTGGGCAACAGAGAAAGATCCTTTCTCCAAAAAACTAAAATAGCTAGAAGCTGACAATTCAAATGTTCCTAACATAAAGGAAAAATAAATATTTGACGTGATAGATATCCCAATTACCCTGATTTGATCATCTGAATGATCAAACTATCACACATATCCCCATTATTAGCCACCATGCTCGGCTGATTTTTTTAAATTTTTATTAAAGACTCTGTTGCCCAGGCTGGTTTCAAACTCCTGGCCTCAAGCGACCCTCCTGCCTCAGGCTCCCAAAGTGCTGGGATTACAGGTGTGAACCACTGCATTGGCCCTAAGCATGCTTCTTTATTTATTTGAGATAGGGTTTGGCTCTGTCTCCCAGGCTGGAGTGCAAAGGCATTATCTTGGCTCACCACAGCCTGGAATTCCCAGGCTTAAGTGATCCTCCCACCTCAGACTCCCTAGTAGCTGGGACTACAGGCAGGTACCACCATGACTGGCTAATATTTTTGGATTTTTTGTAGAGGCGGGGTTTCACCATATTGCCTAGCCTGGTCTGGAACTCCTGAGCTCAAGCAATCTGACCACACTGGCCTCCAGAAGTGCTGGGATTACAGGTGTGAGCCACCGCACCTGGCCCAAGCATGCTTCTTTAAAACAACAAGAAGGCCGGACCTGGTGGCTCACACCTGTAATTCCAGCACTTTGGGAAGCAGAGGCGGGTGTTTCACTTGAGGTCAGGAGTTCGAGACCGGCCTGGTCAACATGGTGAAGCCCTGTCTCTACTAAAAATACAAAAATTAGCCAGGCATGGTGGTGAGTGCCTGTAATCCCAGCTACTCAGGAGGCTGAGGCAGGAGAATGGCTTGACCCCAGGAGGCAGAGATTGCAGTGAGCCAAGATCACACCACTGCACTCCAGCCTGGGTGACGGAACAAGACTCTATCTCAAAAATAAAATAAAACAAAAATGAAACAACAACACCTTTCCGAGACTCCAGAGTAAAATCTCAGTCACCTTCCTGAGCCCTTGCCACCACAGCAGTGCCCCTCATCAGCACCACTGCCCAAGCCCAGGCCCTCGTTCCTTCCAGGCCACAGTCCTCAGACAGCCTCCCCATGGGCACTGGGATTCCAAGTCTCTCACACTGAGGCATCACAGAAACAGACTTATGCTATCATTTCCTCTTGGCACTTCCCTGCTTGAGACTTTCTATGGCTCCCTGTTTCTGGCTGCATCAAGTCTGAACATGTGTGTCTGGCTCTCAAGGTTCACCTCCACTTGTCTAACATCAAATCCCATGACTCTGTAAGTACTGCCCTCAGCAACCACCACACAAGCGTGCTCTTGGGGCCTCTATGCCTCTGCCTGAGCCGGCAATATTTCCTCCACCTTGTCAAGACTTCCTCCCACTCCAAGTCCTAGTTTTGTTAAGTCCTCTTCCAGACTTCCCATCATTCCTTGATTCAGCTTATTTTATTTTATTTATTTATTTGAGACAAGGTCTTGCTCTGTTGCCCAGGCTGGAGTTCAGTGGCATAACCTTGGCTCACAGCAACCTCTACCTCCCAGGTTCAACTGATCCCCCCACCTTAGCCTCCCTAGTAGTTGGGACTACAGGCACATGCCAGCATGCTCACTCAACTTTTTTATATTTATATTTTTAGAGTCACAGTCTCACTAGATTACCCAGGCTGGTCTCCAACTGCTGGGCTCAAAAGATCCTCCCACTTTGGCCCCCCAAAGTGCTGGGATTATAGACATAAGCCACCATGGCCGGCCAATTCAGCCAATTTTAACTGAGCACTTTCTATGGACCGATGTGGAAGGTGCTGCGTCTGACCAGCCTCCCCTCTTAGCTCCAACAGCATGAGTCACTCCTTCCACACACTTGGGCACAGACCCAGGAGGTCTTATAATGTGCCACATTACAGGCCTGGCGTCCCACCAACCATGTCACAAGCTCGAGGGCAACAACCTTGTCTCCTACGTCTTCTGTGTCCCCCATGGCCCTGGCTCCTCCACTTGGGAACTTCACAAACCACAGGCTCTTTTTTCCTTTGGAAGACTAACACAGGGTTGTCAACTTTTTATTTTATCAAAGAAACACCTTTTTTAATTACTGCGTTGTCATAAACAAAGGCACATTTTAACACTAAGAAAGGAGAAAGAACATAATCCTAGAATAAACTTTTGAAATAAAGCTATACTGCTAAGCTTATTCAATTTCAAAAGTTGTTTATTCAACTTTTGAAATTGAATAAAGTTGTGTATTCAGCTTTTGAAATTGAATAGATAAAGTTGTGTATTCAACTTTTGAAACTGAATAAGCTTAGCAGTATAGAAAAAAATCACCACATTTTCTTTTTCTTTGTTTCAGAAAATCTCAGAAAAAAAAGGACAGTCTTTTCCATGGAATACATTTAGCAAGATGGAAAATTCATTACATGCCTTTTCTTTTTCAGTTCCCAGGGGACAGGTGACCATTTTATCAATGTCCATCCCAGCATTTGGGAGCCACTGTCTACAGCCCCTCACCAGGGCTGAGCACACCTCAAGTGAGAGGAGTAGTCATTTGATCTCTTGCTTTGGTTATTGGCAGGAAAAGCTATCCTGAGTGTCCTCTCACCAGATCAGGCCTGGGATCCAGGGATATGACTGGTCCAGGCAGTGGATGACCCCACACCCAGCTGCCCATCCCCTTAGACTCTGTCTCAGACTTTTGTCTTTTTTTTTTTTTTTTTTTTTTTTTTTTTGAGACAGAGACTTGCTCTGTTGCCCAGGCTGGAGTGCAATGGCGTGATCTTGGCTCACAGAAACCTCCACCTCCTGGGTTCACGCGATTCTCCTTCTGCAGCCTCCCAAGTAGCTGGGGTTACAGGCGTCCACCACCACATCCAGCTAATTTTTGTATTTTTAGTAGAGACAGGGTTTCACCATGTTGGCCAGGCTGGTTTTGAACTCCTGACCTCAAGTGATCGCCTGCCTCAGCCTCCCAAAGTGCTGTGATTACAGGTGTGAGCCACCCCACCCAGCCCATTTATCCTGATTTTGTGCTCCTGGAAGCTGGATTCTGTAGGCACGCAGGTATTTGTGACACTCACTGCTTCCTACTCTTGGGCAGTGAAGCCCTTGAGTCTCAGAGGAGCCAGGAGGGAGGGTGCATCTGGAGTGGTGAACAGGAGCCAGAAGCAAATGAGTCCCAGACACAGACACCCCCACACCACGGCGGCACAGCTCCTGGGGTGGGAACCCTGAGTGCTGCTGGGGCTGTGCCCTCTCCCTTCCCTCTCTGAGTGGGGCTTCTTCAGGGGGGAAGTGCAACCTAACTTTCCACTTCTCAGCCCTGCATCCCTGCAGCCGCTTCCAAAAAAAGCCACTGCTGCCTGGATGGGAGAGAGAGACAGAATTTTTCCAAAGGATGTGTGTGTGCATTGTTGGGAGCAGCAAGCATTTCAGTGAACCCCGGGTCACAGCACAGCCTGACAAATGGCAGGAAGTTCAGGACTTGGGCCTGATAGTTTTTGCACAAAGGCCCCATAGCCCAGCCAGGTGAGCTGGTCCCAGGGACGGACACAGGGGCTACCGCCCACCACTTCCTGCCCTTTGTTGGCCCATGTGAGAGCCTTCCCGGCGCTCCAAATGGCCTTTCTTTGGTGCCTGACTCCTGTGCTTTATTTATGGAGAGGAGCTCCTCAATATAGAAACGGGTGGGCCAGGAGCCGGCGGCAGGATGTGGGAATGCAGACTGGCAGGGTGCCCACCACCGGGGGCAGGGTTGCCGAATTAAAAGAATGTGGCCATAGATACCCAATAAGCCTGCCTGATATTTATATATCTGACAAGATGTTCCGCATGTTCCCCTGGCACATTTCAGGGAATCACAGCCTGCCCTGGCATGAGGCTTCCCTGTGGCCCCACCCTTGGGTTCTCATGGCCTGGCTGGCCTCTGCCTGAGCGTGAGTCAGGTCACGTGGCCTGACCCTCCAAGGCTGGTGGGCTTCTTGAAGGAAGGGGCCATTTCTTTCTACCATAGGAGAACCTTTGTTGCTGGCGTCTGAGGGTCAGCTAGATGCCTGGGGTATGTGTCTATGGGCAACAGTGCATGTAGGACCCTTTTATGCTCCCAATCTTTTCTTCGTTAGCATCATTTCTGGTGGAATTCTTCCCAAAGGCAACTACACATACTCCTGCTATCTCAGATAGGATACTTAGAACAGAATTTGCACTTTTCTTGGAAATTCGGGGTCTCAGTTGTGAGTCCTGGGTAGAGAGGTAGAGAGAGCCCTGACCAGGTAGGTTTGAGATCTGGGCTGCCACGCTCACACTGCCTAGCTGTCTGTGCAACCTGGAGCAAGTTTCTTTTCTTTTTGAGACAGAGTCTTGCTCTGTCACCCAGGCTAGAGTACAGTGGCATGATCTCAGCTCACTGCAACCTCCGCCTCCCAGGTTCAAGCAATTATCTTGCCTCAGCCTCCCAAGTAGCTGGGATTCCAGGCACACACACACACCTCACAGAGGTTGGCCTGACAACACTGTTCATCTAATTCGCATGTTCTGCAGTTCCATGATTTGTTTTGTACCATGTGGTCATGCAGTGATGTCAACACAAAAGTGACTGAGTTACAAAAGGCCATTTGTCCTCCACACTAACTCACAGCTGACTTTTTGAGTTCCCATGACCATTTTTGGTAGATTTCCTTCTCTCTTATCTTGACTTTAGGCTAATTAAAAAAAAAAAAAAAATCTGCGCCCGGGCGCGGTGGCTCAAGCCTGTAATCCCAGCACTTTGGGAGGCCGAGACGGGCGGATCACGAGGTCAGGAGATCGAGACCATCCTGGCTAACACGGTGAAACCCCGTCTCTACTAAAAATACAAAAAAATAAGCCGGGCGAGGTGGCGGGCGCCTGTAGTCCCAGCTGCTCGGGAGGCTGAGGCAGGAGAATTACGCGAAACCGGGAGGCGGAGCTTGCAGTGAGCGGAGATCTGGCCACTGCACTCCAGCCTGGGCGACAGAGCGAGACTCAGTCTCAAAAAAAAAAAAAAATCTGATATTGTAGAGATGGGGTCTTGCTATGTTGCCCAGGCTGGTCTCAAACTCCTGGGCTCAAGCAATCTTCCCAACTTGGCCTCCCAGAGTGCTGGGATTATAGGCATGAGCCACTGCGCCTGGCCTAGGCTAATTTTAGACCATTGTTTATGGATCCATCCACAGCAGCAACTCTTTCTCTTTCATGTTTGTGACTTCTTGATCTGCTATAACTATATGCAAATCAAGCATTAACAGATAAGAGTAAACATGTAAATGCACAGATTTATGTGTGTACTTGAGGGATAATTTTGACTAATCAATCACTTTGTGTTTTCTTTCTAATCCTTACTTGTTTTTTCGTTTATTTGTTGGTTCATTGGTTGTTGGTTTTTTGTTTTTGTTTTTGTTTTTGAGACAGAGCCTCACTCTGTCACCCAGGCTGGAGTGCAGTGGTGTAATCTCCGCTCACTGCAAACTCCCCCTCTGGATTGCAGTGATTCTCCTGCCTCAGTCTCCTGAGTTGCTGGGATTACAGGTGCCTACCATGACATGTGGCTAATCTTTGTCTTTTTAGTCAAGACAAGGTTTTACCATGTTGGCCAGGCTGGTCTCAAACTCCTGACTTCAAGTGATCCACCCACCTCGACCTCTTAAAGTGCTGGAATTACAGGTATGAGCCACTTTCCTAATGTTTGACCCTATTGTGGAGAAAGGAATTTGTGAGGAAGCCAAAAGCACCCGGCGTGGTGACTTACGCCTGTACTCCCAGCACTTTAGGAGGCCAGGGCGGGCAGAAATCACCTGAAGTTAGGAGTTCGAGACCAGCCTGGCCAACATAGTGAAACCCCCATCTACTAAAAATACAAAAATTAGCTGGGTGTGGTGGTGCGTGCCTGTAACCCCTGCTACTTGGGAGGCTGAGACAGGAGAATTGCTTGAACCTGGGAGATGGAGGTTGCATTGAGCCAAGATTGCACCACTGCACTCTAGCCTGGGCAACAGAGCAAGACTCCATCTTAAAAAAAAAAAAAAAAGTCGAAAACACAATGAGGTACTACCATACCTTGCTAATATATCTCTATTATACCTTTATAGAACACAGTAGGAACTTAATGAATTATTGTTGAATGGGATATCCTCCCTTTCTACTAAAAAATTCACTGAGGGTATCAGTGTGCCTCATCCAAGTTTATTTCCAAGCGAAGGTGTGAAGTGTGAAGCAGACTAGGCCTGCATGCTTGTTTCACAAAACACTGCTCCTTTGTCCTCCTCCTACAAAACATAATATTCCCTTCCCTTCCTCACAACCTCTATCCCCCTCTTACATGGAGCCCCAGCCCATTATTCCCATGGAAGGAAAGGGATGAGGTAATTAGATTATCCTTTCTTCTCAAAATGCAATTTGGAAGTCCCAGACTTCTCTAGAGGCCACACAGAGGCATTTCAGGAAGGTGATGCTCAAAAGATGATAATAACTGGGCCAGGTGTGGCGGTTCACACCTGTAATCCCAGCACTTTGGAAGGCCAAGGCGAACGGAACCCTTGAGGTTGGGAGTTCGGGGCCAGCCTGACCAACATGGTGAAACCCCTTTCTACCAAAAAGTACAAAAGTTATCTGGGCATGGTGGCACATGCCTGTAGTCCCAGCTACTTGGGAGGCTGAGGCAGGAGAATCACTTGAACCTGGGAGGCGGAGGTTGCAGTGAGCTGAGATTGCATCACTGCACTCCAGCCTGAGTGACAGAGTGAGACCCTGTCTCAAAAAAAAAGAAAAGACAAAAGAAAAAAAATGATAATAACTAACATTTGCACAGGCTTAGAAATTCACAGAGTATTCCACATGCTAGTTTCACCGAATTAGCTCTCCCATCCGGAGATGGTATTGCCCGCATATGACAGGCCAGGTAGAGTTAAGCTATTTTCCAGGATGAATTTTCCAGCCAGGACTTTTCTCAATGTCTCCACCCATCTTAGCTGGAGGGAAGCCAGGACGGTGGGAGATGGTGTTGTAGGGGAGTCAGGGGGTCATCTCCTTCCACAAGGTAAAGACAGAGTTATCCTTAAGTGGAGAGAAAAAGCAAGGAGGAGGCAGGAGGCACCAATCTTGGGGTCTGAAGTAAGACCTTAACTTCCTTATTAGAACAAGGTAATTAGCTGTAGGTTCTGGCTGACTTTGTTTGCCATCAGAGTACACTGGGACAAACCTGGGATGTGGGATCAGAAGACTTGAGCTGGACTGGAGCTCTGGCAGCCTTAACTTTCTCACCCTGGAGAAACTTAAACTCTCTGCGCTCCCTGTCAACCCTTGTCTACAAAAGGAGAATGATAACAACAATACAACGGCAGCAGCAACAATACAGCCACAGCACCAATAATACTTGCTCTCATTCTTGTTCATAAGGTCAGTATGAAGATCAAGTGGGTCCGTGCACATGAAAATGCCCTTACGACATGAACCACAATATTCTAGCAGGTTGTCCTTGGTTTTCACTCATCCCACAGATATTAATTTAGCACTTACTATGCTCTGGACCCTGAGTTAAGCCCTGAGAATTCAATGAAGAAAGAAAAGGAAAGGCATCCCCAGTGTTTGTCCTCATGGGATCATCCACTTCATTCCTCCACAACCCTCTGCTTTGGAACCACTAGGCTATGGAGCACGGTGGGCTGCCTCTTTGGACATCAGTGTCGTTATCTGTTGTAATTGTTGCTGTAAGAATTAAGTGACTTTGGCCGGGCGCAGTGGCTCACACCTGTAATCCCAGCACTTTGAGAGGTCAAGGCAGGTGGATCACCTGAGGTCAGGAGTTCAAGACCAGCCTAGCCAACATGGCAAAACCCCATCTCTACTAAAAAAGCACAAAAATTAGCTGGGCGTGGTGGCAGGTGCCTGTAATCCCAGCTACTTGGAAGGCTGAGGCAGGGAAAGTTGCTTGAATCAGGGAGGCAGAGGTTGCAGTGAGCTGAGATCATGCCACTGTACTCCAGCCTGGGTTACAGAGTGAGACTCCATCTCAACAAAACAAAAGTATTAAGTGACTTAATTTATGTGAAACATCTACATGTGACTTAGTGCCTGTCACAGAAGAGACACTCAATGATTGTTAGCTTTTTCTCTAAAGTGTCCTTCAAGATCACACCTCACTCTGAAGAAGAAGACTTAGTCACTGACTAAAATACCTTCCTGTGCTCAATGCAGATGGCTAAGACATTTCAAGGCTCTGCTGCTCCCTGGAGCTCTGAGCTTTAAAGCATTCTGTCCACCTTGGTCATGAGCACGCTCTGTGCTTTGCCCTCCAAATAGACCTAGAGCTCCTGGAAGGTAGGGACTCGCCCAACCAGCTCGGTTCTCCTCCTGTGGTGGGCCCAGGAAGGGACTAGCAACCTGTCCGCTCTCAAGTCGGTGAGAATGCACTCACAGCTCTAGTTCTGTGGACTTCCCTTCTGGCTTGCCACTGAAGTGTGAAGTGCTCTGAGAGCAAGGCCAGGAAGTGTCAGGAAGAGCCTCTGACACTCACAGTTAAGGAAGGATAATTTAATAGTCTTAGGAACAGTCACGACTCTATTTTCTCTGACAAAACCAGTCCAGGCATGAAAAAGCAGCCACAAAGATTGTGAACTGGACACTATTTTCTGGCTCCCTGCTCCCAGCTTGTAGGGCCCACCCCAACCCTAGGGAGTGTCCCATGTAAGAACACCGTTCTCCAGTCTGGCCACAACCTCCTGCCTCCTGCCGTGGTTCCAGGCCCAGATGGCTTGTCTGTGCTAGTTAGGAAAAGGCACCGCAAGTTCTGGGCAGGCCAAGCCCACGCCAGGGCACAATCAACCTCATCGGTCAAGGTAGCCCTCCAGCTCCTACAGTGATGGCGGCCACTAGGTGCCGTTGATACAGAAGCCTGCAGGGCTACCCTGACCTCGATGGAGCTTCTGGTCATCACAGCCTGGGCCACTAAGGCCACCAAGCCCTCTCACTGCTCAGTAGAGATGTTACTCAAACATATCTTTCTTTTTTTTTGAGACAGAGTCTTGCTCTGTTGCCCAGGCTGGAGTGCAGTGGCACAATCTCGGCTTGCTGCAACCTCTGCCTCCCAGGTTCAAGCAATTCTCCCACCTCAGCCTCCTGAATAGCTGGGATTACAGGCACCTGTCACCATGCCCAGCTAATTTTTGTATTTTTAGTAGAGACAGGGTTTCACTATGTTGATCAGGCTGGTCTCAAAATCCTGACCCCAGGTGATCTACTCGCCTCGGCCTCCCAAAGTGCTGGGATTTACAGGCGTGAGCCACAGTGCCTGGCCTTTTTTTTTTTTTTTTTTTTTTTTTTTTGAGACGGAGTCTCGCTCTGTCGCCCAGGCTGGAGTGCTGTGGCCGGATCTCAGCTCACTGCAAGCTCCGCCTCCCGGGTTCACGCCATTCTCCTGCCTCAGCCTCCCGAGTAGCTGGGACTACAGGCGCCGCCACCTCGCCCGGCTAGTTTTTTGTATTTTTTAGTAGAGACGGGGTTTCACCGTGTTAGCCAGGATGGTCTCGATCTCCTGACCTTGTGATCCGCCCATCTCGGCCTCCCAAAGTGCTGGGATTACAGGCTTGAGCCACCGCGCCAGGCAGTGCCTGGCCTTTTTTTTAAAGACAGGGTCTCACTGTCATCCAGCCTTGCCCTCCCAGGCTGAAATGATCCTCCAATCTCAGCCTCCCCAGTAGCTGAGACTACAGACATGCACTACCATGCATGGCTAATTCTTTAAAAAATTTTTTTGTAGAGATGGAGTCTCCCTGTGTTGACCAGGCTGGTCTCGAACTCCTGACTCAAGTGATCTGCCCACCTTGGCCTCCCAAAGTGCTGGAATTACAAGCGTGAACCACTGTGCCTGGCATCAAGCTCGTCGTCTTGTTTTTTTTTTTGAGATGGAGTCTCACTCTGTCGCCCAGGCTGGAGTGCAGTGGCGCGATCTCGGCTCACTGCAAGCTCCGTCTCCCGGGTCACACCATTCTCCTGCCTCAGCCTTCCGAGTAGCTGGGACTAGAGGCGCCCGCCACCACGCCTGGCTAATTTTTTTGTATTTTTAGTGGAGACGGGCTTTCACCATGTTAGTCAGGATGGTCTGGATCTCCTGACCTCATGATCTGCCCGCCTTGGCCTCCCAAAGTGCTGGGATTACAGGCATGAGCTACCACACCCAGTGTCTCGTTTTTATTTCCTCTGTGATTTTATTTTTAATAAAATCTTGTCTTGTCTTGTTTTTATTTCCTCTGTGATTCAATCCTCTCGCTATGGGAGCTGGACCACAGGATAGCCTGGGAAATAGACACTTTCTGGCCTCAAGAGTTGAATCTTCTCTCTGTCCTTGGCCTAGTGTTCTAGAACCTGAGTGGTGTGTGACTCTCTCATTCCTTAGGACAAATTCTCTGCCCAAAGGCTTTTGAACTCTCCATGCAGCTCCATGCAGGTAAAGGGCTCCATGCAGGTAAAGGAATCCCTCTGATGGACCTGAGCCCTGATGGAAACACAGCCTAGTTTTAAACTGGAGCCCTGCAATACACAGCCATCCTCGTCATCTCAAGATGCTTTCGTCTAATTGCCCTTCCATGTGTGAATGCCCACCTTTGGGGCCTCTGGTGAACCCTTCACTCATAGGTCCTCCTGGTGTATCCATTTCATTGTTTACATTGCTTTCGTTGATGAAAGTTCATTGCACAGATCCGTTCCCATGTCCCAGATCCAGCCCTCAATTCTGGGGACAAGCCAGACGTGGTCTCTGCTCACGAGGAGCTGGAGTGGAAGGTGGAGAGATCGCAGGGAGAATATAAATTATGAGAAGGCCGGGTACGGTGGCTCCCCGCTGCAATCCCAGCACTTTGGGAGGCCAAGACAGGAGGATGGCTTGAGCCCAGGAGTTGGGGATCAGCCCAGGCAACATAAGGAGATCTATAAAAAATAAAATCTCTATAAAAAAAATAAAATCTCTATAAAAAATAAAAATAAATTAGCCAGGCATAGTGACACACACCTAATGGTCCCAGCCCCATGGGAGGCTGAGGTGGGAGGATGGCTTGAGCCCAGGAGGTCAAGGCTGCAGTGAGCTGGGATCACACTACTGCACTCCAGCCTGGGCGACAGAGTGAGGCCCTGTCTCAACAAATAAACAAGCAAACAAAAAAGCACAGCGGACGTTGATTGTCTCACAGTTCTGGAGGCTAGAAGTTTGAGTGCAGGGCGTGGGCAATGTTGATCCTGGCTTGGGGCTCTGGGAAAGAATCTGTTCCAGAGCTCTCTCCTGGTTCCTGTTGATGGCCAGTGATCCTAGGCGCCCCTAGGCTGTAGGTGTGTCACCCCAGTCTCTGCCTCCATCTTCACGTGGCTGTCTTCTCTCTGTGTGCCTCTCTCTGAGTCTCCACGTGGGATTTTCCTCTCTGTATCTTCTCTTCTCTTCTTTTTTTTTTTTTTTTTTTTTTTTTTTTTTTTTTAAGACAGAGTCTCCCTCTGTGGCCCAGGCTGGAGTGCAGTGGCACGATCTCGGCTCACTGCAACCTCCGCCTCCCAGGTTCAAGCAATTCTCCCACCTCAGCCTCTCAAGTAACTGGGATTACAGGCGTGCACCACCACGCCTGGATAATTTTTGTATTTTAGTAGAGACGGGATTTCACCATGTTGGCCAGGTTGGTCTTGAACTGCTGACCTCAGGTGATCCGCCCACCTCGGCCTCCCAAAGTACTGGGATTACAGGCGTGAGCCACCACGCTTAGCCCTTCTCTTCTTATAAGGACATCAGTGACGTGGGATTAAGGGTCTACCTTACTCCAATATGACCTGGTCTTAACTACATCTGCAATGACACTATTTCCAAATAGGCTGCATTCTGAGGTAGGTGCTGGGGGTGAGGACTTCAACATACATCTTTTTTCTGGGGGACAAAATTCAATTCATAGCACTTGGTAAGTTTAAATTCTTTCTTCTCTTCTAAAATAGATATAATGAAAGTATCTCCCTGCAACATGAACATTAACTAATAAATTTCCAGTGTTTAGTCTTTTGAATAAACATTCAAAAAGATGGCCACTACAGTGACCAATGTTGGTAACTGGCCAACCTGCTAGGAATTCTTCCAGAAAGGGACACATCCCATTCCTTTTTCTTTTTAAGCCCCAGTGTCGTGTCTAGCACAAAATTAGAGCTCAAAACGTTTTGCTGTATGAATGAGCAGTTGCCATTTTGAGAGCAATGTTAAGATCAAAGGCGTGACTTTGAACGTCTATTTCCTTCAAAAAAAAAAAAAAAATATATATATATATATATATATGGAGAAGAATTAGGCGATGGTTCAAACTTTCCTGGATAACTCTTTTTTTCTTTTTTTTTTTTCTTCTTTTTTTTGAGACAGGATCTCACTCTGTCACCCAGGCTGGAGTGCAGTGGTGCAATCTCAGCTCACTGCAGCCTCAACAACCCTAGGCTCAAGTGATCTTCCCACCTCAGCCTCCTGAGTAGGTGGGACTACAGGTGTGCACCACCACGCCTAGCTAATTTTTGTATTTTTAGTAGAGATAAGGTTTCACCATGTTGCCCAGGCTGGTCTCAATGTAATGTGTTTTACATTGATCCATGCCACTAATCATTATCTAGATAGGCTTTTTTTTTTTTTTTGCCTTTGCTGATCTGTGGCTTCATTAAGCCTTAAGCTGCATGCTTCAAGCCATGCACATATAACTTCCCAGTTAGATCCCAAACTCCTCAAAGTCCAGTATCATGCCTTTCGCTCATTCTGTATCCTCCAGGATCCCAACTAAGTGTGATGCTCATCCTGGTCCCTAGAATCACTTGTGGCAGAATCCACCATCTTAGTGTTCATCTTTATTTCAAGCAGCAAACATTTGTGGAGATTCTTCTAGGAGCCGGGAGCCAGCAATGAACATGAGGCAACATCCCCCCTCTGCCGCAAGAGAAGCGGCAGGAAAGGACCGGCTCGGGTGCTCCCATTATCACAGCATGGCAAGAACTCCAAAAACGATATGAAAAACATGCCCCAGGGAAGAGAAATTCAGAAAATAAGCTTCATGACTGAGGTTCTTTTGAGCTGAACTGTGGGAGGGAAAAAAGAGGATTCGGTCAGGCGTGGTAGCTCATGCCTGTAATCCTAGCACTTTGGGAGGCCGAGGCGGGTGGATCACTTGAGGTCAGGGGTTCGAAACCAACTTGGCCAACAAGGTGAAATCTCATCTCTACTAAAAATACAAAATTAGCCAGGCGTGGTGGCGCATGTCTCTAATCCCAGCTACTCGGGAGGCTGAGGCAGGAGAATCGCTTGAACCTGGGAGGTGGAGGCTGCAGTGAGCCAAGATCGTGCCATTGCACTCCAGTCTGGGCAACAAATGGAACTCCATCTCAAAAAAAATAAAAGGATTCTTGGAGAGAAAGGGGTTTTCACTTGAAGGGTGTAGCTTTTCAAATAGCTATGGTAGAGTTGACCGCCTAGCTTTGAAGCCCAGCTCTGCCACGTACTACCTGTATGACTTTGGGTAAGTGATTTAACCCAGTAGGCCTCAGTTTTCTTTCTTTTCTTTTCTTTTATTTATTTATTTATTTATTTATTTATTTTTATTTTATTTTTTTTTTTGAGACGGAGTCTCGCTCTGTCGCCCAGGCTGGAGTGCAGTGGCGCGATCTCGGCTCACTGCAAGCTCCGCCTCCCGGGTTCACGCCATTCTCCTGCCTCAGCCTCCCGAGTAGCTGGGACTACAGGCGCCCACAACCGCGCCCGGCTAATTTTTTGTATTTTTAGTAGAGACGGGGTTTCACCGTGGTCTCGATCTCCTGACCTTGTGATCCGCCCGCCTCGGCCTCCGAAAGTGCTGGGATTACAGGCGTGAGCCACCGCGCCCGGCTATTTATTTATTTTTTGAGACAGGGTTTTGCTCTTCTTGCCCAGGCTGGAGTGCAATGGCACGGTCTTGGCTCACTGCAACCTCCACCTCCCGGATTCAAGTGAGTCTCCTGTCTCAGCCTCCCACGTAGCTGGGATTACAGGCACCCACCACCACACCCATCTAGTTTTGTATTTTAGTAGAGATGGGGTTTCACCATGTTGGCCAGGCTGGTCTCGAACTCCTGACCTCAGGCGATCTTCCCGTCTCAGTCTCCCAAAGTGCTGGGATTACAGGCATGAGCCACCATGCCTGGCCTAGGCCTCGGTTTTCTTATCTGTAAAATAGGAAGACAATTGTTTGTTCCTCATAGGTTTGTCATGAAAATTAAATAACGCTTGCAACACACTTCAAATAGGGCCCAGCACAAAGTAAGTGTTCTGCAAACAGTCACTATTGATCATTAGACTTACCTGACATATGAAGAAGAAAACATCTTCAAAGACTGAATTCAAGGTAAGAAACCTGCTCAGGTAGTTCCAGGCTCGACAACTGTCTGTGGCGCAGAGGTGCCTCATTCTATATATTTAGTGCGTTACAGTTTCCAAGTAAAGCCTTGGGTGGATTTTTGGTTTCAAAAGTGGAGAGAAAAATGCTGAGGGGTCACTAGAGGAAAATGAGGAGGCTGGGCTTTGGGGTGCGCCTGTGGAGTGGAGATCTGGGACTCTGGAACCTGCAGGGCACTGGGCAGAAGCAGGGAAGTCTCAGAGCTTTATTTCTGTGGACAAAGCAACAGGCTGCAACTGCAGTACTTAACAGTGGGACAGACAATGCAGTCTTTTGATCCTTCCTGTAAGAGGTGGTTGCTGCTAGAAAAGCAGATTCTTCAGTCATCAGATGATAAAAGGGTAGGAGCTGTGCTCTTTGGTCTGGAGGTCCCCAGGGAGACATGTTAATAAATGTTAGATCAGGCTTTCTTCTAAAAAGTCCAAATTATTTTCCCTAGTGAGTTTGCAGTCTAGATAAAATAACTTGGATGTAAGAACCCGAACTCCTTGACAGAGCAACTGTTAGACACTTTCTAAAAGATGATGACGCTGCAGAAAGTCACTCACTTGATGGTTCCTATGGAAAGGATGGGGACCTCCCCCTTCAGAATAAACTAGGTACACTCACTCCCACCTTGGGACAGAGTAACAAACCACGGGATCTTGACCCTCGCACCCTGCCTCATCCATCACTGTGTCTATGTCTAGGGGTTCATAAAAAACAGCACATGATCGGCCGCAGTGGCTCACACCTGTAATCCCAGCACTTTGGGAGGCCGAGGTGGGCAGATCACTTGAGGTCAGGAGTTCGAGACCAGCCTGACCAACATGGTGAAACACCATCTCTACTAAAAATACAAAAATTAGCCAGGCATGGTGGCAGGTGCCTGTAATCCTAGGTACTCAGGAGGCTGAGGCACAAGAATCTCTTGAACCTGGGAGACGGAGATTGCAGTGAGCTGAGATCATACTACTGCACTCCAGCCTAGGTGACAAAGTAAGATTCAGTCTAAAAACAAAAAGGAAAAAGAAATAAAAACAGCACATGGCTTGGCGTGGATGCTCACACACCTGTAATACCAGCATTTTGTTCAAGACCAGCCTGGGTGACAAAGTGAGACCCCTGTCTTTACAAAAAATATCTGGGCATGCTGGTGTGTGCCTGTGGTCTCAGCTACTTGGGAGGCAGAGACAGGAGGACTGCTTCAGGCTGAGAGGCTGAGGCTGCAGTGAGCTATGATTGCGCTACTGCACTCCAGCCTAGTTGACAGAGCAGGATCCTGTCTCAAAAAGAAAAAAAAAAAAAATCACAGAACGGCCTTCAGAAACTGTCCTTCCATAATTTGAAGGTTTAAAAATAGAATAACCTTGAGGCACCTGTGATAGAAAATGGGGTGTTCATCCCTGGAGTTAAATGAGTTGTCCTGGTCAGCGTTAGATATCCACTTATGTGAGGTCCATGAGCGACTGTAATAAAACAACTAATAATATAAACATAGTAATACATGATAGGTACAAGGAATGTTTAGTTTTCAAAGCTCTTCAGCAATTTTTGCCTGCAGAGTTTCAAATCCTCTCTGAAAAATAGTAAGGGCAGATATCCTTTTCCCCACTTTGCAGATAAAGAAACTAACACTTACAGGGTTTCCTGATATTGGGCCAGGCGTGGTGGCTCACGTCTGTAATCCCAGCACTTTGGAAGGCTGAGGCAGGTCAGGAGTTTGAGACCAGCCTGGCCGACACGGTGAAACCCTGTCTTACTAAAAAGTACAAAAATCAGTCGGGCATGGTAGTGGGTGCCTGTAATTCCAGCTACTAGGGAGGCTGAGGCAGGATAATTGCTTGAACTTGGGAGGCAGAAGTTGTAGTTGAGCTGAGATCGTGCCACCACACTCCAGCCTGGGAGACAGAGAGAGACTCCGTCTCAAAAAAACAAAAAAGAGTGTCCTGATATCATAAGCCAGTTGATGGTAAACAAAGCATAAAAACATAACTTTTTGCTTTTTAAATTACCTTTGGAGGATGATTCATTTATTCAGCCAGTATTTATTGAGCAGCTACTAAGGCCAGGCACATGCTAGGCCTCAGGTGTAGGTGTGAAGACAGAGACATGGCCCGAGGTCTCATGGAGCTCTGAGCGTCCTGGATGGGGCACCCTGCACACACAAAGAACCGAATCTGGAAATGCATGACCCACTCGTGCTATAAGGGAAGAGAAGGCAAGAGCTCTGTAAGCTCTCGGATTCTCAAAGTTCGCGATTTTACTCAAGCCCCTAAGCTATTTGCCAGGATTCTTTCCAACTTGAGAATTCTGGAATTCCCACATGGCGCCTGCAAACAGCATTTGTGATGGTCGGGGGCAGGGGAGGCTCTGCTTTTTCTTCAGCCCCTCAGCCGCCTCTGCTCCGGGCTGGCCCTCTTGGAGCTGTGGGCTCTGTCTTCCTGCCACAGAGAGGCAGATCTTACAACCCCAGCTGTGCACTTTGCATGTGCAACTGTTATCAAGTGCCCCGGTGACATGGGGAAGAACAATGCTTTAGAGGTTAATGAAATCATAGGAACCTCCACTGCTAAATCCCAGCCTCATGTGTTGCTGTCATTTGTTCGTATCTGGGCTGCCTGTTTGCTCTAGCGGGTCTGCAGCCCTGACCCCTTGGGGTCCCGGCAGGGCTGCTCTATTTTACAGTTGAGAGAAGGACACCTGAGCTACATACTTTTCCCAGAAACCTAAGGCCCTGAAAACAGAGTGTGTACTCAAAGAGCAGAAAGTATGATGGACTTGCATAAATCTGGGCTTGATTTGTGAATCAAACTTCCAGGAAAGGTGAATAGAATCCCGTAACAATTACTAACCAGTCAAGACAATTAGGAAGCCCCCTGCACATGTGAAAGGGAGAGGTGGGGAACAATAGTGTGAAAACGCCGGGGTGGGGTGGCAATTCTGATTTGTGCAGATGGAGGAAGTAGCCCAGAGCTGAGCAGGATCCTGTGATTACATGGAAAGTTCTGTGTATGTTTGCCTTCAATGCAGGGCATGGTCTCTTGTGTATTGTATAATAAAGGCTCGGTAACTGGAAACTGTAAGGCTAAGTACATGTCCATTCTTATTCAAGTTGGGTGGGCCCCTTTGGGGATCCAGGGTGGTGTGGATTTGAAAAGTTTACAAATGACTTTGGATAAGTGATTACAAGAGGTTGTGTGGGTGAACCAATCATTTCCTTGATTTTTTAAAAACACTAGTAGTCGACTGGGCGTGATGGCTCACCCCTGTAATCCCAAGACTTTGGGAGGCAGAGGCAGGCAGATCACCTGAGGTCAGGTGTTCGAGACCAGCCTGGCCAACATGGTGAAATCCCGTCTCTACTAAAAATACAAAAATTATCTGGGCATGGTGGTGCACGCCTGTAGTCCCAGCTACTTGGGAGACTGAGGCAGGAGAATTGCTTGAACCCAGGAGTGGACGTTGCAGTGAGCCAAGATTGCATCACTGCACTCTAGCATGGGTGACAGACTGAGACCCTCCCTCTCAAAAACAAAACAAAAAAACACTAGTAGTCTGCTTCATCAGCATCATATATTTTAGATTGCTCCTAGGGTCAGATAGTTCATCTTTTCGCCATGTTTATGGGACACAGAAGGCAAAGTTGTAATATAATGAATATCCGTTTGCAGCTGTTTATTTACCCTCTAAATATCATAGTAGTTTTGGGAGTCAGGCTGCCGGGTATGAACCCCGACTCCACAACTGTTAAGCTGTGTGGTTTTAGTCAAGTTACTTAATTTCCACAAAGTCCTCTGATTCCTTATCAGTAAAACAAGATTAATAACAGCACCTATCTCGTGGAGTTGTTGTGAAGATCCAATGGGCCCATCCATGTAAAACACGTAGCTCAGCGCTAGCACACACGGTAAGGATTGGTGGACTCCAGATAGTATTCACATTGTTCTTATTATTGAATGCCAATATTGCAACTACTCTGCCCTCAACCTGGACCAGGTGCTGTGCTGAGAATGAAACGGACACAAACAAATACAGTGAGGTTCTTGCCCTCAAAGAAAGAGCTTAAGGTCTGTCTGAGTAACTAACAAAAGGCGCACAAAGTCAGACAGTGAATGAAGGCACTAGTACAAGGCAAAGGGAATCCAGAGGAGGAAGTGTTTCTCTCTGGCCTGAGGGGCAGGGCTCAGGTCAGAATAGGCTAGGAGATGACTGGCAGGTGGGAGCAGGTTAAATCCAGCACAAAGAGCAGCATCTAAAGCATTCAAGAGTGAAAGCGTGGCCGGGTGCAGTGGCTCACCCCTGTAATCCCAGCACTTTGGGAGGCCGAGGCGGGCAGACCACTTCAGGTCAGGAGTTCGAGACCAGCCTGACCAACATGGTGAAACCTTGTCTCTACTAAAAATAAAAAAATTAGCCAGGCGTGGTTGCGGGTGCCTGTAATCCCAGCTACTTGGAAGGCTGAAGCAGGAGAATGGCTTGAACCCTGGAGATGGAGGTTGCAGTGAGCCAAGATTATGACCTTGCATTCCAGCCTGGGTGATAGAGCGAGACTCAATCTCAAAAAAAAAAAAAAAAAAAGGGAAGAGTGAAGGTGAGTGTCATAGTTGAATCTAAAGAGTTTTATCTGCCGGGCCCAGTGGCTCATTCCTGTAATCCCAGCACTTGGGGAGGCTAAGGCGGGCAGATCACCTGAGGTCAGGAGTTCGAGACCAGCCTACCCAACATGGAGAAACCCTATCTTTACTAAAAATACAAAATTAGCCGGCTGTGGTGGCCCATGCCTGTAATCCCAGCTACTCAGGAGGCTGAGGCAGAAGAATCGCTTGAACCTGGGAGGTGGAAGTTGCCGTGAGCCGAGATCACGCCATAGTTGCCTGGGCAACAAGAGCAAAACTCTGTCTCAAAAAAAAAAAAAAAAAAAAGAGTTTTCTCCCAGGCAGTGGGAGAAGAGGTTGGAATGGTTAGTTGGGGCCAGAATTAGGGAGTTTGGTCAGGTACGGGATGAAATCCCATCTGACTCTGAGGCCACTTCTCTGGTGGCAGGTGAAGGGAAGGTAGGAGAGGAGACGGGTGAGGATGCAAAAGTCAGGCCCTGCCAAGGGTGTGAAGGAGAGCCAGACACAGCTCTGTCCTCAAGCAGCCACAGCTCATCAGGGAAATTAGCTGCATACATGTCAACATCAGGCAGCAGGGCCACATAACAAAGACACAATGATATCATCTCATCCCAAATCTCATATAGAAATGTAACCTCCAATGTTGGAGATTGGACCTAGGGGGAGCTGATGGATCATGGGGGTGGATTTCTCATGAATGTCTTAGTACCATCCTTTTGGGTGCTGTCCTTGCAATAATGAGTGAATTTTTGTGAGATCTGGTCATTTAAAAGTGTGTAGCACCTCCTCCCTCACTGTCTTGCTCCTGGTTTTGACCGTGTGATGTACCTGCTTTCCTTTTGCCTTCCACCATGATTGTAAGTTTCCTGAGGCCTCCCCAGAAGCTGATCAGATGTTGGCCCTAGGCTCCTGCACAGCCTGCAGAATTGTAAGCCAAACAAATCTTTCTTTCTTTCTTTTTTTGAGATGGAGTTTTGCTCTCATTGCCCAGGCTGGAGTTCAGTGGCACGATCTCAGCTCACTGTAACCTCCGCCTCCGGGTTCAAGCGATTCTCCTGCCTCAGCCTCTCGAGTAGCTGGGATTACAGGCACACGCCACCACACCCAGCTAAGTTTTTGTATTTTTAGTAGAGATGGGGTTTCACCATGTTGGCCAGGTTGGCCAGGCTGGTCTGAGGCTCCTGAACTCAGTGATTCACCCACCTCAGCATCCCAAAGTGCTGGGATTATAGGCTTACAGGCATGAGCCACTGCACCAGGCTGAATCTGTTTCTTTATAAATTATCCAGCCTCAGGTACTTCTTTATAGCAATGTGTTAAAGCAAACTAAATAGGGCCTGAGAAGGACTATATTTGAGTCCTTGTGGATGAACTGTAACCTAGCTTAATAGGCAGACAACATTGAAAACCTAACTTAGGAGTATGCGCCTGTAACAATAGCCAAGTCTTGGCCAATCCCAGGGGCCATACTTCAACCATTCATCTACTGTTGAGTGTACAAACTGTGTTCAAATAAGGCAAACACCAAGCTGTAACCAATCCAGCTGTTCTGTACCTCACTTCCAATTTCTGTATGTCATTTCCCTTTTTTTGCCTGTAAATCTTCTTCCACCACGTGACTGTGCTAGAGTCTCTGTGAATCTGCTGTGATTCTGGGGGCCGCCCAATTTGCAAATCGGTCATTGATCAATTAAACTCCTTTAAATTTAATCAGCTGAAGTTTTTCTTTTTATATATATATACACACACACATACTTATATACTTTCTTTATATATATATATATATACTTTTTTTTTTTTTTTTTGAGATGGAGTCTCGCTCTGTCACCCAGGCTAGAGTATAACGGTGCGATCTCGGCTCACTGCAATCTCCATCTCCTGAGTTCAAGCAATTCTCTTGCCTCAGCCTCCTGAGTAGCTGGGACTACAGGCACCTGCCACCACGCCCAGCTAATTTTTGTATTTTTTAGTAGAGATGGTGCTTCACCATATTGGCCAGGCTGTTCTTGAACTCCTGAATTCAAGTGATCTGGCCATCTCAGTCTCCCAAAGTGCTGGGATTACAGGCGTGAGCCACCGTGCCTGGCCTGAAGTTTTTCTTTTAGCAAATGTGAGAACAGAGTAATACACATGTCTACCTTCGGGTTATCCTAGGGAAATAAGGTTTTCATCTGCTCATCTGTAAAATGGGATCATGGTAATATATTTGCCTTTCCAGATATATGAAGATTAAATCATGTTAGGAATGTAAAGTGTTTAGCACCATGCCCAGAATACGGGCAAAATTCCATGCAGTACTATCCAAGTGCTGATTCTGGTCCTGGTCAGCCTCCAGGGTGGAGGAAGCTAACTGCACACTATTTTTACTATACCGGGCAGGGGAATGGGAGGGATGGTCAGGGACTGAGTGAGAATGGAAAGCAGGTTGGGGTGTAGGGCGAAGACTGAGCCGAAGCTGATGCCTTGGTCTTCTTTTAGTTCAATGTAAGTAGTAATTGTCTCATAACTCCCTCCCTCAGTTCCATCTCCATGGCACATTGTCTTTTGCTCCTGCCAGGGGACCTGTGCCTTTTTGAGTTGTAAGACCAACAGCCGTGGGACACAGATGCATGCAATGGGCTGTTAGAACAGGAGCTAGAGTTCTAAGCTGCTTCTGGAACCTGCGCTGTTGATGAGTTGAGTGAGTGAGGACTTCACCTCCACTCTCTGGGACTCTGCTTTCTTCCCACATTGGGCCAAGCTCTCTAACATCTGCTGAGCCTTCGACTCTCTCTTAGATGCTAGGCCTGGTCCCAAGGGCCCACGTTCAGGTAACTCCATTACATCCGAGCAGGAGGGACAACCCCAGTTTTGCAACCCACAGCTCTGGCCTGCAATGGATGCAGCCATCGTGGAAAACCCTCTCTACCTGCTGTGCCAGGGCATGACCTGCTCTTCCAACCCACGGCGAAGGGCATCCAAAAGAAAAAACATCTGTTGAAGAGCAGGCTCCTCATTGGAGTGAATGCAGCAGGAACCACACGGGCATTGAAGCTCTGCTGTGGACACAAAGTTTTGCTCTTTTTTTGAGACGGAGTCTCGCTCTGTCGCCCAGGCTGGAGTGCAGTGGTGCGATCTCTGCTCACTTCAAGCTCTGCCTCCCTGGTTCAAGTGATTCTTCTACTTCAGTCTCCTGAGTAGCTGGGACTACAGGTGCCTGCCACCTCGCCTGGCTAATTTTTTGTATTTTTTAGTAGAGACGGGGTTTCAGTGGTTAGTCAGGATGGTCTCGATCTCCTGGTCTCGTGATCTGCCTGTCTCAGCCTCCCAAAGTGCTGGAATTACAGGCGTGAGCCACCGCGCCTGGCAAGTTTTGCTTTTTAAATGTATTTATTGTGCACCAGCGAGGCATTGTGCACACCCCCACACACAAATTCTCGCAGAGATTCTGCAAAACTGATGTTATTTATTTCATAAAGGAGAAGACTGGGGCTCACAGAGGTTAAGTAAAAGCTCAAAATCACACAGTTACTAAGTCAAAAAGCAAAGATGAAGTTCTAACTCATTGCAAGGCTATTCCTATCTACCATGACAAACTGCGTTTCCATCCATACCTTCAGTGGCGAGGTTCCCTTGGCCTGAGATTAGTCCTTCCATCTCTGCTTCTCATCCCATCTCTTGTAACTTCTCCCTTTCAAATATCTTCTTCTGGTTGGCCCACAGTCATATACACATTTCCAATTTTCTTTTTCTTTTTTGTTTTTTTTTGAGACGGAGTCTCTCCCTGTCGCCCAGGCTGGAGTGCAGTGGCGCGACCTTGGCTCACTGCAAGCTCCGCCTCCCGGGTTCACGCCATTCTCCTGCCTCAGCCTCCCAGACAGCTGAGACTACAGATGCCCGCCACCACGCCCAGCTAATTTTTTGTATTTTTAGTAGAGATGGGGTTTCACCATGTTAGCCGGGATGGTCTCGATCTCTTGACCTCATGATCTGCCCGCCTACATTTCCAATTTTTAAAATTTTATTTTATTTTTTGAGACAGGGTCTCACTCTGTAACCCAGGTGGAAGTGGCGTGATCTTGGTTCACTGCAACCTCTGTCTCCCAGGCTCATGCTATCCTCCCACTCAGCCTCCTGAATAGCTGAGACTACAGGCATGTGCCACCACACCTGGCTAATTTTTACATTTTGTGCTGAGATGACATTTCACCATATTGGCCAGGCTGGTCTCAAACTCCTGGGCTCAAACGATCCGCCTGCCTCAGGCTCCCAAAGTGCTGGGATTACAGGCATGAGTCACCACGCCCGGCCACATTTCCAATTTTTAAATGAACCAATGCACACAAACTTTTCCCTTGACTTCATGTTCTCCCTTCTTCCCTTCCCATTCACGCTCGCTGCCTCCATTTCCTCATCTCCATTCTCTCCCCTCAGTTACTTCACTTTACTAAAATCACCCTGGGTAAGATCCCCAAGGACCCTTTCATTGTAAACTTCAGCTGGTAGATTTCAGTCGTTAGAGCAGGTGACACTCTTGACCACCTCCTTCTCATTAAAACACTCTCCTCCCTCCGTTTCTATGGCCTCCTTCTCTGTTGGTTGACTTTCTATTCAGCAACACATTCTTCATCTCTTCCCAAGCCCATTCCTTAATGTTGATCTTCTTTTTTTTTTTTTTTTTTTTTTTTTGGGAGATGGAGTCTCGCTTTGTCACCCAGGCTGGAGTGCAGTGGCAGGATCTTGGCTCACTACAAGCTCCGCCTCCTGGGTTCACGCCATTCTCCTGCCTCAGCCTCTGGAGTAGCTGGGACTACAGGCGCCCACCACCATGTCCGGCTAGTTTTTTTTTTTTAATTTTTAGTAGAGACGGGTTTTACCGTGTTAGCCAGGATGTTCTCGATCTCCTGACCTTGTGATCCACCCGCCTTGGCCTCCCAAAGTGCTGGGATCACAGGAGTGAGCCACCGCACCCTGCCTTAATGTTGATCTTTTGAAGGGCTCTAACTTCAGCCTCTTCTCTTCTTCACGGCAGAATATTCCTAGCCCATCATCTATAGTCATGGCTACAACCCCATCTGCTTGGTTATGGTTCTTGGATCTCCATTTCCAGTCCTGACTTCAGGTCTGAGCTTCACTGTCACAGATAAAACTTCTAGGTCAGGTGTGGTGGCTCACATCTGGAATCCTAGCACTTTGAGAGGTCAAGCTGGGAGTATCACATGAGGCCAGGAGTTTGAGACCAGCCTGGGTAACACAGCAAGACCCCATCTCTATTTATTGTGGGGTGGGGGGGAAGGAAAGAACTTCTAGACATAGCCCCGAGTCTTGTCTTGGATATAACTTTGAGACATGGCCATGGATCTTCAGACCTGCTTGAAATTGGACCCATCATTTTCTTCTCCCACATTTGCTTCTCTTCTTATATTCTCCATCATGGTTTGTTCCATTTGCTCTCCCTCCAACCATGTCACTCAGATAATTCATGCAGTCCTGCCACGTCTTTCTGCCCTCAACACACCACACACACCAGCCCACATACCATGTCCACATCCCGTGGGCCACTGAGTCCTATATCAATGCTACCCTCAGATACTTCTTGCATCAGGCCCTTCTCTTCTTTCCCACCACCACTGTCTGAGGGCAGGCCCTTTAGGGACAGCTGCACTAGCCTCCCCAAATGCTGTGCTCACCTCCCACCTCACATCAGCACACCCTTCCTAAGTCCACTGCAGCTAGAATGATCTTTCTTTCATGAAAAGCTGATCTTGAGGCCAGGTGCAGTGGCTCATGCCTGTAATCCCAGCACTTTGGGAGGCCAAGGCGGGCAGATCATGAGGTCAGGAGTTCGAGACCAGCCTGGCCTACATGGTGAAACCCCATCTCTACTAAGAATAAAAAAAAAAGTAGCTGGGCATGGTGGCATGGGCCGGTAATCCCAATTACTCAGGAGGCTGAGGCAGGAGAATTGCTTGAACCTGGCAGGTGGAGGTCGCAGTGAGCCGAGATCGCGCCACTGTACTCCAGCCTGGTTGACAAAGCAAGACTCTGTCTCAGGAAAAAGAAAAAAAAAAAAAAAAAAGGAAAAGAAAAGCTGGTCTTGCCCCTTCCAGCTGAAACCCTGTAGTGACTCTTCATTGTCTAAGCATCTCACCTTTACCCACCTCCCAAGCCTCATCTCCCATCACCCCCACAAATCCTATGCTCTGCTGAGGGCAAAATACCTGTAGATCTTGTTCCATCTGCCCAAAAAGCCCTCCCTTTCACTCTTCCCTTGGTGAAGTCCTACAACTCCTCCAAGACCCAGTTCCCTCCTCTGGAGCCTTCCTTGACCTCCCCAGGTGGGGCTGAGCCATCCTGCTCTCCACTTCCCACATGCCCACCCATGCCGGTGTTACAGCCCCTACTACACGTTAGTCATGTTTGTGTACAGGGTTGCATTCTCAGCCCAGTGCACAGAACCTATCACACTCTGCCTGTTAGAATAAATGTTATTGAATAATAGTACATAGAGGCATGACTTTGGGGTGAGCTGCCCAACTTGAGTCCCAGCTGATATTCATAGAACCACACAACTTGGCAGTCAGGGGTAACCCAACCTTGGAGATAAAATCCAAACACTTCGTCATCCATGCAGCCTTTGAATATCATGCACCTGCTTGGGGTCAGACACCACCATACTGGGCACTGGATTCCAAGATGAAGTAAACACTGCTCCGACCCACAAGGAACTCAGAGGTCCGTGATTAGAAATGCCCAGGTAAGAGCATCCCTAGCTCCTTACAAGTAGGAGTTGTGGCTTCAGGATGGATACATGTGTGCACTCATCTTTTACTGGGGGATGTGGTAGCGGACAGTCTGTCTCACCCCTAGATGTTGTGTCTAGGGATCAATATTACTTAGGAAGAGGGTCAAGAGGACTTACTGAGTCTGTACTTAGGGATGCACTTACGTAAACAACATCACCAAATTGCACCTGGGGCAGAGAATTATGACCCCTAACATTGACAGCCAGGGGCCATGGAAAAATGTGTAACCTTGTGCCATGGGTTCCTGCGTAATATCTTCCAGGTGACATTCATATTTGCATTCAAGATCTGTATCTATAGATCTGTATCTGTATGTATGATGTTGTAACTGAAGGACAAGCCCAAACTGGGCTTACTCTGTTGATAACAAAATGTCATGTTGCCCCCAGCATGAGCAATAGAAATCTCCCCTGGAACTAAAATGACTAAGAGACTTGATGGGAACCCGAATGCCAGAACTCTCTCAGAAGCCAGAGGTACAATGGCTTGGAAGATGTGGGGCTAAAAGTCCACCTCAACATACCTTTCTGTATATGGTCACATTTATTATTTATTTATTTATTTATTTATTTATTTAGAGATGGAGTCTCGCTCTGTCGCCCAGGCTGGAGTGCAGTGGCGCGATCTCGGCTTACTGCAAGCTCCGCCTCCCGGGTTCACGCCATTCTCCTGCCTCAGCCTCCTGAGTAGCTGGGACTACAGGTGCCTGACACCATGCCTGGCTAATTTTTTTTGTATTTTTAGTAGAGACAGGGTTTCACCGTGTTCGCCAGGATGGTCTTGATCTCCTGACCTCGTGATCCACCCGCCTCGGCCTCCCAAAGTGCTGGGATTACAGGCGTGAGCCACCGCGTCTGGCCAAACGGTCAAATTTAAAGCCCTCCAATCAGATTCTGTCAGGTCAACATTCCTAAATCTTTTCCCTTGCCTTCGGATCCCATAAATTTACCCCAGGTCCCAAATCGGGGAGACATTTTTTCTTTTATTTTTGAGATGCAGTCTTGTTTTCTTGCCCAGGCTGCAGTGCAGTGGTGCAATCTCAGCTCACTGCACCCTCCACCTCCCAGGTTCAAGCAATTCTCCAGCCTCAGCCTCCTAAGTAGCTGGGATTACAGACGCATGCCACCAAGCCTGGCTATTTTTTGTATTTTTAGTAGAGATGGGGTTTCACCATGTTGGCTGGGCTGGTCTCAAACTCCTGACCTCAGGTGATCTGCCCACTTCGGCCTCCCAAAGTTCTGGGATTAAAGGCATGAGTCACCATGCCCGGCTGGGGAGACAGATTTGAATTCACTCCTGTCTCTTTGCTGACCAGTTTTGCAAACAAAGCCACTACTTTCTCAAAAGCTAGTGTTTCATAGTATTGGCTTCTGCGCCCATGGGGCAGCAAAACCATTTGATTGATAAAAATGTGAAGGCCAGACACAGTGGTTCTCGCCAGGAATCCCAGCACTCTGGGAGACCGAGGAGGGCAGATCACCCGAGGTCGGGAGTTCCAGACCAGCCTGACCAACATGGAGAAACCCCATCTCTACTAAAAATACAAAATTAGCAGGGTATGGTGGTGGATGCCTGTAATTCTAGCTACTCAGGAGGCTGAGGCAGGAGAATCGCTTGAACCCAGGAAAATAACCAAAATGCAACAAACCTCAGAAGGAATGATCCTGCAAACTTCCTGATGAAAAGCTTCAAAAACAGCATCCATAAAGTGCTTTGGGTTTCAAATATAAGCTCAGGTGTTCTGGGCTGGCGAACTCACTAGTTGGAGCTCAATGCTAAATGGGGCCAAAGGCACAGGCCAATTACCTTGGGGTGGCTCATCTCACTGGCCACCAGTGACCTCAAAACCCAGCCAGCTTCATTCCAGAAAGCCACGTTGTACACAAGTTGAGGGGGGCTGTTGGATACTGGGGAGAGTTCAGCACAATTCTCACTTTTCTGTGTCTTCTCTAAGTCCAGATGTCTGCTCTCATTTTAATTTTGCATGATCTTGTAATGGCGCCAATCCCAAATCATGTGCATTTAAAATGCCCTAAGCTTCAAAATATACGCTCTCTTTATAAAGTTAACGTGATTGCTTCTGAGTTTTTAGAGAAATTGAATGATTGAGTGCAAAAACACTGTTTAAATCAGACAGCGTGCTATACACATTTAAAAAAATCCCAGTTTAAAAAAAATATATGTATATATTGCTTGGTTTCAGAAGAGAAACAGGCCTTTTATTGACATGATGTCAGGGGAACAGTACTAAAAAAAACATCAAAGATAGTCACACACACACACACACATATCGGGAACACCCTCTGTCTTTCCCATATGCGGTGTGGAAAACGGGGCCAGACGATCCTGCAGAAACTTCCTGATGAAAACAGCCCCGTCAGCCCTTCCCCTAAGCTTGAGGCCGGCTGCCACGGAACCTCATCCAGGGCTCCAGAGCTTCCTTCGCGGCTTCAGGGACGCACTGCCCTGCAGGCATCGCCTGCTTACAAACGACTTCAGGGGCTCACGAAGTACCCTGTCCCCGGGACGCGGCTAGATCCTGGGGAAAACCCCTCCACCCAGCCCCATCTGGCAGAGAGACTCCAGATTAGCAGCTCCGGAGTCACGTGAGCCAAATTCACGCCATACCCCGGTTCCAAGGTTAACCACCCCTCGCCCCCTCCGCTTCGCGGCCGCGCTGATGTGCCTCCTCCTCAGGCGGTCCTGGAGTCTGCGTCTCCCAAGCAGCTTTCAGGGGTAAAAAGGAGGGGAGCGGGGGAGGGGAGACGAACTTCTTTGTTCTTTCGCCAGATAAACTCAGTTTACGGAATTCTCCAAAACTCACTCCCATCCGCAATATGCAAATATCTCTGATCCTCACGTGGAGCGCGAGCTACTTCATTCATTGAGACTTTCGTGTTCCTGGCCCTAGGCTAAGTATTATCTTGTAGGATCACATTTAAGTCTCCCAGTAACCCCCTGAGGTAGGTGTTATTATCCCTATTCTAAAGATGAAAAGAAATGAGGTACTGAGAATAACTTGCCTAGGGTTTTACAATTAACAGATTGGCACAGTTAGGTTTTGAGTCCAAGTCTGTTTTGACCCAAAAGTTCTAAATCTTTGTAACTGTTCTTTATATAGCAGGAATAAAAGTAACAACCACTCCTTGCAGAGCAATTACTATATTCCAGGCACGGTATTTCTCCAAACTACTTTCAGAGGCAGGTTTGTCACTTACCTGTTATGTGACCTCAGGAAGTTTCTTAACCTCTTTTTGACTCAATTTCCCTGTCTGCAAAATGAGGCTAAAAATATGGTTGTCATGAAGAGCAAACGAATTAATATACGTAAAGCCTGGCACACATTCATCCCTGAAATTGTTGCTGTTGTTTTTTTAACCATCATCTCCATTTCACAGGTAAGGAACCTAGCCTTGGAGAGGTGAAGCAGTGAATTAGTCCAGCTTGCCCGGTGCACACCCAGCTGCAAGGACCCGCTCAGAAGTCGTGCGGGATGGGGGCCCGCCGGCAGGTGAATTGCACTTGGCAGGTAGGAGATGAGCTTCTCCGGGGTCGCTGCAGAACGCGCCGCAGCCCGGGAGGCCGCGAATGGTTATCAGCTACCACGCAAGGCTGGAGGTCCGCCCGCTCCGGATTTGCTCGTAGTGCGAGGGCCCCTGCTGTGTGCTGGGGGTTCCCGCCAAGCCCACTCAGAAGCACTCGGGGGGACACCTGTGGGCGGGGCCCAGCTGCCCCGCAGAAGCCCCCGGCCCCGGCCCGCGCGCACACACTCAAAGCCCCCCAAGGCGCGGAGGCTGCCCGCCCTCCCGCCCGCCGCGCTCCAGGGCGGAGTTTCCTCCTCTGCTCATTGTTCACGGCCCAGCGCCCGCCCAGCCCCGGCCCCGCCCTGCCCGGCCGCCGCCGCCGTGGGCGGGCACATGGGGGAGGGGGAGGGGGAGGGGGAGGGGCGGGGGCGGGGGAGGGGGAGGGGCGGGGGCGGGGGCGGGGGCCGGCGCGGACGGGACGGGCCAGGAGTAGCCGCAGCCGCCAGTGGGGCCGCAGCCGCGCAGACGCCGCCCAGGACGCAGCCGCCGCCGCCGCTCCTCCGCTGCTGGCTCTGCGCCCCAGCCCCGCTCTGCGGCAGCAGCAGGGAGGAAGAGCCGGCGCAGCGCGACCCGGGAGCCCCGGGCCACAGCCCGGTCGCCGGAGCCACCCACAGGCCTCCCCGAGCGGCGCCCACTCTCCTACCGTCCGGACGCGCGGACCCTCTGCCGGCCCCGCAGCCACCTGCTCCCGGCCCAGAGGCGAGGACACGATGCGCTGCGCGCTGGCGCTCTCGGCGCTGCTGCTGCTGCTGGTGTCGCCGCTGCTGGCCTCCCAGGATGGTGAGTGGCCGGCCCGGGCTCCGCCGGATGCCCCACCGTGCGCGTGTGCCCCCTACCCGGCCAGGTTGCAGGGAAGCCCGACGCGCCGCGTGGTCTGACCCGGAGCAGCCCTGTCGCCGCCGGGGTCACACACGAAGCCCTGACCTTGCACCATCCACGCCCCCTCCAAACTCCACTACGCGGCAGGTGCAGGGCCCGAGCGTGGATTCGTCTCCAGTCTCCACTCGGGAGGAGTGGGCAGTGGATTCTGCCCGGGCAGACAGGGGCGCGCCGGTGCTAAGTGGGTTTGCTTGGGAAAGAAAAGGGAGACAGCACCGCGAGGCTCGACGCTTCTGCGGGACCCTTGGGATCTGATTACACCTTTCCTTCGTGTTGGAGGGAATGTGGGGCTATATTGTGTATTCGTTAATTCCAGGCAAAGAGGCAGGCGAGAAGCTCCCGAGGAAGTCCCTGAAGCAGGTGACAAGCCTCCAGCCACTGTCCACGCGGGCAATGTGCTTACCCGTTTGCAGAGAGGGTTTTCCAAGCAATGTGTGCAGGCTCAACCCCCCGAGCCCGTGCTGGGGCAGGTACAGAGACTGTGGAAGTGGACCTTCCATAGTCCCAGAGTCACCTGGCTGAGTGGGGGTCCTACCTCCGTGTCCCCAAACCAGTCACTTCTTAGTGCGTGGCTACGATGGTGAGACCCCCTCGAATCCTGTTGTTGAAACGGGAACTTCTCTCTCGTAGAATAGGATTGAGCTGCATTTTAGACACACCTTAGAAACCGTACCTGTCTCTCAAGGAACAGAGCTGTACCTCAGAACATTCCCTCCTTGTTTCTTTTCAAGGTGAAATGTTACTCATTCTCTTTGGGGGAACAGGCGATGGCTGCAAACTCAACCAGAGCAGGTGTTCCTAAGCCCCTAGGAACATCCGGAGTCGGATCAGGACCATGGGAGAAGCGTATTTCTCATTCTCTCTTGCCCACCTGAGCACGTGTCTGCAGGGAGAAAGAGGGGAGGTGGTGTGATCACCCTAGGGCAGGAGGACTGCGGGGACAGCACAGACAGGGAAGGGACTCTGCCGCGAGCAGGTGCTGGCAGTTTGGGAGTGGACTCCAAGGGGCGGGGGGAGATGGGAGGGCAGTACAGTCTCTCCTCTACACCGCAGGAAACCTTTGGTAGTGGGCAGGGGCTGGCACTCAGGGAGCAGGCAGGTGTGGGCATCCTCCTGTGGCCGGCGGGAGACTCCACCAGCCTGACTAGAAAGGGAATGTCCTGGCGGGGCAGAATGTGTGTCCCCGGAAGAGGGGCTGCAGTGTGAGGAACAGTCAAAACAGCTTTCAAGGTGGCAATCACTGAAGAGCCACATGACATGCAGGGTTGAGATGACACCAGAGTGTGGTGGCACTCCTCAGCCCTACTCTCTGGGGACAGCTGGACTTCAGGGTGGGCCTTCATATGAACCTTTTGTTGGGAAGCCTCTTAGAACCACCCAGAAGGGCGTTGGGCTGTGTCAGGAAAGAGGGGTTAGTCCCTAGTGCTTCTGAGCTTAAGGTGGCTGAGCCACCCTCACTTTGAGGAGTGGGAGGCGCTGTGGGACAAGACCCTCCCTGTTCTGCCCTAAAAGGAAATGTTCCTAAGCCACCAGTGGGCAAAGCTCTGACTCTAGCTCACTGCTGGCTTCAAGGATGGATGGGACTGTCTTTCCTGGCACCTGGGCACTGCCAGAAACCGTGTCTCTTCCATGAAGCACCACTTCTAGCCTAGCACGGGGCATGGCACATGGCAGAAGCTTGGTATGTGGCAAACAAAAATGACCATAACCCAGTGCCTGCTATAACCAGCAAGTAACCTGGCCCATCCGAGCACTGTGTGCATTACAGAGTGCAGCACTGTTGGGAAGCACTTAGGAAAGTGCAAAGTGCTAAGTGGGGGATGGGGGGAGGATGATGATCATGATGGTGATGATGATTTGCATATATTGAGGCCAGAAAAGTCTTGGTAGGGGGGTTGCGGCAAGCTTGGTCTGTTTGGTAGCTATGGTGCATTTTACACCACCCTCTAGGGACTCAGGAAGGCCAGCTCCATCCCTGTCCTTCTGAAGGTCTGGTCGCCTGGGCCGCTGTCATCAGGAATAGCATAAACACTGCCCCCCACCTGCTGGAATGCTGTGATTTGATTCAAAGCAAGAAAGATTTATAGCTCGAGTCTCTGCAACAAAGGAATTATCCCCAGACAGATCCATCCCTGCCCCTCTCCCCCAGCTTACCTTCCAATATATGGGCAGATCATGCAGCCTACAGCAAAGAAAGCATTCTCCTTAGGGGCCGGACAATTCATCAGACCCCCTTTCCGTGCTTTTCGGTTTGATAACCATCTGGCAGAACCACAATGGTAAGTCACATCTCTGTGCCTCCGTTTCCTTATCTGTGAGATAGAATAAAAAACCAAAGGGACCTCTAGTTCCGCCATGATAAGATATCTGGGGTTCTGTGTTCCCTCAGCTACCGAAAGGACAAGCTGATTCAGTATTGGCAATCTGATGTTGAATGGATGAATGCTGGGCAACAGGAAGGCAGCTTGGGGGGGTGGAAACACTCAGGCTTTGGGTCAGAGAGATGTGCGTGACCATGGACAAAATAAGGGACTTCCCTGAACCTCAGTTTCTTCATCTATAAAGTAATAACAGCAATACCTTGTGGGTTGCTATGAAGATGAGTGAGTATATATATCATGGGCTTGAGTATATATATCATGTCCAACTCAGGACCACCACTCAGAAAATAGCTGTGATGATTAGTAAGCATATATATTGAGCACCTGGTGGGTTTAAGGGACCCCAGGTGTTGGGATTCTGCCAGTGTTTGTGGGTATCAGTGGATGGATGATAATAAAAACTGAAGCCCCAGTGCCACTCTGTGGGACAGGGAGGCATATGCAAAAGGGTAAGATTTGGAAGGGGTGGTCTGGAGAAAGCCTCCTGAAGGAGGTGGGGTTTTCACATAGGGATTTTAAAATTAAAAGGGTCAGTGTTTCCTAATGTGGCTGAGGCTCTACACATTGTAGTATGTAGGGGGAGATGCAGACTAGGGACGGGGAGTCTGTGATGGCAGTTCTTGAGATGGGGTCATTGAGGCTTTAGGGAGATCAGCTCTCAGAGCTGAAGAGAAAGTTCCACGGTGGCAGGGCGTGACTGCTCACACCTGGAATCCCAGCAACTTTGGGAGGCCAAGGTGGGAGGATTGCTTGATTCTAGGAGTTCAAGACCAGCCTGGGCAACCTAGTAAGACTGTCTCTACTAAAAAGACAAAAAAATTAGCTGGGCATGGTGGTGGCACACGCCTGTAGTCTCAGCTACTCGGGAGGCTGAGGTAGGAGAATTGCTTGAACCTGGGAGTCAGAGGTTGCCGTGAGCCAAGATCACGCCACTGTACTCCAGCCTGGGCAACAGAGGCAGACCCTGACTCAAGGAAAAAAACAAGGTGCCCAGGGCTGGGGTGGGGGAATGTGGGTGTCTCCAGCATGGTGCAGCTTGGGACAGGATCTGAGGCATGAGTGAGCTGGACATTGGGGGTTAGGAGCCAGCCTTTCTAGGGAAGACCCAGAAGCACCTGGTGTCATTGTGGCCAGAGCTTTGGGGTGTGGTCACCCAGAGAAGGGCTGAGGAGGGGAGCGTGGCCTGCCCAGGAGGGTCCTCAGGGTGTCCCCCAGGCCTAGAGGCGTGAGGGAGAGGCATGGAGGCTGCCCCTAGTCTGGTTTTCCTCAGGAGCCCATGTTTGAAGGGAGAGGAGGGTGCTGCCCGGGATTTTGACACCACTGCCCTGTGGAAGCTGAGAGGGGAAGGGGACTCCATGTGGTTAGAATTCCCCCCCTGCAGGGAGGAAGGGGAAGAGTTACTCCCAGCCGCCCTCAAGCATCATCTCTGAGACGCCTTCCCTGGTTTCCTAGGGAGAACCAACACGTGTTCCATGATCTGTGTGTCTCCTCCGCCATGCGGTGAGGCCCTCGAGGAGCCAGCAACATACTCACTGGCCCCTCCAGGGCCCAGCCCAGCACCAGGCGCTGAGCAGTGGCTTGGGATACGCTGGACTGTGGGACCGAGGGGAACCAGCCTCAGCCCTGGCTTCAGGCTCCCTGGAAGGGGAGTTTGCATCCTGGGAAGAGATGTCTGGCCAGTGGGCTTGTTCTCCAGCAGCCGGAGCTGGTGGGAGTAACTGCTGAGGTTTAAGGCTTCTGTGGGGCAGGTGACCCCTGTTGGAATTGGGGCTCAACACTTAACTCAGAGCCCTTCACTCCTTTTTTTTTTTTTTGGAGACAAGAGTCTCGCTCTGTCACCCAGGCTGGAGTGCAGTGGTGAGAACCCAGCTCACTGCAAGCTCCACCTCCCCGGTTCAGGCCATTCTCCTGCCTCAGCCTCCCAAATAGCTAGGACTACAGGCGCCCGCCACCACGCCTGGCTAATTTTTTTGTATTTTTTAGTAGAGACGGGGATTCACTGTGTTAGCCAGGATGGTCTCGATCTCCTGACCTCATGCTCCGCCCGCCTCAGCCTCCCAAAGTGCTGGGATTATTACAGGCGTGAGCCACCGCACCCGGCCCAGAGCCCTTCACTCTTAAGGGAAGTGGGAGGAACCGTGTCTACAGTTCACTGGACTTCTTGGGAGGGGACTTAGATGACCCCTATTCCAGGAAGGGCTGCTTCTTCACACCCTTTGAGGCAGAGGCCCTCTTCAGGGCTGCTGAATGCAAGCTTTGCTCTAGCCGAAATGGAAGCCATTCCTACGTAGTCAGAGAAAGAGAATGGCATTGCCCTGCCCATCCCTACCCACCAGCCTGAGCCTGCCTGGACACTTTCATCGGACCTCAGCCAGGAGCTCTTTACCCAGCTCTGGGCTCATTTCCTATTTGCACCCACTGGGCATGAAGCAGGGCAGGGAGCTCAGCTGGTGGGGTGTCCCGGACCCAGGAACACGGGCAAAGTTGAATGGGTCTCTCTTTATCATGTGTCCTGCCTGCTTGATGGTGCTGTTAAGAAATCAAGTGATGTAGCAAATCCAGGATGGTGACTCCTACCCTGCACAGGCCAAATGATGGGGGCATTCTCTCTAAGAAAAGCCTTCAAGAAAATCGACACAGAGGATCCCTTAAAGGAGCCTCTTCATATTTGCAATAACATTTGCCATATGACTGCTTCGAGTAGGCAGCCTGCGGGCTGTGTGCAATGTGTAACTCAGTTGGCAAAGGGTACTTTCCACACCACTTCTAAATGAGCCAGAAAATCATAGGACACAGAATTCTAGAGCTGCGGAGCCTTCTGGAAGTCATCTGCTACAACCTGCTTGTTTCAGATGGAGGATTGCAGGCCAGGGAGGTAGGTTCATTTGACCAAGTTGCCAGTGACTCTCAATAAATGGCTTTCCAGGAGATGGGTGTGCACACGTGTGTGTGTGCACGTGTGCATGTGCATGTATGTGTGTACACGTGCGCATATGTGTCAGCTGTGGGTACCAGAATAGAACTCAGCCCTTTCAGTGCTGATTCCCTCCTGGGAATTGGAAAAACTCAGCAAATCCCCTTTATATAATTTTTTATTTTACTTTTTTTTTTTTTTTTTGAGATGGAGTCTTGCTCTGTTGCCCAGGATGGAGTGCAGTGGCATGATTTTGGCTTGCTGCAACCTCTGCCTCCCAGATTCAAGACATCCTCCTGCCTCAGCCTCCTGAGTAGCTGGGACTACAGGCGTGTGCCACCACACCCAGCTAATTTCTGTAGAAATGGGGTCTCACCATGTTGACCAGGCTGGTCTTGAATGCCTAACCTTGAGTGATCTGCTCACCTCGGCCTCCCAGTGCTGGGATTATAGGCATGAGCCATCATGCCTGGTGAAAAGCCTCTTTAAAAAGGATTTTAGGATGGTGACAAACTATACTGTGTCCACATCTCTTTCCCTACCCCTCTACCATCAGGGTAAATTAAGGCTTGGGGTCACTTTGCTATTTAAGAGTTAGGCTCCTAAGGGTGCCTGAAATACTGTGCCATAGTACTGGCCACCATGCATTATGCCTATATATGTCTGTGTTTGCCACTGGTCCACTAGCTGAGACCCCCTGTCATGTCCACGGCCTCTAGCCAACTAGGTGGTTAAGAAATGTTTGCGGGACAATTGGCTGCACAAGATGCAGCGTTCAGCTGCAGATTCATCAGTGGCCCTTGCCCACATCTCCTGCATCCCAAGCTCTTGCATTGTCTCTGAGTCCTGGCCCTGCCCTGAATCACTGGAGCAGCGGCAAGCACAGACCCTCAGCTAAGCGGGTCCCCTAGCTAAGGTTGGCCCCTGGGCCACCTCCCACCCTCCCTACCCTCTTACCCGACACACATCACCACCACCCTCTCTTCCTTTGTAGCCTTATTCCCCTTGGGTCAGCCACCTCACACTTCCCAGGTCCAGGGTGCAGGGTGGCACCTCGTCCGCCAATTGTCATGGCCGGAAGGCTATGTGCCTCCACTCAGGGGGAAGAGAATTCCAAGAAGTGGCTGAAAGAGGCTTGCTATCTAGCCCTGGATTAGGGTGCAGGGGCCTTCCAGAGCCAGGCCCCTAGGGATGTGTGGACTGACCTGGGGTCTAAGCTGTCTGATCTCTTACCTTCCTGCTACCTGACCCTGATCAGGGTAGAAGGGACAGCACTTAAGCAAGCCGGTGAGGGGGGCATTCTGTAATTCTTATACATACTGGCTGTGTGTGAGGCTGAAGCCACAGCTCCTTCTTAACTGAAATTCAGGGAGCCGCCGGGTGCAGTGGCTCACGCCTGCAATCCCAGCACTTTGGGAGGCTGAGGTGGGCAGATCATGAGGTCAGGAGTTCGAGATGAGCCTGGTCAGCATGGTGAAACCCAGTCTCTACTAAAAAGACAAAAAATTAGCCGGGCATAGTAGTCCCAGCTACTCAGGAGGCTGAGGCAGGAGACTTGCTTGAACCCAGCAGGCGGAGGTTGCAGCGAGCCGAGGTCACACCATTGCACTCCAGTCTGGATGCCAGAGTGAGACTCCGTCTCAAAAAAAAAATAAAAGAAAAGAAATTCATGGAGCTCTGCCTGAGGACGGAGGCCCTTAAGTCTCCATCCAGCCAGGTTCCCATGCCAACCTACTCCCAACACACAACAATTGGAACACACAGAACCCTCCAGCTGGGGTAGCTTGACTTTATCTCACAGACCATTTCAGGGAGGAGAAACTGAGGCACAAATGCAAGGACTTACAGTAGATCATACAACCAGCTCTTCTCCCAAATATGTACGTGGTTCACTCCCTCACTTCCTTCAGCTCTCCCTGTGAATGCCACCTTCTCAAAGAGGCCTTCCGGGGCTGCTCTGCATAGAAACCCCTCCCTGCAGCACACTCGTTTCCTCCTACTCGCTTTTATTTTCTCCATAGCACTCATCACCTGATTTGTCTGTCTCTCCCCCATTAGACTGTAAGTTCCATGAGGGCAGGGACTTCCATTGCGCTGTAGCCACAGCACCTAGAATAGCACTTGGCACAAAGTAGCTGTTCCATAAATATAGGTCGAAGGAGTGAGTTAGTAAGTGAGTGGGTGTCAGGGCTGGCTTAGAACTTAAAGTCTTGCCTGCCAGCCTGTGCTCTCCAAATGCAAGGCTCTTCACCTGATTCAAGAAGGAAGTGGCAGGTGGGGACTGGCCCTAGGTCCTGGGGGAACAGGCATATGGGCAGGAAGGAGCAGGGATTCCTGGTAGGAAGTGGGAGGGGGGCCATGGGAGGTGCAGCAGCGTCATGTCTCCTGTGCTGTCCCCACCCAAAGGATCCTTCAGCTGAGAATTGGGGCTTGTGTTTGTTAGAACTTGATTTGGCTGCTCATAGCAACAAAAAATAAGTAGTGGATTAAAGAAGGCAGGCGTCAGTTATATCTCTCTCATATCATAGAACTTCAGAGGGCTGGTGTAGTGGTTCTCCTATCATTCACATGTGGCCTCGCGGTCCAAGATGGCTGCTGGAGTTCCAGCCATCAGGAAAAAGGAACAAGAAGCATGTGGCTCCTCTTTTGAGTGCGCCTCCCAGAAACCACACGTGACACTTCCAGTCACATTTTGTTGAACAAAACTTAGCATGTGGCCACACTAGCTGAAAGGGGGGCAGGAAAGAGAACTTAGGGAAGAGTAATTTTTATTTCAGGCACCCGACTGCCTAACTGAAGAACAGTGGTTCAGTTACATAGAGGAAGCAGCGAATGGATATTTGGAGTAGGTGACTGGCAAATGCTACTGCAGAACTGGTCCCTGCAAACCCTGGGCTTCTCTGTAGCGGCCCTCTGTCCCCGCCTTGCTGGTCAGATCAGCTTCGCCTCTGCACAAGTGAAACACGGCTCTCAGGCAGCCTGGTCCCACTTAGCCTTCCGGTTATGTGGCTGTAGCCTTCTGGTCTGAGGGGCAGTTCCTGGTAATGCACAAAGAAACCTGGCTCCTTCCTAATTGGGTCTTGAGCTGCAACAGGGATCCAAGGTGTCCCAGGACCCCCATGAGCCGGGCCTTGGGCAGGCTAGGTAGGGGAAAGACCTGGGTTCCCCCAATGGCCTGTGGATAGGGAAGAAGTGCTTCTGCTCCCCATCTCCCCCTCTCACCTCAGAGCGGGTGAGTGCAGGGCCAAGGAAATACTGTCTTAGGGGTTTGGACAGTGACCCCTCAGTGACAGCAGCAGCCGGGGCCAGTGGCTTTGAAACCTGCGGGAGGTATTCCGTGGAACTGCCTTGGGACCACCGAGGGTTTGGGGTGCACACCTGGAGAGGAAAATGAAGAGGAGGCTGATTTGAGGGGAGTTTTACGTCCACCCTTTTCACGAAGGCCCTTCGGTATGATGAGTCTCTACGCAGGAATTTCTTTGACAAAAAAGTTTTGCTGTGACGGCGAAAAGAAGAAAAATGGAAATCTCTGCGGATGCTCTGCGGTTAAGAGGCTTGGATTTTAGCCACGGCTTCAACACTTGCTAGCCTTGTGATCTCAGACTTGTTCCTTGACCTGGGCTTCTCCAGCAGAAAGTAGGTATTGTGCCCTCCTCCATAGCAAGGGCTAAATAGGATCATGTAGGGGGTGCCTCTGATATGCAGAAAGCATCCACATGGGTTGATTTTTTTTTTTTTTTTTTTTTTTTTTTTGAGACGGAGTTTCACTCTTGTTTACCCAGGCTGGAGTGCAATGGCACAATCTCGGCTCACCGCAACCTCCGCCTCCCGGGTTCAAGTGATTCTCCTGCCTCAGCCTCTGGAGTAGCTGGAATTACAGGCATGCACCACCACACCCAGCTAATTTTGTATTTTTAGTAGAGACGGGGTTTCTCCATGTTGGTCAGGCTGGTCTTGAACTCCCAACCTCAGGTGATCCGCCTGATCGGCCTCCCAAAGTGCTAGGATTATAGGTGTGAGCCACCTGCGCCTGGCTTGTTGGTGTTATTTCTTGTATTGGCGTCAGCCCTAGCCCAGCGTGAGGTGTGAGTCAACGGACCCCCACGCCATGCTAGAGAGCACCCTCTGCGACCTCACAGGGCCAGGCTTTCTTCTTCACGGCCCTTCCCCATTACTCAGGCTGGGGGCCTCAGTGCGGGGAGGCAGGGTCAGTTGCAGACCGCAGTTTCAGATAAAGGTAGCCAGGGTGGGCTTAGCTAAGAAGCAGCTGAGGTGGCCCCCTGCCCCTCCCTGAACTTCCTGTTCCTGCCTAGTGCTCCTCAGCTCACCCCTAGGGGGCACTGCCCTTCACTTTGGGGCTTTGAGTCAAAACAAACTTTTTTTTTTGAGACAGGGTCTCACTCTTTTGCCCAGGCTGGAGTGCAGTGGCAGGATCTCGACTCACTGCAACCTCCGTCTCCGGAGTTCAAGCGATCCTCTTACCTCAGCCTCCCCCATAGTTGGGATTACAGGCACCTGCCACCAAGCCCAGCTGATTTTGGGGTTTTTAGTAGAGACGGAGTTTCCCCATGTTGGCCAGGCTGGTCTTGAACTCCTGGCCTCAAGTGATCTGCCCGCCTCAGCCTCCCAAAGTGCTGGAATTACAGACGTGAGCCACGGCGCCCAGCCCAAAACAGGCTTTCTGAAGTCACCTGCACCCTGATCCTGGCAGCCCCTGAGGTGGTTAGCCCATTACTTGGTTAAATGCAGTCTTCCAGCTCCTGGCTCTCTCTCTACCTGGATAAATGCGCTTGTGGTTGGCTAATCAGCTCCTGGCCACGCCCACTGTACACTCCCTCCTAGCCCTGGGATCCCAGTCTCCCTTTCACTTTCCTTTCTCAGATCACCCAACCCTGAGCCTACCCTAACTCTTGCACCAAATTCCTCTTGATGCCATCGAGCCAGGCAGTGAAGCAAGATGTTGATCTTTCTGCGGCCAGCTCTCCATTTTCCTTCTCAGGAAAGGGAGGGCCTGGGGGAGGTGCATGGAGCTACACCCAACAACTAGGGCAAGGAGTATTTCCTCACAAGGATGAAAAGTGGGAGGAAGATAGGAAGGGAAGGTAAGAAGTACTCACAGATCTGCCTTGGGGGCATTGCTGTGTGCCTCAGTTTACTCACATGGTAAGTCTGGGGTAGCACTGTATGAGGTTTTTTATTTTACTTTTATATTCCATAAAGCAAGCTGTGTTCCAAACTGTGTCCAATAAGAACATTTCGTAGTCCTCGAGATTTTAATAGTTACGCTCTCGATGAATATTTAATAAAATGAATACATTTCCCTTCTTAGAAGGTCAAAATACATTATGATCTTACATGCTTTGAAATGTCCTCTAAGGAGATTACTTTTTACCTTTGTTTAACCCATCATTCCCCAAACGTACTTTAACCATGGGACCATTTCCTTTTCGGCTTCCTCTTTTTAGTAGAACATCGATTAACATCTTGTGAAACACTCGTGTTTCCCCAGGATATTTTGGGGGAAATAATGATGTGAAGATAGAGTGACCAACTGTCCCAGTTTACCCAGTATTAACAGGTTTTCCTGGTATGTGGGACTTTGAGTACTAAAACCCAGACACTCCTGCGTAAAGACCAAGCTGGAAAGGCATTAACTATAACAACACACTGATATGTGTCCGGCTGAAATGAAAATGAAACCTCACCAGGCCCTCCGACCTTAGGGGATTATAGGAAACGACATGGCAGGTCGCAGCCAGTGTGAAGGCTGCTTGCCCCAGAGTCCATTGAGAACAAGTGACATTCAAGGCTGGTGGCCCCTCAAGAGTGTTTGCAGTGGTGTTGCTTCTAGCCAGAAGTGGGAGGCTCTGTTAAAAGAACTATGGAAGTGTGTGTTTTTGATGTTTGATCTTTCTGCCCAGATGGGGGCAGACATTGTTTGTCGGTTGCCTGTGGCTGGCTCTTTCCTGTTGTGCCTCTGTCCCCTGCTGCTTTGAGTCCTTGACCCTGACGGCATCATGGTACTGTTTTAGATCCTGAGTCCCATCATCCTGTCAGCTTGGAGGGGAGCTTGGACAAGGGGATTCCAGGATGTTCTGGTAGCCAGCACTGGCATAGTGGCTCATGGACAGTTCTGGCTGAACAGGGCCTGCTGAGTGTGTGGGTCTCATCCACCTTCATGCTGTCATTGTTCCTGGGAGTTGGTGGCTGAGGGGGTGGTGTGCTTGTTTGTTAAGCCACCAGCTTGCATGTGCTTTTCCAGCTGCAGCTAGCACCTAAGGCACTACGTGCAGGTGTGACAATGAGGAGGGGTGCCCGTTGCTCAGCCAGATGCAGTCCTGCACCCTGCCCTGGGGGCACTGCGGAGCATGGTGCAGGGCGTGTGGGGGCCCTGCTGCTCCCTCCCCAGGCCTGCGCTGTCCTAACTCCTGCCCATGCCTCCCCGATCTGGAGGCCCCAAGAACACCACCCAAAAAGTTGCTTCTCATCCTGAGGCCATCCTGGGTTTAGCTTCTCCATGGCCGGGGTTCTAGAGAGCTTGTGCTGTGGATCGGCTTCTGGGGAAGGGCAGGGTGGGAGCCTGTCCTGTCCTTTCATTCACCCATGGCATCCAATGGGGGCGTTACACTTGGGCAGGGAAATTCCCTGGCTTTACAGTCCTGGACGAATCTGGAAGTCTGGTCCTGTTGACGCAGAATCACATCTCTGAACGCCACAGGCACTCTAGGGCAGTCGTGTCCATGTGCCAGCTATAACTGGCCCTGGGGCCTCCTGTTGGTTGAGCACTGGGTGTTTATGTGTGGGTGCGCCATGTGTACACAGGGCTGGTGGCAGACACAGTGAAGAGGCACAGCAGGGTCCATCTGAGTTGGGTGTTGAGCTGAGGAGTGGATTTGCAAAAGAAAGAGATCCTCTGTCCGGACACTCACAACCCAGTGCCCTCCCTGCAGGCCTCAGTTTCCTCATCTGTGAATGAGGAGCTGGCCCAGTGGCTCTCAGGGGCCTTGCTGTTTAGTGTTTCCCATGGTCTAAAGCTGGGTGATTTTGGCCCCAGGACTGCTGGCGTCATGGGACTGATGGGTGTGTGTGGCTGCATCTGCAGAGGGAACCTAGCTGGACAGTGTGGATGCTCTGAGCCATTGGGAATGGCTGGAGGGGGCTGTTCTCGTGCATTTGGCTTCTGGGGAGGTGACACCATGGATTCCTGGGTCATGTGAAGGGGGGCATGGACACATGTCCTGTAGTGTCCTGGGGGCTCTTGGTGTTTTGCTGGCCTCGGCCCTTTCTTCATCTCACTGCAGGTCAGATGCCTCCCCTTCCCCTGTCCAACGACCAGGAGGGGTGCGGCAGCTGGAGCCAGGCACATGTGGGCACTCAGGCCCCACAGGATTGGAGAGCCGCACTGGGAGTGGGACTGCATGGTTCTAGATGCCAAAGAAGGCGTGGTGGTGCCTGGTCCTCTGACTGCTTGCTCATCTCTACTTGTTGGGCTGAGATCACATGACATCTAGGGTTCTTCTAGCTCTAACATTACGACCCTGGGATGCAGAGGAATGTGATGCCTGTGTGACTTTTAAGGAGCAGGGGACAAGGGATGACCCGGCACAATGGTTCACACCTATAATCCCAGCACTTTGGGAGGCTGAGGCAGGAGTTCAAGACCAGCCTAGGCAACATAGTGAGGCCCTATCTCTATATACAGTTTAAAAATTAGCTAAGTGGCCGGGCGCGGTGGCTCACGCCTGTAATCCCAGCACTTTGGGAGGCCGAGGTGGGCGGATCATGAGGTCAGGAAATCGAGACCATCCTGGCTAACACAGTGAAACCCCATCTCTACTAAAAATACAAAAAAATTAGCTGGGGGCGGTGGCGGACGCCTGTAGTCCCAGCTACTCCGGAGGCTGAGGCAGAAGAATGGCGTGAACCCGGGAGGCGGAGCTTGCAGTGAGCCAAGATCGCGCCACTGCACTCCAGCCTGGGCGACAGAGCAAGACTCTGTCTCCAAAAAAAAAAAAAAAAAAAAAAAAAATTAGCTAAGCATGGTGGTATGCACCTGTAGTTCCAGCTACCTGGGAGGCTGAGGTGGGTACTACTCGCTAATCCCAGAAGTCTGAGAGGCTGTAGTGAGCTACGATTGTGCCACTGTAGTGAGCTACGATTGTGCCACTGTAGTGAGCTACGATTGTGCCACTGTAGTGAGCTACGATTGTGCCACTGTACTCCAGCCTGGATGACACAAGAAGACCCTATCTTTAAATGAATATGAAAATAATAAAAAGTTTCAAAAGTAGAAAACACTGGCTTAAAAACATAACTTCGGCTGAACTGATGACCAAAAAAAAAAAAAAAAAAAAAAAAGAAAAACAGAGAACATCCCAGCCTCTGGTCACAGAGCACCATGGACTCAGCCCCAGCCTGGCCCTGGCCCCTGCGTCCAGCCCGAGGGGTGGCATCAGCTCCTCGTGCTGTGCATCTCTAGGCCTTGTGCCAACAAAGACCAAGCTGTAAGGAAAAACAAGAAAGGTGACAGCTCCTGGGACCAGGATCTCTGGATCCCGTGATCCTGGCTGTGCCTCTCCCTAGGAGCTGCACTGCTGCCATGCTGCAGAGGGCGGGAGGCTCTAACTGGCACTGGACCTGCTTTCCAGATGGGAAATCCAAGGCGGAGGATGCGGGGGATTTTACCTAGTCATGTCTTGAGGCTCCAGGTACTCCTTTTCCCCTTCATTTGTTGTTGTTATTGTTGTCATCGTTGTTGAGACAGGGTCTCCCTCTGTCACCCAGGCTGGAGTACAGTGGCACAAACATGGCTCACTGCAGCCTTGACCTCCTAGGCTGAAGCGATCCTCCTGCCTCAGCTTCCTGTGTAACTGGGACCACAGGCATGTACCACCATGCCTTGCTAATTTTAAAAATTATTTGTAGAGATGAGGTCTCATTATATTGCCCAGACTGGTCTTGAACTCCTGGGCTCAAGTGATCCTCCTGCCTCAGCCTCCCAAAGTGCTGGGATTACAGGCGTGAGTCACTGCAGCCAGCCTCCCTCCCACTTTGAATTTGCCTTTTCTTGTTCTGGGCATGGGAGTGGCCAAATAAACTTGGCCTAGACATCTGGGCCTCTGCACCCACCTTGCAGGGTAGCCAGACTGGAAATACAGTAAAGAGGGCAGAGAGAGAAGGGGCATGGAGCCCGTGAGGGCCAGGGGGCAAGAGGCGGTGCCTGCCTTTCCTCCACCCCTTTTGGAGCCCCAAGTCTGACTTAAGAATCAATCTTGTGTGATCTAAGCAAACCTGACCCCTTTCCTGACCTGCGAAACTTTAGAGGGAAATAAATATTTTGCTCCCAGTTTCTTGGGAAAAGAAGAGCTGTGAATTCACAGCTGTGTGCATGAGTGTGTGTGTGTCATTGAGGCATTTACTCAGTCATTGCCTCTGATCCCCCTCTCTGATGTCATGAAACTACTTTTAGGGGATGAATATTCAGCTGTTTGGACACCTGGCTCCAACTGGGGCTGGCCCTGAGATTCTTGATTCACTTCCCTAGGCGGTGCCCGTAGGAAACCGGGCTTCCTTGACGAACTCTAACGTCTCAAACACAGGGAGGGCCATGACGACTTGGCTTTGTTTAAAAGGAACATGGCCTTTAACTTTCCCTGCAGGCCCTGGCAGGGGACAAGGGAGCCAGTCCTCAATTGTTTATTGATATCCACTTACTTGGTTTCTTTTCTTTTTTCTTTTTTTTTTTTTTTTTTAGATGGAGTCTTGCTCTGTTGCCCAGGCTGGAGTGCAGTGGCACAATCTCGGCTCACTGCAGCCTCCGCCTCCCAGGTTCAAGCAATTCTCTGCCTCAGCCTCCAGAAGAGCTAGGATTACAGGCGCCTACCACCAAGCCTGGCTAATTTTTGTATTTTTAGTAAAGATGGGGTTTCACCATGTTGGCCAGGCTGGTCTTGAACTCCTGACCTCGTGATCTACCTGCCTCAGCCTCCTAAAGTGCTGGGATTACGGGCGTGAGCCACTGCGCCTGGCCTGTTTGTTCTTTTTAAGCAACACCCCCCCACCCCTAAGTCGCCCCCAACCCCACCTCCACTCCACTCCCCACTGTCCAAAAGATACAGGCTCCACTGTCATCAACCACCAAAGAAATTCGGATTGTGTGCTCTGTAGGAGGTAATCATGCTTTTTCTTCCACCTGTGGGGCCAAGGAGAGAGTTAGGTGGTAGTTTTAGCTTTATTTGCCCTGCTTTGCAGAGTAAGCAGGTGACCATCGGAGAGCCTTAGCTCCTGCTCCTGCCCCACCCTCAGCACGCACGGAGTTAGTCTGGGATTTTGCCTGGGGAACGTGCCTGGCTGTGAATTACTGTGCAGCAGGGAGGACACAGGTGTTAGTCCTGGAAGGGGAGAATTCTCGCCAGGACAGAACACAAAGAGGATAGAAATTCAGAAAACTGTACTTACTGCCTTCACCTTCAGTGTCCACCAGACGGAAGCAGATCCTTCCCTGGGAAATTCACAGGCTCCATTTCACAGAACTTCCTCCCTCTCTTCCCAGAGGCACTGTCCGTTTCAGAGGTGACTGTCCCACAGCCATGCGTGTGGGACTTCCCTCTGGCTCGGGGCCCTTGTTTGTTTTAGGCCAGGAGTGGAGACTGGGCCCTGGTGGAGGTTTCCAGGGGCCACTGAGAAACCCATACACATCTGGTTATTTTCACAACTGCGGGAGGCCAGAGGTGGCGTGGGAATGACAACGTGCTCCCTCAGGACAATATTTACCAAGGTTGTTTTTGAACTTACTGCTAGGGGAAGAGTTGCGTGCCAAATGTCCGCACGCTTTGGCCCTGGAAGTGTGTGTGTGCCTGGGGACAGGTCGCAGGCACTCCTGGGAGCACGAACAGGGCCAGTTGAGAAGTGTGCGGGTCTGTGCAGACCCAGTGTGATGAGTGTTGGGGGGCGGGGGTGGGGTAGAACGCTCATCCCTGAGACAGTTGGGTTAGAATCCGGCTCTCTGACCTGGGGAGGGGCCTTCCTGGGCTAGTCTGTCTCTCCTTTTCTGAACGAGGTACATAACAGGCCAGACACTGTGGCTCACTCCTGTAATCTCAACACTTAGAGAATCTGAGGCAGGAGGATCACTTGAGCTTAGGAGTTCAAGACCAGTTTGGGCAACATAGTGAGACCCTATCTGTATAAAATAATCAAAAACATAGCTGGGTGTGGTAGCGTACACCTGTGGTCCCAGCTACATGGCAGGCTGAGGTGGGAGGATCATCTGAGCCCAGGAGGAGGTTGAAGCTGCGGTGAGCTGTGATCGCGCCACTGCACTCCAGCCTGGGTGACAGAGCAAGACCCTGTCTCTAAAAAGATTAAAAATTAAAAGGTACTAAAGGTGTGTCCTCAGAGGGTGCTGGAGACACAAATGGGATCATATGCAGGAAGAACGAGGCACGGAGTCCCGCCAATATGCTAAGACCTCAGTATTTGCCCAATGTTAAGTTTACAGTCATGATGACAAACTGCTCTTAGGAGGTGTCATTTAATAGGTGGATTTATAGAAAGTTCCAGCATGTGAGTGAGGCAGCATGTCCACCCCTCTACCCGGTGGTCTCAGAGCTGCCCTGAGTGTACCAGGACACATGCAGTACCCAGACTGGGCACAGAAGGTCCTGTCGCCTGCTCACAGCAGGGGGTCGGCAAGGCTGGCCGAGCCTGGCTGCCCCTTCCTCCAGCCCCGCCCTCAGTAAGGTTACTGTAGATTTGGAATATTTAAACATTTTCCTCAAAGGTTTTACATTTCGGGGGCTGGGAGTGGTGGCTCAGGCTGTAATCCCAGCACTTTGGGAGGCTGAGGCAGGCGGATGGTTTGAGGTCAGGAGTTCAAGACCAGCCTGGCCAACATGGCGAAACCCCATCTCTACTAAAAATACAAAAATTAGCTGGGTGTGGTGGTGCACACCTGTAATCCCAGCTACTCTGGAGACTGAGACTGGAGAATCACTAGAACCCGGGAGGCGGAGGTTGCAGTGAGCCCAGATCACAATACTACACTCCAGCCTGGGTGACAGAGCAAGACCCTGTCTCAAAAAAAAAAAAAAAAAAAGCTTATACATTCTAAAAAATATGTTCATTTTGTTCCAACTTAGATATGTCTCCCTTGACAGATGAGGAAACCAAGGTCCAAGGACGTCTCCAGCTCACACAGACATCCAGGTCTCCATTTGCAGAGCTCACTTTTTCTGTGGAGGCTGCATCATATCCTGGATGTGGTCATTTAAACTGACCTTGAAGACAGGGTGAGGGGCCACTCTGCCACCTCCCCCAGGTGCTGTGGTGGTGACTTTTGTCTGGGAGCCCATCTTGGGCAGGCGAGGTGAGCGAAGGCATCCGGGCATCAGCCCTGTCCCCACCCTTGCCTGCCTGCTGGCCGGTGGGTTGGCTGTCCCTGGGCACACGGCCCGGGCAGACAGATCAGGATTCACATGGTCTGCAGCAGGCGAAGGGATTAGGAGGCCCTGGGGAGGGTATTGTTTTAAGGAAGTTAGTCTGTTCTTTCCAGCTCAGGAAGAAACCAGCCTCTTCCCTGGGCAGGTTGGTGGTCCCTAGACAAAGCCTGACACCACGGACAAAGCTGTCCACGGGCTCGGCATGGGGACGCCCCTCTTGTTAGGAACAGCAACAACAGCGGGAGGGGGAGTGGGGAGACGGATGGGGAGAGGGGAGCCGTTGACAGGGAGAAGAACCAGAGCGGGCAGTGGTGGGCTGAGCCCCAGGGAGTGGCAAGGCAGGAATCTTGGGTGGCACCATCGATTGAATTCCAGGCTGTCCTGTTACCTCTGTGCCTTCAGCCACAGAATTCTAGTCATGAGTAATCCAAAGAATGTATTTAGAAGCTTCCTGCTTAGGTGCTCGGTCCTTTTAGTGGGTAGGGGTGGGGTTCAACCCTCTGACCTCCACCTGGAGGATGCAGTGTCACCAACTCTGGGCCAGATTTTCATCAGGTGGGACTGCAGAGGTCATCGAACCCTGGGCTGTCTGCATTATATGGGAACTGAGCCCTGCTAGCTGCTGTGCCAGTGCAGGACAGAGGATGAAGCTGGCTCCCCGCAGTGCGCTTCTGCCCCGCCACTTCTTCCCTGCCAGGCCTCAGGGATGGAAAGCCTGGTCAGAGAATGGGTCTGGGACACACAGCTGAGTGGGGCAGCCCACACAGAGACAGCCTGAGGGTCTGCCAGGAGCTGGGGGCATCCTGCCAACTAAGTCAGAGCACAGGGGAGGGGCCAGGAGCTGCTCTCCTGGTTCATCTGTCTCCTGTACTCGGCAGGGCCACAGTGGGTCCTGTGCAGCCTTGACACAGACCTGTTTGAAGTGCATACAGAAGTTCCCCAGACAGGGACTGCGATGGTCATGGAAGCCCTACTCACAATGGCCCTAAACTGGAAGCTGCCCAAATGCCCATCAGCAGCAGAATGGACAAATAAATAGTGGCATATGCACACAATAGAGTCCTCCACTCTAATGGGGGTGAACAGTCTGCGACCGCACCCCACGAGAAGGATGAGTTAAACCTACCAAAGCTGAGTGAGGGAAGCCAGACCCAAGAGTCTTGACGGTGTGATGCCATTGATATGAAATCCCACAACAGACACAATGCTGAATCTTCTCAGTCAGAATAGCGGTTACCCTCAGGGATGGAGAGGAACACAGGCAGGGCTTCTGAGACGAGCTGTCCTGTTTCACCATCCGGTGCTGGTTAAATGTGCGTATTCCCTCGAGGACAATTAATCAAGCTGTACACGTGTGATATGCACCTTTTTTTGGGGGGATGGGGATGGAGTCTTGCTTCCACGCCCAGGCTGGAGTGCAATGGTGCAATCTCGGCTCACTGAAACCTCCGCCTCCCACTCCCAGGTTCAAGCAGTTCTGCCCCAGCCTCCTGCGTAGCTGAGACTACAGGCATATGCCACCGTGTCTGGCTGATTTTTGTATTTTTAGTAGAGACGGGGTTTCACCATATTGGCCAGGCTGGTCTTGAACTGACCTCAAGTGATCCGCCTGCCTAGGCCTCCCAAAGTGCTGGGATTACAGGCGTGAGCCACCGTGCCCTGCTTTTTTTTTTTTTTTTTTTTTAGTGGGAGTCTCGCTCTGTCACCTGGGCTGGAGTGCAGTGGCACGATCTCAGCTCACTGCAAGCTCCGCCTCCCGGGTTCACATCATTCTCCTGCCTCAGCCTCCTGAATAGCTGGTACTACAGGCGCCCACCACCACGCCCAGCTAATTTTTTGTATTTTTTTTAGTAGACATGGGGTTTCACTTTGTATTAGCCAGGATGGTCTCAATCTTCTGACCTCGTGATCCACCTGCCTCAGCCTCCCCAAGTGCTGAGATTACAGGCATGAGCCACCGCGCCCAGCCGTTTTTTTTTTTTTTGTTTTTTTTTGTTTTTTTTTTTTGAGACGGAGTCTCGCTCTGTCGCCCAGGCTGGAGTGCAGTGGCTGGATCTCAGCTCACTGCAAGCTCCGCTTCCCGGGTTTACGCCATTCTCCTGCCTCAGCCTCCCGAGTAGCTGGGACTACAGGCACCCGCCACCTCGCCCGGCTAGTTTTTTGTATTTTTAGTAGAGACGGGGTTTCACCATGTTAGCCAGGATGGTCTCGATCTCCTGACCTTGTGATCCGCCCATCTCGGCCTCCCAAAGTGCTGGGATTACAGGCTTGAGCCACCGTGCCCGGCTTTTTTTTTTTTTTTTTTTTTTTTTTTTTTAAGACAGTTTCTCACTGTCTTAAATAATAACGCTGGAGTGCAGTGTTGCAATGACAGCTGACTGCAGCCTTGACCTCCCAGGCTCAAGTGATTCTCCCACCTCAGCCCTGCAAGTAGCTGGGACTCTAGGTGCACACCACCAGGCCTGGCAATTAATTAATTAGTTAACTAATTTATGCATACATACATATATACATGGTCTCACTCTGTCATCCGGGATGGAGTACGGTGGCACAATTATGGCTCACTGCAGCCTCGGCCTCCCTGGGCTCAGGTGATCCTCCTGCCTCAGCCTCCTGAGGAGCTGGGACTATAGGTGTGCGCCACCACACCCAGCTAATTTTTGTATTTTTAGTAGAGATGGGGTTTCACCATGTTGGCCAGACTGGTCTTGAACTCCTGATCTCAAGTGATCTGACTGCCTCGGCCTCCCAAAGTGCTGGGATTACAGGTGTGAGCCGCTGCACCTGGCCATGTGCCATTTTTTAAATGCCTGTAATTCTTCAATGAAACATTTTTAAAAATGAAAGGGGAAAGGGGCTGTTCTGAGAACCTCCTGACTGGGCACAGTAGAACCTACCGTGAGCGTGGGGCAGTGACACTGAGGAATGAAAACACCAGGCTCCAGACAGGCAGCTCAGGTGGGCCTCCCAGGGAGAGGGGCGCTGTGGACAGGAACCAACAGGGAGAGGCCCCAGGAGAAGTGGCAGGAAGGCCAGATTAGGCACCTTAACCTGCTGTGTTTGACTGGCCTTTTTTGCTGGCTGATTTCTACCCCAGCCCTGACGCCAGCTGCCGCTGGCCTGAGGGTGTAAGCACCATCCTGGAACACACTTATCAGGTGTTTGTTGGGACTGGGTAACAGTCGTGGTCCCTCCTACAGATGCCTCAGCATCTGCCCACTGAGGGGTGGCAATACCAGCAGACAGCGCCAGCCATCCAGAGGGGAGGGCACCTCTCCAAGGACCCGTCATGCTCTACGTCCCTCTGGTGTCTATTATTGGAGTGTGGAACTTTCAGATTTTAAAATCTATCTTACTTTTTGAGTGGTTGTTTTGAGTAGCTAGCTAACTGCTAAGGTATTTCCCTTTGCCATATGAGTTGGAACTGTTTTTTCCCAGTTTGCCATGATGTGGCTTGGTTTCTAACAGGCTAGTACAAGTGACACTTGTCAGGCCCTTTAGGGAAGTCAGAATAGGATCCACAGCTGGGTTAAAAACAGTCCTCTTTGGCCAAGCACAGTGGCTCATGCCTATAATCCTAGCACCTTGGGAAGCAGAGGAGGGAGGATCACTTGGGCTCAGGAGTTTGAGACCAGCCTGGATAACACAGCGAGATTCTGTCTCTACAAAAAAATTAGTTGGGCATGGTGGTAAGCACTTGTAGTCCTAGTTACTTGCGGGGCTGAGGTGGGAGGATCGCTTGAGCCTGGGAGGTCAAGGCTGCAGTGAGCTCTGATTATGCCACTGTACTCTACCCTGGTCAACAGAGTGAGACCATCTCAAAAAAACAAAGAAACAAAAGTAGGCCTAGCCCGAGGGGCATCTTAGACATCAGTGGTTCGCACTTGACTGCTTGGCCAGCGTATTTGTCGGTGAAGTTTTCTTGGAACACAGTCAAACCCATTTATGTACAGGTTGTCTGCGGTTGCCTTCAGGCCCATGACGGCAAAGTTCAGTAGTTGTGGCAGAGACTGTATGGCCCCCTACAAGGCCTAAGATATTTACTTTGGCCTTTTATGGAAGAAGCGTGTGACCCCTGTTGTACACTACTGTGTCACAGAGCGATTCCACACACGAGAGCGTGTTCTTTCCTGCACACAGGGCCGTGGAGAGAAAGCTGCCCCCGGTCAGACTGGCATCCCAAACGGACCTGTTTACTTGCTGTGGTGTTGAACGCTTTCTTCACTTTTGTGTGTATGTGGTCCAATTGGCTTACCATACAACTTACTGTAATAACCATTTTTAGAGGTGCAGTTCAGTGGCATTAAGTACTTTCACATTGTCATGCACCTGCTACCATCATCCACCTGCAGAAGATGTTCATCCTCCGACACAGAAACTCTGCACCCATCAGACGCTAACTCCCCCTTCCCTCCCCTCCAGACTGCCTTCGCTTTCAAGATGGGGATAATAACACATATCTCATGTCCTTTTGAGAATTAAGGAGATACCCTAGTCCTCCATTGATGGTCAGTATATTTCTTTTATCTTTTCTTTTCTTTTTTGAGATAGGGTCTTGCTTTGTCACCCCAGCTGGAGTGCAGTGGCTGGATCTTGGCTCACTGCAACCTCTGCCTCCCAGGCTCAAGCCATCCTCCCACCTCAGCCTCCTGAGTAGCTGTGACTACAGGCTACACCACACCCAGCTAATTTTTGTGTGTGTATTTTTTGTATAGACAGGGTTTTGCCATGTTGCCCAGGCTGGTCTTGAACTCCTGAGCTCAAGCGATCTGCCCATGTCAGCCTCCCAAAGTGCTGGGATTTCAAGTGTGAGCCACCGCGCCTGACCACATGTATTAAAATACCTTTTAATACATTTGAGTTCCCTGCCTTCTTCCAGAGTCTCACTTCCATCTTGGTTCACACCCTTTGTGATGGACAAGGGAAGGAGGCAGAAGTGATTTGAGCTTCATTTCCCTGAGGAGGAAACCCAGGCCCGAGAGGGAGAAGGGCACAGCCAGTGAAGTCTGAGCTCCAGCCCCCTCCTGATCCCCACCCCATCCCTGCTGCCTACCCCCGCCGGCCACCCCTGTGGTCCTGACATCAGGTGCTGGTCCCGGAGCCCAGCAGACCTCACATAGAGCTTTCACAGATGGTGGCCTTGCCCTGCCGGGATGGGGTGTGGGGTCGTTGTCGGGCCAGAACTTGAGGCTGACAGCCGGAAAGCCCCTCCCTCGGTCTCTGAGCCAGTGAGGAATCACTTCCTGGAGCTGGGGTCCCCCAGGCCTGGGTTTCCTTTCCTTCCCCGGGAAGGTTCAGGCTCAGCCCCTCGTCTGGGTCTTCTCTTGACCACAGCTGCCCTGGTGCCTCATCTTCTCCCCTCCCCAGATCAGCCATGCCTCACTGGGAAGGAAGAGCCCCATGGGTCTGGGCAGACCTGTGCCTACTCTTGTCTGGGCAAGGCCTGTGCAGGTGTGAGTGGCTTGAGAGGGAGTGGAGGAGGTGGGCGGCGCGGTTCTAACAGGGAAGGGGAGGTGGGGTGCAGTGCAGGGCGGGAGAGTGGAGTGCCTTTCCTTCCCCCCTGCACGGCTCAGCAGGAATATAATTAGAGCTGACATAGACCGGGCACTTTCTATGTGTACACACTGCTCTCAGTACTCAAAGGTATAGAGTTGGTTACTTTTATTACCCTGCTCCCCACTTCTGACAGATGGGAAAACTGAGGAACAGCGTTCAGACATGTGTGTTAAAAGTCGAGACTCTTGCCTGGTTGTACAGCTTGCGTGTGGACCGGAAGCCGGGTGGTCGGGCTCCCTGCTACCTGCTCTTAGCCTCTGTCCTGTGCTGCTTCGGTGGGGAGTCACAGAGGGGCACCGCTGAGGCAGCGATGTGGGCACACGGGAGCCAAGTAGCCTTGGGTGCTGTGCCCTGCTCCCAGGTGTTGAGGACAGGAAAGAATGAGGACTTGTCAGCCCTGGGAAGAAGTGGTGTGAACCAGGGCTTCTTACAGGTGATCTGGCCACAGTGCCCTCCCTGCAGGGAGAAATTCTCCCAAGTGAAGGTGGCCCTTCCCCATTGCTGGGACATCTCCACGCTGGACAGTGGCAGCCCCCTCCTGCCCAGGGAAGCAGGCAGACGGGCCCCACCCTAGCGGAGCAGCGGGTGACGGCCAGGCCAGCTGAAACAAGCTGATAAGGGCAGAACAATTCCAGATTTGAAGAATGCCCGGAATTATCTCCCCTGAGGGGGCAGCTCTGGGCCCCTCTGGGAGAGGTGATTCTGAGAGGCAGGCCTGATGACCCCACCCCTGGGGTGCCGTCCTGCTGCCCAGAGTCTCAGGGTCCCAGGGACCGCAGAGCCAACAGAACTGCCAGGGTCCCAGGGAAGGGACGGGGAGGGTGGAGCATGACTGGAGTCTGTGGCTGCACCTGACACTCAGCCTGTGTGGGGGTAAGGGGCGCAGGTTGGGGACCCGGCCCTGCCCCAGACAGTTGGAGCAGCCCTTCTTGCGTCTCTGTTCTCGTTGTGAATCTCCATCCTGAACCCCTTGTCTTAGCTCTGACTTTTGTTACAGTATAACAGAATACTGTCGGCTGGGTGGCTTAGGCAACAGACATTTATTTCTCACAGTTCTGGGGGCTGAAAGTCTGGGGGCAGATCAGGGTTCCGGCATGGTCAGGTTCCGGCGCGGGCGTTTCCTGGCTTGCAGACAGTGCTTTCATGCTGTGACCCCACAGGGCAGAGAGTAGGTCTGCTGTCTCTTCCTCTTCTTAAAAGGACACTAATACATCATGGAGGCTCCATCCTCAGGACCTCATCTAAACCTAAGTATCTCCCAAGGCTCTACCTTCACACTGGGGATTCGGGCTTCCACATATGCATTGTGCGTGGGGCCCAGACAGTCAAGTCTGTCGTACCCCTTATATCCAGGGAAGTCAAGCCACCCCACTTTTGGGTTCCCAAGCAGGGGACCATTTGGAGGGAAAGAGAGCAACCCCAGGAGTCACTACCCCCTCTTTTCCAGATGGGGACCTATGGCAGACCAAAAATGTCCCCCCACCTCAAAAAAAAAGATATACAAGTAAAAATCTCTGAAACATGTGATTATTATCTTATGTGGACAGAGGGTCTTTACGGATAACTAAGGACCCCAAGATGAGAGCATGCTGGATTTCAGTGGGTGGGCCCTAAATCCAATGACAAGTGTCCTCATCAGAGGCATATAGAGAAGGTGGCCATGTGACCATGAGGGCAGATGTTGGAAGGATACTGCTTTAGCCAGGGAGTGTCAGAAGCACACACCTTGATTTTAGACTTCTGGCTTGCAGAATGGCGAGAGATTACATTTCTGTTGTTTTAAGCCTTTGTGGTAATTTGTTATGGCAGTCATAGGTAAACTGATCTAGGTAGGACCTGAGTGCAGAGATGGGCCAAGGTTCACCCAAGCACATGCAGACGGGGAAGACAGCCATCACCGGTTGGCGAGAGTGAGGCGAGTCAGGTCCTCCATGGCCTTCCCATGCTGTCCTCTGCAGACAAGCCCTTGGCTCTTATCCCGGGTCAGGTTCCTCCTGGAGGCACCAACATCTGGTTGGCACCTTGCGGGTTAGAGAGGGGGAGACACTGGTTTTCTTAAAGCCACAGAGGGCAATTGTTTATAAGCGGGTGGATGTAGCATTAATAAGATTTCAGAGCCGAAGACCAGAGCCAACAGCCTCCAAGGACGGGACCCACACTGGGTTGGAGAGATCCAGAAGGGCCTTTTGGTGGAAAGAAATGAGCGCCCAGCTAAGCAAGAGCTGGGCAGGGGGATGACCAGACTGCTGGGGCAGGGAATTAAGGGTACTGACTTAATTTTTTTTTTGAGATGGAGATTTGCTCTTGTTGCCCAGGCTGGAGTGCAATGGCGCGATCTCGGCTCACCGCAACCTCCGCCTCCCGGGTTCAAGAGATTCTCCTGTCCAGCCTCCCGAGTAGCTGGGATTACAGGCCTGTGCCACCACACCCAGCTAATTTTGTATTATTAGTAGAGATGGGATTTCTCTATGGTGGTCAGGCTGGTCTCAAACTCCTGACCTCAGGTGATCCTCCCACCTCGGCCTCCCAAAGTGCTGGGATTATAGGTGGGAGCCACTGCGCCCGGCCTTTTTTTTTTTTTGAGACATGATCTCTCCCCATTGCCCAGGCTGGAGTGTAATGGTGTGATTATAGCTCACTGCAGCCGCAAACTCCTGGGCTCAAGTGATCCTCCTACCTCATCCTGAGTAGCCAGGACTACAGATGCACCCCCCACCCCGGCCATGCCCACCTAATGTTTTGATTGTTTTGTAGAAATGAGGTCTTGCTATGTTGCCCAGGCTGGTCTCAAACTCCTGGGCTCAAGTGATTCCCCTGCCTTGGCTTCCCAAATTGCTGGGATTACGGGTATGAGCCACCAAGCCCAGCCCTGACCTCACAAAACCCAAGACACATGGAGGTGGGACCGCAACATGGGGAGCATCAAGTTCTTCACAAGGAAGGCAGGGGAGTGAGGGGGCTGCACGCAGGGGCAAGAGAGGGCACCTGGTGCCTTGGTGCTGGGAGGAGCCCTGGCCAGGTGAACAGAGAGCAGCCCCGGGTCCCTTACTGACCCGGCTCTCTCATCCCACCCTGCCTCGCTGTCCTGCCCAGCTACCACCCAGAAGCCTGGCAATAAAAGGGCCAGTGTACAATGGCCAGCAGGACTTGTAGCCTGAGAAGGTGGGCCCTGGAGAGCTGGGGGTGGAGGCGTGGGATGTAGACCTCAACCTGGCTGAACCCCACAATGGCATCACACCAGGCCCCTCCCATCATACCAGGCCCTGCCTGAGTCCTAGCAGCTCCCTGCACCCCCTGGAAAGAAGGGGCTCGTGGAGCAGATGTCACATGTTGGAAAATGATGTTAGGGTTGGGCAGCCCTTGGAAAGGCCCCGCCTGTACCCCTAGGGAGGCCCAGCGCGAGCCCTCGGAAGTGACTGGCTAGGATGGCTCTGCTGTCACAGCCAAAGCAGGCTTACCTAGTACACAGTGTCGTGCTCGACAGAGTCCGAGGCCGGGGTGTGTCATACACACCTAGAGGGACCTTAGGAATCTTCTGGCCCACCTTTCACAGATGCATTTCAAGAGGGCGGACAGCTTGCCCAGGCCTGGGGGTCCCACGCAGGGACAGGACGAGGAGGTTTCGGACCTCCCATTTCCCAGCCTGCGCTCTTCCCTTTGGCACACCAGTCGAGGAACACATCCGCCCGTCTTGCCTGTCTCTCCCCTTGGAGCTTTTTTGTTTTACTTCTGTGGAGATGAGTTGGGGGTGGTGAGCAGAGGACAAAGAAGGAAGGAGAGGTCAACACTGGTGTCCAGGCCGGAGCCTCCCATCCCACCTCCTCCCTGGACTCTTTCCACACCCCTCTTCCCGGAGCATTCTTTCCAGTTTCCTTTCCCACTATTAATAGTCAAGAGTCAATCCTAGGTCTGGAAATAGCCAGGAACAGAGGAAACAGGCCCTCCTTGAAGATTGAAGCAGCCTTCCCACCGCAGGGGAGCAGGCCGAAGTCCGTCTTCTCCTCCCACTGTCCCCCTGGCCCCTGCGGGAGCTGGCACTGTGCTAACTCATTCAACATAGGCTTCCACATCAGCAGGAATGTCATGTCATTTCTGCCCTGCTGTGATGTACTGGCCTTTGCAGCCCTGTCCATCACTCACCGGACTTTCACTCCATCCTCTTCATCTCAATACGTGTCATCATTCTTGTTGACTTCAGTAGTCACTTGGGTAAACACTGAAATACCCTGGCCTCTGTTTCTCAACGTTTTCTCATCTCTACTTCATTGGGTCATTCCCATTTCACCCCCTGAACTTTTTCAGCCCCTCAAACTGTATCACCTCTGAAATCTTGGCATTTCCTCCTTGTATCACTGTCTCTCTACCTTCCAACTTATCTGCTCAAGTAAACCCACATCACAATGCTTGAACTCAAGACGTAACGAAGTCCAGTAACCTTCCTCATTGCCTTTTGGCCCCTACCTGGCCTTATTTCTGTCTTTCTCCATCCTCTATGTCAATAATCCACCATTAGAATCCCTACCTTGCAAAGATATTCCCAAATTCCTTGCACCCTCTCCTGCTGTCATACCTAGCAAAACCCCATTCTCAGATAAACCTTTGCCTCTATTTTTCTACACCAAGCAGCTGAACATTGCTACAGTAAAATCTGGCTGATTGCATTAACTTTAAATTCATGATGCCATGCCTCAATTTGGCACCAAATACTACTTGACAATCATATTTTACTTCTTTAGCATGGTAGTTCTCAAAGTGTGGTCCTCTGGCCAGACGCATCAGAATCTTTTGGGAACTTGTTAGAAATGCGTATTTCACATCCCAGGCCTGCGGAATCAGGAACTCTGGGGCTGGATCCAGCCACTGGTGTTTTCACAAGGCCTCTGTGTAATTCTGACGCTTGCTGAAGATTGAGAACCTCTTTTCTAAGAGGTTCATGTTCCTATTTCCAACATGAGTATTTTACACTTTTCCCTCAAACACTCCCTCCTCCTTTTTTCTATCTATATCACTATAGCTGATTTCATCTAGACTTCATTGAGAAAATTAAAGCTGTCAAATGTAAACTCTTTCTACCACCAAAATACAGCTGTACTTACGACTGTATCCATTTTCTTCCCTCCTGTTTCAAAGATGGAAGTGTCGGCAGGGCGCGGTGGCTCATGCCTGAAATCCCAGAACTTTGGGAGGCTGAGGTGGGTGGATCACTTGAGGTCAGGAGTTTGAGACCAGCCAACATGGTGAAACCCCATCTCCACTAAAAAAAAAAATACAAAAATTAGCCGGGTGGTGGGTGCTTGTAATCCCAGCTACTTGGGATGCTGAGGCTGGATAATTGCCTGAACCCAGGAGGGAGAGGTTGCGGTGAGCTGAGATTGCACCACTGCACTCCAGCCTGGGCGACAGAGCAAGACTCCTTCTCAAAAAAAAAAAAAAAAAGGTGTCTGACTATCCAATGAAGGCCAAGTCCTCTATGGGTGCTGAGTTGGCACAGGTATATCTCCTCTGCATCTTAAGGACCCTATGAAACAGTAGGAAGAGAACACATACACAAAGAAAGCATTCATACCAGCTCTAGCATCTCCTACCTTTGAAAAGAAAACAGAAGTTTCTTAACTGTCCCAGCGCCCCCCGGCTGCTGCCGTATGTCTCTGATCCCCTAGCATTTGATAAAGAGTTGTCCACACATGCAAACTCATTTTCCTACCATTCATTCACTCTTCAGTCTGCCCGAGTCAGGCTTCCACCTGCCCTGTGCCCACTGAAACTGCACATGGTGGTTGCCAGGGACTTCTCTTTGCCAGTCTCATCATTCAGCACAGCCAGCCACTCCTTCCTTAAAACAAAACAAGAATCTAAAGCAGAAACTTCTGTTGCATCTCCCTGTTTCCCCTTAGAGATAACTAGTATCCTAAACTTAGTGTTAAATTCTCTGTAAAATTTTTGTAACATTTTCTGTTTCCCTAAAAACATTTAGTTTTGCCGATTTTTTTACCCTGTAAGTAGAACCATGTAAGTGTTCTTGTTCTTCCGTTTATTGTTCAGTATTATTCTTTAGATTAATGCTAATAGAGGTAGTTATAGTCCACTCATTTTCAGTCCGGTATAGCATTCTCGGAGAATATACTATCACTTTATCCATACTACTGTCAGCTGTACTGTCGACTGTACTCTACTGTACTACTGTCAACACTGCGTTTTCTTGCTACCTATATGGGGCCAATGTAAACTATTCTTAAGGGCATTTTTGTAAATGCACTGTGATGCACATTTTGTCTCCCTAGGATAAATGCCTAGTGATACAATTGGAAGTTGTGGGCCGGGCGTGGTGGCTCACGCCTGTAATGCCAGTACTTTGGAAGGCCAAGGTGGGTGGATCACTTGAGGTCAGGAGTTTGAGACCATCCTGGCCAACATGGTGAAACCCTGTCTGTACTAAAAATACAAACATTAGCCGGCCATGGTGACGGACACCTGTAATCCCAGCTACTAGGGAGGCTGAGGCAGGAGAATTGCTTGAACCCAGGAGGCGGAGGCTGTAGTGAGCTGAGATCATGCCACAGCACTCCAGCCTGGGCAACAGACTTCTTAAAAAAAAAAAAAAAAAAAAGGAAGTTGTGGATTGAACAATATGCGCATGTCTTTCTTTGATAATGCCACACTCTTTTCCAAAGTGTTTCAACCAATTTACACTACTGCATATTCTTGCTTCCCCTTCTTACTGACTTTAAAATGTTTGTCAATCTGATGGGTATGAAAAGAAAATTCTTTCTTATTTTGCATTTCCCTCATTACTAATATTCTCAGATGTTCTTAGGCTGTTTGTGCCATTTTTTTCTGAAAAATGCATGTATAATTCTTTTATTTTTCTATTGGGCTGTTTTCTTAAGTATAGAAGTTTTCGGGGCATATCTACAATTTTTTGGAATACCACTATAAGGATGATTTGTTTATTTAATCATTTATTTATCAGATTAGACTCGTGGATATTTATTTTATTCTTGGGGTTCCAATCCAATATTTCTTGTTTTGTTGCTCAAATTGTTCCAGGTTTGGCCATTATGAGCTCTTTCCTGTTGACCCTCTTTCAGGTCTTTCAGGTTGAACTTGCCTTCCTCTTCCTTTTTTTTTTTTTTTTTTTTTTTTTAGCACTTCTTTACTTTCTGACATTACAAGATGTTTCAGGCTCATTTTGCATTTTCCCTGTATCAGCACTAGAATCAAGCCCTTTCTCCAAGGAGCCTTGGTTCCTTTTTTTGTAGAATGGTATCAGAAACCAAATATGGACCCTGGGTGTACCCTATGCTACTGGTATGTCTCTGCTTCTAGATGCTCTGAGTGGACAGAGCTGGGAAATAGACATTTGTTAACTATGTATTCATTTCCTCATCTATCATCTATTTGTCTATTGAAACATGAGTTCTGACTGACTGACATCCGCTGTCTCTCATCAAGCATCGCAGGGCTAGCGTCCTCTCCACCTGTTTACTTACTTGTAACTTCTTTCTCCAACAGTTAGAAACCTGGCTTATGTTATCTATAATTTGTTTAATTCTTTGTTCAATCCTAGTATACATGTAAAGTAGGTTTGAAATTGACATGCCCTTGTAAGAAACATTCTTATTACTTAAAATACACTGTTTATATGCAGTTCTTTTGTTACAGTATCTAGTTAAAAAAAGAAAACCGAAAAAAAAAAACTCTTCTAGAGTCGTTTAGGTCAACTCTTGTTCTCCACCCCCTTTAGCGAGGTTATGTTATACCTTTTTTTTTTTTTTTTGAGACAGAGTTTAGCTGTTGTCTCCCAGGCTGGAGTGCAATGGCACGATCTCGGCTCACTGCTACTTCTGCCTCCCAGTTCAAGCAGTTCTGCCTCAGCCTCCCGAGTAGCTAGGATTACAGGCACGCACCACTGTGCCTGGCTAATTTTTGTATTTTGTTTTGTTTTGTTTTGGTAGAGATGGAGTTTCGCCATGTTGGCCAGGCTGGTCTTGAACTCCTGATCTCAGGTGATCCGCCTGCCTCGGCCTCCCAAAGTGCTGGGATTACAGGTGTGAGCCACTGCATCTGGCCATGTTATACCTTTAGAATATAGTTAAATTGATTTTTGTAGTCTCCATTACATCCTAGGATTTCCTGGACATCCGAGGTGATTATTTTTCTAAATTGGCATTAAGTAAAGTTAATTCTTGGAGTACACAAATCTTTGGGTTTCAAGAAATGCAGAGTCTTGTGGATTCTTGTGCATCACTCACTGTCCTAAAAATAACCTTGTATGGAGCTGAGGAGTCCGTTCCTCCCAGTTCTCTCAACCTCTGGTGTCCACTGATCTGTTTTCTTTCCCTATCATTTTGCCCTATCTATAAAATCAAAATGGAATCATGCTGTGCAGACTTTTGGCTTCTTTCACTTAGCAAAATGTATTTAAATCTTATATATGCTGTCACATGAATCACTAGTTTATTCCTTTTTATTGCTGAGTAGTCATTATATGACTATATAATATCCATTCACTTGCTGAAGAATATCCTGGTGGTTCTCAGTTTTGGGTGATTGTAAATAAAACTGCTGTAAACATTTGCATGTAGGTTTTTGTGTGACTATAGGTTTTCATTTCGTGTAGGTAAATAAGGGTGGAATTGCTGGGTCATATAATAATTGTTTGCTTCACTTCAAAAGAAACTGCTAAACCGTTTTCCAAATTATCTGTACCACTGTGCATTCCGACCAGCCATGTATGAGAGATCCTGTTTAGCGTTTGGTTTTGTCAGTTTGTTTGATTTTAGCTATTCCAATAGGTATGTAATGGTGCTGCACTGGAGCTTCAATTTGAATTTGCCTAATGACTAATGATGAGCATCTTTTCATATGCTTATTTGCCATCTGTATATCTTCTTTGGTAATTTTTCCTTGGAGATCTTTTGCCTGTTTTAAAATATTGGGTTTTTATTGTTGAGTTTTCTTTGTTGTTTTCTCTGTGTGTGTGTGTGTGTGTGTGTGTGTGTGTGTGTGTTTCCTATTGAACCCGGTAGGACTCACAGTACAATGTTCAATAGGAGTGGAAAGAGAGGACATCCTTGCTTTGTTCTCAAACTTCATAGCAAAGCGTTCGGTCTCTTCCCATTAAGTATGATGTTAGCTGTAGGTTTATTTGGAGACATCACTAATTAGGTGAGGGAAGTTCCCTACTATTCCTGGTTTGCTGAAAGGTTTTGTTTTGTTTTAAATCATGAATGGATGTTAAATTTTGTTAGATGGGCTGGGCGCGGTGGCTCACGCCTGTAATCCCAGCACTTTGGGAGGTCGAGGCGGGTGGATTTTCTGAGCTCAGGAGTTTGAGACCGGCCTGGGCAACACAGTGAAACCCCATCTCTTCTAAAATACAAAAAATTAGCTGGGCCTGGCGGCGTGCACCTGTAATCCCAGCCACTTGGGAAGTTGAGGCAGGAGAATTGCTTGAACGCGGGAGGCGGAGGTTGCAGTGAGCTGAGATCGCACCACTGCACTCCAGTTTGGGCGACAGAGTGAGGCTGTCTCTGTCTCAAAAAAAAAAAAAAAGTTAGATGATTTTTCTGCAAATATGAAGAGAATCATATGGTTTTTCTTATTTTGCTTCTTAATGTGTTGAATTGCACTGATTGATTTTTCAAACACTGAACTGTCCATGATGAGCCTCACTTGGTCATGATGTCCTTTCTATGTAGTGCTAGATTTGATTAGTCATCAGGGAAATTAAAAAACCACAATGAGATACTACTTCATGCCCACTAAAATGGCAATAATGGAAAAGATGATAATTGTTGGCAAGGATCTGGAAAAACTGGACTCACAAAACAATTGCTGATTGACATGTAAAATGGAGCGGCCGCTTTGGAAAATAGCTTGGCAGTCCCTCAAAATACTCAATAAAGAGTTACCACATGACCTAGCAATTCCGCTCCTAGGTATGTACCCAAGGGAAATGAAAACATGGTCACACAAAAACTTGTACACATAGCAGCATTATTCATAATAGCCCAAGGGTTAAAACAACCCAAATGTTCATCAGCTGATGAATGGATGAACAAAAATGGAAGCTCCATACTATGAAATATCATTTAGCAATACAAAGAAGTAAGGAACGGACACATGCTACCATGGATGAACCAGGCAAACAAAAGTGAAAGAGAAAAGCTTGAAAACACATCAAAGTGAAAGAAGCCAGTCACAGAAGACCACATAGTGATTGATCCCATTTACGTGAACTCTCCAGAATAGGTGAGTCTGTAGATAGAAGTAGATTGGTGGCTGCCTACTGTGTGGCTTTTCTTTTGCTGTGTTTTTAGTGTGAAGGTTTATGTTAATCAAGACACAAGTTAGGCTGGGCTTACAATTTGTTGTTGCTGTGGATACCTTTGCTGCACCCGGGGCTGCAAAGTCCTCCAGTAATATCTCTGTGGGTCCTTGCTTGGCTGTAGCTCATCCTTGTTTGCTGCTCCTCAGATAGTCTGCCTTTTGCAGCTCCCCACAGCTGTATTCCACTGTTTTTATTTGAGATGCATCCTCACCATGTTGCCCAAGCTGGAGTGCAGTGGCATGATCTCGGCTCACTGCAACCTCCACCTCCCGGGTTCAAGCGATTCTCCCATCTCAGCCTTCTGAGTAGCTGGGACTCCCATCTCAGCCTTCTGACCACGCCTGGCTAATTTTTTTGTATTTTTAGTAGAGACAGGGTTTCACTGTGTTGACCTGGCTGTTCTCCAACACCTGACCTCAGGTGATCTACCTGCCTTGGCCTCCCAAAGTGCTGGGATTACAGGCGTGAGCCACTGCGCCCTGCTGCTCCACTGTTATTTTTTACTTCACACTTGCTGGCCTTGTAGAACAGGGGAGGGGACCATTTCCTGGTGTTTTGTTTAAGTCTCCCTCAGGCCCTGGGAAGCTGAGCTTGGGGGTGTGGCCTTCACTCACATTCCTGCCTCTTACCTAGATGTTGCGGCTGGGTTTAGCTTCAGGAGTAAGGAGCTGTTTTATTTTTCCTGTACTCTTCCCGGGCTGTGGGAGGTTTCCGCCAGTGCCCTCAGGCCGGAGACTTTGTTGACCTCCACCTGAAAGGCTTTTTTCCTGCCCTATAGGGATGTGGAGGGTATGGAGTTTCAGCACCAGCTGTTTCTTTCCCCAGCGAGCCCCACCCACAAGGGGTTGCTTTTTCAAGGCTTCCTGTGAACACCTGATGGGGTTCCTAGGAGTAAACTGCCCTGTGTTGTGGACATTACAAGCCTACAGCTCATAGGGCTTCACATTTTCATACTAACCCATCCACAGCTTTTAGAAGCTCATTTAAAATTTGTCTTTAGTCAGCTGAGTGCGGTGTCTCACGTCTGTAATCCAGCGCTTTGGGATCAGCACAAGGTGGGTGGATCACGAGGTCAGGAGTTCGAGACCAGCCTGACCAACATGGTGAAACCCCTTCTCTACTAAAAATACAACTGAGCATGGTGGTGTGTGCCTGTACGCCCAGCTGCTCAGGAGGCTGAGGCCAGAGAATCACTTGAACCTTGGAGGCAGAGGTTGCAGTGAGCCAAGATCATACCACTGCACTCCAGCCTGGGTGACAGAGCGAGACTCCGTCTCAAAAAAAAAAAAAAAAATTGGCCTTAGTCTTCTTACTGAACTTTGCCCACGTCCCAGGTAAAGCAAGTGCCCTGGTCGGGTTGCTCCCTGCAGTTGTCCATCCATCTCCACTTTTTAGGGGCGTTTTCTTCATGACCTCAGGGCTCAAGAAAAGTCATGACTTTTTGGCTTCTCAACTTTTTTTTTTCTTTTTTTGAAACGGAGTCTTTGTTTTGAGATGGAGTCACCCAGGCTGGAGTACAATGGCACAATCTTAGCTCAGTGTAGCCTCCGCCTCTCGGGTTCAAGTGATTCTCCTGCCTCAGCCTCCTGAGTAGCTGGGATTACCGGCGCCCGCCACCACGCCTGGCTAATTTTTGTATTTTTAGTAGAGATGGGGTTTCACCATATTGGCCAGGCTGACCTCGAACTCCTGACCTCAAGTGATCCACCCGCCTCAGCCTCCCAAAGTGCTGGGATTACACATGTAAGCCACCATGTCCAGCCTCTCAGCTTTTTTCTTGTAGTCAGAGTAGGAGCAAAGTTCTTTCTAGTCTGCTCTCATTAGCTGAAACCGGAAGTCCTATTGTTTCTTTTGATGAACACAAATTCTTAACTTTGATGCTAAATGTATCAGTCTTTTTCTTTGGTTTGTGCTTTTCATGTTTTGTGGATGGACAACTGTATATGAAACAATTCCTTTTACAGACACATATTAGAGCAGAACAGACTGTGCTATAGAAAGTTCATTCATGTAAGGCCAGAATGATTTGATCTTTGAATCCTGTTTTGGAGTTTCTTTATGATAAAAGTAACTATTCAATTTCTTTTTTTTCCCTTTTTTGTGGTTTTATAACTTTGTTTGGTGTACTTGACAGTCAGCAGTTACTTCTCATCCACATTGACTGTCTATAGATTTTTGAAAGTGGTAACAGGCACGTGGGTGACCAAAGTATAGAGCTTGTTTGGTGGATCTTCATCCTGTTTCCTGGACAACCGCACAGGGATAGATAGGTATGGGACATTCTTTATTCCTTGGGCCCAGACAGCTTTGATGAGCCTGGTATCAATGCGCACATCTGGAGTTCCCATCTCCTTCATGGCAAATTTCTGGATCTCTGTGAGTACCTGAGGGGCATGCTGCTTGAAGCCCACTCCAGGATGCTCTTGGGATTGTTGATGGTACATTCTCGGTCACCACCTCGTTGATGGTAGAATGGCCTTTCTTCTCACCACCCTTCTTCGCAGGAGCCATTTTACCGCACCCAAGTTGGAAAGGCTCAATTTCTTTATTATTATAGGATAAATGATTATTTCCATTTTCCTTGAGTCACTCTGGTAAGCTTTTCCTTTTCCCAAGAAATTTGTGGCAGGGCACAGTGTCTGATATCTGTCATCCCAGCACTTTGGGAGGCCGAGGCAGATGGATCCCTTGAGCCCAGGAGTTTGAGACCAGCCTGGGCAACATGGTGAAACCCTCTCTCTACAAAAAATACAAAAATTTTAGCTGGGTGTGGTGGTACATGCCTGTAGTCCCAGCTACCCAGGAGGCTGAAGTAGGAGGATTGCTTGACCCCAGGAAGTTGTAATGAGCCAAGATCACACCATTGCACTCCAGCCTGTGGGACAGAGTGAGACCCTATCTCAAAAAAGAGAAAGAAATTTGTCTGTCTCATCTGCTTCAAATTTATAAGTATTTGCCCATAAGGTATTATGCTTTAAATATCTATTATTATTTTTGTACCTCACATTGTTTACTTATGCCTTTGGATTTCTTTTTCCCTTTTGATCAACTTCTTCAAAGACTTTTTGGTACTTTATTAGCCCGTTTAATAAAACCAGTTTTTGATTTTGATATTTGCTATTGTATTTTGCTTTCTATTTCTTTGGTTGTTCTTTCATTCTTCCATTTTTTTCTTTAGGTTTGTTTTGTGGCTTTCCATTGTCAGATTGAAGGTGGTAGATAGAGGACCAGGCCGGGGTTGGTCCTAAAGGAGGACAATGGAAATTGCAGTGTGGCTCACACCCTCAGAATGCCTGTTCTTGCCCCCACCCATACCTAAAGGTCTCTAAGAGAATTAGTTCCCTGTGATCAGCTGAATGAGGAGTGAAAAAGCCAAGCCTGCTTTTATATGATTTGGGGTAATATGCTAGTACCAGCCAAAAGTGGACGGTGACAGGAGAAAAGCTCTATTTAGGGGGGATCCTGAAGGGTGGTGTGGAAACAAAATTCTCCCAATGACCAGGACTTTAAAGAATACATTTCCCGGTCTTTTGTTTTTGAAGGAAAGGTCCACTGAGGCGAGGTTCTGAACAGATTCATCGGCAGGAGCTAATGATTTTTAAAGCAATGCTAGGGAACTCAGAAGGAACAGCAGTGGAGAATCAGTGTGACTCGGAAGGTTAGGCAGGCATGTGGGGGGACCCGCAGGGATAGGTCTGGAGTGTGAGGATGTTTGCCTGGCTCTGGAGAAGGTTCTGGGTAATCAGATGGGCAAGATGATCCCTTCTGCATATCAGTTTCTTTCTCCATCGCCTAATGATGGCGCTGTGGACCCGTGGCCAAGTGGCCGTGGTGGAGGGCGGCCCGTTCCGGACCTGCATGTACCCTCCAGGCTGCCACATTTCTTGTCAACGGCGCCGTTTCTGGACTCCCAGGATGCTTTATTCACCATCACAATTACCCCACAGACCATAGGCTTTACCAAAGAGCTCACTCTACAGCAGAATCAGTGGCCCGTTAAACTTAATCAGACTTAGTGTGAACCCTACATGTGGCTAAATAATGAAGCAGGAAGGAATATGGCTAGAACCCCAGGGATTGCCCATGGTGCCAGTCATAAAAGTAAATGGAAAGACCTCTTACGGACAGCATCCTTAAACACTCTCATCCCCAATAAAATCCAGTATCCAACACTAATGTTGCCAGTGGTGCGAACTGCTGATGCTCGATGGCGGTAGAAGTGATGGTCTCAGCAGACCAGCTCAGGAGAAGAGGTCTTGAGCACTGTTTCTGACTTATGCTTGATTCTTTAGTCACCTCGAGTATTTTATTAGCCAACGCACTATCTTTTTAATAGATTTACTTTCTCTTTAAAGCAGACAGAATTAATTTCTAATATTTGAAAGACTCCTGGTTTTTATACGAGGATGTAGGAGAGCAGATTAGGAGAGCAAATGGCATTCCCCCCCAAAAAGACATGTTCAGGTCCTAATCTCTGGTACCTGGTACATGTGCAGGTGACCTTATTTAGAAATAGGGTCTTTGCAGATGTAATCAAGTTAAGATGAAGTCATACTGGATTAGGGAGGGCTCTAAATCCAATGACTGCTATCCTTATAAGAGGAGAGCTACGTGGCCGGGCCCGGTGGCTCACACCTATAATCCCAGCCTGTAATCCCAGCACTTCGGGAGGCCAAGCAAGGTGGATCACCTGAGGTCAGGAGTTCGAGACCAGCCTGGCTAACATGGTGAAACCACATCTCCATTAAAAATACAAAAATTACCCTGGCATGGTGGTACACACCTGTGGTCCCAGGTACTTGGGAGGCTGAGGCATGAGAATTGCTTGAACCCACGAGGCGGAGGTTGCAGTGAGTGGAGATCGTGCCATTGCACTCCAGCCTGGGAGACAGAGACTCCATCTCAAAAAAAAAAAAAATGGAGAGTTACGCAAGGAGGAAGGTCATGTGTTGATGGAGCCAGAGATCGCAGTGACACAGCTACAAGCCAAGGAGCAGCCAGGATTGCTGATTAGAAGCAGGAAAAGAGTCTTCCCTGCTACCTTTGGAGGGAGCTTGCCCCTGCCAGTCTCGGACGTCTAGCATCCAGAACCGTGAGAGAATATATTTATGTTTTCTGTAGCCACCTAGTTTGTAGTCATTTGTTAACGCAGCCATAGGAAAGAAATGCACGATTCATTCAAGGAACACTGAGTCCGTGAAAACTTTGAGTTCTGGGACCTGGTTAAGTGGCTGCGTTCTCTATCGTGAATCAACACAGTTCCCAGTTTGCGGACCCTACACCTAGGAAGTCAGTGAGCTGCCCAACCATTCTGATCCGAAAGAGCACATAAGCTCTTAGCTGCTGCTCGAAATAGCCTTGGTTACATCATTGTGATCGCCACGCTGGTCTTGCTGCCCACTGTGGAAGCACACACACCTTTTTTCCTGGAAATGAAATTCTATTATTTTCTCTACACCAAGGAACCTGGTGTCCATCCCCACTGAAATCAGCAGCATTTCCTATTAACATACCTGACCAGTGAAGGACAGCCACAGAGTTCTCAGAACATGTGAATAGTCCTCTTAACAATATCCCAGATGTAATCAAATCCAAGCCACCATCAGTTATAAGATGCACTATTATTTTATGAACCACTTAGAAAAAAAGCCAGGCATGGTGGCTCGCACCTGTAATCCCAGCAATTTGGGAGGCTAAGGTAGGAGGATCACTTGAGCACATTTGTTCACGACCAGCCTGGGCAACATAGGGAGATCCTGTCTCTACAAAATTTCTCAGGTGTCATAGTGCACACCTGTGCTCCCAGCTACTTGGGAAGCTGAGGCGGAAGGATCACTTGAGCCCCGGAGTTTGATGCTTCAGTGAGCCCAGATCATGCCACTGCACTACAACCTAGGTGACAGAGCAAGACCCTGTCTCGAAAAAAAAGAAAAAGCACCACAGTCAAAGTGTTATTTATAATACATTCTCATTTCAGAGACACGGAAAGATGTGAATCTTAGAAGTCATGAATTATGTTGCCCAAAGCCTTGTAAAGGGAGTGTCATTTGAGTTCTCATGACACACCAGAGCATGAGTAAGCAGGACAGACATGATAAACATTCTGTCTTTCCAAGACTTTGCCTTTTTTTTTTCTTTCCCCCTGAGACAGAGTGTCACTCTGTGCCCCAGGCTGGAGTGCAGTGGTGCAATCTCCCGGGTTCAAGCAATTCTACTGCCTCAGCCTCCTGAGTAGCCAGGATTACAGGTGTGCACCAACACGCCCGGCTAATTTTTGTATTTTTAGTAGAGACAGGGTTTCACCATGTTGGCCAGGCTTGTCTTGAACTCCTGACCTCGTGATTCATCCAACTTGGCCTCCCAAATTGCTGGGATTACAGGCGTGAACCACCGTGCCCAGCCAAGACTTTGCATTTCTTCCTATGCATTGTTCCAGGGTATTTCTGACAACTCAGCTTTATTTAATGTGGATTTCCATTGAGTCCAGGTTTCAGTCATCCAACTAAGAAAGCAATGAGAACTACCTGTAGCTGCTGGAGTCAGTATATTGGATCCAAAACCTATGGTATGCGTACCCATAATTCAGCCTGATGTAAAATTATGATCATCCTCCTTTTGATACAGCACCCTTATGGTAAATATCCATAAGTATTTGCAAGTTTCTTTCTAGATATTTTTAGTGTGTGAGCCTTCTCCTAGGTCAGAGTCTGTGTTTTTCCTCCTGGGACATGCTGGAATCTGACTCTTGTTATAGGTTTGAAGAAAAGAAAGAGCGGTGGGGATCATGATGAGATTCGGTCTTCGGTGCCAATAAGCTCAAGTGAGGTTATCGAGAATCTTACAGGAGAGCAGTGGTAGCGCTTCCTGGCAAGTGAATTCCATTGAAGATGGAGATTTATGGGTAGTCTGACTCATCTACACCCTCTCATGTCACCATTTAATTCTCTAAGTTGGCCAGGCATGGTGGCTCACGCCTGTAATCCCTGCACTTTGGGAGGCCAAGGTGGGCGGAGCATCTGAGGTCAGGAGTTCGAGACCAGCCTCGCTAAGATGGTGAAACCCCATTTCTACTAAAAATACAAAAAATTAGTTGGGCATGGTGGCATGAGCTTGTAATTTCAGCTACTCGGGAGGCTGAGGCAGGAGAATAGCTTGAACCTGGGAGGCAGAGGTTGCAGTGAGCTGAGATTGCGCCATTGCACTCCAGCCTGGGCAACAAGAGCGAAACTCCATCTCAAAAAAAAAACAAATTCTCTAGGTTCTATTTTCACATAAGAGACCTGGTGAGGTTATGAATTAAGTTAACACCGTAATTCGGCAACTCATGGAATCAAGCTTTTAAAGTCTTTTGGCCGTCTCAGCCCTTCAGCTGCAAACAAAAAGACTCCTTGAATGTGTTCTTTTTTTTTTTTTTTTTTTTTTTGAGACGGAGTCTCGCTCTGTCGCCCAGGCTGGAGTGCAGTGGCCGGATCTCAGCTCACTGCAAGCTCCGCCTCCCAGGTTCACACCATTCTCCTGCCTCAGCCTCCCGAGTAGCTGGGACTACAGGCGCCTGCCACCTCGCCCGGCTAGTTTTTTGTATTTTTTAGTAGAGACGGGGTTTCATCGTGTTAGCCAGGATGGTCTCGATCTCTTGACCTCGTGATCCACCCGTCTCGGCCTCCCAAAGTGCTGGGATTACAGGCTTGAGCCACCGCGCCCGGCGAATGTGTTCTTGGAAAGTCTCTGGTTTTCAGTCTGTGATTTCACAGGAGGATTTAGGAATTTGAATTTGTTGTTCTCTTTCTTTAAACCAGTAGTCTTCACTGGCAGTGATTTTGTCTCCCTCAGGAGACATTTGGCAATATCTGGAGACATTTTTCGTGGTTACAACTGGAAAGGGGCGTGCATGTGTATTACTTGCATCTAATAGGTAGAGGCCAGGAATGTTGCTAAGCATTCTGTGTATAATGCATAGGACAACTTCCCATAACAAGAAATATCCAGTTCAAAATGCCAGTAGTTTCAGAGTTGAGAAATCCTGTTTTAAGCTGTTCACCATTGTAAGAAGCAACCATCCAGGGCTGGGTGCTGTGGTTCACACCTGTAATCCCAGCACTTTGGGAGGCTGAGGCTGGAGGATCACTTGAGCCTAGAAGTTTGAGACCAGCCTGGCCATTATAGCGAGATCTTGTCTCTACAAATTATAAAAAAAAATTAGCTGGGTGTGGTGGTGCGTGCTTGTGGTCTCAGCTACTCGGAGGCTGAGGTGGGAGGACTGATTGAGCCCGGGAGGTGAAGGCTGTAGTGAGTCCTGATTGTGCCACTGTACTCCAGCCTGGGCAACAGAGCAAGATCCTGTCTCACAAACAAAACAAAACAAAAAAATCATCCCACATATTCCTTAATTCCCCAAATACGCTGATATAGTCCCTTTGCAATCTAGTATCTTGCCAGATGACACTATGATACCATCAATAGTAAGAAACACTGTTATTTTATGAACTACTAAGAAGAAAAAATGCCTGTCAAACCCTCACATTGCACTGCTTTTTTTTTTTTTTTCTTTTTTTTGAGACCGTGTTTCACTCTGTCACCCAGACTGGAGTGCAGTGGTATGATCTCAGCTCACTACAACCTCTGCCTCCTGGGTTCAAGTGATTCTCCTGCCTCAGCCTCCCGAGTTGCTGGGATTACAGGCACCCGCCACCACACCTGGCTAATTTTTGTATTTTTAATAGAGGCGAAGTTTCACCATGTTGGCCAGGCTGGTGTCAAACTCCTGACCTTAGGTGATCCACCTGCCTTGGCCTCCCAAAGTGCTGGGATTACAGGTGTGAGCCACCGCGCCCAGCCTGTATTGCTTTTTAAAACAGATTTGGTGAGTGTGCCTTTCATACTCTGGCAGCAGCCACTGGGCCACACCAAAGCCACTTCCTGGGCACTTCACTTTAGATTAGAGGTGATAATGTCACTGCTTATCCTTGAGATGTCACGGGACACTTGCAAGTATTCCTTAATACTTGCAGAATTTTGACTGCCCTTTGTCCCCAGTAAGGCCTGACAACCAATCCCTGAAGTCTTGCTGCCGGCAGCTACTCCTGATAAACATTTCTGCTTTTCAGTAGCAAAATGTGTGTGTAAAAGATTTTGGATACTGTCCAGTGTATGGAGTAGCTGGGATTGCTGGAGGCCACAACATTCAGAGCTACTTTGAACATCACCCAAGCCAGGCTGTAGAAGTGATCCAGGGAGGCCAGCGCTGCTTACCCATGCCAAGCACCAGGTGGCGCTGCGGCCCGGGATGAGTGCTTGGCCTGCTTGGCCTTACCTCCATGCATGATGTCACCACTCTTGCCTGCAGAGCCCCTCACGGCTGGAATGAGACTGCTCATTCATGGTAGCACTGCCACCTGCTTATGCTCATCCCAGGGGAGGCTGGCAAGGCAAAGAGCTGGCATTTTCATAGGAGCATTGCCATAGGAGGCAGATTCTGCTGCCATCAAGTCTCATAGGGTGCAGAACTCCCAAATATAGAGAAATGGTATGGGTGTTGGCTGGTACAGAGAACGGGATGCAGCCAGCAGCCCCCTTCCCACCACTCCCTTCTGCTCCAGACAGAAAACTAGGAATCAACGTAGATTCTCTTCTTCCCTCACTTAGGACATCAGCAAGCAGTTGATCTCCAAAACAGTCTTTACGCTATCTGCCTTTTGTCTCCAGTGTCAATAGCTTCCTGTGGCCAAAGCTGTTCATTCCATCTGGATCACTGCAATTGCCTCCTAACTTCTCTTCCCTCTTCCACACGCTCTTCTTTCCAGTCTGCCTTCCCCAAAGCAGCAGGAACAGGTTTCTCTGTAAGTCATCCTATAAAACTTCCTTGCTTTAATGCCTTCAGTGGCTGCTTTTTTGCATCAAGAATAAAATCTGGAATCTGCATTTTGGCCTCTGAGGAGGATGATCTTATGTCTCATTCTACGTAGGATATGATTTTTTTATTTTTATTTTTTTGAGACAGAGTCTTGCTCTGTCGCCCAGGCTGGAGTGCAGTGACACCATCTCAGCTCACTGCGACCTCTGCCTCCCGGGTTCAAGCGGTTCTCCTGCCTCAGCCTCCTGAGTAGCCGGGACTACAGGCTGCACCACCACACCCGGCTGATTTATTTTGTATTTTTAGTAGAGACGGGGTTTCTCTTCATTGGCCAGACTAGTCTGTAACTCCTCAACCTCAAGTGATCTGCCTGCCTCAACCTCCCAAAGTGCTGGGATTATAGGCATGAGCCACCGCACCTGGACGAATGTGATTTTTAAGAGAGCCTTTTATTCTCAAAAATGTCTGGTTTGGACATTCAGTTGCTGTCACTGTCATAAGACCCTGTATTTTCTCAGCCCTGTGCCTGACCCCTCCTCACCCAACTCCATTCCTGCTTGTCTTCTTTCAGCTCCTTTCCCTACTCGGGGGCTTTGCAGATTCTGTTCCTTCTGCCAGGGACACTTTTCCTCCCATTCTTCACAAAGCATTCTCCTTGTTACCCTTCAGGACTTAGCTTAACCGTCACTGCAGAGATGCCTTTCCTTCCCTCGCTCGACATGGTCCCTCCCTGCTCGCCTCTGCATCCTTTCCTTCCTCGCTTCCTCCGTGCTCTGTCCACGTGTTTAGTCTCTGCCTCTCCACCACAGTGTAAGCGCCTCGAGGGTACGACTCTCTGTGTCGTGTTCACCATTGTGTCTCCACTGCCTGACACAAAACCCATTTCCTCAAGAAATGGCAGGTGAAGCCGCCATGCTGCATGCAGTCTGGGCACTCGGCCTTTCTTTCTTGGCACAGCTCACCTGGTACTGAAATAGTAATTTGTGTAATTTCAGTTTATCATCAGTTTCTCCTAGATTTAACTTCCATGAGAAAACAGGGCCCATGTCTTTTTTTGCTTAAGCTCAGAACAAGGCCAGGGCAGTTCAGGAAGCATTAGTCTGTGGAATTTTCTGTGGGCCATGTGCCTGGGAGCTGGGGAGGAGGAGACAGAGGTGTTCCTGGAGGCTGGTTCTGGGGTAGCATATTGAGAAACTTAAGGGGGATGTGCATGGGGCCGGACGGGGAGGGCAAGGTGTGCACGACAGCCTCCACGTGTGGTGGGCCTTGCTGGCCTGGCCTCCCCTTCAGCAGCATTTCGCTTTTCTGACCCCGCTGCACGCCAAGCTGCCCGCTTAGAGGTTTCTTGAACCTCAGAAAATTCGGGATTTACCAAAGACCCAGGCCTTCAGCAAGGCAGACGGCAGGGCTGCGAGCAAGACCTCTGAATCCTGGGGAAGAGCTGGAGAAGTGTGGTGAGGAAGTCTCCCAGCCCTAACTCCATTCTGTGTTGTCTTTGCAAACAGCAGCCCCGACTACTAAGAACCCATCTAGCACAACACCGGAAACCACTGTCAAGCAAGGCCTGACTTCAGCATCCAGTGTCTCCACTACAGCTACAGTCCAGCAGAGCACAGTCCCCACTTCCAAGGCCATGAACACCTTGGCCCCGACCACGGCGAGCACCCGTGGTGTGTCCAGTGACTCACCGGGGACTACAACCCAGGTTCCGCAAACCTCAGGCCCAGTCACCACTACCGTGACTGCAGGATGCTGCTCAGACAACACTACTACCGCCAACAAGGGCTCCAGGAGCACGCAAGGTGCAGGCGCCACTACAGTTGCAATCTCCACGACCACAGTGAAACCTGACACCACAAGCAGCCAGAATGGAGCAGAAAATACAACAAACTCTGGGGGTCAACGCAGCCACAGTGTGACCACAGACCTCTCATCCAGTAAGGCAGAACATCCAACCACCCATCATCCTACAAATCCAGTCAGCCCCTCACAACCCACTTGGACGCATCCTGTGGCCACCCCAACACGCTCGGGACATGACCATCTTACGACAGCTTCAAGCAGTTCAAGCAGTTCAAGCACTGTGGCTAGCCCTGGCCACACCTTCATAAGCCCGGGGATGATCACCACCCCACGTAAGTAATGCCTGGCTTTCTTCAAGCACCAAGAAACTTTTCAGGGCCTGATTACAGGGCATGATGGCTCATGCCTGTAATCGCAGCACTTTGGGAGGCTGAGGCAGGTGCATCACCTGAGGTCAGAAGTTCGAGACCAGGCTGGCCAACAGGTCTCTACTAAAAATACAAACATTAGCTGGGTGTGGTGGTGGGCGCCTGTAAAGCTACTCAGGAGGCTGAGGCAGGAGAATTGCTTGAACCCGAGAGGGGAACAGTTTCTATTCCATACCTGTTTATTTTTGAGATGGAGTCTCTCGCTCTGTCACCCAGGCTGGAGTGCAGTGGCACAAACTCTGCTCACTGCAACCTCCACCTCCGGGTTCAAGCGATTCTCCTGCCTCAGCCTCCTGAGTAGCTGGGACTACAGGTGTGCACCACCACACCTGGCTAATTTTTTTTTTTTTTAAGTAGAGACAGGGTTTCACCATGTTGGCCAGGCTGGTCTTGAACTCCTGACCTTGGGTGATCTGCCCACCTTGGCCTCCCAGAATTGCTGGGATTACAGGTGTGAGCCACTGTGCCTGGCCAATACTTATTTATTTATTTATTTATAAGAGCTGGTCTTAACCTAGTAAATCAATTTCAAAATCTACCTGTGGATCATGAGCCTTAGGATCATGACCCATCTCAGATCTGTGGACCCAGAATTTCTGAGTGCTCCCTGGTGATGTTGCTGCGTATCAGCAGCATATGGTCTGAAGTCAGCAGGCCACCACTCTACAGGAGGGTGCCACACAGGAGTGTGGGCTCCGGCTGAGATAATCCTGGATTCGAATCCCTGCCCTGCCACTTGTTGGCATGGGAACTCGGGCAAATCACTGAGCTCCTCGGAGCCTCAGTTTCCTTGTTTATGAAATAGGGACGGTGACGATTCCTCCCCCAGAGGGTTGTTATGAGGATTCAGTAGGAAAGTACCTTTGAAGCACTTGGTCCCTTGCACACAGTAAGTGGTTGGTGAATGTTCACTGCAGCTGCTGTGACTTCCTTTGCCGGGTTATTCCACTGGCTTGTCATAGGAGTCAGTCCACTTCTTCCGTCTCTGTGGGAAGTAAGACTAAAGAACTTGGGAAAACTATTAGAACGAGAAAAGACTGTCCTCTTCTCACGAGGGTGCACTCATCTTTTCCCATTACCCTCGTTTTCCCAATGACAGCGCCATCAGTTATCTCGCAAAGAACTGAACAGACCTCCAGCCAGATGCCAGCCAGCTCTATGGCTCCTTCCTCCAAGGGGACAGTGCAGCCCACAAGCCCGACGACAGCATTGAAAATGTCTCCCCTGCCAGAGACCATGAGCTCCAGCCCCACGGCAGCATCAACGACCCACCAATACCCCAAAACACCTTCTCCCACCTTGGCTCATGGGAGTGACTGGGTAACTCTGGCGGGCGTGGGGCAAGTCTGAGAACCCAGACTCAGGTAGAAGGGGCTTTAAGACAAGCTTTTCTGTTCTTTCCTCCAACCCAGGGCCCCTGGCTGGGGCTTTGAGCAGCACTTACCTGTTCGCTCCTCCCTCTCCCTGGTTAGCCTGGTCCTGGTTTGGGCTGCCCTCAAGCCACGCAGCCAGGACATACCTGGTTCTGGAATGGGTCCAGCCATGCCTCCAGCTTGCCATGAACTCCTTCCTATCTGGGTCACCCCTTAGTTGGGGGGAAGTGTCAAAGATTCCCTGACTATGAACCCAAACCTTAATCTCAGTGGCTTCTTGCAGACCAAGTGTGAGGCTCCTGAGATGCTAAGTGAGAAGCTCCTCATCCTGAACCTCACAGGAAACACCCTCTGTGTGAGTAGCTCGCTGATCTGAGGCTCGCAGCAGGGCTGAGGGAGGGAGAGGGAATGCATGTTCTTTCTAAGTGCATTTATAAGCATATTTCTAAGGCGCATTCGCTTTCTGGCCCTCATTTCTTCCTAGTAGGAAGTGGTCCTTTCCCATCTTACAGAGCGACAGACCGAGGTTTAGACTTCTCTAAGTCAGGACACACCCACAGGACTGAACCCCCTCGCCCCCCGGTTTCCTCGGTTTTCACTGTGTGACTATTCCCAGTATGCTGAGTTGAGGGACCCTGATCCTAGTTCCTGTTTGCCCTTAGTTCTGGGAGTGACTTTGGTGAGTTGATCTCTTTGGGTTTTAGATGTCTCAGTTGAAAACGAGAGGTGAGGCCAGGTGTGGTGGCTTACACCTGTAATCCCAACACTTTGAGAAGCTGAGGCAGGAAGTTTGCTTGAGGCCAGAAGTTCAAGACCAGCCGGGGCAACATAGGGAGACTCCGTTTCTACAGGAAAAAAAAAAAAAAAGAGAGAGAAAATGAGAGGTGTAGTCTGCCTGAGTCTCTCGGCTTTAATCGTCTGTGGCTTCACATTTCCCGGTCTGTGGACTATCTGAGAGCCTTGATGGACGAACAGTCCTGGGAGATTCTCCCTCTAACCTGAGGAGCTGACGGGATGGGTGGGAGAGAAAAGGGCCCAGGAATGCAGGAGCCACTGCCAGCAGTTCTCCAGTCTGGGTGGTGTGTGTATGTGTGAGCACCTGTATGAGGGAGGTATAGCAGTGTGTGAACAGCCTTCAGGCTGGCGGTCTCCCTGGGGCCAAAGGCTTTGGTCTGGGGATGCGCTGTGCATACTTGGTAAATAGCTGCTGAGCGCTGTGCGTGCTGGAGATGGCTGGCTCACTGCTGCCCTCTCCCGGTCAGTGCCGGTTGTTTGCAGCCACCCCCTAGGAACCAGAACTAGAACAGACCCAAACACTGTGTCTATAATAGGACGGAGAATTTGGGCTTACAACACTTTAATGCTGCCTGAATTTTCTGCAGTTGTTTTCTTTTGGGTGTCCATTATGCCGGCATTTTCCAAGTGAACTTTACAAAAGCCTACATCTTGACCAGAGTTTAAAACACAGTGGTGTTCTCCTAGGGTTGGGCTTATTGGACAAGGCAGGCATTGCGTGAGATGATCTCTGGGGACAGTCAGGTGCCCGCCCAGCCATTCCTCAGACCCTCTTTTTGGATGTAGCTTGGCAGGCTGTATGATTGTTTGTGAGAAACATTTTTTTTTTTTCCTTGCTAGACAAGGAAGATGGAAAACCCTGGATCCCTTCCTGATGTCAGGGTGGGGAATGAGTGAGCTTAAGGAAATTCTGGTAGAACCCTTAGGGGTGGTTTGTATGGGTTCTGTGCTAAGCCATCCCTAGAGTCCTTTTCTTTGTCTTAGACATTTATTCCGGAATCAGGTCAGAGAAACCCCAGGGAGGGGTGCCCCTAGATGGCACGGCAGAACTGGGTAAAAAAAGCTGCCCATACCTCTCTCCTCATCCTCAGCCCTAAAGCCACGTCAGCCATAATCTTTCTTCTTAGAGCTAAATAAGACTCCTCCAAGATATCCTAGGGGTAGGATTCCACCTGTTCCCTTACTCAGTGGAGGCCCCTTCCCCTGTCAGCCTGTCTGTGTCTTCAGAGCCAGAGGCTCTGCCTAGGGCAAGGGCACGTGGATTTCAGCTTTGCGGGTAGAGACCCTTCTGCTGAGAGTTGCAGCCTCCTCGCCTGATTTCTCTGAACTGGGCATGAAAGGCTGGTGAATGGGAGTTCAGGGGGAATTGGAGTCTCCCCGCAGGTTGTGGGGTGGGGTCGCTGTGCAGTGCCCCCACTCTAGCCCTTTCTAGGAATGGAGATGAAAAAGACCCCCAATCCACGAATAGCTTGGAGGGAAAAAAGGGGCACTAGGGTGAAAGGAATGAAAGGTGCAAGCATAGACCAGATAAACACAGTGTGGGGAACAAGCTGATGGGAACGAGGCAGAGGAGGCAGGAGCTGGCCCAGGAGAACAGCGTGCAACCCTTGGCTCCTGGCTGGCCGGCATGGAGCAACAGCTGGGGCTGGAGAGGGAGGCAGGTTCTAGCAGAGCAACAGTATTGTCCCGACGGAGCTGGAGGGCAGCCCTACAGGCCTAGGCTGCTGTCACACTCCTGCGGAGTCACCTGCGCTCTCCCCACCATAGGCAGGGGGCCCTCCAGATGAGAAGCTGGTCACGCTGATGTGCCAAGCAGTCAAAGCCACCTTCAACCGGACCCAAGATGAGTGCAGCATACGGCTGGCACGCATTCAAGGAAGTCAGGCAGTGGCCGTCAAAGAAATCACTATTCACAGTGCGTGGAGGGCACGGGGTCCTGGGCGGAGGGCAAGGGGGCCTAGGCTGAGGCCTGCATGGGTGGGAATGGGGGCGTGCAGGAGCCACATTGGAGGGTGGGTCACAGTGGTACCCCTTCTGTTCCCTAAGAACTGCCAAGCCACACCCCCTCCCAGGTCACCCAAGAGACACACTCAGGAGACTGAGATACCTGCGTCCCTCTCTTGGGGTGCAGTCCCCGTCCCCCACTGCCTCTCTCTGGGCTGGGCCATTGGACAGCGTCTCCCTCCTCTCCCACAGCTAAGTTCCCTGCCAAGGATGTGTACGAGCGGCTGAAGGACAAATGGGATGAACTAAAGGACGTAAGCGGCCCCCCAAGTGTGGGGACAGAGTAGAAGCCCCTTGTGGGAGGTCTGGTTACTACCCTCTCTCTGTGGGGAGGAGCCCCATCACGTGCCTGCATGTAGACGAGGGTGGTGGCACGGACCCCAGCAAACTGCAAGCAGAGGGGCTCTACAGTGAAGCCGGGGGGCTGATGGAGAGAGGGTGCCCCCAGACTGTTTTCTGCCACTTCCTGTGCAGGCAGGGGTCAGTCACATGCAGCTGGGGGACCAGGGGCCACCGGAGGAGGCCGAGGACCGCTTCAGCATGCCCCTCATCATCACCATCGTCTGCATGGCGTCCTTCCTGCTCCTCGTGGCGGCCCTCTATGGCTGCTGCCACCAGCGCCTCTCCCAGAGGAAGGACCAGGTAAGCAGCTGTTTGTGGCCACACAGAGGAAGCAGCCCAGGTCACCAGAGGAACCCTCCCCTCGTGATTCCCAAGTTGCAGAAAAGGAAAAGGGAGCAGGCCCTGGACCCTTTCTAATGGGCAGAGGCCATCCCTGATGGGCAGCCGCCTCAGTCCACGGAGCATTACAGAGGCAGCGTGGCAGAGGACACAGCGTGGGCTTTGGAGTCAGGAAGTCTTACTTTTTATTTTATTATTGTTATTTTTTTCAGACAGTGTCTCGCTCTGTCACCCAGGCTGGAGTGCAGTGGTGAGATCTCGGCTCACTGCAACCTCCACTCCTCGGGTTTAAGTGATTCTTCTGCCTCAGCCTCCCCAGTAGCTGGGATTACAGGTGCCCACCACTATGCCCACCTAATTTTTGTATTTTTAGTAGAGATGGGGTTTCGCCATGTTGGCCAGGCTGGTCTCAAACTCCTGACCTCAAGCAATCTGCTCGCCCCAGCCTTCCAAAGTGCTGGGATTACAGGTGTGAGCCACCACGCCCAGACTGGAGTCAGGGAGATTTGGTTTAAGTCCTGGCCCTGGCCTTGAGAAAATCAGTCAGATGAGCTCTTTGGACGTCAGGTTCCTCATCTGCATAGCAGGGATAACCTCCTTGCAGAGCTGGTCTGAGGATTCATTGATAGAAGCAGGTCTAGGTGTTCCTGTCTAACCAAAAATTTTTCCGCCTAAAACGCTCCCCAGGTGATTCTAGCATGCACTCAAGGTTGTGTTTGAGAGGGGCAGAAAGCCCCTCTGCCACATGGCTGCTATCTGCGGCAGGGATGGTTCTAGAGACACCGTACCCATCTTAGAGAGGCTTAGAGAGGGCTCAGTCACCCAGCGCAAGAGAGGTCATTTTTTAATGATCTTTCCCCATTCATTACGATAGGTGAAGTAGGTGTCTGGAGAGGAGGTTTTGGGGGAAGGGATGAAGGGGAGGAAAGAGCTTAGAGGACTCTGGAGAACAAAGGTCATCTCCACTGACTTCACCGGTCTGCCACCAGGGTGAGGGTGAGGGGCAAGTCTTTGTTCCAAACTAGTTCCGGGAAGGCTGAGAGCCAGAATGACCACCAGGAGCAGCCAGCCCCACAGGGGAGCAATGAGGGCCTGCTTTAGCTACAGTGGGGCTCCGGAGTGGGAGGGGTACATGCGCTATATTAAGCTCCGAGCCCTCTGAAACCCCCTTCTCACTGGTCACCTTCCCCACTCTAGCAACGGCTAACAGAGGAGCTGCAGACGGTGGAGAATGGTTACCATGACAACCCGACACTGGAAGTGATGGAGACCTCTTCTGAGATGCAGGAGAAGAAGGTGGTCAGCCTCAACGGGGAGCTAGGGGACAGCTGGATCGTCCCTCTGGACAACCTGACCAAGGACGACCTGGATGAGGAGGAAGACACACACCTCTAGTCCGGTCTGCCGGTGGCCTCCAGCAGCACTGCAGAGCTCCAGACCGACCACCCCAAGTGCCGTTTGGACGGGGAAGGGAAAGACTGGGGAGGGAGAGTGAACTCCAAGGGGTGTCCCCTCCCAATCCCCCCAGGGCCTTAATTTTTCCCTTTTCGAGCTGAACAAATCACATTGTCCAGATTCCTCCTGTAAAATAACCCACTAGTGCCTGAGCTCAGTGCTGCTGGATGATGAGGGAGATCAAGAAAAAGCCACGCAAGGGACTTTAGCGATGAACTAGTGGAATGCCTTCATTCCGCAGTGAGGTTGCCGAGACCTGAGGAGGGTAAGTGACTTGCCCAAGGTCAGAGCCACTTGGTGACAGAGTCAGGATGAGAACAAAGATTCCATTTGCACCATGCCACACTGCTGTGTTCACGTGTGCCCTCCGTCCAGAGCAGTCCCGGGCAGGGGTGAAACTCCAGCAGGCAGCTGGGCTGGAAAGGAGGGCAGGGCTACATCCTGGCTCAGTGGGATCTGATGACCTGTAAGTCCAGCTCCCAAGTTTTCCTTCTCCTACCCCAGCCTGTGTACCCGTCTTCCCACCCTCTATGTTCTTACCCCACCCTACACTCAGTGCGTGTTCCCACTTACTCTGTCCTGGGGCCTCTGGGATTAGCACAGGTTATTCATAACCTTGAACCAACCCGTTGTTCTGGATTCTGATTTTCTCACATTTGCCTTGTGAGATCGGGGCTTAACTCACACAGGTCTCCCTGCGTGAACCAGGTCTGCTTAGGGGGCCCATGTGCAGGTGGAGAGAGAAAGGGACACTCTTCAGTCCAGGCTAGCGTCTCAGGGCAGCTGATGAGGGGGTCAGCAGGAACACTGGCCCCTTGCCCCTGGCACTCCTTGCAGAGGCTCCCCGCGATCTTCTTTGGGCTTCCATGTCCACCAGGGACTACAATCTGCTGTAGCTACTGAAAGCAGCGTGTTCCTTTTGTTGTTCACTGCTCAGCTGATGGGAGTGACTCCCTGAAACCCAGTATGAAGGAGCAGTGGCTGCAGGAGAGGCCTTCCCAGGGCCCCCCCATCAGCGATGTGTCTTCAGAGACAATCCATTAAAGCAGCCAGGAAGGACAGGCTTTCCTCTGTATGTCATAGGAAACTCAGGGACATTTCAAGTTGCTGAGCGTTTTGTTGTAGTTGTTTTCTAACCCAGCCCTCCACTGCCAAAGGCCAAAGCTCAGACAGTTGCAGACTCCCAGTTAGCTCATCACACTCATTCTGATTCTCCTGGGCTGCAGGGAAAGAGGGGCCTGCAAAGTGCAGTGCATGCTGGGTGCATGAAGGGCAACCTGGGGGACAGACTGTTGTGCGAACATCTCACTGTCCTGGCCTGGAGCTAGGCCTTGCTGTTCCTCTTCTCTGTGAGCCCAGTGGGGCTGCTGAAGTTCTCTTGCAGTTTCTGGTGGCATCTCAGGGAACCACAAAGCTATGTCTATTCCCCAATACAGGACTTTTATGGGCTGAGCAGTTAGCTGCCATGTAGGAGGCTCCTAAGCAGTGGGCATAGCGAGGTTTCATCTGATTGAGAAGGGGGAATCCTGTGTGGAATGTTGAACTTTCGCCATGGTCTCCATCGTTCTGGGCATAAATTCCCTGGTATGAAGTAGGAAAATGGGCAGAACTGCTTAGGGGAATGAAAATTGCCATTTTTCGGGTGAAATGCCACACCTCCAGGGTCTTAAGAGTCAGGCTCAGGCTGCAGTAGTTCTGATGAAATAGGCTATCCACTCTGGAAGGCTTACTTTTTAAAAGGGTAGAGGGAGAGGCTGGGGAAGATCTCTGTCCAGCCCCGTCTGCCTAATTCCTTCCTCATAGCCTGTAGCCATCTGATATCGTAGGGGGAAAGGAAGGCCAAGGGTTCACTTAGGGCCCCAGCGAGTTTCCCAGGAGTTGGGGGATGTGAGGCTAACAAGGTCTGAAAACATCTGCCCCAGCGCTCCGGTGTTTGGAGGTGGGCAGGATGGAGAATAGTGCCCGTTTGGGGGGAAACAGGAAATCTTGTTAGGCTCAAGTGAGGTGTTTGCTTCCTTCTTGCCCAGTGCTGGGTTCTCTCCACCCAGTAGGTTTCTGTTGGTCAGACTGGATTATTGCTCCTTTGCTGATCCTGGGACACACTTCACCAGCCAGGGCTTTTGACAGAGACAGCAAATAGGCCTCTGCAAATCGATCAAAGGCTGCAACCCTATGGCCTCTTGGAGACAGATGATGACTGGCAAGGACTAGAGAGCAGAGTGCCTAGCCAGGTTGGTCCTGACTCTGCCGACTCCATCGCTCTGTCCAAGGAGAACCCGGAGAGGCTTTGGGCTGATTCAGAGGTTCTTTATATTCATCCAAACTGTGTTAGTCTAGTCTTAGGGCAGCTTCAGAATCTGACACCTTGCCTTGCTCTTGCCACCAGGACACCTATGTCAACAGGCCAAACAGCCTGCATCTATAAAGGTCATCATCTTCTGCCACCTTTACTGGGTTCTAAATGCTCTCTGATAATTCGGATTCTGGGTCTGGGAAGAGGTAAGGGGAACACCAGAAGCTCAGCATGACTTAAAACAGGTTGTAGCAAAGACAGTTTATCAACTCTTTCAGTGGTAAACTGTGGTTTCCCCAAGCTGCACAGAAGGCCAGAAACCACGAGTATGGTGACTGGGAAGCCTACTGTCATGTGAGTGGGGAGCAATGCTTATGAAGGAGGTACAGAATATTCTTTGCATCGTAAGACAGAGTACGGGTTTAATCTAGTCTAGACACCAGATTTTTTTCCCGCTTGATAAGGAAAGCTAGCAGAAAGTTTATTTAAACTACTTCTTGAGCTTTATCTTTTTGGACAATATACTGGAGAAACTTTCAAGAACAAGTTCAAACTGATACATATACACAGATTTTTTGGATAATGTAAATACAGTGGCCATGTTAATCCACCCTGCACTGCTTTAAGTGAACATACTTTGAGAAAACATTATGTTACCTGAGTGATGGCCAAGTTTTTTCTCTGGACAGGAATGTAAATGTCTTACTGGAAATGACAAGTTTTTGCTTTTTTTTTTTTTAAACAAAAAATGAAATATAACAAGGCAAACTTATGATAAAGTATTTGTCTTGTAGATCAGGTGTTCTTTTTTAAATTTTAAAATGCAACCCTGCCCCCTCCCCAGCAAAGTCACAGCCCCATCACAGTAAAGGTTGGAGTCAATATGCTCTGGTTCGCAGGCAACCCTCTAGTCATGGAGAAAGGTATTTCAAGATCTAGTCCAATCTTTTTCTAGAGAAAAAGATAATCCGAAGCTCACAAAGATAAAGTGACTTCCTCAAAATCACATGGTTCAGGACAGAAACAAGATTAAAACCTGGATCCGCAGACTGTGCGCCTCAGAAGGAATAATCGGTAAACTAAGAATTGCTCCTTGAAGGCGCCAGAATGACACAAAGGACAGAATTCTTTTCCTAGTTCTTACCCTCGCAAGGCTAGGGAGGGCATGAACACAAAAATAAGAACTGGTCTTCTATACTTTCTCTGAATCATTTAGGTTTAAGATGTAAGTGAACAATTCTTTCTGCCAAGAAACAAGTTTTGGATGAGCTTTCATGTATGGAATTTATTCCAACAGGACCGAGGGACCAAGGAAACAAGGTGGGGGAGGCAGAGAGGGCAAGAGTAAAACTGTAGCGTAGCTTTTGTCACTGTCACTAGCTGATCCCTCAGGTCTGCTGCAAACACAACATGGAGGGAGGGCGCAGATGACTCTTCAGTGTGGGTCTTTTTGTCTGTAGTGAATGTTCAACAGTTTGCCCAGGAAGTGGGGGATCATATGTGTCTTAGTGGACAGGGGTCTGAAGTACACTGGAATTTACTGAGAAACTTGTTTGTAAAAACGATAGTTAATTATTGCATTTTCTTACAAAACTATATTTTGGAAAATTGTATACTGTCAGTCAATTAAAGTGTTTTTGTGTAAACTGGCTCAAGCTCTAGTATTTTGCTGTGACTTAAAGCCTTCACTTGCGACGAGGCTCATTGCCAAAGCGCCTGAGAATGTCGGATCACACTCATAGCACAGGGGCCTCTGTGCTGAGTTACACTTGTCCAACTCTGCGGGCAGAGAAACTAGGAGAGAGTAGGAGAGAAGCTGAAAGGAAAAAAAAGGGGGATCCTAAAGGTAGTTATGAGTCTACGTTACTCAAACTGTCCTAGTGACCGTAAACGACCTCACTTTCCCCTAAGATGTTGTTGTATAAATGTTTCACTGTCTTCCTTCCTTCTACTTCTGCCTCAGATACATTGGGAATCACCAATATCAGAAATCTCCAAGGGGGCTGCTGAAGACTGATCAGGTATGAAAACACTGGCAAAGGGAACACGCACGCACGCACGCACGCACGCACGCACGCACGCACGCTCTGTTCTGGCCCTGTTTCTGCCATAAATGGATCTGTTTACTGCCACAAGAGGCTTCTGCCTATCCCTCCTCCAGGTCTACAGTGAAGATAGAGGTTTAGGGAAGGACTCACTGGAGATGATTCTGACTTTCTCCATCTCCTAGCGTGGTTTGATCCACAGCTGCATGCTTCCTCACTGGAAGGGGAAAACTTCATCATTCCCAACTTGCAGAAGGGAAACTGTCAGGTAGAATTGGTCTGTAATCTTAGTTGCTAGACAACAATCTTGTCTGTTTGCCTAGCATCTTACCATTTACAAACCATTTTATAGGAAACCTATAGGTTTACAAACCTATCTTACAGGAATTGTCCCCACTCGGGAAATTAGATGCAGGGGTTAAGTATTCTCTTTGAGATTGATCACACAACCATTTAAATGGCAGCACAGGCCTTGATTCTCTTTTTGCTCTTTAGTCCTACACTCTTTTCTTAGTATCATGTTAATGCCAGAGTTCCAACAGCAAAATACATTTCTAGAATGCAACCACTGTTACAATATGATTTTCCTGTCATGAGAGTTGTGAAAGGCAGTTAAACCCTGAAGAGAGGGCTAGAGTTGGGCCAGGGTTATTTCGAGGTTAACTTCAAGAGGGTGCCAAGGATACAGAAAGGAGTCCAAGTACAAGGAACTCACACAGGACGCTGGCCATGGTCGAGGTGCACTGTTCTAAGAGTGACTCATAGCTTATCATGGGCCACAAGTTAGATCTAAGACCCCATTCTCTTCCTGAGTAGGTCATTGACCTGCTCCCTGCCTGCCAACCAAGACACATGCTCATTTGTCAATTTAAATGTGTTATGCTGATTTGTCACTCAGAACCTCCCCTATAAGCTCCCACCTAAATCACAGATTTCTTCTGTACACAAGGGAAAAAAGTAAAGCATAGAACTGGCTACATAATTAACACCAGTGATAAACACTAAGATAGCTAGTGCTTTCAAAGACCTTGGCAGGGAATGGTGGCTCATGCCTTTAATCCCAGCACTTTAGGAGGTCAAGGTGGGAGGATAGCTTGAGCTCAGGAATTCAAAACCAGCCTGGGCAACATAGCCAGATCCCATCTTTACATTTTTTTTTTTTTTTTTTAATTAGCCAGTTGTGCTGGCACGTGCCTGCAGTCCTAGCTACTCCGGATGCTAAGGCAGGATCACTTGAGCCCAGGAGTTGGAGGCTGCAGTAAGCTACGATCATACCACTACACTCCAGCCTGCATGACAGTGACACCCTGTCCAAAAAAACAAACAAACAGCAACAACAAAAAAAATCAATAGGATCCCAGCAAACAAGATCTGCTGCCAGTATTTACTTCACAGAAGAAATGAGGCAGAGAAGGTGTGGTTGTGAACAATGCTATGCAGAAGTCATTGGTCATCAGGAAGTATCAGCCAGGATTCCCGATTCCTCCTGGGCTCTCCATTCTATGACCCAAGTTTAGAGGGTAGCTGTACAATGCTGCTATGTACATCGCCAAGGGTCCTAACTTCCTCTCGGGGTTTGCCAACCATTAAAACTTACGAACATAGTGCTAGGCAGGCTACTTCTGCGTAGTTTCTCCTTCCCTATAATAAGAATGTCTCCAGCAAGCATATGATTGACGGCTGCTGCTTTTGCTGGGTGAAAGCCCACAGGAAAAAAGGCCCCATAAGACAATAGTGAAGCTGTAGAGTAAGGATGGTGGCACCATCCTCTGCTGCCCCAACCGCCCTATGCCCCAGAAAACCCAAGTCTCCAGTCCCCTCTTGCTTTTCTCTTTCCAAGACATGTAAAAGGCAAAGGAAGATGTAGCATAATGTGCTGCTAAAGAAGAAACGTCATTAACCAGGATTTAGACTTACGCCAGGACTGTACAAGCCTCAGATGGTCTTTCCAGTCATATTAATACCTTCAGAATCTGAACGGTTAGTGATAAACCAATGTTGCCTTCATTTACAGGGAAAATGTTTTCCCCCAGTTTCTAGGAACCCTGCAGTCATTTATATGAGAAGCTATGGGAGCATGGGCACACACAGCCATTTCCCTATTGGGTGCTAGGTCGTCTTCCTTAGACGGTAGAAGCCCCTAACGCAGCAACTTCCAAGCTCTGTAGTACAGTCTCCACATGCACTTGACCTGGGAGCAGCTGGCTCTCATCTGTGTTTAGGGCCAAGGTTTCTTTACTTACTGCTGTCTTCCCACCAGAAGGTAGTGACAAACATATCAAGGGTACTGTCCTGCATTTTGATCCTTTTGAGTTAATTCTCTGGAGGACTGACCAAGGAAAGGTCAATTCCTTACCTTATCACTGCACCTCATGCTTTCCTGTTTTGAGAACACAAAGAAACATTACTTAAGGGCCACTCTCAAAGGACACCCTAGAAATGAAAGCTCTGCAGTAACATTTGGATTATTCAATTTGTAAATTGAGAAAGCATGATCCCTGTTTGGAATAAAACCAGCTGACAATTCACTCCAGAATGCATGATCACAAAGCCAAGATGTAAAGCAGACCAGGAGGTGGAAAGGGCAGAGAGGGGATCTCGTTACTGAGAGTCCCACCACTCGGCCCCAGTGATCCAGTACCTTTATCTGGCATATTTCTCAGTTTAGGTTTTTCAAGATTTGGCCCATAAAGTGTCTTTCCCCTTTAATGGGGACAGGGATAAAGAATTTTCCCAAACTTTGCAACACTTCTAGGTTCTCTCCCTTTACTATCTTTTCTGCAACGAATTTTCCATTTCAGTTCAGTCTTTTCTTCTAGTTCCTAGCCTGTACAAGCATATCCCCTTTCAAGAGGAACACAAGTCCAAATGGACAAGGCAAATAAAATAAGGCTGGTTCATGAAATAATTTACCAGTGGTCTTTAAAAGTGGAAGCCTTCCCGCAGAAACTTTGTGAGTATGGCCAGAACTTCTTTATCTGAGCGCTGTTTCAAAGGAAAACACCCAAAGGCCCTTCGAAAGCGCATCATTTTCAATTTTTGGAAGCCTAAATAAAACTTACCTTTCTGAGGGAAAAAACACAACTGTAAAGTCCAAGGACATGTTAAAGGTTCACTTCAAAAGTAGCTTAAGCAAATACAAGAGACATCTTGTAACATCCATATATAACTTTTTATTAAGAAAATGAACAAAATACATTCTTTCTCCATATGTACATTACATACAACGTAATTCTACAATTGCCATTGTTCAGCAGATCACTCATTTATTTATTCACAGAGTAGAGTTAACACATTTACCAAAGCTGGGATCTGAAAATTATTTGTACTAAAAAAAAATCCTAAAAAGTCCATACAGATTGGATAAAAGATAAACCAGGGAGTAACATGAGGGGAATGGGGAAGACTGCAGAACACAACAGAGTCCTAAGAACACAATGATTCCTAACAATTGATGTCAGAAGAGATCTGATACCTATAAAGCACTTCTGTTTAAAAGCTCCAACCAGCTCATGCCAGCTTTCCAGAGTCCCATGATTTCCATTTAAAACGATGTGGATACTTTAAGATACGGCCCTGACCCCACACTGCCACAGAAGAGGGGGTTAGAGTAGAACCAAACAAGTTAGCAGTTTTCTCCTCCACACATTGAGTCTCATCTGAAATACTGAGGTGCAAAATGTGTGAGTCTCAGCTAATGTGCAGAGAAATACAATTTTTTTGAGAGACATTTGCTTAAACGTGGTAAAGAACTCTTGTTTTATGGACTCCTTGCTTCATGTTCATTTTGTCTGTTTTTCTTTTGGCTTTTAACAATAGCTCATCTTTTTTGAATGTGAATTTAATTATGACCATATTAAAAAGTCCATCATAAACAAAGACTCCTCCTCATGGTATGAATATGCTCCATATGCCCATAATGGTGCATAAAGGATTTAGAAATTCAAATGAGTCTTAGGGTTGAAATTTCCAATGACCTGAGCAAGGCAGCTCCCTATAGCTTCTGGATAACATCTTACACCCAGAGTTCAGGCTTAAAGAGACCCATCAACACAATTATTTTCAGATTGTCTGTCTAGAAAAGGGCAATGCTCAAAGGAATATAAATAAGGGTGGGGACATATGCTTCCAGCCTGGTCCTTTCTCCATGTGGTTAAAAACAAAACAATGGAATGGCTGTGCTAATTTTTTTTTTTTTTAATCTTTTCTAGCCTTTACTAAAATGTTTGGTAATGGAAATAAGTCAGGGAAAATAAAATGAAGAGGTCTCATTACTTAGTTAATACTGGTTTTTCTTCTTTATACTTAGTAATTTCTTAGTTTTTAAAATGATAAACCTATTTTGACAATCACTAACATCAATACATTTTATCATAAGTCCCATAAAAGATATTTAACATTCTCCACCTTTTGGCTAAGCTGGCTGCTACAGCACCACATTTCCAGTCCAGGAGATGTTTTCACAAACAGAAGGAGCGATTCACAGCATTAATAAGCAGACTTGGAAAGATAGATTTTATTGGCTATGGAGGAAGTTGTATCTTTCTTCTCAATCTAATTTTCAGTCCCATTTCGGTTTTGAGAATCTATCTCTATCAGAGGGGATCTTAATTTCTGACTACTGAGTACTTCCAATTTATAAAATAGCTGACTTTTTAAAAATTCTAACATCTTTCCCAAACTGTTTAGAAATATGCCATATTTGAAAGATGGAATACTGTTTGTTCCCAAGACCAACACAAGAAAAGGAGGTCCTCATCTTTGCTTTCCCGTACTCTTCCTCTGAGGCTAACGACTCAACTGTACATAGCTTTTGGAGTGGGAGCAAGGCAAGAAATCTCTTTAAAAAGAGCATTTAAAAAATGTGTGTCTATGTGTATATATATTTATATGTCTACATAAATCTGTTCACAGGAAAATGTTACATTATTTTCAACTCTAAATTATGCAGAAGACTATACAAAGTAGTTAATTAATACTATACTATCTACCTTCTTTTCAAAAGACATTTCACACAAATCCAAAAAGTAAACTGGCTTAAAGAATAAGACAATCATAACACCTCTTGCCCAGGCTAACTGTAATGCTTAGGAAAGGAAGTTCACGTTTATTTTTCTAAATGGATGATTTGTAAGTAAGGAAGAAAATTGTTTACAATTGATCAGTCACCAAAATCATTTTTTTTTTCTGGGAAAGGAAAAAAAAAAAATCCCAAGATCAGTATACGACTTCTTAATAAATTTATCTTCCCCCGTGGAAGACTACTCATAAGTAACCTTTTGGACTCTGATATTTTATTATTAAATTTGGGAGTGAGTTGTTAATTACTTGGTATTAACTATCTTGTAACTTGGTATTATTTGAGGCAACACACTACAGCTGTCACTTGCAAACACCTGATGGCATGGCTCTAATGGTGTAAGATCCTCTCCTTTGTTGTAACTCAATTCACAAAGCTCTGCCAGTTGCAATGGGATTGGGATTTATTCTGCATGCCTCCTCTAATTTAATTAATCACTTTACAGATGTGGAAGAGACCTAAAGAAAAAACCAAAATTATGAAATACTTTTTTTTTTTTTTTTTTTGAGACGGAGTCTCGCTCTGTCGCCCAAACTGGAGTGCAGTGGCCGGATCTCAGCTCACTGCAAGCTCTGCCTTTTGGGTTCATGCCATTCTCCTGCCTCAGCCTCCCGAGTAGCTGGGACTATAGGCGCCCGCCACCTCGCCCGGATAGTTTTTTGTATTTTTCTTTAGTAGAGACAGGGTTTCACGGGGTTAGCCAGGATGGTCTCGATCTCCTGACCTTCTGATCCACCCGTCTCGGCCTCCCAAAGTGCTGGGATTACAGGCTTGAGCCACCGCGCCCGGCCTATGAAATACTTCTGATGCCAAACCCAGATCTCATTATTTCTTGGCAAAGCAAAATTAACAGAGACCCTTGGGATGATATATAATTAATTTAAGGCAAAGAAACTAATTATCAGTTCAATTCTGTACGTGTTACAAGTTATACATGAAATGACAATTTTCCTCCTATGTTAAAGGGCTAGAAAATAAAACCAACCAAATGACATGAGCTAAACCGTAACAAAGGCTTTCTTGAGATTTGCTAACAAAGGAGAAATAAAGCTCAAAATTGGCTTTTTGAGTGGCTCCTTAATCATGCACACAGCCTTGTTCAGTATATCACACAGAGTGTTTCTTCTTCCTGCCAATTAATTTGGCATTCATTAAGTAATGAATGAAACTGAAGAATGATGATCTCCTCAGGCTGGTATTTGTGTGGCAGACAGCTCAGATATCTGAGCTAACTGCTGGGACTGCTAGCATCCCAGATGGTACAGAGCTATGTTGCAGCAAGAGCTTAAACTCAGTGAATAAGCAAGGGAGCCCCCAAACTGCATGTGGAAATGTTTCATGGCTGGTTTTCCTGCTGGATCCTTAACAAGGAACTGGCTATACATAAGAAGCTGCTCACCTAGTTTAAGATTTAGAGCCCATTAACACTAGATTTTCTGTTTTAAGATCTCACACGGTTATTTGGGAGAAGGGAAGAAAGGTAACTAACCAAGAAATGCTACTTCCCAAAGATTATTTGGAATTACTGAATATTCTGGAAGCATGAGCTTTGAGGCCTTTTGGTAGTCTTTTCCCCAGCATCTCATTAACAAAATTATTTTAGGGTTAGAAATGAAGAAATTTCTTTTTCCTTTCTATTTGTGGACCTCTAAAATCCATGGGCAAAAAAGCTCCTATTTTTCCTCCTCTAACATACCCTCATTGTCTTCTCTAGCTCGTTCCTGAAGTTTAATACTTCCAAGTCAAAATGCCTTAGATAAGCAAAATAAGACCTTGCACACAAATGTTTAATAGTTCCCTGAGGCTGTTTGAAAAGCAGATAAAAAGGAAGACATTATTTTATAATTAAAAGTGATACCTTAGAACTGGTCCAGTTCCCTACTAAACATTTCACCTTTTTTGTTGTTGACCCTACAGCTTTCAGATAACATCCATGTTAAATTCTGTTTTCCTGCAAGCTCGGCAGTGTTTGGGGATAGACAGCATACTGCAAATCTTATTTCCAAATAACGATTCCAATTAAGAAGATAAACTAGGACTACTCTTTCATTTTTGTGTTTTTAAGCTGTTAAGTAGGATCCAGCTCACAAAACTTTAGCAAAAAAGACAGTGATAATTTCCTCCGATGACATTTCCCTCTGCACCACTAGAGAAACTAATTTACTATAACCTCTAATGACTCTTTAGGTTAAGGGCTACAGAAGCTACCATCAGATGATTTCACTGGCTATGACTGGCATAAGAGTTAGTCATTTGAAAATGGAGCTAAATTCACATTTTTTTTGTTGTTGTTTTTTGGAGACAGAGTCTTGCTCTATTGCCCAGGCTGGAGTGCAGTGTTGCAATCATAGCTCACTGCAGCCTCAAACTCCTGGGTTCAAGTGATCCTCCCACCTCAGCCTCCCAAGTAGCTGGGACTACAGGCACGTACCACCACACCTGGCTAAAAAACAAAATTTTTTTTTTTTTTTTTTTTTTTTTTTGAGACGGAGTCTCGCTCTGTCACCCAGGCTGGAGTGCAGTGGCTGGATCTCGGCTCACTGCAAGCTCCGCCTCCCAGGTTCACGCCATTCTCCTGCCTCAGCCTCCCGAGTAGCTGGGACTATAGGCGCCCGCCACCTCGCCCGGCTAGTTTTTTGTATTTTTTAGTAGAGACGGGGTTTCACCGTGTTAGCCAGGATGGTCTCGATCTCCTGACCTCGTGATCCGCCCGTCTCGGCCTCCCAAAGTGCTGGGATTACAGGCGTGAGCCACCGTGCCCGGCAAAAAGCAATTATTTCATGGCAATTGAAGCCATTTCTAATATTCAACTATGTCAGAAATTTAAAGTCAATTCTTAACACAAATTCTAACTTCAGCAGAAAATCAATGCCACTCATGAGAGGTAGGAATAGAAACAAAAAGATTAAAAAATACAATAAAAAGAAAAACAAAAGGTAAATGGAAATTCTGATGATATGCTGAATTCAGGAGCTCTGCTATCAAACTTGTACTTTACCGTAGATATTTCTATGACAAGAGTCCCTAATGCCAGGAAAAGAGGCCAACACAGGTTTCTCCATTAAAGCTGCCACAGCCATTATTACTATCCCCAAATGAAAATGACTCAAGTATGTTTACAGCAACATCTGAATGCTATTAATTCCTTATTAATTTCATTATTCTCTTGTCATAAATAAGGATAATAGAGCACTTGCCTCAGAATTGATCTTTTTTTCCCAAGTAATACAATGCTCCTACAGAATGCCACAGAAAATCTCGGAAGTCTAGGGCTAACAAAAGTCAAGAATAAAGTTACATTACCTAAGAAAAATAAATGGAAAAACAATTCACAGTATTTGGTGGATAGAAGGAAACCAAGGTTTTAAAAATCATGTATAAATAGAACCTCTAAGACAGGATTTATTGAGAAAAAGAAAAAGCATCTGGTGAAGAAATTGACATACTGCAGTAATGAGTCCTCACCCAAAACAAATGAGGGCAGCATCATTCGTGTGAGCTCGTCAGCTTCATATTATTTCGACAAACTTGGAAATGTCTACCTTCAACCAACAGACCTCTAGACTAGAAGTTTTGGATAGCCAAGTCATTTCAGCATTAAAACAAATCACAGGGAGATAGAAGCCAGGGTCTAGAACCACAAAAGAATAGTGTTATTTGACTAATAAGGATTACAAAAATCTCTTGTGTTAAAGCGCCCAAAGATCTAATCTGTCGTATGTAGACCCTCTATGATACTCCTCCAGTCATAAACTTTTTCTGGGGCAGCCTTCACATCCTAGATCAGGGGCTATTTTAGGAATTCAAAACTTGGTGAGAATTCAGGCAAGAATTTCTGCAAAGGGATGAAATTGTGGATTAATGTGGATTTTTAAGAAAAGAAGGGTTAGGAAGGGTTGTTTTTTTTTTAATAGTTAGATGACTTTATTTAGAATATACGTTGTAATGATTCCCTCCCACAGAAATCACTTTAAACCATAACACACAAATACTGTGCAACATTCAACCAGCTAAGGATTTCACGTGACTTTCAGGAAATAAGTGACCCACAATTACCCAGTGAATTCCATGTAGTGTTAAGAATAATTGTAGGTACTTCTTCATGTAATTACCATGAAATTGAGTATAATTTAGAGAATAAAATCAGGAACATACTCCTAAGTGCTTTTTTGATCCATTAAGCATTCGTGCTTATCTCTCACTAAATGCTTGGGTGCCTCAAACTAGCTTTTGTTTACAGGCTAGATTTTAAAACACTGTTTTATTATACCTCTGTTAATGTATCTCTACATAGCACTTTAAAAGCAGACGTGAAGAGACCAACTGGAATAAGCTGCCAACTATTTATATACAATATACATACTTTGCCCAAGAATGCAGTTTTAGCAGCTTAAATCACTGAGCTCTAAACCCATCAAACTTTTCTATGATAAGCCAGTGACTTTTTAATGTATTCTATCAGTTTTTACTTATTAGACATGGACAGGTCTGTTTTCATATAAATGAAAATCAGGTCTAAAAGATGGCCTTGATAAGAGTTAATACTGTCTGTCAGCTTCAGCACAGAGGTAGGCATTCAGGTCTGAATTCCTTTGTTTGAATAAGAGTGATATATTCTTGAATCAATCAAACTGGCCACATGAGGTCTCTGCCATTACCAAAATAAAATGCAAATGCACTTAAGAGGTATCTTGAAAATCAGATTATTTCTCATGAAGTACAAGCACTGAAAATAATGTTGGATATCTAGTTTAATTTCTGGTTGAAAATAACGTATTATACTAGGAAAAAGGAAGACTGAGGTTGAAGTTGGAGATAATACAAATGAGCAAACTGTATCCCACTTAATTCATGTGTCTAAAGTGTTAGCCAGGTGTTTCAATTAGGGATTCACCTAGGCTAGAATGAAATAATTGTTAGGTAGTAAAGCATATACACTTGGCTATATAAACAGTGTACCTAAATACCAAATTCGATTATTTAAATTATAGTCTATGCTGGAATTCTTGGAAATACATGTGGGTCCTCACTAAATAGTGACATCTTGTGAGCAACATGTCAATCTTGGTCATGGATATATGAAGCACTACATTCTCTGCAATCATTTCCAGCAGTGCTCCCATTAAAGCCCCACAGTACTGTGTCTGACTTTTCAATTATCTCCTCAGTACATCTATCTCACTTTGGCAAGAGCAAATGGCTCGCTATGATTCAACCCCATTTAAACATGGCGGTGAGCAAAAAATTCCAGAAATGAAGGGGGAAAATTTTACCTAAATAAAGTGAGGAAAGATGAAATTAAAACAAATATGTTTTCCAAAAAAACTAGTAGGGAAGCAATTAGGGAAAAACAAAAATAAAATTACTGAGGTCAAGAACTTAGTTTCCTCCAAGTAACATTTAAGGAACTGATGAAAACAATTACAAAGAAGCACTGTAAAAATAAATGGTGGAGGGCAGGAGGATTTCGCTTGCTTAATCTTTTTAAAGTGCCAGAATTCATACTAAGCAAAACTAGAGCTTTTAAATTTAAGAAGTCTTAGCAAGTTCAAGTTCTTCCTTGTCAATCTTCTGATTTTCACCTGTCTCCCAAAAGATTTAACAGGCTATATTAGTGATATTAACATTTTATGTTCTTGTGTCACTCAGGGGAATCATTTTATGAAACTGTTCAAGTATGTAAGTAAACTGTATTTGCTTGACTGGATAGCCACTTGGTTATTCTGCAGCTACACAAGTTGGTACTTGCTGAATTATATAGCATACCCTTCACAAGTAAAGGTACAGATCAAATTGCTTAAGAAATCACTGTTGACTGCTTTGGGATGCTAGGAAAGCCAAGGAGCCCATGATTCAAGCCTAGAACTAACAAAAATACATTCCCATCAATCCCCAAAAGAAGTAAAACCATGTACTAAAGACAGAATAAAGTGGGACCTCAATGTTTCATTCCTATACATGACACTTTTTGAAACTGCAGGTTAATTTCTTCTTTGGTGAGGCCTAATCTTGCTACTCAGGGACATACTTGATTCCATAAAGCTCACTCTTAAGAGCCACTGGATCGACCAACATTTCTTTAATACGAGTCTGCTTTAGCATGGTGGCGGTCAGCTTCACACAACATGGTTTTTGAGCAAATGTAAGCACTAGCCAGATGCAGGTTCCCCACATTGCATTCCACAGCACCTTCTCAGAAGACATGTACCTCTCTCACAAAAAAAAAAAATTGACCTGTGGAAAAGTGCATCTGCTATACCTTGTTTTTTAATGAAAAAATATTTGAACTGTTCACAAAGTCTGGTCTATGTGCTTAATGAAATGCCTGTCAGTTGTATACCACTGGACAACCACAAACCATTTCTCTTTAAAATATCAATATCCACAAGCAGATACAGAGAGACAATGTGTATAAAAATAAATGAAAGCAAAGCTCTGGAAACCCAGCCTCCTCTCTCAAATGAAAATACTACAGAGACAGCACAAGAGAAACGGGAGCCCTGGTTCTGCAGAGCTCGTCTGGACGAAAGAGTCATTTTCTCCTAAAATTGCTATGAAGATATTATTCACTACTCGATCCCTCCTGCTGGTCATTTTTAGAATGGCTCTTAAAGGTTCTGAACTATTGTCTCCTCAGTTTAAGGTTTCTGTGACTCAAAGTCAGATGCTACTGTAATATCTACTATAAAATATATCATTACAGAAATATTATATACCAATCTCAGATAGGTGCTAGGGTCAATCTCAGGTTTCATGTTTAGTTTTATGGCCAAGAGTGCAAACTTGAGACCTCAGTTCTGCCTACTGTTTAACGTAACACAAAACAAGTCAACACAGACACAGATATCACCTTAACATACATCAACTGTCCTAGAGAACTATACACTTGTTAAGAATGAAGTAAAGAGGTAAACAAGTGACACCACTTACACGCAGTTGTGTGATGGGAGGTGAAGTGAAATGGGAAGGGAGAAGGCAGGTCAAATGACCAACAGCAACAACATTCAAAATACTTGTAGTGCCGAATCTGTTAATAGTGCTTATTTCCCCCAATTAAAAAAAAGAAATAAAAATCTGAAAGGGTAAACTGCCTAATTTTTCTTTTATACTCATTAATTCTTAAAAGATAAAGTAAGAAAAATATATATATATATTTAACTGGAAAGTATACCAATTTCACTTTATTAGCCTAATTTAGGAATAAGATGAGGAGAGCAGGGTTGAGGTCAGGCATGAAGGAAGAGGGTAAAAACTTGTGATGGTTAAGATCCCTTCAAAACTCTGGTGCAGTCCTCAATCACTGCAGCTTTACTGTCAGTCAATGGAGCTGCAATCCAAAAGATGGAAAATCGACTCCTGTTTTCCATTTCTGTGTCCAGTGACTCTTCAGTTACAGTGTGATGAGGTCTACCAGGTTGCCTTTAGGTGGAGTCATGCTGTCAGGAAAGAAATTTACTAAGGTGTCAAAGAGCTGAGTTCTTTGAGCATAGGTGTGATCCACATCAGAAAAGCCTGGTGAAGAAGATACAAAGAAACATCCATTGTGTTTAAAACATGTAACAGAAAAACTAGTTGAGACCAGCAGCAATGTATTTTTATAATGGAGAAATCAAATCAGGCTTCAAAACCAGGCAGACACTACTGATCTGACCCCAGTCCCACTACCTGGCTGTGGTGTGACCTTAGGTAAATTAATCAGACTTTCTGGCTTTCAGACTTTGCTTCCTCAGCTGTAAATATGTGACAATCCTGTTTACTTCATCCAGTTATCGTGCAGATTAAATGTAATTACATGAAAAACGTCTAGCAGAAGGACTGGCAATTCAGTTACTAAATAATATTGATCTTTCTTCTCTTCCTTACAAGGTCTTTCCTCTGCTGGTCCACTGAGGAAATTCCACTTGTCTTTTCTGACTTGTTAATGCTTCTGAACCACTAAGAAGTTTTTTGGTAATAAAAATATAATAAAATCAAAATGAAAGGTCTTTAGAAATTAGTCTAAAATCATTAATGTCTCTGAGACAGCTGGAGGTAGTCTCAGAGAACTGAGTGATGACACAGATGACTGAGGGAAAGAGATACATGTACAATATATAGAATGGTACCTGCGCGTAATAAACACTATACCTTTATGCTACTATGTACCAGGCCCTATGCTAGGCACACATTATGTGAGGAATAGGGCAATAAACTACTTCTATCCTGATAAATATTAGAAAGCGCATGACATTTTTAAAAGGTAGGGACTGTTAAACTAAAGGATTTTTCCCCTAACCTCTAATAAACATTCAACGATCAAGTTCATTCCAGCTAAAGGAACATTCAGTGAGATGCTGTCTTCATCAAGTGGTTTATCTCAGCTGCTTCAGATTTTTTACATACAAATGAGATATTTAAGTGATAAAATAAAATAAATAATTTCCCCTATTCCTGAAATAGCTGAGACATGAGAGCACTGCTGAGTGCCATGAGAAACAGAAACAGAGCCATCAAGAGTTATATATGCCATGGTGTTCAGTGAAGGCGACTTCAGATCAGACTGCTTTTCATTCAACTTAGAGAACCATTTTAGGTCCAATCTATTTTAATCTTGTAGAAGAACAGGAATAGACCATAACATTGCCAAGGATACCAGTTTCCTGGAAGGAACATAAACAATGCCTCAAGAACAGCACATTCCTTTTTATTTTTTAAAAATACATTGTTTTAAGTTTGAGGAAAATGTTTACTTGAGATGAGCTTGAGTTTAACAAAGCCCACTATCGGATCATGGAAATGAATGGAAAGAAATACTCCAACATATTAACAAAGGTTATCTCTGCGGTGAGATAAGAGTCTTCCTTTCTATTTTATGCTTTTTTTAAAAAAAATTTTCAAATTGTTTCTTTTTCAACTTTTTATTTTGAAAAATTTCAAACCCACACAAAAGTTTCAAGAATTGTGCAATGAACACCCCATATAGCCTTCACTTAGATTCATCTCATCAATTGTTAAAAGTTTCACCAAATACGTTCTCCCTCTCTCTTTCCCTGTGTGTGTACCCCACTGAAAATCTTTTTGCAGAACTATTTGGGAGTAAGTTTTAGACAGCTTTGCCCCCTATATGCTCAAACTAATTTCAGCTAAGAACAAGAACATTAACCTACATAATCAATATATATTAAATTCATGAAATTTAACATTGATGTCCCAATAATACCAGTCATTTTTCAGTCACTTTTTTATAGTCATGTTTCCTACTAACATCCAATCCAAGATCACATACTGAATTTAGTTTCCAATCTCTTGAGTTTGAAATAGTTCCTCAGCCCCCTTTGTCCTTTATGATACTAGTACTTTTGAAGAGCACAGAACACTTATCAGTGGAATGTGTTGAAGTTGGGTTGCCTGATTGTTTCTTCATGATCAGATTCAGTTTATGCAGTTTTGGCAAGAATACTACAGAAGTGATACTGTGTGTCTCAGGGCATCATCTCAGAAGGCATGTGGTACCAGTTTATCCCAACACTGATGTTAACTTTGATCGTCTGCTTAAGCTGGTATATATGCCAAATTTCTCCAAGGTAAAGGTATTCTTTTCTACCTTTGTAATTAATAAACTATTGATAGGGAGATAGCTTGATGAGACTGTGTAAATATCCTGTTCTTCAACAGCCCTGCATCCAATAATTTAGCGATCATTGATGATTCTTTCTAAAACAATTATCAGTTATATGATGGTGATTTTCTAACCCTATGATTCCTTCTACAGTTGTTGACATTCTATTGTAAAGAAGAGCTTTTTCTTCCCCTCCTCCCATTTTACTTATTTGTTCACATCACTGTGTACTCAGGGATTCTTCTCTTGTTCACTATGTTATACTCATTACTGTCATCATTCATTCTGATACTCATAGTGTCCCAGATTTGACCAATGGGAGCCTTTTTGAGCTGGCTTCTGTGTCTTTTTGAAATATACGCATTAATTTTGGGGTATCTTCTTACTTTCTGATATATGTCCAAATTCATCTTTACACAGTTCTGGAGTCCTAATTCCTTTTAGCTGTGACTATTATTTAAAAACCAAGCAAGAACAGCTGTACTAATTGCCAGGGTGTCACTGTTTCTAGGCCTATGCACACATACCTATCACATGCATACATTTTTTTTTAGAATATTACAGTTCATGCTTTTATTGTTAATTCTAATTTCTTAAAGCCCCAGAGGATTTAAGAAATTAATCCTTCTCTTATCCCATTCCATATCTCCCTTCTTCCACCAAGAAAACCCTCTCAGCAACATTGTATTTGTTCAACTTAAAATACATAAGAGTTCTAGATTTGCTATATATGTACCACCACCAACAAAAACTCAACATTACTTTGCTTTGTTTTTAGACTATACCTCATTGAAAGTATACAGTCTAAGCACTGTACTAAAATGGCTTAGTTCTCTCTTTTATGTTCTGAATATGTAGAAGTACAATGCTGTGTTATATTTTTAAAATAAGATATTGATTCTGTAATGCTACTCTAATAAAGTAATACCATTTTCTTGAGATCAAATTATCTAAGAGGGAAGAAACACTGAGTTCCTGTGTGGTAGGTACTTTAGGTATGATTATATTTCATTGTCACAAAAACAATGAAGTATTATAATCTCCAGTTTCAGATGAGATGACTTAGAGAGATTCAATAATCTTAAAGTTATTACTATTTTTGTTCTTCATCTATCTCTTTTACACAGAAAGAGATTCAGTAATTCAATGAAGTCTCACAGCTAGGGACGGAAGAGATGGAATGTGGAACCCACGTCTGTCTGACTCCAAAGCCCTTTATTTTTCATTAACTCATAGTCATTAAGTGCTTAAGTTGTAGGGCAATGTACTAAGCTCATTTAACTCTCAAAGCCACATCTTTTATTTTTATTTACTATTTACCTATGAGGAAACTGAAATTTACACTATCATTAGATGAACGGTTAAATTATGGTAGATCCCTATTATGAATAATAATGTATCACTTCGAAAGAATACAACTGATCTAGTGTAGCTTCATAAAAACATCTACAAGCCACATGACTAACTTTAAAAAATTATGCTGCGGAATATGTTTTTACATTATATAATAAATTTAAACAGCACATACAAACCTATATATTTATATGGGTGTGTGTGTGTGTGTGTATAGTTGATCTTGATCATTTACACATTCCGTATTTGTGAATTTGCCTGTTTGCTAAAATTCATTTGTAACCCCCAAACCAATACTTGTGGTATTTCTGTGGTTATTACAGACACGTGCTAAAGTGGCAAAATATTTGAGTTACCACACGCACACATCCCCAGCTGAGGCTGAACTCTGTGATCTCTGCTACTTTCTAGTTTCGGCTCTTACTATCCACAACAGCCCTTTCACCATCTGTTTGGTGCCACATTTTTGTGTTTTTGGTGGCTTCACTGTTTAAAATGGCCCCCAAATGTAGTGCCAAAGTGCTGTCTAGCATTCCTAAGTGCAAAAAGGCCTTATGGGGAAAATATGCATGTTAGATAAGCTTGGTTCAGGTATGAGTTAGAGTGATGTTGACCATGAGCTTAATGTTAGTGAATCAACAACATATATTAAATGAGGAATCTTTAAACAGAAACACACATAACATGTGGTTATATATTGATCAGTAGATAAAATGTTATGACCAGAGGCTTGTAGGAACCTAACTCTGTATTCTACTTTGAATGAGAACCAACTGCATCTATGTCTGTGTATATGATTGTGTGTGTGTAAAGGTGTATTACATATAAGTGATTATACTTGAGGGTAAAAGACAGAGATTGAGGAAAGTTGTTTAAGGAGAATCCTAAGCTTTATATGTAATCAATGTTTTTTCTAGAAACAAATAAAAAAGGGGTGGGGATCTAGGAAACTCATCAATAGCACCACAACTACTTAAATGGCACTGCTAGGACAACAAGGTGATACTAATTCTAAACCTCATGCTCCTAATCACTATGTTTATCTTACTTTATTTTCATACATAAAATAAAATGGAAAGAGGATGTAACCATTTGAGCAGTGGAAACTGGTAAAGCTCAGTGAGAGGTAGCACATTTAGTGGTTTAGAGAAGGCGTTCTGAAGCCATACTGACAGGGTTTTAATCCTGGTTTTGCCCTTCACTAGCACTATGCCTGGGCAAGTTACTTTAGCCTCTCTGCACCCTAGTTTCTTCATATACAAAAGGGGATCACATAGTAGCTACTTCATAGGGTTACTGTGGGGTAATCATGAGTTAAGACATGCAAAGTGTTTAGAACAGTACCTGGTCCCAAAGTAAGTGCTCAATAAATATTAATTAGCTATCACCCTATCACTAGTAGTATGACTGAAGGCAATGACTGCTCTAAAAATAAAGTGACCTATTAGGAATAATTTTTTGTTTTTAGAGATGGGGTCTTGCTACATTGCTCAGGCTGGATTCAAACTCCTGGGCTCAAGAAATTCTTCCATCTCACATCACCATGCCTGGTTAGGAATATACTTTTAATTTATCATCCTACACGTAGCTGGATTTTCCTACTGTGGTAAAGGAGAAATAACATGAATTCTCATTTTTTTCCTAGCATACACATTATTAAATGTATACTTATTTCTAACACTAAACTTCATATTTGGACTGTAAACTTCTAAAAAGAGTTGTGAGGACCAAAAAAGGACAAACCTGGGCAAGACAGTGAGATCTCATCTCTTCAAAAGATGTAAAAAAAGAAAAAAAATTAGCTCAGCGTGGTTGTGCATGCCAGCAGTCCCAGCTACTCAAGAGGCTGAGGCAGGAGGATTGCTTGAGCCCAGGAAGTCCAGGCTGCAGTGATCCATGACTGCACCACTGCACTCCAGCCTAAGCATCAGAGCAAGACCCTGTCTAAATAAATAAATAAACAGGTAATATGCTTTAGAGACCAGATTTTTCCTACTTGTCACAAACCTTGCTGAAAAGAAGTTTAATTGTTCCAATTCATACTTTCTAGAAATAACATACAGCTCTCAAACTTAGCAAAGTGACTGAGTTCAATCTTACAAGTGCCTATAGCCACCAGAAGCTCTAAAATCAAGATCCTTGGAGATTTTCTCCAAGGTCACACATTTTTCCAAAACTAAGATAATATCACCTTCCATCTTTCCGATTCTTTAAAATATTACATACAATATTAATACTTTTATTTAATTCTCACTAAGAGATGAACGTAAATTGGATTATTTCTGGAGGGAGTCATTCACAAAGTTTGGCTGAGGCTTTTTTTTTTTCAGACCTTAGAAAATGAAATATTCATTTATACAGTGAAAGGTATAGTAAATAATCCATTTTATTTCTAATCTAATTGGCATAAAGATAAAATAGTCTGACAGAAAATGAATAAAAACAAGAACCAGGAACTCTAAATAGGCATGAAACCTTATGAAAAGTACTTCTTGTTTATAAATAGTAAATCAAATTTCTCATTATTAAAATTAGCATACAATCTGAATTTGCTCCTTATCCAAATTCACCAGTGTTACAAAGATGACTTTTTTTTTGAAAAACAGAGACAAGATTCTGCTATGTTACCCAGGTTAATCTTGCACTCTCGGGCTCAAGATGATCGTCCCACCTCAGCCTCCAAAAGTGTTGAGATTACAAGCATTAGTCATCGCACCTGGCTAGAAGATTACATTTTTAAGGCAGTCAATATTAATGGTACCCTGAATGGAGCATTATTGCTTTACTGTGCTAAATGTCTTCCAGAATTATTTCATTTAATTCTCTCAGCAATTTGAGGCAAGTACTCCCATTACCTCCATTTTACAGATAAAGAAACGGATAATTAGAAAGTTTAAGTAACTTGTTCAAGATCACTTTTAAGAGATCCTGACTCTTAACCACCATCTCACATTCCAACCTCCTAATCACTAGGCTATACTACCTCCCCTCAGACAAGACAGGAAACAACATCCCACAGGAATTTTCCCTGCTTTTATTTTTCTCTTTTTGTGTTTGTATTGTTCTCAGTACATCTGAGGTTTGTTTAGAATCCAAATAAAACAAACTATTCCTGACAAAATATATTAGTTGGCAGTGAATAGGACAGAGTCAAAAGAAAGGAAAGGAGTTAAGCTGAAGGTAAAATATTTGCTGACACCACCCTAATTAATATATTTAAATTGCTGCCAAGAAATTCTTGTTCTAAAGGCTAAAAATAAGTCAGTTAGATATAATTTAGTGCTATCCACTAATAAATAAAAATAATGGGCCTGGGCTGTGGTATCAGACATAAGGCACACAATCATTCAAACAGAATATATGCCAGACCCCCAATTCATGTATCAGTACATCTATTTCAAATGCTAGAATTCAGAAGAGCATGAACTTTCCAAATTAATGCTTACACCTAGGTTCTCCAGCTCACAGAGTGGAGATTTCTAGTAGCCTAAGGACTTCAACTCGAGTGTATGAATAGTGGTAAATCATTATCTAAATTCTTAGGAGAACCTTCTGGAGTCACGTTTATAGCAGTTTGCTGAGTCTAGTCCTGAGGAATCCTACATATTCTGAAGTTAGAACTTAGGACTGGAGTTGCCTTGATCAGTCTAGAAGCCTCAATCACTCACTATGGATAAAGGGCAAGACCTCAAGAACACCTCTATTTTTTCATCCCAGTGAAAAGCACCAGAATTATACATACTCTTTTTTCTTTGAGGTACCGTTCACTTTTAAGAGATAAAAGGTCAAATAATGAAGAAACTAAATTGATATCCTAAAGTGTTAATTTATTCCAAATAGAAAAAATAGTATTTATATTACATACAATGGAAAATTTCAATACTATTGCTCAACTCTAAGGCAAACAATAACTGCACTAGCATCAATGGGATTAATATGCATTCACTGACCAGAGGAAAGGTAGGAATTTCCATACTTCAAGAATATCATCTTGGTAAAAAAATGAAGCTACTAATAAGTTATCCTGATGAAAATACCCTTGCAAATTCACCCAAATAAAGGTGTGGGTTCTGCAGATTACCCACTTTACTACAGTCTTGGATTTTTTTTTTTTTTTTTAGATAGAGTCTTGCTTTGTTGCCCAGGCTGGAGTGCAATGACATGATCTTGGCTCACTGCAACCTCCCACTCCTGGGTTCAAGCGATTCTTCTGCCTCAGCCTCCCGACTTGGGATTACAGGCACGAGCCACCATGCCTAGCTGATTTTTTTGATTTTTTATTTTTAAAGACAGAAGGTTTCTCTCTGTTGCCTAGGCTGGAGTGCAGCGGCATGATCTTGGCTGACTGCAGCCTCTACCTCCTGCGCTCAAGTGATCCTCCCATCTCAACTTCCTGGGTAACTAGGACTATGGAAGCACACTACTACACCTGGCTAATTTTTTAATTGTTTTTTTTTGTAGAGACGAGGTCTTACTATATTGCGCAGGCTTGGCTCAAACTCTTGGTGGGCTCAAGCATCAGCATCCCAAAGTGCTACGATTACAGGTATGAGCCACTGTGCCTGGCCTACAGTCTAGTTAATAATTCATTAATACTAAATGACAGTATTACTAAATGAAGACTAAAGTGTCTGAGAAAAACTTGAGTTTCAACTAGAAGTTATCTTGAACAATTAAGATAACAAAATTCCCATTTTTAGGAAAGAGATAATCTATCTTCTGTGCTCCCAAAACATTGCCTACCCCATAGCTATTCTCCTGGTGACACACAATTCCATAAAGAACAAACTGAGAAGAAAAACTATTTAATTAACAAGTATTATCTCATAGTATGTATCAGTAATACAGCCTACATTCCAAGCAGTGCTATACAAATTAATTTATTTTGACTGTGTTTCTATTGCTATCTGTTTGCATACTAACACAGCAATTGGTATAATAGTCATTGCAAACTGAACTGATAAATGATACCTGAAAGTAACTTTGTAGCAGGTTATTAGAAATTTTGCATGATACCCTGAAACTTCATTTGCTCATCTATTTGTTTGAAACATCTCACCTGATGTTTCATGTAAAGGAAACCAAGATCCAACCTTCCAAATGCTAGGGCATCTAGCTGGATAAATTATACTGCAATACTTACCTAGAGCTGTAAAATCTGAACCAGATTTGAATAGAGCTGATGCCAGGAGCTGAAACTGTTTAAGAAAGAAAAAAAAAAAAAAGCAGCAAATTAGCTGGCTAAGTGCACTGAAGGAAAATAACCTTCTGTAACTTTGACCATTTATCAGCAACTACATATTTCAGAATATGTGTGACATAGGTCTATTCACCAAATAGTGGCAAGAAGAACACATTCAGATTACAGAATACAATGACTTTTCTATCAGGCTGCTATTATCATTTTCCAAAATACTGGGCCATTTCCTGGAATTATTTTATTTTTAAAATGTATTAAAGTATGTATTTATTAAGGAACAACAGCACAATAAAATAAAAAAGAAAATTGTCATTTGAATCTAACAGATATGATCAGATTGGTGCCCTGGGCTCTGTTACCGAATTTTTAGCATATACACATTCTCATCTCAAAATAAATGTAAGCCACTGTAAAATACCTGATGTCTCAGCTGTGTAAATCAAAATCTGAGAAAAAAAGCATGTATAGACCATTTCTAAATTACAACTTAGCTTGAGATTCCACAATTATATATAATCACGTTGTTAAAACCCAAAGGCCTTTTTTAATGGACATAATGTTGTAAATGATGCCTAGATTTCCAGGCTGTCAAAGTTAGTTTAAAACAGACAATGTAATTTAACAATGAAGAAACAGAGTAAGACAAAACTATTGCAACATTAGCAATTTAACAAATAGACACAAAATAAAAAATCTGGAGAACTATTTATATTTATCTTGAATGAGAATGCAGGAAAAGAGGCAAATTAAAGGAATGAATTAAAGCAGACAAACTCCTCAATGGAGTTACTGGGTACTTCCCAAGACCTGAGCGGTTAATATCGCCAATTCCTCAGGATATATTTCACATATATGTTTGCAGTCTTTAACATTTCAGGTATTAAATCATACCAACATTTGTAAGCCCTGATGAATGGTCCGGATGAATCAGAAATTGTACAAATATTCCATAGGTATTCATCTAAGCAAGAGTTACGAAAATGGGGGGTAAAAAGAAAAATTTAAAAATGCATAGAAGTTCTTTATGTATTCTAGGTATCAGTCCTCTGTCAGATATATCTACTGCAAGGATTGTTTAGTCTGTGGCTTGTCTATTTATTTATTTATTTATTTTTTGAGGCAGGGTCTCGCTCTGTCACCCAGGTGGGAGTGCAGTGGCGTGATCATGACTCACTGCAGCCTTGACCTCTTGGGCTCAAGCAATCCTTCTGCCTCATTTTTTGATTTTTTTTTTTGGTAGAGACGAGGTCTCACATGTTGCCCAGGCTGGTCTCAAACTCCTGGTATCAAGCAATCCTTCCTCCTAGGCCTCCTAAAGTGCTGGGATTACTGGTGTGAGCTACTGAATCTGGCAATATCTATTTATGTTTTTAGTAGTCCTTTAATGAGTAGAAATTTTAACTCTTTTGAAGTCCAATTTATCAAGATTTTTCTTCAACAATTACTGCCTTTGTTCACGTCCAAGACATCTTTACCTGTCCCAATGTTGTGAAGATAATCTCCTGTTTTCTTCTCAAAGTCTTATTCTTCTGGATTTTATCTTAATTAATGTTTCAGTAAAGAGTGAGAAAGGTTTGAGGTATCCAGTTATTCAGTAGCATTTGTTAAAAACTTTCTTTTCCCTGTTGGACTTGGCACCCTGGTCAAAAAACAACTGACCACATATGTATGGGTCTACTTCTGGACTCTATTCTGTTGTATTGATCTATTTATCTATCCTTAAGCTAGTAGCACACTGTCTTGATTACTGGGGCTTTACGTAGAGTCCTGAAATCTGATAGTATAAGGCTTCCAATTTTTTCTTTTTTCAAAATTGTTTTAGCTAGTCTAAAACCTTTGCATTTCCATGTAAATTTTACAGTGGTTTGTCTATTTCCTCAATGACAACAACAATAAAAACCAAATTTACACTGCATTAAAAGGCCAATTTGGGGAAAATGGGCAGCTTTAAACAATTTTTATCGTTTCAATCCATAAATATATCTCTTCATTTATCAAGGTCTTCTTTAATTTCTTACAACAGACTCATTCTACCCATTTGATATTTCTCTTGCTAATATAAACTATGCTTTTCATTTTCTAATTGTTCTCTGCTAGTATAAAAATAATTGCTAATAATTACTTTTTTTTTCTCCTGACCTTGTATTTTTGTCATCTTGCTAAACTCACTTGTCCTAGTATATTGTTTTGTAGACACCATGGGGTTTTGAATGTACATAATCATGTTACCTACAAATGCAAGCAAATTTACTTTATCCTATCCAATCTATATGCTTTTTATTGTTTTTTCTTTATTACACTAGCTAGTGTAATTCCGGTAGAATGTTGAATAGAGAGGCTGATAATAATTTCCTTGTCACAATCTTAGGGAAAAGGGTTTAATGTTTAACAATTAAGAATAGTCCTAGCTGTATGTTTTTCACAGGTGTCCTTTAGGAATTTAGATTCAAGAAGTTTCTTTTTATTCCTAGTTTGCTAAGAATTTTTATTCTGATGAGTCTGAATTTTGTTAGATGCTCTTCTTCACTTACTAAGATGATCTATGGTTTTCCTTCTTCATTCTGTTAACATGGTGAATTACACTGAATTTTTTTTTCAAATGTTAAACTAGCCATATATTCCTAGAATAAACCACCACTTAGTCATAGTACACTAACCTTTCAATATATTCCTAATTAACTAAAATTTTCCTAAGAAGTTTATATTTATGTTCATGAAAAATATTGGTCCATGATTTTCTTCGCTTGTAATGTCTCTCTTGGAATTTTATTTTATTCTAATTTATTCTGAGATAGGATCCCACTCTATCGCCAAAGTTCAGCATGCAGTGGTAGGATCACAGCTCACTGCAGCCTCAACCTCCCTGAACTCAGGTGATCCTCCCACCTCAGCCTCCAGAGGAGCTGGGACTACAGGCATGCACCACCACACCCAGCTAATTTTTTGTATGTTTTTGTAGAGACAGGTTTTTGCCATGTTGCCCAAGCTGGTCTCAAACTCATAGGCTCAGGCAATCCACCCCTCAGCTTCCTAAAATGCTGGGATTACAAGCGTGAGCCACCATGCCCTGCTTTTGTTGGGATTTTATATCAAAGTTAACCTGGCTTTATAAAAGGATTAAAGAAGTATCACCTTCCTCTAATTTCTGAGAGTCTATGTAAAATTGTATTTTTTTCTTCCTTCTTTAAATGGTTGATAAAATTTACTGCTATTATGGGCCTAGAGTTTTTTGTTAGAAAATTTTTTATTACAAATGTAATCTCTGTAGTAGATATGGAGTTCCTTAAGATTTTCTATTTCTTCTTGTGTCAGTTTTGGTAAACTGTGTCTTTTAAAGTATTTGTCAATTTCATCAAGTTGCTGAATTTGTCGATGAAGTTGTCCATACCCACTTTACTTTTAATATATGTAGGGTCTATACTGATGCCCTCTTTTCATTTGTGATGTTGATAATTTATGTTTTCACTTTTTTTCTTGGTGATATGGTTTGGATTTGCATCCCTGCACAGATCTCATGTTGAATTGGGGGAGGGGTTTGGTGGGAGGTGACTGGATCACAGGGGCCGATTTTCCCCTTGCTGTTCTTGTGACAGTGAGTTCTCATGAGATCTGGTGGTTTAAACCTGTGTGGCACTTCCCCCCTCATTGTCATTCTCTCTCCTGCCACCATGTGAAAAAGGTGCTTGCTTCCCCTTCACCTTCTGCCATGATTGTAAGTTTACTGAGGCCTCCCAGTCATGCTTCCTGTTAAGCCTGTGGGCCTATGAGTCAATTAAACCTCTTTTCTTCATAAATTACCCAGTCTCAGGTGGTTCTTTACAACAGTGTGAGAACAAACTAATACACTTGGTAAGTCTTGCTCAGGGTTTATCAATTTATTTACCTTTTCAAAAGGCCAACTTTTCACTTTTAACATTTCTCCATTGTTTGTTTCCTATTTCATGAATTTCTTATTTTCTACTTATTTGGGGTTGAATTTGCTCCTCTTTTCTAACGCCTAAGGTGAAAAATAAATTTTATTGGCTCTACATATAGGATAAGGAGAAAACTATTATCTTAACAATCTGATTAAATAAGTGGAACTGTATGTACTGGCCTAAGGATTTTAACACATACCAAGTGATATTACAGACCTCTTTCCCAAACTCTGGATTTAAATATCCAACAGTCACCTCAACATCTTAAGTTAGCTGTGTCATAGATATCTCAAACTGAACATTTCCAAATTTAAACTCCTGAATGCCAGTCAGGAGTCCCCACAAACCAGCTCCCCCAAGAACATTCTCACCTCAGTTGATAGTAACTCCATCCTTCCAGTTTTTCAAGCCAAAAACTTTAGAGTCATTTCTTTCAAACACTAGATCTAATCTATCATAAAATTCTGTTGGTTCTATCTTTAAAATATATTGAGAATCTGCTCTATTTTACTTCTCACTGTTCTATCATTATTTTGGTCCGAGCTTCAGTAACTCCTTGTGGCCCAGGCTGGAGTGCTGTGGCACGGTCTCGGCTCACTGCAACCTCCACCTCCCGGGTTCAAGTGGCTCTCCTGCCTCAACCTCCCCATTAGCTGGGATTACAGGCACCTGCCACCATGCCCGGCTAATTTTTTGTATTTGTAGTAGAGATGGGGTTTGACCATGTTGGCCAAGCTGGTCTTGAACTCCTGATCTCAGGTGATCCACCCACCTCAGCCTCCCAAAGTGCTAGGATTATAGGCTGAACCACTGTGCCTGGTCCAATACTTACTCAGTTCTAATGTGCTATATAATTTGCTTCTTTAATGTTTATTGTCTTTCTCTACTAAGATGTAAGCACCTCCTGGGCAGGGATCTTGTTTGGTTTGCTGATATAGCTCCTCTGCCTAGAATGCCTGAACTATTATCGGGAATCGATACACATCTGTTAAATGAATGACACCAGTACTCTGGAAACTCTGCAGAAGTGTAATGAATACAAAATGTGTTATTGTAGCTGAAAACTTATTCTCATTCCTTCTCTATTACAGAAGTCTTCTCTGAAAGTGGTATAATTGACTTAGGCATCCTTTTCTCAAGCCTTTTCTAGAAAAAAATATATTTTTTATAAGATTTATTATAAGTTCATCACCAATTCAGAACCCATGTTCTGAAGACTGGAGGAAGCAAAGAACATTTTTTTGTTATATAGTTGATAGTTGTCAATGTCCTGACAACAGGCACAATGATGATGATCATAACAACCGTGAAAAAAAAAATCTAAAAAACACTTTTCGTGTTTTGAGACTTAAATGAGAAAGTCATTTAATAACATGAAATTTTTGTAAAACATACAAACAGAACAAAAACAAGTTACTATAGGAAATGAAGAGCAGTAAGGCCCTTCTCAATGAGTGGAATGATTTCCTACAATGAAAGTGAAGATCTACATGCCTCACTGACAAATATCATCAGTATACATGTGAACTGTTACCAGAGAATTTCTTCCCCACAAATGGACTGTTGGATATAAAACATTTTAAAAGTCAAATCTGTTCACACATTAAAACAAAATAATAGTATTACAGACCAGTTATTCTCAATGTCAGGAATGTTTTCTGTTTTCTGTTCTTTAAGAGCAGACAGAAGAGAATCTTAGTGTGAGGGCATTGTTTTAAAAAGTGGGGTGATTCTGATGCCAACATACACACATACACACACACACACACATACATATACTACCATTTCTTTCTAACTTCTACTAGGGTTCACCAACTCTTGCTAGATTAAGCTTTTATGAAATGGAATGGAAGCTGGTGGCATACAAACTCCTAAGTTGTTACTACTTTAAAAAGAAGAAAAAGAGAAACCAGCTACCAAAATTTTAAAAATGGCTTAAATGAACTTGAGATACCTCCCTGTCCTGTTTTTTTCCCATCAGTTTAACTTTAAGAACAAACTGTCTTGTTTTCTTTGGCCTAGTTGCAGCTCACACAGCTGAAATTATTTACTTTGAAATATTTTGTTTTGGCTTCAAAAAATAAGGAAAAAATGATTGTTCCCAGTTACAGCCATTTTACACAGAATATGGAGAAAACACAAGGAAATCTATGCATAACTCTCAAATGTATGGCCTAACAAAATTAACATTAACGGACTCTTCACAACTAAGTACACTTATAAGTCATAAAAGATTAAATCAAATATATTCTGCCACTTGGCAAAACTATAATTATTTCTCCTATTTCCACAGTATCATCTATTGACTGAAGACAAACATATTCTGCCACTTGGCAAAACTACAATTATTTCTCCTATTTGCACAGTATCATGAACTGACTGAAGACTCAAGGAAAGACAATTAACTGTCCTCCTTCATGGGGGTTCTAAAGTATGTTCTGCAGATTCTCTACCTAGTGAAGGGCTGTAATCAATATCGAGAGACTTAGGACTTAATTTTATAGTACGAAACTATGAAAGAGTATCTCTTTGTTATGGTGCTGAAGGCACGGAACCTCTGTTGCTTGAAAGTACAATAAACCTGGAGGCTGAAAGTGATTCGACATTAAATCTGACACCTGTGTCAATGCTCAAGCATGCCGGGCACAGCTTGATACTGCTATTACAAAGCCAAAGCAAGGCAGCAGCTAACAGGGAAAGAGACCTAAGGGTCAAAACTATATATAATCAGCACAAATTCTGTGAGTGGAAGGCAAATGCACTGCAGTTCAGATATTGCTAGATGAACAAGGACAGCTGGCAAAAGGAAAAAATGACAAAAAGAATCTCAGATATTAGCGGAAAGAGAGCGTATGAAACCACAAAAATCACTGCAGGCATATTCACACACCATGGATAAGCAAACATGTTCTTAAGGATATAAAATCTTTAGAAACAGTTGTTTCTATCCCAATGTTATGTAACAAAAAACTGAAAAGTAATCATTGGCTAACTGATTTCTCAATCTTAGCAACTAGGAATGAATGAAATTAGTAGCCTATAGACAAACTACACTGCTACAACATTCACATAACTAAATATTAAGGCACCAAGGATTCTAACTCTCACCAATCTCTCTTCATTTTCTTCCTAAGCAACAGGGGATTTTTCTTTCCTCTCTTGGGGGATCTAAACTATCAACAGAAAAGTTTATATTGAACCATTATGTAATCCTTAAGTAAAATAATCATGGGACTATGGACAAAGTAAAAATTTCTATTTGCTTTCCAAAACACAAAACTAAGTTAAAACTTTATACCCGATAATCCTTTTCTGAATGGACCAAGGGTTTTTGGTGACTTGAATCTTATCACATGAAAACATGCCTATTCAATTTTTATTTCACCGGCTCTGTGACATTTTAAGATTATTGATGTCATCATATTTTCTTCATTTTCCTTTACACACTCAAGAGCAAAATCATTAAATATGTTAGGAAGACATTTAAAAATGCAACTTCTGAAATTTATTACCACCTTTCTTTACCTCTTTTGTCTCTTCTGGGTCTGAATGATCCACAGTTATATAAAGATCATTTTGCAAATATTTCAGAGCACTAAGGGGATCCATTTGGGCCTTTTCTTCAAACCTAGAAAATGTAAACAAGAATAATTATCTGGAGTTATGACAAAGTATCAGAAATGTCTTTCAGACCTGGAATAAAATACACTGTTACACTGTGTATGAGTTGTTCTAGATATCTAGAAAATGTCAGTTTAGGAATCCAGAAGTAACAATACTGCCATGTAGACAGTGTAGGCGTGGAGTTCTTGGAAATGTAATGGTAATGCCAGGTGGTCACAGGCAGCTGTGGTGCTAGAGACTGGGTAGGAGCATTTCCTACTCTTCTCTTAAAACTACAAGGTAGGACTAAACCAGCTACCAAACAAAGTGAATATGCTACATATTTTATAAAACAGAACTTCAAAAAATCCCAATGTGCTTCATCCAAAACAAGTAGACATAAAAATAAAAACACTTGCTTAGATTTGTATGTTTTCTAATGGAGATGCTTAACAGACACCTTGGAAACTGAAATAAGCAGGGTATCTTTAAATGAGTATCATTAACACTGATTACTTTTAATGAGATTATGTCCCTGTCTCAGTCAGTAAAAACAACTGCAGCAACCACTTCTCAAGCATTTGTAATATGCTAGACATTGTAATGAGTATTTTACATGTACCACTTCATCTATCCTCACAATAATGCTATGATGATGATCTATTTTATCACCGTTTATCACAAAAAACATGAAAATAGCGTGCTGTGGCTCATGCCTGTAATCCCAACACTTTGCGAGGTCAAGGTGGGTGGACGGCTTGAGCCCAGGAGTTTGAAATCAGCTTGGCCATCATGGCAAAACCCCATCTCTACAAAAATCAGCCAGGTGTGATGGCACGTGCCTACAGTCCCAGCTACTCGAGAGTCTAAGGTGGGAGGATTGCTTGAGCCTGGGGGTGCAGTTAGCCATGATCGTACCACTGCACTCCAGCCTGGATGACAGAGTGAGATCCTGTCTCAAAAAAAAAAAAAAAAACAAAAACCCCAAAATGAAAAACTGAGGTGCAGAGAATGAATCTGGATGAGCTCTCCTAAACAACAAAAAACTGTATGTATCTATATATCTATTTGAAAAAGATAACGTCTCTGTTATATCATAATTACATATAGATTTATTTCTAATAAGTTGGCATGCTTTTCAAAATATACAGACAAGGAAAAGAGGAATTTCCTTTGAGTAGGAATGGCTATGAAGAGCCTTTCACGATGGCATTCAGGTTGATGGCATCCTCGGTGACAGGGTATCTGTACTTCAGGCAGGGGCAAAGACTAGCAAAATATTACAGCTCTCTTGTACCAGGCAGTACCGTAAGAGTGACAGCCAGGCTTACAGCCTTCAGATGAGAGTCCTTTAGGTAAAGACCATGTTACTCTACCATCTTGTCCACAACAGATTAGATTAGACCAAGGTTTTGGTACCCACGCTTTGATTAGCAGTTTATAAAGTGGTTTGGCAGAATTCTTCCTAATAGGGACACTCTCCCCAGGAAATGCTTTCTAAGAAGATTCTTTCTCTTGGATAATCTGAATGTGAGACATATAAGGACATGTAAAGAGCAGACAGAAATAGAGAAGGCAGTAAACAGAAGCCATGAGATGGCAGATTCTGTCCATCCGTCCATCTACCTATCTATCTATCTGTCTATGCTTCTATCTATGCCTCTATCTATCTATCTATCTATCTATCTATCTATCTATCTATCTATCTATCTATCTATCTATCTACCTACCTACCTACCTACCTACCTACCTACCTATCTATCCATCTATGCCTCTATCTATCTATCTATCTATCTATCTATCTATCTATCTATCTATCTATCTATGCCTCTATCTATCTATCTATCTATCTATCTATCTATCTATCTATCTATCTATCTACCTACCTACCTACCTACCTACCTACTTACCTACCTACCTACCTATCCATCTATCTATCTATGCCTCTATCTATCTATCTATCTATCTATCTAGGCCACGAGGTTGGGAGAAAGTCAGCAGTAGTCAGTAGAACAGGACAAGCAGATGGAGAAAGAAGCAGACAGAAGTACCAGGAAAAGCTACAGTAGCACCCAGCTACTAGAATTTTTCCAGTATCCTAAACAATTCTCCATCCAGTTTCACTGTTCAAATGCTGACAAGGTGCCTTAATTCCCTGAATAATCTAATAATAAATTCTTTTTCAGCTGAGGTATCCAAAGCATGGCATTATCCTTTACAACCTGAAATAACCTAACCAACACACACATACAATCCCATATCCAGTAAAGAGATCAGCTTCCTGAAAGTTATGTTTTCCACCTTCATTTTCTGAGCTATTTTTGGCTAGCAAGAACTTATCACAGACTTGTGTCTGTAGCCTAGAATCGTATTTTAATCAACAGTTCTGCCCTGTTTCTAACTGAACAGAAATTAATCCTATCACAATTTTTTTTGCCCATTTCTACCCACAAATCATCATCAAGTTTGGAAACCTGAATGTCATATGAAAAAATAACAGTGGTATTTTATTTATTACATCACATGACATCAGTAAGAACAAGGAGATACTTCCTTGGCACACAATATACTTCTTTCTCTCCTTCTAAATTTATATTCTAACTAAACAGAAAAATTGTTTTCCATTAAGAACAACAACAAAAATAAGCCAGTCTAGCAGTTAGTACAAGCTCCCATATTAAAAAAAGAAATCTGCATAATATTTGAAAAAGGCAATTTTTGTGTTCTACCCAATTCATAGACACAAACTTCTATCTATTCTGTCTATAATGTAGCGATGTCCCTCAAATTCTTGGATTTACCTAACAGCTTGGTAGAGAAAAAGGTCTAAAATAAGCCTTTTATTGTCAGTTTGAATTGGCAGTTGACAAGATTCTCAAGATGCCCTGAGTCATCCTTGACTGCTCTCTTTCTCTCATACCCATATCAAATCCATCAGGAAATTCTACTGGCACAATCTCCAAAGCTTATCCAGAATGTTAAGGTGCCTTCTTGATCTCTTGTGGAATGTCTCTTCCTCTGCCTGTCCTTCAAATGGTGGTGGTCCTCAGAGAATACCCAGCAACCCTTCACTCTTCTTGCTCACCCCGAGCAAGCTCCTTCTCCCCGTGACTCACAACTGTAATGTCAGGCCAAGTCTTTTCACCAAATGTTCAGATGGCCTCCACTTGCATGTCTTACAGACTTCTCAAACCTAAAGTGCCCCAAACTGAAATAATCTTTTCCAACACATAAACCTGTTGTTTCTGAAGAATTCCCCACCCGAGGGAAAGCAGCCACGAGTTTTACCCAGTTCTTCTGGAAGAAAATACAGAATGATTTTTATAAAATATAAGCCTGAATGTGTTACTTCCCTACTTAAAATCTTTCAATCTCCCCTAAGAGTAAAAGCTGAAGGCCCCTTACAAGCTGTCCCTTTCCTAGTCCCTTCAACCTCATTTCTTATCACAATCACCTCACTCATTCCACTTCCACCACGCTTCTTCTCAATTCACTCCTCAAATTATTCAGGCATTTTTTTAACCTCAGAGCCTTGACTATTACCTGTCTAGAACACTCCCCACCCCACCAGACAGCTACATGATTCAGTCCCTCTTGTCCCTTAAGTTTCTATTCAAATGCCATCTTCACTGTGCAGTCTATCCTGATATTATTTAAAACTACATTCCCACCTCCCTCACCTGTATAAACAATAACTCAATCTGTTTCTTTTCATAGTACTTACCATCTAACATGTAATATAAATTCCTTATTATGTTTACTGTTAGTCTGCCTTCTTAAGAATGGAAACTTGAGGGCAGAGTTTTGTTCATTTTCTTCATTGATACATATGTATATATGACAGTTAAGCGGTGAGCTCTGGAATCAGAATGCTCAGGCTCAAGTCCTGGCTCTGCCACATAATAATATACAGGGTCTAGCATAAAGTAATTGCCAGGCTGGTCTTCAACTTCTGGCCTTAGGCAATCCTCTTACCTCTGCCTCCCAAAGTGCTGGGATTATAAGCATGAGCCACTGCATCTGACCCTAAAGCAAATTTTTATTACCATGTAACACTACAGTAACCAAAAGGACAGAAACCCTTTTCTGCATTTTTTAGTAATTTATTACCTTCTAGGCTAAAAAGCAAACATGACTCAGGGTGGGGGAGGGTGTGTGTGTGTGAATGTATATGTATATATGAAAATGCTTGATTAAATGATTTTGCAATTAAATAATAAAGGTGATATAAAGCCACAAGCCTATTTTGAAATTGTATTGTGAAACATCAAATTAGGAAGATATAGTATAGTCAACTATATCATCACATTCACTGTTAAGAGAGTTATCAAGAGCTCAGGCACGTGCCATTAAGCTAGAACTGATCTAATTTGTAGTTAGCTTTGAGTTACTTTGATGTAGGCATGTCACCTTCACAGAAATTATTTTCCATTTTTTAACAGTTGCAAAATTTCACTTGTTCTGTTTTTATAAATTTTTAGCATCAATATCTATATTTTGTATCTTCCTTTGAAAAAGGAAAGCAAAAATAAGTAGAACAGGGCTTTTACAAAATTCATGATCTTCGTAGTATTTACAGTGTCATTATTAAATGTGCCAAGAGAAAGTTCTATCTCCAAAGCTAGGTAATACCAACAACAGCTGATAATGTTAATTAAATGTTTTCAGTGAATTATTTTCATACCTGTGTTTTCTTATGAGGTACTTGCAATGCCTCAGTAAATAATCTTTTGAAGGTCTACACAACTTCAGTGACCAGAAGTCATCTAATCTCATCTTTGGAGAGCAAGATTTTCCTGGATTCCCACCAAATAAATAATGAACCTATAATAAGCAAAATAAGCCAGACTTTAAAAAATGCATGCATACCCAAGATATTTTAGTAGCAGTGCATAAAAGGTTAACTTACTGAGCCTATTTAAATAAAAAATTAAAAATTATATTGCATTTTTACCAAAATCTTCTCTCGATTTTTCTCGTTTCTATTTTACTTTAAAGCACCATGGCTACTTAAAAAAACCGCATGTATGCTAAAATGAGTTATGTTACCACAATTACAATGATAGTGGAAGGCATGAAACAAAAACAATGATAGGAAGAAGCTAATCCATGATATTATTTGCTGAGGACAACAAATAATGGGGATAAAATTAATCAACATATTGATCATATAACAAATATCTTAAAAATTCTGACATAAATGCTCAATCACTAAAAGTTAACAGTCAAGTCAACAGGTCAACTAGAAACTTTAAAAAATTTTAACATCTTAATTTTGCTTTAACTGAAATGCCAAATATTAAATGGCACATATAATTTGTGAAATAACATTAAAAAATTATTCCATAATTCAATACCAAAAATGAAATGCAAAAGGAATTTATGATTTCACTATTACATTAATCAGAGTTATCTGTTCCTCAGATAACTTTGGAAGATAAAACAGTGAAGAAACAGAATCACTTTCATAAGTGGTAGAAGTGAGAGTATAACTGCCTAAATTTATTGCATTTGAATGTTTTTCTGTACTTATGCAAAAGCATTTAAATATTTAAGTATTTTAATTACAATTAGTGTATAAATTTATTAAATTTAAATTAAAATATTTCCTAAAATGTTAAAAACATTTATATTCATTGGTGTTTATATAATAGAGTAATTATCCCTATCCTATAGATGGAAATTCATTTACTCCTTAAATTGAGAGGTTATAAAAGAAAGGGCTTTTACTCACTCCCATGGTAGCTTTTACCTAAAGGTCTCAAAGTATATCATGTAGAATTTAAATAATCATCCGTGGCTTAACAGAAAGAATTGGTCTCTGTCAGTAATTTACTATATAATCTAAGTCCGATCACTAAAGTACATGGTTAAGTTTAAGGGAGAAATAAAGAAATAACTCTCAACACTATGACACTAAAAATTCACAACACAAGACCATTTCACAAGGCTGATTTAAAAGATATATCACTAGTATATCAGGAAAATTAAGATAAAAAGACTTCTTACACAATGGGAAAATCTAAAACCAAAAACCATGTTATATCACAGAACAAGGTACCTGAATGCTGACAACTGTACATCTTTTACTTGGATATTCACATTGTAGAAACAATAGGCTATGTCATATCTCTAGAGCTATACAGCTAAAAAGCTGCCACTGACTATTTCCAAAAAAGGAAAAGTACCAAGAATTACAGACTATGTAAAAATGCTTATTCTCTTAAGGAATTTTAGGGAGAAGTGATATTGAGTGTTTAATATTCTATTGAATGTCTACTATGTATTTTAACTTTTTACTCAAATCCAATTTAAAACAATCAGAAAGATATATTTGGGGATTAATTCAGACAGTAGGCCATGGAAAGTTTACAGGTCAATGTAGTTAGGATACCTTGTGTAGCTCATCGTATACAAGCTGATGGGCAAACCTTGGACATGGTTCTTCTTCCTGAAGACTTTTAGTTGGATTCTCCTTTGCAGCTTGATCATTCTTATAGACACAAGACCTGCAAGACACTGCTTTTAAGGCATTCTACCTTAGAGAATTAGCAGCAAAGATAATACAACTGTAGCAAGTAAATTAATTGCATGTCTAACTACTAACAAAAAATTTTAGAAATATGTTCACATCAAATATTAAAGTTCTAGTTACTCAGGCTGGGCGTGGTGGCTCACGCCTGTAATCCCAGCACTTTGGGAGGCTGAGGTGGGTGGATCACGAGGTCAGGGCTTTGAGACCAGCCTGACCAACATGGTGAAACCCCATCTCCACTAAAAATACAAAAATTAGCTGGGCGTGGTGGCGGGCACCTGTAATCCCAGCTACTCAGGAGGCTGAGGCAGGAGAATTGCTTGAACCCGGGAGGCGGAGGTTGCAGTGAGCCGAGATTGCGCCACTGCACTCCAGTCTGGGCGACAAAGCGAGACTCCATCTCAAAAAAAAAAAAAAGGTTCTAGTTACTCATAAAACACTCTGAATTTGTTAGAACTGAGTTCTGAAGTTCTTTTCATGTCCATTAAATAGCTCACGTATCCTACTATTTGTTATGAAATACAAACAGCATACATGAAAGCTCAAACTAAAGAAAGAGACGCTATCTTATGTATGTACAATAAAAAGATGTACAGTATACACTGCTGTCATTTGACTGTAAATAAATGTCCTACTTAGAAAATAATAAATTCCTTAGCTGCAGAGCACTACTCTCCATTATGAAAGGAGAAGTTCTCTGAAGTGCTTCTGTTCTGTACAATATTCACTTATGGAGCAATCACAGAATGTCAGAGCTGGATCCCTGTTTTCCCAAAGCAAAATGTGCAGCACCAGTTCTGTGGGATGCTCTATGACACAAAAATCATGGTTTGGAAATGCTAAGTAATACTGTCCCCTCCCTGCTATAGTCAAGCCTCTTAGTTTTATGAAAACTAAGATCTGGGAACATTAAAAAAAAAAAGCATTGTTCTCAAGTTCACACAGAACTAGACTAGAAGAGAACAGAACCTAGACTAAAATACAGTTCTCTTGAGTCCCAGACCAGGAACCATCTACTACTTGAAAAACACAGAGGTAAAATCCATTCACTGAACATCACTGTATACACAGGTACTGATACTAATTTTTTGTATTGACTTTTAAATGTACAATGTCACAAATTAACATAAGACTCTTTCTTCTTTTGAATAAACCAACAACCTCAAATAACTGCTACATTGGGATTGCAGCAGATACAAGCGTTCCTTACCAACTATTCCTCACAATGTCATAAATCCAGAATGAATTTCTAACATTTTCTTCCCTCTTTTCCTTATCTTTGCTGAGTCCAGATAAGACATGTATTTCATTCAGTTCTGGATCGATAGTTGCTCTCTGTGTAAATCCTGTCATTGGAACTACAAATTAAAGAAAAAAAAAGATGAAAATACTCACTTTAGATAGTTTAGTATTTACTTTCTTAATTCTTTCTTTCTTTGTTTATTTTTATTTATTTATTTATTTTGAGACGGAGTTTTGCTCTTGCTGCCCAAGCTGGAGAGCAATGGCGCCATCTCGGCTCCCTGCAACCTCTGTCTCCCGGGTTCTCCTGCCTCAGCCTCCCGAGTAGCTGGAACTACAGGCATGCACCACCACGGCTGGCTAATTTTGGATTTTTAGTAGCGATGGGGTATCTCCATGTTGGTCAGGCTGGTCTCGAACTCCCGACCTCTGGTGATCTGCCTGCCTCGGCCTCCCAAAGTGCTGGGATTATAGGCGTGAGCCACTGTGCTTGGCCTATTTTTTTTTTTTTTTTTAAGAGACAGAGTTTCACTCTATTGCCCAAGCTGAAGTACACTGGCACAACCATGACTCACTGCAGGCTAGAACTCATGGGCTCAAAGGATCCTCCTGCCTCAGCCTCCCAAGTAGCTGGGACTACAGGCATGCACCACCACACCCAGCTAATTTTTGGATTTTTTATAGAGATGGGGTCTTGCTACGTTGCCCAGGCTGGTCTCAAACTCCTGGCCTTAAGCAATATTCCTGCCTCATCCTCCCAAAATGCTGGTGTTACAGGCATAAGCCACCACACCCCGCCCCTACTAGTTTCTCTTGAAAATATCAATACACCTTTATTCTGCTCTATGTGTCCACATATTTAACTTCTAACACACTACATAACTTTTTAATTAAACAATAAACAATTATATATTGCCTTCTCCTTACTCTATGAGCTCCACAAGCAAAGAGGCCGTTTTGCTCACTATTTTGTTCCCAGTATCTAGAAAAGTGCCTGGAATATAACAATTACTAAATGATTTGTGGAAAGACTAAAGGAATGTCAATTGCCAGCTACAGGGAAAAAAGAAGCAGAAAGAGGTATGCAATATAATCATTTTTACATAAGGAAGGAAAGGATATACTTTAATTAACTGATTTATTATCTGGGACAGTTCTAATTTGATTGTAGAGATTAAATATTTAAATCTTGACCTGGGGAAAAAAATTTGACAAAAGGTAAAGCACAGAGTTGCTTAATAAGGTCAGAGTCATTGAAAATATCTGTTCATAACATACAATAACTTCCAAAAAATAAAATTTAATATTCTGGGCCAGGTACAGTGGCTCATGCATGCCATATCAGTGCTTTGGGAGGCCAAAGTGGGAGGATCACATGAGGCCATGAGCTCAAGACCAGACTAGGTAACACAATGAGACCTTGTCTCTATAAAAATTAAAAATCAGCCAAGTGTGGTGGTGTGCACATGTAGTCCTAGCTATCTGGGAGGCTGAGGTGGGAGGATCCCTTGAGCCCAGAGTTGGAAATTGCAGTGAGCTATTATCGTGCCATTGGACTCTAGCCTGGGTGACAGAGTAAGACTCTGCCTCTAAAGCAAATAAATAAATAAATAAATATTCTGGGGTATAATATGCCATTTTGTTTTCCTGAGTGGCTTAAACTCCCCGAAGTTAATAATGCTGTATTTTTCTAAGAAACCTATTAAATAAATGATCATTCTGCATTATCCAATAATCTATAAAACACTGATATGGCATATGCCAAATTTTCTTATTTTTATTTGAAAATATTATTTGAAATACAATTCCATATATATAAAGTGCATATTATGAACTCAGCTACTTCACAAATAATTGTCATGATCTAAAACAATGTCATTGTTTTAACATTTCTTTTACCCATGAACAATTATCATATGCTCAAAAAGCTAAACAAGTATCAGACTGAAGTGAAATATTTATGTCAACCTAGAATACTATGTATGGCAGGAGATGCCAGCCATATTGATCTTGGTCTTCTTTATCTGCTTTAGTGGGACCAAATAATCCAGTATTTATTTTTTCCCAATCTACCTTAAATTCATTTGTCATTTTACATTCTTATTTGATAAATTTGGGACATTTTAAGGACTATCCAAATGCATTCCACAGTAACTATATTATAAAATTACACACACACACACAACATATAATTTGTATACACACATACACGATATTTATATGTATACACAAACATATATCAACCTGATCTTAATAACAGCCTACGCACTCATACCACAGTCTTTTGTGTATGTAAAGTCTGGTACAGTCGAACGTCCATATCCCTGGGTTCTGTGTTCAAGGATTCAAACCACTACAAATTTAAAATATTAAAAAAAAAAAAAACCCAAACAAAAAACAAAACCTATAAATGGCTGCATCTGTATTGAAGATGTACACATTTTTTTCTTGTCATTATTCCTTATGACAACTATTTACATAGCATTTACACTGTATCAGGTATTATAAGTAACCTAGAAATGACTTAAAGTATAGGAGGGGATGTGCATAGGTTACACCATATCACGGACTTGAGCATCTGAGGATTCTGGTATCCAAGGGAGGTCCTGGAACCAGTCCCTCAAGGATGCCACGGGACAACTGCCTTTTCTTAATAAGGCATGGTAAACTTTCAGAGGCGATGTGCTCAGGTTCTGACCTCTATTCCTCAGATAACTTTGGAAGATAAAACAGTGAAGAACTGGAATTACTTTCATAAGTGGTAGAAGTGAAGAGTATAACTGCCTAAATTTATTGCACTTTAATTTCTTTAGATAACTTTGGAAGATAAAACAGTGTAGAACTGGAATTACTTTCATAAGTGGTAGAAGTGAAGGATATAACTGCCTAAATTTATTGTATTTAAATTTATTCTATTTTGTCTTAATAGTGAGTCTTTGAATTAAAAATTTAGTAACATGGCTTGGCAAACTATGGCTTGATGTGGCCTGCTCAGGGTAAAATCAGGCAATGTCCATTCATTTACATGTTGTCTACAGCTGTTTTCACCTACAATAATCACCAGAGCCTATAACTCACCAGAGATAAAAGATGGAAAACTTCCAAATAAGTCATCGAATACAAAGAGGAGAAGTAGATTGTGAGGAAGACTTCCGTGGAGAGCTTCTAATAAGGACATAGGGGCCTGAATAAGAATGACAGCAGAGCTTAAAGTAACTCCTAATCTTTACTTTGTTAATCATACAGGTTCCCAACTGTGTGCCTATTCTCAGCTTATGCATTCTGTAAGAAAGCTTGGTTGACAGTATGTGCTGCGCACTTGTACAAGACCTTGATCAGTGTCTCATTTATGAGAGAAGCCTACTGGAAAAAGAGACCTATACATTGTAAAAGAAACCACTGTTAACTATCTTTCTTAATTGATACAGTCCTTTATTCATAAATGTTAAAGTTTAGACATGAATTATAGACATACGAGGAAAAAAATCAACAGTGCAAAAGAGAGGGACCTAGATGAACAAATAGAACAACTGGGAAAAGACAAATCACAGAAAAGAAAATAACTCGGGGGCGGGGGGGAACCCATCAGTATCCTTGAAGAGATTAAAGAGAATATTCCATGTGCAAAACAAGAATAAGCTACCATAAAAAGGAGCAGGGACTATGAAAAGATACTAAAAAGTAAAACTATGACCAAAAACTTCAAACGACAGAATGAAAATACAGACATAGTTAGAAACAAAGTCAGTGGTCTCTAGATAAAACTGATAAATCATCAGAATAAAGAGCAAAAAGATAGAAATGATGAGGGAAAAGTTAAAGGACACAGAGGATATATCCATCGAAGTCAAATTATCTGAAAAAAAGACCAGAAGGAAAGAAGAAATAATGTAGAAGAAAAAATAAAAAAAGTTTCCCTGAACTGGGTGTCCGGTTTGAAAGAGCCCACTGCAAGCTAGGCATGTTTAATTTAAAAAGATGGTGCACACATACATCTATATCTATGTTTAATTTTTAAAAAAAGATGATATACAGATGTACATCTCTACCTTAATACGAAACGTTAAAACTCCAGGAAAAGAAAAATTCTAAAAGCTTCCAAAGAAGGAAACAGCAGATTACTATATACAGAGGAATAAAAATCAAACTAACATGAGACCTTGTCAGGGGCTCAGAACACAATACACTCTGGCATGCTAAGTACTTTGAACTAAAGGACACTGGAAGGCCTCAGAACAGCTTCAGTACCAAGTTCTCTCACTTCTTTTGCCCTCCTGCCTCTCTTCCCTCATTCTCCCTAGAAGTGAGTTCATCAAATCAGAATTCCTCTTCCCCAAGGTGGGTCATAAAAACTAGAACCTCTTTTTCCCAAAGTCAGCCTAGACTTTCAAATTCTAAAAACTTGAATTACTGATCCAACTTTCCTCTGCCTTTCTGTCTAGGAGCTGGCCATAAAGAAATTCTGTGACCCACCCTTGTCTGATGGTAGGTCCTAAGACCCTTCTCTAGCAGGGTCCTGCCCCATACCCAGGAGGAAGAAATGCTACACAGAGGGGCCAAGAAGAATCCGAACAGACAGGCCTTGATGGGTTTCCCCACCTCAGTCTACCTGCATTAAATCATAGCCATTTACCAAATCACATTGCTAACTAGCTGTTCATTCTTCATTAAATCTCAGCATAAAAATGGACAGTTTTCCCTGTATCTTTGGGTCATTTCTTCTGAAGGCTCACACACCACATGAAACTTTGATTAAATCAATTTGTTATGCTTTCTCGTTAACCTGTCTTTTATTATAGGCATGTCAACCATGACTCTTATAAGGGATGAGGAAAAGTATCACAACTCTTTTGGCCCCTACAACTTATCAGTAACAATGAATGCTAGAATACAATGGAAAAACAACTTTAAAATTCTGAGAAATATAAAAAGATACGGAACCAACCTTCCATTTCCAGTTAAACTAGCAATCTTAACGAGGGCAAAATAAGGGAATTTAAGTTCATACATATGACTAGATATATACAAAAAACAAAACAAAACAAAAAAAACAAAAAAACTTCTTTAAGGAGATACTCCAACAAAACAGAAAAAGGAATCCAAGAAAGAAGATGACATGAGATATAAGAGACGGTGGAACTGATATATGACACGGGAAAGGAAAGTTAGAAAGAAAATCAAGATCCATTAACTCTTGAGCCTTGTATATGACATTTTAGTGTTAACAATATAGAAGAGTTTCTTCTCTATATTCTAACCACAATACCTGAATTTATATAGTGTCCCATTTTCCCCTTCCGCCATGGTTCCATGACCTAGAATATTGGTCCTAGTGTTTTTCTTCAGGCAACAAAAAATTTTGATCACCATTTATCACATACTTCTAGCATTTCCTAGATTCAGTTTTCACTGAGTCCTGCTCCCAGATGGGTTTCTATTGTGGGTCTCTATATGGCAAATGTGCTAAGGTAAATATGCCTGAGAATATTTTATGTCACCCTCACATCTCAAAGTTAGGAAGATTTAAATTTCTTGGTTCAAAGTTGTTTTTCTTGGCTGCTTTTAAACTTTATCCTTTTTTCTCATTCCACATTGCTGTTCAACTGTCACACGTCTATGTTCTTGTTCCCTTATAGGTCATCTGCTTTTTCTCTCTGAAATCTTTCAGCATTTTCTCTCTGCTAATCTTAATTCTACTTTAATCTGCTTATGTATGCGCTTTCCCTTATTTGTTCTATTTGGTACACTATGAGTTCTTTTGCCTATCTGAAGTCTTTCATCATTTTTGAATTTTAGGAAATGTATCTCCATTATTTCTACAATTATTTCACCTACTTTTTTTTGGAGACAGAGTTTCACTCTTGTTGCCCAGGCTGGAGTGCAGTGGCACAATCTCAGCTCACTGCAACCTCCGCCCGTGGGTTTAAGTGATTCTCCTACCTCAGCCTCCCAAGTAGCTGGGATTACAGGCATGCACCACCAAGCCTGGCTAATTTTTGCATTTTTAGTAGAGACAGTGTTTCAATATGTTGGTCAGGCTGATCTTGAACTCCTGACCTCAGGTGATCCACCCATCTTGGCCTCCCAAAGTGCTGGGATTACAGGTGTGAGCCCCCGTGCCTGGGCTTAAATTTTTATTTTTCTTTTCTTCTGGAATTCCTTTTAAGATGTTGGTACTTGTACAATTCTCTATCTTTCTTAGTTTTTCTATTCTATTTTCTATTTCTTTATCTTTTTTCCCTGCTTTTTCCTGGGAGAGTGCTCTAATCTTCCAATTGATTAATTCATTCATACCATCCTACTTACATTTATTGTAGTCTTCATTTTCATTATATTTTTCATATCTACTATTTCCATATGGTTCTGTTTTTATAATGTTTGGATCTTATTTCATATTACTAGTGTGTTCCCTTACATCTTTAAGTTTATTCATCATGCTTATTTTAAATTCTTGGTTCACCTGTTGTTGTTGGTTTTTTTTTGAGATGGAGTTTTGCTCTTGTTGCCCAGGCTGGAGTACAATGACACAGTCTCAGCTGACTGCAACTCCCGCCTCCTGGGTTCTGGGTTCAAGCGATTCTCCTGTCTCAGCCTCCCGAGTGGCTGGGGACTACAGGCACATGCCACTGCGCCTGGCTAATTTTGTATTTTTAGTAGAGACGGGGTTTCTCTATGTTGGTCAGGCTGGTCTCAAACTCCTGACCTCAGGTGATCCACCTGCCTCGGCCTCCAAAAGTGCCGGGATTGCAGGCATTAGCCACCATGCCTGGCCATTCATCTGTTTTAATAATTCTGCTTTACATCATGTATGTCTTTTTTGTTTTTTAAGACAGTTGTAGTCCTCAACTGTCTAGTTATGTCAGCATGCAAGGTAATGTTTTTCAGGGAATCAGCTCTTCTTTCCGATAAGATATACTAGACAGGACTCAAAGGCCAGGCCTTAACTGGCATCAGTACTGGTAGAGATTAAGGAAAATAGAGAGGAAAAGTCGTAGGGTTGTGAACCATAGGCACAAAGAATCAGAATCATTTCCATATATGATCACACCCCTATGCAACAGTTTCGTACCTTTAAACCCTTCAGAGGAAGTAGAAGGCAGTCTCCCTCGACAAAGGGAGGAGAGAAGAAGAAATGAACTATTAAGAACAGATGGTCAGTCCACATGTTTTCATCAACTTTGAACTCCAGCACGGTTTCTGCACTGCCATAATGTTTGCCCACGGAATTCTGACACTAGTGGGATAGGCTACCGCTGCTAGTTTCTATAGTGAAAGGGTAAAAATTAACTGAAGGTTGATCTGGGGGAGAGAGAGCCTTCAGTCTCATTTAAGGAGTTTCTGGAATCCACCTGCTCTCAATTTTATTTCTCTGGGGTTGATTCTGGGGAAGGGAATCAGCAGCCTGTGTCAGTTTGCTACTTTGGCAGAAGTACTTTTCATTTTATAGCATTCTATGTTATTTGAGTTTTGCTTTATTGATCATGTGAATTCCATTATTTTTATAATAATTATAATAAAAAAATGAAAGCTGGTTAAATAAAAATGGCAGTATCAGAAAACAAAAAGACCTAAAGGCCAAAACCAAGAAAGCAGCTTTCATTCTAATATGGCAAAACTATTAATACAGTTTTCTGTACTGATTTTCCTTGCAAGATGAAAACAAGGCTATCTTTTCCATTTTTAACAGTTTCTTTTCTTTTTTCTTTTTTTTTTTTTTTTTTTGTTTCGAGGCAGGGTCTCACTCTGTCACTCAGGCTGGAATGCAATAATGTGAATTCAGTTCACTGCAACTTCTGCCTCCCAGGTTCCAGCAATTCTTCTGCCTCAGTCTCCTGAGTAGGTAAGACAATGGCCATGCCAGGCTAACTTTTGTATTTTTAGTAGAGCTGGGGTTTCACTATGTTGGCCAGGCTGATCTTGAACTCCTAACCTCAGGTGATCTACCCACCTCGGCCTCCCAAACTGCTGGGATTACAGGCGTGAGCCACCAAGCCCGACCAATTTAACAGTTTCTAATGGGTATAGTTGGGGGAGGAGGGAAGGACAAAAGATCTGCAACATATATGATTTTAAAAACTTTAAGATTCAACTGCTAAAAAGCTCAACTGAATGCCAGGACCTTAACCAGTCTTTCACCTTAACCAGTTTAGAAACTGACTCACAAAGAAAAATTAATCAAGCAGATCAGTAAATGTTAATCATTAACATATTTTGAAAGAACATTTATCTGAAAGAAAATAAGAATGATACAACAATCATCACTGCCAACTCGTTATTTTTAGAATTGTTTTAGGAAGTTACAATGATAATCCTTCAACTCTATTTCTTCTTTAACATCTTTAAAACTCAAAATAGAACAGCTAAAGGGGAAGTAAAAAAATTTTATCTATATGTCTGAATCACATCTTTTCTCTTCCTTCCTTGGTTTATCCTCTAAGCAAACGGGAGAGATTGTCAGAGTATTTAACATAAAGAAACCCTGTGGGAGGGGGGATTAAAAGAAGTTAACAAACATTTTCGAAGTCCTCTGAATTCCTGAGGAAGATATGTTATTGCATTAACTTATGAATTAATCTCAACTCTATTTTTGCTTTATGGTCCAGTGCACATACTCATTACTGATTTGCTAAGACAAAGGAAAAGAACAATCTTCAGAGCTGTCACAGAAATACAGAATCTAATAAAAAACAGCTTTCCATGAATTCACTATATATTAGGGTATTTTCAGCTCCAAGTAACAGAAAACATAACTAACAGTAGATTAATTAGCTCATGTAACAAAATTTTGCAAGTAGCTCCAAGATTGTTTCAGAGTTCAACCAAATCATGGTGCTAGGTTAACTTTCGGCAATTTTCTTGGCCTTCTCATTTTTGAAACTTGCCAGTACCAGCTCTAAGCATCACATCCTTATATGGAGCACCCAAAGCAGGGAGGGAAAGAATTCTTTCAGCATCTCTCTATTGCCATCAGGGAAGACATTTTTGTCAAATGTCCTCCAGTAGACTTTCTTTATGTCTCACTGGCCAGAACTGTGTCACATGGGAGGAATGTAAACTGAAATAATTTGCCAAAGGATAATAATGACTGGTTTACACTAACAATGATTCACCATTCATCCCCTGGGGTTAGGCAACTTGCCATTACACAAAATTATGGTTTGGTTAACAGAAGAAAGAGCCAATGACTCTTGGGTAAGCAAACAACAGTGTCTGTCACATCCTTCTCTTTGAAAGTTGGGACATTTTAAAGGTTGGATGGGGACCTATTAAGCACTAGCAGCAACTTCAGTTCAGAACTAACTTCTATTACTAGCTTTTGACACTCAACAATATTTACTGATTTATCTCAGCTGTATTAAGCTACAAAAAACCTGAACTCATTGAATGGACCAACCAATTTATTTACTGGTGGACAATCAAATAAATAAAAATCAAATAAATTGATGGTCAATCTATCTCCAGATTTTTTCTCCTTGCATGCAATACTATGATAAATATCTCTGTATAGCTTATTTTTTGTGGATGTATAAAAGTATATGAGTAGGAAAAGTTCCTGGGTTTTGTAAAATGCTTAGTCAAAAAAACCTATTTTTTGCATTTTAACAGATAATGATAAAGTACTGTTTAAAAAAAAAAAAAAAACGGGCTGAACCAAATACATTTCAACCAGAATGTAAGATACCTGCCTCCTCATGGCCATACCAACATTCACTGAGTGTGATCTTTTAATTTACACTTAAAAGTTATGAATAAAGCTGAGCATCTGTATATGTGTAAATTTACTGGCAATATGAATTATTTTTTCTTTAAAGTATCTATTCATATCATTTGTCATTGTTCTACTAGAGGATTATCCACCTTTTATTGGTTTATAAGAGTCTTTTGTTCATTGTAGGAACTAAGCTTTGTCTTCATTGCTAGCTTGTCATTATTTGATATTTTAACAATTTTTTATATTTTTTAATTTTGCAAAAATCAAACATTCTTTTTCTTTACGATTTCTGGGTTTTGTGGCATGTTTAGAAAGGTCTTCTCTTAATCCTAGATTATTAAAAACAATTGGAATTATAATTTTATTTCTTAAGTATGAAACCTAAGTTCACCTAGACTTTTCTTTGATACACAAAAGTCAAGTAGGGATCCAGATTTTCCCATTCATTCATATTTTATTTATTTATTTATTCATTCATTCATTCATTTATTTACTTACTTATTTAAAGAGAAAGAATCTTGCTGTTGCCCAGGCTGGAGTCAGATTTTCCTTTTTTAAAAATACTGCCAAGTCTTAAGCAATGTCTCCATGTCATATATTGTTTAATCTATTCTTCGTCTCTGACTGGAAATGCCAACTTTACCATATACTAAATTCTCATATGCATTGGGGACATTTTTATACTATCTGTTCTATTTCATCCCATTAATCTGTACCAAACTGTAGCTTTATAAATAACTGGTAGTGCCAGTACTACTTCATTAACTTTCATTTTCAAAATTGTTGTTAGTGTTCTTGCATGTTGGTTTTTACGTGTGAACTTAATAATTCTCATTTACTATCAAGTAACCTAAATTTCATATCTAAAAATACAAAATACTTTTGTAAAATTGTAACTAGCAAAAACACCCCTGGGAGAGTGGAAGGGGGAAATTAGGGAAAGTTATTATTACCAATAATTTTGACAGGGAAAAAAGCAGATACTCTACTAAAAAAGTAGATACACCAAATACAAAAGATACTAAACTGACAGCAGTGAAGCCTAGTTATGTTGAAAATAAGCGCTACCATTTTCTAGTTCAGTAACTAATCTATGTATAAAAGTATATGAGTAGGAAAAGTTCCTGGGTTTTGTAAAATGCTTAGTCAAAAAAACATATTTTTTGTATTTTAACAGATAATGATAAAGTACTGTTAAAAAAAAAAAAAAAAAAAAAGGCTGAACCAAATACATTTTAACCAGAATGTAAGATACCTGCTTATGACAGCTAATGACAGCAAATCATTAGCTTCAAAATCTTCTCTGTGTTGCTGGTTTGGCTTTACTCATTTAATTGGTAAAAGTATAAAAGGATCAGAAACATAAGGAGTTATGACTATACTAATTTTTTAAAATGTCAGTAAGCACAATAAGCACATTCCTAGGGCCGAAATGAAAATCAGTATGATTTTGCTTTTAAGGTTTTCATAAAAATTTATTTATAGATAAATCAAGTTCTGTAGACATAACTCACATAGTCCTCATATCTTAGTTTCACAGCCTGATAACAGCAGAAGGGAATGAAATTTAATTTTCAAAATTTTGGAGATAGATGGTCTTATGATCAACTGGTCCAATCCCCTCATTTTCAGATGAATAATCAGGTTCAGAGAAGTTATGTAATTTTTCTAGAACTGCAGAGGGCTGAGTGGCAGACCCAGACAAAGAGAGTACCAAGTCTTCCGATTCTCAATTTGCTATTCTTTCAATTGTACCAATCTGCTACGACGGTTAGAACAGGATGGAATAAAAAAAGGCAGATGTGGGAAAACAGAGTGGACAGAATTTAAAGATCAAAACAGCTAAATACATAACTACTAAAGAACAAGGATCAGGTTGTAAGAGCTCAGTATTACCAATACTTGACTTAGCATTTGACAAATGAAGAAGGTTCAATATATGTTTCTTACTTGAATGAATATGAACAGGAGAAAGCACTCTTACTATAGCAGACTGAGTTTCTATAGCAAACTACAAAACTCTGGTGGTGTGACAGATCATCTTCTACACATACGTTTCAATTAGTGTTAAATACAGAGCTTACATATGGGGAATCTGCTAAACCCCTTGTGTTCACAGTCTTATTGCCAAAAGTTTCTCAGAAATAAACTCAAATTTTAGATATGCTGAATTCTGATGTAATTATGTATGTGTTAGACACAATGCTAATAAATCCCTTAAAGCAGCTGCCAATCCATTGATTTAAATTATAATTTTCTTCTGCGGAGAGCATAAAATTGTTACACTGTAGTTTAAAAATAGGAATTAAAGTTGCTTCAGATCTTTAGATGTTAAATCTAAGATGGTACATTTAGATAATTATAAAGAGCAACAATTTAAGATTTTATAGTATCTGACAATACAGAATTACATAAACAGCAGTAATTTTACTATTAGCTATACCATCTCGGTGATCTCAATAGTTCAAACAAATTTATTCTATGAGCTCAAACAATCCCATTTGATACTCACATTGTAAATACAATTTTAATCAAATAAGCCACATTACTGAATCACAGATAAACACAGTAATTATATGTTAAGTCCATCTCAAATTACAGTAATTAACTGGAGTAAAAAAATCTTTAGAACAACAGTTAACAAACAACAGAATGATTAATAAGCTACAGAGCATCTACATAATGGATAAAATTTGGTGTTTTCTAAGAATATTTTAAAATGTGGGAATTTAAATAGTATTCCACCTTCTTAAAAGTACTTTTCATGGCTTACAATAATCTAGTAAGAGAGAAAAAAATGTACTTTTTAAAAGTGAGGTAAAAGTAATTCTATGGGAGGGCAATATAATATACCATGGTTCTGATGTGAGGTTTTTTGAACAGTCTAACTTAGTTCAGTAAAACACTTTTAGGAGATCTAGAGTACTGAAACCACTGAATGCTCTTTAAGAAATCGTGAACAAAGTCTTGTCTATTTCAGCTGATGTTTGTACAGGTTTTGAAAAGCACAGTCAAGATTTTATACAGCCAGATGAATACCTAGAATTGTGTTAACAAGGATGGCTAGAGCCACATGTTTTTAAATTTCTAACCTGGGCTTAAGGCATTAGAGAATTTTGGGAGACAACAATCTACAAGCTAAGATCTGAGAGGTAAGCAGTACAAGTTAGCTAGATTTTGGAGGTGAGAGGAAAGTGATTCAGGTAGGAGGAATAGCATGGGCAAGTATCAAAGGCAAGTAAAACACACTATCTATAAAGATTTAATATTCGGTGGTCGTGAAACAGAGAGTTGGTGGCAAGAAGTGTGCAGATACGAAGTACAGGACTGCAGAACTGAACTGGGGCACATCATAAAAGAGTCTGTGAATTACGTTAAGTTTAGACTTAATCCTGAGGGCAGGGAGAAACAAGATTTAAAGTGAAGAAAAACACCCATCAGGTTTATATTTTTAAAAATATGTTCTTTTCTTCATTAGCACTAATCTAAAGGTAAGGTTGTCACTTTATTTTTCCTCTCCATGTACAACTGTAACTCCATGAAGATAGGGCCCTCATTCACAGTTGTACTCCTAGTGCGTAGCTTATTGTCTGGCACACAGTAGGTGACCAAAAAATATCTGCTGTATAAATGTTAAGGCATATGGTTCTATTCTTTACTGGTAACACAGAATAGCTGTATTCTGCTTGCAGTGTGGAGAATGGGTTGCAGGGAGGGTACACAGGGAGAGGGAGTCTAGAGACAGAGGCCAAATAGGTGATGTTAGCCCAAACTAGTTCATAGTGAAGCAGCAATGGGAATAGAGAGATGAGGCAAAATTGGCATGATTTGATGTTAACTGGCTAGATTAGTGAACCTGAGGGTAGCACTAACATCTTTTTGTGAAAATTAAGGCACCCAACAGTAACACCAACCAAAACTAGAGGGTTAACCCATCTCTACTCCTAGAGCAGCCATGAACGGAGACAGTATTTTCCTTAAAATCTAATTTGGGCCATTTACAAATGTGGAAGCAAAAGCTGAGACATTAGGTAACTTGCCTAAGATTAACTAAGGACTGAAATAGACTCTGGAGAGCCAGAACAGTGGTTCTCAATCCCAGCTGCATATTAGAATCCTCGAGGAGAGAGAAAGTTGTGGGAGACGTAAGAGGGACATGGGAAAACGAATGGAAAGGAGGGAAAAGAAAGAAAGTGAGAGAGGCAGAGATGGAGGGTGGGGACAGAAAAAAAGAGAATAATTTCCATTTCACTCTAATATGCTAACAGAGCCACTGAGGTTCCTCAATTCCAAGTATAACTGCAACAGTTTTAGGCGGGAAATTTTTCGAAGTAATTCTAACCAGATGCTCAACCCCTGCCGTAAAAATCCTCAGTCAACAAGCCTTTGAACTAATGCAACTCACAGGAATATTGTCAAAATTAACCACTTGGAAAATGTACACCTAGACAAAGAAGTGGTATTTTCAAAACTTAAATCAGATCAGGACACTGATATTAAACCTTTGAATTATCTCCTATTTTATTCGGAAAAAAAAAATCCAAACTCCTTGCATTTGTAACAAGGCACTAAATACTGCGACTCTTATCTCTGTAGCTCTAACCTAGTTTCATACCAACTTTCCCCATCCTCAATTCATACCAGTCCCACTATTTCCGAACACCCCAGGTTCCTTACTGCTTTGGAAACTCTGTACTTGTTCTTCTCTCGGTTCTTCACATGGTTCTTCCTAATTCTCTACTTTTCATCTTAAATCTTAAAGATTACCTCCTCAGAGGTGGTTTCCCAATCTACTCTGTCTAAATGAGACCTCCCCTGTTACTCATTATCAAAGCATCCAGTGTATTTTCTTCATAGTACTTAGAACACAACTGCAGGTCTCTCTCCACTAGAATGTGAGTCCTCTGAGGGAAAGGATCCTCCAGGTCCATAGATGAATCCCAAGTGCCTAAAATAATATTGGGCCTACAGAAGACAATGAACAATGTCTGTGAAACAGGTGCTTTTATCCACATTTTGCAAATGAGTCATTAATAAAAAACACCAATTTATAAGCAACAGTTAAAAAGAAAAGCTGATCAAATTTCTCACCCTACTGTTCAAATTAGCATTTTAAACCATTGCACCTTAATCAAAGTCACTCTTTTATGTACAATAATCACAGGCAAAGCAACTACTATGCAGGGTAACTGTAAATGATCAGAACAGGACACTTTTGAAAATGAATGGCGCACTATTAATAATTATGCCAGGGCAATATGCATAATCTAAGCAAACCAGCCATTCCATTACTAATAACCTCTTGGATGCTGAGTTTTTAAATTTACAAGGTGTTACCAATCCCATGAAGTTCCCCGCTTAAGACACACACCCTACTATGCTAGTGCCTAATATAAAGATCACTACAGTGAAAACAGAAGACGAAAAAAATTAGCAAACATAGAATAAAAACATAGAATAAAAAGTTTTTAAGCTATTGATTCTTGCAACCCGCCCCCCAATCGAAGGATTTCCTTCGAGCAGAAAGTATGAATTTCTAAATGAATTGTTTGTGTGTGTGCTTGTTGAGGGTTGGGGGGCGGGTTGCAAGAATCAATAGCTTAAAAACTTTATACATATTTAAAAACAGATAGAACTGAATAAGCTGATAGAATTTTCTTTCTCTTACTCAGAATTACTCAATTAAGGAAATAAAGAAAGCGTGAAAAATGATTAGAAAGAAAAGAGAATGAATTGTAGTTTTCTACCTAAAGTAATTAAGACATGAGAGAAGAAATCACTCAATGCCCTTACCCATCCCAGAGTCTTTCTTGGTGCCATCTGATATTATGTCTACATGATCAGAGTCCACATCATAACTAAAGAAATCATTCAAATAGGTCTTTGATCGCTGGCCACCAAATACATATAAGCAACGATTTTTCTGAAAAAGAAGAAAAAAAAGAAGAAAGGAGAAACTTGTCACTTCCATGAAGAACTCAGAATGAGCCTTTAAAAACTTAAACCTCTACAAAAGTAATTTTACAACAGATCCCAATGGAGCTGGAATAAAAGGGAAAGAGGAAGCTCTCTACATATTGCTAAAAGGTGATCTCTAGGACATCCTGTTAAAGAAGAAAAGCAAGGTGCAGAATGATATATTCAGGTTCCTTCTTCCTTTGTGTAGGAATGGAGAAGGAGGAACATCTGTGTATGAGACAAAAAGAGAGGGAGAGAGGGAAAGAGAAAGCGAGAGAGGGGAAAAGTGAGAGAGACAGCACGCGAGCGAGAGTAGAGATTTTTTCTTTTTTTCAAAAACGAAGGATAAACCAAAACCTAATAAAGACAGTTACCTATAGTGGCAGGAACAGAGCAGGAAGACCTCTCCAAAAATACCTTGACATATGGTTTTGACTTTAGAACCATGTATATGCTTTTATTTAATTAGAAGACAAAATTAACTAAAAAAAGAAAATCTAAAATTTGGGCAAAAAAAATCCAACAACAAATAAACCTATCTGTATACAAAGATATACTCACACAGAGAAGTAGTATTTCTAGTGATTTTAATACATACATTTTGACTACCCATCCCTAGAAGTCTAAATCCTAAACAGAAAAATAACCAGAAACCAACATTAAACAGCACTCAGTGATTCTGTTGTTAGCTTTTTTACTGTGAAAGCTATTATAGACAGACAAAGCAAGTAATGTTATGAAGCAGTATTTTAACCTTAAAAGACACAAAAATAGGCCAGGCATGGTGGCTCACACCTGTAGTCCTAGCATTTGGGCAGGCCAAGGTGGGATGATTGCTTGAGACCAGCCTGGGTAACACAGCCAGGCCCTGTCTCTACTTCTTCTACTTCTTCTACTTCTTCTACTTCTTCTACTACTTCTACTTCTTCTACTTCTACTTCTACTACTACTACTACTACTACTACTACTACAACAACAACAAACCCAGGTGTGGTGGTACACACCTATAGTTTTAGCTACTTGGGAGGCTAAGGTGAGAGGATCATTTGAGCCCTGACACTCAAGGCTGTAGTGAGCTATGATCTGCACTCCAGCCAGGGTGGCAGAGCAAGACCCTATCTCTAAAAAAAAGAAAAGCTATAAGTTACAAAATAGAAGATATTAAGATAAAAAATATTTTATTTGAATTAGACAAATCAGTATGAACTCACGATTTAATTTTTCTCTTACAAAAAAAGATACATAAATATGTGGTGGTGGTGGTGGTGGTGTGGGGGTGCTCCTACTAGCCAAAGAGAAAAATTTGAGCATCAAGAAAGTGGCCGGGTACAGTGGCTCAGGCCTGTAATCCCAGCACTTTAGGAGGCAGAGGCAGGTGGATCACCTGAGGTCAGGAGTTCGAGACCAGCCTGGCCAACATGGTGAAACTCTGTCTCTACTAAATACAAAAAATTAGCTGGGCGTGGTGGTGCATGCCTGTAATCCCAGCTACTTGGGAGGCTGAGGCAGAAGAATCACTTGAAATTAGGAGGCAGAGGTTGCAGTGAGCCAAGACTGCACCATTGCACTCCAGCCTGGGCAACAAAAACAAAACTCTGTCTCAAAATAAAAGAAGAAGAATGACAGCACTGGATAGAAATACATCAAATATGTAAAATACTTAATAATAAAATTTCTGTACACTTATCATTGGTTAGCTTTGGAGCCTCAAAGTTAACTCATTAATATGAAAAACAATAAAGGAAAACAATCAAACATTTATACTGCCTATTCAGTATGCTTTATATTTCAGGGTAACCAAAAGGTTAATGAGAGGAAGTTTTTTTTCTCTCCCTCCATAATAGGAGAATCACACACTTAATAAATGCAGAGGAAATGACATCATTAGAAAAATCACCATCTTACACATCCTAACGAAATTTAGGCAACGAAAGGCTACAAAAACCATTAGGCACAAGTTTGAAAGAAAACTTTATAATTGATCAGTCAGGCTAATAACACCCAACCTATTAACATCATCGAAAGCATGACAACCAGTTATTAAATGCTTCTTTATATTTTGCAATCAGAGTGTCTATAAAGTATTCTTGCACATTCTCCCTGGCCCCCAAAAAAGACAGTGAATCTAAAATCAAGCCTCTGAGTGCAATGACCAGTTTATAGGAAATATGAAAGAGGAACACATTAAATTACACTACAAAGATAAAATCAAAATCAAAACTGGAAATATGGGAGATTCTAGAGCACAAATGTCTCGCTTAGTGGGTTGTGTGTGGGGGGGAGAATAGGGAATAGGAGGAAAGAATACTATTACAATTTTTTAAAAAATGTATGAGACATAACAACCAAATGCAAAATACCTTTTTTGAATCTTGACTTAAACAAACCAACCAAGTAAAGATATTTTTCAGTATATTAGAAAAAAAGAACACAGATAGAATATTAAATGATAATAAAGAATTGCTTTTATTTTGGTTGATAATGATACTACAATTATGTTTTCTTTCTTTTTTTTTTTTTTTAAGAGAGAGAGTCTTGCTATATTGCCCAGGCTGCAGCACAGTGGCTATCACAGGAGCGATTGCACTATTGATCAGCATGGGAGTTTTGACCTGTTCTGTTTCTGACCTAGCCAATTAACCTCTACTTAAGCAACCTGGTGGTCCTTCGGTCTGGGAGGTAACCATACTGATGCCAAACTTAGTATGAACAACTGATCAAGCACAGTGCAATGTGGCCCGGAACTGGGCTCCAGCAATCCTCAGCCTCCTGGGTAGCTGGGACCACAGGTGTGTACCAACACACCCAACTGTAATTATGTTTTTAAAAAGCCCTTATCTGTTACAATTATACACTATAGTAGTATTTACAAGTATGATGATACAGTATCTGGGATCTGCTTTAAAACACTACAGCAGGTGCTGTAACAAGAAAGGAATAATAAAAATTTTAAAAATACTCCAGCACAGTAAAATTTAAGAATAAACTTAAAAATCAAAGAAACATCAAGAAAATGAATGAAATTAAAGTGGAATAGCTGTATGAAAAATGAGCAGATTATTGATGACTGCTGAAACTAACAAATGAGCACACAAAAATGTATTATTATATTATCCTCTCCATTTTGTACAGAGAAAAACATGTTTAAAATATTCCATGATATTGTTTTAAAGCTATGTTCACAGAAAGAAGACCAAGATTTCATTAAAACATCTGAAAAGGTTAAAAAAAAACTCTGTATGTTGGTTTTGCTGATACATTTATTATTATTATTATTATTGAGACAGAATCTTGCTCTGTCACCCAGGCTAGAGTGCAATGGCATGATCTTGGCTCACTGCTGCAGCTTTTGCCTTCTGGGTTCAAGCCATTCTCCCACCTCAGCCTCCCAAGTAGCTGGGACTACAGGCACAGATCACCATGCCAGGCTAATTTTTGTATTTTTACTAGAGATGAGGTTTCGCCATGTTGGCCAGGCTGGTCTCGAACTTCTGGCCTCAAGTAATCCACTGTGCCTGACCATTGCTGATACATGTAAATTCTAATTCTATAAAATCAAATCTTAAATTCTTTGTACTTAATGGAGAATAGCAGAAGGGAAAAAAAGAGAGAAAGAAATTGTCCTTCTAATTACTAAGAGAAATTAGTAAGTGGAAAGACCTAAGAAAGGAACAAAGCTACAAAATCGATTTAAGCAGTGAAATTAGTCGTGAGATTGCCTAGATTAGTAGTCAGGTAATAACTACTTAGGAATTACCAGGCTGATGGGAAGAGTCTCACAATTAGCCAACAGTTCACTGTTAAAGAAGTTTTGTCTTTCTCTGTCATTGCTACACTAATCATTTATTCCTAAGGAAAGGTTTTTATCACTTCCTGGAGAATTAGATTTCACCACTTCTTTTCCTATCTAGGTATACATGATAAAATAACATTTATGCAATGTACGGAATATTCTTACTGAGTGGAATAGCATGCAGTGTCCTATTCGAGACTGGATGTCCTCAGGCCCAGCATTACAGGAGTCCTCTCGAAGAAGTTTCCAGGTTTGACATTGACAGTTGAAAGCAAATAAGCCACTGAATTGTGGTTCACTGGCTCTGCTGTCATCTACGCTGCCATTACAAGTCAAAATTCTACCACCAAAAGTGTAGATCATATGTTTTTCTGAGTCCATACACATCTATCAGAACAAGGCAACAGATTGAATAGTTTTAGTTTGTTCCTGTCATATGTGCTAAAACAAAACCAACATGTACAGTTTTACATTCTCAAAAAAAACTAAACTTTGTCCCTAATGACACTAAATACCACCCGATTATCATATGCAAGTTTCTAAATACTTTTTCAAGTTGCCATTTTTCCCAGTGAGAGTAAAAACATGTTGGGATAAAGAGCTTTCTGCTTTCTTGAAACTGCATAATTTTTACCAAAATCAACCAATGATACATGAGGTGTAGATTTATACGTAAGAGTGAATACTTATCATATTTCGGGTGAATAGTGATCATACTCTCCTTATTAAAATTCCCTTTCATTCTAGGCAAGCATCCTATTAATATTACTACCATTTATTAAGCGATCAGATATGCAAATAAGAGTGGTACAGCTAAATTCATCTCTCTGCATTTATTTTTATAAAACCCTTCAAATTATGTTACAAAACAGTAGAACAAACAAAAAGACATTTACAACAATCAAGTCTCCAGACTGACTTCTACAGAGTAAAGAACTCTATCTGCTTTTAACATAGCACTATTAATTTTCTTTGAATTAAGCTATACACTTCATGTTTAAAAGTCAAGCTTTATTCTTCCATTCTTCCAACTCAAGATTGTAGCTTTTCTCGATCTCCTGACCTCATGATCCGCCCGTCTCGGCCTCCCAAAGTGCTGGGATTACAGGCTTGAGCCACCGCGCCCGGCAAGATTGTAGCTTTTCATAAAAATGTATGAGAAAACAGCCATTTGTCATGAGACAATAAGAATCAAATTCTGTTTCAAATAATACATAAATCCAAGTTGGGAATTAGCTGTTAAACGTAAGTGGCGTTTATATAAAGAATAAATTGTGTACACAAAACATCTATGTTTTGCTAAAAAAAAAAAAAAAAAACTAAACATTTGATATTCAATTCTCCTACCAAATTACTTCTGCTACTTATGTATTTTTGTATTTTTTTTTAATAAAAGGCTATTTTCATATATATATGTGTGTGTGTGTGTGTGTGTGTGTATATATATATATATATTTTTTTTTTTTTTTTTTTTTTTTTTTTTTTTCTTCCTCCCCGAGACAGAGTTTCACTCTTGTTGCCCAGGCCAGAGTGCAACAGTATGAGCTCAGCTCACCGCAACCTCTGCCTCCCAGGTTCAAGCAATTCTCCTGCCTCAGCCTCCTGGGTAGCTGGGATTACCCGCATATGCCACCATGCCAGGATAATACTGTATTTTTAGTAGAGACGGTGTTACTCCATTTGGTCAGGCTGGTCTTGAACTCCCAACCTCAGGTGATCCGCCCGCCTCGGCCTCCCAAAGTTCTGGGATTACAGGCATGAGCTACCATGCCTGGCTATTTTCATAATTTTAAAGGTATTAAAAAATTGACGTTATTATTATTAAAAAGAAAAGATTCTAACATCTCCTAATTTTTATCTACCACTAAAAAGATCTACCTCATTAGCCATTTCCTAGGTTTCTCAAAGACTTCTATAAATTAAGATGAAAATCTATTCCCTAAGGGTGAAATCTTGGTAAATATGGTGGAAAAACAAAGATGTCTGGCCTACCACAGAAAGTATTCCTATTTTTTAAATGATCATATAGTTAAAATCAGCACATTGCTGAAGACAACTCAGTTTGGCTCCATCCAACTACTGCCTCCGTTGAGGGCTCCATTGGAGCTGGGTCACATTTCCCTTGCTGAAGTACTTCAGACTCAATCACTCCAAATATCTGGGAATTATGCTGAAAATCTTTAGGGACTCACATTAAATGAGTTTATTTCCATTTTTTATTAACTCACAGATTCATACTAATGGCCAATCTTTGTTACCAACCCCCTACCTTTCTACTTCGTATGGCTACAAAGAGAGTTTCTTTCTTTTTGAGGATATTCAAGCTTAATTTTGATGTGGATTACTCTCATTTGTTTGCAGGGCTGAAGTATAAACATCCTTATCTTGGTAGTTCTTCCTAGGACACCAGTCTAAACCAAGAAACCTTTTAATATTTGATTTCCACTGTTTTGATTTGTCATTTTTACTCTCCAAAAAAATTTCTGAAAAGCTAGTAACTTATTAAACTCTGTATGATAATGTCTTTTCCATCAAAGACTTAAAAAAATCTTTAAAGCCAAAAGTTTAAAGACTATTCATTTATTATGTCAGGGGTTAGATATTTAATTTTTAAAATCAAACAAATAGTGGATAACCACTTATTTTCCTGGGAAAAATTATTTTTTGAATCTGAAAATGACTTTATTTTACCCTATCACAGGAATACAAGATTGGTAAGGGTTTGGCTGGGTTCAAAATAATCGTCTCCTCACAAAATTTGAAGATACTGCTATAAAGCCTTCTAGGTATCCAGTGTTACCCAACCTACCACTTTCCCTTCTACAAACCTCCAAAAATGCCTCATGACCCAGTGAGAATATCAATGAGCTGAGATCTTCAATTCTTCAACTGAAGTTTTTCCTGCTACTTCTTGGCTAGCTCACTTTCCATTTTCTAGTAATTTCCACAAAAAGTGATTACACTTGAAGGACAGTTTGGCTAGATATAAAATTCTTGGCTCACACTGTCTTTTCTTGAATGTCTTCTAGATGTTGCTCTATTATCTCCTGGCACTGAAAGGAGATGTAGAGAAATGTGATACCGGTCTCATTTTAGTTCTCTTATAGGTGACTTGATCATTTTGTCTACTTGCTATAAAATGATCTCTTATCTTTTATAGTCAATGTTATTAATATATGTCTTAGAGTTAAGTATTTGGGTCAACTTTTTCTGAATATAGTATGCCCATTTGATATGTGGAGTAAAATCTTTCTTCAGGGAAATGTTCTTGAATTCAATTGATAAATATTTGTTTTTTCCATGGTTTTGGTTTTCTTCTTTAAAGTCTCCAATTACATATATGTTGGCTCTCCTCTGCCTACCTTCCCCGGTTAATCATTTTTACCTCTTTGTTTTATCTTATTCCTATGCTGTATGATCATTACCTATCCTTCTTTACACTCTTTGTAGATAAGTCTTCATTTCTGAAAGGGGCAATATACCGGGATATAACTTTCATTTACTGTTATTTTTCTTTTTATTGTTTTTCTTTAGAATGTCTCTCTAAAGCTTTATTTATTGCTTTTTAGTTTTTCATATATAATTGAGTTGAATTTTCCTGGACCAGATGACTTTACAGAGGATTTCTGTGGAAGGTGGATATTCTTGCTCAAGAACTCCTTCCTCTGTTGCTATTGAATTGAATGATTCCTTCAAAATATGGCACTTCTGGTGAAGCCATATCTTCTCTAATTTTATGAATCTCATCTGGCTTACAGGGTTGATCTCAAGCTTTGAGCTCCCCAAATTTCTTACTGGCCATTGCAAAAGGAGCCATCATTCCCACTATGTTTCCTTCACTTTTACAAAATAGTGCTTTCTGACATATATCACCTCTGGATCTTTCTGGGTACTTTACACATGTTAATTCACTGATTCTTCCAGTGGCTGCCCTGGGTGCAATCTGTGCCCTGTCCCTGACACTTCTCACTATGATATACAACTGCTAGGCTCCCTCTGCTTTCCCAGGCCTCCCTATTATACTGTTGTGAAAAGTTCTGAATATTTCAGTTGTTTTTGGATAAACTTACAAGGCACTGGGAGTTGTAGGTTTACTCTGGCTCTTGATTTTGCTGAGAGAGAGAGTGTGTGTGTGTTTAAATCTTTTTGCTTGATTACTATTATTCCTGGAAAACCACACAAAGCAATATCAAGGAAAGCTTGAGAACTAAACTGCCACTATGTTCTTAAGAAATCCAGAAGTCTTTAAATTTTATTTTTTAAATATGTTAAAATTAAAAATGGCAAATAGCTTTTAGGCATGTTTGTATCGTATAGCTTTCTCATATTTTTATCAAATTTGAACATTAAGTATTAAATCCTAAATTGTCATGAACACCACAAGCTATTTTTGGAGTGTCATAAACACTACAAGTATAAGTTCTAACTTATAGCTTTATTTGTATGAAATAGAATAGCAAAATGCAGGAGCATACAGATTACTTGCTCACTATTACAGGGCTAGTTGTTGGCTGAATGAGTACTGAAATCCTTATTTCTTCACCCCCAGTGGTTCTGTTGTACTACCTAATCAGTTGAAAACCATGCATTATTTAATAGCACCCAGCTTCCAAGAAACATCCTATTTTATAAAATCAAGAGAAACAAAGGCCACACCCAAGAACTCTCTACGTGCTACTCCTAAGCTATTCTTTTTTTCAATCTGTTAAAAAAAAAAAAAAAAAAAAAAAGGACATCAGCATCTTTTGTAAAAGAAATACATAACCATTTGGGAACAAGAGAAGAAATTGTTCCCTAACAATATTATCTGCTGATATTTCTAAAAAATCAGAACCAGCCTAACTTTTCTTGGCATGCTTATTTTCCACATGAAGAACATTGAGGGTGTCAGCGGGGATGTGCATAGCTTTGTGGAGCTCAGTTAAATAGAGCCAACAGAAGTTCCAAATTTAAGCTGGGGAGTATTTCTAAGAATACTGGTGTTGATTTTCTACCTACCACTTAACTTGATAGGCATAACTCACTCTTCCTCTCCTTACCACTCTCCTATAACAATTATATGTTAATAGAAATATGGCAATAGGATAGTTTAAAAGCAAAGAATTAACAAAAATCTATAAAGACACAATAAACAAAGACCCTGGGTTCTGACTCCTAGATAAGATTTTAGGTCTCACCTAGGTTTTGTCATAATTCTAGTACCACCTCCCATTTCCCGGATACTAGATAATTTATGTTCATCAACACAGAGTTATAGATTTTTAAAGTCTTTTTCTCCTCAATACATCAAAAAAAAAAAAAAAAAAAAAAAAACTTGGGATGTGGGTTGAGCCAGGTAAAAACTTGCTTATAGAATTCAAAATGGTTACTGTCTTTTTTGACCTACATTGACTTTGTATGGAATAAGTATTCAAAGACAGGTAACAATGATAATGACAATGATGGGGCTAATGAGAGCTACATGTATATTAATATTAAAATGGCTTACAATGAGGCTATGTTCAGTCTTCTAGTCAACAACATTATTGTATAATTTCTAGTGGTGCTGAGTTTAATTTAGTATGTCAAATTCCTCTCCAGGTTCATAAAATTTTGTGACTATAAACAAAACAAAATATATTTCACTCTAACTGGAAGAAAAGCTCTAGATTTCATCTAGTTCATTATAAAGTGATTTTCCATTTCTTACAGGAATGTAGAATAAGAAATATAATTAAAAGGGTAATTTGTTATTGTTATGATTTATGCATATGCATTATAAAACTAAATGTGTTTTTCCTAATATTACTCCATCTGCTCTCTAAAGTTTCTATAAATCAACAATCTATGTCCTGAGATTTTTGTATTTTGCCCTGAAACAAACAAGAGAAAAAAATTTAAAGAATAACTTTATACCTACTGAAACAACAATTATTATTATCTGTCATAGGTATTTGTCATGGAAGCACTACTAGACAACTCAGCATAACATCTAACATAAACTCTAATTGCAAGAATCACTAAGCACTGATTAATTCCATCATATATTTAACTGTGCATCAAACCTGATGATCAAACACCAATTTCGGCCCTCCATCAGCAGCAGTATCCTCACTTAGTAACATCCACGTGTTTGTATCAATGTCATAACGATAGAAGTCACTTTTCAGAGATTTGCTATTCCTCACAGAGGAATCCAAATAACGCCCCAATGTGTAGATCTGCCTCCGTTGAATGTCAATGCACATTTTATGACATGATCTGGCACTAGGACCATTCTGTAGAGAGAGAGAAAATGAATAAACAAATAAACAAATGAAAGAGAAAAAACAATCAAAGAACAAATAAAAGACAAATTAAATGCCCTTTTTATTACCTTTCATTAAAAGGTTTCTCAGAGACTCACATCAAGTCAACCAATATGAGTCCAACACTAGGCTTAACTCTCTAAAGAAAAGCAAAAGCAGTAAGCAGTAGGAGACACAAATCTTACCTTAGAAATGCTTAAAATCTACCATGAAAGATGAAATGAACTACACTGCAGCTTATGGCACTCTGTTGATAACATCTATATGGTTTCTACCATATACTGCACTGTGTTTTAGTCATTTGTGCACAGAGTTCAATTCCCTATTACATGACAATCTACTTTAAGACATGTTTGGTCTTTATGAACATTTTTGTATTTCTCATCAGACTCTAGCACAAAAGAGGTACTCCAAGAATATTTAGAATCAGTGAATTTCAAAATTAGAAGAAACATCAATAAAATCTCTAGTTTAATCACTTGGACACAGGGTGGGGAACATTACACACCGGGGACTGTCGGGGGATGGGCAGCAGGAGTAGGGATAGCATTAGGAGAAATACCTAATGTAAAAGATGAGTTGATGGGTACAGCAAACCAACATGGCACATGTATACTCACCTATCAAACCTGCACATTGTGCACATGTACCCTAGAACTTAGAGTATAATAAAAAAGAAATAGAATCTCTAGTTTAGTTTTCTCCTTTTAAAGAGGAGAAAATACAACCCTAGCAAGAAAATATAAGACCAGGATGATACCTTTAATATGCTAGTGACAGAAACTAATAAGAATCCAAGTCTATGACTTCTTTATCCATCCTTTGCATTATAAAATCAATTTTCCTGACTGAATAAACAGCACAGCTACAGTAAATAAATAGGGAATAATATTAAGAATAGTATTTATCAATAAATTAGTTAGCTGGTATCACTTGTATCACAGGACCCGATAAAACATAAAACATACTGTAGTATAATCAAAAGGATTCATGGGGGAAAAAAGAACTTCAACTGCACAGGGTTTAATTAGTTGAAAGGGGGAAAGGAAAGGAAACTAATGTTTGTTAAACAACTCTGAAGTTCTGTTTACACTATTACTGTGTATGTGTGTGTTCCATTTAATCCTTATAACAACCCCGTATGGAAATATTATCACCATTTCACAGAGTCCACCGTCACAAAACTAGGAAGTAAGATAGCAAATCTACGCCCTTGTGTACCACAGCCAAAAACTGGGCTCTTTCACAATTTCAGATTATTTTTTCTAGAAGAGAAACAAAGGCAAAAACATACTTGTTAAAACAGTGTATGCAGTTATGACTGAGATGAAGAGTTCTTGCTGCAGAAATAACAGAATTGATGTATAAAGTGGACATAGGAAGCCTGATGAATGACTGACAGAGGAGACAGTTTATGATCTTGCAGGCAATAAAGAACTACTGGTGGTTTCTAAAGCAAGATACAACATAAAAAGGCAATATTCTAAGAAGAGTAATCTAGCAGTATTAATTAAGTGAAATGAAGGAATATTAGGCAGGAAGAACAGTATTTTGACAATGAAGTTGATGTAAATGTACACTTTAATATTCATACTATTATTTTTAAACTTATTTTAAAATATTTTTGTCAAAGAATATCTTCAGCAAATAAGGTGAAAATTTTATTTAAGAAAGGATTTCCTCCATTAATAATCTCAAAAACAAAGATGAAGTAACATATATCTATGCCATAATGCATAGAGTGTAAAACTTGAAATTTTAATAAAAGAATAATAGAACTTCTTGCTTCAACTAAATAAGCACAAATAATATTAAAATGATGATCAAATTATATGCCAAGAAAAAAGAAATAAAGATAAATCAATAGACTAGAAAACATGAAAAAAATAGAGAAAATTAACAAAGTTGGTTCTTTGAAAGACTGATAGAATTATAAACCACTGGCAAACTAATTTTTTACAAAAGAGGAAAAATACAAATTGCTAGTACCAGAAACAAAAGCAAGATTAACACTACAGACTTCCTAGAAATGAAAAAAGAGAGAATACTATCAAAAACATAGGTAAAATCTGAGAACGCAGATAAAACAGACATAATTCCTTAAAAAACCTAACTTACCAAGATGACATGAGATGAAAGAGGAAAATCTGAAGTAATTACACATACTGAAAAACTGAATTCATTATTGCCCACATATCTACACTGGTAAATTGTATCAAGCACTTAAGGAAAAAACGGTATCAGTTTTAGACAAAATTTTTCAGAAAACGGGGAAAAAGAAAAACTCTACTGTTTATCCACATTCTCTTCCATTCCTAGCTTATTTTATGAGGCCAACATAACACTGAAACCAAATAACAATACTACAAAGGAGAAGGAAGAGAAGGGAAAGGAGGAGGAAGAAATGGGGAAGAGGTGGAGAAATCATTTACAGGTGGCTAGGACCCCTTATGAACAAAGACAAAACCAATCTTTAATGAAATATTACCAAACAGCAGGAGCAGTATATGAAAAGAATATTTTACAACAAAAAGGTGTTTTTATCTCAGGAATGTAAAGTTGATTTTACATCTGAAAATCAATCAGGATAATCTGCCACATTAAATTAATAAAGAAGAAAAAACACAATTATATCAATAAATATGTAAAGGAGCATTTGGTAAAATTTATCTATTCATGATCAAAACTCATAGCAAAATAGGAATAGAAAGACTTTCAATCTGATAACAGATGTAAGAAAATGTAAAATTTAATTTTCTTAATGACACACTGAATATTCTCCTGCTTAGCTATGAAACAAGACAGGGATGTCTTTTCTCACTACTTATATTTAACATTGCTCTGGAAGTTCAAGTCAGTGCAATAAGGAAGGCATTAAAAAATAAATAAAGGTTGGGCCTGGTGGCTAATGCCTGTAATCCCAGCACTTTGGGAGGCCAAGGCGGGAGGATTCGTTGAGTTCAGGAGTTCAAGACTCCTCTGTACATTCAACATACAGAGACCCTATCTCTATACATAATTTAAAAATTAGCTGGGCATGGAGGCACGCGCCTGTGGTCCCAGCTACTGCGGAGACTGAGGTGGAAGGATTGCTTGAGCCCAGAAGGTCGAGACTGCAGCAAGCCATGATCATGTCACTGCACTCCAGCATGAGCAACAAAGAAAGACTGTCTCAAACAAACAAAAAATAAAATAAAATAAAATAAAGATGGAAAAGAGAACAGAAAGAAGAAAAATGACTGCTTCTTTAAAATACTCTAATAAAAAAAAAGAAGCTATTAGAAATAAGTAGACTTAACAAAGTGACATGATACGAAGGCAATATTAACAAACCAATTGTATTCCTCTATATTACCAGCCAACAAATGGAAAATAAAAAATTTTAAATTCCATCATAATAGCACAAAAAGCAAAATACACTGATATCAAGTTAACTAAAATATTACAGACCTCTTAAATAGAAAACTTTTAAGAGTGCTGAGAGATAATGAAGACTAAAATAAATGGAGACTAAACCATATTCATGGAGTAGAAAGATTCAGTATCATTAAAACACCAATTTGCAGCTGGGTGCAGGTGCTCATGCCTATAATCTCAGCATTTTGAGAAGCTGATGTGGGTGGATCACCTGAGGTCAGGATTTCGAGACCAGCCTGGCCAACATGGTGAAACCCCACCTCTACTAAGAATACAAAAATTAGCTGGGCAGGTGCCTGTAATCCCAGCTACTCGGGAGGCTGAGGTAGGAGAATCACTTGAACCTGGGAGAAGGATGTTGCAGTGAGCTGAGATCGCATCATTGCACTCCAGCCTAGGCAACAAGAGCAAAACTCTGTCTCAAAAAAAAAAAAAAGGTCAAACAAAATAAAACCCACCAATTTGCTCCAAATTAATATATAATTTACCATATTCCCATCATAATCCCAACAGTTTCAGAAATTGATGATTCTAAAATTTATATATTACCTAACTTCATGAATTACTATAAAGTTACTACTATAAAGCTACAGTAATCAAAGGAGTGTCATACTGGTTAAGAAGAGACCAAAATATAATAGAACAGAATAGAGTCCAAGAAGAGACATATACTTACATGATCAATTGATTTTTGGCCAAGGTGCCAAAGCAAATCAATGAGCCAAGAAGATAGGGAGTAACCAGAAATCTCATACATTGCAGGCAAAGTATAAAATGGTATAACCATTTTGGGAAAAGCTTTAAGTTTCATTAATGGATAAAAGGGTGAGAGTTTGATGAGTAACAGCATATTTTCATAATCTTGAAATGTCTCCCTATAAATTACTTGTTAATTATAAATTAGACAAATCTGGTGGGCATCCCCTTAACCAAGTGATTGAAGCTAGTATCAGATAAACGGACGTAATGTGTCTCCTGATATGATATACTGAGGAGATGCTAATGTGATCTATGGGTTATTCTTGCTAAAAATATATCATCTAAATCCAATCCTAAGAAAACATACAAACCCAGCTGAAGGATATTCTAAAAAATAACTGCCCTGCACTCTTTAAAAATCATCAAAGTCAAGAAAGACAAAGAAGTTTAGAGAACTATTCTAGACTAAAGATGACTAAAGAAGCATGACACCAAAAAGCAATACATGATCATGGTCTAAATTCTGGGCTGGGGTTGCAGAGTGACAAGGGATGCCTATAAAGAACATTACTGGGGCATTATTGGATAATAGTCTATATCTGAATAGGAACTGTGGATTAGATTAAAGCAGCAGTTCTCAGTGTGGTCTGGGGTCTCCAAGATACTTCAAGGGAGTCTATAAGTCAAAGTTATTTTTACAACAATACTAACAAAAAAAATTTGTCTTTTCACTCTTATTCTCTTATGAGTGTATGTGAACATTTCCGGAGGCTACATGACTTTCTGATACAGCAACTGAATAAAGAAGCATATGAATCCAGATGTCTTTTATTGAGCCAAACATTAAAGAGATTTAGAAAACTATACAAAAATGCCACTTGAGGGCCAGGCACGGTGGCTCACGCCTGTAATCCCAGCACTTTCAGAGGCCGAGGCAGGTGGATTATGAGGTCAAGAGACCGAGACCATCCTGGCCAACATGATGAAACCCCGTCTCTACTAAAAATACAAAAATTAGCCAGGCATTGTGGCAGGCGCCTGTAATCCCAACTACTCAGGAGGCTGAGGCAGGAGAATCGCTTGAACCCGGGAGGTGGAGGTTGCAGTGAGCCGAGATCGCACCACTGTACTCCAGCCTGGCAACAGAGTGAGACTTCGTCTTAAAAAAAAAAAAAAAAAAAGCCACTTGACTTAGCATGGTTGTCTCAGGAAAAAGCACCTTTGTAATTGTCTGAGCTGTGAACTGATGGCAGTTGCTTCTTCTACGGCATACTATATATTTACTTGAAAGAACAAAGAATGACCAAACTATGGTTATTTGGACATTATGGCAGACATTTTCTCAAAAATGAAGCAGTGTATCCATCTTGAAGGAAAAAAAATCAACAAAATTTGTTGTCGGTATTCTAACGCATGTTTTAAAGCAAAAATTCGAATTATTGAAAACCTATCTGCCACTGTGATCTTGACATCTTCCCAATACTTAAAAGACTCTAATGACACTGATAGTGATATTAACAAATGTGGCATATTTTGTAATACAGTATCCCAAAAACCAATCTTTGGAAGATGTGCATAACTCATGGAACCAATATTTTTCAAGTGACCAACACATGGATAAACATACATTCATAGGTAAAAGATCCAAAGAGCAAAACAGATCAATGGATTTTAACATAACAATGCAAAAAGTTAGCTGGTATGGTTTCAGAGTCTATATTGCAACTATCTTTAAGAAAAAAACACTTGTCAATTTGAGATATGGAATCAAAAAAGAACATGCAATTATTTGAAAAGGCTATTAAAATACTACTTTCTCTCAAAAACACAACTATATGAGGTCCAACTCTCTTCATGTATTTCACAGGTAAAACATGTTGTAAGACAGTAAATGTAGAAGATATGAGAATCTAGCTGCCTTAGCTAGACATTAAAGAGATTTATAAAAATGCAAAACAATGCCACATTTCTCATTTTTTGAAAGTTATTTTTAATAAAATGTTTTATATCCACCTGTAATAGGTTTATTACTATTATTTAAAATTGATTAAAAATATTTAAAGTACTCAGCACTAAGAACACCAATGGGTTTTTGTTTAAACGTCTAAACGGCCCCTGAGACCATGAAGTTTGAGAAGCACTATTACAAGTAAAATCCAACAAGAGCCATGTCTAATTCCTTCAAATGCTACAATTCTGTGAATACTCAAGAAAATGGAGATATGATTTAAACAATAAACAAAAGTAAGGAACATTTTCCCATCCTCCCTTTATGAAAAAAATATAATCCAGCCTTTTCCAAGATACCTCTTGCTGTAAATTTGTTTTCATTAATAATCATAGCTTATAGCCACATTATAAAATATTGGATTTTTATAGTTAATCTTAAAAAAAGAATCTAGGAACTAGATTGAAGCTAATAAAAATGGCCTTCATTGACTACTTTAAAAAACAATACATTCGTTTTGAACCTATAAAAGCTTACTTGCATACGTACGTGAACATTTAAAATATTTATTCTCTTTTAAAAATGTTTTACTTATTTATTTTTTGAGATAGGGCCTTGTTCTGTCGCCCAGGCTGGAGTGCCGTTGTGCTATCATGGCTCACTATAGCCTCAACCTCCCAGGCCCAAGTGATCATCCCACCTCAGCCTGGCCTAAAGTAATCATTCTCTTTGAGAGCTGAGCTATCCTCTTATCCTTCAATTTCCTAAATGTGTTATTAGGTACATATTTAAGTTAATTAAAGTGAATTAAATTAATTTTGCTTTTTAATTGTTTATCATGCTTCTAAAATACATACTCTGGGATCTCATCAAACAGCAACTTGCACTCACTGGTATGGATAATTAGATATATGAACTACTTAATTGTTCAATTTTGAAAGGAATGAGCATTTATGCTAGATACATACTATCATTCAATTCACAGAAAGATTGACAAAAGGTTTTTATGAGTCTATTAATTAACTATAATAAATCTCAGCTCTGGTACTGAATCACCACGTTACTTATCTCTACTGACCCTGAACTAATAGAAAGTGTTCTCATCAAAATAATCTCTATATTTTAGCAGCACGAGTTTTAAAATAATTACTTATTGCATTATAAAGATTACTTACAATATATGTATATGGTATAAAAAATAACGGAATGAAGTTATGTACCCATACCCAGCTTTAGAAGAATAACATTTAATATTACCTTTAAACCCCCTAACCTCTCTGGATTTTGTATTTATTGTTCCTTTTTCTCTGGTATTAATTTCTCATTTAACTTACCTCACCTACTTACTAAAGAGTAAGAATGTGCACATCCTTAAAATACATACATTTTAAAGAATGTGATTCATGCTTTTAAGGAATTCAGATAGGGAAACATGAAGATAAATCAATCATTATAGTAAGCCATTCAAGTATTAAAAGGGGTTAAGTGAGCACATCAAAGGAAGCTTTTAATTCTTCTTGGCGAGGTCAAGAAAGGCTTCAGAGAGAAAGTGAAGTCTGAACTGAGTTTCAAAGAATAAGTGGGTATTTACTAGGTAAAGTTAGGGGGAGATCCTCAGTTAATTCCAAACAAGGAAAACAACATTGCCAAAGGACACAGGTGAGAAAGCTGAATAATTCCAGCAACTATAACTGGCACACAGGAGATGAGGCTGGAAAAGAAATTGAGTAGCAAATCTTGATGAGAAATTTGGAGTTTTCACTCCAAATTTTACTCCAAATTTTCCAAGCAAAAGGAACTGAGATAAATTGTTTTATTATTGTTGTTGTTATTTATAATTTCCTATATCTATGACCTTTAATAGTATCCTGCACAAATTGACTCTGGACTTGGTTACATGATTGCTTTTCGCTATCAGGGAAAGAAAAAAATTGATGGATTGCTCGTGTCTACTTCATCCCCTTTGCAGCCCAGCACCTGCCACGAAAACAAGCTCTGGCTAGCCTATATAAAACAGAGCCAGGCAGTCCCAGTTGAAACCATGCTAGACCAGCTGATAGATAGCTGACTCCTAGACAAATTAATGAGCCCAGCCAAAACCAAAAGAATGACTGAGCCAACCTGTAGACTCACGAGCAAATAAATGCTTACTACTCTATGCCACTGAAGTTTTATGAGTGCTTGTAATGTAATAAACTGTGTAAACGATAACTGAAACAAAGGCTGAAGCTAACCACAGGGTTTAAGTAGAGGTGTCATAGGATCAAATATGGTATTTAGGGGACTTGTTTTGTTTTTTTTTTTTGAGACAGAATCTTACTCTGTTGCCCAGGCTGGAGAGCAGTGGCGCCATCTCAGCTCACTGCAACCTCCACCTCCTGGGTTCAAGGGATTCTCCTGCTTCAGTCTTCCAGGTAGCTGGGATTACAGGTATCTGCTACCACGCCCAGCTGGAGTTTCTATTTTTAGTAGAGATAGGGTTTCAGCATGTTGGACAGGCTGGTCTCAAACTACTGAGCTCAGGTGATCTGCTGGCCTCAGCCTCCCAAAGTGCTGGGATTACAGGCATGAGTCACTGTGCCCAGCCTTGTTTTTGTTTTGAGATAGGGTCTTGTTCTGTCACCCAGGCTGGAGGCAATGCCACAGTAATGGCCCACTGCAGTCTCCACCTCCAGTCCTCAAGCAATTCTCCTGCCTTGGCCTCCCAAAGTGTTGTGATTATAGGTATAAGCCACAACACCAAGCCCAAATATGCTTTTTAAAGACTGTGTTGATGAACAGAGAATAGGTCAACAATGGAGACATAAAAAGTATAAGAAACCATAAAGTTGAAAAAACTGCCAAAAGGAATGGAGAGGAAAAGACATTGGAAATGTGGTATTGGATGACCTGTTGGATCATGTCAGGCACTTGGAGAACTGTTGGATCTTAGGCACTAATTAGACACATTCACTGAAGAAGAGGGAGGATTTTAGGATGAAACTTAGGCTTAACACAAGAATAATTACAGATGTCATCACCCTAGATTTATGATACTTTAGTAGAAAAAAGTTAATTTTTTTTTTAAAGATTTGTCTTTTGTTGTTGAAGACAGAAATAATTATTTCAGAAAACAGTACTTCAATACTGAAAAAGGAAGGCCACTTACACATCCTTTCCCAGGGGTAAGAAAAGTAAATCAGAATTTCAACATCTATTTGAAAAAACAAAAACTGTCCAGTGATTAATCCCTGAACAGTTTTTATTAACATAGTTTCAGAGTAAGCAAGAACCCAGTTCCCCAGGATTAAAGACACAGCACTAGATCTTTGGAAATGGCCTTCCTAGATCAAAATCAGTGGGTTATGAATTAGGCCTTTTTATCTCCTTTTCATTTGAGGCTCCTACTGTTTTCTTATAGTTCATTTTTCACTTTATATCCTGAAACAGTTTAAATGGAGAGTGCAATTAAAATGTTCTACAATGATTTGAAAAAATAATAAATGAATTAATATTTGCTTTACTCCAGGATATAATCATGCACTTAATTCAAAGCCATAGACTTAAGCCATCTTATTCACTATGGAAATGCTTTATGTATATGTGCATACGCAGACATGCACATGCATACATATGTACAATTTTAATAAAAGATAATATATATCATTTATGAAAACTGACATATAGTAAAATAACAGGGGCCAAAATAGTGAGATAGCGAGAGTGTCAAAAGCACAATATTCCAGAAGAAATAAAAATAAGATGAACGTTAAAGATAAGAATAGAGGTAGTGGAGACATGAGCAAAAAAGACAGTTACACAGTTACATTTCTAGGCTAACGCAGTTTAAAAACAAAATGATATAAAAATCCCCATTTCTATCTCTATAATACAGATTTGGTTGTGTATCAGTAGCTGAAGAGCCAGTTATAGAAGCTGAAATTCAAGAGTACTTAAAAAAACCTGTTTACCACAAACTCTATTGCTACTACTGCTGATAGACATTAGTGAAGAATATAATCACGCCGAAAAACAAGTGCACATCTACGTCCCTACTGTAATAGAGATGTATGAAAAGTCTGAGAACTTGCCTCTTTTTCAGTGTCTCTAGAGATACATGTCCACTGGTTCTCCTTCACACTGTACGCCCAGAAGTCAGCAAGATCTTGTGTTCCATCCCAGCCACCAAACAAATAAACAGTCTCTATGAAAATCAGAAAAATATGTGTAAAAAAATAAAGGACAAAATAAGCATAGGCACCCAAACCTATAGCTGTTTCTAAGACCACTTAAGAAGGCACATCTAAATAAATTTTAAAATAAAAATGTTAACCTGGTAACTCTCTCAAATATATACTAGACTAGTATATCCTACGAATGAATGGATGCTGCAGAACCACTATTTTGAGAGATTTATAAAAATACAGATAAGTAGGAGGCATGTCCCAAGATTCTGATTGCACAGGTTTTCAATGGGTAAAAATGAGTCTGTATTTGTAAAGTATCCCAGAAAAATCTAATGTGCAGCTGGTTTGGAGCTTCTGTGTTTGGCCTTGAAAACTTTACATTTACCAGCTTCTTAATAATGCAGCCACTTTTTATCCGCTATGGAATTTTAAAATTCAGATTGTAAAAAATAAAAACTCCAGAGGAATATACAGTGTAAAAGTATAGCATAAGAACATTTAGCTGTTTTTGAAAAAAGTCGTATTAAAGGTAATTTCTCTCTATTGCTATATCAAAAACAATGGCTAAAACTAGCTTTAAGTTAAAATTAGATATCTTAAGAAAAAGTGATCCATAGCTTTGATATTCCTATAAAAACTGGGGAAAATTTTTCCAAATATATGGTGGTACGTTTAACTCATCAGAAATTATCCTTTAAGTCATTCTAAGTATCTTGAGAATTTGGTTTCTTCTGACTCTGAAATGTCTACTATATTCACAGACTTTATCACTGACAAAACTGATTTTCTTGCTCAGTGAATAATGAATCTTTACATATAACATTGTGTATCATAGATCCTTCTTTATTTTCATTATTCACTTATTTTGAGACCGGGTCTCTCTCTGTTGCCCAGGCTGGAGTGCAGTGGTGCAATCATGGCTCACTGCAGCTTCCTGGGTTCAAGCAACCCCCCCAACCCAGCCTCTTGAGTAGCTGAGGCTACAAGCATGTGCCACCATGCCCAGCTAACTTTTTTTCTGGGGGGTGGGGGGGTACAGACAGGGGCTCACTATGTTGTCCAGGCTGGTATTGAACTCCTGGCCTCAAGCAATCCTCCTGCCTCAGCCTCCCAAAGCGCTGGGATTATAGGCATGACCCACCCCATCTAGTTATGCAATAATAGTGCATTTCCAACTGGGTGCGGTGGCTCACGCCTGTAATCCCAGCACTTTTTGGGGGCTGAGGCGGGTGCACCACAAGGTTAGGTGTTTGAGATCAGCCTGGCCAACACAGTGAAACTCCGTTTCTACTAAACATACAAAAAAATTAGCCAGGTGTGGTGACGGGCACCTGTAATCCCAGCTATTCAGGAGGCTGAGGCAGGAGAATCACTTAAACCTGGGAGGCGGAGGTTGCAGTGAGCTGAGATCACGCCACTGCACTCCAGCCTGGGGTGACAGTGTGAGACTCTGTCTCAAAAAATAAAACATAAAAAAAAGTTGTTTCCTTTCTTCAAATATTTCCCCCTTTGTAACTGTTTTAAGTCTACCAGTTGTATAAGCTCACCAATGATTATCTTTTAATGTTAAATAAAACACTATATGAAAACTGTAAAGTCATGTACTCTCTAACTAACACGCCTTAGGCCTGTATATATGGAAGCTGCCATCCAAGTTATATCCCACCATGCAGGGTTACAATTCAAAGTGTACTTGGAAATACTAGAAGACTATTTAAGAAAACCTTTTGTCATTCACAGAGTTAGGCTATCTTCTACAAGATTGCTGTCATATTTGCATATAATTTCAAACTCTAAGTAAATTTTTCAAGTGATTTGTCTCTTCTATCTCCCAAATACCTGGGGAAATAAAAATAAATGTTTCACTGTTTTCTGGATAAGAACAGGCCACTGGAGGACGACTGAGTTCTAGTACTAACTGGGTGATCAGTACAGATCATTTAAACCTCCTAGGTTTTAGTTTTTTCGTCTGCAAAATTTCAGTGTTGTGAAGTCCTTCAGATATAAGTTACATGAGGCCAGGCACAGTGGCTCATCTGAGGTCGGGAGTTCGAGACCAGCCTGGTCAACATGGTGAAATCCCATCTATACCAAAAACACAAAAATTAGCCTTTCATGGTGGCACACATCTGTAATCCCAGCTACTCAAGAGGCTGAGGTAGGAGAATCGCTTGAACCCAGGAGGTGGAGGCTTCTGTGAGCTGAGATTGCACCACTTCACTCCAGCCTGGGCAACATAGCAAGACTCCATCTAAAAAAAAAAAAAGTTACATGAAAACATTCTGAAGGCTGACAAGTATGAACATCACTTCTACCTTTAAAATATGCATAAAATGAAAAATACTCTATAGTTACTAAGTACAATAAAAATGATATTATAACTGACTACATGCCTAATTCAGTACATAAAACACTTTTGGCGCTGTATAAGTGTGAAATAATGCCAATTATTTCAAACTACCAAAAAAACTGTCCTATCTTGGAACTATAAAACAATCCATTATCATCAGTTAAGTAACATTCTGTTTCCAAAATGGCACACGGTAATACTCAGACACATAATTTTACAGCAAAAAAAAAAAAATTAAAGAATTTTCATCTGGCTTAAAAATTATTTGCCAAGGCCTCACTAAAAGGAAATTAACCCTGTTAAATTCTGAAGCCTGGAGAGGGGGTATATAACTAAAATAGCAATAGCAATTGACCTTTTGTTTTACAGTGTTTCTGGGTACCCTCTGGATAAGGTTACCCTGGTTCATTAACTTTAATAACCCTTCCTCCTGGGCTCTGGGTTCTCAATGTTCTTTCTGAAAAGCAGGTCTCTTTGTACGCATAAATTCTCACAGCAAAGAAAACCCACATTTCCACAACAGCCTCATTGATAGCTGAGCAAAATAAAATCTGGCACGCAGTAAGCATCCTAATGGAATTAAGCCAAGATGTCATTCCTATCCATGAAGGCTTTGTGGTCCCAGCTGAAGTTTAATAGTAAAATTAAATGAATCGGATGGAAACTGAGCCTTCTGACATACCTGAATGAAAATGCATAACAAAAATTTTAATTAATTCATCTAATTATTTAAGTCATGCAAAGAAGAACTATTATCTGGAAACAGACACCAGAAAAGGTATTATTTAATGCACAAAGGATATCAAAGACCTTTAAAAATTATGGATATAACTGGAGAGAACTGTAGAGAGAAGGAAGTAAAAAGGAGAAAAAAGAAAGCATTAATATTTGCAGTAAGGTAGTAGATTGGTTAGGGAAGCTCATTCTCGTGCTTAGACGTTCTATAATAATTCATTTACATCTGGGGCAGTACGATCTTCTTCAAGGAGCAACCCCTTCACCCCTTCTCTATATTTTTTCTGAATGGGGTATAGGCTATAGTGTCTATCCATTTCTCCCAGCACTTTGAGGAATGTTTATTTAACACTTTTTGAGTACTGAGAATTAGCAAAGCACTTTAGAGAATTAAAAAGAAAGAAGACATAGTCCCCAGTCCCTATCCTCAAGGAACTTACAATCTAGTCAAGAATATCAAAAGGCAAACAGATCAACATAACGCAAGGCAGACTAAATGTCATAAGAAAGGTAAACAAGGTAAAAAGCACCTGAGGGTTCAAAAGAGGGAAGAGAGTATATCTGGCTGAGGGGACTCAGAAGAGATTTCATGGTGACAGTGGTATTTGACCTATGCACCAGCAGGAAGGAAAAAAAAAAAAAAAAACACCAAAAAAAAAAAAAAAAGAATAACAAAAGTATAGAGACAGAAAAACACATCAAAAGCGTTTTACGGAAGGTGTACTCTAGTCAGGCAAATCCTGGCTACAATCCTGGCTCTATCACCACAGCTATGCGACCACCACACAGTTCCTTAACTATTGGTTTCTTAATCTCTAAGATGTGCTACAGTATCTATCCCATAAAGCTGCTGTGAGAATTAAATTAAATTAAATTAAATTAAATAACGCATGTTAAATGGTTAAACTGTATGATGAATAAATACACTGTTTGATTTAAAAGAACACATAGGTAGGAGGTGGAGAGGAGGTTAAAAGACAGGCAGTGTCCAGATCATGGAAGGGATTAAATAACAGGATAAGGGCTTTGAACTTGATTTCACACAGACAGTGGAGAAGCCACAGAAGATCTTAGGCAGAGGGGTAACAAGGTAACATCAGAACTTGCAGCATACAGGACTGACTGAAGAGTTGAGAATGACAGGGATTGGAGGTAAAGTGGCCAGTAATAGCTTATGTTCGAAATGTCAAACAAATTTTATTCTAAAACACTGAGTCAATCAATCACCAATCAATCTATTTTTCATTACTTAGGCCACAAAAACTAAAATTCAACCATATTCTTTGGTATACTACATGTACCAATTTGGTACTAGTATAAAACAAACTCTGGAGCTACCTACTACCAGTAGTACTAATCTACACATCTTATATACACTAAAAATAATGTAGAAATCTAAGGTATATAAAGACATCTCAGTGTCTTTTTGCACAATGGAACAGGCTTTTTATTTTTAGTGCCCAAGTGCAATATCTGTCTTCTACTTTGATTTTTAGGATAAATCAGACTGTGTTGATTGCATAACCCTCCACAAGATGGCACACTACTTTTGCAATTAAATCAGTTTTTCAGTTTTTCCACTTTGACACTGTATAGGATGCATATACTATGCATTGACATAGCCCTGACCCAAAACTTAGACAAAATTCATGTATCAAAAAGAAGAGGTAGGGGAAGGGTTAACAGGCTGGTGAAATAAGTTACCTTAATTCTTAGTTTAGACACTGACAGAAAAACAAAATTTTTTTAAAAAAAGGTTTTAAGAAACACAAATTTATCTTTAAGACAGAAATAAAACTCTATAATAATTAGACGAAGAGTTTAAATCCTTCTAAAAGTGAAGTTTAGTAAGACTTAAATTAACATGACAATTTTTGAAGAGAGAAATAAATGATAAGGGGAAAAATATTTTATATGCTCTTTACCCTTCCCTTCTTAAGCCATCCTCTTGAAGTATCATGACCCAGCAGATTATCAACTGGATTCACTGCCTCTCTTTTTAAATAGAACTGTATTCTTACGTAAAGCTATGGTTACAACACTATCTAAATCTTTTGGGTGAATTCAACATACAGTCACTTTCCTTGCTAAAAGGCTGAATGTTATGCCTATGACAATATACTTTGTACTCTTAATGAAGTCTGCATTTCAGAATTACTTTCTGTTAACTGTGTAAAAGAAAGATGCACATTACTTTCAGAAATACAGCCACATGAATAAATTTGTAATAGCAACCAAAACCCATGTTTAGGCACTCCCTTCAAGTTTCTTTAAGGAACATCAAGAAAAACTGAACGTGGTACCACAAAATAAAAGCACTTTCAGGCTGGACGTGGTGGCTCACTCCTGTAATCCCAGCACTTTGGGAGGCCAAGGCGGGAGGATCACCTGAGGTCGGGAGTTCGAGACCAGCCCGACCAACCTGGAGAAACCTTGGCTCTCCTAAAAATACAAAATTAGCCAGGCGTGGTGGCACATGCCTGTAATCCCACCTACTCAGGAGGCTGAGGCGGGAGAATCGCTTGAATCCAGGATGTGGAGATTGCGGTGAGCTGAGATTGCGCCACTGCATCCCAGCCTGGATGACAAGAGCAAGACTCCGTCTCAAAAAAAAAAAAAAAATAAATAAAAATAAAAATAAAAAAATAAATAATAATAAATAAAAGCACTTTCATATAATTGCTATAGAATAGTTAAAGGTTCAAATTTCTACAGAAGGGCTCTTCCAAGTGATAAGCAACTCTCCATCAACTTCTTTTGTAGATACCAAATATTAGAGCTTTGCCTAAGTCTTCGTACCTGCTCTGGTTGAGAAAGAAGAAAAAGGCTTAAACTGTAGGTTCTCAAAATGTAATGAGAGTTACACAACAAGGAACAGCCTAACACAATGGAAATTTATTAATACATTTCTAACTCAGCAGACTTCCACACTGAAACAAAATAGACATGGCTTTTCTCTCTTTCTATTCACTGTTCTTATCCCAGTCGAAAACCAAGTCACAGTTGAAGAATCTTAAGTGGAGAGATGCCAGGTACAGGGATTACAATTAATAAAACTGATCCAGTAGGACAAATCCAGTAGGACAAAATACAACATTCCTTCTCTACCATGGCATGAATGATAGGACTCCCTTAGGATGGAAGAAAGCTTTGAAAATTAAATAATAAAATTTGTGCCATCATACACCTTTTAAAATGGTCACTGTATCCTTAGAGAAGGCAGCAATATGGGGGGAAAAAACCCTATAGACTAAAAAAAGAAAATAAAATCTACATACTACTAAGTTTCTAATATCTAAGAAAACAAGGTATATGAAACACCGGGAAGCAACAATTGCTTTAAAATATAAGCCATGTTAAAATAAGCTGAAATTAACTTTATGAAGTTTTACTCTAGTGAAGGTGTTCTTTTTAAAAAAAAAATTCTAGAGACAGAATCTTGCTCTGTTGCCTGGACTGGAGCGCAGTGACATAATCATAGCTCACTGCAGCCTCGAACTTCTGGGCTCAAGCTATCCAAGCCTCAGCCTCCCACACAGCTGGGACTACAGGCACGTGTCACCATGCCTGGCTAATTAAAAAAAATATTTTGTAGAGACAGAGGTCTTGCTATGTTGCCCAGGCTGATCTCGAACCCCCAGCCTCAAGTGATCCTTCCACCTCAGCATTCTAAAACTCTGGGATTATAGGTATGAGCTACCATGTCTGGCCAGTGTTCTTAATTTTGTGAGTTAGTAAGAGTCTCTTTGATTATCTGAAGCCATGGATTCTCTTCCCAGAAAAAATTTGCAAATAGACAACATGTTGCACCTAACTTCAACAGATAAAGAACCCTTGTGCTGGAAAACTTCAAAATGCATATTTAAAGTAATAACTGAGCTTCTTTAAACTATATTTTACTACTTATGCACCAATTTTGTTAACATGGAATTTCCTGGTTGTTCAAACTCTACTTAAAGTTATTCTTTACTACTAAACCTACCTGATCTTCATCAACAATATTCTTATATGTACTTTAGTATTTTGTCTCAAAAATATTATAAATATATTTATGGTTTCCCTTCCCTAAGGCACTAATTATACAAAAGATTAAACAAATATACCAAAATAACATTGATTTTTTTAGAATGTGGAATTATGAGTGAGTTACTTTTTCCCCTCAACACTGCTTTTCAAATTGTTTTAAACTTTTTTGAAAATTTTTTAATTACTTTAAAACATTTCCGTAGTGAAATTTTGTCCAATTATACAAAAAAACACAAAAGTTCCTTTGAGTTATATAAAATTATCTCAGCATAATTAATCACTGCTGCATATTAATATATGGCATATCAAATGCATGTTATATAAATATTATATGCATATATAAAATACATTATTTCATTTAACTCTCATAATTACTTAGTTTATTATCACCATTTTAATCAATACAATTCATTCAAGATTGAACAAGAAGTCAGGGTTAAAGCCAGGATTCAATCTCAGGGATGTCAGACACCCATCTTTCCTTCCCACAAACTTAACACCTACCTATTATATTTGGCTGCCATATCATTAAGATCCGACTAGAAAGGTTCTTTCAAAGATTGATGATAAATACAATCTCTTTGAAAGTGATTAAGATCAACCTGATAATTAAGATAATTGCTGATCAATAACACAGCTATGGTACCTAAATGATTAAATAAATACTAACAGTATATGAAAGCCCTCAGTAAATCATGCTACTAATAGTCATAATAGAAACATAGAAGAAATTTTGGATAGAAAAACCCAAGGATATACCAGATTCTGCACTTGAGCCCAAACCAAGTTCAGAAAGCAACAAATTTTACTTTAACAAATGTAAAGCTCTATATTTAGTTTTTCTACCTAGATCCCAAAGTAATGATAATTACAGCTTTGGGAAGCATAGTCTAAATGGTATAACAAGCAGAATCCGAAAATTTAAATATGTTTGAATATAACCAATAAAATAGATCCACCACAGAAAATATTAGTATAGTATAATACATGACATAATAACCTGATCTACTTTTCAAGGTTTACAGCAGTATCTGAAAACAGTTTCCAAGTAAATATTTTTCTTTCTACCCAAAGGAAAATGAATTTTAAAACTTTGATCCAATCCAACAAATATTTAGTACACGTCTACTCCATACTAGGTCCTATAGTCATAAAAATAAATGAGGCAAGATCCTTGGCCTTCCCCCTTGTCCATGGGGGCTGGGAAGCTGGAGAGACAGCAATGGTATACACAATACCTATGTGAACAACTCTAAAACAATGTGGAAATTATTGTAGTAATAACGGTTTGAACAGTGTTACATAAATACAGAGGGAATTATTATTTTGCTTAGATCTATCTCCTGAACCTCAAACTAATATATCCAACTGCTTACTTGACATACCTATGTAGATGTCTAACTGGCATCTCAGACTTAACTTGTCTAAAATCAAGTTGCTGAACAACCCACCATATGGGATCCTCTTGTACCCATCTTAGAGAATGGTTACACCATTTTTCTAATTGTTCAGGTCAAAACTTTAAGTCATCCTTAGCTTCTTTTTCTCACACTCCTCATCCAGTTCCTCAAAAAATCCTGTCAGCTCTATATGATACCTTTTAAAATACATCCAAAATGTGACGAATTTTCAACATTACTACTACCATTCTGGTATAACCCAGTGCTATAATCACTTCTCAGATGAGCAACAGGCTCCTTAAAGTAAAGGACTCGCTGCTCTTCACTCAATTTGTTTTGTTAAACTGCAAGGTCAGTTCATAGCGTTTCTTAAACCCAACAATGGCTTCCCACTTCACTCTGCACATAGGTTAAAGTCCCAAACAAAGTGCTAAAAAATTCAACACAATTTGTCCCCCCAGCTATTTCTCTGACTTCACCTCTTACCACTCTCTTTCTCACATACCTCTGATCTAGCAACAAAAATTCTGGAAAAAAACCAAGAATAGTAGAAAGGTGGCAATGTTTTACTTTGTAATAATATCTGTTCAATAATGAATATCACCTGTATGAAGACACTTCATTTGAATACCTGGTTCAGCAGTACTTACCATAAAATGTCAAAAATTAAGGGATTAAGCTCTTTAAGAATATCTGTAATGAGGCCAGGCACAATGGCTCATGTATGTAATCCCAGCACTTTGGGAGGCCGAGACAGGATGGTCACTTGAGGTCAGAAGTTCAGGACCAGCCTGGCCAACATGGCAGAACAGTGTCCTACTAAAAATACAAAAATTAGCTGGGTGGGCGCCTATAACCCCAGCTACTCGGGAGGCTGAGGCAGAAGAATTGCTTGAACCCCAGAGGCAGAGGTTGCAGTGAACCGAGATCATGCAACTGCACTCCAGCCTGGGCAACAGAGCGAGACTCTGTCTTAAAAAAAAAAAAATATATATATATATATATATATATATATAAAATAAATATATACATTTTATATATATAAATTTATATATATATACATATATATATAAAAAATGAATCTTCCCAGAAAACTGCACAAAGACAAAAATTTTGCACACCATTTAAAGATTATCATGGGCCCCCTTAAAACCTATTCATGAAGCTTCATGTAAACAAATATGAAATATATCCCAAGGCGAGAGAACAGAACAAAAACTTGACAGCAATAGCTGGCTGAGACAAAAGATTGGGAATGCCGCGGTGTGAAAGTTGTTAGACTTCTGAATAGTGTTTTCTGGTTTCTTTTGTTTTCTCCTGATCAGATTGCTGGATTACCCACACTCACAACCAGAGACCTGTTTAATTTAACCTGAACCGTAATTTCAGTCTTGTGAAAGTTCAGAGCTTTTCCTATTGAGTCCCAGGGCATCTTTCCTCATATTTCTCTCTGCTTCCAGACACTGGAATCCACAGAAGTTGCCTCACTACTGCCCTACCTCAGTTTGAACCCCAAACCTAATTGTCTCACCAGTTTCTACCACAAAATAAATAAATAAAAATCAACTCCAAAATCAATTTTACTAGAGAAAACTTCTAAGAATTTGGTGAGTAAAGAAACAGTCATGTCATGAAATGTGGCATTCTGCCATCCATCTGGCTCTACTACCACTTATCTCAAGCTTGTCCAACCTGCGGCCCATGGACTGCACGAGGCCCAGAATGGCTTTCAATGTGGCCCAACACAAATTTGTAAACTTTCTTAAAACATTGTGAGACTTTTGTTGTGATTTTTTTTTTTAAGCTCATAAGCTATCATTAGTGTATTTTATGTGTGGTCCAAGACAATTCTTCTTCCAATGTGGCCCAGGGAAGCCAAAAGATTGAACACCCCTGATTTATCTCCAACTTTTTTTTTGAGACAAAGTCTTGCTCTTGTCCCCCAGGCTGGAGTGTGATGGCGCGATTTTGGCTCACTGCAACCTCCGCCTCCTGGGTTCAAGCAATTCTCCTGCCTCGGCCCCCTGAGTAGCTGGGATTATAGGCACCTGCCACCATGCCCGGCTAATTTTTGTATTTTTAGTAGAGATGGGGTTTTACCATGTTGGCCAGGCTGGTTTAGAACTCCTGACCTCAGATGATCCACCCGCCTCAGCCTCCCAAAATGCTGGGATTACAGGCATGAGCCACCGCACCCAGCCATCTCTTTCTATTTCTTCTTCCCTTTCTCTGATCCTAATGAGACAATTTTTCTCAGTGTTGCAAAAATAGTTCCTTCCACAATCAGGTCTCAGTATTTTACTTTTACTCCAAAGCACCTTCACCAATACATACAGTTCTCTTCCTAAAACGAATGCTATTGAGTAAAATTTTCTCCAACTTATAATTTAAAGTAGAAAATTTTAAAAATACATTTTAAATAAAAAAATTTTAAACCACTGGTAATTGGACCACCAGACATAACTAAGGTCAATATTTTGGTATGTGTCCTTCTAGTCTTCCCCTCTATAGTAAATAATAAATTTAAAAGGAATCATCACTTCCGTCTCTATTTCTATACCAAGATATCAAAATATCGACAAAAGGTTTCAGATAGCTCTTCTTGGAAACATATTTTTTGAATGTAAAAAACGAAAACAAGAAAACAAAAGAGGAATTCCACCTCCAAATGTTTTATATGCCATCTCTATTACTGATAACAAGGATCACCTGAATCTGGTGAAATCCTTTCGACCTCAATGTCCACATATAGTTAGTACTGTTTCCACACTATACGTGGCAATGGTAACATACTGAAAAGCATGAGAACTTGAGCAACGGACAATGTATATTAAATGACCACCCATGATTCCTTTTTAAGACTGAAAAATCTAGTTTTGTCATCCACCATGGGCCTAAATAAAGTTTGACCCAGAATTCATAACGATTAAAAGAAAAAGAGAAAACACTCTAAATGGGTGCAAAATGGCTCTAACTAAAAAATTTTCTACTAACAGGGTAATTCCCTAGATTTCCTGTGGTAGAAATATTTGCGTAAAAGTGTATTTCCAAAGTACTTCTGTAGCTTTCTATAAACTGCTGTCAATATTGAAGTGTGGATATAGGCCGATTTTTCTTTGTACACCTTCGCTAACGTATAAAAACTCCTTAGAAGCTATCAAAAAGACATTACTTCTTTAAAGGTCCATCTGGAGGAAAATTCCGTGACTATAATAGTCATTCTCACTACTCTTTCTTATAATTTCTAAAGTAAATCTAGTAGTTACTCAAATAACATTTTTTCTTTTTTTATTTTTTGACGGGGTCTTGCTTTGTTGCCCAGGCAGGTGTGCAGTGGTGTGATGATGGCTCACTGTAGCCTCCAATCCTGGGCTCAAGCAATCCTTCTGAGTCAGCCTCTCGAGTAGCTGAGACTACAGGCATACACCACCACACTCAGCTGATTTTTTTTATTTCTTATATAGAGGGGGGTCTCACTATGCTGCCCAGGCTGGTCTTGAACTTTTGGGATTAAGCGATCCTCCTGCTTTGGCTTCCCAAAGTGTTGCAACTACAGGCATGAGACACTCACTGTGCCTAGCTGAAATATTTTTTTTAAAGGGAGTAGGGGTAAGGACCCTGACCATCAAGAGTTTGCTAATGCATAAAACAAAAATATTACAGAAAAATATCTAGGCCTTCACGCCACTGCACTCCAGCCTGGGAGACAGAGCAAGACTCCATCTCAAAAAACAAAAAAACAAAAAAACAAAAAAAAAGAAAGAAAGAAAGAAAAATATCTAGGCCTTTATCACTTTACTGTAAGTATTTCAAAGATCTCTGACCTGAAAAGTTAGATTTTAATTCTCAATGACTTGCTCACACTAAGTTCTGTCATGACATTTGCCTATTCTTTGAGATAATTTTCTGTTTTCACATTTCATGGATTATAAAAAGAGAATTTTTTTGTCTTTTCTTTTTTTTTTTTTTTTTTTTGAGACGGAGTCTCGCTCTGTCGCCCAGGCTGGAGTGCAGTGGCGCGATCTCGGCTCACTGCAAGCTCCGCCTCCCGGGTTCACGCCATTCTCCTGCCTCAGCCTCCCGAGTAGCTGGGACTACAGGCGCCCACAACCGCGCCCGGCTAATTTTTTGTATTTTTAGTAGAGACGGGGTTTCACCGTGGTCTCGATCTCCTGACCTTGTGATCCGCCTGCCTCGGCCTCCCAAAGTGCTGGGATTACAGGCGTGAGCCACCGCGCCCGGCCTTTTGTCTTTTCTTACACATGTACTTTACCTATCAATAATTAACGCAGTAAGCACTACGAAAATTCACCCCAGATAAGGTGAGCTTTAATTGTTAAAGTAAACCATATTACTTTTATATTTAAGGAAAGTGCATTTTGCTTTAAAAGGTAAAAGCTCTTCTCAAATAAACATAAATTTAGTATATTATTATAGCATACTATAACCAAATTTGTTCGAAAGGGTGGGCTGGGCATGGTAGCTCATACCTGTAATACAAGCACTTTGGGTGGTCCCAGCAGGCAGACTGCTTGAGCCCAGGAGTTCAAGACCAGCCTGGGCAACATGGCAAAACCTCATCTCTATTTTAAAAAAAGGTTGGGGGGGGGCGTGTTTAATAATATTTTCCTTATAGTACTGCTGGAGAAAAAAGAAAAGCATTATAAATTCTACTCTATGTTCAAAAAAAGGGGAAGCTACTGCAGACAATCTAAAAATAAATTATCATGTCTGTATTCATAAATTATTTAATTATTCTGGATAAAAAAACAATTTGTATATAAATCTGGCTCTTTAGTAAATAAGCATACGAATATTTATTATACTCTCAGGCAGAAAAAAAAGATGCCTAAGACTCTATAGCTAATTCAAGCCTATTTCTGTAGGGCAGAAAGGCATTCGGAAAGAGGGACCAAGATTAAGAAAGTCAATTCCTATATGCCTTAAAATGAACCTTTTCCAAAGAGACCCTAATAACAGTCTCAAACCAGTTCAGAGGTGATCATAGAAATTTAGCTTTTAATTTTAAAAGAAAAGTTATAATTTCTCTTCTTACAGAAATTATGAAAATAAATTCATGTCAAGAAGACTTAGTATCTACATTGTAACCATTTTTATTCTTAATTATTTTATGAGTCTCCAGAGCAATTATTTTATTCCCAAAGCAATATGAGTTGGCATAATACACAGTAGAACTGAGCATTCATTACTCTTGGAAAGAGTGGTATTCTATGCAGTAAAGTTTTCTAAAATCCAATAATAACATATAACTATGCTAGATTATTGGTATTATTTGCTTTTTAAGCGGCTAATCTGAGACCTATTATAATGTTGGCATTAACCTCTAAATATTATGGTAATTAAGTTTTCCTAGGTTTTAGAAACTTAAGAAACATGTTTGCTACCAAGCTTCAGAACAAAATTTAAAAGGCAGGAAAAAAATACAAAAACAAAAAACAACAACTATAACAACGAAATTATTTACAGGCTTATGAAAAGTTTTTAGCAATTAATGGACTTACCAACACTTGGCTGCCTAATTTGAGATCTGCTTCCTCTGAAAATGTATCTTAGTTCTCTTTATTCCAGTAATTCTCATATTACTCTACTACAATATAAGCGCAACAAAAATCCAGAAGTACACCAGTTTTCCATGAAAATACAACACATATAAACTAGACACATACACACATAAAAGCCCACGTTACACTTTTTTTAGGCAATCTAATTTCATTTGTGTAAGAGCTCCCCACCCCCACCCCCGACCCTTCCTTACCTGTCACTGCCTGGTTTAGATGATGCCTGTAGCCAATGAAGATTTTGTTTTCCATTGCAACTGCTACTCACCTGTTTGAACATCAATAACCATCTGATGGCCTCCTCTCATTCCTGGTCGGTTATCTTCCCCATCACCTTTAGTAGAAATAACAGTTTCTTTTAAAGGAATAACAAACAACAGCATACCCAGAGTAAATTTATTCGTAAGTCTGTAATCAGTAGTAAAAATAACCCACACTTATTTTTTCAAAATATTAAGAATAAGTAAAAGGACTCATAAAAGTAACAGTATGACTCAAATCTGTATTTATAATAATCTTGTTCTTTTTTCCAAATGCTTTCAGGACATGAATGAACTTGGAAGTTATTTTTGATTTATTTATGATCAATGCCACAAACCAGCAGACACAAAATATTATACAAAAACATAAAACAAAAATCTCTAAGCCCCTTGGGTGCCAAAGTGAAGGTCAAAAACATTACAAAATTAGATCTCCTGTATATATTCTAGGCATAGTTCATTAGTATAATGAGCAGTTTTAAAGTTGAGTTATTAAACTATTTACAAAAACAAAGATGTTATCAAGTTTTATATTAATGATATTAATTTTGTATAATGTGTACAATTATTTTGTATAATTTTTGTACAATTTTGTACTTTGTATAATTATTTTATATAACTTTGTATAACGTATTAATTTTGTGCCAATATTTCAACAATCAGTTCCCACCTAATTTACCAACTACTTCATTTAAGTACTGACTGAAGAAATCTAAGATTTACTTCACTTTGATTCTTATTTCCGTCAGAATTTAATAGGCAGGTTTAAATACAATCAGTAAAACTTTATTTAAACTTCCAAAAGAGAACACTATTATTCAACTTGTATCTAATCTTACTTTACACCAAATCTTACATAAATAAAGTTATGGCCGGGCGTGGTGGCTCACACCTGTAATCCCAGCACTTTGGGAGGCCAAGGTGGGTGGATCACCTGAGGTCAGGAGTTCAGGACCAGCCTGGCCAACATGGTAAAACCCTGTCTCTACTAAAATACAAAAAATTAGGCATGGTGGCATGCGCTTGTAATCCCAGCTGCTCAGGAGGCTGAGGCAGGAGAATCACTTGAACCCGGGAGGCGGAGGTTGCAATGAGCCGAGGTTGCACCACTGCACTCCAGCTGGTCAACGAGAGTGAGACTCCATCTCAAAAAAAAAAAAAAAGTTATAACTTCATTTCGGTAGTTCAAAAGGTTATAAGATTCTAATGTCTTACCTGATATAAACTAGAAAGCCTAAGGCTTTCTTCATAACTCTCCTATTAGTTGAAATATATTACTTTGGCTAGTAAGTTTCCCTGTATTGGCTTTCTCCTAATGTAAAATGGAGAATATCCAATTTTATACTAATTTCACAAGGGTCCTATGAAAATGACTGAAATGTCAGTTCTTATATACAGAAAATAAGACACAAAACTGAAGCTTTTCATTACTACTGTATTCAGCGGCTAATCGTCCAGAAGTTCCCTTCAAATCCTTTCTCCTAATAGTTAAGCCTTTAGACTGTGCAATTTATTATCATTGAAGTTTTGCCCTTTCTTCTTTTCTTCCCCCATTAGTCAGTATCACCATTTTTAAGAATAGATTTAAGAAAGCATATTCATCCCTGAGAGGTCTGAGGGAAAAAAGAAAGCACTAAAATGAATCCATTTTCAGTATGTATTTTATGTTGAATCCATTAGTTTGCAAATACACAATTACAGTCTGTTTGCTAATAATATGTGTCTTTAAAGAAAATTACCTCATACATGACTGATAAAATAGGAGAATGATGCTCATCTAACATCAATTATGGAGGTTCTTGAGCAATTTTCCCCTGCATATTAATGTGCAACACTATCAGGAGAAAGCTTTCTCACAACTAAAGAGAAGTCCTTAGCAATACATGAAGACCACAATGAAAAAAGCTCAGTATCCACAGAACTGTCTTCCTTTAATGCAAACAGTTGCATTAAGAAATTGCTACACTTTCCACTATGTTAACTATCTGGCAAAGCAGTGAGTACAGATTAAGAAGTGACAAAAACTTCCCCCTTATATGAAAATAAGGGATTCATGAAGAAGACTATACTCTGGATCTGATTTCAAGTTTTGATGAAAACAGTCTTTATTAGAAGCAAATGCCCTCCAGGATCCACATTTCAAAGATGAAGGCATGAGCCCAGGGCTTAAGTCTAAACACACTATGATGTTCAATATAAGTACCTTTGAAGATTTAAATGCACTGATATTAATTTTTATTATAATTATTACACTAGTTTTTATTAGTAGCTGGTTATAAAGTTCCACAGATTTGGAATGGTCTTCTGCCTTTCTATTTTTCTTATATGCCCTGCTAGGTTTAGCAAGCAATTTTGCAGAACTTAAGCTTTTCAAGAACATGCATATGGCAATACAACACAGCCTATAATTTTATACCATGCATCTATCAAAGCAGTTTATAATGATATTCTGTGTAAAAGCTGCCCAACCTTCTGTTATGGCAGTAAAACAAAAAGGTTTAAAAAGCAAATTTTAATATAACAACGAATTCTACTACCTGGTTAAGGAACCTATGTCTTGTTTTAAACATCTGCTTTTTATTTATTTTGTTATGGTTGTTGTTTTGTTTTTTGAGACACAGTCTCACTCTGCTGCCCAGGTTGAAGTGCAGTGGTATGAACATGGTTGACTGCAGCCTCGACCTCCCAGGCTCAAGCCACCCTTCTACCTCAGTACCCTACGCAGCTGGGACAACAGGTGCCTGTCAACGTATCTGGCTTTTTTTTTTTTTTTTTTTTTTTAAGATGGAGTCTCTATCTGTCTCCCAGTCTGGAGTGCAATAGTGTAATCTCAGCTCACTGCAACCTCTGCCTCACAGGTTCAAGTGGTTCTCCTACCTCAGCCTCACAAGTAGCTGGGATTACAGGTGCACACCATCACACCCAGCTAATTAATTTTTGTATTTTTAGTGGAGACAGGGTTTTGCCATGTTGGGCAGGCTGGTCTTGAACTACTAACCTCAGGTGACCTGCCCACCTTGGCCTCCCACAGTCTTGGGATTATAGGTGTGAGCCACCACACTCGGCTGTATAGTTAATTTTTTGTAGAGACAGGGTCTCACCATGTTGCCCAGGCCAATCTTGAACCCCTGAGCTCAAGCAATCCTCCTGCGTCGGCCTCCAAAAGTACTGGGATTACAGACATGAGTCACTGCACCTGGCCAACATCTTTTTTATTAACATAGTACTATGACACTTGAACTACCTTGGGAAAACTGAAGACTGAGACATTGAAGAAACAGAACTACAATCTAGAAGGTATGGCTTACCTTTGGTACTTTTGGGAATGATTTGACTCCATCGTGGTTTATATTCCTGTTGACTGATATACTGATTGAACAAGCCATCTGCAAATATTGAAGAATGAGAAAGAATTATACCTTAACTACTTACATTATTTATTATAGAAAAAAATTAAAATTTAAAAGACGACATTAAGAGAAATTACTAATATGTCACTAATAAAAAAACACATTTTCATAAAATATGCATCACTTCAATTTCACTTCATGCTACCCCAACTATAAATAGTAAAATATTAATTGGCACAACCATGCAAACAAATTGCTTTAGGGGAAGCTCATATTAAACGTACTATGTTTCTCACCATTACTGCACCTATTAGATACAAAGTCATTGCTGCATTCAATGGACAAGTATGTGACATTACCAAAGGGTTAGAGACCTTGAAAGAAGGAAAAGGGAGTCAACTGGGAGAGGAAAAAAAGTCATAAGACAATTTAAGGCTGCAAAATAGAAGCAGGAGAAAATAAAAATAAATAATCTGTATAAATGTGCTACTTCATTGAAAAAATACCTTACATATCTTTTAAAAATCTCTTATATATCTTTAAAAAATCATTTATATCATTATTATAAATATAATTGGGAAAAGGAAAGGATAATTTAAGATTAGGAGAATTATATTTTAATTTCTTTTTGTGACCTCCCACCACTTGTCTTTATTTCAACCATGAAATTCTTAATCTTTACATCCTATAATGACATGGATTCATTGCATCCCAATCTCTTTCCCCCAACAGTGCTTTGTGCCAGTTCTTTTTGCCACCCATATCCAAGAGAACTAGAGAAGAAAATAGAGCTCTAACAATTTTGGTCTAGGTCCTTGATACATTTACAGGAAAAGGGAACACTAACTTTAACATGTGAATTCCATTATTATACAGTTTTGAGTACAAAACTACATAAAGATAAAAGTACTAACAGCAGTAATAAAACTATACTTATGGAACACTTACCAAATGTTAGAATTTATGCTGTCTCATCTCATTTAATTCTAAAAACAATCCTATGAAATACCCATTATCATCTCCATTTTATAAACCCGGAAATGTGTATTTAAAAAAAGTAAGAAACTTAACCAAAACCACACAGCTCTTACTTAAATGGTGGAGTTGGTACTAAAGTTCTACCACGCTTTCCTTACTCCTGATTCTGCTGTATCGATAAACTCATTATCTACTTATTAAGTTGTTACACTAGTTACTGTAATGGTATGGAGACTGAACTCCCTACATACATCCCCACATACATACATAAATAATTATGAAGCCCTATTCCCGTGGCCCTCAACAAAGATTAGTTTAAGAATGGTATGGAATCCAATTTTGGCTAATGAAACATGAGGAATCTTCTGGAAGACTTCTAGGCAATTTTTCCTTACTTCTAAAGAGACATACAGAAAAGAAAAATCTACTATTATACTTCTGGAATATCTGCATGTAATGTATACAAATATTAAAGCCAATTTATCGAAGTACAAGAATGTAGTCAATTCTATAATGATGACGCAGCAGACTGAAAGAAAGAAATGATCACTGAGTCAACCAACCCTGAAATCCACCTTACCTCTGGACTTCTTGCTATGTGCTACAATAACATTTCCTTAGTTTTTACGCTACAAATCCTAGCTTTTACATGCGCCCAAATAGCGTAATTTATAAAGTGACTTTTACTATAAACTCTGTCATGTGGCTCAATTTAAAAGTAAAACTGTTTTCTGTGATTTATATATTCACCAGAGACTAAGCAATTTAGAGCATTCCCCCTAATCTTTCTTTCCTGGGTAATTATGAAGCTCAGTTGTAACCAACCCTTTCAGCTTCCAAGACTTTTCAGCTGGCTTTAACTGGAAACTTCCATCCTACAGGCACATATTTCCTTTCTTCTTTCCCTTTGAGACTTTTCAAAATTCTTGCAAAAAGTCAATAAATACTGTAAACACTAAAGCAGGGTAAAGGTTAAAAAAAATGCATTGCATTTAGTATCTTGTTTTAATGTAAAAGAACTTCCTACAACTTTCACAATCTAAAAACAAAAAGTTGACACTGCTACATCCCAAATAATCTCCATGCTCCCTATTATTTCTAATTCTTGGAAACTCTTGCCAATAAGGCCTTTTGCCTTGGTAGGCTTGCTTTAGATATATAATTCAGCAAAAAAACTCAGCCTCTCTATTGAAACAATAATGACATTCTCATCTATAAAAATATGACATCCATTACAATGTTTGAAAATCTCAGAAACAAATTAGTAAATAAGAAATTTAAAGATGCCTGTGAACCATGTGAGTTCAAAAAATTATTTCTGTTTAAAGAAGAAGTCAGGCAGTTGCTAATATTTCTGTAAGTCTATTTTTGACAAAAATCTAAAGCAAGAGATCAGAACAGTCAGATAAAATTAAAACTATACAAAAGAAATTTAAATATCACTAGGAGAAAGCACACTAAGAATTAGTTGTTAATAATTTTTAAACTAACTAGAGTCTCAGGTCCAATATCACTTCTTTTTTTTCCCTATAATTATGACTATACTAAATATATTTCATAGAGTCCTCATTGAGCACAAGCAGTTCTTTTCTCCAATAATAGTGGATACTCTCTTTAAAAAGCACATGATGGCCCAGCCTAGTGGCTGAGACCTGTAATTCCAGTGTTTTGGGAGGCTAAGGCAGGAGGATCATTCAAGGCCAGGAGTTCAAAACCAGTCTGAGCAACACAGAAATCCTGCCTACACACACACAACATGATTTAAAAATGAGACTTAGGAAGCTTTTACCAAAAGGGAAAAAAATTTCAAATCTCTTGCCCAGAATTAAAAAGAAAACAAAACCCAAAAAATCCACATAGATTATAGTACTGCTGCCTAGTTATATGTATTCATATTTGATAAATTCAAACTTTTATCAAATTTGATTTTTCACCAAAATAGAGATTATATACAAAAGAAATAATTTAAAATGCATGTATAGGTAAATAACTTATAGAGCATAAAATCTTTTTTGATCATTCAAGAATGATGAGATCAAAAAGAATTTTTAAGAAACGAATTTCATCAGTTTGTCCAAATTCTAAAAAAAAGGCCAATATTATACCAGTAATAATATAATAATCAATATTAGGACATTGAACCAGTAAATATTTACTAAGATAGTAAAGCTTAGAGATAAAGAGTATGGATCTTGGCACCAGACTACCTGAATTCAAATCTTAGCTCTGTCACTTACTAGATATACCATCTTAAGCAAATTAATCATTCTCATATATTAAACGGAAATAACAACAATATTTACCCTAGAAGGTAAGCATGAAAAATAAATTCATGTAAAAGGTCTAGGAGAATAGATGGCACATTATCAAGCTCTCAGATATGTTACTTACGATGATGATGATAATGATAGAGTGTTTGGAAATATACTTGACAGAAAATTAACAATCTTTTATGAACAAAATGAGAAATACAGCATCAGGACAAATACGAGTTAAGAGGAGGAAGGAGTGATTCAGTGATAATATAACGAAAGAAGATACCTTGAAAGAGTTGGCTTTGAAGAATGCACTGGAACTGAACTATATGAAAAGGAAAGTAATCGGAAAGAAAATACAGCATACACAAAGGCACAAAGGCATAAATGAGCAAAAATTATGAAAAAAAAAAACATGTTTCAGAAAAAGAGTCTGGCAGTTGGGAAAGGGTTAAAAAAGAGTGAGATTTTGCATTATGAGCATTACTAAGAAACAAAATCTTAAAGAGAAAAAAGGAAAAATCTTGCTATCCTGGAACACAACCCTACCTCCTAACTCAAAAGAAGCTTCTAAAAATAGGAAAAATTCACATTCAAAGATTAATAGTGTTAAAAAAGAATCAACCCAAGAATTATACAATATAAAAAGGAAAAGAAATGAATTTTTTAAAGTAGCAATGAATCTGATTCAACAGAAAAATATAGCCATGCAATAGATGAAAGTAGCCAAATACCTTTCCACAAATAAAAAAAGCAACTCTCTCTATGAAACATGAGTACAGATTAGAGATATAAGCAGTTGGAAAGTAGACATCTAAATAGTTGGAAAAGAAACGGTAAGACAACAAAAGGAAACAAAAATTGAATTGTCAGAGACAAGAGAAAAGAGGAATGAACAAATTGAAAATATCACAGAACTGAAGGTCAAAGTGTAAGAAAGAGACACTAAAAATAACATAGTAGTGGAAATGGGATAAAGGGTTTAGAGAAGCTTAAAATATTAAACAGAAACATGCAGTTAAAAAAGATAAAGGAGAAAATAAAAGAAATGATAGACTAAGGCAACATATATTTAATTGAAAGAAAACCAAAACAGGCAATAGTTAACAGGGCTGCCACACTGGAGTTTCGGACAGCCTTGTTAATGTAATTACAAAATAATCTAAAACAAATATAAAATATTTAAACAGTCAGAGGGAAAAAGATTACATTAAAAAATGGCAGTTGAAAATGACAGCACACCTCTCAAAAGAAACAATGGAAGCTGATTAATAACAGTCAAATGATATTCAAAATGTATTTCAAGAAAATCAGTGTCAATCTGGAATTCTACATCTAGCAAAAATACCCTCCTAGAAAGGAGACAAAATTTTCAGGTCAGCAATTCTGAGAGAGTTGAATTGCATTATAGAAGAAATTCTAAAGGATGGGCTTACGGCACAGGGAACGAACATAATCTTAGATATAAGATTAAAGACACAAACAATAATGAAGAGAAAAAAACAGTAAATATTTGGGTAAAATTAATGAACAATTGCTATATAAGACTAATATTTTATAGGGTCTTCGAACATGGTATCAAAATAAATGACAACAATAGAGCAATCGACAACAATAGAATAATGAATTAGAAGGTGAGAATATGAAGCTGAAAGTCTACTAAATCCTACATGGGAAGACAGAAAAGGCACTGATCGGCCGGGCGCGGTGGCTCACGCCTGTAATCCCAGCACTTTGGGAGGCCGAGGAGGGCGGATCACGAGGTCAGGAGATCGAGACCATTCTGACTAACATGGTGAACTCCCGTCTCTACTAAAAATACAAAAAATTAGCCAGGCGTGGTTGCGGGTGCCTGTAGTCCCAGCTACTCGGGAGGCTGAGGCAGGAGAATGGTGTGAACCCTGGAGGCGGAGCTCGCAGTGAGCCAAGATCGCACCACTGCACTCCAGCCTGAGGGACAGAGCAAGACTCTGTCTCAAAAAAAAAAGGACACTGATCAATTTTGTTAAGGCAATCATGCATACTTGTTGTAATTTCTAAACTAATCATAAGTCAAATGATTTATTAATAAAATAAAATTTTATTTAAATAGGTTTGTTTTATTTAAATAAAATTTATAAGAGATATTTCTCTTCAGAGGGATAAAGGTTGAAAATAAAAGACGGAAAAGATATGCCATACGGGCCGGGCGCGGTGGCTCAAGCCTATAATCCCAGCACTTTGGGAGGCCAAGGTGGGTGGATCACGAGGTCAGGAGATCGAGACCATCCTGGCTAACACGGTGAAACCCCGTCTCTACTAAAAAATACAAAAAAAAACTAGCCAGGCGAGGTGGTGGGCGCCTGTAGTCCCAGCTACTCGGGAGGCTGAGGCAGGAGAACGGCGTAAACCCGGGAGGCGGAGCTTGCAGTAAGCTGAGATCCGGCCACTGCACTCCAGCCTGGGCGACAGAGAGAGACTCTGTCTCAAAAAACAAACAAAAAAAGATATGCCATACGAATAAGAAATGAAAACAGATCTTAATACAATTTACACCTGAAAGCAAAAATATTTGTAGAGATAAAAAGGCACTTCATAATAAAAGATTTAATTCAAAATAATTTAAAATTTGTTTTCAACTAAAAACATGGCATCAAAATGTAAAGTTAAATTAGACCAACTATAGGAAACATACGATTCCATGATCATAGTGGAAAGTGTTAAAATCTTTCTCAGTAATGAGAATCAGAAAATTCTTATTGATAAAGATTTGTGCAATATGATTAGCAACTCTGACCAACTGAACAGATATACAACACTGCTCCAACAACTACAGAATTCACATTCTGTTCAAATATATATGATATGTTTATAAAAATTGCATAAGCTGGGCTACACAGCAAGTCTCATTAAATTTCAAAGGAGTGGAAACACACAGGATATGCACTCTGGCCCCTATGCAATTATGCCAGAAATCACTAACAAAGAAAACAACTAGTAAACCTCCACAAATTTGTAAATTAAAAACCACGGTTCTTCCAAAGAGCCATTTCATTTCATTTCATAATGAAAATACTAAACTGAACAAAAGTAAAAATACTTCATAGCACAACTAAAGAACAAGAAGAGGAAATTTTATTTATTTATTTATTTATTTATTTATTTATTTGAGACGGAGTCTCGCTCTGTCGCCCAGGCTGGAGTGCAGTGGCCGGATCTCAGCTCACTGCAAGCTCCGCTTCCTGGGTTTACACCATTCTCCTGCCTCAGCCTCCCAAGTAGCTGGGACTACAGGCGCCCACCACCACGCCTGTCTAGTTTTTTTTTGTATTTTTCAGTAGAGACGGGGTTTCACCGTGTTAGCCAGGATGGTCTTGATCTCCTGAGCTCGTGATCCGCCCATCTCGGCCTCCCAAAGTGCTGGGATTACAGGCTTGAGCCACCGCACCTGGCCGAGGAAATTTTATATATTTAAATGTATATGGGAAATTTTCAAAGTCCGAAAACTAATGAGACCCTGCCAAAATAACACAAAAACCTCCACACAAAGGTAACTTCAGGTCCAGTTGCCTTCACTAGTAAATTCTACCAAGCTACTACTCATTCTACACAAACACTTTTAGATTCCTGCCTCATTCTAAAAGGCTAGAACTACCCAAACACACCAAAAGATACCAAAACACGACATGCACATTATAAGAAAACTGCAGACCAATATCTTACATACACAAATATATGCAAAAATACTTCATAAAAATGTGGCAGATCAAATACAATACCTGAAAAGAGTAAGACACCATTTTCAAGTAGGGTTTGTAACAGGAATACAAAATTGCATTAAAAACAGAAAATCAATGAAGATAATTCAATATACATATGCCTTTATAATGCTTTGCTTTACCACGCTTCACAGGTACTGTGTTTTTTATAAATTGAAGGAAGTCTATGGATGCCATTTTTCCAATAGAATTTCTTCACTTTGCGTCTCTCTCACGTTTCAGTAATTCTCGCAACGTTTCAACGTTTTTCATTATTGTAATATCTGTTACAGTCACCTATGATAAGTGATCTTTGATGTTAATAATGTAATTGTTTTGAGGCACCATGAACTACACCCTTATAAGACAAGGAACTTAATAAATGTGTGTATTCTGACTACTCCATAAACCAGCAGTTCCCCCATTTATCTCCCTCTCTTTGAGCCTCCCTATTCCCTGAGATGCAACAATACTGAAATTAGGCCACTTAATATCTTTACTGGCCTTTAAGTGTTCAACACATACCTCTCACTTTAAATAAAAAACTAGAAATAATTAAACTTAGGGAGGAAGGCATGTCAAAGGCCAAGATAGGCTGAAAGTTGACCTCTTGCACTAAAGTTGACCAAGTTGTAAATGAGAAGGAAAAGTTCTTGAAGGAAATTACAAGTGAACCCACGACTGATATGAAAGCAAAACAGACTCCATATTTCTCCATATTAATATGGAGAAAGTTAGAGTGGTCTGGATAAATTAAACCAGTCATAACACTTCCTTAAGCCAAAACCTAATCTAAAGCATGGCCTTAACTCTCTTCAAGTGTATGAAAGCTGAGAGAAGTCAGAAAACTGCAAAAGAAAAGTTGGAAGCTAGCAGAGGTTGGTCCATGAAGTTTAAAGAATGAAGCCATCTCTATAACATAAAAGTACAAAGTAAAGCCACAAGTGTTGATGTATTATAGAAGATGCAGCAAGTTATTACTATCTAGAAGATTCAGCTAAGATCACTGATGAAGGTAACTATACTAAACAGATTTTCAATGTAGACAAAACATTCCAATAGACTTCTATTAGAAGAAGGTGCCATCTAGGACTTTCACAGCTAGACAGAAGTCAATGCCTGGCTTCAAAGCTTCAAAGGACAGTGTGACTCTCTTGTAAGGGTTTAATGCAGCTAGTGACTTTAAGTTGAAGTCAATGCTCATTTACTATTCTGAAAAATCCTAGGACCCTTAAGAATTAAGCTGAATCTACTCTGCCTGTGCTCTACAAATGGAATAACAAAGCCTAGATGACAGTACATCTGTGTACAGAATGGTTTACTGAATATTTTATGCCCACTGTTGAGACCTACTGCTCAGAAAAAAAAAAAAAAAAAAGATGTATTTCAAAATATTACTGCTCACTAACAATGTGCGTGTCACCCAAGAGCTCTGATGGAGAAATACAGGGAGATTAATGTTTTTATCCTTGCTAACACATATCCATTTTGCTGCCTATGGATCAAGGAGTCATTTAGACTTTCAAGAAAGTCTTGTTATTTAAGAAACACATTTTGTAAGGCGATAGTTGCCACAGATAGTGATTCCTCTGATGGATCTGGGCAAAGTAAATTGAAAACCTGGAAAGGATTCACCATTCTAGATGCCATTAAGAACATTCATGATTCATGGGAAGAGATAAAAATATTAACATTAACAAGAGTTTGGAAGAAGTTGATTCCAACCTCATGGATGATGTGGAGAGGGTTAAAGACTTCAGAAGAAGTAGTTAACTGCAGATGTGGTAGAAACACCAAGAGAACTAGAATTAGAAGTAGAACCTGAAGATGTGACTGAACTGCTACAATCTCATGATAAAATCTGAATGGATGAGAAATTGCTTCTTATGAATGAGCAAATAAAGTGGTTTCTTGAGAAGGAAACTACTCCTGATGAAGATGCTGTGAACATTGTTGAAATGACAACAAGGGATTTAGAATATTACATAAACTTAGCTGATAAAGCAGCAGCAGGGTTTGAGAGGATTGACTCTAATTCTGAAAGAAGTTCTACTGTGGATCAAATGCAATCAGACAGCATTGCATGACACAGAGAAATCTTTTGTGAAAGGAAGAGCTCATTGATGCAGCAAACTTCATTTTTGTCTTATTTTAAGAAACTGCCACAGCCACCCCAACTTTTAGCAATCACCATCCTTATCAGCCAGCAGCCATCAATACTGAGGCAAGACCCTTTACCAGCAAAAAGACTGTAACTCACTGAAGGCTGAGATGATCATTAGCATTTTTTAAGTAATAAAGTATTTTTATGTTAAGGTATGTGCATTTTTTTTTTAAAGAAATAATGCGACTGTACCTTAACAGGCTACAGTAAAGTGGAAATATAACTTTTATATGCAAAGGGAAAGGAAATAAAATTTGTGTGACTTGCTTTATTGTGACATTCACTTCATTGCAGTGGTCTGGAACCAAACCTGCAATATCTCCAAGATATGCCTATAATTAACAACTACTGCACAATCCAAAAGAAAAGAGTAGAGACATTTGTTTTAAAGCAGGATAACAGAAAAAAGAAAGAAGCAGGGAAAGACAGAGGGAGAAGGGTAGAGATTTCAGGTTGAAACTTTATGACTACCTTATTAAACTTTATCCTTCCCTTATCTCACAAAAGAAAAATTCTCTTTCTATAGCAAAAAAAGATAAGCTCAGCAAAGGGAGGTTTTCAGTACAATCTCTACATGTTTGAGTAAAACATTCCTGTCCCTAGGTGATTACTTTTGCCTATCATCACCGGATCCTGCATTGGCAAAGAGGTAGTAGCAATTATTGGTTCTGAAATCACCTATAATAAAATGAAATGTAAATACAGTGATATTTCTAGACAAATAAAAAGCCTATTAGAGAAATAAATACAGCCTTACGCTTTCTTAAAATACAGACAATACTTAAAGATCATACTAAGTAATATACTAAAAATACTAAAAGTAGCTTTTGTATCCTCCATTACAAGAAGCTTGACAGAGATTCTTTTGATTCCCTAGATCTTCCTATTTAGCAGGCAGGAACTTCTTGTCCTTCTCTGCTATGTTTTTAATAGAGCAGAAGCCAAAAAACTCTGCACTGTTTACTTCCTTATTTGTCCAACAAATCATCATCAATGAGGTCAGAAGCAAACTGAACAACCCTGAAAGGAATGTTTATTAACTAACAGTGTTCCAGGCCAGTTTAGAGAGCCCATAGTATTCATAGTACAAAAACTAGGATGTGGCTGTTTCAAGAATTGAGCAACTACTAATTTTTCTAAACTTGGTTCCTTTCTGGAGCCAAAGGATAAGTTAAGTCTCTGTAGATACTAAAACTGCACAAGATTTTTATCAGCTAATCTTAACCAACTGAGTACGTCACTAAAGACAGCTTTAAAATATATAACTGTTTTTAGCTTATTAATTGTATAGAGTTGCCTGTGCCTGTTGTTTTGCTTTCCCTTCACAAAATAATAAACGCCTTATGATAAATATCTGAAACAAACAAAAAAGCTCTAAAATTACCTATGCCTCCCTCATCCTATGAGGTTAAAATACAGAATTCACTCCTAGAAATGGCACACATACATACATATATATACACATACATACATATATATACACACACACATATACTTTTATTGGTAGCTTTTCAAAGTCTGGTAAGAGATTAGTTACGTGTTTTGTTTATACTCCAAAATATATTCAATTTCAAACATACCAATCATTTATTTGCAAGTATCATCATCAATCAAGTAAGCAATAACAATGTACAAGGCTTAGAAGCAGATTTGTCATATTTTAAAAAGTGGAGCTCAAAGCAATTCATTTTAAGTTAACTTTACATTTACAAACTCAAAGAAGGCAGTGCAGGTCTGGTTTTTTTTTTTAGCTACCCAATATCTAATAAATATGAATACCTAGTAAAAGATGATAACTGTGATAAAATGAAAATGAGAGCAAATCACTGAAAAATGTATTATTTCTTATTTCTTCCTATAAAAGATGCACCAAATTCAATTCCACAAGTTTTGTATTGTACAACTATTCTGTTCTTTGTCACTATGAAACTTACTGTGGAAGATTTTTAAAAAATGTCATACTATAAGCAACAGAGTCCCTTTTCAGTTTAAATAACAAAACGCATCAGACCTTAAATATCCAAATGAGCGTTACCCTCCAAAGTCAATACCCTGGGAGATAATATAGATGTTCAACTATTCACATTTCTTTCAAAGCCAGATTACAGGTCACACAAGAAAATTGGCAATTATATAGTATTTACACCATAAGGAAGTTATTTTCAATACAAATCTCCTTGTTCCTTATATATAATTGCTTATTAATAACACTTTTTATTATCTAGCCCCCTCTTCTCCTCAAAATACACTGTTAATAAATATTGGCTATCAATATCAAAATATTTCTGATACAGTTTAATGCTAGTTAATGCTATCATTTGTAAGTGCACGGTTTCCCAAGATGCCAACTTAAATTTATATGTGAGTTCAAGTACATTTCATTTTTTAAAGTCTCATTACATCATGGATCTATTTTACATGAAAGAAGTCCCTAATCCAAAGAGCTAACAATCTTTAACTGAGTAAAAAAAAAACAAGAAAAAAAATTAGAGTAATAACTGGCATAAGCCTATATTCTTTTCGTGAAAGTTTCCCGTATGTACTTGAATTTACCCTAATAACCAATCAAAGTTTCATACCATTTACAGCTTTTTCAATCAACTCTTCACAAGCATCAAAATCACCCTTCAACACCAGCTTGTCATGAATATCTGTTAACATGGGATGTTCCAGTGCAATCTTGGTTTTCTTTTGCAGTGACTCAAAAGCTTCTGTATAGTTGTGTTGTCTGAAGTGTTTTAGGCAAAGGCGAATAGCTTCCTGTTCACGGTACTACTAGAACACAGAGTAAGTATGGAAAGAAGAGATTTGGTTAGATGATACTGTAGGAAACAGTTAACAACAGTAAAAATAACTAATCTACACTGAGCATTTATTAACACTATGTCCCAAGCAGTGTACTAACCTGATTCATTAGGTATCATTATTTGGCTCTTTTAACTAGCAAAACTAAAACTTGGCCTGTTCCAAACTTGTCCAAGGTTACAAAGTATGTAGCCAAAAGTTATTAAACCAAACCTAATTCCAGAGTCTCAACTTTGAAGAAAGGGAGAACACCTATTTCTTAAACTCCACTTAATATTGTAAAAATTATAACTCCATAGTGTCTATTAATCCCATTACAATGCAGGTACTGAGAGCACAAAAAACATGAAATAATTCACATACAATTATATTATGCTTTCTATTTTTGGTTTTTAAGCTATTACTTGAATGACAAGTATCAAGTATACAGATACTTCAAATTTACAAACATGTGTTATGACTCAAAAATCATCAAAAACAGACTAAATTTAATTTTTTTTTTTTTTTTGAGACAGGGTATTGCTCTCTCTCCCAGGCTGGAGTGCAGTGGCGTAATCTCAGCTCACTGCAACCTCTGCCTCCTGGGTTCAAGCAATTCTCCTGCCTCAGCCTCCTAAGCAGCTGAGCTTACAGGCACATGCCACCATGCCCAGCTAATTTTTGTATTTTTAGTAGAGACGGGGTTTCACCATGTTGGTCAGGATGGTCTCGAACTCCTGACCTCAGGCAATCCACTACCTCGGTCTCCCAAAGTGCTGGGATTACAGGTGAGAACCACTGTGCCCGGCCCAATTTAATTGTTTTCTAAGCCTGCACTACCTCATCTATTAAGCAGCTATAAAGTAGACATCTCAATTAACTGGAATCCAAAAAGCAGGCACTTAATTTATTAAAAATTTCCCCTAATAGGACAGATGCCAAAAATACAATCTTATAAAAAGGATTTTTTTTAAAATCTCAACTTCAGGAGTATGTTCTGGGACTACGTCAAATTTCCTAACTATACCACTATTCAAACAAACAGATGACATGCTAATCAAACAACATGATAATCAAACAACAATGTTGCATGATAATCAAACAACAATGATTTACTTATAGGCATTACCCTTTAATGAGGCAAGAAAATAAAATGTATTTAAGAAGATGTATAAGATCTGAAACACAAATCAGTTGATAGCTGACTTCTTAACTAATAAAAGGTCATTAAACATCTAATCCTTACACATTATAATTAACTATTAATTAATAACTTAATTATAATTAATTAACTATAACTTACTCTTGGCCTCTAAAAAAGATTTATCGTAACTACCATGTAACAATATATATTACAGTTATATTAAACAGCAATATTTTTTTAACCCTGTTGACTACTTTAGGAGTCTAAATCACATCGACATCTTAAATTTTCCATCAGACTGCAAAACTATCCCACTAAAAACTATGTTTTAAGTATTTATATGAATACAAGTAAAAAAAACAAAATTCAGAGTCAAATGGGTATAATATAAAAGCAGACTGTGGAGCCAAACTGCCTGAGTTCATACACTGGCTCAAGCACTTTACAGTTGTGTGATCCTAGGCAAACTATTTAATCTCTCTGTGCTTCATTTCTTCATCTATAAACTAATGGGGATAGTAAGTGCACCTGTCTCATAGAGTGATAATGACAAAGTGAGTTATTAGGATCGCTTAAAAGCTGGCAGACTGGAAGTGCCTAATAAAACGTTAGCTAACTGTTATTATTATTTTGAATATTTTAAATTATTCTCAATGAATAAGAGATTGACATATTTCTCCTTTTATAGCCATTAAAGTCAGGATTTAAAATACAGTCCTACCTTGCTATACCAGTTGAGACAAGGTTGTACTACATCAGGATCATCAATGCCACTAAGTTCAACATACCAGATGCTAAAGTTAAAGCTGGGTCCCCAGGACAAGAGTGGAACTTTAAGAAGAAGAAACAAAAAGAAGAAGAAAAATATTAACACAGTTCAAATAAAACTTTAGCAAAGTAAAAGCACTATTCAACCTTATAAGGATTCATTGAACAAATTTTCTGGGCATCTTTTATATGACTAGCATGGTGCTAAGGCTACAACAGTAAAACGAAACAGATGACCCATGCCAACATAAGATTTCCTTAGTTAATAAAAACACTGTAAGATAAATTAAAAATGTTCATATGTCTACCCCCAAATAAATGCCACCAGAATTAGATGATTTAACAGGTAAATTTTACCAAATGTACAATCAGCAAAAAATTACTTCAGAATTTAACCTACATCAGAACACTGAAAGAGACTGAAAGTTCAATTATTTATCAGTGGCATAACCCTGAAATCCAAATCAGAAGAAAAAAGACTTAAGGCCAATTGCAGCTATGAATATATATTTAAATACAAATTAAAAGGAGAAAAGTTGCAAAAAAAATTCAATTAGATTTTCATTGTAACCAGATAGATCTCACTCCAGGAATGGAAAGATGATAGTTCAATAAATAATAGGAGCTGTATTAACATAATGTACCACGTTAACAAAATAAAAGAAAAAACACATTTGATAACTTTAATACATTATTATTTTTAAACCCTCAATGTATAAGCAATATAAGGCAATAAAAAATTTCCTTACCTACATTTTTTTTAAAAAGCATCAAAAACCTTAAAAATTAAACCTAATGGGAAAATATTAAGTATTCAAGTCAGAACAAGACAAACAAGTCCAATATCTCTACTATTTGACACTAATCAGAGGTCTCAGCCAGCGCAGTTAGGAAACAAACAAACAAACAAATTAAGAAAAACGAATTGTAATTTAAAGATGACCTGTCTACCTAAAAAAATTCAAGAGAGCCAGGAGCAGTAGCTCACACCTGTAATCCCAGCACTTTGGGAGGCTGAGGCAGGAGATCACTTGAGGCCAGGAATTCAAAACCAGCCTGGCCAACACAGTGAAACTCCGTCTCTACTAAAAATAGAAAAAATTAGCCAGGCATGGTGGCATGCGCCTATAATCCCAGCTACTCGGGAGGCTGTGGAAAGAGAATCGCTTGAACCCAGGAGGCAGAGGGTGCAGTGAGCTGCCATTGCACCACTGCACTCCAGCCTGGGCAACTGAGTAAGACTGTCTCAATGTAAAAAAAACAAAAAACAAAAAAACAAAAAACATATATATATATATATATATATATATATATATATTTTCAATTGAAAAACTTTTTATTTGTAAACAAGGTAAACACACAAAAATAAACTTTTCCTATACCTACAATAACCAATTAGAAAATATAACTCAAAATTAAGTCCTATTTATAATGGCAAAAAGCTGAAAATATCTCAGAATAAACTTAAAATACACAATATTTATAAGAAAATATAAAATTGTAGTGAATAATTGAATACATGAAAGAACATACTATGTTCCTATATAGGAAAACTCAACGTTGTAAATGTGTAGTTTTCTCCAATTAATTATAAATTTAACATCATGTCAATCAAAATCCCAATGGTCTTTCCAGAGGTCCCATGTAGTCAAAACTATTTTTTTTTTTTAGTAACAACACTAGTTATTTTTCAAAATAACTATTTTTCAAAATAACATAATAAACAGTTTTCTAGCCTTTTAATAATAGCACCATTGCACTAATGGCACAAAAGCAATGGTGTATAAAATTTCTGGCACCTGGGTACCAAACTAATGGCACCAAACAGTACTAGTAGTGCTCAGTAAGTACAAATTGCACTGTACTCCTCACCACCATACACTGGCAATAAAAATAAATAAATAAATATAAAATAAAAAAAAATTTTACCGATGGCATGGAAAATTTTATTAAACTCCCATCATTAAGTACACATCTTTTTAATATCCTGTGTGACAAAATGAGAATTGCATATAAAGCATTTTTGTTGTATACCAAAGCACAATGGTTATCTCAAGGAAAGGACCTGTACAATTATTCAAGTTGTTAGTTTAAAAACCAATTTATTTTTCATGGGTTGCCATTTTATTCTTGAAAGAAAAACAGACAACCTATGATTGTTTAGATTTGGGTATTTGCCAAACATTTACATGTCATTTCAAGGAAAATAATTAATGATATTTGCTGTCAAGGATAAAAACCAAACTTTCAAGAGAAAAATTAGAATTTTGGAAGATAAGTATCCACCACTGTGAACTTAACTGATTCCCAACGCTTAGATTTTTTAAAATGAGATTACTTGTGATATTAATAAACGTGATTTTTAAAATATTATATAATGAAGTGTTTCAACATTTGGGAGATCTGTATCATCAATGAATGTTACAAAATCACACCTGGCTAAAAAGTCCAAGATAGACCAGTGAATTTTAATGTAGCAATAGATTCACTGATGCAGTTTCAGAATCAATAATGCAACTATCTTTAAGAAACTAACACTTGTAGAGTTTTGACGAAGCATCAAAATAGAATATCCAGAATAGCTGATACCAGGCTTAATGATTTCCAATATCCGACTGAATAAGGAAGACATATGGGGTACGATACTTTTATGTATTTTTGTCATCTAAAACAGGGGTTCCAAATGCCCAGGCCCAAACCTGTACGGGTCCATGGCCTGTTAGGAACCCGGCCACACAGCAGGAGGTGAGCAGCGGATGAGGGAGCATTACCGCCTGGGCTCTGCCTCCTGTCAGATCAACACTGGCATTAGATTCTCAAAGGAGTGCAAACTCTGCTGTGAACTGCACATGCAAGGGATCTAGGTTGCACACTCCTTATGAGAATCGAATGCTTGATGATCTGAGGTGGAAAAGTTTCATCCCAAAACCATCTCTCTGCCACACCCTGCCCCTACTTCTGGATCCATAAAAAAATTGTCTTCCACAAAACTGGTTGCTGGTGTCAAAAAGGTTGGGGACCACTGATATAAAGGAAGCTGTGTGAATAAGAACACAGGCAGTAGCAACCAGTCATGAGAATGTATGAAGTACTGCTGGGATATTTAATATGCCTTTGTTTATGTATGTAAACCACACACATTTCAAAAAGTTTTTTTTAACAACAAATATTAAATTATCATTATTGTTTTAGTGTTTATTTCTTTATGCAGCAGTGTCATTTAAAAGTTTATCTAGTAAATCACATAGCAATAACCATCAAGTAGTATAAGAGTCAGAATAAAATATGATTCTAAACTCAAAAAGCACCAAGAATATAGTCTATATATGTCACCAGACATAAAATATTAGAGATTTCCAGGTCCAAGTCTCATTAAGAATTCATTTATTGGTCCTGGTGCAGTGGCTTACGTCTGTAATCCCAACACTTTGGGAGGCGGAAGCAAGAGGATCACTTGAGCCCAGGAGTTCAAGACCATCCTGGAAACATACTGAGACCCTATCTCTACAAAAAAAATTAAAAATCAGCTGGGCATGATAGTATGTGCCTGTAGTCCTGGCTACTCGGGAGGCCAGATGGAAGGATCACTTGAGCCCAGGAGTTCAGTGTTACAGTGAGCTATGACCACACTACTAAATTCTAGCCTGGGTAACAGAGAAAGACACTGTCTCTTAAAAAACAAAACAAAACAAAAACCTTTTAAAACACTTGCAGTGAAATTTATTCTGTTACCCAATGGTTCAACAGAAATATTTCTAGAATAAAATTAGTTATAATTTTTAATACCTTTAAAGAATACCTTTAGAGGAAGGAGGTAAATCATGAAGTTATCTCACCAAAGGGCATCATATATTACAGATGAATAAACAATATAATTAATTTTCAAGACTAAAAGGGAATGTAAAAAATGAGCAGAATCATGTCCACTCACTTCAAATGCCAGTGATTTTTGATATCATTAACAATACTAATAATGCATATAGAATACTATAAGAAATCTAAAAGTGAATTAAAGCTCCAGGCACATGTTTTTGTTCCCTAATAAAAGACGCCTCCCTCATCAAATAAAAGAACTAGAAACTCCTAATACATATCCCAAGGCTAGCAGTTTGTTTTCTAGGATTCAGCTTTTCCCCACAGGACAATCAGACATGAATATAATCAACATCCCTGTGTGTCACCTTTTTTCATAAAAAGGCCAGCCTGGGCAAGACAGCAAGACTCAGTTTCTAGAAAAAAATTGTTTTTAAAATTAGCCAGGTGTGGTGGTGTGCTACTAGGGAGGCTGAGGTGGGAACATGGCTTGAGCCCAGGAGCTGGAGGTTGCAGTGAGCTCTAATTGTGCCACCTGAGCAACACGGCAAGCCCCTGCCACTGCTCACACCCGTAATCCCAGCACTTTGGGAGGCCAAGGCGGGTGGATCACCTCAGGTCGGGAGTTCAAGACCAGTATGACCAACATGGAGAAACTCTGTCTCTACTAAAAATACAAAATTAGCCGGGCATGGTGGCGCATGCCTGTAATTCCGGCTACTTGGGAGGCTGAGGCAGGAGAATTGCTTGAACATGGGAGGTGGTAGGTTGCCATGAGCCGAGACCGTGCCATTGCACTCCAGCCTAGACAACAAGAGCGAAACTCTATCTCAAAAAAAAAAAAAAAAAAGAGGTTCTGAGAGATCCTAAAAATTCAAGATTAACTATTCTGAAATAGTGCATCTACTATTCTACTACAGATTTAATGACATAAGTATACTTAGCACAGTAACTGGCACATACTAAGTGTTCAATAATTGTTAGCTGTTATCTATTATTATTATATTAATTTTCCTCTTAATAGTACACTTCTAAAATGTCACTTTTCCACATGCTCTCCTAAAGGGCTTCCTGGACTTAATACTCAGACTTCATGCTCAGAATTCACGCTACATCCAGCCAGAGCAAAAGCCGCTCTCTGAAGTCTCCACAATCATCCAGGCTGCAGCTGACTCCTTTACAAAAATCCACATCCCTCCATTTACCAAAAACCAAGACTCCCCCTGAATCCTTCCAAGACCCTGTACCTCTTTTTGCCCTCACCTACCCCTGATTTCCTCATACAGCAGTTATTGTGACTATGAATCCAAATGTAAACCCTTCGAGCCATCTGTAACCAATACCCTCATCCCATTCTACTTTATGTTTACTTTCCTCTGATCTAGTCTCCTGCTGAGGTTTCCCTTTCCAAACTTTAACTTGCCCTTGGGAATCCAGTCTCCCAATTAATAACTCACCTCTGTTACTAAATTTTTCTTTTACCTCTAGGTCTTATCTAAAACCAAGCTTCTTTCTAAGGCCAACTCTCCTTCTACACTAATTCCCATCATAGTCCCTAAAATACTACATGTAAGAAGGCATGTAAACACAAGCTTTAAAAATATAAGTATAAAAATGCACAAAAGAGATATCCAAAATGAAATCATTTCTTCCATAAATGCTCTCTTAAATTAAAACCCCAGATCCACAAACTAGAACAGAACTCAAGAAAATATCCAATATAGCTACCTATCCTACCATTAGACAGAAAAAGCATTAACATCCTCATTTTATACAAAAAGTAACTTAAGAAAGTAAAATTTACCTGAAGGAAGGCAGTCCAATGATATCAGTTCAGCTTTGCTGGTACTCTGAATTACCCACAACAGATCTTAAAACTTAACCCCTGCCACACAGTAGAAATGTGGGCTATTTTCCTTGTTAACAATTTATGACCAAACTTACTTCAATTTGCTTTAAGCAAAACTTAAATAAGCTATATTCATTATAAATGAAAATTATTATAGCTACATGTCAATAAACAACTTGGAGATGATCTGTCATTGTGTTAGCCTTGCTTCTATTCTCCTCCATTACTGTGAATAATTGAAGGCTGACTAAATTTAGAAATTGTGCCGTATAGGCATTAACTTGTTTTTTAAATACAGCAAGATCTTTCAAACATGTCACTATAGAACACAGATGTAAAATACTCAAAGGCTTTTTTTCTTTTAAGTCAAATTCCAACAATTTACCTGAACCAAATAAATGTCTGTGCTAAATTACCACCAAGAGAGAGCTATACATCATTCAGGTCCTCTACTGGAATAACTTTTGAAGAAAATACGACAAACTACAACTACTGACCTAACATATGGCCTTTTAGTTCCATATTTCTTTATATTACTTAAAACAAAAAGTTCTTAAGAGAATGTTGGGAAAGGGTTGGGAAGCAGATACTGCTGACTGGTATTAACATCTTTTAGAGAAAAGTAAGACATACTAAGTTATCTATATATTAATATTCTAAATAGAAAATGGGCTAATAAGTGTCTACTATTATTTGGAAAGCTCCAATTAACATTTTGCCAAATACCATAAAACTAACCCTAGATCAAGTAAAAGACATCATTATGCCCTATAATTAAAAAGGTCATGGGAGAAATGGGTGGCTGTTGATGAAAGGGTAAAAAGTTTCAGTCAAACAGGAAGAATAAGTTCTACTGTAGAACTTATCTACTGTTCTACATCTAGAATGAGATCTACTGCACAGCATGGTGACTACAGTAATAACAACTGAAAATTGCTCAGAGAGTAGATCTTAAATGTTCTCACCACAAAAAAATCTTAAGTATGTGAGGTGAGGGATATGTTAATTAGCTCAATTCAATAATTTCACAATATATTCATACGTCAAAACATCACATTGTAAACCATAAATATATATATAATTATTTGTCAATTATACCTTAGTAAAGCTGGGGGGAAATTTTTTAAGTGCACATATTCAACTACTCAGCAAAAAAGAAAAGAAAGGGGAAAAAAGGCTGACAGAGCTAGAAAAGATTCCCATTTCCACTGCTTGTATACTTGAAATATAAAATCATGAAATTGTTAAAGCTATGCAAAGGTCTTTAGGAACTGGTAAATCTAAATACTGATGAAAACATTACTCACTACAAAAGAAGGAAATAACCAAAAGTTAAATTTATTTTTAAAATTTGCTTGCTCATAAATTCTTATAAGAAAATAGAATATAGGTTTTTATTTATAAGTATTTATTATAACAGAAATTATAATACTACTAAGTGACATATTAGAATCCAACTGTTCCAAAAACAGTTTCTGTATATAAGCAGTCTTTCTTAAGACCTCAAATATTCTTTTGCCCAACAGAACTATCTGAGTCACAAAACAAAACGGCAGCAACTCTTGACAGATTGGCAAACAATGACTCTGTTTGTTCCAGAAGAGTAATTATTCTCCCAAATCAAAATGTGGAATCTGGCTTTTATTATTATTCTTCAAAGTATCTAATTCACTTTAATCCCCATATTAATATAATATTCTCAAAAGTATGCAATATGGTTATAAATTAGAAGATTTGTTTTTTTTTTTTTTTTGAGATGGAGTCTCGCTCTGTCTCCCAGGTTGGAGCGCAGTGGCGTGATCTCGGCTCACTGCGAGCTCTGCCTAATGGGTTCACGCCATTCTCCCGCCTCAGCTCCCCAAGTAGCTGGGACTATAGGCGCCCATGCCCAGCTAATTTTTTTTTTGTATTTTTAGTAGAGATGGGGTTTCACCGTGTTAGCCAGGATTTAAGTCCTCAACTTCCCTACCTTCTAAATAATAAATTCTAAAGGAAACAAAATCACCTGAAAAATACTCATTTTGAGGATGCATTATAAATACTTTTTTAAGCTAAAATACTTGCTAAAGAAATACATGCCTTAAGGTAATATTTTTCAAACAGTGATTTATAACCTATCAATGGGTTATTAAATAAATTTAATGGGTCTGACCAGCATTTAACTAAAAAATATAAATAAAATAAAAGAACATAACAGATAATAACCATAACATACTGCCTTAAGGATTTTATCAGTATTTGGTTTTAGAATACTATTGTTTTAGTATAAGTGATAAACCTTCCATAAAATTAAGGCAATCAAATCACTAGATCCCATAAAATCTAAGAAAACTTTCAAATGAGAAAACATATGGAAAAGATTCCACTTGAAATAACTGCCATTTAGTAATGAATTTATATAAAGCAGAAGTCAGCAAACTTCTCCTGTAAAGGGCCAAAGAGTAAATTTAGTGGGCTCTGTGGACTATGTGGTCTCTTGCAACTACTCAAGTCTACTTCTGTAGCACAAAAGCAGACACAGACAATACGTAAACAAACCAGTGCAGCAATGTTCCCATAAAATTGTATTTAAAAAAACGAGGGGCCTGCACGATTTGGTCTATGGGCTATAGTTTGCTGACTAATGATACCAAGAATTTGTTTCTATTCCCAAATGCTAAAACCTTACCTATTTTAATGAATCGACAAGGAAACATCTGTTCGTCAATTTTATGCTTCAAGGTGAATGTTTCTTTGTTATAATCATTCTTTAAGCCACTGTAGGAAAAAAAAAAAAATAAGGCTGTTAAATCTGACTTCATAATTTAGTAAATGTACTAGAACACGAACTAATGCATACTCAGGTTTTAAGTTCAAACTAATGCTCAAAATATTATGACCAAGACAATATAAACAAGTAGTTAAACATGGGCATATAGGTCAAAACTAGCACATTCAAATCAACAGCATTATAACTGGATTCTCTGAATTACATGAGAATTAATGAAAAATGTTCAGTATTATAAAGAATATAGCTACAGTGCTTAAAAATGTGTGACAGGGCCTAGTGTCCTGAATGGATAACTGAATATAACAAAATTTTCAAATGGTAAGAAGGAAATTAAAAAACAATTCACAGTCAAATCCAACAACTTAAACAAAACCACATATTAGAATTCGCCGAAGAATTTAGTTATTTAATTTTGAGATGCCAATGTTTCCTTTATAGTTCAAAAAATTTTCAAAGCCAGCCTTACTCTAATAGCATCTGCTTTATCCTAAATAAAAATAAATGCATATCACCTCTCTACTTAAACAACTAGGACTGACACAAGGATTTATGGGAAAGTCACTCACCCTCAGGTTGCTATTATATTTCCTGAAATACTTTCATGACTGAAATCAAATACAGTATAGAGTATTTGCTTATATAAAATATTATGTTAATGGGCCATACCATATCACAAATACATTCTTTGTTTTTTTTTTTTGAGACAGAGTCTTGCTGTGTTGCCCTGGCTGGAGTGCAGCGGCGTGATCTCGGCTCACTGCAACCTCCGACTCCCAGGTTCAAGCGATTCTCCTGCCTCAGCCTCCCAAGTAGATGGGATTACAGTTGCCCACTACCATGCCCAGCTAATTTTTGTATTTTTATTAGAGACAGGGTTTCACTATGTTGGCCAGGCTGGTCTTGAACTCCTGACCTTGTGATCCGCCTGCCTCAGCCTCCCAAAGTACTGGGATTACAGGCGTGAGCCACTGTGCCCAGCCATCACAAATATATTCTAAATTTCCATGGTTTCATTTGTCCATTCTATTAGCTATCTGATTTTCATTTGCTGGGCAGCAAATTAACACATTCATTCCTGGTTGTCTAATATTATTAAAACTCAAATTTACTGAGCTCCTTCCAAGTGACAGGCATGCATCTTTCAATTTATAAAACATTCCTCTTTTTAGTCTCCAACTTACAGTAAACCACTGCTTCTGGATTAAGGCAATTAATCTTAGCCTTTTGCAAAGAGCCTGTATTTTTTTACAGCAAAGATTATAGCAAAAAAAATTATTAAAGCTGAAAATATTTCTGAAGTCATTAACAGCTCAAAAATACAATTAAAAAAGGAAGAAACAAAAAAGTTTGATTCTTCTTTGGTAAAAATATTAACTAGGGTCTGTTGGTTTAAAAAAAAGAAAGAAAGAAAGAAAGCTAACTCAACCCACAGTATTAAACTAAGGCATTAGGAATAGAAGAGAAGGAATACTCTTTTCTCCTTTGAAAGAAAAATCAAACCATGCAGATTAGCTACAAAGAGACTAAGACTACATTTTGTTTAGAAGACAGCTCTCTTCCCCATAACCATAACTCACCTGGACAACAGCTCTGTCATATTCTCTTCATTCATGCCACCAAAGACTTTAAATTTCTTCAAATTGCAAACATGAGTTTTCTCATATTTTCCAAATGTGATATTCTGAACTATAGCAGGCCTTTCGAGTTTTAGAATCAAGTACTAAAAACAGAAACAACCAAATTTTATCCTCTTCTGTTTAAAACAAATGTTAGACAACTTTAAAACTATTGCCAGTTAACAGGAGAATGTATAAGGTTCATCCTTGTCCATCCTGTACTAGCAGATTTTTTTTAAAGTTATTGAATAGTACATAACAGCCTTTTAAAGGTTATCCCACCAGAACCACTTTTCACTCCAGTAGATCCCCAAAACTACATTATCCCCAACACTGCAGGTGAAGGGGGAAAAAAAGAACTAGTGAGATAACTTCTAATCAAAGAATGGTATTCAATAAAAGATATAACCAGACTATGCAAAACCAAATAAAACAAGATTAGAATACAAAAATAGCAATTACATATTCCTATGGACTCTACTTCAATAACTAAATCAACGTTTCAAAGCAGCACTAAAATTTTTAGATCTAGAAGCAAAGATTTACTAATCAACCCTGCCAAGTTTACAAATTTAAAACCCACATCTATTCTAGATATGTCTAATGTAGCTCGTTTTCCTACTGCACATTGGATAAAATGGGATCAATTAAATAGAGAACAATTTACATCATGCAGACAGTTCCCTATTATAAAAATTAAGAGGAAAATCACCACTGCTTGAACACATGCTGGAAAAGCTATTCAGAAAAACAATTCAGATGTTTTGTTGGAGAGACGTCATGCTTCATGATATTGGATGATAAAGGTGGTAAGAATAAACTTGCTGGTCCTGCTGCCTCTTATCACACACAAAAATTAACTCAAAATGGATAAAAACTGATCCAACATCAATCCTTTAGGACTGAAGACCTGGCCGGGTGCAGTGGCTCACACCTGTAATCCCAGCACTTTGGGAAGCCAAGGGGGGTGTGGATCACAAGATCAGGGGTTCGAGACCAGCCTGGCCAACATGGTGAAACCCCGTCTCTACTAAAAATACAAAAATTAGCTGGGCATGGTGGCAGGTGCCTATAATCCCAGCTACTCAGGAGGCTGAGGCAGGAGAATTGCCTGAACCACAGAGGCAGAGGTTGCCGTGAGCCAAGATCACGCCACTTCATTCCAGCTTGGATGACAGAGCAAGACTCCAGCTCAGAAAAAAAGAAAGAAAGAAAGAAAAAAAAAAAAAAGACTGAAGACCTAAATATAAGAGCTAAAAATTTAAACATCTTAGACAAAAACTACAGGCAAATCTTCATGACTTTGGATTTGGCAATGGATTCTTAGATATGACAGCAAAAGTACAAACAAAATAAAATAAATTGGATTTCATCAAAACTAAAACTTTAGTATCAAAGGATACTATCAAGAAAGTGAAAAGACACCCTATAGAATGGGAGAAAATATTTGCAAATCATGTATCTGATAAGAGTCTGCTATCTGGAATATATTAAAAATGCCCTTACAATTTAACAACAAAAAGACAAACAACCCAACTTAAAAATAGATAAAGGACCTGAATAGCCCTTTCTCCAAAGAAAGTAAACAAATGGCCAACAGGCACATGAAAAGATGCTTAACATCATTAGTCACCAGGAAAATGTAAATCAAAACCACAAAATACGATTTCACATCCACTAGGATAGCAATAATAATAATAATTTTAAAATGCAAAACAATAAGTGTTGACAAAGCTGTAAAGAAACTGGAACTCTCATGCATTGCTGGCAGGAATGTAAAATGGTAGATATACTGTGGAAAATCATTTGGCAGTGCCTCAAAAAGTTAAACAGAATTACCACATGACCAAGAGCGTCCACTCCTAGGTATAAACCCAAATGAAGTGGAAAAAAAAAAGAAGGTATACACATAAACAGTTGTACATGAATGTTCACAGGGATACTGTTCACAGTAGCCAAACGGTGGAAGCAACCCAGATACAAAAGGTATCTGACTTACCCAGAACAAGTATATGCATAGAGGCATAAAGCAGATTAGTGGTTGTGAAAAGCTGGGCTGAGATCGAAAGGGAGATACGCCTTACCGAAGTTTCTTTGTGGACAATGAAAATATTTTGGAACTAGATGGAGGTGATAGTTGCTCAATTCTGTAAATGCACTAAATGTCACTGAATTATACACTTTAAAATGGCTAACTTTATATTATGTGTGAATTTTACCTCAATAAAAAAAGAATTAAGTTGGTGGTGACAAGAATGGTAATGAAAATAACCCTAATATTTTGTGAGCACTAACTTCTTATTTGGCACACTGCTGAGACTTTTACATGCAATAGCTCACTCACAGTAGTAGTGGGAGGAATATATGAACACAGGTTACTCTCTTCATCCTCATTTTACAGATGAAGAAATACAGTTATACAGTTAATAAATGACAGAGTTGAGATCAAAAATCAGTCATCTGCTTCTGGCTTACACTGTTGGTTGGCTGACCCAACTTCCATTCCCACCCTAGTTCTTCCTAGATACCCTCCAGGCAAGGGTAGACATATGACAAAGGTCAATGAGATGCAAGCAGCAACTTGTAATGGGTTAATTTTTGCTTTCTGAAACAAATGCTACCTCTTCTTCTGCCTCTTTGCTATATGAACAGTTACAACTGCAACAATCACTGTGCAACCATGAAGAGAAATGGCCAAGAGAATCTTAAAGATAACAAACATTAGTGAGCCACTCAACTCTCATCAGCAGCAGCCTACCTCCAGTTTTACTTTTTCATTCACAGCCACTTTAACCTGTATAAATTCCAGCCATATTAACTGTACATATTTTAGTACGTTTCTCCACAAGATACAGACTTAAAGAATATTCATGATAGTTACATACCAGAAAAAAATAACAGTAGCTCCTTAATATAATGGCATCAAAAAATCCTGTCATTGTTCACAAATCCACAATTGTCTAATTTAAAAAAATGGTTTTTCTAGTTTGAAGTTCAAATAAGGCTCATGAATTATGATTGGTTAATACACCTCTTAAGTAACTTTTAATACACTGGTGTCTCTCAACTGCATTTTTCCCCCTTTAAATTTTTTGCTGAAGAAACTGGGTTGTTTGTCCTTAAGACTTTCCCACAGTCTGGATTTTGTTGACTACACCCCCTACCTCAATGTTTATTTTCTGTAAATTAGTAATTTAATCTTCTCTAGTTTTCTTACGTAGGGAACAACAACCAGAAAACCTATTTGTTTAATCCACTGTAACAGAATCTTCTGTTAGTTGAAGCTAAAAGCATTTCTACTGATTCACTGACCCCAGCTGACCAAAGCTTTAACCACTACTTTATAAGGACTGTTTACTATTAAACTGATATTCTCTAGTCATTAACCTTCTTTATCCCTATTAAATTAATAGGTGTAGTAATGTGTCTTTTGGTAATACAAAGTTTCTTTAAGAATACAACTGCATACTGAACAGATGATATAGGTCTGTTCGCACTCTTTATCTTTGCATATTTAAGATAATATAGGTAGATATTCATATCTATCTTTTTTGTTAACTCACACTCCCTTCATCCCCGTATATCCCCCTTCCTCTCACTCTTCAGTCATCCTTTTAAGTCTTAGACATCACCTTTCCCTGACAATTCATTTAGCATAGCCTTGTAACTGTAATAGTAAAAATGGGCCTTTATACAAATTGTTGTACACTATCCATTATCCCATATACTAAACGCCTAAAACCAATGAAAAGCATGTTTGTACATATATAGTAGTATTAACAACCAAATATCGACAGAATTTTTGTTATTAAAAATAAAATAAAAATCTAGAATATCTAAAGTAAAACATAGTGGTCTGACTGAAGAACATTGTGGGTAAAATTTTAAATGTTTGAATCACATTTTAACTTTATTGGTAAGTTTTTCAACTCCATTTTTTCCAACTCTTCCTTTTTCCTTCTCTTTTCTTTTTTTTTTTTTTGAGACGGAGTCTCGCTCTGTCGCCCGGGCTGGAGTGCAGTGGCCGGATCTCGGCTCACTGCAAGCTCCGCCTCCCGGGTTTACGCCATTCTCCTGCCTCAGCCTCCCGAATAGCTGGGACTACAGGCGCCCGCCACCTCGCCCGGCTAGTTTTTTATATTTTTTTTAGTAGAGATGGGGTTTCACCGTGTTAGCCAGGATGGTCTCGATCTCCTGACCTCGTGATCCGCCCGCCTCGGCCTCCCAGAGTGCTGGGATTACAGGCTTGAGCCACCGCGCCCGGCCTCTTTTTTTTTTTTTTTTTTTTTAAAGACAGTGTCTCACTCTGTTGCCAAGGCTGGAGTGCAGTGGTGAGATAGGGTGTATTAGTTTCCCTGGGTTTCCATAACAAATTGTAACAAATCAATGGCTTAAAACAACAGAAATTTATTTTCTCACGGTTCTGGAGGCTGAAGTCTTAAATTACAGTGTCAGCAGTACCATGCTCCCTTCAAAGGATCACAGAAAGGATCCTTCTTTGCCTCTTCCAGTATCTGGTGGCTCTTGATTTTTTTGGCTTGTGACAGCGTAACTCCTATCTCTGCCACCCATCTTCACATATCTTTCTTCCCTGTATCTCTGTCTTTTCTGTGTCTAGTAAGGTCACTTGTCATTGGATTTACAGGCCACTCTAACCAAAGATGCTCTCGCCTCGAGATCCCTACCTTAATTACATTTACTAACACTTTATTCTAAATAAGGTTACATTCTGAGATGTCACATATCTTGGTAGGGGTGGGGGTGGGGGGAGAGACCATTCGATCTACTGCACAGAGCCAGCCAGGCAAAAAAAAAAAGCAGTGAATGCTTATGAAAATTAGCTCTAGGTACCGCTATTAAAATGTCAGTGTGGTCAGTCACAGCTTAGTAGGCAGGGCAGAAAATGGTATGTGCTGAAAATGAAGAGGCAGGCAGTCACCAGATCATGCAGTTTGTGCAATTACATGGAGTTTGAATTATAAATGCAATGGGATCTACTAAGCACAACAAAAAGCTATGATCTGATTAACATTACACACACATATGCACACAATGTGCATTACAGAGAGTGGATTAAAAGAACTAGCAGACCAGTTAGGATTCTGTCACAATAAACTCAGGAAAGAGGTGAGATGAAGGAGACTTGGACTAGAAGAGTGCGGAGATGGACAAGAGTAGACAGTTTTGACACACATTTTGGAGAAATAATTGATGGGATCTGGTGACAGATTGCATGCAGGGAAAAAAGAGGAGGCATCAAGGATGATGACATAGTTTCTGACTTGAATAACAGGGTAGCTGGTGATATCACTTACTTTGATGGGAAGAACTGGCAAAGAAACAGGAAGTACAAAAATGAGACTAGAAAAGTCCAGATTTTATATCTATGTATATCTGAGGTTATGTAATAAATCACTCCAGTGTCTTAAAACAACAGTGGTTCATGATTTCTCATGATTCTGTGGGTCTGCTAGACAGCTTTTCCATTGGTAGCTCCTGGATTCATTCATGTAGTTGTATTAAGCTGATGGATTGGCTAGGGGTCTGGGCTTAATTGGAGTGGTGAATGGGAAGGCTGGGGCTAACTGGGATTAGGCTTTCAACCTCAAAGAAGCTAGACAGGCTTTCCTCAAGCACAGTTATCTCTAAGTTTCTATAGGCCTTGCTTAGAAGTTGCAATATCACTTCCTTAGACTTCTCTGTTGGTCAAAGAAAATCACAAGACCAACCAAGACTCATGAGGTAAAAGAGCCTGCACCTTCTGCTGGAAGGAGCTGTAATTTGTGGCCATATTAAGAAATTTGGACTCTGCTCTAGGACAAATAGAGAAACATAAAAAGGTTTTAAGGTGTGGAACAATAGCAACAAAATTTGATACCCATTCAGGATTAGAAATTCTCAGAAAACTTCAAACAGGAGGAAATTTTCTCAAACTAACACAGGGCATATATAAAATATCCATAGCTGGCGGGGTGCAGTGGCTCATGCCTGTAATCCCAGCACTTTGGGAGGCCAAGGCAAGCAGATCACGAGGTCAGGAGATTGACACCATCCTGGCTAACACAGTGAAACCCCATCTCTACTAAAAATATAAAAAAATTAGCCAGGTGTGGTGGCAGGCGCCTGCAGTTCCAGCTACTCAGGAGGCTGAGACAGGAGAATGGCATGAACCCGGGGGGGCGAAGCGTGCAGTGAGCTGAGATCGTGCCACTGCACTCCAGCCTGGGAGACAGAGTGAGACTCAGTCTCAAAAATAAAATATAAAATAAAATAAAATAAAATATCCATAGCAAAGCATCATGCTTAATGATGATTCCCTCTAATATTGGAACAGAAGGAAGGCTGGGGCAGTGAGTGGTGAGAACAGGAAGGGGAAACAATGGATGCAAAGAAAATATTTGCAAATCATATATAAATCTGATAAAGAACTTAAATACAAAACATACAGAGAACTCTCGAAACTTAACAAGAAAACAAATTTCAAAATGACAAACCTTTCGAACAGACACTTCACCAGAAAAGAGTCAAGAAAGCAACAAGCACACAAAAAATGGTAACATCATTAATCATTTTAAAAATGCAAATTAAAACCACAAAGACTTGGGTATTAATTTTTTTTTTTTTTGGAGACAGAGTCTCGCCTTGTCTGTCGCCCCGACTAGAGTACAGTGGCAAGATCTTGGCTCACTGCAACCCCTGCCTCCCAAGTTCAAGTGATTCTTGTGCCTCAGCCCCCCAAGTAGCTAAGATTACAGGCATGAGCTACCACGCCTGGCTATTTTTTGCATTTTTAGTGGATATGGGGTTTTGCCATGTTGGCCAGACTGGTCTCGAACTCCTGGCCTCAAGTGATCTGCCTGCCTCGACCTCCCAAAGTGCTGGGATTACAGGCATGAGCCACCATATCCAGCCACTTCTATATTAATATTTAGCACATCTTTGTAATAGCCAAAAGTTGGAAAACGATTCAATGTTCATCAACAGGTATATGGATAAACAAACTGTGAGATATTCATACAATAGAAATCAAATAGGTAACAAGATCCTGCCATCATTACCTGAATAATGACACTTGCACTTGCCAGTATGTTTGTGAGTACACACAGACGTATGCATGTACATGTTTAAATTTGTATTTGATGCAATGAACCCATATAAAGATATGAATGAGCACAAACCTGATTGTTAGCATTGGTTATCAGAGAAGAGGAGATGAGAGGACAAAAAAAGAAAACAATTATTTTGTTAATCCTATTTAAAAAACCAACATGTATGGTATTCCACTTATGTAACATATGTGTCTGTGTGAGTGTATGCATAGAGTTAAGCTGAACTATCTTCAAAATGACAGCAGTGGTGGTGGTGGTGGTGGTGGTGAGGTCAGGATGATGGAATTCAGGTGATTTCTAATTTCTTTTAAAGTTCTTATGCTTTTATCTCCTTTTTGATTCTCACTTTTAGTATTTGTAATTTGTATAAACAAAAACGTTAAAGTCATTTTCACAGTGATACGGGCAATATTTTGAGACCTTAATGAGAAAACATTGCTGTTAATTCTAGATCATCTGTGCTGGTAGAGTAAATGTAGCATGAAGGAAAATCCCATAAATGCTTTAAAGATACAACGTCACCCTTCTCTGTCATCAAATATGTGGTTACAATACTGATACTGTCACGGAAAACATGTCTTTCAAGATGACTGGTGAAAACTCTCTAAGGTTTGTTAAAATGTATAGGCAGTTGCAAATGTCTTTTTAATTGACATAAGAAGGGTTAGATCATAACTCTTTTACTGCAATTATAAGCTTCTTCCAAGGTAGTTTAAGTAAATGATATGCCTTATGGAGAAAATACATGTGTTAGATAAACATCATTATGATATAAGTTATAGTATTGTTGGCTGTGAATTCAATGTTAATGAATAAAAAATACCTATATTAAAGTTTCTTTAAACAGAAACATACATAAGACAAGATTATATATTGATTAGCTGATGGAAATACTGTAACTGAAGACTCACAGGAACCTAACCCTGTATTTTCCTAGGAGCAATGGTTCAGTACTTGTTAAATCACTGTTCATGACTACTTTATAGGACATAACTATTGTGAATAACCAGAATCAATTGTATATGAAACCAAAATACTTGCCATAGTTTAAGGGCAGCAAAGTAGCTACTACGTTTATCCTAATCCTTGCAATTACCGTATGATTATGGGAAGAATTAAAAACCACATCAACATTCAGTGAAATAAGGTTTCTCCTTATTCAAAACTAAATAAAACTAATTTATATAGCATGATTATCCTCTTAAGTGATTTGAAACAAGCAGGTCACGTAATAGCTTATTATTAGAATACACTAAAATGTAACTTTTTACATCTGCAATATTATATTACAGGTGACAATTATTTTCTTAGCAATACCTGCCTATTATAATAATACTGCTACTTTACATAAAGTATACTAAATTGCAGAAAATGCTCTTGCATACATTCTTATTTTATTCTCATAAATGCAATCTGCATTTTGGGTATTGTCTTTTTCATTTCTATTTTGGTCCTTTTTAATACAGTTTTCGGTTCTTTGCCAAAATTTTCAATATTAATTTTCATCTCCTTTTTTCCTTTCACATAGCAAGGGGACTTATTTTAAGACTTATATCTAAAACTCCTATTATCTGTAAATACTTCTTTTTGATAGACACCAAATATGAAAAACTAAAAGTAACTAGATGCCTAGGGTATCAGCTTCCTAAAAAAGTGTATCTTCTACTGTAGGTCTATTGCTAGGGATACTATCAATTCTTGATTATTTTAATCCAGTTTCAAGTACTGGGATGATACGAAACTGGGCTTCACCCCCTGTGAGGGCCCGACTATTTCTGGTTCACGCTTTCTCTTCAGACATAGCTTCAGGGACTTAACCCAGAGCAAGAGGAGTCTACCACCCTACCACACCCCAGGTTCTAGCTTCTAACCTGTATCTCCCTGGCCCCAAGTGTTTGCCAAAGGTGCTATTTCGACTTCTTAATCTCTTAGAACTTGTTTAGGATACTCAGCAGAAAAGTGGCCCCAAGCAGTTCTTTTTGGATTCCCATAGTCTTCTAAATCTTGTCCCCATCACTTTTGAAAAAAAATATTGTGGGCACACGGTAGGTGTACATATTTACGGGGTACATGAGATGTTTTGATATAGGGATGTAATGTGAAATAAGCCATCATGGAGAATGCGGTTACCCCTAACCTCAAACGTTTATCCTTTGAGTTACAAACAATCCAATTACACTCCTTACGTTATTTAAAATATATATAGTTATTATCGACTACAGTCAGCCTGTTGTGCTGTCAAATAGTAGGTCTTATTCATTTCCATCACTCTTTACTACCTTATTTTCAATATACTACCTTCAAAAATATTTTTTAAAATTTCACTTCTATTTCATCTTTTCTATCTGTGCTTAGTGGAAAGTCTTGTCAAAACTGACTTTTTTAAATTATATTTTTCATTTATAGAAGTTTTATTTGGTTCTTTTTCAAATCTGCCACATCACTTTTTAGTGTCCAATTTCTTTTATTTCTTTAAATACAAGTAGTTAACTTAATTCCAGTATCTTTCAGTAGTTTTAATTCTAATATCTAAAATTCTGGAAGGGGGTTCTGCTATTTGTTCTGCTAGTTCTTAAAGTATCTTATTTTCTGCTATACTTAGTTATCTTTGAGTGTGTACTGCTTAATTTCCTTTAATAATGATTTGTGGATAATACCTGAGGCCTAGAAATAAAGGTAACTATTTTCAGAGAAGATCTGCATTTGCTTCTGCTGAGAACCTTAAACGTACCATTCATCCTCAATCGCTTTAAACTCAAATCATACCACAAGGTTTAATGGATAGTCAAGTATTGAGAATCCAACTACCAAATGTGAACAAAAACCAATACACAGCTATAACCTCTCAGAGATGAGTTTTCTTCCTCATTTTCCCTTCCTCTACTGAGTGTCAATGCAATTCTTTCCACAGTCCCCAGAAGGTGGGGATTTATTCTGTTTAATTCTTATCCTGAGAATGAATTGCTTTAAGGTTCCAGCTTCCAAAAAAAAAAAAAGCCCCAGTTTTCATTTGTGCACGTGCACATATGTGTGTGTATGTGCACGTGCGTGTATTTTTTTTTTTTTTTTTTTTTTTGAGACAGGGTCTCACTCTGTCACCCAGGCTGGAGTGCAGTGGCATGATCTCGACTACCTGCAGCCTTGACCTCCTGGGCTCAAGCAATCCTCCCAACTCAGCCTCCTGAGTATCTGGAACTACAGGCACATGCCACCATGCCTGACTAATTTTTGTATTTTTTGTAGAGACAGGGTTTCACCAGGTTGCCCAGACTGATCTCAAACTCCTGAGCACAAGTGATCCACCCGTCTTGGCCTCCCAAAGTGCTAGGATTATAGGCATGAGCCACCACGTCCAGCCGTGGATATATCTGTTTTTCATTCAGTGCATTTGGGAACCTTCAGATCAAGAGTGGGAAAGAAATATTATAGCTTACAACCACTAGAAATGCAAGACTCTGCTACATATCGATACATGAAAACTATGGTTCACGCTTGTAAGCCCAGCACTTTGGGTAGCCAAGGTGGGCAGATCACCTGAGGTCAGGAATTCGAGGCCAGCCTGGCCAACATGGCGAAACCCAATATCTATTAAAAATACAAAAATTAGCTGGGCGTGGTGGTGCACGCCTATAATCCCAGCCACTCAGGAAGCTGAGGCAGGAGAATCACTTGAGCCTAGGAGGTGGAGGCTGCAGTGAGCCAAGATTATGCCACTGCACTCCAGCCTGGGTGACAAGAGCAAAACTCAATCTCAAAAGTAAAATAAAATAAAATAAAATAAAACTATACCCATTCCATCCAACATGGCAGTTTCTTATAAGACTAAGTAAACATTGAAATTGCTTTCAATTTTATTTTTTCTTTTCTGGTAAAAATGTTGTCCCTTGAGATTGGCCATGGAAAACCCCAGTTATATTTCAGTAATAACTACAATGAAGAAAACTAGATTGCATGGTATTTATTTTCATGACAAATTAGTCCTCCTTCATTACAAAAACTTCAGATAACTTCTACTATAGGACTTATCACATTGAAATATTTCAGGGTATCTGATGCAATACCCGTGGTTCATCAAGAGGAGACAATATTGAATTCCCTACAGTATTCAAATACCTGAAGTTTGGCACTTCATAGATGCTTACTAAATAATTTTTTAATGAATGAATAAGCAAACAAAAAAGTTAAGAAAAGCATTAAATTCTACTACCTTCAAAATATAGTCCAATAACAAATAAAGACAATTTCATAATAATAAGATTATCATAGTTTCAGTTATGATCACTGAATTTTCTTTTTTGCAGAAAAAAGATCATTAACAAGAAATAAAAATAACTAAATGAAAAACACTAACGTACCACAACTCAAGCACTAAAATTATTAATAAGTAAAATGAAAAAGTGAATCAAGAAAAGCATGATTAAAAACACAGTGTAAGTCCATTAACGTATGCAAAGAGATTTTAATGTAAATAGGAAAAAGCAAATTATAACCACAATGAGTTAAAATGAAAAATCCACCAGACTGGCAAAATATAAAAACCACCCATAGAAGTGATGAGGAGAACGTGATCCAACAGCAACTTCCATACACACCCAGCAAGAGGATAAATTCTACAACTACTTTGTAAAACAGTTTTCTACTACCTGATAAAGTTCAATACACATATACCCACCCTATGACTCAAGAATTCTACTCCAAGGTATATATACCTTAAAGAAACTCTTACACATGTGTACCAGGAGACAACATATAAGAACATTCACAGCAGAACTGTAAAAAGCCTAAATGCTTATCAACAGCAAAATGGATAAATACATTTTGGCATATTTATACACAGGAATACTATATGGTAGTGAAAATGAACAAATTGCAATTATATATAACAATATTAATAAAAATCATGTTAAAAAACGGCAAGTCACAGAAAATTTATAAACGACTAAATTAATTTATATTTTACTTTTACAAAGTCAAAGCCAAAAAAACTAAATCATAAAATATTTATATGCTCTATCTATGGAATATTATTTTAAAATGCTTAATAAAACATCAATTATAGTTACAGGGGAGGGGTTAGAGGAAAGAGATAAGAGGGGGCTCATAGGAGGCTTCAAAAGATAGCAATCACTTTCCATTTCTAAACATGGCTGATGAATAAACAAGTTATTTGTTTTATTCTTTACATTACATATAAAAATTATAAATATATATATATATATATATACACTTTTTTTTTTTTTTTTTTTTGAGACAGAGTCTCACTCTGTCGCCAGGCTAGAGTGCAGTTGTGCAATTTTGGCTCACTGCAACCTCCGCCTCCTGGGTTCAAACGATTCTGTTGCCTCATCCTCCTGAGTAGCTAGGACTATAGGCATGCACCACCACACCCAGCTAATTTTTGTATTTTTAGTAGAGACAAGGTTTTACCATGTTGGTCAGGATGGTCTCAACTTCTTGACCTTGTGATCTGCCCGCCTCGGCCTCCCAAAGTGCTGGGATTACACGCATAAGCCACCGCGCCTGGCCACTTTTTTTCTTTTTAAGCATAGATCAAAGGTTTCTATGTTGCCCAGGCTGGCCTCGAACGCCTAGAACGCCTAGCCTCACCTCCTTATACACAGGACAACAGGCCTGAGCCACTGTGGCTCCCAAAAATTATAAATAACTATTCTTTAGACATGTATTTTGCAATAAAACATGTAAACACCAGGGGATCCAAATACGTAGGCAAAGAGAAAAAAAAATACACATATATATATATCTCCATGAATTACACTACAATTAAAAAATAAAGTAAGTATTATTTACCCATTTGCTTTACCTAGCAGAGCATTAATTTCTTCAAGGATATGGACATATGTGTGCCTAGTACATTATAAATACTAATGCTGAAAGCATATAACTGAAAGAATGATTTTAAATTCAGTCAACCATAGACACTACTTGCCAGGGAAAAGAAATTTAGCACATGGTCCTGATGTCATTTAAAATATTATTTTAATATGAAATATAATATTTTAATAAAATAACAAACTATTTAAGTTTATTTTCCCCATAAGATAGTCATGAGTCAAAGTTCAATTTACTAACATTTCCTTAAACATTTACACAATAACTTGAGTGTAACTGTTCTGGTAGACAGAAGTAAAAGTTCATGTTTCATCAAATCTCACACTGCATTTGCCTATGAGATAAAAATTCTTCCAAAATTTAATAAACAAGCAAAAATAGAGAAAATAAAAATTTACCTCACAATCTCAAAAAGAGAATAAACTATTAGGAGATTCCAGATAACTAGTATCAATTGAGTGTTTATTTAAATGTTCACTTCTAAACAGCATTAAGGGATACATGTAATCTTACCTGGGGAGGATAATTGCTCTCTGAAGACCATCTTGAAGATTGGTCATTTGGTTTGTCCACTAAAATGTTCCTGGAATAAAGAAAAGTATTAACAAATTAAAAGAACATGAATAGGCAAAAACAGGAATAATCTACCAGATGCTGAAATTATCACAAAGTTATGTAATGTTTGGAACTTGAATAAGAATAGAAAACAAAACAGAGTAAGAAAAGCACAGAAAACTTCTAGTAGATATAAGATTTTAAAATATAACAAAGGTGGTATGTTCAACAACAGAGAAAAATCAAGACTTTTCATAAGCCACTTTTGTTTAAAATAAAAAGTTCTATTAACACTTTACACTAAGTGTCAAAATGAACCTTAGATATACATATTTAAGAATTTAAGGAAAAAATAGCTGGGTGCAGTGGCACACGTCTGTAACCTCAGCTACTTGGAGGAAGACTTGAGGCCTGGAGTTCAAGGCCACAGTGTGCTATGATGGATCATGTCTGTGAATAGCAATTCCAGCCTGGGCAACATAGCAAGACTCTGTCTTTAAAACAAAAAAAGACTTCAAGGTAAAAATAAAGCAATAAAATACCTAAAAATAAATAAAATACCATATACACATATTATATGTAGCATGCATTATATAATATTGCATGTAATCATATTGTTACATTATATATTCATTACATATATCATACATGCATCTTTTTTTAATACATATATAAAGTACATCATTGGAATAAGACACACTTTTAAGCATACCATCAAAAGCAGAGCTGTGAGTGGAAAAGGAACTGATATAAGTAACTTTAGAAGATGGTGATTGCACTGGAAACTGTAAGGCTAAAGGCAAGCAGAGCTATACATAAACACTGCTTGATTTGGTAAAGTTGTTTTTCACAAGGAATATGGGTTAATTCCTATGTTACATACATACTGGGGTTGAACAAATAAGTAAATGGCTGGTAGATGTGGGAACCAGGTTTCTCACTTTTGGAGGGGGACGTTACAGTTAAGCAAGGGGAGGGAGAGCAGAAGGAACCCTGTGGTACTGGATTAGAATCAGAGACATCAGTGCAAACTTGTGTTTACCGTAATATACTATAAATATAAATAAATAATTATGGGGTGTGTGTGCACAAACAGTATTTTCTAACTGTCCACTGAGGGGGACTAGAAGCAGTGACACACCAGTACCCGAAAGCACACCCAGCACCCTGATATTTGTTTCTACATACCATCCTCCAATAAAAGAAAACAAGAGTAGCTGGAGAAATGGCTGATTCTAGAGCTGGGTAAGAGAATACAGAAGACAAACCTGGAGTATCTTATACAAGAAAAAAAGAAGTGTTTTTTTTTTTTTTTTTTTTTTAGAGGCAGAGGAAGGGGGCGGTATGGATCATGTCAAAGGGTCACAGAGAATGACAGGCCAATGCTAAAAAAAATTAAGTGGTAAAATATACACGAGTCCATATTGATATAACCCCAGTCTAACCAGCAGGAAAACATCAGAGGAAGGTTCAATGAAACAAATGAATATTCCTCCAAACTCAATATAATAAAAAACAAGGCAAGACTGAGAAACTCACAGACTAGAGGACAATAATGAACATGACAACTAAATGTAATGCGGGATCTTGGATCAGAGAAAGAATAATTTGTGGGAAAACTAATGAAATCCAAATAAAATGTGGCATTTAGTTAATAGTAGTGTACCCTTGACATCTTAGTTGTGACAAATGTATCATGGTAATGCAGGACATCAGCAACAAGGGAAACTAAGTAAAGAACATATATAGTAACTCTGTGCCATCTTTGCAACTTTTCCATAAATCTAAAATTATTCTCCAATAAAAATTCTATTTTTTAAAAGTTAGATCTATACTGGCAAAGAGAAGGTGCTTAATAATTACAGATTTATTTATACCATCACAAATAAGAGACTTATTATCAAAAATAGATGAATGAATTTTTTAAAAAAGCACAGTGTTTGGAAAACAACTGCCTTTAACACATGTTCCACAGAGGCAAAACACAAATACATAAAACAACTAAAAATCAAATTAACAGGCAAACAGCCAAATAGAAAAAATAAAAGCAACATAAAATACATTGCGCTAACTAAAATTTGAATATTTAAAGAGCACTTAAATATAAATACCCCCATATGAAAATGGTCAAAAAAAATCCAAAATCAATAATCAAAAATTGGAGATTAAGACAAACATATATATTGCCCCTATAAAATTAGTCCCACACCCTCAAAAATAACTACATTTTACAATTATAACAGCAGTTGTTGGCCAGAGCTGGTAAAATGTTACTCTTATATTTTGCTGATAGGAATGCAAATTAATGTAACTTTTCAGGAGAAAAATCTAATCGATAGCAAAAACATTTCAAATATGTACATCCTCTAAATAAAAATGATTGACAACCATGACAATGACTGTGTTTGAGTCCCAGACAATGTTTTCTATGTATAAACCATTATCTTTGAAGTATACAAATTAAGAAATTGAAACATAGTGCAGGAAAAAGGTAAGAGAAAGAAAAGAAAAACGAAAAGAAAAGAAAAGAAAGGAGGGAGGGAAGGCAGGAAAGAAAGAAAAAGAAAAAGATAAATTGCCTAAATGTATGCACCTAAGTAGGGATTTGAACCCAAGGCAGTCAGAGTACAAAGTCCATGCTCTTAATCACCCTATTAAGCCTCAGAATTCTTCCACTTCTTAGAACTTTATCCAAAGGAAAAAAAAAAAAAAACCTAGGGGATATAACTCATCCACATTCATCAAAGCACACTTTAGGAGAGCAAGCTGTAAATAAACTAACAATGTAGGATTAATTAAATTATAACATGTCTATACAGAATACCATGTAAATTATTATGTATTCTACAGCTTGACTTTAATGTCATAGGAAAATGTTCAATACATAGTAAGTGAAGGGGAAAAGTAGTTAACTGTGTATGTAAAGAATCAAGTGTTGCAAAGTGGTAACATTCATACACAGGGAGAAAAGGCAAAGAACATATACTAAGTTATTAATATAATTCTCAAAGGGAGATTACAAGTGATTTTTTTTCTTTGTGCTTGTGTTTTTTTTCAAATTTTCTAAAATTAACACAAATTCCTTTACTATCAGAAAAAAAGCTTTTTCTCAAAAACGAATTAGGAACACAGAAGACTGAAGATATGAACTGAGTCTGAAAAGACTACAGTACAATTAAAAGCTAAAGAACGAGAATGATTTTTAAAAATCACATGGATATACATGTTATAAAGCATGAAGGAAAATCTAATACATTATAACTATGATAAATTGGAACCACAGAAATCATGAAGTATAATAAATTTGGGGAGGGGAATGTTAGATGTCACTGAAGTGAGGTAGTTCCTTCATCTTTCACAGTTCCTAGGAAAGAATAATGTTTCTGAAGTTGATAAAAAGAAAAAAAAGTAATACTATTTAAAGTTTAAAATTAAACAAAGATAGAAATAAAAGCATACCACACACCTTCTAAATTATTTGAGACAGAAAATCGAGAAGGCATCAGGGAGAGACCCTGTCTCTAAAAAAGAAATTTAATGATGACATAATTTGTCAGTTGTAATGAATCAAATAAAGCAAAAACCACAGTAAATATGAGAAGAAATTGATTCTAAAAATAGGAGATTAACAGCTCTCAGCATCTGGAAAATTAACTATATATATATGTTATATATGTCAAGTATAATGTAAAGTATTGGTAAGATAGTCGTAAAGAATAATGTTACTATGAGGAAAAGTAAAGGAGAAACAGGCCTCAATAACATAAGGAAGCTAGCCATGTCATAATCTGAAAAATGAGCAGATGGACCACTAAATGCAAAATCAAGGGGGCCAAACAGTTACAATATGTTTTGGTCTTGTGAATTTTGACATGCCTATTAGATAGCCCACTGGAGATATGGCAGTTGGCTATCTGGGGCTGAAATTCAAGGAAAATACCAGTGCTGAATAAAATATACTCTTCAGAGATGTCAATGTATCAATGCTATTTAAAGCCACAACATTCAGTGAGATGACTTAGGGAATGAAATAGAGCTCAGAAGAAAAGCTTAAGGATTGATTATGCTCCGGGGGTCCATCATTTAGGAGGTCCAGAAGAAAAGAATCAAGCATAAGAAACTGAAGAAAGCCAAAGATGAAGAAAATGAAAACCTAGAAAATGTAAATACTAAGTGAAGAAAGTATTTTAAGTAGAAAGAAATTTTTTGCAAAATGCTGCTGAGAAGACAAGGACTGGGTGACACATCTTCACAGGCCTAAATGTTGCCATACACACGGTACTTAATAAATATCTGATAATGAAATGAACAAATAACACAAAAAAGAAAAAAAATTAAAGGATACAGTACATTAATCCCACTGATTACCTGTAACTTAAAGCTCATACTAAATTGAAATGAAAATTAAAAAGAAATAAAATACAGACCAGAAATGGAGTGAGGTTAGCCTAGAGGGTTTGGAAGGACAGAAGCTTGAAGATACTCCTGCTGATCTCCAGTCCCAGCACTAAGCCAACTAAGTATCTCTCCTGAGCCCAACAGGTTACAGAGGACAGGCTCAGATCTTTAAGAATCTTGACAAAAGGTTGGCCCAAGGAGAAGAACCATGAATTCCTTGAATACTTCTCTCCCTAAGAGTCAGGCATCAACTGCATAAGTATTGCTGTGACAATCTGCTATCTCTACCCCACTAAGAGCTTCAAGAGAAGTAATCTGCCCTAAAGGTGAGAAGAACTTGCCGTGTCAGTTGAAGCCATCTAACTGCCGAGGGGTGTCTCGTGGTGACCCACAGAAATCTAACACAGGAAGTGGTATACCAAAAGCCACAAGACAAGCATTGCTGGACTGCCAACTATTTGAGGTATGCGAAATTTTACCCAAGGAGTACACAATGCAAAAAGTTTGTAGGGAAAAATAAATATACAAAAAGGGCTAAGAAAACTTATTTAAAAAAAAAGAATAGTGACAGGAAATCATCTTGTCACTTTTAAAACACTTTTTAAAAGTAAGAATTAAAGATTTTAATTTAAAAAAGATTCCTTTAAAAAACCATTTTAAATCCTCTATAATTAAAAACAGAAAGGACTGGAATAGGAAAAAAAATAATAGCTCAGAGAAACACAAACCCAGATACGAAGCCCAGTGTAGATGGAAACTTAATATCAGATTAAGGTGATATTTTAATTCGGCAGGAATTGATAATTCATTTATTAAATGATGCACAACTGCATATCCATCAGAAGAAAGTTAACTCCTGTCTAATATCATATAAAAGTAATCTCATGGCTGGGCGCCGTGGCTCACGCCTGTAATCCCAACACTTTGGGACGCCGAGGCAGGCAGATCACCTGAGGTCAGGAGTTTGAGACCAGCCTGGCTAACATGGTGAAACCCCATTTCTACTAAAAATACAAAAAATTAGCCAGGCATCGTGGCACGCGCCTGTAATCCCAGCTACTCAGGAGACTGAGGCAGGAGAATCGCTTGAACCCGGGAGACAGAGGTTGCAATGAGCCGAGATCGCACCATTGCACTCTAGTTTGGGCAATAAGAGCGACCCTCTGTCTCAACAACAACAAAAAGTAATCTCAAAGATTTAAACATACACATATACATACAAACCCTAGGGGAAAAATGTAGGGGCCAATACGTACAACCTAACATGTTAGAGAGATCTTTTTGCCAAGAAACACATAATCTATAAAACAAAAAGTAACCATTTGATTATATTAAAACTTTCAAATTTTGCGTTACGAAAAGTGCCATGAAGAAAAACAGGAGACAAGCAATAGTTTGGACAAAAATCTCTGCAACTCATATGACTGACAAAGATTCCATATCTAGAGTATGCAAAATGTTGTTACACTTCATAAGATGAACAACAGAATTGAAAATGAGCAGAATGCAAGTCACTGAAGAGTCATTCAAACAGCCAATAAACTACGACCAAAAATATTTCTCAAAATCCCTGTATATTGTCTGTGTCATGGAAAAAGAAATTAAAATAGTAAGATATCCCTTTTTACCCATCAAATTGATGAAATTAATCCCTAATTATCAGAAAATTGGGGAGAAAAGATGAACATGTACATTATCCTAGCCTTTATGGAAAGTTTAAATATTAAAATTTATTAAAATCTAAAATGTACATATTCTTTCAACTAGAACTCTCATTTCAAAATCTATCCCACAGAAGTAAAATCACCAGTATTGTAAAGACATATGATAGAAATGTTTGACGCCACATTTTCTGAGGTAGCAGGGAAATTATCAAACAAATTATAGAACATACATCATGGAACTTTATACTACCATTATAAAAAACTTGAAGGGATTTCTACTATGCAGGACACAAAGAAGCATGTAAGATTCTATTCTTGTTTTAAAAACCTGTTATATACAGGGGTGTGTGTGTGTGCGCGCGTGTGCATGTGTGTGTGATTATACAAACAAGCAGGTATATGATCCAATGTACATCAAATTATATAAAGTACAAATAGTAGCCCAAAATGAGGCATAAATACCATTAAGAGATCTTACTTACTTTCTTATATTTGTCATATTATTCATATATAATATAATAGCATATATTATTTATAAAAACAGTAAAAATAGTTATTGTTGAAAATAATAGTTGACATGACAGCAAACTTCCTGCATTTATAGCAAACTGACTTGCAAACTGATATGGTTTGGCTCTGTGTCCCCACCCAAATCTCATGTTAAATTTTAATTCCAAATGTTGGGGGAGGTACCTGGTAAGAGGTGATTGGATCATGGGGGTTGAATTTCCTCCATGTTGTTCTTGTCAAAGTGAGTGACTTCTCACAAGATCTGATGGTTTAAAGGTGTGTGGCACGTCCCCCCTCACTCTCTCTCTCCTGCTGCCATGAGAAGAAGGTGTTTGCTTCCCCTTTGCCTTCTGCCATGATTGTTTCCTAAGGCCTCCCAGTCATGCTTCCTATCAAGCCTACAGAACTGTGAGTCAAGTAAACCTCTTTTCTTCACAAATCACCCAGCCTCATGTAGTTCTTTATAACAGCATGAGAACGTACTAACACACCATCAGAAAATCAAATCAGGCTCTACTTTTCCATCATTTTAAAGACATAGAAAAAGACAGCAAAGAAACTAATAAAAGCTCATTGTCTCTTAAAATTTTTAAATAATGGATCTTATTTCAAAACATAAAGTAAGATCTAGACTGTTTTTAATTCTTCCTCCTATGATGTTGCTCCCCTCAACCCATTTCCACTCTCCTGCAAGGCAAATGAGAAACCAGTTTAGGGTAATGACTATTAACATCAGTCCCTCAGCAGTGGTAATAGAGCCTATTGCCATAGTAGTATTCTATAAAACATGTTCATTATTATCCTCCCTTGAATTACTTTCCAAAGACTTATACAATCTACCATCACTAATGATATATATAGCCTTTCCTCCTTCTAATTTTCAGGACTAAGTGAGAGGCGTTAACCTCTTATACTACATATGTCAATCATGGTATCAATTCAACATCCCTTGTTTTTAAAAACGGAATACCCCATCCACAGCCTCTACTGAAGGAGCAATCATAGGCAATATGCTTTGTACATTTGATTTTTACTTATGACTATTTTAATGACTGCTAATCTTGGCTATCTCCTATGACAGGAGATGGGATGGGCCAGTATGGAAATAAAATTCTAAGACAAAAAATATATAAGTAAACAGAACAAATGAAACAGAGAACAGAGATACCAAATAAAAGAGAAATAAGGCAGTCAGTAGCATAATAAAAATGAAGCAGATGTAGAACAGAAGGAGGGGTATCTTGAGAGACCATGCACTAGAGGGAATAATAAAGAATAGAAACTGATAGCTTTTTAGTTCCACTTGCCAGGAGTCACTGCTCTGGCAACCAAAGCGATTGTGACCACAACACTCTTCTAGATACCCATGACTTTCATTTATACTAACATCTAGAAAAATAGAAAATAAGTTTTATAAGACACAATTCGGTATCAACTATATGAGTCAAATAATAAAGATTTGCCAACTAGAGTTAAATTAAGTATCTGTCATTTAAAAACATTTAAAATGCAAATAATAAGTGAGAACTGGTCAAGAAGAATTGAAAAAAAGAGTTGGGTTGAAGACTAAAATGGCTACCTATTTCCATCAGGTTAGTTTAATATTAAAATGTACATTTTCATTCCTACCAATGCTGGATGAAAACTGAAAGCAATAAAAATGAATAACATTTTAAGTTTCTCATACACAAAGACTACAAAAGCAAGACTATGAGTAATTAAATTCTTCTATTAGAACTTTAAAAATTTATAATGAAACACAAATGGGTAATTGAAAAATGGGATACAGTTTTAATTTTTCCCAAGTTATATGTCTCTATTTTTGCATATTTTAAAATCTACTATATCTGTATATACTACCAATTAAATGTCAGGAACAAACGATTACAATTCATCATGAGAAGATAATTTATTCGGCATTTGAGGTTTCAATTCAAGTCAGTAAATTAAAAACCTTTCCTGATTACATATGCTTAAACCATAAGCTTGCTTAGCAATACCTTTCAAATTAATACTCTTGTTTTGTTTTGAGACGGAGTTTCACTCTGTCACCCAGGCTGGACAGTGGTGCGATCTTGGCTCACTGCAACATCCACCTCCCAGATTCAAGCAATTCTCCTGCCTCAGCCTCCAGAGTAGCTGGGATTACAGGCGCCTGCCACCATGCCTGGCTAATTTTTGTATTTTTAGTAGAGACGGGGGTTTCACCATGTTGGCCAGGCTGGTCTCGAACTCCTGACCTCAAGTGATCCTGCCGCCTCGGCCTCCCAAAGTGCTGGGATTATAGGCATGAGCCACTACACCCAGCCCCAAATTACTACTCTTAAGAATACTTAAATATAACAGCAGAAATTGGGCAAAAAATTGAGAATTTAACATTTTTTCTGATAATGGCTGCTCAGGATGCTTATCAGTAAGACCAGCCAACTTTAAATGGGAAGTTTTAGATACTTTAAAGCCACCCCTAATTTTTATATGAAGAAAAGTCAGTCAAGCAGCATTTTAGGAAGTATAAAAGGATGTTTTTCCTTTGGTAGTTTAAAAACATCCTTTTAACGCCTGTGCCTTTTTGTTGAATTATATGATAAAATGGATCTGAAAAAAAATCAACTTCAACTAGAAATCTTAAGATTTTGGATCTTGGTCACTAATTGGTTAGATAATCCATTACATAATCTCTCAGGACTTGAATTATTTTATCTGCAGTATAAAGGGAAAGGTTTAATTCTTTAGTCTCAAATTTCTTTCAGCTGTCATCAGGGCAATTGAATTGCACAACTCTAGGAAATACTACTCATGAAGGCCAAGTTAACATTCTACATTTCTATGAAAAGCTTTCACATCCTTCATTCAAGGTATCATGTATACTCTTGCTCCTACACGAAAGTCAGTAATAACAATCAATCAATCAACTATAATAGAGCTTCCATTACATGTGAACACTCTGCTGGGGTAATACCATATCAGAACAAGAATGGTTATTTGTGGCCAAGGGGATCACAAGGTATTTTTTAAACATAAAAAAAAACAAAACCCACATAAAATTCAAGAGACAGACAAAAAAAGTATACAATAAAGGCCACACACCTATGATCATCTGATCTTTGACAAAGCTGATGAAAACAAGCAATGGGGAAAAGACTTCTCTTCCAATAAATAAGATGTTGGGGTAACTGGCTAGCCATATGCAGAAGATTGAGGCTGGACCCCCTTCCTCACACCATATACAAAAATCAACTCAAGATGAATTAAAGATTTAAATGTAAAACCCAAAACTATAAAAACCCTGGAAGATAACCTAGGCAATACCATCCTGGACATAGGAACAGGCAAAGATTTCAAGACAAATCAAAAACAATTGCAACAAAAACAAAAATTGACAAGTGGGATCTAATTAAACTTAAGAGCTTCTGCACAGCAAAAGAAACTATCAACAGAGTAAACAGACAACCTACAGAATGGGAGAAAATATTTGCAAACTATGTATCTGACAAAGGTCTAATATACAGCATCTATAAGGAACTTAAATTTACAAGAGAAAACCCAAGTAAAAAGTGGGCAAAGGATATGAACAGACACTTTCGAAAGAAAACAAACATGACAACCAACAGGTATATGAGAAAAATCTCAGTATCACTGATCATAGAAATGATCATCAGAGAAATGCAAATCAAAGCCACAATGAGGTACCATCTCACACCAGTCAGAATGGCTATTATTAAAGTCAAAAATGACAGATGGGGTAAGGTTACAAAGAAAAGGGAACACACTGTTAGTGGGAGTGTAAATTAGTTCAACCAATGTGGAAAGCAGTATGGCAATTCCTGAAATAGCTAAAAGGAGAACTGCCACTGAACCCAGCAATCCCATTACTGGGGAGATACCCAGAGGAATAGAAATCATTATACCGTAAAGACACATGCACACGAATGTTCACTGCAGCACTACGAACAACAGTAAAGACATGGTGTCAACCTAAATGTCCACCAATGACAGACTGGATAAAGGAAATGTGGTATATATGCACCATGGAACACTATGCAATCATAAGAAAGAATGAGATCATTTCTTTTGTGGGAACATGGATGCACCTGGAGACTATTATCCTCAGCACAACTACTGCATGTTCTCACTTATAAGTGGGAGCTAAATCATGAGAACTTATGAACACAAAGAAGCAAACAACAGACACTTGGGACTCTTGAGGGTGGAGGGTGGAAGGAGGGAGAAGAGCACAAAAGAGAAAAGATCACTACTGGGTACTAGGCTTACCTAGTACCTGGGTGATGAAATAATCAGTACAACAAACCCCTGTAACACAACCATGTAACAAACCTACATGTGTGCCCCGAACCTAAAATAAATGTAAAAAAAAAAATAACCAAAGTCCTTATACATCAGGAAATACTGATAAGGAACACACTTAAATACCCAAGAATAATCAGTTTGGTAAAAACTGGGGGCATTCTCTCCCAATATTCAAGAAATATCTTTACCTGCACACACGGGAAGTCTAGAGAGTTTTTGATTATAGCTACAAATGTGTGGGAAGGGGGAATTCTGATAACTTTTCGAGGCTTTCTGATTTAAAATCTAAGAACACTGTATTTTGAAAGGATAAGTACATGTAAATAAATAAACAAGCATGTTTTTTCTAAAAAAAAAAAAAAACTGATTCAAAATGCAGTAAGGATCAACTCTTAAGTCAATTTTTAATATCTCCAGCTATAAAGAATATACTGTAAATATGATAGCTCTCTCCCAAATCACTTATACTTACATATAGTGCAAAGGTTTAGACTCACAAGTATTTCCCAATTTTAAGAGCATAGTAGGAAGGGGATCTTACCATTTGTTGGAGTTACTTATCAAACAAATATTTACTGAGTCCTACCCTTATGCTAGACAGTGTTATAGGCCCTGGGAATACCGTGGTATACGCGATAGGTATACCTCCCCAGTTGTGAGGCTAACATTCAAATGACAAGCAGCAGAAAATAAACAAGTAGAATTGTAAACAAGATAATTATGGACTGTGATAAGTGCTATAAAAGAAATAAATAGGGTGTTGACACAGGGCAGGACAGTTTTTTTTTACCAGGGATGGTACAAAAAAAGAAAAAAATCACCGCTCTGAAAATATTTTAATTATGCTAATTAGAAGGAACTACTCATGTAAAAATAAAGAAAAAACCTATTCTTCACAAAGGAACCAACAAGTTCAAATTCTGGTCATAGGAAATAATCTGACCAAGAAAATCTGATAACTAAGTAAAGTTAGATAACACATTCTTCTCAGGCTCCAAGACTTGCAGGTAAATGCAGAGAAGGCTGGAAAACTGAGAGAGGCAGATTCTACACTCTAAGAGGACTGCAGAAGTATCCTACCAACGAATACTCCTACTTTCACGAAAACAGAGACCCATTCTGAAAAGAAACTGCAAGAAACAGAAATAGACCTAAGCAAAGCAAAAAGAATGAGAACTCTCCCAAATACAATAAACAGGTATATACAATAAACAGGTATATTATACTCAAATAAAATAAAAGAAAAAATTTCAAGAAAATCAAGTACAAAAAACGTGAGCCTAGGACTGTATATATAATCAAACTATCTTTCAAGTTTAAAGGCATAGTTAACAAAGCATTCCTTGAGCCACTCTTTCTGAGAAACCTTCTGACGAATAAACTATACATACCGAAGAAATGATTTCAAAAGCTTCAGCATAAAATCTGGTTACACGAAATAAAAATATTTAACCACCGAACTAAAACTAACCATGAAGATAAGAATGACATACATAACAGAAAATAAATGTGTGATGCAACAATGTAGAAAAGATAGAGCTAACAAAAAAAAAAAAAAAAAAAAAAAGAGAAGAATGGAGAGAATAAGTAGAATTTGGAATACACTTACTGACTGCCTCACCAGTACAAAATGAAAGGAAAAGATCATCACTTAAGATCAGATGTTGGGAGAGTGAGGAAAGAAAGTTAGAAAAAGTTCCCAGTTAACTTCCTCAGAGAGATTTAAGTGTTAAAGGAACAGGATTGAAGGGAACCAAAAAAACAAAAACAAAAACAAAACAAAAAAAAACCCAGAAAAGGTAGACAACATGCAAGACAGATGGGTAATGTACCATGGAAAGAATCAGTGAGCTTAAAGATATGATAACAGAAAGTTCCCAAACTGAAAAAAATAAAGAAAAAAAAGAAACAGAATATCCCAAAACTATTTTCTAAAAATAAAAAAGCTATAACAGGTGCATAACTGCAGTATGAGAAGGGAAAGAAAGGAGCAGAAGAAATATTTGAAGTAATAATGGCTGGAATTTTCCAAAATTAATGACAGGCACCAAACCACTGACCAGAGTAAACCAAGCAGGAAGCTCAGAGAAAACCAAGCAGGAAATAGCAAAAAAATTTACAAGTTGGAGTATCATATTCAAACTGCAAAAACCAAAGACAAGGGAACAAAACCCTTCATTTATAGAGAAACAAGGAGAAGAATTACATTGGATTTCTCATCAGAAACTATGCAAGCAAGAAAAGAGTGGAACGAAATAACTTGAAGTGTCAGGGGAAAAAAAAAAAGAAACAAAAACACTCACCTAGACTTCCATATCCAGTGAAATTATCCTTTAAAAGTGAAGGAGAAATAACTACTTCCTAAAACAAAAACTAAGGGAATCTGTTACCAGTAGATATGCCTTGCAGAAATGTTAAAAGAAGTTCTTCAGCAAGAACAGCTATATAGGTTACAACATTGATCTATATAAAGAAAGAGGGTCAGAGAAGGATTAAATGAAGATAAAATTAAAACTTTTTTTTTTTTTACTCTTAACTGATCTAACAACTGTTCAAAGTAACAATGTTAACAATATATTGAGTGATTATGGCATGCAGATAAATGAGTAAGAACAACATTATAAGGGATACAAGAGGGGAGTAAGAAATACCCTGATAAGTACATGGCACATGAAACAGTACACTGCTACTTAAAGCTGGACTTAGTTTAGATGTACATAAATATCACAAATTCTAGGACAACCACTAAAAACAAGTTAAAAAGAAATGTAACTGATATGCTAAGAGATGAGAAAACAGAATCACACTGAATGTCCATTTTAAATCAGAGAAGACAGAAAAAGGGGAAGAGAAGAAACAAAGAACAAGTACAGTAAATAGAAAACAGTTACAAATATGGTAGATATCAATCCAATTGTATCAACAATCAATTAGTATGTGAATGGTCTAAAGAAACCAATTAAAAGGCTGTTAGAGTAGATAAAAAAACAAAGTCCAAATATGTTGTCTACCAGAAACCCCCATAAAGATACAAATAGGTGAATACAAAGAAATGGAAAAAGACATACCATTCTTTAAATAGAAAACTGGAATAGCTATATTAATTCACATCAGACAAAGCAAACACAAGATCAAGGAAAATCATCAGGAAAAAAGAGAGCCATTAACTAGGCGCAGTGGCTCATGCCTGTAATCTCAGCACTTTGGGAGGCCAAGGCAGGTGAATCATTTGAAGTCAGGAGTTCGAGACCAGCCTGGCCAAAATGGTAAGAAAGTACATGCTTTAATTTTATTTCTATTAAAAATACAAAAATTAGCCAGGCATGGTGGCACAGGCCTGTAATCCCAGCTACTCGGGAGGCTGAGGAAGGAGAATTGCTTGAACCTGGGAGGTAGAGGTTGCAGTGAACCGAGATAACACCACCGCACTCCAGTCTGGGCGACAGAGTGAAACCCTGTCTCAAAAAATAAAAGTAAAAAAAAAAGGAAGCATTAAATAATTTTAAAAACTGTCAGTACTCCAAGAAGACATAACAATCCTTAAGGTGTCTGTACCAAACAAAAGCGTGTCAAAATACTTGAGAGAGACACTGACAGAAGTTCAAGAAGCATTATTATAATTGAACACATCAATATCTCTCTGTCAGTAATTGACAGACTCAGCAGGCAGAAGCTCAGAATACCCTTGAACTGAACAGCATCATCAATCAACTAGATCTAATAGACTTTGCAGAGTATTTCACCCAATAACAGCAGAACACATATTCTTCTCAAGCTCACACAAGAATATTCACCAAGGAAGATCATAAAATATATGTTAGTAATGTAAAAGAGTTGAAGATTACACAAAAGTATGCTCTCAGACCACAATGAAATTAAACTAGAAATCATTCACAGATAGATGGAAAATCCCAAAATATTTGGTGTAAACATACTTCTAAATGATACATGGGCCAAAGCAGTCTCCAGATAAATTTAAAAATATTCTGAACAAGTGAAACTAAGAACAAAACATCAAAACTTGTGGGATACAGTGAAAGGAATGCTTAGAAGGAAATTTACGGTATTGAAAGCATTTTATTAAGTCATAACGACTTAAAAACAATCACTTAAGCTTCCACCCTAGGAAACTAGAGAAAAGCAACTGAAGCGTAAACAAAGCAGAAAAAGTAAATAAATAAAAATTAGGGCAAAAAAATCAATGAAACTGAAAACAGGAAATGTGTAGAATAAAGCAAGAAACCAAAAGCTGGCTACCTGAAAAGACCAATAAAACTGACAAAACTCTAGCAAGGCTAACAAAGAAAAAAACAGAGAAGACACAAATTACTAATATTGGAAATGCAAAGGAGTGATCACTATTGATCACTTGGATATTAAACAGATAATAAAATGAACAATTCTATTCCCACAAAACTGATAACATAAATGAAATGGACAAATTCCTTAAAAGATACAAACTACCAAAAGTCAAGAAAGTGACCTTCTGAATATGCCAATAACTATTAATGAAACTGAATTAGTAATTAATAATCTTCCAAAAAAGAAAATCTCCAGGCCCAGATGGTTTTACTGGTGAATTCTACCAAGCATTTAAAGAAAGCAATGATACCAATGCTCTAGAATGTCTTTCAGAAAAGAATACCAGAGGAAACACTTCCTAATGCTTTGCATGAGACCAGCATTACCCTAATACAAAAACCAGATAGAGACATTACAGAAAGAAAACCTCCAGCCAATCTCTTATGAAATATGGATGCAAAAATACTCTCAACAAAAAATTAGTAAATCAAATAAAAAATGTATACAAAGAATTACACACCACAATCAAATGTATTTATTACAGGGCTATTTCAACATCCTGAAATCAATTAATGTATTACACATCAATAGGCTAAAGAAGAAAGTCATATGATCATATCAACAGACGCAGAGAAAGCATTTCACAGAATCCAACACATATTCATGATTAAAATCTTAGCTAACTAGGAATTCTGGTAGCCCTCTTCAATTTGATAAAAGAGTACCTACAAAACACCTACAAGTAACATCATATTTAATGGTGAGAAACTAGATGTTTTCCCCCAAGACTGGAAATGAGATAATTCTATTCAATACCATCCTGGAAATGCTAGCTAAATCCAAGAAGATAAGGGGGAAAAATGGTCTATGGATTGAGAAGAAGGAAACAATACTGTTATCATTCATAGATGACATGACTGCCTATATAGAAAATCCCAAAGAACTGACGAACTCCTGGAAATAATAAATGATTATAGCAAGGTTTCAGGATATAAGGTTAATGAGAGGGACTAAAAGAAACAAAACCCCCAAAGCAGCCCATCTAGCACCCAGATTTTGATTTCTTATGCCTTTCTCCAATAAAAGGAACAACAGTTCCATGGAAAAATGGGGCAGAAAATAAAACAAGATGAGGCTGGAGCATCTTGTAATACCAGAAATTAAGAAAGCACTAAAACGAAAAACAAAACAAAAACTTGATGGAAGTTATGTCAAAGGGGCACATGAGCCAACTGAAACAGCTTCCAACAACTAAAGCTGGAACAATTTGAGCAACAAAATAAATAAAGTAGTACTGGATTATAATAAAGTATAAAATAAGTATCTGAGCTCACATGATACAAATAAATTACTGGATAAATTAGTATGGCAGAAGAGACAAATCTCCCATAAAGAAGAATTCCTAAGAAATTATGTAATACTCCACTCTAAAGAACTGAGAGCACTCCCTCAGTGTTAGCTGTGTATAACGACTTCTTTCCAAAGAGTACAGTATGCAAAAGGGAAAAAAGGGGAAAATATTACAGTGGAGAAACCTGACAAACACTACCTCAGGGAGGTGATCAAGGGCCTGCTTACAATATATTCCCTCCCAATCACCCAAACTCCAGTAGAGAGGCATCCTACAATATACCTGTTTTTGTTTTTTTTTAAAGGTATTAAGTTAAAACAAAGAAATCAGAGCCTTCAAACATAAAAGCGAAAAGCAGTTAGAAGATATAATGCAAGAGAAGACCTCTAATTACAACAATAAAATACAGTATTAGCCATAAGCTTAGAAAAGAAATGTGCAAAACCTATGAGAAAATTGTTTTAAACAGCCCTGAGATAGAGAGATAGACAGACAGACAGACAGATAGATTAGATAGATAGATGATTGATAGATAGATAGATAGATAGATAGATAGATAGATAGATAGATAGATGGAAAAACGCAAAGACATGCCATGTTCCTGCATAAAAAGACTCATCATCATAAAAATACAATTCTACGTTAACTTATAAATTTAATTACACCCAAAAATAAAAACAGGTTTCCCTACAACTGAAAATAGCAGTATGAATTCAAGATATTTTTTCTCCTAAAAAAATTTATTTCCTAGCTCTATCACCTAGAAGGATCTAAAAGAAATGACAATCTGGTAACATTAAGTATCTCTATTTTCCAATTATGTACTCCGAACATCATGCCTCAACTAAAGCATGGTAGATAAAGTCATTTTCCTATGCCAAAAAGCAAGAAAATAAAGAATGGGGTCATGTCAAGGGAACACAGGAGAAAGCCTGAAGGGGCTCCCACTGGCCTAAGATGGAACCATCTGGCATCACAAAGAATGACTACTGAAGTCATTTAAAACACAACAAATAAAGAGACTAATGTTCATAAATGCTTTTCGTTTTTTTTTAAAAAAAAAAAAAATTAGTTAGACACCTGGAGGTATATAACAACTCACTATGCTGAAAACTAGTGATTAAAAGGAAAGCATTAAGCATTTATCATGCTTTTCCAGTAGAACTATATTTCAGAGTAACCAAAAAGCTCAAATAGATGAGGTAAATTTTTACCCAGGAAAATTACAGCTAATAAATGTGAAAGGAATGGTAAGATGAGAGAAATCCAATTTTGACACTTCTACTGAAATAGTTTATTCTAACAATGAGTTATCTTTGGATATTAACATGATTAATGAAAAGTGGAGAGCTTTACAAAAAAGTTGTCACCACCACATTTTGTGCCTTCTGAAGTGATAAAATACAAAGTATATGGCACCACCTAGGGAATGGTCTTTCTACAAAAGTGATGGAGGCCAATGTGGGAGGATTGCTCAAGGCCAGAAGTTTAAGACCAGCCTAGGCAACACAACAAGACCTTGACTCTACAAAAAAAAAAAATTTTTTTAAATGAGCCAGGCATGGTGGCATACGCCTGTAGTTCCAGTTACTCAGGAGGCTGAGATGGGAGGATCACTTGAGCCCAGGAGGTTCAAGGCTACAGTGAGCCATGACTGTGCCACTGCACTCCAGCCTGGGCAACAGAGCAAGACCATCTTTAAAAAAAATCTGATCCAAAATCTAAATAAGGTTTTCTGTTTAACTTCCAGTATATATAAAGCACAAATGGAGGAATTAGTCAAACGCCACTACAAAAAAACAACTGAACATATCTAGAATGGGGGAGCTTCTTCAGGACAAATGACCCAATTTCTTCAACAAATCAACAGATAAAGGAAAACAGCAAGAGAATGGGAAGACTCTTCTTCTTTTTGCTTTTTAAAAGAGACAGAGTCTTGTTCTGTTGCCCAGGCTGGAATGCAGTGGCACAATAATAGCTCACTGAAGCCTCGACCTCCTGGACTCAAGCAATCCTCTTGCCTCAGCCTCCAAAGTAGTTGGGACTACAGGTGCGCACCACCATACCCGGCTAATGGAAGAATTCTTGATAAAAAGAATTGTAAAAGGGACATAACAACAAATACAATAAGCGTTTGGATCCTGATTCAAACGCTTATTGCTGATTCAAACGCTATAAAAAGACATTTTTTAGAAAACTGAAAATTAAATATGGACTAGGTATTAACTGTAATTAAAGAATTACTGCTAAATCTGTTAAGTAAAATAATGACATTGTAGCTATAAGAGAAAATGTCTCTGGCAGGGCAGTTCAAAGATGGCCTCAAATGATCCCCACCACCAAGTATTCACACCATTGTGTAATTCCATCTCATTGTAGTTTCATCTCATTGAGTGTAGGTTGGCCTAGTGACTTGTTTTTAACCAAGAGAATATGGCAAAGGAGATGGGACATCATTTCTGGGTCTACGCTACATAAAACTGTGACTTCCACTTCACTAGCAGACTTTCCCTTGTTGGCACTGATGAAGCAAAACACCACATTAAAGACGCCCACGTGGCAATGAACTGAGGACAACCTCTGGGCAACAACTTGCAAGAAACTGAATCCTGCCAACAATCACATAAGCTTAAAGGCAGATCCTTCTCCACTCAAGCCTTTAGGTGAAACCACAGCCCCAGCCAACATCTTGACTGTAGCCTTAGAGACCTGGAGCAGAAGACCTCTATGTCCAAAAACCGGACCCTCATTGAGATAATAAATGTGTATTGTTTTAGGCTGCTAAGTTTGTAGCAATTTGTTATAGATTAACAGATATCCAAGGCCAGGAGCAGTGGATCATGCCTGTAATTCCAGAACTCTGGGAGGCTGAGGTGAAGGAGTGCTTGAACCCAGGAGTTTGAGACTAGCTTGGGCAACATAGCGAGACCCCACTTCTACCAAAAAAAAAAAAAAGTTTTTAAATAAAACAATGAAATAAAAAATAACTAATAAAATGTCCTCTTTTTCATGTATACTGAAATATTTAGAAATAACATAACATAACTTATATTTACTTTAAAATAAACCAGAAGAAAGAAAGAGAGGTGGGTGCAAATACAGGTTGAAAACTATAGAATGTCCATGGCCTAGCAAATAGCAGGCTATTGTAGTATCATTAGGTACTATCACTCAAAGCAAAACTCAAGTCAACTTATTAGTACCAAGCAACTGAAAATGTTTGAGCATGTAGTAATTATCTCTAAGGACTCAAAGCACTTTGGGAACACACACCTGCAAACTCCACACAAATGAATGGAGCAACCACTAGGAAAAAAGAATGGCAACAAAATAAAATAAACATTCCTATACAGAAGAATGATAAAATAGGAAATTCTCACTAGACAAAAATCAAACTAAAAAGCTCATTAACATGATTTGGTGTCTCCCCAAAACCAAAAAATCAATGTATTGAGACACTCATATAAAAATAGTCCTCAACTGCTGAGTATCTCAGAAGGCTTGAATTATCAATCTTTTCAGAAATTAAATGACCCTTCAGAATATATTTCAAAACCAAGAACTATCCCCTTTCTACCTAATGCAAAGATCATTAAATTTGTACATGATCTGGCAATGATTTACTGCTTAGTACACACAGTCTTCAAACCTTAGACAATAGAACAATATAATCACAGAGGGATTAGAAAGATTTAAGGCCGGATGCGGTGGCTCACGCCTAAATCCCAGCACTTTGGGAGGCCGAGGCAGGCGGATCACAAGGTCAAGAGATCGAGACCATCCTGGCCAACATGGTGAAACCCCGTCTCTACCAAAAATACAAAAAATTAGCTGGGTGTGGTGGCACGCACCTGTAGTCCCAGCTAGTCAAGAGACTGAGGCAAGAGGACAGTTTGAACCCATGAGGTGGAGGTTGCAGTGAGCTGAGATCGTGCCACTGTACTCCAGCCTGGGCAACAGAGCAAGACTCTGTATTAAAAATAATAATAATAATAATAATAAAAAGATTTAAGAGATCAAACTGTTTCTAAGCACTCTCAAACCTTCATTTATATGTAATTAATTTAACTAAAACAATCACTATCATCTAACTATATCAAGTTCTTAAAATATCTTTGCTGGGCAACAATTTAGCTTAATATGAACTATAATATGTGGATGTGGGGAAAAGTACATGTCTTTAAAAAATTACTCTGTAATATCAACTCTTTGCTGTCTTGCGTCAAAAAAGAACTTCAGAATCTAAATCCCTCATTTTGTATGAGAAAAAAATAAAAGGCTAGAGAAACTAAATGACTGATCTAAAATTACCAATTAATCGGTGGTAGAACTAGGATTAGAACTCAAGTCCCTGGTCCTAGGTCAGTGTTCTCTCTATACCACACTGTCTCAATTCTTTCATGTTTTCCTTTGCATCAGATCCAGCTTTTGCCACAGTATAATACAGTAATTTAAACTGTACTAAAGATGACAGGTCAAACCAATATTATGTAATCCAAATCTGCTTACTTAATGAGAACTCTCTTTTCATTCCCATAATAGGTATCTTTGACTAATGCCCTAAGTCCCATGGTAAAGCATTTTTCAAACTCTCTTCCTCAGAGAAATCCAGAGGATCTACAAATATTTTTAAATTACATTTGTGGGACCCTGTCTAAAAACAAACAAACAAACAAACAAAAAACCCAACAACTATAGTTAACTCTTAAAACTATTTAAAAATTCAGAAGTAGTATAGATCAAATATTACCACAATGGATAATATCATCTATAAAAACTTGTGTACCTTGTTTTGTGTTAGCTTTGGAATGAAACTTCTCCCAACATCTCTGCATATACATGAATTATTTTCTTTTTTTTTTCTTTTTCTTTTTTTTTTTTTTTTTTTGAGACAGAGTCTAGCTGTGTCGCCCAGGCTGGAGTGCAGTGGCGCGATCTCAGCTCACTGCAAGCTCCGCCTCCCGGGTTCACGCCATTCTCCTGCCTCAGCCTCCCAGTAGCTGGGACTACAGGCGCCTGCCACCACGCCTGGCTAGTTTTTTTTTTTGTATTTTTAGTAGAGACGGGGTTTCACCATGTTAGCCAAGATGGTCTCGATCTCCTAACCTCGTGATCCACCTGCCTCGGCCTCCCAACGTGCTGGGATTATAGGCGTGAGCCACCGCGCCCGGCCTCATGAATTATTTTCTACATGTGTCCCTGATTAACGGCTGTAGTTGTATGTTAGACTTTCAAAAGCTCATTTCTATATATGCCTGTTCGCATAAAATTCACAAATAAATTCACACCTAGAACATATCTGATAAATGGGCAAGGTTGTTTTAATGCTCTCTTCATATATTTTATTTTATTTATTTTTTTGAGACGGAGTCTCACTCTGTTGCCCAGGCTGGAGTGCACTGGCTGTGATCTTGGCTCACTGCAAGCTCCGCCTCCCGGGTTCACGCCATTCTCCTGCCTCAGCCTCCAGAGTAGCTGGGGTTACAGGCGCCCGCCACCACAGCCAGCTAATTTTTTGTATTTTTAGTAGAGACAGGGTTTCACCGTGTTAGCTAGGATGGTCTTGATCTCCTGACCTTGTGATCTGCCTGCCTCGGCCTCCCAAAGTGCTGGGATTAGAGGCACGAGCCACCCCGCCCAGCCTCTTCATATATTAATAAGAGATATGTCATACGGCAAATCACAATATAGATAGCTGTAGCACAGAATACAACTTTGGAGTGCTTTTCTGTTTAAATATTATATGGAACATGAGCAGTTTAGTGATATAACTGAAATCAAGTTTATTACAGGTAATAACTCTCCTCACTCAACAGTCAGACAACTCATACTTACGTATCTTAGAGCTCTCAGCCTTTCCTTTGTTAAATTCAGAATGTTCATCAATTCACAAACCATTAGTTTGTTACTATACTATGATTACCTCACATGCCAGCCAACATTTGTTTCAAAAGCACTACTGTCTTTATAATTCAGTACCCATTTTTGCAATTTAAAAAATGTTATTGCACTTTATAAATGGAAAACAGAAATACAAACGCCTACCAGTAATATTAATCCACTTGAAACAATAATGGGCATCAGATTAGCCAGACGAAGAAAACTTCAGATACTAGATTTAACCAGTTTAAGCATAAATGAAATGCTGAGAAAACAGTTTTTAAAATCACATCAAAAGGCAAAAGTAAAGGAGCCAATTATGGATTTATTGACTCTCACCTCCAAATTCACCCTTTTTTCCTCCTCTTTGAAAATGGATTTGGGCCCTTTATGTTTCCTTTACCAGCTGGCACAATGTTAAGCTGTGTCAGTAAGAGGGGGCAGGAGTCATCGCAGCAAGTAAGGGTTTTTTGTCATTGGGTTTTTTTGTTTTTGTTTGGCTTCTTGGTTCAGGTATGCTTGGCCTGCATGCTCTTGCAGCATACATAGCTTCTCCAGCTCTTCATTCCTGCCATACAGATTTCTCCAGCATCAGGCTCCAGCAGCATATACAGCTTCAATGCCCAGTTCCTGTGCCTGAGCAGCTTCTCCAGCACCAGGTTCCTGCATCTGAATGCAGACTAATTATGGATATTTTTGCACTTACTCTCTTGACAATCAGCAAGGCTGTTCAAACTAATGACTTCAACTGAGTCTTTCTTTAGCTAAGATAAATTTTCCTCTATTTTTTTCCTTTAATTTCTATTTTTTTTTCTAATCCTTTTCTAGGCCTCTTATTAGGTAGAAGGTGCAGGGCTGCTATATACAATTATGCAGGTTGCACCGTGCACTAGAAGATCCCACTGAAGAGTGAAAGCTGAAATTCAGCCTGTGTCCCACCCATCAAGTCCTGAATCCCGGTCAAAGAGCATCATCTGCTCATTAAGCCACATGTCCTGAAGGTGAGAAGGCGGACCTTCTGGATCAAGGCTAGCCTCCATGTTCAATTTTTCATTAATATTTTCCTATCTTTTTGCTTTTGTTTAGATTCCAAGTCTTTTCTATCTATACATGTAACTATATAATAAATACATATGTATATGTAATTATATAAAAACAATAACTTTTGTAGGATCTTCATCATAGTCTAGTACTTTGGGCCTAGGCCCAAAATAATAGGTTATTTTATAACCTAGGAGCATCAGAATTTTTGAAAGATTCGCAAGTAACTTGAATGTGCAAACTGCTGTCAGTTAATGGTGCACAAGCTTTTCTGCTCAAGTACCCTCTAAATTAATTTTGAAAATCTATGCACATCCTCAACATTTTTTAGTTGCAAAATGTTTCATACCTTATAATTATCACAAAGGTTGTGATTTCCAGTGTACTTTAAATTTTTTTTTTTTTTTTTTGAGATGGAGTCTCGCTCTGTTGCCCAGGCTGGAGTGCAGTGGCCGGATCTCAGCTCACTGCAAGCTCCGCCTCCTGGGTTTTTACGCCATTCTCCTGCCTCAGCCTCCCGAGTAGCTGGGACTACAGGCGCCCGCCACCTCGCCCAGCTAGTTTTTTGTATTTTTAGTAGAGACGGGGTTTCACCATGTTAGCCAGGATGGTCTCGATCTCCTGACCTCGTGATCCGCCCGTCTCGGCCTCCCAAAGTGCTGGGACTACAGGCGCCCGCCACCTCGCCCAGCTAGTTTTTTGTATTTTTAGTAGAGACGGGGTTTCACCGTGTTAGCCAGGATGGTCTCGATCTCCTGACCTCGTGATCCGCCCGTCTCGGCCTCCCAAAGTGCTGGGATTACAGGTTTGAGCCACCACGCCCGGCCAATTTTTTTTTTTTTTTGAGACTGAGTCTCGCTCTGTCGCCAGGCTGAAGTGCAGTGGCGCAATCTTGGCTCACTGCAACCTCCGCCTCCCGGGTTCAAGAAACTCTCCTGCCTCAGCCTCCCGAGTAGCTGGGATTACAGGTGTGCACCATCATGCCCAGCCAACTTTTGTATTTTTAGTAGAGACAGGGTTTCACCATGTTGGCCAGACTGGTCTTGAACTCCTAGCCTCAACTTACCCGCCTTGGCCTCCCTAAGTGCTGGGATTACAGGCATGAGCCACCACACCTGCCCAAATATTGTTAATTTTTAATAAAGTTGTTATATATGCTCTTTTAAAAGCATCAATAGAATAAAAATACCATCATCTGTTTTTTAAATGAACAGCCTCTTCTTATACAGTCAAAAGTTTATATTATCTTGGTTTCTCCTTAAACTTCCCCCACAGACTTTTCCAAAATGTAATATATGCTGGAAGCTCTTTCATTTTTCACTCCATATGACTTCTTTGAGAAAATGCCATGTAAATTAAGATTAAGCTTTTTTTATTTTTCATCATGAGATTCCAAGTGATTTTAAAAATTTCTTCTGGATGTTGTTATCAATTTCGTAAACATATTACTGACCAAAACAATATAAATATATTAAAAACTTTGACAGATAATGATTAAGTATAAAGGTATTAGAGATGATTCTCAAAGACACGTGTACTTTCAAAACAATTATCTCATGTATATATGAACAAATATCACTGCTAGAATCAAATGGGATTCAACATCAACTCTATAGTTATTTTAAAATTTTTTTTTTTTTGAGACACAGTCTCGCTCTGCTGCCCAGGCTGGAATGCAGTGGCATGATCATAGCTCACTGCAGCCTCAAATTCCTGGGCTCAAGTGATCTTCAAGCCTCAGCCTCTCAAGTAGCTAGAACTACAGGAGCACACCACCACACCTGACTAATTTAATGTTTTGTAGAGAAGAGGTCTCGCTATGTTACCCAAGCTATTCTCCAACTCCTGGACTCTATGATCCTCCCTTGCTCACATATATAAATACAAGGCAACAGAAGGAATTTCCGTTACTACAGTTTGAGAATTCAAAACCTGAAAACCCAAAATCAGAAATGTTCCAAAATCTGAAAACTTTTTGAGTTCTGACCTGACACTGCAAGAAAATGCTCATGGGAGCATTTCAGATTTCAAATTTCAGATTAGGGATGCTCAATTGCTAAGTATATATTAACATAATGCAAATATTCCAAAATCCTAAAAATTCCAAAATTCAAAACACTTCTGGTCTTAAGCATTTCAAGTAAGGGATACTCAACCTGGACTGTTCCTGTACTGCTAATTTTTTTTTTTTTTTACCACCTTCCAAATTATATGCCAAAAATCGCGTAACGATTTATCATTAAAAATTATTTATGATCAGTCCAGGTGTGGTGGCTCACGCCTGTAATCCCAGCACTTTGGGAGGGCAAGGCAGGCGGATCACCTGAGGTCAGGAGTTCAAGACCAGCCTGGCCAACATGGTGAAACCCCATCTCTACTAAAAATACAAAAAAAAATTAGCCAGGCGTAGTGGCATGTGCCTGTAATCCCAGCTACTCAGGAGGCCAAGGCAGGAGAATCGCTTGAACCCAGGAGGTGGAGGTTGCAGTGAGCCAAGATGGCACCACTGCACTCCAACCTGGGCAACAGAGCAAGATCCGGCTCAAAAAAAAAAAAAAAATCTATGATTTATCAACTGACAAATTGATTAGGTCCTCCTTTTATTTTGTTTAAAAGAATTGAGAACCACCTTTTTTGCATTTAACCAACAACCAGCAACGACAATACTGCTGGTGAATAGACCACACTTTTGAGGAGCAAGGGCATAAGCCACAGGCATGTTCTTAGGCAGATCAATTTTAGGAAAGAATACACAAGAACAGTAAGACTTAGGAAACTGAGTATTTTAAAACTATTTTTGCCCGCGTACCCAGTGGAAGGTCTACATGTAATCCCAGGGATAAGCATGCCTGAATTTGAAGATGCTCAAAATTAGCTACTAAACACTGAAACTGCTGGGTCATAAGAGTACTTAAAATTTTAATTTTAAATCATAGACTTAACTTTATTCACATCACTTTTCTATTAAAAAATCCTTTGATGGCTCCTCACTTTAAAAAAACAAAGGAACTCACTAACATGGGACACAGGATCCTATATAATTTGTGTTTATAATCAAAGCAATTCACACAAACACAATTATCCATTTTTTTCTTATTTAAAAGTAGTATTTGTTATTTGCTAAAATAAGATAATATTTAACATTTCAGGCAATACCCAAAGAAAAGGCACTTAAAAAATAAAAATCACCCCAATTACTACAACCCAGAGATAATCACTTAATATTTTGGTAAATCTCCTTAAAATCTTTTCTATATATACAGGCATACAAATCGTGTGTGTTTTTAAAATATAAATTGAATCAAACCATTTTAAAATCAGGGTTTTTTTGCTGTTTTCTCTTTTATATGCCATTGTATCTGAAGCATTTTCTCTACATCATTAAAAAATATTCTAAAATTTACATGTGGCAGCCCAATATCCCATCATAATTCAAGGATATACCAAAAGACTGTCTCATTAAATCCAATAAATCTCAGGGCAACACATCTCTATCAACAGCATTAGATATCTGCTAGAAGATTAATCCGCAATTCACACATTCTCAGATTTATGTAAAAATAAGTGCTCCCTGTATGCCCCAGAAAAGCAGGTTAAAATATCATAAAAGATATCTTAATTTCCTCAAAAGAGTAAAATAAAATTCAAAGAGTTCTGTTTTCAATATATTTAATTTTTTTACAGAGAGTAGTACATCCCCTAAATGCATTTGTGATAAGTGCTTATTATCTTCTGATATGCAGAATCATAAAGAAACTATAAATAAACAGAAGGGAGTTCACTGACAAATAACGAGGAGAATAAATGTTAATTACGCAGAGAGGAAAGTGGCAAGTGACTCTGGAACAGTATCAGTCAAGTTACCTTCAATAAACACAATATAATACTGTAACTGTGAAATAAATCTTAACAATAACTGAAAAGACTTACTAAAAGCATTAAAAAGGATGAATGTGGAAAGAAATAAGGACAAGGACACCATTTCATATATACAAAGTCTAAGAAAGAAGTACATGATCAAGGACCCAGTCCATTAAGTGCCTTGTATAAACTTTAGGGAAAAGTCTACCTCCAAGCATCTTTCTGGTTATGATATGCTACACTAGCCAATTTCCTAAATTGGAGCTGCTGAATATGCACAGGGGTAAGGATAAATTCCTACATTCAAGAAATGCAAAAAATGGCAAAAGAAATTAAATCAGTACCCAAAGGAAGGCATAGCTCATTTACCTCTTTCAAAGTCTCCCCTCAAGCCTTCCTCAACAGTGGAAGCGCAATTCTCTGAATTTCAGTTCTGCAGCATTTACTGCTTTTGTCACTTACTCATACTTAGCCTTTGCTACCTCCTATTGAACCATGTATGGAAAGTGTATCACCAGAGTTTCTTTCTTCTACCTTCTAACAGATCAGGCTATCATCTGGAATCAGTAAGCACCTAATAAATCTGTTTATGGTAAAAATAGGAATTTGAAAAGCCGTAATACCACTATATAGCAATAAAAACATACGTTTTTTAAAAAGGTTTGTCTTTAACCTGTCACCCATCATAGCATTTTAGGTTGTAGAAAACAGAGATCTCCATAGATGCCAAAGACTTAAACTTTCAGACCTAGATGTATGAATTTTCCAATCATCTGAAATTCTAAGCTCTGGAAGAAACTATTTTGTTAAACTAGAAGTTATTTTCAGCTCTTGAAAAATCTATGTCTCTCACTTCCCAGTCATCAATGCTGAAAGAAACAAATAGAAAAAGATTAATTTGTTTTAAAAAAACCTATTCTCATTTTGTATAAGGAAAGAATTCATAAACAAATTTCACTGCTTCCAAAAATGTCTCCCATTTGATATTTCACATATACACAAACAATATACATTTTAGGAAAAAACACACTGACTTTCAACTACTGTCCCCAGCATGAACTGCTTAGCAAAGTATCATATGTGTACCTATGTGTGTACGTGCCTGTACATTGATAGGTAAATATCTTCAAAGATGAAGGCAGGGAGCTAATTCACGTATTCTCAAGAAAAATAAGGAACACAAAGGACTAGCTAAACTGTCACAGAAAATTCTCAAAGTAATACATTTGAAGTCAAGCAATTTGCTATCTAATCCCAAATGATCACTTTCCTTACAGGGCTTCAATTCATACGCATTAAACGGTTTCTTGACACTACATAACAGAAAAAAAAAAAATCAACAAAAAAATCTGGCAGTTTCTCCAATAACTAAATCATAGAGTCAGCAAATGACCCAGAAATTCCACTGCTAGACATATACCCAAGAAATGACAACATGTCCACAAAAAACTTGTATGAATGTTTATTATAGCAGCATTATTCATAATAGCCTGTAAGTGGATATAATCCAAAGGTCTATCAACTAATGCAGGGATCCCAAACCTCCAGGCCACAGACCAGTACCGGTTCCTGTTAGGAACTGAGATGCACAGCAGGAGGTGAGTGGCGGTGGGTTAGCAAGCATTACTGCCTGAGCTCTGCCTCCTGTCAGATCAGCATAGGCATTAGATTCTCATAGGAGCACCATCCCTACATGCAAGGGATCTAGGTTGGGTGCTCCTTACGAGAATCGTTGTTGTTGTTGTTGCTGTTTTGGTTTTGTTCCTTATAAGAATCTACTGCCTGATGATCTGAAATGGAACGATTTCATCCTGAAACCATCCTCCCCGCTTACCCCGATCCATGGAAAAACTGCCTTCCACAAAGTCAGTCCTTGGTGCCAAAAAGGTTGGGGACCACTGAACTAATGAATGGCTAAACATACTGTGGTATATCGATACAATAGAATACTTACCAGCCATAAAAACGATGTAGTACAGATACATGATACAATATTGATGAACTTTGAAAACAATATCCTAAATGGAAGCCAATCACAAAAGGCCATATATTATATGATTCCATTTATAGAAAAAGTCTGAAATAGGCAAATCTATAGACACCAAGAGTAGTTTAGTGGTTGCTCAGAGATGGAAGAGTAAGTGGATAATAGCCAAAGGCTACAGTTTTCCTTGAGATTATGAAAATGTTCTAAAATTGACTGCAATGACGGTCACATCTGTGAATGTATAAAAAATCCATTGAATTGAATACCCTAAAGTAGAATTGTATGGTATATAAATTACATCTCAAAAACACTGTTACATGAAAAAAAAAAAAATCAACCAACAAATAATTATGTTCAAAGAATTAGAGGAAATGATCCCTATCTTAAAATTAATAAAAATACAGATACTCAAAAACTATTAGGCAAATCAGATTCTGTAATAAACTGCACTCTACAAATTTTTCAAAGTCTCATTAAAAATATTACCTATAAAATCATAAATAACTTCATAATAAAAATCATTTAAAACTCAACAATTTAAATAAAAAGCTTTCTATTGTTACAAGTCTTTCCAAATATAATACCTCCACCCTAGAGATAACCAATTTCACTCAAGACACTCTCAGATTTTGCTGAAACTCATTGAAAAAAAATACAGAATGGACTTAAAACTATGTCACTAATGTGACATTCTGAATATGGCCAATATGACACCTTACAGTCCTAAACCAAAACTGCACTAAAAAGAGAAAAGTAATCAAAATGGCTAGTTAATTCACTCATTTACTCATAAATATCATGCTTGGACTACAATGATGAAGGAAAATTCCATACATTCTATGGAGTTTTTGGTCTATTTGGGAAGACAGCTATTAATCAAGTAATTATACATTTTAATACATTATACATTTTAATACAGGAATAATTACACATTTTAATACAGGAAGCCAGGCATGGTGGCTCACGCCTGTAATCCCAGCACTTTGGGAGGCCAAGGCAGGTGGATCACCTGAGGTCCGGAGTTTGAGGCCAACATGATGACACTCCGTCTCTCCTAAAAATACAAAAATTAGCCAGGTGTGCTAGTGCGCACCTGTAGTCCCAACTACTCAGGAGGTTGAGGCAGGAGAATTATTTGAACCTGGGAGGCGGAGGTTGTAGTAAGCCAAGACTGCACCACTGCACTCCAGCCTGGGCGACAAAGCAAGACTTCATCTCAAAAAAGAAAAAAAAAGCTGTAATTACAAACTGTAAAAAATGATCGACAGGTACTTGTTGCTATGAAAACATTTAACTGTAGGGCCAGGGGAGTGGGTGCCAGATCAATGGGGAAAGGGGGGTCGGGCAGGATTTCCTGAGAAAGTGACATTTTAGCTGACAGCTGAAGAATAAACAGGAGTTAGATTTTATGACTTTTCTGATGCAACTTCTTAATCAAAAGGGAAAAGGGAAGAAAAAGGACAGTGACAGGAAGGGAAAACAAACGTATCCAGGATTGTTTAAAGTAGCTTATTATAGCATTTCTATGTATATAAGACAACTTCCTTAACAACAAATACATAGGTGATATTGGCCATAATATTAGTCATACTAAAAAAAAAAGTAGGAATATTTTTAAAGTATTAAATACTAACATTTACAAAAACCAAAGTTTACACCAAACCCAAGTATCTTCTTTCTAGACCTACATCTTCACAGAAATATAAGATTCCATAAAAGTTCTAACAAAAAGGTAGATAATTTAAAAATCTTATTACATGAAGGGAAATACTATACTTAAAGATTAAACTCTCAATTTTCGTTTTTTTTTTTTTTTTTTGAGACTGAGTCTCACTCTGTCACCCAGGCTGGAGTACAGTGGCACAATCTCAGCTCGCTGCAACCTCTGCCTTCTGGGTTCAAGCAATTCTCATGCCTCAGCCTCCCAAATAGCTGGGAGCACAGGCATGCACCACCACGTCCTGCTAATTTTTGTATTTTTAGTAGAGATGGGGTTTCACTATGTTAGCCAGGCTGAATTCCTGACCTCAAGTGATCCGTCCACCTCCGCCTCCCAAAGTGCTGGGATTACAGGCATAAGCCACTGCACCTGACCAACTCTCAATTTCCTAACCTTATAAACAAGTAAGTCTCAAAAGAAATGTGCAAATCACCAACAAAACCAAAAGTAAAATCTCATTTTAACTCTTAATAAACATTTAAAACAACTGCTTAACAATCACTCTTCAGCCTTTTGGCTAAGATCAAGAATAAAACAACTGCTAACAAATCATGTTATAGTTAGTTGACCCTTGAACAATGCGGGGCCTAGGGGCGCCAACTCCCATGCGGTTGAAAAAGCCATGTATGACTTTTGACTCCCATAAACCTTAACTGCTAATAGCTTACTGTTGACCAGAAGCCTTATCAATAACATGAGGGCCAATTAACACATATTTCATGTGTTACATGTATGACATACTTATTGTATTCTTACAACAAGCTAGAGAAAGGAAAATGTTATCAAGAAAATTAAAAGAAAGAGAAAAAGTATTTACTATTCATTAAATGGAAGTGGATCATCACAAAGGGTCTTCATTCTTGTCATCTTCACGTTGAGTAGGCTGAGGAGGAGAAAGAGAAGGGATCGACCTTTCTGTTTCAAGGTGGCAGAAGCAGAAGAAAATCATGTATAAGTGGACCTGCAAATTCAAATCCATGTTGTTCAAGGGTCAACTGTATTTATGTTCCAAAATTCTTTCCCATCAGATAGCAAGAATAAGCAGTTAATGAAGGAAAACACTGAGCAAGAGACAAAGAACTCTGGGGATCAAGTCTTACATTATTACATTAATATAACCATGAGAAACTCATAGGCCTATAAGATATAACACTATTCCAAAAGAACTAAACACAAAAAGATTTCTGCTTTTGAATATGACGGAACAGTCTGTAGCAGACCAACACTCCCTCTTGAATAGAAAACCTGTATTAAATAGGGAGAAAGTTCTTAAAATATCAGAGACTTTCTGAGGTAGCTAAGAACTCACTGAAACTTTCTGAGGTGACAAGAAACTCACTGAAGGGTATCTAACATTCTGTACAGCTTTCCCTTTCAAGACATGTCACCTATTTCTTTAATGGCACAGGACAAGAGGGTGGGAAGCCAAAAAAGGACAGCCACTAGGAGGCAGAGAAGTCAGCAAAGTTTTTGGCAATTTCGTGGGAGTAGGGGGACAAAACTTGGTAGCTAAGTCTTGAGGAGTCAAGATCCCATAGTGATCTTGTGAAGGCACAGAAGAACAAATCTGACACTTAGTACTGATTTTCCTCTTGAGGGATTTGTCAGCTTTTAAACTACACATAGCAAAAGGCTAAAAAGCCAGCAGAAAGCAATTAAAAAGGAAGAAGGAGCTTTTAAAGCTCTCATGGGTCCGGAGAAAAAAAAAAGCTGGAGAAGCCCTAAAAACACCCTATCTCTTAACTGAGATCTCTAGGGCACTAACAAGTTGGAAGCCAACTACAGGTAGAACAAGGTTTATAAGGCTGAAAACCTAACCTCAGCTCAGTCCTTGACAGTTGCAGTGATCTCTACCTGCCTGCAAGAAGATGGGTGAATCTGAAGATATGTGAATCCTATCTGGGGAAATGTATCATTATAGATACAAAATGTGTATCTAAAATTCTGCACATAATGTCTGGCACTCAATCAAAAAGTTGCCTAATAATAATTATTACTATTATGTTATCCACATATAATAGTATATATAATGTACAATAGAATATATAATTAACATATGTTAATATACAAATATATTAACTATTATTATTATTTGACCTAACAAGACGCTAAACCAAAAGGAAAAAGATGATGGAAACAGGCCTATAGGTGATCCAGATACTGGAGTTTTCAGACACAGACTTTAAAGCAATTTGATTAATATGCTCAAAAAATACATGACTTTCACATGAGAATCAGAATCTATCTTAAAAAGAGAGAACCAAATAAAAATTCTAAAACTAAAAAATACTATAACTAAAATTAAGAATAGACGGTTTTAAAAAGCAGGTTGGACATAGTTAAATACAGAATAAATGAACTGAAATACAGTCAAGTAAAAACTATCCAGAATGGAGTAAGAGGACGAAAAAAATTATAAAAATAACAGAAGAGAGCAAGAGACATATGGGGGATGATAAAAAGTATAATAAAGATTTAATTGGAGTCACAGAGGAAAGCAGACAAAAATGGGGCAGAAACAGTATTTTTAAAAGGTCAAAATTTTTTCACAACTGATCTCATACTACAAATTCAAGAGGTGCCAGAAACTTCAAACAGAGTACAAACAAAACCATTATTAGGTGCATCACTGAAAAGCTGTTTAAACGTAAAGAAAAAGAGAAAGACAAAAAGAAAGGCAGCTGAACAAGAAAGTCACATTACCTTCCAAGAAGCAACAATAAGTCTGACAGCTGATTTTGCAACAGAAACAATGGAAGCTAGAAAACAATGAACTGAGACCTTTAAAGTGCTTCAAGAAATAACAGCTAATAACGCAGAACTCTACAGTCAGTTAATATATTCTTCCAAGATGAAAATAAATGAATTTCAAACAAGCAAAAACTGAGAATTCAGTACCACCAAACTCCCCAAAAGGAGCTCTTCAGACAGAGGAAAATTAATCTCAGATGGAAGCATGTAAATACAAAAGGAAATAAAGAACAATGGAAAGGGTAAATATTAACTGTACAAAATAACAGTCTCTGGATTTAAATGTAGACTTGAAATGCATGGCAATGACAACATAAAAGCAGGAGAATGATAAATGCTATTAAAGTTTTCTAGGGTCCTAACAATGTCTGAGATGTTTTTCAAAATCCTAATGAATATGCAACTCTAATGTACCACAAGAATGCTTGTGGTAATCTAGTGTAACCACCAAAAGAACAGTAACAGAATATATAACAAGCTATTAAAGGGAGGAATAAAATAACATTTTTTAAAACACTTGATTAATTCAAAAGAAGGAAACAATGGAGAGAAAATAGAATATAGAACCAGTACGACAAACAGAAAACAATAAAATGATAGCCATAAACCCAAATTTATCAATAATTATATTTACTGTTAATGAGCTAAATACACTTCAGATTTAATTGAAAACAGGCAAACAAAAATCTGTTTATTCTTAACAAGAAACAGACCTCAAATATAAAGCTACAGAAGCATTAAAAGCAAAAAGGAGAGGGAAAGTTATACCACACAAGCAAACAGTTGCCAAAATAAAGCAGGTGTAGCTATACTAAGACGACTTTGAGGCGAGAGACAAGTATTACTAGACATAAAAAGGGACATGTTATAACGATAAAGAGTCAATATACTAGAAAGATATGTTTGTATGTGCCTAGTAATATGACTTCAAAATACATAAAGCATACAGTTTAGTTCTTTATAGAACTAAAAGGAGAAATATACAAATCCACAATCACAGTAAGACACATTTAACACTTAACCTCAAGACACCTCTCTGTAATGAATAGAAAAAAAGGCAAAAAAGATTCAGTAAGGATAGAGAAGATTTGAACAACACAATTACACAATTTACAAACTTGAACTTAACAAAGTACAGAGAAGACAGTAGTTAATAGCAGAATGCATAGTCTTTTCAAGGGTACATAAACATTTATAAAAAGGCTGAGCCATAAAATAAGTATCAATAAAGGTCTAAAACCATCCACAGTGTGTTCTCTAATCATAGTGAAATTAAGAAATTAGTAACAGAAAGATAACTAGCAAATCCCCAAATGTTCAAAAAGTAAGCAATATACTTGTTTAAAAAAAAAAAAAAAACCCACAGGTCAAAGAATAAGCCAAAATAAAATTTGAAAAACATTTTTGCATAAATGACAACGAACATGTAACATACCAGAACTTGTGGGATATAGCTAAAATGAGCTGAGAGGAAACCCTACACTCTTATGACTAAACATAGCCTAGTTTTCCAATTATTATTAACTACCAATTCAAAATATAAGTTATGTTAGGGTATTTTAATCTAATTAACTGCCATTCAACAACTTTTTAAATGACAGATTTATATTAGACTACTTAAATTATTACTAGATAATGACTATAAATGATATTTCCTTTCTCTTTGTATACTTTTTAAAACATGGATTAATCTTAATAAGTAACATTTCATCATAAGCAAAACCCATTAAACAATATCTTTATCTACAGTATGAATATATATATATATATATATATAGTATTATACAGAATGTTGCTTTGACTTCACGGATTTTTACAAATATTCATAACCAAGTCATGAAGTTCTCACTAAACAACAAAAAAAATTTTTCTAACTGAAACATCTCCCCAATGTGCAAAGATGTTAAGAAGTATTTTCTTCAAAAGTCCCCCATATTAATAGATGATAATACTGCTGGACTTCTAGAGCTTTATCTGACCACCCCTTAATAAGCAACAATGTACAGAATCAGCCATTCACAAAACAAGCCCTGGGAAATCCAGTAGTAGAGAAGATACCCGGATGAACTATCCTAAGATTGAACCTATAAAGACCTAAAAATTTTATAAATTTTCCACTCTATCGTCCCTTATCAGAGATTTCTAACAAATGATATTATAAACAAATAGTAATTAGGGATCTCTAAATTCTCAACTGTTCATTCTTTGAAACATTTTATACATATTAAAATGTCTATTATAAATAGCTGTATCTCTATAGACTATGTAAAGTCTAGAAAATCTTTCATATTTCCAAAAATGATTTTTGAATGACTGAAATACAGCAAACTCATTGCCACAAGTGGCTGAAATGTATCTTATTTACATGTAAAACATCACAAAGTATTTGTATCAGGCCAAAAATCATTTATTAAAAACCTATTTAAATATTTACCTAAAAGTTAATGCAAATAATAGGACCATTTACCCATCTGCCCAAAAAACTCTACATAAACCTCTCAACATTTATTTGATCAAGATAAAAAGTATTTCTACAGAAGAAACTGATGCTCAGAAAAGAATCATAACTTGCCAAAAGTCACAAAAATCTAATTCTAGGAATCAGCTCTGCAGACTCAAATTATCATCCTGAGTTTACCTAATACATTTCTTCCATCCTGGGTGTTTTTATTTTTCTGAATTTCTAAGAGTCCCAGACTGAAAAATACAGAACTTTCAGTGGCCAGTAGATTCCCAAGCAAGGCCAGTGTCTTTAAATCTCAGTTTAAGATAGGGAGAAAAGGAAGAAAAGGAAGGGCATAATAGTCTCTAGTCTCCTGGGAGTTGCATGCCTCCAAACTAGGGGTTCACAAATTCTAGGTTGCAGGAGCCTATAGAATTATTGTAACAAGACCTCAAACCCATTTGCATAACCACCATTATCTGTACACCAAATACACAATAAATTTCATAAATATGTTCTATTTTCAACCAGATGTGATTAATAAAATCAAAATTCACTTAAAAGCTAAAATAAAGGGATAGAGGACGAAGAAACAAAAAAGTTATTGGGAGCATTATCACTTTTGAATTATATAAGCAATCTCTAGACATCTCTAAGGACCTGTCTCTGATTTAAACATGTTTTCTTCCAAATTACCAAGGATAATGCCAAAATGAACCCAGAGTAGTCCACACAGATAGAAGGAAAATAAACTGATATCTTTAATCCAGCAACTCAACATCTAGGAATTTATCACCAATGAGTTCAAAATTTTTTTCCAGGCTATGCGCAGTGGCTGTAATCCCAACACTTTGGGAGGCCAAGGTGGGAGGATCACCTGAGGTCAAGAGTTCGAGACCAGCCTGACCAACATGGAGAAACCCCGTCTCTACTAAAAATACAAAAAATTAGCTGGGTGTGGTGGCACATGCCTGTAATCTCAGCTACTCGGGAGGCTGAGGTAGGAAAATCGCCTGAACCTGGGAGGCAAAGGTTGAGGTGAGCCGAGATCATGCCATTGCATTCCAGCCTGGGCAACAAGAGCAAAACACCATCTCAAAAAACAAACAAACAAAAAAAAAAATTTCTATAAAGCAAAATTACCTCATGACTCATAATGGTCAAACAACAACAAACACAAATGAAAATAAAATAAAGCCACAAAGCCTAAATGTCTAATAACGGGACCAATTAAACAAAATGACATAAAGTCATTACATGGAATATAATGCATCCATAATAAATAAATTTTGGCTGGGCACAGTGGCTCACACCTATAATCCCAGTACTTTGGGGCACTTAGGTGGGAGGATCATTTGAGCCCAGGAGCTGGAGACCGGCCTGGGCAACATAGTGGGACCCCATCTCTACAAAAAATTTAAAAAGTTAGCCAGGCTTGGTTGGCTTGGTTGGGCATGGTGGCTCATGCCTGTAATCCCAGTACTTAGGGAGGCCGAAGCAAGTGGATCACCTGAGGTCAGGAGTTCAAGACCAGCCTGGCCAAGATGGTAAACTCTGTCTCTACCAAAAATAAAAAAATTAACCAGGAGTGGTGGCACACACCTGCAATCCCAGCTACTCAAGAGGCTGAGGTACAAGAATCGCTTGAACCCAGGAGGCGGAGTTTGCAGTGAGCCAGGATGGTGCCACTAAACTCCAGTCTGAGTGATAGACCAAGACTCTGTCTACAAAAAAAAAAAAAAAAAAAAAAATTAGCCAGGCATGATGGCATGTGCCTGTAGTCCCAGCTACTTGAGAAACTGAGGCTGGAGGATCGCCTGAGCCCAGGAGGTCGAGGCTGCAGTGAACTATGATCATGCCACTGTGACAGAGCAAGACCCTGTCCCTTAAAAAAAAAAGACAATATAGAAGAATATTTAATAACATAAGGAAATATTTACTATTTGTTAAGGAGGAAAAAGCAAATACAGAACAGTAAACAGAGGACAAAAGTAAACTGAAAAACATATACATCTACAGTACAAAATCTGGAATGATAATCAGTATTTAAAGGGTGACTAGTGATCTTTAGGTAGTGTTATCAAGGTTAATTTAAATTTTGTTTATGTGGGTCCATATTTTACAAATATTCCATAACAAACGTAGAGCATTTTTTACATCAAAATATATATTAAAATATATATAAAGTATATTTTTATATATTACATAAAAAGTGTCTATTTTTTCTTCTTAGACATGGGGTGTTGACAAGGTGCTGTCTTTTTCTTTTGTAGAGACAAAGAGGAAGGAAAAGAATATATATATACACATTTACATATTTTTTACGTAATAATATATAAATATGCATATATGTTTTATGTAACAAAAATATATAAATATTTATATATTTTTTTCCTTTTGTAGAGATGGGGTATTACTATGTTGCCCAGGCTGGTCTCAAACTCCTGGCCTCAAGTGATAGTCCTGCCTCAGCCTCCCAAAGTGCTAGGATTACAGGCATGAGCCACTGTGCCTAGCCTATATTCATTTTCAAATGTGAAATTTTAAAATTAGTTTTAAAAATAGTTGAAATAAATTCATCTTCTATTCTAGTGGTCAAATCATAACATTTGTACTCTGAACCATGAATCAATCACATGTTGACACAAGGTACTATTTTAAGTACTATTTGATTTTAAGTAATAAGACTAACAGGAAAAAGGTAAACACACTTAAAAATCTATCAGATTTTATCATCTAAATTATCTAAGTCATTCAATAATATGTAAACAAGATAAGAATCATTGTATACCAATGAAATTACCTAATATGTAAAAAATACTTTCAAAGTTTCTCCCTGTTCTCATGAGTATACAAAAATCTTACACATCAAGATAAAATCTATTTTTCCCTCTCTTGCTGGTCTAACCTTAGAGCACTTCTTATCTGTAATCTCAATTAGACATATACAATAGCCATGTATAATAACGAGCAGCTTTCGTAACAGAAGAAGTCAAAAGGCCCAAGATGAGAACCTTATCACCTACATTTTCTTCCTCCTCCTCATTATTATTATTATTATTGGAGATGGGGTCCCACTGTGTTGCCCATGCTGATCTCAAACTCCTGGGCACAAGTGATCCTCCAGACTTGGCCTCCCAAGTGCAGGGATTTCAGGTGTGAGCCACCCTGTCCTGCTCCTCTTACATTTTCAACTCTTAGACCTGGGCAAGTTAACTTACCTCTCTGAATCTCACTCTTCCTAGCTCTAAAATAGAATAATAATATTTATCTCATAGGGTTTTTGTGAAGACTACATCAAAGAACGCATGCTAAATGCTCAGTACAGAGCCTGAAGAATAGAAGGTACTCAATAAGTGGTGACTGTTATTAAAGTCACAATGCAATAGTTTTTAAGTCAGAAAACCTGTCAAGCCTCTGGAAAACTATATGACCCTGGGCAAGCTACTTACCCTGTATGGACCTCAGTTTCATCCTCTGCAAAACACACACACATATATAATACCTATCTTACAGGTATGTGCCAAGAATTAAACAAAACTGTATACAAAAAGCATCTTGCATATATTAAGTGCTCAACAAATTGTAGCTAGCATCATTATTAGGTGCAAAAAAAAATTTGAGTACAGGGATTAGCAGTTTACAAAACATTTTTATGTATAAGAGTATATGTAATTCTATGAATTATTTAAATAAGTATATTTAATTCTTAAATTAGGTGTAAATTTCAGAAAAAAGTAAAATACAGGCAATCTCTTCTAAGCACACAAAAATAAAAGGCCTTTTTTTAAGTCTCAAAGTAAAAATGTGTTCCCTATAACTGGATCCACTTTAACATTTTTAAAGTCCAAATAAATCAAAAAGAGTTGAAAGGGGAAATGTTTACTTTTTCTGCCTCTGGAAGAAGCGAAAAAAAATTCTAAGTCCTTAGAAAGAAAATAGAGATAAAATTGTTCAATTTTTTTTAATGACTTCACATTTCTTTACACAACTAAAATATAAGTGCCTTTAATACAAGAGCTCTTAAAGTTCTGATTTCCTGTACTATATATACTTTTGTGCAGAAGCAGTAAAACACTATAGTTAAAAACCACAGACTGTGGAGTCTGACTACCTTGATTCAAATTCTGGCTCCATCGTAGCTGTGTGACCTTAGGCAAGTTTTAACTTCTCCCTACCTGTTTCCAACATCTGGCAAATGGAGATTCCTCTTGGGACTGTGGTAAGGATTAAATGAGTTAATACACTTAAAAATGTTCATCAGAGAGCCTAGCAAATGGATGGCACATCACAACTGTTTACCATTTTTGTTACTGATTTATTACTGCCACCTCGAAATGCTTATATCTATGTTAACAAATACGTGCCACTTTGTGGACAATTTCAACAAATGTCTTTACCTAAAATGAGACCTGTTTAAGAAGTACCTTAATATGGTTTCCACTGCCAATAAAGATACAGCAATTGCTGCTAGAGAGGATTTTAGGGCAAAGGTAAGTAAAGTCCATCCCTTTCTTACATCTTCTGTCACACAGAGGAGTAACATCTTTGCTTGCTAATAGAAGTTCAGAGCCAAGAGTTTTATAATTTAGGCATGACACACACCAACCCAGCAGACACAATATTCTCCAACATGTCATAGAGATTAAATAAGATATAGTAAATGGAAGTGTATGAAAGTTACATATGTATTAAATACTATTTTATGTATGTACTTGAGAAAATTGCAGCAATGTATATCTCCAATCTCATATTGTTGCTTTCTAACTCCAAAACTAGTGTTCTGCCCACTGCAAACCAGGGGCCAGAGTAACAAGACACAAAGTCAGATTAAAGTTGCCATCCCACTAAATCATTTCCTGCTTGAAATGTACTTTCTTAAAATGTCTGTACAACAGATAACGCAAATAGTACTTGTATTATCCAAGCCTCAGGCCTACACCAAAAATTTAAGGAGTGACATCCTGGAAATAGGCCAATTCAAGACCAGAAAAATGTCTCTACAATTAGATCAAACAATGCCACACCAATTCCCAACTGTCCATAATCCTAGCCTGAGTATAGAAAAAAGCTGAATAACTTCAGATTCAAGAACATGATAACCCAGAATATCAGAGGTCAAGTACATAGGGCCACATTTCAACTCCAAGTACATGGCTGGAATGTTTACCTGGCTCACTAACTGAAAGTTGGGTTTCAGCATCAATCAGGGATACGGCCATGAATAGACTACACAGGCCAGATCAAACCACAGGTCACTTGGCACCCTTCATTGGGCCAGATCCTACTGAATGCCAACCCTTGACCTGGTGAATAAAATGGGAGGCTGGCAGTCAAGACAGATTCTTCCAGTTGCAGCTCCATTTTGAGATTCTTCATTGATATAACCAGTGAAATCAAATTTGGATAAATGCGAAGAATTTCTCAAATATAGATGGAAAACTTGAGTATGCTTCACAGATCTAGCCACTTTTTTGTTTAGCAAAATATTCAGTAAAATATATTATTCATTAATTTGTTTTGTTCATAAAATCGTTTCGGTCCTGTGAAATGGTTAGAGAGACAACTAGCATTTTTCTTCAGGATCTGCACAGCTCTTAAGCCTTTACTAAGCCAGTTTCTCCACTAGCACGTAAAATTGGAGTTAGATTTGCTCCTCCTTTCAAAAATAAGCCAAAGATAAATAAGATACTATGTAAGAGTATTTTCAGCATTTCAGAAGGAACTTGCTAGAGAAAAAAAAAAAAACAACAACAAACCCTAACAATGCAACTGAACTCTTTTTTAACACCTAAATCAGGGATCAAGACAAAGCCGGTGTTGAAAATCAAATTCATTAAAGCCAGATTTTTCTATGTTTGAGTTTCTGGGTTGGGAAACGGGTCTGTGTCCATAAAAACCCATCTTCTAATGAGCTGTAATACTGAAATTCTTCGGTAATGTCACTCCTTCCCACTCCCTATCTTTTTCAGAACTTCCAGGCATTAAAGACAACGTCTGCCAATTCTACGACTTCTCCCCGCCTGCTAGGATTCAGATGGATTCCACAACTTTCCAGCCTTCCGTGACTTTTAACACTACTCTAGAGCTAATCACTTTTAATGACCCCACTCTGGAATAGGCACTCCTCGGCTTTACACTTTGTCCCGGCAGCAATCGACTGAACGACATGTCCACGAACGCCGACCACCTCGGACGACCTCAGACATTCGGGGTAGTTTGCAAGCGGGCCGGGCCCCGCAAGCTCGGATTCCTGCCCCACCTCCCAGAGCCGCCAGTCCCCTAAGCCCTCCTCAACCTCAACCCCCAAATCCCAAGCGCAGAACAACTGGGCTTCCGGTTCTCCTGTGCGCGCCCCGGATCCACCACACACCTCGCCCCTTCTCCCTGGGCTCGCTCTCAGGACCCTAACCCCTTCCCAAGCGGGGCCGAGCAACGCTTTCAGCAGCTGAACTAAGACTCCGGAGGCCGCACGTCCCCCTCAGCAGGCCCCGCCTGGGCCTCTCGGCTCGGCTGCCCTCCATTGCACCCCTGGCCCAACAGTGCTGACGCGGAAGAGTGGGACAGCACGAGCTCAGGCCCCGGCACTTACTCGGGAAGGTAGGTGGAGGAAAAGGAGCTCCACTTGTGTAGCGCGTAGGGGAGAAGCCGGCACTCGGGCGCCGCAGCGACAGCTCCGCCAGCCGCCATCTTGTCAGCACCGTAGCGGCCGCCACCGACCGCTGGCCGCGAACGGAGGAGCGGAGGGGGCGTGGCCTGCTCTTAAAGGGGCCGCCGGCCGCCTGCGCTCCCTGCCCCGCATCGTTACCCGGGCCCAGCTAGGGGCCACGGTCCTATCTCGCGGTTTTCTACGTGGCTCGCTCCTTTGACGGCCGAGCGACACTGGGTCTGAGGTGTAAGCGCTTTTCCAGGCTCTTCCTTGGGGCTTGGAGGGGAATGGCGCAAAAGACTTTTCTTACAAGCAGAGGTAAGGACAAGCCAAGATGATTACGAACAGAAACACGTTGTAGTTATGGAGCAGAAAGGGAAAATAAGAAGACTAAGTTGGAAAAGGCACGCCTGTGCGCTTTTGGAAGCCACCGCCCTCGCCAGTTTGTAAGTCCTTTACGGAAACAACACTGAAAGGAGCTGGAGGGCAGTAGCTAATGTGTTGTCCTCCTGGAATGGTCCTGGTTTTAAATGTCTTGTCCCCGCCTTCCAGAGTCAGATGGAGACAGGAAAAGGAAATGGTCCCGTGTCCTCCTACCCTGTTTGGTTTGCAGTCTGTGATGCCCTGCATTGTAAACATTTCTTGTGATCCGCGTCCTACTAATCTTGTGGCATTGGTTTCCTGGGGAATGACGTTCACCCACAGACCGAGTTGGGAAGCTGCGTGTCATCATTTTTTCAGTTGGCAAATCTGCCCACTTTGAACTGACATAATTGTAGCCTAAAAGTTCAGCGAGAGAGAAGTTCAGGAAAAAGATATTCCTTCTTCTTAGAGGCAACAGCAGCCCTGAAAACCATATGGACATCATACCAGCTTCTTATAACAAAAGGAGCACTTGGTCTAAATATCTGGCAGTTTTAGATAATGTTCTCATCAAGTACCTGTTTGTCGTAGTTATGCATATTTATTCCTTGGCTTAGCCACTGCAGTTACCAAAGAGTATGTCTTTCATTGTCTAAGAGGTTAGACTCCTGAAAGCCTGGACAGTGTCATAATCTCCACCTGAAGAGTGGAAAAATTCAAGCAGAGTTTCTCAGGAAATGACCAAGTGAGTCGAAACACCTCAATAATTGTATTCTCTTCCCGTTGTAATCATTAACCTGCCGAAACTCCCTCAAGTCCTTTCCTGACTTCCTGTTTCTACAGGTGGAAATTTAATGATAGGCTCTACTAGGATATCAGATCCAAAAAGCCAAATAGAAAGGCCAGGCTGGGCACAGTGGCTCACGCCTGTAATCCCAGCACTTTGGGAGGTCCAGGTGGGAGGATCACTTGAGCCCAGGAGTTTGAGACCAGCCTGGTCAACATAGCAAGACCCCCATCTCTAAAATAACAAAAATAAAATAAAATGAGAAAGGCCACAAGTATGTTCACCTTTAAAATTACATGTGCTTGGCCAGGCATGGTGGCTCACACCTGTAATCCCAGCACTTTGGGAGGCCGAGGCAGGCGGATCACCTGAGGTCAGGAGTTCAAGACCAGAGTGGTCAACATGGTGAAACCCCGTCTTTACTAAAAATACGAAAGTTAGCTGTGTGTGGTGACATACACCTATAATCCCAGCTACTTGGGAGGCTGATGCATGAGAATCACTTGAACCCAGGAGGCGGAAGTTGCAGCAAGCCAAGATCACACCACTGCACTCCAGCCTGGGAAACAGAGTGAAACTCTGTCTTGGAAAAATAAATAAAATACAGTAAAATAAAAAATTACATGTGCTCTGTGTGCTGCAGCAGGTTGGAAAAGTATGTGTTCCTTAAGGGAATGCTGTAACCCTTGTGACTTGGGTGGGTGCTGCCAGAGACAATGGGAAAGGGCCAGAGAATGTTAGCCCCAGAGAGGATATGGTGGTTATCTTTGGAGAAAATAGACACTTTAAAGGGGAGGAATTAACTCACTTGAATTCCTTTGGGCCCCAGATTTTCTAATTCCACTTCTTACCTTAATGTAAGTCAAGTCCTTGTTCTTTTCCAGACATAGTTCCTGAGCAATCTTTTTAAAAAAGACATATTAACTAGTTCTTTTTAGGCTTAAATCCTTTTGGTGACTTTCAGCCCCCTTCTAAACTGTTTAACAGAGGCCCTTCCTAATCTGCCTTGATTTTTCTCTCCAGCTTCCCTCGCCCCCACCCCCCCATCTTTCTCCTTTGCGCTTTTGACATCTGTCCACTCACTAGCACACTGAATTTGTTCCCATAGAGTCCATGTTCTCTGTAGCCTCCAGGGCTTACTCTAAGGCAGGCTTGGAATATTCTTTACCATACTTTACCTGGCTAACTCCAGCTCATCCTGTAGACTATTTGGTCCTGGAAATTTTTTTGGTTTTCTTTTTTTTTGAGACGGGGTCTCCCTCTGACTCTGTCACCCAGGATGCAATGCAGTCACATGAACATGGCTCACTGCAGCCTTGACTTCCTGGGTTTAAAGGATCATCCTGCCTCAGCCTCCCATGTAGCTGGGACCGTAGGCAGACGTCACCACACCAAGTTACTTTTTTGATTTTTTTGTAGACACAGGGTTTCCCTCTGTTGCCCAGGCTGGTCTTGAACTCCTGGGCTCAAGCGATCCTCCTGCCTCGGCCCGGCCTCCCAAAGTGCTGAGATTACAGGTGTGAGCCACTGCGTCTGTCCGAAAATCTTTCTTCATCACCTGCTTTGGGATTAGGTGACCGTTTTCTTAATTTTTTTTTTCCTACGCAAGCTAACACAAGATAGGTAACATTTTTTACATTTCTCTTAGCACTCTAAGTTTCCCTCTTTATCTTTGCACACATCACAATATATTTTCATTTCCTCTTTATTTCTCTTTCTTTCTCTCTAAATGATAGCTCCCATGAAGATAAGAGTCATACATATCTTGTTCACAGTTGTATCCTCAGTCCTGTTGATGTGTCTAGCAAATAGAAGATGTTCAGTAAATATTTATCAAAGAATGGATGAATAATGCTAAAAGAGAACTTGAATTAGAGACTTTTGCGTTGCAAAGGAAAAGAAAATGCCAGCACTTCTCAGACTACAAACCTGTATCCCGGAGGTATAATTGCTACTCAGAAGGTAAAGACACAGGATAGTGTGGCTTTCCTGCATCACAAATTTTATAAATGGCAAAATAATTTAAAGCATTCCTGTGTTAACATAAATACAGATAGTTATATTATGATACTGAGCCGAAATTTTTTTAAATGTTAAGAAAAGAACTTTATCTGAGGAATGCAAATCCTTTTAAATTATGAGGCCCAGAGAGGCATTAAAGTGAAACAGCGATCCTGTCCTTCTCCCCCACTTTTAAGCTGTGTATTTGTCTCTTGAAACTGCTTACTATTGCCACAGAAGCTAAACATTAACCTACTGATTAATGCTGCACCAGACATTATAACCCACATCCTATAGTTTCATAATGTGTAGCCAATCACTATCTTGTTTTATTTTAATGTAAATTCTTGGTAAATAACTCAGGAACTGCCTCATCTTTCCCTTTAAAAATCCACTTGCAACTGCTGCTACTCAGAGCATATGTTCAAGGCAACTTGAATCTATGTTCCCGAGTTGCGGTCATCAAGCTTGGCCCAAATAAACTCCCAACTTATATTAATTTTGCCTCAACTTCTTCCTTTTAGGTCAAACATCTAGAGTAAGTCAGCAGGATACGGAGTGATTCCCCCACACACCTGGTGTTTCTCTCTGAAAGCAGCGCTTGGTACCAGTGTGAACTCTCCACCTTCAGAAGTCTCGTCAGGTGTTTCAGGCGAGTTCTCCTGAATGTGGACCTCCCACTCTTAGGTTGAAGGCCTAGACTTTATTTGGGCTGTTTTTCAAACCCTTTCTTTCCTTTAAGTGTGAGGGCTTCGGTCTCTGTCTTTGGACAGAAGATCCGGGTAAAGAGCTCTGCCTTTTCCCCCGCTCTGTCTTACAGCAGAGGTGCAGGTCATGGTTTTTCTGCCTCTGCTTCAGAACCAGGGGTTTGGGTCAAGGTTTTTCCACCTCTGTCTCACAGCACAGGTTTGAGTGAAAGAACTGGCAGTTAGGCACCAGTGGTTTCATTTTATATTGTATGCCTTTGAGATAGCAGTTGTTTACTATCGCTTGAAAATTCTGAATTAGTCTTTAATTTTAACCAATTCCTGTTAGTTCCTAACTGAAATGTATACCTCTTTTGCTCTTCCAGATGGACGTAATATGAGGGTCTGGTCCCCCATACCTTGAGGACTCTGTTGCCATCTGACAATTAGAGACAATCCAATTGTCCTCATCCTTAAGGACTCTGCTGCCATCTGACAATTAGAGACAATCCAAGACATGCCAGTTTGATCCTAAACACATTCCTGGCTTTGGTCACTTTTGAAAAGTTCCTGAATTATGAGAAATCAATAATAAGAGGGTTCAAAACCTGAACACTCTTTTTAGAAATACCTGCTGGAATTACATATACGATTTATGGGGTACTCTCTTGTAGTGTCTGGGAAAGTAGACCCATCTAACCTGGAATGATCATAGGCAACAATGACCAAAAATGGGCATCTTTTGATATACCTAAAGTAATTTATTTGTATACACCATTGGAAAGAGCTGGTTTTAGAACCAGACATGTAAATATGAGACTTACTTCCACTGGCACCTAAAAACTTCTAAAAGAAATCCTGAAAGAAAAAATCACCTTCATTCAAGAGGTAAACAAAGGGATATTTGAAACTATTTAAAAAGACTTTGGAGTCTTTCTCCCTTTCACCTCCAGATCTTCGTTTTCCTTCCAGCTCTGTGATCTGAACTCATCCCTTTCTGCTTCTTCCCTTGGCCTCCATACATTTCTTAGGCAGAGATTTTTTAAAATTTCACAATGTACACATTTCCTTCTCTCAGGGGAAATGAATTTAAATTTAGAGCAGAAGGAACAAGTAGAACAACAACAGAACAGGAATAAGACTGCTGAGACTATAAAAATGCAGATCCATCAGAATTTTTTCTAACCAGGTCTAGTGAATGACACTATGATATGGTCTGGCTCTGTGTTTCCAACCAAATATCTCGATTTGTAATCCCCATGTGTTGGGGGAGAAGCCTGGTGGGAGGTGATTGGATCATGGAGGCGGTTTCCCCCATGCTGTTCTCATGATAGTGAGGGAGTTCTCACGAGATCTGATGGTTTAAAAGTGTTTGGCAGTTCCCTTTCTGGCTTTCTCTCTCTTGCTGCCTTGTGAAGAAGGTGCTTGCTTCTCCTTCACCTTCCACCATGATTGTAAGTTTCCTGAGGCCTCCCCAGCCATGCAGAACTGTGAGTCAATTAAACCTCTTTTATTTATAAATTACGCAGTCTTGGGTAGTTCTTTATAGCAGTATGAGAATGAACTAATACACACTGATTTATTGACCCACTATCAGACAGTACCCTTTAAATCTTATCATGTCTTTAAAATGCTAACATTCAGGGAATTAGCTAAGCAGCATTCCAGATGAGATCAGACGGAAACAAGATAAAATCCTTAAATGCTTAAACTGCCTGCTTTGGATTCCCTGCAAGATTTACCAAAAAACAAATACACAAACAAAAACAAAAGCAAAGAAAACACTCCACCCCGTGGTAAAATGGCTAGGATTTGGTGCTTTCACCACTGTAGCCTGAGTTCAATTCCTGGCCAGGGAGCTAATCTCATTTGTTTTAAAGTATTGTATGATTCTTGACCTTTTGGGATACCATTTGTAATTGATCCTTATCCCTTTCATGGACAACTTTTGATTTCCTGTCTTTTTCCATTTGTAAGACATACAGACCATTTGGACCTTCATGAGTACCCAGCCGAGAAGCTGAGATCCTAGAAATCATGACCAGACAGAAATGTGAATTGTACTTCACTTGTGGCTAAACTCCTTTCTTTGAGCTGTCTTTGGGGTGATTCTGGGTCTTGTGAGGACTGTGTTGCACCTCCTTTGGAGATGCCCCATGCATCCTTGGTTAAGTCATAACCTTGATTAAGGCTTACTGGTTCACCTTGGTGAGTCATTTGGAAGCATACCTTTTTTTTTTTTTTTTTTTTTTAAAGTTCAGAAGCCAGGAATAACAGCTATTTGTGCTGGCTAATACCTGATAATGAGAGACTTGAAAAGTTTTTCTTTTTTTTTTTTTTAATTTTACTTTAAATTCTGGGATACATGTGCAGAATGTGCAGGTTTGTTACATAAGTATACATGTGCCATGGTTGTGTGCTACACTTGCCAACTGTCATCTAGGTTTTAAGCCTTACGTGCTTTAGGTATTTGCCCTAATGCTCTCCCTCCTCTTGGCCCCACTCCCTGACTGGCCCTGGTGTGTGATGTTCCCCTCCCTGTGTCCATGTGTTCTCATTGTTCAACTCCCATTTATGAGTGAGAACATGTGGTGTTTGGTTTTGTGTTCCTGTGTTAATTTGCTGAGAATGATGGTTTCCAGCTTCATCCATGTCCCTGGAAAGGACATGAACTCGTTCTTTTTTATGGCTGCATAGTATTCCATGGTGTATATGTGCCACATTTTCTTTATCCAGCCTATCATTGATGGGCATTTGGGATGGTTCCAAGTCTTTGCTATTGTAATGTGCTGCAGCAAACATACATGTGCGTGTGTCTTTTTTTTTTTTTTTTTTTTTGAGACGGAGTCTCGCTTTGTCGCCCAGGCTGGAGTGCAGTGGCCGGATCTCAGCTCACTGCAAGCTCCGCCTCCCGGGTTTACGCCATTCTCCTGCCTCAGCCTCCCGAGTAGCTGGGACTACAGGCGCCCACCACCTCGCCTGGCTAGTTTTTTGTATTTTTAGTAGAGACGGGGTTTCACCATATTAGCCAGGATGGTCTCGATCTCCTGACCTCGTGATCTGCCCGTCTCGGCCTCCCAAAGTGCTGGGATTACAGGCTTGAGCCACCGCGCCCGGCCTGCGTGTGTCTTTATACCAGAATGATTTATAACTCTTTCAGTATATACCCAGTAATGGGATTGCTGGGTCAAATGGTATTTCTGGTTCTAGATCCTTGAGGAATCACCACACTGTCTTCCACAATCACAGTGGTTGGATTAATTTACACTCTCACCAACAAGTGTAAAAGCTTTCCTGTTTCTCCACAGCATTGCCAGCATCTGTTGTTTGCTGACTTTTTAATAATTGCCATTGTAACTGGCATGAGATAGCATCTCACTGTGGTTTTGAGTTGCATTTCTCTAATGACCAGTGATGATGAGCTTTTTTTCATGTTTTTTGGCCACATAAATCTCTTCTTTTGGAAGTGTCTGTTCATATTCTTTGCCCACTTTTTGATGCGGTTGTTTTTTTTTTTCTTGAAAATTTGTTTAAGTTCCTTGTAGATTCTGGATATTAGACCTTTGACACATGGGTAGATTGCAAAATTTTTCTCTCATTCTGTAGGTTGCCTGTACACTCTGGTGATAGTTTCTTTTGCTATGCAGAAGCTCTTTAGTTTAATTAGATCTCATTTGTCAGTTTTTGCTTTTGTTGCAATTGCTTTTGGTGTTTTAGTCATGAAGTCTTTGCCCATGCCTATGTCCTAAATGGTATCGCCTAGGTTTTCTTCTAGGGTTTTTATGGTTTTGGATTTTACATTTAAGTCTTTAATCTATCTTGAGTTAATTTTTGTATAAGGTGTAAGGAAGGGGTCCAGTTTCTGTTTTCGGCATATGGCTAGTTTTCCCAGCACCATTTATTAAACACGGGATCCTTTCCTCATTGCTTGTCTTTGTCAGGTTTGTCAAAGATCAGATGGTTGTAGATGTGTGGTGTTATTTCTGAGGTCTCTGTTCTGTTCCACTGGTCTATGTATCTGTTTTGGTACCAGTATAATGAGTTTTGGTTACTGCAGCCTTGTAGTATAGTTTGAGGTCAGGTAGTGTGATGCCTCCAACTTTGTTATTTTTGCTTATGATTGTCTTGTCTATGCAGGCTCTTTTTTGGTTCCATATGAAATTTAAAGTAGTTTTTAATAATTATGCGAAGAAACTCAATGGTAGCTTAATGGGAATAGCATTGAATCTATAAATTACTTTGGGCAGTATGGCCGTTTTCATGATATTGATTCTTCCTATCCATGAGCATGGAATTTTTTTCCATTTGTTTGTGTCTTCTCATTTCCTTGAGCAGTGGTTTGCAGTTCTTGAAAAGGTCCTTCACGTCCCTTGTAAATTGTATTCCTAGGTATTTTATTCTCTTTGTAGCAATTGTGAATGGGAGTTCACTCGTGATTTGTCTCTCTGTTCTCTATGATTGGTGTATAGGAATGCTTGCGAATTTTGCACATTGATTTTGTATCCTGAGACTTCGCTGAAGTTGCCTGTCAGCTTAAGGTGATTTTGGGGCTGAGACAATGGGTTTTCTAAATATATAATCATGTCATCTGCAAACAGAGACAAGTTGACTTCCTCTTTTCCTATTTGAATACCCTTTATTTCTTTCACTTGCCTGAGTGCCCTGGCCAGAACTTCCAATACTATGTTGAATAGGAGTGGTGAGAGAGGGCATCCTTGTCTTGTGCCGGTTTTCAAAGGGAATGCCTCCAGCTTTTGCCCATTCAGTGTGATATTAGCTATGGGTTTATCATAAGTAGCTCTTACTATTTTGAGATATGTTCTATCAATACCTAACTTATTGAGAGTTTTCAACATGAAGAGATGTTGAATTTCATCGAAGGCCTTTTCTGCATCTATTGAGATAATCATGTGGTTTTTGTCACTGGTTCTATTTACGTGATGGATTACATTTATTGATTTATGTATGTTGAACCAGCCTTGCATCCCAAGGATGAAGACATCTTGATCGTGGTGGATAAGCTTTTTGATGTGCTGCTGGATTCGGTTTGCCAGTATTTTATTGAGGATTTTCACATCAATGTTCATCAGGGTTATTGGCCTAAAATTTTCTTTTTTTGTTGTGTCTCTGCCAGGTTTTGGTATCAGGAGGACACTGGCCTCATAAAATGAGTTAGGGAGGAGTCCCTCTTTTTCTGTTGTTTGGAATAGTTTCAGAAGGAATAGTACCAGCTCCTCTTTGTACCTCTGGTAGAATTCGGCTGTCAGTCCGTCTGGTCCTGGGCTTTTTTTGGTTGGTAGGCTATTAACTACTGCCTCAATTTCAGAGCCTGTTATTGGTCTATTCAGGGATTCAACTTCTTCCTGGTTTAGTCTTGGGAGGGTGTGTGTGTCCAGGAATGTATTTCTTCTAGATTTTCTAGTTTATTTACGAGGAGGTGTTTATAGTATTCTCTGATGGTAATTTGTATTTCTGTGGGATCAGAGGTAATATCCCTTTTATCATTTTTTATTGTGTCTATTTGATCCTTCTCTCTTCTTTGTTAGTCTAGCTAGTAGTATATTTTGTTAAATTTTTTCAAAAAACTACTCTGAATTCATTGATTTTTTGAAGAGTTTTTCGTATCTCTATCTCCTTCAGTTCTGCTTTGATCTTAGTTATTTCTTGCCTTCTGCTAGCTTTTGAATTTGTTTGCTCTTGCTTCTCTAGTTCTTTTAATTGTGATTTTAGTGTGACAATTTCAGATCTTTCCAGCTTTCTGATATGGGCATTTGGTGCTATAAATTTCTGTCTTAACACTGCTTTAGCTGTGTCCCAGAGTTTGGTATGTTGTCTTTTTGTTCTCATTGGTTTCAAAGAACTTCGTTATCTCCCTTAATTTTGTTATTTATCCAGGAGTCATTCAGGAGTAGGTTGTTCAATTTCCATGTAATTGTGCAGTTTTGAGTGAGTTTCTTAATCCTGAGTTCCAATTTAATTGCACTGTGGTCTGAGAGACTATTTGTTATGATTTCCATTATTTTGCATTTGCTGAGAAATGTTTTACTTCCAATTATGCGGTCAATTTTAGAATAACTGCCATGTGGTGCTGAGAAGAATGTATATTTTGTTGATTTGGGGTGGAGAGTTCTATAGATGTCTGTTAAGTCCACTTGATCCAGAGCTGAGTTCAAGTCCTGAATATCCTTGTTAATTTTCTGTCTTGTTAATCTGTCTAATATTGACAGTGGGGTATTAAAGTCTCCCATTATTGTGTGGGAGTCTAAGTCTCTTTGTAGGTCTCTAAGAACTTGTTTATGAATCTACGTGCTTCTGTATTGAGTGCATATATATTTAGGATAGTTAACTCTTCTTGTTGCATTGATCCCTTTACCATTCTGTAATGCCCTTGTCTTTTTTGAACTTTTTGGGTTTAAAGTCTGTTTTATCAGAGACTAGGATTGCATCCCCTGCTTTTTTTTTTTGCTTTCCATTTGCTTGGTAAATATTCCTTTGTCCCTTTATTTTGAGCCTATATATGTCTTTGCACGTGAGATGGGTCTCCTAAATACAGCACACTGAAGCGTCTTGACTCTTTATTCAGTCTGTGTCTTTTAATTAGGGTGTTCAGCCTATTTACATTTAAGGTTAATATTATTATATGTGAATTTGATCCTGTCATCATGATGCTAGATGGTTATTTTGCACATTAGTTGATGCAGTTTCTTCATAGTGTCACTGGTCTTTATATTTTGGTGTGTTTTTGCAGTGGCTGGTACCGGTTTTTTCTTTCCATATTTAGTGCTTCCATCAGGAGCTCTTGTAAGACTGGCCTGCTGGTGACAAAATCCCTCAGCATTTGCTTCTTTGGAAAGGACTTTATTTCTCCTTTGCTTAAGAAGCTTAGTTTGGTTGGGTATGAGATTCTGGGTTGAAAATTCTTTTCTTTAAGAATGTTGAATATTGGCCCCCATTCTCTTCTGGCTTGTAGGGTTTCTGCAGAGAGATCTGCTGTTGGTCTGATGGGCTTCTCTTTGTAGGCTACCTGAACTTTCTCTCTGACTGCCCTTAACATTTTTCCTTCATTTCAACCTTGGAAAATCTGATGATTATGTGTCTTGGGGTTGATCTTCTCAAGGAGTATCTTAGTGGTATTCTCTGTATTTCCTGAATTTGAATGTTGGCCTGTCTTGCTAGGTTGGGGAAGTTCTGGATAATATCCTGAAGTGTGTTTTCCAACTTGGTTCCATTCTCCCCATCACTTTCAGATACACCAATCAATCGTAGGTTTGGTCTTTTCACATAGCCCCATATTTCTTGGAGGCTTTGTTCGTTCCTTTTCATTCTTTTTTCTCTAATCTTGTCTTTACACCTTAGTTCAGCAAGGTGACCTTCAATCTCTGATATCCTTTCTTCCACTTGATTGATTCAACTATTGATACTTGTGTATGCTTCACCAAATTCTCGTGCTGTTTTTTTCAGCTCCATCAGGTCATTTATGTTCCTCTCTAAACTGGTTATTCTAGTTAACAGTTCCTGTAACCATTTATCAAGGTTCTTAGCTTCCCTGAATTGGGTTAGAACATGTTCCTTTAGCTCAGAGGTGTTTGTTATTACCCACCTTCTGAAGCCTACTTCCGTCAATTCGTTAATCTCATTCTCCATCCAGTTTTGTGTCCTTGCTGGAGAGGAGTTGCGATCATTTGGAGGAGAAGAGGCATTCTGGTTTTTGGAATTTTCAGTGTTTTTGTGCTGGCTTTTCCTCATCTTCGTGGATTTATCTACCTTTAATCTTTGAAGCAGATGACATTTGGATGGGGTTTTTGTGTGGGAGTCTTTTTTTGTTGATGTGGTTGTTGCTTTCTGTTTGTTAGTTTTTCTTCTGACAGTCTCCTCTTCTGCAAGTCTGCTGCAGTTTGCTAACGGTCACCTCTAGACCCTATTTGCCTGGGTATCACCAGTGGAGGCTGCAGAACAGCAAAGATTGCTGCCTGCTCCTTCCTCTGTAAGCTTTGTCCTAGAGGGGCCCCAGCCTGATGCCAGCCAGAGCTCTCCTATATGAAGTATCTGTTGACCCCTGTTGGGAGCTGTCTGTAAACCCCTGTTGGGAGGTTTCTCCCAGTCAGGAGGCTTGGGGGTGAGGGACCCACCTGAGTAGGCACTTCATCTGTTAGCAGAGCTGGTACACTGTGTTGGGAAAATATCTTTTGTCAGGAGCAGCTGCTCTCTTCAGAGCCAGCAGGCAGGAAAGCTTAAGTCTGCTGAAGCTGTGCCCACAACTGCCCCTCCCCAGTGCTCTGGGGACAATCCAGTGCTCTGTCCCATGGAGATGAGAGCTTTATCTGTAAGCCCCTGACTGGGGCTGTTACCTTTCCTTCAGAGATGCCCTGCCCAGTGAGGAAGAATCTAGAGAAGCAGTCTGGCCACAACCGCTTTGCCACGCTGTGGTGAATTCTGCCCAGTCCAAACCTCCCAGTCTCCTTAGCACTGTCAGGGGAAAACTGCCTACTAAAGCCTCAGTAATGGCAGATGCCCCTCCCTCCACCAAACTCAATCATCCCAGGTCGACTTCAGACTGCTGTGCTGGCAGTGAGAATTTCAAGCCAGTGGTTCTTAGCTTGCTGGGCTCCGTGGGAGTGGGATCCACTTAGCAAGACCACTTGACTTCCTGGCTTCAGCCCCCTTTCCAGGGGAGTGAACGGTTCTGTGTCGCTGGGGTTCCAGGCACCACTGTGGTACGAAAAAAAAAAAACTGCGACTAGCTCAGTGCCTGCCCAAACAGCCTCTCAGTTTTGTGCTTGAAACCCAGGGCCCTGGTGGTGTAGGCTCATGAAGGAATCTCCTGATCTCTGGATTGCAAAAACCATGGGAAAAGCATAGTACCCAGGCTGAGTAGCACAGTCCCTCATGGCTTCCCATAGCTGGGGCAGGGAGGTCCCCCCGCTCCTCACACTTCCTGGGTGAAGCAATGCCCCACCCTGCTTCTGCTTGCTCTCCGTGGGTTGCACCCATTGTCTAACCAGTCCCAGTGAGATGAACTGGGTACCTCAGTTGGAAATGCAGAAATCACCTGCCGTCTGCGTTGGTCTTGCTGGGAACTGCAGACCGGAGCTGTTTCTATTTGGCCATCTTGGCCCCTCCTCGAAAAGTTTTTAAGAACTCCATAGTCAAAAGCCAGCTTCATTAAAAACAGATTCGCAGGCGTGGTGGCTCCTGCCTGTAATCCCAGCCCACTTCGGGAGGCCACAGTGGAAGGTTGCTTGAGTCCAGCGTGGGCAATGTAATGAGTCCCTGTCTCTACAAAAAGTAAAAACAAAACTTAGCTGGGCATGGTGGTGCGTGCCTGTAGTCCCAGCTGCTTAGGAAGCTGAGGTGGGAGGATCATTTAAGCCCAGAATGTGTCAAGACTACATGAACTGTAATCATGCCACACTGCACTCCCACTTGTGTGACAGAGTGAGACCCTGTTTCTATTTTTTAATTTTTCTTTCAGTATCACAGAACAGAGAGACTCTCTCTCTCAAAACGAACAAACCAGGGCCGGACATGGTGATTCATGCCTATAATCCCAGCACTTTGGGAGGCCGAGGCAGGCGGATCATGATGTCAGGAGATCGATACCATCCTGGCTAACACAGTGAAACCTGGTCTCTACTAAAAATACAAAAAAATTAGCTGGGCGTGGTGGTGGGTGCCTGTAGTCCCAGCTACTCAGGAGGTGAGACAGGATAATGGCAGTGAACCTGGGAGGCGAAGCTTGTAGTGAGCCAAGATTGCACCACTGCACTCCAGCCTGGGCAACAGAGCAAGGCTTTGTTTCAAAAACAAACAAACAAACAAAAATAAGACTCAACCTCGTCCCACCTCTCTGCTGTCTTCAGTACCACATGAAAGGATCTAGAGGAGACTTCTAATGACTCAGACCCCTTAAGGAAGACAGAAAAAGATGCCTCTCACTCCCTTTCCGGGTTCTTCTGTCTTCCTGTGGAGTCTGAAGAGTCATGGAGAGATTTCATGACAGTTTCCAGCACACAACTCTGCTCTCTTTTGTGTCATGTCACCTGATCCCTTTGGCTTTTAGGCGTACTGGATATTATTCTGTTCTGTTAGAGAACACTTAACCTTTGTGTGTGTGATGGCTGGCAAGTTACTGATGAGAATTACAATATTGGAGTTGGCTGACAGAAGTTGTTTACAGTGAATGGTTATTATTATTACTACAGGGAGTTACTGGTTTCTTTGCTCGTTAAGATAAGAAAGGCATGGTTTAAATACTTAGAGAAATGTTTTTGTATTGAAGTACACCATGGAAGTGTTGCATGGCCCAGTCCCATGGTATTTCCCCTCTTTTGGGGGACCCAGGATTCAGCCTAAAAATGGAATGCTTAATTTTTAAAGATCTAGATGCTCTGCCTTCAATTGCACCTGCTTTTCACATATTTAAATTATTAGGTTCTAAAAACTCTAAATGTTTTGTTGACCCTGTTCCTTAATGGGCTCTGCCCTGAGCTCAGTGATCCAACTGGAAAACAGACTACATTAAAAGCTACTTATCTAAGTGAAATAGGTCTCCTTATAAAATCCAATGATAGATTCCTGTGATTTCGTGTTACCTTGGCATCCATTTTTAATTTTCCTCCAACATACCCAAACTCCTCCTTGAAAAGGCTTAAATTCTTTCTCTTTGTGCTTTGAGATATAAATTTACTACCCCATTTTCTCTAAAACTCAGTACAAGCCTCTTCCAGAGTCAAGAAAACTTTTTTTCCTTTGAACTTTAAACTTTTCCATTTACAAAGGTACAGTTTGAATCTAACTGTCCTTTTAAACTAGTGAGTTTTACCAGTCTCATGACTAAAATTTTTTTTCTCTGCTTGGTTTTGTTTTGTTTTTCTTACCTCAGTTCACCAGCAGTTTCAATGTGGCTAAAATTTTTAAATTAAAGCTATAAAGTCATTATCTGTGTCTGGGTGATTTATGTGTACATGTATACATGTCTGTTTATATATTGCCTACATGGTACCATTGACTTATAGAAAAAGTGCTTATAAATAATATAACCAACCCAAATGCTTTTCACGGTCCCTTGACTTTAGTAATCTTGGGTTTAAATTAAGATGGATTTCCATTTTAAATTATTAGTGAAGTAAAATAGAAACATCTTCAAATTTTAATTCAGACATGTTTGCCTAGATATGTTGGTCAGACTGGTTTATACTGTCTCTGCTAAATGTTTTAAGGTCGTTAAGGCCATTGCTTTTATGTTATTTTTTGATATTTGCTTAATTTGTCTGTGAGCTTATATCTTTGGATTTCAGCCTTTAGATTCTGAGTACTAGACAAGTGGCCCTGGGGACAGTGCCTGGGCCCCATCATCCCTAGTTGAACTATGCCTCTTGGGTATACTGCAAGGAGTTGGATCCTCCAGGCATTGTCTCCATAGCACTGTCATTTGTTCTGAGCTCTGGTACATAATTAAAATCGCTTACTTCTTAGGTTTTTCACTGAAAATTAGGGTTACTAAGAGTTAACATTGTGGTTAATATATGTAACTAAAACTACTAGGCCAGAAACATATAAAGAAGATGTAAAGAAAGTTGAAAAGGGTAATTTTTTTCCTTTACCTAAGAGAGGACTTTGGTCAGAATGATAAGAGGATAGTAAATCTTTGTCCTAAGTAGAATACCAATATTAAAAAAATGAAGTATAGGACAAAACTGAAGGTATAAGCAAGTTGTAAAATGTTTGTGGAAGATTAATGTCATGAAAAGAATTTTGTATGTGATACAGTTGGCTAAAATTAGAAGGAGATTATTGACTTTTTCTAAAAATTAAGCATTGATATTTAAAGCACACTGATGTGGGACCCCTGTTTCAGAGTAACAGGGTTTTCTTGGAGCATTAATCTGCTCTTTAATAGAAAAATGTTTAAAGGTTATGGAAATCTTATGCAGTTAAAACTGAGGACTAGATGCGGTGGCTCACACCTGTAATCCCAGCACTTTGGAAGGGTGAGGTGGGTGCATCACCTGAGGTCAGGAGTTTCAGATCAGCCTGGCCAACAGGCGAAACCCCATCTCTACTAAAAATACAAAAATTAGCTGGGCATGGTGATAGGTGCCTGTAATCCCAGTTGCTTGGGAGGTTGAGGCAGAAGAATCACTTGAACCTGGGAGGCAGAGGTTGCAGTGAGCCGAGATCACACCATTGGATTCCAGCCTGGGTGACAAGAGTGAAACTGTCTCAAAAAAAAAAAAAAAATCCACTTGTTACTGCTGCTACTCAGAATGTGTATTCAGGGCAACTAGAATCTATGTTACTGAGTGGCAACCCTCAAGCTTGTCCCAAATAAACTCTCTATTTATATTAATTTTGCCTCAGCTTCTTCCTTTTAGGTCAACAATGTTAAGATAAAATAGAAGACAAAAGAAATGTCAAAATCTGCAGGAGGCTGCTAGTAGTTAGGCCCTTAGTACTCTTCGGCACATCTTAACTCTCCTTTGTCTATAGGACATGATTTTAAGTGATGGGGTTTATTGTAAGATACACAGGGAAAGCCTGGAATTTATAGTCTCTCTAGTTCCCTTGCAATTCAAAGACTGAGACCTATTGAACCTTATGGAAAACTGGACAATGGATCATCATATTTTAGGCATAACAGCAGCTGTGATGACACAACAGCTCTAGTGACCCAGTTGTCTTATCATCGCCCACAAGCTATCATCTTTTACTCTCTGTATTAGTCCATTCTCACACTACTATAAGGAACTACCTAGGCCGGGTGCGGTGGCTCACGCCTGTAATCCCAGCACTTTGGGAGGCCACAGCAGATGGATCACCTGAGATCAGGAGTTGGAGATCAGCTTGACTAACATGGAGAAACCCCATCTCTACTAAAAATACAAAAATAGCTGAGTGTGGTGGCACATACCTGTAATCCCAGCTACTCAAGAGGCTGAGGCAGGAGAATCACTTGAACCTGGGAGGTGGAAGTTGCGGTGAGCCAAGATCGTGCCATGGCACTACAGCCTGGACTGGACAACAGGAGTGAAACTCTGTCAAAAAAAAAAAAAAGAAAAGAACTACCTGAGGCCAGGCAGGGTGGCTCACACCTATAATCCCAGCACTTTGGGAGGCCAAGGCAAAGTGGATCACCTGAGGTCAGGATTCAAGACCAGCCTGACCAACATGGTGAAACCCTGTCTCTACCAAAAATACAGAAATTAGTTGGGCCTGGTGATGCATGCCTGTAATCCCAGCTACTTGGGAGGCTGAGAGGGGAGAATTGCTTGAACCTGGGAGGTGGAGGTTGCAGTGAGCCGAAATCATGCCATTGCATTCCAACCTGGGTGACAGAGCAAGATACTGTCTCAAAAAATAAAAATTAAAAAAAAAAAACTACATGAGACTGGATAATTTATGAAGAAAAGAGGTTTAATTTATTCACAGTTCTATATGGCTGGGGGAGGCCTCAGAAAACTTACAATCATGGTGGAAGGCAAAGGAGAAGCAAGTACCTTTTTCACAAGGCAGTAGGAGAGAGAAATCCAGTGAGGGAAGTCCCAAACACTTAAACCATAAGATCTCATGAGATTCAATATCATGGGAACAGCATGGGGGAAATTCACCTCCAGGATTCATTCACCTCCCAGCAGGTCCCTCCCTTGACACCTGGGGATTACAACTTGAGATAAGATTTGGGTGGGGACACAGGGCCAAATCATATCATTCTGCCCTGACCCCTCTCCAATTTCATGTCCTTTTCAAATCGCAAAATACAATTATTCCTCCTCAACAGTCCCCCAAAGTCTTAACTCATTCCAACATTAACTCAAAAGTTCACAGTCCAAAGTCTCTTCTCAAACAAGGTAAGTACCTTCTGCTTAGGAGCCTGTAAAATAGAAAACAAGTTAGTTACTTCCAAGATACAATAGGGGTTCAAGTATTGGGTAAATGCTCCCATTCCAGATGGAAAAACTAGCCAAAACAGAGGGGCTACAGGCCCCACTGCCAGTCTGAAATTCAGCAGGGCAGTCATTAAATCTTCAACTCCAAAATAATCTCCTTTGACTCCATGTCTCACATCCAGAGTATGCTGATGCAAGAGGTAGGCTCCCAAGGCCTTAGGCAACTCTGCCTGTGTGACTCTGCAGGGTACAGCCCCTGCGACTGCTTTCATGGGCTGCCCTTGAGTTCCTGCAGCTTTTCTAGGTGCACAATGCAACCTCTCAGTGGATCTACCATTCTGGGGCCTGAAGGATTGTTGTCCTCACAGGTCCACTAGGTAGTGCCCCAGTAGGGACTCCATGTGGGAGCTTGCACTCCACATTTCCCCTCTGCACTGCCCTAGTAGAGGTTATCCATGAGGGCTCCACCCCTGCAGCAGACTTCTGCCTGGATATCCAGGTGTTGCCTTACATCCTCTGAAATCTAGGTGGAGGATTCTCAAACTTTAACTCTTGCCTTCTGCACACCTGCAGGCCCCACACCTCGTGGAAGCCACCAAGGCATGGGGCTGCACACACTGAAGCAACAGCCCAAGCTGTACTTTGGCCCCTTTTAGCCACAAGTGGAGCTGTAGTTGTGGCTAAAAGGGGCACGGCACCCTGCATCCCCCAACTGTGGCTGGATGCAGGATGCCATGTTCCAAGCCTGCACAGAGTAGTGGGGCCCTGGTCCCAGCCCAAGAAACCATTTTTCCCTCCTAGGCCTCTGGGCCTGTGATGGGAGGGGCTGCCTTGAAGGTCTCTGAAATGCCCTGGAGACATTTTCTGCATTGTCTTGGCAATTAACATTTGGTTCTTCTTTACTCATTCAATTTTTGCAGCTGGCAGCTTGAATTTCTCCCCAGGAGATGAGCTTTTCTTTTCTACCACATAGTCAGGCACAAATTTTCCAAACTTTTATGCTCTGCTTCCCTTTTAAACATAAGTTCCAATTTCAGATCCTCTCTTTGTGAACGTGTATGACTGTACACTTTCATAAACAGCCAGATCACATCTTCAGTGGTTTGCTGCTTAGAAATTTCTTCTGCTAGATACCTTAAATAATCCTTCTCAGGTTCATAGCTTCACAGATCTCTAGGACAGGGGCAAAATGCCACCAGTCTGTTTGCTAAAGCATAGCAAGAGTGACTTTTGCTCCAGCTCCCAGTGAGTTCCTTATCTCCATCTGAGACCACCTCAGCCTGGACTTCATTGTCCATATCACTATCAGCATTTTGGTCAAAACCATTCAACGAGTCTCTCGGAAGTTCCAAATTTTCCCACATCTTCCTGTATTCTGAGCCCTCCAAACTGTTCCAACCTTTGCCTGTAACCCACTTCCAAAGTCAGTTCCACATTTTCAGGTATTTTTATAGCAGTGCCCCATTCCTGGTACCAATTTTCTGTATTACTCCATTCTCACACTGCTATAAAGAACTGCCTGAGGCTGAGTAATTTATGAAGAAAAGAGGTTTAATTGACTCACGGTTTCACATGGCTGGGGAGGCCTCAGCAAACTTAACAATCATGGTGGAAGGTGAAGGAGAAGCAAGCACCTTCTTCACAAAGTGACAGGAGGGAGAGAGAAAGGGGGGATGTGCAACACTTTTAAACCATCCACTCTCCTGAGAACTCACTATCACGTGAACAGAATAGAGGAAATCCCCCTCATGATCTAGTTACCTCCCACCAGGTCCTTTCCTTGACAGGTGGGGATTATAATTTGAGATGAGATCTGGGTGGGGACACAGAGCCAAACCATATCACTCTCCAATGCCTTTCAGTATGCGTCCCCATATTAAATACTTCCCTAAGAGAGAGAATAACTCATTGTGTTTGGTCACTATCCACTCTCTTTTTCTTGCAACATATATTTATGGAAAGGCTGTGATGTGCCAGGGGTAAGCAGACAGGCCATACAAGAGCCCTACTTCACAGAGCTAATATTCTGGTGGGGCAAAAAATGATAAATATAATAAATAAGTCCACTAGATAATTTTAGTCTGTCCTATGTAGAGACTAAACCAGGGTAATTTTTAGATTGGATAGTAAAGAAAGCTTCTCTAAGAAGGTAATACTTAAACTACTACAATGATGAAGAGCCACCCCCACAAAGCCTGAATAGAAAGAATTGTAGGCAGAGACCGGGACCTTTACTGATACAATGACTTATCCAAGGAAATAGAGCTAATCAGTAACAGACCCAGAATATTTTTGGTTCAAAAGCCCATCCTGTTGGATTGCATCACATTTCTTCCCAAATAAGTTGCTATATGGGAACTAAGTAAACTCTAAAGCACTGTTCAAATATAAGATATTGTCAAATAATAGTATTACTAAAAGGCCACCAAAGTTAACGAAGGAAAACAAACACAGCTGAGTTTATTTTTCAGGCAAAGGAACACACCAGTTGGCTGAGGGCATAAAGCATGTGTTTTTAATTGTTAGGAAAAGGTTTCATGGTTGCTTTGCTATTTAAGGCTGAGTCTGTTCATGCTTCTATAACAAAGTAACTGAGACTGGGTAACATATAAAGAATAGAAATTCATTTCTCACTGTTCTGGAGGTTGGAAGTACATGATCAAGGCACCCACAGGTTCAGTGTCTGGTGAGGGCCCAGTCTCCCTGCTTCCATAGGTGATGCCTTGTTGCTGCCTCCTCCAGAGGGGACTAATAGCTGTGTGCTCACATGGTGGAAAGGATGTAAGGGCAGAAAGGGGGCCTAGCTAGTTCCTTCCAACCCTTTTATAAGGTTAATAATCCCATTCATGAGGACAGAGCATCATTCCCTAACCACCTCCTAAAGGCCCCACCTCCTAATGCTATTGCATTGGAATTTTTTGAGATGAATTTTGGAGGGGACACAAACATTCAAACCACAGCAAAGGATGAAAAACAAACACTCCAAATAGGCCAGAGTAAATCCATAGATCTCCACATGATTGGTTAATAGAAGACCCATATTTCATTGGAAAAAAGTCTTCAGATAGGTCCTGTAAGGGTTTTGCTTCAGCTTACTAGGATCAACAAAATTCGTGTTTTCTTTAACAGCGCTAGCTGTTAAAGGGCAGTTGAAGCACAACACAGTATTCAATGCGCTATCCCCTAGGCAAGCTCTGCTATGAATAAAAGCATTTCCTTTTATGATATTATTATGCAACAGATGAAGAAACTAATATCCAAACATGTTAGCTGCCATGCCTAAGGTCATTTATACAACCAGGCTGTTTACACATCTCAGTCTAGAACCCAAGTCCCCAGTTCTCAATCACTTTCCAAATGTAATTTTTTGTTTTGTTTTGTTTTTAGAAACAGAGTCTTACTCTGTTGCCAAGGCTGGAGTACACTAGTGGCATGATCATAACTCTCTGCAACCTTGAATTCCTAAGCTCAGGTGATCCTACCTCTTCAGCCTCCTGAGTAGCTAGGACTACAGGCGTGGGCCACTTCCTCCAGCTAATTTCTTTATTTTTTTTGTAGAGTCAGGGTCTTCCAATGTTGCCCAGGCAGGTCTCAAACTCCTGGCCTCAAGAGATCCTCCTGCCTCAGCCTTCCAAAGTGTTAGGATTACTGGCATGAGCCACTGTGCCTGGTCTTCCTAATATACTTCATGGGGCATTTTTGAGGCCTATTCCTATATTGTACACATACAGCACATAATAGGCACTCAAGAAATACTTTTTAAATTGAATCTCCTAATTCCTCCTGAATTTCTTCTCACTAGTGTATTATTATGTTTAAATAAATAAAAGGAGTATGCTTAGGGATCATCTATAAGTCAGAAGACTAGAAAGAATGAAAGGCATGGGGCTGTTGGTCAGTTTTTTTTTGGTCCATAAATGTAGAAAATCACAATGGGGGTATAAGAGTGAACTTTTCTCAAAATAATTCATGTCGAACACTTCTCATATGAGGAACTTACATGCATTATCTCAATCTTCATAACAGCCCCACAAGTAAACCGAGATTCTTGGAGGTTGAGACTAACCAAACTCATGCGTCCTCTGTATCATACAATTCTCAAGTGCTTGCAATCCTAACATCACCCCAGGATTCAGAAGTCCAAGAGATGGAATCTCTGATACGTTCCTAAAACAAATGGTTCTACCTCAATCTTATTTCTGCTCACTCATGGTTCCGGTATTAACTCATTACAACTTTGTCATTGTTTAAGATTATTTATTCAAGCATAACATTGCCAAAACGAACAAATGAAAAGCAAAGAATACCAGGGTTCTGTTTGTTGAGTAAGGGGATATCCCTTTTATTTTCCAGGAGAAAGTAATTTCACTCCTGCCCCAATGGGCCCTTTGCCCAAGACACAGGTGAACATTGAGGCTGGCTTCAGGTATGAAGCTAAGGTCTGTCTTCTCCCAGGAGGTGGCAGCAGCAGCAGCTGCAGCCTCCGCCTGCTGCAGAAATCAGACAGAATTCATCTGTTTTCCTATTGGCATCCAAACCCAGAAATTCCTGGTTCCAAAGACCACTTCATCCCTTCCTTGGTTTTGCAGAGCTTAGTTGGAGCTGGGGCGTTGGGAGTTCAGGAGTTGGCAATAATTCCTCTTTATAAGTACTTAGTTTTTTTTGTAAACACTTTGGTCTGGGCTGTGACCTTGAAGCATGTATGAAGGAGGTTCAGGAAGTCTCTGGCCAGGGAAAAAGAGCTTCAAAAAGAAACAGTAGCTGAAACACATCCACAGAAGCATAAATCTAGAGATCCCAGTGCACAGTTTGGTACCACACAAATGATACAGATTGTAGACCTGGCCTCTCAGCGACCAGCCAGCTGACCTTCTCATTGAACCTGTCAGAACCATAATTTCCTCATCCACCCAGCATGGACTAGGTCATCTCGAAGCACCTGCTAATTCTTAAATTATAAGTTACTGCACTTTTATTTTCTGGACTAACGGCTGGGCCTTCACCCTTGCAGAATTTTTTAAAATCTCAGACACAACAAAGCACTACTGGTTCCAAGTTAATCCCAGTTGAGCACATATGCTGGTTTGGCAAACACTGCCAGCTGCATAGAAGGCGGGCAGGAATCCCAGGAAATGTCTGCACACCACTCAGCTATGGATGAACTGTCAACTGCTGGGGGTTGCTTTGCAAATTACCACATCTAAATGAAGCTGACAAAATGATATTTCAGAAAAGCAATTAACACTGATGCCTAGTGTATTTGGAACCAAAAGGCTTTTTGGGAAGAATGAAACTGGCTCAGGAAAAGAGTACCCCAGCTCTCCAGGTAGAAATGTTAAGTCAAGATCTTCCATACTTTTCTCCCATCACCACCAGTCAGATCGGCAGCCTTGTCTTTGTGAAGGAGACGGAACTAGTTCCTTTCATTTTCCCCCAGCTTCCACTTGGATTGGTTAAACTTTCATCCATTTGTTCAGTGAACATCTACAGATCACCTCCCATGAGTCAGGGACTGGGTGTACACCTGGTTATTGAGGAGCTCACAATGGAGTAGTCAGATGCTAAATGAATTAATATACATGGAGCATTCAGAAAGGGTTGGAATGTAAAATATAATAGAGGTGAAAGAGATAGTATTCTCCCTAAGGCCACAGGCCAAATACTATACTTTCTAATAAAAGCTATCCCTAGAGTATGGCACAATCATCTAGAAAAAATCTCATCCTCCTATAGGTATTGGCCCCTGTGGGATTGTCAATTAAACTTTTCCTATTTCACATGAAAGTTGTCATATTAGAATCCCTTCCCAGATTGGGAGTTTTGGCTCCGGAAGCCCACTCTAAATGGAAATGTTGTACACGTTACCTGGCATCAAAGGATGGGGCTGGTGGGACAACTTCTGTCTCCACCTCTTCCTCTTGAAAATATCAGCACAGGTGATGGGCAGGTTAAATAAGTTTCAGTGTTACTGCAACAGAGAGAACTGAGGAATGACAGAGGTAGGAGAGTCTGGTGATAACAAACCCTAGATAGCTTCACTCCTGAGAAGAACCATATTCTGGAAGTTTGGAGAGCAGGTCAGAGGGCAAGAAAACACAGGACTGTCCTGTGTGACAAGGAATGAACTGAGCTATAGACCATAACAAACAAGCAGAAAAGAAGCAAACCATTTCTCCTGGTTCCCTGAACTGATTTCAGATTAGTCTGAAAAGGACAATTGAAGTTTGCCTTCCAAGAGACGCTAGATGCCCTCATAATGTTGAAATCAAGTCCAGTATTTCTCGAACATAATTTTTTAATAGAGACATTTCTTATGTTGATGATTTCTTTTCTTCCTGTAGAGTTCCAAATAAGCCTCAAGAGGATCTTCTTCCCACAGCTCCATGGGCAATTCACAGCTATGCCAGTTACTACATGTATAGCACAAAGGTTGAGAACCTCTGGCCTTTGACTGAGTTTTATCCAACTGAATGTTTAGTTCACTGATGTCATAGCCCCAAAAATAATCAGTGTTATAATGGGATTCTCTGGTGAACATATTTATAGTGAAGCCTCTGAGCAGCAGTTCTCTCCCTTGGCTTCACACGGGGAACTTTAAAAAATCCTCACCCCACATCACAAACCAATTACATATTAGGGGTGGGGCCTAGGCATCAACTTTTCTTTAATCTACCATAGGTATCAACATTTTTGTATGTTCCTCAAAAGATGGCTATGTACAGCCAAGATTGAGACTTTCCCACATTAAGTCTTAGAATAATAAGAGGCAGGAAGCTGCTAGTAACTGACAGCTGAGCTCACCTCCTCCCTTTGGAATTTCTCCTGAAAAGCCAGCATGAAGAAACCAAATACTGCAATGGCAGCCAGCATAAACATCCACCTTGTAAGATTTTCATTTCTGCCTTCCCACCGTATCCACCAGGTCGTCTACAATTAAAATGATTTGAGTACCTACAAAGTTATGAACAGTGACTAATCAGTATTTCAAAGACAGAACCGGTAACAGGTGATGGTGGTATGAATGCCATGCTCTAGAGATTCCACATTCTTTTTTTTTTTTTTTTTTTTGAGACAGGGTCTCACTATATCACCTCATGCTGGAGTGCAGTGGCGTGATCTCGACTCACTGCAATCTCTTTCTCTGGAGTTCAAGCAATTCTCCTGCCTTAGCTTCTGGAGTAGCTAGGATTATGGGTGTGTCCCACCATACCTGGCTAATTTTTTTTTTTTTTTTCACTAGAGACGGTGTTTTGCCGTGTTGGCCAGGCTGGTCTTGAACTCCTGGCCTCAAGTGATTCACCCACCTCGGCCTCCCAAAATGCTGGGATTACAGGCATAAGCCACCTCTCCCAGCCCCACATTCATCTTAAAAACAAACATAAATGCTTTTTTTCCCACCCTCCAAACTCCTCAGTCTTGTCTCTCTCCCCAGTCTCCATCCATTTTTCTTTTCCCCTTTCTCTCCCTGCCTGCCATCTCCTTTACCTGCTCTCCAACCTTGTCACTGTTATTCTTGTTGCACTTATTTCTTGTATTTCTTTCTTAGCCTCCGCACCTCACTATTCCCTCTGTGTCTTATTTTCCTTTAGTCTCTATTCTCTTCCCCTTACCCACAATTACACATCTTTCTTCTCTGTTTCATCATCTTTCCCACTCGCAGCTCCTTAATTGGCTATAATATGAAGCAAAAGCATTCTCAGATGGTTATAATTATTAACCCATTTCTTGTGTGCCCCAAGAATACTCACCAGCAGCACTTGTGGCTGCAGCGTTTACCCCGAGATAACTTTGCCACAAAATGTCTCGCTTTTATTATTATTTTCACATCGCTCTAGTGTATTGACTTTGGAAACAAAAGACATCATTCTGTTTATAGCATTCTATTTTTAGAGGTGGTATTTCCATTTACAAAATACAGTAATTCTCAATCGCTGAAAATGTCAAATCCTAGAAAACGTAGCATTCCTATGTGTGATGTTAACATCGTTAACGAACAGTTGGCCAAAGATTCGTTTGATGAATCCCATTTCTCTGAAATAGACAATTCTGATGTTTCAGACAATTCTGATGACTCAGACGATTCTCATGTTCCGTTTAGCATTAACTCTAAGAACAGTTTTTATATTTTATTTTCACATTGAAAATCAGTCAGATTTGCTTCAGCCTCAAAGAGCATGTTTATGTAAAATTAAATGAGTGCTGGCAGCGAGCTACTTTTTTTCTAAATGGGAAAAGGGTTAAATAAGATATTCTATCAGTTTTAAAAGCAGATAAGTGCTGAAAATACTATATTTCTCTCTCCAAGGAGAAAAACAAAACTAGCTCATAGTTAGCACTCCTTAAATCTTAACTAATTATTTTTCTTACAACTCTCTGTATTGGCCCCAGATTACTTTTTTCATTGACCTTCACCAGAAAAATGGTTCTCTGTTCTTCAATTCTGACAACAGCAGCTGACATCAATATAAAAAGAGAAATAAGCTAAAAACAGTAGTTGAGTGTATACACCCTGAATTGAATATTGAGTTGCAAAATCATCATGATTATTATTGTAATTACAGAGAGGAGGCATTGCAATAATTGTTCAAGTGTCTTCTTCAGGAAATAACTAAAACAGGGCCAGCTGTCACAAACCACCCTACAGTAATGATCCCCCTGTGTGCATCTTCAGTATTCACGGTGACTCTATAATAACAAATTTGTGCACTCATCTAACATCCTTTTTCAAAATTTTTAATTTTATAAACAATAGAAACAGAGTCTCACTGTCGTTGCCCAAGCTGGTCTTAAACTCCTGGCCTTAAGCGCTCCTCCTACCTCGGCCTCCCAAAGTGCTAATCTGATGCCTTTAAACAACTTAAAAAATAACAAACCTATGATCGGATCCAGTATTTCACTTGATAGTTGACCCTCGTTTCTAAAAGGTGTCCATGAACAACCTTAGAATCATCAACTACCAAACAAAAATGGCACCGTCGATTTAATAACAAACTAGAGTGGGTGGTCCAGCATTCACCTGCAACATGAGGGCAACAAATCTAGGTACAAGAGCAGAGTGGAAGCCAGGCAGGTAGGTCAGCAGACAGCTAAAACACTTAGGAGAAACATCTACAAAGACAGGCGTGTTTTATTGACTTGAAAATTGTAAACAAACAAGATCTGTGAGAAGAGAGGGAAGGCCTTGTTTTTTGTTTACTTGTGAAATCAGCCAAAAGTATTTGAAATTTTCTCTTCCCAAGATACAGCTGTGAAATGACTAATGGAAATTGAGTGAGCCTGCACCAGGAACTGAATGTGCCACTTCACTGAGAACAAAAAAATGTTCCCCTGATAGAGGCTGTCCTCTCAGATTAATACCTTGGGTGCTTTAAAGAGGACCAGCCAGGCACAAATATGATGCATTTGTAAAGAGGAAGAATCATCCAAGCACCTTGGCAAATTTTTTTCGTATCTCAGTACCTCTGAGTCATGTGTATATTTTAACTTACATGTTCCTGAAGAAATTCCACAAAGAGGCAAAGAAAGAGAAGGAGAAAGAAAATTTCCTATTATATTATTATTCCCCTGCTGGGCTTTCCAATAAGAGTCTGGCTGAAGGCTGAACCTGAGCTGCTTCAAGGATGAACCTGGTAACTGCTCTGATCCAATCTTCCTAGGTTCTGAAATTCACACTTCCAGTTGCAATGGATCAGTACCATTTGCATATTTGCATCTCCAGCTAAAAACAATTTACCCTGCACACAACTTTGTCCTATTTCAGTAATTAAAATTTTGTCTTCAAAACTATCATAAGGAGCACTGATTGACATTTTGAAAGTTGTTTCAAGGCACAATCTGTGCATTTTTTTCCATTGTAAAAGTAAGACATGACCATAAAAAATCATCCCTCTGTAGACTTGGGGGGAGTGGTTCTAGGGCCCCTATATACTAAAATCTATACATATTCAAGCTCCACAGTTGGCCATATAGAACCTACAGATACAAAGAATCAGCCCTCAGGATATTTGGGCTTTGCATCTGCAAATACTGTGTGTGTGTGTGTGTGTGTGTGTGTCTCAGACACACACACACACACACACACACACACACACATATATATGTTTGTTTGTTTTTTGAGACGGAGTCTCTCTCTGTCACCCAGGCTGGAGTGTAGTGGCACGATCTCGGCTCTCTGCAAGCTCCGCCTCCCAGGTTCAAGCGATTCTCCTGCCTCAGCCTCCCGAGTAGCTGGGACTACAGGCGCCTGCCACCACGCCCAGATAATTTTTTGTGTTTTTAGTAGAGACAGAGTTTCACTGTGTTAGCCAGCCTGGTCTCAATCTCCTGACCTCATGATCTGCCCTCCTTGGCCTCCCAAAGTGCTGGGATTACAGGCGTGAGCCACCACGCCCGGCCTGTATATATTTTTTTAAGAGATGAGGTCTTGGCCAGGTGCGGTGGCTCATGCCTATAATCCCAGCACTTTGGGAGGCTGAGGCAGGTGGATGGCTTGAGTCCAGGAGTTCGAGATCAGCCTGGGCAACATAGTGAAACTCCATCTCTACCAAAAATACAAAAAAATTACCTGGGCATGGTGGCACCCATCTGTGGTCTCAGCTACTTGGGAGGCTGAGGTGGGAGGATCGCTTGAGCCTGGGAGGTTGAGGCTGCAGTGAGCTGAGATCATGCCACTGCATTCCAGCCTGGGTGACAGAGTGAGACTTCATCTCAAAATAAATAAATAAATACATAAAAATGAAAATAAATAAAGAGATGGGGTCTTGCTATGTTGCTATGCCAGTCTCAAACTCCTGACCTCAAGCAATCCTCACACTTCAGCTTCCCCCCCGAGTAATTAGGATTACAGGTGTGAGCCAACTACTGTATTTTTTAATCTGAGTTTGGTTTTAAAAAATCCAGATACAAGTGGACCCATGCAATTCAAACCCATGTTCTTTAAGGGGCAACTGTAAATTGAAACTTCAAACTGGTTTAAAATGGAAGGGAAAAATCTCCTTCCCACTCTTATCACAAGGCAAGTGCTGTTAATTATTTCTGGTGTATTTTTTCCATATTAGGATATATAAAATAGACTGCATTTTTACACAGAGAAAATAATATATAGCATCCCATACCTTGCTTCGTTCATTTAGTAATATAGCAGAAATTTTTCCATAATAGCACATGTAGATGCTTTAATTGTTGGATGGGCCATAAATTTATTTGTTGCCTAACTGATGAAATGTCCTTATACAGATATCACTGGGGACTTGTATGACTCTTACTGTAGGATAAATTCCTTTCAATGAAATTGCTGGATCAAAATATATGTACATTTAGGATTGGGTTAGATGTTCCCAAATTGTAACCGCCAAAAAAAAATTGTTCCTTTATATTCATCAACAGTGTAAGTTTCACTGCAACTTTGCCAAAACTAAGTTTTATTAAATTTAAAAATTTTTGTCACTCGTAGGTAAAAATGGTATCACATTGTTGTGACCTGCATTTTCCTAAGCACTAATGAAGCTAAGTATTTTTTCAAGTGTTTCCTTCCTTCCTTCCTTCCTTCCTTCCTTCCTTCCTTCCTTCCTTCCTTCCTTCCTTCCTTCCTTCCTTCCTTCTTTCCCTTCTTTCCCTTCTTTCCCTTCTTTCCCTTCTTTCCCTTCTTTCCCTTCTTTCCCTTCTTTCCTTCTTTCTTTCTTTCTTTCTTTCTTTTGATAGGACGTTACTCTGTCACCCAGACTGGAGTGCAGTAGCACAAGCATGACTCACTGCTGCCTCCATCTCCCAGGCTCAAGCAGTTCTTCTGCCTCAGCCTCCCTTGAAGCTGGGACTACAGGCAGGTAACACCATGTCCAGTTAATTGATTTTATTTTTAGTAGAGACGAAGTCTTGCTATGTTGCCCAGGCTGGTATCAGACTCCTAAGCTCAAGTGATCCTCCCACCTGGGCCTCCCAAAGTGTTGAGATTATAGGGATGAACTACCACACCCGGCTTTTTGCCATACTTATTTGTATGAAATATTTGTTCCTATTCTTTATGTGTTTTTTTCTGTTCATTTTTTCCCTTATAGAACTGTAAGATCTTTTAGTAAAATAAAGAAATAAGCACTTTTTCTGTTGGATTGCAACTTTTCCTACTGTGTCATTTGTCTTTGGCTCTATTTGTGGTGTTTTCTTCTTGTTGTCATTTTTATTCTTACCATATAAAGGTTTTAAATGTTTTACACAATGCATTTTCAGCATTTATCTTTTTGGTTTCTGAGTTCTGCCTATGTTTTAAATGTTAGCTTTTGGCTGGGCATGGTGGCTCATGCCCATAATCCCAGCATTTTCAGAGACCAAGGTGGGAGGATTGCTTGAGCCCAGGAGTTCGAGACCAGCCTGGGCAACGTAGTGACACTCTGTCTTTACACAATAAAATAAAATAAAGAGCAAAAATTAAAATTAAAAAAATAAAAATTAGCTCTCTTGCAAGACGGGTCTCTTTGCAGTTGCCATTTTAATGCACCAGAGCTTGATTTGAATTTCCCTGTCACATGGTAGAGGTTAAGAAATTAGGTTTTTCTGTGGAAAGAGAAAACTTACAAAGGCAAAGTCACTAAGAAAAGGGAAGGCATAGGGACCCCATCCTCCCATCGTCCTCTCGGTGACCTGCTAGCCTCACAAGATGGTTTGTGTTCCAAGGAAGGGAACTCTGTCCCTCTTTGGGTCTCTTTTTTGTATGTAGCAAGTGTGAGAGCAGCCTTATCATGAAAGGAATAATCAGATTATCTTGGCACCAGGCAGCCTGGAATTTATTGTCAGCTGTTTACCAGAGAGATCTGGGAAACGCACACAAGCTGCCCAGCATCTAGACTTTGGGTCATGTGGAATGTTATACAAGGGAAAGGAAGACAGTGGTCCCTTGGGAAGATGAGCTTGTGTACAGTTTCTCAGGCTGGGAGAAGCCCCCTTCCTCAGCCCTAGCTCTCCACACCTGGTTTGAGCTAGCTCATTTCCCAGGCAACACAAAATGAGCACTCAGATGTGTTTAAAACAGGCCTCCTCCTTCTATCACATGAGATTAATGAAGAGCCAGGCAGTAGAGATGCAATAAACTTGCTCTTTCCCCAATTTTTTATTTTGAAAATTTTCAGATCCACAAAGATTGAAGAATAATAGTACAAGGAATGTGCCTGTACTCTTCAGCTAGATTCGCCAATTATTAACATTTTTTTCACTTTTGCTTTATCTCTTTCTGTAAATACACATTTTTAACCGTTGAAGCATTTAGAAAGTAAGTTGAATACTTTACAGTTATTCAGTTAAAATAATTCAGCATACACCTCCTAAGAATAAGGGCATTCTCCTCCATTACTACAGTTCCATTTTCAGGCCTGGGAAAATTAACAATGATTCAATAATAACATCTTTAAAGTTCATATTCAGATTTCTTCATTTGTCCCAAAATGTCTTTTATATAGCCTTTGATCCAAGATACTAACAAGGTCCATACATTGCGTTTGGTTCCATTTCTCTAGTCCAGTGCCCTGAGGTGCGCTTTTAGCAATGCTTGGAGACATCGTTGATTGTCATGACTGGGGGTGCTACTGATATCTAGTATCTAGAGACCAGGGATGCCTGCTAAAAAGCCTGAATTCACAGGACAGCCCCCCCCCACAACAAAGAATGACCTAGTCCAAAATGTCATTTAGTACCTAAGTTGAAAAACCCTGTTCTAGTCTATCAAGAACCATTTCCCTACTTTATTTGCTTTTTATGACACTGACTTTTATTATTATTAATTAATTTAGAGACAGGGTCTCACTCTATTGCCCAGGCTAGAGAGCAGTGGCATGATCATAGTTCACTGCAGCCTCAAACTCCTGGTCTCAAGTGATCCTCTCGCTTCAGCCTCTGGAGTAGCTGGTACTACAGGTGCACACCAACACACCCAGCTAATTTTTTTATTTTTTGTAGAGATGAGGTCTCACCATGTTGTCCAGGCTGATCTTGAATTCCTGGCCTCAGGTGATCCTCCCACCTCAGCCTTCCAAAGTGTTGGAATCATAGGTGTGAGCCACGGTCCCCGGCCGGCACTTACTCTTTTGTAGCATCTAGTCCAGTTGTTTTGCAGAACGTCTCTCACTATACATTTTTCTGATTGTTTCCTCATGATCAGTTTGCATTTAAACTAATGCAAAAATGCAACATAGATGACTATAAACATTAGCTATTACTGCATAACACGCTATCCCAAAATTCAGTGGCATAATATTAAGAACCATTGGCTAGGTAGTTCTGCTGCTCTGGACTGGGCTCAGCTGATTTTGGCTGGACCGATTCATGCATCCCAGTCATTTGGTAAGTTGACTAAGGGCTGGTCAGTCTGGGATGATCTCAGCTGGGATGACTGGGCTCAGTTCCATTAGCCTATCACACTTAGCAAGCTAGCCCTGGCGTGTTCTCATGGAAAAGGCAGGGTCTGAAAGAGTGTAGATGCCTCTGTTGAGGCCTACGTTTACAGCTGGCACTCTGTCACTTCAACTGCATTATGTTGGCAAAAGCAAGTGACAAAGCCAGCCCAGAGGTAAGTGGTAGCGAAATAAACTCAACCTCCTATTGCAATCAGTCTATCAAAGTGATATTGTGTACCTCTTACTGCATCATATAGGGAGATATACAATGTCGGGTTGTCCCACTATTAGTGCAGTAAAGCTTGAAACTTGATTAAGTGGTAACTAACAAATCCCTCCTTTGGAGAGCTCTATCTTTTATATATGTGGGATGATGCTTCAGTGTACTGTATCAATCCTTTTCCCCATTAGTTTCCTGGAGCTATGGTAACAAAGTACTCACAAATTGGGTGGCTTAAAAAACAGAAATGTATTGTCTGGAAGCTGGAAGTAGGAAAAGAATGTGTTGGCAGGGCCATGCTCCCTCTGAAACCTGCAGGGGAAAATCCTTGCCTATTCCAGCCTCTGGTAGCCCTAGGCATTCCTTGGGTTGCAGCTATAACACCTCAAGCCAGCCTTGATCTTCACATGGCATTCTCCCTGGTCTTCTTATAAGGACACCAGTCAGATTGGATTAGGAGCCCACCCTACTCCAGTATAACTTCATCTTGGCTAATTATTTCTGCCACAATGCTGTTTCCAAATAAGGGCACATTCTGGGGTGCTAGGGATTAGGACTTCAACATATCTTTTTTGGGGGACATGATTCCAGCCCTAATATCCATTAACCTTTCACTTAATGGCTTTATCATCCACAGATGATCCTTGGGGATTGCACAACAGTGTTTTTCTTAAGCATCATCATTTTCTCAACATTTATTAGCTGGCATTCTCGCCTCCTTTCTTCCCTTCCCCAAGTTTTTAAATCACTTTGAATGCATGGTTTTTGCTTTGCAAAAACCCATCATTTTTATACAACCATACAAACAACATTTTCATGATCAGCTTGCCTCAAATTTGACTACTGAGAGTCCGTAAGAGCAACTCTATATTATTCTTATTTTAGACAGGGCCTGGCTCTGTTGTCCAGGTTGGCGTGCAGTGTCATGGTCATAGCTCACTACTGCCTCAAACTACTGTGCTCAAGCCATCCTCCCACCTCGGCCCCCCGAATAGCTAGGACTTAAGGCACATGCCACAACACCCGGCTAATTTTTAAAATTTCTTTTGTAGAGGCAGGGTCTCACTATGTGGCCCAGACTGGTGTCGAACTCCTGGTCTCAAGAGATCCTCCCGCCTCGTCCTCCCAAACTGCCGTGATTACAGGTGTGAGCCGCCATGCCTGGCCTATTTTCAATTTTATTTTTAAATTTAAATCTCTCTTTTTTTTTAATGTGACTACTCCAACTAACTCACCTCTGTAGACCCTATTACTGTCATCCAACTGGAGCAGCAGTGATTATTCCCCATGGCAAAAGTCGCATCATCATTCCTAAGTACAGCCATGATGAAAGCTGCATTCTGCATTATATATATGTTAAATAAAATGAAAGCTGTATTATTTTGTATTAAGCGGGTGGATCACCTGAGGTCAGGAGTTAGAGACCAGCCTGGCTAACGTGATGAAACCCCATCTCTACTAAAAATACAAAAATTAGCCAGGTGTGGTGGCACATGCCTGTAATCCCAGCTACTTGTAAGGCTGAGGCAGGAGAATTGCTTGAACCTGTGAGGCGGAGGTTGCAGTGAGCCAAGATCACGCCACTGCACTCTAACCTCGGCGACAGGGTAAGACTCTGTCTCAAATAAATAAATTTTAAAAAATAAAATGAGATATGAGGAAAAGCATGGATTTTGGAAACTGATGGTTTGCATCCTGGCTCTATTACCTATTAGGGATGTGATTTGGGGCCTTGGTTTGTTTATCTGTACTATGGTGATGATGATATTTGCCTCACAGATTTAAGCCTAGCAACTTATCTGACCTAGAATGGGTGTTATTGGTTCTCGTTTTTCCATATCCTGATGATAGGCTGTAGCTTTTAGCTCATGTTGGATAAATCACAGTGCTACAGAGTCTACCAATTAATTAGGAGTTTGTCTATCTCATTAATTCAAAGTATGCTCACTAGAAATTAAAGAGAAGTTGACCTAAGTTTCAGCTAAAGTTTACCTTTAAATACCTTTTGGGGAGAAAAGACAGTTGGCTAATCAGTCTATTAAACAATATTGTGGAAGGGAGATCATCTCTATTCAACTTAAAAGAACAACTTTTGGGAAAATCTTTGGCATTGCACTTGCACCATAGGAAGCTCATTTAGAAATCAGTCTTCAAAATAGAGTCCAACTTTGTTTACCTGAATACAGTTTGTTAATTCATTCCACAAAGAGCATGAGTGCCAATTACGTCCCATGCAATGTTCCAGGCACCTGGGATACATCAGAGAATGAAACAACAGCCCTGCCCTTGCTTACCCTTTAGTTGGGAGAGAGAGGTGAAAAACAAATTTGCAAATTACATAGAGTATTAGAAGTAGATAAGTGATAATGAGAAAAATAAAGCAGGGGTGTACAGAGGATTGCAATTTCATTTCTATTTATTTATTGTTTGAGATGGAATTTTACTCTTGTTGCCCAGGCTGGAGTGCAGTGGTGCAATCTCGGCTCACTGCAACCTCTACCTCCCAGATTCAAGCAATTCTCCTGCCTCAGCCTCCCAAGTAGCTGGGATTACAGGCACCCACCACCATGCCCGGCTAATTTTGTATTTTTAGTAGAGATGGGGTTTCACCATGTTGGTCAGGCTGGTCTCGAACTCCTGACCTCAAGTAACCCACCTGCCTCGGCCTCCCAAAATGCTGGAATTACAGGTGCGAGCCACTGTACCTGGCTGAGGATTGCAATTTTAAATAGCATTGTCATCATTTAAAAGACAATATTTGGGCAAAGAATAGAAAGAGGTAAGGAAATTAGTTATGTGTCCCCCTAGAAGAACCACAAACAAAAAGGCCCTTGGTCAGAAGTGTGCTTGGCCTGCTGGAGGTGCAGCAATGAGGCCAGTGTGGCTGGAATGTAGTGAATGGGGGGAAATATTTTATCTACCTAACAAACACTTAAATAGCCCTTACTAGTAGCATTATTTGAAGCACATGAAAGATATTAACTAATTCTCCCAGCAAGTCTATGAAGTAGATACCGATTTTATCTTTTCCAGATGAGGAAACTGGAAAGTTAAATAACTGCCCCCAAATGACACAGTAGTCATGTGATAGAGTTAGGATTGGGACTCCGGTGGTCTCTCTCTAGTGACGCATGCTGTTAAGTTCTAAAGTATGCTGTGCTGCTTCCTGGTAGGAAGAGATAAGAAATAAGTGGGAACTAGATCCTGTAGCTTATTAGAGTCCATTGGTAAGGATTTGGGGTTGGGGTTGTTTTTATTTTTTGTAGAGATGAGGTCTCGCTATGTTGGCCAGGCTGGTCTCAAACTCCTGGCCTCAAGGCATCCTCCCACCTTGGTCTCCCAAAGTGTTAGGACCACAGGCGTGAGCCACCACACCTGGCTACTTGCAGGTTTTAATAATCATCCTTCCCCACTTCCTGCAAATGTCATCATGTCTGCCACACCCATAAACCCCCTTCTAGGTTTCTAATAGACAGGACACCAAATTACTTATCAATTTATTCTGCCATTCCAAACAAAGCCATTTAGGCCAGGGGTGGGCGCACCTGATCTAGGGCATCAGACCTATGTTCATGAGATGGTTTGTCAAGAAGGCTTTGCCAGCCGGGCATGATGGCACATGCCTGTAATACCAGCACTTTGGGAGGCCGAAGTGGAAGGATTGCCTGAGCCCAGGAGTTTAAGACTAGCCTGGGCAACACAGTGAGATCCCCATTTATATCTACCTTAAAAAAAAAAAAATATATATATATATATATATATTTAATCCCCATAATCCCCACATGTCTAGGGAAAGACCAGTGGGAGGAGATTGGATCATGGGGGAGGTTTCCTCCATGCTGTTCTCGTGATAGTGAGTTCTCATGAGATCTAATGGTTTTATAAGGGGCTCTTCCCCCTTATAAAGGATTGTGGCCCTGTCAATACTTAATTTCAGACTTCTGGCCTCCAAAACTGTGAGAAAAAAAAATTCTGTTGTTTTAACAGAAAAATATGTATAATATATATAAATATATATATATTATATATATATATATATTTTTTTTTTTTTTTAAAGAAGGCTCTGCCTAACCACCTGCACTTGATGGTGAACAGCCAAACCAGGCAGATTCTTTTGTTGAGTTGAATATGAAATACAGAGAGGGAGTCAGCAGTTAGAAATGAGCAGAAACTAAAAGATACACAGAGAGAAGGAAGAAAGCTGAGGTCATGTGGCAGCAAAAAGCATGCAGCAATAGAAGCTGTGAGATGAGAAAAGAATAGAAAGTACTGAGCAGCAAGGGCAGCGGAGAGTCACAATACTAGCAGATAATTAGAGTGCAAAGCAACAGATACTGACTACCGAAGAGCCCACAAGATAACCCAGTTGCTAGGGCGGCACTGTGTGCTGAATCACCTTCCCACTCGTCGTTGCCAGCGCGTGGCAGAGAAGGACATGGGGCTTATATTAGTCTTAAGCTTAGATCGAGGTAATCTGAGTATATCTCTCTGTTCTGAAAATTAAATTTTTGCTTCTTGGAATCTCTATCACTCAAGATCATGGCAGGAAACTGAAGGCACGTTCTGCTGGGATTTTGAAAATCATTTGATGAAATTGATATTTACAAGGATGTAGGGAGGGTGGCGGGAACTTCAGAGGATACTGAGGCACCCAAGGTCGAGTAACAGTAGAAGTCCAGGCCTGAAGAGAAATAGTTCATCAGAGTCCAGAAAGAGCTATAACTGTGAAGGGGCATACCTAATGCCAAACCCGTGGTGCTAAAGCAGGGAGGAAAGGAGAAGAAATATCTCAACCTCTTTTTCCTCCTACCCTCTGATACTTGCTGATGCCTTCCATTGGACAAACCCAACAGTAAGCCAGAGGGCATTGGCTCCCAGGGGATAACATCTGTGGCGTAACATCCTTGTCAGGAATAGAGTGTGGCAGAGAAGGACATGGGGCTTGTATTAGTCCATTCTCACACTGCTATAATTTAAAGATACTACTGGAGCCTGAGCAATTTATAAAGGAAAGAGGTTTAATTGACTCACAGTTCCACATGGCTAGGGAGGCCTCAGGAAACTTACAATCATGGCAGAAGGCAAAGGGGAAACAAGGACCTTCTTCACATGGTGGCAGGAGAGAGAAGAGTGAGAGCAAAGGGGGAAGAGCCCCTTATAAAACCATCAGATCTCATGAGAACTCACTATCATGAGAACAGCATGGAGGAAACCTCCCCCATGATCCAATCTCCTCCCACTGGTCTTTCCCTAGACATGTGGGGATTATGGGGATTAAAATTCAAGATGAGGTTTGGGTGGGGACACAAAGCCTAACCATTTCAGGGCTACAATGGGCTGAATGATATTCTCCTCCCCTCCCCTGCCAAAACATGCCCACAGCCTAATCTCTGGAACCTGGGAATATTACATTACATGGCAAAAGATGTGACTAAGTTCAGGAGCTTCAGAGGAGGAGCTTATCCTAGATCACTGTGGCGGGCCGTAAATGCAATCACATGTATCCTTATAAGAGAGAATAAGAAACTTTAAGAGATAAAAGGAGGAGGCAATGTGACCTCAGAGGAGTGGCCACAAGCCAAGGAAAGCCTGGGGCCTGCAGACGCTGGAAGAAGCAAGGAACAGATTCTCCCCCAGAGCTTTCAGGAGTGTGGCCCTGTCAACACTTGATTTCAGACTTCTGGCCTCCGGAACTGTGAGAAAATAAAATTCTGTTGTTTTAACCTACCCAGTTTGTAGTAATTTGTTACAGCAGTCACAGAAAACCAGTACAGGGGCCAGATGGAGAATAACCAGCACAAAACCTATTCATCTCAGATGGGACAGGATGATATACTTGATCACTTTAGCTAGACATTCTTTTGCCTGCCTTTTATATTCCCTTTGGTACTTTTTTTTTTTTTTTTTTTTGAGACAGGGTTTCATTTCACTCTCTTACCCAGATTGGAGTGCAATGGCACAATTGTGGCTCACTGCAGCCTTGATCTTTAGGGCTCAATCGATCCTCCCATCTTAGCCTCCCAAGTAGCTGGGTCCACAGGTGTGCACCACCACTTCCAGTCTTTTTTTTTTTGAGATGGAGTCTCGCTCTGTCACCCAGGCTGGAGTGCAGTGGTGCAATCTCGGCTCACTGCAAGCTCCACCTCCTGGGTTCATGCCATTCTCCTGCCTCAGTCTCCCGAGTAACTGGGACTACAGGAGCCCACCACCATGCCCGGCTAATTTTTTTGTATTTTTAGTAGAGACAGGGTTTCACCGTGTTAGCCAGGATGGTCTCAATCTCCTGACCTCATGATTCGCCTGCCTCGGCCTCCCAAAGTGCTGGGATTACAGGCGTGAGCCACCGCGCCTGGCTACTTCCAGCTAATTTTTTAAAAAGTATATATGGGGCCTTGTTATGTGTCCCAGGCTGGTCTCAAACTCCTGGCGTCAAGCCATCCACCCACCTTCACCTTCCGAAGTGCTGGGATTACAGGTGTGAGCCACTGTACCTGGCCCACTGGGACTCCTTTTGGGATCGCTCGTATGCTTCAAACTACATGCTCCTGAGTTATAGCTCTTTTGTTATACAAATATTATTTTATCCAAATAAGATTATGACATTCTTATTTGAAACAAGAACCTGTCTTGTACATCTTTGTAGCCCATAAAAATCTTAGCACAGTACTTTAAATGGAATGGACATTCTGTAATTGGTAAACGAGAAAGAAAGCTTCCATTTGTCCATCTGTAAATGGAAAATAACAATTTCTACTGACTTGCCTCTCAGAGATAATGATGGCAGTGTTTCCTGGAAACAACTTTTTGTACCTGTAACAGAATGATATATCTGAAACACCCATTCCTACTGAGGCAATTCCTTGGAGGAGGAAAAAAAAGACAAACCTACATTTACTTTTAGTATGTTCTCCAATCCACGTGCAGATGAAACTGCTTGCAGATCACCCCACAAAGGAAAAGGCAGGGGATAATTCAGAAAATATAAGAGCTGAGGACTGATATCTTCTTAGGAACTTTCATTCATTCAATAAACATTCATCAAAGAACTACTATGTTCAAATATAGTCCATTGGCCGGGCACAGTGGCTCACACCTGTAATCCAAGCACTTTGAGAGGCCGAGGCAGACATATCACTTGAGATCAGGAGTTCGAGACCAGCCTGGCCAACATGGCGAAATCCTGTCTCTACTAAAAACACAAAAATTAGCCCGGCATGGTAGCACATGCCTGTAATCGCAGCTTTTTGGGAGGCGGAGGGCACGAGAATCGCTTGAACCTGGGAGACGAAGGTTGCAGTGAGCTGAGATGGCACCACTGCACTCCAGCCTGGGCAACAGAGTGAAAATGTGTCTCAAAAAAAAAGTCCATAGATGCTGAGGAAACACACGCAGAGAATAAGGCATGATCCCAAGTCAGTAATTGTCACGCAATATGATGAATGGTTTTTATAAGAGCAAAATGCTATGGGGCCAGAAAAAAGGGAATGACTAACTATTGATGGGAGTTTCACCAAAAATACCTCACATTCAAGCTGGTCTCTTAAGACTGCATCAGGCAGAGGTGAAGTCAAGGGCATTCCAGGACCAAGAGAAATAGCTTTGCCTGAGCTGTTGCCAAGCAAACCACACCCTCAGCTCAGCCCTATCGTATCTACAGAGGCCTATTTTTATTCATTATCTTCATCGCTACTTTTTAAGAGAAGAAAAGAATGCTGACTTCTTCCCTAATTTTGCATCCATGTATTTTATATGCCAAAGAAAGGTGATTGTCAGGAGGGAAAATAGAAGTTGACTTGTGGCAAGTCCAATTACGACAGGTACTAACATCCATCCGATAATAAGTTAACACGGAAACGCTTACCTTTGCTGAGCTTCTACCTCATTTTGGAAAATTGGGTTAGGCTATCCTGTGAATGCGGTACCAGGGGGAAAGTGGACAAGATATGAGCGCATCCCGTGTCTCATTGCCCCACACCAGGAGGTTCATCTTTGGCAAACACTCCTTGAATGGGAATTATGGCTGAGGCCCTTTTTCCTCCCCTAGGCTGACCTTCACATCACTCCTCGGGGAACAGCTCAGTCTAGGGCACCGCCTAGCTTCCCGCCCAGGCCAGCCCTGCTGGGCCTCTGAGACTAGAGCTGTGCTGCTGATGAGTGGAAAAAAGGAGAAAAAACTCTTAGGACAGCAGCCAGGAGAGAATGAAAGACTGGCCAAACCCACCAAGGAGCAAACGGTTCCCCATCCTCACCCTGCAGCTTCCACTGGAAAAGTGGGGAGGCTGGGGAACCGGAATCTCAGCCTCAGAGTATGCATCACTTGTCCTTGTTTTCCCAAGAAGCCTCTACCTTCCAGGCCCTGCCAGGAAGCTGGCAGCATTTTCCTGAAGCAGTAATAACAAGGACAGCGCGTTCTAGCCTGCCGGAGCCTGCTGGCTGGTCACTCTTTCCACTGCCTTTTGTTTTCATGCATCATTCCCCTCACTTGCTTCTCAGATTCCTCAGGGCTTTGAAAAAGCCACAAATGCTCCACACAGTGACACCACCCAGTGGGCTGGCAGACATCACTGACAGGCACCTTGCCCTAAGCGACCGCACGTATGCAAGCCCTGACAGCTGATACCCAGCCACACACCCGGTAAGAGGGAAGGCAGCATTCAAAAAGGGCCCACCCCTATTCACCTAGCTGGCAAAGGCAGGGCTTTAGATCAACTACAGTCCAGTGCACTGGTAAATCACAGACCGCTTTTTTATTCAAAGTGTATCTGTATGTTGGGCAGTGGTACTTCCCCACCCTTTCCTCAAACATCTAAATCCAGTCAACATAGATGCTACCAACAGAGCACCAGAGTGGCCTCAGGGTGACAATTCACATATCAATATATTAGATTATATACTCATGCATACTTGGAGCAGACTTAACTTTATTTGTGTTTTAGAACCACCTGTAGCCTATTTCAAACCACACTCCAGAGTGAACCTATCAGAATCTATGAAAATAGGGCCCAGATATGTGTATTTTTAAAAATCTTGACAGCGTTGGTTAGAATGTGGGACAAGACAAATTCTCATATATCATTGATGAGATATATAACAATTGGTTCAGCTACTGTGGACAGTAGGCTGGAAGGCAATCTAGTCAAGTTGGAAGTGCGCATATCCTATTCCCTAGCAATTTTTGTTCTAGATATGTTCCCTAGAACTCTCACACACGTGTTCAAGGAGACGTACACCAGGGCATGATTTACATCATGATTTGGAATAGCAAAAAACTGGCCATAACAAATATCCACCCACAGGAGAATAGATAGATTCTAGAACATTTACACAGTGGAGCACTACATTGCAGTACTATATAATATAATATTATTATGTTTTATAGAATGGATTCATTCTACAAGTACCACAGATAAATCTCAAAATCATAATATTGAGAAAAAAAAGCTACAGAAAAAAATATGTACACTATTTATATGCAGGTTTAAACATGCAAAACTTGCCTATTGTGTAGTAAAACTATAAAAACATGTGGGAAGGACGCTCACAGTCTTCAACAGATTGGTTACCTCTGGAGAGAGTTGAAATGAAAAGGCCTTCTCAGCCGGGCACAGTGGCTCACGCCTATTATCCCAGCATTTTTGGGAGGCCAAGGCGGGCAGACAGCTTGAGCCCAGGAGTTCCAGACCAGCCTGAGCAACATGATGAAACCCTGATTCTACAAAAAATACAAAAATTAGCCAGCTGTGGTGGTGCATGCCTGTAGTCCCAGCTACTTGGGAGGCTGAGGTGGGAGGATCACCTGAGCCCAGGAGGTCAAGGCTGCAGTGAGCTGTGAGTGCACCAGTGTACTATAGCCTGTTCTGGGCAACAGAGTGAGATGCTGTCTCAAAAAAAAAAAAAAGAAAAGAAAGAAAGCAGGAAAGAGAGAGGAAGGAAGGAAGGAAGGAGGGAAGGAAGGAAGGAAAGAAGGAAGGAAGGAAGGAAGGAAGGAAGGAAGGAAGGAAGGAAGGAAGGAAGGAAGGAAAGAAGGAAGGAAAGAAGGGTGGGAAGGGCCTTCTCTTGTAACTAGAAGGTTTTACCATGGCAAGCTGTTATTATTTATTAAATCTGGATAGTGAGTCCATGTCCCACAGGTAACTCTGAGGGTCATGGCCATCCATAGCGGGAGGATCTTTTGAGATTCTTAGATTCTCAGTTACAGAAAATAAAAGTTTGATCTGTATAATGAGCTATCCCCATAAACATAAATGATACTGACGAGCCTTCTCAGTAATGTATGCAGATTGACACGCTGTTCACAAATGCAGGAGCTGTTGCACAGGCCCACTCCCCCTCCCTCACTAGGTGCCTATGTGACCTGCTGGCCTTGTGAGCATCCTAAACAGAGTCAGAGGTGCAGTGGAATGAAGATGGGGATTGGTCCACATGTGGAAATCATGACTATAGTCATACCCAGAGATTTCCAAATGTGGCTGAAAATCAGATAAAACTTGTAGTGCAATTGTCCATGCCCCACCCTCTGAGAATATGATACAATAGGTCTGACATGAGACTCTGGAATCTGTATATTTAAAAGGCTTGCCAAGAGATTCTGATGATCCACCAGGTTTGAGAAATGATAGCCAACCATGGTTATATTCTATCAATGTTTTCAAAGAAGATGAGTAGGAAGAGAAATGGGAGAAGAGGAAGTAAAAAAATTAAAGAAGGAAGGGGAGAAAGAAGGAAGGGAAGGAGGGCCAGGTTGAGCCTTCAAGCCCAGCTCAGATCTCTCCTCCTCTATTTCTCCTAGACCTGTATAGCCTCCACGTCCCTCCTAATCCCCTGACCTTTGCTAGATCTCTAATCATCTGTAACATTCATTTGGCAATTATGTACTTCCCTGTATGTTGCTGTCATGGGCTACTGTTTAATCAATAAGTTTATGTCTTATTTTTTGAATTAGGCTATAAGCTTCTTCAGGACAAAGACCATATGTTCTTCATCTTTCTATTTCTTTTTTTTTTTTTTTTTTTTTGAGATGGAGTTTCACTCTTGTTGACCAGGCTGGAGTGCAGTGGCACTATCTCGGCTCATCACAACCTCAGTCTCCCGGTTCAAGCGATTCTTCTTCCTCAGCCTCCCAAGTAGCTGGGATTACAGGCATGTGCCACCATGCCCGGCTAATTGTATATTTTTAGCAGAGATGAGGTTTCTCCATGTTGGTCAGACTGGTCTCAAACTCCCAACCTCAGGTGATTCACCCGCCTTGGCCTCCCAAAGTGCTGGGATTACAGGCATGAGCCACTGTGCCTGGCCCATCTTTGTATTTCTAGTGTCTAACAAGATACCTCCCACAGAGTAAGCAGTAAAGCACCATGATAAGAATATAAGATAAAACAGGTTCAGAAATGTGGCAGTGGCTGGGCATGGTGGCTGTAATCCCAGCACTTTGGGAGGCTAAGGTGGGAGGATGCTTGAGGCCAGGAGTTCAAGGCCAGCCTGGGCAACATAGTGAGACCCCATCTTTGCAAAAAATTTAGAAATTAGCTGAGTGTGCATGTGTAGTCCTAGCTACTCACAAGACTGAGATGGGACGATTGCTGAGCTCACGAGTTGGAGGCTGCAGTGAGCTATGATCATGCCACTGCGCTCCACCTGGGTGACAGAGCAAGACTGTCTCTAAAACAAAAAAAGAAAAGAAAAGAAATATGGCAGGATACAAGATAAATAAACAAAAATCAATTGTATTTCTATACACTAGCAATGAGTAATCCTGAAAAATGAAATCCAATGCAATCTCTATCAAAATCCCAACATTTTTTTATTTTACAGAAATTGATAAGCTGATCATACTATTCACATGGAAATACAACCCAAAATAGCCAGAACAATCTTGAAGAGGAAGAACAAAGGTGGAAGAGGCATAGTTCCTGATTTCAAAACCTACCAGAAAACTACAGTAATCACGACATAAGGCATAAGGATACACATATAGATGAATGGAATAGACTTGAGAGACTAAAAATAAACCCTCACATTGGTATTGAATTGAATTTCTGAAGAGTGCCGAGACAACTCAATAGGGAAAGAACTGTTTTTTCCAACAAATATTGCTGGGACAACTGGATACCTGTAAAAAAAAATGAAGTTGGACTCTCAACACTATACAAAAAAAAAAAGATTAACTCAAAATGGGTCATAGTCCTAAATGTATAAATTAAAACTATAAAACTCCTAGCAGAAAACAAGAGTAAATGTTCATGACCTTGGATTTGACAATAGTTTCTTAGATATGTCACCAAAAGCAGAAGTAACAAAAGAAAAAAATAGATACATTGAACTTCAAAAGTAAAAACTTTTGTTCTTCAAGTAACACCATCAAGAAAGTGAAAAGACAACCCACAAGACAGGAGAAAAATCTTTGCAAATCGTGTATCTGACAAGGGACTCATATCCAGAATATTTTTAAAACCCTACTACTACTCAAGAATAAAAAGACAAATAACTCAATTAAAACATGGACAAAGACAGCCTGGCCAACATAGTGAAAACCTGTCTCTACTAAAAATACAAAAAAAATTAGCTGGGTGTGGTGGTGTTTGCCCATAATCCCAGCTACCCTGGAGGCTGGGGCACAATAATTGCTTGAACCCGGGAGGTGGAGGTTGCAGTGAGCAGAGATTGCGCCACTGCACTCCAGCCTGGGTAACAGGGTGAGACTTTTTCTCAAAAAAGAAAAAAATAATTAAAAAAAACATGGACGAATAATTTAAATAAACATTCTGCCACAGAATATATACCAATGGCCATTATGCACATGAGAAGATACTTAACATTATATGTCTTTCAGGAAATGCAAGTCAAAACCACAGTGAGGTATCTCTTCACACCACAAGAATATCTATAATAACAAGAACAAGTGTTGGTAAGGATCTGGAGAAACTGAACCCTCATCTATTGCTTATGAACACATGAAATGGTGGCACCACTTTGGAAAACAGTTTGGCAGTTCCTCAAAATGCTGAACATGCAGTTACCAAATTACTCAGGAATTCTACTCCTAGCCATACGTATGCCAAGAGAAATGAAAACGTATGTCCACAAGGAAACCTGTATATGAATGTTCATGGCAGCATTATTTATAATGGCCTAAAGTGAAAACAATCCACGTCCATGAACTGATGAATGGGTAAACAAAATGTGGTATAGCCATATAATGGAATCTTTTCAGCCCCAGAAAAAAGTAATAACTACTGATGATAGATGCTACAGCATGGATGAACCCGGAAAACATATGTTAAGTGAAGGAACCCTGTCTCAAAAGACTATATATTATATGACTCCATTTATACCAAATGTCCAGAATAGGCAAATCCATAGAGACAGGGACTCGATTAGTGGTTGCCTGGGGCTAGAGTGGGCTTGAGGGTGGGGAATGGGAACAGGGAACGGCTGCTGATGGGTACAGGGGTTTTTTGGGGGATGTTGAAAACGCTGTAAAATTAGATAATTGTGATGGTTGCACAATGGTATTAATACAGTAAAAAGCCATTGAACTATACACTTTATTTTTATTATTATTATTTTTGAGACAGGGTCTTGCTCTGTCACCTAGGCTGGAGTGCAGAGGTGCAATCATGGTTCACTGCAGTCTCCACCTTCCCAGGCTCAGGTGATCTTCCCACCTCCACCTCCTGAGTAGCTGGGACAACAGGTGTGCACCACCACACAGCTAACTTATTTATTTTTTGTAAAGATTGGGTTTCTCTTTGTTGCCCAGGCTGCTCTTGAAGTCCTGGCCTCAAGTTATCCTCCTGACTCAGTCTCCCAAAGTGTTGAGATTACCAGTGTACACCTGGACCAAACTTTACACTTTAAATGGGCATTTTTTTTTAATGGTATGTGAACTATATCTCAATAAAGCTGTAAAAGAAATAAAAAGATGACCCAGTTTTGAATTCTAGTTCAATTACTGTTGCTGATCATACCAAGCTCATTCTCCCTCAGGATCTTCGCATTTGCAAAGATCCATGTCGTGAGATCATTACCCCAAAATGTTGCACTGCTGGCTTCACATAATTTAGGTCTTCTGAATCTCTTATCCAGTGTTGCACAATTTCCCCCTACTCCTGTCAGTCATGTCAATTACCCTATTTTACTTTTCTCATAGCTTTAATCACTATTGAAATCCTCTTGTTTCTTAATTTACCAGTTTCCTATCTGCCTCTCCCACTAGAATAAAAGCTCCATGAGAATAGTCTTAGTCACAGCTCTATCCGCATGTCTGAAACAGTGTCTGGCACACAGTAAACATTCAGTAATAGATGTTGGATGTTGGATGAATGAAAGGTGGCCAACCTCCAAGTTTCACTTAATCTCTGTCAATCTTCATTTCCTAGCTACAAAGTGGCATTATAATAAAAATTACATTTAGTCCATAGGATTGGATTAAGAATTGAATAACAGTGCATGCAAAAACATACCTCATAGGCCAGGCACAATGGCTCAGGCCTGTAATCCAGCACTTTGGGAGGCTGAGGTGGGAGGATCTCTTGAGTCCAGGAGTTCAAGACCAGCCTGGGTAATGAAGTGAGACTCTGTCTCTACAAAAAAATAAAATTTTAAAAATTAGCTGGGCATGGTTGGTGCATGCCTGTAGTCCTAGCTACTGGGGAGGCTGAGGTGGGAGGACCGCTTGAGGCCAGGAGTTCGAGACTGCAGTGAGTTATGATCTCAACAGAATGACACCTGTCTCTAAAAAAAAAAAAAGTTCATAGTAGACATTCAATAAATGTTAATAATCATTATTTTTACTATTAATACCACCACTACTACTCTCTAGTTAAAATGGTCCAGATGAGGATAATGAACAACTAAACTAAGTATTATCAATGGAAAAAGAATGCCTGGGTCCCATCTTCAAAGCTGGACAAGCTTTGCATTCAAGGGCCTTAGAATTTGGCCCCTCCTTAACCTAAATAATAATAAGTATAGTTATTATTGGATCACCTGGATTATAAAGAAGAGAAAACAATAAAAAATAAAGAAGGTGGCCAGGCACAGTGGCTCATGCCTGTAATCTCAGCATTTTGGAAGGCCGAGGTAGGCGGATCACTTGAGCTCATGAGTTCCAGACCAGCCTGGGCAAAATGGCAAAACCCCGTCTCTACAAAAAATACAAAAATTAGCCAGGCGTGGTGTGCCTGTAGTCCCCGCTACTCAGGGGGCAGAGGTGGGAGAATGGCTTGAGTCCAGGAGGCAGAGGTTGCAGTGAGCTGAGATCACATCACTGTATTCCAGCTTACATAATAAAGCCAGACCTTGTCTCAAAAATAAAACAAATAAAATAAAATAAAGGAGGAAGAGGAGGGGAAAAGAGAGAAAGACTAAAGAAAATTGCCCCAACAAGAAGAGAAAAGGAGAGAATGGGCAGATCTTATATCTATTGATCATAATCCATTAACTTTTTTCCTTTATTTTTGTTGATATATAAAAGGTATACATATTTGGAGGGTACATGTGATAATACATTCATATAATTTGTAAAGATCAAATCAGTGTAATTGGGATATCCATCACCTTAAATATTTGCCTTTTTTAAAAAAGACAAATATTTAAATGCTAGAGACATTTAAATTACCCTCTTCTAGCTGTTTTGAAATGCACAATTGGCCAGGTGCAGTGGCTCACGCCTGTAGTCCCAGTACTTTGGGAGGCTGAGGCAGGTGGATTGCTTGAGGTCAAGAGTTCGAGACCAGTCTGGCCAACATGGTGAAACGTGTCTCTACTAAAAATACAAAAAGGCCAGGCGTGGTGGCTCACACCTGTAATCCCAGTACTTTGGGAGGCTGAGGCGGTTGGATCACCTGAGGTCGGGAGTTTGAGACCAGCTTAGCCAACATGGTGAAACCCCATCTCTACTAAAAAATACAAAAATCTAGCCGGGCGAGGTGGCGGGCGCCTGTAGTCCCAGCTGCTCGGGAGGCTGAGGCAGGAGAATGGCGTAAACCCGGAAGGCGGAGCTTGCAGTGAGCTGAGATCCGGCCACTGCAGTCCAGCCTGGGCAACAGAGCAAGACTCCGTCTCAAAAAAAAAAAAAAAAAAAAAATACAAAATTTAGCAGGGCGTGGTGGTGGGCACTGGTAATCCCAGCTATTCAGGAGGCTTAGGCACGAGAATCGCTTGAACCTGGGAGGTGGAGGTTGCAGTGAGCCGAGATTGCACCATTGCACTTCAGCCTGGGCGACAGAATGAGACTTTGTCTCAAAAAACAAAACAAAACAAAACAAAACAAAACAAAAAATAGCTGAGTGTGGTGGCGGGCGCCTGTAATCCTAGCTACTTGGGAGGCTGAGGCAGGAGAATCGCTTGAACCCAGGAAGCAGAGGTTGCAGTGAGCCAAGATTGTGCCACTGCACTCCAGCCTGGGCAACAAGAGTGAAACTCCAGCTAAAAAAAAAAAAAAAAAAGCACAATTGATTGTTGTAAACTATAGTTTACAATATAGATCACCCTCCTGATCTATCAAACACTAGGTTTTCTTTCTTCTTACTGTATATTTGTACATTAATCAACCTCTGTTCACCCTTCCCTTCCCCTTCCATTAACTTCTTACCCACTTATTAAATATTACACAAGAATTTAGTGAGCTTTCATTGAGTACAAATACTTGTACAAGAATTTAGTGAGCTTTCATTGAGTACAAATATATCAAGCCATATATTTGGCTCTTCCTTGGTGACTTAAAAGATCCATGTCATGAAGTCATCAAAGCATAAATCTGAACCACGTGGAGAGTGAGGCTGCTGCGTGGAAGCAGGTCATGCAGCCAGGGACTGACGCTACTGAGCAGCATCCACATCGAGGCTTGTCACATTTGTAATACTCCTCCCCAAACATCAGACAGAGTCACTGAAAGTTCTCCTTCACTGTCTTTTGTGAAGGAAATGATATGTTATAGTGGCATATCCATCAGGAAAGTTATGATTATGCTACCAGAACAAATGACCCCCAAACCTCAGTGGCTTACAACAAGAACAGTTTTGTTCCCATTCATGCTGCTTGTCCACGTTAAGTCAGCTGTGACTCTGCTCCAGTTTATCTTCACTCAGAGACCCAGACTGAGTGAAGCAGCCACTATTATCTGAAACATCACTGGTTGTCATGAAGAGGGAAAAGAAAAATGGTGAACCACACTCTGCCCTAAATCAACACACACATCCCTTTCACCCACCTTTCATGTGCCTTTGGCACATTGCTGCCCCCCATCCTCTTGGGATTTGGCCCTAAGATGTTCTCCCATGCCTGGAAATTCTGATTATGCACTTGCTGCGCTTTCCCATCTAGAACAGATCTCTGAACTTTGACCTCCCTTCAGACCTCTAACCCCTGACTCTGAGCTTGACTTTCCTTTCCGGATTCAAGTGTACATCGCTCTTCCTCTACGGATGACTCAACCCTAGCTCTCCCTCTCTCCCCAACATTTTTCTCCCAACTTTTTGTGCTCAGAAGCTGCCCTTACCTCCCCACCAGCGCCTGAATCTTCCCAAGCAATAGACCCAGAATAAAGGAGAGGGGGACACTGGAGGAAATGCTTCTGCGGTTTCCTTCCCTATGGAGTTTGACACTCCTAGCTCCCTGTCCTGCCTATCTTGTTCTTCCTCCTTAGAAGAGTGACTTAATCCAATTGATGAATGGGTGAAGATGACACAGTCTAGCACCTCCCTTCTTCCTCTTATGTATCTGCCTGCCCAGAATGAGGATATCATTGTGCCCTGCTTCTCTGGTGGGGCCAGGTCTTCTTTCTGACCCAACCCCGCTATCCCAGCATGGGAAGGCCTGTCCTGGTCAAACGTTGTTGCTTGTGACAGGGTGGATAAGTCTACATAAGTATGTCTACCTTCAGCTGTACCTTTAGCTTTCACAATAAACAGCCTTTATCAGTAATCAAGGTGGTTATGGACTGAATAACAACCTCTCAAATTTATATGTTGATATCCTAACCCATACAAGGTGATGGGCCGGGCACAGTGGCTCACACCTATAATCCCAGCACTTTGAGAGACCAAGGCAGGTGGATCACTTGAGACCAGGAGTTTGAGATCAGCCTGGCCAATATGGTGAAAGCCGTCTCTACTAAAAATACAAAAACCACCCCCCCCCCACTGCCGCCAAAAAAAATATATCTACTAGCTGGGTGTCGTGGTGCATGCCTGTAGTCCCAGCTATTCGGGAGGCTAAGGCAGGAGAATCACCTGAACCTAGAAGGTGGAGGTTGCACTGCACTCCAGCCTGGGAGACAGAGTAAGACTCCGTCTCAAACAAAACAAAACAAAACAAAAAAACTAGGTGATGGTATTAGGAGGTGGGGCCTTTGGGAGGTCACCAGGTCATGAGGGTGGAGTCCTCATGAATGGGACTAGTGACTTCAGAGAGCTCTCTTGCTGTCTTTCTGCAATGCAAGGATATAGCAAGAAGTTGACTGTCTGCAACCTGGAAGATGCCCTTACCAGAACTTGACCATGCTGGCACCCTGATCTTGGATTTCCAGTCTCCAGAACTGTGAGAAATAAATTTCTGTTGTTTGTAAGCCAACCAGCCAATGGTACTTTATTATAGCAGTCTGAACTGACTAAGACAAAGGTGATATTTTGGTCTCCATCTGCTCACTCTTTGGTCTAACTTCTCATCTTGACCAGAGATGGAAAGTAGGTAACAAAATGTTACTAATGGGATCTTCTCAGAAGCCAAGAAGGGAAATAATTTAAAAGACAACTGTGTGTCTCAGTACTAAAAAAGGAGCTTTACAAATATTAGTTTATTTAATCCCTACAACCACCCCCGAAGAGTGTTCCTTATTGTCCCATATCACATAGAAGGAAACTGAGGCTCAAAGAAGTTAAGAAACTTGCCCAAGTTCTCATAGTGAGTGGCAGATGTCTCTCTAATTTCAAAGCCCAAGCACTGCTTACAAGCTTGTCTTTGAGTGACACCAAGACACTCCTCAGGGACTGAGGCAGCAATCTCATCTCTCATCTTTTTTTTTTTTTTTTTTTTTTTTTTGAGACAGGGTCTTGCTCTGTTGCCCAGGCTGGAGTGCAGTGATGCAATCACAGTTCACTACAGCCTTGACTTTCCTGGGCTCAGCTGATCCTCCCACCTCAGGCTCCCCAGTAGCTGGGACCTCAGTTATGTGCCACCACACTGTTTATTTTTGTATTTTTTGTAGAGTTGGGGTTTCACCATGTTGCCCAAGCTGGTCTCAAACTCCTGGGCTCAGATCATCTGCCCACCTCACCCTCCCAAACTGCTGGGATTACAGGTGTGAGCCACCACACCCGGCAGCGATCTTATGTGAATACCTTATCATAACCAACTGAGCTGGCAGTTGGGCAACACACAGGGAAGGCAAAGATGATACAGTCAAAGGACAAGAAGTAAGATGATTATAAAATTCTTGGCCGAAAAACATCAAGGAATCTATTTTTGCCAGTTTTCTTGAAGACTTTGAACAAATGACCTCCCCTGTCCCCAACTTATGTTTTGGCACCCCTACTTGTAAAATAACTTAATAATACCCATTCCTACTTAAGTCAGAGAACATGTCATGTTTCTCTGAGCCTGACCCCAGCACAGTTGTCCCTGTACTCCTACTTGCTATTGAAAAACAAATGTATGATCTATTGCCTCGGGTGGCACATAGAGTGAAAACAATTATAATGAATACTGAATGAACTTAACAATATATGAAAACCAGAAGTAGTGAATTGATGAACAGAAAGTGATATTAAAATGTCAGGCTGGGCATGGTGGCTCACACCTATAATCCTAGCACTTTGAGAGGCCAAGGCAGGATCGCTTGAAGCCAGGGGTTTTTTAAGAGATGGGATCTCACTACGTTGCCCATAAAAAATTAGCCAGCCATGGTGGTACACATCTGTAGCTCCAGCTACTTGGGACCTGAGGTGGTGGGAATCACTTGAGCCTAGGAAGTCAAGGCTGCAATGAGCTCTGATTGTGCCACTGCACTCCAGCCTGGGTGACAGAGCGAGACTCTGTGGCAAAAAAAAAAAAAAAAAAAAAAAAAAAAAAAAAAGTCAGCCACAGGTATCTGATCCTTTAGACAGACAAAGCTTTGATCTGACCCTGAAGGACAGTCAGCTGGCCGGCTGAACCACAGTCCCTCTTTGTGAGCCAACAAACTCCTCAAATGCCAAGGGACCTGGCAGGGTTTCCAGGAGCTCAAACCACTGCTTTCTTCTCATCTTGTCCACAAAAACTCAGAAAGTGCAAGGGCACCCCACAGGCCACTAACCACATTCCCAGTGGTCCTCCAGGGAAATCTGATGCTAAAAAATGGACCTTTTCCAAAATAGGCTCAAGCCAGATGAGGAATTACAGAAAGGACAGTCCCCCATGGAAAATACCCTGCCTCTGAATCCCCAATGTCTTCATTAGGGAACTGAAAACACAGCCACACCAGCTGGTCTCAGCTGCTTTGAAGCACCGTGGCACAGTGGAAAGAGCAAGGCAGAGGACTGGCACCAGGGATGAGGTTTCTAGTCCCCAGCCCTGCCAAGTTCTAGCTGGGTTATCTTGGCAAAGGTACTTAACTTCTCTGGGCCTCACTCTCCTCATTTGTAGAACAAAGTTTGACCAGACTGTGATATCTTCTCATTCTAACATCCTTTCTCTCTCCTCTTTGGATTAGCATTTTACATTTGAAGACAATTAAGGGAAATTCTTGGCTGCTATGTTTTGCAGAGACCCTGCTTAATATGGTTTGGCTGTGTCCCCACCAAATCTCAACTTGAATTGTATCTCCCAGAATTCCCACGTGTTGTGGAAGGGACCCAGAGGGAGGTAATTGAATCATAGGGGCCGGTCTTTCCCATACTATTCTTGTGACAGTGAATAAGTCTCACGAGATCTGATAGGTTTATCAGGGGTTTCTGCTTTTGCTTCTTCCTCATTTTTCTCTTGCTGCCACCATGTAAGAAGTGCCTTTCACTTTCCGCCATGATTCTGAGGCCTCCCCAGCCATGTGGAACTGGAAGTCCAATTAAACTTCTTTTTCTTCCCAGTCTCTAGTGTGTCTTTCTCGGCAGCATGAAAACGGACTAATACACTGCTACTCCAGTGATCATGCCTGTCTCCTCTTCATATTCTTCATTGGCTTCCCTTTTCTCATGAGGGTAAGCCAAAATTCTCTTGATTGGCCCAAGCCTCTCTATACAGCCACTCTCCTCTCAGCCCTACCAATCACATATTTTATTTTCTGGCAATATTGAACTACTTGTACTTTCTCATAATACCCTGACTGCAATATTAAATATTTATTGAGCATGTACTGTATGTTAGACACATTTATAAACCTTTGCACATACTGTTTGCTTTGCCTGGTATGCCTTGGGTTAATTAGGGTAGAGCTTGCTGCTGTAATAAGCAAGCTATGAAATGTCAGTAGATTAACACAATATAGGTTATTTCTTATCCATGTAGCAGCTCCATAAAGTCTTCCACCCAAGGTCCTTCTGTTTTGAAGCTCTGCCAGCCTCTCAGCTTCAGAGGCCTTTGCTTCCAGAGCTGGTAGCCAGGAAGGAGAAGGAAGCAAAGGCAAACCCACATCTTCATCTGTCCCAGCAATGACCCACATCACCTCTGCTCATGTTCCACTAATAAGAACTGGTCACCTGCCCCCACAGAGATGTACAGGGAATTGGAAGTTGTTTGGGCCACTTCTCATAAAAACATAATACTCTGCAAGGACAGCACAAATCTTTAATTTTTTTTTTTTTTTTGAGATGGAGTTTCGCTTTTGTTGCCTAGGCTGGAGTGCAGTGGCACAATCTCAGCTCACTGCAACCTCTGCCTCCTGGGTTCAAGTGATTCTCCTGCCTCAGCCTCCTGAGAGCTGAGACCACAGGTGTGTACCACCACACCTGGCTAATTTTTGTATTTTTAGTAGAGATGGGGTTTCATCATGTTGACCAAGCTGGTCTCAAACTCCTGACCTCAGGTGATCTGCCTGCATTGGCCTCCCAAAGTGTTGGGATTACAGGCGTGAGCCACCATGCCTGGCTAAATATCCTTTTTTTTTTTTTTTTTTTTTTTTTTTAGAGACAGAGTATCACTCTGTTGCCCAGGCTGGAGTGCAGTGGCGTGATCTCAGCTCACTGCAAGCTCTGCCTCCCAGGTTCACGCCATTCTCCTGCCTCAGCATCCCGAGTAGCTGGGACCACAGGTGTCTGCCACCACGCCTGGCTAATTTTTGTATTTTTAGTAGAGACGGGGTTTCATCATTGTTAGCGAGGATGTTCTTGACCTCCTGATCTTGTGATCTGCCCACCTTGGCCTCCCAAAGTGCTGGGATTACAGGCATGAGCCCCTGCACCCAGCCTCAAATCTTTGATTGTTAAATAGCCATCTCATGCCTTTCCTCAACGTGGCAAAAGTTTATTCACCCTTCAGACCTCAGTGCTACCTCCTTTGTGACGCCTTCCCTGACCTATGTAGGCAGATCTAGGCCCTCTCCTTTTCCTTGTCCCACTGCACTTTGCACTTTTCTCCATGACATTCATCACATTGTACTGTGTAGTTTACATGCCAGTCTCCTCAACTGGACTGTGATCCTTGAGATCAAGAATCTTGTAGTTTTATTTCTGTGTTCTGACAGTTTAGCATAGTGAATAGGAAGGAGTAGTTTTATAATGATATTGAACAAATAAATGTATATAAATAAATAAATAATTGAATTAAACAGAAAGTAAATGAAAGAATCAATGAATGATTACCCTAAAAGAGAAGCTGGTCTTTACAGAGGAAGAAAGACCCCAGTTAAAAGAAAAAAAAAAATGATGATTCAAGGTTATCCAAGATATTTTTGAAAATAAGCTATTCATATAAATATTACTATTATAATTAACATTTTGCATTAATATTTATTTAGAACATTTCTCTCCCATAAGCTTCATGAAGGTAGGGACCTCATATCTATTATTCTTTGTTCTGACTCCAGCATTTAGCACACTGTCTCGCACATAGTAGGCACTCAACAATTATTTTGGAGTGAACAAATGGAAAATAAATGAAGAAATACATTAATGAAGATTGCACCCTTAACCCAATAATTCACATCCTAAGTGCATAACTTGGATTATAATAGGAAAGCATAGATGGACCAGTGAAAAGTTACCACCATAGGCTGGGCACGGTGGCTCATGCCTGTAATCCCAGCATTCTGGGAGGCCAAGGCGGGTGGATAACCTGAGGTCAGGAGTTTGAGACCAGCCTGGCCAACATGGTGAAACCCTATCTCTACTAAAAACACAAAACTTAGCTGGGCATGGTGGCACACCTGTAATCCCAGCTACTTGGGAGGCAGAGGCAGGAGAACTGCTTGAACCTGGGAGGCTGAGGTTACAGTGAGCCGAGATTGTGCCACTGCATTCCAGCCTGGGCAACAAAGCAAGATCTTGTCTCAAAAAATAAAAATAAGCTGAGCACGGTGGCTCATGCTTGTAAAATCCCAGCACTTTGAGAGGCCAAGGCGGGCAGATCACGAGGTCAGGAGATTGAAACCATCCTGGCTAACATGTTGATAACCCATCTCTACTAAAAATACAAAAAATTAGCTGGACATGGTGGCACACGCCTGTAGTCCCAGCTATGCAGGAGGCTGAGGCAGCAGAATTGCTTGAACCTGGGAGGCGGAGGTTACAGTGAGCTCAGATCTTGCCACTGTACTCTGGCCTGGATGACAGAGCGAGACTCCATCTCAAAAAATAAAAAATAAATAAATAAATAAAATAAAAATAAAAGTTACCTCCATAACTAGAAAAACGGCACAAAGTGCATGTCGGAACCTTACCACTGTTCCCTTGTACATCACCCTCTTTACATGAGATGATAACAAACATTATTTGAGGAAGCTAAAATCTCAATGGGAATGCTAGCCTGTGAGTAAATGAGGACAAATGGATGTCTCTAAAATAGCCGAACTATGAAATAGCCTTTGTAAATTGGTTAATGAGAGAAACAGGAAGAAAGAGTCCAAACAGTAACGGAGTCATGACAACCGTGAAAAATACATTGATCGAGAAAAGACAGAAACATTTAAAAATATTTTAAGAAGACATATTGCAATGAGCTAAATGTTTATGTCTCCCCCACATTTATACATCGAAACTTAACCCCTAATGTGATGAAATTAGGCAGTGGAGCCTTTGAGAAGTGATTAGGTCATGAGGACAGAACCCCCAGGAATGGGATAAGTGCATGCCCTTATAAAAGAGACCCCAGAGAGCTAGCCTGCCCCGTCCACCATGTGAGGACACAACAAGAAGACGCCCTCTATGAACTAGAAAGCAGGCCCTCACCAGACGTCAAATCTGCTGATGACCTGATCTTGGACTTTACAGTCTCCAGAACTGTGGGCAATAAATTTCTGTTGTTTACAAGTTACCCAGTTTATAGTATTTTGGGATAGCAACCCAAACAGACTAAAACAGATATGAGGACAGTTTTTCAAATGTTTATAACACATTTATTCTCTTCATAGGTCCCATGTGACAAAGTTTGGTTTAGATATGCCGCATGGCTTTGGGCAGATGACTTGCCAGATTTTGTAATGAGAACCATCTGATGAGAAGAGCAACGTGCAAGTGTGTTCGCAACTTACGATCAGCATGTCTGCATGGGCTTGGTCTAGGTACCTTGGAACTCTGGAAAGTCCTATGTATGTACAAGTTAAGTTCCAGTTTGGACTGATTTGTGGTAATAATAAGCTTGATGGATGGACTTTTTCCAGAAACTGACCGAGACACTAATGGTAGGTTTGGTCATTAAATAAACTGAAAATAAGATAGCATATTTATTTTCCACATCTTTGATGATACGCAAGAACAGGACTGTCTGCCTGTTCTGAGGAGCTCTCTGTTTTTCTGTGTGGCAGAAACTGCTATGAACTGAGCTTGGAGCTAGACTGTACTTCCTAGCCTCTCTCAACGTTGGGTAGGGCCATTGACTGAACTCAGTCAAAGGCATGCGAAAGTGATGGGTGCCAGTTCCAGGTCTGGCCCATAACAATCCTCCTGTGCAGTTCTCTGCAGGCTCTCTTTTTCACCGGCTGGGTGGAAAGGACTCTGGGGACACCGCGGAAGACAGAGCCCCAAGATGGAAGGAGGTTATGTGCTTGAATTACTGCGTAGAATCAAATCACCACATTCCACACACCTCCACTTCTACCAATCTGTATTGCACTGTGACAAGAACAGTATTTGCTTGGGGTCAAACCATTTAAATTTGGAGGTCATTTGTTATTACAATTAGCCTATCTGACCAATACAATCCCTTTGCCCAACTTTCCTGTTGGTCACAAGTAGAAAGAGAGACTAGGGTAAATTTCTGGAGTCTCAGTGCATGGCTTCAGATGATCTAGACAAAAGAAGGCATCAGCAGCCAAGCTCAACATCAAGGAATTTTGCAGGATTCTGGAGTGAATTTTAAAGCCTTAGAAATTCCCACAGAGCTGAAACCATGCATCTCCTTATCTCACTGTCTCCTCTGGACATTTTTATATTCTTGGAAGAACAGTGAATAACCATCTTCAAACTAGTTCTCGTGTAAAACCCAACCCAGCCTATGTGATTTATTTAATATGTCTGGAGTCTAGTCAATACCACACTTAAACCTGTCTTGTGTTTGTCTTTTGTTAAACATGGTAATTAAAAAGAAGAAAAAAATAAACTGGTAAGAAACTTTTGTGTTTAGAGGTACGTAATATTTTTAAAATTATTATAAAATGTTGTGGTTGAGCACAATACTAATGGGCAATTATGGAGAACCCAAATGCTGTGGTGAAAATGAGGTCTTTGGGTGTTTGCCTGAAGATGTTATTGGGAAACTATTGTTTACTTACCAGACTTTGAAAATTAAGTCCTTCTTCAAGTAGCCTCCGGGTATTAAGGACAATAAATAAAGATGTGCTGACTGAAAACATTTAAAAAACAACTTGTTACAGCCCTTAAAATAATAAGGTATAAATTCAGTTTAAAACAGAATATTCCAAATTCATCTGGCCTGCCCAACAGAACACCAAGATTAAAAAGCTGGAATCTACTGGTCAACTCTCTAAAGATGTCGCACCAAATGAAGTTTAGCAGGGACCTGGGACTGCAGTTCTAGTAAATGCTAGATAGCTTCTGGCTGTTCATTGTAACCCTGAGCCCATTTATGGAAAGGCAATGACCTTATCTTCCTATCCTGGAGGTGTCTACAGGGAGAGAAAAACCTGGAAATAGTCAGGACCCTGGTGGAGGGAAGAGGTAAGAGATGTAGAAGAAGGTCTTATTTATGTATATGTATGTATATATGTATGTATTTATTTATTGAGACGGAGTCTTGCTCTGTTGCCCAGGCTAGAGTGCAGCTGCAGGATCTTGGCTCACTGCAACCTCCGCCTTTGGAGTTCAAGCAATTCTTCTGCTGTAGCCTCCCAAGTAGCTGGGACTACAGGTATGTACCACCATGCCTGGCTAATTTTTGTAATTTTAGTAGAGATGGGGTTTCACCATGTTGGCCAATCTGGTCTCAAACTCCTGACCTCAAGTGATCTGCCTGCCTCAGCCTCCCAAAGTGCTAGGATTACAGGCATGAGCTACCACGCCCAGCCAGAAAGTCTCATTTCTTAGAAGTGAGATGAGAGAGGTTGACTTAGGATAGTACTTTTCTCTTTGGGAAAAAATATTCTATTGCCTTATTTTCAAGGGGCTTAAACTAAGCTTGTGTGATCTTCCAACTTTCCACAAACTTTCCTTCTATCCTTTTTCCCCAAGACACTCTATTCCTTTTTCTTTCCACCTAAAGTGCTAAATTTCCATAAACATGCAGACTTGGTACTTCTGAGACAATCACCTAGGAATCAAGCAGAGGAATAGGCAAGCCTAAGGAAATGGAGCTAAGGCATTAGTTCCCATGGGAAACTATGGAGCCAAGGAACTGAGTGTCTCCCTCAAGATAGGGTCTGTTCATCAACACAAAGGATGTGGGACTTCCTTGTACATTCCCTAATCAGAGCCCTTAGACTAGACAGTTCTTGAGGGAGACCTGTGTGGCCATGCAGAACTATGTTAACGTGAGTGCTTTGCAACCTCTTCTGTCAATGATCAGATTCATTGTTCCCCCAAGAGCTGTATGCTTTGAAAAACTTTTATCTACCAAATAAATTACATTTACAAAGAAAACACATTAAGTATTTATTGTGTATGAGGTATTGTATGAATAAGTGCCTTACACATATTATCTAGAATTCTCACAGTAGGCTGCAAAATGGTAATTATTACCCCATTTTACAAATGAGTATATTGGTTGAGAGATGTTAAGTAAATTGCCCACGACGATTGCAAGAAACAAAATTCTGGTTCTGGTAGACAGCCTCACCTCTCTACCATATTCTTTCCAGTGTACTCCCTTTATTCTATAGATAACACACACAATCTGATTTTTTTTTTTTTTTAAGATGCAGTCTTGCTCTGTTGCCCAGGCTGGAGTGCAGTGGCATGATCTCAGCTCACTGCAACCTCTGCCTCCCGTATTCAAGCAATTCTCGTGCCTCAGCCTCCCAAGCAGCTGGGACTACAGGTGTGCACCACCATGCCTGGCTAATTTTTGTATTTTTAGTAGAGATAGGGTTTCGCCATGTTGATCAGGCTGGTCTCAAACTCCTGGCCTCATGTGATCCACCGGCCTTGGCCTCCCAAAATGTTGGGATTACAGGTGTGAGCCACAGAACTTCTTAATATGAGATGCAGTTTTTACTATGAGTTGGTGCTGCATGACCTCCACTACCTCGCAGGCCCCCACTCTCCCCAAAAAGGAAAGAAACCTTCCATTATTTTAGTTAACTTGGTCAGGCTTTATTGAGGGTAAATATACAATATCTTCCAGGCTTTTTTTGAAGTACTAGACATAGTTGAAGCAATGCCATTACTATCCTATAGAACTAGGAGAGCCTGGAGAACCTGGAATGGAAGCTGGGTAGGAGGGAATTCACATAGACCCAGCCACAGCCCCTCCTCCGCTGGGATTCTTCCACTCCTTTGATTCTATGGAGTGTTCAGTAACAAACCCTGGGCTGATGTGAAGCAGGAGAATTTTTCTGGAACACAACATTTGGTAGGCATCAGGGAATCAGGGAAGTATGCCAGCCTAGGCTGTGGAGTGGCAAAAGGAGGAAATGAAAGAAGAGTGGGTGGGGAGAAAGAGGGAGAAGGAGCAAGGCAGAAGAAGAAAGAAAAAAGAGAGAAAAAAGAAAGAAAGGGGCTGTGCATAAAGAGGAAGAAAAGAGAACAGGATGGCTGACTCTATACTGTTTGGCCTTGCAAACTACCATGGGGTCTTTGTCACCAAACATAAAAAGTAAGTGCCAGTGGAGGTGAGAGACATGTGTGCCTAAGTCCCCTGGGAGGGCTATTGTTGAAGCATTATTTCCTCAAAGGTACTTTTGCTCCCTCCTTACCCAAGTGAAGTCAGAATCTTTAAAAATTATAGAATAGGCCAGGCGCAGTGGCTCACACCTGTAATCCTAGCCCTTTGAGAGGCAAAGGCAGGTGGATCACCTGAGGTCAGTAGTTCAAGATCAGCCTGGACACATGGTGAAACCCCGTCTCTACTAAAAATACAAAAAAATTAGCTGGACATGATGGTGGGCGCCTATAATCCCAGCTACTTGGGAAGTTGAGACAGGAGAATTGCTTGAACCCGGGAGATGGAGGTTGCAGTGAGCCGAGAGCGCACCATTGCACTCCAGCCTGGGTGACAGAGTAAGACTCTGTCTCAAAAAAAAAAAAAAAAAAAAAAATTACAGAAGAAGTGGAGAAAATGTATTTTACTAATTCCAGTTGCAAAACAAAAAGTGTTAGTCTAGTATCCTAAGGTTAGATTCTGTCCTGCTAAGGCAGAAAATTCACAACCTCTCTAGCTGAAAAACAAAAGTACAAAAACAAAAAATGAACACAAATAAGCAATAATAACTAAAAAAAAAAAACAAACCCAAAAACCGTCTGGGGATCCAGAAATATAGGCAACCTTAGGCAGAGTTTACCTGATGTGGGTATTTAATTGCTATATATAAACAAAAGTATATATATGGATATTAAAAATAACTCATTTTCCTTAGAAACCCAAATTCTTACTTTTGTAAATGAAACTATTCAAAATTAGTTCCTTATGTTTCCCTGGGTCACTTATTCAGTGTACAGTAGCTAAAAGACAAGAAGTAAGCATCAAACAAAGAGGACAGATGCATACTTTTTCCTTACTCTAAATTTAAATGGTATTCAAGAAACATCTTAAGATTTGTTTGTTCTGCGTCTGAAATAGATGCTCTTCCTTAATTTTTTATTCGGTAATCTGAAGTGATTTGTCCGAGTTAGGGGAGGAGTGGAGGGCAGGGCTATTTTAAAATGCCATAAAGGCTCTCCTGTATCTGAATTCCCAAAGTGTTCTGTCTTTAGTAAGTGTTAGCAAAAAGATCTATTTGTCTAGGGTTAAATTCTGGCTCACTACCAATTTCAGAGTACCTTCTTACTGGGCCCAGAGAAAGAACAGTCTCTGCTAGACCTCATATTCCAGAAAGGTTTGCCCTGATGGAACACTCTGGGAAACAAACTTGAACTCCTGTGTCTACTCCATAGAGAAGGAAAAGCCTCTGCCTTTATCTTCTTATCCTTTATACAGGATAAAGGCTATATCCTGGGTGCCAGGCAACTCCTCAGAGTCCCTTTATCTGAACAGGTAAAGTGGGGACAATCATTTCTTGAAAGTGCAATCAGGCTGGGCGCAGTGGCTCACACCTGTAATCCCGGCACTTTGAGAGGCCAAGGCAGGTGGATCACCTGAGGTCAGGAGTTTGAGACCAGCCTGGCCAACACGGTGAAACCCCATCTCTACTAAAAATACAAAAATTAGCTGGGCATGGTGGCACACACCTGTAGTCCCCAGTACTTGGGAGGCTGAGGTGGGAGAATTGCTTGAACCCAGGAGGCAGAGGTTGCAGTGAGCTGAGATCGTGCCACTGCACTCCAGTCTGGGCTACGAAGTGAGACTCCGCCTCAAAAAAAATAAATAAATAAAAATAGGTGCAATAATCAGTTCTTCATTTTAAGAAACTTATATATGTATATTTTGAGACAGGGTCTAGCTCTGTTGCCCAGGCTAGAGTGCACTGGCATAATCATGGCTTACTGCAGCCTCAACCTCTCAGGCTCGAGCAATCTTCCCACCTCAGCCTCCCAAGTAGCTGAGACTACAGGCACATGCCACCACACCCAGCTAATTTATTATTATTATTGTTAATTGTAGAGATAAGGTCTCACTATATTGCCCAGGCTGGTCTTGAACTTCTGGGCTAAAGTAATCCTGCCTTGGCCTCCCAAAGTGCTAGGAGTACAGGCATGGGCCACCACATATGGTCTTAAAAACTTACTTTTAACAGGCTGTTGTCACCTTAACCCAGTGAACAGTATTGGCCTCATCAACAGTGGGACAACCAGACATTATGTACACAGCATTACCTGTGAAGAATTCTTACCAAAATGTATCACTCTTTTCAAGCCTTTAGGTCTAATTTTCTGTTTATAAGAAATGCGGAGAACGGAAGTACAAGTTTAAGAATGCAATAAAGAAGGAATCAGACAAGGTAGAACATTCTGTAGAAAAACTGCCCCAGAATCATCAAGACGTCAATGTCATGAAAAACAAAAAAATGTATGTGAGTGTGGAAGAAGGAGACAGTTCTAAATAAAGAGCCTTAAAAAACATAATAACCAGGCCGGGAGTGGTGGCTCATGCCTGTAATCCCAGCACTTTGGAAGGCCGAGGCAGGCAGATCACTTGAGGTCAGATCAAGACCATCCTGGCCAACATGGTGAAACCCCATCTCTACTAAAAATGCAAAAATTAGCTGGGTGTGGTGGTGGATGCCTGTAATCTCAGCTACTTGGGAGGCTGAGGGAAGAGAATTGCTTGAACCCAGGAGCAGAGGTTGCAGTGAGCTGAGATAGCACCACTGCATTCCAGTCTGGCGACAGAGCAAGACTCTGTCTCAACAAAAAAAAAGAAAAAAAGAAAAAAAAAAGAAACATAATAACTATAAATGAAATAGTGGATCTTGTTTGAATTAACCAGAATTAAAGATATTTTGGAGGAGGGGGAAGTGGGGAGCTACTCTTTTTTTTTTTTTTTTTTTTTTTTGAGATGGAGTCTCGCTCTGTCACCAGGCTGGAGTGCAGTGTTGCAATCTCGGCTCACTGCAAGCTTTGCTTCCCGGGTTCAAGCGATTCTCCTGCCTCAGCCTCCTGAGTAGCTGGGACTACAGGCGCACACCACCACGCCAAGCTAATTTTTTGTATTTTTAGTAGAAACGGGGTTCTACCATATTGGCCAGGATGGTCTCAATCTCCTGACTCATGATTTGCCCACCTCAGCCTCCCAAAGTGCTGGGATTACAGGTGTGAGGCTCTGTGCCCAGCCGAGTTATTCTTTAAAAAATTTTTTTAAATTTTAGATTCAATGATTTGTTATATAGGTTAATTGCATTTTATAGGGGTTTATTGTACAGATCATTTCATCACCCAGATAATACACATAGTACCCAATAGGTAGTTCTTCTGTTATCTCCCTTCTCCCACCCTCCACACTCCAGTAGGTCGTCATGTCTGCCGTTCTCTTTTGTACTCACACTTATAAGTGAGAACATAAGGTATTTAGTTTTCTGTTCCTATGTTATTAATAGTTCGTTTAGTACTATGGCCTCTAGCTCCATCCAGATTGCTGCAAAGGACATGATCTTTTTTTTTTTTTTATGGCTGCATAGTATTCCATAGTGTAGATGTACCACATTTTCTTTATTCAGTCTACCATTGATGGGCATTTAGCTTGATTCCATGACTTTACTATTGTGAATAGTGCTTCAGTGAACATATGCGTGCATGTGTCTTTATGGCAGAATGATTTCTATTCCTTTGAGTATACACCCAATAATGGAATTGCTGGGTGGAATGGTACTTCTGTTCTCAGTTCTTTGAGAAATCACCACACTGCTTTCCACCATGGGTGAACTAATTTACATTCCCACCAGCAATGTATAAGTGTTCCCTTTTCTCTACAACCTCACCAACATGTTATTTTTTGACTTTTTAATAGTGGCCATTCTGACTGCTGTGAGATGGGGTCTCATTGTGGTTTTGATTTGCATTTCTCTAATCATTACTGAGGCTGAGCATTTTTTCATATGCTTATTGGCTACATGTGGGTCTTCTTTTAAAAAGTGTCTGTTCATTTCCTTTGCCCACTTTTTTATGGGGCTGGCTGTTTTTTGCTTGTTAATTTGTTTAAATTTCTTACAGATTCTTGATATTAGACCTTTGTTGGATGCATAGTTGGCAAACACTTTCTCTCATTCTATAGGTTGTCTACTCTGTTGATAGTTTCTTTTGCTGTGCAGAAGTTATTTAGTTTAATTAGATCCCATTTGTCAATTTTTGTTTTTGTTGCAAAATTGCTTTTGGCATCTTTGTCACAAAATTTTTGCCAGGGCCTATGTCCAAAATGGTATTTACTAGGTTATCTTCCAAGATTTTTATAGTTTTATATTTTACATTTAAATCTCTAATCCATCTTGAGTTGATTTTTATATACGGTATAAAGAAGGAGTCCAGCTTCAGTCTTCTCCGTATGGCTAGCCAGCTATCCCAGCACCTTTTATTGAACAGGGAATCCTTTCCCTGTTGCTTGTTGTTGTTGACTTTGTCAAACATCAGATGGTTGTAGATGTGCAGCTTTCTAGGCTCTCTATCCTGTTCCATTGGTCTATGTGTCTGTTTTTGTACCAGTACCATGCTGTTTTGGTGACTGTAGCCCTCTCTATTCTGTTCCACTCATCCATGTGTCTGTTTTTGTATCAGTACCATGCTGTTTGGGTTACAGGTAACGTCATGCCTCCAGCTTTGTTCTTTTCGCATAGGATTGCCCTGGCTAGTCAAGCTCTTTTGTGGTTCCATATGCATTTTAGAAGCTTTTTCTAATTCTGTGAAGAAGGATAGGAATAGCATTGAATCTGTAAATTGCTCTGGGCAGTGTGGCCATTTTAATGGTATTGATTTTTTCTATCCATGAGCATGGAATGTTTTTCCATTTGTTTGTGTTATCTCTCATTTCTTTGATCAGTGTTTTGTAATTCTCATTGTAGTCGTCTCCCTGGCTAGCTGTATTCCTAGGTATTTTATTCTTTTTGTGGCTATTGTGAATGGGATTTTTTTTTTTTTTTTCTGAGACGGAGACTTGCTCTGTCGCCCAGGCTGGAGTGCAGTGGCGCAATCTCTGCTCACTGCAAGCTCCGCCTCCCGGGTTTACGCCATTCTCCTGCCTCAGCCTCCCGAGTAGCTGGGACTACTCGCCCAGCTAATTTTTTGTATTTTTTTAGTAGTGACGGGGTTTCACCGTCTTAGCCAGGATGGTCTCGATCTCCTGACCTCGTGATCCGTCCGCCTCGGCCTCCCAAAGTGCTGGGATTACAGGCGTGAGCCACGCGCCCGGCCAGGATTGCATTCTTGATTTGGCTCTCAGCTTGGATGCTGGAGTATAAAAATGCTGCTGACTTTTCTTTGAGAGGCTGAGGCGGGCGGATTGCTTGAGCTCAGGAGTTTGAGACCAGCCTGGGCAACACAGTGAAACCCCATTTCCACTAAAATACAAAAAAAATTAGGCAGCCATGGCGTGCGCTTGTAGTCCCAGCTACTTGGGAGACTGGGGCAGGAGAATTGCTTGAACTCGGGAGGCCGCTGCACTCTAGCCTGGGCGACAGAGTGAGACTCCATCTCTGAAAAAAAAAAAAAAAAAAAAAAAGATGCTGCCGATTTTTTTACATTGTTTTGTATCTTGAAACTTTGCTGAGGTTGTTTATCATATCTAGAGATCTAGGACCTTTGGGCAGACACCATGGGGTCTTCTAGGTATAGAATCATATTGTCTGCAAAAAGCAATAGTTTGACTTTCTCTCTTCCTATTTGAATGCCTTTTCTTTCTTTCTCTTGCCTGACTGCTCTGGCTAGGACTTCCAGGAGTCATTCTTAATGAGTGTAGAGTTTCTGTTTGGAATAATGAAAAAGTTCTGGAAATAGTGGTGATGCTTTCACAATATTGTGAATGTACTTAATGCTATCAAATTGTACACAAGAATGATTAAAATGATAAATTTTACATTATATAAATACTTTACCACAATAAAAAAACATTTGGGGGACAAAAGGGGGCATTTTTAATGTAGATGAGTATTTGATTCTCTTGAGTTATGTGAATCTTGTTAAAGCTTGGTAATGGAATTGTTTAGCTAACAAAAATATGCTTATGTTTTAGAGGTGAATGTTAAAGTATTTAGGGGTGATATATTAATATATGCATACATATCTACAGATATGTATACACATACTATTTTACCTCAGAAAAAGGACAAGAAAAAGGAAAGATGAAGAATATATGGCAAACTTTTAGCAATTGTTTGATCTAGGAGGCAGATATTGGGTATCCATTATACTATTCTGTCTCCTTTTCTGAGTACACTGGGCTTATGCAAGAAAGAGGGAACTAGAAACAAATCCCTCTGTACAATCTAGCCTGTGAACAGAATTCTTAACTGGCCACATGAGTTTCCCAGAGGTGATGCACTGTGGAAGGCCAGACTTTCTAACAGTAAGAAGAGGGGTGCACAGGATGAGTGGTCATAGCCATGTAAATCTGATGAAGGCATTACATATATGTATTTTTTTAAAAATCCAAAAAGAAAGTTCAAAAGAGTGGAGAAGAAGTTTCAACCCAAAGCCAGAGTGCAGGCAGTCTGTACAGAGAACCATTGCATCCAGCTAGAACTGGCTCCCCTGTTACCCTCATATCCTCCCTTGAGGTTTAAGCTGCTTAATCACACTGAAAGGCCAGACCGTTGCATTTCTGGGAGCTAAAAAGAGGGAAAAGGGACTATTTTCATCAAAGGCACCCTGTAAATCATATCCCTTTCTACAAATCAATACATCAGAAAGCAGGTCACTAGGTTGTATCTCCTCTAGATGGTTATGAAATTCATATCCATCCTTACTCTTTCATGAATAGATATTTAGTATATTCTGACTGGAAGTGAGCTCATAAAAGAAGGGAAGAAGAGGGAAAATATAACCACACAAGGCACTAATAAAGAAAAAGCTCTGGGAATGTAAATGGATGGCTTCCCCTACCCAAAATATCTGATAACAGCTGCAAAGCACTTCATTTATACTAACAATTGTAACCTTGCTTTAAAACATAAATTGCTTTAATAATTCTGCAGTTTCTTTCCTGGGTTAAAGTCTTACTTGGAAATACTGAAATGCACAGTGTCCTACTTTCCTCTAATGGGTCTTTGATTTGCAAGGAACTGTAAAGCATTCTTATTCACCGAGGCATTCTACTCAGGTTTGGTTTGACCCTATCTTTTCCGCTACTTCCATCTCTGTGTCTCCGTCAGGAATCTTCCTCCAGCAACAAAGCATCTCAGGAGAGAAACATCTACTCTTTTTTCTACCCACTCTTTCCAGTTCTGCAAGAGAAGACGATAAATACTATCTGATTGCAGGCAAAGGGCCAGGTTTACAGTGAGTACAGTCACTGAATGTTAAAAGATTACACACGTGGAACTTTCTCTGTGGTGTTGTCCTCTCGGAAAAAAAAGGGGCTTTTTTTTTTTTTTTAATTTTTTTTTGAGACAGAGTCTCACTCTGTCACCCAGGCTGGAGTGCAGCGGCATGATCAGGGCTCACTGCAGCCTTGACCTCCTATGCTCAAGCAATCCTCCTGCCTCAGCCTCCTAAGTAGCTGGGACTACAGGCACACACCACCACACCCAGCTAATTTTAACATGTTTTTGTAGATATGGGGTCTCACTATGTTGTCCAGGCTGGTCTCAAACTCCTGCACTCAAGTGATCCTCCCACCTTGGCCTCCCAAAGTGTTGGGATTACAGGCATAAGCCACCACACCTGGTCTCTGCTTTTTTGATGCTGAAATAACAAACTGAGCATCCATGACTTTTCCCTATGTGGGAGAAAGGAGATCGCCTCTCCTCCCCTCCCTTGCTCTTCTCTCTCTTCCCCTTCCCTCCCTTCTCCTTTCCTTACTCCTTTTAGTTAGCCTCAGTGTTAAGAGGACATTTCTCTGAGATGGGATAAAGTTTAGCCATTTGGTTCTCATTTGTTCTCCCAAATGTACTTGGTTGCTCTCCTATCCTCGCACCCTGTGAAGTGTGATAAAATTGCAAGATTCAGGTTTGGGGACCTAGGGCAAAGAAAAATGCCCCATAAATCTTCATTCTTGGTTATGAGGTCTAGGCCAGCTTACCAGACAGTTCACATTTCCATTTTAGGCACAACTTAAGTTTGGGCTTCCCATAAGTTTTGGTATGTTTTGCTTTCATTTTCATTTATTTTAAAGTATTTTGTAATTTCTTCTTCGACCTATTGTTTATTTAGGACTGTGTCGTTTAATTTCTGCATGTGTTAATTTATCACATGTGTCTTATTGATTCTGATTTTAGGTCACTGTGGTCAGAAGTCATGCTTTATATAATTTCGAATCGTTTAAATGTATTAAGGCATGTTCTGTAATCTAGAATGAGTATATCCTAGAGAACAGTCCATATTCAATTGAGAAGAGTTGTCGACTGTGCTGTTGTTCATTGGATCATTTTGTAGATACTTGTTAAATCTTGCTAGTCTACAGTGTTGTTACAAGCCCAGCAATACATTGTTATAATTATTACTTAATATGATTTTATGTGTTTTAAAGATGAGGAGAAAATAAAGCAAGTATATATGTATACAGCTTATATAAATGTTATACAAACCTTTTATTTTAATTGTATTTTTTATTTTAGATTCATGGGATACATGCACAGGTTTGTTACATAGATATATTTTGTGATGCTGAGGTTTGAGCTTCAAATGATCCCATCACCCAAGGAGTGAACATAGTACCTGATAGGTAGTTTTTCAACCCTTTTTAGCCCTCCTCCCTCCCTCCCTCCACCCTTTTGGAGTCCCTGTGTCTATTATTTCCATATTTGTGTCTAGTGGTTAGCTCCTACTTATAAGTGAGAACATGGAGCATTTGGTTTTCTGTTTCTGCATTAATTCACTTAGGATAATGGGCTCCAGCAGCCTCCAAGTTGCTGCATAGGACATGATTTCATTCTTTTTTCATAGCTGTATCAACTTTCTTATTTACCATTTCTGGTTCTCTTCATTTGTTCCTGTGCAATCAAGTTACCATCTCATGTCATTTCTTACTCTAATGTAGCTCTGCTCCCACCCACCTCATTATGCTGTCATTGCCAAATATTTTTTATACAGCTGCTTTTAAAATAATTTAAGAGAAAAAATGAGAAAGAAGATGCATATATAGTGTCTTTTAAAATTATGTAATTACATTTACTAGTCCTTTTTGTTCTTCTATGTGGGTTTGAATTACTGACTAGGGTCACTTGAATTCCACCTGAAGAACCTGTTTCTTGCAAAGTCAGTAATCTAGCAATAAATTATCTCAGATTTTGTTTATCTTGGAATGCCTTTCTTTCACCTGTGGTTTTGAAAGATGTTTTTTCTGGTATAAAACTAGTAGACAGGCTGGGAATGGTGGCTCACACCTGTAATCCCAGCACTTTGGGAGGCCAAGGTGGGTGGATCACCTGAGGTCAGGAGTTCAGGACCAGCCTGGGCAACATGGTGAAACCCTGTCTCTACTAAAAATACAAAAATTAGCCGGGTGTGGTGGTACAAGCCTGTAGTCCCAGCTACTAGGGAGACTGAGGCAGGAGAATCACTTGAACTCAGGAGGTGAAGGTTGCAGTGAGCTAAGATCATGTCACTGCACTCTAGCCTGGGCAACAGAGCGAGACTCCATCTCCAAAATAAATAAATAAATAAATAAGCAAACAAATAAATAAATAGGTCGGGCACTGTGGCTCACACCTGTAATCCCAGCACTTTGGGAGGCTGAGGTGGGTGGATCACCTGAGGTCAGGAGTTCAAGACCAGCCTGGCCAACACGGTGAAACCCCGTCTCTACTAAAAATACAAAAATTAGCTGGGTGTGGTGGTGCACACCTGTAAAATCCCAGATGCTCAGGAGACTGAGGCAGGAGAATTATTTGAACCTGGGAGGCAGAGGTTGCAGTGAGCTGAGATCACGTCACTGCACTCCAGCCTAGGCAACAGAGCGAGACTCCATCAAATAAATAGACAGACAGACAGATAGGTAGATAGACAACAACTAGTTGACAGGCTTTAAAAATTTTCCTTTCAGCATTTTGAATATTCCATCCCACCGCCTTCTGGCATCCATTATTCCTGGGGAAAAGTCAGATGTTAATCTTACTTGAATTTCCTTATACATTATGAGTTTTTGTGTGTGTGTTTTTGTGTTTTTTTCCTTGCTGCTTTTAAGATTTTCTCTTTATCTGTCTCTTTCAACATTTTTACTCTGATGTGTCTGGGTATGGTTCTCTTTGTGTTTATTGTACTTGGAGTTAGTCGAACTTCTTGGATGTGAAGATAATGGATTTCATCAAATTTTAGAAGCTGTTTGGGCACAGTGTTTCACACCTATAATCCCAGCACTTTGGGAGGCTGAGGCAGGAGGGTTGCTTGAGGACAGGAATTTGAGACCACTTGGGAAACATAGTGAGACCCTGTCTCTAAAATAATTTTTTAAAAAATTGTCCTAGGAAACATAAACCCTGTCTCTACAAAAATAAATAAATAATAAAATTTTTTAAATTAACCAGGTATGATGGCACATGCCTGTGCTCCCAGCTGCTCTGGAGGCTGAGCAAGGAGGATCTCTTGAGCCCACGAGGTTAAGGCTGCAGTGAGCCATGATTGTGCCACTGCACTCCAGCCTGGGCAACAGAGTGAGAACTTCTTTCTAAAAAAAAAAAAGGAAAAAAAAAATTCAGCCATTGTTTCTTCAAAAATTTTTTCTGCTCCTCTCTCTCTTCCTCTTCTTCTGGTAACCCCATTATGCAGATGTTGATGTGTTTAATGGTATTTCACATTCCTCTGAGGCACTGTTCATATTTCTTCATTCTTTTTTCTCTTTTCTTAAGATTAAATAATCTCTATCTTCAAATTTGCTGATTCTTTCGTATGCCAGTTCAAATCTACTATTGGGCCCCTCTAATTAATTTTTCTTTTTAGTTTTGCACTTTTTAATTCCAGAATTTCCATTAGGCTCTTTTTAAAAATATATATGTATTTGTTTATTGATTATCTCTATCTAATGAGGCATTGTCATCATCCCTTCCTTTACTTCTTTAAGCATGGTTTCCTTTAATTCTTTGAACATATAATAACTGCTTTAAATTCATTGTCTGCTAAGTCTGATATATGAGCCCTCAAGTAGTCTGTTGATTACTTTTCCCCCTCCTGTATGAATCACATCACATTTCCTGTTTCTGTGAATGTCTCATATTTTTGTCATTGTTGAAAACTGGATACTTTATATAATATAGCAACCCTGAATACTGATACTTCCAACCCAGGACTTATTGTTGTTGTTTATTTCTTTAGTGACTTGGCTAGTTTATTTTAGTGAAGTCTATTTTCCTGCAGTGTGAAATCTCCAATGTCACTCCTCAAAAGGTACAGGGTTGGTCATATGCACAGCCCCCTTGGGATGGCAATCATTTTAGCAAAGCTCTCTTTGATTGTCTCTTTCCCTGCTCTCTCTCTCTCTGTTAAGTTCTCTGCCTGTGTTGGCATAAGCCCTAGGTGTTAGGTTCCTCTAGTTGCTGGTCATTCTATTGTTTTCAACAATGCCCTAGAGTATAAATAGTTCCACATTATGTTCCAATTAAATTTAAGCATCTTTGCTGGGGTAGTTTTTGAGGTCAGTCCTTGAGGTTTGTTCTGACCTCAGGATGGCTCTTCTTAGCTGTCTCTTTCCCTGGTTCTCCCTGGTAAACCAGCCTACAGTTTAGCTTGTTGCACACATTGAGCTACCAGCTTCTTCTTACTTGCTTTTCATTAAATTCTCCATTGTTTACAAGAACTCTCTGTAGCTTGAACTTCTTCATGCTTTGTTCTAAATAAAGCCAGTCCCTTTTGGAAGAGCTTCAGGCCTCTCTGTTCTCATCACCTGCCTCTTCTCTTGGACAGAATCTCTGAGACTCTGCTCTGGAACTGTGGCAGGGACAGTGACCCACTTCTCTTGGAGTGATAATTCTGTTTCATAAGCAGGGTACCGGGTGGGGGCAGTGGTCTCTGGTCTTCTGGACTTGTATCTCCCTTGTGGAACCTCTGCCCTGAAAAAAAGCTGGGGTGAGGACAATTTACCAACCTACTGTATCTGGGGGAGAGCTTCTGCCCTATAGGTAGGGGCTCGTTGGAGGAATGGAATCACCCACCTCTTGGCTGCACTTGCCTGGAACTTAGCATCTGCAGCATGGAGCTGGGAGGATGAGAAATGCTGGTGGCCTGCCCCTCCACAGGGAGATAATGTAGTCCTTGACTGGTATCTGGGAGGAGAGGGAGCTCTGTTCTTCCAACACCCCCTCAGATTGGAGCTTCCATCACGCTGACCTAGTTGGGGTTGAGCGGGGAGGGAGGGAACAGTTTTTGGTTCAGAGGCCACGGAGTCCTAACTGTTCTTATCAGGATTTAGTAGATTTTCCTGAATAAATATTTCTTCATTTGTTGTATGCCCTTAGGACAACTTCCAGAGACATCAAATGGTTGTCTTAAAAATAATTTTCACCAGTTATGGTTGTTTCATTGGGACTGGGTCTGTAGAGTTCCTCATACTACCATCCTGGAAATCATCTCCTAACAGGATCTTGATAACACTAAACTTTTTCTTGACTGCTAACATTTGTCTGAGCTCCTATCCAAGGTTTGGGTTCTGTTGAAAAATTAGTGTAATATGAACACTAAATTAAAGGTGAATTTGGAGATAAAGGTGTTAATAGATTACCCTCTGTCCAAATAAAATCTTTGTAAGAGGTTCTAAGAACCATCCCCCTTGTGCATGCTAAGAACAGAGCACCACAGACACTTATCAAAATAAAACACATGACCAGGAATCAGGAGACAAAACTTGATACTTAGCTCTTTCTCTGGTTTTCTTGGTGATGCTAACTAAACCAGTCAACCTCTTCTGAGCCCCAGTTCCCAGGAACAGTATATTGTATTAAAATATTCATCTTGCCTGGGTTTGGTGGCTATAATCCCAGTACTTTGGGAGGCCAGGTGGATGGATCATGAGATCAGGAGATGGAGACAATCCTGGCTAACATGGTGGAACCCTGTCTCTACTAAAAATACAAAAAATTATCCAGGCGTGGTGGCAGGCGCCTCTAGTCCTAGCTACTCGGGAGGCTGAGGCAGAAGAATCACTTGAACCCAGGAAGCAGAGGTTGCAGTGAGCCAAGATTGTGCCATTGCACTCCAGCCTGGGTGACGGAGCAAGACCGTCTCAAAAAAAAAAAAAAAAGAAAAGAAAAAAGTCGTTTTACTATGATCCCCTAAATAAGGCATGTGGTTTACATTGTGTTTATGGTGGAGCCATTTTCATTAAATCAAGTCCATTGCTTTCCCCCTGCCGTTCTTCGTGGTGGACACCATGCATCTGTGAGGTATCTGTCTGGGCTTGGGGGCTATTGCCGCTTTGAGTTTGTGAACTCCAGACTGAGCCTTGGCCTATATATAATCTGTGAAAGAAAGGGGAATAGGACATTCAGGGTTTCAGGTTCTGATCTTCTGGTCATGGTCTACCATTTTAAACCAGAATTATGACTCATCTTCCTGAGGCACTGTTGTTTTTGGTTGCCTAAAATGAAGTTGGGGCTGGGAGTGGTGACTCATGCCTGTAGTCCCAGCACTTTGAGAGGCTGAGATGGGTGGATTGCTTGAGCCCAGGAGTTCAAGACCAACGTGGGCAACATGGCAAAACATCTCTACAAACTTCTCCACAAAAAATACAAAAATTTCTTGGGCATGGTGGCACATGCTTGTAGTCCCAGCTACTTGGGAGGCTAAGGTGGGAAGATGGCTTGAGCCCAGGAGGACAAGGCTGCAGTGAGCCTTGTTCACACCATTGTACTCCAATCTGAGCAAGAGAGCAAGACCTTGTCTCAAAAAAAAAAAAAAAAAAGTTGCTTCCTAGACAATTCACTTTACAATTATGCCCAACTAACTTTGGAGCAAAGTTTGCCTCCAGCAGGATCTTTATGAGGGCCTATGGCCCTGACTTCATTTTTACTGACCTTAATAAGCACTGCCATCAGCCATTTGAATACCTTGGAGATAGAGGTCAACACGTCCCAACAGTCATTACAATGGTTAAAGTCAGTCACTTCCCAAAGACTAGGTCTAATAAGCTCATGTATAAGACGAGGACTTTGGCCAAAAACCCCTAGGTGTGAATTGAGACCAACTGACCAAAGCCAACCCAGTTTTCTTATGTGCAGCAACCAAAACATCACCCTGTCCGGCACACAGTGTTGCTGCAGCACAATAAGGTTGTTTAATATCTTTGGTGCTCAAAGGGGATTTATTGCTTAATGATTATAGAGTTTTTGTTTTGGAAGATGGTAAAGTTTTGGAAAGAGATAATGGTGATGGTGGTTACACAAGATTGTGAATATACTTGATGCCACTGAATTATACACTTTAAGAGGGTCAAAATGGTACACACACACACACACACATACACATTTGGGGCCCCAATGAGGCTGGCTCTCTGTCCAGAACAGTCTTCAAATTGCTTAATAACAACATCTGATCTGAGGTTTCACCAGCATGTGAATTTTCTGAAGAGCTCTGCAGGTTTTCAGTGTATTACTGCTATTAGCATGGCAAACGTAAACAAAAAAAAAAAAAAAAAATAGCTTCCCATATCTATACCTGTTTCTCCAGAAACCTGTTTCTTTACTCACACTTGGGAGTGATATGCAACAACTTGGAGTCCAGGGATATAGAAGGACTTACGATGGTGTATGTACATTTGGAGTTAGCCTGAGTCGGCATCTACTTCCCTGTGCCCTCGTTAAGTGGTACCTAAAATAACTAGCAGGATCATTAAGTGGCTTACCCCAATCCTTCTCAATTGTTAGACTTAATCTAGAATTATGACGATACAACCCCCAATTAACTGCAAATCGTTTTGAATATCCTTTTCTGATTGACTATGTCTTTTTCCTGTTTATCTGTTAGCCCGCCACAGCCTTGTGACCCAAGGCTCTGGAATGGATCAGCTCTCCTACTCACTCCCTCTGCGTACACCACATCTCCATGGAAACAGCTTGTCAGGTCCTGCTTGGCTGCAGGCACTAGAGACCTCTCATCTGCAGCCTCGGTCCTGCAAGATTCAGTCTTAACAAGCCAGCCCGTGTGTTAGGAGCCCCTTCCTCTCCAGCTAGTGGGATCTGGGATTGTCACCAAGCCTCCTTTGGGGGACACCCGGGGAGTCCTCAGCTCCACTGAGTTGCCTTGATCTGCCTCCACTAATATTCAGGCTGATGGAAGGGTCTCTTCCCTGGGTTCCTACTTTAGCCTGCACTCACCATCTCCTTCCAGCAAGCCCTCTCCTCCCATCATCTCCCCCACCCACCAAAGCCGAAGCCCCTCTGAGCTCTTCAGGCCCCACCTGTGGCTGACCACCGCGCTCAGTGGAGGCAGCTCCTTTATATCTCTCACAGTCTTCTTTTTCTGCTTCCCTGTGGTCTCTGCTACAGGCTGGGCCCACATTATTTCCTTCTTCAATTACTGCCTGATTCTACAAAGTGGTCCTCGTAGTTCATGCTTGCTTTCTTTGCATCCAATCTTCGCATTAAACCACTGAGAAAACGTCCTCAAAAGGCAGACCTGCCCCTGTCCTTCCCCGACAGAAAGTCAGTTAGTGGTTCCTGACCCCTCCAGATAGAATTCTGACCTGCCAGCATGACAGGTAAGCGGACACTTATAATCTGAGCCATGCTCCCCTCTCCAGCAGCATCTCCTGCCCCTTCCCCTGCATATTCTGACCTCAGCCACAACAACCCCCTTTGCATCCCCAAGGAGCTACGTGTTCTCTCTAGTCTCTGTGGCTGGGCACTGCTGCCACTCTACCTGGAGGGCCTTTTCTCCTCCCTTTCTGTGTAAGCTTTCCATGCATTCTCGGGGGAGTGCTCCTGACTCTCCAATTTGGGGTAAGTGCTCGTCTGAATTCTCCTAATGCTTCTGGTGCATGTCCCCTTTCTGCTTCTCTGCTAAACTGTCAATTCCTTGAGAACAAGGAATATACCAGCCTCCAGCTCAGTGCCTAGCAAGGTCAAATGTCTGTTGTATAAGTGAAAGAATGAAGAATGAGCCTCTGGAATAAACATGTCTCCACACAGTGATTATAAGTACATCCTTTACCAGAGACTTCTTTTGTTGGGTGCCAATCATCCTCCAGATTGCACCAGCTGTGAGTGCGACACTGCCAAGGCATTGCAACTTAGACTGCTGGCCTCCATCCTGGGGGGCACTTCTACAAATGGGTCAGTTGCCCCAGCTCAGCTCTGGCTATCCCTGGCTGCCTCAATTTTGTTAGTCACCGGGGAGATCCTTAATGACCTCATGTCTGAACCCATGTGGCCTCTATCAGCAGCTGGAGAGCCATTCCTAAGAGCTGAGATAGTGAGTCAGCCCTCATCTCACTGCCCAGGGAAGATTCCTTTCTCACTGGTTGCGTAACTTCACTCGGGCTATGTTTTCCTTAGTGGAGTCCAAGATTTGGAATCATTGTAAGAGGAGAAAATGGCAGGTAATCTCAGGAATGGATAAGACCAGTTATGTTTCTCCAGGAGAGGGTTTCTTGGGGTGGGAGAAGGTGAGGAAAGTGGTAAGTGACCAGTGTTCGTAGATAAGTAAGTCAATCAAAGGAAGACTTGAATGTATATGGATTCTTGTTCCCAGAGAATGCAATAAATTATCTGGGAAAGAAGCCAGGACAAGAGAGACCTCTCAGCAGAGGCAGGTACCCACCCACGTGGGTACAAACTGTGATATTAAAACAGCCTTCAGCCTTCATCCCTCTTCTATACACTTTTTCCGAAATCACCAACACAACTTTTCTCCAGAAATGAGAAACCAACCAACTTTTCACTGTGAACCTGGATGAGATGAGAAAAAAGAAAAAAATGGATTTTGGAAAAAAAATGGAGAGAAAAAAATGGATTTTGCTTCAGATTGATTTCCCTTGCTACCAGTATAAGGTTTACACAGACAGGGAGGAAAGAGGACTCTAGGTAGAGGACGGAGCAACACAAAGGCACAATCTCACTTCTACCCCCTTTGCAGTAAGTAAGCAAAAGATCCATTAAATGAGAAAATGTATGTGAAAGCACTTAGCACAGTGCGTGGCAAATGGATGAGAGTCAATAGTATTGACTTTTTTGTTGTTGCATCTATGCTCAGTATAAGAACCCATGAGGCAGATTCGTTTGTGGAAAGAACAACCCGGGTGCCAGCAGAGATAGAGGGGTAACCATCTCTACCTGGCTGAGAGTTACATTTTTGCCAATAGAGACTCTTTCTTTTGACTCTATTAAAAACAAACACCAATAAGAGGCAAAACACTTATTTGCAAAGGCAACAACACATTTGCCGAAGACAAAAATGTCTTCAACATTTCTATTTTACTATTAGTAGCTGCTTATATTCTTTTTTTTTCCCCTCACGTCTGTAATCCCAGCACTGTGGGAGGCCGAGGCAGGCAGATCACTTGAGCCCAGGACACTAGCCTGGACAAAATAGGGAAGCTTCATCTCTACAAAATAAAACAAAAATAAATAAATAAATAAAAGTAATTAGCTGAGCGTGGTGGCACATGCCAGTAGTCTCAGCTTCTTGGGAAGCTGAGATGGGAGGATTGCTTGAACCCGAGAGTTCAAGGCCACAGTGAGCCATGATGGTGCCACTGCACTCCAGCCTGGGTGACAGAGTGAGACCCTGTCTCACACACACACACACAAACAAAACAAAACAAAAAAGGCAGTAGCAGAGAGAAGTTAAAGGCATTAAACATTATAAATGGGGGAAATGTACAAATCCATTTCTTAAAGCTAAGACAAAAACCTGTCAGTTCAAATGGGAATACTACTAGTCTAATAACTTCTACTATAGAAATAAATAATTTTAACAGCTGTAAGGTTCTAATAGAGATGAGACAGCAAATGTGGAAACCAAGGAACAACCCGGTCATTTGCCTTGTACTGGGGCAGTTTTGATTGGACATTTAGGAGTGGTGGAAGATGGCATCTGTCGACAACTTAGAAGGTGTAATTGTATTTTAGGAGGCAAAGGGAAACAGAATCACGAGCACCTTCACACATATAAAGCTCTCAGTAAGCTGGGCGCAGTGGCTCACACCTGTAATCCCAGCACTTTGGAAGGCCAAGGTGGGCAGATCACAAAGTCAGGAGTTCGAGACCAACCTGACCAACATGGTGAAACCCCATCTCTACTAAAAATACAAAAATTAGCCAGGCGTGATGGTACGCGCGCCTGTAATCCCAGCTACTCAAGAGCCTGAGGCAGGAGAATCGCTTCAACCTGGAAAGTGGAGGTTGTAGTGAGCTGAGATGGCGCCATTGTACTCCAGCCAGGGCGACAGTGCAAGACTCCATCTCAAAAAAAAAAAGAAAAAAAAGAAAAAAGAAAAAAAGAAAAAGAAAAGCTCTCAGTAGGCAGCTTCCAACTCTGCTTCATGTATCTTAACACAATGAGAAGTTACAACTCAGAGTACTTGGAAGTGCTCAATAGTGTTTGTTTAATCAAAACAAACTAAAAACAGAACAAAACAAAACTTGTAGTTGTCAACACCAGTTTGCCGTGTCCCATATTAGGTTTAAAAAACTGATCAGATTAATACAGGCTCTGAAAACAAGCTAACTATGCCCTACATCTGTACAGCACTACCACACACACACTTTCTTTCCACTCTCAACAGTGCCCTGAGATAAGTCATCTTTACCCTCTCCATTTGCAGGTACGGAAAGAAACCACATCACAAGAAGCAAAGCGACTTGCTCAGATTAGCAAGATAGCCCTAGAATCTAAGATCTAAATTTAATAGATAAAGTTAAAAGTCTTAAAACAGTCAAGCACAGTGGCTCACACCTGTAATCCCAGCACTTTGGGAGGCTGAGGCGGGTAGATCACTTGAGGCCAGGAGTCCAGCCTGGGCAACATGGCAAAACCCCGTCTCTACAAAAAATTAGTCAAAAACAACAACAACAAAAACAAAAAAAACAAAAAAAACAAAAAAAAAAAAAAACAAAGACTAAAATCACTTTATTGGAGGAAGGGGGATTTTGCTTAATATTGTAATAAAGAGCTGTTACAGCTCAATAATTAAAAGGCCAAGACTCCAATAGAAAAATCAGCAAAGGACATGAACAAACAAATCATAAAAGGAGATCTCTGTAGCAATCAAAGAAATACTTTATTGTTAAACAGAATCTGCCTAAAATGTGGGTTTAGAGCTCTCTTGTAAGATGGCCCAGACTAGACTTCATAGTTCAGGGTGAAGTTTTATGGGCCCTTTTTCTTGTCTTAATCCCAAACCCGAATCTTCTCATTTTAACACCCCTGGCTGGGGGTGAAGACACAAGAAAGTCAAGCGCGCTTGGAAGAATTGGTCGGCATTCCCCGGGCCTTGCGAGCAAACAGCAGCAGCTGACGAGGCAGGGTGTAGAGGGCAGCCTCATGGAGCCTATGGCCCCGGATGTTCTCCGGTGACAAGTCAAGCCTCATCTAGCTTTGTGCAGAGTGCCTACAAGGTTGCTACTCAAAGTGTGGTCTGTGGGCTGGTGGCATGGACATCCCCAAGGAGATTATAGAAATGCAGTATCTTGGGCCCCCTTCCCAGGCCTCCAGAACCAGATCTGCATCTCAGGGGCTTCAGAAGTCCGGTCCTAGGGCACCTGGCTTGGGCTTTGACCATCACAGGTGCACAGCAATCATGCATCTGCCCATTGAACAAAAGGGTGGACAGGATGGTCTCTGGGGTCCCTTTCAAAAGAAATCATGAGACTTAATGAAAATTGTCATTCAGCTGAGTAAACTACAGTCATGCGTTGTTTAATGACAGGGATGCATTCTGAGAAATGCATTGTTAGGGGACTTCATCGCTGTGCGAACATCACAGAGTGCACTTACACAAACCTAGATGGGATAAGCCCACTGCACACCTAGACTACATGGCATAGCCTATTTCTCCTAGGCTACAAACCTGTATGGCATGTTCCTGTACTGAATATTGTAGGCAACTGTAACACAGTAGTATTTGTGTATCGAAGCATATCTAAACATAGAAAAGGTACCGTGGCCGGGCGCGGTGGCTCAAGCCTGTAATCCCAGCACTTTGGGAGGCCGAGGCGGGCGGATCACAAGGTCAGGAGATTGAGACCACAGTGAAACCCCGTCTCTACTAAAAATACAAAAAATTAGCCGGGCGCGGTGGCGGGCGCCTGTAGTCCCAGCTACTCAGGAGGCTGAGGCAGGAGAATGGCGGGAACCCGGGAGGCGGAGCTTGCAGTGAGCCGAGATCGCGCCACTGCACTCCAGCCTGGGCAACAGCGTGAGACTCCGTCTCAAAAAAAAAAAAAAAAAAAAAAAAAAAAAAAAAAAAGAAAAGGTACCGTAAAACGACAGTACAGGGCTGGGCACAGTGGCTCACACCTGTAATCCCAGTACTTTGGGAGGCCGAGGCGGGGGGATCACCTTAGGGTGAACTCCTGAGGGCAGGAGTTCAAGACCAGCCTGGCTAATGTGGTGAAATCCCATCTCTATTAAAAATGCAAAAATTAGCTGGGCATGGTGGTGGGCACCTGTAATCCTAGCTACTCAGGAGGCTGAGGTAGGAGAATTGCTTGAACCTAGGAGACAGAGGTTGCAGTGAGCTGAGATCATGCCACTGCTCTCAGCGTGGGCAACAGAGTGAGACTCTGTCTCAACAAAAAAGAAAAAGAAAAGACAGTATAATAATCTTATGGGATCACCACTGTACACGCAGTCTGTCGCTGACTGAAATGTCGTCATGCAGCACTTGACTGTATCACCATTTTACAAAAGCCTTTAAGTAAGATTAATGAATTAATAACAGTGCTTTGGTTCTGATATTTTTGACCGTGAATTTAGAGTTTCTTATTAGCATCATGTCACTGGGCTTTTTTATATGCCCAGGAGGCACCAACAAGGCGTAAAGCCTTTTCTCATTCATCCCTTCTAGTCTACCTCTCACAAAACAGAAAGTGTTGGGATGTAAAATCAAATGAGTAGAAATGAGAACAGAGCTACAAAGGCTGGAGGAAAGGGTGCCCCCCTGTAGGGATGTCGCCCTTTTCCCTGCCTTTCCACAGAGAGCAGGGCCCAGAAGCATTCACCTTGTACATTCGGGCATGTGTGCAGAGGAGGGGTGGGTGAAGAGGGAAAGAAAAGACTAGAAAGAGAAAAGAAGGGGCCAAGAATCAAGGACCCCTGTGCTGCTATCCTATGAGCCAACACGGGCAGACATGCCAAATCTGGCTGCCAAAGTCCTTTTGAGGCAACTGCATGCTGCATCATCATCATCATCATCATCATCATCATCATCATCATTGTAACTCTACTTGCTGTCTGCCAGCCTCTTTACTGAGCAGACCATCTTAGTAGCGACCCACCTTCTAGCCTCAAAGCTGTCCATAGACCTTAGGCTGCCAGGAAACCAGTTATAAGCAGGGAGACAAAAGGGATCCAGAGGATGGAGAGGCATTCTGAGTTCCGCTAATGAGTGAGGTGAGTCACGGGCTGACTCAGACGAACAAGAAGCCTGTGAGAGGGGAGGTGGTGGGGGGCCGACTTCAGAGGAGCCCTGCTGAAATGTTCAAATGGGAGCTAGGAGGCCAGGGACATAGTGTTATTTAGAGAACTGCCTGCAGCTCTGGCGTTGGAGGGAGGAGCGGGTCATGAAAACAGAGGAAGAAAATTGCATTTGAAGCCAGAAGCTGAGTTGTGACTCTGTAGCCTTCTCTACTTTGAGAAATGTGCAGCATTCTCTAGTGACACCCACCTGTTCTTTGGCAAATCCCCAAAAACTAACTCAATAGGCATTAATGGTCATCAGGTCCCCGGGGAGTAGAGGGAACTTGGGTACCACTCGATTTTTAAAATCTCAATTAGAAGAATGAACCTCTTTTGACTTTCTTTAGTATTTTACATTTGGAGAATCTTGTGATCCAACCATATTTTTTGTTTGTTTTTTTGAGACAGAGTTTTGCTCTGTTGCCCAGGCTGGAGTGCAGTGGCACAATCTCAGCTCACTTCAACCTCCGCCTCCCAGGTTCAAGCGATTCTCCTGCCTCAGCCTCCTGAGTAGCTGGGACTACAGGAGTGTGCCACCACGCCTAGCTAATTTTTTATATTTTTAGTAGAGACAGGGTTTCGCCATGTTGGCCAGGCTGGTCTTGAACTCCTGACTTCAGGTGATCCGTCCACCTCGGCCTCCCAAAGTGCTGGGATTACAGGCATAAGCTACATCACAGGGCCTGACATACTTTTAAAACAAATTAACTATATGACTAAGGTGTCTTCTTTCCTGCTAATAGCTACTCGAGGTTTTGAGTTTGCAGAGTCCAGGCTCACACACTTTTACAAAGGTCGGTAACGGCATTGTTCTATATGGACTGTGGAAATGACACGACTGTCCCCCGACATACTGTATCTAGGTCCCCTAAAAAGCAGGTGTTTGTGAGACAGCTAGACATAGGTATAGACTATTTGAGTGGCACAATTTTTCTTCGTGTGCTAAATAACCGACACAGAAATCAAACCCCTGGCTTCTGCCAATTCAGACAACGTAAACCAACTGAACTACCTAAAAATCATTTTGGTTGATTACGTATTTATATGTAATTTGATGACTATTGTCTCAAATGTACTTCACTAGGATGGTACCATGGCTGTGCAAAAGTTTGGCCATCTGTGAACTTTCCTCTTTTTTTTTTTCTTTTTAATTTTTAATGACCAAAACGAAGCATCTAAAACCGCAGCTTCTGGGAGAACCACTTGTTCTTGCCTGTCTTGTATCTCTCTTCAAACTCGACCTTGGCCTCTTGTTGGGTCTTGTGTTTAAGTGCAGGGCCTCTGAAGACATCTTTATTGATGACAGTTCTGTCCAAGGGGATATCCACAGAGTACCTTGTGGGCATTAGGTGACTGTGGTTATAAACTTTCACAAAAGACTTGATCTTTGACCTCTTGGCGATCTTCTTCTTGCCCATGGCAGCTGTCAGCTTGAGGGGATAGCAGTCGATTCCAGCCACCAAAGCATGGCTCTAGGGGCGATCTGAGGTACCATCATCAATGTTCTTCACGATGATGGATCTGCATCCGGAATAGCATCCAGCCAGGACAAGCACCACCTTCCCAGGTTTCACGAACTTGCCCACTTCAGCAGCAACCGCTCGGGCCTACAGCAAAAAGGAACTTTCCTTTTTCTTTTTAAGAGACAGGGTCTCGCTCTGTCACCCAGCCTGGAGGGCAGTGGCACAATCACAGTTCACTTTAGTCTCAAACTCCTGGGCTCAAGGAATCCTCACACCTCAGCCTCCTGAGTAGCTGGGACTACAGGCATGCACCACCATATCCAGCTAATTTTTAAATTTTTTTGTAGAGATGGAGTCTTGCTATGTGCCCAAATTGGTCTCAAACTCCTGGCCTCAAGTGATCCTCCTGCTTTAGCCTCCCAAAGTGCTGGGATTACAGGTGTGAGCCACCATACCTAGACAGCTGTGAACTTTCACGGAGATGGAAAATACTGTCTTCCAAAAGTAAAAGTGTTTCAACTTTGCCTGTCCTCAAGAGATGACAATAGCAGTTGGCCGTGACGGTCTTAGACTTGGCCAGCTGGTTTTCCATTGCCAGCAGATTTGTTGTATTTAATCTTAGGTGTTTTGCAACATTATTAACCTCAGTGTCTGATGATTGCAAAAACAATTCAGAATGCTCAATGTGCTATTGAGCATAATCCTATGTTCAGGATTATGATGAAAATAAAACAGATTAACAGATTGAATGTGGTAAGAAAAATCATGTGTTGCAAGCGGGTAAGAGATGGATCCTTAGTCAACAGGGTGATTCAGAAAGACAAAAAGGTTCAAAATGTGAAAAATCCTGGTGGGGTCTATGCAATGAACAGCAATTAGCAGAAAATAAGGGAAAGTAATCAAAGAAATGGAAACAATGTTGAGCATGTGATGTGAGAACTAGCATCAACTTTGACTGCCTGTGATCCAAATATTAATTCAGATGGAAGCTAAAATTGTGTTCAAGTACTTAAAAGCTAGGCATGCTGACAGTGCTAAGGAGTTTTTTGTTTTGTTTTGTTTTGCTTTGTTTTATTTAGACAAGATCTCACCCAGGCTGGAATGCAGTGGTGCCATCAGCTTCCTTAGCAGCTGGGACCATATGTCCAGGCCACCACACCTGGCTACTTTTAAAAAATTTTTTGTAGCAACGAGTTCTCACTATGTTGCCTAGGATGGTCTTGAATTCCTGGGCTCAAATAATTCTCCCACCTTGGCCTCCCAAAGTGCTGGAATTACAGGCATGAGCCACCACCCCGGGCTGCTAAGGTGTTCTTTTTATTTATTTATTTTTTTTACTTGAGACAGAGTCTCGTTCTGTCATCCAGGCTGGAGTGCAGTGGTGCGATCTTGGCTCACTGCAATCTCTGCCTCCCAGGTTCAAGCAATTCTCATGCCTCAGCCTCCCAAGTAGCTGGTACTGTAGGTGTGTGCCACCACGCCTGGCTAACTTTTGTATTTTTAGTAGAGACAGGGTTTCACCATGTTGGCCAGGCTGGTCTCAAACTCTTGGCCTCAAGTGGCCTCCTTTGCCTCCCAAAGTGCTGGGATCACAGCCTAGCCTGCTAAGGAGTACTTTAGGACACTTGCTCACCAAGGGCTGCCCTGACTGATTTTCAGTATGTATGAAAGGATCTATTACGAATAAAGTGGTCCATGGAATGAATATCAGCAAGAAGAGGGCTCTGCCTAGTTTTAAATCTTGGAAGGACCAAGGTGTTTTTCTAAGCTTAAATCACTCTTAGCCAGTTTGTCTTAACAACAGTCTTTCAGGACTCACCGGTTTGTAAGGTGTATACACATTTCTGTGTCTATTTTTGAATCACTCTTTTTTCTTAACACTAGATATTTAGATTTTCCTTTAGCTCTTAGCTAGTTGTTTAATGACAGCTTGGTATCCCATTTGCCTACTGTGTCATTTAATCCACCTTTTGCCGGACTCATAAAAATTCTGATATTAATATTATTTGCCATAAATGGTTATGTTTATCTGAATATTTTATTAGGACAAATTAGTAGAGTGAAGTTACAGGTTATAGCGTATGAATGAGTTTAATGTTTTAATATGGTTTCCAAATTTACCTCTGGAAAGGTTTTGCCAACTAATATCTCCATCAGAAAAATACCACTGTTCCTATTTCCATGTACTTTTGTCTATATTAGATATTATTTTTCATTTATCTCTCTTCATTTTGAGGAGACAAAAATTTTTAAATGTTTACATGATAGTTATTGAGATCTCTTTCTATGATTTTTCATTTATATCCTTTGCCAATATTTATATTTGAGTATTTGCCTTTTAATTATTGATTTGTTAGACATGATTACTAGTAGACCTAGATCTAGAGCAGCTTCACAATCTGCTTCTCATACATTAAGGAGAGTCATCCTCTCCCTAATTTTTTGGTAGCCTTTTAACTTTATAGTATTCTGAAGTGGCAGGTCCCTGCCGGGGGGGAGCTTTACTTATAGTAGTCATCATTAGTTTTGTTTGTTTGTTTGTTTGTTTGTGACAGGATCTTGCTCTGTCACCCAGGCTGGAGTACAGTGGCATGATCATGGCTCACTGCAGTCTTGACTTCCTAGGCTCAAGCGATCTTCCCTCCCCAGCCTCCCAAATAGCTGGGACTACAAGCACGCACCATCATGTCCTGCTAATTTTTAAAATTTTTATAGAGATGGGTCTCATTCTGTTGCCCAGGCTGGTCTTGAACTCCTGGTCTTGAGTGATCATCCTGCCTCAGCCTCTCAAGGTGCTGGGATTATAGGTGTGAGCCACCAAGCCTGGCCTTACCTTGCTTTTTAAAAGTTAACAATATGTTATTAATAGGACACCTTCAACAGAAAGGCTTTCTTTTTCTTTTAAGAGATAGGGTCTCACTACGTTAGCCAGGCTGGTCTCAAACTCCTGGCTTTAAGTGATCCTCCCATCTCAGCCTCCCAAAGTGCTGGAATTACAGGGATGAGCCACCATGTCCAACCCGGGAAGAAATTTAATGTAAACATGGGATGGGATGACTCTGGCATCAAACAAGACAACTTCAAAATTCCTTTCTCACCATAAAAAAATGAGGGCTGGGTGTGGTAGCTCATACATGTAATCCTAGCAATTTAGGAGACTGAGGTGGGAAGACAGCTTAAGGTCAGGAGTTTGAGATCAGTCTGGGCAACATAGCAAGACCCTGTCTCTACCAAAAATTTAAAAATCAGCTAGGTGTGCCATGTACCTATATAGCCCTAGCTACCTGGGAGGCTGAGGTGGAAGGGTTACTTGAGCCCAGGAGTTTGAGTCTGCAGTGAGATATGAGCTATGTTCACATCAGTACACTCCAGCCTGGGTGACAGAGTGAGACCCTGTCTGAAAAAAAAAAAAAAGAAAAAGATCAGCATATGAGGTAACACATAATACATAAATTAGCTTGATTTAGCCATTCCACAATGTATGCAAAAGAAATTTTAAAAATAAATAAATGGAGCACCCTGCCACTCTCCCCAGCACCCCTTAAAAATTCCTATCTTGGTTCTGCCACCATAATCACAGAATCTCAGATTTGGAGAGTGTGGTATAAGATTTGCTAGTCATGCGACAAAACCCAGTTCTTCTTTTTGCTAGGAAAACAGCTCAACCAAATTTTAAGTCTCCCTTGCAGCTAGATGTGGCCATGTGACTGAAATCTAGTGGATAGAATGTGAGCAGAGTTTATGTGCACTACTTCTCTGTTTTAAGGTCCAGCCCATAAAAACCTCCCCCACACAATCCTCCATATTCTCTCCCTGTCTGTTAGCAGGATGTCAATGCCTGTCAGTGCCACATGTTGAAGATGTGAAGGTGGGAGAATCACAAGATAGAAGTGGCCTAGTTCCTTGAATTACCACTTGGAAGAGAACCACCACTATCAGCCACTATTACCACATCCATGGTGAATGTCAGATGAGTGTGAAATAAATTTCCTTTCAGGCTTGAGCCATGAGACATTTTTTAGGTTTGATTATTACAGCAGCTAGTGTTCCCTTAATTAACACAGGCAGCAACCTCAGAGTCCCTGTAGTCCAGACTTCTTTCTGTCCAATGCCTGCTTCTCTTCCTTGGCATTCTACATGACTGGTCATCCTGTCTCTGCAAATAAGTGATCTCATGACCTCCAATTGAGTTACGATCTCTTTGCAGGAAGTGGCTGTGTTAGTCAACATCGTGTCTTTAGTGTCTAGCAAGACTGGCATAATGCAACAGCTCAATAAATGTTTTGGGGTGAGTGAAGACATGAACACGTCCTGAGGCAAAGAATTAATTCACTACCATATCAGTCAGTTTAATATACTTCAATCAGCTTAAATTATTAGAACATTACTTATACGGCGCTAATATCCGTCATCCTTTACTAGTACCAATTTAGGACTGCCCTTTGCAGGCACACAAGATAAGTCTGAGCCTTCTTCAAGATAGACCTTTAGTTTTTTTGCTACAGGGTCTCACTCTGTGGCCCAGGCTGGAGTGCAGCGGCATGATCTCAGCTCACTGCAACCTCCGCCTCCTAGGTTCAAGTGATTCTCATGCCTCAGCCTCTCAAATAGCTGGAATTATAGGCACCCGCCACCAGGCCCAGATAATTTGTGTACTTTTAGTAGAGACAGGGTTTTGCCATGTTGACCAGGCTGGTGTCGAACTCCTGACCTCAGGTGATCCACCTGCCTCAGCCTCCCAAAGTGCTGAAATTACAAGTATGAGCCACCATACCCAGCCACCCTTTAGTTATTTTTGATGATACTCCCTCCCATCCCTTCCATGACAAATCCCCTGGTCTCCAGGCTAAATAGTCAACATTCGTCAATTATTTTTTTCTTGCTTGTAGTTACCAGAACTCTCATCTCCATCTTTACCTGCTTGTGGGCACACCCAGGTCTATCACTGCTTCCTACTCAATGGGTACTCAGGACAGAACATCACATCATAAACGTGGCACACACTGACCAGCCCTTGATGAACCATTTGCCCCACTTAGTCAGGACTGCATACTTCGATTTATACAGTCTAATATTTTCATTGTCTCTGAGGTGACCATGTCACCTGTTGACTAATTTAGAGCTTGTGATCAAACTTCCTATCTCTTCTATCTCCTTTCCTCTGGCTCTAACATTCATACTAATATCTACTATGTGACCTTAGACAAGTCATTCCACATTTCTGGGAATCATTTCCCATGTGAAAAATGAGGTAGTTGGACCAGGTGATTTTTCGGATTTTTTTTCTGCTTTCTAACATGCTTTAGGTCTAAAGCAGGAAGTTCTGGGAGACTTCACTTTGTACTCTGATGTAAAATCTCTCACTCATAGGAGTATGGGAATGTAAATCAACCCGGAAATGCTAAACTCATCAAACAACATGAAACCGTATAGGTAATTTTTCTCAGCTGTACTACACTTGTATCCACAGATATCTGGATACTGTGACTAGGCCAATGGATTATACCAAACTGTAGTCATTAAGAAAAGAGAAAATCAGGCATAGGCAAAAAATAAGCAAACAAACAAAAAATCAGTGAGAGCTTGGGGGGAACCAGACTGTGGTTTTCTCCATATTTTTCCCTTCTCTTCCCTTCCCTTCCCTTCCCTTCCCTTCCCTTCCCTTCCCTCCCCTCCCCTCCCCTCCCCTCCCCTCCCCTCCCCTCCAAGGCCTCCCCTTCCCTTCCCTTCCCTTCCCTTCCCTTCCTTTTCTTTTCTTTTCTTTTCTTTTCTTTTCTTTTCTTTTCTTTGAGACAGAGTCTCAGTCTGTCGCCCAGGCTGGAGTGCAATGGTGTGTGATCATAGTTCACTGCAGCCTTGAACTGCTGGGCTCAAGTTATCCTCCCACCTAGGCCTCCTGAGTAGCTAGAACTATAGGTGTGCACCACCATGCCCGGCTAATTTTTAAATATTTTATGTAGAAACAGGGACTTGCTATGTTGCCCAAGCTGGTCTTAAACTCCTGGCCTCAAGTGATCTTCCTACCTATGCCCCCCAAAGTGCTGGAATTACAAGTATGAGCCACTGCACTATCACACCCGGCCCTCTCCATCACTTTTCTTTTTTCTTTTTTTTTTTGAGATGGAATCTCACTCTGTCACCCAAGCTGGAGTGCAGTGGTGCAATCTTGGCTTACTGCAACCTCCACTTCCTGAATTCAAGTGATCCTCCCACCTCAGCCTCCCTATTAGCTAGGACTTCAGGTGTGCACCTCCATGTCCGGCTAATTTTTGTATTTTTAGTAGAGACGGAGTTTCACCATGTTGGACAGGCTGTCTCAAACACCTGACCTCAAGTGATCTGCCCACTTCGGCCTTCCAAACTGCTGAGATTACAGGTGTGAGCCACCGTGCCTGGCCTCCATCACTTTTTTAACGGGGATAGGGACCATGAGAAAGGGGACATACATTTCATTCAGCAGAAAGCTTTGTTTTATGTGTTGTCAATTTCCTTATCTCATTTCACATACTGTACAACCATACCAAAAAAATACCCTCAGCTATTGGGCAAATAAATGCTATTTGCTAGAGAAATCAAATTATATCTCCATATGTCTTACCTTTGGTCAAATTCTTATCATGCAGACATCTTACTGCTTACATTTTAGTTACTACTTATATTTTAGCTGATTAATTTCTCCTGATATTTCTGCCTGACAGCCCTCAATCCATACCCAAGAGGCTGGATCCATCTCTCACCCTAGACTAAGATTCTACAAATTATTAATTGACCTCCTTTGAAAAACTCATTGCCAGCTTTATAACTCGATCTGGGCACACTCCCCATCAGGGCCTGCATTTCCTGTGGATGATGCATTGGTTTCCTAGGTGACGGTGGGAAGGAATAGACCTGTTAGCTTGTGGCTTCTGACTCACTCACTGCAATGGACGTCATAGAATTGTAGCTGAACAAATGGATGCTGCTAATAAGTATGTGCCTAAGGTAGCAGCGGGGCACCAATGGTTAAAACAATCCCATTGTACCAGCTCTCCCTCCCTCTAAGCAAGCCGACAGGCTAACAGAAATATCGGAACTCAAAAAAGATACAACAGATTTCCCCAGTCAAATATAAGTTCACAGTGGAGTCCTATTTACATCCCCGAGATTCTGCTCCTATCCCTGGAGAATTTCCTTTTCCTTTCCAGAATGTAGAAGTACCAGGATTCTGTAACAAATCGTCATATGGAGGCTGAAGAGAGTGTGATGGAAACAAGCCAAAAACTCACCAGAAGTCTGTTCACGAAGGTGACAGCTGCTTTTGAACTTTTACATTTGTTTCTTGAGAGGCAATTCACAGTGGACTAACCAATCATCAGAGCCCAGAGTGAAACATACATTCTGTTGAGCAATTAATCTTCAGAAAAGTTGAATTTCATGAAGCCTGAAGATGCGCTCTCTCTATCACACACACACACACACACACACACACACACACACACACACACACACAGAGTGTGTGTGTGTCTTCTTGTCTTCAGGCTCACACACACACACACAGAGAGAGAGAGAGAAAGAGAATGATTGAGATTGACTTTCTAGCTACCTCCTTTTGCATCAACTGATCTCAGCCACGTACAAGTCAGAGAAGACTGCCTGAAGTAAAAAAGAAAATATGGAGAGCCGCGTGTCCTTCATGTCTGAACCAGGGAAGACTGAATGGATTCTTTAGATTCTTGAATTCCTTAAATGATGAGCAAACCTAAAGGTTCCCTACTGGAGATAATGCATCTTGTTTTCCACTGGGCCTTGAGGGATGCTTTAAATAGCATCAGCAAGCATCCGAATGAATTAGACAGCAAATGTAGGTTAGCTTTATTTAGACAGATAAAGACAAGCAGAGAAAGTTGTCTGGTTCAAGGGCAGTGCAGCCTGACACGACAGCCTTTCTCAAAGGAGGGGAAATTGCTTTGGGAGAGAGAGGTATTTTGGGCAAAGAGCAAAAAGTTCCTTGGATCTCCAGGGAAAGAGATGCTAAATTCTTCAGTACAGAAGAGCAGGAATTGAGAATGGCTTGCCATTCATTGAAGGAAAGAGCTGGACAGTTAAAATATAAAGCAAAACTTAGTATCACACATCATCTCTAAGTCCGCACATCATCTTTTCTCTTTCCTATTTCTTGGGAACACCACCAGAAAAGACAAGCTTCCCAGAACACAAGCTGGCCTAGCCAGTTTACACGAGTCCTCTGGAGTGTACTTGAGACCCTTGGCAAATTCTGAGTCAGGAAATTAGTGCAGATGAAGAACCCTTGGAGACTGGAAGCCTAGGAAGCAGGGAACCTGGCAAATTTGGGGACATTCACACGTTATACAGAAATGTGAATGCTTGAAAAAAAAGTTACAACTAATGAATTTGGTTAATTTTCTTCTTCTTCCCCATCCTCTCTTAGACTGTTTTTTAAAAATAAAGGCCGGGCGCGGTGGCTCATGCCTGCAATCCCAGCACTTTGGGAGGCTGAGGCGGGCGGATCACCTGAGGTCAGGAGTTCAAGACCAGCCTGGTTAACATGGTGAAACCCCCGTCTCTACTAAAAATACAAAAATTAGCTGGGCGTGGTGGCAGGCGCCTGTAATCCCAGCTACTCAGGAGGCTGAGGCAGGAGAATCGCTTGAACCCGGGAAGTGGAGGTTGCAATGAGCCGAGATCATGCCTTTGCACTCCAGCCTGGGGGACAGAGCAAGACTTTGTCTCAAAAAAAAAAAAAGAAAAGAAAAGAAAAGAAAAATGCTTTCTTTTTTATTAAAAAAGTGCTTCTTCCTATACCTTTTCTGAAAATAAATGCCTTATGGAAGATCTAGAAAAAAACATAACTCTGGTATGTGTTTTCACTGTGATGTTTATGGCTTCTCCTCTTTTTGTTTTTTTTTCTCAGTTGGCAGAAGCTGAATGATATTTGATGTCTTAAAGTCCAGTAGGTTGTAGCCCCATTGGTAATTAGTTTTAAAGATTTTTAAAAGTCTCAATTAGTACATTCATATTATTTGAATAAGTTATAATTTTAAGCATTTAATAATTTTATGAGTAAACCATTTTACACTTGCATATTTTTATGTTCCTAAAGGAACAATGAATTTAGACTTGTAAAATATTTTTAAAATATCTAAAAAGTTTGTTTTGCATAGATTTTCATTTCTTCCCAAAACTAATTTCGTAGATGTTTTCTTTCTTTAAGGGTATTACAGCTTCTGAAAAGTATACAACTTGCACATCACCAAGACAGCGTCATGGGGAAAATATGCTACAACCCTGTCATGACGCCAAATGGAAACTTTATTTTTATTTATTTATTTATTTAGTTTTGGAAGACAGGGTCTCCCTCTGTCACCCAGGCTGGAGTGCAGTGGCATCGTAGCTCACTGCAATCTCAACCTCCTGAGCTCAAGCAATCTCCCACCTCAGCCTCCCGAGTAGCTGGGACCACAAGCACGTACTATCTTGCCCAGCTAATTATTTCGTTTTGGGGTTTGGTTTTGTTTGTTTGTTTGTTTGCCAAGACAGAGTCTCGCTATGTTGCTCAGGCTGGTCTCGAACTTGTGGGCTCAAACAATTCTCCCTCCTCGGCCTCCCAAAGTGCTGAGATTCCTGGCAAGAGCCACCATGCCCAGTCTAAACTCCATTTTGAATTAAATATTTATGCCGCTTTCTTTGTACTTATTATTTATGCACTCATTTCACTCATTCTCTCCTTCCACAATTATTTGTGGAGTTCCCCCTGTATGCACATAAAGTAAGCATTATACTCAGTGGTTCCCTTTCCTCATGATCACTGCTTTTCTCTTCCTAATTATTAATTATTTTTATTTATTTATTTATTTATTTATTTATTTATTTATTTATTTTTTGGAGACAGGGTCTCCCTCTGTCACCCAGGCTGGAGTACAGTGGCATCGTAGCTCATTGCAATCTCAACCTCCCGAGCTTCTTTCACTCTGGGCACCCCAAGCTCACTCTCTAGTTACCTTTGCTGGTAAACTCGTGTATGTACTAAAAATGTATTCAGTTGAGAAGTACAGTCTTTCATTTTAACAAAAAGCACACAAACTTCCCTAGTTCACTGCCAAAAACTCAATATTCTTTTAACTATTTGTGAGATTGGCAAATCAGTTAATCATTGGATGTCGTTATAATTCTAGGAAGGTGATGGAAAGCCAATCGATATCACTATAATTATAAAGTAATAGATTCAAAAGACTTATCTGAGAACTGGATGCCAAGCTTATTCCAATGTTATATTAACATTTTATAAAACCCCCTCACCTAAGCCAATCCTATAAATTTTTCATGTGTGTGGTTACAAGAATCTAATCAAAAGGAAAACTACTCTTTTATTTCTTTGTGGCAAAGGAGCTAACATTTCTACATGAACTGAAATTGAAAAACTTAATAGCATCCCTGGGATCTATAATTTTTTGTTCTGACATCTTTAATCACTCGCTATTAGAGTATCTTTATTATAATTTCTCAATTTGTGCTAATAATAAGACCTTTTACAGGTTCTTCAATAAGTCAATTTCAGAACGTGTTTTTAATATTTTTTAGATGCTGGAGAAAAACTTTTATATGGAGGTAGAAAGCAAAGTTAAAATCAATCACTGATCCAAATAAATAAAATATGATGTATATAACATTAAAAAATTATAGGAATGAATTTTTTGTTTGTGTTTTTCTGTGCTCTTCATGTTCGCTGAACTAAATATTATAATTTCAGTAATTCTTAACACTCTAAAGGAGAAAAAATTGTAATAGTATTTGACTAGGTAAAATAAGAATCACACGTTTTATTTTTATTTTGTGACATTTGTGGTTCTTCAGCATGACATTGGCATTCTTCCTCTTCTGATGCAACTTCCTTCTCCGTTTCATTTTGTTTTGGTTGAAGTTGTTTCAACCTCCCCCTTCTCTGAGCAGTCTTTCAGCTTGTCTGAGGTTTTGAGCTGTCACTTTGTTTTCTGAATACCCACTTTTGTTTTTGGTGGCAACACCTACATATAAACATCTAGCCACCCATCCAAATGGACACACACCCACATACACTCAGACTCATAGACACACAGACACAGATCTGCACAGACGAGCATGCACACATGCACAGCCTCAACGTGTACATCCTCCTGCAGCGAGTTCAAACCACTCCAGCTGTTTTCTGGCCCTGGCCACAAGAGCAACAGTCGAGTTCTAATGTCAGTTCTCTGATTGGAACCAGCACTAATAAATGCTGCTGCTTCCAAGGGAGCCCTTATGTCACCTGGAGCAAGAGGAAGACAGCTGCACAGGTTCAAGACGATGGAGCCAAGTGCTTCAGGCTGCATGTAGTTATACACAGTGGGGAAGAAACAAGCATTGGGGTTCTACCTGAAGTGCTTTGTCCCAACTATCTTTTGACAGCCATGGACTGATAGATTAAGACTCATTTCCTACGTATGAACTCTCTGAAGCTTTTCCTGACGTGCTAACTGTCCCTCCTCTGTACTGCTACAATCCTTGTTTGGTTGAATGTGTATCTTCTCCTCTCCTGCCCTGCCAGACCCATCAGATTTAAAACTTTTTTTTTTTGAGACGGAGTCTTGCTCAGTCACCCAGGCTGGAGTGCAGTGGTGCGATCTAGGCTCACTGCAACCTCTGCCTCCCAGGTTCAAACGATTCTCGTGCCACAGCCTCCCAAGTAGCAGGGACTACAGGTATCCGCCACCATGCCCAGCTAATTTTTGTTTTTTTAGTAGAGATGGGGTTTCATCATGTTGGGCAAGTTGGTCTCGGACTCCTGACCTTAAGTGATCCATCTGCCTCAGCCTCCCAAAGTGCTGGGATTACAGGTGTGAGCCACTGTGCCTGGCCAATAGAGACATATAAACAGAAGCCATGATATCCTGGTCAGTTGCAAGATGAGACAGAGGCTCCCTGTGCCATTACTCGCCCAGACTCAAGGCTTATGTACTATAGGGAAGGAAGGCACAGGACAATTGAAATTACCCTGCAGGGAAAGGCAAGGATGCCATGTGAAGCTGACTAATGGTAAGATTTACGATTAAGGTTGTTTTGACCTAAGGGAAGATGCATGGTAAATACATGCTCTTACATAAGGAACAACAGATAAACTGGAAATCTTAGAAGCCTTCCCAGAACTGGGGTTAATCAGAAGTCAACATGGCGGATCAGCATCCAAGGTGCTTTGGCCCCCAAAAGGGACTACATATGAAAGTAACTCAGCAGCAAACAGAGCTGCTGCCTCCTCATCATCCCCACCACTGGGATTTCTTCTGGTGACCAATAAATAAGTTTGTAAACCAAATATAAAATACTAAGCCCTCCAACTAAGTAGACTCCCTTTTGGCCAAAGGAACCCCCAGAAAATCCCAAAAAACTGAATTCCCAGCCATGATGGGAAGGGAGGTGGGACACACCTCCTTATACCTCCTCCCTTTTGGATTTGGGCACAACTGACCCATATTAATATTAAAATAGAGACCATAAGACTGTCAAAACAGACTTTTTGTGGCAGTAAGATACCAAATTATAAACAAGACCTAAAGCCATGTCAGGTAAGTGTTAAGTCACACCCTACAAACCACAGAATCTTGTTAAATGGATTTTTAAAAATTAACCTGGTATAATGTGGCTTACTTTCCAAACTGACCCTCATATAGCCACAGGACAGAAGACCCTGAAGGAAATAAAAATATTTTAGCCCAAAGTATATTTCTTTGACATATTTTGAAGTAGCCCTGCAAAGCCGTCATGAAAGGGGGAAACCTGCATCTGTAGAGAATCTCTATTAATGCAGCCAGGCTTTGTTAGATCTAAGGGAGATTCATTGGCTGGGTGCAGTGGCTCGGGCCTGTAATCCCAGCACTTCAGGAGGCTGAGACAGGAGGATCACTTGAGCCCAGGAGTTCGAGACCAGTCAGGGCAACATGGCAAGACCCCATTACTATGAATAACAAAAAAATTTAGCAGCCTGTGGAGGCGTGGGCTTGCGGTCCCAGCTCCTCGGGAGGTGGAAGCAGATGGATCGCCTGAGCCCAGGAGGTTGAGGATGCGGTGAGCCATGGTCTTGCTACCACATATGTCCAGCCTGGGTAACACAGTGAGACCCTGTCTCAAAACAACAACAACAGCAACAACAACAACATACACACACACACACACACAGGTCTGAAAAGAGACATTGGCCATGTATTCTCTCTGAGGGTTGTGATCTAGGAGGCTTCCTCTACATAACAAAGGCCTTGGTCCCCACAACTCCTCTATCTTAACTCAGACATTTCTTTCTGCTAACTTCAAGTCTTTAGATAATAACTTAACTCTCTCAACAAAAGGGGGCAAGGGCATCACACACTGGGGCCTGTCGCGGGGTGGGTGGCTAGGGGAGGGATAGCATTAGGAGAAATACCTAATGTAGATGACGGTTTGATGGGTGCAGCAAACCACCGTGGCACGTGTATACCTATGTAACAAACCTGCATATTCTGCACATGTACCCCAGAACTTAAAGTATAATTAAAAAAAAAAATCCCTAAAACCCACCTACGGCTTAAGCTCCACACCCTCCCCCTACATCTTGCTTCAAGATATCACATCTTTTTGGACCGAGCCAATATACACTTTCTGTGTATTGATTTATGTCTTTGCTTGTAACTCCTGCCTCTCCAAAATATATAAAACCAGACTATAACCTGACCACCTCAGGACCACTTACTCAATGCTTCTTGGGTTTTTGTTTTCTCTGGGCTACGGTCACCTCTACTGACTCACAATCAACTCTTTAAAAGATTTTACAGAGTTTGGATTTTTGGTGAACAAGTCCAATCCTACGCCTTTAAAAAACTTGCAAGTGTAAGTCAGAAGAAACTGTTCTATCAAGGAAGATTGTGTTAATAATGGGAAAATGTGGCATGGATCTTTTAAATTGATTGATAAGACTTATGTTCCAAAGTACAATGTTTCAACATTTGAACTGTTTTAGCATCAAGAGAGGGTAAGGATGAGATGTAACTGTGTCTGGTTCTTCACTTGCATGATTTCATTTTAATTCTCACAAAAACCCATAAAAGAGATCTTATTGTCTTCATTTTATAGATGAAGAAAGCGAGGCTGAGAAAGGATAAGAATTAGGGGAAAACCCCTAATACTAAGAGTCAGCAGAGCTGAGGTTTGAACCCAAATGTGCCTGACTCCAAAATCCTTTCTTTATTCCTCTTGATTCCTCCCAAGAGCTATTTTTAAAATGTTGACATAAGGGCCGGTGCAAGGTGGCACATCATGCCTGTAATCCCAGCACTTTGGGAGGCCGAGGTGGTCAGATCACTTGAACCCAGATCTTGAGCTCAAGAATGTTCAGATAAGAACATCAGAATGTTCTGATAAGAATGTTCTATTGCTGAGACCAGCCTGGGCAACATGGTGAAACCCTGTCTCTACAAAAATAAAATTAGCTGGGCGTGGTGGTGCGCACCTGTAGTCCCAGCTACTCAGAGGGCTGAGGTGGGAGGATGTCTTGAGCCTGGGAGGTTAAGGCTGCGTTGAGTGGAGGTTGCACCACTGCACTCCAGCCTGGGGAACAGAGGGAGACTCTGTCTCAACAACAACAAAAAGTGTTGATATTAACTTTTGGCTGAAGAGAGAATGAAAAACAAAGACTGGATATTGATTAAGCTCCGATTATGGGCCACACACGAAGCTGGGCCCTACTGGGGGACAGAATAAATCATCCTGTGCTGGAAGGGAAGAGCATGGAATGCAGGGAGCTGCCACATGAGCAAAGGATGAATAATAAATAATGGAATATGAGTGAAGGCCGGGCGCAGTGGCCCAATCCTGTAATCCCAGCACTTTGGGAGTCTGAGGCAGGCAGATTAGTTGAGGCCAGGAGTTTGAGAGCAGCCTGGCCAATGTGGTGAAACCCTGGGTCTACTAAAAATACAAAAGTTAGCCATGTGTGGTGGTGCACGCCTGTGATCCCAACTACTGTAGAGGCTGAGGCAGGAGAATTGCTTGAACCTGGGAGACACAGGTTACAGTAAGCCAAGATTGCTCCACTGCACTCCAGCCTGGGCGACAGAGTGAGACTCTGTCAAAAAAAAAAAAAAAAAGAAGAAAGAAAGAAGGAAGGAGACAGAAAGAGAGAAAGAGAAAGAAAGAAAGTGAGAAAGAAGGAAAGAAAGAAAGAAGAAAGAAAGAGAGAGAAAGTGAGAAAGAAGGAAAGAAAGAAAAGAAAAGAAAGGAAGAAAGAAGGCTAGTTGTCATGAAGGGAATTGCCTTGTGCTGGAGAACTAAAGGGAGGAGTGGTCGGTTCTGGTTGTGTCCAGAGGCAAGGAAGGTTTCATAGAACACTGGAAGAACGTTCTGATAAGATGCTGAGCACAGCAGGGAAGGAGTCCCAGGTGTCAGGACACTGAAGAGTAAGAAACGGGTTACAGGAGCTGGGTAGAAAAGCTCACATGATCTCAGTATATGGTTGGACTAGTGAAAAGTGATGGTAGATTTGAGGCCCACCATAGAAGGTTGTGAAGAAAAGTCTGAACACGAAATGGGAATTCTGGAAGGTTTTTGAGTGGGAAAGGCAAAGATCCAATCAAATCCTTGACCGAAACATCTCAAATTATTGCTGAATCCATTCTGACACCAGATCACAAGTACACGAGGTACACAAAGCAGAAAAATATAGAAAATCAATACTCCTCATCAACTCAAAAATAAATGGCCCACTTACTTCCAAACAAACAAACAAATAAAAACAAACAAACAAACAAAAAAACCAGCAAATGAGAGGATATATGCCTGAATGAATGAGCCCAAACCCAGCCTGCCCTTTTCCTTCTGCACTGGCCAAGTATAGTCCCATTCTCATGACTCACAAGACAACCTCATCAACCAAAAACCCTGGGGCAGCAAATACAATGCTCTGCTCCCACATAGAAAAAACTCCGAAGAGTGAAATGACAATTCCTTTCATTTCCTTCCTGTTCAGAAGCCAGACCACGAAGATTTGCTGAACTATTCTCTCACCTGATACACTAGATAAACATGCTAGGATGGGAACTGGATCCTGATGGCTTAATTGAGTTAAAAGGAAAAGTGCGGATCATCTAAAAGCCTCTCAATGGTTTCAGAGAGGCTGTCACCGCTCTGAAAGCCCTAATGGCGTTTCTCAGTTCCTTGGTTAGGGAGGAGCAGAATGAATTTCCTAGCACAGAACTCAAAAGCACTGGAAGTCAGCAGTTCTGAAAGACTGCAGAAAGGGCTTGTTTACATTTTTCTCTTGGGCTGAAACCCATCTATTTAAACTTTAACCAGAGGCAATTATAAAACCATGGTGAGCCAGAGATGGCAGCCTGCACAACACAGGGAGACAGAGGCCAACAGTCTGGCATTGAAGGAGGAAAGAGAGAGGAGTATTTTGAGAAAGGGGCCAAGGAAGAACAACAAGGAAGGTTTTAGAAGCAAAAGGTGTCACCTAGGCAGCTGGTCTTTATGAGAAGTGGCTGGGGAGAAAGTAGGGAGGGAGGGGAGAAGGCAGGCAGGGTGGAGAGGCCAGGAAGGACAGCAGGCTCTGAGGGAGTAGGAGGGGCTGGGGCTGCCACCAGCCCACCAGTTCACAAGTCCCACCCAGTAACCGCTGACTGCTCTAGCTCCTCTGTTTATACCTTTTTTCCCTCCTTGGGTCAAAAGTGCATTAGTCCAGAAAACCAGCAGCCATGAGGAGAGGCCAGCCTGGAGCAGACACACCCAGCCTGCCAGGACACAGGCCCTCTTCCTCGAAGGCCAAGCCTCCTTTTCCATGCAAGTTTTCCTGGCAAAGACCCACCGGGGAGCCTTGATGAGTAGCCCAGTGACGTCAGAGGAAATACCCAACTCGACAAAGGATCCTACTCCAGTTGTTAATAAATGAAACTGGTTAGTTAGCATGCCCTGATCTGGGTCTTAGAATCTCCTGAATTCTAAGGACAAACTCAGAGAGAGATCTGTTGCTCCAAAGTGAATGTTTTTATCTTGGATTTGAGGAGGTCTGTGGACCTGACACTGACATTAGGGCCGGTTTTAGACGCATATACAAATATGAAGTGGCCGGGACTCCAGCTGTTATGGACTGAGTGTTTGTCTCTTCCCAAATTCCATATATTGAAAATCTAACCCCCAAAGTCATGGTTTTAGGAGTGGATCCTCTGAGAGGGGATTAGGTCATGAGGGGCTCTGATCAGTGCCCTTATAAAAGAGACCTCACTGAGATATCTTCCTTCCTTCCGCCATGTGGAGACACAGCAAGAAGGTGCTGTTTATGGACCAGAAAGCAGGCCTCACCAGACACCGAATCTGCCATGACTGTGGCTTCCCAACTGTAGAGCTGTGAGAAACAAATTTCACATGTTCATGAGCCATCCATCTATAGTATTTTATTACAGCAGCCTGAGCAGACTAAGGCACCGTCCCCCAAATCTCTAGTATTTCTATTTTTTTTTTTTGAGACGGAGTCTCTCCGTTGCCCAGGCTGGAGTGCAGTGGCGCAATCTTGGCTCACTGCAAGCTCCAACTCCCAGGTTCACGCCATCCTCCTGCCTCAGCCTCCCGAGTAGCTGGGCCCACAGGTGCCCGCCACCATGCCCGGCTAATTTTTTGTATTTTTAGTAGAGACGGGGTTTCACCATGTTAGCCAGGATAGTCTCCACCTCCTGACCTTGTGATCCACCTGCCTCAGCCTCCCAAAGTGCTGGGATTACAGGCATGAGCCACTGCGCCTGGCTAAATCTCTAGTATTTCAAGGAGCTTGTTATCCTAACCTGAGAGGTTCACTCCTTTGAGGGTTTTTTTTTGAGACAGGGTCTCACTCTGTCATGCAGTGGCATGATCACTGTAACCTCCAACTCCTGGGCTCAAGTGATCCTCCGGCGTCAGTCTCCCAAGTAGCTGGCACTACAGGCACATGCCACCACGCCCAGTTAATTTTTATTTATTTTAATTAATTATTTATTTATTTTTTGAGACAGAGTCTCGCTCTGTCACCAGGCTAACGTGCAGTGGTGTGATCTCGGCTCACAGTAGCCTCTGCTTTCCGGGTTCAAGTGATTCTCCTGCCTCAGTCTCCCCAGCAGCTGGGATTACAGGCACTTGCCACTACGCCCAGCTAATTTTTGTATTTTTAGTAGAGATGGGGTTTCACCATGTTGGCCAGGCTGGTCTCAAACTCCTGACCTAAGGGGATCCACCCACCTTAGCCTCCCAAAGTGCTGGGATTACAGGTGTGAGCTACCGCACCCGGCCTCAGCTAATTTTCAAATTTTTGTATAGAGACCAGGTTTCTCTGTGTTGCCCAGGCTGATCTCAAATTCTTGGCCTCAAGTGATTGATTGTCCCCACTAGCTTCCCGAAGTGCTGGGATTACAGGTGTGAGCCTCCAAGCCAGCCAGTGCTTTGAGTTTTCAAACTTTTTGTTTTGATGTCCCTGTTAAGATGCAAATGCAGGCAGGGTTCAACAGCTCACAGCTGTAATCCCAGCACTTTGGGAGCCCGAGGTGGGCAGATCACGAGGTCAGGAGTTCAAGACCAGCCTGACCAACATGGTGAAACCCATCTCTACTTAAAATACAAAAATTACTCAGGTGTGGTGGCATGTGCCTGTAATCCCAGCTACTCAGGAGGCTGAGTCAGGAGGATCACCTGAACCCAGGAGGCAGAGGCTGGAGTAAGCCGAGATCGCACCACTGCACTGCAGCCTGGGCAACAGAGCAAGACTTCGTCTCAAAAAAAAAAAACCAAAAACAACAACAAAAAAAGCACATGCTGTGTATAGGGCTGAGACTGTAACTTAGAAGTGATCAGCTCATTTCTTAGCAAGAATTCGCTATCAGTTCCAGCCAGCTCAGCAGGAGAAGCCTGTGGGAAGAAGATCCAGGAAAAGCATTTTAGAGATGGAGAATGGGCAGAGGCCTTGGGAATTATGAGCAGCAAGCTGGCAGGAGGCATGAAAGAGCCAGAGACAAATCTCTGTGTAGCAATGAGGCCTGGTCCCACAACACAGGGTTAGTGTAGGCAGCAGAAACCCAAGCTCATCCTAACTTCCTGTAAATCTTTCTTCTCTGCTAACCCAGTTCTTACAAGGCAAAGTCATCTGGGGCACAGCCAGAGGGACATATGGAAGGTTCAGAGGATTAGCAGAGTACCTGTGATGTTCCGAGCTATGGCTACGGTCTCCCAGAGTAAGGAGGCCAATGTCCTGGGCTTGTCTCCAGGCCAGTTTGCTGTTCTCACCAGAAAATCTATCCCACAGCTCTGAACTGGTTGCCTGACTCCAGCCAACCATCTAAAAATTTCATGACCCTGTTCACAAGGGTCTGGAAGGGGAATGTGGGGAAGAGTCCCTGCAAACTCACCCAGATTGGCAACAGATCCTTGCCTATGTGGGGGCAGAGGACGTCTTACCATGAGGATAGCATAGTGCTTGTTCTATGCTGAAATTGTATTTGTTTATTTATTTTTCTGAGACAGAGTCTTGCTCTGTCACCCAAACTGGAGTGCAGTGGCATGAACTCTGCAACCTCCCAGGTTCAAGCCATTCTCGTGCCTCAGCCTCCCGAGTAACTGGGATTACAGGTGCACACCACCATGCACAGCTAATTTTTCTTTTCTTTTCTTTTCTTTTTTATTTATGTATTTATTTCTAGCAAAGACACGATTTTACCATGTTGGCCAGGCTGGTCTTGAACTCCTGACCTCAGGGGATTCACCTGCCTTGGCCTCCCAAAGTGTTGGGATTACAAGCGTGAGCCACTGTACCCAGCCTGAAATTGTTCTTTTTAATGTTTATATGGGTAGAAATGGCTTCCTTGTGCCCTGATCCCTGGAGAGAAAGAAGGGTAGAGTCTGATGTCTTCTGCAGAATTAAGCCTGTGAACACATGACTGCCAGTGGATATCCCCGGGGGCACACAGAAGTTTCAGAGGAATACACACACTGCCCATACCCAACAGAGAGTGTTATACCTTAGGGAAGATGCTTTGTACAAGCAGCCATGAAATCTCCGAAGGAGATCCTGGGAGACTATATATAAACCAGAGTGGCAGCACAGTGGAGTGGTGAAAATCACAACTGCAGGTATTAAAGATGCTAATACCAGAAGGATGCCTTCCCTTCTTCCACCATGTGGGGACACAGCAGGAAGGTGCCATCTATAAATCAGAGAAGTAACAGCTGGGTAACTCTGAGCAAGTCCTTAACCTCTCTGGCCTGCAGTTTCCTTTTCCTCATCCATAAAATTCAGACAATAGTAGTTCTTAGCTCACAGGGTTGTTGTAAGGATTAAATGAATTAATATTTAAAAATACTTAGAGGCCAGGCGCAGTGACCTGTAATCCCAGCACTTTGGGAGGCTGAGGCGGGCAGATCACTGGAGGTCAGGAGTTCAAGACCACCCTAGCCAACATAGTGAAACCCCATCTAAAAAACTACTACTGTAGTTTTAGTACTACCGTACTAAAAAACTACAGAAATTAGCCGGGCATGGTGGTGCATGCCTGTAGTCCCAGCTACTCAAGAGGCTAAGGTAGGAAAATTGCTTGAATCCGGGAGGCGGAGGTTGCAGTGAGCCGAGATCACACCACCACACTTCAGCCTGAGCGACAGAGCAACATTCCATCTCAAAATAAATAAATAAATAAAATAAAAGCACTTAGAACAGTGTCTGTCACACAACAGGAACTATTTAAGTGTTATGTTTAAAAAGTGGCAAGAGGCCGGGCATGGTGACTCATGCCTGTAATCCCAGCACATTGGGAGGCTAAGGTGGGTGGATCACCTGAGGTCAGGAGCTCAAGATCAGCCTGGTCAACATGGTGAAACCCCGCCTCTACTAAAAATACCAAAAAAATAAAAAATAAAAAAAATAAAAATTAGCCAGGCATGATGGCACATATCTGTAATCCCAGCTACTCAGGAGGCTGAGGCAGAAGAATCATCCAAACCAGAAGGCAGAGGTTGCAGTGAGCTGAGATCATGCCACTGCACTCCAGCCTGGGTGACAGAGCCAGACTCTGGTCTTCCAAAAAAAAAAAAAAGGTGGCATGATCAAATCTCCGGGCTGGAGACCTCAGTTGGTTCCATGATTCACCCAGTGTCCTAAGGAGGTCTTCCGTCGGCTCTGTTCTGCACTTACCCTCTCAGCATACTGGCATGAGGAGGTTGGAAGATGCCTGGACAGCTTTCTCCACCAGCACTAGGCAGGGACCCCTTCTCTACGCTGCGTCTTGGCCATGTGCATGCCCAGGGCCATGGCCAAGCCAGAACCAACAATGGAGAGCTCCACCCAGGGCTTGGACCAGAAATGGGCATCCCTCAATTCAAGCCCCGCAGGTCCTTTCCAGGCTCCATGGCTATACTGTCACCAAATGTTGCACCTCAACCTGTCCATCATGAGTGCTGTGCACCAAGCCAGGGTTACAGAACACAAGGAAAAGCTATACTTGAGAAAGGTAGGAAGAGGTTTGCTGCAAATCACTGATATGGGGCAGATGGATTCACACAGGAGAAAAGGTATACAAGTTTACTTCATATGTATGAAACTGCTCACACAGGGTTGACAAGAATTGCATGCCAGGTTCTGGACGGAAATATAGGTATTTATAAGCATTAATATAATAAAATAGATTACATAATATGTTATATAATATCATTAATTAAATATAAGCATTAATCAGGCTGCACTTTGGCCCACTTCCTTGCTGCTAAAAGTCACTAGATACTGAAGATTTGTATCCTCTCTGTTTCTCTAGATGGGATCTCTGATGTTAGAATCAATCATAAGGCTTTTGTTTAAGGATTGCTTAAAATGTTTTTTAGACCCCTAATTCTAACCAATTTGAAGACCCCCCACAGAGGAAGAGGATCAGTATGAGCGAATAGCTGCTTCATCTCCCTGTCCCATGATATCACTCTACACTCTTCTACCAACTGAAGACCTCCACACTGGCCCACTCCAAAACCCTTAACAACCCTAGCTCCAAATTCCTCCTGGAGATGGGTTTGAGTTTTTCTCCCATCTCCTTGTTCAGTGACCCTGTGATTAAACCTCTTTCTCTGCTCCAATCGGGTGTCTCGGTATATTGACTTGCTGTGGGCATTGGGCAACAAACCTATTATGGTTACGTGTATACAAGGGAGCCTTCAGAATGAAGACCCAGCTTCCCAATGAGATACAAAAGCTTTGATACCATCTTGAGGCTACAGAAAAAAAAAACGGAGGCTTGGATCTTTGTACAGCAGGTTATGGGAGTGAGGAGAAGGAGAATTCTGTTGAGGGGCAATAAATGATTACTGGGGAAAATGATAGGATGGACACTAGAAATTAACTTGTAAATAGTTTTCATTGCAATAATAAATGAGTCTGAAAGACAGGTATTATCTTGTGAAAGGGTCTGTTCATGTGTGGTTACATTCTTGGTCTTCCAAAGAGGGAAAGAAAACGATTGTTCTGCTTGGTAAGACCGATCTCAGGCAGATAAAGGAAATTCTTTGGTAGAGATGGGGGAGTGAGGGGGGAAGGTCGGAAGATCAAAGAGACCTTGAGGATTCTTCAGTGTGGCATGTCAGTGGGCCATATTGTGGGGTGTTGGTTTCTGAGCCCCACCATAGAGAAACTAGCAGGTGGCAGGAAGAAGGAAGGATCACGTAAGAGGAAACCAAACACACAAGGAAAAAAGTAAAAAGCTGAAGTAAGTATAAGGAAACTTTTTTTGTCTCTCTATTTTTGGCCAAGTGAAAAAAACAAACACAAGAGAATAAACCCAGCGACTAGAATCAGACACAGCCAGTGGAGGGAGGGAACAAAGGCGAGCTGCAGAACTGCAAATCCATGCTAATTAGCTCACCCTTCCTCCTGTGCTGGGCTGCACCCAGGGCCCGAGAGCCATTTGTACCATGGCCTAATAATGATTTCATTTCACAGACTTCCTCCCACTTTTTTTTTTTTCTTACAAAGTCCATCACAATTCTGTTTTGGGAAGTAGAAACAGCATCTATCTTTAGACAAGTTAAATGCCAAAAGAACTCAGATAAGCATATCTGAGAAGTAAAGAATAGTTGGTGTGACCAGGACAAATCTCAAATCACAAATATTCGAAATTCTTCTTTGTGCCTTGGAGAGAGAAGTGCCTTTGTTTGCTGAATTGGCTCACAGAACCACTTGGCCTTTGTCCTGTTGTGTAGGACACAGGACGGGGAGCAGAAGCCAAAGGGAGGCAAAATATTTGTCAAGTGCCTACTATGATATCAGGCATTCTGCAAGATGTTAGAAATGCCTCTGCCCTCTGGATGCTAACACTTTTTAAAAAACATTTTTAAAATTGTGGTAAAAATACCCACAAGATAAAATTTGCCATCTTAACCACTTTTAAGTCTACTGTGCCTTTGTGTTAAGAGTGTACACATTGTTGGACCAGCAATCTCCGAAATTTTCCATCTTGCAAAACTGAAGGTTTGTACCCATTAAACAACTCTCATTTCTCCCTCCTCCCCCAGCTTCTGGCAACCACCATTCTACTTTCTGTTCCTAAGAATTGACCATTCTAGATACCTCACATGAGTGTAATCACACTCATAAATTAGTCTCATAAATAAGTCTGAAAGACAGGCATTATCTTGTGAAAGGGTCTGTTCATCTGTGGTTACATTCTTGGTCTTCCGGAGAGGGGAAGAAAATGATTGTTCTCCTTGGTAAGACTGATCCCAGACAGATAAAGGAGCTTCAATTTCTTTGGTAGAGATGGGGAGTGAGGAGGAAGGTCGGAAGGTCAGAGAGATCTTGAGGTATTTGTCTTGTTGTGACTGGCTTATTTCACTCAGCATCATGTTCTCAAGGTTCATCCATGTTGTAGCCTGTGTCAGAATTTCCTTCCTTTTTAAGACCGAATAATAATCCATTGTATGCACATATCACATTTTATTTATCCACTGGAAACCACCTTTACAAAAATTATGACAGTGAAGGAAATCTAGCATAACTAACTACATCTTGCTTTTAACCTCACAGGCTAACTTGCTCATTCCAAGCTAATTATGGGAGGAATTTAGTTCATAGTTTAACTTCAAAACAAAGATGATGACACTTCCTTCCTGAACTCACCCCCTCTACTTGCTCAGGAACCAAAACCACTTTCGTATAACGAACATAAGTCCATAAGGTTAGAATGGTGACGGGGTCTGAATACTGCTAAGATATACACATAGTTAAACTCTAACCAGTCATTGTTTTATAACTTGCCTTTAAAAACTACTTACTACTCAGAAGTCATGTAGCGAATGGTAACGAGATTTATAACTTTCCCTATTGTCCCTATAGATAACATCATTATTATAAAACCTAAGAATGGTATTTGAGATATTTTTCAGACCTTATATTCCATATGGACCGACTAGCACCACCCAGACCCGTAACCTGCACCCGAGAACTGACTCAGTGCAAGAAAACACCTTCAAGCCCCTATGATTTCATCCCAGCCCAACCAATCAGCATTCCCCATTCCCTAACCCCTGCCTGCCAAACTATCCTCGAAAAACCCTAGTCCTCACATTCTTGGGGAGGTGGATTTGAGAATTATCTTCTGTCCTTCCACTTGGCTGGCCCCGCACTTATTAAACTCTTTGCTGCAAAACCTGCTTTTTTGCATTGGCTTTTCTGGGCAGCAGGCAAGAAGGACCCGGCTGGGCGATTACACATTCACCTGTCATTGGACACTTAGTTTGCTTCCGCCTCTTGGCTATTGTGCATAGTGCTGCAATGAACACAGGGGTACAAGTGTTTCTTCAAACCAACACTCTTTCAAGGAGCCTATCCCATCATATTTTGTTTTGTTTTGTTTTTTTGAGACAGAGTTTCACTCTTGTCATCCAGGCTGGAGTGCCATGGCGCAATCTTGGCTCACTGCAACATCTGCCTCTCGGGTTCAAGCAGCTCGCCTGCCTCAGCCTCCCGAGTAGTTGGGATTACAGATGCCCACCACCACACCCGGTTAATTTTTGTATTTTTAGTAGAGACAAGGTTTTGCCATGTTGGCCAGGCTGGTCTCGAACTCCTGACTTCAGGTGATCTGACTGCCTCAGCCTCCCAAAGTGTAGGGATTACAGACGCGAGCCACTGTGCCCAAGCTGTCCCATCATATTTGGATGATTTATTTGCCCATCAATTGGCTCAGCTAGATTTTTAGTTGCACAGGGATCTGTTTTATTTATCTTTGTGTCCCCACTTCCTGTACAGTGTGAGCACGTGGTAGGAACTCAATACATATTTGTATTTGTTGAACAAAATAATTTATTTTTACATGTCTTAGTCACTACTGTTGCAGCTGGCTGTTTTACATATTTTAATAAATAAGTTTTACAATTTTAATGAATGCTATTTTGATTATATTTATATACTAAGCTAGTTTATATAAAGGAATTCATATAAAAAATATCTAAATCTCAATCAAAATTCACTTTCTAGATGAAATGCCATTGACAATTCCTTCCCACTTATTTTGCTTAAAATCAACTATTGTGGCTCTTATTCCTGTCTTTTTATCCTCTCATTTTCTCAAGTCATGGTACTGCATAGATCCTGAGGGCACTCAATAGGGGGTCTCCTCGGTTCATGGGACCTCTTGTTGAATAAAGCCAGGTACGGGCCCAGAGTTTGGTTTGCTCAGCTGAAAATCTTTGTTTGAGTTATTTTCTGTGAAGAGCCACAGGATGAAAAAGGCACAGCCCTATCATTGGAGGAACTCACAGTCCTGTGGCTATCTGGCTAGTAAGAGGCCTCCATTTTTTCGGGTGCAGAAAATAGTATTTACCTCCATTCCCCATTCCCCAGGTGACAAACACAGACACAAATATAGTGTTTACCAAGCATAAGGACCTGAAAGATACTGTAGAAATTCTGTAGCATTGTGTTTGGTGATAATTACTACATGAAGTATCGGCAGTAGTAGAAGCTAGTTCTGTAATCCTTTACAAAATAGACATTGGAATTATGATTTCTGGTCAAGGTAGCATTGTTGAACCTTTGAGGCACTCGCTCAGCTCTAAGCACAAAGCAATGATTACTAAAATATAAAAGAGAAAAATTAAAAGACACAGTTTTCTCCAAATAAAACTTTTTTTTTTTTTTCTTTTGAGACAGAGACTCACTCTGTTGCCCAGGCTTGAGTGCAGTGGCATGATCTCGGCTCACTGCAACCTCCACCTCCCAGTTTCAAGCGATTCTCCTGCCTCAGCCTCCCGAGTAGCTGGGATAACAGAAGTACGCCACCACGCCGGGCCAATTTATTGTATTTTTAGTAGAGTTGGAGTTTTGCCATGTTGGCCAGGCTAGGCTTGAACACCTGACCTCAGGTGATGTGCCTGCCTCAGCATCCCAAAGTGCTGGGATTACAGGCGTGAGCCACTGCGCCTGGCCCAAATATAAACTTTTCTTTGGACCAGAAATGCAAAGCAATAAATGGGGTTAAAAACATGGGCCGGTTGAGTTCCAGGTCTGAAAGGAGGCAGAGGATGCTAGAATGGGGCTTCTAGACCCCTTAGAGGGGACTAAAAGTGACCTGCACGGAGTGAGGGGAGTGGGTTGTAAGCTGGGTTCACTGCTTGAACCTATGGGCTAGACTGAGAGCCCCTATCCCAGCCAAACAAACTGGCTTGTTAGAGAGGTTAAATAAGCTGCCCACATGTGGTAATAGGCTTTACGTGAAGGAATGATAGGGCAGGAAGAAATGACACAAGACAGGAAATTGGATCAAGCAACTACAGGCCTCCATGACTGAGTCCATGGTATCTCCATCACCACAGCAGAGAAAAAGAAAAGACTAACTCTCCTTCTTTGGATAATGTAATCGTTTATGAAGAATATCAAACAGACTGTCTGAAAATAAAATCAGAATTAAAAAGACAACTCAGGCTGGGCTCAGTGGCTCACATTTGTAATCCTAGAACTTTGGAAGGCTGAGGTGGGAGGATTGCTTGAGCCCAGGAGTTAAAGACCAGCCTGGGCAAGATGGCAAGACTCCCAGATAATCTAAAAATTAGCAGGGTGTGGTGATGTTTGTCTGTAGTCCCAGCTATTCAGGAGGCTGAGACAGAAGGATCCCTTGAGCCAGAAGTTTGAGGCTGCAGTGAGTTATTTTGGTGCCACTGCATTCCAGCCTGGGCAATAGCCTGAGATCCTGTCTCTAAAAAAACAACAATTGTTTGGGCATGGTGGCTCACGCCTGTAATCCCAGCACTTTGGGAGGCTGAGGTGTGTGGATCACTTATGGTTAGGAGTTCGTGACCAGTCTGACTAACATGATGAAACCCCATCTCTACTAAAAAAACCCAAAATTTAGCTAGGTGTGGTGGTGCATTCCTGTAATCCCAGCTACTTGAGGGGGGCTGAGGCAGGAGAATCGCTTGAACCCAGGAGGCGGAGGTTGCAGTGAGTTGAGATCATGTCACTGCACTCCAGCCGGGACAACAAAGCAAAACTCTGTCTTGTATGTTGATTGGTATAAGATCAACATACAAAATTCCACTGTAACCCGACATCGCAGTATTTATCACATACAACATTTACTAGCAAACAAAAGATACCACACTTAATAGCAATATAGTGTCTAGGAATAAATGTAACATGTATATTTGTATATAAAATATTCTTATGGAAAACATTGGAGAAGATTTGAATAAATGTAAACATATGCCTTATTCATGAGTTAGAATACTCATTATCATAAAGACGTCAGTTCTCCCAAAGTTAATATTTAATTTTTAAATATTTAATATTTAATTTCAATGCAACCCCAATTTAAAAAATCCCAACCTGATTATGGAACATGGCATAGTGATTACAAAGTCCAGGTAGAAAACTAAAGAGTCAAAAATTACATGCCTTTGGTAGAAAGTAACAATATACAACTTAAAGTGGCTTAAGCAATAAGAGGTTTATTATTTCAGATTACAGGCTGTCCAGTGATAGGTGACCCCAATATTGGTTACTTCAACAGCACAGCAGCATCATGGGGACCTGGGACCTTTTCATCTTTCTGTTTAGCTAATCTCTGTTTGCTGGTTTCCAGCTTGTCCCCTCAGAGTGACAAGATGGCTGCCACAGTACCAGCCATCACATTTTTCTCCAACTTTGTACAAACATAGGAAGGGCAAGTCTTTTTCTCATGTACCTTTTTCAGTGTGAGGAAAACTTATCCACCCCATCCCAACCCCACTCTAGCACAATTCCACTTGGGTCTCATTGCCAAGACATGCAACACAAGCCCATGCCCAAACCAATCCTAATGGAATGGGATTACTATGACAGGCTTAGACTATGCACTGCGGCAGAGGGCCCATGAATACTTGAAAATAATTGAGGTTAGAAAGGAGAAAGAGGGCTGGGCTCAGTGGCTCATGCCTGTAATCCTAGCACTTTGGGAGGCTGAGGCAGGTGGACCACCTGAGGTCAGGAGTTCGAGACCAGCCTGACCAACATGGTGACACCCCATCTCAACGAAAAATACAAACATTGGCTGGGTGTGGTGGTGGACACCTGTAATCCCAGCTACTTGGGAGGCTGGGGCAGGAGAATCGCTTGAACCCAGGAGGTGGAGGTTGCAGTGAGCCAAGATCATGCCACTGCACTCCAGCCTAGGCAACAACAGTGAAACTCTGTCTAAAAAAAAAAAAAAAAAAAAAAAAAAAAAAAAAAAAAAGAAAAGAAAGGAGAAAGAAATAATATTTGTTGGTCAGATAACCAACCATAATAGCCAAGGCAATTTTGAAAATGAATAAATCATTTTATTTTGCCCTACAAAGTATGAAAATTTAAAACCAGAAGTCGCATAGCAATTCAGTCATGAAAAGATGAACTATTTAATAAATATGTGTTGGAATAATTATATACATATTTCCTATTTCACGTCACAATAAGTTTAAGTTGGTTTAAAGACCTAAACACGAACAGTAAAACTTTATATGTCCAGAAAAAAATACAAGAGATTATGTGTACACCCTTGGGGTAGGGAAGAACTTATTAAATAGAGCATAAAGGTATAAAACATGAAGGAAAATAGGGGTACATTTTACTACTTTAAAAAAGAGATTATCAACAAAAAGAAAGCTCAGACTGAGAGGAGATACTTTGCTAGGCATAAAACCATCCAAGTATTAGTATTCAAAAATCACAAAGAACTCATACGAAGCAATAAACAACTATTTCATACCCATAAATTGGCAAAATTTTTTAAATTCTGAAAATGCCAAAAATTAGCAAAATGTGGAGAAACAGAACTTTTGGAAAGCAAAATGGTACCAGATATTAATACAAATCCTAAGACCTGTAGTTCCTTCCTTAGGTAAATTGTCTAGATTCATGGTTTTCAACCAAGGGTGATTTTGCCCCCCGAGGGAATATTTGGTAATATTTGAAGATATTTTTGGCTGTTAGAGATGAGGAATGCTGCTCAACATCCTTCCTACAGCAAAGAATTATCTAGTCCAAAATGTCAATAATACAAGGTTGACAGACTCTGGCCTAGAAAAACTCACATGGTGTGCACCAGAAGACCAGTATTTAAATGTTAATTGTAGCATTGCTTGTTATAGCAAACACCACTGACAACAAACTAAAAACAACCTTCACATCCTTAAGGCAAGAGGAAGGATAAGTAACCTATATTCAAGCGAGAGAATAATGTACAGAAATTACAAGTAATGGCTTAGTTCTTTGGGCTGCAATATAAATACATCTAAAAAATAATAATGAATAAAAAACATGGCAGAATATCATATACAGCATAATATAGTTTCCCTTTATACTTTACAAATGCAAAACAATACTCTATTGTTTATGAATATATATGTATAATATAAAAGTATAAAAGTATGCATGGGAATCACGCACACAATTATCTGCAACTTCCACATAATAGTTACTTTTGTGAAAAGAGGGAAGGAGAAGAGTAGAGAAATGAATGTGATCGGTGGTAGGTAAGGGGCCTCAAATGTATTGTAAGCCTTTTACAAACAAACCCTAAAGCAAGTAAGTCAAAATTAAGATCTGTTAAGGTAGGTGTTTTACACATAGATGTTTGTTAAACTATTTTTCATAATTTTCTGTTTGCCTGAAATATTTTATAATGAAGATGTTTTGAAATAGTTTAAGAACTGCATTTGCAAGAATGAATATTTCTTATGTGTCTAAGGAGCAGAGAGTTGCTGCAAGGACCCAGTGTTTCTAGAAGACACAGCGCCACTCCAAAAGAAGTTAGAGAAGGGAAAAGTGACCTATAGGTAAAGAAGAGTCTATTCATAGAAACACCCTCTCCCAGGGATTCCTGGTAGGAAGAGAATTGGCTTTCCTGCTGTGTGAGTGATTGGTAGGCTAAGCCTCTGTCCATGGTCCTATCCCTCTGCCTCAAAACAGCCTTCAAGGAAGGAATTTAGAGGAAGGTTCAAGTTTGCCTTGGAGGAAAGCACTGAAGTGTCCTGGATAGAGCTGAGAAATTGAGAGAAGAGGAAACATTTTGGATACAGTATTGGGAAAGAAGTTTCTATTCTCTGCAGTAGGAGCCAGCAGCAGAAAGGATCCTGCGGGACAGCCATTCTGTGTAGTGATGAACAGCTTCAATTGGTGGAGAGACCTCCACTTGCACTGAGGCCTGCTTGGGAATAACGATACTGTCTTCTCTCTGGCATTTCATATTTTCAACAGAGGCCTTCTCATTTCTAATGCTTTTCATCATTTCTCTCCAATACTCCTGTAAGACCAGTCAATAATCATCTTTGCTTTTTACAGAGATGAGGAGACACTAGCAAAGCTTCTCCAAAGACTTGGAGTCTTTCTATTAACCAATATTTTGACCTAAGCCACTGGGGATACATAAACAGTGAAAGTAACTCAACTGAGAAGGATCTTTTATGAGCCTCCTAGAGTAATCGCCCATCTTTTAAAAAGAAACAACATTTCTTGAGATCCCAGGAGGTGTCTGGCACTACACAAAGTGATATGAGCATGAGAGTGCAGAACATAATGTTTGGGAACATAGTGTTCCTCTGGGGACTAAAAAATTAATGCAGATTCAAAACTGTTAAAAAAAAAAAAAGACAAGGGTTGGTTGTAATAAATTACAGGAAGACAAAGTGAAAAGTGTAGGGGCAAAAACCCCAAGCATCATGGGAAACTAGGGAGCACAAAAGCAGAATATGATGAGCCAATTAACCTTAGGACAGTACAGACTCTCAGTAAAGGCAGCATACAAGAGACTTGGCCTGTGAAGGCAATTTTGCAGACTCAGTTACTTGTACACATAGACAATCAATAGATGTTCCTGATGGCCCACTGGCATCTATATATTTATATATAAATATATATTATATATTATATATTATATATATATTTATATATATATGTATATATATATTTGCTTGCAGTAAATGAAGCCCAAGCCACCCTGCATATAATAAAGTATTTAGGAAGAAAATAAGTGGGTTGGCAAACTTTTAATGTACATAACTGGAGACCTAGTTCTGGAAAGCAGCTCTAATGGAAATAGGAGCAATTGGGTTTATAGATGCTGATTTTTATCAGCAACCAGAAAGTGTGCTGAAAGCTCCATTTGGCCTACTTATAGTTCCCCGGGTAAGTTAGTGGGGGAAATTTCACTAGATTATGTGTTATATATCAGGAGAGGAAATACAGCAGTGCACGAACACTGTGTCACACAGGTAAGACGGTCTCCTCATAGAAGGTATCTTCGTGGAGATCACTTCATAGAAATGTGTACTCTGGTCTAGGACAGTGTTGCCCCACCATGGTGATGGAAGGTACTTGGTAACATGGGAACCTGCCTGTTCCTCAGACTGAGCTTTCCCCACCACCCCAGTATACTGTATTTCCTATTTTAACAACTTCAACCCTGCTAACCTATCAATAATAGGGAAGTCAGACTTATATGTTGATGGTCAGCTTCTAATTTGGTCTCCCTCCTGGTCACCTCAACTTCATTCACTTTTATGCTTAACGCTCCCCTCCCCACTTTCCCTCCTCCTCCTTTCCCCCTCCCCTCTTCTCCCCTCCTCCCTCCCCTCCCCCTCCTCTCCTTCCCCCCCCCCCCCCACCCCTTCCTCTTTCTCTCTCTCTTTCTCTCTTTCTTTTTCTGAGACAAGGTCTCACTCTATCTCCCAGGCTGGAGTGCAGTGGCACAAACACAGCTCACAGCAGCCTTGACCTCTTAAGCTTAGGTCATCCTCCCACCTCAGCCTCCCAAGTAGCTAGGACTGCAGGTGTGCACCACTATGCCCAGCTAATTTTTTGTATTTTTTTTTTTTGGAGACAGAGTCTCACTCTGTCGCCCAGGCTGGAGTGCAATGGCACAATCTCAGCTCCTGGCAACTTCTGCCTCCCAGGTTCAAGCCATTCTCCTGCCTCAGCCTCCCGAGTAGCTGGGACTACAGGTGCACGCTGCCACGCCTGGCTAATTTTTTGTATTTTTTAGTAGAGATGGGGTTTCACCGTGTTGCCCAGGCTGGTCTCAAACTCCTGAGCTCAGGCAATCCACCCTCCTCGGCCTCCCAAAGTGCTGGGATTATAGGCGTGAGCCACCATGCCCAGCCAATGCTTCGTGTTTTCTAGTACTATAGTCTTATGCTAAGATTTAAAAGATCTAGAAAATTTTATTCCACTGGAGAAAGGAAGGAATTAGGCAGTCACTTCCACATGAATATCTAATAGGCATCTCAAACACAACATGGTTAGAAGAGTACTCCTGATTCTTTTTTTTTTCTTTTTTTTTTTTGAGACGGAGTCTCGCTCTGTCGCCCAGGCTGGAGTGCAGTGGCCGGATCTCACTCAGCTCACTGCAAGCTCCGCCTCCCGGCTTTACGCCATTCTCCTGCCTCAGCCTCCCGAGTAGCTGGGACTACAGGCACCCGCCACCATGCCCAGCTAATTTTTTGTATTTTTAGTAGAGACGGGGTTTCACCGTGTTAGCCAGGATGGTCTCAATCTCCTGACCTCGTGATCCGCCCGTCTCGGCCTCCCAAAGTGCTAGGATTACAGGCTTGAGCCACCGCGCCCGGCCTATCCTGATTCTTTCCCTTAACCTTCTTGTATCAAATAACAAGATTTAAACAAATAGTTTTACTTCTTTTCATAAACAAGATGTTTGGCAATAGATGATTTCTGGTGTTGACCCAGCTGCTCATCTATACTACCCAGGAATCAGGTAAATTTTTTTCCTACTTTATCATATTTAATGTATTGGTCTTTAATCTTCATGTCTTTTGTCTTATAGTGAGATGATGGCTGCCATAGTTCCAGCTATTGCGATGGTATTCCAGACAGCCACATCTATCCCCAGAGGCTTTCACTTAGGGCTTATTAGCCAGAAATGAGTCACCCCCAACTGCAAAGGAGATGAGGGAATTGAGTATCTAACAAAAGGGCAAGAGATTATTATGACTGAATGACAGCAATCATAATTCATCACTTAAAGCTGGACATACTGTCATCCTAAACAAAGTCAGGGTTGTGTTAGCAAGGAGGAAGAAAGGAACAGCTATTCGGGAGGGAGTTATCAGGGTCTTCCACACTTCTTGTTTCCAGCCCACCTGTCTCACTAAATGGCATCACCATCCACCCAGTGCCTGAGCTGATAACAGAGGACATATCTTTGGTTCCTTTTTCTTATATCTTACATACAAACCATCAGAAAGTCCCATTGACTCTGCCTTCCACACGCACCCTGTACACCCAACGCTCCTCATCTTTACTGCTAGTATCCTAGACCAAGTCGCCATTGTTGGCCTGAATTCCTGCAATTGCTTGCTAATCATCTCTGGACTTCCACCCTTGCTCTCTACAATTCATTGACCAAACAGAAAATCACTTCCTTGCTTAAAACCTTCTGAGAGCTTCCCATCTCACTTAAAATCCAAATTCCTTACCATGGCCAGCCATGCCTAAATGATCTAGGTCCTGTGCACTTGTCCAACTTAATCTCGTACCACTTTTGCGTTTGCCACTGAGTTCCAGCCACCTAGGCCCTCTCTCTCTTTCTCAAACTCAAATTTCTTGCCATCTTGAGGATGTTGGAACCAGCTGTTCTCTCCATGTAGAGTGCTCTTCATTCTGATCTTTTCATGACCAGGTCCTCCCTGTCATTGAGATCACTCTTCAAATGTCACCACTTCAGACAGGTCTTCCCCTGCCACCCAGTCTAAAATAGCCACCTTGTCATCTACCACTTCACTCTATTGTATTGCTCTGCATTGCTATCACTGTCTAACCTTTCATAGTCTAACACATCATATTTACCTCTTTATATATCATGTAATGAAATGTAAGTGTTTCCTCATTTTCCAACTCCCCTACACTAGAATATAAGCTCCATGAGAGCTGGGACCTCATCCGCTGTGTTCGCTGTTGTATTCCTAGCACCCAGATGAAGGCACATGGTAGGTTCTCATCAAAGATTTCTGAATGATTGAATAAATGAAGGGAAAAATTTTTAAGTAGAAATATTAAGAATAAAAATAATATCTGTAACATATTACCAGCATCTTTGAGTTATTATTATTAATATTTTTCAAGACAGGGTCTCGCTCTGTCACCGAGGCTGGAGCGCAGTGGTGCCCTCTCAGCTCACTGCAGCCTTGACGAACCTCCCAGGCTCAGGCAATCCTCCTGCCTCAGTCTCCCAAGTAGCTGTGACCACAGGCATGCATCGCCACACCCAGCTATTGTTTATATTTTTTTGTAGAGACAGGGTTTTGCTGTGTTGCCCAGGCTGGTCTCAAACTCCTGGGCTCAAACGATCTGCTAGCCTCGGCCTCCCAAAATGTTGGGATTACAGGCGTGAGCCTCCATGCCTTTAATTCTTTATAGAGCAAAATTTCTTTGCTAGTTAAAGAACATACAATGTGTTGTGCTTTAAGACATCATAATGAATAAGCAACATTAACATCTTTTACCCTACCTCTTTCCTCCTGTGTCCTCCTTTCCGAAGGTAAACACACCACTTATACCCCAATTGTATCACTCTTTCAGCGCAGGTATCAAATGACTTATTTCTCTTTGCCTAGTAATGTGGTAACATTTTCTCACTCTTTTCCAAAGGTCTGGGACAACTGAAAAGAAACATCTGGGGACTGTCCTCCCTCCTTCCATTTTTGGCCAGGATTTTAAGAAGGGGGAAACCTAAATATTCTGGGAAGATGTGAGAAATATTTAGCCTCTGGAACATTTTGCCTTTTTCTTAGCTTTTTCATATTTTTATATATGTTCTTTCCAAAGGCTAAAACCATCTCTACTCCCTTGACTGGAATTTTAGATTTTTCATCAGGCTGTTCTCCAGGTAAAATGACAAAATCAGAAAAATTAATAGATCCTCTTCCTTTCTATGATCCTCTCAGCCTTTTCCAGACCTTTCCAATCCCAAGGTGACCCTCTGCGGGCCCAGGCTTCTGGATCAGTGGTTAGCTGGGCCCATGGACTCAGCCTGTGTTCTAGACTTTAGTACATCTGGAAGGTGATGGTACATTGAAACCATGCAGCAAAAACTTGGGAAGTTTGAATCCGTAGCAAGGGCTCAGCATGCTAGTGATGCTGATCCGCATACTCCAAAATGCCTGTTGGGCAACATCCTCCAGTCCTGCCCATAAATAACACACACAGGCCAGGCACGGTGGCTCACGCCTGTAATCCCAACACTTTGGGAGTCCGAGGTGGGTGGATCACTTAAGGCCAGGAGTTTGAGACCAGCCTGGCCAACATGGTGAAACCCTCTCTCTACTAAAAACACAAAAATTAGCAGGGTGTGGTGGCGCACACCTGTAATCCAGCTACTTGGGAGGCTGAGGAACAAGAATTGCTTGAACTGGGGCAGTGGAGGCTGCAAGTCACACCACTGCACTCCAGGCCGGGTGACACAGTGAGCGAGACTCTGTCTCAAAAATAAATAAATAAAAATAAATAACATCTGGCTGACACGGTGAAACCCCGTCCCTACTAAAAAAAATACAAAAACAAAACAAAAAACTAGCCGGGTGAGGTGGTGGGCGCCTGTGGTCCCAGCTACTGAGGCAGGAGAATGGCGTAAACCCGTAAACCCGGCAGGCGGAACTTGCAGTGAGCCGAGATCCGGCTCCTGCACTCCAGCCTGGGTGACAGAGCGAGACTCCGTCTCAAAAAAAAAAAAATAAATAAATAAAAATAAAATAAAATAAATAAATAACACACATAGAATGCCTTGGGTTTTAAACTTCTAGACTTGCCTATAGAAAACAAAAGTATTGGCCAGGTGTGGTGGCTCACGTCTGTAATCCCAGCACTTTGGGAGGCCGAGGTGGGTGGATCACGAGGTCAGGAGATCGAGACCATCCTGGCTAACACGGTGAAACCCCGTCTCTACTAAAAATACACAAAATTAGCCACGTGTGGTGGCGGGCGCCTGTAGTCCCAGCTACTCGGGAGGCTGAGGCAGGAGAATGGCATGAACACAGGAGGCGAAAGTTGCAGTGAGCCAACATTGCGCCACTGCACTCCAGCCTGGGCGACAGAGTGAGACTCCTTCTCAAAAAAAAAAAAAGAAAACAAATGTTTCCCATCTTCATATATCTTCAGTGACTACATTAAAAATGGGTGTAAATGCCTCTTCTGTATTCACCAAAACCTTAGCCTCTGTCCGTTCCTCACCTGCCACCACCATCTCCTCCACCACACACCCCCACACCTAGCTCCAAGCCTCAACAGTACTACTCAGACATCCACAGACTCTTAAAAACATATGTCCCAAATCAGCCTTGGAAGCATTTTAAATCATGCATTAATAAAAAAAAAATATGGGGGTGAGTGCCTCCCAAAATATATATAGTAAGGCTGGGCGTGGGGGCTCATGCCCGTAATCCCAGCACTTTGGGAGACCAAGGTGGGAAGATTGCTTGAGGGCAGGACTTTGAGACCAGCCTGGAAAACATAGCAAGACCCCATCTCTACAAAAAATAAACAAAATTAGCCAGCCGTGGTGGCGCACACCTGTAGTCCTAACTACTCTGGAGGCTGAAGCAAGAAGATTGCTTGAGCCCAGGAGTTTGAGGCTGCAGTGAGCTATGATCTTGACACTGCACTCCAGGCTGGGCAACAGAGTGAGAACCTGTCTCTAAAATAATAATAATAATAATAATACACATACAGACAGGTATATTAAAAATAAACATATGTTTAAAAATACAAAAAAAGGGAAGGAAATACAAAATTAAATTCTTTGGTTTAATACTGCTACTCGTCTGTTTCTAGATTGTATCTCAGGTTAACTGGGTAACTATTTCCTTATGGTAAGCAGAGTTCTTAAGATAGCTGCCCAGGATTTCCCATCCCCTGGTTATTTTGTGAAACAATAATCTAGGTACAGCTGCAATAGGATTTTGCAGATGTAATTTAAGTTCCAAATTAGTTTACTTTAAAATATGGAGATTATCCCAGTGGGCCTGGTGCAAACCAGTGAGTCCTTTAAAAAAATAGTTTTTCGAGTGGTGGCTCAGGCCTGTAATCCCAGCACTTTGGGAGGCTGAGGTGGGTGGATCACCTGAGGTCAGGAGTTCGAGATCAGCCTGGCCAACATGGCGAAACCCTGTCTCGACTAAAAATACAAACATTAGCTGGGCATAGTGGTGCCCACCTGTAGTCCCAGCTACTCAAGAGGCTGAGGCAGAAGAATTGCTTGAACTCAGGAGGCGGAGGTTGCAGTGAGCCAAGATTGCGCCGCTGCACTCCAGCCTGGGTGACACAGCAAGACTCTGTTTCAGGGGGGGAAAAAAAGTTTTTCTCAGCTGGAAGCAGAAGAGAAAAGTCAAAGAGATTCCAGAGGTGAGAAAGATTCGAGTGATTGCTGGCTTTGAAGGTGAAGATGGGAGAAAGCGCATGAGAAGGAGAATGTGTGAGGCCTCCAGGAGTAGCCAATGGCTCCTGGTTGACAGCGGGAAAGATAAAAAAGCCACAAGGAACTCCGTTCCTCCAGCGATCTGAATGGGCTTGGATGCGGAGTCTTCTCCCGAGCCCCCAGGTAAGAGTCTAGCCTGATGGACACCTTGATTTCTGCCTTACTGGGACCCTAAGCAGAGAAACTAGCCGAGTCCACGTGGACTTCTGACCTAGAGAACTGCAAAACCTATGGAATAAGTGAAATGTTGTTCCAACTCCCTAAATGTGAGGTAATTTGTTACACAACAGCAGAAAACTAATACATCCCTTCAGTTTTCGTATCACTAAATAAAGGTAATAATGTCTGACTATGCCCAAGAAGTGCTCGGAAAACAAATATTAATAAGATTTAATTAATATGTTTTAATTTTAACAGAAAAGAAACGTGTTAAATTATTTCGCAATGTTGTGATTTTTAAATTAATTAGAATACTATTGAGGTTCAATCCAGGGCAATTAGACTGTTAAATCCCAGTTAGGTTTGTTTTCTCCGATTCATTGCAGTTGCAGGGCAGGGCTAACTTTAGAAGCCTCATCATAAAGCTTTAGAGCATGGAATTGTTGTTGCAGAGGGACATTATTTAACTTGCAGCTTTTTCTTTTTCTTTCCTTTTTTTTTTTTTTGTTTTGAGACCGAGTCTTGCTCTGTCACCCAGGTTGGAGTGCAGTGGCACAATCTTGGCTCACTGTAACCTTCTCCTCCCAGATTCAAGCAATTCTCCTGCCTCAGCCTCCCAAGTAGCTAGAATTACAGGTGCCCACCACCACGCCTGGCTAATTTTTGTGTTTTTAATAGAGACAGGGTTTCACCATGTTGGCCAGGCTGGTCTCAAACTCCTGACCTCGTGATCTGCCCGCCTCGGCCTCCCAAAGTGCTGGGATTACAGGCGTGAGCCACTGCACCTGGCCTAACTTGCAACTTTTTCAAGTCATAAAACAATGTGTTGCATTTTGTTGATGTTCTATTGGATACTATATCTAAATGTCAAATATAAGGATTTTTTTTTTCTTAAAGATATTTCCCTTTCTAAAAAATCTTGACCTTCAACTTGGGAATACCTGTTGAAATTTGGCAAGCTATTCCTGATCTTGAGAAAATTATGAAAAGAAGAAGCAAAAGATGATCATACGTATTTTATAAAATTGATCACTGAAATAAAAGAAAACCCCAAAGCTGGGCAAGAATGTTCTGACTACATAATCATTCCCCAGGTAGACCAAGATTCAATGGTGCTGAGCCTGCTAACCCAGATTTATCCTACTGAGAATAGGTAACCAGGAAGTACTCTGATGAACATCAGCTCAGGCCAGAACTAGTTTAAACAAGGTGGTCCGGGGAAGAGATTGTATACAGAGTGAGAACATTCCAATTTATATGCAGACTTTATATACAGGATGAGGAGATGCAAGAAGTATAGCTTGGTAGTTAAAGCTGTATTGGTCCTAGGCAAGTGACTTAAATTCCCCGAGCCTCAGTTTTCTCATGTCTAAATCAAGATAGTTTTTCAGTGTCCTTCGCACAGGACACAGGACATGGAGCCATCAATAAATGAGGGCTGTGTTAGGATCTAGCAACTCATCCTTCAGCCCTTGACCCGGAATCCCAGATAATCCCTATTTTAATGGATGCTAATAGCTCTGCTGGCTGGACCCAAGCATCATGTTCAAAGCAAAAGACTGCAGGCCAGTGTTCAGGCTAGAAGTCTAAAGCAAGTGCTCCCTTAGGACAGGGAGAGACAGAGAGAGTGGGAAAGGCTATGAGAAACCGACTCCCCAGGCAGGAATGGGGCACTTACTAGATTCACAGAAGGAAGGACCTACAGACAAATATTCACAAATAAAAATCTCTTTCTAAAATAATCCAATTTTCTGGCCCAATCAGTTGACAATGACTTGGCCACTGAAGATCATATTTTTCCAACATGGTCCATTTTCTTGGCTTTCCTAAGTCATTAATTATGACCATGTTTTCCCAAATGTGGAAATTCCCCTTGCGCAGATGCAGCCGCTGCTGGCCAACCCTCCTTTCCTGAGAAGTCACTGCAGCACAAAAATATTTTTGTTTTCCCCAATTGCCCACAGGGAAAATTTCCTCACTCTTTTTTCCCCTCCTCCCTTAAAATCCTCTGGCAATTTCCAGGAATCTAAGTAAACCAGAATTACTTAGATCACGAAGGGCCTTTTAGATGTTCTACTTCTAACATGACAAAAAAGAATCTGAAATTTAAATTCAATTATTATTAAACCAATCCCAAGAGTTCCTTTTAATAAATGAAGGCAATGCCACTGAAATCGAAAAACTCCCACTCCTGCCTAAAAATACGGCTCTCGGACTTGAGAGTTTAAATTATAAACAGTGGTAGCCAAAGTGATTAGTGTTATATCTGAATCAAATAACATTATGTGAAACGTGCTTCATACCTTCATACATGGTAAAGCTCTCTACAAGTGTAGGCATTTGGCACCAATGTGGGCACGATATACAACACAGATGATTATTCAAATTGTAAATTTGTATTCAAATTTGTTAGATGAATTACCCCAGTTACCTTGTTCATCTTATGGGTTTATCAAGGTGCCTGGTACAGGGCTTACGACAGTGGAGGACTCTAGGAGATATTTTTTTCTTTTCAGAACATTCATCAAGAAGCATTTCTGTGCCAGAAACTAAATTTAGTTAGTGGGGAAGCGGTGGTAGAGCGATGAATCAGGCTGGGTCTCTGCCCTCAAGGTCTTTAAAATCTAGTAAAAAAAAGCATGATCTCCACACTAGCACAGTGATTTTAGCCAGGGACAATCTCTCCCCTCCCCTCCACCATGGGGACATTTGGCAATGTCTGGAGACATTTGTGATGATCAAAACTGGAAGTGGAGGTACTACTGGCATCTAATGGAAAGAGGTAAGTGCTGCTGTTGAACATCCTATAATGCCCAGGACAGTCCCCCAGAACAAAGAATGACCTGGTCTAAAATGTCAGTGCCAGGGAGCCGTGGTGGCTCAGGCTTGTCGTCCTGGTGCATAAGGAGGTGAGGCTATGCATTTGAGGACAGCCTGGGCAACATAGAAGCCTCTAATCTATACAACAACAACAACAATTAAAAAATTTGGCAGGGCACAGTGGCTCACGCCAGTAATCCTAGCATATTGAGAGGCTGAGGCGGGTGGATCACAAGGTCAGGAGATCAAGACCATCCTGGCCAACATGGTGAAACCCCCACCTCTACTAAAATACAAAAAATTAGCCGGGCATGGTGAATCACTTGAACCCGGGAGGCAAAGGATGCAGTGAGCTGAGATCACGCCACTGTTCTCCAGCCTGGTGACAGAGCAAGAAGACATCTAAAAAAAAAAAAAAAAAGTCAATAGAGTCAAGGTGGAGAAACCCTGAACAAGCTATATTAGCTAGAGCAAAACACTGATTGATTAACTAATTGGTTGATTAGTGTTGTTCCACATGGCAAATGACTTTCACCCAAAGACTCTAGTCATTTTGAATTTGTGTCTGTAACCTATTAAAAGTGTTAAGTATCTTTTGAATACGTGAGTACATTTAGACGGGTGCTGAATAAAGCATAAGATAAAGTGTCACCTGGAAAAATAAATGATAATTTAGAGTGAATTGTTAACCCAAGAGGACAAAAATTTTCTAGCTTGATGCCAAGCATATAGTAACTGCTCAGTGAACATGAACTGAACATATTCAGATAACTTCGCAACACTCATTTGTCAGAAGCTAAAAGAAGAGTCATATCATTAAAGCACTCCTCGTAGTCATACAAACAGTGGTAGCCAAAATGATTAGTGTTGTATCTGAATCAAATAGCATTATGTGAAATGTGCTTTATACGTAGTAAATCCCTATACAAATGCAGGCATTTGGCACCAAAGTAGATACAGTATACAAGACAGATGATGATTCTAATTGTAAAAATGTGTTAGATGAATTACCCAGTTACCTTATTCATCTTATGAGTTTACCAACGTGCCTATAAGTAGTAGCCTTCTTCCTGGAAACTCTTCACTATAGACTGCTGAGAATTGCATATCGTACCATGAAGAGATATAATCATGTAGTTTTATATTATAGCATCCAAAATTTTCACTAACTCAAGTTGGTGCTTCCTCAGTATGCCTTAGTGAATGCTAATGAAGTGTGAAGTTTCAAACATTAAAAAACTGAGGTGGGGCTGGGTGCGGTGGCTCATGCCCATAATCCCAGCACTTTTGGAGGCCGAGGCGGGTGGATCACCTGAGGTCAGGAATTCAAGACCAGCCTGGTCAACATGGTGGAACCCTGTTTCTACTAAAAATACAAAAATTAGCCAGGTGTGGTGGTGGGCGCCTATAATCCCAGCTGCTCAGGAGGCTGAGGCATGAGAACAGCTTGAATTCAGGAGGTGAAGGTTGCAGTGAGCCGAGATGGCACCACTGTACGTCAGCCTGGGCAACAGAGCAAGACTCTGCCTCAAAAAAAAAAAAAAGAAAAAAGAAAAAAGAGGTGGCCACCTCATGAATTTAGGGAAGGAGGAAGTAGTGTTTTGGAAGTAGGGCCTTAAATCCTTTACATACAACGTGGCTTCTCTTTAAATACAGTAACAGTAAAACAAAGTAGCAGTGGCACTGGCTTTAATCTATTGCTAGATACATATAAGCATCAATAGTAAGAGAATGGTTAAGTGCCACTCTTAGTTAAGGATCAATTAAAAGTAAAATTCTATCTTTAAATTAGAACATGTCAGTGGAAAAATATGACTTAATTTACTAAAATTATTTGCACTTTAGTTTTTCAGGAAAAATGGTCAGGTAGTCCAATGTGCTAATACTTTGAGATAAACTGAGCTATTGCATGGAAAATCTGTACTTTTGATTAAGTAATTATCTTCAATTTTGATATAATGGTTACCAAGGAAATATTGGCTTTCTTCTTCCACCTATTTGACCCGTATTTTCTCAACGTAAGTTGGTGACTAAGTCAGGAAATGGCATCTAATTTTGTATTAGCATTAGTCAAATGCAAGTAGAAGGGGGAGATACCATACACATTTTAAAAAGAACAAATAATCTGCCATTTGGATAATCAGTATCAATGTCTGTTGAACTTAACACAGGTAATGTTCTCAATTTTTGCAACATAAAGGACCAAAGTTTCTTTGAGTTTGAAAATTTCTACTTAAACTTTTTGCCCAATTATGAGTTCCACAGTGAAGTTTGTTTAGGAATGAAGAAGGGGAATTTTACTCTTTCCTTTTCATAAAGAAATAATTAAATACATAAAAATGACTTCACCTCAGTAAGAGAAGGAATCTCAGGGTAGGAGTTTCTTCATAAATAACTGGGGTTAAAAGTAACACATTAGGCCAGGTGCAGTGGCACACCCTGTAGTCCCAGCTACTCAGAAGACTGAGGCAGGAGGATGGCTCAAGCCCAGGAGGCAGAGATTGCAGAGCTGAGATGGTGCTACTGCACTCCAGCCTGGGCAGCAGAGCAAGACCTCATCTCAAAAAAAAAAGCAACACATTTAAATAATTACAAGGCCGGGTGCAGTGGCTCACACATATAATCCTAACACTTTGGAAGGCTGAGGCAGGCGGATCGCTTGAGGTCAGGAGTTCCAGAGCAGCCTGGCCAAAAAGGCGAAGCCCTATCTCTTCTAAAAATACAAAAAAATTTTAGCTGGGCATGGTGGCGCACACCTGTAGTCCCAGCTACTTTGGAGGCTGAGGCATGAGAATCACTTGAACCCTGGCAACAGAGGTTGCAGTGAGCTGAGATAGCATCACTATTCTCTAGTCTGGGTGATAGAGGGAGACTCCGTCTCAATTGAAAAAAAAAAATAGGCCGGGCATGGTGGCTCAAGCCTGTAATCCCAGCACTTTGGGAGGCCAAGATGGGCGGATCACGAGGTCAGGAGATTGAGACCATCCTGGATAACACGGTGAAACCTCGTCTCTACTAAAAAATACAAAAAACTAGCCGGGCGTGGTGGTGGGCGCCTGTAGTCCCAGCTACTCGGGAGGCTGAGGCAGGAGAATGGCGTAAACCCGGGAGGCAGAGCTTGCAGTAAGCTGAGATCGGGCCACTGCACTCCAACCTGGGTGACAGAGATAAAATCCATCTCAAAAAAAAAAAAAAAAAAAAAGAAAGAAAAGACTCAGGAAAATATTTCATGTGCTCAGAAAAAGAGGTATAACTAGTAAAAATGGGCCTTGATGTGATATATAAAGGCCTTCTCAGTAGCATCCACCTTCACCTATAATGAAAATACATGCCCTTTTTTCTCCAAGAGAAGTGGGTATGGCTAAGTAAGAATAATATTCTTCAGTGAATATTGAAATAGAGTTTGGGTTGAAGAGGCCAAGAGTTCGACACCAGCCCAGGCAACATAATGAGAACCCATCTCTACAAAATATTTAAAATATTTAAAAATCATCTGGATTGGCATGCATCAGTAGTCCCAGCTACTTAGGAAGCAGGATTGCTTGAGCCCGGGAGTTGGAGGTTACAGTGAGCTAATGATTGTGCTACTGTACTCCAGTCTGGACAACATATTAAGACCCTGTCTCTCTTTTATTTTTAAATGTGAGTTCAATAGAAATTAGCAAATATCTTTATTTTCTTTCTTTTTCTTTTTCTTTTTTTTTTTTTTTGGAGACAGAGTCTTGCTCTCTCACCCAGGCTGGAGTGCAGTGGGGTGATCTCGGCTCACTGCAAGCTCGGCCTCCCAGGTTCACGCCATTCTCCTGCCTCAGCCTCCCGAGTAGCTGGGACTACAGGCATGTGCCACCATGCCCGGCTAATCTTTTGTATTTTTAGTAGAGACGAGGTTTCACCGTGTTAGCCAGGATGGTCTTGATCTCCTGACCTCGTGATCTGCCCACCTCAGCCTCCCAAAGTGCTAGGATTACAGGCGTGAGCCACCACGCTCGGCCTTTATTTTCTTTTATGTGTCAATGATCTAACCCTCAATTCAGCTATATCTAAAACATAAGATATGTTTCCTTGGGCAAATCCTGGACTCAAGGGATTCTCCTGCCTCAGCCTGTCAAAGTGCTGGGATTACAGGTGTGAACCACGCTGCCCAGCCTGAACTCACGTTCTTATCACTGGTTATGGACGGAGAATTCTAATTAATTCCCTTCCTCTCATAACTTTTCAAATAAAACAGACATATAAAAAAGTCAGTTTTGGAGTCTCTCACAATTAGACCATCAACAATAAGATCAGCCTTAGTTGCCAAAGAGTAAGTTGCTTCTTAAAATTCTAAGTTATCTCTCATTTCTACATCTAGAATGATACTCCCCTAACATTGGTGATGGTTATTTTTAGGTGATGGGACATAGGGTTGTTTCTTCTTCTTTGTAATATTTTGTGTTGTTTGAATTTTTTTTATAATTCATGAAAATAATAGTCATTTTTAAAATCTCTCCATTCAATTTAGTTAGAAAAATTTGTAGTTCACAGTCTTATACCTTCTCTATTAGCTAACTAATTTTCAAAATTTGCTTTTAAAAAATTCAACCCCACTTTCGTCATTACAACTCATTTTAAAAGAATCGCCCATTTAGCCAGTGTGGAAAGAAAGGATATCTGACTGTTTTCACAGGACACACTATCTTTTAAATTTTTTCCTTTGTCTATTTTTGTTCTTTGTGTTGTCACATTTAGTTGTTTCAGAATCCTGCTGAACTTCCCAAAGCATTCCGAAGGAATACCATCACATGCAAAATTTAGGTAACTTAGGAACGCTTTGCTCAACTTTGCTTTTCTTTAAAAGAAATTTTTTTTCCATGACACAGCCTCAGGAGGTCCTGACGACATATGTCCTACTTTGCTCAATTTAGTGTTCGTACATGTTGGAATATAGTTTAAGACAAGGTTCCTAGGTAAGATAATCCCAAATTTTCTTTTGTGGCACAGGTGTCAGAGCAACAAAGCAGGATGAATTAGGAATAGACTTGGACAATACTGTGGTGTTGAGGCTTATACATTCTTTACACAGTTCTCCTTTTCAGGGTCTGGCCTTCATGGTGTGATGAACACCACAGACCAGTAAAATCTTCTAAGCGTCTTTCAGTCAATGATTCACTCTCACTGCATCCTGGATTCTGGCTCAATAACAGAAATTTTAAAATAGCTGGTTTTTAAAATTAGTCCGGTGTGGCGGTGTGTGCCTGTCGTTCCAGCTACTCAGGAGGCCAAGGTGGGAGGATGGCTTGAGCCTGGGAGGCAGAGGTTGCAGAGCTGAGATGGTGCCACCGTGCTCCAGCCTGAGCAATAGAGCCAGACATTGTCTTAAAAACAAAACAAAAGAAAACAAAATGGTGATTTTTAAAATGTTGACAGTATTTGATTAGAAATCATTCATACTTTTTTGTTTCTTCTTCTTCTTTGGCATTGTGGTTTTAATGCTATTTGTACTCTATATAAAAGTGGGAAAATGAAAGAGAGTTTGTGTCATTGGAAAATTTCAAGGTCAGGCTGGATGGTTATCCAAGGTCAGGCTGGATGACTATCAGGCATGCTCTAGAAGAGAGAATCCATTTAAAGGAAACTTGACTAGGGAGACCTCTCAAGTTCATCTTTCAATCCTGTGCTCTTGGCCAGGTACAGTAGTTCATGCCTGTCATCCCAGCACTTTGGGAGGCTGAGGTGGGAGTTGCTTGAGCCCAGGAGTTGGAGACCAGCCTGGGCAACATAATGAGACTCTGTCTTTACCAAAAAAAAAAAAAAAAAAAATTTTTTTGTTAATTAACTGGGCATGGTGGCACACATTTGTAGTCTCAGTTATTCAGGGGGCTGAAGTGGGAGGATTGCTTGAGACCAAGAGGTCAAGGCTGCAGCAAGCCATGATTGTGCCACTGCACTTCAACCTGGGCAACAAAGTAAGACTTTGTCTCAAAAAAAAAAATCAATCCATCAATCAATCAAGCCTGTGCTCTGAAGTTTACCCTCTAATCTTATGGTAGTAATGCACTATTTTGGAAGAACAGGAGTCTCTTCTGGCCATTTTCTTCACTTTGTCTTGATTCTGAAGCCTTTGTGTGTGTGCCAGCTCTGAGAATTAAACAGAAGAGGATGGGGCGTGTGGAAAAGTATTCCTAGGAGACTCGGAGCTGTCCAGCAGTTAAAGGAGTTGCACACAATGAGCTCCAGCTAATGAGACTTGTCTCGGCATTTGGAACAGGGATTCAGCGAGGCCATTCTTGACCAGGGAGAGGGGTGTGTATGTATATGTCTACATAGAAGTCTTTGCTTACCCAACCCATTCCCAGTAGGGATTTTTTTTTCCTGATTTACATGTTGCTTTTCTTTTAAAATGGGGGTTAATGGGCTTCTAAATTGTATAGAAAAAAGAGCAAATAATAATGTACAGAGCGAGCTAGAAGGAGAAGAGTTGAAGAGGACAGCAGGCAAAAATAGGACTACTACACTGTACAAGCAGTCTTTCAGTTTGTTAATTGCAAGCTATTTAGCAAACACACACACATTCTATGCAAACATGCCGTATAAGTAGGTGCCACTCTATGACAGCTTCATTATTTACATTTTGCAGTCAGCAGTCATTTTAGCAACCATTTTGGGAAAATAAATGAATGTGTTCTAGTATTAGCTTACAAAGCCGTCACAGCCTTTTTTGGTATAATAAATAAATAAGTAAATAAATAAATAAATAAAGTAGAGTTGGCCTAAAAAGGTTGTTCGGCCTTTTTTCCTTTGCGAGTGACAGATGGATTCGCTTTGACAAATACCCACTTGATTGACGTTCTGAAGAAAGATGTAAAAATCCTTAAGCTTGTTTTTATATTCTTATAAATGGTTCTTATAAATGGTTAAAACCTAGCTGTGTTTTCTTATATTGCCTTATAAGGAGGAACCCATGTTTCCACAGACATCCTAGATTTGAGAGGAGGAATGGAACATGGGGAAACATCTCATCCAGCTTCCATGTGCTATGCAATTCAGTAGTAAGCCAACTTTATAGGTAACACAACTGAATGTGGAGAGGCTAAGTGATAATTTTTCAAGTTATTGAAAATAAAAAATTTAATTAAAAAATTACATTTAAAGTTTCTAAAAGATTTACATATTCATGGTAGAAAATTTGGTAAATATAAAAATATACACAAAAAAAGAAAATTAAAATTATCCTGATGAAACTACTGGTTTTTGTTGTTGTTGTTGCTGTTTGAGACAGAGTCTAGCTCTGTCACCAGGCTGGAGTGCAGTGGTGCAATCTCAGCTCACTGCAACCTACACCTCCTAGGTTCAAGTGGTTCCCCTGCCTCAGCCTCCTGAGTAGCTGGAATTACAGGCACGCGCTGCCACGCCCAGCTAATTTTTGTATTTTTAGTAGAGACAGGGTTTCACCATGTTGGCCAGGCTGGTCTCAATCTCCTGACCTCATGATCCGCCTGCCTCAGACTCCTAAAGTGCTGGGGTTACAGGCGTGAGCCACCGGGACCGGCCGAAACTACTGTTAACATAGTCTCCCAAACACATATGAAATATGTACGTGGTTACATATGTATGTGGCTACATGCATATTTCATGCTCAAAATATTGAGGAGGAAAAAAAGGCAAAGTAAAACAGTTGTTGGCCCATCTTTTCCAAATTGGGAATCACTGTCCACATTTTTTTTTTTTTTTCAGACAGAGTCTCGCTCTGTCACCCAGGTTGGAGTGCAGTGGTGCGATCTTGGCTCACTGCAACCTCCACCTCCCAGGTTCAAGCGATTCTCCTGCCTCAGCCTCCTGAGTAGCTGGGACTACAGGCACCTGCCACCATGCCTGGTTAGTTTTTGTATTTTTAGTAGAGATGGGGTTTCACCATGTTGGCCAGGCTGGTCTCAAACTCCTGACCTCAAGTGATCCACCCTCCTCGGTCTCCCAAAGTGCTGGGATTACAGCCATGAGCCACCGTGCCTAGTCCACTGTACACATATTTTAATCACCTTCTTCAATGCGTCTCCTCTTCCCCTGAGACCAATCTGACGATAAATTGTAAATGGGGTGCCATATCTCCTATTTGAAAAATAGCACCAGGTTTGTAGGTAATTCCTTACCTTTGTTTTCTTCAATAGAGACCCAGGAAATTGTAAAAGAAGTATGATACTGCAAAACACCTTTGTTTTGCGAGATAACTTTGGAGGTGCCGATGTTGACAGCTGTAGTCAGTCACATGCTTACCAGAACAAAGATCCCTACAAAGGGAGAAGTTAACTTTAGCTTTGAAAATCCTTTTATCCTTCATGATTTGATGCCTTTAAATTTGTCACCTGAATGCGATATTAACATAATCGTCTGCATTTCAGCTAATGAATGCACCTGCTTCTAAGACTTTATTTTAGGAGTTTTAATGAGCTCTTCAAAAGAGTTTGCCTGGACTTAGTGCACGGCTAGAAAAATAGCAGCTGTAAGCAACTAACAACACATTCAGTATTTGAATCAAGCTCTGTGAAGTTGTTAAACTTGAGAAGGAGTATCTATCCATCTGTTTGTGATAAGGGAAATGAAAATTGAGATGTGGCTGTGGCATTTGGAAAAAGCACTAAAGTAACTGGGTCTGGCCAAAGAAGGTTATTAGCTGGCCGTATGTATGGATCCCAAGCATATGAATTTAATGTATTGATTTAAGCTAAAATCTAGTTTTCTTGTCTATCTAATAATGGTACCCATTTATAAGCTTGTCAGGATTAAATATCTCATCTGTTATATGCACTCATTAACATTAGATTTTATAATTATGATGCTTATTAAGAAGATGTGACTTTACAAAGGGCCACATATAGTATGAGTCCATTCATAGGAAATATCCTGAATAGGTAAATTCACAAAGTCAGAAAGTAGGTTGGTGGTTGCCAGGGGCTGCAGGGGGAAATTGGAAGCAATTGCTTAATGGACATGGGGTTTCCTCTGGGTATGAGTCAAACGTTTTGGAACCAGATACAAGTGGTGGTTGTACAATGTTGTAAATATACTAAATGTCTCTGAATTGTTCACTTTAAGATAGGCAATTGCCTGGGCACAGTGGCTCATGCCTATATTCCCAGCACTTTGAGAGGCTGAGGGGGACGGCGGGGAGAGGACTGTTTGAGCCCAGGAGTTCAAGACCAGCCTGGGCAACAAAATGAGACCCTGTTTCTGGAAAAAAAAAAAAAAAAAAAAAAAAAAAAAAAAAAAAAAAGCAAGAGAAAGAAACAACCTAAGTAATTTTATGTTATGTGAATTGCACCTCAATAATTTTGAAAAAGGGCCTGGTGCTGTGGTTCATGCTTGTAATCCCAGCATTTTGGGAGGCTGAGGTGGAAGGTTTGCTTGAGCCCAGGAGTTTGTCACTACCCTGAACAACATAAGGAAACCACATCTGTACAAAAATTTAAAAATTTTTAAAATTAGCTGGGCATCGTGGGCAGGTGGTGGGGGTTGGGGAGTTGAGGCTGCTGTGAGCCATGATGGTGCCACTAAATCTCAGCCTGTCTCAAAAATAATAATTTTTAGCCGGGCGTGGTGGTTCACGCCTATAATCCCAGCACTTTGGGAGGCTGAGGTGGGCGGATCGCGAGGTCAGGAATTCGAGACCAGCCTGGCCAACATGGTGAAACCTCATCTCTACTAAAATACAAAAATACAAAAATTAGCCAGGTATGGTGGTGCGCACCTACCTGGCCCTTTTTCAAAATTATTGAGGTGAAATTCACATGACATAAAATTACCTAGATTATTTCTTTTTCTAGCTTTTTTTTTCCCCAGAAAAAAAAGTCCCAGCTACTCCAGGAGGCTGAGGCAGAAGAATAGCTTGAATCCGGGAGGCGGAGGTTGCAGTGAGCTGAGATCACGCCACTGCACTCCAGCCTGGGCAACAGAGTGAGATTCCATCTTAAATAATAATAATAATAATTTTTTAAAATGTGACTTTGGATTTAGTAAATTCCATTTGATTGGCTATAGGTTGTAAGACGGTTCCTAAATAAATAATTGCTCATCAAGACATATAGTAAGAAAAAAAAAAAACTGATCTCCTTACATAAGTAATCAGGAAGACTGTTTCCTTGCTGAATCATACCTTGACTCCACAGTGAAGATTTTTGCAAGGGAAAACATTAACCAATCTCTGGAGGTCCAAATCCCTAAACAATTCTGTAAGCCATTTAAATTTTGTAACTATTATATGGAAGTTAGCATATTAGAATACGTATTTACTTCCAATATATATTTTAATACTTTTTATTATATAGTCAAATTAATTCCATGCTTGTTACACTGATTTCAACATCACATTTTCATAATATCCCTCCTTTTCTTCATATGCTCCTGTGTGTACTTTGGGTAGTAGTAACAACCCATCCAAAACTCAAGTGAATGGAAGACAAAAAACACAGGACAAATGTTGCTTTAAAAACATACACAGGAGGTTGGGCGCAGTGGCTCACGTCTGTAATCCCAGCAGTTTGGGAGGCCAAGGCAGGTGGATCATGAAGTTAGGAGTTCGAGACCGGCCCGGCCAACCTGGTGAAACCCTGTCTCTACTAAAAGTACAAAAATTAGCGTGGTGTGGTGGTGGGTGCCCGTAATCCCAGCTACTCGGGAGGCTGAGGCAGGAGAATTGTTTGAAGCCCGGAGGTGGAGGTTACAGTGAGCCGAGATCGCGCCATTGCTCTCCAGCCTGGGTGACAGGGCGAGACTCCATCTCAAAAAAAAGGACAAAATATATATATATGTATATATATACACAAACACACACATACAGCAGGCCAGGCACAGTGGCTCACACCTGCAATCCTAGCACTTTGGCAGGCCGAGGAGGGCAGATTGCCTGAGCTTAGGAGTTCGAGACCACCTTGGGAAACATGGTGAAAACCCATCTCTACTACAATACAAAAAAAAAAAAAAAAAAAAAAAAGTCAGGCATGGTGGCAGCTGCCTGTAGTCCCGGCTGCTTGGGAGACTGAGGCACGAGAATTGCGCGAATCTGGGAGACAGAAGTCGCAGTGAGCCGAGATTGCACCACTGCACTCCAGCCTGGGCGGTAGAGCGAGACTCCATCTCAAAAAAGCAAAAGAAAGAAGAAAAGAAAATATATACAGCAGATACATTACAGACCAATTGGAGGTAACATCCTATAATGAAGATGCCACAAATTTTTATCTTTCTCTCTCCTTGTAAAATTGGTAACATGAAGGCAAGATAACTTAAGTAAATGGAAAATTCTTCAATTTCCTTTTTATTTTATCTCAATAAAAGTGAGGCAGCTATTCTAGCTAGGGTGGAAGTAATTTATTCTCTGGACTCCTTCTCTCCTTCACATCATCCTGACCAACAGTTTTCCCTCAGTATTTGGAGCTGGTTCATTGGTGTTTCACTCATACGCCACAACACTGGAGAATCACTCAGAAATCAGGACCAGCTTAGGAATCTTCGCCAGCTTGATGCACGAGTTTCTCTGGAAAGGCATTGATTTCTAGAAGCCCCCAATTTGAATCTGCTGGAGTAAGCAGCCTTCTGGCAACTGCTCGCATTCCCACATCTCAAGAGATCCACTTTATCCAGACTTGCATGGAGCAGCTCTCCAGAAGACATCCAGTTCTACTTTTAGACCTTAGCTTTGTAACCTGAGCAAACAACCCCACGGGGGCTCACCTCCAGCCGCCCTTAGGCAGTGTTTTGCTACCCAAGGCGAGCTGACCTTACACTGATGAAGACCTGCTGTCTATGGCCTAGCTAGTCACAGCGTGGTCCTCAGAAAGGCAGCATCAGCGTCACCTGGGGGCACAGAGTCTCAGTCCTCACTCCAGGGCTATTGAATCAGAATCTGTAGCTCAACAAGGTTCCCAGGTGATTTGTATGCATTTTTAAGCTTAAATAGCAGTGGTCTAAGGGACCTGCCTGAGTTGCTTTTTCCAGCAGTAGAACTCACTATGTCCTGGTCTGAAGTTGGTAGCCATCCATTTTCCACTAGCAGTCTCTACACAGATTTCTCTGCAGTGCTCCAGGGCAAGCTCTCTCTATTTTGGATGAATTCCCAACCAGTGGGTCTTATAGCAATCTGCATTTCTATTATTTGGGTGGTCACACAAGTAGATAGCACAGCCTCCCACTAGCCTAAACCATACCCATTCCCCTCCAACTCATTTTGTTCTCCTTATTCCCACAGCTGTAGTGTTACAATGATCATAAATTATTGTTAAAGAAGAAAATTACCAAAAGAAAAAAAAATAGTCTCTATAAACCTGCATAGTTTAGAGCTAAAGAATATGTTAAAATTTTCCATCATGGAAATTTCCCAGCTACTGGGCTCTTTAGATTTTTTTTTTTTTTTTTTTTTTTCAGAGCTGCAAGCAAAGAATGGAAATTTCCAATTGCAGCATCAAGGGCTGCTGTTCTGCTGACTGTCTTGCTCAGCCGGGGTCATCTGCTTCTCTAAGACATTAAGGAATGCCAAGGTAGGTCTGAGAGAAAACATATACTTCCTCTGCAGGAAGGAAGGAATGCCCTGATGCTTTCTCCAACTTGTAATTAGGGGAGGGGCAGGAGAGGTGACATCCCCCGCTCCATCCACCTGGATGTGGATTTTGTTGTTACCACCTATCAGCGGCTTATCCTACTTGACATCTTTCCAGTGGCAGCTGGCTGGCAGGTTTTCCGTTTTTTAAGAAATCCTTAAGGTGGTGGGGGATCCAGAGAGAGGGAGGGAACCAACATTTTTGAGGTCTAGTCCTCTAAGCAACCCACCAGGTATTTTATATATGTTATGTCATTTAGCCTTGTCACACTTAGCCTTCATTACATTTAACCTTGTGACCCACCCAAGGTTAACTTCTGATTTTCTGCACTCAAATTTTGGAAGCATCATTTGTTCTTCCTAAGACAGCCCTATTGCCCCCAGCCCTCCTAGAAACCAGTTATCTTCAAGCATCCTGAAGGTTTTGTTTCCACCTCCTCAACAACATCAACAGCTCTGTTCCTTCTCATTATATCTAAGTTGAAAGATATTTCCATTCACAGCTGGTCCTGATGTCTGAGTCAACAGGCGTCTAATAGTTCCCTAAATTCCGTCGTGTACCTCCCCACTCACTACTGCTATTACTACAGAAGTATGGTGGCAGCTCCACGAAGTTTGAGTATAAAGGCATTGGCGTCTTGCAAACAAAGCTAAGGACCCTGACTGGCTCTGGGCCAGAAAGAACATTCTCATACCTAGGCTGGGTGGGTTTGTCTGGGTGGTTTGGGAGTTTTGCTTTTTTTGTTTGTTTTTTAATATAAAAGACCTTTAGGGGGATTCTGAAATACTGTAAGAAGCAAGAGCTATCTATGTTTACTCTCTTCTTACAGACAGCCGTATCATACCAGGAAAAGAATTGCTAAGGAGGTCTTCTGACCTCACTGTTGCTATTTATACATAACATCATTTATTGAGACAAGTTTGGTAATAGTGAAGATTTTCTAGCAATAAATTTTTTAAAAAATCATTACATGGCTAGTGAGTTAAAAAAATTCTCCCATATCTGTCATTTCAATCACATCCATATCCATAGATAGTGATATGATCTTTGAATACAGTGATCAATTTTACCACCACCCAATGATGAAAGTGGAGGCAAACGGGAATCAGTCAGAATATTGTAGGTCTGTTTAGGCTTTAGTCTCAAAAGCTGATGTTTAGTTGAGTTATTGCTTACATCTGTGACAATGGTTTTCCATATCCGTTTAACCCATTACAACTGAGTCTGATTCCCTGGTGAAATTCATCAAGTGGTATTTGAATATGAGTCTGGGTCTCATGTGATATGCACACATTTCCAACAGGCTTCTTTCTACCCCTCCTCTGTATCTGTCATTAGCCAGAAGACAGTGGTCCTCTGAGTTGAAGACACTGATGATTCATATCTGTGGGTGGGGCCGAATAGACTGATGTATTCAGACCACAGAGATGACTTTTAAAATTCTGTGGTTGGAATACACGCTGTTTTAGATGATGATTGATTGTTTGTGATTTCAAACATGGCCTCAATTCTGTCCCTCCTGTTTCCCTGCCCCTTGCAATGTGACTCTGCAGCTCCTCCCATCAAGAGCTGGAGTCTGTTTCCACATTCCTTGAGTCTGGGCCTGCCTTTTGGCTGGCTTTGGCCACTATAATGTAATTGAAATAATGGTGTTCCGATTCCAAGCCTAAGCCTCAAGTGTGTGCCTCGGCTCTCTCCTGAAACCTGCCACTGCTGTGTGAACAAGTCCAGGCTAGCCTGCTGGAGGATGTGACATCCTGTGGAGTCGAGATGAGCCACTCCAGCTGAAGCCATTTTAGACCAGCCAGCTCCAAGCAAACACACGAGCTGATCACAAATGTGTGAACAAGCCCACCACAATCAGCTGGGCCCAGCCCAGATCAGCAGAACCTCTCAGCCAATTCACAGACTCAAGAAATAGTGACTGGTAGCTGTTGTATGCCATGTAATTTTAAGATGGTTTGTTATAAAGTAACAGGTAACTAATACAGATGACCAATTATCTTCTCCCCCCGCCCCCTGTGGCTAGGAAGCTCAGAGCCAAATTCCAAAGCCAATCGTAGAAACTATACTTATTTATTTATTCATGTTTATTGCATACTTTATGGGTGACATATGTACAATCTTCTCTCTCCTTAATGGTGAATTTTAAAAATTCGATAATCTATTGTTTACCACATTGACTCTAAACCAACTGAATACCTTGTTTTAAATATTTAGGTGGTTGTTATTTATCAGATTAGAAGAGATGAATCTAGAGTGAGGATTGGCAAACACTCACTTTCTTTCTCTTTGTTTTGAGCCACAGTCTCACTCTGTCACCCAGGCTGGGGTGCAGTGGTGCAATCTTGGCTCACTGCAACCTCCACCTTCTGGGTTCAAGAAATTTTCCTGCCTCAGCCTCCCAAGTAGCTGGGACTACAAGCATGCACCACCATGCCTGGCTACTTTTTTTGCATGTACTTTTAGTAGAGACGGGGTTTCGTCCTGTCGGCCAGGGTGGCCTCGAACTCCTGGACTCTGGTCTTGAAATCCTGGACTCAAGTGATCCCCCCACCTCAGCCTCCCAAAGTGCTGAGGTTACAGGCGTGAGCCACCACACCCAGCCTAGGACTGGCAAACACTTTCTGTAAAGGGCCAGCCAGAAAATATTTTAGGCTTTGCAGTCTGTATAGTCTCTGTCACAACTACCTCACTCTGCTGTTATAGCACTAAAGCAGCCATAGACAATCTGTATACAAATGAGCATGGCTGTATTCCAATGAAACTTAATTACAAAAACAGGTGGTGGATCAGATTTGGCCCTCAGGCCATAGTTTGCTGACCTCTGGTCTAGAGCAATATGTACTATGCAAAAACATCTTCACCTACACTACAGTCTCCTCAACTTTATTGTAATTTATCTCAGTTGTTTTGAAAAAAAAAAAAAAACAGACAAATGAGGTGAATTTACTTCCTCTAGCAGAGGACAAGAAGAGGCTGACCGTGCGGTAGGAAACTATACAGCATTTGTACCAGGGCAAGTATGACACTGAACAAATCCCCTGGCCACTTTGTCCATGACTGCTTATTTAGTTTAATGCTGAAGGCCAGACTAACACAAGCAATGTCTCATTTGTTTTGTTTCATCCCACAGCTTCTAATCTCAAATACTCATTTAACAAATGCATGCTGGATGTCACAATAAGGATGGCGCTCCAGTCCTCCTTGCCTACTCGGAGTTCCCTGAATGTATTGTGCTATTTCACGCCTCTCTAACTCTGCACACAATGTTCCTTCTGCCTGGAACACACTTAGCCCTCTTCTCTTACTGGCTGACGCCTACACGCTGATCAAAACTAAGCTCAATGATACTGCCTCTTGGAAGACTTCCCTGAGTGCACTTCTACCTCCTCACCCTCAACCTTCAGCCCGCACACTCAATCTCGGCATTTATTCTACTAAACTCATAATGAAGATAGCTAATGCTTATATGGTTCCAGGCACTCACTATGGGCCAGGCACAGTTCTATCCTGTCATTTCATTGAAATTATTGGTATGCTTGCCTGTTTCCACAAGACAATGGTACATTCAGAAACATTTATTGAGTACTTTGTAACTGGTATGCTAGGCAAAGTAAATAAAACAGTAACTTACAGACCATAAGCCCACTGAGGGAACCTACTGCATGTTATTTGTCTTTACCTCTCAATACCTAGCAGTGTCCAGAGCAAAGGTTTTGTTTTAATTTTTTTTTTTTCAATCACTGCAGCCGTGATCTCCTGGTCTCAAGCAATCCTCCCACGTCGGCCTCCTGAGTAGCTGGGGCTACAGGCGTGTGCTACCACGCCCAGCTCATTTTTTAAATTATTTTTTATAGAGACAGTGTCTTGCTATGTTGCCCAGGCTGGTCTTGAACTCCTGGCCTCAAGCAATCTTCCCACTTCGGCCTCCCAAACTGCTGGGATTACTGGCATGAGCTACCCATACGTGGTCAGAACAGAGGTTTTTGTTTGTTTGTTTGTTTGTTTTTGAGCCGGAGTCTCACTCTGTCACCCAGGCTGGAGTGCAGTGACATGATTTCAGCTCGCTGCAACCTCCACCTTCTGGGTTCAAGTGATTCTCCTGTCTCAGCCTCCTGATAGCTGGGATTACAGGCATGTGCTACCATGCCCAGCTAATTTTTGTTTTTTAGTAAAGACGGGGTTTCACCATGTTGGCCAGGAGGGTCTCAATCTCTTGACTTTGTGATCTGCCCGCCTCGGCCTCCCAAAGTGCTGGGATTACAGGCGTGCACCACCACACCCGGCCCGCAGAAGTTTTAAATTAATATGAGACGAACAAATGAAAATGCCACTTATATGGTACAAAATATGTGCTAGGCCATGTTCTAAGCTCTTTACATCTCTAAGCCTCAAGACAACTTTATGGGGTAGCTGGTATAATTATCACCATTTCACACACGGGAATTGAAGGCATGCAGAATTTTTAGGTAATTTTCCTAAGGTCACAGAGCTAGTATGTGACAGCTGGTTCCAGAATCTATGCTCACAACCCCTGGATGAAATGAAAGCTTGGGTGACTCAGCATAAATCCATTTCTACTCCTGGGAGAGTCATTTTTTCTTTTTTTTTTTCGAGACGGAGTCTCGCTCTGTTGCCCAGGCTGGAGTGCAGCGGTGCGATCTCAACTCACTGCAACCTCCGCCTCCCAGGTTCAAGCGATTCTCCAACCTCAGCCTCCCGAGTAGCTGGGATTACAGGCATGTGCCACCATGTCTGGTTAAGTTTTTTTTTTTGTACTTTCAGTAGAGATGGGATTTCACCGTGTTGGCCAGACTGGTCTCAAACTCCTGACCTCAGGTGATCCACTCACCTCAGCCTCCTAAAGTGCCGGGATTACGAGCGTGAGCCACCGTGCCCAGCCCCTAGGGAAAGTAATTTAAAAGATGCATCTTTGAGAACATCGATTGTCCAGTGGTACCAGTCACGTGCTTAAGCTTAGGTGTCAGAGAATTTGTTCACATCTGGTCTCAAGGGCGTGATGTAAGTGAGTGATGTTGGTAGTGGCATTGACAGTACCTGCAAGGTGCAGGCTTACATTTACAAAGCATTATGGTTGCATTCTGAACTCTGATCTGATTTCTTCCGTCACCCTGTCTTCCTCTCGGAAGCATCAATGCTCGGGCAACTCCAGCACAGTTTCTGCCAGCATGTCTCTGCCATGTTGACTCTTCCCTGACGGCAGGCAGGTTCTACAGTAGATCCATCCGTGTTGGCCTATTCCCTTGGACACGTCGGCAAATTAGCATTTTGGAGAAGACTACACGGAAACATCCATAATACTGGTGAACCTGGCTGGGCGTGTGCATCTTTAAAAACGTATTGCTAGGTGGGCATGGTGGCTCATGCCTGTGATCCCAGCACTTTGGAGGCCAAGGCAGGCAGATCACCTGAGATCAGGAGTTCGAGACTAGCCTGGCCAACATGGTGAAACCCCGTCTTTACTAAAATTACCAAAAAAAAAAAAAAAAAAAATTAGCTGCATGTGGTGGCAGGCACCTGTAATTCCAGCTACTCGGGAGGCTGAGACAGGTGAATTGCTTGAACCCGGGAGGCGGAGGTTGTAGTAAACCGAGACCATGCCATTGCACTCCGGCCTGGGCAACAAGAACGAAACTCCATCTCACAAAAAAAAAAAAAAAAGCATCACTGCCAGTCATTTATAGAAGGCTTTGGAAGTTCCCATGGGGCCTTGCAAGCAACATGCCACTCAGCAGGGAAGATAAAGACAGGGAGAGACAGTGACTGGCCTGCAGCTGTCTCTAAGGACAGGCTTGCTCTGCTGAAAAAAACAAAGAACAGATATTTGGAATAGAATTTTGCATCTGAAACAAATATGGATTTGGATAATTTTAGGTTTGAGCATTAAGACATTAGAAAATAAAGCCAGGCACAGTGGTGCACACCTATAGTCCCTGCTACTAGGGGGGCGGAGTTGGGAGGATTGCTTGAGCCCAGGAGTTTGATGCTGTAATGCCCTGTGATCGTGCCTGTGAATAGCCACATAGTGTGACCCCGTCTCTAAAAAAAACCTAAAAAAAGAAAGAAAAGTGATCACAGAGTCCCTGCAGACACTTGAAGTCTATGGTCTGTCTGAGTAGAGAACAAATGTGTCCATTCTCCCACCTCAAGGCAGCTTAAAAAAAAAAAATGTAACCTTTCTTCTTTACTCCCTTTGCAAATTAGGTAACTAGGAGGAGGTGAACAGTCAATTTCCTCAGTGGCTTCCACTGATGGTTTAGAGGACCCAACGAGGTACCAGGGCCAGGACTGGTTCCCACAAGCTTCCCGTTCTCAGTCTGGGGCACAACAGAGGCTAAAAAGAATTCAAAGATTCAAGAATTGGCTCTTAGAAGCAACCATGTGTCACCATAGAGCTGGGCAAGATTGTGCTTGTTGACTTTTCTCCTAGTCAAGAATTAACCCTGAGACTTCTCTAGGAAGACATTGATTGCCTGGCTGGAAAACATTGCTTGCCTGGCTGGAAAACTTCAGAAACATTGAGTTGACCACTATTCTCAGGCACCTGTACATACATTTTTCAGGGCATTGGGTAGAATTTACAGCATCTTATTTTCCAATTAAAATAATCTGTTACTGCATTTGTAGTCTGTTTCATATGGTTTAACATTTAATAATTCTCTGTTGCTTTTATTACGAAAACTTGCATTCTCTCATCTAGAGCAGAATCTCCCTGAGGGCAAGATTTATGCCTTCACTTCTTTGGACTCCTCCACAGGACCAAATGAAGGAGTACAATGGTGGGTGGTCACGAGGGAATGATTACAGGACATAGTATTTGGAGACCCGGGCAGTTCCAGTGCTCCTCACCCCCCGTCAAGCTGAGTATAGGTCCTCAGAAAGCACTTAAGTCTCAGAGTTGCCATTTCCTCATTTTCAGATTGCCTCTCTTACCTTACCGGTTGTTGGGAGGATCAAATAAGATAATGTCTGTGAAAGTATTTTGTGAACCAAGATCTGCTAGCTACTGAAATGTAAGAAGTCATCAGAAGAGGCACTTAGGAAATATCTGATTGATTTTTAATGATAAGATATTGTCTTCCCCTTTCTCCTTTACATTCAGCTCCTTTGAGGGTGTTATTTTGCAGGATTTCACTTTATATGAGTAGCAAAACCACTCCACATCCGCCTGATACTGTGTGGTAGGTCCCCTAGTGCATTTCACCTCATAATTACCTTAAAATTTGACTGACATTTAAGCAAACCAACCAAAAAAGTCACAAGGTATGCCATGGTCACATTGATCACAGAGGATTTGTCAAGATCAATGCATGAGTACCCCACTGGCATTTCAGAGCCTTTCTTGTGCTGCTGCGTCAGCCCACTAAAATTACACCCTAGGCAAAGATTATGTATATTTCTGTACTCCAGCACATAGTTCATACATGAGAGTGGCAGATCATTGCTCTAAGCCCAGGCCAGTGAAAAAGAAAATTACAATGTGGCAGTATAACGGGGAATTTCACAAAAAGGTGACACTATAAAACAGACTCTTTAAACGACTCATTTATTTGTAGTCTTTATTCTCTATTTGTTCTTAGCAAAGAAGACAATCTATAGTAACAGAATTCTATATGACTCATTAGAGAAATCTTTCAAACATGGTTATTCCTTAAAATGCTTCTAGAAGATATAAGGTTTAGTCTCAGGGTTTCTTCTCACTCAACTGGAGGAAAAAATAGAGATGCTAAGGGATAAGCTAAGTTGTATATTCCAGAGATTTGTTTATATAAACTCCTGATTCCTCATCTAGTTCTTTGGGCCCAAATAACATGAAAGTAAAAATAACTAGACAGAGACAGCTTGGCTGCGGTAAGTACTGTCTTCTCTTTCTGAAGCTTTTCAATTCCAGTATTTTCACACGCTATTCCTGAATGCTATGGGAACCTGTTTTTCCCCAAGTTCAATCATATAGTGTCAACTGCAGGACAGGCATCCAGGTTTGAAGCATTTTGTCAACATATTGAATCCAAACCAGTTTTGAACTCTATGAACTCTATTGATGAACATATTTATGATGTTCTTTTTTTTTTTTTTTTTTTCTTTTTGAGATGGAGTTTCGCTCTGTCGCCCAGGCTGGAGTGCAACGGTGCGATCTCGGCTCACTGCAGCCTCCCCCTCCCAGGTTCCAGCAATTCTTCTGCCTTAGTTTCCCGGGTAGCTGGGATTACATGCACGCACCACTACACCGGTTAATTTTTGTATTTCTAATAGGGATGGGGGCCGGGTGTGGTGGCTCATGCCTGTAATCCTAGCACTTTGGGAGGCCAAGGCAGGTGGATCACCTGAGGTCAGGAGTTCGAGACCAGCCTGATCAATATGGTGGAACCCCATCTCTACTAAAAATACAAAAATTAGCTGGGTGTGGTGGCTTGCACCTATAGTCCTAGCTACTCAGGAGGCTGAGACAGGAGAACTGCTTGAACCCGGGAGGTGGAGGGTGCAGTGAGCTGAGATTGTGCCACTGGACTCCAGACTGGGTGACAGAACGAGACTCCATCTCAAAAAAATAAAAAATAAAAATAAAAAAACCAAATAGAGATGAGGTTTCACCATGTTGGCCAGGCTGGTCTCAAACTCCTGCCTCAGCCTCTCGAGTTGCTGGGACTAAATGTGTGCGCCATCAAGTCCAGTTAATTTTTTTTCTTTTTGTTAGGGATGGAATCTCCCTATGTTGCCCAGGCTGGTCTCAAACTCCTGGCTTCACATGATCCTCCTGCCTTGGCCTCCCAAAATGCTGAGATTACAGGGGTGAGTCACTGTGCCTGGCCTGAAGCCTCATTTTTAATAGATGTTAGTAGCTAGTAACATTAAAGTCATACTAAATACCAATACATTTTAATGTTTAAACCTGATAACATGCTTATGCATATATAGTTTTCTATAATAATTTTATTTTCATCAGATGCTTTTCTTTCTTACTCTCAAATCTCTCCCACTTCTTCTAGGGCTGATGTGAGGCCAAGACTCTTTCATAATCAATACTGGAGAGAAAATACCTAAGAGGAGGAGGAAGTGGTGGATTTAACATTAATTATTATCTTCCTATGACACCATGATCTCCTCCCTTTGCTTGAAAAGTTGCAGGAAAATAATGGTGATGGGAAGGGGAAAACATCCAACTGCAGAATTGATTATTTGTCCATTTACCCCCAAAATATATGGTGAGTGGCAGGCATGTAAGGGTGTCACTGTACTCTTGATATTGAGGGAGAGCATGAGGGGCAAATATTATAACACAAATGCTTCAAGATGGAGAGTTTCTTGTACATACTAAGTCATTTATTTATTATATATATATAAATAAACATTTTTGTAGAGTACAAATAGCTTTCTGTATGGAATTATTCTAAGATTTATCAAAATGTATACCAGTTTGTAACCAAATCATTCCCATAAGGGATCTAAAATACTAATTTTAAGAAAGAAATAAATTAGAATGACATTGAATAGAAGTTATACAGCTTTCTTTTTCTTTTTCTTTTTTTTTTTTTTTTTTGAGACCAAGTCTCACTCTGTTGCCCAGGCTGGAGTGCAGTGGTACGATCTTAGCTCACTGCAACTTCCACCTCTCAGGGTCAAGTGATTCTCCTCCTCAGTCTCCTGAGTAGCTGGGATTATAGGCACCCGCCACCACCCCCAGCTAATTTTTTGTATTTTTAGTAGAGATAGGGTTTCACCATGTTGGCCAGGCTGGTCTTGAACTCCTGACCTCAGGTGATCCACCTGCCTTGGTCTCCCAAAGTGCTGGGATTACAGGCGTGAGCCACTGTGCCCGGCCTTATACAGCTTTCATAAAACATTTGTTTCTTCTTTTATATTGTTCCTCATGGTAAAAACAGCAACATTTCTATATAAATGGTAACATTTACACCATTTGCTTCATTTTAGGATTTGTGATTGCTCTTGGGAACACGCGTCCTGCTGTAGCATGAAGGGGAAGGTATAATTTGGAGCCAGACGAAAGAAAAAAGGTTTCTTTCAGAAGCAATAGATTTATGTAAATGTAAGGATTACATACATCAGGATACATCAGAAAAGGATTAATAATTTCACCAGGTAGTCTAGAGCTACATTTCATATGCGAGTTCTTCACAGAGCTATGACAAACTTTGTAGAACTCAAGTCTTCCATGGAAAAAAGGTCATAAAAAGTCTTTTGGCTGGGCGTGATGGCTCATGCCTGTAATCCCAACACTTCAAGAGGCTGAGTCGGAAGGATTACTTGAGACCAGGAGTTCAAACTGCTGCGAGCTATGGTTGTGCCACTGTACTCCAGCCTGGATGACAGAGCAAGACCTTGTCTCTAAAACATAAAAAATAAATGTTAAAAATAATAGAACCAGCCAGGTGCGGTGGCTTACGCCTGTAATCCCAGCATTTTGGGAGGCCAAGGCGGGTGGATTACAAGGACAGGAGATCAAGACCATCCTGGCTACCATGGTGAAACCCCATCTCTACTAAAAATACAAAAAATTGGCTGGGTGTGGTGGCGGGCACCTGTAGTCCCAGCTACTCAGGAGGCTGAGGCAGGAGAATCACTTGAACCCAGGAGGCAGAGGTTGCAGTGAGCCGAGATGGCGCCACTGCACTCCAGCCTGGTGACAGAACAAGACTCCATCTCAAAACAACAACAAAATAATAATAATAATAATGTCTCTTTTAAAAACCAAATGCAATGGAGATAGCAAGCCACAAAGTGTATTACAGTATTAGTCATAATTATTTGCCTTATCACTCTTGATAGCTTATTTTGCATTCAGTAGAGTTAGAGAAATGTATGGATGAATACTGATCATAATTCTTCTCCGCGTGGACTTTAGAATTTCAGGATAACAGCTGGCCTTCTTGCTTCAATAGGTAGACCCTGAAAGGAATCTGGGAAGTGCCGGCCATAGCAGCTCCATCAAGACAGGGCTCATTTCCAGCCCTGCTTCACTGAGTAGCGAGATATTTGTTGCCATCTAAGTGTGATGTTGAAGGAAGTGAGGAAAATAATCTTCCTTAATTATTACATGGTGCCCATGACCTTATTTATTATTTCACTAGTAAAGAAATAAATTGTATTTCTTCTTCAACATATTCACAGTGAATCTCTGAGATACAGGAATATGCTTATTCAGTCAAGAAAGGTATTTATTTATATAAGAGAAGCAAGTGCTTCAGAAGAAAACTTTCTCGTTAACAGCAGAAGGAAATACTTTTTATAAATTATCAAGCCAGTAAGTCTAAGGAAAGGGGGGGGAAGGAAACAATAATGAAGTATAATACGTAGTAAAAATAAAATAGAAAGAATAAAAAATATCAAGTACCACTGAAAACGTGAACGAGTTGAATCTCTGTCAAAAGACAAACTTTTAGATTGGGCTAAAACAAAATTAAGCTATGTCTGAGGAATTCACGTCTAAGAAAGTGACTATGAAAGTTTGCAAATAAATGACTGGGCAGATATATGTCAGGCAACTCCAAAAGCAGGAGTGTTCAACCTGAGAATGCTGATTGCCAAAAATAACAACAAAAAAGGAAAAAAGCAAAACAAACAAAAGCAGGAGTGCCAATATGAACAAATTCAAGGCCAGAAGCATTAAACAGGAACAAGAGACTGGAACGATTGAACAGACTGTGGCGAAGATTGCTAGATGCTTATACAATGTCCATTCCTCTTCATCCTTGCTAACAAAACTTCAATTTAATTTGGAGCAGCAGTGTGTCCACATTTTTTTTAAGTTAATTTTTCCATCTCCTTTTATAGTAACGGGTAGACAATAAATTGTAGGTGGCTCATGCCTGTAATTCCAGCACTTTGGGAGGCCGAGGCGGGCAGATCACCTGAGGTCAGGAGTTTGAGACCAGCCTGGCCAACATGGTGAAACCCTGTCTCTACTAAAAATTTAAAAAAAAAATTAAAAAAAAAAAAATGGCTGGGCATGTGGCAGGTGCCTGTAATCCCAGCTACTCAGGAGGCTCAGGCAGGAGAATCGCTTGAACCCAGAAGGCAAAGGTTGCAATGAGCTGAGATAACGCCATTGCACTTCAGCCTGGGTGACAAGAGGGAAACTCCATCTCAAAAAACAAAAAAGAGTAAGTTGTAAGCAGAAGTTAGTGGATGGGGCCTACTGAAATCTAACTCACCTGGATTACTCATTTTTACTCTTTTTCCTCCTTCCTGTCTGGAATATGTATGTGATGGCTAGAGCTGCAGGAGCCATCTTGCAACCATGACTTGAAATATGGGTGCCACACACTAAAGGTGACAGAGTAGGAAGACAGAAGTAGCTTGCATTCCAGATGACCACAGAGGTACTATTCCAGTCCTGGACTTCCTACCTCCAAACATCTTTTATATGAGACAAACACAGCTTCATGTACTTAAGCCACTATGATGTGGGTATCCTTTTTTATGCAGCCAGCCCAATTTCCTGTGATATGAATAGAAACATGACAAAGATACACGAGTTATCAGCTATTATGCACTAAAAAACAGTGCAAAATAAAAATCAAAAGACAAGGAGCATTTGATGAAATTATAACCATAGTGGTAGATTTTAATACATCCCTTTCAGAATTTGATAGAACATGAAGTCGAAAACAAGCAAGAATATAGACAACTATAATGATATCATCAAAGGCTTATTATATACACATATATAAGAGTGTATGTGATTAGTAAACAGCATAAAAACCACATATATATCTTGCAAAAAGGGAATATGCAATCTTTTTTTTTTGAGATGGAGTCTCGCTCTGTCACCCAGGCTGGAGTGCAGTGGCGCAATCTTGGCTCACTGTAACCTCTGCCTCCCAGGTTCAAGCGATTCTTCTGCCTCAGCCTGCTGAGTAGCTGGGACTACAGGCACGCGCCACCATGTCTGGCTTTTTTTTTTTTTTTTTGTATTTTTAGATGGGGTTTTACTATTGGCCTGGCTGGTCTCAAACTCCTGACCTCGTGATCCGCCCTCCTTGGCCTCCCAACGTGCTGGGATGACAGGCATGAGCCACTGCGCCCGGCCCAATCTTTTTATATGTGTATGGAACATTTAAAAATCAATCACATATGTGACCATAAAAGATTGTGTAGGGTACACAAGAAAGACGTTGGAAACAGTCTGTTCTACAGCTTGCTGGCCAAGTGACCTTGTGCAAGTTATTTAACCTTTCTGGGCTTTGTTTCTTTGGAGAGTGGAGATCATAATAGCCAGAATTTTAATCTTTTATCATTATTACTGTCCCTCCCAGCCTAGCATTTTCCAGCCTGAGGTCCATTTACCTACATGAAGCTGCTAGTGCCACATGTCACTAGCTCTATGTAGAAGCCGTCGATGACTGTCACTGTTTCCCATTGGAGGGTCAACAGCAGGCTAGAAGGTTAGCTTTTCTCAAATGGGCCTCAACTGAACAGTGAACACAGGGCTGTCTACTACAGAATTCAAGAGCAGCAAAAGAATGTTAAATGAATGAATTGTTATTTGCAGGAAAAGAAACGGGCACCATGTTTCCAATTATTCTTCATTTCAGACAGCGACTCGCTGTTTCCATTGGCCGGCACAGTAGCTGAATGGGGAACACTATGGAGTAAACCTGCTGAAGAAGGATGAATGTGCGCCAGTGAATTTTTTTGACACAGTCCTAGCTTTATTTTTGCTTATTGCTGGCAAGTTAATGAGAAAGTCAATATAAAACAATTGACAAAAACTTTGTAAATAAGGCTTAAAAGACAAGAAATCTTTATAGCTCCCCAAAAGATAAACTTTTTGTACCAACAAGAGTCATTGCAACATAAGACAGAACTTCCAAATTTAGCTGTTGGTTAAAAAAAGGAAAACAATAGTATAAATCTTTTTAAAAACCCACAAAATAAAATATTTTTATTGTCAAAAAAGCAAAATATTAAAGCACATGAAATATTTAAAGATACATAAAGAAAAGATAGATTTCCATAAATAAGTACTTCAATACATAAAAATATGTGAATCTGTTAAGAATACCATTAATTGCATATTTTAGGAAATTATTAGTTTGCATAAATTAAAAATATATAGGATATGTTACAAATTACAAATATTCAATGTTTTGATAAAATAAACTTTAATAAAAAATATTAACTTCAAAGTTTATCCCGGAACTTAGAGGGAAGGCAGAAATGAACTGAATATAGTAAGTTCCTCAATTCATTTTAGGTCACAAACCAGGGATAAAATAATCAATGTCAGTGGGGAGTAAATGGGGTATTTGTTCCTTTGCTTTTGGAGATCTGTAATAGCATCATCAGAGCAATATTTGTATTTTTTTTTTTTTTGAGAGGGAGTCTCACTCTGTTGTCCAGGCTGGAGTGCAATGGCACGATCTCGGCTCACCGCAACCTCTGCCTCCCGGGTTCTAGTGATTCTACTGCCTCAGACTCCAGAGTAGCTGGGACCACAGGCATGTGCCACCACACCCAACTAAATTTTGTATTTTTAGTAGAGACAGGGTTTCACCATATTGGCCAGGCTGGTCTCAAACTCCTGACCTTGTGATCCACCTGCCTCTGCCTCCCAAAGTGCTAGGATTACAGGCATGAGCCACCGCGCCTGACCTGTTTGTATTTTTATATGTTTAATCTCAAACATGTTGACATACCAAAAGAGAAATGGGAGTTATTTGGGTGTCCAAAATCTTTCCTAACTCTCTAGATGTTCCTATTTTTTCTTAGCATTATTTTAGGGCATTAATTCTTCGACAATACCTACTCCTTCCTCTTTTTTTTCTCTTTTTTTGAGACAGAGTCTTGCACTGTTGCCCAGGCTGGAGTGCAGTGGTGCGATCTCGGCTCACTGCAAGCTCTACCTCCTGGGTTCACACCATTCTCCTGCCTCAGCCTCCTGAGTAGCTGTGACTACAGGTGCCCGACACCATGCCCAGCTAATTTTTTGTACTTTTAGTAGAGATGGGGTTTCACAGTGTTAGCCAGGATGGTTACAAACTCCTGACCTCGTGATCGGCCTCCCAAAGTGCTGGGATTACAGGCATGAGCCACTGTGCCTGGCCTACTCCTTCCTCTCTTTTAAAAAATGTTGTGTGATTACAAAATTGGCTCTCATCTTTCTGCTTAGAATCACCTAACTTCTGTACTCATAAATATTCTTTCCCTGTCTTTGCTTAAGCTATTGTCAATCACAGAAGCTCCATCTTTTTCATATGTGGGAGAACATCAAAATCAGGAAGAAGTTTCTTCCACCTACTCTATCTGTCTGTCTGTCCATCTATCTGTATCTATCTATCCATCCATTCTATCTCTCTATCTATCTATCCATCCATTCTATCTATCTATCTATCTAGCTATCGTCTATCATCTATCTATCTATCTATCTATCTATCTATCTATCTATCTATCTATCCATCTATCCATCCATCCATCCACCCTATCCATCCATCTATCTATCTATCTATCTATCTATCTATCTATCTATCTATCCATCCATCTATCTATCCATCCATCCACCCACCCACCCACCCATCCATCTGCCTATCTATGTATCCATCCACCCGCCCTATCTATCTATCTATCTATCTATCTATCTATCTATCTATCTACCAGTTATCAGGGAGGGAGACAACTGGGGAAGAGAGACAGAGAACAGACTTGTCCTGTCTGGATTGTACTGGAAACTTAGAGTCTGTACTTGCTCTTCTTCTGTAACTCTACTCAAGAGTGCAATATTGTCAGAACGAAATGAATTATTTTAATTCAACTTGGCAGGTAGCAGTAAATATTTACCGGTTTGAATTATCAATTCTCATCAAGATTGGCACTGAGAACTATATGAAAACAATTAGAAGATTTTTCTTAAAGGATCATTTTTTATTCCAAAATTTGTGATTGTAAAATGTGTATGCGTCTGTTTAATCACGTCAGGCACAGGATCATCTTGTATTCCTGCCTTCTCCCAACACGTGGAGGTCAGATGCCTCGTACTGCCCTCACCTCATGTCGGGAAGAGATACCACAAAGTAATTTTGTAGGATAAAGAAGGATTAAGAAGAGAAAACGGGTTCTGAAGAAAATGCAACACACGAAATCAGGAATCTCCCTTTCCCTGGAACTTTCAAAGCCTTTTAAAATCTATCTTGTCCCCGTTATTTGTTTTCCCATCACCAGGCAAGAAAATTCAGTTTTTCCGATTAAGAGTGCCATCTGTGTCTCTGAAAAAGGACACATATTGTGGAATGAGAAGGAAATGGTGGAGTGAGGGATAAATGGGGATCAAAAGTCTTTAAGGTCTGGAGAAGCAAAGTAAAACCTGAAAACTCAATTCAATTGTCAGTTTCTTCCTCCAGTAGCACTTCTGGTTACAAGAAAATCTGTAGTAAATGAAGACTATGTTGTTTTGTTTTGTTTTATTTTGTTGTTTTGATTTGTTTTTTTAATTCAGCTCCTACAGGAGAAGACTGTTTTTGTTTTCGTTTCTTAAGCTGCTCCTTGTGGAGCAGCACTGAGTCAGCTGAAAACTATGTTTCTGTGTGTGTTTTTTTGTTTATTTGTTTGAGATGGACTCTTGCTCTGTCACCCAGGTTGGAGTGCAATGGCACAATCTTGGCTCACTGCAACCTCTACCTCCTGGGTTCAAGCAATTCTCCTGCCTCAGCCTCCCAAGTAGCTGGGATTGCAGGCGTGCACCACCACACCCGGCTAATTTTTGTATTTTTAGTAGAAATGGGGTTTCACTACGTTAGACAGGCTGGCCTCAAACTCCTGACCTCAGATGATCCGCCCACCTTGGCCTCCCAAAGTGCTGGGATTACAGGCGTGAGCCACCACGCCAGGCCAAGACTATGTTTTTATAAACTTAACTTGCATTATCATTCTAGAACTCTGATATGTCCCTTTTCCACTTGTTGGTCAATAAAAAAAATTCATCTCACTCATAATCCAATCATTTAACATGAGTCAGAATGCATGACTGAGTCAAGGTTCAACTAGCTGTAGTATTTTTCCTCTCATTAGATTTAATATTTCCTCCAAGATGGGCTTGTAGGTCAGGTATTTCCTCACTCCCAGATAGCTACAGATTTTTGTTGTGTCTGTTGTATGAATGTGTGTGTGTGTGTTTGTATATACAAAATATGATGTATATATAAGTATTTGAATAGTGTTACAAATGCAAATTTAAAGAAAATATTGATTTTTGTCAGTTCATTCAATGAAAACACATATTCACTAATGCAAATCTCATGTTACAGAATCCACCTGATTTTCATTTTTTTAAATCAAGTAATTTTTACTCAACTTTTACAAATTTGACTCAGTCATTTCTCATATGCTGGGGATCAAAATCTCCCTACTACATTTAAGTCATTCATCATAGCTGTCAAACATTACACAAAGACTTACAGTGGAATGAATACTATGGATCAAGTAGAAGTGGTTGCTCCCCAATTGCTTCTGACAGCATTTCTATTTTCAGTGTTTCCTGAAATGCCCAACAACAGGTTTGTATATGTCAGAACGTTTCTTGCTGCAGTTACTATAGGAGACAGTACAATGGCTTTTCATGGTGTACAAGAAAGGTAGATTTCAGTTTCTATTCTCTAACTTTGCTAGGTCTTCAGGTATGCTCATCAATAAATTCATGTGTGAACAGATTAACGAACTCCAGATCAACTCTTCGAAGGCTCTTCATTGCTTTGGTGGAAGGTGAAAGGCTCACACTAGGTCTTGCGTTCACAGCTCTTCTCTACCTGGCTCCAATCTAACTGCTACTATGTCCCTTCTGTGCTGGTCCCACTGGTCTCCTCATTGTTTCCCAAAATACACCCTGGACATTTCCACCTTCAGGCATGTACTCAAGCTGTTCTTCTCAACTAAAATACCCTCTTTCTTTTGCTCTACAAACCCAGGTTCTATCTGTTCTTTGTCAATGTTATATTTCTTAATTATACCAAATAATGCATAAGTATATCCTCATTAGAAAAATATTCAAACAGGCCAGGTGTGGTGGCTCATGCCTGTAATCCCAGCACTTTGGGAGGCTGAGTCAGGTAGATTACTTGAGGTCAGGAGTTCGAGATCAGCCTGGCCAACGTGGTGAAACCCTGTCTCCACTAAAAATACAAAAAATTAGCCAGCCATGGTGGTGGATGCCTGTAATCCCAGCTACTTGGGAGGCTGAGGCAGGAAATTACTTGAACCTGGGAGGGGGAGGTTGCAGTGAGCCAAGATTGCACCATTGCACTCCAGCCTTGGCTACAAAAGCGAAACTCAATCTAAATAAATAAATAAGGCCGGGCGCGGTGGCTCAAGCCTGTAATCCCAGCACTTTGGGAGGCCGAGGCGGGCGGATCACAAGGTCAGGAGATCGAGACCACAGTGTAAACCCCGTCTCTACTAAAAATACAAAAAATTAGCCGGGCGCAGTGGCGGGCGCCTGTAGTCCCAGCTACTCAGGAGGCTGAGGCAGGAGAATGGCGGGAACCCGGGAGGCGGAGCTTGCAGTGAGCCGAGATCGCGCCACTGCACTCCAGCCTGGGCAACAGCGTGAGACTCCGTCTCAAAAAAAAAAAAAAATAAATAAATAAATAAATAAATAAATAAATAGATAGATAGATAAATAATATTTAAACAATATAGAAGTATATGTACAGTAAAAACTGAAAGTCCCTATTAATTCTAGCCCTTCCCCTCTCCCACCTGCCAACTGTATTACCCTTCTTCCAATATGCTAGTTATCCTTCCGACCTTTTTTCACTGCATTTAATAAACCCATACAATTTTTTTTTTGCTTCGTTTTTAGGTAAGTGGGGTTACAGTATACACTCTGTCCTGTGGCTAGCTTTCTCCTCTTCAAGACCTATATTAAATTTCCCCCCTCTCCCCAGAAACCTCCCTCACCATTTCAGCATCCAATGACCTCCTCCCCATAACCCTGCCTTGGATTTCAAACACTTGGTATCCATGGTACACTACTGGCTTCTGATTCATCTCTTTATGATGTTGGGTTGTCTAACTTTTTTATGTGTGTCTTATCATTGACATGTAAAATCTTTGAGGGGAGGAATGTTATCTTGCTCTTTTGCAGCGTTTAGAACTGTATAATGCCCAAAACGGGTCTTCAGCCTGATTTTCTTAAGTGAACTTTAGGTTTCCCATGTCCTGATCTAAGATGGAAAAGCTCTGCTCAATTGCAGGGAAAAATGAAAATATACTATGATGAAGTACTTCAGCGTTTCTGTGGCCTTTCCTAAGACTTCTCTCAATCTATTGTACATGGCAAGTTTGTGGATTTCTATTAATATAAATCAGCTGAGAAGTGCAGCAACTTTGTGAGGAGCCAGAGACCCCAGGCAAAAACTTTTCTTCTCTGACCTGTCAGACCAAGGACAGCTCCACGAGTGACAAACCCTCAGAGATTAAATCATCACAGAGTGAAAGGGAGGTTTACAGCACAGGCTGATGTGGGAAAAGCTTGTGAGGGAAGCACCAACTAGCCAAGGGGAACTCAGTCTCTCAGACGTTTCAGACTTCTAGAATTTCAGCTCTCACTGAACCAGCTTTCCAATGGAATTAGTCAATGGCATAACAGCCACAGCAATTCAAAAGGCCTTTCATTTTTCCTTTTAAATTAAAAGCTGTAAAGTCGAATCTGAAATTCCTTTAAAAAATGTTATTTTCTCAGCATCACAGAGAAGGCAAAACAGCCAATACAACACATCTGTGTTTTATGTTAAATGCTGTCTCTTGAACAAGTTACTTAATCTTTCTAGGCCTCAGTTTCTTTATCTAAAAATGACTATAACATTTGTGCCTACTTTATTGATTTCTGAGCATTAAAATGAGACAATTTAGTGCAGTATGCAGCAAAGGCTGGCTCACAGTAAATTCTCAAAATTGTTAGCTGTGATGAGGGCAATCATGTTATGATTCCTCACGTCTGTGTCAGCAGCTACAAGGGCTCTCTCTCTCTCTCTTTCATAAAGATAGGGTCTGCTGTGTTGCTCAACAGTGCAGTGGCATGATCATAGCTCACTATAGCCTCAAATTCCCGGGCTCAAGTGATCCTCCCACCTCAGTCTCCCAAGTATTAAGATTACAGGTGTGAACCACCATGTCTAGGTGAAAGGGTTTTCTACGTGGGACTTTAGCCAAAGAAGGCACACGAGAACACTGTTGAGCTGTTATAATGGTGAACACTATGAACAACATTTCTTGGGAAATTCTATTTAATTCCTCCATCCCCATTACAGTGAATTTGCTTAGAATCTTTATTCAACAGACTATTGCTTGAAAATAAATGGGTTATTAAATGGAAAAATCTCTTTTTGTGAAAAATTTTCTCTAAAATCCTATTAGTCATAACTAGATAATACATTCCTTTTGACATCTTATAAGTCTGCTATTAATAATCTCAATTCTTAAGTCTAAATAACCATTTGAAAGGATCTAACTCAATTAAGAGTTTTGCTTTATCAAAAAATGTTCTATTGTCTCAAAAAAACAGCTTCCAGATCCTTCAAATGAGGCCATTAATCAAAGCAGATAAAATTAATTTTAGTTACTAAATAAACACTTAGAATACTGCAGATAACCAAAGTAGTTAAAATTAACAGTAAGCTGTTAATTTTTTGGTCTCAAATAGTTATCGAGACACTGTGACATATGCAGAAAAAATCAGAAGCAATGAGCTGGTTAATTCAGACACTGATATTTGGGGCATCAATTGATTACAGGTTTCAGGTTGAATTATTCTGTTATTCAATTGTTTACTCCACTTAGGCAATGCCTATATAATAAGTTAACTTAGGCTATCTTAATAATTGGTGTGTGTTTGTTAGTGTATTGTCTAAGGACATAGGACTTTAGATGAGAAAATGAGGGTTTCGGCTGGACACGGTGGCTGGCTGGTGCTACAGAGAACAGCCAAGTGGGAATCCTTAATGTCTACCAATGGGGACAGGGGTAGCTAGAATGAGAAAACTAGAAGGGGGCATTAATATGGTGGCTTAGCCTTGATCCATGTACATGAAGATTATCAAGATGCATGGGGGCAAGTTGTGTGGCTTTTTTTTTTTTTTTAGCTTTTCTTGTTTCATAATTGTGTCCTTCATAATCAGGCAGACACAGCCTAAAATTATACAGGAAGAGTGGCAAAGAGGAAGGAGTCAGGAATGAGAAAGTGGAGGAATGAGATGTGGGAGGCTAATGAGCTGTAGGGCCAGCCATTGATGTCAGGATCCTCAGAACTAAAAGTAGAAGCCATCAGCCTGGAGACTCACACTTACCACTGATACCCAACAATGCCATCTAGATGGTGGTGAGTTAGTTGTAACAGTAGTTTCTTTTGAGTATTTAAAAAAATGATTATTATAAAAAATTAAATAGCACATTACAGAAAGGATATAACCTAAATACAGAAAACTGAAAGGATTTAGAAAAAATAAGTCACCAATAATTCCATTAGCCTAATGCATTTAACATCAGCATTGGGGTTAATTTCCTCCTAGTCCTTCTTTGGGTGTATATTTGAAGATAAGTGAAATCATACTCTATACAGTCGTGGATCCTATTATTTTAAGTATAACATTGCCTTGTAGCATTTTCCTTGTTGCTAACCAGCCTTTCATAACTATCCTTTTAACAAGTGAATAATATATCATTAAGTAAATGAACAGTAATTTACTTAATTTACCTGTTTCTGTATATTGTTAGATGTTTAGAATCTTTCCAATTTCTTGATATTATAAATACCACATTAGTATACATTTTTCCACGTGTTTTCTTTTCCACATTTTTTTTTCTTTTGAGACAATCTTGCTCTGTTGCCCAGGCTGGAGTGCAGTGGCACCATCACAGCTCACTGCGGCCTCAACCTCCCAGGCTCAGGTGATCCTCTCACCTCAGCCTCCTGAGTAGCTGCGACCACAGGTATGTGCCATCATATCTGGTTAATTTTTTATATTTTATAGAGACAGAGTCTCTCCATGTTGCCCTAGGCTTGTCTTGATCTCCTAGGCTCAGGCAACCCTCCTGCCTCAGCCTCCCAAAGTGCTGAGATTATAGACATAAGCCACCATACCTGGCCTTCTTTTCCACATTTTAGATTATCTTCTTAGAATCGACTTTCAGAATTTTCAAAACATAAAATGTTCCAGGAGATGGACATTTTATGACTCTTTATACTTACTGCCAAATTACTTTTCAAAGGGATTATAACAATGCCCAGTCCCAAGAATGGTGTAATGGTGTATGAGAGTAGCAAACCTCATCATACCCTGGAAAACAGTGGATCATTTCATTAATTTTTTTTTTACAGCTTCAGTTTCCAGGTTGTGATATAAACAAGTAAACAAATAGTATGTTAGATGCTGATCAGTACAATGGAGAAGAGGAAACTGGAGAGAGGGGATGTGGCAGGGGGAGTGTTACTGTTTTATACAGGATGATCAGGAAAGGCCTTTCATAAAAGATGATATTTAGGCCGGATGCAGTGGCTCACACCTGTAATCCTAGCATTTTGGGAGGCCATGGCAGGCAGATCACCTGAGGTCAAGAGTTTGAGATCAGCCTGGCCAACATGGTGAAATCCCATCCCGTCTCTACTAAAAATACAAAAGTAGCTGGGCATGGTGATGGGCACCTGTAATCCCAGCTATTGGGGAGGCTGAGGCAGGAGAGTCACTTGAACCCAGGAGACAGAGGTTGCAGTGAGCTGAGATTGTGCCATTGCACTCCAGCCTGGGTAACAAGAGCGAAACTGTCTCAAAAAAATATATATATATATATTGAATAAGAGCCAAAAGAAGTGAGGGATAAAGGTGTAAGAACAGACTGAGGAAAGAGAGTTTCAGGCAGAGAAAACGCTAAGAAAGGCCCTAAGGCAGACCTATGTCGGACAATGTTTGGGGAACAGCAAGAAGGCCAGGGTGGCAGTGCCCAGTGAGAAGCGGGCAAGGAGGAAGATGAGCTCAGAGGGAATGTGGGCAGCCAGGCCACTGAAGGCTTTATCAGCCATTGTAAGGATGTTTCTTTTACTCTGAGTAAGATGAGAAGACATTGAAGTGTTTTTTGAGCAGAGGCAAGTCAGGAATTGGCTTGTGTTTTATATGATTATGTTAGCCGATGTGTTCGGAATGGGCTAAATGTGCTCGAAATCAAACTCAGCATCTTTCCCGGCAAACCTCCTACAGTCTCAGCATCTCCATCCTCTGACTCACCCATGCTCAAAACCACAGTCATCTTTTACATCCCAAAACCAATTGTCGCCAAGCTCTGTCAATACTACCTCCATAATGTATCTTGCATTTGCCTTCTCTGTCCATTCCCATGGCCAAAAGCCTACCATAACCATTTTCTTTTTTTTGAAATGGGGTTTCCCAGGCTGGAGTGCATGGGCATGATCACAGCTCATTGCAGCCTCGACCTCCCAGGTTCAAGCAATCCTCCCATCTCAGCCTCCTGAGTAGCTGGAACCACAGGTGCACACCGCCACTCCCAGCTAACGTTTATGTTTTTCATAGAGATGGGATTTCACCACGTTGCCCAGGCTAATCTCAAATTCCTGGGCTCAAGTGATCTGACTGCCTCGGCCTCCCAAAGTGCTGGGATTGCAGGCATGAGCCACTGTGCCTAGCCCCATAACCGTTTTCTAACTTATCTCCCAGCCTTCTACCTCTCTGCTCACCCTCCTACCATCCAGTGCCGCTAGAACAATCTTCCCAGCAAAGCTGATCACTCAGGGGTCTTCGTGTTATCTTGGCTGTCTCCCTGCTCTTCACCACTCATAAGGTCCAAATTCTTCAGAATGGAATTCAAGCCCTACTACAATTTGATCTTAATCTAGTGCTCAAAACTTATCTTCCATTGTTTTATTCAGAATTAACTGTGCCTTCCTGTCTAACAAGTTCCTTGAACCAGCTCTGTACTTTATTACTGTACATCTTTGCTTACATCATCTCCACTTTCCTGCACCTTCTGTTTAAAACACCCTTCCCTTGGGCTGGGTGTGGTAGCTCACGCCTGTAATCCCAGCACTTTTGGAAGGCTGAGGCAGGCGGATCATGAAGTCAGGAGTTCAAGACCAGCCTAGCCAACATGGTGAAACCCTGTTTCTATTAAGAATACAAAAGATTAGCCAGGTATGGTAGCGTGTACCTGTAATCCCAGCTACTCAGGAGGCTGAGGCAGGAGAATCGCTTGAACCTGGGAGGTGGAGGTTGCAGTGAGTGGAGATCACGCCATTACACTCCAGCCTGGGCAACAAGACTGAAACCCTCTCAAAAAAATCAAACCAAAACAACAACAACAACAAAACACCCTTCCCTCAAATCCCTACCCAGTAATCCTACCCACACTTCTGGGATCCCAAATATCACTTTCTTCATGAAGCCAGCCCCATTCTCCCTGACTGTAATGATGTTTTTGTTCTTCTGTGCCCCCATAAATTCTATTCCACTACTCATACATTCCGTACCACATTATACTATTGCTTTGTGAATATGCTTTCCTTCCTGCTAGGTGATAAGTTCCTTGAGAATCCGTGTCTCATTCATTGTTGTAGCTCCTACAGCACTTATTTCAATGCCTTGAACATAGTAGGTGTCCAAGAAATGTTTGTGGAACTTAAATTCCCCAAGGCCTTGTTGCCAATTTGTTCTTGGAACAGAACTAGAATTCAGGTCATCTGATTCCCAGCTCCCTATCTCTTTCCCAATACCATTCTATCTCTCTATCTTCTTTCTATGATTCATTGTCATCTCATCTGAATGACATTTGAAACCGCTAAGGAATTTTACAGAAGAGTGACTTAACAAAAACAAATGCTGGAACATATTTTCCATGTAGCTATTTAAGCCAAAGTGAACCTAGTGAAAGGGCACTAAAAATTTGACCCTGAATAAAAAAATAGAAACAAACTACAAAAAAACCCCAAAAAACAAAAAACGTGGCACATATATGTCTAGAAACGTTTTAGCTTCTTAGGGTTTGATTTTTGGCTTGCATTAATCTTATAGTAGTCAAGTTGCCATTTTTCTTGGTATGCTATAAAGTTGTAGTCTGGGGGAAGAAATAAAAAACAAATAAGTGGCCGGGTGTGGTGGCACATGCCTGTAATCCTAGCACTTTGGGAGGCCGAGGCAGTCAGATTGCTTGAGGTCAAGGTTTCGAGACCAGCCTGGCTAACATAGTGAGACCGCATCTCTACCAAAAAAGATACAAAAATTAGCTGGGCATGGTGGTATGTGCCTGTAGTCCCAGCTACTTGGGAGGCTGAGTTGGGAAGGTCGCTTGAGCCTAAGAAGCAGAGGTTGCAGTGAGCTTAGATCTTGCCACTGCATTCCAGCCTCAGTGACAGAGTGAGACCCTGTCTCAAGGAAAAAAACAAACAAACAAAAAAACCAACCAAAACAAATAAGTGTATTTTTCTGTTTAAAAGCTCTTAGCAAGATTTTTAGCCCCTAATAATATAAGAGGGTTTAAACATTTGGGAACAAGGCCCTGTGGCAAAGCTTAATTTGCAATTATTCCAATCCTCCCCCTCCCTTCCCAACTTGGAAAAATAGCCCAAGGAGCTACTGTTCTAAACTGGGCATCCTCTTCGGTATTTGAAATTTAAAAAGTAAATTATATCCATGATACATGTTGTATACAAGTATAATATATGTAAAATGCAAATAAAATTGTCATAGCATTTAATAACTCATAATAGTTAGCATTAATGATATATACATGAGAATTATTTGTGAGCGAAGAACACTGATGCCCTTAGGAAAAGGAAGATTTGACCAAGTTAAAATATATATTTTAGAGAATGGTTTAATATTTTAGAGAATGGCTTAGTATTTCAGAGAATGATTTCTCTCCTTGGCAGTTTTGTCTTCCTCTCCACTGAAACTTAGAAGAGGGCAGGATTGCTGTGAAGAATGTCCTATTGAGGTTTCCACAAATTCGAATGAAATGGGATGCAATTAAAACCCTCCACTTTACAGGGAAAAGGGATGAAACTGAAGCACTCATTCATCTCAGTCTACTCCATCTCAATCTGAATGTTACAGCAGAGGCTGACCTGTGAATTTGATGTGAATTGTGATAGAATTGTAGAAATGAAAGCAAGCTCTGAAATAGTTCCTTCTACCTTCGATCCTCAGTGGGTGAGTCCCAAACCATTACAAAGTTAGTATTTAAGAAACTTTCTCATAGGCAATTTCCTCCAACTGCACCCTAAATTCTACTTTACAGAACTTCACAGACCATTTTTCATGTGCTCTACAACGAAGACGTGAAGACAGCCTTTTGCCACAGCTAATGATCCTAACCATTTTTCTATCATGTGGATTACATTTCTGGACTATGGGGAGACAGCCTAGAGTGATGGGTAAGAATTCAGAATTGGAGACAGAGTTGCGCTTAAGTCACAGCTGTATGATGATAGGCAATTGACTTAAGCGCTCTAAGCTTCAGTTTCCTCACCCATAATGCAAGCATGATAATACCATCCAACTGATCAGATTACTGTGCGGACTAGTCTAGAACCAGTGCTGTCCAATAGAAATATAATGGAAGCCACAATGTGAGCCACATGTGTGATGTAAAATTTTCTAGTAGCCCATTAAGAAAAGTAAAAAGAAACAGGCAAAATTAATTTTAGTGCTATATGTTATTTAACTCATGTCCAAAATATTTCAACAAGTAGAAAATGTTCATGAGTATTTTACATTCTCTTTTGTGCACTAAGTTTTCAAAGTCCAAAGTGTATTTCATACGTACAGGTTGAGCATCTCTTATTCGAAATGCTTGGGACCAGGATAGTTTCGGATTTTAGATTTTGGAATATCTGCGTATACATAAATGAGACATCTCGGGGATAAGACCCAAGTCTAAACGTGAAAATCATGTGTTTCATATGCAGAATATATACATGGCCTGAAGGTAATTTTATATAATATTGTTAATCATTTTGTGCATGAAACAAAGTTTGTATCAGTCGAACGATCAGAAACCAAAGGTGTCACTATCTCAACCACCCATGGGACACTCTGTGCTTGTCTGGCAACATCATTCCTGACGCTCATTTATGTGCTACTGATAAGCAATCATTTTCTCATGTTTATTTAGATGTAAGTATTCAACACTAAAAAATATAACACTGGCTGAGCACGTTGGTTCACTCTTGTAATTCCAGCACTTTGAGAGGTCCAGGCAGGTGAATCACTTGAGGCCAGGAGATCAAGACCAGCCTGTCCAACATGGTGAAACCCCGTCTCTACAAAAAATACAAAAATTAGCCACGCATGGTGGTGCATGCCTGTAATTCCAGCTACTTGAGAGGCTGAGGCAGGAGAATCGCTTGAACCCAGGAGGCGGAGGTTGCAGTGAGCCTAGATCGTGCCACTGCATTCCAGCCTAGGTGATAGAGTGATATACATATATGTGTGTGTGTGTGTGTGTGTATATGTGTGTGTGTGTATATGTATATATATGTGTACATATGTATATATGTATATATAACATACTATTAAAATAGTGAAAAAGACAATGTGTTCAGGGTAACTAATCAGCACAGCAGCATCCCTTAGAATACTTGTATCATTTGCTAAACAGCAGCAACAGCACAGAACAGCAGACTGTCACCACCAACAATGCCACTTGTAGCATCATAGTCCTCAAAAAGCTTTGGATTTTGGAGCATTTCATATTTTGAATTTTCAGATTAGGGATGCTCAACCTCCCTAATTAAGGTATGTATAGCATACCTTAATTCAGACTAACCATGTTTCAAGTGCTTAAGAGTCACATGTGACCAGTAGCTATGATATTGGAGAGTGCAAGTCTAGGAAAAAGGCTGTGAAGCACTTAGCATTATGCTAGGTATAGATAATTCTACAAAATCGTCCCGAATGTTATTGTTAGAGGACTGCGTAATCTTCTCAAAGCATTCATGTCTCTAGACTGACCCAGTCTCTCATGCTCTTAGAAGTACCTGGAGAGGTTCCACTGATTAAGTTTGAGCCCTTCAGTTACTTTAACGGGTACTTCCTTATGGTCACTCCCCATCTATTGTACGGAGAAGGTGACAAAAGGTGGCCTTCGTAGGGGTTCTGCATAGAAAATACACACATGGAGTGTCAGTGACCTTCAGGGTACTGACTTATGAAACCCTAAGAAGGAGACAGCATCATATTGATAGGACAGGATAGGACATTTGCTAAAGCAACCACTTACTCCTATATTTTTCCCCTTCCGAGTAGTGAGGCTTAGGTAAGTAATACATATGATGAAAAGTTGATTTGTTAAATTAAACATAGGCCCAGGTGCGGTGGCTCATGCCTGTAATACCAGCAATTTGGGAGGCTGAGGCAGGTGGATTGCTTGAGTTTAGGAGTTTGAGACCAGACTGGGCAACCTGGTGAAACCCTGTCTCTACAAAAAATGCCAAAAAAAAAAAAGCACAGTGTGGTGGCACACGCCTATGCTCCCAGCTACCCAGGAGGCTGAGGTGGGAGAACAGGCGAGCTTGGGAGGCAGAGGTTGCAGTAAGCCAAGATCGCACCACTACACTCCAGCCTAAGTGACAGAGTGAGACCCTGTCTCAATAATAATAATAATAATAATAATAATAATAATAATAATAAAAAATAAGTTCAACTTAGAGTTCCCTTACAACTGAACGATTCTCCTAGGTATGTACCCAAGAAAATTACAAAACATACGTTTCCACAAAAGCTTGTACACAAAGGTACACAGCAGCATTATTTATAATAGCCAAGAAATGTAAACAAGCCAAGTGCCCAAGAGCTAATGAATGGATAAACAGCATGTGGTATATTCATACAATGAAATCTTTTTCAGCCACAACAAGGGATGAAGGACTGATACAATATGGATGAACCTTGAAAACATTATGCTCAGTGAAAGAAACCACTCACAAAAGGCCACATATTGCATGATTCCTTTTATTTTTTATTTTTTTTTTTTTTGAGACGGAGTCTCGCTCTGTCGCCCAGGCTGGAGTGCAGTGGCGCGATCTCGGCTCACTGGAAGCTCTGCCTCCCGGGTTTACGCCATTCTCCTGCCTCAGCCTCCCGAGTAGCTGGGACTACAGGCGCCCGCCACCTCACCTGGCTAGTTTTTTTTTTTTTTTGTATTTTTTAGTAGAGACGGGGTTTCACCATGTTAGCCAGGATGGTCTCGATCTCCTGACCTCGTGATCCGCCCGTCTCAGCCTCCCAAAGTGCTGGGATTACAGGCTTGAGCCACCGCGCCCGGCTTTTATGAATATTTACATTAGGCAAATCCACAGAGCCAGAAAACAGATGAGTGGTTGCCGGGGTCTGTGGGGAGGAGAGAATTGAGAGTGACTCTACCAGGCATGGGAGTTTTTTTTTCTGGGATGATGGAGGTGTTCTGGAGCTAGGCTCAGGCTCTGGAGCCAGGCAGCCTGTGTGAAAGCCCAGGTCTCACTACTCATTCGCTTTGTGATTTTCAGCCATGTTCCTACCTCTTCTATACCTCAGCTTCCCTTTACAATGACGATGGTAAGACTGCCTGGGCTTGTTGCGAGGATTCAGATAGTTAACATATGTAAAGTGCTCAGGAGAATTCCTGGCCAGTGATATATACTATTTTTTCCCATTATAATTGTTTATGACTTTAAGAAAATTGATATATAATAGTTGTACATATTGTAGGGGTACATGTGATATTTTGAAACCTGATAGCTATTTTGAAATATATAATAAATTATAGTCAACTTTAATTCCCTACTGTACTTCTGAATACTAGAATTTACTTCTACTATCTAACTCTATGTTTGTACCTATTAGCCAATGTCCCTTCATCCCCCGCTCCCCCTTCCCTTCCCAGCCTCTGGTAACCACCATCCTACTCTCCACCTCCATGAGATCCACATTTTTAGCTCCCAGATATGAGTGAGAACATTTGGTATTTGTCCTGCTGTGCCTGGCTTATTTCACTTAATATAATGACCTCCAGTTCCATCCATGTTGCTGCAAATGACAGGATTTCATTTTTTAAATGGCTGAATAACAGTCCATTGTGTGTGTGTATGTGTGTGTGTATATATATATATATATATCTCCACATTTTCTTCATCTGTTGATGGACACTCAGCTTGTGTGATAGATATAGATATTTCATAAGTGACCCGGATCACCCTGTACCCCACTCTTACTTATTTCTGTCCATAGCATTAGTCACTTTCTTTTTCTTTTTTTCTTTTTGAGACAGGGTCTCTCTGTTGTCCAGGCTGAAGTGCAGTGGCATGATCTCGGCTTACTGCAACCTCCACTTCCAGGCTCAGGTGATCCTCCCACCTCAGCCTCCCTAGTAGCTGGGACTACAGGTGTGCCACCACACCCAGCTAATTTTTTTTTTTTTAATGTTTTTTGTAGAGACAAAGTTTCACCATGTTGCCCGGGCTGCATTCATCACTTTCTAACCTACCCTGTGATAACTTGCTCATATATCTTGCTTGTAGCCCATCAACCCCTACTAGAAGGCAGGGATCTAATCCATTTGTTTGCTGCTAGATTCCAAGCACCCCAAACAGTGGTTAACACAGAGGAGGCACCCCACCACGCTTTCTGAATGAGTGAACAAATGGTTGGCACTTCTCGCCAATGGCACTGGGCAGCCTGGATGGAAATGAGATGCACCTTTTACTGAACATCTTTTTGCACCATTTTCTATTCTACCATGTGCTTGGTCCTTTTCATAAAGACAAAAAGTGAAAAATGAAATACAGAAAATAAGAATACTTGACCTGAGGGAGAAGCTGGTAGCATTAAACAGTAAGACTTTAGGCGTCAGTGCAAAGTGTGTGATCTAGAGAAAAAAGTGAGGATGTGGTTGCGGGCCACCTTTAGACTTTTAGCCCCTGAGTAAAAAGTGGAATGACACCTCAGAAATGGCACTCAGTCCTAGTCTTGAAGTACGGTGTGTACACAGGTTAATAAGAAGTTTGTTTGTTTGTTTGTTTGTTTGAGACAGAGTTTCACTCTGTAGCCCAGGCTGGAGAGTGCAAAGGCGTGATCTCGGCTCACCTCTGCCTCCCAGGTTCAAGTGATTCTCCTGCCTCAGCCTCCAGAGTAGTTGGGACTTTGCCACCATGCCCAGCTGATTTTTTTTATATTTTTAGTAAAGACAGGGTTTTGCCTTCTTGGCCAGGCTAGTTTTGAACTCCTGACCTCAGGTGATCCACTTGCCTCAGTCTCCCAAAGTGCTGGGATTACAGACTTGAGCGCCCGGCCTAACAAGAAGTCTCAATAAGATCTTACATATTGTGCAATATGTGTTCTGTACTTACGGGTACAATGAGAAATTTTTCCATGGCAAAAGGCCCGTTTCCTGGCACAGTAAACAGAAGAGCTTGTGGAAGGTTGTTGCCCACTTCCCACTGCAGCATGGACAGGCAGGTGGCCACAGTGGACGGAATTCCTCGGGCAGGGACAGAAGGTCTGTCACCACTGCTGGCAGTGCCCTTCCTCATTCTTTAATGAGCTCCAGAAACTAATAAAGATTACAGGATCCCAAATACAAGACTAGACTCCAAATGAACTGTTGTGTAAATGTATCCCAACTAATGTGGGGTAAAACTCTGCTCTAAGTTGTGTTTGAGGTCTCTACCTCTTTCCTTCCTTCAGCCTTAATACCGCTCTGCTCTATTCTGTTAGGAAAAAAACAACTGATGAGTCACCAGCTTCTTGGGTAATGTATTATCCTCTTCAGGAGCTTTTGCATGAAAAAAGAGGTCAAAAGGAGAGAAAGAAAGAATAATGGTGATGATATTAATAATACTAATAATGATGACCATAGCTGATGATAACTGCATCCCAGCTATTCGGCTAAAAAAATGGATACGATTTCTCTAATTTAGTCCTCCAACAATTCTATGAGGTAGATATCACACCTATGTTACAGATGAGGAATGAAAAATCACATAGCAAGTGGCAGATGAAGGCAGATTGTCTCTAAAAATTTTTGCTCCAAGGAATTTTTTAATTTTTGAGACAATGTCTCTCTCTGTGAGCTGGGCTAGAGTACAGTGTTGTGAACATGGCTCACTGCAGCCTTGACCTCCTGGGTTCAGGTGATCCTCCCACCTCGCATCCCAAGTAGCTGGGACTACAGGCACACACCGACACACTCAGCTACATTTTTTTTTTTTTTTTTTTTTTTTTGTATTTTTAGTAGAGACAGGGCTTCACCATGTTGCCGGGACTGGTTTTGAACTCCTGGCTTCAAGCGATCTGCCTGCCTCAGCATCCCAAAGTGCTGGGATTACAGGCTTGAGCCATCGTGCCTGGCTATGTAAGAATTTCTCAAGTGGAAACTTTGATCCTGTAGGAAGACAGCTGGGGAGAGTCAGACAATCACAGCAACCCTCAGTTGTGGTGGCAATGACAGTTGAGACTTGAAACTTCAAATAACCCACTGTATCTATGACTAACTAGGTTCAAATCTTGAGTCTGACATTCTTAGGATTACCTGGTGGCAAGTCACATACTCTCTTTGTGCTTGAGATTGTCGTTAGAATTCATCGAGATAATGCAAACAAAGTACTTACGACAATGCCTATGAATACATACATGAGGCACTCAGATGCTGTGTACAGGTGCTCCTCCACTTACAACGGGGTTATGTCCTGATAAACCCATCATAGGTTGAAAATAACAAAAGTCAAAAATGCATATAATACACTTAACCTACCACACATCGAAGCTTAGCCGAGCCTACCTGAAACATGTTCAGAACGCCTGCAATACGGTATTCAGTAAATTACACGAGAAATTCAACACTTTATTATAAAATGGGCTTTGTGTTAGGTGACTTGGCCCAGCTTCACAAGAGAGTAGTATCTGCACATTGCTAGCCCAGGAAAAGATGAAGATTCCAAATTTGACATATGGTTCCTGCTGAATGCATGTCACTTTTTTTTTTTTTTTTTTTTTTTTTTAAGACAGAGTCTTGTTCTGTCACCCAGGTTGGAGTACAGTGGGTATGATCTCAGCTCACTGCAAGCTCTGCCTACCAGGTTCACACCATTCTCCTGCCTCAGCCTCCCAAGTAGCTGGGACTACAGGTGCCCGCCACCACTCCTGGCTAATTTTTTGTATTTTTTATTAGAGACGGGTTTCACCATGTTAGCCAGGATGGTTTCAATCTCCTGACCTCGTGATCCACCCGCCTCGGCCTCCCAAAGTGCTGGAATTACAGGTGTGAGCCACCGTGCCCAGCCGAATGCATGTCACTTTCACACCACTGTAAAGTCAAAAAATCATGATAAACCATTGTATTAGTTTGATGCAAAAGTAATTGCATTTTTTGCTATTAAAATAATGACAAAACCCGCAATGACTTTTGCACCCCTAACAAGTCATTGATGGTCTGCATTTTGATTGCTACAAATCCCTGCTAAGTATTAGAAAACCCATAATTTATTTCTAGCTTCCCAAATAACAAAGGTGCTCTTTTACCTAATTTTATAATGTAGTTGTTCATCCATTGTCTATAGAATTTTTATTGAAAAGGTGACATAATCAAAATTTGAAGGTAGACACACCAAATCCCATTTCCCTAACACAACAATTATATTTGGTTTTGTGTATTGCTTTCAAGTTTTGCTAACTCTGAGAAGCGACATGGAAAGGGCGCTGTACCAGATCAGTTTGGGATTTTGTCACACTCTCACAAAGTAGCTGTATGACTCTAATGAAGTTACATAACTGCCCTTTGTCTTCATTTTCAAAAAGTTTAAAATGAAGGGGTTAGGCCAGCCGATCTTTAAGATCGCTCTAGCTATAACAGTCTACGATTTTGCCTACAATCTACTTTTTTTTTTTTGCTTTCATAATCATGGTTCAGTTGTATATAGAAGGTACATTAAAATAATGTTTACAAAGTTAGTTAATTTCCTAAACTATGTTTGGAAAATAAAGTTTCACATATAATGAGCTCTGCGAAGGTAAGTTTACAATAAAAAACCCCAGGAATTTCAAAGATAACTGCCAAAATTACCAAAAAGATATAAAAATTCACATCTTAATACATTCATGATATATGTATGTTTACAACGAAAGGATTTATAATTCAATGCATTAATTATAAGGAACACATTAAGTTTGACAAGCCCATTCTAATCTTTGTGGATTGCTTCCTGTCAATACCATTTCATGGAGGGATAAACTATTTCCTCCTTCATTTCAAATGCAGAATAGCTTGGTGATGAAATAGCTCTTCCATCTACACACAAAATTGTAGAAGTAAAGGAGCACTTTGCAGGATTTTCTTCAGATATAAAGGGCAAATAAGTAGGACTTTTAAGGAGTCAAATATACAGTTATTAATTTATAATGTAAATATGAAAACGTTAGAGCAGTGTAGTTTTTCCATATGGTATTATTGCTTTTTAAAATTTCTCTATAAGAAAATCAAAAAGGGAAAAACAAAAAAGGCACAGTTCTACCTGACATAGATCGGCAGAACTATGTCAGCGTAAATGTCTAAAATGTCTATAACTATTAATGCAGTGAATCAGTCACTCTCTCCCCCACTGCCACTTAGCATGTAACCTGGTATAACCTTTCTGGAGGTGATCTGACAATACTAATCAAGAGTTTAAATATGTTCCTACCCTCTAGTCGGGTAATTCTACTTACAGAAAAGTGTATGAAGGAAATAATAAGTGCACAATTGCTTTGCCACACTTATTATATACAAGTGTAAAGAACTGGGAACATGTAAATAACCGGAAATAGAAGAATAGCTAAATAATTGATGCTACACATATATGAAATTTATGTATATATGCATATATATTTATGATATATGTGTATGTATATCATATCATAATATAGATAACAAGGGTGCTCATTGCTTCTGGCTTAGTCATGTTTCTAGGTTTTTCGGTGAATGGAGGACCTAGGAGATCTGTCTATACATGTACATATACATCCTAAATTTATATCAACTCTCAATTCAAATTCGGGACCACAGGATTTCTGCCTAAGCGCCTCCATGTTATATCTATATTCCCTTCCTCTCATGCTGAGAATCCTGCTTCTCAAGGACAGCAGGCATAATAAGATTAGAATATCCCACAATTAGGCCAGGTGTGGTGGCTCACGCCTGTAATCCCAGCACTTTGGAAGGCCAAGGCAGGTGGATCACCTGAGCTTAGGAGTTCGAGACCAGCCTGGCCAAAGTCAAATCTACAAAACAAGGTGAATTCAAAGCAGTCTAGTTTCTATCCCTATCCCCCACTTTCTTTCCTCCCTTTTTCATAGGTAACTATTATTAATATTTTGTGATGTGAATCCTCCTATTCTTTGTTCTCTAATATAAGCAAATGTATTTACATATGTGTGTGTATGCATGCATATATGTGTGTAGGTATACAAATTTACATATATATCCCTTCTGACATATATGGTAGCATTGTAGACTCACATTTCTACCCCCATTTTTTTTACTTGTAATATATCCTACAGATCAATCCATAATAAGTATATTTAAAGATCCTACTTCTGGCCAGGCGTGGTGGCTGATGCCTATAATCCCAGCACTTTGGGAGGCCAAGGCAGGCAGATTGCCTGAGATCAGTAGTTGGAGACCAGCCTGCCCAGCCTGGTGAAACCCCGTCTCTACTAAAAATACAAAAATTAGCTAGGCGTGGTGGCAGGCGCCTGTAATCCCAGCTTCTCGGGAAGCTGAGGCAGGAGAATCACTTGAACCCAGGAGGCAGAGGTTGCAGTGAGCTGAGATAGCGCCACTGCACTCCAGCCTGGGCAACAGAGCGAGACTACGTCTCAAAAAAAAAAAAATCCTACTTCTATTTTATAGCTACACAGACTCCACTGTGTGTAGGTATCATAGTTTATTCAACCAGTCCTCTATTAATAGACATTGGGGTTATTTCTAGTCTTTTGGTATTATAAATAGTTTCTGTCCTAAGGTTTTGTATTATATTTATATATATTCACATCTTAAATATCAGTAATTTTTACTATGTGGAAATATATAAGGTTAGCCTATGCCATCTTGTACCAAATAGCAGGAGAGCTATCAAAAACTCTAGGGTTGTGTCAAAAGATGTCAAGAACCAATTTAAAGATGCTATCGCAGACCAACGAGGATAATTTAAGCATTAATAAGAATAATAAATAATATGCACATAAGCACATTAAATACATTTCAATAAATGAGTTCAAACTATAGAGAAAACAAAAGTAATTTAAAAATAAGACAAAGCAAACACCAATGGCACATGCCAAGGAATGATAGGATTAAAATATTACCATTTTTACAATCCTTAATGAACTAATAGATCCAGGTAACATCACAAAAGAAGAGATTTTTATGTACCACCTAATGGCAAACTACTCCACTCCCTAGGAAGCAGTCTTGCCAAAAAAAGGAAAAAAATATATGTATATATGAATCTGATCAGGCCTGTGTGTAGTTAGAGGACAGAGGAACAGTTATAGGACAGCTCCTATGTTGAGCTACATCATAGGAATGCAATCGGAGACATCCAGACTGTGGGGAGTTCTACAGGACAAACAACTTGGTTTTTGCAACAAATAAGTTACGAGGAAAAAAATGAAATTAAAAGAGATTTATGGAATTTAAATTCAAAGAGATTTAAGAGACATATCAACCGACCTCAGTGCATGAACCTTATTTGGATCCCGCGTCAACAAGCAAACTATAAAAGTAAGTTATACTTTGGGAGGCCGAGCAGGGTAGATCATGATGTCAGGAGTTCGAGACCATCCTGGCCAACATGGTGAAACCCTGTCTGTACTAAAAATATAAAAATTAGCTGAGCATGGTGGTGTGTGCCTGTAATCCCAGCTACTTGGGAGGCTGAGGCAAGAGAATCGCTTGACCCCCAGGAGGTGGAGGTTGCAGTGAGCTGAGATCATGCCACTGCACTCCAGCCTGGGTAACAGAGTGAGACTCCATCTCAAAAAAAAAAGAAAAGAAAAAGAAAAAACAACAACAAAAGTAAGTTATAAGATTTGTGAGACAATTAAAAATTCCAGCACTGAATATTTCATACTACCAAAAAATTGTATTAGTTAATGTAGATATGATAATGGTTATGTTTTTTACAAGTCCTTATCTTTTAAAGATTCATATTGAAATAGATATATTTTAGACAGAGTGTCAGTCTGTCACCTAGGCTGGAGTGCAGTGGCACAACTGTAGCTCACTGCAGTCTTGAACTCCTGGGCTCAAATGATCCTCCCACCTTATTCTCCCAGTAGCTGGGATTATAGGCACTCACTACCACACACAGCTAATTTTTTAATTTTTTGTAGAGGCAGTTTTACTACGTAGACCAGGCTGGACTCAAACTAATGGCCTCAAGTGATCCTCCTGCCCCAGCCTCTGAAAGTGCTGGGATTATAGGAATAAGCCACCACACCCAGCCATATCAAAATTTATGGATGAAATAATATAATATCTGGAATTTGCTTCAAAATAAAATGAGATGGGGAGAGGAATGGGATATTGATGGGCTAGACATGAGGTCCAATTAGACATGGGGTTCTTTATGCTTTCTGTTTACTTTTCCTTATGTTTCATTTTTCTATAATAAACCATTAATATGCATTTATATATCATGATATTCTGGTATGTGTATGTGTGTGCATGTGTCTGTTTGTACGTGTGTATAAATTTAAAACAAAATTTTAATGACGATATCTCTGAGTGATAGAATCATCTTGGTGATTTTTATTTCCTTCTTTTTACTCTGTATTCTGTATTTTTATACTGCACATGTATTGCCATTTTTGTAATTCAAGTATAATTCACTTCTGATGCAGTGAATAAAATAACTTTGTCCAGTACTCTTTAAATACAACTGGGCAAGGCTAATTATTTAATATTCAATTACATTTAGTTTTGATTGTGTACAGATCATAGTTTATGAAGATATAGCTCTAAAGGAAAGTTTGAGGTTTGGAAATTCTGTCATTTGATGTAATAGGATAATTTTAAATGTATAGCTCAGGAGTACACCGTTCATTTTTTTCCTCCTTTTTATATAATACAAAAACAACAGATCCAGTTTGGCACAAACTTTCTCCTCCAAAGCCACCTTTGTGCTGAAATCCAGCATCTCAGGTTTCAGTCAAGTAATTTGCAGATGAGAAAAGGTTTCTTAGCAAAATGTTCTTATGGTTTTACTACAGTGTTAGTTCCCAGTAATTTGGCAGAGTACTGTGTTCACAGCTAAGTGAGTCAGAGGGAAGGCTGCTCCTTCTGATTTTCTGATATGCAGAGAGGACAGGCAGTTATCAAATCAAATCACTCTTTTTTAACCACTAAAATAAATGTAAGGCTATGACAGCAGATGCAATCAAAGAAAAATATAGTTAATGAATATCTGTAGTTTATTACTAGTTAATACAAGGACTGCCTGGTTTATCATTCAATTATGAAAAAGTTATTCCTTTAAGGTCAATAAAAATTTTTTAAACCAACTTACAAAAACAAGCCTATTTTATAATCATATCACCATCTGAATGTTCTATTATCAGATAATTGTCCCTTCTTCATTTATTTTGAAATAGATATTTTATTTATCTAATCTTCTCCTTCTGCTTGGTCACATGTCATTTTCTCCTAAATAAACCTTGGTCAGCTCCCGTCATGAAATCTATGAACAGATTATCATGGAAGTACTTTTTTACCCTGAATGTAGACTTTAAAGCAAAATCATAGGTAGATTTAGTTATTCATTTGAAAGTGAAACTTTGATTTAACAAATGGCTAGAGGCAGACAATTTTGATTTGGGTCCATCTGTCCATTTGAGTTTCCATGGATTATTATATACTGCACATAAATTCAATTTACACTTGCAACTATGTTCCAAGCTTTGTGCTAAGTATTTTCATATATAATCCCAAGCTATTTGTGAAATAGCTATTTTATTATTTTTGGTTTGTTTGTTCGAGACAGGGTCTTGATCTGTCACCCAGGCTGGAGTGCAGTGGTGCCATCATAGCTCACTGCAGTCTCGACCTCCTGGGCTCAAGGGATCCTTCCACTTCAGCCTCCTTAGTAGCTGGGACTACAGGTGCATACCACTACACCCAGCTAATTTTTTTATTTTTTTGTAGAGACAGGGTTTTGCCATGTTGCCCACACTTGAAATCGTTATTTTAGAGAGAGATTAAGTTGCTTGCTCAAGATCATACAGTCATTGAGTTATTCCAGATTTTGTTGCCACTTTTCAGTTATGAACAATGGTGATTGAGAGCATTTGTAACAGTCCTTGGTGCCTAGTACTGGGCCTTGAACTAGAAAGGTTCAAAGGATGATAGACATCTATCTGGTTGCAAAAACAAGAGGTACAAGGTAATTATCGGAGGAAAGACGGGGCCCGCTGAGGTGGAGCATGCTTTCTCTCATGCAGAAACCAACTAAAAGGAGAAGGAAGAGGGAAGTCTGTTCACAGCAGCAAAGCGGCACTAGCTTTCTGCCTTGATCTTTTAACAAACTTAGGAAGGTTCCAACATCTTCAAGCCTGGGAATACACAGTGTTTGAATGTGATGACCAGCAAACTAAGGTCAACCTGAGAAAGTTGATTCTTGACATATTTCCAGCAAGGGTCACTTGTTTCATCCCAACAGACTCAAAGTTAAGAATTAAAAACCTCAACTGTAGTAAATTACATGTTTGAAAAACAGAGTTCTAATTACTCGTACATCCAAATGCCAGTGGGGCCTACTCTATTCATGTACTCATAGCTTTATGAAAAACTGTTTGTTTGGGATGTGGTTTTTTAAAAGTAATTTACCTTGGGACAGGTTTAGTTGAAGAATGGAATATGTGAGAAAAGAATTTTCCAACTTTTGTTGACTCAGAGATGAAAAGGAAAATACGTTTATATGAATATGGCTACTTGTTGATCTAAGACACTTGAAATTTCATTTGCTAAATGCCATATCCAATTATAAATTTCAAGCATAATTTCCAAACCATACCCTTGTTCTAATACTACAGAACCATCTCAATGGGCATCAACTGGGCATCAAATTAACTATTCCTATAAGGCTACACTAGAGTTACTACTAGAAACATTTCATTTGTGGAGACATAAAGACAGGTTACACGATACTTTGTAAGTGGACTTGAACTAAAGGATATTAGAAATAAATAGGAACAACAAAAATAAAACATGACTAAACCAGCTCTCCTGCCACCATCAAAACAAACGTTTCCAAGGAACTGAAGCCAAGAAAATAGAAATCCACAAACACAAAGGCCAAGATAATCAGTCGAATCTACTAAATCTCCATAAATGACAAAACAAAACACTAAAAACCAAGCAATACCAAAAGCCCACCTGCATTGAATACCAAACAACACTGAATTTTCTGCCCCACCGCCTGCCACAGAAATCCGAGCCTGCAGCTGATTTTAAAATGACCAAATCTCCAAAAATTCTGAGAGATGTCAATTTTAAAGACACAATATCTTCAATCATATAGGTCATGTCCACATTAACGTAAGTAGTAATTATTAAAAAGGAAGGAATCTCCTTTATTCGTTTTAAAAACCAATTCTTTCTCAGATTTGCCACAGAGCCAGACCAACTTAATTGTTCAGACACAATAATATTAGACTGAACTATTTTTCTCTTTCTTCTTTTTTCTTTGGAGACTGGGTCTCACTGTGTCACCCAAGCTGGAGTGTAGTTGCACAATCATGGCTCACTGCAGCCTCTACCTCCTTGGTTCAAGTGATTCTCCTACTTCAGCCTCCCAAGTAACTGGGACTACAGCTGTGCACCACCACGCCTGGCTAATTTAAAAAATTTTTAGAGACGGGGTCTTGCTATGTTGCCCAGGCTGGTCTCAAACCCCTGGGCTCAAGTGATCCTCCCACCTTGACCTCCCAAAGTGTTGGGAGTACAGTCATGAGTCACCGTGTCCAACCCTGAACTGTGTTTCAATCCAATAATTTTTATTATGGAGAGAAAGCTGGGCAATTTAAACAATTATGTGCTTTATTTCTCCATTTCTGTATTCCATTCTTGCTAATATACAGGTATTGAATTTAACTTGTTTCATTCTTAATGGTTTATGTCTTCTTTTTAGAAAAATTTATACCAGCCAAAAGGCTGCAGGGTAAGTGTTGGTGGCTAGTTCCTATGAGTAACAAGTCATAGTCCATAGAGCCCAGGATGCTGACCTGGAGAACAGGCCAAATTCTGCAGATGTGGTAGTTCATACCTGTAATTCCAGCTCTTCGAGAAACTGAGGTGGGAGGATCACTTGAGCCCAAGAGTTCCAGGTTATAGTGAACCATGATCATGCCACTGCACTCCAGCCTAGGCAACAGAGCGAGACTCTGTCTCAAAAAGAAAAAATTCTGACTGCCCTGAAAAAACCCTGAATACCTACAACATAGAAAATCTAAAGCTTGTGCATAATGCTTGTCAGTGGTTAAGTTCATGCACGTTACAGACTTCACCATAGCCCTCCCACCATACCACCATACCATGGATGCAGGTACTACACAAGCCTCCTTGTATCCACATGACCATTTCTTCTCATTTGGATGCAGTATCTGCTAATGAGCAAGGTCACTTGAAAGAGAACTGAACTCGGAATCAGAGTCCAAGTGTGTCAGTTCCAGCTCTTTGGGGGACTAGACAAGGCAATTTAGTGCAGTGGATCAGTGTCTGCCTGCTAAAGTTAGACAGTGTGGGTGGAAATCCTGGTTTTCCACTTTCTAGCTATGTGACTATAGGCAAGACTCTTAAATCTTGTGACTCGGTTTTCTTATTTGTAAAATGACAATGATATCAATAACTACCTTAGAGGATTAAATGTCTTAAGATGGTTTAGAACAGAGTTGCAGATATTCTAAGCACTCAATCAATGTGGGCAATTATTTTTACTAGCTATATGACCCTGGCGAGCTCAACTAAGCTCCGTAAGACTCTATTTCATCTTCTGTACAAGAAGGGGTCACGATCTCACATGGTCTTTATGAAGACTGAATAAACTCAAGTAACACATACGTGGAAGCTATTTTTAAGACATAATCAATGGCTGGGGGCAGTGGCTCACACCTATAATCCCAGCCCTTTGGGAGGTCGAGGCGGGTGGATCACCTGAGGTCAGGAGTTCGAGACCAGCCTGACATGGTGAAACCCCGTCTCTACTAAAAACAAACAAACAAAAAATAGCTGGGCATGGTGGCAGGCACCTGTAATCCCAGCTACTTGGGAGGCTGAGGGAGGAGAATCACTTGAACCCAGGAGGCAGAGGTTGCTGAGATCAAGCCACTGCACTCCAGCCTAGGCAACGGAGGGAGATCCCATCTCAAAAAAAAAAAAGAATAATAAATAAAAGTAAGTAAATAAATAAATAAAATATAATCAAGTATCAGATGACTCCTTCAACCTAGCAGAATTAGTTCCTTTCTGTTCTTTGCTTCCATCATACTTAAAAAACATACATGCAACTGCTATAGCACTTGTCGCAAGGTACTGTAAGAATTTGCCCACAAGTCTTCTCCTCCACCAACAGCACATCCTCCGATTCACCTCTGCACCCTTCACACATTGGACATACCTGGGACAGGACCGGTACTCAATAAATATTTGTTTAAATGAATATCGTTCAAACAATTGCACAGGAATTCTCAAGGCCTTTGCTGGGAATGATGGATTATCACTTTTGCTGAGGCTCCTCAGTAGACGACCCAGAAATGTGCTTTTCTTCAGGCACAATATATTGAGATTCTGTCATTTCAGATCCCGCCGGTGTTGTATTTGTAGCATTTGTTCATTCTTTTCACTTAATAAATAATTAGCAAGCACCTACTCTGCCAGATCCTATGGTGGGCTCCATCTAGTATGCCCAAGTGGCAAATGGCCAGACTAATACAGTTCCTGCATATTACATATAGAGGGAACCTACATACTATAGAATCATCCACCCTTTGAGATAAACTCCTCGGTTTGATTATTTCATTAGGGTGATAGGATCTCAAGGTGGGAAAGAACGGCTTTCTAGAAGTAAAAGTCCTTACACTTTACTTTTATTTTGATTTACTTATTTTAGAGACAAGGTCTCACTCTGATGCCCAAGCTGGAGTGCAGTGGCATGATCCTAGCTCACTGCAGTCTTGAACTCCTGAATTCTAGTGATTCTCCTGCCTCAGCCTCCCCAGTATCTTGGACTACAGAGGTGTACCACCACACCCACCTTGGGGTCCTTATAGAATAATTAAGGTTTGCGATCTGACTGCCTGGGTTCAAATCCCAGATCTGCTTTGTACCAAGGTGTAAGTTCTTGGACAAATTGCTTAATCCCTCTAAGCCTCACTTTCTCATCTGTAAAATGAGCTAGTGGGATTGATGTATTAGAAACGACAACCACGTTAATCACATATTATGGCGCTTGCCATACAGTACGCACTCACTCTGTGTTTGCTATTATAAACAAATCTATTCTCCTCATTTCCTCACTCGGGTGTTTGAACTTCTGTCACAAATGTACCCAGTGAATGGGGCATGACTGCCCCGCTTCTGGGCCCCAGGGTCAGGGAATTTACTACCTCCAATGGTTGTCATTTGGCTGCTAGGCAGATCTCGCAGTTGACCAGTGTTAATGGGTTGAAATATACATGCTTACATCTTCCACTCATTGGCCCTCAATCTGCCATTGGGATTGTCCAGAAGAAATCAAATCTCTCCTCTGCCGGATTAGACCTCAAACTTTGAAAGGTAGCTACATATGCTAGTTTTCACCACCCCCCTTACACACCTACATACAACCTTGGATCTTTTTGTTATTTCTGAATAATTCTGTGCAGCAGATTTCTTATTATCCTTTTTATTTTTCTCATATAATCCTTTGTTGATCAATGTATCCGAATGTCTGAAGCCCAGAATTCATAAAACACAATAAATGTGGTCTGATCGTTGGTGAGTACTAGAGAACTAGTTCCCCTCTGGAACATTACATTTCTATTAATACAACAAAAGATTGATTTTTAAAAAAGCTACATCCCACTGTGTTGACTCATCATCTTCTTACAATCAACAGGAGACTGTAAATCTTCCTGCCGTGTGTAGCTGTAAGCCATCTCGCCCCCACTCAGTACTTGTACAATTCAATTTGGGGATCTTTGAGTACTTTATATTGGTACCCATTAAACTCTATATGGTTTGATATGATTCATTATTACATTTAGTCAGGATTGGGGGCGGGGAGAGAATCTGATTGTATCCTCCAACCTATTTGTTATTCTTTCTAGTGTGTGTCATCTGTAAATTTTTTAAGCGTGCCGTCAGTATTATTGTCTTAGTCATCGATAAAAGTGTTCAGGGAAAAACCAGACTTTCATTAGATCCCTAGAGATCCGAATGTGCATTAGCCCCTTTGTGTGTGTGTGTGTGTGTGTGTGGTGGGGGCGGGGGTGGGGTGGGGACGGAGTTTCACTCTTGTTGCCCAGACTGGAGTGCAATGGCACGATCTCGGCCCACTGCAACCTCTGCCTACTGGGTTCAAGCGATTCTCCTGCCTCAGCCTCCCGAGTAGCTGGGATTACAGGCATGTGCCACCACACCTGGCTAATTTTGTATTTTTAGTAAACACTGGGTTTCTCCATGTTGGTCAGGCTGCTCTCGAACTCCTGACCTCAGGTGATCCACCCGCCTCAACCTCCCAAAGTGCTGAGATTACAGGCGTGAACCACTGTGCCCGACCCACATCAACCTCTTGAAAGAAAGAAACAAACAAAGAAAAACAAGGGCCAGGTGTGGTGGCTCATGCTTGTAACCCTAACACTTTGGGAGTCTGAGGCAGGAGGATTGCTTGAGGCCAGGAGTTCAAGACCAGCCTGAGTAACATAGCAAAACCTCATCTCTATTTTAAAAAGTATAAAAATTAAAAGAAAAACTTAAAAAATACATTATTCATTCAATCAAAAAATATTTACTGAATGTCTTCTGCGTACCAGTTACTACTCCAAGTGCTGAGCATCTAGTGCTGAACAAAAAAATTGTCTGCCCTCATGATGCTTACATTCTAGAAGGAGAGGTAGACAATAAACAAAGAAGCGTTATGAAAAACAAAAGCAGGCCGGGCGCGGTGGCGCATGCCTGTAATCCCAGCACTTTAGGAGCCCTAGGAGGGTGGATTAGAAGGTCAGGAGAGCGAGACCATCCTGGCTAACACAGTGAAACCCTGTCTCTACTAAAAATACAAAAAAAAAAAAAAAAAAAATTAGCCGGGCGTGGTGGCAGGCGCCTGTAGTCTCAGCTACTCGGGAGGCTGAGGGAGAACAATGGCGTGAACCCAGGAGGCAGAGTTTTCAGTGAGCCAAGATCACGCCACTGCACTCCAGCCTGGGTGACAGAGCAAGACTCGGTCTCAAAAAAAAAGAAAAAAAGAGAAAAACAAAAGCAGTTATGGAGCTAGAGAAATTTGACAGTGGGGATGGAATAGGGTTGCCAATAGGCAGTATGGCTAAAGCAGAGTTGGTTTTGGAGTATGGTTGAACTACTCATGTCCTGCATTATTCAACTGGCCATGAGTGGTGAGCAAGTCTTTCTGAGTCTCAAAATCCACTTTTATTTTTATTTTTTATTTTTTTCAGATAAGGTCTTGCTCTGTTGCCTAGGCTAGAGTACAGTGTTGTGATCAGGGCTCACTGCAGCCTCGAACTCCTGGGCTCAAGTGATCCTCCTGCCTCAGCCTCCCAAGTATCTGGGACTACAGGCACATGCCACCTGTAGTCCTAGATAATTTTTAAATATTTGTAGAGATGGGGTCTTGCTATGTTGCCCAGGCTGATCTTGAATTTCCAGCCTCAAGCAATCCTCCTGCCTTGGCCTTCCAAAACACTGGGATTACAGGTGTGAGCTACTGTACCCAGCTGAAAATCCACTTTTCTCTATGTAAAGTCACTTTAGGAAAAAATCAACAGAGCAATGATAAAGAATTTCTTTTTTTTTTTTTTTTTTGAGATGGAGTCTCATGCTGTCGCCTGGGCTGGCATGCAGCGGTGCGATCTCAGCTCACTGCAACTTCCGCCTCCTGGGTTCAAGCGATTCTCCTGCCTCAACCTCCTGAGTAGTGAGATTACGGGCACCTGCCACCACGCCCAGCAATTTTTTGTATTTTTAGTAAATATGGGGTTTCACCATGTTGGTCAGCTGGTCTTGAACTCCTGACCTCGTGATTTGCCCGCCTCGGCCTCCCATAGTGCTGGGATTACAGGCATGAGCCACTGTGCCCAAAGAATTTAAATACTCATGAAACAGAGGAGAAAATGTGAAAGGATGGAACTCCTCAGAAGACTTCACAACATTTCTCGGTACACATAGCACATTCAAACAATGTGAAAACAACTAGACTAGTCAGGAGTCCAGTCACATCTTCTGATGAAGACTCCAGAGAGAATTACAAAAGCATTACTCTACAGGTACGGTCCATTGTTGACAACTAAACAGAGAAAAAATGAAACATCAACACTTACCGAATTCCAGTCCCCATGTTTTCAAGTATGGAGCAGGTTATGAATCCAATAGTTTATGGAGTCAGGAGGACGGAATGTTTGGATGATCCCAAAACATGGTTTGAGAGTCTGGATATGGAACTCTGGAAAAGACGCCCACAAGGGACAGATGTGAAGTATACCTCTATTCATTACCCTCTGCTTGCAATTTTTTTTTTTTTCTTTTGAGACATAGTCTTGCTCTGTTTCCCAGGCTGGAGTGTGGTGGCGCAATCTCGGCTCACTGCAACCTCTGCCTCCGAGGTTCAAGGGATTCTCGTGCCTCAGCCTCCTGAGTAGCTGGGATTACAGGCGTGCACCGCCACATCTAGCTAATATTTTTGTATTTTTTTTTTTCAGTAGATGCGGGGTTTCACTGTGTTGGCCAGGCTGTTCTTGAACTCCTGACCTCAAGTGATCCACCCACCTTGACCTCTCAAAGTGCTGGGATTACAGGCAATAGGCCACTGTACCTAGCCCCCTCTGCTTGCAATTCTAATGTTGATGAGTTCTTCTAAATTTGTTTTATCTTTTTTTAAAAAGAGATGGGGTTATCTTTTTTTTTTAAAAGGGCTGGCCTCAATCTCCTGGGCTCATGGAATCCTCCTGCTTCAGCTTCCCAAGTAGCTGGGACTACAGGTGTGCACCACCATGCCCAGCAATAGTTTTAGTGTTTAAATAAATCCCTTTAATGTTTGAGGGACTGGACAAATCTTTGTTGAGTAAAATACTAATTGCTTTCTCCGATTGGAAATTTTATTTATTATTATTATTATTTTGAGACGGGGTCTCACTCTGTTGCCTAGGCTGGAGTGCAGTGGTGTTATCATAGCTCAGTGCAGCCTCGACCTCCTGGGTTCAAGTGATCCTCCCATCTCAGCCCCCTGATTAACTGGTACTATAGGTGCACATCATACCTGGTTAATTTTTATTATTATTATTATTATTTTAATTTTTTCTTTTTTTCTTTTTTTTTTGAGATGGAGTCTTGCTCTATCACCCCGGCTGAAGTACAGTGGTGTGATCTTGGCTCACTGCAACCTCCACCTCCCAGGTTCAAGTAATTCTCTTGCCTCAGCCTCCCGAGTAGCTAGAAGTACAGGCACACACCATCACATCCGGCTGATTTTTTTTTTGTATTTTTAGTAGAGACAGGGTTTCACCATTTTGGCCAGGCTGGTTTCAAACCCCTGACCTCAGGTGATGTGCCCACCTCGACCTCCCAAAGTGTTGGGATTACAGGCATGAGCCACCGTGCCCTGCCTTTTTTTTGTTTTTGTAGAGAGAGACTTGTTGTGTTGCCCAGTCTGGTCTCAAACTCCTCGGCTGCAGCAACCCTGCAGCCTAAGGCTAAGGCAACCCTTAGCCTCCCAAAGTGATGGGATTACAGTTGTGAGTCACCACACCCAGCCAGAAATGTAATTTCTATTTTCACAATGATACCTTTGACATTCGCATTCATTCATTTCTTGAGCATTTGTTTTTTATACCAAATACTTTATTGGCATTAGGAATACAAAGGTGGATAGAAAAAATAAGGTCCCCGTAAGCACTTACAGGAACCTCACAGGAGAGGGCACGGTAGAAACAGGAAAGTCAGCCGTGATAAAGAAGTGTGTTATAAAGAGATAAGTACTGAGAGCCCTAGGAGGTCACCTAACCCAGATTTAGGGAAAATTGGAAGTTAGTAACTTGTACACAGACACTTAGAAGGTGTGAAGGAGTTAACCAAATAAAGAGGTGGGGAAGTCTGTTTCAGGTGGAGGGCACAACGTACGCAGATTTTGGAAAGAATGTGAATGATTATGCATGCTGAGTATGTGAGTACTAAAAGTAGTTTAGAGAGTCTTAGAGTGGTCAGATATGAGACTGGAAAGGTGAGCAGCACCAAATTATGAGAAATGTACAAGCCACATTCTCGAGGAGATAGAATCTACTGAAAGTCATGATGGATTACATGTTGGAGTTTTGAAGACAGAAAAGTCCGGACTGGAGATCGGGTTTAAGACTTGGACAACTGGGTGGATAGTGGATATCATTCACTAAGACAGCAAAAATATGAAGAGGAAATTGAGGAGATTTTGGGGAGAAGGTGCTGAGTTCAACTTTCGATGTGCTTGTTTTGTGATGACTGGGGAACACTCAAAGCAACAGGAAGTAGTTTGATCTAGAAATCTGAGGACACGCGTTTAGAAGTCATGCGTACGTGACAGACAAGAGAGTTCACAGCGATGAATGAGATGCCCTCGGAGGGTGTGTAGGAGCAGAGAAAAAGAAAGAAGCCAGAATAACACCAAAGCTTAAATAAAGGATGGTGTGGGTCCGGTGCGGTGGCTCACGCCTGTAATCCCAGCATTTGGGGAGGCTGAGGCGGGCGGATCCTGAGGTCAGGAGATGGAGACCATCCTGGCTAACATGGTGAAACCCCATCTCTACTAAAAATACAAACAGAAAAATTAGCTGGGCATGGTGGCGGGTGCCTGTAGTCCCAGCTACTGGGGAGGCTGAGGCAGAAGAACTGCTTGAACCTGGGAGGCAGAGGTTGCAGTGAGCTGAGATCGTGCCACTGCCCTCCAGCCTAAGTGACAAAGCAAGACTCTGTCTTACCAAAAAAAAAAAAAAAAAAAAAAGGATGGTGTGTTAGTTCATTCTGTGTTGCTTAAAAGGAATGCCTGAAGCTGGGTAATTTCTAAAGAAAAGAGGTTTATTTGGCTCACAGTTCTTCAGGCTGTACAAGAAGCATGGCAGTCACATCTGCTTCTGGTAAGGTCTCAGGAAGCTTTTACTCACGGCAGAAGGTGAAGGGCACCAGGTATGTCACATGACATGGCCAGAGACAGAGCAAGAGTGAGAAGAGGAGGTGTTGCTCTTTTTAAACATCAGTGTTCATGTGAACTAATAGGGCGAGAACTCACTCATTACAGCAAGAAAGGCACCAAGCCATTCATGAGGGATCCACCCCCATGATCCAGACACCTCTCACCAGGCCCCACCTCCAATGCTGGGGATGAAATTTCAACATGAGGTTTGGAGGACACAAATATCCAAGCTATATGAGATGAGCAGAGAAAGGACCCCTGGAAAAAAGAGTGAGAAGGTATAGCCAGAGAGGTAGGGGAAAAAGAATTATGAGGTATCCAGAGAACAAAGGAAAAGCATGTTTCAAGGAGTAGGCTGTGGTCCACAAAGGCAAATGCTATCAAGAGATCAAGCAAGAAAAAGACTAAGAAGCACCCATGGGTGAGAACCATGGAGATATCTGACCAGTTTGGCAGGGAGCAGGGTCCAGGGAGGCAGCAGTCAGGTCATAGTGAGTTGAGGAGTAAATGGAACCAATGGACACAGACACCTGTTTCAAAAAATTTGCCTTGAAAGTGGAAGACATAATCCCTAAACTTTCTTTCCAAGGTTAAGGAAGGTGGGCCGCCATTAGGCCCTTACCACCTGTGTGTCAGCTCAGCTGACCTCATGCCAATGCTCTTGAAGGACATGGCCTGTGTGTTGAACGGCAGCCCAAACACCAGTACTGGTCTTGGCCAAAACTGCAGAACAAACCAAATCAGCCTTTTGTGTCCTCCTCCTAACTCTTCTTCTGCACCTGCCCCTGTCCCTAGGTCTCTGAGGTCCACACAGACTTCCTGGTCCATGGCCCACTGTGAGGCGTGAATGTGCACCTGAACTCTGAGCAGTCCACTGGTGAGATGACCTACAGAGGAATGAATCTGTTCTGACACATTTGTCACACCGTCACTATCTCTCACTTCTTGTCATGGCCTATGTATCGGGACCAGTCAGAGGGAGAGGAGAGGAGTGTAGTCACCTTGGAGTCTGGAACAAACAGCTGGCTCTGCAGCTGGCCAGGCAGCTATCCAAGCAGGGGGCCTCCCTAGGAGCAAAATCCAGAAGCCAAAATAAATGGGTCAGGTGGAAAGTGGATGACTATAACTGCAAGCAATGCTGAAGGTTGGCCCTGGGAACTGAAGGCGAGTCAAGGCCTAATGGACGGACACCTGAAGGGGTTTGAATGAGAGGGGAGGGACGGGCGGAATCCAAGAGCAGCGGCCAGAAATGGGTTAGAGTCAATAGACCACACAGAGGCCACAAACGATGCTGTACAGATGTGTCCATCACCACCAGCTCTCTGTTACCCTGAATCCCAGGGTACTGTTTCAGATCTCAGACCTTCACATGAAATTTCTGATATCGACAATTCTTCAAATCTTATTTCCACAACACTCCTTCTCCTGCCATCCTATCCCTGTATTCCAAGAAGATAGGAAAGCCCTGGGCCTGGTTGGGGTGCTAATGAGGTGCTCATAGGCCTTAGTGGTAACTAACCTGAAATAGGTCCCCCATCCTAAGAACCAGGAGTGGAAGTGAAGGCCTGGCACAGTTAATTTAGGCCCTAAATCAGTAAGAAAGCTAGCAGCATGACTTGATTCGTGGAAACATTATTTCTAAGTTGTAATCATTCCAGATTACTTAGGTTTTCCAAAACGCATACAGCGACTGAACTGAAAGGCTTAACTGTCTTCAGTTTGTGATTAGAGCACAGAGAGGAGATAAAGAACACTGGTAAACATCACATATAAATACACTGTTTCTGCCCGTGCACAGACAGGCTAGGCTGCACAAACTGAGCTTTCAGCCGAAGAATTTTTTTTCATTTCACTCAAGTCAATAGTCACTTACCCGCTGAATATTGCTTAAAGCAGAGTTTTCATCTAATTCTCCTTTAACGAGCTTGAAAAGGCAAAACTAAGTAATAATACCTCATTTGTGTGTAATGCTTGTCTTTCAAAGAAGGCATCATAACCCATTTTAGACTACCTAATTTACAGTAACAACACTTTTACAATGTAAATACTAGTAAGGGCTATTATCATTTTACAAATTATGCATGAAAGAGACCAAGGCACCTAGAAATGAAATGACTGGTTCAGTGTAACTTCCACTTCAGAGGGGTTACGGCTGGTTTATTTTTAAATTTTTTTATGAAAAATTTAAAAACCATGACTAATGAAATGATGTTTCAAATAAACATATTTATTAAGATGTACCTTGTGCTCCAATTTTAAAGGAAAAAATATTTTGCTTAAAAGAAATAACAAGGACCAAAATGTTCCTGTGTTCCAGCCAGGCGCAGTGGCTCACGCCTGTAATCCCAGGACTTCAGGAGGCAGAGGTGGAGGCAGGTGGATAACCTGAGGTCGGGAGTTAGAGACCAGCCTGACCAATGTGGAGAAACCTCGTCTCTACTAAAAATACAAAATTAGCTGGGCGTGGTGGCACACGCCTGTAATCCCAGCTACTTAGGAGGCTGAGGCAGGAGAATCACTTGAACCCGGGAGGCGGAGATTGCAGTGAGCCGAGATTGTACCATTGCACCCCAGCCTGGGCAACAAGAGCGAAACTCCGTCAAAAAAAAAAAAAAAAAAAAAGGAAAGAAGAAAGAAAGAAAAGAAAAGAAAAAAAGACAAGACAAGACAAGGACCAAAATGTTCCTGTGTTCTGGCCAGGCACAGTGGCTTACACCTGTAATCCCAGCACTTTGGGAGGCCAAGGGAGGTGGATCACCTGAGATCAGGAGTTCAAGACCAGCCTGGCCGACATGGTGAAACCCCATCTCTACTAAAAATACAAAAATTAGCCGGGTATGGTGGTGCATGCATGTAATCCCAGCTACTTGGGAGGCTGAGGCAGGAGAATTGCGTGAACCCAGGAGGCGGAGGTGGCAGTCAGCCCAGATCGTGCCACTGCACACCAGCCTCGGCAACAGAGCAAGACTCCATCTCAAAAACAAAAACATGTTCATGTGTTTCACAGATCACATCTCTCTCACAAATCTAGAATTAAACCAATCAATTCCTACCACCCAACTCTGATGTTCATCAGCATAATTCCACAATCTTGTGTCACACACAGTACAAGTCATGGGATGGATCACTCCCCTTTCCATACGCATTACGTTGCAATAATCTTGTCTCAATCGGATGTGGAAAAAAACATTATATGTGCAAATTCTGCATATACGTGAAGTCACTGACACTCTTTTTCTTTTATTAGCTTCAATTAGGGGCGTAACATTTTTCTGATCCTTTTATACATTCATTCATTCATCCACACTCTCCAGCCTTCATGCAACTATTCAACAAACACGATTATGTGCTCAAAATGTACAGGCGCTATTCTAGATGCACAGGATAGAAATAGGAATAACGGCTAAGTGTGATGGCTCGCACCTGTAACCCCTGCATTTTGGAAGGGGATCACTTAAGCCCAGGAGTTCAAGACTAGCCTGGGCAACGCAGGGAGACCCCATCTATGCAAACAAGTTTTAAAAATTAGCTGGCTGTGGTGGCATGCAAAAAAATAAAACAACCTAGGAACCCCAGAATTAAGACAAAGTCACAGGCTTCAAGAAACTCACAGTCCAATGGGAAATCCAGAAGAGAAAACCATTGAAGTTCACTGTGGTAGGTGTGGCAATTGAACTACACGCAAACGTGGTCTGGGGCTCTGTGTGTGAGTGGGTGAGGAAGGCCTCCTGTAGAAGGTCCTCCTAGAACTAAGCATGCCAGGAAGAAGGGCATTGGGTGCTCCAGGGAACAGCATGGGCAAAGACACCAACAAATAAGAGCAGACGATGCATTTGGAGAACGGCAGGACATGTGGTATAACAGGAGTTGTTCAGTTACTTTATGGCTGGTTCTGTTTCACAATCTGGGCCCTGGACATCCCCAAAAATGCTTCTATGAAGGGAAACGTGTTGTCCTCAGTCATGTAAGTAAAAACACATTCTATATGGAATCGGTACCAAAATGCCTTTTGCAGCTTTGACCATTTGAGGAAAATGACACAGGGAACAACACAAAATCAAAGTTTGGGTCTGGTCTACCCAGGTTTGTATTCTTCATACTTCATTACTGTTGTACTCCAGTGGGGAGCCAGTAGGAACAGCCTGCTTATTCATCAAATCTAGGCGACCACTTGGTCCACCTCCATTATTATTTCAATATAACATTTTTATAGAGAAACATTTTGAAGTACAGCATTTTCAAATACACTATGTCGGATGGATCAGGTTTTTCCATACTCACCTCTTCCTGACCAGGCAGACTTGGTGCTGCTCACCCCGCAAAAAGGGCGGGAGTCAGCCTGAAAGGCTTATTCTCAGGAACCCCACACACCTGCAAGAGGTGTTTGAAAATAATCTCTCAAAATCCTACACCCAAGTCGCTGCAGGGACAGCTCTTCCTTCAGGCCCCCTCTGAGAAGTCTTGCATGAAGGCCTTTATGAACTGGGACCAGGAGGAGATAAAATTGCAAGCACAACAGAGCTTAGAAACAACCCTCCCTAGACTCACCCTACCGCCTGAGTAATCCCGCCTGAATTCCCTTGTCACTTATGCAAAGCTTTGCACCCTGAAATCACATCATTGTTTCTACTCGGGAGTTTTTCAGAGACTCAGAATAACTCATTTATCTATTTTGGTTCATGATTGATCATGGGATCCTCTCGAAGACATTATTTCTTCATTCATCCGACTTTTATCCATTCAACAAGCATCTACTTCCTCATTTCTGCCTACCTCTTGAAGCCAATCCAGTCAGCCTTTTGCCCCTATTACTCCACTGAAAACACACCGATGAAGCTCGCAACGACCTCCATGACATCAAATCCAAATTCACAGTCTTCATCTTACTCCTCCTCTCAGCAGCCTCTTGATACAATGTTCACCCCCTTCTAATAAAAACACTTTCTACCCTTACCTTCCATCACACCTCACTAGGTTTCCTCCTACCTCATTGTTGCCTCCCAGTCTCTTTGGCTGGGCCCTTCCCAGTGTCTGAATATTGGCAGCCCCACTAGGCTTGTCCCTCTGCAATTGTCAATCCAGTCCATTACCTTAAATATTGTATTTCTCACTCTGATGTGTCCCTAAACTCCTGACATGGAAGCGGAAGAGGGGCCAGGCACAGTGGCTCACGCCTGTAATCCCAGCACTTTGGGAGGAGGCGGGCAGATCACCTGAGGTCAGGAGTTTGAGATCAGCCTGGCCAACATGGCGAAATCCCGTCTCTACTAAAAATCCAAAAATTAGCTGGGCGTGGTGGCGGGTGCCTGTAGTCCCAGCTACTCAGGAGGCCGAGGCGGAAGAATCCCTTGAATCTGGGAGACGGAGGTTGCAATGAGCCGAGATCGCTGCACTGCACTCCAACCTGGGCGACAGAGCAAGATGCCATCTCAAAACAAAGACAAGAAAAAGGAAGTGGATTCTTTTCCTAGAAGCACTGAAGGAGGAGATGAGTTGGCAAGGAGAGGAGTGGCTTTTTTGTAAGAGGAATAGGATGAAAACAGGCACAAAGGTGTGGAGAGGGAAAACTGTGTTCCAAGAAAAGAGAGAAGTCTGATGTGGGCTGGAAATCAATGCTAAGGTATGTTGTGGCTGTATTGCAAAGAACCTTGATTACAGCTAAGGAATCTGGACTCGATACTGAAGACAGTAAGTAACTATCAGCATTTCTTAAAGAGTGGAAAGATGTGCTCATTCATATTTTTAAAAATTAAAATAAAAACTTTAGTGGCAGGATGAAGACTGAGCCAGGAAAGCCAATTAGAAGACTACTGTAATAGTCTAAAGAAGGGATTAAGGTCTGAGTCACCATAGCAGCAGTGGGGTGAAGGGTAGTAACAAGTCCAGGGGGGATTTAGAAGTAGTACTGCGGACACAGTTATCAATTAGAATGAGGTTTGGGAGCAGGAGAGACAGGTAGAGGTTGAAGTGCAATGACACTAAGCTAAAGGCGGGAAGGAGAGCAAGTGCAGAGGCGATGCTGAGCACGGTATGAAGCTCACAGTAATTGTGGGATATCCAGTGCAAATGAATGACATGTCTACAGATCAGGAGAGAGGTCTGTACTGAATGTACAGGTTCATGAGTCCGGGCCCAGCAGTGGCTCCGTCCTCATAATGAATAGGATATCTTGGGGGCAGACAAACAATGAGAAGGACCAAGCAAAGAACACTGAAAAACAGCCTGAGGCGGCTGTCAGTGGAGAAGGACCCTAGCAATAGACTGGAAAGGAACAAAGATGGGGCATGAGAGTCGGACAGAGGGAGGTCTGCAAGGAAAGAGACATGAGACCTTCCCAGAGAAAATGATCAACAGCTCTCTCTGGGGTCGGACCAGGGATAAGGCTTAGTAATTAGAAGACCTGATGAGCACAGTTTCTAGAGAATTAGAAGTCAGCAGGCCAGGTGCAGTGGCTAATGCCTGTAATTCCAGCACTTTGGGAGGACGAGGCAGGTAGATCAACTGAGGTCAGGAGTTCAAGACCAGCCTGGCCAACACGGTGAAGCCCCATCTCTACTAAAAATACAAAACTTAGCTGGGCTTGGTGGTGGGTGCCTGTAATCCCAGCTTCTCAGGAGGCTAAGGCAGGAGAATCACTTGAACCTGGGAGGCGGAGGTTGCAGTGAGCCGAGATCGCACCATTGTGCTCCAGCCTGGGTGACAAGAGGGAAACTTCGTCCCAGCAGTTTGGAAGGCTGAGGCAGGAGGATCACTTGAGCCCAGGGTTTGAGACCAGCCTGGTCAACATACTGAGACCTCATCTAGTAAAAAAAACTTAAAATAGAGGCTGGGCGCGGTGGCTCACGCCTGTAATCCCAGCACTTTGGGAGGCCGAGGTGGATGGATCACGAGGTCAGGAGATTGAGACCATCCTGGCTAACACGGTGAAACCCCATCTCTACTAAAAATACAAAAAATTAGCCAGGCATGGTGGCAGATGCCTATAATCCCAGCTACTCGGGAGGCTGAGGCAGGAGAATGGCGTGAACCCGGGAGGCAAAGCTTGCAGTGAGCCGAGATCGCGCCACTGCACTCCAGCCTGGGAGACACAGCGAGACTCCATCTCAAAAAAAAAAATTAAAATTAAAATTAAAAAAGAAGTCAATCTTGAGTGGCTTGAGTGAAGACTCCTCTTTGAAGTTGGCCAGGAGGGAAGCAGGTAAGGCTGGAAAGAAGGTGGAATTGGGCAAGGAGTAGCAATTATTTTATGGAATGGGAGTCCTGAGTACAACAAGTGGCCATCTAGCTTCTGCTCAAAATCTCTAGTAAGCCTACTACCCCACAAGACAACTGGTTGGGCATCAGGCTTGGTACTTCAGGGCCTAAAAATATATGCAAGGTACAGTCATGCTCTGGTCTTTTCCTTCCTTCCTTCCTTCCTTCCTTCCTTCCTTCCTTCCTTCCTTCCTTCCTTCCTTCCTTCCTTCCCTCCCTCCCTCCCTGCTTTCCTTCCTTCCTTCCTTCCTTCCTTCCTTCCTTCCTTCCTTTCTTCCTTTCTTCCTTTCCCTTTCCTTCCTTCCTTCCTTCCTTCCTTCCTTCCTTCCTTCCTTCCTTCCTTCCTTCCTTCCTTCCTTCCTTCCTTCCTTCCTTCCCTCCCTCCCTCCCTCCCTCCCTCCCTCCCTCCCTCCCTCCCTCTCTCCCTCTCTCTCTCTCTCTCTCTCTCTCTCTCTCTCTCTCTCTCTCTCTTTCTCTCTTTCTTTCTTTCTGACAGAGTCTTACTCTGTCACCCAGGCTGGCATGCAGTGGCTCAGTCTCGGCTCACTGCAACCTCCGCCTCCCAGGTTCAAGCCATTCTCCTGCCTCAGCCTCACGAGTAGCTGGGACTACAGGCGCCCACCACCATGCCTGGTTAATTTTTGTATTTTTAGTAGAGATGGGGTTTCACCATGTTGGCCAGGCTAGTGTTGATCTCCTGACCTTGTGATCCACCCACCTCAGCCTCCCAAAGTGCTGGGATTACAGGCGTGAGCCACCGCGCCCGGCCTTTGGTTTTTCATTTATTGGCCCAAATCTGCCTCCTTCCAACTATAGCTCTATCCTCTGGAGACACACAGAGTATAAGAAGACTTTCTTTCCATACGACAGCCCTCCAGCTAACTGAGAATGGTTTCCAGCCACCTCTGGGGCTTTCCCAATCATTTCACCTCTGTGAAATAATCCAGTCGTTATGTATGGGTATATGTATGTACGTGTGCGTGTGTCTTTTGTTACCAGCTGGCTGCTCTCCTCTGCATAACCATACCCTAGTCTGTTAAAGTCCCTTTTAAAATGTGGCACTCAGAATTAATCACAATTCTCTCCATCTGGTATAAGCACTTAGAAATCAGTAGGCACATTCTTTCCCTTTTCCAGGACACAGTCCTTCTGTGAATGCCACCTGAGATTGTATGAGTGTTCTGACAGCCACACTACTGACTCGTGGTGTTTTAGGATCAACTCAAATCTTGAGATCTTTTGCACTTGAAATGTTGATATACTAGGTCTTCTAAATCTAACATTTACATAATTGACTTTTAAAAGCCGATTGCAAGATTTTATACTTTTTCCCACTATTATGTATTTTTACATTTGCTTTTCATGAGCCAATAGTAAAAAGTGGAAAGGTTTAAGAGTCAGACAGCTCTGGATTTGAATTCTGGCTCTGTTACATAGTCCAGTGACCTTGAACATGTCATGTGATCTCTCTGAGTCTCAACCTGCTTATCAGTGAAAATAGGGCTAATCCTACCTGCACTGTGAAGTGGTCCTGAGTCTGAAACCAGGGCAGTATAATACCTGATGTAAGTTCTCAATAAATGGTGGTTTTCTTGTCTTCCTTTTCTTTAATTCTCTCAACTTTGAATCCTTAGCAGAAGTATGCCTTTTAAATCATTGCTCCAGGTTAATGTATCTTTTAATAAAAAAATTTGAGCATAACAGGAGCCAATAACCAAAACAAGATACTTTAGTATAATAGTTAAGCATGTGGCTTCTGAAACCAGACTTTCTGTGACCCATCTGAGCTCTTCTAATTACTAGCTATCTGGTGATTACAAGCAAGTTCATAAACCATCCTGAGCCTTGGTTTGCTCATCTGTAAAATGGGGATAACAATACCTGTTTCTCCAGCTGCTGGGGAAGATTAACTGAGATGATGAATGAAAGCGTTTTTGCATAGAACCTTGCACATAAGTACTTGGGAAGTGGTGTTTTTATTACAGCTTAGAAACCTCCAGGTAAACAATGTCCTATTAATCTGCACTTTTTAATTTGAGACACAGTCTTGCTTTATCGCTCAGGCTGGATGCAGTGGCATGATCATAGCTCACTGCATCCTTGAACTCCTGGGCTCAAGTGGTACTCCCTCCTCAGCCTCCCGAGTAGCTGGCAATACAGGTGCACACCACCAGGCTCAGCTAATTTTTTTTTTTTTTTTTTAAGTAGAGGTGAGGTCTCACTATATTTCCCAGGCTGGTCTCAAACTCTTGAGCTCAAGCAATCCTCCCACCTTGGCTTCCCAAAGTCCTGAGATTACAGGTGTGAGCCACCGTACCCAACCTTTTTTTTTTTCTTTTTTTGAGACAGGGTCTCCCTCTGTTGCCCAGGCTTGAGTGCAACGGCATGATTATAGCTCACTGCAGCTTCAACTTCCTGGACTCAAGCAATCCTCCCACCTCAGCTTCCCAAGTAGCTGGGAGTCTACTTGCATGCCACTATATCCAGCTAATTTTTGTAATTTTTGTAGTGACAGGTCTTACTATGTTGTCCAGGCTGGTCTTAGGACTCCTGGACTCAAGCAATCCACCTGCCTCAGCCTATCTCAAAGTGCTTGGATTATAGGCATGAGCTACCTCATCCAACCCACATTTGTGTGTGTAATCATTTTATCTACTAATAATACATTAGTAATAAATGTAATAATAAAACATTTCATCTACTAATAATACTGAATAATACTGTTTCATTGACCATTATATTGTTCACCAGTATCCCTTGAAAACCTCTGTCCAATGACAGGTATGACAAATATGTCTGTCATCTTCTTACCTATTAACATTATCTACAGAAAAAACTAAACCAGCTACAGGATCTTGGGCAAATCACTTGACATTTATGACCTCAGGCTCCACTTCTTTGAAATGGGAGTAATGGTAGCAATATCTACCTTAGAGGTCTGGCACGAGGATTACGTGACTTAAAGCACATGGAAGATAAGGAAATGACAGTGGTTTGGAAATACTTAATTTCAGTGAACCCAGATTGGCTCTTGTTGATACCAACTTTCTTTCCCTAACCAAACTAAGCTTATCAGGGTGTAGGTTCTGGAATCCACCATTTTCCCTTTTAAAAATTGGCACAGTTGCCCAACCCGAGGCATATGGTATTTCTTCTGTCCTCAGTGATTCCTCATAGCATGACTATAATCACACCTGGAAGTTCCTTTTGTATCCCTAGATACTGTTTATATGGATCAGAAGATTTGAAGCTCATTTAAATTTGAATCTCATCTAAATTTAAATTTTGTCTAATTTAAATGTATCCTTTCATTATTCACCTTGGCTCCCATTTCATCTTAAATGTCTTCTTAATCCAGACTATAAGAACACGCATGTCTATCGAAGTGGACTTAGACTATAGAACTCATACCCATAAAATAAAATCAATTATAAATCCACTACCACAATATTGCCACTGTTAATATTTTTCTCCGTTCAGTCTTTCTTTTTTCTGAGAAAATATATTTAAAAATAAATAACCTAGCTGGGCATGGTGGCTCACACCTGTAATCTCAGCACTTTGGGAGGCCGAGGCAGGATGATCCCTTGAGGCTGGGAGTTCGAGACCAATGTGGACAACACAGCAAGACCCTGTCTCTAAAAAAAGTTTTAAAAAATTCACAAGGTATAGTGGCACATTCTTATAGTTCCAGCTAATTCAGAGGCTGAGTCAGGAGGATCACTTGAGCCCAGGAGGTCAAGGCTGCAGTGAGCTATGATCAGGCCACTGTACTCCAGCCTGGGTGACAGAGAGAGACCCTGTCTTTAATAAATAATAAATGACCAACCTTTTCTGATGTCATGATATCTTCCATAACCTGCTTTTTATTGGATACATAGATTTCATCATGGGAATACACAAAATTTATGCAATAACTCTTTTTGGACATTTGTTATTTCTAAGTATTCAATATTATAAAGAATACTACATTAAATATTTTTCTACATTAAATTTTCTTAGTACCTCTAGTTATTTTCTTAGGATGAAGTCTTAAAGATGAAATTGCTGTGTTAAATAAGTGGTTTGTGTATGTTAAGGTTTTTAACACACAGTACCAAATTGCTCTCAGAAGGCTTAGACCAATTTATACTCCCAATATGGTATGAGAGTTCTTACTTTTCTGCATCTTTATCCATGTAAGATATCATTTTAAAGTTCTTACAATTTGCTAGGTGCAAAGGCATCTGGGTTTTACTTTGATTTGCATTTTCATTAATTAATAATGAAACTGGACCATTTTCATTTTCATTGACCAGTTGAATTCCTTTTTTTCCTTTTTGCCTTTTGTTGTTCTTTACCTGTTCTTCTTTTGAGATCTTGTCTTTTTCTTGTAAGTGTATGAGTTGTATGTCTGTTAAAGACACTATTGTTTGTCATATACATAAAGTCCTAGAATCTCTAGCTTGGGCAATAGAGGAAGATCCTGTCTCTACCAAAAAAAAAAAAACAAAAAAAATAGGTGTGGTGGCACATACCTGTGGTCCTAGCTACTCGGGAGGCTGAAGGGGGAAGGATCACGTGAGTCCGGGAGTTCGAGACCAGGCTGGGCAACATAGGGAGAACCCATCTCTAAAAAAAATTATTATCCAGACATGGTGGCACACACCTGTTATCCTAGCTACCTGGAAGGATTGCTTGAGCCCAGGAGTTCAAGGTTACAGTGAGCTATGAATGTGCCGCTGCATTCCAGCCTAGGCAACAGAACAAGACCCTATTAAAAAAAAATCTTCTAGAATTTCTTATGTATCTTTTCATTTTGTTTGTGCTACTGTCTTATCTACATAAGCTATAAGTTCTAAGTAATGAAATATATCAATGTTTTTCTTTCTTCTTCTCTTTTAGAGACAAAGTCTTGCTATGTTGCCCAGGCTGGATTCAAACTCCTGGACTCAAGTGATTCTCCTGCTTCAGTCTCTCAAGTACAATGTTTTTCTTTTATAAACCATAAACCATTGCTTTTTTGCTCATGAAGGCCTTTACCACTCCAAGGTCAAAAAATGCTTATACCACTTTCATCTTTTAAGCACATATCACCCCTATTATATGGGTGACTTTTCACATTTAATTGTTTAATCCATCTGAAATGTATTCCATTCTTCTTGGCCACATGTTTTTCCATTTTTTTGAATCAGAGGTGATACTTCAGTCCCTTCTCTTTATGTTCAAGCTGCATATGGACCACTTGGCACATCACAGTTTCTAGGGGCCTGCTCATATAGGGTTGGAACAATTTCCTCCACAGCCAACTGATCCATAGGTTCTCTAAACTCCTTCTTCAACATGAGTTCCACAGACCTAGTAGAAACAGACCACAGCTCCAACTCTCCGCTGAATTGATTCTGGTAACGTTTCTGGCTTTTGGCTCCCTTGTTCCCTGGTTACTTACTCGGACCATTCCTGTCCTTTATTAAACAAGCAAACAAAAACAAAAATACTCAGCATCTTGCTTATACCATTTCACAATGTCTTTCCTGATCTGTGATCCCAAACCCACAACGTGATTTAAATACCTTCCCCGAGGAGCCTTCTATGTGGTTAATCGAAGCCACATAGTCGGACCCTGGAGCCCCTGGGCTTTAAGTCAATCATTTAATCGATTCAGAAAAGGCAGGACACAGTGGTAGACACATATTATGCTCCAGGCACAGTTCAAAATGCCCTGCCCAGGGCAAGCCATTCCCATCTGGCCACATGTTAGACACTGTTCTGAGCATCTTCACAGAAATTCCTTTATTCTTTCTTGCATCTTGGCCATGCCTGGTCTTTTCAACACCCATCCCCTGTCTCCGTTTCATCCTCCTCTGTGACACACATGTTCAGTGACTTGGCTTCTGTGTCCGGCAATGGACTCTCTCTACCCCTTCTCAGAAGGTTTTGATCAGTTTCTCCTTCTTGTCCTGTCTCTAATATTTGCTGCACTCCTGTTCATCAGTCACACTTGTGCACTCTCCTTTGTGTGCTCCATGAGATAATATGCCTCTGCGTGTGGCCTCCAAACTCCTTTCTGACTCTTTCCCACCTTTTAGTGGTCACTGGCTGCAATGCCACTTCCAAGATCCAAGACCTCTCATCTGCTAAGTGCGACTGATACCAGCAAACTAAGTGAAAAACAATTCCATATTTCTTCTATTCTTTTTTTTTTTTTGAGATGGAGTTTTGCTTTTGTTGCCCAGGCTAGAGTGCAGTGGCGTGATCTCGGCTCACCACAACCTCCGCCTCCCAGGCTCAAGCGATTCTCCTGCCTCAGCCTCCCGAGTAGCTGGGATTGTAGGCATGCACCACCATGCCTGGCTAATTTTGTATTTTTAGTAGAGCCGGAGTTTTTCCATGTTGGTCAGGCTGGTCTCAAACTACCAACCTTAGGTGAACTGCCCACCTCAGCCTCCCAAAGTGCTGAGATTACAGGTGTGAGCCACCACACCCGGCCATATTTCTTCTATTCTAAGATCAACATATGGGCTGGGTGCAATGGCTCATGCCTGTAATCCCAGCACTTTGGGAGGCCGAGGCAGGAGAATCACCTGAGGTCAGGAGATTGAGACCAGCCTGGCCAACAGGGTGAAACCCCATCTCTACTAAAAATACAAAATTTAGCTAGGCATGGTGGCATGCACCTGTAACCCCAGCTACTCGGAAGGCTGAGGCAGGAGAATTGCTTGAACTCAGGAGGCGGAGATTGCACTGAGCCGAGATCGTGCCACTACACTCCAGCCTAGGTGACAAGAGTGAAACTCCATCTCAAAAAAAAAAAAAAAAAAAAAATCAACATATGGTAGGATACACCACCATTTAATTGCTGCTTTGAGAGCCCTCCCAAAAAACACTGCCATGTTAAATGTACCTACATTCTCATTTTAGAAATATTTAAAAAATGGCGGGGATATCTGTACTTTAGAATCTAGGACATGCTATAGTTAAATGACTCTATTTTTCACTTAACTACTCACATATGACATCTGCCCCATTCAGTGGTACTATTCTTTCTTCAGTATTATTCTTTACTATAAACATAAGCAAAAATAAAAGTTCATAATTCATTGTCTTCAATACTTTTCCCAGACCTCAGCTGTCTCTGGTCATTAGCCCTTCTGACATTATTCTCACGGGTCTCACGGATCTGAGTCCTCCTTTTTGAAGGAAGTCTCATTATATACCCCTTCTCCTGCCTTTTATACATGTCCTTTAAATGTATGAGCTTAAGTGAACACTTCCAGAACAACCACATTGATCTTTTTAATCTTTTTTTTTTTCTGGATTTTTTATTTTTTGCAGAGACAGAGTCTCACTTTGTTGCCTGGGCTGGTCTTGAACTCCTGACCTCAAGGAATCTTCCTGCCTGGGCTTCTCAAAGTGTTGGGATTACAGGTGTGAGCCACAGCCTGATCTTTTTAAGATGCTCGTCTTTTCTTCATTTAAACCACTGATTTTGTAAAAACATACACTTCCAATCATATTGTTCCTCTTGCCCTTTATTTCCTAGTTCCTGGCCAGAGGGGGAGTCTCGTGTCCATATTTTCTCTTAACTTGCTCCTCTTGTTCATGTCAGGTTAACAAGTGCAGAATTGCCTTCTTTGGCTATTACAAATTCAAAGCTACCCTGGTCACTTATTTTAAGTTGTTTGTCACTTCCACTTTGCCAACACATTTTTCTTAGCTGGTTAGAATTAAGCATCGAATAGTACCTCTTCAGTAAGCAATTAGTTTAAATTTAAGTCATGCCAACTTTATTTGACGATCACTTTTCAGCAGAATGAGACTGTGAGTAGATGTCAGATAAGCTGAAGTTCTCCATTACCCCTATATCATGCCCCTGTGCCAATAATTTTGTCATTTGTATTGGGAAAGCATTACTGATGTTGCCATAACAGGATCACAAGGCACGCTAGGACTAGTTGACTGCATACAGCCAGTGGAGAGAAGGTACAAGCCAAGACCTGGGGAGGGGGATGCTCCCTGGGGCAGGGCTCTGAATACAGAAACCAGCCTGTATTTGGGCAGCTGGCCTGTGCAAAACCTTGCATCTCTTAATCACATAAAATTCAGGAAGCTGTTAATGCCAAGCAGTTTAGCTTTACCTCAGCAGTGGGTTATCTATAAAGGGGAAGGCACATGTGTCCCATAGTTTGAGGAGAGCACAGCAGGGGTGCAGGCAGCAGCATACCGCCCTCTGCAAAAGATGACTGGTCAGAGCTAAGCTAAAGAAGACATCAGGATCATGATAAAGTAGGCTGGGGTTCAAGACAGGGACCCACATCCAAAGGGAGACTGGGATACAAGGCAAGAGGACCAGAGACTGAGGTGTTGAGGCCAAGATGGAAGCCCATATTGGGCAGAGGGGTGGGGAGGCACAATAGGAGGGAGCTACAGATGTCTGAGGCCCCATGGCTGACCTGGCTAAAAGGAAGCACAATGGTGGGGCCGATACTAATGCTGACTTTCTCCAGTCTGAGCCAGTGTTTAAGTACTGGGGAGGGTGGGGGTTGGACCTATAAGTAAGGCTCCTTGGACAACCCAGCAGCTGGTTGCTAGGGAAGACAAAGGCAAGACAACTGCCCAGGTGCCTTATTCTGTGCTCCCGTGACAATGTCACTTCTGCTTTTATTTTCAGCCAAATGTTCTCGGCCAGGTGTTCAGCCCCCAGATTTGCGGGTTTCTATATGTGTCCGTGACTTCTTGACTTGCAAGGTTACTCTGCTTTGCCTTTGGTTGTGTGCTTCTTTTGAATAAGTTACCTACCTTCATATTGCTGTAATGCTACAACAACAGCTACCATTTACTCACTGTCTACCATTTCCCAGGTACTACACCTGCTGATTTACATACATTATCTCATTTAATTCTCACAACCTCCTTGAGAGGTAGGTGTTATTATACCCATTTCAAAAAGAGGAAACTGAAGCCTATATGGTGCATGTAATCACCCCAAGGTCATGCAGCTGGGATGCAAAAGAGCTCAGATTTAAACTTAGTTTTGTCTGACTGCCTATTGTTGCTTTAAAAGACTGAATTTATACATTGATACTGTGATACACCTGAACAATTCTCATGGAACTTATCAGTCACTAGATCTTTTGTCTGTCAGTCTGCCTACCTATCAATTATCTATCCTCTTTTATCTTCAACTCCATAATACCCAGTACTGTACTATATAAAAAGTAGATTTTTTTTTTTTTTTGAGTCAGAGTCTCACTCTGTTGCCCAGCCTGGAGTGCAGGGGCACAATCTCGGCTCACTGCAACCTCTGCCTTCCAGGTTCAAGCAATTCTCCTGCCTCAGCCTCCCAAGTAGCTGGGATTACAGGTGCCTGCCACCATGCCCGGCTAATTTTTGTATTTTTAGTAGAGACGGGGTTTCACCATGTTGGCCAGGCTGGTCTTGAATTTCTGACCTCGTGATCCACCTGCCTCGGCACAGGCACCACACCCAGCTATTTTTATTTGTATTTTGTAGAGACAAGGTCTTGCTGTTTCCCAGGCTGTCACATTTTTAAATGATTGGAAAACGTGAAAAGAATAATGATATTTTATGACACATAAAAATTATTTGAAATTCAAATTCGTTTTATTGGAATGTGGCCAGGTTCACTCATTTAAATTTTGTCTATGGTTGCTTTGCACTACAATGGCAGAATTGAGTAGCTGGGACAGAGACTGTAGGGCAAGGAAGGCCTAAATTATTTCCTTTCTGGCCCTTTATAGAAAAAGTTTACTGATCTTTGGTATAATTAAGTGATACAGGATGGCATAACATTTTAAGTATTGTTTAAAATACATCTATTATTGTATTTCCTAAAATTTGTAATTCAAGGACACTCTCTTTTATTATGTAGAAGATCTCCACATTGAACAGAGTCAAACATGTCCTCCTTTGATATTCTGTACAGTGGCCCTGAGAGCAGCAGCACTTTAATGCAGAAACAACAACAGACTAAGAAGTTGGTGGTTTCTCTAAGAGGTTAGACATCTCTTCCTGCCAGTAGTCACCTTTCTCTCTCAAGGGAAACGGGCTGGGCAGCCTTATGAGTGATTACAGTGTATTACCAAACTGTAGTGGCACAGAAATGGGTGCCCCAGGTTCCATCAACTCATTCAGGGTGATGTGGTGGGGTCATAGATGAGGAAAAGCAAACTGCTCTTTTCGTCATCACCTAGGACCTAAATAAAGATAAAAATGACTCAGCTTGACCAGACACAGGTGAATATCACTTCTCAAAATGTTTTCTGAAGGCACTTACATGGCAACAACATGGTTCTGTGGGAGCCCCATCAATGTGTTAGCTCAAGAGTAAAACACAGGGAGCAGAAAGAACCTCCTTACATTTCCTAAGATCAAGCTGGGTTTGCAGTCAACCTCAAGGGAATCTGTTTTACTTATTTATTTTTTGAGACCCAAGCATAAATTCTACTGTCTTTCTGCATGTCTGTCTTTCTTGCCATGCATCTTTCTCTCTTTCTTCAACCTAACAAAAGTTTACTGATCATTTATTATGTGTGGGTCACAGGGCAAGCCCCAGGGAAACAAAAATAAACAATAAAATAGTACTAACTCTCAAGGAGCTTAACGCTTACGTGAGAAACAAATTAAAATAATCTTCCTTGACCTTTTGCAGCGTTTAACAAAGACTTGATCCTCCTTAACAGATTCTTCTCTTGGTTTCTTTGGCACCGTAGTCTCCTAGTTTCTGATTTTCAGTCTCCATTGCCAGCTCTTTCTTTTCTTTTCAGTCTTAAATGATCAAGGTTTAGACCTGGACTCACTTTTTTTTTAGTCTTTCTATCTACCCTCCCGAGGCAATCTTCTTTCAGATTTATAAATCCAGTTCCAGCAGCTTTTATGAGCCTCACAGCCGTATCTACAAGTCTTCAGGGGACATCTGCATTTAGAACTTTTGATCTTCCCCTGTGTGATAGTCCATTCTTGCACTGCAGTAAAGACATATCTGAGACTGGGTAATTTTTAAAGAAAAGGAATTTATTTGGTTCTTGGTTCTGTAGGCTGTACAAACATACTGCCGCATCTGCTTCTGGTGAGAGTCTGAGGAAGCCGATACGGTTTGGCTCTGTGTCCCCACCCAAGTATTATGTTGAATTGTAATTCCCAATGTTGGGGGAGGGACCTGGTAGGAGGTGACTGGATCATGGAGGCGGATGCCCCCCTTGCTGTTCTTGTGACAATGAGTGAGTTCTTGTGAGATCTGTTGTTTGAAAGTGTGTAGCACTTCCCCTTCACTCTTTCTTTTTTGTGCCAGCCATGTGAAGATATGTTTGCTTCCCCTTTGCCTTCCTCCATTATTGTAAGTTTCCTGAGATCCCTCCAGCTATGCTTTCTGTACAGCTACACAGAACCATGACCTATTAAAGCTATTTTCTTTATAAATTACCCAGTCCCACATATGTCTTTATAACAGTGCAAGAATAGACTAATATAGAAAATTGATACCAGAATTGGGGTATTGCTATAAAGATATATGAAAATGTGGAAACAACTTTGGAACTGGGTAATGGGCAGAGGTTGGAACACTTTGGAGGGCTTAGAAGAAGACAGGAAGATGAGGGAAAGTTTGGAACTTCCTAGAGACTTGTTGAATGGTTGTGACCAAAATGCTGACAGTGATAAGGATAGCGAAGTCAGGGTTGAGGTGGTCTCAGATGGAGATGAGGAACTTATTGGGAACTGGAGTAAAGGTCACTCTTGCTATGCTTTAGGAAAGAGACTGGTGGCATTATGACCCTGCTCTCAAGATCTGTGAAACCAAACCTCAGAGACATGATGTAGGGTATTTGGCCGAAAAAATTTCTAAGCGGCAAAGCATTCAAGAGGTGGCCTGGCTGCTTCTAAAAGCCTATACTTATTTGCATAAACAAAGACATGACTTGAAGCTAGAACTTATATTTAAAAAGGAAGCAGAGCATAAAAGTTTGGAAAATTTGCAGCCTGACCATGCAGTAGAAAAGAAAACCCCATTTTCTGGGGAAGAATTTAAGGCTGCAGAAATTTGCATAAGTAAAGAAGAGCCAAATGTTAATAGCCAAGATAAGGGGAAAGCATCCCAGTCACTCCAGCTCCAGCTGTGGCTAAAAGGGGCCAAGGTGCAGCTCAGGCCGTTGCTTCAGAGGGTGGAAGCCCCAAGTTTTGGTGGCTTACATGTGGTGTTGGGCCTGTAGGTACACAGAAGGTAAGAATTGAGGTTTGGGAGTCTCTGCCTACATTTCAGAGGATGTATGGAAATGTCTGGATGTCCAGGCAGAAGTCTACTGTAGAAATATAGCCCTCTTTGAGAACCTCTACGAGGGTAGAGTGGAGGGGAAATATGGAGTTGGAGCTCCCACACAAAGTCCCCACTAGGGCACTGACTAATGGAGCTGTAGGAAAAGGGCCACTATCCTCCAGATCCCAGAATGGTAGATCCACCGACAGCTCGCACTGTGTCCCGGGAAAAGCCACAGCCATTCAACACCAGCCCAAGAAAGCAGCTGCAGGAGCTGTATGCTGTAGAGCCACAGTGGTGTAGCTGCCCAAGGCCTTGGGAGCCTACCCCTTGCATCAGTGTGGCCTAGATGTGAGACATGGAGTCAAAGGAGATTATTTTGCAGCTTTAAGATTTAATGACTGCCCTCTGGCAGCCATTTTGGACTTGTATGGGGCCTTTACCCCTTTGTTTTGGCCAATTTCTCCCTTTTGGAATGGCTGTATTTACCCAATGCTTATGCCCCCATTGTATCTTGGAAGTAACTAACTTGTTTTTGATTTTACAGGCTCATAGGCAGAAGAAACTTGCATTGTCTCAGAATGAGACATTGGACTTGGACTTTTGAGTTAATGCTGGAATGAGTTAAGACTCTGGGGGACTGTTGGGAAGGCATGATTGTGTTTTGAAATGTGAGAAGGACATGAGATTTGAGATGGGCCGGGATGGAATGATATGGTTTGGCTCTGTGTCCCCACCCAAAACTCATGTTGAATTGTAATTCCCAGTGTTGGGGGAGAGACCTGGTGGGAGGTGATTGGATCATGGGGAAAGATGTCCCCTTTACTCTTCTCATGATAGTGAGTTCTCAAGAGATCTGTTTGTTTAAAAGTATGTAGTACTTCCCACTTCACTCTCTTTCTTCTGTGCCAGCCATGTAAAGATGTGTTTGCTTCCCCTTCGCCTTCCACCATGATTGTAAGTTTCCTGAGACCTCCCCAGTGATGCTTCCTGTACAGCCCACAGAACCATGGGCCAATTAAACCTATTTTCTCATTAGCCAGTCTCAGGTATGTCTTTCTTTTCTTTCTTTCTTTCTTTCTTTTTTTTTTTTTTCTTTTTGAGACAGAGTTTTGCTCTTGTTGCCCAGGCTGGAGTGCAAGGACACAATCTTGGCTCACTGCAACCTCCACCTCCCAGGTTCAAGCGATTCTGTCGCCTCAGCCTCCTGAGTAGCTGGCATTACAGGTGCTCACCACTGTACCCAGCTAATTTTGTATTTTTAGTAGAGATGGGGTTTCACCATGTTGGCCAGGCTGGTCTCGAACTCCTGACCTCAGGTGATCCACCCGCTTCAGCCTCTCAAAGTGTTGGGATTACAGGCATGAGTCACTGCACCCAGCCCTCAGGTATGTCTGTATAGTAGTACGAGAATGAACTACTACAGGAGCTTTCAATCATGGCAGAAGGGAAGGGGAGCCAGCAAGTCACATGGTGTGAGCAGGAGCAAGAGAGGAAAGGCAGAGGTCCCAAACTCTTTGAAACAACCAGGTCTCTCATGAACTAATTGAGCGAGAACTCATTCATCATCAATAGGCTGGCACTAAGCCCTTCATGAGGGATCTGCCCCCATGATCCAATACCTCCCACCAGGCCCCACCTCCAATATTGGGGATTACACTTCAACATGAGATTTAAATGGGATAAATATCCAAACTGTATCACCCTGCAATTCTGTTTCTGTCCTAGGATTCTCCATCTTAGTCATGCTCTTGCACCTCTGTTCATGTACCTGATCTTGGAAGAAAAGTCAACTATGACAGTGTCTCCCTCTCCATAACCCACTATTTCCAATCAATCATCAGTTTCTTTAAAATAACTCTTGGCTCTCATCATTTCTCTCCCTGTGTGTTTCACTGCCTTAATCTGGGCAACCATGATCTCTCACAGGAACCATTAATGTACCTTCCAACTGTTCTCTCCACATCTGCTCATTCTCTTCTCTATTTTATCTCCCCACAAGTTATGTTTTTTAGACCAAAAAATGTAAACCGTCTTTTAAAAAGAAATGCAATGCTAGCAAAATACACGCTGTTCTTCATCGTATTTTTTTTAACTTAGTAATGTATCATGAAGATCTTTTCACACAAGTATGCCTAGAATTGTCTCACACTTTTAACAGCTGCCTTTCACTTGTTTTTTATTTTTTTCTTTTCTTTCTTTTTTTTTTTTTTTTGTTTTGTTTGTTTGTTTTCTAAGACAGAGTCTTGCTCTGTCACCCAGGCTGGGGTGTAGTGGTGCAATCTCGGCTCACTGCAATCTCTGCCTCCTGGGTTCAAGTGAATCTCCTGCCTCAGTCTCCCGAGTAGTTGGGATTACAGGTATGAACCAACATGCCCAGCTAATTTTTTGTATTTTAGTAGAGATGACGTTTCACCATGTTGGCCAGGATGGTCTCTATCTTCTGACCTCGTGATCCGCCTACGTTGGCCTCCCAAAGTGCTGGGATTACAGGCGTGAGCCACTGTGCCCAGCCTTTTTCACTTGTTTAATTCTATCATAATATATTTAACCACTTCTCAATTGATGGCTGTTTTCAGTCTTTAACTACTACTATAAATCGTGCTTCAGTGTAGGTACTAGAAGAGTCATCCTTCAATATCCGTGTGAGTATATCTATTGGATAAATATATGACAGTAGAATTGCCACGGTAAAGGCTTTGTACATTTAAAATGTTGCCAGATTGCCCTCCATAGAAGTGATACCACCTTTCACTCCCATTGGCAGTATAAGAAAGTGCCTGCTTCCCAGCCTGGCCAGCCAAGTATATTATTAAAGTTTTTTATTTTTGTCAACTTGACAGTAAAAAATAGATGTCACTGCAGTTGTGATGTGCATGCCTTTTATTATTACACATTTTCAGATACATTTGTATTTCTTTGACTACAATCTATTTGTCATACCCTTTGCCCAATTTTCCAGAGTTTTAAAGGTTTTTTTTTATGGATTTGTAGGAGTACTCTGATTTCTTCTTAAATAGTTTAATTTCCAGGTTCTATCAGATATCCTGGTATCTTTTCAAAGTAATGATTTAGTCAATTTTTAAATTCTAATAATAAGTAATCATCAAGGGCTAACTCCATTACAAGGGAGTCCATATGTAGAATGCATGAATTGATTTGCAGAAGTCTTGAATTCCTGAAAATAATTTCACAAGACTGCCTTATGCCTATACCTATTCCATTTCATTTCATTTTCCTAATAGCCTTGTGAGGCATATAGTATTATTAACCACAAAGTGAGGCTCAGAGAATGTAAACATCCAGGATCACACAGCTAGTAACTCTTCCACTTCCAGAATCTTAAAAACCTAGTAATCATTGCCACTAGCCATTCCAGTTGCACTAAGACTCTGATTCTTGATGCCTCCAATTTCTAATAAATGGTTGTTTTTCTCCTTTTCCTACTACAGACATCCAATGAATATATGTGTGTGTGTGTGTGTGTATATATATATATATTTTTTGACTTATTTATTTTTGAGACAGAGTCTCGCTCTGTCACCCAGGCTGGAGTGCAGTAGCGAGATCTCAGCTCACTGCAAGCTCTGCCTCCCAGGTTCACGCCATTCTCCTGACTCAGCCTCCTGAGTAGCTGGGACTACAGGCACCCACCACTATGCCCGGCTAATTTTTTTTATTTTTAGTGGAGACGGGGTTTCACCATGTTAGCCAGGTTGGTCTCGATCTCCTGACCTCGTGATCTGCCCGCCTTGGCATCCCAAAGTGCTGGGATTACAGGCATTAGCCACCGCGCCTGGCCCTAATGAATATTTTTTAAGTGCCTGACATGCCAGTAATCTTCATAAAGTTTGCATTTTAGAGGAGTTCTCAACCATACATGATAAAAACAAATAGTAATAAAGTTCCACTACTACAAAAAAAAAATACGTAGGATAGTTGGAAACGTGGAGAGAGAAGGACATTTCAGGTGGAGTGATCAGGGAGGACTTCTTTGAGGAGGTGACATATAAGCAAAGATCAGAATGACCAAAAAAATATTCCAGGAAAAGGAAGTATATGGGGTAAATCGTATAATACAAGAGCAAATTCAACACGTTTGAGGAAGATAAATAAGGCTGGTGTCACTGCAGTGGTGGAGAGTGGTGGGAGATGAGGTTGAAGAGGTGGTCAGGGATGCTGTACAGGGCTCCATAGGCCCTGTATGGAGGAGGAGTCTGGACTTTATCACAAGTGCCATCAGCAGACATGGAGGGATTCTAAGATGAGAAATCACATGATCTGATTTATGTCTTAACACTTATGATTTATGAAACTCTAACTGTGCTGTGGAGAATGAGGACAAGAGCAGAAGCAGGAAAACCATTTAGAAAGCTATTACAAGAGCACAGAAGAGGGATGATGGTGGTTTGTATTAGAGTGGTAGCGGTGGAGATTGAAAGAGACATTTTGGAAATGTTTTGGAGGTAAAGTTAACTTGAATTCTGAGGATTGTGAAAACGGAGGAAAAGAGAAGAATCAAGAATATCTACATGCTTTTTGTGTTGAGTAATTGGTGGATGGTAATGCCATTTAATTTGAAGGCTGAGAGAATAAAGAATTCTACTAGGGTAGTATTTCCTTCTTTCCTTGCGCCGCCTTAAGCTTGCAGACCATGGATTGCACCAATCTCTTTCCAATACTTTTATTTTATTTTCTTCCCCTACTTGCCCTTTAGTCCTTCTTATATAAAAGAACTTCATCTATCTGCATCCTCTACTGTCATCCTGTCTTCAACTCACTGCAGTTTGGCTACTAACCCCATTTTACTAATAAACTCCTTCTTGCCAAACACACCAATGACCTCCTTATTACTAAATCAAAAAACTTTTCAGTACTCTTCTTCTTTTCTTTTCTTTTCTTTTCTTGAGACAGAGTCTTGCTCTGTTGCCCAGGCTGGAGTGCAGTTGTGTAATTTCAGCTCACCACAACCTCTGCCTCCTGGGTTCAAGAGATTCTTGTGTCTCAGCCTCCTGAATGGCTGGGACTACAGGTGTGTGCCACTACACCCGGCTAATTTTAGTAGAGACAGGATTTTGCCATATTGGCCAGGCTGGTCTGGAACTCCTAACCTCAGGTGATTCGCTCACCTCGGCCTCCCAAAGAGCTGGGATTACAGGCGTGAGCCTCCACAGCTGGCCACAATCCTCTTTTTCTTGATCTTTCACTGGCATTTAATACTGCTATTTCCTCCCCTGGCTTCTCTGAAACTACTTGTTCCTGGTCCTCCTACCTCTTGGGATATTTTTCCCCTGTGTTTTTTCTTTCCTCACTTTTTAAATTCAGTGTTTTCATTGGGTTCCAAAGTAGATCCTCTTCTTTCCTTTCTCTATGCCTTCTCTTGGAGATTTCATCTACTTCCATGAACTATTCCTTATGCTGATGACTCCAGCATAGATCTCTCTCCTGAGTTCTAGACTTCCCCGTTCAATTATGTGGTAGACAGCTTCACTTTGATATTCTATGGACACTTCAACTCAACATGTTGAAAACTAAACTAATTACCTTTACTCCACAACCTGCTTTTCCTCCTGAGGTCCCTATCTTGGACCTCAGGATATATCTGCAGGATATAATGGGAGCAGATTTACGGCTTATGAAAATGGAAGGATACCACTGATGGAGGATACCATCAATAATCAAATTCTGTTGGTACTATGTCCTTAATATATCTTGAACCCTTTCAGTTCTTCCTTTCTCCATTTCCATTCTTGCTACCTTAGTTTAGACATCCATCATTATTTCGTTCTTATAATGTGATATGGTTTGGCTCTGTGTCCCATCTCAAACTGTAATCCCCACGTGCTGAGGGAGGGACCTGGTGGGAGGTGACTGGATCGTGGGGGAAGTTCCCCCCATGCAGTTCTCATGATAGTGAGGGAGTGCTCATGAGATCTGATGGTTTTAAAAGTGGCAGTTTCCCCTGCAAACTCTCTCCTGCTGCCTTGTGAAGAAGGTGCCTGCTTCCCTTTCGCCTTCCACCATGACTGTAAGTTTCCCCCGGCCGGAGCACAGGGGCATGATCTCCTCTCATTGCAACCTCCGCTTCTCCGGTTCAAGTCATCCTCCTGAGGAGCTGGGACTACAGGTGTGTGCCACCAGGCCTGGCTATTTTTTTGTGTGTGTTTGTGTTTTTGTAGAGACAGGGTTTCACCATGTTGCCCAGGCTGGTCTCCAACTATTGAGCTCAAGCAATCTGCCCACCTCAACCTCCCAAACTGCTGGAATTACAGTAGTGTGCCACTGCACCCAGCTGAGAGATCTTTCTAAAATGAACATTTGATCAGTTCACTATGCCCCTTAAAATTTATCAGTGGTTCTCCAACAGCCTTAGAATAAGTTCAGACTTTTTAGGATGACATACTCGACCATGCTAATCTTCCTGGATTTCTCCTTCAGGACTTCTGCCACGGATTTATACAATGTATTTATTTAGAACCTACTTGCCAGGCTCTTGTTCTTCACCCTCAACTCTCTGGGCACAGCTTTTTCCCTAAGGTCTTTACACATAGTACTTTCTTTGCTTGGAATATCTTTCTCTGTAACCTGCCCACTTGTCTGGCTTACTTCTACTTATCCTTCAGAACTCATCTCAATATTCACCTTGTGTGGTTAAAGACCCTATGCGTGGTCAGGGTTAGGCACCCTTATAAGCTCCCCTGTTGATATCACCTCACTGTTGCCTCATCAACTGCATATTCATCTTTGTTCTCATGATACTATAATGTCCTTCAAAGCGGAAACTGTGTCTTATTCATCTTTGTATTCCCAGCACCCAGCACAATACCTGACACAGCGCAAGCACTCAATAATGAATAAAGTGGCAGAGTTGGGTTTCAAAGTCAGGTCTTTTCTCTCTGGCACAAATCTCACATTTCTTCATGCCACTTCTCAATACTGTGAATCTGAAAAATACTAAGAGCTGAGCAAGGTCTATTTTTGCCTAGCACTAATTAAAACACAGGCAAATAGATTATTATTAGTTCCATGAGGATTCAGTTTATATTTCTGTATACCCCTTCCTCCATCATTCCACCACTTGGATCATCAGAGTACTTAGGATTACCTATATCTAAAATGACTGAAAGGCTAGGCATGGTTGAGTGCACCTGTAGCTGCAGTTACTCAGGAGGCTGAGGTGGGAGGCTTGCTTGAGCCCAGGAGTTGGAGGTCAGCCTGGGTAACACAGTGAGATGTTGTTGTAATAAATAAATAAGTAGACTGAAAGAACTTTCTCTATACTTTTATATCCTTTTGTAACTCTTATCCTGCTGCTTCCATAATACCACTGAGGCAGGGAGAGAGTAAGTACATGGGGAGTAAGGTAAATTTTATTTTTCTGTCAACAGACACTAAAAATGGATACATCAATAGAAAATCATTTCTCATCATTTCCCTCAAGGTTCCTATGGATAGATACTAAAGGTTCAGTGCTAAAATTTAACATTGCAAAATCCAGCTAAAATTGAAATTTTTATGTAGTGAGTTCAATCTCATCACAGAAGTTTGTAAATGGGAGGAGCCTTAGAAATCCTTTAGTCCAGCACTTTCATTTAAGCTTCCACAAAGAAACTGACATAAGACCTATAATGGCTCACTCAAGGTCATCCAGACTATTGATGCCATTATACATCTTTTTCAAAGGGCTTTATTTTCCATCTAAACAAATTGTCTACATCAGAATCCACCTATTTACATAGGGCTTATCTTTCTGATATTGCCTTTGCAATATCCTTGTTATAAAGAGGAAGGAACTGAAAACAAAACAAAACAAGGTTGTCTTGTCCAGGGACGTAGGGGAATTGGTAAAAGAGACAATTAGTACACAAAGTGATGGGGTTTCCTATTTGTAGTGCAGCCTTGTAATCACACTGTGTTCTCTGAATGCCACAATGCTAACCCAAGCTTACTTGTCCTTCCTGGGCCTGGATTCCATTCAATTCTATGCCTTATTTAGTCTAAATGATTTCCCCAGCTTCAACGTGTATTTATTTATTTATTTATTTATGCGTTTCATTTTAGAAGCATACTTAAATCTACTCTTTACTCGAGTGTGTCTTAGTTCTAGTGCTGAGGAATGAAGATTTTGGGTAAAAGAAATCGAGATGATTTTTTTTTCTAGGCTTTACATTTCAAGGATGGTTTCTCAAATGGCAACTGGCAGTCTGCTCCTCAAATGATGACGTTTTCCACGGGAATTAGAATTTAATTGGAATAATTTGTTTTCAACGGGAAGCAAAGATTTCTTTCCAAGAGGATCAGTTTGATAATGTTTTACCAGCTAGTGCTACGAGACCAAATATAAACCAGTTCTGAGAAACAGGAAGTGAACTGACTGGTCTAGTCTGAGTGTCCCTGGCAGTGACGCAAATACAGAAATCAAATTAGGAAAACAAGATATGTGGGTGTGAGGCAATCGATAATCCAGGATGCTACAACATAAGCAAGAACGCCTTTAACCCGATGCCGTTCATTTTAATAACACCCTGAGCAGTTTGATTTCCATGGAACACGCTAGTGATTAGAGAGCAGCAGGAGCTTGGGTTCCCTAGCAACAGCATGTGCTTTTGAGACAGTCATTAGCCTTTCAGTTAATCCCATCAACCCCTTACCTCTAAATGTATGACTGACATTAAAAAAATGATGTTTTAGAAAGTGCTTTGAAATTTCCAGGAGTGCAATGGAAGGGAATAATCATAATTAAAAAGTTGTCTGGAGAACTACAGTCCAGTGAAGGAAATAATGTTCCTACATGCCCAGCCTGTCCGTAAACTTCCCTGCTCTCAGTTGTAGGTTCTGAATTCCCGTGGCAAAGGGCAAGGGAGGTGAAATTGTTCAGAGTTTCAGGCAGTCTTCTCACCCAACGTGAGTAGTATTGCAATGTCTGTCGGAATCATGGCTCTGAAGATGAGGAGAGGAGCGGGGTGGGCAGTTTGTGTGGTGAGGAGTCTGGCCGCAGGTAGACTGGGAGGGAATGTCACACACAGTTTTCTTTCTCCTTTAAGCCGAATGAGGTACTCTGGTCAAAGGAACTTGGGGAAGGAGGATGGTGAGGGGAATGAAGTTCTTCTTCCTATTGATTATTTTATTGCACCAGAGGCTGTTTGTCCAAGGCCACCGGCCAAGAGCATTATTTTCGTGGCTAAAGTGAGGTTGGGCAGGTTTCCCATCCCTTTCGCTAGTTTTAAACAAGACAACCCAGAAAGCGCAGCAAGGCTCTGGGAATACGATGTGGGTTGGCTTTTCCTACTCAGCTGCACCTTAAAGCGCCAGGCCATTGGGCTTGATACTTCTCAAACCCTGAATCATTGCCTCCAGCTCTGCCCTGGGTTCAGGATGCACCACTCCACCCTCTGTGTAGCTTGGGTCAACTTCGGGGCGTCACTCGAATAGTAATTATTGCTGCGTTTGGCTGGACATCCTTATTACGGCCTGGGTCCCTCTCAGCTGGACACCGGGCTCCTTAGTTTGGCTGGGATGACTCCAGTACTTCCCGCCGCCCCACCTTACCCCCCTACGCGCTCCCTTCCCAAGGCGACCACCTGCACCACCCCACTTACCATCTGCCCCGCGGGGAGGGCCCCCCCGGGCTAGCGGAGCCCTCCCTGCTCCCGGGCGGCTTTGGAGGAGCTCGGTGTTTGCCTCCAGCCCTTCGCTACCGGAGGATCAGGTTCCTCCCCTCCTCCCCCTCCAGCTCCGGCCGCCGCCGCCTCCTTCTTGCATGACACAGCAGAACCGCAGCTGCTGCAGCAATTCCAAGCCATCCGCCCAGGAAGCGCCGCAACCGGGACTCGGGAGGGGTGGAGGGGGCGAGGCAGGGGCCACGGCCCCGGGGGATCCTCGGCCCCACTGTGCACCACACACTCCTTTCCCAGCCCAGGGGCACGCGAACAAAATGAGGCTCAAGCTGACCAGGCCGAGCTGGAGGAACGCTGGGGCTTGGCAGCAGAAGGGATGGGACCAGAGCGAAGGGTGTGGAGGAGACCCCAGTGAGGGCCGGGACATTTCAGGTAAAGAGAGGTAAGAAGAGGCCCAGACGTCAAGGGCCAGACTGTGAAGGTGAATAGAGGTCAAAGAGAGGTAAGGAGGTAGAGTTGCAGAGAAGAGAGGCCAAGCTGGGAAGGGCGTGGGGTTGGGGGCAGCTGCAGGGGAGGATGGGGGGTATAGTCTTTGGGGAGGCCTGAGCTGAGCGCCCAGGCAGAAAAGGGGCTGAGTTGGGAGGCAAGGACTGTAGGAGGAAAGGGATGAAAGAATTAGGCATGAGATAGGAAGGTAAAACTTGGGAGAGATATTATAGAATTAGAAGGGTTGGAATGGAGCTCATTCATCATGGCTGATGAGGTAAACTGATGAGGTGGAGAGAGAGTGTCAAGGCAAGGCCAAAAGAAAAGATCTTCCATCCCACTCTTCAGTTTCTTGCGAAGTTTTTTCTTGATTCCGCCAATCCAAACAGTTTCCCTTATAAAATGGAAACGCATGAACTAAAAAACCCAGAAATAGCTATCTGGCTTAGATTTACAGGATAAAATCTCCGTGTCTGTAAAAACTTTAAGGCAGAAATTTGGGATTTATGGTACAAACCCTTAAAGGGACTGTGAGTCAGTAATACCCACAGCACTCAACATTGTGAGTTTCCACACATCCCTGGACTTAAGTAAGTCTTTCCAAGTGTTTGTTAATGCTAGAAATGATGAAAAAATTAGTGGCTCAAAAATATTAAAGTGCACATGCTTTTTGCTTTCTCTATGTATACACAGATACATATATGTATACTTTCTAGCGACTAGCAAGTATGGTATGGCTAGGGATAATTATGTTTTTCTGATTATTTTGTTTCCCATCAAACACCCCACGAATTTTACAGCAGACCGCCTTCTTGTCACCATTTGAAAGAATGTGGTCAGAAAAGTAATGCAAAAACTGCCACTTTGGTTTTGTCTGTACCTTCCAGGTCATATCTCCGTACCTCACTTCCTGACACAAACAAGTTTTCACTGTTGTCAGCAACAAAGCCCTAATATAGCTGCGGAAGAGAAAAACTGCATTGCATTTTGCCTCCTGCAAGCATCATCAACAGTTACTGGAGGAATGTAATTCCAGAAAGCTTGAAAGCCGTGGTGATGGTAATTATGTATCAAATGCCTGGTTCTATTTCTGTTATTATTGTTTTGTCATTTCTGTTCTCCCAGCGATCTGACTGAACTTGCAGAGGGACAAATCCGGTTTTTCTTTTTGACTTTTGTCAAACTGAATCAGGCCTGATAGAAAACTCACTGCTCTCCGAGGAAACAAAGTAGGAGCCATGAAATGTCATTTTAACAGAGCGTGGGTTTGGTGACTGTAGGAAAGGATTTGAGGACGCTCCTTCTGTTCGGCTTCCTATGTCATGAGCACAGACTCCACGCACGCACAGACACCACGGCTCCCGGATGCTGTGGCTCCCCGATCTGGGCTCCTGGAGCGCCAGAAGCCCCTCCGGGATGCTGCGAGGGGCTCCCGGTGGGTGGAGGTACGGACGCCGCTGCAGCCGCCGCCGCCAGTCCTGCTGCTGTTGTTGCTGCTGCAGTCACGTGGGAGCCCCTTTAAGTTTCCATAGAGAGGCCTCTCTGGTGTCACATGATGGACATGATATAATGAAACAACATTGTGGAGAGGAAAGCATTAGGGGAGCCCACGGCTACAAAAACAAGTGAGTGAGAAGAGGTGGGAGGAAGAGAAACTACGCCACCTCCCCTGCAGCCGAGCGCACGCAGCAGCCTGGCGTGACAAGTGGGCGACGCCGGGGGGCAGGGAGCCGGGGTCCTCGGCCCTGGCCGGGGACCCCACCGCCCACCGCGCGGAGAACAACTTTTAGCCGGCAGCCCAGGCCAGCGCGGCACCTGTCTCCTGAGTCTCCACCGCTCCTCCCCATCCATCCCAGGGAAATTCTCAAGAATACTCTCTACAAATCTACGTGCGCATCGTTTTCCCCTCTCGTCGCGCCCGGGAGGAAGGAACGAGGCAAGGAGCTAAGCAGCGTGCGTTCAGCCCTGGGGTAAGTTCGTCGGGTGGGGAAGCCAGTCCCGCAGGACTTTGGGATGGGAATTTTGCTCTCCTTTGCGATCTCAGGGCGTGAAAAAGGCGTCCCCTCCGCTCCTGGCGGGGCTGATCGGCTGGCTAGTCAGTTTCCCCTTAGCACGCCCGGTGCGCCCACCCTCGCTCGGCCCGGGGCCCCCTCGCCGCCCCCCGGAAAGGGTCTGCGGTTCCTGGCCAGGACCTTCGGAAGGCGAGCGGGGGAAGGTAGGGCTGTCGCGGGAACCCGGCTTGTGGGAGCGATTTCGCCATGTTTGTGTTGCTAAGAGCACTTTTTCCCCTTTGCTGTGGCTTGATGCCACATGGCTCCTCTGGAGCTGCCGCCGGGCTGAGAGAGTGTGTGTGTTTTTTTTTTCAATGTCCGCATTCCAGCTAATGTTGCGCAGATAAAATTCAAACTTGAGGTAAACAGAAGAAGAGGAGGAGGAGGAGGAGGAGGAGGAGGAGGGGAGGGGGGAGGGAGGGGGAACTGTTTCCATTTCGAGATCCCACCTCTTCCCTCCGCGCAGCCCAACATCCCGAACCTAGAGACAACTCTCGCCTTTCTCCCACGTCCCCCACCTTTGCTGTCAACAAGAAATAAGGCCGGGGGGGGTGGGGGTTGGAGTTGGGGGGTGGCATGCTTATTAATTAGAAAGGACACGGTGTCTCGGTTCTCCACTGGAATCAGCAACTCCTTGGAACTCGGGCCTCTGGCCCCGTCCCTCTTTTCTCCGGCAGGGACGCAGGATGCCTTGGTGCACTCTGGAGACCGGGACGGGAGGCTGCAGCGCGCCTGGGTGGGGCGAGGGGTGCCGGTCCCCTCACGCCCTCTGACTTTAGGATATCAGACAGTGTCTCTTCAACCCCACCCCAGGCGCAGGTTTCCAGAAGGTGGGGTGGGTGGGGCCCCCGATTTCCAGAAGGCGAGTTACCTAGCAGGTGTGTGGGGTGGGCATTGCTATTCGGTAAGTCTGTTGCATGGGGTAGGATGACGTGGGAAGCTTAAAAGCTTTAAAGCCAGCCCAAGGGTAGAGCTGCGTCTGCTGTTTTTTGTTTGTTTGTTTTTTCCTGTGTGTGTGGCAAATTAGGGAGAAAAATCAAGACGTTCCCCCCAGTCCTCCCTCGGTGTAAACGTCTGCTCCAGCTCGCAGCCCGCTGCTGGGTGAGTGGCGACGATCAAGGCGAGGGTGAGCTTCGTCACGGGGAAAGCTGGAGGCTCCTGACAGCTCGTAGCCGTCCTTCCCGCGCCCCGCCCTAGGCGGAAGGTGTGGGTTGGGTGGTCCGAAGAGGGTGACGTCCGAGGTGGGGTGGGCACAGGCTCGGGATCCCTCGCAGAGCTAGGGGCCGCAGCCCCGGTCGCCGGGGAGTGCCGTGGCAGGGAGGCGGCGGCCACGTGAGGGGTCTGCGGAAGCGCCGGAGCTGAAAGCCGGGGGCGAAGTGCGTAGCAGAGTCGTGACGGGGGTGACACGCAGCAGCCGGGGGCGGCAGGCCGCCGGAGCCGGGCGCCTCCCACGCAGGGCCGGCGTTCCCCGCCGCGGGTGGGTGCGCACTAGCCGGCCCTCTCCCGGGAGACCGTTTCCGGGAGCGGGCGCGGGCGGGGCGGGGCCGGCGCGGTAAACAGGGTGGCGCTCTCTGCCCTCCCGCCCCCGGCCTGCCGGGGCGCGCGGCCGGCGGCGGCCGGACTGGCGGAGGCGCGGTCGCGGCGCCGGGCAGCGGGGGCGCGCCCGCTCTCAGCCGCCCCCGCGCGCGCCCGCCGCCGCCCGGCCGGCCTCCTCTGTTTTTGTTTTCATGGAGCCCGCGTGCAGCTGGCGCGTGTCGAGTCACGTGCCAGGGGCGGGATGGGGCCGGGGCGCGGGAGGCGAGGGCTCGGTGACGTGGGCCGGAGGGGCCGGCGCCCGAGGGGGCCGCAGAGGGCGCGCGGGAGGGGGCGTGTGACCCCCGATGGAGCCGTGTCTTGCGGGTGGCCCGGCGCTGGGTGAGGGGTTTGGTGCTTCTCGGCGAGCAGTGCTAGGTTCATCGTCGCAGCGCTTCGGGGAGCCTTGTCCAGGCGGGAGGGCCTACCTGCGCTGCTGGACTCAAAACTTGGATCTTACAGGTGGTGTGTACATCTCTGTGGACGTGTAGACACTTCTGTGTGCTCCTGAAGGACGGCTGCGCGTTATAACCAACTGGAGTGCTTTAAAAAGAGTTCTAACGCCCAACCCAATCCCAGACCAATTGGACCCACATCCAAATAGGGCCTGGACGGTGTATTTTTAACCCCCACTTCCCCGTAAGTGATTTTGGTGCAGAGTGCGAATTGATACAAGTAACCAGCTTGATGGAATAGCTACTTGTGAAATCATACCTATTTAGGGACAAAATAGTAAGAACAGCTAAAATAGCTAACACATACTGATCTGTCACTCAGTGGGGTCTCTGTGTCAGATATTGCGGCTCCCCATACATGGATCTACTCGTAAAAGTACTGTTACCCCTATTTTACAGCTGGAGGAGTGAAAGCTCGGAGTTAAATCAGGGAGGACGACTGTACTTAGGACCTAGAGAGGTCGAGTTCAGAACCCTTACTTTCAACAGACACGTATGCCTCGTGGAAAACGTCCCTTTGCCTAAGGGCCCTATGTTTGTGTGAATAGTAGTACTTATGTTCGCCTAAGGGCCAGCTGGTTTATGTGGGTACATTTCTACTGTTAAGATTTTTGTTTGAAAAGCTTTGCTTGTATAAGGGAGGAAAATCATTTGGAGATTCTTTAAGGCCTGTAGGCGACTTTTTCCAGAAGTTTATTGTGGATTAAGGAGAGAGGGGATCTCCGTAATTTGAAGTGAATAGGTTCTCTGGAAGTTTCTTGTTCTGTTTTTGAGACTTGAGCATTTGTATAATATGAAGGGGAGAGTCCGGAAGAGGCAAATATTTTCCAAGTATTTGCATGAGCAACCACAAGAGTGCTTTAGGTTGCTGGATGCGATACAGTTGTGGTGTGGTCACAGCTGGATGTACCCAGAGGTGCAGTGTGGTACAGAGTAGCAGAAGTTCTGCCATTAGCGTTTTGGATTTAAAAAAAAAAAAAACTGGTCTGGAGTACAGAAACTTTGCTGTTACATCTCCTTTCTCCTCTTAATTTGTTTCATTTGTCTCCTGGTCAGATAAACTGTTGGTGGGACGTTTAGATGTGGGAGTAGTCTATTTCATTAGTGTTTTCTGTACAGAGATTCCAAAGAAAACTCATAGTAAACAGAGGTTTCTCCCTGAAAACAAATGATACTAGCTACAGTGTATTTGTGACCAATATGTATTAAGAGTACCGCGTCACAAAGAACTTTATATTCCTGTTGATTGCTGTCAAATATTGTTAACCTCTATGGCAGGCATGGGTATATTATTTAACAAATTTTAGGGATTGGTTTTCGTATTACTTGCAGTTTTGGTGAGGAAGGCTTACAGACCTGCCCAGGCAGACATGACTGGAACGTGAGTATCTGTGGTCTGGTGTGGAAATAGCTCTGTAGCCCCATCTCCCTCCTCCCATTGTCCACCCCCATCCTCCTAACCATGAAACACATTTTTCACCAGCATTGCCAAACCACTTGGGGTTCCTGTGCACGGCTCTGCTTAGTTTGCTCTTCTGCTTCTTGGATACCTCCTTCAGGAAATGTTCCGTGATTTCTCCTCAGAAACCATTGAAAAAATACCCTCCCTGCGTCATCTCTGCATTGTATATATGCTTGTCTTACTGCGTTATATCACAGCATATCTCGTTGTGTTTGTTACATATTGAACACCACTACTAAATTGGGCTCTTCAAAGGTGGGAATGGTGACTTGTTTATCTGCACATCACTGGCACACAGTGAGCACTTAAGTTTATTGCATTGGTCGCAATTAAATTTACTTCCACTTAAGTTGCATTATCTGTGTCGGTGTTTTCCTGAACCACTCATCTTCATTCTGAACTGTCCTCACCTCCTTCTCTGCTACTAGCTACCAGGCTAAAAACACAGCTGCAAGCACCCCAAGACAAAACTTACACAGAAAGTACACAATACTAGTAACACATTATCAAAGAAATAGGAAGGGGCAAAATATCAGTTTTTCACTTGTTTGTAAATTTCATCCTTCACAAACAAAGGAATTTGTGAATTCCTTTGGCCGATTGGACGGTGTGAATTTTCTTGATTACTAATATATGCTGGAAGAGATGCCCAAGGTTGTTTTTACTTTTCGACTTACTTGGGAAGGAAGTACTACGTTACCAGTGGACGTGCTTTGATGTGCCATAACAGAGCACAGGTGCTTCATCACGTTTCATTGTTGTAATTTTCAGATTATTGCAGAGGTATTTGTAGAGCAGCACTGTCCCATAGAGCTTTTGGAGAGGATGGAAATGATTTATAAATCTGTGTTATCCAGTGTAGTAGCCACTAGCCACTTGTGGCTATTGAGCACATTAAGTGTGACTGACGAACTGAATTTCTTTTCTTTCTTTTTTTTTTTTTTCTTTTTGAGACAGGGCATTGTTCTGTCGCCAAGGCTGGAATGCAGTGGTGCTATCTTGGCCCACTGCAACCTCTGCTTCCCAGGCTGAAACGATCCTCCCACTGCAGCCCTCCCAAGTTGCTGGGATTACAGGGACCTGCCACCATGCCTGGCTAATTTCTGTGTTTTTAGTGGAGACGGGGTTTCGCCATGTTGCCCAGGCTGGTTCTGAACTCAAGCAATCTGCCTGCCTCAGCCTCCCAAAGTGCTGGGATTACAGGCGTGAGCGACTGTGCCTGGCCAGAATTGAATTTCTACTTGATAAATGTAAATAGCTGCTAGTGGCTACTGTATTGGATGGCACAGTTACAGAGGATATGTTTGTGTTTAAATCCTGTAATTGATAGATCATCATTTAGGCTAAGGTATTCTGCCTTTAAAAGTCTGCAGTCATCTTCTAGGTCTTAACACCATGCTTCCCCTTCATAGATTATAAGGTGCTTAGTGGGTGATATTTTTGGCCTATGTGGGGCCTTCATATTATGGAGCATTCGTGTGTTCTGTGGCTTTCCACGTAGTGCATGTGGTCTCCCTTTTTCAGGAGTAGAATGGAGTGATTATTAGTAATTATGATTATGAGTAATTATTTACAAATGGATGTGAGCCTTTGGCGTATACACTAAATGAAAGTCCTATGAGTTGAATCAGTACTTTTCTGAGATGCATTGTGAGGGGAAGGAACTGTGCTTGTCTTGCTGACCATTGTTATCTCCAAGGCCTAATATGCTGTTCAGCACCTGTCAGTGCTCATAAATATATGTTGAATGAATGAATGTTCAATTAACTTGAGCCTTCCAGTTTAGCTTCAGAGGCTGTATCATGGAGCTGAGAAGAGAAGTAACCAGTAACTACACCACTGGCTTTATAGTTTTTCTAAGGAATGCAGTCTCTCCAGGGGTACTATTGTTAGCTCTGTGACTCGGATTTCTTTCTGCTAAGATATGTAGCAGGAATTGTTACACTTATTTGATGACAGATTGAAAAATAAAGTCACAAGAAGATTTGGTGCTCAGGTCATACAGAGAGAGTTGGAAGTATAAATCAAATTGAAGTAGTTGTTTCTGTTGCATTGTGCACTCATCCATGGTAATTTTTTTTTTTTTTTTTTGAGATGGAGTCTCTCTGTCACCTAGAGTAGAGTGCAGTGGCACGATCTCAGCTCATTGCAGTCTCTGCCTCCCAGATTCAAGAGATTATCCTGCTTCAGCATCCCCAGTAGCTGAGATTACAGGTGTGTGCCACCACGCCCGGCTACTTTTTGTATTTTCAGTAGAGATGGGGTTTCACGATGTTGATCAGGCTGGTCTCGAACTCCTGGCCTCAGGTGATCCGCCTACCTCGGCCTCCCAAAGTGCTGGGATTACAGGTGTGAGCCACGGCACCTGGCCCGTGATAACTGCTTCAGAGGAAATAAAATAAAATAAAATCATGCACTGAACTATGTTAGAAAGTTTGGGTTATAAAATCAAAGTTTGTTTGGTAATTGTATATGTTAATGGAGTCTGAAAAAAGGACTGGAAATATTATCTCTAGTGTGGCATGACATTGACAAAACACCTTAACCATGACAAACAGGAATGGAAACATTTCTTTCTTCAGCTTCCAAATCTCATGTATTCTATGACTTTTTTTCTATGGTAATCCTAGCACCCGAGTTACAAGCTTGTCAAACAGGATGTTTAAAATGTAAACAGAAACTTGTTTAATTGTGTAGATAACCCCTACTAGGCTTTGAAATATATATATAGAATAAGAGCCCTAAGACCAAAAATTGTTGATTTTGTTTCAGGTAGTAGGTCCTATATTGGGGGTTGTATTGTAGCCAGATATTTGGTTTAGTACCTTTAGGAGGTGATACACATAGTCTGCTGTCTATACTATGCATCAGACTTAACCTACTTTGTGCTGCTCTGTGTGTTTGGATTTTAGGCCCGTCTTCATCCACAACAGCTTGTTCCTAGGATAAATGTTGTCTTCCTATCATTCTGCCACTACATGTTCCACAAATGAAAAGTAGTGTTATCATAGAGTAAGTCAAACACAATTGGAAATACAAATCTGTTGTCTTAAAAAAAAAAAAAAGTCATAGAATACATTCCAAGATAAAATGGGAAGACTTATCTTTTAGGCAATTCCTAGTCCTTTAGTCCTTACTTCTCAAATACCTTTGCTGTGAACCTTTTGGGTGGGGCAAAAAAAATAAAAGCCCCCAAACCGAAAATAAAATTATCAACCACGTGTTCCGTCAATTCCTGCTGTTGCCCTTGAAACCAAACCAAAACACGAGCATAACAAGACAAAACCCACGACTGCTAATAGCAACAAAAGCTAACCCAACCAACCACACAGAAAGAGCCTGTGAGATTTGAGTTGTCATTTTTGTAGCGAGGTCACATGGGAAGTCTTTTTTATTTAAAAAAATCTTTATCTTTTTCAAGACGGGATCTGGAGTGCAGTGGCATAATCGCAGCTTACTGCAGCCTCAACCTCCTGGCCTCAAGCGGTCTTCTCACTTCAGCCTCCCGAGGTGCTGCGACTATAGGCGCATGCTACCATGCCCGGCAAATTTGTGGGTTTTTTTTGTTGTTGTTGTTTGTAGAGACAGTGTTTTGCTATGTTGCCCCGGTGTGTCTTGAACTCCTAGGCTCAAGGGACCTACCCCCTCGGCCTCCCAAAGTGTTGGTTTACAGGCATGAGCCACTGCGCTCGGCCAAGTCTTCTTTTTTAGGTATTGAATGTAAATTACTCATGACAAAAATACTTGCCTGTATCTGAGTAGATAGTAATGATATTAGAATTAATGCTACAAAAGATCAGTATGTATTTTTGCCTAGAACATCCTATGGGACTACTTGGATTCAGGTATATAGTTTAAGAATCATTTTGAAGGTCACTGACTTGTTCGAGTTTGAGAATGTTACTGACTTCACTTCTTTCTCATCGGTGGAGTGGTTGGATTGAACCTGTGGTTCTCAAACTTTGGTGTGTATCAGAATCACTGAAGAACACACTTGACTGGGCCGCACCCCAGAGTTTCTGACTCAGTAGGTCTAGGGTGGGCCCACTAATGTATGTTTCTTACAAGTTTCCAGGTAATGCTGACATTGCTGGTCAGAGGGCCAAACTTTGAGAACCACTGGGATAGACAGTATCTTCTAAAGTTCTGTGATTTTTTTTTTTTTTTGGCCTGTTCTTCCCACCCCCATCACTTTTAGCAGTGATCACTGCTTGATTTCTAAAGGATTATGTCATTTAAAAATTGCTCTATGGCAGACTGAGTTGTAAAAGTTTAAAATGGATTAAATTAATTTTATTTAGAATTTCTTGAGAACTCCATATATTTTCCAAAAATATTGGGTCTGTTAAAACTCAGATTGGGTGTTCCTACTTAGCTAAAGTAGAAATCCCCAGTTAAAATATATTAAAGTATTTCTGATGTTATTAAATGACAAAACTATTTGCTACTCCTTAAACCTAAATGTTGTATTAAATCTAACCAAATGCCTTTTATTTATTTAGAAATGGTCTCACTCTGTCACCCAGGCTGGAGTGCAGTGGTACAATCATAGCTCATTGCAGTCTCAACCTCCTGAGCTCAAGTGATCCTCCCACCTCAACCTCCTGAGTAGCTGGGACTGCAGATTTGTGCCACCACACCCAGCTAAATGAAAAATATTTTTTTTTCTAGAGACGGGATCTTGCCTTGTTGCACAGGCTGGTCTTGAACTCCTGGGTTCAAACCATCCTCCCACCCCTACCCTCCCAAAGTGCTGGGATTACAGGAATGAACTACTGTGCCTGACCAATTTATTTTTAGAAATGGAGTCTTGCTAGATTGCCTAGATTGCCCTTGAACTCCTAGGCTCAAGTAATCCCCCCACCTCAGCCTTCTGAATAGCTGGGACTACAGTGCATGACACTGCATGTGGTCTTCTCTTAATATGCAGCTACAGAGTATAATGCAGCACATTATATAGTTGTGGACTCTCTAGATAAAATGATTTTCGTGAGACATAGTTTTTTCTAGACAAAACTCCATGGATTTGGGTCCATAATAGACTGTGGCAGCATTAACTTGGACATCCCCTGAAGATAACAGCCTCATGGAAAAATCAGGGTTGCAGGAAGGAAATGTCCATCAGGGGCATGGATGAGTACGTTAGGGCACAGTCATTCCTGATTTTGATGACCTTGGAGAATAGTGGTGGCTCTGTAGTTTCTAAATGAGGGCACTGTGGGGCTGGAATCTGGTAGGAAAGGGGGTGGGGTTACTAGGAGACTTGTCTTCAAGCAGTGCTTGCATAGCAAGCACACCGTTCTTACTTAGAGTATGTTTATGGGGAGGGAAGGTCTTGGGGAGGCATTTGGTAGAGATTCCAGGGCATTCAAAGAGGACAGATGGTGCTCTGGAAGCATTCCATGTTAAACCAGACTCCAGGTGCCGAGACTCAGATGGACTCAAGGTCTTAGTTGAATCGAAGTGAGGTTTGACAGTATATTCTAATACGATTGAATTTATTGGAGAGGAAAGAAAAGTTAAAACTTTGAGGAAAATGTATATAACTTGACCTGAAAACAGAGAAATAGAAGAAATTGGTGAGCAGGGAATGGGAAGACAAAAATGGAATGTTGTAAGTTTTTAAATGTCCTAAAACTTTTAAAAGACATATCAACTATGTCAAGACTAGTCAATAGCACAGGGTTCTTTGTTAGAAAATAACAAATGAGTAAGTTTTCCTTTTTGTTTCTGGTGAATACTTTGCAATATCGCTAGGTGCTATTATTTGACTCATATCAAATGCCTTTCCAAAATTATGTCCAGAATTCATGCAGTGCTTACATTTTTAGATTGCTTTATGATCATTACCTTGTTTAAATCAAGTTTCTGGAAGGCACACATGACACTTATTACTAGGCGTGCTTTATGGATTAGGAAACAAATCATTTGTATAGTGCAGACCACGAAGCTGTGCTGAGACCGTGAGACTTCTCTGCTTTTCACACTACCAGTTTTAGTTTTATCTTGAAATTGTATGTTGTCCCACTGCTTTTATAAAAGGATTGAACCTTAAAATCTTAAGAGTTGATTTGGCATATGAGTAATTGATTTGAGACTGTGTTTCACGGACACAGCTTTAGATTTTGATCACCTCTTTCTCTTTAAAAAGAGCTACGTGTGATTTGCTACCCAGATCTGTACTCATTTCTTGACTCAAATACGTATCTGTGACATAATCTTCGTAATTAAATCTGTGAAACTGTTTTGAATCCTTCAGACTTGACAGTGTGAGGCTGGGGTTGGCAGTCTGCTTAACAAGATGCTGGGACCACCTCTGAATTGGTGAATCAGGGAGCTGCTGTGTGATCGCCTCCCCAGGCTTTCCTGGAGTTTGTCTCTGCCGCTTCCTCAAGCCCTTCAAAAAGGCTCCTGTACTTTAGAGAGTCAGGATGTTAATGACAGTTCTTTTTTCTTGTACTTAATAAGACTAGTGCTTAAGTGGCAGTGTCTGCCTTTGCCTTCTCCCATCTCTTTGTGCTCCTTTCTTCCAACTTCTCATGTTTCTGTTTCTCGCACAGCCAGGTGTCCAGCATCCCATGCTGACTTGTGGTTGGCCAGAACCCCCCCTCGTGGATTTCCTCCACATTTTCCTCTTCCTCCTTAAGTGGGAAGTTCTCTTTCTGGTGGCTCTGACTGGTCTTATATAGTTTGTTGGAAAAATTATTGCGGTAGAGTAGTATTTGATACTGTGCTGCACCTCCAGGAGTGTCCAATCTTTTTACTTCCCTGGGCCACACGGGAAGAAGAACTGTCTTGGGACACACATAAAATACACGAAAACTATCAATAGCTGATGAGCTTAAAAAAAAAAAAAATGCAAAAAAAAAATTGCAAAAACAATCTCATAGTGTTTTAAGAAAGTTTGTGAATTTGTGTTGTCAAAGCTGTCCTGGGCCACATCTTGGACAAGCTTGCTTACAATATTTCTGCTGGATTTCTAGTGCCAACTAGCTATGGAACCCTGCGAGAGATTTGAGTCTCTGCTCATCTGAAATGAGAGGTTGGATGGAGAAGGGTCTTTCCAGCCCTAAAATGCTGTGATTGAGATTATTCATACGGTGGTATGGTTGTAGATCCTCCCAGGAAACTTCAGCATTTGAAAGGTACCCAGTAATCAAGACTGGTCTCTGTAGGGGTGATACCTTTGAGTCCCCAGGTAAAACGATCTTGGACTCCTTAAATTAGACTGCCTGCCGTGTGGCTGGCCCTCTTCTTCAGGAGTTAGGGATGGGTCAGGAGGGCACCCTTCTCTTTTTTTGTGTGCTATCTACGTTAGAAGACCCGAATATTGAACCTGGATTACACTTTGGAAAAGTTGCTGACACAGGTGTGAAATATTCTGCTGCTTTTCATCTCCACGAAGGAGGCAGTCACCTTCTAAAGTCATTCTTTCGGTGATGGTATTTAAACCACTAGGGGAGTTTCTGGGAACCTGCTTCATACCTCTGTCAATTCTTGTACAACTCATAAAAAAATGCCACTTCAGATCTTTCTCTTGCAAAATTGTGTGTGGCTTGTGACCATAAGTGCTAGTGTCCTATTTCTAGGGACATTTTTGTTAGTACTGAATCTTTTTGTTATGTTCACCAAGCTACTTATCTGTCCATTGTCAAGGCCACTGACAGTTGTTTTGCTGTCTGCTTTTGTATTGATGTATCATGCATTCATTGCACATATTGTTTATTTTTAAAACTCTGTGTTTATCTTTTTTGTTTATGTTTCCAGAGAGATTAGTTACTGCTATGCTAAGAACATTTATTTAATCCTTTGTCCTTAGTGTCATTCGTATTCCTTTAGCTATTCCTAGTTTTTAGCTGTTTAGAATTTTGTAAGACCTACTTTTTATAGGCTCAGTTCCAAAATAATTTGTGATGACTCTTCTATTTTTAGCATGTATTGCCTGAAAATTCAGGTATTTAATAGCAAATGAAAGTTTTTTTTTTAATGCCGTTTATTTTGGATTTTATCTTTGAAATCTGTAGTTTGTTTTATGCCTCTTAGCTTACAAAAAGTTACTCTGCTTACACGTCTCTTATTTTTATGGAAAAAGATATAAAATCCCCCTTTACTCCTCTTTTTAAAGGATTTTAAATTGAGATTCTTTCTGCTGCTAATTTAGTTCTCCTGAAAAAGAAACATAGGGGTTTGTTCTTTGCCATATATCTTTGTTACTACCTGACAAGCAGTTTGGAGCAAGGATTTTATAGGCTTAATCAGTACCCTGTTTAGTCGTTTCATATCATCTGCAGAATGTTTTTGAGATACATGTTTTTTAAAAATAAAATATTATTTGGGATTCTAAACAACAGAAATACCCAAACAACAGAATTGCTCTAAAGTTTTAAAAGTGATCATCTGTGTGAGAAATCATGCCTTGCAATAACCGAAGAACATTTGCTCTTCTGTGGGAAACAGTGGCAGCACGTCCTGGCTCATTCTGTGTCTGAGTGGTCCAGCCTCTTACCCCAGAAAGCCGTCAGCATTGTGGAGGGAGACCACAGTGGCTCCCGAGAGTCCATTGGCAATGCATGCATTCTGACTGCATTTATTGTTGCTTTTGGAGAGTAACAGTTGTTTTAAAGCACTGAACTGTGATTGCGTAAATACTCATCTTACTTCCTAAAACGTGTTTTTTGATCATCATGCTCTTTTGGAGTAAGAACTGTAAGCTCTGGTAAGATTACTCCTCAGGAACATGTTGGGTCTTAGACATTGCAGGGCATCTAGGGCAGCGGTCCCCAAACTTTTTGGCACCAGGGACTGGTTTGTGAAAGATAATTTTTCCACGGATGGCTGGGGTGGGGGATGGTTTCAGGATGATTCAAGCACATTCCATTTATTGTGCACTTTATTTCTATTATTATTACATTGTCATATATAATGAAGTAATTATACAACTCACCATAATGTAGTATCAGTGGGAGCCCTGAGCTTGTTTTCCTGCAACTAGATGGTCCCATCTGGGAATGATGGGAGACAGTGACACGTCATCAGGCATTAGACTCTCATAAGGAGCCCACAGCCTAGATCCCTCACATGCGCAGTTCACAGTAGGGTTGGTGCACCTATGAGAATTCAGTGCCGCTGCTGATCTGACAGGAGGCAGAGCTCAGGAGGTAATGCGGGTGATGGGGTGCGGCTGTAAATACAGATGGAGCTTTACTGGCTAGTTCACCGCACACCTCCTGCTGCGTGCCCAGTTCCTAACAGGTCATGGACCAGTACCTGTCTGTAGCCCGGGACTTGGGGACCACTGACCTAGAGTATTCTGGACTGTAGACTCTTGTGTTCCTTTTCATGCGTTGGAATCTTCCTAGTCTTCAACAGGGAGTCTAGGAGCAGACACAAGGAAACATGTCCCCTCTGGGTAAACTTTCTGTCCAAAATTAAAACAAACAAAAAACCGGAATACGTCTGGAATCTATCTGAGCGTTTTGTGGATGCCGGCCCACCCTGGCCCTGGCATATCAGCAAGCCAGTTGGGGACCATTCTTTTCCTCCCTATTTATTGCCTTTTTTTCCTGAGTTCTTTACTCACTCAGTTTCCTCCCTTTTTTGTCTTTTTTGGTTCCTTTCCATTTCTTCTCCTTTTTCCTTTTACTTTCTTCCGTTCCTAATATGGATAGCCTAGTAAACATCCTACGCTTACCGTAGGCATTTTTTTTTCTTTTTTTAGCCTGATTAATAGCAGTCCAAAACTAAAGACAAATTTTACTCTGATATTATAGTCTGTAAAATCGCATGCTGGTGCGAATTATTTATTTATTTGTTTGTTTATTTTTTTGAGATGGAGTTTCACTCTTGTTGCCCAGGCTGGAATGCAGTAGGACAATCTCGGCTCACTGCAACCTTCGCCTCCTGGGTTCAAGCAGTTCTTCTGCCTCAGCCTCCCAAGTAGCTGGTATTACAGGTATGCACCACCACACCCAGCTAGTTTTATATTTTTAGTAGAGATGGGGTTTCACCATGTTGGCCAGGCTGGTCTCGAACTCCTGACCTCAGGTGATCCACCTGCCTTGGCCTCCCAAAGTGCTGGGATTACAGGCATGAGCCACCGTGCTCGGCCTGGAGTTTCACTCTTGTTGCCCAGGCTGGAATGCAGTAGGGTAATCTTGGTTCACTGCAACCTCCACCTCCTGGGTTCAAGCAGTTCTCCTGCCTCAGTCTCCCAAGTAGCTGGTATTACAGGCATGCACTACCATACCTGGCTAATTTTATATTTTTAGTAGAGATGGGGTTTCAGCATGTTGGCCAGGCTGGTGTCTTGAACTTCTAACCTCAGGTGATCCATCCACCTCAGCCTCTCATAGTGCTGGGATTACAAGTGTGAGCCACTGTGCCTGCCCCAGAGTTTCACTCTTGTTGCCCAGGCTGGAATGCAGTGGGATGATCTCAGTTCACTGCAACTTCCACCTCCTGGGTTCAAGCAGTTCTCCTGCCTCAGTCTCCCAAGCAGCTGGTATTACAGGCATGTACCACCACACCAGGCTAATTTTATATTTTTAGCAGAGACGGGGTTTCACCAAGTTGGCCAGGCTGGTCTCTTGAACTTCTAATCTCAGGTCGTCCACTCACGTCGGCCTCCCAAATTGCTGGCATGACAGGCGTGAGCCACTGCGCCCAGAAAGTGCTAATTATTTCTGAAGAGTTTAACATGTTTATGTAGCATATTTCAGGTTGAAATGTATCACTTCCCCAGCTTTTTTTGATATTTAAATAGGCATTCAAATAGGTTTCAGATTGGTGTTTAGACTTTCAAATTTAAATAGGCATTCAAGTAGGTTTCAGATTGAAGTTTAAAGAGCAGTTTACCTAAATTTTGGTAATAAATAACTATATAGAATTTCAGGATCCTTTCTACATATGGAAATTTTTGGTAAACAAAGATATTGTTTGGGTTAAAGTAGTATTTTTAAATTTCTTAAACTATAGCAGAGTTTGGTATGTAAAAAAAAAGTAGTAGAGTGAAATTTGTGTTAAATAGCAGCTGACCTATGCCACTCTCAAGGAGCACCGTGTATTCCAGCTGTAAGGGCCTTCAGAGCTCATTGAGTTCAGTCTTCTCATTTTATAAATGAGACAATTTACTTAAACTTACACACCTGGTTCACAGCATAGATGATCACAGTTAGGTCTTCCACCTCCCTGTCCACTGTACTTTTTGGGCAGAAAGATAAGGTTAGGAAATTTAGAAGTGAAGTGGACAGAATGAGCATGAGAAGACCACTGTATTTGAGTTCTCAGGCAAGCTTTGACTTTAACTTCTGAGTTACGAGATGTTGGACTTAGGTGTGTTTAACCTCTTTGGATCCTAATTTTCGGAGGGTTGTATTTTTAGGTCCTTCTGAAGTCCATGACATAATCAGGTGAAAAAAAATGAAATAGGTTTCAATTCTTCTTATTGTAGGTTTGTGCGATTTCAGTTTAAGTAGATATCCCTATTTTTTAGTAACATTCCTTTTTTTTTCTTGTTAGTGAATCAGCTTTTCATCGTGTGTTGTTGTTAGACACAGGTTGTCTGAGTCAACGTGCTAGTTGCCTCTGTATTCAGATGTCTCTAGCATTGTGTTGATTAACCGAAGTTAACACACTTTAAAAGGCAGGTCTTCCCTGATTTCAAACTGCAGGAATATCCCGTGGACACGTTACTCAGAAGTACTCTTTTTCAAGTGGTTTACACTTTCTTACAGTCTTCAAGAGTAATTTCATCATGTAAGTAAAATTTAAGATAATTTTGCTCCTCTAACTTCTAGAGCTGCTTTATTTGTGGTCATGGAGCAGGTTTTTTCATTCTTAGTAAGATAATCTGGCATTGTTTGTGGCAGAGAGAAGACAGTTCTAACAATGTGGAAGGATGGGAATGATGAGATGAGTTTAAAGTGCTGAAGAAAAACTGAAAGACTGGAGGTGTTTTTAAGAAGACTGCCAGTGAGCTTTGAGACCTTTTCCCCATTGCCTAGCAGTAGTTCCCAAATTGTTTTAAAAACCCATTCTAGGCTCGGTGTGGTGGCTCATGCCTGTAATCCCAGCACTAGGGGAGGCTGAAGCAGGAAGATTGCTTGAGTCCAGGAGTGTGAGACTAGCCTGGGCGACATAGTGAGACTTTGTCTTTACCCAGGTGTGGTGATGTGTGCCTGTGATCCCAGATACTCAGGAAGTTGAGGCAGGAGGATTACTTGGGCTTGGGATGCCGGGGCTGCAGTGAGCTGTGATCATGCCACTGCACTCTAGTCTGGGTGACAGAGTAAGACCCTGTCTCAAAACAAAACAACAAACCATTCTTTCAGTGAACACTTTTTTAATACCTATTATGTGCATAGCATGAGTTAGGTGCTGTGGGAATTACAAAAGAATTGTTCATCTAGGGCTTTTTGCTGTAGGTGCTTACTTTCTAGCTGAGTTCCCAATACTTAGGCCATGAAATGGTGAAGTGCAGTGAAGGAGTACGCGCAGAGAGTGCTCTAGGTGAGAAGGGACAAAGCAGTAGGGGAAGACTCCAGGGAGCCATGGAATCTGAGCAGTTTGAAGGACCAGTAGTAAAGAATAGCTAAAAAGAACTCATTTTAATTTTCTTTTGGGAGAATGCAAGGGAAGTGGTTGGGCTAGGTTAGGACATAGGCTTGGGAGTTGGGGAAGAACCACTGTATGTTTTAAAGTGTAAACCAAACAGTGGCAGAGGCAGATCTCAATCAGTTTAGAGGTTTATTTTGCCAAGGTTGAGGACGCGCCCCCGAAAAAGAAACACAAGTCACAGTAGGATCTGTGTCTTGTGCTTTTTCCGAAGAGGAATTTGGGAACTTCAATATTTAAAGTGGAAAGAGAAAGCAGGAGGGGAAGGAAAAAAAAAAGGAGAGTGGGTAGGCATTGAGGCAAGTGGTTACATTCTTGGGAGGCTCTGATTAGTACTGCTCAGTGAATCTACATTTTTACATGTGAAAAGAAAGGAGTGGGGGGAAAAGTTGATTATGCATTCGTCGTGTGCTCAGTAAATCTACATTTTACGTAAGATAAAGTAAGCATGTGAAATTACAGCTGTTTGGGAACAAAAGTAAGGCAGTTTTTTCGTGATTCAGTTTCCAGGCTTAACTTTCCCTCTGGCATAGTGAGTTTGGGGTCCTGAGATTTTATTTTCTTTCACAGTGGCAAATGGGGGAGACCCCATGGAAATAATACAGGCTTTTTGCCCTAGCTTTTTATAATATTTTAAAAATTTCACACTTAAAAAAATAGTACTGTGAGCACCTGTATACCCTCCGTCTGTATTCACTAGTTAACATTTTGCTGTGCTTGCTGGCTTGTTCCAGGTGTGTGTATTTTGAACCATAGGTGGTAACCATGCATATTTGTATTATTTTGCCTCATCGTTTGAATGTAAGTTGCAGACATCATGACATTTCACCTCTAAATACATGCTAAGGAGGACTGTTTTCTGTATATACCTGCCAAACTGTTGTCACACCCACAAAGTCTAGTATTGATGCAATAACCTGGCTTAACATATAAAAAATATTTAAACATGAAAGAGTGTTTATTTTTCTTAAAAAAATGTCAGACTTGTCTGGGACCACGCATATTGAATAAATTGGTGTGGTGAGGCTAGAACCACAGAAACTGGTTTACACATATTTGAAGAGTCATATGTAGCCATAAAATAGAAAGAGGAAGCTCATTGTATTCTGATCTGCTGTACAATGAAATCCTGAGTAAGAACAAGGCATAGAAGAATGTGATAAAAGAGAATTTATAAACATTTGCATGTATATAGATATAATATCTCTGAAAGGATAGAAAAAGAACCATAATATTCCATGCTTTTGAGATAAGACATTAGGTAGCTGGGAGACAGGTAGACTTTTCTCTGAATACTCCTTTTTTACCTTTTATGTTCTATTTTGCATTTTGAACTATGTGAATATTACTTACTCAGAAATAAATGGTAAAGAAGCACGCATAGGCTTTTGTTGTTACCATTATTAGCTCTGTAACATGTAGGAGCATACTTCTCTTTACAGCCTAAAAAGATTTGGAGAATGAGACATGAGGCACAGACAATGGAGAAAAATTTTATTATTTCAGTTTTGAAGGGTGTTTTAGTCCATTAGAGCTATTGTAACAAACTATTGTCGACTGGTTGGTTTATAAACAACAGACATTTATTTCTCACAGCTCTGGACGCTGGGAAATCCAAGATCAAGGTGCTGGCAGATTCAGTATCTGGTGAGAGTCAGCTTGCTGGTTCATAGATGGCACCTTCTCCCTGGGTCTTCACATGGTGGAGAGAAGCAGCAAGCTCTCTGGACCCTTACGAGGACACCAGTCTCATTCCTAAGGTCTCTATCCTCATGACCTCATCTAACCCTAATTATCTCCTAAAGACCCTACCTCCTAATCCTATCGTCAGGGAGTAGGGTTTCAACATATGAATTCTGGGGAGACACAAGCCTTCAGTCCATGACAAAGGGAAATTTGCTATTTGTGCCACTTTTTAATAGACTGAGATACTCATGGTGTAAGAAGTTATTTTTTCAGGAGCTGCTAGTAGGGAGAGTAGGGGCTTGATGGGAATCTGATATCCAGGAAGTAATGGAATTTCACAAGGGAAAGCACAAAGGAAGGTGTAGTAGAAGTACAGAAGATGATGACTGGGATTTAGAGTTTGCCTTATTGATGTATTCATACTATTTTTTGAGATGGGGTCTTGCTCTGTTGCCCAGGCTGGAGTGCAGTGGTACAGTCTCGGCTCACTGCAGCCTCCATCTTCTAGATTCAAGTGATTCTCGTGCCTCAGCCTCCAGAGTAGCTGGGATTACAGGCGTGCACCACCTTGCCCAGCTAATTTTTTTATTTTTGTAATAGTAGAGATGGAGTTTCACCATGTTGGCCAGGCTGGTCTCAAACTCTTGACCTCAAATGTTACCTGCCTGTCTTGGTCTCCCAAAGTGCTGGGATTATAGGAGTGAGCTACCATGCTTGGCCTATTCATACCATTTTTTGAGGACAAAAGATGGCGTGTTAAAAAAGTTGCTAAGAGAAAACATTTAGAAATAATGTCTGCCTATTTTTTCAATTAAAAAAATCATGTTTCTAATGCCTGATTTTTTAAAAAGACAGCTTCTTAGATTTTACTGAAGATTATGTGAAGGTTAAAAGAAAGCCTTATTGGGTAAATGCTATAAATCTGTTATTAGTAAGTTATGTCTATTTGATAGCAGTTTGATTATTTTGTGTGATAATTTTTATATAATTATATGATGAACTTCTGTGATATTTACCCTTTAAAATTGCTTTTTCTCTGTTTTGAGATGTTGCATGAAATGTTAAAATTAATTTCGGAGTTAACTCAGCCATAGTTTATTTTCTATTTTGTTAATGATTAACACGAAGTTATCGATTGGTACTTAGAGCCTCTTCTCTTGAAGGCCAGTGTTTGTTAATTAGTGAGTGTTGAATTGCTCCCGGTGTCCATTAGGCATCTTGTGGTTAATGGAGACAGATGGTCTGCCCTTGATAGATGCTTCTGGAAAGTTAGCATTTCAGCAGTGGCAGTTACATTCCTGTCAGGCAGGACTTCAGGAAGAGAGGAACTCTGTACCATTTGATCCGGATTCCCAGGTGTGACTTTGCAGGTGAAGAAATTTGATTTTATCAATTCATTTAGGGTGGATGGAGATTGTGAGACTGAGTAAAGCTATCCAAGCCAAGCAAGCTTACATGAGATTGAATTCTCCAGTGTATTAGTTGGCAGTGGGAGATGTGCTGTAGCCAGCTGTAGACTTTTTGAAAGGATGAAACTTGAATCAGAACTCTGTTGGTGAGCATAGAAATAAGATGGGAGAGAACTGGATATTTTCAAGTTGTCTGTGAAGCCATGAGGATTTGACAGAGAACTCTTTCCCTTCCGGGGCTATCCTCCCTAAAAAAATGGAGCCCAGGCTGGGTGCGGTGGCTCATGCCTGTAATCCCAGCACTTTGGGAGGCTGAGGCAGGAGGATTGTTTGAGACCAGGAGTTTGAGACTAGCCTGGGCAACCTGGCGAGACCCTATCTTTACAAAATTAAAAAATTAGACATAGTGGTGCATGTCTGCAGTCTTAGCTACTTGGGAGGCTGAAGTGGGAGGATTGCTTGAACCCTGGATGTTGAGGCTGCAGTGAGCTGTCATTGTGCCACTGCACTCCAATCTGGGTGATGGAATGACCCCCTCTCTCTCAAAAAAAAAAAATATATATATATATAGCGTGTGTGTGTGTATATATATATGGTTACACACCCACACATTTATGAACAATGTTTGGTTTCACTTGTTTTTTATCTTTATGTAGCAGAATCATACTGGATATATTCTTCTGTACTTATTTCACTAAACATTAGGATTTTGATGTTTTAACAGTGCTGATGCATGTAGCTCTAGGTGATTAATTTTCATTGCTGTTTAGCTTTCCATTGTATGAAACTATGCCATAGTTTCATAGTATGAATATGCCGATTTCTCCATTCTCCTGTTGACTGATGTTTGGGTTTCATGATTTTTGCATTGTGAACAGTGCTGCGAACACTTGTAAACTTGTTTCTTGGAGAATGTGCACAGTCTCTACAGATTGTATTCTCTCTTTATTGTATTACATGAAGAGATAGAAATAATCTCTATGTTCCTGTATTTACTCAAACAGCTGATGTTAACATGAGAATATTAGTATGGAATTAAGGTCATTTATGAATGTTGTTAAGTTAATTCAGTTGATTTCAAGTTCTGTCCTGAATAAAAGCAATATTTTTCATAAATGACTATTTCACACTTAAAAAATATTGAAAAACACTAGAAGATAGTAACATTCCATAATATCACCACCCTCATTTGGTAATTATAAAATTAGGCTGTAAAAATTTTGTTTTACTATCAGTCCTATCTGCCTCTGCCAAAACACACCCCAACCCCTTTACTTAGAAATAGTTTATCACCATTACCAATTATGCTTTTCACCTTTACTTTGTGCTTAGAAAAGTCATCTCTATACATTTGCACATATTATTAAAGATATATATGTATGTATATATCATTTTTAGACAATAGCATGTAAATGCAATTTAATTTTTTTTCCCCTTCTTGTTGAATGTTTTTTCAAAAATCAGGATATTGGCCAGGTGCGGTGGCTCATGCCTGAAATCCTAGCACTTTGGGAGGCCGAGGTGGGCAGATCACCTGAGGTTAGGAGTTCAAGACCAGCCTTGGCAACATGGCAAAACCCCATCTCTACTAAAATACAAAAATTAGCTGGATGCGTTGGCGTGTACCTGTGATCCAAGCTACTCATTCGAGAGGCTGAGACAGGAGAATTGCTGAGACAGGAGAATTGCAAGACTCTGTCTCAAAAAATAAATAAATAGGCCGGGCACGGTGGCTCATGCCTGTAATCACAGCACTTTGGGAAGCCGAGACGGGTGGATCACCTGAGGTCAGGAGTTCGTGACTAGCCTGGCCAACATGGTGAAACCCCATCTCTACTTAAAAATACAAAAATTAGCTGGACGTGGTGGCATGCACCTGTAATCCCAGCTACTGGGGAGGCTGAGGCAGGAGAACTGCTTTAGTCTGGGAGGCGGAGGTTGCAATGGGCTGAGATCATGCCATTGCACTCCAGCCTGGGCAACAAGAGCAAAACTCGGTCTCTAAATAAATAAATAAATAAATAAAATTGGGATATTAACACTGATACTATAACATTATCTGACTGTAGACCTTATTCAGATTCTGTTATCCCCAAAATATCTTTATAGTAAGAAATTACCAGATCATATGTTACATTTGGTTAACCTGGAACAGCTTCTCAGTCTTCCTGTGTTTTGTGACTTTGACATTTTCGGAGAGTACTTGGCAATATTACATAGTGTCTTTCAACAGTAGTTTGTTTGTTTCTTCCTCGTGCCTGTATTCAGGTTTTGTGTTTTCCGTAGAAATGCTACATGAGGGACGCTGTGTTCTTCTCAGTACATCTTATTCAGAGGCACGTGGTGTCTGTTTGTCTCACCACTGGTGATATTAACTTAGATCCCCTGGTTAAGGTCAGGTTTCTGTTAGATTTTCTGGTTTCTCGTTTTTCTCGGAAAGTTACTGTTTCCTTTATTTCCAATAATAATTGTGTTATGGAATGATATTTTTAGATTTTGTTAATGTCCTGTTACTCCTCACACGTTTAACCCTCGGCTTTTAAAATCTATTGATGCTTGTGTGCATCATTTATTCTTATGATGGCTGCCTAATGGCGATTTTTAAAAGTCCATCATTTCTTCATTTATTTATAGTTGACTTTCTTCCCCCAAAAAGAGCTCTCTCTTCAATCTCATTTATTTATTTCAGTGCATATTCATGGATTCTGATATTAGTCTTAATTTATTATTATTACGTATTTTGATGCTGAAATTATCCCAGATTTGGCCAGTAGGAGTTTCTTCAAGCCGCCTCCTGTGTCTTTTGACACATCTCCTTCGTTCTTTGAACATATTCTTTCTTGTGCATGTAGAATGTTTCTCATTGCATACCTTCTCTGCCTCAGCCCTAGAATCAGCCAGTTCTCTGAGAAACTCTGTATGAGAGTGTCTGCTTCTCCATAGCCTGGCCAAGAGTGACTTTTTTTTTTTTTTTTTTTAATTTTTGCCAATTTGATAGTTGAGAAATAGCATCTCGATGTAATTTAAATTTGTATTTTTTCCACTATAAGTGAAATTGAACATCTTTTAATATGTCTAAGGGATATATGTGTGTGTGTGTGTGTGTATAAGTATATGTGAGTGTATGTATTTTCCCATGTCCTTTGCCCATTTTTCTGTTGTTTTTGTCTTTCAGAGTTCTTTATATATTATGGTTATTACTCCTTTATCTGTGATATGATGCAAATATTTTCTCTCATTTTATCTGTTGCCTTTTGTTTACAATAGAGTGTTTTTGGCCATATAGAAATTTTAAAAAAGTATGTAGTCAAATCGATCAATCTTTCAGTCTTCCCAATTTTGAGTTGTAGGTAGCAAACCTTTTCCTGCATCGAGATGAGAGAATTCACCTTTTTTCCCCCTTCTCGTGGTAGTATGGCTTCATTGCTTTACATTTAGATCCCTGATTCATTTGGAGTTTATTTTAGTATATGGTATGAGGTTTTCCAGTGGCTAGCCAATTATTTTAACATTGTGTTAATCCATTTTCACGCTGCTATGAAGACATACCCTTGACTGGGTAATTTATAAAGAAAAGATGTTTAATTGACTCACAGTTCAGCATGGCTGGGGAGGCCTCAGGAAACTTACAATCATGGCAGAAGAGGAAGCAAACATGCCCTTCTTCACATGACAGCATCATGGAGATGTGCCAGACAAAAGGGAGAACAGCCCCTTATAAAACCATCAGATCTCATGAGAACTCACTATCACAAGAACTGTATGAGGGTAACCACCCCCATGATTAAATTACCTCCTTACTGGGTCCTTTTCATGACACGTGGGGATTATGGGAACTATAATTCAAGATGCAATTTGGGTGGGGACACAGCCAAACCATATCAAATATCATTTATTAAATAGTTTTTGCCTTGGTGATTTTAGATGCCACCTTTATCATATACAGTACTAAAACTTCATCTGCACTTGGGTCTGTTTTTGAACTTTCTATATTACTCTGTTGGTTTTTCTGTCTATTCATGTGTCAGACACTTTTCATCATGGAGGCTTTAGACTATAATTTAACGTCCGGAAGAACTCATCCTTCCCTCTAGTGTGTGAGTGTTTTCCTGGCTGTTACTGCATATTTATTTTTCAGTATGAGGCTTAGTATCAGTTGTATATCTTCATTTAAAAAACTTGGTTTATTTATGAGGATTACATTAAATTTCTAAATTAATTTATGATGAACTGACATTTTTATGTTAACTTGTTCTATCTGAATATAAGAGATGTCTATTTGTTAAACTCTTCGTTTGTGTCTTTTTAAGAATGCTTTAAAGTTTTCCTCAGATGTGTTTAATACGTTTATTTTAAAATTTATTCTTAAGTACTCAGTTTTCTTTGTGCAACTTGCTTTGTTTCCACTTAATATATCACATACAGCTGAACAGGTCAGTACGTGTTGATCTGTTTCATTTTAAAAAGTGGATCCATGGTAAGTTATGTCTGTGTATCTGTTAGTATGGGGGAATGTGAGGGTAGCAGAAGTCATAATTTCTATCTTAAATAACTAAAACATAGTTTTGGAAATCAGATATGTTTATGTACATTAAAAAATATAAAAAAAATTCCTGTGTGGGTATTCAATTCAATTCCTTGAATTGAGCCTAGAAGAAAGTGTTGAATTTAGTTTAGTGGAGAGGACCAAAAAGGACATTTCGTGTGACAATGGCATAGACTAAAGTAGAGGCAGAGTTTCACCATGTCGTGTGAGGTCAGTGATATAACTGGCCCAGATGATGTTTCTGTACTCAAAGATAGAGTAAGGGCAGTTATTGGACAACTTGAGTGCCCAAAGAAAGCATTTGGATTTGTCACACTGGCAGCAGAGGCCTTCTGAACTACTAATCTATTGCAGTGTAACAAATTATCCCCAAATTTAGTGGCTTAAAACATCAATCAACATTTATTATCTCTAACAATTTTTGTATGTCCGAGATTTGGGATCAGATTAACAGTATTCAGGCTTGGGGTCTCTTGTGGTGAAGTCAAGATGATAATCAGGGCGGGACATGGAGGCTCATGCCTCTAGTCCCAGCACTTTGGGAGGCTGAGGCAGGAGGATTGCTTGAGCCTACGAGTTTGAGACAGCTTGGACAACATAATGAGACCCTATCTCTATTAAAAAATAATAATAATTTTTAAATAGATGTTAGCCAGTCTTCAGTCATCTTAAGGCTTTATTGGGGCTGGAGGATCCTCTTCCAAGATGGTGCACTCACATGGCTGGCAAGTTGGTGCTGGTTGTTGGTGGGAGGGCTCAGTTCCTCCCCTTTGTGGGACTCTTCACAGGGTTGAGTGTCCTTATGACATAGCAGCTGCACTCCCCAGATAGAGCGATTCAAGAAAACAAGACAGAAGCTTCAATGCCCTTTTTGACCACGCGTTGGAAATCATCCCCCATCACTCTCACCGTGTTCTCTTCCTTAGACACAAGCCAGTAAATTCTGCCCACATTCAAGGGAAGGGGAGCTAGGTTTCACCTTTTAAAAAGAGGTGTGTCAGAGAATCTGGGAACAGATTTTACAACCACCACACTGTCCTAAAGAGGAGTGATGGTATAATTTTGAAAAGGAAAAAAGTCTAGGATCCAGAGAAAGATTAATCTGGTAGTAATGTCAAAGATGAATGGAAGAAAGGGAGAAACAGGAGGTGGATCGTAGTGATGCGATCTAGCAGTCAAGTGATGAATTTAGTTGGGAGCAGTGAGAGGGCAGAGGTAGGACACATGGAAGGGAGACAGCAGAATCCCTTCCCCTATGATGGTTGAGTTTTCAATGACTGACTATGTAGAGAAAATCAGGGCAGTGACTTTGGGGAAAGCCATGGTTTGGGATATGATTAGGAAGGGGAGCTGGGTCTGTTGGATTAGAGAGAAAGAAGAGCCAATTGGGTTCCTGCAGGATGGAAAAAAGCAGAGTGATCAAGAGCTTCAGATGTTGCAGAATTCGCAGAGAATGATGTTTGAAATGAATGCATTTGCCTGCAAGGTTATTATAGGTGACAGCAGTTTAAGTGGAGTAGAGCAATTTTGGAAATTGGATTATAACATTTAATTTGATGATTAACTTTTTACAAAGTGCTTGAGGTGGGAGGATGAGGAGCTGGTATACCATTCACGACTCAGATTTTGAGATCTTATGTCTTTCTGCCTCCCGATAGTACCCCCAAGACTCCCTGGAATGGCACTTCCACTCAGCTCTTGGATTGAGGGCAATGGAGGAGGATTTTACCTCACTCATTTTCAGGGACTCTTTTAATTGCATGTGAAATCAACTGACTTTATTATTTTTTTACTTACGTATCGCTTTTAACTATCCTCATGTGTGCTCTCCCCAGCCCCATTCATTTCCCTTCCTTTCCCTTCTCCCTGGTCGGTAAGCATTTCAGATCATGATCCAAGACAAAGATCTATTTTTCTTCTCCCTTACCTCCCAACTTCAAGCATGATTCTATGATTCATATACTTTGTTAACTGAACTTGCAGGGATGCAATTAATATATAAAAAATATAATTAAAATTGCAACCGGCAAATGTAAATACTAAATTGAAAGAGTCTTGGTTTTTTAATTTTAATTTTAATTTTTTGTAGAGATGGGGTCTTGCTGTGTTGCCCAGGCTGGTCTTGAATCCCTGGCCTCAAGTGATCCTCTCACCTCAGCCTCCCAAAGTGCTGGGATTACAGGCATGAGCCACCACACCCGGCCTTATTTAGTATTATTTTATGTTCTGTATCTGTACATAGATTTAATCTGTTTTCAAATTAGTGAAATAATTATCAATAAGATGGAGCAAAAACATGAAAATAATTTAAAAATGTCTTTATGTGACATAACACAGATTTGTGTAAGGATATGAGATTAAGTCGACCAAAGATGGTGTAGTAAAACACTGACAAACCCAGAAATTAAATGTGAGTTTTCTCTGTAACATGGTGTGATGATGATTATATTATTGTTATTTTTTCTGATAGGGCTATTTTCCTTTGAAGAAGAAATGTTGGGTCCATTTAAGACTTAAACTAAATTACAATAGCATTAATAACTATGGTTCCAAATTAGGAGTAGTCTTTATGCTGTGAAAAAAGAAAAACTATTGTTGATAAGTTCATTTTAGCACAAAAGGATAGGATTGTTCTCAGTAACATCATCTTTGAATAAATAGGGCGGCCTCTGATGATGTAGCCTCGTTTTGCAGTGTGCGTGGGAGGTGAGCATAGAAGAGACAAAAGGGCCAGGGGATGTTGAGAAGGAATAGCAGAAGGGAGGGACACCTGGGTGCCTTCACTGTGGATGGCACAGATCGTAAGTGACTGGAGGGGGCAGAGGCTCTGACTGTGTCAGTATTGCCATTAGGTATTCCTTACATAGACATTAAGCTTTTTCTGTGTGTCTGTGGGTGTGAGAGAGAGAGACGAAAAAAGGGAGTGAGAATGTATATGTCTCCGGAGATCACTGACTGTGCTGTTTACTTTTACCGTTAAAGATCTAGGGCCAGGTGCGGTGGCTTACCCCTGTAATCCCAGCACTTAGGGAGGCTGAGAGCAGGCGAATTGCTTGAGCCCGGGAGTTCGAGACCAGCCTGGGCAACATGGTGAAACCCCATCTCTACAAAAAATACAAAAATTAGCTGGGTGTGGTGACACACACCTGTGGTCCAAGCTACTCAGGAGGATTGGTTGGGCCCGGGAGGTCGAGGCTGAGCTATGATGATGCCACTAGCTACAGTCTAGGTGACAGAGAGACACCCTGTGTCAATTTAAAAAATAAAAAGATCTGGATATATTTGGAGATTCTATCATGGCTTTTACTCCTTGTACTTGAGCAATTGACAGAAAGTTAATCTGGTTAATTGATATATTTTCCATTTCCTGTTTCCCACTCATCCTATCCCCTCCTCTTTCCCTCTGAGTTCTCTGAGTCTCACTTCAGACCTTGTGGGTCCTAGAAGCTTCCACCAAGTGTCTCTTCCATTTCCAGGGCCCCACAGTTGCTGGGCACATTGTCCTCCTATGTGCTCCTCTGTCTCCAGAATGTCCTGGGAATCACTGTGTGTAGGTTTCTACAACCTGTGTTATTTTTGTCTGTGTGTTTGTTTTCGCTTCTCTGAGGGAGGAGCCAAGTTTCATCCGTGTAGCTCCACATGGAATAAATGTGAGTTGACTGAACGAATGAAAGATTTCCCCAAGCCTTGTAGTAGACGTGCTTGGACCATGGTGGTCCATCAGTGTGGCAGTGGAGTCCCTGAGCGTTAAGGATTGGGAGACGTGTGACTAGAGAGGTAGACCACACAAGCCATGAAGCATCTAGGGGTGACTGCAAACTGAGTGAGGCAGGTCTCCTGGTCCTGTGGTGCTCCACAGAGGTTTCTGGGATGGCTTGGAAGCAAGAAACAGATAAATGCAGTGCTGTGTGCTAAGCGTTGCAACCTCCTGCACAAACTGCTCTGGGCACTTCAATTAATTTGCACTCTGGGGGTTGGTCTGGGAAGATTGGCGTTTGAGTTGAGTCCTTAAGAGCGTGCAGTTGCTCACCAAATGGAGAAGAACAAGGAGCATGTTTCAGAAGCAGCATGTACCACACTGTAGAGGTGGGAATTGTCATTTTCTTGAGAAGTTGTAATGGAGCTTAAGGTTCAGGGGCATTGGGAGTGGGAAAGGAGCAGGAGATGAGATTGGAGAGGGCCATGTGTGTAATGCTGAATGACTGGCCTTCACCCCGTTGACTGTGGGGAACCATTGGAAGTTTTAAAATTAGAGGAATGGAGGAGATTCACGTTTTAGAAAATGCCTGGCAGCAGTGTGGAAGATGGACTGGAAGGGGAAGACTAAAGAGAATAGACGAGTTGGGAGACTCCTGCAAAGTCCACCTGAGTGTGGTGAAGGGCCTGGATTAGGCCTTGATAGCAGCGATGTGGTGGAGAAGACAAAGTTGCATATGATTTTGGAAGGTGAAATTTGCGTGACATACCGGAGCTACAGATAACAGTTGTGGGAGGGATGGAAGAATAGAGAAGGAAGAGTTTTTTAAGCTATAGCCATTGAATGGGAGAATAGAAAGGAAGCACCGAGTTTGGTTCCGGACATTTTAGAGTGGGGCACCCAGATGGAGAGAACCAGCAGATGGAAACATATTCACACGTGTGTAAATGGGTGAGATTATATAAGGAGAGCTTGCTGAGCAAAACGAGAGAGGGTCACGCAGAGGACTCTGGGACACTCCAACATTTAAAGAGCACACTCAGGAAAAGAGCCATTTAAGAACTGTTCCAAAAGGAGACATAGCTACCAAGAGGTCAAGTTGAGATGAGCAGGAATACGAAGCCATTGGATTTGACCAGCCAGGGCAACAGAGTGACCTTGTCTCAAACAAACAAAAACAACAACCAAACTTTTCCAAAAGAATTTGTTATAAGATTTTTGAAAATACCAAGCACTTTTCAGTGTGTGTGTGTGTGTGTGCGTGGCAGATGTTAAATATACATAACATAAACTTTACCATTTAATCATTCTTGAGTAGTTTTTTTGGCATTAAGTACATTCACATTGTTGTACGACCATTACCACTGTGCATCTCCAGAACTCTTTCACTTCCCGTGATTGAAACTCTACCCATTAAACAACTCCCCATTTCCTTCTTTTCCATCCACTGACAACCACCATCCTACTTTCTGTCTTTATGAATTTGACTACTCTGGGAACCTCATACAAGAGGAATCATGCAATATTTGTCCTTTCGTGACCGGCCTGTTTCAGCGCAACATATTCAAAGTTCATCCGTGTTGTAACATGTCAGGATTTCCTTCAGCATTTTAAAAATATAATTTGAATATAACTTTTTTTTTTTTTCCAAGAAACCAACTATTTACAACCATTACAAAGTCCTACAATCTGCCACATCAGTTTTACACAGGGAAGGGAATTAGAAGAAGGGAATTCACGTCGATCACAGACATCCTGTTGAGCATGTGTCAGGCGCCACGCCAGTTCCAAGTACTTCGTCTAACTCATCGAATCTCCATAACAATTCTGTGCGGTGACATTATTTTTCTCATTTTACAGCTGAATAAACTGATTTTCAGAGACTTACGTAGCTTGTGCAAGGCCACACAGCTGGCAAATAACTGAGCCAGGATTCAAATCCTGATCCTCCCAATACCCAAGGCCATGCTCTTTTTAGGACCCTTCGGTTCTCCCTGTGGTCCTTTCTCTAATTATATGACTCTAAAGGAGTCAAATCTCTTTGCTTTGAATTTAATGAAGTTGTGCTTTTTAAGGTTTTCCTGGTGTTCAGCAAATACACAAGGCTCCTCATGACATTAAACCACTCTTATTTTGTATTTTACCTTTTAAGAACAGAATCAAGCATTTGCCAAAAGTAGAGAATTAATTGTGTAACTAATTAATTCAGTTCACATAGTTATTTGTTTAATGTTGTTTGATGTGTTTGTCCAACTTAATATTTGTCTGGGGTCATTTACAGAACTAAGTTGATTTGTAGGTTAGATTTCTGAAGGAAAATACTTTTTTAAAACTAAACTTGCAGTTTCTATTCTAATCACAAATAGAAAAGGAAGAAACTTTTTAAAATGAAAAATATTTAACCACTTATTTTTGAGGATCTCACAAAAACAAAGTATTATGCAAGTAATCTGACCGTAGTATTTGAAGCCAAAAGCCACAGGTTGAGATTTGCCATGCTGAAGGTTTTTTTTTTTTTTTTTTTAATCTGCAAATGTTTCTTTGAATTCTTGAATGCTCTATCCTGTGCCAGTGAAAGATGTTTTTCTTTAAAGATCTTAGCAGTGACTGACATATCACTGTTTGAGCAGATGATCCTGAGAAAGTAATCAAAGCCATTTACAGAACAGGCGTTTCTGTAACTTGGGCCCTTCACGGAAGTAAGCCAATGGGCTTGTGTGTTGTTTGAAGACTGGGCTTATCTCTGCATCTTTGTTCAGTGTTTGGCTTTGAGAGCACCACTGACTCTGAGTTTCATCTGCACTCTGTGACCAATTGTGAGAGAGACCCAAAGTCTGAAGTTTATGTTGACGTTAGAAAGTCATTCTCTGAAGCCTGTTTTTGGAATGAGTTTAAAGAAGGAAGAGTACCAAAAGCCAGGTCCGGTCTTGTAGTGGTTGTTTTGGAAAGAAAGGATCATGGTTCTGTGGGACCATAAGAGTGGATCAGATTACATTCTAATGTAATGATGGAAACAAAGACTAATAAATCAGAGGGACTCTAAAACATCCTAAAATCTTCCCTCAGGCAAATAATACCAGACCTTCGAGGGCGGATAATTGTTTTCTCTCCATTTTCTTTTTTCTTTTTCCTTGCAGATTGACAGAATTAAAAATGTGACAGCCCCCATCAGTGGTTCATTTAAGTGTTTTGGTATATAGGTGATTAGAAACCATAAAATATCTTCTGCTTTATTTTAAAGCTATTGTCTCGCTCAGACTGCATAATTTAAAGGCAACTGTGTAATTCATGTCTGTGGTGAAACATTTCTGATCCTAAAAGTCATGGACGAAAGGGGGCATTTGCCTACCTAGCATCAAGGAGCTTAAACTGTAATCAGAAGTCCATGCATTATTGCTTTATTCAAATGTAAAGGGAAGATGAATGCTCAAGATACAGCAAAGGATCTTTTTAAAATATGCAATTTGTGTGACTCTTGCTGAGTCAGATGAGTGGGTGATGCTGGGCAGAGCTGTAGAAGAAAACTGACTTTCAGCAAGGGATAAGAATCCATGCTAAACAGGACAGGAGTGAGGCTGAGAATATGCTCAGGGAGAGTGCGGTGATTGGAATATTCGTCCCTTCCAAAACTCACGTTCACATTTAATCCCCAGTGTGGCAGTATTGAGAGGTAGAGTCTTTAAGAGGTGATTGGATCATGAGGGCTTTGCCCTCATGAATTGATTTGCCCACTCATGGATTAATGGATTAATGGGTTAGTGGATTAATGGGTTGTCATGGGAGTGGGGCTTGTGGTTTTGTAAGAAGAGGAAGAGAGAGTGACACTCAGCCCCCTCACCATGTGATACCCTGCACTGCCTCGGAGTCTGCAGAGTCACCACCAGCAAGAAGGCTCTCACCAGATACTGCCTCTCAACCTTGGACTTCCCAGTATCCAGAACTGTAAGAAGTAAATGTCATTTCTTTATAAGTTATCCAGTTTCAGATGTCCTGCTCTAAGCAACAGAAAATGGACTAAGACAGAGAGGGAAGCCTCTGGAAGGGGGAAGCCTGAGTGGTGAAGTGGTGAGTCCAGCAGCTGAGGAGAAAACTTTTGACCTGAAAGGGCTAGATCTCAGACCCAGATGGAAAAGCACTTTCTCTTTTTACTTTGGGGCTTGAGAGAGTGCTCAGCCTGAGTCTAAGAGTGGAGGTAGACCAGCCTAACAAAAAGGACTGACTCCAAGGAATTGCTAGCCAGAGGGAAAATAAAATAAATCATGGAAGGCTTGGGAGATGCCTTTTGATACTTTAAACCAAGCTTGTCCAACCTGCGGCCTGCAGGCCACATGTGGCCCTGGACAGCTTTGAATGCGGCCCAACACAAATTAGTAAACTGTTTTAAAACATGAGATTTTTTTTTTGTATGATTATTTGTTGTTGTTGTTAGCTAATCACTATCATTAGTGTTAGTATATTTTATGTATGGCCCAAGACAATTTTTCTTCCAGTATGGTCCCAGGAAGCCAAAAGATTGGATACCCCTGCTTTAAACCTACCATGATAATTGAATACTGTGAGATTTTTATGTGTAAAATTTAGTCCAGATGGCTAGCATTTGAATTCCCAGGATACACATCAGTAATTTTTTTGTTTTTCATAGCAGTAAATTTTTTGGTGTTTTTGAACAAACTCAAGTCTGTTATTCACTGCAGAGTACCAAGTAGGAGATTCTCATTAGCAGGTAAGAGAAAGCAAAATATGATGTCTTTACAGGAGAAAACTATGTGTTCAATTAAGATAGGGTGACAAAACCCAAGTGTGAAACCTACTAGTGGGGACTGGCAGAAAGATACCCTATTTTACACAGTATTCTGTCCTTACATAAAGTTACTCTCTAATTGGCATCTCTTGGAAAAATGGCTGGATTTGGCCCACTTAAGTAGGTCCAGGAGGGGCAAAGACTTGGAGTTTATTCATTCATTTTGGGAGGAAGCCCAGAATAGTCAATAGAACTAAAGATATGACAGGAGTAGTAGGTGCATGTCCTGTAATGTAGTTGGAATCCTAAAAACTGGGATAAGTCTGAGGTATAGGGGTTACATGACTCCAATTTATCCCTGGTTTTTGTCTTCATTGTCTCCACTGCTGTTAGGTTTTCTGAAGCCTTGTCTTCTCTAGTTTAAATTGGAGCAGGAATTATTCTTTGATAAAAGGCAGCACCTCAGTTAACTTTCTCACTCAGAATATATTTAGTCAACAGATAACTGTTGACACATACTAAATACAAGTGCATTACATGCTTTTGGAGGATACAAAGATAAATCAGGCAGAGTTTATTCTTAAGTTTTCTCATGTAATGGGGGTGGAGGCGATGTACCATCATTTAATGGTTGAGAACTGGGGTTCTGCAGTCAGACCCAAGCTGGTTCAGATCCTGGTGTTGCAATGTATGAGATGTATAGCCTTGGAAAAAGCTACTCAATCTCTCCTAAACCTTCGAGGCTGTATGTCTAGTGCATGTCAACACCAGGATATGTATAATAGTACTTATGTCATAAGGATGGCTGGAGGCCTATGAGATAATGGTTGTAAAGGGTTTAGAAGACTCCCCAGAGCATAGTGAGTCCTATCTGAACACTGACAACACACACAGATGAGCAGAGGTGCTTTATGGACCCAGGGGGTTCTGGCTTTGCTGATGTCCAGTGTTAGAGGTAGGGCTTGGGGAGTACCTATATTGGAAGCAATCACTCAGATTGTATGTCACTGGATGACATTGCCAGAGGCAAACAAGAAACAACATGGCAGACACAGAACTTTTTTTTTTTTATCCACAAAAGTGGACTGTATTTTTTTGTTTGCTTTGATGTTTTGTTTGTATTTCTTTTTTTTTTTTTTTTTTTTTTTTTTGAGATTGAGTCTCGCTCTGTCTTATAGGCTGGAGTGCAGTGGTGCGATCTCGGCTCGTTGCAACCTCCACCTCCTGGGTTCAAGCGATTCTTCTGCCTCAGCTCCCCTAGTAGCTGGGATTACAGGCACCTGCCACCACACCTGGCTAATTTTTGGAGATGGGGTTTCACTATGTTGACCAGGATGGTCTCGAACCCCTGACCTCAAGTGATCTGCCCGCCTTGGCCTCGCAAAGTGCTGGGACGCCTGGCCTGTCTGTATTACTTTGCGGTAACTCTGCCATTAGGGGAGTTGAATCAGACTCATCTGATAGGAAGATGACTTAATCTATCAGTTATTTTAGTACACAGTTATTGAGTCTGTCTTTGCACCCATTATGGGTTCCAGCACTAGATCTAGTTTATTAGCACTGAAAATAAAGCAAATACTAAGCCATATTGGTGATTGGCTCACAAACTTAGGAGTTTGGCTGGCTGTTAAGGATAGGTGTCTGTAATATTAGAAAGTTTTCAGGCAAAATGAATAAAACAACCAGATAATAATTTGGGAAATAATAAAGGAGTGGTGGAGTTGGGTTTCTGTAGCTGACTGTTTTGCTCAGACATTGTGGTGTCAACTTACTTATCTCTAAACATTTAAATAGATTACTGACTGGCCTGGGATGTTGTCTGTTCTTTTTTTAAAAAAATGTTATATAATATTTGACCCATACAAAAGGTTATATAATTCTGTATAATTAATGGGACGTTATTAACACACTGAAGCTACCGTGTGAGGAGGCACCTCACTCATTTACTGCATTATTATAGCTTGCTAAACATACCTTGGTTAATAAGGAACTATTTCTTGAATGTCACTTCTGTGTCTCCTGCCAAGCATCTGATGGTGGACCCGAAGCCCTTGTTGACCAATAGGCTCAATATTTAGGAGGGAGACCTGGACAGCAGAGTAGAGGTGTGTGAGGACAAGCGGGGCCCTGCCAGCATTTGTGTCTGTCACCTCTAACCACAAAGGGAATAATGACTTGAGAGAGCCCTGCCTGCTTGCTGCAGCTCCTCCTTCCCAATCTCAGGTGAATTCCTCTTGATTTCCTCTAGCTGTAGCCTAGAATCATGTATAGAAAAGGATTCTGGGAAATGTAGTTCCCCTTAACCAAATGCTAACAGTACAAACCACAGTTGTGCAGCTAAGTATATGTTTGTACTTACTTGTTATACTGGAAACAGGAGAGAGATTTGTAATTATTTCTGCTTCAAAGATATCAGAATAGTTATTTACTGTTCAGGTATCAGATTCATTTAAAAATGACATTTAACTTGATTGTATCATTATTTTCTTTTCCATTAAACCGTAACTATTTTTAAAGCCATGAAATAACTTAAAAAACAGAACTAATTTAATCTTACCCTCTCCTTTGGAAAGAAAATATTCCTTTTTTAAAGTGAAAGCAAGTTTGGAAAAAAAAAAAAAAAAGGAATAAGGAATGGCTACTCCATAGACAGAGCAGTGGCCTGGTCTGCTTGCCTGAGTATACTTGCAGTTATTTCTAGACTATATGCTAAACAAGGGGTGGATTATTCATGAGTTTTCCAGGAAAGGGGTGGAGATTTCCTGGAACTGTGAGGGTTCCTCCCCTTTTTAGACCATATAAGGTGACTTCCGGACATCGCAGTGGGATTTGTAAACTGTCATGGCATTGGCAGGAGCGCCTTTTAGCATGCTAATGTATTATAATTAGTGTATAATGAGCAGTGAGGACAACCAGAGGTCTCTTACGTTGCCATCTTGGTTTTGGTGAGTTTTGGCCGGCTTCTTTACGGCATCCTGTGTTATCAGCAGGGTCTTTGTGACCTGTATCCTGTGTGTCAACCTCCTATCTCATCCTGTGACTAAGAAAATATTCTTCTAATTTGACAAATCAATTTGGATCTCATTGTGCTAAAAAAGTTTTTTTAAAAAATATTATCCAATACAGTGCCATCTAGTGACAAATCAGTTACTTGCTGGTTATGGAAAATAGTTCACTACACGTTTTACGTCTTGGTAAGTCAGGAACTTCACTTCTAATTGTGCAAATTCTTAAGACATACTTTAAGCGACTATTTCTAAATAAATCAAATATTTGTAAATAGAGAGCTGGAAAATATTTTTTAACCCTCAGGCTTTATTATACATATGTATCACAATGTGTCTGTTTACTTAATGCCACGTGGACCCAGGAATAAAATCAAAATCTGTTTTGTCTAATAAGGTGGTAATAGGATTATTTTAGAAACGTGACGTGAAGGAATGAGCATGGCTTTAAAATCAAACAGACATGAGTTTGTCTATTTGGACTTATTTTTCTTATGACTTAGCAGGTAATTACTACCTGCCTGGAAGTGCACCAAGCACTATATATGTACTGCCTCAGTACGTAGTCACAAAACTCCATAGGTATTTTACAAATGAGGAAACCGGCCGGGTGCAGTGGCTCACGCCTGTAATCTCAGCACTTTGGGAGGCCGAGGCGGGTGAATCGTGAGGTCAGGAGATCGAGACTATCCTGGCTAACATGGTGAAACCTCGTCTCTACTAAAAATACCAAAAAAAAAAAAAAAAAAAAAATAGCCAGGCGTGTTGGTGGGTGCCAGTAGTCCGAGGTACTCAGGAGGCTGAGGCAGGAGAATGGCGTGAACCCGGGAGGCGGAGCTTGTAGTGAGCCGAGGTGGTGGCACTGCACACCAGCCTGGGCAACAGAGCAAGGCTGTCTCAAAAAAAAAAAAAAAAAACCAAACAAGCAAATGAGGAAACCAAGGCAGGGCAAGGAAGTGTTGTGGTGCTTACTTCATTGTAAATTTTTTTAAAAAATTGTATTGAGATGGAGTCTTGCTCTGTCACCCAGGCTAGAGTGCAATGGTGCGATCTCAGCTCACTGCAGCCTTTGCCTCCCAGGTTCAAGCTGTTCTCATGCCTCAGCCTCCTAAGCAGCTGGGACCACAGGTGCCCGCTACTGCGCCCGGCTGATTTTTGTATTTTTAGTATAGACGGGATTTCATTCACCATGTTGGCCAGGCTAGTCTTGAACTCCTGACCTCAAGTGATTCACCCACGTTGTCCTCCCAAAGTGCTAAGATACCTCATTGTATTTTTATTGTGTGTGTTTATCTGTTTTATGTAATAAAAGAGTGCCCCTTAACAGAGAGGGTCTTACTCAAGAATATTGCGTTTTTTCCTGCCCCTATTATAGACTGGTATGTCTACAGTTCAGCTGCTGAATATTTGATTTTTTTTTTTTTTGTCCATGAAATGAAAACACAATACCCTTGACAAGAACAATAGTACATTACATTGTTTTGATAAAATATCATTGTTTTCTCTATATTTTCTTCAAGAGTGAAAAATATATGTAATTTTTTATGAAGGGTATTATACAGTGGCACAAGCACTAAACTAAGCAACTCTGGGTTCTAGTCTCTACCTGGCCACTTGTAAACTAGTGTTAATTTAACTCTAAAGTTTTACATGCCCACAACCTGCATATTCCAAGAGCTTGTTACATACAAGGCTTGTTACAAAGACCAGCAATCTCCCCGCACTCACTCCTGCCCCATCCCCTGCTCTCTGAGCTCAACTCTTAGAGCGGATTGTTCTGCTTGTTTACCTCCAGCTCTCTCAACAGGCATTGCTCTGTCCTCTTCTTAATTTTTCAGTCTTAGGCGTTACCTTTGACCTCTCATGATAAAGGAGAGTTTATCTTACGCACCCCCACCCCATGTGCACAGCCCTTCTCTCATTATAATTACATTTTGAATAATTCAGCATTTACATTGTTAGGACTTTGAAAACATTATTCCCAGACGAGTTATATAATCTATGGTTACCTTTTCTTTCCAGCACAACTTTTTGTTTTCCCTGGTGTTAATAATTCTTTTCTTTTTTTTTTTTTTTTTTTTTTCGGAGGAAGGCATTGTTTGCTTAGATTTTATGTGCTTTTCCCGTGTTCGTCCCTAAACTGTTCCCCCCATGTAAACTACTTGTGTCAGAAGTGTTAGGATGCCACGAAACAGCATTGTCAGCCTACAGGCAGCCTTCCTCTTTGGCCACGTTGTCTTTTCTCGGGTTAGCTAGAACTCTCTGCTGCCTCCCAGAGGGATGGTGAGACTTAGGGTCTGGATGAACGTGAAGCCCTATTTGTGTGCGACTAAGACTGCTTGTCAGCAAGAACAGTCAAGAATGAGTCTTCTGACAGGCAGAAGCACTAGTTAGTTTTTACCGTGACCAGTCATGAAGAAGCAGAGTAGGTAAGTAAAGGTGCCAGGGGTGAAATGAAGACCAAATGGTATATAAGATATGTGCAAGCAATAGTTAGAACAGAAAGAATCCTTTTTCTTTCTTTTTTTTAAAAATACCTTTTTTAAAATAATGGAGATGGGTGGGTGGCGCGGGGTGGCGGGGGTGGTGGGGTCTTGCTATGTTCCCCAAGCTGGTCTTGAACACCTAGCCGCAAGTGATCCTCTCACCTCAGCCTCCCAAAGTGCTGGGATTATAGGCATGAGCCACTGCACCTAGCTGAGAAGGAATCTGTTGCTTCTCATTGATTGTTACAGGAAATGATGTTGGAGACATAAATGATCTAATGACTCTTAGCTTTGTAGATATTTTGTTTACCTCAATCATAGATTTGGTCTGGTTGTGAATCATGTCTAAGATGTTACTTCTGGGGGGCATCATTATTACATGCATGGGCGAAAAACTAGAGGGCAGAAGGAGTCTATGCTGTTTTCATTAATAGAAGAATTTGCTACGGAACTGTTTTAAGTATTAAATACACAAAAGCTGCCATTCTAGATAGCTAGCACTAGGAGGCCACAGAGACCATGATTCTGGTGGATTCAGATTGAGTCCTGCATCTTTCCTATTGGAATTGGAAAAGAAACCAAGGGTACGTAGTCTAGTTGAAATGCTGTAAACACTTCTTAAAGTTCAGGATCAGATAAACTAGATTAAAAATGCCAGCCTGTTTTTCACAATGCAGTAACAAATGAATCTAAAATATGCAACACCGCTTTCTTTTATGCTTGTGACATTCTTGGTAAATAACACAAGCAGAGTATGTATACTGATGTGTAACCACCACTTTTTTCCATCGCACTTCTGATTTTTAGTTCTTAAGTCCCCAGTCCCGGCCCTGATTACTTTATGCCCAGATGACTTTCATAGCCTTCTAATTGATGACGCTTTATAGCTTGTAGTTCTCCACTTCATTCTATGTATTGAAAGCAAGAGTTTTCATCAGAAATGGTTTGGTCACACATGCCCTATGATAAGCAACCTTTGGTAGTCTCCTGTCAAATAGTATTTCAAGTCCAAGCCTCTCTATTCATTCATTCACTCATTCATTCTAGACATATATATCAGGTGCCTTTACCTGGGCTAAACCTTGGCTCTCAAGACAAACACTTGGGTTCTGCCCCCAAGAGCTTCATATTTGCATGTGCATTTTCTCAGTATTCTCCAGTCTCTCTTATGGCTAAGTAAACATATCTTGTCTCCCCTAAATTTTTACCTTTGTGCCTTTAAGCATAAAGCAACATCTGTCATTTTATAATTCTCTTCCTTCAGAACTGCCTCTGGTTATTAAAAACCTGATCTACCCCTGTTACTCTAGGATCTTTCAGCTTTGTGTTATTTAATTTACACCATATTAATTTCGTTTATTTTTACTTTTTTTCTTAAAATTCTAACTATGCGTGTGCTGCTGCTTAAGTACAAGGTGGCCTTTTATTTCTTTATGTTTCCCGTTAGTGCCAAATAGTGCACGTTCCTTCTAAACAAATGAAATGTTACTTTAATGACTGCAGCACATCCCATGGGTCGCTTTCCCTGTAACCTTCCAGTGCCCTCTTCTTTTCCAGCAGAACCTCCACTTTGCTCAAGAATCCACTCTTCTGTGTATACCCATATGCTCTGGGGAAGCGAGTCTCAGGCCCCAGTCACAGCCCACGGCTGTCAGGAAGGTTCTCTTCTTGCCAGTTGATAGGGTTGAGCGTGAACATGTGACCCAGTTCTGTCCCTGGAGACATAAAGAGAAGCCGGGTGGAGGCTTCCAGAAAGGTTTGCCATCCTGGTGAAAAAGAGTTGGATGAGAAGTTCTGCCCACTGTGGGCCGAGCTCCAGCTGTCTTGCAGCCATGAAGGGAGCTAGCCCAAGCATCATCGCCACACGGAGGGGGGCAGAAAGACAGCTGGGGCGGGGGCCTTGCTGCATTGCTGAGCCATCCTTTGTTGGGATTTCTTGTTATGTGACGATAGTGAGGCTTTGTCGGCTTGGGATTTTCTCTTATTTTCAGACAAAAGGCATCTGGCTAACTCTTCACCATCAGCTCTCAGTTTAGATTTCCCTGATCTCTGACAGCATCTCCTGCCATGCCTTTACCACACCATGTAGTAATAGATTATTTGCTTCTCAGCACCACAATTGACTGTAAACTGTGTATGAGAGCAGTAACTTCACCTTGATCACTGTTATGAGATGTGCCTAGGAACTAGCATAGCACCTGGGGACTGATAAGTTTTGAACACCTATATTTATTCCTGGTATCCTGAAAGCAGATGCAAAGTTTCTGGGGCAGGGACAAATTATGATTATTATAGCAATAACCTAGTGCAAGAGACTTGAGTTTATAACCCCTGGAAGATTTCCACAGTCCTGGTTTCATCGTCCTTCTGAAATGTAAACACATAGCTCAGGGGAGGTAAGTCCCTCACTATCTGTTCAGTCAGCTTTTATGTTTTAAGGTTGTCCTTTAACACAAGTCCTGGTAAAATTTTCCTAGCTTTAAATGTGCAGAAGTATAAAGATACTCACTTCCTCACACTGACATAGTAGGTGCTCAATAAACTGTTTAAAAATTTTTTAACAAATTTGAAGAATAAATCTAATTTCAATCTAATTTAGTGATGTCAACTGGGTCAGGGATTGTGGGATTTTGTGGGGGGATGGGGGAAAGCGTATGAGAATCATCTGGGGGACGTTTTAAATCAACAGTATACTTCTCACCTGCCAATTCCGACGTCTCCTATTACTGTCATATTCTTCAGGGTTTTTAAGTTTGTTTTTGTGGCCAAAAGGATGAGAACCTGGATATAGCCCACACTATGTTTAAGCCTTTCTTATGAAAGTTAGGAATGGAACCATTTGTCTTGACACCTTGACACCCAAGTCTGCTATCTTAATGCTTACGTTCATTGCACCAGAGTCTTCTGTTTTGTGTTTCCTTGTATGGATTTGGTAGAATTTATTAAAGGATGTTTCATTTTTTAATTAATAGCTTGCCTTTTTCTCACAGAGGGTTTGAAGCAACTTTACAGCACAAATACATAAAATGAAATAGCATATAAACAGAAAATCAGAACTGAGAAAAAAGGTTGCAAATGTGTTGATTTTAATTCAGATTTGCTTCATGTTTTTATTTATGTCATGCAAAATGACAAATAGCATCAATTATGTTAATAGTTTTTAACATTTTTATTTAAGCCACATCCCTGTGTTGTAATCTGTGAGACCTCTTCTGAAAAGAGTGACCACAGATACACATACACACACTCAATTTTGCTGTAATTGTTGTCCCTGGCTCATCCCTCCTTCAGTGGGGGTACATGGAAACTTCTTGTTAGAGAAGGTGAAACATACTCATTTCTTAGGAGGGAAAGAATATTCTTCGTATTAAGTTCTAAAAAATTTATTTCTTTAATAAAATATACATACAGAAAAATAGACTAAGCTATCAAATACCATCAGTTTTGTAATATTTGCTTTAGATTTTAAAAAATAATACAGACGAAATAGAGACCTCTTATTTAGCTCTTTTTCATTCTATTCTGCTCTTTTCCTCTACAATAGAAACCACTATCCTGAGTTTAGTGTTTAACATTTCCAAACATATTTTATGCTTTTACTACCTTTGTTTACATCTGCATCTACCTATCTATCTATCTATCTATCTATCTATCTATCCTTTTTTTTTTTTTTTTTTTGAGGTAGGGTGTTACTCTGTCACCCAGGCTGAAGTGCAGTGGCGTGATCTCGGCTCACTGCAGTCACCACCTCCCAGGTGCAAGCAATTCTCCTGCCTCAGCCTCCCGAGTAGTTGGGATTACAGGCATGTGCCACCACACCCAGCTAATTTTTGTATTTTTAGTGGAGACGGGGTTTCTCCATGTTGGCCAGACTGGTCTCAAACTCCTGATCTCAAGAGATCCTCCCGCATCAGCCTCCTAAGTGCTGGGATTACAGGCGTGAGCCACAGCACGTGGCCTGCATCATTATGTATGTAAGACATTATTTTATATGATTTGAAACTGTATAAACCATGTTTCATTATAGGCCTCTGCAGCTAGTCTTTTCACCTAACATTTGTTTTTTAAAAAAATTGTGGTGGAAAAAAAAAAAACCACATAACATGAGAGTTACCCTCTTAACAAATTACTGTGTACGGTACAGTATTAACTAAGCATAATGTGGTACAGAAGATCTCTGGAACTTTTCATTTTGCATGACAGAGACTGTTCCCATTGAATAGCAACTGCCCATTTTTCCCTCCTTCCAGTCTGACAACAGATTCTACTTTCTGTTTCTGTAAGTTTGATTACTTTAGACACTTCATCTATGTGGTTTCATGCGGTATTTGTCCTTCTTCACTTAGCATAATGTCCATCACTTAGCAACAAGATTCATCCATGTTGTAACTTACGACGAGATTTCTGTTTTAAGGCTAATATTCCACTGTCTATATACACCATATTTGCTTTGTTTTTTCATTTAACATGGATGGTTAGGTTGTTACTACCTTTTGGTTATTGTGATGAATGCTGCAGTGAACAGGGGAGTGGTGCAAGCATTTCTACACAATTCTGATTTCAGGTTTTTTGGATAAATATCCAGAAGTGGGATTTCTGGTTTATATTATAGTTCTATTTGTAATTTTTTGGGGAATCTCCATTGTTTTCCGTAGAAGCTGCACCATTTTACAGTCCCACCAACAATGCGCAAGGGTTCCAGTTGCTTCAGATCCTCACCAACACTTGTTATTTTCTGGGGTTTTTGTTTTTGTTTTATATAATGCCCATCCTAACATGTATGAGGTAACATCTTGCTGTGGTTTTCATTGGCATTTGGTGATTGGTGATGTTGAACATCTTTTCATGTACCTGTTGGTCATTTGTATGTCTTTTTTGGAGAAATACCTATTCGAGTCTTTGGTCTGTTTTTTTCAGTGGGTTATTTGGGTTTTTTTTCCCCACTGTGTTGTAGCAATTCCTTATATATTTTGGATATTAGCCCCTTATCAGATACATGGTTTGCAGATATTTTCTCCCCCTTCCATAGGATGCCTTTTTACTCTGTTGATTCTTTACTTATCTTTAATACTTGTAGCTGTCCTTATTTCTTTCATAAATATATATGTAATACTCATATATACAATATTTCATTATGAGACTGTATTGTATGCATATTCTCCTGATTCACATTTGAATTGTTTCCAGTTTTTTGCAATTACCTGTATTCTGATATGTACTTCCTTTTGTTCCTGTGCCAGTTTCTCTAGTGTACATTTTCAGGAGTGGAATTACTTGGCTGTAGGTATGCACATCTTCATCTTTATTAGATATTACCAAATTGCTCTCCAGAGTGGTTGACTGAGTTTAACTTTGTTTCATTAGTGTATGGTACTTTGCCAGTCTGATGTGAAATGCTGTTTCATCATAGGGTTAAACTGTGTCATACTGAACTTGAACATCTTATGTTTATTTTCACCCAGATTTCCTTTTTTGTTAACTATTCACAATTTTTTGCCTCGTGTTTTTCAATACAGTTGTTTGTGTTTATTTGCTGACTTTTAGGACTTAATGTATCCTGAAGATTAATAATTTTTTGTTATGTATTTTATTAATATCTTGTAGTCTGTGGGTTGCTTTTTCATTTTGTTTGAAGAATCTTTAGAATTAAAAAAATTTCAACATAGTAACACATTTATCAGTCTTTTACTTTATAATTTCTACTTTTGTGTGTGATTTTAAAAATCATTACCTGAAGAGCATTTTTTTCTAAAAATTGTCAAAGTTTTATTTTTACGTTTAAGTCTATAGCTTGAAAATGTGTCTCTATGATGTGAGATAATGATTTTATTTTCTTACAGTTAACCTATGTCTCAGGATAACTGTTGTTCAATAGTCTGTCCTTTCCCTAGTGATTTGCAGTGCCACTGCCATCATATATCAAATTTCTGAACATACATGTGTCTTTTTCTGGGTGCTCTATTGTTTTTCATTTATCTTTACTGTTTTACTTATCATGGTTTCATATAACTTAGTTTTAGAGAGCAGGCTGCCTGTTTTCTTCAAATGTGTCAAGATTGTTCTTGGCCCTTTTTTCTTGTGAATTTTAGGATCAGCTTACCATGGTCCATGAAAGACCCTGTAGGGATTTTGATTGTAATCATATTGTATTTCAGTTCAGCTTAGGGATATTTATTAAGCCTTCCATCCACAAATATAGTGTATTTCTCAACTTACTTGGTTTTATAATGTTCTCTGTAAAGCTCTTGGAGATTTTTTTGTTAGACTAATTATTAGAAAGTATATAGCTTTAGTTGCTGCTTTAAATGGTAGGTACCTTTTCTTATTAAAATTACAATATGAGGTTTTGGCTTATAGGAATTATATTAATTTTGTATATTGATCTTTAACAACATTGATGAACTTATTTTTTATTAGTTTTAATGGTTTTCCTTCATAATTCTCTATATAGATAATGATTACTTGGAGATGAAGACAATTTTGTTACTTCACTTAAATGTTTATATTTCCTTTCTGTCTTTTTTATTAACATTGACTAAGTCCTCTGTTATGTTCTTAAGTAAAAGTGATGATTGTAGTCATCCTTGCATTTCCTAGCTTTTGAAGGAAATACTCCCATTATTTAACCGTTAAGTGTGATTTTGTTGTAGGGTTTTGTTTTTGTTTTTAAGTTAAGCAAGTTCTTTTCCTGATATGTGGGATTCTTCTTTTTTTTTTTTTTAAATCATGAAGGCTGCTAAAGAATTAACACAACCATTTTTTCATTTTTTAAGGACAAATCTGACCTTAGATTAACTCTCTACTCAGTTCTCCTGAACCCCTGGTAAAAGAAGAATGTTCACCATGTTACCAGGCAACATTGTTGTGGTGAAAGTGACCTCTGTTTGGTAAATGTATCTGGACTGGGAGGAACTGTTAAGTGAACTCTAAATTCCTGATTAGAAGCTGTAGCTTCCTCAGAAGTACTGACTTTTCAGAAGTGGGTATGTCCTTTGTGGGAACCCTGGACGCTGTGACTAGCACCGTTGTATGATATTTGGTTTCTGCTTGGGGCACAAGGTTTCTAAGCCAGCATGTCTGTGTACCACCTTTGTGATTTTATTTTATTTTATTTTATTTTATTTTTTTATTTTATTTTATTTTATTTTGAGACAGAGTCTCTCTCTTGTCGCCCAGGCTGGAGTACAATGGTGCAGTCTTGGCTCACTGCAACCCCCACCTCTGGGTTCAAGCGATTCTCTTCCCTCAGCCTCCCGAGTAGCTGGGACTACAGATGTTCGCCACCATAACCAGCTATTTTTGTATTTTTAGTAGGGACGGGGTTGCACCATGTTGGCCAGGCTGATCTCAAACTCCTGACCTCAAGTGATCCACTCACCTTGGCCTCCCAAAGTGCTGAGATTCAGGCGTGAGCCACTGTGCCTGGCCCACCTTTGTGATTTTTATTTCCCTGCCTCTGAGCTGTCACCTGGATGCCAGAGAGAATAGCTCCTGGATGCCATGTGGGCTCCTGTGGGGACTCGTTCCACGAAAGGAAGCACCTGAAACTGCCCTGTTGGCATGCTGTGTTTTCTTCTGTGCTTCCCGAGTAGTTGGCTGTGGGGTGTGGCCTTGGTCATTGGGTAGCTCAGAATGTGTAATTAAAAGTTCCACGTGGGCACTGCAGTGCATCCAAACAAAATACAGAAATAAAAGTGTTTCCTGGGGCTGATCTAACTTTATAACTCTCACTTAACATCCTCAATTTCTAATATTTATCTATTGGAATGCTCATGTTTTCATTGACTATAAAGATTTCAGATTGAACTTACAAGTATATACACTATACTATCTTTTTTAATGTGTTAGATTCTGTATATGTTTGCCAACTCCAAAATGGTTCTGCTGCTAAAAAAAAGTTTGATAACTAATATTTTAGACCTGTACTCTCCAGTGGGTAGATACGTGTTGCTGTAATATGGCTATTAAGATGAAATATAATTACAATTCAGTTTTTTAGTCATACCAGCCATAATTCAACTGCTCACTCATCGTATGTGGCTAATGGCTACTATATTTGACGTTGTAGATACGGAGCATCTTCATCATTACAGAAAGTTCTGTTGAACAGACTTTCTAGGCTTTATTTTTAAAATGTATCCACATTATCAGAGCGTGTTATGTTTTTACTATATATGCTCTATGCAATAAGAATCAGCATATCTTTCAGGGACAGTATTGAAGACCCCAGTGTATTATGTACAGAATGATCCAGTAGAGAAATATTTCTTAGATTTGAGTACCAGGATAAGTTAAGTTTCTCCTGAAATTTACCCTCTGATCATGTCTGGTTTGTAACTGATCATTTTTCCCTTTCTGCTTTGTCTACTAGAGAGTGTAGGGCCAACTTTATGGCTCACTTTAAGTAACCATTTGGCCTGCATATTTGTATGCTTTGTATAATTTTTGAAGGCTCTAGTTTTATCTTGCTAGTCTGCTTATTTTCTTGTCTGGATTTTTGTATTAATATAACTATAATTTTTGCATTTTAAGGGGGGGTGTAAATACAGTATAATGAGTGAATACCTTTAAGATTTTGATTGATAGTTATTATTAGGAGCCATTTATTACTGAACCTCAGAGGTGAGAAAGGGTGAGGGAGCTAAAAGCAGTCAGTCCTTAGCTGATCATTATAATGTACACATATGTAATCTGGACTGCTCACCAAATGAAATGACTTAGAATGTACACCTGTCATACAACCAGTTTAGCCTGCTTTTCTAAAATATTTTTCATTTTCAAAATAATGTTTAAAGAAGACTTACTGAAGTTGATTGTAAAAAATTTCAAACTTTTAAGTGTTGCTAGGGAAATGTAACCAAAAACATATCTGATTATTTTACTCAAACTAGTAAATAGGGTTTAAACAAAGAGGGCAGAGGCTGGGTGCGGTGGCTCATGTCTGTAATCCCAGCACTTTGGGAGGCCGAGGCGGGCGGATCACCTGAGGTCAGGGGTTCGAGACCAGCCTGACCAACATGGAGAAACCCTGTCTCCACTAAAAATACAAAAAATTAACCGAGCATGGTGTCACATGCCTGTAATCCCAGCTACTCGGTTGTGGTGAGCCGAGATCGCGCCATTGCACTCCAGCCTGGGCAACAAGAGTGAAATTCCGTCTCAGAAAAAAAAAAAGAGGGTGGAGGACTCTTTTTAACTTTGCTTATGAAGAGAGTTTTTTTTTTTGTTTTTTTTTTTTTATGACAATCTGATTCTGGGTGTTCATGCCTTCTCATTGGAAAACCACCACTGTGCTTTTTTCTCTTTTTCCATTTTTTTTCTTTCATTGTTAGAGATGGATCTCTCTCTAACTGTAACTGTGGGAGGGTAGTGATGTAATCACAGCTCACAGTAACCTCTGGCTTTAGCCTCCCAGTTAGCTAGGACTATAGGCACACATTACCACACCTGGCAATTTTTTTTTTTTTTTTTTTGTAGAAACAGGGTCTCACTCTGTTGCCTAGGCTGATCTCGAACTCCTGGGCTCGAGCAGTCCTCCTGCCTCAGCCTCTCAAAGTGCTGGGATTACAGGCACTGAGCTACTGTACCCAGCCTTTTTTCTATTTTATTCTTGTCTTGTATATTTTACATTTTATAGCTTTTCATGTTTCTGAAACCACTTACCACATTTAGGCCAAAAGGCAAAATAATAAAAAATAACCTCACCTAAAAAAAAGTTTAAGGATTAAGTACTTCCATATACCAGTGATGAACAGATTTGAACAATATATTTGATTTTATGCTCTCTAGTTGCTAAAGTGAGGAAAAGAAACAGAATTATATTGTTTTCATGTGCTGACAGCCGGAAGCATGTAAACATCTGCAGAAACCAAACGTTTCCTGGAACTAAGCTTGAGCAGAAATCTATCACGTGGACCTTTGTTTAAAGAACCTTGTGAAAAACCACAGTTATGTAAAAGACCCAGGAGCGCAGTTCTTGTGGATTAGATTCTCTAGGAGGCAGAGAGTCTAAGGAGATCAAAGAAAACAACGACTTGGGAAGTACATGTGCTGAGCCCTGGAGCCAAACTAGCAGAAGGGAGTTTTGGAGGCACTGAATCCAGGGTCTGTGCTTTTTGGGGGCTGTAGTAAAAGAAAGGAGTATAGGCCTGGTACAGTGGCTCATACCTGTAGTCCCATTACTTTGGGAGGCTGAGGCTGGAGGATGGTTTGAGGCCAGAATTCAAGACCAGCCTGGGCAACAAAGTGAGACCCCTTCTAGACAAAAAAAACAACAACAAAACCTGGGTATGTTGGTGTGTGCCTGTAGTCCTAGCTACTCAGGAGGCTGAGGCAGTAGGGTCATTTAAGTCCAGGAGTTGAAGGCTGCAGTGAGCTATGCGGGTACCACTGCACCACATTTGGGTGACAGAGCAAGACCCTGACTAAACAAAACAAAGGAGGCGGGGAGTTTAGAAAATACCACGATTGTTAAGAGGACCATCCGATTTCATTTTCTCTAAAATATTAGATATTGTCAGTGTGGTTTTTGTATAGGTGCTGATTCTGTTCTGTTCATCTTCAAGTAACAAATAAATGCCTGCAGTGGAGATATCTTATTTTGATGATTAATGGGACGCTTTTAAGCTTTGAAGAAAGCAAACAACATTTTCCGTGGATCTTTAAGAGCTGGGCTAATATTTTTGCCCACACAGAACTCTAATTCATTTCAGAGTCAAGGGCAACAATAGAATATTATTTCAGTGACCTTGCATTTGTTAATACAGGTTTTCATAATAGAAAGCAATTTAAATCTTCAGAACTAATGTAACGTGGAAGAAACAACTCTTTCCTGAAATATATGAGGGACAAGTGTAACAAACAATTCATCTTTACTCTGACAGTCTCAACTGAAAGACTTCAGTGTGGTCATAGTAGTGCATTTTCGACTCCCAGCAGACAAGTAAGGCAAGGAACCATCAGCTCCCAGGCTACTGTAGTCATCCATGGAGACGAGGGAGGCTCGCATGGCAGTGGTTGGAGCAGGAAGAAGTACTTAGAATTCAGATGTAGTTTTAAGATGGAGCCAGCAGGGTTTGCTCATGAACTGGGTAGAGGGTGTGAGGGAAAGAGAAAAGGCCAAGATGACTTGGAGGATGGAGTTATCCTTGCCTGAGATGAGCAACCCTGTAGGAGCTTCAGGCATGGGGCCCTAGGGGAGCATCAGGAATTTGGCGTGGCATGATATTAAGAGGGGAATGTCTATTAGACATCCAGGTGGAGATGTCAAGGAGAAGCCTGAAAAATGAGCCTTGAGTTCAGGGAAGAGGTTCACGCTCTTATTTAAGGTGATGAGACCCACTGAGATGACCAGGAGGGGAGGGAGTGTAGATAGGAAAGTTCGAGAACTGAGAGTCCCGGGTCCCTCTGGCATTGAGAGACTGGATGATGATAAGTGGTTTAAAGAATGGCCAGTGAAGGAGGAGGAGAGTCAGTAGGTTGTGGTGTCCTGGCAACCAAGCAAAGAAACTGTTTAAAGAAAGAGGAGAGTGATCAGCTCTGTCTGTGCCACTGGCAGGTCCAGTAAGAGGAAGACTGAACAGTGAACGTTAGATTGAGTGAAAATGGTTTCTGCTGCTTTTTTGCCCAAGTCATCTTGAATGAATTCAGTTAACCTCTCTCTGGGGATAACAATGGTACCTACCTCATCAGGTGGTGGTGATGAACTATTTGTTTATTTAAAAAAATTTTTGCTGAGACAGGATCTAGCTCTGTTGCCAAGTTGGAGGGCATTGGCATGATCACAGCTCACTGCAACCTTGACCTCTTGGACTCAAGCAGTTCTCCCGTCTCAGCCTCCCAAGTAGCTAGGACCATAGGCATTGCCACCACCACACCCAGCTACTTTTTTTATTTTTTTGTAGAGAAGGAGTCTTGCTGTGTTGCCCAGGTTGGTATCAAACTCTTGGACTCAAGCAATCCTCCTGCCTTGACCTCTCAAAGTACTTGCATTACAGGCGTGAGCCACCATGTCCAGCCTATGAACTGTTTAAGTGGATGACCAGCCTAAGCAAGAAAGACCCCATTCCAAAAAATAAAATAAGCTGGATGTGGTGCCATGTGCCTGTGGCCTCGGCAACTCAGGAGGCTGAGGTGGAAGGATCACTTGTTCCAGGAGTTTGAGACTGCAGTGAGTTATGATTGCCCCACTGCACTCCAGCCTGGACGACAGAGTGAGACGCTGTCTAAAAAGAAAGAAATAATGCTCGCTTTGGCAGCACATATGCTAAAATTGAAGTGATACAGGGAGGAGTGGTGTGGCCCCTGGACAAGGATGGCATGCATATTTGCGAAGCATTCCATCTTTTAAAAATTCAATTTAAAAAATTTTTAAAAAGAAAAAGTAAATGGATGAGATAATTCCTTTAAAGTACCTCTCCCTGTACCTGGCTTTTGGGCATTTCAGTCAAAGACATTGCTGGCTTTAACAATAGCAGTTTTAGGGGAGCAGTGGGGACAAAGCCTGATGGGAATAGGAAGAAAGAATTGGAGACAGCAGATGGAGTCAGCTCTTTTGAGTATTCTTATAAAATTGGATTAGAGAAATGAGTTAATTCGTGAGACTGTGGGGTGAAGAGGAAAGGCTAGTAGGCAGGAAGGCCTCCCTCCCTCCCTCCTTTCCTCCTTTCCTAAAACCACAGACCTTCTGCAGTGATGGGAATCATCCTGTGTAGAGGGAAAAGCTGATGATGTAGTTGGATTTAGGATCATAGATAACAATGGAACGAAATAACTAGGTTGTCCTTGCCACCTGCCCCCACCTCTCAGTCTTTTATTCATTCACTTAACAAATACTTATTGTAAGTTCACAAGGTGCCAAGGACCGAGCTTAGGTGCTGGGAACAGTGGTGGTTAAGGGACTAACCAAACGGGCACGAGCTCTACACCCTCATGAAGTTGTCACAGTCTGGTGGAGATAGGCTTTCTAAAAACACACAAATACAGGTTTGGACGAACGCTTTGCAGGAAGAGTACAGAGTGCTTTTGAGAGGAAGAGAGGGAGAGGAGCATGGTGTGACCTAGACGGGGAGGCATACAAAGGTCTCTCAGATGTGAAAGATGACCATGGGTGAAAAGAGCATCCCAGCAAAGGGAACAGACCTTGCAAAGGCCCTGGGGCAGGCGAGAGAGACGCTGGTGCTTTTGGAGATTTGAGAGAAGACCAGAGTGGCCTGAGAGGTGGGAAGGGAGCAGGTCATGCAGGGCTTTGGAAGCCTCCATATTATAGCTTATGGGATATCATGTCTAAGGGCAATGGGAAACATTGAAAACTGTTTTAGTTGGGGAGTGACATGGTGAGATTTGCATTGGAGAAAAACATACGACCCATAATGAAGTATGTCATGGTGAATGGATCGGAGGGGCAAAAGTGGAGGAAAACCCCACCAATCTAGGCAAAAAGATAATACCTGTGAAAATACTTAGTCTAAGATATGTATAATTTTGGTATAGAAACAGAAGTGAGGATATCCTCTCTTTAGCAGAATTTGCTTTGCACTTAACCAGGTTTCTTACTTCCATAAGCAGAAATTAATCCCCAGTGATAGAAAAGAGTTAATGAACACATTCTCCATTTTCTTGTTAAAAATAATGTCAGTCGAGAAGAATCAGCCGAAACTTTGAAAAAGATTGTGGCAACCTTGTGAAAAGTAAAAATAATGAGACCTTATTAAATTTTTTTTCTAGAAAAAAATACCAATGAATCAATATTAGGAGACAGAATCTGTTAAGAAAACTCATTATGGCCAGGTGCGGTGGCTCACATCTGTAATCCCAGCACTTTGGGAGGCTGAGGCTGGCAGATCGCTTGAGCTCAGGAATTTGAGACCAGCCTGGGCAACATGGTTGAAACCCCTGTCTCTACCAAAAATACAAAAAATTAGCCAGGTGTGGTGGTGTGCACCTGTGGTCCCAGCTACCCAAGGGGCTAAGGTGGGAGGATCACTTGAGCCTGGGAGGCAGAGGCTGCAGTGAACTGAGATCTCCTCACTGCACTCCAGCCTGTGTGACAGAGCCAGACCCTCTCTCAAAAATAATAAAGGCCAGGTGTGGTGGCTCACGCCTGTAATCCCAGCACTTTGGGAGGCCGAGGCGGGTGGATCACTTGAGGTCAGGAGTTTAAGACCAGCCTGGCCAACATGGCAAAACCCCATCTCTACTAAAAAGATAAAAATTAGCCTGGTGCGGTAGTGGGAGCCTGTAATCCCAGCTACTTGGGAGACTGAGGCAGGAGAATCACTTGAACCTGGAAGGCGGAGATTGCAGTGAGCAGAGACTATGCTGTTGCACTCCAGCCTGGGTGACAGTGCGAGACTCCGTCTCAAAAAGAAAAAAAAAAGGGAGCAAGTTCTAGTACTGGGTGGATATTTTATTGCACCAATTTAGGCTTGTCCCCAGAGATTTCTTAAAACAGAAAGGCAGTTGTAATACCAAGTATTGCTGTATCAGGCCACCTGCTACTCCAAGGCCATGAATTAACTTGTTCTAAGCCCTCAAGGAAAGAAAAGAGGAAACAGAGGTTTATTCCCTATCAAGACAGTCCACTCGAGAAAGTTCTGTCTTGGTTGTAACTTCAGGTTTCTTTCTTACACAGGCATTTTATTAATGCTTTTACGAGTTAGAAGAGTTGGGATAATTTACCATCTGGAGTTTCTCTGCCTTGCTGATCTGAGCTCAGACCTGCTAATTTACCAGAGATGACTGATAACACCCTGTAACAGCTGAGTAAGTAGATTCTTCTGTTTGTTTTACTGCTTTTTAAAAAGGTTTAAAGTTTTAAAATACTATAAACTTTAATTGGGTTCTTTAAATTTTGTTGTTGAATAATGCAATTATTATGATGATTTTAATAAGTGAATATTTTGTAAATAATGGGATTCTGGAAGAAATTAATCCCCGATGATAGAAAAGAGTTAATGAACACATTCTCCATACATAACACTTTAGCATTCAAGAAACATAGGATTTAAATACATATATTAAAAATTTAGGCCAGGCGCAGTGGCTCATGCCTGTAATCCCATCACTTTGGGAGGCTGAGGCGGGTGGATCACCTGAGGCCAGGAGTTTGAGACCAGCCTGGCCAACATGGTGAAATCCTATCTTGACTAAAAATGCAAAAATTAGCCAGTCGTGGTGGCGGGTGCCCATAATCCCAGCTACTCTAGAGGCTGAGGCAGGAGAATCGCTTGAACCCGGGAGGCAGAGGTTGCAGTGAGCTGAGACTGTGCCACTGCACTCCAGCCTGGGTGACAGAGAGGCTCTGTCTCAAAAAAAAAAAAAAAAAAAAAAAAAAAAAAAAATTAAAAGCATTCTCCTTAGTGCTTTATTTCACTTTTACATTATAAAATATAAAAAAAATTGGTAAAACAACTGTTAATACATTTTAAAAATGCAACTGTATATAAAAATTATCTTTGAATGCAGGATGCATTTTGGTTAATTTGAAAAAATACTGGTTTAGTGGAAATATAATTTTAATAGTTGTTTCTATTTGAAAATAATGATTTTTCTGATACTAATATAGATAAGATCACAGAATCTCTCTGGATTTAGCTTTGTTTCTCAAACAGACTAGGGAAGAATGGCTTTCATTCTTTCTAATCAAAACACCTGAATGAAGTTTAAAGTGTTTTAAGTGTTGAGTCAGTTACCTTGAAAACAAACGGTTTCTCAGAACAAGAGCTATTATTCCTCGTACTATATCCTTTGAAACTGTTTTGACAAAACGAGTAAACCGTGAAGTTGTACCAGGGCCTTGTTTGGTAATCTTAAAATAAAAACAATGAATAAATCTGCAAGATATTCCCCACTGCAGTGGGATTATTTAATTTTGGTCCAAATCTGTGTTGTCCAATATGGTAGCAACTGGCCGCATGCCACATGTAGCTATCAGACGTTTGAAATATGAGTAGTACTAATGGAAATGTGCTCTGCAGAAATTACTGTATTTCAAAAATATATATATAAAAAGGTTAAAATATTAGGTTTTATATTGAAATGATAATATTTTGGATATATTGAATTAAAACTTATTATTAAAATTAATATCACTTGTTTTCGTTTACTATTTTATGTGACTGCTAGAAAATTTAAAATTACTTGTAGCTTGCATTATATTTCTTTTGGATAGAATTGATCTATATCATCACATACAATCAACATTCTTAGTCATCCAGTACCTAGCATTCTGTAGCTCTTGAACTTTCTGGGCCCCATATGGATCAATTCATATACATTTGTATTGTTTTAAGAATGTGGTTCTTTGATTCATCAAATATTTATTGACTACCTACCATGTGTCAGACAGTATTGTAGGTATTGGTGATACAGTAGTGAACAAAATGAACTAAACTCTCTGCCTTCATGGAGGTAACATTCTAGCAGGAAGACACAGACTAAGAACAAATAAAAAAGTACAATATGTAGTATATAAGAAGGCAATGAGTGCTTTGGAGAAATGTAAGGCAGGCAAGGGTAAGGGCTAAAGAGTTCACTGGTAAAGAAGGTGTTCAGGGAAGGCCTCAGTGAGAAGATGTGAAGAAGTTGATGGAAAGAGCCTGTGGGTGTTTGGGGGAAGAGTAGGCAGAGAGGATAGCAAATGCAAAGACCTTGAGGCAGAAGCATGCCTGGCTTGTTTGAAAGTAGAAGGAGGCTAGTGAATGGAGTGGAGTGAGTGAAGGGGCTGTAATCCCAGCACTTGGGGAGGCTGAGTCTGGGTGGATCACGAGGTCAGGAGATCGAGACCATTCTGGCCAACGTGGTGAAACCCCATATCTACTAAAATACAAAAAATTAGCCGGGCGTGGTGGTGGGTGCCTGTAGTCCCAGCTACTCAGGAGGCTGAGGCGGGGGAATCGCTTGAACCCGGGAGGCAGAGGTTGCTGTGAGCCGAGATAGTGTCACTGCACTCCAGCCTGGCGACAGGGTAAGACTCTGTCTCAAAAAAAAAGATGAGAGGATATGGATGGTCACATCATGTTGTCAGAGGCATTTAAACCAGAGCAACCCCATCTTGAGTAGGGGCTGGGTAAAATAAGGCTGAGACCTCCTGGGCTGCATTCCCAAACACTTAGGCATTCTAAGTCCCAGGATGAGATAGGACGTCAGCACAAGATACAAGTCATAAAGACCTTGCTAATAAAAAAGCTTGCAGTAAAGAAGCCGGCCAAAACCCACCAAAACTAAGATGGCGACGACAGTGGGTGACGAGAGTGACCTCCGGTCGTCCTCATTCATTGCTACACTCCCACCAGCACCATGGCAGTTTACAAATGCCAGGACAGCGACAGGTTGGTACTCCATAAAAAGGGGAGGCATAAATAATCCACCCCTTGTTTAGCATATAATCAAGAAATAACCATATAAATGGGCAACCAGCCACCCTCAGGGCTGCTCTGTCTATAGGGTAGCCACTCTTTTATTTCACTTTCCGAATGAGTTTACTTTCACTTTATAGACTTGCCTCAAATTCTTTCTTGCATGAGATACAAGAATCCTCCCTTGGGGTCTGGATTGGGATCCCTTTCCCCTAGCAGTGTGAACGGTGGTTATTGTATGGGTTTTGGCTTCCAGTGAGATGAAAAAGAATTGGTGGGTTTTAAGGAGAGAAGCGACATGATCTTTCTATTGAAGCTAATGTGATTTGAATACTCTGGGCTGGGGGTGGGGGTGTTTGCAAGGGTAAAAGCAGAGAGACCGACTGAGGCTACTGCAGTGACCCAGCTGAGAGATGATGGTGCCTGAGACCATAAGTGAGGGATGTGATGAGAAATGATGGAATTCTAGTTATATGTTGTTGTGAAATTAAATATGGGATAAGAGACAAAAAAAGGGGTGTCAGGGAAGACTCCACAATTTTCAGCTTGAACAACTGAGTGGAGGTGCCTTTGCTGAGATGAGGCGGGTGTGGATTGTGGAGGGACCGATTGGAGGCAGCACTAGGAGCTCAGTTTTAAACACATTAAATTTGAGATTCTTCTTTAGACATCTAAGCAGAAAGGTCATGTAGGCAGAGTCTGGACTTCAGTGGGCGGTCAGGATTCAAAAGGCAAATTTGGAGTCATTAGCATTGAACTGTTGTTCAAAGTCATAAGAAGGATTGAGGCCACCAAGGGAGTGAGAAGAGTGGTCTGGGGCCTCTCCTGGTCCCATAGAGTCAGCAGGGCAGACTGAGGAACAGACAGGAAGGTGTAAGTCGTAATACTCTAGACACTGAGGGAAGCAGTAGTAACCCACCTTGTCAGATGCTGCAGATGGGTTAGGTAAGATGCCAGCCGAAAATTGATCAGAAGATTTAGCGGTGAGGAGGATGTTAGTGATCTTGGCGAGTGGTTTCGGTGAAATGGTAGAGACAAAAGCCAGGGTGGAGCAGATTCCAGGGAGAATTGGAGGAACTGGATTGAAGAGTAAGTTACAGACAGACTCTCTTTTGAGTAACTTGTGAAGTCCAGAAGAGTCAAGGAAAGTTTTGGTTTTGGTTTTTTAAGATGAGAGAAATTACATGTTTCTCCCAATGCATGTGTTAGAGAGATTTCATGGCTTACCAGATTTATGATATTTGAGACCACTGCCTGCTGTGTTAGGTGTGGAGGTGTAGTGCTTCCCTCCTAAGATGATTTCATAGAATTGTGTTGTGGAAGAGGCGGAGGGGTGGGAGGGGTCGGGGGAGAGAGAGAGAGAGAGAGAGAGAGAGAGAGAATGTAGAGGTTGGCACTGAGTATGTTAAAGGTGGCTTTTGCAATTGTTATGAAATTTGGCTGCTGCTTGCTCAGTGTCTACATTCACATTCCGGGAATTAAAAATTTTAAGGTAACAAATGTTAAGACTAGTTCTCCTCAACTGAAAATGTTGAAAAAGCTGATGTTTGGTGTGTAATTCCTTTTCCTTACTTTTGAGGAAGTTATTGAAACATTTGAAGACGTTGAGGCAGAGACAATACCCAAGGTCACACAAAATGAAATATTGCCAGAATACCTGGATTTTAGATCTGATTTCCTAGCTCTGTGGAACACTTAATCCCTCTGTGTTCAGTTCCAGCAGGTATAAAACGAGGATAATATTTGCTCTACCTGCCATAGGAGGTTTTTATGAGGATCAGATGAACTGGTAGGTGAAGGGGCTTAGTCAACTATAAAGCATTGTATTATATAAATAGGAAGTAATGATGTTAAAACTAAATTATACTTGAGGATTTTGTGATAGCATGTGAAATAACTGGAGAAAGTATAACGTAACAAAACCTGGGCTGAGAATATTTGTAATACATAATCTTACTAATAGAACTGCAAGAATTTGCTTTTTGCCTACGTCAGACTTTGTTAATACACCACAGAATCGATCGTGTTTGGGTGATCTCAGAGTTCTGCGGTCAAGCCACAGCTGAGGTCCAAGCAATCAATCAGTTCATCTTCTAGGAGTCTCAAAGTTACTCAACTGGCTATTTTGGTACTTTAATGTAATGTTATCTTGCTGTTACTATGTGGAAGAGCCACTCTCTTAATAGAAAATATTCACGTTCTGATGATAAATTTTCTATCAGACTTTGAAAGCATTTCTATATTTGATACTTGGAGTTGAATTATAGTCATGCTTCATTTTTGTATTATCATCATACTTTATGCTGTGAAAAATTGAGAAATTAAAAATGAGTAGCCAAGATCACTTCCCTTAATGGTGATGTGAAGAGGTGATTCTCTTTCTGAATAAAACAAGCGTAAAACTGGGCGAGATTGTCCAAAATGGTCGTTTCTGGGCCCTGGAAACCTACCAAAAAGGCAGATGATAAATTGAGAAGTGTTATTGATACACTGAATCTTTGGATATGAAGAATAGGGGTTGTGGCCTTCTCGCATGGGGGGCTTCTTCTGTCTCCTTGCCCACTATCTCAGTATTGTCGAGCTGCTGTTTTATCAGACATGAGAGACTCAATTTGAAGTGTGGGTAAAGATTGCGGTTAAGAAATCACAGCGTTCAGCTGGGCACAGTGGCTCATGCCTGTAATCCCAGCACTTTGGGAGGCTGAGGTGGGTGGATCACAAGGTCAGGAGATCAAGACCATCCTGGCTAACACAGTGAAACCCCGTCTCTACTAAAAATATAAAAAATTAGCCGGGCATGGTGGCGGGCACCTGTAGTCCCAGCTACTCAGGAGCCTGAGGCAGGAGGATGGCGTGAACCCGGGAGGCAGAGCTTGCAGTGAGCCGAGATCATGCCGCTACACTCCAGCCTGGGCGACAGAGCGAGACTCCGTCTCAAAAAAAAAAAAAAAAAAAAAAAGAGAAATCACAGCGTTGCTGGCTGAAAGTGGCATAATCAGTTAATAATGAAAAACCCACAGCTTTGCTACTTTGAGTTTGAAGTTTGCTAGTTTGAGGCCACCCATCCAGAAATTTAACAAGGAGATCCTAGAAATGAGAGACCTATACAGGGCTAACGTGGCTCTCCAGCCATCTGTAGCAGACAGCTAAACTTTGCATGCCCAGGGGATACTCAGTAGAGCCCAGCAAAAAGTGAAAGCCAGAAGAGACTTGAGATCTGGATACAACCTTGAACGCTGCCTTCCATGCACAGACTGTTGGATCCGCAGACGGTGGAAGCCTTACCGGTGCAAGGTGGCTGGGCTCAATCTCTGCCCAAATCCACTGGCTGACCACTAAACTAAGCAGCCACTCACTCGTTAGGGAAATGCAAATTAAAGCCATAATAACAACCACCAGAATGGCTAAAATTAAGAAGATTGACAATCCAAGTGTTGACAAGGATATGCGGAAACCAGAATCCTCTCATATTGCTGGTGGGAATATAAAACAGTATGGCCATGATGGAAAACAGTCTGGCAGTTTCTTAAAAAGTTCAGCATACACTTAATGTGTAACTCAGCAATTCTGTTTCCAAGTATGCTAGTATGCTGTCAGGAAAAATGTCAGCATGTGTCCAGGCCAAGTTGGTATACAATGTTCACAGTGTCACCCAGCAAGCAAGCAATGGGCCTGCTGCCCAAGGCACATAGAGGCCAATACCATGGCGCTGGCTTTTGAGGAAAAAGAAGCTTTATCATGACTGGGCTGGCAAGGAGCCAGGAAGAAGCACCCAAATCTGCCTCTTGGAGCTGGTAGTTGGGTAGAGTTTTATAGCCATAGGGTGATAGGATGTGATACAATTGGATCTTCTAATGAAGTGGTGCTGGGGGTGTTTTCTGACTGACTTCTGCCATGAGGCTGTGCCAGAGCTCGATCTGATTGGATTCTGGATCCTGTCATGCCATAACCACTTTTTTTTTTTTTTTTTTGAGATGGAGTCTCACTGTTGTCGCCCAGACTGGAGTGCAGTGGCGTGATCTCAGCTCACTGCAACCTCTGCCTCCTCCCAAGTAGCTGGGATTACAGGTGCCTGCCACCATGCCCAGTATCTGTGTTTTTAGGAAAGATGGGGTTGTGCCATGTTGGCCAGGCTGGTCTCGAACTCATGACCTCAGGTGATCTGCCCGCCTCAGCCTCCCAAAGTTCTGGGATTACAGGCATGAGCCACCACACCTGGCCTCCACTTCTTAATTCAATCCCCTCTCCTTGGTTGGAACATTTAGGTTGTCCCTAGTTGCATACTTGGTTCATCTGGACATGCTTAGGTTACATGATGTTCAACCTGGGGGCCCATGGCAACTGAAAAACAACTCACAACTTTGTTACAGAAGAGAGGAACCAAACTGGTCTGATGTGGTTAGAACAGCAGCTTTAGCTGTGATTGAAAATTGAAACTAATGTATGTGTCTGTCAGCAGATGAATGGATAAGCAAATTGTGGTTTATCTGTAGAGTGGAATAATACTCAGTAATGAAAAGGAATGGACTGTTGGTAGGTACAGTGACATGTATGCATTGCAAAATAATAGTATGCTATGTGAAAGAAGCCAGACACCTTTCCCTACAAAATAGCATACTGATTCCATTTAGGTGAAATTCTAGAAAATGCAAGCTAATCTGTAGTGACAGTAGATCAGTGCCTGCAGATCAGAGGATGGCTTGGGAGAGGAGGGAGAAAGGGATTCCAAAGGAAAGAGCACAATGAAACATTTGGGGGTGATGTATATATTCATTATTTGATTATGCATGATGATTTCATGGGTGTATACGTATGTCAAAACTCATCAAATTGTATATTTAAATATGTGCAATTTATTGTATATCAACAGTAACTCAGTAAAGTTGTAAAAACTATGCCCATTCAAAAAGCAAACAGATGTTCATACTATTCACAGTAGACAAAAACTGGAAACAATCCAAATCCATCAACTGGTGAATAGATAAACAAAATTTGGTATGTCCATATCAGCCATGAAAAGGAATAAAATTCTGATTCATGGCACAGGTACATACTACAATATGGTTGAAGCTCAGAAACATTATACCAAGTGAAAGGGCTCTGTATTGTATGATACCATGATATGAAACTTTTACAACAGGCAAACCTTAGATCAGATCAGTGCTTTGCCTGGGTGTGGGGTGGCAGCATGGAGATTGGTTTTAAACAGGCACAGCAGAACAGTTTGGGTGATGGAAATGTTCCTGGTGATAGTTGTGTATAAATTGTATGAAAATGTGTGGAATTGTATGCTTAAAATGGATAATTTTCATGACATGGAAATTATACCTCAAGAAAGCCACTAAATGTGGGTGGCCATTCAGAATTTCAAATTCGCTTTAAGATGACCATTCAGGCTGGGCGCGGTGGCTCATTCCTGTAATCCCAGCACTTTGGGAGGCCATGGTGGGCAGATCACGAGGTCAGGAGATCGAGACCATCTTGGCTAACACAGTGAAACCCTGTCCCTACTAAAAGTACAAAAAAGTAGACGAGCGTGGTGGCGGGCGTAGTGGCAGGCGCCTGTAGAGGCAGGAGAATGGCGTGAGCCCAGAAGGCTGAGCTTGCAGTGAGCTGAGATCACACCACTGCACTCCAGCCTGGGTAACAGAGTGAGACTCCATCTCAAAAAAAAACAAAAAACAAAAAAACGCAAAAAACAAAAAATGATGGCCATTCAAGGACTTGAACTATAGTACTGATTTCATTGTAACATATTGCTTTGGAATACTTTGGTGAGGTTCACTGAATTTATATTCTATGCCAAATGCTTTTTGGATTCTGATTGTAAATTAGTTATTTGTTAATTAGTTAAATTGTAAAATAATTTAAATTAAATTGTAAAAGAGTTGGTTTTCCCAGAATTTAGTGACCAGGAATAGCTGTATTTCCCTTGCATATGATTTGTCAAATGATTGGTTTTATGTTAAATAGTTATTAACACCCCCCTCCCCACTGGAAAACATGTTTTTTGGATTAATATTCTATTTGTGTAAAGTAGTTAAAATTTATGGTGGTGGGTTATCCTTCACTTTTTAAATTAATTAATTAATTAATTTTTATTTTTTTGAGACAAGTTTCACTCTTGTTGCCCAGGTAAAGTACAATGGCGCAAGCTCAGCTCACCGCAACCTCTGCCTCCCACGTTCAAGCGATTCTCCTGCCTCAGCCTCGCGAGTAGCTGGGATTACAGGCATGTGCCACCACGCCTGGCTAATTTTGTGTTTTTAGTAGAGACAGGGTTTCTCCGTGTTGGTCAGGCTGATCTCAAACTCCTAACCTCAGGTGATTTCCCCACCTCGGCCTCCCAAAGTGCTGGGATTACAGGCGTGAGCCACTGTGCTCGCCTATTTTATTTTTTGAGACAGAGTCTCGCTCTGTTGCCCAGGCTGGATGGAGTACAGTGGCGTGATCTCAGCCCACTGCAACCTCCGCCTCCCAGGTTCAAGTGATTCCCCTGCCTTAGCCTCCCAAGTAGCTGGGACTATAGGCATGCACCACCGTGCCCGGCAATTTTTTTTTTTTTTTTGATTTTTAGTAGAGATGGGGTTTCACCATGTCAGCCAGGCTTGTCTCGAACTCCTGACCTCAAATGAGCTGCCCTCCTCGGCCTCCCAAAGTGCTGGAATTGTAGGTGTGAGCCACCATGCCTGGCCCTATCCTTCACCTTTTAGTTCTTCAGGAAGGAAATTGATGGTGGCTTAATACCTTTGCTTCTAGGCCTGGGTGTCCACCCACCTGACCCCAACTGCCGTATATGTAGAGATAGGGGGTAATCGGAGCATAAGATCCTTGCAGTGGTTGGGGAAGTGAAGCAGAGAGACACCCTCTTGGAGCACTTCCCAGCTGGGTCTAGCCATTTTTCTGCACCAGACCAGGAATCAGTTATCTCTGGGGTTAGCGACCTCACACCTTTGCCCCGAATCCCTCCATATATAGGAGATTGAATTTTACTTACTTGGGTCAAAGTGGGCGTTTTTTAGTTAGACATTTACCTAATTTTAATGAACATGCAATGACCCTAGGACATCCTGCCCATGATTCTGCCCAAGTTTATGCAAACAGAAAAAATTTATTTTGGAAAAAATAATTCTTAAACTGAAATTCATTAAGCCATTTTTCCAAATAAAGTACCAACTAGTTAACCAACTTGTACTTTTTCTCTTTTTCCTTCCCTCAAAAGCAAATCCCTTATTCAACAAAAATTTGTGGAACACTCATATGTTTCAGGCACCCTGAAGATAAAGACACACCCACCTGCAAGGATAAAAGAAGCATAGTGGGGAGGCGGGGTGGGGCTGGTGTCCAACCTGCTTCAAAAGGGAGGAGGAACATCCACAGAGAGGGGCTGGGGAAGGCCTTGCAGGAGGGCATGGAAGAGCCAGGTTCAGAGGGATGAATAGGACTTGGCTGTTATCCAGGTTGCAAGATGTTGGTAAGGACTTGATCTAAAGCTGTGGCATTGGGATTAAAGAAGAGAGGGATCGAGTCAAGAGATTCAGTGACTGGGAGTTATATGCCCTTTTGACTGGCAGGATAGGGAGAATATAGGAGAAAAAGGAGTCAAGGATTAGTTCAGCTTTTGCCTTGACCTCAGCAAGTGGTGGGGAATTCACTGAGCTGAGGAATACAAAATACTCAGAGGTTGTATCTGTTTGTTTTGCTTATTGATTTAGGAGACCAGGAATTCACTTTGGAGGTTTGATCAGGGGAATGCAGCCTACGTTTGATTGGACTTTAAAGCTGATCCTCTTTGCTCCATGGCCCAGCTCTGGGGGGGACACACATGCTGCATCAGGCAGAAAGGGGCAGCTAGCGAGGTCTTGGCCAACTGTGGGTGGGCAGCATCATGAGCTGTAGTCTGTCTCACTTGTACAGGTGGAATCCCCATGGGACACCGGGGCATTTCCAGAGTGGAAGAATTCTTGCAGGTGAAAATGTGTCACATTGAAGAATTTAGTAGTTCCTTTTGATAATTATTTTTCCTACTTGTTCTCTTCCCTTCTTTCCTCTGTATTTTTACCATTTATGGGAGTACATCCTTATATTTCTGTGGTACAAGGAAGATAAAAAGGGTCAACTTTATAAAAGACTAACCAGTCCTTGACTTGTATTAGCTCATTTAACTGTTAAAACCTGTAAAAGAGGTACTTTTCATCATATAAATTCATGATGAAGATAAATAAAATAGGTGTTTGGGAATCAGCAGGTTTTGAAATTTTATGACATGCCATTAACACAAAGCATACATTCTTGTTTTTTTTTTTCTGAGACGGAGTCTTGCCCTGTCGCCCAGGCTGGAGTGCAGTGGCACAATCTCGGCTCACTGCAAACTCCACCTCCTGGGTTCAAGCGATTCTCCTGCCTCAGCCTTCTGAGTAGCTGGGATTACAGTCATGTGCCACCACACTCGGTTAATTTTGGTATTTTTAGTAGAGATAGGGTTTCACATGTTGACCAGGCTGGTCTCAAACTCCTGACCTCAGGTGATCCACCCGCCTTGGCCTTCCAAAGTGCTGGGATTACAGGCATGAGCCGCCGCGCCCAGCCACATAAATTCTTTTATTCAGATCCATTGACATTAACATGTAAATAAGGATGACAGTTTATTGTTTTGGAAATTCTAATTACTTGTCTTGTCCTTCAGAGAAGCGCTTTTGGTTACAAGTGGGTCCATAACACACAAAATTCTGTTTACGGCCGAGCGCAGTGGCTCACGCCTGTAATCCCAGGACTTTGAGAGGTCAAGGTGGGCAGATGACCTGAGGTCAGGAGTTCCAGACTAGCCTGGCCAATGTGGTGAAACCGTGTCTCTACTAAAAACACAAAAATTAGGTGGGTTTGGTGTGCGCCCATAATCCCAGCTACTCGGGAGGCTGAGGCAGGAGAATAGCCTGAACCTGGGAGGCAGAAGTTGTAGTGAGCCAAGATCGCGCCACTGCACTCCAGCCTGGGCAACGGAGCAAGATTCTCAGAAAAAAAGAAAAAAAAAATTACATATGTTTTGATAATATTGAAAAATAAATGTGGAAAATGATTCTCCTTAGGACAATTTATGCCCATTATTCACTTTGCTGTTTTGTTAATGATCACGAATATATTAAACTGAAAATACTAGCTAAGCAGCTGCTTTGAAACTACATCAAAACAGTAGAAGTTTAAAATTAGATTCTTCTTATTGCATTAAATGCATCTTTCAGTAATATGTGGTTGCTACTTGCTTTACATGTATTCTTGGAAATTTGGTAACAAAAAGAACACGGTATATAGATGCTGTAGGTCATGAGGTGTGGTGCAAAGTGCATGGCCTTGGGATAGGGATATCAGACATCTGAGCTGAATCTCAGTCCTCTGGTTGTGATGCCTCGAGGAAGTAAGTTGCTGGACCTCAGTTGTGCTGTTTCCTGGTCTATAAAATGAAGACAATAAAGAACCTGCTTCAGTGCTTTCAATTCAAAGAATTTCTTGGGCTTGAGTGCTAGAGTAAACAGGCAGTTTCCCTTTGTACCACAAGAGGGAGTGCCTGTATAGATGTTAACCTGAGCTGAGGTTTGGATTTCTTTCTAAAATGTCGCTGAAAATTTAGGAATAAACGGATTACTGGGAAAACGTTAAAGAAAAAGGTTTTTTGACAGTGTCAGGAGAAAGAGGAACTCGAAACACATAATGGGTTAACAGGGAGGGATTACGTATAAAATTCCTTTAAGGTATGAAAAGCTTTGTTAACAGAGAGTGTTACATATTTCATTCCCAGTCAACAATCCTTTATTAGTCAATGTCTGACCATGTTGATATATTTGTTATGTTTTCCTTCTCTTTTGTAACCGTATTATAAATTTTTTATATTAAACAAATATAGAACTTAAAATTTAGTTTCTTAGTAGTAGTCCTGAATAAGTAACGTTGGTTGAAGTTGAATTGTTTGTGCTCAGTGCCTTGGATATGTACAAAACCTGTTTGCTTCAAATTAGTGAGTTAGAAAATATTTTAATCTTTTCATCCTGCTCCCCTCCCACATACTTTTTTTCCCTCTTATTTTGAGCTTCTAGATCCTTTTATTCGTGATGTGTTGCTGTCATACATAGCTCACATTGGGTGGGAACAGAGAAAAACATTGTTTCCGTGGCCCAACCCTAGGGACATGGAACTCATTTTATTATACAGTGAAATTTTAAAATTTGAAACCAAGACCAGATCTCAACAAACAGAGTGGAATTGACAATTGTGGAATTATCTAACAAATTTAGGGAAAAATCCAGTTGTATCTCAGTTTTGTGAATGTGTCCTTCAATTTACAATTTTCAGGTAATCTATTTTAGTAGTATTTGTATTATACATAAAGCACATTGTTTTATAGAACTGTAATTATACCATAATACTTTTTGTATTGGGAAATGTTGAGAATTTAGAAAGAACAATCCTAGGCATTTCCTTTTGCTCTGTATCCTTCTGTTTAGAACTTTTCCCTGTGGTTTGTTCCTGGCAATTAAACACTGTTCAAATTCAGAGTCAGACTGCCCTGGCTCAAATCATGGCACCACGATGTGTGAAACTTGACAAAGTCAAAGTTATCACTATAATTTCACTCTCAGTCACTTGAAATCCACTAATTTCTTGAGCAGAAGAAAGGGAAGTGGAATTACTGTAGAAATTATGCATAATTTTATATTATCTCTGTAGCAGCCTGTTTAAAGTGATCATTGCTAGTACACGGTATAGAATTACAAACTTGTAAATACTTCTCAAGATTGCCACATTAAAAAAAAAAAAGCAAGCAAAAAGAACTCTGTAGCCCTGTTTTTTTTTTTTTTTTAATTTCCAACAGGAAATTTGTTCTTGTTTCAAAATGTGGGAACACCCATTATTCTCTGTTGGCCACATGAATGTCATCCATTTGTTTATTGCAGCAGAAAAAAAGTGAAGAATGGTTGATACAAGGGCAAGCTGTTCCTTTTAGGTTACTTTAAAAAGTCATGGAATTATTTCGGATATACAAAGGGAGCATAAGGAATATTCTAACCGATATGTATGTATACAGTGTCCAGTATAAGAATGAAAATGTAATGTAGTTATTAAAACATTGTGTATGTGCTTCCACAAGCCTGTCCTCCTTTCTACCTTCCAGAAGTAACTTCTCTCTTGAATTTGGTGTTCATCATTCTGGTGCATGCTTTTACAATTTTACAAAATACACATGCATTCCCAAACATAAATAATACTGTTTCACAACATAAATTGTATTATGGTACATGTTTTAAAACAGGATATACATTGTGTCTGTTGCAAGTCAGGTTCCAAGGGAAATGGAACTCTGAGAAGATTAAGGCCAGGCGCCATAAGTGCCTCATGCCTGTGATTCCAGCACTTTGGGAGGCCCAGGCGGGCGGATCACTTGAGGTCAGGAGTTTTCAGAACAGCCTGGCCAACATGGTGAAACCCCATCTCTACTGAGATACAAAAAATTAGCCAGAGGTGGTGGTGTGTGCCTGTAATCCCAGCTACTCAGGAGGCTGAGGCAGGAGAGTCGCTTGAACCTGAGAGGTGGAAGATGCAGTGAGCTGAGATCGAGCCACTGCACTCCAGCCTGGGTGACAAAGCAAAACTCTGTACCCCCCCCCCCAAAAAAAAAAAAACAAAAGAAAAGAAAAGAAGATTAACATGTAGGAAGTTGTTAAGGAGATTTTAGGATTAACACTTGTGAAATAGGAGGAAGCACAACTGGGCCGAGGGAGGAATTGGGCTGCGATGCTATCACAACATAGGCCTCAGCTGATCCCAAAGGGAATGCTGAAGGTGGGGTAGCCCTTGAGGATGGTACCAAGCTGGGGTGAGGGGCCAGGCCTTGGTAGCTTCACATTCACCAGTTATGGGAAGAAAACTATCCCTGAAGAAGGGATGAGACCTTGGTGAGGTGCCTCTTTCAACTGAGGGCTGTTAACTTGCAACACTCCTAGAAACTGGGGGATAAGCTCTTTAGTCCTAAAGAGAGACCAGCAGCCGTCTCAGTATTCACTACAGTCTATATTGTATACATTGTCTGAGCCTGCCCTTTTTACTGTATGTTTTTGGAATTTACTTATATTAATATTTGTAGTTCTAGTTCATTTGATTGTTTTATGGTATTCAGTTTTTAAAATATGTCACAATTTTAAAATGTATTTTCCTATTGAGAGACTTAAGTTTTTGCAGTTTTTCACTATTAAAATATGTGGCTATATGAATTCATTTATATTTCTCCTTAGTGCACATACCAGAGTTCATCTGGGGTATACAACCAGAAAATTACCAGGTCTTAGGGTATGCACAATTTCAAATTTAATAACTAGAATGAAATTACTCTCTGGAGTGGTTGTATCTCACCCCATGCCTTCATAATCACTTGGCATTCTCAGGTCCTAATTCTACCAAATTTGATGGGTGTGAAATAGTGTGTCGTTATAGTTGTATTAGAATTTGGTTGATAACTAGTGAGTAGTATCTCATTGTCGTTTTATTAGAATTTGGTTGATAACTAGGGAGATTGAGAATTTATGTGTTTATTTAGCTATTTGGGTTTCTTCTGTGAAGTGCATTTTCTAATCATGTGATTTTTCTGTTGATTTCTTTTTCTTACTGATTTGTAGGCAATCTTTATATATTCTTCATATCAATTCTTTGTGGTCTATATGAGTGAAAATATTTTCTCCTGGTTTAGGGCTTGATTGTTAACTTTTAAAATAATGCCATTTGTTGAATAGGAGTTTCCTTGTAATGTAATCCTTCCTTTGGGCATTGTTTCTGGGTGTATTATTTTAGAAATTCTCCCTTAGGCTGAGGTCATAGAAAATATCCTCTGTTAAAAGTTTTAAAGTTTTGCTTTTCACAATTTCACCTGCTGTCCATCTAAAATAGTTTTGTGTACAGCATGAGGTATAGTTGCTAATTTTGTTTTTCTCATGGATGACCTGTTGTCTTAGCACCATGTAATAGCCTGTGCCTCCCTTCTCCAACAATGTGCAGTGCCATTCTGTCCTACCAACTTTCTGTCTATGTAGATCTACGTCTTTTTGTGTGTAGGGGTGGTGGGGGTGGGGTGGTGGCGGTTATTTAGTTCCACTGGTATATTTCTTTTTTCTTGCCCCACTTTCATGCCACCTTTTTTTTTTTTTTTTTTTTTTTCTGAGACGGAGTCTCACCTTGTCACCCAGGCTGGAATGCAGTGGCACAATCTCAGCTCACTGCAACCTCCGCCTCCCAGATTCAAGCGATTCTCATGCCTCAGCCTCCTGAGTAGCTGGGATTACAGGAGTGCGCACCACATCCACCTGAGTTTTTGTATTTTCAGTAGAGATGGGGTTTCACCATGTTGACCAGGCTAGTCTCGAACTCCTGACCTCAAGTGATCCACCCGCCTTGGCCTCCCAAAATGCTGGGATTACGGGTATGAGCTACCATCATACTTTTAAAATGTGTCTTTATTTCTTTATTGTGTCTCAGTGTCTGGTAGTTTAAGTCTCCTTTTCTTTTTCTTCTTTAAAATCATCCCTACTCTCTGCATTTTGCTTTTCCATAGACATTTTAGAGTTCTGCTCCATGAAAAACCCTCCTTTGATTGAGGTCATGCATTAACTATATAGATTAGTTTGAAGAGTAATGATGTTCTTATGGGATAGATGTTCTGTGTATGTCTTCTTTGATACCTATATTTAGGTACACATCATTTTTATGACTTTTTCAATGCCAGTAAAGACACTTCTTCATCAACAATTTAATGACTGCATGACCATCCATTACTTAGCTAGTCAGTAGTTTATGCCCTGTTAACATTTAAATTAACATATTTCACAATGCTTGTTTCGAACTTGCATATTTCCCATCATAAAATTGTATGTAAATATTCACCTGTTTTATTCTAGTAGTGCTAGGAGTTGTATATAATTAAGTATTCGAGATGTATTTGAGTATAAAATGTGAGAAAAATATCTTTTTCCCCACACAGCCAGTTATTGAATACTTAACCCTTTGGTCTGACATTCACTTTTTGATTTTGCCATCAAGTAACCATCCATAGCGCCCATACATAGCAGGCACTCAATAAATGTTGGAATAAATGAATTTGTTTTGAGTATTTGTTTTGTTTTCAGATGTTTTATTATTTTCCACGGACACGTCTGTGGACATGCCTGTCTATTCTAGTTCTACTGCCATGCTGTTTTAATTATCAGAGCTGTATAATAAATTGTTGAGTGTGGTTGAGCATCGTTATCATTATTATTTTTTTCAGAATTTTTCTGGGCTACTTCTGCATCATTTTTCTCTCGGATAAGCGAAAATAATTTGGTAACTTTCCTGTAAAACTACTATAATTTTGACTGACACTGTGTTAATTTTCTTTCTTTCTTTTTTTTTTTTCCTTCGAGACAGAGTCTTGCTCTGTCACCCAGGCTGGAGTGCAGTAACCTATCTTGGCTCACCACAATCTCTGTCTCCCGGGTCCAAGCCATTCTCCTTCCTACCAACTAGCTGGGATTACAGGCGCCCTGTACCACGCCTGGCTAATTTTTGTTTTAGTAGAGATGGGGTTTTACCACGTTGGCCAGGCTGGTCTTGAACTTCTGACCTCAAGTGATACGCCTGCCTCGGCCTCCCAAAGTGTTTGGGATTACAGGCTTGAGCCACCATGCCTGGCCTACACTGTGTTAATTTTCTTAAAAAAAAAAAAAAAAAAAAAAAAATCCTTAAAGGCATTTGTATTTTAATTTTCTGGCCTAATGAGTGCTACATATTCATCTAGTTCATAAATTCTGGAACTTTTTAGTTAGAGCAGGTAAACCCCCAGATTTCTTTTTGGGTTAAAATTCAGTGTAATTAAAGAAATCCACTGCAGCAAATGCATTCCTGCCACATGTTTATTCTGTAAGGACAAAATGTTTTTCTATAATGAACAGCACTGCACAGGCTTTGCTGCCTCCCCCTTACAAAACAGGTCTCTCATGGTGCCACGTGTTCCCTGGCTGGACAGATTCCTGAAAATAGACACTAACTGCTGCTTGGTTGAAGAAGCCTTTTTTGTGTGTGAGCTACTTTCTCCCCCAGATATTTAAAGGAATTCTATATCCCCACTTCTCTGATTTACCTTTTTTTGTGGTGAGGAAACAGGACACAGAGCCTGCTGGTTATGCAAGGGAGATCTGTATGACTGTTTCACACCTGCCTGGATGCTGGCAGTGGTATTTGCCAAGTGAAGTCTGAAGGCTGGTTTGTCAATGTGTTTTCACAGAGCACTGAGGGCTCCCAGCCAACCTGTTTAGGCCTTGTCTTTTTTTCTTGCATAAAATTGCCTATTTTTCACTTCAGATGGGGGTGTTAGGTACTTCAGAGATGTTTGTTCTTGTCGCATGCACGCCATCTGTGGTCTACTGGCATCTGAGACAGGTTCCCAAATCGGCCAGTGTGTCTGTTGGTCAGCAGGCAGGGTGACCAGGACCCAAGCCTGTGCTTGTCCCTGTCGCTGCAGCCAAGGCTGCAGTGCACACCTGAAGGACCATACGTACCTCGGTGCTGTTGGCCTAGTTTTTAAAAATTTAAATAAACTCTTTATTTTGGAATAATTATACATTTGAAGACAAGTTCAAAGATAGTACCGAGTTTCCATATGCCCCTTACTCAGTGACTCCTGTTGCTCTTACATTATTATTTTACATTTGTCACAATTAAGGAAGAAACATTGGTACTTTACTGTTAACTAAAATCCACATTTTCTTCAGAGCTCACCCATTTTTCCGAATGTCCTTTTTCCGTTCTGCACTTAGGATATCACAGCACATTTAGCCACCATGTCTCCTAATGTCCTCCAGTCTGTGATCGTTTCTGAGATGTTTGTTTTTGATGACCTCGTCAATTTTGAGGAATACTGGGCAGGTATTTTGCAGAATGTACGTTAGTTTAGATTTTTTCATGTTTTTCTCATTATTAGACTGGGATGTAGGTTTTTGGGAGGACAATCACAGAGGTGAAGGGATATCCTTATCACATCCGTGTGAAAAGAGAATGCTATCAACATGACTTACCACTGCTCATGTTCACCTTGACCATGGAAATTTGTTTCCCTGTCTTTCCAATACTCCGTTTTGTGGAAGCAGCTCACCAAGCACTGCATAGTCTCAAGTTAAAAGTGTTATTACTTGTCTTACCTGTTGGTATCCAGTTATATTTGAAACCATACCTAATATTTTTTTGACTCTGAATATAGAGAGTTTGTGTTTAGAGCCTTAAGAATGAATAAAAATTTATTCTAAACCTAAGAAGTATTGGAAATAGTTAGTAGTATGTTGAATCTTTCTTCCACTCCTTGTACATTTGGTTTATTGTTTGTTTTGTTTGTTTGTTTGTTTTTTGAGATAGAGTCTCTCTCTCTCACCCAGGCTGGAGTGCAGTGGTATGATCTCAGCCCACTGCAGTCTCCGCCTCTCAGGTTCAAGCCATTCTCCTGCTTCAGCCTCCCAAGTAGCTGGGATTACAAGTGTGTGCCACCACGCCTGGCTAATTTTTCTAATTTTAGTAGAGATGGGGTTTCACCATGTTGGCCAGGCTGGTCTCAAACTGCTGACCTCAAGTGATCCGCCCGCCTCGGCTTCCCAAAGTGCTGGGAATGCGGGCATTAGCTACCGCGCCCTTCCTGGTTTTACTTTTAAAATCTTCATGCTCCGTAAAATACATCATCCTTCTACTGCACCAGCTACTGCATTCTGCTCATTCGCCTCCACAGATTGTGCTTCCTTCTTCTGGCATAAGAATGCCTCCTTTTTCTCCTGCTGCCAGGGAATAAAGTTTAGTATGTGAATGTTTTATCCACACTGCAGCTTACCTAATAAATACCAAAATATGTTTATTCTCATGAATCTGCTGTTATCTTTTTATGTGTAAATTAAAGATTTGTGAATTTGAATGCTCTCTGACATCATGAATAGTTGTTTGTTTTTTTGAGACGGAGTCTCGCTCTGTCACCCACACTGGAGTGCAATGGCACGATCTCAGCTCACTGCAACCTCTGCCTCCCGGGTTCAAGCAATTCTCCTGCCTCAGCCTCCCAAGTAGCTAGGACTATAGCCGCCTGCCACCACACCCAGCTACGTTTTGTATTTTTAGTAGAGCTGGGGTTTCAGCATATTAGCCAGACTGGTCTCGAATTCCTGACCTTGTGATCCACCCTCCTCGGCCTCCCAAAGTGCTGGGATTTCAGGCGGCACCCGGCCCCTAACATCGTGAGTAGTTTGACCTTCCACACACCACTTCTTGTAGAGTAGTTGAACCTCAGGTTTCAGATAGCTTGTTGTTTTCATGTTTGTGGGAGGTGAAATTCTTAATGAATTTGATCATTTTTGTCTGATTTTCTTTTCCACTCCGATAACTTTCTTTACATTTTCATTTCAAACCCATTTGCTAAAATATGGATGAAAGAAGAATATGTTACTATTTTAGATACAATAGGAATGTTCTTGAAGAGATGTATATAAATGATGTATTTGTTCATTGAATCATCATGTCACATGTTTTAGGAAACTTTCAAAAAACTGTGTGATACATTTTATGATTTTATATGACCAATTTTCAGACCCACATTTGCAGACATTTTACTTCATCCTCAGTTGCAGGCATTCCATTAAGGTGGACTGGTTAAAGTGTCTTTTCAGAACATTAGAACTTTGTGTTTCCTCTTCATGGTGTTACCATCAACTTACTTAAGAACAGTAGAACTTCCTGTTCCCTCTCTTGGTGTTACTGTAATTTATTTAAGAAAGTTGGAGTATGTTACAGTATTTTGTTTCTAAGCCAGTCTTGGGATCTAGCACCAAGGGAAAAAGTTCAAAAAATGCATTTTAACAAGTCTTTTCTCACTTCATGGTCACTTGGTATGACGACTCAAAACAAGAATAATGTTCTTAATCAACCACAGGGGAAATCCTTTCTTCAACCCTTCAATTCTACTTTTAGTCAGTCAAACAATTCTTAATTTCATGCGGGGGATTCCCACACGTTCTGTAAGTTTCTTTTAACGTTTCAGATATGTGTAGAATGTAGGATATGATTGCATTCGTCTTATATCTCAGTGGTGTGAGGTCTGTTCAGTGTCCCGCTACTTTGTTTTAATATTACTCATTCTTTTTTCTAAGTATGGATGTGTAAGAAGGAGCATGATAAAATGAAATCTAAAACTTAATTGATTTGTTCTCAGGTTAAAGGCCTATTAAATGTAAGATCTTTGGATATATTCTGGGTCTTTTTTTTTTTTAAATGCAGCAAGTAAAGAAAATTCTACAGAGCTTTGGACGCAAGGCTCCTCCTTACCTGCCTTTTACTAAACTCACCGTGTCCTCCCTGGTTAGCTGTAGGCTCTCGCATGCTTCAAGCTCAGTAGTCAGGGTGTATTTTTACTGCTCAGATCTGATAGGTGTTGAGGCCAGTTTCTAAGGCTTTGAAATGACCTTCAAAAAGATGATAAATGTTGAGCCCCTTTTGGAAAAATATACTGAGATAAAGAACTGTGATAAATCAAATTATAAGGTAGATCATCTTGTAGTTAGTACTCTATAGGAAAGTTAGTTAGGCCAGGCGTAGTGGCTCACACCTGTCATCCCAGCACTTTGGGAGGCTGAGGCAGGTGGATCACCTGAGAGGTCAGGAGTTTGAGACCAGCCTGACCAACATGGAGAAACCCCGTCTCTACTAAAAATACAAAAAAATTAGCCAGGCGTGGTGGCGCATGCCTGTAATCCCAGCTACTCGGGAGGCTGAGGCAGGAGAATGTCTTGAACCCAGGAGGCGGAGGTTGCGGTGAGCCGAGATTGCGCCACTGCACTCTAGCCTGGGCAACAAGAGCAAAATTCAGTCTCCAAAAAAAAAAAAGAGTTAAAGAACATCTGTGGGGACCACCTATGTTGTTCTGGGACTTTCTAGTGTTTGTGTAGGAGAATACCACGGTTTCTGTGGGGACAGGTGGTTCCCATTTCAGTGTGTTCCGTCACCCTCCTCTGTCCCTCTAAGAACATGGGAAAAGCCTCAGTGGTAGACAGGAACCTGCCATCAGTCCTTCCACTCTGAAGCACCCTTGCAGATGCACCAGATGGAAGTTGTGTTAAATGAGAAGAAAACTAGTAACCTGTATACAGACAGCAAAGTCCCTGGACATTCCCTTTGTCCTCCAGCACCAGGTCCAGTCCTCAGGGGAAGTTTTTTCTTACTGAGAGTATTCCCAGAGATCTGAAAGGCCAGGGGGAAATTGGAGGGGAACAGAGACTGTCTTTCTCTTAAGGCATTTAAAAGTCATCCAGGGCTGGTCGAAGTAGCTCCCATTTGTAATCCCAGCACTTTGAGAGGCTGAGGCAGGAGGATCATTTGAGACCAGACTAGGCAACAGATTGAAACACTGCTTGTATGACAAAAGAATTGGCTGGGTGCGGTAGTGCATGCCTGTAGTCCCAGCTACTTAGGAGGCCAAGGTGAGAGCATTGCTTGAGTCTCAGAGGTTAACAGAGCGAGACTCTAGTCTCAAAAAAATAAAAATAAATAAATAAAAGTCCTCCCATCCAAAAGCCAACAAACAACAATAGTAAAACAATTTTTCCTGAATATTCCTGGTGTCAGCCTTGGTGGGTGCTCGCTGTAGGAGGTTGCTGAGTATTCGAAGGCCCAAGGAGGCAAGAGACCAAAAAGCGTCCTGAGAAGACTGCAAGGCAAAAGGACCTGCTTAAGGTTAGGTAGCATTTGTTAAAACTTTTCAGACAGTTTAATTTTGAGCATGTGCCAACAGTTTATTTTAGCTTTGCAATGCAAGGAGAAAGTCCTGCAGTAGGCACATTCAACGATTCACTCTTGGTAGGGACATTAAGGGAAGAAAGTGATTAAATATCATCATTGAAACGAATGTCTGGTTAAAAAACTCTACACTGTGGTAGCTGACAGTCAGCCGGGTAGATGGTAATGAGTTGCCCAGAGCAAGTCTTAATTTCCTTAAAGTTCATTTAGGAAATTGCATTAGATAAAAAGCAAGCTTCCCCCCCACCCCCCCACCCCCGATCCCCCCTCACCCCACCCCCCACCCCCCGCCCAAGAATGCTGTTCATTTCTTCCTAGTAGGATATTGTGAATTTTATAGCAGGCCACTTGATTCTGTTCCAGACTGGGTACGGAACAGTTTTTCTTTGACAATTTTGAGATTACAGTGGAATGCAGTCAAGTTTTCAAGGGCATACCTGGTGAAGAGCTTTCTAAACTAAGCTGAGAGGAACTTGGGTTTTCATCCTGAAGGCAGTATAGAAGCCAGGGAGGGAATTTATTTAAGTGAAGGAAAATCTTGACCATCCTTGTGGGGAGTGGATTAGCTACAGTGTGAGGTTGGAGCAGTGGGGATAGTAGTTAGCAGAAAATTTTAGTTATCCTGGGGAGAAATGATGAGGGCCTTGAGGTTCTTTTTGTTGTTGTTTGCTTGTTTTTTTGAGATGGAGTCTTGCTTTGTCACCTAAGCTTGATTGAGTGCAGTGGCGCAATCTCGACTCACTACAACCTCCGCCTCCTGGGTTCAAGCAATTCTGCTGCCTCAGCCTCCCAAATAGCAGGGATTACAGGCACATCTCACCATGCCTGGCTAATTTTTGTATTTTTAGTAGAGATGGTATTTCACCTTATTGGCCAGGCTGGTCTCAAAGTCCTGACCTCAAGTGATCTGACCACTTTGGCCTCCCAAAGTGTTGGGATTACAGGCAAGAGCCACACCATGCCCGGCCTGAGAGCCTTGAGTTCTGATCTCTCTTTTCCTCTCCTACCCAAACTCCTCTACCCTGAGGCAGAAGCATAGCTGGGGGATGGAGGTGGAAATATGTTGTTGCTTTTCCTCCAGAAGAGTTGGTTCAAAATTTATAAATTTAAAGTAAATGATGGTAAGATCATGATGCAAGGATGTTAGAGGAAGCAGCCAGACTTTGAGATCAGGGCTGAGAGAAAGTAATCAAAGGCCTTCTGCTGAGTGTACTCTGCCTCCAGCCACTGGGCCCACTTGCCCCACTTGCCCCACCTCTGTCTTCCCCAGGCGCTGCTCACGTCTCTAGCCTCAGGCACTGCTTCAGAACCACAGTACCATCTGGCCTGGGTGTTCTGGCTGTTCTCAGTATTTCTGCTGTCATTTGCTGGAATTATGCAACACTCGGTCCTTCCTCTGAGGGCTGCCAGATGAGCCTACTTCAGTGCATCTGCTGTGGTTAAAACAGAACCTTCTGAGATGCGTTTATGCTAAGTTGCGTACATATTTGTGTATGGTGATCAGCCCTGTTTACTTGGCATACAGCAAAATAGATCTATGTTTTCTTGCCACTGTTCAATGATGATGTCATGTCATTCTGGGCAGGGGTGGAGCTAGGTTGTAAGAAAGGACAGGGAACCAGAGCTGGTGGCAGAGCTAGGGGTGGTTTCTGCAGTGGTTGGGGGGTTGCATCCCCTCTGACATTATTTTACTTTGGTGTCTCCATGGTCTGCTTTCCCAGGTTCTTTATTGTCTTTCATTATAATGTTTAATGACTACCATGTTAACATATTACCATAAAAATAACACTCCACAATTACCTGGTAACAGATTGTGTGGGTGCATTTGAAGACATGCATTTCTCTTCTGAATTTTCTGTGAGTAGGGACTTGGCCTTTTAAACTTTTATTTCTCCAAGAAACCTGTATTCAGAAAAAATAGTTACTCACCTTTTGTGTGTGTGTTTTTTTTAACATGTCATCCAGGTTGCAAAAATATCTGGCTCTAATAATTCTGGAGGACTTAGTTTTTGGGGAGCAAAGGTAGTGAGTCAAACCTGCAAGCTGAGAAATGAGAATGCGTTTGAGTTTCATCATTCAGTCTGGAGGTTTCCTAGGCAACCACTTATGTAGTAATTAAAAGATGAGGAACTAAAAAGGTATGTGCTTGGCAATTTTAATCCTCAAATGCAATTCTTGTCAGATTGAGATCACAGAAACAACAACTTAAAATAAGTAAATTAAAAAGCCCAACATTTAATTAAAGGACACACACTGTTATTAAGGGGGTGTGTGTGTGTGTGTGTGTGTGTGTGTGGTTTATCTTTTTAATGCTCTGTCTTGGAAGAGAATGTTCATATATATGTATATATTTTGTGCTCCCTTATTTGGGAAAGCAGAAGGGAGGTTATCACTTCAAGTGATTGCTTTAGCAGTGAAGTTGATTATTATTGGTTAACATGTTTGTGTCTGAGTGTGTCACCATCGGTAGAATCTCCAGCATGTGGAGAAGAGAGCTTATTAGTCATGTTTCTTTTTTCAGTGTTCATGCTGGAGTTTATCCAGATGCTTTACTTGTTTCAGTCTACCTTAGGTTGTGCTGAAATGTCCTCTTCCGTGGCTCAGGAGAAAGCGTAGAAAGGCCATTCATGAATAGAAATGCGAGACCCTTTCAGCAAGTAGAAACAACCTCAGTTTGCTAAAGGTTTTCCTCTTAACTCTTCACACTCACCCTTTTTATATAGATTTCTACTTGGGTGACCTGAAGGATATGAGAAACATTTTTCTTCCTCTGTGAAACACTAACACTCCCAGACTTTAACATAGACTTTCATTAAATTCCATTTTAATGAAAAAGGTGGCTTTTTTTTTTTTTCATGTGTCAGTGAAAGAGGAATGTTCTACTAGTTATGTGAGACTCACTTTCTTTTTTTTTTTTTTTTGAGATGGAGATTCGCTCTTGTTGCCCAGGCTGGAGTGCAATGGCGCGATCTTGGCTCACTGCAACCTCTGCCTCCTGGGTTCAAGCAGTTCTCCTGTCTCAACCTCCCGAGTAGCTGGGATTACAGGCATGTGTCACCGCGCCTGGCTAATTTTGTATTTTTAGTAGAGACAGGGTTTCTCCATGTTGGTCAGGCTAGTCTCGAACTCCTGATCTCAGGTGATCCTCCCACCTCGGCCTCCCAAAGTGCTGGGATTACAGGTGTGAGCCACTGCGCCCAGCCTTCATTTTCAACAGTTTTAGAAATAATTACTATCTGAAAAGAACCAGAATGACAGAATCTTAGCACTGCTAGTTTTACATAGGGTGGTGTTATGGTCCTAGATAGGTGTCCCGTAGAAATGTTAAACACGGGTGAGATGTGGGAAGTGGCTGTTTTCTCCTGGAGATGGAGAGGAGCCACCTCCCCATACTGAGCATCTGTGGGCGTCATGAACGTTTGGAACTTACAGCCACAATCATCTGAATGTTTGTGGATGTCCCAGTTGTTTCCCTTCTGTTGCCATCAACTTTGGGACTTCCCTACTGCAGAATTGTAGCATATTAAGTAGGGGACCTCAGTTGTTATGGAGTTTTAATCCACATAGCAAACTCTTGTCTAGAGCTATGTCTCGGACATTTTTTTCCTTTTTCTATAGCAATAGTGAAAAATTTCTTATTCTTACAGTCCAAATATATGTAAGTGTACTTAATTCTTAAGTTTATTTTGACACTGACATTTTAGTGGTATTGATGATACAGTTCTATCTTTAATTTGATTTTGTTTTTTTTTTAATCATTAGAGATGGGGTCTCACCATGTTGCCATGGCTGGTCTTGAACTCTTGGGCTCATGCAGTCCTCCTGCCTAAACCCCCAAGGTGCTGCACCCTTAATTTTAACTTGTTTCATTTAAGTTACGTATTTGAAATGTCAGGCTGTACTTTATGAACTGCCTTAAATTACTTTTCAAACAAGATGGGTTATAAGTAAGGTGATGCTTTGGCCTATTATTTTTAATATCTACATTTTTACTTTTTTGTGAGATAAAAACTAATGGGGCTGGGCACAGTGGCTCATGTCTATAATCCTAGCACTTTGGGAGGCCCAGACAGGCAGATTGCTTGAGCCTAGGAATTCAAGACCAGCCTGGGCAACATGGTGAAACCTTTTATCTACAAAAAAAAAAAAAATTAGCTGGGCTTGGTGGTACCCACCTGTAGTCCCAGCTACAAGGGCAGCAGAGATGGGAGGATTGATAGAGTCAAAGATGTTGAGGCTTCAGTGGGCATCACTGCACTTCAGCCTGAATGACAGAGAGAGACCCTGTCTCAGAAAAAAAACAAAAAACAAAAAAAACTAATCAATTGATGCATGCATTTATTCACTATACCAGGCACTGTGGATACAGAGATTAAGACCTAGTCCCCATTTTAAAGGTGCAAACAAATCCGAAAGGAGAGACGTGAAAATGCATATCATGGTACTAACAGCAAAAGCTTCACTAGCACTTACTGTATGGAAGGCGCTGTTCTAACTACTCTCTGGGCATTAGCTCATGAGTGGATAAATAGCCTGATGAAGTTCTTCCTGTTATTTTCTCCATTTTATACATAAGTAAGGTAAGACCCAGAGAGATTAAGTGCTTGCCCAAGGTTACAAAGTTTGCTGTGGTTGACATTTGAATGTGTTAAGTGCAATAACAGAGCTATCCATAGAGTGCCGTGGCAGAACAGGGGAGCATTCAATTGGGAAAATGGAAAATAGAAGGGTGGATATCAATTAAATTTTCCCAAAGGAGACAACAAGATGATTCAGAGGAGTAGAAGAGCTAAATTTCCCCATGAAATACCTCTAGTAACATAAAAAGATGCATCATATATGAGACTGTAAGTTGAATGAGTGACAAAATATTGGAAGATCAGGAGATAGTAAAAATATGCCAGATCCCTGCATCTTTGGTACAAATGATAAAGAAATAGATTTCTAATTTTGAGGCAAAACTTTGTTTCCAGTTGGTATAAGATATAATAAACACTTGGCATTAAAAAAAATAAAAATGGCAATTTACTTACACCCTGTAAGCTTGTGGGTAAATGTGTGATCCTTTCTGAAAGTTTTAAGATAGATTTTCCATTCATTGAAGATTTTACTTGGAAAACCTGTAGAAATAGTATTTATTTTGTATAAATGCAGGGGAAAGGTTGATATGCATCTTCCAGATTAAAAATTGGCAGGAATGACCTGATTAGGTAGATTAGTTTTAACATTACAGAGATGTAACTGTTCAGAAGGTGGGATTGGTAGCACCCATTCTTGGCATGGCTGCCCTGGATCATTGCTTTTCCTCCCTTGTGTGATAGCCCTCCTCTTTGGAGCATCAGCCATGGGTAAGACCCATCGTTTTGTCCACCTTGTAACTGTGACCTACTGACTTGCCCATCACTCCCACTCGTCATTAATGACTGGCTCATTGCTTTCCAGCCTGCTTCAGCTTCATTAGACAACCCATCTGTTTCTGTGGCTGCTTGGGTTTCGGGTTTGTATTAGTCCACTGCTAATAAAGACATACCCAAGACTGGGTAATTTATAAAGAAAAGAGATTTAATTGACTCACAGTTCTGCATGGCTGGGGAGGCCTCAGGAACCTTACAATTATGGTGGAAGGCTCCTCTTCACAGGGCAGCAGGAGAGAGAATGAGTGCTGAGCGAAGGGGAAAATCCCTTACAAAACCATCAGATCTCGTGAGAACTCACTATCATGAGAACAGCATGGGGGAAACTGTCCCCATGATTCAATTACCTCCACCTGGTCCCACCCTTGACATGTGGGGATTAGTAAAATTCAAGGTGAGATTTGAGTGGAGACATAGAACAAAACCATATCAGGGCTCCTCATCATCAGTGATCTTCTCCTCAGCTGCCCCCAGACCCCCCAGTCTTTAGACCTTGTCTGCTTACAGTTCAGATCAGCAAGTCAGAAATTCTCTATTTGAGGCCAGGTACAGTGGTTCACACCAGTGATCTCAGCACTTTGGGAGACTGAGGCGGGAAGATCGCTTGAGGCCAGGAGTTAGAGACCAGTGTGGGCAACATAGTGAGACTCTGCTGCTACAAAAAATTTTTAAAAATTAGCCAGTCTGGCTGGGCAAGGTGGCTCACACCTGTAATCCCAGCACTTTGGGAGGCCGAGGCGGGTAGATAATGAGGTCAGGAGTTCGAGACCAGCCTGGCCAGCATGGTGAAACACTGTCTCTACTAAAAATACAGAAAATTAGCTGGGCATGGGGGCACACGCAGCTACTCAGGAGGCTGAGGCAGGAGAATTGCTTGAACCCAGGAGGCAGGGGTTGCAGTGAGCCGAGATCGTGCCACTGCACTCCATCCTGGGCGATAGAGTGAACTCTGTCTCAAAAATAAATAAATAATAAAATAATAATAATTAGCCAGGGCTCGTGGCAAATGCCTGTAGTTCTAACTACTCAAGAGGCTGAGGCAGGAGGATTACTTGAGCCCAAGGAATTAGAGGCTACAGTGAGCTATGATGGTGCCACCACACTCCAGCCTGGGTGACAGGATGAGGCTGTCTCTAAAAATAAATTAATAAATAAAAGAAATTTCCTATTCGCCCACTTCTTCGAGCCCATCCACCTTGCCACAAAAATTTATTCCCTACCTCTGCCTACATTAAGACCTGTAGTCTGCTGTTTACTTTACTTGGTGTTGTATCCATCAATTTCTTCTAACCTTTATTTCCCTTCTTTTTTTTGAGACAGGGTCTCACTCTGTCTCACAGGCAGGAATCTATAGCCTTGACCTTTCAAGCTAAGCTGTCCTCCCACCTCAGCCTCCTGGGTGGCTGGGATCACAGACACATGCCACCATGCCCGGCTAATTTTTTTTTTTTTTTAATTTTCTGTGGAGATAGGGTTTTGCTGTGTTGCCCGGGCTGCTCCTGAACCCCTGGGCTCAAGTGATCTGTCTGCCTCGGCCTCCCAAAGTGCTGGGATTACAGCCGTGAACCACCGCACCCGGCCTATTTTCCTTCTTATACAACTTAGAATCCAGGGTCCAGACTGTAAATCACTCTCTAGCCAAAGCCCCCCATTTCCTGATCATTTGTTCCTTTTTCTTGTACCTGGGCTGCCAAGCACTCTGGGAGAAAATCATACACCTGGGCAGATTGGTACCGGTGCACGCAAATTTCAGGCACTCACTTTGGCACTATGCAGTAATTGTACATGTTATTCTGGTTAACTGTCACTCTTAGGTTTCACGGTGACTGTTACAAGCCTAGCCCACTCTCTTCAGACTTGTGCCTGCTTCTCTTCCCCGCTTCCTCTTCACAGATGATCCAATTTTCCACTTCATAGAGCCTAGCGAGGCTGTCACACAGGAGCTACCGCACCTCCTTGCCACCACGCTTCAAAACTTAAAATATCCCCCTCTGCCCTCATCCTCACCCAGCAGCCCGTTTCTTCTGTCCTTCACGTGCAGACGTGGTGAAGGGTTTCTGCAGGTCATCTTCTTCCTTGCCTTCCCATCCACTGCACTCCTGCAGTAGGTCCCTCCATCCCACCTGCCACTGGGTCCCCACCTGGTCCTTGGCCTCCAAACCTGACAACCCCCTAGTTTTTATGTGTCTCTCACTGCCCTTTCTTTTAGTTGTCTTTGTTGATTTCATCTCTGTCAAACTCACTTCTGTCAACAGGCACGCACAGATGTCTGTTTTCTCTTTTAACTATAGCAAAACAATTTTGGGCTTCTGTTCTCCTCCTTCTGCTGGAGGGTTGGAGTCTGTTGCAGAGCGAGCGGCACCTGGCTCTTTTGTGCTGCATGAATGTGGGCACTTGCACGGGCCCTAGGACTTCTCACTATCATCTTAGTTGAATGCTGTGCCAGGCCGTATACAGTACCCACGTCTCTTAGCGCTGAGCAGTTCTACACTGTGCAGAAGTAGTACCCTAGCGTGTATTCTGCACACATGGATGGGGGGATGTTTGATTAGCATCTTTCAGATTAGAAATGGGCAGGAATTTCCCTGATAGACGGGTTTCACCATTACAGTATTCTGAAAGTGTGGTCCTCTGCAAGGCTCAGCAGTGCCTATGAGAATTATCAAGGTGCACTGAAGTGGCAGTTTTGTCCCCCTCTTTTTTTTTTTGAGACAAGGTCTTGCTCTGTCACCAAGGCTAGAGTGCAGTGGCGCAGATCATAGTCCCCTTAAGCCTTGACCTCCTGGGCTCAAATGATCTTCCTGCCTCAGCCTCCTGAGTAGCTACACCTCACCCTCCTGGGACTACAGGTGCATGACACCACACCTGCCTATTTTTGAGATTTTTTTGTAGAGACGGGGTCTCACTAAGTTGCCCAGGCTTGTCTGGAGCTCCTGTTGGCCTCCCCCTCTGCCAAGCCTCAGATCTGTTCTGTTTAATGCCTCTGCATCACTGATTCTCCTCTTCGCCGTGGAGGGGTTGCTGCCCGCTCCTCTACTGCTCCTTCAAAGGCTGCCTCTACTCATCTTGTTACTCCTCTCATTTTCTTTCCTCTTCTCTTATCTCTTCAGTTGACTTTCATGTCAAAATCTGAACGTTTAGTAGGCATAATTCATTGATTTATGTTCCTGAGCTGGGCATTTGGGGATGCAAAGATTATGAGAATGACACAGCACTGCCCTTCAGGTGACCCTAAGAGAGAAACATCTCAGCGTAGAATTCCAGGAGAATATAATAAAGACTGCTACAGTCTGTGCTGAGCATTTTATTTACGTAATTTTATATAATCTTTTTTATTTTTTTGATACGGAGTCTTGCTCAGGCTGGAGTGCAGTGATATGATCTCAGCTCACTGTAGCCTGCTTCTCGGGTTCATGCAATTCTCCTGCCTCAGCCTCCTGGGTAGCTGGGACTACCGGCACCCACCACCATGCCTGGCTAATTTTTGTATTTTTAGTAGGGATGGGGTTTCCCCATATTGGCCAGGCTGGTCTTGAACTTCTGACCTCAGGTGATCTGCCTGCCTCAGCTTCCCAAAGTATTGGGATTACAGGTGTGAGCCATCGTACCTGACCAGATAATCTTTAAAAATCTCCTAAAAACTACCGGGACTATCCTCATTTTACAGAGGGGGAAACTGAGGCTCTGAGAAGTGAAGTCGTTTGCTCAAGGTCACTTAAACAGTAAGTCACAGAGTGGGAAATGCAGTCTAGGTTTGGTGAGGCTGTAAAGCCCATGCTCTTAACTCCTGTTAGTACAAGTACAGTTTTCTGCTCTCCCACATCACCTTCTTCAAAGGGCTGATGATAAACGGAATTCACGTCCTAAGAATAGACTATTTACATGTTGAATATTAGCTTTACGTTTATAGTGAGGCATTGGAGAAGTAACTAGCTAAAAGTCATTTGTGTATTGCTGGGTTTTTTCTCCATTGGTTACGGTATGATTACTAGTAACACAGCATCCTTAGTCTGCCTGAAAATTATACTAGCCTCATTTATTTTGTAATGCATTTGTTATAACTGCGTTTCTCATTGGTAATATATTTCTAGCAAAATATTGTATTCGCCTACTGCTACCTTAAAAGCTAACTTCAAACTTAAGTCTTAAAATATTTCACAGCTTTGAAATTTTAAGTGACTTACAGCCAAAGGAGGAAAAAAGGAAGGGTTATCTATCGTGGAAGCCATGTAGGAACCACTTTATAGATCACTAAAGATAATTTAGTCCGATTTAATCTATTACACTTATCTGGAAACTAGCACCTCTGCATCCTTCTGGGGAATCTAAAATGCTTATATGCAGGGCCTGGCAATAGTGATGTGAACCTGGATTCAGTTCTTTTTGGAGCGCTTCCATTTTACATGTTCTGACCATCATAGTACTCTCTCCCACATTGACTCCTTTTGCTTCTGTAGTTTTACTGCAGACAAGGAATTCACAGTAGATGGTTCTGAGAGATGATTCTATGAGAATTATTTATTAATTGATCCAATAAGTATTTATTGAGCACTCCCACCAGCCTGACCCAGCTCTGAGTGCCGGGGATGTAGTGGGGCACAGAACAGCATTTCTGCCTGTTTGAGCTTTTGCCCTAGTGGGTACGGGGCACCCAGTAAACATGGGGTGCCATATCAGGTTATGATAAATGCTGTGAAGAGATGCAAAGCCAAGTAGAGGGATAGAGAGTTGGGTTTCACTAAGTCTCCAGACCTCTCCGAGCAGGTGACAGTTAGAGGAAGAGCGTTCCAGGCAGGGGGAGTCACACCCTGAGGTGAGACAGTGCTAGGCAGGTCAAAGGAGCACCTCTGTCAGCCCTCATGTCGCTGGAGCAGAGTGGGCAACAAGGAAAAGAGCATTTGGAAATGGAATTGGAAAGGTACCCGGGGTCAGTCCATGCAAGCCTGATGGGTCGTGGTGGGCAGTTTAGATTGGACTCCCAGTGGCAGGAGATGCCCTTCCTGGACAGAGGAAAGGTGTGTTAGGACTTTTAATAGTAAAGGGTCACTGGATGCTATGGGGGCAGTGGGGGTGTGCTGGGGACAAGAGTGGAAGTGTGGTGTGGTTCAAGTGAGCAGGGTGGTCCAGGTGGGCAGGTGGTAGCTGAGACAGGGTTAGTAGCATTGGGGGTTGGAAGAAAGGGTTAGATTGGGGACGCTGAAGATAGAGCTGGTAGAATTTGTTGATAGCTTAGTTGTAAGGTATGAAAGAAGAACTAAGGATAATTCCAAGACTTCTAGACTGAGCAGTTAGGTAAAGGGAAGTGCTGTTTACTGAGATGGGGAAAGTGAGGGATGAACAAGGTGAATAGGAGGAGATGTTATCAGGTGTTCCATGAAAAAAGGATTTCGTAGTGAAATTTGTTTTGGAAACATGGTTCTAGAGCATGACCAGGGGCTGGAGTAGAGGTGGCAGAGGTGGCAGGGGGAGGGCTGAAGAAATCCATTTGTCTTTATCCCCTTACTTTCACCTCCTTACTACTAATATTTCCACCAGGGGTTGCTGTATGAGGGTGTAATAAAGGAGAACAATCAGCTAATTCCACTAGTCCAGCCATTTGTCAGTTTAGTCAGACAATGAGTTGGTGATATTAATTGACCATAATCATAATGATTGTACCCATTGTCCAGATAGGGCCAGTCCCTGTGTTTGATTGAAGCAGAACAATCAAGGTTCTAGTCAAAGTCTCTCGAGGAGTTTTCTCACGACTGCAGACAAGGAACATAGCATTTACCCACAATGTTGAATTCCAGTAGGATGCTGAGTGAAAGTTCCTTGTGGGGAATGTGGTAGGAAGTAGCAGAACAAGATGAAAAACTATTCACAGAGAAAAACTCCGGGGCAACAGTTGGGTCCGTGGCTCAACTGGAAAGATAAAGTGTTGAAGAGGTTAGGCAGGTTCCCTCATGGTCCCTAGGGTTCAGGACAAATTCTACAAGGCTTGTTAGGGAAAAAGAAATCTTAACAAAGCTTGGTTGAGAATAGGGAGGAACGGGGTCCACCAGGGCAGTTCTGTGTTTGAGTGATGAGATGTTGCCCCCGCCATCCTTTCATTCATTCATTATTTGAGACGGAATTTTGCTCTTGTTGCCCAGGCTGGACTGCAATGGCACGATCTTGGCTCACTGCAACCTCCGCCTCCTGGGTTCAAGTGATTCTCCTGCCTCAGCCTCCTGAGTAGCTGGGATTACAGGCGCGCACCACCACACCCAGCTAATTTTTGTATTTTTAGTAGAGACGGGGTTTCACCATGTTGGCCTGGCTGGTCTTGAACTCCTGACCTCAGATGATCCACCTGCTTCAGCCTCCCAAAGTGCTGGGATTACAGGCATGAGGCACCACACCTGGCCTTATTTTTAATGAGTTTTTGAAGGCAAAATCCACATAACATAAAATCAGCCATTTTGAATTGAATAATTCAATGGCATTTTAGTACATTCACAATGTTGTACAGCTAACCTTCTGTCTAGTTCCAAAGCCTCTTTATCCCCCTATAAAAGAAACCCTGTTTCCATTAAGCGGTCACTCCCTATTTTTCCCTCTCCTCAGCCCCTGGCAACCACCCTAACCTTTTTTTATGGGGAACAAGAAAGCAGCTTTGACCATGGGTGAACATACAGGCTGCTTAGGACCGGGATATGTGGATTTGGGATGGCTGTTTGCAGGCATTGCTTGGGAATGCTAGCATCCCTGTACCTGGAGACCTCAGGATCTGTGGGAAGCCCCGGTACCCCCACACTCAGAGTGGAGGAAGCCACTGGGCTGGTGGGAAGCTGAACTTGAATATGACCTCTCCTACTGGAATAAAGTGCCTTTGGCTTCCAAAGGAAAGAGCTGGGAGAGGCTAGTTGGTTGAAGCAACCCAGACGGAGCTTCTGGGACCACTTTCAGGCAGTTCAGTTCCTTGCAGCACAGCAATGAACAATGAACAGGTATGGTTAAAGGTAACAAGGAAAGTGTCATTTCCAGCTTGTCTAGCATGGGTTTGGCACCTCCATTCATTTATTGGGGGCATCAAGAGATTGTGTAAACATATGAGGACTTTGAATCACTAGTACATTGTTTCACACTGGAATTTATATCACACTGGAATTTATAATAGCCTAAGGTCCAGATACTTGGTTGCTTATCTGCTTGGTTGGAAATGCCGTTGTTCCAGCTATTCAAGAACCAGGCCAGGCACAGTGCCTCACACCTGTAATCCCAGCACTTTGGGAAGCTGAGGCAGAAGGATCACTTGAGGCCAGCGGTTTGAGACCAGCTTGGGCAACACAGTGAGACCCTGTCTCTACCAAAACAAAACAGAAAACAACCAGATTTCAGATCCTAATGTTTCTGTAGTGCTTATTAAGCTGAGTGAATGGAGTGGAGAAAAATACAGAAAGGAGAAGGAATCTTTGGTTTTTCCCCTTTCTCCTTCTGTAATGGACTGAATGTTTTTGTCTTTCCCCAAAATCCCTATATTGAAGGCCTGACTCCCAATGTGATGGTATTTGGATGTGGAGCTTTTGGGAGGCAGTTAGGTTTCCATGAGGTCATGTGGGTAGGGCCCCCATGATGGGATTTGTGTCCTTAGAAGAAGAAGAGAGACCCAAGTGCTCCGTCTCTCCCTGCCTTATAAGGGCACAGCAGGCCAGGAGGAAAGCCCTCACCAGGAACCACATCTGCTGGTCCCTTGATCTTGAACTTCCAGCCTCCAGAACTGTGAGAAATAAATTCCTGTTGTCTGTGTCACACAGTTGATGGTGTTTTGTTAGAACAGCCCACGCTGGCTAAGATACCTCCCCTTTTTATCTGTTTGTTTAATGCATTCTACATGCCAGTTCTACAAAACTAAATAAGTAGATCCAAGCAATATAGTGGTATTTAAAGTAAGTAAAAGTTTATTTTCCTCCCTCCAATCATAATCCCTGGGAGGTAGCCATTTTAAGTTTGGGGTTTGTTTAGTCTTCTGTCCTCACACCATCTCATTAGGGTAGTAATTAGCCACTTGTGGCTGTTTGAATTTAAATTAATTAAAATTAAATATAGTTAACCGTTGAGTTCCTCAGTCACACTAGCCACATTTCAAGTGTGCCATGGCCACATGTGGCTGGTGGCTGCTGTGATGAACAGTGCAGACGTAGAACGTTTCCATTCTGACAAAGTGTCCTGTTAGATCGCAGTGCTGTAGAGGCATTCTATTCCTATACAAACATATACACTGACATGGTTGGCATAACATTGTACATACTGTTCTGCAGTTTGTTTTTTTTTTCGCCTAACAGGGAAACTGTTAATTTAGTGTGATCCACATGCAACGTCATGCCAGGAAAAATGTAAAACAGAATGCATAATCAAGCATAGAGTTTGGGTAAATTAAAATTATTTTAATTTCAAATTTTAGAGGTAATTGCAACATAACTTAATGCTTGTTCCAACTTTAACTAAACAAATTATTTTTGGAACTGGTCCACTCTGCCTTGCATATGTTAAGAAAGACGATTCTTAGGAGATGTACTTGGGCTTAATCTGCTAGGTTTACCCTATATAGTCATACACAGTTCCTGTTGTTCTTCTGTTTTATAAGAGGAGTTGATATCTTTTTCTGCCTTCCCACAATTCAGTGACCACTAGGCACATGTGGCTATTTACATTTGAATCCGTATTTTAAATTAAAACATTACTCAGTTGTACTAGATGTGAAGTACTCCTTAGACCCATGTGGCTGGTAGCTCTGGTGTTGGGTGGCATGGATGGGGACATCTCCATTGTTGCAGAAGCTCTGTTATATAGTGCTGCACTCTGCACTTGGTTCAGTTACATCTGTCATTAAATGCAGTGACTTTCCACGGGAGAGGATGGGAGAAGCAGTAACTCCCAGGGAAGACATCGCGGAATTTCTGTGATTGGATGGAGAGCTTGCATTTTCATGCCCTTCCCACTTGAGGTTCTGATGCTTTTCTCAAAAGACATAAGTCTTCCAGCTGTCTGTTGAGAATTAGTGTTCCATAGTAAGTTAGTTGTGGGAAAGAAAATTGGTGCCAATAGCTTTTAAGGGTTGGACTATTACTGATAATTGGTGAGGTCCATACATAGTTAAACAGCACCTATATATAACAGTAAATGCTGCTGTTCAATTTCAACTCCAGAGTGTTTAGTAACATTAATTACAGCAAGTGCTGACAATTACATTGAAGCTTTGTAAAATGACAGAAAATTAGAATATTGGAAATGCGTTCTGTATTGTGTACAAAACAGGATGTATTTATGCCACTTTTTATGGTTAGGAAATACATAATCTAGAGGGATTCACAAGAAACAGAATACTTTGCTCTGGGAACAGAAACAGTACAAGAAGAACACTGGTGAAAGAGATTGACTTTTTCACCGTATACGTGTTCATATACTTCATATACTTTGTAAATATATGCTTGTTTTATTAGTAGAAAAAATCAAATAATGAAGGAAAAGATAAAACACATTCTTAAAATGTGCAGAATGCAGAATAGGTCACTTAGGAAGCCAGGGTCACATAGGACAGAAAGAATTGCACAGTTGAGTGAGAGCATAGGGCTGGCTTCATGTGGCCAGAGCGTAAACCCTCACGAGGCCGCCGGGCACACCTTCTCCTGATGCTGGCACAGCATTTCTTAGATTCTGGCTATTCTGTAATAATTAAAGCTTTAAAACTGTTTTTCTTACATAAATTTTATACATTTTAGGAAAAAAGTATTTCTAGTACTGATTTTTTTTTTTTTTTAAATACAACCCTTTTTAACACTTGTGGAACACAACTTAGGAAATGCTGATTGAAACTCTTGCAAATAATTAGAACAGAAAGATGAGATTGAAAAGAAATTATTTTAAGTCTGGGTCTCCCTGCTTTAGCACCAGTCTGAGGCAGGAAAATGGCGTGAACCCGGGAGGCAGAGCTTGCAGTGAGCCGCGATTGCGACACTGCACTCCAGCCTGGGCAACAGAGCAAGACTCCGTCTCAAAAAAAAAAAAAAAAGAAAATGAATCTTAGCGTTAACGGAATTTAAATCGAATTGTGACGCATCGTGGCTTATTTGGCATAGCCTGCCCACAGATAAGCCACATGGGCACTGAGGGTTCTCTTAAAAGTCCACACTGCTCTTTCTCCTTCCCCATCCTTGGCTGACAGGTACTGTCAGTGAGGAATAGGTGGGAAGGACAGCAGGGTGGGGACGTGGACAGTGGAGACAGAGTGGCTTTCCTCCACCACCACACCTCCGTACTTCTGCGTCCAGGAGCATCAAGGTGGAGCGTCTGTAGAGTTAACGGTGAAGTATTCATTTTTGAAAACTGAATCCTGTAATTCAGCACCATTAATTTTTCTATTAAAGCAAATTGCTAGGCTCTATACCTTTTCAGGAAAGAAAACTAACCAGCTTGGGAAAAATTTATGTCCCGAACAGCATGTGCTATTAAGGAAATCTTGTTTGTTGTGGAAATTTAAGGCAGAGCTTCCCAAAGGCAAGGGTAATTTGCAAAATATTTAACTACTAGGACAGCATGGGAATCCAGTCATTCGGGGCGGATGCCAGCTCAAATAACTGGTGTGCTGTACCATGCCTACAGGCTGAATGTTACTCCTCCTGGAAGCTAGAGCCACTGGAGATAGGAGATGAGCCATTACTGAGTTCTGTGGCAGAGCCTGCTGATTGGCCCCCAGTGTCCATACTCCCCTTTATATAGCAACCTGAGACCTCCTTCATAGCCATAGCTATATGGCCATGTTACTAAATTCTGGTCAGTGGGAGGTGAGTTACCACGTGGGCCCTTCCAGGAACCTTCCTTAAGGGACAGTGTGTCTTCCTGCTTTGCCCTTTCTTCTCCGTCCCTTTCCCGTTCTGCTGTCTGGAATGTGGAAGCCACCATCTTGGACCATGAGGTTGAGGTCACACATGGGTGGAGTGCGGTGCTTGCCTTCCTGGGCATTTCCCTGAGAAGGAAACTTCTCTTGTTTAAGCCACTGATATTTGGGGTTTCCTGCCACCCTGAGCCAAACCTAATTCTAATTAATGTAGCTTCCAATCTACGAGGCAAGTTCAGCTTGATGTTACTTAAAACTTAACCGTTCTGTGAGCTGGGTATTGCTGTTTTCCTTTAATGACTTACGGGACTGGGATTAAAGAAAAATTAAGTAACTTGCCTCAGTACTTCCCAGCTAGGCCAGCATCTGAATCCCTGTCTGACCTTTCTGAATTCCAGTCTCCAAAAGTTTAATCCTTGCTGTAGTGATTAACATGAAACTGAAGGAGGGCATGCGAAACATGGTTTTGCCACATTCATGTTTTGGCAGAGCCCCAATTTTGTGGATTTATATATATATATATATAAAGATGTTGGGTTTTTCAGAGAAATTCATTTGTGGCTTTTTGAAAGTGACAAAACACGTTAACTATATTTCAGTCAGTAATACTTATCAGAAGAGCTTTGTTTTTTATTTCAAAGAATCCCACGTGGTTCCTCTAATTTCTAGTATTAATTGTAGTTTGCTAATTAGGAGAGTTCTGTGAAAAGAAAATAGTTGGAAGAGAGACTGTGGTTCATTTTCTTTAGTTATATCTACATTGGAGAACAGGTCAAGACAATTAGGAATTTTTTTTTTTTAGAATTCTCTATGCAATAATTCCAAAATGTTCCCAATATTTATTACGTGATTATGTAGAAATTAGGATGATAGTGAAATGAAAGCCATCAATTATTTGGATTGTGACATGGGAGCAGCCCCTGCAGCCAGTGTTTCTGCAAAGTTTAGTCAGAGGAGAACAGAGACCTAGATGGCCCCGTGCTGTGCTGCTGGGGGGCCTAGGAGGCTGGGTGTTGGGGAAGGAAGCTGGCAGCGGATGCCTGGAAGGCCAGTGGGGCCCAGCAGTTCTGGGGAGGTGGCTAATGGGGCCCAGTGCAAACAAGTAGCTGGCAGCAGAACCTGCAGTGGAGACGAGGGTCTTGATCTGCAGCCAAGGCTCCTTCTGGTGGGACCCTGAGTAACCCTTCAAGTCCATTCATTTTTGTCCTCAGAGTGGAACACTTAATTGGCCACAAGCACAGCAAACTCCCAGTGTGTTCCCAGGAACACAAGATCTGCAGGATTTGCCCTGTGAAAAAAGGATGCTGTGGCAACTAAGTTTGGGAGAATGCTGTGTTGCAATACCTCTCCTAGAAACTCACATGCCCTCTTAGCACTGTAAAAGTCTAGGATGTTGAGAAATTCGTTTAACTTTATTTAACCCAGTTGCTGAAACTGACTTGAACATGGAAATCAGATTTTTTTTTTTTTTTTTAAAGTAATGACCTATGGAACTACTACATGAATTTTGCTGACAAGCAGTTAACAGTGCTCTCAGAAATAGTTGTGTGAGTAGGTTGAGTTCCTGAGAAGATGCTAGATTTGAATCTGACAGCCTGGGACTTTTCTGGGTGTCCTACTTGCTCTTGTTTGCCAGTCCGTATTGTCTACACTTGAGTGTGCTTGCTCATACGTATTTCATAGAAGCAGAACTTTGATGCTTGAGAGGCTCTTTGAGGTCATCTAGTTCTGCCTTCTCATTTGCAGATTGAAGAAACTAAGGAAGGTTAAGTCACTTGTCAAAGGCCAGTCAGTGAGTATGCTGGAGCCATTCAGTGTGCCATTAGTCAATTTGAAGTGGAAATTTCTTGAGTGAGTTCCTTACTTTCAAGACTTTCATAGTGATATCTGGAGATTAGGATGGGATAAGAGTGAAAGCATTGCTGTTGGATTTCCTGCCAAGGTTTGGGATGGGTAAAATGAGCAAAAGAAAGAGTGCCCTGGGTATAGATGGTGCTTAATAACAGGACTGCTGCAGACGAAAGCAAGAATCCAGATCAAGACTGCCCCCCAAAATTAACTTATTTATTTGTGTGTCTAAGAATGACTTAAAATAAGCTCCTATTGCAAAAGAATGTAGAAAGTGCAGTGGTGCAATCATGGCTCACTGTAACCTAGACCTCCCAGGTTCAAGCAATCCTCCCATCTTAGACTCCCAGGTTCATTCATTTTTTGTCCTCAGAGTGGAACACTTAATTGGCCACAAGCACAGCAAACTCCCACAGGAGTTCACCACTGCAACCGGCTAATTTTTTTATTTGTAGAGACAGGGTCTCTCTGTGTTGTCCAGGCTGATCTCGAACTCCAGGACTCAAGCTGTCCTCCTGCCTTGGCCTCCCAAAGTGTTGGGATTACAAGCATGAGCCACTGCGCCCAGCTGCTTCTGAGTGGCTCCTAAGCAATGAACCGATGAACAACTAAACAGATGACATTGTAGCTATTGCCATATTTCATAGCATGGCGACTACCTTGAGTGCGTCGTGCTCATTAGCTGCAGGAGGGAATGCTTGTTTTTCATGGAGTTAAAGGTTTGAAAGCATGTTTTTTGGAACTTTCTGTAAGGCCCACATTATTGACATCCTTAAGATCCAAATTATTTTGCTTTAACTTAGGTTTTTTTTCCTTTCTCAGTGAAGTTAGTAGACCCTTGCTTATTGATTGGTATATGAAATTGGATCATTTTATTGTTGTGAGAGGTTCTCTTTTATTGAGTATCAGAATATCACCTTTCATACCTTTTTCGGAGCTAATTTTGAGTGTTTTTCTTGTGTTTTATGAAATACTATCTGTAGTCATCTAATGAAACAATGCTGTTTTTCTATTACAAAGCTTTCTGTTCACGTGTCTACATTTGAAGTTACTGCATTCAGAATGAAAGCCATACATCTGACCTCAGGATGTAAGGATATTCAGTTTTCTTCCTGATAGCCTAGGAGGAGGAAAAGAATGACAAGGTTGTAGCATTGCCCTGTTTCTGTTAGACAAGAGAAGTCCTCTAATGGCAAACCCTTGATGGTGTGCAGTTTCCAAAGTCTGGTCCCCGTTGGAGCCTCTCATCTCCCATAGAGTGAAAGAGAGATTTGCCTCAGCCATCAATGTCTATTGAAACTACAAGAAGAAGTTTAAATTAAACCAAACATGCAGAAGATGAGAAAATAAGTCTTATTTCTAAGAATAGGATTTTTTTTTCCCCATGGCTGTAGACCTGTGGGCTTTTAATAAGTAATAATGAACCTTTACAGTAACTACAATTTGAGTCAGATAATTTTTCTCTGATTTATGCCACCGGGGTGACTCATGAGGGCACAGCATTTTAGAGGCTCTTTCTGAGACAGAAAATGTCTCTGACTTTTGTCAAGTAAGTAATTATTGATGTAGCATGAGGATCTTATAATCTAGAGGAAAAAATTATTTATTTTCATATGCCTAATTAATTTTCCATCTGTTGAACTGAAGCCAAGGAGAGATGAATGCACAAAGCTGCTTCACCCTTCTGCTTCCTCCCAGGCTGAGTCTCTACCCCATGTGTCCCCTCTTGCTCCTGGAGTCCCCAGTCAGCTCTTAGAGGCATCCTTGGGAACCTTGTTCACATGATACTTTAAATGGCAAAAGACCTTTCCGCCTACAGACAGACCTTCCTCTAGTGTCTTTGTCCAGGGTTGAATGATTACACTTATAATACTCGAGTGGAATTATTTACTTACATGTCTCTGTCCCTTTCTGGAGAGTGACTTCCTTAGAGCAGGGCCTAGGTGGTCTTCATTTTGTATTTTAGGTAGGACCAAGCACAGCATCTGAAACACACAGTAAGCCTTCAGTCATTGTTTGTGAAAGTGAACTTCTCCACATAATAAAACAGTGCTTTAGAATTTCTTTTCATTATACTGAAGTAATTTTTCTCTTTTTGACTTCAGAGTCACTCACCCTCAGAACTGAAAAAATGGAAAGAAATGATAGTATTCTTCATCATTCCTTTTATGAGTCTAGTGGACTCTCTAGTCTTCACAAACATAGGACTGACAACTGTTGTTTTATATTAATATTTTGTTGTATAAACACCTGTATATTTTGTGTTGCTAATTGTGTGACAAAACTGAGTCTAAAATATGTGGCTAGAAAATCTAAGAAACCAAGATGAGAATCTTCTATGCTTTGTAGATTATGTCATCTTTATATCATCATGGTGTGAGGTGTTTTCTTGGATTGAGTTCCCCTGAGACAGAGATGCATGTTGTCTGTTTGGAAGGTAAAAGAAACATTTTAAGGGAAGCAAGATAGGGAAACAATTGGAGCCTAACTTTGCTGGACACTCTGGGAGCCAGTGTAAGGACCAGGCCTTAGTGTTAGCCCACATGGGTCACTTACACATCAGCTCTGGACAGTCTCTGATGGAGAGTCAGGCAGTAGCGGGGTGCTGGCATTAATCTCCAGTGCTCTGCCTGCCATGTGGGCCCCATCCATGCTCATGGCACAACCCTCCAGCAGAGCGATGGCAGCTGGCTGCCGGTGGAGAGCCCAGTAGCAAGCCCAGAAATAAGGCCCAGGGACTAGGGGTGGGGGCAGGTGGTGTCAGGCATATTTGTGTGCTTGTTTATTTGACGTTTCAGTCTCAGTCCTTTGAATCATGAATTATCAAGATCGAGATTATTTGAAACATTTAAGAATTAGAGAAAAATAATAAGCACAGTATTTTCTTCTACTTGAACGGGGGCAGTTCTTCCTTCAAGAGGGAGAAGTTTACGAAAGATTATTCTGTCTGAGTAGACCTCTCCACCGCCTGCTTGAACTTTGGTCCCTGATCAGTTCTGCCTTTGAATTACTCCAGTTATTATAAAGTTCTTCCTTATGTTGAGTAGAAGTCTGCCTTATGGTGATACGTTGTATTTCTCAGACACGGATACGGAAGTGGCGCCCTCCAATTCCTCCTCCTCTTGTTTTCTCTTTCGTCAGCAGATGGCGTCTTCCTTCTCTTTTTCTTTCTTTTCTCCCTCCTCTCTCCCCACCCTTGGCAAACATTTGTCACCAGGACGGAGGCTGTTAGAAAAACGTCTCCCTGTGACATGTTGTCTTTTCAAAAGGACAAGGAGGAAAGGAGGAAACGGTTTTTCATTGCTTAAGGCACATTACAACTGGCTGGTTCTCTGTAGCACGTTTCTTAGACGAACACCCGTTTTCCTTTAGATTCAGAGTTGACATGTTATTGTAACAGTTAAATTTGGCTTTATATTTTTATTCATGCTGCCTTGCATGTAGATGGTTCCTTTTTGGTTCCTTTTGACTTTTCTCTTTTCTCTTTTACGTAGATGCGCACCTTTTGTTAATTTTACCTTTTAAAAATACAAATGTAGGCCGGACGCGGTGGCTCACACCTGTAATTCCAGCACTTTGGGAGGCCAAGGTGGGTGAATCACTTGAGGCCAGGAGTTCGAGACCAGCCTGACCAACATGGTGAAACCCCATCTCTACTAAAGATACAAAAATTAGCTGGGCATGGTGGTGCATGCCTGTAATCCCAGCTACTTGGAAGGCTGAGGCAGGAGAATTGCATGAACCCAGGAGGGAGAGGTTACAGTGAGCCGAGATCATGCCAGCCTGGGTGACAGAGCGAGACTTGTCTCAAAAAAAAAAAAAAAAAGGTATTTTCTAGAGAAAAATCTTTTGACGTACAGATAGATTAAAATGGATTTGTACTTAGTTTTGGAATAAAACTGATAAGACATTGATTTGGCCTAATCACTTTGAACGCAGACATCGCTGGACACATAAAGATTTAAAATTGGGCAGAGAAAAAAAACTGGGCAATTTTTTGTTTCACCTAGATTCTTCCAGTATTATGGGCAGAGAATACATACAACTTAGTGAAAGATTGTTAGTGACTAGAAGAGGATTTAATTAACACGTATTATAAAATCAGACTGCATATGGAACAAACTGTGTGTTTGAACTATTTAAGTATTCAAAGAAATATTTAATATTTCTTATTCGCCTACTTTGCCCCCTTTTCTCCTCCTTTCTCAATCAGTAAATATTTACTGGATGTTTCCAGAATGAATGCTGCATAAAAAACAAGTATATGAAATTGTCTTTGTTATCAAGGATAATATAACTGAATGTAATTTACTAGCCCACTTTGCTGCTTTAGGAAGAATACTAAGGTGAGCCCAGTTTAACATACTATTACCTCTAATTTCTGCTTGTTCAAATCCAAGCTGCAACTCAGTGCCATCTTCTTCATGATTATCTTTACTCCTACCCATCTCTACCTCCATTCCCCCCAAAAGTGATCTCATACTCCTCTGAGCATCCTTAGCATTTCTTCAGACTCTTTTCTTGGACTTTGCTCTTTCTCCTTTATAGTATAGTTATATTATAGTTGTTGAGCGTGGGCTATCTTCATTCCTAACAGTTCTCATTCTAGTACCTTGTATAGAAATGCCATTCACTAAATGACATATTGAATGGTATTAAATTTATATTAAGTGCCTTGGCTCTTAGTCAGGCCTGGATTTCAGTCTCAGCTCTGCTATTTACTATCTGTGATTTTGGCCAAGTACTAACCTCTCTCAATTTCAGTTTGCTATTCTGCAAAATGGGAATGATGATAATGACTATTTGATGGAGACTTTGTGAAGACGGATGATTTTTGCAACAGTGTAGGTAAAACATAGTGCGTGGGCATAGTAGTGCTTGGTAAATTTGGATGTCTGTCCACATGCTTTTCCAGGATACATGCACAGACACACATACACACATTGTGTATGTGCAAGATGCTAGGCACTAGAAGAAAGATGAAACCACACAAATCCTATGCTCATGTTGCGTAAAGAAGAAATAAAACCATGTAAGGTAGAGGCGAGGTGCAGTGACTCACACCTGTAATCCCAGCACTTTGGAAGGCTGAGGTAGGAGGATTGCTTGAGCCCAGGAGTTCAAGACCAGCCTGGGCAATATAGTGAGACCCCCATCTACAAAAATTAAAAAAAAAAAATACCCGGTCATGGTGGTTCATGCTGGTGGTCCCAGCTACTTGGGGAGTTGAAGTGGGAGGATTGCTTGGGCTTGAGAGTTAAAGGCTGCAGTGAGCCGAGATCATGCAACTGCACTATGGCCTGGGCAACAGAGCGAGACCCTGTCTTCAAAACAAAGCCAAAAAACTGTCTAAGGTGGAAAATGATGGCACCATTGGAGCAGCAGAGATGGAGTGCTGTGGGAGTTCACTTCTTTCTCCCAGAGATTGATCTTAGGCAAGGTATGGTTTATGGAAAGTTTTAATGCAAGAGGTGGCAGTTGTGCAGAGAGCAGAAAAGTGGGTAAAGCTTGGATGAGTGGAGATGGAGGCAAGAGAGGCAGAGAAATATTAAAAATGTATATATTTTGTCTTTTCAAAAATGGATTGTACATTGGAGTTTTCTAGTCAAAGGCTGAGATTGGAGATGGATATCCCCATTGGTCTGCAAGTCATTTTGTAGACTTGCCAAGTGCCTGTGTGGGTTCTCAGATGGCCTGCTGTCTTTGATCTAAGTGTGGCAGCTGTCGGGTCAGAAATGAGGAAATAGATTGCTAGCAGTGCACCAGGACTGCAGCTTTGGTAGTCTGTAGCACTGTGTTGGGTATATTTCCCATGGATATGGAAAAGGGGAAGATGTAACTTGGTAATCATCTCTAAAGATATGTCATCAAGAAGCTTTTCAGCTTAATTGTTAAATATTCAAATATAGGCCAGGTGCGGTAGTTCATGTGTGTAATTCCAGTATTTGGGAGACTGAGGTGGGTGGATCATTTGAGGAGGAGTTCAAGACCATCCTGACCAACGTGGTGAAACACCATCTATACTAAAAACACAAAAATAAGCTGGGCATGGTGGTATGCGCCTGTAATCCCAACTACTCAGGAGGCTTAGGCGGGAGAATTGCTTGAACCTGAGAGATAGAGGTTGCAGTAAACCAAGATCGCGCTGCTGCACTGCAGCCTGGGCAACAGAGCGAGACTCTGTCTCAGCAACAACAACAAAAAATTACATATAATAGAAGCTCTCTCATCAAGTATGAGTTAACCATTGAAAAAAATATATGGACTGTTTTGTACTCCAGCCTGGGCAACAGAGTAGGACTCTGTCTCAGCAACAGCAACAAAAAATTAAATATAATATAAAGAAGCTCTCTCATCTTGTGTATATACAGATTTTTTTTAAGTAATTGGAAGTAGATGAGGAATAAGAGAATCAAGTATGAGTAAACCATTGAAAAAATATATGTAATGTTTTTGCTTGTCGCACATCGTATCGTCCAAATTCAAGTGTGGACTTTAATCTCCAGTCTCTAGTCCATCCATAAGGTTAATCTCAGTGATTCCAGTTGGCATAAAAATCTACTGCTCACACTAGTAGACTAACAAGTTTGCCCTTCTTCTCCCGCCTTCAAATGCCTCCCCCAGTTCTTACACTGTTTAAATAGGAAATTGGGAAGCATTTATTTTTTTCCCAGGTTCAGCAATCCCATTTTTACTGTAAACTAAAGTTAGAAGAGTTTAGTGGTATATCCTCTGATGGACTAGATTGCTGGTCCTATCAATTACTAGCTGTATAAGCTTAGGTAGCTCATTTTCCACAGAATTCTGTTTACTTATCAGTGTAACTAGGCTAGTAAGACCTGTTTCCCTAGAAAACATAGATTCTTAACCTGGCATTCATAGATGGTCTTCCTTAAAACTGCATATGTAAAGTTAAGACTGGTGGTGTGCATCTATAGTCCCAGCTACTTGGGAGGCTGAAGTGGGAGTATTGCTTGAGCCCAAGAGTTCACGATGAGCCTGGATAACATAGCCAGACCCTATCTCTTAAAAAAAAAAAAAAAAAAAAAAAGTAAAAATAAATTAGAAAAACTATGCATGTAGTTATGTGTTTCTGGAACCCTTATCTTTTTTTTTTTGGATTCTCAGAGGGAATTCTTCTCTGCTCCCCCCAAATTAAGAATCTCTGTCTTAGAAGTTAGTGTGTATTTGATAAGCAATAATAGATAGAAAATGCTGTACTAATGTAAAAAGCCGCATTATTTCAAGTAGATTATAATGACTCCCTACTTAGACCATTTAATGTTCTCTTAAGTATGAGCTTATCTTTTGTAGGTCATAAACAGAAAGTAGAAAAAAATCTACTAAAGAATTTAAAAATCTAAATAAACCTAGATTTATTTGAAGTCTCTTGCATTCTAAGCCAGATACCGTTTCCGAGTTGTTTGGATTGTCTATTACTGTATAACACACCACCCTAAAACTTACTGCATTCATACAACTGTCATTTTATTTGCTCATTAGTCTGTGAGTTGGCTAGGGCTCAGGTGGATGGTTCTTCTGCTGGTCTCTCGATTATCTAGAGTGGTTACACTAAGATAGTGACTGGGGCTGAAATATCCAAGACAGCTTACATGTCCAGCACCTTAATGGGGACAGTGGAGAGGTTTTGACCTTTCTAACTACATGGCTTGCTTAGTCTTTTTAATATGGCAGCTGAATATCACTAGATATTCTGAGAGATACTTTTATTGGGCACGCCCCAATATGCAAGCACTCATGAAGCTTGTGCTTGCATCATGCTTTCTAATGTCGCATTCTTCCAGCCCAGAGTTGGTGTGGGAGGGCATGAGCATGGGTGTGATCACCAGTAGGCATGATTCCTTAGGGGCCACCAAGATAATATGCCACACTACCATATGGAAGTGACTCATTAAATATTTTTATTGAATGGGAGACTTAAGTTTTCAATGTAGTAGAGTTCATGTCTTCACTTTGATAAAGTTACTTTTATTTTTTTGTTGTTGTTTTTTTTTGAGATAGAGTCTCACCCTGTCACCCAGGCTAGAGTGCAGTGGCATGATCTTGGCTCCCTGCAACCTCTGCCTCCTGGGTTCAAGTGATTCTTCTGCCTCAGCCTCCCAAGTAGCTGGGACTGCCAGGTGCGTGCCAGCACACCTGGCTAATTTTTGTGTTTTTAGTAGAGACGGGGTTGCATTATGTTGGCCAGGCTGGTCTCAAACTCCTGACCTCAGGTGATCTGCCCACCGCGGCCTCCCAAAGTGCTGGGATTACTGGTGTCAGCCACCGCACGCAGCCAATAAAGCTGCTTTTTAAAGTAAATGTGCACTCAAGTGTTCCCTTTATTGTTTGTGGTAATATTTATTTGTTTAGATAATCCAGTTGTCCTCTTTTGGTGTCCCAGTTCATACACAGCTAAACATAACTTAAAATTTGTTTGGAATTTGAAAGTACAGAATTTTCCTGTAATTGAGACTTTTTAAACTTTTGTGGTTGGAGAAGGTATTCTATTTTTTGAAAATATCTTTAAATTTTATGTAAATGGTAAACACTAAGTATTCTTCCCCTTTACTTACAGCCACTCTGGGAACCTGAGACTAGAGAAAATAAAGTTAGTCTCTTGTTCTAAGGAGGGTCTGGTTTAGAAATCTGATTTAGATACAGATAAGTTGCAAGAAGCTTGAGGTGATTGAGTGGAAGATACGATTTTGTTATCAAAGTATGTTTCTGTTTTATAGATTGTATTCATCTACAACTCCTTATTAATATATTTAAGAAGTCATTAACCTACCATTGATTACTTGATATAGAAGGGGAAAGGGTGGTAAAAGGTGAAATAGAATTTTTAATGTTTTTTTTTTTTTGGTTTAGGATTTTTTTTAAATTCTAAGAGTTTCAGTCATTTGGGGACAATCAGAAACAAAAAAATAAAAATAAAGCATTGATGATACTAATACATATCAAGGAAATCATTGCCTGTGACACAGCTTATCTGGAGTCAGTGTTTTACAGATTGGTGAACATCAGCTCATTTTTCCATGGAGAGTAATAGCCTGTCTCTTCCTTTGAAATATTTAAGAAACATTTAGTTTATGAGAAAGCTCTGATAGATGATTGAAATAACAGAACAGAAAACTGATCACACTTAAGCACAGTGCATCTGCATTTACTTAAGTAAGGTACTGAAGTGCAGTGCTTCTCAAACTTCACTGTGCATGCAGAACCCTGGGGCATCTTGTTAAAAGATTCTGATTTAGTGGCTCTGGGATGGAGCCCTGAGGCTCTCTACACAGTGGGAATGCTGTTGGTCTACCAGCAAGTCTTTAGTATAGGTAACCCTGCTGAAGTCTTTGTTCTAGGCAAGAAGCCCACACTAATCCCCTCACCCATTGGGCTGTGGTGGCCTTTCACTTTCGTCATTCACCTCCAGCAGTACAAGTAGAAATCCTTTTAGGATCTTTTCACATGTGCTCGAGTCATTCATCTCACAACTAGAAAATGTTTCTTAATTTAAAACCGTTTCTGGGGGGATGTGGCATTAAGTTCGTTTGTATAAATCTGACATTTGTTAATAGCTGTGATTTGAAAATGAAAAAGCTCTTTGGCTTACATCAAATAGATTAGTCCCTCAGAGATTCCTTATCAAGACCCCCCCCATCTGGATATAACAGGACTTCTGTTTCTATCAGATTGTCCACTAAAAACTAAGGTATGTGGAGGGGCCAGCATTAGCTGAGTGCTAGCTAGTGGAAATAGGCTCAGGTCTGTTCACCAGCGTAACTGGCTGGTTGCCTGAGTTACCACCAGGACTTCATCTGAACCAGGACACCTAGAGGCATGACCATCCTTCTTTTACTCGGGTGGATTCATTTCTTTAGGAATTTGTTTCTTGTGTCTGATTTAAACATATCTCTGGAGGTACTAAAGACTGACCCGCTGTCAAAAAACAAAATTCAACAAAATTAGCTTAAAGATCGAATTGGCTTTCATTTGCTGTTTTAAAGTACAGCAACACCTCATTCTATAAAATACAGTGGGCGTTGCGATGAGCCGAGAAGAGGAGGTTGGTTTTATAGGCAGAAAAGGGCTGAAGAAAACAGTGAACAAAAAGTGATTCATCATTTCAGAGTTATTTTCCTTACAAAGGTTAAAGCAGAGGGGACTTCCTTATCATGCCAGCTAAAACCGGCCTTTTTGAGGATTTGGCTCTTCTCTCTCTCTCTCTCCTGATTTCTTGGAACAACTTAGTTTCCACTTGGTGGCTCGGGACTTCAGCCTGAGTGACTCCATTTTGGTTTGGTCTCTGGGGCCTAGTGCAGGAGCTCAGTCCAAACCAATGGCCTACTATAAATTTTATTTACCACTGCGTTTTTTAAAATACAGAATCTTTACCATAGAATCTTTTCTCCTAGCTTTAATAGAGGCAAGCCATTGTAAGTACAACCCCTTGGTCTAGAGCCCATCCAAATAGTCCTACCAAAAACCAAAAATTTTTTAATTAGAAAATATTTTTAATTGAAAAACTACATACTGAACTCCACCTGAGAAGACACTGCTGGTGATCTATAGTTGGTGGAACTCATGCTTGAACAAGTTTGCTCACACAGAGGCAACCTGGGCAACAGGAGTGAGGGCTTTGGAGTCAGAGAGACCTGGCTTTGAATTCTTGCTCTGCTGTTAGAGCTGTGTGACCTTAGGCTAAACCTGATTTAAATCATTTTTCTGAATCAAATCAAATCTGATGAGGGTTCCCGCTTTTCAGAGTGTGTGGGAAACCCACTCTCGTTACTGCGATCCCTCCCTCCGCCAGAGGGGAAGAGGGACTCCTGACCCCCCTCCGTATGTGGTTGCTCTGTTCATGTCCCTGGCCCAGCCCCCTGGCGTCCTCTCAGAAGGGAACCTCTGTTAGTGCTTCGCAGGGGTTTCCTGCAGAGTGCCCCCAACCCCTTGTTCACTGAGGTCTCCACTCTGGCAACACTTTGATCTGGAATCCTGCCTCCTGCACGTGTGTGAGTGGGTCAGGGCTTTTCTCTTCATGGGACCCAAATCCTTTCCCCTCCCAGTTTTGGGGAAACTAACCCCAGGGACTGATTCACTTCCAGCTCTGTTCCCACAGGCCCACAACCTTCACACTCGCAACTCTGGGCTCCAGCACCTCATTCCTTCAGTCTCTGCCTTCAAAACACAAAGGTCTCTGGTTAGTCTACCTCATACCTGGGGAATGCTCCTCTCTTTTTCTAAAACCACAAGAAAAATCTGTTTATAACTACAACCAACATTTATTGTGTGCTTATTACTTGGAGTCAGGCACTATTGTAGAAGACAGTTAAGTGTCTTCAATTCAATTTACATAACAATCCTTATAGGTATAAACAGGAATAATATATTCTACACATATTACGTTATTCCTGTTTATACCTATAAGGAAATTGGGGCTCATAGGATTGGATCAGGAGCCTACAGCTCGTGAGTGGAAGAATCTGAATTTCAACTTAGATCCCTTTATTTAGTAAACCATGGAAACCTGGCTACTGAGTTCTCACTTTGCCAACAACCTGTTTCATCTTGTGTATGTTTCTTAAATATATTTCCCATACCTGAAAAAAATCAACACACAGGAGTTGCATTTCAGAGTATCTTTCCATCTGAAAAATTCGTGGTTCTACTCAACTGCTGTTTTACTTCCATATTTTTAAGCAAGGAAACTGTTTTTAAACTGTAAAGAGTTCAGAACTGCAGAGGCCCCTGGGAAGTGTAGCTCAGTGTGGGAGGAGATATTCAATAACTACTGTTAAAAATTAGTGGTTCTGCAATGAGAGCACAAGGACACAGGGAGGGGAATAACACACTCTGGGAGTGGGGGAGAGCATCAGGAAAAAGAGCTAATGCATGTGGGGCTCAGTATCTAGGTGATGGGTTGATAGGTGTAGCAAAACACCATGGCACACGTTTACCTGTGTAACAAACCTGCATGTCCTGCACGTGTATCCCAGAACTTCAAATTAAATTTAAAAAATGTTAATGGTTCTTGGCCGGGTGCAGTGGCTCACGCCTGTAATCTCAGCACTTTGTGAGGCCAAGGTGGGCAGATCATGAGGTCAAGAAATCGAGACCATCCTGGTCAACACGGTGAAACCCCGTCTCTACTAAAAATACAAAAATTAGCCAGGCTTGGTGGTGAGCACGTGTAGTCCCAGCTACTTGGGAGGCTGAGGCAGGAGAATCACTCGAATCCAGGAGGCGGAGGTTGCAGTGAGCTGAGATCACGCCACTGCATCCCTGCCTGGTGACAGAGTGAGACTCTATCTCAAAAAAAAAAAAAAAAATATATATATATATATATATGTGTGTGTGTGTGTGTGTGTGTGTATGTGTGTGTGTGTGTGTTTGTGTGTGTATATATATGTATATATGTATTTCTCAAACTGAAGGAGCCTGCAAATACTTGAAAAACCCTGATGTTGACTTGGAGAAATCATGCAGAATAGGGGCCGAATGCAAGAGAAATCGTCTTTGTCCAAATTTTAAATAAAGTAAGATTCTGGAAGCCACACTGATGCTCTGGCTATTGATTGTCCGTGAAATTTTAAGACAGAGTTAACTAAATTCTATGAATATGGTATTAGATTAGTGGTTTCTTTTCTTTTTTTCTTTTCTTTCTTTTTTTTTTTTTTTTTTTTGCCTAAGTTTAGATTCTTACCTTTGTACCTAGTACAAGGAAATTACTGAGGAAAATGGTCCAGGAACACATGTATGCAAACATCTTCTCCAGGTCTCCTGCAGCCATAGACTGATGTTTAAGGAACATTAAGAGAAGTTTTCAAACTTCTGGGAAGCAGTGAATCTTTTCATTAACTGAAATCTTACATGAAACTCTACCATGTAAAACAGATAAAGTGCTATCTTACTAAGTATAAATTTTTGAAGTTTACACTTATGAGGTTTATTTACGGCTGTGTCAGTAAGAACAATGAGGCTATTACGAAGATAGAAAACTTTTTAAGTCAGGTATTGTTAACTTCTAATAGCTATAGTCACATCATCTTCTGTCTTTAAAAAAATTGTATGCTTTGCTTTAAATACAGGATATTTTTAAAGTCTGTTTTTATAGATAATTGTTTGCAAACCGTAACAGAGTTTTTGGTTTGGTTTAAATACCTTGCCTTGGGATTCCAGGATACATTTTAGTTCAGCCCATGGAAGATAGGGAGTATTTGTTTCAAAGCTGTAAGAAACCCTGTAACTGAACTTAGGAAACAGTTGCTCACATTCCTTATCATAAATCTAGTCATACAGGAAACATCTAATTCTTAGAATAAATATTTACTCTCTCTCAAGTGGGATATTATCACAAAGGACTTTACGGTGCCATGAAAGCAAGGCCGTACAGATGGCCCTGAGCCTTGCCTGGCATTTCATCGAAGCCCACGCTAGGGTGTGGTTTTGTATTCATGTGCTTGCTTGAACAACTTTAGGAGAGGAGACTGTGCAGGCAGGTACTTCTCACAGGGCCGAGTTGGGCCTACAGCTTCCCTCACCAATGTCACACTTAGGAGAAGTTCACATGTGAGTGAGCACAGAGCAGGCAGAGCAGCCTCCTGTGAGGGCTGCAAGGTTGCCCGGCCTGGCCGGGTTTATTGGCACACGCCACATTCATGGGCAGAGATCTGCAGTGCGTGAAAAGTTTGCATATAAACCATTTCAGGTTGTTTTCTTAAATTAAAGCTTAAAAAATATCCAAAATGTATTTGAACATCAGAAACAGATGTTTGTGGTATCCTTGGAGCACTTCCATAGGAGTCTTTTAAAAAACAGCCTGATTTTTACTAGATGCTTGGTTTACGTTAGGAAGAATGTGTGGTTCCCTGTGGAATACAGGGAAGAAGTTAGGGACAAGTTGGTAGTGCAGATGAGAAAAATAACTACAATTCAGAAAATGAATTTGTGTACAAGAAGAAAGAACAAAGTACCTTTGAGTACAAACTGGGGAGTGACCTCTTCTGGCCAGAAAGCAGGGAATATTTCCTGGAAAAGAAGGCATTTGGGGAGGACTTTGAGTACGCAGAGGACTTGGATAGGAGACTGTTGGGAGAAACGGTGATGTCCTAGGGCATGTTACCTATTGGGAGAGTATAATTTTAGGGGGAAATTACGTAGACATCACTTACTTCTTAAACCATTTATTACCTTCTTCATCAGGTATATTAGCTCTACTGCATATGCATTTTGAAATATAATCTTCAAAAAGACCATTCTCTATATATACAACTTAAGCATGCCTGAGGTCTCTTTAAGTTGTTACTCTCTGGCAGACATTTACTTGTTCACATTTAGACTTTTAATGCGATAATTTTGCCTAACTTGGCTGCCCCTTTGATACCTACATGCGTCATACCCTAAACCTAGCATCTGCAGGAGTGACAGCCATTCATTGATTCATTCGTTCGCCCACGCTGGCAATATTGAGCATTTATTTATGTGCCAGGTCCTGGAGAGTTCCAGGTACCCAGCAGGGAACAAGTCAGAACTGGACAGGTGAATCAGATGCCTGGAAACCACCTGAAGTTCTTATCATGAAACTGTACTGAAAAAGATAACAATGCAACTTTTCCTACAAGGCGATAACAGCATAAAGTGAACGCCTCCCAGAAGCTTGTACATTTTAACAGGATCAAAGCTTTGCCTAGAACTGCTTCTAATCAGGCTCTGTGTGAGAGTGAATTGTGGTTTGAGCCTTGGGACTTTTCCAGCCCTCCTAAAATTATATGGCTTTTTAAGCAGCAGGGTTGGTAGTGTCTCATCTGTACTTTGAGGTTGAGACTGGCTCTGATAGTATTCCTTTCAAGAAAGTAGCTTAAATAAAACTGTACCGCATTGGGAAAATTAATTAGATATACCATGACTGAAATAAGCTCTTTTGAGGGACAGGACGGCAGAGCACAGAGAAGGGAGTATAGCAGAGTGGGAATGCACAAACTACATGGGTGCACCACCCGGCCCTTGGTCCTTGGGTGAGTCACTTAACCTCTTCGTGCATCTGTAAAATAATATTAGGACAATAATATTAGTATCCGCCTCAAAGGATTGTTGCGAGAGTCAAATAAGTCCATATAAACAGAGCATTTAGAATGGTGCCTGCTTTAAAGTAAGCATTATAATTAGCTATTATTTCTATTAGCTATGCATTTGTCCAGCGTGTCAATTTTCTGAGACTATATAGTGGATACAAGGTAAGAATGGTTGGGAAGCTAGATGAGAGTGGTTAATTTTTTTCTTCCTCTTCTTGTCACTCCCTACCCGCCTGCCCCATAGACCCCAGAGTTATTTGTTTCATAAGGCTATAACATCATATTTGAATGTACGACCTTGAAAAATCCTGATTAAGTAGTTCTGGGCAAAGCTCTAATGGTTGGAAAATAAATCAGGCCTCCCACACATACCTGCTCAGCCAAGAATTTGTTTGCCCCAGAAACTGTGGGTGGGCGGGAATGGAAGCAGGCACACGCCCAGCCTATGCGAACTCTCTGTTCTCGCTGCAGATTGTGTTGTCACCCTTCTCCTGCAACTCGCCGGTGCTTTCTGGGCATTTCTTTGCATTCTCAATTCTAGAAAAATATTTTCCTTTTAAAAAACACGTTTTCTCTTTTTTCTCCGACTCCAAGAACTGCCACTGCTCCCCTGTTTGTTTTCCACAGTTTGGCTCTTTATTTGCCCCTTGGTATTGCACGTACATAAATATCTGCAAGCCCAGAGGGCAACATACAACGTACGGTGTTGAACAGTAGGGCTCCCTACATGGTTCCTGAGTTTCGAGGTCTTTGGCAAGACTCTCTGGAAGTCCATGAGTTTCTGTTGATTCCTGTAGCCAGGAATAGAGGCCTCTCGCCTTCGCACTGGGCCAGAGCTTGAGCCCCTCCCAGTTCTGGAGGCCAGGAGTGGCTGCAGGGCATCTCCCGTCTGCATCCTGGGGGGATTTGTGGGAGTGTTTCAACCCAGGGCTTCAGAGAGGTGCCTGTGTTCCTCTTCCTGTGAAGCAGGCCACATTGGGCCTTGCAGGTCTGTTTGACACTTAGTTATGGGTTCCTGGCTTGTTTAGCGTTTTTCTTGTTAGCCCGGTAAACACTGAATCCCGTTGTCCTAGTTAAGTCCTCTCCTTGGGGCAGATGTGCGTTTCTTTCCTCTGTAGAACAGGTGAGCGTGGGGCCTCTCCTGTGGTAGGTGGTGTGGGATAGGGTGGCAAGAAGGCTCTGCAGGTTGGAAAGCTCCCCTGGGCAGAGCTGAGCTTAGAAAGTTTAACTTAGGCACTCTGAGCCCTGACTCATTACCATCAGTTACTGTTTCCTCAGAGGCCACTCTAAAGGTGACCATGAAACTGCGGGCACTGAGCGAGCTCTCAAGAGTTGCTCTTTTACCTCTATCTTCTTCCCAGGTTGTGAACTCCAGGTTTATTGTAGGGATAGTGGATGTTGGATAAATCTTTCTTTCTCTTTTTTTTTTCTTTTCTTTTTTTGAGACAAGGTCTCACTCTGTCGCCCAGGCTGGAGTACAGGGGTACAATCTTGGCTCACTGCAGCTTTCACCTCCTGGGCTCAAGCCATCCTCCTCCCTCACCCTCCCAGGTAGTTAGGACTAAAGGCATGTGTCACCTCACCACACCTGGCTAATTTTTTATTTTTTGTAGAGGCAGGGGTCTTGCTATGTTGTAGGCTGGTCTGAAACTTCTAGGCTCAAATGATCCTCCTGCCTTGGCCTCCCAAAGTGCTGGGATTTCAGGTGTGAATTCTTTCTAATAAGTTAACCAGACTTCAAAATGAGGAACTAGGATTTGGCGGTCTTTGCCCTATGGTCAGAATCTGGATGAATCTTCCTAAGAGACAGCATCCTTCTCCCTCATGGCTGAGGAATCTTGGAGGCAGCAAGAATTTAGTTTGAATTTTGCCATTTTATTTCCCCTCTAATTTGCTCAAATATAAGAAAGAACTGGCAAAACAAGCAAAGATTTTGTTTTGAAAATTAGACCCTATGTGCAAACAGCCTCAAATCAAGAGTAACCACCAGACATCTTATTTCTCAGCATGTTTGCTTTTGTTCTTGCTGCAGCCATCCTGGTTGGGTGATACATGAATATTTTTCATTTGGAAGTAGATTCATATTCTGTGACATGGAACACAGACCACTTTGTACTGCCACTTTAAAACCTGTCAGATGAGGCTGGGTGTGGTGGCTCATGCCTGTAATCCCAGCACTTTGGGAGATCACTTGAGGTCAAGAGTTCGAGACCAGCCTGGCCAATATGGCGAAACCCTGCCTCTCCTAAAAATACACATACACAAAAAATTAGCAGAGCATGGTGGCGCACACCTGTAATCCCAGCTACTCAGGAGACGGAGGTGGGAGAATTGCTTGAACCCGGGAGGCAGAGGTTGCAGTGAGCCGAGATTGCACCCTGGCACTCCAGCCTGAGCAACAGAACGAGATTCTGCCTCAAGAAAAAAGAAAAGAAAAGAAAATGGGCTGGGGCCACACATGGTGGCTCATGCCTGTAATCCCAGCACTTTGGGTGGCCAAGGCAGGAGGATTGCCTGAGCCCAGGAGTTTGAGACCAGCCTGGCCAACATGGTGAAACCTTTTCTCTGCTAAAAATACAAAAGAAAAAAAGAAAATTAGCTGAGCATGATGGCGTGTGCCTGTAGTCCTAGCTACTTGGGAGGCTGAGGCAGGAGAATCGTTTGAACCTGGGAGGCAGAGGTTACAGTGAGCCGAGATCGCGCCACTGCCACTCCAGCCTGGCCGACGGAGTGAGACTACATCTCAAAAAAAAAAAAAAAAGTGTCAGATGAAGTCAATATGATACAGTCTGCGGCTGGCCGATTTGCTGCACCATCCTGCCTTTTTTCCATTTTATAAATACAGCATTTTATTGAAAAGATCTGCTAAAATCAGTTTTAAGATCTGATTTATGAATTGATGTTAGACCACAAGATGTCTGCTAATGTTTCTAAAACTGCATCTTGAAGCTATTTTTTTTTAAGTCTCATGAAATAAAGACCTTCGTTCACTCCTCCTAGACTATGGTGTTCTCATAATACAGAAGGTCCACCGTGTTTCTCTCTGTAGTAACACAACGAAATGGAGCTGGCAGTTCACACGCACATGACTCTGACACCCAGGATGTGGAGGCTGCAGCCTCCTTCTTCAGGCCTCGTCCCTACAGCAGCCCAGGTTGGCCTTGGTGTCCAAAGAGTCCAGACGCCATTCTGTTGTCCCTCAGGGCAGTAGTCCAGGATAGAAAGTGGGACTAAAGGAACCAGGCTGCTGGGAAGGTGAGTTTCGGAGTGTGCTGATAGGCCCCACGTTGGGGAAGAATGGGGAGACAGCAAGGACAGCCGGGAGGTGCCGGTGCTGACTCGGTGCCCTATGCACCAGCAGAACCCAGCTCTGTGGCTCGGGTGTTGGTTCTGGTGATGGAGGGAAAGGTGCCGATGTGCCTGATGCCGATCATTTTGAATAGTAATGAGCGTTGTTAGCAATGGCTCTGTAGTTCTCAGATGTATTCACCTACATGCCATGCCCCTGAGAAGCCCCAGTCAAATGGCCCTTGATGGAAGTGACCACAGAGCCCAAACATGTCATGTCTTGAAGTAGGTTGTTGCCTTGGGTGTTAGAGTGTAAGAAAATGAACAAATGGTAAAATAAAACTTCCCAACCAGGCACGGTGGCTCACGCCTGTAATCCCAGCACTTTGGGAACCCAAGGTGGGTGGATCACCTGAGGTTGGGAGTTTGAGACCAGCCTGACCAACATGGAGAAACCCCGTCCGTACATAAAATTAGCCGGCCATGGTGGAGAATCGCTTGAACCCAGGAGGCGGAGGTTGCAGTGAGCCAAGATTGCGCCACTGCACTCCAGTCTGGGCAACAAGAGCGAAACTCTGTCTAAAATCAATCAATCAATCAATCAATCTTCCCTAAGGCTTGCCTGAATTAGGGAAAGTTTGAAGACTCACTTCACTTTCTGGTATTCAGTGTTCTAACATAAAGGCTTACAAAGTGTTGCTAGGTAGTATTGCCAGTAGAGGCCCCTGTGCTTGTTTTAATGATACAGAGTTATTGGCAAAGTGCAGTGAAATGCTGTGGACCCATTTTCTGCAGGCATCTCAGTAACTCTGAACGATGGTTTTTTGAGACTTTATTTACACTGCTAAAAACTATGACATATATATGAGTAAAAGCAAAATATTGGGACTATTTCTAAACAGCTAAATAACAATAAATGGATTGTAAACATACATAAAATAACCTTAATGAAGGCCACAGTAATTCATGTCTTTCTGTGTAGAGTAAGTTCATTCAAATCAACATTCCTGTCAGTATCAGAGTTCCTTCTACCGTATGCATAGCAGATGATAATTTAGGCATCATCATCTCTTTACCTGCCTCCCCTCTTCTTCCTTCCTCCCATCATCCAGTGTGTGCTGTGTCCAGGTCACTATGGTCAGCACTGAGGATACACAGGGAAATAGCACGTGATCCTGCCCTCAGAGACCCGACAGTCTAGATATTGACAGCAGAGGGAGATGGTGCAGGGGAGAAGTATGCTGAG